>NC_053039.3:68555076-73555076 GCF_002575655.3 Aegilops tauschii subsp. strangulata | reverse complement strand
GATTGGTCGGGTTGTACTGCTATCCCCTGTCGGTGTCAAAACCGGCGGATCTCGGGTAGGGGGTCCCGAATTGTGCATCTAGGATTGATGGTAACAGGAGACGAGGGACACAATGTTTACCCAGGTTTGGGCCCTCTCTATGGAGGTAATACCCTACTTCCTGCTTGATTGATCTTGATGAATATGAATGTTACAAGAGTTGATCTACCACGAGATCGTAATGGCTAAACCCTAGAAGTCTAGCCTATGAGTATATGGTAATGAATCTGTCCTATCCGGACTATGCTCTCCCATTTATATAGACACCGGAGAGATCTAGGGTTACATGGAGTCGGTTACATTAAGGAGGGAATCTTCATAATCGATCACCTAGCTTGCCTTCCACGCCAAGTAGAGTCCAATCCGGACACGGGTGTAGTCTTTGGTCTTCGTGTCTTCACAGCCCATCAGTCCGGCCCAATGAGTAACAGGCCGGACGCCCGAGGACCCCTTAGTCCAGGACTCCCTCAGTAGCCCCTGAACCTGGCTTCAATGACGAGGAGTCCGGCGCGCAGATTGTTTTCGGCATTGCAAGGCGGGTTCCCCTTATTCCGAACCCCAATATAATCTTCGGATGTGGTGATTGCATCCGGACCTGTGTATATAATTGCAGAAAATACAATACTTCCCGAGTCCAATCTGCCGGCAACTGTTTATGACATTGCATCATGCCTGCCCAGTTATTATTTCCAACCGTTGGCTAGCCTGCCGCCCCACGTCTCGGGAAGCGGTTTTACTGGCGTGTCTTGTCAAAGCAGAGATCGTGTCCCTTATTCACGGGATTTCCAATAATGTTGGCATGGGTAACCCAACTGTCCGCTGGGTACAATTCTTTGAGGATAGGTAAGTTTCGAGACCTAGGAAGGGACGCTCGATATTCCAGGCCTTTATATAGGGACCCGGACCTCTCTCTCTCTCTCTTGCGCTTGCTTCTTCCTCCATCCCGGCCACCTCGAGTTCTAGCCCTCGAGTTCCAATCACCACCAGCCCCAATCATGTCCGGGTTCAGCCGTCCAAGCCGGTGGGTGGCCTCTTCTGTCACGGAGGAGGTTACCACGAAACTCCGCGCGGCGAGGTATCTGACCCCAGAAATCTTTCATCGGCTTCCCACCGAGGCGCAGGTTATTCCCACCCCTAAATCCGACGAGAGGGTACTATTTGTGTCCCACTTCCTCCATGGGTTAGGGTTCGCGCTTAACACCTTCGTCCGGGGGCTCATGTTCTACTATGGATTGGATTTTCATGATTTGACCCCGGACTCCATTCTTCTCATCTCGACATTCATCGTCATGTGTGAGGCCTTCCTCCGAACTCCTCCGCACTTTGGTTTATGGCTCAGGACCTTTGGCGTGAGGCCGCGGGTGGCAGAGGAGGAGCAGGCAGAGTGCGGCAGCGTCACAATAAGCAAGCTTGCCAGCGCGGTTTGGTTTGAAGGATCTTTCGCCGAGTCTTCCGAACTATCAGCAGGGGTGGTTTTATGTCGACGAGCCGCGGGGCTCCAAGTGGGTGGCTACGCCCGCTTTCCGACCCGGCCCTCCAACTCAGCTCGCTTCATGGAGTAACAAGGGGTTGGACTGGGGATCCATTAATAAGGTGCAGAGTCTGCAAAGTCGCATCCGAAGCCTTACCGAGAGAGGCGTCGATCTTGTGAACATCGTTCAGGTAATGCTGGTTCGCCGGATCCTTCCATGTCAACGGCGACCCCTCCGTATGTGGGAGTTCAGCCCAGAAGGGCGACAGACTCTTCAGCACTTCTTCGGCACTACGCACGAAGGAATGTGGAATTTATATTTCGGGGAGCGAGAGCAATGGTCGGATACCACCGAAGATACTGGCCTCGACTGCAACCATCCGAATACTCCGGTAAGTATTCAATCTCCGAACACCTTTTATTCCAACATCTTTCGACAAGATACTGAGCAATCCATCCCTACGCAGGACTGGATAAAGAAAGCGGTATTAATCTGGTGTCCGACGCCCCTTCCCGAGGATCCTGCGACCAATCCGTTGACGAGAATGCTGACTCCGACACCGTACCAGGTGTCCGCAGAGGGAGAGGCGAGGGCGAGGAGCCCAGAGGAGATGCCTGCCATGGCAAAAAACGGGCTGCTTCTGGAAGCCAGGAGTGGAAACCTTCCAAGAAAGGAAAAATGCCGTCGCCGGATGGCCTGAGCTGGGCAAGCGATGTCGATGTAGAGCTTGATGATGAGGACGAGCCTCCGAAAACACCGTAAGTGAAGCAGGGTATTTTGATCATACCTCATTCTTTTCTCATTATTGAAGTAGTTCTCCGACATATGTGCATCCTCGCAGGTTAACACCTGGTGTTTCATCCTCCTCCTCGGGGGACCTTCCTCCAGATATGATGGAAAGTGAAACACCGTCTCCGGCCTCTTCGCCCGACAGGGCGGATGATTCTGAAGTGTCATCCCGGAGGGCTCCTCTTGACCGGCAAGTAGCACAGGAAACGAGGAAGGAGTTACCCGAAGGTGGTGTCTTCATCACTCCGGGTTCGTGGGTCAAGAATGACGGCCCCGGACTGTCTGGCTTACATTCAGAGGTGGTTCTCGAGGCGGGTAGGAGGATTCCTTCAAAGGAACGTCATACTCCGGCGGCGGTGTCCGAAGACCCAGGAGCACCGGAGACGTTGACGGACTTGCTACAAAAAGCATCAGTCTCAGAGGAGCACCGTGCCTTAATGGTTACGGTGGTTGGAAAGGTTCTCTCCGCGAAAAGCGGGTTGAACGAGGCCTTCGTAAGCCTTCTAAGGGGTTTTGAGGTTTGTGATGTAATGTTGCCAATTGAACAATATTGACAGAATGCACCTGTTGCACATGCAGTAGCCCCTGAGACTCGGATCGCCTTCTAAAGGAAGTGATCGGAGGATCGAAAAGGTATTCTTAGGTACTAACCTTGGTTTAATTTGAAATGCAGGTTGTCTCCCCTCCTGCCGCTGCCCAAAATTCGGAGGTAACCGAACTGCAGCAAAAGCTGGATATTGCAGAGGATGACATTGCGTTGATCAACAGGAGTCTTGATGACTCGCAAGGTATATATTTCGAGCATTCCTTACACCAATGTGCTTATAATCTAAGCATGACTCTGAAGAGAGTTTGACATAAAATGTGCGTTAACGCAGATGGTGCTGCCGCCGTGGAAGCCCTTCGGGCGGAGCTAGCCTGGGCCAAGGAACAGGCCTGGTTTAGTAATGCGGCTGCCGAAAAGGCGTCGGCTAAATTGAAGGCCGAACAAGCCGCGCGGCGCCGGGACAAGGAGGCCATGTCCACCATGGCGCGCGAGTTAGAGAATGCGGCTGGCCGCTGTAAACTTCTGGAGAAGGAAAATGAAGCCAAAACGGCTGAACTTGACAAGGCCTTACGAGAGGCGAGAGAGGCGCGGTCTGAATCCAGAGCAGCCCGTGAGGAGATCTGGCAAGCTGGGGAGATAGTGGCTAGCAAGCCCTTTTTGCTACAGGCTAAGTTCGGCAATCCGAACTATGCTCAGCTTAACCAAGTATGGAGTTCTCCGGACAAATTTTTAGACTTGCCGAAGAGTTCTTCCGATGCGACGCAGTTTTATAAGGCGCAAGAGGGTTATGCAATGGAGAAGCTTTTCTGGTCACAATTCGGCGCGTCGAAGCGCCCTCTGCTGCTGAATGAACAGATGTCCCAGTGGGCCGAGCTGCATAGGATGTCCGGCGACGCCATGAAGAATGTCGTAATCCGGTTGTGGCCAAGTGAGCCTGTTCCGAGTAGTTATTTTGGCCTGGTGCGGCGGCTTGTCGATACGGTGCCACATATCGACGTTGTGAAGCGGTCGGCGTGCATTGAGGGTGCACGGATGGCCTTTGCCCGAGTCAAAACATTTTGGGGAAAGATGAAGGCCATCGATGTTGCGGCGAGGAGTCCACCCAAGGGCAAGGACTGTTATGAGCCAGAGCACTATTTTGAAGACGTCTTAGAGGCTGCCCGCTTGGTAGAGGGCCAATGCTCGAAAGACATAATTTTCGAGTAATTTGTATAATGGTTGTAACAGACAACTTTATAGTTAGTCTATTTATATTTTCTGTAAAAGCTTGAATTCCTCCTGTGCGACCGTTTTAGTATAATCTGAAAGTTTTCCAGTCGTCGGCTTCAGCCCCCTCGTAGGAAATACAGGGGTGTTCGGAAAAGCATGAAATCACTCTTTATCCAACGTCTTGGTCCATAAAGGAGGTGATAATGCGGCGAACCAGGCAATCGGACTATAGGGCGTTAACACTTTCACTTAGCCATAGGAGTTTTATGGTGGGGCTATGACATAGCCCCTGGTATGTATGCGGCGTATTATAATACGGTGCCTTACATGTTTTGATCTAAAAGATCCTTCGTGTAACACAGAGAATCGCTAAAGATTCAAATAAGTCGTCAAGTGGTTGACCAGCTCTCGCCGCATCATGACAGTCAGTTTTCGACTTTCTCTACTGAGGTGCTCATCTGGTCAAAGCCAGGGCACAATCGCAGTAGTTCTCCCTTTACTACCCTAGCCGATAGAGCGGAACGTAGGGTAGCAAGCACAGGAGCCAGGCAACCCAACTATTGACCAAAGACAATGATTCGGAGCTGATGTATATAAGGCCAAACTTGCAACGCCGAAGTACGCTATAGAGTTGTTCGGGCTTTTACTGGCGACTCATTTTTTTCCCATACCGAGCCCCTGGCAGGTTATGCGGGGGTGCGTCTTGTAACACCGCCGTTACGGCCGTACTCATTGAAAAAAGAGTATAGAAGATTAGTTCGGATGAAGTTTACTGGGAGTGGAGCAATAAGCCAATGATAAATTCATATAAAAAAGAAGAGAAAAAACCACAACCCGGCTATTTGACATGCTCGGGGTCGGGAACGGAGGAAAAGGGCATAGTACAGGCTCAAAAATAAAGAGTGCGGTCCACAAAAAGATGTTTTGGACCTCTTGTCGCATGTCTGCGTCGCCCGTCCTCTGGGAGGGGAGTCCTTGACTGAAGTAACCCCTTAGGTGAGTGTACGGATCCGAACTCCGACAGAGTCCGTTGCATATGCAGTCCTGTCGGTCACCTGTTTATAATAAAGTAAAATAAAGAAAATGGATAAAAAGTGTTATGGGAAAGTTTGCAGGGTTGTCCGTATTGTGCTTCCGCCGATGCCCATGGTATCTTGAGCGCGTAGTGATGTACCGTGGTGTAAAACCTGCCGTCATAGTGGGTGGGTGGCGGAAACCAAACTGCTATTTCCGCTGCGGCAGTGGTGGGACGTCGGAAGGAAACTGCTTCTGGCCCCCGGTGTTTGGCTGGCAAGCCTTGCCATCGTCTTTATCGCTTGGTGGCCTTCTACCCTTGTATTCAGCATTAAGCTTGCCTGCCTGCTTGAAGACCCAACAGTTTCTGTTGGTATGATTAACTGGCTTATCAGGGTGGCCGTGAATCTGACAGGTCGGTCCAATATCCTGTCAAGGGCGGATGGTCCATCATGTTTGGCCTTGAATGGCTTTTTCCGTTGGCCGTGTTTCAGATTGTGAAATCCGGCGTTGACCGCTGTGTCATGCAATCTTTCGTTGTTGCTGCGACTGTTATGCTCGTTTAGTCGTGGCTTGTTGCTGCCGTCTCGGATTTCGGAAGTGCCCGGGTCGCTTGCGTTGTTGCTTTTGCGAGCAAGCCAGTTGTCTTCTCCCGCACAAAAGTGAGTCATTAGAGCGGTAAGGGCTGTCATGGATTTAGGTCCTTCCTGGCCGAGGTGACGTGCTAGCCATTCATCCCGGACGCTATGTTTGAAGGCCGCGAGGGCTTCCACGTCCGGATAGTCGATGATTTGGTTCTTTTTGACTAGGAACCTAGTCCAGAGTTCCCTGGCTGACTCGCCGGGTTGTTGGACAATATGACTTAAGTCATCGGCATGTGGTGGCCGGACATACGTTCCTTGGAAGTTGTCACGAAAGGCATCTTCCAAGTCTTCCCAGCTGCCAATGGAATTTTCTGGCAGACTGTTTAGCCAGTACCGTGCTGGCCCCTTAAGCTTGAGCGGCAGGTATTTAATGGCATGAAGGTCGTCTCCGCGAGCCAGGTGGATATGGAGGAGGTAATCCTCAATCCATACTGCGGGATCTGTTGTTCCATCGTATGATTCGATGTTGATGGGTTTAAACCCTTCTGGAAATTCATGCTCCATTACCTCGTTGGTGAAGCAAAGAGGGTGTGCGGCTCCTCTATATATGTTGGGCCACACTGTGAAGCACCTCCGGCGGACTCCACTTACGGTTTCGGACCGAGCGTGCTCGGGTCTATTGTGTCCGAATAGATAACCGTTATTACTGGCTAGGGCATGTCTCCGCGATCTGTGTGTTGATTTTGTGTGTCCTGTTCTACCCTCCAGGTCTTGTTGGATGTCGCGAGTGTTCCCCCAAGCTTCTTTATTCTTGTTTGGACGGCCGGATGGGTTGGTATGGTGCTCTGCTGGGGCTGCTGCTTTGCCCAGACCAAACTGTGGTCGGCCTACCGGCTTATTCGATGGTGGTGTGGGCTCCAAAGCTTTACCATCCTGTTGAGGGAGCCACCTACTGTTGCGGTGGCTTTTGTCTGGGACGCTAAGGCCGTATTCTTCGGCGGCCAGGACCTCGGTCCATCTATCGTTGAGCAAATCTTGGCTTACTTGAAGCTGCAGCTGCTTCCTCCTTAGGCTCCTTGCAGTGGCTATGAGCCGGCGTTTGAAGCGCTCCTGTTCTAGAGATTCCTCAGGCACGATGAATTCCTCGTTGCCGAGGCTCTCTTCTTCGTCAGAGAGTGGAAGATAATTAATATCCTCCGAGTCTCCGTATGTGGCCTGTTTGTCGGGTGGTTGGTGCGACATATGCCAAAGGATGGCTTATCATTGTGGGAGCCAATAGAACGTCGCCGGTGCCTGGAAACGGGATGAGGCGAAGACATGCACGCCGGCGAATCTTACCCAGGTTCGGGGCTCTCCGAGGAGATAACACCCCTAGTCCTGCTCTGCGGGGTCTCCGCATGATCACTAGCTCGACAAAGAGTAGCTACAAGCGCTCCTGGAGCTGTTGGGATCAAGGGAGAAAAAGAACAAGACTAGCTCTTGCTTCTCTCTATCTATGGTGTGTGTGTATGTGCTATCTTGGATCCGAACCCTTTGCATGGGTGTTCCGGGGGGTTTATATAGGCCTACCCCCCGGGGGTACAATGGTAATCCGGCTGGGATCTGGTCCCAGCCGTCAGTGTCTATGCTCGCCGGTTTCTCCGCCGGCTGCTGGGTCCCGCCGGCTGGTGGGTCCCGCCGGCTGCCGGCTACTCGGTCGACAGGCCGGCCCCACCGCCTAGGGTCTTGTCGGCGGCTGCTTACTGTAGCCGCGCCTCTGATGATGAGGGCTTTGTCGAGGTGAGCATGGCTACAGTGGGCCGCCTCGGGGGCTATTACTGTAGCCTCACCTCGTCTTGTCTCCTTAATGGGGCTCCTGCTTCGAGGAAGGGAGTAGCCGGCTTCCGGAGGCCGGCTATGCTCCCGGCCGACTAGGGAAAGCTGGGCCGCCTTCACGCCTCTCTCTGGCTGAAGGGGCCCGCAGTCCTTGAGCCGCACAGGAGGGGGTCGTGGATGACGTTGTAGCTGGCGTGGCTACAGTGCCGGGCCGCACGGGAGACATCCCTCCCGTACGGCCCCCTGTAGCCACGCCCGCCTCGGGCTTCGGGGGTCGTGGGCCGCACTGTGGCCATGCCCCGTCAGGTCGCCGTTATGTAGGAGTGGTTGTGGTCTTGGCCGGCTTCTAGGAGTCGGCGTCTTTCTTGGCCGGCTTCTTGGAGTCGGTGAGACTGGGTCGCCTTCCGGGAGTCGGCTTTAATGGTAGTCGGCCCGGGAAGGCGGCCCAAATGCTTGGAGTGCTTGAAGGCCCAAAGGCCTGATAAATTTTCTGAAGAGCCAGGGGTAGCCGGCTTAGCTACCCGTGGCCACTTACTCCGACAGTAGTCCCCGAAGCTGATCGGGCTTCGAGGGGGAGTAGGGTTCGAGAAGCTCGATCAGCTTCCCATCGCGACAAGCCGGCAGCTGGGAGCCGGCCTTGGTCAGGCATGTCGCCTGAGCCGAAATCTTCTGGAGTCGGAGGGCGGGAATCCGCTGGCATGCGCGCCGGGCCGCGGGCCGGCCGCGGGCCGACGGCGCGCCACGTAGCCGGAAAGCCTGCCAACCCACGCGCGAGACGGGACGTTGCCGTAGAGAGGGGGCCCGCCACGTCCGCGCCCCGGCCCAGGCGCGGATCTTTTGTATCCCGAAACCGCCCGCACGTTCCGTGCGGCAGTTTCGGCTCGTACTTATGCGTAGTAAACGCGAGACGTGGGGGGAGTGGGCGCAGTTAATCCCACGTCTCCCCCCCACGTCTGGCCTCTTCGGCCGCGTGAGGCTATAAGTAGGGGGAGGTGGAGGGCGGCAGACCCTCGCACGCTCCTCCTACTTCCTTCGTCTTCTCGCCTTGCTCGTTCTCGCAACAGCGCCTCGCCGCCGCGCTCTTCCTCCGCACGCTCCTCCGCCGCCGTGCTAGCTTCCGCCATGCCTCCCCACGTAGAGCAGCGCGGCGGGGATTGGGATGGCTCCATCGTCCACAACGACCACATCGACTTCCTCCGCGACACACGGCGTCTTCCCAGTGCGGACAAAGTGGAGGTCCGCCTCGCGCCGGAGAAAGAAATCAGGCCGGCGCCGCAGGATGGCGACCGGGTGGTCTTCCGCTCGCACTTCCTGCGCGGCTTCGGCTTGCCAGTGAGCGCCTTCTTCCGCACCTGGCTGGACTTCTGTCAGGTCCAGCCGCACCACCTCACCCCCAACGTGGTGGTGCTACTGTCGGCCTTCGTCACCCTGTGCGAGGGCTATCTCGGCGTCCTCCCCACCCTGGAGCTCTGGGGGGAGTTCTTCCAGTCGAAGCTGGGTACGCGCAGCCAGGGCGTGCCGGCCCACACCGGCGCCTTCATCGCGTCGCGGAGATCGGGCGCCGAAAACCCCTTCCCCGTCATCACGCTGATCCAATCGGTGAAGAAGTGGCAGAAATCATACTTCTACGTGCGGAACATCGCTCCACGGGGCGACTACGTCAACCTGCCGGCTTACGTAGCCGGCCCGCCGGCGGGGAGGCTGCCCCAGTGGTCCTTCCGGGCGGTGACGCTGTCGCAGGGAGGAAACGCCGCCATCGCCCGCCTGCGGGTGATGGTCCAGACGGAGGGCCTGACGGGGCCCGACCTCCTGGCCGCGTTCGTCACACGCCGGGTCCTTCCGCTCCAGAGCCGGCCTCATCTGATCTGTCAGATGAGCGGCCAGCTCGACCCGGGCCGGATGTGCACCATGGAGATGCCGCGGGCCGACGCGGCCGACATGGTGAACTACCTCGCCAACTGCCAGCTTCCCGACGACTGGCAATTCGGCAAGGAGCCATACAGCCGCGCCAATCCTCCGCCTACGGTACACTCCCCTTCTCTTTTTCTCTTTGTGGCCGAGTTCCTCCGGGCCGACTCTGACTCAGTCGGTTCGCTCTTTCGACAGAGTCCTCTGCTTCGGCCGGCCAGCGGGGCGGACGTGGAGCGCCGCTTCGTCCCCGACCGGACCGAGCACGACCAGGAGGACCCTGATCTGGGGGCGGTCCACATGGAGGAAGCCGCCGAGCCGGCTGGTGGCCAAGCCGGCGGCGAAGCAGGCGGCGCCGGGCTCTCCGCGACCTTCGATGATTGGCCGGACGAGGACGAAGCCGAAGTCGTCCCGCCCCGCCAGCCGGCCTCCGGACGCGGCGCGGGCTCCTCCGGCGCGCAGCCTGCTTGGGGTAGAGGCCAGAAACGTCGCGCCACCCAGGGCATGTTCGGTAGCCGGACGAAGAAGCCGAGGGGTGGGGCGGCGGCCACCAGGCGGGAAGAAGCGGCCGCGAAGGCGGCTCGCTTCCGCAAAGTGGTGAAGCAGCCGCAGGCTGTGTCAGCGTAAGCTTTATTTCTTTCTGTGTATTCTCCTTCTTTCTTTTCTTGGGTGGTCTTCTGAACCTTTGTCTTCTTTTCTTTGATCAGAGCTCCACTGTCACTCGAGTGGGCGGCCGCCGGCTCCGTTGTCGAGTCGCCGGGGGGCTCTGGGAGCACCGCCCGCCGCGTGGATCCCCGCGCCGCCCTCCTGGAGGCGACGGAAAGGAACGCGCGGGAGGCGCGGGAGGAGCGGGAAGCGCGGGAGGCGGAGGCACGGAAGGCAGCCGCCGCCCAGGCAGCTCGGGACGAGGAGGCGGCGAAGGCGCTCGCCGAGGCCGCAGCCAAGGCCCAGGCAGAGGCCGAGGCCGAAGCGGCGGCAGGGGAGGCCTTGATGGTCACCCCCCTGCGCGCCATGGCGCCCGGGGACGCGGATCCCTCGCCAGGGGGAGCCAGCGGTTCCCAGCCGGGTCTGGGCGGGAGCGGTGACGACGTCATCTTCGTGAGGGAGGCGCCGGGGCCGAATCCTCCGACCAGGGCGGCCCAAGGCGGTCAGACCGAGCCTGCGCCCGCACAGTCGGCGGAAGGCGAGCCGGCCGCGGGAGCTGCGGTGGCGGTCCGGGTTCCGCCAAGCCGGCGCGCGGGGAAGGCTGCGTCGGAGCCGCAGAAGGCGGCGTCGGAGCCACGGCCGGCCGTGGGCTCCAGCTCGTCGGCCCAAGACGCGGAGGCGGCCAGCGCTACCTCCGGGTGGACGCCAGGCGGAGGGTCGGCCGTAGTGAACATCGCCGCGCAAGACGTCCGGACCCGGCTCCAGGGCCAAGCCGCGGCGCTGCGGCAGTTCACCGACGAGTTCCTCGCCACGCGGGCTGCCATCCGGGTTAGTATTCTCATTTTCTTCTTGATTTCTCTCGTGGGGGCGCGTCAGCGCACCCACTGGGTGTAGTCCCTGAGATTCGGGCCGACTGCTGAGCAGTCGGCTTGGATCTTCCTTGATGATTTCTCGTCGTTGCTTTCGTTCTCACGTCGATCTTCTGTCCATCTTGCAGGATTATCACAACCTCCGAGCGGCCGCCTTCAACTCCCAGGCTCGGGAGCTGACGCAGAAGACCGCCGATCTCACTGAAAGCCAAGGTATGTGACTTGATCTCTATCTCATGTGGGGGCGCGTCAGCGCACCCACTGGGTGTAGTCCCCGAGATTCGGGCCGACTGCTGAGCAGTCGGCTCGGATCTTCCTTGATGTTTTCTCATCGTTCTTCTTGTTCGTCTATCTCTGCAGCGGCCAACGCCAGTCTGAGGGCATAGCTGGGGGAGTCCCAGACTGCTCTTCGTGCCAAGGACGCGGAGCTTGCCGCCTTGGTGCAGGAGCGCGATCGCCTGGTCAAGAAGCTGGCCGACCAGGAGGAAAGCCACAAGGCGGCGCTGAAGGCCGCGCAGGACCGCGAAGCCACCCTCAAGGCCGAGTTCGAGACGGAGGCGGTCGCCTGGAACGACGCCAGGCAGACTCTGGTCTCCGGCTATGGCCAGATTGAGGATCTGGTTGACGGTAAGTCGTCTACCCCTTCGTCCTTTCTTGCCATCTGTCATTTTGACTTGTTTTTCTGACTTGGGGTTCTTCTTTTCTTTTCTGCGCAGAGTACTTCCCCGGCTATTCCAGTGCCGCCAACCAGGCCATCGAAGCTCGTCACCAGGAGAAGAGGCGAGCCGGCTTCGAGATTTCGCCGACTGCCGGCCGCTCGCTGGAGGAGCAGCTCCTGGCGATCCAGGCTCGTATCCAGCCGGCTCACAGGCTGCTCCGCCGGCTTCAGCGTGCCGGGTCGCAGGTCTTGGCCGCCCTCTGGCCCGGCCAAGCGATCCCGCGCACTCCCAGCCAGACCGCCGACTGGCTGGAGGTGGCCGTCGGGCGCTTCGAGGCTTGGAAGGCGTCAGCGGCTCGCTCCGGCGCCGGGCGGGCGCTGGAGTTCGTCAAGGCCTGGTACCCAGGCCTGAATCTGGACCAGCTGGCCACCTGGCGGCAGCAAGCCGACGCGGAGCTGGAGCCGGCCCGGCCGGCCATCATTTGGCGAGCTTCGGCGATCGCCGACTACACCGACACCAACGTCTTCGCCCCCGAGGTGGACGACAATGGAGTCGCCCAGCCGGAAGATTGGTTCGGGCTGGACCCGGCGCACAGCGAGGACTCAGCGGAGGAGATCGACTCCAGCGACGAGGGCGAAGAGGAGGAGGAGGAGGGTGAAGACGTCGAGCCGGCTGGTGGAGCAGCCGGCCAGCCTGACCGCGCCTCCAACACTACGCTGCGTGCGAGTGCGTCTCCTGTTGCGGGAGGCGGTCAAGCCGGGACCAGCTAGGCGGCCACTCCTTCAGCCGGCGAGCTGCCTTCACCGACCAACTCGGCCTTCGCGCCTTTGTCTTCTTTCTTTTGTTTCCTGTCTTGTTACTCTTGAACAATGTTTTTGGTTAAGTCTGCGCAGTTCCACCCACTGGGTGTATTGAAACTCAAGTCTGTTGCCGCCTATCGGGGGCTTTTATGTATATAAGTTATGCAATCGGTCTTTCCTTATACTTTTGCTTTTTGTCCTTCTGCTTTGTTCCTTTGCCGCCCTCCCTTGGTTGCCGTCTCCCTAGTCAAACAGTTGCTCTGCAATCTGTAGCCGGGGAGTGCCGGGCCGATTGGGGAGGGGGAAGTACTTTTAGCTCGGTCGGACTTAAGCTAAGTTTTTAGGAATCCGGCCAGCCGGCTGCTGTGACAGCCGGCAGGCATATATGGAGGTCGTCTTTTTGCTATATAGGTTAGTTGTTCCTTAGCCGTTTTCGTGTGGGCGTCCTTTCTGTCTTCTCTCTTGCTAGTCGGACAGTCAGTTCTTTGAGCTGCGACTTTCAACAAGAGAGGACTGGGGAGCCGGCGCACTACTTTGCTGACTTCGGGAAGAACTTGTAATATAGCTTAAGGCGGCCAGTCCCCGGGCCGACTAGTCGGACCCGGTGCCGGACAAGAATTCAAAATGTAATAAGACATTCATGGATATGACACTCGTCATCCATAGATAAATAAAAGGCAGTCCCCGAGTACTATTCGGGGGGCCTGTTGGTTTGTAACTTAATACAAAAAGGGGTAACGTGATACATACTGCTTTTCAGCTGTAAAATCGTCTTAGGAGGTTTGCGTTCCATGGTCGCTCCGACTCCTTGCCGGAGTCGTCTCTCTTGCGTGCTCTTGGCTTTTGCGCGTCGATCAAGTAGTAGGAGTCGTTGCCGAGTGCCTTGCTGACGACGAAGGGGCCTTCCCAAGGGGCCAAGAGCTTGTGCTGGCCGGCTGTTCGCTGGATCAGCCGGAGCACAAGGTCGCCCTCTTGGAAGGATCTTGGCTTGACCTTGCGGTTGTAGTAGCGGCGCAGGCCTTGCTGGTAGACGGTGGACCGGCTGAGGGCTAACAGCCGGCCTTCTTCCAGTAGGTCAACGCCGTCTTCTCTTGCTTCTTTGGCTTCCTCCTCCGTGTACATGGTGATCCGAGGCAAGTCGAACTCGATGTCTGTTGGGATGACAGCCTCGGCACCGTACACGAGGAAGAATGGAGTGAAGCCGGTTGACTTGTTGGGTGTAGTGCGCAGACTCCAGAGGACAGCCGGCAGCTCTTCGAGCCAGCAGCCGGCCGATCGCTCCAGTGGTACAACCAGTCGGGGCTTGATGCCGGAGAGGATAAGTCCATTTGCTCGCTCGACCTGGCCGTTTGACTGCGGGTGGGCAATGGACGCTAAGTCCAGTCGGATGCCCTGTGGGCGAAGTTCGTGCCGTTGTCGGTGATGATGCTGTGCGGCACGCCGTACCGAGTAGTGATGTCGGTGATGAATGTCACGGCAGTCGGCCCGTTCAGCTTCTTGATGGGCTTGGCTTTGATCCACTTTGTGAACTTGTCCACCGCAACGAGCAGGTGTGTCATGCCACCGCGGGCCGTCTTGAAAGGGCCCACCATGTCCAGTCCCCAGACGGCGAAAGGCCAGGTGAGGGGAATGGTCTTGAGGGCAGAAGCCGGCAGGTGTTGTTTGGAACTGAAGACTTGACATCCTCTGCAGGTCTTGACTATTTCTTTAGCATCCTCCAAGGCAGTCGGCCAGAAGAACCCATGGCGGAAAGCCTTGGCCACGAGGGATCTTGAGGCGGCGTGGTGGCCGCATCCGCCTTGGTGGATGTCTTTGAGGATTGCCACTCCTTTTTCTGGCTCGACGCAACGCTGGAAGACTCCAGTAACGCTGCGCTTCACCAGCTCCCTGTTGATTATTGTGTATGTTGCGGCTCGTCGTTGCACTAGTCTTGCTGCGATCTCATCAGTCGGCAGCTCTCTGCTGACTAGGAACTTGAGGATGGGCTGGGCCCATGAGGGAGCTGTGACTTCTTCTGCTGTTATCGTGGCCACCATGACTCGGGTGGGTGGGTTGGGTGTTGCGTTGGGGTCGACCACCACTTCTTGCGTCGTTGCAATCCCCGGGCCGACTGCTGCAGTCCCCGGGCCGGGCTCTGAGGTCCCTGGGCCGGGTGCGACTACGTCGGTTCCCGGGGCAGTCGTCGAAGTCCCCGTGCCGCCTGCGGGATTTCTTGAGCCGGATCCGGCTGTTTCTGGCGCAGGCGGTACGAAGATGGAATCCGACTCTGGAGACGGCTTGATGGACGGCTTGAGGAGGCGCTGGAGGGAGACGCCAGTCGGTATGGCTTGTCGGGTGGAGCCGATCCGTGCTAGGGCATCTGCTTGGTCGTTGTCGGCCCTTGGCACGTGAAGGAACTCGCACCCTTCGAAGTGTCCGCTCATCTGCTGGACGAGGAAGCGGTAGCTCGCCATGTTCGCGTCCTTGGCGTCCCAATCACCAGATGATTGTTGGACCACTAAGTCGGAGTCGCCGTAGCACAGGATCCGGCGTATGCCGAGCTCTTTGGCTAGCCGGAGCCCATGTACGAGCGCCTCGTACTCGGCCACGTTGTTGGAGGCGGCGAAGTGGATCTGCAGCGTGTACTTGAGCTTGTCGCCTTTGGGAGCGGTGAGGACGATGCCGGCTCCCAAGCCGGTGCGCATCTTGGACCCGTCAAAGTGCATCCGCCAATGGGTGGAGTCGGGAGCCGGCGGTAGGTACTGGGTCTCGGCCCAGTCGACGAGGAAATCGGCCAATGCTTGCGACTTGATGGCGGTGCGGGGTTGATAGAAGATCGTGTAGGGCGCCAAGGCAATGGCCCATTTGGCCACCCGGCCGGATGCATCCCGGCTGCCTATGATCTCGGCGAGCGGGGCAGTGCACACGACCGTGATGGGGTGCTCTTGGAAGTAGGGCTTCAATTTCTTGGCAGCGAAGTACACCCCATAGCACATCTTCTGGTAGTGTGGGTAGTTTTGCTTTGAGCTGGATAGTACTTCGCTGAGATAGTAGACCGGCCTCTGGACCAGCTGGGCTCGGCCTTCCTCCGGGCGCTGGACCACAACAACAGTGCTGACGACTCGGCTTGTCGCGGCGATGTAGAGGAGCATGGGCTCCTTCTCAGTTGGCGCGGCCAGGACAGGCGGAGTGGTCAGCATTTTCTTCAACTCATGGAAGGCTTGGTCGGCTTGATCATTCCACTCAAAGTGAGTGGACTTCTTCATGAGTCGGTACAGGGGGAGAGCCTTCTCTCCTAGTCGGCTGATAAAACGGTTCAGGGAGGCTAAGCAGCCAGTGAACTTCTGCACATCTCGCAGCTTGGTGGGTATGTCCATCCTCTCGATGGCCTTGATCTTGACAGGGTTGCACTCAATGCCGCGTTCGGAGACCAGGAAGCCGAGCAGCTGGCCGGCTGGCACTCCGAACACGCACTTCTCGGGGTTGAGCTTGATCTGGAATCGGCGCAAGTTGGCAAATGTTTCCTTCAGGTCTTCCAGCAAGGTACCGCGCTTCTCTGTCTTCACCACAATGTCGTCTACGTAGACGTGGGCATTTCTGCCGAGTTGTTTCAAGAGACATTTCTGCATGCAACGCTGAAAAGTGGCACCGACGTTTCTCAAGCCGAATGTCATTGTCAGGTAGCAGAAAGCTCCAAAGGGTGTGATGAAGGCAGTCTTCAGGCGGTCAGCTGGGTCCAACTTGATCTGATGATACCCTGAGTATGCATCAAAAAAACACAACAGCTCGCATCCGGCTGTAGAGTCTATTACTTGGTCAATCCGTGGCAAAGCAAACGGATCCTTTGGGCAGGCCTTGTTCAGACTTGTGTAGTCTATGCACATGCGCCACTTGTTATTCTTCTTCAAAACCAGAACTGGATTGGCAAGCCATTCTGGAAAGAACACTTCCATGATGAAGCCGGCTGCAAGGAGCCGGGCTATCTCTTCTCCCACGATTCTTCGCTTCTCTTCTGATAGTCGGCGGAGGGGTTGCTTGACCGGCCTCGCATCAGCTCGGACATGTAATTTGTGCTCGGCGAAATCCTTCGGGACACCCGGCATGTCCTTTGGGGACCATGCAAAGATGTCTCGATTCTCACGGAGGAAGTCGGCGAGCTCGCCTTCCTATTTACTGTCCAAGTTCGCCCCAATCACGGCGAACCTCTCCGGGTGCTCCGGGTCTAGAGGTATCTTCTTCGTCTCTTTTGCAGGCTGGAAGGAGCCCTGTGCATCACAGTCCTTGGGGTTGGGGGACAAGGTCGGCTGCTTGCCGGCCATGGCCACAACCCGTTCCAGCATCTTCTTCTCTTCCGCCACCACGAGGGACTCGGCCAGCCGGCTGCTGGCCGTGGCACACTCGATGGACTTCTTGTAGTCGCCGGCTACCGTGATGATCCCCTTCGAGCTCGGCATCTTCATCTTCAGGTAGGCATAGTGGGGCACAGCCATGAACTTGGCCAAGGCAGGTCGGCCAAGTAGTGCATGATAGGGGCTCTCCAGGTCCACCACCTCGAACCATATTGCTTCCCGGCGGAAGTGATCTTTGTCTCCGAAGAGAACATCCATTTTGATCTTGCCGATTGGAGAGCAAGATAGGCCGGGTACGATACCATGGAAGACAGTGCGGCTCGGCATGAGCTGCTTTGCTTTGATGTTCAGCTTGTCCATGGTGTCGCGGTACAGTATGTTGATACTGCTTCCGCCGTCTATCAGGACGCGGGAAAATCTGGCAGCTCGCCTCTCCGTCGCAAGGGTGACGTCCAAGACCATAGCATAGGAGCCAGGCGAAGGCATCACCTCTGGGTGGTCGGCCTAGCTCCAGCTGATGGGCTTTTCCGACCAATGCATGAACTCGGCGGTGCTAGAGGCGACTGCGTTTACTTCTTGGTGTTGCCGGCGTCGGCTGCGCTTGTCGTCGACTTGACTCGTAAAGACGACGTAGGTGTCGTGCGCTTCGGGGAACTCGTCTTGGATGGCGCCGACTGCCGGCCGGGCTGCCGGCTGCTGGGGAGCTGGAGGCGGCGGGCCGGGAGGCGGAGGCGGCACGATCCCTTCGCCCTTGGTGATGCGGGTGAGCCAGTGGCATTTCCGTGTTGTATGGTTGGACGGCTTCGCGCCGCTGTGGAACTTGCAGGGGGCATCGAGTGCTTGTTCGTAGGAGAAGGATGGCTGCCAGGGCGGCCGGCCTCCCTTCTTCTTGGGAGCAGGCCGCTCTTCGGGCTGCTCGTCTTCAATTGTGGCCACCTGCCGACTGGAGGAAGTCGGCATGGGGCCCTTGCGCTTGTGGTCGTTCTGGTAGGGGCGCCGGTTTGAGTCGCCAGCCGGCTGCTTGGGAGCCGGAGCGACTACCTTCCTTGAGGCGTCCACTCGGAGCTCGGTCTTCATGGAGGAGTCGGCAGTGGCGTATTTGTCGGCGATGACGAGTAGCTCGTCGAGGGTGGCGGGCTCGTCGCAGAGGAGTCGGTGCTTGAGGAGGGTGCCCTCTCGGCACCCGGCAGTGAAGTACTCGATGGCCTGGACCTCATGCACTCCCTCGCAGGAGTTGCGGAGCTCGGCCCATCGCGTGAGGTAGTCGCGGGTCGACTCGTTGGGCCCTTGGACGCAGAGGGAGAGCTGTCGAGGCTTCGGAGGCCGCTTGTAGGTGCTGGTGAAGTTGCGGACGAAAGCCTCGGTGAAGTCCAGCCAACTGTTGATGCTGTAGGGCTTGAGACTGTTGAGCCATGTGCACGCCGTGCCCTGCAGCATCAGGGAGACGTACTTCACGGCAATGCGCCGGTTGCCGTTGGCGATGCTGACGGCTGTGGAGTAGTCGATCAGCCAATCTTCCGGCTTCACCGAGCCGTTGTACTTGGGCGTGTCTCTGGGGAGCGAGAACCCTTTGGGGAAGGGCTCGTCGCGGATGCGGGGGCCAAAGCATGGCGGGCCGACATCGACTTCTTCTTCTAACGCCAGGGACCAAGCAAGGCGGTCGATCCTGTGGCGGGCGTCACTCTCGCCGATTCCTTCTCGGCGGCCGAGTCGGTCGCCAAGAGTCGGATGTGTGATGGGCGGCGGAGTGAGGCGTCTTTCTCTTCGAGGCGGAGGAGGAGGCGGCAGGTTTCCCTAATGTTCAACCGCCCGAGGGCGGCCTTCCGCGTCGCGCTCGATAGTGATGCGGGTCCGGCTGCGGCTGGCAGCCGGCTCCTTGTCTTTCTTCTGGCGCGTGCCGCTCGCAGTCGGCGAGCGGGACGTCGCGGCGTGCTCCCGGCGCGGGGGATGGCTATTAGCTCGGGCGTCGGCTTCGTGCCGTTCTGCAGCCGCGTCGATCAGCTGCTGGATCCGTCTTGTCATGTAAGGGAGCTCATCGGCTCCCAGCCCATTGAGCTCCTCTGCCGCTGCCTGAGCGGCTCGCAGATTCTCGAGCGGGGTGGTGTAGACGGGGCGATCTGCGCCCAGCATGCTGGCAACGGCTGCGCCGCGCTTCTGGACGAAGCCGGCTCGGCTCGGGCCGCTCGGCGGCGGCGTCCCGAAGGCGGCGCGGTCGACTTCGCGCTGGTGGGCCTCGGTGAGGCATCTCATCGAGGCTATCTTCTTGCTCTCCGTGATGAGGGCAAGACGGCGTGCCTCCAGGGTCTCGGCGTCGGCGTCAGCCGGGAGGGGGATGGAGAGGTCGTGCATCGCTGCTTGCTGAGCGTCGCGGGCGCTCCCGCCCGAGTTGGAGACGTGGCTGATGACCAGCACTTCGGTGACAGCGCTGCTGTCGCTGTTAGCTCGAGGGAGTGGGTCGTCGAAGACCACCACGTCGGAGGGGTAGGCGTCGAGCGACGCGGTGTCGGAGTCGATGAGCATCGGGTCGGTGGAGCCGACAGACTCCATGTCCGCAGCAGGCTCGCTAGAGACGTGAAGTTGGTCGAGAAGGCTGACGAGGCGGCTCTCAGGGTAGTCGGTGCCTGCGTCGGACGCAGGCTCGTCGAAGATGCGAGTCTCGCCGAGCAGATCGGCGAGGCGGCTCGCTGCGCAGGCGCCGTCGACGCCTTGCAGCGCGTCGGGGCAAGCGCCATCGGGCGCAGCAGGCTGGCTGCGCTCGCGGGGAAGGAAAAAGGTTCCCGTCCAGAACAGGTCTCCGGACGACGGTGCACCTGGCCCCACGGTGGGCGCCAAATGTCGGGTGGTTGGTGCGACATATGCCAAAGGATGGCTTATCATTGTGGGAGTCAATAGAACGTCGCCGGTGCCTGGAAACGGGATGAGGCGAAGACATGCACGCCGGCGAATCTTACCCAGGTTCGGGGCTCTCCGAGGAGATAACACCCCTAGTCCTGCTCTGCGGGGTCTCCGCATGATCACTAGCTCGACAAAGAGTAGCTACAAGCGCTCCTAGAGCTGTTGGGATCAAGGGAGAAAAAGAACAAGACTAGCTCTTGCTTCTCTCTATCTATGGTGTGTGTGTATGTGCTATCTTGGATCCGAACCCTTTGCATGGGTGTTCCGGGGGGTTTATATAGGCCTACCCCCCGGCGGTACAATGGTAATCCGG
Organism: Aegilops tauschii subsp. strangulata; assembly: GCF_002575655.3. Classification (NCBI taxonomy): domain Eukaryota; kingdom Viridiplantae; phylum Streptophyta; class Magnoliopsida; order Poales; family Poaceae; genus Aegilops; species Aegilops tauschii. The sequence goes on along the minus strand of NC_053039.3, from coordinate 73,535,190 downwards.
CTGGGATCTGGTCCCAGCCGTCAGTGTCTATGCTCGCCGGTTTCTCCGCCGGCTGCTGGGTCCCGCCGGCTGGTGGGTCCCGCCGGCTGCCGGCTACTCGGTCGATAGGCCGGCCCCACCGCCTAGGGTCTTGTCGGCGGCTGCTTACTGTAGCCGCGCCTCTGATGATGAGGGCTTTGTCGAGGTGAGCATGGCTACAGTGGGCCGCCTCGGGGGCTATTACTGTAGCCTCACCTCGTCTTGTCTCCTTAATGGGGCTCCTGCTTCGAGGAAGGGAGTAGCCGGCTTCCGGAGGCCGGCTATGCTCCCGGCCGACTAGGGAAAGCTGGGCCGCCTTCACGCCTCTCTCTGGCTGAAGGGGCCCGCAGTCCTTGAGCCGCACAGGAGGGGGTCGTGGATGACATCGTAGCTGGCGTGGCTACAGTGCCGGGCCGCACGGGAGACATCCCTCCCGTACGGCCCCCTGTAGCCACGCCCGCCTCGGGCTTCGGGGGTCGTGGGCCGCACTGTGGCCATGCCCCGTCAGGTCGCCGTTATGTAGGAGTGGTTGTGGTCTTGGCCGGCTTCTAGGAGTCGGCGTCTTTCTTGGCCGGCTTCTTGGAGTCGGTGAGAGCCAGGGGTAGCCGGCTTAGCTACCCGTGGCCACTTACTCCGACACTGTTCATCAAGGCTATCCTGCCCGCTTTCCTGGACCTCCTGTTCGGATCCAATAGGGTCTTCGTTGTCCGGAGTATTATCACCTCCGATGCTGGTATTGTTTTCTCTTGAATGACATGACTGAGAGTGGTGCCAAGGGCGCCGGTGTTCGGACAGTGTACCAGGAGGCTTATCCTCGACTGGATCCTCCTTGTCATCGTCGAGATCGTCGTTGGGTGTGTCTACCATACACACGTCATACCAAGAAGTGGTCGCCCCGTGTCTAGCGAATAGTAAGCTCTGGCTTTGCCCCTCATCATCGTCCAGACCATCGATGTCTTCGGTGCAGGGGTCAGGCGTGTTGGTTGGGTCTTCGACGGTGGCTATGAAGTGGGTGGCGGGTGGGAAGCAAAATCCTCCATCATCCGCCGTAAGGTCGAACCGAACATAGTTCGGCGACGAGCCGTCTGCCAGGGATAGGTTTTTTAGTGAGTTTAGTAGGTCGCCCATGGACGAGTGTTGGAAGATATCCGCAGCGCTGAACTTGAAGATCGATAGCCGGTCGAGTTAGGTATCCGCGGGCTCACAGGGTTCGGAACTCGATACCGGGGACAGATGCGGGGTTCCGTTGATGCAACTATCGTACGAAGTGGAATCTGCCTGCGGCTCCAACGCTGCCAAATTGGTAGGCCCCGTGATGGGGTTGAGTTTCCCATCTTCAGACGACTTGATCTGCTCAGGGTCTAAGGCCAGAGTTGTTACAGGAGCTATCTCCTGGATGCGGCCCGATGACAGGTTTAAGCCACGTTCATCGGGGCGAAGGGCAGCGGTTGTCGCGGTCTCGAATCCGTCGAAGATCAGTTCTCCACGGATGTCCGCGACATAGTTCAGGCTTCCGAATCTGACCTGATGGCCAGGGGTGTAGCTATTGATCTGCTCCAGGTGGCCCAGTGAGTTGGCCCACAGTACGAAGCTGCAGAACACAAAGATTTGTCCGGGGAGAAAGGTTTCTCCCTGGACGGCGTCATTATTGACGATCGAAGGGGCCATCGAATCCTTTCGTCGACGGCACAGTGGAACTCTCAATGAAAGCACCAATGTCGGTGTCAAAACCGGCGGATCTCGGGTAGGGGGTCTTGAACTGTGCGTCTAGGATCGATGGTAACAGGAGACGGGGGACACAATGTTTACCCAGGTTCGGGCCCTCTCTATGGAGGTAATACCACTACAAAAAATACACTTCTGTGATGATACGTGTTTGTCACAGTAGGTCGTGTTTTTTGTCATGCATGTACATCCATGACGATTTTATGACAGAATCAAGATAGTCATACCTGTGTTGTCGTAGAAGTGTTCCATGACATTAGCAAAATTATCATCACGGAAGTGTGCACTTCCATGACGATAAATCGCGCGTCACAGAAGTGCTTTCGTCAAGGGTGACCGACACGTGGCATCCACCGTAACGGAACGCCGTTAAGCTATCGGGTCGGGTTTTGGATCCGATAACCCAGTAACAGCCCCGACCAATGGGGATTTTCCACGTGTAAAATCATCATTGGCTGGAGGAAACAGGTCTCGGCTCATCGTTGGGACAGATGTCATCCACTCATTGGACAGAAGGCGCCTATGATACGTCGACACGTGGCACGGCCCAACAGAGGTCCATTCCTGTGAAAAGGCCGGCCCGTTTGACTTGGTCAAAAGGTGGCGGGCCGGCCCATGGAAAGCCTGTTAACGGCCTGTTCGCATATAGCCCATTTACAGCCCGCTAACCCAAGGCCCGTTACGCCCTATCCGAATTAGGCCCAGTAGCGTCATCTGGGCCATCCAATATGATTCCAGCCCGTTTTCACTTCTGGCCCATGTATGGCCCATGACGTCTTTCGGCCCATATGAGGCCCTATGTAACTCTTGGCCTATTAACGGTCCGTGGTGAAACTGGCCCGTAATGAACAGTGTATCACTTTACACCCATTAACGGCCCGTGGTGAAACTGGCCCATAATGAACAGTGTATCACTTTATACCCATTAACGGCCCGTTATTCCGTTGGGCCGTTTCCAGCCCATGTTATCTTTCGGCCTTCTCAGAGCCCATTTATTCTTGGGCTCATTTCCAGCATTCATTTACTTACGGCCCGTTACTGTCATTTTCTGCTTGTGGGCCAAATTCACCCCGTGGTTACAGTCGGCCCGTTTGTGGTCCGTTAATACGTTGGGCCGTTTTCATAGCGTCATCAAATATGGCCTATTAATGATGGCCCGTTATGGTCGGCCCATGAACGGACGATTCTAACTCTAGCCTGTTTACGGCCATAATGCGGCCTGTTATTGGCCCATGTTTGGCCAATCGATCATACGGCCCGTATAAGGCCCATTGATGATACGGCCTGTAGAAGGCCCATTGTTTCTACAGCCCGTAGAAGGCCAATTGTTTCTACGGCCCGTAGAAGGCCTACTGTTTCTACGGCCCGTAGAAGGCCCACTGTTTCTACGGCCCGTAGGAGGCCCAGTGTCACTATAGTAAATATTAGCCCATGGTTATTGTGGCCTAGTTTTAAAAAATAGGTTATTGCAACCACTAGCAAACCGCGGAAAAAGAACTGCACTGACTACAAACAAACAAATAAACAAGACAACAAGGAAATAAATAAGCAAGCAACTTATGCTAGGCTATCACGGCTATTACACATATTACATCCACTGGGCATCAAAGTTCGCCACCAGTGCAAATATAGGGAACAAAGCAGCATATAAACGCCGCAGCAAAACAAGTCCAGAACTGAAACCACTTCAGAAGAGTTCAAGAAACAATATCCTGGGTACCCATAATGCTGGCAAGATGCTTAGCAAGCTTATTAACTTTCTCTTGTTTGGCGCTTAAATCCTCCAGCGCTTGCTGTTGCACAAGAAAGTACGCATCTGAATTCTGCAGGGACTTCCTCAGTCCTTCGGCTTCTTGCTGCAGCACAGCTGACTGATGCCTTTCAGCTTGTAGCTGAGACTGAAGAAGCCGAAGTGATTCAGGTAGCGAGTTCGAAGAGCTTGTGCCAGCAGTACTGGCCAGTAACTCGAACACTACATCAACGCAGGACTGTGGGGTATTCTCACTGTCTACAAGATCGTTTTTATCACCTTTCTTGGAGACCAACAGGGTTGTCTCACTATCTTGAACCTTATCTGCATTACTTTCTCTACCATTGCATAGTGGGGTGCTCTTCTCCAATATTCTGTTTGCATACTACAAGAGAAACAAGCAGACACATCACAGGTTTAGCTTGTAGTATACGAAACTCATTTTGGTAAACCGGTTCAGTAGTAAGGTGGACAGGATAACAGCATGAAACAAACATATATCTATGTACTATGGTCACTGTATTGTCCATATCATTCTAGTTTATGTTCCCTAATCAAGATAGAGACACAGTTCAACTCATATATTTTTAAGACACAGCAGCATAGACAGAATATAAATGTGAGAAACTACACAGCATTGGCAGCACTTGTAATGTGCATCACATGAGAACATAACTGTTTATACAACTTAAACTGAAATCAACATAGAGCGAGAAATTAGAACAGCAATCCAGTTAAAGAAATAGGTTTAAAACATACCTGTTGCGCCATTGGAGTTTCAATTGGATCCTTCAAATTCGAAAGTAGTTGGTATGAGTAAATACAGTGATGCAACAGCAAAGGAGTATGGACCATAGCTACGGAATATGACCTGAGAACAGTTGCTCTTCTGCTTTAAATGTGGAGTTTGGGTTAGCTGTGGTGGTCTTCATGCTTTGGGCACTGCAGTAGCTTTACAAACTGCTCGTGTGGGGGTACTCTGTGGTGGACATGGTGCTTTGTCAACTATAAGTGGGTTACTATCCGCTGGAGTTGCGGTTAGATGGGTTGTAGCTCGTTCTCTGCCCAACGGTGTAAGTGTGCAATCTGGAAGAGTCTTGATTATGTGTGGTGGGGCTAGTTTGTGGGCCAGTACAACCATGGTTCTATCTGCATCGACGGGTAGCACTGTCTTTTGTGAAGAACGGGTTTTTGCTCCCTTAGATACTGCCATCACCCCCTCCAATTCAAATGGCTGATAAACAAGAAAAGAAATTGAACGTACAGACATTGTATGATAGACAGATGTGGTAATTCATATATATGTTGTCTAACCAAACAGGACAGCATGCCACAATTTCACATATATGATGCCTAACTAAACATGATAGCATGACACAGTTTCAGATATATGATGGATAACTTAACAGGATATAATGGCATAATTCAACATATGATGAGTACCTAAACAGGATGACATGACAAAACTATATGATGTCTTTCTAAAATAGGTTGGGATGAAATAATTCACATACATGTTGTCTAAGTATACAGGATGGCATGATATAATTGACATAATTGATTCATATACTAAGCAGCTAGCACTCGCATGTATGATCTCTAAACTAAGCAGATGGAATTCAATATTGTGCATATGATGTCTAAACTAAGCAATGCAAGACACCATATGCATCATATGAGAAATATAAACATTGCAACTTAGAGCATACACCTCAGGTTTGATATAGGACTGGTCATCTGTCTCTGAATCCTCCTCTGAGGAGCTCCCTGTAACCATCGAGATATATGCTTCAACAGGTACCATTGCCTGCTCTGAAGACCTTGTTTTCACTCCAGATTTTTCCATAACCGGCTCAAATGGCTGATACACATGAAGAGTAGTTCAATATACATAGATTGTCGACAAATGGAATATGTAATGAAAAAAAGATGGCATGAGATAATTCACATATATGATGCCTGGCTCCATGGCGGTGCATAATTCACATATATGATAACTGGCTGAATAACATGGCATTGCATAATTCACATATCTGATATAGAAAGCAAACAGGAGGCATTCACACAAAGCATGTCTAATCTAAGCAGATGGCATGGCAATGCAAGACACCATATGCATGATATGAGCAATATAACCCAGCCAAGTTAGAGCATGCACCTTGGGGGGGGGATACGACTGGTCATCTCTCTCTGAATCCTCCTCTGAGGAGCTATCTGTAACCAGCAAGAAATCTACATCGACAGGTAGCACTGACTGATCAGAAGACCTTGTTTTCACTCCAGATTTTCCCATGACCGACTCAAATGGCTGATGCACAGGAAGAGTAGATGAATGTATAAACATTGTTGACAAATGGAATACATTATGGAAAAAAATATGGCACAATACAATTCACATATACGATGACTGGCTAAACAGGATGGCATTGCATGATTCACGTATATGATGCCTGGCTAAAGAAGATGGCATTGCATAATTCCCATATACTCCCTCCGTTCCTAAATATTTGTCTTTTTAGAGATTTCAAATGGACTACCACATACGGATGTATATAGACATATTTTAGAGTGTAGATTCACTCATTTTGATCCGTATGTAGTCACTTGTTGAAATCTCTAAAAAGACAAATATTTAGGAATGGTGGGAGTATGATATAGAAACCAAACAGGTGGCATTCACACAAAGCAAATCTAAACTAAGTTGATGACATATAAGATGTATAATGTAAGCAATGCAAGGCGCCATATGCATGATATGACCAACATCAGCATGCCAGGTTAGAGCAAACACCTCAGGTGGTAAACAGGCGTGGTCGGCTCCTTCTGAATCTCCATCTGAACAGTTATCTTCCTCTAGAATACAATCTGGAAATGCAGGAGGGGGGCACTTCGCCCACCATGGAGCGGCGTCTGCATGACATTATATTCGCACGCAACGGTCTTCTCTTTTTATCTACATGTTCAGTACGATTGTGTACAATATCTGACATGCATAATAAAAAAATAGTTAGATTTTGTAAGGCCTAAGGGGTGCATGCATAAATCAAGACTGATGGTAGCAAACGAGTGGATGGATCCAAAACTAATGATAGCAGGTATATTATAGCTTCAGTTTAAAAAGATAGATAATGGATCATCTATTGTTTGTTGCCCACCCAACATGAACCACATAGAAGACCCCAGATGAACCAGATAGTAGACAGATACTATTCGTTGCTGGCTCGATATGAGACCCATGGGCATTTCAAAACTCAAGATTGAACGATAAAGTAGCAGGTAATAATAACCGATGTATAACGTAAGCAAACACGAAAGACTGCGACCTCTCTTCCGGAACTGTGTAGTCCTCAGGTTCATCTGCTCAGTCGATGATGGTAATGCAGTTGGCGTGGCTGCCGGCAACGGGGAAGATGATCTGAGGCGGCGAAAGGAAGTCTGCAGGGGGGATCTCTGCTGCAGTGAACGCTTCTGTTGATGGTGCACCTCAGGTGGGGTGGATGACGGCATGGCAGGAGCAGGACATAACACACAGAGTTTTCTTTGACGCCTATCTGAAAATGAAGTAAATCTGTAAGGGCTCCTTAGAATTGGAGGATTCTATAAACGCGGGGACAGGAAAAACACAGGAATAGGATAGGAATGCACGTGCAAAACAGAGCATTTGGAAACATAGGATTTCAGTCAACCTGGGTGTTTGGCTCACATGAATTGGAAGAATAGAGGAATGGAGAAACAAAGTGATGCAACGAGTGTACAACCTCTTTGGCATAGCCTTGTGGACCTCAGCATCATTGGGTTGGACGTGGAGGATGGTGATGATGCTGGTGTGACTGTCGGAGGTGGGGAAGAAGATCCGAGGCCTCTGGAAACGGCGCCGAGGGTACTGCTCCACTAAGGTGTACGGCGACGAGGCTGAAGCATGACAAGACAGACAACGTTAATCTGAAGTGGGACCCTAATATCATCTGCAATAGATGATGTAAAATACATCACCAAAAAGTGCTAGATGTAAAATGCATCAGCCGCACCACGGCCGCTCCGACAGATGCTGTAAGTACTGTTCACTCTAAACTTAACTGAAGAAAATGAACTTCACAGTCGAAACTGAATTTTACTGTCAAAACTGATTGAACTAGTAACAGAGCATTGCAATAGATGTTTAGGGCGTTCGAGCACTAGTTGTAGAGAAGCAGTGATCTAAATCAGCAGACGCTCGAGCAGGGAATGCACTAGCAGAGAGCAAGTCGTGCAGTAGCACCGCGAGCGAGTGCTAAAGCAGCAACTCCTGTAGCTGCCGGAGGTCGTGCAGCAGCAGCGCAAGCGAGAGCAAGAGTAGAGCAGCAGCACGAACGAAAGCAGGAGTAGTGCAGCAGCGCGACCGACAGCAAGAACAGAGCCGCAGCGCGAGCGAGAGCCGGAGCAGCTGCAGCTAGTGCCGTTGTGGAAGTCGCCGCCGAGGAAGCAACGACATGGGGGAGAGACGACGTGGATGATGTGGCCGGCGACGGCGCCGTCGATGGAGACACGCCATGTCTGCTCGGTATCGAGCACCGGCAGCCCCGTGAGATTGAATAAAAGATAAAATGCAGCGGTGAGTGCAGAACCTCCTTGGTGGCGCCGAGTTGACCTCGGCTTCATCGGAGGAATTGGTGAGGGTGCTGCGGTTCCGGTGGGGCAGGTCAAGACGGCGCTGTGGGGATTGAGGTGGCGCGATAGACGAGGCGAACGTCAGGGCAGCTCCTTGGAGGTGGAGGACGGGGCGGCTGATCCGGCGGGACGACGAGATCGACAACGGATCCTCATCCGGTGCAGTGGATGAGGAACGGCGAGCTGTTGCAGTGGACGACGTAGTCGGGGAAGAGTCTCCGGCTGGGCGGCGGTCGGGAGGCCGACGGAGGAGCGTGGGGTTTCGCGGGTTTTGGCGGCCTCGGTGTACGAATGGGGGGCGAAGGGGGAGGGGGGAGCCAGGGATGCGCTTGTCCGAAATGTAGGGTAAGTTACCAGTGTACCCCCACCGGTTTTGACACCGCGACGTGGAGCTTCATTTCCGGCTGAGGGGTAGAAGGGGGATTTCGCATGTCTGGGCTGCGGGAGCGATTTCGGATGAGGAGGGAGTTCTCGCGCGCGTCCAAATTTTGGGATAACAAGGCGCGGCGCGGGTTGAAGAAGCGGGAGTTTCAAAGCAGGTGAGACAAAAGATACTCGAGCTTGAAAATTTTGGGATAACAAGGTGCGGATTCCTTGTTCACCAGAACAAACTTAACGTGTAAAAAAACAATTCATACAAGACACAAGAGAGTCATGTCCCCTTTTACTATATTGCTATAGATGCCATTGAAAATACTACAAGAAAAATGTAAAAAAAATCGGGAGAACAAGATTACCCTGCACATTACCAAATCGACTCGCACTTCCCTCAACAACAACAAAAAACAAATCAATTCCCACCAAAGAAAGAGTAATGTCCCTTTTTATATGATTACAGATTCCATGATCTCGAATTTCAAGTTTTGAATCCACGTTATGTTGAATTCGAATATATCGTTAGGTGACCTTGCGGTTTATAATTGATGTAGTCGTACATTTTGATCTTCCATCATATATGAACATTTTACTCCACCATGTGAACATATATATTGTCGTCTACCATATGGACTAAATTTGAAGCAATTTTCCTTATTTGAATACGATTGTTGTCAAGTTATACAATAATTTAAATATTATCTTGATAACAAAAAACATACATATAGCAGTAATCATATTTCACTATGAACTACATGTACCATACGCTCTCCAATTCAAATATTTGTATCCATTTTATGTTGAATTCAAATCATAGTACATTATTGGTCTAGGTAGCGAGATGTTTGGGATAATCTAAACCTTGTTTTCATACGTATAATTTTTGGCTGAATTGGGACAAGTTTTGGTATAAGCCTCTTGCAAAACCGGAGATTCTCTCAACAAGCCTCGTGGTTCCGAGAGGGAACGTGTCACCTTTGTGTGCGAAACAATATACGCCGCCTCCCCCCTGATTTTATTTACAGAGGCAACATAGAACTACATGAGTGCCCTGTTAAATTTTGGAATTATTTCAGGTTCATTTGGCCTTTTTATACATTAATTGAGTTTCTGGACTTTTAATGTGCATAATCTAAATATGAATTGCATGCACATGCTCCGGTGCACCAAAGTGGGTTGAAAAATCACATGTGTGTCCTTGGTTGAATTTCTAGGTCCCATGGAAGAAATGAGAATGAAATTCAAACATCTGGGCATCATGACTCGACCGAGAACATCGAGAAACTTGTTTAAATTCATGTAAATCCAAAACTTGCCTGGAAATCATGAAACTTGGCATGGTGTCATGTCATGGAACTAACATGTTGTTGTAAAAAATTGGGCCGATTTGGAAGCTCGTGGTTCTAAGAGGGAACATGCCACCTTTGAGTGTGAAACGATATACGCTGCCCCCCCTTGAGTTTCTTAACAAAGGCAACATAGAACTACATTAGTGGCTTGCTAAATTTTGGAATTATTCCGGGTTCGTTTGTCCTTTTTTTTACATTAATTGAGTTTCTCGTCATTTAATGTGCATAAGTCAAATTTGAACTACAAGCACATGCTCTCGTGCACCAAAGTTGGTTGAAAAATCACATTTGTGTCCTCGGGTGAATTTCTAGGTCCCATGCAAGAAATGAGAATAAAATTAAAACATCTAGGCATCGTGGCTCGACCGAGAACATTGAGAAACTTGGTTTTAAAATTCTTGTAAATCCAAAACACGTCTGAAAATCATGAAACTTGGCATGGATGTCATGTCATGGTACTACCATGTTGTGGTAAAAATATTGGCCGAATAGGAACAGATTTTGGTATAAGCTTCTTGCAAACCGAAGCTTCTCTCAATAAGGCTCGTGGTTCTGAGAGGGAACGTGCCACCTTTGAGTGCGAAACGATATACGTTGTCCCCCTTGAGTTTATTTACAAAGGCAACATAGAACTACATGAGTGCCCTGTTAAATTTTGGAATTATTCCGGCTTCGTTTGGCCTTATTTACACACTAATAGAGTTTTTGGTCATTTAATGTGCATAATTCAAATTTGAACTACAAGCACATGCTCCCGTGCACCAAAGTTGGTTGAAAAATCACATTTGTGTCCTCGGGTGAATTTCTACTCCCTCCTTCCATCTATATAGGTCCTAATGCGTTTTTCGAGGCTAACTTTGACCAAACGTTAGAGGAATAATATATGACATGCAACTTACACAAAGCATACCTTCAAATTTGTATGTCAAAGGAGCTTCCAATAATATAATTTTCATAGTATACATCTCATGTGCTATTAATCTTGTCAATAGTCAAAGGCTGTCTTGAAAAACACATTAGGCCCTATATAGATGGAAGGAGGGAGTAGGTCCCATGCAAAAAATGAGAATAAAATTCAAACATCTGGGCATCGTGGCTCGGTCGAGAACATTGAAAAACTTGGTTTTAAAATCATGAAACTTGGCATGGTGTCATGTCATGGTAGTACCATGCCGTGGTAAAAAAAATTGGCCGAATAGGAACAAATTTTGGTATAAGCTTCTTGCAAATCGGAGCTTCTCTCAAGAAGGCTCGTGGTTCTGGGAGGGAATGTGTCACCTTTGTGTGCATAATTCAAATTTGAAATACAAGCACATGTTCCCGTGCACCAAAGTTGGTTAACAAATCACATGTGTGTCCTCGGGTAAATTTCTAGGTTCCATGCAAGAAATGGGAATGAAATTCAAAATTCTGGGCGTCGTGGCTGGGTTGGAAACATTGAGAAACTTAGTTTTTTAATTCCTGTAAATCCAAAACACGCATGAAAATAATGAAACTTGGCTTGGTGCCATGACATGGCACCAACATGCTGTGGTAAATTTGCAGTCCGATTTGCGAAGGCGCACACATTAACAATCAACAAAGTCATTTTGGAACAAGTGTTGTCACGTTACAATCGGAAACACAAGTATTATTGAAACCGTTGGCGTTCTACTTACTAGTACCATTTACGTGCCGCCACGCGTCCCCATTTTTTATTAGCTAGGAGGCGCCATGCAGGGTAGCTATTTGAGTACGAGAGGCGTGCGATCAGACCCCTGCGCGTGCTTATCGGGAGGAGTGCCCTTTGACCTCCATCTGCCGTCCACCTCTCTCCCAAGGTCTCCATTAATGGCGCCCGAGCCTCTGTTTAATGGCGTGGCTATGTCTCACTTGACTGAGATTTAAGAGAGAGAAAAGAAAATCTGAAAGCACGGATCTTGATGTAAGATCCGACGGACCTATATAGCATCTACTGCGACTTATAGCAAGACTGATGAATATATAAGGACGATTAATTTTTTTATCAAAGAAGGCTTGCCCCTTCCGATTTTCATTACTGAAAACCACCACAATTCACAAGAAGTTGAGAACAACTCGTTGAGAAACCACAATTCAAGGGGCGGAGGCACAAGGGGCAGTGGAGCACGGTGAGGTCCATCGAGACCTTAGAGAGCTCCATCGTCGGGTCCTGTTCGGTCTGCATGATCTCATCCTCCTCGTGCACAACCATCTCTCGACTGGGGCTGGGGTATTACAAAGCTTTACCGTCACATATTTTATACTACTTCAAGGTGCATTAAATCAACACATGCAAGTATCAAAAGGAAAGTCACGGCATGCATGTGTTGTAATTAGTGCATCGGTAAACGCAAATTATTGAAATATATCGAGTGCAGTGCTTTGATGTGTCGCGTCAACTCGTACATCAACGAGAAGTTTGATTATCCTCTCCCTCGCGGACTTAACTGCACCTGCCTTTGGCTGTATGACATGATGGCCACACACCTGTCGGGCCCACCTGTCATACATGCAAAGGCAGGAGCGTCCCTCCCTCGCCCATGAGCGTGGTGGCTGGCAAGACTAGGAGAAGCTTTCGCTACACGCTCTCCCTCCCGCACGCGGTGGACATGCAGCAGTTCAATCGGTGTCAGATGGCCAGAAGCGTACTGTAGTACTCCTCCAGTGCAGTAGTACTCCATCATTGTTCGACTTCCCGAAGAGGCGAAGAGCCAAGCGCAGCCCGGACGCTCGTGTGGCAGTTTCATGTGTAGAGTAGTCTAGGATAGCGTGTACCGTGCCTGTAAGCTTAAAATCGTTGGGGTCGGCTCCATGCTATGTGGCCGTCTCGAAGTTTTTAAAAAAAATTAAAATAGTCTTCTGGCCCTACCTGACACCCTGGTGATTGTAGTTTGCACGCTCATCTGGTCAAGACAGGAATATATATTTTAATTTTTTTTCGAAAAGGGGGGACTCCCCGGCCTCTGGATCAGAACGATGCATACGGCCACATATATTTTAATTTGTGGTGGGTAATGTTAGAGGTTGCAGCAAATATATTGTACACTGCGGGTCTTTCAGCCAAGTTTAGAGGCAAGCATGTGGGGCCAGTGCTATGATGTGTCGCGTCAACTCGTACAACGAGGAGAAGCTTGATTTTACTACACGCCTTCTCCCTCACCCATGCGCGCGGTTGCTCGCAAACGAGGACATGCTTTTGCTTAGTAGTACTTCTACAACAAGCTATCCGTCCCGCTCGCGGTGGACGGACATGCAGCAGTGGATTCGACACTGTAGAAGCAGTAGTAGCAACATCATTGTTCGTCTTCTCGAAGAGGCGATGAGCCAAGCGCAAACCGAACATTGCAGTTGCGAACATTGGAGCACGCATATAGCCAGGCTCTTGCATGAGACAAAATTGCTATGTGAGCCCACTATTGTACTAGTACGTACAACTACTTGCTAGTATAGCCCTGTAAACCAGAAAGGAGTATTTGCCCTTCTAGAGATTTCAACAAGTGACTAGACTACACCGAGACGGAGTGCATATGGAGCAAAATGAGTGAATCTGCACCGTAAATAAATACGTACTAGTTCTATCGTTTTCCTCTCCGAGGTGCACAATATTGAGTATACTGACTAGTCTCTTTTTGACACGCATTTACGTTTTTTTACACAGTACAGACGCAAGCGCTCATATACACGCGCATACACTCACCCCTATGAACGCACACACGCATGGCACTATCATCTTGAAATTTACGAGGTCACCATAGGCACCTCGTCGTCGACGGGTCCATAGGTGCTTGAATGCCAAGGAGGGAGAGGGTAGCGGTTCCCGAGACGTTGAACGGTCAATGATGCATCCTCAATTACATGCAGAGGGAATTAATTGGAGAAGCAGAATAGAGCCAGCATGATGTGAATGCAACAGAGTTTGGACTCTCATATAATAAAGGCGCCCCACCACTCCAATCCATCTACTCCCAAGTCTCTGCGCAACACTGCTCACTCCAATCCAAGACCAAGTGACCAGAAGCCACACGCACCTATGGAGGCGATGGACGCGAGCGGCAGTCGGCTGTGCCAAATCATCCAAGGCACTGGCCTGCGGCCCCGCACCGCGCAGCGTTTCCAAATGGTGCTGGCGACCGTAGGCATCGTAGCCCTCACCGACGCCGGCTTCGCCTCTCGCATGGACGACATGATGGTCAACTCCATCCGCAAGTTCACCGCCGTCAAGAAGCGCGCGGACGACCTTGCCATACTGCTCCAGCCCGCGCGCCCAGGCTCCTCATTGCCTGCCACCCTCATCGGCCTCCATGGTGACGAACTCTTTCAAGCCCTGGTGGCCCTGTAGGTGCCGGAGGTCGCGACGAAGAATGTGCACCTCGAGGCCGCGCTCGCCGCGCAGCGCCTCGCCATGCAAGAAACCGTCGACCTGCACATCCACGTCTACGCCTCAACGGTGTAGAGTGCCCTGAGGTTGAGCACACAGATGATCTACGTACGTTCAAATACGATCAACCATGCGACAGCAGTTCCAAATCGAGAGGGAAAGGCGAAGAGTCGGTGGACGGTTGCCAGTTTGCCACGGTACACGAAGAGGTGCCCCGGCCTACACATCCTTTCGGAAATTGTACAAAAGGACTCGCCGTCTTCTCACTGACATGTTGGAACGGGACCACATGTCAACGAAACATGGTGTGTAATTTCTCGTGCAAAATGCGATCTGGCCGCGTTGGCCCGAGGTGCCGCATTAGTTATCGACCTTTATTTTTTAACATACAATCTGAGTGGATAGCTCCTGTGGTCATCACACGTGATCGGATATATAGGTGGGCTAGGTGGGCAGGCGGCAACAATCTAAGTGCTAAAAGAGTTGATCTGGAAAAAAGAGTTGATCCAATGCTTGGTTTTGTTTGGATTTTCCAACTATGACCATTGGATAGAGTGGACCAATGGCTTACGTTCAAAGTTATTCTCATTCTATAGAATGGTATAGGAACGTGGAGAGATTTGGTTGATTTTATATCGCTGAATAATATAAAATATTATGAGTGCACACGCTCTACCCCGAGGTTTGTAGCTCCTTCTCGGCCGTCGGGAATCTATGTTCTTCCACTCTTTCGTTTAAGACATGAGCTTTGTTCATCCTGTTGCCGACACGCGGGACATCTATATGCCTCCATTTTACAAAATCATACTATATGCCTCCATGACACACGGGACATCTAGCATCAAGGTGGCGTGTCATGCAAGAAAATGGAGATATGCAGTGCGTAAGTGAGTCGTGCACTTCGATGGCACCTAGTACTATGCAATATTTTTTCTCCTCGATGGCACATGAATAGTGCACGTACTCAATGACAGAGCGACGAGAGAACGACGAGAAGCTTGATTACTACGCCTTCTCCCTCGCCAACAGGTGCACGGTGGCTCGCAGCACGAGGAGAAACTTTTGCTTACAAGCGGTGGACGTGCAGCAGTTCATTTGGTGTCAGATTGCCAAAAGTATTACTGTAGTACCATAATTATTGTTCGACTTCCGGAAGAGGAGAAGAGCCAAGCACAAGGTCACCTACTAACCTAGTACAGTACTACTATAGCCAAAGCTGGTCCACCTTTTTAGAGCATGGTTAATTAATAT
Organism: Aegilops tauschii subsp. strangulata; assembly: GCF_002575655.3. Lineage (NCBI taxonomy): Eukaryota > Viridiplantae > Streptophyta > Magnoliopsida > Poales > Poaceae > Aegilops > Aegilops tauschii. Next base: position 73,519,697 of record NC_053039.3, on the reverse strand, counting down.
AGGCGGCTCTTGCAGCGGCACATCATTTAGAGCAAGTACTCTCTTCGTAGGAACAAAGGAAGTGAAACAAAAGTTGGAGTGGATGCTAGATTGCCAATTAAAACATGATTACATAGGAAAAAAAATCCTATAGCATTCTATCCTATGAATCAAACGACCAATGTAGGAAAATTATGAGGGGGGTCTCTCCAACAGTGTTCCTTGGCTCGCACCTAGCATCACGGTGGTCGAACTTGGAGTCATTCATATGGTACACGTGGCATCTCAGATCTGGACACAAGGTGACGCGACCTCTCACTTCCTCCGCCATTTGAAGCGGCGCGCCGGTGGAGGGCTAGCATACTCCAATATTAGGTTGGCTCTATGTGATGTGGCAACTTCATATACTAACCGGATGCTGGCTATACTCCCTCTGTAAATAAATACATGGTGTATTGTTTTATTCCTATCGGCGAGGTAACTTAATGTCTTTTTGCTACTTAATAGGATTACATGCAATGAACTAACCACCGCATGTGATGTTTGGTAGTCTCAAGTCATTGAAAGCATGCACGGGCACGGAGGGGGACGCAGCTTCATTGACTTACTGCACCTGCCTTTGGGTGTATGACACGTGGGTCCAACGGATGGCTGGCCAACCGGTCATACAGCCAAAGGCAGGTGCAGTAGAGGGGCGAGGAGTAGATGGCCAACGCGCACGTGAATTCAACGCAGTCTGCACTTCTCATATAAAGGCTCCCGCCAGTCCAATCTACGAAATCCTACGCACCTACGCACCTAAGGGCAAGAGTGATCACTCCAATCGCAAGATCAGTTGACTAGAAGCTAGACCCATGGAGGCGATGAGCGCGAGCATCAGCCAGCTGTGCCAGATGGTCCACGACGCCGGCCTGCATCCTGGCACCAAGGAATGTCTCCAGGTAGTGCTTGAGGCCGCCAGGGCGAGGGGCCGCTTGGACGAAAACTTCGTCTCCTTGTTCGACGAGGTCCTTGTCGGCTTCCTCGACAAGTTCACCGTCGTCAAGAAGCTCGCGGACGACCTTGACGTACGCCTCCAGCCCACGCGCCCAGGCTCTGCGATGCCTGCCACCCTCAACAGCCTCTATGGTGACAACCTCTTCGACGCACTGGTGGCCCTGCGACTGCCCGCCGTCGCGCCGGAGAATGTCCACCTCGAGGTCGCGCTCGCCGCACAGCGCCTGGCGCAGCAAGACACCATCGACATAATCACCCACGTCTACGCGCAAATCGTCCACAAGGACTACTGCATGCAAGAGGAGGACGATAGGACGCTGGCCTTCTTGGACCGCAGGGCAACCTTGGACGACATTGTTTAGAAGCACGTTGAGCTTGCCGCCAACGCCGCTGCTCCTCACACGTCGGTTGGTGACCCGGTGCACTAGGGCGTGAGGATGTCGTTGATGGATCCGTATGTATCTTTATCTTTCCGTCAAATCCATGTAGTAGTATATGGTACTACTAGTAATTATCTTACCTTTTGCATCAACTTCATAATTTTCCTACGTACTCCATGCATGAACCGTGCCAGAACCAAACTTCTCATTACTCTAGGGAAAATCGTTATTTCTATCTATCGATCGCCCCATGGAGCAGAACCAAATTTTACAAGTTACAAGTTCAAAAGGAAAAGCCTGCCGTGTTCGCATCGCACCCCCACACGGTTTGTCCGGCACGCCGCTCAAGGGGGAATGCGTGCTGTGTTGCATTTTCACTTACAAGTGGGACCGCAGTTGAGCAAACCGACTACCGGCAAAGCCCCACCCCACCCACCGCGCGATGGCTGAAAAAACAGGAGGGAGAAGAGATGGCTGTAGCTAGCACGGACTCCAAGAAAATTGGTGTCGGATGGGACTCGTGTGGGTGGCGTGTGCCGTACTGCTAGACATGAATGCTAGTTATGGCCCATGCCACCCCACTATATCGAGGTGCTGGTTACTCCACTATATCGAGTACGTAGAACAAATTTCCTGGAGTCCGTGCTCGGCCCTCCTCTATCTCTCTTCTCAGCCAGCAAGCAGACGCGCGGAGCCCATCGTCTGTTTGCTCATATGCGGTCCCACATGTCAGTGAAAACGCAAGAGGACCCACTGAACCTGCACATCTTTCACCTCGACGTGCTGGTGATGAAAAACAAATCCAATAAAGATCTTCGGTGGCCGCTTTTGGAGTTACTCAAGAGTAGTAAGATTCTATTTACAGTTTAACCCAAGATGCACATCACGTGGCTTCACCTACCACTCTATTTTCTTGCATGACACGACCTGGATGCTGGATGTCCCACGTGTCGGCAAAAGGAGGAAGAACTCGACCAAATCTTCGGTTGTGCTCTCGGATGAGACTAGTTGTGTTAAGTTAAAATTTTATTGTGTAGAATGGATGCAAGTTTTGGTATTGGGAAGAAGAGTACAATGATATATTGATAGAGCATAATTTAGTAGATGTTCTAGCACTTTTAGCTAGCATAGAGGCTAGAGATGAGACTAGTGCACTTGTTGATAGAATAGAGGCTAGACACGTCTACTTCTTTACACTCGAAGAAGAAAGAAGCACGCAAGATCGAGCCTCCACAGATCAACAATGAATGCATCGAGAAGGCACTAATCCAACTTACAGGAGCAGTTATGGAAGTTGGATATCTTCTAAAATGTATTCTTGTGGTTCTTGTTTTCTTTGGTCTTGCTTTTCTAGTCAAAATTTTGGTGATGTATTTCCATATACCAAAAAATCAATGATGAAAAAAAGATATGTGTTTGCAAAGAAAAATGTACGTGGCCGGGATGCGGTCCCGCGTTTGGCGCACAACCACCGCATCCGAGAAATGGCTCGGACACGACCCCATTGCCCTACCCAAACGGACAGAATCCGGGCAAAACAGAGGTCCATTTGGGGTCGTGCGTTGGAGTTGGCCTTACAAGTGGGACCGCAGTTGAGGAAACCGACTATCGGCAAACCCCCACCTCGCTCGCCGCGTGATGGCTGAGTTAGAGAAACGACTAGGTTGAAGAGATTTATGTAGCACGGACTCCAAGAAATATGGTGTCAGATGGAAGTCGTGCTGGTGGTGTGTGCCGTACTCCTGGACGTGAATGCTTGTTCTGGTCCATGCCACCCTACTACTCCTAGTACTACTTATAGTAGTAGTATCGAGGATTCAAGGTGTTGGTTACGTACAGCGAACACATTAACATATGGCCCACCTCACACTATGGCCAAATTTCCTAGAGTCTGTGCCAGGTTAAAAAGTGTTCTTTGTGAGGATGGGTGGCTGGTCTCAAGTTTAAAAATTGTTGTATTACGTACGTAGACGTAGAGATAGTGCAGCATGTGAAGCTAGTACAAATAGTGTACTATTGTTGATTGGCCTCATCCGATAACCTGTTGCAATGCACGTACAATTATGTATTCGGAAAATATATTTTTGCCTCGTCGCAGCACCCACTCAGAGAAGCGACTCGATAGCCATTCATAAATTTAGTAAGTTTATCACAGGCATATCATTTTATTACATAGAACAGGTCATCAACCCACAACAACAACGAGGATAGATTATAAATACTAAAGTTTTCATCACACAACAAATAACAAGCAATGAAATGAACTTCAACTCAACCAATCCTCGGCGTTGGAAACGCTTGCTTTGAACCACAAGTGATTCTCTGGGAAGGGCCAGCTTTTGTAAATCTCAAGGCCAACGCAGGACAGATCATCTATGCTGAAGCGGCCTACTATATCACGACCAGGGTAGGTAACCACCGAAATGTCCGACGTATAGATACAGTTGCTTCTCATAAATGGTAGTAACGTTGTGTCAACAGCAGCTGGATCGGCTTTCACCATCATTGGATAGTTTTGTCCAAGGAAGAGCGAGTTTACTCCAAGAGCCATGTCAATGAACATTGGATAGAGTGAATCAATGGCTTACGTTCAAAGTTATTCTCATACTATAGAATGGTATACGAACGTGGAGAGATTTGGTTGATTTTATATCGCTGAATAATATAAAATATTATGAGTGCAGACGCTCCACCCCGAGGTTTTTTGCTCCTTCTCGGTCGTCGGGAATCTATGTTCTTCCACTATTTCGTTTAAGACATGAGCTTTGTTCATCCTTTTGCCGACACACGGGACATCTATATGCCTCCATTTTACAAAATCATACTATATGCCTCCATGACACGCGGGAAATCTAGCATCAAGGTGGCATGTCATGGAAGAAAATGGAGATATGCAGTGCGTAAGTGAGTCGTGCACTTCGATGGCACCTAGTACTACGCAATTTTTTTTCTCCTCGATGGCACGTGAATAGTGCACGTACTCAATGACAGAGCACGGGATGGTAGCCATGGACATGGTCGGCCCTTTTTGAAGAGAGTACTAATAAATAACTTTGATGTGTCCCGTCAACTCGCAGAACGACGAGAAGCTTGCTTACTACGCCTTCTCCCTCGCGAACGCGTGCGTGGTGGCACGCAGCACGAGGAGAAACTTTTGCTTACAAGCGGTGGACGTGCAGCAGTTCATTTGGTGTCAGATTGCCAGAAGTACTTCTGTAGTACCATCATTATTGTTCGACTTCCGGAAGAGGAGAAGAGCCAAGCGCAAGGTCACCTACTAACCTATTACAGTACTACTATAGCCAAAGCTGGTCCACCTTTTTAGAGCATGGTTAATAAATATAGGCGGCTCTTGCAGCGGCACATCATTTAGAGCAAGTACTCTCTTCGTAGGAACAAAGGAAGTGAAACAAAAGTTGGAGTGGATGCTAGATTGCCAATTAAAACATGATTACATTGGAAAAAAATCCTATAGCATTCTATCCTATGAATCAAACGACCAATGTATGAAAATTATGAGGGGGGTCTCTCCAACAGTGTTCCTGGGCTCGCACCTAACATCACGGAGGTCGAACTTGGAGTCATTCATCTGGTACACGTGGCATCTCAGATCTGGACACAAGGTGACGCGACCTCTCACTTCCTCCGCCATTTGAAGCGGCGCGCCGGTGGAGGGCTAGCAGACTCCAATATTTCGTTGGCTCTATGTGATGTGGCAACTTCATATACTAACCGGATGTTGGCTATACTACTACGGTACTCACACTCCAAGAAGTGACTCGAAAACCATTCATAAATTGAGTCTATGACATGCATTCGCAACTGAAATGTACCATTCATTAAATACAACAAGTCATCAACACACAACGACACCGAGGATACATGTTGGATTATAGATTATTTCCAACAAAACATTATAGCAAATACTAAAGTTTTCATCACACAACAAATAACAAGCAATGAAATGAACTTCAACTCAACCAATCCTTGGCGTTGGAAACGCTTGCTTTGAACCATAGGTGCTCTGGGAAGGGCCAGCTATTGTCAATATCGAGAGCAACGCAGGACTGATCATCCAGGCTGAAGCGGCATATATCAGGACCAGGGTAGGGAACCACCGAAATGTCCGAGGTATAGATACAGTTGCTTCTCATAAATGGTAGTAATGTTGTGTCAACAGCAGCTGGATCGCCTTTCACCATCATTGGATAGTTTGGTCCAAGGAAGAGCGAGTTTGTTCCAAGACTATCAATACTGAACCAGGGAGAAGGTGTTTGCGCTAGCACACTAGTATTCATCCTGAATACCATGCAACGGGTGTTGGAATAGGTCAGGAGAGGGCAACCATGGGAGACAACACCTGCTTCCTCAGTAGTAACAGTCTGAGTGCACTGTATACAGACAAGAAGAGGTGATCCATCGGAATTAGTTGCCAGGCGCCACGGAGTATATAAGTTCTGCTCCTCCTCATGCTCATGATCATCACCATCGTCATCTCCCCCTTGCTTATAAATTTTTTCAAGTATAGGTGGTGGAATGTTCACAGGACCTTGGAAACACAAGAAGAAGGTTAATTAGTAAAGGGAAACTTGCTAACCCGCATGCATGTGGATGAAACAATTATAATTACGGTGGAAGACAAACGTACCGAAACTACAAGGATCCCATGCAAAAACAGTGCCACGAGTGGTGGCAGCAAACACAAGATCCTCGTATTCAATTGCATCATAGTACACATCCGTATATAGAAACTGATTTTTGAGCAATATCCATCCAGTCGAACCACGAAGGACGGCAACAAGCTTGTCGAAGATAGCAACAACTTGATAGTTCTTGTAATTCCAAGAGCGGTTGGGAACTCGACAAATTGCTAACTTCAGTAGACGATAGTCACCATGATCGTATTTGAACGTACGTAGATCATCTGTGTGCTCAACCTCAGGGCACTCGGAGATTTTTGGAAGTGGAATCCGCTGACGAGTGTACACATTCACAAGTTCCCACTCGCAATTGTACCCAATATAAACAACCCAATCTCCATTTGTGCCAGCCCAGGACTTACCCTTAAGCGATGGCATCTTGACATCACACGTATCATTATCAAGCGGCATCAACTTGCACAAGGCGAGGCCTCCGTCGTCCGCGCCCATGCGAACAGGCTTATAGCAAAGAAGATAAGGGAGATCAAACCGCTCCTGGACCCTTGGGTTCCTTGTAATGATGTTATTAGTTGAGTCGAGAATGGGCTTGAACGAACCTGCCATGCTAGCCGAGGTGATGACGTCGCACCGATCAATGAGTTCCCCCACCACGTCATCTTTCAGATCGGGGCAAGAATAACGGGGTCGTTTCCGGCTTGTTCCCTCCATGGAGAAGGCGATCGAACAATGGCAGAAGGAAGGGTGAAGGCAAATGGAGGAGGGAGGAAGAGCGTGCGACAGCAGTTCCAAATCGAGAGGGAAAGGCGAAGAGTCGGTGGACGGTTGCCAGTTTGCCACGGTACACGAAGAGGCGCCCCGGCCTACACGTCCTTTCAAAAATTTTACAAAAGGACTCGTCGTCGTCTCACTGACATGTTGGAATGGGACCACAGTCAACGAAACATCGTGTGTAATTTCTCGTGCAAAATGCGATCTGGCCGCGTTGGCCCGAGGTGCCGCATTATTTCTCGACTTTATTTTTTTAATGGCATGCCGTTCAGTTTTGAAGCACGACTAACTGGTACTGTTTGCAGAGAAAATATAAACTACTCTACCACTACTCCACCTCTAGTACTAGTAGTATAAAAAAGATATGTAGGCTGGAGCTTCAGAGCTTTCTTGCTAAGGGCTGACCACTTGCTTCTCACACTATCACCCTCTCTCCAGATCTAAAAAGATGGCCTCTCTCTCCCTCCTCACCGGTGGTCACAGATCCGCCGGGGAAGAAAAGGACGTGCAGTGTTGACGCACTCGTCGTCGGCGAGCGAGGTCACGCACTGACGACAAGGCCGTCCTCTCAGACCTAGCGCCCGCGCGGGATGGCCTCCGTCCCCAAGCTCGCTGGCGTAGTGCGTGTGGAGGACGATGACCACGAGCGAAGCCACTTCCCGCCGACCCTCAGGTATGCTACCTCTTTTCGAACCATACCCTTGTTCTATTGCCCCATCTGCCATGTCGCTGCATGTGGATCTTTTTCCACTCCACCATCTTCCCAATTTGCTATCCTCTGCTCTGCTGGTCATGCAGACGAAAACCTTAATTTGCACTATTAAAGGAAACCCTACTTCATGCAGACTAATCCATGTCTGGGTTGAATAAGGAAAGGAAGGGTGACTGTACTATCCAAGAGAGTAGGCATCGAACCCGCATCTAGGTTGAGAAGGGGAAAATCAGTAGCTAAGGAACGAGTCTCGTGTCTCTTGGTTGAAGAAGGGTAGAAAGGCATGACAACGCAATAGAGAATGACCAGGTTGATCGGTTTGTTGTCCTCACATAGGAAAAAGGTGGCTAAACATAACAAAAATGGGACGTAATCCACATATGCTGCCTGGATATTTGTTGCTCTGGGCAACCATACCTCCCTCACCACTCTATGCGTCCGTGGAGGTACATCATACTGGTGCGCCCACTGTCCGAATGGGCCTCGCATGCTCTTAGTCTAACTTTTTTGCTGTTAGTATAACGCCAGCAGTCAAGTCAAGCAATGCTACTGCTAAAGTGATGCCACATTTAACTAATGCCGCACTCAGTCTAATGCCACCGATAAATTTAAGCAATGCCATTTAGTGTCACTGGATTATTTCAGGGTTAGCTGTTGATTGTGGATGTATTAAAGATTTTTCAACTAAGGCATTCTAATGATGTTGCACAGCCAGTATACCAACGATGAAACTTGTTACTACCTTCAGATTTTTGCACTGTTAATGCTTATAGATTACATACCTCACTTTCATGAGATAAGTTAATTTTTTTGTACAGTGTCACCAAAATGCCAAGGCGCTGATGTCATTTTATTTTGGTTAAACTGCACAAACAATTATGAAGACAAGAGGAAAGGTTAAGAGTGGGCACCTCCTCCTCCGGCTGTTCTCTTGATTCGTTCGATCAAGTTTTTATGTTTGGTCGATTATCAATATTGGGATAGCAATTTTTAAGGTCCCCCCGAGTTCGAAATGATATTTACCTTGAAGGTACATGGTTTGCAATTTTTTATACTGTCATTAGTTAATAATGCTAGTTACCTTCAGACTTTTGTATTTGTTTTAATGCTCATGCACAACTAGTATACCAATGCTGAAACGTGTTACCTTTACATTTTGTATTGTTAATTCTTATAGAAATCTTCCAGTGCCAGAGTTTATTGAAATCTGTTCAGTAAAACCATTGTAATGTACCCTGTAATAAAATAACTACTCTACTGTTGCACTAGCCACTGGATTAGTGTATATTTGTAGTATTCGAAATTTCGAATGGTGTTGCATTAGCGTATGGACATAAATAAAGGGTGGCAAGCTTTCCCAGATATGTGCTCAAGAAAACTACTACCTGTTTTTCTAAATACTAGTAGACGTTTGGGTACTTTAAACTGAACCGCAAAAACCTCTTATATTAAGGAACAGAGGGTGTAGAGTTCACTCAAATTATCCCGGTAAAGCTAGTCACACCTTTGTTAAAATTAATGTTCATTATGTTATCGGAGGAGGTCTGTAAGTTTGTCTCTAATGCCTGTCGACTACATACCTGACATCATGATGTAATGTTAAGTCATTTTCTTTTGTACAGTGTCACTGAATTGTCAAGGCGGTGATGGCATTTTATTTTAGTTGAACTGCACAAAATATGCTTAAAAGAAGAGGAAAGGTCAGGAATCGATCATTCTTTCAGAAAGAACTATATATGCCTTTCTGACATCAGCCTCTGTTGCCTTATTTATTCCTTCAAAAAGGTGGTTAGAAACAGCCTTGCTACCTTTTCCCATTAAGAAATTGGAATGCTTATATTTGTGAGTCTATGCTCCAACTAGTGCCACTTTTATAGTAATCACACTTTCAATATCTATGCAAACAGGGATGCTCGAGTTTAGTGGAACTGCACAAAAAGTCCAACAGGTTCAACATTAGGAGCATGTTTTCTCCCAAACCTTTATATCCATTTGGTGGCACTATGAGCTATTCATTAAGAAGGTACATGGTTTGCTACTATCTTGCTACTCTTTTTGTACTGTCATTAGATAGTAATACTAGTGGTTTGCATGTGAATTTATTGGCAGGGTGGACCTACATTGAAGGTGCAGGACATGATTCAATGACTGGATGCTCAATTTCGGTTGTATCGATTTCACCTCTTCCATCACTGCGAACATGGATATCCTTGGTCCGATGAAGAATAGGCGCTATATTTCTACTCTGAACAAGCAAATCAATTCAGTATGAAATTGTCCAGGGCAAAACATGACTGTATCAAATTGTCCAGTGCAAAACATGACAGATCTAAGCGGAAGAGACATGTTTAAACCGAAAATACAAGGTGGGGTATATGTTTACTAGCTGCTTGATATTTGTGCAGAAAGAGATGTCTGCCCGTTGCTATTTAGCAAACACACAAAGTGACCGCAATTTTGGTTGAACTGCACAAGAGAATAGTATAGTCACTGCATGCAATGCCATTTGAAAATAGACACAGAAAGATTGGATAGTCACTTCCTAGACTGCAAAAAAGTAGTACTGTACTATTTATTGGCCAACACTAGGTGCTTCATTGCTTTGGTCTGATTATACAATGGGCATCATTTTGCCTAAGTTAAAGTTTGTATTCCGAAAATAGTCTCGCCGTGTTATCAAGAGAAGACCAAATCATATTGCAGTGGATGTTCCTCCATCATGTGTGGTTCATTCCCATGGTTCCAGCTGTTGGTGAAACCACTTACGTTTGCAAGAGGAATTGTAGACTTCACAAACAAATTTGTCATTCAGTCTGTACTGAATGTTGGCCAAGAGAAGCATCCATAGTAGGAAGAACATATGTTTTTTCTAGATCTTTGCTTTTGGAGCTACATATTTGTATATGATCTGTGAATCATTGAAATGCATTAACATGTTGATATTATGTATGGGAATCGTACTAGTTGGTTTTAGTTGTGGCTGATCATTGCTTTTGGAGCTACATATTTGTATATGACCTGTGAATCATTGAGATGTGTTAACAGTTCCTTATATCTGTTCACTCAGTGTTTACAAGTTACCGATCGATCACTAGCTAGCCTACTAATGCGCTCCTGGCTATTTTAGTTGCGACGCAAGATCCGAAGTGGCAGTTTTTTGAATAGAAATGCCTACCTCTGAAAAAACTGACAAGCTACTCTGAAGAAAATGCCATGCGAATCTGAAGAAACTGCTAGCAAAAACATTCGCAAATGCCTTATCTCCCAGCTAAAGTTCATCAATTAATGCCCTCGGCTGCGACTCGTTGCATGCTGCTCCGCGTACTAGCTGCGAGCGATTTTGAGTGCCCACATGCAGCCGGCCGTAATTAAGGCAGCTAACTGATGCGAAAAAAGATGTGCTTTAATTGTTGCGGGCCTTTTAAATCCGTGGAATCATTATTGACAAGGAGGGAGATGATTCGAGTGCACTCGTTTGACCGTAAGGCCGGCATGCGACCTAGCACGGACGGGACGGGACGGCACAGTCAGAATTTCAGTTTCTCTAGTTTTCCACGGCAAGCTGGCGCGCTAAGCCATGCCTGCTTCATTATGCATTGAATTCTGATGACCGTCGCGCTACCTTCCGCTTATAAGTACTGTTTCTCGGCCTTCTATGGTGGCACCGTGACCCAACTCGCCCTATCCTCATAAGCCCCCACCGGCCCGACGTTGCTCGCCACTTATCCTCGCTCTCGCCACGTCCGCCATGCCCCCGCCCGTCCGCGATAGGCGTGGCCGGAGGCGGTCACCGCCGGAACTAGTGTTCGGTTTTTCACCGGAAGGCAGACGGAGGGAGGAGGCATTCTATCGGTCTTTAGATGGCAATGCGGAGATCGAGGACTTGTTGGAGCGCGACCGCCTGGCGGAGGAGCAGGAGTTGTTGGAGCGCGACCGCTTGGCGGATGAGCAGCATATCCCCGATTTGCGCCGCCAGCGGGACATGGAGCAGCAGCACACCGACGCTCTGAGTCGCGAGCAGAGCGCCCGCACGTGGGCCGACTACGTGGAGGCCGGCTCCCGGCAAATAGCCCTGGAGGCTGTCGGGCACGCACGCGTTCGCGACGCCGATTTTTACTACCAGCTCATCAAGTGGGTTTCCTGCTTAGAAGCCGAAGCTTCGGTGGACCACGCCGGCATGGAAAGGGCCAACGCGCACGAGCAACGCGCCCTATCGCACCTCTGGCAAGTCCGAGGCGAGGCGGAGGATGCCGGTGCCGGCGTTTAGCGTGTACCGCAGATGGCGGCCGATGTCGTCTAGTTAGCTAAGAGTAAGTTAGTACTTGTACGCTACTAGAGTATTAGTGGAAGTAGATAGTTAACTTGGCTATGATGGTTGTCAACGTGGAAGTTCAGTACTCTATATGTGGATCAGACCTGTTACTTTGCTCTGAATGTTGAACTTTCCGTTTGAACATATGGAATGGGCTGTTATTTTTTAAATGGGTTGTATTTGTCCTCCACGGGTTTAGAGGCTGACTTGTGGGCCTACCAAGTTGACGCGTACACAACCAGGAGATGATTGTACGTGGAGAGGATGACAGCAGGGACCCGCCAAGGTCATGGTAGTACGCAAGCAAAGTGCCTCCTTATTTCAATCCAATAAAAAAATGGCTCCTCGTAATGGATTTCTGACATCTGGGTCCCATGCCATTGTCAACGTAGTCAATAAACGAGAGAGTTGCACAATGAGCGGCTGACATCAGGGACCCAGCAGCTCGCCCAATTATTTTTGTTTTGGGTTAATTTGATAAATGCCACTCCAAATCTGGTGTTTCTAAGAAATGCCATTGCAATTTCCAAACTTTGAAAAATGCCATTTCATGCCATCCCCAGTGGCATTTTTCGAAGTCTGGAGTGGCGTTTTTCAAAGTTTGCAAATTGCAGTGGTGTTTTCCAAAGTTTGCAAAAATTGCAGTGGCATTTTTCAAAGTTTGGAAATTGTAGTGGCATTTTTATGAATCGCCATATTTGTTGTGGCATTTATCTAATTTGTTTTTGAGACGGAAGCAGGGTGTCAACTGGGCTGTGCGGGGCACTCTGGCATGTCTAGACAGCCTTCTCTTTTATGTTTACCACAGACCAGCCCAGTAGTTTTTTTTCTTTCTGAAAATGGCTAGCCCAGTTTTTTTGTGATTTGCCAAGTAAGTCGCTTTGTCAGGCCTATTGGGCTGCAAATCTTTCAAGACGAGGAGAGCTTCATTCGGCTGGACGAGAAAATGGCCTATCAGTAATGAGAAATGGGCTGTACATTTTTAAAACACATCAAACCGGCAATTACTTTCAAATTTCTTTTTTTCATTTCAAGATTTTAAATTGCATTAATTTTTATGCGTGGACAATTTGTTGGATTTTATATTGATATACATTTATTTTTAAAATCAGTTTGAATGTGACTCGAAATTTCAGGATTAAAAACAGTTCGGACCGCACCGAAATATGCAGCATTTCGTATAATTTTTTAACCGTGGCCACAATATGGGCTGTAATGCTAACAAAAAGAATATGGGCTCCAAAAAAACCTTCAGAATTAGCAAATGGGCTATAAATTATTAGAAATAATGGCAGATGGGTTGTATGATGTTTTCCACATATTTGAGGCTTTCCTAAAAAAAGGTTGACGCACAAGCAGTGACTGTTGGATGTCCATCCAACGGCCGTCATGCTTCTTCAATCTCTGCTCTTCCTGCTCCAGCCGCTCAAACAAGCGCCGGCGGGACTGCCTGCTCCCTCCTCCCCGCGGCCGGCTGTGCTGCCGCGCAGGCTTCACCGCCCCACCGTACTCCCATCGCTGGCCTAGCCATCCCTCTACTCACCCACACCAGTTGTTATTCTCCGGCGACGTTAGACGAACCAGTAAACCCTCGTATAGTCGTACTCCCCTCCGTGTGGGAAACAACTGCCGAGTCTTCCCTGCCTCCGTGTCGTTCCCTTCCTAGGCCTCGCCTTCGTCCACCGCCCTGGTGCTCCCGGCGCGGCCTGGTCAACGTGGTCAACGACCGACATGCATCTGAAGTGGACTGTACGTGGAGAGGCTGACAGCTGGGTCCACGGCCGCACGCAAGGAAATGCCTCCTTATTACGCGTAAAATAATGATTCCTCCACCTGACATCTAGGACCCACCGAAAGGGCCTCTGTATTTCGCGAAAAAACGTTACCGCCGCTGACAGCTCGGACCCACCAGCTATATCTTCGCACGCAAGGAAGTGCGTCCTTATTACGCACAAAAAAATGAATACTCCCCCTGCTAGCTGGGACCCAGTATAGTGGCAGGCTGACTTGTGGGCCTACTAAGTTGACGGGACGGAGGGCTTTGTCAACTTAGTCAATATGCACGATTCTAGCTCCAGTGACCGTATGATGTCCATCCAACGGCCGTAGTGCTTCTTCAACCTCTGGTCTTGTTGCTCCAGCCGCCCAAAGCAGCGCCGGTCTTGCCACATGCTCCTGCCTCCCGTGGTCGGCTGTGCTGCCGCGGAGAACTCACCGCCCCCTACTATTCCCACCGCTGGCCAGGCCCTGCGGCGACGGCAGCCTCACACCGCAGCCGAACCAGTGAACCCTCGTACTCCTCTCCGCGCGGGCTTCCACTGCCGCGTCTTCCCCGGCTCCGCGTCATCCCCTTCCTAGGCCTCGTCGTCGTCCACCGCCCTGGTGCTCTCGGCGCGGCGTGGTCAACATGGTCAAGGAACGGCTTCCATCGGACGTGGACTGTATATGGAGAGGCTGACAGCTGGGTCCACAGCCGCAGCAAGGAAGTGCCTCCTTATTACGCGCAAAATAATTATTCCTCCACCTGACAACGGGGACCCACCGGACGGGCCACCGTATTTCGCAAAAAAACGTTCCCCCCTGACTACGGGGACCCACCAGCTACATCTTCGCACGCAAGGAAGTGCGTCCGGGCAAACAAAACGATTCGCCCCCCTGACTGCTGGGACGCACCAGCTACATCTTCGCAGGCAAGGAAGTGCGTGACAGTCGGGACCCACCTGGTCGAAGCGTACGTAGCATTGTCATTCTGGTCGCGAACGTGTACATACATACTGGTCGATGTAGAGGCGTGCACGTGTCGTAGTAGAGGCGCGCACGTAGCATGTACACGTACGTACAACAGCCAGTGTGCAAGAAAGAAAATATGGCCACGTACGTACATACGGGCAAGGCCTCGAACGCGTACTCGTGCATACGTACGGCCAGGGCTCGTGTACATGGCTGGGTCGGAACGGAGAAACAGCATCGTCGTCGTGTTCATGGGGAGCCAACCGGCTGGGTCGCAACGGAATGCATCGTCGTGTTCATCGGGAGGGCTTGGACGGAACAGCCAATGGAAACGAGGCCTGGCGTACCGCAGAACGGAGGAAACGGCCTTGTGTTCGACCGGCCACGTTTGAAACGGGATCCTGTTCATCGGGAGGGGTCTGGCGTACCGCAAAACGGAGGAAACGAACCTCCTACGGTCGAAACGGGGGTCCTGTTGATCGGGAGGGGTGCGGCGTACCGCAAAACGGAGGAAACGGACTTGTGCTGGAGCGCTACGGTCGAAACGGGGGTCCTGTTCATTGGGAGGGGTGTGGTGTACCGCAAAACGGGACTCCACAGGACACTCTTCATCTCCACCGTCGACCCCCTCCAGCCTCCACGGGCTACTGTTCATCCACCGTCGACCTCCTCCAGCCTCCACCTGCGACTGTTCATCCACGGGCTCCTGTTCATCCAGCCTCCACCACGCGCTACTCCACCGGCTATTGTTCAACCAGCCCTCTCCACGGGCTCCTGTTCAACCACCCCTCCACGGGCTACTGTTCATCCAGCCCTCCACCGTCTACTGTTCATTCTGCCCTCCACGGGGTGGTCCTATTCATGCTGCCCTCCACGGGGTCCTGTTCATCCAGCCCCAACTGGCTCGATCGATCGGGGTCCTGTTCATCTAGAGGCAACACCACGGGGTCCTGTTCATCCACCCCCACCGGGAACTGTTCATCCAACCCCCCCCCAGCAACGCTCACTGTTCATCCAGAGGCAGCATCGATCGGCTACAGTTAGCAGCAGTAGCGAAGGAATCGCTCGATCGGGTTCAGTTAACAGCCATCGATCGATCGCTCGGGTTCAGTAACGCGTAGCCTGCAGTGCAATCACTCGGGTTCAGTTAGAGCCCAACGCCTCGCTCGGGTTCAGTTAGAGCCCAACGCCTCGCTCGGGTTCAGTTAGAGCCCAACGCCTCGCACCCACACGCGTGCGTGTACGAGAGAAACGCGCATCGCTCGGCCCCGACCACCCACCGTAACCGGGAACACCCCGATATTTTCCTCGCCCTCGCTTCTACCACGGTTTTTTCCGTCATGGACGGCCGAAAGAATGTCATGCAGCTGCGTCTCCGGCCTGCCCAGGACGAAAAGCCCATTTTCTGTCATGATTTTTTGTCATAGAAGTAGGACCCCACCACATCTATGATGATACCGGGTTTTGTCATAATTATCGTCATAGAAGTGTCATAAGTATGACAGAAAAAATTTCGTTCGGCCCAAAATGTCACGGATGTGTCTTTTTTTTGTAGTGTACCCTACTTCCTGCTTGATTGATCTTGATGAATATGAATGTTACAAGAGTTGATCTACCACGAGATCGTAATGGCTAAACCCTAGAAGTCTAGCCTATGAGTATATGGTAATGAATCTGTCCTATCCGGACTATGCTCTCCGGTTTATATAGACACCGGAGAGATCTAGGGTTACATGGAGTCGGTTACATTAAGGAGGGAATCTTCATAATCGACCGCCTAGCTTGCCTTCCACGCCAAGTAGAGTCTAATCCGGACACGGGTGTAGTCTTCGGTCTTTGTGTCTTCACAGCCCATCAGTCCGGCCCAATGAGTAACAGGCCGGACAACCGAGGACCCCTTAGTCCAGGACTCCCTCATCCCCTCATACCGCTACTCTTTTTTCCCTTTCCCGATCTTTCATCCTTAGAGTCGGGGTCCTTGGTACTATCAGAGTCGGCATACTTGACAAGAGCCGCCATGAGCTCCCCCATGTCGCTGCAATGACGCTTAAGCCGCCCGAGCTTCTGCTTGAGTGGAAGGAAACGGCAATTTTTCTCCAACATTAAAACCGCTGAGCCGACGTTGATATTATCTGAAGAATGTATGATAGTCGAGACCCAGCGCACCCAGCTGGTTGTTGACTCACCCTCAGCTTGAACACAACAAACCAAATCCATGATCGACATAGGATGCTTGCATGTATCCTTGAAATTCTGGATAAACCAGGCCTTCAGCTCTGCCCATGACCCGATGGAATTGGCCGGCAGCCCCTTCAACCAGGTACAAGCCGTCCCTTCCAGCATCATGGTGAAATACTTAGCGTATGCAGTCTCACTAACATCTAGCATCTCCATAGCCATCTCATAACTCTCCACCCAAGCCTCAGGGGGCTGATCTGCTGTGTAATTAGGCACCTTACGAGGGCCCTTGAAGTCCTTGGGCAGACGCTCATTTCGCAGAGCCGTCGTTAAACATGGCACACCCCAAGCTCTAGAAGTCACACCTGCCTCCAATGAAGCCGTCGGGTAAACCGACGCGTGCTGATGAGCCACCAGCTCGGCCTCCCGGCGCGTTCTGCCCTGGTCCACCAAATTTTGTGCATTGGCACCATTGCGCGCCGGGTCATGCCCATGAGGTTGGTCACGGCGCTGCTCAGTACTCGAGACTGCTGGCGAATCAATGTGCCTACTATAGCTCCGGCTTGGATGAGGGGTCGAATGAATCCAGTCACGACTATAGGAATAAGCCTGCTGCTGTACCAAAGCTGTTTGAAGAAGCTCCCTGGCCCTTCGGGTTTCAACTGCCGTCGGAGTCTCGCCCTCAACTGGCAGAGCCGCCAATCACGTAGCTGCAGAAATCATATTGTCTAAAGGGGTGGAATAATGACCCGGCGGTGTCACCACATGCTGAGGCGGGGTGTTATTCATATGCGGAGAACCTCTCACGCGCGGCTGACCCGACGTTCCACCCCTCGTGCTTCAGCCGTCTGGTTTATCACCGGCGGGTTACTGGCCCCTGCTCCAGGTGTGTTGAAGAGGTTCCTCGACTCATAAACCAAGGGCAGATGACTCCGGTATTTTCTCCTCAAGACTTCATTTGACGCGTTCTGATCCACCGTGAGCCGGTATGAATCTGCTTGAATCTGCTCTGCTTGGGCGTTTAAAACGGCCCGCTCCGCGGTCATCCTAGCGTTTTCTGCTGCCAGCTCTACCTTGGCTTGCGCTATCTTGTCACGCAGCTTAGCCACTTCCGCCTTATGCTGCTCTTGGTTGTCTGGGGTTACATCCACCTCCATCAGAGTTGCCAGAGCTTCCAACAGATCTGTTAAAACTTGAGCCGGCGGGCGCGCTGAACCGCCAGCACCCACTGCCATTACCGCCGCTGCACTGGAGGTCATGGCTGCCGCGGCTGTCGAACCGAGAACCGGCTGGGTGCCAGCCATGAAAATCGCTACCCTGTTCGGCGGCTCATGGGGGTCTGGAATATTGTCCCCATCGGAACAGCCCCCAAGCCGTCCGTCTTGTAGTTGATACATTGAGTTGGTCTCACCTGTGGACGACTCACCATCAGAGTAGATGGCCGTCTCAACGCTAGACACAGAGCCTTCCAATTCAGCCCCATGGATAAATCCAACAAAGGCACGCTTCACGGCGGGTTGAACCCGGGCGGGTCGTGCACGTTGAGCCGTCTCGATGATGTCGGTGCTGATGTTCGGCTCAGGGCCCGGTTCGCCGATCTTGCCGATGAAGACGTGGATTCCGCCAAAGGGGGCCCGGTACCCGTACTCAATTGAGCCGGCCTCGGGGCCCAGCCTGCATCATCGATGTAGAACTTGCCGCGACGACTCTTGGTCATCCGGCCCACAGTGTATCCCTTGATCCCTTCAAAGCTGCCCTTCAAGAACTCAAAACCACCGTGCGCAGGCCCCACGGTGGGCGCCAACTATCGTGGAATTGTCACGGCATATGTCCTAGTGAAAGGACTTAGTTGTGGATCCATGGCGACGAGGTTAGCTTAAAGGGGTTAAAACGGGACAAAGGACACGAGGAGTTTATACTGGTTTGGCCTCTTGCGGTGAAGGTAAAAGCCTAATCCAGTTTGAGGTGGTATTGCTAGGGTTTCGATTACCAGGGAGCGAATACGCTTTGCCTGGCTTTTGGTCTGTTGTTTCTTGCTCTAAGCCGCTGCCGGGTCGTCCCCTTATATACATGGGTTGACGCCCCGCGGCTTACAGAGTCCCGGCCGGCTCATACAAATGTGCCCGGCCCGGTGACTTATCTTACATGCCTTACAATACAAGTGACATATACATGGCGGTTTACACTTACGGGCCTTAAGCCGCCTTCGGGTTTGGGCCCTTTAACAAGCCTACTTCATGAACCGCCATCTTCAACATACTCATGGGATTTATTTAGATGAACCGCCATTGGGATAACCCGGCCCCTCCTGGGCGGGTCATATCCAATAGTCATATCCCCAACAGGACTGGTCACTTGAAGCGGAACTGCCCCAAGTATTTGGCGGATAAGAAGGATGGCAAAGTGAAAGGTATATTTGATATATATGTTATTGATGTGTACCTTACTAATGCTCATAGTAGCGCCTGGGTATTTGATACTGGTTCTGTTGCTCATATTTGCAACTCGAAACAGGGGCTATGGATTAAGCGAAGATTGGCTAAGGACGAGGTGACGATGCGCGTGGGAAATGGTTCCAAAGTTGATGTGATCGCCGTCGGCACGCTACCTCTACATCTACCTTCGGGATTAGTTTTAGACCTGAATAATTGTTATTTGGTGCCAGCGTTAAGCATGAACATTATATCTGGATCTTGTTTGATGCGAGACGGTTATTCATTTAAATCGGAGAATAATGATTGTTCTATTTATATGAGTAATATCTTTTATGGTCATGCACCCTTGATGAGTGGTCTATTTTTATTGAATCTCGATAGTAGTGATACAAATATTCATGGTATTGAAGCCAAAAGATATAAGTTTAATAATGATAGTGCAACTTATTTGTGGCACTGCCGTTTAGGTCATATTGGTGTAAAGCGCATGAAGAAACTCCATGCTGATGGGCTTTTGGAATCACTTGATGCTTGCGAACCATGCCTCATGGGCAAGATGACTAAGACTCCATTCTCCGGAACAATGGAGCGAGCTACGGGCTTGTTGGAAATAATACATACTGATGTATGCGGTCCGATGAGTGTTGAGGCTCGCGGCGGGTATCGTTATTTTCTGACCTTCACAAATGATTTGAGCAGATATGGGTATATCTACTTGATGAAACATAAGTCTGAAACATTTGAAAAGTTCAAAGAATTTTAGAGTGAAGTGGAAAATCATCGTAACAAGAAAATAAAGTTTCTACGATCTGATCGTGGAGGTGAATATTTGAGTTAGAGTTTGGTCTTCATTTGAAACAATGCAGAATAGTTTCACAACACACGCCACCCGGAACACCACAGCATAACGGTGTGTCCGAACATCGTAACTGCACTTTATTAGATATGGTGTGATCTATGATGTCTCTTACTGATTTACCGCTATTGTTTTGGGGTTATGCTTTAGAGACGGCTGCATTCACGTTAAATAGGGCACCATCTAAATCCGTTGAGAGGACGCCATATGAACTGTGGTTTGGCAAGAAACCCAAGTTGTCGTTTCTTAAAGTTTGGGGTTGCGATGCTTATGTGAAAAAGCTTCAACCTGATAAGCTCGAACCCAAATCGGAGAAATGTGTCTTCATAGGATACCCAAAGGAGACTGTTGGGTACACATTCTATCACAGATCCGAAGGCAAGATATTCGTTGCTAAGAATGGATCCTTTCTAGAGAAGGAGTTTCTCTCGAAAGAAGTGAGTGGGAGGAAAGTAGAACTTGATGAGGTAATTGTACCTGCTCCCTTATTGGAAAGTAGTTCATCATAGAAATCAGTTCCAGTGATTCCTACACCAATCAGTGAGGAAGCTAATGATGATGATCATGAAACTTCTGATCAAGTTACTACCGAACCTCGTAGGTCAACCAGAGTAAGATCCGTACCAGAGTGGTACGGTAATCCTGTTCTGGAGGTCATGTTACTTGACCATGACGAACCTACAAACTATGAGGAAGCGATGATGAGCCCAGATTCCGCGAAATGGCTTGAGGCCATGAAATCTGAGATGGGATCCATGTATGAGAACAAAGTGTGGACTTTGGTTGACTTGCCCGATGATCGCAAGCCATAGAGAATAAATGGATCATCAAGAAGAAGACTGACGCTGACGGTAATGTTACTGTCTACAAAGCTCGACTTGTTGCGGAAGGATTTCGACAAGTTCAAGGAGTTGACTACGATGAGACCTTCTCACCCATAGCGATGCTTAAGTCTGTCCGAATCATGTTAGCAATTGCCGCATTTTATGATTTTGAAATTTGGCAAATGGATGTCAAAACTGCATTCCTTAATGGATATCTTAAAGAAGAGTTGCATATGATGCAACCAGAAGGTTTTGTCGATCCAAAAGGTGCTAACAAAGTGTGCAAGCTCCAGCGATCCATTTATGGACTGGTGCAAGCATCTCGGAGTTGGAATATACGCTTTGATAGTGTGATCAAAGCATATGGTTTTATACAGACTTTTGGAGAAGCCTGTATTTACAAGAAAGTGAGTGGGATCTCTGTAGCATTTCTGATATTATATGTGGATGACATATTGTTGATCGGAAATGATACTGAATTTCTGGATA
The DNA here is from genome assembly GCF_002575655.3 of Aegilops tauschii subsp. strangulata. Taxonomy (NCBI): domain Eukaryota; kingdom Viridiplantae; phylum Streptophyta; class Magnoliopsida; order Poales; family Poaceae; genus Aegilops; species Aegilops tauschii. Next base: position 73,498,377 of record NC_053039.3, on the reverse strand, counting down.
GCATAAAAGGATACTTGAATAAGAATTTTTCAATGAAAGACCTTGGTGAAGCTGCTTATATATTGGGCATCAAGATCTATAGAGATAGATCAAGACGCTTAATTGGACTTTCATAAAGCACATACCTTGATAAAGTTTTGAAGAAGTTCAAAATGGATCAAGCAAAGAAAGGGTTCTTGCCTGTGTTACAAGGTGTGAAGTTGAGTCAGACTTAATGCCCGACCACGGCAGAAGATAGACAGAAAATGAAAGCCATTCCCTATGCCTCAGTCATAGGTTCTATCATGTATGCAATGCTATGTACCAGACATGATGTGTGCCTTGCTATTAGTTTAGCAGGGAGGTACCAAAGTAATCCAGGAGTGGATCACTGGACAACGGTCAAGAACATCCTGAAATACCTGAAAAGGACTAAGGATATGTTTCTCGTTTATGGAGGTGACAAAGAGCTCATCGTAAATGGTTATGTCGATGCAAGCTTTGACACTGATCCGGATGACTCTAAGTCACAAACCAGATACGTATTTATATTGAATGGAGGAGCTGTAGGTTGGTGCAATTCCAAACAGAGTGTCATGGCGGGATCTACATGTGAAGCGAAGTACATAGTTGCTTCGGAAGCAGCAAATGAAGGAGTCTAGATGAAGGAGTTCATATCCGATCTAGGTGTCATACCTAGTGCATCGGGTCCAATGAAAATCTTTTGTGACAATACTGGTGCAATTGCCTTGGCAAAGGAATCCAAATTTCACAAGAGAACAAAGCACATCAAGAGACGCTTCAATTGCATCTGCGATCAAGTCAAGGAGGGATACATAGAGATTTGCAAAATACATACGGATCTGAATGTTGCAGACCCGTTGACTAAGCCTCTCCCACGACAAAACATGATCAGCACAAGGACTCCATGGGTGTTAGGATCATTACTATGTAATTTAGATTATTGACTCTAGTGCAAGTGGGAGACTGAAGGAAATATGCCCTAGAGGCAATAATAAAGTTGTTATTTATATTTCCTTATATCATGATAAATGTTTATTATTCATGCTAAAATTGTATTAACCGGAAACTTAGTACATGTGTGAATACATAGACAAACAGAGTGTCCCTAGTATGCCTCTACTAGACTAGCTCGTTAAGCAAAGATGGTTAAGTTTCCTAGCCATAGACATGTGTTGTAATTTGAGAATGATGTGATGGACAAGACCCATCCGTTAGCTTAGCACTATGATCGTTTAGTTTATTGTTATTACTTTCATCATGACTTATACATGTTCCTATGACTATGAGATTATGCAACTCTCGAATACCGTAGGAACACTTAGTGTGCTATCAAACATCACAACATAACTGGGTGATTATAAAGATGCTCTACAGTTGTCTCCAATGCTGTTTGTTGAGTTGGCATAGATCGAGATTAGGATTTGTCACTCTGATTGTCGAAGAGGTATCTCTGGGACCTCTCGGTAATGCACATCACTATAAGCCTTGCAAGCAATGTGACTAAAGAGTTAGTTGTGGGATGATGCATTACAGAACGAGTAAAGAGACTTGCAAGTAACGAGATTGAACTAGGTATGATGATACCGACGATCGAATCTCGGGCAAGTAACATACCGATGACAAAGGGAACAACGTATGTTGTTATGCGGTTTGACCGCTAAAGATCTTCATAGAATATGTAGGAGCCAATATGAGCATCCAGGTTTCGCTATTGGTTATTGACCAGAGAGGTGTCTCGGTCATGTCTACATAGTTCTCAAACCCGTAGGGTCCGCACGCTTAACGTTCGATGATGATTTGTATTACGAGTTTATGTGATTTGATGACCGAAGATTGTTCGGAGTCCAGGATGAGATCACGGACATGATGTAACACCCCGGATGTAACTTTCCATATTTGTAACTCCAACTCTTGCCATTTTCGGCTATGTGTTATGATATTCCCTTCGTGGTCGGGTTTCGTTTGTCGTTTTGCATTTTGTTCATGTCATGCATCCCTTATCATGTCATCATGTGCATTGCATTTGCATACGTGTTCGTCTCTTGCATCCGAGCTTTTTCCCCGTTGTCCGTTTTGCAATCCGGCGCTCCCATCTCCTCCGGCGCACCCCTGTTGTTTTCTTTCGTGAGCGGGTGTCAAACGTTCTCGGAATGGACCGACGCTTGTCAAGTGGCCTTGGTATACCACCGGTCAAGTTTCGTTCCATTTGGAGGTCGTTTGGTACTCCAACGGTTAACCGTTCATCCGCAAAGTCCGTTTGTGTGTGCAGAAAAAAAACCCTCTCTAAACAGCCCAAAACTCACCAAACTATCTTCCATGCTCTAGGTCGTTCGATCACGATCGTGTGGGCGAAAACCGCACCTCATTTGGACTCTCCTAGCTCCCTCTAGCTATATATATGTGTCTCTCCCAAATCCTCCCGCAGTCCAAAACCCTAAAACTCCTCCCGAAGCCGCCGCCGCCCCCGCGGCGAATCCAGCGCTGCCACGTGGCCCGGCCACTGCCCGTACGCCACAGCCCGCCGAAGCCCGTAGCGCGGCCCTCCCGGCCCGCGCGCCCGGCGCCCTCCTCCTCCGCGCCCGCGGCTGCCCTCGCCGCCCCGCGTCGCCTCCTCCCGCACGCCGCCGCCCGCACCGCCGCCTCCTCCGCCGTCGTCCCCGACGCCCCCTCTACCTCCGACGCCGGCTCCTTCCTCGCCGTCCTCTTCCTCGCCGGCGTCCCCGTCCAGCAGCTCCGGCGAGCTCGCGGCCGTCTGCTCCAGATCTGATCGAGGAGAATCTCGGGTTGACTTTTTCCCCCTCTCCCGTTTTCTCTAAGTCCTAGAATTTTGATAATATGTGCACCGGTTCAACGCATCATAACTCTCTACATATAGCTCCGTTTCGTGCGTGTAATATATCGATTTGTTCGTATCGTGATGTTCTACATTTTGTTCAATTGCACCATGTTTATTAGAGTCCATCTTGATGTCCAAATCTCTGGTGCAAGGGTGCTACTTGCTGTTAACTGCTGTTACTTAGCAGAACTTGGAGATTTGTTATTTTTGTGGCATTTAATCTGTGCATCTTATGGGTATGAGCTCTACATGTGTTTTGTTTTATGCCATGCCATCTTTACAGAGGTGTATGTCATGTATTTGTGTGGTCTCTGTGGTGACTAGCACAAGCATGCAAACTAGGCTCCGTAATGTTTCTGATTTCTGGGACTTGGTATTTTCTCCAAGTCTTTGTCTGCTGTTATTTTGTTGCCATGTAAACTCGATGCTACAGAGAGATCCATGCATATTTTGGAGATGTTCAGTAAGGATGTTTTGTAGATATTGTTGTAATTGATCCATTCTTGTCCTTGTTTACATTTATGGAGTGCCATAGTATAACTCAAACTTGCTCTACTTTTGCTATAAAATATTTCTGGCAGATTGTTTACGTGTTATTCAATTTTGCCAAGCTTGTTGTAGTTGTCTCATACATGCTATGTAATTGATATTGCCATGGATAGCTTCATAAACGTGCCATCTTGCTGTAGGTATGCTTTTTTTGTCATGCATTGCTTTGTGGTTAGTGCATCAAGCTCACCAAGATGCCTTCATATTATTGTTTCTGCCATGCACTGTTTTTCTGCTAAGTCTGAAACCTGTTAACGAAACTTGCTATGTTTACATGGTTGCCATCTTATCTTCTGGTCCTTTTTGGCTTATGGTCAGTGTTGAGGATATAGGCCAGGGAGTCACCCGCCAGGAGGGCCGGGTTACACTAAGGGTCATTGCCAGAAGCCCGGAGCCAAGTTCCAAGATAATGGGCCAGAGATGGGCTGAGACCCGGATATGGCTTAAAGCCCGTAGTACAATCTTTATTGTTATAAGAGAACTTGTAGTATAAGGCAAGTATTGTTTAGAGTCCGAGCCGGACACTCTTATGAGCCGGCCGGGACTCTAAGGGCCACTGGGTGTCAACCTCCCTATATAAAGGGACGACCCGGCAGCGGTTTAGGGGCGACAACAATCTGATCGAGAGCCGGGCAAAGCTGTTTAGCTCCCTGGTTATCGAAACCCTGATTAATATCACCTCAACTGGACGTAGGTTTTTACCTTCACCGTAAGGGGCCGAACCAGTATAAACCCTCGTGTTCCTTGTCCCACTTAACCCCTTCAAGCTTCCTAATTGCGATGGCTCCACGACTAAGTCCTAACTCGAGGACATCTGCCGTGACAATTCCACGACAGTTGGCGCCCACCGTGGGGCTGGCGCACGGTGGATTTGAGTTCTTGAAGGGCAGCTTCGAAGGGCTCAAGGGATACGCTGTGGGCCGGATTACCAAGAGTCGTCGCGGCAAGCTCTACATCGACGATGCGGACTGGGGCCCCGACGCCGGCTCAGTGGAGTACGGGTACCGGGTCCCCTTCGGTGGAATTCATGTCTTCATCGGCAAGATTGGAGAGCCGGGCCCCGAGCCGGATCTCCGCGCCGGTCTCATCGAAACGGCTCAGCGCGCACGACCCGCCCGGGCCCGGCCTGCCTTAAAGCGCGCTTTTGTGGGATGCATCCACGGAGGGCCCTCTGATCCATCTGGGTCTGGGGATGAGGCGGCCGCCGGCTCTGACGGCGAGTCGGCCGCTGATGAGTCAAACTCGTTGTACCAACTTCAAGATGGCAGGCTCATGAGTTATTCCGATGGCAGCAGTATTCCGGACCTTTTTGAGCCGCCAAGTCAGGTTGGAGTTTTTATGGCTGGTGCGCAGCCTGTTCAGAACCCCGCTTCCGGATCGGAAAACCCGGTGCCTTCCCCGGCTCAGGTGCTGATGGATCTCACGGATAAGATGACGGCCCTGTTAACTGCAACGGTCGACCCGGCGGATCAAGTTCAGCATGATGCGGCGGTGGCACAGCTAAAATTGGATCTGATAAAAGCTAAAGAGGACCTTGCAGCGGAAGGGATCAGACTGGCTGCGGAGCGGGCGGCTCTCGATGCCCGGACTCAGCTGATTCAGGCGCAGTCCTTCCAACTCACGATGGATCAGAACGCGGCCAATGAGGTCATGAGAAGGAGGCATCAAAAGGCTCAATCTCGACTCCCGCCGGTTTACGATCCGCGCAACCTCTTCAACACACCGGGTGCAGGGTCTAGTCACCCGCCGGGGGTCGTAGCACCCGGATCTGGACCCCTTATTCAACCACGAGTGATGGGGCCTCCCAGGGGCCCCCCGCCCTGCCTCAGTATGTGCCAATACCCCCTGGCCATTATAATAACCCGCTGGAGAACATGGTCGCCGCAGCGGCACGGCTGGCGGCTCTGCCCATTGATGGCGACTCTCCGACGGCTATTGAGACCCGCCGGGTCAGAGAACTCCTCCAGACAGCGCTGGCGCAGCAAGAGGCGTACTCCTACAGCCGGGATAGGATCCATTCAACCCCTCGTCTAGGGCAGAGCCCGAGTTACAGCCGGCACATGGTCTCGGCGACCGGCTCAAGTAATGTCCGACGCCATGACCCGCCCCCTGGTCATGGCCCGGCTCATAATGGAGCCTTCTACGTAGCAGACCAAGCACGCCAGGAGGCGGAGCAGGCGCCTCAAGTGATGGCTTACCAGACCCCCCCGGCTTATCCGACGATGTCCGTTGATGCGGGTATCCCTATTAGAACCGAGGGTGTCCCGTGTTTGATGCAAGCTATCCGTAATGAACGTCTACCCAAGGACTTCAAAGGACCTAGGAAGGTGCCTAACTATACAGCAGACTTACAGCCGGCAGCCTGGATCGAGAGTTATGAGATGGCTATGGAATTGCTGGAAGTCAGCGAGGCGGCCATGGCCAAATATTTCACCATGATGTTAGATGGAACTGCCTGCACGTGGTTGAAAGGGTTACCGTCGAACTCCATCGGGTCTTGGGCTGAGCTGAAAGCCCGGTTCATTCAAAACTTCAAAGATACCTGCAGGCAATCTATGTCAATCGTGGATCTGACTAACTGTAAGCAGCGGGAGGGTGAATCCACGACCCATTGGGTTCGCCGGGTCAAGGAGATCATACATTCATCGGATAAGATGGATGCCGGCTCTGCAGTCTTAATGTTGGAACAAAACTGTCGCTTTGTGCCCCTAAAGATGAAACTCGGGCGGCTTAAGCGTGACTGTACTGATATGGGTACACTGATGGCAGCTCTTGTCAAGTACGCCGATTCCGATGGTACCAAGGATCCCCCTTCAGATGATGAAAGGGCAGGGAAGGGAAAGAAGAACGGCAACGGCAAGGGTCCTTAGTTTAGCCCGGGAAACCAAGGAGGAGGCAAGCGCAAGGCCGATGGTAGCCTAGAGTTTGTAGCCAACACCAACTCTCAAGGTAATAACCAGCGACGCAAGGGGAGGCCCCCTCCCCGAGGCGGCGGGTCAGGACCTTCTCTGGAACAGCTGTTGAATGAACCTTGTCCGAGACACGGTTCTAGAGAGAAGCCAGCGACTCATCTATGGAAGGATTGTGCTATCATGAAGGCCTTTAAAAACTACAATGGTCCGGGTGGCGGCTCAGGCGCCGGCGGCTTTCATGGCCCGGGCGGCGGGTCAAATTCCGGTCCTCAGAACGGTCAAGGGGGCTTTAATCAACAGTCTGGTCAGGGTCATCAACAGCAACAGGGGGGCTATCAGACCAACCCAAAGCAGCTTAGCGGTGGACAGTATCACGTGTTCACCACTAGTTTGTGCAAACGAGACGAGAAGCTTCACAAGAGGGCTGTTAATACTGTTGAGCCGGCGGTTCCGCGCTACTTACGGTGGTCGGAGCAGCCCATAGTGTGGAGTAGGGAGGATCACCCTCCCCGGGTGGATAACCTGGGCCACCTGGCCTTAGTGGTGGCTCCTCAAGTGGGAGGCTATAAGTTCACAAAGGTACTCATGGATGGAGGCAGCAGCATCAACATCCTCTATTATCAGACTTTCCGTCGTATGGGGCTAGTTGATAAGAACCTCAGCCAGTCAAATACTATCTTCCATGGTGTGGTACCCGGTAAATCGGCTTATCCAGTCGGCAAGATCGAACTGGAAGTGGCCTTCGGTGATGAGAACAACTACAGGGTGGAGAAGTTGACCTTTGAGGTGGTCAAGATAAGAAGTCCTTACCACGCCATATTTGGACGGCCGGCTTACGCCAAGTTCATGGCACAGCCGTGTTATGTGTACTTACAACTCAAGATGCCGGGTCACAACGGGACCATTACGGTTCACGGCAGCCGGAAAGTGGCTCTGGAGTGTGAGGAAGGTGACGCGGCTTATGCAGAGTCTGTTTGTGCCACAGAAGAGTTGAAATTTTATAAAGACAATGTTGACCCAACAGATATGACCTCTCTGAAAAAGCCAACCACGGAGAATGAACCAGCAATGAAGTTTAAATCAGCTGATGAGACTAAACTTGTTGATTTTGTTCCAGGTGACTCGTCTCAGCAGTTCAGCATCAGTGCAAATCTGGACCCGAAATAGGAAGGCGCGCTCATCGAGTTCATCCGTGAGAATAGGGACATCTTCGCATGGAAACCTTCTGACATGCCAGGTGTACCTAGAGAACTCGCTGAGCACACTCTCAATGTTGATCCAAAATTTAAGCCAGTCAGACAGTTCCTTCGACGGTTTAACGAAGAGAGGCGGAAGGCTATTGGTGAAGAAGTGGCCCGGCTTTTGGCGGCCGGGTTCATTGTTGAGGTTTTTCACCCAGAGTGGTTGGCTAACCCGGTGCTTGTACTTAAGAAGAACGGCACCTGGCGGATGTGTGTGGACTACACGGACTTGAACAAGGCGTGTCCGGCTGATCCTTTTGCTCTCCCCCGTATTGATCAAATCATTGATGCTACGGCAGGTTGTGCACGCTTAAGTTTCTTGGATGCCTATTCCGGGTATCATCAGATTAAGATGGCAGTTAAGGACCAGGAGAAGACGGCGTTCATCACTCCCTTTGGAGCCTTCTGCTATGTGTCTATGCCCTTTGGGCTCAAGTGTGCGCAAGCGACTTACCAGCATTGTGTACAGAATTGTCTCCATAAACAGATCGGGCGCAATGTTCACACTTACGTGGACGATGTTGTGGTTAAGTCCATCAAGGAGGAAACCCTAATAGATGACTTAAGGGAAACCTTCGATAATCTCCGGGTCTACAAGATGATGCTTAACCCGGCCAAATGTGTTTTTGGTGTTCCTGCGGGCAAGCTATTGGGCTTCTTGGTTTCTGACAGAGGAATTGAGGCTAACCCGGAGAAGATCAAAGCTATCACCTCCCTAGCTAAGCCGGCATGTATAAATGATGTTCAGCGTTTGGCGGGTCGCATCGCTGCTTTAAGCCGGTTCATAAGCCGCTTGGGTGAGAAGGCTATGCCCTTATATCAGTTGATGAAGAAAACGGATAACTTTGTCTGGAATGATGCAGCTAATACCGCCTTCGAGGATTTGAAAAAGCAACTGGCAGAGCCCCCCGTCCTTGCTGCTCTGGTTGATAAGGAGCCCTTGCTACTGTATGTGGCGGCAAACACACGAGCCGTCAGTGTGGCTATGGTGGTGGAGCGTAAGGAGACGGGTAAGGAGCATCCGGTTCAGCGGCCGGTTTATTATGTCAGTGAGGTGCTTATTGAGTCCAAGCAGCGTTACCCGCACTAGCAGAAGCTTGTATATGGTGTGTTCATGGCGAGCTGGAAACTCAAGCATTATTTTCAGGGTCATCCCATCACTGTGGTCAGTTCTGCCCCTCTTGGGGATATTATCCAGAACCGAGAGGCTACAGGGAGAATTGCTAAGTGGGCTATTGAGCTTGGGCCTCATGGCCTCAAATATGTGCCACGCACTGCTGTTAAGTCTCAGGCTTTGGTGGATTTTATTAATGATTGGACAGAGTCGCAAGTGCCTGAGCAGAAGCCGGATAACACTTATTGGACTATTCACTTTGATGGGTCCAGGCAGCTGGAGGGCTCGGGGGCCGGTGTTGTATTGGCTTCCCCTAGGGGTGACAAGTTCCAGTATGTGCTACAATTGATGTTTCCTTGCACTAACAATGCGGCTGAATACGAGGCTTTACTCCACGGTCTTCGGGTGGCTAAGGAGATGAGCTTAAGCCGGGTACGGTGCTTTGGGGATTCAGATTTGGTGGTTCAACAAGTATCAGGCACCTGGGATTCTAAGGATCCCCTCATGGCGGCTTATCGCCGCGAGGTTGATGCCATTGCTGGGCACTTTCAGGGATATCAAGTGGAGCACATTGATCGCAGGAAGAACGAGGCGGCTGATGCTTTAAGCCGGCTTGGCTCTCAGCGAAAGCCGGTGCCGCCTAACACTTTCCTGGATGTCCTATATAACCCTTCGGTTAAGTTGCCTACAGAGGAGGACTTGGCTATCCCTGACCCGGAGGCACGACTGGTGGCGGCTCTTCATGTCATACCAGACTGGACAATGCCGTACTTGGTTTATATAACCCGGGGAGAGTTGCCTGAGGATGAAACTTTGGCCAGGCAAATAATCCAGCGGGCCAAGTCAATGATTGTTATCAACGGCGAGTTGCATCATCGCAGTGTTTCAGGGGCATTTCAGCATTGTATTTCCCCTGAGGAAGGTCAAGAGATCTTGCGCGAGATCCATGAAGGGGATTGCGGCCATCATGCCGGCTCAAAATCCCTTGTGGCCAAAGCTTTCCGTCATGGTTTTTATTGGTTGACGGCTCACGCTGATGTAGAGGACTTGGTCAGTAAGTGTGATGGTTGCCAGAGGTTCTCACGACGGGCTCATGTGCCGGCTCAGGAATTGAGGATGATCCCGATCACTTGGCCCTTTGCGGTCTCGGGGCTTGATATGGTCGGGCCTTTCAAACGGTCCAAGGATAAGAAGACCCACCTCTTGGTGGCAGTGGACAAATTCACGAAGTGGGTGGAAGCTGACCCAGTTAGCAAGTGTGATGCAGCCACGGCGGTTCAATTTATGAAAAAGGTGATCTTCCGCTTCGGCTTTCCGCACAGCATCATAACAGACAATGGCACTAATCTGTCCAAAGGCGCTATGGAGGAGTTTTGTCAACGAGAGCATATCCGGCTTGATGTTTCTTCAGTGGCTCATCCCCAGTCCAATGGTCAAGCTGAGAGAGCTAACCAGGAGATTCTGAAGGGCATCAAACCCCGGCTTTTGGTCCCTTTGCAACGGACGCCGGGTTGTTGGGTGGAGGAGTTGCCCTCCGTCTTATGGAGCATCAACACTACTCCTAACAGGTCTACTGGCTTCACGCCTTTCTTCATGGTTTATGGGGCAGAAGCGGTCCTCCCTAGTGACATCCGTCACGATTCACCTCGTGTGGCGGCTTATGTTGAGACGGACAATGAACAGGCGCGCCAAGTTGCTCTGGACTTGTTGGATGAACAGCGTGATGTGGCAGCAGCCCGTTCAGCGATTTACCAACAAGACCTGCGCCGTTATCATAGCCGCCGGGTCAAAACCCGGGTCTTCCAGGAAGGCGACCTTGTGCTCCAGCTCATCCAGGATCAAACAGATGCACACAAATTATCCCCACCTTGGGAAGGGCCCTTTGTGGTCAGTAAGAACTTGCACAACGGGTCATACGTAAAGATTCGCGTAAATCTGAGGAGGAGACCCGTTGGCCGTGGAATATCGCTCAGCTTCGGCCTTATTACACTTGAGCTATCGGCTCTTGTGGTGTACATATTTATCTCAGACATATATGTATTATGATAAGCAATAAAGCAGGACCTGTGTCCTTTTTTCTCCTCCAAATATACGTGTCATACTAATTTGAAAGGAGGATCCGGCTTATGATCGCATTCGAGTCTAGCCGTAAGCAGTAAGATCACTTGGGGGCTTCCTGTTCAAACATGGGTCGTATTCGAACCAAAGAGAACATAGCTGTCGATACCCATTTGATTGGCAAAATGCCGAGCTCATTGGGAGGTTGCCTTTGGTCACATTTGAATCATAGTGTAACCCCTCTGAGAACCGACGTGGATCGTATTCGAATCAGCGTCGTTAAACAATTTTCAGAATCACTTGGGGGCTTCCTGTTCAAACATGGGTCATATTCGAACCCAAGAGAACATAGCTGTCGGTACCCTCTTGATTGGCATCGCCGCACCCATTGGGGGCTATATGATCGTATCCGAATCTTGGCTTAACCCCTTTCGGGCCGGGTCTCTGGTCGTATTCGAACTGGAAGCCCCTAAGTTCCGATTTATCGCAAAGTCTACTCTGATTATGACAACGTGTGCATGGCCGGGTTTCGCTTGACCGGCTTAATTTTGGAGTTATCTTGTTAATTGAACATCCTGGATGTCATCAAGACAAGTCCATTAGAGTTAAGATACCAACCATGCTACCCGGGTCATTTAATCCGGAGGGTGGTAAGCCGTCTTGAGACTTGTGATTTACCTTTCTATGCAGATGCTTGAAGGTACTTTTTTAAAGGTTGAGAAGCACGAAGGATAATTATGACCCGGAGGAGCATCAAAAGAATGACTTCAAAGGATTTCAGCATTCATTACGTGCACGATGGCACGGCAGAGATAAATTGTTGCACTTATTCTATTACAAAAATCTTTCAAAGTTTCAAGGGTGGATCGTTGTTTGGTGAGCCGCTAGCCGGTTTATGACGCCTGCTGAGTCGAAGTCCCCGGCTCATCTTCTGCTCCGGCTGATCCCAAGGCTTCGAAGGTCGACGACTTCCAGTTGATGCCGCTGAGAGCTTCGAACTGAGCTTCTTCGTCAATTAACCCGGCCGGGTCAATCTCGGGGGCGTAGGTGTGTTGGCGAGCCGGAGGAATCAGACTAAGAGCTTCATAGCGAGGGGTTGGAATCCTCTGATTCTCCGCGTTGTACCCCGGCTGATACTTGGTTAAGTCGGTGTCGTTCCCGATGATGGTGGCCACCGGGCGTACAGCCTTCACGCATGCCGCGAAATCCTTCTGGTCGAAGGTGGAGCCGTCTTCCTTCAGGCTGGGGTAACCCAGGGCGATGTCTGCCGGGTCTAGCTCCGGCAGGAAGGCTTTGGCCCGGCTTAGCGCGGCAATTGCTCCGGATCTTGCGGAGGCTCGACGTAGCTCTTGGATTCGCTGTGGCAAAACTGCGAGCCGGCGCAGGACTTCAGCCAGATGGGTTGGCACCTCATTGGATAGGGCCACCACAGCTAAGGCGCGCTGTGACCCGGTGTAGAGTTGTTCCACCAGGGTGTACACGGCCTTTAGCTTGGTGACCACGCTCTGGTTGAGGTTGGCACTCCTGGGACCTGTTTAATAAAGGTCAGGTAAGCCGGTGACAAGGGTGAATCGTAACATGTGCAGACTTGATGAAAGCCGGTGAGGCGACTTACCGAAGATAGCAGCCACCATTTGGGAAACCTGGTGCTTTAGACCGGAGAGCTCAGCGGTCTTCTCAGTGAGGGCCTTCTCCGCCTGTTCTGCCCGGGTCACCAGTGCGGCTTTCTCCTCAGCCCAGGCCTTCCGCTCAGCGTCGAATTCAGTCTTCAATTTCTCCTGAGCGGCGATGCTGGAGACAAACTTGGCATTCGCCTTCCGGGTCTCCATCTCTTGAGTTTTTAACCGGCTCTTGAGACTCGCAAGGTCCGACTCAAATTTCTTGCCAGTAGCCTGCATATATTTCCGGGTTATTAAACAGTCATTGTATAAGTCCCAAGCACTTTCCAAGCAAAGACACTTGGCACTTGGGGGCTAATGCATATTGAACGTGTCTATCTACGTACTGCTGGTTCAATTAAGTAAGCCGGACTCTAAGTCTACAACCTATGCCAAGTATAAGTTATAGACTTGGGGGCTAGCATGACAAGGATCACTATGCGGAAAGTAAGAAGACAGCAGAAGGTTACCTCAGACTTTTGTTGGATCTGATTGACCATGGCGATCTCCGCGTCCCGGCTCTTGTGAACCTGGCTGATGTAGCCAGAAACAAGCTCTCCAATGCTCAAATCGGGGTAGCCCGAGAAATCCAGATTCGCCCGGTGGGGTCGCAGCAGCTCCCCCTTCGCGGAGCATTGGGCCAGTGCGGTCGGCCTCCCCGGCTCAACACACTCCGACCGGGTAATTACCACGTCCGGGTGTTAGCCGGTGGGGTTGAGCCGGAGGCCTCCGGATTAGCTGACGCTTCGGTCGTTCTCTTGATGGTCGGGGCAGCGGCTTCAGGCGCCGTATCCATGGGAATGGTGGCCTCGGAGGCGGCTGGCGGATCTTGAGCCGTCGTCTCCGGCTCAGGCAAGTCCGGCACTCCGGCTGACCTGGTCTTCTTTGCTCTTTTGATGAGCTTTGCCTGGGCACTGAAAAGACAGAAGTGTTAGGCATACAAAGAGTAAATACAGACAGGTAATGTAAGGTGAATGTTATTACCCGGGTGCAGTTTTGAAGGCCGGCAGACTTGACTGCATGGAGTCACAAGAAGAAGGAGAGTGTGAGAAGAGAGTGCCGGGCCGGCCTATTTATAAGGTAAGTCATAAGTGGGCGCGAGATTCAAGGAGACCACGGCGTGGTTATCTCCCCCTCACGGCGCCTCGATTTTCGCAAAGACAGTAAAAGCAGAGATCCGTTGCGGATCTGGCGGAGTAAAAAACGGACTTAATGGAGGATGACGTCACGGCGGATTATCCGGAGTCCGGAGAATGACGTCACTCCGGGTTATGGCCTTCACATGAACGGTAAGCCGGAGATTTTTCTGTCGGCAGAGTTGAAGATTGACACGAGCCGACTAAAGTCAATCTGGGGCCTAATGTTGAGGATATAGACCTGGGAGTCACCCGCCAGGAGGGCCGGGTTACACTAAGGGTCATTGCCAGAAGCCCGGAGCCAAGTTCCAAGATAATGGGCCAGAGATGGGCTGAGACGCGGATATGGCTTAAAGCCCGTAGTACAATCTTTATTGTTATAAGAGAACTTGTAGTATAAGGCAAGTATTGTTTAGAGTCCGAGCCGGACACTCTTATGAGCCGGCCGGGACTCTAAGGGCCGCTGGGTGTCAACCTCCCTATATAAAGGGACGACCCGGCAGCGGTTTAGGGGCGACAACAATCTGATCGAGAGCCGGGCAAAGCTGTTTAGCTCCCTGGTTATCGAAACCCTGATTAATATCACCTCAACTGGACGTAGGTTTTTACCTTCACCGTAAGGGGCTGAACCAGTATAAACCCTCGTGTTCCTTGTCCCACTTAACCCCTTCAAGCTTCCTAATTGCGATGGCTCCACGACTAAGTCCTAACTCGAGGACATCTGCCGTGACAATTCCACGACAGTCAGTAATGGATTTTCGTCATATGAATTTTGTAGAATACTGCCATCCCTTGTTTTGCCATGTTAAGTTCTTGTAGCATGTTCATTTCGTGCTCTGAACATTGCTACCTGATGCTGTTTCAGGCATGTCCAGTAATTTCACCAAGTCTGTGAACCTGTTATCTTTTGCACTTTTTCCATGCTTGTTTGAGCTTGTTATTTTGTGATCTAGCCGTAGCTCAGTGTTCATCTTTTGTCAAGCATCTCCTGTATATTACTGTCATATGCTTTGTTTCTATGTTGGGGTGCAGTAGCATTGTTACTTGTTGCATTCTAAGTGCTATCATGCTGTTAATCGCAGATTCGTGTCATTCTTGTTTTGCTTGCCATTTGCAAACCGTGCATCCGTTTCCGGTGATCTTTATATCGATTTCGACCGAAATCATCTCATCTTTCCAGTGGCATGCTTGGTTTGCCAAGTTACTGCCTTGTTCAACATTTTCCTCCCGGAGCACGCATACGCATCGCATATCATATCTTGCATATCATTCATGTATTGCATCATGTTGCTTGTGCATTTCCCGTGATTGATTGTGGTTCAATTGCTTGTGTTCTTGTCTTGGGTAGAGCTGGGAGATGAGTTCGTGAACGAGGAACCTGTTGAGTACGCTTACGAGGATCAAGCTTTCGACAACTCTGAGAACCTTGCAAGCAAGATGACCATACCCTCGAAATCACTTCTATCTTTGCTTTGCTAGTTGTTCGCTCTATTGCCATGCTGCGCTACCTACCACTTGCTATATCATGCCCCCCATATTGCCATGTCAGCCTCTAACCATCCTTTCCTATCAAACCGTTGTTTGGCTAAGTTACCGCTTTTGCTCAGCCCTTCTTATAGCGTTGCTAATTGCAGGTGAAGTTGAAGTTGGTTCCATGTTGGAACATGGATATTTTGGGATATCACAATATCTCTTATTTAATTAATGCATCTATATATTTGGTAAAGGGTGGAAGGCTCGGCCTTATGCCTGGTGTTTGGTTCCACTCTTGCCGCCCTAGTTTTCCGTCATACCGGTATTATGTTCCTTGAGTTTGCGTTCCTTACGCGGTTGGGTGATTTATGGGACCCCCTTGACAGTTCGCCTTGAATAAAACTCCTCCAGCAAGGCCCAACCTTGATTTTACCATTTGCCACCTAAGCCTTTTTCCCCCGGGTTTTCTAGAGCCCGAGGGTCATCGTTATTTTAAACCCCCGGGCCAGTGTTCCTCTGAGTGCTGGTCCAAACTAGAGCCCTTTGCAGCGCCACCTTGGGGAAACTCGAGGATTGGTTTTAGTTGTACGGACTGCTCATCCGGTGTGCCCTGAGAACGAGATATGTGCAGCTCCTATCGGGATTTGTCGGCACACTCGGGCGGCTTTGCTGGTCTTGTTTTACCATTGTCGAGATGTCTTGTAAACCGGGATTCCGAGACTGATCGGGTCTTTCTGGGAGAAGGTTTATCCTTCATTGACCGTGAGAGCTTATGATGGGCTAAGTTGGGACACCCCTGCAGGGTATTATCTTTCGAAAGCCGTGCCCGCGGTTATGAGGCAGATGGGAATTTGTTAATGTCCGGTTGTAGAGAACTTGTCACTTGACTTAATTAAAATACATCAACCGCGTGTGTAGTCGTGATGGTCTCTTCTCGGCGGAGTCCAGGAAGTGAACACGGTTCGAGTTATGAATGACGTAAGTAGGAGTTCAGGATCACTTCTTGGTCATTACTAGATGACGACCGTTCCGTTGCTTCTCTCCTCGCTCTCTGTTGCGTATGCTAGCCACCATATATGCTGACTGCTTGCTGCAGCTCCACCCAATTTCACCATCCTTTCCTATAAGCTTATATAGTCTTGATCTCGCGGGTGTGAGATTGTTGAGTCCTCGTGGCTCACAGATTCTGCCAAAACAGTTGCAGGTGCCGACGATGCCAGTGCAGATGATGGGATCGACCTCAAGTGGGAGTTCGATGAGGAACGTGGTCGTTACTATGTGTCTTTTCTTGATGATCAGTAGTGGAGCCCAGTTGGGACGATCGGGGATCTAGCATTTGGGGTTATCTTATTTTCATTTGGATCTTGACCGTAGTCGGTCTATGTTTGTATTTTGGATGATGTATGAATTATATTTATGTATTGTGTGAAGTGGCGATTGTAAGCCAACTCTCGTTATCCCATTCTTGTTCATTACATGGGATTGTGTGAAGATGACCCTTCTTGCGACAAAACCACAATGCGGTTATGCCTCTAAGTCGTGCCTCGACACGTGGGAGATATAGCTGCATCGTGGGCGTTACAAGTTGGTATCAGAGCCATCCCCGACTTAGGAGCCCCTGCTTGATCGAATCGTTGGCGTTGTTGAGTCTAGAACAAAAATGTTTTGAGTCTTAGGATTATATATATCGGAGAGTAGGATTCTTTTTACTCCTCAGTCCCTTCGTCGCTCTGGTGAGGTCTCCTGACGTAGAAGTTTGACTCTTCTCTCCTCAAATTTCACTAAAAAAAAATTTAGGATCACGCGGGTATCTTAGAATCTTTCCGATGGTTTTGTGACGAGAACATTGTTCTTGGTGCCTCCTGACATTTAGGGGTTGTGGCAGTGTCCTGGGGAGTTGAGCTCCGAGGTGTTGTCGTCACAATTTTATCGTTGCAGTTCTGGAATACCTGCGTTTCGCCGACATCGAAATCTCTTTTATGCAGTTGTTGGTGAGATCACCTCGACGCCACCCAGTACTGGGGCGGGAGTTTGGGAGTATTGCCATAACTCGTATAACGGATGTTTTTCGAAGGTTGAGGTACACGATTTCCGAAGGTTTCTTGGTTATGTGTTGACGGATGGATACAGCTGGATCTAGGGATTGTTAGTTTGGGTGATATATTTTGTGTCCCCTATATCCCCAACACCAGATTGCATAACCAGAAAGTTTCGGGAGTTTATAAGTGGGAATTCAAGTAGCTCTTAGGATATCTTTCCGACAGACGCATGATATGAGATTGGGGTTCGACGTCTAGTGGTCCGCCTTTCCACGGTTGGTTTTACAGTGGTCTCGTAGTGTCTTAAAGAGTCTTTGGCTATGCCGACTCAGGGACGCTTCGTATGTCATGTGCACTGCCTTGTACATGATGGTGCTGTACGATCGAGCCCGTGTGGGCCCCACCACGAAAACTTCGGACGAAATCTCTATCATATGTTTGTTCCGGCTTATTCTGCAAGCCAATACTTTGTTTTGTTTTCAATTGTGGTATTCGAGTTGCTTCGAAATCAAATGTTGATTCCATATCTTTTTCTAAGTGGCTTCTCAATTTATGGAAGTGCGATGATTTACTATGGAATTCATTCGTTCATCCTCGTTCGAATGTTTATTGTGAAGACTATATGTTGCAATTTCTATCCGTTGATTCTACTTGTCTATTTGTCTATCAAGATGCTAACGGATGTCACCTCTTCAGGATGGCTCCGCCAACGCGTCAGAATCCGGATCGCAATGAAGGGAGTCAGGCAAACCCTCCGCCACCACCTCCGCCTCCGGAGGCATGGCAAGCTACCATGGCAGCCACCAACACCAATGCTCAGATGATTCTACAACTCTTGCAAGAACGCACCCAAGGGCAAGGCAATCAAGGAAATCAAGGCCAAGGCAACAATCAGCCTCATTTCGCTACCCTCAACCAGTTTCTCGCAAATCATCCCAAGTCTTTCAGCTACTGTGCCGAGGCCACGGATGCCGATGATTGGCTCGTGGACATCAACAAGCATTTTGAATGTAGCAATGTCGGGCCTGAGGACTATGCCAAGTTCGCTTCTTTTCAGCTCAAGGACCAAGCTGCTGATTGGTATCAACAATACAAAGATTCCAGAGGAGGTCGTGTGATCACTTGGACTGACTTCTGTCGGGATTTCAAAGCGCACCACATTCCACAAAGTGTTGTTGAGAGCAAGCGTGAGGAGTTCCGCAATCTCAAGCAAGGCAACATGTCTATGTATCAATTCAACATCCAGTTTCAGAAACTTGCTCGCTTTGCTAAACAAGACGTTCCTGATGAAAAGAGCATGATCTATCACTTCAGAGGTGCCCTTAGAGAGGATCTGCAGTTAGCTCTCGTTCTTGTTGAGCCTACTCAGTTTGATCAATTCTACAATATGGCACTGAAGCAAGAGGCTGCTCAGCTCAAGTGTGAGGCTTCTAAGAAGAGAGTCAGAGACGCAGTTCAGTCTTCTTCTTCCTCACTTGTGGGTGCTAAGCAATAGAAGTTCTGGTTGCCTCCTCCTCCGTTTCGTCAGCCTTACCAGCAGAAGATCAAAGGTGGCCATGGATCTTCCCACTCTTCCAACTCTGGCTATCAGAACAAGTCTCAGAATCAAGCTCCAAAGTCGAATGCTCCTTATCACTGTCCACTCTCAGAGGTGACTTGCAACAAGTGTCAGCAGAAAGGTCACTATGCTAACAAGTGCTTCAACCAAAGGCGCCTTCCACCTCCTCCTCCTGTCAGATCTTCCAGCAATGCAGTGGTCAAGCATAATCCAAAGTCTGCAAAGGTGAACATGATGAATGCAGCTCAAGCGGAGGAATCTACTGATGTGATAATGGGTAATCTTCCAGTTAATGATATTCCTGCAAAAGTCTTATTTGATACTGGTGCATCGCATTCTTTCATTTCAAGACCTTTTGTGGCTATGCATGATCTGGTTACTGAAGTATTGCCGAGTCCTCTGTCTATTGTTTCTCCGGCTCGACAACTGACTTCTCGAGCATTCGTTCAGGATTCCGTAATCAAGATGGGCGACTATAAATTTCTGGCCAAACCAATTGTTCTTGGTGACTCGGATATTGATCTTATTCTCAGGATGGACTGGCTTTCTAAGCACAAGGCTCAACTTGATTGTGCTGCAAGGGAAATTCAATTGACACACTCTTCTGAGGATGTTATCATTTATGCCGCTCGTGATGAAACCATTCGGTTATTTTCTCTCAATGAGAAGGGTGAATTGAATGCCATCTCTCAAATTCCAGTCATTTGTGAGTACCAAGATGTCTTTCCAGAAGAGCTTCCGGGTATGCCTCCTCACCGGCCAGTTGAGTTCGTTATCGATCTTGAGCCTGGCACTGAACCTGTGTGCAAGCGTCCTTACAAGCTTGGACCCAAGGAGCTGAAGGAATTGAAGAAACAGCTCGATGAACAAGAGCGTCTGGGTTTGATCAGACCGAGTTCACCTCCATGGGGTTGTGGTGTTCTTTTTGTCCAGAAGAAGGATGGCACGGACCGACTTTGTGTCGACTACCATCCATTGAACAAGAAGACAATCAAGAACAAGTATCCACTTCCCAACATCAATGAGCTATTCGAGCAACTCAAAGGTGCTAAAGTATTCTCTAAGCTTGACCTTCGTATGGGTTATCATCAGATTCGCATTCGGGAAGAAGATATTCCCAAGACAGCTTTCAGAACAAGCTTTGGTTCTTATGAATATACTGTCATGTCTTTCGGCCTTGTCAATGCTCCTCCAACATTCTCTCGGATGATGAATTTCATCTTCAACCCCTATACCAATGAATTCGTTCTGGTGTATCTCGATGATATATTGGTCTTCTCCAAGAATAAGAAGGATCATGCCAAACATTTGCGATTGGTGCTCGACAAGCTCAGAGAGTATCAATTTTATGAGAAGTTTTCCAAATGTGAGTTTTGGCTTGATGAAGTTCTTTACCTTGGTCACATCATCTCTGCCAAGGGCATCACTGTTAACCCTGAGAAGGTGTCCGCAATTGTGAATTGGGAACCTCCTCAGAATGTCAAGCAGCTCCGCAGTTTTCTTGGTCTTGCAAGCTATTGCCGAAGATTCGTTGAGAATTTCTCTAAGATTGCAAAGCCTCTTTCCAACCTCCTCCAGAAGCATGTGAAGTACGTCTGGTCTCCTGAGTGTGACGTTGCTTTCAACACTCTCAAAGAGAAACTAGTCACAGCTCCTGTCTTAACTCCTCCTGACGAATCCAAGCCATTTGAAGTTTTCTGTGATGCTTCTCTTCAAGGTCTCGGTGCTGTGTTAATGCAAGAGAAGAAAGTTGTGGCCTATACCTCTCGTCAGTTGAAGCCCAACGAAAAGAACTACCCCACTCACGATCTTGAGTTGGCGGCAGTTGTCCATGCATTAATAACGTGGAGACATCTCTCGTTGGGAAGAAAAGTGGACATTTTCACCGATCACAAGAGTCTCAAGTACATCTTCACTCAGCCCAACCTCAACCTCAGGCAGACTCGATGGGTCGAAATGATTCAAGAGTACAATCCGAGTATTGAGTATACTCCAGGCAAGGCAAATGTCATTGCAGATGCTTTAAGCAGGAAGGCTTATTGCAACAGCTTAATTCTCAAGCCATTCCAACCGGATCTTTGTGAAGCTTTCCGCAAGCTGAATCTCCAAGTTGTTCCTCAAGGCTTTCTTGCCAACCTCATAGTCTCTCCTACTTTGGAAGATCAAATTCGTGAGGCACAACTTCTTGATGCCATGGTGAAGAAGGTGAAACGTGGTATCGACAAGGGTCTTGCCAAATACAAGTGCTATCGCATTGATGACAGAGACACTTTATTCTTTGAGGACCGGATTGTGGTTCCTAAAGGTGATCTAAGGAAAGTCATTATGAACGAGGCACACAATTCTCTTCTGTCCATTCATCCTAGAAGTACGAAGATGTACCATGACCTCAAGCAGTCGTATTGATGGACTCGAATGAAGCGAGAAATCGCTCAATTCGTGAATGAATGTGATGTCTGCCGAAGAGTGAAAGTAGGACACCAACGACCAGCTGGTCTCCTTCAACCTCTTGCTATCCCAGAATGGAAGTTTGATCATATCGAAATGGACTTCGTGACTGGATTTCCCAAGTCCAAGCGCGGAAATGCTATCTTCGTTGTCATCGACAAGCTTTCTAAAGTGGCTCATTTCCTTCCAATCAAAGAATCTATCACAGCAGCTCAGTTGGCAGAGCTTTACACCTCCAGGATTGTCTCCTTGCACGGCATTCCACAATTGATTTCTTCAGATCGTGGAAGCATCTTCACCTCTAAGTTCTGGGACTCCTTCCAGAAGGCCATGGGCACCAACATTCGCTTCAGCACAGCTTTCCATCCTCAAACTAGTGGCCAAGTCGAGCGAGTCAATCAAATTCTTGAAGATATGCTCAGGGCTTGTGTCATTTACTTTGGCATGAAATGGGAAGATTGTCTTCCATATGCTGAATTCTCCTACAACAACAGCTTCCAAGCAAGTTCGGGCAAGGCCCCATTCGAGATTCTCTATGGCAGAAAGTGTCGTACTCCTCTCAATTGGTCAGAGACTGGTGAACGCCAACTTCTTGGCAATGACTTAATCACTGAAGCTGAAGAAATGTGTAAAGTCATCCGTGAAAATCTCAAAGCCGCGCAATCGCGCTAGAAGAGTTACTATGATAGTAAGCACCGTGATTTGGCTTTCGAGATCGGAGACCATGTCTACCTCCGCGTCTCTCCAATGAAAGGCACTCGTCGCTTCGGTATCAAAGGGAAGCTTGCCCCTAGATACGTGGGTCCTTTCAAGATCATTGGCAAAAGAGGCGACCTCGCCTATCAACTTGAGCTTCCTCCCAACTTCGCGAACGTGCACGACGTGTTCCACGTGTCATAGCTCCGCAAGTGCTTCAAGACGCCTGAGCGCACTATCAACTTCGAAGAGATTGACCTTCAAAAAGATCTGTCTTATCATGAGCACCCCGTTGCTATTCTTGAAGAAACTGAGCGCAAGACTCGCAACAAGTTAATCAAATTCCTGAAAGTGAAGTGGTCGCACCATTCCGACCGAGAAGCCACCTGGGAACGCGAGGACCACCTCCGTTCCGAATATCCGGAGTTCTTTCAGTCCTAGATCTCGGGACGAGATCCTCTCGTAGTGGTGGAGTGTTGTAACACCCCGGATGTAACTTTCCATATTTGTAACTCCAACTCTTGCCATTTTCGGCTATGTGTTATGATATTCCCTTCGTGGTCGGGTTTCGTTTGTCGTTTTGCATTTTTTTCATGTCATGCATCCCTTATCATGTCATCATGTGCATTGCATTTGCATACGTGTTCGTCTCTTGCATCCGAGCTTTTTCCCCGTTGTCCGTTTTGCAATCCGGCGCTCCCATCTCCTCCGGCGCACCCCTCTTGTTTTCTTTCGTGAGCGGGTGTCAAACGTTCTTGGAATGGACCGAGGCTTGTCAAGTGGCCTTGGTATACCACCGGTAGACCACCGGTCAAGTTTCGTTCCATTTGGAGGTCGTTTGGTACTCCAACGGTTAACCGTTCATCCGCAAAGTCCGTTTGTGTGTGCAGCAAAAACCCCCTCTCTAAACAGCCCAAAACTCACCAAACTCTCTTCCATGCTCTAGGTCATTCGAACACGATCATGTGGGCGAAAACCGCACCTCATTTGGACTCTCCTAGCTCCCTCTAGCTATATATATGTGTCTCTCCCGAATCCTCCCGCAGTCCAAAACCCTAAAACTCCTCCCGTCACCGCCAGACGCGTCCGCTCCGGCCGGACAAAGCCGCCGCCGCCCCCGCGGCCAATCCAGCGCTGTCACATGGCCCGTCCACCGCCCGTACGCCGCGGCCCTCCCGGCCCGCGCGCCCGGCGCCCTCCTCCTCCGCGCCCGCGGCTGCCCTCGCTGCCCCGCGCCGCCGCGGCTCCCCGCCGCCGACCTCGCCGCCGACCGCCGCCGCCGCGTCGCCTCCTCCCGCACGCCGCCGCCCGCACCGCCGCCTCCTCCGTCGTTGTCCCCGACGCCCCCTCTCCCTCCGACGCCGGCTCCTTCCTTGTTGTCCTCTCCCTCGCCGACGTCCCCGTCCAGCAGCTCCGGCGAGCTCGCGGCCGTCTGCTCCAGATCTGATCGAGGAGAATCTCGGGTTGACTTTTTCCCCCTCTCCCGTTTTCTCTAAGTCCTAGAATTTTGACAATATGTGCACATGTTCAACGCATCATAACTCTCTACATATAGCTCCGTTTCGTGCGTATAATATATCAATTTGTTCGTCTCGTGATGTTCTACATTTTGTTCAATTGCACCATGTTCATTAGAGTCCATTCTGATTTCTGGGACTTGGTATTATCTCCAAGTCTTTGTCTGCTGTTATTTTGTTGCCATGTAAACTCGATGCTACAAAGAGATCCATGCATATTTTGGAGATGTTCAGTAAGGATGTTTTGTAGATATTGTTGTAATTGATCCATTCCTGCCCTTGTTTACATTTATGGAGTGCCATAGTATGACTCAATCTTGCTCTACTTTTGCTATAAAATATTTCTCGCAGATTGTTTACGTGTTATTCAATATTGCCAAGCTTGTTGTAGTTGTCTCATACATGCTATGTAATTGATCTTGCCATGGATAGCTTCATAAACATGCCATCTTGCTGTAGGTATGCTTCTTTTGTCATGCATTGCTTTGTGGTGAGTGCATCAAGCTCACCAAGATGCCTTCATATTATTGTTTCTGCCATGCTCTGTTTTTCTGCTAAGTCTGAAACCTGTTAACGAAACTTGCTATGTTTACATGGTTGCCATCATATCTTCTGTTCCTTTTTGGCTTATGGTCAGTAAGGGATTTTTGTCATATGCATTTAGTAGAATACTGCCATCCCTTGTTTTGCCATGTTAAGTTCTTGTAGCATGTTCATTTCGTGCTCTGAACATTGCTACCTGAAGCTGTTTCAGGCATGTCCAGTAATTTCACCAAGTCTGTGAACCTGTTATCTTTTGCACTTTTGCCATGCTTGTTTGAGCTTGTTATTTTGTGATCTAGCCGTAGCTTAGTGTTCATCTTTTGTCAAGCATCTCCTCTATATTACTGTAATATGCTTCGTTGCTATGTTGGGGTGCAGTAGCATTGTTAATTGTTGCATTCTAAGTGCTATCATGCTGTTAATCACAGATTCGTGTCATTCTTGTTTTGCTTGCCATTTGCAAACCGTGCATCCGTTTCCGGTGATCTTTATATCGATTTCGACCGAAATCATCTCATATTTCCAGTGGCATGCTTGGTTTGCCAAGTTACTGCCTTGTTCATCATTTTCCTCCCGGAGCACGCATACGCATCGCATATCATATCTTGCATATCATTCATGTATTGCATCATGTTGCTTGTGCATTTCTCGTGATTGATTGTGGTTCCATTGCTTGTGTTCTTGTCTTGGGTAGAGCCGGGAGACGAGTTCGTGAACGAGGAACCTGTTGAGTACGCTTACGAGGATCAAGCTTTCGACAACTCTGAGAACCTTGCAGGCAAGATGACCATACCCTCGAAATCACTTCTATCTTTGCTTTGCTAGTTGTTCGCTCTATTGCCATGCTGCGCTACCTACCACTTGCTATATCATGCCCCCCATATTGCCATGTCAGCCTCTAACCATCCTTTCCTAGCAAACCGTTGTTTGGCTAACTTACCGCTTTTGCTCAGCCCTTCTTATAGCGTTGCTAGTTGCAGGTGAAGTTGAAGTTGGTTCCATGTTGGAACATGGATATTTTGGGATATCACAATATCTCTTATTTAATTAATGCATCTATATATTTGGTAAAGGGTGGAAGGCTCGGCCTTATGCTTGGTGTTTTGTTCCACTCTTGCCGCCCTAGTTTTCCGTCATACCGGTATTATGTTCCTTGAGTTTGCGTTCCTTACGCGGTTGGGTGATTTATGGGACCCCCTTGACAGTTCGCCTTGAATAAAACTCCTCTAGCAAGGCCCAACCTTGATTTTACCATTTTCCACCTAAGCCTTTTTCCCCAGGGTTTTCTGGAGCCCGAGGGTCATCGTTATTTTAAACCCCCGGGCCAGTGTTCCTCTGAGTGCTGGTCCAAACTAGAGCCCTTTGCAGCGCCACCTTGGGGAAACTCGAGGATTGGTTTTAGTTGTACGGACTGCTCATCCGGTGTGCCCTGAGAACGAGATATGTGCAGCTCCTATCAGGATTTGTCGGCACACTCGGGCGGCTTTGCTGGTCTTGTTTTACCATTGTCGAGATGTCTTGTAAACCGGGATTCCGAGACTGATCGGGTCTTTCCGGGAGAAGGTTTATCCTTCGTTGACCGTGAGAGCTTATGATGGGCTAAGTTTGGACACCCCTGCAGGGTATTATCTTTCGAAAGCCGTGACCGCGGTTATGAGGCAGATGGGAATTTGTTAATGTCCGGTTGTAGAGAACTTGTCACTTGACTTAATTAAAATACATCAACCGCGTGTGTAGCCGTGATGGTCTCTTCTCGGCGGAGTCCGGGAAGTGAACACGGTTTGAGTTATGAATGACGTAAGTAGGAGTTCAGGATCACTTCTTGGTCATTACTAGATGACGACCGTTCCGTTGCTTCTCTCCTCGCTCTCCGTTGCATATGCTAGCCACCATATATGCTTACTGCTTGCTGCAGCTCCACCCAATTTCACCATCCTTTCCTATAAGCTTATATAGTCTTGATCTCGCGGGTGTGAGATTGCTGAGTCCTCGTGGCTCACAGATTCTACCAAAACAGTTGCAGGTGCCGATGATGCCAGTGCAGATGATGGGATCGACCTCAAGTGGGAGTTCGATGAGGAACGTGGTCGTTACTATGTGTCTTTTCCTGATGATCAGTAGTGGAGCCCAGTTGGGATGATTGGGGATCTAGCATTTGGGGTTATCTTATTTTCATTTGGATCTTGACCGTAGTCGGTCTATGTGTGTATTTTGGATGATGTATGAATTATATTTATGTATTGTGTGAAGTGGCGATTGTAAGCCAACTCTCGTTATCCCATTCTTGTTCATTACATGGGATTGTGTGAAGATGACCCTTCTTGCGACAAAACCACAATGCGGTTATGCCTCTAAGTCGTGCCTCGACACGTGGGAGATATAGCCGCATCGTGGGCATTACACATGACGAGGAGTCTCGAAATGGTCGAGACATAAAGATTGATATATTGGACCATGTTATTCGGACACCAGAAGTGTCCCGGATAGTTTCGGGTGAAAACGGAGTGCCGGAGGGGTTACCGAAACCCCCCGGGGTAACTAATGGGCCACCATGGGCCTTGTTGGAGAGAGAGGAGGGCAGCCAGGGCAGCCCCCCCCCCTTGCAGTCCGAATTGGACAAGGGAAGGGGGGCAGCGCCCCCCTTTCCTACTCCCTCTCCCACTCCCTCTCCTTCCTTCCCCCTCTCTTACTTGTGGAGGAATCCTACTAGGACTAGTAGTCCTAGTAGGACTCCCCTCCTTGGGCATGCCCCCTAGCGCCGGCTGGCCTCCCCCTCCCTCCTTTATATACGTGGGGAGGGGGGCACCCTAGGACACACAAGTTGATCTTTTAGCCGTGTGCGGTGCCCCCCTCCACAATTACACACCTCGGTCATATCGTCGTAGTGCTTAGGCGAAGCCCTGCGCCAGTAACTTCATCATCACCGTCACCACGCCGTCGTGCTGACGGAACTCTCCCTCGGCCTCAACTGCAAGAGTTCGAGGGACATCACCGAGCTGAACGTGTGCTGATCGCGGAGGTGCCGTATGTTCGGTACTTGGATCAGCTGGATCGCGAAGACGTTCGACTACATCAACCGCGTTACTAAACGCTTCCGCTTTTGGTCTATGAGGGTACGTAGACACACTCACCCCACTCGTTTATATGCTTCTCCTAGATAGATCTTGCGTGATTGTAGGCAATTTGTTTGAAATACTACGTTCCCCAACAGCGCCCCCTCCACAATTTACGCCTCTGGTCATATTGTCATAGTGCTTAGGCGAAGCCCTGCGCGGATCACTTCACCATCACCGTCACCACGCCGTTGTGGTGACGGAACTCTCCCTCGACACTTTGCTGGATCAAGAGTTCGAGGGACATCATCGAGTTGAACGTGTGCAGAACTCGGAGGTGTCGTACGTTCGGTGCTTGATCGGTCAGAACGATAAGAAGTTCGACTACATCAACTGCGTTGTTAAACGCTTCCGCTTTCGGTCTATGAGGGTACGTGGACACACTATTCCCCTCTCGTTGCTATGCATCTCCTACATAGATCTTGCGTGAGCGTAGGATTTTTTTTTGAAATTGCATGCTATGTTTCCCAATAGAATTTGGGCAGGAGCACTTTTGCCCTCCGGTGGAGCGATTCCGCCGGGGGAACTTCCCTCCCGAAGGGGGAAATCATCGTCATCATCCGCCGGGGGAACTTTCCTCCCGGAGGGGGAAATCATCGTCATCATCATCACCAACAACTCTCCCATCTTGGGGAGGGCAATCTCCATCAACATCTTCAACAGCACCATCTCCTCTCAAACCCTAGTTCATCTCTTGTGTTCAATCTTTGTACCGGAACTATAGATTGGTACTTGTGGGTGACTAGTAGTGTTGATTACATCTTGTAGTTGATTACTATATGGTTTATTTGGTGGAAGATTATATGTTCAGATCCATTATCACTTGTGAGTACTTACTTTTGTTCTTGAGGTCACGGGAGAAATCTTGTTGCAAGTAATCATGTGAATTTTATATGTGTTTGATATTTTGATGATATGTATGTTGTGATTCCCTTAGTGGTGTCATGTGAACGTCGACTACATGACACTTCACCACATTTGGGCCTAAGGGAATGCATTGTGGAGTAGTTATTAGATGATGGGTTGCGAGAGTGACAGAAGCTTAAACCCTAGTTTATGCGCTATTCCGTAAGGGACCAATTTGGATTCAAAAGTTTAATGCTATGGTTAGATTTATTCTTAATACTTTTCTCATAGTTGCGGATGCTTGCGAGGGGGTTAATCATAAGTAGGAGGTTTGTTCAAGTAAGAACAGCACCAAAGCACCGGTCCACCCACATATCAAATTATCAAAGTAGCGAACACAAATCAAACCAACATGATGAAAGTGGCTAGATGAAATTCCCGTGTGCCCTCAAGAACACTTTGCTTATTATAAGAGACCAATTTGGCATGTCCTTTGCCTCAAAAGGATTGGGATACCTTGCTGCACTTTTGTTACTATTATCGTTACTTGCTCGTTACAAATTATCTTGCTATCAAACTACTCGTTACTTATAATTTCAGTGCTTGCAGAGAATACCTTGCTGAAAACCACTTGTCATTTCCTTCTGCTCCTTGTTGGGTTCGACACTCTCACTTATCGAAAGGACTACGATTGATCCCCTATACTTGTGGGTCATCACGCCCCACCACAGGCGGCGGCCGTCGCTTTTGTTGCGCCCCCTCACCAGTGGCGCGTTGTTGATGGAGGCCAGCCGCTCCGCCTGCTGGCGTTCGAAGTACGCCGCCCACACCTCGTGGTAGCCGGCGTCGTACTCCGGGATGGCTCGCTCCTCCTCCGACAGAGACGCCCGCACACGGTCGATTGATACGTCCATTTTGCATCATGCTTTTATATCGATATTTATTGCATTATGGGCTGCTATTACACATTATGTCACAATACTTATGCCTATTCTCTCTTATTTTATAAGGTTTACATGAAGAGGGAGAATGCCGACAGCTGGAATTCCGGGCTGAAAAGGGAGCAAATATTAGAGACCTATTCTGCTCAGTTCCAAAAGTCATGAAACTTCACGGAGGCAGTTTTTGGAATTAATAAAAATACTGGCGAAAGAATCAACCAGAGGGGGGCCACCCACCATACACGAGGGTGGGGGGAGCGCCCTACCCCCTAGGCGCGCACTACCCCCCTGGGCGCGCCCCCTGCCTCGTGGGCCCCCTGGCAGGCCTCCAGTGCCCATCTTCTATTATATGAAGTCTTTCACCCTGGAAAAAATTAGGAGGAAGCTTTCGGGAGAAACACCGCCGCCACGAGGCGGAACCAATCTAGGGCTCCAGCGGAGCTGTTCTGCCGGGGAAACATCCCTCCGGGTGGGGGAAATCATCACCATCGATCCTCTCATCGGGAGGGGGTCAATCTCCATCAACATCTTCACCAGCACCATCTCCTCTCAAACCCTAGTTCATCTCTTGTATCCAATCTTTGTCTCCAAACCTCAGATTGGTACCTGTAGGTTGCTAGTAGTGTTGATTACTCCTTGTAGTTGATGCTAGTTGGTTTATTTGGTGAAAGATCATATGTTCAGATCCTTTATGCATATTAATACCCCTCTGATTATCAACATGAATATGATTTGTGAGTAGTTACGTTTGTTCCTAAGGACATGGGAGAAGTCTTGCTATAAGTAGTCATGTGAATTTGGTATTCGTTCGATATTTTGATGAGATGTATGTTGTCTCTCCTCTAGTGGTGTTATGTGAACGTCGACTACATGACACTTCACCATTATTTGGGCCTAGAGGAAGGCATTGGGAAGTAATAGGTAGATGATAGGTTGCTAGAGTGACAGAAGCTTAAACCCTAGTTTATGTGTTGCTTCGTAAGGGGCTGATTTGGATCCATATGTTTCATGCTA
Source organism: Aegilops tauschii subsp. strangulata (assembly GCF_002575655.3). Taxonomy (NCBI): domain Eukaryota; kingdom Viridiplantae; phylum Streptophyta; class Magnoliopsida; order Poales; family Poaceae; genus Aegilops; species Aegilops tauschii. Next base: position 73,468,682 of record NC_053039.3, on the reverse strand, counting down.
TGGTTAGGTTTACCTGAATACTTCTTTTGTAGTTGCGGATGCTTGCAATAGGGGTTAATCATAAGTGGGATGCTTGTCCAAGGAAGGGCAGTACCCAAGCACCAGTCCACCCACATATCAAATTATCAAAGTAACGAACGCGAATCATATGAGCGTGATGAAAACTAGCTTGACGATAATTCCCATGTGTCCTCGGGAGCGTTTTCCTTTATATAAGAGTTTGTCCAGGCTTGTCCTTTGCTACAAAAAGGATTGGGCCACCTTGCGTCACCTTGTTTACTCTTGTTACTTGTTACCCGTTACAAATTACCTTATCACAAAACTATCTGTTACCAATAATTTCAGTGCTTGCAGAGAATACCTTACTGAAAACCCCTTGTCATTTCCTTCTGCTCCTCGTTGGGTTCGACACTCTTACTTATCGAAAGGACTACGATAGATCCCCTATACTTGTGGGTCATCAAGACTCTTTTCTGGCGTCGTTGCCGGGGAGTGAAGCGCCTTTGGTAAGTGGAATTTGGTAAGGAAAGATTTATATAGTGTGCTGAAATTTACTGTCACTTGTTACTATGGAAAGTAATCCTCTGAGGGGCTTGTCCGGGGTATCTTCACCCTGACCAGTAGAGCAAAGAGTTGCTCCTCAACCTACTGAACCTACTGAAAATGTTTACTTTGAAATTCCTTCAGGTATGATAGAGAAACTGCTAGCTAATACTTTTACAGGAGATGGAACATTGCATCCCGATCTGCACCTAATCTATGTGGATGAAGTTTGTGGATTATTTAAGCTTGCAGGTATGCCCGAGGATGTTATCAAGAAGAAGGTCTTCCCTTTATCTTTGAAGGGAAAGGCATTGACATGGTTTAGGCTATGTGATGATATGGGATCATGGAACGACAACCGATTGAAATTAGAATTTCATCAGAAGTTTTATCCTATGCATCTTGTTCATCGTGATCGTAATTATATATATATATATATAATTTTTGGCCTCGCGAAGGAGAAAGCATCGCTCAATCTTGGGGGAGGCTTAAGTCAATGTTATATTCATGCCCCAATCATGAGCTCTCAAGAGAAATTATTATTCAAAAAATTTATGCTCGGCTTTCTCTCAATAATCGCTCCATGCTCGATACTTCTTGTACTGGTTCTTTTATGATGAAGACTATTGAATTCAAAAGGGATTTATTGGAAAGAATTAAATGCAACTCTGAAGATTGGGACCTCGACAAAGGTAAGGAGTCAGGTATAACATCTAAGTTTGATTGTGTTAAATCTTTTATGGATATCGATGTTTTCCGTGAATTTAGCATTAAATATGGACTTGACTCTAAGATAGTAGCTTCTTTCTGTGAATCATTTGCTACTCATGTTGATCTCCCTAAGGAGAAGTGGTTTACATATAATCCTCCTATTGAAGTAAAAGTTGTTGCACCTATTAAAGTTGAAGAAAAGACTATCACTTATAATGAACTTGTTGTTCCTACTGCTTATATTGAGAAACCACATTTCCCTGTTAGAATAAGGGATCATGCTAAAGATTCGACTGTGGTTCGTAAGAGTAATACTAGAACACCTACACCCCCTGAGCAAATTAAAGTTGAACCTAGTATTGCATCTCTTGGCTGATAATATTGATGGGCATGTTATTTACTTCTGTGATGAAGCTGCTAGAATTGCTAGACCCGACACTAAAAATAAACATAGACCTGTTGTAGGCATGCCTGTTATTTCTGTTAAAATAGGAGATCATTGTTATCATGGCTTGTGTGACATGGGGGCTAGTGCAAGTGCAATACCTCATTCCTTATACAAAGAAATTATGCATGATATTGCACCTGCTGAGATAGAAGAAATTGATGTTACAATTAAGCTTGCAAATAGAGATACTATTTCACCAGTTGGGATTGTTAGAGATGTTGAAGTCTTGTGTGGGAAAGTTAAATATCCTGCTGAGTTTCTTGTTCTTGGTTCCCCACAAGATAACTTTTGTCCCATTATATTTGGTAGACCCTTCTTGAATACTGTTAATGCTAGGATAGACTGCAAAAAGGATGTTGTTACTATTGGTTTGGGGGATATGTCTCATGAGTTTAATTTTGCTAAGTTTCGTAGACAACCCCATGATAAATAATTGCCTAGTAAGGATGAAATTATTGGTCTTGCTTCTATTGCCGTGCCTCCTAATGATCCTTTAGAACAATATTTGCTAGACCATGAAAATGATATGTTCATGAATGAAAGAAGGGAAATAGATGAAGTATTCTTTAAACAGGGACCCATTTTGAAACACAACCTTCCTGTTGAAATCCTAGGGGATCCTCCTCCACCCAAGGGTGATCCCGTGTTTGAGCTTAAACCTTTACCTGATACTCTTAAATATGCTTATCTTGATGAGAAAAAGATATATCATGTTATTATTAGTGCTAACCTTTCAGACAAGGAAGAAGAGAAATTATTGAAAACTCTGAAGAAGCACCGTGCTGCTATTGGATATACTCTTGATGATCTTAAGGGCATTAGTCCCACCTTATGCCAGCACAAAAGAAAATTGGAGAAAGACGCTAAACTGGTTGTTGATCACCAACGACGGTTAAATCCTAAGATGAAAGAAGTGGTAAGAAAAGAAATACTAAAGCTTCTGGAGGCAGGTATAATTTATCCCGTTGCTGATAGTCAATGGGTAAGTCTTGTCCATTGTGTCCCTAAGAAGGGAGGTATTACTGTTGTTCCTAATGATAAAGATGAATTGATCCCACAAAGAATTGTTACAGGTTATAGGAAGGTAATTGATTTTCGCAAATTAAATAAAGCCACTAAAAAGGATCATTACCCTTTACCTTTTATTGATCAAATGCTAGAAAGATTATCCAAACATACACATTTTTGCTTTCTAGATGGTTATTCTAGTTTCTCTCAAATACCTGTGTCAAAAGAGGATCAAGAAAAGACCACTTTTACTTGCCATTTCGGTACCTTTGCTTATATGTATGCCTTTTGGTTTATGCAATGCACCTGCTACCTTTCAAAGATGCATGATGGCTATATTCTCTGATTTTTGTGAAAAGATTGTTGAGGTTTTCATGGATGATTTCTCCGTATATGGAACTTCTTTTGCTGATTGCTTGAGCAACCTTGATCGAGTTTTGCAGAGATGTGAAGAAACTAATCTTGTCTTGAATTGGGAGAAGTGCCACTTTATGGTTAATGAAGGTATTGTCTTGGGACATAAAATTTCCGAAAGAGGTATTGAAGTTGATAAAGCCAAAGTTGATGCTATTGAAAAGATGCCGTGTCCCACGGACATTAAAGGTATAAGAAGTTTCCTTGGTCATGCCGGTTTTTATAGGAGGCTCATTAAGGACTTCTCAAAAATTTCTAGGCCTCTGACTAATCTCTTACAAAAAGATGTTCCTTTTATCTTTGATGATGATTGTGTAGAAGCATTTAAAATACTTAAGAAAGCTTTGATTTCTGCACCTATTGTTTAGCCACCTGATTGGAATTTACCCTTTGAAATTATGTGTGATGCTAGTGATTATGCTGTAGGTGTTGTTCTAGGACAAAGAGTTGATAAGAAATTAAATGTTATTCAATATGCTAGTAAAACTCTAGACAGTGCCCAGAGAAATTATGCTACCACTGAAAAAGAATTTTTAGCAGTTGTATTTGCTTGTGATAAGTTCAGAACTTATATTGTTGATTCTAAAGTAATTGTTCACACTGATCATGCTGCTATTAAATATCTTATGTAAAAGAAAGATGCTAAACCTAGACTCATTAGATGGGTTCTCTTGCTACAAGAATTTGATTTGCATATTATTGATAGAAAGGGAGCTGAGAACCCAGTTGCAGACAACTTATCTAGGTTAGAGAATGTTCTTGATGACCCACTACCTATTGATGATAGCTTTCCTGATGAACAATTAGCTGTCATAAATGCTTCTCGTGTTGCTCCATGGTATGCTGATTATGCTAATTACATTGTTGCTAAATTTATACCACCTAGTTTCACATACCAGCAAAAGAAAAAGTTTTTCTATGATTTAAGACATTACTTCTGGGATGACCCACACCTTTACAAAGAAGGAGTAGATGGTGTTATTAGACGTTGTGTACCTGAGCATGAACAGGAACAGATCCTATGCAAGTGTCACTCTAAGGCTTATGGAGGACACCACGCTGGAGATAGAACTGCACATAAGGTATTGCATCCGGTTTTTATTGGCCTACTCTCTTCAAGGATGCTCGTAAGTTTGTCTTGTCTTGTGATGAATGTCAAAGAATTGGTAATATTAGTAGACGTCAAGAAATTCCTATGAATTACTCACTTGTTATTGAACCATTTGATGTTTGGGGCTTTGATTATATGGGACCGTTTCCTTCCTCTAATGTATACTCATATTTTAGTTGTTGTTGATTACGTTACTAAGTGGGTAGAAGCTATTCCAACTAGTAGTGCTGATCATAACACCTCTATTAAGATGCTTAAAGAAGTTGTTTTTCCGAGGTTTGGAGTCCCTAGATATTTAATGACTGATGGTGGTTCACATTTTATTCATGGTGCCTTTCGTAAAATGCTTGCTAAGTATGACGTTAATCATAGAATTGCATCTCCTTACCACCCACAATCCAATGGCCAGGTAGAATTGAGTAATAGAGAGATCAAATTAATCTTGTAAAAGACTGTTAATAGATCTAGAAAGAATTGGTCCAAGAAACTTGATGATGCATTATGGGCCTATAGAACTGCATATAAAAATCCTATGGGTATGTCTCCGTATAAAATGGTTTATGGAAAAGCATGTCACTTACCTCTCGAACTAGAACATAAGGCATATTGGGCCATTAAAGAGCTCAATTACGATTTCAAACTTGCCGATGAGAAGAGGCTATTTGACATTAGCTCACTTGACGAATGGAGAACCCAAGCTTACGAGAATGCCAAACTGTTTAAAGAAAAAGTTAAAAGATGGCATGACAAAAGGATACAAAAGCGTGAGTTTAATGTAGGTGATTATGTGTTGCTATTCAACTCTCATTTAAGATTTTTTTGCAGGAAAGCTTCTCTCTAAATGGGAAGGTCCTTACGTTATCGAGGAGGTCTATCGTTCCGGTGCCATAAAAATCAACAACTTCGAAGGCACAAATCCGAAGGTGGTGAACGGTCAAAGAATCAAACATTATATCTCAGGTAATCCCATAAATATTGAAACTAATGTTATTGACACCGTGACCCCAGAAGAGTACATAAGGGACACTTTCCAGAACCGAAAAGGAACAGGTATGTGGTACGGTAAGTAAACCGACTCCAAAACAGTTCTAACGGCAGTTTTTCTCCGTTTTGAAATATTTAAGAAAATAGGAAAATAAGAAGTAGTCCGGGAAGGACACAAGACGTCCACGAGGGTGGAGGGCGCGCCCTACCCCCTGGGCGCACCCCCTGCCTCGTGGGCACCTCGTGTGCTCTCCGGACTCCGTTTTCTTGCACGATACTTCTTTTGGTCAGTAAAAATTCATTATATAATATCCCGGAGGTTTTGACCCTTGTATCACGCAAATATCCTCTGTTTTTGTTTCAAGCTGTTTCTGTAGCAGATTTGGAGCAAAGATGTCATCTCAGGATTCCGACGGAGAGAGCTATGTCTCACACCTCATTGCTGGCCCAAAGACCTATGGGGATCTATCTCCTTGTGGTCGAACTACGGATGAGGAGGAGGATTCTCATTTGATGAGGATCAATGATTCAAGTTCGGAGGAGGAGGATGTCCCTCTACCTCAACCTGGGGATATGCACGTGAAGTTCAAGAAGTCTAGTCTCCCTAAGAGGGCTAAACTGTCTAACAACCGATCTATTCCTTCTCATTTTTGCCAGAAAAGCAAAGGAGATTTATGTGACAAGATCTTGAAGCTGGAATCGGAGGTCGATGATTTAAAGGAGGAAATTGCTCTTCTCAATTACAATATGAAGAAGCTAAAAGCACAATTTACATCATCAACAACTCCATCATCACCACCTCCGAAGAAAGGGACATAAACACATGGGTATGGGCACTCCCCTTGGCAACTACCAAACTTGGGGGAGGTGCCCCGGTATCGTATCACCATCACACTCCTATCTTTACCGTTTTTCTTAGTTCGATCCTTTTAGTAATATCTTGATTTAGTAGAATGAAGTTGGTATGATCTAGTTTTGAGTTTTGCTTTATGATCCTTCTATGTAATCGAGTCTGTGAGCTACATATAATAAAGATTAGTGTTGAGTCAAGGGCTTGATTATCTTGCTATGATCTTGAGGGAATGAAAGAAAAAAAAAAAAGATCATATTGATCTTATGGAGAGTAATGACTTCACATATAAAGAGTATGATGAATAAAAGTTGTTGAGAGTTAACAAACATAGTTTTGTTCATCGTTGCAATTAATAGGAAGTAATAAAGAAAGAGAGGTTCTCACATATAAATATACTATCTTGGACATCTTTTATGATTGTGAGCACTCATTATAATATGACATGCTAAAGAGTTGATGTTGGACAAGGAAGACAACGTAATGGGTAATGTTTTCTTATATCCGAAATAAAGTATATTGTCATGGATCATCCAACATGTTGAGCTTGCCTTTCTCCCTCATGCTAGCCAAACTCTTTGCACCAAGTAGAGATACTACTTGTGCTTCCAATTATCCTTAAACCCAGTTTTGCCATGAGAGTCCATCATATCTACCTATGGATTGAGTAAGATCCTTTAAGTAAGTTGTCATTGTTGCAAGCAATAAAAATTGCTCTCTAAATATGTATGATCTATTAGTGTGGAGAAAATAAGCTTTATATGATCTTGTGATGTGGAAGAAATAAAAGCGATGGACTTCATAATAAAGGTCCATATCACAAGTGGCAATATAAAGTGATGTTCTTTCGCATTAAGATTTTGTGCATCCAACCATAAAAGCGCATGACAACCTCTGCTTCCCTCTGCGAAGGGCCTATCTTTTATTCTTGTCTCATATTTTATACAAGAGTCATGGTGAACTTCACCTTTACTTTTTACATTTTATCCTTTGGCAAGCACATTGTGTTGGAAAGATCCTGATATATATATATCCAATTGGATGTAAGTTATCATGAACTATTATTGTTGACATTACCCTTGAGGTAAAAGGTTGGGAGGCAGCACTATAATCCCCTATCTTTCTCTGTGTCCGATTAAAACTCCATACCCATAAGTATTGCGTGAGTGTTAGCAATTGTGAAAGACTAAATGATAGTTGAGTATGTGGACTTGCTGAAAAGCTCTTATATTGACTCTTTCCGATGTTCTGATAAATTGCAATTGTTTCAATGACCGAGATTATAGTTTGTTAGTTGTCAATGAAGTTTCTGATTCATACATGACATTGTGAATAGATAGTTACTTTAGCATAAGAAATCATATGACAATATATATGTTGCTGTTATAATGATCATGATGCCCTCATGTCCGTATTTTATTTTATCGACACCTCTATCTCTAAACATGTGGACATATTTTTCGTTATCGGTATCCGCTTGAGGACAAGCGAGGTCTAAGCTTGGGGGAGTTGATACGTCCATTTTGCATCATGCTTTTATATTGATATTTATTGCATTATGGGTTGTTATTACACATTATGTCATAATACTTATGCCTATTCTCTCTTATTTTATAAGGTTTACATGAAGAGGGAGAATGCCAGCAACTGGAATTCTGGGCCGAAAAGGGAGCAAATATTAGAGACCTATTCTGCTTAGTTCCAAAAGTCCTGAAACTTCACGGAGGCAGTTTTTGGAATTAATAAAAAATACTGGCGAAAGAATCAACCAGAGGGGGGCCACCCACCATCCACGAGGGTGGGGGGCGCGCCCTACCCCCCTGGGCGCGCCCCCTGCCTCATGGGCCCCCTGGCAGGCCTCCGGTGCCCATCTTCTGCTATATGAAGTCTTTCACCCTGGAAAAAAATCAGGAGGAAGCTTTTGGGATGAAACCTTGGCGGAACCAATCTAGGGCTCCGGCGGAGCTGTTCTGCCGGGGAAACATCCCTCCGAGAGGGGAAAATCATCACCATCGTCATCACCATCAACCCTCTCATCGGGAGGGGGTCAATCTCCATCAACATCTTCACCAGCACCATCTCCTCTCAAACCCTAGTTCATCTCTTGTATCCAATATTTGTCTCAAAACCTCAGCTTGGCACCTGTAGGTTGCTAGTAGTGTTGATTACCTCTTGTAGTTGATGCTAGTTGGTTTATTTGGTGAAAGATCATATGTTCAGATCCTTTATGCATATTAATACCCTCTAATTATGAACATGAATATGATTTGTGAGTAGTTACGTTTGTTCCTGATGACATGGGAGAAGTCTTGCTATAAGTAGTCATGTGAATTTGGTATTCGTTCGATATTTTGATGAGATGTATGTTCTCTCTCCTCTAGTGGTGTTATGTGAACGCCGACTACATGACACTTCACCATTATTTGGGCCTAGAGGAAGGCATTGGGAAGTAATAAGTAGATGATGGGTTGCTAGAGTGACAGAAGCTTAAACCCTAGTTTATGCGTTGCTTCGTAAGGGGCTGATTTGGATCCATATGTTTCATGCTATGGTTAGGTTTACCTTAATACTTCTTTTGTAGTTGCGGATGCTTGCAATAGGGGTTAATCATAAGTGGGATGCTTGTCCAAGGAAGGGCAGTACCCAAGCACCGGTCCACCCACATATCAAATTATCAAAGTAACGAACATGAATCATATGAGCGTGATGAAAACTAGCTTAACGATAATTCCCATGTGTCCTCGGGAGCGTTTTCCTTTATATAAGAGTTTGTCCAGGCTTGTCCTTTGCTACAAAAAGGATTGGGCCACCTTGCTGCACCTTGTTTACTCTTGTTACTTGTTACCCGTTACAAATTACCTTATCACAAAACTATCTGTTATCAATAATTTCAGTGCTTGCAGGGAATACCTTACTGAAAACCGCTTGTCATTCCCTTCTGCTCCTCGTTGGGTTCGACATTCTTACTTATCGAAAGGACTATGATAGATCCCCTATACTTTTGGGTCATCATCGATCTCGGCCTGGAAGTAGTGGGGTTGCTCGACGTCGGGTAGCGGGGGGACAGGGACGCCCCCGGCACTGAGCCTCCACTGCCCCGGCGCGAGCATGTCGGGAGGCGCCGGGTAGTTCACTTCGTGGAGGAGATGGGCTTCCCACTCATGCAAAGATCAGCGGCCGAAGCCATTGGCCGCCGCCCCGTCGTCAGGGAACCTTTCGCCCATCGTCTGTGCGTGCACGGGGAGAGAGGGAAAGAGAGTTCGGCGGCAGCTGTGTGTGCACGGGGAGAGAGGGGATTGTGGGCGGGGTGTGTTCACCGGCGAGGTAGGGGCGGCTTATATAGCGGCTGGGGGGGAGGGCGGCATCATGTGTACGCGTGACGGGAGGGGGAGCATCGCCTCATCGCGCCACCCGTGAGGAATCAATGGAAGGCTGACCGGCGGCAGCCTTGGCATTGATTCCCCGTGGGAAACCGAGGCGATGAGGACGACGAGGCGCGGGGGTTGCTAACTCGGCGGGCCGCCGTTCTTTCGCGCCAAAAAACGATTGCCCGGCGCCCCCCAGCGCGTCGGGTTCGGCCTGGGTCCGCCGGCGCTAGTTTTGGCGCTAACCGGCGAAAATTGGGCTACTGGGGATGCGACTGAGTCGATTTTTGGGCGCCAACGCTAAAAAATGGCCTTGGGGGGCTTGTTGGGGCACGGCTGAAGATGCTCATAGACATGTTACATGTGCGGTCGGTGACCAAGGAGCTCTTGATGCGCGGCAGGACAGGAGCCACGTGCGTCCCCCTTGACCACGCAAAGAGCACAACCAGTGGGAGGCAAGTCGTGGGAGATGGACAGGGACGGGCCTGCGTGCCTGGGTTTGTCTTTGTCCTCCCGGGGAAAAGGTACGTCGCGGTGCATTCATGGATGCTTCACCCCTTCCGACCCATCTCATACGGGGCCACACTGCAGTACCAGCCAGTCGCGACGAGACCGGCAACGACTCCGCGTGCGGGCAGCGTGCTTGCAAGGTCCTGTTGCAGTTTGCAGCATGCGCCATCACCGAGCGTACGTGCTCTCTGTCAAAAAGAGCACGGACAGCAGCACGTACAGTAGGCCGCTGCGTTGTTCATCCTTCAAGGTTAGCTGCAGGATTATCTTGCAAAAACCAGTCGTGTACTCAAGGGCTACTTCGATCTAATGGACAGACTGTTGTTTGCGGGCCGTGTGTTGTTAGCTCTCTCTCGCTCTCGCTCTCCTTTTGCTTCTCTCTCTCTCTCCTTTTGCTTTTTGATGTATTTTCGTGTTTCATGCATGCAGCTGACGTGCTACTCTGTTTGACTTCTTCTGTTTGAAGTATGAGAGTAATCATATTCCTATGTACAGTGAGCCTTCCAATTTGCACAAATTATTTATGCATCTTTTGATGTACTTGAGGTGCAGGAATCTACAAGCAAGTTTGATAATGCAGAGAGAAGTATTACTCCTAGTTAATAACATGCGGAGCTCAATCTAATGAATCAAAAACTGAGCGCTGAAGCAAGAAAAGGCCAAATCGTTGGAGTGGGAGGGAGACCAGCTGCGCTTTCAGGTGGCATTATTATTATTCGAGTCAAAGTGTGGACATAATACTAATTTAGTGTTTAAGGTTTTTGCAGATTGAGCTTTTGTGGTATCATGAATTTTTACTAATTTGATGATTGAACTAAGCAGACATAAATTACAGATAGTTTGGTGCTCTTTTTCTCTGCATTTTTGTGGCTCTCTATATTATTTTTGTATTAAGCTGATATACACAGCTCTGTTAAGCTACTTTAGGACATGACAAGATACATCTTTCAAATTTCATGCGAGACTTTCTTCTTTTGTGTCGGTAATTCAATTTATTTCTTAGCTGGGCTTCTTACATAATGGTGAAAGGGTGCATTAATTTATGTTTCACATTTTATTTTATGCATGCAAAACTCCATGTATTATTACGATTTGATTTGGGGATTTTTTTTCTCTATCATCAATTTGCAAACTTAAGTGAAAAATTAATATTGATTCCAGTTTGAGTTGAAGATCCAAACTCTATATTGAGAAGCTACCATGAGGATGACATTAGATGGTTGTCTTGAAATAGTCCTTAGTAATTACCTTCATGCTCCGTCCCATTAAACAAACCAAGTAAGCATATCTATTTGCATGCCACTGCAAACCAAAAAGAGATGATGAACCAAGAAAAGATGATGTCAAACTAGAAATCAATCAACAGTCAAAAAATTAATACATGAGTCTTCCTTTTATCATGTATGTAATTTCAACATTGTTAAATTGTGATCCAAATTCGAGTACCGTATTAGACTAGACGTAGTACATACGGTGTGGGCCTTTGCGTTGGTACTGACGTGCACGAGTACAACTCGTTTACTTGTCCTTCAAGGACTCTCATGTATTGTCCTCATATATACCCCATGTAGTCGCACCTAAGGACGGTATTTCGTCTCGTGCTTGTAGTACTCCTCCTCATAGTGATTGCGCCTTCGTGCATCGGTGGTTTTCTCCCGCAAGGGTTTCCACATAAAAATCCGTTTCTCTCTATCTCGTTTATTTCTCGTTATTATCTAACAAGTGGTATATAGAGCCAAAGCCAAGTTTACAGATACGAGATTGAAGATGAGAGATTAGGGGTTAGGCGCGCGGCCGCACGCGTCTGGGCGATCCGTCGAATCTTACCGGAGATTCTACTGCAGCCGATCGTCACCGAGTCCGACAGGCATTCCAATTGGTACGTGCAGGTTCATCTAGATCGGCGCGTGTTTAAATTACTTTACCAACCGATCGAGCTACAGCGGCGCCACATCTACCAACGCAAAGATCGATCGTACTAGTAGTATGAGTTGGAGGCAGCCAACCACAGTACTACTTTTCCACGTCCACGTGAAGAGATCGATTTGTTTTTCTCCTGCTTCGCCTCGAATCTACCGAAGCTGCTGCTGCTACTTGCTCACGTGAAGGCTAGTACTAGTTAAGTGCTAGTAGATCAATTTTTGTCCTCAATTGCTACATCCACCGGAAGGCTACCAGGTGTTATCTATTGCTATATCCACCGGAAGGCTACCAGGTGTTATCTATTGCTTCTGGTTCTTTGTCCGCGTGTTAGTTCTATCGAGAATTATTTCTACCGGCTTATACTACTTTGTGTACACAAATTTATTGACTCATGGTTTCTATGAAGTATGATCTTCCGCTGATGGATCGTGACACAAGGTTTACCCTATGGCAAGTCAAGATGCGGGCGTTGTTGGCATAGTCCGACTATGATGAAGCACTGGATAGTTTTGGGAAGAATAGAATTCAGGACTGGACTGATGAGGAGAAAAGAATTGATTGTAAGGCTTTGTCACAAATTCAACTCCATTTGCATAATAATATTTTGCAGGAAGTTTTGAGCGAGAAAACTGCCGCCGCTCTATGGTTAAAGCTTGAAGGGATTTGCATGACTAAAGATCTCACCAGCAAGATGCATCTGAAGCAAACATTATTCCTGCACAGGTTACCCGAGGGAGGTAATGTTTTGAATCATATTTCAGAATTTAAAGAAATCATATCTGATCTAGCTGCAATGGAGGTTAAGTATGAAGAGGAAGATACTGCTTTAATGTTACTTTGTTCACTGCCAAATTCTTATACCAATTTTAGAGACATCATATTATTCAGTCGTGATACTCTCACACTTAATGAAGTTTATGAAGCTTTGAACTCTAAGGAGAAGATGAAATTAATGGTGCCTCATGATGGTTCGAGTTCATACCAAGCCAAGGGATTATCTGTTCGTGGCAGGACAAAGGAGAAGAACTCCAATAATGGAAACAGAGGTAAAAGTAAGAACGGCCACAGGGGCCGGTCGCAATCCAGAGGCAAGAAATATTGCAGGTATTGCAAGAGAGACGGACATGCCATCTCTGAGTGTTTCAAGTTGCAGAATAAAGAAAAGATGAAAGGCAGCAAACAAGGTGAAAATTCTGCTAATGTTGCTCGTGATGATAGTTCCGATGATGCTCTTGTCGTTATTGCTGGATGTGCTGAGACCAATGATGAGTGGGTACTTGACACTGCATGCACTTTTCATATGTGTCCACATAGAGATTGGTTTAATACTTTTGATTCCACTACTTCTGCGGGTTCTGTTTTGGGTTTTGATAATTCACCATGCAAGATTGAAGGCATAGGTTCTGTTCGATTCAAGATGTTTGATGGTACAATCAGAACTTTGACAGATGTTCGGTATATTCCGAAGATGAAGAGAAATCTTATCTCTGTGAGTGCCCTTGATGCAAAGGGGTACAAGTATTCAGGTGGAGATAGTGTTTTGAAGGTCACCAAAGGCTCCCTTGTCGTGATGAAAGGTGACTTAAGTTCGACCGATGGTCTTTATTACCTTCGAGGTTCTACCGTTTTCAGGTAACGCTACTCCAGTTATTTCAAAGAATTCTGATTGTGATGCTGCTAACCTTTGGCATATGCGTCTTGGACATATGAGTGAACTTGGTTTACCAGAGTTAAATAAGAGAGGTCTTCTTGATGGATATGAACCTGGTAAATTGAAATTTTGTGAGCATTGTATCTTCAGCAAACACAAGAGGGTGAAGTTCAACACATCGACTCATACAACCGAAGGTATTCTTGATTATGTTCATTCTGATTTATGGGGACCATCTTGCAGAAAGTCACTAGGTGGTGCTAGCTACATGCTGACTATTATTGATGATTATTCGAGAAAAGTTTGACCTTATTTCTTGAAGCATAAATATGAAGCATTCTCAGCTTTTAAGGAGTGGAAGATTATGATTGAGAGGCAAACTGAAAAGAAGGTAAAGATACTTCGCACTGATAATGGTATGGAATTCTGTTCTAAGCAATTTAAGAATTATTGCAAGTCTGAAGGCATTGTCAGACATTACATCGTTCCTTATACTCCTCAACAAAACGGTGTTGTCGAGCGCATGAACAGGACCATTATTTCCAGAGCCCGTTGCATGTTGTCCAATGTAGGTTTGCATAGGCGTTTTTGGGCTGAGGCCGCTTGCACTGCTTGTTATCGCATTAACCGTTCACCATCTATTGCTCTTAATAAGAAAACTTCAATTGAGGTATGGTCTGGTTCACCTGCTGATTATTCACAGTTGAGAGTTTTTGGTTGCACTGCTTATGCTCATGTTGATAATGGAAAGTTGGAGCCTAGGGCTGTAAAGTGCATCTTTCTTGATTATAAGTTTGGTGTTAAAGGTTAAATTGTGGAATCCTGAAGCCCAGAAGGTTGTTATTAGCAGAAATGTTATTTTTAATGAATCTGCTATGTTACATGATGTTTCATCTACTAATGTTCCCGTTGAGAGTGAACAGCAGCCTATTGTTCAGGAGCCTACTATTCAGGTGGAGCATGTTATTGATTCAGGTGGTACATCTAGTAATGAAATTGTTGATGCATATGATGAACCCGTCTTTAATGATGATCATGTCACTCCCACTCCAAATCAGCCTATTGTTCCGCCCAGTTGGAATCTTGCACGTGACAGAGTTAGGCGGGGTACTAATAAACCTGACACGTTAATTGAAGAGTGCAATATTGTTTCTTTTGCTTTATTTGTTGTAGAAGAAATTGAAGGTAATGTTGAGCCTTCTTCATATTCTGAGGCTATTATTTCAGGTGATAGTAATAAGTGGATGACCGCTATGCATGATGAGATGGAATCACTTGAAAAGAATGGCACTTGGGATTTAGTAAAATTACCTAGAGAGAAGAAACCTATTCGTTGCAAGTGGGTTTTCAAGAGGAAAGAAGGTGTTTCTCCTAATGATGAGACAAGATATAAAGCAAGGTTAGTTGCTAAAGGTTACAGTCAGATTCCAGGTATTGACTATAACGAAGTCTTTTCTCCTGTTGTGAAGCATAGCTCGCACTTTACTCAATATTGTTGCCATGAATGATTTTGAGCTTGAGCAATTGGATGTTAAAACTGCATTCTTACATGGAGAATTAGAAGAGGATATTTATATAGAACAACCTGAAGGTTTTGTTATTCCTGGAAAAGAAAAGCTTTTCTGTAGCGACCCAACCCGAATGGATCAAGTCTCTGTGCTTAAGTGTCATCCCTGGATCGGTATGCTAACACACACAGTACTCGAGGATTTATAACAGAGGTAAATCACATGTATAAAGTAACGCAAATACTATTACCTCAATCCAAATAGCGGAAGTAACAAGGTTGTGGATTCCCATCAACACCAACGGCAAAGTTGAGTGTAGAAATCGTAACCCTAACGTATCAATTACTCGTCGTAAGAATCCTGCAACATGAAACGTTGCAGCCCGAAAACGGGTCAGCACATGGAATATGCTGGCAAATTCACACCATAGAGAAATGATGAACAAAGGCTATCACTACATGCATATATGGCTGGTGGAAAAGCTCTATGGTCATAATGTTTTTGCGAAAAGCCAATTTTTCCCTACTTCAAAGGAATAAATTTTATTTAACTATCATGGTGGTTGTGAAACATTGAGATGGTTGACAGCATCTCAATCCCAATTAAGTATCACCATTAACCCAACAATATTAATTAAAGTAACATGATGAGATCAACGGGATAATCCAAGAACTAGATACTCAAGATGTCCATAACCGGGGACACGGCTAATCATGATTAGTTTGTACACTCTGCAGAGGTTTGCGCACTTTTCCCCACAAGACTCGATCGCCTCCGCTTGATTCTCGCACTACATGATGTTTGAGAAACGGATGACCGAGACACAGTCTTTCAGAAACAATCACTCTTTACTCCGGATGGACAGTTACACCTACTTTCCCCTACATCTGCTAGCCCACCTCTTCAAGAGATCATGTAACCTACTCAACTATGCTAGAGCCCATAATAGCTTGTGGCTGCACACGGAAGTTTCCAGCATGAATAATCTTATGATCCCTTTGAGCCTGGGTGGCGGTCCTTATACAAACAGACAACACTGGGTTCTCCAGGTGCCTCAATCCACCCAGATGTGAGTTTTAGTTGCCACCTTAAGTAAACCATTATTAACAATCTCACATCTGTCATGAATATCACTCAAACCCAATCCACGTCTACGAGCATAGCATGGCAATGTAATAGCAACGTAGAAGTAACTCCCAAGGGTTTGATAAATAAAACAGGTAATAGGTACTACCTCAACTACTTCCCAATACCCACAATTTAATTTAGATCCTAACCATGCAATGTTTGAGGATTGATCTAATGCAATGAAAACTGGGTATGAAAGGTATGATCAAGTGTTACTTGCCTGCAATGTTGATGAAGATGATTCGCACTCAATACTCTGGATAGATCTACTCGTCACACTCCGGTCAATCTATCATAAGCAAGCAATGGTAACCACACATAAGCAATCACTCAAAAGATCAGAAAGAATGAGGAAAACAATTCGGAAAACTTCAAAACCAAGCAATTTACTCTTGCAACATAAAACAATTTCTAATAGTACCAAAATTATGTGAATTTGGCCTTATCAGAAAGTTTAGGTCAAGAGCTTCGGTTTGCAAAAAGAATCAACTCAAACGGAGTTACGGAACTTAAGTTATGAACAAAAGAAGTTTGAATACAAATCTGTTTGAATTAAAATTTTAAAACTTTCAAAAACATGTTTAAGTTATTTTACTGGATAGAGGAGATCATAACAAAGAAGTGGGCGTTGGTTTCGTTGGATTTGGATACACGAGTAAAAAGTGGTGAACGTTTAAAGATTAGGGACTAATCGGTGAAAAAAACTAATTACAAACGGGTCCCTGGCCGAAAATAACCGAAAAAGAAAAACACTAAAAAGTGAACGTTCGTTTCCTATCCCTATCCAGAGAACATTCCCTTAAAAAAAACTAAACGAAGAAGAAGAAAAAAAAAACAGGAGGGTCTGGATCGTTGGATCCAGATCCAACGGCAAGGGGAGGCGGTAGTTACCGCGGCGGCGGGTCGTCGGCGGCGAGGAAGAACGGCGGCAGCGGCATCGGATGCGAACGGCGAGGGGACTCCGGTGGTCGACGAGGCCGGCAAAGGGGTCGGGGAGAGGCGGCGCAGTGCGGCGGAGCCGATGGTGGCGACGGCGGTGGTCCACGGCGACGGGACGGAGCGGGGCGGGGGCAGCGGATCTCGTCGGAGTTTGCAACTCCGGCGAGGGTATGCGGGGCGGCGGCGGCGGCTTGAGGAGGGGAACGGGGCCGGGCTCCGGTATTTATGGAGGGGCAGAGAAGGCAGTGTGGCTTGTGGGAGGGGGCGGCAAAGGCGGCGGCGGTGGTGTCCGATCTGGACACGGCGGCGGGGCGGCGCTGCTCGTGCTGGCTCGGGAGACCGAGCGGAGCTCGGGGGTGAGCTACGCGGGCTGGCTGGGTGCTGGGCCGGCCCAGTTCGGCGGAGGGGTTTTTTTTTAAACAGGGAAAGAAATAATAAAAACAAAAGAAAAAATGAAAATATTATACAGGCATATAATATATCAAAATTTTCAGAAAAAGATTTCCTACAACGTGAACATTTTTGTAAAGTCAAATAAAGTCCACATAAATTTTAATAAATCAAACAGTGCTACTGCCTTAATAAAATCCAATAAAAATCATTTTAAAATACCAAAATGATTTCAAATTTATTTCTCTCCAATTTTCTGATGTAGGGAATCATGTTACCCTATTTTCTGTATATTTTATTTTTGGAGAAAAATAATTTGAATAAAACTCAAATAACTCCAATATTGAAAAATAATTTCAATGTGACTTTGAATTAAATCCTTTGAAACTCCCAACTCATATTTCATTTGTTTTGAAGAAGTCATTTTATCTTCTCTCGTGAAAATCATTGAGTTGCATAAAGTTTCAGAAATGGGAAATATTTTCAAATGAAATTCAAATATTTTCAACACCCATTGTCATTTAAATAAATGGAAGAAGTCATGTCATCTTCTCTCCAGGGTTTTGTGATGAAAAGAATTTGAATTCATGGAGATCATAACAGCCAAAATGAAAGTTTGGGAAAGTCCTTTTATTCCCTCTCATTTAACTTTCCAAAAGATTTCGAATTCCACTCACTTTCAGTCAATCAATCAAACAATCAATCCAATCTATCTGTTTATTATAACATTCCAAAATTTAGAATTTTGGTATGTTACAAACCTACCACCCTTAAAATGAATCTCGTCCTCGAGATTCGGAGAGGCTAGAAAGAAATAGGTTAGGGTTTGGGTCTTCTCAAAATCCATCGATCATCACCGGGGTCTGGGGTGCTACCACCCTTAAAAGCATTGTTACGGTTCCACCAAAACTCGTATACTCCATCCTTGTTGTTGATAGTGTCAGTCTTCTCAGATTCTCGGAAAATTCCTTCTCTGGCTCTTCCGGTGGTGGCATAACCTTTACCTCAATTCTTCTGTATCCTTTCTTCTTGGTAAGGTTATTCCGAGACTGGGTCTTCTTAGATGACGGGTCAGGCGCCAATACTAAACAACTATCGGCATCTCCTGGTGATCAACAATTTATGGTTTCTCCTGCAGGAAATGGGTCTGGTTGATCCTCACCGTATAACCTACGATTGGCATCAACTGCCCTGTACAAGGGAAACATTCTTATACCATTCTAAGGTTCAAGCAAGGTTTAATACCGTCGTCTCTCTACTATAGGTAGGTCACTCAGATTTTCCATACCATATAGCAAAGCGAACAATAAGAGTAAGTCGGTATGGTGATCAATACATCCCGCACCCAAATCATTACCTTGTATATGGTTTAGCGAATCTCGCATTCTAACACTCGGTCATCCTCGCAAGCATTGCAGAATTTCTCTTGTCGACGAACCAAGTTCGGATAAATCCATGGATTCTACAAGCAAAACAAACATCTATCGTTCCTTCCCAACCCTCAGGTTTTGCGTAACTCCTATAAGATCGTTTGTCGATAAAATCGTAACTTCTTCCAGGGTCTTCCCTTCAACAAGAGTGTGCTTGCTTCTTGGCAGGTCCTGGAGCCTGTGGGTTATGGCCCATCTCATCACTTGTAAACCTTGAACTCATCATGGAAACTGATCCTTAATCCAAACATCCATCCAATTGTACTGTCTTCCTTCCTTCTATTGGCACCAAACTGGGACATGATTACTCAAACTCATCATGGAATTTCCATTGATCCATATTTCCAACATCATACCTCCTTTATATCCAATAGTAATTTATCCCTTCATCCTCGTGGGATATCCCACATACCGAGATAAAAAAACACTTATACTTATGAAGTCCATACTCCACTTCGTGGAACATCATTATCCTTTCCAGGGTCAAGCGTCCTTACAGGGGAATATTGGCCATCTCTGCATGGCACTTCTTCAACTGGGAAACGTGAAACACATCATGAACTCCTGACAGTCCTTCGGGTGACTCCAGCTTGTTGGCCACTTCTCCCATACTCTCCAAAACTTAGTATGGTCCTACAAATCTCGGGGCTAACTTTCCTTAACTCCAAATCGTTTAACTCCTCGCAGAGGGGACACACGAAGACATGCTCTGTCTCCAATTTCATAGACTACCTCCTTACGTTTTTTGAGTCTGCATAACTCTTCTGTCTGGACTGAGCTACCTTCAGTCTTTCTTGAATCAACTTAACATTCTCTTCTGACTCCTTGATCACATTTGGTCCAAACAACTGACGGTCTCCAACTTCATCCCACATCAATGGTGTCTGGCTCCTTCTCCCATACAAAGCTTCAAAGGGGCCATCTTCAAACTGGCTTGGTAACTGTTGTCGTATGAGAACTCCGCGTAAGGTAGATTATCATCCCTACTAGATCCATAAACTAGCGCACACGCTCTCAACATGTCCTCCAGAATCTGATTGACTCTCTTGGTCTATCCATCTGTCTGCGGATGAAAGGCTGTACTGAACTCCAGCCTAGTACCCAAAGTCTGGTGCAGCTGATTCCAAAACTTTGAGGTAAATTGTGTTCCTCTATCTGATACGATGGTCCTCGGAACTCCATGCAGACATACGGTCCTAGTCGTATATATCTTGGCCAACTTCGCACTTGTATAGGTGGTTTTCATTGGGATAAAGTGAGCCACTTTGGTCAAGCGAAGCAACTACTACCCAGATAGAATCATATCCTGTTCTGGTTCTGGGAAATCCAGTAATGAAATCCATGCCAAGCTTATCCCACTTCCATTCGGGTATCGGCATAGGCAGTAGTAATCCTGCTGGCTTCTAATGATCTGCCTTTACTCTCTGGCATACATCACCTACGACTACATACTCCGCAACATCCTTCTTCATACCAGTCCACCAGAAACACTCCTTCAAATCCAAATACATCTTGGTGTTTCCAGGGCGAATCGAGTATGGTGAGTCATGAGCCTCCTGAAGTATTAACTTCCTGATCTTTGCATTATTGGGCACATATACACGGTCCTCGAACCATAAGGTGTCGGGCTCATCCTTACGAAAATCCTTGGCCTTTCCTTTGCTCATTCTCACTTTTTTTCTCGGCAATCTCTTTGTCATCCTTCTGAGCTTCACGGATCTTTCCCAACAATGTAGACTGAACTTCCATTGCTGCAACAAAACCTTTGGGAACAATCTCCAACCGAAGTTCCCTGAGATCCTCTGCTAACTCCTTTGGTAATCCTCCGCTTATGAGGGTATTCGTCCTTGTTTTCTTTATGGTTGTGTCCTATTTCTCCACAAAGCTTGCATGCACAAGGTTTCTTCACATCCTTTCCATAAGGCTTCAATTTCTGGGACACAAGACGAGATCTTTGTAGAGTCCACTTAAATTCTTTCCAAGTGGTTACTTCTTGCCATCCATTGATGGTTTGGTACATCATCCACCAAGTAGCAGCACCTCTTTCAAAACATTGAAGAGCATGCCGGGTCATATCCTTTCCGACTATAGGGTTATTCTTCATGTGATCCTCCATGTTCTGAATCCATCGGTCCGTCTCCAATTGACTCATCGGTCCAGAAAATACAAGCTCATCTCCATTCATCCTCTGTTGGGTCCATGGGCTTGGGGTGAGATAAGAGAGGTCGAGAGGGATGCACACAATACAAACAAAATTTTGAAAAGACAGATTTTTTTTATTGTGGCTGTCGGAAAAACAACAAACAAATGACAGCTCACAAACGTCGCATCTAACATAGGTATAACAGGGGTTTGGTCTTCTAAAGGTCAATAAGTCTTCAGCGTCGCCAAACTCTTCAAGTCTTGTTAATGTCTCCGATGGCTTCTTCCAATCATGCTTGTCCTTCTCAAGTTCTTTTGCCATATCATCTCTGTTGACGAGAATTCTCTCGTGGCGTCCTTTAATAATTGCGTTCCAAACTTCTGGGTCTCAACATCCTTGGCATGAACCATGATACTACTGTCCTTCAATTCCTGACGAGTCTCCGTTATCTCGAGGTTTTGCTTTCCCTGCTTGGCTACTTTCAGTTTCTGGGTTCTGAGTTCTTCACGAAACACTTCTTTGTCAAATACAGCTTCCTGCAGGTCTATCCTAAACTTCTTGATGTAATACTCCGGATCCTGGTGATACACCTGGTCTAAAGTTAAAACTTCATCTTGCTGATAGGTGCTCCATCAACCTTCTACCATCCAATCCTTCCATGCATATGCATGCTTAACTCGGCATGGTGACAATAGCATAAGCGGACGATAACATCATGGATAGCTGTGTTTATGCCCATGTTACTGCCATGAGCTTTCATTCCATAACTGATATCTCCTGTCTTTGGGTTTTCTTAACAAAAACTTTGAGTTTCTAACTCTCCATGTTTCGGTCTTTCTCCGATACACCTTGATCTCGGGCATTGACGGCTTCCATAGTCTGCCGAGTTCCATAAGGGTAACCTTCCTAGGTCATACACATCTGGCAATTCTTCAGAGCCTTCAAATTCTCCTAGTCTTCGGAGTCTTCAACCGTTGTAGTTTTCCATTATCATTATGCACGATAAAATCCTCTTCATTCCAAAATGGTCTTAGTTGTCCGATATCTTGTACTTCTTGAAGTGGTCTCATCCGTCGAATCTTCGAGTGGTCCAAAAGGAAAAAGGGTATGGTCTCACTAAAAGGGAATATTTGAATAAGACTCGGAAAAGAAGAGAGGTAAAAGATCTTTTTTGAAAAGGAAAGTTTTTTGAGAAAATCCTTCCTATGGGCTTGCCAGTTTCTAGGGTCACGTCCTACAGTCAACATGTGCTCTGATACCATCTTGTAGCGACCCGACCCGAATGGATCAAGTCTCTGTGCTTAAGTGTCATCCCTGGATCGGTATGCTGACACACACAGTACTCGAGGATTTATAACAGAGGTAAATCACATGTATAAAGTAACGTAAATACTATTACCTCAATCCAAATAGCGAAAGTAACAAGGTTGTGGATTCCCATCAACACCAACGGCAAAGTTGAGTGTAGAAATCGTAACCCTAATGTATCACTTACTCGTCGTAAGAATCCTGCAACATGAAACGTTGCAGCCCGAAAACGGGTCAGCACATGGAATATGCTGGCAAATTCACACCATAGAGAAATGATGAACAAAGGCTATCACTACATGCATATATGGCTGGTGGAAAAGCTCTATGGTCATAATGATTTTGCGGAAAGCCAATTTTTCCCTACTTCAAAGAAATAAATTTTATTTAACTATCATGGTGGTTGTGAAACATTGAGATGGTTGACAGCATCTCAATCCCAATTAAGTATCACCATTAACCCAACAATATTAATTAAAGTAACATGATGAGATCAACGGGATAATCCAAGAACTAGATACTCAAGATGTCCATAACCGGAGACACGACTAATCATGATTAGTTTGTACAATCTGCAGAGGTTTGCGCACTTTTCCCCACAAGACTCGATCGCCTCCGCTTGATTCTCGCACTACATGATGTTTGAGAAACGAATGAACGAGACACAGTCTTTCAGAAACAATCACTCTTTACTCCGGATGGACAGTTACACCTACTTTCCCCTACATCTGCTAGCCCACCTCTTCAAGAGATCATGTAACCTACTCAACTATGCTAGAGCCCATAATAGCTTGTGGATGCACACGGAAGTTTCCAGCATGAATAATCTTATGATCCCTTTGAGCCTGGGTGGCGGTCCTTATACAAACAGACAACACTGGGTTCTCCAGGTGCCTCAATCCACCCAGATGTGAGTTTTAGTTGCCACCTTAAGTAAACCATTATTAACAATCTCACATCTGTCATGAATATCACTCAAACCCAATCCACGTCTACGAGCATAGCATGGCAATGTAATAGCAACGTAGAAGTAACTCCCAAGGGTTTGATAAATAAAACAGGTAATAGGTACTACCTCAACTACTTCCCAATACCCACAATTTAATTTAGATCCTAACCATGCAATGTTTGAGGATTGATCTAATGCAATGAAAACTGGGTATGAAAGGTATGATCAAGTGTTACTTGCCTGCAATGTTGATGAAGATGATTCGCACTCAATACTCTGGATAGATCTACTCGTCACACTCCGGTCAATCTATCATAAGCAAGCAATGGTAACCACACATAAGCAATCACTCAAAAGATCAGAAAGAACGAGGAAAACAATTCGGGAAACTTCAAAACCAAGCAATTTACTCTTGCAACATAAAACAATTTCTAATAGTACCAAAATTATGTGAATTTGGCCTTATCAGAAAGTTTAGGTCAAGAGCTTCGGTTTGCAAAAAGAATCAACTCAAACGGAGTTACGGAACTTAAGTTATGAACAAAAGAAGTTTGAATACAAATATGTTTGAATTCAAATTTTAAAACTTTCAAAAACATGTTTAAGTTGTTTTACTGGATAGAGGAGATCATAACGAAGAAGTGGGCGTTGGTTTCGTTGGATTTGGATACACGAGTAAAAAGTGGTGAACGTTTAAAGATTAGGGACTAATCGGTGAAAAAAACTAATTACAAACGGGTCCCTGGCCAAAAATAACCGAAAAAGAAAAACACTAAAAAGTGAACGTTCGTTTCCTATCCCTATCCAGAGAACATTCTCTTAAAAAAACTAAACGAAGAAGAAGAAAAAAAACAAGAGGGTCTGGATCGTTGGATCCAGATCCAACAGCAAGGGGAGGCGGCAGTTACCGCGGCGGCGGGTCGTCGGCGGCGAGGAAGAACGGCGGCAGCGGCATCGGATGCGAACGGCGTGGGGACTCCGGTGGTCGACGAGGCCGGCAAAGGGGTCGGGGAGAGGCGGCGCAGTGCGGCGGAGCCGATGGTGGCGACGGCGGTGGTCCACGGCGACGGGACGGAGCGGGGCGGCGGCAGCGGATCTCGTCGGAGTTTGCAACTCCGGCGAGGGTATGCGGGGCGTCGGCGGCGGCGGCGGCTTGAGGAGGGGAACGGGGCCGGGCTCCGGTATTTATGGAGGGGCAGAGAAGCCAGCGTGGCTTGTGGGAGGGGGCGGCAAAGGCGGCGGCGGTGGTGTCCGATCTGGACACGGCGGCGGAGCGGCGCTGCTCGTGCTGGCTCGGGAGACCGAGCGGAGCTCGGGGGTGAGCTACGCGGGCTGGCTGGGTGCTGGGCCGGCCCAGTTCGGCGGAGGGGTTTTTTTTAAACAGGGAAAGAAATAATAAAAACAAAAGAAAAAATGAAAATATTATACAGGCATATAATATATCAAAATTTTCATAAAAAGATTTCCTACAACGTGAACATTTTTGTAAAGTCAAATAAAGTCCACATAAATTTTAATAAATCAAACAGTGCTACTGCCTTAATAAAATCCAATAAAAATCATTTTAAAAATACCAAAATGATTTCAAATTTATTTCTCTCCAATTTTCTGATGTAAGGAATCATGTTACCCTATTTTCTGTATATTTTATTTTTGGAGAAAAATAATTTGAATAAAACTCAAATAACTCCAATATTGAAAAGTAATTTCAATGGGACTTTGAATTAAATCCTTTGAAACTCCCAACTCATATTTCATTTGTTTTGAAGAAGTCATTTTATCTTCTCTCGTGAAAATCATTGAGTTGCATAAAGTTTCAGAAATGGGAAATATTTTCAAATGAAATTCAAATATTTTCAACACCCCTTGTCATTTAAATAAATGGAAGAAGTCATGTCATCTTCTCTCCAGGGTTTTGTGATGAAAAGAATTTGAATTCATGGAGATCATAACAGCCAAAATGAAAGTTTGGGAAAGTCCTTTTATTCCCTCTCATTTAACTTTCCAAAAGATTTCGAATTCCACTCACTTTCAGTCAATCAATCAAACAATCAATCCAATCTATCTGTTTATTATAACATTCCAAAATTTAGAATTTTGGGATGTTACATTTTCTGTAAGTTAAAGAAATCTCTTTATGGATTGAAGCAATCCCCTAGATAGTGGTACAAGAGATTTGACACCTTTATGCTCTCTCAAGGTTTCAAAAGGTCTAATTATGATAGTTGTGTTTATTTGAAAACTATCAGTGGATCAACTATTTATTTGCTCCTTTATGTTGATGATATGCTAATTGCTGCAAAGAGTATGTGAGATATTGATGAACTAAAGAAGCAATTGAGTAATGAATTTGAGATGAAGGATTTGGGTGCAGCAAAGAAAATACTTGGCATGGAAATATCCAGAGATAGACCATCTGGAAAAGTATATCTAATTCAGAGAGGATATATTGATAAATTTCTTCGTCGTTTTAATATGCATAATGCCAAGTCAGTGAGTACTCCATTAGCTGCACACTTCAAATTATCATCAGCTTTATGTCCTAAGTCAGATGCAGATATTGAGTACATGTCTAGAGTTTCCTATTCGAGTGCAGTTGGTTCACTTATGTATGCCATGGTTTGTTCTCGTCTGGATTTATCTTATGCATTGAGTTTTCTCAGTAGATACATGGCTAATCCTGGAAAAGAACATTGGAAAGCAGTTCAGTGGATTTTCAGATACCTGCGTGGTACTTCTAATGCTTATTTACAGTTTGGGAAAACTGGAGATGGACTTGTTGGTTTTGTTGATTCTGATTTTGCTGGTGATTTGGATAAGAGAAGATCACTCACATGTTATGTTTTCACCATTGGTGGTTGTGCTGTGAGTTGGAGAGCAACTTTGCAGTCTATTGTTGCTTGTTCCACTACTGATGCCGAGTATATGGCTATTTCTGAGGCTTGCAAAGAAGCTATCTGGTTGAGAGGTTTATACACTGAGCTTTGTGGAGATTCATCTTGCCCTACCGTATTTAGTGACAGTCAAAGTGCTATATATCTTACAAAGAATCCAATATATCATGAGAGAACAAAGCGCATTGATGTCAGATATCACTATATTCGAGATGTTGCTGAAAGTGATTTGAAGGTATGCAAGATAAGTACTCATGATAATCTTCTTGATATGATGACAAAGCCAGTTCCTGCTAATAAGTTTGAGCTTTGCTCAGGCTTAGTTGGTATTTCTCACTAGTCCTATGGACTTTGACGCACAAGGTGTTTATGCTGATTTGGATGAAGTTATTCACTTTCTTCGACTACTGAAGGGAATTTGGCTCAAGGTGAAGATTGTTAAATTGTGATCCAAATTCTAGTACCGTATTGGACTAGACGTAGTACATACGGTGTGGGCCTTTGCGTTGGTACTGACGCATACGAGTACAACTCGTTTAGTTGTCCTTCAAGGACTCTCATGTATTGTCCTCATATATATCCCATGTAGTCGCACCTAAAGACGGTCTGTCGTCTCGTGCTTGTAATACTCCTCTGCATAGTGATTGCGCCTTCGTGCGTCCGTGGTTTTCTCCCGCAAGAGTTTCCACGTAAAAATCCGTGTATCTCTATCTTGTTTATTTCTCGTTATTATCTAACGAACATAAAGTATTAACAAAGTTCTATGTAATTTTATCATCGACACAAATCCGGCAAGCGGTCGAACATGGGTGCTATGAATTATTGAAGAATCAAAATTTTATCATGCAATATCGATATGTATTCCCTTTATCTACAATGCATTTAGTCTTTTTATGCAATAATGATTTTGTTCAAAGTAATTGCAAAAAACCACCATATTTTAAGTTCATGGCCGGATTTACTATCCCATTCCTTGGCCGTTCCAAAAATCTGCCAGTTTTCTTACTAATTTTCTCAATAAACCCTTATGACAGGTTTGGAAAGGTTTAAACCGATTTCTGACAGAAAAGGCCCACTTGTAAATGTTGACTTGGCATAAAACGGTACGCCGTTTGTTGACCGTCACCCATCTTTCTCACGCCGCTCCTCTCCGCAGAACGGATCGCGCAGCCACCAGTAGTCTCATGCAGTCATGCGCGCTCAACGGCGCCGCGCACCCGCCTCCCGCCAGCCTCCGGCGACGCCACGGGAGTGCGCCGCTCCGCCGGACCTCAGCACCTCCTCCAGCTCCTTCCCGTCCTCCATCGCGACGCCCTGAGCCAGGCCGCTTCGAGCTCATGCGTGCTCACGGCCGTGGCGTGCCGGCTCCGCGCACCCGCATCCTGCCGGCTTCCGGCGAGCCACCGGAGGGCGCCGCACCTCCGGACCTGCGCACTCCGCCCGCTCCTTCTCGGCCTCCCTCGTGACGCCCTGAGCCGCCTCGAGCTCATGCGTGCTCACGGCCGTGGCGGCCCGGCGTCGCGCACCTGCCTCCCGCCGGCCTCCGGCGACGCAACCGGAGAGCGCCGCCTCTCCTCCTACTCCGTTTCTTCCTCCTCGCTATCTCCGTTTCGTCCTCCTCGCTGCCCAGCTCCGCGGGGCCATGCGCACGATGGCGGTCATGGCGGCCGCCCGGAACGGACGACGCCGTGTGCGAGGAAACAGTGGCAGGTGCAGGGTGAGTGTCCGTGGGGTTCGCCGTCCCTCCAGTGGCGGGAACAACGACGACCTGTCCAGCGGCGATGCCCTCGGCGTTCGCGAGCTCCGCGGCAGCCTAGAGCGCGCTGACATGCGAACACATGCATGCAACGTGTTTGAGAAAATGCCTCAAACAGAAAATTGTTTGTGACGGTGTAATGCTAACACTGACATGTGGACCGCATATCTAATCTAATCTAACGGTCAAACAAGTGGATTTGACTTTCAGTGGCAAGTCAGCACTTCAAGTGGGCCCAACCAGTCAAAAATAGGTCTAAATACTCTAGTAAGAAAATCGGTAGATTTTTTAGGCGGCCAACGAATGTGGTAGCAAATCCGGCTATGAACCATATTGGTAGGCATTTAGTGATTTGAATAGCTGACGGCTGGTTTTAATATAATATATTATATCTATTTTCATTTTTCTTTAAATTTCATCCAAAAGTATTGCAACAAATTCCCGCAGCAATGCGTGGGGTATTAGCTAGTTATTTGTACTAGGTGGTACCCCGCGCGTTCCTGCGGGATTTTGTAGAAGAGAGCTGGTGCAATGATAAATGTTGAAATCATGAAAGCAAACTATACTTGCGTGTTCTATGCTTGCTATGTACACCTGACCTTGAGGCTTGCTGTCAAGTTTTCACAACTTCTGTTGATATGGCTGTAATCAATATTTTGGACGCAATCTCACAGGAAATTGCGTATCTTTATTTTTGTAACATTTGCACATGTAATAGGGAAATAGTATATATAGACAAAAATTATAGTAAAAATCAATCTATATAATCATACCAATAAAATCGACAGAAGCCCATATATACTTCACAATTCAGATTTTCATAGTTCCATAAGGAGAATCCATATCTCATACTAATGGAAGTTCGACTGGGTTACAGTTTAAGCCACAATATAAATAATTTATATAGAAGGCAATGGGATCCGGCTTGCCTGCTCCCTCTCCATGCTCCCATCCGTGCTCCCACTTCATCCTACGGCTGTTCTTTTCCCTTTTTTTTTTCTAATCTAATCATCTCCCCCCTGATTTTCAGGGGGTGGGACCGGGCCTTATTTTCTTCCAATCAAATCAAGCCACGTATGCGGGAGCACGGATGGGAGCATGAGAAGGGAGCAGGCAAGTCTCGTCCAAGGCAATGCAGTTCAGGCCATATATGGTTGCATAAGCTCAATCCGTATACATGTATATGATCATCCTGAAGTAGTACTAATGAGAGTTTGACATGGTTACAACTTAAGCCATAATATAACAAATTTAAATAGAAGTGTGGTTCGTTGCTGCTTGCATGCGTGCTTGCATTGATGATGTCCTGCATGCTTTAAAAAAAAGAGCAATATTGATACGGTTATACTCATGTAATCAGGCTAGCAGAGACATACATAACTTTTGGATACTTCTGTTTGGACATGAAACAAACATTACCTTGTCTTTGTTGTTGTTGTTATCCTCTCATCCTTCTTAGTTGTTCAGGGAGGATAAAAAAGTAAGCATGGTGAATCGTATATTTGAAATTTGGCATGTGATATGTGACGACACACGTACTCTTGCTTATGGTTTTAAACAACATAAAGAATCCAGAAACGTTCAGGGAGGAAATTTGCATGATATGTAAGAAGGTGCATATGCAAAATAATTAATTTAAGAGAGGGGAGATAGGATACCTATGCAATTAGCAACAGAGCTATGAATCTATGAGGCGAATGAGAGCAGCAAGAGAACAATGAGGGAGCAGGCGAAATCAATTTATTTTTCTGCATCGGCAAACGAAAGAATTTTTTTAAGCATGATAGCAGATACATATCTACATAATCCCTGAGTACTTCGTTTTGAGGGTTGCATAACCTCTTATCATAATATAGTAGAATACTGACAAATTCATAGATATAAACCCCAAGTGGTGGATTACATGAAACATTAACCTCGTGAAGTAACACTTCCCGGAAGGGGATAATGCTCGGTTCTGTTTCTATCATCGAATGACAAATAGTCTCTTGAAGAACATGCAAAGGGGGGCATCCAGTTTCTACGGAGTTTGCTGTTCCATAGCATGCAGGGGGGTCAGTTTGCTATAGAATAAAAGTGGTTTGCTAATCTAAGTGGCCACAGCTTGTGGAAAGTCCATGTCGAATTCCATGATACTGTTGAATAGCATGCAAAAAAATAGTCTTAGGACGTGGCGATTCGGTGCCCGAGCGCAGATGCTCCCGGAATCACCGTCGCTAGTTCCTGGCTCGGGATACGCACAAATAGCGATGTCGCAATTGACACCAGTTCGTGGAAAATGAGCGTACGATAGAATACAGTAGAAAACAGTGGTTCGGTGGTGGGGCCGCACCATACGTGCGGGACGAAGGGCGCCGCGGCCGTCCTGGTCCGTGGACCAGGTCGTTGGCAGATTTACCGAGCCGTGGCAAAATTTCGTGTTTTGACCCTTTTGTCAAACAAAATCGAGATCTGACCCTAGTTTGAAAGTTTTTCGAGATCTGACCCTTTTGCTACCGCTAGACCTTCAGGCGGTAGGGTTGCACAGTCTACCGCCGCAGGTTCTGGCGGTAGGTGTGGCTGACGACCGTTAAGCCGTTAACAGCTGCTTACGGACCTACCGCCATAGTCCACGGCGGTAGTCAGCACAAACTACCGCCGAGAGCCCTGGCGGTAGGTTATCATAGTGGCATGAAGTTAAGTGCTTTGATTTTGTCTTCAATTTTTTTGCCATAGACATAAGAAACAATAAGCACAATTTCATAGACATAAGAAGTTTGATCACATCCAAATAGTTTGATCACATCCAATTAGTTTTGCCATTACGGACTAAGAAACAAGTACCAAATAACATAGTTTGATCACATAACATAGTTTGATCACATCCAAATAGTTTCACGAAGCCAACATAAGAAGTTTAACAAGTTCAACGGTCATCGACCACATAAAAGGTTTCATCCATAGGTAGCAATCAAACATGACGATCATCAGCAACCACACGCATATATAGTTTAGATGATATCGATGACGATCATCATCTTCAAGCCTTGACGGTTGGTGTTCCTGATAGTAATTAGGATGGCCTGTCCAACATGAAGATTCTTGTCAACGAGGAAGCTCTTCCACCCAACCGAGCTTAAGTGTGTGCGACCGTCCGTGTCCACGCCGTACGACAAGTAGTGACGGGGCCCCTTGCGGTAAGGCGTATTCCAGCATAGCCTTCTTCATCAGCCTCGATGCCACAACTCTCAGATATGCTCTTTGGCAATTTCTGAATAAGAAAAACATATCAATTAATAAGTATGGATTATCTAAACTATTAACAGTTCCTTGGATTCTACACTAATAACATACCATGACATGTCAATCGATCATGGTACTTGTCAGACGGGTCACGAATGGCACCCCGACCAAGTCAGCACGTGGTAGAAAGTTGTCCCATAGGTTGCACACCTCCTGATCGCTCAGCCTCACTCTTTGAGCACAGATGGCTTCCTCAAGTGGGTCTTCATAGTCATCATCCTCATCAAGTGGTGGTGGTGGCGCCATGTTCCTTATATAAGCATTGATTGGATAAAGTTGATTAAACATCAATATTTGTTCTAATGCAAGCATTCATCAGATATAGGTAGATTCCAACTAAATCAATGGAGATATATAGCAAAACAAATATCTACAATATTCACACAATAAATCATCACATATGGCTATAAGAAAGACTAAACCTAGGGTTCATCTAGGTTCTAGGGTTCATCTAGGTTCTTGGGTTCATCATATAACCTAGAGAGGGTTCCTCATATGGCTATAAGAAAGACTAAACCTAGGGTTCATCTAGGTTCTAGGGTTCATCATATCAACTAGAGAGGGTTCCTCGTATGGCTATAAGAAAGACTAAACCTAGGATTCATCAACTAGGTTCATCATATTGCAATCATCTAGGTTCTAGGGTTCATCATATCAACTAGAGAGGGTTCCTCATATGGCTATAAGAAAGTAGATTGATTTGACTCAAACTAATTGGGGGGATTGGAGGAGCTTACCTTCCTCTTTCCGTAGCCATCTCGATCCGCAAAATCCGTGAATCAACGAAGAAGATCGGAGTGGGGAAGTGGGGGAGATGATAAAATGGGCGAGAGGAAGAAGGCGGCTGGGTGGGTGGGGATTAGGGGTTGGGGTGGGGTGGGTGGGCGGTTGGGTTTATAAATGCCCAAACCCTACCGCCATAGGGCGCGGCGGTAGGATACCACACCCTACCGTTGTCCGACCCGGCGGTAGGATGCCTCCCCCCACGCCCCCTTCTGTGACCAAAAAATCGAGCAGCGCAGCGGTAGGGTTGCACACCCTACCACCGAGGTCCTGGGCGGTAGGCTCCTACCGCCAAGCGCCCTGGCGGTAGGGTGTGCAACCCTACCGCTGCGCTGCTTGATTTTTTGGTCACAGAAGGGGGGCGTTGGGGGAGGCACCCTACCGCTGGGTCTGATGGCGGTAGGATGTACAGACCTACCGCCTTCGTTTGTGGCGGTAGGGTGGCCCAGTGTGCATTTTTTGCACCTTCTAACTTCTTTTGTCTTCAATTTTTGGCAGACAACATTTAAACAGCATATGTATGACATATGAAGCACACAATGTATGATATATGATGCACACACCACAAATCTATAAATAAGATAGGTTCGATACATAGCAAATCTATAAATAAGGTAGGTTTGATACATAGCAAATAAGTTATACATAGCAAATTAACGAAACAGTTTCACGAGCAAATTCATATGGTTCACGAAGCAAATATGCAAGTTTTTAGTTCAACGACACGCCAGCAACTTCAGTCCTTCCTTCCCCTCTTCGACTTTCGGTCCTTGTTATCCTTGGATCGCTTCTCGGCCGTCGTCTTCTTGCGGGCCGCAGGACGTGCTTTCTGAAACGGGGATGGACTCTTCCAATCCTTCTTCGGCACATTCCTCTTCTCACGCTGGGTTGGCTGAGTTGGTGGAGGTCCATCGTCATCATCATACTCCTCCCCCTCCTCCTCATCGTCCTCTTCCTCTTCCTCAACATGTTCTTCTTCTGCGCCCTCTTCTTCATCTTCCTCTGCATCATCATCGTCGTCGCTCTCCTCCTCGTCATCTTGAACCGCCCTAGACGACGAGGCTGCATGGCTCGATGAAGCGAGGCTACGCATTGGTGCAGGAGGAAAAACATCCTCGGTGTTTGTAGCGCACCCAAGCAGGCCCACAAGCCGGCGTGCTTTGTTGACGTATTTCTGCAATGATAACGAAACAATATGTTAACTTCTCGAATGTCCAATGATAACGAAAATGAACTTCGTATTACCTTCACCGTTTCCCTCAACTTGTTCTCACTAGCTCGAGTCCCAGGGACAACACTAAGCGCATCAGAGGCATGAAAAATGCTTTTGTTCAGCTCCGAAGACTGCAAAGTAATAAAATGAGTCAATAGCACGAAAAGCCGATTTCATCCAACCGTCAGTTCAAAAGAGGTAAAAACAACATACCACTCTGTTCATGAGGGGTCCGTACTCCCTAAACCCGCCTTGAAGCTGTCTGATGCTCTCGTTGTAGGCTTCATTCTCTGAGGCGTCATCGAACAGGTCCTCGGCATCTGCTATCGTCCACTGGGTCCTCAGACACAGACGATGCTTGATGCCATCATCGTACCACAGCATGTGATCCTCGTACTCTTCCCAGTCAATCACTCTCCTCTCCGTGTCTTTGCGTCCTTTCCACTCGTTCCATTCCTTCACGTATCTCGCATGTTCGGCTTCCCAATCCGTGATTGATTGATTCTTCTGCCTGCTCATCCTGCAATGCATAAGAAAGAATGTAAAACACCCTTCTTTTATGAATGTAAAGCATTAAAACAAGAACTTAGAATCGATGAGGACGGCTTGTGGTACTCACAGGTGTAGGTCGTAGCCACCGGTATCGTGGCCGGCTGGTGGTGTGTGTTGCGCCTTACCAAATTGTGCGGCAACGCGCTGTGGCAAGTGGTACTCCACGGCATAGACACAAATCATGGGCATGATGCACCGGAAGAGAAGCCGGTCCTGCTTGCACATGCTGTTCAGCTCGAACCCCCACTCTCGATCATCACTATACGGCCGCCAAGTAACCTATAACCAAACAATGTTAGGCTCAAGTGAAAGTGTTATTGAAACAATGGTAAGCTCAAGTGAAAATGTAGTTCTTATACCTGGAAAGGCGTGAGAGCATCAAGCTCGTTGCTGAAGACCTTGTACAAGGCCTTCGATTCGCCCGTGTAGACACGCACCACGTCCCAAGCGTATGCGACGGTCGGGTTCCAATCATCTTCGTCATCTTGGCCATAGTCCGTCCATGCACGGGAGCGCAGCTTCTCCGGACGGCCCACCGGGATTCGCTCCCACATCCAAATGGAGAGGCCCCATACACATCCACACATACCGGACGTGACTTCCACTCTCTGGGTCGCGTCGTCAAGCTACAAACCATGTTCAGATGATAAGATGTCAAAATGTAAAGCAGCACACGTCTGATATTTGAAAGAAAGTGATATT
This sequence comes from Aegilops tauschii subsp. strangulata, assembly GCF_002575655.3. Classification (NCBI taxonomy): domain Eukaryota; kingdom Viridiplantae; phylum Streptophyta; class Magnoliopsida; order Poales; family Poaceae; genus Aegilops; species Aegilops tauschii. The sequence goes on along the minus strand of NC_053039.3, from coordinate 73,434,187 downwards.
CACTTACCGAACGGTATAGGTAGGCGAGTCCGGCGGCCCCCCAGCTGTACCCCGCATCCCAGTCCTTTAGGAAGTCGAGATACATCCATAGGGCAGAGTTCCTGGAGCAGTCCGGAAACACTACCTCCGTGAGAATGTACCACAGGTAGGCCCTGGCGTACTGCTCCACCAACCGGGGCTCGGCATCTTCCGGGCACTTGCTCCGGTGCTCGAGGAGCCATGACAGCGGTATGCCAGAAGTCCGGTTGCTCTTAGCGGGGGGGGGGGGAGTCGCCGATGAGGCTGACAACCCTCTCATGCTAGTTCGCCCTCTCCACTCTTCCTGTGAGAGCACGACCCTCGAGCGGTAGTGTCGCAATCATCGCCCAATCCTCGAGGGTCACGGTCATCTCCCCACATGGAAGATGAAAGTTGTGCATCTCTGGCCGCCACCGGTCGATCAAAGCCGTGAGAGCTGAGTGAACGAGCGTCGGCGGCTTACGCCTGAACTGCAGGACGAAACCCAATAGTCGGGCTCTCCTGAAGAACGATGCATACCGATCGTCGTACTCCATCTTAACCGTCGTCTTGTGAGCCCTCATCCGTAGTGGCGGCAGCATCTGTGAAAATCAATAACGAAAGCATAATTAGCATGGACATAATAGTTAGCAACTTGTTTTCATCAATTTGAAAGATTTGGTTTAAAATGATAATTACCACTCCATTCTCAATGAAATGGGCACGGTGACGCTTGTCGAACCTAGGGTCAAGCATTGTGTACTTCGTGCCAATGTCGTCCGCAAGAGGTGGCCTCCTAAAAGAATTGCATAAGCATATCAAAAGATTTTTCAACATGAACTAGGGTTCAACATTAACTACGAAACATATCGATGCATAACAAAAATTATTCACATCCAACGGCACCTATGAGTTCAATCACCATGGTTCAAATGCATCATAACACATATTTCTCCAACAACATCCAACATGCATAATCTCATTTTTTGTTAAAAAACAAAAAAATGAACTAGGGTTCATCTTGAGGATTCATACACTACATATAACAAATATATCAAATATTCATCTCCAATATTCATCATACACTACATCTAATACTTGCATCATAGCATAGGAACATGCATCATCCATCATATCAAAAAAAAACCATTCAAATCAATTATGAACTAGGGTTCATCTTAACACAACCATACCAACTATTCAATATAGTTCATATCTAACACAATATAACATCTAGAATCAACCTAAATCAATCCTAGGGTTAAAAAAATTCAAATAGGAGTGATTTGAATCGAATAATGCGACGAATCAAAAGGTGTTTGATAAAAACTTATTGGAGGGATTGAAAGAGCTTACTTTTCTTTCTTCAGGGCCATCTCGATCCGCAAAATCCGTCAAGAAACGAAGAAGATTGGAGGGGGGAGTGGAGGGGATGAGAGAGGGCGAGTTGGAGCAACTGCTCTATTCTTCGTGGTGGGGGGCGGCTGGGTGGGGGGGAGAAGGGGGCGGGGGCGGCCGGCCCGCGGTTTATATATGCCCACACCCTACCGCCAGAGACTCCGGCGATAGGTTCAGACATCCTACCGCCGGGTGGAGCGGCGGCAGGGTGTGACGGAGGGGGCATGGAGGCCGTTATCGTTGCTCACGTGGACAAGTTTGCTGCCGCCGCAGGTCTCGGCGGTAGGCTACATGATCCTACCGCCGTGCCTCGTGGCGGTAGAGGAAAGGGTCAAATCTCGAAAAACTTTCAAACTGAGGTCAGATCTCGATTTTATTTAACAAAAGGGCCAAAACACGAAATTTTGCCCCGAGACGTGGATCAGATGAGGAGTCCACGACGTTACGGAAAAGCTGAGCCTACGGAAAAGCTGAGCCGTCAGTCGTACGTGGGTGAACCACACGTGCGCGTATGGGGCCAAGAGCGACCCCCCGCCACCGCCCGCTCCGGTGCTGGTTCGTTCTCGAAACCCTCGGTCCCCTTTCTCTTCACCGAGGAACATCATTTCCACCATTGCGTCTAGAACAGAGCAGGTCGTGGCGGCGGCGCTTTCCGTGCTTTGGCAGCCGTAGAAAAATGAAGGATGCTGGCCTGGAGTTCCTCCTCGATGCAGACATGCAGTAGACAGGTGAGTACATATAGATCTGGAAAAAGATTTTTGGATTTTTGTTTTACAAGCCGCCATACCTGAAGAAGTAGGCTAAGAAACGGGCGTGGGCGTCTGCCATTGCCGTCGCTTTGCAGGTTCCCCCAGCGGGAGGAGTTCGCCAAGATCCTTGAGAACCCAGATACAGCTCATCTGGTGTTGTTGCCGACGAGCGAGGCCAACCGTGCCGAACCTGCAGACTCAAATGCTGGGTCTGGTTGCAGCCAACGGGTCGGCGGTGATGACCTCGACAAAAGACAAGGTGCAGTTCGCCGGAAAGGTCTGAACCCAACTCCTTCTCGCTACTGTGTTCCATTTTTGCATATAATTATATTCAGCTACGGAAAAGGTTTGCTGCGATGTCCGTATGAGGTACTTAAATTAGGAATTAGTGCATCTGCTCGTTACTGCTAACTGTTTTTACTGTCAGAACGGCACTCAATGAATTTATAGTATTCTTGAAGTGTGCACGCTATACTGAACATGTATCTGTTGGGAAAATTCAGATTACGGCCAGGGAGTGCACCTCCAGACCGGACACCATGTCCGTCAAGGATGAGTGCTCTGGAGCAGTCGATTTGCAAGTATGCAGAGGAACCTACGAAGAGTGTTGTACGCCCAGCACTTGGTTTGACTTTTGATTCACTTGGTGAGGCATATGACTACTACAGTTTGCACATCTGGGAGATCGGTTTCGGAGTTAGATATGGTAAGAGTAGACTCAACGCCGAGAGGACAATGTGCATGCACGAAATAGTCTGCGGTTGCTCGGTGAGTACTGAATTTTGATTACCTACGTATGAAGCTAAAATGATAGGCATGCCTTTGGTGCGCAATCCTTCTAAAACTGTACCGACTTTCTGTTTGTGGAAATGTATGTTGGGGAAACCAGAGGCCGAAAATAGTAGATCGTGCAGGTGCGAGTGTCCGTTGTTGATTAGATTGTTGCGAGCGTCGGACAACAGCTGGTAAGGGCAGTAATCCAGGTCGTATGGGCAAACCTGAGCCGTCTCTAGCTGTGGCTGTACTTCACGTCTGCATGTGGGTCCGCTGTGCGGAACTTGTCGAGGGTTTGGAAGGGGGATTTGACGAGCAGTGAGGCCGAGAATTAGTGTAAAGGGACCTCGTGGCAATGGCGTGTGCGGCGGCTGCGACTTCTTGCGGCGGAGCAGCGATGGAAGCCTGCGGGATCGAGTTCCCGCTGGATCTAGTTGACTGGTGAGTTTCTGTACCCTGGTGCCCGTCTATGGATCTGTGTGCTTCCATGTGTTTCCCAACTTCCCGCCGCAGCTTTTGACTCTAGCTGTGGCGCAGGCGAAGATTTATTTGGAATGTGAGTGAGACATTTTTAAAAATTCAAAAATGAGTGCTGATTTTGATGAATTATGATTGAAGCTGATTTGTATGTTGTCATAAGTCTGTATGTGACGCAGACTTACAAAAGACTGGGCTTCTGCCATTGAGAAGGAATGCAGCCAATGAGAGAGCATTGGAAGACGATGATCAATGTCGGCGTATTTGTGACCTAGCTAGGGCGGCACTGGAGTGGGTTGATCAAGCCAACAGTTATCCCCATCGAACTGAAGGTTACTATCGTGTCACACATTTTATCATGGTTTGCGTGTGGTGCTTAGTTATCTAATGCAGTTCATTTCTTTTGAAGTTGCTGGTGTGCAAGCAAGGAATATGCAGACCATGGTCGGCGATGTGGAAAACATTGGAGGTGAGTCCCTTTTGGTAGAGATCAGTTGTTGACAGGGACAAGTTGATTATGTATTTATGATGGTTCGACTTAAGGGAGATCCTCATGGCCAGCGGATTAATTGTGCTGACGCAGGAGCAGCTCTGATGAACAGGGTACAGTGCGATGACAACAATGCTGCTATGGGTGAAGATGGTGTGAGCAGGGAGAACTCAAGCTGAGCATATCCAGTGATGCATAAATGTTATGGAAGGGCACTTCTGGAACACGTGCACTCGGCGTTTGGTTTTGATCAGAATAAAATGTGATAACTAGTTTTGTTAATCTGTGTGTTGTAGTATGAGTATTTTTCTGGTGTGTTTCAATGAGCATTTGCTCCACCCTTGTTCCTCCAGTTCGGTATGTGAGGCCAAACTGTGGTAGTGAGTAAACTTTGTTCAGTATGATCCTGCTTGTGCTTCGGTTGACATGTTCTGTAGGTGTGCACATGGTTGGGAGATAGCTAATTACTCTGATATGGTGTATATGTGAGTGATGAGGACTTATGTCTTTCCTGCATTTTGAGATAACCACACAGTGCCGCTGTTGGAGGGTGGGTTTGTGCCCCGTGGGATTCAAAATATGAAAGCATAAGACTGAATGCCTAGGTGCTGCTTTTGGTAGCCAGCATAAGAGATTTCAAACCGAAGAACATCAATTGCTGGAATGGCACCGCCCGAGTCGGAAGCAGCTGCAAATGGCACGACGATGAGGTCTGCCGGCGTGGACGACGGAACAAATATGGAGGGTCGGAAAAAATCTTTCTCTGATCTGGGTGTTGCGTCGAGGTTTTTTTTTTTTTTTTTTTGCCTTGTCGAGAGTTTTTTATCTGGGTGTTTTCTGTGTTCACTGGCTCTTTTACGACGAGCTCGTCGGCGGCCGCGTGGAGCACGACCAGCCTGCCGGAGCAAGCGGGGAAAGTTGTATACGAGGTGAGCACCGGTAGTCCTAGCAGTTCATGCTTCGTTTTTTTTTTTGAAATGACATGCTTCGTTCTTTTGGTGAGCACGTGCAGTATGTGAGGACGCCATGACTTTCAGGGTGAAGTTGTCCAGATTTTTTATTTTAGTAAGGTGAAGTTGTCCAGATTTTTTTTTAGTAAGGTGAAGTTGTCCAGATGGAGCGCCGACCCAGCAGGGCGATGATACGGGCGTCCGTTATCGGCCGTGGCCTCGGGATGGCTCAGCCTGGCTCAGGAAAAAGACTGGGCCGTGCCCATTTCAGCTGATCCGCGATTGCATTAACTTCTGCCGTTGAAATAAATGCGCCAGCGCAGCTGCCCATATCAGAGACGATACACACCGAATACGGACTGTAATACGTTCGAGGGCGCAGATCTTTATGCGAACGGACGTGTTTGATTTCGGGATCAGCTGAGCACGGTCTCAGAATCGAATATCCGATAGTCTTACCCCTTCTCTCTTTCCTGTCAGTTAATCTGGTAGGCAGAGGTACTGATTCATCTTGAAAAAACTGCATATATGAAATTTGAGAGGTTGAACTCTAGCATTCACAGATTATTCCTGTTAGAAATGAATACAATCAATCGTGCACGGAACACATACATATCAGAAAATAATATGGGGACCAAGAGAGGTTGGGTGATTGTTTTTCTTCGATGAGCCAATCACCTGTCAATCCGGAGCGCAAGCTAGCAGATTCAAAGAGCATAAGCTTATGGATAGGAAAAACTGGCAGTGGCTGCTGGCTGAAAATAGGGAGCATCGACGTACCAGAGTGGATGGCTGGAGCCGAAGAGAAGGACACGAAGAATTGTGCGTGCTCGAGGACGTCTTTTTAAAGACAAAGGCAACAGCGAGAGGAAGATTGAGTGGCGGGGTAATGGAGGGCGGAGTAATTATCCGCGTTGAATGCTACCGTTTCATGTGCAGTAGTGGCTGCCGTTTCATGGTGGCGAGTAGAAGAAAGAGCGGCGGCGAGTAGAAGAGAGAGCGGCGGCGGTGAGCGGAGGGAAGAGAGAGATGTGCGATGAGTTTTTTTAGAAGAGATGTGCGATGAGTTAGATGGGCAAATGACAGGGCCAAGTAAGCAAGTTACAGGGCTTCCTTTTACATGGGCTTGTTCCAAAAACTACACAATTGGGCTGGGAGCGGACGTGCAAAAATACCGGTTTGACTGAACCGTGTGGCCGCCTCTCATCTGGCCCAGTTTAGGTCGTCTTCAACCTTCGGCACAAGCATGGATGGAAAAAATAGAAACGCACAACTACCAGCAAGTCTTACCGTATTGAACAATTTAGTCCATGGATTGCGTCAACTCTAAACATAAGAATTGTTCCCCTGTTCATCACGAACCCATTCCACCGGAGCGCACAAGATATTGTCAAGTAACGAAGGAGATCGAAAACAGGAGCTAGGCCGACCATGGGGAACGACCGGGTGCCCTGTCGAGAGAACCAAGCGAGGGAACTGCGGCTTCCGATTGGGCGCCATCATAGTTTGTGTGCTGCCACGTCGAGCTAGGTTGAGAAAGCAACGGGGATGAGTTCTTGCAAGCGATGACTGCCTCTATTTTTGTGTGTGCTGCGCTGTGTATACCCGTTCGGTCGGAGAAGAAAGACGGCTGAGGGAGAATGAACGAAACGTTATTTTCACTTAGCGGTGGCAACTCTTTGTAAATTCCATCAATTCTCGATCGAATGGCTGCAGACTGCTCTGCTATACTGTATCAACGGCTGGAAGAATTCGGGTGACGTGGCTTCATGCCAAGCGAGGAAAATAAGCTAGTGGGTGCCCCTATTTAGATATAGAAGATTCCTGAGAATATCTTCGCTTAATAAAGTTTTCTTTGCTAAAAAAACCAACGTGCGTGTGTACAGCCATAGGGGTGAGTGTATGCATGTATACATGAGCGCTTGATTAAAAAAAGCCACCAATAAGTATTTATGGATATTTAAAAGAATCAGTTATACAATTCATCAATGCATCCAAATATTTATGCATTCATCCATATATTCAGATACTCTCTCCGTTCCTAAATATTTGTCTTGCTAGAGATTTCAACAAATGACTACATACGAAGCAAAATGAGTGAATCTACACTCTAAAATATGTCTATATACATCCGTATGTGGTAGTCCATTTGAAATCTCTAAAAAGACAAATATTTAGAAACGGAGGGAGTACATATTATAGTTCATCTGTATATTCAAATACATACATCCAGTTCATACATTTAGTATATACATTGCCAAGGTCCACAAGTCCAACGCACCACCGTGCATAGAGGTTGTCGTCGTTGATGCAGCCTCGTGTGGATGTCGTCGCTGCCGCTGCAGCCCCGTGTTGGTGTCGCCGTCGTCGCGCCGCTGCAGCCCAGTTTTGATGTCGCCGCCGTTGTCTCCGCAGCTCTGTGTCGATGCTGTCATCGTTGTCGCCGCCGCAACAACTTACTTCCAAATGAAATGAAGCATTAGCTTTTTTTAGGGATAAATGAAGCATTAGTTATTAGCTAAAATATAGACTGCATACCAAATTTGTTTATCCATCTTCTCACATGCCTTTCCAAACAAATCACAACAAAATTGATTGCAAGCAAGCAATATTATCTATCAAGCAAGCATAATTAAGAGTTCACATAAATGAGGGTATGCTAGACCAGTGTGATACATCATGTATGTGTGAACTAACTTCTTTGATATAAGACTGTGAAGTATTCAAAATTCCATTTCAATTGTATTTTCATCCAACTGTATTATCGGGAAAAAATAAATAAAGATGTTTCAGGTTTCTGTTTGAGCCCTCACACAAGGCAATCAATTGAAGCAGCCAATCCTTGAAGAAATCCCAAAACTGAGATTTGAAAACCATTGATGGAATGGTTCTCCTATAATCCATTTCTACTGAAAGAAACGTAGAAAATGCATCACGTCAGCCAGTTCTTCTAATCTATGAGTTGTGTGAAGGTTTACCACAAACAGAGCTACTATGAGGCATGTATCCACATCTAAACGTATTGGTACATGTTACTTTTGGTCTTTTGGGTAAATCTTAGCAGAAATCATGCTCATTCTACACATCTCAAGTTTTCAAATTTAGAATATGGAAACAGCATAGAGTTGTCTATTGAGTCATCAGAAAGTATGTACAACCACGAAAGCTGAGACATTGTAAGTACTTGAAGCGGTAACATTAGTACTAGATGATAGTCTTTAAAGAACCACATCTAATATCTCAGTAGACATGTGTATCTCCATCTTACCCTGTACGACAACAATCCAAAGAGTCAGCAACTAAGAATTAATTACTAGCATGCACACTGACAGGTACTTGTAGAAAAACATTCAGGTTGCCCTAGTACTAAAATTGCTGTGGCCTAAAGAAAGTTACCCATAGTACATAAACATGTAATATATCTAAATCTAAGACCTACGGGAAGTGCTTGGAGGAAGCATCACTTAAAAATGTAAGAGGAATCTGACCTGAAATGTACACTTGCGACAAATGGAATCCTAACTGTTTTGCCGGTAACAAATAAATAGGAAATCCATAGAGCTATTTAGGAAGGACCAGTTAACAGAGCACACTTGTTTAACTCATTTCTAGAAGCGGAAGACATGGATTGTGTCATCAATAATATAACTTCATTCTCTAACATTTCACAGTACAACACAGATATCCATCTCGTGATGATAAATCCTAACTGTTTTATCATCAGGTTAATCATGACTGTAACATCCCAAATTTTCAATTTGGAATGTTATACATAGATCATCATTGCATATCATGTTTTATTGCATTTTGACAAATCCTCGATAAATCCTAAGCAACTCAAGGACCCTCGGAGAGAGTTGGGGATTTTCTCGAATTTTCTTATTTGATTTTTCAAACGAGGATTGGGATTTTTAATCATTTTTCTCTCCGGAAAAATATTTCAATTTTAAGATAAACGAGAGGAGAAAATATGACTTCTCCAAAACAATTGAAATACTGGAGGAAAAATGTTAAAAACATTATTTGGAATTTATTTGGATTTATTTGCAATTTTTATTGCATTTAAAAATATGCATGTTTCAAAATATTTATTTTTGATTTTTAAAATGTTCACCCTATTCTAGATTTTCTAACTAGACGGGGAAAATTTATTTCGTATTTTTCTGATTTTTATTTATTTTTCTATGCAATTTTCTTCGCGGAACTTATTTAAAAAAAAAACGCGCTTGCCCGACTGGGCCGAGGCCCAGCCGAAGCCAGGCCGGCCCGCCCCGTCGCCTTCCTCCTCCCGCACGCCGACGCGCCGCCGGAGTCCACCGCCCGCACGCCTCCCGAGCCCGACCCCTTCCCCAAGCCTCCTAGCACCCCCCTTGCTATATATAGCCCCCCCTCCGTTTTCGCCGCCACCATCGCCAGAGGAGCCGCCGCCGCCGCCGCATCTAGCCCTGCCGCCGCCCGCCTTTTGCCTCGCCGCCCGCCGCCGGGAGGCCCCGAGCCGGAGCCCCCTCGCCGCCGGAGCCTCCGCCCCTGAGCCCCGCACCCCGCCGTCGAGCCGCGCCCGCCGGAGCCCTCGCCGGAGCGAGTCCCGTCGAGGTACTGCCGCCGCCGTTCCCGTCGTGTTGACCGGTTTTCTAAAAAAAACCCTTTTGTTTAAAAAAAACCTATATCGGTTTTTTTCGGTTTTCTTATTTCACGAGCGTTTACCGAACCGTTCGTTTTAACGAACGCGTTCATCGGTTTTTCTCTGTTAACGAACGTCCGTTATTTAACCGTTCGTCCGTTTTTTCTTTTTCCGTCGGATTTTCTCGTTATTTTCTCATATTCGATTTTTAATCGAAATTTCGAATCTGTTTAACTTCTCGCTCGTTTATCGGAATCAGGTGATTCAAGCGCCTAGAGTTTCGTCTCGAAATTCTCTTTCCGTTTAACCCACTCAAACAAGTTTTTGCTACAGTAAAATTTGACCTAGATCCAGATTAGCAAACGAAGTTTCTTTCTTCCGCCGTTTGACTTTCGTTGCTTCTTTCGAGTTGATTCTTTTTGCAAACCGGAGTTCTTAAGTTGAACTTTCTGGTTGGATCTTTCATTCGAGTTTTACCTGTGCATTAGTTGAGTACTAATTGTATGCTTGTTTGTTTGCGATAGAGTACCCGGAGTGTGCCGCTTGTTACTTCGACTCGCTAGGTTTTGCGGACCATCAGCAAGGCAAGTAACACTTTGATCATACTTTCCCTACCCAGTTTTATTGCATTAGATCTTTTCCTCAAACACATTGCATGATTAGGATCTAATTAAACTGTGGGTATTGGGAAGTAGCTGAGGTAGTACCTATTACCTGTTTTATTCATCAAACCCTTGGGAGCTACTTCTACGTTGATATTATATCGCCATGCTATGCGTAGACGTGGATTGGGTTTGAGAGATATTCATGACAGATGTGAGTGTTTAATAATGGTTCAACTTAAGGTGGCAACTAAAACTCACATCTGGGTGGATTGAGGCACCTGGAGAACCCAGTGTTGTCTGTATGTATAAGGTCCGCCACCCAGGCTCAAAGGGATCATAAGATATTTCATTCTAGAAACTTCCGTGTGCAGCCGCAAGCTATTATGGGCTCTAGCATAGCTGAGTAGGTTACAGGATCTCTTGAAGAGGTGGACTAGCAGATGTAGGGGAAAGTAGGTGTACCGGTCCATCCAGAGTAAAGAGTGATTGTTTCTGAAAGACTGTGTCTCGGTCATCCGTTTCTCAAACATCATGCTGTGCGAGAATCAAGCGGAGGCGATCGAGTCTTGTGGGAAAAGTGCACAAACCTCTGCAGAGTGTACAAACTGATCATGATTAGCCGTGTCCCCGGTTATGGACAACTTGAGTATCTAGTACCTGGATTATCATTTGAATCTCATCACCATGATACTTATAATTAATTTTGTTGGGTTTAATCACGTTCTTAATCGGGATTGAGATGCTGTCAACCATCTCAATGTTTCACAACCACCATGATAGTTAAATAAAATTTATTCCTTTGCAGTAGGATAAAATTGGCTTTTCGCAAAAACTGTAACCATAGAGCCTTTCCACCGGCCATACATGCATATAGTATAGCTTTATCATTGTTCATTGTTTTCTATGTGTTACATTGCCAGCATATTCTATGTGCTGACCCGTTTTCGGGCTGCAACGTTTCATGTTGCAGACTTTTCAGACGACGAGTAAGGTGCCTTAGGTCGTGGTCTTATACTCAGTGATGCCGCTGGAGTTGATGGACTCACTTATCTTCCAAGTCTTCCGCTGTTATCGTTTTTAGATGGCCTTAAGCCATATTTATCATACTTAATCTCTTCGGAGATATTCGATGTAATAAGTGTGTGATTGCTACTCTGTTATAAATCCTCCATTTGTACTGTGCGTGTCAGCATTACTGATCCAGGGATGACACTGGTGCACAGCAGCACAGGCCATTTGAGGTCTGGTCGCTACAAAGTTGGTATCAGAGCACACGCTGACTATAGGACACGACCACTAAGCTTAAGCCCTAGAAAGCTTCTCTCTTTTCATTTCTGACTCCTCTCCACTTTCTACTCTTTTAGGAATGGCGAATGCAAGGAGCAAGTTCATGCAACCCGACGAAGACACGCCATTTGGACGACACCTGAAGGAAGTCACCAAGTACTTGAACATAGGAATACCAAGCGTCACCGGAACCTGCAACGCTACCTTACCTGAAGAGGAGAGCTGGAAGATTCAAGTTATCATTCCAGGAAGGACGTTTGCGCCAATTACGGAACCCATAAGATTGGTTTTCGAAGCACCAACTTGGAGTTTAGGGAAGAGCATGGCCGCACATATCGCCATGGGACGCATTGGAGAAGTCTACCACCAGGAGCTTAAGGATACAATTTATCAAATTTGTGGACGTCGAGACGCGCAATGGGAGATGATCAAGACCAAGAAGGATGGATCAATTGCAGCTTTCATCCAGGAGCAGAACCAACATATTCGACGCCAGGAGAACCAGATATGCACGGACAAGGAAGAACTGAAGAAGGCATTCACGAAGATCAAGGAACTCCAAGAAGAACTCAAGACTACACGCGAAGATTATTTGGAGGAAATCAACGCACTAGTAGGGAAGATTGACGACCTGGAGAATAAGATTGGAGCATTCATGGGAAATCCAGTGCCAAAAGCAGAAGTCGACGAATGCACTTGTCCGAATAACTACATCATCATTGACGACACCGACTCGGAACCAAGTGAAGACGAATGGATTGATGAAGCTGGAGCAGACATCATGGAGTCTTCAACGGATCAGAATTTTTAGTAGACCCCCATATCAGTAGTAGTTTTCCCCCATTGAATAGTATAGTTCAAGCACTTTGTAACGCTAGTTAGATCGATTGTTTTGCCTTGTTTGGATTGATTGAGTGATATTGATTGAATTTGCCTCATGAGCATATGGGTAGTGTTTTCTCTCTAGACCTCATTCTATTCCTAATTCTCATCTTTTCTAAACCTATCAGATGCCTCCGAGACGCGACACCGGATTTGTTTTCCCGCCAGAGATCACCCAGTTGATTCAGCAACAGAATGCCTTGATGCAAGTGTTAGTTCAGAACCAAGGCAACAACAACAACAACCCACCGCCACCACCACCTGTTGATCACCTAGCCTGTTTCTTAAGGCTAAACCCGCCGGTGTTTTCCAGTAGCACCGAGCCGATTGTAGCAGATGATTGGCTCCGCAAAGTTGGAAGGGAGTTGACCACTGCAGGATGCACGGATGCGGAAAGAGTGCGTTTTGCCGCACATCAGCTTGATGGACCCGCAGCATCATGGTGGGAAAATTATACAGCCACGCACCCCATTGACACTGTCACATGGGACCAGTTTCAGCAAGCTTTCCGTACAGCTCATGTTTCAGCAGGAGCTATGGCTATGAAGAAGCGTGAGTTTCGTAACCTACGCCAAGGAGGACGCACCGTAGGCCAGTATGTGGAAGATTTCAGTAAGTTAGCACGTTATGCACCAGATGACGTTGCTACGGATGCAGCCAAGCAGGAGAAGTTTCTGGAAGGATTGAATGACGAGCTAAGTATGCAGTTGATGGTAGCAACCTTCAACAACTACCAGGAGCTGGTAGATAGAGCTCTCATGATAGAAGGGAAGCAACAACAGATCGAAAACCGCAAAAGGAAGTATGGACAAGGGAAGTATAATTCTGGAGCCCAGCAGAAGCCACGATTTACCCCGAAGCCGGGAGGACAGTTTCAGCATACCCATGGAGGAGGTAGTTCGCACAACCATAACGGCTCCAAGAATGGTAATGGGAATGGAGGAGGAAACGGACAGAACCGCACCAACCCATCTACCCCAACCAAGAGAGATCTAAGTCACATTACTTGTTTCAAGTGCCAGAAGACGGGACATTATGCTACCGATTGTCCCGAAGCCCTAAATGGAAATGGCAATGGAAGCTCTGGGAAGAAGCCGAACCCGTTCAACAAAGGACATGTGAACCACGTGAGCGTGGAGGAGATTGAAGCTCAGCCTGATGCAGTAATAGGTAAGTTTTTGGTTAAGTCATTTACTGCAACTGTTCTTTTCGATACTGGTGCATCGCATTCATACATATCAAGGGGATTCGTAAACAAGTTTAAGATGTCCACCCAAGTTCTCAAAAGCCCCATGTTAGTAACCTCGCCAGGAGCAGAGTATATGGCCACCCAAGGATGTTTTCAGATACCAATGGCCATGGTAAGGCATGTTTTCCCCACATACCTCATTGTTTTGGAATCGCAAGGTTTGGATGTGATTCTGGGAATGGATTGGCTATCGTTGTATGGAGGAAACATCGATTGTGCCAGCAAGACTATTTTGCTTACCACCCCGGAAGGAAAAAGGATCAAGTATGTATCCCGGCATATGCCGAAGAGGACTCAAGTAAATTCCTTATCAGGAGTTGTACAGGAGGAAGTACCAGTGGTGAAGGACTATCCGGATGTATTTCCAGAAGAGTTGCCAGGCATGCCACCAGATAGAGACATTGAGTTCTTGATTGAACTTTTGCCAGGCACAGGGCCAATATCTAAGAGACCGTACAGGATGCCCGCAAAGGATTTGGAGGAAATTAAGAAGCAGATCAAGGAGTTACTGGATAAAGGCTATATTCGCCCAAGTTCGTCACCTTGGGGATCACCAGTACTTCTAGTGGAGAAGAAAGATGGATCACTAAGGATGGTTGTTGATTACCGAGGATTGAATGAAGTGACCATCAAAAACAAGTACCCACTGCCGATGATCAATGATTTGTTTCACCGCCTGCAAGGAGCTAAAGTATTTTTCAAGATCGATCTACGATCGGGATACCATCAGTTAAAGATTCGAGAGCAGGATATACCCAAGACAGCATTTACCACCAGATATGGATTGTATGAGTATACCGTTATGTCATTTGGACTGACTAACGCACCGGCCTATTTCATGAACCTGATGAATAAAGTGTTTATGGAGTTTTTGGATAAGTTCGTCGTGGTGTTCATTGATGATATTTTAATCTTTTCCAAGGATGAAGAAGAGCATGAGGAGCATTTGCGATTGGTACTTGAGAAGCTCAGAGAACATCAGCTATATGCCAAGTTCAGCAAATGTGAGTTTTGGTTGAAGGAAGTTGGATTCCTTGGACATGTTATTTCTGGAGAAGGAATAGCAGTAGACCCTGCCAAGGTTGACACAGTGACAAGTTGGGAATCACCCACGACAGTTGGAGAAATCCGGAGTTTTCTTGGACTCGCAGGATACTACCGGAGATTTATCGAAAATTTCTCAAGGATTGCTAAGCCCATGACTGAGCTATTAAAGAAGGACACCAAGTTTAATTGGACTGAGGATTGTGAAGCTAGTTTCCAGGAGTTGAAGAAACGATTGGTTACCTCACCCGTGTTGATTCTGCCAGATCAACGCAAGGACTATGAAGTTTATTGCGACGCTTCTCGTCGAGGACTTGGAGCAGTGCTTATGCAGGAAGGAAGAGTTGTTTCGTATGCTTCACGATAACTTAAACCCCATGAGATGAATTATGCCACGCATGACTTGGAATTAGCAGCCGTGGTGCATGCATTGAAGACATGGAGACATTTTCTCATCGGAAACCATTGTGAGGTGTACACGGATCACAAGAGTTTGAAGTACATTTTCACGCAGAAGGAGTTAAACCTCAGACAGAGGAGATGGTTGGAGCTCATCAAAGACTATGATATGAGATTGCATTATCACCCCGGAAAGGCTAACGTAGTAGCAGACGCGTTGAGCCGCAAGAGTCATATCAGCACCCTCATGACAGGAGAATTACCTCAGGAGTTAGCCGAGGACCTTCGCGAGCTAAGCTTGGAGATAGTCCCTAGAGGCTATTTAGCGACATTGGAGATTCAGTCTACCTTGATGGAAAAGATCAGAGAAGCTCAGAAGACAGATAAGGAGATTGAAGAGAAAAGGAGAAGTTGAGCAAAGGAAAAGCCAAGGGATTTCGTGAAGATGAGCACAATACCTTATGGTTTGAAGACCGTGTATATGTACCAAATGATCCGGAGATCAGGAAGTTGATTTTGCAAGAAGCCCATGATTCACCGTACTCGATTCACCCAGGGAATACCAAGATGTATTTGGACTTGAAGAATATTTTCTGGTGGACCGGAATGAAGAAGGATATTGCGGAGTATGTAGCAGTTTGTGATGTATGTCAGAGAGTGAAGGCAGAGCATCAGAAGCCAGCAGGATTGCTGCAGCCATTGCCGATACCCGAATGGAAGTGGGATAAAATAGGCATGGATTTTATCACAGGATTACCAAAGACTCGTTCAGGCTATGACTCGATATGGGTTGTAGTCGACCGTTTGACGAAAGTGGCTCATTTCATTCCAGTAAAGACCACTTACACCAGTGCTAAGTTGGCTAAGATATACATGACCAGGATCGTATGTTTGCATGGAGTTCCGAGGACCATTGTATCAGACAGAGGAACCCAATTTACCTCGAAGTTTTGGAAGCAGTTACATGAAACATTGGGAACCAGGCTGGAATTTAGTACAGCATTTCACCCACAGACAGATGGACAGACCGAGAGAGTCAACCAGATTTTGGAGGACATGTTGAGAGCATGTGCGCTAGATTATGGATCTAGTTGGGACGACAATTTGCCATATGCAGAGTTTTCATATAACAACAGTTATCAAACCAGTTTGAAGATGGCCCCTTTCGAAGCTTTGTACGGAAGGAGGTGTAGAACACCGTTGTTATGGGACGAAGTTGGAGACCGTCAGTTGTTTGGACCAGATTTGATTAAGCAGTCTGAACAGAAAGTGAAGTTGATTCGCGATAGGCTCAAGGTAGCCCAGTCCAGGCAGAAGAGCTATGCTGATTCTAAACGCAAGGAGACCGTTCATGAAGTCGGAGACAGAGTGTATCTTCGAGTATCACCACTTCGAGGAGTGAAGCGCTTTGGAGTTAAGGGAAAGTTAGCGCCTCGTTTTATCGGACCATACCGAGTGTTGGAACGTATGGGAGAAGTTGCCTACAAGCTCGAATTGCCCGAAGGATTGTCTGGAGTACATGATGTATTTCATGTTTCACAGTTGAAGAAGTGCCACGCAGAGATGGCTGAGATACCACTGAGAGATACTGTGCCACTGGAAGCGATTCAGTTGGAAAGTGATTTGACTTATGAGGAGAAACCTGTTAAGATTCTCGAGTATGCCAGCCGAGTTACCCGCAGCAAGGTTATCAAGTTTTGCAAAGTTCAGTGGAGTCACCACACAGAAGATGAGGCCACCTGGGAGCGAGAGGAAGATCTACGGAAAAACCACTCCCACCTGTTTTCTAGCCAACCCGAATCTCGAGGGCGAGATTCATCTTAAGGGGGGTAGGTTTGTAACATCCCAAATTTTCAATTTGGAATGTTATACATAGATCATCATTGCATATCATGTTTTATTGCATTTTGACAAATCCTCGATAAATCCTAAGCAACTCAAGGACCCTCGGAGAGAGTTGGGGATTTTCTCGAATTTTCTTATTTGATTTTTCAAACGAGGATTGGGATTTTTAATTATTTTTCTCTCCGGAAAAATATTTCAATTTTAAGATAAACGAGAGGAGAAAATATGACTTCTCCAAAACAATTGAAATACTGGAAGAAAAATGTTAAAAACATTATTTGGAATTTATTTGGATTTATTTGCAATTTTTATTGCATTTAAAAATATGCATGTTTCAAAATATTTATTTTTGATTTTTAAAATGTTCACCCTATTCTAGATTTTCTAACTAGACGGGGAAAATTTATTTCGTATTTTTCTGATTTTTATTTATTTTTCTATGCAATTTTCTTCGCGGAACTTATTTAAAAAAAACGCGCTTGCCCGACTGGGCCGAGGCCCAGCCGAAGCCAGGCCGGCCCGCCCCGTCGCCTTCCTCCTCCCGCACGCCGACGCGCCGCCGGAGTCCGCCGCCCGCACGCCTCCCGAGCCCGACCCCTTCCCTAAGCCTCCTAGCATCCCCCTTGCTATATATAGCCCCCCCTCCGTTTTCGCCGCCACCATCGCCAGAGGAGCCGCCGCCGCCGCCGCATCTAGCCCCGCCGCCGCCCGCCTTTTGCCTCGCCGCCCGCCGCCGGGAGCCCCCGAGCCGGAGCCCCCTCGCCGCCGGAGCCTCCGCCCCCGAGCCCCGCACCCCGCCGTCGAGCCGCGCCCGCCGGAGCCCTCGCCGAAGCGAGTCCCGTCGAGGTACTGCCGCCGCCGTTCCCGTCGTGTTGACCGGTTTTCTAAAAAAAACCCTTTTGTTTAAAAAAAAACCCTAGATCGGTTTTTTTTCGGTTTTCTTATTTCACGAGCGTTTACCGAACCGTTCGTTTTAACGAACGCGTTCATCAGTTTTTCTCTGTTAACGAACGTCCGTTATTTAACCGTTCGTCCGTTTTTTCTTTTTCCGTCGGATTTTCTCGTTATTTTCTCAGATTCGATTTCCGATCGAAATTTCGAATCTGTTTAACTTCTCGCTCGTTTATCGGAATCAGGTGATTCAAGCGCCTAGAGTTTCGTCTCGAAATTCTCTTTCCGTTTAACCCACTCAAACAAGTTTTTGCTACAGTAAAATTTGACCTAGATCCA
This sequence comes from Aegilops tauschii subsp. strangulata, assembly GCF_002575655.3. Classification (NCBI taxonomy): domain Eukaryota; kingdom Viridiplantae; phylum Streptophyta; class Magnoliopsida; order Poales; family Poaceae; genus Aegilops; species Aegilops tauschii. The sequence goes on along the minus strand of NC_053039.3, from coordinate 73,416,190 downwards.
GATTAGCAAACGAAGTTTCTTTCTTCCGCCGTTTGACTTTCGTTGCTTGTTTCGAGTTGATTCTTTTTGCAAACCGGAGTTCTTAAGTTGAACTTTTTGGTTGGATCTTTCATTCGAGTTTTACCTGTGCATTAGTTGAGTACTGATTGTATGCTTGTTTGTTTGCGATAGAGTACCCGGAGTGTGCCGCTTGTTACTTCGACTCGCTAGGTTTTGCGGATCATCAGTAAGGCAAGTAACACTTTGATCATACTTTCCCTACCCAGTTTTATTGCATTAGATCTTTTCCTCAAACACATTGCATGATTAGGATCTAATTAAACTGTGGGTATTGGGAAGTAGCTGAGGTAGTACCTATTACCTGTTTTATTCATCAAACCCTTGGGAGCTACTTCTACGTTGATATTATATCGCCATGCTATGCGTAGACGTGGATTGGGTTTGAGAGATATTCATGACAGATGTGAGTGTTTAATAATGGTTCAACTTAAGGTGGCAACTAAAACTCACATCTGGGTGGATTGAGGCACCTGGAGAACCCAGTGTTGTCTGTATGTATAAGGTCCGCCACCCAGGCTCAAAGGGATCATAAGATATTTCATTCTAGAAACTTCCGTGTGTAGCCGCAAGCTATTATGGGCTCTAGCATAGCTGAGTAGGTTACAGGATCTCTTGAAGAGGTGGACTAGCAGATGTAGGGGAAAGTAGGTGTACCGGTCCATCCAGAGTAAAGAGTGATTGTTTCTGAAAGACTGTGTCTCGGTCATCCGTTTCTCAAACATCATGCTGTGCGAGAATCAAGCGGAGGCGATCGAGTCTTGTGGGAAAAGTGCACAAACCTCTGCAGAGTGTACAAACTGATCATGATTAGCCGTGTCCCCGGTTATGGACAACTTGAGTATCTAGTACCTGGATTATCATTTGAATCTCATCACCATGATACTTATAATTAATTTTGTTGGGTTTAATCACGTTCTTAATCGGGATTGAGATGCTGTCAACCATCTCAATGTTTCACAACCACCATGATAGTTAAATAAAATTTATTCCTTTGCAGTAGGATAAAATTGGCTTTTCGCAAAAACTGTAACCATAGAGCCTTTCCACCAGCCATACATGCATATAGTATAGCTTTATCATTGTTCATTGTTTTCTATGTGTTACATTGCCAGCATATTCTATGTGCTGACCCGTTTTCGGGCTGCAACGTTTCATGTTGCAGACTTTTCAGACGACGAGTAAGGTGCCTTAGGTCGTGGTCTTATACTCAGTGATGCCGCTGGAGTTGATGGACTCACTTATCTTCCAAGTCTTCCGCTGTTATCGTTTTTAGATGGCCTTAAGCCATATTTATCATACTTAATCTCTTCGGAGATATTCGATGTAATAAGTGTGTGATTGCTACTTTGTTATAAATCCTCCATTTGTACTGTGCGTGTCAGCATTACTGATCCAGGGATGACACTGGTGCACAGCAGCACAGGCCATTTGAGGTCTGGTCGCTACAATGACGGATCATCAACCCTCTGAATCTAAAACATATACAGGATGAAGTGGAGTTCATAGCATCTAATTCTCGAGTTCATCAGGAACCACACACACGCATCATATATCAGGACCAAATACAATATGAATTAGAACCAATATTGAGCTAGCCTCATACAGGACCTCAACATCGTACGCAAACTACACAACATGGTTTTCGAGTCGCGACTCGGATGAGTCGTTCTGGGGTAGCGACTCGGAAAAAGTCAAGCCTGCAGTTGCAACTAGTCGCGACTCGAGTCGCTAGTCGACACTAAGTTGAGTCGACATTTTTTTGTGACCCATCGACTAGTCGACGACTAGTGCGCGACTCGAAAACCATGCTACACAATGACCTGTGGGAGTCTAGTAAGCACTCAACCATCAAAGTGGCAGTTGCAAAAGGATGGCATGTCTCACATTTGCACGTCAAATTAACCTGGAAGAGATGACCGAGTGCAATTACAATATCCAGAGTTCACATGTCACAGCAAGCATCGATTATACTCCCTCCGTCCCAAAATAAGTGACTCAAGTTTGTACTAACTTTGTACTAAAGCTAGTATAAAGTTAAGTCACTTATTTTGGGACAGATCGAGTAGTATTTAGCACAGTCAATTGACTTAAAACAGTAGCAATTCGTGCCAATCAAGAGCAACAGTGGCGACACCCTAACCCTAGAACACCAATGGCCATGAATCAGAGCATGGTACAGCTACGGCAGGAAGGTCACGAGATCAGTGCAGAGATGAGGAAGAAAGGGAGGGGGGAGGGGATGAACTCACCTGATGATTTTGTAGCCGATGCCGTGCACAACCGCCACCGCGGTTGCGGGGCAGTCATCCGTCGCCGTCACGCGATGGAGGAAGCCGCCGGAGGGAGCCACCGCTGAGCGCGTGCGTCCCGTAGCCACCGGGCGCAGGAGCACCATCCAGGAGGCGGAGGCGCCCATGGAAGCGGTAGATGACGGAAAGGAGCCGCGCCGGCGACGGAGGTGACGTCGTGCCCAAAATCCTAACCACGGGGAGGGGATGGGCACGAGCGCTGGAGAGGAGGACGAGGAGGAGGGAGGCCAGGTCGGGGCTGCCTGAGGTTGGGGAGGGGGAAATGGGCCGTCGGCTGCGGGAGAGAAAGATAGGGGTTCGCTCCGTGGAAATTCCTATTTGCCGCTCGTTGCGGCAAGCAGTCGACGCGACGCACAAGGGCAGATCGATCAACGTTGGGATGGGCCGGCCCGTTCAAATGATTGTGCGAGTCCGGTTTTGGGAACCTTCTAGGTGGTTCCCAGCAGTTTTTTTTCTGTTGCTAAAAAAAGCCGTTTTTTTTTCTGGTTTTGGGAACCTTCTAGGAGGTTCCTGAACCGGTTTTTCTATTTCCCCCTTTTCTCCATTTTTGTTTCTTTTTTTCTATTTTGTTCAAATATTTTCTTTCCCTTTTCTGTTTTCTTTTTCTCTTTGCTCTTTCGTTTATTCTTTTTTCATGTTTCTTTTGTTTGATAATTTCAAATATTTATTCGTAAGTTTAGAACATGTTCTTGTTTTTCAAGATTTGCTCTCAATTTCAGAAAATGTTCCCATTTTCAAATTTTGTTTACAATTTCAAAAAATGTTCAAGTTTCAAAAAGTCTTTCAGGAATTTCAAAAAACGTTCTTGTTTTAAATTTTATTCACAATTTAAAAAAATGTGTTTAAAAAAAGTTAAGTAAATTCAAAAATATGTTCTCGTTTTCAAATATTTGTTATGTTCAGGTTTTGAGAAAATGTTCAGGAATTTCATAAAATGTTCCTGTTTTCAATTTTTTTTCAGAATTTCAAAAAATGTTAGTGTTTGCAAAAAGTCTTTCAGGAATATCAAAAAATGTTCTTGTTTTAAATTTTGTTCACAATTTTAGAAAACGTTTGTGTTTTGAAAAATGTTCAGTAAATTCAAAAATATGTTCTTGTTTTCAATTATTTGTTATGTTCAGGTTTTGAGAAAATGTTCAGGAATTTCATAAAATGTTCCCATTTTCAATTTTTGTTCACAATTTCAGAAAATATTCGTGTTTCAAAAAATCTTTCAGGAATTTCAAAAAATGTTCTTGTTTATTAAATTTTGTTCACAATTTCAAAAAATGTTCGTGTTTTTAAAAAGTTTCATTAAGTTAAAAAAAATGTTCTCGTTTTCAAATCTTTATTATGTTCATGTTTTAAGAAAATGTTCTCTTTAGCAAAATATGTTCAGAATGTCATTCATAAAATTTTTATGTTTCAGAAAATTTACAGGAACATTTCGAAATTTTCAAGAAATGTTTCTAAAATGTTTTTTTTTTCTAAAATCTCAACCCTGTTCATTGTTGTTATAGAGCTTCGCGCTTAAATATTCAGTAACTCCTGTGTGGTGGAGTGGTTAGCTGGTAGAAGTTTGCTTTGTGGTCTGATCGAGGTCACGGGATCGTGTCCCGGCGTTGTTTTTCGTGTTTTTTAGGTTGCGCACGATACAACAAGCATAAGTGGCTTTCGCGTTGACGGGCCGGCCCAGTCATGCGTTGCCTGTGTGCGTCGAGTTTCGCGTTTGACGCAGAATGCGTCGTATAGGAGGTCCCCTCACTCCCACTCGTCGTTGCCCTAACTCCCACCTCCCACGCCCCCATCTCGATCCCCTCCTCCTCACGCGAGCGACATGGCGGCGCTGACGTAGAACCCTAGCTTGCCCTGCCGCTGCCGGTTGCCGCCCTCTGTCCTAGACCACGTCCGCCGAGCTCCGTCCAACCAACAATAACAGCATCAACGACCCCGGCGGCCCCGCTTCGTCCCCGACCGCGTCCGCCCCGCTCCGTCCCTGACGTGTGCTGCCGCCCTGCTTCCTCGACGTCCGCCCGCACCAACGATCTTCCTCGCCACCGGCTATAGCCTGCAACTCCAAGCCTCCAAGATTTATTTTTTTGTAGTTGAAAATCTCCAAAGATGTACTGATATGGTGCTGTTAGGATGGATATGGTGCTGTTAGGATGGAGTATGGAGTGATGGTTATATGGTGCTGTTGAAAATCTTCTACCGTTGAAAATTGCAAACATGTACTGATGGAGAACACCGGTGAATGTTCAGATGGTCTTGCTAGTTGCTACTTTGTATGGACGTATTATGGATTTGTGGGATATTGTAATAGTTGTGATGATGATTGCTTTGTAGTTTAGCTTCGGCCATCAATGCTTTGCTATACTGTATTTATATTGGAGATAAACGCACCATTGGTCAACGAACTCCTGCGAGATGAGCACATTGGTCACACAAGTGTCAAAACGTGGAAAAGTGGTCAGTTTGGTTTGTTTTATGAGCAAATTGGTCAATATCCCGTTTCGAGCCGTGACGGGGCCGACGTGGCTGGCTGACTCAGCTTGGGCCCACTGTCAGTTTTTTGTCCTTTATGCAATGCGACCCCGTCAGTATTTTGGGTTGGGTTTTTTTGCAAATAGTACGTCCCCTCCCCAGTCAAAATCCCCAAATCAGCCCGATTCGTGCCAAACCCTAGCATTCTTCTCACTTCATCCTCTCTTTCGATTTGCCGCAGCCATCACTTTGCTCGAGATGGAGCAGTTCGAGGGAGAGAGCTGGCGGCCGGAGAACAGGGAGGGAGTGTCTTCTTCCTGGCGGAGGGCTGGAGGCGCGGCGAGCCGGAGTTGAGGCCTGAGTTCGGCCGTTGTGTGCTCCAGCGCACGCCGGGGATGTACCGGGCGGAGGAGAAGTTGCGTGGTCGTGCACTGGTGGGTACAGTGGAAGGGCACCGGCCTCCCGTGTCGCCGGCACAGGTGGTTGCTGCTTTGGAGTCGCAATGCGGCCTCTCCCGCGACCACATCATGGTCGAGGTATGTTCCCCTCCGGCGAATTTTCTTGTGCGGTTCCGGTCTGGCGAGGATTGCACTCGGGTGCTCATCTACCACTCCCGTAAGCTTACCGTCGGCGGAGCGACGATCCAGTTTAGCCTTGGCACCGTGGGATGGGTGGCGAGGCGTCGTCTTTGAAGTTTTTAACTAGGTTGAGCTTAGATGGAAATATGCCCTAGAGGCAATAATAAAATGGTTATTATTATATTTCCTTGTTCATGATAATTGTCTATTGTTCATGCTTTAATTGTGTTATTCGGAAATCGTAATACATATGTGAATACATAGACCATAACATGTCCCTAGTGAGCCTCTAGTTGACTAGCTCGTTGATCAATAGATGGTTACGGTTTCCTGACCATGGACATTGGATGTCATTGATAACGGGATCACATCATTAGGAGAATGATGTGATGGACAAGACCTAATCCTAAGCATAGCACTAGATCGTGTAGTTCGTTTGCTAAAGCTTTTCTAATGTCAAGTATCATTTCCTTAGACCATGAGATCGTGCAACTCCCGGATACCGTAGGAATGCTTTGGGTGTACCAAACGTCACAACGTAACTGGGTGGCTATAAAGGTGCACTACAGGTATCTCCGAAAGTGTCTGTTGGGTTGGCTCGGATCGAGACTGAGATTTGTCACTCCGTATGACGGAGAGGTATCTCTAGGCCCACTCGGTATTGCATCATCATAATGAGCTCAATGTGACTAAGTAGTTAGTCACGGGATCATGCATTATGGAACGAGTAAAGTGACTTGTCGGTAACGAGATTGAACGAGGTATTGGGATACCGACGATCGAATCTCGGGCAAGTAACGTACCGATTGACAAAGGGAATTGTATACGGGATTGCTTGAATCCTTGACATCGTGGTTCATCCGATGAGATCATCGTGGAACATGTGGGAGCCAACATGGGTATCCAGATACCGCTGTTGGTTATTGGCTAGAGAGGTGTCTCGGTCATGTCTGCATGATTCCCGAACCCGTAGGGTCTACACACTTAAGGTTCGATGACGCTAGGGTTATAAGGAAGGTTTGTATGTGATTACCGAATGTTGTTCGGAGTCCCGGATGAGATCCCGGGCGTCACGAGGAGTTCCGGAATGGTCCGGAGGTAAAGATTTATATATGGGAAGTCACCATACGGTCACCGGAAATATTCGGGGGTATACCGGTATTGTACCGGGACCACCGGAGGGGTTCCGGGGGTCCACCGGGAGGGTCCACCTGCCCCGGAGGGCCTTATGGGCTGTAGGTGGAAGGGAACCAACCCTTAGTGGGCTGGGCGGCAACCCCCCCCCAGGGCCCACGCGCCTAGGGTTTGGGGGAAACCCTAAAGGGGGGCGCCCCCCCTTGCTTGGGGGGCAAGCCACCTCCCCCTGGCCGCCGCCCCTCCCACCAGATGGGATCTGAGGGGGCCGGCCCCCCTCTCCCTTGCCCCTATATATAGTGGAGGGGTGGGAGGGCAGCCATACCTTTCCCAAGGCGCAGCCCCTCCCCTCCCCAACACCTCTCCTCCTCCGCGTGTGCTTGGCGAAGCCCTGCCGGAGAACTGTCACTCCACCACCACCATGCCGTCGTGCTGCTGTTGGAGCCTTCTTCCTCAACCTCTCCCTCCTCCTTGCTGGATCAAGGCGTGGGAGACGTCACCGCTCCGTACGTGTGTTGAACGCGGAGGTGCCGTCCGTTCGGCGCTTGGATCATCGGTGATTTGGATCACGACGAGTACGACTCCATCAACCTGTTGGGGAACGCAGTAATTTCAAAAAATTTCCTACGCACACGCAAGATCATGGTGATGCATAGCAACGAGAGGGGAGAGTGTTGTCCACGTACCCTCGTAGACCGACAGCGGAAGCGTTATCACAACGCGGTTGATGTAGTCGTACGTCTTCACGATCCGACCGATCAAGTACCGAACGTACGACACCTCCAAGTTCTACACACGTTCAGCTCGATGACGTCCCTCGAACTCCGATCCAGCCGAGTGTTGAGGGAGAGTTTCGTCAGCACGACGGCGTGGTGATGATGATGATGTTCCACCGACGCAGGGCTTCGCCTAAGCTCCGCGACGGTATTATCGAGGTGTAATCTGGTGGAGGGGGGCACCGCACACGGCTAAAATATCATATATCAAGTGTGTCCTTAGGTGCCCCCCTGCCCCCGTATATAAAGGAGCAAGGGGGAGGCCGGCTGCCCTAGGCGCGCCAAGGAGAGAGGGGGAGTCCTCCTCCTAGTAGGAGTAGGACTCCCCTTTCCTAGTCCTACTAGGAAAAGAGGGGGGAAGGAAAGAGAGGGAGAGAGAGGGCAACAGCCAGGAGGTGGCGCGCCCCCTCCCAAGGGGAATCCTAGTTGGACTAGGAGAGGGGGGCGCAGCCCCCTTTCCCTCTCCCTCTCCCTCTCTTTCCTTCCCCCCTCTTTTCCTAGTAGGACTAGGAAAGGGGAGTCCTACTCCTACTAGGAGGAGGACTCCCCCTCTCTCCTTGGCGCGCCTAGGGCAGCCGGCCTCCCCCTTGCTCCTTTATATACGGGGGCAGGGGGGCACCTAAGGACACACTTGATATATGATATTTTAGCCGTGTGCGGTGCCCCCCTCCACCAGATTACACCTCGATAATACCGTCGCGGAGCTTAGGCGAAGCCCTGCGTCGGTGGAACAACATCATCGTCACCACGCCGTCGTGCTGACGAAACTCTCTCTCAACACTTGGCTGGATCGGAGTTCGAGGGACGTCATCGAGCTGAACGTGTGTAGAACTTGGAGGTGCCGTACGTTTGGTACTTGATCGGTCGGATCGTGAAGACGTACGACTACATCAACTGCGTTTTGATAACGCTTCCGCTGTCGGTCTACGAGGGTACGTGGACAACACTCTCCCCTCTCGTTGCTATGCATCACCATGATCTTGCGTGTGCGTAGGAATTTTTTTGAAATTACTACGTTCCCCAACAGTGGTATCAGAGCCTGGTTTTATGCGTTGATGCTATGCACGAGTAGAACACAAGTGAGTTGTGGGCGATATAAGTCATACTGCTTATCAGCATGTCATACTTTGTTTCAGCGGTATTGTGAGATGAAGCGGCCCGGACCGACATTACGCGTACGCTTACGCGAGACTGGTTTCACCGTTGCGAGCACTCGTTGCTTAAAGGTGACCGGCGGGTGTGTGTCTCTCTCACTTTAGTTGAACCGAGTGTGGCTACGCCCGGTCCTTGCGAAGGTTAAAACAGCACCAACTTGACAAACTATCATTGTGGTTTTGATGCGTAGGTAAGAACGGTTCTTGCTAAGCCCGTAGCAGCCACGTAAAACATGCAACAACAAAGTAGAGGACGTCTAACTAGTTTTTGCAGGGCATGTTGTGATGTGATATGGTCAAGACATGATGTGATATAATGTGTTGTATGAGATGATCATGTTTTGTAACCGAGTTATCGGCAACTGGCAGGAGCCATATGGTTGTCGCTTTATTGTATGAGATGCAATCGTCATGTAATAGTTTTACTTTATCACTAAGCGGTAGCGATAGTCATAAAAGCAATAAGTTGGCGAGACGACAACGATACTACGATGGAGATCAAGGTGTCGAGCCGGTGATGATGGTGATCATGACGGTGCTTCGGAGATGGAGATCACGAGCACGGTGCTTCGGAGATGGAGATCACAAGCACAAGATGATGATGGCCATATCATATCACTTATATTGATTGCATGTGATGTTAATCCTTTATGCATCTTATCTTGCTTTGATTGATGGTAGCATTATAAGATGATCTCTCACTAAAATTTCAAGACAAAAGTGTTCTCCCTGAGTATGCACCGTTGCGAAAGTTCTTCGTGCTGAGACACCACGTGTTAATCGGGTGTGATAGGCTCTACGTTCAAATACAACGGGTGCAAAACAGTTGCACACGCGGAATACTCAGGTCAAACTTGACGAGCCTAGCATATATACAAATATGGCCTCGGAACACAGAGACCGAAAGGTCGAGCGTGAATCATATAGTAGATATGATCAACATAGTGATGTTCACCATTGAGACTACTCCATCTCACGTGTTAATCGGACATGGTTTATTTGCTTTGGATCACGCAATCACTTAGATGATTAGAGGGATGTCTATCTAAGTGGGAGTTCTTAAGTAATATGATTAATTAAACTTAAATTTGTCATGAACTTAGTCTTGACAGTATTTTGCAAGTTATGTTGTAGATCAATAGCTCGCGTTGTTGCTTCCCTGTGTTTATTTTTGATATGATTCCTAGAGAAAATTATGTTGAAAGATGTTAGTAGCAAAGATGCGGATTGGATCCGTGATCTGAGGATTATCCTCATTGCTGCACAGAAGAATTATGTCCTTAATGCACCGCTAGGTGACAGACCTATTGCAGGAGCAGATGCAGACGTTATGAACGTTTGGCTAGCTCAATATGATGACTACTTGATAGTTTAGTGCACCATGCTTAAACGGCTTAGAATCGGGATTTCAAAGACGTTTTGAACGTCATGGACCATATGAGATGTTCCAGGAGTTGAAGTTAATATTTCAAGCAAATACCCGAGTTGAGAGATATGAAGTCTCCAACAAGTTCTATAGCTAAAAGATGGAGGTGAATCGCTCAACTAGTGAGCATGTGCTCAGATTGTCTGGGTACTACAATCGCATGAATCAAGTGGGACTTTATCTTCCCGATAAAATAGTGATTGACAGAATTCTCTAGTCACCATCACCAAGTTAGTAGAACTTCGTGATGAACTATAGTATGCAAGGGATGCCGAAAGTAATTCCCGAGCTCTTCGTGATGCTGAAATCGACGAAGGTAGAAATCAAGAAAAACATCAAGTGTTGATGGTTGACGAGACCACTAGTTTCAAGAAAAGGGCAAAGGGAAGAAGGGGAACTTCAAAAAGAACGGCAAGCAAGTTGCTACTCAAGTGAAGAAGCCCAAGTCTGTACCTTAGCCTGAGACTAAGTGCTTCTACTGCAAAGGGACTGGTCACTGGAAGCGGAACTACCCCAACTATTTGGTGGATAAGAAGGATGGCAAAGTGAACAAAGGTATATTGGATATACATGTTATTGATGTGTACTTTACTAGTGTTTATAGCAACCCCTCGGTATTTGATACTGGTTCAGTTGCTAAGAGTAGTAACTCGAAACGGGAGTTGCAGAATAAATAGAGACTTGTAAAAAGGCGAGGTGACGATGTGTGTTGGAAGTAGTTCCAAGATTGATATGATCATCATCGCACACTCCCTGTACTTTTGGGATTAGTGTTGAAACTAAATAAGTGTTATTTGGTGTTTGCGTTGAGCATGAATATGATTTGATCATGTTTATTGCAATACGGTTATTCATTTAAGTTAGAGAAAAATTGTTGTTCTGTTTACATGAATAAAAACCTTCTATGGTCATACACACCAACGAAAATGGTTTGTTGGATCTCGATCGTAGTGATACACATATTCATAATAATGAAGCCAAAAGATGCAAAGTTAATAATGATAGTGCAACTTATTTGTGGCACTGCCGTTTGGGTCATATCGGTGTAAAGCGCATGAAGAAACTCCATACTGATGGAATTTTGGAATCACTTGATTTTGAATCACTTGGTACTTGCGAACCGTGCCTCATGGGCAAGATGACCAAAACACCGTTCTCCAGAACTATGGAGAGAGCAACAGATTTGTTGGAAATCATACATACAGATGTATGTGGTCCGATGAATATTGAGGCTCGTGGCGGATATCGTTATTTTCTCACCTTCACAGATGATTTGAGCAGATATGGGTATATCTACTTAATGAAACATAAGTCTGAAACATTTGAAAAGTTCAAGGAATTTCAGAGTGAAGTTGAAAATCATCGTAACAAGAAAATAAAATTCCTACGATCTGATCATGGAGGAGAATATTTGAGTTACGAGTTTGGCCTACATTTGAAACAATGCGGAATAGTTTCGCAACTCACGCCACCCGGAACACCACATCGTAATGGTGTGTCCGAACGTCGTAATCGTACTTTATTAGATATGGTGCGAACTATGATGTCTCTTACTGATTTACCGCTATCGTTTTGGGGTTATGCATTAGAGACAGCTGCATTCACGTTAAATAGGCTACCATCTAAATCCGTTGAGACGACATCTTATGAACTGTGGTTTGGCAAGAAACCAAAGTTGTCGTTTCTTAAAGTTTGGGGTTGCGATGCTTATGTGAAAAAGTTTCATCTTGATAAGCTCAAACCCAAATCAGAGAAATGTGTCTTCATAGGATACCCAAAGGAGACTGTTGGGTACACCTTCTATCACAGATCCGAAGGCAAGACATTCGTTGCTAAGAATGGATCCTTTCTAGAGAAGGAGTTTCTCTCGAAAGAAGTGAGTGGGAGGAAAATAGAACTTGATGAGGTAACTGTACCTGCTCCCTTATTGGAAAGTAGTTCATCAAAGAAATATGTTCCTGTGACTTCTACACCAATTAGTGAGGAAGTTAATGATGATGATCATGTAACTTCAGATCAAGTTACTACCAAACCTCGTAGGTAAACCAGGGTAAGATCCGCACCAGAGTGGTACGGTAATCCTGTTCTGGAGGTTATGTTACTAGACCATGACGAACCTACGAACTATGAAGAAGCGATGGTGAGCCCAGATTCCGCAAAATGGCTTGAGGCCATGAAATCTGAGATGAGATCCATGTATGAGAACAAAGTGTGGACTTTGGTTGACTTGCCCGATGATCGGAAAGCAATTGAGAATAAATGGATCGCCAAGAGGAAGACGGACGCTGATAGTAGTGTTACTATCTACAAAGCTAGAATTGTCGCAAAAAGGTTTTTCGACAAGTTCAAGGTGTTGACTACGATGAGAGTTTCTCACTCGTATCTATGCTGAAGTCTGTCCGAATCATGTTAGCAATTGCCGCATTTTATGAAATATGGTAAATGGATAAACAAAACTGCATTCCTTAATGGATTTATTAAAGAAGAGTTGTATATGATGCAACCAGAAGGTTTTGTCAATCCTAAAGGTGCTAACAAAATATGCAAGCTCCAGCGATCCATCTATGGACTGGTGCAAGCATCTCGGAGTTGGAATATACGTTTTGATAAGTTGATCAAAGCATATAGTTTTATACAGACTTGCGGTGAAGCCTGTATTTACAAGAAAGTGAGTGGGAGCACTGAAACATTTTTGATAAGTATATGTGAATGACATATTGTTGATCGGAAATAATGTAGAATTATTCTGCAAAGCATAAAGGAGTGTTTGAAAGGAGTTTTTCAAAGAAAGACCTCGGTGAAGCTGCTTACATATTGAGCATCAAGATCTATAGAGATAGATCAAGATGCTTGATAAGTTTTTTCAATGAGTACATACCTTAACAATATTTTGAAGTGGTTCAAAATGGAACAGTCAAAGAAAGAGTTTCTTGCCTGTGTTACAAGGTGTGAAATTGAGTAAGACTCAAAGCCCGACCACGGTAGAAGATAGAAAAAGAATGAAAGTCATTCCCTATGCCTCGGCCATAGGTTCTATAAAGTATGCCATGCTGTGTACCAGATCTATTGTATACCCTACACTGATTTTGGCAAGGGAGTACAAGAGTGATCTAGGAGTAGATCACTGGACAGCGGTCAAAATTATCCTTAGTGCAATAAGGATATGTTTCTTGATTATGGAAGTGACAAAAGGTTCGTCGTAAAGGGTTACGTCGATGCAAGTTTTTGACACTAATCTGGATGACTCTAAGTCTCGATCTAGATACATATTGAAAGTGGGAGCAATTAGCTAGAGTAGCTCCGTGCAGAGCATTGCATACATAGAAATTGGCAAATATACTTACGGATCTGAATGTGACAGACCCGTTGACTAAAATTATCTCACAATCAAAACATGATCACACCTTAGTACTCTTTGGGTGTTAATCACATAGCGATGTGAACTAGATTATTGACTCTAGTAAACCCTTTGAGTGTTGGTCACATAGAGATGTGAACTATGGGTGTTAATCACATGGTGATGTGAATTATTGATGTTAAATAACATGGCGATGTGAACTAGATTATTGACTCTAGTGCAAGTGGGAGACTGAAGGAAATATGCCCTAGAGGCAATAATAAAGTATTATTTATTTCCTTATATCATGATAAATGTTTATTATTCATGCTAGAATTGTATTAACCGGAAACATAATACATGTGTGAATACATAGACAAACAGAGTGTCACTAGTATGCCTCTACTTGACTAGCTCGTTAATCAAAGATGGTTATGTTTCCTAGCCATAGACATGAGTTGTCATTTGATTAACGGGATCACCTCATTAGGAGAATGACGTGATTGACATGACCCATTTTGTTAGCTTAGCACCCGATCGTTTAGTATGTTGCTATTGCTTTCTTCATGACTTATACATGTTCCTATGACTATGAGATTATGCAACTCCCGTTTACCGGAGGAACACTTTGTGTGCTACCAAACGTCACAACGTAACTGGGTGATTATAAAGGTTCTCTACAGGTGTCTCCAAAGGTACTTGTTGGGTTGGCGTATTTCGAGATTAGGATTTGTCACTCCGATTGTCGGAGAGGTATCTCTGGGCCCACTCGGTAATGCACATCACTATAAGCCTTGCAAGCATTGTGACTAATGAGTTAGTTGCGGGATGATGTATTACGGAACGAGTAAAGAGACTTGCCGGTAACGAGATTGAACTAGGTATCGAGATACCGACGATCGAATCTCAGGCAAGTAACATACCGATGACAAAGGGAACAACGTATGTTGTTATGCGGTCCGACCGATAAAGATCTTCGTAGAATATGTGGGAGCCAATATGGGCATCCAGGTCCCGCTATTGGTTATTGACCGGAGAGGTGTCTCGGTCATGTATACATAGTTCTCGAACCCAAAGGGTCCGCACGCTTAAAGTTACGATGACAGTTATATTATGAGTTTATGTGATTTGATGTACCGAAGGTTGTTCGGAGTCCCGGATGTGATCACGGACATGACGAGGAGTCTCGAAATGGTCGAGATGTAAAGATTGATATATTGGACGACTATATTCGGACACCGGAAGTGTTCCGGAGAAGTTTCGGATTAAACCGGAGTGCCGGAGGGTTACCGGAACCCCCCGGGGAAGTATTGGGCCTTGGTGGGCCTTGAGGGGAGAGAGAGGGCAGCAGCCAGGAGGTGGCGTGCCCCCTCCCAAGGGGAATCCTAGTTGGACTAGGAGAGGGGGGCGCAGCCCCCTTTCCCTGTCCCTCTCCCTCTCTTTCCTTCCCCCCTCTTTTCCTAGTAGGATTAGGAAAGGGGAGTCCTACTCCTACTAGGAGGAGGACTCCCCCTCTCTCCTTGGCGCGCCTAGGGCAGCCGGCCTCCCCCTTGCTCCTTTATATACGGGGGCAGGGGGCACCTAAGGACACACTTGATATACGATATTTTAGCCGTGTGCGGTGCCCCCCTCCACCAGATTACACCTCGATAATATTGTCGCGGAGCTTAGGCGAAGCCCTGCGTCGGTGGAACATCATCATCGTCACCACGCCGTCGTGCTGACGAAACTCTCTCTCAACACTCGGCTGGATCGGAGTTCGAGGGACGTCATCGAGCTGAACGTGTGTAGAACTTGGAGGTGCCGTACATTCGGTACTTGATCGGTCGGATAGTGAAGACGTACGACTACATCAACCGCGTTGTGATAACGCTTCCGCTGTCGGTCTACGAGGGTACGTGGACAACACTCTCCCCTCTCGTTGCTATGCATCACCATGATCTTGCGTGTGCATAGGAATTTTTTTGAAATTACTACGTTCCCCAACAAATAATTGTTATTTAGTGCCAGCTTTGAGCATGAACATTGTATCTGGATCTCGTTTAATGCGAGATGGCTACTCATTTAAATCCGAGAACAATGGTTGTTCTATTTATATGAGAGATATGTTTTATGGTCATGCCCCGCTGGTCAATGTTTATTCTTAATGAATCTCGAACGTGATGTTACACATATTCATAGTGTGAATGCCAAGAAATGTAAGGTTGATAATGATAGTCCCACATACTTGTGGCACTGCCGCCTTGGTCACATTGGTGTCAAACGCATGAAGAAACTCCATGCAGATGGACTTTTGGAGTCTCTTGATTATGAATCATTTGACACGTGCGAACCATGCCTCATGGGCAAAATGACCAAGACTCCGTTCTCCGGAACAGTGGAGCGAGCAACCAACTTATTGGAAATCATACATACTGATGTGTGCGGTCCAATGAGCGTTGAGGCTCGCGGTGGCTATCGTTATGTTCTCACCCTCACTGATGACTTGAGTAGATATGGGTATGTCTACTTAATGAAACACAAGTCTGAGACCTTTGAAAAGTTCAAGGAATTTCAGAGTGAGGTTGAGAATCAACGTGACAGGAAAATAAAGTTCTTACGATCAGATCGTGGAGGGGAATATTTGAGTCACGAATTTGGCACACACTTAAGGAAATGTGGAATTGTTTCACAACTCACGCCGCCTGGAACACCTCAGCGTAATGGTGTGTCCGAACGTCGTAATCGCACTCTATTGGATATGGTGCGATCTATGATGTCTCTTACCGATCTACCGCTATCATTCTGGGGTTATGCTTTAGAGACTGCCGCATTCACTTTAAATAGGGCTCCGTCGAAATCCGTTGAGATGACACCGTATGAATTATGGTTTGGAAAGAAACCTAAGCTGTCGTTTCTTAAAGTTTGGGGATGCGATGCTTATGTCAAGAAACTTCAACCTGAAAAGCTCGAACCCAAGTCGGAAAAATGCGTCTTCATAGGATACCCTAAGGAAACCATTGGGTATACCTTCTACCTCCGATCCGAAGGCAAGATCTTCGTTGCCAAGAACGGGTCCTTTCTGGAGAAAGAGTTTCTCTCGAAAGAAGTAAGTGGGAGGAAAGTGGAACTTGATGAGATGACCCCTCTCGAACCAGAAAGTAGCGCAGCACAAGAAAATGTTTCTGTGGTGCCTGCACCGACTAGAGAGGAAGTTAATGATGACGATCATGATCAAGTTACCACTGAACTTTGTAGGTCCACAAGGACACGTTCCGCACCAGAGTGGTATGGCAACCCTGTCCTGGAAATCATGTTGTTGGACAACGATGAACCTTCGAACTATGAAGAAGCAATAGCGGGTCCAGATTCCAACAAATGGCTTGAAGCCATGCAATCCGAGATAGGATCCATGTATGTAAACAAAGTATGGACTTTGACAGACTTGCCCGATGATCGGCAAGCGATAGAAAATAATTGGATCTTTAAGAAGAAGACGGACGCGGATGGAAATGTTACCATCTATAAAGCTCGACTTGTCGCTAAGGGTTATCGACAAGTTCAAGGAGTTGACTACGATGAGACCTTCTCACCCGTAGCGAAGCTGAAGTCCGTCTGAATCATGTTAGCAATTGCCGCACTCTACGATTATGAAATATGGCAAATGGACGTCAAAACGGCATTCCTTAACGGCTTCTTTAAGGAAGAATTGTATATGATGCAGCCGGAAGGTTTTGTCGATCCTAAGAATGCTGACAAAGTATGCAAGCTCCAGCGCTCAATCTATGGGCTGGTGCAGGCATCTCGGAGTTGGAACATTCGCTTTGATGAGATGATCAAAGCGTTTGGGTTTACGCAGACTTATGGAGAAGCCTGTGTTTACAAGAAAGTGAGTGGGAGCTCTGTAGCATTCCTCTTATTATATGTGGATGACATACTATTGATGGGAAATGATATAGAATTCTTGGAAAGTATAAAGGCCTACTTGAATAAGTGTTTTTCAATGAAGCACCTTGGAGAAGCTGCTTACATATTAGGCATCAAGATCTATAGAGATAGATCGAGACGCCTCATAGGTCTTTCACAAAGCACATACCTTGACAAGATATTGAAGAAGTTCAATATGGATCAGTCCAAGAAGGGGTTCTTTCCTGTATTGCAAGGTGTGAGATTGAGCATGGCTCAATGCCCAACCACGGCAGAAGATATAGAAAAGATGAGTGTCGTCCCCTATGCCTCGGCCATAGGGTCTATTATGTATGCCATGCTGTGTACCAGACCTGATGTAAACCTTGCCGTAAGTTTGGTAGGAAGGTACCAAAGTAATCCCGGCATGGAACACTGGACAGCGGTCAAGAACATCCTGAAGTACCTGAAAAGGACTAAGGATATGTTTCTCGTTTATGGAGGTGACGAAGAGCTCGTCATAAAGGGTTACGTCGATGCTAGCTTGGACACAGATCTAGATGACTCTAAGTCACAAACCGGATACGTGTATATTTTGAATGGTGGGGCAGTCAGCTGATGCAGTTGCAAGCAAAGCGTCGTGGTGGGATCTACATGTGAAGCGGAGTACATGGCAGCCTCGGAGGCAGCACATGAAGCAATCTGGATGAAGGAGTTCATTGCCGACCTAGGAGTTATTCCTAATGCATCGGGGCCGATGATTCTCTTCTGTGACAACACTGGAGCTATTGCCCTTGCCAAGGAGCCCAGGTTTCACAAGAAGACCAGGCACATCAAGCGCCGCTTCAACTCCATTCGTGAAAATGTTCAAAATGGAGACATAGATATTTGTAAAGTGCATACGGATTTGAATGTCGCAGATCCGTTGACTAAACCTCTTCCACGAGCGAAACATGATCAACACCAGAACTCTATGGGTGTACGATTCATCAAGATGTAACTAGATTATTGACTCTAGTGCAAGTGGGAGACTGTTGGAAATATGCCCTAGAGGCAATAATAAAATGGTTATTATTATATTTCCTTGTTCATGATAATTTTCTATTGTTCATGCTTTAATTGTGTTATTCGGAAATCGTAATACATATGTGAATACATAGACCATAACATGTCCCTAGTGGGCCTCCAGTTGACTAGCTCGTTGATCAATAGATGGTTACGGTTTCCTGACCATGGACATTGGATGTCATTGATAACGGGATCACATCATTAGGAGAATGATGTGATGGACAAGACCTAATCCTAAGCATAGCACTAGATCGTGTAGTTTGTTTGCTAAAGCTTTTCTAATGTCAAGTATCATTTCCTTAGACCATGAGATCGTGCAACTCCCGGATACCGTAGGAATGCTTTGGGTGTACCAAACGTCACAACGTAACTGGGTGGCTATAAAGGTGCACTACAGGTATCTCCGAAAGTGTCTGTTGGGTTGGCTCGGATCGAGACTGGGATTTGTCACTCCGTATGACGGAGAGGTATCTCTGGGCCCACTCAGTATTGCATCATCATAATGAGCTCAATGTGACTAGTAGTTAGTCACAGGATCATGCATTACAGAACGAGTAAAGTGACTTGCCGGTAACGAGATTGAACGAGGTATTGGGATACCGACGATCGAATCTCGGGCAAGTAACGTACCGATTGACAAAGGGAATTGTATACGGGATTGCTTGAATCCTCGACATCGTGGTTCATCCGATGAGATCATCGTGGAACATGTGGGAGCCAACATGGGTATCCAGATCCCGCTGTTGGTTATTGGCTAGAGAGGTGTCTTGGTCATGTCTGCATGATTCCCGAACCCGTAGGGTCTACACACTTAAGGTTCGATGATGCTAGGGTTATAAGGAAGGTTTGTATGTGATTACCGAATGTTGTTCGGAGTCCCGGATGAGATCCTGGACGTCACGAGGAGTTCCGGAATGGTCCGGAGGTAAAGATTTATATATGGGAAGTCACCATACGGTCACCGGAAATATTCGGGGGTATACCGGTATTGTACCGGGACCACCGGAGGGGTTCCGGGGGTCCACCAGGAGGGTCCACTTGCCCCGGAGGGCCTTACGGGCTGTAGGTGGAAGGGAACCAGCCCTTAGTGGGCTGGGCGCCAACCCCCCCTAGGGCCCATGCGCCTAGGGTTTGGGGGAAACCCTAAAGGGGGGCGCCCCCCTTGCTTGGGGGGCAAGCCACCTCCCCCTGGCCGCCGCCCCTCCCACCAGATGGGATCTGAGGGGGCCGGCCCCCCTCTCCCTTGCCCCTATATATAGTGGAGGGGTGGGAGGGCAGCCATACCTTTCCCAAGGCGCAGCCCCTCCCCTCCCCAACACCTCTCCTCCTCCACGTGTGCTTGGCGAAGCCCTGCCGGAGAACTGTCACTCCACCACCACCACGCCGTCGTGCTGCTGTTGGAGCCTTCTTCCTCAACCTCTCCCTCCTCCTTGCTGGATCAAGGCATGGGAGACGTCACCGCTCCGTACGTGTGTTGAACGCGGAGGTGCCGTCCGTTCGGTGCTTGGATCATCGGTGATTTGGATCACGACGAGTACAACTCCATCAACCCCGTTCTCTTGAACCCTTCCGTTCGCGATCTACAAGGGTATGTAGATGCACTCCTCCCCTCTCGTTGCTAGTAAACTCCATAGATTGATCTTGGTGATGCGTAGAAAATTTTAATTTCTGCCACGATCCCCAACAGATTGCACTCGGGTGCTCATCTACCACTCCCGTAAGCTTACCGTCGGCGGAGCGACGATCCAGTTTAGCCCTGGCATCGTGGGATGGGTGGCGAGGCGTCGTCTTTGAAGTTTTTAACTAGGTTGAGCTTAGATGGGCTGCCGCAAGAAGCATGGGAGGTTGAGTTTGTTGGCAAGCTCATAAGAAGTCTCGGCGGCGATCTCGTTAAGATGGTGAAGCCCACTGATTGTTGTTTCATCGTTGTTGAAGCGTGGATGAAAATCCTAACAAGGTGCCCAAGTTATATGAAGTGGAGCTGCCAGAACCTGACCTACCACAAGATTATCCAACCTCAGACTCTGACGGGCCAATTTCACCACCTTCCAGTCACCTGACACTCAAGAAGCCAACAATTCTGCATGTTGTGAAGATCCATATTCTGAAGGTTATAGATCGGAGCCCAATATTAACAGAGTTGCCGTCTGCTTATGATTACGACGATGATTCCAACAGTGCTCGTTGTCACACTTTTAGTTGCTATCCTGGTACAATTGATGGGGTAGAGAGGGCATACACTGGAGGTGGGCATGGATTTGCAGGTCCAGGGACAGATGGCCGTGCAGGTGGTCTTTTCTAGATGTAGATGCAACATCTAATATATGTATCTGCTGTGTTCTATTGTGGTATTGTAGCCTTTGTGTTTAAGAACAAGTGTAACCAGACCTGATGTAACCAGTTTGTTGTATCCAGACATGCTATTGTTGTATCCTGTATGTTGTGGTTTATCTCTTGTATGCACTATGCTATTTATGTGAAATGAACTAGTTCACAATTTGTGTTGTCAACCTATATGCAGTATGCATTTAGTGTGGAAGAAAGTATTTGATATGCAGTATGCAGTATGTAACATAACAGAGTCAGAGAAGATACTAGTACACCCTTGCAGAATAGATGATAATTCAATTCTCAGCAATGCTAGCTAGAAGAACACAAGCAGCAGTGGATTCTTAAATACTTGCCAAGATAATTAAGGCAGGACAACAGCAATTATCAATTTGTCATGTTAACAAACCAAACTACCAGGTTAAAGTAGCTACATTTCCAAGCCTGTAACACTACCAAAAGTAAAGCAGTTCCCAACAGACAGAATTACAAAGCATTTCCAAGCCTCAACACTGAAACAAGGACAACACTGAATTACAAAGCATGATATCAGTCTTGTGGGGCTGATTGTGTGTTGTTGATCTCTTCTTCATCCTGTTCTGCCATGCTTCTTGCTCTTCCTCCTCTTCTGCCCCCTCTTCTTCCTCCTCTACCCCCTCTTCTTCCCGCTCTTCCTCCTCTGTCTCCAAACAGAAGAAACTGAAACCCTCCGGCACCTGATGTTCCTGCTGCTGCGCTGTTGCTAGTGCTGCCTCTTTCTCTTCTTTGATTTGCACCCCTCCTATTCACTGCACTAGCTGCAGTTCTAGCTACTCTTCTTCTTCCAGACCTATCCCTTGTTTGACCTCTGAGCTGATCAGCTGTTACTGTGCTTCTCCTTGGTGGTGGAATATTTGCTCTATATTGTGCAACAAAACCAGATTCCATAGGGAAAGGCTCAATATCTTCAAATACAATTTTTGGTGCCTGGAATATATAACATATATGACTGATCAAAACATGAAATACATAACAAAAGCAGAACATCAAGTGTTGCATTTTGTGAATTCACCTCATGGGCCAGCTGAGATATCATAGATTCTTTCACATTGGAAGGATCTTTCCTGGGATCTAGTTCTACATGATCAATGTGCTGATCAAAAAATTAAACATTGTATTTGTACTTCTTATGCAAAACATCAAACATTAAATAGTGTGCTGCTTATTACCTGTAGTATCTCAGGTATATCAGCATCTCCATTCTCATCAACAATTGTGGGACCTCTGTTTGGGTTAGGAATGGAGATTGGCATGCCCACTTGCTCTTGCACAGTTCTTCTTCTCTTTCTCTTTGGTCTTTCTTTATCTTGCACCTCTGTTGGTTCTTATTCTACTTGGGTGTGAGATTCTGCTGCTTGTGCTGCTTGTGATGCTTCTGCCCTTGCAATCTCCTTCAATCTAGGGCATCCTTTCCTGTTATGACCTTCATAACCACAATATCCACAATGAATAGTGACCCCATGTTTGGTCAACTTTGTACCATCCTCATTTTCTTCAGGACCTTTTCTTCTTCTTTTGCTTTATGGTCTCCCAACAACCTTCTCATAGAAGGGTGGTTTCACTACTGGGGCATTAACATGCTCCCATTCAGATTTATCTCTAACAGGCTTCACCACTGGACCATAAGCTTGCATAAAAGCATTAAGAGAATAACAGCTAGATACCATTTGTTTAGGTTTTATTCTCTCATGTCTGCAACAAGCTATTGCATGGTTGCATGGAATGGCAGTTAACTGCCATCTTCTGCAAGTGCAAGCTCTCATGTTTAGCTCTACAATGTAACTAACACCATTGCTCAAAACTTTGAAAGTTGACCTTCCATATTCAGTAGCAAAGCAATTTGCTGCATAATCTGCATTTTTCTGAACTTTCTGTCTTATCTTTGGACAAATCTGACCAGTCCACTTCTGAGCCTCTTTCTGCATCTTGACATATCTTGTGCCTATCTTGCAAGCAATGTTTTCTAACATAGACAGGATAGGCAACTCTCTAGCTTCTAATATCCACCTACATGAGCAGTACTAAACATTAGTAATAGACATTTAATAAGCAGAAGTACTTAGATGTAGAAAAGATTAGTAGTATATAATTACTTGTTGAAAACTTCACATGAATTATTTGTAAGTATGTCACACTTGAAAAAATCACCGAAGAAAGCTCTGCAATACTATGAGGGCTTCTTTTCATCTAACCAAGCATGTGCTTCTGGACAATCAACCTTGAACCTCTCCATGTTTTGCTGCCACCTTGTAGTGTTGCTTGACCTAGCACATGCCCACAGGTGGTTCTTCACTGTCTCTCCCTTGTGGAGCTGGTTCAGGTTCTGGTACAAATGTCTAACACAAAACCTATGTTCAGAGTCAGGGAATATTTCTCTGACTGCTTTCATCAAACCCTGGAACACAACACAATATCTATATGAGATCTCCATGTATAATATGTTAACATACAATTAGCTATGTTTCAAACAGAACACAACATAGATGAAAGCAGTTTTAAGCACACCTTCTGTTTATCACTCATTATAGTGATTGTTGATGTGTTGATGATGTTCAGATCAGTTTTCAAAGTAGTAAGAAACCACTTCCATGAAGCATGGCACTCCACCTCTACTACAACTAGTGCAATTGGGTATATGCAATCATTGGGATCTACTCCAATTGCTGTCAGAATCTGTCCTCCATACTTTGTCCTTATGTGAGTTCCATCTAGGCAAATTATGGGCCTGCATGACAGTAGCCATCCTCTTTTGCATGCATCCAGACATAAGTATAGAGTGCTCAAAGTTTCACCCATCCTCTTCAAGTAGAAAGTGGTGCTTGGGTTTTCTCTCCTTAGCTCATGTCCATAGTCCCAAAGCTGTCCATATTGGGCCTCCTCATCTCCTCTAATCTTTTTCAGACAATATAACCTGGCTCTTGCTAGCTTAAATCTATTGGGCTTCATGTTGTACTTCTTCTGCACTTTGTTTTGAAAAGCAGTCACATTCATCTTTGGGTCATCTCTGAAATCTTCAACAAATTTTCCAGCTAGCAATGGAGCTGTCAGTTCTTTCACTTCCCACACCCTCTCACATGTATGCTCTCCAACATATGTTTTTACCAGCATGCACTCAACTCTACTGTCCTTAACAGCAATCATTCTCCAAGGACAGCCTTCAACACACCTTGCTTCAATTCTAGTAGAATTGTTCCTTGTCTTCTTAATTTTTACTCTATTCTTCACTATGTACATGGACAATGCAGACCTAAGTTCAGCAGGGTTTGAAAAAACCATCCCAAGTTAAATATTGGATCTTCCATGTCTGTCAATTTGTCGAAAGCAAGGAAATCAAATTTCTGCCTGTCTTCACTATGTGGGAGATCTATTTTCTCTGTAGCAACAACATCTGGATCTTCATCATTTGCATCTTCCTTCACCTCTTTCCTAGCTGCAGCAATTATGTCATCTAGGACAGAAGTGTCAACATTTTCATCAAATAAAGTGTCATCTCCAGCTTCAAAATCATAGTCAGAATCTGCAAAATCTAGATCAACACTAGAGTCTGATTGATATGCAATATCCTCCTCCTCACTCTCAGCACCAAATTCTTCTTCTTCATCACCAGCAAGTTCCACTTGTTCCTCACAAACAAAATCCTCTTCTTCCCCTTCTCTTATTACATCTTCTTGCTCAACAGCAAATTGATCTTGCTCTAACACCTCAGGAAACAAATTCTCCTTCCCCTTCTCTGTCATGACAACTTCTTCTTTCACAAAATCAGTACTCAATTTCCTCCTAGCAGACATGGATGTGTTGTCCTTGCAGAAATCTCCATATCCACCTGACATCATGTTCAACATGTGCTCACTGAGTGTAGGCACACAATTCCTAGCTGGTATGTGCTCTGTCTCAAATTCCTTTTTGCAAGGACTAATTACTTTAGGTAGCTCAACTGGTTGCACAAGCACATCATCCCAAAGTTGTTTGTCAAGAACATTGTCATGATCAATGTACAAATGCATCTGGTGGCCACCTCTTGCACAAGCTGAATCTGCCATAGATAATGCATGCATTTGAAAGTGCATATGCTTCAAACCATCTACAACAGTTTTGCCAGGATCCAACCAGTACACTGGAAACCCCATGGCTGGCACAACATATCCTAGTTGCTTGATCATCCAATCCACCAGAGCACAACAGAATGTGCCCTTATCACAGCCATCAAAAACATCAATTGATTCCTGCATGTAAACACGGTTCGATCCAACACCACAGAACCATCCATTGTGATGTATTACTAAGCTAAATAAATCATTGCAATCACCTGCATTGCAAGAATAAATACAAATTAATCTCTTTGCTGACAACTACAAACGTCTCCAGTGGCAACTAAACCCTAACCACTTATTTGAATCTAAATTCATCCTAATCTCTAACAAAAAATCCCCAATTTTACAAACCCTAGAAAGAGAACTGCTGAGATGAAGAAAGGAAGGGGAAGAGAAACAGTGAGAAGATCTTACCATACTCGGGAGCATCATACCAGGGAAACCGTCGCCGAGGAAGCAGTTCAGCGCCATCAACCACGCCGGCGGCAGATTCACCACAATCACCGCCGCCGTCAGCATCCGCAGATTCGTTGCCGCCGTCAGCCAGCGCATCTACTGTACGGGGTCCGGCTACCTCACCATCCTCTCCGCCAGCGCAACCTACGGAGGCAGCCGACGGGCTTGAGGTTGCCACTGACGGGCACCCAGCCGCCGTCATGTCGCACGGTCAGGGGTGGGGGGCGGTTGCTCAGGGGTCAGTAATGAACATTCTATTCTTCCTAGGGGCTTTCTTGCAATTTACACCAAGCCACCGCTTACTCAGAACGCCACGTTGGCAGCGGCAACGACTAAAGAGACGGGAGTGACCCATTTGCTCATAAAACAAACCAAACTGACCCGTTTTCCACGTTTTGACACTTGTGTGACCAATGTGCTCATCTCGCAGGAGTTCGCTGACCAATGGTGCGTTTATCTGTTTATATTGTGTCCACGCTTATATACTACTTCGATGATGGTGTTGTAGAAATTACATGGGTTGCATACGAAAATCTTATGTTGTTTGCATATGATGCGTTTGTCATATGTTGTTATATGTATATGGTGCAGTTTGATCACGATGAATTCAGGAGGATTAGAAGGACCGGAGGGTGATGAACCAGATTACCACCCCGAAGAATTAGAAGGGTAGGATGGATTGATGCAATTGTCTATTGTACCTGCCGATCCTCCTCGTACTCGGCAGAAACGTGCCAGAGCAAGGGGAAAACAGTCAGCAGCTGATGTTCATGGAGATGAAGTGTACCAACAGCATAACATGCACAACTACCGAAGGGGCACAACCACAGCCGCAACCTACTACTTCCAAACTGAAGTCAACGGTATGGCTTGACTTCACCAAGATCTCCAAAGATGGTGATGATATGATTATAGCTAAATGCAACCATTGCGAGGCTGAACTGTCAGCTAAATCGTCAAATGGTACATCTCATCTCCTTAGACACACTGAAAAAAAGCATAAGGTTGAACAAGTGACAATGAATAATTTTTTCTTGAAATCTGAAACAAATGATGATGGAACAGTTGCATTAAAATGGTAGATTTGATGTTCAAGTTGCTAGAAATCTAGTCTCTATTTATCTTGTGTCCGGTGCTCATCCATTTACAATAGTTGAAGAAGATGGATTTAGAACAATGACGTCTGCTTGTTGTCCACAACTCAAGTGTATTGGTCAGCACACAATAAAAAGAGAGATAATGGCAATGTTTCTTAGCCAGAAAAAGGAATTGATGGAAATTATTCTTGCTGCCCCTGGTAGAGTTAGTTTCACATCTGACAACTGGAAATTTAAAGTCACCAAGCATAGCTATATTCGCATTACTTGTCATTACATAGATGCCGATTGGAAACTAAAGAAAATGATTGTATGGTTCAAAAAAATTGATCCACCATATGATGGAGCATCTATTGCCGATGAGGTCCACCTAGCTTTTCGTGAATGGAGGATTGATAAGAAAGTGATGTGCGTCACTCTGGATAATGCAACCTATAGTGATAGGATGATATCTTGCTTGCGTACCCACTTGTCAAAAGGTGATTTACCTTTGTCCGGTAAATTCTTCCAAATTCGTTGTTGTGCACACATACTAAACTTGGTAGTTCAAGCTGGTTTGACATTGATTGATGGTGTGTTGGCAAACTTAGAGATGGTATAATGTACCTAAAGGCTTCAGGCAATAGAATGCATAAGTTTTATAATACTTCTAGGACTATTTTCAACCTAGAAGAATCAAGAAGGTTGAAATCTGATATGCCCATCCGTTGCAACCTACACTATGCTTGACTGCTGTTTGTACTATAAAGGAGTGCTGCATTGGTATTCTGAGAGGGACAACATATTCAAGGTGAACTTTTAGCTATGCGAAGAAGAATGGGCCAAGGTATCTCATTTCTCATATATATCAGTTCTTGGAGGTTTTCTTCAAGGTAACTACAACTTCCTTAGGAACAAAGTATCCAACAACCAACTTGTACTTCATGAATGTCTAGTTCATTCTGCTATTATTGAGGCTAGTGCTGGAATAAATAGTTACATGGCTCGAATGTTGGCAGTTATGAGGGAGAAATTCATGAAATATTGATTTAACTATAACATATTTTTTGTCTTGTGCTGCTGTTCTTGATCCCCGTATTAAGTTCAAGTTTTTAGGATATTCTTACTCCAAGCTATATGATGGTGATGATGCCCTTCAGCGCAATAATCTTGTTAAAAGTGTAATGACTTCTTTATTTAATGAGTATGATAGTGGCGCACTCCCTCCGTTCGGTGAAGAGTGTACATTTGGCTTTAAAATTTATCCACACAAGGTTGTATTTCTATCTTCCCAATGCACTTCAAATAGAAAAAAATGTTTCTCTCTCATCAGATGGTAATCAAGACCAATAAAATTTTACACATGGTCTCCTTAATTTCTACATGCACTTAGTTCACTGGAGGTTGGGTAATTAAATAGGAGAGAGATGATGGCTTGCACCTTTTCAATGTGTTTTTTTACTCCACTCCATAATTTGTCCTAAAATTTCTATATGTACACTTTTAGCCGGACGGAGGGAGTACATGTCAATGAAAACATAGCAACAAGTGGATCATCAAGCAGCACAAGCTCACATGTAGAGAAATCTGAATTGGAATTGTATTTGGCTGAACCTACGAAGAGGTTGAATGAAAATGTCAATATCTTGGATTTTTGGAGTAAGTCTACAGCTAGGTATCCGCAACTAGTAAGAATGGCATGTGACATCCTTGCAGTTCCTGTGTCAAGTGTTGCCTCATAATTGCTTTCAGCTTGAGTAAGAAGGTTGTAACCCCGAACTGAAGCTCATTTAAACCAAAGACAGTTGAGGCCTTAATGTGTTTGCAAGATTGGTCTCGTTGCAAACTGCAGAAATAGAAGGTATGTGTTGTAATCTTGTTTGTTTTGCAAACAATTATTAACCCAATCTATTGTTGTAGATAATAATATAAAGAAGAAGAAGTGATTGTGCTAGATAATGATGAAGATACATCTTCTGATGAAGAATGTAACATCTCAGTTCTTTGTTCATGTCAATTGTCAATTTGTACTTTATAATACCGCTAATTTTCTGTTCATTCCATCTTGTAGAGTTGTTGCTAGAGTGCTAGATCAATGAGAAGAGAAGATTCAGAGAAGGCATGGCGAGGTGGCAGCCAGACATCTACTAGTCTTTATTATTGAAGGGGAGCCTTGGCGGTCTTGTTTGTTTTGCAAATGATTATTAACCCAATCTATTGTTGTAGATAATAAGAGAAAGGCAGAAGAAGTGATTGCACTAGATAATGATGAAGATACATCTTCTGATGAAGAATGTAACATCTCTGTTCTTTGTTCATGTCAATTGTCAATTTGTACTTTATACTACCGCTAATTTTGTGTTCATTCCATCTTGTAGAGTTGTTGCTAGAGTGCTAGATCAATGAGAAGAGAAGATTCAGAGAAGGCATGGCGAGGTGGCAGCCAGACATCTATTAGTCTTTATTATTGAAGGGGAACCTTGGCGGTCTTGTTTGTTTTGCAAATGATTATTAACCCAATATACTGTTGTAGATAATAAGAGAAAGCCAGAAGAAGTGATTGCGCTAGATAGTGATGAAGATACATCTTCTGATGAAGAGTGTAACATCTATGTTCTTTGTTCATGTCAATTGTCAATTTGTACTTTATACTACCGCTAATTTTGTGTTCATTCCATCTTGTAGAGTTGTTGCTAGAGTGCTAGATCAATGAGAAGAGAAGATTCAGAGAAGGCATGGCGAGGTGGCAGCCAGACATCTACTAGTCTTGAAGGGGAGCCTTGGCGCAGTGGTGAAGCTGCTGCCTTGTGACCATGAGGTCATGGGTTCAAGTCCTGGAAACAACCTCTTACAGAAATGTAGGGAAAGGCTGCGTACAATAGACCCAAAGTGGTCGGACCCTTCCCCGGACCCTGCGCAAGCGGGAGCTACATGCACCGGGCTGCCCTTTTTTTAACAGTAATGATATTCATGCACTTGTTGTTGGAGATGGGCCCTAGAGGCAATCATGTATGATGATATTTCCTATGTGTTTATGAATAAAGATAGTTCTTGGACATTATCAATGATGTGTATCAGCAAGTACGTGACTTGTTTGTGGGACTATGCATTGTATGATGACTGTCCTAAAAGGTCCCTAGTCAAAAGGGCTGTGTGGACGCGTAGCCAACTAGACTAGCATATGACACGGTCGATGGCTTGGTCTCACTAGCCATGGAGCATTGGGTGCTAACCGGATAATATGGACTTGGAAAGGTCTGGTCGAATTCGACGTAGTCGGATCCGAGTCGAGATAAGGTCCGAGTCGGACAGACCCAACTATGAGACGCATCGATATGTCATCTGTGAGTCTCTAGTACAACATACGTTCTATGTCCTAAGACCTGAGCTGACGCATTTACTCGGGATGGTGACAGACTTGCTTTGGGCCGACCAAACGCTATTCCGTGACTGGGTAGTTACAAAGGTAGGTTTCGGGCTTGTCCTGACCCATGCTACGAGACATGGTCGAGCAAGATGGGATTTGCCCCTCCGACCAGGAGAGATATACTCTGGGCCCCTCGTGTGATCCGACCAGGATAAGCATGGCCATGCGACAAGGATTATTAGATAATCCGAATAGTGGTCGGCATCACTGGAACGAGAAAGAGGTCGGGCTAGCACAAGGATGACAGACTCGCCTTGAGCCCGACAACATATATCGTGTGGTAAAAGGAATGGAAGTGTGATGTACAGGTTCGCCTAACCAGCTTCATAGTCTGCTTGGTGTTCGGCATGCCTTGCTAGAGGCCGCTACCAACTGTGCAGTTTGGAGGTGATCCGAACTGCGACCAAGCCGGCTTGAACCTAAGGGGTCGCGCGCTTAAGGGAAGGAACCTACGAGGTCCGATCCGGGGACACTGGTCGGATGTGATCCGAGCTGTATCCGGATTGTGGCTGAGTAGACTTATGGCCTTTAGGGTCCGTGAGAGGCCCAAGTGTTGAGCCCACGACGGACGCCTATATAAAGTGGGGTGCGGCACACTCATGCGGTTGATCGCTTCGGCGCTGTCACTAGGGTTTGCATGTGTTGCGAATGGACACCTCCACTCGCCGCCGATTGTGTGATCGGACCTAGAAGTCCGCCGCACGACGTTCCTCCTGCACGTGCGGATACCATTAGAGGCGGTGCACTTGCGCCGCTCCGGCGAACCTGTACGTGGGAACCGACGACCGGCCGCTCGAGGGAGATCGGACGAGGAGGAGACGATCCATGCAGACGCATTGCCCCAACTCTTCTTCCGCTGCACAGCACTGCGCGTCTAGTGGTAACGAACCGTGATCCATCTCCCGTAGCATGTTCTTGGCTGTTCTGCTTGTAGGAAATTTTAATTTGCAGTCGACGTACCCTACGGTAGAACCCAACACTTGTGTTTGTCGAAACTGGAACATTTAGAACTTTAGATGCTATTGTCGAAACTGGAACATTTAGATGTTGTTGTTGAAACTAAAATATTTAGATGCAGGCTGCTATTGTTTTGCTATAAAACGGTGTTGTTCTGTTGCTAAAACTACAGATGTTTTGCTATCAAAATCAGTGATGCTTTGGTGCTGTTGTTCTGTTGAAACTAGTGATGTTTTCCTGTAGTTTAGTACTGTTATTTGCTGTGGTTTACTGTCAAAACTAGTGATGTACTATTGTTCTTTTCCTTCTGTTGTTTGCTGGACGGATTTTCTTGCTGTTTTGCTTATGTCAGGCCGGGCTTTGCCTTGGGCCGGGCCTGGGCCTGGAAAATGTAAGAATTCGTCGGGCTGGAAGCACACTAGGGATCCAGTCACGCAAGGTCAACATGAAACGGATGGCGCAAAGGGTACTCTCGCATGGTGACGCCAACATCCTTTATAGGAGTAAGGCCTTAGAACGATAGACTATGTGTCGGGCTTTGTTTTTGTCCGTCAGGAGTTCCTTATTGATGAGGTAAGCGAGTAATGGCTTAGTCCATGCTAGGATGACCATGAGGGCTTCCTCCATCGCGTCCTCCGTCCTATCTTGTTGATTGTGTACTGTGGCTTCGGAAATCATAGATGCCAGAATACCCTCTTGGATCTCTTCGATCTTGAAGGGTGTCTTGTGCAGGAGTTCTAGGAATGTGTCTGCTGGGACAGGTTCTGGAGCTGGTCCCATACGGGCTAGGGTATCTGCAACCACGCTATCTGTGCGATTGGCGTGATACAGCTCAATGCCGTCGAATTTTACTTCAAGCTCGTGGTTGGCTGAGCAATAGGCCACCATCTTTGGGTCTTTTGTGTCGAATGTATTGATCACATGCTAGATGACGAGATCGAAGTCGCCTCAACAGATGAGACGCTGAATTCTCATGGATGCCGCGATACGGCAGCCGTGGAGGAGGGCTTCATACTCTTTCACATTGTTGGAGTCGGCGAAGTGTATCTGTATGTAGCTCGTCTTTTCACCTCGAAGGGAGATGAGGACTACTCTGGCTCGTAGCCCATTTACGGCCATGGAGCCATCGAAATACATCAACTAGTATCCGAGGTTGACATTTTGTTGGATCTATTATGCCTCTGACCATTCCACGATGAAGTCTACAAGCGCCTGATGTTGGTGTTAAAACCAGCGGATCTCGGGTAGGGGGTCCCGAGCTAGTGATGTTTGCATGATGGTGAACATGAAGTAAAGGGGACACAACTTTACCCAGGTCTGGGCCCTCTCGAAGAGGTAAAATCCTATGTCATGCTTGTATTGTATTGATTGTGGATGGGGTACAGAGCATAGATGATCTACCTTGAGATCGTATGAATGAGTTCTAACCTCTAAGCCTTGAACATATGTCTCTAGAGACTAAACCCCTTGGCTTATATAGGCACCGGGGGTATCTAGGTTTTACACATTGTAAGTGCATCTAGTGCCACCCCTAGTTGGTTTTGGAGTATTGACGACAAACTTGGTTGAGGGACTAATGTGTTTGTGAGAATTGCAGGATAACACAGGTAGTAGTCCCTTAATGATTCGGTTTACCTACCAGAGATGACCCCTAAAAATGTGTGAAGACATTGAAGACAATGGTGGTTCGTGAAGACATTCACGATGAAGATTATGACATGAGAAGACATTCATATGAAGAATATGGAGTGCGAAGACATAGTTGTTTTGTAGTTTACTTTTATTCTTTGTTGAGTCATAGGAACCACCGTACTGTTAAGTGGGGTCCCAGTGAACAAAGTCAGAGTGACTGAAGTGATGCTCAACCAAATCCTATGTCTTCGAGCAAAGACACTGAGAGAAAATCTTATGTAGAGCTGGATGAGTCAGCTTTACTTGTAGCCCAAGTCAAGCTGCCGCGTGTGTTTGAAATCCGACCGTTGGACACGTGTCGGTTCCTTAGTGACCCAGGGTCATTTCGGACAAATCAGGTCGGGTTGCCTCCTGGCTATAAATAGCCCACCCCATACACCATAAATTGGTGGCTGCTCGAAGTTAGTGCACGGCTTTTGTCGTTTGAGAGCAACCCACCTCCGAAGCATTTGAGAGAGAGAGAGAGATCCTTGCGAGGACAAAGCCCAAAACACCCAGAGCCAAAGAGTGTTAGGCATCACTGAATTCCTTGTGTCCGCGTGACCTGAAGATTTGTTATACTTGAGGACCGTGAATCCTCCAGCCAGTTAGGCATCGCGTTCTGAGCATCCAAGAGCCATTGTGGATTGCTAGTGAACGAAGTCTGTGAAGGTTTGGAAGTCTACCTTGAAGACTTACCAGAGTGATTGGGCGAGGACTTGGTGTCCTTAGCTCAAGGGGAATAAGTAGAAGACGCGGTCTTCTGAGTTAAATCTCAGCCTCCCTAACCAGACGTACAGTTGTCACAAGAACTGGAACTGGTCTACCAAATCCTTTTCTTCACCAAGCAACTGGTTCTATCCTCCACTTCCCTTTACTTAACAGTTTGTCGTCGTGAAGTCATTGCCTGCTTGCATGAACTGATTGTCTTCACTGTGTGAAGGCTGTTTGTTGTTTGGCTTCATACTGTCTTCCATCCTGATCCACACTACCTAGCTGCTGATAGTCTTCGTGCTTTCACTTCATTGCTTACTTGACTATGGCTAGTCTAGTGTAGTCTACCTTCCGCTACATACCAATAGGTTCATTTCTATTGTTTGTCTTCAAATACCTCGTGTTTTGAATACTTTCATAAAAATCGCCTATTCACCCCCCTCTAGTCGATAGCTAGAACTTTCAATTGGTATCAGAGCAAGGTGCTCCCTTTTTCTGTGTGATTCGGTTTAGCCACCTGGAGTTTTAGCTATGTCGACTGCAGGGATAATCAAGGTCTCTGCTGCGTGCCCTGTCTTCGATGGCACTGATTACCCCTACTGGAAGAATAAGATGCGTATGCATCTTGAAGCCATTGACGTCGACCTCTGGTATGTCATCAAGAATGGCGTTCCCAAGGTCGGTGAAGGTGTCACTGTTGCTGATGTCAAGAGGTTCATTCAACTGGATTCAACTGCCAAGAACATCATCTGTGGTCATCTGACCAAAGAACAGTACGGCCGTGTGAGTGCACTGGAAACTGCGAAGCTAGTCTGGGACTGGCTCTCCAAGGTCAACGAAGGCGTCTCAACTCAGAGAGACTCAAGGATTGATGTTCTTCGCAACCTCTTCAAGAGAAACGATAATGAGAATGTCCAGCTCACGTTTGATCACCTCACTGATATCACAAATGAGCTTTGCGCACTTGGCGCCACTGAGATCACCAAGCACGAAATCATCAAGAAGCTTCTGAGATCACTTGACAGCTCATTCGACACCCTAGCCCTACATTCAAGAACGTCCTGACTTCAAGACTCTCGATCCGTCTGACATACTTGAGAGGCTCAACACACACGAGTTCCAGTTATCTGAGAAGAGAGACATCTATGGCCCCAACTATTACTAAACTCGCGCTTTTAAGGCAAAGGTTGTTTCCTCATCTAAAGAAGAATCTGACTGCAGTTCTGGGGATCCTGAAGACATTGGAAAGGAGCTAGCTATGCTCGTGAAGAAGTTCCAGAAGTTTTCCAAGAAGAAAGGTTTCAGAAAGTCTTCAAGATCCAGCTCAAGAAATGATGAAGTTTCTACTCGTGACCACAAGAAGAGAACATGACACAAGTGCAAGAAACCTGGTCAGTACATCTCTGAGTGTCCTCAATGGGACAACGAGACCAAGAAGAAGAAGAAGAGCAAGGAATATGATTCTGATGACAAGAAGAAGAAGAAATCCTCAAAGTCTTCTTCAAAGTCTTCATCTCACAAGAAGAGCTCATCAAGCAAGGCTCGTGCATTTGTTGGCAAGGAGATTGATTCAGAGGAGGAGTCTGCTTCTGAGGAGGCGGAGGTGGAGTCTGAGGAGGAGTCCGATTCAGGCATGGCAAGCCTGGCTCTGGCTTCAGCGTATGTCACCAAGTCCATCTTCAACACCGAAGACAATGGCCCTCGTCCCCAACGCTGATGCTGATGATGAGGATGACTCTTCTCCTACCTACTGCTTCATGGCACGTGGTGCCAAGGTAAACTCACACGATGCTTACTTTCAAACATCCAGTGAAGATGACTCTGAATGTGAATCTAAACCTAGCTACAAAACACTTGCTAAAATTGCAACTGAACAACAAACTGCTATGGAACATATTCAAAAGTTGCTAGACAAAAGCGATGACCTGTTGGACGCGGAAATGACTCGAACTCAGTCCTTAATTGAAGACATTAAAAATCTTCATGTTAAGTACGAGGAACTTGAAAGTCGTCATGAAACGCTCTCAACTACTCATGAAAAGCTTTCCTATGATTATATTCAAAGGAAGCAAGAACTTGAGAACTTGAGAGCGACTCATGAAGATCTTCAAAAGGAGAACGAGTCACTCCGCGCTCAACAGATCAGTTCCGCTCAGGAAGGTTTTGAGCCACCATGTCTAAAATGTCTTGATCGTGATAATGCTGTCTCTGTTGCTGAATGTTCTACTGCTGCTACTGTTGCAATATCTTCAACTGCTGATGTGGTAACTAACCCCTCTACTGAGGATACCACTACTGTCGGAGTAAATGGCCACGGGTAGCCTAACCGACCACCCCTGGCTCTTCGGAAAATTTATCAGGCCTTTGGGCCTTCAAGCACTCCAAGTAATTGGGCCGCCTTCCCCGGCCGGCTACCACTAAAGCCGACTCCCGGAAGGCGACCCAGCCTCACCGACTCCAAGAAGCCGGCCAAGAAGGACGCCGACTCCTAGGAGCCGGCCAAGACCACAACCACTCCTACATAACGGCGACGTGACGGGGTGTGGCCACAGTGCGGCCCACGACCCCCGAAGCCCGAGGCGGGCATGGCTACAGGAGGCCGTACGGGAGGGACGTCTCCCGTACGGCTCGGCACTGTAGCCACGCTGGCCTCGACGTCATCCACGACCCACTCCTGTACGGCCTGAGGACTGCGGGCCCCTTCAGCCAGAGAGAGGCGCAAAGGGGGGCCCGGCTTTTCCTAGTCGGCCAAGAGTATAGCCGGCCTCCAGAAGCCGGCTACTCCCTTCCTCAAAGCAGGAGCCCCATTAAGGAGACAAGACGAGGTGAGGCTACAGTGATAGCCCCCGAGGCGGATCACTGTAGCCACGCTTACCTCGACAAAGCCCTCATCATCAGAGGCGCGGCTACAGTAAGCAGCCGCCGACAAGACCCTAGGCGGTGGGGCCGGCCTGTCGGCCAAGTAGCCGGCAGCCGGCGGGACCCACCAGCCGGCGGGACCCAGCAGCCGGCGGAGAAGCCGGTGAGCGTAGACACTGACGGCTGGGACCAGTTCCCAGCCGGATTACCATTGTACCCCCGGGGGGTAGGCCTATATAAACCCCCCGGAGCACCCATGCAAAGGGTTGGCTTCTAGGTTAACAGCCACGCATAGCTCACACACCATAGATAGGGAGAAGCAAGAGCTAGCCTTGTTCATCTTCTCCCTTGATCTCAACAGCTCTAGGAGCGATTGTAGCTACCCTTTATCGATCTAGTGATCATGCGGAGACCCCGCAGAGCAGGACTAGGGGTGTTATCTCCTCGGAGAGCCCCGAACCTGGGTAAGATTCGCCGGCGAGCATGTCTTCGCCTCATCCCGTTTCCGGGCACCGACGACGTTTTATTGGCTCCCACAATGATAAGCCATCCCTTGGCATATGTCGCACCAACCACCCGACAACTACTATTGCTGATGAGAATGCCAGGTTGAAGACATTGCTTGAAACGGGAATGTACAAAAGTCTCAAAGGGCATCAGACACTATTGGATGCCCTCAAGAAATAGATTCTGAACCGAAACCCTAGGAAAGAGGGTGTTGGGTTTGAGAGGAAAATGAATGTTGATGGTTCATACTGGAAGCCTAAGCAGTACCCCAAAACCACATGGGTTGCTGCAAAGGGACCTTCAGTGGATCCATCTACCTTATCTGGCTTCACTTGTGCTAACCCGATTACCATTGATGAATCCTTTGATGCAAACTATAAACTATTTAAGAATCAGAATGGTGAAGTGTTTGCTAGGTATATTGGTACTAACTGCAGGAATGGACCACCTTTGAAGAAGATCTGGGTGCCCAAAAGTTGTCTTGAGAAGCTTCCTGTGAATGTCATCATGACACCACCTGGGAAGAAGACAAACCCCAGACCAAAGGCTTCATATGGTCCAAAGGCTTCATACAGACAAAGGACTCACCAGATTCACCCTAACACCAATGTTTTGCAGGGAAACCATACTCAGACTTATGAATATGAGCATGTTTCATCAAACCGCTATGTTCATAAGACCAAGAACTTTTCTGCTTATTCTTATGAGTATTATTCACCTCTTGCAAGGCTATTTGCTAGGGCTCCAAAGCCGAAGTTCTCAGATGCTGCACTTAGACCCATTGCTTCTAAGCCACCCCTGAAGATGTGGGTGGTTAAGAAAAATTAACTCTCTTTTGCAGGGAAAGGTATCCAGCCAGAAATCAAAGGCTTCTGATGCTTATGCTGGAGACCTAAAAAATCTTGTGGGACGCAAGATAAAATGCCAGAATGGTCATACTATGTATTTCGTCCCAAGATTTCTTGACAAACATCCTATCTACCCTAACCAGGATCTGAACTTTCATAATATGCTTGTTCGTCAAATGTTTATGCTTCACATTTCCCTTAGTGAAGCCTATCCCCCTAACTGCACTATAGGGTACGACACCAAAGGCTTCTGAGTGGATTATGGACAATGGATGCACTAACCACATGACTGGTGATCGAAGTCTTCTTATGGATTCAACCCTACATCCATCTGACAAAAGTCACATCACATTTGCTGACAGTGGTAAAAGCAAGGTATTGGGCCTAGGTAGAGCTGCAATCTCAAAGGATTAGCACATTGATAAAGTGATGCTTGTTGAATCCCTTGGTTTCAACTTAATGTATGTCTTAATGCTTTGTGATCTGAACATGATTGTGATATTTGGAAAATATCATTCCCTTGTGCTTATGGAATCTGACAAATCTCTAGTCTTTGAAGGGTACAGAAAGGATGATTGTACATGGTACATTTCTCAGCAGGACCACAGTTGGCCGTATGTCTTCTAGCAAAAGCTTCAGAGTGCTGGCTCTAGCATCGGAGGCTAGGGCATGCCGGCATGAGGAACCTATACACTCTGGAAAAGAAGAAGCACGTCGTAGGCATCGAGGGCGTCAAGTTCAAGAAGGATCATGTATGTGGTGCCTGCGAAGCTGGAAAGATGACTAGGGCCAAGCATCCCTCGAAGACAATCATGACGACGGCACGTCCCTTCGAGCTGCTTCACATGGACTTATTTGGCCCTACTCACTACTCTACCCTCACTACCACAGCTTGTCTCTATGGCTTCGTCATTGTTGATGATTACTCAAGATATACATGGGTGCACATAATTCTCTACAAGAATGAAGTGTAGGATGTCTTCAAACGATTCGCCAATCGTGCCATGACCAACTATGGCATCAAGATCAAGCACATCAGAAGTGACAACGACAAAGTAGAACACCAGCCTCGACACTTATCTTGATACATTGGGCATCACACATGAGTTCTCAGCTCCTTACACACCTCAGCAGAATGGCATCGTGGAGCGCAAGAACAGAACCCTCATTGAGATGGCACAGACGATGCTTGATGAGTACAACACACCAAGGAAATTCTGGCCTAAAGCCATTGGTACTGCATGCCACATCATCAATCGTGTTTATCTTCACAAGATTCTAAAGAAGACATCCTATGAGCTCCTGACTGGTAAGAAGCCAAATGTCAACTACTTCAGAGTATTTGGTGCTAGGTGGTGGATCAAGGACCCACATCACACTTCAAAATTTGCACCGAAAGCACATGAAGGTTTTATGCTTGGCTACGGAAAGGATTCGCACTCCTATAGAGTCTTCAACCTCTTTCACTATAAAGTGGTTGAAACTGTGGATGTGCGTGAAGGAAATATGCCCTAAAGGAAATAATAAAGTTGTTATTTATATTTCCTTATATCATGATAAATGTTTATTATTCATGCTAGAATTGTATTAACCGGAAACTTAGTACATGTGTGAATACATAGAAAAAACAGAGTGTCCCTAGTATGCCTCTACTTGACTAGCTCGCTAATCAAAGATGGTTAAGTTTCCTAACCATAGACATGTGTTGTCATTTGATGAATAGGATCACATCATTAGAGAATGATGTGATGGACAAGACCCATCCATTAGCTTAGCATAAATGATCGTTTAGTTTAATGCTATTGCTTTCATCATGACTTATACATGTTCCTTTGACTATGAGATTATGCAACTCCCGAATACCGGAGGAACACCTTGTGTGCTATCAAACATCACAACGTAACTGGGTGATTATAAAGATGCTCTATAGGTGTCTCCGATGGTGTTTGTTGACTTGGCATAGAACGAGATTAGGATTTGTCACTCCGTGTATCAGAGAGGTATTTCCGGGCCCTCTCGGTAATGCACATCACTATGAGCCTTGCAAGCAATGTGGCTAATGAGTTAGTTGCGGGATGATGCATTACGAAACGAGTAAAGAGACTTGCCGGTAACGAGATTGAACTAGGTATGATGATACCGACGATCGAATCTCGGGCAAGTAACATACCGATGACAAAAAGAACAACATATGTTGTTATGCGGTTTGACCGATAAAGATATTCGTAGAATATGTAGGAGCCAATATGAGCATCCAGGTTCCGCTATTGTTTATTGACCGGAGATGTGTCTCGGTCATGTCTACATAGTTCTCGAACCCGTAGGGTCCGCACGCTTAACGTTCGATGACGATTTGTATTATGAGTTATGTGATTCGATGACCAAAGATTGTTCGGATTGCCGGATGAGATCACGGACATGGCGAGGAGTCTCGAAATGGTTGAGAGGTAAAGATTCATATATTGGAAGGTTGCATTCGGACATCGGAATGGTTCCGAGTGATTCAGGCATTTTTCCGGAGTACCGGGAGGTTACCGGAACCCCCCGGGGGAAGATTGGGCCTACATGGGCCATAGGGAAGAGGGAACGCAGCCCACAAGGGGAAGCCGCGCCCCTCCCTATAGGGAGTCCGAATTGGACTAGAGAGGGGGTGCGCCCCCTTTCCTTCTCCTCTTCCTCTACCTTCCCTCTTTCCCCCTCTCCGGAAAAGGAAAGGGAGTCCAACTAGGATTGGGAGTCCTAGTTGGACTCCCCTCTATGGCGTGCCCCCTAGGCCGGCCGGCTCCTCCTCCCCTCCTTTATATACGGGGAGGGGGGCACCCCATAGACACACCAAGTCTTCTCTTAGCCGTGTGCGGCGCCCCCCTCCACAGTTACACACCTCGGTCATATCGTCGTAGTGCTTAGGCGAAGCCCTGCTCCAGTAACTTCATCATCACCGTCGCCACGCCGTCGTGCTGACGGAACTCTTCCTCGTCCTCAACTGGATCAAGAGCTCGAGGGACGTCATCAAGCTGAACGTGTGCTGAACGCGGAGGTGCCGTACGTTCGGTGCTTGGATCGGTTGGATTGCGAAGACGTTCGACTACATCAACCACGTTACTAAATGCTTCCGCTTTCGGTCTACAAGGGTATGTTGACACACTCTCCCGTCTCGTTGCTATGCATCTCCTAGATAGATCTTGTGTGATCGTAGGAAAACTTTGAAATACTGCGTGACCCAACAGTGCGGTTCGATGAGACTAACGGCTCGCAAAGAGAGCACCTGCCAAATGTGCTAGATGAAGCCTCACCAAGTGAATCTATCAAGATTATGGGTACTGGAGAAATCATACCTTCAGAGGCACAAGCTGAAGAGGAAATCATCATTTCCGCACCTAATCAACCCGAAGACACTGCTCAACCTGAAGCCAATGCTGAAGATGAAGACAATGATCAGCGAGGGCAAAATCGTCGTCCAGTTCATCCTCGTGTTGCAAATGAAGTACAGATTGAGAAGATAATTGATAGCATCAATGCACCTGGTCCACTCACTCGTTCAAGAGCAACACAGCTAGCAAATTTCTATGGGCACTTTGCATTTGTCTCTATATCTGAACCCAAGAAAGTTGATGAAGCCTTCATGGAACCTGAATGGATTCAAGCTATGCAAGAAGAGCTTCAATAATTCGAACTGAACAATGTATGGGAGCTAGTGAAGCGTCCCGATCCTCGCAAGCACAATATCATTGGCACCAAATGGATCTATCGCAACAAACAAGATGAGCATGGTCAAGTCATCAGAAACAAGGCTCATCTCGTTGCTCAAGGTTACACTCAAGTTGAAGGGATTGACTTCGATGAAACATTTGCTCCCGTGGCTAGGCTTGAAGCTATTCACATTCTGCTAGCCTATGCCAACCACCACAACATTCTTCTGTACCAAATGGATGTAAAGAGTGCCTTTCTCAACAGCAAAATTGAAGAACTGTATGTTGCACAACCACCTGGTTTTGAAGACCCAAAGCGTCCTGACATGGTATACAAGCTCAACAAGGCACTGTATGGCCTCAAACAAGCACCTCGATCTTGGTATGACACACTCAAAGACTTCCTGAAGAGCAAAGGCTTCAAACCTGGTTCTCTAGATCACACTCTCTTCACGAAGACATATGACGGTGAACTATTTGTATGCCAAATCTACATGGATGACATTATCTTCGGCTGCACTAACAAGAGATATAGTGATGAGTTTGGGCATATGATGCAAGAGCAATATCAGATGTCCATGATGGGTGAGCTGAAATTCTTCCTCGGTCTTCAAATCCGTCAGCAGAGCAATGGCATCTTCATTTCACAAGAAAAATATCTCAAAGATTGCCTAAAGAAGTTTGGAATGCATGACTGCAAAGGGTACACGACGCCAATGCCAACCAAAGGTCAACTGGATCCCGACGACAATGGTAAAGAGTTTGATCAAAAGGTATACCACTCCATGATTGGTTATTTACTCTATTTATGTGCATCTAGGCCAGATATAATGCTTAGCGTTTGCATGTGTGCCCGATTTCAAGCGGCACCAAAGGAATCGCATCACTTAGCTGTGAAGCGAATTCTTCGATATTTGGCTTACACCCCAACACTAGGATTATGGTATCCAAAGGGCTCAGATTTTGATCTAGTTGGATTCTCAGCTGCTGATTATGCTGGTGACAAGGTTGATCGCAAGTCCACATCAGGAATATGTCACTTTCTTGGACGATCTCTTGTCTGTTGGTCTTCAAAGAAGCAGAACTGTGTATCCCTCTCCACTGCTGAATCTGAATACATTGCTGCTGGATCTTGCTGCGCTCAGCTTCTATGGATGAAGCAAACTCTCAAGGACTATGGCATCCACCTGAAGCATGTGCCACTCTACTGCGACAATGAAAACGCCATCAAGATTGCCAACAAACCAGTTCAACACTCAAAGACAAAGCACATTCAGATCCGTCATCACTTTCTCAGAGATCATGTCATGAAGGAAGATATTGATATCATTCACGTCAACACTGAAGAGCAATTGGCAGATATCTTCACAAGGCCCTTGGATGAGAAAAGGTTTTGCAAGTTGCGGTGTGAGCTAAATATCTTAGAATCATCAAATGTCCTATAATTGGACACACATCCTAACGCTTAAGCATGTTGATGACTTAGATGTGCAACACACGAAGTAACGTATATCTTCAATCAATGAAGACATATACTCTAAGTATGAATACATTAACACGGAATTTGACTTCGGAGCGCCACGATAATTGTGCGCCGTGTCTGGGTCTAATACTTCCTATACGGCGGGTAACGCCACCACCAAACTTTCTCAAAGATTTTCTTTTGGCGTCATGATTGCATTATCTTCGCATTTGGTTTGTCTTTAACATTGATTTATCTTCAAGGTTTATCTTCGCAATGTTGATTTAGTCTTTTGATGTATATATATATATATATATATATATATATATATATATATATATATATATATATATATATATATATATATATATATATATATAGGAAAAATTCATCCTACCACCTGGGGTAGTTACCCCACATGTCTCATATACTACCTTATGGTAGTATATATTCTACTTTATCATTTTAGGTATGTTCATATACTATATATAAGATACTCCAAAGTGGGTTACATGAAAAAATTGCAAGTTAGCCCATGATTTTTATTATATTTGTGAAATACGTATATATTTGTACGTAAAAAAGAGCATACTCAAAATATGATACATACTACCAAAAAATAGTATATATACTACCTAAACATTCTTATATACTACATACTACGCGTACATACTCTACGATTTGATAGATACTACATACAACATACAAAAATCAAGTGGTGGTAACTACCACTGGTGGTAGATTATATATATATATATATATATATGGTGGTCTGTCCTCTACAACATTCACTTATAGCTATGTCTTCAACCTTGCCATTTTTCC
Source organism: Aegilops tauschii subsp. strangulata (assembly GCF_002575655.3). Taxonomy (NCBI): domain Eukaryota; kingdom Viridiplantae; phylum Streptophyta; class Magnoliopsida; order Poales; family Poaceae; genus Aegilops; species Aegilops tauschii. Next base: position 73,373,051 of record NC_053039.3, on the reverse strand, counting down.
GAACTAAGTGAATGTGATTGGACCCTAACCCCTTCTGTGCTTCTTCCTCAAACTCTATCTATCTAGTCATACGCGTTCTGTTGATACTTGTCGAATGTCTTCACTGCATCCTTGTCAGCTGAAGATACAGAGACACACATTTAAAACTGCTTTCAATGATATATCTCTTTTGCCTGAATCCTGGAGAAGCCGGAATGACCACCCGCCAAACCAGGCGTGCGTGGGAACATGGAACAACTTTCAATGAGTTACATGCACGCCACGTGTCCATCAGATGTGAACCGCCAGGGGCACCCGCGTAATTACACTCTGCAGCCCTCTACCTTATAAATACTCACACTGCGCGGTCATTGTCTTTTCTTCCACCACGCCACCTCGCTCAAACCCTAGCGCCTCCGCTAGCTCGCATCAACGCTGGAGATGAAGCGCTTAGCTGCCGCGACTTCTTTGACGCCGTCCTCACGCCGGACACAAACCTCGTCCTCTCCGCCGCCATTGTAGGTGTCTTCTGCCGTCAAGTTAGGGCGCGGGAGATTGAACTGCCCGGCTTCTTTATCTGCCTCGTCTAGCAGTTCATCAGCGGTAATTAAATCTCACTTTTTACTTTCTTATTGATCCGTCAAATCCATCCACTTCACGAAGGAAATATGCCCTAGAGGCAATAATAAAGTTATTATTTATTTCCTTATATCATGATAAATGTTTATTATTCATGGTAGAATTTTATTAACCGGAAACTTAGTACATGTGTGAATACATAGACAAACAGAGTGTCACTAATATGCCTCTACTAGACTAGCTCGTTGAATCAAAGATGGTTAAGTTTCCTAGCCATAGACATGAGTTGTCATTTGATTGACGGGATCACATCATTAGAGAATGATGTGATTGACTTGACCCATTCCGTTAGCTTAGCATTTGATCGTTTAGTATATTGCTATTGCTTTCTTCATGACTTATACATGTTCCTATGACTATGAGATTATGCAACTCCCAAATACCGGAGGTACTTTGTGTGCTACCAAATGTCACAACGTAACTGGGTGATTATAAAGGTGCTCTACAGGTGTCTCCGATGGTACTTGTTGAGTTGGCATATATCAAGATTAGGATTTGTCACTCCGATTGTCGGAGAGGTATCTCTGGGCCCTCTCGGTAATGCACATCGCTGTAAGCCTTGCAAGCAACGCAACTAATGAGTTAGTTGCGGGATGATGTATTACGGAACGAGTAAAGAGACTTGTCGGTAACGAGATTGAACTAGGTATTCAGATACCGACGATCGAATCTCGGGCAAGTAACATACCGATGACAAAGGGAACAACGCATGTTGTTATGCGGTTTGACTGATAAAGATCTTCGTAAAATATGTAGGGGCCAATATGAGCATCCAGGTTCCGTTGTTGGTTATTGACCAGAGATAAGTCTCAGTCATGTCTACATAGTTCTCGAACCCGTAGGGTCCGCACGCTTAACGTTCGGTGACGATCGGTATTATGAGTTTATGTGTTTTGATGTACCGAAGGATGTTCGGAGTCCCGGATGAGATCAGGGACATGATGAGGAGTCTCGAAATGTTAAGGTTCTGAGTGGTTCGGGTATTTATCGGAGTACTGGAGAGTTACGGGAATTCGCTGGGGAGTATATGGGCCTTATTGGTCTTTAGGGGAGAGAGAGGGGCTCCCTAGGGCAGGCCGCGCACCCCCCAAGGCCTAGTCCGAATCGGACTAGGGGGAGGGGCGGCGCCCCCTCCTTGTTGGGGAACGCAGTAATTTCAAAAAATTTCCTACGCACACGCAAGATCATGGTGATGCATAACAACGAGAGGGGAGAGTGTTGTCCACGTACCCTCGTAGACCGAAAGCGCAAGCGTTAACACAACGCGGTTGATGTAGTCGTACGTCTTCACGATCCGACCGATCAAGTACCGAACGCACGGCACCTCCGAGTTCAGCACACGTTCAGCTCGATGACGTCCCTCAAACTCCGATCCAGCCGAGTGTTGAGGGAGAGTTTCGTCAGCACGACGGCGTGGTGACAATGTTGATGTTCTACCGACGCAGGGCTTCGCCTAAGCACCGCTACGATATTATCGAGGTGTAATATGATGGAGGGGGGCACCGCACACGGCTAAGAGATCAATAGATCAATTGTTGTGTCTATGGGGTGCCCCCTGCCCCCGTATATAAAGGAGCAAGGGGGAGGCCGCCGGCCAAGGAGGAGGGCGCGCCAAGGGGGGAGTCCTACTCCCACCGGGAGTAGGACTCCTCCTTTCCTTGTTGGAATAGGAGAAGGGAAGGGAGAAGGAGAAAGAAGGAAGGGGGCGCCCCCCCTCCCTAGTCCAATTCGGACTAGTCCATGGGGAAGGGTGCAGCCACCCTTTGGGGCCTTTTCTCTCCTTTCCCGTATGGCCCATTAAGGCCCAATACGAATTCCCGTAACTCTCCGGTACTCCGAAAAATACCCGAATCACTCGGAACCTTTCCGAAGTCCGAATATAGTCGTCCAATATATCGATCTTTACGTCTCGGACATTTCGAGACTCCTCGTCATGTCCCCCATCTCATCCGGGACTCCGAACTCCTTCGGTACATCAACATACATAAACTCATAATATAACCGTCATCGTAACGTTAAGCGTGCGGACCCTACGGGTTCGAGAACTATGTAGACATGACCGAGACACCTCTCCGGTCAATAACCAATAGCGGAACCTGGATGCTCATATTGGCTCCCACATATTCTACGAAGATCTTTATCGGTCAGACCGCATAACAACATACGTTGTTCCCTTTGTCATCGGTATGTTACTTGCCCGAGATTCGATCGTCGGTATCTCGATACCTAGTTCAATCTCGTTACCGGCAAGTCTCTTTACTCGTTCCGTAATACATCATCCCGCAACTAGCTCATTGGTTGCAATGCTTGCAAGGCTTATAGTGATGTGCATTACCAAGTGGGCCGAGAGATACCTCTCCGACAATCGGAGTGACAAATCCTAATATCGAAATACGCCAACCCAACAAGTACCTTTGAAGACACCTGTAGAGCACCTTTATAATCACCCAGTTACATTGTGACGTTTGGTAGCACACAAAGTGTTCCTCCGGTAAACGGTAGTTGCATAATCTCATAGTCATAGGAACATGTATAAGTCATGAAGAAAGCAATAGCAACATACTAAACGATCGAGTGCTAAGCTAATGGAATGGGTCAAGTCAATCACGTCATTCTCCTAATGAGGTGATCCCATTAATCAAATGACAACTCATGTCTATGGCTAGGAAACATAACCATCTTTGATTAACGAGCTAGTCAAGTAGAGGCATACTAGTGACACTCTGTTTGTCTATGTATTCACACATGTATTATGTTTCCGGTTAATACAATTCTAGCATGAATAATAAACATTTATCATGATATAAGGAAATAAATAATACTTTATTATTGCGTCTAGGGCATATTTCCTTCAGTCTCCCACTTGCACTAGAGTCAATAATCCAGTTCACATCGCCATGTGATTTAACATCAATAATTCACATCACCATGTGATGAACACCCATAGTTCACATTGTCATGTGACCAACACCCAAAGGGTTTACTAGAGTCAATAATGTAGTTCACATCGCTATGTGATTAACACCCAAAGAGTACTAAGGTGTGATCATGTTTTGATTGTGAGATAATTTTAGTCAACGGGTCACATTCAGATCCGTAAGTATTTTGCAAATTTCTATGTCTACAATGCTCTGCATGGAGCTACTCTAGCTAATTGCTCCCACTTTCAATATGTATCTAGACCGAGATTTAGAGTCATCTAGATTAGTGTCAAAACTTGCATCCACGTAACCCTTTACGATGAACCTTTTGTCACTTCCATAATCGAGAAACATATCCTTATTCCACTAAGGATAATTTTGACCGCTGTCCAGTGATCTACTCCTAGATCACTATTGTACTCCCTTGCCAAAATCAGTGTAGGGTATACAATAGATCTGGTACACAGCATGGCATACTTTGTAGAACCTATGGCCAAGGCATATTGAATGACTTTCATTCTCTTTCTATCTTCTGCCGTGGTCGGGCTTTTGAGTCTTACTCAATTTCACACCTTGTAACACAGGCAAGAACTCTTTCTTTGACTGTTCTATTTTGAACTACTTCAAAATCTTGTTAAGGTATGTACTCATTAAAAAAACTTATCAAGCGTCTTGATCTATCTCTATAGATATTGATGCTCAATATGTAAGCAGCTTCACCGAGGTCTTTCTTTGAAAAACTCCTTTCAAACACTCCTTTATGCTTTGCAGAATAATTCTACATTATTTCCGATCAACAATATGCCATTCACATATACTTATCAGAAATGCTATAGTGCTCCCACTCACTTTCTTGTAAATACAGGCTTCACCGCAAGTCTGTATAAAACTATATCCTTTGATCAACTTATCAAAGCGTATATTCCAACTCCGAGATGCTTGCACCAGTCCATAGATGGATCGCTGGAGCTTGCATATTTTGTTAGCACCTTTAGGATTGACAAAACCTTCTGGTTGCATCATATACAACTCTTCTTTAATAAATCCATTAAGGAATGCAGTTTTGTTTATCCATTTGCCAGATTTCATAAAATGCAGCAATTCTAACATGATTCGGACAGACTTAAGCATAGATACGAGTGAGAAATTCTCATCGTAGTCAACACCTTAAACTTGTCGAAAACCTTTTGCGACAATTCTAGCTTTGTAGATAGTAACACTACTATCAGCGTCCGTCTTCCTCTTGAAGATCCATTTAATCTCAATGGCTTGCCGATCATTGGGCAAGTCAATCAAAGTCCATACTTTGTTCTCAAACATGGATCTCATCTCAGATTTCATGGCCTCAAGCCATTTTGCGGAATCTGGGCTCACCATCGCTTCTTCATAGTTCGTAGGTTTGTCATGGTCTAGTAACATAACCTCTAGAACAGGATTACCGTACCAATCTGGTGCGGATCTTACTCTGGTTGACCTACGAGGTTCAGTAATAACTTGATCTGAAGTTTCATGATCATCATCATTAACTTCCTCACTAATTTGTATAGGCGTAACAGAAACTAGTTTCTGCGATGAACTACTTTCCAATAAGGGAGCAGGTACAATTACCTCATCAAGTTCTACTTTCCTCCCACTCACTTCTTTTGAGAGAAACTCCCTCTCTAGAAAGGATCCATTCTTAGCAACGAATGTCTTGCCTTCGGATCTGTGATAGAAGGTGTACCCAACTGTCTCCTTTGGGTATCCTATGAAGACACATTTCTCCGATTTGGGTTTGAGCTTATCAGGATGAAACTTTTTAACATAAGCATCTCAATCCCAAACTTTAAGAAATGACAACTTTGGTTTCTTGCCAAACCACAGTTCATAAGATGTCGTCTCAACGGATTTAGATGGTAGCCTATTTAACATGAATGCAGCTGTCTCTAATGCATAACCCCAAAACGATAGTGGTAGATCGGTAAGAGACATCATATATCGCACCATATCTAATAAAGTACTGTTACGATGTCCGGACACACCATTACACTATGGTGTTCCAGGTGGCGTGAGTAGTGAAACTATTTCACATTGTTTTAACTGAAGGCCAAACTCGTAACTCAAATCTTCTCCACGATCAGATCGTAGAAACTTTATTGTCTTGTTACGATGATTTTCCACTTCACTCTGAAATTATATGAACTTTTCAAATGTTTCAGACTTTTGTTTCAGTAAGTAGATATACCCATATCTGCTCAAATCATCTGTGAAGGTCAGAAAATAATGATACCTGCTACGAGCCTCAATTTTCATCGGACCACATACATCTGTATGTATGATTTCCAACAAATCTGTTGCTCTCTCCATAGTTCCGGAGAACGGCGTTTTAGTCATCTTGCCCATGAGGCACGGTTCGCAAGCATCAAGTGATTCATAATCAAGTGATTCCAAAATCCCATCAGTATGGAGTTTCTTCATGCGCTTTACACCAATATGACCTAAACGGCAGTGCCGCAAATAAGTTGCACTATCATTATTAACTTTGCATCTTTTGGCTTCAATATTATGAATATGTGTATCACTACGATCGAGATCCAACAAACCATTTTCGTTGGTGTGTATGACCATAGAAGGTTTTTATTCATGTAAACAGAACAACAATTGTTCTCTAACTTAAATGAATAACCGTATTGCAATAAACATGATCAAATTATATTCATGCTCAATGCAAACACCAAATAACACTTATTTAGTTTCAACACTAATCCCGAAAGTATAGGGAGTGTGCGATGATGATCATATCAATCTTGGAACTACTTCCAACACACATCGTCACCTCGCCTTTTTACTAGTCTCTGTTTATTCTGCAACTCCCGTTTCGAGTTACTACACTTAGCAACTGAACCAGTATCAAATACGGAGGGGTTGCTATAAACACTAGTAAGTACACATCAATAACATGTATATCCAATATACCTTTGTTCACTTTGCCATCCTTCTTATCCACCAAATACTTGGGGCAGTTCCGCTTCCAGTGACCAGTCCCTTTGGAGTAGAAGCACTTAGTCTCAGGCTTAGGTACAGACTTGGGCTTCTTCACTTGAGTAGCAACTTGCTTGCCGTTCTTTTTGATGTTCCCCTTCTATCCCTTTGCCCTTTTCTTGAAACTAGTGGTCTTGTTAACCATAAACACTTGATGCTCTTTCTTGATTTCTACCTTCGTCGATTTCAGCATCGCGAAGAGCTCGGGAATTACTTTCATCATCCCTTACATACTATAGTTCATCACGAAGTTCTACTAACTTGGTGATGGTTACTAGAGAATTCTGTCAATCACTATTTTATCTGGAAGATTAACTCCCACTTGATTCAAGCAATTGTAGTACCCAGACAATCTGAGCACATGCTCACTGCTTGAGCTATTCTCCTCCATCTTTTAGCTATAGAACTTGTTGGAGACTTCATATCTCTCAACTCGGGTATTTGCTTGAAATATTAACTTCAACTCCTGGAACATCTCATATGGTCCATGACATTCAAAACGTCTTTCAAGTCCCGATTCTAAGCCGTTAAGCATGGTGCACTAAACTATCAAGTAGTCATCATATTGAGCTAGCCAAACATTCATAACGTCTACATCTGCTCCTGCAATAGGTCTGTCACCTAGTGGTGCATCAAGGACATAATTCTTCTGTGCAACAATGAGGATAATCCTCAGATCACGGATCCAATCCGCATCTTTGCTACTAACATCTTTCAACATAATTTTTCTCTAGGAACATATCAAAAATAAACACAGGGAAGCAACAACGTGAGCTATTGATCTACAACATAATTTGCAAAATACTATCAGGACTACGTTCATGATAAATTTAAGTTCAATTCATCATATTACTTAAGAACTCCCACTTAGATAGACATCCCTCTAATCTTCTAAGTGATCACGTGATCCATATCAACTAAACCATGTCCGATCATCACGTGAGATGGAGTAGTTTCAATGGTGAACATCACTATGTTGATCATATCTACTATATGATTCATGCTCGACCTTTCGGTCTCCGTGTTCCGACGCCATATCTGTATATGCTAGGCTCGTCAAGTTTAACCTGAGTATTCCGCGTGTGCAACTGTTTTGCACCCGTTGTATTTGAACGTAGAGCCTATCACACCCGATCATCACGTGGTGTCTCAGCACGAAGAACTTTCGCAACGGTGCATACTCAGGGAGAACACTTATACTTTGATAATTTAGTGAGGGATCATCTTATAATGCTACCGTCAATCAAAGCAAGATAAGATGCATAAAATATAAACATCACATGCAATCAATATAAGTGATATGATATGGCCATCATCATCTTGTGCTTGTGATCTCCATCTCCGAAGCATTGTCATGATCACCATCATCTCCGGCGCGACACCTTGATCTCCATCGTAGCATCGTTGTTGTCTCGCCAACTATTGCTTTTACGACTATCGCTACCGCTTAGTGATAAAGTAAAACAATTACATGGCGATTGCATTTCATACAATAAAGCGACAACCATATGGCTCCTGCCAGTTGCCGATAACTCGGTTACAAAACATGATCATCTCATACAATAAAATATAGCATCATGTCTTGACCATATCACATCACAACATGCCCTGCAAAAACAAGTTAGACGTCCTCTACTTTGTTGTTGCAAGTTTTACGTGGCTGCTACAGGCTTAGCAAGAACCGTTCTTACCTACGCATCAAAACCACAACGATAGTTTGTCAAGTTGGTGCTGTTTTAACCTTCGCAAGGACCGGGCGTAGCCACACTCGGTTCAACTAAAGTGAGAGAGACAGACACCCGCCAGTCACCTTTAAGCAACGAGTGCTCGCAACGGTGAAACCAGTCTCGCGTAAGCGTACGCGTAATGTCGGTCCGGGCCGCTTCATCTCACAATACCGCCGAACCAAAGTATAAAATGTTGGTAAGCAGTATGACTTATATCGCCCATAACTCACTTGTGTTCTACTCGTGCATAACATCAACGCATAAAACCTGGCTCGGATGCCACTGTTGGGGAACGTAGTAATTTCAAAATTTTCCTACGCACACGCAAGATCATGGTGATGCATAGCAACGAGAGGGGAGAGTGTTGTCCACGTACCCTCGTAGACCGAAAGCAGAAGCGTTAACACAACGCGGTTGATGTAGTCGTACGTCTTCATGATCCGACCGATCAAGTACCGAACGCATGGCACCTCCGAGTTTAGCACACGTTCAGCTCGATGACGTCCCTCAAACTCCGATCCAGCTGAGTGTTGAGGGAGAGTTTCGTCAGCACGACGGCGTGGTGACAATGTTGATGTTCTACCGACGCAGGGCTTCGCCTAAGCACCGCTACGATATTATCGAGGTGTAATATGGTGGAGGGGGGCACCGCACACGGCTAAGAGGTCAATAGATAAATTGTTGTGTCTATGGGGTGCCCCCCTGCCCCCGTATATAAAGGAGCAAGGGGGAGGCCGCCGGCCAAGGAGGAGGGCGCGCCAAGGGGGGAGTCCTACTCCCACCGTGAGTAGGACTCCTCCTTTCCTTGTTGGAATAGGAGAAGGGAAGGGAGAAGGAGAAAGAAGGAAGGGGGCGGCCCCCCCTCCCTAGTCCAATTCGGACTAGTCCATGGGGAGGGGTGCGGCCACCCTTTGGGGCATTTTCTCTCCTTTCCCGTATGGCCCATTAAGGCCCAATACGAATTCCCGTAACTCTCCGGTACTCCGAAAAATACCCGAATCACTCGGAACCTTTCCGAAGTCCGAATATAGTCGTCCAATATATCGATCTTTACGTCTCGGCCATTTCGAGACTCCTCGTCATGTCCCCGATATCATCCGGGACTCCGAACTCCTTCGGTACATCAACATACATAAACTCATAATATAACCGTCATCGTAACATTAAGCGTGCGGACCCTACGGGTTCGAGAACTATGTAGACATGACCGAGACACCTCTCTGGTCAATAACCAATAGCGGAACCTGGATGCTCATATTGGCTCCCACATATTCTACGAAGATCTTTATCGGTCAGACCGCATAACAACATACGTTGTTCCCTTTGTCATCGGTATGTTACTTGCCCGAGATTCGATCGTCGGTATCTCGATACCTAGTTCAATCTCGTTACCGGCAAGTCTCTTTACTCGTTCCGTAATACATCATCCTGCAACTAGCTCATTAGTTGCAATGCTTGCAAGGCTTATAGTGATGTGCATTACCGAGTGGGCCCAGAGATACCTCTCCGACAATCAGAGTGACAAATCCTAATCTCGAAATACGCCAACCCAACAAGTACCTTCGGAGACACCTGTAGAGCACCTTTATAATCACCCAGTTACGTTGTGACGTTTGGTAGCACACTAAGTGTTCCTCCGGTAAACGAGAGTTGCATAATCTCATAGTCATAGGAACATGTATAAGTCATGAAGAAAGCAATAGCAACATACTAAACATCGAGTGCTAAGCTAACGGAATGGGTCAAGTCAATCACGTCATTCTCCTAATGAGGTGATCCCGTTAATCAAATGACAACTCATGTCTATGGCTAGGAAACATAACCATCTTTGATTAACGAGCTAGTCAAGTAGAGGCATACTAGTGACACTCTGTTTGTCTATGTATTCACACATGTATTATGTTTCCGGTTAATACAATTCTAGCATGAATAATAAACATTTATCATGATATAAGGAAATAAATAATACTTTATTATTGCCTCTAGGGCATATTTCCTTCACTCCTTCCTTCTCTTCTCTCTTCTCCTTCCTTCTCTCCTACTCCTACTACTTGGAAAGGGGGGAATCCTACTCCCGGTGGGAGTAGGACTCCCCAGGGCGCGCCATAGTAGAGGGCAGGCCCACCCCCTCCTCCACTCCTTTATATACGGGGGAAGGGGGCACCCCATAGACACACAAGTTGATCATTGATCTCTTAGCCGTGTGCGGTGCCCCCCTCCACCATAATCCACCTCGGTCATATCGTAACGGTGCTTAGGCGAAGCCCTGCGTCGGTAGCTTCATCATCACCGTCATCACACCGTCGTGCTGGTGAAACTCTCCCTCGAAGCTCTACTGGATCGTGAGTTCGTGGGACGTCACCGAGATGAACGTGTGCAGATCGCGGAGGTGCCGTACGTTCGGTACTAGGATCGGTCAATCGTGAAGACATACGACATCAACCGTGTTGTCATAACACTTCCGCTTTCGGTCTACGAGGGTACGTGGACAACACTCTCCCATCTTGTTGCTATGCATCACCATGATCTTGCGTGTGCGTAGGAGTTTTTTTTTGAAATTACTACGTTCCCCAACACTTCAACCAAAAGTGGTTTCTGTACTTCCAAATCTGGATTTGTCTCTGTCTGCATCTCATATCATGCAAAGGATATTCACTTATGCTTCATAACTAGTTAGATTCCTCACTTGTACTTATTCATGGATTCGTACAAATCTGGAACCAACTCTCTTCAAATAAGTGAATGTCTTCGCTCTATGAGGTCAATGTCTTCAAACTGATTTATCTTCAAAATCTTCCGAGAATGCATATGACCTCTTCCCCTTCCCTCGCACCTCTAATGCTGTCACAGGTACATGTCCGTGGGAGAATCCCTTGGTTCTCATAGTCTGCATTCATTTGCAGAGTTCTTACAACATTATATTCACTCCCCTGAAGCCAGTTCTTGTCTGACCAGTAGATGGAAGACTTCACAATTCTGAGGCCTATCAGTATGAATATCATGGCCACTGAGAAATCAGCAAGGAAAGGTGGCAGGCAGCACCGAGGCAATACAACTCTAGATCTGCCTCCGGATCTACATGAACTATACAAAACAGATCCAGAGGAGAACTACAATCAGCGCAAGACCCGAATCCAATGGATTCGAAGATATTGGGCAGAACAGTGGTTCAGGTACAACTTTGTCACAGCTGAATATGCTGAGAAGAACGCCATCAAGTGCCCATGGGGCGATATTCTGTACAAGAATCTGCAGCCAAAGTCGAAGCCTGAAGCTATTGCTCAAGGTTTCTATCCGTGCATGGTCCGAGGACCGAAGCCTAAGAATGCTGACCCATCATCCTTATTATGGTGTCGTGATGACAATCTGTTCAAGCGCAACTACTAGTTCGCAAAGGAGTCAGCTGCAAAGAACAAGAGGGATTTTGGACTCAACTTCAACCCTGGTCCGTCTGCTCCAAGACAGGATGGCACTCACGATGCCAATCCCAACGTCATCGGGCCCTTCAATAGCTTTGATGGGCTCCTCTCCCACATTGCAGCTCAAAGGGCCACGGTGGAGCAATCAGCTAATGACGCAGACTCCGAAGATGCTCTTGCACCTCCGAAGCAGAATAAGAAGAAGTCAAAAGCTTCAAAGTCCTTTGCTGCACCAACTGCTTCAACTATGAAGCCATTGAAGACTACACCTCCTGAACCCAGTGTGCAGTCTGAAGATTTGTCTCGTGTCTCCAAGAAGACCAAGAAGCCCAAGAAGATTTCTGGGCATGAACTGACTCCTCCTGCTGTTCTGCGCAACGAGGAAGACACCATTGATCTATCAAGTGATGAAGATCGTGGTGATTAAGCTCTAGAGATGCGGATCAAGAGCAAGCAAGAGGCGGAAATCTTCAACTGATCTGACCCTCTTTGATGTTGACATTTTGAACAACTTCATCGATGAATGGTTTGATGACCAGAGCATCAGTATCGATGACCTTCAGCTGCCCGTGGACATAAGCATCACGTTTCATGGAGCCATTGCTAATGAATTGGCCTTGGCTCAGAAAATCGTCGAGCTCAAGAACAAGATTGATCATGATAAGGCGCATTTCAAGAAGAACATGGCCAAGCTCAGTGTGGCTGATGTTCAAATGTTCAAGAAGATGCTGCATGATCTGAAGGAAGAATTCCACAAGAAGCGTGATGAAGCCAAAGGCTCACGCGAGCACATGAAGTACTATGCGTAGAAATGCGTCCAAGCCCAGAATGAAGCGGAAAAGCGAAAGGCTCTTGGGCATCCTGGCATCGACCCCAGAATGGCCGCCAAACAAAAGAAGAAGTCTGATGTGGCCCAATCTGAAGCTCAATGGCAGGAAGTACCTAACATTGTCTTCCCTACCAGCATGACAGGTTCGAAGCCAAAGGTCCCCTCAGCAGCTTCAAAAATGAAGAAGACACGACAAGCCGAGGCCGAAGCCATAAAGAGGAAGCTCAAGGATACTTCTAATGATGCTCCCTCCAAGAAGAAATTGAAGACCAAGGCTCCGAAGTCTTCAAAGAAAGAGCGTGCTATTGCCACAGAGCCCCTCAATGTTGAACCCATTTCAGTCGCTCTTCCTGCCTCAACCAACCAAGAGCGTCGTCTTGTGATCCATGAGCCTGCTTCCATAGAGGCTCATGCCAGTGAAGAAGTTCCAGCTGTTGACCACTGAAGACATTGGTCATGATGACCATGTGAATGATGATGAAGTCCTTCCTCAGCTCGAGCCCCAGTCGGTATCATCGCCTGCTCTGACAAGCAGTGAACTTATCAGCATTGGTCGTCCATTAACGCCAATCGCTCAAGATGACTCATGGACCGAGCGCCAACAACAAGAGACCCCAGTACAAGATGAGACACCACGTACTCCCACTGCTCAAGTTACTTCTTCAGTCCTTGATGATGAAGACTACATGGAACAGACCACTCCTTCTCCAAAGGCGCCGCCAGCTTTTCGCAGGCTTCGCAAGGGCCTCAGGCCACATGTCTCCATGTCGAGCAGGAGAAGCGCAATAAACTAGCTTAGTAGCACGTCAAGTGTTTCCTGAAGCCACTCCCTCTACGACTGCCTCAGAGTCTGATGCCAAGACTGCTGAAGACATTCCGGCTGCATCAGCCGATGAATACAAAGAACAAAGAGAAGAAGAAAGAGAGGCCACACCCCCAGCAATTGATCAAGTCATTCTCGAGGGGAATGTGATTGTGCCCAACCCTCCAGTCCTTGAACAGATGGAGGTTGAAAACCCTGAGGCTGCCACCATCAACGCCAATGAAGCCAATGACTCAGTCATGGCTGGAGACAATGTGGAGCCTGAAGCTAATGTGAATGCTGAAGTCACCATGGCGCCTATCATCTCGGATGGCACCGTTCCTCCTCCAAGGCCTCACACCATGGAACAGGCATTCAATCGTGAAGGTCAGCTTGTCACAGTCAGATGGCCAATTATGCTTCCACCCACTGCTCCCGGGCCACAATATGATTACCATGTGGAGCAGAGGCCTCAAGTTCAGAAGACCAAGCCTAGGCTGCCAAGGCTTCCAAGTGTTGTAACTACACAAGGTTCTTTCAGCGTGCACAACTTCAGAGAGCCCAACACTTTCTTTGACAGTGCCAAGAACCCTTACACGAAGCCTAAGATCTCCTCAGATAGATTTTGGAGCCATCAACAGCGAAGCTACTACTCATGCATCATGTACAACCAAGAGTGGTTCTTTCCACACATGCGTCTGGATTGTGAAGTTATAGCTGGGCTATCATGTCTTGAAGAAGCTCTTGACTGCTTTAGGGATGTTGGTCTTCTGCCTTTTGTGACTGACAAAGAACACTGGAATAAAGAGCTTCTGCTGCAGTTCTATGCCACCCTCCATATTCGCGGCTACAACAGGGATCTGAAGACTTGGGTCCTTGAGTGGATGACAGGTGATGTACATCACGAAGCCAAAGCTCAAGACATCATCGATCTTACTTCCCTGCCCACTCCAGGTGAGTTATACGAACCTGGTTGTCAGCTTCATATGGATGAGCTGTAGAGTATCTTTCAGAAGCCAGAGCCAAACATGAGCCAGGATACTTAGCCTGATGAAGCCATTGCCTCACGACACTGAATATCCAAAAGAATTCCTTGTGAAGGACCTCGAGTACTTGCCACGCACAGTGTACCATATTCTGAGGCGTACTCTATGGCCCATCAAGGGACATTCTTTTGAAGCTAAACTTGAAGGAGCCATGAAGACAATGGTATTTTATATCATCAATGGCATCAGATTCAACTCCCAGGATTTCTTCATCAGACAACTTGCTGCTTCTGGGATTGATCTGTTCGGCCTGAAGTTCTATGCTCCATGGGTGATGCGCCGGATCAAGCTTCATTCCACCATTGACTATCAGCCCTCAGCGCGCAACCATATTGTTTTTCTGCCTGAGGTTGATCTGTCTATTGAAGCCATCTACCCCGAGCCTGCAAAGAAGCCACTCCACCTTCAGAATGCTGAGTTTCAAAGCTTCACGCAACCAATTGAAGGAATTCTTGTTCCCAATGCTGCAACACCTGCTTATCCTCTGGCTGGAAACATGAGAGTGCCACACCATGCTAACTCTGGAGCCACTGCCAGTACAATTGCCCAAAGGCCTTAGAAGCGTCCTCGTGTACTCAACGACCGAGAGCTACTGGTGGCATTGCATCAAAAGCAGGATAAGCATCATGATTGGCTGAAGCGTCAGATGCAGAGTCTCTTGGTGGATGTCAATCGCATCCGTAATCTGGCCACCAAGAACACATTTGTTGCGCATGATGCCTGTAGGCGGTCCTGGAAGAGCCTTACACTGCTATGTTCTGAAGATGATCTGCATGTAGATGGCTTCACAGAACACTTCAAGTTTGACTCCAGGCCTCCTCCAAATGCAAGCTGGCGTCGCACTCCCTCCATTGAAGATTCTGAGCATTCATCTTCGGCTGCAACTGTTGTTGCGAGAGTCGTCGATGAAGAAGACGACGCCACTTCACCAACCTTGGCCGCACTGCACCACGACACTGCATCAGGCCCATCTGCACCACCAAACTCCAACGATGACCCTGCTCCATCATCTACTCCAGCTGGGAACGAGTAGATACTCTATGTCTTCAAACCTTTTTGGTCATTACTGACAAAAGGGGGAGAAGCATATGAGTTGATAGTCTTCAAGCGGGTCCATATGGGTGGTTGCATTATTTTGCTAAGTCTTTACAACTCTCGTCTTTTGAAACAAATTGGTTTTTGGGTTGTAACACTTAAACTCGATGGTCGTCTACTACGTTTTTTTCTGCCACTTTGTGATGCGATGATAAATCCCGCATGAAGTCATTTTGCAGACGCCAATATTTCATTGTGCATGTCACTATCATCGTTATTCTTATATATGCATAATGAATTGTCTTCGTAAGTTGAAGAGGATCTCCATAAAGTAAAACCTTCCATGTGCATTTGCATTCAAAGGCAAAATACTTATATGCACATCTTCAGGGGGAGCCTTTTGCAACTTATGAAGACAATGCTTTTATCCTTAACTCTCACATATTTTTATCCCCGTTGAAAACTTCAACCCGTTTCAATCCCAAAAAGAGGGAGATTGTAAGTGCATCTAGTGACACCCCTAGTTGGTTTTGGAGTATTGACGACAAACTTGGTTGAGGGACTAATGTGTTTGTGAGAATTGCAGGATAACACAGGTAGTAGTCCCTTAATGATTCGGTTTATGTACCAGAGATGACCCCTAAAAATGTGTGAAGACATTGAAGACAAGGTGGTTCGTGAAGATAATGACATGAGAAGACATTCATATGAAGACTATGGAGTGCAAAGACATAGTTGTTTCGTAGTTTCCTTTTCTATTTTGTTGATTCATAGGAACCACCGTACTGTTAAGTGGGGTCCCAATGAACAAAGTCAGAGTGACTGAAGTGATGCTAAACCAAATCCTATGTCTTCGAGCGAAGACACTGAGAGCAAATATTATCTAGAGCTGGATGAGTCAGCTTTACTTGTAGCCCAAGTCAAGATGCCGCGTGTGTTTGAAATCCGACCATTGGACACGTGTCGTTTCCTTAGTGACCCAGGGTCATTTCAGACAAATCAGGTCGGGTTGCCTCCTGGCTATAAATAGCCCACCCCTGTCGAAGTTCGGGTTCCGGCAAAACCCTTAAGGTTCAAACTCTGGGGTGCGCGCGAAGATCTCCCCCTCACCCATCACGCCCTCACATGCTTCGCGATCTCTAGGCTAGGTACGACGAACTCACAACACACGAGACACAAGATTTATACTGGTTCGGGCCACCGTTGCGGTGTAATACCCTACTCTAGTGTGGTGGTGGTGGATTGCCTCTTGGGCTGAGGATGAACAGTACAAGGGGAAGAACAGCCTCCCGAGGAGAGGTGTTCTTGTGCTTGGTGAACTTGTGGGTGTGAGGATGGAAATTCGAACCCCCAAGATGAGCTCAAGATGCCTCCTACTATGGTGGCTAGTCCTATTTATAGAGGCCCTGGTCCTCTTCCCAAATATTGAGTGGGAAGGGAGCCAACAGCGGCCAATTTGAAAGGGGACAACTAGTACAGCTTATCCTGACAAAAGTAGTCTTCGCCTGCTAAAGGCTCTGGTGGTGACGCCGTCTTGGACTCCACGGTGACCTCCGTCTGGCCATCCTGCTGGTCTTGGTCTCGTTGCATCGATATGGAAACCTTTGCCTGATGCCCCGAAACTCCTCGCCCGCGCTTGCCTCCTTAGCACCGTTTTGGGCTCCACGCTGACCTCTGTCTAGCCGTCCTGCTGGTCTTGGTCTCGTTGCACTGATATGGAAACCTTTGCCTGATGCCTCGGAACTCCTCGCCTGCGCTTGCCTCCTTAGCACCAAAGAGGAAACAAGGACACTGTGCGCACTAGCGCCCACCTGGCGCCCGCTTGGTCTCGATCGTCCTAGCTCACGTCATGAGATCCTCGCGAGGTTTGCCTCGCCTTGATCTCTCCGCCCCTTGCGAGCCAGCCTGGTGAGGCCACTCCCAAGGAGGTCTTGCGTCGTCCGCCTCGCGAGGCTTGGCCCCTCGTGAGGGTCTTGAGTGCCTTTTGGTGAAGATGGGCCGTATGGTCCTGCTCGCAGAGCCACGTCATGGGCCGCAGGCAGGCAAGTCTGGGGACCCCCGTTCCTAGAACGCCGACAGTAGCCCCCAGGCCCAAGGCATGCTCGGACTTGGCTTCGAGGCGAAGCAAAAGGGCAAGTGCGTAGCGCCGCGGGCCCCAACAGCTTGCGTCCTTGGTCGACGCGTGGCGGTTGATTGGACATGGGCGTCTCCGCTTCCCCACGCTGCCTCGGCAACTGCCCGACTTGACGAGTCCCTGCTGCATGCAAGGAGAAATCATCATTACATGTGATCATGGGGAGCGCTGGTTGGCCTTCTCCTGCTATAAATGGGGAGGGGGCAGGGCCCCCGTCGCCCATTTCTTCCCATTCCACTCGCTTCTCTCCCTTTGCTCCATTACCAGTAGCGACACCAATGGCGCCGTCGAAAAGGTTCTCCACCACGGAGAAGGGGAAGGCCCCTCGCGAGGGGCCCGGCTCTCCGGCGCCCAAGCGTGGACGCGGCCGTCCCCGCAAGCACACCGTGACCTCCGTCGCGGTCCTTCGCAGTCGCGATGGTGCCGTTTCACGCGGCAGGGGTCGCCCCAGTCGCGGCAGCCCTGTCGATGAAGGGAGACGTGCCGTGGTCACGCGGCCTCCCCGGCCACGCTTCCACTCGGTGGAGGTGCTGCCGGAGTTCGTCGTCTGGTCGGAGAACCCGGCCGGCAACTGGCTTCAGCTCCCGCACTTCTTTGCCGACGAGCTGCCGGCCGCAGGTCCAAGCGAGCTCTGGCTGCAGGCGGACGGCTGCTGCTGCAGGGCTTGCTGGGTCGCGGTTGAGGTCTCCGTCGCGGGCAACATAGCCCTGGCCCGCGGCTGGCAGACGTTTTCCCACGCGCGCGGCCTGGGCAGGCGGTGCACCCTCCATTTCAAGTATGACGGTGATGTGGCCCTCTATGTGAGGGTGTTTGGGGAAGATGGTCGCCGCGCCGGGTGCTGCCGCGAGGTCAACGACGGCGACGAGGTGCTCGGCCTTGGCGATGGTCATGACGAGGATGAGGACGAACCCGCCCTTGACGTCGACCGCGTCTCGTCCAGCTACGGCGGCTCTTCCCCCGGCGACAGCTCCACCAGCGGTGGTTACGACCAGCCGCCGCGCCCGCTTCGAGGGTGGTAGCGGGTCGTCTCGTTGCCGTGCCCCTGTGAAGCGCAAGGAGGGGTCTGGCTGAGCTCGGGACGACGCCAAGAGCCCGCCTTCGCAGTCCGCCACGGGGGCACGCGCAACTTTTATCTCGTTCTTCCTTTCCTTCCTATATTAAGAAAGAAACAAGTATGGGGCCCCAGAGGGGCGTGCAACGAACTATGATTTCTCAGTTATTATGCTATGTTCATCGTCCCTGTGCTGTGTTGCAACATCATCGTTTTATGTAAGGATAACGTAGCTTGACGTGCTCGGAGTAGTCTCCTCTCCACGAGGTGCTCGCTTCCTGGTGCCCGTCGAGGCCCCCTTGGCCTGGTAGGCGCTTAGAAACTGCAAAAAACTTGTTAGGAGGCTTAATGTTTTCCCGAGCCTTGGTCGCAGGCGCCGCTGGCCTTGACCCAGCGCTTTGTATCGCGGTACCCGTGGGGCACGGATTAGGAGAGGTGCACCAGCTTGTGGGCTCGAACGAGGGTGCCTCGTGAAAAGCAGACGAAAAGCAGAAAAAGGGAATAACGCTCACGAGGGCACCTGTGCAGCCCCTCGCGAGGAATGCGAGAGAGAGTACAGGCTAAATTGAAGACGGAAACAGAGGCAGAAGGCAACGGAACCAAATCAGCCGAGAACACTAGAAGCAAACTTCAATTAAAGAGGGGCGAGCCAAATATGGAAAGCAAATGAAAAGTCGCGTCCGGCACCTAGTCTAGTCTTCATGTCTTCTCACCAGCGCGGAGCTAAGTGCTGCAACTAGGACATGGGAGGGAGCCCCCGAGGCCCGAGGGCAACACTCCTGAGACTCCGGGGCATGTACAGCCCCACTCATTATTACGTGAGAGTGTCACGAGCGGAGACCTTCACAGGCACTGGGCCTTCTTCACAGGTGCTGGGCCTTTCTTCATGGGTAGAACTTCCAGAGGTACTGGATGTTCCAGGCGTTCTGGATGGGTACCCCGTCCTGCGTCTCCAGGCGCGCGACGCCAGGCCTGGAGACATGGGCGACCCTAAACGGGCCCTCCCACACGGGTGAGAGCTTATGCAGCCCTTCCCTGGAGAGCACCCGCCTTAGGACGAGGTCACCCACCTCGAGCGTCCTGGAGCGGATGTTGCGGCAGTGGTACCGCCGCAGCGCCTGCTGATACCATGCCGCTCGTAGTGCGGCTTCACGGCGGCGTTCCTCCCCCAGCACGAGATCCATCCCCCGCATGGCGTCCTGCTGTGCCTCCTCGAACGCTAGGACCCGCGCGGAGCGATGTTTGACCTCGTGAAGGAGAACCGCTTCTGCTCCGTAGACGAGGAAGAATGGGGTCTCACCCGTTGGCTTGGTGGCGGTGGTGCGGATGGACCACAGCATGGACTGGAGCTCGTCGTGCCAGCCCCTGCCGCAGGCCTCGAGCTTCTTCTTGAAGGTCCTGGTCTTGAGGCCCCTCAGGATCTCTGCATTGGCGTGTACGGCCCGACCATTGCTCCTAGGGTGCGCCACCGAAGCATAGCAGGCCTGCGTTCCAAGGTTAGCACAATATGTCTTGAAGAGATTACTAGTGAACTGCGAGCCGTTATCGGTGATGATGTGGTTGGGGACCCCGAAACGGCTCACGAGACCCTTGATGAACTTGACCGCGGAGCCAGCTGGGATGGTGCGGACGGCTTCTACCTCCGCCCACTTGGTGAACTTGTCGATGGCGACGTAGAGGTAGCGGTAGCCCCCAGGCGCTCGAGGGAACGGGCCCAAGATATCTAGCCCCTAGACCGCGAACGACCATGAGAGTGGGATGGTCTGGAGGCCCTGAGCCGGCTGATGAATCTGCTTGGCGTGGAACTGGCAGGCCTCGCAGGACCTCACCAACTCAGTCGCGTCATTGAGTGCCGTGGGCCAGTAGAATCCACTGTGAAACACCTTGCCGACGAGGGTCTGTGACGACGAGTGTTGCCCGCAGTCCCCGCCATGTATGTCGGCCAACAACTCTCTTCCTTGCTCCCTGGAGATGCAATGTAGGGAAACGTCATTTGGCCGCTTCTTGTATAACTCACCGTCCCGGATGCAGTACGCCGTGGCTTGTCGCGCCACACGCTCCATGTCCTACTCCTCTTCTGGCAGCATCCCTTGCGTCAGGTATTCCTTGAATTCGTTGATCCAGCACCCCTCCTGAGGTTCGAGTGCCAAGAGCAAGCACGCTCCCAAGGTCGGGCCGCAGGCCGGGGCTCCCGAGGTAGGTGGTTGAGGGAGCTCCTCACGAGGCAGCGCTGTTCTTGAGAGCGGTGGCGTTGCTGATGGCTTGAAGAGCTGCTCCTCAAAGACGCCAGGCTCTTGTGGTAGCCGCTTGATGCTCTTCTGGCGATGTCGTCGGCTTCCTTGTTGGTGCCACGGGGCACATGCTGTAATTCCAGACCCGAGAACTGCTTCTCCATCTTGCGCACCTCCGCGAAGTATGCCTCCATGTGTTCGTCCTTTGGCTCATATACCTTGTTGGAGAAGTTGACGAGGAGCTGCGAGTCGCCCCTGATGGTGAGACGCTTCACCCCCAGGGCCGCCACAGCCTTCAGGCTGGCTCTGAGGCCTTCGTACTCTGCAATGTTGTTGGAGACCTTCTCGCCCTGCCGGAAGCAGAGCTGCACAGTGTAGTAGAGCTTGTCCTGTGTGGGTGAGATGAGCACCGCTCTAGCCCCCGCGCCCTGGCGTGAGCATGCGCCGTCGAAGTAATGACCCAGCCGTCCGGCGCTTCGCTTCCTGGAGATAGGGATTGGTTCTCGCCTGCTTCGAGCTTTGGGGCATCGGTCCATTCCGCCACAAAGTCTGCGAGTGCAGCCCCCTTGATGACCCTGGTTGTGCTGAACTCCAAGTCAAACGCTTGCAGCTCGATGTTCCATTCAGCGACTCACCCGGCAGCATTGGGGCTCCTGAGCACTCTTTCCAGCAGGTAAGCCGAGACGACCTTGATGGGGTGACCCTGGAAGTAGTGGCGCAGCTTGCGCGAGGCCACCAGGAGCGCGAGTAGGATCTTCTGAGGCATGGGGTGTCGTGCCCTTGCATCCCGCAGCACCGTGCTGACGAAATACACCGGGTGCTCGACGAGGGCGGGAGAGCTGACGGAGCCCTCGGCTTCCGGGGGTTGAGGAATCTCTTCGGGGTCTTCGGCTTCGGGGGTTTGGTGGTCCGCCGAAGCAGTCACTGCTTCAGGAGCTTCGCCTTGGTGCCGCACTGCTCCGTTGGGCCCGGTGGTTCCACTTGGCGGGCCCTTGACCTGGCGCTCTTCTCTGAGGGCTACCAGTGCTGCGCTGGCGAAGTGGGGTGTGGCAGACAGGTAGAGCACCAAGGGCTCGAGGGGTCGAGGCGCTACCACACTAGAGGGCTGGTTAGGTATCTCTTGAGGTCTTGAAACGCTTGGTCGGCCTCCGGAGTCCACTCGAATGGGCCCTTCTTCTTCATTAGCTTGAAGAATGGTAGGGCACGCTCTCCCATCTTGGAGATAAAGCACCCCAACATGGTCACACGACCAGCAAGCTTCTGCATCTCTTTGAGGGTCTGCGGTGGGCTCATGTCTTCAATTGCCTTGACCTTTTCTGGGTTCGCCTCGATCCCTCTGTGGGATACGAGAAAACCCAGCAGCTTGCCGGAAGGGACACCGAACACACACTTCTCCGGGTTGAGTCGCAAGTTCACCTAGCGCAGGCTTGCGAAGGTCTCCTCCAGGTCTTGGATCAAGGTTCTTGTCGGTGTCAAAACCGGCGGATCTCGGGTAGGGGGTCCCGAACTGTGCGTCTAAGGTCGATGGTTACAGGAGACAGGGGACACGATGTTTACCCAGGTTCGGGCCCTCTCTATGGAGGTAATACCCTACTTCCTGCTTGATTGATCTTCATTAATATGAGTATTACAAGAGTTGATCTACCACGAGATCGTAATGGCTAAACCCTAGGAGCCTAGCCTGTATGACTATGGTAATGAGTATTCGGTCCTATAGACCTAACCCTCCGGTTTATATAGACACTGGAGGGATCTAGGGTTACATGAGGTCGGTTACAGAGAAAGGAATCTTTATAGTTGATCGCCAAGCTTGCCTTCCACACCAAGGAGAATCCCATCCGGACACGGGTGCAGTCTTCGGCCTTCATGTCTTCACAACCCACCAGTCCGGCCCATGGATAATAGGCCAGATGCCCGAGGACCCCTTAGTCCAGGACTCCCTCAGTTCTCGCCTCCCGAGACTTCACCACAATGTCGTCGACGTAGGCCTCCGCGTTTCTCCTGAGCTGCTGCCCTAAGGTGATGTGCATCAGCCACTGGAAGGATGCTCCCGCGTTGCAGAGTCCGAAAGGCATGCAAGTATAGCAGTACACCCCACACGGGGTCAGGAAGGCAGTCTTCTCCACATCTTCTACTGCCATCTTGATCTGGTGGTAGCCTGAGAACGCATCTAGGAAGCACAACAAATCACACTCGGCGGTGGAGTCGACGATCTGGTCGATGCGTGGAAGCGGGAACGGATCTTGGGGGCAGGCCTTGTTGAGGTTGGTGAAGTCGACACACATGCACTCCTTCCCGCCTTTCTTCGGCACAACAACGGGGTTCGCCAGCCACTCAGGGTACCGAACCTCGCGAATGGCGCCCGCCGCCTCTAGCTTGCAGGTTTCTTGGATGATGAAGGCCTGCTTCTCCGTGGACTATCGTCTCGCCCGCTGCTTCACAGGGCGTACATTGGGGCACACCCTTAAGTGATGCTCAATCACCTCTTTTGGGACCCCCACCAGCTGTTTGGGTTCCCATGCGAATATCTCCTTGTTTGTGCACAATAACTTCACCAATGCTTCTTCTTGGTCAGGGTCGAGGTCGACACCTATGGTAAAGGTGGCTCCTGAGGACCCGTCCTCATCGACCGGCACCTGCTTGGTTTCTGCCTTGTCTTGGGTGAACAACTACTTCTTCTTGGTTGGTGCGGCTCCTTTGGCCTCGGGGGCGCCCGCGCCGACGGGCTGTGCCGCTGCGACGGCCTTGAGGGCGAGTTTGAGCGCCACCAGGGCCTCCTTGGTGTCCCCCTCGATGGTGAGGACACCCTTGCTCCCAGGCATCTTCATGAGGTTGTAAGCCGGATGGGTTGTTGCCATAAACTGGGCTAGAGCTGGGTACCCGAGGATGGCATTGTACGGGAGGCTGATGCGGGCAATGGCGAAGTCGACCAGCTCGGCGCGGTAATTGCCGCGCGTGCCAAGGTGACAGGAAGGCGGATCTGCCCCAGGGAGTGGTGTCACGACTGGTTTTTCAATAAAATATTTATTGAGAGACCAATCCCTTTTACGGACCAGTAAAGAAGAATTCCTTCTCACTGGTAGACAATATCTTGGTCACAGAAGAAAAATACCAGGAGTACTGAATATAATACAAGGTTGAGCGGAGACTGCTCAACAATTTATTACATGTACGCCGATAAAACATAACGGCGGATAGGGTGGCATAACTACTAACTCACGATAACAACGGTGGTGAAAATATCACCGCGAAGCGGGTGATATGACTCCTGAAAACTATAGCTCTTCGAGCGTCGGGGTGAAGCTCGAGGAGATTTATTGCGGGTGGCGGAAGCGTATATAATACAAGTGACCAATATCCAGGATCGCACGGGGCTGACTGGGACTCCTCTAGGCGTCGGACTCACTATCAAACTCTTCATCCATGAGATCGCCTTCGTCAACATCTGGCCAAATCAACAAGCCAGGTGAGTACTATGAAAGTACTCGCAAGACAGTTCGGACATAAGATATAACAAATGTAAACATGATGCACATGAACAGGTTAACAAGTGCACTCAGACATAGAGATAATACTGCACGGGAAATAAAAGAGAAGTCGGGCGGTAGTCCTCCCGAAATCCCAAAATAATATACTGGGTGCCAAACGAGGGTCTGAATGACTCCTCGAGAGGAAAATGCAGAATAACAATGCCGCAGTCGGGCGTTAAGGCGACACCACATAAAGGGCTTATAATAGAAAATAAAAAGGCAGTGCGTGCCACAGTCGGACGTCTGAGCGACATCACATAAAGGGCTTAGGTTGAAAGTAAAAGACAAACACGCCACAGTCGGACGTCTGAGCGACATCACATAAAGGGCTTATATTGAAAGTAAAAGACAAACATGCCACAGTCGGACGTCTGAGCGACATCACATAAAGGGCTTATATTCATAACTTAGTAGCTCATGAATTTTAAATCATATCAAGAGAATAATCAGGCATGAGATAAACAACAGGGTTAGTCCATCCACAGGAATAACGTTCAGCCAAGTTTACTACTCACGCTCGCTTACCGGAAAGAAGAATATACCACGAGGTTATGACATAGACATGGATACGCTGATCACATTACTTGACCATGGATACGATGACTCGGAAGGATTTGACTCTGCAGAGTTTGTACTTTAACCACAGCCAACGGATTTCAGTAGTCACGGGGACTAGTTCCGTTTACGGTGTTTTGGAAGAAACACGTCTAACCAGTACACACCCATTCAACATTCCGAAGCCAGGGATCATCCTCGGCAACGTTCAAGAAAAACCTTGAGACGGGGATGCTACAACCTCGCGTAGCATGGGATCAAATTTCTATATGCGCGCTCTAAGGGGTGCCCCCCTCTCGGTCCCAACCGGAAACACCCATGCCCCCTGACCGGATGACTGGCTTTAATCCAGGGCCATGGAACCCTCATCCCGGCCCCTCTATTTGGTGTGTACACGGAAAGAGGTTACCAACTTACTAAACCGCATTCTGGCAGAAAACATGTGGTAGCACGGAAGGGGGAAGAACGATAACGTGACTCCGTCCATGTTAACGTCGGAATTAATCGGATGACGTAAGGCTGGCATGCTACAACAGTACCACCTTACTGCCCTTCATGTCACCACATGACTAGGCCATCTCTCATCAGAGATCACAATAACTTTGGAACACACGGGTAGTTGCCTCACATGCAACGAGATACTCACCGATACTCATATGCCATGCACAACCTTTCACGCAAACATGCAAAAAACCTATCATATCAAAGGTTCAAACATGCTTGCCTGGTTCGGAGAAGTCGGAGTCTAGCTCGGCGAAGTTCGCGGCTCCGTCACCTCTCCCGGAACCTACGGTATAGCGAAAAATGCATACTAACGTGAAAACCAACGCGTGCAGAAAAGCTGTTCCAAATTTTTTTTCAAATAAATCCCATAGAAAACTAGACAAAATTATAAGACTGTCAGAAAAAGAATCACTCAAAAATCACTTTTTATTAAAAAGTTATAAGGGTTTCTGTCCAGGGACTCATCTGTAATGAAATAGAAAAGTTCCAGGGGCTTAACTGAGAAAACAGAAAACGGTTCGAAAAGAAACGCGCCAGCCCACAGAGAAAACGTACTCTGCCCAAAGGCGCCAACAGAAAATGCTTCGGGGGTGAAAGAAGAGAGGCTGACGTGGGGGGTCCACATGTCAGGTTTGAAAAACCTCGCCGGCGCCCGAAGGCTGCGGTGGTCGCCGGCGTCGAACCACGGCGAGTCAGGGAGATCGGAGTGTACCAAGAGTATCCGCGTGTCCTTCCGTGTCGGTGGGTGGTGGACTTGGGCGTCGGAGAGCACCACGTCGACGGCGACACTTTCTCCGGCGGACGGCGGCTCGGGCGATGGTGGGGAACTCCGGTGGCGTGCTGCAAACTTCGAATTGAAGCGCGGGTCAGAAGGAGGGATGCACTAGAGAGCTACTGGCAAGAGATGGGAGGCAGAGGTGCACGCACGGGAGCGAATCGAGCTGGATCCCGTGGCGGGTCGCGGCGGCCGGAGTTGAGGAAGGAGACTCCCTCGGGGCTCTTCCAGTGGCTAGGTGGGGTCTTGGTGGAGTGTAGAGGTGGTGTGGGTACTAGCTGGAGCTCGGGGCCTCTATTCATAGGCGGCTCGAGGGGGTGGCCGTGAACGGAGAATCTCCGGCGAGCGATTACGGCGAGGCAGTGGCTTGGCAGAGGGTTTAGGTGGCCAGGCAGCACCAGTGAGAGTTACTGGTCCCGTTCCACTGCTAAACTCGGTCGGGCATGGCGTAATGGCGTCGGTCTTCGTCGGGGTCGCCGTACTGGCACGGCGGCGGCAGAGAGCGCGCTCCGCGCCTAGCGGTTCACGATGAGGGTGGCAGCGCGCACGGGGGAGTGGAAGGCCACGCGGCGGCCTCCGGTGGCTTGGGCGGCGCTGGTCAGCGCCGTCTACGCTATGCTTCTTCCTGGCGGCCGCAAAGCCGCCGCTGGCATCGGTCACGGGGCGGCGCACCTCCTCCTGCTCGTCGCCGACGCCCGCAAGCATCCAAGCGCTCGTGCGATGTAGAGGACAAGGGGGAGGGGACAGGGAACACGGCGACGCCGAGGCACTGGCGAGATCGACTACGGACACTGAAGAAACGACAGTAGTTCAGACACTGTTAACTGAACTTGACTGAACCTTAGAGAAACAGTGTCCAGCAGGTGTTCGATGAAATTATTTGGTATGAAGAAAATTTTTCCTGGAGCTGGGACTTGGTGAGGTGACCTCTCAATGCACCCAGAGGCTGCCTGACTTTTCTCAGAATTTTTGGAGAAGGATTTGAATGAATTTCATCAAATTTCGCAAATCTGGTCCAAACTTGCAGCAAGTATAGTTTGAAAAATTTGAACTGGAGACCAGTGGATCTTCATGGATCTTGGTTGAGGGTTCAAAGGACTAGGAAGGGAAAATGGTTTGGGGGCAAAAATCAAAGCAGAAAGAGTAGTTCCTTTGTAAACCTCCAAGGATCAAGATATAAGGCAGAAATTGTTTTTGATAAGAAATAAATGGAAATAATTATATGGAGAGGTTCAACTTGCTGGATTTGAAGCATATCATGATCCAAAGATGAGGAAAGGCTTATGGGAGGGAATTTACCCTTGGGTCATGGCAAGAGGAATTTTTGAAAGTGGAAAAGGATCATTCCAAAAGCTATAGGGCCTTTTAAAGAAATTTTCAAAGGACATTTTTCCAAGAGAAAAACATTTTGGTTTGAGTCCAAATAAAAGAGGAAAACCTCCAAGAACAAAATCAAGTTTTGAGTTAATCCAAAAATGAAGCACTAGTCATAAAAGAAAATATTTTGAGAGGGAGAGTTCTTTTAGAAGAAAAGTTTAAATCACCTCCCTCAAAACAAGGAAAAGTTTTGAAAAAGCCAAATAAAATTTTGGGTGTCACAACACCTACCCCCTTAGGAAAAATCTCGTCCTCGAGATTTCAGCTGATCCTCAAATAGGTATGGATACTCTGCCTGGAGAAAATCTTCCCTTTCCCATGTAGCTTCATCCTCAGTGTGGTTGCTCCATTGAACTTTGAAATTTTTTGTTTTTTTTCTGACGGGTCCTCCTTTCAGACTCTTCCAAAATCTTTACTGGCCTCTCTCTGTAGGTGAGGTCTGGTTGTATATCAATGCTTTCATGAGATACATGCTTCTCCGGGTTACTTACACGTTTTCTCAATTGTGAGACATGGAACACGTCATGGACGTCTGATAGCTCCTTGGGTAAGTCTAGTTTGTAGGCCACTGTGCCTCTTCGTGCCTCTATACAGAATGGTCCGATAAATCTCGGGGCTAGCTTCCCCTTTGAACCGTTGCAGGCCCCTCATAGGAGACACTCGTAGGTATACGGAATCACCGGGTTCAAAGCTGACCTCACGATGTTTTTGATCGTAGTAGCTCTTTTGTCGGCTTTGCGCTGTCTTGAGTCTGTCCCTGATCTGCTTAACTTTCTCCTCGGCCTCTTTAAGCATGTCTGGGCTGAAGATACGGCTGTCACCTGTTTCTGACCAATTCAGTGGGGTACGACACCTCCGTCCGTACAATGCTTCAAAAGGTGCCATCTGTAAGCTGGCTTGGTAACTGTTGTCGTAAGCAAACTCGGCATACGGCAAACTCTCTTCCCAACTGGATCCATAGGTGAGCGCACAGGCTCTCAGCATGTCCTCTAGGATTTGGTTCACACGTTCCATTTGTCCATCAGTCTGAGGGTGGTACGCTGTACTGAAAGCTAGTTGCGTGCCCAGAGCTTGTTGCAGGTGATCTCAAAACTTGGAGACAAATTGGGTGCCTCAGTCGGATATTATAGTCTTTGGGACTCCGTGCAAACAAACTATACGGGAGAGATAAAGCTTGGCCAACCTTTGTGTGGAGTAGGTAGTCTTCACGGGAATGAAGTGAGCAACCTTGGTAGTCGGTCTGTAATGACCCATATGGTGTCATTTCCGCGTTGTGATCGAGGTAGTCCGACGATGAAGTCCATTCCTATTTCATCCCATTTCCACTCCGGTATCCTGTTTGGCTGGAGTAGCCTTGCTGGCTTTTGATGTTCGGCCTTGATGTGCAGACATGAATCGCAACAAGCAATAAATGCGGCTATATCTCTTTTCATACCGTGCCACCAAAATCTTTCCTGAATGTCTTTGTACATTTTGGTTCCTCCAGGGTGGATCGAGTATGGAGCGGTGTGGCTTTCGGTTAGGATTTGTTGCTTGAGTTCCTCAATGTTAGGTACGCAAAGTCTGTGTCCGTACCATAATATTCCTTCATTGTCTGTGACGAACTCTGCAGCCTTGCCAAGGTTCATTTTCCTCTTTATGCCCTCGATGCTGGGATGTCCCTGTTGAGCCTTCTTAATTTGTCCCACTAGGGTGGGCTGTATCTCCAGATTTGATACGGTGCCCTCAGAGAGTAACACCATGTTGAGTCTAGTGAACTCTTGCTGAAACTCAGGCCTCAAGTTTCGTGGACTGTCGTCATCCAGGCTAGGGTTTCGACTAAGGGCATCAGCCACTACATTTGCTTTCCCTGGATGGTAGTGAATACCGACATCATAGTCCTTGACCAATTCCAACCAGCGTCGTTGGCGTAAGTTTAGCTCTGGTTGCGTGAAAATATATTTAAGGCTCTTATGGTCCGTATATATTTCACAGCGATTTCCCAACAGAAAGTGCCTCCACTCCTTGAGTGCATGTATGACTGCTGCTAGCTCCAAGTCATGTGTTGGGTAATTTTCCTCATGTTTCCGCAGTTGCCTGGAGGCATACGCGACAACTTTGCCATCCTGCATCAGCACACATCCGAGACCCTTCCGGGATGCGTCACAATATACTTCAAAACTCTTGTGTATGTCTGGCACGGTTAAGACCGGTGCGGTTGTTAGCTTCTTCTTAAGCTCTTGGAAGCTTCTCTCGCATGCTTCCGTCCATACAAACTTTTTGTCTTTCTTGAGCAACTGGGTCATTGGTTTCGACACAGTGGAGAATCCTTCAATAAATCTTCTGTAATATCCGGCCATTCCAAGGAAACTCCGCACATCTGTCACGTTGGCGGGTGGCTTCCAGTCAAGTATGGCTTTGACTTTTTCTGGGTCTACGGCCACGCCTTCTTGGTTTAATATATGGCCTAGGAAACCAACTTGCCTTAGCCAAAATTCACACTTGCTAAATTTGGCGTACAACTGATGTTTCCTTAATTCTCCCAAAACAATTTTGAGATGTTCAGCATGCTCTTCTGGTGTCCTTGAGTAAACCAGAATATCGTCAATGAATACCACTACAAATTTGTCCATGAATTTCATAAACACTTTGTTCATGAGGTGGACGAAATATGCGGGGGCGTTCGTTAGACCAAAAGGCATCACTGTGAACTCATATAATCCGTATCTGGAGGTGAATGCTGTTTTAGGGATATCTTCTATCCGTACTTTCAATTGATGATATCCTGATCTCAAATCAATTTTTGAGAACACCTTGGCTTGCGCGAGTTGATCAAACAAATCATTTATCCGCGGCATCGAATATTTGTTTTTGATGGTGACCATATTGAGAGCTCGATAGTCTATACACAATCTTAGTGTCCCATCCTTTTTCTTGGCGAATAATACCGGCGAACCCCAAGGTGAGGAGCTGGCTCGAATAAAACCTTTGTCCAACAATTCCTTTATCTGCTTCTTCAACTCTACCAATTCTGAGGGTGCCATTCTATAAGGCTTCTTATAGATGGGAGCGGTGCCAGGTGCTAGTTCGATGCTGAATTCTATCTCTCGGTCTGGTGGCATGCCTGGTAGTTCTTCCGGAAATACGTCAGGAAACTCGCATACCACTGGAACTTTCCTCAGTTCTGAAATGTCCACTTTGTTCAGCTTTGGTCGCCGTGACCGTGGTCTTTCTTGAGCTGTAACCTTTATTGTCTTGCCGTGATGATGAGTGAGGATCACAGTCCGATTGAAACAATCAATAAATCCTTTGTCGGTGGTCAACCAGTCCATCCCTAAGATGACATCCAGTCCTTTATTTTCCAATACGATGAGATTAGCTTGGAACTTTAGTCCTTCGAACTCAATGATCACTCCTTGGCAGTAACTCTGAGCGATCTGCTTATTTCCGGGGGACTTGATGACCATAGACTTTTCCAAGGGAAGTATCGGAAAACCATGTTGCAAAACAAAATTCTTCGAAATGAACGAATGGGAAGCTCCAGAATCAAACAAAACCGTGGCAGGTACTGTGTTGACAGGGAACGTACCGAGCACGATGTCTGGGGCATTCTGCGCTTCTTCCTTGGTCACATGGTTCAGGTGACCCTTCCTGTGGTTGTTGTTGGGATTGAAATTGTTGCGCTTGGGGGCTGGATTATTCCCACCATTGTTTGGCTTGGGGGCCGAGTTCCTTGGCTTTGGGCACTGTTTAGCATAGTGCCCTTCTTCACCACAAGCATAGCATGTGACCCCTGTACGGTACGTGAACTCCTTGTCCCTGGCATGAAACTGTCTGACTGACCTTAGATCAGTAGTCGTGGATTTCCTTGCTTCTGTCCTTGGAACCTCAGTCTTGCTTCAGTTGTTGCGAGCAAGAGTCGTCTTGTCCCTCTTTCGCTTACGGATATCTTCCAGACTACGGTGCTCATTCTCCAAGGTAATGGCCTTGTCAACCAGAGTTTTAAAATCTGGGAAAGTGTGTACAACCAGTTGGCATCTTAGTGCCGGTGCCAGGCCATCCAGGAATTTTTCCATCTTCTTGTTCTCTGTCATGTGCTCGTCGTAGGCCTAACGAGATAGCTGGGTAAACTGACTGTTGTATTCTGTCACTGACATGCCTCTTTGCTTGAGGTTGTCAAATTCTCTCTTCTTGATTTTTATGATGCTCCTGGGGATGTGTGCCCCACGAAAGCCTTCCTTGAACTCTTCCCAGGTGATGTTGTGTTCACTGGGATGCATGTGTAGGAAATTTTCCCACCATGCTGCAGCTGCTCCAATAAGGTAGTGTGGTGCATAAAGCACCTTCTCATTATCTGAACACTGAGCAATAATCAGCTTCCTTTCGATGTCACGAAGCCAATCACCGGCTTCCATTGGCCTATCGGTGTGAGCAAACGTTGAAGGGCGAGTCTTCTGTAACTCAGATAACTTGGAGTGTGGCTGGTACGGCTCACGGTGGTTTCCCATATTGATGACGTGGTTCATCATCTCTTGGTGCTGTTGCTGGCTTTGTTCGAAGAGATGGCATACTTGAGACAAGGCTGCTTCGCTGTCCTGTTGACTGGACTGTCCCTGAGTGAAGTTGTTGCTAGTCTGTGTCCCATAAACTCCTTCTGGCTGATTGGGCATGGAGCGAGTCCACGGGCGAGACATTTTTCCAGTCTGGGGGTATTATTTTGCAAAACTCATGAGAAGAACTGTGTGGCACAAGGAAAATCTTGCAAAGGCAAAAATTTAAAAGACCTCAAGATTTTTTGAAAAAAAACATAAACAATTTCGCACGGAGAAGAAACGCTTAACACAAATCTTACACGCAAAAAGCAAACACACGATACAGCACTCAGGATGTGCGTACACAATCCTGACATGTTATTAGCACACTCTCTTGGATGCAGCGAACACAACTACTACAAACTAGCGTACAGATAAAACACATCATACAAGCAGACATAACGCGCGGCTACTCGGCGCTCTCAGTCGGAGATGGTGACGATGTCCTTTCCCTTGCCGAGGGCAAGACTCAGTGGTGCAGGAGATTTAACCTCCACCTCCTCTCTAGCAGGCTCCTGGCGCGTAGCACTTCGCTGCGGTGATGGCGCGGGTGCGACAGACGGTAGTGCGGGTGTGGCAGGCGGTGCAGCTCTGACTGGAGTAGGAGCGATGACTCGGTCGAACTCCCCAGTGGTAGGCAGACGGCGAGCAGTGGCTAAAATGGCCGGTGCATAAGATGCTGAAGACGAGACGAATGTCAGTGGCGGTGCCGTGTGAAGAAGCTCCTTCCTGCAGGCAGGACCGCCCCGAACTAAGTCCATCCGGGCAGCCACAAGATCGTCCACGAGGTTGTCGAAAGATTCCTCCAGAGCCTTGAGATACTCCACAACCATCTCGATGGCTTCATCTCGCTCTACCCGATGGCAGGCGAATGCATAGTGACAAGTGTATGGCACATGGCATGGGAGGTAGCGGTAGCGACGAGTCTTCATCATAGGAAGGATGTCCCGAAGGCGAGCTATCGCCTCCCGGGCAGCCATTTGCATGGCATGCCTCTCCGTAGGCATGGCCCTTCCCACAAAACGGAAGTGGCGAGATGCAGAACGTCCTCCCTTGAATTGCACCACGGCTAGGTGCATAGACACGTCGTCGCTGAGCTTGTGCTGGTAAAGCGTGAACTCCGGACGAGTCGCTGGCCCGATCGCGAGCTTGGTGATGGAGACGAGGAGTTTGACAAACCCCTCGGGCACGTTCGTGAACACTCGAGTCTCGCAGTTGCTGCCAGCCATCTACAAAAGTAGGCAAAAATTCTGAGTAGTCAAGTCATAAATTTATGATGACCAACAGAAAATAGCTACAATTGCAAAATGCTGAAACAGCACAAAAGACGCTAATAACCGATTAGCGATCGCACCTAGTGGCTTCCTACAGTCAACTTGGCTCTGATACCAAGCTTGTCACGACCAGTTTTTCCATAAAATATTTATTGAGAGACCAATCCCTTTTACGGACCAGTAAAGAAGAATTCCTTCTCACTGGTAGACAATATCTTGGTCACAGAAGAAAAATACCAGGAGTACTGATTATAATACAAGGTTGAGCGGAGACTGCTCAACAATTTATTACATGTACGCCGATAAAACATAACGGCGGATAGGGTGGCATAACTACTAACTCACGATAACAACGGTGGTGAAAATATCACCGCGAAGCGGGTGATATGACTCCAGAAAACTACAGCTCTTCGAGCGTCGGGGTGAAGCTCGAGGAGATTTATTGCGGGTGGCGGAAGCGTATATAATACAAGTGATCAATATCCAGGATCGCACGGGGCTGACTGGGACTCCTCTAGGCGTCGGACTCACTATCAAACTCTTCATCCATGAGATCGCCTTCGTCAACATCTGGCCAAATCAACAAGCCAGGTGAGTACTATGAAAGTACTCGCAAGACAGTTCGGACATAAGATATAACAAATGTAAACATGATGCATATGAATAGGTTAACAAGTGCACTCAGACATAGAGATAATACTGCACGGGAAATAAAAGAGAAGTCGAGCGGTAGTCCTCCCGAAATCCCAAAATAATATACTGGGTGCCAAACGAGGGTCTGAATGACTCCTCGAGAGGAAAATGCAGAATAACAATGCCGCAGTCGGGCGTCAAGGCGACACCACATAAAGGGCTTATAATAGAAAATAAAAGGCAGTGCGTGCCACAGTCGGACGTCTGAGCGACATCACATAAAGGGCTTATGTTGAAAGTAAAAGACAAACATGCCACAGTCGGACGTCTGAGCGACATCACATAAAGGGCTTATATTGAAAGTAAAAGACAAACATGCCACAGTCGGACGTCTGAGCGACATCACATAAAGGGCTTATATTGAAAGTAAAAGACAAACATGCCACAGTCGGACGTCTGAGCGACATCACATAAAGGGCTTATATTCATAACTTAGTAGCTCATGAATTTTAAATCATATCAAGAGAATAATCAGGCATGAGATAAACAACAGGGTTAGTCCATCCACAGGAATAACGTTCAGCCAAGTTTACTACTCACGCTCGCTTACCGGAAAGAAAAATATACCACGAGGTTATGACATAGACATGGATACGCTGATCATGTTACTTGACCATGGATACGATGACTCGGAAGGATTTGACTCTGCAGAGTTTGTACTTTAACCACAGCCAACGGATTTCAGTAGTCACGGGGACTAGTTCCGTTTACGGTGTTTTGGAAGAAACACGTCTAACCAGTACACACCCATTCAACATTCGGAAGCCAGGGATCACCCTCGGCAACGTTCAAGAGAAACCTTGAGACGGGGAGGCTACAACCTCGCGTAGCATGGGATCAAATTTCTATATGCGCGCTCTAAGGGGTGCCCCCCTCTCGGTCCCAACCGGAAACACCCATGCCCCCTGACCGGATGACTGGCTTTAATCCAGGGCCATGGAACCCTCATCCCGGCCCCTCTATTTGGTGTGTACACGGAAAGAGGTTACCAACTTACTAAACCGCATTCTGGCAGAAAACATGTGGTAGCACGGAAGGGGGAAGAACGATAACGTGACTCCGTCCATGTTAACGTCGGAATTAATCGGATGACGTAAGGCTGGCATGCTACAACAGTACCACCTTACTGCCCTTCATGTCACCACATGACTAGGCCATCTCTCATCAGAGATCACAGTAACTTTGGAACACACGGGTAGTTGCCTCACATGCAACGAGATACTCACCGATACTCATATGCCATGCACAACCTTTCACGCAAACATGCAAAACACCTATCATATCAAAGGTTCAAACATGCTTGCCTGGTTCGGAGAAGTCGGAGTCTAGCTCGGCGAAGTTCGCGGCTCCGTCACCTCTCCCGGAACCTACGGTATAGCGAAAAATGCATACTAACGTGAAAACCAACGCGTGCAGAAAAGCTGTTCCAATTTTTTTTAAATAAATCCCATAGAAAACTAGACAAAATTATAAGACTGTCAGAAAAAGAATCACTCAAAAATCACTTTTTATTAAAAAGTTATAAGGGTTTCTGTCCAGGGACTCATCTGTAATGAAACAGAAAAGTTCCAGGGGCTTAACTGAGAAAACAGAAAACGGTTCGAAAAGAAACGCGCCAGCCCACAGAGAAAACGTACTCTGCCCAAAGGCGCCAACAGAAAATGCTTCGGGGGTGAAAGAAGAGAGGCTGACGTGGGGGGTCCACATGTCAGGTTTGAAAAACCTCGCCGGCGCCCGAAGGCTGTGGTGGTCGCCGGCGTCGAACCACGGCGAGTCAGGGAGATCGGAGTGTACCAAGAGTATCCGCGTGTCCTTCCGTGTCGGTGGGTGGTGGACTTGGGCGTCGGAGAGCACCACGTCGACGGTGACACTTTCTCCGGCGGACGGCGGCTCGGGCGATGGTGGGGAACTCCGGTGGCGTGCTGCAAACTTCGAATTGAAGCGCGGGTCAGAAGGAGGGATGCACTAGAGAGCTACTGGCAAGAGATGGGAGGCAGAGGTGCACGCACGGGAGCGAATCGAGCTGGATCCCGTGGCGGGTCGCGGCGGCCGGAGTTGAGGAAGGAGACTCCCTCGGGGCTCTTCCAGTGGCTAGGTGGGGTCTTGGTGGAGTGTAGAGGTGGTGTGGGTACTAGCTGGAGCTCGGGGCCTCTATTCATAGGCGGCTCGAGGGGGTGGCCGTGAACGGAGAATCTCCGGCGAGCGATTACGGCGAGGCAGTGGCTTGGCAGAGGGTTTAGGTGGCCAGGCAGCACCAGTGAGAGTTACTGGTCCTGTTCCACTGCTAAACTCGGTCGGGCATGGCGTAATGGCGTCGGTCTTCGTCGGGGTCGCCGTACTGGCACGGCGGCGGCAGAGAGCGTGCTCCGCGCCTAGCGGTTCACGACGAGGGTGGCAGCGCGCACGGGGGAGTGGAAGGCCACGCGGCGGCCTCCGGTGGCTTGGGCGGCGCTGGTCAGCGCCGTCTACGCTGTGCTTCTTCCTGGCGGCCGCAAACCGCCGCTGGCGTCGGTCAAGGGGCGGCGCACCTCCTCCTGCTCGTCGCCGACGCCCGCAAGCATCCAGGCGCTCGTGCGATGCAGAGGACAAGGGGGAGGGGACAGGGAACACGGCGACGCCGAGGCACTGGCGAGATCGACTACGGACACTGAAGAAACGACAGTAGTTCAGACACTGTTAACTGAACTTGACTGAACCTTAGAGAAACAGTGTCCAGCAGGTGTTCGATGAAATTATTTGGTATGAAGAAATTTTTTCCTGGAGCTGGGACTTGGTGAGGTGACCTCTCAATGCACCCAGAGGCTGCCTGACTTTTATCAGAATTTTTGGAGAAGGATTTGAATGAATTTCATCAAATTTGGCAAATCTGGTCCAAACTTGCAGCAAGTATAGTTTGAAAAATTTGAACTGGAGACCAGTGGAATTCATGGATCTTGGTTGAGGGTTCAAAGGACTAGGAAGGGAAAATGGTTTGGGGGCAAAAATCAAAGCAGAAAGAGTAGTTCCTTTGTAAACCTCCAAGGATCAAGATATAAGGCAGAAATTGTTTTTGATAAGAAATAAATGGAAATAATTATATGGAGAGGTTCAACTTGCTGGATTTGAAGCATATCATGATCCAAAGATGAGGAAAGGCTTATGGGAGGGAATTTACCCTTGGGTCATGGTAAGAGGAATTTTTGAAAGTGGAAAAGGATCATTCCAAAAGCTATAGGGCCTTTTAAAGAAATTTTCAAATGACATTTTTCCAAGAGAAAAACATTTTGGTTTGAGTCCAAATAAAAGAGGAAAACCTCCAAGACCAAAATCAAGTTTTGAGTGAATCCAAAAATGAAGCACTAGTCATAAAAGAAAATATTTTGAGAGGGAGAGTTCTTTTAGAAGAAAAGTTTAAATCACCTCCCTCAAAACAAGGAAAAGTTTTGAAAAAGCCAAATAAAATTTTGGGTGTCACAAGTGGGCGGTGCTGCCGCCAACTCCTGAGAAAGGCTTGCTGAGGCGGAGCCGCTCGAGTGGTACGTGAAAGAGGCTGAAGGCCTCCATGGAGAGCACGTTGAGGCCAGCGCCGCCGTCAATGAGGTTCTTGGTGATGGCCACGTTGCAGATGGTGGGCGTGCAAAGCATGGGGAGCATACCCGAACCGGCGGTGGTGACGGGGTGGTCCTCTGAGTCGAAGGTGAGGTCGGCCTCAGGCGCGTCCCAGCCCGGTGGAGGCCCCGGGCACTTGGAAGTGGCGCTGATTTAGCGAAGGAACTGCTTGATGTGACGATCCGAGGGTGGTGCTTGTGAGCCACCGAGGAGGGCCGCGACCGCGTGGTGCGCCGGTGCCGCGTAGTGCGCAGCGAAGAGACCGCGCAGCTCCTCCCAGGATGCCATAGTGGATCCGGGGAGGTTGAGCAGCCAGGCACGCGGTGCGCCTGTGAGGGCCATGGGAAACCAGTTGGCCATGACCTTGTCATCACCCCCGGCCTTAAGGACGGCCTCCTCATACGCCAGCAGGAAAGCCGACAGGTCCGCCGCGCCGTCATACCGCGGCGACATCTCCGGCTTGAACTTGGGTGGCCACTGCACCCGCCGGAAGGCGGGAGCAAGGGCTCGGAGCCCCCTGGCCCCGTCGCTGGCATCGGTCGCGGAGCGGGAAGCGCTGCGCTTGCCATGGGGGCGGAGCGCAGTGGCGGCGTAGAGCAGATCAATGGAAGGAAAACTTCGGCGCACCCCTACCTGGCGTGCCAAATGTCAGATTTCGGGTTCCGGCAAAACCCTTAAGGTTCAAACTTTGGGGTGCGCGCAAAGATCTCCCCCTCACCGATCATGCCCTCACACGCTTCGCGATCTCTAGGCTAGGTACGACGAACTCACAACACACGAGACACAAGATTTATACTGGTTCGGGCCACCGTTGCGGTGTTATACCCTACTCCAGTGTGGTGGTGGTGGATTGCCTCTTGGGCTGAGGATGAACAGTACAAGGGGAAGAACAGCCTCCTGAGGAGAGGTGTTCTTGTGCTTGGTGAACTTGTGGGTGTGAGGATGGAAAGTCGAACCCCCAAGATGAGTTCAAGATGCCTCCTACTTTGGTGGCTAGTCCTATTTATAGAGGCCCTGGTCCTCTTCCCAAATATTGAGCGGGAAGGGAGCCAACAGCGGCCAATTTGAAAGGGGACAGCTAGTATAGCTTATCCTGACAAAAGTAGTCTTCGCCTGCTAAAGGCTCTGGTGGTGACGCCATCTTGGGCTCCACGGTGACCTCCGTCTGGCCGTCCTGCTGGTCTTGGTCTCGTTGCACCGATATGGAAACCTTTGCCTGATGCCTCGGAACTCCTCGCATGCGCTTGCCTCCTTAGCACCAAAGAGGAAACAAGGACACTGTGCGCGCTGGCACCCACCTGGCGCCCGCCTGGTCTCGATCGTCATGGCTCACGTCATGAGATCCTTGCGAGGTTTGCCTCGCCTTGATCTCTCCGCCCCTCGCGAGCCAGCCTGGTGAGGCCGCTCCCGAGGAGGTCTTGCGTCGTCCGCCTCGCGAGGCTTGGCCCCTCGCGAGGGTCTTGAGTGCCTTTTGGTGAAGATGGGCCGTACGGGCCCGCTCGCAGAGCCACATCGTGGGCCACAGGCAGGCAAGTCTGGGGACCCCCGTTCCCAGAACGTCGACAACCCCTACACCATAAATTGGTGGCTGCTCAGAGTTAGTGCATGACTTCTGTCGTTTGAGAGCAACCCACCTCCAAAGCATTTGAGAGAGAGATCCTTGCGAGAACAAAGCCCAAAACACCCAGAGCCAAAGAGTGTTAGGCATCACTGAAATCTTTTTGTTCGCGTGACCTGAAGACTTGTTATACTTGAGGACTATGAATCCTCCAGCCGGTTAGGCGTCGCGTTCTGAGCATCCAAGAGCCATTGTGGATTGCCAGTGAACGAAGTCTGTGAAGGTTTGGAAGTCTACCTTGAAGACTTACTAGAGTGATTGGGCGAGGACTTGGTGTCCTTAGCTCAAGGGGAATAAGGTGAATACGTGGTCTTCTGAGTTAAGTCTCAGCCTCCCTAACCAGACGTACAGTTATCACAACAGCTGGAACTGGTCTACCAAATCCTTGTCTTCACCAAGCAACTGGTACTATCCTCCACTTCCCTTTACTTTACAGTCTGTCTTCGTGAAGTCATTGCCTGCTTGCATGATCTGATTGTCTTCACTGTGTGAAGACTGTTTGTTGCTTGACTTCATACTGTCTTCCATCCTGATCCATACTACTTAGCTGCTGATAGTCTTCATGCTTTCACTTCATTGCTTACTTGAGTATGGCTAGTCTAGCGTAGTCTACCTTCCGCTGCATACCAGTAGGTTCATTTCTATTGTTTGTCTTCAAATACCTCGTGTTTTGAAGACTTTCATAAAAATCGCCTATTCACCCCCTCTAGTCGATAACTAGCACTTTCAATTGGTATCAGAGCAAGGTGCTCCCTTGTTCTGTGTGATTCGGTTTAACCACCTAGAGTTTTAGCTATTTTGACTGCAGGGATAATCAAGGTCTCGGCTGCATGCCCTGTCTTTGATGGCACTGATTACCCCTAGTAGAAGAATAAGATGCGTATGCATCTTGAAGCCATTGACGTCGACCTCTGGTATGCCATCAAGAATGGCGTTCCCAAGGTCGGTGAAGGTGTCACCGCTGCTGATGTCAAGAGGTTCATTCAACTGGATTCAACTGCCAAGAACATCATCTGACCAAAGGACAGTACCGCCGTGTGAGTGCACTGGAAACTGCAAAGCTAGTCTGGGACTGGCTCTCCAAGGTCAACGAAGGCGTCTCAACTCAGAGAGACTCAAGGATTGATGTGCTCACTATACCGTTCTTCTCATTACAGGTTTTGTTCTTCTTTCTCGTTGATATGTTCTGGCTTCCCTATGATATTGTCACCTATGTCTGGCCAGACGATGATGGATTTCGTTACACCGAGAGGGCCCTAAGAATATCTCTCCATCGTCGGAGGGTCAAATCCCACTCTTGAGCTTTCAGTCCCTTATCAAACTTTTCGTTGAACTT
The DNA here is from genome assembly GCF_002575655.3 of Aegilops tauschii subsp. strangulata. Classification (NCBI taxonomy): domain Eukaryota; kingdom Viridiplantae; phylum Streptophyta; class Magnoliopsida; order Poales; family Poaceae; genus Aegilops; species Aegilops tauschii. Next base: position 73,332,396 of record NC_053039.3, on the reverse strand, counting down.
GTAAGTTGTCATTATGATCACCATGTTATAGATGTTGTTTGAGCAACCCCAAAGTCCACTGTACGATAGGAAGTGACTATGATACTCTCCTCCTACTGGGATTTCCTCTTCACCCCTTTCTCAGGGGTCTTCTATTTTTCTATAGTCTAGATTTCCATCAGCTAGCCCCAAATTCCATACTTCATATTGCCACCTTCATTAATTTTTGTGAAGCTATTCTTTGCATCAAGCCCCACTTAGGGTTGTGGCTGAAGGTGCTCTCCATCAAGCCGCATAGCAGCGACCCCAAGCTTGCTGACTGCGCCGGGGCCGTGATTAGCCAAATCCACAAGGTTTCCTGGCCAGAGGGGACTTTTATTGAGACTATAAAACTCTTGCAGCAAGAGTGGTTCTATGTGGCCAACCAGTCATCCATAAGCCAGGAAGAGGTCCCTGTCTTCTTGGCAGAGCCGCCGAGGAGGCAACACTCTTGGACCGACAAGGGTCTCGAATGGGGGATCAAGAGGAGGTCAAGGTGCTCAATGGCAAGCTCAAGGACGTGATTGATACGGACGTCACTCTGGTGGATATATTCCACGTGATGCTTCTACATCGGACCCTACCACTCCAAATCTAAGCAAACCCTATGCAGAGGTACAAGCCTAGAGACAAGTCGGCGATTCAAAGGATCTTCCGATGAGAGGACCTCGGCGGGATGCGGAAGCTCTTGTTCAAACCTCCCAAGAAGGGCAGCTCTACTCCCTAGGTCGAAGATGTTGGTCTAAGTCAAGTCAACCCAACAGCCGAGGTAACTTCTATTTTTAGTTTATTTGTTTGTTTTTCCATGGCCTCTCTCTAACCGAGTGGCCGGCTTTATGCTTTATGCATGGGTCTGGTGTGTGCAGGTCAAGAAGATAAAGTCCCCAGCGCCATTGTTGGAGGATCCCAGGACCCCCAAGCTCGAGAAACTTTTGACCGAGGACCCCCACAAGGTCATGGTCAAGACAAACAAGGAGGAAACAAAGAATAGGACAAAGAACATGTCCATCCGAGAAGGTGTCTCAGATCCCCCTACAAGGAGCGAGCAGAATTCTTCCTCCGGGTCAAATGCCAATGAGGAGGCAGAAAAGGAGGAGAACAAGGCGCACTCCTCCAGAGGATGTCGAGGAGATCGGCTCCCTTCGAGTGTATGAGCGTTCGAGGAAGGCCCACGCCGCTCCGACATGCTAGACATCGATGCATGTGGAGACGGTTAGCTCGGGCTCGTCTGAAGCCGTCTGCCGACGTCGGGTGCACCTAGACGCAGACGGTACGATCTATATAATGCCCATATTTTCTTCAACTTGCAAAATTCCTTTGACTTGTGAATTTTATTTGCTTTTCGCAGTCCGTAGCGCGAACTGTCCAACGAGGGCGACTCTGATGAAGGGGCTCCAGCGGCTTCACTAGTTCGGAGCTCCTCGGATACAATCACCAATCCTCCCCTTGCCCAAGGAGGGTTGGGGGAGGCTACTTCTCCCTCCACCACTGGTGCCTAAGGCCAGGGGAGGGACCGAGGTCCTCATGGCCGAGGTTAACTCCTCGGCCGTGGAGGGGAACACGGAGAACCAAGGGAGGCAAACTCCCCCTGGTCAAGAAGAGCTGGCGCCTGAGCACCCAACATCCTCGGCCGTGATGACTTCAAAGTCACGTGGTCGACAAGGAATGCTCCCTGCCCCTTTAACCGAGGATGGTGCAGGGAAGACGCCACCGCCCATGCTTGCTCTAGAGGGGTCGAGCTTCCAGGGTGCAGCTGGGAGGTGGAGGCGGCCCTAAGCAGCTCCTCCCTCATACTTGACCACCTTGCCATACTTGGCATGACACTCACACAGTTCCAGTCGACTGAGCCCGACATTCTGAAAGTTTTCCTCAGCCTTGCGAAAGGTTTTGCGATAAGCACTTTTTAAGTAATTTCGATTTTTCTTTTGTTTTCATGGCTTTAATGATACACTAAGCATAGCCAGTATCCCTCAAGGAGGATGTTAAAATATCGAAGACCATAATGTGTTTTAAAACATGTGCAAGAGTATATTTTGTGAAGCGGAGATATAGTAGCCCCCGATCCTTAACTTAGTTTACCAAAACTGGCTTGAGGGTCGACATTCTTTGTCTTTGATTAGCGCGAATGTGTTGTAGCCCCCAATACTCTGGTCTGATTGAAAAAGCCGACTAGAGGATCAATTCTTACGCAGGGATACTTATTTGCTTCTTTGTATGTGTTTGTAATGCAGGCCTCCACTTCCTCCTTAGCCTCCAACTTAGCAAAGTTGGAAGAGATGAATCGCAAGTTAGCACGATCCGAGGAGGATATGCATCTGCTCCAGCGGCAGATGGAGAAGGCGTAAGGTAAATATTTGGTGCACTCACCATTTATTTAACAACCAAATAGTTCTATTATTAATTCGAGGGCTCCTTCTTTGTATTTTGACGGCGGTCGAGGACCTTGCTGTATTGCGGGCTCAGTCAGAAGCTAATCAGCAGAAGGCTGCGGCGCTGAATAGCGTGAAAGAGCTTGCCGAGGAACAGAAGACTCGGCAAGTGATACGTCTCCAACGTATCTATAATTTTTGATTGTTCCATACTATTATATTATCTATCTTGGGTGTTGTATATGCATTTATATGCTATTTTATATGATTTTTGGGACTAACCTATTAACCTAGAGCACAGTGCCAGTTTGTGTTTTTTCCTTGTTTTTGAATTTCGCAGAAAAGGAATATCAAACGGAGTCCAAATAAGCTGAAAATTTACGGTGATTTTTTATGGACTAAAAGAAGCCCCTGAAGCAAAAGAGTTGGGCCAGAAGAGCCACGAGGCCTCCACAAGGGTGGAGGGCGCGCCCCCCTGACTTGTCGTCAACTCATGGACCCCCCTAACTTGTTCCTGATGCCAAAAATTCCTATAAATATAGAAACCCCCATAAATAAACCTAGATTGGGAGTTTCGTCGCCGCAAGCCTCTGTAGTCACGAAAAACCAATCGGAGCCTGTTCCGGCACCCTGCTGGAGGGGGAAACCATCACCGGTGGCCATCTTCATCATCCCGGCGGTCTCCATGATGAGGAGGGAGTAGTTCACCCTCGGGGCTGAGGGTATGTACCAGTAGCTATGTTTATGATCTCTCTCTCTCTCTCTCTCTCTCTCTCTCTCTCGTGTTCTTGAATTGGCATGATATTGATGTACCGCGAGCTTTGTTACTATAGTCGAATCATATGGTGTTTCTCCCCCTCTACCTTCTTGTGATGAATTGAGTTTTACCTTTGAGGTTTCACTATTATCGGATTGAATACTATTATGGATTTGAGAACACTTGATGTATGTCTTGAGCGGGATACCCGTGGTAACAATGGGGTGTTGTCGGGGGTTGGGTGCGACATATGCTAAGGCATGGCTTATCATGGTGGGAGCGAGTAGAACATCGTCGGTGCCCGGAAGCGGGATGAGGCGTAGACACGAACGCCGGCGTACTTTACTCAGGTTCGGGGCTCTCCTAGGAGATAACACCCCTAGTCCTGCTCTACGGGGTCTCCGCATGATCACTAAGGCACTAGTGAGTACAATGGTGCTCCTCGAGCTGCATGCTAGAGGTAGGAGAAAGCAGGGCTAGCTCTCTCCTCTCTCTATGTATGAGTATAGGTTTAACAGGTTGGAACCCTTTGCATGGGTGCCCTGGGGGTTTATATAGGCCTACCCCCAGGGGTAATATGGTAATCTGGCCGGGTGTTGGTCCCGACTGTCAGTGTCTCTGGTCGCTGGCTTCTCCACCAGCCGCTTGGGCCCGCCGTCTGGTGGGCCCCGCCGAATGGTTTGGTGCGGAGCCGACAGGCCGCCCCCGCCGCTTGCGGGTCTGGTCGGCGGCTTGTTATTGTAGCCGTAAGGCTAATGACGCCTGCTTGGTCGGGGGGGGGGGGCGTGGCTACAGTCCCGCCGTTTGGTGGGAGATCACTGTAGCCACACGGTGTCTTGTCTGGTTAATGACGCACGGACTCGGAGGGAAGAGTGGGCCGCCTACTAGAGGCCGGCCTCCCTCGGGTCCGACTGGTCAAGCTCTGCCGCCCTCCGGTCTCTCGCTGCCCGGCAGGGCCCGCCGCCTGCCGGCCGTACCGACAGGCCATCGTGGGGGCAGGGCTCCCCCTTACAGAGGTGACGTCAGGGGTGGAGTGGCAACAGTGCCACGCCGTGCGGAGATCTCCGCCTGTACGGGGCACTGTGGCCACGCCGTGCCATGGATATGGGGGTGATGGGCTACACTGTAGTCACATCCTATCTTATCTTCTTAATGGGGGTGCAGAATTTGAGGGCACCGCGGGCCACCTGCTAGGAGCCGGCCTCTCTGGAGGCCGCCTGCTAGGAGTCGGCCCGTCTTGTTGCTGTCTTCTGGTGCTTGGCCGTCTTCCTGCAGCCGGCCACTCGAGCCAGCCGGTCGCCAGAAGGCGTTGCTTCATTCTAGATGCTTGAGGGGCGTAGCCGGCCCAATGTCCTTGGAATGCTCAGGGGCTCGGGTTAGGCTACCCGTGGCCCATTACTCCGACAGTAGTCCCCAAAGCTGGTGAGGCGTCGCGGCTGATTAGCCGAGAAGCCTCAGCAGTTTCCTTCTCCGAGTGCTCTTGCTAAATGCTTTGTCCGTCTCCTGGTGTGCCGTCCGCTGGGAGTCGGCCGCGACCAGGCGGCTTCGTCTGATAATTTGAAATGCCAAGGCGGGAACCCGGTGGCGTGCTTGCTAAGCCTCTAGGCCCGCCGCCTGCTGTAAGCACGCGACGTGGCGCCAGCCAGCCGGGCCAGCCTGCCAGCCCATGCGCGTGATGGGACGCGGCAGCAGGCTGGGCCCGCCACTACCGGGCCTCGACGCGCGGGCGGATCCACCGCGGCCGAGGCAGACGGTTGTGATTCCGTGCGGAGTTACTACGCGTAGTAACTCGCGCAATAATAGCCGGGTCGTGGGGGCGTGGGCGCAGTTAATCCCATGGTCCCATGCCCCACCCCCTCGGCTTCGCAGCCCAGGGGCTATAAGTAGGGGAAGGAGGGGGAGTGGCGGAGCACGCGCGCCCTCCTCTCCCTTCGCCATTTTCGCCCTTCTCTTCCTCTTGCTGCCGCCGCACCTCCATGCTCCGCCGAGGTGCCGCTGCGGCTCGTCGCCGTCGACCCTCTTCGTCCTGAAGCCTCTCGCCCGCCGCAGCCCTTGCCCCCGCCGCCGCGCCACCTCTCCGTCAAGCTCGGTCTCCATGGCGCGTGAACGGGGAGGGGATTGGGACGGCTCGGTCGTGATTGACGAGCATCTCGCCTTCCTTCGCGCCACATGATGGCTGCCAGCGCGGGCTTCGTCAAGGTGCGCATGCCGCCGGAGAAGGAGATTTCGCCGGTGCCGCAAGGAGGCGAGCGGGTTATCTTCCGCTCCCACTTCCTCCGCGGCATCGGCCTGCCGGCGAGTGGATTCTTCCGCTCCTTCCTCGATTTCTACCATCTTCAGCCGCATCACCTGACGCCCAACACCGTGACGCTACTGTCCGCCTTCGTCACGATGTGCGAGGGCTATCTCGGCATCCTTCCCACCATCGAGTTGTGGGGAGCATTCTTCTACACCAAACCGGGCACCTCCGCCAGGGAGAAGGCGGCCCAGTGCGGTGCCTTCGTCGCGGTGCGCCGTCCGTTGGTGAAGAACGCCTTCCCCGCCGTCAAGCTGTCACAGTCGGTCAAACTGTGGCAGAAATCATTTTTCTACATGGAGAACGTCGACCCGGCCATCGACTTCATCAACTTGCCGCCCTATGAAGCCGGCCCTCCGGCCGAGCCTCGGGCCAACTGGGGCTACAAGCCGAAGCCCATGTCGGCCGACTCCACCGCCGCTGTCAACCGGCTCCAGGTGCTGACTGAGGCGGAAGGCCTCAGGGCGTCCGACCTGCTGGTCGCCTTCGTCGAGCGCCGGGTTCTCCCGCTCCAAGGCTGGCCTCATCTGATCTGTCGGATGAGCAGGCACCGTGACCCGAGCCGGATGTGCACGAGGGACATGCCGACTGTCGAAGTTGCCCGTATGGTGAATGAGATCTCCGACCTCAAGCTGTCGGAAGGGTCCTGGAGGTTCGGCAAGCGGCCGTACTCCTGCGACAACCCCCCCGCCTGCTGTAAGTTTCTCAACTCTTTCGTCTTTACTACTTATTTTGGTCTTGGTCTTGGTCTTGAGCAATCGGTCCTTTGGGTGCAGATCTACATGTCTCCGGCGACAGCCGCCATCGTGGGGTCGGGTGGAAACTACCAGCCGGACCGGGAGGTGAGCGATGTGGACGACCCCGACTTGGGGGCGGCCGCCTTGGAGGACGACGCTATAGGCGGCGGCGACGGAGCAGGCGGCTCCGAAGACAGGGGTAGCCTCGAGACCTGGCCCGACAATGATGATGAAGAGGACGAGTCGCGCCATGTGCGAGGTGCCGGCAAGGCGGACGCAGGCCCCTTCATAGAGCCGGCTACTCGAGGCGTCACACGCAAGCGTAAACAGGGCGCCGTCTTGTTCGGTAGCGCGCCGAAGAAGACCAAGAACCCGACCGCCGCGACCAGGCGGAAGGAGGCCGCTGCGAAGGCGGCCAAGTTCCAGAAACTTCCGAAGGCGCCTCCTATGGTGTCGGTGTAAGCGTCTTTTTCTTGTTCTTTCCTTCTTTGTCGATTCTATCTGAGCTTCCTTGCTTTATTTTTTCTTGACTCAGGGCCCCTCTCTCTCTTGAGAAGTTGGCCACTGCCTCCGTCATTGGGTCGGTGGAGACCTCCACTACCACCCGGCGAATCGACCCTACGGCCGACCTCGGGGAGGCGCAGGAACGAAACGCGCAGGAGGTGCGCAAGGAGCAGGAAGCCGCCCGCCTGGAGAAGGCGGAGGCGGACAAGGCGGAGGCCGCCGCGCTGAAGAAGCTGGCGGAGGCTGAGGCTGATGCCGCGACGAAGTTGGCTGAAGAAGCTGCGCGCCGTCAGGCGCCACTATTCGTCATTCCCCTAAACTTCGCGCCGCGACCACCAGAGTTCACGGCGCCGACTGGGGGAGCCGACGATGAGCATCCGGCCATGGAGAGGGAAGGCGGCGATGTCGCCATGCCGGAGGCGGACGTGCCTCCACCACCGCCATCTGGAGGAGCGTAGGACAACCGGCCGGCTGGCCTGCCGGTGCAGCCAGCTGGAGGCGAGATGACGACGGGCCCGGCTCCTGAGGCCCATACACCATCACGCCGCCGAGGCGCGAAAGTGGCTTCAGCGCCATGACCGCTGGAAGCCAGCGCCGCGAGCTCGTCAGTCCCGGATGCCGAGGCAACCAGTGCCGCGCCCACTGAATGGGCGCGTGGAGGCGAGACAGGCGCCTTAAATCGAGCGGTCCTGGACGTCCAGGCCAAACTCCGAGCTGAGGTCACTGCTCTTCAGCAGTGCAATAGGGCGTTCATGGATTCACGAGCGGCCATTCGGGTATGTTTCTTACTTCTTCGTCCTTGATTCTTGTACTTCTCTATGGGGGCGCGCCGACGCACCCACTGAGTGTAGCCCCCGAGTTTCAGGCCGGCTGCTGAGCAGGCGGCTCGAAACTTTAATTAGCAAGCTCCGAGTGCTAACTTCGTCTGATATCTTTATTGTAGGATTATCATAACCTTCGCGCGACCACCTTTAACCCCAATGTCCGAGAGCTTGACCAACGGACCGGCGACTTGTCGAAAAGCCGGAGTAAGTCTTCGTTTTCTTTCTCTGCGGGGGCACGCTAGCGCACCCGCGGGCTGTAGCCCCCGAGATTCAGGCCAACTGCTGAGCAGTCGGGCCGGATCTCCCCGGCAACTGCATTTCTTCTTTGCTACTTGTTGATAACTTCGTTCTCTACGGGGGCCCGATAGCGCACCCGTGGACTGTAGTCCCCGAGATTTGGGCCGACTGTTGAGCAGTCGGGCCGGATCTCCCTGGCGACTGTACTTCTTCTTTGTTGATCGTTGACGTCTTTTTCTTTCTCTACTCTTGTAGAGGCCAATGCCATCTTGCAGCAGCAGTTGGGTGAAGCCAACATAGCGTTGCGTGCCAAGGAGACAGAGTACATCGAGCTGGCCCAGGAGCATGACCGACTGGCCAAGCAACTGGAGGAGCAGGCGAAGCTTCTCCAGAAGGCTCGGAAGGAGGCAGAGGTGAAAGTCCAATCTCCTCGCCGAGTTCGAGACCGAACGCTCCGCCTGGGCCGACAAGGAAGCGTTGCTGACTGCCGGCTTTGGCAGGATTGAAGACATGGTTGACGGTAAGCTTTCTTCTTTTTTCTTTCTTTGAGCGGCCGGCTGCTGATCAGGCCGGCTTCTAGGATCTGACTTCCGGCTTCTTTGTTTTCTGCCTGAGCAGACTTCTTCCCTGGCCACTCTGGCGCCGCCAACCAGGCCATTGAGGCTTATCGTGAAGAGCGGAGGGCGGAAGGTGCGCAGATCGCTGCCGACGCCCCCCGGACCCTTAGCGAACAGCTCCTCAGCATCCAGGCCCGCCTTTGGCCGGCTCATCGGATGCTGCGTCGTCTTCAGTGTGTCGGGGCGCAGGCGATCTCTGCCCTTTGGCCAGACGTGCCGTCTCCGCGCACTCCCGGCCGAACTGCCGACTGGCTGGAGGTGGTGGTCGAGTGACTCGAGGCTTGGAAGGGTTCCTCGGCCCGTGCTGGAGCACGCCGGGCCTTGGAGTTCGTCAAGGCGTGGTATCCTGGGATCTAGCCTAGTTGACCATGTTCCGGCAGGAGGCCCAGGACGAGCTGGTGGCGGTGGAGCATGACCTTGTCAAACGGGCGGCGGCGATCGCCGAGTACACCAACGCCAGCATCTTCGTCCCTGAGCTGGCTGAGAATGGTGCCGAGGCGCCACCGGAGTGGTTCGGTCTGAACCCGGAGGACGATGAGGACTCGGCCGAGGTGATTGACTCCAGCGACGAGGGAGAAGACGAGGAAAGCGGAGAAGATGCACCAGAGGTCGGAGCGGACAGCCAGCCTCAGCTTGATCGCGCCTTGAACAACGAGCCGCGCTCGAGCACGCTGACTGCTGCTGGAGGCGACCAAGCGGAGACTAACCAGCCGTCCACTCCACCAACCGGCACCACCGACTCTGCCAACCAGCCGGACCCCTCTGCCGCTCCCTAGGCCGCCGACTTATCTTTATTTTTCCTGCTTTATCAGTCTCGACAAACTTTGTTAAATTTGCACAATTCCACCCGCGGGCTGTATTTTAAACTCTATTGAATGCTGGCCAATGGGCCTTCTGACATGTAAATATTCTTCCACACAAGTTGTGTTTTTGCCGAGTTCCGACTTTCCCTGCTTTCTGCTCCTTGGCTTTTTTCCTTTGCCGCCCTCCCTTAGCTGCCATCTTGCCTGTCGGGTGGTAGGTGCGACATATGCCAATGGATGGCTTATCATTGTGGGAGCCAGTAAAACATCGCCGGTGCCTGGAAACGGGATGAGGCGAAGACATGCACGCCGGCGAATCTTACCCAGGTTCGGGGCTCTCCGTGGAGATAACACCCCTAGTCCTGCTCTGCGGGGTCTCCGCGTGATCACTAGATCAATACAAGTAGCTACAAGTGCTCCTTGAGCTGTTTGGCTAGAGGAAGAAGAAGGGCAAGGCTAGCTCTCCTTTTCTCTCTATGTGGTGTGTGGAATTCTATGAGATCAACCCTTTGCATGGGTGTCCCGGGGGGTTTATATAGGCCTACCCCCAGGGGTACAATGGTAATCCGGCTGGGCGCGGGTCCCAGCCGTTAGCGTCTATGCACGCCGGCTTCTCCGCCGGTCATTGGGGCCCGCCGACTGGTGGGCCCCGCCGGCTCCCGGCCTTTTGGCCGACAGGCCCGCCCTACCGCTTGGGGGCTTTCTCGGCGGCTGGTTACTGTTGCCTCGCCTCTGATGACGAGAGCTTTGTTGAGGTAAGCGTGGCTACAGTGTCGCCGCCTTGCGGGCTCTCACTGTAGCCTTACCTCGTCTTGTCTCCTTAATGAGGCACATGTTTCGAGGGAGGGAGGTAGCCGGCTATTGGGAGCCAGCCACACCCCTGGCCGACTAGAGGAGGCCAGGCCGCCTTCGGGTGTCTCTCTGGCAAAAGGGGCCCGCCGCCTAAGGGCCGTACTAGCGCCTGTCGTGGGTGACATCGAGGCCAACACGGCTACAGTGCCACGCCGGACGGGGGATGGCTGGCCCATACGGCGCCCTGTGGCCATGCCTGTTCCGGGATTCGGGGGTAGTGGGTTGTACTGCGGCCACGCCCCATCCTATCGCCGTTATGTGGGTACAGTCTTTAGTGGGTGCAGTCTTGGCCGGCTTCTAGGAGCCTTCTTTCTTCATGACCGGCTTCTGGGAGTCGACTTTCTTCATGGCCGGCTTCTGGGAGTCGGCCCTGGGGATAGCCGGCCGGGGGAAGGCGGCCCTATGCTTTGTATGCTTGAAGGCTTGAATGGCCTGATAATTTTTCGAAGAGCCAGGGGGAGTCGGTTAGGCTACCCGTGGCCATTTACTCCGACAGTAGTCCCCGAAGATGGTTGGGCTTCGAGGCTGAGAGGAGGTCGAGAAGCTCGGTCAGCTTCTTATCTTGACGAGCCAATAGCTGGGAGCCGGCTTTGGTTGGGCGCGCCGTCTTGGCGAAATTTTTTAAGTCGGAAGGCGGGAGTCTGTTGTTGCGTGCACCGGGCCACGGGCCGGTCACTCGCCGCCTGCGAACCACGTGGCGTCCCTTGGCTGAAAAGAGCCTGCTAACCCACGCGCGCGACAAGACATCGCCGCAGGCCGAGGGCCCACCACTCCAACGCCTGGGCCCGGGCGCGGATTCTTTGTGGCCCAAAGCCGTCCGCACGTCTTCCGGCGGCGGTTTCCGCACACCGTTAGGGCGCAGTAATCCTGGGGCGTGGGGGAGTGGGCGCAGTTAATCCCACGTTCCTCCCCACGCCTCGCCTCGTTGGCTTCGCTGCACGAGGCTATAAGTAGGGGGAGGAGGGGAAGCGGCAGACGCTCGCACGCTCCACTCCTCTCCGCCATCTTCTTCCTCCGGCTTTCTCTCGCAACAGCGCCTCGCCGCCGCGCCGTCCCATCAATCTTCACTCCGCCCTGCAGCTTTGCCGCCGCAGGGCCGTGCTTTCTCTGCCACCACACTCTTCCTTGTTAGCTTCTCGCCACCATGCAGTACGGCGGGGACTGGGACAGCTCCAACGTCCATATGGACCAGATCGAGTTCTTCCGCAAGACGTGGCGGTTGCCCGGCGCAGACCAGTTGCGGGTCCGTCTCGCACCTGCGAAGGAGATCACGCCGGCGCCGGAGGAAGGCGAGCGGGTAGTCTTCCACTCGCACTTCCTGCGCGGCATCGGCTTGCCGGCGAGCGCTTTCTTCCGCTCCTTCCTCGAATTCTATCAACTCCAGCCGCACCACCTCACTCCGAACACGGTGGTGCTGCTGTCCGCCTTCGTCACCTTGTGCGAAGGATTTCTTGGCGTTCTCCCCACCCTCAAGCTCTTGGGGGAGTTCTTCCAATCGAAGCTGGGCACCCGCATGCAGGGCGTGCCGGCCCAGAGCGGCGCCTTCATCGCGATGCGGAGGCCGGCGGCCGACAACCCCTTCCCCGTCATCACGTTAATCCAGTCGGTGAAGCTCTGGCAGAAGTCATATTTCTACGTGAAGAACATCGCCCCACAAGGCGACTACGTCAACTTGCCGGCTTACGTAGCCGACCCGCCGGCTGGGAGGCGGCCCAGTGGTCCTATCGGGCCGTGACGCTGTCGCCGGCTGGAGCCGCGACCGTCACCCGACTACGGGTGATGATCCAGTCGGAGGGCCTAGCTAGATCCGACTTGCTAGCCGCCTTCGTCGCGCGCCGGGTGCTTCCGCTTCAGAGCCACCCTCACCTGATCTGTCAGATGAGCGGCCAACTCGATCCGAGTCGGATGTGCACCAAGGACATGCCGCATGACGAGGTGGCTCATATGGTGAATTATCTTGCGAACTGCAAGCTCTCCGCACAGTGGCGGTTTGGCAAGGAGCCATATTCCCGTGCACATCTGCCGCCCATGGTATGTTCTCTTTTTCCCTTTCTTCTCTTAGTTTTGTCGCCGAGTTCCTCATCGCCGACTCTGACCAGTCGGCACGTCTTGACACAACCCTCTCCTTCGACCGGCAACCGGGTCGGAGGCGGAGCGCCGATTCCTCCCCGACCGGGCGGAGCATGACCTGGAGGACCATGACTGGGGGGGCGGCCGCCATGGATGAAAACACCGAGGCGGGTGGCGGCGAAGCTGGCGGCGAAGCAGGCGGCTCCGGGCTCGGAGCCAGCTTCGACAACTGGCCGGATGACGACGAGGCGGAAGTCGTCCCACGCCGCCAGCCGGCGCCCGGCCACGCGGGTTCCTCCGCCGCGCCGCCTGCTCGGGGCGGCGGGCAAAAGCGCCGGGCCACGTCGGGCTTTTTCGGCAGTCGGCTGAAGAAGCCCAAGGGCGGGGCGGCGGCGACCAGGCGGGATGAGGCGGCCGCGAAGGCGGCCCGCTTCCGCAAGGTGGTGAAGCAGCCGCAGACAGTGTCGGCGTAACTGTATATTCCTTTGTACATTCTTTCTTCTTTTTTTGGTGATTTCTGAATCCTTGTCCTTTCTCAAAAATCAGGGCTCCGCTTTCGCTCGAGCGGGTTGCTGCCGCCTCCGTCGTTGGATCGCCAGGAGGATCCGGGAGCACCCGCCGCGTGGACCCCCGCGCCGAGCTTCAGGCGGCGACGGAGTGAAACGCGCGGGAGGCGCGGGAGGAGCGGGAGGCGGAGGAGTTGAGGGCGGCTGCCGCCAAGGCGACACAGGAGGAGGAGGAGGCGGCGAAGGCGCGCGCCGACGCAGCGGCCAAGGCCCAAGCGGAGGCTACGGCCGCGGCAACAGCGGAGGGGGCCTTGCTCGTCACCCCTCTGCGTGTCGCGATGCCCGAGGCCCCGGAGCCCCCGCCGGAGGAAGCCGGCGGTGACCAGCCGGGGTTGGAGAGGGAGGACGACATCGTCGTCCCGGAGAGGGAGGCAGCACTGGCCCCGCCGATTGGGGCGGCTCAAGGCAGCCGGCCTATCGTGCCGCCTGCGCAATCGGCCGGGGGCGAGCCGGCCGCGAGGACGGACCTGGTGGTCCAGTCGCCATTGCGCCGGCGCGCGGGGAAGGCCGCGGGCTCCGGCTCGTCGGCCCGGGATGTGGAGGCGGCCAGCACCAGCTCGGGGTGGACGCCGGGTGGAGGGACGGCCGTGGTGAACGTGGCGGTGCAGGACGTCCGGAACCGGCTTTAGTCCCAGGCTTCGGCGCTGAGGAAATACAACGACGAGTTCCTTGCGACGCGAGCGGCCATTCGGGTTAGTCTTCCTATTTTTGCTTTTTCTATCTTGGTTTCTTCCACGGGGGCGCGTCAGCGCACCCACTGGGTGTAGTCCCCGAGTTCCGAGTCGGCCGCTGAGCAGGCGGCTTGGAACTTCTTAGCGGGCTTTGTTTTGCTATCTTGTTCTCATTCGCTCCTCTACCTAACTTGCAGGACTACCACAACCTCCGCGCGGCTGCCTTCAACTCCCTGGCTCAGGAGCTGACCCAGAAGAATGCTGACCTATCTGAGAGCCGGGGTAAGTGCTTCGTCCTTTATCTCACGTGGGGGCGCGTCAGCGCACCCACTGGGTTTAGTCCCCGAGATTCGGGCCTACTGCTGAGCAGTCGGCTCGGATCTTCCTTGACGACTTTTTCCTTATTCCTTCTTTCTTTTCTACCCTGCCTGCAGCGGCCAACGCCAGACTGAGGGAGCAGCTGGGTGGGACTCAGGCCGCCCTCCGCGCTAAGGAGGCCGAATTTGATGCCTTGGCCCGGGAGCATGACCGCCTGGCCAAGAGGTTGGCCGACCAGGAGAAGAGCCATAAGGCGGCCCTGAAGGCGGTGCAGGACAGCGAGGCCGCCCTCCAAGCCGAATATGAGACAGAGGCGACAAGCTGGGCCGAAGCGAGGCAGTCGCTGATCAACGGCTACGGCCAGATCGAAGACTTGGTTGATGGTAGGCCGCCGTCTTCTTCGTCCTTGCTTGCCGCTTGCCGTTTGGCTCATTTTCTGAATTGGTGCTTTTATTTTCTTTCTCTTTCTTTCTTGCGCAGAGTACTTCCCTGGCTACTCTACTGCCGCCAACCAGGTCGTCGAGGCCCACCGCGAGGCACAAAGGCAGGCTGGCGCCGAGATCGCGTCAGACGCTCGCCGGTCGCTGGAGGAGCAGCTCTTGGCGATTCAAGCCCGCCTCCAGCTGGCTCACCGCATGCTCCGCCGGCTTCAGCGTGTTGGGGCGCAAGTGTTGGCCGCTCTCTGGCCTGGTGAGGTGATTCCCCGCACCCCCAGTCGGACTGCCGACTGGCTGGAGGTGGCGGTCGGCCGCTTCGAGGCCTGGAAGGCTTCTGCGGCTCGGTCCGACGCCAGGCGGGCGCTGGAGTTTGTCAAGGCCTGGTATCCCGAGCTGAGTCTGGACCAGCTGGCCACCTGGCGGCAGGAGGCCGACACGGAGCTAGAGCCGGCGCGGCCGGCTATCATCCAGCGGGCTTCGGCGTTTGCCGACTACACCGACACTAGCGCCTTCGCTCCTGAGGTGGACGACAATGGCGTTGCCCAGCCAGAAGAGTGGTTCGGGCTGAACCCGGCAGATGGTGAGGACTCGGCAGAGGAGATCGACTCCAGCGATGAGGGCGAGGAGGAGGGTGAAGACGCCGCGCCAGATGGTGGAGCGGCCGGTCAGCCTCAGCTTGACCGTGCCTCCAGCAACAAGGCACGCGCGGGTGCACCGCCTGCAGCCGGCGATGATCAAGCCGAGACCCGCCAGTCGGCCACTCCTCCAGCCGGCGGCACCGTCTCCACCGACCAGCCCGGCTCCCCTGCTGCGCCCTTAGTCTAGTCTGTTGCCTCTACTTTCCTGTTTTACCACTCTTGGAACAGTTTTTTGTTAAGTTTGCACAATTCCACCCACTGGGGGTGTATTCGAACTATATTGACTGCCGGCCTGTTGGGGGCCTTATGTGTAAATATAATTATGCATGTGTTTGGCTTTCCCTTGTTCTTTGCTTTTCATCCTTCGGCTGTTTCCTTTGCCGCCCTCCCTTGGTTGCCGCCTTCCCAGCCGGACAGCTGCTCTGCAATCCGTGGCTGGAGAAGTGCTTGGCCAGTTGGGAGGGCAAGTACTCTAGCTTTGTTGGATTATAGCGAAGTGACTGGGAGGCCGGCCAGCCGGCTGTTTTGACAGCCGGTAGGCGTGGTTGGAGGCCGTCTTTGCGTTATATAAGTTTGTTAGTCCTTAGCCGTTTTTCGTGTGGGCATCCTTTCTGCCTTTGTCTCTTGCCAGTCGGACAGTCGGTTCTTCGAGCTGCGACTTTCAATAAGAGAGGGCTTGGGTGCCGGCACACTACTTGTCTGACTTCAGGTAGAACTTCTAATATAACTTAAGGCGGCCAGTCCCCGGGCCGACTAGTCGAACCCGGTGCCAGATAGAAAATCAAATGTAATAATACATTCATGAGTATGACACTCGTCATTCATAGATAAAGGAGGGCGGTCCCCGAGTGCGCCTCGGGGTGCCCGTTTGTCTCATATTTAATGAAAAAATGGTAGCATGATACATACTGCTTTCAACTGTAAAATCTTCTCAGGAGGTTTGCGTTCCATGGTCGTTTTGACTCCTTGCCGGAATCATCCCTCTTGCGTGCTCTTGGCTTCTGTGCGTCGATCAGGTAGTAGGAGTCGTTGCCTAGTGCTTTGCTGACGACGAAAGGGCCTTCCCAAGGGGCCGAGAGCTTGTGCTGGCCGGCTGTTCGCTGGATCAGCCGGAGCACAAGGTCGCCCTCTTGGAAGGATCTTGGCTTGATCTTTCGGTTGTGGTAACGGCGCAAACCCTGCTGGTAGATGGCGGACCGGCTGAGTGCTAACAGCCGGCCTTCTTCCAGCAGGTCGACGCCGTCTTCTCGTGCTTCCTTGGCCTCCGCCTCCGTGTACATGGTGACCCGAGGCGAGTCGAACTCGATGTCAGTTGGGATGACAGCCTCGGCACCATACACAAGGAAGAACGGAGTGAAGCCGGTTGACTTGTTTGGGGTAGTACGCAGACTCCAGAGGACAGCCGGCAGCTCGTCGAGCCAGCAGCCGGCCGAGCGCTCCAGTGGTACGACCAGTCGGGGCTTGATGCCGGAGAGGATGAGGCCGTTTGCTCGCTCGACCTGGCCGTTTGACTGCGGGTGGGCAACAGACGCTAAGTCCAGTCGGATGCCCTGTGTCGCGCAGAAACGTGCCAGTGCTCCCTTGGCAAAGTTTGTGCCGTTGTCGGTGATGATGCTGTGCGGCACGCCATACCGAGTAGTGATGTCGGCAATGAATGTCACGGCAGTTGGCCCGTTCAGCTTCTTGATCGGCTTCGCTTCGATCCACTTGGTAAATTTGTCCACGACGACAAGCAGATGTGTCAAGCCGCCGCGGGCTGTCTTGAATGGGCCCACCATGTCCAGCCCCCAGACGGCACAGGGCCAGGTGAGCGGGGTGGTCTTGAGTGCAGAAGCCGGCAGGTGTTGCTTGGAACTGAAGACTTGGCATCCTTTGCAGCATTTGACTATCTCTTTGGCATCTTCCAAAGCAGTCGGCCAGAAGAAACCATGGCGGAAAGCTTTGGCCACAAGTGATCTTGAGGCTGCGTGGTGGCCGCATTCGCCTTGGTGGATATCCTTGAGGATTGCTACACCCTTCTCTGGCTTGACGCAGCGCTGGAAGACTCCAGTGACGCTGCGCTTGACAAGTTCTCTGTTTATTATTGCATATGCTCCGGCTCGGCGTTGCACTAGTCTTGCCGAGATCTCATCAGTCGACAACTCTCTGTTGACTAGGAAGTTGAGGATGGGCTGGGCCCATGATGGAGCTGTGACTTCTTCTACTGTTAGTACGGCCACTGTGACTTGGGTGGGTGGCTTGGGTGGTGGAGAGTTGGAGTCAGCCACCGCTTCTTGTGTCGCTGCAGCCCCCGGGCCGACTGCTGCAGTCCCTGGGCCGGGTTCTGAAGTCCCCGAGCCGGGTGCGACTACGACAGTCCCCGGGCCGCTTGTCGAAGTCCCCGAGCCGCCTGCTGGGTTCCTCCAGTCAGGTCCGGCTGCATCGGGGGCAGGCAGTACGAAGATAGAGTCCGACTCTGGAGACGGCTTGATAGACGGTTTGAGGAGGCGCTGGAGAGAGACACCGGTTGGTATAGCCTGTCGGGTGGAGCCGATTCGTGCCAGGGCATCTGCTTGGTCGTTGTCGGCCCATGGTACGTGAAGGAACTCGCACCCTTCGAAGTACCCACTGATCTGCTGGACGAGGAATCGATAGCTTGCCATGTTTGCATCCTTAGCGTCCCAGTCGCCAGATGACTGCTGGACCACCAAGTCTGAGTCGCGATAACACAGGATCCAGCGTATGCCGAGCTCTTTGGCTAGCCGGAGCCCGTGTATGAGCGCCTCGTATTCAGCCACGTTGTTGGAGGCGGCAAAGTGGATTTGCAGCGTGTATCTGAGCTTGTCGCCTTTGGGAGAGGTGAGGACGATGCCGGCTCCCAAGCCGGTGCGCATCTTGGACCCATCGAAGTGCATCCGCCAATGAGTAGAGTCGGGAGCCGGCGGTAGGTACTGGGTCTCGGCCCAGTCGACGAGGAAGTCGGCCAATGCTTTGAGCTGGACAGTACTTCGCTTAGATAATACACTGGCCTCTGGACTAGCTGGGCTCGGCCTTCTTCTGGGCGCTGAACCACGATGACTGTACTGACCACTCGGCTAGTTGCGGCAATGTAGAGGAGCATGGGCTCCTTCTCAGTCGGCGCCGCCAGGACAGGTGGACTGGTCAGCATCTTCTTCAACTCATGGAAGGCTTGGTCTGCTTGGTCATTCCACTCGAAATGAGTGGATTTCTTCATGAGTCGGTACAGGGGGAGAGCCTTCTCTCCTAGCCGGCTGATAAAGCGGTTTAGGGAGGCCAGACACCCAGTGAACTTCTGCACGTCTCGCAACTTGGTGGGAATCCATTCTTTCAATGGCTTTGATCTTCACAGGGTTGCACTCAATGCCGCGTTCGGAGACCTGAAAGCCTAGAAGTTGGCCGGCTGGTACTCCGAACACGCATTTCTCGGGGTTGAGCTTGATCTGGAATCGGCGCAAGTTGGCAAATGTTTCTTTGAGGTCTTCCAGCAGGGTGCCGCGCTTCTCTGTCTTCACCACAATATCGTCTACGTAGACGTGGGCATTTCTGCCGAGTTGCTTGAGGAGGCATTTCTGCATGCAACGCTGAAAAGTGGCACCGGCATTCCTCAAGCCGAATGTCATAGTCAGGTAACAGAAAGCTCCGAATGGTGTGATGAAGGCGGTCTTCAGGCGGTCTGCTGGGTCTAACTTAATCTGGTGGTATCCTGAGTAGGCATCCAAGAAACTCAACAGCTCGCATCCGGCTGTGGAGTCTATTACTTGATCAATCCGTGGCAGAGCAAATGGATCTTTGGGGCAGGTCTTGTTGAGGCTAGTGTAGTCTATACACATACGCCATTTGTTGTTGTTCTTCAACACCAAGACTGGGTTGGCAAGCCACTCTGGGAAAAACACTTCCATTATAAAGCCGACGGCAAGGAGCCAGGCTGTCTCTTCTCCTACGATTCTTCTTTTCTCTTCTGACAGTCGGCGGAGAGGCTGCTTCACCGGCTTCGCGTCCGCTCGGACGTGTAACTTGTGCTCGGCGAAATCCTTTGGAACACCCGGCATGTCCTTTGGGGACCATGCAAAGATGTCTCGATTCTCACGGAGGAAGTCGACGAGCTCGCCTTCCTATTTACTGTCCAGGTTTGCACCAATGACTGCAAACCTCTCCGGGTTCTCTGGGTCCAGAGGTATCTTCTTCATCTCCTTGGCCGGCTGGAAGGAGCCCCGCGCATCATATTCCTTGGGGTTGGGGGACAAGGCCGGCTGCTTGCCGGCCATGGCCACAACTCGCTCCAGCATCTTCTTCTCTTCTGCCACTACGAGGGACTCAGCCAGCCGGCTGCTGGCTGCGGCGCACTCGATGGACTTCTTGTAGTCGCCGGCTACAGTGATGAGCCCCTTCGAGCTCGGCATCTTCATCTTCAGGTAGGCGTAGTGGGGCACAGCCATGAACTTGGCCAGAGCAGGTCGGCCGAGCAAGGCGTGGTAAGGGCTTTCCAGATCCACTACCTCGAACCAGATTGCTTCTCGGTGAAAGTGATCCTTGTCTCCGAAGAGAACATCCATCTTGATCTTGCCAATCGGGGAACAGGACAGGCCGGGTATGATGCCATGGAACATGGTCCGGCTTGGCATGAGCTGCTTCGCCTTGAGGTTCAACTTCTCCATGGTATCGCGGTACAGTATGTTGATACTGCTTCCGCCATCAATCAGAACGCGGGAGAATCGGGCACCCCGTCTCTCCGTTGTGAGGGTGACATCCAATACCAATGCGTAGGAGCCAGGGGACGGCATCACCTCTGGGTGATCGGCCCGGCTCCAGTTGATAGGCCTTTCGGACCAATGCATGAACTCGGGGTTGCTGGAGGCGAATGCGTTGACCTCTTGGTGCTGTCGGCGCCGGCTGCGCTTGTCTTCAACCTGGCTTGTGAAGACGACGTAGGCGGCGTGTTCATCAGGGAACTCATCTTGAATGGCTCTGACTGCTGGTCGAGCAGCCGGCTGCTGGGGGGCTGGATGCAGCTGGCCGGGAGGCGGAGGCGGCACCAGCCCCTCGCCCTTGGAGATCCGGGTGAGCTAGTGGCACTTTCGGGTCGTGTGGTTGGACGGCTTCGCGCCGCTGTGGAACTTGCAGGGGGCATCGAGAGTCTGTTCGTAGGAGAAGGCCGGCTGCCAAGCCGGCCTGCCGCCCTTCTTCTTGGGAGCGGGCCGCTCTTCGGGCTACTCATCTTCGACTGTGGCCACCTGCCGGCTGGTGGAAGGCGGCATAGGGGCCTTGCACTTGTGGTCGTTCTGGTAGGGGCGCCGATTTGGGTCGCCAGCCGGTGTCTTAGGAGCCGGAGCGAGCACCTTTCCAGAGGCGTCCACTCAGAGCTCGGTCTTCATCGAGGAGTCGGCCGTGGCGTACTTGTCTGCAATGACCAGCAGCTCGTCGAGGGTAGCCGGCTCGTCGCAGAGGAGTCGGTGCTTGAGGAGGGTGCCCTCTCGGCACCCGGCGGTGAAGTATTCGATGGCTTGAACCTCGTGCACCCCCTCGCAGGAGTTGCGAAGCTCGGCCCACCGCGTGAGGTAGTCGCGGGTCGACTCGCTGGGCCCTTGGACGCATAAGGAGAGCTGGCGGGGCTTGGGAGGCCGCTTGTACGTGCTGGTGAAGTTGCGGATGAAGACTTCCGTGAAGTCCAGCCAGCTGTTGACGCTGAAGGGCTTGAGGCTGTTGAGCCAGGTGCGTGCCGTGCCTTACAGCATGAGAGGGACGTACTTCACGGCTACGCGCCTATTGCCGTTCGCTATGCTGACAGAGGTAGAGTAGTCGATGAGCCAATCTTCCGGCTTCACAGAGCCGTTGTACTTGGGCGTGTCTCTGGGGAGCGAGAACCCTTTGGGGAAGGGCTCGTCGCGGATGCGGGGGCCAAAGCATGGCGGGCCGACATTGTCTTCTTCTTCTAGCGCCAGGGATCGAGCTAGGCGGTCGATCCGGTGGCGGGCATCGTTCTCGCTGACTCCTTCGCGGTGGCCTAGTCGGCCACCGAGAGTCGGATGTGTGACAGGCGGCGGGGTGGGATGTCTCTCCCCACGAGGCGGGGGAGGAGGCGGATTTCCTTGGCGCTCCACCGCCCGAGGGCGGCCTTCCGCGTCGCGCTCGATGGTGATTCGAGTGCGGCTGCGGCTAGCAGCCGGCTTCTTGTCTTGCGCGGGCGCCGCTCGCAGTCGGCGACCGGGATGTCGCGGCGTGCTCTCGGCGTGGGGGAGGATTCTCAGCGCGGGCGCTGGCTTCATGCCGTTCTGCGGCCGCGTTGATCAGCTGCTAGATGCGCCTTGTCATGTAGGGGAGCTCATCAGCCCCCAGCCCATTCAACTCTTCTGCGGCCACCTGAGCGGCTCGCAGATTCTCGAGCGGTGTGGCGTAGACGGGGCGGTCTGCTCCCAGCATGCTGGCGATGGCCGCGCCGCGCTTCTTGACGAGGCCGGCTCGGCCCGCCATGCGGCGGCGTACCAAAGGCAGCGCGGTCGACTTCGCGGTGGTGAGCCTCAATGAGGCGTCTCATGGAGGCTATTTTCTGGCCCTCCGTGATGAGGGCGAGGCGGCATGCCTCCAGGGTCTCGGCGTCGGTGTCAGCCGGGATGGGGACAGATAAGTCGTGCATCGCCGCTTGTAGGGCGTCGTGGGCGTTCTCGCCCGAGTCGGCGACGTGGCTGATGACCAGCACCTCAGTGACAGCGCTGGTGCCGCTGTCAGCTCGAGGGAGAGGGTCGTCGAAGACTACCACATCGGAGGGGTAGGCATCGAGCGATGCCGTGTCGGAGTCGACAAGCATCGGGTCGGTGGAGCTGACCGACTCCAAGTCCACAGCAAGCTCGCTGGAGACGTGAAGCTGGTCGAGGAGGCTGACGAGGCGGCTCTCGAGGCAGTCCGTGCCCGCGTCGGATGCTGGCTCGTCGGAGATGCGAGTCTCACCAAGAAGATCGGCGAGGCAGCTCGCTGCGCAGGCGTCGTCGACGCCTAGCAGCGCGTCGGGGCAAGCGCCATCGGGCGCAGTAGGCTGGCTGCGCTCGCGGGGGAGGAAAAGCGTTCCCGTCCAGAACAGGTCTCCGGACGACGGTGCACCTGGCCCCACGGTGGCCGCCAAATGTCGGGTGGTAGGTGCGACATATGCCAACGGATGGCTTATCATTGTGGGAGCCAGTAAAACATCGTCGGTGCCTGGAAACGGGATGAGGCGAAGACATGCACGCCGACGAATCTTACCCAGGTTCGGGGCTCTCCGTGGAGATAACACCCCTAGTCCTGCTCTGCGGGGTCTCCACATGATCACTAGATCAATACAAGTAGCTACAAGCGCTCCTTGAGCTGTTTGGCTAGAGGAAGAAGAAGGGCAAGGCTAGCTCTCCTTTTCTCTCTATGTGGTGTGTGGAATTCTATGAGATCAACCCTTTGCATGGGTGTCCCGGGGGTTTATATAGGCCTACCCCCCAGGGGTACAATGGTAATTCGGCTGGGCGCGGGTCCCAGCCGTCAGCGTCTATGCACGCCAGCTTCTCCGGCGGTCATTGGGGCCCGCCGACAGGTGGGTCCCGCCGGCTGCCGGCCTCTTGGCCGACAGACCGGCCCTACCGATTGGGGGCTTTGTCAGCGGCTGGTTACTGTTGCCTCGCATCTGATGACGAGAGCTTTGTTGAGGTAAGCATGGCTACAGTGTCGCCGCCTTGCGGGCTCTCACTGTAGCCTTACCTCGTCTTGTCTCCTTAATGAGGCACATGTTTCGAGGGAGGGAGGTAGCCGGCTATTGGGAGCCGGCCACACCCCTGGCCGACTAGAGGAGGCCAGGACGCCTTCGGGTGTCTCTCTGGCAAAAGGGGCCCACCGCCTACGGGCCATACTGGCGCCTGTCGTGGGTGACATCGAGGCCAACACGGCTACAGTGCCACGCCGGACGGGGGATGGCTGGCCCGTACGGCGCCCTGTGGCCATGCCTGTTCCGGGATTCGGGGGTAGTGGGCTGTACTGCGGCCACGCCCCATCCTATCGCTGTTATGTGGGTACAGTCTTTAGTGGGTGCAGTCTTGGCCGGCTTCTGGGAGCCGGCTTTCTTCATGGCCGGCTTCTGGGAGTCGGCTTTCTTCATGGCCGGCTTCTGGGAGTCGGCCCTGGGGATAGCCGGCCGGGGGAAGGTGGCCCTATGCTTTGTGTGCTTGAAGGCTTGAATGGCCTGATAATTTTTCGAAGAGCCAGGGGGAGTCGGTTAGGCTACCCGTGGCCATTTACTCCGACATTGCCAGCCAGACAGCCGCTCTGCGGACTGTGGCTGGGTCAAGTACTTATCTACTTTGGGACGGCAAGTACTTAACCGACTAGAGCGCTAGCAAGTTAAGTAGAAACCGGCCGGCCAGCTGCTCAGCAGTCGGTCGATGAGGCGGGAGGCCGGCTTGAACTATGTACATGCTTTGGGTCCTTAGCCATTTTTCATGTAAGCATCCTTTTCTGCCTTTAACTCCTGCCTACCAGACAGTTGCTCTACGAGCTGCGGCTTTGGCAGGAGAAGGTTTAGGTGCCGACACACTACTTGTTTGGCTGCAGGAAGCACCACATAGTACAAGGCGGCGAGCCCCCGGGCCGACTGGTCGAACCCGGTGCCAGGCAGAATAATGAAATAACACATTCATAGGCATAATATTTATCATATAGATAAAAGAGGGTAGCCCCCGAGCTCTTCTCGGGGGACCCGGAGTCTTTGTACTTAATACAAAAGTTAGCGTGGTACATACTGCATTAACTATAAAATCTTTGAAGGAGGTTTGCATTCCATGACCTCTCTGTCTCCTTGCCGGAGTCGTCTCGTTTGCGTGCTCTAGGCTTCTGAGCATCGATCAGGTAGTAGGAGTCATTTCCCAAAACTTTGCTGATGATGAAGGGGCCTTCCCAAGGTGCCGAGAGCTTGTGCTGGCCGGCTGTTCGCTGGATCAGCCGGAGCACAAGGTGTCCCTCTTGGAAGGATCTTGGCTTGACCTTCCGATTGTAGTATCAGCATAGACTCTGCTGGTAGATGGTGGGCCGGCTGAGTGCCAACAGCCGGCCCTCTTCCAGCAGATCGACGCCGTCTTCCCGTGCTTCTTTGGCCTCCTCCTCAGTGTACATGGTGACTCGGGGGGAGTCGAATTCTATGTCTGTCGGGATGACGGCTTCGGCACCGTAGACGAGGAAGAAAGGCGTGAAGCCGGTTGACTTGTTCGGAGTTGTGCGCAAGCTCCAGAGGACGGCCGGCAGCTCATCGAGCCAACAGCCGGCCGAACGCTCCAGAGGCTCGACCAGTCGGGGCTTGATGCCGGACAAAATGAGGTCGTTTGCTCGCTCCACCTGGCCGTTTGACTGTGGATGGGCAACGGACGCTAAGTCCAGTCAGATGCCTTGCGTCGCGTAGAAACGAGCCAAGGCGCCTTTGGCAAAGTTTGTGCCGTTGTCGGTGATGATGTTGTGTGGTATGCCATACCGAACGGTGATGTCAGCGATGAAAGTCACAACAGTCAGACCGTTCAACTTCTTGATTGGCTTTGCTTCTATCCACTTGGTGAATTTGTCCATGGCAACAAGCAGATGAGTCATGCCGCCACGTGCTGTCTTGAATGGTCCCACCATGTCCAGCCCCCAAACGGCAAAGGGCCAGGCAATGGGGATAGTCTTGAGTGCAGAAGCCGGCAGATGCGGCTTGGAGCGGAACTTCTGGCACCCTTTACATTTCTGGACCAAGTCTTTGGCATCTTCTAGAGCAGTCGGCCAGAAAAAACCATGGCGGAAAGCTTTGGCAACAAGTGATCTTGAAGCCGCGTGGTGACCACACTCGCCTTGGTGGATATCTTTGAGGATTGCTTGGCCTTTCTCCAGCTCCACGCAGCGCTGGTACACACCAGTGACACTGCGCCTCACAAGTTCTCTGTTGACAATGGTGTAGGCTACTGCCCGACGTTGCACTTGTCGGGCCGAGATCTCATCAGTCGGCAGCTTTTTGTTCACCAGAAAGTTGAGGATGGGCTGCGCCCATGAAGGTGCTGCTATTTCTTCGACTGCCAAAACTGCAACTTGCTGTGTCGATGAAGTCCCCGGGCCGACTGCTGCAGTCCCCGGGCCAGGTGCGACTGCTACAGCCCCCGAGCCGCCTGCCGAAGTCCCCGAGCCGGCTGCTGGGGTCCCCAAGTCGGATCCGACTGCTTCAGGGGGAGCCGGCACGAAGATGGAGTCTGATTCTGGTGATGGCTTGACAGACGGCTTGAGGAGGCGCTGTAGGGCGACGCCGGCTGGTATTGCTTGCCAGGTGGAGCCTATCCGTGTCAAAGCATCGGCTTGCTCGTTGTCGTTTCGTGGCACATGGAGGAACTCGCACCCTTCAAAATATCCACTGAGTTGCTGGACGAGGAAGCGGTAGCTTGCCATATTTGCATCCTTGGTGCCCCAGTCGCCTGACAACTGCTGGACCACCAAGTCAGAATCACCATAACACAGGATCCGGCGAATGCCGAGTTCCTTGGCAAGCCGGAGCCCGTGTACGAGTGCCTCGTATTCAGCTACGTTGTTGGAGGCGGCAAAGTGAATTTGCAGCACATATCTGAGCTTGTCACCTTTGGGAGAGGTGAGGACGATGTAGGCTCCCAAACCGGTGCGCATCTTGGAACCATCAAAGTGCATCCGCCAATGGGTGGAGTCCGCCGCTGGCGGTAGATACTGGGTCTCGGCCCAGTCGACGAGGAAGTTGGCCAATGCTTGGGACTTGATGGCGGTGTGAGGCTGGTAGTAGATGGTGTAGGGGGCCAAATCTATGGCCCATTTGGCCACTCAGCCCGAAGCATCTCGGCTTCCAATGATCTCGGCAAGTGGAGCAGTGCAGACAACAGTGATTGGGTGCTCTTGAAAGTATGGCTTTAGCTTCTTGGTGGCGAAATGCACGCCGTAGCACATCTTCTGATAGTGGGGGTAGTTCTGCTTGGACGCGGACAATACTTCACTCAGGTAATACACCGGCCTCTGGATTGGTAGTGCTTTGCCGTCTTCCTTGCGCTCCACAACTATGACTGTGCTGACCACCCGGCTGGTGGCGGCGATGTAGTGAAGCATGGGCTCCTTAGCAGCCGGAGCCGCCATGATAGGCGGAGTGGTCAACATCTTCTTGAGCTGGAGAAAAGCTTCGTCCGCCTTATCATTCCACTCGAAAAAAGTGGTCTTCTTCATGAGCTGGTACAGGGGAAGAGCCTTCTCGCCCAGCCGACTGATTAAATGGCTGATGGATGCCAAGCAGCCGGTGAATTTTTGCACGTCCAGCAGTCGGGTGGGTACTTCCATCCTCTCGATGGCCTTGATCATCACAGGGTTGCACTCTATGCCGCGCTCTGAGACTAGGAAGCCAAGAAGCTGGCTGGCTGGTACTCCAAAGACGCATTTCTCCGGGTTGAGCTTGATCTCAAAGCGGCGCAAGTTTTCAAAGGTTTCCTTGAGGTCTTCTAGAAGCATGCTATGCTTCTCCGTCTTCACCACAATGTCGTCCACATAGACGTGGGTGTTCTTGCCAAGTTGCTTGAGGAGACACTTCTGCATGCAACGCTGAAACGTGGCGCCGACATTCCTCAAGCCGAACGTCATGGTCAGGTAGCAGAAGGCTCCGAATGGTGTGATGAAGGCGGTCTTCAGCCTGTCGGCCGGGTTCAGCTTGATCTGATGATACCCTGAGTATGCATCCAGAAAACTCAACAGCTCGCATCCGGCGGTGGATTCTATCACTTGGTCAATTCTTGGCAAAGCAAAGGGATCTTTGGGGTAAGCTTTGTTGAGGCTGGTATAATCGACACACATGCGCCACTTCTTATTCTTCTTCAGTACAAGGACTGGGTTGGCTAACCATTCTGGGAAGAACACTTCCATGATGAAGCCGGCTGCTAGAAGCCGGGCTATCTCTTCTCCAACGACTCTTTTCTTCTCTTCTAACAGGCGGCACAAGGGCTGCCTGACTGGCTTGGCATCAGGTCAGACATGTAGCTTGTGCTCGGCGAAATCTGTTGGAACACCCAGCATGTCCTTAGGAGACCATGCAAAGATGTTCCAATTCTCACAGAGGAAATCGATGAGCTCGCCTTCCTATTTGCTGTCAAGGTTTGCACCTATGACAGTGTGCCTCTCCGGGTGCTCCGAGTCCAAGGGTATCTTCTTTGTTTCTTTCGCTGGCTTGAATGAGCCCTCAGCTTCTAACTCCTTGGGGTTTGGCGACATTTCCGGCTGCTTGCCTGCCATTGACACAACCCGGTCAAGGAGCCGCTTCTCTGCTGCAATAACGAGGGACTCGGCTAGCCGGCTGCTGTCTGCCGCACAGGCGGACGACTTCTTGTAGTCTCCGACTATGGTTAGGATTTCCTTGGTGTTTGGCATCTTCATCTTGAGGTAAGCATAGTGGGGGACCGCCATGAACTTGGCCAGAGCAGGCCGGCCAAGTAGCGCATGATAGGGGCTCTCAAGGTCCACCACCTCAAACCAGACTGACTCTCGGCGGAAGTGATCTTTGTCTCCGAAGAGGACATCTATCTAGATCTTGCCGATTGGTGAGCAGGAAAGGCCAGGGACTATGCCAGGGAATACAGTCCGACTGGGTTGAAGCTGCTTCTGCCTGATTCCCAACTTCTCCATAGTGTCACATTATAGGATGTTGATGCTGCTGCCGCCATCTATCAGGACTCGGGAGAAACGAGCATCCCGCCTCTCCGTTGCGAAGGTGGCATCCAAGACCAAGGCATAAGAACCAGGAGAGGGCATCACCTCTGGGTTGTCAGCTCTTCTCCAACTGATAGGCTTCTCAGACCAATGCATGAACTCGGGGGTCTCTGATGCTACTGCATGTACTTCTTGTTGCCGTTGTCGTCTGCTGTGCCTATCGTCGGCCATGCTGGTGAACACGACATAAGCTCCATGCTCTTCAAGATACTCATCTTGTATTGCGCCGACCGGCCGAACCGCCGGCTGCCGGGGAGGAGGAGGCGGCGGGCCGGCAGGC
Organism: Aegilops tauschii subsp. strangulata; assembly: GCF_002575655.3. Taxonomy (NCBI): domain Eukaryota; kingdom Viridiplantae; phylum Streptophyta; class Magnoliopsida; order Poales; family Poaceae; genus Aegilops; species Aegilops tauschii. Next base: position 73,304,673 of record NC_053039.3, on the reverse strand, counting down.
GGAGGAGGCAGGAGTCCGTCACCTTTGGCGAGCCAATGGCATTTCCGAGTGGTGTGGTTGGATGGCTTCGCGCCCCTGTGAAACTTGCAGGGTGCATCGAGAGTCTGCTCGTACGAGAAGGCGGGCAACCAGTTGGGCTTGCCGCCCTTCTGACGCTTGGGAGGAGGCTGCCCTTCCGGTTGCTGGTCTTCGACTGTCGCCACCTGCTGGCTTGTGGAAGCCGGCTGTGTGGCCTTGCGCTTGTTGTCGTTTTGCTGCTGTCGCCGATTGGTGTCACCAGCCGGGGTCCAAGGAGTTTGAGGAGCCACTTTGCCAGATGCATCAACTTGAATCTCCGCCTTCATGGAGGAGTCGGCCGTGGCGTACTTGTCTGCTATGATCAGCAGTTCGTCGAGGGTCGCCGGCTCGTCGCAGAGAAGCCGGTGTTTGAGGAGGGTGCCTTCTCGACACCCGGTAGTGAAGTACTCGATGGCCTGCACCTCATGCACGCCCTCACAAGAGTTGCGTAGCTCGGTCCAACGCATGAGGTAATCGCGGGTTGATTCATTGGGGCCTTGGACGCACAAGGAGAGCTGGCGGGGCTTGGGAGGCCGCTTGTACGTGCTGGTGAAGTTGCGAATGAAGGCTTCGCTGAAATCAACCCAGCTATTGATGCTGCGGGGCTTCAGGCTATTCAGCCATGTCCGGGCTGTGCCCTGGAGCATGAGTGGGATGTACTTCACGGCAACTCGCTTGTTGCCGTACGCTATGCTGACAGCCGTGGAGTAATCGACCAGCCAGTCTTCCGGCTTCACGGAGCCGGTGTACTTGGGCGTGTCTCTCAGGAGTGTGAACCCTTTGGGGAAGGGCTCATCTTGGATGCGGGGGCCAAAACAAGGCGGACCCAATGCGTCTTCTTCTTCTAACGCCAGGGGTCGGTTGAGGCGGTCGATCCGGTGGTGGGCATCATTCTCTCCGACTCCTTCCCGGCGGCCAAGGGGGTCACCGAGTGTCGGGTGGTCAACAGGCGGCGGGGAAGCGCGCCTCTCCCTGCGGGGAGGAGGGGGAGGTGGACAGTCGTCCCGTCGTTCCACTGCTCTTGGGCGACCATCTTGGTCGCGCTCGATGGTGATGCGAGTCCGGCTGCGGCTGGCAGTTGGCTCCTTGTCTCTTCTATCGCGGACGCCACCAGTCGGCGTCCGAGACGTCGCGCCTTGATCTCGGCAGGGAGGCGGGTCGTCGTTCCGCCGGTTGGGCGCTTCAGTGGGGCAGCCGGCCTCTTGCTGCTCAGCAGCCGCATCAATGAGCCGTTGGACGCGCTCCATCATGAGGCGACGCTCGTCGCCCTCGAGCTTGTCCAGCTCGTCTGCTGCCGCCTGGGCAGCTCGTACATTCTCCGCGGGCGTGGCGTAGACAGGGCAATCGGCCACGAACATGTTGGCAATGGCCGCGCCGCGCTGCTGGATCGTACCGATGCGGCTGGGCCAGCCAGGAGCCGGCGTGCCGCCAATGGCACGGTCCATTTCATGCTGGTAGGCCTCCGAAAGGCGTCTCATGCTGGCTAGCTTCTTGGCGCTCTCAACGAGCTGGATGCGGCATGCTTCCAGCGTCTCGGCGTCGGCGTCTTCTGGGATGGGCGCAGTCAGGTCTTACAACACCGCCTCGAGTGGGTCTCGAGCTCCGTCCCCGCCCGAGCGCTCGCCATAGCTAATGACAAGCACCTCTGTGACGGTGCTTCCGCCGCTGTCCTTGCGAGGAAGCGGCTCATCGTAGACCACCACGTTGGTGGGGAATGCAACCTCTTGAGCACTGCGTTGGTTTTCCCTTGAAGAGGAAAGGGTGATGCAGTAAAGTAGCATCAGTATTTCCCTCAGTTTTTGAGAACCAAGGTATCAATCCAGTAGGAGTCCACGCACGAGTCCCTCACACCTATACAAACAAATAAAATCCTCGCAACGAATGCAATAAAGGGGTTGTCAATCCCTTCACGGTCACTTACGAAAGTGAGATCTGATAGATATGATAAGATAATATTTTTGGTATTTTTATGATAAAGATGCAAAGTAAAATAAAAGGCAATAAAATAGCTAAGTGTTGGAAGATTAATATGATGGAAAATAGACCCGGGGGCCATAGGTTTCACTAGTGGCTTCTCTCATGAGCATAAGTATTACGGTGGGTAAACAAATTACTGTTGAGCAATTGACATAATTGAGCATAGTTATGAGAATATCTAGGTATGATCATGTATATAGGAATCACGTCCGTGACAAGTAGACCGACTCCTGCCTGCATCTACTACTATTACTCCACACATCGACCGCTATTCAGCATGCATCTAGAGTATTAAGTTCAAAAGAACAAAGTAATGCTTTAAGTAAGATGACATGATGTAGAGGGATAAACTCATGCAATACGATATAAACCCCATCTTGTTATCCTCGATGGCAACAATACAATACGTGCCTTGCTGCCCCTACTGTCACTGGGAAAGGACACCGCAAGATTGAACCCAAAGCTAAGCACTTCTCCCATTGCAACAAAGATCAATCTAGTAGGCCAAACCAAACTGATAATTCGAAGAGACTTGCAAAGATAACCAATCATACATAAAAGAATTCAGAGAAGATTCAAATATTGTTCATAGATAAACTTGATCATAAACCCACAATTCATCGGTCTCAACAAACACACCGCAAAAGAAGATTACATCGAATAGATCTCCACAAGAGAGGGGGAGAACATTATATTGAGATCCAAAAAAGAGAGAAGAAGCCATCTAGCTAATAACTATGGACCCGAAGGTCTAAGGTAAACTACTCACACATCATCGGAGAGGCTATGGTGTTGATGTAGAAGCCCTCCGTGATCGATGCCCCCTCCGACGGAGCTCCGGAAAAGGCCCCAAGATGGGATCTCACGGGTACAGAAGGTTGCGGCGGTGGAATTAGGTTTTTGGCTCCGTATCTGGTAGTTTGGGGGTACGTAGGTATATATAGGAGGAAGAATTACGTCGGTGGAGCATCATGGGCCCCACGAGGGTGGAGGGCGCACCCAGGGGGTAGGCGCGCCCCCTACCTCATGCCTTCCTGGTTGATGTGTTGACGTAGGGTCCAAGTCCTCTGGATCACGTTCGTTCCGAAAATCACGTTCCCGAAGGTTTCATTCCGTTTGGACTCCGTTTGATATTCTTTTTCTGCGAAACTCTGAAATAGGCAAAAAACAGCAATTCTGGGCTGGGCCTTCGGTTAATAGGTTAGTCCCAAAAATAATATAAAAGTGTATAATAAAGCCCATTAATGTCCAAAACAGAATATAATATAGCATGGAACAATAAAAAATTATAGATATGTTGGAGACGTATCAAGCATCCCCAAGCTTAATTCCTGCTCTTCCTCGAGTAGGTAAATGATAAAAACAGAATTTTTGATGTGGAATGCTAGTTGGCATAATTTCAATGTAATTCTCTTAATTGTGGTATGAATATTCAGATCCGAAAGATTCAAGACAAAAGTTTAATATTGACATAAAAATAATAATACTTCAAGCATACTAACTAAGCAATTATGTCTTCTCAAAATAACATGGCCAAAGAAAGTTATCCCTACAAAATCATATAGTCTGGCTATGCTCTATCTTCACCACACAAAGTATTTAAATCATGCACAACCCCGATGACAAGCCAATCAATTATTTCATACTTTTGATGTTCTCAAACTTTTTCAATCTTCACACAATACATGAGCGTGAGCCATGGACATAGCACTATATGTGGAATAGAATGGTGGTTGTGGAGAAGACAAAAAGGAGAAGATAGTCTCACATCAACTAGGCGTATCAACGGGCTATGGAGATTCCCATTAATAGATATCAATGTGAGTGAGTAGGGATTGCCATGCAACGGATGCACTAGAGCTATAAGTATATGAAAGCTCAACAAAAGGAACTAAGTGGGTGTGCATCCAACTCGCTTGCTCACGAAGACCTAGGGCATTTTGAGGAAGCCCATCATTGGAATATACAAGCCAAGTTCTATAATGAAAATTTCCCACTAGTATATGAAAGTGATATCATAGGAGACTCTCTATCATGAAGATCATGGTGCTACTTTGAATCACAAGTGTGGTAAAAGGATAGTAACATTGTCCCTTCTCTCTTTTTCTCTCATTTTTTTGGGCCTTTTCTCTTTTTTTATGGCCTTTTTTTTATTTAGTCCGGAGTCTCATCCCGACTTGTGGGGGAATCATAGTCTCCATCATCCTTTCCTCACTTGGGACAATGCTCTAAAAAAATGATGATCATCACACTTTTATTTACTTACAACTCAATACTTAGAACAAAATATGACTCTATGTGAATGCCTCCGGCGGTATACCGGGGTATGCAATGAATCAAGAGTGACATGTATGAAATAATTATGAACGGTGGCTTTGCCACAAATACAATGTCAACTACATGATCATGCAAAGCAATATGACAATGATGGAGCGTGTCATAATAAACTGAATGGTGGTAAGTTGCATGGCAATATATCTCGGAATGGCTATGGAAATGCCATGGTAGGTAGGTATGATGGCTGTTTTGAGGAAGGTATATGGTGGGTGTATGATACCGGCGAAAAGTGCGCGATATTAGAGGGGCTAGCAATGGTGGAAGAAAGAAAGTGAGTATAATCCATGGACTCAACATTAGTCATAAAGAACTCATATACTTATTGCAAAAATCTACAAGTTATCGAAGCAAAGTGTTACGCGCATGCTCCTAGGGGGATAGATTGGTAGGAAAAGACCATCGCTCGTCCCCGACCGCCACTCATAAGGAAGACAATCAATAAATAAATCATGCTCCGACTTCATCACATAACGGTTCACCATACGTGCATGCTACGGGAATCACAAACTTTAACACAAGTATTTCTCAAATTCAAAACCACTCAACTAGCCTGACTCTAATATCACCATCTTCATATCTCAAAACGATTATCAAGTATCAATCATCTCATAGTATTCAACACACTCATAAGAATATTTTTTCTAATCTTGAATGCCTATCATAATTAAAGCAAATTACCATGCTGTTTTGTAGGACTCTCAAAATAATCTAAGTGAAGCATGAGAGAACAAAAGTTTCTATAAAACAAATCCACCACCATGCTCTAAAAGATATAAGTGAAGCACTAGAGCAAAAACTATATAACTCAAAAGATATAAGTGAAGCACATAGAGTATTCTAACAATTTCCGAATCATGTGCGTCTCTCTCAAAAGGTGTACATCAAGGATGATTGTGGCAAACTAACAAATAAAGACTCAAATAATACAAGACACTCCAAGCAAAACACATATCATGTGGTGAATAAAAATATAGCCCCAACTAAAGTTACCGATGGAAGTAGACGAAAGAGGGGATGCCTTCCGGGGCATCCCCAAGCTTTGGCTTTTAGGTGTCCTTAGATTATCTTGGGGTGCCATGGGCATCCCAAAGCTTAGGCTCTTGCCACTCCTTGTTCCATAATCCATCAAATCTTTTACCCAAAACTTGAAAACTTCACAACACAAAACTTAACAGAAAATCTCGTGAGCTCCGTTAGCGAAAGAAAACAAAACACCACTTCAAGGTACTGTAATGAACTCATTCTCTATTTATATTGGTGTTAAATCTACTGTATTCCAACTTGTCTATGGTTTATAAACTATTTTACTAGCCATAGATTCATCAAAATAAGCAAACAACACACGAAAAACAGAATGTGTCAAAAACAGAACAGTCTGTAGTAATCTGTAACTAACGCAAACTTCTGGAACTCCAAAAATTCAGCCAAAATAGGACGACCTAGAAAATTTGTTTATTGATCAGCAGCAATTGGAACCAATATTTTCTGGTGATTTTTAACAATTATTTTCGTGAACAGAAAGTTTCTGGAATTTTCAGCAAGATCAAATAACTATCATCCAAGAAGATCCTATAGGTTTAACTTGGCACAAACACTAATTAAAACATAAAAACAAATCTAACCAGAGGCTAGATCAAATATTTATTCCTAAACAGAAGGAAAAAACTAAAAAATAAAAAATAAAATTGGGTTGCCTCCCAACAAGCGCTATCGTTTAACGCCCCTAGCTAGGCATAAAAGCAACGATAGATCTAGGTATTGCCATCTTTGGTAGGCAATCCATAAGTGAGACATCTATCACCCTTAGTAGTTTCTTTCTTTTTATTAATTATCAAACTTCTAGGCACAAAATCGAAAAATTCATGTGTAGCAAATGGTTCCTTAATGATAGCAAAAAGATTGGGATGAATACTTATAGATTTGAGATCCGCAGTTTCCTTGCTAGAGGATTCACCCTTATTTTTAGGAACATACATAAGCTTGGAAATTTTAGTTGGAGGACTTGGAGTATTCTTTACGGAAGAAAAAGTGGTTCCAAAGTTGGTAATGATACCCTCAAGTTTATCGATTCTAGTGGAATCCTGATTTATTCTTTCATTAACTATGGGTTCCTTCTCCTTAATATTTTTCAAAGTGACTCCTACTTTAGATCCATATTGGCAATTTGGTTGTGGATATTTTTATCCAAATTTTCAATTAACTCTATGTAGCAACTTTATTTTCAATAATTTCAAGTCTTTGCATTACATGCTCCAAAGTTAACATAGTTCCATTAACCAAAAGAGGTGGTGAGCCAAACAAATCTATCATAGCATTATAAGAATCAAAAGTATGGCTACCCAAGAAATTCCTCCGGTAATGGTATCAAGGATATATTTGTACCAAGGAGTAGCGCCTACATAAAAATTGCGGAGAAGAACGGAAGTAGATTGCTTCCTGGTAGATCTATTTTGAGCATTACAAATATTATACCAAGCGTCTTTTAGATTTTCTCCTTCCCTTTGCATAAAATTAAGAACTTCATTTTCGGGAGACAACGAAGAAGATAGGGGACTAGCCATAACGACAAGCAAGCAATCCAACACACGAGCAAACAAGAAGCGAGCGAAAAAGAGGCGAACGAAAAAGAGAGGGCGAATAAAACGGCAAGGGTGAACTGGGGGAGAGGAAAACGAGAGGCAAATGGCAAATATTGTAATGTGGGAGATAAGGGTTTGTGATGGGTACTTGTTATGTTGACTTTTGCGTAGACTCCCCGGGAACGGCGCCAGAAATCCTTCTTGCTACCTCTTGAGCACTGCGTTGGTTTTCCCTTGAAGAGGAAAGGGTGATGCAGTAAAGTAGCGTAAGTATTTCCCTCAGTTTTTGAGAACCAAGGTATCAATCCAGTAGGAGGCCAAGCACGAGTCCCTCGCACCTACACAAACAAATAAAATCCTCGCAACCAACACAATAAAGGGGTTGTCAATCCCTTCACGGTCACTTACGAAAGTGAGATCTGATAGATATGATAAGATAATATTTTTGGTATTTTTATGATAAAGATGCAAAGTAAAATAAAAGGCAATAAAAATAGCTAAGTTGGAAGATTAATATGATGGAAAATAGACCCGGGGGCCATAGGTTTCACTAGTGGCTTCTCTCATGAGCATAAGTATTACGGTGGGTAAACAAATTACTGTTGAGCAATTGACAGAATTGAGCGTAGTTATGAGAATATCTAGGTATGATCATGTATATAGGCATCACGTCCGCGACAAGTAGACCGACTCCTGCCTGCATCTACTACTATTACTTCACACATCGACCGCTATTCAGCATGCATCTAGAGTATTAAGTTCAAAAGAACAGAGTAACACTTTAAGTAAGATGACATGATGTAGAGGGATAAACTCATGCAATACGATATAAACCCCATCTTGTTATCCTCGATGGCAACAATACAATACGTGCCTTGCTGCCCCTACTGTCACTGGGAAAGGACACCGCAAGATTGAACCCAAAGCTAAGCACTTCTCCCATTGCAACAAAGATCAATCTAGTAGGCCAAACCAAACTGATAATTCGAAGAGACTTGCAAAGATAACCAATCATACATAAAAGAATTCAGAGAAGATTCAAATATTGTTCATAGATAAACTTGATCATAAACCCACAATTCATCGGTCTCAACAAACACACCGCAAAAGAAGATTACATCGAATAGATCTCCACAAGAGAGGGGGAGAACATTATATTGAGATCCAAAAAAGAGAGAAGAAGCCATCTAGCTAATAACTATGGACCCGAAGGTCTAAGGTAAACTACTCACACATCATCGGAGAGGCTATGGTGTTGATGTAGAAGCCCTCCGTGATCGATGACCCCTCCGGCGGAGCTCCAAAAAAGGCCGCAAGATGGGATCTCACGGGTACAGAAGGTTGCGGCGGTGGAATTAGGTTTTTGGCTCCGTATCTGGTAGTTTTGGGGTACGTAGGTATATATAGGAGGAAGAAGTACGTCGGTGGAGCAACATGGGCCCCACGAGGGTGGAGGGCGCGCCTAGGGGGGTAGGCGCGCCCCCTACCTCGTGCCTTCCTGGTTGATGTCTTGACGTAGGGTCCAAGTCCTCAGGATCACGTTCGTTCCGAAAATCACGTTCCCGAAGGTTTCATTCCATTTGGACTCCGTTTGATATTCTTTTTCTGCGAAACTCTGAAATAGGCAAAAACAGCAATTCTGGGATGGGCCTCCGGTTAATACGTTGTCCCAAAAATAATATAGAAGTGTATAATAAAGCCCATTAATGTCCAAAACAGAATATAATATAGCATGGAACAATCCAAAATTATAGATACGTTGGAGACGTATCAAGGAACTCGTCGAGTGATGCCGTGTCGGAGTCGACAAGCATCGGGTCGGTGGAACCAACCGACTCCCAGTCCACAGCAGGCTCGCTGACGACATTGAGCTGGTCGAGGAGGCTGACGAGGCGGCTCTCGGGGCCATCTGTGCCCGCGTCAAATGCGAGCTCGTCGGAGAGGCGAATCTCGCCAAAAAGATCGGCGAGGCAGCTCGCCGTGCAGGCGACCTCAGCGCCGTGCAGCGCGTCGGCGCAGACGCCGTCTGGCGAGCCGGGCTGGCTGCGCTCACCAAGAAGGAACAGGGTTCCCGTCCAGAGCAGGTCTTCGGACGACGGTGCACCTCGACCCACGGTGGGCGCCAAATGTCGGGGGTTGGGTGGGACATATGCCAAGGGATGGCTTATCATGGTGGGAGCGAGTAGAACGTCGCCGGTGCCCGGAAGCGGGATGAGGCGTAGACACGAACGCCGGTGTACTTTACCCAGGTTCGGGGCTCTCCTAGGAGATAACACCCCTAGTCCTGCTCTGTGGGGTCTCCGCATGATCACTAAGGCACTAGTGAGTACAATGGTGCTCCTCGAGCTGTATGCTGGAGGTAGGAGAAAGCAAGGCTAGCTCTCTCCTCTCTATATGTATGAGTCTAGGTTTAATAGGTTGGAACCCTTTGCATGGGTGCCCTGGGGGTTTACATAGGCCTACCCCCCAGGGGGTACAATGGTAATCTGGCCGGGTGTTGGTCCCGGCTGTCAGTGTCTCTGGTCGCCGGCTTCTCCGCCGGCCGCTGGGCCTACCACCTGGTGGGCCCCGCCGACTGGTCTGGTGCGGGCCGATAGGCCGCCCCCGCCGCTTGCGGGTCTGGTCGGCGGCTTGTTACTGTAGCCGTAAGGCTAATGACGCCTGCTTGGTCGGGAGGGGGGGCGTGGCTACAGTCCCGCCGTCTGGTGGGAGATCACTATAGCCACACCGTGTCTTGTCTGGTTAATGACGCACGGACTCGGAGGAAGGAGTGGGCCGCCTACTAGAGGCCGGCCTCCCTCGGGTCCGACTAGTCAGGTTCTGCCGCCCTCCGGTCTCTCGCTGCCCGGCAGGGCCCGCCGCCTGCAGGCCATACCGATAGGCCGTCATGGGGGCAGGGCTCCCCCTGACAGAGGTGCGTCAGGGGTGGAGTGGCAACAGTGCCGCGCCGTGCGGAGATCTCCGCCTGTACGGGGCACTGTGGCCACACCGTGCCATGGATATGGGGGTGATGGGCTACACTGTAGCCACATCCTGTCTTATCTTCTTAATGGGGGAGCAGACTTTGAGGGCACCGCGAACCGCCTGCTAGAAGCCGGCCTCTCTAGAGGCCGCCCGCTAGGATTCGACCCGTCTTGGGGCCGTCTTCTGGCAGCCGGCCGCTCGAGCCAGCCGGTCGCCAGAAGGCGGCGCTTCATTCTCGACGCTTGAGGGGCGCAGCCGGCCCAATGTCTTGAAATGCTTAGGGGCTCAGGTTAGGGTACCTGTGGCTCATTACTCCGACAGGTGTTCTACTGATTCACTTGATGTATGTTTTGGCACTCAACTCGCGGATTCCCGAGGTGACATTGGGGTAATCTATGCATAGGGATTGATGCACGTTTTCGTCCTTGTTTCTCCGGTAGAAATCTTGGGGCACTCTTTGAGGTTCTTTATGTTGGATTGAATATTATTAATCTGAATTTGTTTGATGCATATCGTATAATTGACCCACGGATACTTGTGGTGACATTGGAGTGTCTAGGTGACATTAGGGTAGATTGATGTATGTCATATGGTGTTATTTTACTACGAACTCTAGGGCTGCTTGTGACACTTATAGGAATAGCTCAATGGATTGATCAGAAAGAACAACTTTGAGGTGGTTTCGTACCCTACAAGCAATTTCATCTTATGTTTTCTGCGATAGGAACTTTTGAGTGACTTTTGTCACACGTTGAGGGATTGCCATATGATCTAATTATGTTATCATTGTTTAGAGAACTTGCACTAGTGAAAGTATGAACCCTAGGCCTTGTTTCTAACGTTTTCACTCACTTTTGTCACTAGTTACCTTGCTGTTTTTTGTATTTTCAGATTACAAAAACCTATATCTACCTTCCATATTACACTTGTATCACCATCTCTTCGCCGAACTAGTGCACCTATACAATTTACCATTGTATTGGGTGTGTTGGGGACACAAGAGACTCTTTGTTATTTGGTTGCAGGGTTGTTTGAGAGAGACCATATTCATCCACCTCCCATAGATTAATAAACCTTAGGTCATTCACTTGAGGGAAATTTGCTACTATCCTACAAAACTCTGCGTTTGGAGGCCCAACATGAGTCTACAAGAAGAAGGTTGCGTAGTAGACATCAAGCTCTTTTCTGGTGCCGTTGCCTGGGAGGTTAGTGCTTGAAGGTATATCTTTAGATCTTGCAATCGAATCTTTTAGTTTCTTGTTTTATCACTAGTTTAGTCTATAAAAGAAAACTACAAAAAAATGGAATTGAGGTTGCCTCATATGCTTCATCTTTTTAATGTCTTTCATGAAAATGATGGAAAGGAAAATTGTGCTCAAGTGCTAGAAGAAGAAGTCAATAAAATGTTTGGCACTAAATATCTGAATGATGAGCATGATTGCAATGTTGTTAGTATGAATTCTTTGAATATCCATAGTACCAATGAGGATTGCACTAGTCATGATAAAAATGATTCTTATAAGCATGTCAATTTTTGTGGAGTGCATAGAGTTTGTAGTTACATACCAAAAAGGGAAGATAGATTTTGCAAGAGGAATAAGTATTTAGAAACTAAATGGTTGCAAGAGAAGTTAGATGTCTGTGCTGAAAAATTTAATTTTTCTCGCCATCCTTGTGAACTTTGCAATGAACGTGGTCATTTAAATCTCCAATGCAAATTGTTTCATGATTGAATCGTGTCCAAAAATTGCGATGACTTGATTTCCCTTGCGCATCATAATGAACTTAGTTTGCTTCTGGGATATGAATAAATGAAATATATAACCAAGGGTATTCCAGAATATAACCTTAAGAGATTTCTTGATTTTGATCTAGAGGAAATTTATATGTATTGTGTGGTAAATTGCATTGAGAATCCTTATATTGCCAATTACTTAAAGACAAGAAAACAAATATAAGATGAAGAGAATACTAATGAAGGGGAAGAGGTTTCCCAATATCCTCCTATTTTTTCTTATGATGAATTAGGTAAAGAGGAGGAGCTTTTTATTCAACCAATCTCATCAATAAGGAGCTCCAAAAAGGTGATTAAACCCATACATGATGTGAAGAAGAAAAAGAAAGGATGGACAAGCAAAGGTAAAAAGGTATCCCTCCCAAATGATGTTGCTCCTATTATTGTTATGTCTATTACTCATTGTGATGATTATGATTGGGAAAGTAATGATACTTGTTATAATCTTGAGAATCTTTTTGGCACCATCTTAGAAAATTGTGATGATAATAATTGCTATACTATTGGTGCTATCCATAGTATTAATGATGAGAGTGATTATGCTTATGAGATGCAAACCCACAAGCTTGGGGATGCTATGTTTGATGAGAATGACATGTTTGATAATTTGTTTGCTGCAATTAATGTTTGTCCCAAGCTTGGGGATGCTATGTTTAATGAAGATGATATTTCTAGTCCCCCAAGTTTTGATGTGCAAATTTATTATGATGATAGCATGCCTCCTACTTATGATGATTGCGATATTTATGAAAGTGGGTTTGGAAGAGTGTAAACTTTAGATAATAATTATCCCACTATTTTGGAGGGTGTTGAATCTTATTATAATGATAATAGTGGATTTTGAGAGGTCATGACTTTATTTAGTAATGATTCCACTATCTTGGAATATGTTTCAATTGATTATGATGAGAACAAAGTTTCTACTTATGATGATTATTGTGATGACACTTATGTTATAAAAAGTAGTGATGATTATATTTATAAAGCTTGTCATAATTATGATTACCCTTTTTCTGAACATTAATCTTTTAATGTGGAAACAATTATAGTATTCGAGTTTCTTACGATACTCCCACTATTCCGAATGAGAAGAGTTTTGCTTATGTGGAGAGTAGTAAAATTTCTATGCTTATGGGTCATGAAAGTAATGCTTTACGTGCATATTGTTGAATTCATTCTTGATGCCACTGAAAATTATTATGAGAGAGGAACATATGCTTTTACATATCTCAATAATATCAAGTTTCCTCTCTATGTGTTGAAAGTTTTGAAGTCATGCTTGTTTTGCCTTCCTATGCTAGTTGATTCTTGTTCCCATAAGTTGTTTGCTCACAAAATCCCTATGCATAGGAAGTGGATTAGACTTAAATGTGCTTGCCACATATGTTTCATGATGCTCTCTTTGCGTTCCAATTCTTTACTTTTATGCGAGCATCATTGAAATCATCATGCCTAGCTAGAAAGGCATCAAAGAAAAGCGCTTTTTGGGAGACAACCCAACACCATTACCTACTGTTTTTGTGTGCTCACATGATTAAGCTACTGTAGTAATCATGTTTTATAGCTTTTGTTTCAATAAAGTGCCAAGTAAGTCCTTTGGGATGGTCTATGGTGATAGTTGACTTGATTCTGTGCAAAAACAGAAACTTTCGCTCTCAATACAGGAATCTTGATAATTCACCGGAACGTGCTTTTGATCTGATTTTTTACACATGATCGATATACGAATTTCCCAGGATGTCCTAATTTTTCAGAATTTGTGGAGTTACAGAAGTATGGAAAGTTTCCAGATTACTACAGACTGTTCTGTTTTTGACAGATTCTGTTCTATGTGTTGTTTGCTTATTTTGATGAATCTATGAGCAGTATCGGAGGGTATGAACCATAGAGAAGTTGGAATACAGTAGATATAACACCAATATGAATCTAGAATGAGTTCACAATAGTACCTAAGTGGTGATTTGCTTTCTTATACTAACGGATCTCATAAGATTTTCTGTTGGGTTTTGTGTTGTGAAGTTTTCAAGTTTTGGGTGAAGTTTCGATGGACTAGATAATAAGGAGTGGAAATAACCTAAGCTTGGGGATGCCCAAGGCACCCCAAGGTAATATTCAAGGACAAACAAGCATCTAAGCTTGGGGAAGCCCCGGATGGCATCCCCTCTTTCATCTTCGTTCATCGGTAACCTTACTTGGAGCTATATTTTTATTCACCACATGATATGTGTTTTGCTTGGAGCGTCATTTTATTTTATTAGGATTTGCTTGCTATTTGAATAATATCCCAAGATCTGAAATTCTTAAATGTTAGAGAGTCTTCACATAGTCACATAATTATTCGACTACTCATTGATCTTCACTTATATCTTTTGGAGTAGTTTGTCATTAGCTCTAGTGCTTTACTTATATATTTTTAGAGCACGGCGGTCGTTTTATTTTGAAGAAATTGTTGAACTCTCATGCTTCACTTATATCATTTTGAGAGTCTCTAAACAGCATGATAATTTTCTTAGGTTATAAATTTAGTCCTAATATGATAAAAACTTTCATATAAAGTGCATTGAATACTATGAGAAGTTTGATTCTTTATGATTGTTTTGAGATATAAAGATGGTGATATTAGAGTCATGCTAGTGTAATTGTGGATTGTAGAAATACTTGTGTTAAAGTTTGTGATTTCCATAGCATGCATGCATGGTGAACCGTTATGTGATGAAGTCAGAGCATGATTTATTTATTGATTGTCTTCCTTATGAGTGGCGGTCGGGGATGAGCGATGGTCTTTTACTACCAATCTATACCCCTAGGAGCATGCGTGTAGTACTTTGTTTCGATGAATAATAGATTTTTGCAATAAGTATGTGAGTTCTTTATGACTAATGTTGAGTCCATGGATTATACGCACTGTCACCCTTCCACCATTGCTAGCCTCTCTTGTGCCGCGCAACTTTCGCCGGTACCATACACCCACCATATACCCTTACTCAAAACAGCCACCATACCTACCTATTATGGCATTTCCATAGTCATTCCGAGATATATTGCCATGCAACTTTCCACCTTTCCGTTTATTATGACACACTTCATCATTGTCATATTGCTTTGCAAGATCATGTAGTTGACATTGTACTTGTGTTAAAGCCACTGTTCATAATTTTTATACATGTCACTCTTGAGTCATTGCACATCCCGGTACACCGCCGAAGGCATTCATATAGAGTCATATTTGTTCTAGTATCGAGTTGTAATTCTTGAGTTGTAAGTAAATAAACGTGTAATGATCATCATTATTAGAGCATTGTCCCAGTGAGGAAAGAATGATGGAGACTATGATTCCCCCACAAGTCGGGATGAGACTCCGAACGAAAAATAATAAAAATAAAAATAAAAAAGAGGCAAAAAAAGAGAGAGCCAAAAAAACAAAAAACAAAAAAATGAGAGAAAAGAGAGAAGGGGCAATGCTACTATCCTTTTACCACACTTGTGCTTCAAAGTAGCACCATGATCTTCATGATAGAGAGTCTCCTATGTTATCTCTTTCATATACTAGTGAGAATTTTTCATTATAGAACTTGGCTTGTATATTCCAATGATGGGCTTCCTCAAATTGCCCTAGGTCTTCGTGAGCAAGTGAGTTGGATGCACACCCACTTAGTTTCTTTTTGAGCTTTCATAAACTTATAGCTCTAGTGCATCCATTGCATGGCAATCCCTACTCACTCACATTGATATCTATTGATGGGCATCTCCATAGCCCGTTGATACGCCTAGTTGATGTGAGACTATCTCCTTCTTTTTGTCTTCTCCACAACCACCTTCTATTCCACGTATAGCATGGCTCACGCTCATGTATTGCGTGAAAGTTGAAAAAGTTTGAGAACATCAAAAGTATAAAACAATTGCTTGGCTTGTCATCAGGGTTGTGCATGATTCTAATATTTTGTGTGATGAAGATGGAGCATAGCCAAACTATATGATTTTGTAGGGATAAGCTTTCTTTCGCCATGTCATTTTGAGAAGACATAATTGCCTTGTTAGTGTGCTTGAAGTATTATTGTTTTTATGTCAATATTAAACTTTTGTTTTGAGTCTTATGGATCTGAATATTCTTGCCACAATAGAAAAATTACACGGATAAATATGTTAGGTAGCATTCCACATAAAAAATTCTATTTTTATCATTTACCTACTTGAGGACGAGCAGGAATTAAGCTTGGGGATGCTTGATACGTCTCCAACGTATCTATAATTTTTGATTGTTCCATGCTATTATATTATCTATCTTGGATGTTTTATATGCATTTATATGCTATTTTATATGATTTTTGGGACTAACCTAATAACCTAGAGCCCAGTGCCAGTTTGTGTTTTTTCCTTGTTTTTGAGTTTCACAGAAAAGGAATATCAAACGGAGTCCAAATAAGCTAAAATTTACGGTGATTTTTTATGGACAAGAAGATGCCCCCGAAGCAAAAGAGTTGGGCCAACAGAGCCACGAGGCCTCCACAAGGGTGGAGGGCGCACCCCCATGTCTTGTCGTCGCCTCATGGACCCCCTGACTTGTTCCCGATGCCGAAAATTCCTATAAATATAGGAATCCCCAGAAATAAACCTAGATCAGGAGTTCCTCCGCCACAAGCCTCTGTAGTCATGAAAAACCAATCGGGAGCCCGTTCTGGCACCCTGCTGAGGGGGAAACCATCACCAGTGGCTATCTTCATCATCCCAACAGTCTCCATGATGAGGAGGGAATAGTTCACCCTTGGGGCTGAGGGTATGTACCAGTAGCTATGTGTTTGATCTCTCTCTCTCTCGTGTTCTTGATTTGGCATGCAGGATCAAAAGTAGGTCCAGAGGGGGGGTGTGTGATTAGACTACTTGAACAAATAAAAATCTAGCCTTTTCCCAATTTTAAGTCTTGGCAGATTTTAGCAACTTAGCACAAGTCAAGCAATCAACCTACACATGTAATTCTAAGAGTATAGCAGCGGAACGTAAGACATTGCATATGAAGGTAAAGGGAGGGGTTTGGAACGGCAAACACAATGTAGAAACGAAGATTTTTGGCGTGGTTCCGATAGGTGGTGCTATCATACATCCACATTGATGGAGACTTCAACCCAAGAAGGGTAACGGTTGCTTGAGTCCACGGAGGGCTCCACCCACGAACAGTCCACGAAGAAGCAACCTTTTTTATCCCACCATGGCCATCGCCCATGAAGGACTTGCCTCACTTGGGTAGATCTTCACGAAATAGGCGATCTCCTTGCCCTTACAAACTCCTTGGTTCAACTCCACAATCTTGACGGAGGCCCCCAAGTGACATCTAACCAATCTAGGAGACACCACTCTCCAAAAGGTAATATATGGTGTGTTGATGATGAACTCCTTGCTCTTGTGCTTCAAATGATAGTCTCCCCAACACTCAACTCTCTCTCACAGATTTGGCTATGGTGGAAAGATGATTTGAGTGGAAAGCAACTTGGGGAAGGCTAGAGATCAAGATTCTTGTGGTTGGATTGGAATGTCTTGGTCTCAACACATGAGTAGGCGGTTCTCTCTCAGAAAGTGAGTAGTGGAAGTGTAGGCACGTTCTGATGGCTCTCTCTTGAATAGAGATGGGGTGGAGGGGTATATATAGCCTCCACACAGAATCTAACCGTTACACACATTGGACCCAACTCGGTCAGACCGAATAAGTGAACTCGGTGAGACCGATTCAGTTCAAAATGTGAACGTTAGGATTCTCGATGGGACCGACATGATCAACTCGGTGGGATCGATGTGCTGGGGTTAGGGCAAAACCTTATCTCAGTTTGACCGATTACACAAATTCGGTGAGACCGATTTCAGTAATAAGCAAACAGAGAGTTTGTTAGGCGAACTCGGTGGGACCGATTGCTCGTTTCGGTGATACCGAAACATTACGAAAGGGAAACAGGGAGTTTGCATTGCGAACTCGGTGGGACCAATTGCTCATTTTGGTGGAAACAGAGAGTTTGCAATCCCATCTCGATGAGACCGAAATCCCTATCGGTGAGACTGAACTGATTAGGGTTTCTAGCTATGGCTATGTCAAAGGAACTCGGTGGCGTCGGATGGATCAAATTGGTGGGGCCGAGTTTGACTTTAGTTTTACGCCATATTTGGATTTGAGAAAGTGGTTGAGGGCTTTGGAGCATATCACTAAGCATTTTGAGCAAGTAGACAATTAAGCAACACCTCATCCCCTTCTAATAGTATTGGTTTTTCCTATGGACTCAATGTGATCTTGGATCACTAAAATAGAAATGAAGAGTCTTGAGCTTTTGCCAATATTTGTCCTTAGCATTTTGAGGGGTCCACATCTCTAGTCCATGCCATGCCAATCATTGAACTTTCTGAAATAATCAACTTGAATGGATATTAGTTCAATGAGCTATATGTTGTTATGAATTACCAAAACCACCCGGGGATTAGTTGCAATTTCAATCTCCCCTTTTTTGGTAATTGATGACAACATATAGATCAAAGCTTCGACAGATGATAATATGAATGAAATACATCATTTCTTTGAGAAGTCTGTGATACGCAAGAGCTCCCCCTAAATTTGTGCATGATTTATGATTTGCTTTTGAATGCAAATGCACAATCGATTAGGATCATGGGTTACTCTTCCATGTCACATACATCTTGGTGGAGTGCTCAAAATGATAGAATATAAATAGCATGCACTCATCACCAAGGCAAACATAATTGATCATACACAAGTAATAAGATAACATCATTCAAGCACACACATTAAAGCATAATATGATCAACCACATGATCATAAGAGTATCTCACACATAAGTAAATAAGTAGCAAGAGAGGCAAATAAAAGCAAAACACACACTCTCTCGAAGCCTATGATTTATACACTTTCTCTCCCTTTGGCAACAAGTTACCAAAAAGCTTGAAAATGCATAGTGCTATGCGGCACTCTAAGCACGATCTCCGGGAGCTCCGGTGTGCGAAGATGGCGTGGAGAGGGCAGCATCTGCAAAAACTTTTGCTGATGTCTAAGGGACTGGAGGGGTTGCCACTAGGGGCAACAGAGGCAGTGGCTGCAGGTGCTAAAGTTGTAGCTCTTGTGTCACTGACTGGAACAGCTGCTGACCTTTGTGCTCTAGGCACTCAAGGATATGCCTCTGTGGTAGTTCTTCCTCTCCCATCCTCTGCTTCTTCTTGAAGTTGCTCAACTACAGTCTGAATCTCTGTGACCTTCAAGTCTAGATCATAAAAATTTGTTTCAATGATTCTCTCAAGACTTTCTTGATTTTGAGTCAGGGTGGCTAGTCATTTCTCAATTCTCACTGTGGCCTCAAGCAGATAGCTGAGCTGATCCTGCTTGGTCTTGAGGTTTGCAGCTGAGGCATCTGGCATCTTGGAAATCTTTGCTGGTTTTGCCTTCTCTCTCTTCTCCTGAGCCTCTACAGATGTAGGATGCAAAGCATCCATGACAACTGTGTTGTCCTCAAAGTCTGGCCTCAGGGGAAGCTGCTCTCTGTCTAGCAGATATGTGCGTGTGCTCACCTTGGAGTCGATGAGCATTTGGATGTGTGGGGCATATCCACATGACCTCTTTTGATCTACTGCAGTTCTCTTAATTGTTTCAACAATCAAGGTCATCACCTTGAACTTCTCTGGCACATCAAACATGTGTAGCAAGTTGATTGAGTGCCCTCTGATCATTCTGAATCTCCAAACTTGGGCAAAAGAGTATGACTTAATATGGTGTTGATGGTTGGCAGCCCTGACAGCAAATAGTAAATGGAGCCAAATTTATGAGTCTCCAAGGAATCATCTGGTATCTCCTTGTACATATGTGCCATGGAGTTGTGGCCTTCCTGGGCTTTGCATAGACATCAGTGTCATCTTCAGCTTCTGCAGGAGCATTGATTAGCATGGCCCACTCAGCAATGGAAGATCGGTACCTAGCACCCTCATTCATCCAGACTATCTTGCCATCTCGATAAAAATGTGCAGTGGAATAGAACTGCATCACCATCTCATCATTCCATTTGGTCCATTTCTAACCCACAAATGTGTCCACTCCATTCATTCTGAAGCTCTTGTGAACTCCAGGAAAGTAATCTTAATTCTCATCAATGAATGCCCAGTCAACCCATCTCATATCACTCACTATGGGCTTCTTGTCCAATAGGACTATCTCATAGAAGTCCTGCTGCTCCTTGGTGTGAAACCTATAATCCACAACAGTTCTTCTTCTTGTTGCATATGGATCTGTCTGCCTTCATAGTCTGAGTCATGCATCTTTTCTCACTTTCATGTTCTCTACAATGGGATGGTTGTCATCATGATCTGGTATCTTAGGCTTGAGCTTCCTGAGCACTTGGGACTCTTCCTCTTCTTGAACCTCAGGCACTGGGGCCTTGTTCTTATCTTCAGCTGAGATATTCCTTGTGGATCTCTTTGGTGCAGTTTGCTTTGGGGCTTGAGCTTGTGAGGATTGCTTGGGAGCAGTCTTGGACTTAGAAGGTGCAGTCCCAGACTTGATTGCATCTCCCATCAACTTCTAAGCTTTGGGAGCTGGTGCAACATCTTCTTCATCTTCTTCCTCATCTTCATCTGGATCTTTCATCATTGAGGATCTGCCAATCACTCTGGCCATGGTCTTCTTGATCCTTTCCTTTCTCTTCTTGCCTCTAGCAGCCTCTTCTTCTGTGGACTTCAAAGTTTCAAGAGTTGAGGCCCTTGCTTTGGACATGGGCACTCTCTTGGCAGGGGCCTTCTTGTGCATCCCTGGCTTGATGCCAGCAGCAGCAACTTGGTCTTTCTTGATCAACTTCTTCTTGGAAGTGACCTCCTCATCAACCACAAAATCTTTATCTTCGGATTCTAAGTTCCTTTTCCTCCTCTGCCTAGTTGCAGCCTTAGGTAGGTTGCTTGGGGTGCTTCTGCTACCCTCATCATAACTACTGTTAGAGGGGCTAGTGCCCTCACTGAGATTCTAGTGCTCCTCTGACCTGTTCTGGCTGTCACTCCGGTCTGACATCTCTAACACTTAAGCTGACCCTGTGAATAGATAGGTTGAGATAGAGTAGATAAGTATCACAAAGCATAGCCATTTTGCAAAAAAATGAGTCAAAAACTTAGTTTTAGTTTTCTACAGAAAGCATTTCAGAGCTACCGATATTACAAACTCGGTGACACCGAAGCAGCTATGGAGTCTAAACATGCAAGATCGGTCAGACCGAGGTGCAGTTCGGTGACTCCGAGTTGCTAGGGTTTCACAGAGAAATGAACTCGGTCACACCGATTGTATGTTTCGGTCAGATCGAAAAATACTTGTGCTATGGCCTGAGCCAAATTGGTGGGACCGAAATCCTAACGTCGGTCAGTCTGAGATGAGTTCGGCGGAAACCTAAACCTAAATTTTTGCACCAAATCTAATCTAATGGAGTTTGCAGTGGATAGAGCAGTCTCAAATGTGGAAAGAATATAGGCATTGATCTTTGTGCTCGGAATCAGAGTGGGGAAAGCACAAAGGGGCGAGTTCATACCCTAACTTGGCGATGAACTCGCTATGGCGACAACGGCGGTGAAGATTCCCGTTGACGGCGGCGAAAACCAGCGGCAGGAGGACGCTGGCGACGAGTAGACGATCCGGAGACCTCGAGTCGACAGACCTGGACAGGCGCGGGCGAAGCGTTTGGAGGAATTTCCAAATTTCCAGCACGTGGGTATATATATCTAGACACTGTCGGTGTAACCGAGTGGAACGACTCTGTGGCACTGAGATGCAGAATCGCAAGCGGTTGCTGCAACTCGGTGTGACCGAAAAGTTCAAATCGGTTGCACCGAGGTTAAAACCTTATGAACTTGGTGTGACCGAACGGGATGGATCGGT
Source organism: Aegilops tauschii subsp. strangulata (assembly GCF_002575655.3). NCBI lineage: Eukaryota > Viridiplantae > Streptophyta > Magnoliopsida > Poales > Poaceae > Aegilops > Aegilops tauschii. The sequence goes on along the minus strand of NC_053039.3, from coordinate 73,283,072 downwards.
CAGACCGAAATGCACTAAAAAGTTTTGGAAGTTAAGTCTATGACGAATTGGTGGCTTCGAGTGCTCCTCACTCAGAGGGCCTGAATATGACTTGATCAAGCTTTGTGATGTAGCATGAATAGAATTTGAGATGAGAAAAGCATAGATAGCTAGAGTGAGTTCTTAGGCATTCTTGTCCATCCATTTGGCAAAAAGAAAAGCCAAACAAACAAAGCAACAAATGGATGTCCTCGAATGGGAAAAATATGCAACCAACATGCTCACACAATAACATAGCAAATGAAATATGTGGCAAAGCATGCACAAACACTCTAGCATCTATCAAGCAATTGGCGATGACTAGGTCATCTAAATACGAGTATATTGACTGAGGAGTCAAATGAGAACATTTGATCGTAGGTCATACTCATCATTAAGCACAAGTGGGGTTACCACTTTTACATAAATCATTGTTGTGTTCACACCATTAGAGTTGCTTTAGCTCAATTCTTAGACAAAAAATCCCCCTAGATGTGATATCCCCCCTAAGAGGGATGAACTAACCTTGGGTTTTGTCGATGATGACTTCATGTAGGTGTTGAAGATGTAGAAGCTCAATCTTGATATAGATCATTTGGAGAAATCCATTGGAGTGAGTTGCACTTTCAATACCTAGATGGGTTATTCCCACAAGGAACACACAAGGATATCCATAGACATAGAGTGAAATACACACATGATGTTGTCCATGAAAGTATTAGGTTACCTTGTCCCTTGTCTTATCAACAAGAGGGTTTGTGACTCCTTGAACTAGTGCAAGATGTGGAAGTTGATTGCACTTGTCCTTGCCAAAATGAATATGAGTGAAGTATGTTGGCGGGGTCACCCTCAAGAACTCTCTAGTTCTTCTTCTTCAGGATCCACATCATCTTGATGGGAATCCTTGGAGTTGTAGTCATACTTGATGAAGTAGAACTTGATGTAGTCTTGGGAACCCACTTGACCAAGGCCTTAGGATCTTCTTCAAATGCATCAATCTCCTCTTGAAGCTTGTCCTTGCCTTTTAGCTTGTGGTCTTGTGGTGGAAGATCATCTTGAGCTTGTGTTCCTTCGAAAGAAGTGGGATCATACTTCTCTTGTTGAGGAACAAACTTGGACTTGGGGTATTGATCTTCTTCCCACTCAATTCCATTGGCATTGAACTTGTGTTCAAAACCAACACCTTGATTCTTCCGGTGCCTTCCTCGCTTGCGTACAATTTCCTCAAATTGCTTACTTCTGGTAAGGCTCTTGTAAACACCTTTCTCTATAATCCCCTTCAATAAGCTATTTTCTCGCTCAAGTGTAACTTGGCTAAGAGAATCATTAGTGGAATCAAGAGAACTACTAGAAGCAACAATATTGGATTTAACATGATTATTGTTAATACTAGAAGAAGAATCTTTCTTGTTCTTTTGCTAGATTTTACTTGTGGCATGTAGGTGATTGCTCCCTGACTATAGCGCCAGAAAGCTCCTGTCTGCTAGGACTACGTCGGTATTTCCCCAAAGAGGAAGGGATGATGTAGCACAACAAAGGTAGGTATTTCCCTCAGTGATGAAACCAAGGTTATCGAACCAGCAGGAGAACCAAGCAACACAACATAAACAACACCTGCACACAAATAACAACACCTCGCAACCCGACGTGTTAAAGGGGTTGTCAATCCCTTTCGGGTAACGATGCCAGAAATTTGTAATAGATTGAAATAATAGATCGTAAATAAAATAAAGTGCAGCAAAGTATTTTTGTATTTTTGGTTTAATAGATCTGAATAAAAATGCAAAGGAAAAGTAGATCGCAAAGCAAATATATGAGAAAGAAGACCCCGGGGCCGTAGGTTTCACTAGTGGCTTCTCTCGAGAAATAGCAAACGGTGGGTAAACAAATTAATATTGGGAAATTGATAGAACCTCAAATAATTATGACTATATCCAGGCATTGATCATTACATAGGCATCACGTCCAAGATTAGTGGATCGACTCCTGCCCGCATCTACTACTATTACTCCACACATCGACCGCTATCCAGCATGCATCTAGTGTATTAACTTCACGGAAAAATGGAGTAATGCAATAAGAAGGATGACATGATGTAGACAAGATCCGTTTATCTATTACGTAGATATAGATCCCATCTTTTTATCCTTACTAGCAATGATAGATACGTGTTGTTTCCCTTTGCGTCACTGGGATCAAGCACCGTAAGATCGAACCCACTATCGGGAACCTCTCCCCATTGCAAGATAAATAGATCAAGTTGGCCAAACAAAACCCAAATATCGGAGAAGAAATACGGGGCTATAAGAGATCAAAGAAACTCAAATAACTTTCATGGATATAAAAAGATATGAATGATCATATACTCAAAGTTCATCAGATCCCAACAAACACACGGCAAGAAGAGTTACATCATATGGATCTCCAAGAGACCATTGTATTGAGAATTCAGAGAGAGAGAGAAAGCCATCTAGCTACTAACTACGGGCCCAAATGTCTACAAAGAACTACTCGCGCATCTCGGAGAGGCACCAATGGAGGTGGTGAACCCCATCCGAGATGGTGTCTAGATTGGATCTGGTGGTTCTAGACTGTGCGGCGGCTGTATGAATATTTTGTCGACGCTTCTAGGGTTATGGTATTTTTGGGGTATTTATAGAGCAAAGAGGCGGTCTGGGGGCGCCCGAGGTGGGCACAACCCACCAGGGCGCGCCAGGGCCTCCTGGCGCGCCCTGGTGGGTTGTCCCCTCCTCGGGACTCCCCCCAGGTGCAACCAGGGCCCATTGTGTTCCTTCTGGCCCATAAAAATTCTCCATGGAGTTTCGTGGCATTTGGACTTTGTCTGATATTGATTTCCTGCGATGTAAAAAACATGGAAAAAATAACAACTGGCACTTGGCACTATGTCAATAGGTTAGTACCAAAAAATGATATAAAATGACTATAAATCATCCAAGATTGATAGTAAAACAGCAGGGAACAATAAAAAAATATAGATACGTTGGAGATGTATCAACATCCCCAAGCTTAACTCCTGCTCGTCCTCGAGTAGGTAAGTGATAAAAACAGAAATTTTGATGTGGAGTGTAGTTTATCATGTCATATCATATTCTTTTCTTTATAGCATGGTCATTTGGACTTTTATGTGATTCAAAGCAATAGTCTAGTTTTGACATAATAATTTAGATACTCAAGCATATCAATAAGCAACCATGTCTTTCAAAATACCAACACTAAAATAAGTTATGCCTAGGCCATCATGCTCAAACATTGATCCATTCATGAAACACACTTGAATATTAGCTACACCCAATAGTTAAGTACGATCATATTGCCTTCTAGTTGGTGCTTTTATAGGAGAAGATGGAGACTCAAATTCAAAATAAAAATTGCATAAAGTAAAAGAAAGGCCCTGCGTAGAGGGAAGTAGGGATTTGCAGAGGTGCCAGAGCTCAAAGCGAAAAAATTAGAGATAAAAACATTTTGGGAGGTGTATCCATCCCACCAACAAAAACGACTTAGAGTTCCCAACACTTTCCATGCTAGATATGCCATAGGCGGTTCCCAAACAGAAAATAAAGTTTATTCCTTTTTCCACCATTCTTTCACTTTCCATGGCTAGCCGTATCCACGGTTGCCCTCCATACCAACACTTTCCAAGGAATTTATTATTTGACAACATAAAGTAAATTCATTTTTGCATTTCGGGACTGGGCATCCCTAAAACCTTTGCCTTACTCTCGTGCAATGACAAGTGAATAAATACTCATCGTGAGAATAACACATCCAGCATGGAAAATATTAGCCACCCATTACTGTTCCGCGAGCGAAACAAACACACAAAAGAGAAATTTATTTTGAAAATTAGAGATGGCACATGCAAATTTGCTTAGAACGACAAAAGAATATGTCATATAGGTAGATATAGTGGACTCATGTGGCAAAACTAGTTTAAAGGATTTTGGATGCACAAGTAGAGGTCATACTTAGTGCAAAATGAAGGCTAGCAAAAGATTGGGAAGCGACCAACCAAGAAACGAATAATATCATAAGCAAGCATTAAGCATAATTAACACCGAATAATGCACCACAAGTAGGATATAATTTTCATTGCATGATTATTGACTTTCGTGCATGCATAGGGAATCACAAACCTTAACACCAATATTCTTACTAGATCACAATTACTCATCAACATGACTCACATATCACATCATCATATCTCAAAACTATTACTAAGAATCAAGTTTATTTTGTCCAATGATCTTCATGCCATTTTTTCTTTTTCTTTATCCTTCTTGGATATCTATCACTTTGGGACTAATTTTCATGTGTTGCTTTTCATAAGCTCAAACAAATATAAGTGAAGATCATGAGCATAACAAATTTTTTTCTCTCAAAATAATTTAAGTGAAGCAAGAGAGGATTTATTCAAAATTTTACTAACCCTCAAATAAATCTATGTGAAGCAAGAGAGAATTTCTTCAAAAATAACAAAGCACACCATGCTCAAAAAGATATAAGTGAAGCACTAGAGCAAGTCCTAGCTCATAAAAGATTTAAGTGAAGCATAGAGAGCAATTCTAACAAGTCATGATATAATTTTGGCTCTCTCAAAGAGGTGTGTCCAGCAAGGATTTATGACTTAAAGCACAAAATAAAACAAGCAAAGACACATATCATACAAGATGCTCCAAGCAAAACACATATCATGTGACGAATAAAAATATAGCCTCGAGTAAAATACCGATGGTCGTTAGAAGAGAGAGGGGATGCCACTCCGGGGCATCCCCAAGCTTAGTTGGTTGCTCATTCTTGGATAAGAGCTTGGGATGCTGGGGCATCCCCAAGCTTAGGCACTTCTACTCCTTATTCCTTCATCCATCGTAAGATAACCCAAAACTTGAAAACTTCAATCACACAAAACTCAACAAAACCTTTGTGAGATCAGTTAGTAAAAGAAAGCAAACCACTAATATAAGTGCTGTATAAAACCAATTCATATTTTGTTTTTCTATTATATCTACTGTATTCCAACTTTTCTATGGAAAAACTCATCAAAGAAAACCATAGAGCCATCAAAATAAGCACGCAACACAAAGAAAACAGAATCTGTCAAAACAGAACAGTCTGTAGCAATCTGATTTGTTCGAATACTTATGGACCTCCAAAAATTCTGAAAAACTAGGAAAACCTGTGTAATTTGTATATTAATCTTCTTCAAAAATAATTGGCATTTTATCACGTTCTGGTGATTATTAACAATTATTTTTGTGAGCATAAAGTTTCTGTCTTTTTCACCAAGATCAAACAACTATCACCCAAGAAGATCCTATTGGTTCTACTTGGCACAAACACTAATTAAAACACACAAAAACACAATCATAACAGTGGAATAATTGTGCAAACACTCAAGAAAAGAAAGCAAAAAGCAAAAATAAAATTTATTCATTGGGTTGCCTCCCAACAAGCGGTGTAGTTTTACGCCCTTAGCTAGGCATAAGATTTCAACGATGCTCACACGAAAGATAATAATTGGAACACAAAGAGAGCATCATGAAACCTGTGACAATCACATTTAAGTCTAACATACTTGCTATGCAGAGGAATTTTATAGGAAAACAAAATTTCAAGACAAGAAATATCTAGCATATGCAAAGGAGAGGAATAAAACATTGCCAATCTCAACATAACGAGAGGAAATTTAATAACATGAAAATTTCTACAACCATATTTTCCTCTCTCCTAATAATTATATGTAGGATCATAATCAAATTCAACAATATAGCTATCATATAAAATATTCTGTATATGATCCACATGCATGCAACGTTGACACTCTTCCAAAATAGTGGGATTACTTTTACCTAAAGTTGACGCTCTTCCAAACCCACTTTCAATATTATTGCAAACATATTCATCATGAGGCTTAAATAAATTTTCAAGATCATAAGAAGAATCACCCCAATCATGAACATTGCAACAAGTAGTGGACATAGCAAAATTAGCATCCCCAAGCTTGGGGTTTTGCATATTATTAGCACAATTGACATTAATAGAATTTATAGTAAAATCATTGCAATCATGATTTTCATTCAAGGAGCTATCATGAATCACTTCATAAATTTCTTCATATAATTTTCAGATCCATGAATCTCAAGCAAAACTTCATAAAGATAATCTAGTGAACTCAATTCACTAGCAATAGGTTCATCATAATTGGATCTTTTGAAAAGATTAGCAAGTGGATGAGGATCCATATCAATAGATATTTACCAAGCAAAGATGAGATCTGACGAGAAAAAGGCGAACGAAAAAGAGGGCGAATAAAACGGTGAATTTTTGTGAAGTGGGGGAGAGGAAAATGAGAGGCAAATGGCAAATAATGTAAATTGCGAGGAGATGAGATTTGTGATTAGGAACCTAGTATATGTTGAAGATCCTCCCCGGCAACGGCGCCAGAAATTCCTTTTGATTGCTCCCTTACTATAGCGCCAGAAAGCTCCTGTCTGCTAGGACTACGTCGGTATTTCCCCAAAGAGGAAGGGATGATGTAGCACAGCGAAGGTAGGTATTTCCCTCAGTTATGAAACCAAGGTTGTCGAACTAGTAGGAGAACCAAGCAACACAACGTAAAACAACACCTGCACACAAATAACAACACCTCGCAACCCGACGTGTTAAAGGGGTGGTCAATCCCTTTCGGGTAACGAGGCCAGCAATTTGTAATAAATTGAAATAGTAGATCGTCAATAAAATAAAGTGCAGCAAAGTTTTTTTATTTTTGGTTTAATAGATCTGAATAAAAATGCAAAGGAAAAGTAGATCGCAAAGCAAATATATGAGAAAGAACACCCGGGGCCTGTAGGTTTCACTAGTGGCTTCTCTCAAGAAAAATAGCAAACGATGGGTAAACAAATTACTGTTGGGCAATTGATAGAACCTCAAATAATTATGACGATATCCAGGCAATGATCATTACATAGGCATCACGTCCAAGATTAGTAGACCAACTCCTACCTGCATCTACTACTATTACTCCGCACATCGACCACTATCCAGCATGCATCTAGTGTATTAAGTTCATGGAAAAACGGAGTAATGCAATAAGAACGATGACATGATGTAGACAAGATCCGTTTAACTATTGCATAGATATAGATCCCATCTTTTTATCCTTAGTAGCAACGATACATATGTGTTGTTTCCCTTTCTGCAACTGGGATCAAGCACCGTAAGATCGAACCCACTACCGGGCACCTCTCCCCATTGCAAGATAAATAGATCAAGTTGGCCAAACAAAACCCAAATATCGGAGAAGAAATACGAGGCTATAAGAGATCATGCATATAAAAGATCAAAGAAACTCAAATAACTTTCATGGATATAAAAATATGTGACTGATCATAAACTCAAAGTTCATCAGATCGCAAAAAACACACAGCAAAAAGAGTTACATCATATGGATCTTCAAGAGACCATTGTATTGAGAATTCAGCGAGAGAGAGAAAGACATCTAGCTACTACCTAAAGACCTGAAGGTCTACAAAGAACTACTCACGGATAATCGGAGAGGCACCAATGGAGGTGGTGAACCCCATCTGAGATGGTGTCTAGATTGGATCTGATGGTTCTGGACTCTACGGCGGCTGGATGAATATTTCGTCGACGCTTCTAGGGTTCTAGCATTTTTGGGGTATTTATAGAGCAAAGAGGCAGTCCGTGGGGTACCCGAGGTGGGCACAACCCACCAGGGCGCGCCTGGGCCCCCTGGTGTGCCCTGGTGGGTTATCCCCTCCTCGGGACTCCTCCCAGGTGCAACCAGGGCCCGTTGTGTTCCTTCTGGCCCATAAAAATTCTCCATGGAGTTTCGTGGCATTTGGATTTTGTTTGATATTGATTTCCTGCGATGTAAAAAATATGCAAAAAACAACAACTGGCATTTGGCACTATGTCAATAGGTTAGTACCAAAAAATGATATAAAATGACTATAAAATGATTATAAAACATCCAAGATTGATAATAAAACAGCATGGAACAATAAAACTTATAGATACGTTGGAGACGTATCAGTAAGTAGACAAGAGTAAATGCTTGGCAATGTAAGAAGAACTTTTCTTACGAATATCATCATTGATTGCTTTTAAGATCCCATGCTCTTGCTCTAGATTGAGATTTTCAAAGCGTAGCTTCTCACGAGTTTTTGAAAGCTCTCGATGATCCTCTAAGGTAGTTTCATGAGCTAAGTTACGAGTGTTTAGTTCTTTAGTTAGACGCTCAATATCCTTCTTATCATCGTCATTCGTTTTATATTGATTAGCATGATTAACAGCAATTTCATCATAGTTTTCATCACTAGAGTTGTCAACAAGTAAATCATCATCACCTAGCAAATCATCTTCATCACTATTGAAATCAACATACTCAGGGTGTGATACCTTAGGGCCTTTAGCCATGAAGCATCTTCCAATCCCTTCATTTGGTGAATCAAATATGTCGTAGGAGTTGGATGACACAAGTGCAAGACCGGCAACAGCTTCATCTTGAGTATATTCAGAGTCGGAGTGATAACTTCTCTCAGAGTAGTTGTCGGAGTCGGAGCCGGATACCCATTCACCAACATGAGCTTGATGTCTTCGTCTTGTGTAGCTCTTTGATGACCCGTCCTTCCTTTCTGAATCCTTGGTTCTGCGAGAGGGTCTTCGTTCATAACGATCATCTCTACTCCTCCTCTCTCTTGGTGGTGGTTCCTCTCTTTTAGGTGAGTCTTCTCTTCTCTTGTAGGGAGCCATACACTCACTAGAGTTGTGTCCGGGTCTTCCACAATTGTAGCAACTGCGATCATGACTAGAAGATCTTTTGTCATTGTAGGACCTTGACTTGTAACTTCTTTCTTTGCTTCTACTCTTGTAGAACTTGTTGAAGTTCTTCACCATTAGGCTCAATTCTTCATTGAAGACTTGTTTCTCACTTGACGTTGTAGGAGCATCACATGAAGCTTTGTAAGCACCACTTGACTTGTTGTGAAGCTCTTCTTTATCCTTAAGTGACATCTCATGAGCAACAATTCTACCAATGACTTCCGTTGGTTTGAGATCTTTGTAATTGGGCATCACTTGGATCAAAGTGCACACGGTATCATATTTTCCATCCAAGGCTCTTAGGATCTTCTTGATGATGAATCTGATGGTCATCTCTTCACTTCCTAAGCCGGCAATCTCATTTTTGATAAGAGCAAGCGTAGAGTACATCTCAGCGACACCTTCACCATCCTTCATTTTGAACTGGTCAAGTTGACTTTGAAGCACATCCAATTTGGATTCCTTGACAGACTCGGTACCTTCATGCATATCAATCGACGGCCTAGCGTACCCAAATTTCCTTTGCATTCTTAAGGCGGCTGCCGGCGTTTTGGGAACGGGGGTACCCAGACTTGCCTGCCTGCAGCCCACGGCATGGCTCCATCGACGGCCTGGTATGGCCCAGCTTCAACAACAACAACCCAAGACCCTCACGAGGGGCCAAGCCTCGCGAGGCAGACGACACCAAGACCTCCCTGTGGGGCAGCCTCCCGAGGCTGGCTCCCGAGGAGCAGAGATATCAATGCAAGGTGCACCTCGCGAGGTTCATATGACGTGAGCCATGACGACCAAGGCCAGGCGGGCGCCAGCGGTTGCAGTGTACCAGTTTCCTCTTTGGTGCTAAGGAGGCAAGCGCAGGCGTGGAGTCCCGAGGCGTCAAGCAAAGGTTTCTATTTTGTTGCAAAAGGACCAGGACCGCCAGGACGGCACGTGGGAGGTCATCGCGGAGTCCACCGCGGCGTCACAACCAGGAGCTTTTGCAGGCGAAGACTACTTTTGTCAGGATAACTTGTACTATTTGTCTCCCTTTGAATTTGGCCGTTGTGGGATCCCTTCCTGCCTACATTTGGGAAGAGGACCAAGGCCACTATAAATAGGACCTAGCGACCACCATAGAAGGGATCGGATCCATTCCACCCTGACCACCTCACCAGCTCATTGAGCCCAAGAACACCTCACCTCGTGAGGCTGTTCATCCATTGTACTAGTTCATCCACAGCCCCTCGACGCCAATCCACCACAAAGCAGGAGTAGGGTCTTACACCGCAAGGTGGCCCGAACCTGGGTAAACGACCGTGTCTCTTGTCCATTTGGTTTGTTGAGCTCGGCCGTGGAATCAGAGCGTAGGCAAACTGGGGAGGACGAGTTCTTCGCACGCACCCCAGAGTTCGAATCTCTCAAGGGTCCGCGGGACCCCGAATCCGACATTTGGTGCAGCAGGTAGGGGTGCGTCGGAGCCTCTCTTCCGCTGATCGATTCGCCGCCGCTCCACCGCTTCCATGGCTGACGCCTGTCGAGCCCGTGCTGAGTGTCGGGCCGCCCTTGCTGCTCGCATCGCCCAGACGGCGCCCGCCGGCGGGCCTCCCCGTTGTTCTCCATTGCTTGCCGCCAACACCGCCACCGGCCCGGCGGGGCACGAGCAGCAAGCTTCGTCGCTGCACCCCTCCATGCGGTGTGACGGACGCACGGCCACCACGTCGCTGTCTCCAGCTGGTTCGTCATCTCACGCTCGTCGCGGGCCGGCAGACGCTCAGGCTGCGCTGCTCATGGCCCACAAGCTCCTACGCTACCGCCCCGCCGACGACTTCTGCGAAGACTGGCTGGACCGCATCGCCGAGCTCGTCGGCGCCGCTGGGGGCTCTCCCGCATCGTCTCTCGCTGCCTCGCCCGCCGCCTACTGCGTGTGACGTAGCCCATGGAGCGCCTCCTCCACCTCCCCGTCAAGATGCCATCATCGAGACAAGGCGCGCGGCCCCGCGGTGTGACCCACTGTGCAGGGCGCCCACGCGCGAAGAAGAAAGCTTCCAAGAGGTTCAGCGGCCACAAGAAGATGCTCCCGCGCTCCCAGCACCACCACGTCATGACTGCGCGCCACCTTCGGTGGTGGCGCATGAGCGCCAAGACAAGGCCCCACCTCCACGAGGGGCTCCCGTGACTACCGCGGGCTGCCGTGCCTTCACTCCAGAGCTACGCAGCGTCGTCTGGCCGGGGAAGTTCAAGCCCGACCTGCCTCCACGCTACGATGGCACCCCCGACCCTGCTGAGTTCTTACAGCTCTATGAGCTGAGCATCGAGGCGGCCAATGGCGACGAGAAGGTTATGGCGAACTGGTTTCCCATGGCCCTCAAGGATGGGGCACGTTCTTCGCTCCTGAACCTGCCCATGGGTTCGATCTCCTCCTGGGGCAAGATGCGCGAGTATTTAGTCGCCAACTTCCAGGGCACTCGCGACCGCCCGCCTGCCGTGGGTGACCTGCGGCGCATCAAGCAGCAGCCAGGAGAGACCCTACAGAAATACATCCAGCGCTTCAACAACGTCCGTCTCAAGATCCCCAAGGTGTCGGACGAGGCCATCATCTCCGCATTCACTGATGGTGTCCGTGACGTCAAGATGAAGGAAGAGCTCGCCATACATGAGGACTTGTGCACGGCTCTGGAGATGTTCAACATGGCAACCAAGTGCGCAAGAGCTGAGGAAGGACGCCTCTCCCTCCTCGAGCTCCCAGATACTGACTCGGAGGACAAGAAAGCCAAGGCCAAGGATGTGAAGCGCAAGGGGCGACCGTACTCGCGGCTGAACCAGAGATGAAGGGCGGCTGCGACCACCCCCAAAGTCATCCAAAAGCAGCCACCCATTCTGCATCTTCCACAACATGCACAACCACAACACCAACGACTGTCAGGATCTCAGGGCCATCCGCGACGGGCGCCTTGGTGGTCGCCCCGAGCACGGCGACCGCGGCTATGACCGCGGAGGAGGACGAATTGGAGGACGCTGGGACGACCGCGGTCCCCGACAGGAGTGGTGCGATCAGCCTCATGAGGAGCGCTGGCAGGGCCAGCCTCGTGAGGGCCCTTGGAGGGACCAGCCTCATGAGGATCGTCCTCAGGGCAACGCTGGCCTCCCTCCGCTACCGCCAGTGCCAAGAAGGATGAGGGGGCTAGGGGCTTCCAGGATGAGGGGGCTAGGGGCTTCCAGGAGCCGTGCGCCATCGCCTGCATCCTAGGCGGTGCTCAGGCCCCAGCCTCTTATCACATCTTCAAGAAGTTTGCCTGCGAGGTGAACGCAGCTCTCCCCAGGCCCGAGGCCACGCGACTGCTCAGGTGGTCCAAGTGCACCATCACCGTCAGCTCGACCGACTAGCTCAAGTGTGGGGCAACTTCCGGTGCCCTCCCAATGCTCCGCTCGCCCGCCATCAGCAATGTCCTTGTCACCAAGACTCTCATCGAGTGGTGGTGCAGGGCTCAATGTTCTTTCCATCGAGACGTTCGACCGCCTCCAAGTGCCCTATGACCAGCTGCAGCCCACCAAGCCTTTCTCAGGAGTGACCAACGACTCCACCACCTCGATAGGGCAGATCCGCCTCCCTGTCACCTTCGGCCAATGCGACAACTATCGCACAGAGCTCATCGATTTCGACGTCGCCCACATCCGCCTCCCGTACCATGCCATCCTTGGGTATCCAGCCCTGGCCAAGTTCATGGCAGTGACTCATCATGGTTACAAAGTCCTCAAGATGCTAGGAAACCGCGACATCATCACAATCGCCTGCGAGGAAAAGTACGCAGTGTGCTCCCTCGAGCGCACTTACCAGGCTGCGGCGGTCGAGAACCCCGACGATGAAGGCGCCATCTATCCTCCTGAGGTTGTCCCCAAGAAGAAGAAGTAGCTGCTCCATCAAGAACCTCAGGGGAACAGGGCGTCCAATGGCACAACCTCAGGGCCTGCGCCCACGGATGGGGCGCCTCCCTCCCTTGCATAGGAAGGCGCGCCCGGTGCCCCCTCAGCTTGGGCTTTGGAGGCTTGGGGGCTCTCTTCTGGAGGGCCTCTGACCTAGCCAATGTCACGAGGGAGGCGCTCGGGCACCACGTGGAGGCGTGCTTCATCGCACGCTTCCCCCACAAGGGCACAAGACGCGGGACGCCAGGTGCTCAGGAGTTCATCACCAAGGCAACCGAGGAGCTTCAAGAGGCAAGAGCCATGCGCGGCGACCGCCGCCCACCACCTGGCGCGACTCCTTGTCCTGGCGAGGACAGTGAGCTGCGCGTCTGCGTCAACATCCCAAGGCCCAATAGGGTTGCCTCTCAGCGGCTCTACTGGCCGTCGCGTGTCGGCCGATGCGAGGGCCCCCCTCACAGCTATGTTCGCATGCCTTTTGGTTTGCCGAATGCGGCTGTTACATTTCAGGACCACCTGCGGAGTGTCATGGCGGATCAGGAGGCCAGGCACCAGGGCGGTCCTGGCGGAGATGGCGACGGTTCTTCACGAGCCCCCTGAGCCTCCAGAGCCCCCCGAGGCTCAGGACCCATGCGGCTCGTGAGGAGCGACTTCTTCAACACGCGTCTTCAGCTACTTCAACACCTCTTCAGCAATGGTGCCAGGTGACATTTTTCGATTTATTCAGTTGGGGGCGCCCCTCGAGCTGCATTATCCCCAAGTCGTGTGGGTTTGTCCCTGCGATATGTATCGTTCTTTCATCCTTTAGTCGTTCAGCTGGGAGCGCCCCTCGAGTGTTGGGGAACGTAGTAATTTCAAAATTTCCTACGCACATGCAAGATCATGGTGATGCATAGCAACGAGAGGGGAGAGTGTTGTCCACGTACCCTCGTAGACCGACAGCGGAAGCGTTATCACAACGCGGTTGATGTAGTCGTACGTCTTCACGATCCGACCGATCAAGTACCGAACGTACGGCACCTCCAAGTTCTACACACGTTCAGCTCGATGACGTCCCTCAAACTCCGATCCAGCCGAGTGTTGAGGGAGAGTTTCGTCAGCACGACGGCGTGGTGACGATGATGATGTTCCACCAACGCAGGGCTTCGCCTAAGCTCTGCAACGGTATTATCGAGGTGTAATCTGGTGGAGGGGGCACCGCACACGGCTAAAATATCGTATATCAAGTGTCCTTAGGTGCCCCCCTGCCCCCATATATAAAGGAGCAAGGGGGAGGCCGGCTGCCCTAGGCGCGCCAAGGAGAGAGGGGGAGTCCTCCTCCTAGTAGGAGTAGAACTCCCCTTTCCTAGTCCTACTAGGAAAAGAGGGGGGAAGGAAAGAGAGGGAGAGGGAGAGGGAAAGGGGGCTGCGCCCCCCTCTCCTAGTCCAACTATGATTCCCCTTGGGAGGGGGCGCGCCACCTCCTGGCTGCTGCCCTCTCTCTCCCCTCAAGGCCCACCAAGGCCCAATACTTCCCCGGGGGGTTCCGGTAACCCTCCGGCACTCCGGTTTAATCCGAAACTTCTCCGGAACACTTCCGGTGTCCGAATATAGTCATCCAATATATCAATCTTTACGTCTCGACCATTTCGAGACTCCTCGTCATGTCCGTGATCACATCCGGGACTCCGAACAACCTTCGGTACATCAAATCACAAACTCATAATATAACTGTCATCATAACTTTAAGTGTGCGGACCCTTTGGGTTCGAGAACTATGTAGACATGACCGAGACACCTCTCCGGTCAATAACCAATAGCGGGACCTGGATGCCCATATTGGCTCCCACATATTCTACAAAGATCTTTATCGGTTGGACCGCATAACAACATACGTTGTTTCCTTTGTCATCGGTATGTTACTTGCCCGAGATTCGATCGTCGGTATCTCGATACCTAGTTCAATCTCGTTACCGGCAAGTCTCTTTACTCGTTCCGTAATACATCATCCCGCAACTAACTCATTAGTCACAATGCTTGCAAGGCTTATAGTGATGTGCATTACCGAGTGGGCCCAGAGATACCTCTCCGACAATCGGAGTGACAAATCCTAATCTCGAAATATGCCAACCCAACAAGTACCTTTGGAGACACCTGTAGAGCACCTTTATAATCACCCAGTTATGTTGTGACGTTTGGTAGCACACAAAGTGTTCCTCCGGTAAACGGGAGTTGCATAATCTCATAGTCATAGGAACATGTATAAGTCATGAAGAAAGCAATAGCAACATACTAAACGATCGGGTGCTAAGCTAACGTAAGGGTTCATGTCAGTCACGTCATTCTCCTAATGAGGTGATCCCGTTAATCAAATGACAACTCATGTCTTTGGCTAGGAAACATAACCATCTTTGATTAACGAGCTAGTCAAGTAGAGGCATACTAGTGACACTCTGTTTGTCTATGTATTCACACATGTATTATGTTTCCTGTTAATACAATTCTAGCATGAATAATAAACATTTATCATGATATAAGGAAATAAATAATACTTTATTATTGCCTCTAGGGCATATTTCCTTCAGCCTCCCACTTGCACTAGAGTCAATAATCTAGTTCACATCGCCATGTGATTTAACATTAATAATTCACATCACCATGTGATTAACACCCATAGTTCACATCTCTATGTGACCAACACTCAAAGGGTTTACTAGAGTCAATAATCTAGTTCACATCGCTATGTGATTAACACCCAAAGAGTACTAAGGTGTGATCATGTTTTGATTGTGAGATAATTTTAGTCAACGGGTCTGTCACATTCAGATCCGTAAGTATTTTGCAAATTTCTATGTCTACAATGCTCTGCACGGAGCTACTCTAGCTAATTGCTCCCACTTTCAATATGTATCTAGACCGAGACTTAGAGTCATCTAGATTTAGTGTCAAAACTTGCATCGACGTAACCCTTTACGACGAACCTTTTGTCACTTCCATAATCGAGAAACGTATCCTTATTCCACTAAGGATAATTTTGACCGCTGTCGAGTGATCTACTCCTAGATCACTATTGTACTCCCTTGCCAAAATCAGTGTAGGGTATACAATAGATCTGGTACACAGCATGGCATACTTTATAGAACCTATGGCCAAGGCATAGGGAATGACTTTCATTCTCTTTCTATCTTCTGCCGTGGTCGGGCTTTGAGTCTTACTCAATTTCACACCTTGTAACACAGGCAAGAACTCTTTCTTTGACTGTTCTATTTTGAACTACTTCAAAATCTTGTTAAGGTATGTACTCATTGAAAAACTTATCAAGCGTCTTCATCTATCTCTATAGATCTTGATGCTCAATATGTAAGCAGCTTCACCGAGGTCTTTCTTTGAAAACTCCTTTCAAACACTCCTTTATGCTTTGCAGAATAATTCTACATTATTTCCGATCAACAATATGTCATTCACATATACTTATCAGAAATGCTGTAGTGCTCCATCTCACTTTCTTGTAAATATAGGCTTCACCGCAAGTCTGTATAAAACTATATCCTTTGATCAACTTATAAAAGCGTATATTCCAACTCCGAGATGCTTGCACCAGTCCATAGATGGATCGCTGGAGCTTGCATATTTTGTTAGCACCTTTAGGATTGACAAAACCTTCTGGTTGCATCATATACAACTCTTCTTTAATAAATCCATGAAGGAATGCAGTTTTGTTTATCCATTTGCCATATTTCATAAAATGCGGCAATTGCTAACATGATTCAGACAGACTTAAGCATAGATACGAGTGAGAAACTCTCATCATAGTCAACACCTTGAACTTGTCGAAAAACCTTTTTGCGACAATTCTAGCTTTGTAGATAGTAACACTACTATCAGCGTCCGTCTTCCTCTTGGCGATCCATTTATTCTCAATTGCTTGCCAATCATCGGGCAAGTCAACCAAAGTCCACACTTTGTTCTCATACATGGATCTCATCTCAGATTTCATGGCCTCAAGCCATTTTGCGGAATCTGGGCTCACCATCGCTTCTTCATAGTTCGCAGGTTTGTCATGGTCTAGTAACATAACCTCCAGAACAGGATTACCGTACCACTCTGGTGCGGATCTTGATCTAGTTGACCTATGAAGTTCAGTAATAACTTGATCTGAAGTTTCATGATCATTATCATTATCTTCCTCACTAATTGGTGTAGGTGTCGCAGAAACTGATTTCTGCGATGATCTACTTTCCAATAAGGGAGCAGGTATAGTTACCTCATCAAGTTCTACTTTCCTCCCACTCACTTCTTTCGAGAGAAACTCCTTCTCTAGAAAGGATCCATTCTTAGCAACGAATATCTTGCCTTCGGATCTGTGATAGAAGGTGTACCCAACAGTCTCCTTTGGGTATCCTATGAAGACACATTTCTCCGATTTGGGTTTGAGCTTATCAGGATGAAATTTTTTCACATAAGCATCGCAACCCCAAAATTTTAAGAAACGACAACTTCAGTTTCTTGCTAAACCTCAGTTCATAAGGAGTCGTCTCAACGGATTTTGATGGTGCCCTATTTAACGTGAATGCAGCTGCCTCTAATGCATAACCCCAAAACGATAGTGGTAAATTGGTAAGAGACATCATAGATTGCACTATATCCAATAAAGTACGGTTATGACGTTTGGACACACCATTATGCTGTGGTGTTCCAGGTGGCATGAATTTGTGAAACTATTCCACATTGTTTTAACTGAAGGCCAAACTCGTAACTCAAATACTCTTCTCTACGATCAGATTGTAGAAACTTTATTTTCTTGTTACGATGATTTTCCACTTCACTCTGAAATTATATGAACTTTTCAAATGTTTCAGACTTATGTTTCATTAAGTAGATATACCCATATCTGCTCAAATCATCTGTGAAGGTCAGAAAATAATGATATCCGCCACGAGCCTCAATATTCATCGGACCACATACATCTGTATGTATGATTTCCAACAAATCTGTTGCTCTCTCCATAGTTCCGGAGAATGGTGTTTTGGTCATCTTGCCCATAAGGCACGGTTCGCAAGTACCAAGTGATTCAAAATCAAGTGATTCCAAAATTCCATCAGTATGGAGTTTCTTCATGCGCTTTACACCGATATGACCCAAACGGCAGTGCCACAAATAAGTTGCACTATCATTATTAACTTTGCATCTTTTGGCTTCATTATTATGAATATGTGTATCACTACGATCGAGATCCAACAAACCATTTTCATTGGTGTGCATGACCATAGAAGGTTTTTATTCATGTAAACAGAACAACAATTGTTCTCTAACTTAAATGAATAACCGTATTGCAATAAACATGATCAAATCATATTCATGCTCAACGCAAACACCAAATAACACTTATTTAGTTTCAACACTAATCCCGAAAGTATAGGGAGTGCGCGATGATGACCATATCAATCTTGGAACTACTTCCAACACACATCGTCACCTCGCCTTTTACTAGTCTCTGTTTATACTGCAACTCCCGTTTCGAGTTACTACTCTTTAGCAACAGAACCAGTATCAAATACCGAGGGGTTGCTATAAACACTAGTAAAGTACACATCAATAACATGTATATCCAATATACCTTTGTTCACTTTGCCATCCTTCTTATCCACCAAATAGTTGGGGTAGTTCCGCTTCCAGTGACCAGTCCCTTTGCAGTAGAAGCACTTAGTCTCAGGCTTAGGACCAGACTTAGGCTTCTTCACTTGAGTAGAAACTTGCTTGCCGTTCTTCTTGAAGTTCCCCTTCTTCCCTTTGCCCTTTTCTTGAAACTAGTGGTCTCGTCAACCATCAACACTTGATGTTTTTCTTGATTTCTACCTTCATCGATTTCAGCATCACGAATAGCTCGCGAATTACTTTCGTCATCCCTTGCATACTATAGTTCATCACGAAGTTCTAATAACTTGGTGATGGTGACTAGAGAATTCTGTCAATCACTATTTTATCTGGAAGATAAACTCCCACTTGATTCAAGCGATTGTAGTACCCAGACAATCTGAGCACATGCTCACTAGTTGAGCGATTCTCCTCCATCTTTTAGCTATAGAACTTGTTGGAGATTTCATATCTCTCAACTCGGGTATTTGCTTGAAATATTAACTTCAACTGCTGGAACATCTCATATGGTCCATGACGTTCAAAACGTCTTTGAAGTCCCGATTCTAAGCCGTTAAGCATGGTGCACTAAACTATCAAGTAGTCATCATATTGAGCTAGCCAAACGTTCATAACGTCTGCATCTGCTCCTGCAATAGGTCTGTCACCTAGTGGTGCATCAAGGACATAATTTTTCTGTGCAGCAATGAGGATAATCCTCAGATCACGGATCCAATCCGCATCTTTGCTACTAACATCTTTCAACATAATTTTTCTCTAGGAACATATCAAAAATAAACACAGGGAAGCAACAACGTGAGCTATTGATCTACAACATAATTTGCAAAAATACTATCAGGACTAAGTTCATGATAAATTTAAGTTCAATTAATCATATTACTTAAGAACTCCCACTTAGATAGACATCCCTCTAATCATCTAAGTGATTGCGTGATCCAAAGCAACTAAACCATGTCCGATTAACACGTGAGATGGAGTAGTCTCAATGGTGAACATCACTATGTTGATCATATCTACTATGTGATTCACGCTCGACCTTTCGGTCTCTGTGTTCCGAGGCCATATCTGTATATATGCTAGGCTCGTCAAGTTTAACCTGAGTATTCCGCGTGTGCAACTGTTTTGCACCCGTTGTATTTGAACATAGAGCCTATCACACCCGATTAACACGTGGTGTCTCAGCACGAAGAACTTTCGCAACGGTGCATACTCAGGGAGAACACTTTTGTCTTGAAATTTTAGTGAGAGATCATCTTATAATGCTACCGTCAATCAAAGCAAGATAAGATGCATAAAGGATTAACATCACATGCAATCAATATAAGTGATATGATATGGCCATCATCATCTTGTGCTTGTGATCTCCATCTCCGAAGCACCGTGCTCGTGATCTCCATCTCCGAAGCACCGTCATGATCACCATCGTCACTGGCTCGACACCTTGATCTCCATCGTAGTATCGTTGTCGTCTCGCCAACTTATTGCTTTTACGACTATCGCTACCGCTTAGTGATAAAGTAAAACTATTACATGGCGATTGCATCTCATACAATAAAGCGACAACCATATGGCTCCTGCCAGTTGCCGGTTACAAAACATGATCATCTCATACAACACATTATATCACATCATGTCTTGACCATATCACATCACAACATGCCCTGCAAAAACAAGTTAGACGTCCTCTACTTTGTTGTTGCATGTTTTACGTGGCTGCTACGGGCTTAGCAAGAACTGTTCTTACCTACGCATCAAAACCACAACGATAGTTTGTCAAGTTGGTGCTATTTTAACCTTCGCAAGGACCGGGCGTAGCCACACTCGGTTCAACTAAATTGAGAGAGACAGACACCCGCCAGTCACCTTTAAGCAACGAGTGCTCCGAACGATGAAACCAGTCTCGCGTAAGCGTACGCGTAATGTCGGTCCGGGCCGCTTCATCTCACAATACCGCTGAACCAAAGTATGACATGCTGGTAAGCAGTATGACTTATATCGTCCACAACTCACTTGGTTTCTACTCGTGCATAGCATCAATGCATAAAACCAGGCTCGGATGCCACTGTTGGGGAACGTAGTAATTTCAAAGTTTCCTACGCACACGCAAGATCATGGTGATGCATAGCAACGAGAGGGGAGAGTGTTGTCCACGTACCCTCGTAGACCGACAGCGGAAGCGTTATCACAACGCGGTTGATGTAGTCGTACGTCTTCACGATCCGACCGATCAAGTACCGAACGTACGGCACCTCCAAGTTCTACACACGTTCAGCTCGATGACGTCCCTCGAACTCCGATCCAGCCGAGTGTTGAGGGAGAGTTTCGTCAGCACGACGGCGTGGTGACGATGATGATGTTCCACCGACGCAGGGCTTCGCCTAAGCTCCGCGACGGTATTATCGAGGTGTAATCTGGTGGAGGGGGGCACCGCACACGGCTAAAATATCGTATATCAAGTGTCCTTAGGTGCCCCCCTGCCCCCGTATATAAAGGAGCAAGGGGAAGGCCGGCTGCCCTAGGCGCGCCAAGGAGAGAGGGGGAGTCCTCCTCCTAGTAGGAGTAGGACTCCCCTTTCCTAGTCCTACTAGGAAAAGAGGGGGGAAGGAAAGAGAGGGAGAGGGAGAGGGAAAGGGGGCTGCGCCCCCCTCTCCTAGTCCAACTATGATTCCCCTTGGGAGGGGGCGCGCCACCTCCTGGCTGCTGCCCTCTCTCTCCCCTCAAGGCCCACCAAGGCCCAATACTTCCCCGGGGGGTTCCGGTAACCCTCCGGCACTCCGGTTTAATCCGAAACTTCTCCGGAACACTTCCGGTGTCCGAATATAGTCATCCAATATATCAATCTTTACGTCTCGACCATTTCGAGACTCCTCGTCATGTCCGTGATCACATCCGGGACTCCGAACAACCTTCGGTACATCAAATCACAAACTCATAATATAACTGTCATCATAACTTTAAGTGTGCGGACCCTTTGGGTTCGAGAACTATGTAGACATGACCGAGACACCTCTCCGGTCAATAACCAATAGCGGGACCTGGATGCCCATATTGGCTCCCACATATTCTACAAAGATCTTTATCGGTTGGACCGCATAACAACATACGTTGTTTCCTTTGTCATCGGTATGTTACTTGCCCGAGATTCGATCGTCGGTATCTCGATACCTAGTTCAATCTCGTTACCGGCAAGTCTCTTTACTCGTTCCGTAATACATCATCCCGCAACTAACTCATTAGTCACAATGCTTGCAAGGCTTATAGTGATGTGCATTACCGAGTGGGCCCAGAGATACCTCTCCGACAATCGGAGTGACAAATCCTAATCTCGAAATATGCCAACCCAACAAGTACCTTTGGAGACACCTGTAGAGCACCTTTATAATCACCCAGTTATGTTGTGACGTTTGGTAGCACACAAAGTGTTCCTCCGGTAAACGGGAGTTGCATAATCTCATAGTCATAGGAACATGTATAAGTCATGAAGAAAGCAATAGCAACATACTAAACGATCGGGTGCTAAGCTAACGTAAGGGTTCATGTCAGTCACGTCATTCTCCTAATGAGGTGATCCCGTTAATCAAATGACAACTCATGTCTTTGGCTAGGAAACATAACCATCTTTGATTAACGAGCTAGTCAAGTAGAGGCATACTAGTGACACTCTGTTTGTCTATGTATTCACACATGTATTATGTTTCCTGTTAATACAATTCTAGCATGAATAATAAACATTTATCATGATATAAGGAAATAAATAATACTTTATTATTGCCTCTAGGGCATATTTCCTTCATCGAGCTGCATCATCCCCAGGCCGCGTGGGTCTGTCCCTGTGGCATGTATCGTTCTTTGCACCTATTAGAGCTGACTTACTTCCTTCCATGAGTTATTTTATGACTATCACCTACTTGCCTGATGTCGTATCGCCCATCGCGGCCTCCCGCACTGCTGACCGGCCTCTTGCTCATCCTGCAACGGGGTCTAGACATGCTGGCACGACGCTTGTGCTCGGGTCCGCCCCTGCAATGCCGATAAATCTAAGGGATCGAGCTCTGGCTCGCGGCCAGCCCCGCGCACGTCGCCTCACCAGATCCTCAGCGCCTTCATCTTCTCGCGGAAAGATCAGCGCCAGGATAGAAAGCGCGCTTACAAGTTATGCTCCCCCTTGGACTAACCCGCAGGAATCCCTGGAGCCTAGCTACAGGCGGCCCCGCCGGCCGTCCCCTTTTTCACGCAATTCGCTTGCATGTTAAAGGGGGGCTCCTGAGCACCGCGCCTCAGGAGCTCCTACTGACTCTCCAGCCCTCACCCCCTAGGCTTGACCACGTCATCATGACCTGGCATACTAGCGGCGGCTGAGCCTCGCTCGAGGGCCGGGACCCGAGGACGTAGAGCACTCCGATGAGCGAGGGAAGGGGAGGCCGGCACGAGCCCTACCTGAAAGCATCACCACTAAGGCCTAGCCAGGCACTGCGCAAGGGAATCACTGCAGGACCGAAAAGATAAGTGACCTACACATATCAGCGCAAACCCGCAGTCTAGAATTTCGACTCTCACAATCTCGCTCCGGCATCGCCATTTTCCTTTTCGGCCTCCAGGAAGTTGCTTGCACGCCAAAGGGGGCCTCCTAAGCATCGCGCCTCAGGAGCTCTTATCGGACCTCGGGCCTCTCACCTCCTGGCCTTGACCACGACATCATGACCTGGCATACCAGCGATGGCTGAAGCCTGCCTGGGGACTGGGACCTGCCGGCGTAGAGCGTGAAGCTACCGCAGGAACGAAAAGGAGGGGCAATGCCAGAGCGAGACACACAATCGCAAACTCATACTAGGAATGATAAACTTCAAAGCAAAAGCATTACAAGATTTTTTACATGCCCCCGCGGGGTTTGTCTCGATTCCTCGCAGGGAACAAAAGAAGAAAAACTACAAGGAACCCTGGCTACGTGCATCACCGTCGACACCATCATCAACAGTGGGCCACGTGGGGCCGATGCCAACCCCATCCAGATCATCATCGACACCAAGCGGATGCCGCTACCACGCCCCGGGCACGGGGAGAGCTCGGGGACACGTAGCTGTCGTCGCTGGACTCCGGGGACTCGCTGGGCTCGGGAGGGTCGCTGGATTCCTAGGAGTCGTCGCTGCTGCTGGAGGAGCCGTCAGGGAGGCCGGGGTAGGATCAACGCCCGCGGCCGCGCCACATAGGCTGCTTCCTTCAGGATAGCACTCCAGCCAGCGGCCTCCTTGTCGAAGATCTTGAAGAACAGCGTGGAGGCGCCATCGTACTCGAAGTGGATGGCAAGGGCCCCGTCCACACGGCATGCGCGGGCAACATCGCCCCATCCTCGGGTCATGCAGATGCCGCCCCGAGGGACGGCCTCGACCTCTGCCCCCATGGCCAGGCTGCAGCACGCGGCGTGCTGCAGCCACAACTCGAGCGCCCCCCTCGACGGCATATTCTCAGCAAAGAACCATGGGAACCGGATCCAAGTGCACGGCGGCATTGCCGCCCATATCACAAACTCACGCGAGGAGCCCTTGGCGTGGGTTCGCCGGCCGGCCGGCCAAATAACCTCAGCCTAGCCACCGTGTCCGTGGCCCGCACGGCGCTGGGTGCTGTCGCCCTCTCCGGAGCCCCGCACACGTACGTACAGAGGGAGCAGGAAGCCAGGCGGTGGCCGCTCGTACCAGGGCCGCATCACCTCTTGCCTCTCCCCGGCATCGCGAGGGCGGCTGAACCTTTTCTTTGGCGGAAGTGGTTCATGCTCCTCCCGAGGGGCCTTTCCCTTTTCCGCCGCGGAAAACCTCCTGATCGGCGCCATGGGAGCTACAGCAAGACGGAGAGACAAGGAAGAAGAAGAAGAAGTGGACTGCAAGAAGACGGAGATGAGCAAAGGGGGGCTCCGCCCCTCTACTTATTTATAGCTGGAGGGAGGCCAACCGCCAGCCCCCATGATCCCACGCAATGATGGTTTTCTCTAAACACAGTGAAGTCTCATCAAATCGAAAAGTTGCCAAGGCAGCATGGGGAGATGGAGGCGCCCACGTCCCGTCAATTGCCACGCGTCGACCAAGGCTGCATGCGGTTAGGGCCCACGGCGCTCCGCACTTGCCCTTTGGCTTCGCCTTGAAGCCAAGTTCGAGCGTGACTTGGGCCCGGGGGCTACTGTCGGCATTCTGGGAAAGGGGGTACCCAGACTTGCCTGCCTGCGGCCCACAGCATGGCTCCATCGACGGCCTAGTTCGGCCCAGCTTCAACAACAACAACCCAAGACCCTCGCGAGGGGCCAAGCCTCGCGAGGCGGACGACACCATGACCTCCCTGGGGCAGCCTCCCCAGGCTGGCTCCCGAGGAGCAGGCATATCAATGCAAGGTGCACCTTGTGAGGTTCATATGACGTGAGCCATGATGACCAAGGCCAGGCGGGCGCCAGCGGGCATAGTGTACCAGTTTCCTCTTGGTGCTAAGGAGGCAAGCACAGGCGCGAAGTCCCGAGGCGTCAAGCAAAGGTTTCCATTTCAGTGCAACAAGACCAGGACCACCAGGACGGTAAGATGGAGGTCATCCCGGAGCCCACCGCGGTGTCACGATCAGGAGCTTTTGCAGGCGAAGACTACTTTTGTCAGGATAACTTGTACTAGTTGTCTTCCTTTGAATTTGGCCGTTGTGGGATCCCTTCCCACCTACATTTGGGAAGAGGACCAAGGCCACTATAAATAGGACCTAGCCACCAGCCCACCACCATAGAAGGGATCAGATCCATTCCACCCTGACCACCTCACCAGCTCATCGAGCCCAAGAACACCTCACCTCCTGAGGCTGTTCATCCATTGTACTAGTTCATCCACAGCCCCTCGAGGCCAATCCACCACAAAGCAGGAGTAGGATCTTACACCGCAAGGTGGCATGAGCCTGGGTAAACGGCCGTGTCTCTTGTCCATTTAGTTCGTCGAGCTAGGCCGTGGAATCAGAGCGTAGGCAAACTGGGGAGGACGAGTTCCTCGCACGCACGCTAGAGTTCGAACCTCTCAAGGGTCTGCAGATCCCGAATCCGACAACGGCTGATTTTGTTGAATTCTTCGGGGCAGAATCCGTTGAAGAGGATATCACAAGCTTGAGTATTGTATTGCAACATCTTCAATTCTTCCGTGGTTGCTTCATGATCCGGTTCTCTTCCATAAAAGAATTCACCTTGCAAGCCAATACACAGAATAGCCCTAACAACAGGGTTATGTCCAAGAATATGCATTTTCATCTTATGCTTCGAACTAGCAAAATTAGTATCATCAAAGTAAGGACCTCTATGGTGGTAATTTCCCTTGGTAGACGCCATACTCCCCTAGGTTGTGAAACCAAGGCTATGATCACCAAAGCTATAGAAATCAAGGCAAATGGAGACTAAAGCTCTGATACCACTTGTAGGATCGAAAGTAGGTCTAGGGGGTGATTAGACTACTTGACCAAATAAAAATCTAGCCTTTTCCCAATTTTAAGTCTTGGCAGATTTTAGCAACTTAGCACAAGTCAAGCAATCAACCAACACATGCAATTCTAATAGTATAGCAGCGGAATGTAATACATTGAATATGAAGGTAAATGGAGGGGTTTGGAAAGGCAAACGCAATGTAGACATAGAGATTTTTGGCGTGGTTCTGATAGGTGGTGCTATCATACATCCACGTTGATGAAGACTTCAACCCATGAAGGGTAATGGTTGCACAAGTCCATGGAGGGCTCCACCCACGAAGGGTCCACGAAGAAGCGACCTTGTCTATCCCACTGTGTCGGTGTCAAAACCAGCCGATCTCGGGTAGGGGGTCCCGAACTGTGCATTTGAGGATCAAAGGTAACACGAGACAGGGGACACGATGTTTACCCAGGTTCGGGCCCTCTTAATGAAGGTAATACCCTACTTCCTACTTGATTGACTTTGATGAGTATAGGGGTTACAAGAGTTGATCTACCTCGAGATTGTAATGGCTAAACCCTAGATGTCTACCCTGTATGATTATGATTGTCTCTACGGACTAAACCCCCCGGTTTATATAGACATCGGAGGGGCCTAGGGTTGTACAGAGTCGGTTTACAGAGGAAACTACACATCTGGACACCAAGCTTGCCATCCACGCAAAGTAGAGTCCCATCCGGACACGGGGGAAAGCCTTCTATCTTGTATCTTCACGGCCCACCAGTCCGGCCCATGTCACATAGCCCGGACGCCCGGGGACCCCATAATCTAGGACTCCCTCAGTAGCCCCTGAACCAGGCTTCAATGACGATGTGTCCGGCGTGCAGATTATCTTCGGCATTGCAAGGCGGGTTCCTCCTCCAAATACACCAAAGCAGTCTTCCGAACAAGAGAACTGAATCCGGCTCTATATAATAGTTACAACCCCCAACCACAGGGAAAAAATACTTAAACAAAAAAGTCATGTCCACTGATAGCTTTTTCGGCAAGACGTTATGTCTGGCCTTATTATCATTTTGAACCATTTTTTGGCCTCCCGCTTCGTGTTTCGAGGCACGGCCTCTATTGACACGTCTTGTCAAAGCAGAGATCGTGTCCCCTTATTGCGGGATTCTCATCAATACGGGTTTGGGTAATCCAACCGTGTCGTTCGCATGATCCCTTGGGAATAGGTGAGTTTTAAGGCTTGTGAGGGGGCGCTTGATATCCACTGCCTTTATAAGAGGATAAGGACCCATCTTTTTACCACACGCCTTCTTCTTCCTCAGCCCTTCCATCCTCGAGTTCTAGCGCCCAAGTTTAGATCTTTTTCGTCCCCACCTAACACCCCAGCCATGTCCGGATCCGGCTCGTAGGGCAAGTGGATGGCTTCCTCCGTCACGGAGAGGAACGTCAAGGAACTCCGGGAAGCGGGATACTTGGCCGCGAACATCGTGCATCGGCTCCCTGCCAAAAAGTAGATCATCCCTACTCCGGAGCCCTATGAGAGGGTGGTGTTTATCCCCCACTTTCTCCGTGAACTAGGGTTTCCCCTCCGCCCTTTCGTCCCCGGCCTCATGTTCTATTATGGGCTAGATTTCCACGATCTAGCCCCAAATTCCTTTCTCCACATTTCGGCGTTCATCGTCATGTGCGAGGCGCTCCTCCGCATCCCCCCCCCCCACTTCGGCCTATGGCTTAAGATCTTCAACGTGAAGCCGAAAGTGGTCGACGGGCAACATGCGGACTACGGCGGTGCCATGGTGAGCAAGCTCCCCAACGTCACCTGTCCCAAGGGAGCCTTTGTGCACTACAAAAAAAAGACACATCCATGACATTTTTGGGCCGAACAAAATTTTCCCTCTCATACTTATGACACTTCTATGACGATAGTTGTGACAAAACCCGGTATCATCATAGATGTGGTGGGCTCCTACTTCTATGACAAAAAATCATGACAGAAAATGGGCTTTTCGTCCTGGGCGGGCCGGAGACGCAGATGCATGACATTCTTTGGGCCGTCTATGACGGAAAAAACCATGGTAGAAGCGAGGGCGAGGAAAATATCGGGGTGTTCCCGGTTACGGTGGGTGGTCGGGGCCGAGCGATGCGCGTTTCTCTCGTACACGCACGCGCGTGGGTGCGAGGCGTTGGGCTCTAACTGAACCCGAGCGATTGCACTGCAGGCTACGCGTTACTGAACCCGAGCGATCGATCGATGGCTGTTAACTGAACCCAATCGAGCGATTCCTTCGCTACTGCTGCTAACTGAAGCCGGTCTATGCTGCCTCTAGATGAACAGTGAGCGTTGCTGGGGGGGTTTGGATGAACAGTTCCCGATGGGGGTGGATGAACAGGACCCCGTGGTGTTGCCTCTAGATGAACAGGACGCCGATCGATCGAGCCGGTTGGGGTTGGATGAACAGGACCCCGTGGAGGGCTGGATGAACAGGACCACCCCGTGGAGGGCTGGATGAACAGTAGACGATGGAGGGCTGGATGAACATTAGCCTGTGGAGGGGTGGTTGAACAGGAGCCCATGGAGAGGGCTGGTTGAACAGTAGCCGGTGGAGTAGCACGCGGTGGAGGCTGGATGAACAGGAGCCCGTGGATGAACAGTCGCAGGTGGAGGCTGAAGGAGGTCGATGGTGGATGAATAGTTGCCCGTGGAGGCTCGAGGGGGTCGACGGTGGAGATGAACAGTATCCCGTTGAGTCCCATTTTGCGGTACGCCACACCCCTCCCGATGAATAGGACCCCCATTTCGATCGTAGTGCTCCAAGACAAGTCCGTTTCCTCCGTTTTGCGGTACGCCACACCCCTCCCGATGAACAGGACCCCCGTTTCGACCGTAGGAGGTCCGTTTCCTCCGTTTTGCGGTACGCCAGACCCCTCCCGATGAACAGGATCCCATTTCGACCGTGGCCGGTCAAACACAAGGCCGTTTCCTCCGTTCTGTGGTACGCTAGGCCTCGTTTCCATCGGCTGTTCCGTCCAAGCCCTCCCGATGAACACGACGATGCATTCCGTTCCGACCCAGCCGGTTGGCTGCCCATGAACACGACGACGACGCTGTTTCTCCGTTTTGACCCAGCCATGTACATGAGCCCTGGCCGTACATATGCGCGAGTAGGCGTTTGAGACCCTGCCCGTATGTATGTACGTGGCCTGATTTTCTTTCTTGCACACTGGCCGCTGTACGTACGTGTACATGCTACGTGCGTGCCTCTACTACGACACGTGCGCGCCTCTACATGGACCAGTATGTACATACATGTTCGCAACCAGAATGACAAAGCTACGTACGCTTCGACCAGGTGGGTCCCGACTTGTCAGGCACTTCCTTGCGTGCGAAGATGTAGCTGGTGGGTCCCAGCAGTCAGGGGGAGGAATCGTTTTTTTTGCCCGGACGCACTTCCTTGCGTGCAAAGATGTCACTGGTAGGGCCCAGCAGTCAGGGGGGAAACGTCTTTTTTGCGAAATACGGTTGCCCGTCCGGTGGGTCCCTGCTGTCAGGTGGAGGAATCATTATTTTCCGCGTAATAAGGAGGCACTTCCTTGCTGCGGCCATGGACCCAGCTGTCAGCCTCTCCACGTATAATCCACGTCTGATGGAAGCCGTTCCTTGACCACGTCGACCACGCCGCGCCGAGAGCACCAGGGCAGTGGACGACGGCGAGGCCTAGGAAGGGGACAACACGGAGCCGGGGAAGACACGGCAGTGGATGCCCACGCGTAGAGGAGTATGAGGGTTCACTGGTTCGCTGCGGTGTGAGGCTGCCGTCGCCGCAGAATAAAAGGGGGTGTGGGTGAGTAGAGGGATGGCCTGGCCAGCGGTGGGAGTAGTAGGGTGCGGTGAGGCCTCCGCGGCATCGCAACCGGCCATGGGAGGCAGGAGCACGAGGCATGACCGGCGCTGGTTTGGGCGGCTGGAGCAAGAAGACTAGAGGTTGAAGAAGCACTATGGTTGTTGGATGGACATCGTACGGTCACTCGAGCTAGAATCGTGCATATTGACTAAGTTGACAAAGCCCCCCGTCCCCGTGAACTTAGTTGGCCCACAAGTCAGCCTGCCACTATTGTGGGTCCCAGCTAGCAGGGGGTATTCATTTTTTTGTGCGTAATAAGGAGGCACTTCCTTGCGTGCGAAGATATAGCTGGTGGTTCCGACCTGTCAGCGGTGGGAAAGTTTTTTTGTGAAATACAGAGGCCCTTCAGGTGGGTCCCAGCTGTTAGGTGGAGGAATCATTATTTTGCGTGTAATAAGGAGGTGTTTCCTTGCGTGTGGCCGTGGACCCAGCTGTCAGCCTCTCCACGCACAGTCTACTTTCGATGGTGTCGTTCGTTGACCATGTTGACCACTCCGCGCTGAGCGCATCCAAGGTGGTGGATGACGGCGAGGCCCCGGACAGCACCGAGCCGGAGATGGGAAGACGCGGGAGTAGAGTTGCAGACGGAGAGGTGTATGAGTGTTAACTGGTTCTGGTGCTATGTGGTTCGGCAGTCGGTGGAGAAGAACAGGAGGTGTGGAGGGGTGGAGGATGGCCTGGCCAACGGTGGAGTAGCGCTTCACAGCGAAGCGTGCTAAGCAGAGCTGCTAGCAGCAGGAGGCGGGAGCAGGTGGTCCCGGCGGCGCTGGAGGAAGAAGATGAGAGATTGAAGATGGATGCCGGTCGTTGGATGTAAATCTAACAGCTAACGATGTCAGAATCATTTGTTGACTAAGTTGACAACGACTTGCATTGGCTTCGACCTATTGGCCCACATTTCAGCCTCCAAAAATGTGGCACGTATTCAACCCATTTTTTCAGAATTTACAGTCTTTTTTTGCGGGGTAGAATTTACAGTCAATTTGATCTCTTTTTTTGAATTATAGTCCATTAGCTGGGCTGGGTGAACAAATAATGTAGCGTCCATGCGGCCCATTTATGTTTTTCCTAAAAAATTACAGGCCATTTGCACTTTCTCGAAGAACACGATTTTGCTAGGCTGATTCTAATTATAATGTTGGGGTGGGCGCAGCAATGTTATCAAAAACTAAACAAGGGCTGAGCATTTTTGTTATATATATATATTTAAATAATAAGTGATTTATTATTACATTGGTCCTTAAATCTTACCAAGCTTTTGTACACAATCACCAGGATTTTCGTTGCCAAAAAAATCCAGGATTTTATTGTTAAGAAATTATTTTTATAAGTTAATAAGATGTGGGATATTGTTTTCTTACATATGTATGTATCTATTAAATATATGATGACAATAACAATAATATATAATAATATATAAAATAATTTAAATATATAAAATATAGTTTGAAGGGAAACATAAGTTGGACCAGGCGTTCCTATTCTTATATAGAAAAATAGAACAGACCTCTGCGTTTTCTTGAAAAAAAAATACATAAATTGGGCTGCCGATGTTTCAGGAAAAATAAAACCTCGGATGGGAGGTCCATGGGCCGGTCGATACATGACGGCCCTCAAGAAAATACAAACAGGCCTATGGACCTCCCATCCGAGGTCGTGGGCTGCGCATGTTAAAAAAGAAAGCCTAGACGGGGCAGCCCAAAACCCAGCTGATACTTGCTGCCCCAGTGATAATAAATGATACCTGCCAGCTCCCCGGCTTCATTGTGAATTTATCTCCTATAGTAACTACGTTGAAGCATTTAAAAAATGTAACTATGTTGACAAACCCGTGGGCCCCAATGTCAGTATAGCATTAGGAGGAAGTATTTTTGGATGAGGCACTTGCTTGCGTACGGGCATAGACCTGGTGGGTCCTGGCTGTCCGCCTCTCCATGTACAGTCCTCTCCAGATTCCTCTCGTTTCTTCAGCATGTTCACAACGGCAGACAGCGGCGTCGCGGCGAGCGCACAAAGGCGCAGGAGGAGATTTGACCACCTGAGGAAGTGCCTTATTAGTAACGAAACAACTGAACTAGCCTAGTGGCCGAGTTACACTACCTGACAGCTGTTCCGCCCGGGTTCGATTCCACCTATGCAGAGAAAATATCTCCAATTTTTTTGCTCTGCCTTTATTGACATGTGGGTCCCAATTGTCATCTACGCACACTTCGTCCAACACTTGCCAAAACTTCGTCCCTCGTTTTCTCTGTTTTTCGCACACTCGACATTGTGTGGGCATTTTGAAAATAGCATATCTTTTTGACTATGCATCATATGAAGATGTGCTATGCATGAATTTTGATCAGCATGATGTTAATTGGCTGGTAGTTCCAGTTTCGACCATGAATAAAACTTCCAACATGATGTTAACACTGTTTGAAAAGGCCGTGTTAATATAAGTGCTCTGCCTCTGAAAGTTGCAGTTTCTTATCTGAAACTGAACTTGGAGTTTCTTATCTGATACTGAAACTTGTAGTTTCTTCTCTGAGAATCACATTGTCTGCACTTTTATACTCCTATGAAACTACTTTTTTTAAGTGCTAAAAATAGATCTCTAGAATTCATAAAATACTTCATATGCTCAATACTGCAAATCTGAAATTCAAAAGACATTCATATCTGAAAGTACTCTCAAAATACACAACACAAAACACAATTCACAACCTGCAAATACTAACAACCCTAAGCTCCTCCTGACAATTCACAACCTGCCCGACTATTGGGCTGGTGGGGGCAGTCCCTCCTATTCCTCGGCGGTAAACAGCCGCCTCATGAGACGATGTGAATGGCGAGGGGGAGGATGGCGGGGAAGCGTCGTCGGGCCAACTGTTTTTCTCCTCTTGCAGTTGGGTTCGGTCGACGAAGACTCCACCGGCTCGCTCTGGCACGACACCCTCACAAACGACACCCAGTAGATGCTCGATCCTTCAATCTCTGGTGGATGCTCCATCTGGGATCGATACTCCCACCACCGCTCCCTCATGATCGGATTCGGTGAATCTGTTTGCTCCATGGCCCAGAGGAGCAGCTCTATGTACTCCCGCGCGACTCCCTCCGGGAGTATCGCCGCCTTTTCACTCTATTGCAGATATTTGGCCATGGATGTCGCCGTCGCTGCTAGTTGGTCCTTGTTGTCAAACCAAGACTGTATCTCCAACATCCTAGCTAGTTTCACAGGGTCGCCGTCTGCGATCCTCATGTATCGGTTGTACTCCTCCATCGATCTACTTTTCCACAGCACCTTCACTTGCCGGCGGTGGTTTTTGAATGGAAGAGGAGAGGAGGAGTGCTGGTTTTGGATTAGAACGGGAGAGGAGCGACGCTGGTTTTGGATTGGAACAGGAGAGGAGGGGCGGTGGTTTTGAAATGGAAGAGGAGAGGAGTGGCGCTGGATTTAGATTGGAACAGAAGAGGAGCGGCGGTGGTTTAGGAGGAGAAGAGCGGAAGAGCGGTGCTGGTCTTGGAAGTATTTTTTTTGCGTATTTTGGGTCAAAGTTTGACCACGTACTGTATTTGACAAGCAAAATGTGAATGCATGTCACCAAAAATTGTATCGTTTGGTTCGTATCTGAATGTACTTTCAAATTATATTATTTTTGCAATGTATAACATATATTTTATTTGCGAAAATCATGGTCAATTATGACCCAGAATAAAAGGGAGACTAGTTAATGTGGGGTCGCTTTCTTAATTGAAGAGTAAATTGATTTTGATTTTGATCCAGTCACAGCGCGCCGGCCCGCTCGTCCAATCCTAAATCGCTGCCGCACGCTCCTCTCCCTCTTCTCCATTGCAAAACCACCTCCTCTCCTCTCCATCATCTCCATTCAAAAACCACCGTCTCGCCTCTCCCTCTTCTCCATTGCAAAACCACCTCCTCTCCTCTCCATCATCTCCATTCCAAAACCACCGTGTTGCCTCTCCCTCTTCTCCATTGCAAAACCACCTCCTCTCCTCTCCATCATTTCCATTCCAAAACCACCGTCTCGCTTCTCCCTCTTCTCTATTGCAAGACCACCATCTATCCTCCCATCTTCCAAAGCTAGCACCGGACCACTCAGAAGGACATTTATGGAGAGGATGCAGCAGCGAATCAGGCAGATCGCCTGTGGTGACCAGGCAAAGTTAGTCAGGTTGAAGGAGATCCTTACTTGGTTTGACAATGAGTGGGAGATTTCGAGGACGGTGAGGGCCATGTGGCAATGTATGCGAAAGAGCGAGACAGCGGCGATGAGGGCGGCGATGTACATGTACTCCTCGGCGGCAGTCACGCCGCAGTCCTTCGAGTTCATCGAGTATCTCCTCTGGGCGATGGAGCAGACAGATTCGCCCGAGGCGAAAGTCAGGCGGAGGTGGTGGGCGTACAGGTCGAAGGTCGAGCACCCAGAGGATAACGAATCGATCGAGTACTGTGTGTCGTTCGTGAGGGTGCAGAGCCAGCCGGAGCCACAGGAGTATTCGTTCTCCCACCGCAAGAGGAGGCCGGATGGCGCAACGTTGCTTCCCCGCTGTTCTCCACGGTTCCCTCGACGCTCGCCTCGTTTCAACGGCGGCGGTAGGGTTTAAGGTAAGCTTCGCACTAACCTAATCTTCCACCTGCTCATGCTTACAATCAGTGTGACAGCTAATGGAAATCATGCTTACAATCAGTGTGACAGCTAATGGAAATCATGCTTACAATCAGTCTCCGAGTACTACGCCAATCACCCTTAAATAGCTCTGGACCTTTGGGTCAAAGTTGTGACACTGTGTACAAATAAAGAAAAATAGATTGGTGCTTCTTTCAGAAAAGAGTACTCCCTAGAAAACTGCCAATGTAAGCTACTAGTATTTGGTTAAAGGATTTGCTGCCGACAAAGATCCGTCCCCAGAGAGCGCCACACATCCCACTGGTGGTGGTGGATGCGAATGCGTGCATGGAGCATGGTTGGTGTCGGTAATTTTTACTTCGCACACCTCGCACTCTGCATATATGCCGGTTCCATCCGTACATTTATGCAGTTCGACCAAAATGCAGCTGAATAACCCTGTTTGCACGGATAATGAAAAAGCATGATTAGATTATAGTGGCACTAGTTGATGAAACACACAAAATAAATAGAAGAAAATATTGCGATAGTATCATAGTATGCCATGTTGCGAGGACGAGATGGGCCCTGCGACGCCTCATACGGTACGCCACGCCTCATACTGGAAATCGGCCCAAGTCTCCCCGATACACCTTTTGCCAGAGATGAACATAAGTGTACAACGGTAGTACAAGGAGGGGCCTTGAGACATTCAAATCTCTATTTTTGTGCAGATCAACTAAAATTAAGCACCCCAGGCCTTGAGACATTCAAATCTCTATTTTTGTGCAGATCAACTAAAATTAAGCACCTCAGTTTGCAGAAACGCTTAAACATTAACAATGGGACTAGTTGATGAAACATACATTAACAAAGAGAAGCACTTTCTTTATCTACCTTGGAAATGAAATGATAGAGAGGACACTCGCTCTATTTTAACTGTATTATTACTTCATTTTATCAGTGACACTAGGGTCGAGCAGGTGGCAAACGAGGTGTACCGTGCGTCGCAAGGATGAAGGCCAGGGGTGCTTAGACTGGGATGCTGAAGCTGGCTCTTTCAGTCCCAATCTTCTTCATTAGTTGCAATAAAATTGAGCAACATCAAGGTTGGTCGTGAAGCTCCTGGAATGTTCAACTATAATTTGGATATCATTTGTGTAGTTCAACTAAGATCAAGCGTGAAATGTATATCTATGTTTGCACAAAAAAGGTGGAAAGGAGGGTGACTAACAAGTGACGAAACATGCATCAAATGAAAAAAAGCATGTTCCTTTTCTGAATGGCAATCGTACAAGGACAGTAGCATTTTCTAGCAGCATTTCTAGATATTAGTGTGGGCATTAGGATTAACTATGACAACCATTAAATACGACATTACTTTAATGGTGCCATTGCTTCATTTTACCAGCAACATTACATTAACAACTGCTACAGAGTCGGTATTTGGGCACGGGAGAGTAGGCGGACCAGGACAGTTGCATCTCTAACGAAAAGAAGCAACTTATCTTAATGGGAAATTTACCAGTACATGAAAAAAAGTGCCATTGATTCATATTACTGGAGGCATTACATTGAAAACAACATTGGTTTAACGTATCCTTACTTTTAACAGTGTGACTGCTACATTTTACGAGTGGCATTACATAAGAGCGGCTCGGGGCAACAAACATCAGAAGAGGATATCTAGGTTGGTCCCATTTTTGTTTGGTATATAGCCACCTTATACTGTGTGAGGCTAGCAAATCTAGTGCTGGACTTACTCTGTTGACTTGTCCCCCAGTCCCCACTTTCTTTCCTTTTTCAACCAATAGATCGGGTTTATATTGAGTTTGTACTGCGTTCCCCTTATTTCCCTATTAGACCTAGAGATCAATTGGATAGCTAGTCTCTGCTACTTTTTGCCCCCATTATTTCCTCTTTCGACCAAGTCCTAGATTCAGGTAACAAATCTTCCCCCACCCCCACCCCCTTTCTTCCTTGTTTGAACCAAGTACTACTAGATTCGAGTGCATGAACTAGTTTTACCTCTTAACAGTAAAAAATTAGGTGGTTTTCGAACAGCCGATCGATCCTATCTACGAGGGGGCCTAAGAAATAGTAGAAGATACAAATGCAGCGACTCAGGAGCTCGGGAAGTAGAGCAAGGCTGGTTTCGAAGGAAGTTATACCTGAGGGTCGCCGGGATGTCGCTAGGTGGGCGGCGGGAGGCCGGATCTGCCCACACTACGGCAGCGAGGAAGAAGGGGTGGGAGGCCCTCCCTCCCCAGCGATGCTTGGGAGAGAACGGCAAGGCACGCTGATTGGGATGCGCCGGAAGTGGGTAAGAGCTGTCGCTGAGGAGGACCGCGTGAACGTTGCACCTTCTCACCTTCCCCGCGGAGAGGATCCAGCTAGATCTGTGACCAGCGGTGAGTAGAGAGAGAGTGTGTGGCCACCGCTGTCTGATATGTCTCCAACGTATCTATAATTTATGAAGTATTCATGCTATTAGATTATCAACCTTGGATGTTTTATATGCATTTATATGCTATTTTATATGATTTTGGGACTAACCTATTGACCTAGTGCCCAGTGCCAGTTTCTGTTTTTTTCCTTGTTTTTGAGTTTTACAGAAAAGGAATAGCAAACGGAGTCCAATTGACGTGCCAATGTTTGACGTTTTTATGGACCAAAAGAAGATCCCGGAGTAAAAGAGTTGGGCTAGGAGAGTCCCGGGGCGTCCACGAGGGTGGGGGGCGCGCCCACCCCCGAGGCGCGTGGGCCTACCTCGTGGACACCTCGGGCACCTCCTTGACGTGAGACCGATGCCAAAAATTCCTATAAATACAGAAACCTCGGGAAATTAACCTAGATCGGAAGTTCCGCCACCGCAAGCCTCTGTAGCCACGAGAAATCAATCTAGGCCCTCTCCGACACCCTGCCGGAGGGGGCCATCATCACCGGTGGCCATGGAGGAGGATCCCGGAGAGGCCATCATCGCCATGAAGACCAAGGACCAGAGGGAGACCCTCTCCCCATCCAGGGGGGAGGCCATGGAGGAGGAAGCACAAGGGGGAGAACCTCTCCTCCTGTCTCTTGGTGGCATCGAAGTGCCATCGAGAGGGGAATCATCGCTGCGGTGATCGTCTTCATCAACATCACATCATCATCGCCATCCTCATCTATTTTATGCGGTCCACTCTCCCGCACCCCACTGTTATACCTACTTGAACATGGTGCTTTATGCCACATATTATGATCCAATGATGTGTTGTCATCCTATGATGGTTTGAGTAGATATCCTTTGTCTTTGGGTTGATTGATGATCTAGATTGGTACGAGTTGTATGTTTTATTTTGGTGCTGTCCTATGGTGCCCTCTGTATCGCGCAAGCGTGAGGGATTCCCGCTGTAGGGTGTTGCAATATGTTCATGATTCGCTTATAGTGGGTTGGTGAGTGACTGAAACACAAACCCTTGTAAGGGGGTTGTTACGTATGGGAATAAAGAGGACTTGATGCTTTAATGCTATGGTTGGGTTTTACCTTAATGATCTTTAGTAGTTGCAGATGCTTGCTAGAGTTCCAATCATAAGTGCATATGATCCAAGTAGAGAAAGTATGTTAGCTTATGCCTCTCCCTCATATGAAATTGCAATGATGACCATCGGTCTTGTTAACAATTGCCTAGGACAACTCCGCACACCGATCCACCATTATTCCACACTCGCTATTTATAATACTTAGTAATAAATTCTAACTTTATGATAACAGCACCTACTTTTATATTTTAGCTCTCCGATACCATGCAAAGTTATCCTCTTCATACCCACAACATAGTTTTATCTCTCGTTTCTAGTTGGAAGCAAACGTTCGGTGCACGTAGAGTCGTATCAGTCGCAGATAGGGCTTGAGAGAATATTGATCTTACCCTCCTTGTGGGTTCGACACTCCATACTTATCACTTCCATCTTTGGGAATTGCTACGATGATTCCCTGCACTTGGGGATTATCAAGCTCTTTTCTGGCGCCGTTGCCGGGGAGCAATAGCGTGGGGTTGATATTCTCGTGTGTGCTTGTTTGGTTTCTTCACTAAGTAGATTTTGTTTTTTCCTTTTTATTTATGTTTAGTTGTGGGTGAAACATACAAAAAAATTAAAAGAATGAAAATACAAAAAAATTAATTGCCTTTCATGCCTAAAAAGTTTTTCAAAAAAGAGAAGTGATTGGAAAGTTATGCATTGGAGAAGTGAGGGTCGACCTTGAGCACTTGTGTTCATGCTCACGGAAACAATGTAGAATTTTTCATGGAAGTTTCTCTGTAAATAATTATCCCCTTATGTATATCCATTGTATTATAAAAATAATGTGCCAAGCTTTGGTTTTAGGATGATTAGATTGCTTGTTTACTATGTGCAGAACAAAAACAGAAACTTTGGCTGTAGTGCATGAATTTACATTTTTACTGGAAAGTCAAATGGGTCTGAAACTTTTTACACATTACTTCTGTACAAATTTTTCAAATTTTCATATTTATTTCATAATTTTAGGAGTTACGGAAGTTTGCTAAACTTCCAGATTACTACAGACTGTCCTGTTTAAGACAGATTCTGTTTTTGATGCATTGCTTGCTTGTTTTGATGAAACTATCAATTTCTATCAGTGTATTAAGCCATGGAAAAGTTATATTACAGTAGCTATAATGCAAAAACAAAATATGAATTGGTTTGCAACAGTACTTATAGTAGTGATTTGCTTTGTTATACTAACGGATCTCACAAAGTTTTTGTTAAAGTTTTGTGTGGATGAAGTGTTTGAAGATCGAGGAGCTATCAATATGAGAAGAATAAAGAGAGGCAAGAGTTCAAGCTTGGGGATGCCCAAGGCACCCCAAGGAAATATTCTAAGGATACTCAAGAATCTAAGCTTGGGGATGCCCCGGTTGGCATCCCATCTTTCTTCTTCAACAATTATCGGTATACCTCGGTTTTTGTTTTGTTCACATGATTTGTGTCCTTTGTGTTTTTCTTTTTCTTCAAGAACCATGCTAGTGTGAGATGTCCCTTCATCAATTTATTGAATACTTCATGTGCTTCACTTATATCTTTTAAGTATGATCTTATAGAATTGCTCTTTGTGCTTCACTTAAATCTTTTGAGTATGGTTTTATAGAATGCTTCGTGTGCTTCACTTGTATATTTTGAGCTTGGATATTGGTTAGCCTATATTAATTGTAGAATGCTCCATTAACTTCACTTATATCTTTTGGAGTATTAATAATACTATCATTTAAAGTGGGTTTGGAAGAGTGTCAACTTTAGGAATTAGTGATCCCACTATTTTGGAGGGTGTTGAATCTTAGTGTGATATTTATGAAAGTGGATTTGGAAGAGTGTCAACTTTAGCTAGTAATGATTCCACTATTTCGGAAGAGGTTCCAATTGAGTATGAGAACAAAGTTGCTGTCCATGATGCTACTGAAAATTATTATGAGGGAGGAATACATGCTTGTAGGAGTTGCAATAATATCAAGTTTCCTCTCTAAGTGCTTAAACTTTTGAAGTTATACTTGTGTTGCCTTCCTATGCTAGTTGATTGTTGTTCTTATAAATGGTGTGCTCACAAAATCCCTAGGCATAGGAAGTGGGTTATGTTTAAATGTGCTAGTCATATTCTTCATGATCCTCTCTTTATGTTTCAATTCTTTTCTTTTATGTGAGCATCATTGAAATCATCATGCCTAGCTAAAAGGCACTAAAGAAAAGCGCTTGTTGGGAGACAACCCAATATTTACCCTTACTGTTTTTGTGTATTTACATGATTAAGCTACTGTAGTAATCATGTTTTATAGCTTTTGTTTCAATAAAGTGCCAAGTAAGACCTTTGGGAAGACTTGGGTGAAAGTTAATGTGATCTTGCTGTAAAAAAATAGAAACTTTGTGATCACGAGATTAGCTACCATTTTTTACATAAGAGTGCCTTTGAGTTATTCTTTTTGCAGAAGATTAATAGACAAATTCCTCACGTCCACCAATTTATTTCATAATTTTTGGAGTAGCAGAAGTATGGTTGCTGTTCAGATCATTACAGATTGTTCTGTTTCTGACAGATTCTGTTTTCATTGCAAAGTTTGCTTGTTTTCTAGTTTCTATGGCTTATATGTCTCAATATAAATTGTAGTAATGATATGGTACAGTAGACATTGTGTGGGAACAATTATGAACCTTGTCTTATACAGTACCAAAGTGGATGGTTTACTCTTTATCATACTAACCTATCTCACGAAGTTTTGTTAAGTTTTGTGTGATTGAAGTTTTCAAGCTTTGGGTGAGATATCGATATGAGGAGAATAAGGAGTGGAAAGACCCTAAGCTTGGGGATGCCCAAGGCACCCCAAGGTAATATTCAAGGAAGACTCAAGTACCTAAGCTTGGGGATGCCCCGGAAGGCATCCCCTCTTTCGTCTTCAAAACTATCAGTATACCTTACTCGGAGCTATGTTTTTTATTCATCACATGATATGTTTTTTGCTTGGAGCGTATTTTCAATTTTACCTGCTGTTTGAATAAAATCATTGGATCTGAAACATTGAATGAAAAAGAATCCTCCCATGGCTAGTTAATTATTTGACTACTCAGTGTTCTTCACTCATATCTTTTGGAGTAGATTGTCATTACTCATGTGCTTCACGTATATCCTATGAGTAAATGGTTGAATGAATTGAATGTCATAAATCTGAATTTATATATGTTTCATATCCTTATAACATGGGGAGTAATGACTTCACACATAATAAGTATAGGTAGTAAACTTATTGAAAGTTAGCAAACATAGAATTGGTCACTCGAACAATTCATGAAAAATATTGAAGGAAGATGGATTTCACATATAAATATACTATCTTGGACATCTTTTGTAATTGTGAGCACTCATTAAAATAGGACATGATAAAAGGTTGATGTTGGACAAGGAAGACAACATAATGGGTTATGTTTTCTTATATCCGAAATAAAGTATATTGTCTTGGATCATGCAACATGTTGAGCTTGCCTTTCCCCCTCATGCTAGCCAAATTCTTTGCACCAAGTAGAGATACTACTTGTGCTTCCGAATATCCCTTAAACTAGTTTTTCCATGAGAGTCCACCATACCTACCTACGGATTGAGTAAGATCCTTCAAGTAAGTTGTCATCGGTGCATGCAATAAAAATTGCTCTCTAAATATGTATGATCTATTAGTGCGAAGAAAATAAGCTTTATACGAACTTGTGATAGGGAAGAAATAAAAGCGACAGACTGCATAATAAAGGTCTCTATCACAAGAGGCAATATAAAGTGATGTAATTTTGCATAAAATTTTGTGCATCCAACCATAAAAGCGCATGACAACCTCTGCTTCCCTCTGCGAAGGGCCTATCTTTTACTTTTATTCTTCTACCTTATGCAAGAGTCATGGTGATCTTCACCTTTCCTTTTTACATTTTATCCTTTGGCAAGCACATTGTGTTGGAAAGATCCCGATATATAAATCCAATTGGATGTAAGTTATGATGAACTATCATTGTTGACATTACCCTTGAGGTAAAAGGTTGGGAGGCAAAACTATAAGCCCCTATCTTTCTCTGTGTCCGATTAAAACTTTGAACCCATAAATATCACGTGAGTGTTAGCAATTGTGAAAGATTAAATGATAGTTGAGTATGTGGAGTTTGCTGAATCAAAGCTCTGACATAGACCCTTCCTGAAAATAAGATGAATTGCAATTGTTTGATTACTGAGAATATAGTTTGTTAGTTTCAAGAAAGTTTATGATCTATACTTTAACATGTGAATAGCTTGTTACTTGATCATGAAAAGTTCTATGAGATGAGCTACTGTTATGACATATAATGATGCTAGAAAAAGTGATTAAAACTATCATTGATCAAACTTAAGCACTTGCTAGCATTCACACATCATAAATTATTTCTTTTATCATTTACCTACTCGAGGACGAGCAGGAATTAAGCTTGGGGATGCTCGTTAAGTTATCCTCATTTCCTGAGATAAGCGCAGTTCAACAAAACTAAAAGCTAGATATATTGTTGTAAAGGCAATAGGCTCGATGTGATAGCATCGTCCTTTGTAATGATCAAGACTGGTAAGTCCATCAGTCCAAACAGTTGTCCATGTACCAGTAGAAGATTCGGTAGCTACGGCTACTGCAGCCCCTGCTTCTTCGGGCGGAACCCCAGGCTGAAGACTTACTCGGAATGCTGCCAAGATATTAGTATCCTTAGTTTCATACTCTGGGGTGTAGTAAGTCAATTTATAATCTTTAACACCAGCTTGAAATCCAACACCTGCTTTAGTTTCTGTTTGTGGTACGTCTCCAACGTATCTATAATTTATGAAGTATTCATGCTATTATATTATCAACCTTGGATGTTTTATATGCATTTATATGCTATTTTATATGATTTTTGGGACTAACCTATTGACCTAGTGCCCAGTGCCAGTTTCTGTTTTTTTTCCTTGTTTTTGAGTTTTACAGAAAAGGAATACCAAATGGAGTCCAATTGACGTGCCAATTTTTGACGATTTTTTATGGACCAAAAGAAGACCCCGGAGTAAAAGAGTTGGGCGAGGAGAGTCCCGGGGCGTCAACGAGGGCGGGGGGCGCGCCCACCCCCCCCCCCCCAGGCGCGTGGGCCTGCCTCGTGGACACCTCGGGCACCTCCTTGAGGTGAGACCGATGCCAAAAATTCCTATAAATATAGAAACCTCGGAAAATTAACCTAGATCGGAAGTTCCGCCGCCGCAAGCCTCTGTAGCCATGAGAAATCAATCTAGGCCCTCTCCGGCACCCTGCCGGAGGGGGCCATCATCACCGGTGGCCATGGAGGAGGATCCCGGAGAGGCCATCATCGCCATGAAGGCCAAGGACCAGAGGGAGACCCTCTCCCCATCCAGGGGGAGGCCATGGAGGAGGAAGCACAAGGGGGAGAACCTCTCCTCCTCTCTCTTGGTGGCACCGAAGTGCTATCGAGAGGGGAATCATCGCCGCGATGATCGTCTTCATCAACATCACCATCATCATCACCATCCTCATCTATTTTACACGGTCCACTCTCCCGCACCCCGCTATAATCCCTACTTAAACATGGTGCTTTATGCCACATATTATGATCCAATGATGTGTTGCCATCCTATGATGTTTTGAGTAGATATCCTTTGTCTTTGGGTTGATTGATGATCTAGATTGGTACGAGTTGTATGTTCTATTTTGGTGCTGTCCTATGGTGCCCTCCGTGTCGCGCAAGCATGAGGGATTCCCGCTGTAGGGTGTTGCAATACGTTCATGATTCACTTATAGTGGGTTAGTGAGTGACTGAAACACAAACCCGAGTAAGGGGGTTATTGCGTATGGGAATAAAGAGGACTTGATGCTTTAATGCTATGGTTGGGTTTTACCTTAATGATCTTTAGTAGTTGCGGATGCTTGCTAGAGTTCCAATCATAAGTGCATATGATCCAAGTAGAGAAAGTATGTTAGCTTATGCCTCTCCCTCATATGAAATTGCAATGATGACCATCGGTCTTGTTAACAATTGCCTAGGACAATTCCGCACACCGATCCACCATTATTCCACACTCGCTATTTATAATACCTAGTAATATATTCTAACTTTATGATAACATCACCTACTTTTATATTTTAGCTCTCCGATACCATGCAAAGTTATCCTCTTCATACCCACAACATAGTTTTATCTCTCGTTTCTAGTTGGAAGCAAACGTTCGGTGCACGTAGAGTCGTATCAGTGGCAGATAGGGCTTGAGAGAATATTGATCTTACCTTTAGCTCCTTGTGGGTTCGACACTCCATACTTATCACTTCCACCTTTGGGAATTGCTACGATTATTCCCTG
The DNA here is from genome assembly GCF_002575655.3 of Aegilops tauschii subsp. strangulata. Taxonomy (NCBI): domain Eukaryota; kingdom Viridiplantae; phylum Streptophyta; class Magnoliopsida; order Poales; family Poaceae; genus Aegilops; species Aegilops tauschii. The sequence continues at coordinate 73,238,841 of NC_053039.3, read as the reverse complement.
GACTTGGGGATTATCACTGTCGTGTTTAGATCTGGAGAGGACGAGACAGTGTGAAGAAAGCAACACTAACAAGCAAGCGCGGAGGCTCCTGCCTATATAGTGGAGTACTAGTTTTCTTTTGTCTACCGGCCGGAGCCGGCTTGACCTCAGAAATGTGACTGTCGAGAAGTCTTCATGCACGTGCCTCGGAGGCGCAGTTGTCGTCATTTTGATCTGAAGCACCGGATTATAACATATAACACGAAAAAAATGCCACATGACAAGAAATCATAACCTCACTACCCAAAAGAGACAAGATGAATCCCGACGGACAAACTAGACGAGGATCAAAGCTCAAATTAAAGATAAACTCGTAGAGAAGCGGTCCGTCAATAGATGTCCTAATTAACATAGCCGGCTTGACCTAGATGGCAGCCGAGTAGTCTTCGTGCATGTGCCCCCAATGACTAGCCCAACTCAGTTGTCGCTGTTTAACCCTCGCAGTGATCCGAAGCACATAACACCTAATTTTACGAGATGACAAGAAACCTTATTTTTGATTTCTCACAAGAACTACAGCATTGTACAACACATCCTGCACGATATGTAGACGATAGCCAATCCAGGCTTGTCAGCTGGAGTCTGGTCACATGCATGGACGAACAGATCTTCCATGTCTTGCAGGGATCGTCCAGGTACCAACGTATGTACTCCTACAACACTTCTCTAGTAGTACTATCTCTCGTCTGTCTCTTCTATTAACTCATCCGACTTGCAGGCCGGGGAGTGTGCCTATGGTCGGTTCTCAATTGCGGTCCCACGTGTGTGTGCAAACGCAATATGACGTGCGTTCCATTCGGAGAGCGGCATGCCAAACCGACCGACCGTCTAGGCTGCGACGCGAACGCGACGGGCGTGCTGTCTACTCCGTACATGTGTACCGCCGTTTTCTTGAGGCTTTGCTCCATGGCGCAATCCATGGATACAAAATTAGTATACTGTACTATTTAAAAGTCAAGGGCGGGGCTTTTCCCGCGCGGTAGGCGGGGCAGTTCCGCCTAGTCGGTTCGACAGAGACGCAAGAAGATGAGGGAGTAGGCTGCTGCAAACGTAGGGCTGTGTGATTTGACAGTGAGTTACTGCTGGACAGGTGGGGCCCGGTGATTTGACCTGCCATTATCATTTTAACTGCGGCGCTACGACCGGCGTGAGTCTCCCGATTCCTGACCACCTCCATACAGGTGCCTCTCCCGATGCTCCACCATGTAGAGGCTGGCTCTTGCTTGAGAGCCCACTCCTCCACTTTTTCCTTGCCTCTTTCCCCCACATATGCAAAAGTGCCATGTGAAGCGGGCTTATAGCCCACTATTGTACTTGATCCCACATGTGCTAAGCCTGCCACATATGCATAAAGTCTGATGTGGCAAGTTAATTAAGAAGAGAGAGACTAGTTTGGTGACCCCAGGAAGAAACGGTGATAAGCGTGTGTACCTAGATGAAGCAAACTTAGCAACAGAAAACTAAGCACCTATGCATTGGGGACTTGAGTTGCTAAGCCATTTAATGCCCATAGCACCTCATCTAAGCACCATTTCATTGGAAGAGGTCACTCCTTGGCAAATGCAATAAATACTACGAAGAAAGAGATAGAGAGAAGTAAACAAAAAATACTCTTATAGCCAAACTTATCGCTAACCTTGTTGTATGAGTGACTAAGTGATGACTATGTATGACATGCCAACATCAGATAGCCTAACGCACCGTGTTAAATCTCCAAGGGCGCGACCGCGCGAGCGAGGCGACGGTCATGGTAGGCGCGACCATGATACGGGCTACTGGCAGCCCTTGGATCTGCGATCGAACGGTCGCATGCTAAGTTGCTAAAAATTTCCAGAATAACCCTCCAGGGTAGGATATTCACCCATAGATCTAGAATCACGCCATGCAACCGTTCGATCTCAGATCCAAGGGCTCTCGGAAGCCCGTATCATGGGATAATGGAAAGCTTCGTATCACTTGTAATTTTCCCGACGCTTGACATGACATCGAAAGCCATTTAATTGGGCGTTGAGTAGACATGACATCTAATTGGGCCCCCATAGTACTGTGCATGAATCCATTTATCCACCAGGCAAGCCACTACCCTGCCATTCGAACACGCCCCCCACTCGACATTTTTACAATCGATAAACCGCTCCTAGTCGTCCCGTCCTTTCACATTACGGCAATTCCACTAATCCTAACCCTCCTCCCAAATCCATGGCTTCCCAAATCTCCATGATCGGCAGTGAGTACAAGGTTAGAACCATCACCGGCGATGAGTTCAATGTCATCTACACCCATTCTTCCGCAACGGTGAAAGAATGCCTTGCTCGCTTCAAACGCATGTTCGAAAACTCAAATGATGAGTGGGTCGCTGGGCTAGATGTTGAGTACACCACAGTCCTGGGAAGCAAGAAGAATCTAAAGGAGATAGAGAAGAAGAAGAAGCCCTCCGTCATCCAGGTTTGCGTGCATGACTTATGCTTGGTCTACCACATATGCCATGCCGACGTTGAGTGCGACGAATTTAAGAAGTTCCTCAAGGGCAGCCGAGTCAAATTTGTTACTGTAGACTTTAGGAACGACAAGGAAATCCTGGGTCGGATAGGCCTCGCTGTAGGCGACCCCTTCGACCTCCAGAAGGAAGGGCTGGTGCCCTCCCTTGATCAGCCTTCAATGCTGACCCTGGCAGGAGCCATGGTTCATCCTTCGTACGGTGAACTGAAGAAACCTCCGCACATGTTTCATCGTGCATGACAGTGGACTATACTAGATATAGACCACATCCACTACGCTGCAATGGATGGCTACCTTTGTTTCAATATCTACAAGGGTTGGATGAAGAGCAAGAGCCAAGTGTGCGGTTCAAGCAAAGAAGTATCGCCCAAGAGGAAGAGGGCCAAGGACGAAGTCGAGGACGTGGACGAGGACTCCGAGTAAGGTGGCAGTGTCGTTGCTCATGGTGGTTCTAATGCAGTGTCTACCAGATTAGTTGCTTAGTTTAATTTCTAGTGTGCTTAGTTTTAATTGAGGGGTGTGTTGTGCTGAGCCCCCAGCAGAACTATGTTATGTTTCTTCTCGTTATATTTCGTACATTTCATCTTTTAGTTGGTATATTACTTCCACTCGTTTCTTCACATTATATACGTACAATATATATGGCCAACATCATATAGCCAGCAGTTTAGTTGTCAAAGAATTTCAGGGTGCTTAGTTTTGTCAAAGAATTTCAGGGTGCTTAGTTTTATTTGAGGGGTGTGTTGTGCTGGACACCATTAACTTATCATTGTGAGAATCGGCTTATTTTTGTCATGTAACATGGTCAACGGGTTTGACGTGAAAATAACAATGTCTAATGGCATTTCTGAGCAAACATCTAACTTAACGATGGCATTTTTTAGATATCTAATTGCATTTTTGAGCACGCATCTCACAGATCGATGACATTTTTTGAGTAGTTGTAACTTCTAATGGCAAAACTGAGTAGTGATACACAACTAGTGGCATAAATAATAAGAACCCAAGAATTAAATAGGTATGTTAATTTCTTTATTTCTTTATACCTTTGTGTGCGAAACAATATACGCTGCCTCCTCCCAGATTTTCTTTACAGAGGCAACATAGAACTATATGAGTGCCCTGTTAAATTTTGGAATTATTCTGGGTTCATTTGGCCTTTTTTATACATTAATTGAGTTTCTGGTCATTTAATGTGCATAATTCAAATTTGAACTACAAGCACATGCTCCCGTGCACCAAAGTTGATTGAGAAATCACATGTGTGTCCTCGGGTGAATTTCTAGGTCCCATGCAAGAAATGGGAATGAAATTCAAACATCTGGGCATCGTGGTTCGGCTAGAACATTGAGAAGCTTGGTTTTAAAATTCTTGTAAATCAAAAACACGCTTGAAAATCATGAAACTTGGCATGGTGTCTCCTAGCTAATCAAAGGGTTCGCTTGAAAATCAAAGGGCTCTCTTCCCGCTAGGAGGCGTGCGATCAGACCCCTGCGCGTGCTTATCGGGAAGAGAGCCCTTTGACTTCCATCTGCCGTCCACCTCTCTCCCAAGGTCTCCATTAATGGCACCCGAGCCTCTGTTTAATGGCATGGCAATGTCTCACTCGACTGAGATTTAAGAGAGAAAAAAGAAATATGAAAAGAAAATTTTGCACGGATCTTGATGTAAGATCCGACGGACCTATATAGAATCTACTGCAACTTATAGCAAGACTGATGAATATATATAAGGACGACGAGAGTGGATAATAATTGTCTTACATAATTAGGAAGGTAATTAAAAAAGCCACATGCGGCTATGCCCGAAATACACAAGGGCAAAAGAAGAAAGAAGACGCATACAACGATCTGGCTCGCTGATCTCTACTTTCTTTATGCGCTGCAGGTCGCGGAGACTAGTTCTCGCGGTGGGCGATGATCTCTTTCATCAGTTTCATGTCCTTAATATGCTTCTTGGTAGCATCCATGGATTCCTCCACCAGCCTATTGCGCTCGATGCGGAGCATGGCATTCTCGTCCATAAGTTTCTTGATGATGACGCCCGTCCTCTGCAACAAGGCAGCGGTCTCCTCCTCCTGCTTCACCCTTCCGGCGTTCTTCGCCCTCAGCAGGTCGCGCTCGCCCCGGAGCTTCGCATTGCCCTCCCCTAGTTGCTGGATGACGCCAGTAGTCTCGTCCTGCAACCTTGCCCAGCCGGAGATCTGATCCATCTAGCTATGGACCATCGCATGCCTGCGAGAAATTTTCCCAGGCCGCCGCGGCGCGGCGGGACCTCCGTGCTGCTTCGGCGGCACGGCGGGACATCTCTGCTGCTTCCACGGCGTGGCCGGACCAGTATGCTACATCGACGGCGTGGCGGGACCTCCGTGCTGCTTCGGCGGCGCGGCGGGACCTCTGTGCTGCTACTGCTGCGCGGCTGGACATGTCGGCTGCTTTCGCGGCGAGGCGAGACATCTCTCGTGCTTCCTATTCCATGCTCACCTCTCCCTGGTGGAAATCTCTCAACCCAGAACTCACGCTGGCTATGGCTTGATTGACTTGATTGTTTTTTATGGATGAGGAGTTGAGGAGGAATGTGCAGTCATCTTAGCATAGTAGTATTTATAACCGAGTACTACTAATACGCTCCTAAGTGGGAAACCGTTTAGGTTGTGATCGGTGTGAACAGGTTTGCAATTAAATATAGCGTGGTAGTAGTAGTAATTTGGAATGTGACGAGACGCGCTCAAAATTTATTGACGGTTCTAGTTTCGAAGTGCGGCACTATTCCCGGATGGCGTAACGTCGGCACGTTTTCTCGGCCATGGTGTAGCATATGCCATGGTACTAGTTCTTTTTCTACTGCTGTGTACGTGAAAAAACTGGCACCGGAGGATACATATCTTATGCTTGGTGTTTGACAGGAATAGCCTCGTGGCGAGCTATAGACTAGTCTTTTTTTCAGACGCATTAACCTATCTCTCGGGACTTCTCGCACGCACCATCACTGCTCCCTAGGTCGATGCCACCCACATACACTTGTACTCTGAGAAGAGGTGCACGCACACACTCGTCCTCTCTCACACACGCATCTGTAGCTATGAATTGTAGTGTTCTCAACCATCCGATTGGCTCTATCATAGGTTTCACGTTGCTCCTTGGCCTTGATATTGAGAAGTTTAAAACGCGGATGCTAAGATGGAGGCGCGAGGTTTTGGTTAATGTGCGGGCCGCACACGGCACCAACATGACACGAGCTTCGTCTGCCTGGTGCGCATGCAGTCGGGTGAGTTGTCCAAGTATAGACACAACCAGGCCCTCGTTGGTATCGGCGCCTCGACTTTGGCTGGTCATAGTGGAGAGTAACATAGACTAGTTACTAGTCTATGTTACTAGTACCTTCATAGTGGGTAGTGTCATATAGTATATGCATAATTTGGCGACGAGCGCTCTCTATATGTACCACCTTTTTTCTTTAATTTCATCTTGTTAGTTTTGCTCCATGGCGCAATCCATTGATACTACTACTGTACAAATGTATACATTTTTTAAAAGGCTAGAGGGCGGGGCAGTCTAGCTTGGTCCTTTTCACGAGAGGCGAGGGCCTTTGTGATTTGACGGCTCATTACTGCTGGAAGGCGGGGCCTTGTGATTTGACTGCTCATATAAATGTGCCGACGACCTGAGGAGGAGCAAAGAACCGTGCGGTTAACTCAAGTTTTCCACTGGAGTAGTACTACGACGGAGGAGCACGAAACACGGCCGCACAGTGCCATATGGCGATAAAAAATGATCTAATTTGCTAGTCATCTCATTGTTAGCATTGTTCTATTCATGCCTCGCAGAGAACGTGACACGTGCGGCGAAACACCCGAAGCAAAAGAAGAAACACAGGAGCAACAGAAGAAGGAAGATTATCACCCCAAATGATCTAATTCACCGCGGAGTCATAACTGCTTCTTCATCGCCTCCACGAACTCCATCTCCTTGCGCGTCTCCTCCGCCTTCTTCATTCTGTCCATGATGCGGGATTTCTCGACACGAGCCTTCATCATCTGTTCCACGGCCGCATTACGTACCTTGACAGCAGCCGGGTGCTCAATGCGGAGATTCGCCAACTCCTCCTTCTGTTCCATGACGAGGGCATGCAGCATCTTCATCGAGGAACTACTACTCTCATGCAGCTTCTTCCAGCCGGCGTTCTTCTCCTTTAGCAGGTCGAGCTCGTGGCAGAGCTTCGCCTTGTCCTCCTGAAGTTGCAGGATTTTGCCGGTCGCGTTCTTCTCCGAGGCAATGCTCTTCTTCAGCAACATCACCAAGCCGGCGGTCAACTCCCTCTGCTTATTGAGCTCAGCGGGCATGTCATCGAGGCTCTCCTTCAGCAGCTCCACCAAGCCGTGGATGAACTCCTTCTACTTATTGAGGTGCTTATTGAGCTGATCGGGCATGCCGTCGAGGGATAACGATTCAAGCGCCGCCAGCTCGGCATGTTTGCCTCCGCGGCTAGGGCGCTCCTGGGAGCCATCGCCAACCCGTGAGAGATCTTTCGAGGTCTCTGCATGGCGGCGAGCCCTGTTTTTTCCGCAGCCTTGGTTGCCGCTCGCTTGTTACGAGTAGTTCTCGACCTAGAGCTCTGCACACCGTACATGGCAAGGACGGACGAAGAAGAAGCACTTATGAGGAGGAAATGTAGAGTAATTTTCGGTTAGGTAGTTCCCCTTTTTATAACCTAAGTACTAGCACTAGTACTAATACCTGCATAGTGGGAACACGTTTAGGTTTGGTACGTACTAGTAGGTGTGAACAGGCTTGCACTTAATTGTTGCACTAGTACTTTCAAATGTGACGGAACAACGTAAAGATAAATTGATGGGTTTTGGTTTCGAGGCCCAAAACGGCTCCCGATGAGTTTAGTGGAACATAAATTTCAAGTAGACTACACTGCTCAGATGCGTAAATATTATGTTACTGTCAAAAATTGGCACAAAATACGAAGGAGACCAATGGAAGTACTACTAGCAACCCATGATTTAACTACTCACGTGCGCGCAGTGGAGTAGTAATGTCTTCCTTCCGCCCTCACGTCCACTCAATTTGCATGCGCTGTATTAATTGACCATCAATGAAGTGAAGGACTTTACACGCGTCAAATTATCACATGGGATGGATCTTGGTACAAAATTGCATCCGCCCGTGTACCCGTGTGTGCGTGCGAGGGAATGAGTGCGTGCGTGGCGTGCGTGCACATCTTCGCTTTGTGCATGTACCGCCAGTGTGGCTCAGGGACGATGAGTACATTCTTCTGGAACCAGCAACACGTCACTGTGATCAATCTACACAAGGATGTCACCACAACGCCTCCACATGTGCCACGTGGCTTCATGAACTATAAGAGAGACACTGTGTAGCGTGCCATTGTGTTTTGCACATACTCGAAGTACTAGTAAGGTACACGTGCTTTGCACACGTCAGATTTTGAAACCAAATTATGAATAAATACCACACTATAGCATGTAAGCTCTGAGTCATATATGCCTGATGTAGACCTTCGTTTAATTCTTATAGTTCATCTCATTCAAAATCAATTAGTTTTTATAAAAAACCTAGGGCCTCTTTGATTCGTTGGATTTCTAAAACGTAGGAATAGGAAGAACATGGGATTAGAGTGGAATGTCGTCTTGAATCCTACAGGATTGTACGAGTGTTTGATTGTGCATAGAAAAAACACAGAATTCTTTCAAAGAGGTTTGAGTGGATGGGATGTTTCCTATGAAATCTAGTGCAAATGAATCATATGGAAAAATTCCCATGGTTTACAATCCTACGAATCAAACAACCAAGATAGGAAAAATTCCTAAGGATTAGAATCCTCCAAAATTCCTTTGAGAATCCTTTGAATCAAAGAAGCCCTTAATCTATTTTATGATTCATGGAATTGTGCGTTGTAAAGAATAAAGTAAAAATAAATAATGGCAATTCAACTAGAAAAAAGTTTGGGCAGTTATGACACGGAAGATTCTAGAACAAAGGAGAACCACTGTTGTTTTGAGATTTGTGCATCATGCTTAAGTTCAACCATGGAGTCTGCTAGATTGTACATGTGGCAAAATCTGGTGGGGGCTAGAACATGGTGCGGGGGGGGGGGGGGGGGGCGAGTGGAGGGAGACTATGAAGGAGTGCACAACTGCGAGATCGATATTTAGAGAGAGGGGGCGAGAACGTGCACTATTGCGCGCAGTGGCGGAGCCATGAAAAATGTCCCATGAGCTAGGGGGCCAAGCATTGCTAATCCTTTACGAGGAGGGCCAATTCATCAACTTAAACCATTTTTACCAGCAATTGTCTAATGATCACATTCATATTAGCCTCGATATATAGTGATGTTAAGGGGGGCAGGGCCCTTGCTGCCCCCTGTCTTCGCCATTGTGCGCGCGTCTGAGAGATGAAGCGGAAGGCATGGATGATGAGAGGGGGGCGTTGGATATATAATTAATGTGGGTGTATTAGCTATATATGTAATCCTATAGAGAGAGGTATAGATTGATCGATGTGGACATGGGAAAGAGGGTGAGACCTCACTAGATATATAGATTGATTAGTTTATGTGGAAAACTATGAAATACCTAGCTATATACACACACACATAGAGGAACATCGATCGTTGCGCATGCACGTGAGAGATAAAGAATGCCCGATATGATGGAGAGGGGGATGTGTGTGTGTGTGTGCTTTCATGGGAGACCGACCTGAAGAAAAAGATTGCATGTGTGCGATGGATAATGCTGGCTGTTAGTGTGTGTGCATGCATGCACGAGAGAAAGTTAGTGGTACAATTATAAAGAGAAGACCAATGTGTGGGTGCAAAAGACTAGGTGAGGTCATAATCAATGTAAAGTTGAATTCAAATATTTGAATAAGAGATCATGATGTTTGAAACCCATCCATGCATGAATATAATAGAGATCTACGCGGTGTGGTTTGGAAACGAGCATGTTGTAATGTATACATATTGAACAAGGTCAGATTGGTTTGAATTTGAGATACCGATGGCAGACATCGTTTGGCCACATTGCATCCGTGCATGGACACACTATTCTAATTGGAGGTGATGGGTGGCTTTCGCATCACATATCTATATCTATACCCCTATATATATATAATATTTAATATTTTTTATATAGTGTGCGAATAACTTTAACTTTGAAAGATGGTCGTTGGATGAGGCCAATCCGATGGTGCAGAGCTGGCAAATTTGAGCACTACTGGCCGTTGGATATCATATAGATTTCACTAGATTTTGCCACATGTACAATCTAGAAGACTCTATGGTTGAACTTAAGCATAATGCACAAACCTCAAAACACAAGCACTTCTTCTTTGTTCTAGAATCTTCCGTATCAGAATTGCCCAATGTTTTTCTACATGATTTGTTTTTACTTTATGCCTTACAACGCACAATTCCATGAATCTTAAAATAGATTAGCTTTCTTATAAAAACTAGATGATTTTGAATGAAATGAACTATAATAATTAAACGAACATCTACATCATGCATATATGACTCAAAGCTTACATGCTATAATGTGGTATTTATTCATAATTTGGTTGCCAAATCTCATGCGTGCAATGCACGTGTACCTTACTAGTCTAAATGGTGTCTCTGTGTGTGTTGTGCGTGTTAAACACATTGTACGTAGTATATCATACTAGTCTAAATTGTCTTTTTTGGTACACGTTAAGCTTGTTCTCCCGAAATTTCAATCCGCGCCTTGTTATGCCGAAATTTCAAGCTAGCGTCTCTGTCTATCGTGATGCGAAACTCCCACCTCTTCAACCCGCGCCTTGTTACCCCGAAATATTTAAGATAAATCTTTGTCTCGTTGTGCTCCAACAACTCCCCCCATCTCAACTCGCGCCTTTCTATTCCAAAATTACAATGCGCACAAAAACTGCCACCTCTTGTGAAATCCCGACACGCCAAATGCCCGTGATACCCCTGAACCAAAAGAACCGCCTCAAATCGGTGGGGGTACTTTTGTAACTTACCCCACATTTCGGACAAGCGCATCCCTAAGCCATGGTTCCCCACTCCCATCCCATCCGCCCACCCATTCGTACACCGAGGCCGGGAAAACCCGTGAAGCCCCACACCGTCCTCCGTCCGCCACCCAGCCGGAGCCTCTTCCCCGACGATGTCGTCCACAGCAACACCTCGATGTCCCTCATCCACCGCACCGAGGATCCGTCGTTGATCTGGTCATCCCGCCGGTTCAGCCACCCCGTCCTCCACCTCCACGGAGCTGCCCCAACGTTCCTCTCGTCTTTCGCGCCACCTCCATTCCCACACCACCGTCTTCACCTGCACCACCGGAAGAGCATCATCATCACCGTTTCCTCGGATGAAGCTGCGGCCTAATCGGCGCCACCAAAGAGGTTGTACACTAATCGCCGCATTTTCTTCTTGATTCGATCTTACGGTGCTGCCGGCGCTCGGTCCCGAGCCGACACGACGCGGCTCCATCCACTGCGGCATCACCGGCCACTTCCTCCACGGCGTCTCTCACTCGGCGGCGACGTCCACATCAGTAGGAGCTGCTGCTGCTTTAGCTCTCGCTCGCGCTGCTGCTCTGCTCTTACTCTCAGTCCCCTGCCTTGTCTGCTCTTGCTCTTGCTCGCGCTGCTGCTCTCGCTCTTGCTCTTGCTTGCGAAGCTGCTCCGATTTAGCTACACTTCAGTCGACTGAATCGACTACTGGGTCAGTCGATTTTCAGGGGGTGGGGGGCTCGCCGGAGTTAAGGAAGAACCAGCCGCAGCGGGGAGGGGGCTCGCCGGAGAGGTACCCCACTATCTATCTTAGGGTTCAGGGTGGGGCGGTGGTCGCCGGCGGTGGTGGGGCGGTGGCGTGGGGATCACCGAAGAAAAAGCTCCGCACGGGGGGGGGGGCTAGATGGATGGTCGGGGCGGTGGCAGACCGGCGGTGGGGAGTGTTTTCAGGGCGGGCGGGGCGGCGCACCGCCGGCCGCGGGCGGCTGTTTGGCCGGTGGTGGCTGGCGGCTCAAGGGGGTGGAGGTTGAAGATGAACTGCAGGCCCTTGATTTCGTATCCAACGGCTGCAAAATCGACGGACCAGAGATGAAAAAGTCAGTCGACTGATGTGTAGCCTCACCTCTAGTGCATTCAGTTTCGACGGTAAAATTCAGTTTCGATAGCAAAATTCAGTTTCGACAGTTAAGTTCAGTTTCGATAGTTAAATTCAGTTTCGACAGTTAAGTTCAGAGATGAGCTGCTGATGTATACATCTAGCACTTTGTGGTTATGTATTTTACGTCATCTATTGGAGATGCTATTAGAATTCCACTCAGGTTAACGTTGTCTCTCTTGTCCTGCTTCAGCCTCGGCGTCGTACAACTCACCGGAGCTGCTCCAACGACGAAACCCTCCATCACAGCGGAGCAGTACCTTGAGCTCCATCTCTAGACACCTAAGATCTTCTTCCCCTCCTCCGACAGCCAAGTCAGCCAGAGCATCCTCACCGGCCAACCCAATCACGCTGAGATCGACATGGCTTCGCCAAAGAGGTTGTACACTTGTTGCATATCTTTTTTACTCTACATGTTATATATATTGTCCACTGAGCACACGGAGTAACGGGAAATATGATTATTTTATCCTACTATATGACAAGCAGTGAGGTACTAGGAAACTTAGCTATCCGTGGTGGACTCTCTTGAACGCCGTCATTATTTATCTCTGCGCGTTTGAGCTGTGCATTTGTCGATGGCCCTGGGAGTTGAGCTAGTAGGGCAGTGGCCTGGGTCCAAAGTAATAGAAGTAGCACAAAAACATTTTTCAGTGTAGGCTTTTCCTTGCTCAAGCCTGCCTACTAGAATCGCCAGTGCTTGAAAGGAAAAGTGAATGAAAAACATAGGAATTGGAAAGTTTCCATGGTACTACTTTTCATGAATTTGGTGCAAAGGAATGGAGCAAAGGAAAACTGTAGGATTTGTTCTGTAGGAATTTTAATTTCCACATGTCCTCCTTTTCAAATTCCTATTCATGAAGCACAAGACTAAGAGATAGTAGCGTAATAGCATTATAACCATACATTTTCTCGTGGTTTGACTTAATCTCACCATGCTACTTTGCATCCTGTGATCTTCAAATTCTTGTGAACCAAACACCCAGATTGGTAGAAATCCTGTGTTTTTAAATTCTCTGTTTTGCACGTGCATTCCTATCCTATTCCTGTCTATTTCCTATCACTGCATTGTTAGAATCCTCAAATTCAAACAAGCCCTTACACAATTACTTCTGTTACAGATATGTGTCAAAGAAAACCTTGTGTGGTTTGTCCTGCTCCTGCGGTGCTGTGTTCCACCCTAGCTCAGCTGCTCCAACGACGGAAGGGTTCACCACAGCAGGGATCCGCTCTCCAGACTGTCTTTCGCCGCCTCAGATCTTCTTCCCCGCCGCCGGCAGCCACGACAACTGCATTACCATCATCAACTGAGCAGATGACCTTGAGGACTACACGGGTCCGCAAGAGAGGTCGCACTCTTCCGTGTCTGCTTACGTTATGCATCACTTAATCTGATGACATGCTACTTTATCATCGTGTTCACCTATTAGACTCCGAGTCAGGTCCAAACTTATGCTGAAACTTGAGTTTTTAAATGGTTGTGGGGTACATATTGGGGCAGCAATTAGTACTATCTATCTACTATCTGGTTAATCTCGGGTGTCTACTATGAGTTTCATGTTGGGTGCAAACAAACATTAAAGGAGCCATTATCTGTATTTTTAACTAAAGCTATTATCTGCCTGCTATCATTGGTTTTGGGTCTATCCACAGTTTGCTACCATCACTCTGGATTTGTGCATGCACTCCTTACATAATCTCACTATGTTTTATTCCTATGCATGTCAGTTATTGTACACAATGGAACTGAACATGTAGAGCAAAAGAGACGAGCCTTGTGTGGCAATAAAATTTCATGCAGACGTCGCTCCATGGTGGGCGCAAACGCAGCCCCCCTCCACCCATTTCGGATCGTAATAAAGAGGAAGATAACTGTTCTGAGGGGGATTCAGAAGCAGAAGACCACTCCTATTTACCCCATGAGGTCTTCGCTCTAACTTGGCATGCTGATGTGGGTAATATCATGCATATGGTGCCTTGCATTGCTTACTGTATACATCAAAGATGTCATCTGCTTAGTTTAGGCATGCTTTGTGTCAATGCCATCTGTTTAGTTTCTTTATCGTATATGTGAATCATGCAATGCCATCTTGTTTAGCCAGGCATCATATATGTGAATTTTGCAATGCCACCCTGGTTAGCCAGTCATCTTATATGTGAATTATATCATGACATCATTTTTTTATTACGTGTTAAATTTGTCAACAAATTTAGTACATTCAATTACTCTTCCTGTGCATCAGCCATTCGGCACGGTCATGGAAAAATCTGGAGTGGAAACAAGGTCTATAGAGCAGACAATGCTATCTGACGAAGCGCATATCTTGCTGGTTACAGATAGCTCCTCAGAGGGGGATTTAGAGACAGATGACCAGTCCTATTCCCCCCCCTCCCGAGGTGCATGCTCTAACTTGGCAGGGTTATGTTGCTCATATCGTGCATATGGTATCTTGCATTGCTATGTCATTTGCTTAGTTTAGACATGCTTTGTGTGAATGCCACCTGTTTAGTGTCTAATTACCATATATGTGAATTATGCAATGCCATCTTGTTGCAAGACATTATGTATGTGAATTATGCAATGCTATCTTGTTGCAAGGCATTATATATGTGAATTATGCAATGCCATGATGTTTAGCCAAGCGTCATATATGTGAATTATATCATGTCGTCCTTTTTTTGTATTTCTCATTGCTTTTGTCGACAATGTTTGTATATTCAACTGCTCTTCCTGTGCATCGGCCATTTGAATTGGTGATGGAGAAATCTGGAGTGAAAACAAGGTCTTGAGAGCAGACAATGCTACCTGCTAAAGCAGATATCTTGCTGGTTATAGATAGCTCTTCAGAGGAGGATTCAGAGGCAGATGACCAGTCCTATTATCCCCCTGAGGTGTATGCACAAACTTGGCAGGGTTATATTACTCATATCATGCATATGTTGTATTGCAATGCTTAGTTTTTACATCATATACACGATATTGAATGCCATCGCCTTAGTTGACACATCATATATGCGATTGCCCTCTGCTCACTTCCTTAGTATATAAATCATATATTTGAATAATATCATGCCATGATGTTTACATAGACAGCATGTATCTGAATTATGGCATGCCAACCCATTTTCTAAAGACATAATATAGTTATATCATCTCATCCTGTTCACATAGTCATCATATTTTGAATTATATCATTCTATCCATGAATTATATCATGCCATCATGTTTCCATCGACGGCATGTTTGTGATTTATGGCATGCCAACCACTTTAATAGACACATCGTATAGTTGTATCATGTCATCCTGTTTACATAGTCATCATATTTTGAAGTATGTCATTCTATCCTGTTTAGTTAGCCATCATACATGTGAAATTGTGTCATGCTATCATGTTTAATTAGCCATCATATATGTGAAATTATGTCCTGCTATTCTGTTTGGTTAGACAACATAAATGTGAATTATTTCATGCCCTGTTTTCTTCCCTACTATCCATTGCACCTGCCTATCTTACAATGTATGTACATTCAATTACTTTTCTTGTTTATCATCCATTTCAATTGGAGGGGTGATGGCAGTATCTGTGGGAGTAAAACCATGGTCTTCAGAAAAGATCGTGCTACCTGTCGATGGAGATAGAACCACGGTTGTACTTGCCCAAGAACCAGCCCCACCACACATAACCCAGACTCACGCAGATTGTACCCCTACCCAGTTGGACAGAGAACCAGCTACACCCCTTCTAACCCCAACCCCAGCAGATAGTAACCCAGTTCCCGTTGACACAGCACCGTCTCCACCACAAAGCACCCAAACACGATCAGTTAGTAAGGCAACTGCAGTGCCCAAAGCACGAGGACCACCACTCTGAACCCCAAGTAAACACTTAAAGCAGAAGAAGAATTGTTCTTAGGTCAGGTTTGGTAGCTATGGTTCATACTACTTTTCTCTTGCATCACTATATTTACTCATACCAACTAACTTCAAATTTGAAGGATGCAATTGAAACTACAATGGTGCAACAGGTATGTTTTAAACCTGTTTCTTTAACGTGTTTGCTGTTGTAACTTGCTCTATGTTGATTTCAGTTTCAATTGAATAAACAGTTATGTTCTTATGCCATGCACATTACAAGTGTTGTTATTGCTGTGTAGTTTCCCACACTTATATTCTATCTATGCTGCTTTGTCTTAAATAGATATGATTCGAACTGTATCTATCTTGATTTGGCAACATAAACTAGAATGATATAGACCATACAGTGACCATACTAAATAGATATATGTTTGTTTCATGCTGTTATCCTGTCCACCTTACTACTGAACTGGTTTACCAAAATGAGTTTCATATACTACATTGTAAACCTGTGATGTTTTTGTTTGTTTCTCTTTTAGAACGCGGATAAAATATTGGGGAAGAGTACCCCGTTATGCAATGGTAAAGGAAGTAATGCAGATAAGGTTCAAGATAGTGAGACATCCCTGTTGGTCTCCAAGAAAGCTGATAAAAACTATCTTGAAGACACTGAGACAACCCCAAAGTCCTGTCTTGATGTAGTGTTTGAGTTACTGGCTACTACTGCTGGCACCAGCTCTTCGAACTCGCTGCCTGAATCAGTTCGGCTTCTTGAGTCTCAACTTCAAGTTGAAAGACATCGATCAGATGTTATGCGGCAGGAAGCCGAAGGACTGAGGAAGTCCCTGCAGAATTCAGATGCATACTTTCTGGTGCAAGAGCAAGTGCTGGAGGATTTAAGTGCTAAACAAGAGAAAGTTAATAAGCTTGCTAAGCATCTTGCCAGCATTATGGGTACCCAGGATATTTTTCTTGAGCTCTTCTGAAGTGGTTTCAGTTCTGGACTTGTTTTGCTGCGGCGTTTATTTGCTGATTTGTTCCCTATATTTGCACTGGTGGCGAACTTTGATGCCCAGTAGATGTAATATATGTAATATCCGTGATAGCCTAGCGTAAGTTGCTTGCTTATTTATTTCCTTATTGTCTTGTTTATTTGTTTTCTTGTAGTCAGTGCAGTTCTTTTTCCACGGTTTGCTAGTGGCCGCAATAACCTATTTTTTAAAACTAGGCCACATTAACCATGGGCTACATATTTACTGTAGTTAACATGGGCCTCCTACGGGCCGTAGAAACAATGGGCCTTCTAAGGGCTGTAGAAACAATGGGCCTTCTACGGGGCGCAGAAACAATGGGCCTTATACAGGCCATAGACACAATGGGCCTTCTACGGGATGTATCATCAATGGGCCTTCTACGGGATGTATCATCAATGGGCCTTCTACGGGTCGTATGATCGGTTGGCCAAACATGGGCCAATAATAGACCACATTATGGCCGTAAAAAAATGGGCTAGAGTTGAAATCGTCTATTCATGGGCCGACCATAACGGGTCGTTAATCGGCCGTATTTGATGACGCTATGAAAACGGCCCAACGTATTAACGGGCCACAAACGGGCCGACTGTAACCACGGGCTGAATTTGGCCCACAAGCAGAAAATGATAGTAACGGGACGAAAGTAAACAAATGCTGGAAATGAGCCCAAGAATAAATGGGCCCTGAGAAGGCCGAAAGATAACATGGGCTGGAAACGGCCCAACAGAATAATGGGCCGTTAATGCGTATAAAGTGATACACTGTTCATTACGGGCCAGTTTTACCACGGGCCATTAATGGGCCGAGGGTTACTAAGGGCCTCATATGGGCCGAAAGACGTCATGGGCCATACATGGGCCGGAAGTTAAAATGGGCTGGAATTATATTGGACGGCCCAGATGACGCTACTGGGCCTAATTCGGATAGGCCGTAAACATGCCCTGGGTTAGCGCGCTGTAAATGGGCTATATGCGAACAGGCCATTAACAGGCTTGCCGTGGGCCGGCCCGCCACCTTTTGACCAAGTCAAATGGGCCGGCCTTTTCACAAGAATGGGCCTCTGTTGGACCGTGCCACATGTCGACGTATCATAGGCGCTTTGGGTCCAATGAGTGGATGACATCTGTCCCAACGGTGAGCCGACACGTGTTTCCTCCAGCCAATGATGATTTTACACGTGGAAAATCCCCATTGGTCGGGGCTGTTAACGGGTTATCGGATCCAAAACCGGACCAGATAGCTTAACGGCGTTCCGTTATGATGGATGCCATGTGTCGGTCACCCTTGACGAAAGCACTTCTGTGACGCGCGATTTATCGTCATGGAAGTGGACACTTCCGTGATGATAATTTTGGTAATGTCATGGAACACTTCTACGACAGCACAGGTATGACTATCTTGATTCTGTCATAAAATTGTCATGGATGTACATGCATGACAGAAAACGTGACCTACTGTGACAAACACGTATCATCACAGAAGTGTATTTTTTTGTAGTGGTGGAGACCGTGAAGGGATGGCAACAAGAGTGGTTCTATGTCACGGAACCTCGCGATACCACATGGGCCGCCACTCCTGAATTTAAATCCGGACCTCCATGTAGGAACACGTGGTACGCTACACTAGCGCCAAATAAAATTTTCTACCGTGCACCCAAGATCATGCTGCTGGAAATAGATCACGGGATCGGGTTTACCACTGAACGCGCAGTCACCGCAGCGGAAGTAGAGTTGGTGATGCGTGTAGCCGATCTTCTGAGCCGTCTCCTCCTCGCGTCGTCGATCTGCTACGAACAGCGAAGACCCGTGAATGGTGATCTCACGTGAACGGCGCCTTGCGGTTCCCTCGAACAGTTCGTCCAAGCACCGCAGATGCGATGCCTCCAAGGTATCCACACGTGTGGGGTGTAGCGGCGGGTGGCGGGCTGCTAGGTCCGGTCGCACGTCATGGGCGTGGGGAGTGGCGGCGGCTAACGAGGGTTGGATCAAGATCGACCCTAAGTGGTGCGCCCACTACCCTTTATATAGACCTCGGAGGTGGGCTTCAACACTTGAGCCCACTAGGAGTCTGCGTCCATTTTCCATTCGGATCCAATCCGAATGGGCTGCAGCCCCTTAGGTGTGCGACGCTATAGGTTCACGTACACATGGACACGACCAAGTCCCATGTGTGCGTAAAGTCATTTGACAAACCTCGACAATGTGTCATATGCAACATTCCTTTTGCCTCATGATATTTGTTGTCGAGCTCAAGGCGAGTACTTGTCACCCTTGTGATAGCTCGACCTCTCTTCTTGAAACCGTGATACAGATTCCCGAACTGGGTTAACACTTAACCCAAGACGCATGGCCATGCTTTTCGAATCTGATCACTCGAGAGGGCCCAGAGAATATCTCTCCAAATAGGAGGTGCAAATCCCATCTTGGTCAACCATGTCTCGCGGCATGTCTCATGACTCACCCGAAAGCTACCTTTATAACTACCCAATTACGGAATAGCGTTTGATAGACCCTAAGTGAGTCGATCCTCATCCCGAGAACATGCAAGGACCTCAGGTCAAGGACATGGCATAAACATTGTACTTGAGACTAACATATGACAATATCTCGCTGTGTCTCAAAGTGGGTCTGTCCAGCTCGGTGATCTCCATCCCCGAGCACATACTATCGGTTTAACATCTCCATGCACATGACTTGTGAAACATAGTCATCACCCGAGTCATATACTAGTCAAGGATATGTGTCCGCATAACCTTATCAACTAGGGACCATTAGAACAATCATCATACAATAAATAGTTCCACAAAAAAGTCACATACTCATTAATACATATCATTGATGATGTTCAAGGACAATGCAAAGGACTCATGAATACATATGGAAATATCATCATCACATGATTGCCTCTAGGGCATATCTCCAACAGTCTCCCACTTGCACTAGAGTCAATCATTTAGGCATCGTATGCCCATGGAGCTCATGTGCGCCTCATGCTTCGAACGTGGGAGAGGCTTCATCAATGGATCAGTAGTATTTGCATCCGTGTGTACCTTGCATATGTTTACATCACCTCTTTCGACAATGTCGCAAATAAGGTTAAAACACCTGAGTATGTGTTGGGTTTTATGATGGTTCCGTGGTTCCTTGACTTGCGCAATGGCACCACTATTATCACAATAGAGGTCCAATGGATTAGACGCGCCCTCAACCACACCAATATCAGAAATAAAATTCTTCACCCAAACACCTTCTTTTGCAGCTTCAGAAGCCGCAATGTACTCAGCCTCTGTTGTAGAATCAGCTACCGTATCTTGCTTGGAGCTCCTCCAGCTCTCTGCTCCTCCGTTCAGAATGAACACAAACCTAGATTGCAATCGACTATCATCCCTATCGGTTTGGAAACTAGCATCGGTGTAACTCTTTACAATGAGCTCATCCTCACCTCCATAAACCAGGAACATATCCTTAGTCCTTCTCAAGTACTTAAGGATATTCTTAACTGTTGTCCAGTGACTCTCACCTAGATCAGCCTGGTATCTTCCCACAACGCTAAGAGCAAAGCTAACATCAGGACGAGTACATACCATAGCGTCCATGATGGACCCAACAGCCGAAGCATACGGAATCCCATCCATGCGTCTTCGCTCATCAGGAGTCGAAGGACTCTGAGTCTTACTAAGACTAATGCCAGGTGACATGGGCAAGAAACCCTTCTTGGCATCTTGCATGTTGAACCGCTTCAACACCTTGTCAACATATGCACTCTGGCTTAATCCAATAAGCCTTCTCAATCTATCTCTATAGATCTTGATTCCCAAAATGTAAGCTGCTTCTCCCAAGTCCTTCATCGAAAAACTATTTTTCAATGAGTCCTTGACAGATTAAAGCATTTGAACATCATTTCCAATCAACAATATGTCATCCACATATAAGATCAGAAATGTGACTGAGCTCCCACTAACCCTTTTGTATAGACAATGATCACAATCGTTCTTGATGAAGCCAAACTCTTTGACCGCTTCATTAAAACGAATGTTCCAATTCTGAGATGCTTGCCTCAATCCATAAATGGATCTCTAAAGCTTGCATACCATGCTAGACTTCTCTGGATCGACAAAACCCTCCGGCTGTGTCATATACACATCCTCGGTTAAATTTCCATTAAGGAAAGCCGTTTTGACATCCATCTACCATATCTCATAGTCGAAATATACTGCTATAGCAAGAATGATCCAAATTGATTTAGGCATCGCTACCGGTGAGTAAGTCTCATCGTAGTCAACTCCTTGAACTTGTCGATAACCTTTAGCGACAAGTCGAGCCTTATGGACTGTGACATTTCCATCCATATCAGTTTTCTTCTTAAAGATCCACTTGCACTCAATGGCTCGAACACCATCTGGCAGATCAACCAAGTTCCAAACTTGATTGTCATCCATGGACTTTAATTCGGATCTCATGGCCTCAAGCCATAACTCGGAATCAGGGCTCTCCATCGCTTCCGCATACATAGTCGGCTCGTTGTTCTCCAAGAACAACACATTGCAGTCATGCAAATTGCGTAACCTTTCCGACCTCCGTGGAACCGGTGTCGACTCAACTACGGGTTCCCTGACTAACTCCGCCGTGATAGTATCACCTACCGGAACATTCCTATGTGGTCCTCGAATTTCTTCTAGTCAGACCGTCCTCCCACTAGCCTTCCGATTGAGAAATTCTTTCTTAAGGAAAACTCCATGTCAAGCGACAAACACTTTGCCCTCTTCATGGTTGTAGAAGTAATATCCCAAGGTTTCCCTTGCATATCCCACGAATATGCACTTGTCCGATTTGGGTGTTAGCTTATCCGACTGGAGTCGCTTGACATATGCTTCACATCCCCAAATTTTCAGAAAAGACAAACTGTGACTCTTCGCAGTCCATATCTCATATGGTGTCTTATCTACGGACTTAGATGGTACCCTGTTTAGTGTGAAAGCTGCAGTTTCTAGAGCGTATCCCCAAAATGACAAGGGTAAATCCGACTGACTCATCATCGATCAGACCATGTCCAACAGGGTCCGATTCCTCCGTTCTGACACACCATTTCTCTGTGGCGTACCCGGAGGAGTCAGTTGTGGAACTATTCCACGACTCTTCAGATGATCATCAAACTCCTGGCTCATATACTCACCGCCACGATCAGATCGTAGAAGTTTGATTTTCTTGCTGAGTTGATTTTCCACTTCGTTCTGAAAATCCTTGAACTTTTCAAAAGTTTCTGACTTGTGCCTCATCAAGTAGACATATCCATATCTACTCAAGTCGTCGGTAAAAGTCATGAAGTATTGGAAACCACCTCTGGCTGTCGTGCTCATTGGTCCACATACATCACTATGTATAAGTTCCAACAGCTCGGACGCCCTCTCGCAACTCTTTGCAAAAGGAGTCTTAGTCATCTTACCGAGTAGGCAAGACTCGCATGTCTCGAATGATTCAAACTCAAACGAAGTTAGAATTCCATCATCATGGAGCTTCTTCATGCACTTTTGACTAATGTGTCTTAGTCGACAATGCCAGATGTAAGTTGGATTATTTATCTCAATAGGCTTATGCCTCTTGACATTTATGTTATAGACTGATTCACCTTCAAGATCTAGGATAAATAACCCATTCACAACGGGTGCAAAGCCATGAAACATATTATTCAAGTAAATAGAACAACCATTGTCCTTAATACTGAATTCATAACCTTGTCTCATCAAACATGAGGCAGAAATAATGTTTCGAATCAAAGCAAGAGCATAATAACAATTATCAAGTTCCATTACAAATCCTGAAGGTAAATTAAGTTGCATAGTGCCAACGGCCAATGCAGCAACTCTTGCTTTATTCCCGACGCGTATGTCGACTTCTCCTCTTGCGTCATTCCTAGTTCTGCTTAGCCCCTGCATCTTGCATATGTGAACAACCGATCCGGTATCATATACCCAAGAGCTACTAGAAACATCAGCAAAATAAATGTCTATAACATATACAACAAGTGTACCTGAAGAAGAAGTCATACTTCCAGTCTTCTTGCCCTTCTCGGCAAGCCACTTGCTGCAGTTCCTTTTCCAGTGTCCGGGTTCCTTGCAATGAAAGCAAATACTCCCCGAGGCCGTCCCTAACTTAGGCGCAGCGGTGGTAGTTGGAATTGCCTCCTTCTCCTTGCCCTTTGCCTTTTTCTTGGACCAGCTCTTCTTGAACTTAGCCGAGTTCAGCACCATCAACACTTGACGATGCGTACCTTTCTTGATATCCTGCTCTGCCACTTTGAGCATCCCATGCAGTTCAGTGAGCTTTTTTTCCTTCCCATGCATATGGTAGTTCGAGATGAACGGCCCATAGCAATCCGGAAGAGAACACAAATTTGTATCTGTGGACAACTCATCCCCAAGTGGGAAGCCCAGCCTATCCATAGCTTGCATGTACCCGATCATCTTGATCACATGCATGCTCAGTGGATCACCCTCTTTCAGCTTACAATCCATCAAGGATCACCAGACGTTGAACCTTTCAGTCCTAGCCTGCATTTGAAACATGCTCTTAAGGTTCTCGAACATATCGAAAGCCTCAATATTTTCGAACTGCTGCTGCAGATCGGGCTCCATAGAAGCTAGCTTGAGACAGCTGATCTCGTTTGATTCATCAACAAGTTTCTGGTAGGCATTTCTGGTTGTGTGCTACCTCTTGAGAACTGCGTTGGTTTTCCCTTGAAGAGGAAAGGGTGATGCAGCAAAGTAGCGTAAGTATTTCCCTCAGTTTTTGAGAACCAAGGTATCAATCCAGTAGGAGGCTACACGCAAGTCCCTCGCACCTACACAAACAAATAAATCCTCGCAACCAACGCGATAAGGGGTTGTCAATCCCTACACGGTCTCTTACGAGAGTGAGATCTGATAGATATGATAGGATAATATTTTTGGTATTTTTGTGATAAAGATGCAAAGTAAAATAAACAAAATAAAAATGGCGCCAGAAATAGCTTGTTGTCGGGAGATTAATATGATGGAAAATAGACCCGGGGGGCATAGGTTTCACTAGTGGCTTCTCTCAACAGCATAAGTATTTTACAATGGGTGAACAAATTACTGTTGAGCAATTGACAGAATTGAGCATTGTTATGAGAATATCTAGGTATGATCATGTATATAGGCATCACGTCCGAAACAAGTAGACCGACTCCTGCCTGCATCTACTACTATTACTCCACACATCGACCGCTATCCAGCATGCATCTAGAGTATTAAGTTCATAAGAACAGAGTAACGCCTTAAGCAAGATGACATGATGTAGAGGGATAAATTCATGCAATATGATAAAAAAACATCTTGTTATCCTCGATGGCAACAATACAATACGTGCCTTGCTGCCCCTACTGTCACTGGGAAAGGGCACCGCAAGATTGAACCCAAAGCTAAGCACTTCTCCCATTGCAAGAAAGATCAATCTAGTAGGCCAAACCAAACTGATAATTCGAAGAGGCTTGCAAAGATAAACAATCATACATAAAAGAATTCAGAAGATTCAAATATTGTTCAAGATAAACTTGATCATAAACCCACAATTCATCGGTCTCAACAAACACACCGCAAAAGAAGATTACATCGAATAGATCTCCACGAGAGAGGGGGAGAACATTGTATTGAGATCCAAAAAGAGAGAAGAAGCCATCTAGCTAATAACTATGGACCCGAAGGTCTGAGGTAAACTACTCACACTTCATCGGAGAGGCTATGGTGTTGATGTAGAAGCCCTCCGTGATCGATGCCCCCTCCGGCGGAGCTCCGGAACAGGCCCCAAGATGGGATCTCGTGGGTACAGAAGGTTGCGGCGGTGGAAATAGGTTTTTGGCTCCGTCTCTAATCGTTTGGGGGTACGTAGGTATATATAGGAGGAAGGAGTACGTCGGTGGAGCAACATGGGGCCCACGAGGGTGGAGGGCCCGCCTGGGGGGGTAGGCGCGCCCCCTACCTCATGGCTTCCTGCTTGATTTCTTGACGTAGGGTCCAAGGCCTCTGGATCATGTTCGTTCTGAAAATCACGTTCCCGAAGGTTTCATTCCGTTTGGACTCTGTTTGATATTCTTTTTTTTTGTGAAACTCTGAAATAGGCAAAAAACAGCACTTCTGGGTTGGGCCTCCGATTAATAGGTTAGTCCCAAAAATAATATAAAAGTGAATAATAAAGCCCAATAATGTCCAAAACAGAAGATAATATAGCATGGAGCAATCAAAAATTATAGATACGTTGGAGACGTATCAAGCATCCCCAAGCTTAATTCCTGCTCGTCCTCGAGTAGGTAAATGATAAAAACAGAATTTTTGATGTGGAATGCTACTTGGCATAATTTCAATGTAATTCTTCTTAATTGTGGTATGAATATTTAGATCTGGAAGATTCAAGATAAAAGTTCATATTGACAGAAAAATAATAATACTTCAAGCATACTAACTAAGCAATTATGTCCTCTCAAAATAACATAGCCAAAGAAAGTTCATCCCTACAAAATCATATAGTTTAGTCATGCTCCATTTTCGTCACACAAGAATGCCCTCATCATGCACAACCCCGATGACAAGCCAAGCAATTGTTTCATACTTTAGTAATCTCAAACTTTTTCAACCTTCACGCAATACATGAGCGTGAGCCATGGATATAGCACTATGGGTGGAATAGAATATGATGATGGGGGTTATGTGGAGAAGACAAAAAAGGAGAAAGTCTCACATCAACGAGGCTAATCAATGAGCTATGGAGATGCTCATCGATTGATGTTAATGCAAGGAGTAGGGATTGCCATGCAATGGATGCACTAGAGTTATAAATATATGAAAGCTTAACAAAAGAAACTAAGTGGCTGTGCATCCAACTTGCTTGCTCACGAAGACCTAGGGCACTTGAGGAGGCCCATTGTTGGAATATACAAGCCAAGTTCTATAATGAAAAATTCCCACTAGTATATGAAGGTGACAAAACAAGAGACTCTCTATTATGAAGATCATGGTGCTACTTTGAAGCACAAGTGTGGTAAAGGATAGTAACATTGTCCCTTCTCTCTTTTTCTCTCTTTTTTTTTGGGCCTTCTCTTTTTTTATGGCCTTTCTCTTTTTTTTATTCCTCACTTGGGACAAGGCTCTAGAAAAATGATGATCATCACACTTCTATTTATTTACAACTCAATGATTACAACTCGATACTAGAACAAAGTATGACTCTATATGAATGCCTCCGGCGGTGTACCGGGATATGCAATGAACCAAGAGTGACATGTATGAAAGAATTATGAACGGTGGCTTTGCCACAAATACTATGTCAACTACATGATCATGCAAATCAATATGACAATGATGAACGTGTCATGATAAACGGAATGGTGGAAAGTTGCATGGCAATATATCTCGGAATGGCTATGGAAATGCCATAATAGGTAGGTATGGTGGCTGTTTTGAGGAAGATATAAGGAGGTTTATGTGTGAAAGAGCGTATCATATCACGGGATTTGGATGCACCGGCGAAGTTTGCACCAACTCTCATTGTGAGTAAGGGCAATGCACGATACCGAAGAGGCTAGCAATGATGGAAAGGTGAGAGTGCGTATAATCCATGGACTCAACATTAGTCATAAAGAACTCACATACTTATTGCAAAAATCTACAAGTCATCAAAAACCAAGCACTACGCGCATGCTCCTAGGGGGATAGATTGGTAGGAAAAGACCATCGCTCGTCCCCGACCGCCACTCATAAGGAGGACAATCAAAGAACACCTCATGTTTCAAATTTGTTACATAACGTTTACCATACGTGCATGCTACGGGACTTGCAAACTTCAACACAAGTATTTCTCAAATTCACAACTACTCAACTAGCACAACTTTGATATCACTACTTCCATGTCTCAAAACAATCATCAAGCATCAAATTCTCTTAGTATTCAACACACTCATAAGAAAGTTTTTACTAATCTTGAATACCTAGCATATTAGGATTATTTAAGCAAATTGCCATGCTATTTAAGACTCTCAAAATAATATAAGTGAAGCATGAGAGATCAATAGTTTCTATAAAACAAATCCACCACCGTGCTCTAAAAGATATACGTGAAGTACTAGAGCAAAAACTATATAACTCAAAAGATATAAGTGAAGCACATAGAGTATTATAATAATTTCCGAATCATGTGTGTCTCTCTCAAAAGGTGTGTACAGCAAGGATGATTGTGGTAAACTAAAAATCAAAGACTCAAATCATACAAGACGCTCCAAACAAAACACATATCATGTGGTGAATAAAAATATAGCTCCAAGTAAAGTTACTGATGGAAGTAGACGAAAGAGGGGATGCCTTCCGGGGCATCCCCAAGCTTTGGCTTTTTGGTGTCCTTAGATTATCTTGGGGGTGCCATGGGCATCCCCAAGCTTAGGCTCTTGCCACTCCTTGTTCCATAATCCATCAAATCTTTTACCCAAAACTTGAAAACTTCGCAACTCAAAACTCAGCAGAAAATCTCGTGAGCTCCGTTAGAGAAAGAAAACAAAAGACCACTTCCAGGTACTGTAATGAACTCATTCTTTATTTATCTTGGTGTTAAAACTACTGTATTCCAACTTCTCTATGGTTTATAAACTCTTTTACTAGCCATAGATTCATCAAAATAAGCAAACAACACAGGAAAAACAAAATCTGTCAAAAACAGAACAGTCTGTAGTAATCTGTAACTAACGCAAACTTATGGAACTCCAAAAAATCAGCCAAAATAGGAAGACCTAGACAATTTGTTTATTGATCAGCAGCAATTGGAATCAATATTTTATCACGTTCTGGTGATTTTTAACAATTATTTTCGTGAACAGAAAGTTTCTGGAATTTTCTGCAAGATCAAATAACTATCATCCATGAAGATCCTATAGGTTTAACTTGGCACAAACACTAATTAAAACATAATAATACATCTAACCAGAGGCTAGATCAAATAGTTATTCCTAAACAGAAGCAAAAAGCAAAAAAACTAAAAATAAAATTGGGTTGCCTCCCAATAAGCGCTATCGTTTAACGCCCCTAGCTAGGCATAAAGGCAAGGATAGATCTAGGTAGTTACATAGTAATAGGATAGATCATTAAAACTCATTTCGTATTCTCTATGTTCAGCAGCAAGTTTTCTTTGAGGCAAGCAAAAGTAATCAAAAGGGCTAAATTTAATGGGACAAAAGTCCCCAAGATCAATTTTAGGAGGTATAGGTTCCTCCTTCGGCCCTTCGTATTGCACAAACAATTCATCATTATAAGCATTCTTTTGACAGAACTTTGTGAGCCTATACTCGAGAGAATATCCTAGCTCATTATTTCGAATAGCCAAATCATCATTAAGTTCAGAAATTCTATCAACTAGAACATTGGTAGGGACCTTTTTTCTAAGGTTTTCATTGAAAGCAACATAGTCTAGAGATTGAAAACGCATTATTTCTTCTTGATCAAAGAGGATAGCCTCTATGGGAGGACGGCCAGCGTCCACCATATAATGCGGAAAGATTTCTTTGGCCTCTTTTATTATAAATCTGAACTCATAAGCCAAAAAGATAGTAGCGGCACGCTTAACAGAAGAATGCTCTATATTAGAAAATTCTAGGAAAATCCTTTGTATGCAAGGGTGCAAGTGCATAAATTGCCTTTCAAGTTCAACTATAAGCATGGCAATAGCGTCCTCTAGACTACTAGTTCTATGAAGAATGGAACTACCCGTAGAAGGCAAAGCACCGGCACAAGTAAAGAAATCTTGAATAACTCCTTTTCCAATAATATTACCACTACCAATTCGAAATCTTTTTGTATGCAAGGTAGGGGGTTCTTCAGCAGGAGCATTAGAATTTTCCATGATATTATTATTGTCCATATCGACAATAATTTCCCCAATTTCAGACATAACGGCAGAAAGAGCGAGGGGCAAAAAGGAAAGAAGACGGCGAATAAAATGGCAAGGGTGAAGTGGGGGAGAGGAAAACGAGAGGCAAATGGCAAATAATGTAATGCGGGAGATAAGGGTTTGTGATGGGTACTAGGTATGTTGACTTTTGCGTAGACCTCCCTGGCAACGGTGCCAGAAATCCTTCTTGCTACCTCTTGAGCACTCCGTTGGTTTTCCCTTGAAGAGGAAAGGGTGATGCAGCAAAGTAGCGTAAGTATTTCCCATAGTTTTTGAGAACCAAGGTATCAATCCAATAGGAGGCTACACGCAAGTCCCTCGCACCTACACAAACAAATAAATCCTCGCAACCAACGCGATAAGGGGTTGTCAATCCCTACATGGTCACTTACGAGAGTGAGATCTGATAGATATGATAGGATAATATTTTTGGTATTTTTGTGATAAAGATGCAAAGTAAAATAAACAAAATAAAAACGGCGCCAGAAATAGCTTGTTGTCGGGAGATTAATATGATGGAAAATAGACCCGGGGGCCATAGGTTTCACTAGTGGCTTCTCTCAAGAGCATAAGTATTTTACGGTGGGTGAACAAATTACTGTTGAGCAATTGACAGAATTGAGCATAGTTATGAGAATATCTAGGTATGATCATGTATATAGGCATCACGTCCGAAACAAGTAGACCGACTCGTGCCTGCATCTACTACTATTACTCCACACATCGACCGCTATCCAGCATGCATCTAGAGTATTAAGTTCATAAGAACAGAGTAACGCCTTAAGCAAGATGACATGATGTAGAGGGATAAATTCATGCAATATGATAAAAAAAACCCCATCTTGTTACCCTCGATGGAAACAATACAATACGTGCCTTGCTGCCCCTACTGTCACTTGGAAAGGACACCGCAAGATTGAACCCAAAGCTAAGCAGTTCTCCCATTGCAAGAAATATCAATCTAGTACGCCAAACCAAACTGATAATTCGAAGAGGCTTGCAAAGATAACCAATCATACATAAAAGAATTCAGAAGATTCAAATATTGTTCATAGATAAACTTGATCATAAACCCACAATTCATCGGCCTCAAAAAACACACCGCAAAAGAAGATTACAACGAATAGATCTCCACCGAGAGAGGGGAAGAATATTGTATTGAGATCCAAAAAGAGAGAAGAAGCCATCTAGCTAATAACTATGGACTCGAAGGTCTGAGGTAAACTACTCACACTTCATCGGAGAGGCTATGGTGTTGATGTAGAAGCCCTCCGTGATCGATGCCCCCTCCGGCGGAGCTCCGGAACAGGCCCCAAGATGGGATCTCGTGGGTACAGAAGGTTGCGGCGGTGAATTAGGTTTTTGGCTCCGTCTCTGATCGTTTGGGGGTACGTAGGTATATATAGGAGGAAGGAGTATGTCGGTGGAGCAACATGGGGCCCACGAGGGTGGAGGGTGTGCCTTGGGGGGGTAGGCGCGCCCCCTACCTCGTGGCTTCCTGCTTGATTTCTTGACGTAGGGTCCAAGTCCTTTGGATCATGTTCGTTCCAAAAATCACGTTCCCGTAGGTTTCATTCCGTTTGGACTCCGTTTGATATTCTTTTTCTGTGAAACTCTGAAATAGGCAAAAAATGCAATTCTAGGCTGGGCCTTCGGTTAATAGGTTAGTACCAAAAATAATATAAAAGTGAATAATAAAGCCCAATAATGTCCAAAATAGAAGATAATATAGCATGGAGAAATCAAAAATTATAGATACGTTGGAGACGTATCACTCTGGCATTAGCTTATCGGCAGGTTCCTCTGGAAGCAAATTCTCTAGAACTTGTTCCTTTTTCTCACGCCTAAAAAGAATTCTCAGGTTTCAATACCAGGTGGTAAACTTTGTTCCATTCAATTTATCCTTTTCCAGGATTGATTTCAACGCAAAAGGGGTAACTTGAGCAGGTGATGCCATTGATCTACAACAGAAATATGCAAAACACTAAGACATGTATTCATGAATAGTAATTCATATTAAACATTTTAATAAGATCATTACTCCCACTAAAATCAACATCCCTCGGTTGATACTTAGTGATTCAAGATCCAAGATCAACATGTCAACTAGTGAGCTTTTGCATCGCACGCTAGAGGACAAGATCACTCGGTAAGCAACTCTTGCTAATCGTATCTCCATACGACTCTTGTTGTTGGGGACATCTCATGCCTCGCCAACTCCTATACCTCGTGGCCCAAAACTGTTTTGATAGCCACGACAAGTCAACCAATGCTTCGCGTGTAAGTGTCCGACACAAACCCATCACTTCAGGGAGATCTAGTGGCACCCTAATTTCATAGGCCCTCCACTAAATATACTTGAAGGTGCAGCAATTGGGGAGGCATTTGTACTTGACATTCTTTGAGGGATCACCCTACTTAAAACATCTACCATGCAAAAGAAGGGTGCATAAAAGGGATAAACTTTCACAGGCAGTTTATATATGTGTGATATGGTATAGCCCCTTCTCACAGCGCATGGTGATCTCCATCTCCACGTGCGCGGTCTGCCCATGCATGGTTGTCCTCGTGGTGATCTCCATCTCCATGCTATGGTGTCAACCACCAAGTGTTACATAAGATACTATGCTATTAAAAACTAATAGCTACTGAAAGTAAATTACATTACATGGCTTCTCATGTTGACACGCAGGTCATTAATACAATAATGGGACAACCATATGGCTCCTGTCGGTTGCCGCACTCATTACACACATATCATGAAACAATAATATACAAGCAACATACATGGGCTATACCAAATCACAGTCATTCCCTGCAAAAACGGTTCAGACGTTCTACCGCCGAAGATAAAACCTCATGAAACTCTATCTTCCATGCGGATTTTGGCCAAGCCAGAAGCGCTGAAATCTCATTGTGAATTTCTCTGCTAATGCAACTTTTCTTTAGCTTCAGTTTGACAGGTCGTGGAGCAAAATCGGAGTTCGTATGCAAAAGTTACAGCCGTTTTACCGAGACCGCTCCAACAGATTTCAGCACCGCGGAAATCACATTTCCAAGGTGTTGATCTATGGTCCGATTCGATCAATCTCATTGATCTTCATGTGCTGCATCCGGATTTACGTTCCACTGTCTACCCCGATGGCGGAAACCGACCGATAGGGGTAAATCGTGTCACGACCTCTGCGTCACGATCATGGAAACAAGATCACGAAACCAACCTTCAACACTGACGTGCGCGACCGATCTCATCGACCCGCACTTGAACCGATCTACATATCTCACATGCATATCATTGAATCTATCACCACATAGTGGGGGCTCTGATACCACTGTAGGAACACGCGGTACGCTACGCTAGCGCCAAATAAAATTTTCTACCGCGCACCCAAGATCATCCTGCTGGAAATAGATCACGGGATCAGGTTTACCACTAGACGCGCAGACACCGCAGCGAAAGTAGAGTTGGTGATGCGTGTAGCCGATCTCCCGAGCCGTCTCCTCCTCGCGTCGTCGATCTCCCACGAACAGCGAAGACCCGTGAACGGTGATCTTCCGCAAACGGCGCCTCGCGGTTCCCTCGAATGGTCAGTCCAAGCACCGCCACTACAAAAAAAATACACTTCCGTGATGATACGTGTTTGTCACAGTAGGTCATGTTTTCTGTCATGCATGTACATCCATGACAAATTTATGACAAAATCAAGATAGTCATACCTGTGCTGTCGTAGAAGTGTTCCATGACATTGCCAAAATTATCATCACGGAAGTGTCCACTTCCATGACGATAAATCGCGCGTCACAGAAGTGCTTTCGTCAAGGGTGACCGACACGTGGCATTCACCGTAACAGAACGCCGTTAAGCTATCGGGTCGGGTTTTGGATCCAATAACCCGTTAACAGCCCCGACCAATGGGGATTTTCCACGTGTAAAATCATCATTGGCTGGAGGAAACACGTGTCGGCTCATCGTTGGGACAGATGTCATCCACTCATTGGACGGAAGGCTCCTATGATACGTCGACACATGGCACGGCCCAACAGAGGCCCATTCCTGTGAAAAGGCCGGCCCATTTGACTTGGTCAAAAGGTGGCGGGCCGGCCCATGGAAAGCCTGTTAACGGCCTGTTCGCATATAACCCATTTACAGCCCGCTAACCCAAGGCCCATTACGCCCTATCCGAATTAGGCCCAGTAGCGTCATCTGGGCCATCCAATATGATTCCAGCCGGTTTTCACTTCTGGCCCATGTATGGCCCATGACGTCTTTCGGCCCATATGAGGCCCTATGTAACTCTTGGCCTATTAATGGCCCGTGGTGAAACTGGCCCGTAATGAACAGTGTATCACTTTATACCCATTAACGGCCCATTATTCCGTTGGGCCGTTTCCAGCCAATGTTATCTTTCGGCCTTCTCAGAGCCCATTTATTCTTGGGCTCATTTCCAGCATTCGTTTACTTACGGCCCGTTACTGTCATTTTCTGCTTGTGGGCCAAATTCAGCCCATGGTTACAGTCGGCCCGTTTGTGGTCCGTTAATACGTTGGGCCGTTTTCATAGCATCATCAAATACGGCCTATTAACGATGGCCCGTTATGGTCGGCCCATGAACGGAGGATTCCAACTCTAGCCCGTTTACGGCCATAATGCGGCCTGTTATTGGCCCATGTTTGGCCAATCGATCATACGGCCCGTATAAGGCCCATTGATGATACGACCCATAGAAGGCCCATTGTTTCTACGGCCCGTAGAAGGCCCATTGTTTCTACGGCCCGTAGAAGGCCTACTGTTTCTATGGCCCGTAGAAGGCCCACTGTTTCTACGGCCCATAGGATGCTCAGTGTCATTACAGTAAATATTAGCCCATGGTTATTGTGGCCTAGTTTTAAAAAATAGGTTATTGCAGCCACTAGCAAACCGCGGAAAAAGAACTGCACTGACTACAAGCAAACAAATAAACAAGACAACAAGGAAATAAATAAGCAAGCAACTTATGCTAGGCTATCACGGCTATTACACATATTGCATCCACTGGGCATCAAAGTTCGCAACCAGTGCAAATATAGGGAACAAAGCAGCATATAAACGCCGCGGCAAAACAAGTCCAGAACTGAAACCACTTCAGAAGAGTTCAAGAAACAATATCCTGGGTACCCATAATGCTGGCAAGATGCTTAGCAAGCTTATTAACTTTCTCTTGTTTGGCACTTAAATCCTCCAGCGCTTGCTGTTGCACAAGAAAGTACGCATCTGAATTCTGCAGGGACTTCCTCAGTCCTTCGGCTTCTTGCCGCAGCACAGCTGACTGATGCCTTTCAGCTTGTAGCTGAGACTGAAGAAGCCGAAGTGATTCAGGCAGCGAGTTCGAAGAGCTTGTGCCAGCAGTACTGGCCAGTAACTCGAACACTACATCAACGCAGGACTGTGGGGTTTTCTCACTGTCTACAAGATCGTTTTTATCACCTTTCTTGGAGACCAACAGGGTTGTATCACTATCTTGAACCTTATCTGCATTACTTTCTCTACCATTGCATAGTGGGGTGCTCTTCTCCAATATTCTGTTTGCATACTACAAGAGAAACAAGCAGACGCATCACAGGTTTAGCTTGTAGTATACGAAACTCATTTTGGTAAACCGGTTCAGTAGTAAGGTGGACAGGATAACAGCATGAAACAAACATATATCTATGTACTATGGTCACTGTATTGTCCATATCATTCTAGTTTATGTTCCCTAATCAAGATAGAGACACAGTTCAACTCATATATTTTTAAGACACAACAGCATAGACAGAATATAAGTGTGAGAAACTACACAGCATTGGCAGCATTTGTAATGTGCATCACATGAGAACATAATTGTTTATGCAACTTAAAACTGAAATCAACATAGAGCAAGAAGTTAGAACAGCAATCCAGTTAAAGAAATAGGTTTAAAACATACCTATTGCGCCATTGGAGTTTCAATTGGATCCTTCAAATTCGAAAGTAGTTGGTATGAGTAAATACAGTGATGCAACAGCAAAGGAGTATGGACCATAGCTACGGAATCTGACCTGAGAACAGTTGTTCTTCTGCTTTAAACGTGGAGTTTGGGTTAGCTGTGGTGGTCTTCGTGCTTTGGGCACTGCAGTAGCTTTACAAACTGCTCGTGTGGGGGTACTCTATGGTGGACATGGTGCTTTGTCAACTATAAGTGGGTTACTATCCGCTGGGGTTGCGGTTAGATGGGTTGTAGCTGGTTCTCTGCCCAACGGTGTAAGTGTGCAATCTGGAAGAGTCTCGATTATGTGTGGTGGGGCTAGTTTGTGGGCCAGTACAACCATGGTTCTATCTGCATCGACGGGTAGCACTGTCTTTTGTGAAGAACGGGTTTTGCTCCCTTAGATACTGCAATCACCCCCTCCTATTCAAATGGCTGATAAACAAGAAAAGAAATTGAACGTACAGACATTGTATGATAGACAGATGTGGTAATTCACATATATGTTGTCTAACCAAACAGGACAGCATGACACAATTTCACATATATGATGCCTAACTAAACAGGATAGCATGACACAGTTTCAGATATATGATGGATAACTTAACAGGATATAATGGCATAATTCAACATATGATGAGTACCTAAACAGGATGACATGAAAAAACTATATGATGTCTTTCTAAAATAGGTTGGGATGAAATAATCCACATACATGTTGTCTAAGTATACAGGATGGCATGATATAATTGACATAATTGATTCATATACTAAGCAGCTGGCACTCGAATGTATGATCTCTAAACTAAGCAGATAGAATTCAATATTGTGCATATGATGTCTAAACTAAGCAATGCAAGACACCATATGCATCATATGAGAAATATAAACATTGCAACTTAGAGCATACACCTCCGGTGGGATATAGGACTGGTCATCTGTGAATCCTCCTCTGAGGAGCTCCCTGTAACCATCGAGATATATGCTTCAACAGGTACCATTGCCTGCTCTGAAGACCTTGTTTTCACTCCAGATTTTTCCATAACCGGCTCAAATGGCTGATACACATGAAGTGTAGTTCAATATACACAGATTGTCGACAAATGGAATACGTAATGAAAAAAAAGATGGCATGAGATAATTCACATATATGATGCATGGCTCCATGGCGGTGCATAATTCACATATATGATAACTGGCTGAAAAACATGGCATTGCATAATTCACATATCTGATATAGAAAGCAAACAGGAGGCATTCACACAAAGCATGTCTAATCTAAGCAGATGGCATGGCAATGCAAGACACCATACGCATGATATGAGCAATATAACCCAGCCAAGTTAGAGCATGCACCTCGGGGGGGGGGGGATACGACTGGTCATCTCTCTCTGAATCCTCCTCTGAGGAGCTATCTGTATCGACAGGTAGCACTGACTGCTCAGAAGACCTTGTTTTCACTCCACATTTTCCCATGACCGACTCAAATGGCTGATGCACAGGAAGAGTAGATGAATGTATAAACATTGTTGACAAATGGAATACATTATGGAAAAAAATATGGCACAATACAATTCACATATACGATGACTGGCTAAACAGGATGGCATTGCATGATTCACGTATATGATGCCTGGCTAAAGAAGATGGCATTGCATAATTCCCATATACTCCCTTTGTTCCTAAATATTTGTCTTTTTAGAGATTTCAAATGGACTACCACATACTGATGTATATAGACATATTTTAGAGTGTAGATTCACTCATTTTGTTCCGTATGTAGTCACTTGTTGAAATCTCTAAAAAGACAAATATTTAGGAATGGTGGGAGTATGATATAGAAACCAAACAGGTGGCATTCACACAAAGCAAATCTAAACTAAGCTGATGACATATAAGATGTATAATGTAAGCAATGCAAGGCGCCATATGCATGATATGACCAACATCAGCATGCCAGGTTAGAGCAAACACCTTAGGTGGTAAACAGGCGTGGTCGGCTCCTTCTGAATCTCCATCTGAACAGTTATCTTCCTCTGGAATAAAATCTGGAAATGCAAGAGGGGGGGCCACTTCGCCCACCATGGAGCGGCGTGTGCATGACATTATATTCGCACGCAACAGTCTTCTCTTTTTCTCTACATGTTCAGTACGAGTGTGTACAATATCTGACATGCATAATAAAAAAATAGTTAGATTTTGTTAGGCCTAAGGGGTGCATGCAAAATTCAAGACTGATGGTAGCAAACGAGTGGATGGATCCAAAACTAATGATAGCAGGTAGATTATAGCTTCAGTTTAAAAAGATAGACAATGGATCATCTATTGTTTGTTGCCCACCCAACATGAACCACATAGAAGACCCTAGATGAACCAGATAGTGGACAGATACTATTCGTTGCTGGCTTGATATGAGACCCATGGGCAATTCAAAACTCAAGATTGAACGATAAAGTAGCAGGTAATAATAACCGATGTATAACGTAAGCAAACACGAAAGACTGCGACCTCTCTTCCGGAACTGTGTAGTCCCCAGGTTCATCTACTCAGTCGATGATGGTAATGCAGTTGGCGTGGCTGCCGGCAACGGGGAAGATGATCTGAGGCGGCGAAAGGAAGTCTACAGGGGGATCTCTGCTGTAGTGAACGCTTCTGTCGATGGTGCACCTCAGGTGGGGTGGTTGACGGCACGGCAGGAGCAGGACATAACACACAGAGTTTTCTTTGACGCCTATCTGAAAATGAAGTAAATCTATAAGGGCTCCTTAGAATTGGAGGATTCTATAAACGCGGGGACAGGAAAAACACAGGAATAGGATAGGAATGCACGTGCAAAACAGAGCATTTGGAAACATAGGATTTCAGTCAACCTGGGTGTTTGGCTCACATGAATTGGAAGAACAGAGGAATGGAGAAACAAAGTGATGCGACGAGTGTACAACCTCTTTGGCATAGCCTTGTGGACCTCAGCATCATTGGGTTGGACGTGAAGGATGGTGATGATGCTGGTGTGACTGTCGGAGGCGGGGAAGAAGATTCGAGGCCTCTGGAAACGGCGCCGAGGGTACTGCTCCGCTGTGATGGACGGTTCTGTTGTTGGAGCAGCTCCGCTAAGGTGTACGGCGACGAGGCTGAAGCATGACAAGACAGACAACGTTAATCTGAAGTGGGACCCTAATATCATCTGCAATAGATGATGTAAAATACATCACCAAAAAGTGCTAGATGTAAAACGCATCAACCGCGCCACGGCCGCTCCGACAGATGCTGTAAGTACTGTTCACTCTGAACTTAACTGAAGAAAATGAACTTCACAGTCGAAACTGAATTTTACTGTCGAAACTGATTGAACTAGTAACAGACCATTGCAATAGATGTTTAGGGCGTTCGAGCACTAGTAGTAGAGAAGCAGTGATCGAAATCAGCAGACGCTCGAGCAGGGAACGCACTAGCAGAGAGCAAGTCGTGCAGTAGCACCGCGAGCGAGTGCTAAAGCAGCAACTCCTGTAGCTGCCGGAGGTCGTGCAGCAGCAGCAGCAGCAGTGCAAGCGAGAGCAAGAGCAGAGCAGCAACACAAACGAAAGCAGGAGCAGTGCAGCAGCGCGGCCGACAGCAAGAACAGAGCCGCAGCGCGAGCGAGAGCCGGAGCAGCTACAGCTAGTGCCGTTGTGGAAGTCGCCGCCGAGGAAGCAACGACATGGGGGAGAGACGTCGTGGATGATGTGGCCGGCGACGGCGCCGTCGATGGAGACACGCCATGTCTGCTCGGTATCGAGCACCGGCAGTCCTGTGAGATCGAATAAAAGATAAAATGCAGCGGTGAGTGCAGAACCTCCTTGGTGGCGCCGAGTTGGCCTCGGCTTCATCGGAGGAATTGGTGAGGGTTCTGCGGTTCCGGTGGGGCAGGTCAAGACGGCGCTGTGGGGATTGAGGTGGCACGATAGATGAGGCGAACGTCGGGGCAGCTCCTTGGAGGTGGAGGACGGGGCAGCTGATCCGGCGGGACGACGAGATCGACAACGGATCCTCATCCGGTGCGGTGGATGAGGGACGGCGAGCTGTTGCGGTGGACGACGTAGTCGGGGAAGAGTCTCCGGCTGGGCGGCGGTCGGGAGGCCGACGGAGGAGCGTGGTGTTTCGCAGGTTTTGGCGGCCTCGGTGTACAAATGGGGGGTGAAGGGGGAGGGGGAGCCAAGCTTAGGGACGCGCTTGTCCAAAATGTAGGGTAAGTTACTAGCGTACCCCCACCGGTTTTGACACCGCGACGTGGAGCTTCATTTCCGGCTGAGGGGTAGAAGGGGGATTTCGCGTGTCTGCGCTGCGGGAGCGATTTCGGATGAGGAGGTAGTTCTCGCGCGCGTCCAAATTTCGGGATAACAAGGCGCGGCGCAGGTTGAAGAAGCGGGAGTTTCAAAGCAGGTGAGACAAAATATACTCGAGCTTGAAAATTTCGGGATAACAAGGTGCAGATTCCTTGTTCGGCAGAACAAACTTAACGTGTAAAGAAAACAATTCATACGAGACACAAGAGAGTCATGTCCCCTTTTACTATATTGCTATAGATGCCATTGAAAAAACTACAAGAAAAATGTAAAAAAAATCGGGAGAACAAGATTACCCTGCACAGTACCAAATCAATTCGCACTTCCCTCAACAACAACAAAAAACAAATCAATTCCCACCAAAGAAAGAGTAATGTCCCTTTTTATATGATTACAGATGACATGATCTCGAATTTCAATTTTTGAATCCACGTTATGTTGAATTCGAATATATCATTAGGTGACCTTGCGGTTTATAATTGATGTAGTCGTACATTTTGATCTTCCATCATATATGAACATTTTACTCCACCATGTGATCATATATATTTTCGTCTACCATATGGACTAAATTTGAATCAATTTTCCTTATTTGAATACGATTGTTGTCAAGTTATACAATAATTTAAATATTATCTTGATAACAAAAAACATACATATAGAAGTAATCATATTTCACTATGAACTACATGTACCATACGCTCTCCAATTCAAATATTTGTATCCATTTTACGTTGAATTCAAATCATAGTACATTATTAGTCTAGGTAGCGAGATGTTTGGGATAATCAAAACCCTGTTTTCATACGTATAATTTTTGGCTGAATTGGGACAAGTTTTGGTATAATCCTCTTGCAAAACCAGAGATTCTCTCAACAAGCCTCATGGTTCCGAGAGGGAACGTGTCACCTTTGTGTGCAAAACGATATACGCTGCCTCCCCCTTGATTTTATTTACAGAGGCAACATAGAACTATATGAGTGCCTTGTTAAATTTTGGAATTATTTCGGGTTCATTTGGCCTTTTTATACATTAATTGAGTTTCTGGACTTTTAATGTGCATAATCTAAATATGAATTGCATGCACATGCTCCGGTGCACCAAAGTGGGTTGAAAAATCATATGTGTGTCCTTGGTTGAATTTCTAGGTCCCATGGAAGAAATGAGAATGAAATTCAAACATCTAGGCGTCATGACTCGGCCAAGAACATCGAGAAACTTTGATTTTAAATTCATGTAAATCCAAAACTCACCTGGAAATCATGAAACTTGGCATGGTGTCATGTCATGGCACTAACATGTTGTGGTAAAAAATTGGGCCGATTTGGAAGCTTGTGGTTCTAAGAGGGAACGTGTCACCTTTGAGTGTGAAATGATATACGCTGCCCCCCTTGAGTTTCTTAACAAAGGCAACATAGAACTACATTAGTGCCCTGTTAAATTTTGGAATTATTCCGGGTTCGTTTGTCGTTTTTATACATTAATTGAG
Organism: Aegilops tauschii subsp. strangulata; assembly: GCF_002575655.3. Taxonomy (NCBI): domain Eukaryota; kingdom Viridiplantae; phylum Streptophyta; class Magnoliopsida; order Poales; family Poaceae; genus Aegilops; species Aegilops tauschii. Next base: position 73,198,495 of record NC_053039.3, on the reverse strand, counting down.
TTTCTGGTCATTTAATGTGCATAAGTCAAATTGGAACTACAAGCACATGCTCTCGTGCACCAAAGTTGGTTGAAAAATCACATTTGTGTCCTCGGGTGAATTTCTAGGTCCCATGCGAGAAATGAGAATAAAATTAAAACATCTGGGCATCATGGCTCGGCCGAGAACATTGAGAAACTTGGTTTTAAAATTCTTGTAAATCCAAAACACGTCTGAAAATCATGAAACTTGGCATGGATGTCATGTCATGGTACTACCATGTTGTGGTAAAAAAATTGGCCGAATAGGAACAGATTTTGGTATAAGCTTCTTGCAAACCGAAGCTTCTCTCAAGAAGGCTCGTGGTTCTGAGAGGGAACGTGCCACCTTTGAGTGCGAAATGATATACGTTGTCCCCCTTGAGTTTATTTACAAAGGCAACATAGAACTACATGAGTGCCCTGTTAAATTTTGGAATTATTCCAGCTTCGTTTGGCCTTATTTACACATTAATTGAGCTTTTGGTCATTTAATGTGCATAATTCAAATTTGAACTAGAAGCACATGCTCCCGTGCACCAAAGTTGGTTGAAAAATCATGTTTGTGTCCTCGGGTGAATTTCTACTCCCTCCTTCCATCTATATAGGTCCTAATGCGTTTTTCGAGGCTAACTTTGAACAAACGTTAGAGCAATAATATATGACATGCAACTTACACAAAGCATACCTTCAAATTTGTATGTCAAAGGAGCTTCCAATAATATAATTTTCATAGTATACATCTCATGTGCTATTAATCTTGTCAATAGTCAAAGGCTGTCTTGAAAAACACATTAGGCCCTATATGGATGGAAGGAGGGAGTAGGTCCCATGCAAAAAATGAGAATAAAATTCAAACATCTGGGCATCGTGGCTCGGTCGAGAACACTGAGAAACTTGGTTTTACAATCATGAAACTTGGCATGGTGTCATGTCATGGTAGTACCATGCCATGGTAAAAAAAATGGCCGAATAGGAACAAATTTTGGTATAAGCTTCTTGCAAATTGGAGCTTCTCTCAAGAAGGCTCGTGGTTCTGGGAGGGAACGTGTCACCTTTGTGTGCATAACTCAAATTTGAAATACAAGCACATGTTCCCGTGCACCAAAGTTGGTTGAAAAATCACATGTGTGTCCTCGGGTAAATTTCTAGGTTCCATGCAAGAAATGGGAATGAAATTCAAAATTCTGGGCGTCGTGGCTGGGTTGGAAACATTGAGAAACTTAGTTTTTTAATTCCTGTAAATCCAAAACATGCATGAGAATAGTGAAACTTGGCTTGGTGCCATGACATGGCACCAACATGCTGTGGTAAATTTGCAGTCCGTTTTGCGAAGGCGCACACATTAACAATCAACAAAGTCATTTTGGAACAAGTGCTGTCACGTTACAATCGGAAACACAAGTATTATTGAAACCGTGGGCGTTCTACTTACTAGTACCATTTACGTGCCGCCACGCGTCCCCATTTTTTATTAGCTAGGAGGCGCCGTGCAGGGTAGCTATTTGAGTACGAGAGGCGTGTGATCAGACCCCTGCGCGTGCTTATCGGGAGGAGAGCCCTTTGACCTCCATCTGCCGTCCACCTCTCTCCCAAGGTCTCCATTAATGGCGCCTGAGCCTCTGTTTAATGGCGTGGCTATGTCTCACTCGACTGAGATTTAAGAGAGAAAAAAGAAAATCTGAAAGCACGGATCTTGATGTAAGATCCGACGGACCTATATAGCATCTACTGCGACTTATAGCAAGACTGATGAATATATAAGGATGATTACATTTTTTATCAAAGAAGGGCTTGCCCCTTCCAATTTTCATTACTGAAAACCACCACAATTCACAAGAAGTTCAGCACAACTCCAGCCTAACACGAAGGACTAAAAGCTACCAGATTGAAATTGCAACATCCCAAGAGGCCAACAAAGGCCAAACATCCGTGCTAGAACCCAACATTTCACAACCGACGACACAATCCACATCCTAAACCGATTATTACATCAAAAGAAACCAGGAAACTGAAGGAAGCCCAGCAGCAACTAGAAGAACAGCAACGCCAGGGTCGCCACAGCAAGAGTTCTTCATTCCATCCTCGCAACATTGATCTTCCACAGAAAGATAAGGACGATTAATTGTCTTACATAACTAGAAAGATAATTAGAAAAGCCACATGCGGCTACGCCCGAAATACACAAGGGCAAAAGAAGAAGGAAGACAAGGATCTGGCTCGCTGATCTCTACTTTCTTGATGCGTTGCTGCAGGCCGCGGGAACTAGTCTCCGCAGCGAGCGGCGATGAGCTCTTTCGTGTCCTCAAGACGCTGCTTGAGAACATCCACGGATTCCTCCACCAGCCTTTGGCGCTCGTTGCGGAGCATGTCATTCTCGTCCATAAGTTTCTTGACGATGACGCCGGTCCTCTTCAACAAGGCACTGGTCTCCTCCTGCTGGTCTGCACTTCGGACGATCTTCTCCCTCAGCAGGTCGCGCTCGGCCCGGAGCCTCTCATTGCCCTCCCTTAGTTGCCGGATGACGCCGGTAGCCTGTTCAAACGAGGCTTTCCTGTCGTCCTGCAACCTCGCCCAGCAGGAGATCTGATCCATCTGGCTATGGACGATCGCATGCATGCGCCTGTAATAGTCGTCGCCTGCCTGCAAGAAATTTTCCTAGGCCGCCGCGGTGCGGCAGGACATCTCTGCTGCATTCGTGGCGTGGCGGGACAACTCTGCTGCTTCAGCGGCGCGGCGGGACCTCCGTGCTGCTTCAGCGGCGCGGCGGGACCTCTGTGCTGCTACTTCCGCGCGGCAGGACATGTCGGCTGCTCTCGCAGCGAGGCGGGACATCTCTCATGCTTCCGCTTCCATGCTCACCTCTCCCTGGTGGCAATCTCTCGACCCAGAACTCACGTTGGCCATGGAAAACTCAAGGGAAGGATGCTGAATGACTTGTTTGTTTTTGTGGATGAGGAGTTGAGGAGGAATGTGCAGTCATCTTGGCATAGTATTTATAACCGAGTACTAATACGCTCCTAAGTGGGAAACCGTTTAAGTTGTGATCGGTGTGAATAGGTTTGCAATTCAATATAGAGTGGTACTAATACGCTCCTAAGTGGGAAACCGTTTAGGTTGTGATCGGTGTGAACAGGTTTGCAATTCAATATGATGGCGTGGAGTAATTTGGAATGTGACGAGACACAAGCTCAAAATTTATTAACGGTTCTAGTTTCGAAGTGCGGCACTATTCCCGGATGGAGTACTTCTTTTTCTACTCCCTCCTTTCCGGTTTTATAGGGCTTATCTCAAAAATTTAGTTTTTCCATTTTATAAGGCTCAATTTGGTTGTTCCCCAACACATGTTCAGATTCCAAGGTGCATTAAATCATTGCATGCAAGTATTAAGAGAAAATTGACCAATGCATGTACGTTCTGCATGCATGCATTGCAATTAATGCATTGATAAACATAATTTTTTGAGAAAAACAAGAGCATTAATTAGGTGCTTTTGCAAACTACAAAAAATATTCCACCACTCACCATCTTGGTTGGTGAGATTTTTGAATTAAGCCCTATAAACCAGAAAGGAGGGAGTACTGCTGTGTACGTGCAATAATTGGCACCGTCGTATACATATCTTACGGTTAATGGGGCGTTTGACAGGAATAGCCGCGTGGCGAGCTCTCACACACGCGTCTGTTTTTTCTCGAAAAGGAGGATGATGACCCCCGGCCTCTGCATCTGGGAGTCACACACGCATATGTAGCTACGAATTGTAGTGTTCTCAACCATCCGATTGGCTCTATCATGGATGTACCTATATACTAAAACATGTCTAGATACATCTATATTTTGACAAATGGAAGGCATGTATTGTGGAACGGAGGGAGTGCTTGTCATAAAAATTGATAAAAAGGGACGTATCTAGAACTAAAATACGTCTACATACATCTCCTTTTATCCATTTTGATGACAAGTAGTACTTCTTACCCAAAGGAACTTTATATCCAACAGACACAAAATATCCGTTCGACTGTTGGAAACTACTGATTTGATGTCGAAGTAATTGCTGCATCGCCACCAAAACCCACCATTTCTTAAGCTAAAGTAGACCAAGGTAATCCCTATATTAGCATATTACTAAGATAAGCAGAAGGCACTGTAGAAACATTTAGGACATGATCTTGTCAATCTGAATGTGGAGGGACACAAGCTTAGCCCCGGCCAGCAGCTTGGGCGGAACTGTCAAGAAGGTCAGCTCCTGCACGTCGACGTCGCCGGGATCCTTGCTGCTTGTCACCTCCATTTCCACCTTGACGGCGTCGGTCGTGCCTTTGGGCTCCCCCAGCGGGCCATTTGCCCACAGCTTGGCCACGTAGTGCGACAGTGGGGACGCCCCCGCTCTGATGTAGACGACCGACACAACGATAGGCGCGCCGATGTCGAGCACGCTGCCGACCAAGGAAAACGCGCGGCGGTCCTCCTCTACGAACAGCAAGAGCCGTGGCTCCGACAATGGCACTTGCAGCTGGAGCACCTTGCCGTACTAGATCCTATGCACGGGCATGGGATGCGCGGTGCTGATGTGGTGGTAGAGCGCCGGCGGCGGGCCTTCGTAGCCGCAGATGGGCACGGGGCATTTGCAGGGCGCGAGCGGACACACGCTCTGGTGATCGGCGAGCTTGTGGTAAGTGACGTAGAGCCCACAGCCTTCGTGCGGGCACTCCACCCTCACTGACAAAAGGACGGAGTCCACCGCCGTGTTCCGCACGTCGAAGCCACTGCCGCGCTCGCACTTCTGGCACTGCCGCTGGTTCCCGGGGCGCTCGACGCGGCAGTCCACACAGGCCATGTGCCCTCCCTTGCACTGCAGAAATCAATCGAACAACACATCAATCAAGAAACCTGCACCTTGCTTAATCAGCCGAACGGACAAGGTGTATTCGAACCTCATACACTGGAGGCATCAAGGGGCAGAGGCACAAGGGGCAATGGAGCATGGTGAGGTCCATTGAGACCTTAGAGAGCTCCATCGTCGGGTCATGTTCGGTCTGCATGATCTCGCCCTCCACATGCACAACCATCTCTCGACTTGGGCCGGGGTATTACAAAGCTTTACCGTCACATATTTTATACTACTTCAAGGTGCATTAAATCAACACATGCAAGTATCAAAAGGAGAGTCACGGCATGCATGCATGCGTTGTAATTAATGCATCGGTAAACGCAAATTATTGAAATATATCGAGTGCAGTGCTTTGATGTGTCGCGTCAACTCGTACATCAACGAGAAGTTTGATTATCCTCTCCCTCGCGGACTTAACTGCACCTGCCTTTGGCTATATGACAGGTTGGCCACACACCTATTGGGCCCACCTGTCATACACGCAAAGGCAGGAGCGTCCCTCCCTCGCCCATGAGCGTGGTGGCTGGCAAGACTAGGAGAAGCTTTCGCTACACGCTCTCCCTCCCGCACGCGGTGGACATGCAGCAGTTCAATCGGTGTCAGATGGCCAGAAGCGTACTGTAGTACTCCTCCAGTGCAGTAGTACTCCATCATTGTTCGACTTCCCGAAGAGGGAAAGAGCCAAGCGCAACCCGGACGCTCGTGTGGCAGTTTCATGTGTAGAGTAGTCTAGGATAGCGTGTATCGTGCTTGTAAGCTTAAAATCCTTGGGGTCGGCTCCATGCTATGTGGCCGTCTCGAAGTTTTTAAAAAAAATTAAAATACTCTTCTGGCCCTACCTGACACCCTGGTGATTGTAGTTTGCACGCTCATCTGGTCAAGACAGGAATATATATTTTAATTTTTTTTTGAAAAGGGGGGACTCCCCGGCCTCTGCATCTGAATGATGCATACGGCCACATATATTTTAATTTGTGGTGGGTAAATGTTAGAGGTTGCAGCAAATATATTGTACATTGCGGGTCTTTCAGCCAAGTTTAGAGGCAAGCATGTGGGGCCAGTGCTATGATGTGTCGCGTCAACTCGTACAACGAGGAGAAGCTTGATTTTACTACACGCCTTCTCCCTCACCCATGCGCGCGGTTGCTCGCAAACGAGGACAGGCTTTTGCTTAGTAGTACTTCTACAACAAGCTATCCGTCCCGCTCGCGGTGGACGGACATGCAGCAGTGGATTTGACACTGTAGAAGCAGTAGTAGTAACATCATTGTTCGTCTTCTCGAAGAGGCGAAGAGCCAAGCGCAAACCGAATGTTGCAGTTGCGAACATTGGAGCACGCATATAGCCAGGCTCTTGCATGAGACAAAATTTCTATGTGAGCCCACTATTGTACTAGTACGTACAACTACTTGCTAGTATAGCCCTATAAACCAGAAAGGAGTATTTGCCATTCTAGAGATTTCAACAAGTGACTAGACTACACCGAGACGGAGTACATATGGAGCAAAATGAGTGAATCTGCACTGTAAATAAATACGTACTAGTTCTATCATTTTCCTCTCCGAGGTGCACAATATTGAGTATACTGACTAGTCTCTTTTTGACACGCATTTACGTTTTTTACACAGTACAGACGCAAGCGCTCATATACATGCGCATACACTCACCCCTATGAACGCACACACGCACGGCACTATCATCTTGAAATTTACGAAGTCACCATAGGCACCTCGTCGTCAACGGGTCCATAGGTGCTTGAATGCCAAGGAGGGAGAGGGTAGCGGTTCCCGAGACGTTGAACGGTCAATGATGCATCCTCAATTACATGCAGAGGGAATTAATTGGAGAAGCAGAATAGAGCCAGCACGATGTGAATGCAAAACAGTTTGGACTCTCATATAATAAAGGCGCCCCACCACTCCAATCCATCTACTCCCAAGTCTCTGCGCAACACTGCTCACTCCAATCCAAGACCAAGTGACCAGAAGCCACAAGCACCTATGGAGGCGATGGACGCGAGCGGCAGTCGGCTGCGCCAAATCGTCCAAGGCGCCGGCCTGCGGCCCCGCACCGCGGAGCGTTTCCAGACGGTGCTGGCGACCGCAGGCATCGTAGCCCTCGCCGACGCCGGCTTCGCCTCTCGCATGGACGACATGATGGTCAACTCCATCCGCAAGTTCACCGCCGTCAAGAAGCGCGCGGACGACCTTGCCGTACTGCTCCAGCCCGCGCGCCCAGGCTCCTCATTGCCTGCCACCCTCATCGGCCTCCATGGTGACGAACTCTTTCAAGCCCTGGTGGCCCTGCAAGTGCCGGAGGTCACGACGAAGAATGTGCACCTCGAGGCCGCGCTCGCCGCGCAGCGCCTCGCCATGCACGAAACTGTCGACCTGCACATCCACGTCTACGAGGAAATCATGTACATAGGCCACTACAAGGCAAGCAAGGACAGAAAGACGTTGGCCTTCTTCCAGCGGCTAGAATCTTTGGATGCCATTGTTCAGAAGCACGTCGACCTGGCCACGAAAGCCGCTGCTACTTAGGCGCCGTTCGGTGGGCCGGCGCCCTGAGTCGAGGAGGTGGACGTCGTCGATGGATGCATCTCTTCTTGCCTCCTGTAACCAGCACTGCATCGCCTCGTGGTCTTAATGTTTTATTAGTATAGTACTCCCTCCGTTCCCAAATATAAGTCTTTCTAAAGATTCCAGCAAGTGATTACTACATACGGAGCAAAATGAGTGAATCTACACTCTAAACTATGTCTACATACATCTGTATGTTGTATTCCATTTGAAATAGTATCTAAAAAGGCTTATATTTATGAACGGAGGGAGTATATGGCATTTTTATTCGAGTCGTAACGTTTTCACTGTGAGGTGGGGCCGCAGTTGAGCAAACCCACCCTGCCCACCGGGCGTCGGCCGAGTTTAGAATTAGAAGAGACAAACGAGGGAGGAGAGCTAGCTGTAGCACAGACGGTGTCATCAGATGGGACTCGTGTTTATAGAATAGGAGTATTGAGCACTCGTGCCTCTTTTTTTTTAGGGAAAAATTAGTCGTATGTCTAGTACCACTAGTTGGGTGCGTGCAACCTATAGCTGTCATCACTTTAGGTCTCCTTTTCGAACCGCGGCTACGCTTCACAGTACATATTATTTCACGCATTTATCCTCCTATATGTACTCCTAGGCTATTTCCACGTGCTCCCATTCGCCGACATGTGGGACATAGAGCATCTGGGTCGTAGTGCATGCACGACTCGGAGCATATGCTGGGGTACTTTACATTTCAGACCTCATGAATTACATGCAAACCCCCCGCAGAAGAATAAATAAATGAATGAATTACTACATGAAACCGGATTATTTTCATGGAAACCGGAGCACGTTCATTAAATTTTGGACATAACACGTTTATAAAAAATGACCGGACCGAAACCAGTCTAAGGGCCTCTTTGATTTTTCCCGCAAAAAAAGGGCCTTTTTGATTCGCAGGATACTGAAAACACATGAATGGGGAAAGTATGATGGCGATGAACCGAGACGAGGAGAACTCTAACTCGGTTAGAGATTAGAGTTAGATTCTAACCCTGAACTAACTCTAAACCAAAGAGGTGTATGGATGGCAGGGTTAGATTGACAATAAATGCTCTATCTCAATCATTTGACTACTTTGGACCCTATTTCCTGCCGGATTTGGAGGGTGCTTGGATACGTTTTAGTTCCATGACTAAAAGTAGTGGGACTAAAACTTGCTAGCCTCGCCCATGCTTGGATCCAAATACTAAAGAGACTAAAATCAAGTTAATGAGCATTTATTATCCTCCAAACCCTCCAATCCAGAACTTGCCTGTGTTAAAGGAGAGGAGTTAAATGAGGAGAGAGAGGACAAATCACATTTTAGTAGGGGTACCCCTGACTAAAATTTTTTAGTCTCAAGACTAGTTTTAGCCCCTCTTTAGTCAGGGGTGCTTGGAACTTTAGCCTCTTAAAGAGACTATTTTTAGTCAGACTAAAATAAGTCCCTTGGATCCAAGCACCCTCTTGGTGTGGCCGGCTCTTCTGTGGCCTCCTCCCGCTCACAATTGACATAAACGAACCATCTATACAAATCAAGCATGCAAAACATGATAATTTTTTACTTTGTCCATACAAATGAGATATCCCACTTAAACATACAAGTCGTCAATCAAGCTTCACAAAATAAAAAAACACTTTATGAAACAAAGAATGAGCTAACTCATCATGGAAGTCATTCACAATAGGGAGGGAGCCCGGAGCCCCTCACGCACCAAGGGAGGAGCTCGCCATCGTCACTCTGGAGGAAGGCTCTGTAGAGCCCAAGCCCCGGGAACCCCTCCGACGCTGGCCCTTGCGAGTTGAGGTCGACACCGGCATGGGTAGCAGGGCCGCTTGCCGCCGACTGGGAACTTAATCTTTGGGCCTCTAGAAATAATGCAAGCCTGTAACTAAAATACCTAGAAAGGTGAACTGAATCTTTGGGCCTCTAGAAATAATGCAAGCCTGAAACTGAAATACCTAGAAAGGTGAACTGAATCTTTGGGCCTCTAGAAATAATGCAAGCCTGAAAGTGAAATACCTAGAAAGGTGAACTGAATATTTGGGCCTCTAGAAATAATGCAAGCCTGAAACTGAAATACCTAGAAAGGTGAACTGAATCTTTGGGCCTCTAGAAATAATGCAAGACTGAAATAGAAATACCTAGAAAGGTGAACTGAATCTTTGGGCCTATAGAAATAATGCAAGCCTGAAATTGAAATACCTAGAAAGGTGACCTGAATCTTTGGGCCTCTAGAAATATTTATTACCTCCTCAAGCAGCATCAAACAATTCCATGCGTGCACCACAAATCTATACCAAGTTTGATCAGGATCTACTTTACCAAATCAGAATTAGCGCTACACTACTAGGAAAAGGGTTATAGACAATATGCACACTAATGGCGCACCAGACATGCGGGGCGCCACTACTATATAGCAGTGGCGCACCGTGTGCTGGTGCGCCATTAGTGTGATAGACACTAATGGCGCACCACAACTATGGTGCGCCACTACTAATAATTTTTTTCTTTTTTCCAAAAATACTAATGGCGCACCATGTGCCGGTGCGCCATTAGTGTCTATCACACTAATGGCGCACCACAACCATGGTGCGCCACTACTAACAATTTTTTTCTTTTCTTTTTTCCAAAAATACTAATGGCGCACCGGGGCGCAGTGCGCCATTACTAGTTTTAACTAGTAATGGCGCACCAGTCACCACGTGCGCCATTACTATCATTTTTTGTTTTTTTGCAAAACTACTAATGGCGCACCGCCAGCTGGTGCGCTATTAGTAACCAGGGTTACTAATGGCGCATTTGTTGGTGGTGCGCCATTAGTAACCTGGGACCAGCTAGATATTTTGGACAGCCACCTACACACTCACTTTCCCCACTTCATTCTCTCCACCTCCTCCTCCAAGATTGTCTCGGGTGCCTCCTCCTCCTCACCTCATTTGCACCATAGATTCATCCAAATTAAGTGGTTAAATTACCTTTTTTTGATAGGTAAGTAAGGGGAAAGCTTTCTTTATGTTGTAGATCTACTTTTTTCTCCCTCCAACAACGTGCACATGCACTTTTTATGGCCTAGCTAGATCTATGTATGTTTGTGGTGTTGCATATGTTTGTGGTGTTGCATATGTTTGTGGTGTTGCATATATGTTTGTGTTTGCAGGTACCGATATTTGAAATGCGATAGTTGCCAATATTTTGCCGCAATGTTGATTCATTTCCGTTTCGGCGAGAATTTTGGCACTATGCATTCTTTTTGGTCCTATTTTTAGGCAAAGTCATGCCAAATTTTTTCTTGGTTCTAAAATATCGTTTTGCTCTACCCCGCAGGCGACCATGGTCCGCACGATGACCGAAGGCATCGTGAATAGGTTTTTGAGCTCCGCGAAGGCCGAGATGCTTCAAAATAACGAGACGGAGATAAGATGTCCGTGTCGAAGATGCAAGCTGAGGAGCCTTATGGACCCGGATTCCGTATAGGTGCGGGACCACCTGCTCTTGCATGGTTTCATGGATGGCTATCGGTGGCAAGGTGATGAAGATGATTATGAAGTCGTCCATGGGGGCCGGCCGGCAAGAAATGAGGAAGGGCAGCAAGACAACGACGGCGAGGGCGGGCGAGAAGACGAAGAATCTCCAGGACATGATCACGAAGTAGATGTAGTACACAGTCATCATGTAGAAGATGCCGGACATGATGATGAGGAAGATGCCTGAGCAGACGAAGGGCATGATCATGAAGATGAAGATGCCGGAACAGACGACGATTGACCATCGATGGGCTGGGTGCAGGACCCTCATATTCAAGATCTGCTTCTCAAGCAGACGGATAACGCAAGAGCTGCCGCCCGAGAGAAAGCCAAGCTGGATCAACTGGAGATAGACGCGGTTACTCCATTGTATGAAGGATGCAGCCCCGAGGATACCCGCCTGAAAGTAACGCTCATGGCTCTGGAGATGAAGGTAAAACACAAAATGACCGACGCATGCTTCGACGAGAACATGTCATTCTGGCACGAACGTCTTCCCAAGGGGAACAAGTGCCCGACCAGTTTCGAGGAGGCGAAGAAAATCGTGTGTCCTCTGGATTTACCGCACATGAAATACCATGTGTGCATGAACAATTGCATCATTTATCGGGACGAGCACGCGGAGTCTACCATATGTCCGGTCTGCGGCGTCACTCGATACAAGAAGAGGAAGAAAGCTCCTCGAAAAGTGGTGTGGTACTTTCCGATCACTCCTCGTCTGCAGCAGTATTTCGCGGACCCTAAGGTAGCAAAGCTCTTGCGTTGGCACGCGGATAGGCAGGAGAAGAAGCGAGAAGATGACGCAAATGATCCGGAGATAAATAAAAAAGACAAGATGCTGAGTCACACCCTAAAGATGGGAGCCAGTGGCCAGCGTTGAACTTCAAACACCCAGAATTTGGGAACGATCCAAGGAACATCGTGCTGGGCGTGAGCACCGATGGATTCAATCCGTTTGGCAGCCAGAGAAGCACAGATAGCACCTAGCCTGTGTTTGTGTGGATGTACAACCTTCCCCCCTGGTTGTGCATGAAGAGGAAGTACATTCACATGAGTATGCTAATTGAAGGGCCGAAACAACCAGGGAACGACATCAATCTGTATCTGGGGCTGCTGAAAGAGGAGCTAGACACGCTATGGAAAACGCCAGCCAATACGTGGGACGCCGCAGAGAAAGAATATTTCCCTATAAGAGCCGCACTGCTCACGACGGTGCACGACTATCTCGGTTACGGATATCTCGCGGGGCAGGTGGTCCACGGATTTTCTGGATGCGTCAGGTGCATGGATGACACAACGTATTGCCAGCTAGATAGAGATCCTGGGTCTTCAAAAACCATGTTCATGGGACATCGAAGGTGGCTTCGCGACGATGACCCATGGAGAAAACGCAAGGATCTGTTCGATGGTGAAACCGAACCCTGAAGACGCTCGCGTACGAGGAGCGGCGAGGAAATAGACGAGCTGTTGAAAAATTGGAAAGATTGCCCACTGCCGGGAAAGAAGCAAAAGGCGCCAGAGTCGGGAAAGAAGCGAAAGGTGCAAGAGCCGCTGCTGAAGGTATGGAAAACGAGGTCTGTTTTCTGGGACTTGCCGTACTGGAAGATCCACCGTGTGCCTCACAGCCTTGATGTCATGCATATCACGAAGAACGTGTGCGAGAGTCTGCTTGGTACCCTGCTCAACATGCCGGAGAGGACCAAAGATGGGCAAAAGCAAGGGCAGACTTGAAATCATATGGCCCTCAGCGCCTGCGTAAGCTGGCCCCTGCTTTGGCCGAAGAGCCAGATTCGTTTGGGGGCGGGGGACACCACCCCACAGACAACACCGCCAGTCGTGCTGGCGCCAAGCCATGGCAAGACCACCGCAACGCTACTGGACATGCCGGACATCCCTATGGCATAGGATACGGACATGCATATGGCACAGGATCCGGACAACGACGACAACGACGACGGTACATTTACCAACGTCGATAAGTACTTTGCCGAACATGGGTATGGTGACGAATTCTTCGGGCCTCCTTCTCAAGAACCCAACCCTGAAAAAGACGACCGCGATCGAGCTGGTACCACGGACAAACCCAATTGCAACAGGCGTCGTCTGGCGTTCAGTTCTCAGGAGACGCCTCCAGCTGCCGCCTTCACCGAGCCTCAGATAGCCGAGGTGCGGAATATTATCAGCCCCAACACACTCAAGAAGGCGGTCTCTGAGCAGAACTCGATCCCATTACAAGAGATGAGGAAGAAGGGACGGAAACGAAAGAATAACAAGGGCGGTGCAAGCCAGCCGGCACCGAGTAGGATCCGTGCTCAGGACGGGCCACCTTCACCTAAGGATATCTCGAGGAGGGTGCATGTGGTGGGTAGGCCGATGCTACCGACTAATCTGCTCAATGCTGCAACCGGTGCTATGCAGAGTCTGCATGACAGTGTTCTTTCTTTGGAGAAGCGGCGTCTCTCCGAGAATGATGTGGCATACCCGGTTTTCGTGGCCAAGGTGCCAGAGGGCAAGGGCCTTGTGGATAGCGCCATCGGGGGATCGTCCTGCGGTTTGATGACATCTTCGCAGTGTTTAACCTTCATCCGCTGCACTACACCTTCGTTCGGCTATTTTCGCTGAGTATGGAGATGCGGATCATTAGAGACAAGACCCCGGACATCGTGATAGTCGACCCCTTCTACATGTGTGCCAAGATCTTGGGCAGCGCTGGGGACCGGCAAGTCGCGAGTTCATACCTCGAAGGCGTCATTCTGGCAAACCCAGATAAGGATAACTTCCTCGTGCCTTACTTTCCCGAGTAAGTCATCCCTTCACCGCCCCGTAACATATGATTTCTTAGATTTCGATCGTTCTTTTTTTTCTAACATTCCGTGTTTTGTGCAGTGACACACATTGCACACTCATCCTCTTAAGCCCAAAATATTCCATGGCCACGTATTTCGACTCGGACCGTCAGTCGAAGATAGACTACACAAATATCAAGAAAGTTCTTGATGATGTTCTCCCCGGCTACGCCAGATCTGGAGGCACCTTCAGCAGGCCAGTTCGTAAGTACGGCAAGCACATCTTCAGCCACAATACGACGTTCTCCTGCGTCAAGCAGCCGCCTGGCGGTCAGAAGGATGCCTACTATGCCCTCCATCACATGCGGGCGATCGTACGGGACCATAATCACCTTCTGCTACCAAATAATCTCAAAAGATTGGGCCGCACGCTTGTCGGCAATCCAGGACGCGGACATCAGACAAGAATTCTTTTGCATCCAGTCGGAGTTTGCGGAAATCATCCATCAAGATGTCCTTCGTACCTCAGGGCAGTTCTATCTCAGACATCAACCGTCCAACAGTGAGATAGAAACAACGCTACAAATGCAGGCTAACAACGCCCGCGATTTCATGACCATCACGAAAGACGGCGGCTTCATCCACGCTCCGGTCCCTGAGTCGAGTCGAAAGTAGTGATGCTATGTAGTTCTGAAATGTCGATTGGCTCATGTTGTAATATTAAACTTTAATGAACTTGTATGTCTCTTTGGTTTGGACAGTCATTCAACTTATATGTAATCGATGCTATTTATTAGTAGGACCATGAATCGTGCTATTAATGTGTTGCTTTTCTCTTCCGATCCTTTTGTTGCATACTTATATATTGCTTATGTATTGTCTGTGAATTTCTACTAACGTTTTGTTTGGCTAGTGCACATATAGAGATGCCGTCGTATGTCGTGTACAAGGGTAAGGTTCCCGGAGTCTACGATGACTGGGAGGAGTGTCAGAGACAGGTTCACCGTTTCAGCGGTAACAGTTACAAAGGGTACACCACTAGGGCGGAGGCGGAAGTTAGATACGCGCACTATCTAGCGGGAGAGAGGAGGGAGCGGAGGAGGAACCGGATGAAGACCAGTTTCATCGCGATGATGCTAATCGTGATGACCACAGCTCTCTTCTATGTGATGGTAGTTTAGATGATCGATATCAACTTGTAATGTGAAGACAAACTCGCTACTCGCGGTTTCGAGACTTGTAATGTTATAACTTTGTTCGGTATTTGAAATTCGGAGACTAATATGATGAATTGTATTCGGAGACTAATCTTCTATTATATTCGATAAATCTGATGTTTATATGTTGTGCTCTCTATATTATGTGCAGTAATATGTTTTGTAACCTGTGCAAATATCAGAAAAGAAAAAAAAATCCCTAATATTCATACTAATGGCGCACCACTCAGCACACTAATGGTGCACTGCAGAAAGGACACTAATGGCGCATCACCCCCTAGTGCGCCATTAGTATGCCAAGGCACATGGATAAATATGGCCCCTGCGAGGCATACTAATGGCGCACTGTGGGCTATACTAATGGCGCACTGCGTGGTGTGCCATTAGTATGCGCCATTAGTATTTAATTCTAATGGCGTGGTGCTAGTGGCGCACCAGTAGTGCGCCATTAGTAGGCAAAACTGGTGCGCCACTAGCAGGCCTTTTCCTAGTAGTGCTAGAGCAAGCTAGATCAATGATATGGCCGTGAGACAGAGAGGGAACGAACAAACTCACCCCTCTCGTGACTTCCCTGGTAGATGTGCCGCCGCTGCGCACGACAGAGGGAGAAAAACGACTGGTGAAGGGGGAGCGGGGCGACCTTCGAAGGCCGGAGGGAGAGGGCGGCCGGAGTAGGGCGGCGGAGGCCGGAAGGAGAGGGCGGCCGGAGGAGAGAGAGGGCGAGTGGCCCTATGGGGAACAGAGAGGAGTCGTGCGAGAGGGGGGGAGCGATCTGGTGCGGGCAGGGGAGATTTTTTTAGTTCTCTTTTAGTGGGTCCGAGGATAACTAACCCAATTAGAACCTCTCCACCGGGCTAGTTTTTTTAGCTGGGTTAGAGCAAACTAGCTCAAACTAACCCCTCTTGTTTCGATATTTTGAGGCTATTTCAACCCAAACTAGCTCTAACTCAGGGATCCAAACAAAGAGGAGTGTTACTGTACATGCTATAGTGTGGACCGTAGCACATTGTTTTTATGGCCATATCACCACATTGTTTTCTACTGCTGGTTCACTGGGCTACCGTGGTTCGCACTGCTGGTTCACTGGGCTGTCGTGGTTCGCACTCCTCCGACCTGAGTAGTACTCTAGTATAGTACTAGTATATACCGCATCATTCTTTGCTCCTTCTTACTACTCCGACATGTGGGAGAGCCAGCATCCGGGTCGACGTGTCATGCACCAGATTAGAGCGCGGAACGGAAGGGGGGCATCACCCCGGTCGGAGCGCCAGTAATTCATGACTATAGTGAGTGGTCATATCACAAGTCTTTCCAGCAGTAACGCGCCATCAAATCGCACAGCCCCACTCGCTCACCCTCCTCGCCTCTTTGTCAAACCGCCTACCCGAAAACTGCCGCGCGCACTGCCCGGGAAAAGCCCCGCCCTCAACTTTTAACTACGCGAAAATAGTTCGAGCTTGTTCGTTCTATATAAATACAATACTTACTGTATGTTTATTCACCCGTTGGGTTGTTCAATGAATGGAGGGGCGGGGAGCACAAGTGAACAATACTGTAGTACTACTAGTAGTAATTAGGAATCATACAGTAGTCACCTTAAATAGAGAGTTTCTTTTCTTTAATGCCACGTACACAAATTGAAACGCTTGTTGTGGAGAGAAAAAAGATAATCACTCCACTATATATGGACGCAGGGGCCTGAGCGCTTGCTTTACTAGGGTTGCTCTCTTCATTCTCTCATCCTCTCCAGATATAAACAAGACAGCGGTAGCGACACTTTCTCTCTGCTCACCGCTGGTCACAGATTCGGCCGGATCCCTTCGGCCGGTGTGTGTAGAGGACTAAAAGGTGCATCGTTCACGTGGTCATCGCCGCCGAGGGAGGAAACCCACAGCTGCCGGACGGGCCCGATCCTCTCCCGTGCCGTTCTCTCCGACACAGCGTTGGCTCGGGAGGTCCTCCGACCCTTCTTCCTCCCTGCCGTATTGTCCGCAGATCCGACCTGCCGCCGCCGACATCCCGGCGACCCTCAGGTATAAGTTCTTTGAAAGCGGCCTTGCTCTACTGCCCCAGCTCCCCACGTGTCTGCATGTGCATCTTTTTCTACTCCCATCAGCTCTTCCAAAGCCACCTAAATTTTTAGTATTATTAGAGGTAAAGCTACTTCATGCATTCGAATCTAGGGCTTTGTTCAAACAACGAAGAAAGGGGGGAAAGTTGTAGCATGAATCTAGGACTTGATTCAAAGAGGAAATAATATGGTGAAAGTAGTAGAGACCGGATACCCAACCGGTCTCTTGGTTGAAAAGGGAAATAATGGGAAAATGCAGTACAAACTGGATAAGGAACAGATCTATTATTGGTTGAAAAAAGGATAGAAAGTGGCGGCTGGTGGACAAGTCAACAGAGTATGTCCAGGATTAGATTTGCTTCCATCACATAGTAAAAGGTCTCCAAGATTAGATTTGCTGCCCTCACATAGTAAAAGGTCTCAGGATTAGATTTGCTGCCCTCACATAGTAAAAGGTCTCCAGGATTAGATTTGCTGCCCTCACATAGTAAAAGGTCTCCAGGATTAGATTTGCTGCCCTCACATAGTAAAAGGTCTCCAGGATTAGATTTGCTGCCCTCACATAGTAAAAGGTCTCCAGGATTAGGTTTGCTGCCCTCACATAGCATGAACAAACTCGGCATCACCACTTTATGCCTCCTTGTAGGTACATTGTGCTGATGCGTCCACTGTCGCATGTCCTTATACCAACCTTTTGCTGTTGTTAATGTAAGGGCGCATGTAAAATGAAGCGATCACACTGTTACCTTAGGGACATGTCTAACCAGTGTTATTGTTAATCTAATGCCTCCAGTGATAAGATGCAATTAAACTGTGTTACAAATGGCACTCCTGCTGTTTTCCCCAGTATGATAAGTAAGTTGCTCCTTTACGCTGCTGAGTGTCCTGGTGTCCCCACGGTCCCATGCCCTTAAACCAACTCTTTAGCTGCTGTTGATTTACTGTGTCTGGTAAACAAGCAATGCCACCATTAAAGTAATCCCATATTTGAGGAATCTCATTGTTGATCGTAATGCTTCTGGTAACATGAAGCATGCTGACATTTTAAAATTTCTACTGTCCTTGCGTGATTGCCATGAACATAATTATGATGCTTCTTTTCATTTTGTATATGTTTCGTATATTCTTATTGACCAGCAACTGTTTACTTTCTATCTTTTTGTGCAGATAGGGATATCCATTTCACCTTGTTGCTATTGTGACCTTTTGATGAACTGCACAAAACACTTTTTTGGAATGAGTGTCTTGTGCAGTTCAACTAAAATGTTACATGGGCAACATCTCTCAATTTTGGTGGAACTGCATAAAATGGTGATTGGAGTTTTCAAAATCTTCGTCAAATTCTGCTGGTAATCTCGTGCAACATTTTATTAGCCTTTGCAAGATGAGCCGTAGCTGAATGATGCAATCTTTGCTTCATTTCAGGCGAACTGCAGAAAAATTGGCATGAATTGAATCATCGAGTGGAGCTGCAGGTTGACTTCCATTAGTGCCAGTATTATAGTAATCATGCTCCTTATTATCTGCGTTGTGCAAACAGGAATACTCAACTACAGATGTTGTGACGGTCAAGAGCATTCGCCAAGTTCTTCGATTGTATGACATGGCTAGCCAAGATGGATTTAATCCCGATATTCACTTTATCAAAAGGCTCTAATGAATTGGTTCTGAATCTTGCAAGCTGGGAATCAGTGAGATGTGTAGGCATCTTTGTTGTACTTATTATTTGAATCTTATTAGTTGGTTCTGAATCTTGCAAGCTGGGAATCAATGAGATGTGTAGGCATCTTTGTTGTACTTATTATTTGGATCTTATTTGTTGGTTCTGAATCTTACAAGCTGGGAATCAATGAGATGTGTAGGCATCTTTGTTGTACTTATTATTTGGATCTTATTTGTTGGTTCTGAATCTTGCAAGCTGGCAAACACGGCATGATGATGCAGAGGACAACAACCATAACAAACAGTTCAAACTTGGTAGTATTATCTTTGTGAAAGTGCGACAAATGTGTTGATCGTGAGCGTCCTGAGAATAATAATTCTAATTGTTGTGCATGTTGATCCTGTGGCACTGATAGAACGAGCGAATGCATTGCTTGTTTTAAGTATAAATTTCTATTAAAGCTGATTAAATTTAAGTAAAGTGGCCACTAACTCCTGTTATTACAGTACCAATACAGACCCGCTCGTGAACCGACGTGTGGCCGAGGGTGCATCTTCTGCCGGGCGTGTAGCGGACGAGGGAGGGTAGTAACTGTTGTCGCCTGTACACACTCAACTTATTGTTGAATCCAGTTCCCGAAGAGCTGAAAAACGAACTGCTGCCGCCGCCTACACACTCGTTCACTCGAAGAGACTCCAATGGCGATCCGAGGGGTGAGCCTGCTGGATGTGGACTTCAGCAAGGAGTTCCCCTTTGATTTCGCCGTTCAGTCCTATGGCTGCACCAAGTTGAATGTGATGTACACCAACGATACGGACTCGGTGAAGCTCTGCCTCGCCTCAGTCCTATGGCTGCACCAGGTTCTGGAGCATTCGCCCGTTTCATCGGCAGCGCCGGCTGCACCTTCGCTACGGTGGAGAGAAGGAAGAACGCGACGATTCGGCCATCTGGTGCAACAAGCTTGTTGACATCCAGAAGCAATACAAGATCATCAGCAACGGGCAGGAGAAGGACTCCGTGGTTGACCTCGCTGTGACCATCATCGACCCCTGATACGCCAACATGAAAGAAGACGACCTGAACACGTGGGAGGTACCTGTGAATCTAGCCTACATAACCTACGCGGACAAGGACGCATACGCATGCTACGCCATGTACAGGCAGATCTTGGACATGAGGGCGTGTCTGCTTCACATAACCGACGAGTACACGGACAGTCGCAGCGTCATGATCAAGCATGCCAGGAAGGTCTAGATGTTGTACTTTATCTGTTTATAAGCACCTTTATCATCTGAGTGTTTCATGCATTAGCCTATGTGTCGTAATTATCTGTTTTGTCCGAAATATTTCTTTTAAGAACCCATTAACCTGATTGCTTTTTAGTGGCTATTTGCTTATGTATGTAAACTAGTTCACTTGTCCGTACAAATAAAACTAGTTCACTCGGCTGCCGTGCTTTGAATCTCCTTCCTCCCAACATATTCCCCTCCTCAGGTGGACCCAGCAGGTCTCTGAATTTTCTCCCACTTTCTTTTTCGATGTAAACTGAGTTTTCTCCCGGTACTTTCCCCTAGAACCAACTCAACTGTCCCACGTCTAGCCTAAAAAATAATAATACCCCACGTACTATTAACTCATCAAATTAAAAGGATATTTTATTTCGTAAGTTGAAAGTTCTTACAAAATAATAATAATAATTGTTTATATATAACTTGGCAAGTTAACTCCTAGTGATTGCGTACATAAGCTTGCAAAGATTTTACTGACGTGCAATCATGTGTTTATGTTTTTATAACATTTCTCCATCTAGCCCAACATGATATTTTCACCCAGCCCAGCAAGTCCGCGGATTTCGAGAAAAATGCAAATGGGATTTAAACGGGCTGCATAGATGCTACATCATTGTTTCACCCAGCCCACCAAATGGACTAAAAAAACAAATGGACTGGCTGACATGTGGGCCAGTAGGTTGAAGCGTCAAAAGGCGTTGTATTTACATCCAATGGCCGACATTCTTCTTCAATCTCTCGTCTTCTTCCCCCGGCGCTGCCGGAACCGCCTGCTCCAGCCTTCGGCGTCCAGCGGCGTTGTTTTGCGCTCCTCAGCGAAACGCTACCCCGCTGACGGCCAGGCCATCCCTCCACTCCACACCTCCTGTTATTCTCTGCCGAGTGTAGGCCCACCCCGCACCCAAACCAGTCAAGTTTCCCACTCCTCTCGGTCTGCGACTCCACTGCCGCGTCTTCCCCATCTCCGGGTCGTTCCAGTCTGGGGCCTCGCCGTCGTCCATCGCCTCAGTGCGCTCGGCGCGGCATGGTCAACATACGAGAGTCATCGGAAGAGGACTGCACGTGGAGAGCCTGACGGCTGGGACCCACGAGGTCCATGGTCACACGCAAGGAAAGTTCCTCCTTATTACGCACTGTACGTGCACTGTACATGGGAAGGGCTTCTGTATTTCGCGAAAAAACGTTCCCCCCGCTGACAGTTCGGACCC
Organism: Aegilops tauschii subsp. strangulata; assembly: GCF_002575655.3. Taxonomy (NCBI): domain Eukaryota; kingdom Viridiplantae; phylum Streptophyta; class Magnoliopsida; order Poales; family Poaceae; genus Aegilops; species Aegilops tauschii. The sequence continues at coordinate 73,177,249 of NC_053039.3, read as the reverse complement.
ACCAGCTATATCTTCGCACGCAAAGAAGTGCCTCCTTATTACGCACCAAAAAATGAATACCCCCTGCTAGCTGGGACCCACCATAGTGGGTGGCTGACTTGTGGGCCTACTAAGTTGACAAGGACGGAGGGCTTTGTCAACTTAGTCAATATGAACGATTCTAGCTCTAGTGACCGTACAATGTCCATCCAACGGCCATAGTGCTTCTTCAACCTCTGGTCTTCTTGCTCCAGCTGCCCAAAGCAGCGCCGGTCGTGCCGCGTGCTCCTGCCTCTCGTGGCCGGCTGTGATGCCACAGAGGCCTCATCGCTCCCTACTACTCCCACCGCTGGCCCAGGGTATCCCTCTACTCACCCACACCCCCTGTTATTCTACGGCGACGGCAGCCTCACGCCGCAGCCGAACCAGTGAACCCTCATACTCCTCCCCGCGTGGGCATCCACTGCCGCGTCTTCCCCGGCTCTGCGTCTTCCCCGGCTCCGCGTCGTCCCCTTCCTAGGCCTCGCCGTCGTCCACCGCCTTGGTGCTCTCGGCGCGGCGTGGTCAATGTGGTCAACGACCGACTTCCATCGGAAGAGTACTATACCTGGAGAGGCTGACAGCTGGGTCCATGGCCACAGCCCAGTTTTTTTGTGATTTGCCAAGTAAGTCGCTTTGTCAGGCCTGTTGGGCTGCAAATCTTTCAAGACGAGGAGAGCTTCATTCGGCTGGCCGAGAAAATGGCCTATCAGTAATGAGAAATGGGCTGTACATTTTTAAAACACATCAAACCGGCAATTAGTTTCAAATATCTTTTTTTCATTTCGAGATTTTAAATTACATTAATTTTTATGCGTGGAGAATTTGTTGGATTTTATATTGATATACATTTATTTTTAAAATCAGTTTGAATGTGAGTCAAAATTTCGGGATTAAAAACAGTTCGGACTGCACCGAAATATGCAAAATTTCGTATAATTTTTTAACCGTGGCCACAATATGGGCTGTAATGCTAACAAAAAGAATATGGGCTCCAAAAAAACCTTAAGAATTAGCAAATGGGCTGTAAATTATTAGAAATAATGGCAGATGGGCTGTATGCTGTTTTCCACAGACTTGAGGCTTTCCTAAAAAAAGGTTGACGCACAAGCAGTGACTGTTGGATGTCCATCGAACGACCGTCGTGCTTCTTCAATCTCTGCTCGTCCTGCTCCAGCCGCTCAAACAAGCGCCGGCGGGACTGCCTGCTCCCTCCTCCCCGCGGCCGGCTGTGCTGCCGCGCAGGTCTCACTGCCCCACCGTACTCCCATCGCAATCCCTCTACTCACCCACACATGCTGTTATTCTCCGGCGATGGCAGACGAACCAGTAAACCCTCATACAGTCGTACTCCCCTCCGCGTGGGAAACAACTGCCGAGTCTTCCCTGCCTCCGTGTCGTTCCCTTCCTAGGCCTCGCCGTCATCCACCGCCCTAGTGATCTCGGCGCGGCCTGGTCAACGTGGTCAACGACCGACATGCATCTGAAGTGGACTGTACGTGGAGAGGCCGTCAGCTGGGTCCACGGCTGCACGCAAGGAAATGCCTCCTTATTACGCGCAAAATAATGATTCCTCCACCTGACATTAGGGACCCACCGAAAGGGCCTCTGTATTTTGCGAAAAAACGTTACCACCGCTGACAGCTCGGACCCACCAGCTATATCTTCGCACACAAGGAAGTGCCTCCTTATTACGCACAAAAAATGAATACTCCCCCTGTTAGCTGGGACCCAGTATAGTGGCAGGCTGACTTGTGGGCCTACTAATTTGACGGGGACGGAGGGCTTTGTCAACTTAGTCAATATGCACGATTCTAGCTCTAGTGACCGTACGATGTTTATCCAACGGCCGTTGTGCTTCTTCAACCTCTGGTCTTCTTGCTCCAGCCGCCCAAACCAGCGCCGCTCGTGCCTCGTGCTCCTGCCTCCCATGGCCGGCTGCGATGCGGCGGAGGCCTCACCGCCCCCTACTACTCCCACCGCTGGCCAGGCCATCTCTCTACTCACCCACACCCCCTGTTATTCTGCGGCGACGACAGCCTCACACCGCAGCAAACCAGTGAACCCTCGTACACCTCTACGCGTGGGCATCCACTGCCACGTCTTCCCCGGCTCCGCGTCGTCCCCTTCCTAGGCCTCGCCGTCGTCCACCGCCCTGGTGCTCTCGGCGCGGCGTGGTCAACGTGGTCAAGGAACGGCTTCCATTGGACGTGGACTGTATGTGGAGAGGCTGACAGCTGGGTCCACGGCTGCAGCAAGGAAGTGCCTCCTTATTACGTGCAAAATAATTATTCCACCACCTGGCAGCTGGGACCCACCGGACGGGCCACCGTATTTCGTGAAAAAAATGTTTCCCCTGAGTGTTGGGACCCACCAGCTACATCTTCGCACGCAAGGAAGTGCGTCTGGGCAAGAAAAAATGATTCGCCCCCCTTACTGCTGGGACCCACCAGCTACATCTTCGCAGGCAAGGAAGTGCCTGACAGTCGGGACCCACCTGGTCGAAGCGTACGTAGCGTTGTCATTCTGGTCGCGAACGTGTACGTACATATATACTGGTGGATGTAGAGGCGCGCACGTGTCGTAGTAGAGGCGCGTACGTGTCATAGTAGAGGTGCGCACGTAGCATGTACACGTATGTACAGCGGCCAGGGTGCAAGAAAGAAAATACGGCCACGTATGTGTACATATGGGCGGGGTCTCCAACGCCTACTCGCGCATACGTACGGCCAGGGCTCGTGTACATGGCTGGGTCGGAACGGAGAAACAGCGTCGTCGTCATGTTCATGGGGAGGCAACGGAATGCGTCGTGTATGGGGAGGCAACGAAATGCGTCGTGTTCATCGGGAGGCAACGGAACGCGTGGGAGCCAACCGGCTGGGTCAGAATGGAATGCGTGGTCGTGTTCATCGCGAGGGCTTGGACGGAATAGGCGATGGAAACGAGGCCTGGCATACCGCGCAACGGAGGAAATGGACCTCCTACATTCGGAACGGGGTCCTGTTGATCGGGAGGGGTGTGGCGTATCGCAAAACAGAGGAAACAGACCTCCTATGGTCGAAACGGGGTCCTGTTGATCGGGAGGGGTGTGGCGTATCGCAAAACGGAGGAAACGGACTTGTGTTGAAGCGCTACGGTCGAAACGCGGGTCCTGTTCATCGGGAGGGGTGTGGCGTACCGCAAAACGGGACTCCACGGGATACTGTTCATCTCCACCGTCAACCCCCTCCAGCCTCCACGGGCTACTGTTCATCCACCGTCGACCTCCTCCAGCCTCCACCTGCGACTATTCATCCATGGGCTCCTATTCATCCAGCCTCCACCACGCGCTACTCCACCGGCTACTGTTCAACCAGCCCTCTCCACAGGCTCCTGTTCAACCACCCCTCCACGAGCTACTGTTCATCCAGCCCTCCACGGGGTGGTCCTGTTCATCTTACCCTCCACGGGGTCCTGTTCATCCAGCCCCAACCGGCTCGATCGATCGGGGTCCTGTTCATCCAGAGGCAACACCACGGGGTCCTGTTCATCCACCCCCACCGGGAACTGTTCATCCAAACCCCCCAGCAACGCTCACTATTCATCCAGAGGCAGCATCGATCGGCTTCAGTTAGCAGCAGTAGCGAAGGAATCGCTCGATCGGGTTCAGTTAACAGCCATCGATCGATCGCTCAGGTTCAGTAACGCGTAGCCTGAAGTGCAATCGCTCGGGTTTAGTTAGAGCCCAACGCCTCGCTCGGGTTCAGTTAGAGCCAACGCCTCGCACACACGCGCGTACGTGTACAAGAGAAACGCACATCGTTCGGCCCCCGACCTCCCACCGTAACCGGGAACTCCCCGAAATTTTACTCACCCTCGCTTCTACCACAGTTTTTTCCGTCATGGACGGCCCAAAGAATGTCATGCAGCTGCGTCTCCGGCCCGCCCAGGACGAAAAGCCCATTTTCTATCATGATTTTTTGTCATAGAAGTAGGAGCCCACCACATCTATGATGATACCGGGTTTTGTCACAATTATCGTGATAGAAGTGTCATAAGTATGACAGAAAAAAAGTGGGTCTGTCCGGCTATATCGTGATAGAAGTGTCATAAGTATGACAGAAGTGTCATAAGTACAAGTGTCACAATTATCTATGATGACTATATCTCGTTGTGTCTCAAAGTGGGTCTGTCCGGCTCGGTGATCTCCATCCCAGAGCACATACTATCGGTTTAGCATCTCCATGCACATGACTTGTGAAACATAGTCATCAACCGAGTCGTATACTAGTCAAGGATATGTGTCCGCATAACCTTATCAACTAGGCACCATTAGAACAATCATCATACAATACATAGTTCCACAAACAAGTCACATACTCATTGATACATATCACTGATGATGTTCAAGGACAATGCAAAGGACTAATGAATACATATGGAAATATGATCATCACATGATTGCCTCTAGGGCATATCTCCAACACTCCAATGCGGCTTGCACCATGGATTAACAAGGGCCTGGATTGGTCGTCGTCCGAGAGGTCATGATGCTGCAGAAGTGCATCAAGAATATGATGGAGAAGAACACCAGTCTTGCTGATGTGATCCAGGTGATGCTTTTTCGCCGGATTCTCCCTGCCAGCGCCGGCCTCTCCACATGTGGGAGTTCAATCCGGGCTGGCCCTCGGACCCTGCAGCGATTCTTCGGCACGACGCATGAAGAGATTTGGAAGCTACTTTTCAAGGCCCAGAAGTCATGGCCAGAGATGACCGAAGACATCGGCCTCGACTGCGCTCATCCGGCCACTCCAGTAAGTTTTCTGATTTCCGAACATAACTTCAACTTGTAAATCCAAGGGGTATGCTGAGCTCTCCATTCTTCCCTCATGGCTGGACAAAGAAGGCGGAGTGGATCCGATGTCCGGCTCCGCTACCCGAAGACCTAGCCATTTCTCTGCTAACGAGGATGCTGGTCCCCGCGCCGTACTAGGCGCCGGAGAAGAAGGCCAAGAAGAAGGGCAAGGAGGCCAAAAGTGGCCTCCGCCATAAAGGTACTTCGGACGCTGTGTCTGGAGATACCAAAGCTCTCTCCTCCCACGAGGGAGATGAAGACGAAGAGGTGGAGGAGGAGGAGGAGGAAGAGAGCAATTCTCCTCTCAAGGAGGAGAAGAAGAAGAGGGCGGCCTCCGCTGACCTAGAGGCAGAGGTGTCCAAAAGGGGGAAGATATCCCTCTCGGATGGCTCGGACTCGGATGCCGAAGCCATCCCCCAGTGGCGCCCCAGGGCGAAGCCCCTGGCCGAACTGTAAGTATTCAAAGATACGATGCATATGTCCGGCCTTTTACAATTTGTAGGATAACATATCATTTATGTATTTCAGTCCGGCCTGTGATCTGCCCCAACAATCATTGTCTTCAGGGAACTCCCTGGCGCCGGGGATGTTGGAGAGCGAGACGCCTCCGTGAGCCTCTCTGCCACATGCCACGAATGACACCGAGGTGTTATCTCATAGTACCTCTCCGGGCCAGGGAGAGGTGCGAAAGGCCGCTAAGATGGCGCCAGAGGGTAATGCCCCGGCTGCCGAAAATATGGGGGGCACAACCCCCATGGAGACTGACGCCGAGGGGCCCAACCAGTCCGGTCCCCAGCCGAATGCCACTCCGGAGACCCATACGGCTCCGGAATCGAGCAAGCAACCCCCTTTGAAGGAGGGGGGAGTGCCGACTCCACCAGCGTCCTCCATCAATCCAGAGGCGCCGGACACTTTGAGGGAAGCACGCCGACGTGCTTCCATCGTGGAGGAGCACCGTACCCTGATGGGTACGGTGGTTGAGAAGGTTCAATCCGCCAAAAGCGGGCTGAACGAAGCTTGCACCAGCCTGTTAACAGGCTTTGAGGTATGCGATGTATTATTCATAGCCACTTTTGCATGTGTAAAAAATATGCCTGTGTATAGATAGTAGCTCCTGAGACTTTGTTCGGCTTTCGCAAAGAAGGGACGAACAGAGGATCGAGTAGTATTCGCAGGAGATAATATATGTGTCTATTTTGATAAACAGGCTTCACTATTAGCGGCCACCGCCATGCCGCCGAAGTGTCTGAGCTTAAGCGGAAGTTGGAGCGGGCTGATGAAGAAATCGTCCGCACCAACAAGCGTTTTGAGGAAACGCAAGGTATGGTTGGAAAAAATTAGTGACACACTTAAAGGAATATGTCAATACAGAGTCTAATCTCATGTGGTGCTGATCATATTTGCAGATAGGGCGACTGAGGTCGAGGACCTGAAGAGCGCCCTTGCCCAAGCCAAGGAGCAGGCGCGGGTGAGCCAAGTGGCCACTGACAAAGCGGCTGCAGATTTAGAGGCCGAGCAGGTTACCCGTCGTAGTTGTGAGGAGTAGGTGACCGAAGTGGCGCAGGCGCTCCAGGATGCCTCCAACAAGTGCGAGGCCTTGGAGGAGAGTAATAAGGCCCAAGCGGCCGAACTCTCCAAGGCTCTTCAAGAGGCAAAGGAGGCGCGGAGCAAGTCCCGGGCGGCTCGCGAGGAGATCAAGCAAGCCGGACAGATAGCGGCTAGTAAGCCTTTTCTTTTACAGATTATATTTGGTGATCGAAGATAAGCTTTGCTAAATCAACTATGGAGTGCTCCAGACGCCTTTGTGGATCTCCCGAGGAGTGCTGCCGACGCCGCACAGTATTTCCGGGCCCAAGAAGGGAACACAACGATGAAGCTCTTATGGTTGCAATACCTGGCGCCGAAGCGGCCAGCGCTGCTGAACAACTAGATGATGCAGCTGGTGGAGCTACATAGGATGTACGGTTTGGCCATGAAGGACATTATAGTCCGGCTATGGCCAGCCGGACCCATTCCTAGCAACTACTTCGGTCTGGTCAAGCGGCTCGTGTGACGCCTTGCCCCGAGTTGACGCTGTGAAGCGCTCGGCATGCATAGAGGGCGCGCGGATGGCCTTTCCCGTGTCAAGATGCACTGGGCGAAGATGAAGGCCGCCGTCATGGCAGTCGATGGTCCGCCCGAAGGCAAGGACTACCGCAAGTCGGAGCGATACTTTGATGACATCCTGGAGGGTGCCCATTTGATAGAGGGTCAATGCTCGAAGGATATTATTTTTGAGTGAATGTATCCGGGCGACCCAGATTGTGTGTTATGGAACAATGTCTTTATAATGTACTTGTGCCTTTATCTGAAATATTTTCCTCCAATGCGGCCGTATTTATTTCTGAAAGTTTACCAGTCGTCGGCTTCAGCCCCCATGTAGATACTACGGGGGTGTTCAGAATGACCACACTTGTCCCAACGTCTTGGTCCGTAAAGGAGGTGATCATGCAGCGAACTAGGCAATCAGACAATGTGGCTTTACAACTCTCACTTAGCCATAGGAGTTTGACAATGGGATTATAGGCGTAGCCCCTGGTGTTGTTCGGCTATCCGAACTTGGGTGCTTTAGACGCCTGACCGGGTGGAGGCCAGTCCTTCATAAAATACAGAAAAAATCGCGAGAGATTTAATAAGTCACCGAACCGCTGACCAGCTCTCGCCATATCATGACGGTCAGTTTTCAGCTTTCTCTACTGAGGTGTTTGACCGAACGAGCCGGAAACACAATCGCAGTAGTTCTCCCTTTACTACCTTAACCGAACAAGCGGAACGTAAGGTGGTAAGCACAGGAGCCGGGCAACCCAACTATTGACCAACAACATGATTCAGAGCTGATGCATATAATGCGGTATTCGGGACACCGAAGTGTACTATAAAAGTGTTCAGACTTTTTGTTTTTGAATATTTGTGGCCGAATGAAGCCCCTGGCAATTGATGCCAACCAGTCGTGAAGACGGAATACAGATTATGGAGTAGGCCAATACTGAATAATGTAGGACAAAGACTGCTTACGATATATTATGATTGATACGTCAAACATACTCTTACAGAGAATGCCATAATTATCAAGGCTATTTTACATGCCAAGAATTGGAGAACAAGGGAAATCTGTATACAAGTCCTAAAAAGGGAAAGATGATCTTGAAGATCCTTTGGACACTCTGCCGCACATTTGCGCCGCTTTTCGCCTTGGTGTATGATCCTTTGAGAGGATCAATGATCGATTATACATAAGGGGCCTGGAAAAGGGCCCTTGGTACCATCGAAAAGTGATGCGGGTTGTAAAGAACCTGAAAAATAAAAATAAGAAGAAAAAGGGAAGAATATGAGGGTCCGGATAGGGTCGAGCCGTACTGTGGACTTTGTTTTTAGTATGCCTCCGTCCATGCCCATGGTATCTTTAGTGTGTAGTTATGTACGCGCAGTACGTATGCCGCAATCAGGTTAGGGTTTTGACGGAGGCGGAATAGCTAATCAAGTTCTAGACGAGCTAGACTGTCATTCTGCAGGGTAGACCGGACTCGTTTGATAGTGTCCGGGGCTTGACTTCCGATATAGTATTCGGCTTGATAAGGCCACCCTGTACTTCAGCTGCTAGGGCTGCAGTATGCTCCTCAGTACAGAGGGAACGCTCCATGTTTCCATTGACTGTAATAATGCCGCGTGGTCTGGGCATCTTGAGCTTTAGATAAGCATAGTGCAGGACTGCATTGAAATGGGTGAGCGCGGTTCGTCCGAGCAATGCATGGTAACCACTGCGGAAAGGGACGATGTCAAAGATTAAATGTTCGCTTCGGAAGTTATCTGGTGAGTCGAAGACTACCTCCAACGTTATTGACCCTGTGCAGCAGGCCTCGACGCCGGGTATTACTCCTTTAAAGGTAGTTTTAGTGGGCTTGATTTTTTACGGATCACTACCAATTTTACGGACAGTGTCCTGATAGAGCAGGTTAAGACTGCTACCGCCGTCCATGAGGACTCATGTGAGGAGGAATCCGTCGATGATTGGGTCGAGGACCAATGCTGCCGAACCTCCATGACGGATACTGGTCGGATGGTCTCTGCGGTCAAAAGTGATCGGGCAAGCCGACCATGGGTTGAATTTTGGGGCGACTGGCTCTATGGCGTAAACGTCCCTTAGTGTGCGCTTGGGGATATGAATGACGTAAATCATATTCGCTGTTTTTACCTTGGGGGGAATTTATTTTGCCCCCCTATGTTTGATGGGTGCGGCTCATCATCATCCTCGCTAGGCGGCCCTTTCCCCTTATGTTCGGTGTTTATCTTACCGGCATGTTTAAAGACCCAACAATTTATGTTGGTGTGATTAGCGGGCTTGTCCGAGGTGCCATGAATCTGGCAGGGCCGATCTAGTATTCTGTCCAAACTGGATGGACCATCTTTGTTTCCTTTGAATGGCTTCTTCCGCTGACCGGGTTTAGAGCCACTGAATCCGGCGTTGACCGCCGTGTCTTCGGTATCTTTGTTGTTGCTTCGATGCTTGTGTTTGTTGCCTCGTGGCTTGCCGTTGCCATCTCTGGCTTCGGAGGTGCCAGGGTCGCTGGTGCTGTTGCTTCTACGAGCTAGCCAGCTATCTTCTCCCGCGCAAAAGTAGGTCATAAGTGCGGTGAGATCTGCCATGGACTTCGGTTTTTCTTGGCCGAGGTGTCGGGCAAGCCACTCATCATGGACGCTGTGTTTAAAGGCCGCGAGGGCTTCGGCGTCCAGAAAATCGACAATTTGGTTCCTTTTAATTAAGAACCTGGTCCAGAGTTTCCGGGCTGACTCTCCGGGTTGCTAGACTATGTGACTAAGGTCATCGGCGTCTAGAGGCCGAACGTAGGTACCTTGGAAGTTGTCTCTAAAGGCATCTTCCAAATCTTCCCAGCTACCAATGGAGTTTTCTAGGAGACTGTTTAACCAGTGTCGTGTTGGTCCCTTGAGTTTTAGGGGGAGGTACTTGATGGCGTGGAGATCGTCACCGCGAGCCATGTCGATGTGGAGAAGAAAATCTTCGATCCATACTGCGAGATCTGTAGTTCCATCGTACGATTCAATGTTCACGGGTTTAAACCCTTCTAGGAGCTGGTGCTCCATTACCTCATCGGTGAAGCATAAGGGGTGTGCGGCGCCTCTATATCGGGCAACGTCACGACGCAGTTCGGACGAAGTCCGTATGCGGTTCTTGGCCCGGGTGACGTTTTGCCTGTCGCACCAGGCCTGATGGTCGTCTTCTCGCGTTGGGGCACGCCCCCTTGATCCATAGATTTATCTGGCTTGGCCTGCTCTATTGTCCAGGTCATGTCATAGGTCATAGGTGTATCCTGGTGCCGCTGTCTCTCTGCCTCTATGGCGAGGTGGTGCAAGTTGATGTTCGGCGTAGGTGGCCGCTTTATCTCGCCCATGTGGTGGGCGGTCTGGTTCATCAGCACGGTCATGTCTTGACGGTATGGGCTCGAGGGCCTCGTCGTCAAATTGTGGTTGTAGCTGACGCTTCGGATAACTCTTTCCTGGGCGTTGAAGGCCATACTCTTGGCAGATAGGACCTGGGTCCATCTGTCGTTGAGTGTATCATGTTCGTCTTGGAGCTGTTGCTGCTTCTTTTTTAGGCTTCTTGCCATAGCGATTAGCTAGCGCTTAAAGCGCTCCTGCTTGAGTGGTTCCTCTGGCACGATGAAGACTTCGTCATCGAGGCTCACATGATCCTCGGAGATCAGTAGATAGTTACTATCCTCCGAGTCCTCGTTCCCGACCGGATCGTCAGGGTTAACTTGTCCTTCCTCCCAACCATCCTGTTCGGATGTTGGATCGACGGGGGCTTCGGGGTCTTCGGCGTTCTCTGTAGTATTATTGTCTCCGGTGCCGGCATTGCTGTCTTTATCGCGACGCAATTATGAGCGGCGCTGCTAACGTCGACGCTTTGGAGGTGCCTCAGCAGGCTTGTCCTCAACCGGATCCTTCCTGCCGTCGTCGTCATCCTCTTTGGGTGTGTCCACCATTTACGCGTCATATGTGGAGGTGGCCGTCCAACGTCCGATAATGGGCGGGTCTTGGCCTTGTTCGTCTCCGGCATCGTCATCCATGCCATCGATGTCTTCGGAGGCGTAGTCCAGCATGTCAGTTAAATCTTCGACAGTGGCTATGAATTGGGTGGTGGGTGGGAAGCAAAATTCCCTTCTTTCATCCCGTAGTCTGGGCTGGGCGTGATTCGGAGGTGACTCCTGTGTGATGGCGAGGGATCGCATTAAGTCCAGAGCCTCGTTTAAGAGTGAGGTTTGGACAGGGAAACGAGAGTCTGCGGGGCTGGCCGGGGTGAAGGCCTCCTAGCCATGCTTGCTCGGCGTGGACTTCGAGAGTTCGGATCTGGAGTCCGGGGCCGCGTCCGGCCTTTCAATGATAGGGGAACCCAGTCTGATTCCGAGTTCGCCGTGGACACAATCGCCTCCTGATCCTCGATAGTGCGGTTTGCAACGGAGAGTCCGGTGGGCTCCAAACTCCCATCTTCGGACCAGGTGGTTTGCTCCAGATCTAAGGCCAGAGGGGTGGTCGGGGCCGCGAACCCTTCGAAGATCAAGTCTCCTCAGATATCGGCGACATAGTTTAGGTTCCCAAAACTGATCTGATGACCAGGGGCGTAGCTGTCGATTTGTTCAAGGTGGCCAATTGAGTTGGCACGCAGAACGAAGCTGCCGAACACAAAAATCTGGCCGGGGAGGAAAGCTTCCCCGGAAACGGCATCATTGTTGATGATCGAACGAGCGATCGAACCTTCTGTCGATGGCACAGTGGAACTCTCAATTAAAGCACCAACGTCGGTGTCAAAACCGGCCGCTCTCGGGTAGGGGTTCCCGAACTGTGCGTCTGAGGATCGAAGGTAACAGGAGACAGGGGACACGATGTTTACCCAGGTTCGGGCCCTCTTAATGAAGGTAATACCCTACTTCCTGCTTGATTGACTTTGATGAGTATAGGGGTTACAAGAGTTGATCTACCTCGAGATCGTAATGGCTAAACCCTAGATGTCTAGCCTGTATGATTATGATTGTCTCTACGGACTAAACCCTCCAGTTTATATAGACACCGGAGGGGCCTAGGGTTGTACAGAGTCGGTTTACAGAGAAAGGAAACTACACATCCGGATGCCAAGCTTGCCACCCATGCAAAGGAGAGTCCCATCCGGACACGGGGGGAAGCCTTCTATCTTGTATCTTCACGGCCCACCAGTCCGGCCCATGTCACATAGCCCGGACGCACGGGGACCCCATAATCCAGGACTCCCTCACCCACCATGGCCATCGCACATGAAGGACTTGCCTCACTTGGGTAGATCTTCACGAAGTAGGCGATCTCCTTGCCCTTACAAACTCCTTGGTTCAACTCCACAATCTTGACGGAGGCTCCCAAGTGACACCTAACCAATCTAGGAGACACCACTCTCCAAAAGGTAATAGATGGTGTGTTGATGATGAACTCCTTGCTCTTGTGCTTCAAATGATAGTCTCCCCAACACTCAACTCTCTCACACAGATTTGGCTATGGTGGAAAGATGATTTGAGTGGAAAGCAACTTGGGGAAGGCTAGAGATCAAGATTCTTGTGGTTGGATTGGAATGTCTTGGTCTCAACACATGAGTAGGTGGTTCTCTCTCAGAAAATGAGTAGTGGAAGTGTAGGCACGTTCTGATGGCTCTATCTTGAATAGAGAAGGGGGTGGAGGGGTATATATAGCCTCCACAAAAAATCTAACCGTTACACACATTTGACCCAACTCGGTGAGACCGAATAAGTGAACTCGGTGAGACCGATTCAGTTCAAAATGTGAACGTTAGGATTCTCGGTGGGACCAACATGATCAACTCGGTGGGACCGATGTGCTAGGGTTAGGGTAAAACCTTATCTCGTTTTGACCGACTACACAAACTTGATGAGACCGATTTCAGTAATAAGCAAACAGAGAGTTGGTCAGGAAAACTCGGTGGGACCGATCGCTCCTTTCGGTGATACCGAAACATTACGAAAGGGAGACAGAGAGTTTGCATTGCAAACTCGGTGGGACCGATCACTCATTTCGGTGATACCGAAACATTACGAAGGGAAACAGAGAGTTTGCAATCCCATCTCGGTGAGACCGAAATCCCTATCGGTGAGACCGAACTGATTAGGGTTTCTGGCTATGGCTATGTCAAAGGAACTCAGTGGCGCCGGATGGATCAAATCAGCGGGGCCAAGTTTGACTTTAGGTTTAGGACATATTTGGATTTGAGAAAGTGGTTGAGGGCTTTGGAGCATATCACTAAGCATTTTGAGAAAGTAGACCATTAAGCAACACCTCATCCCCTTTTAATAGTACTAGATGACCAGTTGCGCCAAATGGCGCAAAGACCCATTTAAAACCATGTTCGTGTTGAAAATATTTGCATTTTTTCAATAACCGTATATTTGAGTACATTTGGTAAGAACTTATACCCCTATACATAAAGGAAATTAAATGCAAATATTTTCTGAAGGTAATAATGCCACAAATTAGATCATCGGTAGGTCAAGATAGTTGAGTCTGCAATTAGGAACTCCGAGTAGCTGTAAACTTGCATTAAAAAAGAGTAAACCCAAGTGACACAATAAAATGTACTTAATATATGAACTCGTGAACATTTGTACAGGAGAAGTTAATAGAAATAGTGGTCAATTACATCATATAATTTGGTTCTATACTCTTGTGTATATATCCTGAGTGCTACCCCTTTGTGATCAACTCTTTGTCCTTCGAATCGAATGGCACGGCTACTGCCCCTTGTGGAAAAAGGAAGGACTCTATAATACCCGTAAACGTAAACTTATAATTGCAAAAATAAATGCCACAAGCACCATATATAAGGATATATTACAAAATACAATGCAGTTCATAGGCTCATTCTTCAATTGACATTCTGGACATCATCAAAATTATGAGGTATTATTGTGAATTGCAAAACTTCTAAACCAGGTGCTAGCCTCCGAACATCCTTCAGTATGTACCTACCACAAATTATAGTCAGATTAATAAAATATATATCCCTTTTTAGAAGCGAAAATACACAACCATCTAAAATAGAGAAACTTGGCGGCATGCGGCATAAAGAAGATATTGCTCATGCTTGCTTGAGACAAGGAATATAGCTAAAGAATTTCCAAACCTTGAGAACGAACTACAATAAACAACCAAAAAATCTAATATTCTACATATGTTGGACACATGGATGTTACTACAAAAAGGGAAGGCATCAACAAGCATAAGTATCTCATTTTTAGCTACCAATATTAGCAAATATTCTGTTATGGGAAACTATTTAATGGTAGAAACTCTAAAAGACGCAAAGTCATTCGTTTCACATCATCATCTTGCTGGTGACCAAATAAACACTATTGTTTCATGTGTAGTTCAAGGCTGTATTTCAGAAAGTCTAACTGTGTCTGGAAAAAAAACTTGAAACCAACACTGTAAAAAAAAGCGTGCCTAAAACTGTCAAAAATTTGAACCTAGTCCAAGCACTTCCTAAAATACCTTGTTATGTTCTCTATGAGTGCACTCATTAATCTGTCAGCTGGTGTCATAAAGAGCATCGGCGAGACAATTTTTACTATGCGGCAGCTAGTGTCATGTAAAAAGGGGTGGAATCATTAGGTAAGGATTTTGCATCCCTGAGCATAACTAATAAGGATATTGCACTACCTCCTGGTTGTCCTACCAGTAAACAATCATATCAACATATCAACCACATAGTTGCTGGGAAAACAATGGTTTCTAGGTGGGTTTTTAGCACCAACCCTTAGAATGTCGCAATGTTACTCATGCTGATACATCAACTCTATTCAACAGTGTACCAAAAATGTCTTGCTTCAGACAGAGATAATGAATTAACAATTCCATCCTATGTTTTTTCAACCCAGCAATTCTTAATGTTGCATGACCTTGTGGAGTGAGGTAGATATTACAAAATTCTATGAAAGAATACCAGCCAAAATGGCAAAAGAAAAGAAAGTTCAGCAGAGCAGAGAGAGTACAAAATTCATTATTACTTGGAAGTGAAACATGTTCATTAACTAGGGGAGGCATGGTGTCATCTGTTTTCAATGGCCTGAAATCAATCCAACAAGCTTCATCTACCAACGAGATAACCCATTAGGCCTTTTAACACTCTGCATCATCATCCCATCTGATCTGTCAGGCTGACAGCCAGCGAACAATACTTCAGCTTTGCACATGATTTAAGGACAATCTAATGGGAGCAATCATAGCAAAGTAAATCAACAGTGAATTGTTGTTTTTTCTTTTTTGGAGACATCTCCTACGATTAAAATACCTATCCATAACAATCAATATAAGGCATTGTGAGCAGATAAACATTATTGTTTCATTATCTCCCAACAAGCTAGATCAAAAGCATTAACCAACTTAGTGTGTGCCTAGCCTTACAGAATATCATAGCACAGACATTCATTGAAGAAGACAAATGATTATAAACTCTGAGCCAGTCACACTAGCACAAAAACATGATAAACCTTGAAAAAAATACCAGCTCGAAGGTATGGAGGCAAAAGCATCAAAGGTATATGGGGAAGAACTCACCAGAGCAAAACCAATGGAACAATTAGTAATCCCACTTACATGCAGCACCAGCGGAACCAATGATAAATTTAGACCAGTGCTTCAGCAAGAAATTACTTCACCACAATGGCAACCAACCACAACTCCTTTAAAGATGACTATAATGAATTTAACACGGTAGTAGTTTCGTTTCCACAAGTGAAACAATGAAGAAGCTTATTGTATAAGTTTACTTAATTTGGTCGCAGTAAGCTAAGTATTTATGTGCACAAAATAGGGAGGCACACTTTCTTTAGACCTGATTACTGAATGGCAGGTACTAACTGAAGTAAACCAAGCATGTATGTGCTTTGAATATTCACAATTGCCAGTAAACAAAGTAACTAACTATATTTACCAAAATGTACAATGCCCAAGCTCAGTGAGGGAAACAAACACAAGGAATAGAGGTCGCACACCTGAAACCTGCTGAAGTTTGCGTCGGTCTCCCTCCCAAGGGCCAATCCAGAAACAAAATCAGCAAGCTATGTGCCTCCATGGCAAGTTTTCCATCTATAATTGAGAAGCACCTGCAAAGATGGAATAGACATCAGCCATAAATCACAAGTTCTAGGCAAAGAAAGAGAATTCCTATAAAGCAAGTATCAAAACATTGCTCCCTTCAAGATGCTGTCCCCTCTGCATCATAACATTTTTTTCCCGACCTTTGAAGACACTGCACTGAACCCTCTTCAGCAAATAGAGCATAGATTCATGAAGAGCTCCAGAAGAGATTAAATGGGTACAAATGACCATTACACATGTCATGAGTTAAATAGGTTCGTTATGGTGACAGGAGCAAAAGCAAGTATACTATAAGGAATTAATTACGATATGGGATTACAACTTTGAGAAAACACTAAATAGGGAGAAATAAAATGGTACCTAAGCAAATCGGAAGAGCGGCGACAGAATAATAAGGTACATAGATATTAGAGGTAAATTGTTATCCGAAAATATATACATGGTTCAATCTTATTTCAGAAATTAAAATTTTGATTTTTTATGTGACCCACATTATAGAATAAGTGCTAACCTTTTGACGAGTCCTATGCAATATCAGGAATCTAGATCCAACCAATGCACTCGACTTGCCCTGCAAATATATACATGGTTCAGAGTTATTTTCAGAAATTAGGATTTCAGCCACAGTTGCAACTCCAACACTAAAAAGAACTGACCATTCATCTTTTAGAAGTTTGGACAGAAACAAAGAACAATGCTTACCTGATAGAAACCAACAGAGTTGAAACATAGACTCTGATTGAGAAGCCAAATTGAGATGCCATTGAGCACTCCAAATCCCATGAAGGTCCTTCCATAGAAAGATTTGTGCTCAAAGGGCTTCATACATAATGCCACATGAAGTCAATAGAATGGAACAAAGAGATGCCAGGCTGTCAACATCGTTGCTGCACAATAAAGAATAAGGGTGAGTAAACTTTTAGGGTAAACCAATCTACTTTTGTTTTTCTAATATGTTTAGACTACTACTCTTTCCTTCTCAAAATATCATTTGATAACTGGTACAACACAATCTCACTCTAGCTCCTTCTGCTTGACATATTCATTTCAGTAAGTCACCCTAGCTGAGTGGCTGTATCATTCGAGTTAAGCTCACGGCTTGTTTATTTTGTTTTAACCATGGTGTGTTAAAACCCACAATACCTATCCATACCGAAAAACAAAATTTGCAGCTTGCACTAACCAACATAGTTTTTTTTTCCTGAATTTACACTTGCAATACAACATACCAAAATGGATGCGGTAGTTACATGGAGTAATTAGGCTGTTGAAAATAATATGTAAATCTATCGATGCTCCAAGTATATATTAATTAAAAGCCAACCTAGTGTAATTTTAATTTAAGAATAATATAGCATTGACCCTGCGATATACTTGTATGCGGATTTTCTCAGAATCACACTTGCTTCGCTATTTTGTACACCGGCACGCTCTCTTCCATACTAAGCATATGTTGGCTACTTCAGTAGCACCTATCCATATCTTCACTTTGCTAGGATATCCGCTGGAAGAGAAGAAGTGAAGACTCTGTTCTTCAACTTTGTTGCCTATGCATACATACACATATTCAGTTGACGAAACATGGTTTACTTTATACTTACACACATGATCCTAAATCTGAGAAACCAGAAATGGCCTAGTAAAGTTACAACCTTTGAACACATACCTTATTTTGCCAGATGGTGTGCAGTGTGATGGCCACGAACAACAAGACCTGGACCAAAATACCGAAGATGATTCCCATCCAAAGGCCCTGCCCACCTGTATAAGGAAGCAAGTGAAGGCAAGTTCAAAAGCAAGCATGAGAACACATGATAACCAAGCTAATATGTTCACTGTTTGTTCTTTTTTCAGAAGGGGATGACCCTGGCCTCTGCATAAGTGATGCACACAACAAGTATTCGCTGATGCATACCAAAACATTTTGTGGCTTCACATCCCTGTGACAGACTCCGGGAACAGTAATGAATGTACACGAGCCCCCTGAATAGACACCAACAATGTAGAATTGACTTAGAATAGTTGCACAATGGAAGACACACATTTCACATTTATTCATTGACAATTCACAAACCTGATAGGTGTAAATCTTGATGTAGATAAGTGACATCCCCTGTTTGGCATTACTGTAGTTCTTAAACCCGCGGTAGAGCGTCTCCGGGACATACTCCATGACAAGGTTCAGAAATAGCTCACTCCACTTGTGGTTGAGAAGAAGCAGTGCTTGAGGGAGACAACATTGGAATGGTTAATCGAACGCATAAGCTGCAGCTCCCGATAGTACCTTCTTAGTGGCCACCGTCTTCCCAGTTTCCAAGCATTTAGCTTACACATGCAACCATTTCGCTAAACATCAGGCTGGTAATGGACAACACAAACAGAGAAACAAACATTGTCTAGAGCAATCACCTGAAAGACGGCACCAAACGAACCAGTGCCCAAAATGTGCTCTGCCATGTAGCTTTTGAGTTCCATCTGGTTTCATCCTTTCCAGGTCTGAATTTTGAGCAGGCAAATAAACTCGTCTCATGGAGCAGCAACTGCCAAACCCACCTTCTTTTGGCACTCTGGTTTTCCATCACATGGCTTCTTTGTCCAGTGATTTTCAGGAAGGTGGCAATCTCCCAACATACTTCTCATAACAACTAACAGGAAATGCCGTTCCAACCAGTGTGACCACCAGCAGAACCCATTCGGACTTCCATGGCCTTATCCTCTATTATATATTTATGTGAAGACTGGTTAGTGAAATAGGCAAAGTAGTAAAGTAATTGATTTGTGTATCATAAGTACAAATTTCTGATTACTGCGAGTAATCAGTAGTAGTAGCATTTGGGACGAAATTTCAGTTTGGACTCAACAACTCATCTCACTAAGGCAATAGTGGCTGTAAAACTCAGGCCAAGAGACACAAGGGAAACATAAGAGGCGGACAGCGCACATGTCACCGGCCTAAGCTCGACCGCATGTTGTCCTCGTTTCCTCCAACTCGCGGGCGGCGTGCGGAGGCAGGGGAGGAGTCACCGCTGGCGAGCAAGAGGGATAGGAAGAGGGCAAATCAGAGGGAGCAAAAGGGGCAGAAGGAAGACCAGCGAAGGCGACGACGACATCCTCCCTCAACTCCTTGGCGACCAGATGAAGCAGCTGGCCAAGCTCCAGCAAACCGTTAGGCTGGCGATAGAGGATCTCTGCATTGCTCTTTGACCGAACTCCCCTCTGTCGACCAGCTTCTTCGGGCTGATTCACTGCCTCCAAGGGGCTGATACCCTCGTGCTCCACGTGCAACTACTCCACTGTCGTCCACCGCGGGCTCCCGCACCAACTAGGAGCTTGTCTGTCAGTGTTCTAGGAACAGGGGTACCCAGATCTGCCTGCCTGCGGCCCATGGCGTGGCTTCCTCGACGGCCTGGTATGGCCCAGCAGCAAGGCCTCCAAGACAAGACCAACGCGAGGGCCCCGGCCTCGTGAGGAGAACGACGCCAAGACCTCCAGAGGGGAGGCCTCCCAGGCGGCCTCCCGAGGAGCGGAGATTTCTATGCAGGTACCCAGCCTCACGAGGCTGCGATGACGTCAGCCATGACGACCATGGCCAGGCGGGTGCCAGCGGGCGAACATGAGGCAGTTTCCCTTTCGGTGCTAAGGGAGCAAGGACGGGCTCGGGTCCCCGAGGAATCCCCCAAAGGTTTCCATTCCGGTGCAACAAGACCAAGACCATGAGCTCGGCAGGACGAATGTCATCACCGAGCCAACCGCTGCGTCATGACCAGAAGCTTTGCAGGCGGAGACCACCTTTCGTGAGGATTAGATGTACTTCTTGTCCCCTTTCAAATTGGCCAGTTTGGGATCCCTTCCCGCCTAAGTTTTGAGGGAAGAGGACCGAGACCACTATAAATATAGGTTAGCCACCACCATAGAGGGGGATCAGATCCTTTCCACCCTTCCCACCATAGCCCTTGCGAGGCTGTTCATCCTCTATACTTGTTCATCCTCAGTCCCTCGTGAGGCCAATCCACCACAAAGCAGGAGTCACTACTGCAGGATGCTGCTAACGCGACACTATGATCAGAGACCCTTCGACGAAACTATGTGCGATGGAATAATCACAAACGGTGGTGTAAAATAACCGTCAAAAAAGGTACAAAACATTTGCGATGGAGGATGCATCAAACACGGTTCAGATTTTAGTTGTGTGTGTGATGCAGGGCATATGGTTCAGCTCAATTAACTGTTTGCGATGAGGAGGAACAAAAGAAACGAGCAGCCAGATGAAGGTGTGTGCGATGTACATCATACGGTTCACTCGGATGAACTATTTGTGATTAGGCAACACAAAAGAAACGGTCAGCCCGATCAAGGTGTGTGCGATGTACAACATACGGTTCACTCGGATGAACTATTTGTGATTATGCAAGAGAACAGAAACGGTTCAATATAACAAGATGTGTGTGATACGCGGCAAACAGGTCTGTAATCAGAAATGTGTGCGGAGACCGATAATAACGCAGACGATTGCTTCTAATAAGACGTATGTGATATGCTCTGTCTACACAACATCTATTGGCCATTGTGGGACGGGCGGTCATCCGGATACGCCATAAGGATGTGAAGAGGCATTCCTATCAGCAAGGACTAGTTGTTCCACCAGTAGCTCATGTAAGAAAACTATCAAGTTAAGTGTGCTCAGGCTGGAGCAACCATCGGATGGGTGACTGGATGGGAAGTTGTGTCGATGTTAAATTAGCTGATGGGATGGGTCATTTCGGTCAAATGACCGAAATGCCCCATTCCCTCAGCTAATTTAACCTCGAGGTCCTTATTTTTTATTTTTTATTATTTTTTAACACATGTTAAAGAAGGTCTACCACATTACTTTTTGATAATGTGCGATACGTGGCATACAGTTGATCCATCCGACCTGTTTGTGACAGAATAGGACGTGTGTGTTGTGGGCAAACGCTTGCTAGTATTCAACCGTTTGGGATTGATGAATTCATCATCGACTGGTTCCCTAGTGTGGTCCGTGTTCATCTCATCATCATCTACTTCTTGTGCTAGCTCGATGCTAAGTTTCCATTAATTGATGGTGTTTTATGAACACGCCATCGTTTCCCGCCATATCCTCACCTGTTTCCCGCCACCATGCTATATTGCGCATAGGGAGCGCGCGACGCACGGAGGTGACAAGCGCAGCCTGTAGGACATCCACCTTTTCCAAGCATGCCAACCCACCAAAGCGCCGCCTCTGCCATCAACCTCGTCGACGAGGAAAACAAGTAGGCGCCATGGCCCGTCGAGGCCGAGGCACTCCCTGGCAACACAATGGACGACGCCGTGATGCGCGTCATCGCCAGGGTTGAGTAGACCTTTGGCGCATGGCGCTTGAGCACAGCGGATCAAGATAGGCATGTCAGCGCCGACAGGTTGCAGCTCACCGCACAACATGATCGATGGCGCACCGCAGAGCAAGCGTGTCCGCGCCGATAGGCTGCGGCTCACCGCATGGCGAGACTGTTGGAGCGCCGCAGAGCGAGAGGCGCGGTGCGCCGCATAGCAAGAGCGGATCCATCGGCGCTTGCATGCTGTCGACACGGCGTCGCAGCTGGGTACACGTCCCGTTAGTACCCCCATTCCTCGCCAGGAGTGGATAGCTATGTATTCACAACAATCGTAGTATTGCTCTGTTTCAATGTGTGTACTCTGTTTTCCATTCTTATATGCTCTGTTTCAATGTGTGTATATACGCTTTCCATTTTGTATATGTAGATGATAACAGCTAGATTCAAATTAGTATACAAAAACAGATAGAAAGTGGAATTCATAATATATATATATATATATATTAATTTTCATTAGTTCATCACAGAATATATATATATATATAATCATCACATATACGTGATGATACTTAACAACTAGGTACAATGCATAAAATTGAAAATGAACAATACTAAAACTAATAATCCCTCCTGGGGCCAGTATTCCGGCAGCCCCTCGCCAGCAGCTCCCAGGTGTGCGGCGTCTTCCCAGTGTGGAGGCAGTATTCCGACTCCTCCGCCTCGCAACGCTTGAAATACCGATCTGCCTCTTGTTGGCGGACACGCGCGGCCGATCTTGCCATTTCGTTGGGCGCCCACCGGTGCTCCTCGTCGGTGGCACGCTGGAGCTTATCGGCCCACCTCCAAGCAGCGATGAGGCGCCCAGTGCCTATGACCTTCCTCGTGAAGTACCCGTCTTCGTACACC
This sequence comes from Aegilops tauschii subsp. strangulata, assembly GCF_002575655.3. Classification (NCBI taxonomy): domain Eukaryota; kingdom Viridiplantae; phylum Streptophyta; class Magnoliopsida; order Poales; family Poaceae; genus Aegilops; species Aegilops tauschii. The sequence goes on along the minus strand of NC_053039.3, from coordinate 73,154,965 downwards.
TCCTCGGCACGACGACGCGCCCGCCCCCAAAGCTTCGCCGCCTCCTTTTTCCAGACGGCATCACGGGCTTCACAGGCCGCCTGGTACCTGGCTTCCTCCTCCGCTTGGTACCTGGCTTCCTCCTACGCCACTTGCCTGGTTTTCTCAGCCAGCGGCAGCGACTTCCACAAACAAAGATTGTACTGGACCCAAAACCAATCCAAAGTTGGGGGTCCGGTGCAACCTCGTCAGGCGGCGCGTAGGGGTCCTCGTCACTGCTAATCGAGTGAGCGTCCTCGGGGGGCGGCGACTCCTCGTTGGCGCGTGGGCAGACCGGCGGCGCCATGACAGAGATTTGAGAGAGAGAGAGAGAGAGAGAGAGAGGGCGAGCGAGGGGAGGATGTAGATGAGAATGCAGGCGGGACGACGTGAGCAAGGAAGTATTTATTGGCGGCCGGAATCTAGATCGACGGGGACAGTACACACGCCAGTCGCCGGAATTTACGAGTACTGTAGCTTGAATTACACACGATTCCCGCAGCAAAATCCGTGTGTGAACATAATAGCTGACGGTTTCCAATATAGAACCGTGTCTGATTAATGATCCCCGCCAATCACCTACCAAACCTTGAGCCGCGAGATAGAGTGCCAATCATGTGGGGGCGGTTGTCTTGCCAGATCTTTACATTTTCTTTTTTGAACACCAGATATTTACATCGTTTGATGATTTTTTAACTCGCACACAAGTACACAAAAGTATGATTTTTCAAACCATTTTGGTTAGGCGTTGCATGAGGATGTAGTTAAAATTTGAATTACAGTCATTAAATGGTTAGAAAATCACTTAAATGTCTTTAAAAGGTCAAATGACCCTTTAAATTTTCCAAATTTTCACATGACAGTTGTATTAGTGCACGTTAAACGTAGGACAAAAATTTGAAGGCCGTTAGAGGACGCTATCAACCATCAGTCATTAAACATGCATTGTTCCCTCTTGGAACCATGAACCTTCTAGTGAGTTGCTCCGGTTTGTGAGGGGTGTGTGTCCAAACTTTCATCAAACAGGCCAATTTTTTTACCACGTCATCTTGGTGGCATGACATTAAATCAAGCAAGGTTTCATGTTTTTCTGATCATTTTTTAAGTTTTGGGAATTAAAATGCCATGGCATGCACTCCATGCATGTGCCCATGCCTTGAGACCAATATGTTTGAAAATTCCTTCTAATTTACTGCACATGCAATTAACTCGCACACTATTACACAAAAATATGTTTTTTCAAACCGTTATGGTTAGGCGTTGCATGTAGATGTCGTTGAAATTTGAATTACAGTCATTAAATGGTTAGAAAATCACTTAAATGTCTTTAAAAGGTCAAATGACCCCTCAAATTTTCCAAATTTTAACATGACAGTTGTATTAGTGCACGTTAAACGTAGGAAAAAATTGAAGGCCATAAGAGGAAGCTATCTCCCGTCCGTCATCAAACATGCATTGTTCCCTTTCGGAACCACGAACCTTCTAGCGAGTTGCTCCGGTTTGTGAGGGGTGTGTGTCCAAACTTTCGTCAAACAGGCCAATTTTTTTACCACATCATCTTGGTGGCATGACATTAAATCAAGCAAAGTTTTCATGTTTTTCTGATCATTTTTTTAATTTTTTGGAATTAAAATGACATGGCATGCACTCCATGCATGTGCCCATGCCTTGAGACCAATATGTTTGAGAATTCCTTCTAATTTACTGCACGTGGAATTAACTCGCACACAAGTACACAAAAATATGATTTTTCAAACCGTTATGGTTAGGCGTTGCATGTAGATGTAGTTCAAATTTGAATTACGGTCATTAAATGGTTAGAAAATCACTTAAATGTCTTTAAAAGGTCAAATGACCCCTGAAATTTTCCAAATTTTCACATGACAGTTGTATTAGTGCACGTTAAACGTAGGAAAAAATTTGAAGGCCGTAAGAGGAAGTTATCTCCCGTTCGTCATCAAACATGCATTGTTCCCTCTCAGAACCATGAACCTTCTAGCGAGTTGCTCCGGTTTGTGAGGGGTTGTTGTAGGGTGAAACCCTAGAGGGGAATATTTTCACACTTGGAGGGGAAAAGAGGAAGAACACAAGACACAAATCACTCAAACAAACCCAAATATCACATCCACTAGAGTAGCATACATGAGATCCACAAGATTACATGAACAATTCAAGGAAAATAGCACTAGGTAAGTTCTTCCCACTAGGTGAGGTCTTGATCTTGATCTCCTCCAAGAGGAGGGCCTGATAATCCCAAGGATTCTTCCCAAAGAGGGGTCTTGATCTCCAAGAGGAGGATGTCGGATCACGGGTTTCGGCAAAACCCTCAAGGTTTGAACACTGGGGTGCGCGCGAAGATTTCCTCCCTACCGATCCACGCCCTAGCTCGCTAAGATCTCGCGGACGAACTCGACGAACTCACAACACAAAGACACAAGATTTATACTAGTTCGGGCCACCATTGTGGTGTAATACCCTACTCCAGTGTGGTGGTGGTGGATTGCCTCTTGGGCTGATGATGAACAGTACAAGGGGAAGAACAGCCTCCTGAGGTTGAGGTGTTCTTGTGCTCGGTGTGTGGTTAAAGATTGGCCCAAGATCAGATGAGGATCTGATGGCCCCTACTGTGGTGGCTAGTCCTACTTATATAGGCCCTGGTCCTCTTCCCAAATATTGAGCAGGAAGGGAGCCAACAATGGCCAATTTGAAAGGGGACAGCTAGTACAGCTTATCCTGACAAAAGCGGTCTTCGCCTGCAAAAGGCTCTGGTGGTAACGCCGTCTTGGGCTCCATGGTGACCTCCGTCCTGTTGTCCTGTTGATCTTGGTCTCGTTGCACTGATATGGAAAACTTTGCTTGATGCCTCGGTACTCCGCGCCTGCGCTTGCCTCCTTAGCACCGAAGAGGAAACAAGGACGCTGCACGCGCTGGCGCCCGCCTGATCTTGATCGTCATGGCTCACGTCACGAGAGCCTCGCGAGGTTCGCCATGCCTTGATATCTCCGCTCCTCGTGACGCAGCCTAGTGAGGCCGCTCCTGAGGAGGTCTTGCATCGTCCGCCTCGTGAGGCTTGGCCCCTCGCGAGGGTCTTGAATGTCTCGCTGATGAAGATGGGCCGCACAGGCCTGCAACACAGCCACGCCGTGGGCCGCAGGCAGGCAAGTCTGGGGACCCCCGTTCCCAGAACGCCGACAGTAGCCCCCGGGCCCAAGGCGTGCTCGGGCTTGGCTTCGAGGCGAAGCCAAAGGTCAAGCGCGGAGCACCGTGGGCCCCAAAAGCCTGCGGCCTTGGTCGACGCGTGGCGGTTGATTGGACGTGGGCGTCTCCGCTTCCCCATGCTGCCTCAGCAACTGCTCGACTTGACAAGTCCCTGCGACATGCAAGGAAAACCATCATTACCTGTGATCGTGGGAGGCGCCGGTTGGCCTTCTTCCGCTATAAATGGGGAGGGGGCAGAGCCCTCATCGCGGCCCATCTCTTCGTGGTTCGCCTGCTTCTTTCCTCCTCTGTTCCATTGCTAGCAGCAGCTCCGATGGCGCCGATCCGAAGGTTCTCCGCTGACGAGAAAGGCAAGGCCCCGCACGATGATCCGGGGCCGCTCCCGCCGAAGAAGAGGTCGGTTCATCGTCGTGACGAAGCGGCGATGCAGGCGGTGACGAGGCCTTGGTGCGGGTGGCCTCCTCCAGGGCATCCGCTACCCTTGTACGCCCAAGCCGAGGGCTCAGGAGGGCGGAGCGACGAGCGGCGCCACCCGCATCGTGTCCGTGGTCGCCGTGCGGTGGCGACAAGCGTTGCTGCCCCTGGAATCCACGCTATGGATTCCTCGCGCGAGCTTGTACTATGGGCGCCGATGCCTCCAAGCACTTGGATCCGCTTCCCGCGGTTCTTCTCTGACGTGATGCCGCCGAGGGGGCCCCTCGAGCTCTGGCTGCAGCATGCCGACTGTGATGCTCCGGCGACCGAAGCAGAGGTCGAAGCGGTCCCCTCCGACAAGATCTTCATGACCCGCGGCTGGGGTGACGTCGCACGGGTTTGCCGCGCAAAGGGCGCCCTCGCGATCCATTTCGAGTATGACGGCGCCTCCACGCTTTTCTTCAAGGTCTTCGACACGGAGGGCCGCCGCCTGGAATATTGCCCTGGAGGGGAGCGCCAGGATGACGCGCGCTCCGCTCGTGGCTACTCCAGCAGCAGCGACTCGTGGGAGTGCAGCGGCTCTCCTGAGCTCTACGAGACTCTGGAGACGAGTGACGACAGCTACGTCCCCCCGAGCTCTCTGTCGGCATTCTGGGAACGGGGGTCCCCTGACTTGCCTGCCTGCAGCCACGGCGTGGCTATGCTAGCAAGCCTGTATAGCCCATCTTCACCGACAAGGCTTTCAAGACCCTCGCGAGGGGGCAAGCCTCGCGAGGCGGGCGACGCAAGACCTCCTTGGGAGCAGCCTCTCCAGGCAAGCTCGCAAGGAGCGGAGATATCAAGGCGGGGCAAACCCTCTGAGGCTCTCATGACGTGAGCCATGACGATCGACATGAGGCGGGCGCGAGGCGGGCGCCAGCGCGCGCAGCGTCCTTGTTTCCTCTTTGGTGCCAAGGGGGCAAGCGCAGGCGCGGAGTACCGAGGCATCAGGCAAAGGTTTCCATATCAGTGCAATGAGACCGAAGACCAGCAGGACGCCAGGACGGAGGTCACCATGGAGCCCAAGACGGCGTCACCGCAGGGGCCTTTGGCAGGCAAAGACCGCTTTTGTCAGGATAGCTTGTACTAGCTGTCCCCTTTCAAATTGGCCGCCGTTGTTGGCTCCCTTCCCGCTCAGTATTTGGGAAGAGGACAAGGACCTATATAAGTAGAACTAGCCACCACCGTAGGGGCAACGGATGGAGGACTGGATCCACCCCATCCTCAGACCCACACAAGTTCGCCAAGCACAAGAACACCTCAACCTCAGGAGGCTGTTCTTCCCCTTGTACTGTTCATCAGTAGCCCAAGAGGCAATCCACCACCACCACACTGGAGTAGGGTATTACACCACAACGGTGGCCCGAACCAGTATAAATCTCGTGTCTTTCTGTGTTGCGAGTTCGTCGAGTTCGTCCGCGAGATCTTGGCAAGCTAGGGCGTAGATCGGTAGGGGGAAAGAACTTTGCGTGCACCCCAGAGTTCGAACCTTAAGGGTTTTGCCGGAACCCCAGATCCGACATTTGGCGCGCCAGGTAGGGGTGCGCCGAAGCCTCTTCCCCGCCGATCAGTCCACCGACGCTCCACGCCCCGATGTCCGGCAACCCAAGGCCGGACTCCGACCGCTGGGCAGCTTGGCCAGCCCGAGCGGTGTCACCTGCCCATGAAGACCTCGACCCCGCGCTCCAGGCGGCGCGAGCGCCGTCTAACGCTGTGGGGCACAGGCGGCGCGGCCAGGCGTCGTCCACCCTCACTCCACGGCAGGTACAAGCCGCTGCAAGGGCAGCAAGCCACGCCACAGCAACAGCGCCGCACTCACGATTGGAGCAGGCAAACATGCGGGCAGCGCTCATGGTGGCGCGAGAGCTGCTGCGGTGCCGGCTGATGGAGAGCGGCCAGGATGCACTGCTGTAACGCGTTGCCTAGCTGCTGGACGTGGCGGCATCGGGAGCGCCGCCCTTCTGCTATCAGCTTCCTTCTCAGGCCACTTCGGGGTCTCATGGCGGGCCTCGCCGCAACCACGCGCCATCGGGTGTGCCTGGGGGCTTCACCAACACCAGCTCGGCCGGCGGCGCCGGGGGCTCCGCCGCCCCCATGCCGCCCGCGACAAGCATGGGCACAAGCGTCTCCTCCCATGGTCCCAGTGAGATGCCGTGCTACCATCCTCAGGACGCCACGCTGGGCCGGGCAACATGGAGTGTGGGGCACTACGGCGAGGTGTTCGGGGTAACGGCCCCGGAAGCCTACGTGCCCCGCATGATGGACCAAGAGTGCGCACCGGATGACGACCTTGGCTCATTACTCGAAGAAGATTGGGAAGAAGGGACGCTAGAAGTGGAAGCCTTCCAGGAACTGACGGAGAACCGCAACGGCCGTGCCAGCAACAACAACTACAGGGTACCACTAATCTCTCAGGAGCAGGCTTACGCTAACCGTGGGCTGCAAGTGAATCAGGTCACAACGTCATCGGTCGACGACCCCGGCGCAGAAGCATCCCTTTTGCCGGGGGAAGCACGCTGGGGGCCACGAGGAGGGAGCCAGGAGCAAGGCCCCTCCCCACTTCGCGCGAAGCCAGGCAACGCCCGGAGGTAGGCCCTCTGCCGGGGAGGCGCCGGCGAGCCTTCCACCGGCAGAGGACCCGTGGTCGCCGAGGGCACCGCTGGCGTCCCCTTTCCCCCCTTTGTGTCGTCCAGGTTGCCGGTCGGCTCAAAGGTGGTCGAGGGTGGCGCAAGGCGGGGCCCTCGGAGCAAGGCCGGTTCTTGTAAAGAAGGCGCAGTGCCTGTGAAGCTCGCCGCCCGTGACACTCTCACGTAATAATGAGTGGGGCTGTACACGCCCCGGAGTCTTAGGGGTGCCGGCCACAGGCCCTGGGGCTCCCTCCCACGCCTAGTGGCAGCACTTAGCTCTGCGCTGGTGAGAAGACTTGAAGACTAGACTAGGCGCCGGAAGCGGCCATTTGCTTTGGATCTCTTCTTCTGTAGCCTTGCTTTCTGGATTTGGATTTAAGTTGAAGTCGAGCTTTTGTCGATGTGTGTGGGGGGGGGGGTAAATTTTCTCGTTCGAGCGATTTCTCCCCATATGGTTCTGGCCTTGGTCTGGAGCTCACGCTCACCGCCCCCCTCGCGGGCCCCTCGCAAGCGGGGCTGGGCACAACACGCGCGTCGCGCGGGCCGATCGGCGCAGGAACCTCGCGAGGCCCTCTCGGGCGGGTCAGCAGACCCTTCAGGAGCCCCATGGCGACTTTCGACCCTACTGCCTAATTCAGGGCCCGCTCCAGCTAAGGTAAACCGCAGCGGCAAAACTTGCCGTCAGACTCATGACCGATCAAAACGCACCCTCGGTTCGGCATAAAGAAGTGGAAATCATGATTTGTTTACATGAGGAGCTCCCGCTCCCAAAATGCTCGCACAATCTTTAGGGGCCACGCCCGAGTTTTTTACATACAGGGAGAAGCAGTAAAAGGACCAGGAATTAGCCAGATATGTCGCTCGCCGCGTCCTCTACGTCGTCTTCGGACGCGCCGCTTGCGTTGCTATCACCATCATCGGCGCCGCCGCCACCGTTACCAGCGCCAACGTCCCCAGCATCGACCACGTCGCCTCCGTCTGCGGCAACCACCACCGTGTCGTCCTCTGAAGTGAAGGCCCTGACCAGTGCGTCCACGTAATCCTCTACCCACCACGCCAGGTCGTCCCGGACGACCGTAGGAACGGGGGCAATGGCGGCGTCAAAATCAAAGTTGGGGTTGGCATTCAGGAGATGGCTAAAGACACGGGAGAAAGCGCGCTCGAGTAGGCCGCGACTCCTCTCTTCCACAAGCCTGCGAGCTTCGTCAGATCGGGCCTCCAGGCGTGTCACCACGTCGGTGAAGAAGCGGAGGTGACTAGCATAGTCATTCACCTGAGGATGGGGGGCGTTCGCGTCACAGAGATGGCCCAGGGCAGCATTGGCCATGTTCCGAAGATTCTGAAGCATGGGGGCATGAACTCGCTCCAGCGTTCGCCTCTCCAGCACCTCCTCCCGACTCTGCCGCGAGACGGGCTCGGCGTCATCAACCCGCCTCAGGAGGGAGAGCAATTCGGCGCGGGCGGAGGCCAACTCTGCCTGCGTCGTGGCCAGGGCGACAGCCGTGGCCTCCGCGCGCTTCTCTGCATCAGCGAGCCTGGGCCTGAGGGCAGCGGCCCTGCCCGCATCCTCCGTTCCCGCGAGCTTCAACTTCAATTCATACCTACCCTCCAGATCTGCGCGAGCTTCGGCCACCCGACGATCAACCTCCTCCTGAACCTTGGCCTCGCGTGCGCCGACGGCATCTTCTGCTTGAGAAGCTTGACGCACCCTCATCTCCAGTCCCTCGAGCTCGAGGCTGCGTTAAACGGCTTCCAGAGCCAGCGCCTCCTCGTGCTTCCGGACCTCCTCTTCCTCGGCAGGCATCCCCCTCAGCGACGCAAGGGCGGCTCTGCATGCCTCCACCTCACGCTCGAGGGACGCACTCCAGGCTTGGAGCTCCCACACGCGCTTCTCCGCAGCCTCACGACGGCGGTCAGCCTCGCGAGCCTCCTCCAGGGCTCGGGAGCAAGCTTCGCGGGAAACCTTGAGGGACGCCTCGGCCTTCGCATTGTCAAGATCACGCTGGTAGCAGCCTAGGTTGATAGCCACCCTTAGCTTACGCCGCTCCTCCGCCAGTCGAAGACCTTCAGCCTCAAGACGCGAGTCGACACCCGCGAGCTCTTCACCAAGTCGGCTCATCGCGCCCATCGCCTCCTGGAAGAGCTCATGGCGAACGACGCTCCGCCCGTGCTCGAACTCGAACGCGCGGCTCACCTCTTCCTCCACCCCGGGGGCTGTAGGCGAGGCATCAAGCGGCGCACCACCTCTCGGCAGGGGGCTGGGGGCTGGTGCTGCCCCAGGCGCCAGCCAGTTCTCGCGGGGGGCCCGCTGCTTGAAGAGGAACCAAAGACCGAAGCCAACCAGCTGATGTCCATGATCGGAGGAGGTGTCCTGGGCACGCCCGCCAGGCTCCATGCCAAGCCGTAGGGGAGGAACGGCAAGGTCGCAGGATCAGCGTGCCACGAAGGCAAGGGCACTCCCTCAACCAACCCTGCTCCAGGGGCAGCAAGCGGGCTCGGAGCGCTCAAGGCCAATGGGGGAGTCGAGGAAGGAGGAGGCCGTTTCTCAGGAGGCGCATCAGCCTCGACGGAAGGAGCCCTGAAGGACTAACGTCAGGAGAAGAAAACAGCACACAAGAAGCCATAGCAGTATGGTACTTACACGTCGACGGTGATGTACTTCCTTCACTTCAGCGGCCCAAAGATGTTGTTGCCGCTCGGGGATCCTTTCCTCTTGCGGAGCTCCTCGAAGTCCACGCAGAGCCGACCGAAGCGCTGGACGTGGCGGCCAGCGCGTGGCGAGGCCGAGAAAGAGCTTGGAGGGACCGCTCCAGGGGTGCCCGGCTGCGGTGAACAGTCGGGCGCCGTCTCACCACAACTTCCCGAGGCATCCGGGGCCTCGGCCTTGGGAATCGCATGCTGCGTCACCTCGGTAACCGACGCCCTAGGGGACGGGTCGCGAGCTCCCGAGGACGACGCCCTAGGATCACCAGACGGCATGAGCTCCCCAGCACTCGAGCCACCAACCTCCGTCGGAGCTTGCCCCCTGCGCCCACACTTGGGGCAAGCTCGGCACCGGCGGCGAGAAAGGGAACCACATCAACAGGGTTCTCGCGGGGCCCCACCAGGCCAATCGGGCGCAGCCCCCACTCGTTAAAGGAGGGCATGCTTTCGGAAAATTCATCCTTATTCTTGCAATGGTACAACAGGCAGTTCTTCCCAGGCAAGTCGTCCGGCAAAGGGACACCCGTCAGGACCTTGAGCACTGTTTGTCGCGTCCCGAGAGGGAGCCCGGACTCCTGAAACCTCATATGGTCCTGACTACTGAGCAAGGTCCACATCGGCCGAGAGTGGCGCTGAAGCAGAGCGACTCGGCGCTTAACGAACTCCTTCACCACCATCGGCGCAGTCACGCCGCGGTCCTTCAACCTCCTCAGCCTGAGCCAGATGGGAAGGAGGCGGGGGCTCGCGAGCCTCTACTGGCCCCAACTGGAGTTGGGAACAGCAGGCCCTGGCGGAGCTTGGAGCAGAGGGCTGAGCACGCCGGCATCGACAAACACCCACCGTGTCCGAATCTCGCTCGTGGATGGAGGAAGCTCGAAGTCGATCCCCGCGCCCGCCGTCGCGGCCACGGCCTGGAAGCTCGCGCACCCCAAGCTTTGCTGAGGGTCAATCAGATGCAATGAGAAGAAATGGCGGAAGAGGGCCACAGAGGGAGCGATGCCCACCATGGCTTCGCACACAAAGGCGAAGACGGCGAGCAGAGTCACAGATTGAGGGTTGAGATGCAGCATGTGGATCTGGTAATGCTCAAGCACCGCGTTGAAGAAGGCAGAGAAAGGAGGAATCAAGCCAGCCCAAAGGGCATCGATGAAGATTGGGACTTCAGTGGCCGCCTGATACGTCTCCAACGTATCTATAATTTTTGATTGCTCCATGCTATATTATCTACTGTTTTGGACATTATTGGGCTTTATTATCCACTTTTATATTATTTTTGGGCCTAACCTATTAACCGAAGGCCCAGCCCAGAATTGCTGTTTTTGCCTATTTTAGAGTTTCGCAGAAAAAGAATATCAAACGGAGTCCAAACGGAATGAAACCTTCGGGAACGTGATTTTTAGGAAGATTATGATCCGGGAGACTTGGACCCTACGTCAAGAAACAAAAGAGGAGGCCACGAGGTAGGGGGCGTGCCCACCCCCCAGGGCGCGCCCTCCACCCTCATGGGCCCCCTTTTGCTCCACCGACGTACTCCTTCCTCCTATATATATACCTACGTACCCCCAAACAATCAGATACGGAGCCAAAAACCTAATTCCACCGCCGCAACCTTCTGTACCCACGAGATCCCATCTTGGGGCCTGTTCCGGAGCTCTGCTGGAGGGGGCATCCATCACGGAGGGCTTCTACATCAACACCATAGCCTCTCCGATGAAGTGTGAGTAGTTTACTTCAGACCTTCGGGTCCATAGTTAGTAGCTAGATGGCTTCTTCTCTCTTTTTGGATCTCAATACAATGTTCTCCCCCTCTCTCGTGGAGATCTATTCGATGTAATCTTCTTTTTGCGGTGTGTTTGTTGAGACCGATGAATTGTGGGTTTATGATCAAGATTATCTATGAACAATATTTGAATCTTCTCTGAATTCTTTTATGTATGATTGGTTATCTTTGCAAGTCTCTTCGAATTATCAGTTTGGTTTGGCCTAATAGATTGATCTTTCTTGCAATGGGAGAAGTGCTTAGCTTTGGGTTCAATCTTGCGGTGTCCTTTCCCAGTGACAGTAGGGGCAGCAAGGCACGTATTGTATTGTTGCCATCGAGGATAACAAGATGGGGTTTTTATCATATTGCATGAATTTATCCCTCTACATCATGTCATCTTGCTTAAGGCGTTACTCTGTTTTCATGAACTTAATACTCTAGATGCATGCTGGATAGCGGTCGATGAGTGGAGTAATAGTAGTAGATGCAGGCAGGAGTCGGTCTACTTGTCTCGGACGTGATGCCTATATACATGATCATACCTAGATATTCTCATAACTATGCTCAATTCTGTCAATTGCTCAACATTAATTCGTTCACCCACCGTAAAATACTTATGCTCTTGAGACAAGCCACTAGTGAAACCTATGGCCCCCGGGTCTATCTTCATCGTATTAATCTTCCAACACTTATTTATTTCCTTTGCTTTTACTTTGCTTTTATTTTACTTTGCATCGTTATCATAAAAATACCAAAAATATTATCCTATCATATCTATCAGATCTCACTCTCGTAAGTGACCGTGAAGGGATTGGCAACCCCTTATCACGTTGGTTGCGAGGATTTATTTGTATTGTGCAGGTGCGAGGGACTCGCGCGTAGCCTCCTACTGGATTGATACCTTGGTTCTCAAAAACCGAGGGAAATACTTACGCTACTTTGCTGCATCACCCTTTCCTCTTCAAGGGAAAACCAACGCAGTGCTCAAGAGGTAGCACCGCCCAGACAATGCGAGCGCGAGACGCAGGCCAAGCCACCGTCTCCCCCCACTTGTTGAAGCTAGAAGCGAGCATTGGACGCACCTTGTCCATGGCCTCGTCGTTGAGCACCAAGGATCGGCTGACCACAGGCTCGACAGCCGGAGGCGCATTTGGCGAAGACAGGGGCTTCTTCCCCTTGTCTGCTTGTTTCGGCGTCATGGCAATGAAGCGGGCAGAGGGCAGGTCAGGTTGGAGAGGACAAGCAGAGTCTCGACAAAGCAGAGAGATTGGGGAAACAAGGTGTGGGCGATGGAGGAATAACTGTGTAGGGTGCGGGAGCCGCGTAGCCAGGCGGATTCTAAGGCAGCATGGGGAAGCAGAGGCGCCCACGTCCACTCAACCGCCACGCGTCGACCGAGGCCACCGGCTTTTGGGGCCCGCAGCGCTCCGCGCTTGACCTTTGGCTTTGCTTCGAAGCCAAGCCCGAGCGCACCTTGGGCCCGGGGGCTACTATCGGCGTTCTGGAAACGGGGGTCCCAGACTTGCCTGCCTGCGGCCCACAGCGTGGCTATGCTAGCGGGCCTGTACGTCCCATCTTCACCGACAAGGCTTTCAAGACCCTCACAAGGGGCCAAGCCTCGCGAGGCGAGCGACACAAGACCTCCTCAGGAGCAGCCTCTCCAGGCAGGCTCGCGAGGAGCGGAGATATCAAGGTGGGGCAAACCTCGCGAGGGTCTCGTGACGTGAGCCATGACGATCGACACCAGGCGGGCGCCAGCGCGCGCAGCGTCCTTGTTTCCTCTTTGGTGCCAAGGGGGCAAGCGCAGGCACGGAGTACCGAGGCATCTGGCAAAGGTTTCCATATCGGTGCAACAAGACCGAAGACCAGCAGGACGCCAGGACGGAGGGCACCATGGAGCCCAAGACGGCGTCACCGTAGGGGCCTTTGGCAGGCGAAGACCGCTTTTGCCAGGATAGCTTCTACTAGCTGACCCCTTTCAAATTGGCCGCCGTTGTTGGATCCCTTCCCGCTCAGTATTTGGGAAGAGGACCAGGACCTATATAAGTAGAACTAGCCACCGCCGTAGGGGCAACGGATGGAGGACTGGATCCACCCCATCCTCAGACCCACACAAGTTCGCCAAGCACAAGAACACCTCAACCTCAGGAGGCTGTTCTTCCCCTTGTACTGTTCATCAGTAGCCCAAGAGGCAATCCACCACCACCACACTGGAGTAGGGTATTACACCACAACGGTGGCCCGAACCAGTATAAATCTCGTGTCTTTCTGTGTTGCGAGTTCGTCCACGAGATCTTGGCGAGCTAGGGCGTAGATCGGTAGGGGGGAAAGAACTCCGCGCGCACCCCAGAGTTTGAACCTTAAGGGTTTTGCCGGAACCCTAGATCCGACACTCTCGCTGGGCTCGGAGCAGGGCTGCGGCATCCAGCCATCGCCGCCACTGATCTGGATGGGGTTGGCGCCGGCCTCCCGCGGCCCACTGTTGATGATGGCGTCAATCGCGGGAGGGTGTAGATAGGATTCCCCTAGGTTCTCATTTCCTGTTCCCTGCGAGGAAGCAAGAAGTGCCTCGTGGGGGCGTGTAAGGGTCTGTGATGTCTTTTGTGTATGTCTTCCTTATTATGAAAATCTGCAAACGCATGTCCAGTTAAGGCTCGGTCTCCCCTTTCCAACCTTGCGATAGCTTGTTGCTCTATGCTGACAGGTCCCGGTCCCCAGGCAGGCTACATCCGTCGCTGGTATGCCAGGTCGCGTGCCGTGGTCAAGGCCAGGAGGTGAGCGGCCCGAGGTCCAATAAGAGCCCCTGAGGTGCGATGCTCAGGAGGTCCCCTTTAGCGCTCAAGCAGCCATGGTAAGGCAAGAAAGGGAGGCGACATGGCCGCAACAGGGCTGCGGCGAGCGCGATCCTTAGGCTCTAACAATTAGCCAATCTGAGCGCGAGACTTATCTCGGTGGTTTGGGGTCGATTCCTTGTGATGTGACAGGCTGGTGCGCAAGATTCCGCAGCGTAGCTAGGTCGGGCACATACGAGTCTCCCTTCTCCCATGTTCTCCTTAGTGCTCTACATCCTCAGGTCTCGGCCCTCGAGCGAGCTCAGCCGCCGCTGGTATGCCAGGTCGTGATGCCATGGTCAAGGCCAGGGGTGAGGGCTGGAGAGCTAGTAAGAGCTCCTGAGTCGCGATGCTCAGGAGCCCCCCTTTTAACGCGCAAGCGGATTGCACGGGAGAAGAAGAAGCTCGCGGTGCCGACTGCTATCCTCCCCGTGAGATCCCTGCGAACCAGCACAAGGAGAAGCACGGTTTGCCATTATGGTTGTTAGTCCGCCCAGTTGCTTCGCAAGGAGGCGACGGCACTGAGGGCCTGGTGAGGTGAAGTGTGCGGGGCGTGCCGCGAGCCAGAGCTCGTCCGCTCAGATTTGTCAACACTGCAGGGACGGACCCATGCACAAGCGTCGTGCCGGCGTGAGCAGCCCCCGTGGGAGGCGAGAGTCAGGCAGATGACGGCGGTTACGGATAGGTTAAGCATGGAGAGCAGATCAGCTTGGGTAAATGCAGAAAGATACATGCCACTGGGTCAGGCCCGAACGGCTTGGGGATGATGCAGCCCAAGGGGTGCCCCCAGCAAGGTAAGCTAAAGACATAAGCAAAAGGGATACATGCCACAGGGACGGACCCACGTGGCCTGGGAATGATGCAGCCCAAGGGGCGCTCCCAGCTGAATGAACTTGGAAAATGTCACCTGGTTCTGTTGATGAAGAGATGTCGGGGCAGCTGAAGGTACGCGGTGAAGGGATTGCTCCTCACGAGCCACCGGGGCCCTGAGCCTCGGCAGGCTCTGAGGGCTCAGGTGGTTCCCTGAGGACCGTCTCCATCTCTGTCAGCACTGCATGGTGCCAGGCCTCCTGAGCTGCCAGGATGCGCTGCAAGTTGCGCTGATAGGCTGACGACACGCTCGGTAGGCCGAAAGGCATGCAAACGTAGCTGTGTGGTGAACCCTCGCAATGGCCCACGCGTGAAGGCCAGAAAAGCTCCTGAGAAGCGGCCCTGTTGAGTCCTGGGACGTCAATGCAGACACGCAGCCCAGCATCCTCGCCTGGATGGGGAGCTGCGCCTCGTGAGCGGCGGTGGCCGCGCATGGCCCCTGCATCTTGCAGTTCCTGAGTGGCCTTGGTGATGAACTCCTGAGCGGTGGGCACTCCTCGCCCTGTGTCCTCCTGAGGGAAACGTGCCGTGAAGCACACCTCCAAGTGGTGCCCAAACACCTCCCTCGTGATGTTGGCAAGGTCTGAGGCCCTCCAGAAGTGAGCCCCCAAGCCCTGCCGAGGAGGGCGCTGGGTGCGCCTTCCTATGCGATGGAGGGAGGCGCCCCCTGGAGCGGGCGCTGATCCTGACGAGGTTCCAGCTGCGATGCCACCCTCCCGAGGTCCGGCACAGCTGCTTCTTCTTCTTGGGGATGGCCTCTGGAGGGCCCTCGCCCTTGCTGTCGGGGTCGTCGATTGCTGTAGCTTGAAAGGCACACTCGGTGCAGCACACCACGTCTCTTTCTTCGCATGGGACCGTGATGATTCTGCCGCTTCCCGGCATCTTGAGGACGTTGTAGCCGTGGTGTGTCACCGCCATGAACTTGGCCAGGGCTGGATACCCAAGGATGGTGCTGTATGGCAGACGGATGTGCGCGACGTCGAAGTCGATGAGCTCGGTGCAGTAGTTCTTGCGTTCTCTGAAGGTGACAGGGAGGCGGACCTGCTCTATCGGTGTGGTGGAATCGTCGGTCACTCCTGAGAAAGGCTTGGTAGGCTGAAGATGATCATACGGCACTTGGAGGTTGTCGAATGTGTCGACGAACAGGACGTTGAGCCCCGCGCCGCCATCGATGAGGGTCTTGGTAACTTGCACGTTGCTGATGACTCGTGAACAAAGCATCGAGAGGGTGCCGGTGGTGGCCGCACACTTGAGCTGATCTGCCGAGTTGAAGGTGATGGCGCACTGGGACCACCTGAGCGGGCGCGTGGCCTCAAGCTTGGGGAGGACTGCATTCACTTCACGAGCAAACTGTTTGAAGATACGCTGCAAGGCTGGGGCCTGGGCTCTGCCCAAGATGCAGGCGATAGTGCGCGGCTCCTGGAAACCCCCAACCCCCTCGTCCTGATGGTGGTCGTCATTCCTTTTTGGCGGTGGCGGCAGCGGGGGAAGACCGGCGTTGCCCTGAGGACGATCCTCACGAGGCTGGTCCCTCCAGGTGCCCTCGCGAGGATGATCCTGCCAGTGGTCCTCACGAGGCCTGTCGTGCCATTCCTGGCGCGGGCCACGGTCATCCCAGCGCCCGCCACCACGTCCTCCTCCTCGGCCGTAGCCCCGGTCACCGCGCTCGGGCCGTCGACCGAAGCGTCCTTCGCGAATGGCTCTGAGCTCTTGATAGTCGCTGGTGTTGTGGGTATTCAGGTGGTGGAAGGCGCAGAACGGTCGGCTGCTCTTGGATGACTCGGGCTGGTCTCTGCTTCGCTTGGTGTCCGGCTCCGCTGCGAGTACGGCTGCTCCCTTCGCTTCACGTCCTTGGCCTTGGCTTTCTTCTCCTCCGGGTCCGCAGCTGGCAGTTCGAGGAGGGAGAGGCGCCCCTCCTCAGCTCTTGCGCACTTGGTTGCCAGGTTGAACAGCTCCTGAGATGTGCACAACTCCTCGTGGATAGCGAGCTCTTCCTTCATCTTGACGTCGCGGACGCCATCAGAAAACGCGGAGATGATGGCCTCGTCCGTCACCTTGGGGATCTTGAGACAACTGTTGTTGAAGCACTGGATGTACTTCTGGAGGGTCTCTCCTGGTTTTTGCTTGACGCGGCGTGATGTCTACTACGCAACCTTCTCCTTGTAGATGTTGTTAGGCCTCCAAGTGGAGAGGTTTGTAGGACAGTAGCTAATTTCCCTCAAGTGGATGACCTAAGGTTTATCAATCCGTGGGAGGTGTAGGATGAAGATGGTCTCTCTCAAACAACCATGCAACCAAATAACAAAGAGTCTCTTGTGTCCCCAACACACCCAATACAATGGTAAATTGTATAGGTGCACTAGTTCGGCTAAGAGATGGTGATACAAGTGCAATATGGATGGTACATATAGGTTTTTGTAATCTGAAAATATAAAAACAGCAAGGTAGCGAGTGGTAAAAGTGAGCACAAACGGTATTGCAATGCTTCAAAACAAGGCCTAGGGTTCATACTTTCACTAGTGCAAGTTCTCTCAACAATAATAACATAATTGGATCATATAACTATCCCTCAACATGCAACAAAGAGTCACTCCAAAGTCACTAATAGCGGAGAAAAAATGAAGAGATTATTGTAGGGTACGAAACCACCTCAAAGTTATTCTTTCGGATCGATCTATTCAAGAGTCCGTAGTAAAATAACACAAAGCTATTCTTTCCGTTCAATTTATCATAGAGTTCGTACTAGAATAACACCTTAAGACACAAATCAACCAAAACCTAATGTCACCTAGATACTCCAATGTCACCTCGAGTATCCGTGGGTATGGTTATACGATATGCATCACACAATCTCAGATTCATCTACTCAAACCAACACAAAGTACTTCAAAGAGTGCCCCAAAGTTTCTATCGGAGAGTCAAGACGAAAACGTGTGCCAACCCCTATGCATAGGTTCATGGGCGGAACCCGCAAGTTGATCACCAAAACATACATCAAGTGGATCACGTGATATCCCATTGTCACCACAGATAAGCACGGCAAGACATACATCAAGTGTTCTCAAATCCTTAAAGACTCAATCCAATAAGATAACTTCAAAGGGAAAACTCAATCCATTACAAGAGAGTAGAGGGGGAGAAACATCATAAGATCCAACTATAATAGCAAAGCTCGCGATACATCAAGATCGTACCACCTCAAGAACACGAGAGAGAGAGAGAGAGAGATCAAACACGTAGCTACTGGTACATACCCTCAGCCCCGAGGGTGAACTACTCCCTCCTCGTCATGGAGAGCACCAGGATGATCAAGATGGCCACCGGTGAGGGATCCCCCCTCCGGCAGGGTGCCGGAACAGGGTCCCGATTGGTTTTTGGTGGCTACAGAGGCTTGCAGCGGCGGAACTCCCGGTCTATTCTGTTCCCCGATGGTTTTAGGGTATATTGATATATATAGGCGAAAGAAGTCGGTCAGGGGAGCCACGAGGGGCCCGCGAGGGTGGGCGCGCCCCCTGCCTCGTGCTCTCCTCGTTGATTCCCTGACGTGTACTCCAAGTCTCCTGGATTGCTTCCGTTCCAAAAATAACTCTCCCAAAGGTTTCATTCCATTTGGTCTCCGTTTGATATTCCTTTTCTGCGAAACACTAAAACAAGGAAAAAAACAGAAACTGGCACTGGGCTCTGGGTTAATAGGTTAGTCCCAAAAATAATATAAAAGTGTTTAATAAAGCCCATAAACATCCAAAACAGATAAAATAATAGCATGGAACAATAAAAAAATTATAGATACGTTGGAGACGTATCAGCATCCCCAAGCTTAATTCCTGCTCGTCCTCGAGTAGGTAAATGATAAAAACAGAATTGTTGATGTGGAATGCTACCTTATATATTTATCAATGATATCTTCTTTATTGTGGCAAGAATATTCAGATCCGTAAGATTCAAAACAAAAGTTTAATATTGACATGAAAACAATAATACTTCAAGCATACTAACAAAGCAATCATGTCTTCTCAAAATAACATGGCCAAAGAAAGCTATTCCTACAAAGTATTTAAATCATGCACAACCCCGATGACAAGCCAAGCAATTGTTTCATACTTTTGGTGTTCTCAAACTTTTTCAATCTTCACGCAATACATGAGCGTGAGCCATGGACATAGCACTATAGGTGGAATAGAATGGTGGTTGTGGAGAAGACAAAAAGGAGAAGATAGCCTCACATCAACTAGGCGTCTCAACGGGCTACGGAGATGCCCATCAATAGATATCAATGTGAGTGAGTAGGGATTTCCATGCAACGGATGCACTAGAGCTATAAGTATATGAAATCTCAACAAAAGAAACTAAGTGGGTGTGCATCCAACTCGCTTGCTCACGAAGACCTAGGGCATTTTGAGGAAGCCCATCATTGGAATATACAAGCCAAGTTCTATAATGAAAAATTCCCACTAGTATATGAAAGTGATATCATAGGAGACTCTCTATCATGAAGATCATGGTGCTACTTTGAAGCACAAGTGTGGTAAAAGGATAGTAGCATTGTCCCTTCTCTCTTTTTCTCTCATTTTTTTGGGCCTTCTCTTTTTTTATGGCCTTTCTTTTTTTTTAATTTTTCGTCCGGAGTCTCATCCCGACTTGTGGGGGAATCATAGTCTCCATCATCCTTTCCTCACTTGGGACAGTGCTCTAATAATGATGATCATCACACTTTTATTTACTTACAACTCAAGAATTACAACTCAATACTTAGAACAAAATATGACTCTATATGAATGCCTCCGGCGGTGTACCGGGATGTGCAATGACTCATGAGTGACATGTATGAAAGAATTATGAATGGTGTCTTTGCCATAAATATAATGTCAACTACATGATCATGCAAAGCAATATGACAATGATGGAGCGTGTCATAATAAACGGAATGGTGGAAAGTTGCATGGCAATATATCTCAGAATGGCTATGGAAATGCCATGATAGGTAGGTATGGTGGCTGTTTTGAGGAAGGTATATGGTGGGTGTATGATACCGGCGAAAGGTGCGCGGTATTAGAGAGGCTAGCAATGGTGGAAGGGTGAGAGTGCGTATAATCCTTGGACTCAACATTAGTCATAAAGAACTCACATACTTATTGCAAAAATCTATTAGTTATCGAAACGAAGTACTACACGCATGCTCCTAGGGGGGTAGATTGGTAGGAAAAGACCATCGCTCGTCCCCGACCGCCACTCATAAGGAAGACAATCAGTAAATAAATCATGCTCCGACTTCATCACATAACGGTTCACCATACGTGCATGCTACGGGAATCACAAACTTTAACACAAGTATCTCTCAAATTCACAACTACTCAACTAGCATGACTCTAATATTACCATCCTCATATCTCAAAACAATCATAAGGAATCAAACTTCACATAGTATTCAATGCACTTTATATGAAAATTTTATTATATCCCTCTTGGATGCCCATCAAATTAGGACTAAATTCATAACCAAAGCAAATTACCATGTTGTTTAAGACTCTCAAAATAATATAAGTGGAGCATGAGAGTTCATCTATTTCTTCAAAATAGAACCACCGCCGTGCTCTAAAAGAATATAAGTGAAGCACTAGAGCAAACGACAAACTACTCCAAAAGATATAAGTGAAGATCAATGAGTAGTCGAATAATTATGCAACTATGTGAAAACTCTCTAACATTTAAGAATTTCAGATCTTGGTATTTTATTCAAACAGCAAGCAAAGCTAAAGAAAATAAAATGACGCTCCAAGCAAAACACATAGCATGTGGTGAATATAGCTCCAAGTAAAGTTACCGATGAACGAAGACGAAAGAGGGGATGCCATCCGGGGCATCCCCAAGCTTAGGCTCTTGGTTGTCCTTGAATATTACCTTGGGGTGCCTTGGGCATCCCCAAGCTTAGGCTCTTGCCACTCCTTATTCCATAGTCCATCGAATCTTTACCCAAAACTTGAAAACTTCACAACACAAAACTTAACAGAAAATCTCGTGAGCTCCGTTAGCGAAAGAAAACAAAACACCACTTCAAGGTACTGTAATGAACTCATTCTTTATTTGTATTGGTGTTAAATCTACTATATTCCAACTTCTCTATGGTTTATAAACTATTTTACTAGCCATAGATTCATCAAAATAAGCAAACAACACAAGGAAAACAGAATCTGTCAAAAACAGAACAATATGTAGTAAACTGTAACTAACGCAAACTTCTGGAACTCAAAAAATTCTACCAAAATAGGAAGACCTAGACCATTTGATTATTGATATGCTTCAATTGGAATCAGTATTTTATCACGTTCTGGTGATTTTAAACAATTGCTTTCGTGAACATATAGTTTCTGGAATTTTCAGCAAGATCAAATAACTGTCATCCAAGAAGATCCTATAGGTCTTACTTGGCACAAACACTAATTAAAACATAAAACCACATCTAAACAGAAGCTAGATGGATTATTTATTACTAAACAGGAACAAAAAGCAAAGAACAAAAATAAAATTGGGTTGCCACCCAACAAGCGCTAACTTTTAACGCCCCTAGCTAGGCATGATGATTTCAATGATGCTCACATAAAAGATAAGAATTGAGACATAAAGAGAGCATCATAAAACACATGGCAAGCACATTTAAGTCTAACCCACTTCCTATGTGTAGGGATTTTGTGAGAAAACAACTTATGGGAACAATAATCAACTACCATAGGAAGGCAAAACAAGCATAACTTCAAGACTTTAAGCACATAGAGAGGAAACTTGATATTATTGCAATTCCTACAAGCATATGTTCCTCCCTCATAATAATTTTCAGTAGAATCATGAATGAATTCAACAATGTAACCAGCACCTAAAGCATTCCTTTCATGATCTACAAGCATAGAAAATTTACTACTCTTCACATAAGCCAAATTCTTCTCATTCGGAATAGTGGATGCATCATAAGAAACTCGAATACTATAAATTGTTTCCACATTAAAAGAGTAATGTTCAGAGAAAGGGTACTCATAATCATGACAAGTTTTATAAATATAATCATCACTACTTTTTATAGCATAAGTATCATCACAAAAATCATCATAAGTAGCAACTTTGTTCTCATCATAATCAATTGAAACCTCTTCCAAAATAGTGGAATCATTACTAAATAAAGTCATGACCTCTCCAAATCCACTTTCATCAACATAATCATCATAAGTAGGAGGCATGCTATCATCATAACAAATTTGCATATCAAAACTTGGGAGGCTAAAAACATCATCTTCATTAAACATAGCATCCCCAAGCTTGGGACAAACATTAATTTCAGCAAATACATTCTCAAATATGTCATTCTCATCAAACATAGCTTCCCCAAGCTTGGGCCTTTTCGTATCATAAGTATGATCACTCTCATCATTAATAGTATGGATAGCACCAATAGTATAGCAATTATCATCATCACGATGAGTAGTAGGAGCAACATCAATTGGGAGGGATACCTTTTTACCTTTGCTTCTCTGTCTTTTCCTTTTCTTCTTCACATCATGTGTGGGTTTAATCCTCTTTTTAGAGCTCCTTATTAATGAGATTGGTTGAATAGAAGGCTCCTCCTCGTTACCTGATTCATCATAAGAAATAATAGGTGGATATTGGGAAGTCTCTCCCCTTTCATTAGTATTCTCTTCATCTTCTATTTGTTTTCTCGTCTTTATGTAATTGGCAATATAAGGATTTTCAACGCAATTCACCACACAATACATATAAATTTCCTCTAGATCAAAATCAAGAAGTTTATCACGGGCAAATACTAGAAGATAGTTAGTTATATGTTTCATTTCTTCATAACCCATAAGCAAACTAAGTTCACTATGAAGTGCAAGGGAAATCAAGTCATCACAATTTTTGGAAACGATTAGACCATGAAACAATTTGCATCAGATAGTTAAATGACCACGTTCATTGCAAAGTTCACAAGTACAGCTAAGAAAATTTAAATTTTCAGCACAAACATCTAGCCTTTCTTGCAACCATTTGGTTTCTAAGTACTTATGCCTCTTACAAAATCTATCTTCCCTTTTTGGTATGTATTTTCAAACTCTATGCATTCCACAAAAATCGACATGCTTATAATTGACATTTTCATCATGACTAGTGCAATCATCATTAGTACTATGGATATTCAAAGAGTTAATACTAACGACATTGCAATCATGCTCATCATTCAAAGATTTAGTCCCAAACATTTTAATGCATTCTTCTTCTAACACTTTGGCACAATTTTCCTTTCCATCATACTCACGAAAGATATTAAAAAGATGAAGCGTATGAGACAAACTCAATTCCATTTATTTGTAGTTTTCTTTTATAGACTAAACTAGTGATAAAACAAGAAACAAAAAGATTCGATTGCAGGATCTAAAGATATATCTTCAAGCACTCACCTCCCCGGCAACGGCGCCAGAAAAGAGCTTGATGTCTACTATGCAACCTTCTCCTTGTAGATGTTGTTGGGCCTCCAAGTGCAGAGGTTTGTAGGACAGTAGCAAATTTCCCTCAAGTGGATGACCTAAGGTTTATCAATCCGTGGGAGGTGTAGGATGAAGATGGTCTCTCTCAAACAACCCTGCAACCAAATAACAAAGAGTCTCTTGTGTCCCCAACACACCCAATACAATGGTAAATTGTATAGGTGCACTAGTTCGGCGAAGAGATGGTGATACAAGTGCAATATGGATGGTAGATATAGGTTTTTGTAATCTGAAAATATAAAAACAGAAAGGTAGCGAGTGGTAAAAGTGAGCACAAACGGTATTGCAATGCTTCGAAACAAGGCCTAGGGTTCATACTTTCACTAGTGCAAGTTCTCTCAACAATAATAACATAATTGGATCATATAACTATCCCTCAACATGCAACAAAGAGTCACTCCAAAGTCACTACTAGCGGAGAACAAATGAAGAGATTATTGTAGGGTACGAAACCACCTCAAAGTTATTCTTTCGGATCGATCTATTCAAGAGTCCGTAGTAAAATAACACAAAGCTATTCTTTCCGTTCAATCTATCATAGAGTTCGTACTAGAATAACACCTTAAGACACAAATCAACCAAAACCCTAATGTCACCTAGATACTCCAATGTCACCTCGAGTATCCGTGGGTATGATTATACGATATGCATCACACAATCTCAGATTCATCTATTCAAACCAACGCAAAGTACTTCAAAGAGTGCCCCAAAGTTTCTACCGGAGAGTCAAGACAAAAACGTGTGCCAACCCCTATGCATAGGTTCATGGGTGGAACCCGCAAGTTGATCACCAGAACATACATCAAGTGGATCACGTGATATCCCATTGTCACCACAGATAAGCACGGCAAGACATACATCAAGTGTTCTCAAATCCTTAAAGACTCAATCCGATAAGATAACTTCAAAGGGAAAACTCAATCCATTACAAGAGAGTAGAGGGGGAGAAACATCATAAGATCCAACTATAATAGCAAAGCTCGCGATACATCAAGATCGTACCACCTCAAGAACACGAGAGAGAGAGAGAGAGAGATCAAACACGTAGCTACTGGTACATACCCTCAGCCCCGAGGGTGAACTACTCCCTCCTCGTCATGGAGAGCGCCGGGATGATGAAGATGGCCACCGGTGAGGGATCCCCCTCCGGCAGGGTGCTGGAACAGGGTCCCGATTGGTTTTTGGTGGCTACAGAGGCTTGCGGCAGCGGAACTCCCGATCTATTCTGTTCCCCGATGGTTTTAGGGTATATTGATATATATAGGCGAAAGAAGTCGGTCAGGGGAGCCACGAGGGGCCCACGAGGGTGGAGGGCGCGCCCAGGGGGGTGGGTGCGCCCCCTGCCTCGTGCTCTCCTCGTTGATTCCCTGACGTGTACTCCAAGTCTCCTGGATTGCTTCCGTTCCAAAAATAACTCTCCCGAAGGTTTCATTCCGTTTGGACTCCGTTTGATATTCCTTTTCTGTGAAACACTGAAACAAGGAAAAAACATAAACTGGCACTGGGCTCTGGGTTAATAGGTTAGTCCCAAAATAATATAAAAGTGTTTAATAAAGCCCATAAACATCCAAAACAGATAATATAATAGCATGGAACAATCAAAAATTATAGATACGTTGGAGATGTATCACGGCGCAGGTCACCCGCGGCCGGCGGGAGGTCGCGAGTGCCCTGGAAATTGGCGACCAAGCGGTCGCGCATCTCGTCCCAGGAGGAGATCGAGCCCGGAGGCAGGTTCAGGAGCCATGAACGGGCGCCGTCTTTGAGTGCCATAGGGAACCAGTTTGCCATGACTTTCTCGTCGCCGTTGGCCGCCTCGATGCTCAGCTCGTAGAGCTGCAAGAACTCCGCGGGGTCGGGGGTGCCGTCGTAGCGAGGAGGCAGATCCGACTTGAACTTGCCCGGCCAGGCGACGCTACGCAGCTCGGGGGTGAAGGCACGGCAGCCGGTCGTGGTCGCCGGGGGCCGTCTTGGAGATGGAGCTTGATCCTGACGCCCACGCGCCGCCACACCAAGCGGCGTGAGGCCCTGCCGCGGTAGACGATCCTGGCGCGGCCGTGCGAGGAGTGGCGGAGCGTACTCTTGCAGCGGAGGGACTTCTTGGCAGCTTCTTTCTTCACGCGCGGGCGCCGAACGCGGCGGGTCGCGTCGTGGGGCCGCGCGCCTTGGCGCCAGGGCGCCGTCTTGGGGCAGAGGTGGTGGAGGCGCTCCATGAGCTACGTCGCCTGTAGCTGGCGGAGGGTGAGGCGGAGAGAGGGACGGCGCAGGGGAGCCCCCTGCGGCGCGGACGAGCTCGGCGATGCGGTCGAGCCAGTCCTTGTAGAGGTCGTCGACCGGGCGGTAGCGCAGGAGCTCGTGCGCCATGAGGAGCGCGGCCCGTGCGTCCATGGGTGCGCGACGAGCGTGGGACGAGAAACCGGCCGGGTCAGCGATGGAGTGGCGGTGCGCCGTCCCGCTGCACCGAGGGGTGCAGCGAGGAAGCTTGCTGCTCATTCCCCGTCGGGCCGGTGGCGGCATTGGCGGCAGGAGACGGAGAACGACGAGGTGGCCCCCCGACGGGAGCCGTCTGAGCGACGCGGGTGGCTAGGGCGGCTCGACACTTAGCACGAGCACGGCGAGCATCCGCCATGGAGACGACGGAGCAACTGGACGCAAAACAACGGAGAGGAAACTCCGGCGCACCCCTACCTGGCGCGCCAAATGTCGGATCATGGGTTCCGGCAAAACCCTCAAGGTTCGAACACTGGGATGCGCATGAAGATTTCCTCCCTACCTATCCATGCCCTAGCTCGCTAAGATCTAACGGACGAACTCGATGAACTCACAACACAAAGACACAAGATTTATACTGGTTCGGGCCACCGTTGTGGTGTAATACCCTACTCCAGTGTGGTGGTGGTGGATTGCCTCTTGGGCTGATGATGAACAGTACAAGGGGAAGAACAGCCTCCTGAGGTTGAGGTGTTCTTGTGCTCAGTGTGTGGCTAAGGATTGGCCCAAGATCAGATGAGGATCCGATGCCCCCTACTGTGGTGGCTAGTCCTACTTATATAGGCCCTGGTCCTCTCCCCAAATATTGAGCGGGAAGGGAGACAACAATGGCCAATTTGAAAGGGGACAACAAGTACAGCTTATCCTGACAAAAGCGGTCTTCGCCTGCAAAAGGCTCTGGTGGTGACGCCGTCTTGGGCTCCATGGTGACCTCCATCCTGCCGTCCTGCTGGTCTTGGTCTTGTTGCACTCATATGGAAACCTTTGCTTGATGCCTCGGAACTCTGCGCCTGTGCTTGCCTCCTTAGCACCGAAGAGGAAACAAGGACGCTGCACGCACTCGCGCCCGCCTGGCGCCCGCCTGATCTTGATCGTCATGGCTCACGTCATGAGAGCCTCGCGAGGTTCGCCCTGCCTTGATATCTCCGCTCCTCGCGAGGCAGCCTGATGAGGCCACTCCTGAGGAGGTCTTGCGTCGTCCGCCTCGCGAGGCTTGGCCCCTCGCGAGGGTCTTGAATGTCTCGCTGATGAAGATGGGCCGCACAGGCCTGCAGCACAGCCACGCCGTGGGCCGCAGGCAGGCAAGTCTAGGGACCCCCGTTCCCAGAACGCCGACAGAGGACGATACAAGGAGCAAAGCTCTCTTTGGTGTTCTAAAATACTTTGCTAGCTCTACAAATGACCAAGGAGATGCCCTTATATAGTTTAGGGACGAAACAAGTTAAGAGAGGGGGGTACAAAGGCCAAAAGGCCAAAAACACGCGACTGGACCGGAGGGATCCGGGCACCCGGGCAACATTGGCCGGGCACCCGGCCTGCTCAAGGGGCGCCTGGAGGGTGGCCGGGCACCCGGGGTCCCAAGACCCAGGCACCCGGGGTGCGCTGGAGGCAGGTGGGTGGAGTGGCCGGGCACCCGGGGCCTCAAGCCCGGGCACCCGGGGCCTCAAGCCCGGGCACCCGGGGCAGCGCCCAACGACTGGAGGAGCAGGGGCCGGGCACCCGGCCGGCCAAGGCCCGGGCACCCAGGGGGCGCGGCTGTAGGCGGGCAGGAGGTCGGGCACCCGGGGCTGCAAGTGCCGGGCACCCGGGGTGTCCAGGGGTTTTTGCCTCCCCTCCTCCTTCTTCACTCTTCTCGACCTCTCCTTCCTTCTCTTGCTCCATGGATGCTCGCAGCTTCACCTTCTCCTTCTCACAATCATCTCCTTGGTACCCTAGAATGCATAACATGTCTTTATGAGGTAGAACCCAATTCTCATGTGATTCCGAACGAAACTCGAAGAGGAGAGAATCAACCTCGTTCTCGATGGCGCGTGCACGTGCTCTTGTCATCGGTCCTCGCGGTGCTTGCGGTGGTGAAGGAGTGTCGGTGCGGGTAGGCGAGGGATACTCCGCATCATCTCCCCCTCCCCTTGGGAGAGATCCGTCCACGGATCGTGCTATTCATCACCATGGTACTTGGCCAAGTCTTTGACGTTGAAGATGTCGCTTACGTTGTACTTGTCACATGGGATGTCGACCTTGTAGGCGTTGTCGTTGTAGTGTGCTAGCACCTTGAATGGTCCGTCAGCTCTCGAAAGTAGCTTGGACTTGCGTTCCTTGGGGAAGCGGTCCTTGCGAATATGTATCCATACTTGATCACCTGGTTGGAACACCATCGGAGACTTGTTGATGTTGAGCTTGGAGGCAAGTCGTTGTACTTGGCGCTCGATCGTGGAACGTGTTTCTTCATGCATCTTCTTGAGGTAGGTGGCTCGTGCGCTTGCGTCCAAGTTTGCTCGTTCTTGAAGTGGTAGAGGAAGGATGTCCAACGGTGACAATGGGTTGAAGCCGTAGACAACCTCGAAGGGGGACTTGCCGGTTGTAGAGTGTCTTGCGCGGTTGTAGGCATACTCGGCGATGGGTAGGCACTCCTCCCACTCCTTGATGTTCTTCTTTATCAACACGCATAGGAGAGTTGCAAGTGTTCGGTTTGTGACTTCCGTTTGGCCGTCAGTTTGTGGGTGGTACGCCATGGAGAAGAGTAGCTTGATTCTGAGCTTGGCGCATAGCGTCTTCCAAAAATAGCTTTAGAACTTGACGTCTCTATCCGACACAATTGTCTTTGGCACACCGTGCAACCTCAAGATTTCCCTACAAAAGAGATTGGCAACATGTGAAGCATCGTCTATCTTATTGCATGGGATAAAATGAGCCATTTTAGAGAATCGGTCCACCACAACAAATACGGAGTCCTTGCCATTTTGAGTCCTAGGCAATCCAAGCACAAAATCCATGCTAATGTCTTCCCAAGGTTGGTGTGGAATAGGTAAAGGCATATGTAAACCATGGGATTGAGATTGTGACTTAGCTTTGCAACATGTAGAGCACCGGTTGGTGAAGCGGGCGACATCGCAAAACATCTTGGGCCAAAAATAGTTCTTGGAGAGCGTGGCAAAAGTCTTGTCGCGTCCAAAGTGTCCCATGAGTCCACCTCCATGAGCCTCTTGCAAAAGTAACAGACGAAGAGAAGACTCGGGAATGCATAGTTTGTTAGCTCTCATAAGATAACCATCTTTGATATAGTATCGTTCCCAAGAAGTATGCGTCACACACTTAGCATAAGGAGTAGCAAAAGTCACATCATGCTCATATAAATCTTTGATATGATCAAATCCAACAACATTCAATTGAAGTTGAGTAAGTAACATGCATTTGTGGGAAAGGGCATCCGCCACAACATTCTCTTTGCCCTTAATGTACTTGATCACATAGGGGAAATATTCAATAAATTCACTCCATTTAGCATGCCGTTTATTCAACTTTGTTGGACCTTTAAGGTACTTTAGAGTCTCATGATCGGTATGTATGACAAACTCATGCGGTCTAAGATAATGTTCCCAAGTATGCAACACACGCACTAAAGCATACAATTCTTTATCATATATGGGGTAGTTAAGTTGAGCACCGGAGAGTTTTTCACTAAAATATGCAATAGCTCGCTTTTCTTGCATCAAAACTCCACCAATTCCATTACCACTCGCATCACAATGAACCTCAAAAGTTTTGTCAAAGTTGGGCAAAGCAAGAATCAGAGCATGAGTAAGCAAGGATTTGAGCTCATCAAAAGCGGTTGATTGCAAAGGTCCCCAAACAAAAGGAGCATTTTTCTTACTCAAGGCATGCAACGGTGCGGCAATAGTGCTAAAATCTTTCACAAAGCGACGATAGAAACCTGCAAGGCCAAGAAAACTATGCACTTGTTGCAAATTGGTGGGTTGTGGCCAAGTTTTAATTGCTTCAATTTTAGACTCATCAACATGGACACCCTTTGAAGAAACAATGAAACCCAAGAAAACAAGCTTGTCAACACCAAAAGTGCACTTTTTCATGTTTGCATAGAGACGTTCCTTGCGAAGAGTTTGCAAAACAGCCTGAACATGTTTTAGATGATCTTTGATGGATTTGCTAAAAACAAGTATGTCATCGAAGTAGACCACAACAAAAAATCCAATGTAAGGACGAAGCACAAAATGCATAAGACGCATGAAAGTACCGGGAGCTTCCGATAAACCCATAGGCATAACCAACCACTCGTACAAGCCAAATTTGGTTTTGAAAGCGGTTTTCCATTCATCACCTTCTTGTATGCGGATTTGATAATAGCCACTTTTAAGATCATTTTTTGAGAAAATGGTGGCACCGCTAAGCTCATCTAGCATATCATCTAGGCGAGGAATGGGATGCCTATAACGAACGGTGATAGCATTGATGGGTCTACAATCGGAGCACATGCGAAAACTACCATCTTGCTTGGGCACAAGTATAACCAGAACGGCACAAGGGCTTAAGCTTTCACGTACATGACCGTTGTCGATGAGTTGTTGTACTTGCCATTGGATCTCCTTAGTTTCTTCGGGGTTGACTCGGTAGGGAGCCTTGTTCTGAAGAGGTGCTCCGGGATGAGGTCGATCCTATGTTCAATGCCACTTAGAGGAGGGAGACCGGGAGGTAGCTCATCGGGGAAGACATCCTTGAATTCCTGCAACAAGTTAGAAAACACGAGAGGAAGAGGATTAGGAGTGTTAGTTTTTGCCACCTCATCTTTGCATAGGACAACAAAGTGGATGACACTCGATGGATTCTACACACTTCTCTCATCTCTCTTTTTGTGGCTAGGAGGACTAAGTTTTTCTCTCTTGGCGAAGAGGCGCTCAATTTTGGCTTGTGGCTCTCACTTTCTTTTTGGTGGATCACTCTCTCACTAGGATCTCCATGATGGGTGGATGCTTGCTTATCGGCGATCACTTGGCTTGGTGACATTGGTCGAAGCACATATTCCTTGCCTTTCATCTTGAAGCTATAGTAGTTGGTTCGTCCGTTGTGGATGACTCCACGGTCAAATTGCCAAGGTCGTCCCAAGAGAAGGTGGCACACCGACATAGGAACTACATCACACTCCAAGGTGTCCTCGTAGGCGCTAATCTTGAAAGAAACTTGCACCGTATGCTCCACTTGAATGGTGCCGGAGTCACTTATCCATTGCACCTTGTAGGGACGAGGGTGCTTCTTCTTGACCAATTGGAGCTTGGAACATAGCTCGTTGCTTGCCAAGTTGTGACAACTTCCTCCATCGATGATGACCTTCACGGAACGCCCGTTGATGCCGGCCTTTGTGTGGAAGATATGGCACCGTTGGTCTTCATCTTGATGGTGCTGGAGCGTCAAGACTTTGGAGACCACGAGAGAGGGACTTGAATCATTGTCACAAAACACTTGATCATCTTCATCTTCTTTGACATGCCGGTGCATGGCCACGTGCTCAAGGGCTTCCATTTCTTCTTCACTCATCGAGTCATATGTGCCATCGTCGTTGAAGATCATGGTTCGCTTGTTGGTGCACTCGAAGGACTTGTGTCCTCGGCCACCACATGTGAAGCACTTGAAAGAACTTGTCTTAACGGGGTCGTTTGGTGGCGCCGAAGATGATGGAGTCTTGGATTTGTAGGTGCTTGCCGGAGAACGAGTCGAGGAAGGCGTAGCTTGCTTGGAACTTGACTTGTCGCCGGTACTTGGTGATGCTCTAGTTGAGGTAGGAGGTGCCAAAGTCGCGGGAGCTTGAGAGTAGGAGCCGTAGGTCTTGGACGAGTACTTGGCGTATTTGAAGTCATCTTGGACTTGTCGCTCGGCCTTGGTCGCTTGATGAACTAGCTCGAGAAGGTTTGAGTAGGGTTGGAAGTCGGCAATCCGCTTGATTGGGTGGTTGAGGCCGTTCAAGAAGTGTGCCATTGTTTGCTCGTCGTCTTCCTTGACATTGGCTCGTATCATGGCAATCTCCATTTCTTGGTAGTATTCTTCCACCGTCTTCATGCCTTGTTTGAGGATTTGCAACTTCTTGAAGAGATCACGGGTGTAGTGTGTAGGCACGAAGCGAGCTCTCATGACATCCTTCATTTCCGTCCAAGTTGTGATTGGTGGTTCGCCTCGTGTATGTCGTTGCTCCATCACTTGTTCCCACCAAATGAGGGCATAGTCTTGAAACTCGAGGGAGGCCATGGCGATCTTCTTTTCCTCGTCGTAGTTTTGAAGACGGAATATCTTGTCCACCTTCAAGGCCCATGAGAGATACTCTTCGGGATAATTGCTTCCTGAGAACTTGGGCATGGTGAACTAGAGCTTGCCGTAGCGGAGTTCTTCGTCGAAGTAGCGGTTTTGATGTCGCTCATGCCGTGGGGGAAGGTCCTCAAATGCTCGTTCCTCGATATGTCGCTCTTGGTGTGGAGGAGGGTCTTGAAGCACTTGATTCTCTTGATGTCGTTCTTGCCGTGGGGGAGGAAGAGGGATATGCGCTTGGTTGCGCCTTTCTTGTAGTTCTTCGCGATGCACGGCTTCTTCTTGTATCTCCCGACGAAGAGCTTCATCTTCCTCACGTGCTTCCCGACCGCGTTGGGCAACGGCACGTGTGGAATCTCGGAGTGCATCTAGGGCCGCTTGAGCTTGACCTTCTCGCCGTAGTTGTTTTTGTCGAAGTGCTTTGGCATCTTGCTCCTCTTGGTGTAGACGCGCTCGTTCCTGTTGTTCTTGACGGATGGCGTCTTCGTCTTGAGGTTGTTGCCGTGGCACTTGTGGAGGCATTTGCTCTTGCTCCCTTGGTAGTTGCGCTTTTTGTCGCGCCCTTTCACGTGCTCGAACTCGGTCTTGTAAGCCATTGCCATGGAATGGATTTTCTTGAGAATGGCGATCTTGGGGAGCATCACGTCGAGGGGCTCGAGCTCGGGGAGGACTTGTATCATAAGATGAGTAGTCCGAAGAGATTTGACTTGAGCGGTGGCTTGAATGGCGCCGTCTTGTCGAAGTAGACGAGGAAGGCGGGCGTCGCACGATCATGTTGCGGATCTCTTCCATTTGTGTAGTGAACTTGTCGTCGATGTAGTCGCGGTTCCTTGCTTCCACTTGACAAACGTCGGCAGCGGGTCGGTCAAGGCGTTCACCCAAGGCCTCACTTTCTTGATGGAGAGCTCTTTGCGCGATGAAGAAGTGGTTCTTGGTGACGAAGCCGTTATCACCATCTTGCTCCATGAAAAGCGGGTTCGCCGACGAACTTGGCCTATCCATCATAACCAAGTGGGGTGAGTAGGAAAGTGAGCGAACAATACCGAGGTTACCTCTTCCGAGGATTGAGGATGTAACAAGTGTCACTCAATGTAATGCCACAATAGGAGAATTGGAACCGGGTTTGTTTCTCACACCTACAAGTAAAAGGCTTATGGAGTAGCTCGGTTAGGATGGTGGAAAAAATTTCAAGCAAATGTTAGTCAAGATATCGATAAGGTTGAGAAGGTTCACAAAAATGCAAGTAAAGCAAATAGATCAAAGCCAAGGATATCACTAGGAACACACACACGGAAGATAGATGGGATCCGCACAACCAAGGGGTGAGCTCAAATGTGCAACCACGGAGAATGCTCTTGTTGTGCGAATGCTAGAGAGACGCTAGCTCGATTGCTCAAATGGGCGAGGTACGCATGTGCACCAACCTATAAGAGAAACGTGTCGTCTTCAATCCCGACTATGCTATGTATGCGGTGACCAAGATGATATGCAAAATGGCTCAATGCTATTGCTTATAAGCTCTTTGTGTCTCCTCTTTTTTCTTAAAAGCTTGTCTTTTTTTCACTATGCTTGATGCTCGAGCCAAGTATGATATGAGACAAGTATGTAAGATATGCACGGGAGAGACTTATGGCACTAAGATGATAACAAGATCACTACGGTGCACAATAGCGTGGCCCGGCAATTCTCAACTCGCTAGTCTCGATGGGTAAGCAATGCAAAAGGCTCGGGCTATCAATGCAAAAGCAAAGGTAAGTGTCGTCGAGGTTACCGTCCTTTCTTACGGTTAGCGGTGAAGATGACTCCGAGGTGATGATGAATGGCGGTGATGTCGATGTCACACGTTCCTAAGTAGCTGAAACACCTTAGGAAACGAAAACCGCAACTCAAAATCGGTCAAATGCGGAAGGTGGGTGTTGTTGTGTTGATTTTTGGATGGGGGCTAATGGTGGTCGTAATGATATATGTGGATGGCGGGTGTCAAGAGCTTCCAAACGAGCTAAAGAACACAAAAAACGGGCTTGGGAGTTGGAAGTTATGGTCAATTTGGTGTTGTAGTTGGGCTGATTCGGGGGGTTGCGGGCACCCGGGGGTGGAGGGTGCGAGTGCCCGGGGGTGCGGGTGCCCAGAGGTTCGAGGTGCGGGCACCCGGTGGTCTCCGATTTGGGCGGAAAATTTGGGGGAAAAGCAAAATTCGGAGGATTTCATGGTGGGAAGGGTGGGGATTGTTGGGGAGGGGCTAGATCCACTTGCCAAACATCAAATCCATGGACCAAAACAACCAAATCTCACAAGATCCAACAAATTGCAAGAAATTTTTTTGGGGCTACTTTTGAATTTGGACGAAAAACAACAAAATCAAGCTAGCAAATGGGGGGATGGGACTCCAAGATGTGAATCAACCTTGCTCATGATACCAAGATGTTGTAGGGTGAAACCCTAGAGGGGGATCTTTTCACACTTGGAGGGGGCAAAGAGGAAGAACACTCAAGAACACAAGACACAAATCACTCAAACAAACCCAAATATCACATCCACTATAGTAGCATACATGAGATCCACAAGATTACATGAACAATTCAAGGAAAATAGCACTAGGTAAGTTCTTCCCACTAGGTGAGGTCTTGATCTTGATCTCCTCCAAGAGGAGGGCTTGATAATCCCAAGGATTCTTCCCAAAGAGGGGTCTTGATCTCCAAGAGGAGGAGGATACAAGGAGCAAAGCTCTCTTTGGTGTTCTAAAATACTTTGCTGGCTCTACAAATGACCTAGGAGATGCCCTTATATAGTTTAGGGACGAAACAAGTTAAGAGAGGGGGGTACAAAAGCCAAAAGGCCAAAAACACGCGGCTGGACCGGAGGGATCCGGGCACCCGGGCAACATGGGCCAGGCACCCGGCCTGCTCAGGGGGCGGCTCGAGGGTGGCCGGGCACCCGGTGGGCCAAGGCCCGGGCACCTGGGGGTGCGCTGGAGGCGGGCGGGTGGGGTGGCCGGGCACCCGGGGCAGCGCCCAACGGCTGGAGGAGCAGGGGCCGGGCACCCGCCCGACCAAGGCCCGGGCACCCGGGGCGCGGCTGTAGGCGGGCAGGAGACCGGGCACCCGGCGCTGCAGGTGTCGGGCACCCGGGGTGTCCAGGGGGTTTTGCCTCCCCTCCTCCTTCTTCACTCTTCTCGACCTCTCCTTCCTTCTCTTGCTCCATGGATGCTCACAGCTTCACCTTCTCCTTCTCACAATCATCTCCTTGGTACCCTAGAATGCATAACATGTCTTTATGAGGTAGAACCCAATTCTCATGCGATTCCGAACGAAACTCGAAGAGGAGAGAATCAACCTCGTTCTCGATGGCGCGTGCACGTGCTCTTTTCATCGGTCCTCGCGGTGCTTGCGGTGGTGAAGGAGTGTCGATGCGGGAAGGCGAGGGATGCTCCGCATCAGGGGTGTGTGTCCAAACGTTCGTCAAACATGCCAATTTCTTTACCACATCATCTTGGTGGCATGACATTACATCAACCAAGGTTTCATGTTTTTCTGATCATTTTTCTATCTTCTGGAATTAAAATGCCATGTCACTCCATGCATACGTATGAATGTGTCCATGTCGTGAGACCAATATGTTTGAAAATTTCTTCTAATTTACTGCACATGGAATTAACTCGCACACAAGTACACAGATATGATTTTTCAAACCGTTTCGGTTAGGCGTTGCATGTAGATGTAGTTCAAATTTGAATTACGGTCATTAAATGGTTAGAAAATCACTTAAATGTCTTTAAAAGGTCAAATGACCCCTAAAATTTCCAAAATTTCACATTACAGTTGTAGTAGCGCACGTTAGACGTAGAAAAATATTGAAGGCCGTAAGACGAAGATATCTCCCGTTTGTCATCAAACATGCATTATTCCCTCTCGTAACCACGAACCTTCTAGTGAGTTGCTCCGGTTTGTGAGGGGGTGTGTCCAAACTTTGGTCAAACATGCCAATTTATTTACCACATCATCTTGGTGGCATGACATTACATCAACCAAGGTTTCATGTGTTTCTGATTTTTTTAATTAAAATGCCATGTCACTCCATGCATACGTATGCCTGCATGTGTCCATGTCGTGGGACAAATATGTTTGAAAATTCCTTCTAGTTTACTGCACATGGAATTAACTCACACACAAGTACACAAATATGATTTTCAAACTGTTTTGGTTAGGCGTTGCATGTAGATGTAGTTCAAATTTGAATTACGATCATTAAATGGCTGGAAAATCACTTAAATGTCTTTAAAAGGTCAAATGACCCCTAGAATTTTCAAAAAATTCACATTACAGTTTTAGTAGTGCATGTTAGACGTACAAAAAAATTGAAGGCGGTAAGAGGAAGTTATCTCCCGTTCGTCATCAAACATGCATTGTTCCCTCTCGGAACCACGAGCCTTCTAGTGAGTTGCTCCGGTTTGTGAGAGGTGTGTGTCCAAACTTTCGTCAAACATGCCAATTTCTTTACCACATCATCTTGGTGGCATGACATTACATCAACCAAGGTTTCATGTTTTTCTAATCATTTTTTTATTTTTTGGAATTAAAATGCCATGTCACTCCATGCTTAATTGTGTCATAGCCGTTAGACCAATATGTTTGAAAATTTCTTCCAATTTACTGCACATGGAATTAAATCGCACACAAGTACACGAAATATGAGTTTTCAAACCGTTATGGTTAGATGTTGCATGTACATGTAGTTCAAATTTCAATTACGGTCATTAAATGGCTAGAAAATCACTTAAATGTCTTAAAAGGTCAAATAACCCCTGAACATTTTCCAAAATTTAACATGAAAGTTGTATTAGTACTACAAAATTTCTCATTCAGTTAAAACACCATCCGTTGGCACTTTACTCCAAATTCGTCTTTCATAGCTAATAAAAAATATCTACAACATCACACACAGTTGTTTTCTAGGAACCGTTTGCGATGAAAATATCTGGGTCTATTTAAGTCTCCCTCCTTAAGCTTCGCCGGCTCGTCTGCTCTACTGCCGGCAACCCCCGAATCCACGAATCCCTATCCCCATTCCCGCACCCCCTTTTTGCAAAGACGACGCCATGGAAACGTTTTGTGAAGGCCCGTACGATGCCCCCCCCCGAGCGCCGCCGCCTGCGCCGAGAGCGCGGCCGCCTATGCCGAGAGTGCCGCCGCATCCACATTGAGCATGACCGCTTCCGCTGAGAGGGCGTCTGCGGCAGCAGACAGGGCAGCTGCAGCTGCCGAGATGGCTGCAGCTGCTGCTGCGACGATGGCTGTAAATGCCGAGAGCGCTCGAGCTGCCGTCTGTGCCGCTGATGTCACCCTGGCCCAGGTCGAGGCCATCCACGCCAAGATCAATGATGCGCACGCCAAGATATTCCAGGCCACCTCAGACTCCAGCATGCAACCCACGTCTGAAAAGGCGGCGGTGGCCATGGAGCACCTGCTTCCTCATGAGGTCGCTGAGCGGGAGCTGGAGATGCAGGAGGCGGCGGAGATCGAGGAGCGCTGGGAGGAGGAGTTGCGCGTGGCCGAGGTCGAGGTAGAGAAGAGTCTGTCCGTCGAGGAATCGGCGGTGGAGTACCAACGCGAGCTCTGGCGCATCCACTACTACGAGTACTATAACCTTGAGGGCGGCGCCGAAGACGAGGACGCGGTCGACTTCAGCAGGGGGACGCGGAGTCCACCAATGGCGGCTTGTCGCTAGGACAAGTCATCGACGTCTCATCTCACACCGGCGATGCATAGGCCGGCGCGACGGATTTGTTAAAATTATGCGAACTTAGGCTTTGTTTTTAATGCTGGTCTTTTGTTAGAGCAATGTTTAGGTCAACTGGCTCTGTGTAATTACTAAAATTGTTCGATTCAGTAAGTGTAGTCTGTCTGCTGTACGCTCTTTTGTGTTCCCAAATTAGCAAGCGATGTTAAATTATGCAATTACATACCCAGGGAAATTTCCACCAAAATTTGAATTATCAAACTCATCCAACGCGCATAAAGCAGAAGAATCGTTTGCGATGCACAAATCGTTCAAAGTGAATGGTCCGATGGCACCGCGCGCAAAGTTTCCCTCCACATTTCCAAAATTTTGGTCTACCGCCAAAATATCTACCCATGCCCCCCTTTCCCCCTTCCCCACCCCCTTTTCTCCCCGACCACAAGTCACATTTCCTCTGTTTCCTCCTTCCTTCTTTCCTCGCTAAGCTATAGCCGCTGCCTCGCTCTCGCCGTCTCGCATCCTACCGCTGGGGTCGTCATGGTCTTCTTCAACAACCTCTCCAGCGGTTCCTCCTCCGGCGACTACTCCTTCACCACCCGGGTATGCCTCTCTTCTCTCTCTCTCGGGCTATGACTTGGAATGAAGGATTTTTACCCAGCGGTTGATTTGAGTCATTTCTTCCTCTTCTAGCTCCCTAGGACCATCAGTGGCAACGAATGGACCGGGGTGGCTGAAAATCTATCTGCTCGTTGTCACCATCAATCTCCATGCGTGAAGCTAGTTGCGTTTGATTCTGTGGACAGTGGGAGGAAGTTTCTGGCATGTGCAGAGAAGGTTAGACCCTATTTCGTTGTTACAAATCATTTGTTAGATGTGATTCAGACACTGTCACGATCCCAACCAATTCATACCACACCTTCAACAAAACGCATCCTAAGACAGTGTCACAGTTTGTACCTAGTATCTTAAATTGTTGCCATCTCATCAGCGGTGCCATTAGAAAATTATTTGGCATCGCTTCAGCAGTTTGTGCGGACAACTTTGGTCCACACATCCGAGCAGCCAAGCAGTAAAATACTAAATCTTTATGGCATGAAGGAACTGGGCATCGGAGCAACTACGTGTTCCGGAGTCCGGGTCCCTGATTTTTTTCCGCTGCATCGGCTCGCCAGTGCAGGGCACCGGTGCGAGATGTAGCAACAGTTGTCTTTACCCCAGTTTTGGCATACATAGTGGACGGCCTTAGTGCTATTAGTTCTATGTTACTAAATTTGTGCATGTACACACCTGTTTTGTATCAATTTGCTGTCATCCAAACATTGTCGCTATGCTGTTGCAGTTATATTTACCTTCCTCATAAAATGTTCAATTTGTTATCTATTGTACATGAGTTGAACTAGTAGCAACGTTGTAGTTCATTATAGCTTCTGATGTTCTAGAATTTTGTTGTTGTCTCAGAACCAATTATTTCATTTGCACATTCATCTTTTTGAGAAGATCTGTCATAATTAACATGTTTCTTCAGTTTTTCAAAATAAGCATTGCTGATTTTCTATGTTGCTATAAACCCATTTCCCCTACAATTGTTACTGATCTAGATTTAAATATTATAGGATGAACGGAAGTGTTCTACTTGGAGTGGGTTGATCAAGAGTGGCCACAGTCTTTGAAGATGTGCCTAGCGAAGCTCTGGAGCATGTATGAGGAAGAGAAGACACGTAGGCTTAGAGAAAGTCTTGTCAACACTGAAGCATATTTCAAGATGCGGGATAAAAAGTTGAAGGTGGAGAATGAGCTCAGATTTTTTTAATCAGACTTTGCTAAGATGGTGTTGGCTAAGGAGGAGGCACTTTCCCAGTTGGCCCGTGCAAAACGGGTTCTTACTAAACTGAAAGCAGAGGTGGATAAGCCGAGCCTAGATGATCTCGATTAGGGAAATGCATATATTGTTCTTATGAAGTTGAACTAGCTATATGTTGTAATATGCTGTTTTCATGTAGCTACCGTACTGTGATGTTATAATATATTTATGTGCCTGATATGCAATTGGCAAACAGTTGTTCGATATGAAATGTGAATTTGCGTAATACTGGAATTATGGTTATGAAACTGAAACTGTTGTGGCACATCTTACTAAGTTGAATAACATAGCCACCCTTTTTAGTCATGATGAGAAAACTCGCTATTACTTTATTCTTAAATTATTTCCTTTCTCATTAAAGGGTGATGCTAAAGCTTGGTACAATACTCTGACTCCTCGTTGTGTGCGTAGTCCTCAGGATATGATTTACTACTTCTCTGAAAAATATTTTCCTGCTCATAAGAAACAAGCTAATTGTAAACTAATAAACCTGCTAAATGTGTCATGGACCTTTGCAAACGGTTCTAGCAGCAAAAGCGCTTGCGATGGATAGCCCAATGCCACACAGTTTTCTTCATCAAATTGTGTGTGATATAGTTGATAAAAGCAAACAGTTAACCAAGGCAGACCGTGTGTGATAGTTACACCTTTCACACACGATCCTACACATAAAACTGTGTGGGATGTACGTCCGAACGGAAATGTTTTCCCTGGATTGACTGTGTGGGATGTACATAAGAATGGAAACGTATTCCTTGGATTGACTGTGTGTGATATACATATGAACGGAAATGATTTTCTGGGATTCATCGTGTGGGATGTACATACCTACGGAAATGATTTCTGGGATTTACCGTGTGGGATGTACATACCTACGGAAATGATTTCTGGGATTCACCATGTAGGATGTAGATACCTACGGAAATGATTGGGTTTCGATGCCTCGCCCGATCACACACGGCCCCAGCCTGGGTCCCAGGAGGGCCTATCCCCGACGATTTCTGGGTCGTGCGGGAAGGACCCCCCTATCTCCCACACTCACTTGGCGACGGTTCCAAATGTCGTCGCGGAAAGGGGTTTTAAACCGTTTGTTTAGGACCGACACGCACTAGTGAGTAGTGTTTTATACCGCAAGGTGGCCCAAACCTGGATAAACTATTGTGTTCATCTTCTTCCTCACTCGAGCGTGCATCCGAAGAGGCTAGGCTATAGGGCGACGAGCATGAGACTTGAGAGGTTGAGATCTTCGCACACGCCCCAGAGTTCGAACCTTCTTGGGTCTGCGGAGCCCTGAATCCGACATTTGGCGCGCCAGGTAGGGGCGTCGAGGTTTCGCTTCTCCACCGACCGCCCTTCGTCCTCGCTCCACTGCCTCCATGGAGGGCGCCGCCTTGCAGGCATGGCCGCCCAAAGCGTACGGGAGTGCCGCAGGTTGCCCGGCCTTCACCACTGGCTTGCGCAGGGTGCAGTGGCCCGTGAAGTTCAGGCCGGCGCTGCCCCCGCGGTACGACAGCACCACGGACACCAAGAGTTCTCCGATCGTACACGCAGGCCATCCAGAGGGCGGGCGGCGCCGACAAGGCCATGGCAAACTGGCTCCCCTGGCCCTCATGGAGGCCCCTCGATCTTGGCTCTGCGGCCTCCCGCATGCCTCGATCTCCTCTTGGGAAGAGCCATGTGACTAGTTCGTCGCATGCTTCATGGCTCCGGTGCCCCACGCGGACGTGTGCATCATCAGCGGGTCTGAGGCGCCTACTTCTGGCTGCCGCATTAAGCAGTTTCTCTGTCGGGAAAACGCTACTCGTCCGCGGCGCGAGGCTGTGCGGGGTCGCTCCGGGCCTAAGGCCGACTCACCTTCAATTCCAGAGATCATCCCAAGGCCATGGCGGCTGGGGGTGCCCTCCCCATGCTATGCACGCCCACCATCAACAACGTCGCAATAACCAGGACCCTCATCGACGGTGGTGGTGGCCTGAATGTCCTCTCCGTGGAAACCTTCGACCTGCTCCGGGTGTCGTACGAC
Organism: Aegilops tauschii subsp. strangulata; assembly: GCF_002575655.3. Classification (NCBI taxonomy): domain Eukaryota; kingdom Viridiplantae; phylum Streptophyta; class Magnoliopsida; order Poales; family Poaceae; genus Aegilops; species Aegilops tauschii. Next base: position 73,113,754 of record NC_053039.3, on the reverse strand, counting down.
CAGCTCATCCCACCAAGCCTTTCCCAGGGGTGGTCAAGGGCTCGCCCACCCCCCTGGGGCAGATACGCCTCCCCGTCACCTTCGGCACGCGCGACAACTACCGCACTGAGTTGATCGACTTCGACATGGCCCGCGTCGGCCTCTCGTACAATGCCATCCTGGGGTATCTGGCCCTCGCCAAGTTCATGGCGGCGACCCATCCGGGCTACAACGTCGTCAAGATGCCAGACAACGGCGGCATTATCACGGTGGTCGGGCATACAAAAGATGCAGTCCGGGCCCTCAAGCTTGCCTACCGAGCCGCGATGGCTTCGTGCCCTGACGCCGGGGGTGCCACGGAGGCTCAAGAGGCCGCGCCTGCAAAGAAGAAGCAATTGTTCTCTCAGAACCGGGCCGAGACAAAGCATGTGCCTGTCGACATCGGGGGCTCGGGCCCCACCTTCACCATTGGCGTTGGCCTCCCCCCGGACCAGGAGGAGGCATTGGTTGGCTTCCTGAGGGCCAACAAAGATGTATTCGCGTGGGAGGCGTTCAACTTGGTTAGCGTCCTGAGGGAGGTGATCGAGCACCACTTGATGGTATGCCCCGGTGCGCGCCCGGTAAAGCAAAAGGCACGGTGTCAAGCATAGGAGAAGCAAGCGTTCATCATCCAAGAGGTCCGTAAGTTGTAAGAAGCCAGTGTCATTTGGGAAGTGCGGCACCCGGATTGGTTGGCCAACCCAGTGATTGTCCCTAAGAAAGGAGGGAAGGAGTGCATGTACGTCGTCTTCACGAGCCTGAACAAAGCTTGCCCTCAGGACCCTTTCCCGCTCCCACGCATCGACTAGATCGTGGATTCCACTGCCGAGTGCGACCTACTGTGCTTTCTGGATGCTTTCTCAGGGTATCATCAAATCAAGATGGCGACACAGGACTTCGAGAAAACAGCTTTCATCTCCCCGTGCGGCGTCTACTGCTACACATGCATGCCCTTCGGGCTGCGGAACGCTGGTGCGACCTTCCAGCGGCTAATGCACATCGTGCTTGGGCCGTAGCTGGGGAGAAATGCAGAAGCATACGTTGACTACATTGTGGTCAAGTCACGGGAGGCAAGGACCCTAATCAAAGACCTAGAAGAGACATTCGCTAACCCGCGCAGCATAAACCTGAAGCTCAACCCGGACAAGTGTGCATTCGTGGTTCCGTCTGGCAAGCTGTCGGGTTTCCTAGTGTCACATAGAGGGATCGAGACCAACCCCAAGAAGGTCAAGGCAATAGAGAGGATGAGCCCGCCTCATACCCTCAAGGAGATACAGAAGCTTGAGGGGTGCGTGACCTCCTTGGGGCGCTTCATCTCCAAGCTAGGTGAGTGTGCCCTCCCTTTCTTCAAGTTGATGAAGAGGAAGGGCCCGTTCGAGTGGACCCCGGAAGCTGAGGCGGCCTTTGAAGACCTCAAGCGATACCTCACGAGCCCACCTGTCGTGGTGGCGCCTCGTCCGCGTGAGTCCCTGGTGCTTTACTTGGCGGCCACTCCCCACTCGGCCAGCGCGTCACTCGTGGCGGTCCGGAAAGAGCACGCTGGCACAAGCGCGAAGCAAGGTGGCCCACGAGGAGTCATGCAACCTTCGTCACCTCTAGACGGTGCTCCTGAGGTCCCCATTGCTTCATCAACATGTGGGCCTCCCGAGTCCCTCATGCACCCCACAGAGCGAGGCGTCCCCGACGGCCCGCCCCTCATCGAGCATCTAGTGTACTTCGTCAGCACGGTACTGCATGATGCGCGTGCGCTACCCTATGCAGCAGAAGCTCTTGCTCGCACTCCTCGTCGCCTCAAGGAAGCTGCACCACTATTTCCAAGGCCACCCCATCAAGGTCGTCGACATACCCCCTGGAGAAGGTGTTGTGCAGCCCCAATGCCGCAGGGAGGGTTTCAGAGTGGAACATCGAGCTGCAGGCCTTCCAGCTGGAGTTCAGCACAACTAGGGTCATCAAGGGAGCGGCCTTGGCTGATTTCATGGTGGAATGGACCGATGCTCCCTACCGGGGACTGGATGAGGGCCAGTCCCCCACGCCTGGTGACGAAGCACCAGACGGCTGGGTCATGCACTTCGACGGTGCCTTCACACGGCAGGGCGTGGGGGCTGGAGTCGTACTCATCTCACCAACCGAGGACAAGCTTTACTATGCCGTGCAACTTTGCTTTCAGCGTGGTGAGAAGGTCTCCAACAATGTTGTAGAGTACGAGGGCTTGATTGCTGGCCTCAGGGCCGCGACCAGCCTGGGGATCAAGCGCCTCACCATTAAGGGCGACTCCCAACTCCTCGTCAACTTTTCCAACAAGGAGTACAAACCGAAGGACGAGCACATGGAGGCTTACCTGGAAGAGGTACGTAGAATCTAAAAGCACTTCCTGGGCTTGGAATTGCAGCACGTCTCGCGCGGTGCGAACAAGGAAGCAGATGACATCGCCAAGAGGGCATCCCGCCGTGAGCCTCAAAAGCCTGGTGTCTTCGAGGAGAGGATCTTCAAGCCATCAGCGGCACCCTCGGCCACGGGCCCGGCGTTGCTCATGGAGGAGCCACCGCCGGCCCCGACCTCAGGATCCCTAGCTTGTGGTCCGACCTCGGGAGCCCGCCTACTCCTGGCACTGGAACCTCAGGCAGGCTGCTGGACCAAGGAGCTCAAGGCGTACCCGCTCCGTGACACCTTACCGGAGAAGGATGAAGACACGGAGCGCGTGGCCCGCCAGGCCACTGCTTATTGCTTGCAGGACAGCGAGCTGTACCGGTGACGCCCCAATGGCGTCTCGCTCGGTGCATATCCGAAGAACAGGGGCGCGAGTTGCTGGCCGATATCCACTGCAGGGACAGCGGGCACCACTCCTCATCGTGCACCCTCGTGGGCAAGGTTTTCTGCAATGGGTTCTACTGGCCTACGGCGCCCAACAATGCCACCGAGCTGGTGCAATCCTGCGAGGCCTGCCAGTTCCACGCCAAGCAGATTCACCAACCCGCGCAAGGTCTCTAGACCATCCCACTCTCATGGCCGTTCGCGGTCTGGGGGATGGATATCCTGGGTCTGTTTCCTCGGGCAGCTAGTGGATACCGCTACCTCTACATCGCCATCGACAAGTTCACCAAGTGGGCGGAGGTGGAGCCCGTACACACCATCCCCGCTGGCTCAGCCGTCAGGTTCATTAAGGGCCTCGTGAGCCGTTTTGGTGTCCCCAACCGTATCATTACTGACAATGGCTCCCAATTCACAAGCAATCTCTTTAGGACGTATTGTGCTAACCTTGCAACACAGATATGCTACGCTTCGGTGGCGCACCCACGGAGCAATGGCCAGGCTAAGCGCGCCAACGCGGAGGTCCTGAGGGGCCTCGAGGCAAGGAGCTTCAAGAAGAAGCTTGAGGCATGCGGCAAGGGTTGGCTCGGTGAGCTTCAGTCCGTGTTGTGGTCCATCCGCACCATCGTGACTAAGCCCACTGGTGAGACCCCGTTCTTCCTCGTCTATGGGGTTGAGGCGGTCCTCCCGCACGAGGTCAAGCATTTCTCCCTGTGGGTCCTCGATGAGGCGCGTCAGGATGCCTCGCGGGGAATGGATCTCGTGCTCGGGGAGGAAGCCCGTCGGCAAGCCTTGCTTCGCGCAGCGAGGTACCAGTAGGCGCTGCGGCGTTACCACTGCCACAACGTCCACTCCCGGACCCTCGAGGTGGGAGACCTCGTCCTGAGGCGGGTCCTTTCCAGGGAGGGCCTTCACAAGCTCTCGCCCATGTGGGAGGGCCCGTTCAGCATCGCCCGTGTCTCTAGGCCTGGCACCGTATGCCTAGAGACGTAGGACGGGGTCTCCATCCAGAATGCTTGGAACATACACCATCTCCGGAAGTCCTACCCGTGACACTCTCATGTAATAATGAGTGGGGTTGTACACGCCCCAGAGTCTCCTGAGTGCCACCCCTGGGCCTCACGGGGCTCCCACCCACGCCCAAGTGGAAGCCCCATGCTCCACGTTGGCGGACGACATGGTCAAACAACAACTATGCCCACGCCAAGTGGAGGCCCCATGCTTTGTGCCGGTGAGAAGACTAGCATAGGTGCCGGACACGGCTGTTCTTTGCTTTTCTCTTGTAACCAAAATAGTTTGAAGTTCCCGCGTCTTTATTTGAATGGGGGGTCAGGATTGTTTATTCTTGCGGTGTTTTCCCCGTTCCAACCTTGTTTTCAGAGGAAGTAACAATGGCCCACTGCTCCCTCCCTCGCATCTCGCGAGCGGGGGCTGGGCACGATGTTGCACTCAGGGCAAACCCGGCAACGTTGTCACAACGGCTGCCGATCTGCCCGCCCGCACACCTCGCCAAGGCCTTGGCGTCCGGATCCTCATGCGACGCTCCTGAGCGAGTCAACAGGCAAGCGTGGTTCCCGGCCCCTGGTTTCGGGAGCGTCCACCTCATGACCTTCTCGGGCATCGCAACCCGGCATACCAGCGGCGATCGACCCTCGCTTGGGAGCTCGGACACGGGATGGGCGCCAAGAGAGGATGGCTGGAGAAAGAGCAGCCGCGGCTTGGCTCGTTCTTGGAGGAATCTCACGATAAGTGCTTCCAGCACCTACGGAAGGTTTGACACCTGGCGGTGGCGTCTCCGGAGCCCCCGAAACCCTGTAAGTCCTCCAGGGACCTCTCGAGGTGTAGGCCTCTCGAGACCCTAGAGTGGTCCAGCCCCGGAGGAGGGGGCCTCCCTGGGACCCTAGGTGCGTACCAAGAGTTAAGGCTCCAGAGGGGCGCGCTCCCGCGACGGAGGGACCCGGCAAGGGTCACAAGCACATCAAGCTAAGTTATCCTAATCGCGTCAGACATGAACCTTTCAATTAATAGCTACATAGATACTAGGATAAGCGCAAGAAACGATAATATAAAGACGGCCTTGAACCAAGTTGTCAGCCTCTCCACGTACAGTCCTCTTCCGATGGATGTCGTTCGTTGACCATGTTGACCATGCCGCGCCGAGAGCACCAGGGCGGTGGACGATGGAAAGGACTAGGAAGGGAATGACGCGGAGCCAGGGAAGACTCGGCAGGTGTTTCCCACGCAGAGGGGAGTACGAGGGTTTACGGGTTCGTCTGCCATCGCTGGAGAATAACACCAGGTGTGCACTACTAGGAAAAGGCTAATTAGTGGCGCACCTGTTTTTGCCATTAATGGCGCACTACAGGTGCGCCACTATTATCACGCCATTAGTAACAAAATAGTAATGGCGCACCTCTGGTGCGCCATTAGTATCCCAGATAGTAATGGCAGTAATGGCGCATTACTAACAATTTTTTTTCAAAAAAAAATTCGGAATTTTTTTTCAAATTTAAAAAAAAATCATTTTTTTTCTTAATCTCGGGTCACTATGGCTTAATCTCAGGTCAAATCGCACTCCATGGTCAAACTTCCCGAAAGGTCACCCATCCTCACACTACTCCAGCACGAGCACGCTTAACTTCACAATTCTATCCAACCCCAGCACCAGCTCACTTCACAGGCACTTGTTGATATATCTATCATATCAATCCTATTAAACCTTGTTGATGTCTAGGACTTTGTTCATGTTCATGAGTGTGATGAAATTTTGAAAAAATATTTCAAACTTCCCGGTCATATTACGTATCATATTTTGAAAAAAAATTCCAAATTTTTTTTTGAAACCAATTTTTTTCTGTTACTAGTGGCGCACCTAGCAAATGGTGCGCCACTAGTAAGTTCGATTTTTTTTTCATTTTCCCCCCCTCTGGATCTTAAAAGCCCCGTATGTAACTTTTTGAGTAGATGATTTTTCATATAAAAAACTTTTAAATCTGAGTTCGTATGCAAAAGTTATGCTCATTTTACTAAATTCCAGATAGATTTTGCAAATAAAGTCAAAATTCATATTTGTAAATTTTCCCAACAACTAGACCACATATCACATGGGAAACTTATTTTCTTTTATTTTTTGACATTTCCATCATTTTCTCTTATTTAGCACCAGGGTTACTAATGGCGCACCTGGTGTGTGGTGCGCCATTAGTAGTTTTGAAAAAAATTGTTAGTAGTGGCGCACCATGGGATAGTGCGCCATTACTAGTTAAAACTAGTAATGGCGCACTGTCCACTGGTGCGCCACTACTAACAATTTTTTTAATTTGTTTTCAAAACTACTAATGGCGCACGGTGGGTGTGGTGCGCCATTACTATGTCAACTACTAATGGCGCACTATCCCCTGGTGCGCCACTGCTAACAATTTTTTTTTCAAAACTACTAATGGCGCACCACACACCAGGTGCGCCATTAGTAATATGTCAATAATGGCGCACCTGTATCTGGTGCGCCACTGCTATATAGCAGTGGCGCACCACATACAAGGTGCGCCATTAATGTCCATATCAGCTATAGCCCTTTTCCTAGTAGTGGTGGGTGAGTAGAGGGATGGCCGGGCCAGCGATGGGAGTAGGGTGGGGCGGTTAAGCCTACGCGGCAGCATAGCCGGCCACGGGAGGAGGGAGCAGGCAGTCAACGCCATGATCTTGGTGGGTCCCTGTTGTCATCCTCTCCACATACAATCATCTCCTGATTATGTACGCGTCAACCTAGTAGGCCCACAAGTCAGCCTCTAAACCCGTGGCGGACAAATACAACCCATTTAATAAAATAACTGAAGGAAATATGCCCTAGAGGCAATGATAATATTGTTATTTATATTTCCTTATATCATGATAAATGTTTATTATTCATGCTAGAATTGTATTAACTCGAAACTTGATACATGTGTGGATACATAGACAAAACACAGTGTCCCTAGTAAGCCTCTACTAGACTAGCTCGATAATCAAAGATGGTTAAGTTTCCTGACCATAGACATGTGTTGTCATTTGATGAACGAGATCACATCATTAGGAGAATGATGTGATGGACAAGACCCATCCGTTAGCTTAGCATAATGATCGTTAAGTTTTATTGCTATTCCTTTCTTCATGACTTATACATATTCCTTTCACTATGAGATTATGCAACTCCAGGATTCCGAAGGAATACCTTGTGTGCTATCAAACATCACAACGTAATTGGGTGATTAGAAAGATGCTCTACAGGTATATCTGAAGGTGTTTTTTGGGTTGGCATAGATCGAGATTAGGATTTGTTACTCCAAGTATCGGAGAGGTATCTTTGGGCCCTCTCGGTAATGCACATCATGATAAGCCTTGCAAGCAATGTGACTAATGAGTTAGTTACGGGATGATGCATTACGGAACGAGTAAAGAGACTTGCCGGTAACGAGATTGAACTAGGTATGAAGATACCAACGATCGAATCTCGGGCAAGTAACATACCGATGACAAAGGGAATAACGTATGTTATCATTACGATTTGACCGATAAAGATCTTCGTAGAATATGTGGGAACCAATATGAGCATCCAGGTCCCGCTATTGGTTATTGACCGGGGAGGAGTCTCGGTCATGTCTACATAGTTCTCGAACCCGTAGGGTCCGCACGCTTAACGTTTGATGACAATTTGTATTAAATGAGTTATGTGATTTGGTGACCAAATTTTGTTAGGAGTACCGGATGAGATCACGGACATGACGAGGCATCTTGAAATGGTTGAGAGGTAAAGATTGATATAATGGATGATAGTATTCGGACACCGAAAGTGTTCCGTATTGTATCGGGTACATATCGGAGTATCGGGGGGGGTTACCGAACCCCCCCCCCCCCGGGGGAAGATATGGGCGATATGGGCCATAGGAGGGAGGCACACCAGCATACAAAGGGGTGGTGCGCCCCCCACAAGTAAGGAGGTCGAATAGGACTAGGAGAGGGGGTGGCGCCCCCCTTTCCTTCTCCCCCTCTCTCTCTTTCCCCCTTTCCCCTCCGGTAAAAGAAAAGGGGGGCGAATCCAACTAGGAGCCCAAGTAGGATTCCTCCTACTTGGGCGCACCTAGGGCCGGCCTCCTCCCCCTCCCTCCTTTATATACGTGGGGGGTGCCTACAACACAGATCAATTGTTCCAAGCCGTGTGCGACGCCCGCCTCCACAGTTTACGCCTCCGGTCATATTCACGTAGTGCTTAGGTGAAGCCCTGCGCGGACCACTTCACCATCACCGTCACCACGCTGTCGTGCTGATGGAACTCTCCCTCGACACTTTTCTGGATGAAGAGTTCGAGGGACGTCATTGAGCTGAACGTGTGCGGAACTCGGAGGTGTCATATGTTCGGTGCTTGATCGGTCGGAACGAGAAGAAGTGCGACTACATCAACCGCGTTAAACAAACGCTTCCGCTTTCGGTCTATGAGGGTACGTGGACACACTCTCCCCTTCTCGTTGCTATGCATCTCCTAGATAGATCTTGCATGAGCGTAGGAAAGTTTTTTAAATTGCATGCTACGTTCCAAATAGTGCCATCCGAGCAAGGTTTATAAGTAGATGATATTCACGAGTAGAACACAAAGCATTGTGGGTGGTGATTGTCATACTACTTACCACCAATGTGTTATTTTGAATCGGTGGTATTGTTGCTTGAAGCGGCCCGGACCAACCTTACATGACCACGTTCATGAGACCGGTTCCACCGACAGACATGCAACTAGTTTTGCATAAAGGTGGCTGGCGGGTGTCTGTTTTTCCAACTTTAGTTGAATCGGATTTGACTGCGGCCGGTCCTTGTTGAAGGTTAAAACAGAAAACTTGATAAATCATCGTTGTGGTTTTGATGCGTAGGTAAGAACGGTTCTTACTAGAAGCCCGTCGCAGCCACGTAAAACTTGCAACATCTAAGTAGAGGATGTCTAACTTGTTTTTGCAGGGCATGTTGTGATGTGACATGGTCAAGACATGATGTGATATACGTTGTTGTATGAGATGATCATGTTTTGTAAAAGTTATCGGCAACTAGCAGGAGCCTTATGGTTGTCCCTTTATTGTATGAAATGTAAACCCCATGTAATTTCTTTACTTTATCACTATGCGTTAGCGATAGTTGTGGAAGCAATAGTTGGCGAGACGACCACGACGCTTCGATGGAGACCAAGGTGTCAAGCCGGTGACGATGGAGATCATGACGGTGCTTTGGAGATGGAGATCAAAGGCACAAGATGATAATGGCCATATCATGTCACATATTTTGATTGCATATGATGTTTATCTTTTATGCATCTTATTTTTCTTAGTACGGCGGTAGCATTATAAGATGACCCCTCACTAAAATTTCAAGGTATAAGTGTTCTCCCTGAGTATGCACCGTTGTGACAGTTCGTCATGCCGAGACACCACATGATGACGGGTGTGATAAGCTCTACGTTCACATACAACAGGTGCAAGACAGTTTTGCACATGCGGAATACTCGGGTTAAACTTGACGAGCCTAGCATGTACAGACATGTCCTCGGAACACTAGAGACCAAAAGTTTGAACGTGAATCATATATTAGATATGATCAACATAGAGATGTTCACATTTGAAAACTACTCCATCTCACGTGATGATCAGACATGGTTTAGTTGATATGGATCACGTGATCATTTAGATGACTCAAGGGATGTCTATCTAAGTGGGTGTTCTTTAGTAATATGATTAATTGAACTTAATTTATCATGAACTTAGTCCAGATAGTTTTTGCATATCTATGTAGTAGATTAATGGTCCGTGCTACCATTCCCTTGAATTTTAATGTGTTCCTAGAGAAAGCTAAGTTGAAAGATGATGGTAGCAACTACACAGACTGGGTCCGTAACTTGAGGATTATCCTCATTGCTGCACATAAGAATTATGTCCTTGATGTACCGCTAGGTGACAAACCCCCTGTCGGTTCTATATCCGGCATATCTCGTAGTAGGGGTCCTAAGCTAGGCGTCCTGGAGCGATGGTAACATGGACACAGGATTTTACCCAGGTTCGGGCTCTCTCAAAGAGATAATACCCTACATCCTGCTTTTGATTGTATTCATATAGGGGATAGTACAGAGTACTTGTATCTACCACGAGATTGTTCTAATGAATATGAGACTGTCTATTGACTAACCTTGCCTTGGTTTATATATGCACCGTAGGCCTAGGGTTTAGAGGAGTCCTTTGTCTTGTGCGCCAAGTCTTGTGGAATCCTCCTTGTATTCGTCATGGGCTGCCCGAAGTGGCCCAATAGTGAATCATCATGGGGGTCCTTGGCCCGACCCACTGGTCGGGAGACGATGTGGTGAGTACCCCCGTGTCCACGACACCATCAGTAGCCCCCTGAACCGGTGTTCAAGTTGAGGATGCTCCTCAGTTCTTCCGAATAATTCTTCGCCTTTGATCGTCGGTCTTGAAAACTGGTTCAACAAATCTTCCCATGTCCGATCTTGACGATCACCGAGCTGAATCTGGAGAGTTCACATGTCGTGCATCCGAGGAGCCCCTTTAAGTTATCGGCCTTTATCAATGCCTTGTAAGTCTTTTACGCCACACCTAGGGTTTGAAGTGTTTCCCGTGTGACGGCGTCCTCTTGCGTCCGAGATCTAATGTCGAACTAAATCCGAGGCATCTTTTCACAGTCGAGCTCCAACACTATTCAGCATTCAAGGTATCCTCTTGCATCCGAGCTCCAACGGCGCACTAAATCCGAGGCGTCTTTTCACAGCCGAGCTCCGATGATGGTCGGCATCCGAGGTATCATAGATTACCTTGGCCTCTGAAAATTTGAATGAGTTCATCCGAGCTTAAATGCCGGAGTAGTCTTGTATGGAACGAGCCATTCGAATCCATGCTTTATGTCGGACCGCTTTCGAGCTCCAACGCCGGACTACATCCAAGCTCTAACGATGGTCAGCGTCCGAGGTGTCAAAAACTACCTCGGTCTTTAAAAGATTGAATAAATTCAACCGAGCTTAATGCCGGAAATGCCCTCTATGGATCCAGCCACTAGCGCCGAGCTTTATGCCGGACTACTTCCGAGATGGTGCACCACCCCGACTGCGGGCTGATTTTTTGTGACCCTTTTCGATTGGTGCAATTTATTCTCTACCGAGATATATAGCCAGTAGCCATCAAGGTGTGTGTCGGTCTAAAACCCGAGATGCACCTGAAGGATGACATAAGACCGCTGATCCCAGTAGCCCTTGAGACTCGGGTTGATTCGCAAAATCGGCCTGAGGATCAACTCCGAGCTCGGCAGAATACTCCGGGACACAAAAGGCGGTGTGCATAGTCCTCGGGACTCAGGTTGGGTGCGACCGACCAACCTCAGCATCATAATCTCCTCGGAAACTATATTGCACTTAAATTTTCTGCATTGGATTGTCAATGCAGTAGTCCCCGAGAATTGGGTTGGCCAACATGGCCGACCCTAGGACCGTACCTCCTCGGGAACTAGTTCAACTGCTATGTATGTTTTGACAATACCGAGGTGGAGTTCAGCAGGAAAGATGCTGAACTGTAGTTTTGAGAAAATAGTTTCACGCCGAACACCTCAACCAAGAGAATGTGCTGGTCTAGATTGAATCAAGTTGTTTTGGTGCCAATACGAAATTGGTCTTAAAATTGTACTTCCGTCGTGCTTTGACATGACACATCTGATCTCTGGACTTCAAGTGGGTCAGCCTTCGGCTTCAACCTCCCTATCCCGAAGGCGGAGTGTTTCTCAGGACCGTTTAGCGAACTAAATGCGAGCGGCTTTAGAGAGAAACCAGGCTACCCGGCTATTGATCATACACCTGAGTTGAGAAAGGAATGGTAGAAAAAGACTTTGTAGCGACTAAGAAGAAAACATCTATTATAAAACGGCTCATATTAATTTAAGAGCCCCCAAGTGACTTGGGTAAAAGAATTTTATGTATAATGATTGTATGTACTGAAGTACTTATATAATATTTGCGTTTGCCCGAACTTCGAACGCGTCTTAACCGACCATCGGCTTATCCCTCTTCGGCCAAGGGTCGTAAAGTGTTATCTACTCCGCCTACCAAGAATATCGGCGGTGTTTCGGATAACTAGGCAATCAAGCCACGAGGCTGTAACAGACAAAGCGCACCCAGGGAACTTATGATATATTACTTATGTAACGTAAGAAGCATCTTCAAAGAAAATAGTGCCCCCAACGGTACCTTCCTTTGGTCGCTCATGATTACTATGAGATTCGTGCAATGGATTTGTGTGTGCGTGAGTTCCGTCGTGTGATGACCATAGTTTAAAACAATAAGAGCGCTAGCTTTTGGCTTCACCCGTCTTAGGTACGAGTTTGGATGACCCGGTCATAACAATCGCAGAGGTGCTCCCTTTACTCCCTAGCCGAACAATCGGGAACGTAGGGGTAAGCACAGGAGCTAGGCAACCCAGCTTTGCGGAACACTTAAGTCAACATGATGCATATTTTGGCATAATACATGAACAAGGAATTGTGCGATACATTAATAATCATATGCAAGAAGAATGGCTTCATAAAAGAAGCCCCCAAGTAAACGGGGTATTTGAATTTGTTTGTAACAAACAAGGTTTTGACAAAGAAAGTTTTTCGCAAATGACTTTTGGTCAAAAAAGTATAATGCTTCGTCGAACCGAACAAAATTTAAAACTGAAAGTTTTTGAGCATGACAGCGACTTAGCTTGTTAATGTGCTCGGTGTGACATGGGCCGAGCTTGTAGCGGCTCAACGTCCCAACACCCAAGTCGGTCTTGACGTACCCGAGCGAAGAGCTCGGCTTGATGAAGTGATAGCAAGATAGTGCCAACGTGCCGAGGCGAAGCCCCCGGTCCAGCCGAAGAGACAGAGTAGTTCGGCAGCGTGACAATAAGCCCCCACGTCAGTCGACATGTCGAAACAGGTCGGCATGGTGGATGTCAGTTTGATGAAGCGACGACGCGATAATGGCGACACAGGGTATCACACCATGGTGGCTGTGGAATTTGGTTGATGGAGGCGAGAGGATGACTCTGTACGCCGAGCTAACTGCATGACGCAGCAAAAATTAATTATCTGCACACATAAAATAGTGCAAGGCAGAAGTAATAATAATAAATTCTTTTAAAATTAAAAATTCCTCCAATTAATTAATTTTAGTGAAACAAATAATTAAAGGAACACGGCCTGGACACGGGGGTCGGCTCGACGGAGTGGAAGCATCAAAGTGTCATTGCAGATCAGAATTTGCCGAACAATGATGTTGTCGGGCCGCTGACAGAAGACCAATCCATCATATAACGGCGACTGCAAGGGAGACAAGATTGTAGAGCTGCCACAATGAAAATTCCCAAACCATAGAAGACATGTTCTGGGATACTGTGCTGCAAAAGGCCAACTATGAGCTGAATTATATAAAAAGAAACATTAGAGAGAAAAAAATCTTCATGATGTGTGTTCAGATGTCCTTCTCTCATTGTGGTCACTTGGCACGTACTACCACCGCTTCATGTATGCACAGTTGTACGTGCGCCCTTGAGAAGCAGGTCTAGTTGGAGCTAAGCGGACCATCTCATGGTGACCGTGTTACACAGTCCAACCCCATTATCTGCGCACATAATATATGGCAAGCCAAAAATAATAACAAACAAAAGTAATGATAATATATATATTTTTTAAAAAAATTCTTATAATTAGTTAATTTAAGTGAAGCAAATAAGTAAAGGAATATGGCCTAGGCGCCGAGGTGCCTGAACGAAGAGTTCGGTTTGTCGAAGTGGCGACGCTGCATGGCCGATGTGGCGAGATGAAATCCTCGGTCCAGTTAACATGGCGAAGCTGTGATCGGCGGATGCCGAAGTCTCATGCAGGTCGGCTGGTGACGCCGAAGTCTCATGCCAGCCGAGGTGTGGAAGCAGGTCGGCTGGTGACACCGAAGTGTTCGGTTTGACAAAGTGGCGACGTATCACGGTCAAAGTGGCGAGGCGAGGGCCCCGGTCCAGCCGAGGCGGCTATGGAGCCCCCATGCCAGCCGACGTGTCAAAGCAGGTCAGCCAGTTGGACATTGGATTGAGGATGTGACGGCGCGGCAACGCCGACATAGGGCAGCGCACCAAGGTGACGACACAATTTCATCGGCGGAGGCCGCGACAACGTCGGCATGCCGAGTTAACAGCGCGGCCCGGTCTAGACCATTTACCTGTACACATAAAATCATGCAGGGCGAGAGTAATAACAAATAATGGTAATAATAAATGAAAAAATAACTATTCTACTTAATTAATTTAAGTAAATAATTCAATAAATATGGCCTGAGCACCGAGGTCGGCACGTCGGAGTGGCCGCACAGAGATGCCGTCACAGGGACGCGAGCCGAGGTGATGATGCCATTTGTCCGATGTTTGGAGGGACGACAACGTCGGTTCGCCGAGGTGGCGATGCAGACTAGTTGACGTCGATTTACCTGTGGACGCAAATAGTGCAAACCGGTAATAAAAAATTGCATAATTAACATGTGAATTAAGTAATTGGAGAAAGATGGCCTGGCATCGAGATCGTCTTGGCCGAGCGAATATGTCGACGCAGGTCGCTGTTTCGTGGAACGATGATGTCAATGCGATGTGGTGCCCGTCAGACCGTGATTACCACCGGCTATACATATCAGATCATCTCGGAACGGTGGCAACAAGCAAAAAAGCTGATGGTTTGCTCGGTAGTAGTCATAACAACCAAAGCAAAAACAACTTCCTATAGTACTAGTGCTTAGTATCCACGTGATGCCAAAACCGATCTGACCTTTGTACAGGTTCGTACGAGTTGATTGCCAGATATAATGCCGCCGCCGCAGAAAAACATCATGACAATTCGTCCGTGATCTCACTTATGCTTGTATGTCGCCGAGGAGCAAGAGTCCATGTCAGGCCACTAGCACTGCTCCATATGTGTAGTACTTGCTCGTGCGAACTCCTCGGCTGGATCGCCGCTGGTCGGATGCTTTTTATTTTTGCATAGCTTGGATCCGATTGACATAACAGAGGCGCGCTGACGAAACGACGATTAGTGCAAAGCTAGGTTGCACGGCACACTGATCCGCAGCAATAGAGCAGATCAACTACGCCTTTTGCACCAAGCGTTGGAAACGTTGATATACGTCGATTAGTAGTAATCTAATCAAATTGGGTCAGGGAGAAGTAATAATAAAAAATGAATAGTATACTACCCATAGACTTCCTTTGTTTGGACCGATGTGACGCTCCACCACGGGCCATGATTGCTTGAGGTTATCCTCCGTCAGCCGTTCTGAAACAGCCAATGGTCACTAGCCTGGTGCGCCCGCGTGCCTTTGGCGGTGGCTGTCTGCTGATCGGATCAGGCCGATTGCATCGCATACAACTGCGTCCGTCAGGCCTCGGATAATTCTGCAGATAAAAGTTGCGAGCCAACGGTAGTAATTTCGAAAGAAATTAAGAGATAACGAATAGATCTAACTGAAAAATATCACCTAATTATCTCATCAATCCGCGACGATCACCCAGCAGGCTCTCAATGAAAGCACCAATGTCGGTTCTATATCAGGCATATCTCGTAGTAGGGGTCCTAAGCTAGGCGTCTTGGAGCGATGGTAACATGGACACAGGATTTTACCCAGGTTCGGGCTCTCTCGAAGAGATAATACCCTACATCCTGCTTTTGATTGTATTCATATAGGGGATAGTACAGAGTACATGTATCTACCACGAGATTGTTCTAATGAATATGAGATTGTCTATTGACTAGCCTGGCCTCGGTTTATATATGCACAGTAGGCCTAGGGTTTAGAGGAGTCCTTTGTCTTGTGCACCAAGTCTTGTGGAATCCTCCTCGTATTGGGCATGGGCTACCCGAAGTGGCCCATTAGTGAATCATCATGGGGGTCCTCGACCTGACCCACTAGTCGGGAGACGACGTGGTGAGTACCCCTGTGTCCAGGACACCGTCACCCCCTCCCGCTAATGTTGACGCTTTGAACGTCTGGCAGACGCGGTCTGATGACTACTCTATAGTTCAGTGTGCCATGCTCTACGGCTTAGAATCGGAACTTCGAAGACGTTTTGAACGTCATGACCATATGAGATGTTCCAGGAGTTTAAGTTAATATTTCAAGCAAATGCCCTAGTTGAGAGATATGAAGTCTCCAACAAGTTCTATAGCCGCAAGATGGAGGAGAACAGTTATGTCAGTGAACACATACTCGGAATGTCTGGGTATCATAACCACTTGACTCAGCTGGGAGTTAATCTTTCAGATGATAGTATTATTGACAGAGTTCTTCAATCACTGCCACCAAGCTACAAAGGCTTCGTGATGAACTATAATATGCAAGGGATGGATAAGACAATTTCCGAGCTCTTCGCTATGCTCAAAGCTGCGGAGGTAGAAATCAAGGAAGAGCAACAAGTGTTGATGGTTAACAAGACCACTAGTATCAAGAAAAAGGGCAAGGGAGAGAGGGGGAACTTCAAGAAGAATGGCAAGCAAGTTGTCACTCCCGGGAAGAAGCCCAAGTCTGGACCCAAGCCTGAAACTAAGTGTTTCTACTGCAAAGGAACTGGTCACTGGAAGTGGAAGTGCCCTAAGTATTTGGCGGATAAGAAGGATGGCAAAGTGAACAAAGGTATATTTGATATACATGTTATTGATGTGTATCTTATTAATGCTCGTAGTAGCGCCTGGGTATTTGATACTGATTCTGTTGCTCATATTTGCAACTCGAAATACAGGCTACGGATTAAACGAAGACTGGCTAAGGACGAGGTGACGATGCGCGTCGGGAATGGTTCCAAGGTCAATGTGATCGCCGTCGGCACGCTACCTCTACATCTACTTTCGGGATTAGTTTTAGACCTGATTAATTGTTATTTGGTGCCAGCGTTGAGCATGAACATTATATCTAGATCTTGTTTGATGCGAGACGGTTATTCATTTAAATCAGAGAATAATGGTTGCTCTATTTATATGAGTAATATCTTTTATGGTCATGCACCCTTGAAGAGGGGTCTATTTTTATTGAATCTCAATCGTGGTGATACACATATTCATAATATTGATGCCAAAAGGTGCAAAGTTGATAATGATAGTGCAACATATTTGTGGCACTGCCGTTTAGGTCATATTGATGTAAAGCGCATGAAGAAACTCCATGCGGATGGACTTTTGGAATCACTTGATTATGAATCATTTGATGCTTGCGAACCATGCCTCATGGGAAAGATGGCTAAGACTCCGTTCTCCAGAACAATGGAGCGAGCCACTGACCTATTGGAAATAATACATACCGATGTATGCGGTCGCATGAGTGTCGAGGCTTGCGGCGGGTATCGTTATTTTCTGACCTTCACAGATGATTTGAGTAGATATGGGTATATCTACTTAATGAAACACAAGTCGAAAACATTTGAAAAGTTCAAATAATTTCAGAGTGAAGTGGAAAATCATCGTAACAAGAAAATCAAGTTTCTACGATCTGATCGTGGAGGCGAATATTTGAGTTACGAGTTTGGCCTTCATTTAAAACAATGTGCAATAGTTTCACAACTGACGCCACGTGGAACACCACAGCGTAATGGTGTGTCCGAACGTCGTAACCGTACTTTATTAGATATGGTGCGATCTATGATGTCTCTTACCGATTTACCACTATCGTTTTGGGGTTATGCATTAGAGACAGCTCCATTCATGTTAAATAGGGCACCATCTAAATCCGTTAAGACGACACCTTATGAACTATGGTTTGGCAAGAAACCTAAGCTGTCATTTCTTAAAGTTTGGGGTTGTGATGCTTATGTGAAAAAGCTTCAGCCTGATAAGCTCGAACTCAAATCGGAGAAGTGCGTCTTCATAGGATACCCAAAAGAAACTGTTGGGTACACCTTCTATCACAGATCCGAAGGCAAGATCTTTGTTGCCAAGAATGGATCCTTTCTAGAGAAGGAGTTTCTCTCGAAAGAAGTGAGTGGGTGGAGAGTATAACTTGATGAGGTAATTGCACCTACTCTCGAATTGGAAAGTAGCTCATCACAGAAATCAGTTCTCGTGATGCCTACACCAACTAGTGAGGAAGCTAATGATAATGATCATGAAACTTCGGATCAAGTTACTACCGAACCTCGTAGGTCAACCAGAGCACGTTCCGCACAATCCTGTTATGGAAGTCATGTTACTAGACCATGACGAACCTACGAACTATGAGGAAGCGATGATGAGCCAAGATTCCGCGAAATGGCTTGAAGCCATGAAATCTGAGATTGGATCCATGTATGAGAACAAAGTATGGACTTTGGTTGACTTGCCTGATGATCGGCAAGCCATAGATGGATCTTCAAGAAGTAGACTGACGCTGATGGTAATGTTACTGTCTACAAAGCTCGACTTGTTGCAAAAGGTTTTCGAAAATTTCAAGGAGCTGACTACGATGAGACCTTCTCACCCGTAGCGATGCTTAAGTCTGTCCGAATCATGTTAGCAATTGCCGCATTTTATGATTATGAAATCTGGCAAATGGACGTCAAAACTGCATTCCTTAATGGATTTCTTAAAGAAGAGTTGTATATGATGCAACCAGAAGGTTTTTTCAATCCTAAAGGTGCTAACAAAGTGTGCAAGCTCCAGCGGTCCATTTATGGACTGGTGCAAGCATCTCGGAGTTGGAATATACGCTTTGATAGTGTGATCAAAGCATATGGTTTTATACAGACTTTCGGAGAAGCTTGTACTTACAAGAAAGTGAGTGGGAGCTATGTAGCATTTCTAATATTATATGTGGATGACATATTGTTGATTGGAAATGATATAGAATTTCTGGATAGCATAAAAGGATACTTCAATAAGAGTTTTCAATGAAAGACCTCGGTGAAGCTGCTTATATATTGGGCATCAAGATCTATAGATAGATCAAGACGCTTAATTGGACTTTCACAAAGCACATACCTTGATAAAGTTTTGAAGAAGTTCAAAATGGATCAGTCAGAGAAGCGGTTCTTGCCTGTGTTACAAGGTGTGAAGTTGAGTCAGACTCAATGCCTGACCACTGCAGAAGATAGAGATAAAATGAAAGTCATTCCCTATGCCTCAGCCTTAGGTTCTCTCATGTATGCAATGCTATGTACGAGACCTGATGTGTGCCTTGCTATAAGTTTAGCAGGGAAGTACCAAAGTAATCTAGAAGTGGATCACTGGACAGCGGTCAAGAACATCCTGAAGTACCTGAAAAGGACTAATGATATGTTTCTCGTTTATGGAGGTGACCAAGAGCTCGTCGTAAATGGTTACGTCGATGCTAGCTTTGACACTGATCCAGATGACTCTAAGTCACAGACCGGATATGTATTTATATTGAATGGTGGAGCTGTCAGTTGGTGCAGTTCCAAGCAAAGCGTCGTGGCGGGATCTACGTGTGAAGCGGCATACATAGCTGCTTCGGAAGCAGCAAATGAAGGAGTCTCGATGAAGGAGTTCATATCCGATGTAGGTGTAATACCTAGTGCATCGGGTCCAATGAAAATAATTTTGTGACAATACTGGAGCAATTGCCTTGACAAAGGAATCCAGATTTCACAAAAGAACGAAACACATCAGGAGACGCTTCAACTCCATCCGTGATCAAGTCAAGGAGGGAGACATAGAGATTTGCAAAATACATACGGATCTGAATGTGGCAGACCCGTTGACTAAGCCTCTTCCACGAGCAAAACATGATCAACAGCAAGACTCCATGGGTGTTAGAATCATTACAATGTAATCTAGATTATTGACTCTAGTGCAAGTGGGAGACCGAAGGAAATATGCCCTAGAGGCAATAATAAAGTTGCTATTTATATTTCCTTATATCATGATAAATGTTTATTATTCATGCTAAAATTTTATTAACTAGAAACTAGATACATGTGTGGATACATAGACAAAACACACTGTCCCTAGTAAGCCTCTACTCGACTAGCTTGTTAATCAAAGATGGTTAAGTTTCCTGACCATAGACATGTGTTGTCATTTGATGAATGAGATCACATCATTAGGAGACTGATGTGATGGACAAGACCCATCCATTAGCTTAGCATAATGGTCGTTAAGTTTTATTGCTATTCCTTTCTTCATGACTTATACATATTCCTTTGACTATGAGATTATGCAACTCCAGGATACCGAAGGAATACCTTGTGTGCTATCAAACGTCACAACGTAACTGGGTGATTATAAAGATGCTCTACAGGTATCTCCGAAGGTGTTTTTTGGGTTGGCATAGATCGAGATTAGGATTTGTTACTCCGAGTATCGGAGAGGTATCTCTGGGCCCTCTCGGTAATGCACATCATGATAAGCCTTGCAAGCAATGTGACTAATGAGTTAGTTACGGGATGATGCATTACAGAACGAGTAAAGAGACTTGCCAGTAACGAGATTGAACTAGGTATGAAGATACCGACGATCGAATCTCGGGCAAGTAACATACCGATGACAAAGGGAACAACATATGTTGTTATGCGGTCTGACCGATAAAGATCTTCGTAGAATATGTGGGAACCAATATGAGCATCCAGGTTCCGCTATTGGTTATTTACCGGAGAGGAGTCTCGGTCATGTCTACATAGTTCTCAAACCCGTAGGGTCCGCACGCTTAACGTTTGATGACAATTTGTATTATATGAGTAATGTGATTTGGTGACCGACTTTTGTTCGGAGTACCGGATGAGATCACGGACATGACGAGGAGTCTCGAAATGGTCGAGAGGTAAAGATTGATATATTGGATGATAGTATTCGGACACCGGAAGTGTTCCGTATTGTATCGGGTACATATCGGAGTATCGGGGGGTTTACCGGAACCCCCCGGGGGAAGATATGGCCCATATGGGCCATAGGAGGGAGGCACACCAGCCCACAAAGGGGTGGCGCGCCCCCCACAGGGAAGGAGGCCGAATAGGACTAGGAGAGGGGGCGGCGCCCCCTTTCCTTCTCCCCCTCTCTCTTTCCCCCTTTCCCCCTCCGGTAAAAGGAAAGGGGGGTGAATCCAACTAGGAGCCCAAGTAGGATTCCTCCTACTTGGGCGCGCCTACGGCCGGCCTCCTCCCCCTCCCTCCTTTATATACGTAGGGGGCTCTACAGCACAGATCAATTATTCCAAGCCGTGTGCGGCGCCCCCCCCCCCCCCTCCACAGTGTATGCCTCCAGTCATATTCACGTAGTGCTTAGGCGAAGCCCTGCGCGGATCACTTCACCATCACCGTCACCATGCCATCGTGCCGACGGAACTCTCCCTCGAAACTTTGCTGGATCAAGAGTTCGAGGGACGTCATCAAGCTGAACGTGTGCAGAACTCGGAAGTGCCATATGTTAGGTGCTTGATCGGTCGGAACGAGAAGAAGTTCGACCACATCAACCGTGTTAAACAAACGCTTCCGCTTTCGGTCTACGAGGGTATGTGGACACTCTCTCCCCTTCTCATTGCTATGCATCTCCTAGATAGATCTTGCGTGAGTGTAGGAATTTTTTTGAAATTGCATGCTACGTTTCTAAAAATAATAGCACACTCCATACGTTCAAACGGAAAGTTCAACATTCGGAGCAAAGTAATAGGTCTGATCCAGATATAGAGTACTGAACTTCCATGTTGACAACCATCATAGCCAAGTTAACTATCTACTCCCACTAATACTCTAGTAGTGTACAAGTACTAACTTACTCTTAGCTAACTAGACCATCCCGGCCGCCATATGCGGTACACGCTAAACGCCGGCAACGACGTCCTCCGCCTCGCCTCGGACTTGCAAGAGGTGCGATAGAGCGCGTTGCTCGCGCGTGTTGGCCCTTTCCATCCTGGCGTGGTCCACCGAAGCTTCGGCTTCTAAGCAGGAAACCCACTTGATGAGTTGGTAGTAAAATTTGGCATCGCGAACGCGTGCGTGCCCAACAACCTCCAGGGCTATTTGCCGGGCGCCGGCCTCCACGTAGTCGGCCTAGTTACGGGCGCTCAACTCGCAACTCTGAGCGTCGGTGCGCTGCTGCTCCATGCCCCGCTGGGGGAAAATCGGCGATACGCTGCTCCTTCACCAGGCGGTCGCGCTCCAACAAGTCCTCATACTCTGCATTGCCATCTAAAGACCGATAGAATTAATCCTCCCTCTGTCTACCTTCCGTTGAAAACTGAACACTAGTTCCGGCGGTGACCGCCTCTGGCGTCGCCTATTGCGGATGGACGGGGGCATGATGGACGTGGCGAGAGTAAGGATAAGTGGCGAGCGACGTCGGGCCAGTGGGGGCTTATGAGGATAGGGCGAGTTGGGTGATGGTGCCACCGGAGAACGCCGGGGACCAGCAATTATAGGCGGAAGGTAGGTGAACCAGCGTGTCACGGGGAACACGACGGTCATCGCAGTCATCGGAATTCAATGCATAAGCGGGCATGGCTTAGCGTGCCAGCTTGCCATGGAAAACTAGAAAAACTAAAATTATGACTATGCCGTCCCGTCCCATCCTATTAGTGGTGCGTCCCGTCCGTGCTGGGTCGCACGTTGGCATGACGGTCAAATGAGTGCGATCAATTCATCCAGATGAGGTACGTGCGTGATCCGCTGGTTATTCACGTAGGATCAAGTCGGTAGGATAGTGTATGTGTAGGATCGCAATAGCGGATGAACTTTCGCTGGGAGATAAGGCATTTGCGAACGTTTTTTCCGGCTGTTTCTTCATATTTGCATGGCATTTTCTTCAGAACAGCATGTCAGTTTCTTCAGAGGTAGGCATTTTTATTCAAAAAACTGCCACTTTGAATCTTGCGTTGCAACTAAAACTGCCAAGAGCGCATTACTAGGCTATCGATCAGTAACTTGTAAACACTGAGCAAACATAAATAAGGAACTGTTAGTAACTTGTAACAATGAGAACACAGAAATAAGGATCATGTTGTGCACAGTAGTAAGAGCCGATTCGTTCGAAATGTTCACACGAGACTCACAGGCCTGGCATTGTAATATGTTCATGTTAGTAGCCCAAATTCAAAACCAACTAGTACGATTCCCATACATAAGATCAGCATGTTAATGCATCTCAATGATTCACAGATCATATACAAATATGTAGCTCCAAAAGCAAAGACCTAGAAAAACATTTGTTCTTCCTACTAACATGGATGCTTCTCTTGGCCAACATTCAGTACAGAGTGAAAGACAAATTTGTTTGTGAAGTCTACAATTCCTCTTGCAAACGTAAGTGGTTTCACCAACAGCTGGAACCATGAGAATGAACCACACATGATGGAGGAACATCCACTACAATATGATTTGGTCTTCTCTCGATCACACGACGAGACGATTTGACCAATGCAATGAAGCACCTAGTGTTGGCCAATAAATAGTACAGTACTACTTTTGTGCAGTCCATGAAGTGACTATCCAATCTTTCTGTGTCTATTTTCAAATGGCACTGCATGCAGTGACTATACTATTATCTTGTGCAGTTCCACCAAAATTGCGATCACTTTGTTTGTTTGCCAAATAGCAACGGGCAGACGTCTGTCTGCACAAATATCAAGCAGCTAGTAAACATATACCCCACCTTGTATTTTCGGTTTAAACATGTCTCTTCCGCTTAGCATATGTCATGTTTTGCACTGGATAATTTGATACTGTCATGTTTTTTCCTGGACAATTTCGTACTGAATTGATTTGCTGGTACAGAGCAGAAATGTAGCCTATTCTTCATCAGACCAAGGATATCCATGTTCGCAGTGATGGAAGAGGTGAAACTGATACAACCAAAATTGAGCATCCAATCATTGAATCATGTCCTGCACCTCCAATGTAGGTCCACCCTGCCAATAAATTCACATGCAAACCACTAACATTACTATCTGATGACAGTACAAAAAGAGTAGCGAGATAGTAGCAAACCATGTACCTTCGTAATGAACAGCTCATAGTGCCACCAGTTGGATATAACGGTTTGTAAGAAAACATGCTCCTAATGTTGAACCATTTGGACTTTTTGTGCAGTTCCACTAAAATCAAGCATCCCTATTTGCATAGATATTGAAAGTGTGATTACTATAAAAGTGGCACTAGTTAAAGCATAGACTCACAAATATAAGCATTCCAATTTCTTAATGGGAAAAGGTAGCAAGACTGTTTCTAACCACCTGTTTGAAGGAATAAATAAGGCAACAACAACTGATGTTAGGAAGGCATACATAGTATTTTCTTAAAAACTGAACCATTCCTGACCTTTCCTCTTCTTTTAAGCATATTTTGTGCAGTTCAACTAAAATAAAATGCCATCGCCGCCTTGACAATTCAGTGACATTGTACAAATGAAATGACTTAACATTACATCATGATGTCAGGTATGTAATCAACAGGCATTAGAGACAAACATAGAGACCTCTTCCGATAAAATAATGAACATTAATTTTAACAAAGGTGTGACTAGCTTTACCGGGATAATCTGAGTGAACTCTACACCCTTTGTTCCTTAATATAAGACGTGTTCGCAGTTCAATTTAAAGTACCCAAACTTCTAGTATTTAGAAAAACAGGTAGTAGTTTTCTTGAGAACATATGTGGGAAAGCTTGCCACACTTTATATATGTCCATATGCTAATGCAACACCATTCGAATAGTACAAATATACACTAATCCAGTGGCTAGTGCAACAGTAGAGTAGTTTTTTTATTACGGGGTACAGTACAATGGTTTTACTGAATAGATTTCCATAAGCTAGCACTGGAAGATTTCTATAAGCATTAACAATACAAAATGTAAAGGTAACAAGTTTCAGCATTGGTATACTAGCTGTGCAACAACATTAAACCAAATACAAAAGTCCGAAGGTAATTAGCATTATTAACTAATGATAGTATAAAAAAATTGCAAACCATGTACCTTCAAGGTAAATATCATTTCGAACTCGTGGGGACCTCAAAATTGCTATCCCAATCTTGAGATCAAACATAAAAACTTGATGAATGGACCAAGAGAACAGCCGGAGGAGGAGGTGCCCACTCTTGACCTTTCCTCTTGTCTTCATAATTTTTTTGTGCAGCTTAACCAAAGTAAAATGACATCGGCGCCTTGGAATTTTGGTGACACTATACAAAAAAATTGATTTATCTCATGAAAGTGAGGTATGTAATCTATAAGCATTAACAGTGCAAAAATATGAAGGTAGTAACAAGTTTCATTGTTGGTATACTGGCTGTGCAACAGCATTAGAATACCTTAGCTGAAAAATCTTTAATACATCAACAATCAATAGCTAACCCTAAAATAATCCAGTGACATTAAATGGCATTGCTTAAATTTATCGGTGGCATTAGACTGGGTGCGGCATTAGTTAAATATGGCATCACTTTAGTAGTAGCATTGCTTGACTTTACCGCTGGTGTTATAGTAACAACAAAAAAGTGGCAATAAGAGCATGGGAGGCCCATTCAGACAGTGGACGCACCAGTACGATGTACCTCCACAGACGCATAGAGTGGTGAGGGAGGTATGGTTGCCCAGAGCAACAAATATCCAGGCAGCATATGTGGATTACGTCCCATTTTTGTTCTCTTTAGCCACCTTTTTTCTATGTGAGGAGAACAAACCGATTGACCTGGTCATTCTCTATTGCGTTGTCATGCCTTTCTACCCTTTTTCAACCAAGAGACAAGAAAGCGCTGAAGCTCCAGCCTATATATCTTGTCCATCTTTTTTGATACTAGTACTAGAGGTGGAGTAGTGGTACAGTAGTTTATATTTTCTCTGCATACAGTACTAGTTAGTCATGCTTCAAAACTAAACGAGACGCCATTAAAAAATAAAGTTGAGAAATAATGCGGCACCTTGGTCCAACACGACCAGATCGCATTTTGCACGAGAAATGACACACCATGTTTCGTTGACATGTGGTCCCGTCCCAACATGTCAGTGAGCTGACGGCGAGTCCTTTGTACAATTTCTGAATGGACGTCTACGTAGGCCGAGGCGCCTCTTCATGTACCGTGGCAACCGTCCACCACCTCTTCGCCTTTCCCTCTCGATTTGGAACTGTCGTCGCACGCTCTTCCTCCCTCCTCCATTTTGCACGAGAAATGACACACCATGTTTCATTGTGGGTTGATGACCTGTTGTACGTAATGCTAAATGATATGCCTGTGATAAACTTACTAAATTTATGAATGGCTTTCGAGTCGCTTCTCAGAGTGGGTGCTGTGACGAGGCAAAAAATATATTTCCGAATACATAATTGTACGTGCATTACAACAGGTTATCGGATGAGTCCAATCAACAATAGTACTACTATTTGTACTAGCTTCACATGCTTCACGCGTCGGGCGGGTGTTTTTACTGTAGCTGTGAATCCCATCATCCTAGGTCCTCGGATGAGTCTAATCAAATGTAGAAATTGCATTCTGATGTTTGGGTTCAAACTTTCAAAACCGTTGCACTATCTCTACGTCTATGTATACGTAATACAACAAGTTTTAAACTTGAAACCAGCCATCCACCCTCACAAAGAACACTTTTTAACCTAGCACATACTCCAGGAAATTTGACCACAGTGTGAGGTGGGCCATATGTTAATTTGTTCGTTGTATGTAACCAGCACCTCGAATCCTTGATAGCAGTATATAGTAGGGTGGCATGGGCTAGAACAAGCATTCACGTCCAGGAGTAAGGCACACGCCACCAGCACGACCTCCATCTGACACCATATTTCTTGGAGTCCGTGCATCTTGGGTTAAACTGTAAATAGAATCTTACTCTTCTTCCCAATACCAAAACTACTAAATTGTGCTCTATCAATATATCATTGTACTCTTCTTCCCAATACCAAAACTTGCATCCATTCTACACAATAAAATTTTAAGTTAGCACAACTAGTCCAATCCGAGAGCACAACCGAAGATTTGGTCGAGTTCTTCCTCCTTTTGCCGACACGTGGGACATCCAGCATCCAGGTCATGTCATGCAAGAAAATAGAGTGGTAGGTGAAGCCACGTGATGTGCATCTTGGGTTAAACTGTAAATAGAATCTTACTACTCTTGAGTAACTCCAAAAGCGGCCACCGAAGATCTTTATTGGATTTGTTTTTCATCACCAACACGTCGAGGTGAAAGATGTGCAGGTTCAGTGGGTCGTCTTGTGTTTTCATTGACTGTGGGACTGCATGTGAGCAAACAGACGATGGGCTCCGTGTGCCTACTGGTTGGCTGAGAAGAGAGACAGAGGAGGGCTGAGCACGGACTCGAGGAAATTTCGTGACAATGTGAGTAGTACTAGTGGTGTACCGAACACCTGGAGAGATACTATAATGTCTTTGCTCTACGTAACCAGCACCTCGATATAGTGGGGTGGCATGGGCCATAACTAGCATTCACGTCTAGTAGTACAACACACGCCACCCACACGAGTCCCATCTGACACCAATTTTCTTGGACTCCGTGCTACAGCCATCTCTTCTCCCTCCTGTTTTCTCAGCCACCGCGCGGTGGGCGGGTGGGGGTTTGCCGATAGTTGGTTTGCTCAACTGCGGTCCCACTTGTAAGTGAAAATGAAACACAGCATGCATTCCCCCTTGAGCAGCGTGTCGGACCAACCGTGTGGGAGTGCGACGCGAACACGGCAGGATTTTCCTTTTGAACTTGTAACTTGTAAAATTTGGTTCTGCTCCATGGCGCGACCGATAGATAGAAATAACGATTTTCCCTAGAGTAATGAGAAGTTTGGTTCTGGCGCGGTTCATGCATGGAGTACGTACGAAAATTATGAAGTTGATGCGAAAGGTAAGATAATTACTAGTAGTACAATATACCACTACATGGATTTGACAGAAAGATAAAGATACATATAGATCCATCAACGACATCCCCACGCCCTAGTGCGCCGGGTCACCAATCGACGTGTGAGGAGCAGCGGCGTTGGTGGTGAGCTCAACGTGCTTTTGAACAATGCCGTCCAAGGTTGCCCTACGGTCCAAGAAGGTCAGCGTCCTATCGTCCTCCTCTTGCACGTAGTAGTCCTTGTGGACGATTTGTGTGTAGACGTGGGTGATGATGTCGATGGTGTCTTGCTGCGCCAGGCACTGCGTGACGAGCGCGACCTCGAGGTGGACATTTTCTGGCACGACGGCGGGTAGTCGCAGGGCCACCAGTGCATCGAAGAGGTTGTCACCATAGGGGCCGTTGAGGGTGGCGGGCATCGCAGAGCCTAGGCGCGTGGGCTGGAGGCATACGTGAAGGTCCTCCGCGAGCTTCTTGATGACGGTGAACTTCTCGAGGAAGCCAACAAGGACCTCATCGAAAAAGGAGACGAAGCTGTCATCCAAGAGGCCTCTCGCCCTGGCAGCCTCAAGCACGACCTGGAGATGTTCCTCGGTATCGGGCCACAGGCCGACGTCGTGGACCATCTGGCACAGCCGGCCGATGCTCGCGCTCATCGCCTCCATGGGTCTAGCTAGCTTCTAGTTAACTGATCTTGCAATTGGAGTGATCACTCTTGCCCTTGGTTAGGGTGCGTAGGTGCATAGGATTTCGTAGATTGGACTGGCGGGGAGCCTTTATAGGAGAAGTGCAGACTGCGTTGCATTCACGTGTGTGTTGGCCATCTACTTCTCGGCCCTCCCTCTGTGCCGGTGCAGTATAGTCATCTCACCGAGACCAAGTTGGGGCAAAACGAGAGAACTTTGATGTTTACTGGTTTATTGGTCCCCTTTGCATTTTGCGCCAAGTTTTGACCTTTGATTTAACTAATAAAATGTTAATGCATGTAACGAAAAATGTTGTGCTAAGTAGTCTCAAGTCATTGAATGCAAATGCACCCCACGTCTCCTATTGGGTGATTTCTTTTTTCGTGGCAAAAAAAAAGGAACGAGGTGAGTAGTTAATGCACCGCGCCTAAAAGTTTTGGGGTTATTTGGTTTTCGTAATGTGACTAATGCACCAGTACGGAGGGAGTACAATAGTAGTCTTTGATTGCAATTTTTTGTTGGTAGCTTACCAAGCTAAGCTCTCGGTGAGTACAATAGTAGTCTGATTGATGGGACTTCAGATTTGAGCCATCTACCAGAAAGGAGAGTGTATAATATCATTGGAAACTACGTTCAAAAATGAATAAAACAATACTCCATGTATTTATTACAGAGGGAGTAGTATATTTTTTGTGACATGCATTACTAAATATTGCTAGTCAAATACTAAATCCAAACGGACGTGGTAGTACTACTAAATCCAGACGGTGATGCTAGACTAGTAGTAGTACTATCAATGTAGTACTAGTATTGTACTACCCGTTGGTCAAATTACTCCTCATAGTGAAGTGACAAGACCCTGCGCCGGAGATGACACCTGAGTGTAGGCGTCGTTTTTGGCATACCAAAGTCAGCCTCATCGTGTGCAGTCACTATCATCACGGCTGTAGACCTAGCCTGCGTACAACTAGCCGTATTTGACATAATTTCCCGTGCGTTGCCACGAGTATCTCTACTCTTTTCTTATAAGACAGTAAGATGCCCATGCATTGCACGGAACACCAAGATTGGGGGTGGACGGCACCGACAGCGGCCATCGCGCCAGATTGTTCCATGGCCTTCTAGGTGTGGTGGGGAGGAGATAAGGCTTATTGTGAGAGATAAGGATTTGTTTGTAAATAGGGAACAAGTGCAGGCATCTTTTTGCAAAACTGTAGAAGTTTGCTTTGTATGCGTCGGATCTAGATCCGACGGCTATTGGTGAAAGATGGCAGGCACACCATCATCACCAACTCAGAACCTCTTTGATTCGCAGGATTTTGAAAACGCGAGAATAGGACACGGCAATATTACAAGTTTCAAACTGATATTACAAATTTTAGGAGTAATGCTGCACCTACGAAGAGGGAATTATTAGGAAGTTTACGTAAGAACTTTCGTTACAAACTAAAATCCACCGCCCTGACAAGTCACTAATGGGCAAATAAAGTTTTGAGTTTCTAGAGACTTGATGTTTCAAAAACAAATTTAGCTTCTGCAGAGACTTTGTCATTTAGGCTTACACGCTTGCGGTGATCATCACGTCATTCATTGTTGCGCCAGAGAATGCCAAACCTCATTACCTTGAGCATACTTGCCATCAGAACAAAGAACCTAGCCAATTTAATCTCAGATGTGCTGCCTCGGTAGTCGATCAAATAAATTTCTGTAAGATGGAGATCAAGGCATTCGATGAGATTGTTATAGTGCAGCACAATTTTCACTTTTGGGTCTTTTTTAATCTGCAAAAGAAGAGAACATATTAGAGCAGCTGGCTGTATAAGATTGCCATGTCATCAAGAGGTACCAATATCATTCGCTCATATGATAGGGTTGGCTAGCTAGTGATATTTTTTAACTCTCTCTCTCTCTCTCTTTCTCTTTCCTCTCATTTACCTAGGAGCACGTGAAGAGCTTGGGAATTTGTTGCCTTCCACTATGTGGCCGATGCCATATTTCTCAAAAGTATGCCACGTAATATGCATTGATGTCAAATCAAAAGATTTTGGCACCGCTCTAGCGATGTGAGAGAGTTGGCACCATTGTGCACACAGACCCACATGTATAAACAAATCAATCAAACCAACTACACCAGCCTCTCACTCTCCCAAACAAGTGTTTTTTATTGCCAATGCTCTCCCTCTCCCACACAAGTGTTTTTTCATTGCGTGAGTTAATTTGGCACCGGAGCAAAGTAGGTGATCCAGATTGGGGCACCAGGTGAGCAATGGAGGGGCGTCGATGCCAAATGCATGACAAGTGAATTTGGCACATGTTTTGGCCGACATAGTGGAGGGCCGTTATAGCCCACTTTTGTACTACCTCATTTAGTGTAAAATTTTGACCATAGATTTACCTAAGAAAATGCCAATGCATGTCACCAAAAATTATACCATTTGAAATTATGTTCAAACAATTAAATCTATGGTCAAATTTTGATACTACAAAATAGGAAGAGTAAACCAGGACTGAGGTAGTACTTGCTCTTAGGGTAACCATAGAGTTAGTAGTCTAAGGCCCCTCCCAATGCTCCACCTTGTACAGGTGCTAAGCCTTCCACGTAGGCAAAATTTCTGATGTGGAAAGTTATTTAAGAGGAGAGAGATGAGTGTGGTGACCCCAGGAAGAAACAATGCTAAGCGCGTGAACCTAAACAAAATATTTAAAGGAAGGAAGCCCACCAATACATGAAGAGCTTTAGTTGCAAAATCATTAAATAAAGCAAGCTTAGCTACCATAAGCTAAGCACATATGCATTGGGGAGTATAGTTGCTAAGCTATTTAGTGTGCTTAGCACCTCATCTAAGCATCGATGCATTGGCAGCAACCTAAGTTACTTGCCACTATGACTAGCCTAGGCTACTAGTAGTACAACAACAAAATGATGCAGGTGATCACGTGAGAAAAAAATACTAAAAACATTTCTTTCGGTGCAGTGCGTAGATGCAGTTTTGAACACTACACTTGTCATCGTAATTTGGGAAAATTACGAAAAAAATTGAGCTACATTGTGATTACCGTTTACTAATAGGAAAGAAGTTTCACCTCGATGAGTAGCTTCTCCATGCACGGAAAGCATGTAAGGAATCCAACAACTTGATCCAGATTGAGGCCGATAGATTTTATTGCCAAGATCTTCACTGTGCGCACAGACTGGGTCAAGCTTGTGGGAATCATTTTTTGGATGACATTCGTAAATACATCAAGAAGAAATTTAAAAATGTGAATTTCAAGAAGATGGAGAAGAAGATGAGTGTTGTACCTGAATGATTACAGATCCAATAAAGAGTTCGGAGAATTTGGCAAACGAGTACACCAACGTTGTCAATTTCGGCGCGTCAATGACCCTAATTTTTGTTGGACCTTCTAGATCAGATACAAGCAATCTCTCAAGGAAAGGCACATTCTCAATGACCATAACGTGGAACAGCTGGAGTGATCTGTTCCCAATTGATGTCTTGTTGAGGGGCCAGCAAGACACATAAATCCATTAGAGATTCGTCGAGGCGATGTGGAGGCTAATGAACCCGTGGATCTGCCGAAGACAAAGGTACTCGAGTGCAGTACAGCTGAGGAGCAGGTGCTCTATAGCCTTCTTTGAGATGCCAACATCAAAGAGGTCGAGCTTCTTGAGTTGAGGGAGAAGAAGGGCGGGTGCGGCATTAATCTGGGGAAAATAGCAGGAGCTGAAGCTGGCACGGCGCGGCGTTGGCGTGAGTTGGAGCGCGGACGGTGGCAGAGAGCGACATCGTCCAGCTTCAAACCTGAGCTCCTCGAGCTAATCTAGGGCGGGGGACAAGAACCACTCGTCAAACTTGGCTTGGACCTTGCAGTTGGTACTAAACATGCGGATGTCAAGGCGTTTGGCTGGCCCAGGGTGCGATGAAAGGATCTTGGAGACTGCGGCCATGCGTTTGCAATCCCCATCGCAGAGGCAGCTGTCGACGGTGAGGTTGAGGGGGACGCGGCGCCAGAGGGGGCGCCATAATCGCCGGGAGAGCAGGGTGGTCCGCACGGCAGATTTGGTGGGGAGGAGGCCGATGATGACGAGCATCATGTCGTCGGTGAGGCTGTTGATGAAGTCCAGGATCGCCGGATGCGATTTTGGTTCGAGCCGCCTCCGCTTGTTGGCTGCCTTGCCATCCATCTCAGTCGACGGCGACGCCGGTGTACACGTGTGCTAGTGTGTATTGTGTGCTGGGTGTGCACGAGTGCGTCCTTCTGTGCATGCCGCTGCGCAGTGGTGAAGTGTGCGCAAGTGGATCCTTCACGCGAAAGAAGTGTGCCCTCAATTTACTAGCATGCGGGGTGCTACCTCGAGTGGTTTTAACTTTTTTTACTTCACCGCGTGTCAGATAGGCCTCTAGTTTACTTATTTTCACCCACTGCCACATGGGCCAGCACACGAAGATAGAGAACACGAGCTGACAAGGCAGCATGTGGACTGGTTGACCGGTCAACTAAACAATATACGGATCTATATGCTGACACAATGACCGTATAATCCCTCGGTATAGAGAGTTCGAGTGAGAGGGGATGCCCGTGAGAGATAGTATAGACAAAGAAAGAGCTCCTCCCTCTGTTCGATAATGTTGTGCCTACATTTTTTTAAGTCAAACTTTTGAAACTTTGACCAAGTTTATAAATAAATTACTTATATCTACAATAACAAAGATAAATGATAGTATGAAGTAAGTACATATTGTGATGAATCTAATGATCGTTCCCGATGTAATTGTTTTTCTCCACATATACCTGGTCAAACTTTTCGGAGGTTTGACTTTTCAAAACATCCATATGCTTATGGACGTGAGAGAGTACCTAAGTAGAGAGAGTGTGTGTGTGTGTGAAATAGAAAGAGTGACTGAAAAAAGTGTGTGTGCATGTGTGAAAGAGACATGGACAACACGCGATAAAGTAGAGAAAAAGCATGTGTGTCTTATGCAAACATATCACACATGCATCTTCGACAGCGGAAGCAAGGTGAGGAGATAGTGTGTGGTTGTTTGCAACCAAGAGAGAGACCCCTAGCACGTGGCCCAGAGAGGTTTGGCAAACAAGGGAGAGAGGTTGAGAGAGACGTATGGAGAAAATGCAGACATGGGGAGGAGAGAGTGTATGTTTGTGACAGAGAGATCCCCTGAAGATCGTGATGGGACTACATGGGTGGGAGATCGAGTGACAAGGAGTGTGCGTGATAGAAGATACCCCGAGAGATATCAAGATAGACGTATGGATGGAAGGAGACAATACGTGTGTTACTGATGGCTAGTGAGAGATAGTCATACTTAGGGGGAGTGTGTGCGCCTATGATGGAGTGAGGGATTATGGTACTTAGGGGAGGTGTGTGTCACACAGAGAGAGAACAAGGGCGGAGAGTCTTAGATGGGTCTATGTAGCGCGAGCGAGATATGTGTATGTGTGAACCAGGGAGATATAAAGTTTCAGAGAGATACAGGAGCCCCGATACGGCTGAGTGGTGCGTCAGATAGCCGAGAGAGGGAAAGAGATATTCCATCCGCTCGATAATGCAGTGCATATAAATTTTTTAGAAGTCGAACTTTGGAAACTTTGACCAGCTTTACGCAAATATTATTTATATCTACAATACCAAACATACATCATACAAAACTACATCTCATGATGAATCTAATGATATATGTTTTTCTCCATGTACATGGTCAAACTTTGTGATGTTTGACTTTTCAATAAATCTATATGCTATGGACCGAAGAGAGTGCCTAAGTCGAGAGAGATCAAGTGCGTGTGAAGGAGAATGAATGAGTGTGCAAAATGAGTATGTGTGTGAAAGAGAAAGGGACAACAAACGATAAATTAGAGAGATAGTGTATGTTCGTTTCTTATGCAAACATATCACGCCTGCATCTCCGAGATAGAAAAGCGAGGTGAGGAGATACACGAAGATAGCTAGTGTGTGATTGTTTGCAACGGAGAGAGACACCCATATAGCACATGTCCAATAGAGGTCTGGCCAACAAGGGATAAAGGTAGAGAGGGACGCATGGGGAGGGAGAGAGGGTGTGTTTGTGATAGAGAGATCCCCTCGAGATCGTGAGGGTACTATATGGGTGGGATATTGAAGGACGAGGTGTGTGTGCGATAGAAAGATGCCCCAAGAGAAATCGAGATAGACCATGCACATGTTTGTGATGGAGACTAAGAATTAGCTAGTCATATACATATAGGGGGGACTGCGTGTGCCTGCAATTGAGTGAGAGACCATCATACTTGGCTAGGCATGGGATTGTGTGTGTGTGTGAGTGAGATGGAGAGAGAACGAGGAAGAGAGAGTGAGAGTTTTAGATGGGTCTATCGAGTGCGAGTGAGATATGCATGTGTATGCATGACCTAGGGAGATGGAGAGTTTGAGAGAGAGAGGGAAGAGCTCCGAGATGGTAGAGTGGTGCGTGAGCGAGTTACGGGCAACGAGACAGGGAATTTGTGTGCATACGATGTGTGCACCCAAGATATTTAGCTTGGACTAGAGAATCATACATGGTGTGCGAGAGAGACCTATACATGGAGCGTGCATGCGGACTAGAAAGACCCCCCCACACACACACACACAAAGAGAGAGAGAGAGAGAGAGAGAGAGAGAGGGAGGGAGAGGGAACAACAAGGTTTGTGTTTGGATGCGTGCGATAGAATTGAAGATTGTCGGCGAGAGAGAGATTGGGAGTCCGGGAGAGGGGAAGGTCATGTTTTATGCATCAAAGACTGATATAAACCATGTTTCGATATAAACTTGCATTCGAATATTTAAATTGGAGAACATGTTGTCTGCAATCCACACATGAATGGAGATATGCATATAAAACGAGTTCATTAATTCGACTTTCAACATGTTCATGGAGTACTATAATATTGTACAACATGCTACTTGATTGAGGTGTTCAATTTTGGATTTAGTTCACTATTTTGACCTGGTGAACGAGCTATTTCATTGAATCGAGATATTTCATTTTGGTTTTGATTCCCATTTTTGAGTGGGTCAACTATTTGTCATATAGTAAATCGTTAGCAACGAGCATGTAAAAACACATTAGTCCCGAGCATCATCTCTCCATCTAAAAAAGAAGTGGCAAGCTAATATTTGAAAATTTTATTCGAATCGACTTGGTAAGGTAGACGTGGATGCTCGTTCTCCCAAAATTTGAACGAACCGCTAAACACCCTCTGCTCGGTGGAATTCACCCGAGCAAATAAATGGGAGAGGCAAAATTACTGGCCTATGTGGGACACGCATCAATTGGCTCATTGTACATCGAGGGTAGGCTCATAACTTCATCCAAGCGCGCCTTCTCCTTGGTCGAAATGACATGTGTCGAATAATTCATAAACCATGGGCAGCAAAACACCCTCTCCTTGCCCGAAATCGCTCGCGCTGACTATTTCAAAACACGCCCTCTTCGCCCGAAATTGCTCGCGCCGACTATTTCAAAACACGCCCTCCTCGCCCGAAATTGCTCGCGCCCACTATTTCAAAACACGCCCTCCCCGCCCAAAATCGCTCGCACCCACTATTTGGGAGAAGAAAAGTTACTCTACTATCCCCGACCCTCAGTACACAGACCCAAGCCCAGAAGCCTAAAGGCAGGGGTAGAACTACAACTCCCCCGCACATTTCAGAAAAATGCGTCAGTAAGACATGGTTCCCCCTCTCAATTCCCCATTCATACCTCGTGGGCGCCAAATCACCTTCTCCCCGGAAGCTCCCTTCTCCCCGACTGTGAAACCTCAGCCCCTCCTCCATGCCACCCCCCACTGCACCAAATTCACCGCCGCCCTCCTCCCCAATGCCGGAGACGCTATCCGTTTGCCGTCGTGCGCTGGGTGATACGTCTCCAACGTATCTACTTTTCCTAACGCTTTTCCTCTTGTTTTGGACTCTAATTTGCATGATTTGAATGAAACTAACCCCGGACTGACGTTGTTTTCAGCAGAACTACCATAGCGTTGTTTTTGTGCAGAAATAAAAGTTCTCGGAATGGAACGAAACTTCGCGAGGAATTTTTATATAATATATAAGAATTTATGGAGCCAAGACCTACCGGAGAGGGGCCTTTGGGTCGGCACAATCCACCAAGGCGCGCCCCCCTCTCCTGGCACGCCCAGGTGAGTTGTCCCCACCTGGTGGCCCCGCTGACCCCGAAACCGACGCTATAAAATCCTATTTTTCCAGAAAAAATCAGGGAGAAAGAATTATCGCGATCCACGAGATGGAGCCGCCGTCACCTCTTGTTCTTCATCAGGAGGCCAGATCTGGAGTCCGTTTGGGGCTTCGGAGAGGGGGATCTTCGTTCTTCGTCATCACCAACCCTTCTCCATCGCCAATTCCATGATGCTCCCCACCGGGAGTGAGTAATTCCTTCGTAGGCTCGCTGGTCGGTGAGGAGTTGGATGAGATTCATCATGTAATCGAGTTAGTTTTGTTAGGGCTTGATTCCTAGTATCCACTATGTTCTTAGATTGATGTTGCTATGACTTTGCCATGCTTAATGCTTGTCACTTTGGGCCCGGGTGCCATGAACTCAGATCTGAACCGTTTATGTTATCAACATTATATCCATGTTCTAGATCCGATCTTGCAAGTTATAGTCACCTACTACGTGTTATGATCTGGTAACCCTGGAGTGACAATAACCGGGACTTCTTCCGGTGATTACCGTAGTTTGAGGAGTTCATGTATTCACTATGTGTTAATGCTTTGTTCCGGTTCTCTATTAAAAGGAGGCCTTAATATCCCTTAGTTTCCAATATGGACCACACTGCCACGGGAGGGTAGGACAAAAGATGTCATGCAAGTTCTTTCCATAAGCATGTATGACTATTTACGGAATACATGCCTACATTATATCGATGAACTAGAGCTAGTGTCGTATCGCCCTAGGTTATAACTGTCTCATGATGAATATCATCCAACAAGTCACTGATCCAATGCCTACGAATTTATCTTATATTGTTTCTGCTAAGTTACTACTGCTATCATCACTGTTACACTTGCTACAAAATACTGCTATTACTGTTACCGTTACTGTTACTGCTGTCACTACTATCAAAACTATCATATTACTTTGCTACTGATTACTTGCTGCAGGTAATTAATCTACAGGTGTGGTTGAATTGACAACTCAGCTGCTAATACCTTCAAATATTCTTTGGCTCCCCTTATGTCGAATCTATAAATTTGGGTTGAATACTCTACCCTCGAAAACTGTTGCGATCCCCTATACTTGTGGGTTATCACTGGGCCGTGTGCCTCTTACTCCATGCTGCCGGAGCTGCCTCGACGACGGCCGCGTGAACCGTACCGAAGCCGATTCACCCCCGCCGTTGTGCATGGCGTCGGAGCGGCTCCAACTTTGGATGCGTCCAGGGCCACGACCCTGCTTCCCCATAGCCGTCGACCGTCGCGACATCTCTGCTTTCCTGCCGCCGGTAGCCACTGCAACCGTGCCGGCCTCACCGACTCGGCAGCTGGAGCTGCCTACTTCACCGGTCCGCAAGATAGGTCGTACGTAAGGGTGCGGGGTGCAAGTTCACCGCGAAAGCAGCGCTTAGATCACTTTATTTAGGCGTCAGTTGTATGAATTTTTTTTCTGGGCCAATCGATTCCCAATGGGAAGCAGCACCCCTCGAGGCGGCGGAGCTCCTAGGCTACCGGTTGGCTGGTGTCTAACGTAAGGGTGCGGGGGCGCAAGTTCGCCGCGAAAGCAGCGCTTAAATGGCTATCTTAGAGTTGCGTGGGTTGAAGGTACTGCCGCCGCCAGATCTGGATGACGGCGAGTCTTTGTGGATTGGCTGGGGGCGGCGCAACCACGGCAGTGCGGTGGTGCGGGGAGCGGGGTTTTGGTCGGAGCTCTCGCGGCCACAGACGATGGAGGCAGGCTGCTCTGCCGGTGGTCATTGGATCTTCGGGGAAGATTCTGAACAGTGTCAGTCGGGAGGCACATGACGGCCATCAAGCCATCCGACGTAGATCGGACAGTACCAAAATAAAATAAAATCGTGTGACCCCAATTTAGTCTTTAGTCAACAGATGTGTGACCACTCTCGTACCTTATTGTTGATCTTTTAGGGTATTTCTTCAGATCAGAGATATGTGTCGTTCTTAACATTATGCATTTTCTGCATCTTCAGCCACACCGTCTTCCTAATCACCGCAGCTGCTCCAACAAGGGAAGCATACACCAGAAGGGAGATATAGTCCCCACTCAATAGTTCCTTGCATCGAATGCGCGTGCCCGACATGGACAGACACAACAACTGCAGGGCCATCGACAAGTCAGCACATGATGTTCACTCCTATGGATGGCGGCCAGATAGGTTGTACCCTCATCTTACTTGTGTGCAACATTTATGGATTTGTCATTCATCTAAGAATGGAAAATAGATTATCACATTTTACTGTATATTCATGTTGATCTCTTCCGGGTCTTGTTCAGGAGTTAACGAAGTTCCATAGTTCAGCTAAGAGACTTGTTCTTTAGGTAACACTCATCCATAGTTATCATCCATCAGCCAATGCTAGCCCACAGGCTGGTGATTATAGTATTATACCACTTCTAGTATTACCTATGTTGTTCTTTAATACTTTTGTGTGCCATCTAGTTAATCTCGAGCACAAACAATACATATTATGTAGCTTTCATCTTTGTTCTCCCTTTAGTTTTTGAGACCTGTTGCTGCTAGTTAACCCGAGTCCTACTACTTATGTCGTCTCCTACAAGCACTCATTACATAAATCTAACTACTAGTTGTCTTCCATGCATGTCAGATATAATTGCACACACTGATATATCCACAAGAACCTCACAGAGCAATGTAACGGCCAACAAACTTGACGTTAATGATACCCAATATGATGGAACATGTAAAGGCATTTCTTCAGACGACTTGCAGAAAGATGATGAATCCTATTGACCCCACAAGGTCCTTTCTCTAACTTGGCACGTGATATGGGTACAACATGCATATAATGTCCTAGAGTGCATCTACTCTGTTACAATCCCATGTGCTTAGCCTGCTGATCATGCATGTAAATATGTCATGCCTTCCTGTTTTCAGTACCTATTCCATTCATGATAACATGTTTTCAAATTCAAGTATTGTTATTCTACTCTATCGCAATGCCATCTGCTTAGTTTGGACATCATGCTTCTGAATATCTTATGCATTGTTATTCATCAGTATATACTTCGTCTATCTACCATACCATGTTTTTTTACATTGAAGTGATGTTCTAGTGGTCTATTGCAATACCATCTTAGTTTCCCAATCATACATGCATATGTTGCCTTAGTGTTTTTCTGTATGTATTCCACTAGCATACAGTTTTACATTCAACTAGTGTTTTTTACTCTATTGTCTTGTCGTATCCCTAGCTCTTACATCATACTCCCTCCGTCCGGATTACATGTCGCAGAAATGGATAAAAATGGATGTATCTAGAACTGAAATACGCCTATACCCATCCATTTATTTTCGGATGGAGGGAATACATGTCAATATGTCATGCCTTTCTATTCTTCAGTACCTATTCCATCTCTATGTTGTAGCATCTTTTTATAATTGAAGCACCATTCTTCTATATAAGGCATGCAAGGGGAAGACGACTATGTTAGAATCTGAAGGGTTACAAACAAGGTCTTTGCAACCAATCCAAACGCCAGGAGATAGTAAACCAACTCCGGTTTTCATAGATACTGCTCCAGCACAGAGAAACCCAACTCCTACTGATAATAAGCAGATTCCAGTGGCCAAAGAACTAGTCCGCTCCAGTCCAGCAAAAATATGTCAACTCCATTCTAAGAAGCGTGTGCATATCCTCGCATCATGAAATTTTATAGAATTCTGATCATATTTTCTACATGTTTCTTACCCATCTCTCTTTTAGAAAATAAGCTTAAACGATAGAAGACTTTCTACATCGGGATCATATTCGAGGAAAGTATCTTGCGGGAATTTTCTTATCTCCAATGCTGATGTAAGTACCTGTTGTATATCACTATATTTTTACATCAGCATGTATTTTGTTAATCACCATGAATCCAACCTTTATCTGATCTAAATTTAGTTGTAGCAAAATGTATAATCAAAGGCGACAATGTTGATTTTTGTAAGGAAAACTGTCTGGTAGTTTTGCATACTGAGCTGCATGAGTGTACTATCTCATATCATGCACATTACTGAATTGTAGTGCTGCTCAGGTTTCCCATTCATTCATTGTGTCAATGTTGCTTTCGTATTACCTTACCTAGCTGATGATAGTTGTGCCATATTGTGTTAATTTGGTGTAGGCTGGTGTGGTCTGGTTGCCCAAACGTTCGTTGTGTCAATGTTGCTTTCCTATTATCTGACATGGCCAATGATAGCAATGCTAGTGTGTTAATTTGGTGCAGGCTGCTGAAGATAAGAAGACAAACTCTGAAAACAGCAAGGCAACCCCATTGTTTCTTTCCAATAAATCTAGGCCAGGTAATATAACAATAACTCTTGATTAATCTGTTCGGTTCCCCTCCTAATTTATGTTATGATGCAATGGTCGAGACACTCTCCACTATCAATAATACAAGCCTGCCAAAATCGCCATCTGAATCTGTTCAGTTTCCTCTGTCTTGAATGCAACGGAAAAAATGTATGTTTGTGAACCAATTACTGGCTGAAGCAATGATGGAAATCGTGGAGGAATCAGAGGTGCACATTCTTGCGCAATGACAACTGATCAATGTTTTCAGAGACAGTGTAGCAAAGCAGGAAGAACTTGCTCACATGCTTATGGGCGTCATCCACGCTGAGGTTGTAGATTGTGACGTTGTAGATCGTTAGGTTCTGTTCATTTATCTGCACTGGCATCAATCTTTGATTGCTCAGTGGATGTAATTTCCTATAATATATGCTGGATGTGCAACTTTTTTCCTATATGTCGTATCTTTGCTTAGCGCGCCTCGCATTCCAGCTAACTGGTCGCTAGGAAGCTAAAAAAGTAGTGAAATTATTAGTTAGCACGAACAGTCGAGGGCCCTATATGAAGGAAGCAGCCCACTGCCCTTAATGGGCTTCCCTAATGGGCTCGCAGGGGCCAAAATTCTCATACGCCTTTGATTGATCGGTTTTGGTCATGTGCATAATTGCTTGTTGTAATGGGCTCAAATTATCTTTGGGCCTACATACATGTTCGAACTTTAGTGGACCCATTAAGTTAATGGGCCGTTACCAGGCCAAAAGTTAATGCTCGGCCCTATTACCTCCCGGGTCGTTAACAGGCCAACATCAAAGCGGGCAACAGGTGGGCCCATTTGATTTCACGGGCCGTTAACAGGCCGATACTAAGGTCGGGCTACATATGGCCCAACTATACTGTGGGCCTTTAGCAGGCCGAAAGAGAAAGCGGGCTCGTACTGGACCATAAAGAGCATGGGCCGTTAAGAGGCCGAAAGTCAGGTCGTACTGTATATGGCCCAACAGTGTTGTGGGCCTTTAGCAGGCCGAAAGAGAAACCGGGCAGGCCGAAAGAGAAACCGGGCTGGTATTGGACCATGAAGAGCATGGGCCGTTAAAAGGCCAAAACTCAGGTCCGACTACAAATGGCCCAACTCATTTATGGGCCGTTAACAGGCTGAAAGACACACCGGGCCGGAAATTGGCCCAACACTTAAATGGGTCGCTAAATGGCTAAAAGACTCACATCCTGAAAATTGGCCCATCCCTTAAATGGGCCGTTAACAGGCCAAAACCACATCGGGCCGATATTGAGCCCAAATATATAGCGGGCTGTTAACGGGCTTGAACTGATGATGGGCTGCAATGGTGTCAAATCGTTAATGGGTCGTTGACGGGCCGAATTGGCACATCTCGTATGGACCGTGGGCTTAAATGGACCTGACACAAGTAGGCCTCATATGGGCCGGCCCGCTAATTTTTACTCGGCCGACCTTTTTCGCCGGAATGGGCCACTGTTGGGCCTTGCCACGTGCCGATGTATCATAGGCGCCTCCCGTACTATGAGTGGATGACATCTGTCCCAACACTGAGCCGACACATGGATCCTCCAGCGAATGAGAATTTTACACGTGGAAAATCCCCATTGGTCAGGGCTGTTAACGGGTTATCGGGTCCAAACTAGAACCCGGTAGCTTAACGGCGACCCGTTATGGTGGATGCCACGTGTCGGTTACCCTTGACGAAAGCAATTCTATGACGCGCGATTTATCATCATGGAAGTGGACACTTCCGTGATGATAATATTGGTAATGTCATGGAACACTTCTACGACAGCACATGTATGACTATCTTGATTCTGTCATAAAATCGTCATGGATGTACATGCATGACAGAAAACGTGACCTACTGTGACAAACACGTATCATCACAGAAGTGTATTTTTTGTAGTGTAAGGGAGCAAGGACGAGTGCGGGTTCCCGAGGAATCCCCCAAAGGCTTCCATTCCGGTGCAACAAGACCAAGACCACGAGCTCGGCAGGACGGATGTCATCACCGAGCCCACCGTTGCGGCACGACCAGAAGCTTTACATGCGAAGACCACCTTCCGTCGGGATTATATGTACTTCTTGTCCCCTTTCAAATTGGCCACAGTGGGATCCCATCCCGCCTATGTTTTGAGGGAAGAGGACCGAGGCCACTATAAATATAGGTTAGCCACCACCATAGAGGGGGATCAGATCCTTTCCACCCTCACCACCATAGCCCTCGCGAGGCTGTTCATCCTCTGTACTTGTTCATCCTCAGCCCCTCGTGAGGCCAA
Organism: Aegilops tauschii subsp. strangulata; assembly: GCF_002575655.3. NCBI lineage: Eukaryota > Viridiplantae > Streptophyta > Magnoliopsida > Poales > Poaceae > Aegilops > Aegilops tauschii. The sequence continues at coordinate 73,070,579 of NC_053039.3, read as the reverse complement.
TCCACCACAAAGTAGGAGTAGGGTTCTACACCGCAAGGTGGCCTGAACCTGGGTAAACTGATGTGTTCATCTTCTTCCACACTCGAGCGCGCATTCGATGAGGCTAGGTTGTAGGGCGACGAGCTTGAGACTTGAGAGGTTGTGATCTTCGCACACGCCTCAGAGTTCGAACCTTCTTGGGTCAGCGGAGCCCTGAATCCGACATTGTCCCCAAGAGCCGAGAGCCACCTCCATTGGCTCCTTCCTTATAAGCAAATCACCATGGCTCGTGGAATTGGGAGGGATGAGAGAGTGTGCGAGTGGTGTGAGGTTGGGAGGGGATAAGGGAGGAAGAAGGAGAACGGTTTGCAGGGAAATGGATTAGAGCGAACGCTGCAAAAAACCGTCATGTGGCAATAGATCTGTGCCAAGATCCATGCAGGGTCAGAACAGTGTTGGCTGGGAAACGTTCCCAATGCACGTTCGCTAATTAGCATTTTCGTTGAGAATATTCATTTTGACAACAAATTATCTAGTACCCAGTGCTAGATACAGTACTACATACGTTTCAGCGTTAATTAATACTAGCAAAAGAGCCCTTGCGTTGCAACGGGAGAGAAAACATAACACACGCTCTTAACTCAACAACCATCACTCAAGACCACAATAGGTCCATCTCCTTTATTTTTGCAAGACATCATATTTGTGTTGCCGCTTATCCTCCTTCTCACCCTCGCCGGCGATGGCCTCGGTGTTCACACAAAATAGCAAAAAACGTGTTTGAATATGGTTAATCCTAAGGCGCCTCTCTCTCCCTCTCTCCTCCCTCTCCCTCTCCCTCCCTCTCTCTGGCTTTCTCTCACTCTCGCGCTGAGAAATCTGTTGTTTTCCCCTACAACATTTTTCAGATGTATGCATGTGTAGTTATCGATGTTTTTTTCCTATATGGTTATAGTGGGGTGTTTATTTGCAATCCGGATCGCCGCCCGTACGGAAAAAACAGATCTTACGTTATAAATTATAAGTTTGCTTCCAAAACAATATTTCAAAAATATTTAACAGGTGAAATTAACATCATATTTAGATTCCACACATTTTTCTAATAAAATTTCATATATAATATGTTAAAATCGAAGTTACGGTTTAAAAGATACAAATAATTTACATAATCATTTGTTTGACTTAAATATATTCCAAAATAATATTTAAAAATACTTAACAGGTAAAAATAATCTCATATTCATATTCTACATATTTTTCTAATCAAATTTCGTATATAACATGTTCAAATCGGAGTTATGGTTTAAAAGATATGGATGATTTTAAAAAGGATTTGTTTGACTTAAATATGATCCGTGGATGAATACCTAAAATATCAGGGGGGGGTTCGAAAAATATAAAATAACAGTTCGGGTGTGACATAAATCCGAACGGCGGGTTGATTTCAAGAAAACACAGGGACTTTTGTGTAAAATACAAAAAACGATTCGTTTTAACTTAAAACAGGACTGCGGGTTGAATTATCTGAAATAGAGGGACTTTTCTGAAAAATGCCATGACGGACGACCAGAAACCCAATTTGCTTTATATATATATATATATATATATATATATATATATATATATATATATATAGGGTGGGTCTATTATGCCCCTTAAGACCTTATTCTACACACAAATCTCTTATTCTGCTAACACTTCCATGCTACTCAATTCACCTACCCGGACCGCACAGTAACAACAGAAAACTGCATTAGGCCAACCCTCGCACCCCACTTTCTACCCCGTAGCAACCCACACCTTGTTGCCCATCTTCCCCACCACGACCACCCCCCGGCGCCCCACCCCTCCCCACTCCCGCGGCGCGCCACCACCCCACCCCTCCGGCACGCCACCACCTCCCAGCCCCGCGGTGCGCCACCACCCTACCCCTCTGGCGCGCCACCACCTCCCAGCCCTGCGGCGCTCCACCACCCATCCCTCCGGCGCGCCCCCAACTGCCGGCGCACCCCCGCGGCGATGGCGGGATCCGGCCGCCACTGGCCCCCGGCGAGGCCTCCTCCATCGGATCCGGCGGCTACCGCCCCCCTACGACCACTACCGGAGCTCCTCCGCGCGATCCTCCTCCGCCTCCCTCTCCTGCACCTGCCCGGCCTCCCACCACCGCCCTCACCTCCCCTCCAGTGGTTGTGGACGTCGGCGACCGTCGGATACGGCCTCCACCGCGCCTGTAGCCACTGGATCCGTGGATCCCCCACGCATGTGTTTGTTGGGGAACGTAGTAATTTCAAAAAAAATCCTACGCACACGCAAGATCATGGTGATGCATAGCAATGAGAGGGGAGAGTATTGTTCACGTACCCTCATAGACCAAAAGCGGAAGCATTAGCACAACGCGGTTGATGTAGTCATACGTCTTCACGATCTAACCGATCAAGTACCGAACGAACGGCACCTCCAAGTTCAGCACACGTTCAGCTCGATGACATCCCTCGAACTCCGATCCAGCCGAGCTTTGAGGGAGAGTTCCGTCAGCACAACGGTGTGGTGACGATGATGATGTTCTACCGACGCAGGGCTTCGCCTAAGCACCGCTACGATATTATCAAGGTGGATTACGGTGGAGGGGGGCACCGCACACGGCTAAGAGATCAAGAGATCAATTGTTGTGTCCATGGGGTGCCCTCTGGCCACGTATATAAAGGAGTGGAGGAGGGGGAGTGGGTCGGCCCCTATGGCGCGCCCTGGAGGAGTCCTACTCCCACCGGGAGTAGGATTCCCCCCCCCCCTCCAAGTAATAGTAGGAGTCAAGGAAAGGGAAGAGAGAAGAGAAGGAAGGAGGGGGCGCAGCCCCTCCCCCTAGTCCAATTCGGACTAGGCCTTGGGGGCGTGGAGCCTCTCTTCTCTCTTTCCCCTAAAGCCCAATAAGGCCCATATACTCCCCGGCGAATTCCCGTAACTCTCCGGTACTCCGAAAAATACCCGAATCACTCGGAACCTTTCCGATGTCCGAATATAGTCGTCCAATATATCGATCTTTACGTCTCGACCATTCCAAGACTCCTCGTCATGTCCCTGATCTCATCCGGGACTCTGAACTACCTTCGGTACATCAAAACTCATAAACTCGTAATATAACCGTCATCGAACTTTAAGCGTGCTGTGAAGGATATAGACCTTAGAGTCACCCGCCAGAAGGGGCCGGGTTACTCATATGGTCGTTGCCAGAAGCCCGGAGCCAAGCTTGAAGACGATGGGCCAGAGATGGGCTAAGACCCGGATATGGCTTAAAGCCCGTAGTTACAATCATTATTATGGTTAAACTTGTAGCATAAGGCAAGTATAGTTGAGAGTCCGAGCTGGACACTCTTATGAGCCGGCCGGGACTCTAAGAGCTGCTGGGCGTTTTCCTCCCTATATAAAGGGACGACCCGGCAGCGGTTTAGGAACAAGAACAATCTCATCGAGAGCCGGGCATAGCAAGTTTAGCTCCCTGGTGATCGTAACCCTAATCAATACCATCTCAACTGGACGTAGGCTTTTACCTTCACCGTAAGGGGCCGAACCAGTATAAACCCTCGTGTCCCTTGTCCCACATTAACCCCTTCAAGCTTCCTAGTTGCGATGGCTCCACGACTAACTCCTAGCTCGAGGACATCTGCCGTGACAATTCCACGACAGTTGGCGCCCACCGTGGGGCCAGCGCACGGTGGATTTGAGTTCTTGAAGGGCAGCTTCGAAGGGCTCAAGGGATACGCTGTGGGCCGGATGACCAAGAGTCGTCGCGGCAAGCTCTACATCGACGATGCAAACTGGGGCCCCGACGCCGGCTCAATTGAGTACGGGTATCGGGTCCCCTTCGGCGGAATCCATGTCTTCATTGGCAAGATTGGTGAACCGGGACCTGAGCCGGATCTCTGCGCCGATCTCATCGAAACAGCTCAGCGTGCACGACCCGCCCGGGCCCGGCCTGCCTTAAAGCACGCTTTTGTGGGATGCATCCATGGGGGGCCCTCTGATCCAGCTGGGTCCGGTGATGAGACGGCCGCCGGCTCTGACGGCGAGTCGGCCACCGATGAGTCAAACTCGTTGTACCAACTTCAGGATGGCAGGCTCATGGGTTGTTCCGATGGTGACAGTATTCCGGACCTATTTGAGCCGCCAAGTCAGGTTGGAGTTTTTATGGCTGGTACGTAGCCTGTTCAGAACCCTGCTGCTGGAGCGGGAACCCCGGTGCCTTCGCCGGCTCAGGTGCTAATGGATCTCACGGACAAGATGACGGCCCTGTTAACCGCCACGGTTGACCCGGCGGATCAAGCTCGGCATGACGCGGAGGTGGCACAGTTAAAATTGGACCTAGTGAAGGCTAAAGAGGATCTTGCAGCGGAAGGGATCAGGCTGGCTGCGGAGAGGGCGGCTCTCGATGCCCGAACTCAGCTGATCCAGGCGCAGTCCTTCCAACTCACGATGGATCAAAACGCAGCCAATGAGGTCCTGAGAAGGAGGCATCAAAAGGCCCAATCTCGACTCCCTCCGGTTTACGATCCACGCAACCTCTTCAACACGCCAGGTGCAGGGTCTAGTAACCCGCCAGGGATCATGGCGCCCGGGTCTGGACCCCTTATTCAGCCACGAGTGATGGGGCCTCCCCAGGTGAACCCTGCCCCGCATCAGTATGTGCCAATACCCCCGGGTCATTATAATAACCCGCTGGAGAACATGGTCGCTGCGGCAGCACGGCTGGCGGCTCTACCAGTTGACGGCGACTCTCTGACGGCTATTGAAACCCGCCGGGTCAGGGAACTCCTTCAGACAGCACTGGCGCAGTAAGAGGCGTACTCCTACAGCCGGGACAGGATCCACTCGACCCCTCGTCCAGGCCAGAGCCCGAGTTACAGCCGGCACATGGTCTCCGCAACCGGCTCAAGTAACGTCCGACGCCATGACCCGCCCCCTGGCCATGGCCCGGCTCATAATGGAGCCTTTTACGCAGCAGACCAAGCGCGGCAAGAGGCGGAGCAAGTGCCGCAATTGACGGCTTACCAGACCCCCCCGGCTTATCCGACGGCTTCCATTGATGTGGGTGTCCCTACCAGGACCGGGGTGTCCCTTGTTTAGTACCAGCTATCCGTAATGAACGTCTACCTAAGGATTTCAAGGGCCCTAGGAAGGTGCCTAATTACACAGCTGACCTACAACCCGCAGCCTGGATCGAGAGTTATGAGATGGCTATGGAGCTGCTGGAGGTCAGTGAGGCGGCCATGGCCAAGTATTTCACCATGATGTTAGATGGGACTGCCCGCACTTGGTTGAAAGGGCTACCACCGAATTCCATTGGGTCTTGGGCTGAGCTGAAGGCCCGGTTCATCCAAAACTTCAAAGATACTTGTAGGCAGTCTATGTCAATTGTGGATTTGACTAACTGTAAGCAGCAGGAGGGTGAATCCACGACCCATTGGGTTCGCCGGGTTAAGGAGATCATACATTCATCAGATAAGATGGATGCCGGCTCTGCAGTCTTAATGTTAGAGCAGAATTGTCGCTTCGTGCCCCTGAAGATGAAACTCGGGCAGCTTAAGCGCGACTGCAGTGATATGGGTACACTAATGGCGGCTCTTGTTAAGTACGCCGATTCCGATGGTACCAAGGATCCCCCTTCAGATGATGAAAGGACAGGGAAGGGAAAGAAGAACGGCAATGGCAAGGGTCCTCAGTTTAACCCGGGGAACCAAGGAGGAGGCAAGCGCAAGGCAGATGGCAGCCTAGAGTTTGTGGCCAACGCCAGCTCACAAGGTAATAACCAGCGACGCAAGGGGAGGCCCCCTCCCCGAGGCGGTGGGTCAGGTCCGACGCTGGAGCAGCTGTTGAATGAACCTTGTCCAAGGCATGGCTCTAGAGAGAAGCCAGCGACTCACCTGTGGAAGGATTGTGCGATCATGAAGGCCTTTAAGAACTACAATGGCCCGGGCGGCGGCTCAGGTGCCGGCGGCTCAGGCGCCGGCGGCTTTCATGGCCCGGGCGGCGGCTCAAATTCTGGTCCTCAGAGCGGTCAAGGGGGCTTTAATCAACAGTCTGGCCAGGGTCATCAACAGCAGCAGGGGGGTTATCAGACCAATCCAAAGCAGCTCAACGGTGGACAGTATCATGTGTTTACCACTAGTTTGTGCAAGCGAGATCAGAAGCTTCACAAGAGGGCGGTGAATGCTGTTGAGCCGGCGGTCCCACGCTACTTACGGTGGTCTGAGCAGCCTATAGTGTGGAGTAGGGAGGATCACCCTCCCCGGGTGGATAACCCGGGCCACTTGGCCTTAGTGGTGGCTCCTCAGGTGGGAGGATATAAGTTCACAAAGGTGCTCATGGATGGAGGCAGCAGCATCAACATCCTCTATTATGAGACTTTTCGCCGTATGGGGTTGGTTGATAAGAACCTCAGCCAGTCAAACACTATCTTCCATGGTGTGGTACCTGGTAAGTCGGCTTATCCAGTCGGCAAGATCGAATTGGAAGTGGCTTTTGGTGATGAGAACAACTACAGGGTGGAGAAGTTGACCTTTGAGGTGGTCAAGATAAGAAGTCCGTACCATGCTATATTTGGACGGCCGGCTTACGCCAAGTTCATGGCACGGCCGTGTTATGTATACTTACAGCTCAAGATGCCGGGTCACAATGGGACCATTACGGTTCACGGCAGCCGGAAGGTGGCTCTGGAGTGTGAGGAAGGCGATGCGGCTTATGCGGAATCTGTTTGTGCTACAGAGGAGTTGAAGTTTTATAAAGACAATGTTGACCCAACAGATATGACCTCTCTGAAAAAGCCGACTACGGAGAACGAGCCGGCGATGAAGTTTAAATCGGCTGATGAAACTAAACTTGTTGATTTTATTCCAGGTGACTCATCTCAGCAGTTTAGCATCAGTGCAAATCTGGATCCGAAATAGGAAAGCGCGCTCATCGAGTTCATCCGTGAGAACAGGGACATCTTCGCATGGAAACCCTCTGACATGCCAGGTGTACCTAGAGAACTCGCTGAGCATACTCTCAATATTGATCCTAAATTTAAGCCAGTCAGACAGTTCCTTCGGCGGTTTAATGAAGAGAGGCGGAAAGCTATTGGTGAAGAGGTGGCCCGGCTCTTGGCGGCCGGGTTTATTGTTGAAGTCTTTCACCCAGAGTGGTTGGCTAACCCGGTGCTCGTACTCAAGAAGAACGGCGCCTGGCGGATGTGTGTGGACTACACGGACTTGAACAAGGCGTGTCCGGCTGATCCTTTTGCCCTCCCCCGTATTGATCAAATCATTGATGCTACGGCAGGTTGTGCACGTTTAAGTTTCTTGGATGCTTATTCCGGTTATCATCAGATTAAGATGGCAGTTAAGGACCAGGAGAAGACGGCGTTCATCACTCCGTTTGGAGCCTTCTGCTATGTATCCATGCCCTTTGGACTCAAGTGTGCACAGGCGACTTATCAGCGTTGTGTACAGAACTGTCTTCATAAACAGATTGGGCGTAATGTTCACGCTTATGTGGATGATATTGTGGTTAAGTCCATAAAAGAGGAAACCCTGATAGATGATCTAAGGGAAACCTTTGATAATCTCCGGGTCTATAAAATGATGCTTAACCCGGCCAAATGTGTCTTTGGTGTTCCTGCAGGCAAACTCTTGGGCTTCCTGGTTTCTGACAGGGGCATTGAGGCTAACCCGGAGAAGATCAAGGCCATCACCTCCCTGGCTAAGCCGGCGTGTATAAATGACGTTCAGCGCTTGGCGGGTCGCATTGCTGCTTTATGCCGCTTTATAAGCCGTTTGGGTGAGAAGGCCATGCCCTTATATCAGTTGATGAAGAAAACTGATAACTTTGTCTGGAATGATGCAGCTAATACCGCCTTTGAGGATTTGAAGAAGCAGCTGGCAGAGCCCCCAGTCCTTGCTGCTCCGGTTGATAAGGAGCCCTTGCTACTGTATGTGGCGGCAAACGCACGAGCCGTCAGTGTGGCTATTGTGGTAGAGCGCAAGGAGGCGGGTAAAGAACATCCGGTTCAGCGGCCGGTTTATTATGTCAGCGAAGTGCTCATTGAGTCCAAGCAATGGTACCCGCATTGGCAGAAGCTTGTGTATGGTGTGTTCATGGCAAGCCGGAAACTTAAGCATTATTTTCAGGGTCATCCCATCACTGTGGTCAGCTCTGCCCCCCTTGGTGACATCATCCAAAACAGAGAGGCCACAGGAAGAATTGCTAAGTGGGCTATAGAACTTGGACCTCATGGTCTCAAATATGTGCCACGCACTGCTGTTAAATCTCAGGCCTTGGTGGATTTCATCAATGATTGGACAGAGTCACAAGTGCCTGAGCAAAAGCCGGATAACACATATTGGACTATTCACTTCGATGGGTCCAGGCAGTTAGAGGGCTCGGGGGCTGGCGTTGTGTTGGCTTCCCCTAAAGGTGACAAGTTCCATTATGTGCTGCAGCTGATGTTTCCTTGCACTAACAATGCGGCTGAATACGAGGCCTTGCTCCACGGTCTTCGGATGGCTAAGGAAATGAGCTTGAGCCGGGTAAGATGCTTCGGTGACTCAGACTTGGTGGCTCAACAAGTATCAGGCAAGTGGGACTCTAAGGACCCTCTAATGGTGGCTTATCGCCGCGAAGTTGATGCCATTGCTGGGCACTTTCAGGGCTACCAAGTAGAACACATTGATCGCAGGAAGAACGAGGCGGCTGATGCCCTAAGCCGGCTAGGCTCTCAGCGAAAGCCGGTGCCGCCTAACACTTTCCTGGATGTCCTGTATAGCCCTTCGGTTAAATTGCCTACGGAGGAAGACTTGGCTGTCCCTGACCCGGAGGCACAACTGGTGGCGGCTCTCCATATCATACCGGACTGGACAATGCCATATCTGGCTTACATGACCCGGGGCGAGTTGCCTGAGGATGAAACTTTGGCCAGGCAAATAACCCGGCGGGCCAAGTCAATGATTGTTATTGATGGCGAGTTGCATCATCGCAGTGTTACAGGAGCATTTCAGCGTTGTGTCTCCCCTGAGGAAGGTCAAGAGATCTTGCGGGAGATCCATGAAGGGGATTGTGGCCATCACGCCGGCTCAAAGTCCCTTGTGGCCAAGGCTTTTCGTCATGGTTTTTATTGGTTGACGGCTCATGCTGATGCAGAGGACTTGGTCAGTAAATGTGATGGTTGCCAGAGGTTCTCACGACGGGCTCATGTGCCGGCTCAGGAGCTGAGGATGATCCCAATCACTTGGCCCTTTGCGGTCTGGGGGCTTGACATGGTTGGGCCTTTTAAAAGGTCCAAGGATAAGAAGACCCACCTCTTGGTGGCAGTTGATAAGTTCACAAAGTGGGTGGAAGCTGAGCCAGTTAGCAAGTGCGATGCAGCCACGGCGGTTCAATTTATGAAAAAGGTGATTTTCCGCTTCGGCTTTCCGCACAGCATCATAACTGATAATGGCACCAATCTCTCCAAAGGCGCTATGGAAGAGTTTTGTCAACGAGAGCATATCCGACTTGATGTTTCCTCAGTGGCTCATCCTCAATCCAATGGTCAAGCTGAGAGAGCTAACCAGGAGATTCTGAAGGGCATCAAGCCCCGGCTTTTGGTCCCTTTGCAACGGACGCCGGGTTGTTGGGTGGAGGAGTTGCCCTCCGTCTTATGGAGTATCAACACTACTCCTAACAGGTCTACAGGCTTCACGCCTTTCTTCATGGTTTATGGAGCAGAAGCAGTCCTCCCCAGTGACATCCGTCACGACTCACCTCGCGTGGCGGCTTATGTTGAGACGGATAATGAACAGGCGCGCCAGGATGCTCTTGACTTGTTGGACGAACAGCGTGATGTGGCAGCAGCCCGTTCAGCGATTTACCAACAAGACCTGCACCGTTATCATAGCCGCCGGGTCAAATCCCGGGTCTTCCAGGAAGGCGACCTTGTGCTCCGGCTCATCCAGGATCAAACAGATGCACACAAGTTATCCCCGCCTTGGGAAGGGCCCTTTGTGGTCAGCAAGAACTTGCACAACGGGTCGTATTACCTCATTGACATTCGGGAGCACAAAGATTCACGTAAGACGGAGGAGGAGACCCGTCGGCCGTGGAACATAGCTCAGCTTCGGCCCTACTACACTTGAGCCACCGGCTCTCGTGGTGTACATATTTCTCTCAGACATGTATATATTATGATAAAGCAATAAAGCAGGACCTCTGTCCTATTTTCTCCTCCAAATATGCACGTGTTGTTTTTAGTACAAGATTACATGATGGCTTAAAGGAGGATCCGGCTTATGATTGTATTCGAATCGAGCCATAAGCAGTAAAGTCACTTGGGGGCTTCCTGTTCAAACATGGGTCGTATTCGAACCAAAGAGAACATAGCTGTCGATACCCATTTGATTGGCAAAATGCCGAGCTCATTGATTGGTTACCTTTGGTCACATTTGAATCATAGTTTAACCCCTCTGAGAACCGACGTGGATCGTATTTGAATCAGCGTCGTTAAACAATTTCTTAAAATCACTTGGGGGCTTCCTGTTCAAACATGGGTCGTATTCGAACCAAAGAGAACATAGCTGTCGGTACCCTCTTGATTGGCATCGCCACACCCACTAGGGGCTATATGGTCGTATCCGAATCTTAGCTTAAACCCCTTTGGGCCGGGTCTCTGGTCGTATTCGAACCGGAAGCCCCTAAGTTCTTCTGCTTTATCACAAGTTTACTCTGATTATGTCAAGATGTGTACGGCCGGGTCTCACTTTGCCGGCTTAAAATGTTAGTTGAACACCATGGGTGTCATTAAAACAAGTGACTCAGAGATGAGGTACCAACCTTGTTACCCGGTTTATCTAACCCGGAAGTATGCTACAGGTTGCTAAGTGTGTTATCATGGCTATCTTCAGGATACTACCGAGGGCCAGTCTTTTTTGATTCGTATTCCGGGTTATCCATCCAAAACACCTAATTCTCAGGGTGGTAAGCCGCCTCGAGACTTGTGATTTGCCTTTCTATGCAGGATACTTAAAGGCACCTCTTTGAGGTTGAGAAAAACAAAGGGATGATTATGACCCGGAGAAACATCAAAGAGACAACTTCAAAAGATCTTGGCATTCAATATGTGCACGATGGCACGGCAGAGATAGACTGTTGCACCTACTTTATTACAACATTCATCAAATCTAACAAGGGTGGAGCATTGTTTGGTAAACCGACAGCCGAGTTACGATGCCCGCTGGGTGGAAGTCTCCGGCTCGTTCCTGTCCTCTCCTCCGGCTGATCCCAAGACCTGGAAGGTTGATGACTTCCAGTCGATGCCGCTGAGAGCCTCGAACTGGGCTTCCTCGTCAATTAACCCGGCCGGGTCAATCTCCGGAGCGAAGGTGTGCTCACGAGCCGGCGGGATCAGGTCTTCATAGCGAGGGGTTGGAATCCTCTGATTCTTCGCGTCATAACCCGGCTGGTACTTGGTCAGATCTGTGTCATTCCCGATGAGGGTGGCCACCGGGCGTACAGCCTTCACGCACGCTGCGAAATCCTTTTGATCGAAAGCTGAGCCGTCTTCCTTCAGGCTTGGATAGCCAAGGGCAATGTCTGCCGGGTCTAACTCCGGCAGGAATGCCTTGGCCCGGCTCAGCGCGGCGATTGCTCCGGCTCTCGCAGAAGCCCGTCGCAGCTCTTGGATCCGCTGAGGCAGAACGGCGAGCCGGCGCAGGACTTCTGCCAGGTGAGTCGGCACCTCGTTGGATAGGGCCACCACAGCTAAGGCATGCTGTGACCCGGTGTAGAGCTGCTCCACCAGGGTATACACGGCCTTTAGCTTGGTGACCATGCTCTGGTTGAGGTTGGCACTTCTGGGACCTGTTTAACAGAATCAAGTAAGTCGGCGACAAGGATGAATCATGAGATATAAAAATTCTAACATTGATGAAAGCCGGTGAGGCGACTTACCGACGATGGCGGCCACCATTTGGGAAACCTGGCGCTTTAGGCCGGAGAGCTCGGCGGTCTTCTCAGAGAGAGTCTTCTCCGCCTGTTCTGCCCGGGTCACCAGTGCGGCCTTCTCTTCAGCCCAGGCCTTCCGCTCAGCATCAAATTCTGTCTTCAGCTTCTCTTGAGCGGCGATGCTGGAGACAAACTTGGCATTTGCCTTCCGGGTCTCCATCTCCTGCGTCTTCAGCCGGCTCTTGAGATCCGCAAGGTCCGACTCTAGCTTCTTGCCAACAGCCTGAATAAATTTCCGGGTTATTAACAGTCATTATATAAGTCCCAAGCGTTTTCCAAGCAAAGACACTTGGCACTTGGGGGCTAATGCATATTGAACGTATCTATCTACATACAGCCGGCTCAATTGAGTAAGCCGGAACCTAAGTCTACAACATATTCACGTCATAAGTCGTCGACTTGGGGGCTAGCATGGCAAAGGTAACTATGCAGTAAGTAAGAAGATAGCAGAAAGATACCTCAGATTTTTGCTGGATCTGGTTTACTATGGCGACATCGGCGTCCCGGCTCTTGTGTACTTGGCTGATGTAGCCAGAGACGAGTTCTCCAATGCTCAGGTTGCTGTAGTTGGAGAGGTCCAGATTCGCCCGGTGGGGCTGCAGCAACTCCCCCTTAGCGGAGCACCTGGCCAACACGGTCGGTCTCCCCGGCTCAACATACTCCATCCGGGTGATTACCACGTCCGGGTCGTCTGCTGGAGGAGCTGAGCCGGAGGCCTCCGGGTTAACCGAAGCTTCGGTCGTTGCCTTGGTAGTTGGGGCGGGGGCTTCAGGTGCCGTGTCCATTGGAGTGGTGGCTTCGGGGGCGGAGGCAGCTGGCGGTTCTTGGACTGTCACCGCCGGCTCAGGCAGATCCGGCACTCCGGCCGACTTGGTTTTCTTCACCCTCTTGGTGAGCTTTGCTTGGGCACTGAAAGAACAACAAAGGTTGGTACAAAGAATATGAATAAAGATCCGAACAACATAAGATGATTGTTGTTACCCGGGCGCGGTCTTGAAAGTCGGCAGATTTGACTGCATGGAGTCACCCGAAGAGGGGGAGGTCTCCTGGTAATTGGAGTCAGAAGAGTTGAGTGGCTGACGGATAAGACCCGCCAACGGGTGAAAAGGGTACAAGTGGGAAATAACCTCAGTTCGGCGTTTCCTTGTTGCGTCGGGTAACCCGGCGGAGAGGTCGGTGTCCTTGTTGGTCCGGGTGTGACGCCGGCTTTCGTGAACCTGTCGCTTCAAAAGAAATTGAGGGTCTTGATGAGCTAAAGGATGTGAAAAGCTTACTTTCCGGGTTACCCTTCGGACTTTCAGCTGTGGCAAGGGCTCCAAGTCAGAGGAAAGTGACATTACCTCTTCAACCACCGGGTTACTTGCGCCGGTGTCATCCTGTCAATGAGCAAGTATCGATAAGGCGGACAGCAACAAACAGTGAATATAGTAAAGACTTAAATGCTCAGGAGTTACCTCTGACTCGGAGCTGTCGCTTAATTGCATCAGCTCCGAAGCAGTAGGCCTGCTTCCTTTTTTGCGAGGGGCGGCTTTCTTGGCGGCTTTCTTCGCCTTCCTGGCTTTCTTGGCCGCCTCATAGTCATATTTGACCCGCCAGAACTTATCATCAGCCTGAAAAATACAATGACAGATTTTTAAAACGGTTCAGATGAAGGTTATATGCAGACGAAGATAAAAAGTTAAAGTCAGCGGCTTACCGCTGGGGCTGGATTGGTCTTGCAGAAGGGGGCTAACCCGGTCCTTCCGCAGTCTGCCAGGCTCTCGTTTAAAAGAGCCTTGGTCTCCTCCTCTGCAACGTCTTCTGGAAGATCATTGCGGCTGTGCCTCTGAGGGTCATCCTTTCGCCCTGTGTACTCACACATTAAGCCGGGGCGGCGGCTCAATGGGATCACCCGCCAGGAGATCCAGACCCGAACCAGGTCAATTCCGTTCAGACCGTTGCCCAGGAGGGCCTTGATTTTGTTGATAGTAGGAAGCAGAGGCTGGCGCTCCGCTTGAGTCAGCTTGTCTGACAGTGGGTGAGTCGGCTCCAGACGTGTTGGGCGAAAGCCGGGCAGCGGGCTTTCATCAGCCGGGGACGTATCTTGGCAGTAAAACCAAGTCATGTTCCAGTCCTTAGGGTGGCTCGGCGGCTCTGTGTAAGGGAAAAGACAGTCCCTACGCCGCTGGATGGAAATGCCACATAACTCCAGACTTGGTCCGTTGGCGCACTCATTCTGGCGGTTTAAATAAAAAAGCTCTCTGAAGAGCAGCAGACTAGGCTCTTCTCCAAGGTAAACCTCGCAGAAGACTTGGAAATTGCAGATGTTGGACACTGAGTTGGGGCCTATATCTTGAGGCCGCAAGTCGAAGAAGTTGAGCACGTCCCTGAAAAACTTTGAGCCGGGCGGTGCGAAGCCCCGGCTCATATGATCTGCGAAAATCACTACCTCCCCGTCCTTTGGCTGTGGTCTCTCTTCTGACGGGTCAGGGGCACGGTAGGACATGATTTCCTTCTTAGGCAGATATCCGAACTTAACAAAATTGGCTAGGGTCTCGTTGGTGACGTTGGACCTCATCCAGTTGCAAGTGATGGGAGCCTTAGGAGGCATGGTGAAAGTTGGCAGTCTATGACAAAAAGGAAAAATGTCCGGGTTAATTTTAAGCCGGAGATCTACAATTCACAACTAAGGTGGCGGCTTATGAAGGGGACTAATGATATATACTCTGGTACAGTGGGTTATTTAAGCCACAGGGGCATTCAGAGTAAGTTGGTTATCTACGGCCTTACCACAGTTAAGCCGGAGGATTCTACGAAGCATGGTTTTCTTTAAAGCCGGAGGATTCTACGGCGCGTGGTCTCTTTAAACCGGAATTGTAAGCCGCCAAGGTTCAATGGTTGCAGTTTTTCCTAAGTGTGGTAAAATAGGTTTCACATATTGCCGTAACTTTTTTGGATCAAAATGGTCGGTCCAAAGAAAATTTTCTAGACCTAAAATGCGGACGCAGGGGAGTTCTTGAGCTCGAAGGAGGTCTTATGCAGTAGAAAGACGTGTGTTTTGCAGGTAAAATGAGTACTAAACAACTACTGCAGCAAGTCTATACAGATCTAAGATCAACAGGAGCAGTAAGAAAGAAAGCTACCGAAGTATGTGGCAATGGCGACGAACACGAAGAACACAGACGAACCCTACGGTAGATCTATCTTACAGGGCAAGCAAGACTTACCGGAGTTGGAGAGCTGCGGAGGTTGTTGCGTTTCTCTGGTCCGTTCAGGGTGATGCAGTGGCCTGAGCTTGGTGACGACGAGAAGACCCGCGGCGGCGACGGCGGAGGAGCTCGGGCAGAGGAGCGATGGCACGAGGAAGAAGATGGGGGGGAAGTGGCTGAAAGCCCGTCGGGCCGGCCTATTTATAAGGCAAGGTCATAAGTGGGCGCGAGATTCAAGGAGACCACGGCGTGGTTATCTCCCCCCACGACGCCTCGATTTTCGGAATGACAGTAAAAGCAAAGATCCGTTGCGGATCTGGTGGAGTAAAAAACGGGCTTAATGGAAGATGACGTCACGGCGGATTATCCGGAGTCCAGAGGATGACGTCACGCCGGGTTATGGCTTTCACATGAATGGTAAGCCGGAGATTTTTTCTGTCGGCAGAGTTGAAGATTGACATGAGCCGGCTCAAATCAATCTGGGGCCTAATGTGGAGGATATAGACCTTAGAGTCACCCGCCAGGAGGGGCCGGGTTACTCATATGGTCGTTACCAGAAGCCCGGAGCCAAGCTTGAAGACGATGGGCCAGAGATGGGCTAAGACCCAGATATGGCTTAAAGCCCGTAGTTACAATCATTATTATGGTTAAACTTGTAGCATAAGGCAAGTATAGTTGAGAGTCTGAGCTGGACACTCTTATGAGCCGGCCGGGACTCTAAGAGCTGCTGGGCGTTTTCCTCCCTATATAAAGGGACGACCCGGCAGCGGTTTAGGAACAAGAACAATCTCATCGAGAGCCGGGCATAGCAAGTTTAGCTCCCTGGTGATCATAACCCTAATCAATACCATCTCAACTGGACGTAGGCTTTTACCTTCACCGTAAGGGGCCGAACCAGTATAAACCCTCGTGTCCCTTGTCCCACATTAACCCCTTCAAGCTTCCTAGTTGCGATGGCTCCACGACTAAGTCCTAGCTCGAGGACATCTGCCGTGACAATTCCACGACACGTGCGGACCCTACGGGTTCGAGAACGATGTAGACATGACCGAGACACGTCTCCGGTCAATAACCAATAGCGGAACCTGGATGCTCATATTGGCTCCCACATATTCTACGAAGATCTTTATCGGTCAAACCGCATAACAACATACGTTGTTCCCTTTGTCATCGGTATGTTACTTGCCCGAGATTCGATCGTCGGTATCTCAATACCTAGTTCAATCTCGTTACCGGCAAGTCTTTTTACTCGTTCCGTAATACATCATCCTGCAACTAACTCATTAATTGCAATGCTTGCAAGGCTTAAGTGATGTGTATTACCTAGTGGGCCCAGAGATACCTCTTCGACAATCGGAGTGAAAAATCCTAATCTCGAAATACGCCAACCCAACAAGTACCTTCGGAGACACCTGTAGAGCATCTTTATAATCACCCAGTTATGTTGTGACGTTTGGTAGCACACAAAGTGTTCCTCTAGTAGACGGGAGTTGCATAATCTCATAGTCATAGGAGCATGTATAAGTCATGAAGAAAGCAATAGCAGAATACTAAACGATCGTGTGCTAAGCTAATGGAATGGGTCAAGTCAATCACATCATTCTCTAATGATGTGATCCCGCTAATCAAATGACAACTCATGTCTATGGCTAGGAAACTTAACCATCTTTGATTCAACGAGCTAGTCAAGTAGAGGCATACTAGTGACACTCTGTTTGTCTATGTATTCACACATGTACTAAGTTTCCGGTTAATACAATTCTAGCATGAATAATAAACATTTATCATGATATAAGGAAATAAATAATAACTTTATTATGGCCTCTAGGGCATATTTCCTTCAATATCCCACTTGCACTAGAGTCAATAATCTAGTTCACATCACCATGTGATTTAACACCAATAGTTCACATCACCATGTGATTAACACCCATAGTTCACATCGTCATGTGACCAACACCCAAACGGGTTACTAGAGTCAATAATCTAGTTCACATCGCTATGTGATTAACACCCAAAGAGTAATAAGGTGTGATCATGTTTTGCTTGTGAGAGAAGTTTAGTCAACGGGTCTGCCACATTCAGATCCGTATGTATTTTGCAAATTTCTATGTCAACAATGCTCTGCACGGAGCTACTCTAGCTAATTGCTCCCACTTTCAATATGTATCCAGATTGAGACTTAGAGTCATCTGGATCAGTGTCAAAACTTGCATCGACGTAATCCTTTACGATGAACCTTTTTGTCACCTCCAGAATCGAGAAACATATCCTTATTCCACTAAGGATAATTTTGACCGCTGTCCAGTGATCTACTCCTAGATCACTATTGTACTCCCTTGCCAAAATCAGTGTAGGGTATAAAATAGATCTGGTACACAGCATGACATACTTTATAGAACCTATGGCTGAGGCATAGGGAATGACTTTCATTCTCTTTCTATCTTCTGTCGTGGTCGGGCTTTGAGTCTTACTCAATTTCACACCATGTAACACAGGCAAGAACTCTTTCTTTGACTGTTCCATTTTGAACTACTTCAAAATCTTTTCAAGGTATGTACTCATTGAAAAAATTATCAAGCGTCTTGATCTATCTCTATAGATCTTGATGCTCAATATGTAAGCAGCTTCATCGAGGTATTTCTTTGAAAAACATCTTTCAAACACTCCTTTATGCTTTGCAGAATAATTCTACATTATTTTCGATCAACAATATGTCATTCACATATACTTATCAGAAATGTTGTAGTGCTCCCACTCACTTTCTTGTAAATACATGCTTCACCGCAAGTCTGTATAAAACTATATGCTTTGATCAACTTATCAAAGCATATATTGCAACTCCGAGATGCTTGCACCAGTCCATAGATGGATTGCTGGAGCTTGCATATTTTGTTAGCACCTTTAGGATTGACAAAACCTTCTGGCTGCATCATATACAACTCTTCTTTAAGAAATCCATTAAGGAATGTAGTTTTGACATCCATTTGCCAGATTTCATAAAATGCGGCAATTGCTAACATGATTCGGACAGACTTAAGCATAGATACGAGTGAGAAACTCTCATCGTAGTCAACACCTTGAACTTGTCGGAAATCTTTTGCGACAATTCTAGCTTTGTAGATAGTAACACTACTATCAGCGTATGTCTTCCTCTTGAAGATCCATTTAATCTCAATGGTTCGCAAATCATTGGGCAAGTCAATCAAAGTCCATACTTTTTTCTCATACATGGATCCCATCTCAGATTTCATGGCCTCAAGCCATTTTGCGGAATCTGGGCTCATCATTGCTACCTCATAGTTCGTAGGTTCGTCATGGTCAAGTAACATGACCTCCAGAACAGGATTACCGTACCACTCTGGTGCGGATCTTACTTTGGTTGACCTATGAGGTTCGGTAGTAACTTGATCTGAAGTTTCATGATCATCATCATTAGCTTCCTCACTAATTGGTGTAGGAGTCACAGGAACGGATTTCTGTGATGAACTACTTTCCAATAAGGGAGCAGGTACAGTTACCGCATCAAGTTCTACTTTCCTCCCACTCACTTCTTTCGAAAGAAACTCCTTCTCTAGAAAGGATCCATTCTTAGCAACGAATGTCTTGCCTTCAGATCTGCGATAGAAGGTGTACCCAACTGTCTCCTTCGGGTATCCTATGAAGACACATTTCTCCGATTTGGGTTTGAGCTTATCAGGATGAAACTTTTTCACATAAGCATCGCAACCCCAAACTTTAAGAAACGACAACTTTGGTTTCTTGCCAAACCATAGTTCATAAGGTGTCGTCTCAACGGATTTAGATGGTGCCCTATTTAATGTGAATGCAACCGTCTCTAATGCATAACCCCGAAACGATAGTGGTAGATCGGTAAGAGACATCATAGATCGCACCATATCTAATAAAGTACGGTTACGACGTTCGGACACACCATTACACTGTGGTGTTCCAGGTGGCGTGAGTAGTGAAACTATTTCACATTGTTTTAACTGAAGGCCAAACTCGTAACTCAAATATTTTGCCTCTGTGATCATATCGTAGAAACTTTTATTTTTGTTACGATGATTCTCCAGTTCACTCTGAAATTCTTTGCACTTTTCAAATTTTCAGACTTGTGCTTCATCAAGTAGATATACCCATATCTGCTCAAATCATCTGTGAAGGTCAAAAAATAATGATACCCGCCGCGAGCCTTAATATTCATCGGACCACATACATCAGTATGTATGATTTCCAACAAATCTGTTGCTCGCTCCATTGTTCCGGAGAACTGAGTCTTAGTCATCGTGCCCATGAGGCATGGTTTGCAAGCATTAAGTGATTCATAATCCAGTGATTCCAAAAGTCCATTAGCATGGAGTTTCTTCATGTGTTTTACACCAATATGACCTAAACGGCAGTGCCACAAATAAGTTGCACTATCATTATTAACTTTGCATCTTTTGGCTTCAATATTATGAAAATGTGTATCACCACGATCGAGATCCAACAAACCATTTTCATTGGGTGTATGACCATTGAAGGTTTTATTCATAAAAACAGAACAACAATTATTCTCTAGCTTACATGAATAACCGTATTGCAATAAACATGATCCAATCATATTCATGCTCAACGCAAAAACTAAATAACATTTATTTTAGGTTCAACACTAATCTCGAAAGTATAGGGAGTGTGCGATGATGATCATATCAATCTTGGAACCACTTCCAATACACATCGTCACTTCATCTTTAACTAGTCTCTGTTCATTCTGCAACTCCCGTTTCGAGTTACTACTCTTAGCAACTGAACCAGTATCAAATACTGAGGGGTAGCTATAAACACTAGTAAAGTACACATCAATAACATGTATATCAAATATAGCTTTGTTCACTTTGCCATCCTTCTTATCCACCAAATACTTGGGGCAGTTCGGCTTCCAGTGACCAGTCCCTTTGTAGTAGAAGCACTCAGTTTCAGGCTTAGGTCCAGACTTGGGCTTTTCACTTGAGCAGCAACTTACTTGCCGTTCTTCTTGAAGTTCCCTTTTCTTCCCTTTGTCCCTTTACTTGAAACTAGTGGTCTTGTTAACCATCAACACTTGATGCTCTTTCTTGATATCTACCTTCGTCGATTTCTGTTGGGGAACGTAGTAACTTTAAAATATTTCCTACGCACACGCAAGATCATGGTGATGCATAGCAACGAGAGGGGAGAGTGTGTCCACGTACCCTCGTAGACCGAAAGCGGAAGCATTAGCACAACGCGGCTGATCTAGTCGTACGTCTTCACGATCCGACCGATCAAGTACCGAACGCACGGCACCTCCGAGTTCAGCACACGTTCAACTCGATGACGTCCCTCGAACTCCGATCCAGCCGAGCTTTGAGGGAGAGTTCCGTCAGCACGAAGGCGTGGTGACGATGATGATGTTCTACCGACGCAGGGCTTCGCCTAAGCACCGCTATGATATTATCAAGGTGGATTATGGTGGAGGGGGGCACCGCACACGGCTAAGAGATCCAAGGGATCAATTGTTGTCTATGGGGTGCCCCCTGCCCCCGTATATAAAGAAGCAAGGGAGAGGCCGGCCCTAGAGGGGGCGCTCCAAGTGTGGGGAGTCCTACTAGGACTCCCAAGTCCTAGTAGGATTCCCCTTTCCTTTCCGGAGTAGGAGAGAAGGAAAGAGGGGGAGAGGGAGAAGGAAAAGGAGGCTGCACCCCTTGTGCAATTTGGACCAGAGGGAGGGTGCGCACCTCCTTCCTTTTGGCCTCTCTCCTCTATTCCCGTATGGCCCAATAAGGCCCAATACTTCTCCCGGTGAATTCCCGTAACTCCCCGGTACTCCGAAAATACCCGAATCACTCGGAACCTTTCCGATGTCCGAATATAGTCGTCCAATATATCGATCTTTACGTCTCGACCATTTCGAGACTCCTCGTCATGTCCCCGATCTCATCCGGGACTCCGAACTACCTTTTGGTACACCAAATCACGTAAACTCATAATACAATCGTCACCGAAACTTTAAGCGTGCGGACCCTACGGGTTCGAGAACTATGTAGACATGACCGAGACACGTCTCCGGCCAATAACCAATAGCGAAACCTGGATGCTCATATTGGCTCCCACATATTCTACGAAGATCTTTATCGGTCAAACCGCATAACAACATACGTTGTTCCCTTTGTCATCGTTATGTTACTTGCCCGAGATTCGATCGTCGGTATCTCAATACCTAGTTCAATCTCGTTACTGGCAAGTCTCTTTACTCGTTTCGTAATACATCATCCCGTAACTAACTCATTAGTTACAATGCTTGCAAGGCTTATAGTGATGTGCATTACCGAGTGGGCCCAGAGATACCTCTCCGACAATCGGAGTGACAAATCCTAATCTCGAAATACGCCAACCCAACAAGTACCTTCGGAGACACCTATAGAGCACCTTTATAATCACCCAGTTACGTTGTGACGTTTGGTAGCACACAAAGTGTTCCTCCGGTAAACGGGAGTTGCATAATCTCATAGTCATAGGAACATGTATAAGTCATGAAGAAAGCAATAGCAACATACTAAACGATCAAGTGCTAAGTTAACGGAATGGGTCAAGTCAATCACATCATTCTCCAAATGATGTGATCCCGTTAATCAAATGACAACTCATGTCCATGGCTAGGAAACTCAACCATCTTCGATTAACGAGCTAGTCAAGTAGAGGCATACTAGTGACACTCTGTTTGTCTATGTATTCACACATGTACTAAGTTTTCGGTTAATACAATTCTAGCATGAATAATAAACATTTATCATGAAATAAGGAAATAAATAATAACTTTATTATTGCCTCTAGGGCATATTTCCTTCAGTCTCCCACTTGCACTAGAGTCAATAATCTAGATCACATTGCCATGTGATTTAACATCAATAGTTCACATCACCATGTGATTAACACACATAGTTCACCTCGTCATGTGACCAACACCCAAAGGGTTTACTAGATTCAATAATCTAGTTCACATCGCTATGTGATTAACACCCAAAGAGTACTAAGGTGTGATCATGTTTTGCTTGTGAGAGAAGTTTATTCAACGGCTCTACCATATTCAGATCTGTATGTATTTTGCAAATTTCTATGTCAACAATGCTCTGCACGGATCTACTCTAGCTAATTGCTCCCACTTTCGATATGTATCTAAATCGAGACTTAGAGTCATCCAGATCGGTGTCAAAGCTTGCATCGACGTAACTCTTTACGATGAACCTTTTGTCACCTCCATAATCGAGAAACATATCCTTATTCCACTAAGGATAATTTTGACCGCTGTCCAGTGATCTACTCCTAGATCACTATTGTACTCCCTTGCCAAAATCAGTGTAGGGTATACAATAGATCTGGTACACAGCATGGCACACTTTATAGAACCTATGGCTGAGGCATAGGGAATGACTTTCATTCTCTTTCTATCTTCTGTCGTGGTCGGGCTTTGAGTCTTACTCAATTTCACACCTTGTAACACACGCAAGACCTCTTTATTTGACTGTTACATTTTGAACTACTTCAAAATCTTGTCAAGGCATGTACTCATTGAAAAAACTTATCAAGCGTCTTGATCTATCTCTATAGATCTTGATGCTCAATATGTAAGCAGCTTCACCGAGGTCTTTCTTTGAAAAACTCCTTTCAAACACTCCTTTATGCTTTGCAGAATAATTCTACATTATTTCCGATCAACAATATGTCATTCACATATACTTATCAGAAATGTTGTAGTGCTCCCACTCACTTTCTTGTAAATACAGGCTTCACCGCAAGTCTGTATAAAACGATATGCTTTGATCAACTTATCAAAGCGTATATTCCAACTCCGAGATGCTTGCACCGGTCCATAGATGGATCGCTGGAGTTTGCATATTTTGTTAGCACCTTTAGGATTGACAAAACCTTCTGGTTGCATCATATACAACTCTTTCTTTAATAAAGCCATTAAGGAATGCAGTTTTGTTTATCCATTTACCAGATTTCATAAAATGCGGCAATTGCTAATATGATTCGGACAGACTTAAGCATAGATACGAGTGAGAAACTCTCATCGTAGTCAACACCTTGAACTTGTCAAAAACTTTTTGCGACAATTCTAGCTTTGTAGATAGTAACACTACTTTCAGCATCCGTCTTCCTCTTGAAGATCCATTTTATCTCAATGGCTCGTCGATCATTGGTCAAGTCAATCAAAGTCCATACTTTGTTCTCATACATGGATCCCATCTCAGATTTCATGGCCTCAAGCCATTTTGCGGAATCTGGGCTCATCATCGCTTCCTCATAGTTCGTAGGTTCGTCATGGTCAAGTAACATGACCTCCAGAACAGGATTACCGTACCACTCTGGTGCGGATCTCACTCTGGTTTACCTACGAGGTTCGGTAGTAACTTGATCTGAAGTTACATGATCATCATCGTTAGCTTCCTCACTAGTTGGTGTAGTAGTCACAGGAACAGATTTCTGTGATGAACTACTTTCCAATAAGGGAGCAGGTACAGTTACCTCATCAAGTTCTACTTTCCTCACACTCACTTCTTTTGAGAGAAACTCCTTCTCTAGAAAGGATCCATTCTTAGCAACGAATATCTTGCCTTCGGATCTGTGATAGAAGGTGTACCCAACTGTCTCCTTTGGGTATCCTATGAAGACACATTTCTACGATTTGGGTTTTAGCTTATCAGGATGAAAGTTTTTCTCATAAGCATCGCAACCCCAAACTTTAAGAAACGACAACTTTGGTTTCTTGCCAAACCACAGTTCATATGGTGTCGTCTCAACGGATTTAGATGGTGCCCTTTTTAACGTGAATGCAGCTGTCTCTAATGCATAACCCCAAAACTATATTGGTAAATCGTTAAGAAACATCATAGATTGCACTATATCCAATAAAGTACGGTTATGACGTTCGGACACACCATTACACTGTGGTGTTCTAGATGGCATGAGTTGTGAAACTATTCCGTATTGTTTCAAATGAAGACCAAACTCGTAACTCAAATATTTGTCTCCGCGATCAGATCGTAGAAACTTTATTTTCTTTTCACGATGATTTTCCACTTCACTCTGAAATTCTTTGAACTTTTCAAATGTTTCAGACTTATGTTTCATCAAATAGATATACCATATCTGCTCAAATCATCTGTGAAGGTCAGAAAATAACGATAACCGCCGTGAGCCTCAACACTCATCAGACCGCATACATCAGTATGTATTATTTCCAATAAGTCAGTTGCTCGCTCCATTGTTCCGGAGAACGGAGTCTTAGTCATCTTGCCCATGAGGCATGGTTCACAAGCATCAAGTGATTCATAATCAAGTGATTCCAAAAACCCATCAGCATGGAGTTTCTTCATGCGCTTTACACCAATATGACCTAAACGGCAGTGCCACAAATAAGTTGCACTATCATTATTAACTTTGCATCTTTTAGCTTCAATATTATGAATATGTGTATCACTACAATCGAGATCCAACAAACCATTTTCATTGGGTGTATGACCATAGAAGGTTTTATTCATGTAAACAGAACAACAATTATTCTCAAGCTTATGTGAATAACCGTATTGCAATAAACATGATCAAATCATATTCATGCTCAACGCAAACACTAAATAACATTTATTTTTTAGGTTCAACACTAATCCCGAAAGTATAGGGAGTGTGCGATGATGATCATATCAATCTTCGAACCACTTCCAATACACATCGTCACTTCACCCTTAACTAGTCTCTGTTCATTCTGCAACTCCCGTTTCGAGTTACTACTCTTAGCAACTGAACCAGTATCAAATACCTAGGGGTTGCTATAAACACTAGTAAAGTACACATCAATAACATGTATATCAAATATACTTTTGTTCACTTTGCCATCCTTCTTACCCGCCAAATACTTGGGGCAGTTCCGCTTCCAGTGACCAGTCCCTTTGTAGTAGAAGCACTCAGTTTCAGGCTTAGGTCCAGACTTGGGCTTCTTCTCTTGAGCAGCAACGTGCTTGTCGTTCTTCTTGAAGTACCCCTTCTATCCCTTTGCCCTTTTTCTTGAAACTAGTGACCTTGTTAACCATCAACACTTGATGCTCTATCTTGATTTCTACCTCCGTCAATTTCAGCATCACGAAGAGCTTGGGAATCGTTTCCGTTATCCCTTGCATATTATAGTTCATCACGAAGTTCTAGTAACTTGGTGATAGTGACAAGAGAATTCTGTCAATTACTATCTTATCTGGAAGATTAACTCCCACTTGATTCAAGCAATTGTAGTACCCAGACAATCTGAGCACATGCTCACTGGTTGAGCTATTCTCCTCCATCTTGTAGGCAAAGTACTGTCAGAGGTCTCATACCTCTCGACACGGGCATGAGTATGAAATACCAATTTCAACTCTTGGAACATCTTATATGCTCCGTGGCGTTCAGAACATTTTTCAAGTCCCAGTTCTAAGCCGTAAAACATGGTGCACTTAAACTATCAAGTAGTCATCATACCGAGCTTTGCCAAATGTTCATAACGTCTGCATCTGCTCCTGCAATAGTTCTATTACCTAGCGGTGCATCAAGGACATAATACTTCTGTGCAGCAATGAGGTTAATCCTCAGATCACGGACCAAGTCCGCATCATTGCTACTAACATCTTTCAACTTAGTTTTCTCTAGGAACATATCAAAATAAAACAGGGGAGCTAAACGCGAGCTATTGATCTACAACATAGATATGCTAATACTACCAGGACTAAGTTCATGATAAATTTAAGTTCAATTAATCATATTACTTAAGAACTCCCACTTAGATAGACATCCCTCTAATCATCTAAGTGATCACGTGATCCAAATCAACTAAACCATGTCCGATCATCACGTGAGATGGAGTAGTTTCAATGGTGAACATCACTATGTTGATCATATCTACTATATGATTCACGCTCGACCTTTCGGTCTCAGTGTTCCGAGGCCATACCTGCATATGCTAGGCTCGTCAAGTTAAACCTGAGTATTCCGCGTGTGCAACTGTTTTGCACCCGTTGTATTTGAACGTAGAGCTTATCACACCCGATCATCACGTGGTGTCTCGGCACGAAGAACTTTCGCAACGGTGCATACTCAGGGAGAACACTTATACCTTGAAATTTAGTGAGAGATCATCTTATAATGCTACCGTCGATCTAAGCAAAATAAGATGCATAAAAGATAAACATCACATGCAATCAATATAAGTGATATGTTATGGCCATCATCATCTTGTGCTTGTGATCTCCATCTCCGAAGCACCGTCATGATCACCAGCGTCACCGGCGCGACACCTTGATCTCCATCGTAGCATCGTTGTCGTCTTGCCAACTATTGCTTCTACGACTATCGCTACCGCTTAGTGATAAAGTAAAGCAATTATAGGGCGATTGCATTGCATACAATAAAGCGACAACCATATGGCTCCTGCCAGTTGCCGATAACCCAGTTACAAAACATGATCATCTCATACAATAAAATATAGTATCATGCCTTGACCATATCACATCACAACATGGCCTGCAAAAACAAGTTAGACGTCCTCTACTTTGTTGTTGCAAGTTTTACATGGCTGCTACGGGCTGAGCAAGAACCGTTCTTACCTACGCATCAAAACCACAACGATAGTTTGTCAAGTTGGTGCTGTTTTAACCTTCGCAAGGACCGGACGTAGCCACACTCAGTTCAACTAAAGTTGGAGAAACTGACACCCGCTAGTCACCTATGTGCATAGCACGACGGTAAAACCAGTCTCGCGTAAGCGTACGCGTAATGTCGGTCCAGGCCGCTTCATCCAACAATACCGCCGAACCAAAGTGTGACATGCTGGTAAGCAGTATGACTTATATTGCCCACAACTCACTTGTGTTCTACTCGTGCATATTACATCAACGCATAAAACCAGGCTCGGATGCCACTGTTGGGAAACGTAGAAATTTCAAAAAAAATCCTACGCACACGCAAGATCATGGTGATGCATAGTAACGAGAGGGGAGAGTGTTGTCCACGTACCCTCGTAGACCAAAAGCGGAAGTGTTAGCACAACGCGGTTGATGTAGTCGTACGTCTTCACGATCCGACCGATCAAGTACCGAACGCACGGCACCTCCGAGTCCAGCACACATTCAGCTCGATGACGTCCCTCGAACTCCGATCCAGCCGAGCTTTGAGGCAGAGTTCCATCAGCATGACGGCGTGGTGACGATGATGATGTTCTACCGACGCAGGGCTTCTCCTAAGCACCGCTACGATATTATCGAGGTGGATTATGGTCGAGGGGGGCACCGCACACGGCTAAGAGATCAATTGTTGTGTCCATGGGTGCCCCCTGGCCACGTATATAAAGGAGTGGAGGAGGGGGGAGAGGGCCAGCCCCTATGGCGCGCCCTGGAGGAGTCCTACTCCCATCGGGAGTAGGATTCCCCCCTTCCAAGTAATAGGAGTAGGAGTCAAGGAAAGGGAAGAGAGAAGAGAAGGAAGGAGGGGGCGCAGCCCCTCCCCCTAGTCCAATTCAGACTAGGCCTTGGGGGGCGCGCAGCCTCTCTTCTCTCTTTCCCCTAAAGCCCAATAAGGCCCATATACTCCCCGGCGAATTCCGTAACTCTCCGGTACTCCGAAAAATACCCGAATCACTCGGAACCTTTCCGATGTCCGAATATAGTCGTCCAATATATCGATCTTTACGTCTCGACCATTTCGAGACTCCTCGTCATGTCCTCGATCTCATCCGGGACTCCGAACTACCTTCGGTACATCAAAACTCATAAACTCATAATATAACCGTCATCGAATTTTAAGCGTGCGGACCCTACGGGTTCGAGAACTATGTAGACATGACCGAGACACGTCTCCGGTCAATAACCAATAGCGAAACCTGGATGCTCATATTGGCTCCCACATATTCTACGAAGATCTTTATTGGTCAAACCGCATAACTACATATGTTGTTGCCTTTGTCATCGGTATGTTACTTGCCCGAGATTCAATCGTCGGTATCTCAATACCTAGTTCAATCTCGTTACCGGCAAGTCTCTTTACTCGTTCCGTAATACATCATCCTGCAACTAACTCATTAATTGCAATGCTTGCAAGGCTTAAGTGATGTGTATTACCGAGTGGGCCCAGAGATACCTCTCCGACAATCGGAGCGACAAATCCTAATCTCGAAATACGCCAACCCAACAAGTACCTTCGGAGACACCTGTAGAGCACCTTTATAATCACCCAGTTACGTTCTGACGTCTGGTAGCACACAAAGTGTTCCTCTGGTAAACGGGAGTTGCATAATCTCATAGTCATAGGAACATGTATAATTCATGGAGAAAGCAATAGCAGAATACTAAACGATCGTGTGCTAAGCTAACGGAATGGGTCAAGTCAATCACATCATTCTCTAATGATGTGATCCCATTAATCAAATGACAACTCATGTCTATGGCTTGGAAACTTAACCATCTTTGATTCAATGAGTTAGTCAAGTAGAGGCATACTAGTGACACTCTGTTTGTCTATGTATTCACACATGTACTAAGTTTTCGGTTAATACAATTCTAGCATGAATAATAGACATTTATCATGATATAAGGAAATAAATAATAACTTTATTATTGCCTCTAGGGCATATTTTCCTTCAGTGTTCCCCAGTCAACCCTACCTCGCCAACCCTACTTCCTTCGTCGCTGGCGCCGGCGCCCTGGCCCTGCCCGAGCCCACTTCTTTCTCCGCCCTACCCCGTGGTTTGGATCCCGTGTTGCGGCCCCTACACCGACGCCATCTCCTCCAGCCAACTCCCCTCCCTTAGCGCGCTCACCTCCCACCTTGGGGGTCACTGGATCGGGATCCAGGCCGGGGGCTCCCCCCAACTATGCAACGCGGCCGGATCGGCCTCCCCGCGCCCCCGAGATACCGGATCGGGCCTCCCCCAAGGAGTTGCTGCGGGATCCACCCCCCCCCCCCCCCCCCCCCCGCCGGTGAGCCGGCCCTCTGCCCACCTCCGCAGCTGGAGCAGCACGGTTGTGCAGGTGCAGTGCACCGTGACTCCGCGTGCAGTACAGTGGGTGTGTGCCCCCTCAATTTCTCCTCCCCCAGTATGAAGTTTGTTTTGGTTGATGTTGAATTCATCCGCGCTGCGGTGTGCTTGTGGGTGTGAAGCAGTGCGCTCGGTTGCCGCTCCCCCGTGTAGCTCGCTTGCCGCCCCCATGCAGCTCACCTACGGCGAGCAGTATGTTTGTGGGTGTGAAGCAGTGCGCTCGGTTGCCACTACCCCGTGCAGCTCACCTCCGACGAGCAGTATGCTTGTGGGTGTGAAGCAGTGCGCTCGGTTGCTCCCTGAAAGTGATAGAGGACAAAGAAGGATCATGTGGTTGAGAAAAAGTGCCCGAGTGGCATTTTATTTTGAGTTTAAAATTTATTGGGGGAAGTTGGTCTTGCAGTACACTATTTTGATTTTTTGCGGTTGAAAAATCTTCAGTGCCCTGCAGTTTGCTATGAGATGGGTTTAGTTAACCCGTTTCTTTTAGTTAGAAAATAAATTAAAGAAATCAGCTCCTTTTCCTGATGCAGGGTTACATTGTATCATGCACGGAGTCCTACAGGGTCCGACGGGGGTGCGGAGAGTGCAGTACTCTTGGGCTCCCAACGCGGTTCAGTCGCAGCGGTGCTGCAGTGCGGCCGCTCCGCTCTGCTGCTAGATCCAGGACCGTTGCTCGACGTGAGCACCTCGGGCGTATCATGAGCAGTTCATTTGGGCGCAACACTGCAGTCCGCATGGGTCGTCGCTGCTGTGCGGATGGGTGTGCAGTCCACCGGTGAGGGTGCTTGTAGTGTATTGAACAAATTTGTTGGGAGAGAGACAAAAAATGTAGTCCAATCCATTTGTGTAGCAACCCATTACCACTCTGTATGAAGTGCAATTTGTTTCGTGTGTCTCAAAATTCAGTCGACTACATGACCACATGCAGTGTGTTTGGTCCTCGGATGTAGTTTTCGTAGTGTCGAGGTTCACTTTCGGTAGTGTTGCGGTTCACTTACGCCTCGATGTGAAGCGTGGTCCACTTCCTCGTCATGGAAAATTTATGTCCAACAAAAAATTTATGCAAGTCGCTTGCACGTCTGATGCAGTGCGGTTTTTAGTATGAAGCAGTGCGGTCGGCCGTATGATGTTGTTCATCCCGTAAGTGCGAAAAAATTGTTACGGAAGCGAAGAAAAGTAATGCGGTTCACTTCTTGATAGGGTTGTGGTTCATTTACACCCGATGTGAAGTGCACTCTACTTTCTCGTCCTTGACAAAATTACTTTTGAATAAAAGAAACCATGCAGTTCTCTTACCCGTCTGATGCGGTGCGGTGTTTCGTCCGATGCAGTACGGTTTTCAGTCGGATGAAGTACGCACGTCGATTTGGGTGTCGCGAAAAACAGAGTGTCCGCATTTCGGTAAATTCGAAATTCCTATTAAACCGTAAAGAATTAGAGAGAGTGTTCTACATGAAAAACTTGTGCCTCGTCAATATCTTTCCAACGGCATATCATTTGCATCATTTTGACAAGCGGTTTGCAAAAATTCACGAAAAAACTGCCACTAGTTCGTCTGCTGCACTATTTTCAAAATTAATTCAAAACCGTAAGGAATCTCATAAACATTTGTACATATGAGAGTTGCGCCTCGTCCGTAGCTTTCCAACAGGGTATCACAGGCCTCATTTGGACAAACAGTTAAAAAACTAGAGCAAAAACAGTACTGAAAATTTGCAAAAATTTGAAAAATAGAATTCCGCGATTTAGTATTTTTGAAACTGCTCTTAAATCGTAATGATTTAGAAAAATAATAGATATGAAAAAGAAGCGCCTTGATGATATCTTTCCAATGGTGTATCATTTGCTTCATTCCGACGAGCGGTTTAGAAAAAATCGCGAAAAAACACTCGCTGCCACTCGTCATGGGCCGCACCATTTTCAAAACTGCTCTTAAACCGCGAGGAATCTCGAAAAGTGTTCAACATGACAAAGTAGCGCCTAATCCATAGCTTTTCAACGGTATATTACATGCCTCATTCCGACAAACGGTTAAAAATTAGAGCAAAAAAGGTACCGAAAAATACAGCGTGCAGTTTTTTGCGACGAGAAGTTCACTCGCGTGAGTACTGCAGCACACTTCGTTCAAACAATGACGTGCACTTGCGTTGAGCGTGCAGTGCGGAAGTGTTATCAGAATAGTTATTCTGCTAATATTAGGGCTATATATATGTAGGGAAAATCCATATATATATATATATGTATATGTGTACGGAAAACCCTAAGCCCTATATATATATATATATGTAGGGCTGGACTATTCTGTTACCCGTAACAGAATATTATTCTGTTACCCCCTCGGCCCTATATAGGGCTCGATCCGTTTTTGCGATGCCCAAACACTATGCACCGAAAAGAAAGAATGAAAAAGGCCCGCAACCCTCGCATCGCTCCCGCAGTCCCTCGCAACGCATCGCTCCACCGCCGCCGGCTGCCGCCTCCGTCCCCACGTCATCGGGCGCCGCCTCCACCCCACGCCGCGGGCCGCCGCCTCCGTCCCCACTCCTCCGACCGCCGCCTCCGTCCCCCACGCCGCTGGGTGCCGCCTCCGCACCCCACGCCACGGGCCACCGCCTTCGCACCCCACGCCGCGGGCCGCCGCCTCCGCCCCCACTCCTCCGGTCGTCGCCTCCGCCCCCACGCCACTGGAAGCCGCCTCCCTTCCCCACGCTGCCGCTTGCCGCCTCCCTCCCCAACAACGCCGGAGGCTACCCCGTGCTTCCATCCCCCAGCTCTTAGTGCCGGGATGGCCGCCCGCACTGTATCGATGCGCCGCTGCCGCGTGCAGGAAGTTCAATGCCACAATCCCCGGCCGTTCTATCTCGCTGCTGTTGGCGTGCCCCGCTCCAACTCCATCGCCTCTGCTTCACTGGTGAAATAGTGCGACCTGAGGAACCACGGGGGTTCGAGGACGTCCAGCTCCGTAGTCCAACTCGGCGTGATTCACGTCATCGATAGCCCCCATGTAGCATCCCAGTATGTATTCATCATCAGTTCGTAAAGGAAAGTTGAATCAGTGCAGTGTGCGTGTTCAAAAAATAATTTCAGTTTTATATTGTATAGAAAATTTATAATAGTTCCCACTTTTCAGTCCATCTACTTCCCTGTCACAAGTCCAATTAGTAGAAATTCAAATATGAAAATAGCATCCATTTTGTTCTGGTAATCATCTTGAACCAATTTGGTATGTATCAGACTTTCATATGTTGATTAGTTGGGTAGATCTCTGTTGTATAAGAAGCTAGATGTTGATTTGCAATTATGTTGTGACAAAATTTTCAGTCATCTTTTTCTTGTTGGTCCATGCTACCTCTTGAGCACTGCGTTGGTTTTCCCTTGAAGAGGAAAGGGTGATGCAGCAAAGTAGCGTAAGTATTTCCCTCAGTTTTTGAGAACCAAGGTATCAATCCAGTAGGAGGCCACGCACGAGTCCCTCGCACCTACACAAACAAATAAATCGTCGCAACCAACGCGATAAGGGGTTGTCAATCCCTACACGGTCACTTACGAGAATGAGATCTGATAGATATTATAAGATAATATTTTTGGTATTTTTATAATAAAGATGCAAAGTAAAATAAAAGCAAAATAAAAGGGCAACGGAAATAGCTTGTTGATGGAAGATTAATATGATGGAAAATAGACCCGGGGGCCATAGGTTTCACTGCATAAGTATTTACGGCAGGTGAACAAATTACTGTTGAGCAATTGACAGAATTGAGCATAGTTATGAGAATATCTAGGTATGATCATGTATATAGGCATCACGTCCGAGACAAGTAGACCGACTCCTGCCTGCATATACTACTATTACTCTACAAATCGACCGCTATCCAGCATGCATCTAGAGTATTAAGTTCATAAGAACAGAGTAACGCCTTAAGCAAGATGACATGATGTAGAGGGATAAATTCATGCAATATGATAAAAAAACCATCTTGTTATCCTCGATGGCAACAATACAATATGTGCCTTGCTGCCCCTACTGTCACTGGGAAAGGACACTGCAAGATTGAACCCAAAGCTAAGCACTTCTCCCATTGCAAGAAAGATCAATCTAGTAGGCCAAACCAAACTGATAATTCAAAGAGACTTGCAAAGATAACCAATCATACATAAAAGAATTCAGAAGATTCAAATATTGTTCATAGATAAACTTGATCATAAACCCACAATTCATCGGTCTCAACAAACACACCGCAAAAGAAGATTACATCGAATAGAGCTCCACAAGAGAGGGTGAGAACATTGTATTGAGATCCAAAAAGAGAGAGGAAGCCATCTAGCTAATAACTATGGACCCGAAGGTCTGAGGTAAACTACTCACACTTCATAGGAGAGGCTATGGTGTTGATGTAGAAGCCCTCCGTGACCGATGCCCCCTCTAGCAGAGCTCCGGAACAGGCCCCAAGATGGGATCTCACGGGTACAGAAGGTTGCGGCGGTGGAATTAGGTTTTTGGCTCCGTATCTGGTAGTTTGGGGGTACGTAGGTATATATAGGAGGAAGGAGTACGTCGGTGGAGCAACATGGGGCCCACGAGGGTGGAGGGCGCGCACAGGGGGGTAGGCGCGCCCCCCTACCTCGTGGCTTCCTGGTAGCTTTCTTGACGTAGGGTCCAAGTCCTCTGGATCATGTTCGTTCCGAAAATCACGTTCCCGAAGGTTTCATTCTGTTTGGACTCCGTTTGATATTCTTTTTCTGCGAAACTCTGAAATAGGAAAAAACAGCAATTCTAGGCTGGGCCTCTGGTTAATAGGTTAGTCCCAAAAATTATATAAAAGTGTATAATAAAGCCCAATAATGTCCAAAACAGAAGATAATATAGCATGGAGCAATCAAAGATTATAGATACGTTGGAGACGTCTCAAGCATCCCCAAGCTTAATTCTTGCTCGTCCTCGAGTAGGTAAATGATAAAAACAGAATTTTTGATGTGGAATGCTACTTGGCATAATTTAAATGTAATTCTTCTTAATTGTGGTATGAATATTCAGATTCGAAAGATTCAAGATAAAAGTTCAATATTGACATAAAAATAATAATACTTCAAGCATACTAACTAATTAATTATGTCCTCTCAAAATAACATGGCCAAAGAAAGTTCATCCCTACAAAATCATATAGTTTAGTAATGCTCCATTTTCGTCACACAAGGATGCTCTCATCATGCACAACCCCGTTGACAAGCCAAACAATTATTTCATACTTTAGTAATCTCAAACTTTTTCAACCTTCACGCAATACATGAGCGTGGCCATGGATATAGCACTATGGGTGGAATAGAATATGATGATGGGGGTTATGTGGAGAAGACAAAAAAGGAGAAAGTCTCACATCAACGAGGCTAATCAATGAGCTATGGAGATGCCCATCGATTGATGTTAATGCAAGTAGTAGGGATTGCCATGCAACGGATGCACTAGAGCTATAAATATATGAAAGCTCAACAAAAGAAACTAAGTGGGTGTGCATCCAACTTGCTTGCTCACGAAGACCTAGGGCACTTGAGGAGGCCCATTGTTGGAATATACAAGCGAAGTTCTATAATGAAAAAATTCCCACTAGTATATGAAAGTGACAAAACAAGAGACTCTCTATTATGAAGATTATGGTGCTACTTTGAAGCACAAGTGTGGTAAAAGGATAGTAACATTGTCCCTTCTATCTTTTTCTCTCATTTTTTCTCTCATTTTTTTGGGCCTTTTTTTATGGCCTTTCTCTCCTTTTTTTATTCCTCACTTGGGACAATGCTCTAGAAAATGATGATCATCACACTTCTATTTATTTACAACTCAATGATTACAACTCGATACTAGAACAGAGTATGACTCTATATGAATGCCTCCGGCGGTGTACCGGGATATGCAATGAACCAAGAGTGACATGTATGAAAGAATTATGAACGGTGGCTTTGCCACAAATACTATGTCAACTACATGATCATGCAAAGCAATATGACAATGATGAATGTGTCATGATAAACGGAATGGTGGAAAGTCGCATGGCAATATATCTCGGAATGGCTATGGAAATGCCATAATAGGTAGGTATGGTGGCTGTTTTGAGGAAGATATAAGGAGGTTTATGTGTGAAAGAGCGTATCATATCACGGGGTTTGGATGCACCGGCGAAGTTTGCACCAACTCTCAATGTGAGAAAGGGCAATGCACGGTACCGAAGAGGCTAGCAATGGTGGAAAGGTGAGAGTGCATATAATCCATGGACTCAACATTAGTCATAAAGAACTCACATACTTATTGCAAAAATCTACAAGTCATCAAAAACCAAGCACTACGCGCATGCTCCTAGAGGGATAGATTGGTAGGAAAAGACCATCGCTCGTCCCCGACCGCCACTCATAAGGAGGACAATCAAAGAACACATCATGTTTCAAATTTGTTACATAACGTTTACCATACGTGCATGCTACGGGACTTGCAAACTTCAACACAAGTATTTCTCAAATTCACCACTACTCAACTAGCACAACTTTAATATCACTACCTCCATGTCTCAAAACAATCATCAAGCATCAAACTTCTCTTAGTATTCAACGCACTCATAAGAAAGTTTTTACTAATCTAAAATACCTAGCATACTAGGGTTATTTAAGCAAATTACCATGCTATTTAAGACTCTCAAAATAATCTAAGTGAAGCATGAGAGATCAATAGTTTCTATAAAAAAAATCCACCACCGTGCTCTAAAAGATATAAGTGAAGTACTAGAGCAAAAACTATATAACTCAAAAGATATAAGTGAAGCACATAGAGTATTCTAATAATTTCCGAATCATGTGTGTATCTCTCAAAAGGTGTGTACAGCAAATATGATGGTGGTAAACTAAAAATAAAAGACTCAAATCATACAAGACGCTCCAAGCAAAACACATATCATGTGGTGAATAAAAATATAGCTCCAAGTAAAGTTACCGATGGAAGTAGACGAAAGAGGGGATGCCTTCCGTGGCATCCCCAAGCTTTGGATGTTAGGTGTCCTTAGATTATCTTGGGGGTGCCATGGGCATACCCAAGCTTAGGCTCTTGCCACTCCTTGTTCCATAATCCATCAAATCTTTCACCCAAAACTTGAAAACTTCACAACACAAAACTCAGCAGAAAATCTCGTGAGCTCTGTTAGCGAAAGAAAACAAAAGACCACTTCTAGGTACTGTAATGAACTCATTCTTTATTTATACTGGTGTTAAACCTACTGTATTATAACTTCTCTATGGTTTATAAACTATTTTACTAGCCATAGATTCATCAAAATAAGCAAACAACACACGAAAAACAGAATCTGTCAAAAACAGAACAGTCTGTAGTAATCTGTAACTAACGCAAACTTCTGGAACTCCAAAAAATCAGCTAAAATAGGAAGACCTAGAAAATTTGTTTATTGATAAGCAGCAATTGGAATCAATATTTTATCACATTCTGGTGATTTTTAACAATTATTTTCGTGAACAGAAAGTTTCTGGAATTTTCTGCAAGATCAAATAACTATCATCCAAGAAGATACTATAGGTTTAACTTGGCACAAACACTAATTAAAACATAAAAACACATCTAACCAGAGGCTAGAACAAATATTTATTGAATAACAGCAACTAAAAATATTGGGTTGTCTCCCAACAAGCGTTTTTCTTTAAAGCCTTTTAGCTAGGCATTGATAATTTTAATGGTGCTCACATGAAAGACAAGAATTGAAGCACAAAGAGAGCATCATAAAACACATGACAAATACATCTAAGTCTAACATACTTCCTATGCATAGGAATCTTATGGAAAAACAAATTATCATAGCAAGCAAAAAATAGCATTTGCAAGGAAGCGGAAAGGAACAATAGCAATCTCAACATAACGAGAGGTAATTTAGTAACATGAAAAATTCTATAACCATATTTTCCTCTCTCATAATAATTACATGTAGGATCATAAGAAAATTCAACGATATAGCTATCACATAACATATTCTCAACACGATCCACATGCATGCGAAGTTGACACTCTTCCAAAATAGTGGGATTATCATTAACTAAAGTCATGATTTCTCCAAGCCCACTTTTATCAAAAATTTCATAAGATTGAATATTATCCAAATATGTGGGATCTAAAGTTGACACTCTTCCAAACCCACTTTCAATATTATTGCAAACACTATTATCAATCTTATATTCATCATGGGGCTTAAATAAATTTTCAAGATCATAAGAAGAATCTCCCCAATCATGATTATTGCAACAGGTAGTGGACATAGCAAAACTAGCATCCCCAAGCTTAGGGTTTTGCATATTATTAGCATAATTTACATCAATAGAATTTGTAATAAAATCATTGCAATCATGCTTTTTATTCAAAGATCTATCGTGAATCACTTCATAAAGCACTTCATCACAATTTTCAGATTCACGGATTTCAAGCAAAACCTTATAAAGATAATCTAGTGCATCCAAATCACTAGGAATTGGTTCACCATAATTGGATCTCTTAAAAAGATTGGCAAGCGGATGAGGATCCATAGATATTAGCTTCTCTGTTTAGGAATAAATACTCAACTATTTCAACCAAACGAGCCAAGTAAGACATCAAGGCAAACGAAAAGACGAACGGAAAAATGGCGAATAAAATGGCAAGGGTGAAGTGGGGGAGAGGAAAACGAGAGGCGAATGGCAAATAATGTAATGCGGGAGATACGGGTTTGCGATGGGTACTTGGTATGTTGACTTTTGCGTAGATTCCCCGGCAACGGCGCCAGAAATCCTTCTTGCTACCTCTTGAGCACTGCGTTGGTTTTCCCTTGAAGAGGAAAGGGTGATGCAGCAAAGTAGCGTAAGTATTTCCCTCAGTTTTTGGGAACCAAGATATCAATCTAGTAGGAGGCCACGCACGAGTCCCTCGCACCTACACAAACAAATAAATCCTTGCAACCAACGCGATAAGGGGTTGTCAATCCCTACACGGTCACTTACGAGAGTGAGATCTGATAGATATGATAAGATAATATTTTTGGTATTTTTATAATAAAGATGCAGAGTAAAATAAAAGCAAAATAAAAGGGCAACAGAAATAGCTTGTTGATGGAAGATTAATATGATGGAAAATAGACCCCGGGGGCCATATGTTTCACTAGTGGCTTCTCTCAAGAGCATAAGTATTTACGGTGGGTGAACAAATTACTGTTGAGCAATTGACAGAATTGAGCATAGTTATGAGAATATCTAGGTATGATCATGTATATAGGCATCACGTCCGAGACAAGTAGACCGACTCCTGCCTGCATCTACTACTATTACTCCACACATCGACCGCTATCCAGCATGCATCTAGAGTATTAAGTTCATAAGAACATAGTAACGCCTTAAGCAAGATGACATGATGTAGAGGGATAAATTCATGCAATATGATGAAACCCCATCTTGTTATCCTCGATGGCAACAATACAATACGTGCCTTGCTGCCCCTACTATCACTGGGAAAGGACACCGCAAGATTGAACCCAAAGCTAAGCACTTCTCCCATTGCAAGAAAGATCAATCTAGTAGGCCAAACCAAACTGATAATTCGAAGAGACTTGCAAAGATAACCAATCATACATAATAGAATTCAGAAGATTCAAATATTGTTCATAGATAAACTTGATCATAAACCCACAATTCATCGGTCTCAACAAACACACCGCAAAAGAAGATTACATCGAATAGATCTCCACAAGAGAGGGGGGAGAACATTGTGTTGAGATCCAAAAAGAGAGAGGAAGCCATCTAGCTAATAACTATGGACCCGAAGGTCTGAGGTAAACTACTCACACTTCATCGGAGAGGCTATGGTGTTGATGTAGAATCCCTCCGTGATCGATGCCCCCTCCGGCGGAGCTCCGGAACAGGCCCCAAGATGGGATCTCACGGGTACAGAAGGTTGCGGCGGTGGAATTAGGTTTTTGGCTCCATATCTGGTAGTTTGGGGGTACGCAGGTGTATATAGGAGGAAGGAGTACGTCGGTGGAGCAACGTGGGGCCCATGAGAGTGGAGGGCGCGCCCAAGGGGGTAGGCACGCCCCCTACCTCGTGGCTTCCTGGTAGCTTTCTTGACGTAGGGTCCAAGTCCTCTGGATCATGTTCGTTCCGAAAATCACATTCCCGAAGGTTTCATTCCGTTTGGACTCTGTTTGATATTCTTTTTCTGCGAAACTCTGAAATAGGCAAAAAACAGCAATTCTATGTTAGACCTCCGGTTAATAGGTTAGTCCCAAAAATAATATAAAAGTGTATAATAAAGCCCAATAATGGTCAAAACAGAAGATAATATAGCATGGAGCAATCAAAAAATATAGATACGTTGAAGACATATCAGTCCAATGCATGTCCCGCAATGAGCCAGGACAGGGAAGTTGTTGGACACTACCGTCTTCGTCGGCCGTCACGCTATGGGTGGCTATGGCCATTGGTCACCGTTGGTCGTTGGCCGTTCTTCTTCGCCACCTCCTGAAGGTCAGCTTTTGGTACACGGGAACGAAACACCAAACGAAGCAAAACTGAGTGATCACGGGGGTGGAACACCCATAGCCGTCTACAACTCTCTCTGTGTTCTCAAAGATGGAGTGTGTTTGTGCTGTTACGTCTCTCTCTACCAATTGGTGTGATTAAATTTATATTTTGATCGCTGGATCCTCGTTTGTTATATCTAGCATGCACAAAGTTTGGAAAAGAGGCCCGAACCAATTGGGTGCACTCTACCTTTTTGTTCTTATATGCTTGGTAAACCTTGTTCTGTTTGCATTGGAGAACTTGTACTATTCCTGTTGCTCTCAAGCTATTTGTTTATATGCCTAAAAGAACTTAAATAATCCTTTTTGATGTTTCTTTGTTGTCAAATAGAAGCTAAATAGTTTGGGCATATGCAGTAATAACATTTCTTATGGAGCAGTATACATATTTAGAACTTTTATGTAGTTACAAAACATGAATTCTCATTCCCAAAAACCTGCAAAAAAACATCAATTTATATATTGACATCTAGTAGTTCAGTTGACATCTGCTGACTGGCTGCCAGTCCTTTTCTTGTGTATGTTCAGTTCGACATATGGTGGTTCTTCAGATCAACATTGTGTGCTTTTTCAATTCATCTTGCAGCTGAAAAACGGAGCTCCCTTTTAGTTTAAATGGATCCAAATAATGGTTGCTGAATTACAGTTCAAGACCATTCTGTTGGTTTAGGCCGCATCTTGCTAGTTTGGCAACCATTTTTTGCATCTACTTGCCGACCGCTTCCATTTTGTGCTCCATGGATGTTTGTTCTTATTCCTGAAAGAAAGAAAGTAATCTATTGCATGTGATAGTTCATCTGATTTGTATGATTTTTTTGCCAATATTGCTCCATTTTTTTCCTTGCAGATCATGATCTTGAGAGGCTCGCTATCGAGACTGAAAGTAAATTCCATTTTCCGTTCTATGTTCATTTTTGAAATGATGGCTGTTGTGGTCCTTTATGATGAAGAATATCTATAGGATATACTGTGGTACAGTATGTATTATACAAACAGTTCATACAAAAAAACAAAAAATAGCCCAGTATTGTTATAAAGATATATAAAATCAGTCTAGTATTGCTATAAAGAAGACATGTGACAGCAAGTCCAGGTATTACTACATGGGGAGTACAAAATTACTTTTACCGAGATTTCACTTAAAACATGCATAGCTACTAGCCATAGGAACTTAATTCTTTAATGGTTGCAAACTTATAATGTTCTTCTCCTTAAAATTTCTCTTCTGATTTCTCTAAAAACTGAAAAATGTCAGCTTGTACTGATGCACTCCAAAAATGTGTTGTGTGTTTTCAAGAAAAAACATTTGTCGGGTTTTTGGTGGCCAAGTATTATTGATATGGAGATGAATAACTATGCCGATGCGCTCCTGTTGTTTTTATGGAAAAAAGAAGATGCCATGTTTACACATCCATATTTAATTTTGGAAGGTTCACACATCCATATTAGAGAGATTCATCGGACATAATTTTGTAAGGTAAAAAAAACAATTGCTCAGTACATCACAACAGCTCTTCGATGCAAAAAGGATGGCTCTTCTCAAGTCAGCAGCTAACCAAACTGGGTAAGTTTTCAGAAATTCATTCTAGTTTCAAACGTTGGTGAGATTCTGATTAAGACTTTTGTCCATTCCAGCAACTTCACGGTAGCTCAGTCAAATATGGCAGCTGTGCAGTAAACAGTTTCAGTTGAGAAATCAGCAAGGTGTAATGCATACTGTCTTCTATAACTCATTTCACTTCACGATTTTCTTCACCTATTTGTTGTTTCCTAATTATCCTAATTCCTAAATGTTCTACTCAACTTCAGCGCCATGCTCGGTCCAACCGCATGGCTTCAGGGTGGCCGAGTTCGTCGCGACCATCAGTTCGGAGACCTGCGTCACTGCGCGTGTCGTTACCATGGCCCCCTGTGTCACTGTCTGCTCCGTCAACAGCCTCCTGCACAAGGAAAGGCAATGGGAGTAGAGGCATCTGAGATGCTCTGTTCTAGCGAGGTGGCTGATTATGTTTGTCAGTTTGTAATACTTTGGCCGCAGTGTACTTATGTATCTTTTTCTGGCTGGAGCACGACCAGAGCTTATGTCAGTACGAACTTTGATTGTGATGGTACTACAAACTCTATAAAAACACCAGCAATCCATTTTTACTGGTACTTACCTTTTATACAATTCACATGGAATGTGCCCCTATTACCAACTGTGGTACAAAAATGCACTGTGCTCACAATTTTATTTTAGTTCATCAGTTTGTAATACTTAAAAAAGAGGAGGTAAAAGTGAACCATTCGGTTTTGTATTATAAAAAGTGTTAATGTGAGAAACTTTAAAAACATCTTGTTTAATAAGTTCTGCTTGTTTTGTGTATAGTATTTATTGAGCTAAAAATGCTATGGTTCATACATTCTCATCGATCTCGTTGTAATCCTCCTTATTTTTGTGAGTTTCCTGATGCAAGTTTTGTGGTCAGTCCAGATGGGAGAGGATGATCCGTCCAAAGTGTAATTCTGTGACGTTGACGTTCAAGTTCTACAACTGATCTGTACAAACAAAAATGATGGTCCGTTCTACAAAGAAAAATGGTTTAATTAAAAATATTGATTAGTACA
Source organism: Aegilops tauschii subsp. strangulata (assembly GCF_002575655.3). Taxonomy (NCBI): domain Eukaryota; kingdom Viridiplantae; phylum Streptophyta; class Magnoliopsida; order Poales; family Poaceae; genus Aegilops; species Aegilops tauschii. The sequence goes on along the minus strand of NC_053039.3, from coordinate 73,028,148 downwards.
AGTTAAAAATGGTGGTCCGTTCGGAATAAAAGAAATGTCAGAAATTCAAATTGTAAAAGTTCAAGCAAAAAGAAACTCCATGCAATTCAAAATGGTAAAAGTACAAGTCGTAAAATAAGAGAAGTCCAGAACATCATTGTAAAAAAATGTTTAGTTTAGAAAAAAGAATAAAAAACATTTTCTTTAAAAAAAATATCATTCAGTACAATGATACAAACCATGCAAGTACAAGGGCGACGATACAATAAACCGTTGAAAACTTACGGGCGAAAATATTATCCAAAAACAGAGCAAAGTCTAGTTAGTGAAAACACATTTAGTACAAACTCATGCAAACATCAATACAAGTGCTCTTTTTTCAGAACAATTCAAAATTACTCTAAAAAAATAGCTCAGTACAAACACACACATATATCAGTACGAGTACTTTGTTTTTCAGACGGGAAAACAACAGGATCCGTCTTGCGGTATTCAAAATTACTCTTAAACGATTGCGAATTTGAGAAAATGTTCAACATGACTAAATTTCGCATTTTTGGTAGCTTTCCAATGGTATATTATTTGCCCCATTTCAATAAACTTTTTAACAAAATCACGTTCAAAACCAACTTTAACCGTATTTGAATTCGTATTTAAACAGTAAGGAATTAGAAAAGGCCTTCTATACGCAAAAGTTGTGCATTTTCCATAACTTTCCAACTCCGTATCACTTGGGTCAATCCGACAAACCGTTTGCAAAAAACAGCGAAAATATGTTTCGCCCAGAATTTCATTATTTTTAAATTACTTTTAAATCATATAGAATTTGAAAAATAGTAGATATATGGAAGATGCGGATTTTCACAAGCTTTCCAACGCCATCTCATTTGCTCAATTCCGACAAACCGTTTGAAAATTAAGTTCAAAATACGATTCACGTTTTCGGTTTTGAAAAAAAAACGGTTTTTTCAAAACTGCTCTTAAACCATAATTTTTTTGCAAAAACAAATTATATGATTGTAATGTAGATGTCAACAGCTTTCCAACGATATATTACACGCCGCGTTTCGATAAAAAGAATTGCAAAAAAAATTGAACTAAAGAAGACGATTTTTAACAGAAACAGAAAGCATCAGTTCAACCGCTCGAATTTCATCAGTTCAACCGCTTGAATTCATCAGTCTCTACTCCTAATGTCTCAGTTGGTAGTCTCCGTTTTAGGTTTATTTTCGTCCCACCTCACCCGGTTTTTTTGGTACCTATTTTGGTACCTCCTCCCACCTCACGCTGACCCGCCACTAGCCGAAAAAACCACGTACCGAGTCCTCCACCAGCCCCCGCGCTCTTCAGGACGAAGAAAAATCTACGACGATTAACCAGCGATAAAAAAAACCTACAAAAAATAACCAGCGGAAAAAAACCCCGCACGTACGAGCGAAGTCGCATGCCCTCGAGCGAGAACGACTCGCACGCTAGACTCCCTGACCTCGTTCGTCGCCGCCTTCATCCCTTCTCCTCCGCCGCCCTTCATCCCTTCGCCGCTGCACTCGGTCTCACATCAAAGGCGCCCCACTTGCGGGAGAGGATGAGCTGATCTCCATGGCCAGATGAGGGAGGAATACGGGTGACGGGATGGATTTGGATCTGAAGGCGGGGAGGCCAACGTAGCCGCCCCTAGCGCGTCGAGCGAAAGCGAAGGATTTGGATCTCATGGATTTGGCTGCGTCGACCAGCAGAGGACCACCGCCGGCTCGGCTCCTCCACCACGAAGCAACCTCCTTCCACCCCGTAGCCGCCGCCCAAAACCCTAGCAATCGAGCCCCACCCATGGCGCCCTAGGTCAGATCCCCTTCCTTCTTCTTCTTCCTCTGGTTTTCTTCCTTGTTCCTGTGATGCGTGAGTGAGTGAGTGATGTGCAGGCGGCTTCTTCTTTCTCTGACCCCTACGTGTCTCTCTCTTCACTTGTCTCTAGGTGGTACAACGGCCAGAGGAGAGGAGAGGAGGTGGAGCAGCCATCGGCTGGACGTGAGGTGAGCTTCCCCCATCCAATCTTATCTACCCCCACCACCAGGTGGCTCACAATATCTATCACCTGCAGCAGCATCTTGTGCATGCATCCATTGAGGACGTGAGGTGCACACCACATTTTGGTTCAGTTTTTCCCTTCTTTATTATAATTATGCCAAGGACATCTTATGCCTTACAGTAGTATTCAGATTCTCAAGTTTGTTTATTTATTTATAGTGCAATACTGCTCTCCTGTCTGCAGGAGATTGGAGGAAAAAATATCAGAAATCGGAAACATGACGTTTTGGTTCAGTTCTGGATCATTTTCCTTTTTGGTTCAGTTTATATAAGTGGTTGTTGTTTTATGTTGCTGCTAGCCATCAGAAAACGAGTTCACAGTAGGTTTCCATCCTTACAATTCATTTTGTGTTGCTCTGAACTGAAAAAATAGAGGGGATATTGTTGTGCCTAGCGTGAAGTTCACAGTAGGTTTGGCATCAATCGAGCAAACTTTGTTACAGTTTTTAGTGGATGTTGTATGTATTACATTTTTGCTTTTTCTAAAACCACATGTATCCAATAATCTGATTGCTTTTCTTTGTATGAGCACCAGTTTCTGAGCTTTCCCTCCACTATTTTTTTCCTCTCTCTCTCTTTCTCTCTCTCTCTCACTCAATCTCAACTTGGCAAGCGATGGCAGCGGTGAATGGGCAGCGCGGGCGTCGAGCAGGATCATTGGGGAGCAGGGGAGGCCAGAGGCTGCTCACCATATACATCGCCATCCATAGCCGCCCTCGTCCGCCAAGAAGCTGAGGAGGGAGGCCGACCTCCAGTGACCACTCTGCACCGCTCTGGACGACACCCTCCCCCACCAGTTTCATCCTCCTAATTCGTTTTAATCATCCCAATTTTTTTGTCTTACCACAGTTAAGAAATACGATTCATGTTTGCTATTGCATTTGGAGCTCCATCCTTACAACTTATGGATAATATGAATACATCAAGGTGTTTTGGTTCTCCCCATTCTGTATGTTCGCAATGGAGTGTATATATTGTTGATTTATGTCATGGTGATTGAATTTGATTGCAGAGAGAAAGTGCAAAAGCTATGGGCAATCCTATATGACTGGCGCCATCAGTAAGGATTTATTTAAAGCTAGCTTACTTTTGGGTCTAAGCCAAGTTTATTTCTTTCGCAGATTTATTCACCTTATTGGGACGGTGGGGTTAATATATATACATCAACTTTGAGCATCAGCAACGCATGAAGCTTGCTTCTGAGGCTGCAACATACTTTGCAATCCCCCTGTGAAACATACTTTTGTCACTATGCACATATGGTTAGTCGAACGAATTGATTTCGATTAGACTATCTTTTTCCTAATTACTTGTTATATGATGTTCTTTACTATTCAGAGGTTGTTGAAGGGAGATGGGGCTCTTCAGGCCCCTTTGGTGCAAAAGCACAAGCAACAGCATCTACAGCTGACCACTCATAGCCTAGGATGTCCTGCAGATTTGATCTATTTTGGATAGAGTACATGGAATCAAACCACAGGTAATCAATTTGCTATATTCACGTGATTAGCTATAAGGAATTTATTACCTCTGTTTTATTTGCAGGATACCCAAGCAGTGCGTACAAATTGTAGTGGTGCTTGTAGCTTATCATCAATCTGCCATTATTATTTGTATGTATGTGTTCAAAACGACCACCTAGAGATTCTTGATTTGCTCCTGGCTGCACCGTTGGGTTTCTCGCGGCTTTGTTTCGTTTGAGTTCTATTGTTCAAAACTGAATTTGTTGATGCTTAGAGTTTGGACTGGTCCGTTTGATACGTCTGCACTCGTGATGCGGAACATTTCCCAACATAGTGTGGGTTCAGAAGTGAGGAAAACAATTGGCTTGCAGGGTTCAGGCTACTTTCTCGTGCTTGTTTTGCCTTGTGAATACTTGAAACTGCAACCTGCAGGTTGAATGGGCGCTTTATATTTTAGGGCGGAAGACTGAAGCAAAGAAAACTGCGGCTCTTTAGTATATCTTCAGATTTGCGGCTCTTTGAGCTGTGGTACATTTGATTCGAGACCCAGATGAGGTCGGTTAAATTAGGATTGAAGTCCGCACAATAACTAGGAACACTGAACAAGCAAGGCTATTCAGATGAAGTCTGCACTTAATACTATAGGTTTCTTTTTGGGCTCTTGTACAGCTTCGCTAGCATCATGAATTAATTGTGGGATATGATGCACAGTAGTAGCTTCTTTTGTTTATTTTAGAAATCTTAGTTTATAGGTTTCCTTTTCGTCTCTTGTACTAATGTTCAGGGTAATGGAAATCTTGTATGATAATCTGCACATAGTTGATACTAACAACAGAATGATGACATGTTTGTTTTTGGGCATAAAGTTATGTGCTGATCCTCTTGCATTTGGATTCCGGTCTTACCCTGACTATGCGGATATGCTATTCTAGGTTGGTTTTACGTTTCTTATTGGAAGAGTGAGATGCCCAGGACAGAATCCAGTTTGTATCAACGCCTCATTGGTAAGCACGCTCAGGTTTAATGTTACTGCAATTTCCTCCCTAATTTCAGCCCTAGGAACTATACCAAATCAACATAAGGGCGTGTGAACTCGCACCTGGTCTTGATGCTATTTTTGCTGCATGGTAGTCATTATTTTCTTATGTCTTGCCTGATGACCTCTTAAGTTCCTATTTTATTTTATTTCTTTTAAGAGTGGTGTCTCTTGTAGAATAGAATCATGTAGATTCTGCTTCTTCATAAAGAAATAGTTTTAAGGGAGGACTTCAAAGAGTATTTTGCCAAATTTGGTAAAGTGCGGGTAAATTGATTTTTGGTTGTCCTTTTTCTTTACAATTATTTCTCATACTATTACTTGCAATGTTTGTTTACATACTATCCACCACCGTCTTCGCCCCATCTTAGCTTCTCCTCATCTCCACTCTCTCTCGTCGGCTAGGGATGGAGGGCAGTCAGCATCCACCTCGAGGCAGAGGGGTGGGCAGAAGGACGGTCGGTGTTCAACTCTCTACGGTTCAAAACCAAGTCCATCCAAGCCTCAAAGTATAAAGAAGGCGCCTAGACACTCGATGGGTGGTGTAAACCGTAGGGTGTCCATTGGTGGAGCCACGATGCAAGCATCCAAAACAGACATATTGTATACGAAGAATGTTCATGCTGCCAAGAGAAGTGAAGACATTGCCCATTTGTCCCCTGGTAAGCATCTATCAAGTTTGAGAGCAGTTTGTTGTGCTACATATATATCTCTGCTACAAGTCTCGAGATTTACATGGGTGGAGTATCAGAAAATTAGGGAACCAGTTTCTGACATAAACTCTCTGTAAAACACTGTATATTCAATATTCAGGCATAGAAGCCTTGCTGTGGTAGAGATCACATCAATTAGAGATAAGGGAACTTCTTAATCATGCTTTAATTTCTTAAACAAACAAGTTTTCTTTTCTAATTTATCCAACCATATTTAGTGGGTTTTAACTATAGTTAATTTCTGACCACCAGGCTGGTGTTACACTTTTGTTCATAATAGAAAAGGTTGTTGCTACATTTGCATCCAATCCAACAATGAATTAAAAAGCGTGCATGTTATTTGGTTATTGGCCTTTGTAATTAAAAGAATCATGTTTATGCATTTAAGAAAAGGATATGTGCATGGTACTGAACAATGAGAAAAACACTGTCGACCATATCTCAAATCAAGTTATTTGGTGTATTTCAGGGTGGGCGTGTAACTAGAAAACAAAACACTATGGCGGCAAATGAGACTATCGAACCGAACTGATTGTACTGAAAACTAGGACCTAAACTTGTGCTACTGGCCAACCTTTTCTTCAGGGAATGCCAAGATATTTGCCAAACAAAGCCATAGGATGGTATGTTCAAACATACACCTTTTACTCATCATGACATGATATTGTATTCTGTTGTGCCCTTACTCCTTTTCTATCTCCCGACAATACTTTCAGGTGCTATACACAGAGGACAACCTATCAGGTGAGAATCGATTCGTGGCTCTTTCTCTTTTTTGAACTGGTCGTTATGTGGTTCTTGGGGACTCGCACTCTGTTTTGTTTCTTTTTTTACCTCCTATTTATGGGCTCCCTTCTGTTAGGGAGTCCACTAATGACCAGATGGGTATCTTGTCGCTCATCTACAGCAAGTCGGGCTCCAGTGTGTTTGGGTCAGCGTCCACGGAGGAGCAGATAACTGACGGCATTTACGCTGCCGGGCTCACTATCCTCATCACACGTGACCACAACCCACCCAACCGACTGTAATTCTTTGTTCTTACATTTCATTGCAACCTCATGGTTGACTGCACATCTTGGTTGTGTCATGTGATGGGAACATATTTTGGGTATTTGTTTTGTCATATGATGATGATTTCTTTCCAACAAGTAGTCACACTAATTAAATTCAGAAATTTGTTGGACAAGTCAACTTTGTAGATTCATAGTGTATGATTAAAGTTGGCATTAGACAAACAAAGAATGTGATCTGCCTCTCTAAATTTCCTCTAATTCTAATGTGGCACCGAATCGAGACGGAGCTGATGTGCAATTAGCTTGTTTTTTTAAGTGTGCAGCGACTTCTAGCGCTTGATTAAAATGGTCATTTGCTATTCATCATTTATTTTCTATTTTAAATCTTATTATATCTAATCAGCCCACTATTTCTTTTTTCAAGATTCTATAGTTAACACAAACTTGTTTGGGACTAAAGGCTTTGTTGTTGTTGTCTATAGTTAACACAAAATCCAATCTTAGAGTTAGCAATATAGTATACACTACCAGTCTGATACAAGCTTTATGGTAGCTTGTAAGAGCGGGGATATGTGAGCATATACCGAGCCATTCAATTATGTTACTGAAATCATTCCAAGAAAATATGCAGATTTTTAAAACATGTAAAAAGAGAAGAGAGTTGTTAATAATGATTTATAGGAAATTGGATTGGATAGTGCCGCTAGCTCGGATGGCGCCACTGAATTAATGACACTAATGCAGAGGATTGAAGTAAAATTGCAGAGATTAGAACTTGGTCTCGCCAAAGCCCCTTAAGTGATAAGGGAGACAACCAGCATAGACAACCGGCAACCACTAACCGACAACGATAATGTGCTTGTTGGATCGGTGTATTGGAATGGCTATGCATTTTAGTAGTATGCAAAATCCTTTTGCATCTATATACTTTACCATTAGGGCGCGAAACTACTAAAGAGTAGTATTGGAAAGATGCATCTGACTAGCTTATTCTGGGAGAGAACACAACTACAACGTCACTGAATCTGATATATGTTTCCTCATTTTTGTAGGTTACAATGGTCGTGGAGCTTCTTGGATTAAACTTGCAAAGAGTAGTACTGGAAAGCTTCATTTTCGTAAGATGCTCTGGTATTTCCGAGTAGAAGAAAGCAAAGCCAACAAGGGTCGTTAGAAATTATTAGTACTCTACAAAATTTGTAACACATCATATTAATTGGGAACTCAAATCTTGGTTGCAAAAATTAGATCTGTGCTATAAATGCAGGCAATACAAAAGGCAGGAAGACCATACGAAGACCAATACAAAAAGGAGGATGCATGAGCTTCAGATCTGATTGAATTTAGTCGGAAGATGGAGACTTGAAGGAGGAATTAGTGGAGAATAGGAAGGTGGATAGAACATGGGAACAAATCAAATACGTGTATGTATGACATGGTGCTTTTTTTAATCTCTTGCGTATGTCAATATTTTTCTACAGTTACATATATACAACTGAATCACAAAGGATTTTTTTTATTAGGTACACCATAGAATAGTCTCACATCTTGGTTTATTTATTACCCTGTTTAAATATCGACCAACATGCTTGTCAAATTTATAATTTGTGTGTGTGTGCGTTGTAGTGATCTGATATTTTCATGACTATTCATATCAATGATTATGCTTGCCCCATGAGAAACACACGAAGAACAAAAGATTGTGAGATAGGGAGGGGAAGGGAAAGATGACGAGGAGATGTATTTATCTACCGCATCACAAGCATGCAATATCATCGCATGTTGTCTATCACTCCCATATCACATGGCATTTCTCTTTGTATATACATTTTTAGTAGCATATTTTTTGTTGTGCATATATTTTGTTAGCCCGTGGCAACGCACGGGCATCCTATATTCTGTTACGCGTAACAGAATAGCCCAGATGTATAATATATATATATATATATATATATATATATATATATACACACACGGTAGTTTGAGACACCTAGGGGCCCAGTCACCTTGCCTATCTGTCGTTGGATCGTGTTTAGCGACTTGTCGTTGGATCGTGTTTAGCGACTGATTTGGAAACTAATGAAAATGGCTTAATTTGGCAGGCTTTAATTCTTTAATCATTCCATGCATGCATGTCACATCATAAAAAAGGAAGGAAATTAAAATACCATATTGATTAAAAATCAATATTTATTACCTCCTTATATAGCACTTATTTATTCGTAGGCTAAATCACTTTGTATGTACATACACGTATATGTTACGTAATTTCAGTTAGGTATAAGTATACCCACAACATAATTGGGTATACATATACTCACAACATAATTGGGTATACATATACCTATACATGTAATTTTGTTAGTAGGTATATGCATACCTATGTATGTACATAATTTCGTTAGTAGGTATATGCATGCCCGCGTATGTATATAATTTAATTAGTAGGTATATGCATACCCGCGTATGTATATAATTTCATTAGTAGGTATATGCATACCCGCATATGTATATAATTTAATTAGTAGGTATATGCATACCTGTGTATGTATATAATTTCATTAGTAGGTATATGCATACCCGCGTATGTACATAATTTAGTTAGTAGGTATATACATATCCACTATGCATATAATTTCTTTATTAGCAAGACCTAGAATAAATCATTGGATATATATACATGCCCGCGTATGTACATAATTCATTAGTAGGTATATATATATCATGGGTATGTCTCTAATATTTGGAGTCAGTGCACAATTTATTGATACAAATAATAAGTCATAGATACCTTATGAAGGTACAATTTTAATGTATATGTGTATTCATCTGTGCATACAAGGTCTACAAGCTGGCGAGTCACATTGTGCGTACATGCATGTATATTTCTTTCCTTTTTATTATGTTATTCTCTCTCTCTACCAATTAATGTGTGTTTTAATTCTTTTCCAATCAATAAATGCAAATTGATTGACATGCGAGCTACTAATGCTAGAGTGTAGATTCATTCATTTTGCTCCGTATGTAGTCACTTGTTGAAACCTTTAGAAAGACAAATATTTAGGAACAAAGGGAGTATATACTACTTATACACCTATAAAAGAAAGAGAGGGGCAGATCCAAGCAATCACACCCATCCATTACCAATATCTAATGGCCATTAATCTTTCTGTGGTAACGCTACCAACCACGCCCTTAATCGATCGCTAACCCGCACTTAATCGATCGCTAAGGGCATGTACAATGCAGGCGCTTAGGCCTGGGCGCTAGGAATTAAATCCCAGTAGTTTTGGCAGTTTTTGACGGATTCCCGGTTTCTTTCTTGGCATCGATGCATGAAGAGGAGTCGGGCGCTTAAAAACTAATACAAAATACTAACGCTAGCGCCCGGGCGCTTGTGTATGCGCTCGTGCCCAGGAATTTAAGCACTCCTGCATTGGAGATGCCCTAAGAGCATCAACAATGCGGGCCGCTAAGGGTAGGCGCCAGGATTACTATCCTCCCCGATTGGAAGTTGGGCTGACTAATCCTGGCGTCAAGCCCGGCATCGACGCAAACTTTGGCCGCGAGCGCTTAACCTTTTTTTCCTTCCGATGAGTTAGAACATGCGTCCAACGACCAATTTTACAGCTGGGTCAGTGGTTAGCTAGCGCCTATAGTTAGCGGCCAGCGTTGTGTTAGCGAACGCCTCGATGATTTTTCAATTTATGAAAGTTATTTTATTTTCCTAAGCGCCTATCTAAGCGCTTTGCATTGAAGATGCCCTAACTAGCCACGCCCATCAAAAAAAAGAAAAAACTGTACGCACGATCTCTCGCCCCCCTCCGCACGACCTCTCGCCCCCTCTTGCTCCTCCCCGCGCCGTCTGCCGCCCGTCGCTCCTTCGCTGCGGGAGCCGCCCACTGTCGCGCCTTTCGCCGCGGGACAGCCGGAGCCGCCGCCGCGGGCGCCGCCGTCCTTCGCTGCGGGAGTCGCCGCAGGTCGCGGCCGACCGTCGCGCCCTTCGCCCCTGGGATAGCCGGAGGCCGCCGCCCGTCACGCGCCGGGGGAGCCGCCGCAGCCCTTCGCCGCGGGACAGCCGGAGCCGCCGCGACCGTAATTAGCCGCCCGCCCACCCTCTCCCGCTCATCCTCGCCCTCCTCCCGCCGCCGCCGCCCTCCTCCCGCCCATCCTATTCTCCTCCGCCGCGAGCGTGAGCAGCCGCCCGCCGGTCCTCCTCTGCTGCCCCAACAAGGTGGGAGAGCGTGAGCATCCCGCCAGCCTTCCTCTGCTGCCACTCGGAAAAACGTGAGCGCGGCCGGGTGGCGGTGTCCGCCTCTGCTGCCGACAACGACCTTATCCAGCCAGTAAGTTTTCTTTACATTGAACTGTGAATTGTTTGAACAGCATGCTTGTGATTATGTTCCTTCCACACAAGACAATATGATGCGTACATGATCCTTCTGGTTATGATTATTTTAGTGCATAGATGATCCTTCCACACAGCGAACAAAGTTAACCACCATTATTCTGGAACAACTGTCGCAGGTGAATTATCATGATCCAACGCCAATACCACACTCAGCACTAAAAGGGTCAGAGTCTGGTTTATGAGTATTTAAGCTCAATCTGATTTATGAGTATTTAAGCTCTTCGTATGGTTCACAAATTGTTTGCTGTCACTCCAATTACCTTTTCAAAGCTCTCAGAATTCTGAACATTCCTCAGGTGGCACAAAAATTACCACCCAGAAGCTTCTGAGCTTTCTGATCTAAGATATTTATGCAATCTCACTCACAATATTTTATATTTTCTGTTTTTGCCTCCTCCCTAACAACACCTACTTTATTTATACAGGTTCAGACCATTCCCACTCATCACCATTCCCTGCATCTAAGGTCCTTTTTGTCACAGTTTCAGATTTACTAAAACACTTGACAGTTCGATTTACTCAAACATTTATGAATTGAGCTTCTCAATATTACATGACAACTCCGCATGCCTACTCTTAAGATCCTTGTGTAGCATCGTTTTGTCATTGGACTGAATTAGGATTTAAGAATTAAGCTTCTCAATATTACATCACAGCTCTGCATACCTACTCTTAAGAACCCTATGTACCATTGTTTTGTCATTCTACTGATTTAGGATGTTCCCCAACACATGTCACTGATGAGGAATCATCGTCCGTCTGCGTTAGAATCAGCCGAGCGTTCCCCATTTAAAGATCTGACAAATACACCTACTAATGAGACTGCGAATCAAGCGAGTGAAAAACCAAAAAGTGGAACAAATTGGTATGCACGGATGTCCGATGAGAAGAGAGCAGAGTACAACCAGAAGCGGCATATGGCCCAAGCCGACAAAAAGGCTGCATCTGCCATTGGTATTGACCATGAGGAAGTCTCTGAACCACATGCTCCTTCGTTGCTGGATGTGCTACGAACCCCTTTGAGCAACATATCCAACTCAAACGTACAAGCCGGTGAAAAAGCAAAAAGCGGTAAAAATTGGTATGCACGATTGTCCGATGAGAAGAGAGCGGAGTACAACCAGAAGCGACGTATGGCCCGAGCAGACAACAAGGCTGCATCTGTCCTTACTATTGGACATGAGGAATTCTCTCGAACACATGCTTCTTCATCGCTGGATGTGCTACGAACCCCTTTGAGCAACATAACCGGTTCGTTCTTTATCTTTGCATACTACTAATTTAATATTCTGACTACTATCTTCATGTTACTATGCTGCCCTACTCTATTGACAGACTAGCCTAATATATATGCAGCTGCAACCTCGGCTGATACCGACCATCAATTTGGAGATGCAGCTCTTGGACGCAGAAAACGAAGCTCTGACGAGGAGATAGCAGAGCACTGCAAGAAGCTCCGGATCGCTCGACTAGAAAAGCGAGCTGCAACCACTAGCGTCCAAGTAACACCTGGTAATTTCAACAAATAATTTCTACCACCATATGAAAGCCATATAATGCATTGTATTTCTGTAGGTACTGCTCATAGTGGATCATCTATGCAGACAGATGGTCAGATTGATTGGCTGCACACGAATCCCACTTATGAACGACAACAGATGAATGTTCATGAGGTAGTGGACATGTCTGTATCTGAAGGGAGACATAGGCAAGAAAGTTTTCTGCCCGGAAGTAACTCACTTCGCTCTGTTCAAGTGACTGGTATGCTCATGATTCAGTCCTGACTGACTCAATTTGATATTACAGACGCAGTATTCTAACCATGTATCGGTTTCAGAGGTATCTTCTGCCAAGAAACGGCATCGCATGAGAGAACAATATCATGGAATGACGCCAGAAGAAAAAGAAGTTGTGTTGCAGAGGAAACACGCGTATAAGATGGGAAAACGCCATCCATGGTCTGAACAGTCCAACCTTGCTGAGCCAGCATGTGGATCTGCAGCCCCCTAGCCAAGTATACATGCGCAACCATCAAGCCAATATAACCTTATACCTGATTTAATTAGTTCCAATAAAAGACCATTGATCTTCAATTTTTGCCAGAAATAACTCTTATTTTTTGCCAGAAATAACCCTATTTCTCGTAGTATTCAATTTCACCTGTCATGTGATGTTCAACTTTGTTTCTACCATGCAGGTGGTGTGCATCCAGGTGGCCAGAACAATGGTGAAGACTCCGATGATGCTTGAATATTAGAGCCTATGGATCCATCTGCCGAAGTGGACGGTATATGAAAATAATGCTCAATAATTTAACCATTAATCCTATCAGTTACAGCTATAGCTCCTTATTTTGGTTCTTCACATATCTTAGCGTTACACTCCTTCATTTTTCAATGTGAGAAATAGTGATGCTGACATCCATACATGAAGCTGATTTAATGTTTATTGTTTTCGTAGAATGCTTGCACGACACACAACACGGGCAACCAATGTATGGTGATGATGATGATGGTGATGATGAATGCAGGATATTTACCATGAATGCATATCCCCTTATATCATGCAGACTATGACACATTTTTTACCCCAATATTATTGTAGGTCATGAGTTTGAATCATTGTTCGACGATTTTTTGTGCAATATTGCATAAAATAATTTTATTTTTAATGAGTTTTGATGCAGGTTATCTGTGCAAAGGCTAGTGGTTAATAATACAAAGGCAAAATGCTATTGCATGGCACATGCCCGCATCGTACTCAGCACATACGTATGCATGAAATATAGGTGCAACCAAATTGTGTACATGCACACGTCCTGGACGGTGCCATGCACACGTCCTGGACGGTGCCATGCACATATACATACGTACTCCCTCCGTTCCTAAATATAAGTCTTTTTAGAGATTCCAACAAGTGACTACCAACGGAGCAAAATGAGTGAATCTATACTCTAAAATATGTCTACATACATCCGTATGTTGTAGTCTATTTAAAATGTCTAAAAAGACTTATATTTAGGAACGGAGGGAGTATTTGTGTATTTGCGGCCGGCGGGCATGCATGTATACTTCCCTGAATACCTGAAATACCTAGCTAACCTTGCATGCACGTATTTTTTTCCTATTTAATTTGATTTAAACAGGTAACATGCACGTGTGTGGGCAAGGTAAGCTAGGAATGAGAATTTGGAAATAAGTACAGCCGACCCACGGGAATCACATAAAAAGGAATAGGCGTCAAATAACAAGGTACGTGTCTATTTATTTCCTTTTCTGCATGCAGACTTGGGCGTCAAGAAGAATCAAAAGAAGATCCGTGACCGGACGTGCTCCACATACCATCCATCCAACTCCGTCGGCTGACTATATAAAGCCAGCCAGCCTACGCAACAAGGAGACACGTCCCAGGCGAGAACTCACGCACGCACAAACAAATATCGCACGTAGAAGAAACGCGTCCGTGGTTGCGGCGGCGTCGACGAGGAGACGCACCCAACATCGAGGACAAGACACGCTCATGGCGGCGGCGCGTGCGCCCAGCGTCGAGGAAGCACAATAGTGATGCGGCAGCTGCAACACGCTGACGACGAAGGGCAGCGGACGCATGGTGGCCGTGACCGCTGCACTCTTTCTTTCTATTCTTGTCTCTTACAGGTTACTCCTGGTAAGATTGTATCCAGCCCAACGTTGAGAAGGCAGCTACCACGGACTAGAGGAGGAGGAGGTACGCAGCAGAGCGGACGAGAGAGAGGAGGCAGCCGGCGGAGATGAGGTGCACACAAGGAGGAGAAACTCGCCCGTGGCAGCAGCATCAAGGACGAGACGCGCCCGTGGTGGCAGCGTCGTGAATATCAGATGAACGGCGGACGTGCGTACGCGCCGGCTGTGGAAATACGTGCGGTGAAAGAGATGCATCTAACCATACAATAATCTTCTTCTATGTGCTATCATCTTATTTTTGTAGGAAACCCAAGGACATCCTGAGCACAACAAACCCACGCAGCCGACGCACGCAGAGGGGAGATATGCATCCGGCGTCATCACATCTAGCAGCAGAGCAAGAAGGAGCACTCCAAAGAGGCCGTCACCTTCTTCATCAAGCCGATGGACGGAGGCGTGGAGGTCGCGAGGATGCCGCCGCCCTACCGTGGTGGATGGCGGTGCGGAGCTAGCCAAGACGACGCCAATCACCAACATCCTCAACCCGGTGCCGCGGAGGATCGTGATGGAGAGTTCACAAGGAGGACGCCCGCGATCTACTTCGGCATCCTGGAGCTAGAGGACGGAGGCGTGGCACTCGTTGGGGACACTGCCGACGTCTACTTCGTCAAGCTGGAGCCCGGAGGCACGGAGGCTCACAAGGATGCCGCCAGCATGCCGCAGTGGATGGGTGGAGCTTGCTAGGAGGATGCCCATCGTCTTCTTCACCAAGCCGGCGCGTCGCCGTGCCGCGGTGGATGGACGGAGCTCGCTAGGATGACGCCCGCCTTCTTCATCAAGCTGGCGCCATGGAGGACGAAGGCGGTGGAGCTCGCGAGGATGCCGCCGCCGTGCCACGGTGGATGGTGGCCCGGAGCTCACCAAGATGACGTCCATCGCTAACATTATCAAGCTGGAGCCCGGAGGCATGGAGCTCGCGGGGATGCCGCCGCGTGTCACGAAGGATGACGACACGGAGCTCGCAAGGACGATGCCCGTCAACTTCTTCATCAAGCTGGTGCCATGGAGAATGGAGGCGTGGAGCTCGCGAGGATGCCGCCGTCGTGCCATGGTGGATAGCGACACGGAACTCACCAGCACGACGTCCATCATCAACATCATCAAGCTGGTGTCGCGGAGGATGGACGCGTGGAGCTCGCGGGATGACGCCACCGATGTCTACGTCATCAAGATGGAGCCCGCGACTCGGAGCCACAAAGACGACGCACACCCCCGTGCTGCCCGCAACATGAAGCTCACAACACAGAGAAGAATGACCCGGAGGAGAAGACTGCCGCATGATGCTATTCGCAACCCGGAGCCCAAGATGATGAGGCGCGACGGTGGGAAGGCGATGCAACTTCACCAAGATCTTACCCCGGCCCAGTGAGGCGCTGCCCTTGTCTTGGCAGACCATCGTAAACTCGGCATCTAGTCGAGACGAGGCACCACCACATGGCGTTGTCCACGTTTCGGAGGCAGTGAACGTGACGCGCGATGGCGGGAACGCGATGCAACTTCACCAGCATCTTATTGTGGCCCCGTGAGGTGGCACCCTTGTCTTGGCGGACTGCCGTAAACTCAGAGTCCAGCCGAGACGAGGTGCCAACCACACCGGCATTGCCGATATGAGCGAGCGTTGGTTTTACAC
This sequence comes from Aegilops tauschii subsp. strangulata, assembly GCF_002575655.3. Lineage (NCBI taxonomy): Eukaryota > Viridiplantae > Streptophyta > Magnoliopsida > Poales > Poaceae > Aegilops > Aegilops tauschii. The sequence continues at coordinate 73,012,096 of NC_053039.3, read as the reverse complement.
CGACGCCGGTCTCCATAAGAATACTCCCGCAAGGCGAACCCCTTGCGTACCCCGACGAAACCGCTACATCGTCAAGAAGTCCGAGCAGAGCAGGACCCATGCAACTTCAACACCGACTACATCAACGCTGTTAAGACCGACGAGGCGCGACGGCGAGGGCGAACGTGGCCAGCACAAAGCCATGTTTTGAGCGGCACGTGTACCGACGAGGACACGGGCTTTGCCGCCACCCACACCACACACACACCATCATCATGCATGGAGAACGCGAAGCGAAGACGACCACACGGCTTAATCGGAGGTATCTCGCGGAATAACCCGCGGGAGTAATTAACCGGGAGCTTTCCGAGGCCCCGGGAACCAGGAGACCGCACATCGCCATAGTCAGGCTGGCCGCGCTAGTAGGCCACGAAGCGCATTCATTTTTTATGGGATCTTGTAATTTTGTTTATCCGATGAGATTAATGAAATACTTGTTTCCCGTACCCCTTTTCTTTGTGTACTACGGTACACTGGCACGCCCGCATATTCTTTCCCCCGGCGCATGAGAGAAATCCACACTCCTTCTCTTCCCTTCTCACGGAGAGCTTATAAGATTTTTCTCGTGTCAAACAATCATACAGATTGACACCTAATGTTTCACATGCTTTTGAGTCTGATGATCCTTATGACCATGTCTACAAGAATCTATCGACTAAGCATCATGTTTTGAAGCCAGTAAAAGACTGTGTCCATTGTGGAGCAATTAGGTTCCAGTATGAAAGCCCAGCCTTTTGTTGCAGAAAAGGTAAAGTCAAGGTATGTACCCCAGAGGTTCCTCAAGAGCTACAACAATTGTTTTCAAATCAGGTAGATGAGGATGCAAAATACTTTAGACAACACATTCGATATTTCAACTCCCACTTCTCCTTCACAAGTCTTGGTGTTACCCTTGACCAGCGGGTCAACACCGCGACAAGAACCGGTATATACACATTTCGTGCTCATGGTCAGTTGTACCACCGTCTAGACCACCTTGTACCGGGTGATCACGGGCCCAGGCATTTGCAGCTGTACATTTATGATATAGATGAAGCCTTGGAACATAGGGTCAAGCGCTCTCCAGATCTTGATATCAATCTCATACGAAAGATTCTTCGTATATTGGAGAACAACCCGTATGTCGAGACATTTAAGAGCCTTGGTTCAGTTCCAGACCTAGCGGAATATAAGATTACATTGAACACAAATATAAAATTGGACCAGCGGAGGTACAATGCCCCTACAACTTCTCAGGTGGCTGCAATGTGGGTTGAAGGTAGTGACCTGCAACACACTTTTGATAGAAGTGTTGTAGTGCATGCAAAAGGGGACCGTCCTTTGTACATCAGAGCCTACTATGGATGCTATGATCCTTTAGCGTACCCATTATTTTACCCGGCTGGGGAGACAGGAAGGAACCGTTGGCTGCCATATGAGGGACCAACTCCCACTCAGGCAGACAATGATGATGAAGACGACAACCAGGACGATGAACGAGAAGCAGGTAAAGGTGTCATAACAATTGGTCCCATCCATGAATTCCTCCGATCTTTAGTAGTGGCATTATTCATAACTCGTCGTCGCAACCATCTTGTAGATGACAATGAAGAACAAGATGAGGATGAAGCCACTGAGTCTAGAAAATATGTCAGTGCGAGGGAGTATTACTGTTTCAAGTTGCAGATCAGGAAAGGAATTTTTAACATCCTATTGTTTGGGGGGCGTCTTCTCCAACAGTGGCTTGTTGACATGTACATCAAAATGGAGACTATGAGGCTTGATTTCTACTCAAAGCCTCAGAACCAAAAACTCATACGTGTTGAGCTATACCAGGTAACTTAAATCTCCCTAGTCTCATCAACATACTATGACAACTTGTCAGACACTGGTATGTTACTAGATAACTAGAATTAAGCATTAACCAAATATGAGCCTAATGTGTAGTCTTGTTGATTATCATCATGCTTGTATTCTAAAAGCAAGAACCAATTATGAGCCTAATTCATTTGTTTCATAGGGTGTTGTTGACACCATTGCTTCTGGAGAGACGCGTGCTGCTCAGATTGGAAAAAGAATCGTGCTCCCTCGGACTTTTCCGGGAGGTGATCGAGACATGCAGCAAAGATTCCTTGATGCGATGGCCGTCGTCCAGAGATACGGAAAGCCTGATTACTTAATCACTATGACTTGCAACCCTTACTGGGAGGAGATAACTTCCAGACTTGCACTCGGACAAACACCACAAGACCGTCCTGACCTGGTGGCCAGAGTATACAGGGCCAAGATGTGGAGTCTGAAAGATCTTGATAAAAAAGAAGTACTTTGGTCCGATTGCGGCGTATGCTCATGTTACCGAGTTCCAAAAAAGGGGTCTGCCACATGAGCACTTCCTGCTGATCATGGCCTCAGATAGTAAGCTAACAAATCCAGACGCCTATGATAGGGTAATCTCGGCAGAGATCCCTAGCTGTGAGAAGTACCCTGTGTTGCATGGACTGGTTATCAAGCATATGCTCCACGACCCATGTGGTACTCTCCAGAAGAATTGTCCTTGCATGATAGATGGAAATTGTCGTTTTCGTTACCTTCGACAGTTTTGCCCTGCAACACAACAAGGAAAGGACCCATACCCTATATATAGAAGAAGGGATGATGGCCGCCAAGTCAAAGTTAGGAATGCAGTGTTGGACAACAGATGGGTTGTCCCGTACAACCCCGGATTGCTTATGAGATATAATTGTCACATTAATGTTGAAGCTTGCTCAAGCATAAAGGCAGTCAAATATTTGTACAAGTACATATACAAGGGGCATGATCGTGCTTCCTTCTCAGTTGACCCGGCGGCAACTGATGGTGGTGTGATAAATGAGATTCGGCAATACAGGGATGCAAGGTTTGTAACACCACTAGAGTCTATGTACAGGGTATGTGCTTTCCGTATGTTTGGTGTCTCTCCTGCTGTGTTGCAACTACAGCTGCATTTGCCCAGCATGCATACTGTTGCAATCAGCGGTGCTGATAACCTAGAGGATGTCATGAACCGACCGTCCTCTTCTTAAACCATGCTCACAGAATACTTTAGGATGAATGAGGTGGACCCTTATGCATGAAACTTCTTGTATAAAGAGTTCCTAGAATTCTTTCGATGGATTAAGGGTAAGAAAAAGTGGCAGAAAAGAAGCCAGAGGGGCCGGGGACAAGTTGGAAGGATTGTTTATGCACACCCTGCTGATGGTGAGAGGTACTTCCTGAGAGTGCTTCTGAATCATAGAAGAGGTGCCACTTCATATGAGGATTTGAGAACTGTAAATGGAAGGCTTTGCTCGACCTTCAGGGAAGCGTGTGAGCTCATGGGCCTAATAGAGACTGACAAATCTCTTGACGATTGCTTGACTGAGTCTGCTACTTTCCAGATGCCCTATGCTCTAAGAAGGCTTTTTGCAACTATTCTTGTATTCTGCGAGGCGACCAACATCCGTGCATTGTGGGAGAAGCATCTAGAGTCAATGTCTGAGGATTACCGTCGTACCCAGTCCAACCAGGCTGTGCTGGAACAGATGGTCCTTAGAGACATCCGGGATTTGGTGCATTCAATGGGCAAAGATATTAAAAGCTATGGCCTCCCGGAGCTGGTTGAGACCGGTGATGGTTCCGGTGACCTCCTAAGGGAGGTTCGAGAGGAGTTGTCAGTCGGTGTGGATCAAGAGCATCTAGATCTGTATACATCCCTGAACATTGAGCAGAGAGCTGGGTTTGAGGAAATCTTGGATCACGTGGTGAACAACAGGAAACATGTTTTGTTTGTTGATGGTCCTGGTGGCACGGGGAAGACTTATCTCTACAAGGCGCTTCTTGCTAAAGTGCGTTCATTGGGGAAAATAGCTATTGCAACTGCGACATCCGGAATAGCCACATCAATCATGCCAGGTGGACGTACCACCCACTCCAGGTTCAAAATTCCGATCAAGCTCATGGATAATAGCACCTGCAGCTTCACCAAGCAGAGTGGTACTGCAGAGTTGCTTCGGAGAGCATCTCTGATAATCTGGGATGAGGTTGCCATGACGAAGCGTCAAGCAGTTGAGGCGTTGGATAGGTCACTACAGGATATCATGGGATGTGTTATGCCATTTGGGGGAAAGGTTGTGGTGTTTGGAGGGGATTTTAGGCAGGTCCTTCCCGTGGTCCCGCGTGGGATAAGAGCACAGATCACTGATGGCACGCTGCAAAGATCATATCTATGAGAGAAAATTAGACAAATACGCCTCAAGCGTAATATGAGAGCACAGATTGACCCGTGGTTCTCCAAATACCTCTTGAGAATTGGCAATGGAACAGAGGAGACGATCGGTGATGATTATGTGCATCTTCCTGATGAAATTGTGATAGGTTACACACCTGGTGACGCACCAGTCATGAAGCTTATTGAACACGTGTTCCCGTCTCTTCATGAGAACGCATCATCCGGTGCCTACATGAGCACACGTGTTATTCTTTCTACCAAGAATGAGCACGTGGACGACCTAAATGCAAAGACGATTGACAGATTTCCCGGCCAAGAAAAGGTATACTATAGCTTTGATTCCATCGATGATGATACACGCAATAACTACCCAATTGACTATCTGAACAACCTCACTCTGAATGGCTTGCCTCCCCATATTTTAAAAGTTAAAGTCAATTGTCGTGTCATTCTGCTCCAAAATCTTGATCCTAATAATGGACTTTGCAATGGAACGAGATTGATGATTAGAGCTTTCCAAAATAACGCAATCGACGCCAAGATTGTTGGTGGACAACATGCTAGAAAGAGAGTGTTCATCCCTAGGATCTCGATGGCACCCTCGGAGGATATTTCACTTCCTTTCAAGTTGAAGAGGAAGCAATTCCCTATTCGTCTGAGTTTTGCAATAACCATAAACAAAGCCCAGGGGCAAACCATCCCAACTGTTGGCATTTACCTTCCGGAGCCTGTATTCTCGCACGGCCAGCTTTATGTTGCACTGCCAAGGGGTGTTTCAAGGCAGACAACTCGGGTTCTGGCAAAGCCAAATAAAGAAATAGATCAAACGGGTAAAAGCACCAAGAACATTGTGTACAGAGATGTCTTGGAGGGATAACACATGTATGCTCTCCATGTACCAAGACATTTGTGTGGATTGTTTGTTCGATTCCAATAGCCAATATTGCATCGTTGTCTGGGTTTGTTCGTTGCCCAATTTGGCAGATTTGGGCCAGAACTCTCAGATACAAAAGAGTAATAACATTGATCTAAATAAAACAAGACTGCAGTTGTGCTACCATAAGAAGGGACTAGAGTATCTTGATTACGAATATTCTTGTCCGGATACAAAAGAATATGTTGGTATTGTGCCTGATTTTGTTATTTTGCAGTTGAACTAAAAAATAATATAGTTGTTAAATGTTTATTCAGTTGAGGGATGCCAATATAATACCAGTTTGTTTTTTCTATTTAAGGTCTTTATATAAATTTTCTTCATACTATGCTTGAAACAGTACTGGTTTGAGTAGATTTTTTTCCAGCTATTAATGATAATTAGGTCCAACTTTTTCTTTCATTTGGAGTACCATAAGAAGGGACTAGAGTATCTTGATTATGAATATTCTTGCCCAGATACAAAAGAGTATGTTGGTATTGTGCCTGATTCTGTTATTTTGCAGTTGAACTGAAAAATAATATATAGTTGTTAAATGTTTATTCAGTTGAGAGATGCCAATATAACACCAGTTTGTTTTTTCTAATTAAGGTCTTTATATAAATTTTCTTCATACTATGCTTGAAACAGTACTGGTTTCAGTAGATTTTTTTCCAGCTATTAATGATAATTAGGTCCAACTTTTTCTTTCATTTGGAGCAGGTTCACGTCCGCCTTATTATTGCCTCACATACTGATACAAATCTAGGAGATTGGTCTTTTCTGGACACCTGCTGCGACACTAAGTACTATTTCACTTTTTCCTTTTAAATTTTCAGTGAGAATGAACACAAGGGCATATGCTTTGTTGGGTGACGTTCATTTACTTGCTTTCTCCATAGGAACTGGAGTTAAAGAAGCAAACTACTGAGCTTGATTTCTCCTGTGACCATTGCAAAGAGGTGAATTACATTTTGGGCATATGTTCATGTACTATTTAGGCTCAAAATTATTTTTAACAGTTTTTTTGACATTATTCCTCACGGGCCTGCCTGTTACAGTATTAATTTTTATGAGAATAATGCAACTTTTGAACTAAGCCTATAATCATCAACCTCTGCTTACTGTAAGTTTGAGCTCTACTCTGGAATTGCTTTGATTGACTATCAATTAGCATGTACCTCTGAATGCAACTGTGATGGCGGGTCGTTCCAAGAAAACATTTATGGATGAATAGATGATTGCTTTCACACGATAAAACTGTTGAATTCTTCTGTTCTTTGGGTATGTATTTTCTGAAGAAAAAAGGTGGGATTTCCACTAAAAGCCATAATAGTTCTGTTGAAGTCTTCTTGCTGTGTGTCACCACTTTTGGTTGAATTTAAAATTTACCTGCAAGTAATTCATTTGCATGTGCATGAACTTGTTGCATATGGTACCTGATGCTTCATCTTGTTGCAGTGCTGATTCTATATCTCGAGCATTGGTGACAAAGGCATATTTTCTTTAAAGGTGCCTCTGTTTCATATCACCCAAGCTGGAAAATATGAGGATCTTCTCCAAGCGGGACCTGAGCTCAATGCACCAAGAACAACATCAATTGAAGCAACACTTCCTGTATATATATAATGTATTGTGAGCCTTGGATCGTGTGAGGCTAATGTATTGTGAGCCTTTTACTTTGAACTGTGTGATAATGACGTGTCAGAGTTATGGATTGTGGAGACCAAATTTATGTGACAATTCTGTAATGTGAGCCTCGAATTTCTTTTCCAGCCCCATTTTTTTGTGAAATAATGATGTGTTAGAGTTCACAAATATTAAAAAATTTTCTTTGTAAGCTCAACACTAATGTACTTATGAATGTATGAAAGTCTCAGACATTTACTCATTTAGATGTATTTTTTGTTGGACACAATTTGTACCCTTTTGACAGAAAAAAAGTGTTAGGCAAACCCCTAAGAAAGTATTTTGCCACTATATTTACTCATTTAGATGTATTTTTTGTTGGACACAATTTGTACTCTTCTGAAAAAAAAAGTGTTAGGCAAAATACCAACTCAGCGTACGAAACCTGAAAAATAATAAACTCAGCGTATGAATATGGGCACGAACCGACGAGACCAAGCCCGTCCTCCGCCGCATGCCAAAGGCATGTAAAATATATAGTTTTTCGTCTGTCATAAAACTCTCGGCCGATATCCACTGACTCATTGTCGTCAAGCCCTATCTATATAGTTCTCACATATACTTGGATATTAGTTGAGACGTGCATTTGCACATGCACGCTTACTAGTTATTAGGTAAAAATAAAGATGGGACCGAAGTACTCTTATAAAAACAAAAATCCCCTAGAAAAACGCCTACCTTATTTTTTTTGAGACACTGAAAAACGCCTACCTGAATTCGGACACCGACTCCTATCTGAAACGTCATACCCCACGGCCCGGCCGGCCCTTATATATGAACGGCCCGGCTCGTCTCCTCCACCTCAGCGACGATAGGCGGAACCAACCAAACCCCACAAAGGACGATCGATCGGCCCGACTCCGATCCCACCGACGGAATCTTCCGCCGCCGCTGCCGCCGCCGTATCGCATGGCCAACTCCTCTCCGCCGGCCGACGGCCACTCCCACCAGGTTCGCATGCATCTCCCGCCCCTCTCGTAACTTCTTTTTTTCTCTTCTGGTCCACTCGCGGACTCACGGCTGCGAACTCACCACAAGCATGCAATTCAGGTATTGACTAATCGGCTCAGATTGGCTTGCGGCAAGTCGGGTGACGGAATTGCTTAATTTGCTCTTGGACGATGTTTCGTCACTACAGTACATCCATTCTAACTTAATTTTGGCTGAATTGCAGCATGAGTGGACTCCGGTCGTTTTAGAGTGTAAACACATCAGGAAACCAGACGGTACTCCGCTCCAACTTCATCTTCACTGCAGGCCAAATCGTCCAAGAACTAATGCTCATCAACAACACCCAACAAACACCACCACCACCACCACAGACCGGTCTCGGGTGCCTCCCGAAGCCGGAGCGACCAAGGTGGTACGCCTGACCAAGATGCTCTCGCCGGACGATTGCCTCGAGGACGACGAGTTCGAAGACCTGGTGGAGGATGTCACAGAAGAAGCGCGCACATTTGGTAACCTTGTGAAGGTTGTGATCCCGCGGCCCAGCCCCGGCAGTAATCCGGCGGTTGCTGGAGTCGGGAAGGCATTTCTGGAGTACGCGTGCCTCGACAGCTCGTCCCATTGTAGGAGGAGTATGGATCGCATGTGGTTTGCTGGAAGGCGAATTGCTGCTGGGTTCTACCCTGAGGACATGTTTGCTGCTGGAGACTACGGCTATGACGTACACTGCCCTGAAGATGATGGATAAAGTATTTGTAGTTAATCAATCTCTAATTTCTAGTGCCTATAAGACATGCGCGCAAGCATGGATCTTGATCTGAAAGCACATTGTATGAATGTTCCATGTGTTATATGTAATTCAAACTAGGAAGTTCGAAGAAGAAGAAATTGAATGATCCTATATGATTATTTTCAGGTTAGCTTGGCAGATTAACAGTGCAAATAAGAAAAAACTTGTGGCAGATTATCTGCTTACAGTAAAATATTGTTTTTCGTCGTCCGAACTTGAATTTCCATCCGGGATAGGTCACACTAATGTTATCTCGAAGGGTGCCCTGATTCAAAGGAATTTCATGATTTGTGGAGGATTTGAATTCTTAGTATTTTTTCCAAACATTACTCATTTGATTAACATCATTGGAATCCTTAGGAACATTTCCTTACAATTCATTTGCACCCCAGGAAAAAAACATTCTATCAACTCAAAAACGTTTTCAGAATTCCTTTGTTTTCTCTATGCTATGAAATACTCTTTAATCCAGGATTAATCTTATCCAAGGAAGAGGATGTGGCACTCTAGTTATACAGGTTTGTCAATTTGCACGTTTCGAAAATACTGTGAATGGCCTCTTTGAAAAACATGCTACTAGGGTTCCTCTAACAGCCGCCGCTTCCCCTCGCCTCCAGGTACCTTCGGCGTCGGGGGGGGGGGGGGCAGTTGGGTTGTCTTTGTAGTCTTCAGTCACCCTAACTTCAGTTAGGATCAAGTTCATGTATCTTGCTGGTGGTGAGACGATAGTGTCATCAATGGCTAGGAATAAATTATCCCCGTCCTATCCACGTTCCGGCGATGTTGTTCGGCATTTGCGAAGGGCGTGCGGAGTTTCAACTAGGGGCAGATATTGGATCTCATTTATGTCTTTGTTTTGTGTAGGTGATCGACGGTAGGGGTGATATTGTAGCGTCTCATTTTACTCGGGTTCCAATGAAGGCTCGGCAAGATGGGGTTGCAGTGGGGAACTTGCATGGTTTCTATACCCCTCCTCTATCTTGTCGGAGTTGGGATTATCTTCTGGTCCTTAGCGTTGGCTTTTTCGGGATGGCGATCTTTCCAGATGTATCGGTGTCTTCTAGTCTAAATCAACGATTTCTCGGCCACTACTTCTCCAAGCTCCTGGCTTTACATAAAGTTGCTCTGCTCAGATGGAGACCTAGAGGTGGCAACGAGCTTTGCTCATGGCGCGCCGCCAGTGGATGCAGAAGGAAGATGGTGTTTCTTTCTTCAAGGACTTGCTTTTAATTTCTTATTTCTATAAGGAGCTTCTTATAAGGGCTCGTTTTATCTAATAGATGGCCCTCAGCATTTTTGTAAAAAATGCTATTAGATGTATGAATTAGGTTAAGTTCTTCTTTACTTGTTAGTTTCTGTTGATTATGGCTATTCGATAGCACTAGTGCTATTTGTTGTCTAGTTCAAATTTCCCAATTCTATATCCTAGAATATTTTAGCCCGCCTTAGCCATTGAAAATTAAATTTTGGTATAACTTTAGCACAAGAGTGAGTAACAAGTTGAGGTGGGAACACTCAAACTATAACTTTTGAAGTCATAGCTTTTGCTGATCACTTTTGTTTACTTTACATGTTTATTAAGCATGTCATCATGGACATAACACTAAAAGATATTTGACATAAAAAGATCATGCCATGGATCAAGAATTATGTTTAGAACTGTGTACGGCAAAAGTAATCATCCGAAGTACCGAACTCTAAATAGAGTTGTAGTTTGATAGCAAATTAATTGCATGCTCTATATTATTAGACCATCGAAGCAAGAAAGGATTTGTTCTGGTGCAGTCTGACTCTTCGACTGCCCTCTCCTGTCTCTCTGAGCCAAGTTTGGATCGTTCGGCTTATGGTCATTTAGTTGCTGAGATTAAGTCTTTAATGATCGGTAGAGAGTTCATTCCACATAAGCTAAATGGAACTCAAAACAGAATTGCAGAATGTCTGGCAAGGTGTAGTCGTTCAGAGCGGGCCACAATAGTGTGGGTCGAAAGTGGTCCCCCGTGTATTGAGGAGCTCTTGCCTCTAGATTGTAAATCTATTATTATGAAATAAACTACTATTGAACCTGCAAAAAAGAAGGGTTTTGTAATTTCATGTAGTGTCCACCAATGAGAATCTTCCCCTCTCTCATTGACGTAGACTACGAGTGAATTCGGTCACATGCCATGGACTCTGGCCGCCCTTATTCCTCCCTTCTCCGCCGATGTTGTCGGCCGGAGGGGGAGGAAGAGGGTGCGCCCATGTGAGTAGGTTTTATTTTCATCTGCTTCTCCCCCTCCTGCTGTTGGGGAACGTAGTAATTTCAAAATTTTCCTACGCACACGCAAGATCATGGTGATGCATAGCAATGAGAGGGGAGAGTGTGTCCACGTAACCTCGTAGACCGAAAGCGGAAGCGTTATGACAACGCGGTTGATGTAGTCGTACGTCTTCACGATCCGACTGATCCAAGTACCGAACGCACGGCACCTCCGAGTTCAGCACACGTCCAGCTCGATGACGTCCCTCGAACTCCGATCCAGCCGAGTGTTGAGGGAGAGTTTCGTCAGCACAACGGCGTGGTGACGATGTTGATGTTCTACCGACGCAGAGCTTCGCCTAAGCACCGCTACGACATTATCGAGGTGGATTATGGTGGAGGGGGGCACCGCACACGGCTAAGAGATCCAAGGGATCAATTGTTGTGTCTCCAAGGGGTGCCCCCCTCCCCGTATATAAAGGAGTGGAGGAGGGGGAGGGCCGACCCTCTCTATGGCGCGCCCTAGGAGGAGTCCTACTCCCGCCGGGAGTAGGATTCCCCCCCTTCCAAGTAGTAGGAGTAGGAGTAAAGGAAAGGGGAGAGAGAAGAGAAGGAAGGAGGGGGCGCAGCCCCTCCCCCTAGTCCAATTCGGACTATGCCTTGGGAGGGCGCCCAGCCTCTCCTCTCTCTTTCCCCTAAAGCCCAATAAGGCCCATATACTCCCCGGCGAATTCCCGTAACTCTCCGGTACTCCGAAAAATACCCGAATCACTCGGAACTTTTCCGATGTCCGAATATAGTCGTCCAATATATCGATATTTACGTCTCGACCATTTCGAGACTACTCGTCATGTCCCCGATCTCATCCGGGACTCCGAACTACCTTTCGGTACATCAAAACACATAAACTCATAATATAACCGTCATTGAACTTTAAGCGTGCGGACCCTACGTGTTCGAGAACAATGTAGACATGACCGAGACACGTCTCCGGTCAATAACCAATAGCGGAACCTGGATGCTCATATTGGCTCCTACATATTCTACGAAGATCTTTATCGGTCAAACCGCATAACAACATACGTTGTTCCCTTTATCATCGATATGTTACTTGCCCGAGATTCGATCGTCGGTATCTCAATACCTAGTTCAATCTCGTTACCGGCAAGTCTCTTTACTCGTTCCGTAATACATCATCCCGCAACTAACTCATTAGTTACAATGCTTGCAAGGCTTATAGTGATGTGCATTACTGAGTGGGCCCAGAGATAACTCTCCGACAATCGGAGTGACAAATCCTAATCTCGAAATACGCCAACCCAACAAGTACCTTCGGAGACACCTGTAGAGCACCTTTATAATCACCCAGTTACGTTGTGACGTTTGGTAGCACACAAAGTGTTCCCCCGGTAAACGGGAGTTGCATAATCTCATAGTCATAGGAACATGTATAAGTCATGAAGAAAGCAATAGCAGAATACTAAACGATCATGTGCTAAGCTAACGGAATGGGTCAAGTCAATCACATCATTCTCCTAATGATGTGATCCCGTTAATCAAATGACAACTCATGTCAATGGCTAGGAAACACAACCATCTTTGATCAACGAGCTAGTCAAGTAGAGGCATACTAGTGACACTCTGTTTTGTCTATGTATTCACACATGTATCATGTTTCCGGTTAATACAATTCTAGCATGAATAATAAATATTTATCATGATATAAGGAAATAAATAATAACTTTATTATTGCCTCTAGGGCATATTTCCTTCACCTGCCGGAGAGGCTCATTACACTCCTATGCTAGCACCTCTTAGCTAGATACATGGGGACGAGCCATTACTGCCGCCATCGCCCTCACTACTCTGACGAGTCGGGGAGATGGTCAGGCCGGAGGCCCTACTTGCCCCTGATCTGGAGGAGCTTCAGTCTCTCCCGCTCCTCTCTTCTCGTCATCTCATCTCGGTGGTGCAAGGACAGGGGGGTGGATTACTGGAGTTTAGTGTTCGGACAACAGTTCGTTACCATCAGTGCTTGCATGGAATCTATCGCTCCGGTCTTCATCCCGGCCATGATTGTGAAAAGGAAGGTAGTATCACTTCGATATAGAGTCCATGGTGTCCTTCTCCAATGAGTTTTGCATCTGCATCGAAGGCAATAATGATTGCATCGAACCAAGTGGTTCATCTCCGGCGTCGGTGCAATTGGTTTTGCATTGGGGGTAGTTTCCAGACCCAATTGTAATCTAGTTTCTCTGTTGGGTTCTTTCATAAAAAGGTCAGGGGCAAGTTGCTCTTTGCTTTGAGTTCTTGTATGAGAGCATGTGCTCTCCGTCCACAAAGGACCCATCCTCTAGTAAGAAAATGTTACTATACTACCGTTGAATGGTACAATTAATTTCATCCCTAGGAAAAAAAGGAAAAACACATGTCATCTCTCTATTTGTCACAAAATTTGGTTAAAGCCCAATTACTTTTGCGTCGAGTGCTAAATAGACACTTCATTTTTTTTACTATCCTATGAATATGAGCGTTGCCAAGTTATAATGAAGCAGGTGTGCATTTTGTTTTCCGTTGGCACATACTGCACACATGGTGCCACTGGATTCAGTTGGCATATAAGGATGAAAACAACCCTCTGTGAATGCTCTATACATATATGCTGAACGTCTGTTTGTGATTATTTCTGTCCGTGCTTGTGTCTGAATAATGCCGAGCGTGACGAACTAGCACATAACAGTCTGCGATACGATCTCACGTTAGTACTACGGTTGAGTAATATCCCATCGATCTCTGTACCTAGGTTGGATAAATCGCTACGTAATGCCATCGTCGGCGTCTCATGCATGCCACAGCTCCTGCTCGGCATTGACCGCCTTGGCAGCCGCGAGCTCCTTGCTTTTGCCCCACAGGAACGCGCAGAGTCCGATGACAACGTGCGCCGCCCCCAGCACACCATCAAGGTAGGCGTCGGTGCCGAACACGACGGCCTCGACGGCGGTGGTGGCGATGAGCGACAGGGAGTTGAACATGGCCGGGTACACCGGCCCGCGGCGCTCCACCGCCCAGGACACGAGCACGAACGTGACGCCCGTGTTGAACACCCCGGAGTAGACCACCGTGGCCAGCTGCAGATCCCAGCGCAGCGTCCACATGGGCGCCCATCCATATATGTCGCCGGCGGGGGCGAGGGTGATCACCACGGAGACGAACAGGGCGGACTGCAGGCAGCCCACGAGGCACCTGTAGCGTCCATGATGCGGCTATATCTCCCACGTGTCGAGGCACGACTTAGAGGCATAACCGCATTGTGGTTTTGTCGCAAGAAGGGTCATCTTCACACAATCCCATGTAATGAACAAAAATGGGATAAAGAGTTGGCTTACAATCGTCACTTCACACAATACATAAATAAATTCATACATCATTCAAGATACACACATAGACCGACTACGGTCAAATCCAAATAAAAAGAAGATAACCCCAAATGCTAAATCCCCGATCGTCCCAACTGGGCTCCACTACTGATCAACCGGAAACGAAACATAGGAACGACCAAGTTCTTCGTCGAACACCCAATTGAGCTCGGTTGCGTCACTTGCACTGGTATCGTCGGCACCTGCAACTGTTTTGATAGAATCTGTGAGTCACGAGGACTCAGCAATCTCACACCCGCGAGATCAAGACTATTTAAGCTTATGTGTAGGAGAAGGTAGTGAGGTGGAGCTGCAGCAAGCAATAAGCATATATGCTGGCTAACATACGCAAATAAGAGCGAGAAGATGAGCAACGGAACGGTCGTCAACTAGTAATGATCAAGAAGTGATCCTGAACTCCTACTTACGTCAAACATAACCCCAAAAGCCATGTTCACTTTCCGGACTCCGCCGAGAAAAGACCATCACGGCTACACACGCGGTTGATGTATTTTAATTAAGTCAAGTGTCAAGTTCTCTACAACCGGATATTAACAAATTCCCATCTGCCACATAACCGCGGGCACGGCTCTCGAAAATTTATACCCCGCAGGGGTGTCCCAACTTAGCCCATTATAAGCTCTCACGGTCAACGAAGGATATTCCTTCTCCCGGGAAGACCCGATCAGTCTCGGAATCCCGGTTTACAAGACATTTCGACAATGGTAAAACAAGACCAGCAAAGCCGCCCGATGTGCCGACAATCCCGATAGGAGCTGCACATATCTCGTTCTCAGGGCAACACCGGATGAGACATCCTACGAGTAAAACAAGACCTTGAGTTTTCACGAGGGGGCCCCGCAGTCTACTCAGTTCGGACCAGCACTTAGAGAAGCACTGGCCGGGGGGGGGGGGGGGGGTTTAAAATAAAGATGACCCTCGAGTCTGCAGAACCCAAGGGAAAAAGGCTTAGGTAGGCAAATGGTAAAACCAAGGTTGGGCCTTGCTGGAGGAGTTTTATTCAAAGCGAACTGTCAGGGGGTCCCATAAATCACCCAACCGCGTAAGGAACACAAAATAAAGGAACATAACACCGGTATGACGGAAACTACGACGGCAAGAGTGGAACAAAACACCAAGCATAAGGCCGAGCCTTCCACCCTTTACCAAGTATATAGATGCATTAATTAAATAAGAGATATTGTGATATCCCAACATATCCATGTTCCAACATGGAACAAAGTTCTTCTTCACCTGCAATTAGCAACGCTATAAGAGGGGCTGAGCAAAAGCGGTAATATAGCCAAACAACGGTTTGCTAGGAAAGGTGGGTTAGAGGCTTGACATGGTAATATGGGAGGCATGATATAACAAGTGGTAGGTAGCGCAACATAGCGATAGAGCGAATAACTAGCAAGCAAAGATAGAAGTGATTTCGAGGGTATGGTCATCTTGCTTGAGATCCCGCTAGAAAGAAGAACGAGTCCATGAAGAAGACAAACGGATGTAGTCGAACGAATCCTCACAACTCCGGAACGAAACCCAAGGTAACGAGAGAAGCAACCCGGAAAGAAACAAACAACATAGTAAACAACCACCACATACACATGGCATGATGCACAAACAAGTATGATGCATGTCCGGTTTAATGAGGCATGTCATGGCAAAGTGCAACAAACAACACTACAAATTAAGTGGAGCTCAACATGCAACGAGTTGCATATTGACGAAACACCACATCAATTATTTAGTTCTCTCTCGGTTATGTACCCAACAATATTAAATGTTGATTAACATGGCAAGAGGTTAGACATAAGAAAACTACCTATCTAGGCAAGTTTAAATGAGGCCAGAACAACAAACAACAATTCTGGAAAATTCTCATATGCATATTTTAGATTTGGTACTGTTCTGCCATAAACACAATTTTAATGTTGTTAAACAGCAAAATAAAGTGCACCAAGTTAATATATGCATTTTTCTACCCCATTTACATATAAAGTTTATTAAATTCTGAGTTACGGTTAATTAGTTATGAAATAAATCATTTTAACATGGCATTTATGCAAATTTAATCAAACAGCAATTTAAACATTTTAAACATGGATGAAAGTGGCATATTATGAAACTAGACAAAATTCTAAGCATTTTACATGTTTAAATCATTTTAATCCGATGCACGGTTAATTAGTTATTAGATGCATGAACATAGGGACTTTTCTGTAAAACTGCAGTC
Organism: Aegilops tauschii subsp. strangulata; assembly: GCF_002575655.3. Lineage (NCBI taxonomy): Eukaryota > Viridiplantae > Streptophyta > Magnoliopsida > Poales > Poaceae > Aegilops > Aegilops tauschii. Next base: position 72,995,604 of record NC_053039.3, on the reverse strand, counting down.
TCCGGATAATAGGTAAAATCGCTGGACTGAAAAAAAAACATACGCAGGCCGAAACTGCTGGGCTGAATCTGGAACAAGGCAGCGGCTGGGAGGCTCACCATGGGCTCTTGGCCTGGACGGTGGAGGAGGAGGCCGCTGGGCCTGGCGCGGCTGTGACCCAGCCGACGCTCGCGGTCAACGGTTGACGCGGCAGAGAACGAACAAAGCGGCGCACTGGAAGCAGAGTCTTCGCGGGCGCATGCTAGGACTTGGCGGCGGGGCCTCGGCAGCAGGGAGGCAGCGGGTCAGCAAGGCGGCGAGCAGATCCCGGCGGCGGCGTGCCGAACGGAGACCGATGGAGACGAGTCCGGCGACGGCTTGCGGGCGGAGCTGAAGAAGGCAGCACCTATCCTCTGTTCAACGAGGGAGAGAGTTTCAGAGAGAGACAAATCGGGGAAGGGAACGGGGAGGCCGAGAGGGGGCCTTGTCGAACGGCGGCAACTCACCGGCGGCGAGGTAGGCGGGAACGGGTCGAGGAGCTCGAGGACGACGACGTCGGGGCGCGAGAGGCGAGGATGGCCGGCGCAACCTCCTCGGGGGCTCCCTGTTGCACGAACAGAGAGAGCAGGTGAGAGAGGGAGGAGGGAAGGAAGGGGAAGGGAGAGGCAGGGGCACGGGGGTCCTGCTGAAGGTGGTCGCCGACGACGTTCACGGGAGGCGGCGGGTCCCGAGGGTGAGGCGGAGGCGCCGGTCGCCGGCTGCTGCTGCAACTCCTGCGAGGAGGCTCGGGGCGAGCTGGTTGGTCTCGGGATGAAACCAGAGGGGTTGTGGGAGCGAAGGCAGTGCCTTGATCCATTCGGGATCGAGCGCGGGGTCGATCTGAGAGGGAGAGGTCGGGGTTGCTGGTTGGATCGAGGAAGAAGGAGGGTGCGGCTTGATCGATGGGATGGATGGGACAGGGAAGGTCGGGCATTGCTCTGGTTGGTGGGTGGCTGAAGACGAGGTGGATCAGGATGGATCCCGAGGAATAGTGTGGCGGCGGCAGGCACAGATTGATGGGACAGCTCCCTTAAAAATTAGGGTAAGGCTGATATTTATAGTAGGTACTAGGTATGAGGGGTTATTTGGATCATCGGATCGGGAACGGGCGGTTGAGAATAAAAGATTAAGAGAGATCAAATAATAAACCGAAGATATTATAGGGATGATTGGTGATGATCCGAATCCAACGGTGATGACTGAGCGGGTCGGGTTCGGGTAAGTTTCGGACGAGCAAGCGAGGGGTTTGCGGGATGTGCAGAGAGGTTAGGAAGCCAGGCAAGAGGGAAAAACATCTGGTTGGTCTCGGAACGTCAACGAAGGCAAAAGGGAACGCCGCAACTACGGGCAACTACAAGTTTTAAGAAAACATGCGGATGCAATGCGGATGATGCAATGATGAAATGCAACATACAAATAAAACACAACTGACTCACAAAACAAGGAAGGCATCTGGAGTGTCGGTCTCGGGGCGTTACAACACTCCACCACTACAAGAGGATCTCGTCCCGAGATCTAAGGACGGCACCGGAGAAAAGCGGACAAGGGTGAGAAGAGGTAAAGCTAAGTTGCTTCTTTGACAAACGAGTGAAACCACGAACCTTGAGAGATTGAACGAACGAAAAGAGAGAATACAAGGGAGATGAACGAGATTGAAAACACTCCGTTATCAAAGAGGAACAAGGAACATTGCGAGAACCTTTGTAGGTTGAAAGACATGAAATAAGAGCTTAACGGATCAAAATTAATATGAAAGAACACCGGTAGAAAAGAGAAACAAGGAACAAGAATGACATAATTTGGACAGCACTCCGATAGAAAATGGAAGGAATTAACATGAACTTGAGAAGATGGGATGATACTTGATGAAATCAACAACACTCTGCCTCCGGAACTATTGAAAACGAGAAGGAAAACTTGATAAGATGAAAAGAAATTGAGGAGATGACACAACACTCCGGTTAAATGGTTAGCATGAAAAGAACACGATCCTCACAAATCGAGATGATGAGTGAAGAGAGCAACATCACAATGCCTCCAGAAAAAAGAATAGAAGATAGATCATTGGAATAACAGAATGGAGAAGAAAATGCCAACTTCTGCCACAACTATGCTTGGAAAGCACCCTTCCAAGAAGGTTATAATGGAGTTGATGGAAAACCAACAACGAAACGAGTAAGCTTGTAGTGGACTTATGGAAAAACATCTCAAGACTATGAGGTGACAGCCGGCCACTAATGGAAACCATTGATTTGATTGAGAGCATCAAAGAGATGAAAAACTTCTTCACCGAGATGAGAAGGAGAAAATTTGATCATAGATAAGCACCACAAATAGCTACATTCCTTAGGGAAGGCTGTAGGTGAAATATAACCCAATATAACTCCAACAAAAAGATTGATTGGTTGAAAAGATCTCTTGAACGAACAGAAAATGATGGATTTAAATATGTCACTCTTGAAAACTTGTGAATCATGAAACGCGAAGGGAAAATTATCAAGAATGACATAACACCATCTCAAAAGATAAGGTAGAATGAATTGCACTTTAGAATGCAAGATGAAGAATGCTTGAACTCCTCAAAATAGAACATGTGTTGAACACCATGTTTATTTTGGAGTATAGGTTGGCGGATCTTAACTCCGAGAGAAATCTTGAAGAACAATTGAAGAATGAAAGGAAACCTTGACGAACCACCATGTTGAGCCTTCATGAGAACTCCGGTAATAAAAGGATGATAAAAAGAAAGAGAAGTTGAGAACACTAGGTGAAGCCTTGCGATGATTTAGATGGAGCTTCGCGACGAGATAATGCGGAAAACTTGGAACTCCGAAAAGAAAAGATGGACAACATATAACTGAGATATTGATATCACGAACAAACTCCGGTTGAAAGAATTAAACACTTGGATGAAACAAGAACAAGAATTATGTTATGCGTATCCTTCACCAATATAAATTGATGACAAGCAACGGATTTGGCATACTACTTATTCCCGTAGAAAGGATTAAGAGAGATATAGCGCAAACTTCAGAAGGTATTGATGGAACCATCGGTGGGATTTGGAAACAACGAATGAATTAAAATGATAACCAAGAAAGAGAACTCTTGAACGAACCACCGTAAGAATTGAAAATGAAAGTAGCAAAGGCACAATTCACCGAGAAGAATTAGAAAACGAATAAAGATACTAGAAAGAGTTTAGATACAAGTGAAACGAAGAGATCATACTTGAATGATGCACCAATAAGATTTGGAGAACGAGAGCTGAATGTTGAGAACGAATAAATCTTCTGAAATGATGGCCTTCGGAGAATCAAACTGAAAAGACTCATGAATTGCTCTGGATGGGTGAAAAGAATTCTCGCAATCGAAAACAATTATGAGAGGATGGCATCAAGCTAGAACCATGAATCCTCAAGAGAATGGACCAGATTTAAGGGAAACTCTTCTTCGGTCTTCAAAATCCGAGAATGACGACGAGAAACACCACCATAAATTGTTGAGATACTCCGGGATGAAAATAAGAAAGGTTGAACCAACAATGAAAACAGTTTGAAAGATCTTGGAGAAAGACATATGACTTATGATAACCCATTCTTACGTCAAACTTTGCAATGAATTTGAGAATAACTCCGAAAAGAATTAGAAGAGTCAGGTAAGATCCTGGGAAAAGACCTATGGGTTAGGGCCCACTCAAAAGAAACACCGTTGAAATGATTACTTGAAAAGGAAATTGCACCGGTTGAATTAAATGGCTTAAATGAGGTAACAACCTCGAAATAGTTAGAATTGATGCAGAGTGGAAACACGAATCTTCAGAGATATCTTCAGCACTCCGGAACAACTGAATAGCAAGCGGGGAATGATTAAGAGATATACCGGCATGAGAAAGCATTTGTAAGGAGGAAAGGGCTATAATCAACACTGAAAGCTTCAATTGAATCCACCGGAAAAGAATACGAGAATGAAGAATGATAAACTTGAAGCTTCTTGAGAATCTTCCTGAGAATCCCCGGATAAGAACAAGGAGGAAAAGAATGAAGAGACTTCACATTAATAAAAAGGATACTTGATTAAGAAATCTGAGTCCTTGAAGAAAAGGGTGGGAGGGCGGGAAAACAAAGGCAACTTGGGGCAGATGGAATAAACACCGTTGAGAAAACTTATAACTGATCTTCCGGATGGGAAGAATGATGGGATCATCTCGAAGAGAAACGCACCGGTTGGAAATAGAATTAAGATGGCGATCTCGATGGTCAAGAAGGATTAGTATCCCCATAGAAATATGAGAACACCACCTAGAATAAGGTAGGGAATCAACACTTGACACCGAAGCAACTCGAATACCACAAATTAAAACAAAACAAAGGATTGGCTCGCAGAATAAGCCGGAAACAAACATATGATAGATCCCATATCGTATCATGTGTGTGTTGGAAAGATATCCTACGAGATACTTGAATTCCCACTTATAAGCTCCCGAAACTTTCTGGTTATGCAATCAGGTGTTGGGGATACAGGTGACACAATATATCTCACCCAAACTAACAATACCTAGATCCAGCTGTATCCATCCTTCAACACATAACCAAGAAACCTTCGGAAATCATTTACCTCAACCTTCGAAAAGCATCCGTTATACGAGGTATGGCAATACTCCCGAACTCCCGCCCCAGTACTGGGTGGCGTCGAGGTGATCTCACTAACAACTGCATAAAAGAGATTTTCGATGTCGGCAAAACTCAGGTATTCCAGAACTGCAACGATAAAATTGTGACGACAACACCTCGGAGCTCAACTCCCCGGGACACTGCCACAACCCCTAAATGTCAGGAGGCACCAAGAACAATCTTCTCGTCACAAAACCATCGGAACGATTCCAAGATACCCGCGTGATCCTAAATTTTTTTAGTGAAATTTGAGGAGAGAAGAGTCAAAACTTCTACGTCAGGAGGCCTCACCAGAGCGACGAAGGGACTGAGGAGTAAAAGGAATCCTACTCTCCGATATATATAATCCTAAGACTCAAAACATTTTTGTTCTAGACTCAACAACGACAGCGATTCGATCAAGCAGGAGGCTCCTAAGTCGGGGATGTCTCTGATTACCAACTTGTAACGCCCACGATGCGGCTATATCTCCCACGTGTCGAGGCACGACTTAGAGGCATAACCGCATTGTGGTTTTGTCGCAAGAAGGGTCATCTTCACACAATCCCATGTAATGAACAAGAATGGGTTAAAGAGTTGGCTTACAATCGCTACTTCACACAATACATAAATAAATTCATACATCATTCAAGATACACACATAGACCGACTACGGTCAAATCCAAATAAAAAGAAGATAACCCCAAATGCTAGATCCCCGATCGTCCCAACTGGGCTCCACTACTGATCAACCGGAAACAAAACATAGGAACGACCAAGTTCTTCGTCGAACTCCCACTTGAGCTCGGTTGCGTCACCTGCACTGGTATCGTCGGCACCTGCAACTGTTTTGGTAGAATCTGTGAGTCACGAGGACTCAGCAATCTCACACCCGTGAGATCAAGACTATTTAAGCTTATGGGTAGGAGAAGGTAGTGAGGTGGAGCTGCAGCAAGCAATAAGCATATATGGTGGCTAACATACGCAAATAAGAGCGAGAAGAGGAGCAACGGAACGGTCGTCACCTAGTAATGATCAAGAAGTGATCCTGAACTCCTACTTACGTCAAACATAACCCCAAAAGCCATGTTCACTTCCTGGACTCCGTCGAGAAGAGACCATCACGGCTACACACGTGGTTGATGTATTTTAATTAAGTCAAGTGTCAAGTTCTCTACAACCAGATATTAACAAATTCCCATCTGCCACATAACCGCGGGCACGGCTCTCAAAAGTTTATACCCTGTAGGGGTGTCCCAACTTAGCCCATTATAAGCTCTCACGGTCAACGAAGGATATTCCTTCTCCCGGGAAGACCCGATCAGTCTCGGAATCCCGGTTTACAAGACATTTCGACAATGGTAAAACAAGACCAGCAAAGCCGCCCGATGTGCCGACAATCCCGATAGGAGCTGCACATATCTCGTTCTCAGGGCAACACCGGATGAGACATCCTACGAGTAAAACCAGACCTCGAGTTTCCACGAGGGGGCCCCGTAGTCTACTCAGTTTGGACCAGCACTTAGAGAAGCACTGGCCCGGGGGGGGGGGGGTTAAAATAAAGACGACCCTCGAGTTTGCAGAACCCAAGGGAAAAAGGCTTAGGTAGGCAAATGGTAAAACCAAGGTTGGGCCTTGCTGGAGGAGTTTTATTCAAAGCGAACTGTCAAGGGGGTCCCATAAATCACCCAACCGCGTAAGGAACGCGAAATCAAGGAACATAACACCGGTATGACGGAAACTAGGGCGACAAGAGTGGAACAAAACACCAGGCATAAGGCCGAGCCTTCCACCCTTTACCAAGTATATAGATGCATTAATTAAATAACAGATATTGTGATATCCCAACATATCCATGTTCCAACATGGAACAAACTTCATCTTCACCTGCAACTAGCAACGCTATAAGAGGGGCTGAGCAAAAGCGGTAACATAGCCAAACAACGGTTTGCTAGGAAAGGTGGGTTAGAGGCTTGACATGGCAATATGGGAGGCATGATATAACAAGTGGTAGGTAGCGCAACATAGCGATAGAGCGAACAACTAGCAAGCAAAGATAGAAGTGATTCCGAGGGTATGGTCATCTTGCCTGAGATCCCTCTAGGAAGAAGAACGAGTCCATGAAGAAGACAAACGGATATAGTCGAACGAATCCTCACAACTCCGGAACGAAACCGAAGGTAACGAGAGAAGCAACCCGGAAAGAAACAAACAACATAGTAAACAACCACCACATACACATGGCATGATGCACAAACAAGTATGATGCATGTCTGGTTTAATGAGGCATGGCATGGCAAAGTGCAACAAACAACACTACAAATTAAGTGGAGCTCAATATGCAACAAGTTGCATATTGACGAAACACCACATCAATTATTTAGTTCTCTCTCGGTTATGTACCCAACAATATTAAATGTTGATTAACATGGCAAGAGGTGAGGCATAAGAAAACTACCTATCTAGGCAAGTTTAAATGAGGCCGGAACAACAAACAACAATTCCGGAAAATTCTCATATGCATATTTTAGATTTGGCACTGTTCTGCCATAAACACAATTTTAATGTTGTTAAACAACAAAATAAAGTGCACCAAGTTAATCTATGCATTTTTTACCCCATTTACATATAAAGTTTATTAAATTCCGAGTTACGGTTAATTAGTTATGAAATAAATCATTTTAACATTGCATTTATGCAAATTTAATCAAACAACAATTTAAACATTTTAAACATGGATGTAAGTGGCATATTATGAAACTAGACAAAATTCTAAGCATTTTACATGTTTAAATCATTTTAATCCGATGCACGGTTAATTAGTTATTAGATGCATGAACATAGGGACTTTTCTGTAAAACTGCAGTCTCCGGATAATAGGTAGAATCGCTGGACTGAAAAAAAACATACGCAGGCCGAAACTGCTGGGCTGAATTTGGAACAAGGCAGCGGCTGGGAGGCTCACCATGGGCTCTTGGCCCGGTCGGTGGAGGAGGAGGCCGCTGGGCCTGGCGCGGCTGTGACCGAGCCGACGCTCTCGGTCAACGGTTGATGCGGCAGAGAACGAACAAAGCGGCGCACTGGAAGCAGAGTCTTCGTGGGCGCATGCTAGGACTTGGCGGCGGGGCCTCGGCAGCAGGGAGGCAGCGGGTCAGCGAGGCGGCGAGCAGATCCCGGCGGCGGCGTGCCGAACGGAGACCGATGGAGACGGGTCCGGCGACGGCTTGCGGGCAGAGCTGAAGAAGGCAGCACCTATCCTCTGTTGAACGAGGGAGAGAGTTTCGGAGAGAGACAACTCGGGGAAGGGAACGGGGAGGCCGAGAGGGGGCCTTGTCGAACGGCGGCAACTCACCGGTGGCGAGGTAGGTGGGAACAGGTCGAGGAGCTCGAGGACGACGACGTCGGGGCGCGGGAGGCGAGGATGGCCGGCGCAACCTCCTCGGGGGCTCCCTGTTGCACGAACAGAGAGAGCAGGTGAGAGAGGGAGGAGGGAAGGAAGGGGAAGGGAGAGGCAGGGGCGCGGGGGTCCTGCTGAAGGTGGTCGCCGACGACGTTCATGGGAGGCGGTGGGGTCCCGAGGGTGAGGCGGAGGCGCCGGTCGCCGGCTGCTGCTGCTACTCCTGCGAGGAGGCTCGGGGCGAGCTGGTTGGTCTCGGGATGAAACCAGAGGGGTTGTGGGAGCGAAGGCAGCGCCTTGATCCATTCGGGATCGAGCGCGGGGTGGATCTGAGAGGGAGAGGTCGGGGTTGCTGGTTGGATCGAGGAAGAAGGAGGCTGCGGTTGGATCGATGGGATGGATGGGACAAGGAAGGTCGGGCGTTGCTCTGGTTGGTGGGTGGCTGAAGACGAGGTGGATCGGGATGGATCCCGAGGAATAGAGTGGCGGCTGCGGGCATGGATTGATGGGACAGCTCCCCTAAAAATTAGGGTAAGGCTGATATTTATAGTAGGTACTAGGTATGAGGGGGTATTTGGATCATCGGACCGGGAACGGGCGGTTGAGAATAAAAGATTAAGAGATATCAAATAATAAACCGAAGATATTATAGGGATGATTGGTGGTGATCCGAATCCAACGGTGATGACTGAGCGGGTCGGGTTCGGGTAAGTTTCGGACGAGCAAGCGAGGGGTTTGCGGGATGTGCAGAGAGGTTAGGAAGCCAGGCAAGAGGGAAAAACATCTGGTTGGTCTCGGAACGTCAACGAAGGCAAAAGGGAACGCGGCAACTATGAGCAACTACAAGTTTTAAGAAAACATGCGGATGCAATGCGGATGATGCAATGATGAAATGCAACATACAAATAAAACACAACTGACTCGCAAAATAAGGAAGGCATCTGGAGCGTCGGTCTCGGGGCGTTACAACACGTGAGCGCCGTGGCCAATTACCGGTACGGGAACACCTTGGCGACCTTAGCCTGCACGACGAACCAGAGCGCGTAGCTGACGCAGCTCCCGCACAGGAACAGCGTGCCGACGGCCATGTCGCCGTCGCCGTGGGGCGTGGCAAGGTGGGGCCGCTCATCCTACTGGCCCAGGCGGCGAGGGAGAGCCGCTCAGCCCGGAGTGCGATGGCGATGATGAAGGTGACGACGGGGATGAGGTTGAGGAAGTTGACGGCGTAGGCTGCGCCGATGGCGCGCAGGCCGCAGTAGTACAGCCCCGGAGCCAGCAGTACTCTACATACAGTCATATACTTGCGTGAGAGGAATAATATAATGTAAATCGAAAATAACTAAGAATTAGTTTATGCATAATATATATGTATGACAGAATTAATCTGCATCTGTACATCTCTATTCCAGCTATACTGTTTTTTTTAGGATCATACTGCTTTTCTTCTACTTGGTAAGATTATATGCTTTTTTTCCTTTTTTTTCTCTTCAGATTTGCGGTTTCTTTAATTATAACTGAGGTTTGGCAGAAGTTTGCAAACGGCAGATCACACATGCATCTGCTGGCTGCATAAAATAAACACGCTACTAGTTATAAGAGTAGATTAGGAGTTTAAGTGCGATGGATGCGAACCCGAACATTGCGTTGAGGGAAATCCAGCCCAACACTCGCGGGTTCAGCTTCTCACTCACGTCCCTGCAATAATTTATTTAATTAATTACAATCAAAAATCAATTATAAGCAGGAACTTATTAATCAGTGCAAAAAGGAAAAACTCCTCCCTCGGATGAAAGGAGGGAGTAGTTTGTAAGGAACTCCTTCCCATATACTGCATGCATGCATCGATGGGAAGAGACGTACGTTATCTCAGTTGTTCTCAACAACAACAAAAATTAGCATTCCAGTTGATTAGCACTAATGTGTTGTGCTCTCAGCTGAAGAGGCTATATTCATAGAGTAGGTGTGACTTTCCAAATTGACAGATACACAGAGTAGTACTAGTAAATCACAGACCCAACTAAAAATTAATTAGTGCTGATGTGCGATCTCGGTCGATTAAGCAGTTGGCATGTCTAGCGCTAGCTAGCTGTCAGCAAACTGATCCAACTAAAAGTAAAACACAGACCAAGGATCCTTGTCCCAACTTTCCAGTTCTGTGAAATGCTTTCCTGCTAGCACTAAAAAGGGCTATAGATAATATAGACACTAATGACGCAGCAGACATGCGGTGCGCCACTACTATATAGCAGTGGCGCACCGTGTGTTTGTGTGCCATTAGTGTGATAGACACTAATGGCGCACCACAACCATGGTGCGCCACTAGTAACAATTTTTTTTTTCGAAAATACTAATGGCGCACCGGGGCACAGTGCGCCATTACTAGTTTTAACTAGTAATGGAGCACCAGTCACCCCGTGCACCACTACTATCATTTTTTGTTTTTTTTTGCAAAACTACTAATGGCGCACCGCTAGCTGGTGCGCCATTAGTAACCAGGGTTACTAATGACGCATTTGTGGGTGGTGCGCCATTAGTAATCTGTGACCAGCTAGATATTTTGGACAGCCACCTACACACTCACTTTCCCCACTTCATTCTCTCCACCTCCTCCTCCAAGCTTGTCTCGGCTGCCTCCTCCTCCTCACCTCATTTGCACCATAGATTCATCCAAATTAAGTGGTTAAATTACCTTTTTTGATAGGTAAGTAAGGGGAAAGCTTTCTTTATGTTGTAGATCTATTTTTTCTCCCTCCAACAATGTGCACATGCACTTTTTATGGCCTAGCTAGATCTATGTATGTTTATGGTGTTGCATATGTTTGTGGTGTTGCATATATGTTTGTGTTTGCAGGTACCGGTATTTGAAATGCGATAGTTGCCAATATTTTGCCGGAATGTTGATTCATTTCCGTTTCGGCGAGAATTTTGGCACTATGCATTCTTTTTGGTCCTATTTTTAGGCAAAGTCATGCCAAATTTTTTCTTGGTTCTAAAATATCGTTTTGCTCTACCCCACAGGCGACCATGGTCCGCACGATGACCGAAGGCATCGTGAATAGGTTTTTGAGCTTCGCGAAGGCCGAGATGCTTCAAAAGAACGAGACGGAGATAAGATGTCCGTGTCGAAGATGCAAGCTGAGGAGCCTTATGGACCCGGATTCCGTACAGGTGCGGGACCACCTGCTCTTGCGTGGTTTCATGGATGGCTATCGGTGGCAAGGTGATGAAGATGATTATGAAGTCGTCCATGGGGGCCGGGCAAGAAATGAGGAAGGGCAGCAAGACAACCGCGGCGAGGGCGGGCGAGAAGACGAAGAATCTCCAGGACATGATCACGAAGTAGATGCAGTACACAGTCATCATGTAGAAGATGCCGGACATGATGATGAGGAAGATGCTGGAGCAGACGAAGGGCATGATCATGAAGATGAAGATGCCGGAGCAGACGGCGATGGACCATCGATGGGCTGGGTGCAGGACCCTCATATTCAAGAGCTGCTTCTGAAGCAGACGGATAACGCAAGAGCTGCCGCCCGAGAAAAAGCCAAGCTGGATCAACTGGAGATAGACGCGGTTACTCCATTGTATGGAGGATGCAGGCCCGAGGATACCCGCCTGAAAGTAACGCTCATGGCTCTGGAGATGAAGGTAAAACACAAAATGACCGACGCATGCTTCGACGAGAACATGTCATTCTGGCACGAACGTCTTCCCAAGGGGAACAAGTGCCCGACCAGTTTCGAGGAGGTGAAGAAAATCGTGTGTCCTCTGGATTTACCGCACGTGAAATACCATGTGTGCATGAACAATTGCATCATTTATCGGGACGAGCACGCGGAGTCTACCATATGTCCGGTGTGCGGCGTCACTCGATACAAGAAGAGGAAGAAAGCTCCTCAAAAAGTGGTGTGGTACTTTCCGATCACTCCTCGTATGCAGCGGTATTTCGTGGACCCTAAGGTAGCAAATCTCTTGCGTTGGCACGCGGATAGGGAGGAGAAGAAGCGAGAAGATGACGCAAATGATCCGGAGATAAATAAAAAAGACAAGATGCTGAGTCACCCTAAGGATGGGAGCCAGTGGCAAGCGTTGAACTTCGAACACCCAGAATTTGGGAACGATCTAAGGAACATCGTGCTGGGCTCGAGCACCGATGCAGTCAATCCGTTTGGCAGCCAGAGAAGCACACATAGCATCTGGCCTGTGTTTGTGTGGATGTACAACCTTCCCCCCTGGTTGTGCATGAAGAGGAAGTACATTCACATGAGTATGCTAATTGAAGGGCCGAAACAACCAGGGAACGACATCAATCTGTATCTAGGGCTGCTGAAAGAGGAGCTAGACATGCTGTGGAAAACGCCAGCCAATATGTGGGACGCCGCAGAGAAAGAATATTTCCCTATGAGAGCCGCACTGCTCACGACAGTGCACGACTATCTCGGTTACGGATATGTTGTGGGGCAGGTGGTCCACGGATTTTCTGGATGCGTCAGGTGCATGGATGACACAACGTATCGCCAGCTAGATAGAGATCCCAGGTCTTCGAAAACCGTGTTCATGGGACATCGAAGGTGGCTTCACGACGATGACTCATGGAGGAAACGCAAGGATTTGTTCGATGGTGAAACCGAAACCCGAAGACGCCCATCGTACGAGGAGCGGCGAGGAAATAGACGAGCTGTTGAAAAATTGGAAAGATTGCCCACTGCCGGGAAAGAAGCAAAAGGCGCCAGAGCCAGGAAAGAAGCGAAAGGCGCAAGAGCCGCTGCTGAAGGTATGGAAAATGAGGTCTGTTTTCTGGGACTTGCCATACTGGAAGATCCACCGTGTGCATCATAGCCTTGATGTCATGCATATCACGAAGAATGTGTGTGAGAGTCCGCTTGGTACCCTGCTCAACATGCCAGAGAGGACCAAAGATGGGCCGAAAGCAAGGGCAGACTTGAAATAAATGGGCATCAGGGAGGAGCTTCACGCTAATGATGATGATGATGAGGCGAAGCAGGACACGGAAAGTCGTCGCAAAGGCAAAAAGGCCAAGAAGACCGGAAATGACTTCCCTCCCGCGTGCTTCACTCTAAGTCAGGAGGAGATCGATCAGTTTTTCACCTGCCTCGTAGGAGTAAAACTTCCTTACGGTTACGCGGGAAAGATAAGCAGATACCTAGACTCAGTGAAGCAGAAGTTCAGCGGGATGAAGTCTCACGACTGTCACGTGCTGATGACGCAGATAATTCCAGTTGCAATCCGTGGGATCATGGACGCGCACGTCCGTGAAAGGCTATTTGGCCTATGCAACTTTTTCGATGTCATCTCTCGGAAGTCGGTTGGCGTGAGGCAACTCAGAAGGCTACAGGAAGAGATCGTGGTGATACTATGCGAGCTTGAGATGTACTTCCCGCCCGCATTCTTCGACGTTATGGTGCATCTGCTGGTCCATATCATGGAGGATATCATCCAACTCGGGCCGACGTTCCTGCACAGCATGATGCCGTTCGAAAGGATGAATGGTGTCATCAAAGGATACGTTCGCAACATGTCACGTCCAGAGGGAAGCATAGCCAGGGGCTTTCAGACCGAAGAGTGCATCTCCCACTGCACGAATTATCTAGGCATCGAGAACCCCGTTGGTCTGCCCGTCAACAGGCACCTCGGTAGGCTCGCTGGATGGGGTCACCGTGAGGGTCGCCGCGGAATGCATGTCGACTTCGAGGGTCGACTCGCCGACTTTGAAAGAGCAAACCTAGTCGCGCTACAACACATAGACGTGGTCGATCCTTGGGTGGTAGAGCACAAAACCTTTATTGAGAAGACGTACAATGACCGAGGCCAACAGCGGACGGACGGAGATATAATCAAAGAGCACAACTCATGTTTCACGTGTTGGTTCAAGCAGAAGCTTTTGTCGTACCCTTTACATGAGGATTCTTCCGCGGAAGAACAACTCATATTCGCCTTGTCATAGGGCGCCGAGCACAACCTGATGACGTATGAGGCGTACGATATCAACGGCTACACATTCTACACCGAGGGAAAGGACATGAAGAGCGATGGTTATCAAAACTCCGGGGTAACGATGGAATCCTACACCGGTAACGACAATGACAGATACTACGGAAGGATCGAGGAGATCTGGGAGCTGAGCTACGCTGGAGAGAAGGTCCCGATGTTCCATGTCAGACGGGCCAAGAGCGTCCTAAAAGAAGACCGGTATTTCACCACCATGGTTATACCCGAAGCCAAATCCAAGACCGCGGGCGCAAACGTCACCGCGAAAAATGAGCCATGGGTACTGGCTTCCCAAGTGGACCAATGCTTCTTCATTACCGACCCGTCAAAGCCCAGTCGTGTTGTCGTGAGGAGAGGCAAAAGGAAGATCATCGGAATGGATGGAGTTGCCAATGAGCAAGACTTCGACAAGTACGGCGATCCGAAGATGGAACTGACACTATCCTAACTCATTGGTCAAAGTAGTTGTATTCTGCAGATCAAAATGCCAATCCAGCTTTTGTTCTGTTCCACCTCGGAGTATTACCCCCTTTATGTCAGAATTGTCATGAGAATTGCACCATCTCTCATGAATTCCTAAAGCAGTGATACTTCTCGCCATCATTGCTCATTCCCCGGTTCCGTGTTGTCACAACCGGAATGCCGACAGGTGAACTATGATGTGTGAAATCTATACTCCTAGCAACTCCGTTGCTTGGTAGTTAAAGGACATAAATATCATTCTTAGCGTGTTGGTTACTGAATCACATCCTAAGGTTGATCGTGCTACCCAATCCTTATTCCCGGTGCACTTTTCGATCAATGATTTAGGATAGTGTCAGTCCTTGCTTATTCGGTCATATCGTCTTGCTCTGAAAAGCAAGATCGTTCTCGAGCTTAGTAACATATCGGTGGTTCGTGATGTTCCGAATATCTTCTGGGATGTATTACCAGGTTGTCACCTGACCGCTATGTTGAGTTCGTGATCATGTTGGTTTTCCTCCAAACCACCCATTCTCCAAGAATCTGTGTTGGATACACCTGAGCTAGTTGGTCAAGCTAAACAACAACTTGGAGAGTTGGAAGATAAAAACTTGTCTAACTTAGTTCATTTCCAAAGGGATATCTTGTGTTGTGTGTTGTAGAAAGATGATTTCTTCATCGATTGGTCCTCGTGATCAATTAATGGACCTATCATCTTAACCAAACTTTGATTTGAGTATGGGCTATCATCAAATCAAATCAGAACCAACGATGTTCGTAATGTTGTCTTACTCGTGGTTGATTCCTCGAGCATACACCATTACATCTTTTGGTCTGACCAATGCTATCACCGTGTTCACTTAATTGTGGAATTCCATCTATATGGAAGCCTAGATGGTTTGTTGTTGAGCCCATCGACAACATCCTTATCTCCTCCATGATTTGGTTGAACATCTAAGTTAGCGTTGGAAACTTTTGAAAGCATCTTCCTCGTGTTAGCTCATGAAGTTTATGTTTTGATGGAAGAAGTGACTTCCTCTAGTTCATGTGCATGTGATGCAAGTTGCCGCCGTGAACTTGAGAAAGTTTGTTTCGCTTCCTCTGGAATCATCCCAAGTCAGTCATGCATACGTGCGAAGTATTCTTTGGTCTGGAGACATGCAACCTTCATTCTATATGAATCCCTAGCACACCAAGCCACTGATTGATTTGTTCAAGGAAAAGAAGTTCTTAAGTGCTATTCCTTAAGGACCCAAAGGTACATGCGCATGACTTCGCTCTCCACAATGATGGTTCCTAATCAGAACTCAGTAGTGTTTTATTCTAAGACTACTATGTGGTCATGCTTGTCTGGGACAGCGTGTTCACATGTTGTAGCAGAACCAGCTCATGTTTTGGAGCTTGCTATCGTAGTTCATCCCCTGAGAATCTCGCAACGTCATCTCGTCGATTCTTATTGCAAACCTTCATTTTTCTTCCTAGACTCGATGAGTCTGGAATATCCTAACACCAACCAGATCTGAATCTCGGGCAGATGTGATGGTTGGAACGTTTCCCAAGAGCTATAATATTGGTCTCTCGGTAACCGGTAGAGTGGATGTCATGGCCAACACACCCAACCGGAAGACCTATTATTATAGTACCTTGATTGAGGAAGTTGGCCACCTCTCCATAAGGATTTCGTAAGATTCTACTTCCGTAGATATTCCTTATGGACTCTTGTGCTCCCGAAGTCCGACCTTTTACTTGATGTTCTACGTACCAAACCATTTTAATAAATGGGTTGCACTAGCACATCAAGGAGAACATTAGAAGCGGAGTGCTAAATGTCTCTCGGTCGATCATCCAGATTCTGTTTCCTTAGCCTCGCTAAGGGGAAGTCTGAGAAGGTGTTATCTTCCGTTGTATCCGCATTGTCCATCACTATTCATCATGGTAGTAAGATATGATGCCAGGATCCTCGGCACGGATATTGGTAAAACTTGATGAATATGGAAATGCTCAAGTTCTTGAGAGCACGCGCAAGCATTAGGTGTCATCGTCGGCACTAACTGGGATTGGCCCCAATTTCCTCGGTTATGTTATAACCTTTCCAATAGTGGAATCACTCTCTACTGTTGGGTTTCTCCCCAGTTACTAGAATCATTCCCATCATTTGCATTTTGTTCCCAGCTTGCACCGCCATTGTGCCATCCTTCGTACTCCGGCAAACGATTGTTGTGTTTTGCCTTGGGCTGGTATAAAGAGTTTCAATGATCTTTGAATCAAAAGTAATTCTTTTTGCCACTGAAGAGGATATTCTGCGAGTCATCTTCCTTAATATGTCTCGTTATGGTATCATGGCAACTCAACTCCTCGCTACGTTGACAACCGTTCACCACCTTCGTAAGTGTGGAATTGTTGCCTACCCAGTGAACCTTCGTCATCTGTTTCACTCCATCCCTCTGGATGTATGATTTGTGTCTCAGCTCAAGGGATGTTACTATGTCTTATTCCGTGAGTTGATCGTGAGATACTCAATCTTCATGAAGATCAATTCTCGTAGAGTTTCTGCTCTTTTGACGTCGTGTTGGATGAAGATCTCGAAGGCAAAGACGTCAAAATCAACTTGAAGCAATGAATCAACATCTTTGAGAAGGGAAGGTGGATCATGAGATCGTGTTAGGTTGTGTCCCCTCCTTCTACTTACCTCACGTCTTGAATCTCGGGACGAGATTCTTGTTTAGTGGGGGTGAGTTGTCACATCCCTAGCTTTACCTTGCACTAGGCTAGCACATGTCTGTTGCAGCATGTTTAAATTTTATTTAAAGCTGAAATGGGGATTGATCAAACCCTAGCACCAGAAAGAACTCAAATAGGTTCAAATAAAATCTTTTTCAAAGAACCCAAAATGCCTTTGAAAATGTTCATGATTTCTGATAAAGGTGAAAACCTCTGCCAAAAATGATGAGCATATTTCTTGGCCATTTATGGATTTTTAGTTAAATCATATTGTATTTGGATTGAAGCATTTAATGCCTATAAATATTTTAAATGCTTCAATACTTATGAAAGCAATTGGGGGCAGTTGGAAATAATTCTAATAGTGCCCACAATTATTTTCAGGATTTTACAAAATGAGTTAGTATTTCTACTAATTCAAAACAAATCAAAATAATTAGAAAACAGAAAATAAAAGAGAGGGTGAGAAAGAACTGGGCACTTACCTGGCGGCCCAGCAGAGGCCCAGCCCACTGGCCTCTGCCAGTCATCACTTACCTCCCGCCAGGAGGATAGCGCGTGTGGCCGCCGCGCGTGAGCACACGCCTCACCACCTCCTGCTTGCCGCCGAGCCCCTGGACGCGTGGATGAACGCCCCGGTGTCGTCCCGATCCGCCCGACCTCTCTCACTCTCCCCCTGCTCTCTCCATCGCCGTTCCCCACCTCACTGAACGCGTCGCCGCCGTGCTTCGCTCGCGTGGCCGCCATCGTCCCCAAGCACCACCGCCCTTCCCAGAGCTCCACCGTCTCGCGCTACCCTCTCTCGTCGACGCACGCAAGGCAGGGAGCAGCAGAACGTCGCCCCCATCGTCCCCATCGCCGCCTCTGCTTCGTCCCCGCCGTCGTCGATTCGTCGGCCACAGCGCTTCCCCGGCCTCTTCTTTGACTCCACTCGAACTGTCGTGAGCTCGCGAACGAAACCCCTCTCTCGCCCCGGCCTCGCACGTCCTCTAGTCGCCGTTTCCGCAAGCTCCCGAGCTCGCCACCGCTGGCCATGGCGCCGCTGCGGCTAGAGCTGCTGCAACCTGCGTCTGGGCCCGCCAACGAGCTCCGCACCCTCCCAGGAGACGAACACCACCACCAGCTCTTCCTCCCGTACACCACAACGCCATTCCCGAGCGCGCCGTACTCCGGGCACCACCGTTGTGCTCGCCTTCGTCGCCTCCGGGCCCCTCAGGCCCGGCCTCGACCACCAATCGATGCGGACGTGTCCCCTCATCCCGCATATGGCCTCGGCCATCGTTTTGGTCGCCGGAGAAAGAATCCCGAGCGCCACCGCCGCGTATGACATCGCCGGCGTCAACTGCTGACGTGGCGCCGGTTTAATTAGCACTAATGACCATACAAAACACCACTAGAGCCACTGCCATGTGGGCCCCAGTGCCTATTTATGTTAATTTAATTTCTGTTTAGATTAGTTTATAATCCAACGGGACCCACACGTCAGAGCTGACCGTGCTGACGTGGCTGTTGACCTGACCCCACATGTCTGTGACCCAGACAGCTCTGTGTCACTGACCAGTGGACCCCACTGGTCAGGTTTGACCTGGACAAGGTCAGTTGACCTGCTGACGTCACCCTAACACAATGCTGACGCAGTATTTGATTTCTGGATTTAAAATAATTCAAAAAATTCCAGAAAATAGTATAAACTTCAAAAAATCATAGAAAATAATCTATTACTCAGAATGAAATAAATTATATATGAAAAATGATCAGAAAAATCCAAGGAATCTGAATATGGCATTTTCATGCATGTTTGAACAACTTAACCTCGCTGTTTAGTCCAAAACATGATAATGCACTATTTGAATTTGAATTTGAACCTTGAGTTCAAATCAACCCAAACCTTTCTGTTACTAGTTGCATTAGCTCAAACCACAACATATTGCCATGTCATGATCATGCATCATATTGTTGCATTGCATTGATTGTGCCCTTCTATGTTTGCCGGTAACCGTCCCCTCTCAGTAGACGATGCTCCGACGACGTGGTCGATGACACCGATGAAGAACTATAATATCTTCAGAAGTGCCAGGCAAGCAAACCCCCTTGTTCATTCCGATGCAATCCCACTCTCTCGCTCCTGCTCTCTTTTACTGCATTAGGACAACAACGATTCATCTGTTACTTGTTGCGGTAGTTGAACCCCTTATCCTCTGCATGACCTGTCATTGCCACAGTAAATAGATGAAACCCACTAGCATGAGTAGGAGTTGTTTGAGCCCTGATGTGCCTACTCATTCATGCTTGTTTGTCATGCCTGCTACTGCTTAGAGTTGAGTCGGGTCTGATTCATCGGGGATGAGTTGGAATGGTGATGAACATGTCCTACTGTGTGTGAGCTAAGTGTGTGAACACGATTTGGTAAAGGTAGCGGTGAGAGGCCATGTAGGAGTACATGGTGGGTTGTCTCATTGCAGCCGTCCTCAGGAACTGAGTTCTGTGTTTGTGGTCCATGAAACAGTTACTACCACGCATTGGGCCCGAAACCAATGGACCCCCTCGGCTTCTTAATCACCCTTGTCCTCTGTCCAGGAGTTGCACGTAGTTTCTGGTGTTTGTAGTAAGCTAGAGGCCGTGGACAGCGCTGACCCGAGGGGTGGGCTGTGATGCGGTAGGCTCGTGGCCCGGTGTACCGAGTCGCCCGTTTGGTGTCTCGGGAACCCTGCACACATCGTTCGGGGCCGTATGTGGAAACCTCGGCCGGACTCCCTGCGGATGGAACCTGAATAGGCGATAAACCTGGACTAGAGACTTGAGTGTTTAGGTAGGCTGTGGCCGACACCCACGTTGGGCTTCCGCTTGAAGGTTGCCGAGTACATGTCGTGTAAACGGCGGTAAGTGGTGAGAGCGTGTGTGTCGAAGTACACCCCTGCAGGGTTAATATGATCTATTCGAATAGCCGTGTCCGCGGTAAAGGACTTCTGGGTTGCCTATAACAGTTCATAGACAAGCGAAAGTGGATACTCTAAAATGCGCAAGATAAGCGTGAGTGCTATGGATAGCGTTCTCGTAGGGAGACGGGAGCGGATCCATAGTGGAGTATTGATATGGTGAATATGTGGACTCGTGTGCGCCACCTCAAAAGAGTTACTTGTAGTCGTAGTTAGGATAGCCACCGAGTCAAAGCTGGCTTGCTGCAGTTAAACTCCACCACCCCTTTGTTGATACTGATGCATATGTAGATAGCTCTGATGTAAGTCTTGCTGGGTACATTTGTACTCACGTTTGCTTAATTTATGTTTTTGCAGAGAGACTTCAGTCTCGCTAGTAGTTCCGCGTGGACTTCGACGTTTAGCTTGTTACCTCAGCTACGATCTTGTGCCCTTGGCAGGATCTAGTAGATAGTCAGGCTTCTCAGCCTTTTTCATTTATAGTTGTCTGTACTCAGACATGTTAAGCTTCCGCATGTGTTTGACTTGTATGCTTTGAATGTTGGGTCATGAGACCTATGTTTGTAATATCTCGCTCCTCGGAGCCTAATGAATAAATACTTGAGTCGTAGAGTTATGTTGTGATGCCATGTTGTATTTACACATATCGAGCATATTGTGTGTATGATTGAAATGCTTGGTATGTGTGGGATCCAACAACCTAGTTGTTTATCCTTGGTAGCCTCTCTTATGGGGAAATGTAGTCTTGTGCTTCCATGAGCCATAGTAGTCCGCTACAGCCCGGTTCACCGGAGTCCTGCTAGCCCAGCACTACTGCTCCGGAACACTTGACTGGCCGGCATGTGTTTCACTTCGCTCCTGTGTCTGTCCCTTCGGGGAAATGTCACGCGGTGACATCCGGAGTCCTGCCTAGCCTGCTACAGCCCGGGTCCCCGGAGTCCTGTTAGCCCAGTGCTACAGCCCGGATTCACACGCTGCTGACCGACATGCTCGATGTTGATTCATGTATGCCTATCCCCGTAAGTTAGTGCCACTTTGGGTTCATGACTAGCCATGTCGGCCCGGGTTCTCTGTCATATGGATGCTAGCGACACTATCATATACGTGAGCCAAAAGGCGCAAACGGTCCCGGGCCATGGTAAGGCGACACCCGTGGGAATACCGTGCGTGAGGCCGCAAAGTGATATGAGGTGTTACAGGCTAGATCGGTGTGACTTAGAATCGGGGTCCTGACATAATGGCGCACCTCTATGGGATGCGCCATTGCTGTACAAAAAAAAGATTACTAATGGCGCACCGCCAGGGGGTGCGCCATTGCTATAAAAAAATTTACTTATGGGCACCGCTTGGGGGTGCGCCATTGCTAACCCTTCCCCCCCACAAAAATCCCCAGTCCCCTTTCTATCTTCCCCATCTCTCACCCGCCCACTGCCCCGACCCGTACTGCACCGCCGCCGCCCCCGCGCCCCCGCCGCCTCCCCCGCTCTGATGACCGCCGCGCCCGCTCCGACGAGGTGCTCCGACGAGCAGGGCCAGCGCTAGGGTTCCAGCGCCGCCGCTGGATCAACGCCCCGCCTCCACAAGGAGAGGAGGAGCCCCGCCGCCGCCACCGAGGGGAAGAGCCCACTGCCGCCACCGAGGGGAGGAGCCCCGCCGTGACCGAGAGGAGGAACCTCGCCGCCAGGTCTTCAACGCCCCACCGCCGCGAGAACGTCGACGTCCGCCTCCGCCGGTTCGAGGTGATTCCTACCCTCTTCTCCACTTCTCCATCTCCTCCCCTGCAAACCCTAGGGCCGACTCTTCTTGCCCCCGAGCTCCTCTGCCGTGCCCCGGGCTCCTCTGCTGCTCCTGCCCTTGGGCACGTATCAGCCTGTGCGCTGCCTTTGATTTGGGGGGGGGGGGAGCTGGTGGTGGTGGTCCATGCTGATGCCACTGCTGCCTCCCCCGCTCCCGCTCATGTCCGTGCCGCTGCTGCTTGGCCACAGGAACGTGCCCTGCTCTTCCTCGCCGTCCTCTTCTCGCCGGCGTGGACCTGCTCTGCCTGCTCTGGCTCTGGATGCAGCAAATCTGAAACTGTTACTCTAGTATTCTTTGGGATGCAGCAAATCTTTGGGATTAGGATTCTTTCCTTTGTGGTTTGCTGGAACATTAGTGTAGGATTAGGATTCTTTCCTTTGTGGTTTGCTGGAACAGTAGTTGCATTTACAGAAACAAGAAAAGGGTCTGTAAAATACTCCTGTCAAGATGATATTCTATGCTATGCAGCAAATCTTTGGGATTAGTGTTCAGTATGCATCAGTACGAAAACAAAATCAAGAGACTATCTTTGCTTTTGGCTTAAGAGTTTCTATGTTGTGTAGTGTGCAGCCTTAGATGACATGCCATTCATACTCCTGTCCCCAGTATTTGACTGCTGCTACTAGGATTATTTCATGGAGTATTTGATGATTGGGCCCAAAAACAGTGCAATTCTGCTAGTAGGATCGACTGGGCCAAAAAATACACTGATGATTACTGCAAACAAACAATTTGCATCATACTCCGCTTAAGAGGAAAGGAGACCTGAACTTGCAAATGCTAGAATTTGACAATAGGAGTAGAAACTGTAGCATTTCAGGCAAGTACTATTAACAACCTTGTTAACAGGGGCTCTGCTACGGTCCAGGAGCACCTACCTTCATTTGAGTGTGATTTCTGAAATTTCATGCTTGTGGTGATGCAGTGTGCTCGGACGGGAGCGCGCCGGGGTACCATCTGCAAAGAGGTACCACTTGTAGGTATGCAGATTATCTATAGTGAAACATAATGCTATGGCAGTGTGATGTAGTGTTGTCTGTGTAGTAGTACTTAATCCTGGGAAGAACTATGTTGTGAATTTTTCAAACAAAAAACTAATGAATTTTTCAAACTACATACTAATGAATAAACAGAAGAAAACCAGGCTTTGTTGTGAATTTTTCAAACAAAAAACTGAGACTACACAATAATATTATGAATTGCTTGCTTGCTACTGTTTTTAGCTACTGTTTTTATTCAAAAATTATTGGAGTTTATATCATATATATTGCTGGCATGTATTTCATATGTTCTGTAGCATTAAGGCTACATAGCATTGGTTTTGTCTCCGACCATCGTGTCGTGATGATATTGTGGGGTTGCAGAGGCCCTTGAGTTTGCCGGAATGTCGATTAACTTCCGTTCCGGCAAATTCGGGTACTCCATATGTCCTATTTTCAGCAAAGGTCATGCTGAAATTTTCCGTGAATTTTAGCATGACTTTGCTAAAAATAGGACATATGGGGTACTTGCGACTAATGCATGGGCCGGGGTATCTTAGTACTTAATTAAGTAGGATCAACTGCCCCTTTATTCTTGCTGCATTAAACCATAGGTGGCAATAGAGCCAAGTGATTAGGCCCAACTTAGAATTCTCCTTCCCTTTTCTTGATAGTGTATATTATTAGAAGATACCCATATATATCTGTCAACCTAGGGTGCCTCGGCATCGATAAACCCTAAATGATGAAAACTTAACTTAGCATTTAGGGTGCCTCAGCGTCGACAAACCCTAAATTATAAAACCTTCGCTTTTAGGGTGCCTCGGTGTCGATAAAAACCTAAATGATGAAAGCTTAGGCTTTTAGGGTGCCTCGGCGTCGACAAACCCTAAATGATAAAAGCTTAGCTTTTAGGATGCCTCGGTGTCGACAAACCCTAAATGATGAGACCATGATCTTGTTCCTTGACAATAACCAACTTTTTGACCAAACTTTTTTCCTATTTAGAGCGAAACATGGCCCACAACGATGAGGCCGGCGGTTCGGGCGGCAAGGCATTCTGGGAGCTGTCCCAGGAGATGGAGGAAGAACCTCCCCGCTATGAGGACGCCGCGGAAGACACCGATCCTGACTACACAACCCCTAGTGGCGTCGGGGATGACACCACTGATGGTGCCGCCAAGGATGCCACCACTGATGATGGCAGCGCACGCACAGATGGCAGCCAACCGAAGAGGCAACGGAAGGACCGGCGCCCGAACGTGCTCGGCACCGTCAAGGAGGAATTTACTAAGTGAACTGCGACGGGGATCCAACGGCGCCCAAAGAATTAGTCAAGGGGTACTTGGTTCAGCTCGGGTGCATTCTCCGGAGCACCGTCTCGATCAACACCGAGAACCTAAGGCATAAGGACCAAGGGAATTTGCGCAACCTCCTCTTCACGAAGCTGCACGAACGATACAAGTTCCCCGCTGACTTTGCAAACACACGCCTCTCAGGGAATAAAGCGAATAGTGCCGCCCTCACAAAGATGAGCACGGCCCTGTCTACTTGGAGAAGCGCGGTGAAGAGAATGATTTACAAAGGTGATAGTTATGAGAAGATCAAGGCGAAAAATCCTTCGATCAGCGAAGATGACTACAAGGAGTTCAAGATCAAGTGCGAGAGCGGCGCATCCGAGGAATCAAGTCAGTGGGGGAAAGAGATGCGGGACTTGAACTTAGGGGTCCACAAACTCGGTCCCGGCGGTTACAGAGTGGCAGAACCTATATGGGATAAGGAGGACGCGGAGCATGCCGAGCAAGGCCTACCGCCCCGCTTCAAGAAATACCGTGAGAAGCAGACCAGAAACTATGTCAGGGCCCGGTACAAGGAGGACCCGGTAACAAAGGAGCTTACCACGGATCCGAAGACCAAGGCGCTTGAGCGTGTTCTGGTAAGGAATACACCCCTGCGTAATTAGCTCCATATGGTTGCATTCTAATTAATGAAGCCAAATTTCTAAATGGTTCACATTCCTTCCGTAGGAGACTGAAAGCAGTAGCGCGGGGTCGTCTCAGAGCTCCCCTTGGGACAACACTCTAAATAGGGCGTTGAACATAATGAAAAACAAGGATAAGCTTAGTAAGCCGTCGTCAGCTGGTCGTGTGGCCGGCAAAGGCTTGTCCACAAAATGGTCGTCATACTATAACGCTGGTGGGCGAAAGTAGAAAAAGACCAGCTCGGAAAGCCAGTCACGCGAGGTTCAAGAACTCAAGGCACAAGTGGCGCGGATTCCGGAGATTGTCCAAGAGCAAGTGCAACAACAACTAGGAACGATGCTCACCGCCATTGTGCCTACCTTGATTCAGGGGCTGCAGACGTGGATTGCGGGCGGCCAACAGGGGCCGCCCCCGGTTCCCAGCTTCACGGCCAGCAACTCGCACAACGCGCAGGCGGTGCCATTGGTGTCTCCGGCGGAGGCGGTATTGGTGTCTCCGGTGCCGGCACGGGCATTGGAGCTTAATGCACCCGGGTGTACGCCGGCCGGCACCGCAGCAGCAAGCGGCCCCTCCGTCAGTTGCATGCCCGCCGTTGGCGGTGCCTCGACATTAACCGAGCTCGATGCCATCACGGTAACTAAGCCTCTCGGCCGATGACTTCATCTCCTTGCCTTTGACTGGGCATCCCTGACGTCCTACATGTTTTCGCAGGGTGCCGCCGACGTTCCATGCACTCTCCTGCACTTCGTGGGCGGCGAGTTGATCGATGTTGCCAAGGGCAGAATCGTTCAACCGCGCAACTCCGTGTTCCACGATAATCCGATGCCACCCACCGTGTATAGGGTTGAACTGGTTCGGGTGCTGCCAGGCTGCGACGAGTTGTACCACCCATTCGAACCGCTGGGGCCGACGAAGATGATGTGATGACCCTTAGCACATGCCTAAGCTGGCCCCTGCTTTGGCCGAAGAGCCAGATTCGTTTGGGGGCGGGGGACACTACCCCACAGACAACACCGCCAGTCGTGCCGGCGCCAAGCCATGGCAAGACCGCCGCAACGCTACCGGACATGCCGGACATCCCTATGGCATAGGATCCGGACATGCATATGGCACAGGATCCGGACGATGACGCCAACGACGACGGTACATTTACCAACGTCGATAAGTACTTTGCCGAACATGGGTACGGTGACAAATTCTTCGGGCCTCCTTCTCAAGAACCCAACCCTGAAAAAGACGACCGCGATCTAGCTGGTACCGCGGAGAAACCCAATTGCAACAGGCGTCGTCTGGCGTTCAGTTCTCAAGAGACGCCTCCAGCTGCCGCCTTCACCGAGCCTCAGATAGCCGAGGTGCGGAATATTATCAGCCCCAACACACTCAAGAAGGCGGTCTCTGAGCAGAACTCGATCTCATTACAGCAGATGAGGAAGAAGGGATGGAAACGAAAGAATAACAAGGGCGGTGCGAGCCAGCCGGCACCGAGTACGATCCGTGCTCAGGACGGGCCACCTAAGGATATCTCGAGGAGGGTGCATGTGGCGGGTAGGCCGATGCTACTGTCGGGAACGTAATAATTTCAAAAAAATTCTACGCACACGCAAGATCATGGTGATGCATAGCAACGAGAGGGGACAGTGTTATCCATGTACCCTTGTAGACAGAAAGCGAAAGCGTTAGCACAACACGGTTGATGTAGTCGTACGTCTTCACGATCCGACCGATCCAAGTACCGAACGTACGGCACCTCCGAGTTCAGCACACGTTCAGCTCGATGACGTCCCTCGAACTCCGATCTAGCCGAGCTTTGAGGGAGAGTTCCGTCAGCACGACGGCGTGGTGACGATGATGATGTTCTACCGACGCAGGGCTTCGCCTAAGCACCGCTACGATGTTATCGAGGTGGATTATGGTGGAGGGGGGCACCGCACACGGCTAAGAGATCAAGAGATCAATTGTTGTGCATTTGGGGTGCCCCCTGCCCCCGTATATAAGGAGCAAGGGGGGAGGCGGCCGGCCTAGGAGGAGGGCGCGCCAAGGGGGGAGTCCTACTCCCACCGGGAGTAGGACTCCTCCTTTCCTTGTTGGAGTAGGAGAAGGGAAGGGAGAAGGAGAAGGAAGGAAGGGGGCGCCCCCCCCTCCCTAGTCCAATTCAGACTAGTCCATGGGGAGGGGTGCAGCCACCCTTTGGGGCCTTTCTCTCCTTTCCCGTATGGCCCATTAAGGCCCAATACGAATTCTCGTAACTCTCCGGTACTCCGAAAAATACCCGAATCACTCGGAACCTTTCCGATGTCCGAATATAGTCGACCAATATATCGATCTTTACGTCTCGACCATTTTGAGACTCCTCGTCATGTCCCTGATCTCATCCGGGACTCCGAACTCCTTCGGTACATCAAAACACATAAACTCATAATATAACCGTCATCTAACTTTAAGCGTGCGGACCCTACGGGTTCGAGAACTATGTAGACATGACCGAGACACGTCTCCGGTCAATAACCAATAGCGGAACCTGGATGCTCATATTGGCTCCCACATATTCTACGAAGATCTTTATCGGTCAAACCGAATAACAACATACGTTGTTCCCTTTGTCATCGTTATGTTACTTGCCCGAGATTTGATCGTCGGTATCTCAATACCTAGTTCAATCTCGTTACCGGCAAGTCTCTTTACTCGTTCCGTAATACATCATCCCGCAACTAACTCATTAGTTGCAATGCTTGCAAGGCTTTAAGTGATGTGCATTACCAAGTGGGCCCGGAGATACCTCTCCGAGTATCGGAGTGACAAATCCCAATCTCGAAATATGCCAACCCAACAAGTACCTTCGGAGACACCTGTAGAGCACCTTTATAATCACCCAGTTACGTTGTGACGTTTGGTAGCACACAAAGTGTTCCTCCGGTAAACGGGAGTTGCATAATCTCATAGTCATAGGAACATGTATAAGTCATGAAGAAAGCATTAGCAACATACTAAACGATCGTGTGCTAAGCTAACGGAATGGGTCAAGTCAATCACATCATTCTCTTAATGATGTGATCCCGTTAATCAAATGACAACTCATGTCAATGGCTAGGAAACATAACCATCTTTGATCAACGAGCTAGTCAAGTAGAGGCATACTAGTGACACTCTGTTTGTCTATGTATTCACACATGTATCATGTTTCCGGTTAATACAATTCTACCATGAATAATAAATATTTATCATGATATAAGGAAATAAATAATAACTTTATTATTGCCTCTAGGGCATATTTTCTTCAGTCTCCCACTTGCACTAGAGTCAATAATCTAGATTACACAGTAATGATTCTAACACCCATGGAGCCTTGGTGCTTATCATGTTTTGGTCGTGGAAGAGGCTTAGTCAACGGGTCTGCAACATTCAGATCCGTATGTATCTTGAAAATTTCCATGTCTCCCACCTGGACTAAATCCCGAATGGAATTGAAGCGTCTCTTGATGTGCTTGGTTCTCTTGTGAAATCTGGATTCCTTCGCCAAGGCAATTGCACCAGTATTGTCACAAAAGATTTTCATTGGACCCGATGCACTAGGTATGACACCTAGATCGGATATGAACTCCTTCATTTGCTGCTTCCGAAGCAGCTATGTATTCCGCCTCACACGTAGATCCCGCCACGACGCTTTGTTTAGAACCGCACCAACTGACAGCTCCACCGTTTAATGTAAACACGTATACGGTTTGCGATTTAGAATTGTCCGGATCAGTGTTAAAGCTTGCATCAACGTAACCATTTACGATGAGCTCTTTGTCACCTCCATAAACGAGAAACATATCCTTAGTCCTTTTCAGGTATTTCAGGATGTTCTTGACCGCTGTCCAGTGATCCACTCCTGGATTACTTTGGTACCTCCCTGCTAGACTTATAGCAAGGCACACATCAGGTCTGGTACACAGCATTGCATACATGATAGAGCCTATGGCTGAAGCATAGGGAACATCTTTCATCTTCTCTCTATCTTCTGCAGTGGTCGGGCATTGAGTCTTACTCAACTTCACACCTTGTAACACAGGCAAGAACCCTTTCTTTGCTTGATCCATTTTGAACTTCTTCAAAACTTTGTCAAGGTATGTGCTTTGTGAAAGTCCAATTAAGCGTCTTGATCTATCTCTATAGATCTTGATGCCCAATATATACGGAGCTTCACCGAGGTCTTTCATTGAAAAACTCTTATTCAAGTATCCCTTTATGCTATCCAGAAATTCTATATCATTTCCAATCAGCAATATGTCATCCACATATAATATCAGAAATGCTACAGAGCTCCCACTCACTTTCTTGTAAATACAGGCTTCTTCAAAAGTCTGTACAAAACCAATTGCTTTGATCACACTATCAAAGCATTTATTCCAACTCCGAGAGGCTTGCACCAGTCCATAAATGGATCGCTGGAGCTTGCACACTTTGTTAGCTCCCTTTGGATCGACAAAACCTTCCGGTTGCATCATATACAACTCTTCTTCCAGAAATCCATTCAGGAATGCAGTTTTGACATCCATTTGCCAAATTTCATAATCATAAAATGCGGAAATTGCTAACATGATTCGGACAGACTTAAGCATCGCTACGGGTGAGAAGGTCTCATCGTAGTCAATCCCTTGAACTTGTCGAAAACCTTTTGCAACAAGTCGAGCTTTATAGACAGTAACATTACCGTCAGCGTCAGTCTTCTTCTTAAAGATCCATTTATTCTCAATTGCTTCCGATCATCGGGCAAGTCAACCAAAGTCCACACTTTGTTCTCATACATGGATCCCATCTTAGATTTCATGGCCTCAAGCCATTTCGAGGAATCTGGGCTCACCATCGCTTCTTCATAGTTTGTAGGTTCGTCATGGTCCAGTAACATAACTTCCAGAACAGGATTACCATACCACTCTGGTGCGGATCTTGCTCTGGTTGACCTACGAGGTTCAGTAATAACTTGATCTGAAGTTTCATGATCATCATCATTAACTTCCTCACTAATTGGTGTAGGTGTCGCAGAAACCGGTTTCTGCGATGAACTACTTTCCAATAATGGAGCAGGTACAGTTACCTCTGTTGGGAATCGTAGCATAATTTAAAATTTTCCTACGCTCACCAAGATGCATCTATGGAGTGTACTAGCAACGAGGGGAAGGGAGTGCATCTACATACCCTTGTAGATCGCGAGCGGAAGCGTTCCAATGAACGTGGATGACGGAGTCGTACTCGCCGTGATCCAAATCACCGATGACCGAGTGCCGAACGGACGGCACCTCCGCGTTCAACACACGTACGGTGCAGCGACGTCTCCTCCTTCTTGATCCAGCAAGGGGGAAGGAGAGGTTGATGGAGATCCAACAGCACGACGGCGTGGTGGTGGATGTAGCGGGTCTTCGGCAGGGCTTCGCCGAGCTTCTACGAGAGAGAGAGAGAGAGGTATTGCAGGGGAGGAGGGAGGCGCCCAAGGCTGTAGGTTGCTGCCCTCCCTCCCCCCCTTTATATAGGCCCCTGGGGGGTGCGCCAGCCCTGGGAGATGGGATATCCAAGGGGGGGGGGGGCGGCGGCCAAGGGGGGAAGGGGTTGCCTTGCCCCCCAAGGCAAGGGGGAAGCTCCCCCCTAGGGTTCCCAACCCTAGGCGCATGGGGGGAGGCCCAAGGGGGGCGCCCCAGCCCACTAAGGGCTGGTTCCCTTCCACTTTCAGCCCACGGGGCCCTCCGGGATAGGTGGCCCCACCCGGTGGACCCCCGGGACCCTTCCGGTGGTCCCGGTACAATACCGGTAACCCCCGAAACTTTCCCGGTGGCCGAAACTGGACTTCCTATATATAATTCTTCACCTCCGGACCATTCCGGAACCTCTCGTGACGTCCGGGATCTCATCCGGGACTCCGAACAACTTTCGTGTTTCCGCATACATATATCTCTACAACCCTAGCATCACCGGACCTTAAGTGTGTAGACCCTACGGGTTCGGGAGACATGCAGACATGACCGAGACGCCTCTCCGGTCAATAACCAACAGCGGGATCTGGATACCCATGTTGGCTCCCACATGTTCCACGATGATCTCATCGGATGAACCACGGTGTCGAGGATTCAATCAATCCGTATGCAATTCCCTTTCTCAAACGGTATGTTACTTGCCCGAGATTCGATCGTCGGTATCCCAATACCTTGTTCAATCTCGTTACCGGCAAGTCTCTTTACTTGTACCGCAATGCATGATCCCGTGACTAACGCCTTAGTCACATTGAGCTCATTATGATGATGCATTACTGAGTGGGCCCAGAGATACCTCTCCGTCACACGGAGTGACAAATCCCAGTCTCGATCCGTGCCAACCCAACAGACACTTTCGGAGATACCCGTAGTGCACCTTTATAGTCACCCAGTTACGTTGTGACGTTTGGCACACCCAAAGCACTCCTACGGTATCCGGGAGTTGCACGATCTCATGGTCTAAGGAAAAGATACTTGACATTGGAAAAGCTCTAGCAAACGAAACTACACGATCTTTTATGCTATGCTTAGGATTGGGTCTTGTCCATCACATCATTCTCGTAATGATGTGATCCCGTTATCAACGACATCCAATGTCCATGGTCAGGAAACCGTAACCATCTATTGATCAACGAGCTAGTCAACTAGAGGCTTACTAGGGACATGTTGTGGTCTATGTATTCACACATGTATTACGATTTCCGGACAATACAATTATAGCATGAATAATAGACAATTACCATGAACAAAGAAATATAATAATAACCATTTATTATTGCCTCTAGGGCATATTTCCAACAGTCTCCCACTTGCACTAGAGTCAATAATCTAGTTACATTGTGATGAATCGAACACCCATTGCGTCCTGGTGTTGATCATGTTTTGCCCTAGGGAGAGGTTTAGTCAACGGATCTGCTACATGCAGGTCCGTGTGTACTTTACAAATATCTATGTCTCCATTTTGAACACTTTCACGAATGGAGTTGAAGCGACGCTTGATATGCCTGGTCTTCCTGTGAAACCTGGGCTCCTTCGCAAGGGCAATAGCTCCAGTGTTGTCACAGAAGAGAGTCATTGGGCCCGACGCATTGGGAATCACCCCTAGGTCGGTAATGAACTCCTTCATCCAGACTGCTTCCTGTGCTGCCTCCGAGGCTGCCATGTACTCCGCTTCACATGTAGATCCCGCCACGACGCTTTGCTTGCAACTGCACCAGCTTACTGCTCCTCCATTCAAAATATACACGTATCCGGTTTGTGACTTCGAGTCATCCAGATCTGTGTCGAAGCTAGCGTCGACGTAACCCTTTACGACGAGCTCTTCGTCATCTCCATAAACGAGAAACATATCCTTAGTCCTTTTCAGGTACTTCAGGATATTCTTGACCGCTGTCCAGTGTTCCATGCCGGGATTACTTTGGTATCTTCCTACCAAACTTACGGCAAGGTTTACATCAGGTCTGGTACACAACATGGCATACATAATAGACCCTATGGCCGCGGCATAGGGGATGACACTCATCTTTTCTATATCTTCTGCCGTGGTCGGGCATTGAGCCGTGCTCAATTGCACACCTTGCAATACAGGCAAGAACCCCTTCTTGGACTGATCCATATTGAACTTCTTTAATATCTTGTCAAGGTATGTACTCTGTGAAAGACCAATGAGGCGCCTTGATCTATCTCTATAGATCTTGATGCCTAATATATAAGCAGCTTCTCCAAGGTCCTTCATTGAAAAACACTTATTCAAATAGGCCTTTATACTTTCCAAGAATTCTATATCATTTCCCATCAATAATATGTCATCCACATATAATATGAGAAATGCTACAGAGCTCCCACTCACTTTCTTGTAAACACAGGCTTCTCCATAAGTCTGTCTAAACCCAAACGCTTTGATCATCTCATCAAAGCGAATGTTCCAACTCCGAGATGCTTGCACCAGCCCATAGATTGAGCGCTGGAGCTTGCATACTTTGTTAGCATTCTTAGGATCGACAAAACCTTCCGGCTGCATCATATACAACTCTTCCTTAAGGAAGCCGTTAAGGAATGCCATTTTGACGTCCATCTGCCATATCTCATAATCATAGTATGCGGCAATTGCTAACATGATTCGGACGGACTTCAGCTTCGCTATGGGTGAGAAAGTCTCATCGTAGTCAACCCCTTGAACTTGTCAATAACCCTTAGCGACAAGTCGAGCTTTGTAGATGGTCACATTACCATCCGCGTCCGTCTTCTTCTTAAAGATCCATTTATTTTCTATGGCTCGCCGATCAACGGGCAAGTCAGTCAAAGTCCATACTTCATTTTCATACATGGATCCTATCTCGGATTTCATGGCTTCTAGCCATTTGTCGGAATCCGGGCCCGCCATCGCTTCTTCATAGTTCGAAGGTTCACCGTTGTCTAACAACATGATTTCCAGGACAGGGTTGCCGTACCACTCTGGTGCGGAACGTGTCCTTGTGGACCTACGAAGTTCAGTGACTTGATCTGTAGCTTCATGATCATCATCATTAACTTCCTCCCCAGTCGGTGTAGGCACCACAGGAACATTTTCCCGCGCTGCCCTACTTTCCGGTTCGGAAGGGGTGACTATCACCTCATCAAGTTCCACTTTCCTCCCACTCAATTCTTTCGAGAGAAACTCCTTCTCCAGAAAGGACCCGTTCTTGGCAACGAAGATCTTGCCTTCGGATCTGAGGTAGAAGGTATACCCAATGGTTTCCTTAGGGTATCCTATGAAGACGCATTTTTCCGACTTGGGTTCGAGCTTTTCAGGTTTAAGTTTCTTGTCATAAGCATCGCATCCCCAAACTTTTAGAAACGACAGCTTAGGTTTCTTCCCAAACCATAATTCATACGGTGTCGTCTCAACGGATTTCAACGGAGCCCTATTTAAAGTGAATGCGGCAGTCTCTAAAGCATAGCCCCAAAATGAGAGCGGTAAATCGGTAAGAGACATCATAGATCGCACCATATCCAATAGAGTGCGATTACGACATTCGGACACACCATTTCTCTGAGGTGTTCCAGGCGGCGTGAGTTGTGAAACTATTCCACATTTCCTTAAGTGTGTACCAAATTCGTGACTTAAATATTCTCCACCACGATCTGATCGTAAGAATTTTATTTTTCTGTCACGTTGATTCTCAACTTCACTCTGAAATTCCTTGAACTTTTCAAAGGTTTCATACTTGTGTTTCATTAGGTAGACATACCCATATCTACTTAAATCATCAGTGAGAGTGAGAACATGACGATATCCTCCGCGAGCCTCAACACTCATTGGCCCACACACATCGGTATGTATGATTTCCAATAAGTTGGTTGCTCGCTCCATTGTTCCGGAGAACGGAGTCTTGGTCATCTTACCCATGAGGCATGGTTCGCACGTGTCAAATGATTCGTAATCAAGAGACTCCAAAAGTCCATCTGCATGGAGCTTCTTCATGCGCTTGACACCAATGTGACCAAGGCGGCAGTGCCACAAGTATGTGGGACTATCGTTATCAACTTTACATCTTGTGGTATTCACACTATGAACATGTGTAACATCACGTTCGAGATTCATCAAAAATAAACCATTGACCAGCGGGGCATGACCATAAAACATATCTACCAAATAAATAGAACAACCATTATTCTCGGATTTAAATGAGTAGCCATCTCGAATTAAACGAGATCCAGATACAATGTTCATGCTCAAAGCTGGCACTAAATAATAATTATTGAGGTTTAAAACTAATCCCGTGGGTAGATGCAGAGGTAGCGTGCCGACGGCGATCACATCGACCTTGGAACCATTCCCGACGTGCATCGTCACCTCATCCTTTGCCAGTCTCCGTTTATTCCGTAGTTCCTGTTTTGAGTTACAAATATGAGCAACCGCACCGGTATCAAATACCCAGGAGCTACTACGAGTACTGGTAAGGTACACATCAATAACTTGTATATCACATATACCTTTGGTGTTGCCGGCCTTCTTCTTGTCCGCTAAGTATTTGGGGCAGTTCCGCTTCCAGTGACCACTTCCCTTGCAATAAAAGCACTCAGTTTCAGGCTTGGGTCCATTCTTCGACTTCTTCCCAGTAACTGGTTTACCGGGCGCGGCAACTCCCTTGCCGTCCTTCTTGAAGTTCTTCTTACCCTTGCCCTTTTTGAACTTTGTGGTTTTATTCACCATCAACACTTGATGTTCTTTTCTGATCTCCCCTTCCGCTGATTTCAGCATTGAATATACCTCGGGAATGGTCTTTTCCATCCCCTGCATATTGTAGTTCATCACAAAGCTCTTGTAGCTTGGTGGAAGCGACTGGAGGATTCTGTCAATGACCGCGTCATCCGGGAGATTAACTCCCAGCTGAGACAAGCGGTTGTGCAACCCAGACATTCTGAGTATGTGCTCACTAACAGAACTGTTCTCCTCCATTTTACAGCTGAAGAACTTGTCGGAGACATCATATCTCTCGACCCGGGCATGAGCTTGAAAAACCAGTTTCAGCTCCTCGAACATCTCATATGCTCCATGTTTCTCAAAACGCTTTTGGAGACCCGGCTCTGAGCTGTAAAGCATGCCGCACTGAACGAGGGAGTAATCATCAGCACGTGATTGCCAAGCGTTCATAACGTCTTGGTTCTGTGGGATTGGTGCATCACCTAGCGGTGCTTCTAAGACATAATCTTTCTTGGCTACTATGAGGATGATCCTCAGGTTCCGGACCCAGTCCGTATAGTTGCTGCCATCATCTTTCAGCTTGGTTTTCTCTAGGAACGCATTGAAATTGAGGACAACGTTGGCCATTAGATCTACAAGACATAGTGTAAAGATTTTAGACTAAGTTCATGATAATTAAGTTCATCTAATCAAATTATTTAATGAACTCCCACTCAGATAGACATCCCTCTAGTCATCTAAGTGAAACATGATCCGAGTTTAACTAGGCCGTGTCCGATCATCACGTGAGACGGACTAGTCAAGATCGGTGAACATCTTCATGTTGATCGTATCTTCTATACGACTCATGCTCGACCTTTCGGTCCTCCGTGTTCCGAGGCCATGTCTGTACATGCTAGGCTCGTCAAGTCAACCTAAGTGTATTGCGTTTGTTCCGAGGCCATGTCTGTACATGCTAGGCTCGTCAACACCCGTTGTATTCGAACGTTAGAATCTATCACACCCGATCATCACGTGGTGCTTCGAAACAACGAACCTTTGCAACGGCGCACAGTTAGGGTGAACACTTTTCTTGAAATTATTATAAGGGATCATCCTTCTTGCTACCGTCGTTCTAAGAAAATAAGATGCAAAAACATGATAAACGTCACATGCAATCAAATAGTGACATGATATGGCCAATATCATCATGCTCCTTTGATCTCCATCTTCGGGGCACCATGATCATCTTCGTCACCGGCATGACACCATGATCTCCATCATCATGATCTCCATCATTGTGTCTTCATGAAGTCGTCACGCCAACGATTACTTCTACTTCTATGGCTAACCCGTTTAGCAACAAAGTAAAGTAATTTACATGGCGTTATTCAATGACACGCAGGTCATGCAAAATAATAAAGACAACTCCTATGGCTCCTGCCGGTTGTCATACTCATCGACATGCAAGTCGTGATTCCTATTACAAGAATATGATCAATCTCATACATCACATATATCATTCATCACATCTTCTGGCCATATGACATCACATAGCACTTGCTGCAAAAACAAGTTAGACGTCCTCTAATTGTTGTTGCAAGTTTTTACGTGGTTTGTAGGTTTCTAGCAAGAACGTTTTCTTACCTACGTATGACCACAACGTGATTTGCCAATTTCTATTTACCCTTCATAAGGACCCTTTTCATCGAATCCGTTCCGACTAAAGTAGGAGAGACAGACACCCGCTAGCCACCTTATGCAACTAGTGCATGTCAGTCGGTGGAACCTGTCTCACGTAAGCGAACGTGTAAGGTCGGTCCGGGCCGCTTCATCCTACAATGCCGCCGAAACAAGAAACGACTAGTAGCGGCAAGAAGAATTGGCAAACTCAACGCCCACAACTGCTTTGTGTTCTACTCGTGCATAGTAACTACGCATAGGCCTGGCTCATGATGCCACTGTTGGGAATCGTAGCATAATTTAAAATTTTCCTACGCTCACCAAGATGCATCTATGGAGTGTACTAGCAACGAGGGGAAGGGAGTGCATCTACATACCCTTGTAGATCGCGAGCGGAAGCGTTCCAATGAACGTGGATGACGGAGTCGTACTCGCCGTGATCCAAATCACCGATGACCGAGTGTCGAACGGACGGCACCTCCGCGTTCAACACACGTACGGTGCAGCGACGTCTCCTCCTTCTTGATCCAGCAAGGGGGAAGGAGAGGTTGATGGAGATCCAACAGCACGACGGCGTGGTGGTGGATGTAGCGGGTCTCCGGCAGGGCTTCGCCGAGCTTCTGCGAGAGAGAGAGAGGTGTTGCAGGGGAGGAGGGAGGCGCCCAAGGCTGTAGGTTGCTGCCCTACCTCCCCCCTTTATATAGGCCCCTGGGGGATGCGCCAGCCCTGGGAGATGGGATCTCCAAGGGGGGGGCGGCCAAGGGGCGAAGGGGTTGCCTTGCCCCCCAAGGAAAGGGGGAAGCTCCCCCTAAGGTTCCCAACCCTAGGCGCATGGGGGGAGGCCCAAGGGGGGCGCCCCAGCCCACTAAGGGCTGGTTCCCTTACACTTTCAGCCCACGGGGCCCTCCGGGATAGGTGGCCCCACCCGGTGGACCCCCGGGACCCTTCCGGTGGTCCCGGTACAATACCGGTAACCCCCGAAACTTTCCCGGTGGCCGAAACTGGACTTCCTATATATAATTCTTCACCTCCGGACCATTCCGGAACCTCTCGTGACGTCCGGGATCTCATCCGGGACTCCGAACAACTTTCGGGTTTCCGCATACATATATCTCTACAACCCTAGCGTCACCGGACCTTAAGTGTGTAGACCCTACGGGTTCGGGAGACATGCAGACATGACCGAGACGCCTCTCCGGTCAATAACCAACAGCGGGATCTGGATACCCATGTTGGCTCCCACATGCTCCACGATGATCTCATCGGATGAACCACGGTGTCGAGGATTCAATCAATCCGTATGCAATTCCCTTTGTCAAACGGTATGTTACTTGCCCGAGATTCGATCGTCGGTATCCCAATACCTTGTTCAATCTCGTTACCGGCAAGTCTCTTTACTCGTACCGCAATGCATGATCCCGTGACTAACGCCTTAGTCACATTGAGCTCATTATGATGATGCATTACCGAGTGGGCCCAGAGATACCTCTCCGTCACACGGAGTGACAAATCCCAGTCTCGATCCGTGCCAACCCAACAGACACTTTCGGAGATACCCGTAGTGCACCTTTATAGTCACCCAGTTACGTTGTGACGTTTGGCACACCCAAAGCACTCCTACGGTATCCGGGAGTTGCACGATCTCATGGTCTAAGGAAAAGATACTTGACATTGGAAAAGCTCTAGCAAACGAAACTACACGATCTTTTATGCTATGCTTAGGATTGGGTCTTGTCCATCACATCATTCTCCTAATGATGTGATCCCATTATCAACGACATCCAATGTCCATGGTCAGGAAACCGTAACCATCTATTGATCAACGAGCTAGTCAACTAGAGGCTTACTAGGGACATGTTGTGGTCTATGTATTCACACATGTATTACGATTTCCGGACAATACAATTATAGCATGAATAATAGACAATTACCATGAACAAAGAAATATAATAATAACCATTTATTATTGCCTCTAGGGCATATTTCCAACAACCTCATCAAGTTCTACTTTCCTCCCACTCACTTCTTTCGAGAGAAACTCCTTCTCCAGAAAAATTCTGAATTTAGCAACAAAAGTTTTGCCTTCGGATCTGTGATAGAAGGTGTACCTAACAGTCTCCTTTGGGTATCCTATGAAGACACATTTCTCCAATTTGGGTTCGAGCTTATTAGGTTGAAGCTTTTTCACATAAGCATCGCAGCCACAAACTTTAAGAAACGACAACTTTGGTTTCTTGCCAAACCACAGTTCATAGCCGTCGTCTCAACGGATTTTGATGGTGCCCTATTTAACGTGAATGCGGCCGTCTCTAAAGCATAACCCCAAAACGATAGCGGTAAATCAGTAAGAGACATCATAGATCGTACCATATCTAGTAGAGTACGATTACGACGTTCGGACACACCATTAAGCTGTGGTGTTCCGGGTGGCGTGAGTTGCGAAGCTATTCCGCATTGTTTCAAATGAAGACCAAACTCATAACTCAAATATTCTCCTCCACGATCAGATCGTAGAAACTTTATTTTCTTGTTACCATGATTTTCAACTTCACTCTGAAATTCTTTGAACTTTTCAAATGTTTCAGACTTATGTTTCATTAAGTAGATATACCCATATCTGCTCAAATCATCTGTGAAGGTGAGA
This sequence comes from Aegilops tauschii subsp. strangulata, assembly GCF_002575655.3. Lineage (NCBI taxonomy): Eukaryota > Viridiplantae > Streptophyta > Magnoliopsida > Poales > Poaceae > Aegilops > Aegilops tauschii. Next base: position 72,956,153 of record NC_053039.3, on the reverse strand, counting down.
AAATAACGATATCCACCACGAGCCTCAATATTCATCGGACCACATACATCTGTATGTATGATTTCCAACAAATCTGTTGCTCTCTCCATAGTTCCGGAGAACAACGTTTTAGTCATCTTGCCCATGAGGCACGGTTTGCAAGTACCAAGTGATTCATAATCAAGTGGTTCCAAAAGTCCATCAGTATGGAGTTTCTTCATGCGCTGTACACCGATATGACCTAAACGGCAGTGCCACAAATAAGTTGCACTATCATTATCAACTCTGCATCTTTTGGCTTCAATATTATGAATATGTGTATCACTACTATCGAGATTCAACAAAAATAGACCACTCTTCAAGGGTGCATGACCATAAAAGATATTACTCATATAAATAGAACAACCATTATTCTCTGATTTAAATGAATAACCGTCTCGCATCAAACAAGATCCAGATATAATGTTCATGCTTAACGCTGGCACCAAATAACAATTATTTAGGTCTAAAACTAATCCCGAAGGTAGTTGTAGAGGTAGCGTGCCGACCGCGATCACATCGACTTTGGAACCATTTCCCACACGCATCGTCACCTCGTCCTTAGCCAATCTTCGCTTAATCCACAGCCCCTGTTTCGAGTTGCAAATATTAGCAACAGAACCAGTATCAAATACCCAGGTGCTACTGCGAGCATTAGTAAGGTACACATCAATAACATGTATATCACATATACCTTTGTTCACCTTGCCATCCTTCTTATCCACCAAATACTTGGGGCAGTTCCGCTTCCAGTGACCAGTCTGCTTGCAGTAGAAGCACTCAGTCTCAGGCTTAGGTCCAGACTTGGGTTTCTTCTCCTGAGCAGCAACTTGCTTGCTGTTCTTCTTGAAGTTCCCCTTCTTCTTCCCTTTGCCCTTTTTCTTGAAACTGGTGGTCTTATTGACCATCAACACTTGATGCTCCTTTTTGATTTCTACCTCCGCAGCCTTTAGCATTGCGAAGAGCTCGGGAATTGTCTTATCCATCCCTTGCATGTTATAGTTCATCACGAAGCTCTTGTAGCTTGGTGGCAGTGATTGGAGAATTCTGTCAATGACGCTATCATCCGAAAGATTAACTCCTAGTTGAATCATGTGATTATTATAGCCAGACATTTTGAGTATATGGTCACTGACAGAACTATTCTCCTCCATCTTGCAGCTGTAGAACTTATTGGAGATTTCATATCTCTCAATCCGGGCATTCTTTTGAAATATTAACTTCAACTCCTGGAACATCTCATATGCTCCATGACGTTCAAAACGTCGTTGAAGTCCCGGTTCTAAGCCGTAAAGCATGGCACATTGAACTATCGAGTAGTATCAGCATTGCTCTGCCAGACGTTCTTAACGTCGTCAGTTGCATCGGCAGCAGGCCTGGCACCCAGCGGTGCTTCCAGGACGTAATTCTTCTGTGCAGCAATGAGGATAATCCTCAAGTTATGGACCCAGTCCGTATAATTTCTACCATCATCTTTCAACTTTGCTTTCTCAACGGAACAACAGCACGGGCCATCTATCTACAATCAACATAGACAAGCAAGATACTATTAGGTACTAAGTTCATGATAAATTCAAGTTCAATTAATCATATTACTTAAGAACTCCCACTTGGATAGACATCCCTCTAATCCGCTAAGTGATCACGTGATCCATATCAACTAAACCATGTCCGATCATCACGTGAGATGGAGTAGTTTCAACGGTGAACATCACTATGTTGATCATATCTACTATATGATCCACGCTCGACCTTTCGGTCTCCGTGTTCCGAGGCCATATTTGTTATATGCTAGGCTCGTCAAGCTTAACCTGAGTATTCCGCGTGTGCAACTGTTTTGCACCCGTTGTATTTGAACGTAGAGCCTATCACACCCGATCATCACGTGGTGTCTCAGCACAAAGAACTTTCGCAACGGTGCATACTCAGAGAGAACACTTATACTTTGATAATTTAGTGAGGGATCATCTTATAATGCTACCGTCAATCAAAGCAAGATAAGATGCATAAAAGATAAACATGACATGCAATCAATATAAGTGATATGGCCATCATCATCTTGTGCTTGTGATCTCCATCTCCAAAGCACCGTCATGATCACCATCGTCACCGGCGCGACACCTTGATCTCCATCGTAGCATCGTTGTCGTCTCGCCAATCTTATGCTTCTACGACTATCGCTACCGCTTAGTGATAAAGTAAAGCATTACAGGGCGATTGCATTGCATACAATAAAGCGACAACCATATGGCTCCTGCCAGTTGCCGATAACTCGGTTACAAAACATGATCATCTCATACAATAAATTTAGCATCATGCTTTGACCATATCACATCACAACATGCCCTGCAAAAACAAGTTAGACGTCCTCTACTTTGTTGTTGCAAGTTTTACATGGCGGCTACGGGCTTAGCAAGAACCGTTCTTACCTACGCATCAAAACCACAACGATAGTTTGTCAAGTTGGTGTTGTTTTAACCTTCGCAAGGACCGGGCGTAGCCACACTCGGTTCAACTAAAGTTGGAGAAACTGACACCCGCCAGCCACCTATGTGCAAAGCACGTCGGTAGAACCAGTCTCGCGTAAGCGTACGCGTAATGTCGGTCCGGGCCGCTTCATCCAACAATACCGCTGAACCAAAGTATGACATGCTGGTAAGCAGTATGACTTATATCGCCCACAACTCACTTGTGTTCTACTCGTGCATATGACATCTACGCAAAAAACCGGGCTCGGATGCCACTGCTGGGAACGTAGTAATTTCAAAAAAATTCTACGCACACGCAAGATCATGGTGATGCATAGCAACAAAAGGGGAGAGTGTTGTCCATGTACCCTTGTAGACCGAAAGCAGAAGCGTTAGCACAACGCGGTTGATGTAGTCGTACGTCTTCACGATCCGACCGATCCAAGTACCGAACGTACGGCACCTCTGAGTTCAGCACACGTTCAGCTCGATGACGTCCCTCGAACTCCGATCCAACCGAGCTTTTAGGGAGAGTTCCGTCAGCACGACGGCGTGGTGACGATGATGATGTTCTACCGACGCAGGGCTTCGCCTAAGCACCGCTACGATGTTATCGAGGTGGATTATGGTGGAGGGGGGCACCGCACACGGCTAAGAGATCAAGAGATCAATTGTTGTGTATTTGGGGTGCCCCCTGCCCCCGTATATAAAGGAGCAAGGGGGGAGGCGGCCGGCCTAGGAGGAGGGCGCGCCAAGGGGGGAGTCCTACTCCCACTGGGAGTAGGACTCCTCCTTTCCTTGTTGGAGTAGGAGAAGGGAAGGGAGAAGGAGAAGGAAGGAAGGGGGCGCCCCCCCTCCCTAGTCCAATTCGGACTAGTCCATGGGGAGGGGTGCGGCCACCCTTTGGGGCCTTTCTCTCCTTTACCGTATGGCCCATTAAGGCCCAATACGAATTCCCGTAACTCTCCGGTACTCCGAAAAATACCCGAATCACTCGGAACCTTTCCGATATCCGAATATAGTCGTCCAATATATCAATCTTTACGTCTCGACCATTTCGAGACTCCTCGTCATGTCCCTGATCTCATCCGGGACTCCGAACTCCTTCGGTACATCAAAACACATAAACTCATAATATAACCGTCATCTAACTTTAAGCGTGCGGACCCTACGGGTTCGAGAACTATGTAGACATGACCGAGACACGTCTCTGGTCAATAACCAATAGCGGAACCTGGATGCTCATATTGGCTCCCACATATTCTACGAAGATCTTTATCGGTCAAACCGCATAACAACATACGTTGTTCCCTTTGTCATCGGTATGTTACTTGCCCGAGATTCGATCGTCGGTATCTCAATACCTAGTTCAATCTTGTTACTGGCAAGTCTCTTTACTCGTTCCGTAATACATCATCCCGCAACTAACTCATTAGTTGCAAGGCTTGCAAGGCTTTAAGTGATGTGCATTACCAAATGGGCCCAGAGATACCTCTCCGACAATCGGAGTGACAAATCATAATCTCGAAATATGCCAACCCAAAAAGTACCTTCGGAGACACCTGTAGAGCACCTTTATAATCACCCAGTTACGTTGTGACGTTTGGTAGCACACAAAGTGTTCCTCCGGTAAACGGGAGTTGCATAATCTCATAGTCATAGGAACATGTATAAGTCATGAAGAAAGCATTAGCAACATACTAAACGATCGTGTGCTAAGCTAACGGAATGGGTCAAGTCAATCACATCATTCTCTTAATGATGTGATCCCGTTAATCAAATGACAACTCATGTCAATGGCTAGGAAACATAACCATCTTTGATCAACGAGCTAGTCAAGTAGAGGCATACTAGTGACACTCTGTTTGTCTATGTATTCACACATGTATCATGTTTCCGGTTAATACAATTCTAGCATGAATAATAAATATTTATCATGATATAAGGAAATAAATAATAACTTTATTATTTCCTCTAGGGCATATTTCCTTCAGCTACCGACTAATCTGCTCAATGCTGCAACCGGTGCTATGCGGAGTCTGCATGACAGTGTTCTTTCTTTGGAGAAGCGGCGTCTCTCCGAGAATGATATGGCATACCCGGTTTTCGTGGCCAAGGTGCCAGAGGGCAAGGGCTTTGTGGATAGCACCATCGGGGGTACGATCGTCCTGCGGTTTGATGACATCTTCGCTATGTTTAACTTTCATCCGCTGCACTACACCTTCGTTCGACTAATTTCGCATGCGGATCATTAGAGACAAGACCCCGGACATCGTGATAGTCGACCCCTTCTACATGCGTGCCAAGATCTTGGGCAGCGCTGGGGACCAGCAAGTCGCGGGTTCATACCTCGAAGGCGTCATTCTGGCAAACCCAGATAAGGATAACTTCCTCGTGCCTTACTTTCCCGAGTAAGTCATCCCCTCACCACCCCGTAACATATGATTTCTTAGATTTTGATCGTTCTTTTTTTCTAACATTCCGTGTTTTGTGCAGTGACACACATTGCACACTCATCCTCTTAAACCCGAAATATTTCATGGCCACGTACTTCGACCCGGACCGTCAGTCAAAAAAAGACTACACAAATATCAAGAAAGTGTTTGATGATGTTCTCCCTGTCTACGCCAGATCTGGAGGCACCTTCAGCAGGCCAGTTCGTAGGTACGGCAAGCACATCTTCACCCATAATACGACGTTCCCCTGCGTCAAGCAGCCGCCTGGCGGTCAGAAAGATGCCTACTACGCCCTCCATCACATGCGGGCGATCGTACGGGACCATAATCACCTTCTGCTACCAAATAATCTCAAAGATTGGGCCGCACGCTTGTCGGCAATCCAGGACGCGGACATCAGACAAGAATTCTTTCGCATCCAGTCGGAGTTTGCGGAAATTATCCATCAAGATGTCCTTCGTACCTCGGGGTAGTTCTATCTCAGATATCAACCGTCCAACAGTGAGATAGAAACAACGCTACAAATGCAGGCTGACAGCGCCCGTGATTTCATGACCATCACGAAAGACGGCGGCTTCATCCACGCTCCGGTCCCTGAGTCGAGTCCAAAGTAGTGATGTTATGTAGTTCTGAAATGTCGATTGGCTCATGTTGTAATATTAAACTTTAATGAACTTGTATGTCTCTTTGGTTTGGACAGTCGTTCAACTTATATGTAATCGATGCTATTTATTAGTAAGACCATGAATCGTGCTATTAATGTGTTGCTTTTCTTTTTCGATCCTTTTGTTGCATACTTATATATTGCTTATGTATTGTCTGTGAATTGCTACTAACATTTTGTTTGGCTAGTGCATAGAGATGCCATTGTATGTCGTGTACAAGGGTAAGGTTCCCGGAGTCTACGACGACTGGGAGGAGTGTCGGAGACAGGTTCATCGTTTCAGCGGTAACAGTTACAAAGGGTACACTACTAGGGCGGAGACGGAAGCTAGATACGCGCGCTATCTAGCGGGAGAGAGGAGGGAGCAGAGGAGGAACCGGATGAAGACCAGTTTCATCGCGATGATGCTAATCGTGATGACCGCAGCTCTCTTCTATGTGATGGTAGTTTAGATGATCGATATCGACTTGTAATGTGAAGACAAACTCTCTACTCGCGGTTTCGAGACTTGTAATGTTCTAACTTTGTTCGGTCTTTTGAATTCGGAGACTAATATGATGAATTGTATTCGGAGACTAATCTTCTATTGTATTCGATAACTCTGCTGTTTATATGTTGTGCTGTCTATATTCTGTGCAGTAATATGTTTTGTAACCTGTGCAAATATCAGAAAAGAAAAAAAATCCCTAATATTCATACTAGTGGCGCACCACCCAGCACTTTAGTGGCGCACTGCAAAATGCACACTAGTGGCGCATCATCAACAAGTACGCCATTAGTAAGCCAGAGCACATGGTTAAATATGGCCCCCTGGGAGGCATACTAATGGCGCACCGTATGGTATACTAATGGTGCACTACCTGGTGCGCCATTAGTATCTGATGATGCGCCATTAGTAAAAAATCTAATGGCGTGATGCTAGTGGCGCACCTGTAGTGCGCCATTAGTAGGCAAAACAGGTGCGCCACTAGCATGCCTTTTCCTAATATTGTAGCTGTGCACAAGAGATCGCGGTAGACAATCGATTGAGGAGGGCCAGAACGAACGCGCGCGCACACACAATTAAGCAGTAGGGTAGCAGGGTTAGTGCATGCATTTTCCAAATCCGCGCAGTGTACATTAATTAGTGCAGCTACCGTGTCACAGTATACTCCATCAATCGATCGATCGATCGATCACGCGCGCGCCTGCGCTGCGTACCTCTCGAAGACGACAGCGAGGAGGAAGAAGAAGGCGGCGGCGACGAGGTTGCGGTAGAGGAGCAGGATGAGGGGGTGCATGTCGTTGAGAGCCACCTTGGTAAGGAGCATGGTCACCACCGTCAGCACCTGCACAAGCAGCATGCCGGCCGGCAGCGCGACCTGCTCCGCCCGCCTCCTCCTCCTTGCCTCATACTCCGCCACGGTCATCACGGCCACGTCGTCGCCGCTCCCCGCCATGTCCAGAGTCGATCAGGTGCCGGCCGATCGAGGGCTTAATTTCCTGGGACGCGATCGAGCAAGGAGCAACGCAACGCCGAGAGGAGGGGGAAGATATATATAGCCACGAATGAACAAGCAAGCGACATGATCGTGGAATGCAGCTGGCTGGTGGCTTTGCGCTGCGCTTGCGTCTGCGTGGTCACTAACTGGTTGGTGTGGTAGGTACTATGTTTTTTTTGCGGGGTGTAGGTACTATGTTTTGAATTGAATCCATACGTAAATAATGTTTCCAAATTTGGTCCATGCATGCACCTCCCTACCTCCCCGCAAAAAAAAAAATCGACGCCCCAATGATTTGCCATATGTGTTGTCGGGTGTGGCTAGGTCTCAGTCGACTGAGACTTAACCAAGTCTTAGTCAAGTGATATAATATGTAAGAAGAAAAAAAACTAAAAATAATTTTTTGTAAGAATCTCCATGCAAAATCAAAGGAAGGTAGCATCGATTGAGACATAATGAAGCAAAACTGTTGCCATGTTATGCAATATGAATACAATCCAAAACATTTTGTAAAAGTAATGTTTTAATTGCCTTGGCCGGTCCTGGTACAAACAAGTGAGAGAATATTTGAAATATCTTGAGACATTGATTTATTTTGTCCTCGAGGAGGGATATTGCGCCATGAATACCGGTGGCACCCCTGATATAATCACACCTACTCTCTGGTTATTGGGGGTGCTCAATTTACCATCTTGGTAGCCTCTACCTTACTTTGCTCGTTGTATCTCTCCCTTTTGTGTATAGTGGTTTTCATATTAATGGTCTCATTAGAAAATAGACCTTCATTGTGGCGACTTCCTTTACCCAGAAAATTGTACATATGTGCTATTTTTGGCTTTTCTTTAGCCAAATATATATGGCTGGTGGTGCTCAGTGCTTTTGGTCTTGCTCGACCAACATGATAGGACTAATGACATGCTTGGCAGATGGGTATCTTCTTTTGCATCGGATCCAGGTGAGCTGGTGCTCTGTGGTTGACAACTTGGAAAACTAGGAAATGTAGTTCGGGTAGGCACACTGTCGATGTCAAAGAAATTAAACACTATAGGGATTGCAAAAATGTAGTTTGCTTGTAGTTTAGTGTTGCAAATGTAGCATGGCTTTAGCATAATGGAGACAGTCTAATTACAATATGAGGAAGGAATTATAATCAATATGTATATGATGACTTGTCCACGTTGACGAAAGAAGCAAAGGGTCCCTAAGAAAAGGCAAAGGCTTGTTCACTCTGTTACTAGTTCATATCATGATGACTTGTCACACATATATGCTTTGATGATGACCACGATCACATGAAGCAAACTAGTCTAGGTTTGTCAAGCTATTACCGATGTTTTATTTATTTTTCTAGTTACAATATCATTGTCATGGAGAAGCCATTACCGATGTGTTGTTTATTTATTTATTTTGAGTTGACCGATGATGAGCGTCTGCGTTGTGTCCTTGTTGAAGGTGGTGGATTAAATCTCAACTTTAAGGATGAAAATCGCATGACTGACCTATGTTTGGACTTGTCACAATTAGCACACGTGCGGTATTTCCCTCTTGAAGGCTTAGCCTAGGAGTTGTATACTTTTTGTTTGTTGTGGACTTTTACCATATGGTTAGTGGTTGCCTGGCGGCACTACTCTCGCGAGGCATGGCCTCGGGTTTTTTTTTTCGGGTCGAATTTGTTCCGTTGCGTGATTTTCTTTCTTGAATAATATATGGTTATATGCATCTTTTGATGCAAAGGCCGGGAGTCATCCTCTTTTTCGAAAACAAATGATGTGGATTGTTTCACGGTCCCATTTGAAGTCATTATTTTTCATGATCAATTTTATTAAGCATATCCACATGGACATAACACTAAAAAGTATTTGACCTAAAAATTTCATGTCATGGATCAAGTATGTTTGAGACTGTGTATAGTAACAAAAGCAATCACCTGAAGTACTGAACTATAAATAGAGTTCCTGATAGCAAATTAGTTACATACTCTATATTATTAGACCATCAAAGCAATAAGGGATTTGTAAGCTCATGTGGTGTTCATCAATGACACTTTCTTTCTTCCTTTATCTCATTCATGTAGACCGAGCTCTGAATGAAGTCAGGCTCATGTCGTAGACTCCGATCAGCATTATTCCTCCCTCTTCTACTCGCATTGTCAGCCGGAATGGGGGGAAGAGGCCGTACCCGTGTGTAGTAGTAGGTTTTCCTTTGCTTTACTTCTCCTGCCAAATAAAGAGGCAGTTAGATCTAGATCCACCCTGATTCCTTCTCTATCTCCTCTCCCTCTCATTCATGGTGATGTAGGCGAGGTAGAGGGTCGGACAAGATTACGCTCCTAAGTTGGCACCTCTTGGCCAAATCCATATGGCGACGAGTTCTTTTCACCGCCAACGCCCTCACTAACCCGCCCCCCTTTTGCTTCTCTAAATAAACCTGATCTTGGTTATCCTCTCCTCATTGGGAAATATTGTTCGAGTTGGGGAGTCATCCCTGATTTGGAGGAGCTTTAGCCTCTCCTCCTCCTCTCTTCTACTCGTCGTGGTGGGAAGATAGGGGGTGGATTACCGGAGTGTGGTGTTTGGGCTGCAGTTCGTCACCGCTGGTGTTTGCGTTGAGGCTACCACTCCGGTCATCATCGCAACCATGTTGGTCAGAGGAAAAGTTGTTCGAGTTGGGGAGATGGTCAAACCAGAGGCCCTAGTCACCCCTATCTGGAGGAGCTTCGGCCTCTCCTCCTCCTCTCTTCTCTTCATCATGGTGGTGGAAGGATAGAGGGGGAGGGAGGGATTACTGAAGTGTAGTGTTTAGGCAGTTGTTCGTCACCGCTGGTTTTGGGTTGAAGCTACCGCTCAGGTCTTCACCGCAGCCATAATTTCCAAAAGGGAGGTAATTGCCCTTTGATATAGAGTCCATGGTGTCCTTCTCTGATGAGCTATGCATCTCCTTCGTAGGCAATGATGGTTACATTGAACCAAGTGGTTTGCCTCCGGTGTCAGCGCAATTGGTTTTGCGTTTAGGTAGTTTTTACACCCAATTGCAATTTAGATTCTATATTGGGGCCCTCCATAAAAAGGTCAGGGCCAAGTTGTAGTTCTCTTTTCTTTGAATTCTTGTGTCAGCATGTGCTCTTCGTCCACAAAGGACCCATACTCTGTTAAAAAAAGTTACTACGATTGAATGGTCCAACTAATTTCATCCCTAAGAAAAAAAAGGAAAAACACATGCCATCTCTCTATTTTTCACAAAATTTGATTGAAGCCCAATTACTTTTGTGTCGAGTGCCAAATAGACACTGCGTTTTTTTACTAACCTATGAATATGAGCGCAGCCAAGTTATAATGAAGCAGGTAGGCATATACTCGTGCATTCTTTCTCCCGTTGGCACATATTGCACACATGGTCACTGGATTCATCTGTTGGCAGATAAGGATGAAGACAACCCTCTGTGAATGGTCTATATACATACATACATGTGTGTGTGTGTGTGTGACGTCTGTTTGTGATCTCTTCTGTCTCTATTTGTGTCTTAGGGTGTCTCCAACACTGACCTTTAAACCGCCTGCATCCGTTCAGATCGAGCTGTTTGGGAGTTCAAACCGCCGCCACGTAGGACTCCGACACCCCCGACCCACTCAGATCCCCTTCGGATCCACTTTTCTTCCACTCTGCCCCTGCTCCCTCATACTTTGCATCCTCACCCTCCTCGTCCAACATTGTGGTTGTACCTCTTCGGATGCCGCCTAGGCATCACAGGACGTCTGTAGCCCCCACCAACGCGCCTGCCCTCCTTGGACTACGCCACCATCCACCCAAGGTCCCTCCACCCCTGCTGACAACGTCCATGGCGAACACCATGCCCAGTAGGTGTTCGGTCAAATGTCATTGAGCTTTTTTTTAACTTCTTGTTATTTGCTAGAGTAAGCATGATGGTCGGGTACTCAGTGAAGGAGGATGACTTGGTGTGGGATGCATGGTTGGTCGTATTTGCGGCCTTTGTAGAAAGGAAATCAAGGGGCTCGATGTTTTGGCAGCACATGTATGCTTCATTTCATGCGCGAAAGAATTTCGCGCCCTATGACATGCATGTCATCCATGAACACAAATGAAGCCGATATCGCATAGACGGTCCACCCTCTGCAACTCTGTCATGAAGTTTTGCAATGGAGGCAATGTGGCCATCAAGCTAGTCAGCCAAGGAGATCGTAAATTTTGCTTTCTGTACATATTGGTTAATTCATTGTTGGATTTCTATTTGAAAAAGTACACTCTTGAATTTCTATTTGAAAGAGTTTCTCGAAGTTATAATTTTTGTGACATATAGTTTACATTTTATTAGTTAAATTTGTTGGTCAAACATTAGCCCAAAATGAGAGGGGGGCTAATAAACCCGACGGAGGTAGTAATTCGTCACGCTCGGCGTGGATTAAGATCGATCCTAAAACGGACACGGTATCTGCTCAACGAGGAGAGTGATATGGGAGCCGGCCGTCTAGTTTTTTAAATGTCTGTCTCAGTATTCTATATTTCATTAATCTTATGAATGATCAAAGTTTGGTTCAAAATAGTAGAAGCCTTAATAAATCTGGACCGAGGTAGTAACAGCTCTGCCCAAGCTGGACAACTCGTTAGGCAATGCCATCATCGGCGTCTCCTGCACACCTCAGCTCCTGCTCGGCGTTGACTGCTTTGGCGGCCGCGAGCTCCTTGCTTTTGCCCCACAGAAACGCATAGAGGTCGACGACAACGAGCGCCGCTCCCAGCACGCCTCCGAGGTAGACGTCGGTTCCGAGCACGACGGCGTCTACGGCGGTGGTGGCGACGAGCGACAGGGAGTTGAACATGGGAGGGTAAATCGGGCCGCGGCGCTCCACCGCCCACGACACGAGCACGAACGTGACGCCCGTGTTGAACACCCCGGAGTAGACCACCGTGGCCAGCTGCAGGTCCCAGCGCAGCGTCCACGTGCGCGCCCATTCATGTCCGTCACCGGCGGGGGCGAGGACGACCGCCACGGCCGCGGCCACGGCAGACTGCAGGCTGCCCCCGACGCACGTGAGCGCCGTGGCCCAGTACCGGGACGGGAACACCTTGGCAACCTTGGCCTGCACGACGAACCAGAGCGCGTAGCTGACGCAGCTCCGCACAGGAAAAGCGTGCCGATGGCCATGTCGCGGCCGCCGTGTGGCGAGGCGACGTGGGGGTTGGCGTGGGAGGACTGCCGGAGGTGCGGCAGCAGGAGATGGGTGCCCTTGCAGAGGCTGACGACCATGGTGCCGGCGACGCCCACGACAGCTCCGAGGAGCTTCATCCTGCTGGCCCAGGCGGCGAGGGAGAGGCGCTCGGCCCGGAGCACGACGGCGATGATGAAGGTGGCGATGGGGATGAGGTTGAGGAAGTTGACGGCGTATGCGGCGCTGGTGGCCCTCAGGCCGCAGTAATACAACCCCATCGCCAGCAGTACTCTACATACATATACATACATAAACATGTGAGAGGAATATTAATGTAAATTGAAAATAATTAAGAATGAGTTTATCCACAAAATGTATGCCAGAATTAATCTGCATCTGTACATCTCCATTCCAGTTATATGTACTAACTAGCCTAAAAAACGTCTTACATTTTGAGACAGAGGTATTACTTTTCTTCTACTCAGAACAAGATTATGCTTTTTCCCTCTAAAAACATGATATTTTTCTTTCTTTTGGATTTGCTGTTTAATTATAACTAAGGTGACTTGTGCCTTGGTTGAAGTTTGCAAACGGGCAAATCACACATGCATTTCTAAAAATAGAACTGCTGGCTGCATAAAATACAAGCTACTAGTTGTAAGAATAGATTGGGAGTGTGCCTCAAAAAAAAAAGAATAGATTGGGAGTGGTTGTAGTGCGAACCCGAACGTTGCGTTGAGGGAAATTCAGCCCAACACTCGCGGGTTCACTTTCTTCCACATCTCCCTGCAACAGTTAATTTAATTAATTACTATCAAAAAACAACTAGGCAGGAACTTATTAATCAGTGCAAGAAGAACAAGCTAGCTAGGCAACTAAAGAAATGACCAGGACACATCAGAAAAATGGATGCATGGGAGATACTGTTCTTTCCGTATACTGCATGCATGCATCGACGGGAGGAGACGTTATCTCAGTTATTAATTACCATCTCGGTTATTCGCAGCAATAAAATTTAGTTAGCATCTCAGTTACTAATTTCTTGTGCTCTCACTTGAAGAGGTTAATACGTATTCACAAGAGTAGGTGTGACTTTCCAAATTGACACACAGACAGAGTAGCTAATACATTAATTAGTGCTGATCTCGTTCCATTAGCAGTTCAGTTGGCGTGTCTAGCGCTAGCTAGCTACTCCCTTCGTTTCAAAATAGACGACTCAACTTTATATTAATTTTAATATAAAGTTAATATAAATTTGAGTCGTTTATTTTGGAACGGAGGGAGTAGCTGTCAGGACACTGACCCAACTGATCAAAACACAGACCAGCTGATCCTTGTCCGAACTTCCCAATTCTGTCAAGTGCTTGTCTGGTACATTTCGCAAAAAAAAAAAGGTGTTTCTCTTGTACACACACTCTTAAGCAGAGGGTAGGAGTATAATCATTTTCCAAATCGAAGAAGAATGGTACAATTAGCAATAATGCTACACCTACAAAGGTTTGCATAACCTTCCAAACTAATTATCTCTCTCCCCCATTTTAAATGAGGTGGACCCCCTCATCCCCTATTACCAATCACAATCCTCCGCATCAGTTTATACGTAATTTTTTTAAGTAAATCTTTGTAGATGTAGCATTAATTAGTGTGTTTCTACTACTATGTGCATGCATGCATGATCACGGCCGTCGATCCATCGATCAGCACAAATGGAGAGAGTTGCATGCATGCGTGTAGTGTATGTCTAGCGCTGTCACGAAAACTAGCTAATTTGTATGTTAATCGCCCCAAAACTACAAAAGATTGTTTAATTTGGCAGTTGTGGCCAAATGTGTGCCAGTGTCAAAGGTTTTACTACTTTCATGATAGTATCAAAATACGTCTTATATTAAATTAGAGAGGCAGTGCGTGCGGACATGTATTGCTAATTAAATAACCTGCGTGAATAATATCTATATATGACCCAGACCATCATATTAACACGGCAACTAATTAATCGGCCCGCGCGGGTCAAATATACGTCGATCCACTGGTTCGTCACTCGAGCTAGCTTTAGCTACATGGTCGGCGTCGCATGCATAGCATAGCATAGCATAGTGAATTAATTAGCTAATAAATAACCAGTATACTGAAACAAAATACGTACAAAAGACGGTTTATCCATGAATGAATGGATGACGCATGGAAATATACAGTTTGGGGCGGACGCGGCGAACACGCATCGCACGCCGTACAGCAAAAGAATAGTGCGAGTGTACGTACTTTCTCTAGACCTAATCGATGGATGTGGCACCGTACTACGTATACCATCGATCGATGGGTCACGCGTGCGTACCTCTCGAAGACGACGGCGAGGGGGAAGACGAAGGCGGCGGCGGCGAGGTTCCGGTAGACGAGCAGGACGAGCGGGTGCATGCCGCTGTTGAGAGCCACCTTGGAAAGCAGCATGGTCACCACCGTGAGCACCTGCACCAGCACCATGCCGGCCGGCAGCGCCACCCGCTCCGCCTGCCTCCTCCTCCGCCCCCGCCATGACGGCCACGTCGCCATCGCGCCCCGCCATGTCCCGAGTCACGGAGTCAGGGACGATCGAGATCGAGAGCTTGATTCCCTGGGACAAGAGCAAGGAGGAATGCAACGCCGAGAGGCAAGACGGGGGAGATATATAGCCAGGAAGGAGCAAGCAAGGCGATATGATGCTGGAGAATGCAGCTGGTCAGTGGCTTTGCACTGCGTAACGTACGTGTGGTTACTTGGTTACATCTACTCCATTCCATACATACACAGTGTTTCAAGAACCGGTCCATGCACCTCTACCTCCCCGCAAAAAAAAACCAAAAAAAAACTGACATCCCCCAATCAATTGTGATATTTTGTGATACAAATGCAAAAGATTTTGCAAAGAAATTAATAATAACTAGTGATTAAATTGCCTGAAGATGAATAGATCAGAAATTTTCCCGTAAATATTTTTTTTTTGCTTGAGCCGGTCCTGGCTCAAACAGGTTCAAAACTCCGAATTATTGTGCTGGGCCAATAAGAGACCGCCACATGTCCTTGTTTGCCAACATCTCACATTAATATTTTTTCTGAAGTTTTGGCGAGTTTATTCGAATAACAATCAAATCATTTACATGTGTTGGGACTAGAAAGTTAGGAGGCCGATCCTGCCAAGAAAATCCAGTCCTCTGAATGAAGCCAAACCCATCAAGCTCATGAGCAGCAAGGTAGCCTCTCGTTTACAGTATGACATTGTCGCCCTACCAAATTCCGCCGTGAACTTTTGGCAATCATCTCTAACAACCGGTTTTGAAGCACGCTACTCCGATGGATTTAATATGGCTTGTTCGATTTTGTTGTGCTCTTACTGCCTCGGTCCTTCCTCACTTGGTCTACCGAAGGGAATACCAAATAGCTTCTCCAGACCGTATCTACATAGAGAGAAACACAAGAATTGTAGCTAGCATGGACGGTTTCTTACTACGGTCGGCAGTCGTTGGTGAAAGCTGAATAAAACTGTTGCTTATTGATGATTTGGTGCGACATACAAGAGTATATAAGAGGGTACAAACCGACTTGGGGTAGGGGTACAAAACTGACTTGGACTAGAAGTCGTATACCATAATGACTACTCTAACATTCCCCCGCAGTATCAACAGCAGGCTCGACGACGTTGAGACTGAAACAGATATCTTGAAACGGCTTAGTAGGCAGTGCCTTGGTGAAAATGTCAGCAAACTGAGCCGTAGAGGGAACATGAAGCACCCGAACCTGACCAAGAGCAACCTTTTCACGAACAAAATGAATATCAATCTCAATATGCTTTGTGCGTCGGTGTTGAACTGGATTGCTGGTCATGTAGACTGCTGATATGTTGTCACAGTAGACAATAGTGGCCTGCTCAATAGGCATGTGTAGCTCGGAGAGTAACTGCCGAATCCAGATGGTATCTGCAACGGCATGTGTCACAGCGCGATACTCAGCCTCGGCCGACGAACGTGAGACTGTAACCTGTCTTTTTGAAGACCAAGAAATCAAATTGTTACCAAGAAAAACACAAAAACCGGAAGTGGACCTTCGAGTGTCAGGACAACCAGCCCAGTCTGCATCAGAGTATGCGGTAAGCGAGTTTGGAGAAGAATTATTGAGGTGGAGACCATGATTGAGAGTTCCTTTTAAATACCGAAGAATGCGTTTAACATGATTATAGTGAGGAACCCGGGGATCATGCATATAGAGACATGCTTGTTGAACAGCAAAAGAGATTTCAGGACGAGTAATGGTGAGATATTGGAGAGCACCTGTTAGGCTACGGTAGAGAGTAGGATCGAAAAAGGGTTCACCGGTAGCCGAAAGTTTAAAACTAGTATCGACAGGAGTGCGAGATGATTGACTGTCAAGCATACCAACACGATTAAGAAGATCAAGAATATACTGGCGCTGGGAAAGAAAAAGGCTGGAGGAATCTCGAACAACAGCAATGCCTAAGAAATGATGAAGGAGTCCTAGGTCAGTCATAGAAAATTCAGATCTAAGAAGAGAGACAATATGATCTAAGAACTTTTGAGAGGAGGCGGTAAGAATGATATCATCTACATAGAGAAGTAAATAGGCAGTATCAGAAGTTTGATGATACACAAAAAGAGAGGTGTCGGAGAGAGATGGAGTGAAGCCTATTGTTTGAATGAAGGAGGAGAAGCGTTGAAACCAAGCTCGTGGGGCCTGTTTAAGACCGTAGAGAGATTTCTGAAGAAGACATACATGAGTTGGAAAGGATGGATTTTCAAAACCCAGAGGTTGCTGGCAGTAGACAGTTTCTTGAAGGGAACCATGGAGGAAAGCATTTTTAACATCAAGTTGGTGAATGGGCCATGAAGAGGAGACAACAACACTAAGAACGGTGCGAATGGTGCTAGGTTTAACAACAGGAGAGAAGGTTTCTTCGTAATCAATTCCTTGTTGCTGAGAAAAGCCACGACAAACCCACCTGGCTTTATATCGTGAGAGGCTCCCATCGGAGTGGAACTTTTGGCGAAAAATCCATTTGCCAGAAACAATATTTGTATTGGGAGGACGAGGAACAAGTTGCCAGGTGTTGTTTTGAAGTAAAGCATTATATTCTTCTTGCTTGGCAGCGGCCCAATTGGGATCAAGTAGAGCAGTTTTGTAATTCTTTGGAAGAGAAGTGAGAGATACGGAGGTATGAAGGTTTAGGCGGTCTTGGGGTTGATGAAATCCTGATTTGGCCCTAGTACGCATGCGATGATCATTAATCGGGGCTGCTATAGGAATAGCACGAGGGGGTAAGGTGGGTACTGGTGAGTCCGGCGCAGCGGAAGAGTCGGACAAAGGAGTAGGGCTGGGTGGTGGAGTGGGAGCAGGGCTGGGTGGTGGAGTGGGAGTAGGGGCCGGGGGTGTTGGGGAGGAAGCAGGGGTCGGGGGAGTTGGAGACGTCTCGGGTGGGGTGAGTGTATGGTTGGGATTGGCTATGGTGGGTGTTAATGGTGGTGGTGATAAGTTGTGTTCGGCAGGTAGGGGAGTATATAGTTGGAAAGGACGGGGAGAGGGGGTGTTTGCGGAGCTAGGGGTGTTGGATGGTGTAGTAGTGCGTTGTGAGAAAGGAAAAATGTGCTCAGCAAACGTGACATGACGAGAGACATGAACGTGTCCGGTGTGAAGGTCGAGGCAGCGATAGCCTTTGTGCTCGTCAGAGAAGCCGAGAAAAGCACATGGGATAGAGCGTGGTAATAATTTATTTGCAGAAGTGGCGTAGGCATTGGGAAAACAGAGACAGCCGAAAACACGAACTGCGGAGTAGTCGGGGTGGGAAAGAAAGAGGGAATAATAGGGAGTAGTGTTGGGTTTAGTTTTAGAAGGTCGAATATTTAGAAGGAAGGTGGCCATGTGTAGGGCTTCAGCCCAAAACTTGTGAGGCATAGATGATTGAATGAGGAGAGTGCGAACTATATCATTGAGGGTGCGAAGAGAGCGTTCTGCTTTACCATTTTGAGGGGAGGTGTAGGGACATGAGAACCTAAGCAGGATGCCATGTTGTAAGAAGAAAGTACGATTTTTAATGTTATCAAACTCGCGACCATTGTCACATTGGAAAAAGCGAATTGGGAGGAAGAAGTGAACAGACACATAGCGTTGAAAATTAAGGAAAAGAGAATGGACCTCGGATTTGTTGCGTAGAGGAAAAGTCCAGACAAAGTGGGTGAAATCATTTAGGATAACAAGGTAGTATTTAAAACCCGAAATACTTGCAATGGGAGAGGTCCATAAATCACAATGTATTAATTCAAAGGGATAAGTGCTACAAGAACTAGAGGAACTAAAGGGAAGACGCACATGTTTGCCTAATTGACAAGACTCGCAAAACACAGAATTATGAGAGTCCCTATGACATGGTATGGTAAATTCACTAAGCATAGAAGCTAAGACGGCGGGGTTGGGATGGCCCAAGCGACGATGCCAGAGATCGACGGAGGCCAGCATGGATGTTGGAGGGGTGGCGGTAGGAACTCCATTAAGAGAATAAAGATCACCGGAGCTATTGAAGCGAGCGATCTCGGCCTTGGTCAGGTAATCCTTCACGGATAAACCAAAAGGGTCAAATTCAGCCGAAACTAGATTGTCGCGGCGAACAGAGATAAGATTTTTAATGAGGGCGGGTGCAACTAGAACATCGCGAAGTAAAAGAGGTTTGGTGGAAGAGGGAAGTTGAGCCTGACCAACACAATATATAGGAATAGATGATCCATCTCCAAGGATAATGGAAAGGAAAGGAGATTTAGTGCAAGAAGATAACCAATTACTAGATGCAGACATATGACTAGAGGCCCCTAAATCAAAGATCCAATCCGTACCTGAGTTTCCTTGTGCAGCAAAGTTATTCATGGCCTGGAGAAAGGCAGCTTGATCCCAGCTCGGCGTCGCAGGTGAGGGTGGCGTCGGAAGCGGTGCCGGCGGATACGATGGTGAAGGCAGTAGGGCCGGCTGGGGAGTGTAGTAGGCATTGGCCGGCTGTGGTGGGGGTGGCGTCGGGAGCAGGACCGGCTGAGGTGTGTAGTAGGCGCCGCCGTCGGTGCTGTAATGACCATAAGGAGCATACGTCGGGGTGGCGTGATAGGCATTGGCCGGCTGTCGGGGGTTGAGAACCCCGGGAGCACCAGTAGGCGGCCGAAGGCCGGGTTGCCAGGCACCTGAGTATGCCGGCGGAGCACCGAGGGTGGACGGAGCGGACCAGGGCATGGGCCATGCTTGAACAAGCCCCGTCCAAGGATCATGAGGAGGCCGCCATGCAACTGCAGATGGAGCACTGGTGGGTGGTGCAGGACTCGGTGCTGGGGATGTCGTAGGCGGAACCGAACGAGTCAACGGCGGCCTGTAGATAGGGTTTTTGCCGCGGTAGTTCGGACTAGGACGCCAGCCTGGGGGCGGTTCAACAGATGACGATGCGGACGGCCCGGCGGCAGGAGCCGGCCTGGAAGGCGGCGCTGGTGTAGACGACAGAGGAGGACGAGCCGCAGCATGAAAGACCTTGGGGCGAGAGTCCTTGCTAGCTTGTGTTTCCGCCGCGAGTTGTAGCAAGGAACGAACTTCAGCGAAGGTAGGAGGGGGCCGTATCATCGGTATGAACGAGGCTTGCTTGTCAAAGTCTTCGCTGAGGCCGACGACGACGATATTGATTAGCTGTGAGTCGCTAACTGTATCGCCGAGTTCGCGGAGCTCATCACCAATGGTCTTAACGCGCTGGCAGAACAGGTTCACCGGGGCGTCTCCTTGCACCATATTGCGAAGCTCGGTGTGGAGAGCGTTTTTTCGAGCGTCGGTGTTGTTTTGGAAGAGCTGACGGAGGGAGTGCCAGATGTTGGCAGCGGTGGCGCCGTCGTGATCGAGCATGTTGAAGATCTCGGTGGTGATGCGGGTGTAGAACCACTGGACGATCGCGAGATCGTCTTTCAAGCATTGCGGATCGTCGGGGCGGGAAACACAGTTGGCGGCGACATGCGAGCGCAGGTTGCAGCGGCCGAGGTGGAGATCGAAGAGATGTCTCCAATGATAGTAGTTGTGGGCGGCGAGATCAAGAACCATGGGGATGTAGGGGCTGACGTCGGAGATTGTGTCAGCAAGAGATATTGGTGCGGCGAGGATCGGTGCAGGGTAGTTTTGTGGAGCTATGGTGACGGCCGAGAGAGAAGCGGCCGCGGCGTTGGCGGCCTTGGCGATGAGTGCGGCCCGGCGCTCGAAGTAGCCGGGCGGCGGCGGCGGCGGTGGCGTTGGCGGAGCCATACCCTAAACCCTGGGACCGGTATCTGATACCATGAAAGCTGAATAAAACTGTTGCTTATTGATGATTTGGTGCGGCATACAAGAGTATATAAGAGGGTACAAACCGACTTGGGGTAGGGATACAAAACTAACTTGGACTAGAAGTCGTATACCATAACGACTACTCTACCAGTTGGTTCGTCTACCACCAGTCGAGAATGGTGTGGATGTCGGTGGACATAGAGAAGAGGAGGAGCATGTCGTTGTAGTTTTTCTATTCGTGGGCTTCGAAGTATTAGGAGTCTCAATCTAGAGTGGTGAGGTGCATGTCTATACAGATTGACTCCGGGATGTCGTGGAACCCCAAGAGGACGACAGAATCTCACCAGAGCCAGAGATCAACACGGCGGTGATCCTTCATTAAACTCGAATAATACGGCCTCCAATCTCCACATTTAGAGTACTTCGACTCAATTCCTTTGGCAGGAGGCGTTAATTGGTCTGGCAACACAACATGAAGGTCTTGAGGTGAGACGAGGTGGCTTGGCACGACATTGTAGAAAATATATGTGGTCGTGCTATGGAAAAGGGGCGGACATATATAAGCGATGTGCTCCATAGCGACGGTGAAGCGGAGTGGGAGGAGGGACCACCAGCGGCATCGGATGGGAGATATCGGTGGTTGCATACTAGAATAGGAGATGTTAGAAGTGACGGGCGCTTCGTACTAGCAAGGAGAAGAAAAGCACGTAGAAAAGGGTCCCAAGCAACAAGACGAATAGGGGAAACAAAATCGCGAGATCGCGAGATCGTCTTTCAAGCATTGCGGATCGTCGGGGCGGGAAACACAGTTGGCGGCGACATGCGAGCGCAGGTTGCAGCGGCCGAGGTGGAGATCGAAGAGATGTCTCCAATGATAGTAGTTGTGGGCGGCGAGATCAAGAACCATGGGGATGTAGGGGCTGACGTCGGAGATTGTGTCAGCAAGAGATATTGGTGCGGCGAGGATCGGTGCAGGGTAGTTTTGTGGAGCTATGGTGACGGCCGAGAGAGAAGCGGCCGCGGCGTTGGCGGCCTTGGCGATGAGTGCGGCCCGGCGCTCGAAGTAGCCGGGCGGCGGCGGCGGCGGTGGCGTTGGCGGAGCCATACCCTAAACCCTGGGACCGGTATCTGATACCATGAAAGCTGAATAAAACTGTTGCTTATTGATGATTTGGTGCGGCATACAAGAGTATATAAGAGGGTACAAACCGACTTGGGGTAGGGATACAAAACTAACTTGGACTAGAAGTCGTATACCATAACGACTACTCTACCAGTTGGTTCGTCTACCACCAGTCGAGAATGGTGTGGATGTCGGTGGACATAGAGAAGAGGAGGAGCATGTCGTTGTAGTTTTTCTATTCGTGGGCTTCGAAGTATTAGGAGTCTCAATCTAGAGTGGTGAGGTGCATGTCTATACAGATTGACTCCGGGATGTCGTGGAACCCCAAGAGGACGACAGAATCTCACCAGAGCCAGAGATCAACACGGCGGTGATCCTTCATTAAACTCGAATAATACGGCCTCCAATCTCCACATTTAGAGTACTTCGACTCAATTCCTTTGGCAGGAGGCGTTAATTGGTCTGGCAACACAACATGAAGGTCTTGAGGTGAGACGAGGTGGCTTGGCACGACATTGTAGAAAATATATGTGGTCGTGCTATGGAAAAGGGGCGGACATATATAAGCGATGTGCTCCATAGCGACGGTGAAGCGGAGTGGGAGGAGGGACCACCAGCGGCATCGGATGGGAGATATCGGTGGTTGCATACTAGAATAGGAGATGTTAGAAGTGACGGGCGCTTCGTACTAGCAAGGAGAAGAAAAGCACGTAGAAAAGGGTCCCAAGCAACAAGACGAATAGGGGAAACAAAATTAGACATGCCCCCCCCCCCCCCCCCCCCCCCAATATGTGGCGGTGTCCTATTGGCCCTAGACCATAATTCATGTAGGGAGCCCAGTAGGTGAGCAGGGCCGGGTTCAAACAAGTAGGGAAATATTTGGAATATATTGAGACAATTCATTTAGTTTGTATTCCTGAGATATTACACAATTAATACATGTGGCATGGTTAATATATTGATACAATCACATCCATTCACTCTCTAGTTGTTGGGGACGGTCAAGTCGACATTACTTTACTTGTCATATCTCTCTCTTTTTTGTACAGAGTGAGTTCCGAATTGATTGTCTCATTTGGGAATAGTCCTTCATCGTGACGACTACCTTCCTTTATAACTAATTTGATTGTCTCATTGAGAATAGACCTTCCTTTAAAACTAATTACAAGTATTATTTTAGCTTTTATTTAGCCAAATTTGTATGGTCGATGGAACTCGGTGCGTTTGGTCTTGCTCAGCCAACCTGATAGAAATAATGACATGGCTTCGCATTGCATCGTGTGGTTTATAATGCAGCCCACATCCTGCTGACGACATCCATGGCGAACACCATCCCAGCAGATGTTCGGTCAAATGGCATTAAGCTTTTTTGTTGAAGTTTTTGTTATTTTCTAGAGTAAGCATGATGGTGGGGTACTCAGTGAAGGAGGATCACTTGTTGTGGGCTGCATTGTTGGTCTTATCTGCGGACTTTGTAGGAAAGAACTCAAGGGCTCGATCTGTTGGCAGCACATGCATACTTCATTTCATGCGCGAAAGAACTTCGCGCCCTACAACATGCATGTCATCCATAAACGCAAGTGAAGTCGATATCGCATCGACGGTACACCATCTGCAACTCCGTCATGATGTTTCACAGTGGAGGAAATGTGGCCATCAGGCTCTCGCCAATCATGGAGATCATAAATTTGCTTCATGTACATGTCGGTTAACTTATTCATCCACTCAATGTTGCTCTACATGTTGTATAGTTTGCATGCTCTACTGTGATGTACTACAGGACTGAGAGCAGGCCATTCACGCACATTTGGATGAAGCTAAGGGGCATCATGTGTGGGAGGTCATGTGCTAGCTCTCATTCTAGTATCGTTGAATTTGAAATCAGTGAATTCACAAAACTTGTTGAAGATCCGGTTCACCTTTAGACTATTGTTACATATTTACATGCTATTTATGGATGAATTGTCCTATTTTTTATTTTATTTTTAGTGTTGTGGTTTTTGAAAAAAAAACATAGACGGACATTTAGGGAACAGGATGGCCGGCTCTAAGAGCATCTCCAGCCGCGCCCCCAACAGGCCCCCCAGGCCACTTTTTCGGCGCCGGCGCCAAAAAGACGCCCCAGTCGCGGCCCCAGGACGCCGAAAATCGTCGGTTCGGCTCTTTTTCTGCCCGGCGGTCACAGGCCGAAGCCGGCGCACTGGGGGGCAATTGGCGGCTCCGGCGCAAGGGAAAAGCGCGGCTGGCCCACACCGTCAGGGGAAAAGTCAAGGTTTTCTTCCCCGACTCGCCTCCCAACCCCCGCGCCCTCGGCCGCCACTAGCTATATCCCGGCGCCGCCCGCCGCCCTTCACTGCTAGATAGCCACTCCCCGCCGGAAAAATAGCAGAGCTTCGCCGCGGCAGCCCCTCCAACAGCAGCTGGGCGTTTCCGGCCGCCGTTTCCGGCTGCGGAGGGGCAGTTTAGCGGCGGGTACACGCCCACCGGGCGCAAGGTGTTCGGCGATTTGCCTGCCTCGGCGATGGACTCGGATGACGAGGAAGCGCTCGCCGCGCTGCTGGAAGAGGAAGCCGAGGCCGACGTCCAGGAAGAAGAGCATCTCATGGTGCTCGCCGCCCTCGCCCAGCTGTTGGCGAGCAATGAAAAGCCGTGGCGAGGTGGGTCGGCGCCGGGGCGGGTGAAAGCAAAGAACCGACATCGTCTCGAAGGCTACTGCATGCTCTACTCCGACTACTTCGCCGATGCTCCACTTCACGGCGAGAAAACATTTCGGCGCCGTTATCGGATGAGCCGAAAGCTCTTCCTCAGGATTGTGAATTCCATCCGGGAGTTCGACAACTACTTCAAGTGCAAGATGGATTGCACCGGCCCTTGGATTCACCTCCATCCAGAAGTGCACGACAGCGATGAGGATGCTTGCATACGGAGCTCCCGGTGATTCACTCGACGACTATGGGCGCATGGCCGAGTCCACCAGCATAGAGTGTTTCTACAAGTTCTGTCGGGCAGTAGTGGCAGTGTTTGGACCGCAATACTTGAGAACACCCTATGCGGAAGACACTGCTCGGATCCTAGCACAGAATACAGCAAGAGGATTTCCTGGGATGCTTGGAAGCATCGACTGCATGCATTGGAAATGGAAGAATTGCCCATTTGCTTGGCAGGGGATGTACAAAGGCGCCAAAGGCGGTTGCAGTGTGGTACTTGAGGCGGTGGCCACACAGGACCTCTGGATTTGGCACTCCTTTTTTGGTATGCCAGGAACTCACAATGACATCAACGTGCTGCAGTGCTCTCCTGTCTTTGCCAAACTTGTTGAAGGTCATTATCCTCCGATGAACTTCGAGATCAATGGGCGGCACTACAACAAGGGGTACTATCTAGCTGATGGCATCTATCCGAGATGGTCGACATTTGTGAAGACGATCTCAAACCCTGTGGCAGGAGGCAAGAACGCCTGGTTTGCAAAGATTCAAGAGGCTTACAGGAAGGATGTCGAGCGGGCATTTGGTGTGCTCCAATCTTGATTTGTTGTTGTCCGGTACCCCGCTCAGACCTGGTCCAAAGATCAAATGTGGGAGATTATGACTTGCTGTGTCATCTTGCACAACATGATCATCGTGAGCGAGCAAGAAGACCCAATGTTTGACACTGAACCATACTACAGGCAGGGTCCTCTAGCCGAAGTTGATCACCAGCTACCGGCAACCTGGACTGCCTATCTCAGTATGCGTCAGGAGATCCGAGACCCACGGGTGCATCATCAACTGCAGAAAGATCTGATTGAGCACCTATGGAGGCTCAAGGGGGACGCCGTGTGATGAAATATGAGTTTTTATTTGTTGAACTATATAATTTGTATTGAACTATTTGTTGTTGTAGTATTTTGTTGAAGTATTTGATTTTTCTGTGATGAAATATGTGATAAGAAAAAATTGTGTTGATAATTAAACGCCGAGACACGGCGAACCACGCCAAATATGAGCTTATTCTCGCCCATATGGGCCCTTTAATTCGCCGAAATGGGGCTGAAAAGTGGGCCAATTTCGGCGCCTGGGGACAAGCTGGGGCGACGACTGGGCGCAAAACCGCCTCCAGTGCCGATTGTATCGCCGGTTTGCCTTCAGAAGGCGATTTTTATGCGTCCTGAGGGGGCAACGGCTGGAGATGCTCTAACTCTCAGTGCACAGGAATTAATCCACGCCGAGCGCGTGACGAACTAGCACAGATAGCAGCATAAAATAACTCTGCCAGTCTTATGTCCCGGACACATTGGAATGACTGTGTGCGATGTGATCACAGATTCATACGGCTCAATAGTTCAATTAATTCCATCGATATCTGTACCCAAGCTGGATAAAATCGCTAGGCAATGCCATCGTCGGTGTCTCCTGCACACCGCAGCTCCTGCTCGGCGTTGACCGCTTTGGCGGCCGCGAGCTCCTTGCTTTTGCCCCACAGAAACGCATAGAGGCCGACGACGACGAGCGCCGCTCCCAGCACGCCGCCGAGGTACACGTCGGTTCCGAGTACGACGGCGTCGACGGCGGTGGTGGCGACGAGCGACAGGGAGTTGAACATGGGAGGGTACACCGGGCCGCGGCGCTCCACCGCCCACGACACGAGCACGAACGTGACGCCCGTGTTGAACACCCCGGAGTAGACCACCGTGGCCAGCTGCAGGTCCCAGCGCAGCGTCCACGTGCGCGCCCATCCATGTCCGTCGCCGGCGGGGGCGAGGACGACCGCCACGGCCGCGGCCACGGCAGACTGCAAGCTGCCCGCGGCGCACGTGAGTGCCGTGGCCCAGTACCGGGACGGGAACACCTTGGCGACCTTGGCCTGCACGACGAACCAGAGCGCGTAGCTGACGCAGCTCCCGCACAGGAAAAGCGTGCCGATGGCCATGTCGCGGCCGCCGTGGGGCGAGGCGACGTGGGGGTTGGCATGGAAGGACTGCCGGAGGTGCGGCAGCAGGAGATGGGTGCCCTTGCAGAGGCTGACGACCATGGTGCCGGCGACGCCCACGACAGCTCCGAGGAGCTTCATCCTGCTGGCCCAGACGGCGAGGGACAGGCTCTCGGCTCGGAGCGCAACGGCGATGATGAAGGTAGCGATGGGGATGAGGTTGAGGAAGTTGACGGCGTAGGCGGCGCTGGTGGTCCGCAAGCCGCAGTAATACAGCCCCATCGCCAACAGTACTCTACATACATATACATACATAAGCTTGTGAGAGGAATATTAATGTGAATCGAAAATAATTAAGAATGAGTTTATGCACAATATGTATGCCAGAATTAATCTGCATTCCAGTTGCACGTACTACTTTTCTTGTACTCAGAACAAGATTATGCTTTTTCCCTTGAAAACATTATGTATTTTTTTTTAGATTTGCTGTTTAATTATAACTAAGGTTTCTTGTGCCTTTGCAGAAGTTTGCAAACGGGCAAATCACAAATGCATTTCTGAATATAGAACTGCTGGCTGCACAAAATACAAGCTACTACTAGTTGTGAGAATAGATTGGGAGTGGTTGTAGTGCGAACCCGAACGTTGCGTTGAGGGAAATCCAGCCCAGCACTCGCGGGTTCACCTTCTTCCACATCTCCCTGCAACAGTTAATTTAATTAATTACTATCAAAAAACAACTAGGCAGGAACTTATTAATCAGTGCAAGAAGAACAAGCTAGCTAGGCAACTAAAGAAATGACCAGGACACATCAGAAAAACGGATGCATGGGAGATACTGTTCTTTCCATATACTGCATGCATGCATCGACGGGAAGAGACGTTATCTCAGTTATTAGTTATTATTTTTTAGAACATCTTAGTTATTAATTACCATCTCGGTTATTCGCAGCAATAAAAATTACTAGCATCTCGGTTAATTAGTAGTAGAGGTACGTACTACTAATTTCTTGTGCTCTCACTTGAAGAGGGTTAATACGTATTCACAAGAGTAGGTGTGACTTTCCAAATTGACACACAGACAGAGTAGCTAGTACATTAATTAGTGCTGATCTCGTTCCATTAGCAGTTCAGTTGGCGTGTCTAGCGCTAGCTAGCTAGCTGTCAGGACACTGACCCAACTAATCAAAACACAGACCAGCTGATCCTTGTCCGAACTTTCCACTTCTGTCAAGTGTTAGTCTGGTACATTTCGCAAAACAAAACAGGTGTTTGTATTGTACAGACACTATTAAGCAGTAGGGCAGGAGTATACATCATTTTCCAAATCGGAGAAGAGTGGTACAATTAATTAGCAATAGTGCTACACCTATAAAGGTTTGCATAACCTTCCAAACTAATTCTCTCTCCCTCTTGATTTTAAGTCGGGTGGGCACCCTCATTCCCCTATTACCAATCACAATCCTCCCTATCAGTTATTTGTAAGTAAAATCTTGAAGTAAACCTTTGTAGATGTAGTATTAATTAGTGCACGGCGTGTTCCTACTACTATGTGCATGCATGCATGCATGATCAGGGTCGATCCCTCGATCAGCACAAATGGAGAGAGTTGCACGCATGTTTCTAGAGCGCTGTCACGAAAACTAGCTAATTTGTACGTTAATCGCCCTAAAATTACCAAAGATTGCCGAATTTGGCAGTTGTGGCCAAATGTGTGTCAGTGTCAAAAGTTTTACTACTTCCATGATAGTGTCAAAATACGTCTTATAATAATTAGAGAGGCAGTGCGTCAGGATACGTATTGCCAATTAAATGAACTGCGTGAATAATATCTATATATGACCCAGACCATCATATTAACACGGCAACTAATCCGCCGGCGCGGGTCAAATATACGTCGATCCACTCGTTCGTCACTCGAGCTAGCTTTAGCTACATGGTCGGCGTCGCATGCATAACATATAGCGAATTAATTAGCTAATAAATAACCAGTATACTGCAAAATACGTACAAAAGACGGTTCATGCATGAATGAATGGATGACACATGGAAATATACAGTTTGGGGCGGACGCGGCGAACACACATCGCACGCCGTACGTGCGTGAAAATTAGTGCAAACGTACGTACTTTCTCTAGAACTAATCGATGGATGTTGCACCGTAGTATACCATCGATCGATTGGTCAGGCGTTGCGTGCGTACCTCTCGAAGACGACGGCGAGGGGGGCGACGAAGGCGGCGCCGACGAGGTTCCGGTAGACGAGCAGGACGAGCGGGTGCATGCCGCTGTTGAGAGCCACCTTGGAAAGCAGCATGGTCACCACCGTCAGCACCTGCACCAGCACCATGCCGGCCGGCAGCGCCACCCGCTCCGCCTGCCTCCTCCTCCTCCTCCTTGCCTCATCCTCCGCCACCGCCATCACGGCCACGTCGCCGTCGCGCCCCGCCATGTCCCGTCGAGATCGAGAGCTTGATTCCCTGGGACAAGAGCAAGGAGGAATGCAATGCCGAGAGGCAAGACGGGGGAGATATATAGCCAGGAAGGAACAAGCACGGCGATATGATGGTGGGATGCAGCTGGTCAGTGGCTTTGCACTTCGTAACGTACGTGTGGTTAGTTGTTACATCTACTCCACTGGATACATACACAGTGTTTCAAGAATCGGTCCATGCACCTCTCCCTCCGTGCAAAAAAAAAAACAACAACAAAAACTGACATCCCCCAATCAATTGTGATATTTTGTGATACAAATGCAAAAGATTTTGCAAACAAATTAACAATAGCTAGAGATTAAATTGCTTGAAGATGAATAGATCGGAAATTTCCCCGTATTTTTTTTTTTTGCTTGAGCCGGTCCTGGCTCAAACGGGTCCAAAACTCCAAATTATTGTGCTGGGCCAATAAGAGACCACCACATGTCCTTGCTTGCCAACATCTTACATTAATTGTTATTTTTTGAAGTTTTGGTGACTTTATTCGAATAACAATCAAATCATTTACATGTGTTGGGACTAAAAGTTAGGAGGCCGATCCTGCCATGAAAATCCGGTCCTCTGAATGAAGCCAAACCCATCAAGCTCATGAGCAGCAAGGTTAGCCTCTCGTTTACAGTGTGACATTGTCGCCCTACCAAATTCCGCCATCAACTTTTGGCAATCATCTGTAAGAGCATCTCCAACAGCCGCGCCAAACTAGCGTCGCGCCGTAAAATTGCCCGTTTTAGCGCGCACAACCGGTATAGTGGCTCCAGCGGGCGCGCAAAAACAGCGCGCGCGGCATATCTAGGTCAGCGCGCGGGCCGAAACAGGATCACGTGCCGCTTATTTGCTGCGCCCGCTCCCGCGCGCTCGCTCGCAACTCCCACCCCCCATCCAGTGGCGCCGCCGCCGCCGCCCGCGCCACCCGGCGACCGTTCCGGCGCTTCCCCGGCCTATCCCCGCGCCGCGGCGGCTTCTCCGCCCCCCCTCTAGTCCCGCCGCCCCTCGCGCGCGTCCGTCGTCCGACGAACAGCGCCCGAGCGCTCGCTGCCGCTCGGCGCCCGCAAGGTGTTCGACAAAACGCCTGCAAGGTATGTATCGCTCAAACGTCATGAATTTGGTGCATGTTGATTGTAGTTTTTATAGGATAGTATTGAACATTGTAGATGAGTTCGTCGTATGATTCTTTCGAAGAAGAATTTGATATGGAAGAGGAGGAGGATCTTGCAATGATCCTAGCTATGCATATCAATAAAAAAACCGAAGCACGGTGGTTTGGTTATGGGTCGGCAGAAAATTTGGAGGGATAGGATCGATGCCCATAACAGATTGATGAGGCACTATTTCATGGAGAATCCCACATGCCCGGAGTCGTACTTTCGTCGTCGGTTTAGGATGAGCACCGAGTTGTTCAGGCACATTGCAGAGAAACTAGCGAGCCATGACCGGTTTTTTCAGCAAAGGAGGAATGCCGCAGGAGAGCTCGGGCATAGCACCTTTCAGAAGGTGACAGACGCTTTGCGTATGTTGGCATACGGTATCCCGGCTGATCTAGTTGATGATCACTTGGCTATGGGTGAGAGCCAAGCCATCATGTGTGTCAAGCGCTTCGCAGTCAGAATTGTGCAAGTGTTTGGCGAGGAGTATTTGAGATCTCCCAATCCTGAAGACACCGCAAAGCTATTGGCGATGAACAAAGCTCGCGGCTTTCCTGGCATGCTTGGCTCAATAGATTGCATGCATTGGAGTTGGAAGAATTGTCCAAAGACATGGCATGAGCAATTCCACGGCCAAAAAAGGGTTCCACTATAATCCTTAAAGCGGTGGCCGATCAAGAGACTTGGATTTGGCATGCATTCTTTGGAATGCCTGAATCTTTGAATGACATCAATGTTTTCAACCGGTCACCACTAATAAATAAGATTGCAAATGGTGAGTTGCCACTGGTGCAGTTTGTAGCAAATGGTCGTACATACAACTATGGTTATTATCTAGCGGATGGCATATATCCAAAGTGGCAAACCTTCGTGAAGCCGTTGAAAAAGCCGGAAGGTAAGAAAAATCTTGATTTCCACAATGCTCAGGCGGCAGCTAGAAAAGATGTGGAGAGAGCTTTTGGGATTTTGCAAGCCCAATTTGCTATTGTGAGAGGACCGGCTAGATTTTGGGATCAAAAAATGCTTTGGTACATCATGCACGCTTATGTGATCATGCACAACATGATCATCGAGAATGAGCGTGGCCAAGATTTAGACTACTCACAGTATGAGCTCTTGGGACATCCCGTGCGAGTGCGACGGAGGGCTGAAAGGGTGGCCCGTTTTGTTGCCTCCTATCATGCCATTCGGTGTCCCGCAGCGCACAATGATCTTCAGAAGGATCTCATTGAGGAGTGGTGGGCATGGCATGAACGACAAAGAGCATGATTTGTGCGTTCGACATTGTATTGTTCATGAACTTTTTGTTGTGTTTATTGCACTATTTGTTGTACTGAACGATAAACTATTTGTTTGGGTTGTAATAACGAAATTGAACTATTTATTGTTGATTTATTTTGTTAGTTTGATCATTTTTGCTTCTATTTGAAATGCATATGTCGTTTGTGTGAGTCGCTCGCGCTGCATTTTTTGCGCGCTACATTTTAGCGCGGCTGCTGGAGTCAGCGCTGCCCGCCGCGCTAAACCAGACAATGGGCGCGCGGCAATGTAGGTTTTAGCGCGCGGCGTGTTCGGCGGCTGTTGGAGATGCTCTAACAACCGGTTTTGAAGCACGCTACTCCCATGGATTTAATATGGCTTGTACGATTTTGTTGTGATCTTACTGCCTCAGTCCTTCCTCACCTAGTCTACCGAAAGGAATACCAAATAGCTTCTCCAGACCGTATCTACATAGAGAGAAACACAAGAATTGTTGCTAGCATGGACGGTTTCTTACGGTCGGCAGCCGCTGGTTCGTCTACCACCAGTGGAGAATGGTGTGGGTGTCAGCGGCAACAGAGAAGAGGAGAAGGAGCATGTCGCTGATGCCGTCAAGAGCATGTCGTTGCAGTTTTTCTATTCTTTGGCTTCGAAGTATTAGGAGTCTCCGTTTCGAAAAAGTATTAGGAGTCTCAATCTAGAGTGGTGAGGTGCATGTCTATACAGAGTGACTTCGCAATGTCGTGGAACCCCAATAGGATGACAGAATCTCACCAGAGCCAGAGATCAACACGGCGGCACTCCTCCATATATACTCTAATAATACAGCCTCCAATCTCCACATTTAAAGTAACTCGACTCAATTCCTTTGGCAGGAGCCGTTAATTGATCTGGCAACCCGACATGAAGGTCTTGAGGTGAGACGACGCACGATAGTGTAGAAAATATATTTGGTCGTGCTATAGAAAAGGGGCAGACATACACGATGGGCTCCGTAGCGACGGTGAAGCGGAGTGGGAGGAGGGACCACTAGCGGCATCGGATAGGAGATACCAGTGGCTGCACACTAGAATAGGAGATGTTAGAAGCAACAGAAGCTTCGTGTTGCCGAGAAGAAAAACACGTAGAAAAGCGACAGACGCGGAGTATGCGATCACGAGCACACAGGCGCTCGTAATCTCTCCCGTTGGGCATGGCTTTGCGATTCGTTCTAGTAAATGCACGTGAGGTGGATAGGGTCCACCTAGAACGGACAGCGTCGCTAGTTCGGTTCAGAGCCGTGGCTCGAGTCGTCAGCGTCGTCTTGATCCGTGGATCAGTTCTGCTGCTTTCCGGTAACGGCGGCAGTAAGACCGCAGTGGGTCTACCTCCCGGCTGTAGATCTTGTTTTGTTGAGAGTGGCGAGCAGGGGAGGAGCACTCCGCTCCGGCGAACATGGTGTTCTTGATGCAGCCGGTCAACAGGTACGGATCTGGTCGTGGGTGTGGTTGTTCGTCCGTGTTTTGGGTGGAGATTTTTTAAAGATTTGCTGCCCTTGGCCAGCAATGGAGAAATCAATCCGAGGGTTTGCCGGCTCACCATCAGCAATCTGGCCGGCGGGTATCCCTTGCGCATGGACAAATTCGCCCGGTACACTCAAAGAACATGTCTCATCCTTCCACCCCCTTCCACGCCCCACCCCTGTTGCACCTTCTCACACTCCACCAATCCATTTTGTTGTTATTCTGAATCTGGATCTGATCTGCAACCAGTATGTGTGTATTTTCGTTTTCAATCCATTGCGGTTGTGCAAATCTCATACTGATCTGAAATGCAATGTTCATTCCAAACAAATGCTTAATCTGTTTTCATTATAGATTGCATAGTCTGACATATCTGTTTACTTTTAGTTTGTACGACAAGAATACTAGGAAACCTCCTATTTGCAGATCCGTTGTTCTGTTAGCTTAATGATTGTTGTGTCCAACCACGTGTTGTGCTTTGAATTGCTGTATTGTTGCAGGCCAAACTTTTATGATTTTAAATGATTTGTAAACATGAAACAAAACAATTTGCAGGAATGCATGATTATATAAACGATACAGTGTACTGTTGGCTAATCAGACCTTATTTGAGGTAGTAATCATGTCTGACTCCGCAGTTGCGATGTAGTTGGAGCCGGTGTAGAAGTTACAACACAAGACCCGGAGCACTCATCATCTGGAAATGAAGCACAGGCGCCTCCGGCACCCACATCCAGAATTTCAGTTAAGCGAGCAGTAGAAGTAATTTAGTCTTGATGATTACAAGAGGTGGCTGGTTGCAGAAATTGGATTTGGTTGTATGCTAAAGCTACCTGTGATCCAACAACTCAACCTAAAATTCAGTGCATGGACAATTAGTAAGGTCAGCATTAGGCGTCGCGCAATCATACTAACAGAGTGGTACATTCTAAAGTTTTGGGCCGAAGACGTGCACAAGATTTTCGGTATACCATTTGGGCATCGAAATGTTAGAGGACGTGATACATTTATAAAGCGTGAAGCCATCCATTTCATAAAGAGCACACTTGGGATGGACAAGATTGGGGTGCATAGCCTCCGAGCTGCAGAGAAATTCCTTCTCCAAGACATTTCTGAGACATCTAGCAAGCTTGAAAAGGACTGTTTCCAAATTGCATTTGTTATTTTCGTAATGGGTCATGTTTTGGCACCAACAACCAAACATGATTATGCCACTATAGACTACTGGGGTGCACTTGCCAGCATAGAGACGTCTCACAATTCAATTGGTGTGATTATGTACTTGAGTGTCTCCTCCAGTCAGTTCGACGGCTTAAGAAGGACATAAGGACATGTTGAACAACAACCCAAACACTAATTTAGTTGGTTGCCATTTGTTCTTGCAGGTCAGTTTACTTGTTCCTTTTGCAGCATTTTTTTTGCATGCATCTGATCACATCATGTATCTTAGGGGTCGTGGCTTTTATTGACGACAAATTTATTTATGTTTTCAGATTTTCTTTCTCGACAACATTGACTTAGGGATGTTCAACAAGAAGCATGATGTCCTTCGTCAGATCAGCGCCTTCGATTAGACCAGCATTAGAAGGATGATAACTATGGCAACTGACATTGGGACGAGCGTGTGACGCCCCCGATTCAATCGTACACTAATCATACACGCAAACGTGTACGATCAAGATCAGGGACTCACGGGAAGATATCACAACACAACTCTAAAAATAAAATAAGTCATACAAGCATCATAATACAAGCCAGGGGGCCTCGAGGGCTCGAATACAATTGCTCGATCATATACGAGTTAGCGGAAGCAACAATATCTGAGTACAGACATAAGTTAAACAAGTTTGCCTTAAGAAGGCTAGCACAAACTGGGATACAGATCGAAAGAGGCGCAGGCCTCCTGCCTGGGATCCTCCTAAACTACTCCTGGTCGTCGTTAGCGGCCTGCACGTAGTAGTAGGCGCCCCGGTGTAGTAGGAGTCGTCGTCGACGGTGGCGTCAAGTTCCTGGGCTCCAGCATCTGGTTGCGACAACCAGGTAGAATGGAAAGGGAGAAAAGAGGGAGAAAAGCAACCGTGAGTACTCATCCAAAGTACTCGCAAGCAAGGATCTACACTACATATGCATGAGTATATGTGTAAGGGCCATATCGGTGGACTGAACTGCAGAATGCCAGAATAAGAGGGGGATAGCTAATCCTGTCGAAGACTGCGCTTCAGGCCACCTCCATCTTGCAGCATGTAGAAGAGAATAGATGATAAGTTCACCAAGTAGCATCGCACAGCATAATCCTACCCGGCGATCCCCTCCTCGTCGCCCTGTTAGAGAGCGATCACCGGGTTATATCTGGCACTTGGAAGGGTGTGTTTTATTAAGTATCCGGTTCTAGTTGTCATAAGGTCAAGGTACAACTCTGGGTCGTCCTTTTACCGAGGGACACTGCTATTCGAATAGATAAACTTCCCTGCAGGGGTGCACCACATAACCCAACACGCTCGATCCCCTTTGGCCGGACACACTTTCCTGGGTCATGCCCGGCCTCGGAAGATCAACACGTCGCAGCCCTACCTAGGCACAACAGAGAGGTCAGCACACCGGTCTAAATCCTATGGCGCGGGGGTCTGGGCCCATCGCCCATTGCACACCTGCACGTTGCGTACGCGGCCGGAAGCAGAACTAGCCCCCTTAATACAAGAGCAGGCTTACGTTCCAATCCGGCGCACGCCGCTCAGTAGCTGATGTCACGAAGGCTTCTGCTAATACCACGACGTCGAGTGCCCATAACTGTTCCCGCGTAGTTGGTTAGTGCGTATAGACCAAATGGCCAGACTCAGATCAAATACCAAGAACTCGTTAAGCGTGTTA
Source organism: Aegilops tauschii subsp. strangulata (assembly GCF_002575655.3). Classification (NCBI taxonomy): domain Eukaryota; kingdom Viridiplantae; phylum Streptophyta; class Magnoliopsida; order Poales; family Poaceae; genus Aegilops; species Aegilops tauschii. The sequence goes on along the minus strand of NC_053039.3, from coordinate 72,920,291 downwards.
TTTTTAAGTATCCGCGGACGCCGACCAGGGACGCCGACCAGGGCCAGGCCCACCTCTCTCCTAGGTGCTCTCAACCTGCCCTGTCGCTCCGCCACAAAGTAACAGTCGGGGGCCGTTAGGAACCCAGGCCCACCTCTACCGGGATGGAGCCACCTGTCCTTTCAGCCCCCTCATCAGAATCACTTGCGGGTACTCAACGAGCTGACCCGACTTTTTAGTCACCACATGTGTCATGTATATAAAGTATATAGTATATACCCGTGATCACCTCCCGAAGTGATCACGGCCCAGTAGTATAGCATGGCAGACAGACAAGAGTGTAGGGCCACTGATGGAACACTAGCATCCTATACTAAGCAGTAGGATAGCAGGTAAGGGTAACAACTGTAGCAACAATGACATGCTATGCAGATAAATGGGATTAACCGAAAGCAATAACATGCTACACTACTCCAATGCAAGCAGTATAGAGAAGAATAGGCGATATTGTTGGGGAACGTAGCAGAAATTCAAAATTTTCTACGCATCACCAAGATCAATCTATGGAGTAATCTAGCAACGAGGGGAAGGGGAGTGCATCTACATACCCTTGTAGATCGCGAGCGGAAGCGTTCAAGAGAACGGGGTTGATGGAGTCGTACTCGTCGTGATCCAAATCACCGATGATCCTAGCGCCAAACGGACGGCACCTCCGCGTTCAACACACGTACGGAGCAGCGACGTCTCCTCCTTCTTGATCCAGCAAGGGGGGAGGAGAGGTTGATGGAGATCCAGCAGCACGACGGCGTGGTGGTGGAAGTAGCGGGATCCCGGCAGGGCTTCACCAAGCGCAAGCGGGGAGGAAGACGTGTCACCGGAGGGAGAGGGAGGCGCCAGGGCTTAGGTATTGCTGCCCTCCCTCCCCCCCCCCCCACTATATATAGGGCCAAGGGAGAGGGGGGCGCAGCCTTGGCCCTTCCTCCAAGGAAGGGTGCGGCCAGGGAGGAGTCCTTCCTCCCCAAGGCACCTCGGAGGTGCCTTCCCCCTTTAGGACTCTCCATTTATCTTATCTCTTGGCGCATGGGCCTCTTGGGGCTGGTTCCCTTGGCCCATATGGGCCAAGGCGCACCCCCTACAGCCCATGTGGCCCCCCGGGGCTGGTGGACCCCCTTGGTGGACCCCCGGACCCCTTTCGGCACTCCCGGTACAATACCGATAAAGTGCGAAACTTTTCCGGCGACCAAAATAAGACTTCCCATATATAAATCTTTACCTCCGGACCATTCCGGAACTCCTCGTGACGTCCGGGATCTCATCCGGGACTCCGAACAACTTTCGGGTTACCGCATACTAATATCTCTATAACCCTAGCGTCACCGAACCTTAAGTGTGTAGACCCTACGGGTTCGGGAGATAGGTAGACATGACCGAGACGACTCTCCGGTCAATAACCAACAGCGGGATCTGGATACCCATGTTGGCTCCCACGTGCTCCTCGATGATCTCATCGGATGAACCACGATGTCGAGGATTCAATCAATCCCGTATACAATTCCCTTTGTCAATCGGTATGTTACTTGCCCGAGATTCGATCATCGGTATCCCGATACCTTGTTCAATCTCGTTACCGGCAAGTCTCTTTACTCGTTCCGTAACACATCATCCCGTGATCAACTCCTTGGTCACATTGTGCACATTATGATGATGTCCTACCGAGTGGGCCCAGAGATACCTCTCCGTTTACACGGAGTGACAAATCCCAGTCTCGATTCGTGCCAACCCAACAGATACTTTCGGAGATACCTGTAGTGCACCTTTATAGCCACCCAGTTACGTTGTGACGTTTGGTACACCCAAAGCATTCCTACGGTATCCTGGAGTTGCACAATCTCATGGTCTAAGGAAATGATACTTGACATTAGAAAAGCTCTGAGCAAACGAACTACACGATCTTGTGCTAGGCTTAGGATTGGGTCTTGTCCATCACATCATTCTCCTAATGATGTGATCCCGTTATCAACGACATCCAATGTCCATGGTCAGGAAACCGTAACCATCTATTGATCAACGAGCTAGTCAACTAGAGGCTTACTAGGGACATGGTGTTGTCTATGTATCCACACATGTATCTGAGTTTCCTATCAATACAATTCTAGCATGGATAATAAACGATTATCATGAACAAGGAAATATAATAATAACCTATTTATTATTGCCTCTAGGGCATATTTCCAACAGTCTCCCACTTGCACTAGAGTCAATAATCTAGTTCACATCACCATGTGATTAACACTCACAGGTCACATCACCATGTGACCAACATCCAAAGAGTTTACTAGAGTCAACAATCTAGTTCACATCATTATGTGATTAACACTCAATGAGTTCTGGTTTGATCATGTTATGCTTGTGAGAGAGGTTATTAGTCAACGGGTCTGAACCTTTCAGATCCGTGTGTGCTTTGCGAATATCTATGCCATCTTGTGGATGCTACCACGCGCTACTTGGAGCCATTTCAAATAACTGCTCTACTATACGAATCCAGTTTTCTACTCAGAGTCATCCGGATTAGTGTCAAAGTTCGCATCGACGTAACCCTTTACGACGAACTCCTTTTCACCTCCATAATCGAGAAAATTCCTTAGTCCACTAGATACTAAGGATAAGTTCGACCGCTGTCATGTGATCCATTCTCGGATCACTGTTGTACCCCTTGACCAACTCATGGCAAGGCACACTTCATGTGCGGTACACAGCATAGCATACTGTAGAGCCTACGTCTAAAGCATAGGGGACGACCTTCGTCCTTTCTCTCTCTTCTGCTGTGGTCAGGTCTTGAGTCTTACTCAATACTCACACCTTATAACACAGCCAAGAACTCCTTCTTTGCTGATCTACTTTGAACTCTTTCAAAATCATGTCAAGGTGTGCGTTCTTTGAAAGTATCATCAGGCGTCTTGATCTATCTATAGATCTTGATGCCCAATATGCAAGCAGCTTTTATCCAGGTCTTCCTTTGAAAAACTCCTTTCAAACAACCCTTTATGCTTTCCAGAAATTTTACATCATTTCGGATCAACAATATGTCATTCACATATACTTATCAGAAATGTTGTAGCGCTCCCACTCACTTTATTGTAAATACAAGTTTCTAACAAACTTTGTATAAACCCAAAAACTTTGATCACTCCATCAAAGCGTATATTCTGACTCCGAGATGCTTGCTCTAGTCCTTGGAAGGATCGCTGGAGCTAGCATACCTTTTAGCATCCTTAGGATCGACAAAACCCTTCTGGTGGTATCACATACAACCTTTCCTTACGAAAACTGGTAAGGAAACTTGTTTTGACATCCATCTGCCAGATTTCATAAATGCAGCTAATGCTAACATGATTTCGACGGACTTAAGCATCGCTACGGATGAGAAAATCTCATCGTAGTCAACTCCTTGAACTTGTGGAAATACTCTTAGCCACAAGTCGATCTTCATAGACGGTAACATTACCGTCCACGTCCGTCTTCTTCTTAAAGATCCATTTATCTCGGATTTCATGGCTTCTAACCATTTGTCGGAATATGGGCCCACCATCGCTTCTCCACAGCTCATAGGTTCATTGTTGTCCAACAATATGACTTCCAAGACAGGATTACGCATTACTCTGAAGTAGCACGCATCCTCGTCGTCCTACGAGGTTTGGTAGTGACTTGATCCGAAGTTTCATGATCACTATCATAAGCTTCCACTTCAATTGGTGTAGATGCCACAGGAACAACTTCCTGTGCCCTGCTGCACACTAGTTGAAGTGACGGTTCAATGACCTTATCAAGTCTCCACCATCCTCCCACTCAATTCTTTCGAGAGAAACTTTTCCTCGAGAAAGGACCCGTTTCTAGAAGCAATTACTTTTGCTTCCAGATCTGAAATAGGAGGTATACCCAAATGTTTTTGGGTATTCTATGAAGATGCATTTATCCGCTTTGGGTTCGAGCTTATCAGCTTGAAACTTTTTCACATAAGCAGCCCCAGACTTTTAAGAAACGACAACTTAGGTTTCTCTAAACGGTGTCGTCTCAACGGAATTGCGTGGTGCCCCTTTTAAAGTGAATGCGGTTATCTCTAATGCCTAACCCATAAACGATAGTGGTAAAGAGACATCATGTTATGCACCATATCCAATAGGGTGCAGTTATGATGTTCGGACACACCATCACACTATGGTGTTCTAGGCGGTATTAATTGTGAAACACTTTCCACAATGTCTCAATTGTGTGCCAAACTCGTAACTCAGATACTCATCTCTTATGATCATATCACAGACATTTTATCCTCTTGTCACGACGATCTTCAACTTCACTCTGAAATTACTTGAACCTTTCAATAATTCAGACTTGTGTTTCATCAAGCAAGTACACTCAGCATCTACTCAAATCATTTGTGAAGTAAGAACATAACGATATCCACTGCATGCCTCAGCACTCATTGGACTGCACACATCAAATGTATTACTTCCAACAAGTTGCTCTCTTGTTCCATCTTACTAAAAATGAGGCTTTTCAGTCATCTTGCCCATGTGGTATGATTTGCATGTCTCAAGTGATTCAAAATCAAGTGAGTCCAAACGATCCATCTGCATGGAGTTTCTTCATGCATATATACCAATAGACATGGTTCGCATGTCTCAATCTTTTCAAAAACGACCGAGTCCAAAGATCCATCTACATGGAGGTTCTTCATGCGTTCTATACCAATATGACTCAAGTGGCAGTGCCACAAGTATGTGGTACTATCATTACTATTTTATATCTTTTGGCACGAACATGTGTATCACTGCAATCGAGATTCATTTTAGGTGCAAGACCATTGAATGTATTATTCAAATAAACAGAGTAACCATTATTCTCCTTAAATGAATAACCGTATTGCGATAAACATAATCCAATCATGTTCAACGCAAACACCAAATCTAGATGGTAGAGGGAGCATGCGATGCTTGATCACATCAACCTTGGAAACACTTCCAACACACATTGTCATCTCACCTTTATCCAGTCTCCATTTATTCCGCAGCTTTTATTTCGAGTTACTAACACTTAGCAACCGAACCGGTATCTAATACCCTGGTGCTGCTAGGAGTACTATTAAAGTACACATTCATATAATGTATATCCAATATACTTCTGTCGACCTTCCCTGCCTTCTCATCTACCAAGTATCTAGGGTAGTACTGCTTCAGTGACCGTTCCCCTCATTACAGAAGCACTTAGTCTCGGGTTTGGGTTCAATCTTGGGATTCTTCACTAGAGCAGCAAATGATTTGCTGTTTCATGAAGTATCCCTTTTGCCCTTGCCCTTCTAGAAACTAGTGGTTTTACTAACCATCAACAATTGATGCTCCAACTTGATTTCTACTTTCGCGGTGTCAAACATCGCGAATAGCTCAAGGATCATCATATCTATCCCTGATATGTTATAGTTCATCACGAAGCTCTAATAGCTTGGTGGTAGTGACTACGGAGAACCATCACTATCTCATCTGGAAGATTAACTCCCACTCGATTCAAGCGATTGTGGTACTCAGACAATCTGAGCACATGCTCAACGATTGAGCTTTTCTCCCTTAGTTTGCAGGCTTAAGAAACTTGTCAGAGGTCTCATACCTCTTGACGTGGGCACTAGTCTAAAATCCCAATTTCAGTCTTCGGAACATCTCATATGTTCTGCGACGTTTCAAAACCGTCTTTGGTGCCACAATTCTAAACCGTTAGCAATACGCACTGAACTATCACGTAGTCATCAAAACGTGTATGCAGATGTTTCGCAACATCTACAGATGACGCTGAGGTTCAGCACACCGAGCGGTGCATTAAGGACATAAGTCTTCTGTGCAGCAATGAGGACAATCCTCAGTTTACAGACCCAGTCCGCATAATTGCTGTTGGGGAACGTAGCAGAAATTCAAAATTTTCTACGCATCAACAAGATCAATCTATGGAGTAATCTAGCAACGAGGGGAAGGGGAGTGCATCTACATACCCTTGTAGATCGCGATGCGGAAGCGTTGCAAGAACGCGGATGAAGGAGTCGTACTCGTAGCGATTCAGATCGCGGTTGATTCCGATCTAAGCGCCGAACCACGGCGCCTCCGCGTTCAACACACGTGCAGCCCGGTGACGTCTCCCATGCCTTGATCCAGCAAGGAGAGAGGGAGAGGTTGGGGAAGACTCCATCCAGCAGAAGCACGATGGCGTGGTGGTGGTGGAGGAGCGTGGCAATCCCGCAGGGCTTCGCCAAGCACCGCGGGAGAGGAGGAGGAGGGAGAGGGGTAGGGCTGCGCCGAAAGAGAGACGTTCTCGTGTGTCTTGGGCAGCCCAAACCTCAACTATATATAGGGGGGGAGGGGGCTGCGCCCCCCTTAGGGTTTCCACCCCCAAGAGGAGGCGGCCAGCCCTAGATCCCATCAAGGGGGGCGGCCAAGGGGAGGAGAGGGGGGGCGCCCCACTAGATGGGCCCTAAGGCCCATCTGGACCTAGGGTTTGCCCCCTCCCACTCTCCCATGCGCCTTGGGCCTTGGTGGGGGGCGCACCAGCCCACCTGGGGCTGGTCCCCTCCCACACTTGGCCCACACAGCCTTCTGGGGCTGGTGGCCCCACTTGGTGGACCCCCGGGACCCTCCCGGTGGTCCCGGTACATTACCGATTTCACCCGAAACTTTTCCGGTGACCAAAACAGGACTTCCCATATATAAATCTTTACCTCCGGACCATTCCGGAACTCCTCGTGACGTCCGGGATCTCATCCGGGACTCCGAACAACATTCGGTAACCATGTACATACTTTCCCTATAACCCTAGCGTCATCGAACCTTAAGCGTGTAGACCCTACGGGTTCGGGAACCATGCAGACATGAACGAGACGTTCTCCGGTCAATAACCAACAGCGGGATCTGGATACCCATGTTGGCTCCCACATGTTCCACGATGATCTCATCGGATGAACCACGATGTCGGGGATTCAATCAATCCCGTATGCAATTCCCTTTGTCTATCGGTATGTTACTTGCCCGAGATTCGATTGTCGATATCCCTATACCTTGTTCAATCTCGTTACCGGCAAGTCTCTTTACTCGTTCCGTAACTCACATCATCCCGTGATCAACTCCTTGGTCACATTGTGCACATAATGATGATGTCCTACCGAGTGGGCCCAGAGATACCTCTCCGTTTACACGGAGTGACAAATCCCAGTCTCGATTCGTGCCAACCCAACAGATACTTTCGGAGATACCTGTAGTGCACCTTTATAGCCACCCAGTTACGTTGTGACGTTTGGAACACCCAAAGCATTCCTACGGTATCCGGGAGTTGCACCATCTCATGGTCTAAGGAACTGATACTTGACATTAGAAAAGCTCTGAGCAAACGAACTACACGATCTTGTGCTAGGCTTAGGATTGGGTCTTGTCCATCACATCATTGTCCTAATGATGTGATCCCGTTATCAACGACATCCAATGTCCATGGTCAGGAAACCGTAACCATCTATTGATCAACGAGCTAGTCAACTAGAGGCTTACTAGGGACATGGTGTTGTCTATGTATCCACACATGTATCTGAGTTTCCTATCAATACAATTCTAGCATGGATAATAAACGATTATCATGAACAAGGAAATATAATAATAACCTATTTATTATTGCCTCTAGGGCATATTTCCAACAGTCTCCCACTTGCACTAGAGTCAATAATCTAGTTCACATCACCATGTGAATAACACTGACAGGTCACATCACCATGTGACCAACATCCAAAGAGTTTACTAGAGTCAACAATCTAGTTCACATCATTATGTGATTAACACTCAATGAGTTCTGGTTTGATCATGTTATGCTTGTGAGAGAGGTTATTAGTCGACGGGTCTGAACCTTTCAGATCCGTGTGTGCTTTACGAATATCTATGTCATCTTGTGGATGCTACCACGCGCTATTTGGAGCCATTTCAAATAATTGCTCTACTATACGAATCCGGTTTACTACTCAGAGTCATCCGGATTAGTGTCAAAGTTCGCATCGACGTAACCCTTTACGACGAACTCCTTTTCACCTCCATAATCGAGAAAATTCCTTAGTCAACTAGATACTAAGGATAAGTTCGACCGCTGTCATGTGATCCATTCCCGGATCACTATTGTACCCCTTGACCAACTCATGGCAAGGCACACTTCATGTGCGGTACACAGCATAGCATACTGTAGAGCCTACGTCTAAAGCATAGGGGACGACCTTCGTCCTTTCTCTCTCTTCTGCTGTAGTCAGGTCTTGAGTCTTACTCAATACTCACACCTTGTAACACAGCCAAGAACTCCTTCTTTGCTGATCTATTTTGAACTCTTTCAAAATCATGTCAAGGTGTGCGTTCTTTGAAAGTATCATCAGGCGTCTTGATCTATCTCTATAGATCTTGATGCCCAATATGTAAGCAGCTTTATCCAGGTCTTCCTTTGAAAAACTCCTTTCAAACAACCCTTTATGCTTTCCAGAAATATTACATCATTTCGGATCAACAATATGTCATTCACATATACTTATCAGAAATGTTGTAGCGCTCCCACTCACTTTATTGTAAATACAAGTTTCTAACAAACTTTGTATAAACCCAAAAACTTTGATCACTCCATCAAAGCGTATATTCTGACTCCGAGATGCTTGCTCTAATCCATGGAAGGATCGCTGGAGCTAGCATACCTTTTAGCATCCTTAGGATCGACAAAACCTTTCTGATTGTATCACATACAACCTTTCCTTACGAAAACTGGTAAGGAAACTTGTTTTGACATCCATCTGCCAGATTTCATAAATGCAGCTAATGCTAACATGATTCCGACGGACTTAAGCATCGCTACGGATGAGAAAATCTCATCGTAGTCAACTCCTTGAACTTGTGAAAATACTCTTTGCCACAAGTCGAGCTTCATAGACGGTAACATTACCGTCCATGTCCGTCTTCTTCTTAAAGATCCATTTATCTCGGATTTCATGGCTTCGAGCCATTCGTCGGAATATGGGCCCACCATCGCTTCTCCATAGCTCGTAGGTTCATCATTGTCCAACAACATGATTTCCAAGACAGGATTACGCATTACTCTGAAGTAGTACGCATCCTCGTCGTCCTACGAGGTTTGGTAGTGACTTGATCCAAAGTTTCATGATCACTATCATAAGCTTCCACTTCAATTGGTGTAGGTGCCACAGGAACAACTTCCTGTGCCCTGCTACACACTAGTTGAAGTGACGGTTCAATAACCTTATCAAGTCTCCACCATCCTCCCACTCAATTCTTTCGAGAGAAACTTTTCCTCGAGAAAGGACTCGTTTCTAGAAGCAATTACTTTTGCTTCCAGATCTGAAATAGGAGGTATACCCAACTGTTTTGGGTTTTCTATGAAGATGCATTTATCCGCTTTGGGTTCGAGCTTATCAGCTTGAAACTCTTTCACATAAGCATCGCAGCCCCAATCTTTTAAGAAACGACAACTTAGGTTTCTCTAAACGGTGTCGTCTCAACGGAATTGCGTGGTGCCCCTTTTAAAGTGAATGCGGTTGTCTCTAATGCCTAACCCATAAACGATAGTGGTAAAGAGACATCATGTTATGCACCATATCCAATAGGGTGCAGTTATGATGTTCGGACACACCATCACACTATGGTGTTCCAGGCGGTATTAATTGTGAAACACTTTCCACAATGTCTTAATTGTGTGCCAAACTCGTAACTCAGATACTCATCTCTATGATCATATCACAGACATTTTATCCTCTTGTCACGACGATCTTCAACTTCACTCTGAAATTACTTGAACCTTTCAATAATTCAGACTTGTGTTTAATCAAGTAAATACACTCAGCATCTACTCAAATCATCTGTGAAGTAAGAACATAACGATATCCACTGCATGCCTCAGCACTCATTGGACTGCATACATCAAAATGTATTACTTCCAATAAGTTGCTCTCTTGTTCCATCTTACTGAAAACGAGGACTTTCAGTCATCTTGCCCATGTGGTATGATTTGCATGTCTCAAGTGATTCAAAAACAAGTGAGTCCAAACGATCCATCTGCATGGAGTTTCTTCATGCATATATACCAATAGACATGGTTCGCATGTCTCAATCTTTTCAAAAACGACTGAGTCCAAAGATCCATCTACATGGAGCTTCTTCATGCGTTCTATACTAATATGACTCAAATGGCAGTGCCACAAGTATGTGGAACTATCATTACTATCTTATATCTTTTGGCATGAACATGTGTATCACTACGATCGAGATTCATTTTAGGTGCAAGACCATTGAAGCTATTATTCAAATAAACAGAGTAACCATTATTCTCCTTAAATGAATAACCGTATTGCGATAAACATAATCCAATCATGCTCAACGCAAACACCAAATCTCGATGGTAGAGGGAGCATGCGATGCTTGATCACATCAACCTTGGAAACACTTCCAACACATATCATCATCTCACCTTTAGCTAGTCTCCGTTTATTCCGCAGCTTTTATTTCGAGTTACTAACACTTAGCAACCGAACCGGTATCTAATACCCTGGTGCTGCTAGGAGTACTAGTAAAGTGCACATTCATATAATGTATATCCAATATACTTCTGTCGACCTTGCCTGCCTTCTCATCTACCAAGTATCTAGGGTAGCACTGCTTTAGTGACCGTTCCTCTCATTACGGAAGCACTCAGTCTCGGGTTTGGGTTCAACCTTGGGATTCTTCACTAGAGCAGCAAATGACTTGTTGTTTCATGAAGTATCCCTTTTGCCCTTGCCCTTCTTAAACCAGTGTTTTACTAACCATCAACAATTGATGCTCCTTCTTGATTTCTACTTTCGCGGTGTCAAACATCGCGAATAGCTCAAGGATCATCATAACTATCCCTGATATGTTATAGTTCATCACGAAGCTCTACTAGCTTGGTGGCAGTGACTATGGAGAACAATCACTATCTCATCTGGGAGATTATCTCCCACTCGATTCAAGCGATTGTGGTACTCAGACAATCTGAGCACATGCTCAACGATTGAGCTTTTCTCCCTTAGTTTGCAGGCTTAAGAAACTTGTCAGAAGTCTCATACCTCTTGACGTGGGCACTAGTCTGAAATCCCAATTTCTGTCTTCGGAACATCTCATATGTTCTACGACGTTTCAAAAACGTCTCTCGTGCCCCAATTCTAAACCGTTAGCATTACTCACTGAACTATCACGTAGTCATCAAAACGTGTATGTCAGATGTTTCGCAACATCTACAGACGACGCTGAGGTTCGGCACACCGAGCGGTGCATTAAGGACATAAGCCTTCTGTGCAGCAATGAGGACAATCCTCAGTTTACGGACCCAGTCCGCATAATTGCTACTACCAACTTTCAACTAAATTTTCTCTAGGAACATATCTTAAACAGTAGAACTAAAGCGCAATGACATAATTTGTAAAGACCTTTTGACTATGTTTATGATAATGAAGTTCATCTGATTATTGAACTCCCACTCAGATAGACATCCCTCTAGTCATCTAAGTGATACATGATCCGAGTCAAACTAGGCCGTGTCCGATCATCACGTGAGACGGACTAGTCATCATCGGTGAACATCTCCATGTTGATCGTATCTACTATACGACTCATGTTCGACCTTTCGGTCTCTTGTGTTCCGAGGCCATGTCTGTACATGCTAGGCTCGTCAAGTCAACCTAAGTGTTTCGCATGTGTTCCGAGGCCATGTCTGTACATGCTAGGCTCGTCAACACCCGTTGTATTAGAACGTTAGAATCTATCACACCCGATCATCACGTGGTGCTTCGAAACAACGAACCTTCGCAACGGTGCACAGTTAGGGGGAACACGTCTCTTGAAATTTTTAGTGAGGGATCATCTTACTTACTACCGTCGTTCTAAGCAAATAAGATGCATAACATGATAAACATCACATGCAATCAAATAGTGACATGATATGGCCAATATCATTTTGCTCCTTTGATCTCCATCTTCGGGGCACCATGATCATCTTTGTCACCGGCATGACACCATGATCTCCATCATTGTGTCTTCATGAAGTCGTCACGCCAACGATTACTTCTACTTCTATGGCTAACGCACTTAGCAATAAAGTAAAGTAATTTACATGGCATTATTCAATGACACGCAGGTCATACAAAAATAAAGACAACTCCTATGGCTCCTGCCGGTTGTCATACTCATCGACATGCAAGTCGTGATTCCTATTACAAGAATATGATCAATCTCATACATCACATATATCATTCATCACATCTTCTGGCCATATCACATCACATAGCATACCCTGCAAAAACAAGTTAGACGTCCTCTAATTGTTGTTGCATGTTTTACGTGGCTGCTATGGGATTTTAGCAAGAACGTTTCTTACCTACGCAAAAGCCACAACGTGATATGCCAATTTCTATTTACCCTTCATAAGGACCCTTTTCATCGAATCCGTTCCGACTAAAGTGGGAGAGACAGACACCCGCTAGCCACCTTATGCAACTAGTGCATGTCAGTCGGTGGAACCTGTCTCACGTAAGCGTACGTGTAAGGTCGGTCCGGGCCGCTTCATCCCACAATGCCGCCGAAACAAGATAAGACTAGTAACGGCAAGAAGAATTGGCAACATCTACGCCCACAACTACTTTGTGTTCTACTCGTGCATAGAAACTACGCATAAACCTGGCTCTGAAACCACTGTTGGGGAACGTAGCAGAAATTCAAAATTTTCTACGCATCACCAAGATCAATCTATGGAGTAATCTAGCAACGAGGGGAAGGGGAGTGCATCTACATACCCTTGTAGATCGCGATGCGGAAGCGTTGCAAGAACGCGGATGAAGGAGTCGTACTCGTAGCGATTCAGATCGCGGTTGATTCCGATCTAAGCGCCGAACCACGGCGCCTCCGCGTTCAACACACGTGCAGCCCGGTGACGTCTCCCATGCCTTGATCCAGCAAGGAGAGAGGGAGAGGTTGGGGAAGACTCCATCCAGCAGCAGCACAACGGCGTGGTGGTGGTGGAGGAGCGTGGCAATCCCGCAGGGCTTCGCCAAGCACCGCGGGAGAGGAGGAGGAGGGAGAGGGGTAGGGCTGCGCCGAAAGAGAGACGTTCTCGTGTGTCTTGGGCAGCCCAAACCTCAACTATATATAGGGGGGAGGGGGCTGCGCCCCCCTTAGGGTTTCCACCCCCAAGAGGAGGCGGCCAGCCCTAGATCCCATCAAGGGGGGCGGCCAAGGGGAGGAGAGGGGGGCGCCCCACTAGATGGGCCCTAAGGCCCATCTGGACCTAGGGTTTGCCCCCTCCCACTCTCCCATGCGCCTTGGGCCTTGGTGGGGGGGCGCACCAGCCCACCTGGGGCTGGTCCCCTCCCACACTTGGCCCACGCAGCCTTCTGGGGCTGGTGGCCCCACTTGGTGGACCCCCGGGACCCTCCCGGTGGTCCCGGTACATTACCGATTTCACCCGAAACTTTTCCGGTGACCAAAACAGGACTTCCCATATATAAATCTTTACCTCCGGACCATTCCGGAACTCCTCGTGACGTTCGGGATCTCATCCGGGACTCCGAACAACATTCGGTAACCACGTTCATACTTTCCCTATAACCCTAGCGTCATCGAACCTTAAGCGTGTAGACCCTACGGGTTCGGGAACCATGCAGACATGACCGAGACGTTCTCCGGTCAATAACCAACAGCGGGATCTGGATACCCATGTTGGCTCCCACATGTTCCACGATGATCTCATCGGATGAACCACGATGTCGGGGATTCAATCAATCCCATATGCAATTCCCTTTGTCTATCGGTATGTTACTTGCCCGAGATTCGATCGTCGGTATCCCTATACCTTGTTCAATCTCGTTACCGGCAAGTCTCTTTACTCGTTCCATAACTCACATCATCCCGTGATCAACTCCTTGGTCACATTGTGCACATAATGATGATGTCCTACCGAGTGGGCCCAGAGATACCTCTCCGTTTACACGGAGTGACAAATCCCAGTCTCGATTCGTGCCAACCAAACAGACACTTTCGGAGATACCTGTAGTGCACCTTTATAGCCACCCAGTTATGTTGTGACGTTTGGTACACCCAAAGCATTCCTACGGTATCCGGGAGTTGCACAATCTCATGGTCTAAGGAAATGATACTTGACATTAGAAAAGCTCTGAGCAAACGAACTACACGATCTTGTGCTAGGCTTAGGATTGGGTCTTGTCCATCACATCATTCTCCTAATGATGTGATCCCGTTATCAACGACATCCAATGTCCATGGTCAGGAAACTGTAACCATCTATTGATCAACGAGCTAGTCAACTAGAGGCTTACTAGGGACATGGTGTTGCCTATGTATCCACACATGTATCTGAGTTTCCTATCAATACAATTCTAGCATGGATAATAAACGATTATCATGAACAAGGAAATATAATAATAACCTATTTATTATTGCCTCTAGGGCATATTTCCAACAATCGCTACTACCAACTTTCAACTAAATTTTCTCTAGGAACATATCTTAAACAGTAGAACTAAAGCGCAAGCTATGACATAATTTGCAAAGACCTTTTGACTATGTTCATGATAATGAAGTTCATCTGATTAATGAACTCCCACTCAGATAGACATCCCTCTAGTCATCTAAGTGATACATGATCCGAGTCAAACTAGGCCGTGTCCGATCATCACGTGAGACGGACTAGTCATCATCGGTGAACATCTCCATGTTGATCGTATCTACTATACGACTCATGTTCGACCTTTCGGTCTCTTGTGTTCCGAGGCCATGTCTGTACATGCTAGGCTCGTCAAGTCAACCTAAGTGTTTCGCATGTGTTCCGAGGCCATGTCTGTACATGCTAGGCTCGTCAACACCCGTTGTATTCGAACGTTAGAATCTATCACACCCGATCATCACGTGGTGCTTCGAAACAACGAACCTTCGCAACGGTGCACAGTTAGGGGGAACACGTCTCTTGAAATTTTAGTGAGGGATCATCTTACTTACTACCGTCGTTCTAAGCAAATAAGATGCATAACATGATAAACATCACATGCAATCAAATAGTGACATGATATGGCCAATATCATTTTGCTCCTTTGATCTCCATCTTCAGGGCACCATGATCATCTTTGATCTCCATCATCTAACGCAGGATAGGTGATACTGGCGAAGGGGGAAAACATCCGGGAAAGTATTCCCGGTGTTTCGCGTTTTCGGACAGATGAACCGGAGGGGAAAAGTTGCGAGTTTGCTATGCTAGGGATGTGTGGCGGACGAACGGGCAGCGTATTCGGATTCGTCTCGTTGTTCTAAGCAACTTTCATGTACAAAGTTTTACATCCGAATTATGGATTATTTTATATTAATTTTTAAAGATTTTAAAACATTTTCTAAATTATTATTATTAATTTAATTCGAAAATGGCATTACTGCATCAGCATGACGTCCGCATGATGTCAGTAGTCAACAGAGGTGTTGACTGGGTCAAGCTGACGTGTGGGTCCCAGCTGCCATTGACTGTTAACTAACCTAACAGATTAATTAACTAACCTAAGTGATTAAGTTAATCTGATCAGGATTAATTAAGTTAATTAATTAAGTAATTAATTAATTAATTATTTTCTTAATTATTTTTTATGTTTTTTATAAAACGTTTAAGGGCGGGGCCCGCCTGTCATTGGCCCCTGGGGCTTAGTGGATCGGGCGCTGGCGAAACGGGGCAGAGCCCCGGGTGGGCGGGCGCCGGGCGCCCGACTGGGCCCTGCGGGTGCCGGAGGTCACGAGGCCGGCCAGCGAGAGGGGCGTGGCCGCGGCGAGACCGGCCGCCAGTGGCCGGAGCGGGAGGGATGGGAGGAACACCGGGCGGCGCCGGAGCAGGGTAGGGCGAGGCCAGGTTGGGTCCGGCAGAGCGGGCCGACAGGTGTGGGGCCGCGGGCGACCAACGGCAAAGCCGTCGGCGAGGTGTTGCCTCCACGCGAGGCGCGCGGCCAGGAGCAGTGGGAGGTGGTGGCGCAAGGCGGGGCCGGAGGCCACGGCGCCGGCCAGGCGGCCGGAGCGGCGACCGCCGCGGCGGGTGGCGGCACGGGGATGTTGGGACAGGGGACGAAGGAGCGGGCGTCTTTGGGCGAGGCGAGCGCACCCGTGGGTGGCGGCAGCAGGCGCGGGCGGGAAGGGGAAGGCGAGTGCGGCCACGGCGAAGAGAGGAGGGAGGGGTAGCTCACAGCGGATTGCAGGGAACGGGGCAGCGGGGCGCGAGGAGGGCGACGGGGACGACAGCATCGGAGTGGAGGCAGGCCGTCAAGGGAGGAAGACGGGGAAGCGGCGAGCGACGGCGTCGGGGGCGGCTCCGGGACGGCGTGGCGGCGGCGGGGTGGTCCCGGTGCGATGGCGCCGGGGACGCGTCGGGGGCAGGCGTCGAGCTCGATCCAGATCGAGCGAGAGGGGGACAGGAGGAGTGGGGATCGTGGGGTGGGCGTTAGGGTTAGGCTGGGGCAGCGGGGTCCTGGTAGGGGCTGACTGGGTCGGCCTGGTGGCCTGCCGGGCTGAGGCCCAGTTGGGGGGGTCACCCCATTTGTTTTACTTTGTTTTTGCTTTGCCCTTTTTTTATTTCTTTTCTATTTTATTTAATTTTAGTTTTACAAAATACAAAAGTTGCAGCTAAAATAGTATTATTAATTATGCCATTGTCACAATTAATTTTGGCACCTAAAATAAGATAGTTTGTAATTGTTTATTATTTTTAAAAGCATTTAAATAATTGTTTAGTCCCTATTTTATTCACCTTAGAGTACTTAAAACATTTTATAAAAGTGGGGTTTCTTCACCACAATTACCTATGCATTATTTGGCACAACCTGAACATTTTAGTTTTAAAGTTTGAAAACTTTTGATGTTTTCTTTAAATCAATTTTGAATTTGAATTGGTTTTGAAATAACGCGAGATTAGCAACAGTAATCGAAGTGACGTGGCATCATTAGTAGAGGGTTACTGTAGTTTAATTATCCGGGCGTCATAATTCTCCTCCAATATAAGAAATCTCGTCCCGAGATTTAAGAGGGGAGTAAGGGGGAAGGGATTTGGTTACGAAATTCTAACTGGTCTTCTCGGTGTTGGTTGCTCTTCTCGAAGAGGTCAATCCATTACGTTGATGCCTTCATTCCTCTGCTCCAGGTCATCATGATGAAGTCGTCCTCCTTTCTTCGGAAAATACCGCCGTACTTACAAATAGGTAAGGGGCTGCTCTAAAACGATAGAATGGTGTAAGGGAACTCATTTGGGGTTATCCCAGGAATGAACACATGAGTATCTCTCGAGTTGAACATATAAAATACATCGAGAGTAAGGTACGAAGGTACAATAAGAGGTTCCAAGCGGATAGATAGTTGCTCGAAGTCTGAACTAGAGAGGAAAAGGGGTTCAGAGCAGCGAGAGTAAGTATTGTGTTTGATACCAGAATAGAGCACTAGGAAGGTGGCCCATGAATTAAATACGAAGCCAAGCGTGAGGAATAACCATTAGAGACAGGGTTGTACAAGAGAGTCAGGTTTTGATCCTGTGGAACTGTGGGTTATGGGCCCACCATGTGGGTTAAAAGTAGAAAGGGCGGAGACGTCTTGCGTGATCATGTAAGCAAGGCATGTCAGAGGATAGCCTGTCATTTATGTCGACAACAACATCAGTACCAAGGGCGAGGGACGAAGAGAACCATTTTCCTGCTCATTGAACGAGGCGGACCAATAGGCAAAGTTCTCGTCCATCGGTGGTTACCGGAATGCTATCAACAAAAGCAACAAGGTCTTACTAACAGAGTTGTACAACAAGGTGTTTACTAAGCAGGGAATTATCACTGCTCAGTTAAGTCAGATTACAAGAAAGGTTAAACAAGACAATGGACAGGAAAATGCGATTATCAAGTTTAAACAGAACAATGGAAATGAAAATGTGTATACACACATATTTCGGGGGTATATCCTTCCCAAGGACAAGCGGAGCATGATATTCATGACAGGATAGAAAGTAGAAAACCATTTAGGTAAGGGGTGAGGAATCACATGATATTACCCATACAACCGTGTTAGGATAAATGATAAAGACAATTTAGCATTGTGCTTCAAATGCTCTTATTAAAAATCGGATTACCACAGACATGCTTCGAGATAGCATTGACATGGTCTTCAAGCAAAGGTCAGACTTTGGATGCAGGAAGGATCCATCAGGAACAACTTGTAGAATAAGTCTTACAATTTCCTCATGGATGAATGGATAACCTTGCAGAAAAGGAAACTATAACACTAGGTGCTCCGGCCAGGTGTGCTAGGCATTACATCACCTTACCCGGTCATGTAAAGATGCTATAACTCTTGAAAATATGTTCCAACCATCATATCTGACCGCGATTTAGATCTGATTGGTTTCAAGATATCTCAGACACGGGATGCCTGAGAAGAAAAGGTGCAACGCAAATTGACGAGATGACATTGTACGATTCCCGGGTGAAAGTGCAAGTATCACTTAGATTATATTTTGGTGTGATGACAATGTGGTTAGTGGAACTAATGTTGGTTGCTAAAGTTTATCTCGGGACTTTGGTTCCAAGGTGTCCATTGATGGAGGTGTGCGACCCCCCGTTCCAAAAAGATCAAAGGCGTGGTTACCGGCGACTCGAAGGTTTTTCGTTTTGGTTCGATTTGAGTCGTAGGTAAAACCGCACTATCAAGAGGGGTCTTCGTGGATTTAGTGTCGTGTGGGAATGCCTCCAAGACAGATACACCAGCCCTCCTACACCTCCTCAGATATTCCACTTATTGTGTGCTTTGTCGTGGTGTCATGTGATGTTTCATCAGAAATCTTCTGGACACCCCGTGTGCACGGGGTCTCTGACCCCCGTGCGCATGGGGTAGTCAGAATATTTCGGGACACCCCGTGCGCACGGGGGTCAGAGACCCCGTGCGCACGGGGTACCTCGAAACTTACTGGACACCCCGTGCGCACGGGGTCCAACAGGCAGAAATCCCCTCCCGGCCAAGAACACTATAAGCCCCCTTCTTCCTCCTCCATCCCTTAACCCTAATGTCTTGTTGAGCTCCTCCATTGCTACACCCCATTTTGCTCACTACTCTCAATCCCTCCACCCAATCTTGTTGAAACTTTGGGGATTGGGAGAGCAAGACCCGATCTACACTTTGACCAAACCAAATCGCATTCCCCACAACATTCATCCACCATGACTTGTTACTCTTGGAGCTTGGGCTCCTAGGCAGTTAGGGGTTCCTCCAGAAGCTTCCTTGCTTGTGGTGTGCTCCGGAGAATTTTGTAAAGGTGTGGTGGTCGCCTTCAAGACCAACCCCGAGTGATTCGAGGCTCATCCGTTGGGGGTGACTCGAAGGAGATTACGGTGAGCCTTTGGTGGTGTTCCGCAAGCTTTGGCTCCGGCACCGCTCCAAACGGAGAGTAGCTCTTCCCCAAGGAAGAGTGAACTTCGGGATAAAATCCGCGTCATCATCTCACTTGTGGTTAATCCTTTCCCGCACTTTACTTAGCCTTGTATGCTTGTTGGCTTGCTAATTAGTTTGTTGCCTAGCATATTTAGCTTAGAGCTTGCTTGTCATATAGGTTGTGTTCACCTAGTTGCATATCTAGTGAACCCTTTTTATCCGCTAAGCCTTAAAATTGACAAGAAAGAGTAAAATTTGTAGTCTCCTATTCACCCCCCCCCCTCTAGTCGACCGTATCGATCCTTTCAATTGGTATCAGAGCCTCGTGCTCTAATATAAGGTTTTACAACCTTAGAGGATATGGTCGATCTAGGGAATGAGGGAGGTGACGCACCACTTGCGGAGGATGGTCAAAACCTACCCCCCGCCGCGGCCGACGCACTTGTTGCTCCGGCCGTTGCTCCCGTCGCCCCCATTAACCCGGGGGCCCCGTTGACCGCGGTCGATATTCTTTCAATGTTTGCGGACCTCAAAACTGCTATGTTGAAAGAAGTTCGCTCCTCGGTCAAGGAGGAAATTGATGCTCGCTTAAAGCCCTCGACATCCGCCTCAAACTCATTTGATCCAAATGCGGTTCATGATGCGGATGATTCGAGAGAACCTCTTGCATCCCCGGCTCGCACTCAAGTTCCCAAGTACAATGCCGTGGAACCCTTTTACTCACCGCAACCCTTGCAGCACCCTCGCATTAATCCTGTGGGGCCTCCGCCCCCTTTGAAAGCTAACGCGTTTGCTAAGTGGAAGCTAGATATGGAGTCTCATATTCGCAGTGCATCTACACAACTATGGTGGATTGTGGTCAACGGTTTCAACCCCAAGGATCCCATGAATCTCACTCCAAGAGAAGCGGTTGATGATCAACTCAATGCTACCGCCCACAACATGTTGCGCACCGCGGTGACCGATGACTATAGAGACTCCATTGCTCTACTCAAGACCGCCAAGGAAATTTGGGATTGCCTTGAGTAGGCCCTCGAAGGTGATGAAGCAATTCGAAGATCTCGGTTGGCTTTGCTCAAGCAACAAGTCAACCTATTTGCGAGAAATGAGGGTGAGTCCGCGGAAGAAGTATATCGAAGGTTGAAGTCTCTTGTGCTCAATTTGAGAACCTTTGGGTGCACTTGGGCAAATGATGATTTCATTAAGGACAAGTTCATTGATGCTATGGTTCTCACGGAACATACCATGGTGATGATGATACATCAACGCCCGGACTATCAAAAGTTGACCGCGGCACAAGTTGTATCCACTTTCTCAACTCATGTTCTTTTGGAGACCAAGTCCAAGAAGACCTTTGCCATAGCTCAAGCCACCAAGAACTCAAATCTTGCATTGAAGGCCAAGAAAGTAGTTGCCCAACCCTCAAGGGATGAAGAAGTTGTTGAAGAGACTTGTGAGGAAGATGTTGACACCTCATGCCCGGCAAATGACTTTGCGGAAGACTTGGCTCTCTTGGTCAAGAAATATTCCGGGACCATGGCAAACAAAGGGAAGAATCTGCAAGGAAGATCGTTTGGACGAAGAAAATGCTACAATTGTGATAGCCCAAGACATTTTGTGCACGATTGTCCTTATGAGAGACGTGAAGACAAGTCCGAGAAGCTTGTGCTCAAGAAGAAGAAGTTCACCATGTTTTCCAAGAGGAAAGATGACAAGGCTCTTGTTCATGAGGAGTACATGTCCGGAGATGAAGATGACGGTGATGATGATCATGTGGGCACGGCCGCCATTGCCATGCATGCCACTACCTCCTCCTCCACCACCGGCCTCTTCGACTCGCCCAACGAGGACAAGCCGTTCACTCATCATTGCCTCATGGCCAAAGAGGTAAAAACAAAGTCCAAATCTCTAAAACCCTTCATCCACACTCCCAATGTTTCATGTGAGATAGTGGAGGATGAGTGTGATGATGGTGTGGATAATGATGAGGAATCCTTGATGGCTTTCATGAAAACTCTTCATGGTGAAGCTCGTGCTCGTTTTAGCGATCTCCTTAAATCACTCGCCGAACGCGATGATTTTATCGAGAACGTTGAAAACCTCCTCATAGAGGAAAGAGAGAGAGTCGAACTCCTTGAGCACGAGCTACATGAAGAGAGTGTCATGAGAGAATCACTTGAGGAAGCCTTGTCTTCTCATAAAATTGACTTCGTTAAAACCGATGATGCGTTGCAACTTGCTCTTGAGAACAAAGATGCCCTTAAAGTAAAGGTTGAAAAGCTTCTAGTTGATGCTTCTAGTTGATCACACGAGACTTGTTGAGGAACATGAGCTCCTTGTGACTAGTTCCAAGGTTGTCAAAGGTGACCTCATTTCCCTCACCGAGTCTTATGCTCAACTTAAAGCTACAACCATTAAGGCTCTTACTTCCGTCCCTCATACTGATTTAAATGATGAATCTTGTATGGCTAACTTTGCTCATGATTGCACCTCTCTCCAAGAGGAGAATAAGAAGTTAAAAGCCCAAATTGAGAAAGGGCCTGTGTCGTGCATTCAAGGGGAGAAAAACCTCAATGACCTCTTGAGCAACCAAAAGGAGTGTGTTGCCAAGGAGGGAATTGGGTTTGACCCCTCTTCTAAGAAGAAGAAGACCAAGAAGAAGAGCCACAAGAAGAAGATCGGTCCTACTCCTCCTCCCCAACAAAAGATAGCATTTGTTCATGAAGGACACAAGGAGAAGGAGAAGGAAAAAGGGAATGTTGGGGATGGCAAGGTCACTAGGGACAAGGCCATTCCCAAAGAGTTTGCCGGCAAGAACAACCCATCTTATGTCCTCATGGCACTAACTATGATGATTATGCTTGGACTATTTGGGTTCCTAAGACCCTTGTTGCTAACTCTCTAGGACCCATTGCAAAATGGGGACCTAAAATCAAAGCTTGATTCTTGTAGGACTATACCTCCGGTGGAACACAATGGGTGATCGATAGTGGTCGCACCAATCATATGACCGGAGAGAGGGAGATGCTTGTGGAGTTCATTGATTCGCTCAAGGCCACTTCAAACATATCTTTTGGTGACAATAGCAAGGGCAAGGTATTGGGTTTGGGCAAGGTGGTAATCTCTAGTGATGCATCACTTAAGAATGTCATGCTTGTTCAATCCCTTCACTACAATTTAATTTCTACGATTCAATTGGCACGTGCCGGTTATGATTCTCATTTTGGTGAATTTCATGTGACCGTCTTTAAGAGAAGCAATCTCAAAGTGGTCTTTGTTGGGCATGTTGAAGACAACCTTTACGTGGTTGATTTCTCAAATGAGAAAACTTATCTTGCAACATGTCTAATGGCCAAGGCCGACGTGGGGTGGCTTTGGCACCGTCGGCTAGCACACGTTGGCATGAGAAATTTACAAGCTCTCTTAAAGGGGGAGCACATCCTTGGACTAACCAATGTGTGTTTTGCCAAAGATCGTCCTTGTAGTGCTTGCATTGCCGGAAAACTTCATGAAAAAGCTCATAAGGTGATGACTATCATTACCACTTTGAGGCCTCTCGAGCTCATTCACTTGGATCTCTTTGGGCCTCCATCTTATGATAGTTTGGGAGGGAGGAGGTATTGCCTTGTCATTGTCGATGACTATACAAGATATACATGGGTGTTCTTTCTCAAGACTAAAGATGAAACTCAAGACACCTTCATCAACTTTGCCAAAGAAGCTCAACGTCAACATAATTGTGAGATCAAGGCAATTCGAAGTGACAACGGCACCGAGTTCAAAAATTACACTATGAACGAGTTCTTGAGCGATGAGGGGATCAAGCATCAATATGCCGCGCCATACACTCCCGAACAAAATGGTGTTGCGGAAAGGAAGAACCGGACTCTCATTGAGATGGCAAGGACCATGCTTGACGAGTACAAGTCTCCATACAAGCTTTGGGCCGAAGCCATCAACACCGCGTGCCATGCTACAAACCGGCTTTATCTTCGTAAGCTCAAGAACAAGACTCCCTATGAACTCCTAATCGGGAGAAAGCCTAACGTCAAATACTTTCGAGTATTCGGTTGTAAGTGTTTCATTCTAAATAAGAAATCCCGTTTAGCTAAGTTTGCGCCTAAAACTTATGAGGGCATATTTGTTGGATATGCATCAAACTCTCATGCTTACCGTGTTCTCAACAAATCCACCGGATGTATTGAGGAAACGGTAAATGTGGAGTTTGATGAAGATAACGGTTCCCGTGCGGAGCAAATTGTTCCTAGTGTTGTAGGTGATGAGGCTCCTTCACAAGCTATAAGGACTATGGGGATAGGCCACATTCGTCCACAAGAAACACCCCAAGTACAAGTAGAAGAAGAAGGAGTAAGAGCCCCTCTTGTGGATTCTCCACAAGGGAAGTCATCACCGCCACCACAAGGTCAAGATGCTATGGGAAATCATGAACCTATCCAAGAACAAGATCAAGTCCCTCATGTTCCCGAGCAAGATCAAGGGCAAGCTCAACCAAATGGCAAAGAACCAATCCGTGAGGCCCAAGGTCAAGCTCTTGATCAAGATCAAGATCAATCCCAACCTCAAGTGTCTTCCACATCATCACCTCCAAGTGATCAAGAACTAGAGGTTGTGAAGAGAAGGGTGTCTCCAAGGCTAAAGCATTCTCAAGGCCAAGCTTCTTCCACAAGTTCAAAATCAAGTGAAGAAGAGCTTACCCTCAAAGTGCAAAAAGCGGCCGCCAAGTTAAAGCATCTTCAACATCTCACCGACAACATTTATGGAAGCATCAACAAAGGGGTAACTACTCGTAGACGTTTGGCAAACTTTTGTGAACATCACTCGTTTGTCTCTTGTGTTGAGCCCCTTAAGGTTGAAGATGCACTTGACGACCCGGATTGGGTAAATGCCCACTACTAGGAAAAGGCCTACTAATGGCGCACCTAATTTGGCTATTAATGGCGCATTAGTGGTGCACCATTAGTAGCACGCCATTAGTATATTTTACTAATGGCGCACCACTGGTGCGCCAACAGTATCTGGTATACTAATGGCGCACCCCAGATGCGCCATTAGTATATACAACAGTGCGCCATTAGTATGCCTCCCAGGGGGCCATCGTGCTTTGGCATACTAATGGCGCACAACAACTGGATGCGCCATTAGTAACTTCGGCACACTAATGGCGCACTGTTTAGTGATGCGCCATTAGTATCCTCTGGCATACTAATGGCGCACTATGATGTGATGCGCCATTAGTATGAATATTAGGTTTTTTATTTTTTATTTTTCTGTTTTTTGCACAGGTTACAAAATGTATAATTGGACAAAATATAGATAGCACACATCAACAACAGATTCATCGAATACAATACAAGATTAGTCTCTGAATACAATTCATCATTTTAGTCTCCGAATACAATTCATCATATTAGTCTCCGAATTGAAAAGACCGAACAAAATGTATAAGTATGAATCATTATATTACAAGTCTCGAGACCGCGAGTTTGTCTTCACATTACAAGTCGATATCGATCATCTAAACTACCATCACATAGAAGAGAGCTGCGGTCATCACGATGAGCATCATCACGATGAAACTCGTCTTCATCCGGTTCCTCCAACGCTCCCTCCCCTCTCCCGCTAGATAGCGGGCGTATCTAGATTCGGCCTCGGCCCTAGTGGCGTACCCTTTGTAACTGTTACCGCTGAATCGGTGAACCTGTCTCCGACACTCCTCCCAGTCGTCGTCGACTCCGGGAACCTTACCCTTGTACACGACATACCACGGCATCGCTATGCAGTAGCCAAACGAAACGTTAGTACCAATTCACAGACAATACATAAGCAATATATAAGTATGCAACAGAACGATCGGAAGAGAAAAGCAAGACATTAATAGCATCGATTACATCTAAGTTGAAGGACTCTCGAAACCAAAGAGACATACTACAAGTTCATTAAAGTTTAATTACAACATGAGCCAATCGATGTTTCAGAACTAGACACAGCATCACTGCTTTCGACTCGACTCAAGGGACCGGAGCGTTGATGAAGCCGCCGTCTATCGTGGGAGTCATGAAACAATGGGCGTTGTCAGCCTGCATTTGTAGGATTGTGTCGATGTCACTGTTGGACGGTTGATTTCTGAGGTAGAACTGCCCCGAGGTACGAAGGACATCTTGATGGATGATTTCCGCAAACTCCGACTGGATGCGAAAGAATTCTTGTCTGATGTCCGCGTCCTGGATTGCCGACACGCTCGCGGCCCAATCTTTGAGTCTACTCGGTAGCAGTAGTTGATGATGGTCCCGTACGATCGCCCGCATGTGATGGATGGCGTAGTAGGCACCCTTCTGACCGCCAGGCGGCTGCTTGACGCAGCAGAACGTCGTGTTGTGGGAGAACACGTGCTTGCCGTACTTACGAATAGGCCTGGTGAAGGTGCCTCCAGATTTGACCTAGCCGGGGAGAACATCATCAAGAACCTTCTTGACATTTGTGTAGTCTACGTTCGACTGACGGTCCGGGTCGAAATACGTGGCCATGGAATATTTGGGGCTTAGGAGGATGAGCGTGCAATGTGTGTCACTGCAGAAAACACGGAATGTTAAAAGAAAAACGATCGAAATCTAAGAATTCATATGTTACGGGGCGGTTGAGGGGAGGACTTACTCGGGAAAGTAAGGCACGAGGAAGTTGTCCTTATCTTGGTTTGCCAGAATGATGCCTTCGAGGTAAGAACTCGCGACTTGCCGGTCCCCAGCGCTGCCCAAGATCTTGGCACGCATGTAGAAGGGGTCGACTATCACGATGTCCGGGGTCTTGTCGCGAATGATCCGCATCTCCATACTCAGCGAAAATAGCCGAACGAAGGTGTAGTGCAGCGGATGAAGGTTCAACATAGCGTGGATGTCATCAAACCGCAGGACGATCGTACCCCCGATGGAGTTATCCACAAAGCCCTTTCCCTCTGGCACCTTGGCCGTGAAAACCGGGTATGCCACATCCTTCTCTCGGAGACGCCGCTTCTCCAAAGAAAGAACACTGTCATGCAGACTCCGCATAGCACCGGTTGCAGCATCGAGCATATTTCTCGGTAGCATCGGCCTACCCGCCACATGCACCCTCCTCGAGATATCCGCAGTTGAAGGTGGCCCGTCCTGAGCACGGATCGTACTCGGTGCCGGCTGGCCCGCACCCTTGTTAGTCTTTCTTTTGCGTGCCTTCTTCTTGATCTCCTGTAAGGGGACCGAGTTCTGCTCACAGACCGCCTTCTTGAGTGTGTTGGGGCTGATCATATTTCGCACCTCGCCTATATGAGGCTCGGTGAAGTCAGCAGCTGGAGGCGTCTCCTGAGAGCTGAACTGCAGACGACGCCTATTGCAACTTGGCTTCTCCGCGGTACCAGCTAGGTCGCACACGTCTTTTGTTGGGTTGGGTTCTTGAGAAGGAGGCCCCATGAAGTCGCCACCGTCCCCATGATCGGCAAAGTACTGATCGACGTTGGCAAATGTATCGTCGTCGTCGTCGTTCTGATCCTGTGCCATATGCATGTTTGGATCCAGTGGCATAGGGATGTCCGGCACCGTTGCGGCGGTCTTGCCATGGGGCCGACTTGGCGCCAGCACGACTGGCGGTGTTGTCTTTGGGGTGGTGTCCCCCGCCCCCAAACGAATCTGGCTCTTCGGCCAAAGCAGGGGCCAGCTCAGGCAGGCGCTGAGGTTCAGCACGTCATCATCGTCGGCCCCGATGGGTCGAATCGGAGGTAACACCTCGTCGCAGCCTGGCAGCACCCGAACCAGTTGAACCCTAAACAAGTTGGGTGGCATCTGGGTACCGTGGAACAAGGGGTTGCCCGGTTGAACGATTTTGCCCTTGGCGACATCGACCAACTCGTTGTTCACGAAGTGCAGGAGAGTGCACGGAACGTCGGCGGCGCCCTGCGAAAACATGTAGGGCGTTAGGGATGCCCAGTCAAAGGCAAGGAGATGAAGTCCTCGGCCGAGAGAGGCTTAATTAGTTACCGTGATGATGGCGTCGAGCTCGGCTAATGTCGAGGCACCGCCAACGGCGGGCGTGCAGTTGACGGAGGGGCCGCTTGCTGCAGAGGTGCCGGCCGGCGTACACCCGGGTGCATTAAACTCCCGTGCCGGCGTCGGAGACACCAATGCCGGCTCCGCCGGAGACACCAATGGCCCCGCCATCGCGTTCTGCGAGTTGCTGGCCGTGTAGCTAGGAATCGGGGGCGGCCCCTGTTGGCCGCCCGCAATCCACGCACTAATCCCCTGGATCAAGGTAGGCACAATGGCGGTGATCGTCGCTCCGAGTTGTTGTTGCACTTGCTCTTGGACAATCTCCGGAATCCGCGCCACCTGTGCCCTGAGTTTTTCAACAGCTCGTCTATTTCCTTGCCGCTCCTCGTACGAGGGCGTCCTCGGGGTTCGGTTTCACCATCGAATAGATCCTTGCGTTTTCTCCACGGGTCATCGTCGCGAAGCCACCTTCGATGTCCCATGAACACGGTTTTCGAAGACCCGGGATCTCTATCTAGCTGGCGATACGTTGTGTCATCCATGCACCTGACGCATCCAGAAAATCCGTGGACCACCTGCCCCGCGAGATATCTGTAACCGAGATAGTCGTGCACCGTCGTGAGCAGCGCGGCTCTCATAGGGAAATATTCTTTCTCTGCGGCGTCCCACGTATTGGCTGGCGTTTTCCACAGCGTGTCAAGCTCCTCTTTCAGCAGCCCCAGATACAGATTGATGTCGTTCCCTGGTTGTTTCGGTCCTTCAATTAGCATACTCATGTGAATGTACTTCCTCTTCATGCACAACCAGGGGGAAGGTTGTACATCCACACAAACACAGGCCAGGTGCTATGTGTGCTTCTCTGGCTGCCAAACGGATTGACTCCATCGGTGCTCGCGCCCAGCACGATGTTCCTTGGATCGTTCCCAAATTCTAGGTCTTCGAAGTTCAACGCTTGCCACTGGCTCGCATCCTTAGGGTGACTCAGCATCTTGTCTTTTTTATCTATCTCTGGATCATTTGCGTCATCTTCTCGCTTCTTCTCCTCCCTATCCGCGTGCCAACGCAGGAGCTTTGCTACCTTAGGGTCCGCGAAATACCGCTGCAGACGAGGAGTGATCGGAAAGTACCACACCACTTTTCGAGGAGCTTTCTTCCTCTTCTTGTATCGAGTGACGCCGCACACCGGACATATGGTAGACTCCGCGTGCTCGTCCCGATAAATGATGCAATTGTTCATGCACACATGGTATTTCACGTGCGGTAAATCCAGAGGACACACGATTTTCTTCGCCTCCTCCAAACTGGTCGGGCACTTGTTCCCCTTGGGAAGACGTTCGTGCCAGAATGACATGTTCTCGTCGAAGCATGCGTCGGTCATTTTGTGTTTTACCTTCATCTCCAGAGCCATGAGCGTTACTTTCAGGCGGGTATCCTCGGGCCTGCATCCTTCATACAATGGAGTAACCGCGTCTAACTCAAGTTGATCCATCTTGGCTTTCTCTCGGGCGGCAGCTCTTGCGTTATCCGTCTGCTTGAGAAGCAGCTCTTGAATATGAGGGTCCTGCACCCAACCCATCGATGGTCCAGCGTCGTCTGCTCCGCCAGCATCATCATCTTCATGATCATGCCCGTCGTCTGCTCCGGCATCTTCCTCATCATCATGTCCTGCATCTTCTACATGATGACTGTGTACAGCATCACCGTCGTGATCATCTCCTGGGGATTCTTCGTCTTCTCGCCCGCCCGAGCCGCGGTGGTTGTCTTGCTGCCCTTCCTCATTTCTTGCCCGGCCCCCATGGACGACTTCATAGTCATCTTCATCACCTTGCCACCGATAGCCATCCATGAAACCACGCAAGAGCAGGTGGTCCCGCACCTGCCAGGATTCCGGGTCCGCAATAAGGCTCTTCAGCTTGCATCTTCGACACGGACATCTTATCTCCGTCTCGTTCTTTTGAAGCATCTCGGCCTTCGCGGACCTCAAAAACCTATTCACGATGCCTTCGGTCATCATGCGGACCATGGTCGCCTGCGGGGTAGAGCAAAACGATATTTTAGAACCAAGAAAAAATTTGGCATGACTTTCCCTAAAAATAGGACCAAAAAGAATGCTTAATGCCAAAATTCTTGCCGAAACGGAAATGAATCAACATTCCGGCAAAATATTGGCAACTATCGCATTTCAAATACCGGTACACCTCCAAACACAAACACATATGCAAC
The DNA here is from genome assembly GCF_002575655.3 of Aegilops tauschii subsp. strangulata. Taxonomy (NCBI): domain Eukaryota; kingdom Viridiplantae; phylum Streptophyta; class Magnoliopsida; order Poales; family Poaceae; genus Aegilops; species Aegilops tauschii. Next base: position 72,890,542 of record NC_053039.3, on the reverse strand, counting down.
ACCACAAACATATGCAACACCACGAACATACATAGATCTAGCTAGGCCATAAAAAGTGCATGTGCACATTGTTGTAGGGAGAACAACATAAATATAGCTTCCCCCCTTACTTACCTATCAAAACAAGGTAATTTAACCACTTAAATTGAATGAATCTATGGTGGAAATGAGGTGAAAAAGAGGAGGCACCCGAGACAAGGAGGAGGTGGAGAGAATGAAGTGGGGAGAAAGTGAGTGTGGGTAGGAGAGGCTGTCCAAAATATCTTGTTGCTGCCCACTTACTAATGGCGCACCAACTCTAGATGCGCCATTAGTAATCCAGGTTACTAATGGCGCACCTTCTGGTGGTGCGCCATTAGTATGTTTGGACAGGCGCACTAGTTAAAAAAAACTTTTGATACTAATGGCGCACCCTGGGCCAGGTGCGCCATTACTAGTTACAACTAGTAATGGCGCACTGTGTCTGGATGCGCCATTAGTATGTTTGGACAGGCGCACTAGTTAAAAAACGGGTGCGCCATTACTAGTTACAACTAGTAATGGCGCACTGTGTCTGGATGCGCCATTAGTATGTTTGGACAGGCGCACTAGTTAAAAAAAATTGATACTAATGGCGCACCCTGGGCCAGGTGCGCCATTACTAGTTACAACTAGTAATGGCGCACTATGTCTGGATGCGCCATTAGTATGTTTGGACAGGCGCACTAGTTAAAAAAATTGATACTAATGGCGCACCCTGCGCCTGGTGCGCCATTAGTAGTTTCAACTCTAATGGCGTATCAGAGGGTGGTGCGCCATTAGTATATACTAATGGTGCACCGCTTGTCTGGTGCGCCATTAGTGTCAATCCCATCTATAGCCCTTTTTCTAGTAGTGGCCATGCATGAAGAACTCAACAACTTCACCCGCAACAAAGTATGGACTCTTGTGAAGAGACCCAAAGAACATCATAATGTCATTGGAACAAAGTGGATCTTTAAGAACAAACAAGATGAGCATGGACAAGTCACTAGAAACAAGGCAAGGTTAGTGGCACAAGGGTTCACCCAAGTTGAAGGTTTGGACTTCGGTGAAACCTTTGCCCCCGTTGCCCGTCTTGAGTCCATTCGTATCTTGCTTGCATATGCTTCACATCATGATTTTAAATTGTATCAAATGGATGTGAAGAGTGCATTTCTTAATGGTCCTCTTAAGGAGTTGGTGTATGTCAAACAACCTCCCGGTTTCGAAGATCCCGATCACCCCTCTCACGTTTATGAACTCCATAAGGCGCTCTATGGACTTAAACAAGCACCTCGTGCTTGGTATGATCACCTTACGGCGTTCTTAAGCGAGAAGGGGTTCCAGATCGGGTTAATAGATTCCACTCTCTTCACGAAGAGGGTAAAAGGAGAATTGTTTGTGTGCCAAATATATGTTGATGATATTATTTTTGGTTCCACTAACCATGCTATTAACGTTGAGTTTGAGAATCTTATGACCAAGGAATTTGCTATGAGCATGATGGGAGAGTTGAAGTTTTTCCTCGGATTTCAAGTGAAGCAATTGAGAGGAGGAACCTTCATCAACCAAGCACTTTATATTCAAGACATGCTCAAGAGGTTCAAAATGCAAGATGTCAAGCCCATGAAGACGCCCATGCCCACAAATGGCCAACTTAATCTTGATCCCAATGGTAAAGATGTGGATCAAAAGGTATATCGCTCTATGATCGGTTCTTTGCTTTACCTTTGTGCATCTAGGCCGGATATTATGTTGAGTGTGTGTATGTGTGCAAGATTTCAATCCGCTCCTAAGGAGAGCCATTTTTCGGCAGTGAAAAGAATCCTTCGATATTTGGTTCATACCCCAAACTTGGGCCTTTGGTATCCCAAAGGAGCAACTTTCAAGTTATTGGGATATTCAGATTCGGATTGGGCCGGAGACAAGGTAGACCGCAAGTCCACTTCCGGGTCATGTCAATTCCTAGGGAGGTCATTGGTAAGTTGGTCTTCAAAGAAGCAGAATTGTGTGTCCCTTTCAACCGCCGAGGCCGAGTACATTGCCGCAGGAAGTTGTTGTGCACAATTATTATGGATGAGGCAAACTTTGATGGATTATGGTGTCAAATGTGACAAAGTTCCTCTATTTTGTGACAATGAAAGTGCAATCAAGATTGCCGACAATCCAGTGCAACATAGCCGAACCAAACATATTGAGATTCGTCATCACTTCATTCGAGATCATGTGGCCAAGGGAGACATTGATTTATTCCATGTCAACACCGAGAAGCAACTTGCCGACATTTTCACCAAGCCACTTGATGAAGCAAGATTCCGCGAGTTAAGGCATGAGCTGAATATCGTGGATATAAGTAACTTGGATTGAGGTTCTTGCATACACACACATACTCTACTAGTATCTTGTTTTAGATGTAGGCACCTAAGTAGGGGGAGCAAGCTCAACTAATGAGCTATCTTATCCTACTAGTGCATAAATTGAACAAAATCTTTCACATTAGCCATTTGAAGATGGCATTTGTGCTTCAAAGATGAGTATTGGTCTTGGGCCCAAGGTTCATATCTTCGCGGTGCCATACCAAACAAACTCAAACATGGTGGCTTCGGCCACCGCCCTCCGTTGGAGGTTGGATCTTTTTTTTTCTTTTTTGTGTGGTTCTTCTTGTCCTTGTGTTCGTGTTTCGGTGTGTGTGTGTTTCTCGATTCTCTTCCAGTGCAAGTGCTACACATACTCCTTTCTAGTAGTGTTGGATTTCTTCTACGACGTGTTCAGAAGTGAGGCGGGAATGCTCTTTGGGGTCTTGGTAAGAATTTGCATTCAGCCATAACCCAGCAAGCTTCTTCCTGTCAAAATCCTCTGGATACCCCGTGCCCACGGCCCTTGTACCGTGCGCACAGGGACCCCGTGCCCACGGCCCTTGTACCATGCACACGGGCCTCCGTGCGCACGGGGCCTTTAGCCCGTGCGCACGGGGTCTGCGGTTTCTGGCCCTGAAGAGGTGGGACGTGGGGGGTTTGGGTTCTTTCCCACCCAGTCGCCCCCTCCACGCCCCAGATCGCCTCGAGGCCGCCGCCGTCGCCTCCTTGTCGCCGGTGCTCCTCCGTGCGTCGTGGGACTTCGCTACTCCGTGGAGATCTCCCGGGATGGGGTCCTCCTCTGGTATCCCCCTCCCCTTGTCCTTCTTTTTCCTCCTTGGATCCTTATTAGTCTAGGGTTTCCTCCTCTACTAGTCTAGGCCAGTCGTTCCCTTGTGGTAGACTAGAATCGGATGGGCATTACTGTGGCGGTTCTCCCTGCCGCACTCACTCCCAGATCTCGATCTGGAAGTGGTTGCCGCTGGGCGAACCCCGTGTCCACGGGCCTTGTACCGTGCGCACGGGACCCCCGTGTCCACGGTGGTCAGACCCCCGTGTGCACGGGGTCCACAATGGTGCCAGTCCTGTTTCTTCTCTGTCTTCCATTCCTCGCCAGCTTCTCAAGCACTTGTACTTATTTGTGTCTCTCGTGTTTGTTGTGTTTTGTTGCTGTTGTGTTTCAGACTCTGCTGACAAGAGGTCCGAGCTCCATCGCAAGCGCACCAAGGCAGGTTCCAGGGAATTCACTTTGGCTCTTCGTCAGCCGTCCGAAAGAATTGGTCAGGGCTCTGAGCTGGGCCGTGTTCGCCGTGCCGCCTCCAAGCAGCCAGTGATTGAAGCCTCCGAGGATTCAGAAGAGGAGTATGATTCGCAGGAAGATGCTCACTATGAGAACCCCGCAGATGCAGAGATAGAAGATGAGGATGATTCTGCTGATGATGTTGATGACGAGGAAGGAGAGGAACATGTGCTCCCAGGAGGTCGGAATGTCAAGAATCTACCTCTCTCTAAGTGGACCAAGCCAGAGCTTTGGGCTCGCAGGCAGGATTTCCCCTATGTGCCAAACACTGATGCAGGGGTTGACCCAAGATTCAAGAGTGATTTTCAACACCGTGTGTTCTCTGAGCTAATCATGACCAAGAAAAACAAGTTTGCCCCCCACAAGCAAATCAATGTGGAGGCTCTTCGAGACAATGATCATATCTATCCCGGTGTGTATAATGCTCTTGGGAGGCTTGGCTTGATCCCGTTTGTCGCCTTCCACCATCCGTTCAGTGAAGATCTTGTGATTCAGTTCTTTGCCACTGTATACTTCCACAGTGATGAGGCTCGCACTATGACTTGGATGTCTGGCACATATGAGTGTGAGGCCTCCATGGCCAAGTTCTCTGACATCATTCCGTATCAGTTCTTTGCTGAGGAGCATCCTGAGTATGGCCGTGCTCGTGAGACAGGTAGAGACAAGTATGAGATTGCTTTTGCTTACAAGCCAAACAAGGCCTTCACCACTGGTTCTATCAAAGATTTGAAGCCAACCTATGATACTATGCGTCACATTCTTAGGTACACGCTTAATCCTAAGACCGGGGACTCTCACAATCTGAGGAGCTCCATGTTGGACATCTTTGTCTACCTTCATGGCAAGAAGAAAGTGGATGTTCTGGACTTCATGTTCTTTGAGATCAGGCAGTGTGTTCAGGAGAACAAGTCATGCATCTATGCTCCGTTCATCCAAGCTTTGATTGAGTCTGTCTATCCCGCCAGGTACATTGCCAAGTACCGCACCTCCTTTCCGAAGCGTGATGCCAACTGGCTTCCGGCTGCTCCTCCACCATATGTGCCTCCCAAGAAGGGGCGCAACCCCAGGCCTGAGGATCGTGCTACCTACACTGAGGGATGTTCATCCTATGTGCGGATTCCGCGTAGCAAAGGGAAGCAGGTTGCTACTGATGCCAGTTTCACCAGAGAGGAGAAGAAGTCTCTTCTAAAGACCGTGAGCAACATGTTCAAAATGTGTCAGTCCATTCAGCGCCATCAGGTCAAGAAGATCAACAAGGGCAAGCTGGTGAGGCGTCAGAAGAAGGCTGAGCATGCTACAGCGGGTGAGGAGGTTGGTCCAGGGTCCGAGGACAATAACAGTGTGGCCACAGCTTGTTTTTTTCCCTTGGAGGGATGGCACTTTGATGATGATGATGATGCTTCAAGCACACCTCCTCTTGTCTAGAGTCTCGTTAGCATCACCTTTTCCCTTTTTGTTGTCTTGATGACAAAGGGGGAGAAGTGTTCTATTAGGGGCGTTTGCAGTTGGTTTCAGTTGGGTGAGATCTCAAGGCCTCGTTTTTTTTGGTTGTGTTTATTTGGCTTGAGATACTCTTATTTACTTGCTTTCACGGTGTGGTCGTGAGCTACCTAGTCTATGTGAGATACTATCTACTTTATGGAATTTATCTATGCTTATGTTGATATATCTTGTGGAGTATGTTCAAGCTTCTATAGGTTAGTCTCACGTTTTCTGCTCACCACACTTGCATGTGATCTAGGCACCGTGTTGGGTATTATTATGTTGATCGCATGCCTTGACAATGTGGATCTAGGGGGAGCCTCATATGTGTGTGCTTGATGCATAATCAAGCATTTTTTTCCTTGCACATATATAGGGGGAGCTCCTTTGATCAACTATTGTCGCATGGCTGTTTACTTAAGTTGTATCCTGTATGCCATGTCCTAACCATATTGTCATCAATGCACCAAAAAGGGGGAGGTTGAAAGTGCAAGTATCACTTAGATTATATTTTGGTGTGATGACAATGTGGTTAGTGGAACTAATGTTGGTTGCTAAAGTTTATCTCAGGACTTTGGTTCCAAGGTGTCCATTGATGGAGGTGTGCGACCCCCCAGTCCAAAAAGATCAAAGGCGTGGTTACCGGCGACTCGAAGGTTTTTCGTTTTGGTTCGATTTGAGTCGTAGGTAAAACCACACTATCAAGAGGGGTCTTCGTGGATTTAGTGTCGTGTGGGAATGCCTCCAAGACAGATACACCAGCCCTCCTACACCTCCTCAGATATTCCACTTATTGTGTGCTTTGCCGTGGTGTCCTGTGATGTTTCATCAGAAATCTTCTGGACACCCCGTGTGCACGGGGTCTCTGACCCCCGTGCGCACGGGGTAGTCAGAATATTTCGGGACACCCCGTGCGCACGGGGTCTCTGACCCCCGTGCGCACGGGGTGTCCAGTGAGTTACCCCGTGCGCACGGGGCTGACTTGGCCCGTGCGCACGGGGTCCAACGGGCTGAAATCCCCTCCCGGCCAAGAACACTATATAAGCCCCCTTCTTCCTCCTCCATCCCTTAACCCTAATGTCTTGTTGAGCTCCTCCATTGCTACACCCCATTTTGCTCACTACTCTCAATCCCTCCACCCAATCTTGTTGAAACTTTGGGGATTGGGAGAGCAAGACCCGATCTACACTTTGACCAAACCAAATCGCATTCCCCAAAATATTCATCCACCATGACTTGTTACTCTTGGAGCTTGGGCTCCTAGGCGGTTAGAGGTTCCTCCGGAAGCTTCCTTGCTTGTGGTGTGCTCCGGAGAAGTTTGTAAAGGTGTGGTGGTCGCCTTCAAGACCAACCCTGAGTGATTCGAGGCTCATCCGTTGGGGGTGACTCGAAGGAGATTACGGTGAGCCTTCGGTGGCGTTCCGCAAGCTTTGGCTCCGGCACCGCTCCAAACGGAGAGTAGCTCTTCCCCAAGGAAGAGTGAACTTCGGGATAAAATCCGCGTCCTCGTCTCACTTGTGGTTAATCCTTTCCCGCACTTTACTTAGCCTTGTATGCTTGTTGGCTTGCTAATTAGTTTGTTGCCTAGCATATTTAGCTTAGAGCTTGCTTGTCATATAGGTTGTGTTCACCTAGTTGCATATCTAGTGAACCCTTTTTATCCGCTAAGCCTTAAAATTGACAAGAAAGAGTAAAATTTGTAGTCTCCTATTCACCTCCCCCCTCTAGTCGACCGTATCGATCCTTTCACCGGGGAAATGAACTATGAAAGCAAGTTACGAAACAAGAGTTCATCATTAAACCAAGGAGAGGGTTAGGAGGTGGCTGATGGACTCAGCGACATTCCATTGAGATTTCCAAAAGATGGATTTCCACAATTATGTGTACAAGGAGATAGCTTTTGTCAGTTCAGATGATATAATGAGGTATGCTCGAGGAAACATATACGATTGAACATTGGTTGACGGTGCACCCGAAATACGGACTTAGGTAGCACAAACAATGTTAGAATGGCGATTCGATAACCAATGGTCTAAGAATGAAATGTTGACCATTAACTTCAAAGCAATAAGGTTGCTAGAAGTTTTTAAAATTACTAGTCCATTTGTCGGTATTCCTGTTAGGAACAACACGGGGACCAAGAAAAGAATGGTGATGGTGAAGTATCACTTATATCAAGAATTCTCAAGAGGTGGTGAGATTCTCACGACAATCTTGACCTAAAAGATGGTAATACTCCAAGATAGAACATAATACAAGCTGGATAGCAAGTCGCATCCACAACATGATCAATGTTGTGATGAAAGGAAGATAAGGATGTTGTTCATGGTAACTCAAATTACCAAGGGACGAGGATGATACTTATCATCATCAATTCGATTGATATCCTGGAAGGAGTCAAGATGTTGATGATGATCATGGCAATTTTGTCGAGAGGCTCCACGAAGAGGCAATCGAACAGCGACTGCATCAAGCAAAAGGACTGGTGCAGCGAAAGATTATTGGATCCATGGATACGACACCAACTCGGAACCAAGCTTGTTGTTCGAGGTGGAACGATAAGACAAGGAAATCGACGTAATCTTAGCTCAACCGTCGAAAGTTGTGCTCCAGGAATAAGGACCAGGTAGCACAGTTAAAATCGGCACGATAATGATAATCCGATCAGGCTAGGGATGACGTGATCGAGTATAAACTCGTAAGCAAAGGAGATTACTAAGAGTTGTTTAATCGTGATGCGGACTCGATTCGGTTATCGATGTCCTTGAGTGTTTAATAACTCGGAGCCCGTGAAAAATTGGAATCAATGAGAATGTAATACTTGATGGAGAACTCATAAGAAGTTATGCAGTTCCGTGATAATCTCGAGATACCAGGGGGTAATACTCGGCGACAAACCAAAGTAGAGGTTGGACTGGGGTATTGCTCTACAGAAGACAAGTACTTCAACTTGTCCGAGAAATGGTATTTAAAGGAGAACATGGCCGGAACCACGACTGCAAAGGGGTCAATTCTCAGATACCATATGATATTATATCAAGGAAACAATTATTATTACAAGAAGCTTTTATGATAGGATCTACATCGTGTCCATGGGCATGAACACAAAGTTCAAGGTCGACTCCAACTTCTCTAATGCATAACCTTTCATTCACTTCTCGCCTTCAACGAAGTTGTGTTGAAATTTTATCTGACATAACAACAGTAGAGTATGACCCATAGTAGTTTCCGGGTTCACACAGATTAGAAAAAGGCATAGGTTCAACCCATCAGGGTCTCTTAGGAACATATACCACAAACTTCAGGAGTAAATAACACAAGCTCGAAAGCAGAGCATGGTTGGTCAATCAGAGGATAGGATTTACCAATGGAGAAAGAACTTCCAAAGTGATTGGATATGAAGGACGCTATCGGATAAAATCCCACAAAGGATCCAGTGGTCCCCAAGGGATCTGATGTGAGCATCGGTACTCGATCATAGGAAGATACAATGCAAGGAGATCAAATTATAGAAACAACCGACTAATTCAATCAAATGCAAAGGAATTATATTTTCCAAATCAAGAGATCAGAAGCAGACGGTCTGATCAAAGATGGATAAGTTGAATAGGCTTAGGTATACAATCGATGGCAATTTGATTCGGCGAGAACCATCTCATGTTTAAAATTGGCGTCTAAGCCAGAAGGGTGAATTCTACGATTCGGTTGAGGATTGTGAGCAACCGCAACATATTGAATCAACAGACTCAAAATGATAATGACAAAGGATGTCAATAAGATTACTAGACTTATGGGATTAATCATAATGCAAGTAAGCAAGAATTTCAAGAGCAAAAGGCTCCTGAGGATTTTCGGAAGATCGAATGGTATTTTGAACACTTTTGTGAAATACTTGAATCAACTGGGGATGAGCGGATACTCGGTAAGTGCGAGAATTATCCGTAGGGGTATTCAGGTGACAAAGAACAGCAAGGCAGTAAGCTCAAAGGATTCTCAGAACAACAGAGAGAATTTCGGGGTATCTTGTAATAACAAGATCAACTGGGAAACATTGTATGAATGGCGAGTATACGTGGTTATCCATAGGAGTTGACGGTGGAAGGGGAATTGCGAACGCGATGAACACAAGTTCTCGGGTTAACAGCGGAGAGTATCTTCAGGGTCTTCACGTGCAGCAGACGATCATCTGAAGTGAGGGGCTCTCCGGGAGATAGTATTTTCGAGAACCTAAAGTTAGTTCTATTTTTAGCAAAATCATTTAACCCGAATAGAAAAGAGCTTAGAGTCCCAGAGTATAGACGAGGAATAAAAGATCCTAATGCCACCCAATGGCGACGTGGGCCCGTAAGACACACAGCCATGTTAGTAAAAGTTTTGCAATGTCTAGACTCGACTTCGGCCAAGGAGTATGGAAGGGGGATTCCTACAGGCAGTCGGCTCTGATACCAACTTGTGACGCCCCCGATTCAATCGTACACTAATCATACATGCAAACGTGTACGATCAAGATCAGGGACTCACGGGAAGATATCACAACACAACTCTAAAAATAAAATAAGTCATACAAGCATCATAATACAAGCCAGGGGGCCTCGAGGGCTCGAATACAATTGCTCAATCATATACGAGTTAGCGGAAGCAACAATATATGAGTACAGACATAAGTTAAACAAGTTTGCCTTAAGAAGGCTAGCACAAACTGGGATACAGATCGAAAGAGGCGCAGGCCTCCTGCCTGGGATCCTCCTAAACTACTCCTGGTCGTCGTCAGCGGCCTGCACGTAGTAGTAGGCGCCTCGGTGTAGTAGGAGTCATCGTCGACGGTGGCGTCAAGCTCCTGGGCTCCAGCATCTTGTTGCGACAACCAGGTAGAATGGAAAGGGGGAAAAGAGGGAGAAAAGCAACCGTGAGTACTCATCCAAAGTACTCGCAAGCAAGGATCTACACTACATATGAATGAGTATATGTGTAAGGGCCATATCGGTGGACTGAACTGCAGAATGCCAGAATAAGAGGGGGATAGCTAATCCTGTCGAAGACTACGCTTCAGGCCACCTCCATCTTGCAGCATGTAGAAGAGAATAGATGATAAGTTCACCAAGTAGCATCGCATAGCATAATCCTACCCGGCGATCCCCTCCTCGTCGCCCTGTTAGAGAGCGATCACCGGGTTATATCTGGCACTTGGAAGAGTGTGTTTTATTAAGTATCCGGTTCTAGTTGTCATAAGGTCAAGGTACAACTCCGGGTCATCCTTTTACCGAGGGACACGGCTATTCGAATAGATAAACTTCCCTGCAGGGGTGCACCACATAACCCAACACACTCGATCCCCTTTGGCCGGACACACTTTCCTGGGTCATGCCCGGCCTCGGAAGATCAACACGTCGCAGCCCTACCTAGGCACAACAGAGAGGTCAGCACGCCGGTCTAAATCCTATGGCGCAGGGGTCTGGGCCCATCGCCCATTGCACACCTGCACGTTGCGTACGCGGCCGGAAGCAGAACTAGCCCCCTTAATACAAGAGCAGGCTTACGTTCCAATCCGGCGCGCGCCGTTCAGTCGCTGACGTCACGAAGGCTTCTGCTGATACCATGACGTCGAGTGCCCATAAATGTTCCCGCGTAGTTGGTTAGTGCGTATAGACCAAATAGCCAGACTCACATCAAATACCAAGAACTCGCTAAGCGTGTTAGTTTTAAGTATCCGCGGACGCCGACCAGGGCCAGGGCCACCTCTCTCCTAGGTGCTCTCAACCTGCCCTGTCGCTCCGTCACAAAGTAACAGTCGGGGGCCGTCAGGAACCCAGGCCCACCTCTACCGGGATGGAGCCACCTGTCCTTTCAGCCCCCTCATCAGAATCACTTGCGGGTACTCAACGAGGTGACCCGACTTTAGTCACCACATGTGTCATGTATATAAAGTATATAGTATATACCCGTGATCACCTCCCGAAGTGATCACGGCCCAGTAGTATAGCATGGCAGACGGACAAGAGTGTAGGGCCACTGATGCAGCAGAATGGGATTAACCGAAAGCAGTAACATGCTACACTACTCTAATGCAAGCAGTATAGAGAAGAATAGGCGATATCTGGTGATCAAGGGGGGGCTTGCCTGGTTGCTCTGGCAAGGAGGGGTCGTCAACAACGTAGTCGATCGAGGCAGCAGCGACGTCCGTCTCGTAGTCTACCGGAGAGAAGAGGGGGGAAGAAACAATGAATACAGAGCAAACAAAGCATCATAAAATATAACAAGGCAATATGCGGTGCCAGGGGTGATCTAACGCAGGATAGGTGATACTGGCGAAGGGGGGAAACATCCGGAAAAGTATTCCCGGTGTTTCGCGTTTTCGGACAGATGAACCAGAGGGGAAAAGTTGCGAGTTTGCTATGCTAGGGATGTGTGGCGGACGAACGGGCTGCGTATTCGGATTCGTCTCGTCGTTCTGAGCAACTTTCATGTACAAAGGTTTTACATCCGAATTACGGATTATTTTATATTAATTTTTAAAGATTTTAAAACATTTTCTAAATTATTATTATTAATTTAATTCAAAAATGGCATTACTGCATCAGCATGATGTCAGCAGTCAACAGAGGTGTTGACTGGGTCAAGCTGACGTGTGGGTCCCAGCTGTCATTGACTGTTAACTAACCTAACAGATTAATTAACTAACCTAAGTGATTAAGTTAACCTGATCAGGATTAATTAAGTAATTAATTAATTATTTTCTTAATTATTCTTTTTTATTCCTTTTTTATAAAACGTGTAAGGGTGGGGCCCGCCTGTCATTGGCCCCTGGGGGCTTAGTGGATCGGGCGCTGGCGAAACAGGGCAGAGCCCCGGGTGGGCGGGCGCCGGGTGCCCGACTGGGCGCTGCGGGTGCCGGAGGTCACGGGGCCGGCCAGCGAGGGGGGCGTGGCCGCGGCGAGACCGGCCGCCAGTGGGCGGAGCGGGAGGGATGGGAGGAACACCGGGCGGCGCCGGAGCGGGGTAGGGCGAGGCCAGGTTGGGTCCGGTAGAGCGGGCCGACAGGTGTGGGGCCGCGGGCGACCAACGGCAAAGCCGCCGGTGAGGCATTGCCTCGACGAGAGGCGCGCGCGGCCAGGAGCAGGGGGAGGTGGTGGCGCAAGGCGGGGCCGGAGGCCACGGCGCCGGCCAGGCGGCCGGAGCGACGACCGCCGCGGCGGGAGGCGGCACGGGGATGTTGGGACAGGGGACGAAGGAGCGGGCGTCTTCGGGCGAGGTGAGCGCACCCGTGGGCGGCGGCAGCAGGCGCGGGCGGGAAGGGGAAGGCGAATGCGGCCACGGCGAAGAGAGGAGGGAGGGGTAGCTCACAGGGGATCGCAGGGAACGGGGCAGCGGGGCGCGAGGAGGGCGACGGGGACGACAGCGTCGGAGTGGAGGCAGGCCGTCGAGGGAAGAAGACGGGGAAGCGGCGAGCGACGGCGTCGAGGGCGGCTCCAGGACGGCGTGGCGGCGGCGGGGTAGTGCCGGTGCGATGGCGCCGGGGACGCGTCGGGGGCGGGCATCAAGCTCGATCCAGATCGAGCGAGAGGGGGACAGGAGGAGTGGGGATCGTGGGGTGGGCGTTAGGGTTAGGCTGGGGCAGCAGGGTCCTGGTAGGGGCTGACTGGGCCGGCCTGGTGGCCTGCTGGGCTGAGGCCCAGTTGGGGGGGGTCACCCCATTTGTTTTACTTTGTTTTTGCTTTGCCCTTTTTTTATTTCTTTTATTTCTTTTCTGCTTTTTTAATTTTAGTTTTACAAAATACAAAAGTTGCAGCTAAAATAGTATTATTAATTATGCCACTGTCACAATTAATTTTGGCACCTAAAATAAGATAGTTTGTAATTGCTTATTATTTTTAAAAGCATTTAAATAATTGTTTAGTCCCTGTTTTATTCACCTTAGAGTACTTAAAACATTTTATAAAAGTGGGGTTTCTTCACCACAATTACCTATGCATTATTTGGCACAACCCAAACATTTTAGTTTTAAAGTTTGAAAACTTTTGATGTTTGCCTTTAAATTAATTTTGAATTTGAATTGGTTTTGAACTAACGCGAGATTAGCAACAGTAATCGAAGTGACGTGGCATCATTAGTAGAGGGTTACTGTAGTTTAATTATCCGGGTGTCACAGAGCGTCACATCATATTCAAATTCCACGGTAAACACTATTTTTGTCTCAGATGTGTCGCGTTGGCTGACACATTGAATTTGGTTGTTCTAACTTTCAAATTTGTGAACGACAGCTCCGACCAGATGCAGATGTATGCTATGCCCGCCGCAAGCACCCAGAATGCACTGAGAAAATAAATAACGAACCAGCAGACATCACCAATCAAAATCAAAGCCCCGAGCATCACACCGAAGCAAGGTCAGGTGCAGTGCATGCATCGTCATCATCATCAGCTCCTATCATGGATGTCAGGACACCACACCGTGTCCTCGGTCCAATCGACTTTGCAGAGCACATTCCCAGCCGATACCCAAGTTTGGTATGTGACACAAACGCCTTGTTGGGCAGAAAGCCACATGTCACTAATTGTTCACTCATCATTTCCATTAGCTTCCACTTCCGAGAAATTCCACTCCTGCATTAAAGTGATTTGTTGGTGAATTTGTTTTCCTGTTCAGGTAATAGATGAGATAACTATTCTACTGAAGGAGCAAAATGCTAGGTGCCAGCACGAAATCAGTACTGTGCGGGCTAATGCACAGGCCGACATGATCAAGTTCGGCGATAAACTCATGGGTGTACTTAGCAATAGGTGCATATGCTGCACCGCCAGAGGTTCTACTGACTGCCCGGCTAGAGCTATTGATAACCCCACTAGTAAGTGCATCCGAGCGCACTGATAATAGATTGCTTCAGCGAAAGTGGTAATCTAGTACTGATCTTAGCTCCATCTTAACAGGGGATATAATGAGGACTCTTGCAGGCTCTAAAATACCTGTTGTCAGGCTTGACATGTCTTGATGCAGAAGTGAGTATCAGCTATATTAATATGCTGAGCGATTGAATGTGCATGACCGAACTCCCCAGTATTAACACTGCTTTGAATTGTTTAGGTGACACTAACATAAACACTGCGACTAACAGGTTGGCAGCAGCTAAATATAAGCAGGGGCAACTTGTCGACCAATGAGCCTGCCTGATTGAGACGAGCCTGACCCCTCCATGATTCTGGCTCCGCTCGACCATTTCGTGCCAGCTCGCCTGCATGAATCCATTGCTCGTTTGCTTTGCTGGACGAGCTCTTCGGTTCAGGTAAGATGCTGGCTGAGGTGGGCACGGACCGGCTGCTGATCCGTGCCAAAATGGTTACTCAGCTCAGCACGACACTCCTTGCTCGACCTCATGTATCCACACAGACCGACCCTTTATAGAAAAAATCAAAAAAGCATAAGACAAATTTAGGAACCAATCCATGCGCATGAATAACTATATTACTAGAATTTACGTCTTGTTTTTGATGAGAAATCTTACATCTTTATTCACGTACTTGTAGAACCGATGACCAACGTTCGATCCACCACAAGCAATCCAGGTGAGGATCCGCGCCGCACCGCAGTCAGGGCATGGAATGAGCGGCGAAATCTCCTTTAGGCTGACGGACAACGATGATGCAGACATGGTGGAGAAGGGATGTGGGTGGTGGCACCAGCTCCGGTGGGGATAGGATGCACCGGCAGACCTGGGAGGGCTTCCATTCGGATCACAAGATTATTAAGACGACTAGCTTGTTGGGGGAAGACTGGTATAGCTCCAACGGGTGGACAGAATAAATGAATGCGGTGACGGTGTTAGTCTAGAATCTGGATCGGGACGGCTCATATCGTTTCTCTCTGTGTGGGCCGCGTGATGCATGCCTGACAGTGTAACGGAAGCTGCATCTGAGTTGTGGGCCATGAGCCATAATAAAATAAGAAATACATAAATTATAGCTGAGCCTATACGCCAGTAGTGCGCATCACGAGACAAGCTAGGGGTACAGATAACGAGATCACTGCCGCTCGGGCTCACAATAGCACTTCCCTACCAACTACCAAGCAACAAGATGAATAGGGCAGTAACAAACTATATCTAACTTAATTAGACATGTCCCCCCCCCCCCCTCTCCCAAGGACATGTGGTGTTCTCCTATTGGTGTAGACCATAATTCCTACAAGGAGCCCAGCAGGTGAGCGGGACCCGGTTCAAACAAGTAGGAAAATATTTGGAATATCTTGAGACAATTCATTTAGTTTGTATCCTTGAGAAAGGATATTACACAATTAATACCAGTGCCACGGTTAATACTGATACAATCACATACATCCACTCTAGTTGCTGGGACAGTCAAGTATACATTATACTTTCCTTGTCATATCTCTCCCTTTTGTATAGAGTGAGTTCCAAATTGATTATCTCATTTGGGAATAGACCTTTATCGTGACGACTACCTTCCTTTAAAACTAATTTAATTGTCTCATTTGGGAATAGACCTTCATCGTGACGACTAACTTCCTTTAAAACTAATTACAGGTACTATTTTGACTTTTCTTTAGCCAAATTTGTATGGTTGATGGAAGTCGGTGCTTTTGGTCTTGCTCGGCCAACCTGATAGAGACAATGGCAAGGCTTTACTTTGCATCCGTGTGGTTTACTGATTAGTGGTACCATATGTTCGAAGCATGCATACATAATAATTCAAAATTCGATCCATGCACCTCCTGCCCCACAAAAAAATCAACATCCCAATGAATTATAACATACTGTAATATAAATACAAAATATTTTGCAAAACATAATCGCTAATGATTAATGGGTCGGTCCTGGTTCAAACAAGCAAGAAAATATTTGGAATATCTTGAGAGATTAATTTACTTTTTGGTCCCCAAGGGACGATATTGCACAATTAATACAGAAGATTAATATTGATATAACTACTACCAGCCATTCTATGGTTGTTCGAGGCGCTCCACTTACCATCTTGGTCGCCTCTATCTTACTTTGCTCGTTCTATCTCCCTCTTTTGTATAAAGTGAGTTCCAAATCAATCGTCTTATTAGGGAATAGTCGAGTAGACCTTCGCTGTCGTGACTTTCCATTCTCTGAAAATCAAACATATGTGCTAGATTTTGGCTCTTCTTTAACCAAATTTGTAGGGTTGATGGTATTCGGTGCTTTTGGTCTTGCTCGACCAACCTTAGCTAGTGACATGTTTGCCAGCTGGTTATATATCTTCTTTTTCATCGGATCCAGGTGAGACAGTGCTCTGTATTGGACAATTCCAAAAACAAAAAATGTACTCCCTCTATAAACAAATGTAAGACGTTTTAGGTCACTAGTAGTTTGTGTAGTCACACTGTTGATATCTGGGCAATTTTTGTAGAAAGACCAAAGTCGAAGAATATATGCCTAAGATGGAGCTTACACGGGAGGACATGGATGGGTGTCAGTCTAGTTGGATTGCAATTTGAAACTGAAACATATTCTAGTACATCACACACAAAAAAATTAAACATCTTCTGCTTGCTTCCAGGTGTTATGTTGGTGGGTCATGTGGTGTTTTGAGCTTCTCTATCCTAATGTTCTTTTCGCCAATGATTGATGTACATATTATACTACTTCCGGGAGTAATGTAGAAGTACATTCATTGTGAGAGCTCCGATTTTTTTCTTACGGAGCTCTTTCCGACGTCATCTCGGCACAACTTTTTGCAAGCTCCTAGAAAATTCCGTCATCATTAGTGTAAAAAAGATTCAGATTAAAATTCAGTAAAGTAGATAAGCTACACCCAAAAATTCAAAAGATTTGGTATGTGCACTTGATGGTTTCCCCTTTTTATTTTGGTATATGGGACCTGGAAGGATGATCAATCCATTCTAAAAAAAATTAGCACACATATCGCAACTTTGTCCTGACACAAGAGGAACCCAATCTCTTCAACATATCGGAGTACATTGCAACCTGGGAAAAGGAAGTTGCAGCCTCAGAATGCCGTCAAAAGAAGTTGCATCCTCAGAATTATGTACAGTAAAACTCAAGGAATTCAGGAACTGCTTCGTGCCACCTGGGCCTGGCCACCTCAGGTTTATATACACTCCCCCAAAAATGGAGGTGAAAAGCACCTACAACCCTATCAAGGCTGCTGCCGAGTGCGGGACCCAGGGATCGCAGTGAAGCTTCCGGTGTCAGACATGTAATAGTGGTTGTAGTTGATCCTCGTGACCAAATCCGCGAGATGGGGAAAGTGGCCCACGTTGAGCTTGAAAGATAGGATCTGCAGAGGGATCTCAGCAGTAAATCTACTGACACGTACATTTTGGACAACATAAGAGATCATCAAATTTTGCCGAAGTAGGTAGAAGCATACCCTCAAGAGGAACACGACGCACTCGTCGAATTGCTTCTCGATACGATCCAACTCCATCTCGCATCTTGCCCTAACAGATGCGGCAGTCCCTCCGGTGCCGAGAGTTTGCTCCACATTGTGGAAGTCTAGCGCCAATCCTAGTATAGTCTTGACTCGACTGGCGATCAGAGCCCACTGAAAACACACGGAAAATGAACACTCTTAGCAATAGTTCAGAACTTTGAGACTGCCTTTGCTTTTTGTAAGAATGACATGTTCTCACCAACTTGTCCGAGGCCACAAAGCATTGTCTCTGAATAGAAGAAAGATATGCCTCATGAACTTCCATGACTTCGTCCAATGTAGTAGCGGATGCCATGCCATCACAAAGCTCAGTCCAGGCACTATGATACACCTGCTCAAAAAGAAATGAGTTCAAGTCGAGGCAGTCATAGTTTCTTATAATGAAAGGAGTCAAACCCGTCTCAACTCACTCGATCCATGACATATTGATGAAATGCATCGACGAAATGCAGGAGCTTCTGCCCTACTATTAAGTGTTGTTTAAAATTATGTGCCGTGCTGCATCTGCCCTGCCAAAGGAAAAGGGTTGATACATCAGAATGAAGCTTGCAAGATAGAGCAGATCCAACTATCCAACACTAATAATTATAGGAATTACAAAAAATAAGTAGCGCAGGATGATTTGATGCCACCGTACCTTCCACATCCACTTTCGGGTTTCGTCCAAAACAAACTTTGCACGCTTGACTTTCAGTAAGAATCCCATGACCTGGTCCAGCAAAATGACCAAAGCCATCATATACACGCCACCCTGTTATATACTTCAATGTTAAAGCAATTACCTTATTATACTTCTTCAGAGCCTCTGTATTGGCAATTAGATCAAGGGGCCAAGACACCTGCCACCACCAAAATACATGAAAACTGGCACACACAGCAAATAACACAGATCATCCTTGTAGTTATTTGGAAAATACCTTATACGTGAAGTTAAGGGCATCAAGTGCATCGATGCCGAAACCCTGTGCACGACCTTTTCTGGAAGTTGGTGCACTTTCCTCGTCATATCGTGTGTCATGCTTTGCTAATGAAACAACCAACGAATCTGGAGCAGTTAGGAGCATTTTATCAGCTGAATATCTTATGGATTCCTGCAAGTCAAGGATTAACGTAAGAGTAATGATCTTCATAGATATCAATCACAAAGTAGATTTGAAAAGTAATCACCTGCAACAAAGTATTCAACTCAAAATCATCATCCCAGGAATTTCCTTTATCGAGCTTATCAAAAATTGTTATCAGAAACTGCTGCAGCATGTCACCTGAAAACTCAAGTTGGATTATTTGAAACATATTTATATCTTTACTCATTGTCAAAAGAATATTTATTTCTCAAGTGAAAGCTACACTTCTGTGCAATGGAAATTTTGCGTCGGGGAAAACACAGCAGAAGGTTAAATCCACTGGATGACACACCTGATCCTAGCAAATAGATAGCTCGTAATACAAGCAGTTCATCCATTAATCTCCATTCACCCATTAGCTTGCACAGGATTTGTTTGCCAATGTGATCCACCTAACGAAGAGGAAGAAAGCACAAAATAATTATACAGATGGACTAACAAGAAATGGCATGTGAGTATAACTATTGATCAGACCTGTTTCTTTATACATTTAGAAAGGCATTCTTGGATAATACCCACTGGATGCAGAGGGTCTTCCAAACTCATGCTCTGAATAAACTTCAGAACTCTTGATGCAAGTGTACTATCTTTCTGCAAAGGTAAAATCTCCGACAATGGGGCATTTTCCTGAAGGGCAATGAAGTTATAGGCTTATAGCTAATGAGAAAACATGAAGAACACCAAGAATACTTCAGAAGCAACTCTTACATTTGCACAAGGAAGAAGAGTAGGAAATGCATAAAGTTCCTCGAGGGTCCTTCTATCATCCTCTTGGCGAACATATTCCAAATCATCAAACCGAAATCCAAATTTAAAATCAGTTCCATCAAGTCTGGGAAAAGATGATGTAGGTTGTGTATCGCCACAGGTGCTAGTTCCAGCAGATTGGAGATCGCCAAATATAGCTCTCCGCATGTTATCATCATTCAACGGAGGAAGGTCAAAACTTGTAGAGATATTCAAATCACTCCAAGAATTTGGTTTCCTCAGCAGTACATCTCCGCAAGCAGTGATGGCTGGATTTTCATAGCAACATGGACTGAAAGGCATTTCTACTGCATTGGAAGATACATCTTGCAGGTATCCATGAGCAAATATTGGATCCCTCGTAACAGCATCTTTGGACAAGGTTTTCTCCATATCATCATATTTTCTTCCTGAGATGGCATCTCTTAGGAGCTTTAACCAAGTCTTTTCGGAGCTATTTTCTGCACATGCCTCCTCACTCTTACATTCCAAAAAAGCTTGGATATCTGGAGCACTACCAGCACGCAGCTTTCTTAAGTATTCATAAACATGGTCACCATTTTCCAACAGACCAGATAAGCATATCAAGAAAATCTCAGACAAAGTTAACACCCCCATTTCGCGAGCATCATGTCCAAACTGACCTGTAGAATTCGTAAGAGCACCTTCACATCTTAGATGCCCATTTTGGATTTCAGAGCTTAATATGTCTGGCCAATTCTGTCGAGTAATGTGATTGGAACGCTGATCAATGTCAAAACCATTTGTGACACTAGTTCGAGTATGGTGTGTGCTTTGGGCATGCTGAACAAGCTGAAATGATTTTCCAGCAGATACAATGGCCCTTGCGATATCCTTCAAGAACACCGGGCACAGAATATCCACGTAACCTTGAATAGTGGCTTTCAAGCAAGCTCCTGTGTTACTTGGTTCCTGTTTGCTTGATTCCTTTGTCCTGATAGACTCACTATCAGTTAGAGTTGATGAATTGTCAGATCGTGATCCTCTTACTCTGAGCATATAGCTCATTTCCCAGAAGGCTGGTTGATCTATCGTAACTGCATTATTTGCATAAAAGAACATCTACATCACAAATGAAAACAGAAAATGCTTAAAGTTCAACCAGCAACGCAGAAATGGAAAATCCTTTATCAAATTCCTACAGCATTATAATAAGCTGGTACAATCAATGTAATGTTTAACACTGTAATATCACAAAATAAGTTAGCAACCTTCCAGCGGTCATTTTAAAAAGCACTACAAGACTTACAGAACTTAAGTATCGGAGCAAGAAAAAGTAACATTTAAGACAGCAAAGACTAATAACCTCATATTATACTAGAGACATTGGCTTAGAATGTGCGTAAGTAAGTGTGTTAAAAAATGGTTTGAGTTGAAACTGTGAAACTGTACTAGCTCAGTTTACAATCAAACAAGGAAACTGAGCTAGGCTAATTCCTGCCAGTTTAGACAGTTTCACCTAAAACCATTTTTAACAGGCTTATATGCTTAAGGATATATAAAGGTAAACCCTACAGTATGGGGTCAGGAACCTAGACAGTCGACCAAAATATATGAGGAAGCAAATAATTACTTATGTCTTTGCAGAAGTCTACAAGGTTCACACAATATAACAAATTAAGAATGGTACTCTCCAGTTTAAGCTCTAGATTTAGGAATGCAAGTACCTTATGGTAGTGTTTCAGTATTTGACAAATAGACATATTTGAGAAAATTTTACTGTTATAAATCATCTATCAAAATCAGTTACAAAAGATGTTCCTTCAATACCTCTTCATAAGGGTCATCAAGAATACCATCATAAAGCCAGGAATCAAGGCACTGAAGATAAGGTAACAAGCTTCCAGCAAATATCACTAGCAGCATATGATATGGCTCACCCTGCAATTTAGATTTGAAATGAAGGTTAGTGGACATTGTGAGAAAAGAAGCATAAACAGATAGATTTCGCACAATTAGGCCCTGTTGCAACCTCGCCATCTTCCACAAGACAGACTTCATTTAACTTTTTATAAAGATGGTTCACAACATGGACTGCCACTTCACTAGATGCCATGTTTGCTCCAGAATCCCAAAAGCCATCTGGCACAGCTCCATGCACAACTTGATACAGATGTTCTGCTCCCAAACATAAACTGCAAGGAATTTTGCAGCGTTGGTGAATAATGTGCTTAGAGTGTAAAATGCTAAACTAACATGAAAACATGAGCACAGCTACCCAAAATAAGAGTTGTCATTTGTATTCCTTTTTGCCCTTGAAGTTGAAGAATTAACCAAAAAGGAAATAAAGAAAAGGTAGGAAGCTCCTTGCCATCACATTTTAGACACGGTCGCTATTTTCCCTAAAATATATTACCTTCAGTACCAATGCTGTAGGAATTTCACAGCATTGGTGAGTAATGGCTACACATTTAGTTTAGAATGTAAAATGCTAAATTAACATGAAAACACGAGCACTGCTACTCAAAATATGAGTTGTCATTTCTGCTCATTTTTGCCCTTGAAGAACTAACCAAATAAGAAACAGCGAAAAGGTAGGAAGCTCCTTGCCATCACATTTTAGACACGGTCACTAATTTCACTAAAATATACTACCTCTGTAACTACCAAAGGTGAAGATATACATTAGTAGAACACAAAGCATCGAGGTCCTTGACAAGACATAATAAGCACAAGCCTGCACCGCACATATACAAATGAACTGCAAATTGGAGGAAGAAAACATCAATGTATCATACTGAAGCATACCTTGACATAGAATCAGTTAAAGCCAGAAGAGTCACAGTCCGATCAACAGAAATAAACGACTTCTCTTCCTCCTTCAGAGCTGCTTCCCGGAGCCTCTGGCGTCAAAATGAAGACAGACATTAGAATATGAAAACCGGCAAAAAAATCATCTGCTCACACTAGATGAGAAATACACACAAGGCCTGAACTGCAATCTCACCATAAGCCATGAATCGACTGCACTAGCAAACGCACTCAATGTCGGAGTCCCGTGACCGCAAGACCTAACCTTCCCAACAAAGAGCTCCACTCGCTTCAAGCATGTGGCGGCGAACAGAAAGGGCTTGAGCACGGAGCCGAGGCTCGCCCGTGACAGATGCGACACATAAGTCCCCGGCTTCTCGCAGTATGCCGGCACATTCTTGTCCCAGTAGAGCAAGGGCGTGTCGAAACCCTGGAGCACTTGGAAAACACTTTTGACCTGCAAACCCGCGACGGCAGTACAGTCATCAGATTCCAGTACAGCACACGAGCATGAATCTGAAGAAGTAGTGCACCAACCCGCAGAAGGAAACCCTTACCAGCTCATGCTCGTCCGTCCTCGAGGCCGGCGCCGGCGCCGCGTGAGGAAGGCCCTTGGAGACGCTGAGCTGAAGCTTGTGTATGAAGCTTTCGGTGGCGGGGGTCTCCAGGTACCCCGCGGGTTGATGAGGAAGAACCATGGATGCAGGGGGCATGGGGGTTCAGTCCAATCTAGTTGAAACCCCCAATTCTTTTGGGAAATGAACTGCTTTGGGCCACAAACCGGCGGGCGCGGCCTCGGTGCCGGGTGCCCGTGGGCGTATGAGGCGGCTCCGGCGGAAGGTTGGCGAGGCCGGCGGGGCAAGGCGATGGCCGGAGCGGATCTGCTCCGGGGAGGCGTGGCTGGTGGGTACTGAGACCTAGGTCTTTGGGCGGGGTTGTGAAGTGGGAGCCCGGCAGCCGATGTTTTCCGGCTCGAATGACTCCACCGGTGGGGAGGAGAGCGCGTGGCGGGAGAACCTCGCTCGGTGGCGCTGGCTTGCTCGGCGGCGGGACGAGCTGGTTTCAGACCTCAGCCCTATCTGACCAAGTGTCAAAATGTTCAGTTAGCGTTTGGCTTCAGTTAGATCCTACGGCCCGTCTCGTTCATGGCTACAATATTTTTATTTTTTCTACAATTAAGGCTTTAGAAAAGTTCCCAGCTGCAGTTTGGCTTCAGTTGGAGCATCCCTAGCATATCCTGTTTAAGCTCGCGGAGTTACAGTTCACGTGAAAAAACCAGCCCGACCAGATACCGTAAAAATGGCCCGGCCCATAAAAACTTTCACGGGTGGCTCGTAAACTATACCGGAGTGGCCGCATTTTAGAATTCGCATCCTTCACTTCCCTTTTTCCCTCCGTAGCAAATCGTTCCCTCCGACGAGAAATCCCTCTTCCTTCGGCCACAGTTTGCCGCACGCGCAGGCACCCAAAGCTCGCCCTGATGTCAAGCGCTGGGCGTGGGGGGGGGGGGGGGGCGAAGGGGCCGCGGCGACTCGTTGTCGCGCAAGCGCCGCAATGACAACGAGGCCGGGAGCTCCTCCCTCTGCCTGCCGGTGGAGGAGTGGCACAAGGTGCCGGCACGAGAGCGCGGCGCGCTCTTTCGCAACGGCGGCTGGCGGGCATGGCGCAACTTTGACTGGCTCGAGAAGATCTTCTGGCCTGCGCTCAAGCGCCTCCGGGAGGCGGAGTGCTTGTGGTATGAGGTGAAGGAGGCGGCCGCCGCCAGAGAAGAAGGCGTTGTGCGCGCCGGTGGAGGCGGCGAAGGAGTACAACCTAGCGTTCGTCCTCTCCAACTCCTTGATGGAGTACCATCTCCACATCAAGAAGGACGGTGGTGATGATTAGATTTAGGTTTTTAAGCTAGTATGTTCTAATTTTTTCATATGAACTCTGTTGAATTCTAGCAATGTATGTGCCGTGAACTAGTAGTTTAAATTAGAGTTAATACCACAATTGATACATAAACTTGTAGGGGTGGGAACAGATTCATACAGAAACTAAAAAAACCCCACAAAACTGGTCCATAAACTCTACCTATGTAACAAAATCACCCAAAACACTCTGGACGAGACATTTGGCATGCCACGTTGGCTCTGGTGATTTTGCATAAAGGCCCTCCAGATTTATTTTTTTACACCGCGCTCCTGCAACCCCTCCTGCCCGTTCCCCATTTACAAATCCCTAGCCCCGAGCTCCTCTCTGTCCACTCCGCCGCTGCCCCTCTCTGTCCACTCCGCCGCCGCTCCGGCCACGCCACCGCCGTCCTCTCGCTTCCACCGCCGGCTCGTGCGACATGAAGGGGTCGACATCTTCAGGATGGAGGGAGCAGGTAAGACGCTGTGGGGCAGGGGCAGCGCCAGCGTCGCCCGCTCCATGGAAGTGACCTCGCGGGCGCCGACAAGACGAAGGGCGGCGAGCCCTGGGCGAAGATCACCGGCGAGGTGCACTACATGGATGTTGATTCTTGCAAGGTGTGTACCCTCTCCTCAATTTGAAGATGGACAGTGAAAATTTGTAGTGAATGTAGTGAATTTCTTTTCAATTTTGTACTCAATGTGGTAACTTTCTGAAGATGTTTTGGTTGGATATGATTGTAGGGGACTGAAATACTTCCAGACTTTGATTGGAGTATACCTCCATCCTCCCCTGATGATGTTTTCAATGGCATTGACACTAGTGACCAATGTTGTCACTTTCTGAACCCAGCAAGAAGAGTTTGATGTGAGGGCTATGACTATGGTCGTAGATTTCTTGTCTATCCTGTTGAGGTTAGTTTAGAATTTAGCAAACTTATCTGAAGTGTGTTCAAAATGCTTGTTTAGAATGGATGCTAATTTACTAAATGTGTGTTCCAAAATGCTTGTTTTATGTTTTCAGGGTTATGATACATGTGCTTATCTGAAGTGGGTGGACAAAGAATGGCAGGGGAGGCCTAGGCAGGTGATTGGCAAACTTGCTGAAGAGAATGTGGCTCTTCAGAAATTTGTCTTTGACAAGGATGCTGAAATTATGAGGCTGAAGGAAGAGAGGAAGGCCATGATCATGAAGCACAAGAAGGAGATCAAAACTAGGGATAGGAGGGAAATTTGGTTAGCCTGTTTAGTCTGCTGCTCTGCACTGTTGTATGGTGTTGTAGCTCTAGTGATAAGAGGTTTTGTATAAGTTAGGTAATTTAGTATTTGGCATGATGTGAGAGGTGAAACTATTTGTTATCAGTTGCTACTTGTACTGATTATATGAAATCAGTGGCTACCTATTATCTATGTTGAGTGTTGTAAACATTCCAAACTGTTAGATGTGAGGGGTGAAATCATTTGCTACATATTGTTATTCAAAAAGTTTGGCTTGTTCTTGTAATGATTCTCTTATTTGACATGAAAATACACTCATTTTGACATGAATGACCGACATGAAGCAGACTGAATTTGACAGACTTATTTTTTTAAAACTGAATTAGTGCAAGCACACAAGCTTTGGCACAAGCACAACTAACAGACCCGGTTTGATTGACATTACAAGCTTTAGCACAAGCACACAAGCTTGACATTACAAGCTTAAGCAGAAGCACAACACAAGCACACATTCAGGCACACAGACCCGGTTTGATTGACAACATCAAAAGGCACACATTCAGGCTAATTCAGAGCTCCTCCATCGTCAGGCCTGGCCGTGGAGACAGGAACGACAGAGGATCCACCTGTTCAGGCTGCGGCGGCGCCGTGGTCGGCATCTGACCACATAGGCACACCCACCTCACCCTGCCCCGTGGAGTTCTCGCCTCCTCCCTTGCCCAGCGGACGATGTTCAATGCCGGCCCACTCGGGGGCGGCATCCTGGCTCGCTCCTCTACTGTGCTCTCGAAGTATACCCTTCGAGCTAATTGCGGAGCGCCTAGTCGGCGTAGTTCTTGGCAACTTGAATGCATGCTTGCTGCCGGATAGTGCAGATACTGGAATCTGCATCCATCTCCGCTTGAACTCTGTACCACTCCTTGAAGGCGTCTGTCCAAGCCTTGGCGTCGTCGTAGAGCCGCTCTGCCCTCTCCTTCCACGGGGTTGTCCTCGTCGCCTCTAGGACCTCCGGTGAGACCGATCCCATCGGCCGCAGCAGCTCGGGGAAGTTCTCGTAGATGTAGGGAAGTGGCATGGGGTTCGAGATGTGCTGGAGGGGAGCGGGCGAGGCATTCGGTGGTGTGCTGAAGGGGAGCGGGCGAGGCATTCGGGATGTGCTGCTCCGGCGAGCCATTGGGCGGTGGCAGTGGCAGTGAGTGGCAGGTGGGAGAAGAAGGAGTGAGTGACTTTTATTGTTGCACGCGGGAACAAAAACGCGGGAGTGGAGCGCGCGGGAAGAAAAGCACGGGAGTGGAGCGCGCGGGAATGGCCATTAGTTGTGCGGCGGCAGGTGGGAGAAGGAGAGGGGCATACAGAAGGAAAGACATGTCACTGGTTTATGTTCGAAATCCTTTGAATAGCCTACTGGTCGAAGGAACTTGTGCGACTCCATCAGGTTCTGGGATCGAATCACAGCACCACCATTTTTTGCACCATTCTTTTATAAATTTTCTGTCTACACAAAACTCAAATGCTTAGTTTTCTGTAGCACAAATAACTCAAATGCTCAGTTTTCTGCACAAAAAACTCAAATGTGGAAAAATCTAACTGTCATTGACACAAACAACTCAAATATGCAAAAACTCGAATGTTTTTCATTCTTGAGTACATTGACATAAAAAGGCAGTTCATTACATGTATATTGTCTGTCACCAAAAAAGTCTAACTGTCATTGCCACAAAAAAGCAGTTCATGTCTTGCACTAAAAAATGCTAGCATCAAGTTCAGACATGAACTTCTACAGTTTAGCATGAAGTTCATTGATGAACTAAACAGACATCTAACTGTCACCCCCAGGTGCATTCTGAGAAACTGGAATTTCTTCAGTTAAATTGAGATCAGGTATTGGCTCCCTTGCTCCATCATCACCAAACATGAGCCTGTATGCTGGATAAGAGCTAGCTTCCCTCCTGGCTCTTCTCCCAGCCACTCCTCTGCCTCTGGCTCTACTCCTAGAAGATCCTCATCTCTCTATAGTGCCAGATCTCACTGTCTTTCCTTTCTTCTTTCCTCTTCCTCCAGTTGCACTTGACCCTGGCTCATCTGGATGTGGTACTGCTGCAGCTCTAGTCCTGCCTCTTCCTCTCCCCCTCACACTGGTTGTTGCTGTGGTTGTGGTTCTTCTAGAAGGGATAGAATCCCTAGCTTGCACCAAAAAAGCAGACTCTTCTGGAAGTGGCCCAGGAGGATTCCAACTGCTAACATATGACCTCTCCTATGCAGAATCACAAAATTTCAGGAAGATATAAATGTGAAAAAGAAATGCAGGTACAAATTCAGAGAAAGACTGGAATATTAAAAGTGCACCTCCTGGCCTATGGTGTAGACCATACTGCTTCTGTCATTCATAGGATCAAGCCTAGGATCAAGTCTTTTTGGCATAATATCCTTTAGTCACAAAACAATTCATGTTAGTAACATAACTGAACTTAAATGTAGTTAACTGAAATCACTGATTTAACCTGCAGAATTGAAGGATCTCCAACTTCTTCTTCATCTTCTAGTTGAGATTCCTGTTGCCTCATAAACTTGGCATGTCCTCTCTTGTTGTGGTCAGCACTGCCACACACTGAGCAATACATGGCCACTCCTTTTTTGTTGATGTAAACAATTCCATCTTTCTTCTTCTTCTCTTTTGGTGTGTTTCTCCTGTTCTTAGCTGGCCTGCCCATTTTCTTTGTGAAAACTGGAGGGTGGATGTCAATGCCATTCATCTTTTCCCAGCTTTTTCTGTCCCTCATAGGCATGATGTTGTGCCCATATGACTTTAGATAGTTTTCTATGCTATAGCACTTGTGAACCAATGTTTCAGGGTCAATCCTACCAGCTCTACAACAGGCAATCACATGATTGCAAGGGATGCCATCCAACTGAAATTTTCTGTAATCACAAGTTCTGGCTGGAATATCCACAACATACTTGTTGTTCCCTGATTCAATAACATAAATGCCAAGTCCTGAATGTGTTGGAAAGCAGTTAGCTGAGTACTCTGCATTCTTGTCCAGTTTCTTCCTAATCTTGGGGCAGATAAGTCCAGTCCACTTTTCTGAAGCTTCTTTGTACTTTCTATCATGCCTCACAGTAATTTTATGTGGTATGCATTCTAGCATTGATATAACACACAATTCTCTTGCATCCAAGATGTAGCTGCAAGAGAGACATAATAAAGTTTTGTCAAAACTCAGTGACACTGCAAGATTGTGCTAAACATAACTGAACTTGTATGCTAGATAAGTGAACTAACTGAAATTTACCTGTTGTACACCTCTGACATGTTGTTCAGCAAAATGTCACACTTGGGGAAATCTCTAAAGTATGCTTTCACCCACTAGTTGGGGGGCTTGCCATCCAACCAATTATATGCCTCCAAGTTCTGTGCCCTCGGCTTCTCTCTGTTCAAGGTCCACTTGTCCACATTAGTTGACCTAGCAATGGCCCACAACATATCTTCAGTGTTTCCCCTTTGAACTCTGGTGGAAGTTTTGATAAAGATGTCTAACACAAAATCTGTGTTCTGCATCTCGCCATACCTTCTCAACAACATTGATCAAACCCTGCAAAATTAGTTAATAAACATGTCAGAAAACAGCAACAGATGATGATGACAAGACATTGCTCACACAAATGGAACACACATTTTGCTTATCACTCATTATAGTGAAAGGTGAGGTGTTAATTGTAGGAGATATGGCCTAGAGGCAATAATAAATGATATTATTTATCTCCGAGTTCATAATTATGTTTATGTTCCATGCTATAACTGCAATGATTCTCGAGTCTGCAATATCCACGAGGCTCGGAGGAAGACTCAAATGCACGTGTGGAATAATAAACGGTAAGAAGTATTCCTAGTCTGGCCTCTAAGACTAGCTCAAGTGTTGCATGATGATTCTGTTTTCCTGGTCATGGGCATGTCTATGCCAGCAACTTTGAGGGCACAATGTTAAGAGAACATTTGTGTTGAATCGACCCGGATTGATGTTATGCTATGAGATTCATTCGTCACAAGTTTATTGGTACATAACACAGAGATGGTTAACGTTTGCATGATTCCTTAGACCATGAGAGTATCGAGTTTCTTCATGCGTGCTTCATGAACTTTGGGGTCTGTTAAACGTCATCCGTAAATGGGTGGCTATTACGGCGGCTTACGGGTTCATGGAAAAGTGTGTCAAGTAACTTGATAGCTCAAGATTGGGATTTGCTCCTCCGACGATGGAGAGATATCTCTGGGCCCTCTCGGTGTTACGGTATCCATCATCGTCTGGCCAGACACTTTGTGATTTGATCACGGGGATGCCGGAACACGATAACGAGAAAAGAGAACAATACCGGTAACGAGGTAACTAGCATAGTGGATAAGTTGTTGATCCACGGGAATGCCAACATGTCTCACCTCGGGTATTTGTAACATATCGCGAAGCAACAGGAATAGCACACGTCAACTGGAGGTTCACTCGAATATTTATTCGTGTGGGTATAGGGGTCAATATGGGTGTCCATGGCTCCGATGTTGATCATTGATCGGAAGGGGTTCCGGGTCATGTCTATACTTCACCGAACCTATAGGGTCACACGCTTAAGGGTCATCTATCTGCTGAATACTAGACAGGGAGTCTGAGAGAAAATCACCGAAAAAGTTTCGGACACCGAAAAGTTTCGGACAGCGGAATCGTACCGCAGAGAGAGGTCATCGGATAAGTTTCGATGATACCGAAAAGTTGTTTCGGGATACACCATTAAGTCAAATTGGTTTCGGCACATGCCTGATAATTCTTGGAGGATGCCAGAATCATTCTGGAAGCTTTTTGGAATTTTCTGAGATAAAAACCGGAAATGTTCCGGAGCTGCCGGAGCCACTTCAGATGCGTTTCGCAGATGAAAATCACTAAAACCGGAATTGTTTCGGAACGCGTTGAAAATCATTTTAGTGGGTACTGGAAATGTTCTTAGCCCACATAAATATTTTCAGTTCGATCAGACGCTGAAAAATGTCGTCGTGAATAGTGAAAATCAGCTTTATGGTTACTTTATGGAAAGCCACCTTTTGGGCTTTGCTCCAAAAGATCTTGGGGATGACATGGATGGATAGGAGCCATTTTTTGGGCCCCTCATGGGGGTGTGGCCGGCCACATGGGGTATCCCCCCTTGGGGACCCTCTTGTTCCTTGGTTTCACTCCTAGGTCCTTGTGGAAGGACTTCATTCATGTGCATTTTGGGTTTTTTGTGAAACTACCCTACCCCCTTGGGATTTCCTATAAATAGAGGTGGAGGTGCATCCCTCCA
This sequence comes from Aegilops tauschii subsp. strangulata, assembly GCF_002575655.3. Taxonomy (NCBI): domain Eukaryota; kingdom Viridiplantae; phylum Streptophyta; class Magnoliopsida; order Poales; family Poaceae; genus Aegilops; species Aegilops tauschii. The sequence continues at coordinate 72,859,897 of NC_053039.3, read as the reverse complement.
CACTCATCCCTTGCTCTCATACACATGCCATGCATTATCTGACTTCTTCTCTCCCTCCCACGAAAAGAGTTTCGTAGAGCCGTAAGGCTGTCTGGGTTCCGGCAGGAACTAGTTCTGGACGGCGAAGCCCTGCCGGATAGATGACACCGTATGTGTGCAACTCTGTAGAGAGATCGTAGTTTCGGTCTTAGTTCGTGAGTGCCTCCCGAAGGGCTGTCCGTGTGACCGTCCGAGTTTCGAAGGTCCTCCCGAAGGGCTGTCCGAGTGACCGTTCGAGTTTCGAAGGTCCTCCCGAAGGGCTGTCCGCGACACCGTCCGGGGGGCTGTTCGACCGCCTCCTGGAGGGCTGTCTGAGGAGCAGATGAGGGTATACATCCTCACGGTTGGGAGGTTGTAAATCCTAGCTGCGGGGATCTGCACCGCCGATCGTCATCGACTCTACTTCCCGCTGCGCTACGAGTCGGTAACGAAAAAGATCAAACCATGTATGCAGTCTCCATAGTGGTCCTGGGCTGGTGCGTAGGTCGAAAATTTTTTGTTTTCTGTCGCGTTCCCCTTCAGTGGCATCAAGAGCCGTGCTATGCATAGATGCAGGTTTCGATCTAGAATACATGGAGATGTATGGGTATTGCATAATATAATTAGGTAGTAGATGAGATCTATTGCTGAAAATTATTTATGCGGGTGACAGATGAAATTTGTTACCCGAGGTTCTTGTTGCTTCCCTAGAATTTGCGTTTGCTCAATCTCGAGACAGCATGGTGGAATTTGACAAAGTTCTGGCAATCCGTGATCCTGATTGATCATGGAAGTGCTATCAGTTCTTTGGGTTCTGCCGTAGTCAAAAGAAAGATGAAATTCGCAGATGAAAGGGCATTGCAGATATGATCTGCACGGGGGTCATGCGTATGACGAAGTTTAGTATGGGGCTCGAGATTTAATTATCCCGTGTTCCATACACCCCGAGATGTTAATCTAGCAACTTGAATAATCATACTTGATGATAAAACGTTGGTCGCTGCGGTTTAAGTCAAAACCTTAGAAGCCACGTAAAATAAATTTTGCATAAACCGATTAGAGGCGTCTAACTTGGTTTTGCAGGATGTGCATATGATGTGGTATAGCAGTGCTCATACTAATTCGATTATGTATGAGATGACTATATGATGTAATTTGATTAACATGACCTGCGTGTCATGATTCGGCATGATGGTTGGAGCCATATGGTTGCACTTTAATGACCTGCGTGTCAACCTTGTTGTAATGCATTATTTTGTTAGCTATAGAGATAGCAATATTATCTGGTGCATCGACAAGGTGGTGGCAATCTTCGCGAAGGTGAACACCGACGCGAATGCCTAAGACGAAGAAATGAAAGACTTCTCCGTCAGAAAGGGCTATACCATATCATGCTATTATGAATTGCCTGAGATGTTTATCCCTTATGATGCACCCTTCTTGATTGCGCGGTAGTCGCTTTTATTAGGGTGATCTCTCACTTAAAATACCAAGTAGTTAGTGTTCTCCCAAGTGTAGCACCGTCACGGCACCTATCTTTTCGGGGTGCGCCATGTCACACGGGTACGAACGATTAGAGAAGTGTGAGGCGGGTGAGTTGAGACCTCGCAGCGAGATCACTTGGTTGTCTTGACGTTCAGGCATGACCGTCATGAGCTCGGAACACACGCATCAAAAGATGAACAAGAGTCACATAGAGATGTGATTGGCAAGTTGGCCTACCGGTTGAGATTTTTCGTCATCAGTGGTGTTACACCAATGGCGAACAATTGAAATGTGGGTCTTGTATCACTCACAATCAATTTTGAGAGATATTGATTTGAGTGGGAGCGCACTGTTGAATTAACATGTTTAATTCTTAGTGCAATTAATTATGAACATTGTCTAAGTGTTATATGCAAAATAGTTGTAGAATAATGGCTCGCGTTTCCACCTTCCCTGTTAAAATTGAATAGCTGTTAAATATCTAGTTAAAACTTTGCGATTGGTACCGTAATATGAGGATTGTCCTCAAAAGTGCCGAGAAGGACTTTGTCCTATCGCATGCTTTCCGTATCCTCCCGCTAATGCTATGGATCATGTGACTCTCGTCCTTTGATCCAAAAGCTAGAATTCTGTTACGGTCAAGTGGAATATGTTTGCTTCCATGAAACACAAACTTCGAAAGTTGGGATAGTTATATGATATTCATGGAACTGAAAATTATTTTCAGATACAAACAAAGCAATGTTTGTTTGCAAGTATTAGTAAAAGTGTTTACTATGCATTTGACTGTTGGGAAAGGGATCCAGAAGAACGCCTGTCATATAATGAAAGGTGAATAAAACAACAACTTAAAGAGAAAGGAAGTGTCCAAAGGGTGTTAGTATGACTTACACGCCTAGGAAGTCCGGGGCTAATGCCACTCTTAAGTTAGGTGCTTCTTCTGAGAGTAGGAGAAATACTAAAAGTTAAACTGCTAGAAGTATAAAGGCAAAAGGAAAGAAGACTGGAATATCCAGCTCATGTATAAATGTCATACAAGTTTTTGATGTATAGAAGGCTGGTCAAAGATATAGTTCTTGCGAATTATGGTTAAACATGTTAATCACTAATTCTTGGGTATTGTGAGTTCATCACAAAAATGCCCGCTCGATTGCATTCTGTTGCAACTCGATGTAAGAACTACTATGGCCTGAAAGACTAGCTAGAAATGAGGTTAAGGTATACACAGGGAACATAGTAAATGTTACTATACCTTCCATCGGTGTATTGCCGTCTGTATTTATTTTCATAATTCATTTAGAGTTTTACAAACTCTATCCCATTGCATAAGGCATCTTGCAAGAAGGTTGTTCATAAGAGAACTTTTTATGTTCGATGTTATGAATAACACAAGGGCCATACTTTCATTATGAATGAGATGTATGTTATGAATATTGATAATAATACAATACCTCTGGGTTTACTTTCATAATTCATTTTAGAGTTTCATACACTCTAGCCCATTGCACAATGTTTGTTGCAAAAGAGTTGTTCATAAAAACAACAAATGTTGTTAAGTATTATGAATAACATAAGGGCCATACTTCCATCATCGATGGGACGTATGTTATGAATATTGAGGGTAATATGATACATCCATAACACTGACGCTAAATGTCGCAAGACTAAAAGAATACCACACAAGTGTGGCACTACATTTGGTCACATTGGAGAAACCCGCATGGAAAATTCCATTATGATGGATTTTGAAGTCTTTTTGATTTTGAATCATCTGACACTTGCAACTTTCCTCCGAAAAGTGAAGTGACTAAAATACCGTTCACAGGCCATAAGGAACGAACAACAAACTTATTAGTGATCATACATTTGATGTGTGTAGTCCGATAAGTGTTGTTAGTGGTGGATTTATTTATCTTCAGAAATGACTCAAGTAGATATATGGATATTTACTTGATGAGACGTAAGTCTGGATCTTTTGAAATCATTCGAAAGGTTCTCAAAAATGAAGTAGAAGTTATTGTAACAAGAAAATTATGTTTCTGCAATTTGATTGCACAAAGGAATATTTGAGTTACATGTTTAGCGAATGTCTGATGAGTTGTGAAAGGGGTTTCATAACTTGCACCTCCCGGAACACCACTGCAAGTGAAAGTCCGTGGAGATGTAATCAAACCATTTATGACATGGTAAGGTCAAAGATGACATAAATAAATTTGCCATTATCCCTTTTAAAGTGATGCTTTAGAGACTGCGGCTTTTACACTGAAAAGAGCTACATTGGGTCTGTTGAAATGAAGCCATGGTATGGTACGCCCAACCATGTTATATCTTTTCTTAACATTTGGAATATGGGGCTTGTGTAAAAGGTTACAAACCTATTCCAAATCAGACAAGTGCTACTTTGTAAGTTATACCAAAATGTTGGGTATTCCTCCCTCACTATACCGAGGCAAATAGTTTTGCCGCGAAACGGTGTGCTTTTAAAGAGAATGGTTCTTTCTAAAAGGTGAGTGGGAGAATAGTGCAACTTGACGAGATAAACAGTATCTTCATCATATCAAAGGAAAGAGACCTTGGAAGAAATTCCAGAGTTTCCTACTGCGACTGATACAGAAGTCTCTACAATAAAATGTATGAACTTCGGTCGAACTTGCAGCTGAACCACGTAGGCAAGGCTCGTGCAAACCTCTCAGGTGCGCAAACGAGATATTGTTGTTAGACAACATTATACCTACGATACACAAGGAAGCGTTGATGGGCCCTGACTCCGGAATTGGCTAAATGCCAATACAACCCGAGTTAGTTTCCATATAAGTGATTCAAGATTAAAACCTTGATACACCTTTCGGAAGACTTAGAGTCTAATGAATATTTATGGAACTTAAAACTGATACGGATAAAATGTTTTATCCATAAAGCTCGACTTGTTGAAATAATACGATGAGGTTGTTTTCATCGTAGCGATGCTTAAAGTCGGTTCGGGTTGAACTAGCAATTAATACACATTTCAATCATGAGATATGAAACATGGATGATAAAAGGATTTCCATCTGATGGAAATGAAAGCTAGGACTTGTATATGATACAGTCCAAAGTAATTTGTCGATCCAGAGGATGCTAGTAGGTATGCAAACTTCAGAGTTCCAGCAATGGACAGAAGAGAGCAAAATGGAGTTGGAATCTTCGGGTTTTGATGAAATGGTCAAAGGGGTTTTGACTTCATCAATGGGTAACGAAGATGCTTGTAATTCAAGAAAGTAAGTGGGAGCGTAATAATATTTCTAAAAACCTTATGTGCTTGGCACATTGGTAATTGGAAATAAATTTCTTGACACAAATTAGGACTTCATTTGAAAATAGTTTTTCGATGAAGTGCTTAGGCTAAATAGCCTCAATATTAGGCATGATGATCTATGGAGATAGATTTACCTAATGGGGCTAAGCAATGAATACATATTGACAAGATGCTAAAACCTTTTAGCATTTAAAACGCCAAGGAGTGATTCTTGCCAAAGTCACATGGAAAGAGTTTTGCAAGACTCGGTGTCCCAAAACACTGATGAGTAAAATACATGATGCAGATTCCACACACTTTTGTGTTTGGATTAATCATGTATTCCATGGTATGTAAAACAACCAGATATGTCCGATACTCCCAAGGTGTTGCGAGTATGGATACCAAAGTGATCAAATTACTGATCATGGGACAACAGTGAAAGATGTCACAGAGTACTAGAGTAAGTACTGATGACATGGTTTTCTCGCAAGCAGAGATCATGAAGAGTTCGTTGTAAAATGTTACATCGATAGAGTCTTCATCTTTTCTCCATGCGATTTTCGATTTAAATTAAGGGTTTTGTGTAACACACAATGTGGTGGCACAGTTAGTTGGAATTTGTTCAAACTAGTTACTGTGGCGAATTCTATAACAAGGGCTAAGTATGTTGACGCTTTAGAAGCGACAAAGAAGATGTTGAATCATATAGTTCATTCATGAACTTAGTATAGTTCCAAGATGGCTTTTGACAATGGGACACTACTGCACGTAGTTGCTCCATAACTCAGTCTGAGGAATCCAGGTTCGACCTGTGATTCACATACATACAAAGCCAAGTCCACACAAAATATGAATTTTGTGAAAACGTGAAAACGCGAGGACATGCAAAGATACACACGGAACTGAAGTCGTCAGATCCGTTGGACATCAGGCTATACCACAAGCGAAGCATATTTACACCGGTGTGCCACAGGTGTGAAGTGCATTAGCATAAGCTAGATTATTGACTCTAGTGCAAGTGGGAGTCTGTAGGAGATATGGCCTAGAGGCAATAATAAATGATATTATTTATCTCCGAGTTCATAATTATGTTTATGTTCCATGCTATAACTGCAATGATTCTCGAGTCTGCAATATCCACGAGGCTCGGACGAAGACTCAAATGCACGTGTGGAATAATAAACGGTAAGAAGTATTCCTAGTCTGGCCTCTAAGACTAGCTCAAGTGTTGCATGATGATTCTGTTTTCCTGGTCATGGGCATGTCTATGCCAGCAACTTTGAGGGCACAATGTTAAGAGAACATTTGTGTTGAATCGACCCGGATTGATGTTATGCTATGAGATTCATTCGTCACAAGTTTATTGGTACATAACACAGAGATGGTTAACGTTTGCATGATTCCTTAGACCATGAGAGTATCGAGTTTCTTCATGCGTGCTTCATGAACTTTGGGGTTTGTTAAACGTCATCCGTAAATGGGTGGCTATTACGGCGGCTTACGGGTTCATGGAAAAGTGTGTCAAGTAACTTGATAGCTCAAGATTGGGATTTGCTCCTCCGACGATGGAGAGATATCTCTGGGCCCTCTCGGTGTTACGGTATCCATCATCGTCTGGCCAGACACTTTGTGATTTGATCACGGGGATGCCGGAACACGATAACGAGAAAAGAGAACAATACCGGTAACGAGGTAACTAGCATAGTGGACAAGTTGTTGATCCACGGGAATGCCAACATGTCTCACCTCGGGTATTTGTAACATATCGCGAAGCAACAGGAATAGCACACGTCAACTGGAGGTTCACTCGAATATTTATTCGTGTGGGTATAGGGGTCAATATGGGTGTCCATGGCTCCGATGTTGATCATTGATCGGAAGGGGTTCCGGGTCATGTCTATACTTCACCGAACCTATAGGGTCACACGCTTAAGGGTCATCTATCTGCTGAATACTAGACAGGGAGTCTGAGAGAAAATCACCGAAAAAGTTTCGGACACCGAAAAGTTTCGGACAGCGGAATCGTACCGCAGAGAGAGGTCATCGGATAAGTTTCGATGATACCGAAAAGTTGTTTCGGGATACACCATTAAGTCAAATTGGTTTCGGCACATGCCTGATAATTCTTGGAGGATGCCAGAATCATTCTGGAAGCTTTTTGGAATTTTCTGAGATAAAAACCGGAAATGTTCCGGAGCTGCCGGAGCCACTTCAGATGCGTTTCGCAGATGAAAATCACTAAAACTGGAATTGTTTCGGAATGCGTTGAAAATCATTTTAGTGGGTACTGGAAATGTTCTTAGCCCACATAAATATTTTCAGTTCGATCAAACGTTGAAAAATGTCGTCATGAATAGTGAAAATCAGCTTTATGGTTACTTTATGGAAAGCCACCTTTTGGGGCTTTGCTCCAAAAGATCTTGGGGATGACATGGATGGATAGGAGCCATTTTTTGGGCCCCTCATGGGGGTGTGGCCGGCCACATGGGGTATCCCCCCTTGGGGACCCTCTTGTTCCTTGGTTTCACTCCTAGGTCCTTGTGGAAGGACTTCATTCATGTGCATTTTGGGTTTTTTGTGAAACTACCCTACCCCCTTGGGATTTCCTATGAATAGAGGTGGTGGAGGGGCAGCCCTCCACACTCATCCCTTGCTCTCATACACATGCCATGCATTATCTGGCTTCTTCTCTCCCTCCCACGAAAAGAGTTTCGTAGAGCCGTAAGGCTGTCTGGGTTCCGGCAAGAACTAGTTCTGGACGGCGAAGCCTTGCCGGATAGATGACACCGTATGTGTGCAACTCTGTAGAGAGATCGTAGTTTCGGTCTTAGTTCGTGAGTGCCTCTCGAAGGGCTGTCCGTGTGACCGTCCGAGTTTTGAAGGTCCTCCCGAAGGGCTGTCCGAGTGACCGTTCGAGTTTCGAAGGTCCTCCCGAAGGGCTGTCCGCAACACCGTCCGGGGGGCTGTTCGACCGCCTCCTGGAGGGCTGTCTGAGGAGCAGATGAGGGTATACATCCTCGCGGTTGGGAGGTTGTAAATCCTAGCTGCGGGGATCTGCACCGTCGATCGTCATCGACTCTACTTCCCGCTGCGCTACGAGTCGGTAACGAAAAAGATCAAACCATGTATGCAGTCTCCATAGTGGTCCTGGGCTGGTGCGTAGGTCGGAAATTTTTTGTTTTCTGTCGCGTTCCCCTTCATTAATGATGTTTAAATCATTCTTCAAAGTGGTGAGAAACCATTCCCAAGAGTAAGTTGACTAACCTCCACCATCCCCATTGCAAATGGAAATATACAATCATTGGGATAAATCCCAACAGCTGTAAGCTGCACACCCTTGTATTTGCTCTTCAGGTGACACCCATCAACAAATATACTTGGCCTGCATCCCCTCAGAAAACCTCTCTTGCAGGCATCATAGGACCAATACAGTGAAGATAGGTGATCTTTTGGAAGCAGGTCGCCTTTTTCCTTCACTTTGGTTGTGCAAACAATGAATTTGCTCCCTGGATTACTTCTCCTCAGTTCTTGTCCATAGTCCCACAACTGGCTGTGTATTGTGCTTTCTCATCACCATGTATGATCTTAAGTGCTGCACTTCTGGCCCTGCCAAGCTTCATTCTCACTGGATTAAGCTTGAACTTCTGCTGAACTTTTCTTCCAAATGTACCCAAGTCCATGCTCTTGTTGTCTCTGAACTCATCAATAAATATCTCAGCCAGGTATTTTACTGTCAAGCACTTGGAATCCCATGTTTTTTGACAGGTGTGCTCTCCATTGTACTCTCTGATGACAATGCTTCCTGTTCTGTTGTCTCTAGATGCTTTCAACCTCCAAGGGCAATCTGGTTGACACACACCAATGAATCTCTCTGCCTCATTTCTAGGTTTGAAGATTTTCACTCTGTTTTTGACTGTGTATGCAGTGACTGCTTCCCTTAGCTCTTTCATTTCTCCAAATACTTGTCCAACCCTGAAGATTGGGTTGCTCATGTCCATTTCTGCATTGAATGTTTTGAATGTCTATTTCAACTTCTCCAACTCATCTTTTGTCAGGTTGAGCTCATCATCATCTAGTGGATCTTCCTCCTCAAATATCTCTTCCTCTTCTTCATTGTCGTCATTCAATGATTTGTCCATATTCTGAGCAAACAAATCATCATCTCCATCTTCACAATCATAGTCACTCTCATAAAAGTCTGAGTCAGTTTCATTCAACTCTTCTTCTCCATCATTGTTTTCAACTGCATTCTCTGCATCATGATCTGCCTTTGCATCCTCTCCTTCCTCTGCATTCTCTGCATCATGATCTGCCTCTGCATCCTCTCCTTCCTCTGCATTCTCTGCATCCTCATTTCCATCTGCATTTGGGCATCCTTTTAGTATGATATCAGGATATAATGTCCGAATCTTGTTCTCCTCATCAACTAACAAATCCAATGTGTTGGCTTCTCTGCTGGACCTCACCATAGCAGCTATAACATCTGGATTGTCCACACATAGCAGGCCATCACCATAGTCTTTCCCTGGCAAAATCCAGTACACCTTGATTTGAGGGTCTGTAGGGTCATAGTCCATCCTTGCCAAGCAATACTTGATCATCCCCAGTGACCATGTGTCTGAATGACAGTAGTCAAAAGCTTCATGACTGCACCCAATGTAAGAGAACTTCATTTCTCCACCTATGCATTCCCCCAAGAAAATTCCACTGTGCTCAAACTCCACTGAGAAAAACTGGCAAGCTTGTCCATTTTTCACTGCAATAATTGACACATGAAATTTTCAGTGCACAACACATTCAACTCTAACTGAATCATAGTTTCAACTGACAGAGTACAATGCTCAAACTCTAACTGAATCTGTACTCTGATTTTCAAACACAAGTATATACTGAATATCAACTAAACGACCACCCTTTCATCACAAAACAATAGTAAGAATGCTGACTTTCAGCATTTTACAGTGCAAAATATAACAGTAGTGCATCTACAGTACAGTGCAACAATAGCATATAATCTCTGAATATGTGAACAACAAAATCACATCAACACATGACCTCTTCCCTCTCTGACATAAAGGATCACCCTTTCCCTGTATGCTACCCAAAACCCTAGGTAAAATCCCCTCACATTGCCCTTGATTGACCCCCCAATTCCCCAAATCAGCATCAAGAAACCCTGGATAAGCTCATGGAAGCTACTTCCCCTTCGAACCCTGGGGACGCACACAACCAACCCTAGTGAGCAGATCGACCCAAAATTCACAATAAATCGACATGATCGGTCTCAAAAACCTAACCCACCCGGTGCAGGAACAAGGGAAGCAGAGGAGGAGGCAGAGGAGCGCGAATCGCCAGGTGCTTACCGTATTCAGGAGGGAACTCGTCGGGTTCCCTACGCCGCGGCTCCATGGCGCCCTGTGTCGCCGCTGATGAGGCCGACGGCGGCGTCGCCTCGCAGGAGCAGAGGACGGAGATGAGGAGGAGAGGACAGGCGAAAGAAAGGAAAGGTTTTGGAAGGGGTTTGCATCGGGGCCGACGACCAGGGGGTTTTCTGTCGGGGGTATGGACTTGTCTGCGAAATTGCTAAAGCGCGAGGTTTTTTTTTTGTAAAAACACGCTTCGGGCCCGACAGAGCCTACCTGGCGCGCCATGTGTGCAGTTCAAGGTGGTTTTGGGTGATTTTGTTACAGCTGTCAAGTTGGAGGGCCAGTTTTGTGGGGTTTTTTAGTTTCTGTATGAATCTGTTCCCACCCCTACAAGTTTATGTACCAATTGTGATATTAACTCTTTAAATTATGCGGTATGTGTTTACCGGATCTGATCTTTCGTGCCGTCTGCGGTACCGCAAATTCGGTTCGTGCCGTCCGCGGTACCGCAAATCTGGTTTACAGTACCCGTAAACAAAATTTACGGTACCACGGTTTGCGGCATCTGCTAGAGATGCTCTTAACGTTTCAGAAGAAATCTCTAAGAATAACATACAGCGGTGACCCGCAAAGGGAAAAAACATACAGGGGCATCAGCTTTCGACAAAATTTCTACAAACATAGTACATATTTTACATTCTGCAGGCTACAGCACACGAATCCCTTGCGAGAAAACAATCTGCTCATCATTTACAATGCTACAGCAATGATCAGTGCAGGATCAAGGCAAAGACCGTTCATATGCTCGGTGCCAGCTGAGGTTCAGCTACCTGTGGCTTCTGGGGGTCCAAACCTGGGAACTGCCCGATGTCATGACCTTCTACTAGGTTTAGGCTGTCATCCAGACCGATCGCAAACTCCTCAGGCCGTTCCCCACCGCTCGCAAAGTAGTCAGCGACCTGCATTAACAAATTTGGCGTTAAACCGACCGGACTCGTATAGCTTAGAGCTAGTTTGTTAAATGCGAAAAACATGATATGATGTGGAGTGTAGATAGAGCGAAGAATGGCAGCACTTACATGATCTCCAAGAGACATTCCGCTCAATACCGCTGCTTCTATACTTGAACCCGTGAGCCAGTCACCACAAATGCCTGCTCGGCCCTGGGGATCAAATATGCATGGTACTCCTGGAGTGTTCATCGGTAAAGCTGCACCCCTGTGTTTGCCGTAATGAATATCATCATCATGTATTGATGAAATAGTAACAGGTATGAAAGTCCAATGTGTGCATTCTCTTACCACAACTGTACTCTCGTGTAAAATGGTCGCTGAAGAGATCCTGTCGAGAGCCCCAAAGCAAGTTCAACTCCCCCAAGCATGTCTCGTTTCACTTTTTCTGCAGTGGCATTCGGGATATTTTCCTATAATTCGATGGTTAAATACATTAGGGAATTCCAATAAAAATGATGGTTTTTTTTGGAAATTCCATCTTGCTTAATTCGTCATAACAGGGAGTAGTGCAACCAAATGATATACAACCAAAAAGTATCAAACTTCATTAAGAAAAAGCCACCTGTGGAACTTTGTTTTTCTTTCCATAAGAAGCAGTGCTGAAAAATGTCCAGCACTCGGGTCTGTTTGTCTCCAAAGGGAAAAGTTTCTGAGTATTGTTGGCCATCCAAGAGAGAGAATCAATATCTCTCACAAATGCTCCTTCAAATGTGCCATAAGTGTTATCTTGTGGGATTGGAAGAGGATCATCAAATGCCGCAAGTAGTGCCCAGATAGAACTCAACTCTAGTCTCTGAATATAGAGGGCATAAAATTTAGTAAGGACTTGGAAGAGAGGAAAGATCTCATCGTCTCATGACTTCAAATTTTGGTTCAATTTAAACCTTCATTTGCCTTGTCAGTTGGGGTAGACCTGACGTAGAAAGCAGACGGTTCGCACATTTCCCTGACCATTGAGTTAAAAAGGATCAGCCAGGGCACACATATATATGGTTGTCTTGAAGAAAAGTCAGAACATGGTGTGCTTCTTGTACGAAGAAACTAAATGAGATCCATGAACTGTAAGGAGGATATTGCATAAAAGAATCCGTTGTGTGCTATTACGAAGAAACAATATTGAAAAGGAAATTGCACTGACCATTGTGTGCTATTACAACGGCATCATATTGACCCTGGGGCTTCTCACTCTCAAACAAGCGCCACAGGCCGTTGAACGGCTCAAGCTTGCTTATCCAGGAAGGCCTTACAACTTTAATCAGGTCATTCTGCATGGGTTGATATGCGACTCAGCAACGAAATGAACAGCCATGAAAGTGATCAGAAGTTCGGTAAGTCCGTAAGTGACTGATGGACTAAACTCCAACAACCAAATCACAATAAAATTTAGTCACTACGCTCTACAGTAGGATATGATAATGTGATGCTGTAGTGAAGCATGCATCCACAAGATGTCAACCTGATATACCTCGGGCAGCATTGCATCGGCAAGCGGACGCATTCCTCTCACGCCGATGTACCTCGGCGTCGAGGAAGGTATAGCTGTGAAATGGCCACCAGCCTCGAGCTCACCGATCGAACCTCTCCATTCGCGGGCCAACCCTTTATCGACCCACTCATCGACCAGCTTCTGGAACCTCTGGTCGCTCGCGGTGAAGAACTGCGCCGCGTGGTCGAACACCAGCCGCCGCCCGTCGTCTACCATCCTGGTCGCCATCCTGCCACCTAAGCCGTGCATACCCTGCACCAACGGCGGCGAAAGGGGGAGTGAGCCTCGCGCGCTGGTATACGGGCGCGGAGCGAGGGAGTGAGTGAGGGTGAGGGTGAAGGGGCGAACCGTGTCGAAGACGACGGCGCGGACGCCGCGGGCGGCGAGGGCGGAAGCGCAGGCGAGGCCAGAGGCTCCGCCTCCGATGATGGCGACGGTGGGGTCGGCGGGCACCGGGGTGGAGAAGACCACCTGCTCCTGCTGGAAGCTCTTCTTGATGGCCGACTGCCGCGAGAACCGTGGCTTACCGCGCGGGCGCCGCGGGGGCGCCTTCGGGGGACGCGCTCCTCCGGCGCCGCTGGCTGCGACCACCGCCCCGGAAAAGCGGGACGCGGCGCGCGCGGCGGCGGGGCGAGCGCATGGGGCGGGGTGGAAGAGCGGCATCGCGGCCTTGCAGGTGCTCGACAAAATGCGGGAGCGGGGGAAGCAGACCGTTATCTGTTTACGAGTATTTTATCTTTACTTTGGAGAGAGAGACAGAGAGAAAACTGACGTTCTCACGGTTGCTCTTCGGTAGAGTATGGTATTTTCTAGGAAAATTGATTGTTCTGTATTAGCCACAAACTTAAACGTGGGAGTAGTAATCTAAACGCTCTTATATTTATGTACGGAGGAAGTACTTATCTTTTCCTTGAATCAAGACTACCTTATTATCCAATACACTAATGATACATTGTTTATCTTAGAGCGTACGTCCAACGCGGGACGCTAGGCTAAGAGCATCTCCAACAGCCGCCTAACACGCGGCATGCTAAAAAACGTTTGCAGCGCGCCGATCGCCTGTTTTTACGCGGCGCGGAGCGCTGGCTCCAGCGGCCGCGATAAACTTTAGCACGCGTGAGTAGCTCCAGCACACGCTGCAAAAATACTACGCACGCGCTCCGCACAAACAACATATGCACTTCAAATACAACCAAGAAGATCAAACACAAATAAAATAAATCAACAACAAATAGTTCAATTTCGTTATTACAACTCAAACAAATAGTTTATCTTTCAATACAACAAATAGTTCAACAATACAACATCAAACGCACAAATCATGATGCTCTTTTTCGGCCATTCCATCCCCACCACTCCTCGATGAGATCATTCCAAAGATCATCATGCATTTCGGCACGTCGAATGACATGATAGGAGGCAACAAAACGGGCCACCCTGGCAGCCCTCCGCCGCACTCGCACGGGATGTCTTAAGAGCTCATAGTGAGAGTAGTCTACATTTTGGCCACGCTCATTCTTGATGATCATGTTATGCATGATCACACAAGCGTGCATGATGTACCAAAGCATCTTTTGATCCTAAAATCTAGCTGGTCCTCTCACAATAGCAAATTGGGCTTGCAAAATTCCAAAAGCTCTCTCCACATCTTTTCTAGCCGCCGCCTGAGCATTGTGGAAATCAAGATTTTTCTTACCTTCCGGTTTTCTCAACGGCTTCACAAATGTTTGCCACTTTGGGTAGATGCCATCCGCAAGATAGTAGCCATAGTTGTATGCACGACCATTTGCTACAAACTGCACCGGTGGCAGTTCACCATTTGCAATCTTATTCATCTGTGGTGACTGATTAACAACATTGATGTCATTCAAAGATCCAGGCATTCCAAAAAAAAGCATGCCAAATCCAAGTCTCTTGATCGGCCACCGCTTCAAGGATTACAGTGTAACCCTTTTTTTGGCCATGGAATTGGCCATGCCATGCCTTAGGACAATTCTTCCAACTCCAATGCATGCAATCTATTGAGCCAAGCATACCTGGGAAGCCGCGAGCTTTGTTCATCTCCAATAGCCTTGCGGCGTCTTCGGTATTGGGAGATCTCAAATACTCCTGGCCAAACACTTGCACAATTTCGAATGCGAACCGCTTAACACACATGATGGCTTGACTCTCACCCATGGCTAAGTGATCATCAACTAGATCAGCGGGGATACCGTATGCCAACATACGTAAAGCGGCTGTCACCTTCTGAAAGGTGCTATGCCCGAGCTCTCTGGCGGCATTCCTCCTTTGCTGAAAAAACCGGTCATGGCTCGCTAGTTTCTCTGCAATGCGCTTGAACAACTCGGTGCTCATCCTAAACCGGCGCCGGAAGTACGACTCAGGGTACACGGGAGGATCCGCAAAATAATGCCTGATCAATCTGTTGTGGGCATCGATCCTATCCCTCCAAATTTTCCGCCGACCCATAACCGAACCACCGTGCTTCGGTTTTTTATTGATGTGCATAGCTAGGATCATTGCAAGATCCTCCTCCTTTTCAATATCAAATTCTTCTTCGGAAGAATCATATGACGAACGCATCTACAATGTTCAATTTAAACTAGGCTATAAAAACTACAAACAACATGCACCAAATTCATGTAAAAAATATGAAGTTGAAGCAATACATACCTTGCAAGCGTTTTGTCGAACACCTTGTGGGCACCGAACGGCAGTGGGCGGCCGGGCGCTGTTCGTCGGAGGAATGCCGCGCGCGAGGGGCGGCGGCGACTAGAGGGAGACGGAGGAAGCAGCGACGGCGCGGGGATAGGCCGGGGAAGCGCCGGAACGGTCGCCGGAACAAATGGGATGGCGCAGGCGGCGGCGGCGGCGCCAGCGGCTGGATGGGTGTAGGTGGAAGTTGCAAGCGGGCGCTCGAGTGTCCAGCACGCGGGAGTGGGCACAGCAAATAAACGGCGCGCGATGGCGTTTCGGCCTGCGCACTGAACTAGCTATGCTGCGTACGCGGTTTTTGCGCCTCCGCTGGAGCGCCCGAAACGGTAGCGCACGCATAGAAACCACAAATTTTTCAGCGCGGCGTTTATATAACGCGTCTGTTAAAGATGATCTAAGGCGTTGGTATTGATTTCTCTGTTGACGGTTGGTTGGAGCAACAAATCCTTAGGGATCAAAAGTAGGTAGCGATCGTGGCCTTTTCTTTTCGTGGAGGAGTTGAAATCTCAAAGTACCGAATGGCTTGTTTAGCGCCTGTCGTTAATGTTCCGCGTCGGAATAACAGACGCTTTGATTCTTTTTGTTTTTATTATATTTTATTTTTTGGTCTGCAAGCGCCCATATAAGCGCCCAACAATGGAGATACCCTTGTCGGCTATGCATTCTTAGCTTCTGGAGCTCAAGTAAATGCCAAGGTTATTCCCGGTCATTATTTTTTACCATGGCTTCTTGGTGAATCACATCTTCTACGATTCCTGTTTTAATGCTGTTGATGATGAAGCGGTCTGGTTTGCTCGATTTTTTTTACGTCAAATATCAATTGGGGACATTGTTGTTCACTTTTTGCCCCTAATGAGGCCTAGTTCATGATCTCGTGCATTTGGTGTCTCAAAAGGAGAGAAGGCTAACCATAAGCTCTTCTTTGACTCAAGGAGGTCGTTTGTGGATGTTCAATTTTGTATGATCATCAGTGTTGATCTATTTCTCTTGCGGTATTCAGATCCCTCCTGTCATCTTCAAGTAGAAAGGAAGAATCGCAAATTTATGATCCTCTCATGGTAGATATCCCAAAATAGTCTTGGGCAATGTGCAGTAGGATGCGCAAACCTAAATATCAGGTGGGATGGGCATAGTGAACTTGCGCATTCAAAATGAGGCGCTCATGTCAAAACATATGCACACATTTCATAATAAAAAGGGACATTCCATGGGTGAACTTGATTTGGAATTCTTATTATCACCAGATGGTCCCCCATGCAACTAACTTATGTGGTTCATTTTGATGGAAGGATGTGATCAAGCTCAATGGTAGATATAGTGCTCATGCTAAGGTTGGTAGATATAGTGCTCATGGGAAGGTTGGAGTTAGAACTGGTGATTCCGTCTTATTTTGGGCAGATGAATGGACTTTTGGGGATTCTTCTAAGGCTATCCAATTCCGCAACCCGCGCCTTTTTCATATCTCACTTTTGACAAAGGTGTTGGCAAGAAGATTCTTCAAATACATGCCTAGTTAGTTTTCTCCATCTACCATTCTCGGTCCAAAGCCACCAGGAGTTTGTTGCACTTGAGAATATGTTGACAAATTTCAGTTGGGGTCCCTTGGGTTTTGATGTCTGAAAAAGGCACAATAAGTCTAGGGATTATAGTTCTACGAGCTTCTACTCCATTATGCTTCATCATATCATGGTGAGTCTTTGCTTACAAGGTGATTTGGAGGAGGTCTACGATGAAAATTATAGTCTTTACTTGGCTCCTCATAGGTGATCACCTTAACACTAAGTGATATGATGCTTCGTCGCCATTGGAATGTTGTTGAGGTGGTCATCATTATGTGCTATGTTGAACTCAGGCGTATGAAGATATGACTCACCTATTCTTCTTGCTTAGTTCAACCAAAGGACATGAGCTTATTTGCAGATTGATTGGACCATGGAAATTATTTTATTTGGGATTGCTTCGGAGTAAGGCAAGCGTTTGGGCGGTTGTTCTTCTCTAAAGTGGTTTTACTAGCTTCATGGCACATGACTCTTCTTGCACATAGTACCAAAGCTTGTTTCAAGGATAGGATTATATCTTGGATTTATCTTCTCTCTGGGTAGATTTCTTTTCTTACTTATCGTATCTTTGTAGAGTTGTAAATTGTTTTCATCCTTGATAAATAAAGGTCTATGGGGTTGCTTCCTCAAAGCTTGTCAAACCATTCTTTAGCTTTATCTTTTGAAGACCACCTGAATTTTTTAACAAGACACTTTTTTCATAGATCCTTTAATTTGAAGTGCCACAAAGATCACCATATGTTATAAGATGTGTGTAGGGGTCTTCATTGTCGTGTCCTGGAAAAGCTTTATCCTGCACTTTGAGGATAATATGAGTATCAACAACAAACACTTTAGTATTTGGTGGGTAAAACAATAGGAGATTTAGGGGCTGTTTGGTTTGTGACTAAGTTTGTCAAAGTTTGACACACCTAAGGTTGGGCAAGTTTGACCAACTTAGGCGAGTGTTTGGTTCAAACCACACCTTAGGCAAGCCACACTAGGACCCCACATGACATACACACAACAAGTGTGGTAAGATTCCCTTAGGCTTGTGATGACCCACAAGTCTAGGTGATCAATCATAGTCCTTTCGATAAGTAAGAGTGTCGAACCCAACGAGGAGCAGAAGGAAATGACAAGTGATTTTCAGCAAGGTATTTTCTGCAAGCACTGAAATTGTCGGTGACAGGTAGTTTGATAGCAAGATAATTTGTAACGAATAAGTAACGGTAACGGTAAATAAAGTGCAACAAGGTAGCTCAATCCTTTTGTGGGAAAGGACGGGCCAAAACAGTCTCTTATGATAATCAAAACGTTCTTGAGGGTACACGGAGATTTCATCTAGTCACTTTCATCATGTTGGTTTGATTCATGTTCGCTACTTTGATAATTTGATATGTGGGTGGACCGGTGCTTAGGTGTTGTTCTTACTTGAACAAACCTCCTACTTATGATTAACCCCTTCGCAAGCATCCACAACTACAAGAAAAGTATTAAGATAAAATCTAACCATAGCATTAAACTTCTGGATCCAAATCGGTCCCTTACGAAGTAGCGCATAAACTAGGGTTTAAGCTTCTGCCACTCTAGCAACCCATCATCTAATAACTACTCCACAATGCATTCCCTTAGGCCCAAATACGGCGAAGTGCCATGTAGTCGACGTTCACATGACACCACTAAGGGAATCACAACATACACGTCATCAAAATACCGAACACATATCAAGTTCACATGATTACTTGCAACAAGATTTCTCCCATGACCTCAAGAACAAAAGTAACTACTCACAAATGATAATCATGCTCAAGATCAGTGGGGTATTAAATAGCATAATGGATCTGAACATATAATCTTCCACCAAATAAACCATATAGTAATCAACTACAAGATGTAATCAACACTACTAGTCACCCACAAGTACCACTCCGAGGTTCTGGTACAAAGATTGAACACAAGAGATGAACTAGGGTTTGAGAGGAGATGGTGTTGTTGAAGATGTTGATGGAGCACTAGTGCGGAACCGGGCTATAGCACCGGTTCGTAAGGGCCTTTAGTGCCGGTTCTGTAACCGGCACTAAAGGGTGGGGACTAAAGGTCCCCCCTTTAGTACCGGTTATGCACAAACCGCCGCTAAAGGGCCACCACGTGGCACGAGCCTGCGCCGGGGGTGGGGAGACCTTTAGTACCGGTTGGTAACCGGTACTAAAAGTTTTGGGGGGTTTTGGGTTCAGGGTTTCTTTTTCCTTTAATTTTGTGTTTTCCATTTAATTCTTTTTCGTTTGCTGGTATTTTACGGTACTACATATTGTACACGTTATGCATATATATATATATAAATAGAATTTCTCGTAGAACCGATCATATATATATATATATATATATATATATATATATATATATATATATATATCATCGAATGTCTCGCACCACCATTCACACATACACATGTACGTGTGTGTATATATATATATATATATATATATATATATATATATATATACAATTTCTCCTACATGGAGGCATTACTGCGGTAGCGGGTAATGGAATTCTCCTCTGGGATCTATGACCTGGTCGAGCAAAAATCCCACTATTTCCTCTGCAATTGCTCGAACGCGATCCATTGGTAGGAGCTTCTCCCGCACCTCATTGAACTGTTAAGAAGGAGATCAATATGCACGTATTAGTTGTGTGATTAGATATCGATAATGATGTAAAAATTGTGTATAGTGTTCTGGCAAACGTACCCATAGCTGTCTATCAGATGTGCTCCTTTCGGACGTCATCATGCGAATGTTCTCGCAAATGTAGTATGCACATAAATCATTCCCCGGCTCCTGCTTCATGGCGTATACGAGAATAGAGTTCAATCAGATAATAATTAATCAAGCATGATAATTAATGGTATTGAAACTAGAATTAAAGAGATTGCATGGTAGCTAGCTAGCTAGTACTACTTAATTAATTACCGTGGGTCAATACCAATACAGATTTTCTCTGAACGGGCCTGGAACGTCTTTGATGAACTTTTGCCAAGCCCTGCCGGCCCGCCGGCAAAGAAAATTAATAAAGGAGTTATTAATTAATTGATATCAGGACATATATATATAATGATTGAAATTACCTGTTGACTATCCCCTTCACGATTGAGTACTCTTTAGGTTTTTTAAGCAGTGAGTCCAGTACTTCAACTTTTCCTTCTTCAACTTGAATGTCTAACAAGATCCAATGGTACCTGCATGCGCACGATTGCATGTATAAATTAAGCGGTCATGTGCATAACACTCATCAACTAACCCTAAACCATATACACTTATTAACATCTAGCTAGTAACAAAAACAGAATTTGTAGTACAAGACAGTGTGACTCACTGAAAGTTGTAAGGAAGTAGTATATCCGCATTGGTATTGAGGCGCTTCAAGAACTCTAGCATGTTATTCTCTACTTCTTGTTTATAATATTCATATGACCATGTCTCTTCATTAATGGTATTTGGGTCAATGAACCCAATGCCATAGCGTCCAACTTTTCTCATTTTGGACATCTTCATCCTGCATAATGTTGGGGATCGTAGCAGAATTTTAAAATTTCCTACGCATCACCAAGATCCATCTATGGAGTATACTAGCAATGAGGGGAAAGGAGTGCATCTACATACCCTTGTAGATCGCGAGCGCAAGCGTTCTAATGAACGGGGTTGATGGAGTCGTACTCGCCGTGATCCAAATCACCGATGACCGAGTGCCGAACGGACGGCACCTCCGCGTTCAACACACGTACGGAGCAGAGACGTCTCCTCCTTCTTGATCCAGCAAGGGGGAAGGAGAGGTTGATGGAGATCCAGCAGCACGACAACGTGGTGGTGGAAGTAGCGGGGATCTCGGCAGGGCTTCGCCAAGCTTCTGCGAGAGGGAGAGGTGTTGCAGGGGGAGAGGGAGGCGCCAGGGGCTGTGGTGCTGCTGCCCTCCCTCCCCCCCCACTATTTATAGGACCCCTTGGGGGGGCGCCGGCCCTGGGAGATCAGATCTCCAAGGGGGGGCGGCGGCCAAGGGGGAAGGGGGTGGCTTCCCCCCCAAGCCAAGTGGGGCGCCCCCCACCCCTAGGGTTTCCAACCCTAGGCGCAGGGGGAGGCCCAAGGGGGGCGCCCCAGCCCACTAAGGGCTGGTTCCCTTCCCACTTCAGCCCATGGGGCCCTCCGGGATAGGTGGCCCCACCCGATGGACCCCCGGGACCCTTCCGGTGGTCCCGGTACAATACCGATAACCCCCAAAACTTTCCCGGTGGCCGAAACTGGACTTCCTATATATAATTCTTCACCTCCGGACCATTCCGGAACTCCTCGTGACGTCCGGGATCTCATCCGGGACTCCGAACAACTTTCGGGTTTCCGCATACTAATATCTCTACAACCCTAGCGTCACCGAACCTTAAGTGTGTAGACCCTACGGGTTCGGGAGACATGCAGACATGATCGAGACGCCTCTCCGATCAATAAACAACAGCGGGATCTGGATACCCATGTTGGCTCCCACATGTTCCACGATGATCTCATCGGATGAACCACGATGTCGAGGATTCAATCAATCCCGTATACAATTCCCTTTGTCAATCGGTACGTTACTTGCCCGAGATTCGCTCGTCGGTATCCCAATACCTTGTTCAATCTCGTTACCGGCAAGTCTCTTTACTCGTACCGTAATGCATGATCCCGTGGCTAACTCCTTAGTCACATTGAGCTCATTATGATGATGCATTACCGAGTGGGCCCAGAGATACCTCTCCGTCATACGGAGTGACAAATCCCAGTCTCGATCCGTGCCAACTCAACAGACACATTCGGAGATACCCGTAGTGTACCTTTATAGTCACCCAGTTACATTGTGACGTTTGGCACACCCAAAGCACTCCTACGGTATCCGGGAGTTGCACGATCTCACGGTCTAAGGAAAAGATACTTGACATTGGAAAAGCTCTAGCAAACGAACTACACGATCTTTGAGCTATGCTTAGGATTGGGTCTTGTCCATCACATCATTCTCCTAATGATGTGATCCCGTTATCAATGACATCCAATGTCCATAGTCAGGAAACCATGACTATCTGTTGATCAACGAGCTAGTCAACTAGAGGCTTACTAGGAACACGTTGTGGTCTATGTATTCACACATGTATTACGATTTCCGGATAACACAATTATAGCATGAACAATAGACAATTATAATGAACAAAGAAATATAATAATAACCATTTATTATTGCCTCTAGGGCATATTTCCAACAGTCTCCCACTTGCACTAGAGTCAATAATCTAGTTACATTGTGATGAATCGAACACCCATAGGGTCCTGGTGTTGATCATGTTTTGCTCTAGGGAGAGGTTTAGTCAACGGATCTGCTACATTCAGGTCCGTGTGTACTTTACAAATATCTATGTCTCCATTTTGAACACTTTCACGAATGGAGTTGAAGCGACGCTTGATATGCCTGGTCTTCCTGTGAAACCTGGGCTCCTTCGCAAGGGCAATAGCTCCAGTGTTGTCACAGAAGAGAGTCATCGGGCCCGACGCATTGGGAATCACCCCTAGGTCGGTAATGAACTCCTTCATACAGACTGCTTCCTGTGCTGCCTCTGAGGCCGCCATGTACTCCGCTTCACATGTAGATCCTGCCACGACGCTTTGCTTGCAACTGCACCAGCTTACTGCTCCTCCATTCAAAATATACACGTATCCGGTTTGTGACTTCGAGTCATCCAGATCTGTGTCGAAGCTAGCGTCGACGTAACCCTTTACGACGAGCTCTTCGTCACCTCCATAAACGAGAAACATATCCTTAGTCCTCTTCGGGTACTTCAGGATATTCTTGACCGCTGTCCAGTGTTCCATGCCGGGATTACTTTGGTACCTACCTACCAAACTTACGGCAAGGTTTACATCAGGTCTGGTACACAGCATGGCATACATAATAGACCCTATGGCCGAGGCATAGGGGATGACACTCATCTTTTCTCTATCTTCTGCCGTGGTCGGGCATTGAGCCGTGCTCAATTGCACACCTTGCAATACAGGCAAGAACCCCTTCTTGGACTGATCCATATTGAACTTCTTCAATATCTTGTCAAGGTACGTACTCTGTGAAAGACTAATGAGGCGTCTTGATCTATCTCTATAGATCTTGATGCCTAATATATAAGCAGCTTCTCCAAGGTCCTTCATTGAAAAACACTTATTCAAATAGGCCTTTATACTTTCCAAGAATTCTATATCATTTCCCATCAATAGTATGTCATCCACATATAATATGAGAAATGCTACAGAGCTCCCACTCACTTTCTTGTAAACACAGGCTTCTCCATAAGTCTGTGTAAACCCAAACACTTTGATCATCTCATCAAAGCGAATGTTCCAACTCCGAGATGCTTGCACCAGCCCATAGATTGAGCGCTGGAGCTTGCATACCTTGTTAGCATTCTTAGGATCGACAAAACCTTCCGTCTGCATCATATACAATTCTTCCTTAAGAAAGCCGTTAAGGAATGCCGTTTTGACGTCCATCTGCCATATCTCATAATCATAGTATGCGGCAATTGCTAACATGATTCGGACGGACTTCAGCTTCGCTACGGGTGAGAAAGTCTCATCGTAGTCAACCCCTTGAACTTGTCGATAACCCTTAGCGACAAGTCGAGCCTTATAGATGGTCACATTACCATCCACGTCTGTCTTCTTCTTAAAGATCCATTTATTTTCTATGGCTCGCCGATCATCGGGCAAGTCAGTCAAAGTCCATACTTCGTTTTCACACATGGATCCTATCTCGGATTTCATGGCTTCTAGCCATTTGTCGGAATCCGGGCCCGCCATCGCTTCTTCATAGTTCGAAGGTTCACCGTTGTCTAACAACATGATTTCCAGGACAGGGTTGCCGTACCACTCTGGTGCGGAACGTGTCCTTGTGGACCTACGAAGTTCAGCAGTAACTTGATCTGAAGCTTCATGATCATCATCATTAACTTCCTCCCCAGTCGGTGTAGGCACCACAGGAACATCTTCCCGCGCTGCGCTACTTTCCGGTTCGAAAGGGGTGACTATCACCTCATCAAGTTCCACTTTCCTCCCACTTAATTCTTTCGAGAGAAACTCTTTCTCCAGAAAGGACCCATTCTTGGCAACAAAGATCTTGCCTTCGGATCTGAGGTAGAAGGTATACCCAATGGTTTCCTTAGGGTATCCTATGAAGACGCATTTTTCCGACTTGGGTTCGAGCTTTTCAGGTTGAAGTTTCTTGACATAAGCATCGCATCCCCAAACTTTTAGAAACGACAGCTTAGGTTTCTTCCCAAACCATAATTCATATGGTGTCGTCTCAACGGATTTCGACGGAGCCCTATTTAAAGTGAATGCGGCAGTCTCTAAAGCATAGCCCCAAAATGAGAGCGGTGGATTGGTAAGAGACATCATAGATCGCACCATATCCAATAGAGTGCGATTACGACGTTCGGACACACCGTTTCGCTGAGGTGTTCCAGGCGGCGTGAGTTGTGAAACGATTCCACATTTCCTTAAGTGCGTACCAAATTCGTGACTTAAATATTCTCCACCACGATCTGATCGTAAGAACTTTATTTTCCCGTCACGTTGTTCTCAACCTCACTTTGAAATTCCTTGAACTTTTCAAAGGTTTCAGACTTGTGTTTCATTAGGTAGACATACCCATATCTACTTAAGTCATTAGTGAGAGTGAGAACATAATGATATCCTCCGCGAGCCTCAACACTCATTGGACCGCACACATCGGTATGTATGATTTCCAATAAGTTGGTTGCTCGCTCCATTGTTCCGGAGAACGGAGTCTTGGTCATCTTACCCATGAGGCATGGTTCGCACGTGTCAAATGATTCGTAATCAAGAGACTCCAAAAGTCCATCTGCATGGAGCTTCTTCATGCGCTTGACACCAATGTGACCAAGGCGGCAGTGCCACAAGTATGTGGGACTATCGTTATCAACTTTACATCTTTTGGTATTCACACTATGAATATGTGTAACATCACGTTCGAGATTCATCAAGAATAAACCATTGACCAGCGGGGCATGACCATAAAACATATCTCTCATATAAATAGAACAACCATTATTCTCGGATTTAAATGAGTAGCCATCTCGAATTAAACGAGATCCAGATACAATGTTAATGCTGAAAGCTGGCACTAAATAACAATTATTGAGGTTTAAAACTAATCCCGTAGGTAAATGCAGAGGTAGCGTGCCGAGGGCGATCACATCGACCTTGGAACCATTCCCGACGCGCATCGTCACCTCGTCCTTTGCCAGTCTCCGCTTATTCCGCAGTTCCTGTTTTGAGTTACAAATATGAGCAACCGCACCGGTATCAAATACCCAGGAGCTACTACGAGTACCGGTAAGGTACACATCAATTACATGTATATCACATATACCTTTGGTGTTGCCGGCCTTCTTGTCCGCTAAGTATTTGGGGCAGTACCGCTTCCAGTGACCACTTCCCTGGCAATAAAAGCACTCAGTCTCAGGCTTGGGTCCATTCCTTGACTTCTTCCCAGTAACTGGCTTACGGGCGCGGCAACTCCCTTGCCGTCCTTCTTGAAGTTCTTCTTACCCTTGCCTTTCTTGAACTTAGTGGTTTTATTCACCATCAACACTTGATGTTCCTTTCTGATCTCCACCTCCGCTGATTTCAGCATTGAATATACCTCAGGAATGGTCTTTTCCATCCCCTGCATATTGAAGTTCATCACAAAGCTCTTGTAGCTTGGTGGAAGCGACTGAAGGATTCTGTCAATGACCGCGTCATCCGGGAGATTAACTCCCAGCTGAGACAAGCGGTTGTGCAACCCAGACATTCTGAGTATGTGCTCACTAACAGAACTATTCTCCATTTTATAGCTGAAGAACTTGTCGGAGACTTCATATCTCTCGACCCGGGCATGAGCTTGGAAAACCATTTTCAGCTCTTCGAACATCTCATATGCTCCATGTTTCTCAAAACGCTTTTGGAGACCCGGTTCTAAGCTGTAAAGCATGCCGCACTGAATGAGGGAGTAATCATCAGCACGTGATTGCCAAGCGTTCATAACGTCTTGGTTCTCTGGGATGGGTGCTTCACCTAGCGGTGCTTCTAGGACATAATCTTTCTTGGCAACTATGAGGATGATCCTCAGGTTCCGGACCCAGTCCGTATAGTTGCTTCCATCATCTTTCAGCTTGGTTTTCTCTAGGAACGCGTTGAAGTTGAGGACAACATGGGCCATTTGATCTACAAGACATATTGTAAAGATTTTAGACTAAGTTCATGATAATTAAGTTCATATAATCAAATTATTCAATGAACTCCCACTCAGATAGACATCCCTCTAGTCATCTAAGTGAAACATGATCCGAGTTAACTAGGCCGTGTCCGATCATCACGTGAGAGGGACTAGTCAAGATCGGTGAACATCTCCATGTTGATCGTATCTTCTATACGACTCATGCTCGACCTTTCGGTCCTCCATGTTCCGAGGCCATGTCTGTACATGCTAGGCTCGTCAAGTCAACCTAAGTGTATTGCGTGTGTTCCGAGGCCATGTCTGTACATGCTAGGCTCGTCAACACCCGTTGTATGCGAACGTTAGAATCTATCACACCCGATCATCACGTGGTGCTTCGAAACAACGAACCTTCGCAACAGTGCACAGTTAGGGGGAACACTTTCTTGAAATTATTATAAGGGATCATCTTACTTACTACCGTCATTCTAAGCAAATAAGATGCAAAACATGATAAACATCACATGCAATCAAATAGTGACATGATATGACCAATATCATTTTGCTCCTTTGATCTCCATCTTCGGGGCACCATGATCATCTTCGTCACCGGCATGACACCATGATCTCCATCATCATGATCTCCATCATTGTGTCTTCATGAAGTTGTCACACCAACGATTACTTCTACTTCTATGGCTAACACGCTTAGCAATAAAGTAAAGTAATTTACATGGCGTTATTCAATGACACGCAGGTCATACAAAAAATAAAGACAACTCCTATGGCTCCTGCCGGTTGTCATACTCATCGACATGCAAGTCGTGATTCCTATTACAAGAATATGATCAATCTCATACATCACATATATCATTCATCACATCTTCTGGCCATATCACATCACATAGCACATGCTGCAAAAACAAGTTAGACGTCCTCTAATTGTTGTTGCAAGTTTTTTACGTGGCTTGTATAGGTTTCTAGCAATAACGTTTCTTACCTACGTAAAACCACAACGTGATATACCAATTTCTATTTACCCTTCATAAGGACCCTTTTCATTGAATCCGTTCCGACTAAAGTGGGAGAGACAGACACCCGCTAGCCACCTTATGCAACTAGTGCATGTCAGTCGGTGGAACCTGTCTCACATAAGCGTACGTGTAAGGTCGGTCCGGGCCGCTTCATCCCACAATACTGCCGAAACAAGATAAGACTAGTAGCGGCAAGAAGAATTGGCAACATCTACGCCCACAACTGCTTTGTGTTCTACTCGTGCATAGTAACTACGCATAAACCTGGCTCTGATACCACTGTTGGGGATCGTAGCAGAATTTTAAAATTTCCTACGCATCACCAAGATCCATCTATGGAGTATACTAGCAACGAGGGGAAAGGAGTGCATCTACATACCCTTGTAGATCGCGAGCGGAAGCGTTCTAATGAACGGGGTTGATGGAGTCGTACTCGCCGTGATCCAAATCACCGATGACCGAGTGCCGAACGGACGGCACCTTCGCGTTCAACACACGTACGGAGCAGCGACGTCTCCTCCTTCTTGATCCAGCAAGGGGGAAGGAGAGGTTGATGGAGATCCAGCAGCACGACGGCGTGGTGGTGGAAGTAGCGGGGATCTCGGCAGGGCTTCGCCAAGCTTCTGCGAGAGGGAGAGGTGTTGCAGGGGGAGAGGGAGGCGCCAGGGGCTGTGGTGCTGCTGCCCTCCCTCCCCCACTATTTATAGGACCCCTGGGGGGGCGCCGGCCCTGGGAGATTAGGTCTCCAAGGGGGGGGGGCGGCCAAGGGGGAAGGGGGGTGGCTTCCCCCCAAGCCAAGTGGGGCGCTCCCCACCCCTAGGGTTTCCAACCCTAGGCGCAGGGGGAGGCCCAAGGGGGGCGCCCCAGCCCACTAAGGGCTGGTTCCCTTCCCACTTCAGCCCATGGGGCCCTCCGGGATAGGTGGCCCCACCCGGTGGACCCCCGGGACCCTTCCGGTGGTCCCGGTACAATACCGATAACCCCCAAAACTTTCCCGGTGGCCGAAACTGGACTTCCTATATATAATTCTTCACCTCCGGACCATTCCGGAACTCCTCGTGACGTCCGGGATCTCATCCGGGACTCCGAACAACTTTCGGGTTTCCGCATACTAATATCTCTACAACCCTAGCGTCACTGAACCTTAAGTGTGTAGACCCTACGGGTTCGGGAGACATGCAGACATGACCGAGACGCCTCTCCGGTCAATAACCAACAGCGGGATCTGGATACCCATGTTGGCTCCCACATGTTCCACGATGATCTCATCGGATGAACCACGATGTCGAGGATTCAATCAATCCCGTATACAATTCCCTTTGTCAATCGGTACGTTACTTGCCCGAGATTCGATCGTCGGTATCCCAATACCTTGTTCAATCTCGTTACCGGCAAGTCTCTTTACTCGTACCATAATGCATGATCCCGTGGCTAACTCCTTAGTCACATTGAGCTCATTATTATGATGCATTACCGAGTGGGCCCAGAGATACCTCTCCGTCATACGGAGTGACAAATCCCAGTCTCGATCCGTGCCAACTCAACAGACACTTTCGGAGATACCCGTAGTGTACCTTTATAGTCACCTAGTTACGTTGTGACGTTTGGCACACCCAAAGCACTCCTACGGTATCCGGGAGTTGCACGATCTCATGGTCTAAGGAAAAGATACTTGACATTGGAAAAGCTCTAGCAAACGAACTACACGATCTTTGAGCTATGCTTAGGATTGGGTCTTGTCCATCACATCATTCTCCTAATGATGTGATCCCGTTATCAATGACATCCAATGTCCATAGTCAGGAAACCATGACTATCTGTTGATCAACGAGCTAGTCAACTAGAGGCTTACTAGGAACACGTTGTGGTCTATGTATTCACACATGTATTACGATTTCCGGATAACACAATTATAGCATGAACAATAGACAATTATCATGAACAAAGAAATATAATAATAACCATTTATTATTGCCTCTAGGGCATATTTCCAACACATAATACCACAGAAAAGAATATAGTGAGGATAATTACAGGTAATGATCAACGAGAGCACTACAGCTATCTTGAGACTTAAATTACAGAAAGAAATCACTTATAGACAATAGCAACTGATGATAGATTTGCCGAGTGTGTCATAATTGAATAACTGAAACAGTTCTGTATACTCAATAGACAGAGCTAGCTTACGGAAGTAATCCTCTTCCTTGACTTTCACCATGAGGGACTCTCGATTGTGGGTCTTGCAAATTTCCATGCACCATTGATGCAATTCATACATTCTCGTTGAGGTTCTTGACCTCCTCAGGCTTGACCAAAGGTTCGCCGCGGACATATTTCCGTTTTATGTCCTCCTCTCTAAGCGAAGACATGGGCTCGATCTCGAGGAGTTGTCCAACAGTGATACCTAACATTTTAGCCTGCCTTCTATGCTCGTCGGTTATTACCAGCTGACCGGCGCTGGTACTCTCATGTGGTTGTACAACAAACGGGGGGATCGATTGCGCCGTCTGTTCTCCCAGCTGGGGAATGGTTTTCCCGCATTTTTTGCCAGCTGCTTGGCTCGAGCTCAACTCCTTCTGTAGTCGTGCTCGATGTGCCTTCCTGATTTGACGCTCATAGTCTGAGTCAACAGGCTTGGGAGCTGGTGCTCTAGCCATACGAATAAAGTGGTCAATCTTTTCCTCAGGCACTTTCTCCCTTGGCGGCGGTGCCGGTTTCGGTCCAAAATGGGCGTCCACTTGGGCCTTCACTATGGCTGCGTTTTGCTCCTCGGTCATGTCGTAAGGCCTCTGAGGAAGAGGAGTGAGGCTTGGACCATATTTATATCGCTTGCCTCCGCCTGTACCTCCTGTACTACTGATACGTCTCCAACGTATCTATAATTTTTGATTGCTTCATGCTATATTATATTCTGTTTTGGATGATTAATGGGCTTTGTTATACACTTTTATATTATTTTTGGGACTAACCTATTAACTGGAGGCCCAAACCAAATTGCTGTTTTTTTTGCCTATTTCAGAGTTCCGCAGAAAAAGAATATCAAACGGAGTCCAAACGGAATGAAACCTTCAGGAACGTGATTTTCGGAACAAACGTGATCCAGAGGACTTGGAGTCTACGTACAGAAATCAACCAGGAGAGCACGAGGCAGGGGGGCGCACCCTCCACCCTCGTGGGGCCCATGTTGCTCCACCGACATACTTCTTCCTCCTATATATACCCACGTACCCCCAAACCAATAGAGGCATCCACGAAAACCTAATTCCACCGCCGCAACCTTCTGTACCCGTGAGATCCCATCTTGGGGCCTTTTCCGGCGTCCTGCCGGAGGGGGCATCGATCATGGAGGGCTTTTACATCAACACCATAGCCTCTCCGATGATGTGTGAGTAGTTTACCTCAGACCTTCGGGTCCATAGTTATTAGCTAGATGGCTTCTTCTCTCTTTTTGGATCTCAATACAAAGTTCTCCACGATTCTCGTGGAGACCTATTCGATGTAATCTTCTTTTGCGGTGTGTTTGTTGAGACCGATGAATTGTGGGTTTATGATCAAGTTTATCTATGAACAATATTTGAATCTCCTCTGAATTCTTTTATGTATGATTGGTTATCTTTGCAAGTCTCTTCGAATTATTAGTTTGGCTTGGCCTATTAGATTGATCTTTCTTGCAATGGGAGAAGTGCTTAGCTTTGGGTTCAATCTTGCGGTGTCCTTTCCCAGTGACAGCAGGGGCAGCAAGGCACGTATTGTATTGTTGCCATCGAGGATAACAAGATGGGGTTTATTTCATATTGCATGAGTTTATCCCTCTACATCATGTCATCATACTTAAAGCATTACTCTGTTCTTATGAACTTAATACTCTAGATGCATGCTAGATAGCGGTCGATGTGTGGAGTAATAGTAGTAGATGCAGGCAGGAGTTGGTCTACTTGTCACGAACGTGATGCCTATATACATGATCATACCTAGATATTCTCATAACTATGCTCAATTCTATCAATTGCTCAACAGTAATTTGTTCACCCACCGTAATACTTATGCTCTCGAGAGAAGCCACTAGTGAAACCTATGGCCCCCGGGTCTATTTTCCATCATATTAATCTTCCAACACTTAGCTATTTTTATTGTCTTTTATTTTACTTTGCATCTTTATTATAAAAATACCAAAAATATTATCTTATCATATCTATCAGATCTCACTTTCGTAAGTGACCGTGAAGGGATTGACAACCCCTTTATTGCGTTGGTTGCGAGGTTTTTATTTGTTTGTGTAGGTGCGAGGGACTTGGGCGTGGCCTCCTACTGGATTGATACCTTGGTTCTCAAAAACTGAGGGAAATACTTATGCTACTTTACTGCATCACCCTTTCCTCTTCAAGGGAAAACCAACGCAGTGCTCAAGAGGTAGCAAGAAGGATTTCTTGCGCCGTTGCCGGGGAGTCTACGCAAAAGTCAACATACCAAGTACCCATCACAAACTCTTATCCCTCGCATTACATTATTTGCCATTTGTCTCTCGTTTTCCTTTCCCCCACTTCACCCTTGCCGTTTTATTCGCCCTCTCTCCATTCGCCTCTTTTTCGCTCGCTTCTTGTTTGCTCATGTGTTGGATTGCTTGCTTGTCAAGATGGCTCTACCTAGATTTGGTGATCTTCACCTTAAAAGGTTGGAAGAGATCGAAAGCAACGTCAGGAGTTTTATGACTTTACAATTTGAGCATAATAATTTCTTTAGGAACGAGCTTAAGGAACAAAAAATCTTTATGGGTTATATGAATAAAGAGCTCGATGATATGTCTAAAGAATTTTATGGTTTGAAATCTTAGATTGCTCATCTCGAAAAATTAATAGCTAAAGTTTCGGATAAGCAGGCCACCTTAGTTAATAAGATGGCCGCTAAGCCGGATTTTTTTGTGAGAATAAAGATGAAGATCTAAAAGTTATTGATGTGTCCCCTATTAAATCTTTGTTTTGCAATATGAATCTTGATAATGATGGGACTAAATATGAGCCACCCTTACCTAGAAGGCGTTCCAAAAATTCGGAGTTTTTAGATCTTGATGCAAAAATTGGTAAAAGTGGGATTGAAGAGATCAAAACTCTAGATATTAATGAACCCACTATTTTGGATTTCAAGAAATTTAATTATGATAATTGCTCTTTGATAGATTGTATTTCCTTGTTGCAATCCGTGCTAAATTCTCCTCATGCTTATAGTCAACATAAAGCTTTTACTAAACATATCGTTGATGCTTTGATGCAATCTTATGAAGAAAAACTTGAGTTGGAAGTTTCTATCCCTAGAAAACTTTATGATGAGTGGGAACCTACTATTAAGATTAAATTAAAGATCATGAATGCTATGCTTTGTGTGATTTGGGTGCTAGTGTTTCCACGATTCCAAAAACTTTGTGTGATTTGCTAGGTTTCCGTGAATTTGATGATTGTTCTTTGAACTTGCACCTTGCGGATTCCACCATTAAGAAACCTATGGGAAGAATTAATGATGTTCTTATTATTGCAAATAGGAACTATGTGCCCGTAGATTTTATTGTTCTTGACATAGATTGCAATCCTTCATGTCCTGTTATTCTTGGGAGACCTTTCCTTAGAACGATTGGTGCAATTATTGTTATGAAGGAAGGGAATATTAGATTCCAATTTCCATTAAAGAAAGGCATGGAACACTTTTCCTAGAAAGAAAATTAAAATACCATATGAATCTATTATGAGAGCCACTTATGGATTGCCTACTAAAGATGGCAATACCTAGATCTATCCTTGCTTTTATGCCTAGCTAGGGGCGTTAAACGATAGCGCTTGTTGGGAGGCAACCCAATTTTTTTTTTTTTTTTTTTTGCCTTTTGCTTCTGTTTAGGAATAAATATTTGATCTAGCCTCTGGATAGATTTTTTTTATGCTTTAGTTAGTGTTTGTGCCAAGTTAAACCTATAGGATCTTCTTGGATGATAGTTATTTGATCTTGCTGAAAATTCCAGAAACTTTCTGTTCACGAAAAAAATTGTTAAAAATCACCAGAACGTGATAAAATATTGATTCCAATTGCTGCTGATCAATAAACAAATTGTCTAGGTCTTCCTATTTTGGATGATTTTTTGGAGTTCCAGAAGTTTACGTTAGTTACAGATTACTACAGACTGTTCTGTTTTTGACAGATTCTGTTTTTCGTGTGTTGTAAGGTAGTTTATAAACCATAGAGAAGTTTGAATACAGTAGGTTTAACACCAATATAAATAAATAATGAGTTCATTACAGTACCTAGAAGTGGTCTTTTGTTTTCTTTCGCTAACGGAGCTCACGAGATTTTCTGCTGAGTTTTGTGTTGTGAAGTTTTCAAGTTTTGGGTGAAAGATTTGATGGATTATGGAACAAGGAGTGGCAAGAGCCTAAGCTTGGGGATTCCCATGGCACCCCCAAGATAATCTAAGGACACCAAAAAGCCAAAGCTTGGGGATGCCCTGGAAGGCATCCCCTCTTTCGTCTACTTCCATCAGTAACTTTACTTGGAGCTATATTTTTATTCACCACATGATATGTGTTTTGCTTGGAGCGTCTTGTATGATTTGAGTCTTTGCCTTTTAGTTTACCACAATCATCCTTGCTGTACACACCTTTTGAGAGAGACACACATGATTCGGAAATTATTAGAATACTCTATGTGCTTCACTTATATCTTTTGAGTTATATAGTTTTGCTCTAGTACTTCACTTATATCTTTTAGAGCACGATGGTGGATTTGTTTTATAGAAACTATTGATCTCTCATGCTTCACTTAGATTATTTTGAGAGTCTTAAATAGCATGGTAATTTGCTTAATAAATCCTAATGTGCTAGGTATTCAAGACTAGTAAAAACTTTCTTATGAGTGTTTTGAATACTAAGAGAAGTTTGATGCTTGATGATTGTTTTGAGACATGGAGGTAGTGATATGAAAGTCATGCTAGTTGAGTAGTTGTGAATTTGAGAAATACTTGTGTTGAAGTTTGCTTGATGATCTCCAACGTATCTATAATTTTTGATTGCTTCATGCTATATTATATTCTGTTTTGGATGATTAATGGGTTTGTTATACACTTTTATATTATTTTTGGGACTAACCTATTAACCGGAGGCCCAGCCCAAATTGTTGTTATTTTGCCTATTTCAGAGTTTCGCAGAAAAAGAATATCAAACGGAGTCCAAACGGAATGAAACCTTCGGGAACGTAATTTACGGAATAAACGTGATCCAGAGGACTTGGAGTCTACGTCAAGAAATCAACCAGGAGAGGACGAGACAGGGGGGCGCGCCTACCCCCCTGGGTGCGCCCTCCACCCTCATGGGGCCCATGTTGCTCCACCGACGTACTTTTTCCTCCTATATATACCTACGTACCCCAAACCAACACAGGCATCCACGAAAACCTAATTCCACCACCGCAACCTTCTGTACCCGTGAGATCCCATCTTGGGGCCTTTTCCGGTGTCCTGCCGGAGGGGGCATCGATCACGGAGGGCTTCTACATCAAGGCCATAGCCTCTCCGATGATGTGTGAGTAGTTTACCTCAGACCTTCGGGTCCATAGTTATCAGCTAGATGGCTTCTTCTCTCTTTTTGGATCTCAATACAAAGTTCTCCATGATTCTCGTGGAGATCTATTCGATGTAATCTTCTTTTGCGGTGTGTTTGTTGAGACCGATGAATTATGGGTTTATGATCAAGTTTATCTATGAACAATATTTGAATCTCCTCTGAATTCTTTTATGTATGATTGGTTATCTTTGCAAGTCTCTTCGAATTATTAGTTTGGTTTGGCCTACTAGATTGATCTTTCTTGCAATGGGAGAAGTGCTTAGCTTTGGGTTCAATCTTGCGGTGTCCTTTCCCAGTGACAGCAGGGGCAGCAAGGCACGTATTGTATTGTTGCCATCGAGGATAACAAGATGGGGTTTATTTCATATTGCATGAGTTTATCCCTCTACATCATGTCATCATACTTAAAGCATTACTCTGTTCTTATGAACTTAATACTCTAGATGCATGCTGGATAGCGGTCGATGTGTGGAGTAATAGTAGTAGATGCAGGCAGGAGTCGGTCTACTTGTCACGGACATGATGCCTATATACATGATCATACCTAGATATTCTCATAACTATGCTCAATTCTATCAATTTCTCAACAATAATTTGTTCACCCACCGTAATACTTATGCTCTCGAGAGAAGCCACTAGCGAAACCTATGGCCCCCGGGTCTATTTTCCATCATATTAACCTTCCAACACTTAGCTATTTTTATTGTCTTTTATTTTACTTTGCATCTTTATTATAAAAATACCAAAAATATTATCTTATCATATCTATCAGATCTCACTTTTGTAAGTGACCGTGAAGGGATTGACAACCCCTTTATTGCGTTGGTTGCGAGGTTTTTATTTGTTTGTGTAGGTGCGAGGGACTTGGGCGTGGCCTCCTACTGGATTGATACCTTGGTTCTCAAAAACTGAGGGAAATACTTACGCTACTTTACTGCATCACCCTTTCCTCTTCAAGGGAAAACCAACGCAGTGCTCAAGAGGTAGCAACTACCTCGACTCGTACTGCTACGCACCATAGCTGCGGCGGCTCTCTTCCGCGATTGTTGAGGCGGCGGAGATGGCTGATGTGGCTGAGTTGGAGTAGGAGGAGTGGCCTGACGCTGTGCCGGACTTGAAGCAGGAGGAGTGGCCTGACGCGGTGTCGGACTTGAAGCAGGAGGAGTGGTCTGACGCTGTGCCAGACTTGAAGCAGGAGGAGTGGCCTGACGCTGTGCCGGACTTGGAGGAGGAGGAGTGGCCTGACGCATTGGTGGACTTGGAGGAGCGGGAGTCTGCTGACGCAGTGGCAGACTTCGAGGAGGAGTCGGCTGACGCGGTGTCGGTGGCCTTCGAAAGATGATGCAATCCTTTCTCCATAGGATGATACGATGTTTGGCCTCTCCCAGTGTGTGCTCCTCGTCACCTCCAGGAATGTCAAGCTCTAGCCCTGAATATTGGTCCACCACCTCATCAACCACGACACGAGCATAGCCGGCTGGAATCGGGTTGCAATGGAAGGTTGCATCGGGGGCATTTGTATAAGCAATGGCGTCCGCCACCTTCATGGATATGTTCTTCATTTTGAAGTGTAGCTCACAGTTACTGTTCTTCATGATGTCATCCACAGGGTATCTATCCAGCAGTGCGTCGCCCGGGGCGGAACCAACGCTGCTTCTCGGCATGGATGGGATGGTGCTATCCAATGCTGGATCATCCGCTAGCTGCTGCCGCTGCTGAGACCCCGTTTCCTGGCTAAGTGAGTCGATCTGCTGCCGCTGCCGCTGGAATTTGAGTGCCAAGTCCGCGTGCGCTGATTCTAGGCCTTGAAGGCGTTCTGCTTCCTGCTTCCTCTGCTCCTCCTCCAGCTTCTTCCTTCTCGCATGGCTTCTGTAGTCGGTGTTCCAGTCCGAAAAGCCCTCATACCACGGAACAACGCCCTTGCCTCGTGTTCTTCCTGGGTGTTCAGGATTTCCTAGGGCGCGCATAAGCTTGTCATTCTCTCTGTTGGGCGTGAACACCCCCTTTCGAGCATCTTCTATTGCTTCAAGTAACTTATCTTCGGCTCCTTTAAGACATGCCTTCTTCGAAACATGGCCTATCTTCGGGTCCAACGCCCCCCATGCGCATAGAACCAAGTTCTGCACCTGGAAGGCCAGCTCAATGTAACTGGAGTGACCTCTGCAGCCAGCATCTCTTGCTCAGATTTTTCTCACTTAGGCATTGCCACCGCGTAGCCACCTGGCCCCAGCCTATGGAACTGCTTCTTTTTTGCGGCATTGGCCTTGTTTTTTCTTGACCATTCCTTAGATAATTCTGATTCCTTGAATTTCACGAAAGCGGGCCAGTGTTCTCTTTGCTTCTCCAGTGTTCCCTTGAATTCTGGAGTCTTCCTTCCTCCTGCGACGTAGTTGGCCCATACAATTTTCTTGTGGGTGTTGAATGCAATTGCCATCTTCCTAAGAGCAGCGTCCTTGACTTTCTACACATCTGCATCAGTGAAATGATCTGGTAGGGTGAAATGTTCCATGAGAGATTCCGAAAGCGTTTTTTTCTCTGTCGTCGACCCAAGTAAGATCTGGATGTTTCTTTGTTGGCTCTTTCCATTCTTGAATGGAGATCGGGAGTTGGTCCCTCACAAGAACTCCGCACTGACGAATGAACTTGTTCGCAATGTTCTTAGGCGTGCTTGGTTCGCCATTAGTGTTGATGGCATCGATGTTGTACTTTACGCCCTCCTTCAACTTTTTTCTCGGGCCTCGCACTGTCCTGCTGCCTGTAGAAGCAGATTTGCTCGATCCGGAGGGCTGAAAGAAGAAAGATCGATTCGTTAATATATCTTCAAATCATTAAAAACATGTGATGATCACCAGATGCCTGCTTATATAAATATACCTCGCCGGTCTCTGTTATTACAAGATCAACATTGTCGGCGTCATCATAATCATAGTTCATGACTTCATCAATTCGGTCGTCGCGATCGAATATCATATCATCACCCTCCCCGATATTGTCCAGATATTGGGAGCCATCATCTTCTTCATTTTGATCATCTGGCCCGCGAGGGGTGCGTATGATCTCGAACAGGGCCTCTTCTCCCTCTCTGCCGGTATTGTCCGCCATAGCTTTTATTTAACTAATACAGAAGAAATATAAAACAATTTAGTATTCAAATTACAATGCATGGATGCAATCAATAAGGAAAAACTGAATCATAGTACATAATATGCATCGTCTCGAATAATATATAATCTCGAATACATCATCTCAAATAATATATAATCTCAAATACATCGTCTCTAATAGTATATATAATCTCTAATACATCGTCTCGAATATTATATATCGAATACATCACTAGCTAGCTAGCTAATAAGGATCGAATACTACAGAAGATCTAGGCCACTCGCGGTTCCTGAGGCGCGGGCGGTGGACACCCAAAGAGAAGGAACCATCACAGGATCATAGCTCCAGTCATCTCCCCAAAGAACCTGCCAGGTATTGGAGAACCTGACGTCCATAGCAGCCATGTAGCGACGGACGTGCTCGTCCTCCTCCCTGACATGGTGACGCACCACTTCCGGCGGGGCCGGCTCCCTCTGCACCGAATGTGGCCCACGCGAACGCCACAAAAGGAGATCAGGGTCGACGACGGGACCCGGGGCCGGGTTCCTCACCAAGCGGCGCACCCCTGAAGCTAGCACCTCCCAGTGCCAATCCGGCGGAGCCCAGTCCCGGACATGGGTCCTCTGAAGCAGGACATCATCGTGAACGGGTCGACAGCGAGGATGCAGGCCGGGCATCGTCGAAAACAAATACTATATGCAAATGTAACATTTTTTAATTATTGGATTGTGATTTCTATATACAAATTTAAAAAATGCTATCATTGAATATGTAAAAATTCTATATGCAATTTCATACTAATTAAGCATCTAACACTAAAAACAGAAAAAACAACTTCTATACATCCATTAAAAAACAGAAAAACAACATTATATAAAAAAAATTCCATACTAACTGAACACTAATTATATCCATCTAACATGCATTCATACATATATACTAGTGAAAAAATAATAATCTAAAACATCTAAACTAATTAAACATACAAAAATACGTATATACTAATTAACTTAAGGAAGTGTGTGTGTGTGTGTGTGTTCATCGTGCTTGTGTGTGTATGGGCTCGGAGAGGGGCGACGCCCATGGTGGCCGCCGGGGGCGAGGGAGAGGGGATAGAGGGGGGAGAGCTCACAGCGGGGCGACGACGAGGCGAGGCGCCGACCGGGGGCGGCGACATGCCGGGGCGTGACGGGGGCGGCAGCGCGGGGACGGGACAGGGGCGGCGACGGAGACGAGGGCGGCGATGGGGACGGGGGCGGCGATGGCAACGACGCGCGACGGGGGCGGCGACAGGGACGGCGACGGGGACGACGCGGGACGGGGGCGGCGACGGCGTCGATCGATCGGGGCAGGTGGTGCTTCGATGGGGAAACAGAGGGAGAATGAAATTTTTTCAAGTGCTGTTTATATAGAAGGGACCTTTAGTCCCGGTTGGAGCCACCAACCGGTACTAAAGGCCTATTTTTGGCCAGGCCAAGCGGCGGGAACGACACCCCTTTAGTACCGGGTCGTCGCTACAACCGGTACTAAAGACCCCCCTTTATTACCGGTTGGCGCCACGACCCGGTACTAAAGGGGGTGCGCTGCCAGGCGAGGGGCGCAAAAGTTTAGTCCCACCTCGCTAGCCAAGGGGCGCTCGCACCTGCTTATAAGCCCCGCCGCCGCTGCTGTCTCGAGCTCCTCTCTAAAGCATGCCTTCTGGGCCTACCTCTACTGCGATGCCCTGTTGGGCCTATTGGGCTAGCGGGCCTACATCCTGGCCCAACTAGAATTTGGGTTTCTAGTCATATGCAGGCCGCTGTGGCCCAGTAGGTGGGCATTTTTTATTTAGTTTTTTTCTTTTTTTCTTTTCTGTTTTATTTCATTTTTAGTTGTTTTTTGCTGTATTTAGAGTTTCTTTGTGAATATTTTTGCTTTAGGTACAAAAAATTACAAACTTTCTGTTAGTGCCGGTAGTTTTCAAATTTGAATAGTTTAAATTTTGAATTATTTGAAATTTGTGTGAATCACTAGTTTGTGAATAACTTAACTAGTGATTCTTTTTTCTTATGTTTAATATTAGTGTGTTTTATCATTATATTCAATTTGGTAATACTTAGGTTATTTAAAAAATGAAATGCCATTGTAACAGATGAGTTTTCGTCCGAGACCCTGATACTTCGAAAGAGATTGTCCATTTTGTACACGAAGTGCATCCAGTTTTTGCCGTAAACCTCTCTACTTCTTTGCACATGCTATGTGCGTGAAATTATGATACCGTGCCAACTTTCAACCTTTCCGGAGTTCATTCAAAGTGTTTTTCAATTTCAGGGTCATTTAGCTGGAAAAAATTAGTAAATGCATGAAAGAATTTGTTTGCACATAAAATTTCTTCGCGTTTCAAATGCCAAAACACATAACTACCCTAACTATTACAGAGATTCCCTCCTGGGTGTGAAACACAGAAGAAAGTGATGATAGTGAAGCCGATCACATCCCAGATCTTTGGGTGTGAGACTTTTTCTTCGCGTGTGTGCCTTTGCGCCGTAACCATGGAAATCTTCATCATTTAATTGGATGCTCGGGTCAATATTCACTGTGAATGGAGCACTTTCATCAAACTTTTCATAATCTTCTGACATGTCTGTCTTATCATCCACTCCCACGATGTTTCTCTTCCCAGAAAGAACTATGTGGCGCTTTGGCTCATCGTATGATGCATTCGCTTCCTTATCTTTTCTTTTTCTCGGCTTGGTAGACATGTCCTTCTCATAGAAAACCTGTGCCACATCATTGGCTAGGATGAATGGTTCGTCTGCATATGCAAGATTGTTGAGATCCACTGTTGTCATTCTGTACTGCGGGTCTTCCGTTACTCCGCCTCGTGTCATATTGACCCATTTGCACTGAAACAAAGGGACCTTCAAACCACATCCATAGTCAAGTTCCCATATGTCCTCTATGTAACCATAATATGTTTCCTTTCCCGTCTTGGTTGCTGCATCAAAGCGGACACCACTATTTTGGTTGGTGCTCTTCTTATCTTGGGCGATCGTGTAAAATGTATTCCCATTTATCTCGTACCCTTTAAAAGTCATTATATTCGAAGATGGTAACTGGGACAACAAGTACATGTCATCTTCAATAGCGGCGTCATGCATGGCACGTGTCTGCAACCAGCCGGCGAAAGTCCCCGTTTGTTCACGTGTAATCCAGTCATCAGACCGCTCCGGGTGTTTGGAGTGTAGAAAATTCTTGTGTTCGTCCATATACGGAGCCACCAAGGTGGAATACTGTAGAACTGTGTAGTGTGCTTGAGTGAGAGAATGTCCCTCCATACATATTATTTGATCCCCTCCTAGCGTGTCTTTTCCATCCAGTCTGCCCTTATGCCGCGATTCAGGAACACCAATTGGCTTAAGGTCAGGATTAAAGTCAATACAAAACTCAATGACCTCCTCATTTTCATGGCCCTTGGAGATGCTTCCTTCTGGCCTAGCACGATTATGAACATATTTCTTTAAGACTCCCATGAACCTCTCAAAGGGGAACATATTGTGTAGAAATACAGGACCCAAAACGTTAATCTCTTCGCATAGGTGAACTAGGACGTGCATCATGATGTTGAAGAAGGATGGTGGGAACACGAACTCGAAACTGACAATACATTGCACCAAATCATTCTATAACCTTGGTATGATTTCTGGATCGATTACCTTCTGAGAGATTGCATTGAGGAATGCACATAGCTTCACAATGGCTAATCGAACGTTTTCCGGTAGAAGCCCCCTCAATGCAACTGGAAGCAGTTGCATCATAATCACGTGGCAGTCATGAGACTTTAGGTTCTGGAACTTTTTCTCTGCCATATTTATTATTCCCTTTATATTCGACGAGAAGCCAGACGGTACCTTAATACTGAGCAGGCATTCAAAGAAGATTTCCTTCTCTTCTTTGGTAAGAGCGTAGCTGGCATGACCCTGATGTATGCCGTCTTTTCTGTGCATACGTTTCTGGTCCTCCCGTGCCTCCGGTGTATCTTTTGTCTTCCCATACACGCTCAAGAAGCCAAGCAGGGTCACGCAAAGATTCTTCGTCACGTGCATCACGTCGATTGCGGAGCGGACCTCTAGGTCTTTCCAATAGGGCAGGTCCCAATATATAGATTTCTTCTTCCACATGGGTGCGCGTCCGTCAGCGTCATTTGGAACAGGTAGTCCGCCAGGACCCTTTCCAAAGATTACCTTCAAATCCTTGCCCATATCATATACATCAGCACCAGTACGGTGACGAGGCTTCGTCTGGTGATCCGCCTCACCTTTGAAATGCTTGCCTTTCTTTCTTACGGGATGCCTGCTCGGAAGAAATCACCGATGTCCCAGGTACACATTCTTCCTACAATTATCCAAATATATACTGTCCTTATCATCCAAACAGTGCGTGCATGCGCGGTATCCCTTGTTTGTCTATCCTGAAAGGTTACTGAGAGCAGGCCAATCATTGATGGTCACGAACAGTAATGCCTTTAGGTCAAATTCTTCATGTCCGTGCTCATCCCACGCACGTACACCTGTTCCATTCCACAGCTGTAAGAGTTCTTCAACTAATGGCCTTAGGTACACATCAATGTCGTTGCGGGTTGCTTAGGGCCTTGGATGAGCACTGGCATCATAATGAACTTCCGCTTCATGCACAACCAAGGAGGAAGGTTATACATACATAGAGTCACAGGCCATGTGCTATGGTTGCTGCTCTGCTCCCCAAAAGGATTAATGCCATCTGTGCTTAGACCAAACCATACGTTCCTTGCATCACCTGCAAACTCCTCCCTATACTTTCTCTCGATTTTTCTCCACTGCGACCCGTCAGCGGGTACGCTCAACTTTCCGTCTTTCTTACGGTCTTCTCTATGTCATCGCATCGCCTTGGCATGCTCTTTGTTTTGGAAGAAACGTTTCAACCGTGGTATT
Organism: Aegilops tauschii subsp. strangulata; assembly: GCF_002575655.3. Classification (NCBI taxonomy): domain Eukaryota; kingdom Viridiplantae; phylum Streptophyta; class Magnoliopsida; order Poales; family Poaceae; genus Aegilops; species Aegilops tauschii. The sequence continues at coordinate 72,817,022 of NC_053039.3, read as the reverse complement.
ATAGGAGCATACCACATCACCTTGGCAGGAATCTTTTTCCTGGGGCGCTCGCCCTCGACATCACCAGGGTCATCGTGGCTAATCTTATAGCACAATGCACCGCATATCGGGCACACGTTCAAATCCCCGTACTCACCGCGGTAGAGGATGCAGTCATTAGGACATGCATGTATCTTCTGCACCTCTAACCCTAGAGGGCAGACAACCTTCTTTGCTTCGTACATACTCTTGGGCAATTCGTGGTCCTTTGGAAGCATATTCTTTATCATTACCAGCAACTTTCCAAATCCCTTGTCAGATACACCATTCTCTGCCTTCCATTGCAGCAATTCCAGTGTGGTGCCCAACTTTTTCTTGTCAGCTTCGCAATTCGGGTACAACAAATTCTTGTGATCCTCTAACATGCGCTGCAACTTCTTCTTCTTCTCCAAATCACTTGCGCAGTTTCTCTTTGCATCGGCAATGGACCGACCTAGATCATCAGCGGGCTCATCTGATGCCTCTTCTTCAGCTTCTTCCCGCATTGCCGGCTCAGCTTCTTCCCCCATTGCCGGCTCAGCTTCTTCCCCCATTGCCGGCTCAGCTTCTTCCCCCATTGTTGTATCATCGTATTCAGGGAACCCATGTCTAGGATAGCTGTCGTCATCCTCTTCTTCTTCATTGTCTTCCATCATAACCCCTCTTTCTCCGTGCTTGGTCCAAACATTATAGTGGGGCATGAAACGGACTCAAACAGGTGGACGTGAATGGTTCTTGAGTTAGAGTAACTGTGATCATTCTTACAGCCAGCCCATGGACAAGGCATAAAACCATCTGCCCGCTTGTTTGCCTCAGCCGCAAGCAGAAAAGTATGCATGCCATTAATGAACTCGGGAGAGCATCGGTCATCGTACATCCATTGTCGGCTCATCTTCATTACACAACACCGAAAAGACCAAATTAATACAACTTCATACATAAAGTTCATACAACACTTAAATGCAACAAACAAATAACTCTCTAGCTAAAGCATTTAAATGCAACAACAAATGCGATCAAGATCGCAACTAAGGTAAAAATTGATCCAACAACATAATGATACCAAGCCTCACTATCAATGGCATATTTTCTAATCTTTCTATATGTCAACTTGATGGGAATAATTTGTCATAAACACGAAATGCAACAAATAGTTTTAAAAGAGAATATACCACATCCGAATCATAACACGAACGAGGGCCAACGGGGACGGATATCAAAACCATGGCACTATGTATAACAAACAACGTACGGGTAAGATAATTATACGAGTAACTATATATCCAAATCACACAAACATGAATTTTTTATATAAAAAAGATAAGAACAAGAGGCTCACCACAAGGTGGTGCCGGCGACGGGACGGTGCGGGCGATCGACGGTGGTTACGATGGAGATTTAGAAGGCACTAAGTAAACCACACCTACATATGCAAACTAAGTGTTATTTTGACCTCAAATTGCATATAAATCAAATACTACCACATACAATTCCTCCCAAATTAGTAAAACCCACAAATTAATCACTATATAAACCATTGCAAGAGCTAATCTAGCAATGAGAGATGAAAGGACAAAGTTGCTAACCTTTGTGATCATTTGAATGGATGGGGGCCTTCAAATCTTGACAAAATTTGGGCAAAATTTGTCATGAGCTCGAGAGGAAGAAGGGAAGAACAGAGAGGAGAGGGGAAAGGGGGAAGAACAGAGCACGGGTGGATGAAGGGTTTATATAGGACGACCTTTAGTACCGGTTCGTGGCAAGAACCGGTACTAAAGGTGCTAGAGGGGCTCCAGACTGACAACATCCTGCCACCACTCTCTTTAGTACCGGCTCGTGGAACGAACCGGTGCTAAAAGTACGGAACGAACCGGTACTAATGAGAGCAGCCCGCCTAGCCGTTGGAACCGGCACTAATGGTCACATTAGTGCCGGCTCAATTTCAAACCGGGACTAATGAGCTGAACATTTGACCCTTTTTCTACTAGTGGAGATTGCCCTCCCAAAGATGAGAGGGTTGTTGGTGATGACGATGATGATGATTTCCCCCTCCGGTAGGGAAGTTCCCCCGGCGGAAACGCTCTGCCGGAGGGCAAAAGTGCTCCTGCCCAAGTTCCGCCTCGAGACGGCGGCGCTTCGTCCCCAAAGCCCCCCTCTGATTTTTTTCTAGGTCAAAATGACCTATATACTAGAAGATGGGCACCGGAGGTGGGCCGAGGAGAGCACAACTCACCAGGGCGCGCCTGGGGGGCCTGGCACGCCCAGGTGGGTTGTGCCCACCTGGTGGGCCTCCTCCGGTAGTTATTTGCTCCAATATTTTTTATATATTGCAAAACAATTCTCCGTAAATTTTCAGCTCATTTGGAGATGTGCAGAATAGGTAACTCTGATGTAGTTTTTTGAGGTCCAAAATTCCAGCTGCCGGCATTCTCCCTCTTTGTGCAAACCTTGCATATTATGAGAAAAAAGGCTTTAGAATTACTCTATAAAGCATTATTATGCATAAAAACATTATAAATAACATTAGGAAAACATGATGCAAAATGGACGTATCAGCTTGCCAACTTGTGGCTCTCATTTTGTTAAACTAACCTTAGGCAAGCTTGGCAAAAAAGTATGCCAAAGTGTGGCAATGCAAGGCCTACAACCAAACAGCCCCTTAATAATAATTCATGATGAAGCACCATACTCCCTTAGAGTATTTTTCCACCATTGTGCTTATAGAAATTTCTCCAAACAAATATTTGATGGCGACAACAACAAACTTTTTGAGTTTTTTTATAAGTTCCAGACATACTTCGGTCGGCAATCTACTAATGTAGTCAACTAAAAATTGCCTTCTGGAGTGCGTAGAACTCTTGTCTTCAACTATAAGCATCTAAGAAAATAATAATACTTGCATATTAGACAAAAAAACAAAAACTTGGGTCTTAGCTTCCCAACAATGGCGCCAATATGTTTGACGTCATGCAAGTGCACCTGCTTGTTGAAGCACTCTTATGGAAGTATAATCCTAGTTCATAACATTCCCAACAAAGATTAGGATGCGAGTGTTAATTCGAGTATTCTGTCACACTTGCAGTGTGATACGTCCATTTTGCATCATGCTTTTATATCGATATTTATTGCATTATGGGCCGTTATTACACATTATGTCACAATACTTATGCCTATTCTCTCTTATTTTACAAGGTTTACATAAAGAGGGAGAATGCCGGCAGCTGGAATTCTGGGCTGGAAAAGGAGCAAATATTAGAGACCTATTCTGCACAACTCCAAAAGTCCTGAAACTCCACGGAAGTTATTTTTGGAAATAATAAAAAATACTGAGCGAAGAAAATACCAAAGGGGACCCACACCCTGGGCACGAGGGTGGAGGCACACCCTACCCCCTAGGCGCGCCCCCTGCCTCGTGGGCCCCCTAGTGGTCCTCCGGTGCCCATCTTCTGCTATATGAAATCTTTCGTCCGAGAAAAAATCATAAGCAAGCTTTCGGGACGAGACTCCGCCGCCACGAGGCAGAACCTTGGCGGAACCAATCTAGGGCTTTGGCGGAGCTGTTCTCCGGGGACACTTCCCTCCGGGAGGGGGAAATCATCACCATCGTCATCACCAATGCTCCTCTCATCGGGAGGGGGCCAATCTCCATCGACATCTTCACCAGCACCATCTCCTCTCAAACCCTAGTTCATCTCTTGTATCCAATTCTTGTCTCTAAGTCTGAGATTGGTACTTGTAGGTTGCTAGTAGTGTTGATTACTCCTTGTAGTTGATGCTAGTTGGTTTATTTGGTGAAAGATCATATGTTCAGATCCTATATGCATATTAATACTCCTCTGATTATGAACATGAATATGCTTTGTGAGTAGTTACGTTTGTTCCTGAGGACATGGGAGAAGTCTTGCTATTAGTAGTCATGTGAATTTGGTATTCGTTCGATATTTTGATGAGATGTATGTTGTCTCTCCTCTAGTGGTGTTATGTGAACGTCGACTACATGACACTTCACCATTATTTGGGCCTAGAGGAAGGCATTGGGAAGTAATAAGTAGATGATGGGTTGCTAGAGTGACAGAAGCTTAAACCCTAGTTTATGCGTTGCTTCGTAAGGGGCTGATTTGGATCCATATGTTTCATGCTATGGTTAGGTTTACCTTAATACTTCTTTTGTAGTTGCGGATTCTTGCAATAGGAGTTAATCATAAGTGGGATGCTTGTCCAAGTAAGGACAGCACCCAAGCACCAGTCCACCCACATATCAAATTATCAAAGTACCGAACGCGAATCATATGAACGTGATGAAAACTAGCTTGACGATAATTCCCATGTGTCCTCGGGAGCGCTTTTCTCTATATAAGAGTTTGTCCAGGCTTGTCCTTTGCTACAAAAAGGATTGGGCCGCCTTGCTGCACTTTATTTACTTTTGTTACTTGTTTCTCGTTACAAATTATCTTATCACAAAACTATCTGTTACCTATAATTTCAGTGCTTGCAGAGAATACCTTGCTGAAAACCGCTTATCATTTCCTTCTGCTCCTCGTTGGGTTCGACACTCTTACTTATCGAAAGGATTACGACAAATCCCCTATACTTGTGGGTCATCAAGACTCTTTTCTGGCGCCGTTGCCCGGGAGTGAAGCGCCTTTGGTAGGTGGAATTTGGTAAGGAAAAATTTATATAGTGTGCTGAAATTTACTGTCACTTGTTACTATGGAAAGTAATCCTCTGGGGGGCTTGTTCAGGGTATCTTCACCCCGACCAGTAGAGCAAAGAGTTGCTCCTCAACCTACTGAACCTACTGAAAATGAAAATGTCTACTTTGAAATTCCTTCGGGTATGATAGAAAAACTGCTAGCTAATCCTTTTGCAGGAGACGGAACATTACATCCTGATGAGCACCTAATCTATGTGGATGAAGTTTGTGGATTATTTAAGCTTGCAGGTATGCCCGATGATGTTATCAAGAAGAAGGTCTTCCCTTTATCTTTGAAGGGAGATGCATTGACATGGTATAGGCTATGTGATGATATGGGATCATGGGACTATAAGCGATTGAAATTGGAATTTCATCAGAAGTTTTATCCTATGCATCTTGTTCATCGTGATCATAATTATATTTTTTTTTTGGCCTCGCAAAGGAGAAAGCATTGCTCAAGCTTGGGGGAGGCTTAAGTCAATGTTATATTCATGCCCCAATCATGAGCTCTCAAGAGAAATGATTATTCAAAAAATTTATGCTCGGCTTTTTGACAACAATCGCACCATGCTCGATACTTCTTGTACTGGTTCTTTTATGATGAAGACTATTGAATTCAAATGGGATTTGTTGGAAAGAATTAAACACAACTCTGAAGATTGGGACCTTGACGAAGGTAAGGAGTCAGGTATAACACCTAAGTTTGATTGTGTTAAATCTTTTATGGATACCGATATTTTCCGTAAATTTAGCACTAAATATGGACTTGACTCTGAGATAGTAGCTTCTTTTTGTGAATCTTTTGCTGCTCACGTTGATCTCCCTAAGGAGAAGTGGTTTAAATATCATCCTCCCATAGAAGTAAAAGTAGTTGCACCTATTAAAGTTGAAGAAAAGACTATCACTTATAATGATCCTATTGTTCCTACTGCCTATGTTGAGAAACCACCTTTCCCTGTTAGAATTAAGGATCATGCTAAAGCTTCAGCTGTGGTTCGTAAAAGCAATATTAGAACCTATACACCTCCTGAGCAAGTTAAAGTTGAACCTAATATTGCTATTGTTAAAGATCTCTTGGCTGATAATATTGATGGGCATGTTATTTATTTCTGTGATGAAACTGCTAGAATTGCTAAACCTTGTGCTAAAGATAAACATAGACCTGTGGTAGGCATGCCTGTTATTTTCTGTTAAAATAGGAGATCATTGCTATCATGGCTTGTGTGATATGGGTGCTAGTGCTAGTGCAATACCTATTGACTTATACAAAGAAATTATGCATGATATTGCACCTACTGAGTTAGAAGAAATTGATGTTACCATTAAGCTTGCCAATAGAGATACTATATCACCCATTGGAATTGTTAGAGATGTTGAAGTCTTGTGTGGGAGAACTAAATATCCTGCTGATTTTCTTGTTCTTGGTTCCCCACAAGATAGCCTTTGTCCCATTATATTTGGTAGACCCTTCTTAAACACTGTTAATGCTAAGATAGACTGCAAAAAGGATGTTGTTACTATTGGTCTAGGTGATATGTCTCATGAGTTTAATTTCTCTAAATTTTGTAGACAACACCGTGAAGAGGAATTTCCTAGTAAAGATGAAATTATTGGTCTTGCTTCTATTGCCGTACCTCCTAGTGATCCTTTAGAACAATATTTGCTAGACCATGAAAATGATATGTTTATGAATGAAAGAAGGGAAATAGATGAAGTGTTCTTTAAATAGGGACCTATTCTGAAACACAACTTGCCTGTTGAAATCCTAGGGGATCCTCCTCCACCCAAGGGTGATCCCGTGTTTGAGCTTAAACCATTGCCTGATACTCTTAAATATGCTTATCTTGATGAAAAGAAGATATATCCTGTTATTATTAGTGCTAACCTTTCAGAGAAGGAGGAAGAAAAATTATTGAAAACTCTGAAGAAGCACCGTGCTGCTATTGGATATACTCTTGATGATCTTAAGGGCATTAGTCCCACTCTATGTCAACATAAAATAAATTTGGAGAAAGACGCCAAACCAGTTATTGATCATCAGTGAGGGTTAAATCCTAAGATGAAAGAAGTGGTAAGAAAGGAAATATTAAAGCTCCTTGAGGCAGGTATAATTTATCCCGTTGCTGATAGTCAGTGGGTAAGTCCTGTCCATTGTGTTCCTAAGAAGGGAGGTATTACTGTCGTTCCTAATGATAAAGATGAATTGATTCCGCAAAGAATTATTACAGGTTATAGGATGGTAATTGATTTCCGCAAATTAAATAAAGCTACTAAAAAGATCATTACCCCTTGCCATTCATTGATCAAATGCTAGAGAGATTATCCAAACACACACATTTTTGCTTTCTAGATGGTTATTCTGGTTTCTCTCAAATACCTGTGTCAACTGATGATCAAGCTAAGACCACATTTACTTGCCCTTTCGGTACTTTTGCTTATAGACGTATGCCTTTTGGTTTATGTAATGCACCTGCTACCTTTCAAAGATGCATGATGGCTATATTCTCTGATTTTTGTGAAGAGATTTGTGAGGTTTTTATGGATGATTTCTCCGTTTATGGATCCTCTTTTGATGATTGCTTGAGCAACCTTGATCGAGTTTTGCAGAGATGTGAAGAAACTGACCTTGTCTTGAATTGGGAGAAGTGCCACTTTATGGTTAATGAAGGCATTGTCTTGGGGCATAAAATTTCTGAAAGAGGCATTGAAGTTGATAAAGCTAAAGTTGATGCTATTGAAAAGATGCCATGTCCCAAGGACATCAAAGGTATAAGAAGTTTCCTTGGTCATGCCGGTTTTTATAGGAGGTTCATTAAGGACTTCTCAAAAATTTCTCGGCCTCTGACTAATCTCTTACAAAAAGATATACCATTTGTCTTTGATGATGATTGTGTAGAAGCATTTGAAATACTTAAGAAAGCATTGATTTCTGCACCTATTGTTCAGCCACCTGATTGGAATTTACCCTTTGAAATTATGTGTGATACTAGTGATTATGATGTAGGTGCTATTCTAGGACAAAGAGTTGATAAGAAATTAAATGTTATTCAATATGCTAGTAAGACTCTAGACAGTGCTCAGAGAAATTATGCTACTACTGAAAAAGAATTCTTAGCAGTTGTATTTGCTTGTGATAAGTTCAGACCTTATATTGTTGATTCTAAAGTAACTATTCACACTGATCATGCTGCTATTAAATATCTTATGGAAAAGAAAGATGCTAAACCTAGGCTTATCAGATGGGTCCTCCTGTTACAAGAATTTGATTTGCATATTATTGATAGAAAGGGAGCTGAGAACCCCGTTGCAGACAACTTGTCTAGGTTAGAAAACGTTCTTGATGACCCACTACCTATTGATGATAGCTTTCCTGATGAACAACTGAATGTCATAAATGCTTCTCGTACTACTCCATGGTATGTTGATTATGCTAATTATATTGTTGCTAAATTCATACCACCTAGTTTCACATACCAGCAAAAGAAAAAGTTTTTCTATGATTTGAGACATTACTTCTGGGATGACCCACATCTTTATAAAGAAGGAGTAGATGGTGTTGTTAGACATTGTGTACCTGAGCATGAACAGGAACAGATCCTACGCAAGTGTCACTCCGAAGCTTATGGAGGACACCACGCTGGAGATAGAACTGCACATAAGGTATTGTAATCCGGTTTTTATTGGCCTACTCTCTTCAAGGATGCCCGTAAGTTTGTCTTATCTTGTGATGAATGTAAAATAATTGGTAAATTAGTAGACATCAAGAAATGCCTATGAATTATTCACTTGTTATTGAACCATTCGATGTTTGGGGCTTTGATTATATGGGACCGTTTCCTGCCTCTAATGGGTATACTCATATTTTAGTTGCTATTGATTACGTTACTAAGTGGGTAGAAGCTATTCCAACTAGTAGTGCTGATCATAACACCTCTATTAAGATGCTTAAAGAAGTTATTTTTCCGAGGTTTGGAGTCCCTAGATATTTAATGACTGATGGTGGTTCACATTTTATTCATGGCGCCTTTCGTAAAATGCTTGCTAAGTATGATGTTAATCATATAATTGCATCTCCTTATCACCCGCAGTCTAGTGGTCAAGTAGAATTGAGTAACAGAGAGCTCAAATTAATTTTGCAAAAGACTGTTAATAGATCTAGAAAGAATTGGTCTAAGAAACTTGATGATGCATTATGGGCCTATAGAACTGCATATAAAAATCCTATGGGTATGTCTCCGTATAAAATGCTTTATGGAAAAGCATGTCACTTACCTCTCGAACTAGAACATAAGGCATATTGGGCTATTAAAGAGCTCAACTATGATTTCAAACTTGCGGTGAGAAGAGGTTATTTGACATTAGCTCACTTGATGAATGGAGAACCCAAGCCTATGAGAATGCCAAACTGTTTAAAGAAAAAGTTAAAAGATGGCATGACAAAAGGATACAAAAGCGTGAGTTTAATGTAGGTGACTATGTATATCTATACAACTCTCGTTTAAGATTTTTTGCAGGAAAACTTCTCTCTAAATGGGAAGGTCCTTATGTTATCGAGGAGGTCTATCGTTCCGGTGCCATAAAAATCAACAACTTCGAAGGCACAAATCCGAAGGTGGTGAACGGTCAAAGAATCAAACATTATATCTCAGGTAACCCTATAAATGTTGAACCTAATATTATTGAAACCGTAACCCCGGAGGAATACATAAGGGACACTTTCCAGAACGTTTCAGACTCCAAAAAGGAATAGGTATGTGGTACGGTAAGTAAAACGATTCCAAAACAGTTCTAATGGCATTTTTTCTCCGTTTTGGAATATTTAGAAAAATAGAAAAATAAGAAGCAGTCCGGGAAGGACACGAGGCCTCCACAAGGGTGGAGGGCGCGCCCTACCCCCTGGGCGCGCACCCCCTGCCTCGTGGGCACCTCGTGCGCTCTCCGGACTCCGTTTTCTTGCACGATACTTCTTTCAGCCGGTAAAAATTCATTATATAATCTCCCGAAGGTTTTGACCACCGTATCACGCAATTATCCTTTGTTCTTGTTTCGAGCTATTTTCTGTCAGGGTTGTCAAGGCCAGGCATCATGTCGTCCCCCTCCTCCAACAATGGTGACAAAGATGCTTGGCTAATGAAGATAGAGCTGAAGAGGGAAGAGCCCATGGAGATCAACAAGGATGAATGGATCAAGAAGGCCACGAAGGACCAAGTTCCGACAGCAGAAGACAACCTTCAACTTGATCACAATCTTCTTACCCCAACTGAGATCAAAGCTTTCAAGATGATAGAGTTAGCTCGATCGTATACAAAACAAGTATCTCACACGTGAAAATATTTTGTTGAAGGAGCATATCATCGCACTCAAGGGCATTATCCGCAAATTGGAGGACCTCCTACGCTCGATGTGCGACTATCCATCATCACCTCCACCTTCTTCACTAGCAAAGGAGACATAAACACATGGGTATGGGCACTCCCCTTGGCAACTGCCAAGCTTGGGGGAGGTGCCCCGGTATTGTATCACCATCACACTCCTATCTTTACCTTTTTCTTAGTTCGATCCTTTTAGTAATATCTAGATCTAGTAGAATAAAGTTTTGGTAGGATCTAGTTTTGAGTTTTGCTTTATGATCCCTCTATGTAATCGAGTCCATGAGTTATATAATAAAGATTAGTGTTGAGTCAAGGGCTTGATTATTTTGCTATGATCTTGAGTGAATAAAAGAAAAAGAAAGAATAGAAAGAAATAAAGAGATCATATTGATCTTATGGAGAGTAATGACTTCACATAGAAAGAGTATGACGATAAAAGTTGTTGAGAGTTGACAAACATAGCCTTGGTCATCGTTGCAATTAATAGGAAGTAATAAAGAAAGAGAGGTTTCACATATAAATATACTATCCTGGACATCTTTTATGATTGTGAGCACTCATTAAGATATGACATGCTAAAGACTTGATGTTGGACAAGGAAGACAACGTAATGGGTTATGTTTTCTTATATCTGAAACAAAGTATATTGTCATGGATCATCCAACATGTTGAGCCTGCCTTTCTCCCTCATGCTAGCCAAATTATTTGCACCAAGTAGAGATACTACTTGTGCTTCCAAATACCCTTAAACCCAGTTTTGCCATGAGAGTCCACCATATCTACCTATGGATTGAGTAAGATCCTTCAAGTAAGTTGTCATCGGTGCAAGCCTCTGTTGGAAAAGGCAGTGCCTAGGAGGTGCTTAGGCACGCCTAAGCGCTAGGCAATGGCCAAACGCCTCGCCTAGCGCATAAATGGAGGTCTAGGCAAGGCAAGCAAGGAATTTCCTACCCAAGCAAGAAATCATGCCACATACTGCACTTATACGCCAAACGAGTTATATTCCAATGGTTGTAGACGGTAATTAACTTATTTATATGCCCTAAACTAATATCAACACCCATATAATAATCACAAATACACTATGAGTAAAAACTATATTACAGCCTAGGTCACACCTAGGGTGCTTAGGCACCGTCTAGGCACTAGGCGAAGGCCAACCGCCTCGCTTACGCCTACCGCTTTTTCCAACCTTGCGTGCAAGCAATAAAAATTGCTCTCTAAATATGTATGACTTATTAGTGTGGGAGAAAATAAGCTTTATACGATCTTGTGATGTGGAAGAAATAAAAGCGACGGACTGCATAATAAAGGTCCACATCACAAGTGGCAATATAAAGTGACGTTCTTTTGCATTATGATTTCGTGCATCCAACCATGAAAGTGCACGGCAACCTCTGCTTCCCTCTGCGAAGGGCCTATCTTTTACTTTTATCTCTTACCCTTATGCAAGAGTCATGGTGATCTTCACCTTTCCTCTTTTTCATTTTATCCTTTGGCAAGCACACTATGTTGGAAAGATCCTGATATATATATATCTAATTGGATGTAAGTTAGCATGAGCTATTATTGTTGACATTACCCTTGAGGTAAAAGGTTGGGAGGCGAAAACTATAAGCCCCTATCTTCCTCTGTGTCTGATTAAAACTCCGTAACCACAAGTATTGCGTGAGTGTTAGCAATTGTGAAAGACTAAATGATAGTTGAGTATGTGGGCTTGCTGAAAAGCTCTGACATAGACTCTTTCTGATGTTATGATAAATTGCAATTGCTTCAATGACTGAGATCATAGTTGATAACCCACAAGTATAGGGGATCAATTGTAGCCTCTTTCGATAAGTAAGAGTGTTGAACCCAACGAGGAGCTAAAGGTAGAACAAATATTCCCTCAAGTTCTATCGACCAACGATACAACTCTACGCACGCTTGACGTTTGCTTTACCTAGAACAAGTATGAAACTAGAAGTACTTTATAGGTGTTTTTGGATAGGTTTGCAAGAAAATAAAGAGAGTGTAAATAAAAGCTAGGGGCTGTTTAGATAAAGACACAACTAAATTAGTTTTAGTAGAGAGCTTTTTGTCACGAGAAAGTTATTTGTCCCTAGGCAATCGATAACTAGACTGGTAATCATTATTACAGTTTTATTTAAGGGAGAGGCATAAGCTAACATACTTTATCTACTTGGATCATATGCACTTATGATTGGAACTCTAGCAAGCATCCGCAACTACTAAAGATCATTAAGGTAAAACCCAACATAGCATTAAAGCATCAAGTCCTCTTTATCCCATACGCAAACAACCTACTTACTCGGGTCTGTGCTTCTGTCACTCACGCCACCCTAAGCAAATGATGAACATATTGCAAACCCTATAGCGGGGATCCCTCACGCTTGCGCGACACGGAGAGCACCATATGACAGCACCAATAATAAAACATGCAACTCAAACCAATCACGATCATCAAATAACCCATAGGACAAAAAGGATCTGCTCAAACATCATAGGATAGCCATACATCATTGGGAAATAATATATAGCGTTGAGCACCATGTTTAAGTAGAGATTACAACAGGTAAGAGAGAGGTTACACCGCTGCATAGAGGGGGGAAGAGTTGGTGATGATGGCGGTGAAGTTGTTGGTGAAGATTGCGGTGATGATGATGGCCCCCGGTGGCACTCCGGTGCCACCGGAAGCGAAGGGGAGAGAGCCCCCCTCCTTCTTCTTCTTCCTTGACCTCCTCCCTAGATGGGAGAAGGGTTTCCCCTCTGGTCCTTGGCCTCCATGGCGTGGGAGGGGCAAGAGCCCCTCCGAGATTGGATCTGTCTCTCTGTCTCTCTCTGTTTCTGCGTTCTGGGATTCTGCCCTGGCACCGTTTCTTTTATATCTGGAGATCCGTAACTCCGATTGGATTCAAACCATCGCCCAGATCTTTTTCCAAAAATTAGCTTTCTTGCGGCCAAAGTAGAGCATCAACCGCCTTACAAGGGGCGCACGAGGGTGGGGGGCATGCCCACCTGGAGTGGGCGTGGGCCCCACCCTCGTGGCCACCTCGGGCACCGCTCACGTTGATTTTACTTCCAAAAAATAACAAATATTCCAAAATAATTCTCCATCCGTTTTTATCCCGTTTGGACTCCGTTTGATATGGGGTTTGCGAAACATAAAACATGCAAGAAACAGGAACTGGCACTGGCACTGGATCAATATGTTAGTCCCAAAAATAATATAAAAGTTGCCAAAAGTATATGAAAGTTGTATAATATTGGCATGGAACAATCAAAAATTATAGATACGACGGAGACGTATCAACATCCCCAAGCTTAATTCCTGCTCGTCCTCGAGTAGGTAAATGATAAAAAAGATAATTTTTTGATGTGGAATGCTACCTAGCATAATCTTGATCATGTATCTAATCATGGCATGAATATTAAGACACGAGTGATTCAAAGCAATAGTCTATCTTTTGACATGAAAACAATAATACTTCAAGCCTACTAATAAAGGAATCATGTCTTTTCAAAATAACATGGCCAAAGAAAGTTATCCCTACAAAATCATACAGTCTGGCTATGCTCCATCTTCACCACACAAAATATTCACATCATGCACAACCCCGATGACAAGCCAAGCAATTGTTTCATACTTTTGACGTTCTCAAACATTTTCAACTTTCACGCAATACATGAGCGTGAGCCATGGACATAGCACTATAGGTGGAATAGAATATGATGGTGGAGGTTGTGTGGAGAAGACAAAAAAGGAGAAAGTCTCACATCGACGCGGCTACTCAACGGGCTATGGAGATGCCCATCAATTGATGTCAATGTGAGGAGTAGGGATTTCCATGCAACGGATGCACTAGAGCTATAAGTATATGAAAGCTCAAACTGAAACTAAGTGGGTTTGCATCCAACTTGCTTGCTCATGAAGACCTAGGGCATTTGAGGAAGCCCATCGTTGGAATATACAAGCCAAGTTCTATAATGAAAATTCCCACTAGTATATGAAAGTGATAACTCAAGAGACTCTCTATAAGAAGAACATGGTGCTACTCTAAAGCACAAGTGTGGAAAAAGGATAGTAACATTGCCCCTTCTCTCTTTTTCTCTCATTTTTTTCTTTTCTTTTCTTTTTTTGGGCCTTCTCTTTTTTTGGCCTTTCTCTTTTTTATTTTTTTATTTTTTTCGTCCAGAGTCTCATCCCGACTTGTGGGGGAATCATAGTCTCCATCATCCTTTCCTCACTGGGGCAATGCTCTAATAATGATGATCATCACACTTTTATTTACTTACAACTCAATATTACAACTCGATATCTAGAACAAAGATATGACTCTATATGAATGCCTTCGGTGGTGTACCGGGATGTGCAATGATCTAGCGTAGCAATGACATCAAAAAACGGACAAGCCATGAAAACATCATGCTAGCTATCTTACGATCATGCAAAGCAATATGACGATAAATGCTCAAGTCATGTATATGATGATGATGGAAGTTGCATGGCAATATACTCGGAATGGCTATGAAAATGCCATAATAGGTAGGTATGGTGGCTGTTTTGAGGAAGATATGAGGAGGTTTATGTGTGATAGAGCGTATCGTATCACGGGGTTTGGATGCACCGGCGAGGTTTGCACCAACTCTCGAGGTGAGAAAGGGCAATGCACGATACCGAAGAGGCTAGCAATGATGGAAGGGTGAGAGTGCGTATAATCCATGGACTCACATTAGTCATAAAGAACTCATATACTTATTGCAAAAGTTTATTAGCCCTCGAAGCAAAGTACTACTACGCATGCCCCTAGGGGGATAGATTGGTAGGAAAATACCATCGCTCGTCCCCGACCGCCACTCATAAGGAAAGCAATGAAAGAACACCTCATGCTCCGACTTTGTTACAAAACGGTTCACCATACGTGCATGCTACGGGACTTGCAAACCTCAACACAAGTATTCCTCAATTTCACAATTACTCAACTAGCACGACTCTAATATCACCACCTTTATATCGCAAAACTATTGCAAGGAATCAAACATATCATATTCAGTGATCTACAAGTTTTATGTAGGATTTTATGACTAACCATGTGAATGACCAATTCCTGTCATCTCTATAAATAGATATAAGTGAAGCAAGAGAGTTTAATTTTTTCTACAAAAGATATGCCCACGCTCTAACAAATATAAGTGAAGCAAAAGAGCATTATACAAATGGCGGTTTTCTATGTGAAGAGAAACAGGCAATCCAAACTTAAAATGATATAAGTGAAGCACATGAAGCATTCTATAAAGCCATACTCAAAGAATATAAGTGAAGTGCAATGAGCATTCTATAAATCAACCAAGGACTACTTCATACAAGCATGGTGCATAAAAGAAAAGTGAAAACTAAATGCAAAAGACGCTCCAAGATTGCACATATCGCATGAACGAAACGAATCCGAAAACATACCGATACTTGTTGAAGAAAGAGGGGATGCCTTCCGGGGCATCCCCAAGCTTAGATGCTTGAGTTTCCTTGAATATTTACTTGGGGTGCCTTGGGCATCCCCAAGCTTGAGCTCTTGCTTCTCCTTCTTCTCCTCACATCGAGACCTTCTCGATCATCGAACACTTCATCCACACAAAACTTCAACAGAAAACTCGGTAAGATCCGTTAGTATAATAAAGCAAATCACTACTCTAAGTACTGTTGTAAAAAAATTCATATTTTTTTCATTGTGTCTACTGTAATATAGCTTTTCCATGGCTTAATCCACAGATATAAATTGATAGTTTCATCAAAACAAGCAAACTATGCATCAAAAACAGAATCTGTCTAAAACAGAACAGTCTGTAACAATCTGAACATTCACCATACTTCTGATACTTGAAAATTCTGCCAAAATTAGGAAAAATAATCAATTTTTAAAGAAAGATAGTGCAAAAAGTTTCAGAACCGTTTGACGTTCCAGTAAAAAAAAAAATTAAAAATCACGCACTACAGCCAAAGTTTCTGTCCTGCACCGCACAAACCAACAAGCATTGTAAACATCCTAAAGGCAAACCTTGGCACATTATTTTTATTTTTAAACTATATATAAGCACACAACAGAAATAAATGACTCTCTAAGACTTCCGGGTTGTCTCCCTGGCAGCGCTTTCTTTAAAGCCATTAAGCTAGGCATATAGTGCTCAAGTAGTGAATCCACCCGGATTCCAAGGTATATCAAAGCCAATTTTAATTAGAAATGATTTTTAATTTAGTAGTGAGCACAAAGTAACATATATCATGCAATGACGAAGTCTAACTCTCTTCCTATGCATCGGCATGTCATAAAAGAACAATTCATGCACACAAAGTAAAGGCCAATGCATAGTATAAACAGTTTCTTGCAATTTTATCGTGTTGGAAACATAGAGAGGTGGAGATATAGTTCCTTTCTCATAATATTGCAAGTAAGAGCAGCAAGCACATGCATATTATATTCATCAAAATCATCAGGTGCAACGGTAAAAGGCAACCCATCAATATAATCCTTAATAAGTGCAAACTTCTCCGATATAGTATAATCGGGAGAATTCAAAAAGATAATAGGATTATCATACGTGGGTGCAATAGCAACAATTTCATGTTTAACATAAGGAACTATAGCAAGTTCATCTCCATAAGCATCATTCATATTGGCATCTTGGCCACAAGCATAGCAAGCACCATCAAAAAGGGATATTTCAAGAGAATCAACGGGATCATAACAATCATCATAGCATTCATCCTTCGATAAGCACGAAGGGAAATTAAACAATGTATGAGTTGAAGAGTTACTCTCATTAGAAGGTGGGCACGGGTAGCTAATCCGCTCTTCCTCCTTTTGTTCTTCGCTCTCCTCACCATCTTTTTCATCCAATGAGCTCACAGTTTCATCAATTTCTTCTTCCATAAACTCCTGCAAAATATTAGTCTCTCCTTGGACAGCGGAGTAGTCCTCAATATATGGTTCAACATAGGCATTAGAAGCATAATTATCATAGCAATATTTAAGTATGGCAAAGTTTTCAGATTTGTAAAGAGTAGCATCATACTTTTCAATCAAAGAAGCAATTTCATAAGCACCCTTAAAAGCAACAAATTCTTCAATTTGTTGAACATCATAGTAATTAAACACCCTTAGCATACGAAGATAAGATTCCATTATCAATAAACTCACATTGGTAGGGAAGGTGTTTCTTGTCAGAACAACAAGTAAAATCATATATATATCATAAATTCCAAGCATAGCATTGCAAATGATGAATTTGACCCAGTAAAAGTTTCCCTTTTTCAGATATGCGGTGTCGCACATAACAAGCTAAGGATTTGCCCTCAACTAAGCTAGTTGGGGTTTCAGCACCAGCACATAGGGATCGAAGATGATCCAAGTAATAAGCTTCAGGAGTGTGATAGATTTTGAGTGGTTCTTCAACCATTGGTTCAGTAGGTACAACTAATTTTTTTGGTATTTTGCGTTTCCTACCCATAACTAAAGATAGAAAACAACTAAGAACAGCAAATAAAATCTACTTAGTGAAAAAGCAAACAAGCACACACGAGAATATTCACCCCACGCTATTGATCCCCGGCAACGGCTCCAGAAAAAGGTCTTGATAACCCACAAGTATAGGGGATCAATTGTAGCCTCTTTCGATAAGTAAGAGTGTCAAACCCAACGAGGAGCTAAAGGTAGGACAAATATTCCCTCAAGTTCTATCGACCACTGATACAACTCTACGCACGCTTGACGTTTGCTTTACCTAGAACAAGTATGAAACTAGAAGTACTTTGTAGGTGTTTTTGGATAGGTTTGCAAGAAAATAAAGAGAGCGTAAATAAAAGCTAGGGGCTGTTTAGATAAAGACACAACTAAATTAGTTTTAGTAGAGAGCTTTTTGTCATGAGAAAGTTATTTGTCCCTAGGCAATCGATAACTAGACTGGTAATCATTATTACAGTTTTATTTGAGGGAGAGGCATAAGCTAACATACTTTCTCTACTTGGATCATATGCACTTATGATTGGAACTCTAGCAAGCATCCGCAACTACTAAAGATCATTAAGGTAAAACCCAACCATAGCATTAAAGCATCAAGTCCTCTTTATCCCATACGCAAACAACCTACTTACTCGGGTCTGTGCTTCTGTCACTCACGCCACCCACCATAAGCAAATCATGAACATATTGCAAACCCTACAGCGGGGACCCCTCACGCTTGCGCGACACGGAGAGCACCATAGGACAGCACCAATAATAAAACATGCAACTCAAACCAATCACGATCATCAAATAACCCATAGGACAAAAAGGATCTACTCAAACATCATAGGATAGCCATACATCATTGGGAAATAATATATAGCGTTGAGCACCATGTTTAAGTAGAGATTACAGCGGGTAAGAGAGAGGTTACACCGCTACATAGAGGGCGAGAGTTGGTGATGATGGCGGTGAAGTTGTTGGTGAAGATTGCGGTGATGATGATGGCCCCCGGTGGCACTCCGGTGCCACCGGAAGCGAAGGGGAGAGAGCCCCCTCCTTCTTATTCTTCTTCCTTGACCTCCTCCCTAGATGGGAGAAGGGTTTCCCCTCTGGTCCTTGGCCTCCATGGCGTGGGAGGGGCGAGAGCCCCTCCGAGATTGGATCTGTCTCTCTGTCTCTCTCTGTTTCTGCGTTCTGGGATTCTGCCCTGGCACCGTTTCTTTTATATCTGGAGATCCGTAACTCCGATTGGATTGAAACCTTCGCCCAGATCTTTTTCCAAAAATTAGCTTTCTTGCGGCCAAAGTAGAGCATCAACCGCCTTACGAGGGGCCCACGAGGGTGGGGGGCGCGCCCACCTAGAGTGGGCGTGGGCCCCACCCTCGTGGCCACCTCTTGCACCGTCTCGCGTTGATTTTACTTCCCAAAAATCACAAATATTCCAAAATAATTCTCCATCCATTTTTATCCCGTTTGGACTCTGTTTGATATGGGGTTTCTGTGAAACATAAAACATGCAACAAACAGGAACTGGCACTGGGCACTGGATCAATATGTTAGTCCCAAAAATAATATAAAAAGTTGCCAAAAGTATATGAAAGTTGTATAATATTGGCATGGAACAATCAAAAATTATAAATACGACGGAGACGTATCAATAGTTTGTTGGTTCTCAATGAAGTTTCTGATTCATACTTAACGTTGTGAATAGATTATTACTTGAGCATAAGAAATCATATGATAATATTCATATATGTTGCTGTTATAAGAATGATCATGATGCCCTCATGTCCGTATTTTATTTTATCGACACCTCTACCTCTAAACATGTGGACATATTTATCGTTATCGGCTTCCGCTTGAGGACAAGCGAGGTCTAAGCTTGGGGGAGTTGATACGTCCATTTTGCATCATGCTTTTATATCAATATTTATTGCATTATGGGCTGTTATTACACATTATGTCACAATACTTATGCCTATTCTCTCTTATTTTACAAGGTTTACATAAAGAGGGAGAATGCCGGCAGCTGGAATTCTGGGCTGGAAAAGGAGCAAATATTAGAGACCTATTCTGCACAACTCCAAAAGTCCTGAAACTCCACGGAAGTTATTTTTGGAAATAATAAAAATACTGAGCGAAGAAAATACCAGAGGGGACCCACACCCTGGGCATGAGGGTGGGGGCGCGCCCTACCCCCCTAGGCGCGCCCCTGCCTCATGGGCCCCTGGTGGCCCTCCGGTGCCCATCTTCTACTATATGAAGTCTTTCGTCCGAGAAAAAAAATCATAAGCAAGCTTTCGGGACGAGACTCCGCCGCCACGAGGCGGAACCAATCTGGGCTCTGGCGGAGCTGTTCTGCCGGGGACACTTCCCTCCGGGAGGGGGAAATCATCGCCATCGTCATCACCAATGCTCCTCTCATCGGGAGGGGGCCAATCTCCATCAACATCTTCACCAGCACCATCTCCTCTCAAACCCTAGTTCATCTCTTGTATCCAATTCTTGTCTCTAAGTCTGAGATTGGTACTTGTAGGTTGCTAGTAGTGTTGATTACTCCTTGTAGTTGATGCTAGTTGGTTTATTTGGTGAAAGATCATATGTTCAGATCCTATACGCATATTAATACTCCTCTGATTATGAACATGAATATGCTTTGTGAGTAGTTACGTTTATTCCTGAGGACATGGGAGAAGTCTTGCTATTAGTAGTCATGTGAATTTGGTATTCGTTCGATATTTTGATGAGATGTATGTTGTCTCTCCTCTAGTGGTTTTATGTGAACGTCGACTACATGACACTTCACCATTATTTGGGCCTAGATGAAGGCATTGGAAAGTAATAAGTAGATGATGGGTTGCTAGAGTGACAGAAGCTTAAACCCTAGTTTATGCGTTGCTTCGTAAGGGGCTGATTTGGATCCATATGTTTCATGCTATGGTTAGGTTTACCTTAATACTTCTTTTGTAGTTGCGGATGCTTGCAATAGGAGTTAATCATAAGTGGGATGCTTGTCCAAGTAAGGACAACACCCAAGCACCGGTCCACCCACATATCAAATTATCAAAGTACCGAACGTGAATCATATGAACGTGATGAAAACTAGCTTGATGATAATTCCCATGTGTCCTCGGGAGCGCTTTTCTCTATATAAGAGTTTGTCCAGGCTTGTCCTTTGCTACAAAAAGGATTGGGCCACCTTGCTGCACTTTATTTACTTTTGTTACTTGTTTCTTGTTACGAATTATCTTATCACAAAACTATCTGTTACCTATAATTTCAGTGCTTACAGAGAATACCTTGCTGAAAACCGCTTATGATTTCCTTCTGCTCCTCGTTGGGTTCGACACTCTTACTTATCGAAAGGACTACGATAGATCCCCTATACTTGTGGGTCATCACAGTGTCACAAGTCTCATGTGAATTGACTATATTTCTGTATTTGCAAGGATTATGGTGAGGGCGGAAGACAAGTAATTGAGGGGTGAAATAATTGGTCTCAGACTAAGGCTGCAAATAAAGGCATAAGAAGTGAAGAACAGAAGAAAAAATGTTGGTTTGCGTGCAATGGAAAAGTTAGGGCATAGAGGTTCAATTCATGGTGAATAAGGAATGTGCCGATGCAATGCATGGTAATGTGGTGTTACCTATTCATGTGATTTTACCACTTGTATTATATGTTCGGTAGATGAGTCATCCTGAAATAGCCAAACTCATCCTATCGGATTGTTTGACTCTATTGTCCTCCCTTCAGTTACCATATGCGATGGTCGGCTCAAAATTAAGGTCATTAGACCGGACCATTGCTTTAAGCATTGTGGCCTTCCATTAACCACATATTTCCTTCACTCCTCGTTGATACCAGCAAATGTCACTTGGAGGTCGCGGATTCACTTAAACAATACGTGGTTGCATGTGTAAGTCTTCGGATCATTGTTCATGGGCCCTTAAATTAGACAACAAGCGTTACCTCGCCATAGATAAACAACCTAATAATTAATCATGGGAGTAACACTACAAAAAATACACTTCCGTGATGATACATTTTTGTCAAAGTAGGTCACGTTTTCTGTCATGCATGTACACCCATGACGATTTTATGACAGAATCAAGATAGTCATACCTGTGCTATTGTAGAAGTGTTCCATGACATTACCAAAATTATCATCACAGAAGTGTCCACTTCCATGACGATAAATCGTGCGTCATAGAAGTGCTTTCCTCAAGGGTGACCAATGCGTGGCATCCACCGTAACGGTTCGTCGTTAAGCTACCGGGTCCGGTTTTGGATCCGATAACCCGTTAACAGCCCGGACCAGTGAGGATTTTCCAAGTGTAAAATTGTCATTGGCCGGAGGAAACACGTGTTGAATCACTGTTGGGACAGATGTCATCCATTCATTGGACAGGAGGCGCCTATGATAGGTCGACACGTGGCACGGCCCAACAGAGGCCCATTCCGGTGAAAAGGCCGGCCCGTTTGACTTGGTCAAAAGGTAACGGGCCGGCCCACGGAAAGCCTGTTAACGACCTGTTTGTATATAGCCCATTTACAGCCCGCTAACTCACGGCCCGTTATGGCCTATCGGAATTAAGCCCAGTAGCTTCATCTGGGCTGTCCAATATGATTCCAGCCCATTGTAACTTCTGGCCCATGTATTGCCCATGATGTCTTTCGGCCCATACAAGGCCATTTGTAACTCTTGGCCCATTAACGACCCATGGTGAATCTGGCCCGCAATGAATAGTGTATCGCTTTATATCCATTAACGGCTCATTATTCCATTGGGTCGTTTCCAACCCGTGTTATCTTTCCGCCTCCTCAGGGCCCATTTATTCTTGGGCTTATTCTAGCATTTGGTTACTTACGGCCTGTTACTCGCCTTTTCTGCTTGTGGGCCAAATTCAGCCCGTGGTTACATTCAGCCCGTTTGCTGCCCGCTAATCTGTTGGGCCGTTTTCATAGCGTCATCAAATACGGCCGATTAACGACGGCCTGTTATGGTCGGCCCATGAATGGACGATTCCAAATCTAGCCCATTTACGACCCACAATGCGGTATGTTATTGGCCCATGTTTAGCCGATCGATCATACGGCCCGTAGAAGGCCCATTGATGCTACGGCCCGTAGAAGGCCCATTGTTTCTACGGCCCTTAGAAGGCCCATTGTTTCTATGGCCCGTAGGAGGCCCATGGTAACTACAGTAAATATGTAGCCCATGGTTATTGTGGCCTAGTTTTAAAAAATAGGTTATTGCGGCCACTAGCAAACCGCGGAAAAAGAACTGCACTGACTACAAGCAAACAAATAAAGAAGACAACAAGGAAATAAATAAGCAAGCAACTTACGCTAGGCTATCACGGCTATTACACATATTACATCCACTGGGCATCAAAGTTCTGAAGGAAATATGCCCTAGAGGCAATAATAAAGTTGTTATTTATATTTCCTTATATCATGATAAATGTTTATTATTCATGCTAGAATTGTATTAACCGGAAACTTAGTACATGTGTGAATACATAGACAAACATAGTTTCACTAGTATGCCTCTACTTGACTAGCTCGTTGAATCGAAGATGGTTAAGTTTCCTAGCCATAGACATGAGTTGTCATTTGATTAACGGGATCACATCATTAGAGAATGATGTGATTG
Organism: Aegilops tauschii subsp. strangulata; assembly: GCF_002575655.3. Taxonomy (NCBI): domain Eukaryota; kingdom Viridiplantae; phylum Streptophyta; class Magnoliopsida; order Poales; family Poaceae; genus Aegilops; species Aegilops tauschii. The sequence goes on along the minus strand of NC_053039.3, from coordinate 72,793,780 downwards.
ACTTGACCCATTCCGTTAGCTTAGCACTTGATCGTTTAGTATGTTGGTATTGCTTTCTTCATGACTTATACATGTTCCTATGACTATGAGATTATGCAACTCCCGAATACCGGAGGAACACTTTGTGTGCTACCAAACGTCACAACGTAACTGGGTGATTATAAAGGTGCTCTACAGGTGTCTCAGATGGTATTTGTTGAGTTGGCATAGATCAAGATTAGGATTTGTCACTCCGATTGTCGAAGAGGTATCTCTGGGCCCTCTCGGTAATGCACATCACTATAAGCCTTGCAAGCAATGTGACTAATGAGTTAGTTGCGGGATGATGCATTACGGAACGAGTAAAGAGACTTGCCGGTAATGAGATTGAACTAGGTATTGAGATACCGACGATCGAATCTCGGGCAAGTAACATACCGGTGACAAAGGGAACAACGTATGTTGTTATGCGGTTTGACCGATAAAGATCGTCATAGAAAATGTAGGAACCAATATGAGCATCCAGGTTCCGCTATTGTTTATTGACCGGAGATGAGTCTCGGTCATGTCTACATAGTTCTCGAACCCGTAGGGTCCGCACGCTTAACGTTCGGTGACGATCGGTATTATGAGTTTATGTGTTTTGATGTATCGAAGGTTGTTCGGAGTCCCGGATGTGAAAACGGACATGACGAGGAGTCTCGAAATGGTCGAGGCACAAAGATTGATATATTGGACGACTATGTTTGGACTTCGGAATAGTTCCGGCTGAGTTCGGGCATTTATCGGAGTACCGGGGGTTACCGGAACCCCCCCGGGGAGCATATGGGCCTTAATGGGCCTTAGTGGGAGAGGGGAGAAGGCAGCCTAGGAGGGGGCGCCCCCCCAATCCCAATCCGCCCCTTTCCTTTCTCCTTCCCCCTCTTCCTTCTATTCCTAGTGGGACTAGGAAAAGGGGAGTCCTACTCCTACTAGGAGGAGGACTCCTCCCCCCTTGGCGCGCCTAGTGAGGCCGGCCGGCCTCCCCCTTCCCTCCTTTATATACGTGGGGAGGGGGGCACCCTAGGACACACAAGTTGATCATTGATCTCTTAGCCGTGTGCGGTGCCCCCCCTCCACCATAATCCACCTCGGTCATATCGTTGCAGTGCTTAGGCGAAGCCCTGCACCGGTAGCTTCATCATCACCGTCATCACGCCGTCGTGCTGACGAGCCTCTCCCTCGACACTCTGCTGGATCGTTAGTTCATGGGACGTCACCGAGCCAAACATGTGCAGATCGCGGAGGTGCCGTACTTTCGGTGCTGGGATCGGTCGATCGTGAAGACGTACGACTACATCAACCGCGTTGTCATAACGCTTCCGCTTACGGTCTACGAGGGTACGTGGACTACACTCTCCCCTCTCGTTGCTGTTCATCACCATGATATTGCGTGTGCGTAGGATTTTTTTTTTGAAATTACTACGTTCCCCAACAGTGGCATCCGAGCCAGGTTTATGCGTAGATGTTATATGCACGAGTAGAACACAAGTGAGTTGTGGGCGATAATAGTCATACTTCTTACCAGCATGTCATACTTTGATTCGGCGGTATTGTTGGATGAAGCGGCCCATACCGACATTACGCGTACGCGTACGCTTACCTGAGACTGGTTCTACCGACGTGCTTCACACACAGGTGGCTAGCGGGTGTCAGTTTCTTCAACTTTAGTTGAATCGAGTGTGGCTACGCCTGGTCCTTGTTGAAGGTTAAAATAGTACATACTTGATGAAAAATCATTGTGGTTTTGATGCGTAGGTAAGAACGGTTCTTGCTCAACCCGTAGCAGCCACATAAAACTTGCAACAACAAAGTAGAGGACGTCTAACTTGTTTTTGCAGGGCATCTTGTGATGTGATATGGTCAAGACATGATGCTAAATTTTATTGTATGAGATGATCATGTTTTGTAACAGAGTTATCGGCAACTGGCAGGAGCCATATGGTTGTCGCTTTATTGTATGAAATGCAATCGCCATGTAATTGCTTTACTTTATCACTAAGCGGTAGCGATAGTCGTAGAAGCAATAGTTGGCGAGACGACAATGATGCTACGATGGAGATCAAGGTGTCGCGCCGGTGACGATGGTGATCATGATGGTGCTTTGAAGATGGAGATCAAAGGCACAAGAAGATGATGGCCATATCATATCACTTATATTGCATGTGATGTTTATCCTTTATGCATCTTATTTTGCTTAGTTCGACGGTAGCATTATAAGATGATCTCTCACTAAATTTCAAGGTACAAGTGTTCTCCCAGAGTATGCACCATTGCGAAAGTTCGTCGTGCCGAGACACCACGTGATGATCGGGTGTGATAAGCTCTACGTTCACATACAACGGGTGCAAGACAGTTTTGCACACGCAGAATACTCAGGTTAAACTTGACGAGCCTAGCATATGCAGATATGGCCTCGGAACACTGAGACCGAAAGGTCGAGCGTGAATCATATAGTAGATATGATCAACATAGTGATGTTCACCATTGAAAACTACTCCATCTCACGTGATGATCGGACATGGTTTAGTTGATATGGATCACGTGATCACTTAGATGATTAGAGGGATGTCTATCTAAGTGGGAGTTCTTAAGTAATATGATTAATTTAACTTTAATTTATCATGAACATAGTCCTGGTAGTATTAGCATATCTATGTTGTAGATCAATAGCTCACGTATAGCTCCCCTGTTTTATTTTTGATATGTTCCTAGAGAAATATAAGTTGAAAGATGATAGTAGCAATGATGCAGACTTGGTCCGTGATCTGAGGATTTTCCTGATTGCTGCACAGAAGAATTATTTCCTTGATGCACCGCTAGGTGACAAACCTATTGCAGGAGCAGATGCATACGTTATGAACGTTTGACAAGATCGGTATGATGAATACTTGATAGTTTAGTGCACCATGCTTTACGGCTTAGAACCGGGACTTCAAAAATGTTTTGAACGCCATGGAGCATATAAGATGTTCCAAGAGTTGAAATTAGTATTTCAGACTCATGCCCGTGTCGAGAGGTATGAGACCTTTGACAGTACTTTGCCTACAAGATGGAGGAGAATAGCTCAGCCAGTGAGCATGTACTCAGATTGTCTGGGTACTACAATTGCTTGAATCAAGTGGGAGTTAATTTTCCAGATAAGATAGTAATTGACAAAGTTCTCTAGTCACTATCTCCAAGTTACTAGAACTTCGTGATGAACTATAATATGCAAGGGATGACGAAAGTAATTCCCTAGCTCTTCGCGATGATGAAATCGACGAAGGTAGAAACCAAGAAAGAGCATCAAGTTTGATGGTTAACAATACCACTAGGTCCAAGAAAAGGGCAAAGGGATAGAAGGGGAACTTCAAGAAGAACGGCAAGCAAGTTGCTGCTCAAGTGAAGAAGCCCAAGTCTGGACCTAAGCCTGAAACTGAGTGCTTCTACTACAAAGGAAATGGTCACTGGAAGTGGAACTGCCCTAGATACTTGGCGGATAAGAAGGATGGCAAAGTGAACAAAGGTATATTTGATATACATGTTATTGATGTGTACTTTACTAGTGTTTATAGCAACCCCTCGGTATTTGATGCTGGTTTAGTTGCTAAGAGTAGTAACTCGAAACGGGAGTTGCAGAATGAACAGAAACTAGTTAAGGGTGAAGTGACGATGTGTGTTGGAAGTAGTTCCAAGATTGATATGATCATCATCGCACACTCCCTATACTTTCGGGATTAGTGTTGAACCTAAATAAATGTTATTTGGTGTTTGCGTTGAGCATGAATATGATTTGATAATGTTTATTGCAATATAGTTATTCATTTAAAGTTAGAGAATAATTGTTGTTCTGTTTACATGAATAAAACCTTCTATGGTCATACACCCAATGAAAATGGTTTGTTGGATCTCGATTGTAGTGATACACATATTCATAATATTGAAGCCAAAAGATGCAAAGTTAATAATGATAGTGCAACTTATTTGTGGCACTGCCGTTTAGGTCATATTGGTGTAAAGCGCATGAAGAAACTCCATGCTGATGGGATTTTGGAATCACTTGATTATGAATCACTTGATGCTTGCGAACCATGCCTCATGGGCAAGATGACTTAGACTCCGTTCTCCAGAACAATGGAGCGAGCAACTGACTTATTGGAAACAATACATACTGATGTATGCGGTCCGATGAGTGTTAAGGCTCGCGGCGGGTATCGTTATTTTCTGACCTTCACAGATGATTTGAGCAGATATGGGTATATCTACTCGATGAAACATAAGTCTGAAACATTTGAAAAGTTCAAAGAATTTCAGAGTGAAGTAGAAAATCATCGTAACAAGAAAATAAAGTTTCTACGATCTGATCGCGGAGACGAATATTTGAGTTATGAGTTTGGTCTTCATTTAAAACAATGTGGAATAGTTTCACAACTCACGCCACCTGAAACGCCACAGCGTAATGGTGTGTCCGAACGTCATAACCGTACTTTATTGGATATGGTGCGATCTATGATGTCTCCTACCGATTTACCACTATCGTTTTGGGATTATGCATTAGAGACAACTGCTTTCACGTTAAATAGGGCACCATCTAAATCCGTTGAGACGACACCGTATGAACTGTGGTTTAGCAATAAACCTAAGCTGTCGTTTCTTAAAGTTTGGGGCTGCGATGCTTATGTGAAAAAGCTTCAACCTGATAAGCTCGAACCCAAATCAGAGAAATGTGTCTTCATAGGATACCCAAAGGAGACTGTTGGGTACACCTTCTATCACAGATCCGAAGGCAAGACATTCGTTGCTAAGAATGGATCCTTTCTAGAGAAGGAGTTTCTCTCGAAAGAAGTGAGTGGGAGGAAAGTAGAACTTGATGAGGTAACTGTACCTGCTCCCTTATTGGAAAGTAGTTCATCACATAAATCTGTTCCCGTGACTCCTACACCAATTAGTGAGGAAGCTAATGATGATGATCATGTAACTTCAGATCAAGTTACTACTGAACTTCGTAGGTCAACCAGAGTAAGATCCGCACCAGAGTGGTACGGTAATCCTGTTCTGGAGGTCATGTTACTTGACCATGACGAACCTACGAACTATGAGGAAGCGATGATGAGCCCAGATTCCGCAAAATGGCTTGAGGCCATGAAATCTGAGATGGGATCCATATATGAGAACAAAGTGTGGACTTATCGGCAAGCCATCGAGAAGAAAATGGATCTTCAAGAGGAAGACGGACGCTGATAGTAGTGTTACTATCTACAAAGCTAGAATTGTCGCAAAAGGTTTTCGACAAGTTCAAGGTGTTGACTATGATGAGAGTTTCTCACTCGTATCTATGCTTAAAGTCTGGCCGAATCATATTAGCAATTGCCGCATTTTATGAAATTTGGCAAATGGATGTCAAAACTGCATTCCTTAATAGATCTCTTAAAGAAGAGTTGTATATGATGCAACCAGAAGGTTTTGTCAATCCGAAAGATACTAACAAAGTGTGTAAGCACCAGTGATCCATTTATGGACTGGTGCGAGCATCTCGGAGTTGGAATGTACGCTTTGATAGTGTGATCAAAGCATATAGTTTTATACAGACTTGCGGTGAAGCCTGTATTTACAAGAAAGTGAGTGGGAGCACTACAACCTTTTTGATAAGTATATGTGAATGACATATTGTTGATCGGAAATGATGTAGAATTTTCTGGAAAGTATAAAGGAGTGTTTGAAAGGAGTTTTTTTTCCAAAGAAAGACCTCGGTGAAGCTGCTTACATATTGAGCATCAATATCTATAGAGATAGATCGAGACGCTTGATAAGTTTTTTTTCAATGAGTACATACCTTGACTAGTTTTTGAAGTAAGTTCAAAATGGAATAGTCAAATAAGGAGTTCTTGCCTGTGTTACAAGGTATGAAGTTGAGTAAGACTCAAAGCCCGACCACGGCAGAAGATAGAGAGAGAATGAAAGTCATTCCCTATGCCTCAGCCATAGGTTCTATAAAGTATGCCATGTTGTGTACCCGACCTATTGTATACCCTGCCCTGAGTTTGGCAAGCAAGTACAATAATGATCTAGGATTAGATCATCGGAGAGCGGTCAAAATCATCCTTAGAGGACTAAGGAAATATTTCTTGGTTATGGAGGTGATAAAGAGTTCGTCGTAAAGAGTTACGTTGATTCAAGCTTTGACACCGATCTAGATGACTCTAAGTCACAATCCGGATACATATTGAAAGTGGGAGCAATTAGCTAGAGTAGCTCCGTGCAGAGCATTGTAGACATAGAAATTTGCAAAATACATATGGATCTGAATGTGGCAGACTCATTGACTAAACTTCTCTCACAAGCAAAACATGATCACACCTTAGTAATCTTTGGGTGTTAATCACATGGTGATGTGAACTAGATTACTCACTCTAGTAAACCCTTTGGGTGTTGGTCACATAGCAATGTGAACTATGGGTGTTAATCACATGGTGATGTGAACTATTGATGTTAAATCACATGGCGATGTGAACTAGATTATTGACTCTAGTGCAAGTGGGAGACTGAAGGAAATATGCCCTAGAGGCAATAATAAAGTTGTTATTTATATTTCCTTATATCATGATAAATGTTTATTATTCATGCTAGAATTGTATTAACCGGAAACTTAGTACATGTGTGAATACATAGACAAACAGAGTGTCACTAGTATGCCTCTACTTGACTAGCTCGTTGAATCAAAGATGATTAAGTTTCCTAGCCATAGACATGAGTTGTCATTTGATTAACGGGATCACATCATTAGAGAATGATGTGATTGACTTGACCCATTCCGTTAGCTTAGCACTTGATCGTTTAGTATGTTGCTATTGCTTTCTTCATGACTTATACATGTTCCTATGACTATGAGATTATGCAACTCCCGAATACCGGAGGAACACTTTGTGTGCTACCAAATGTCACAATGTAACTGGGTGATTATAAAGGTGCTCTACATGTGTCTCCGATGGTACTTGTTGAGTTGGCATAGATCAAGATTAGGATTTGTCACTCCGATTGTCGGAGAGGTATCTCTGGGCCCTCTCGGTAATGCACATCACTATAAGCCTTGCAAGCAATGTGACTAATGAGTTAGTTGCGGGATGATGCATTACGGAACAAGTAAAGAGACTTGTCGGTAACGAGATTGAACTAGGTATTGAGATACCGACGATCGAATCTCGGGCAAGTAACATACCGGTGACAAAGGGAACAACGTATGTTGTTATGCGGTTTGACCGATAAACATCTTCGTAGAAAATGTAGGAACCAATATGAGCATCCAGGTTCCGCTATTGTTTATTGACCTAAGATGAGTCTCGGTCATGTATACATAGTTCTCGAACCCGTAGGGTCCGCACGCTTAACGTTCGGTGACGATCGGTATTATGAGTTTATGTGTTTTGATGTACCGAAGGTTATTCGGAGTCCCGGATGTGATCACGGACATGACGAGGAGTCTCGAAATGGTCAAGACATAAAGATTGATATATTGGACGACTATGTTTGGACTTCAAAATAGTTTCGGGTGAGTTCGGGCATTTACCGGAGTACCGGGGGTTACCGGAACCCCCCCGGGGAGCATATGGGCCTTAATGGGCCTTAGTGGGAGAGGAGAGAAGGAATCCTAGTAGGGGGCGCGCCCCCCAAGCCCAATCCGAATTGGGTGAGGGGGCCGGCCCCCCTTTCCTTTCTCCTTCCCCCTCTTCCTTCTATTCCTAGTGGTACTAGGAAAAGGGGAGTCCTACTCCTACTAGGAGGAGGACTCCTCCCCCCTTGACGCGCCTAGAGGCCGGCCGGCCTCCCCCCTTCCCTCCTTTATATACGTGGGGAGGGGGGCACCCTAGGACACACAAGTTGATCATTGATCTCTTAGCCGTGTGCGGTGCCCCCCTCCACCAAAATCCACCTCGGTCATATCGTTGCAGTGCTTAGGCGAAGCCCTGCGACGGTAGCTTCATCATCACCGTCATCATGCCGTCGTGCTGACGAAGCTCTCCCTCGACACTCTACTAGACCATGAGTTCGTGGGATGTCACCAAGCCGAACGTGTGCAGATCGCGGAGGTGCCGTACTTTCGGTGCTAGGATCGGTCGATCGCGAAGACGTATGACTACATCAACCGTGTTGTCATAACGCTTCCGCTTATGGTCTACGAGGGTACGTGGAATACACTCTCCCCTCTCGTTGCTATGCATCACCATGATCTTGCGTGTGCGTAGGAATTTTTTTGAAATTACTACGTTCCCCAACAAGTTCGCCACCGGTGCAAATATAGGGAACAAAGCAGCATATCATATACACTGGTTGTCAAAGTTGGCGACCAGTGCAAATATACGCCGCGGCAAAAAAAGTCCAGAACTGAAACCACTTCAGAAGAGCTCAAGAAACAATATCCTGGGTACCCATAATGCTGGCAAGATGCACTACAAAAAAATACACATCCGTGACATTTTGGGCCGAACAATTTTTTTTTCTTTCATACTTATGACACTTCTATGACGATAATTGTGACAAAACCCGGTATCATCATAGATGTGGTGGGCTCCTACTTCTATGACAAAAAATCATGACAGAAAATGGGCTTTTCGTCCTGGGCAGGCCGGAGACGCAGCTGCATGACATTCTTTGGGTCGTCCATGACGGAAAAAACCGTGGTAGAAGCGAGGGCGAGGAAAATATCGGGGTGTTCCCCGTTACGATGGGTGGTCGGGGCCGAGCGATGCGCATTTCTCTTGTACACGCACGCGCGTGGGTGCGAGGCGTTGGGCTCTAACTGAACCCGAGCGAGGCATTGGGCTCTAACTGAACCCAAGCGATTGCACTGCAGGCTACGCGTTACTGAGCCCGAGCGATCGATCGATGGCTGTTAACTGAACCCGATCGAGCGATTCCTTCGCTACTGCTGCTAACTGAAACCGATCGATGCTGCCTCTGGATGAACAGTGAGCGTTGCTGGGGGGGTTTGGATGAACAGTTCCCGGTGGGGGTGGATGAACAGGACCCCGTGGTGTTGCCTCTGGATGAACAGGACCCCGATCGATCGAGTCGGTTGGGGCTGGATGAACAGGACCCCGTGGAGGGCTGGATGAACAGGACCACCCCATGGAGGGCTGGATGAACAGTAGACGGTGGAGGGCTGGATGAACAGTAGCCCGTGGAGGGGTGGTTGAACAGGAGCCCGTGGAGAGGGCTGGATGAACAGGAGCCCGTGGATGAACAGTCACAGGTGGAGGCTGGAGGAGGTCGACGGTGGATAAACAGTAGCCCATGGAGGCTGGAGGGGGTCGACGGTGGAGAAGAACAGTATCCCGTGGAGTCCCGTTTTGCGGTACGCCACACCCCTCCCGATGAACAGGACCCCCGTTTCGACCGTAGCGCTCCAACACAAGTCCGTTTCCTCCGTTTTGCGGTACGCCACACCCCTCCCGATCAACAGGACCCCGTTTCGACCGTAGGAGGTCCAACAGAAGTTCGTTTCCTCCGTTTTGCGGTACGCCAGGCCTCGTTTCCATCGGCTGTTCCGTCCAAGCCAGTTGGCTCCCATGCGTTCCGTTGCCTCCCGATGAACACGACACATTCCATTGCCTCCCCATGAACGCGATGACGACGCTGTTTTTTTGCGGGCGACGACGACGCTGTTTCTCCGTTCCGACCCAGCCATGTACACGAGCCCTAGCCGTACGTATGCGCGAGTAGGCGTTCGAGACCCCGCTCGTATGTATGTACGTGGCCGTATTTTCTTTCTTGCACACTGGCTGCTGTACGTACGTGTACATGCTACGTGCGCGCCTCTACTACGACATGTGCACGCCTCTACATCGACCAGTATGTACGTACACATTCGCGACCAGAATGACAACGCTACGTACGCTTTGACCAGGTGGGTCCTGACTATCAGGCACTTCCTTGCGTGCGAAGATGTAGCTGGTGGGTCCCAGCAGTCAGGGGGGCGAATCGTTTTTTTTGCCTGGACGCACTTCCTTGCGTGCGAAGATGTAGCTGGTAGGTCCCAGCAGTCAGGGGGGAAACATTTTTCTCGCGAAATATGGTTGCCCGTCCGGTGGGTCCCTGCTGTCAGGTGGAGGAATCATTATTTTCCGCGTAATAAGGAGGCACTTCCTTGCTGCGGCCGTGGACCCAGCTGTTAGCCTCTCCACGTACAGTCCACGTCCGATGGAAGCCGTTCCTTGACCACGTTGACCACGCCGCACCGAGAGCACCAGGGCGGTGGACGATGGCGAGGCCTAGGAAGGGGACGACACGGAGCCAGGGAAGACGCGACAGTGGATGCCCACGCGTAGAGGAGTATGAGGGTTCACTGGTTCGCTGCGGTGTGAGGCTGCCGTCGCCGCAGAATAACAGGGGGTGTGGGTGAGTAGAGGGATGGCCTGGCCAGCGGTGGGAGTAGTAGGGGCGGTGAGGCCTCCACCGCATCGCAGCCGGCCACGGGAGGCAGGAGCACGAGGCACAACCGGCGCTGGTTTGGGCGGCTGGAGCAAGAAGACCAGAGGTTGAAGAAGCACTACGGCCGTTGGATGGACATCGTACGGTCACTGGAGCTAGAATCGTGCATATTGACTAAGTTGACAAAGCCCTCCGTCCCCGTCAACTTAGTAGGCCCACAAGTCAGCCTGCCACTATACTGGGTCCCAGCTAGCGGGGGGAGTATTCATTTTTGTGTGCGTAATAAGGAGGCACTTCCTTGCGTGCGAAGATATAGCTGGTGGGTCCGAGCTGTCAGCGGCGGTAACGTTTTTTTCGCGAAATACAGAGGCCCTTTCGGTGGGTCCCAGATGTTAGGTGGAGGAATCATTATTTTGCGCGTAATAAGGAGGCATTTCCTTGCGTGCGGCCGTGGACCCAGCTGTCAGCCTCTCCACGTACAGTCCACTTCAGATGCATGTCGGTCGTTGACCACGTTGACCAGGCCGCGCCGAGAGCACCAGGGCGGTGGACGACGGCGAGGCCTAGGAACGACACCGAGGCAGGGAAGACTCGGCAGTTGTTTCCCACGCGGAGGGGAGTACGACTGTACGAGGATTTACTGGTTCGTCTGTCGTCACCGGAGAATAACAACTGGTGTGGGTGAGTAGAGGGATGGCCAGGCCAGCGATGGGAGTACGGTGGGGTGGTGAGGCCTACGCGGCAGCACAGCCAGCCGCGGGGAGGAGGGAGAGGGCAGTCCCGCCGGCGCTTGTTTGAGCGGCTGGAGCAGGAAGAGCAGAGATTGAAGAAGCACGACGGCCGTTCGATGGACATCCAACAATCACTGCTTGTGCGTCAACCTTTTTTTTAGGAAAGCCTCAAATCTGTGGAAAACAGCATACAACCCATCTGCCATTATTTGTAATAATTTACAGCCCATTTGCTAATTCTTAAGGTTTTTTTGGAGCCCATATTCTTTTTGTTAGCATTACAACCCATATTGTGGCCACGGTTAAAAAATTATACGAAATTTTGCATATTTCGGTGCGGTCCGAACTGTTTTTAATCCTGAAATTTCGAGTCACATTCAAACTGATTTTAAAAATAAATGTATATTAATATAAAATCCAACAAATTGTCCACGCATAAAAATCAATGCAATTTAAAATCTCGAAATGAAAAAAAAAAGAAATTTGAAACTAATTGCCGGTTTAATGTGTTTTAAAAATGTATAGCCCATTTCTCATTACTTGGCCATTTTCTCGGCCAGCCGAATGAAGCTCTCCTCGTCTTGAAAGATTTGCACCCCAACAGGCCTAATAAAGCGACTTACTTGGCAAATCACAAAAAAACTGGGCTGTGGCCGTGGACCCAGCTGTCAGCCTCTCCATGTACAGTACTCTTTCGATGGAAGTCGGTCGTTGACCACATTGACCACGCCGTGCCAAGAGCACCAAGGCGGTGGATGACGGCGAGGCCTAGGAAGGGGAAGACGCGGAGCCGGGGAAGACGCGGCAGTGGATGCCCACACGGAGAGGAGTACGAGGGTTCACTGGTTCGACTGCGGTGTGAGGCTACCGTCACCGCAGAATAACAGGGGGTGTGGGTGAGTGGAGGGATGGCCTGGCCAGTGGTGGGAGTAGTATGGGGGCGGTGAGGCCTCCGTGGCAGCACAGCCGGCCACGGGAGGCAGGAGCAGGCGGCACGACCGGCGCTGCTTTGGGCGGCTGGAGCAAGAAGACCAGAGGTTGAAGAAGCACTATGGCCGTTGGATGGACATCGTACGGTCACTGGAGCTAGAATCGTTCATATTGACTAAGTTGACAAAGCCCTCCGTCCCTGTCAACTTAGTAGGCCCACAAGTCAGCCACCCACTATGGTGGGTCCCAGCTAGCAGGGGGTATTCATTTTTTTGTGCGTAATAAGGAGGCACTTCCTTGCCTGCGAAGATATAGCTGGTGGGTTCAACCTGTCAGCGGGGGGAACGTTTTTTTCGCGAAATACAGAAGCCCTTCCCGTGGGTCCTAGCTGTCAGGTGGAGGAATCATTATTTTGCACGTAATAAGGAGGCATTTCCTTGCGTGCGGCCGTGGACCCAGCTGTCAGCCTCTCCACATACAGTCCATTTCCGATGGATGTCGTTCATTGACCACGTTGACCAGGCCGCGCCGAGAGCACCAGGGCGGTGGAAGATGGCGAGGCCTAGGAAGGGAACGACACGGAGCCAGGGAAGACTCGACAGTTGTTTCCCACGCGGAGGAGTATGAGGGTTTACTGGTTCGTCTCCCGTCCCCAGAGAATAACAACAGGTGTGGATGAGTAGAGGGATGGCTAGGCCAGCGATGGGAGTACGGTGGGGCGGTGAGGCCTGCGCGACAGCATAGCCGACCGCGAGAGGAGGGAGCAGGCAGTCCTGCTGGCGCTTGTTTGAGCGGCTGGAGCAGGAAGAGCAGAGATTGAAGAAGCACGACAGCCGTTGGATGGATATCCAACAGTCACTACTCTCGTGTGCATTATTTCTAATAATGTACAACCCATTTGCTAATTCTTAAGAATTTTTTTGGAGCCCATCTTCTTTTTGTTAGCATTATAACCCATATTGTGGCCACGGTTAAAAAGTATACGAAATTTTGCATATTTCAGTGCGGTCAACTGTTTTTAATCCTGAAATATTGATTCACATTCAAACTATTTTGAAAAATAATTTATATAAATATAAAATCCAAATAATTGTCCACGCATAAAAATCAATGGAATTTAAAATCTTGTAATAAAGAAAATTGAAACTAATTCCCGGTTTGAGGTGTTTTAAAAATGTACAGCCCATTTCTGGGCAAACCGAATGAAACTCTCCTCGTCTTGAAAGACTTGCAGCCCCAGCAGGGCTGATAAAGCAAGTAGGCCTCGTTTGGGTATTTCTTTAAAAAAATAGAACTGGGCTAGCCATTTTCAGCAAGAAAAAAATACAACTGGGCTCATGATGTGGTAAACATAAATAAAACCCTGGCTAGACGGGCCACAGCCCCCGCACAGCCCCATTGTTACCCTGACCCGTCGCTAAAACTAGTATAAATAACAACTGCTTGTTCCTCAAAAAAAAAAACCGCGCGACCTGCTGGGTCAATGGTGTCAGCCGCTCGTAGTGTAATTCTCTCGTTTATGGACTACGTTGACAATGGCGTGAGCCCCAGATGTCCAACCATTAGGTGGAACCATATTTTTGGGCTTGTAATATAGAGGCAGTTGCTTGCGTACTGCCATGACGCTGGTGGGTCCCTACTATCATCCTCTCCACGTACAGTCATCTCCTTGTTCCTCTCGGTTGTTGACGACGTTGACAACGCAAGAGGGCGGCGCACCGCGCACGGCGAGCGAACCAAGGCCGCAAGGCGGAGGACAACAGCGAGGCCTCGGACGGAACGAACAGGAGCCGTGGAAGATGTGCCGGTCTATTCGCAGGCGGAGGGGAGTACGAGGGTTGACTGGTTCGGGTGCGGGTGCGTGTTGGGGCTGACGTCGCCGGAGAATAACAGGACGCGTGGGGGAATAGAGGGAGGGACTGGCCAACGTTGGAGGGTACGTACGGTAGGGCGGCGGAGGCGCAGCCAGCCATGGGAGGCGGGAGCAGGCGGAGCCGACGGGGTGGTTTGGTTTGGGTGGCTAGAGGAAGAAGAAGACAAGAGATAGAAGATACACGACAGATGTTGGATGTCAATCAAACGGCTGGTAGGCAAAATCGTTTGTTGACTGGCTAGTAAGTCGACACCACCTTGGATAGTCTATTTCCTCACGGGTCCCAAATGTCAGAATCCAAATCTGTCACGGTCATGCAGCCTTTCCTATGAAAATTTACAGCTCATTTGATGTGCTAGTTCGAAATAAGTTTATGGGTGTTGGTGGGGGCTAATCACTTGGCTTCTGTAATGCACAGTGAGCTCAAGCAGCTGGCGAGAGTGATGTTATTTCCCTTGGTTGGGATTTGTTAGTTGTTACAATATTTCACTCTAAATTAAACGACTGGCAAGCCATTTTCCTTGCTTCAAAGAAAATATGACAGTCACAGCCGAGTTGAAAAGGGAAAGAACATCTAACTCGAGCTTACAAACTGTACAAAAGCACGAGGGTTATTTGTTCATCAGGTTTACAAAAAAACCCAGGTTGAAAAGGGCAATGACATCTAACTCCAGCACTGTTTTCGGCAGTCACAGTCAAATGGATCGGTCAGGTCCATAGAATGAACATCCTGGGTCGTAAAATTTACTGGATTATGACCACAATATGTTGTAAATAGAAGCCCGGCACGTTCAGAAGCTCGTTTGCCCACCTGAAACTCCTTTTTTGCTCTTCCACATACCCATCCGTCAAAACCATGCTGCTGATAAACTTAAGCCTGATGGACAATAGTAACCTCGCATTCAGCAGGAAGAATGTGACAAATCTAGTGTTTGCACGGTTGGCTACATATCGTTCTAGTATTATTGTCTTCAATCGAATCTCATGAGAAGTGAGAAAATCCCGATGCTTACGAATCCACCGATTGGTTATAACTTTCTTACCCTGTCATGTTGCCTAAATAGACATGAAGATTGAAAACAGTTAAGGTCTAAAAAAAGAGTGTCGAAAGAGCAACAACTGAACGGTTAATTCTAGTACACTATATGCGGGCTTCCAATGTGCGTGAAATTATCACCTTTATATACAACTTCTCCAGACATGGAAAGCATTGCAGCAAGCCAATAATCTTGTTCAGATCAAAACCATTCATTTGGATATATAAGATCTTGACATAATCCAGCACCATTGATAGGCCATCCATGGAGAAACTCTTCATTGAGCATAGAACATAATATTAGTACAAAATGTGTACTCCAAGATGACATATAACTTATGCGCAAAAATTTAAAATGCAGCTTATGGTTACAAGTGTAGATGATAATATAAAGTACCTGAAGAACTGTGGAGCCAAACACCATATTGAAATGAGCACAGAGATCATGTATTACACCCAAGGTCTCCAGTTTAGGCGCAGAGAGGACGGTTATTTGCAACGGTGAATAACTAGAATCAAGGATCAACCTTTGAAGTGAAGGGGCATCTTGGATGATGTGCTGCCTTCCGTCAAAAGAAATTCCAATTCTTACAAGGTTAGGCGACTTTATTTGGAGACAACCGATTCTAACTGTGAAAACAAGCACCAAGAACTCCAGGGCAGGGCAACTGGAGTGGATGATGCTGTGCAATGAGGCCTCCGATATACGAAGCCGCACAAGTGAAAGTTTCTTGAGAAATGGGAGTCAAAGGTTTAGTACCAGATTGTCTGATAGGTCACACAACGGAAAGGTGGCGGTGTGGAGAGAGGAGGAAAACCGCAAGATGGACATCGGTGCTTAGGGCACAGGTAGATGGCTTTCGATATCTGGTAGGTGATTTCCAGGGGAATAGTAGAACTCAAGCAGCTGTAGTTCTGTGAATTCATGGGATTTCAGCCAGGCGGCCACTGTGCAGGGCATGGTATGCTTGCTCAGGTAGCATGAAAGGATGCAGAGACTTTCAACCGAGCCCTGCTGGGAGGATATGATGGCTCTGGGGATTTCAAAATCATTGAAGAGAGATAGCTGACGACAGTCGAGATTAAGGGGCACGACGCGCCATAGAGGGCGCCACCGAATTGAGAGGACTTGGGTGCGGTAGCAATCCTTAGTGGGGAGAAGCGAGATTATCTCCCCAAGGACGGCGTCCGGGAGATCGCTGATGCGGTCCACCCGAGATTCTACGGGTTCCTGCGATCCAGTGGGGGCGGGGTCGCCGCTTCTCCCCGCGCTGCCGGGTGCGGGATCTACAACAGGCGTCGCCGCTGGCGGGAGCCTCATCTTCTTGGCACTGGGGTCAGCCGACTCGATTTTCCTCGAGGGCGTCGCGTCGCGCTCACGGATTTGAGCAGAGTAACGAATGATGAGCCTAGTTGTAGTGCGAGTGAAGAAGAAGGGGAGCTGGGGTTTTTCTATAGTAGTGAGGAAGAAGGGTTGCTGGGGTTTTCTGTAGGAGTGAGGTGAGGAATTTGGGGGTACGAGTGGAGCGAGCTGACGTGAGGTGGGTGGGAGTGAGGAGGAAGAAGAACACCCATGTTTTTTTGGGGGGCGGTGTGCTGGGTGTGGGTAGCGCCTCTCATTCAGTAAATATATGGACTTTTGAATTGATTTTACCATTTACTAGGGTGGATGGGCTTTTTTGTCTTGGGCCCAGAGAAACAATTACTACTAGTACAGTGGAGACACTCTACAGCTACCCAGAAAAACAATTACTACTAGTATAGTGGATACAATACCGCTTCTGGCTCCTCCTAGGTCATCGAAACGTCTCCCTCTACTGAATGCCGTTATACTTTTGTTCAACGACATGCGGGCCATGCAGCGCGCGGGCCGAAATGCCATCCACCAAATTAGAAGGCAGTATGCAGGCGGAGAGCACCCCGGTGGTAGCGCGGCAGTAACGAGCCGTCGTATCACAAAACCCCACCTCCCCGCAGTCTAAGTTTGACGGACGAAGCAACCATCATTTCACTCTTCGCTGAATCCCCTTCTCCCTCACCGTCTTCAAGAAAGGCAACACTCACATCTGCCACTGTTCTTCTCTCCCAACGAAGGGAAGGTAAGCGGATCCGTGATGTTGGTATATTTTTGTTCAGAGAAAAAAAGAACTTTTGCAAAGCAGTAACCGATCCTCACTCTTTTTTTTGTTTCATTGTCATTGCGATTGTGTTTTCCTTTCAGTGATCTCCTAGTATTCGTCAGTTTCATGATGGACCAAGGAGAACCAGGCAAAGATCTGCCGATATTGGAGCAGACGCGGGAGGCTGATCCCCACGAGGCAGAGAGCTCCAAGAAGATGGAGGCAGCCACCGAGCCGACCCCAGATACGCTCACGGCCACTACTGAGATGGTCAACGCCCCATGTGAGGTTACAGCCCCCGTGGCACTGCAGGAGCAGTTTTCCCCCTTCGAGGATGTGCCCCCCGCTGAGCTGCGCAAGGTGATTTCTTCTTTGCCGATCTCGATTGTGGTTTTTCATCTAAGTATGTGGTGATGAATAATGTAAAATTTTATTAGCTTCGATGCCATGCTATACATAGTGGTTTAAATAACTTGTGTTTCTTATACTGGAAAGTAATTCAGAATTTGTTTCTGTTTCAATTAGAGCCCTGATGCAGACAAGGATTGTGTTGTTGTACATGTCACTCGCTATGAGGCGGATGACCTGAATATACGCACTGGGAAAACAGAATTTTTAGGCTGTTGGATCCTGGAAGCCATTTGCGCTTATACCAATGAAGAGTTGTATTCCAGCCTCACTGTTGTCAGGCGTGTTGTCCAGGGTGTACTGAAGCACAAGAAGTTCAAAGCTACTCCTTCGTTTGTGAGGCATACTGTTCTTGTCAAGCTTACGCAGGAAGATGACGTGGCATGCCCCCACAAACAAGTTTATGAGTGGCAAGGCCACAAGGTTGTCTTCATGAAGGTTCACAGGATTGAGCTGCTGCCAGACATCCTCGATGATGTTCATGGCAAGGTCCGTCTTGTGTCCAACCCAAATTAGATCGAGGGATGAAATAGTTGCCCCAGCTAGTGTTTAATAGTAGTTTGGATTGTGTCTAATTATCCGAACCTTGCATGTTATTGAGCCCTCTGGGGCTAGTACTCTGTTTGAATCCGTCTATGGGAACTGCTGCTACTTTTGTGTGCCCATGAATCATGTCAGAACCATCGTAATTGTTGCCGAAACAGATGCGTCCTCACTAGTTTTTTCATGAATATGGCATGGTAAGACATAAGTTGTCATGGTTTATCATACGAGCACTGTGTGTTTTGATGAAATAGAGTACTCGTTCGAGAACTATGCGCCGACGTATACATAAGTACTTGTAAACACTGTTGGTGCTACCCCACTTGTAAGCAGTTCTGCAAAACACGGCACATTGGCTCAACTTGCTTCAACACTAGGTTATCGACCAGCTAACAATCAACAATCTGCTGTCTGACATATAAGCAACTATGTATCTTGTTACAGTGGTTCATGCAGTTAACTGAGGCCACAATGTAAATTCCAAACGTTCACACGCTAGTCCAGCGTTCATGTGGAACACTCACATTAAACTCGGCTTCATAAAAAACTTGAAAAGCATAAGTTAAGCAATTTTATACATCTCAATGATTCATAGAACATAACAAACATATACTAGTTCACAGCAAAAGAAAAAGCTATGAGAAGGTTTACAAATCAGGAAAAAACAAGCAAGGTTTCTCTGAGCAAAGGGCCTCCCGGCAGGCTTAAATTTCCTGGAGTTCACTCTGGTTTTTTCTTGTTGCCACCATCCAGGGTTAGGTTCTCTCATTCCAGAATAACCAATTATAATTGTGTTCTCAGCTGGAATGCTGAACTGAACCATGTAGTGTACTGACCAGCTGAAAGTCTTGTGCATTCCACTAAATTCAAGCACCGCTATTTGCAGAAATAAGCAGACCACAATGCCTCTTGTCCGCGCACCTGTCCAAAAAACCGCCGTGCAGCCGTGCCAGCTAGTCCTCGGTCCATGGATGAACTGGTAGAAAGTGCATTCCGGACTAGGATGCAGTTGTTTTCGCTCGTCCTTACATTGCAATCAGGAAGTAAAACGTACGAATCAACTTCTTTTATATTGCGTTGGTCATTCTACCTAGTAACTACCAATATAGGAATACTTGGAAGACGGGTGGTTAGACGACGACAACGAGGGATAGCCATCTCATTTTGCGCAGTTCTACTAAAACTGAGGTGTGTGCTTTTGATTGCGCGGATAGAAACGATACGGAGATAGACATCCCGAAACGATATGGAGACAGACATCCCTGTTTGCGCAAATATGAAATACGGTTATTTAAACAGTGAAAGATATTTGCAGTGGCGTATGATTAACAGCAGCATCTATTGTTATAATTGGCACTAGATTGACAGTATGAAAGTGTCCTGAAGTAAGTAGCATCACATCACATCAACATTGCCACTAGATTAACATGCAGAACAATAGCACTAGTATTACTGTCATGAGAGTAGCACATGGTCAGTAATTGTGCAATCAAATTTGTGCAGTTCCACTGGGATGAAGCAATGTTAGCGGTGTGAGATTTAAGTGTAACTGCAAAAACACAATTCATGGGAAATAAAGCAAGACGGAAGCACTTCATAAAATGGTGGTGGTATTGCTTCAATTTATCGACGGCACTAGACCATTACTTATAGTGACATTAGGTGGCATTGCTTAATGCTTCATGTGATTTTACATTAACAGTAGCGATATGGGCGTAGGGACAGCAGGGGCATAAAGTGGTGAGGCAGATGTGGTTGCCGAGAGCGGCAAACACTCAGGCAGCATGTCTGCATTTGTCCCATTTTTTATCTCCTCGGCGACATTTTCCTATGTGAGCATAGGAAATCTAGACTTGCTCATTCTCATTTGCGTTGTCCCCCAACACCCGTCACTTTCTTTCCTTTTTCAACCAAGAGATAGGTCCACTTCCCCCCACCCTTCGCCATCCACCATGCTTTCTTCATATTTTCAACCAAGAGACCGATTGGGTAGCCAGTATCTACTACTTTCCCCCGTTTCCTCTTAGAACCAAGTCCTAGATTCATGCTACAGCTTTCCCACTTTCTTCCCTGTTTGAACCAACTCTTAGAGTCGACTGTATGAACTAGCTTTACCTCTAATAATAGTAAAAGTCTAGGTGGCTTTGGAACAGCGGACGGAAGTAGAAAAATATCCACACGAAGCCAAGTGGGGAGCTGGGGCAGTAGAGCAAGGCAGGTTTCGAAGGAATATATACCTGAGGGTTGTCGGCATGTGGCAAAGACGGCGTCGGGAGGCCGCATCTTGGCCACAATATCGCAGGGAGGAAGAAGGGGTCGGAGGCCCTCCTGAGCCGGCGCTCTCTCGGAGAGAACGGCACGGCCGCCGATCGAGACGCGCGGGCAGCCATTGGTCTCCTCCCTCGCCGACAACGACAGCGTGAACGATGCACCTACACCCCTGCCCCGGCCGAGGTTGTCCGGCCGGATTTGTGACCAGCCATGAGCTGAGAGAGAGTGTGGCCACCTATGTCTTGCTTAGATCTAGAGAGCATGAGAGAGTGAACGAGAGGAACCCTAGTAAAGCAAGCGCTAAGGCTCCTGGTTATATATATAATGGAGTGATTTTGGTGTACCAGCTTCAAAAAAATGCGCTCCTACATGTACCCGCGAGTAGGTTTGAGAGAACTAGTGCGTGCGTGCACTGCTTCTCTTCGTGAGAGTACCATATACTATTCCCAAAGAACGTTCGCCACAAGAGTAATAGTATAAGTGTGTGACATGTCAGCTAAAATAAAATGTGCGCGACGTCTTTTGTTTTTTACAAGTTCTGAGGGTAGGGTGTGAAGAGCACATATGTGTGTGACGTCTACCTGCAGATAGACGGTGGGTGCGAGAGGACTCGGGAGAGTCGTGACTCATGAGGGTGCGTGTGTGTGTGAGAGAGAGGGGGGCACGTATCAATGCAATGCATGTGTCCGTAAATCATTATCCGACAAACGTTCGCCACAAGCCTTTTCCTGACGAACGCCGTAAGAACCGTTAGATCGGCATCCGACAGTGTCAGTTTTTCCATGTCATTTAATAGAACAGCCACTCCTCCTACACACAAATCTTCCACGTGAGTGTTAGCAACTGCCATATGCTCCCTCCGTTCCAAAATGCAGTGCATATAGCTTTATTGAAAATTCGAACCTCGCAAACTTTTACCGAGTTTTCGTGTACCAAATTGCACATATAGAATACCCTGTATATATCAATTCATTCATCTTCGAGAGGTAACTATAAAGATGGGGGAGGAGTCTACAAAGAAAGACCATTGTATCACCTGCAGCAATTTTAACCATCCTTTGGTGTGGAGGAATATCATAGGAACTCTATATGATATGATTTTTATAGGATTTTTTTCCTTTAGAGACAATTGCTTCATAGGAATAGATTCATATACTCCACATTTCAAAGGAAATAAACATGATATCATTTCTATAGCTTTAGAGCCACTTGGTTCCTATGAATGGATTCCTATACTCCCATAATTTCAAAGGAAAATAAACATTAGCGTATATTCAATAGAAAAGTTCCTATGATATGAACCAAATTACATCTCTTTTCTAATCCCTCCTCATAGGAATTGAGATACATGTCATCTCTAGATTCAATAGAAAAGTTCCTATGATGTGAACCAAATGACATCTCTTTTCCAATCCCTGCTCATAGGAATTGAGATACTCCATGTCATCTCTTTCCCTACAACTTCCATGTATACATCTTCTATTCCTAAATAGCTAGTACGACCCACTAGTAGCTTGTTTCCAAGACATGCAACTATGGCATAAGAACTATATAGTGTGCGAATAACTTTGAAAGATGGTCGCTAGATGAAGCTAATCCGACAGTGCAGAGATGGCAAATCCGAGCACTAATGGCCGTTGGATATCATCAACATTCCACCAGATCTGCCACATGTACAATTTAGAAGACTCCATAGTTGAACTTAAGCATAATGCACAAACCTCAAAACACAAGCACTTCTCCTTTGTTCTAGAATCTTCCGTATCATAATTGATTTTTTTTTCTAAATGAATTGCCATCATTTGTTTTTTGCTTTATGCTTTACAATGCACAACCCCATGAATCTTAACATTTTTATAAAACTAATTGATTTTGAATGAGATGAACTATAAGAACTAAACAAACATCTACATCATGCATATATGACTCAAAGCTTTACATGCTATAGTGTGTATTTATTCATAATTTGGTTTCAAAATCTCATGCGTTCAATGCATGTGTACCTTACTAGTTTTGAGTAGAGTAGCAAATTTCACACGGCCCCGGGTATACCAAAATGCAGGGCCCATGCATCATTGCCTTTCGGTCGAACCTACGTCCACAATTTTTTGTATGTACTATATCTCCACTGGTCCCTGAACCCAAATGCTGCCTCGTTCCCCTAAAACCAAGCGGACCACACATATTTAAGGCGTCGACTCGAACTAAATCCCTCTCCCGTTTACTACGACGTGTCCCCGCACGCCGTAGTAGTACTCCTACAAACCCTACCGCCGCATGCATCATCGGTTTTCTTCAAGAGGACGAGGGAGAAGCCGATTTGTAGTGGAGGCGCTTTAAAAAAAGATCTGTAGTGGAGACCCCTACCCTAGGGTTCCCTAGGTAGCTGCCGCACGCATCATTGGTTTTCTCTTTCTTTACGCTCTTGCGCCCTAGAGTGAAATGATGGTTGCTTCGTCCGTCCAGCTTAATGCAGGAAAGGTGGGGCTTTGTGATTTGACCCCTCATCGCTAATTTTCTACTACTGCGGCGCTACGACCGGGGTGCCTCCAATTCCAACCGCTGCTCCGAACTGTAATTTGGTGCATCGCACGTGGAACAAGACAGTGGATGAGCCACATGTCAGCCAAAGGGGTCCTATTAAGTGTGTCGCCATTTCGTGTGCAGACTGACCCTGCTTGAGTTGCTACGCCAACACGACATGTGCAGCCTACCACTTGGTTTTGCTCCTTGGTGAATCCTGACTATATTGATCTAAAAAGATACGTACTGAACTACCCTCTCCGTCTCGTTTTTTAGGCGTCTCGGTTTATAGGGCGTGCACGTAGTTCTAGGTCATCCATTTGACTAACTAAATATGAGTTACTATGTCACAAAAAGTATATCATTGGATTATTAAGCGGATGTAGTTTCTAAACATATACTGTTCATCACATATATAGCCAGTTAAATTCTCAACCTAGAACGACATGCATGCCATGTAAACCGATACGGAGGAAGTATAGTAGTAAAAATGAGGTGATTTTACCGAGCGATCGGCGGGGGAGCATGGCCTGTCATGCGGTCCCACGTGTCATGATGTACGAAGGCGATGCGCGTGTCCCTCTTGAGGCAGAAGAAATACTACGTGGTTTGAGATGATGGTGAACCGAAGTGTGAAATAATGGTTGCTTCGTCCGTCCGGGAAGGTGCGGCATTGTGATTTGACGTCTCATTGCTCATTACTACTACTACTGGGGCGGTACGACTGGGGTGCATCCCCCTGCTGTTCTGCACTGTTATTTGGTGCTTGACACGTCGACCCGGTTGCTATATGTCCCACATGTCAGTGACAGGAAGTACATAATTCATGAAAGCAAGCGTCGACGGAGGGTACAAGACACGGCTTGGGTTTTTCCTGCTTCGCGCGATCCATCGATACAAACCCGGACTAAAAAAAGGCGAGGGCGGGTCTTTTCCCGCGCGGCAGGCAGGGGAGTTTGGCATAGTCTGTTCGAGGCAAGGAGGCAGGAAGGGAAACAAGCAAATAAAGGTTGAGCGACTTAGTTTTGGGAAAATCTGATTTTATGGAGTACGTACCCACTAGGGTTTATAGGGCTCATCTAAAAAACATTCGTTTTTCCGTTTTATAAGTCTCAATTCTACTACTAGTAGTAGTACCATCACATGTTGGATTTCGAGGTGCGTTAGATCACCCGATGCAAGAAGTGTCAAGAGAAAACTCACCAATGCATGTAGAAGTTCATGGAAATTTAGTGGTCATTCATGCATTCGTTCTAATTAATGCCTCGGTAAACATAACTTCTTGAGAAAAACAAGCATACTAATTACTTGTGCAAATTAGGAGTACGAAATTAATTCGACCACTCGCCGTCTACCTTGGTTGGAGAGATTTTCAAATTGAGCCATAAACTGGAAAGGAGGGAGTAGTAACTTTTGTCTCGATTACTATTTGTGGCCTTGTATAGATGCAAAATGTATTTTTTATAGTGGCCTTGTATAAGTAAATGGAGGGAGTACTAAAGGACATATATATTCCAAACAATATGATAATCTCTCTAACCAAGGTAGTAGGGATGAGGAGTAAACGGAGGGAGTAGTAAAAATTTCTCCTCGTCCTGCGAGCCACCGCGTGCGTGGGCGAGGGAGCGGGCGTAAGGCGTACAGTACTACTACTACTAGTAAGCAAGCTTCACCTCATCCTTCGAGCCACCGCGCCCGTGGGCGGGGGAGACGGCGTACTAAGCAAGCTTCTCCTCGTTCTGCGAGTTGACGGGACACATCAAAAGTACTCCAATGTATAGAGCCTTGCCTCTAAGGTAGGCTCCACATGGTTTGCCTCTTTTTTAATATAACGCGTCAAGTCAGAATTTGTTTGTTCACCCGTGGTAGACGATCCTCCCTCCATCTAGTGGACAACCAGTACACGTGTCAAATTTGTTGGGAAACGTAGTAATTTCAAAAAATTTCCTACGCACACACAAGATCATGGTGATGCATAGCAACGAGAGGGGAGAGTGTTGTCCACGTACCCTCGTAGACCGAAAGCGGAAGCGTTAACACAACGCGGTTGATGTAGTCGTATGTCATCACGATCCGACCGATCAAGTACCGAACGCACGGCACCTTCGAGTTCAGCACACGTTCAGCTCGATGATGTCCCTCGAACTCCGATCCAGCCGAGTGTTGAGGGAGAGTTTCGTCAGCACGACGGCGTGGTGACGATGATGATGTTCTACCGACGCAGGGCTTCGTCTAAGCTCCGCAACGATATTATCGAGGTGTAATATGGTGGAGGGGGGCACCGCACACGGCTAAAATATCGTATATCAATTGTGTGTGTAGAGGTGCCCCCTGCCCCCGTATATAAAGGAGCAAGGGGGAGGCCGCCGGCCTAGGAGGTGTGGCGCGCCAGGAGTCGTCCTACTCCTACCGGGAGTAGGACTCCCCCCTTTCCATGTTGGACTAGGAGTGGAGGAGGGGAAGAGGTGGAGGGGAGGAAGGAAGGGGGGCGCCGCCCCCCTCTCCTTGTCCTATTCGGACTGGGGGGGAAGGGGGGCGCGGCCCTACCCTAGCCTCCTCTCCTCTCTTCCACCTAGGCCCACTAAGGCCCATTAAGTTACCGGGGGGTTCCGGTAACCTCCCGGTACTCCGGAAAAATCCCGATTTCACCCGGAACACTTCCGATGTCCAAACATAGGCTTCCAATATATCAATCTTTATGTCTCGACCATTTCGAGACTCCTCGTCATGTCCGTGATCACATCCGGGACTCCGAACAACCTTCGGCACATCAAAACATATAAACTCATAATATAACTGTCATCGTAACGTTAAGCGTGCGGACCCTACGGGTTCGAGAACTATGTAGACATGCCCGAGACACCTCTCCGGTCAATAACCAATAGCGGAACCTGGATGCTCATATTGGTTCCTACATATTCTACGAAGATCTTTATCGGTCAGACCGCATAACAACATACGTTGTTCTCTTTGTCATCGGTATGTTACTTGCCCGAGATTCGATCGTCGGTATCTCGATACCTAGTTCAATCTCGTTACCGGCAAGTCTCTTTACTCGTTCCGTAATACATCATCCCGCAACTAACTCATTAATCACAATGCTTGCTAGGCTTATAGTGATGTGCATTACCGAGTGGGCCCAGAGATACCTCTCCGACACCCGGAGTGACAAATCCTAATCTCGAAATACGCCAACCCAACAAGTACCTTCGGAGACACCTGTAGAGCACCTTTATGATCACCCAGTTACGTTGTGACGTTTGGTAGCACACAAAGTGTTCCTCCGGTAAACAGGAGTTGCATAATCTCATAGTCATAGGAACATGTATAAGTCATGAAGAAAGCAATAGCAACACACTAAACGATCGAGTGCTAAGCTAACGGAATGGGTCAAGTCAATCACATCATTCTCCTAATGATGTGATCCCGTTAATCAAATGACAACTCATGTCTATGGCTAGGAAGCATAACCATCTTTGATCAACGAGCTAGTCAAGTAGAGGCATACTAGTGACACTCTGTTTGTCTATGTATTCACACATGTATCAAGTTTCCGGTTAATACAATTCTAGCATGAATAATAAACATTTATCATGATATAAGGAAATAAATAATAACTTTATTATTGCCTCTAGGGCATATTTCCTTCAGTCTCCCACTTGCACTAGAGTCAATAATCTAGTTCACATCGCCATGTGATTTAACATCAATAGTTCACATCACCATGTGATTAACACCCATAGTTCACATCGTCATGTGACCAACACCCAAAGGGTTTACTAGAGTCAGTAATCTAGTTCACATCGCTATGTGATTAACACCCAAAGAGTACTAAGGTGTGATCATGTTTTGCTTGTGAGATAATTTTAGTCAATGGGTCTGTCACATTCAGATCCGTAAGTATTTTGCAAATTTCTATGTCTACAATGCTCTACACGGAGCTACTCTAGCTAATTGCTCCCACTTTCAATATGTATCTAGACTGAGACTTAGAGTCATCTAGATTAGTGTCAAAACTTGCATCGACGTAACCCTTTACGACGAACCTTTTGTCCCTTCCATAATCGAGAAACATATCCTTATTCCACTAAGGATAATTTTGACCGCTGTCCAGTGATCTACTCCTAGATCACTATTGTACTCCCTTGCCAAAATCAGTGTAGGGTATATAATAGATCTGGTACACAACATGGCATACTTTATAGAACCTATGGCCAAGGCATAGGGAATGACTTTCATTCTCTTTCTATCTTCTGCCGTGGTCGGGCTTTGAGTCTTACTCAATTTCACACCTTGTAACACAGGCAAGAACTCTTTCTTTGACTGTTCTATTTTGAACTACTTCAAAATCTTGTTAAGGTATGTACTCATTGAAAAAACTTATCAAGCATCTTGATCTATCTCTATAGATCTTGATGCTCAATATGTAAGCAGCTTCACCGAGGTCTTTCTTTGAAAAACTCCTTTCAAACACTCCTTTATGCTTTGCAGAATAATTCTACATTATTTTCGATCAACAATATGTCATTCACATATACTTATCAGAAATGTTGTAGTGCTCCCACTCACTTTCTTGTAAATACAGGCTTCACCGCAAGTCTGTATAAAACTATATCCATTGATCAACTTATCAAAGCGTATATTCCAACTCCGAGATGCTTGCACCAGTCCATAGATGGATCGCTTGAGCTTGCATATTTTGTTAGCACCTTTAGGATTGACAAAACCTTCTGGTTGCATCATATACAACTCTTCTTTAATAAATCCATTAAGGAATGCAGTTTTGTTTATCCATTTGCCAGATTTCATAAAATGCGGCAATTGCTAACATGATTCGGACAGACTTATGCATAGATACGAGTGAGAAACTCTCATCGTAGTCAACACCTTAAACTTGTCAAAAACCTTTTGCGACAATTCTAGCTTTGTAGATAGTAACACTACTATCAGCGTCCGTCTTCCTCTTGAAGATCCATTTATTTTCTATGGCTTGCCGATCATCGGGCAAGTCAACCAAAGTCCACACTTTGTTCTCATACATGGATCCCATCTTAGATTTCATGGCCTCAAGCCATTTTGCGGAATCTGGGCTCATCATCGCTTCCTCATATTTCGTAGGTTCGTCATGGTCAAGTAACATGACCTCCAGAACAGGATTACCGTACCACTCTGGTGCGGATCTCATTCTGGTTGACCTACGAGGTTCAGTAATAACTTGATCTGAAGTTCCATGATCATCATCATTAACTTCCTCACTAATTGGTATAGGCGTCACAAAAACTGGTTTTTGCGATGAACTACTTTCCAATAAGGGAGCAAGTACAATTACCTCATCAAGTTCTACTTTCCTCCCACTCACTTCTTTCGAGAGAAACTCCTTCTCTAGAAAGGATCCATTCTTAGCAACGAATGTCTTGCCTTCGGATCTGTGATAGAAGGTGTACCCAACTGTCTCCTTTGGGTATCCTATGAAGACACATTTCTCCGATTTGGGTTTGAGCTTATCAAGATGAAACTTTTTCACATAAGCATCGCAACCCCAAACTTTAAGAAAAGACAACTTTGGTTTCTTGCCAAAGCACAGTTCATATGGTGTCGTCTCAAACGGATTTAGATGGTGCCCTTTTTTACGTGAATGCAGCTGTCTCTAATGCATAACCTCAAAACGATAGTGGTAGATCGGTAAGAGACATCATATATCGCACCATATCTAATAAAGTACGGTTACGATGTTCGGATACACCATTACACCGTGGTGTTCCAGGTGGCGTGAGTAGTGAAACTATTTCACATTGTTTTAACTGAAGGCCAAACTCGTAACTCAAATATTCTCCTCCACGATCAGATCGTAGAAACTTTATTTTCTTGTTACGATGATTTTCTACTTCACTCTGAAATTATATGAACTTTTCAAATGTTTCAGACTTCATGTTTCATCAAGTAGATATACCCATATCTGCTCAAATCATCTGTGAAGGTCAGAAAATAATGATACCTGCTACGAGCCTCAATATTCATCGGACCACATACATCTGTATGTATGATCTCCAACAAATCTGTTGCTCTCTCCATAGTTCCGGAGAACGTCGTTTTAGTCATCTTGCCCATGAGGCACGGTTCGCAAGCATCAAGTGATTCATAATCAAGTGATTCCAAAATTCCATCAGTATGGAGTTTCTTCATGCGCTTTACACCAATATGACCTAAACGGCAGTGCCACAAATAAGTTGCGCTATCATTATTAACTTTGCATCTTTTGGCTTCATTATTATGAATATGTGTATCACTACGATCGAGATCCAACAACCCATTTTATTGGGTGTATGACCATAGAAGGTTTTATTCATGTAAACAGAACAACAATTATTCTCTAATTTAAATGAATAACCGTATTGCAACAAACATGATCAAATCATATTCATGCTCAACGCAAACACCAAATAACACTTATTTAGTTTCAACACTAATCCCGAAAGTATAGGGAGTGTGCGATGATGATCATATCAATCTTGGAACTACTTCCAACACACATCGTCACCTCGCCTTTTACTAGTCTCTGTTTATTCTGCAACTCCCGTTTCGAGTTACTACTCTTAGCAACTGAACCAGTATCAAATACCGAGGGGTTGCTATAAACACTAGTAAAGTACACATCAATAACATGTATATCCAATATACCTTTGTTCACTTTGCCATCCTTCTTATCCACCAAATAGTTGGGGTAGTTCCGCTTCCAGTGACCAGTCCCTTTGCAGTAGAAGCACTTAGTCTCAGGCTTAGGACCAGACTTAGGCTTCTTCACTTGAGCAGCAACTTGCTTGCCGTTCTTCTTGAAGTTCCCCTTCTATCCCTTTTCCCTTTTTTCGAAACTAGTGGTCTTGTTAACCATCAACACTTGATGCTCTTTCTTGATTTCTACCTTCGTCGATTTCAGCATCATGAAGAGCTCGGGAATTACTTTCGTCATCCCTTGCATACTATAGTTCATCACGAAGTTCTACTAACTTAGTGATGGTGACTAGAGAATTCTGTCAATCACTATTTTATCTGGAAGATTAACTCCCACTTGATTCAAGCGATTGTAGTACCCAAACAATCTGAGCACATGCTCACTGCTTGAGCTATTCTCCTCCATCTTTTAGCTATAGAACTTGTTGGAGACTTCATATCTCTCAACTCGGGTATTTTCTTGAAATATTAACTTCAACTCCTGGAACATCTCATATGGTCCATGACGTTCAAAACGTCTTTGAAGTCCCGATTCTAAGCCGTTAAGCATGGTGCACTAAACTATCAAGTAGTCAACATATTGAGCTAGCCAAACGTTCATAACATCTGCATCTGCTCCTGCAATAGGTCTGTCACCTAGCGGTGCATCAAGGACATAATTCTTCTGTGCAGCAATGAGGATAATCCTCAGATCACGGATCCAATCCGCATCATTGCTACTAACATCTTTCAACATAATTTTTCTCTAGGTACATATCAAAAATAAACACAGGGAAGCAACAACGCGAGCTATTGATCTACAACATAATTTGTAAAATACTATCAGGACTAAGTTCATGATAAATTTAAGTTCAATTAATCATATTACTTAAGAACTCCCACTTAGATAGACATCCCTCTAATCCTCTAAGTGATCACGTGATCCATATTAACTAAACCATGTTCGATCATCACGTGAGATGGAGTAGTTTCAACGGTGAACATCACTATGTTGATCATATCTACTATATGATTCACGCTCGACCTTTCGGTCTCCGTGTTCCGAGGCGATATCTGCATATGCTAGGCTCGTCAAGTTTAACCTGAGTATTCCGCGTGTGCAACTGTTTTGCATCCGTTGTATTTGAACGTAGAGCCTATCACACCCGATCATCACGTGGTGTCTCAGCACGAAGAACTTTCGCAACGGTGCATACTCAGGGAGAACACTTTTATCTTGAAATTTTAGTGAGAGATCATCTTATAATGCTACCATCAATCAAAGCAAGATAAGATGTATAAAAGATAAACATCACATGCAATCAATATAAGTGATATGATATAGCCATCATCATCTTGTGCTTGTGATCTCCATCTCCGAAGCACCGTCATGATCACCATCGTCACCGGCGCGACACCTTGATCTCCATCGTAGCATCGTTGTCGTCTCGCCAACTATTGCTTTTACGACTATCGCTACCGCTTAGTGATAAAGTAAAACAATTACATGGCGATTGCATTGCATACAATAAAGCGACAACCATATGGCTCCTGCCAGTTGCCGATAACTCGGTTACAAAACATGATCATCTCATACAATAAAATATAGCATCATGTCTTGACCATATCACATCACAACATGCCCTACAAAAACAAGTTAGACGTCCTCTACTTTGTTGTTGCAAGTTTTACGTGGCTGCTACGGGCTTAGCAAGAACTGTTCTTACCTACGCATCAAAACCACAACGATAGTTTGTCAAGTTGCTGCTGTTTTAACCTTCGCAAGGACCGAGCGTAGCCACACTTGGTTCAACTAAAGTGAGAGAGACAGACACCCGCCAGTCACCTTTAAGCAACGAGTGCTCACAACGGTGAAACCAGTCTCGCGTAAGCGTACGCGTAATGTCGGTCCGGGCCGCTTCATCTCACAATATCGCTAAACCAAAGTATGACATGCTGGTAAGCAGTATGACTTATATCGCCCACAACTCACTTGTGTTCTACTCGTGCATAGCATCAACGCATAAAACCAGGCTCGGATGCCAATGTTGGGAAATGTAGTAATTTCAAAAAATTTCCTACGCACACGCAAGATCATGGTGATGCATAGCAACGAGAGGGGAGAGTGTTGTCCACGTACCCTCGTAGACCGAAAGCGGAAGCGTTAACACAACGCGGTTGATGTAGTCGTACGTCTTCACGATCCGACCGATCAAGTACCGAACGCACGGCACCTCCGAGTTCAGCACACGTTCAGCTCGATGACGTCCCTCGAACTCCGATCCAGCCGAGTGTTGAGGGAGAGTTTTGTCAGCACGACGGCGTGGTGACGATGATGATGTTCTACCGACGCAGGGCTTCGCCTAAGCTCCGCAATGATATTATCGAGGTGTAATATGGTGGAGGGGGGCACCGCACACGGCTAAAATATCATATATCAATTGTGTGTGTAGAGGTGCCCCCTGCCCCCGTATATAAAGGAGCAAGGGGGAGGCCGCCGGCCTAGGAGGTGTGGCGCGCCAGGAGGAGTCCTACTCCTACCGGGAGTAGGACCCCCCCTTTCCATGTTGGACTAGGAGTGTAGGAGGGGAAGAGGTGGAGGGGAGGAAGGAAGGGGGGCGCCCCCCCCCCTCTCCTTGTCCTATTCGGACTGGGGGGAAGGGGGGCGCGGCCCTGCCCTAGCCTCCTCTCCTCTCTTCCACCTAGGCCCACTAAGGCCCATTAAGTTACCGGGGGGTTCCAGTAACCTCCCGGTACTCCGGAAAAATCCCGATTTCACCCGGAACACTTCCGATGTCCAAACATAGGCTTCCAATATATCAATCTTTATGTCTCGACCATTTCGAGACTCCTCGTCATGTCCGTGATCACATCCGGGACTCCGAACAACCTTCTGCACATCAAAACATATAAACTCATAATATAACTGTCATCGTAACGTTAAGCGTGCGGACCCTACGGGTTCGAGAACTATGTAGACATGACCGAGACACCTCTCCGGTCAATAACCAATAGCGGAACCTGGATGCTCATATTGGTTCCTACATATTCTACGAAGATCTTTATCGGTCAGACCGCATAACAACATACGTTGTTCCTTTTGTCATCGGTATGTTACTTGCCCGAGATTCGATCGTCGGTATCTCGATACCTAGTTCAATCTCGTTACCGGCAAGTCTCTTTACTCGTTCCGTAATACATCATCCCGCAACTAACTCATTAGTCACAATGCTTGCAAGGCTTATAGTGATGTGCATTACCGAGTGGGCCCAGAGATACCTCTCCGATACCTGGAGTGACAAATCCTAATCACGAAATACGCCAACCCAACAAGTACCTTCGGAGACACCTGTAGAGCACCTTTATGATCACCCAGTTACGTTGTGACGTTTGGTAGCACACAAAGTGTTCCTCCGGTAAACGGGAGTTGCATAATCTCATAGTCATAGGAACATGTATAAGTCATGAAGAAAGCAATAGCAACACACTAAACGATCGAGTCCTAAGCTAACAGAATGGGTCAAGTCAATCATATCATTCTCCTAATGATGTGATCCTGTTAATCAAATGACAACTCATGTCTATGGCTAGGAAACATAACCATCTTTGATCAACGAGCTAGTCAAGTAGAGGCATACTAGTGACACTCTGTTTGTCTATGTATTCACACATGTATCAAGTTTCTGGTTAATACAATTCTAGCTTGAATAATAAACATTTATCATGATATAAGGAAATAAATAATAACTTTATTATTGCCTCTAGGGCATATTTCCTTCAAAATTACCATGTGGGCTGCCTTTTCGTACAGAAATGAGCTCCACCGTGTACCCGCGCGGGTGTGGTTGGGAAAGAGACGGGAGTACGTGCGCCGTGCATGCACCTCTTCTCTTTGTGCACGTCCCCCACCTACGTGGGTGCGTGTGAGAGATACAAACCTAGAAATTTGGCTTGTGCGGAATAACTACTCTTCGTAAGCCATTGTAAGAGTGGACAAAATGGTGAAGGAGGAGATAGGGGAGTGGCGGAGGTGTGTGATTCTTGGCCGGCATTTGGCCTCGTTTAAATAGGAGATTAAATAGACGGCAGATGGGATGAGCTTGGCTGGCATTGCATTTAATGCCGGCCCGGTCATGTACGGACGTGTGTCCAGAGTGGGTTTCTCGGCTTCCACACGGGCGGGTTTCATGGAGGCGTTTGAATGCGGCAAGGAGGCGTGTTCAGCCGGGCGTGCAGCGAGTGGCGCCCTTGACTCTGACGTAGGACACCACGCCGTTCTTCCACTGACATGTGGGCTCTTTGGGTACATGGCCTGCATGTCAGTGACCCAACGCAGGCAGCGCACAGCAGAGGAACCTTTGGTGGGCCAGGGCGGTCAGAAGCGGGCATTTCATAAACCGATGATTGTTCATTGAGTGTGACGTCATCCTTTTCATGTAGATAAGCCTACTATGTTGATAGCCCGTTCGATACGTTGTGATTCATAAAGACCGCTGCAAACATCAATGTTTTGCTTATCACACATAAGATTGATTAATACCTATAACAATCCATGTCCTTACCAAAGGGTGCATGCACCTATAGGTTGAGCGTGTGTCTTGCGTCGTGTGCTGTGTGCATGCAGGCGTGCGAGTGTTGCGTGCGTGCAAGGGTACGTTTCAGTGTTGCATGCATGTGTGCGTACGTGTGTGTGTTCGTGAGTGCATGTGTACGTGTCAGTGTTGCACGCCTGCATGCGTGCGTGTGTTCGCTATGTGTATGTGTCAGTGTTGCACGCCTGCATGTGTACGTGCGGGGTGAGGCTACACGTCAGTCGACTGACTTTTTCATCTCTGGTCATTAGATTTTCCAGCCGTTGGATACGAAATCAAGGGCCTGCAGTTTATCATCAAACTCCATCCCCCTGAGCCGCCAGCCACCGCCGGCCGAACCGCCGGCCCCCGCCGCCCGCGGCCGGCCCGCGCCGCCACGCCGCCCCGCCCGCCACGAAACCACTCCCCACCGCTGGTCCGCCGCTTCACCGGCCATCCCTCTAGCCCCCCCCCCCGCGACGAGCTTTTTCTCCGGCGATCCCCACCCCACCGCCCAATCAACACGCCCCCCACCGCTGGCGACTGCCAACCAGAGGTCTCACGACTTCGAGTACCCACCGACCACTAATTTATTACCATTTATGTCCTTCATATACGCGCTGACGGGTGGGCCCTATGGTAATGTGCGCTGCTGAATGTGGACCGTTTGACTGGTCAATTGATCGTGTCATCAACAAATTACGGAGCAGTATGGTGAGCCACTGACCGTATGATCACCCTAAAATGTATTTTATTAACACAGTACAGACTCAAACTACCATTTCCTTCTTTCATATACGGGCTGACAGGTGGGCCCCACGGTTACGCGCCCCGATGGTGCAACACTAGTTGCACCACGTGGAACGTTTGACTGGTCAATTGATTGTGTCATCAACAAAATACGGAGTTGTACGGGTGAGCCAGTGACCGTATAATCATGACATGTATTTTTTTAACACGGTACAGATGCAAGGGCTCATATATACACGCAAGCACTCACCGCTATAAGCGCGCACACGCAGACCTACCCCTATGAGCACCTTCGAGAGAGTGAGCCAGCATATGATCTTGAGATTTTACGAAGTCACCATAGGTGCCTCATAGTCGAGTGGAACGTCTCCTCCCACTGAACGCCCATCGCCGGAAAATACTAAAATTAACCCATGATAAATGCGAGCACCGGGACTTTAACCCTGGCGGGCTCGAGAAACCACTTTCCTCCTAACCATCCAACCACATGTTGGTTAGCACGACAAAATGTATGTGGTAACCATGATGAGCTTATTCTGAAGTCCAGTGACCATATCGTGCTTTCGCTTCAAATACAATGACCGTAAGTGTCGCCAACAAAATATGGAGCACGCATCAAATGCAAAGTCCGTCAGTGTCATCAAGAAAATACGGAGACGTATCGTGAGCTAGATACCGTATGATCACCACGAGAATGTATACGATGACCGTAATGAGCATATTCTGAAGTCCAGCGACCGTATAGTGCTTTAGCTTGAAATACAGTGACCGTCATGTGTGAATGTGTCGTGGGCATGCATACTTTTAGAGGGCCGAGAGATAGTTTGTGTGCGTACGTGAAAGTGGTGTAGAAAGAGGGGGTGGCCCGTGGAGACAAGGAGAGATATGCCCTTCGTTTCTCTTTCCCGTGACTAATATTTTAGGAGAATATATAAACATTCACAATGCAGACCAAATATTTTTGGATGCACCATGCAATTAACTTTCATGTATAACATTGTACTATTGTATATGCTTATTTTCTTAGTGGCCGATTGCGTGTGTGGTGTGGTGGGCACATCATTTCTAGTTGTGGTGGGTCAACATGAGAACTCATGGGTCGGTTCCATCCCGCGCCACATAGGTTGGACCGAGACGTGTTATACGAAGACCCATGTGGAGGACTTGGCGTACAACATGAAGCTAGCTACCAGAGTCGCGGAGGACTCTATCCCCACTGGTGATAAGCCGAATATATATGATTTGTAACCCTAGGCCCCCAGTATGTTATAGAAGCTTGGGGGCTAGTTCGTCGATAGTATACACACATGCACAATGCCTGGTATTCACGTGCACTTTGTACACCCCCCCATCACTAATATACAGTACCAGGATTAGGCTTTTTCCTCAACTGCAAGGGTCCAAACTAGGGTAAAACTTTGCCTTGTATTACCATCCAGCCTAACAGTCAGGGATATCCTACTGAATGATATGATGGAATCATATCTGCCAACTACTAAGAGAGAGGTGTGTCTGGGGGGGCAATGTGTGCGAGAGAGGCCTAAAGATAATGTGCGTGCGGGAGACATGTAGGCACATATATGTGCGTATAAAGGGCTAGTAGAGACCATGCGTGTGTATATATGCATGTGAGAGAAATAGTGTTTTCCAACTGAGATTAGTGAAAAGAGTGGTACATAGTAGTCAGAAAGAGAGAGAGAGAGATACAGAGAGAGCATGTGCGTGAGAATCCCCGACACCCCGAGGGAGATTGTGAGAATGTGTGAAAGAGAAATGCCGATGCATATAAAGTGTGTGCACTTATGCGGTAGATAGAGAGATATATAGCGCGTCTGTGAGAACGGGCCGAGGCATAGTGCATCTATGTGTAAAAGGTGGTTCTATGCATTAAATTAAAATATAAATGGCATTATTATTTTTGGATGAGATCATGAATTTTGCAAATTGCGTATGGACGAAAATCGGTCTATCAGACACCCATACTCTATTGAATTCTAGCATGCGCATGTGTTTATTTCATATTATCGATCCATAGAGTGAGAGCGGTTTGAAATACAGGCAATGGATGCTTTTGCAATTCATATATAAACATTAATTAGTGCACTCCGTGTTGTTAGTGTGAAGCACTTTATACATTTGTCACTCGAATGGATACATTCCAAATTGCTAGCTACGAAATAGAATACATGTCGAATTCAACATAAAGGGGGTTTCGAAGATTCGAATTCATAGGAATGCATTCATCTATTTGAACCCGAGATAATGGCATTTGTAAATCATATGTAAAGGGGGGCATCAATCTTTGTTGTGCGTTTGAACATGCTATATATATTCATACGCATGTCTAACTTTTTTTGCAACCAAGGAGATTATATCTGGAACCATACATGAACTGAGGTAAGTTGCATATTTTTTAATATATACTCGTGTACAATGTATATTCAAATGTACCCCCTCCATTCCAAAATAATCGTAGCTTTAGGATTTTCAAGAGTAAAGATTTGTGAAGTTTGACAAATCCTGAAAGTTCAATTCAAGAGAACCGAAAATGTTAATGCTTCTGCTCCCAAATATTGAACGAAGCGCCAAATAGGCCTCTGGTCACCCGAAACCGCGCGATACTAATTTTTGGTGGTAGGAAATTACTGTCCTAACTCTGGCCCGTGTAGCCTATTGGCTCGATGTCCAAAGGTCTAAACCGAGGTAGGTTTGTAACTTCACCAATACGCCAGTCTCAACCGCCTCCGAGAAGCATTCATACGCCATGGACGCCTAAACACCCATGCGCTCGGCCGAAATCTACCCCGCCCACATTTGGGACACCTGAGATTACTGTCCTACCCCCAACCCGCAATATGTCTGAAATTTTAGATGGGGGCAAAGTTTGTAACTTTCCCCAAATTTCAAACAAGCGCGTACCAAACCGAAACATTGTTCCCCCTTAGTTCCCCGCCTCCCTCCGTTTCCCCGTTCATACTCCATGGGCGCGGAAACGCCCTCTCCACCAGCTGCGAAACCCCAGCCTCCTCCGTCCTCCACCCCATAGCGCCCAATCCACCGCCGCCCTCCTCCATCACGCCGTAGCTAGTACCCCGACGTCGTCGTCCAACGCAGCCGCAAACCGCAATGCCCTCACGGACTTAGCAGCTGAAGCCGAGGTAGAGTTGCCTCCACGACGCCGACGCCGACGTGCGCCGTACCAGAACCACTCCGACCATGCCGTCCTGCGCCTCACTGCTTCCACTCCACTGTCGCAACCGTCCACTGCACCGGAGCTGTTCCCGCTATGCCGTCGTTCGCCGCCTCGGATCTGGTTCCCCACCGCCGACAGACGGCCACTGCACCACACTCAACAACTTGGCCATGGGTTCGTCCAAGGCTCCACCGTCCTCCACAACTTCTTGTTTCGAGCGAACCACAAGAAGATCGTTGGAAAAACAGAAGGAGGACACAACACTGCCAGCAGAAAGAGGTACTCCTCTTTCCTTGTTCGTGCAAACCTTACGTCTCTGCTCACACCGTATTCATCCCACGAAAGAAACTAGTTGAGCGCTTCTTACTGCATCTTCTTCGTGATACTAAATGCACAAGGTTTCCTCCCTTTACTATTTCACCTTTGCCAGAGGTCAGTAGCTCGCCTGGATTTCAATTCAGGGTCGGTCGAACCGCAATTAAAAGAAGCAGCACCCGCTTAGGCGCACAGAGCACCTAGTCCGCCTGTTTGCTGGGGAAGCGGCGCATCGGTGTCTATCATAGGGGTTGGGGGCGCAGGAGCTGCTTGCGCCCGATCTGGAGGTCGGCGGAGCTTGAATGGATGGCCGGGGGGCGGTGCCAAGCATGGCGGTGCAGTGAGGTCGAGGGGAGGGCGCAGGCAGGGGACTGGGCCGGTGGCCGCTGGCGTTTCGAGGAAGATCGTCAACACTGACTCGCTGGAGATAGATGAAGGCGATCTGCCCGTTCTTCGTACATCGGACGGTCTAGAAAAAATGGACTGACCTATTTGCTTTCAGTCGACTGTTATTTTCATAGAATCCTATAGTAATTTAGTGTGCCATGCATGTTGTAGAGCTATCATATGTCTCCCGTCATTTATTTCTCACCGACCTGCTATCTGCTACCTTTACACTATACTAATTGTGCACACACTTCACCCATACTCACACTATTGTTTTTTTATGCATGGGTATTTCAGACTCTGACGCAGTGTTGATGAATGCAGAAAAGAAAAGACAGAAGTCGCTCCAGTGTAATTCGAAGAGAAGCACTAAGCGTTTCAGCGTTCTAAAGGGTGCAGTGTCGGCAGTTGGAGATAGTAAACGTAGCTCTGCAGTTGATGATCTCAATTTCCACACACAACCATCCCAGGTGCTTGCTTTAACTTCGCGCTGTCAAATGTGGTTGCATGTTGCATATGGTGTCTAGCTTGTATTGCTTCCAATTTGGTTAAATTGCATCTGCTTACTTTACACATTATACCTTTGATAATGACATGCCTTCCTGTTTGTGATACATACTACATATGTCTATTAACCATGTTCGTACATCAAACTAATGTTCTTTTGTATCCCTTGTCAATCACTTATGATGAGACAATCACCCCAGTGGGTTACTGTGAGACGCCATACTCGTTTAAAGAGTGCAGTGTCATCCTCCCCATACGATTCTCAAGAAACAACAAGGCTAAATGAAGATAGTCAACGTAGCTCTCTAGTTGATGACCGCAATTCCCCCACACCACCATCACAGGTGCTTGCTCTAACTTCGCAGTGTGATATGTGGTTGCATGTTGCATACGGTGTCTAGCTTGTAATGCTTCTAATTAGGGTAAATTGCATCTGCTTAGTTTACACATTATACCTGTGAATATGACATGCCTTCCTATTTTTGGTACACACTACATCTATGTGTTAACCTTGTTCTTACATGAAACTACCTCTCTTCTATATCCTGCATCAATCACTTACGATGAGTCACCTTTATTCGTTGCATATTGCATATTATTTCTAGCCTGTTGCCATGTATTGCTTCTAATTTGGTCAAATACATTTGTTAGGGCACCCTTTTAATTTGGCAGAGTGATATTGGTTTCATCTTTCATATGGTTTCTAGATTGCATTGATTCTAACAAGTTCAAGCACCTTGTGCTTAGTTTACACTTTATACATCATACATGTCAATATGTCACGCCGTCCTGTTTTTCATACATATTCCATCCTCCTATCATGCGGCTGCCTTACATGAAAGTAGTGTTCGTCAGTATCATGCATCAATGAGGTCTGAAGAGCAAATTTTATTCCTTTTCCTTGTGGGTTTGACTTGACAAGGCAAAATCAAGAAAGAGGAAGGAAAAGAGTAAGGAAGGCGATGATGGTGGTCCTCTGCAGCAACGTAAACGGAGCATCTGTACCGATTCTCCTTGTACTGATAGTGCATTACAAGGTCCAAATCTCCGCTCCCCTACTCCACCATCCAAGGTGCTTGCTCTAACTTGGCAGTGTGATATCTGGTTGCATGTTCCATATGGTGTCTAGCTTGTATTGCTCCTAATTAGTGTAAACTGCATCTGCTTAGCTTACACATGATACGTGTGAATATGACACGCTTTTCTGTTTTTGGTACATACTATATCTGTCTATCACACCATGTTCTTACATGAAACTACTCTTCTTGTGTATCCTACATCAGTCACTTATGATGGGACACCTTTAAGTTGGCAGTGTGATATTGGTTTGCGTCTTGAATATGATTTCTAGCATGTACTGCTTCTAGTTTGATGAATGCCACCTATGACGAGACAATTTTAACTTGGCAGAGTGATATTGATTGCACCTTTCATATGGTGTCTAGTTTGCAGTGCTTCTAATTTGTTGAAGTGCCTTCTGCTTAGTTACCACATCATAGGTGTGAATATGTCAAGCCGTCCATTTTTTCGTAGATATTCCATCCTCGTATCATGACTTTGCCTTTCATCAGTGTAGTGTTCGTCAGTATCATGCATGAATGAGTTCTGAAGAGCGAATTATATTCCTTTTTCTTGTCGGTTTGATCTCACAATGCCAAATCAATAAAGCTGAAGGAAATTGGCAAGGCATTGGATGATGGTGGTCCTTCCGAGCAACTGAAACGGAGGTTCTCTACAGATTCTACTCCGCCATCCTCCCAACAAGATTCGCAAGACAACGCAAGGCTAGACAGTCAACATAGCTGTGTAGATGATGAGCACATCTCCCCTACTCCACCATCACAGGTGCTTGCTCTAACTTGGCACTATTATATGTGGTTGCATGTTGAGTATGATGTCTAGCTTGTATTGCTTCTAACTTTGTTGAATTGCATCTGCTTACTTTACACATAATGCCTGTGAATATGACATATGTTCCTGTTTCTAGAACATACTATATCTGATCACACGATGTTCTTACATCAGACTACTGTTCTTCCATATCCGCATCAGTCACTTATCATAAGGCACCTTTAAGTCGCCACTATGATATTGGTTGTGTCTTGCATATGATTTCTAGCATGTACTGCTTCTAATTTGTTGAAACGACATATAGTTTGAACTTGGCAGAGTGATATTGGTTGCATCTTTCATATGGTCTCTAGATTGCAGTGCTTCTAATTTGTTGAAATGCCTTCTGCTTAGTTACCACATCATAGGTGTGAATATGTCACGCCATCCTGTTTTTCATACATATTCCATCCTCGCATCATGTGTTTGCCTTTCATCGGAGTAGTGTTCATCAGTATCATGCATGAATGAGTTCTGAAGAGCGAATTTTATTCCTTTTTCTTATCGTTTTGACTTCACAATGCAAAATCATTACAGCTGAAGGAAATTAGTCTGGCAGTGGATGATGGTGGTCCTTCGGAGCAACTCAAACAGGGGGTCTCTACAGATTCTACTCCGCCATCCTCCCAACAAGATTCGCAAGACAACACAAGGCTGGACAGTCAACGTAGCTGTGTAGATGATGAGCACATCTCCCCTACTCCACCATCATAGGTGCTTGCTCTAACTTGGCACTATTATATGTGGTTGCATGTTGCGTATGATGTCTTGCTTGTATTGCTTCTAACTTTGTTGAATTGCATCTTCTTACTTTACACATAATGCCTGTGAATATGACATGTGTTCCTGTTTCTAGAACATACGTGTACATGATGAGCACATCTCCCCTTCCCCACCATCACAGGTGCTTGCTCTAACTTGGAACTGTTATATGTGGTTGTGTTTTCCGTATGATGTCTAGTTTGTATTGCTTCTGATTATGTTGAATTGCATCCGCGTAGCTTACAACTTATACTTGCAACGATCACTTACCCATAAGACACATTTAACTTGGTACCGTGATGTAGGTTGCATCTTGCATTGTCTTCTAGCTTGTACTGCTTCTAATTTCTTGAAATGGCACTTACGACGAGACACTTTTTACCTGATAGAGTGATATTGGTTGCATGTTCATATAGTGCCTAGCTTTCATTTCTTCTAATTTTGTTGAAATGCCTTCCGCTTATTGTTTTTTCATACATATTCCATCCTCCTATCGTACGTGTGAATATGAAATGCTGTCTTTTTTGTATATATTCCATCCTCATATCTTGCGCTTGCCTTACATCAAAGTAGTGTCCGTCTGTATCATGCATCAACCAGTTATGCAGAGCTAATTTTATTCATCTTCTTGTGGTTTTGACTTCATAAGGCAATATCAGAAAATAGGAAGGAAAAGAGTAAGTTAGGGGATGTTGGTGGTCCTCCGCACCGACGCTGTAGCGACCAGACCTCAAATGGCCTGTGCTGCTGTGCACCAGTGTCATCCCTGGATCAGTAATGCTGACACGCACAGTACAAATGGAGGATTTATAACAGAGTAGCAATCACACACTTATTACATCGAATATCTCCGAAGAGATTAAGTATGATAAACAAGGCTTAAGGCCATCTAACAACGATAACAGCGGAAGACTTGGAAGATAAGTGAGTCCATCAACTCCAGCGGCATCACTGAGTATAAGACCATGACCTAAGGCACCTTACTCGTCGTCTGAAGAGTCTGCAACATGAAACGTTGCAGCCCGAAAACGGGTCAGCACATAGAATATGCTGGCAAAGTAACACATAGAGAGCAATGAACAATAATAATGCTATACTATATGCATATTTGGCTGGTGGAAAGCTCTATGGTTACAGTTTTGCGAAAAGCCAATTTTATCCTACTTCAAAAGGAATAAATTTTATTTAACTATCATGGTGGTTGAAACATTGAGAAGGTACCTCCAACTCAATCCCAATTAAGTATCATCATTAACCCGTCAAAATTA
Source organism: Aegilops tauschii subsp. strangulata (assembly GCF_002575655.3). Taxonomy (NCBI): domain Eukaryota; kingdom Viridiplantae; phylum Streptophyta; class Magnoliopsida; order Poales; family Poaceae; genus Aegilops; species Aegilops tauschii. The sequence goes on along the minus strand of NC_053039.3, from coordinate 72,750,569 downwards.
ATTATAAGTATCACGGTGATGAGATTCAAATGATAATCCAGGTACTAGATACTCAAGTTGTCCATAACCGGGGACACGGCTAATCATGATCAGTTTGTACACTCTGCAGAGGTTTGCGCACTTTTCCCCACAAGACTCGATCGCCTCCGCTTGATTCTCGCACTACATGATGTTTGAGAAACGGATGACCGAGACACAGTCTTTCAGAAACAATCACTCTTTACTCTGGATGGACCGGTACAACTACTTTCCCCTACATCTGCTAGTCCACCTCTTCAAGAGATCCTGTAACCTACTCAGCTATGCTAGAGCCCATAATAGCTTGTGGCTGCACACGGAAGTTTCTAGCATGAATAATCTTATGATCCCTTTGAGCCTGGGTGGCGGACCTTATACATACAGACAACACTGGGTTCTCCAGGTGCCTCAATCCACCCAGATGTGAGTTTTTAGTTGCCACCTTAAGTTGAACCATTAATAAACATCTCACATCTGTCATGGATATCACTCAAACCCAATCCACGTCTACGAGCATAGCATGGCAATATAATAGCAACGTGGAAGTAACTCCCAAGGGTTTGATAAAGTAAAACAGGTAATAGGTACTACCTCAACTACTTCCCAGTACCCACAATTTAATTAGATCCTAATCATGCAATGTTTGAGGGTATAGATCTAATGCATAAAACTGGGTATGAACGGGGTATGATCAAAGTGTTACTTGCCTTGCTGATGATCCGCAAAACCTAGCGATTCGAAGTAACAAGCGGCACACTCCGAGTACTCTATCGCAAACAAACAAGCATACAATCAGTACTCATCTAATGCACAGGTAAAACTTGAATGAAGATCCCACCAGAAAGTTCAACTTAAGAACTCCGGTTTGCAAAAAGAATCAACTCGAAAGAAGCAACGAAAGTCAAACGGCGAAAGAAAGAAACTTTGTTTGCTAATCTGGATCTAGGTCAAATTTTACTGTAGCAAAAACTTGTTTGAGTAGGTTAAAGGGAAAGAGAATTTCAAGATGAAACTCTAGGCGCTTGAATCACCTGATTCCGATAAACGAGCGAGAAGTTAAACAGAATCGAAGATTCGATCAGAAATCGAATCTGAGAAAATAACGAGAAAATCCGACGAAAAAGAAAACGGACGAACGGTTAAATAACGGACGTTCGTTAACAGAGAAAAACCGACGAACGCGTTCGCTAAAACGAACGGTTCGGTGAACGCTCGTAAAATAATAAAATCGAAAAAAAACCGATCTAGGGTTTTTTTTAAAACGAAAACCGGCGACGAACGGGCGGCGGCAGTACCACGGGGACGGGCTCCGGCGAAGCTCCGGCGGGCTCCGGGCTCGGCGACGGGGTGCGGGGCTCGGAGGGGGGGGTGCGGCAGCGAGGGGCGGCGGCTCCGGCGGGCGAACGCGGCGGCGGCGGGTGCGGCTCCGGCGGCGGCGGTGGTGAGGAAAGAGAGGGGGGCGCTATATATATAGGAGGGGGGGTCCGAGCTTGGGGAAGGGGGCACCGGGCGGCGGCGTAGCCGGCCGGGACTCGGCGGCGATCCCGTCTCCGGGACGGAGACGACGGGCGGCGGGGCTGGGCCGTCGGCTGGGCCTTTGGCCCAGCCGGCGCGCGGGCGGATCTCTTTTTTTTTAAAAAAATAAGTTCCACAGAAAAAACAATTCATAGAAAAATAAATAAAAATCAGAAAAATATAAAATAAATTTTCCCCGTCAAGTTAGAAAATCTAGAATAGGGTGAACATTTTATTAAACAAAAATAAATATTTTGAAAACATGCAATATTTTTAATGCAATAAAAATTGCAAATAAAATCCAAATAAATCCAATAAATGATTTTAATATTTTTCCTCCAGTATTTCAGTTGTTTTGGAGAAGTCATATTTTCTCCTCTCGTTTATTTTTAAAATTGAAATATTTTTCCGGAGACAAAATAATTAAAATAAAATCCTCGTCTTATTATTTGATGAAAATCAAATATGAAAATTCGAGAAAATCCCCAACTCTCTCCGAGGGTCCTTGAGTTGCTTAGGATTTATCGAGGATTTGTCAAAAATGCAACAAAACATGATATGCAATGATGATCTATGTATAACATTCCAAATTGAAAATTTGGGATGTTACAAACCTACCCCCCTTAAGATGAATCTCGCCCTCGAGATTCGGGTTGGCTAGAAAACAGGTGGGAGTGGTTTTTCCGTAGATCTTCCTCTCGCTCCCAGGTGGCTTCATCCTCCGTGTGGTGACTCCACTGGACTTTGCAAAACTTGATGACCTTGCTGCGGGTAACTCGGCTGGCATATTCGAGAATCTTAACTGGTTTCTCCTCATAGGTCAAATCACTTTCCAAATGAATCGCTTCCAGTGGCACATTATCTCTCAGTGGTATCTCAGCCATTTCTGCGTGGCACTTCTTCAACTGAGAAACATGAAATACATCATGTACTCCAGACAATCCTTCGGGCAATTCCAGCTTGTAGGCAACTTCTCCCATACGTTCCAACACTCTGTACGGTCCGATAAAACGGGGCGCTAACTTTCCTTTAACTCCAAAGCGCTTCACTCCTCGAAGTGGTGATACTCGAAGATACACTCTGTCTCCGACTTCGTGAACTGTCTCCTTTCGTTTAGAATCAGCATAACTCTTCTGCCTGGACTGGGCTACTTTGAGCCTATCGCGAATCAACCTCACTTTCTGTTCAGACTCCTTAATCAAATCTGGTCCAAACAACTGACGGTCTCCAACTTCGTCCCACAACAACGGTGTTCTACACCTCCTTCCGTACAAAGCTTCGAAAGGGGCCATCTTCAAACTGGTTTGATAACTGTTGTTATACGAAAACTCCGCATCTGGCAAATTGTCGTCCCAACTAGATCCATAATCTAGTGCACATGCTCTCAACATGTCCTCCAAAATCCGGTTGACTCTCTCGGTCTGTCCATCTGTCTGCGGGTGAAATGCTATACTAAATTCCAGCCTGGTTCCCATTGTTTCATGTAACTGCTTCCAAAACTTCGAGGTAAATTGGGTTCCTCTGTCTGATACAATGGTCCTCGGAACTCCATGCAAACATACTATCCTGGTCATGTATATCTTAGCCAACTTAGCACTGGTGTAAGTGGTCTTTACTGGAATGAAATGGGCCACTTTCGTCAAACGGTCGACTACAACCCATATCGAGTCATAGCCTGAACGAGTCCTGGGTAATCCTGTGATAAAATCCATGCCTATTTTATCCCACTTCCATTCGGGTATCGGCAATGGTTGTAGCAATCCTGCTGGCTTCTGATGCTCTGCCTTCACTCTCTGACATACATCACAAACTGCTACATACTCCGCAATATCCTTCTTCATTCCGGTCCACCAGAAAGTATTCTTCAAATCCAAATACATCTTGGTATTCCCTGGGTGAATCGAGTATGGTGAATCATGGGCTTCTTGCAAAATCAACTTCCTGATCTCCGGATCATTTGGCACGTATACGCGGTCCTCGAACCATAAGGTATCGTGCTCATCCTCACGAAATCCCTTGGCTTTACCTTTGCTCATCTTCTCCTTTATCTCCTCAATCTCCTTGTCTGTCTTTTGAGCTTCTCTGATCCTTTCCATCAAGGTAGACTGAATCTCCAATGTCGCTAAATAGCCTCTTGGGACTATCTCCAAACATAGCTCGCGAAGGTCCTCGGCTAACTCCTGAGGTAACTCTCCTGTCATGAGGGTGTTGACATGACTCTTGCGGCTCAACGCGTCTGCTACTACGTTAGCCTTTCCAGGGTGATAATGCAATCTCATATCATAATCTTTAATGAGCTCCAACCATCTCCTCTGTCTGAGGTTTAACTCCTTCTGCGTGAAGATGTACTTCAAACTCTTGTGATCCGTGTACACCTCACAATGGTTTCCGATGAGAAAATGTCTCCATGTCTTCAATGCATGCACCACGGCTGCTAATTCCAAATCATGCGTAGCATAATTCTTCTCATGGGGTTTAAGTTGTCGTGAAGCATACGACACAACTCTTCCTTCCTGCATAAGCACTGCTCCAAGTCCTCGACGAGAAGCGTCGCAATAAACTTCATAGTCCTTGCGTTGATCTGGCAGAATCAACACTGGTGATGTAACCAATCATTTCTTCAACTCTTGGAAATTAGCTTCACATTCCTCAGTCCAATAGAATTTGGTGTCCTTCTTCAATAGCTCAGTCATGGGCTTAGCAATCCTTGAGAAATTCTCGATGAATCTCCGGTAGTATCCTGCAAGTCCAAGAAAACTCCGGATTTCTCCAACTGTCGCGGGTGATTCCCAACTTGTCACTGTGTCAACCTTGGCAGGGTCTACTGCTATTCCTTCTCCAGAAATAACATGTCCAAGGAATCCAACTTCCTTCAACCAAAACTCACACTTGCTAAACTTGGCATATAACTGATGTTCTCTGAGCTTCTCAAGTACCAATCGTAAATGCTCCTCATGCTCTTCTTCATCCTTGGAAAAGATTAAAATATCATCAATGAACACCACGATGAACTTATCCAAAAATTCCATAAACACTTTGTTCATCAGGTTCATGAAATAGGCCGGTGCGTTAGTCAGTCCAAATGACATAACGGTATACTCATACAATCCATATCTGGTGGTAAATGCCGTCTTAGGTATATCCTGTTCTCGAATCTTTAACCGATGGTATCCTGATCGTAGATCGATCTTGGAAAATACTTTAGCTCCTTGCAAGCGGTCAAACAAATCATTTATCATCGGGAGTGGGTACTTGTTTTTGATGGTCACTTCATTCAATCCTCGGTAATCAACAACCATCCTTAGTGATCCATCTTTCTTCTCCACTAGAAGTACTGGTGATCCCCACGGTGACGAACTTGGGCGAATATAGCCTTTATCCAGTAACTCCTTGATCTGCTTCTTAATTTCCTCCAAATCCTTTGCGGGCATCCTGTACGGTCTCTTAGATATTGGCCCTGTGCCTGGCAAAAGTTCAATCAAAAACTCAATGTCTCTATCTGGTGGCATGCCTGGCAACTCTTCTGGAAATACATCCGGATAGTCTTTCACCACTGGTACTTCCTCCTGTACAACTCCTGATAAGGAATTCACTTGAGTCCTCTTCGGCACATGCCGGGATACATACTTGATCCTTTTTCCTTCTGGGGTGGTAAGCAAAATTGTCTTGCTGGCACAATCGATGTTTCCTCCATACAATGATAGCCAATCCATTCCCAAGATCACATCCAAACCTTGCGATTCCAAAACAATGAGGTCTGAGGGGAAAACATGCCTATCAATGGCCAATGGTATCTGAAAACATCCTTGGGTGGCCATATACTCTGCTCCTGGCGAGGTTATTAACATGGGGCTTTTGAGAACTTGGGTGGACATCTTAAACTTGTTTACGAATCCCCTTGATATGTATGAATGCGATGCACCAGTATCGAAAAGAACGGTTGCAGTAAATGACTTAACCAAAAACTTACCTATTACTGCATCAGGCTGAGCTTCAACCTCCTCCACGCTCACGTGGTTCACATGTCCTTTGTTGAACGGGTTCGGCTTCTTCCCAGAGCTTCCATTGCCAGTTCCATTTTGGGCTTCGGGACAATCAGTAGCATAATGCCCCGTCTTCTGGCACTTGAAACAAGTAATGTGACTTAGATCTCTCTTGGTTGGGGTAGATGGGTTGGTGCGGTTCTGTCCGTTTCCTCCTCCATTCCCATTACCATTCTTGGAGCCATTATGGTTGTGCGAACTACCTCCTCCATGGGTATGCTGAAACTGTCCTCCCGGCTTCGGGGTAAATCGTGGCTTCTTCTGGGCTCCAGAATTGTACTTCCCTTGTCCATACTTCCTCTTACGGTTTTCAATCTGCTGTTGCTTCCCTTCAATCATGAGAGCTCTATCTACCAGCTCCTGGTAGTTGTTGAAAGTTGCTACCATCAACTGCATACTCAGCTCATCATTCAATCCGTCCAGAAACTTCTCCTGCTTGGCTGCATCTGTAGCAACGTCATCTGGTGCATAACGTGCTAACTTACTGAAATCCTCCACATACTGGCCTACAGTGTGTCCTCCTTGGCGTAGGTTGCGAAACTCACGCTTCTTCATAGCCATAGCTCCTGCTGAAACATGAGCTGTACGGAAAGCTTGCTGAAACTGGTCCCATGTGATAGTGTCAATAGGATGCGTGGCTGTATAATTCTCCCACCATGATGCTGCGGGTCCATCAAGCTGATGTGCGGCAAAACGCACTCTTTCCGCATCTGTGCATCCTGCAGTGGTCAACTCCCTTCCAACTTTGCGGAGCCAATCATCTGCAACAATCGGCTCGGTGCTACTGGAAAACACTGGCGGGTTTAGCCTTAAGAAACGGGCTAAGTGATCAACAGGTGGTGGTGGCGGTGGGTTGTTGTTGTTGTTGCCTTGGTTCTGCACTAACACTTGCATCAGGGCATTCTGTTGCTGAATCAACTGGGTGATCTCTGGCGGGAAAACAAATCCGGTGTCGCGTCTCGGAGGCATCTGATAGGTTTAGAAAAGATGAGAGTTTAGAATAGAATGAGGTCTAGAGAGAAAACACTACCCATATGCTCATGAGAAAAATTCAATCAATATCACTCAATCAATCCAAACAAGGCAAAACAATCGATCTAACTAGCGTTACAAAGTGCTTGAACTATACTACTAAATGGGGGAAAAACTACTACTGATATGGTGGTCTACTAAAAATTCTGATCCGTTGAAGACTCCATGATGTCTGCTCCAGCTTCATCAATCCATTCGTCTTCACTTGGTTCCGAGTCGGTGTCGTCGATGATGATGTAGTTATCCGGACAAGTGCATTCGTCGACTTCTGCTTTTGGCACTGGATTTCCCACGAATGCTCCAATCTTATTCTCCAGGTCGTCAATCTTCCCTACTAGTGCGTTGATTTCCTCCAAGTAATCTTCGCGTGTAGCCTTGAGTTCTTCTTGGAGTTCCTTGATCTTTGTGAATGCCTTCTTCAGTTCTTCCTTGTCCGTGCACATCTGATTCTCCTGGCGTCGAATATGTTGGTTCTGCTCCTGGATGAAAGCTGCAATTGATCCATCCTTCTTGGTCTTGATCATCTCCCATTGCGCATCTCGACGTCCACAAATTTGGTACATTGTATCCTTAAGCTCCTGGTGATAGACTTCTCCAATGCGTCCCATGGTGATGTGTGCGGCCATGCTCTTCCCTAAACTCCAAGTTGGTGCTTCGAAAACCAATCTCATGGGTTCAGTAATTGGCACAAACGTCCTTCCTGGAATGATAACTTGAATCTTCCAGCTCTCCTCTTCCGGTAATGTGGCGTTGTAGGTTCCGGTGATGCTTGGTATTCCTATGTTCAAGTACTTGGTGACTTCCTTCAAGTGTCGTCCAAACGGAGTGTCTTCATCTGGTTGCATGAACTTGCTCCTTGCATTCGCCATTCCTAAAAGAGTAGAAAGTGGAGAGGGGTCAGAAATGAGAAGAGAGAAGTTTTCTAGGGCTTAAGCTTAGTGGTCGTGTCCTATAGTCAGCGTGTGCTCTGATACCAACTTTGTAGCGACCAGACCTCAAATGGCCTGTGCTGCTGTGCACTAGTGTCATCCCTGGATCAGTAATGCTGACACGCACAGTACAAATGGAGGATTTAAAATAGAGTAGCAATCACACACTTATTACATCGAATATCTCCGAAGAGATTAAGTATGATAAACAAGGCTTAAGGCCATCTAACAATGATAACAGCGGAAGACTTGGAAGATAAGTGAGTCCATCAACTCCAGCGGCATCACTGAGTATAAGACCACGACCTAAGGCACCTTACTCGTCGTCTGAAGAGTCTGCAACATGAAATGTTGCAGCCCGAAAACGGGTCAGCACATAGAATATGCTGGCAAAGTAACACATAGAGAGCAATGAACAATAATAATGCTATACTATATGCATATTTGGCTGGTGGAAAGCTCTATGGTTACAGTTTTGCGAAAAGCCAATTTTATCCTACTTCAAAAGGAATAAATTTTATTTAACTATCATGGTGGTTGAAACATTGAGAAGGTACCTCCAACTCAATCCCAATTAAGTATCATCATTAACCCGTCAAAATTAATTATAAGTATCACGGTGATGAGATTCAAATGATAATCCAGGTACTAGATACTCAAGTTGTCCATAACCGGGGACACGGCTAATCATGATCAGTTTGTACACTCTGCAGAGGTTTGCACACTTTTCCCCACAAGACTCGATCGCCTCTGCTCGATTCTCGCACTACATGATGTTTGAGAAACGGATGACCGAGACACAGTCTTTCAGAAACAATCACTCTTTACTCTGGATGGACCGGTACACCTACTTTCCCCTACATCTGCTAGTCCACCTCTTCAAGAGATCCTGTAACCTACTCAGCTATGCTAGAGCCCATAATAGCTTGTGGCTGCACACGGAAGTTTCTAGCATGAATAATCTTATGATCCCTTTGAGCCTGGGTGGCGGACCTTATACATACAGACAACACTGGGTTCTCCAGGTGCCTCAATCCACCCAGATGTGAGTTTTTAGTTGCCACCTTAAGTTGAACCATTAATAAACATCTCACATCTGTCATGGATATCACTCAAACCCAATCCACGTCTATGAGCATAGCATGGCAATATAATAGCAACGTGGAAGTAACTCCCAAGGGTTTGATAAAGTAAAACAGGTAATAGGTACTACCTCAACTACTTCCCAGTACCCACAATTTAATTAGATCCTAATCATGCAATGTTTGAGGGTATAGATCTAATGCATAAAACTGGGTATGAACGGGGTATGATCAAAGTGTTACTTGCCTTGCTGATGATCTGCAAAACCTAGCGATTCGAAGTAACAAGCGGCACACTCCGGGTACTCTATCGCAAACAAACAAGCATACAATCAGTAGTCATCTAATGCACAGGTAAAACTCGAATGAAGATCCCACCAGAAAGTTCAACTTAAGATCTCCGGTTTGCAAAAAGAATCAACTCGAAAGAAGCAACGAAAGTCAAATGGCGAAAGAAAGAAACTTCGTTTGCTAATCTGGATCTAGGTCAAATTTTACTGTAGCAAAAACTTGTTTGAGTAGGTTAAACGGAAAGAGAATTTCGAGACGAAACTCTAGGCGCTTGAATCACCTGATTCCGATAAACGAGCGAGAAGTTAAACAGAATCGAAGATTCGATCAGAAATCGAATCTGAGAAAATAACGAGAAAATCCGACGAAAAAGAAAACGGACGAACGGTTAAATAACGGACGTTCGTTAACAGAGAAAAACCGACGAACGCGTTCGTTAAAACGAACGGTTCGGTGAACGCTCGTAAAATAATAAAACCGAAAAAAAACCGATCTAGGGTTTTTTTTAAAACAAAAACCGGCGACGAACGGGCGGCGGCAGTACCACGGGGACGGGCTCCGGCGAAGCTCCGGCGGGCTCCGGGCTCGGCGACGGGGTGCGGGGCTCGGGGGGTGCGGCGGGGAGGGGCGGCGGCTCCGGCGGGCGAACGCGGCGGCGGCGGCGAGGCTACGGCGGCGGCGGCGGGGCGTGTTGCGGGCGGCGGCGGGTGCGGCTCCGGCGGCGGGGGTGGTGAGGAAAGAGATGGGGGGCGCTATATATATAGGAGGGGGGGTCCGAGCTTGGGGAAGGGGGCACCGGGTGGCGGCGTAGCCGGCCGGGACTCGGCGGCGATCCCGTCTCCGGGACGGAGACGACGGGCGGCGGGGCTGGGCCGTCGGCTGGGCCTTTGGCCCAGTCGGCGCGCGGGCGGATCTCTTTTTTTTTAAATAAGTTCCACGGAAAAAAAATTCGTAGAAAAATAAATAAAAATCGGAAAAATATAAAATAAATTTTCCCCGTCTAGTTAGAAAATCTAGAATCGGGTGAACATTTTTTTAAACCAAAATAAATATTTTGAAAACATGCAATATTTTTAATGCAATAAAAATTGCAAATAAAATCCAAATAAATCCAATAAATGATTTTAATATTTTTCCTCCAGTATTTCAATTGTTTTGGAGAAGTCATATTTTCTCCTCTCGTTTATTTTTAAAATTGAAATATTTTTCCGGAGAGAAAATAATTAAAATAAAATCCTCGTCTTATTATTTGATGAAAATCAAATATGAAAATTCGAGAAAATCCCCAACTCTCTCCGAGGGTCCTTGAGTTGCTTAGGATTTATCGAGGATTTGTCAAAAATGCAACAAAACATGATATGCAATGATGATCTATGTATAACATTCCAAATTGAAAATTTGGGATGTTACAGACGCAAACAAAGACTCTCTAGATTTGCCACTGCTACTGCTAATGAAGTTGAAATCCCAAGTCTACATGATGAGTTCATCTCCCATACTCAACCATCGCAGGTGCTTGCTCTAAGTTGACAGTGTGATAATTGGTTTCATGTTGCATATGTTGTCTAGCCTGTATTTCTTCTATTTTGGTTAAATTGCACCAGCTGAGTTTATACGTTATACATGTGCATATGACATGGCGTTCTGTGTCTAGAATACACTGCATCTATCTATCATACCATGTTCTTACATCAAAGTACTGCTGTTGTGTATCCCGCATCAGTCACTCATGATTGGATGCTTTTAACATGGCAGTTTGATAGTGGTTGCATCTTGCATTGATTTCTACGTTGTACTGCTTCTAATTTTTTGAATTGCCAGTTATGACAAGACACTTTTAACTTGGCAGAGTAATATTGGTTGCAGCTTTCATATGGTGTTAGCTTGCATTACTTCTATTTTCTTGAAAATCCTTCTGCTTAGTTTACACATCGTAGCTGTGAATATGTCATGCCGTCTTGTTTTTCTTACATATTCCATCCTTATACGGTTGTCTTACATCAAAGCATTGCTTGTCTGTATCATGCATCAATGAGTTCTGAAGAGCGCTTTTATTCTTTTGTGTTCTGGGTACGGCTTGACATGGCAAAGTCAAAAAAGAGCAAGGAAAATAATATAGTAGGGAATGGTGTTACTCATCGGGTGAAACGGAAAAGGATCTGCCGTCAAGATTGTGCTGGTACTTATAGTGCAGTAGAAGGTCCAAGTCCACCGGCTAAATCTACAAACACGGTATCACCTGCTCCACCAGCTGCAGCATCCGCTTCAACTGTACCAGCATCTCAACGAGTTACCCATTTGTTTTCTCCGGAACTGGCCAGTTCCCAAGCTGCCTTCACACCTAACACTACTTCCAAAGCACTGCTGACACAACAGGACTGGCAAGATCAGATGAACCTCATGAGCATCAACACCAAGACGGTACCTGACCGAGTCAAGTTGCAGTTGCATGCTCCTTTATATGCACTCTCACAGTTTGATGTACACTAACACTTTCCATATTCGTTGTTGAACTAGCACCACGGCGCAAGAGGAAACAGACATCAGGGATAATGCTTGACAAATTAACAAAATCTAAAGGAGGAAGAATGGAGATCCATTTTGAGGCAGGTTTAAAAAGGCCACGTGATGCTACAGAGTCAGCCAAGTTAGTATCAGAGGCAGCCGTTGCTGTTAGGTGTCATGCACGTATCCTCCCAACGTGGATCCAGTACAGGAATGAGAAAGACAATACCCAGTTTAACACCTTCCTTGACCATTTATCCGTAAGTAATGTTATTCATCGCAATTAGTAATATTGTCTTGCTCTGTCCCATACTTTCTAGCTTCGTCCTAATAAGACTCACATTCTTTTTTCAACATACGAGGTTCAAGTTGGATCCGAAAGATGATGCAACTAAACAAGCATGCACTCATGTTTTTCAGTCTGCTCTGCAACAGTATCGGTACCACCTTAGAAAATTTCACTTTGAAGGCAAGGCTAACAATGAAATCGCCCAAACATCTCCAGTGGAATATATTACAGATGAAGACTGGACAACCCTCGTTAAACACTGGTCTAATCCAAAGTATCAGGTAGGCTATATGTATTTGATCAGACCACATATTGAACTTGTATTTATGTATGTGCCTTACAAGTGTATCTTCTTCTAGGCTAACTATTTGAAGAACAAGACCAACCGTTCTAAAGTGAAATTCCAACAGACAACAGGATCTCGTAGCTATATTGCACACTGCGAGGCTCTTGTAAATAGCTGCTACTTCCTTCTTTTTTCTGTGCCATATTATCGTATCTATATTGACTTGTTCCAAATACAGAGGAACGCCTGTGCAGACCAAAAAGAACCTGAACCAAATGCAGTGCAAATCTTCAAGGATTGCCACACCAGCAAGATGAAGGGCATGACCACACCAGTTCAAGCCGCTGTTGTAAGTCCTTACTCCTCCTGCCTTTGAACTGATTGGTACTGTGATGTGTTCATTTAACTACTTGGTTTGCAGCCAATGTCAGTTACTCTGTTCACTTTTATACACAGTTGTCTTAACGTATCATTTCACCTTACATGGTTTAAAAGAGATGAAGGTTATTCTTTTGGTCTTGATCTGTAATCTAGTTGTTATGTTCACGTGCGCACACAATGATAAATAGCCTGTTTGTTTTCTATCTATTTGCCCATAATATGAATGATGTCATACTATGTTCATCCTACTTTAAACCATGTGTCCTTATCCTTAGATGTCAACGAATGTGAGGAAATAGACAATACAGTAGGCATGCTACATGGACATATGTTCCGAAAGTGATTTTTTATGTAGTTGGCACTACAAGACATGCTAATGTATTACAGTAGTTCACCAAAATAAGTTATGTATAAACGTGTAACCTACTTTGTTTATTTTTGCTCATTAGTAACTTATCTGGTACACTAATCTACAAGTTCAAACTTTCAGGAAGCTATGGAACAAATGATTGAACAGCCACAACCACCTGAAGGTGACGAGGCTACCACAGGCACAATGTCACCTCTTGCTGCAATGCGTCAGTATCTCTCCACTAACAGTGCAAAAAAGCACCTTCCTACGTAATTCTGGGTTGGTTGTCAAGGTAACCTCGTCCAAATCGCCTACTGAACAAAATCTTCCTGCTAGACAGAGTGATATATTTGTGCTCCAGACACAAGTCCAATCCCTAAAGGACGTCATTTTGGAAACAACAATAGTGGTTGACAAATGTCGTCAAGATATGAATGGTTTTGAAACCAGACTATCAGACATTTGCTTCATTGTTCAAGAGCAATGGCGGAAAAAGGGTGAAGATCGTGCTGCTCCATCAGATTCTACAGCCTGAAACATTAGCACTCAGGTCAAATGATTTGTGCTTCTATACATCTGATGGTGCTTTTATCTGCAAGGACTGTAAACTTTATGCCAACATGCCTTTTGTTGTATGGTTGTAATTTTTTTTGTTGTGATACAACATTTATGATGCTGCCAAAGGCTGCAGTAATTACGACGCTATTTTTGTATAGTGTAGGTTTATCTTAGTAATGTATTCGGCCGAAAGCTTCGTAGGAGCCCAACATGCCAACATTCGTCGGGCCCATTCCAATTGGGCTAAAAACGATTATGGGCCGAAATTTGCATGTAGCCCACTAAAAATATCTGGGCCTAAATCAGCATAAGCTTTCATATTTTTCTGGTAGGCCTGTGCCCATAGTGGGCCTTTAACAGGCCTAAACATAATTTGGGCCCTTAGTAACAATAGGCCTTTTACAGGTGTAAATATCTCGAGCCCATAAAAAACATGGGCCTTTAATAGACCGAAAGTGAGATTGGGCCCTGATTGTGCCAAATAACCCACTGGTCTTAGCAGGCCGAAATGGTGGCCCATTTACGATGCGGATCTTTCACAGGCCGAAATTCGGACGGGCCGTAAATGTGCCGACCTAATACATGGGCCTTTAACAAGCCGGAAGTTCGGTCGGGCTAGATTATCGTCATTTTTATATGGGCCGTTAATGGACCCGATGTGACGTTGGTCCACATATGGCCCATGGATTTCGTCCGACGTTAACAGGCCGAAAATCACAACAGGCCGAAAGTGGCCCAAATCTATAGTGGGCCTCTAACAATCCGAATGTCAGACATGGCCGAATATGACCCAAATCCTTCACGGTCGTTTATGGGCCGAAAGTTTCAATGGCCTGTAAATGGGCCCAAATGAAGCAGGACCTTTAACAGGCCGGAAATACACCGGGCCGTAATTCGGCCCATATACCTAGCGGACTGTTTACGGGCCAGAAGTGACCATGGGCCACGATGATGACAAGTTTAGGACATGCCGTTGACGGGCCGATTTGACACTAGCCGTACGGGCCTTAACTGAGAATGTTGGGCCTTTAGCTGGGCCGGCCCATTATGGTCTGCAAAATCTTGTGGGCCTTTAGCTGGGCTGGCCCATTGTGGTCCGCTAAATCTTGTGGGTCTTTAGCTGGGCCGTCCCATTATGGTCTGCAAAATCTTGTGGGCCTTTAGCTAGGCCAGCCCATTATGGTCCGCTAAATCTTATGGGCCTTTAGTTGGGCCGGCCCATTTAAACTTTATGGGCCACTTTTGGGCCCGTCCATGTGTCAACATATCATAGGCCCATCTCAACCGTTGGATGAGTGACACCTGTGCCAACGCGGAGCTGACGCGTGGTTCCGTCGGCCAATGAGAATTTTACAAGTGGAAAATCGGCATTGGTCGTGGCTGTTAGCGGGTTATCGGATCCAAAACCGGACCCGATAGCTTAACGGCGTCCCGTTACGGTGGATGCCACGTGTTGGTCACCCTTGACGAAAGCACTTCTCTGACACATGATTTATCGTCATGGAAGTGGACACTTCCATGATGATAATTTTGGTAATGTCATGGAACACTTCTACGATAGCACAGGTATGACTATCTTCATTCTGTCATAAATTTGTCATGGATGTACATGCATGACAGAAAACATGACCTACTGTGACAAACACGTATCATCACGGAAGTGTATTTTTTTTGTAGTGATGCTTAGCAAGCTTATTAATTTTCTCTTGTTTGGCGCTTAAATCCTCCAGCACTTGCTGTTGCACAAGAAAGTATGCATCTGAATTCTGTAGGGACTTCCTTAGTCCTTCGGCTTCTTGCCGCAGCACAGCTGACTGATGCCTTTTAGCTTGTAGCTGAGACTGTAGAAGCTGAAGTGATTCAGGCAGCGAGTTCGAAGAGCTTGTGCCAGCGGTATTGTCCAGTAACTCGAACACTACATCAACGCAGGACTGTGGGATTTTCTCACTGTCTACAAGATCGTTTTTATCACCTTTCTTGGAGACCAACAGGGTTGTCTCACTATCTTGAACCTTATCTGCATTACTTTCTCTACCATTGCATAGTGGGGGTGCTCTTCTCCAATATTCTGTTCGCATACTACAAGAGAAACAAGCAGACACATGACAAGTTTAGCATGTAGTATATGAAACTCATTTTGGTAAACAGGTTCAATAGTAAGGTGGACATGATAACAACATGAAACAAACATATATCTATGTACTATGGTCACTGTATTGTCCATACCATTCTAGTTTATGTTGCCAAATCAAGATAGAGGCATAGTTCAACTCATATATTTTTAAGACACAACAGCATAGACAGAATATAAGTGTGAGAAACTACACAGCATTGGCAACGCTTGTAATGTGCATCACATGAGAACATAACTGTTTATACAACTGAAACTGAAATCGACATAGAGCAAGAAGTTAGAACAACAATCCAGTTAAAGAAATAGGTTTAAAACATACCTGTTGCGCCATTGGAGTTTCAATTGGATCCTTCAAATTCGAAAGTAGTTGGTATGAGTAAATACAGTGATGCAACAGCAAAGGAGTATGGACCATAGCTACGGAATCTGACTTGAGAACAGTTGCTCTTCTACTTTAAACATGGAGTTTGGGTTCGCTGTGGTGGTCTTTGTGCTTTGGGCACTGCAGTTGCTTTACAATCTGCTCGTATGGGGGTGCTTTGTGGTGGACATGGTGCTTTGTCAACTAGAAGTGGGCTACTATCCGCTGGGGTTGGGGTTAGATGGGTTGTAGGCTTGTAGCTGGTTCTCTGCCCAACGGTGTAAGTGTGCAATCTGGAAGAGTCTCGATTATGTGAGGTGGGGCTAGTTTGTGGGCCAGTACAACCATGGTTCTATCTGCATCAACGGGTAGCACTATCTTTTGTGAAGAACGGGTTTTTGCTCCCTTAGATACTGCCATCACCCCCTCCAATTCAAATGGCTGATAAACAAGAAAAGAAATTGAACGTACAGACATTGTAGGATAGACAAATGTGGTAATCACATATATGTTGTCTAACCAAACAGGACAGCATGACACAATTTCACATATATGATGCCTAACTAAACAGGATAGCATGACACAGTTTCAGATATATGATGGATAACTTAACATGATATAATGGCATAATTCAACATATGATGAGTATCTAAACAGGATGACATGACAAAACTATATGATGTCTTTCTAAAATAGGTTGGGATGAAATAATTCACATACATGTTGTCTAAGTATACAAGATGGCATGATATAATTGGCATAATTGATTCATATACTAAGCAGCTGGCACTCGCATGTATGATCTCTAAACTAAGCAGATGGAATTCAATATTGTGCATATGATGTCTAAACTAAGCAATGCAAGACACCATATGCATGATATGAGAAATATAAACATTGCAACTTAGAGCATACACCTCAGGTGGGATATAGGACTGGTCATCTGTCTCTGAATCCTCCTCTGAGGAGCTCCCTGTAATCACCGAGATATATGCTTCAACAGGTACCATTGCCTGCTCTAAAGACCTTGTTTTCACTCCTGATTTTTCCATAACCGGCACAAATGGCTGATACACATGAAGAGTAGTTCAATACACACAGATTGTCGACAAATGGAATACGTAATGAAAAAAATATGGCATGAGATAATTCACATATATGATGCTTGGCTACATGGCGGTGCATAATTCACATATATGACAGCTGGCTGAAAAACATGGCATTGCATAATTCACATATCTGATATAGAAAGCAAACATGAGGCATTCACACAAAGCGTGTCTAATCTAAGCAGATGGCATGGCAATGCAAGACACCATATGCATGATATGAGCAATATAACCCTGCCAAGTTAGAGCATGCACCTCGGGGGGGGGGGGGGGGGTACGACTGGTCATCTGTCTCTGAATTCTCCTCTGAGGAGCTATCTGTAACCAGCAAGAAATCAGAATTGACAGGTAGCACTGACTGCTCAGAAGACCTTGTTTTCACTCCAGATTTTCCCATGACCGACCCAAATGGCTGATGCACAGGAAGAGTAGATGAATGTATAAACATTGTTGACAAATGGAATACATTATGAAAAAAAAATATGGCATGATACAATTCACATATACGATGACTGGCTAAACAGGATGGCATTGCATGATTCACGTATATGATGCCTGGGTAAAGAAGATGGCATTGCATAATTCCCATATACTCCCTCCGTTCCTAAATATTTATCTTTTTAGAGATTTCAAATTGACTACCACATACGGATGTATATAGACATATTTTAGAGTGTAGATTCACTCATTTTGCTCCGTATGTAGTCACTTGTAGAAATCTCTAAAAAGACAAATATTTAGGAACGGTGGGAGTATGATATAGAAACCAAACAGGTGGCATTCACACAAAGCAAATCTGAACTAAGCTGATGACATATAAGATGTATAATGTAAGCAATGTGAGGCGCCATATGCATGATATGACCAACATCAGCATGCCAGGTTAGAGCAAACACCTTAGGTGGTAAATAGGAGTGGTCGGCTCCCTCTGAATCCCCATCTGAACAGTTATCTTCCTCTGGAACACAATCTGGAATGGAGGGAGGGGGCCCACTTCACCCACCATGGAGCGACGTCTACATGACATTATATCCCCACGCAATGGTCTTCTCTTTTTCTCTACATGTTCAGTACGATTGTGTACAATAACTGACATGCATAATAAAAAAATTAGTTAGATTTTGTAAGGCCTAAGGGGTGCATGCAGAAATCAAGACTGATGGTAGCAAACGAGTGGATAGATCCAAAACTAATGATAGCAGGTAGATTATAGCTTCAGTTTAAAAAGATAGACAATGGATCATCTACTGTTTGTTGCCCACCCAACATGAACCACATAGAAGACCCCAGATGAACCAGATAGTAGACAGATTATATTCGTTGCTGCCTCGATATGAGACCCACGGGCATTTTAAAACTCAAGTTTGAACGATAAAGTAGCAGGTAATAATAACCGATGTATAACGTAAGAAAACACGAAAGACTGCGACCTCTCTTCCGGAACTGTGTAGTCCTCAGGTTCATCTGCTCAGTCGATGATGGTAATGCAGTTGGCATGGCTGTCGGCAACGGGGAAGATGATCTGAGGCGGCGAAAGAAAGTCTGCAGAGGGAATCTCTGCTGCAGTGAACGCTTCTGTCGATGGTGCACCTCAGGTGGGGTGGATGACGGTACGACAGGAGCAGGACATAACACACAGAGTTTTCTTTGACGCCTATCTGAAAATGAAGTAAATCTGCAAGGGCTCCTTAGAATTGGAGGATTCTATAAACGCAGGGACAGGAAAACATAGGAATAGGATAGGAATGCACGTGCAAAACAGAGCATTTGGAAACATAGGATTTCTGTCAACCTGGGTGTTTGGTTCACATGAATTGGAAGAACACAGGAATGGAGAAACATGGTCAAATTAAAGTCAAACCACGTGAAAATGAAAAAAATAAGAATCTTATTATGCCAGTAATGCAATTAGTCATGTTCTTCATGCATATTAATTTGAAAAGGACGTCCAAGTGGATATTAAAATTCCTACATTTTTTTGAAAGAGACACCAAAGGAAAAAAATCCTCCAGTTTTGCTTTGCTCCGCTCCTAACCAAATGCATGAATAGTATTACCATAGTAGTTCCATAGCAAAGGATCCCTGAGGGATCAACATGAATGCAGAGTAACAAAGTGATGCAACGAGTGTACAACCTCTTTGGCATAGCCTTGTCGACCTCAGCATCATTGGGTTGGACGTGAAGGATGGTGATGCTGGTGTGACTGTCGGAGGCGGGGAAGAAGATCTGAGGCCTCTGGAAACGGTGTGGAGGGTACTGCTCTGTTGTGATGGACGGTTCCGTCGTTGGAGCAGCTCCAGTGAGGTGTACGGCGGCGAGGCTGAAGCAGGACAAGACAGACAATGTTAATCTGAAGTGGGACTCTAATATCATCTCCAATAGATGATGTAAAATACATCACCAAAAAGTGCTAGATGTAAAACGCATCAACCGCACCACGGCCGCTCCGACGGATGCTGTAAATACTGTTTACTCTGAACTTAACTGAAGAAACTGAACTTTATAGTCGAAACTGAATTTTACTGTCGAAACTGATTGAACTAGTAGAAGAGCATTACAATAGATGTTTAGGGCATTCGAGCACTAGTAGCAGAGAAGCAGTGATCTAAATCAGCAGACGCTCGAGCAGGGAACGCACTAGCAGAGAGCAAGTCGTGCAGCAGCACCGCGAGCGAGTGCTAAAGCAGCGACTCTTGTAGCTGCCGGAGGTCGTGCAGCAGCAGCAGCGCAAGCGAGAGCAAGAGCAGAGCAGCAGCACGAACGAGAGCAAGAGCGGAGCAGCAGCACGATCGACAACAATAGCAGAGCAGGGAAGCAGCATGAACGAAAGCAAGAGCAGTGCAGCAGTGCGACCGACAGCAAGAACAGAGCCGCAACGCGAGCGACATCCGGAGCAGCAGCAGCAGCAGTAGCAGCGCAAGCGAGAGCCGAAGCAGCAGCAGCAGCGCGAGCGAGAGCCGGAGAAGCTGCAGCTAGTGCCGGTGTGGAAGTCGCTGCTGAGGAAGCAGCAACATGGGGGAGAGACGTCGTTGATGAAGTGGCCAACGATGGCGCCGTCGATGGAGACCCGCCATGGCTGCTCGGTATCGAGCACCGGCAGCCCCGTGAGATCGAATAAAAGATAAAATACAGCAGTGAGTGCAGAACCTCCTTGGTGGCGCCGAGTTGACCTCGGCTTCATCGGAGGAATTGGTGAGGGTGCTGCGGTTCCGGTGGGTTAGGTCAAGACGACGCTGTGGGGATGGAGGTGGTGCGATAGACGAGGTGAATGTCGGGGCAGCTCCTTGGAGGTGGAGGACGGGGCGGCTGATCCGGCGGGACGACGAGATTGACGATGGATCCTCATCCGGTGCGGTGGATGAGGGGAGGCGAGCTGTTGCGGTGGACGACATCATCGGGGAAGAGTCTTCGGCTGGGCGGTGGTCGGGAGGCTAGCGGAGGAGCGTCGGGTTTCGTGGGTTTTGGCAGCCTCGGTGTACGAATGGGGGGGACCAAGGGGAAGGTAGGGGGAGCCATGGCTTAGGGACGCGCTTGTCCGGAATGTAGGGTAAGTTACCAGCATACCCCCACCGGTTTTGACACCGCGATGTCGAGCCGGCATTTCCGGCTGAGGGGTAGAAGGGGGAATTCGCGTGTCTGGGCTGCGGGACCGATTTCGGATGAGGAGGGGGTTTTCGCGCGCGTCGAAATTTCAGGATAACAAGGCGCGGCGCGGGTTGAAGAGGCGGGAGTTTCAAAGCAGATGAGACAAAAGATACTCGAGCTTGAAAAATTCGGGATAACAAGGCGTGGATTCCTTGTTCGGCAGAACATACTTAACGTGTACAAAAAAAACAATTCATACAAGACACAAGATAGTCATGTCCCCTTTTACTATATTGCTATAAATGTCATTGAAAAAACTACAAGAAAAATGTAAAAAAATCGGGAGAACAAGATTACCCTGTACAGTACCAAATCGATTCGCACTTCCCTCAACAACAAAAAAACAAATCAATTCCCACCAAAAGAAAGAGTCATGTCCCTTTTTATATGATTACAAATGGCAGGATCTCGAATTTCAATTTTTGAATCCACGTTATGTTGAATTCGAATATATCGTTAGGTGACCTTGCGGTTTATAATGGATGTAGTCCTACATTTTGATCTTCCATCATATATGAACATTTTACTCCACCCTATGAACATATATATTGTCGTCTACCATATAGAATCATTTAAATATTATCTTGATAACAAAAAACATGCATATAGCAGTAATCATATTTCACTATGAACTACATGTACCATACGATCTCCAATTCAAATATTTGTATCCATTTTATGTTGAATTTGTTGGGGAACGTAGTAATTTCAAAATTTTCCTACGCACACGCAAGATCATGGTGATGCATAGCAACGAGAGGGGAGAGTTTTGCCCTGCAAAAATAAGTTAGACATCCTCTACTTTGTTGTTGCAAGTTTTACGTGGCTGCTACGGGCTGAGCAAGAACCGTTCTTACCTACGCATCAAAACCACAACGATATTTCGTCAAGTTAGTGTTGTTTTAACCTTCACAAGGATCAGGCGTAGCCACACTCGATTCAACTAAAGTTGGAGAAACTAACACCCGCCAGAAGCACGTCAGTAGAACCAGTCTCGTGTAAGCGTATGCGTAATGTCGGTTCGGGCCGCTTCATCCAACAATACCGCCGAATCAAAGTATGACATGCTGGTAAGCAGTATGACTTGTATCGCCCACAACTCACTTGTGTTCTACTCGTGCATATAACATCTACGCATAAACCTGGCTCGGATGCCACTATTGGGGAACGTAGTAATTTCAAATTTTTCCTACGCACACGCAAGATCATGGTGATGCATACCAACGAGAAGGGAGAGTGTTGTCTACGTACCCTCGTAGACCGTAAGCGGAAGCGTTATGACAACACGGCTGATGTAGTCGTACGTCTTCACAATCGACCGATCCTAGCACCGAAGGTACGGCACCTCCGCGGACTGCACATGTTCAGCTCGGCGACGTCCCACGAACTTATGATCCAGTAGAGCTTCGAGGGTGAGCTTCGTCAGCACGACGGCGTGATGACAGTGATGATGAAGTTACTGACGTAGGGCTTTGCCTAAGCACCGCTACGATATGACCAAGGTGGATTATGGTGGAGGGGGGCACCGCACACGGCTTGTAACAATCAACTTGTGTGTTCTAGGGTGCCCCCTGCCCCCATATATAAAGGAGCAAGGGGGAGGCCGGCCGGCCCTTGGGGCACGCCAGGAGAGGAGGAGTCCTCCTCCTAGTAGGAGTAGGACTCCCCTTTCCTACTGCTACTAGGAGGGGGAAAGGAAGGAGGAGAGGGAGAAGGAAAGGGGGGCACCGCCGCCCCCCTTCCCTAGTCCAATTCGGACGAGAGGGGGAGGGGGCGCACGGCCTGCCCTGGCCGGCCCTCTCTCTCACCACTAAGGCCCATGTGGCCCATTAGTTCCCCCGGGGGGTTCCGGTAACCCTCCGGCACCCCGGTTTTCTCCGAAACCACCCGGAACACTTCCGGTGTCCGAATATAGCCGTCCAATATATGAATCTTTATGTCTCGACCATTTCGAGACTCCTCGTCATGTCCGTGGTCACATTCGGGACTCCGAACTATCTTCGGTACATCAAAACACATAAACTCATAATACTGATCGTCACTGAACGTTAAGCGTGCGGACCCTACGGGTTCGAGAACTATGTAGACATGACCGAGACACGTCTCCGGTCAATAACCAACAGCGGAACCTGGATGCTCATATTGGTTCCTACATATTCTACGAAGATCTTTATTGGTCAAACCGCATAACAACATACGTTGTTCTCTTTGTCATCAATATGTTACTTGCCCGAGATTCGATCGTCGGTACGTCAATACCTAGCTCAATCTCATTACCGGCAAGTCTCTTTACTCGTTCCGTAATGCATCATCCCGCAACTAACTCATTAGTCACATTGCTTGCAAGGCTTATAGTGATGTGCTTTACCGAGAGGGCCCAGAGATACCTTTCCGACAATCGGAGTGACAAATCCTAATCTTGATCTATGCTAACTCAACAAGTACCATCGGAGACACCTGTAGAGCACCTTTATAATCACCCAGTTACGTTGTGACGTTTGGTAGCACACAAAGTGTTCCTCCGATAATCGGGAGTTGCATAATCTCATAGTTATAGGAACATGTATAAGTCATGAAGAAAGCAATAGCTGTAAACTAAAATGATCAAGTGCTAAGCTAATGGAATGGGTCAAGTCAATCACATCATTCTCCTAATGATGTGATCCCATTTATCAAATGACAACTCATGTCTATGGCTAGGAAACTTAACCATCTTTGATTAACGAGCTAGTCAAGTAGAGGCATACTAGTGGCACTCTATTTGTCTATGTATTCACACATGTATTATGTTTTCGGTTAATACAATTCTAGCATGAATAATAAACATTTATCATGAAATAAGGAAATAAATAATAACTTTATTATTGCCTCTAGGGCATATTTCCTTCAGTCTCCCACTTGCACTAGAGTCAATAATCTAGATTACACAGTAATGATACTAACACCCATGGAGTCTTGGTGCTGATCATGTTTTGCTCGTGAGAGAGGCTTAGTCAACGGGTCTGCAATATTCAGATCCGTATGTATCTTGCAAATCTCTATGTCTCCCACCTGGACTTGATCATGGATGGACTTGAAGCGTCTCTTGATGTGCTTGGTCCTTTTGTGAAATCTGGATTCCTTTGCCAAGGCAATTGCACCAGTATTGTCACAAAAGATTTTCATTGGACCTGATGCACTAGGTATGACACCTAGATCGGATATGAACTCCTTCATCCAGACTCCTTCATTTGCTGCTTCCGAAGCAGCTATGTACTCCGCTTCACACGTAGATCCCGCCACGACGTTTTGTTTAGAACTGCACCAACTGACAGCTCCATCGTTCAATATAAACACGTATCTGGTTTGCGATTTAGAATCGTCCGGATCAGTGTCAAAGCTTGCATCGACGTAACCATTTACGACGAGCTCTTTGTCACCTCCATAAACAAGAAACATATCCTTAGTCCTTTTCAGGTATTTCAGGATGTTCTTGACCGCTGTCCAGTGATCCACTCCTGGATTACTTTGGTACCTCCCTGCTAAACTAATAGAAAGGCACACATTAGGTCTGGTACACAGCATTGCATACATGATAGAGCCTATGGCTGAAGCATAGGGAACACTTTTCATCTTCTCTCTATCTTCTGCAGTGGTCGGGCATTGAGTCTGACTCAACTTCACACCCACTAACATAGGCAAGAACCCTTTCTTTGCTTCATCCATTTTGAACTTTTTCAAAACTTTATCAAGGTATGTGCTTTGTGAAAGTCCAATTAAGCGGCTTCATCTATCTCTATAGATCTTGATGCCCAATATATAAGCAGCTTCACCGAGGTCTTTAATTGAAAAACTCTTATCCAAATATCCTTTTATGCTATCCAAAAATTCTATATCATTTCCAATTAACAATATGTCATCCACATATAGTATTAGAAATGCTACAGAGATCCCACTCACTTTCTTGTAAACACAGGCTTCTCCAAAAGTCTATATAAAACCATATGCTTTGATCACACTATCAAAACGTTTATTCCAACTCCGAGAGGCTTACACCAGTCCATAAATGGATCGCTGGAGCTTGCACACTTTGTTAGTACCTTTTGGATCGACAAAACCTTCTGGTTGCATCATATACAACTCTTCTTCTAGAAATCCATTCAGGAATGCAATTTTGACATCCATTTGCCAAATTTCATAATCATAAAATGCGGCAATTGCTAACATGATTCGGACAGACTTAAGCATCGCTACGGGTGAGAAAGTCTCATCGTAGTCAACCCCTTGAACTTGTCGAAAACCTTTCGCAACAAGTCGAGCTGTGTAGACAGTAACATTATCGTCAGCGTCAGTCTTCTTCTTGAAGATCAATTTATTCTCTATGGCTTGCCGATCATCGGGCAAGTCAACCAAAGTCCACACTTTGTTCTCATACATGGATCCCATCTCAGATTTCATGGCCTCAAGCCATTTTGCGGAATCTGGGCTCACCATCGCTTCTTCATAGTTCGTAGGTTCGCCATGGTCAAGTAACATGACCTCCAAAATAGGATTACAGTACCACTTTGGTGCGGATCTTACTCTGGTTGACCTACGAGGTTCGGTAGTAACTTGATCTGAAGTTTCTTGATCAATAGCATTAGCTTCCTCACTAATTGGTTGAGGTGTCACAGGAACCGGTTTCTGTGATGAACTACTTTCCAATAAGGGAGCAGGTAGAGTTACCTCATCAAGTTCTACTTTCCTCCCACTCACTTCTTTCGAGAGAAACTCCTTCTCTAGAAAGGATCCATTTTTAGCAACAAATGTTTTGCCTTCGGATTTGTGATAGAAGGTGTACCCAACAGTTTCCTTTGGGTATCCTATGAAGACACATTTCTCCGATTTGGGTTTGATCTTATCAGGTTGAAGCTTTTTCACATAAGCATCGCAGCCCCAAACTTTAAGAAACGACAACTTTGGTTTCTTGCCAAACCACAGTTCATAAGGCGTCATCTCAACGGATTTAGATGGTGCCCTATTTAACGTGAATGCAGCCGTGTCCAAAGCATAACCCCAAAATGATAGATGTAAATCAGTAAGAGACATCATAGATCGCACCATATCTAGTAAAGTACGATTACGACATTCGGACACACCATTACGCTGTGGTGTTCCGGGTGGCGTGAGTTGCGAAACTATTCCACATTGT
This sequence comes from Aegilops tauschii subsp. strangulata, assembly GCF_002575655.3. Classification (NCBI taxonomy): domain Eukaryota; kingdom Viridiplantae; phylum Streptophyta; class Magnoliopsida; order Poales; family Poaceae; genus Aegilops; species Aegilops tauschii. The sequence goes on along the minus strand of NC_053039.3, from coordinate 72,724,868 downwards.
TTCAAATGAAGACCAAACTCGTAACTCAAATATTCTCCTCCACGATCAGATCGTAGAAACTTTATTTTCTTGTTACGATGATTTTCCACTTCACTCTGAAATTCTTTGAACTTTTCAAATGTTTCATACTTATGTTTCATTAAGTAGATATACTCATATCTACTCAAATCATCTGTGAAGGTGAGAAAATAACGATACCCGCCGCGAGCCTCAATATTCATAGGACCACATACATCAGTATGTATGATTTCCAACAAATCTGTCGCTCGCTCCATTATTCCGGAGAACGGCGTTTTAGTCGTCTTGCCCATGAGGCAAGGTTCGCAAGTACCAAGTGATTCATAATCAAGTGATTCCAAAAGTCCATCAGTATGGAGTTTTGCGCTTTACACCAATATGACCCAAACGGCGGTGCCACAAATAAGTTGCACTATCATTATCAACTCTGCATCTTTTGGCTTCAACATTATGAATATGTGTATCACTACTATCGAGATTCAACAAAAATAGACCACTCTTCAAGGGTGCATGACCATAAAAGATATTACTCATATAAATAGAACAACCATTATTCTCAGATTTAAATGAATAACCGTCTCGCATCAAACAAGATCTAGATATAATGTTCATGCTCAACGCTGGCACCAAATAATAATTATCCAGGTCTAAAACTAATCCCGAAGGTAGATGTAGAGGTAGCGTGCTGACGGCGATCACATCGACTTTGGAACCATTTCCCACGCGCATCGTCACCTCGTCCTTAGCCAATCTTCGCTTAATCCGTAGTCCCTGTTTCGAGTTGCAAATATTAGAAACAGAACCAGTATCAAATACCCAGGTGCTACTGCGAGCTTTTGTAAGGTACACATCAATAACATGTATATCACATATACCTTTGTTCACCTTGCCATCCTTCTTATCCGCCAAATACTTGGGGCAGTTCCGCTTCCACTGACCAGTGTGTTTGTAGTAGAAGCACTCAATCTCAGGCTTAGGTCCAGACTTGGGTTTCTTCTCCCGAGTAGCAACTTGTTTGCCGTTCTTCTTGAAGTTCCCCTTCTTCTTCCCTTTACCCTTTTTCTTGAAACTAGTGGTCTTGTTGACCATCAACACTTGATGCTCCTTCTTGATTTCTACCTCCGCAGCCTTTAGCATCGCGAAGAGCTCGGGAATTATCTTATCCATCCCTTGCATGTTATAGTTCATCACGAAGCTCTTGTAGCTTGGTGGCAGTGATTGAAGAATTCTATCAGTGACACTATCATCAGGAAGATTAACTCCCAGTTGAATCAAGTGATTATTATACCCAGACATTTTAAGTATATGTTCACTGACAGAACTATTCTCCTCCATCTTGCAGCTGTAGAACTTATTGGAGACTTCATATCTCTCAATCCGGGCATTTGCTTGAAATAATAACTTCAACTCCTGGAACATCTCATATGCTCCATGACGTTCAAAACGTCGTTGAAGTCCCGCTTCTAAGCCGTAAAGCATGGCACGCTGAACTATCGAGTAGTCATCGGCTTTGCTCTACCAGACGTTCTTAACATCGTCAGTTGCATCTGCAGCAGGCCTGGCACCCAGCGGTGCTTCCAGGACGTAATTCTTCTGTGCAGCAATGAGGATAATCCTCAAGTTACGGACCCAGTCCGTGTAATTGCTACCATCATCTTTCAACTTTGCTTTCTCAAGGAACGCATTAAAATTCAACGGAACAATAGCACGGGCCATCTATCTACAACAACATAGACATACAAAATACTATCAGGTACTAAGTTCATGATAAATTAAAGTTCAATTAATCATATTACTTAAGAACTCCCACTTAGATAGACATCCCTCTAATCATCTAAGTGATCACGTGATCCAAATCAACTAAACCATGTCCGATCATCACGTGAGATGGAGTAGTTTTCAATGGTGAACATCACTATGTTGATCATATCTACTATAAGATTCACGCTCGACCTTTTGGTCTCAGTGTTCTGAGGCCATATCTGCATATGCTAGGCTCGTCAAGTTTAACCTGAGTATTTGTGCGTGTGCAAAACTGGCCTGCACCCTTTGTATGTGAACGTAGAGCTTATCACACCCGATCATCATGTGGTGTGTCGGCGCGACGAACTTTGGCAATGGTGCATACTCAGGGAGAACACTTGTACCTTGAAATTTAGTGAGAGATCATCTTATAAAGCTACCGTCAATCAAAGCAGAATAAGATGCATAAAAGATAAACATCACATGCAATCAATATAAGTGATAGGATATGGCCATCATCATCTTGTGCCTTTGATCTCCATCTCCAAAGCACCGTCATGATCACCATCATCACCGGCTTGACACCTTGATATCCATCGAAGCATCGTTGTCGTCTCGCCAACTATTGCTACTACGATTATCGCTACCGCTTAGTGATAAAGTAAAGCAATTACAGGGCGATTGCATTGCATACAATAAAGCGACAACCATATGGCTCCTGCCAGTTGCCGATAACTTTGTTACAAAACATGATCATCTCAGACAATAAAATTTAGCATAATGTCTTGACCATATCACATCACAGCATGGCCTGCAAAAACAAGTTAGACGTCTTCTACTTTGTTGTTGCAAGTTTTACGTGGCTGCTACGGGCTGAGCAAGAACCGTTCTTACCTATGCATCAAAACCACAATGATATTTGGTCAAGTTAGTGATGTTTTATCCTTCACAAGGACCGGGCGTAGCCACACTCGATTCAACTACAGTTGGAGAAACTGACACCCGCCAGCCACCTGTGTGCGAAGCACGTCGGTAGAACTAGTCTCGCGTAAGCGTATGCGTAATGTCGGTCCGGGCCGCTTCAACCAACAATACCGCCGAATCAAAGTATGGAATGCTGGTAAGTAGTATGACTTGTATCTCCCACAACTCACTTGTGTTCTACTCGTGCATATAACATCTACGCATAAACCTGGCTCGGATGCCTCTGTTGGGGAACGTAGTAATTTCAAAATTTTCCTACGCGCACACAAGATCATGGTGATGCATAGCAACGAGAGGGGAGACTGTTGTCTACGTACCATCGTAGACCGTAAGCGGAAGCGTTATGTCAACACAGTTGATGTAGTCGTACGTCTTCACGATCGACGGATCCTAGCACCGAAGGTACGGCACCTCCGTGGACTGCACACGTTCAGCTCGGCGACGTCCCACGAACTCACGATCCAGCAGAGCTTCGAGGGAGAGCTTCGTCAACACGACAGCGTGATGACAGTGATGATGAAGTTACCGATGTAGGGCTTCGCCTAAGCACCGCTACGATATGACGGAGGTGGATTATGGTGGAGGGGGCACCGCACACGGCTTGGAACAATCAACTTGTGTGTTCTAGGGTGCCCCCTGCCCTCGTATATAAAGGACCAAGGGGGAGGCCGGCCGGCCCTTGGGGCGCGCCAGGAGAGGAGGAGTCCTCCTCCTAGTAGGAGTAGGACTCCCCTTTCCTACTCCTACTAGGAGGGGGAAAGGAAGGAGGAGAGGGAGAAGGAAAGGGGGGCGCCGCCCCCCCTTCCCTAGTCCAATTAGTCCTCCTCCTAGTAGGAGAAGGAAAGGGGAGGGGGCATGGGGCCTGCCCTGGCCGGCCCTGGCCGGCCCTCTCTCTCTCCACTAAGGCCCATGTGGCCCATTAGTTCTCCCGGGGGGTTCCGGTAACCCTCCGGCACTCCGGTTTTCTCCGAAACCACCTGGAACACTTCCGGTGTCCGAATATAGCCGTCCAATATATCAATCTTTATGTCTCGACCATTTCAAGACTCCTCGTCATGTCCGTGATCACATACGGGACTCTGAACTATCTTTGGTACATCAAAACACATAAACTCGTAATACCGATCGTCATCGAACGTTAAGCGTGCGGACCCTACGGGTTCGAGAACTATGTAGACATGACTGAGACACGTCTTCGGTCAATAACCAATAGCGGAACCTGGATACTCATATTGGTTCCTACATATTCTACGAAGATCTTTATCGGTCAAACCGCATAACAACATACGTTGTTCCCTTTGTCATCGGTATGTTACTTGCCCGAGATTCGATCGTCGGTACCTCAATACCTAGCTCAATCTCATTACCGGCTAGTCTCTTTACTCGTTCCGTAATGCATCATCCCGCAACTAACTCATTAGTCACATTGCTTGCAAGGCTTATAGTGATGTGCTTTACCGAGAGGGCCCAGAGATACCTCTCCGACAATTGGAGTGACAAATCCTAATCTCGATCTATGCCAACTCAACAAGTACCATCGGAGACACCTGTAGAGCACCTTTATAATAACCCAGTTATCTTGTGATGTTTGGTAGCACACAAAGTGTTCCTCCGGTAATCGGGAGTTGCATAATCTCATAGTTATAGGAACATGTATAAGTCATGAAGAAAGCAATAGCAGTAAACTAAAACGATCAAGTGCTAAGGTAACGGAATGGGTCAAGTCAATCACATCATTCTCCTAATGATGTGATCCCGTTTATCAAATGACAACTCATGTCTATGGCTAGGAAACTTAACCATCTTTGATTAACGAGCTAGTCAAGTAGAGGCATACTAGTGACACTGTTTGTCTATGTATTCACACATGTATTATGTTTATGGTTAATACAATTCTAGCATGAATAATAAACATTTATCATGAAATAAGGAAATAAATAATAACTTTATTATTGCCTCTAGGGCATATTTCCTTCAGCAAATCAGAGCATAATCTAAACCCCTCTTTTCATATGTATATTTTTTGGCTGATTTCGGACAAGTTTTGGTATAAGTTTCTTACAAAACCGGAGATTGTCTCAAAAAGCCTCGTGGTTCTGAGAGGGAACGTGTCACCTTTGTGTGCGAAACGATATACGCTACCTCCCCCTGATTTTCTATACAGAGACAACATAGAACTATATGAGTGCCCTATTAAATTTTGGAATTATTCCGGGTTCGTTTGGCCTTTTTTATACATTAATTGAGTTTTTGGACATTTAATGTGCATAATCCAAATTTGAGCTGCAAGCACATGCTCCGGTGCACCAAAGTTGGTTGAAAAATCACATGTGTGTCCTTGGGTGAATTTCTAGGTCCCATGCAAGAAATGGGAATGAAATTCAAACATCTGGGCGTCGTGACTCGGCCGAGAACATCGAGAAACTTGGTTTTTAAATTCATGTAAATCCAAAACTCGCCGGGAAATCATGAAACTTGGCATGGTGTCATGCCATGGCACTAACATGTTGTGGTAAAAAATTGGGTCGATTTGGAACAAGTTTTGGTATAAGCTTCTTGCAAACCGGAGCTTCTCTCAAGAAGGCTCGTGGTTCTGAGAGGGAACGTGACACCTTTGAGTGTGAAATGATATACGCTGCCCCCCTTGAGTTTCTTTATGGAGGCAACATAGAACTACATGAGTGCTCTGTTAAATTTTGGAATTATTCCGGGTTCGTTTGGCCTTTTTTATACATTAATTGAGTTTCTGGTCATTTAATGTGCACAATTCAAATTTGAACTACAAGCACATGCTCCCGTGCACCAAAGTTGGTTGAAAAATCACATGTGTGTCCTCGGGTGAATTTCCAGGTCCCTGCAAGAAATAGGAATGGAATTCAAACATCTGGGCAGCGTGGCTCGGCCGAGAACATTGAGAAACTTGGTTTTAAAATTCTTGTAAATCCAAAACACGCCTGAAAATCATGAAACTTGGCATGGTGTCATGTCATGGTACTACCATGCTGTGGTAAAAAAATTGGCAGAATAGGAACAAGTTTTGGTATACGCTTCTTGCAAACCGGAGCTTCTCTCAAGAAGGCTCGTGGTTCTGAGAGGGAACGTGTCACCTTTGAGTGTGAAACAATATACGCTGCCCCCCTTGAGTTTCTTTATAGAGGCAACATAGAACTACATGAGTGCCTTGTTAAATTTTGGAATTATTCCGGGTTCGTTTGGCCTTTTTTATACATTAATTGAGTTTCTGGTCATTTAATGTGCATAATTCAAATATGAACTACAAGCACATGCTCCCGTGCACCAAAGTTGGTTGAAAAATCACATGTGTGTCCTCGGGTGAATTTCTATGTCCCTGCAAGAAATGGGAATGAAATTCAAATATCTGGGCATCGTGGCTCGGCCGAGAACATTGAAAAACTTGGTTTTAAAATTCTTGTAAATCGAAAACACGCCTAAAAATCATGAAACTTGGCATGGTGTCATGTCATGGTACTACCATGCTGTGGTAAAAAAATTGGCAGAATAGGAACAAGTTTTGGTATACGCTTCTTGCAAACCGGAGCTTCTCTCAAGAAGGCTCGTGGTTCTGAGAGGGAACGTGTCACCTTTGAGTGTGAAACAATATACGCTGCCCCCCTTGAGTTTCTTTATAGAGGCAACATATAACTACATGAGTGCCTTGTTAAATTTTGGAATTATTCCGGGTTCGTTTGGCCTTTTTATACATTAATTGAGTTTCTGGTCATTTAATGTGCATAATTCAAATATGAACTACAAGCACATGCTCCCGTGCACCAAAGTTGGTTGAAAAATCACATGTGTGTCCTCGGGTGAATTTCTAGGTCCCTGCAAGAAATGGGAATGAAATTCAAACATCTGGGCATCGTGGCTCGGCCGAGAACATTGAAAAACTTGGTTTTATAATTCTTGTAAATTGAAAACACGCCTAAAAATCATGAAACTTGGCATGGTGTCATGTCATGGTACTACCATGCTGTGGTAAAAAAAATTGGCAGAATAGGAACAAGTTTTGGTATAAGCTTCTTGCAAACCGGAGCTTCTCTCAAGAAGGCTCGTGGTTCTATGAGGGAACGTGTCACCTTTGTGTGCATAATTCAAATTTGAAATACAAGCACATGCTCCAGTGCACCAAAGTTGGTTGAAAAATCACATGTGTGTCCTCGGGTAAATTTCTAGGTCCCATGCAAGAAATGGGAATGAAATTCAAACATCTGGGCGTCGTGGCTCGGCTGGAAACATTGAGAAACTTGGTTTTTTAATTCCTGTAAATCCAAAACTTGCATGAAAATCATGAAACTTGGCTTGGTGGCATGACATGGCACCAACATGCTGTGGTAATTTTGCTATCCGATTTGCGAAGGCGCACACATTAACAATCAACAAAGTCATTTTGGAAAAGGTGCTATCACGTTACAATCGGAAACACAAGTATTATTGAAACCGTGGGTGTTCTATTTACCATTTACGTGCCGCCACGCGTCCCCTTTTTTTATTAGCTAGGAGGCGCCGTGCAGGGTAGCTATTTGAGTACGGGAGGCGTGCTATCACACCCCTGCGCGTGCTTATCGGGAGGAGAGCCCTTTGACCTCCATCTGCCGTCCACCTCTCTCCCAAGGTCTCCATTAATGGCGCCCAAGTCTCTGTCTAATGGCATGGCGATGTCTCCCTCGACTGATATTTAAGAGACAAAAAAGAAAATCTGAAAAGAAAATTTTGCACGGATCTTGATGTAAGATCCGATGGACCTATATAGCATCTACTGCGACTTATAGCAAGACTGATGAATATATAAGGACGACGACAGTGGATAATAATTGTCTTACATAATTAGGAAGATAATTAAAAATCCACATGCGGCTACGCCCGAAATACACAAGGGCAATAGAAGAAGGAAGACAACGCTCTGGCTCGCTGATCTCTACTTTCTTGATGCGTTGCTGTAGGCCGCGGGAACTAGTCTCCGCGACAAGCGGCGATGAGCTCTGTCGTGTCCTCAAGACGCTGCTTGAGAGCATCCACGGATTCCTCCACCAGCCTTGGGCGCTCGATGCGGAGCATGTCATTCTCGTCCATATGTTTCTTGACGATGACTCCGGTCCTCTTCAACAAGGCACTGGTCTCCTCCTGCTGCTCTGCTCTTCGGACGATCTTCGTCCTCAGCAGGTCGCGCTCATCCCGAAGCCTCTCATTGCCCTCCCTTAGTTGCCTGATGAAGCCGGTAGCCTGTTCAAACGAGGCTTTCGTGTCGTCCTGCAACCTCGCCCAACCGGAGATCTGATCCATCTGGCTATGGACGATCGCATGCATGCGCCTGTAAGAGTCGTCGCCTGCCTGCGAGACATTTTCCTAGGCCGCCGCGGTGCGGCGGGACATCTCTGCTGCATTCGCGGCGCGGCGGGACATCTCTGCTGCTTCCGCGGCATGGCCAGACCAGTTTGATGCATCGACGACGCGGCGGGACCTCCGTGCTGCTTCGGCGGCGCGGCAGGACCTCTGTGCTGCTACTTCCGCGCGGCGGGACATGTCGCCTACTTTCGCAGTGAGGCGGGACATCTCTCGTGCTTCCACTTCCATGCTCGCCTCTCCCTGGTGGTAATTTCTCGACCTAGAACTCACGCTGGCCATGGTAGACACAAGGGAAGGATGCTAAATGACTTGTTTGTTTTTGTGGATGAGGAGTTGAGGAGGAATGTGCAGTCATCTTGGCATAGTAGTATTTATAACCGAGTACTAATACGCTCCTGAATGGGAAACCATTTAGGTTGTGATCAATGTGAACATGTTTGCAATTAAATATAGCGTGGTAGTAGTAATTTGGAATGTGATGAGACGCAAGATCAAAATTTATTGACGGTTCTAGTTTCGAAGTGCGGCACTATTCCCGGATGGCGTAACGTGGGCACGTGTTCTCGGCCGTGGTGTAGCATATGCCATGGTAGCTCTTTTTCTACTGCTGTGTACATGCAATAACTGGCACCGTCGGATACATATCTTACGGTTATTGGGGCGTTCGACGGGAATAGCCTCGTGGCGAGCTATAGACTAGTCTTTTTTCAGACGCATTACACCTATCTCTCGGGACTTCTCGCGCGCACCATCTCTAGCTCCCTAGGTTGATGCCACCCACATACACTTGTACTCTAAGTTTAGTACGTTATACAGGAAGAGAAGAGGTGCATGCACGCACTTGTCCTCTCTCATACCCGCATCTGTAGCTACGAATTGTAGTGTTCTCAACCATCCGATTGGGTCTATCATAGGTTTCACGTTGCTCCATGGCCTTGGGATTGAGAAGTTTAAAACACGGAGGCTAGGCTGGAGGTGCGAGGTTTTGCTTAATGTGTGGGCCGCACACGGCACCAACGCGACACGGGCTTCGTCTACTTGGTGCGCATGCAGTCGGGTGAGTTGTCCAAGTATAGATACAACCAGGCCCTCCTTGGTATCTGCGCCTCGACTTAGGCTGGTCATAGTGGATAGTAACATAGACTAGTAACATGCATATGTTACTAGTCTATGTTACTACCTTCATAGTGGGTAGTGTCATATACTACCTCCGTCCTGGTTTATTGGTCCTCATTGTATGTATTGCCAAAGTTTGAACATAAATTTAACTAACAAAATGTTGATGCATGTCATAAACAAATATATCACTGAAAACTATGTTCGAATATGAATCCAACGATATAATTTTTGTTGACATGCATTAATATTTTGTTAGTTAAATATTTGGTCAAACTTTGACACAAATTACAATGGGGACCAATAAATCAGGACGGAGGTAGTATGTGATAACATAGATGTCTTCATTTATTACTTTGTACACTCATTTTGCATTGGAAAGCGCTATGTGATGGTAACATATTTATGTTACTCTATTTGCCTCTCTCCTCATTAATTAATTGCCACCTCATCATTTTTGCTTATGTGGCATCTACGTTACTACCTATGTTACTCCCACTATGACCAGCCTTATGCGCAGAGAGATTAGGATCGGACGGAGTACTACTAGTAGTAGTACTACTTTGATGTGTCGCGTCAACTCGCACAAGTATGCAACACTTCCTAAACAAACAAGCATATAAGCTAGTATACTTCTTATAAGCTGTTATACTTCTTACCCAAAGGATCTTTATATCCAACAGACACAAAATATCCGTTTGACTGTTGGAAATTACTTTAACTGCTGATCTAATGTCAAAGTAATTGCTGCATCACCACCAAAACCCACCATCTCTTAAGCTAAAGTAGACCGAGCTAACCCCTATATTAGCATATTACTAAGATAAACAGAAGGCACTGTAGAATCATTTAGGACGTGGTCTTGTCAATCTGAATGTGGAGGGACACCAGCTTAGCCCCGGCCAGCAGCTTGGGCGGAACTGTGAAGAAGGTCAGCTCCTGCACGGTGATGTCGCCGGGATCCTTGCTGCTTGTCACCTCCATTTCCACCTTGATGGCGTCGGTCCCGCCTTTGGGCTCTCCCGGCGGGCCGTTCGCCCATAGCTTGGCCACGTAGTGCGGTAGTGGGGATGACCCCGCTCTGATGCAGATGACCGACACGGCGATAGGCGCGCCGATGTCGAGCACACCGCCGACCAAGAAAAACGTCCGGCCGTCCTCCTCCGTGAATAGCAAGAGCCGTGGCTCTGGCAGTGGCACTTGCAGCTGGAGCACCTTGCCGTACTGGATCCTGTGCACGGGCATGGGATGCACGGTGCTGATGTGGCGGGAGAGAGCCGGCGGCGGGCCTTTGTAGCCGCAGACGGGCACGGGGCATTTGCAGGGCGCGTGTCGTGGAAGTGTCACGGCAGATGTCCTCATGGAAGGACTTAGTTGCGGAGCCATTGCGACGAGGTTAGCTTAAAGGGATTAAACAGGACAAAGGACACGGGGAGTTTATACTGGTTCGACCCCTTGCGGTGAAGGTAAAGGCCTAATCTAGTTTGAGGTGGTATTGCTATTGTTTCGATGACCAGGGAGCAAATATGCTTTGCCTGGCTCTCGAGTTGTTGTTTCTTGTCCCCTAAACCACCGCCGGGTCATCCCTTTATATACACAGGTTGACGCCCGGTGGTTCACAGAATCCCGGCCGGCTCATAAACGTGTCCGGCTTAGTTTCTACTCTTTCCTATCTTACAACACAAGTCATACGTCTTATGGCGGTTTACATCTTGGGTAACCCGCCTTTGGGCTTTGGGCCTTATTGCTAAGTCTTCTTCATAAAGTGCCATCTTCCATGTCTTCATAGGCTTCAAAATATAGGTAAACCACTATGAGTATAACCCGGCCCCTCATGGGCGGTTTATACTCAATAGTTATATCCCCAACATTAGGCCCCAGGTTGATTTGAACTTGTTCATGTCAATCTTCAACACTTAGGGAAATTCCTCCTTCAATACCTTTGTGAAAGCCTTGTAACTCGCCATGATGTCATCTTCCAAGGTCATGGTAAACCGCCATGACATCACCTGTTTATTAAAAAAACCATATATACATCACCTTTTTAATGAGCCTCCGAAAATCGAGGCGACATCCCTGTCACATATCCAATTTGCGGCTCCTCGATTCCCGCGCATGTCATTTATCCATTCGCCTTATAAATAGGGCTGAGGGTCTCTTTCAGTTTCCCCCCTCGTGCCTCTTCACTTCATCTTCTTCCTCGCGTCGACCTAGCACTCAAGCTCAGCCGCCGCCGCCAAGTCTTCGTCCTCGACCTCAACTCCGGCTGCTGCATCACCCTGAACGCACCAGAGAATCGCGGCACCTCTCCGCTAGTCCATCAGCATCGGTAAGCCTTCTTTCCTTCCACCATAGATCTGTCATTAGGGTTTCAGTGTTCATCGGTGTTCCTCGGTGTTCGTCGCTGTGCAATAGCTCTTTGATTCAAACCTTGATATTTATCCTGTACAGCGATAGCCGTAGCCCTTCTTTTCCATCAGTGCATCTCGTTTAAGTAGAAAATCCCATCTGAACCTTCATCGACTGCTCTAGTGCCAATATTGAAGTCTGAATATATTTTGATTTTCTGACACGCAGCAGATCGAAAATTATCATACCAATCTGTGAAACATGTTTTTCATCAGTTAGTCATCTTCCAACTTCAGATCTATATCTTGAAGGAAATATGCCCTAGAGGCAATAATAAAGTTATTATTTATTTCCTTATATCATGATAAATGTTTATTATTCATGCTAGAATTGTATTAACCAGAAACATGATACATGTGTGAATACATAGACAAACAGAGTGTCAGTAGTATGGCTCTACTTGACTAGCTCGTTAATCGAAGATGGTTGAGTTTCCTAGCCATGGACATGAGTTGTCATTTGATTAACGGGATCACATCATTAGGAGAATGATGTGATTGACTTGACCCATTCCGTTAGCTTAGCACTTGGTCGTTTTGTATGTTGCTATTGCTTTCTTCATGACTTATACATGTTCCTATGACTATGAGATTATGCAACTCCCGTTTACCGTAGGAACACTTTGTGTGCCACCAAACGTCACAACGTAACTGGGTGATTATAAAGGTGCTCTACAGGTGTCTCCGAAGGTATTTGTTGAGTTGGCGTATTTCGAGATTAGGATTTGTCACTCCGATTGTCGGAGAGTTATCTCTGGGCCCACTCGGTAATGCACATCACTATAAGCCTTGCAACAAATGTGACTAATGAGTTAGTTGCGGGATGATGCATTACGGAACGAGTAAAGAGACTTGCCGGTAACGAGATTGAACTAGGTATTGAGATACCGACGATCGAATCTCGGGCAAGTAACATACCGATGACAAAGGGAACAACGTATGTTGTTATGCGGTTTGACTGATAAAGATCTTCGTAGAATATGTAGGAGCCAATATGAGCATCCAGGTTCCGCTATTGGTTATTGACCGGAGATGTGTCTCGGTCATGTCTACATAGTTCTCGAACCCGTAGGGTCCGCACGCTTAACGTTCGGTGACGATTTGTATTATGAGTTATGTGATTTGATGTACCGAAGGTAGTTCGGAGTACCGGATGAGATCGGGGATATGACGAGGAGTCTCGAAATGGTCGAGACGTAAAGATCGATATATTGGACGACCATATTCGGACATCGGAAAGGTTCCGAGTGATTCGGGTATTTTTCGGAGTACCGGAGAGTTACGGGAATTCGTATTGGGCCTTAATGAGCCATACGGGAAAGGAGAGAAAGGCCTCAAAAGGTGGCCGCACCCCTCCCCATGGTCTGGTCCGAATTGGACTAGGGAAGGGGGGCGCCCCCTTCCTTCCTTCTCCTTTTCCCTTCCCTTTTTCCTATTCCATGTGGGAGGAGGAATCCTACTAGGACTTGGCAGTCCTAGTAGGACTCCACACTTCTGGCGTGCCCTAGGGGCTGGCTGGCCTCCCCTCCTCCATCCATTATATACGGGGGCAGGGGGCACCTCTAGACACACAAGTTGATCCTTTGATCTATTCCAGCCGTGTGCGGTGCCCCCCTCCACCATATTCCACATCGGTCATATCATAGCGGTGCTTAGGCGAAGCCCAGCGTCGGTAACAATATCATCACCGTCATCACGCCGTCGTGCTGACGGAACTCTCCCGTAAAGCTCTGCTGGATCGGAATTTGTGGGACGTCATCGAGCTGAACGTGTGCTGAACTCGGAGGTGCCGTACGTTCGGTACTTGGATCAGTCGGATCGTGAAGACGTACGACTACATCAACCGCGTTGTGCTAATGCTTCCGCTTTCGGTCTACGAGGGTACGTGGACACACTCTCCCCTCTCGTTGCTATGCATCACCATGATCCTGTGTGTGCGTAGGAAAATTTTAAAATTACTACGTTCCCCAGCAGTGGCATCCGAGCCTGGTTTTATGCGTAGATGTTATATGCATGAGTAGAACACAAGTGAGTTGTGGGCGATACAAGTCATACTGCTTACCAGCATGTCATACTTTGGTTCGGCAGTATTGTTGGATGAAGCGGCCCGGACCGACATTACGCGTACGCTCACGTGAGACAGGTTCTACCAACGTGCTTTGCACACAGGTGGCTGGTGGGTGTCAGTTTCTCCAACTTTAGTTGAACCGAGTGTGGCTACGCCCGGTCCTTTAGAAGGTTAAAACAGCACTAACTTGACGAACTATCGTTGTGGTTTTGATGCGTAGGTAAGAACGGTTCTTGCTCAGCCCGTAACAGCCACGTAAAACTTGCAACAACAAAGCAGAGGACGTCTAACTTGTTTTTTGCAGGGCATGTTGTGATGTGATATGGTCAAGACATGATGCTATATTTTATTGTATGAGATGATCATGTTTTGTAACCGAGTTATCGGCAACTGGCAGGAGCCATATGGTAGTCGCTTTATTGTATGCAATGCAATCGCCCTGTAATGCTTTACTTTATCACTAAGCGGTAGCGATAGTCGTAGAAGCAATAGTTGGCGAGACGACAATGATGCTACGATGGAGATCAAGGTGTCGCGCTGGTGATGATGGTGATCATGACGGTGCTTCGGAGATGGAGATCACAAGCACAAGATGATGATGGCCATATCATATCACTTATATTGATTGTATGTGATGTTTATCTTTTATGCATCTTATTTTGCTTAGATCGACGGTAGCATTATAAGATGATCTCTCACTAAATTTCAAGGTATAAGTGTTCTCCCTGAGTATGCACCGTTGCGAAAGTTCTTCGTGCTGAGACACCACGTGATGATCGGGTGTGATAAGCTCTACGTTCAAATACAACGGGTGCAAGACAGTTTTGCACACGCGGAATACTCAGGTTAAACTTGACGAGCCTAGCATATGCAGATATGGCCTCGGAACACTGAGACCGAAAGGTTGAGCGTGAATCATATAGTAGATATGATCAACATAGTGATGTTCACCATTGAAAACTACTCCATCTCACGTGATGATCGGACATGGTTTAGTTGATTTGGATCACGTGATCACTTGGATGATTAGAGGGATGTCTATCTAAGTGGGAGTTCTTAAGTAATATGATTAATTGAACTTTAATTTATCATGAACTTAGTACCTGATAGTATTTTGCATATCTATGTTGTAGATCAATAGCTCGCGATGTAGCCCCCCCCTCTCGTTTTTTTGATATGATTCCTAGAGAAAACTAAGTTGAAAGATGTTAGTAGCAAAGATGCGGACTTGGTCCGTGATCTGAGGATTATCCTCATTGCTGCACAGAAGTATTATGTCCTTGATGCACCGCTAGGTGACAAAACAATTGCAGGAGCAGATGCCAACGTTATGAACGTTTGGCAAGCTCGGTATGATGACTACTTGATAGTTTAGTGCATCATGCTTTACGGCTTAGAACCGGGACTTCAAAAATGTTTTGAACGCCATGGAGCATATAAGATGTTCCAAGAGTTGAAATTGGTATTTCATACTTATGCCCATGTCAAGAGGTATGAGACCTCTGACAGTACTTTGCCTACAAGATGGAGGTGAATAGCTCAACCAGTGAGCATGTGCTCAGATTGTCTGGGTACTACAATTGCTTGAATCAAGTGGGAGTTAATCTTCCAGATAAGATAGTGATTGACAGAGTTCTCTAGTCACTATCACCAAGTTACTAGAACTTCGTGATGAACTATAATATGCAAGGGATAACAGAAACGATTCCCAAGCTCTTCGTGATGCTGAAATCGACGAAGGTAGAAATCAAGAAAAGCATCAAGTGTTGATGGTTGACAAGACCACTAGTTTCAAGAAAAGGGCAAAGGGAAGAAGGGGAACTTCAAAAAGAACGGCAAGAAAGTTGCTGCTCAAGTGAAGAAGCCCAAGTCTGGACCTAAGCCTGAGACTAAGTGTTTCTACTGCAAAGGGACTGGTCACTGGAAGCGGAACTGCCCCAAGTTTTTGGCGGATAAGAAGATGGCAAAGTAAACAAAGGTATATTTGATATACATGTTATTTATGTGTACTTTACTAGTGTTTATAGCAACCCCTCAATATTTGATACTAGTTCAGTTGCTACGATTAGTAACTCGAAACAGGAGTTGCAGCATGAACAGAGACTAGTTAAAGGTGAAGTGACGATGTGTGTTGGAAGTGGTTCCAAGATTGATATGATCATCATCATACACTCCCTATACTTTCGGGATTAGTGTTGAACCTAAATAAGTGTTATTTGGTGTTTGCGTTGAGCATGAATATGATTTGATCATGTTTATTGCAATAAGGTTATTCATTTAAGTTAGAGAATAATTGTTGTTCTGTTTACATGAATAAAACCTTCTATGGTCATACACCCAATGAAAATGGTTTGTTGGATCTCGATAGTAGTGATACACATATTTATTATATTGAAACCAAAAGATGCAGAGTTGATAATGATAGTGCAACATAATTGTGGCATTGCCGTTTAGGTCATATTGGTGTAAAGCGCATGAAGAAACTCCATGCTGATGGGATTTTGGGATCACTTGATTATGAATCACTTGATGCTTGCGAACCATGCCTTATGGGCAAGATGACTAAGACTCCATTCTCCGGAACAATGGAGCGAGCAAATGACTTATTGGAAATAATACATACTGATGTGTGCGACCCGATGAGTGTTGAGGCTCGCGGCGGGTATCATTATTTTCTGACCCTCACAGATGATTTGAGCAGATATGGGTATATCTACTTGATGAAAAATAAGTCTGAAACGTTTGAAAAGTTCAAAGAATTTCAGAGTGAAGTGGAAAATCATCGTAACAAGAAAATAAAGTTTCTACGATCTGATCGCAGAGACGAATATTTGAGTTATGAGTTTGGTCTTCAATTAAAACAATGTGAAATAGTTTCACAAACTCATGCCACCTGGAACACCACAGCATAATGGTGTTTCCGAACGTCATACCGTACTTTATTAGATATGGTGCAATCTATGATGTCTCTTACCGATTTACAACTATCGTTTTGGGGTTATGCATTAGAGACAGCTGCATTCACATTAAATAGGGCACCATCTAAATCCGTTGAGACGACACCATATGAATTGTGGTTTGGCAAGAAACCAAAGTTGTTGTTTCTTAAATTTTGGGGTGCGATGCTTATGTGAAAAAGTTTCATTCTGATAAGCTCAAACCCAAATCAGAGAAATGTGTCTTCATAGGATACCCAAAGAAGATAGTTGGGTACACCTTCTATCACACATCCGAAGGCAAGACATTCGTTGCTAAAGAATGGATCCTTTCTAGAGAAGGAGTTTCTCTCGAAAGAAGTGAGTGGGAGGAAAGTAGAACCTGATGAGGTAATTGTACCTGCCCCCTTATTGGAAAGTAGTTCATCACAGAAATCTGTTCCTGTGACTCCTACACCAATTAGTAAGGAAGCTAATGATGATGATCATGTAACTTCAGATCAAGTTAACTACCGAACCTCGTAGGTCAACCAGAGTGAGATCCACACCAGTGTGGTACGGTAATCCTATTCTGGAGGTCATGTTACTTGACCATGACGAACCTACGAACTATGAGGAAGCGATGATGAGCCCAGATTCCGTGAAATGGCATGAGGCCATGAAATCTGAGATAGGATCCATGTATGAGAACAAAGTGTGGACTTTGGTTGACTAGCCCATTGATCGGCAAGCCATAGAAAATAAATGGATCTTTAAGAGGAAGACGGATGCTGATAATAGTGTTACTATCTACAAAGCTAGACTTGTTGAAAAAGGTTTTGACAAAGTTCAAGGTGTTAACTATGATGAGATTTTCTCACTCGTAGCGATGCTTAAGTCTGTCCGAATCATGTTAGCAAATTGCCACATTTTATGAAATCTGGCAAACGGGTGTCAAAACAACATTCCTTAATGGATTTTTAAAGAAGAGTTGTATATGATGCAACCAGAAGGTTTTGTCGATCCTAAAGGTGCTAACAAAATATGCAAGCTCCAGCGATCCATCTATGGACTGGTGCAAGCATCTCAGAGTTGGAATATACGCTTTGATGAGTTGATCAAAGCATATAGTTTTATACAGACTTGCAGAGAAGCCTATATTTACAAGAAAGTGAGTGGGAGCACTACAGCATTTCTGATAAATATATGTGAATGACATATTGTTGATTGGAAATAATGTAGAATTTTCTGGAAAGCATAAAGGAGTATTTGAAAGGAGTTTTTCAAAGAAAGACCTCGGTAAAGCTGCTTACATATTGAGCATCAAGATCTATAGATAGAGATCAAGACGCTTGATAAGTTTTTTCAATGAGTACATACCTTGACAAGATTTTGAATTAGTTCAAAATGGAACAATCAAAGAAAGAGTTCTTGCCTGTGTTACAAGGTGTGAAATTGAGTAAGACTCAAATCCCTTCCACGGCAGAAGATAGAAAGAGAATGAAAGTCATTCCCTATGCCTCAGCCATAGGTTCTATAAGTATGCCATGCTGTGTACCAAATCTATTGTATACCCCTACACTGATTTTGGCAAGGGAGTACAAAAGTGATCTAGGAGTAGATCACTGGACAGCGGTCAAAATTATCCTTAGTGGAATAAGGATATGTTTCTCGATTATGGAGGTGACAAAAGGTTCATCGTAAAGAGTTACGTCGATGAAAGCTTTGACACAAATCTGGATGACTCTAAGTCTCAATCTAGATACATATTGAAAGTGGGAGCAATTAGCTAAAGTAGCTCCGTGCTGAGCATTGTTGACATAGAAATTTGCAAAATACATATGGATCTGAATGTGGCAGACCCGTTGACTAAATTTCTTTAACAAGCAAAACATGATCACACCTTAGTACTCTTTGGGTGTTAATCACATAGCGATGTGAACTAGATTATTGACTCTAGTAAACCCTTTGGGTGTTGGTCACATGACGATGTGAACTATGGGTGTTAATCACATGGTGATGTGCACTATTGGTGTTAAATCACATGGCGATGTGAACTAGATTATTGACTCTAGGGCAAGTGGGAGACTGAAGGAAATATGCCCTAGAGGCAATAATAAAGTTATTATTTATTTCCTTATATCATGACAAATGTTTATTATTCATGCTAGAATTGTATTAACCGGAAACATGATACATGTGTGAATACATAGACAAACAGAGTGTCACTAGTATGCCTCTACTTGACTAGCTCGTTAATCGAAGATGGTTGAGTTTCCTAGCCATGGACATGAGTTGTCATTTGATTAACGGGATCACATCATTAGGAGAATGATGTGATTGACTTGACCCATTCCGTTAGCTTAGCACTTGGTCGTTTTGTATGTTGCTATTGCTTTCTTCATGACTTATACATGTTCCTATGACTATGAGATTATGCAACTCCCGTTTACCGTAGGAACACTTTGTGTGCCACCAAACGTCACAACGTAACTGGGTGATTATAAAGGTGCTCTACAGGTGTCTCCGAAGGTACTTGTTGAGTTGGCGTATTTCGAGATTAGGATTTGTCACTCCGATTGTCGGAGAGGTATCTCTGGGCCCACTCGGTAATGCACATCACTATAAGCCTTGCAAGCAATGTGACTAATGAATTAGTTGCGGGATGATGCATTACGGAACGAGTAAAGAGACTTGCCGGTAACGAGATTGAACTAGGTATTGAGATACCGACGATCGAATCTCGGGCAAGTAACATACCGATGACAAAGGGATTACCCTGGTGGCCTTACGCCAATCAAGAGGGTATAAGCTATGGTTCGAATACGACCAAGCCCCCAAGTGATTATCCTGGTGGCCTTACGCCAATAAAGAGGGTATAAGCTATGGTTCGAATACGACCATGCCTCCAAGTGATATTGTGGGCTGTGCCCAAGGGGCACCTATGTTTGAGCTGTGCTTTTACAACAGACTCTCTTTGGTCCCTTTAACCTGGGTAGCAAGCCACCAAGTTTTTTTTCAATTGGCTTATGAGCTGGTTCAAAGGGTAATCATAACTTCATGCATAAACCGGAAGCCCCCATGTAACTAAAAACTTTGAAGAAATAACGACAAAGGCCCCGCTTTAGCAGGGATGCCGGTTTATTATATTGATCATAATATATACATTGTCAAAAATATGTACATAAGGAGAGCCTGTGGCTCAGGTGTAGTAAGGCCGAAGATGAGCAATATTCCACGGCCGGTGGGTCTCCGCCTCCGATTTACGTGAGTCTTTGTGCTCTCGAACATCGACAAGGTAGTACGACCCGTTGTTCAGATTCTTGCTGACCACGTAGGGTCCTTCCCAAGGTGGGGATAACTTGTGCATATCAGTCTAATCCTGGATGAGCCGGAGCACCAGATCGCCTTATTGAAAAGTTCTGGTTTTAACCCGGCGACTGTGGTAACAGCGCAGATCTTGCTGGTAAATCACCGAACGAGCCCCTGCGATGTCACGCTCTTCATCTAACAGGTCAAGTGCCTCCTGACGTGCTTTTTCATTGTCGGCTTCAACATAAGCCGCCACGCGGGGCGATTCATGACGGATGTCACTAGGGAGAACCGCCTCTGCTCCATAAACCATGAAGAAAGGCGTGTAACCCGTAGATCTATTGGGGTGGTATTAATGCTCCATAACACGGGGGGTAACTCCTCCACCCAACAACCCGGCGTCCTCTGCAGGGGAACCATAAGCCGGGGCTTGATGCCTCTCAAGATCTCTTGATTGGCTCTCTCAGCTTGACCATTAGATTGGGGGTGAGCCACTGATGATACATCAAGCCGGATATGCTCACGTTGACAAAAGTCCTTCATAGAACCCTTGGAGAGGTTAGTGCCATTGTCTGTTATAATGCTGTGTGGAAAGCCAAAGCGGAAGATCACCTTCTTCATGAATTGAACCGCCGTTGCTACATCACACTTACTCACTGGCTCTGCCTCTACCCATTTAGTGAACTTATCAAGCGCCACCAAGAGGTGAGTCTTCTTATCCTTGGATCTCTTAAAAGGCCCAACCATATCGAGCCCCCAGACTGCAAACGGCCAAGTAATTGGAATCATCCTCAATTCTTGAGCCGGCACATGGGCTCGTCGAGAAAACTTTTGACAACCATCACATTTACTGACCAGATCCTCTGCATCAGCATGAGCCGTCAACCAATAAAACCCATGACGAAAAGCCTTGGCCACGAGAGACTTTGAACCGGCATGATGACCACAGTCTCCTTCATGAATCTCACGCAGGATTTCACGGCCCTCTTCTGGAGAAACACAACGTTGAAAAGCCCCTGTAACACTACAATGATGCAGCTCTCCATTGACAATTGTCATTGACTTAGACCGCCGGGTTATCTTCCTGGCCAAGGTTTCATCCTCAGGTAACTCGCCCCGGGTCATATAAGCCAAATAAGGAACTGTCCAGTCAGGAATAGTGTGAATAGCAGCCACCAACTGAGCTTCTGGGTCAGGAATAGCCAAATCCTCCTTCGTAGGCAATTTGATCGACGAGTTATACAAAACATTGAGGAAAACATTAGGTGGCACCGGTTTACGCTGAGAACCCAGCCGGCTTAAGGCATCAGCCGCTTCATTTTTCCTCCGATCAATATGCTCAACTTGATAACCCTTGAAGTGACCAGCGATGACATCCACCTCTCGTCGATAAGCTGCCATGAGTGGATCCTTAGAATCCCAAGTACCAGAGACTTGCTGAGCCACCAAAGCTGAATCGCCGAAGCACCTTACTCGGCTTAAGCTCATCTCCTTATCCATCCGAAGACCGTGGAGCAAGGCCTCACATTCAGCTGCATTGTTAGTTCAAGGGAACATCAAATGGAGAACATAACAAAATTTATCACCTCGAGGGGAAGCAAGCACAACTCCATCCCCCGAGCCCTCCAATTGCCTGGGCCCATCAAAGTGAATAGTCCAATACGTGTTATCTGGCTTTTACTCCGGCGCCTGCAACTCTGTCCAATCATTGATGAAATCCCCAAGTGCTTGGGACTTGACAGCCGTACGAGGCACATACTTTAAGCCGTGAGGTCCAAGCTCAATAGCCCACTTAGCAACCCGGCCAGTTGCTTCCCTTGTTTGGATGATATCTCCCAAAGGAGCGGAGCTAACCACACTGATGGGATGACCCTGAAAATATTGCTTAAGCTTTCGGCTGGCCATAAAAACCCCATACACAAGGTTCTGCCAATGCGGATATCTCTGCTTGGACTCAATAAGCACCTCACTGACATAGTAAACCAGCCTCTGAACCGGGTACTCTTTGCCTGTTTCCTTCCGTTCCACTACAATGGCTACGCTGACAGCACGGGCATTAGCAGCCACATACAACAACAACGGCTCCTTATCAATAGGAGCAGCAAGAACGGGCGGTTCAGCCAGCTGTTTCTTCAAGTCCTCAAATGCCTCATTGGCAGCATCACTCCAAACGAAATCATCCGTCTTCTTCATCATCTGATACAGAGGGATGGCCTTTTCTCCAAGTCGGCTTATAAACCGGCTCAAGGTTGCGATACGACCCGCCAAGCGTTGGACGTCATTGACACATTTCAGTTTAGCCAGAGAGGTAATAGCCTTGATCTTCTCCGGATTAGCTTCAATGCCCCTATTAGACACCAGGAAGCCCAAGAGCTTGCCTGCCGGTACACCAAAGACACACTTGGCCGGGTTAAGCATCATCTTATAAACCCGGAGATTGTCAAATGTCTCCTTCAGATCATCAATCAAGGTCTCCTTCTTCCTGGACTTCACCACAATGTCATCCACGTAAGCATGAACATTACGCCCAATCTGACTGTGAAGGAAATTTTGCACACACCGCTGGTAAGTCGCCTGGGCACTCTTGAGCCCAAAAGGCATAGACACATAGCAGAAGGCTCCAGAGGGAGTTATGAAAGCTGTCTTCTCCTGGTCCTTAACTGCCATCTTGATCTGATGATAACCCGAATAAGCATCCAGAAAACTCAAACGCTCACAACCCGCCGTAGCATCAATAATTTGATCAATACGAGGGAGAGCAAAAGGATCAGCCGGACAAGCTTTGTTTAAATCCGTGTAATCTACACACATACGCCAAGTACCGTTCTTCTTAAGTACCAGCACCGGGTTAGCCAGCCACTCAGGATGAAAAACTTCAACAATAAACCCAGCCGCCAAGAGCCAGGCAACCTCTTCACCAATGGCCTTACACCTCTCTTCACTCAACTGGCGGAGAAACTGCTTGACCGGTTTAAACTTAGGATCAATGTTAAGGGTGTGCTCAGCGAGTTCCCTCAGTACACCTGGCATGTCAGAAGGTTTCCATGCAAAGATGTCCCGGTTCTAATGGATGAACTCGATGAGCGCGCTTTCCTATTTTGGATCCAGATTAGCACTGATGCTGAACTGCTTAGATGAATTGCCAGGAACAAAATCAACTAGCTTAGTCCCATCAGCCGATTTAAACTTTGAAGTCGGATCATGCTCTGTAGTTAGCTTTTTCAAAGAGGTCATATCCGCCGGATCAACATTGTCTTTATAAAACTTCAACTCCTCTGTTGCACAAACCGACTCAGCATAAGCCGCATCACCCTCTTCACATTCCAAAGCTATCTTCCGGCTCCCATGTACTGTGATGGTCCCCTTATGACCCGGCATCTTGAGCTGCAGATAAACATAATAGGGCCTTGCCATGAACTTAGCATAAGCCGGCCGTCCAAACAGGGCATGATAAGGGCTCTTGATTTTTACCACCTCAAAGGTCAATGTCTCTGATCTAGAGTCATGATCATCTCCGAAAGCAACTTCCAGAGCTATCTTACCAACTGGATATGCCGACTTACCAGGCACCACACCATGGAAAACAGTGTTCGACGGTTTAAGATTTTTATCTGTCAACCCCATGCGACGGATGGTTTCATAATAAAGGATATTGATGCTGCTCCCTCCGTCCATGAGCACCTTGGTGAACTTATACCCTCCAACCTGAGGTGCAACCACCAATGCCAGGTGACCCGGATTATCAACCCGGGGCGGGTGATCCTCCCGACTCCACACGATGGGCTGCTCAGACCAGCGCAAATAACGGGGAACTGCCGGTTCAACGGAGTTTACTGCCCTTTTATGAAGCTTTTGATCCCTCTTGCATAAACTCATGGTGAAGACGTGGTACTGCCCACTATTCAACTGTTTTGGGTTACTCTGATACCCAGACTACTACTGCTGATTCCCCTGACCTGACTGTTGATGGTAGCCACCCTGATTGCCTTGATTGCCTTGATTACCTTGATGACCTTGATGACCTTGGAATCCAGAGCTTGAACCGCCACCACCATAACCTGGACCCTGAGAGCCAGATCCTGAACCACCACCTGGTCCATGGTTGCCTTGAAAAAGATTTGAATTTTTGAACTCCTTCATGATGAAACAATCCTTCCAGAGATGAGTAGATGGTCTTTGTCGCATACCATGCCTTGGGCAGGGCTGATTCAACAGATGTTCAAGATTAATACCTGATCCTCCGGTCTGTGGGGGCGGTCTACCCTTACGACCCTGCCATTATTCTGTGCATTGTATTTGCCACAAAGTCCAAACTATTATCAGCTTTGCGCTTACCATTACCTCGTTGATTCACCGCCGGGTTATGCTGCTACCCTCTGGTGCTGCTGCTCTTCTTTCCCTTTCCCGTCTTTTCATCGTCAGAATCGGGGTCCTTGGTACCATCAGAGTCATCGTATTTTACCAGAGCCGCCATGAGCGTCCCCATGTCATTGCAGTGGCGTTTTAGCCGCCCTAATTTCTGCTTGAGGGGCGTAAAATGGCAATTTTTCTCCAATGTCAAGACTGCTTAATCGGCATTGATCCGGTCCAATGAGTGCAGGATCGTTGAAACCCGGCACACCCAATGGGTTGTCGACTCACCTTCTTCCTGGACACAGGAGGCCAAATCCACAATTGACATGGGCTGCTTGCACGTGTCCTTGAAATTCTGGATAAACCAGGCTTTTAACTCGGCCCATGACCCAACAGAGTTAGCCGGTAACCCCTTCAACCAAGTACGAGCCGTCCCTTCCAACATCATGGTGAAGTATTTAGCGCATGCAGCCTCATCAACATCCAACAGTTCCATCGCCATCTCATAACTCTCAATCCATGCTTCAGGAGGTAAATCGACAGTGTAGTTGGGCACCTTACGGGGGCAACCGTACGTTACGTAGAGCCGGGGCCAAACACGGCACACCCAAAGTCCTGAAAGTTACACCTGTCTCGACCGAAGTCGTCGGACGAACCGGAGAAGGTTGACGGTCCGCGTACTGAGCCGCTAGCTCGGCCTCCCGACGCGCTCTACCTTGATCCACTATGTTCTGTGCCTCAGCACCATCGCCCGCTGGGTTATGCCCACGCGGCGGGTTACGGTTCCGCGCACTCCTCGACACAGCCGGTTCATCAATATGTCTGCTGTAACTCTGGCTTGGGCGAGGGGTGCAATGAATCCTTTCACGACTATAAGAATAAACCTGCTGCTGAACCAACTCCGCCTATAACAGCTCTCGAGCTCTCCGGGTTTCAACCACTACTGGAGACTCGCCTTCAACTAGAAGAGCCGCCAATCGCGACGCCGCGGCGATCATGTTATCAAAAGGGTTAGAGTAATGACCCGGCGGTGTCGGCACATGCTGAGCCGGGTTATTGTGCTGACGAGGCGGGTCCGTCGTGCGTGGCTGAACCGGCGTTCCCCTCCCAGGTGCTTCAACACGGTTTACCACTACCGGGTTACTGGTTCCTGCTCCTGGCGTGTTAAAGAGATTTCTTGCTTCATAAACCGGGGGCAGACGAGTCTGATGCCTCCTTCTCATGACATCGTTCGAAGCGCTCTGGTCTAGCATGAGCCGGTAAGACTCCGCCTGAATCGGCTGTGCCTGAGCATCCAAAGCGGCCCGCTCTTCAGCCATCCTGGTGTTTTCCGCGTTCAGCTCCTCCTTGGCCTGTGCTATCTCATCACGCAATTTCGCGACTGCCGCATTATGCTGATCCTGATCCGTCGGGTTAACCACTGTTGTTATCAACGCTGTTAGTTTGTGCACCAAGTCAGTTAAAACTTGGGCCGGCGGGCGCACATGGCCTCCTGCCCCGGCAGCCGTCGCCGCTGCTGACCCGGAAATCAATTCTGCTGCAGTTGATGAGTGCTGCACGGGCTGTGTACCGGCTATGAAGATTGCCACCCGGTTCGGCGGTTCAAGGGGGTCCGGAATACTATCACCATCGGAACAGCCCCCAAGCCGGCCATCTTGCAACTGGTATAATGACTCGGTCTCACCGGTGGATGACTCGCCATCTGAATAGACAACCGTCTCACCGTTAGATACAGATTCAGATTCTGCACCGTTAATGAATCCCACAAAGGCACGCTTCGCGGCGGGCTAAACTCGGGCGGGTCTTGCACACTGAGCTTTCTCGACGATGTCGGTGCAGATGTCCGACTGAGGGCCCGGTTCGCCAATCTTGCCAATGAAAACATGAATTCCGCCAAAGGGGACCCGGTACCCATACTCAATTGAGCCGGCCTCGGGGCCCCAGCCTGCGTCGTCGATGTAGAGCTTGTCGCGACGACTCTTGGTCATCCGGCCCACAGGGTATCCCTTAAGCCTTTCGAAGTTGCCCTCTAAGAACTTGAAACCACCGTGCGCTGGCCCCACAATGGGCGCCAACTGTCGTGGAAGTGTCACGACAGATGTCCTCATGGAAGGACTTAGTTATGGAGCCATTGCGATGAGGTTAGCTTAAAGGGGTTAAACAGGACAAAGGACATGGGGAGTTTATACTGGTTCGGCCCCTTGCGGTGAAGGTAAAGGCCTAATCCAGTTTGAGGTGGTATTGCTAGTGTTTCGATGACCAGGGAGCGAATATGCTTTGCCTGGCTCTCGAGTTGTTGTTTCTTGTCCCCTAAACTGCCGCTGGGTCATCCCTTTATATACACAGGTTGACGCCCGGCGGTTCACAGAATCCCGGCCGGTTCGTAAACGTGTCCGGCTTGGTTTCTACTCTTTCCTATCTTACAACACAAATCATACATCTTATGGCGGTTTACATCTTGGGCTTTAACCCGCCTTTGGGCTTTGGGCCTTATTGCTAAGTCTTCTTCATAAAGCGCCATCTTCCATGTCTTCATAGGCTTCAAAATATGGGTAAACCACTATGAGTATAACCCGGCCCCTCCTGGGCGGTTTATACTCAATAGTTATATCCCCAACAGCGCGAGCGGACACACGCTCTGGTGATCGGCGAGCTTGTGGTAAGTGACGTAGAGCCCACAGCCTTCGTGCGGGCACTCCACCCTCACCGAGGAGAGGACGGCGTCCACCGCCGTGTTCCGCACGACGAAGCCACCGCCGCGCTCGCACTTCTGGCACTGCCGCTGGTTCCCAGGGCGCTCGACACGGCAGTCCGCGCAGGCCAGGTGCCCTCCCTTGCACTGCACAAATCAACCGAATAGCACATCAATCAAGAAACCTGCACCTTGCTCGACCAGCCAAACGGACGAGGTGTATTCGAACCTCATACACTGCAGGCTTCAAGGGGCGGAGGCACAAGGGGCAGTGGAGCAAGGTGAGGTCCATCGAGACCATAGAGAGCTCCATCATCGGGTCCTGTTCCGTCTCCATGATCTCGCCCTCCTCGTGCACAACCATCTCTCGCTTTAGGGCCGGGGCATTACAAAGCTTTACCATCACATATTCATACTACTTCAAGGTGCGTTAAATCAACACATGCAAGTATCAAAAGAAGATTCGCGTTGTAATTAATCATCGGTAAAGGAAAATTATTGAAATATATCAGTGTCGTGCTTTGATGTGTCGCGTCAACTCGTACAACAATGACAAGTTTGATTACTACAACGCCCTCTCCCTCGCGGACTGAGCTCCGGTGCCTTAACTGCACCTGCCTTTGGCTGCATGACAGGTGGGCCACCCACCTATTGGGCCCACCTGTCATACACGCAAAGGCAGGAGCAGTAAATCAATGAAGCTGCATCCCTCCCTCGCCCATGAGCGTGGTGGCTGGCAGGACTAGGAGAAGCTTTCGCTACACGCTCTCCCTCCCACACGCGGTGGACATGCAGCAGTTCATTCGTTGTCAGATGGCCAGAAGCATACTGTAGTACTCCTCCACTGCAGTAGTACTCCATCATTGTTTGACTTCCTGAAGAGGCGAAGAGCCAAGTGCAGCCCGGATGCTCGTGTGGCAGTTTCATGTTTAGAGTAGTCTAGGATAGCGTGTACCGTGCCTGTAAGCTTAAAATCGTTGGGGTCGGCTCCATGCTATGAGGCCGTCTCCAAGCTTTTTTTATTAAAATAATCTTCTGGCCCTACCTGTCATCCTGGTGATTGTAGTTTGCATGCTCATCTAGTCAAGACAGGAATATATATTTTAATTTGTGGTGGGGTAAATGTTAGAGGTTGTAGCAAATATATTGTACACTGTGGGTCTTTCAGCCAAGTTTAGAGGCAACCATGTGGGGCCAGTGCTATGATGTGTCGCGTCAACTCGTACAACGAGGAGAAGCTTGATTTTACTACTACACGTCTTCTCCCTCGCCCATGTGCACGGTGGCTCGCAGACGAGGACAGGCTTTTGCTTATACTACAACAAGCTATCCCTCCCGCTCGAAGTGGACGGACATGCAGCAGTGGATTCGATACTGTAGAAGTAGTAGTAGTAACATCATTGTTCGTCTTCTTGAAGAGGCGAAGAGCCAAGCGCAACCCGAACATGGCAGTTGCGAACCTTGGAGCACGCATATAGCCAGACTCTTGCATGAGACAAAATTGCTATGTGAGCCCACTATTGTAGTACTTGCTAGTATAGCCCTGTAAACCAAAAAGAAGTATTTTCCTTTCTAGAGATTTCAACAAGTGACTAGACTACACCGAGACGGAGTACATATGGAGCAAAATGAGTGAATCTACACCGTAAATAAATACGTAGTTCTCTCGTTTTCCTCTCCGCCTTGGTCGCAGTGCACAATATTGAGTATACTAGTACTGACTAGTCTCTTTTTGACACGCATTTACGTTTTTTAACACAGTACAGACGCAAGCGCTCATATACACGCGCATACACTCACCCCTATGAACGCACACACGCACAGCCTACCCCTATGAGCACCTCCGAAAGACTGAGCCGGCATAGTACTCCCTCCGGTCCTCTTCTGTTTGCGTATAAGAAAAATCGGTTTTCCCCGCAATGCTCTGCGCATTGGCATATTTTGGCCGGTCTTTCCAGCAGTGCCCCTGCATGCATGCACCCGCAATTACTCCAATCTCTCCATCCAATGCCTTTGGCATCTTCCCAAGGCAAGGCAATAGCCTATCTATCTCTCCAACGTGCATGCAGAGAGATGGAGAGGGAGAAAAGTATGTACGCGAGAATTTAGGCATGTAGCAAGCCAGCCAATCGTTTGCATGCGCGCATTAACTAACCCAGCCTTTCTTTGCGATAAACAGGAACTCGTCCAATTTTAAGCAACCCATCCCCTCCTTGGTATCCGGGCTGCACCTAATACGCAGACAAAAAAGGACTGGAGGGAGTATCATCTTGAAATTTACGAAGTCACCATAGGCACCTCGTTGTCGACGGGAACGTCTCCTGACACGCGATAGACGTGAGCGGCAGTCGCCTCCATAGGTGCCTGAATGCCAAGGAGGGAGAGGGTAGCGGTTCCCGAGACATTGGACGGTTAATGATGCATCCTCAATTAGCATGCAGAGGGAATTAATTGGAGAAGCGGAATAGAGCCAGCACGATGTGAATGCAACAGAGTTTGGAGTCTCATATAAAGGCGCCCCACCACTCCAATCCATCTACTCCTAGTTTCTGCGCAACACTGCTCACTCCAATCCAAGACCAAGTGGCCAGAAGCCACAAGCACCTATGGAGGCGATGGACGCGAGCGGCAGTCGGCTGAGCCAAATCATCCAAGGCGCCAACCTGCGGCCGGCACACCACGCAGTGTTTCCAGACGGTGCTGGCATCCTCCGGCGTCGTAGCCCTCGCCGACGCCGGCTTTGCCTCTCGCATGGATGACATGATGGTCCACTTCATCTGCAAGTTCACCACCGTCAAGAAGCGCGTGGACGACCTTGCCGTACTGCTCCAGCCCGTGCGCCCAGGCTCCTCATTGCCTGCCACCCTCATCGGCCTCCATGGTGACGAACTCTTTCAAGCCCTGGTGGCCCTGCAGGTGCCGGAGGTCGCGACAAAGAATGTGCACCTTGAGGCCGCGCTCGCCGCGCAGCGCCTTGCCATGCAAGAAACTGTCGACCTGCACATCCACGTCTATGAGGAAATCGTCTACATAGGCCACTACAAGGCCAACGAGGACAGAAAGACGTTGGCCTTCTTCCAGCGGCTAGAATCTTTGGACGCCATTGTTCAGAAGCACGTCGACCTGGCCACGAAAGCCGCTGCTACTTAGTCGCCGTTCGGTGGGCCGGCGCCCTGAGTCGAGGAGGTGGACGTCGTCGATGGATGCATCTCTTCTTCTTGCCTCCTGTAACTAGCACTGCATCGCCTCATGGCCTTAATGTTTTATTAGTATAGTACTCCCTCCGTTCCCAAATATAAGTCTTTCTAGATATTCCAGCAAGTGACTACATACGGAGCAAAATGAGTGAATCTACACTCTAAAATATGTCTACATACATCTGTATGTTGTATTCCATTTGAAATATCTAAAACGGCTTATATTTAGGAACGAAGGGAGTATATGGCATTTTTATTCCAGTCGTAACATTGTGAGGTGGGGCCGCAGTTGAGCAAACCGACCATCGGCAAATCCCCACCCCGCCCACCGGGCGACGGCTGAGTTTAGAATTGGAAGAGAGAGGGACAAGAGCTAGCTGTAGCACGGACGTTGTTGTCAGATGGGACTCGTGTTGATAGAATAGGAGTACCGAGCACTCGTACCTCTTTTTTTAGGGAAAAAGTAGTCGTATGTCTAGTACCACTAGTTGGGTGCGTGCGACCTATAACTGCCATCACTTTAGGTCTCCTTTTCGAACCGCAGCTACGCTTCAGCGTACATATTTTTTCACGCAATTATCCTCCTATATGTACTCCTGGGCTATTTCCACGTGCTCCCTTTCGCCAACATGTGGGACATAGAGCATCTGGGTCGTTGTGCATGCATGACTTGGAGCATATGCCGGGGTACTTAACATTTCAGACCTCACGAATTACATGCAAACCCCCCGCAGAAGAATAAATAAATAAATGAATTACTACATGAAACCAGATTATTTTTGTAGAAACTGGAGCACGTTCATTAAATTTTGGACATAACACGTTTATAAAAAATGACTGGACCAAAACCAGTCTAAGGGCCTCTTTGATTCGTAGGATACTAAAAACACAGGAATGGGGAAAGTATGATGGCGATGAACCGAGACGAGGAGAACTCTAACTCAGTTAGAGGTTAGAGTTAGATTCTAACCCTGAACTAACTCTAAACCAAAGAGGTGTATGCATGGCAGAGTTAGATTGACAATAAATGCTCTTTCTCAATCATTTGACTACTTTGGACCCTATTTCCTGTCGGATTTGGAGTGGCCGGCTCTTGTGTGGCCTCGTCCCGCTCACAATTGACATAAACGAACCATCTTTACAAATCAAGCATGAAAAACATGATAAATTTTACTTTGTCCATACAAATGAGATATCCCACTTAAACATACAAGTCGTCAATCAAGCTTCACAAAAAAATACACTCCATGAAACAAAGCATGAGCTAACTCATCACGGAAGTCATTAACGATAGGGAGGGAGCCCGGAGCCCCTCACGCACCCAGGGAGGAGCTCGTCATCGTCGCTCTGGAGGACGGCTCTGTAGAGCCCAAGCCCCAGGAACCCCTCCGACGCCGGCGCTTGCGAGTTGAGGTCGACACCGGCATGGGTAGCAGGGCCGCTTGCTGACGACTGCGAACCGAATCTTTGGGCCTCTAGAAATAATGCAAGCCTGAAACTGAAATACCTAGAAAAGGTGAACTGAATCTTTGGGCCTCTAGAAATAATGCAAGCCTGAAACTGAAATGCCTAGAAAGGTGAACTAAATCTTTGGGCCTCTAGAAATAATGCAAGCCTGAAAATGAAATACCTAGAAAGGTGAACTGAATCTTTGGGCCTCTAGAAATAATGCAAGCCTGAAACTGAAATACCTAGAAAGGTGAACTGAATCTTTGGGCCTCTAGCAAGATTTATTACCTCCTCAAGCAGCATCAAACAATTCCATGCGTGCACCACAAATCTATACCAAGTTTAATTAGGATCTACTTTTCCAAATCAGAATTAGCGGAGCGAGCAAGATCAATGATAGGGATGTGAGACAGAGCAGGAACGAACAAACTCACCCCTCTCGCGACCTCCCTGGTAGATGCGCCACCGCCGCGCATGACAGTGGGAGAAAAACGACTGGTGAAGGGGGAGCGGGGCAAGCTTCGAAGGCCGGAAGGAGAGGGCGGCCGGAGGAGAGAGAGGGCGAGCGGCGGAGCGGCGCTTGGACGGGCAGCCCGATGGGGAACAGAAGGGAGTCATGCGAGGGAGCGCGGAGGGAGCGATCTGGTGCGGGCAGGGGAGATTTTTTTAGTTCTCTTTTAGTGGGCCCGAGGAGAACTAACCCAATTAGAACCTCTCCACTGGGCTAGTTTTTTTAGCTGGGTTAGAGCAAACTAGCTCAAACTAACCCCTCCTGTTTGGATAATTTGAGGCTATTTCAACACAAACTAGCTCTAACTCAGGGATCCAAATAAGAGGAGTAGTACTGTACATGCTACAGTCTGGACCATAGCACATTGTTTTTATGGCCATATCACCACATTGTTTTCTACTGCTGGTTCACTAGGCTGCCGTGGTTCGCACTGCTGGTTCACTGGGCTGCCGTGGTTCGCACTCCTCCGACGTGAGTACTAGTATATACCGCATGATTCTTTGCACCTTCTTACTACGTACTTCACCGACATGTGGGAGAGCCAGCATCTGGGTCGACGTGTCATGCACCAGATTAGAGTGCGGAACGGAAGGGGGGCATCACCCCGGTCGTACCGCCAGTAATTCATGACTACAGTGAGTAGTCATATCACAAGTCTTTCCAGCAGTAATGCACCGTCAAATCGCACAGCCCGTCCTTTCTAGCAGTAAGTAAATTGAATCCACTACTCCCTCGCCCTCCTCGCCTCTCTGTCAAACCGCCTACGCAAAAACCGCCGCGCGTACTGCCCAGGAAAAGCCCCGCCCTCAACTTTTAACTATGCGAAAATAGTTCGAGCTTGTTCGTTCTATATAAATACTAGTATTGTATGTTTATTCACCCATGGGGTTGTTCAATGAATGGAGGGCCGGGGAGCACAAGTGAGCAATACTACTACTAGTAGTAAGTAGGAGTCGTATAGTTAGTCACCTTAAATAGAGAGTTTCTTTCTTTAATGCCACGTACACAAATTGAAACGCTTGTTGTGGAGAGAAAAAGATAATCAGTCCATTATATATGTACGCAGGGGCCTGAGCGCTTGCTTTACTAGGGTTGCTCTCTTCATTCTCTCATCCTCTCTAGATCTAAACAAGACAGCGGTAGCGACATTTTCTCTCTGAGCACACCTGGTCACAGATCCGGCCGGATCCCTTCGGCCGGTGTGTGTAGAGGACTAAAAGGTGCATCGGTCATGCGGTCATCATCGGCGAGGGAGGAAACCCACAGCTGCCGGCGGGGCCTGATCCTCTGCCCGTGACGTTCTCTCCGACACAGCGCCAGCTCGGGAGGTCCTCCGACCCTTATTCCTCCCTGACGTATTGTGCGCAGATCGGACCTATCGCCGCCGACATCCCGATGTCCCTCAGGTACAAGTTCTTCGAAAGCGGCCTTGCTCTACTGCCCTAGCTCCCCATGTGTCTGCATGTGCATCTTTTTCTACTTACATCAGCTCTTCCGAATCCGCCTAAATTTTTAGTATTATTAGAGGTAAAGCTACTTCATGCATTCGAATCTAGGACTTGGTTCAAACAACGAAGAAGGGGGGAAAGTCGTAGCATGAATCTAGGACTTGATTCAAAGAGGAAATAAGAGGGGGAAAGTAGTAGAGACCGGATACCCAACCGGTCTCTTGGTTGAAAAGGGAAATAATGGGAAAACTCAGTACAAACTGGATAAGGAACAGATCTATTATTGGTTGAAAAAAGGATAGAAAGTGGCGGCTGGTGTACAAGTCAACAGAGTATGTCCAGGATTAGATTTGCTGCCCTCACATAGTAAAAGGTCTCTAGGATTAGATTTGCTGCCCTCACATAGTAAAAGGTCTCCGGGATTAGATTTGCTGCCCTCACATAGTAAAAGATCTGCAGGATTAGATTTGCTGCCCTCACATAGTAAAAGGTCTCTAGGATTAGATTTGCTGCCCTCACAGAGCATGAACAAACTCGGCATCACCACTTTATGCCTCCTTGTAGGTACATTGTGCTGATGCGTCCACTGCCGCATGTCCTTATACCAACCTTTTGCTATTGTTAATGTAAGGGCGCATGTAAAATTAAGCGATCGCACTATTACCTTAAGGACATGTCTACCAGTGTTATTGTTAATCTAATGCCTCCAGTGATATGATGCAATTAAACTGTGTTACAAATGGTACTCCTGTTGTTTTCCCAGTATGATAAGTAAGTTGCTTTTTTACGCTATCGAGTGACCTGGTGTCCCCACGGTCCCATGCCCTTAAACCAACTCTTTAGCTGATGTTGATTTACTGTATCTGGTAAACAAGCAATGCCACCATTAAAGTAATCCCATATTTTACGAATGTCATAGTTGATCGTAATGCTTCCGGCAACATGAAGCATTGCTAACGTTTTAAAATTTCTACTGTCCTTGCGTGATTACCATGAACATAATTAAGATGCTTCTTTTCATTTCGTGTATGTTTCGTATATTCTTATTGACCAGCAACTATTTACTTTCTCTTTTTGTGCAGATAGGGATATCCATTTCACCTTGTTGCTATTTGTGACCTTTTGGTGAACTGCACAAAACACATTTTTTGGAATGAGTGTCTTGTGCAGTTCAACTAAAATGTCACATGGGCAACATCTCTCAATGTTGGTGGAACTGCACAAAATGGTGATTGGAGTTTCCAAAATCTCCATCAAATTCTGCTAGTAATCTCGTGCAACATTTTATTAGCTTTTGCAAGATGAGTCGTCACCACAATGGAACTTTATTTTAGTGCAACTGCACAAAAGGATAAGCAAATTATAGTTGCACTTTACATGAGTAGGACAGCCAACCTTAATGTTGCTGAATTTTAGTGCAACTACTAAAGAAGAACATGCCAGCTCACGAGAGCAAGTACTTCTTGCTAGCTGAATGATGCAATCTTTGCTTCATTTCAGGGGAACTGCAGAAAAAGGCGCGTGAATTGAATCATGGAACTCCAGGCTGGCCTCGGGATTTGCAGGTTCACCACATCGAGTCGTGGCGGCATAGGGCCCCTCACACCGGTCATTATTGTCATTTATCAACATGATTGTGCTTTGTCATACTGTGCTAATGTTCTATTTTTTAAATAAAGGTATTCTATCGCAATCTTTTCTCGTTTTGGAAATAAAGTTTGCTTCAACTAGTGCCACTATTATAGTAATCATGCTCTTTCTTATCTGTGCAAATAGGAATACTAATTACATATGTTGTGATGGTCAAGAGCATTCGCCAAGTTCTTGGGTTGTATGACACGTCTAGCCAAGATGGATTTAATCCCGATATTCAGTTTATCAAAAGGCTCTAATGGGTTCGTTCTGAATCTTGCAAGCTGGGAATCAATGAGATGTGTAGGCATCTTTGTTGTACTTATTGTTTGAATATTATTTGTTGGTTTTGAATCTTGCAAGCTGGGAACCAATGAGATGTGTAGGCATCTTTGATGTACTTATTATTTGAATCTTATTTGTTGGTTCTGAATCTTGCAAGCTAGGAAACACGGTACGAGGATGCAGAGGACAGCAACCATAACAAACAGTTCAAACTTGGTAGTATTATCTGTGTGAAAGTGCGACAAATGTGTTGATTGTGTGCTTCCTGAGTATAATAATTCTAATTGTTGTGCATGTTGATCCTGTGGCACTGATAGAACGAGACAATGCATTTCTTGTTTTTAAGAATAAATTTCTATTAAATCTAATTAAATTTAAGTAAAGTGACCACTAACACTTGTTATTACAGTACCAATATAGACCCGCTCGTGAAGCGACGTGTGGCCAGAATAGGTTTCTTAATGGAGGCGTTTGAATGCGCCGAGGGTGCATGTTCTGCCAGGCGTGCAGCGGGCGAGGGAGGGGTAGTAACTGTTGTCGCCTGTACACACTCAGTTTGCTGTTGAATCCAGTTCCCCTAGAGCTGAAAAATGAACTGCTGCCACCGCCTATCCACTCGTTCACTTGAAGAGACTCCAATGGCGATCCGAGGGGTGAGTCTGCTGGATATGGACTTCAGCAAGGAGTTCACCTTTGAGTTCGCCGTTAAGTCCCATGGCTGCACCAAGTTGAATGTGATCTACACCAATGATCCGGACTCGGTGAAGCTCTGCCTCGCCGAGTTCAAGCAGTACCTATAGGACGAGAAAGCACAAGGTTGCAGGACTAGACCTTGTGCCCATCCATTCGTCTCCTGACAGGGACCAGCGGATCGCGGTCGCCCAGGTATGCGTGCGGGACGAGGTTCTCATCTACCACTATTGTAGGGCCATCATAGGTTCTGGAGCATTCGCCCGTTTCATCGGCAGCGCCGACTGCACCTTTGCTAAGGTGGAGAGAAGGAAGAACGCGACGATTCGGCCATCTAGTGCAACAAGCTTGTTGACATCCAGAAGCAATACAAGATCATCGGCAACGGGCAGGAGAAGGACTCCGTGGTTGACCTCGCCGAGACCATCATCGACCCCTGCTACGCAAACATGAAGAAGACAACGATACCAAGGACCTGAACACGTGGGAGGTACCTCTGAATCTAGCCTACATAACCTACACGGCCAAGGACGCATACGCATGCTACGACATGTACAGGCGGATCTTGGACATGAGGGCGTGTCTGCTTCCCGTAACCGACGAGTACACGGACAGCTGCAGCGTCATGATCAAGCGTGCCAGGAAGGTCTAGATGTTGTACTTTATCTGTTTATAAGCACCTTTATCATCTGAGTGTTTCATGCATTATGCTATGTGTCGTAATTATTTGTTTTGTCCGAAATATTTCTTCTAAGAACCCATTAACCTGTTTGCTTTTTTAGTGGCTATTTGCTGATGTATGTAACTAGTTCACTCGTCCGTTTAAAAAAATTGTTCACTCGGCTGCCGTGCTTTGAATCTCCTTCCTCCCAACATATTTCCCTTCTTAGTGGACCCAGCAGGTCTCGTACACAGACATATGGGACCAACCACCTATCCATTTGTATTTCTTTATTTTGTTCAATCTTTCGTGCTCTTCCTATACAGCGGCTGGCCATCATAGCCTATGGCGTTGGCCAGGCCATCCCGCTACTCCCACACATTGTCCGACGGCGGCAGCTCCACTGGCCCACCCTGCACCTGAACAATTCAACCCTCGTACTCCCCTCCGCCTGCGTCTTCCCCCGCTCCGGTTTGTTCGGTCCGAGGTCTCGACGTCGTCCTCCGCCTTGGTGCTCTCGCCGCGGCACCGCCGTTTGTCGTTCCCAACATGGTCAGCAAAACAAGAGGAATCGGGAGACAACTGTTTGTCGAGAGGCTGACAGTCCCGGGCCCACCAGGTCCATGGCCTAGGTTTTGTTGTTTAACATGGGCAGCCCACGACATGTTTCAACACTTTTTGGATCCAGCGGGTATCAAGCGGCCTCTGGGCCTCCCAACCTAGCTTGTCTATAACATCAGCAGCCCAGGTTATGTTTGTTTTTTCAAGACAACGCACAGCTTAGTTCTATTTTTCTATAAGAGTGCAAAACTGAACCTATGTTTTCTATAAGAATGCAAAACTGAACCTATATTTATATCTTATTTTATTACATATATATATAATAGAAACAACATAAGGTTCCTTTAAACCAGTCGTTCGTCCAACCATTTTATAGACCTTCCCACTTCCTTTATTTTTCGTTTTCATAAATCCTATATCTGAATTTTCTCCCACTTTCTTTTTCGATGTAAACTGAGTTTTCTCCCAGTACTTTTCCCTAGAACCAACTCAACTATCCCACGTCTAGCCTAAAAAAAATAATACCCCATGTCCTATTAACTCATCAAATTAAAATGATATTTTATTTTGTAAATTGAAAGTTCATACAAAATAATAATAATAATTGTTTATATATAACTTGGCAAGTTAACTCCTAGTGATTGCGTACATAAGCTTGCAAAGGTTTTACTGACCAATGTAGTAATAGACGTGCAATCATGTGTTTATGTTTTTATAACATTTCTCCATCCAGCCCAACATGATATTTTCACCCAGCCCAGCAAGTCTGCGGATTTCGAGAAAAAATGCAAATGGGCTTTAAATTCTACCATATATATAAACGGGCTGCATAGATGCTACATCATTGTTTCACCCAGCCCACCAAATGTACTAAAAACAAATGGACTGGCTGACATGTGGGCCAGTGGTCGAAGCCTAAGCAAGGCGTTGGATTTACATCCAACGGTCGGCATTCTTCTTCAATTTCTCGTCTTCTTCCCCCAGCGCTGCCGGGACCGCCTGGTCCAGCCTCCGGCGTCCAGCGGCATTGTTTTGCGTGCCTCGCAACGAAACGCTACCCAGCCGACGGCCAGGCCATCCCTCCACTCCGCACCTCCTGTTATTCTCTGCCGAGTGTAGGCCCACCCCGCACCCGAACCAGTCAAGTTTCCCACTCCTCTCCGTCTGTGACACCACTGCCGCGTCTTCCCCATCTCCGGGCCGTTCCAGTCTGGGGCCTCGCCGTCGTCCACCGCCTCGCTGCGCTCGGCGCGGCGTGGTCAACGAACGAGAGTCATCGGAAGAGGACTGTATGTGGAGAGCTTGACGGCTGGGACCCACGAGGTCCATGGTCGCACGCAAGGAAAGTTCCTCCTTATTAAGCTGTTTCCTTCCCCTGACAGCTGGGACCCACCAGTTGTATCTTTGCATGGAAGGAAGTGCCTCCTTGTTATGCGAAAAAACTATTCCTCCCAATGACAGCTGGGAGCCAGTAGATTTGGTGACTGACTTGTGGGCCTACTAAGCAGACGTGTACGCAGGGCTTTGTCAACTTAATCAACAAATGATTCTAGCAGCTGGACCGTTGGATGTTAATCCAACAGCCGTGCTCCTTCTTCAACCTCTGTTCTTGCTCCTGTCTCCCATGGGCGGCACTGCTGCCTTGCACCCAAACCAGTCAAGTCTCCCACTCCTCTCCATCTGTGACTCCACTGCCGCGTCTTCCCCATCTCCGGGTCATTCCAGTCTGGGGCCTCGCCGTCGTCCACCGGCCTTGGTGCGCTCGGCACGGTGTGGTCAACGTGGTCAACAAACGAGAGTCATCGGAAGATGACTGTACGTGAGAGGCTGACAGTGTGGATGCACCACGCCCATGGACGCATGCATGCAACTGCATCCTTTTTACCCTGAAAAATGATGTTTTCTCCCCCTAACTGCTGGGACCCACCAGCTACATCTTCGCACGCAAGGAAGTGTGTCCTTATTACGGGGAAAAAATATCCCCCTGACAGCTGGGACCCAGCAGCTATATCTTCGCACGCAAGGAAGTGCGTCCTTATCCTCCCTGACAGCTGGGATCCACCTGGTCGAAGCGTACATACCATTGTGTGTCTTGTCGGAACGTGTACGTACATACTGGTCGATCGGTCGCTCTGCAACGATGAACCGTGGCCGAGTAAGTAGCGGCACATGTCATAGTAGAGCCCCCCACATAGCAGTTCAGGTTGTCCCGTCTAAACCGTGTGCACGTACATACAGCCACATGCCAAAAAATACGGCCACGTACATACATACGGGCGGGGTCTCGAACGCCTACTCGCGCATACGTATGGCCAGGGCTCGTGTACATGGCTGGGTCGAAAGGGAGAAACTGCGTCGTCGTCGTGTTCATGGGGAGGCAACGGAATGCGTCGTGTTCATCGGGAGGAAACAGAATACGTCGTGTTCATCGGGAGCCAACCGGCTTGGATGGAACAGCGGATCGAAATGAGGCCTGGCGTACCGCAGAACGGAGGAAACGGCCTTGTGTTCGACCGACCACGGTCGAAACGGGATCCTGTTCATTAGGAGGGGTCTGGCGTACCGCAAAACGGAGGAAACGGACTTCTCTTGGAACTCCTACGGTCGAAACGGGGTCCTGTTGATCGGGAGGGGTGTGGCGTACCGCAAAACGGAGGAAACGGACTTGTATTGGAGCGCTACGGTCGAAACGGGGGTCCTGTTCATCGGGAGGGGTGTGGCGTACCGCAAAACGGGACTCCACGGGATACTGTTCATCTCCGTCGTCGACTGCCTCCATGGGCTACTGTTCATCCACCGTCGACCTCCTGCACCCTCCACCTGCAATTGTTCATCCACGGGATCCTGTTCATCCAGCCTCCACCGCGGTCCTGTTCAACCACCCCTCCACGGGCTACTGTTCATCCAGTCTTCCACCGTCTACTATTCAACCAGCCCTCCACGGGGTCCTGTTCATCCTGCCCTCCACGGGGTCCTGTTCATCCTGCCCTCCACGGGGTCCTGTTCATCCACCCCCAACCGGCTCGATCAATCGGGGTCCTGTTCATCCAGCGGCAACACCACGGGGTCCTGTTCATCCAACCCCCCACCAAGAACTGTTCATCCAAACCCCCCCAACAACGCTCACTGTTCATCAAGGGAAGGAGGCAGCAGGGTTCGATCGGCTTCAGTTAGCAGCAGTAGCGAAGGAATCACTCGGGTTCAGTTAACAGCAAGGGATCGATCGCTCGGGTTCAGTAATGTAGCTAGTGCAATCGCTCGGGTTCAGTTAGAACCCAACGCCTCGCTCGGGTTCAGTTAGAGCCCAACGCCTCGCACCCACGCGCGTACGTGTACGAGAGAAACGTGCATCGCTCGGCCCCTAACCACCCACCGTAACCGGGAACTCCCCGATATTTTCCTCGCCCTCACTTCTACCACGGTTTTTTCCGTCATGGACGGACCAAAGAATGTCATGTAGCTGCGTCTCCGGCCCGCCCAGGATGAAAAGCCCATTTTCTGTCATGATTTTTTGTCATAGAAGTAGGAGCCCACCACATCTATGATGATACCGGGTTTTGTCACAATTATCGTCATAGAAATGTCATAAGTATGACAGAAAATTTTTTCATTCGGCCCAAAATGTCACGGATGTGTCTATTTTTGTAGTGTAATCTCCCAAATATCAACATACCGGTTAGGCACAAATAAATATCACCAATCCCCTACATCTCCCAGACCTTGAAGAATTACTTGCGCATGAGAGAAGGATAATGACCACACACAGAGAGATCATGCAAAGAAAAACAATCTCAATAACATTGTAGAACGCCACAATAAGATGAATGATTAAACCGATCTCAATCTCTGGATGGAAGTAGGAATAGAATTTACAAACCATAGCCTACACATTGGAATCTCTCTCTACGACAATGTTGTCCACGATGGAATTGAGGATCGTGTTGCAAAGGGAGCCAGAAGGAATCTAAGTGAAGCAATTCTCCTTTGTATCTCTCCTCTCTACTATGGTCGCGGTTTGTGGTTGTCATCCTGTTCTTATTTGTGTCATCAACATGAAAGTTGCTTGTATAGATGAGGGGGAGATGGCACCGCTAGAGATGAAGAGCAGTACGAGCGGCGGTGCTCATACCACATGTTGTCTTCTCCTCTGGATGCATCAAATAAAGATCTTTCCAGTTATAAAGTTTTCTATTTCCCCTCCTATTATCCAAATACAGGCCTAAATTCTTATAAAAGTGTTTGTCCCTAGAAAACAAGTAGGGAAATAAGGTTTCTCTATTTTTGGAAAATAATCTATAGTGAAAAGACAAAAACCGGTGAACCCTGGGTTAATCCAAGTAAAATACCCTCTAAAACCATCATAAAATGGAGCCATCAAACTCAGTGTCAACTTTTGTCTTTCTCTATGTTTGAATCTTATCATAAACCAACTCAAGGTCGAACAAGTACAATAGCTACATAGTCTTTCTGTATTATCCACACAACTTACTCATGGAATACTCAGGCATGGGTATAGACGGTAACACTTAATGGAAAAGGGAAGGTTACTCATGCATTACATTCCTATTCTTAGTTAACATTTCAAAGTTCAAAATTTTGGGACGTTACATGGGCACCACACATCATTGTCGATCCAGATGGTATCGTCACTGTCATCGACTCCTCCATCCCTGGCCTCTACCACCCCACCTCGATCATCGGTTATGCTAACTTCGCATGTTGCACCAACGACGACTTCAATTCAGGCCGCTCTAGTGTCCATGTGAATCTTTATTTTTTTTGTAGGGGGTGTCCATGAGAATCTAGCCAGCGCTCTCGTAGGAGTGGTGATGGTGGCTCTCAAAGGCATGAAGTGTAGGGCGCGGAGCAGCCAAGGTGCACCAGCGGCACAACGCAACATGACGTTGATACTTCTCCAATGTATCTATAATTTTTGATTGTTCCATGCTATTATATTATCTGTTTTGGATGTTTTATATGAATTAATATGCTATTTTATATTATTTTTGGGACTAACCTATTAACCTAGAGCCCAGTGCCAGTTTCTGTTTTTTTCCTTGTTTTTGAGTTTCACAGAAAAGGAATACCAAATGGAATGAAACCTTTGCGATGAGTTTTCTTGGACCAGAAGACAACCAGGAGACTTGGAGATGAAGTCGGAGGAGCCACGAGGCAGCCACTAGGACAGAGGGTGCGCCCCCACCCTTGTGGGCCCCCCGTGACCCTCCTGACCTAATTATTTTGCCTATATATTCCCAAATATCCCCAAACCACCAGAAGCATCCACGAAAACACTTTTCCACCGCCGCAACCTTTTGTACCCGTGAGATCCCATCTAGGGACCTTTTCCGGCACCTTGCCGGAGGGGGATTCGATCATGGAGGGCTTCTACATCAACTCTATTGCCCTTCTGGTGAAGCGTGAGTAGTTTACCACAGACCTACGGGTCCATAGTTAGTAGCTAGATAGCTTCTTCTCTCTTTTGATTCTCAATACCATGTTCTCCTCGATGTTCTTGGAGATCTATTCGATGTAATACTCTTTTGCGGTGTGTTTGCCGAGATCCGATGAATTGTGGATTTATGATCATCTTATCTATGAATATTATTTGAATCTTCTCTGAATTCTTTTATGCATGATTTGATATCTTTCTAATTATCTTTGAACTATCGGTTTGGTTTGGCCAACTAGATTGGTTTTCCTTGCAATGGGAGAAGTGCTTAGCTTTGGGTTCAATCTTCCGGTGTCCTTTCCCAGTGACAGTAGGGGCAGCAAGGCACGTATTGTATTGTTGCCATCGAGGATAAAAAGATGGGTTTTTCATCATATTGCTTGAGTTAATTCCAGGTTCCACTGTTGGTTATTGATCGGAGATGTGTCTCGGTCATGTCTACATAGTTCTCGAACCCGTAGGGTCCGTACGCTTAACGTTCGATGACGATTTGTATTATGAGTTGTGTGTTTTGGTGACCGAAGATTGTTTGGAGTTCCGGATGAGATCATGGACATGACGAGGAGTCTCGAAATGGTCGAGAGGTAAAGATTATATACTGGACGACAGTATTCAGACACCCCGATGGTTTTGGGATGTTTTGGATATTTATCGGAGTACCGAGGGGTTACCGGAACCCCCCGGGGAAGTAATGGGCCTTCATGGGCCATAGGGGAGAAACAGAGGGGAGCCCGCAGGGTGCCCCCCCCAAGGGAGTCCGAATTGGACAAGGGGGAGGGGTGTGGCCCCCTTTCCTATTTCCCTCTCCCTCTCCCTCTCCTTCCCTTTTCCCTCCGATGAGAAAGGAAAAAAGAGGGGGGGGGGCAAATCCTACTAGCTAGGAGTGGAGTCCTAGTAGGACTCCCCCCCTTGGCGTGCCCCCTTGGTGGCCGGCCTCCTCCTCCCCTCCTTTATATATGGGGGCAGGGGGCACCCCAAAGGACAACAGTTGTTCTGTTAGCCCTGTGCGGTGCCCCCCTCCACAGTTTACTCCTTCGGTCATAGCGTCGTAGTGCTTAGGCGAAGCCCTGCACGGATCACATCACATCACCGTCGCCATGCCGTCGTGGTGACGAAACTCTCCCTCGACCCTCTGCTGGATCAAGAGTTCGAGGGACATCATCGAGCTGAACGTGTGCTGAACTCGGAGGTGTCGTACGTTTGGTACTAGATCAGTTGGATCGTGAAGACGTTCGACTACATCAACCGCGTTAACCTAACACTTCCGCTTTCGGTCTATGAGGGTACGTGGACACACTCTCCCCCTCTCGTTGCTATGCATCTCGTAGATAGATCTTGCGTGATCGTAGGAATTTTTTAGAAATTGCATGCTACGTTCCCCAACAGTGGCATCAGAGCTAGGTCTATGCGTAGATGATATGCATGAGTAGAACACAAAGAGTTGTTGGCGATAATAGTCATACTGCTTACCACCAACGTCTTATTTTGATTCGGCGGTATTGTTGGATGAAGCGGCCCGGACCAACCTTACATGACCATGTTCATGAGACTGGTTCCACCGACAGACATGCAACTTGTTTTGCATAAAGGTGGCTGGCGGGTGTCTGTTTCTCCAACTTTAGTTGAATCAAATTTGACTACGGCCGGTCCTTGTTGAAGGTTAAAACAACACACTTGACAAAAAATCATTGTGGTTTTGATGCGTAGGTAAGAACGGTTCTTGCTAGAAGCTTGTAGCAGCCACGTAAAACTTGCAACAACAAAGTAGAGGACGTCTAACTTGTTTTTGTAGGGCATGTTGTGATATGATATGGTCAAGACATGATGTGATATAAGTTATTGTATGAGATGATCATGTTTTGTAAAAGTTATCGCCAACTGACACGAGCCTTATGGTTGTCGATTTATTGTATGAAATGCAATCGCCATGTATTTGCTTTACTTTATCACTATGCGGGAGCGATATCTGTAGAAGCAATAGTTGGCGAGATGTCAATGACGCTACGGTGGAGATCAAGGTGTCAAGCCGGTGACGATGGAGATCATGACGGTGCTTTGGAGATGGAGATCAAAGGCACAAGAT
The DNA here is from genome assembly GCF_002575655.3 of Aegilops tauschii subsp. strangulata. Taxonomy (NCBI): domain Eukaryota; kingdom Viridiplantae; phylum Streptophyta; class Magnoliopsida; order Poales; family Poaceae; genus Aegilops; species Aegilops tauschii. The sequence continues at coordinate 72,679,926 of NC_053039.3, read as the reverse complement.
GATGATGGCCATATCATGTCACATATTTTGATTGCATGTGATGTTTAACTTTTATGCATCTTATTTTGCTTAGTATAGCGGTAACATTATAAGATGATCCCTCACTAAATTTCAAGGTATAAGTGTTCTCCCTGAGTATGCACCGTTGTTACAGTTCGTCGTGCCGAGACATCACGTGATGATCGGGTGTGATAAGCTCTACGTTCACATACAACGGGTGCAAGACAGTTTTGCACATCCAGAATACTCAGGTTAAACTTGACGAGCCTAGCATATGCAGATATATATATGGCCTCGGAACACTGAGACCGAAAGGTCGAACATGAATCATATGGTAGATATGATCAACATAGAGATGTTCACCATTGAAAACTACTCCATCTCACGTGATGATCGGAGATGGTTTAGTTGATATGGATCACGTGATCATTTAGATGACTAGAGGGATGTCTATCTAAGTGGGAGTTCTTAAGTAATATGATTAATTGAACTTTAATTTATTATGAACTTAGTCCTGATAGTTTTTGCATATCTATGTTGTTGTAGATAAATGGCCCATGCTACCGTTCCCTTGAATTTTAATGCGTTCCTAGATAAAGCTAAGTTGAAACATGATGGTAGCAACTACACGGACTGGGTCCGTAACTTGAGGATTATGCTCATTGCTACACAGAAGAATTACATCCTGGAAGCACCGCTAGGTGCAAGGCCTGCTGCAGGAGCAACTCTGGACGTTATGAACATCTGGCAAGCTAAAGCTGATGACTACTTGTTGGGGATATAACTACTGGGTATGAACCACCCAGGACGGGCCGAGTTATACCACTGGCGACTCATCAATGAAGATGGCGGGTCATAGCAAGCCCATTGACGGCCCAAGACCCAGAGGCGGCTTGAGGCCCAAGGGGATGAACCACCACATGAATAACTTGTATTGTAAGGCAAGCTTAGTTAGTCACCGGGCCGGACATGATGTGTATGAGCCGGCCGGGATAAGCCGCCGGGCATCAACCTGTGTATATAAAGGGGTGACCCGGCGGTGAGTTAGGGGCAAGAAACAAGAGATCGAGAACTAGGTCAAGCGTATTCGCTCCCTGGTAATCGAAACCCAAGCAATATAACCCCAAACTGGATTAGGCCTTTACCTTCACCGCAAGGGGCCGAACCAGTATAAACTCTCTATGTCCTTTGTCCCGATTAACCCCTTTAAGCTAATCTAGTTGCGATGGCTCCAGGACTAAGTCCTTCCGCTAGGGCATCTGCTGTGTCTACTCCACGACAGTTGGCGCCCACCATGGGGCCAGCGCACGGTGGTTTTGAGTTCTTAAAGGGCAGCTTTGAAGGGATCAAGGTATACGTTGTGGGCCGGATGACCAAGAGGCGGGGCCCCGAGGTCGGCTCAATTGAGTACGGGTACCGGGCCCCCTTCGGTGGAATCCACGTCTTCATCGGCAAGATCGACGAACCGGGCCCTGAGTCGGACACTTGCACCGACATCATCGAGACGGCTCAGCGTGCATGATCCACCCAGGTTCAACCCGCCGTGAAGCGTGCCTTTGTTGGTTTTATCCATGGGGCGGAGTTTGAGGAAGGATCTGTGTCTAGTGGTGAGATGGCCATCTACTCTGATGGTGAGTTGTCAACCGGCGAGACCAATTCATTGTATCAACTGCAAGACGGCCGTCTTGGGGGCTGCTCTGATGGCGACAGTATTCCAGACCCCTATGAGCCGCCGAACAGGGTGGCAATCTTCATGGCCGGTACACAGCCGGCGCTTGGTTCAGCAACCACCACGGCTATGACCTCCAGCTCAACAGCTGCGGCGACGGCTGGTGCTAGCGGCTCTGCGCGCCCGCCGGCTCAAGTTCTCAGAGTTGTTGGAGGCTTTGGCAACTTTAATGGGGGTGGAGGTGACCCCGGACACTCAGGAATAGCATAAGGTTGATGTGGCAAAGCTACGAGATGAGATAGCTCAAGCTAAGGAGGAACTGGCGGCTAAAAACGCTAGGATGGCTACAGAGCGGGCTGCTTTGGACGCTCAGGCACAACGGATTCAGGCAGAGTATTTCCGGCTTACCTTGGATCAAAATGCTTCAAATGCTATCATGAGAAGGAGACACCAGAGTCGTTTACCTCCGGTTTATGATGCGAGAAACCTTTTCAACACGCCTGGGGCAAGGACCAGTGACCCGCCTATGGTGAACCGGGCGGTTGAGGCGCCCGTGACTGGAGCACTGGTTCAGCCGCGTGCTATGGATCCACCTCGGTTGGCTATGACTCCGCCTCGGCATGTTCCGACACCCCCGGGTCATTATTCTAACCCTTTGGAGAACATGATTGCTGCGGCGACACGATTGGCGGCTATCCCAGTTGAAGGCGAGTCAACAACAGCGATAGAGACACGGAGGGCCAGAGAGCTTCTTCAGACAGTTGTGGCTCAACAGGCGGCTTATTCTTATAGTCGCGAGCGGCTTCATTCAACCCCTCGACCAAGTCGGAGTTATAGCAGGCACATTGATTCGCCAGCAGTTTCAAGCAGTGAGCAACACCGTAATCAGCCTCGTGGGCATGACCCGGCGCACGTTGGTAACAATGCACAAGCCTTGGTTGATCAGGCAGGGCGCGTCAGGAGGTGGAGCTGGCAGCTCAGCTAGTGGCTCAATAGCAGTCCCCGGTTTATCCGTCAGCATTTGTGGAGGCAGGAGTGACCTCTAGAACCCTGGGTGTGTCGTGTTTAGTAACGGCTCTTCGCAACAAGCATCTGCCCAAGGATTTCAAGGGCCCTTGAAAGGTGCCTAATTACACAGCGGATCAACCCCCGGAGGCTTGGATCGAAAGCTATGAGATGGCTATGGAGATGTTGGATGTTAGCGATGCTGCGTGTGCTAAGTATTTCACCATGATGTTGGATGGGCCGGCTCGTACTTGGTTCAAAGGGCTGCCCGCTAACTCCATTAGGTCATGGGCAGAGTTGAAAGCCCGGTTTATCCAAAACTTTAAAGACACGTGCAAGTAGCCTATGTCGATTCTGGATTTGGATTCTTGCGTCCAAGGTGAGGGCGAGTCAACAATCAATTGGGTGCGCCGAATTTCAGCTATCATACACTCATCGGACAGTATCAATGCCGGTTCAGCAGTCCTGATGTTGGAGAAGAATTGTCATTTTCTTCCCCTTAAGCAGAAACTGGGGCGGCTTAAACGCCACTGCAATGACATGGAGGAGCTCATGGCGGCTCTCGTCAAATATGCCGATTCTGATAGTACCAAAGATCCCGACTCTGATGAGGAGAAGGCGGGTAAAGGGAAGAAGAGCGGCAGTGCGAAGGGATAGCAGCATAACACAACGGGTCACGGTGGCAATGGTAACCGCAAGGCCGAGGGCAGTTTAGATGGACAACACTAATACGCAGAGCAATAATCAGCGTAAGAAGGGAAAGCCACCCCGGCTTGGTGGGCCAAAGTTCAACCTGGAGGTGATGATGAATCAGCCTTGTCCAAAGTATGGTACGCATGAGAAGCCGGCCAATCATCTATGGAAGGATTGCTTTATCATAAGGGAGTACAGAAATTCCAATTTTTTCCAGAATAATCATGGCCCGAATGGCGGTTCAGGATCCAGCTCTCACGGGCCTGGCTTTGGTGGCGGCGGCTCAAGTTCTGGTTTCCAGGGCCAAGGCAATTAAGGTGGTTTCAATCAACAATTTGGTCAAGCGAATCAGCAGCAGCAATCTGGTTATCAGAGTAACCCGAAGCAGCTGAATAGTAGACAATATCATGTGTTCACTACTAGTTTGTGTAAACGTGATCAGAAGATTCATAAAAGGGCGGTGAATGATACATCTCCAACATATCTATAATTTTTGATTGCTCCATGCTATATTATCTACTGTTTGGACATTATTGGGCTTTATTATTCACTTTTATATTATTTTCGGGACTAACCTATTAACCGGAGGCCCAGCCCAGAATTGTTGTTTTTTGCCTATTTCAGAGTTTCGCAGAAAAGGAATATCAAACGGAGTCCAAACAGAATGAAACCTTCGGGAACATGATTTTTAGGAAGAATATGATCCAGGAGACTTGGACCCTACGTCAAGAAACAAAGGAGGAGGCCATGAGGTAGGGGGCGCGCCCTCCACCCTCGTGGGCCCCTGTTGCTCCACCGACGTACTCCTTCCTCCTATATATACCTACGTACCCCCAAACGATCAGATACAGAGCCAAAAACCTAATTCCACCGCCGCAACCTTCTGTACCCATGAGATCCCATCTTGGGGCCTGTTCCGGAGCTCCGCCGGAGGGGGCATCCATCACGGAGGGCTTCTACATCAACACCATAGCCTCTCCGATGAAGTGTGAGTAGTTTACTTCAGACCTTCAGGTCCATAGTTAGTAGCTAGATGGCTTCTTCTCTCTTTTTGGATCTCAATACAATGTTCTCCCCCTCTCTCGTGGAGATCTATTCGATGTAATCTTCTTTTGCAGTGTGTTTGTTGAGACCGATGAATTGTGGGTTTATGATCAAGATTATCTATGAACAATATTTGAATCTTCTCTGAATTCTTTTATGTATGATTGGTTATCTTTGCAAGTCTCTTCGAATTATCAGTTTTGTTTGGCCTACTAGATTGATCTTTCTTGCAATGGGAGAAGTGCTTAGCTTTGGGTTCAATCTTGCGGTGTCCTTTCCCAGTGACAGTAGGGGCAGCAAGGCACGTATTGTATTGTTGTCGGGTGGTAGGTGCGACATATGCCAACGGGTGGCTTATCATTGTGGGAGCCAGTAAAACATTGCCGGTGCCTGGAAACGGGATGAGGCGAAGACATGCACGCCGGCGGATCTTACCCAGGTTCGGGGCTCTCCGTGGAGATAACACCCCTAGTCCTGCTCTGCGGGGTCTCCGCATGATCACTAGATCAATACAAGTAGCTACAAGTGCTCCTTGAGCTGTTTGGCTAGAGGAAGTAGAAGGGCAAGGCTAGCTCTCCTTTTCTCTCTATGTGGTGTGTGGAATTCTATGAGATCCACCTTTTGCATGGGTGTCCCGAGGGGTTTATATAGGCCTACCCCCCAGGGGTACAATGGTAATCTGGCTGGGCGCGGGTCCCAGCCGTCAGTGTCTATGCTCGCCGGCTTCTCCGCCGGTCATTGGGGCCCGCCGACTGGTGGGTCCCGCCGGCAGCCGGCCTCTTGGCCGGCAGGCCGGCCCCACTGCTTGGGGGCTTTGTCGGCGGCTGGTTACCATTGCCTCACCTCTGATGACGAGGGCTTTGTCGAGGTAAGCGTGGCTACAGTGTCACCGCCTTGCGAGCTCTCACTGTAGCCTTACTTCGTCTTGTCTCCTTAATGGGGCGCATGCTTCGAGGGAGGGAGGTAGCCGGCTATTGGGAGCCGGCCACATCCCTGGCCGACTAGAGGAGGCCAGGCCGTCTTCAGATGTCTCTCTGGCAAAGGGGCCCGCCGCCCACGGGCCGTACTGGCACCTGTCATGGGTGACATCGAGGCCAACATGGCTACAATGCCGCGCCGGACGGGGGATGGCTGGCCCGTACGGCGCCCTGTGGCCATGCCTGTTCCGGGATTCGGGGGTAGTGGGCTATACTGCGGCCACGCCCCATCCTATTGCTATTACGTGGGTACAGTCTTAGTAGGTGCAGTCTTGGCCGGCTTTCTTCATGGCCGGCTTCTGGGAGTCGGCTTTCTTCATGGCCGGCTTCTAGGAGTCGGTCCTCTTGGGGTCGGCTCCCTGGAGTCGGCTATCTCGTATCTTTCTTGGGGGAGGTTTCTGAGGCTGGGTCGCCTTCTGGGAGTCGGCCCTAGGGATAGCCGGCCGGGGGAAGGCGGCCCTATGCTTTGTATGCTTGAAGGCCTGAACGGCCTGATAATTTTTCGAAGAGCCAGGGGGAGTCGGTTAGGCTACCCGTGGCCATTTACTCTGATAGTAGTCCCCGAAGCTGGTTGGGCTTCGAGGCTGAGAGGAGGTCGAGAAGCTCGGTCAGCTTCTTATCTTGACGAGCCAGCAGCTGGGAGCCAGCTTCGGTTGGGCGTGCCGTCTTGGCGAAATTTTTAAAGTCGGAAGGCGGGAGTCTGTTGGCGCGTGCGCCGGGCTGCGGGCCACCCGCTCGCCGCCTGCAAACCACGTGTCGTCCCTTGGCTGAGAAGAGCCTGCCAACCCACGTGCACGACAAGACGTCGCCGCAGGCTGAGGGCCCACCACTCCTACGCCTAGGCCCAGGCGCGGATTCTTTGCGGCCCAAAGCCGTCCGCACGTCTTCCGGCGGCGGTTTCCGCACGCCGTTAGGGCGCAATAATCGCGGGACGTGGGGGAGTGGGCACAGTTAATCCCACGTTCCTCCCCACGCCTCGCCTCCATGGCTTCGCCGCACGAGGCTATAAGTAGGGGGAGGGGGGGAAGCGGCAGAGGCTCGCATGCTCCTCTCCTCTCCGCCATCTTCTTCCTCCTGCTTTCCCTTGCAGCAGCGCCTCACCGCCGCGCCGTCCCACCATTCTTCACTCCGCCCTGCAGCTCTGCCGCCGCAGGGCCGTGCTTTCTCCACTGCCGCACTCTTCCTCGCTAGCTTCTCGCCACCATGCAGTACGGCGGGGACTGGGACGGCTCCAACGTCCACATGGACCATATCGAGTTCCTCCGCAAGACGCGACGGTTGCCCGGCGCGGACCAGGTGCGGGTCCGCCTCGCGCCTGCAAAGGAGATCACGCCGGAGCCGAAGGAAGGCGAGCGGGTAGTCTTCCGCTCGCATTTCCTGCGCGGCATCGGCTTGCCGACAAGCGCTTTCTTCCGCTCCTTCCTCGACTTCTAGCAACTCCAGCCGCACCACCTCACCCCGAACACGGTGGTGCTGCTGTCCGCCTTCGTCACCTTGTGTGAAGGCTTCCTTGGCGTTCTCCCCACCCTCGAGCTCTGGGGGGAGTTCTTCCAATCTAAACTGGGCACCCGCATGCAGGGCGTGCCGGCCCAGAGCGGCGCCTTCATCGCGATGCGGAGGCCGGCGGCCGACAACCCCTTCCCCGTCATCACGTTAATCCAGTCGGTGAAGCGCTGGCAGAAGTCATATTTCTATGTAAAGAACGTCGCCCCACAAAGCGACTACGTCAACTTGCCGGCTTACGTAGCCGGCCCGTCGGCTGGGAGGCGGCCCCACTGGTCCTATCGGGCCGCGACGCTGACGCCGGCTAGAGCCGCGGCCGTCGCCCGACTGCGGGTGATGATCCAGTCGGAGGGCCTGACTGGGTCCGACTTGCTGGCCGCCTTCGTCGCGCCCCGGGTGCTTCCGCTTCAGAGCCGCCCTCACCTGATCTGTCAGATGAGCGGCCAGCTCGATCCGAGTCGGATGTGCACCAAGGACATGCCGCACGACGAGGTGGCCCACATGGTGAATTACCTTGCGAACTGCAAGCTCTCTGCAGAGTGGCGGTATGGCAAGGAGCCATATTCCCGTGCGCATCCTCCGCCCACGGTATGTTTTCTTTTTCCTTTTCTTTTCTTAGTTTTGTTGCCGAATTCCTTCTAGCCGTCTCTGACCAGTCGGCACGCCTTAGCAGAGCCCTCTCCTTCGACCTGTAGCCGGGTCAGAGGCGGAGCGCCGATTCCTCCCCGACCGGGCGGAGCATGACCTGGAGGACAACGACTTGGGGGCGGCCACCATGGAGGACAACACTGAGGCGGGTGGCGGCGAAGCAGGCGGCTCCAGGCTTGGAGCAAGTTTCGACGACTGGCCGGATGACGACGAGGCGGAAGTCGTCCCACGCCGCCAGCCGGCGTCTGGCCACGGCGCGGGTTCCTCGGCCACGCCGCCTGCTCGGGGCGGCGGGCAGAAGCGCCGTGCCGCATCGGGCTTGTTCGGGAGCCGGCCGAAGAAGCCCAAGGGTGGGGCGGCGGCGACCAGGCGGGATGAGGCGGCCGCGAAGGCGGCCCGCTTCCGCAAGGTGGTGAAGCAGCCGCAGATGGTGTCGGCGTAAGTGTATATTGCTTTGTACATTCTTTCTTCTTTTCTTGGTGATTTCTAAATCCTTGCCCTTTTCTCAAAAAAAATCAGGGCTCCGCTTTCGCTCGAGCGGGTTGCTGCCGCCTCCATCGCTGGATCGCCGGGAGGATCCGGGAGCACCCGCCGCATGGACCCCCGTGCCGAGCTTCAGGCGGCGACAGAGCGAAACGTGCGGGAGGCGCGGGAGGAGCGGGAGGCGGAGGAGTTGAGGGCGGCTGCCGCCAAGGCGGCACAGGAGGAGGAGGCGACGAAGGCGCGCGCCGACGCAGCGGCTAAGGCCCAAGCGGAGGCTGCGGCCGCGGCAACAGCGGAGGGGGCCTTGCTCGTCACCCCTCTGCGCGTCGCGGCGCCTGAGGCCCCAGAGCCCCCGCCAGAGGAAGCCGGCGGCGACCAGCCGGGATTGGAGAGGGAGGACGACGTCGTCGCCCCGGAGAGGGAGGTGGCACCGGCCCCGCCGACTGGGGTGGCTCAAGGCGGCCGGCCTAACGTGCCGCCTACGCAATCGGCTGGGGGCAAGCCGGCTGCGAGGACGGACCTGGTGGTCCGGTCGCCATCGCGCCAGCGCACGGGGAAGGCCGCATCGGACCCGCAGAAAGCCACGGGCCTCAGTTCGTCGGCCCAAGACAGGAAGGCGACCAGCGCCAGCTCGGGATGGGCGCCGGGTGGAGGGACGGCTGTGGCGAACGTGGCAGCGCAGGACGTCCGGAACCGGCTTTAGTCCCAGGCTGCGGCGCTGAGGAAATACAATGACGAGTTCCTTGTGACGCGGGCGGCCATTCGGGTTAGTCTTCCTATTTTTGCTTTTTTGATCTTGGTTTCTTCCGTGGGGGCGCGTCGGCGCACCCACTGGGTGTAGTCCCCGAGTTCCGAGTCGGCTGCTGAGCAGGCGGCTTGGAACTTCTTAGCGGGCTTTGTTTTGCTATCTTGTTCTCATTCGCTCCTCTGCCTGTCTTGCAGGACTACCACAACCTCCGCGCGGCTGCCTTCAACTCCCAGGCTCGGGAGCTGACCCAGAAGAATGTTGACCTATCTGAGAGCCGGGGTAAGTGCTTCGTCTTTTATCTCACGTGGGGGCGCGTCAGCGCACCCACTGGGTGTAGTCCCCGAGATTCGGGCCGACTGCTGAGCAGTCGGGTCGGATCTTCCTTGATGACTTCTTCCTTATTGCTTCTTTCTTTTCTGCCATCCCTGCAGCGGCCAACGCCAGTCTGAGGGAGCAGCTGGGCGGGGCTCAGGCCGCCCTCCGTGCTAAGGAGGCCGAGTTTGACGCCTTGGCACAGGAGCGTGACCGCCTGGCCAAGAGGTTGGCCAACCAGGAGAAGAACCACAAGGCGGCCCTGAAGGCGGTGCAGGACAGCGAGGCCGCCCTCCAAGCCGAGTATGAGACAGAGGCGGCCAGCTGGGCCGAAGCGAAGCAGACGCTGATCAACGGCTATGGCTAGATCGAAGACTTGGTTGACGGTAGGCCGCCTTCTTCTTCGTCCTTGCTTGCCGCTTGCCGTTTGGCTCATTTTCTGACTTGGTGTTTTTCTCTTCATTCTCTTTCTTTCTTATGCAGAGTACTTCCCTGGCTACTCTACCGCCGCCAACCAGGTCGTCGAGGCCCACCGCGAGGCACGAAGGCAGGCTGGCGCCGAGATTGTGCCGAACGCTCGCCGGTCGCTGGAGGAGCACCTCTTGGCGATTCAGGCCCGCCTTCGGCCGGCTCACCGCATGCTCCGCCAGCTTCAGCGTGTTGGGGCGCAGGTGTTGGCCGCTCTCTGGCCTGGTGAGGTGATTCCCCGCACCCCCAGTCGGACTGCCGATTGGCTGGAGGTGGCGGTCGGCCGCTTCGAGGCCTGGAAGGCTTCTGCGGCTTGGTCCGGCGCCAGGCGGGCGCTGGAGTTCGCCAAGGCCTGGTATCCCGAGCTGAGTGTGACACCCAAAATTTCATTTGGATTTTTCAAAATTTTTACTTGACTTGAGGAAGGTGATTTAAAAAATTTCTTCAAAAGAACCCTCCCTTTCAAAAAAAAAATTCTTTGGCAAGAGTTTTATTTGGATTCACCCAAGACTTGTTTTTGGTCTTGGAGGTTCTTGCTTTTTATTTTGGACTCAAGCCAAAATGCTTTCACTTGGGAAAAATGTCTTTTGGAAATTTCTTTGAAAATGCCCTATGGCTTTTGGAATGATCCTTTACCTCTTTCAACAAATCTCTCTTGCCATGACCTTAGTGCAAATCCACTCTCATAAACCTTTCCTCATCTTTGGATCATGTTTTACTTCAACTCCAGCAAGTTGAACCTCCCCATATATTTATTTTCTTTTATTTCTTATCAAAAACAATTTCTGCCATATATCTTGGTCCTTGGAGATTTACAAAGGAACTACTCTTTCTGTTTTGATTTTTGCCCCCAAACCTTTTTCCCTTCCTAGTCCTTTGAACCCTCAACCAAGATCCATGAAAACCCACTGGTCTCCAGTTCAAATTTTTCAAACTATACTTGCTGCAAGTTTGGACCAGATTTGCCAAATTTGATGAAATTCATTCAAATCCCTCTCCAAAAATTCTGAGTAAAATCAGGCAGCCTCTGTGTGCATTGAGTGGTCACCTCACCAAGCCCCAGCTCCAGGAAAAATTTTCTTCATACCTAATCATTTCATCGAACACCTTCAGAGCACTGTCAATATCAGGTTCAGTCAAATTCAGTTAACAGTGTCTGAACCACTGTCGTTTCTTCAGTGTCTGTTGTCGATCACACCAGTGCCCCGGCGTCGCCGCGTTCCCTGTCCTCTCCCCCTTGTCCTCTGCACCGCACGAGAGCCTGGAAGCTTGCGGACGTCGACGACGAGCAGCAGAAGGTGCGCCGCCCCGTGACCGATGCCAGCGGCAGCTTTGCGGCCGTCAGTAGAGTGGCGCAGCGCAGACGGCGCCGTCCGGCGCCGCCCAATCCACCGGAGGTCGCCGCGTGGTCTTCCACTCCCCAGTGCGCGCTGCCACCCTCGTCGTGAACCGCTGGGCGCGGAGCGCGCTCTCTGCCGCCGTCGTGCCAGTACGGCGACCCCGACGAGGACCGGCGCCATTACGCCATGCCCGACCGAGTTTAGCAGTGAAACGGGACCAGTAACTCCCACTGATGCTGCCTGGCCACCTAATACCCCTGCCAATCCACTGACTCGCCGTAATTGCTCGCCGGAGATTCTCCGTTCATGGCCACCCCCTCGAGCCGCCTATAAATAGAGGCCCCGAGCTCCAGCTAGTACCCACACCACCTCTACACTCCACCAAGACCCCGCCTAGCCACTGGAAGAGCCCCGAGGAAGTCTCCTTCCTCGACTCCGGCCGCCGCGACCCGCCACGGGATCCAGCTCGATTCACTCCCGTGCGTGCACCTTTGCCTCCCATCTCTTGCCAGAAGCTCTCTAGTGCATCCCTCCTTCTGACCCGCGGTTCAATTCAAACTTTGCAGCACACCACCGGAGTTCCCCACCATCGCCCGAGCCGCCGTCCGCCGGAGAAAGTGTCGCCGTCGACATGGTGCTCCCCGATGCCCAAGTCAACCACCCACCGACGCGGTAGGACACGCTGATACTCTTGGTACACTCCGATTTCCCTGACTCGCCATGGTTCGACGCCGGCGACCACCGCAGCCTTCGGGCGCCGGCGAGGTTTTTCAAACCTGACATGTGGACCCCCCACGTCAGCCTCTCTTCTTTCACCCCCCCGACACGTTTTCTGTTGGCGCCTTCGGGCAGAGTACGTTTTCTCTGCGGGCTGGCGCGTTTCTATTCGAACCGTTTTCTGTTTTCTCAGTTAAACCCCTGGAACTTTTCTGTTTCATTACAGATGAGTCCCTGGACAGAAACCCTTATAACTTTTTAATAAAAAGTGATTTTTGAGTGATTCTTTTTCTGACAGTCTTAAAATTTTGTCTAGTTTTTTATGGGATTTATTTGAAAAAAAAATTGGAACAACTTTTATGCACGCATTGGTTTTTCACGTTAGTGTGCATTTTTCGCTATACCGTAGGTTCCGGGAGAGGTGACGGAGCTGCGAACTTCTCCGAGCTAGACTCTGACTTCTCCGAACCAGGCAAGCATGTTTGAACTTTTGATATGATAGGTGTCTTGCATGATTGCGTGAAAGGTTGTCCAAGGCATATGAGCATCGATGAGTATCTCGTTGCATGTAAGGTGACTACCCGCGTGTTCCGAAGTTACTATGATCTCTGATGAGAGATGGCCTAGTCATGTGGTGACATGAAGGGCAGTAAGGTGGTACTGTTGTAGCATGCCAGCCTTACGTCATCCATTAAATTCCGACGTTAACCTGGACGGAGTCAGAATGCGGTTTAGTAAGTTGGTAACCTCTTTCCGTGTACACACCAAATAGAGGGGCCGGGATGAGGGTTCCATGGCCCTGGATTAAAGCCAGTCATCCGGTCAGGGGGCATGGGTGTTTCCGGTTGGGACCGAGGGGGGGCACCCCTTAGAGCGCGCGTATATAAATTTGATCCCAAGCTACGCGAGGTTGTAGCCTCCCCGTCTCAAGGTTTTTCTTGAACGTTGCCGAGGGTGATTCCTGGCTTCGGAATGTTGAATGGGTGTGTACTGGTTAGATGTGTTTCTTCCAAAACACCGTAAACGGAACTAGTCCCCGTGACTACAGAAATCCGTTGGCTGTGGTTAAAGTACAAACTCTGCAGAGTCAAATCCTTCCGAGTCATCGTATCCATGGTCAAGTATTCACAGTGATCAGTGTATCCTTATCTACGTCAAGCCCTCGTGGTTTATTCTTCTTTCCGGTAAGCGAGCATGAGTAGTAAACTGGGCTGAACGTTACTCATGTGGATGGACTAACCCTGTTGTTTATCTCATGCCTGGTTATTCTCTGGATATGATTTAAATTCTTGAGCTACTAAGATGTTAAGTTATGAAGCCCTTTACGTGATGTCGCTCAGACGTCCGACTGTGGCATGTTTGTTATTTACTTTTGTATGAGCCCTTTACGTGATGTCGCTCAGACGTCCGACTGTGGCATGTTTGTTATTTACTTTCGTATAAGCCCTTTATGTGATGTCGCTCAGACGTCCGACTGTGGCATGTTGGTTATTTACTTTTGATATAAGCCCTTTCTGCGATGTCGCTCAGACGTCCGACTGTGGCACGCACTATCTTTTATTTTCTATTATAAGCCCTTTATGTGGTGTCGCCCTGACGCCCGACTGCGGCATTGTTATTCTTGCATTTTCCTCTCGAGGAGTCATTCAGACCCTCGTTTGGCACCCAGTATTTAATTTGGGATTTCGGGAGGACTACCGCCCGACTTCTCTTTTATTCCCCATGCATTATTGTCTCTATGTCTGAATGCACTTGTTAATCTGTTCAATTGCTTCATGTTTACATTTGTTATATCTTATGTCCGAACTGTCTTGCGAGTACTTTCATAGTACTCACCTGGCTTGTTGATTTGGCCAGATGTTGACGAAGGCGATCTCTTGGATGAAGAGTTTGATACTGCGTCCGACGCCTAGAGGAGTCCCAGTCAGTCCCGTGCGATCCTGGATATTGGTCACTTGTATTATATACGCTTCCGCCACCCGCAATAAGTCTCCTCGAGCCTCACTCCGACGCTCGAAGAGCTGTAGTTTTCAGGAGTCATATCACCCACTTCGCGGTGATATTTCCACCACCGTTGTTATCGTGAGTTAGTAGTTATGCCACCCAATCCGCCGTTATGTTTTATCGGCGTTCGTGTAATAAATTGCTGAGCAGTCTCCGCTCAACTTTGTATTATATTCAGTACTCCTGGTATTTTTCTTCTGTGACCAAGATATTGTCTACCAGTGAGAAGGAATTCTTCTTTACTGGTCCGTAAAAGGGATTGGTCTCTCAATAAATATTTCATTGAAAAACCGGTCGTGACAAGCTTGGTATCAGAGCCAGGCTGACTGTAGGAAGCCACTAGGTGCGATCGCTAATCGGTTATTAGCGTCTTTTGTGCTTTTTCAGCATTTTGCAATTGTAGCTATTTTCTGTTGGTCATCATAAATTTATGACTTGACTACTTAGAATTTTTGCCTACTTTTGTAGATGGCTGGCAGCAACTGCGAGACTCGAGTGTTCACGAACGTCCCCGAGGGGTTTGTCAAACTCCTCGTCTCCATCACCAAGCTCGCGATCGGGCCAGCAACTCGTCCGGAGTTCACGCTTTACCAGCACAAGCTCAGTGACGACGTGTCTATGCACCAAGTTGTGGTGCAATTCAAGGGAGAACGTTCTGCATCTCGCCACTTCCGTTTTGTGGGAAGGGCCATGCCTACGGAGAGGCATGCCATGCAGATGGCTGCCCGGGAGGCGATAGCTCGCCTTCGGGACATCCTTCCTATGATGAAGACTCGTCGCTACCGCTACTTCCCATGCCATGCGCCATACACCTGTCACTATGCATTTGCCTGCCATCGGGGAGAGCGAGATGAAGCCATCGAGATGGTCGTGGAGTACCTCAAGGCTCTGGAGGAATCCTTCGACAACCTTGTGGATGATCTTGTGGCTGCCCGCATGGACTTAGTCCGGGGCGGTCCTGCCAGCAGGAAGGAGCTTCTCCTCACGGCACCGCCTCTGACATTTGTCTCGTCTTCAGCCTCTTATGCACCGGCCATTTTGGCCACCTACCACTGAGGAGTTCGACAGAGTCATCGCTCCTACTCCAGTCAGAGCTGCACCGCCTGCCGCACCCGCACTACCGCCTGTCGCCCCCGCGCCATCACCGCAGCGCAGTGTTACGCGCCAGGAGCCAGCTAGAGAGGAGGTGGAGGTTGAATCTCCTGCACCGCTGAGTCTTGCCCTCGGCAAGGGAAAGGACATCGTCACCATCTCCGACTGAGAGCGCCGAGTAGTCGCGCGTTATGTCTGCTTGTATGGTGTGTTTTATCTGTACGCTAGTTTGTATTAGTGTGTTCGCTGCTTTCCGGAGGAGTATGCTAGTCTAAATAACATGTCAAGAATGTGTACGCACATCCTGAGTGCTGTATCATGTGTTTTGCTTTTTGCGTGTAAGATATATGCTAAGCGGTTCTTCTCCGTGCGAAATCGTTTATGTTTTCTTGAAAAATCTTGAGGTCTTTTAAATTGTTGCCTTTGCAAGATTTTCCTTGTGCCACACAGTTCTTCTCATGAGTTTTGCAAAATAATACCCCAGACTGGAAAAATGTCTCGTCCGTGGACTCGCTCCATGCCCAATCAGCCAGAAGAAGTTTATGGGACACAGACTAGCAACAACTTCACTCAGGGACAGTCCAGTCAACAGGACAGCGAAGCAGCCCTGTCTCAAGTATGCCGTCTCTTCGAACAAAGCCAGCAACAGCACCAAGAGATGATGAATCACGTCATCAATATGGGAAACCACCGTGAACCCTATCAACCACATTCCAAGTTATCTGAGTTACAGAAGACTCACCCTTCAACTTTTGCTCACACTGATAGGCCGCTGGAAGCCGATGACTGGCTTCGTGATATCGAGAGGAAGCTGATTATTGCTCAGTGCTCAGATAATGAGAAGGTGCTTTATGCACCACACTACCTTACTGGAGCAGCTGCGGCATGGTGGGAGAACTTCTTACACATGCATCCCAGTGAACACAACATCACCTGGGAAGAATTCAAGGAAGGCTTTCGTGGGGCACACATCCCCAGGAGCATCATAAAAATCAAGAAGAGAGAATTTGATGACCTCAAGCAAAGAGGCATGTCAGTGACCGAATACAACGGTCAGTTTACCCAGCTATCTCGTTATGCCTACGACGAGCACATGACAGAGAACAAGAGGATGGAAAAGTTCTTGGACGGCCTGGCACCAGCACTAAAATGCCAACTGGTTGTACACACTTTCCCGGATTTTAAAACTCTGGTTGACAAGGCCATTACCTTGGAGAATGAGCGCCGTAGTCTGGAAGATATCCGTAAGCGAAAAAGGGATAAGACGACCCTCGCTCGCAACAACCGAAGCAAGACAGATGTTCAAAGGACTGAAGCAAGGAAATCCACAACTACTGCTGTAAGGCCAACTAGACAATTTCATTCTAGGGACAAGGACTTCTCATATCATCCAGGGGTCACATGCTATGCTTGTGGTGAAGAAGGGCACTATGCTAAACAATGCCCAAAGCCGAGGAACTCGGCCCCCAAGCCGAACAATGGTGGAAACAATCCAGCCCCCAAGCGCAACAATTTCAATCCCAACAACAACCACAGGAAGGGTCACCTAAACCATGTGACCAGGGAAGAAGCACAGAATGCCCCAGACATCGTGCTCGGTACGTTCCCTGTCAACACAGTACCTGCCACGGTTTTGTTTGAATCTGGAGCTTCCCATTCGTTCGTTTCGAAGAATTTTGTTTTGCAACATGGTTTTCCGATACTTCCCTTGGAAAAATCTATGATCATCAAGTCCCCCGGAAATAAACAAATCGCTCAAAGTTACTACCAAGGAGTGATCATTGAGTTTGAAGGACTACAGTTTCAAGCTAATCTCATCGTGTTGGAAAATAAAGGACTAGATATCATTTTAGGGATGGACTGGTTGACCACCAACAAAGGATTCATTGACTGTTTCAATCGGACCGTGATTCTCACTCACCATCGCGGCAAAACAATAAAGGTTACAGCTCAAGAAAGGCCACGGTCACAGCAACCAAAGCTGAACAAAGTGGACGTGTCAGAACTGAGAAAAGTTCCAGTGATATGCGAGTTTCCTGACGTATTTCCTGAAGAACTACCAGGCAAGCCACCAGACCGAGAGATAGAATTCAGCATCGAACTAGCGCCTGGCACCGCTCCCATCTATAAGAAACCTTATAGAATGGCACCCTCAGAATTGGTGGAGTTGAAGAAGCAGATAAAGGAATTATTGGACAAAGGATTTATTCGAGCCAGCTCCTCACCATGGGGTTCGCCAGTATTATTCGCCAAGAAAAAGGATGGGACACTGAGACTGTGTATAGACTATCGAGCTCTCAATATGGTCACCATCAAAAACAAATATCCGATGCCATGGATAAATGATTTGTTTGACCAGCTCGCACAAGCCAAGGTGTTCTCAAAAATTGATTTGAGATCGGGGTATCATCAATTGAAAGTACGGACGGAAGATATCCCTAAAACAGCATTCACCTCCAGATACGGATTATATGAGTTCACAGTGATGCCTTTTGGTCTAACAAACGCCCCCGCATATTTCGTCCACCTCATGAACAAAGTGTTCATGAAATTCATGGACAAATTTGTTGTGGTGTTCATCGACGATATTCTGGTATATTCAAGGACACCAGAAGAGCATGCTGAGCATCTCAGAATTGTTTTGGGAGAGTTAAGGAAACATCAGTTGTACGCCAAATTTAGCAAGTATGAGTTTTGGCTAAGGCAAGTTGGTTTCCTAGGCCATATATTGAACCAAGAGGGCATGGTCGTAGACCTAGAGAAAGTCAAAGCCATACTTGACTGGAAGCCACCCGCCAACGTGACAAATGTGCGGAGTTTCCTGGGAATGGCCGGATATTACAGAAGATTTATTGAAGGATTCTCCACTGTGTCGAAACCAATGACCCAGTTGCTCAAGAAAGACCAGAAGTTTGTATGGACGGAAGCATGCGGGAGAAGCTTCCAAGAGCTTAAGAAGAAGCTAACAACCGCACCGGTATTAACCGTGCCAGACATACACAAGAGTTTTGAAATATATTGTGACGCGTCCCGAAAGGGCCTCGGATGTGTACTAATGCAGGATGGCAAAGTTGTAGCGTATGCCTCCAGGCAGCTACGAAAACATGAGGAAAATTACCCAACACATGACTTGGAACTAGCAGCAGTCATACATGCACTCAAGGAGTGGAGGCACTTTCTGTTGGGAAATCGCTGTGAAATATATACGGACCATAAGAGCCTTAAATATATTTTCACACAACCAGAGCTAAACTTACGCCAACGACGCTGGTTGGAATTGGTCAAGGACTATGATGTCGGCATTCACTACCATCCAGGAAAAGCAAATGTAGTGGCTGATGCCCTTAGTCGAAACCCCAGCCCGGACAACGACGGTCCGCAAAACTTGAGGCCTGAGTTTCAGCAAGAGTTCGCTAGGATCAACATGGTGTTAGTCTCTGAGGGCACCGTATCAAACCTGGAAATACAACCCACCCTAGTGGAACAAATTAAGAAGGCTCAACAGGGACATCCCAGCATCGAAGGAATAAAGAAGAAGATGAACTTGGGTAAGACTTCAGAGTTCGTCACAGACAATGAAGGAATATTATGGTACGGAGACAGACTTTGCGTACCTAACATTGAGGAACTCAAGCAACAAATCCTAACCGAAAGCCACACCGCTCCATACTCGATCCATCCTGGAGGAACCAAAATGTACAAAGACATTCAGGAAAGATTTTGGTGGCACGGTATGAAAAGGGATATAGCCACATTTATTGCTTGTTGCGATTCATGTCAGCGCATCAAGGCCGAGCATCAAAAGCCAGCAGGGCTACTCCAGCCAAACAGGATACCGGAGTGGAAATGGGATGAAATAGGAATGGACTTCATCGTCGGACTACCACGATCACAACGCGGAAATGACGCCATATGGGTCATCACAGACAGACTAACCAAGGTTGCTCATTTCATTCCCGTGAAGACTACCTACTCCACACAAAGACTGGCCAAACTTTATCTCTCCCGTATAGTTTGTTTGCATGGAGTCCCAAAGACTATAATATCCGACCGAGGCACACAATTTGTCTCCAAATTTTGGGATCACCTGCAACAAGCTCTGGGCACGCAACTAGCTTTCAGTACAGCGTACCATCCTCAGACTGATGGACAAACGGAACGTGTGAACCAAATCCTAGAGGATATGCTAAGAGCCTGTGTGCTCACCTATGGATCCAGTTGGGAAGAGAGTTTGCCGTATGCCGAGTTTGCTTACGACAACAGTTACCAATCCAGCTTGCAAATGGCACCCTTTGAAGCATTGTACGGACGGAGGTGTCGTACCCCACTGAATTGGTCAGAAACAGGTGGCAGCCGTATCTTCGGCCCAGACATGCTTAAAGAGGCCGAGGAGAAAGTTAAGCAGATCAGGGACAGACTCAAGACAGCGCAGAGCCGACAAAAGAGCTACTACGATCAAAAACATCGTGAGGTCAGCTTTGAACCCGGTGATTCCGTATACCTACGACTGTCTCCTATGAGGGGCCTGCAACGGTTCAAAATTAAGGGGAAGCTAGCTCCGAGATTTATCGGACCATTCTGTATAAAGGCACGAAGAGGCACAGTGGCCTACAAACTGGACTTACCCAAGGAGCTGTCAGACGTCCATGACGTATTCCATGTCTCACAATTGAGAAAATGTGTAAGTAACCCGGAGAAGCATGTATCTCATGAATGCATTGATATACAACTAGACCTGACCTACAGAGAGAGGCCAGTAAAGATACTGGAAGAGTCTGAACGGAGGACCAGTCAGAAAACGACAAAAATTTTCAGAGTTCAGTGGAGCAACCACACTGAGGACGAAGCTACATGGGAAAGGGAAGATTTTCTCCAGGCAGAGTATCCATATCTATTCGAGGATCAGATGAAATCTCGAGGACGAGATTTTTCCTAAGGGGGTAGGTGTTGTGACACCCAAAATTTCATTTGGATTTTTCAAAAAATTTACTTGACTTGAGGAAGGTGATTTAAAAAAATTCTTCAAAAGAACCCTCCCTTTCAAAAAAAAAATTCTTTGGCAAGAGTTTTATTTGGATTCACCCAAGACTTGTTTTTGGTCTTGGAGGTTCTTGCTTTTTATTTTGGACTCAAGCCAAAATGCTTTCACTTGGGAAAAATGTCTTTTGGAAATTTCTTTGAAAATGCCCTATGGCTTTTGGAATGATCCTTTACCTCTTTCAACAAATCTCTCTTGCCATGACCTTAGTGCAAATCCACTCTCATAAACCTTTCCTCATCTTTGGATCATGTTTTACTTCAACTCCAGCAAGTTGAACCTCCCCATATATTTATTTTCTTTTATTTCTTATCAAAAACAATTTCTGCCATATATCTTGGTCCTTGGAGATTTACAAAGGAGTTCTCTTTCTGTTTTGATTTTTGCCCCCAAACCTTTTTCCCTTCCTAGTCCTTTGAACCCTCAACCAAGATCCATGAAAACCCACTGGTCTCCAGTTCAAATTTTTCAAACTATACTTGCTGCAAGTTTGGACCAGATTTGCCAAATTTGATGGAATTCATTCAAATCCCTCTCCAAAAATTCTGAGTAAAATCAGGCAGCCTCTGGGTGCATTGAGTGGTCACCTCACCAAGCCCCAGCTCCAGGAAAAATTTTCTTCATACCTAATCATTTCATCGAACACCTTCAGAGCACTGTCAATATCAGGTTCAGTCAAATTCAGTTAACAGTGTCTGAACCACTGTCGTTTCTTCAGTGTCTGTTGTCGATCACACCAGTGCCCCGGCATCGCCGCGTTCCCTGTCCCCTCCCCCTTGTCCTCTGCACCGCACGAGAGCCTGGAAGCTTGCGGACGTCGGCGACGAGCAGCAGAAGGTGCGCCGCCCCGTGATCGACGCCAGCGGCGGCTTTGCGGCCGTCAGAAGAGTGGCGCAGCGCAGACGGCGCCGTCCGGCGCCGCCCAATCCACCGGAGGTCGCCGCGTGGTCTTCCACTCCCCAGTGCGCGCTGCCACCCTCGTCGTGAATCGCTGGGCGCGGAGCGCGCTCTCTGCCGCCGTCGTGCCAGTATGGCGACCCCGACGAGGACCGGCGCCATTACGCCATGCCCGACCGAGTTTAGCAGTGAAACGGGACCAGTAACTCCCACTGATGCTGCCTGGCCACCTAATACCCCTGCCAATCCACTGCCTCGCCGTAATTGCTCACCGGAGATTCTTCGTTCACGGCCACCCCCTCGAGCCGCCTATAAATAGAGGCCCCGAGCTCCAGCTAGTACCCACACCACCTCTACACTCCACCAAGACCCCGCCTAGCCACTGGAAGAGCCCCGAGGAAGTCTCCTTCCTCGACTTCGGCCGCCGCGACCCGCCACGGGATCCAGCTCGATTCACTCCCGTGCATGCACCTCTGCCTCCCATCTCTTGCCAGAAGCTCTCTAGTGCATCCCTCCTTCTGACCCGCGCTTCAATTCGAAGTTTGCAGCACACCACCGGAGTTCCCCACCATCGCCCGAGCCGCCATCCGCCGGAGAAAGTGTCGCTGTCGACATGGTGCTCCCCGACGCCCAAGTCAACCACCCACCGACGCGGAAGGACACACTGATACTCTTGGTACACTCCGATCTCCCTGACTCGCCGTGGTTCGACGCCGGCGACCACCGCAGCCTTCGGGCGTCGGCGAGGTTTTTCAAACCTGACATGTGGACCCCCCACGTCAGCCTCTCTTCTTTCACCCCCCGAAGCGTTTTATGTTGGCGCCTTCGGGCAGAGTATGTTTTCTCTGCGGGCTGGCGCGTTTCTATTCGAACCGTTTTCTGTTTTCTCAGTTAAACCGCTGGAACTTTTCTGTTTCATTACAGATGAGTCCCTGGATAGAAAACCTTATAACTTTTTAATAAAAAGTGATTTTTGAGTGATTCTTTTTCTGACAGTCTTAAAATTTTGTCTAGTTTTTTATGTGATTTGTTTGAAAAAAATTTGGAACAACTTTTATGCACGCATTGGTTTTTCACTTTAGTGTGCATTTTTCGCTATACCGTAGGTTCCGGGAGAGGTGACGGAGCCGCGAACTTCGCCGAGCTAGACTCCGACTTCTTCGAACCAGGCAAGCATGTTTGAACTGATATGATAGGTGTCTTGCATGATTGCGTGAAAGGTTGTGCAAGGCATATGAGCATCGATGAGTATCTCGTTGCATGTAAGGTGACTACCCGCGTGTTCCGAAGTTACTATGATCTCTGATGAGAGATGGCCTAGTCATGTGGTGACATGAAGGGCAGTAAGGTGGTACTGTTGTAGCATGCCAGCCTTACGTCATCTGTTAAATTCCGATGTTAACGTGGACGGAGTCACGTTATCGTTCTTCCCCCTTCCGTACCGCCACATGTTTTCTGCCAGAATGCGGTTTAGTAAGTTGGTAACCTCTTTCCGTGTACACACGAAATAGAGGGGCCGGGATGAGGGTTCCATGGCCCTGGATTAAAGCCAGTCATCCGGTCAGGGGGCATGGGTGTTTCCGGTTGGGACCGAGAGGGGGGCACCCCTTAGAGCGCGCGTATATAAATTTGATCCCATGCTACGCAAGGTTGTAGCCTCCCCGTCTCAAGGTTTTTCTTGAACGTTGTCGAGGGTGATTCCTGGCTTCGGAATGTTGAATGGGTGTGTACTGGTTAGATGTGTTTCTTCCAAAACACCGTAAACGGAACTAGTCCCCGTGACTACAGAAATCCGTTGGCTGTGGTTAAAGTACAAACTCTGCAGAGTCAAATCCTTCCGAGTCATCGTATCCATGGTCAAGTATTCACAGTGATCAATGTATCCTTATCTACGTCAAGCCCTCGTGGTTTATTCTTCTTTCCGGTAAGCGAGCATGAGTAGTAAACTGGGCTGAACGTTACTCCTGTGGATGGACTAACCCTGTTGTTTATCTCATGCCTGATTATTCTCTGGATATGATTTAAATTCTTGAGCTACTAAGATGTTAAGTTATGAAGCCCTTTACGTGATGTCGCTCAGACGTCCGACTGTGGCATGTTTGTTATTTACTTTTGTATGAGCCCTTTACGTGATGTCGCTCAGACGTCCGACTGTGGCATGTTTGTTATTTACTTTCGTATAAGCCCTTTATGTGATGTCGCTCAGACGTCCGACTGTGGCATGTTGGTTATTTACTTTTGATATAAGCCCTTTCTGCGATGTCGCTCAGACGTTCGACTGTGGCACACACTATCTTTTATTTTCTATTATAAGCCCTTTATGTGGTGTCGCCCTGACGCCCGACTGCGGCATTGTTATTCTTGCATTTTCCTCTCGAGGAGTCATTCAGACCCTCGTTTGGCACCCAGTATTTAATTTGGGATTTCGGGAGGACTACCGCCCGACTTCTCTTTTATTCCCCATGCATTATTGTCTCTATGTCTGAATGCACTTGTTAATCTGTTCAATTGCTTCATGTTTACATTTGTTATATCTTATGTCCGAACTGTCTTGCGAGTACTTTCATAGTACTCACCTGGCTTGTTGATTTGGCCAGATGTTGACGAAGGCGATCTCTTGGATGAAGAGTTTGATACTGCGTCCGACGCCTAGAGGAGTCCCAGTCAGTCCCGTGCGATCCTGGATATTGGTCACTTGTATTATATACGCTTCCGCCACCCGCAATAAGTCTCCTCGAGCCTCACTCCGACGCTCGAAGAGCTGTAGTTTTCAGGAGTCATATCACCCACTTCGCGGTGATATTTCCACCACCGTTGTTATCGTGAGTTAGTAGTTATGCCACCCAATCCGCCGTTATGTTTTATCGGCGTTCGTGTAATAAATTGCTGAGCAGTCTCCGCTCAACTTTGTATTATATTCAGTACTCCTGGTATTTTTCTTCTGTGACCAAGATATTGTCTACCAGTGAGAAGGAATTCTTCTTTACTGGTCCGTAAAAGGGATTGGTCTCTCAATAAATATTTTATTGAAAAACCGGTCGTGACACTGAGTCTGGACCAGCTGGCCACCTGGCGGCAGGAGGCCAACACGGAGCTGGAGCCGGCGCGGCTGGCTATCATCCAGCAGGCTTCGGCGATTGCCGACTACACCGACACCAGCGCCTTCGCTCCTGAGGTGGACGACAACGGCGTTGCCCAGCCGGAGGAGTGGTTCGGGGTGAACCCGGTAGACGGTGAGGACTCGGCAGAGGAGATCGACTCCGGCGACGAGGGCGAGGAGGAGGAGGAGGGTGAAGACGCCGCGCCAGATGGTGGAGCGGCCGGTCAGCCTCAGCTTGACCGTGCCTCCAGCAACAAGGCACGCGCGGGTGCACCGCCGGCAGCCGGCGATGATCAAGCCGAGACCCGCCAGCCGGCCACTCCTCCAGCCGGTGGCGCCGTCTCCACCGACCAGCCCAGCTCCCCTGCTGCGCCCTTAGTCTAGTCTGCTGCCTCTACTTTCCTGTTTCACCATTCTTGGAACAGTATTTTGTTAAGTTTGCACAATTCCACCCACTGGGGGTGTATTCGAACTATATTGACTGTCGGCCTGTTGGGGGCCTTATGTGTAAATATAATTATGCATGCGTTTTGCTTTCCCTTGTTCTTTTCTTTTCATCCTTCGGTTGTTTCCTTTGCCGCCCTCCCTTGGTTGCCGCCTTCCCAGCCGGACAGCTGCTCTGCAATCTGTGGCTGGGGAAGTGCTTGGGAGGGCAAGTACTCTAGCTTTGTCGGATTATAGCGAAGTGATTGGGAGGCCGGCCAGCCGGCTGTTTTGACAACCGGTAGGCGTGGTTGGAGGCCGTCTTTGCGTTATATAAGTTCGTTGGTCCTTAGCCGTTTTTCGTGTGGGCATCCTTTCTGCCTTTGGCTCTTGCCAGTCGGACAGTCGGTTCTTTGAGCTGTGACTTTCCACAAGAGATTGCTCGGGTGCCGGCACACTACTTGTGTGACTTCAGGTAGAACTTTTGATATAACTTAAGGCAGCCAGTCCCCGGGCCGACTAGTCGAACCCGGTGCCGGACAAAAAACCAAATGTAATAATACATTCATGAGTATGACACTCGTCATTCATAGATAAAGGAGGGCAGTTCCCGAGTGTGCCTTGGGGGGGGCCCGTTTGTCTCATATTTAAAAAAGAACGGTAGCATGATACATACTGCTTTCAACTGTAAAATCTTCTCAGGAGATTTGCGTTCCATGGTCGCTCTGACTCCTTGCCAGAATCATCCCTCTTGCGTGCTCTTGGTTTTTGTGCGTCGATCAAGTAGTAGGAGTCGTTGCCTAGTGCCTTGCTGATGACGAAAGGGCCTTCCCAAGGGGCCGAGAGCTTGTGCTGGCCGGCTGTTCGCTGGATCAGCCGAAGCACAAGGTCGCCCTCTTGGAAGGATCTTGGCTTGACCTTCCGGTTGTGGTAACGGCGCAAACCCTACTGGTAGATGGCGGACCGGTTGAGTGCTAACAGCCGGCCTTCTTCCAGCAGGTCGACGCCGTCTTCTCGCGCTTCCTTGGCCTCCGCTTCCGTGTACATGGTGACCCGAGGCGAGTCGAACTCGATGTCAGTTGGGATGACGGCCTCGGCACCATATACAAGGAAGAACGGAGTGAAGCCAGTTGACTTGTTTGGGGTAGTACGCAGACTCCAGAGGACAGCCGGTAGCTCGTCGAGCCAGCAGCCGGCCGAGCGCTCCAGTGGTACGACCAGGCGGGGCTTGATGCCGGAGAGGATGAGGCCGTTTGCTCGCTCGACCTGGCCGTTTGACTGCGGGTGGGCAACGGACGCTAAGTCCAGTCGGATACCTTGTGTCGCGCAGAAACGTGCCAGTGCTCCTTTGGCAAAGTTTGTGCCATTGTCGGTGATGATGATGTGCGGCACGCCATACCGAGTAGTGATGTCGGCAATAAATGTCACGGCCGTCGGCCCGTTCAGCTTCTTGATCGGCTTCGCTTCGATCCACTTGGTAAATTTGTCCACGGCGACAAGCAGATGTGTCAAGCCGCCGCGGGCTGTCTTGAATGGGCCCACCATGTCCAGCCCCCAGACGGCAAAGGGCTAGGTGAGGGGATGGTCTTGAGTGCGGAAGCCGGCAGGTGTTGTTTGGAACTGAAGACTTGGCATCCTTTGCAGCATTTGACTATTTCTTTGGCATCTTCCAGGGCAGTCGGCCAGAAGAAACCGTGGCGGAAGGCTTTGGCCACAAGTGATCTTGAGGCTGCGTGGTGGCCGCATTCGCCTTGGTGGATATCCTTGAGGATTGCTACACCCTTTTCTGGCTCGATGCAGCGCTGGAAGACCCCAGTGATGCTACGCTTGACAAGTTCTCTGTTTATTATTGCATATGCTCCGGCTCGGCGTTGCACTAGTCTTGCCGAGATCTCATCAGTCGGCAGCTCTCTGTTGACTAGGAAGTTGAGGATGGGCTGGGCCCATGATGGAGCTGTGACTTCTTCTACTGTTAGTACGGCCATTGTGACTCGGATGGGTGGGTTGGGTGGTGGAGAGTTGGAGTCGGCCACCGCTTCTTGTGTCGCTGCAGTCCCCGGGCCGACTGCTGCAGTCCCTAGGCCGGGTTCTGAAGTCCCCGAGCCGGGTGCGACTACGGCCGTCCAAGGGCCGCTTGTCGAAGTCCCCGAGCTGCCTGCTGGTTCCTCCAGTCGGATCCGGCTGCATCGGGGGCGGGTGGTACGAAGATAGAGTCCGACTCTGGAGACGGCTTGATAGATGGTTTGAGGAGGCGCTGGAGAGAGACACCGGTTGGTATAGCCTGTCGGGTGGAGCCGATCCGTGCCAGGGCATCTGCCTGGTCGTTGTCGGCCCATGGCACGTGAAGGAACTTGCACCCTTCGAAGTACCCACTGATCTGTTGGACGAGGAATCGATAGCTCGCCATGTTTGCATCCTTGGCGTCCCAGTCGCCAGATGACTGCTGGACCACCAAGTCCGAGTCGCCATAACACAGGATCCGGCGTATGCCGAGCTCTTTGGCTAGCCGGAGCCCGTGTATGAGCGCCTCGTATTTAGCCACATTGTTGGAGGCGGCAAAGTGGATTTGTAGCGTGTATCTGAGCTTGTCGCCTTTGGGAGAGGTGAGGACGATGCCGGCTCCCAAGCCGGTGCGCATCTTGGACCCATCGAAGTGCATCCGCCAATGAGTAGAGTCAGGAGCCGGTGGTAGGTACTGGGTCTCGGCCCAGTCGACGAGGAAGTCGGCCAATGCTTGGGACTTGATGGCGGTGCGTGGCTGGTAGAAGATTGTGTAAGGTGCAAGCGCAATGGCCCATTTAGCCACCCGGCCGGATGCATCCCGGCTGCCTATGATCTCGGCAAGCGGGGCGGTGCATACGACCGTGATGGGATGCTCTTGAAAGTAGGGCTTCAGCTTCTTGGCAGCGAAGTACACTCCATAGCACATCTTCTGGTAGTCTGGGTAGTTTTGCTTTGAGCTGGACAGTACTTTGCTTAGATAATATACCGGCCTCTGGACTAGCTGGGCTCGGCCTTCTTCTAGGCGCTGGACCACGATGACTGTACTGACCACTCGGCTAGTTGCGGCAATGTAGAGGAGCATGGGCTCCTTCTCAGTCGGCGCCGCCAGGACAGGTGGAGTGGTCAGCATCTTCTTCAACTCATGGAAGGCTTGGTCTGCTTGGTCATTCCACTCGAAATGAGTGGATTTCTTCATGAGTCGGTACAGGGGGAGATCCTTCTCTCCTAGCCAGCTAATAAAGCGGTTTAGGGAGGCCAGGCACCCAGTGAACTTCTGCACGTCTCGCAACTTGGTGGGAATCTCATTCTCTCAATGGCCTCGATCTTCACAGGGTTGCACTCAATGCCGCGTTCGGAGACCAGAAAGCCTAGAAGCTGGCCGGCTGGTACTCCGAACACGCATTTCTCGGGGTTGAGCTTGATCTGGAATCGGCGCAAGTTGGCAAATGTTTCTTTGAGGTCTTCCAGCAGGGTGCCGCACTTCTCTGTCTTCACCACAATATGTCTACGTAGACGTGGGCATTTCTGCCAAGTTGCTTGAGGAGGCATTTCTGCATGCAACGCTGAAAAGTGGCACCGGCATTCCTCAAGCCGAATGTCATAGTCAGGTAACAGAAAGCTCTGAATGGTGTGATGAAGGCGGTCTTCAGGCGGTCTGCTGGGTCCAACTTAATCTGGTGGTATCCTGAGTAGGCATCCAAGAAACTCAACAGCTCGCATCCAGCTGTGGAGTCTATCACTTGATCAATCCGTGGCAGAGCAAACGGATCTTTGGGGCAGGCCTTGTTGAGGCTAGTGTAGTCTATACACATACGCCATTTGTTGTTTTTCTTCAACACCAAGACTGGGTTGGCAAGCCACTCTGGAAAAAACACTTCCATAATAAAGCCGGCGGCAAGGAGCCGGGCTATCTCTTCTCCTACGATTCTTCTCTTCTCTTCTGACAGTCGGCGGAGAGGCTGCTTGACCGGCTTCGCGTCGGCTCGGACGTGTAACTTGTGCTCGGCGAAATCCTTCGGAACACCCGGCATGTCCTTTGGGGACCATGCAAAGATATCTCGATTCTCATGGAGGAAGTCGACGAGCTCGCATTCCTATTTACTGTCCAGGTTTGCACCAATGACTGCAAACCTCTCCGGGTTCTCCAGGTCCAGAGGTATCTTCTTCATCTCCTTGGCCGGCTGGAAGGAGCCCTGCGCATCATATTCCTTGGGGTTGGGGGACAAGGCCGGCTGCTTGCCGGCCATGGCCACAACTCGCTCCAGCATCTTCTTCTCTTCCGCCACTACGAGGGACTCGGCCAGCCGGCTGCTGGCTGCAGCACACTCGATGGACTTCTTGTAGTCGTCGGCTACAGTGATGATCCCCTTCGAGCTCGGCATCTTCATCTTCAGGTAGGCATAGTGGGGCACAGCCATGAACTTGGCCAGAGCAAGTCGGCCAAGCAAGGCGTGGTAAGGGCTTTCCAGATCCACTACCTCGAACTAGATTGCTTCTCGGCGAAAGTGATCCTTGTCTCTGAAGAGGACATCCATCTTGATTTTGCCGATCGGGGAACAGGACAGGCCGGGTACGATGCCATGGAAAACGGTCCGGCTTGGCATGAGCTGCTTCGCCTTGAGGTTCAAATTCTCCATGGTGTCGCGGTACAGTATGTTGATACTGCTTCCGCCATAAATCAGAACGCGGGACAATCGGGCAGCCCGCCTCTCTGTTGCGAGGGTGACATCCAACACCAATGCGTAGGAGCCAGGGGACGGCATCACCTCTAGGTGATCGGCCCGGCTCCAGTTGATAGGCCTTTCGGACCAATGCATGAACTCGGGGTTGCTGGAGGCGACTGCGTTGACCTCTTGGTGCTGTCGGCGCCGGTTGCGCTTGTCTTCAACCTGGCTTGTGAAGACGACGTAGGTGGCGTGCTCATCAGGGAACTCATCTTGAATGGCTCCAACTGCTGGTCGGGCAGCCGGCTGCTGGGGGGCTGGAGGCGGCGGGCCGGGAGGCGGAGGCGGCACCAGCCCCTCGCCCTTGGAGATCCGGGTGAGCCAATGGCACTTTCGGGTCGTGTGGTTGGACGGCTTCGCGCCGCTGTGGAACTTGCAGGGGCATCGAGAGTCTGCTCGTAGGAGAAGGCCGGCTGCCAAGCCGGCCTGCCGCACTTCTTCTTGGGAGCGGGCCGCTCTTCGGGCTGCTCGTCTTCGACTGTGGCCACCTGCCGACTGGTGGAAGGCGGCATAGGGGCCTTGCGCTTGTGGTCGTTCTGGTAGGGGCGCCGATTGGAGTCGCCAGCCGGCGTCTTAGGAGCCGGAGCGAGCACCTTCCCAGAGGCGTCCACTCGGAGCTCGGTCTTCATCGAGGAGTCGGCTGTGGCGTACTTGTCTGCAATGACCAGCAGCTCGTCGAGGGTAGCCGGCTCATCGCAGAGGAGTCGGTGCTTGAGGAGGGTGCCCTCTCGGCACCCGGCAATGAAGTATTCGATGGCCTGCACCTCGTGCACCCCCTCACAGGAGTTGCGGAGCTCGGCCCACCGCGTGAGGTAGTCGCGGGTCGATTCGCTGGGCCCTTGGACGCATAAGGAGAGCTGGCGGGGCTTGGGAGGCCGCTTGTACGTGCTGGTGAAGTTGCGGACGAAGACTTCCGTGAAGTCCAGCCAGCTGTTGACGCTATAGGGCTTGAGGCTGTTGAGCCAGGTGCATGCCTTGCCTTGCAGCATGAGAGGGACGTACTTCACGGCTACGCGCCTATTGCCGTTCGCAATGCTGGCGGCAGTAGAGTAGTCGATGAGCCAATCTTCCGGCTTCACAGAGCCGTTGTACTTGGGCGTGTCTCTGGGGAGCGAGAACCCTTTGGGGAAGGGTTCGTCGCGGATGCGGGGGCCAAAGCATGGCGGGCCGACATCATCTTCTTCTTCTAGCGCCAGGGATCGAGCTAGGCGGTCGATCCGGTGGCGGGCGTCGTTCTCGCTGACTCCCTCGCGGCGGCCTAGTCGGCCACCGAGAGTCGGATGGGTGACAGGCGGCGGGGTGAGACATCTCTCCCCACGAGGCGGGGGAGGAGGCAGATCGCCTTGGCACTCCACTGCTCGAGGGCGGCCTTCCGCGTCGCGCTCGATGGTGATTCGAGTTCGGCTGCGGCTAGCAGCCGGTTCCTTGCCCTTCCTTGCGCGGGCGCCGCTCGCAGTCGGCGATCGGGATGTCGCGGCGTGCTCTCGGCGCGGGGGAGGGCTCTCAGCGCGGGCGCCGGCTTCGTGCCGTTCTACGGCCGCATCGATCAGCTGCTGGATGCGCCTTGTCATGTAGGGGAGCTCATCAGCCCCCAGCCCATTCAGCTCTTCTGCTGCCGCCTGAGCAGCTCGCAGATTTTTGAGCGGTGTGGCGTAAACGGGGCGGTCCGCCCCCAGCACGCTAGCGATGGCCGCGCCGCGCTTCTTGATGAGGCCGACTCGGCTCGGCCCGCCATGAGGCGACGTACCAAAAGCGGCGCGGTCGACTTCGCGCTGGTGGGCCTCGGTGAGGCGTCTCATGGAGGCTATCTTCTGGCCCTCCGCGATGAGGGCGAGGCGGCGTGCCTCCAGGGTCTCGGCGTCGGCATCGGCCGGGATGGGGACGGACAAGTCATGGATCGCCGCTTGTAGGGCGTCGTGGGTGTTCTCGCCCGAGTCGGCGACGTGGCTGATGACCAGCACCTCAGTGACAGCGCTGCTGCCGCTGTCAGCTCGAGGGAGAGGGTCATCGAAGACTACCATGTCGGAGGGGTAGGCATCGAACGATGCCGTGTCGGAGTCGACAAGCATCGGGTCGGTGGAGCCGACCGACTCCAAGTCTACAGCAAGCTCGCTGGAGACGTGAAGCTGGTCGAGGAGGCTGACGAGGCGGCTCTCGGGGTAGTCCGTGCCTGCGTCGGACGCGGGCTCGTCGGAGATGCGAGTCTCGCCAAGAAGATCGGCGAGGAAGCTTGCCGCGCATGCATCGTCGATGCCTTGCAGCGCGTCGGGGCAAGCGTCGTCAGGCGTAGCAGGCTGGCTGCGCTCGCGGCGGAGAAAAAGGGTTCCCGTCCAGAACAGGTCTTCGGACGACGGTGCACCCGGCCCCACGGTGGGCGCCAAATGTCGGGTGGTAGGTGCAACATATGCCAACGGGTGGCTTATCATTGTGGGAGCCAGTAAAACATCACCGGTGCCAGGAAACGGGATGAGGCGAAGACATGCACGCCGGCGGATCTTACCCAGGTTCGGGGCTCTCCGTGGAAATAACACCCCTAGTCCTGCTCTGCGGGGTCTCCGCATGATCACTAGATCAATACAAGTAGCTACAAGTGCTCGTTGAGCTGTTTGGCTAGAGGAAGTAGAAGTGCAAGGCTAGCTCTCCTTTTCTCTCTATGTGGTGTGTGGAATTCTATGAGATCCACCTTTTGCATGGGTGTCCCGGGGGGTTTATATAGGCCTACCTCCCAGGGGTACAATGGTAATCCGGCTGGGCGCGGGTCCCAGCCGTCAGTGTCTATGCTCGCCGGCTTCTCCGCCGGTCATTGGGGCCCGCCGACTGGTGGGTCCCGCCGGCTGCCGGCCTCTTGGCCGGCAGGCCGGCCCCACTGCTTGGGGGCTTTGTCGGCGGCTGGTTACTGTTGCCTCGCCTCTGATGACGAGGGCTTTGTCGAGGTAAGCGTGGCTACAGTGTCACCGCCTTGCGATCTCTCACTGTAGCCTTACCTCGTCTTGTCTCCTTAATGGGGCGCATGCTTCGAGGGAGGGAGGTAGCCGGCTATTGGGAGCCGGCCACATCCCTGGCCGACTAGAGGAGGCCAGGCCGTCTTCAGATGTCTCTCTGGCAAAGGGGCCCGCCGCCCACGGGCCGTACTGGCACCTGTCGTGGGTGACATCGAGGCCAACATGGCTACAGTGCTGCGTCGGACGGGGGATGGCTGGCCCGTACGGCGCCCTATGGCCATGCCTGTTCCGGGATTCGGGGGTAGTGGGTTGTACTGCGGCCACGCCCCATCCTATCGCTGTTACGTGGGTACAGTCTTAGTAGGTGCAGTCTTGGCCGGCTTTCTTCATGGCCGGCTTCTGGTAGTCGGCTTTCTTCATGGCCGGCTTCTGGGAGTCGGTCCTCTTGGGGCCGGCTCCCTGGAGTCGGCTATCTCGTATCTTTCTTGGGGGAGGTTTTTGAGGCTGGGTCGCCTTCTGGGAGTCGGCCCTGGGGATAGCCGGCCGGGGGAAGGCGGGCCCTATGCTTTGTATGCTTGAAGGCCTGAACGGCCTGATAATTTTTCGAAGAGCCAGGGGGAGTCGGTTAGGCTACCCGGGGCCATTTACTCCGACAATTGTTGCCATCGAGGATAACAAGATCGTTTTTAATCATATTGCATGAATTTATCCCTCTACATCATGTCATCTTGCTTAAGGTGTTACTCTGTTTTCATGAACATAATACTCTAGATGCATGCTGGATAGCGGTCGATGAGTGGAGTAATAGTAGTAGATGCAGGCAGGAGTCGGTCTACTTGTCTCGGACGTGATGCCTATATACATGATCATACCTAGATATTCTCATAACTATGCTCAATTCTGTTAGTTGCTCAACAGTAATTTGTTCACCCACCGTAAAATACTTATGCTCTTGAGAGAAGCCACTAGTGAAACCTATGGCCCCGGGTCTATCTTCATCATATTAATCTTCCAACACTTAGTTATTTCCTTTGCTTTTTTACTTTGCTTTTATTTTACTTTGCATCTTATCATAAAAATACCAAAAATATTATCCTATCATATCAATCAGATCTCACTCTCGTAAGTGACCGTGAAGGGATTGACAACCCCTTATCGCATTGGTTGCGAGGATTTATTTGTTTTGTGTAGGTACGAGGGACTCGCGCGTAGCCTCCTACTGGATTGATACCTTGGTTCTCAAAAACTGAGGGAAATACTTACGCTACTTTGCTGCATCACCCTTTCCTCTTCATGGGAAAACCAACGCAGTGCTCAAGAGGTAGCAGTGAACGCAGTTGAGCTGGCGGTTCCCTGTTTCTTGAGATGGTCTGAACATCCTATTCTTTGGAGCCGTGAGGATCACCCGCTCCGGGTTGACAATCCGGGTCAGTTGGCTTTGGTGGTTGCACCTCAGGTTGGAGGGTACAGGTTCACTAAAGTGCTCATGGATGGAGGCAGCAGCATCAATATCCTTTACTATGAAACTTTTCCTCGTATGAGTTTGACTGACAAAGATCTTAAGCCGTCTAACACTGTTTTTCATGGTGTGGTACTGGTACCTGGTAAGTCGGCGTGTCCAGTGGGCAAGATAGCTTTGGAAGTGGCCTTTGGTGATGATCATGATTCTAGAGTTGAGACTTTGACCTTTGAGGTGGTTAAGATTAAGAGCCCTTATCATGCTTTGTTTGGGCGGCCGGCTTATGCCAAGTTTATGGCAAGGCCTTGTTATGTCTATCTGCAGCTCAAGATGCTGGGTTACAAAGCCACCATCACTGTGCACGGCAACAGGAAGATAGCCTTGGAATGTGAAGAAGGTGATGCCGCTTATGCTGAGTCTGTTTGTGCAACAGAAGAGTTGAAATTTTATAAAGATAATGTTGACCCGGCGGATATGACACCTTTGAAGAAGCCAACCACAGAGCATGACCCCCTGCTGAAATTTAAGTCGGCAGATGATACTAAGCTAGTTGACTTTGTTCCTGGTGATTCATCTAAACAGTTTAGTATCAGTGTTATTTGGATCCGAAATAGGAAAGTGTGCTCATCGAGTTCATCCGTGAGAACCGGGACATCTTTGCATGGAAGCCTTCAGACATGCCAGGTGTACCGAGGGAACTCGCTGAGCATACTCTCAATATTGATCCGAAGTTTAAACCGGTCAAGCAATTCTTTCGTCGCTTCAATGAAGAGAGACGAAAGGCCATTGGTTAAGAGGTGGCCCGGCTCTAGCAGCTCGGTTCATCGTTGAAGTTTTTCATCCTGAATGGTTGGCTAACCCGGTGCTGGTGCTTAAGAAAAATGGCACTTGGCGCATGTGTGTGGACTACACAGACCTTAATAAGGCTTGCCCGGCTGATCCTTTTGCTCTCCCTCGTATTGATCAGATCACTGATGCTACAGCGGGTTGTGAGCGCTTGAGTTTTTTGGATGCTTATTCTGGGTATCATCAGATCAAGATGGCAGTTAAGGACCAGGAGAAGGCAGCTTTCATCACCCCTTTTGGAGCCTTCTGCTATGTGTCTATGCCTTTTGGGCTCAAGAGTGCCCAGGCGACTTACCAGCGGTGTGTGCAAAATTGTCTTCATGAACAGATTGGGCGCAATGTGCATGCTTATGTGGATGATATTGTGGTGAAGTCAAGGAAGAAGGAGACCTTGATAGCTGATTTGAAAGAGACCTTTAACAATCTCCGAGTTTACAAGATGATGCTTAACCCGGCCAAATGTGTCTTTGGTGTACCAGCAGGAAAGCTCGATTTTCTGGTTTCTGAAAGAGGCATTGAGGCTAACCTGGAAAATATCAAGGCTATTACTTCCTTGGCTAAACCGGCGTGAACCAATGATGTTTAGCGTCTGGCAGGTCGTATTGCGGCCTTAAGCCGGTTCATAAGCCGGTTGGGAGAAAAAGCTACCCCTCTATACCAGATGATGAAGAAAACAGATCACTTTGTCTGGAGTGATGTTGTTTATCAGACGTTTGAAGCCTTGAAGAAACAGTTAGTTGAGCCGCCGATCCTTGCTGCTCCTATTGATAAGGAGCCCTTATTGTTATACGTGGCTGCTAATAGTCGGGCTGTCAGCATGGCGGTTGTTGTGGAAAGAAAGAAATCTGGCAAGGAATATCCGGTTCAGCGGCCGGTTTATTATATCTGTGAGGTGCTCATTGAGTCCAAGCAGAGGTATCCGCATTGGCAGAAGCTGGTATATGGGGTGTTCATGGCTAGTCGAAAGCTCAAGCAATATTTTCTGGGCCATCCCATCACTGTGGTTAGTTCTGCTCCTTTAGGGGACATTATTCAAAACAGAGAAGCCACAGGTCTGGTAGCCAAGTGGGCCATTGAGCTCGGACCCCATGGTTTGAAATACATGCCTCGCACAGCCATCAAGTCTCAAGCACTTGTGGATTTCATCAATGATTGGACAGAGCTGCAGATGCCTGAGGAGAAGCCGGATAGCACATATTGGACTATTCACTTCGATGGATCCAGGCAGTTGGAAGACTCGAGGGCTGGAGTTATTTTGACTTCCCCACGAGGTGATAAGTTTTGTTATGTTTTAAGGTTGATGTTCCCTCGTACAACAATGCAGCTGAGTATGAAGCCTTACTCCATGGTCTTCGGATGGCTAAGGAGATGAATCTAAGCCGGGTGAGGTGTTTTGGTGACTCAGATTTGGTGGCTCAGCAAGTTTCAGGCACTTGGGATTCTAAGGACCCACTCATGGCGGCTTACCGCCGCGAGGTTGATGCTATTGCTGGTCATTTCAAAGGTTATCAAGTGGAACATGTTGATCGCAAAAAAATGAGGCGGGTGATGCTTTGAGTCGGTTAGGGTCCCAGCGTAAGCCGGTGCCACCTAACGTTTTCCATGATATTCTGCATAACCCTTCAGTCAAATTGCCCATAGAGGAAGATCTTGCTATTCCTGACCCGGAGGCACAATTGGTGGCGGCTCTTCATGCTATTCCTGATTGGACAGTTCCATATTTGGCTTATATGACCCGGGGCGAGTTACCTGAAGATGAAACTTTGGCAAGGCAGAAAACCTGGCGATCTAAGTCAATGACTATTGTCAATGGAGAGTTGCACCGCTGCAGTGTCAGAGGGGTGTTTCAACGTTGTGTTTCTCCTGAGGAGGGCCGTGAGATTTTACGAGAGATTCATGAAGGAGGTTGTGTTCATCATGCCGGCTCTAAATCTCTCGTGGCCAAGGCTTTTTGTCATGGGTTTTATTGGCTGATGGCTCATGCTGATACAGAAGATCTGGTCAGTAAATGTGACGGTTGTCAGAAATTTTCAAGGCGGGCTCATGTGCCAGCTCAAGAATTGAGGATGATTCCAATCGCTTGGCCGTTTGTAGTCTGGGGGCTTGATATGGTTGGGCCTTTCAAAAGGTCCAAAGATAAAAAGACCCACCTCTTGGTGGCGGTTGACAAATTTACAAAGTGGGTTGAGGCAGAGCCGGTCAGTAAGTGTGACGCGGCAACAGCGGTTCAATTCATCAAAAAGGTGATTTTCTGTTTTGGTTATCCCCACAACATTATAACTGATAATGGCACTAATCTTTCCAAGGGGGCTATGAAAGAGTTCTGTCAACGAGAGCATATTCGTCTTGATGTGTCATCAGTGGCTCACCCTCAGTCCAATGCCAAGCTGAACGAGCCAATCAAGAAATTTTGAGAGGCATCAAGCCCCGGCTTATGGTACCTTTGCAGAGGACACCGGGTTGTTGGGTGGAAGAATTACCCTCAGTGTTATGGAGCATCAATACTACCCCCAACAGATCTACGAGTTACACGCCTTTCTTCATGGTTTACGGAGCAGAGGCGGTTCTCCCTAGTGACATCCATCATGACTCGCCCCGTGTGGCGGCTTATGTTGAAGCTGATAATGAACAAGCACGTCAGGATGCTATTGACCTCTTGGATGAGGAGCGTGACCTTGCGGTGGCTCGTTCGGCGATTTACCAGCAAGATCTGCGCCGTTATCATAGCCGCCGGGTTAAAACCAGAACCTTTCAAGAAGGAGATTTGGTGCTCCGGCTTATCCAGGATCAAACTGATATGCACAAGCTATCCCCACCTTGGGAAGGGCCTTTTGTGGTCGGCAAAAATCTGAACAACGGATCATACTACCTCATTGATGTTCGAGAGCACAAGGACTCACGCAAATCTGAGGAGGAGTCCCTTCGGCCATGGAACATTGCTCATCTTCGGCCTTATTACACCTGAGCCACCGGCTCTTGTGATGTACATATTTCTATCAATGTATATATTATGATGAATATAATAAAGCCGGCATCCCTGATAATTCAGGGCCTCTGTCATTTCATTTATGAGAATATGAGTCTTTATTGTCACTTCATACGATCACTTGGGGGCTTCCTGCTTATTGAGCATAGCTATGATTACCCTCTTGATCCGGCTTGTACGCCATGATTACAAAATACTTGGGGGCTTCCTGCTCATTGAGCATAGCTATGACTACCCTATTGGTCCGGCTTATAGGCCTGGAATGAAATATTACTTGGGGTCTCTTTGTTAATGAACAAGAACTTTGTTGACCCTTGTAATAGGCTTGGACACCAGGTGTATTCACCAAAAAATCCGGGTTATCCTGCCTTTGTTTGCGTGCCACTCCGACAAGGTAATCCTGGAGTGACTCGCAGTACTCTTGACAATCAATCTTTTAAAGACCCTGAATTTGTCAAAGTTAAAACAGCGATTGGTCATGTGAGGTCTGGCTTATGAGGTTTGAATTAAATTTTAACTCAGCGGCTGCGTGGCCCTTGAATAACGCTTGACATGAAGGCTTGGCAGCCTATGAATGCCTTGTTTTTTGTTTTGTCTGTTTTATATTTAGCTTGAACATTTTCTGAGGTTCACCTTTTGGGCCATATTAATATATGGTTGAAAACTGATTAGGGCCATGTTGCCTTACGGTTCATATATGAAGTTATCTGGAGTTTTGTTAACCCGGACTGGCTTTGGATGTTCAAGTCACCAATATATGATGATTTTGTGCTTTGGAGTTCTGGCTCTAAGCTTTGGATGTTGTCCCTTGCCGCATATGGCGTGATAAGCCGGCGGTATGAATGAATTGAAGAGGGCGTTGTGCTCTCATCTTTGGGCTATTACCCTTACTGCACAAGGTATGATAAGCCGGCAGTGTGAACAAATATCACAGGTATGATATTTTTGTTATGATTATATGAGGTTTTGTTAAACCGGACCTGGTTATGGACTATTTAGTCATCAGTGGTTTTTATATGGGGTATTGTGACCCGCCCTGGGGTAAACCACCAGGGCACTTGTTATCTGTGCATGTGCAGGAAAAATAATAAGTCTAACCTGCATAATTGATAATATTTTAAAGCATAAGTGGCGGATCTTTCAATGATGGATCGGTAGTGTTATGCAAATAAACACGCATGATGGGGTGACAGATCAGAATTGTTTAACTAGCCTATTACAATGCATATGGCGGCCCAAAAGGACAAGTGTTTTTTGGGACATAGCATCAAAACGCTATGAGTGGTAAGCCGACTCATGAGTCTTGGCAGGTTGAAGCCTCTGGATCATATTGCGCCTCTTCTTCTTCAGCTCCGTGATTATCCATTGGCTGGAAGTTAGGCGTAGACCAGTTGATATCGGTCAAAGCTCTAAACACGGCCTCGTCATCAATAAGGTTGGATGGATCAATGTTAGGAGCGAAGGTGTGCTTACACGTCAGGGGGATGAGATCCACCTCTTGATGAACTGGTGCTTTTATCTTCTTGTTCTCGGCATCATAAGCCGCCTGGTATTGGGATAGATTGGTCTCCTCGGCTAGTTTGCTTGCTAATGGACGCATTGCTCTTGCTATTTATGCAAAGTCATCAGCGCTGAAGGGAGACCCGTCTTCTTTTACACTTGGGCAACCATTGGCCAGGTCTTCTAGATCAAGATCGGCTTGCCACGCTTTTGCCCGGCTTAAAGCAGTCAAGGCGCCGGCTCTGGCAGATGCTCGCTTTAAGTCGTCGATCCTTTGGGGTAGCACTGATAACTTCTCCAATGTATCCTTGATGAGGGTAGGCGGATGTTTTTTATGCATAGCAGCATAAATGGTCCGTTGAGTGCCAGTATATAGCTGTTCTACTAGAGTGTAGACAGCCTTCAGCTTGATGCACATGTCTGAACCCAACTTGACGCTCTGGGAGCCTATATCAGTAAGGTTATTAATAAATCGGCAGATGATTATGATATGCCTGGTAGTGTAAAGGAGTCACTTTTATTGCTTACCGAAGATGGCTGATGTCATGTTGTTGATCTGATGCCTTAAACCAGACAACTCATTAGTCACCGGTTTAAGGGTTGCCTCGGCATTCTCTTCTCTCTTTAATAGAGTCGCCTTCTCGGTCTCCCAGCCGGTTTTATCAGCACTGAAGCCCTGTTTCAACTGCTTAATGTTTTCCAGTGTAGTCTTCAGTTCTGACTTGGCCTTGGACGTCTTAGATTGCCGAGTTTTAATATGTTGGAAATATGCCCTAGAGGCAATAATAAAAGGTTATTATTATATTTCTTTGTTCATGATAATCGTCTATTATTCATGCTATAATTGTATTGTCCGGAAATCGTAATACATGTGTGAATACATAGACCAAAAAGTGTCCCTAGTAAGCCTCTAGTTGACTAGCTCGTTGATCAACAGATAGTCATGGTTTCCTGACTATGGACATTGGATGTCATTGATAACGGGATCACATCATTAGGAGAATGATGTGATGGACAAGACCCAATCCTAAGCATAGCATAAAAGATCGTGTAGTTTCGTTTGCTAGAGCTTTTCCAATGTCAAGTATCTTTTCCTTAGACCATGAGATCGTGCAACTCCCGGATACCGTAGAAGTGCTTTGGGTGTGCCAAACGTCACAACGTAACTGGGTGACTATAAAGGTGCATTACGGGTATCTCCGAAAGTGTCTGTTGGGTTGGCACGGATCGAGACTGGGATTTGTCACTCCGTGTGACGGAGAGGTATCTCTGGGCCCACTCGGTAATGCATCATCATAATGAGCTCAATGTGACTAAGGCGTTAGTCACGGGATCATGCATTGCGGTACGAGTAAAGAGACTTGCCGGTAACGAGATTGAACAAGGTATTGGGATACCGACGATCGAATCTCGGGCAAGTAACATACCGATTGACAAAGGGAATTGCATACGGATTGATTGAATCCTCAACACCGTGGTTCATCCGATGAGATTATCGTGGAACATGTGGGAGCCAACATGGGTATCCAGATCCCGCTGTTGGTTATTGACCGGAGAGGCGTCTCGGTCATGTCTGCATGTCTCCCGAACCCGTAGGGTCTACACACTTAAGGTCCGGTGACGCTAGGGTTGTAGAGATATATGTATGCGGAAACCCGAAAGTTGTTCGGAGTCCCGGATGAGATCCCGGACGTCACGAGAGGTTCCGGAATGGTCCGGAGGTGAAGAATTATATATAGGAAGTCAAGTTTCGGCCACCGGGAAAGTTTCGGGGGTTACCGGTATTGTACCGGGACCACCGGAAGGGTCCCGGGGGTCCACCGGGTGGGGCCACCTATCCAGGAGGGCCCCGTGGGCTGAAAGTGGAAGGGAACCAGCCCTTAGTGCGCTGGGGCGCCCCCCTTGGGCCTCCCCCCATGCGCCTAGGGTTGGGAACCCTAGGGTGGGGGGACTTCCCCCTTGCCTTGGGGGGCAAGGCACCCCTTTCCACCCCTTGGCCGCCGCCCCCCCAACCCTAGATGGGTTTTGGCCGCCCCCCCCCCCCTCCCAAGGGGGCCTATATAAAGGGGGGAGGGCAGCAACCTACAGCCTTGGGCGCCTCCCTCCTCCCCTGCAACACCTCTCTCTCTCTCGCAGAAGCTCGGCGAAGCCCTGCCGGAGAGCCGCTACATCCACCACCACGCCGTCGTGCTGTTGGATCTCCATCAACCTCTCCTTCCCCCTTGCTGGATCAAGAAGGAGGAGACATCGCTACACCGTACGTGTGTTGAACGCGGAGGTGCCGTCTGTTCGGCACTCGATCATCGGTGATTTGGATCACGGCGAGTACGACTCCGTCATCCACGTTCATTGGAACGCTTCCGCTCGCAATCTACAAGGGTATGTAGATGCACTCCCTTCCCCTCGTTGCTAGTAGACTCCATAGATGCATCTTGGTGAGCGTAGGAAAATTTTAAATTATGCTACGATTCCCAACATAATAGTCCTTCTCAGTTAGTTCAGCCTGCGACATGAACAAGCATGGAAGGTATTATGATTATGAGTATTTTTGAAGTCCCAAGCACAATACAAGTATTTTCCTTGGCACTTGGGGGCTAATGCCTATTGCTCTTTTCAAGACAAGTTCATCTGATGACCCGGGCAAAATGATATGATCTGGTTTATATAGGTTATATATTGGGATATTGGTTTCGGCCATGGTGACAAGTCCCGATTTATTCATACTGATTAAGCCGTCCCTTGGGGCTACAGATGCAAAATTGATAACTGCTAATTGAAGTCCCGGCTTAACTTGATAGTTTAAGCCAGCCCTTGGGGGCTACTAGTGATGTTGCTCATCTATTTGTGATTATTGAAAAAGTCTACAGTATATTCAATTCTATCATATTCTATAGACTTGGCGGCTGATAGAGATATAGTTGTGAGGATAATTTTGTTGGATTACCTCATAGCGCTCCTTCATCAAGTTGACCAAGCCGGCTTCAAAATCACGGCTGGTATACAAACGGCTCAAATAACCAGAGTGGATATCTTGGGCGCCGAATTGGGCGTAGCTCTCCAAGTCTACCTTCCACTTGCCTTTATCTGCAGCAGAAAATTCTTCCTTCGCACTGTGCTTGGATAAGGCAGTAGGATTACCCAGCGCTGTATAGCCAAGCCCGGTGATAATGACGTCGTCAGCTTTCGCTTCAGTGGGCTTGATGGGACTTGGCGGCTTAGAGATGACCGGCTCAACGTCTATTTGATCCATGGTGACATCATGTTCTTCTGGTGGCGGGTCATCAATGGTAGCTTCAGCGGTTGGTTGAGAGGCCTCTGGCAATTGTTTTTCCGGCTCAGAAGGGTTGGATTCTTCAGCCGGTTTGTTCAGTCTCGCCTTCTTGCTAGGCTTGGCCATGCCACTAAAAATAAGAAATACAATGATGTCAGCATATCAATCAAGCATGGAAGTTTCAAGTGATGGAATACACCCTTACCTAGGCACAGTCTTAAAGGCTGGGATTTGACATCCCGTTGAGTCACCGGAAGAGGAATGAGATGTTCCCTGATAGTTTGAATCAGACGGGTTACGAGGTTGTCGAAAAAGACCCGCCTTGGGATAAAATAAGTCAGGAATATTTGAAACCTCCGGTCGACATTTGCGAGGTGCTGGGGTGTTCGGTAAGCCGGAGGATAAAACTCCACCGCCGA
Source organism: Aegilops tauschii subsp. strangulata (assembly GCF_002575655.3). Taxonomy (NCBI): domain Eukaryota; kingdom Viridiplantae; phylum Streptophyta; class Magnoliopsida; order Poales; family Poaceae; genus Aegilops; species Aegilops tauschii. The sequence goes on along the minus strand of NC_053039.3, from coordinate 72,637,615 downwards.
TATTCTGGGTTGTGTGGCGAGCTTCATGTTGTTGTTTCTTCAAAAGAAAGTTGGGATCCAAGTGAGCTAAAGGGTGAGAAAATCTTACTTTCCGGCTTGCTTGTCGGGTTTTCTGTGTTGGCAGAGGTTTTGATCGAGCCGGAGGAAACAGTAGTTACCTCTTCATCATCTGCACGACTAGCCTCCGCGTCATTCTGATAATAGTCATTGTCAATAAGATGTACAAAAAACGAGCCAAGGGAATCAAGTTCTACCTCCGACTCGTCATCATCATCTTTATCATCCAAATTGAATAATTCGGCAGGATTGGTCTTCTTTTTGGCAGGCTTTTTGGTAGCCTTGCTCTTCGTCCGGGTCTTCTTGGCCAGCTTATCTTTCAACTTCTTGGTCCAAAAAGGTGAATCGGCCTGTAAACATTGAATGAGTATGAATAGGCAGTACAAATGGAAACATGATTCAAGTATGAAATTGATTCAAAACTTACAGCTGGTGGTTTATTAAGGACGTAGAAAGGATTCAATCCGACTTGGCTGCAGTCTTCCAATCTTTCATTCAGCAGAGTTTTGGTCATATTATTGATATCTTCATCGGTCATTTCGATCTGACAATGGCATTGAGGGTATGTTAACTCGCCGGTGTACTCGCACATTAAGCCGGACTGGCGGCTTAGAGGCAAGACTCTCCAGGCGACCCAGCATCAGACTAGATCGATTCCGGTCAAGCCGTTGGCCATTAAGGCCCGAATCTTCGAAAAAATTGGCATGTACTTCTTCTGCTCTGCTGTGCTGATGCGGTCTGGAAGATGGTGTCTGTTGCTAAGCCGGCTGGCGCGATAACCCGGCAAGGGATTTCCCCCTTCTGGCGAAGTACCTTGGCAGTAAAACCAAGTCTGGTTCCAGTCTTTGGGGTGACTGGGAAGAGTGGCAGTTGGGAAGGTGGCTTCTTTCCGGCGCTGTATAGAAATGTCGCCTAGCTCTAGGCTAGGGCCATCTGTGAACTCGTTCTGCCGGTTTAAATAGTAGAACTCTCTGAATAGTTCTACGGTAGGCTCCTGTTGAAGGTACACCTCGTAGAATACTTGGAAGTGGCAGATGTTTGAGATGGAGTTGGGTCCGATATCTTGTGGATGGAGCTTGAAAAATGCAGCACATCGCGGAAGAATTTTGAGCCGGGAGGGCTGAAGCTCCGGTTTATGTGATCAGTAAAGACAATCACTTCACCGTCCTTAGGCTCAGGATGACTTTCATTGCCTGGAACCCTCCAATGGATGACATCTTTTTTGGCTAAGACGCCAGTCTGAACATATTCGTTCAGGTCTTCCTCGGTGACCCGGGAAACAACCCAGTTGCAGGCGGTGACAGTCTTGGCCATTTTTTAGGAGAAAGACCTAAAAGAAAGAAATATTACCGGCTTAAGGTCATGTTATTAAGCCGGACTATTGATTCAAAGGGAAAATGCTATAAGCATGCTAACATATTAAGCCGGAGAAAGAACATTTAAGTACGCAGATATTCATAATGGCGGCTTGAAAGGGGACTAATGGTACCTACCGGATTAAGGATTCTGCTGTTAAGCTGGACAGAGTATAAAAGGCAAGTATATCATGCGGAACCAAATTATCAGCGAGCATGGTTAAACCGGAGAAGTATTGCCGGGTCATTCAAATTATGAAGCATATGGTGGCGGTTTAAGCAAGGCTTAGTGTCATATGGTGGATCACGGTTTATGATATAAGCCGCCATGACAGTTATGGTACTTCAGATTTATCAGTGAAAATTTTGCTAAGTGTTGGACAAACAAATTTTGCAAGCTGGAGCAGTAATTTTGGATCTACCACGGTTCAGAAAAAGCAGTAAAATTCTAAACCTAAGGTGGCGGCAGTAGTACAGTTTGGGTGCTTCGATGAGATTTTCTATGGAGAGATGCTATGTTGATGATGAAAATGAATGCTAAACTACTACCACGCAAAGTTCATGACCCATTCAGATCAAAAGCTATGGGAGTTGAAGGAAACAATGAAGAACAGTGAAGAACACCGACGAACAGATGAAACCCTAATGCAGATCTGAAACTGAAGGAGATGAGCACTTACGGTTGCAGATGGACTGCGGTGGAGCATCGACGTTCTTTGGTCTGGTCAGGTCGATGCAGCGGCCTGTGTTGGTCCAGCGGTCGGAGGTCGCGGCGGCGGAGCTCGGGCGGCAGAGGAAGACGAAGGAGATGAGGCAAGGGGGAAAATGGAAGAACCCCCGCCCCTATTTATAAGGGGATGGATACAAGGCATGCGCGGGAATCAAGGAGGCCGAAATCATCATGTGGCTATGTGGAAGCCTTAATTTTCGGGATGATTATTAAGATAAGGATCAATTAAGATGTTATGGGCCTTGTGAGAAATTAATGTGGAATGATGTCATGGCGGTTTAAGAAGATTCTGTGAGCTGACGTCATGGCGGGTTACAGCAAGGTTTATCAAACAAGCGACGCAAGATTTTGACAAGTCAGGTATTGGAGATTGATATGAACAAGTTCAAATCAACCTGGGGCCTAATGTTGGGGATATAACTACTGGGTATGAACCGCCCAGGAGGGGCCGGGTTATACCACTGGCGACTCATCAATGAAGATGGCGGGTCATACCAAGCTCATTGACGACCCAAGACCCAGAGTGATAATCCCCAAGTGTAGGGAATCATCATAGCAATTTCCAAAGGTGGAAGTGATAAGTATGGAGTGTCGAACCCACAAGGAGCTAAAGGTAAGATCAATATTCTCTCAAGCCCTATCTGCCACTGATACGACTCTACGTACACCGAACGTTTGCTTCCAACTAGAAACGAGAAATAAAACTACGTTGTGGGTATGAAGAGGATAACTTTGCATGATATCGGAGAGCTAAAATATAAAAGTAGTTGATGTTATCATAAAGTTAGAATATACTACTAAATATTATAAATAGCGAGTGTGGAATAATGATGGATCGGTGTGCGGAATTGTCCTAGGCAATTGTTAACAAGACCGATAGTCGTCATTGCAATTTCATATGAGGGAGAGGCATAAGCTCACATACTTTCTCTTCTTGGATCATATGCACTTATGATTGGAACTCTAGCAAGCATCCGCAACTACTAAAGATCATTAAGGTAAAACCCAACCATAGCATTAAAGCATCAAGTCCTCTTTATTCCCATACGCAACAACCCCCTTACTCGGGTTTGTGTTTCAGTCACTCACCAACCCACTATAAGCGAATCATGAACGTATTGCAACACCCTACAGAGGGAATCCCTCACGCTTGCGCGACACGGAGGGCACAATAGGACAGCACCAAAATAAAACATACAACTCGTACCAATCTAGATCATCAATCAACCCAAAGACAAAGGATATCTACTCAAAACATCATAGGATGGCAACACATCATTGGATCATAATATGTGGCATAAAGCACCATGTTCAAGTAGGGATTACAGCGGGGTTCAGGAGAGTGTACCGCTTAAAATAGATGAGGATGGTGATGATGATGGTGATGTTCATGAAGACGATCACCGCGGCGATGATTCCCCTCCCGATGGCACTCCGGTGCCACCGAGAGAGAGGAGGAGAGGTTCTCCCCCTTGTGCTTCCTCCTCCATGGCCTCCCCCCTAGATGGGGAGAGGTTCTCCCTCTGGTCCCTGGCCTTCATGGTGATGATGGCCCCTCCGGGATCCTCCTCCATGGCCTCCGGTGATGATGGCCCCCTCTGACAGGGTGCCAGAGAGGGCCTAGATTGATTTCTCGTGGCTACAGAGGCTTGCGGCGGCGGAACTTCCGATCTAGGTTAATTTTCCGAGGTTTCTGTATTTATAGGAATTTTTGGCGTCGGTCTCACGTCAAAGAGGTGCCCAAGGCGTCCATGAGGCAGGCCCACGTGCCTGGGCGGGGGGCGCCCCCACCCTCATGGGCGCCCCGGGACTCTCCTGGCCCAACTCTTTTACTCCGGGGTCTTCTTTTGGTCCATAAAAAATCATCAAAAATTGGCACGTCAATTGGACTCCGTTTGATATTCCTTTTCTGTAAAACTCAAAAACAAGGAAAAACAGGAACTGGCACTGGGCTCTAGGTTAATAGGTTAGTCCCAAAAATCATATAAAATAGCATATAAATGCATATAAAACATCTAAGATGGATAATATAATAGCATGAGTACTTCATAAATTATAGATACGTTGGAGACGTATCAGCATCCCCAAGCTTAATTCCTGCTCGTCCTCGAGTAGGTAAATGATAAAAGAAATAATTTATGAAGTGTGAATACTAGCCGGTGCACAAGTTTTATCAATGATAATTTCAATCACCTTTTCTAGCATCATTATATGTCATAACAGTAGCTCATCTCATAAAACTTTTCATGATCAAGTAACAATCTATTCACATGTTAAAGTATAGATCATAAACTTTCTTGAAAACTAACAAACAGTGCTCTTAGTCATCAAACAATTGCAATTCATCTTATTTTCAGGAAGGGTCTATGTCAGAGCTTTGATTTAGCAAACTCCACATACTCAACTATCATTTAATCTTTCGCAATTGCTAACACTCACGTGATATTTATGGGTTCAAAGTTTTAATCGGACATAGAGAAAGATAGGGGCTTATAGATTCGCCTCCCAACCTTTTACCTCAAGGGTAATGTCAACAATAATAGTTCATGATAACTTACATCCAATTGGATATATATATATATATCAGGATCTTTCCAACACAATGTGCTTGCCAAAGGATAAAATGTAAAAAGGAAAGGTGAAGATCACCATGACTCTTGCATAAGGGTAGAAGATAAAAGTAAAAGATAGGCCCTTCGCAGAGGGAAGCAGAGGTTGTCATGCACTTTTATGGTTGGATGCACAAAATCTTAATGCAAAAGAACGTCACTTTATATTGCCACTTGTGATATGGACCTTTATTATGCAGTCCGTCGCTTTTATTTCTTCCACATCACAAGATCGTATAAAGCTTATTTCCTCCACATTAATAGATCATACATATTTAGAGGGCAAGTTTTATTGCATGCACCGATGACAACTTACTTGAAGGATCTTACTCAATCCATAGGTAGGTATGGTCGACTCTCATGGCAAAACTAGTTTAAGGAATGTTTGAAAGCACAAGTAGTATCTCTACTTGGTGCAAAGAATTTGGCTAGCATGAGGGGGGAAAGCAAGCTCAACATGTTGGATGATCCAAGACAATATACTTTATTTCGGATACAAGAAAACATAACCCATTACGTTGTCTTCCTTGTCCGACATCAACCTTTTAGCATGTCATATTTTAATGAGTACTCACAATTACAAAATATGTCCAAGATAGTATATTTATATGTGAAATCTCTCTTCCTTCAATATTCTTTCATGAATTGTTCAAGTGACCAATTCTACGTTTGCTAACTTTCAATAAGTTTACTACCTATACTTATTCTATGTGAAGTCATTACTCCCCATGGTATAAGCATATGAAACATATATAAATTCAGGTTTATGATATTTCAATTATTCAACCATTTACTCATAGGATATACGTGAAGCACGTGAGTAAATGACAAACTACTCCAAAAAGATACAAGTGAAGATCACTGAGTAGTCAAATAATTAACTAGCCATGGGAGGATTCTTTTTCATTCAATAATTCAGATCCAATGATTTTATTCAAACAGCAAGTAAAATTGAAAACACGCTCCAAGCAAAACACATATCATGTGACGAATAAAAATATAGCTTCGAGTAAGGTATACCGATAGTTTTGAAGACGAAAGAGGGGATGCCTTCCGGGGCATCCCCAAGCTTAGGCGCTTGAGTCTTCCTTGAATATTACCTTGGGGTGCCTTGGGCATCCACAAGCTTAGGGTCTTTCCACTCCTTATTCTCCTCATATCGTCTCACCCAAAGCTTGAAAACTTCAATCACACAAAACATAACAAAACTTCGTGAGATAGGTTAGTATGATCAAGAGCAAACCATTCACTTTGGTACTGTCTAAGACAAGGTTCATAATTGTTCTCACACAATGCCTACTGTACCATATCATTTCTACAATTTATATTGAGAAATATAAGCCATAGAAACTAGAAAACAAGCAAACTATGGATGAAAACAGAATCTGTCAGAAACAGAACAGTCTGTAATGATCTGAACAGCAACCATACTTCTGCTACTCCAAAAATTATGAAATAAATTGGTGGACGTGAGGAATTTGTCTATTAATCTTCTTCAAAATGAATCAACTCAAAAGCACTCTTCTGTAAAAAAATGACAGCTAATCTCGTGAGCGTCTTACTTGGCACTTTATTGAAACAAAAACTATAAAACATGATTACTACAGTAGCTTAATCATGTAGACACACAAAAACAGTAAGGGTAAATATTGGGTTGTCTCCCAACAAGCGCTTTTCTTTAATGCATTTTAGCTAGGCATGATGATTTCAATGATGCTCACATAAAAGATAGGAATTGAAACATAAAGAGAGCATCATGAAGAATATGACTAGCATATTTAAATCTAACCCACTTCCTATGCCTAGGGATTTTGTGAGCACATAATTTATAGGAACAAGAATCAACTAGCATAGGAAGGCAAAACAAGTATAACTTCAAAACTTTAAGCACATAGAGAGGAAACTTGATATTATTGCAACTCCTATTAGCATATATTCCTCCCTCATAATAATTTTCAGTAGCATCATGAATGAATTCAACAATATAACCATTACATAAGGCATTCTTTTCATGATCTACAAGCATAGAAATTTTTCTACTCTCCACATAAGCAAAATTCTTCTCATTCAGAATAGTGGGAACACTAATTCCTAAAGTTGACACTCTTCCAAACCCACTTTAGATGATAGTATTATTCATACTCCAAAAGATATAAGTGAAGTTCATGGATCATCCTACAATTAATATAGGCTAACCAATATCCAAGCTCAAAATGTGTAAGTGAAGCACACGAAGCATTCTATAAAACCATACTCAAAAGATTTAAGTGAAGCACAAAGAGCAATTCTATAAGATCATACTTAAAAGATATAAGTGAAGCACATGAAGTATTATATAAATTGATGAAGGGACATCTCATACTAGCATGGTTCTTAAAGAAAAAGAAAAACACAAAGGACACAAATCATGTGAACAAAACAAAAACCGAGGTATACCGATATTTGTTGAAGAAGAAAGATGGGATGCCAACCGGGGCATCCCCAAGCTTAGATGCTTGAGTATCCTTGGAATATTTACTTGGGGTACCTTGGGCATCACCAAGCTTTAACTCTTGCCTCTCTTTATTCTTCTCATTTTGATAGCTCCTCTATCTTCGAACACTTCATCCACACAAAACTTTAACAAAAACTTTGTGAGATCCGTTAGTATAAGAAAGCAAACCACCACTTTAAGGTACTGTAATGAACTCATTGTTTATTTATATTGGTTTTAAACCTACTGTATTCCAACTTCTCTATGGTTCATACCCCCCGATACTAGCCATAGATTCATCAAAATAAGCAAACAACACACGAAAAACAGAATCTGTCAAAAACAGGACAGTCTGTAGTAATCTGGAAGTTTAGTAAACTTCTGTAACTCCTAAAATTATGAAATAAATTTGACAATTTGAAAAATTTGTACAGAAGTAATGTACAGAAAGTTTCATACCCATTTGACCTTCCAGTAAAAAAATTAAATTCATGCACTACAGCCAAAGTTTCTGTTTTTGTTCTGCACATAGTAAACAAGCAATCTAATCATCCTAAAACCAAAGCTTGGCACATTATTTTTATAATACAATGGATATATACAAGGGGATAATTATTTACAGAGAAACTACCATGAAAAATTCTACATTGTTTCCGTGAGCATGAACACAAGTGCTCAAGGTCGACCCTCACTTCTTCAATGCATAACTTTCCAATCACTTCTCTTTTTGAAAAACTTTTTAGGCATGAGAGACAAGTAAAAAATATTTTTGGTATTTTTCATTCTTTAAATATTTTTTGTATGTTTCACCCACAACTAAACAGAAACAAAAAGGAAAAACAAAATCTACTTAGTGAAGAAAGCAAACAAGCACACACGAGAATATCAACCCCACGCTATTGCTCCCCGGCAACGGCGCCAGAAAAGAGCTTGATAATCCCAAAGTGTAGGGAATCATCGTAGCAATTTCCAAAGGTGGAAGTGATAAGTATGGAGTGTCGAACCCACAAGAAGCTAAAGGTAAGATCAATATTCTCTCAAGCCCTATCTGCCACTGATACGACTCTACGTACACCGAACGTTTGCTTCCAACTAGAAACGAGAAATAAAACTACGTTGTGGGTATGAAGAGGATACCTTTGCATGATATCTGAGAGCTAAAATATAAAAGTAGTTGCTGTTATCATAAAGTTAGAATATACTACTGAATATTATAAATAGCGAGTGTGGAATAATGATGGATCGGTGTGTGGAATTGTCCTAGGCAATTGTTAACAAGACCGATAGTCGTCATTGCAATTTCATATGAGGGAGAGGCATAAGCTCATATACTTTCTCTTCTTGGATCATATGCACTTATGATTGGAACTCTAGCAAGCATCCGCAACTACTAAAGATCATTAAGGTAAAACCCAACCATAGCATTAAAGCATCAAGTCCTCTTTATTCCCATACGCAACAACCCCCTTACTCGGGTTTGTGTTTCAGTCACTCACCAACCCACTATAAGAGAATCATGAACGCATTGCAACACCCTACAGAGGGAATCCCTCACGCTTGCGCGACACGGAGGGCACAATAGGACAGCACCAAAGTAAAACATACAACTAGTACCAATCTAGATCATCAATCAACCCAAAGACAAAGGATATCTACTCAAAACATCATAGGATGGCAACACATCATTGGATCATAATATGTGACATAAAGCACCATGTTCAAGTAGGGATTACAGCGGGTTCGGGAGAGTGGACCGCTTAAAATAGATGATGATGGTGATGTTGATGAAGACGATCACCGCGGCGATGATTCCCCTCCCGATGGCACTCCGGTGCCACCGAGAGAGAGGAGGAGAGGTTCTCCCCCTTGTGCTTCCTCCTCCATGGCCTCCCCCTAGATGGGGAGAGGTTCTCCCTCTGGTCCTTGGCCTTCATGGCGATGATGGCCCCTCCGGGATCCTCCTCCATGGCCTCCGGTGATGATGGCCCCCTCCGACAGGGTGCCAGAGAGGGCCTAGATTGATTTCTCGTGGCTACAGATGCTTGCGGCGGCGGAACTTCCGATCTAGGTTAATTTTCCGAGGTTTCTGTATTTATAGGAATTTTTGGCGTCGGTCTCACGTCAAGGAGGTGCCCGAGGCAGGCCCACGCGCCTGGGGGGGGGGCGCCCCCACCCTCGTGGGCGCCCCGGGACTCTCCTGGCCCAACTATTTTACTCCGGGGTCTTCTTTTGGTCCATAAAAAATCATCAAAAATTGGCACGTCAATTGGACTCCGTTTGATATTCCTTTTCTGTAAAACTCAAAAACAAGGAAAAAACAGGAACTAGCACTGGGCTCTAGGTTAATAGGTTAGTCCCAAAAATCATATAAAATAGCATATAAATGCATATAAAACATCTAAGATGGATAATATAATAGCATGAATACTTCATAAATTATAGATACATTGGAGACGTATCACCGAGGCGTCTTGAGGCCCAAGGGGATGAACCGCCACTTGAATAACTTGTATTGTAACGCAAGATTAGTTAGTCACCGGGCCGGACACGATGTGTACGAGCTAGCCGGGACTCTATATGCCGTCGGGCATCAACCTAATTATATAAAGGGGTGACCCGGCGGCGGGTTAGGGGCAAGAAACAAGAGATCGAGAACTAGGTCAAGCGTATTCGCTCCCTGGTAATCGAAACCCAAGCAATATAACCCCAAACTGGATTAGGCCTTTACCTTCAGCGCAAGGGGCCGAACCAGTATAAACTCTCTGTGTCCTTTGTCCCGATTAACCCCTTTAAGCTAACCTAGTTGCGATGGCTCCACGACTAAGTCCTTCCGCTAGGACATCTGCCGTGTCAACTCCACGACACTACTCGATAGTTCAGTGTGCCATGCTTTACGGATTAGAATCGGGACTTCAAAGACGTTTTGAACGTCATGGAGCATATGAGATGTTCCAGGAGTTGAAGTTAATATTTCAAGCAAATGCCCGAGTTGAGAGATATGAAGTCTCCAACAAGTTCTATAGCTGCAAGATGGAGGAGAATAGTTCTGTCAGTGAACACATACTCAGAATGTCTGGGTACCATAACCACTTGACTCAGCTGGGAGTTAATCTTCCTGATGATAGTGTCATTGACAGAGTTCTTAAATCACTGCCACCAAGCTATAAAGGCTTTGTGATGAACTATAAGATGCAAGGGATGGAAAAGACAATTCCCGAGCTCTTCGCAATGCTTAAGGCTGCGGAGGTAGACATCAAGAAGGAGCATCAAGTGTTGATGGTTAACAAGACCACTAGTTTCAAGAAAAAAGGCAAAGGGAAGAAGGGGAACTTCAAGAAGAATAGCAAGCAAGTTGCTGCTCAAGGGAAGAAGCCCAAGTCTAGACCTAAGCCTGAAACTGAGTGCTTCTACTGCAAAGGGACTGGTCACTGAAAGCGGAACTACCCCAAGTATTTGGCGGATAAGAAGGATGGCAAAGTGAAAAGTATATTTGATATACATGTTATTGATGTGTACCTTACTAATGCTCGTAGTAGCGCCTGGGTATTTGATACTGGTTCTGTTGCTCATATTTGCAACTCGAAACAGGGGCTACGGATTAAACGAAGATTGGCTAAGGACGAGCTGACGATGCATGTCGGAAATGGTTCCAAGGTCGATGTGATCGCCGTCGGCATGCTACCTCTACATCTACCTTCGGGGTTAGTTTTAGACCTGAATAATTGTTATTTGGTGCCAGCATTCAGCATGAACATTACATCTGGATCTTGTTTGATGTGAGACGGTTATTCATTTAAATCAGAGAATAATGGTTGTTCTATTTATATGAGTAATATCTTTTATGGTCATGCACCCTTGATGAGTGGTCTATTTTTGTTGAATCTTGATAGTAGTGATACACATATTCATAATATTTAAGCCAAAAGATGCAAAGTTAATAATGATAGTGCAACTTATTTGTGGCACTGCTATTTAGGTCATATTGGTGTAAAGTGCATGAAGAAACTCCATGTTGATGGGCTTTTGGAATCACTTGATGCTTGCGAACCATGCCTCATGGGCAAGATGACTAAGACTCCGTTCTCTGGAACAATGGAGCGAGCAAATGACTTATTGGAAATAATACATACTGATGTATGCGGTCCGATGAGTGTTCAGGCTCGCGGCGGGTATCGTTATTTTCTGACCTTCACAGATGATTTGAGCAGATATGGGTATATCTACTTAATGAAACATAAGTCTGAAACATTTGAAAAGTTCAAAGAATTTCAGAGTGAAGTGGAAAATCATCGTAACAAGAAAATAAAGTTTCTACGATCTGATCGCGGAGGCGAATATTGGTCTTAGTTTGAAATAATGTGGAATAGTTTCGCAACTCACGCCACCTGGAACACCACAGCGTAATGGTGTGTCCGAACCTCGTAACTGTACTTTATTAGATATGGTGCGATCTATGATGTCTCTTACCGATTTACCACTATCGTGTTGGGGTTATGCTTTAGAGACGGTTGCATTCATGTTAAATAGGGCACCATCTAAATCCGTTGAGACGACACCGTATGAAATGTGGTTTGGCAAGAAACCTAAGCTGTCGTTTCTTAAAGTTTGGGGTTGCGATGCTTATGTGAAAAAGCTTCAACCTGATAAGCTCGAACCCAAATCGGAGAAATGTGTCTGCATAGGATACCGAAAGGAAACTGTTGGGTACACCTTCTATCACATATCCGAAGGCAAGATATTCGTTGCTAAGAATGGATCCTTTCTAGAGAAGGAGTTTGTCTCGAAAGAAGTGAGTGGGAGGAAAGTAGAACTTGATGAGGTAGTTGTACCTTCTCTCGAATTGGAAAATGGTTCATCACAGAAGTCAGTTCCAGTGATGCCTACACCAATTAGTGAGGAAGTTAACGATGATGATCATGAAACTTCAGATCAAGTTACTACCGAACCTCGTAGGTCAACCAGAGTACGGTATGCACCAGAGTGGTACGGTAATCCTGTTCTGGAAGTCATGTTACTACACCATGACGAACCTACGAACTATGAGGAAGCAATGATGAGCCCAAATTCCGCGAAATGGCTTGAGGCCATGAAATCTGAGATGGGATCCATGTATGAGAACAAAGTATGGACTTTGGTTGACTTGCCCGATGATCGGCAAGCCATAGAGAATAAATGGATCTTCAAGAAGAAGACGGACACTGACGGTAATGTTACTGTCTACAAAGCTCGACTTGTTGCAAAAGGTTTTCGACAAGTTCAAGGAGTTGACTACGATGAGACTTTCTCACCCGTAGCGATGCTTAAGTCTGTCCGAGTCATGTTAGCAATTGCTGCACTTTATGATTATGAGATTTGGCAAATGGATGTCAAAACTGCATTCCTTAATAGATTTCTTAAAGAAGAGTTGTCTATGATGCAACCATAAGGTTTTGTTGATCCTAAAGGTGCTCACAAAGTGTGCAAGCTCCAGCGATCCATTTATGGACTGGTGCAAGCCTCTCGGAGTTGGAATATATGCTTTGATAGTGTGATCAAAGCATATGGTTTTATACATACTTTTAGAGAAGCCTGTATCTACAAGAAAGTGAGTGGGAGCTCTGTAGCATTTCTAATATTATATGTGGATGACATATTGTTGATTGGAAATAATACAGAATTTCTGGATAGCATAAATGGATACTTGAATAAGAATTTTTCAATGAAAGACCTCGGTGAAGCTGCTTATATATTGGGCATCAAGATCTATAGAGATAGATCAAGACGCTTAATTGGACTTTCACAAAGCACATACCTTGATAAATTTTTGAAGAAGTTCAAAATGGATCAGTCAAAGAAAGGGTTCTTGCCTGTGTTACATGGTGTGAAGTTGAGTCAGACTCAATGCCCGACCACTGCAGAAGATAGAGAGAAAATGAAAATCATTCCCTATGCCTCATCCATAGGTTCTATCATGTATGCAATGCTGTGTACCAGACCTGATGTGTGTCTTGCTATAAGTTTAGCAGGGAGGTACCAAAGTAATCCAGGAGTGGATCACTGGACAGCTGTCAAGAACATCCTGAAATACTTGAAAAGGACTAAGGATATGTTTCTCGTTTATGGAGGTGACAAAGAGCTTGTCGTAAATGGTTACATCGATGCAAGCTTTGACACTGATTCGGATGACTCTAAGTCGCAAACCGGATACATATTTATATTGAATGATGGAGCTATCAGTTAGTGCAGTTCCAAGCAGAGCATCGTGGCGGGATCTACGTGTGAAGCGGAATACATAGCTGCTTCGGAAGCAGCAAATGAAGGAGTCTGGATGAAGGAGTTCATATTCGATCTAGGTGTAATACCTAGTGCATCGGGTCCAATGAAAATCTTTTTTGACAATACTGGAGCAATTGCCTTAGCGAAGGAATCCAGATTTCACAAGAGAACCAAACACATCAAGAGACGCTTCAACTCCATCCGCGATCAAGTCAAGGAGGGAGACATAGAGATTTGCAAAATACATACGGATCTGAATGTTGCAGACCCGTTGATTAAGCCTCTTCCACGAGCAAAACATGATTAGTACCAAGACTCCATGGGTGTTAGAATCATTACTATGTAATCTAGATTATTGACTCTAGTGCAAGTGGGAGACTGAAGGAAATATGCCCTAGAGGCAATAATAAAGTTGTTATTTATATTTGCTTATATCATGATAAATGTTTATTATTCATGCTAGAATTGTATTAACCGGAAACTTAGTACATGTGTGAATACATAGACGAAACAGAGTGTCCCTAGTATGCCTCTACTTGACTAGCTCGTTAATCAAAGATGGTTAAGTTTCCTGACCATAGACATGTGTTGTCATTTGATGAACGGGATCACATCATTAGAGAATGATGTGATGGACAAGACCCATCCGTTAGCTTAGCATAATGATCGTTAAGTTTTATTGCTATTGCTTTCTTCATGACTTATACATATTCCTCTGACTATGAGATTATGCAACTCCCGAATGCCGGAGGAACACCTTGTGTGCTATCAAACGTCACAACGTAACTGGGTGATTATAAAGATGCTCTACAGGTGTCTCCGAAGGTGTTTGTTGGGTTGGCATAGATCAAGATTAGGATTTGTCACTCCGAGTATCGGAGAGGTATCTCTGGGCCCTCTCGGTAATGCACATCACTATAAGCCTTGCAAGCAATGTGACTAATGAGTTAGTTGTGGGCGAATGCATTACGGAACGAGTAAAGAGACTTGCCGGTAACGAGATTGAACTAGGTATGTGGATACCGATGATCGAATCTCGGGCAAGTAACATACCGATGACAAAGGGAATAACGTAATATTGTTATTGCGGTTTGACCGATAAAGATCTTCATAGAATATATAGGAACCAATATGAGCATCCAGGTTCCGCTGTTGGTTATTGATCGGAGATGTGTCTCGGTCATGTCTACATAGTTCTCGAACCCGTAGGGTCCGCACGCTTAATGTTCGATGACGATTTGTATTATGAGTTGTGTGTTTTGTTGACCGAAGATTGTTCGGAGTCCCAGATGAGATCACGGACATGACGAGGAGTCTCGAAATGGTCGAGAGGTAAAGATTGATATATTGGACGATAGTATTCAGACACCGGAATGGTTTCGGGATGTTTCGGATATTTATCGGAGTACCGAGGGGTTACCGGAACCCCCCGAGGAAGTAATGGGCCTTCATGGGCCATAGGGGAGAAAGAGAGGGGAGCCCGCAGGGTGGTGCACGCCCCCAAGGGAGTTCGAATTGGACAAGGGGAGGGGGCCGCGGCCCCCTTTCCTCTTTCCCTCTCCCTCTCCTTCCCTTTTCCCTCCGATGAGAAAGGAAAAAGAGGGGGGCTGAATCCTACTAGGAGTGGAGTCCTAGTAGGACTCGCCCCCCTTGGCGCGGCCCCTTGGTGGACGGCCTCCTCCTCCCCTCCTTTATATACAGGGGCAGGGGGCACCCCAAAGGACAACAGTTGTTCTCTTAGCCGTGTGCGGTGCCCCCTCCATAGTTTACTCCTCCGGTCATAGCGTCGTAGTGCTTAGGCGAAGCCCTGCGCGGATCACATCACCATCACCGTCGCCACGCCGTCGTGCTGACAAAACTCTCCCTCGACCCTCTGCTAGATCAAGAGTTCGAGGGACGTCATCGAGCTGAACGTGTGCTGAACTCGGAGGTGTCGTACGTTCGGTACTAGATCGGTTGGATCGTGAAGACGTTCGACTACATCAACCGTGTTAACCTAATGCTTCCGCTTTCGGTCTATGAGGGTACGTGGACACACTGTCCCCCTCTCGTTGCTATGCATCTCCTAGATAGATCTTGCGTGATCGTAGGAAATTTTTTGAAATTGCAAGCTATGTTCCCCAAAAAATACTTGTCCCTACTTTGCTGCATCACCCTTTCCTCTTCAAGGGAAAAACCAACGCAAGCTCAAGAAGTAGCAGACACCCATGGAGTTGTGGCAACACACAATGCGGGAGAAGTGGTAGGCAGGTAGCGGCACCAGGGCGAGAGGCGAGAGCAGCCCAGCAGCGGTGGCGTGGGCTGAGGGATGACATGAGGCGGGATCAATGTCAGCTTGAAGCTAGAGTGGAATATTAGAAGTGGCACACAACACGGGAACATCAACAAACATCAAGAATGTAGAGATACCGATGGTAGGAGGGACGTAGGAGGCTGAGGGAGGCACACAATATCGACATGCAGGTTTATGGAGCACCAGTATTGGGCAAGAAGAAGAAGCACCAAAGGCGAGACAATGCGGGTGAGTTGGAGCGGCGTTGTGTGGGGGATAGAGGTGGGTCTAGACCCGCTTGTCAGTGACGATCTCGGAATCGACACCACTGCTTTCGGTGGTGTTGTTTGTGATAGCCTGGGTGGATAGATTTCAAAGGCGCGCATTAGTTACCCACTGCCAGCGAGTTGGGCAGCCCTCAGATGACGTGGTAACTCAGTCAAAACCTCTAACGTATGTGAAAAGCAGTTTCTACTATGGCGAGGCGGGAATTAAACAAGTTTGAGACTTTGAGGTTGTGTAGTAACTGGCTTTCTGAGTACATGGTTGAATCATGAACCATCTGGTCCGTTGAGGGTTGGAAATTGGATATCTCAAACATAGATAGACATATACACATGGTTAACTTGTGAGCCTTATTTCTGTTTTACGAAATACATCTGGTGAAGTTTCAATTTTCAAGCAAATGTAGAAACCATGACACGACAATAGGTGAACATCAATGTCCATTCACTCCAGGACAGGTGGCATACGGTAGAAATACGGAACACGACAAGGTTCCTCCTCCACATTAAGGATTCCTGATGTCTCATATGACTCGACGCTATCTACGAGTGTCTCCTCCAACTTCCTCGGTTTCCATCCTAGATTCTTAAGTTTATCTGAATTCATCCCAAGCTTATAATCCACATCAACCAGTCTAAACAAAAAAAGTGGTGAAAATCTGGTGGAAATAATAACCACATAACCACAAACATGAAAGTATGTTAATATGACTTACTTGTCTGCATAGTTATAGCTGGGGTACATGCTCTTCATCAAATCCACCAAATCTTTTACGTCGATTTGGTGTTCTGAACATATGTACCTCTGATATGGTCCTGCCTTGTTGTATAACAGCAGTAGTGCATCAGCAACATCACGGACGTCTACTATGGGCCAGAATTTGTTATTTATTGTGTCAGGACCTCCTGCAATTAATCCAACTAATGGAGATATAATAGGGTAAAAAAGATGAAGAAAATAATTTATCTATTTCTTGAACTCCTCTGTTGAACTAATGTAGTACTAATGTAATCCTTGGGATAAATGAGAAGAGAAATGTTGAGAAAACATGATGAGTAGATCACCACTAAACCTTTTATGATATAGCGGAGGAATTTGGTGGTAATATTGAGCACATCAGCCTGCAACAGTGGGCCAAAGACCGCACCGGAGCAAAATGTAATGACATGTAATCCATTTTTCTCTGCGTATTCCAGGGCCATCTCTTCAGCTTCCGTCTTGGCAAGGGCATACCAGATCTGCCAAAAGTAAGTTAGTCCGCCTGCCCTAGTACCTCTCAACGGCCATCTATAGGAATAAGTTACTAACCATTTATAGATCTTGCACAATTTTAGGATTTATGAAATATGAAAAATATTGTATTTTCACATAAAGAAACTAATTAAGGTACACATCAGCATGTTTTCATGTGTTCCGTGGTGAATATCAATCTCTCTGGAGACTTGGTGCATGAATATCTTAATTAATCATCGTTGCTGACCTCATTTTCCTTGCAGAACTCTTTGTCTGACCAGCAATTCTCATCTTCCAGTTTATCTAGAGGCCAATTTGGGTTCAAAGTAATAGCAGTGCCGGATGAAACCACAATAAGTTTTTGAACGCTCATAGCAGAGCAAGCCTTAAGCACATTCATGGTGCCATTAACAGTAGGAGCCATCATCTCTTTCTGCACAATTCAAACTTAGGACCTTATTAAAAATTACATGTGTACCTAAGAAAGAGTGAGCTTGTAATACTTATAATCTTACTTGACCTCATAAAAAACATATTTACATCCTAAGAAAATGTTGTTACGACCGGGCCTAATGTTGTTGCAGGTATAGATTGAAAATGTTGAATACTACTTTTCACCCCCACCTGTGTAGTGCTGAATTTTTTTACCACCCTCCTTATTTTTACCCATAATTTGCGCATCATTTTGTCGTTTACTTGACATAAGGAATATACACGTTCTGACAGAGTGCCCCGTCTAACAGGACCATGCGGCTCCTAACGTGGCCATGTCAACATTTTATGAAACATAGTAACTAATTAGATTGAATAAAATTTATAACTTGCCCTCACTTACTTTAGAATGAATGTTTTTATCCTAGAAATCATTACAATCATTCTGTATATTACATTTTTTCTTCATATTTCTCATTCCAATTTAGAATTGAAATGCAATCTACTAAGCTTAATGAATTAAACTAAGATCAAATTCAAACCATTTTTCTTTCTAGAATTCCTAATTTGTTGTACACAAATAATACATTTTTACTGAGTTTTGATTTCTATTTTTGGTTTGTATCTTAAATTTAAATCTAATTTTTAGTTAATTTGAAATGTGTTAATTTTACTACGTCAATTATATTTCATGTAAATGATTGTAACAACAAATTACTAGAATTGTAAGATTGAAAATCAGCCAACCAGCCTCAAGTGAATGTATTTCATTGCTTGCCTCTTTATCAACCATCTTGTCTATGGGCACTGGAGAGGCAAGATGGAAGACACCATCGCACCCGACAAACGCAGTTGCCACTGCGTCGTAGTCGAGCATGTCTGCCTTAAACAAACGGAGATTTTCCAGGGCCTTGTCTAATTGTTTGAGATATGCATTCTTTGGATCACCTAAAATAGAAGTTAACAATTATTCACCTATACGAGGAGTGTGAGTACATGATAAGAACATCCGCACCACAATTACACTCTTAGCCCATGCGGCCATATACTAGTTCAAATTCCATGAAACACAAGGACCAATGGCTTAGCTTGCACACGCCAACTCAAGTATCGTGTACTTTTGTTCTAGGAACTCTTTCAATTGCTTATGAGAATATAATTCTATCTAAGTCAGAACTTATATTACACAAGAACGAAAACCTATCATGAACAAGAAGGATATGCACTGGAGTATAATTAAACACGGAGATGATAACAGGGGTACAAGAAATGAAGATGAAGCTTACAGTGAAGACTCGAGGACTTCGGGCCATTTCTTTTGGTGACTTCTAGAATAAGCCGGGTATCAGCTTATTCTAGAAGTCCAACCAAAATTTTCTTTTTACAAGCCTACTACTCACTGTGAGGACATGAATGAAATATACAATATGAAACTTTATAATTTCATCCATAGAGTGTTGTGCCCCCCCCCCCCCCCCCCCCACCACACACACACACACACACACTCGGGCACCATGTACTTCAAAGTAGTAAAAGACTACGTTCACTTTTATAGTCCGTATTTAGAGAAGAGGCCACTTAAGGTTATTTTTTGGTTTCGTCCAATCATTAAATAACTTGATTACAGCAACAGCAACAACTCACCAATACGAGCATACCCATGATTACTAGCGCTTCCTCTGACTCAAATACACATTAATTTTCTGGCCCCACTATTATTTGCAGTAGCTGAAATGGCGACGCAGAATTAGCTTGTGGCAGGTACATACTCCAGCTTTGTTCATCCCAGATATCACCATTTCTCATGTTTGATTTGGGGAACACAAAACTAAACAAGGTGCGGAGAGCAAAGCAAAGAGAACGCGCAGGCGTGGCACGTACATGGGTCGCGGACGGTGGCGTGCACGGCGTAGCCGCGGGCGAGGAGCAGCTTCACGAGCCACGAGGCGATGTACCCGCCGGCTCCGGTGACGCACACCCGCGGCTGCGACGCCATCTCTTTCCTCTGGTCTCCGGCGATGCCGTCCTCTCTATCCATCCCGTCCTGTCGTCCTCTCCTACTTCTACGAGAGGTAACGGGCGAAGCAACGACGAGGTCCGGGTGCTCTACGCAAATCCATTGGAGCAGCGCACGACGACTACCTGTTATTTATTCCCCGCAGAAAGAAAAAGAAAAGACTACCTGTTATTTTACTTGCAAGGCTGTGGTCAGCCAGGCTCTAAAAAATATATGCAGGATTGTATAAGGAATTTTGCGTCGTACACCCCGCTAAAAGTTTACACGAATACGTCTACTTGATTCCTGCACCATAGAATTTGTCTCAAAATCTGTTTGATGGCATCACAGGGAAAAACAAACGGGCATTCTAGAGCAAGCACGTCCGGCCTGCGGTGTTCCAGTCTCACGGTGGCGACGTGTAAATGCCATCGCCACCCCGGGCATAAAAACCGAAGACCGAAGACCGAACCCGAAAAGACCGAGACCAAACCCGAAAAGACTGAACTAGCAAAGACCGAATAAAAAACCGTATTGAAAAATAGAAGACCGAACTAGGTATGGTCTGTTCGGTCTTGTTGTTTTGAGGACCGAGTAGCCTGTATAGACCGAATTACTAAAAGCCCATCCTAAGGCCCGTCTAGCCAGCCCAATGGTCACACACAACTACACGAGTACAGACGGTGGTGTTTGGTTATCTAGTCCTAGGACTTTTTCTAGTCCTTAGGACTTTTTGAAAAAGACTCTCAAAGAGGGGCTTCTAAGGACTTTTAGTAAAAAGTTCCAAAAAAATCTCACCCTGTTTGGTTTATTAGGGACTTTTTCTAGTCCCAACACAAAAAAGTCCAACCAAACACCCCCTTAGTCCTCACTTCACGATTCACAGGAACCAGTCGGCACCCTGATTCACTCCCGTTCCTCTTTTTCTCTCCCACTACGAACCCTAGCCGCCGCGTGCCGCGCGCCGCCCACCGCTGTGGCCCGATGCCCCGTGACGACTGACGACTGCGGCACCGAGGCGCGCCGCACGCCCTGACCAATGAAGAGCGGCGCCCACAGCGGCAACCCTGACCGGTGAAGACCGGCGCCCGAGCGGCAGTCCTGACTGGTGAAGACCGGCGCCCCGCGTCGACAACCTCGACCCCCCGTCGGTCGCTCCACTTCCCGCGACGGGGCCGTCCGCCGCCGGTGCTCCACCTCCTGACGGCCGGTTCAACAGGTGCAGTCCCTGACCACCACTCGTCCTCTTCCACACTGTTCGCTGGCTCGCCACCTGCTGCCATCTTTCGGTTCTCCACATCACAGCTGATGGTTACTTACTTCATCTCTCTATGTACATATATGATACATGATTCCCATGAAATCAGCGCTCCTGCAAGTGTTTTGTAGGCAATACATGCCTTGCTTTCTGTCAAATGTTAGCACTTGGAGACAACAAATAGAACTCTGTACTGTACTACACTTAACTAGAGTAGTGTCAAATATTAGCACAAGATTATTTCTGTAGTCATTTGGGTTGTTTTTGCAACCATAGTAATTTGTTTTCTATTTATTTCTGCACTTCAACTTCTATCCATGCAGTCTTGTAAAAGCAACACTTTAAAATGGAACATTCAGAGTGCGGATTTGGGCAAGATAACTGAGAAGAATCACACACTTTAGCAGCTTCAATAGTTTAGTACTACTAGTAGGAGTAGAGAATTTATATCTATAATCCTCTTTGTTATTGCAAGATAAATCCTGGGTACAGAATTCCTATGTACATAGTAAAGCATTTGTGCTTGTTTCCTAAAACTAGATATATACATGGTATATATCATTTTGGTAGCTGATACGAGATACACAAAGATGGGTTATATGCACCTTATGTTCTTATTTGCTCATGTCAATGTTGTTTGACAGACCAATGTCCTCTTTTGTGTAGATGTTTCCTATACCGGAATCTAAATATGATGAGGAGTTGAATGAGAAAGATGCCGAAGCAAAAGGTGCCTAAGGTGCCAATCTAGAAGCTGCTCAAGATGACAAGCCAAAAGAACAGAAGCAAATGACGTCATGAATCTTGTTGTTGGACCATGAATTACGAATCTTCTTACTTTGTGTCATATGAATCTTGTTACTTGTTGTCAAGTATAAACATGTATTGGTATTTTGTTGTTGTCAAATATAAACATGTATTGGTACTGAAAGTAACTCGCTGTATCAATTAATTTGGTCTGTTTGGTCTGGACCGAAGACCGAATAGTAAAGACCGAAGACCGAATAGTGTAGAACCGAAAAGACCGAAATTATTTCGGTCTTCAATTCTGGAAGACCGAAAAGACCGAACCGAACAAACCGAAAAGACCGAACGCCCAGGGCTTCGCAGCGTCGCGTGATGGCCACGTCGCGCTGTAGTGACGTTCAAAACAAAAAAGTCCATATCAAAAATAGAAATGCCTATGAAATACTCCATAATGCAAGAATCTTAGTTCAGAAAAAACAAATCTGCAGGAATCGATCATACAAACCAAATAACACGTGTTGGAAAATTGTCAACGCGAAAACCACTTTCAGTCCTCCAAACTTCGTATGAAAACCATTTTTTGCCAAAGAGGCCCCTAAGTTTTCCTTGTTCCTGTGACAAGCAACTAATCCTCCAATAAAGTTCCCAGGTCGCAACCAGACCTTCCATTACACCTTCACGTATTTTCCACTCCCGTAAGGGGACGGAATTATAATCTTTTCTTATTACTATGGTTTTTTGAGTCATGCGAATCAGAGAGGCCCTTTCTTCTGGACAAAATCACCAGAGAACGGCTAGAAAATGGTTTCAGCTCGTGGCTGTGTCCTGCAGCCAGAGAGATGGGTTCAGCACCGTTCAGAAAAGAAGGATGGATTCAGCAGCCATTTATTTTGCAGCGATTTGTTGGTTCTACTTTGTGCATTATATAGAACTTGAACATCAGATCACTCCAAGTCTCCTCGTCGTTACTTCGTGCATTATAGAGGTACTACTATGTATAGAAGTAGCGTCAAGAGTACTCCTACGAGAGGTACAGAAACATAATCAATCTCCTACACGCAACGGGGGAAGCATCGTGGGGGTCGGCATCGTATACTCCTGCAGTCCTGCTTTTTTTTTTAAACTTTTTTGTGTGTGTGGGAGGAGTCCTGTTATTTTACTTGGCACACCTATGGTCAGCCAAACTCTGAAGAACGCGAGTCTCTGTCACGGCAGCTGTCAAGCGATGGTGCACTTAACTCCTTCGTCTGCTTGCCGGTTAAAAAGAGGATCCTAGCTAGCTCTTGAGAATATTCCATAGATCTTTTTGATTATGTATGTACAGTAAAAGATTGAGTACCATAGGAAGTTTTGAAGGACTACTTCATATGCAGTTTCAGAGAACTCCATAGTATATATAGATATCCTAAAACGCTAGGACGGGAAAAGAAAACCCCGCAGGAGCCACATCTACTTGGTTCCTACCTGATATAATTTGCATCAAAATATGTTTGATTACATCACAGGGACAGCAATGATGGCATCATAGGAGAAAACAAAAGGTCTATGTCAATAGTGAAATTTCTATGAAATATAATGCACATGAATCTTCTTTTATTATAGAAAAGATAAAACATGTAGAAGTCAATCCTACAAACCAAACAAGACACCGAGGAAAATTATTAATGAATTTCAGTCCTTCAAATTTCCTATGAAAATTATTTGAGCCGAAGGGGCCCCTGGATTTAGCGTGTTCCCGTGACAGGCAATTAATCCTTCAGTAAAGTTCATACCATGCTGCAACCAGAGACCTTCTATTGCACCTTCACGTATTTCTCATTCCCATATGATTCAACATGGGGGTGGAATTATTATGTTTTCTTATTACTATGTTTTTTCGAGTCACGGGAATCAGGGAGGCTCTTTCTTCTAGATAAAATCCCCAGAGAACCGCTAGAAAATGGATTCAGAATGAGACTGACAGGATTTTGACCTTGAGTGGTTTCACGTTCATAATCAACGCCACACGATATCACATCACAAATTAGACCATTCTAGTCCCTCTTGATTTCTCCCCAAGCCGTGCTCACTCCAGGGATAGTTTCGCCATTGTCAAGGCTAGCATCTGAACCCCGTTTGCCATGTCCTCGGGCGACGCATACTCTTCGGGCTTGTGGCTGTATCCTGCAGCCAGAAAGATATGTTAGGCACCGTTCAGAAAAGAAGGATGAATTCAGCAGCCATTTATGTTGTAGTCGTTTGTTAGTTTTACTTCGTGCATTATAAACTTGAACATCACATCACTAAGTCTCCACCAAACACAGAAGCAATACCCTGACTTTTCAATATCCACCAGGATCTATACTATAAAAAACATATGGCATATACTTCCGAACTGGTATCGGATTTTATATCATCTCGGACATTGCAGCATCTTCATTTTGACAAAAGATATGATTGCGTTATGGAGGAGCGGAGTACAAACCTTTGTAACAGGGAATGAAGATCATACCCATTGGTGATATTCTGCAGAGCAAAGACAGGTGCATGTGTTACTCGAGAGCACTCACAATGAATGCACTAAAATGATACTAGAAACTAGAAATGAAGTAAAGCACCACGTTGCAAATATTGCTAAATGAGAAAATCTCTGTTGGGGCCTGGTACTTCACCTGGCCATGAAGAGTGAATCGTGATAAGCTCTGCTTATCATCAATTTGTATTCTAGGCCCAGCTGTTTTGCAGCAAATTCCATTGCGTTTATGACTGATTTGTCAGACAGAGCAGGCGGATCCTGGTTGATGATCTTGAATTCCGATAGTTCTACTCCACGGATCTTTGATATGTCAATGGCAGATTTGTGAACCTTCTCAATGACATAATTCCTTCTTTTCTCATCAATATCTCTTACATCTGTACATATGATATTTTGGATTTACTGGTTGAAAAAAAAACCATTTCCCCTTAGGAAAAACAATAGTTGTTGCGGAAGTTACAGGCTCCTACCAATTTCTAGGTGTGATTTACTTGGGATGCTATTGATAGCTCCGGGATGTAGCTGCAGAATACCTATACGAGAATAATTTGTTAGAAAAATATAATGTGGGCAAGCCTTCCTTGACCAACTTCTTAAGATGTTGGTTGACCAGTAGCTGCATAAGCATACTTTCACAATGAAAAAATATTCGAATATGTAACTGAGCACCTAGTCTACAACAGATAAGTACAAACCATGCTCACTATTCCTTTTATTTAAGCATCAAATTATTTATCTCAAAAAGAACATCAAAATACTTTTCATGTTTTCAAGTTGTTAAGTCTCATGGCTTAGCTAAGTATGGATACATATTCTGCATTTCATCAGATGTGCATTTATTTTAACAGTTGAGCAAAGAAATGATCAAAGGAAGGTTCAATACAGATATAGGAAACATAGGAATAGGAAAACCACAGAAATTTGATACATTTGCTGGTGCAAAACAGAGAATTGCACAACACAGAAAAACAGCAGAATAGTCATTTGGATGAAACCCATGAACATTGACTTGATCCTACGTGATTAAATCTTAAAGTGAGGTTCAGGTGGATGTTCAAATTCTTATGGAATTGAGGCACAGGATCAAATCCATAGGAATTCGCTAGCACCATTCCTTTGATCCAAAGGCAATCCATAGGAAAAAATCATACGGACTGGAATCCTACAATCCATAGAGGGCTTAAAATGAATATAATTTTGGAAATGCAGGCTAAGCATCCTATTCACCGGATTCAAAACATGCTTTGTGCAACTGCAAATCATTTTGTAGAGGAACACATAAGTCGGTAGCACATGCATGAGCTAGTACTACTACACATGACTTAGAAAATAAAAGCCAATTTATCAAACATACCAACTGTTCCAACTGTATCTATCGATCCTGATTCCAAAACATATTTCTCAACTGCTAATGCCAGCTCAGCTGCCGCCAATCCAGCATCATTTCTGCAAAACACTGCTTCGGCTCTTTACCATACATATATGTGGAGACCCTTCAACAGTAACGCCAAAAAATGGATGCTAACCTTGCGGGCATTAGCACTGCTCCAGCATGACCCCCATTCCCCTCAAATTCCACCTTAATACTTGCAGGAGCAGCAATGGCAGTTACAATGCCAATTGGGATGCCTGTTCATAAGAACAGCCATGAGTAAGAGATGTTTCGAACCACATACGTACTGATACAACTAAAACAAATCCGACCTTCTTTTTCCAAAATGGGGCCCTGTTCAATGTGCAATTCTATAAAAGCAAAATATGCATCTTGGTTCAAAAACACATTATGTAGATCGTCTGGGTGTATCTTGTAGCCAGCAGAGTCAGCAGCATCAACAAATGATACATTGTGGTTGTCAACTGTCCTTTTTAGTGATCGAACTAGTTCTTCGCTCCCTGCCATTAAGCGGCTGCACATTTTCAAAGAGTGCACATATGAGAACCGACAAACTAAGACCAAGCGACAATTAGCTCAAGCAGAATTGATAGCATTTCTTAGAATAACATGTAACTTGTGGTAAATGAGGGTGAACCTTCCCAAGCAGCTAATTCCAAATCGTGTAGGCTCCTCTGATGTAAACATAATAACCTCCAAGGATCTTTTTGGCTGGAAACCAGACCTGTATGACACATGCAGGCCAAGCAAGTAAGATTTTTCTGAAGATGAAAATCACAATGGAGTTCACATTTATATTAGCCTGGAGTCATGTCTCCGAGCGTGTGACAACATTGAAAAAAATATGCCAGGTTTTCTTCAATATGAAAGTATAACTTAATCTAATATTTGTATAGCCTTATGTGGTCTCAAGTGCAGTTTAACCATCTGACACTTTGAATAAAAGAAAGGTAAATAACATGTACAATGGCCTAATATCAATCCAAAAGAAGGGAAAATGAAATTTATGTTCAAAAAATGGTGAAAAAAATTAGTAGACAGAATTCATACCTTTGTAGCACACTGATTGCCTCAAGAGCACCCAGAACACCAACGACCCCATCATATTTGCCTGAAAATGGAATGGCATCAACATGAGAACCAGTTGCAACTGCTCCTAGTTCTGCCTCAGAACCCACCCTGTAGAAACAAACACACTGTTACAATGTGAAACACAATTAGCCAGCAGAAATATGTTCCTTTTGTACATATCAAGTCCAATGCCGAGAGTTTCAGCACATCAAGTAAATCCAAACTGGGAACAAGAACAGTAATAAAAGTAGTTTCATAGTTGGCACATTATCAGATGCGGTCATTCCTATCATGCCAATACATTATCAGTTCGGCAACTCGAGCAAGAAAAAAAAAGAGCAGCATGGTAAAGTTATTATTCCAACCATACAAATCATATAAATTCAAAGCTGATTGGCGAAAGAATCGTTTGCAATTGTCCATTGCTAACAACTTTCAAATTCAGACACATAAACAAACAACAGAATCCCAGAGGTATCAAGTACCAACTCACCAGCGGCCAAATATGTTGCCAACGGCATCTTCTCGAACAGAGAGGCCAAGCTGTTTCATTATCCCTTTAATATACCTATATATGCATTAAGAGAAGAGATCAATGATCAGCATAGGGTAGCTACTAGGCAGAAATGCACGCTGTTACGGGCCAATAGCATGTATACTGTACACACAACCATAGTTACAAAAGGCACGCCTAGGCTCTAGGCGATAGCAAAACGCCTAGCGGTTAATTGCGCTTAATGTGCACATAATTGTGCTTAAGCAAGCGCTTTGGTCAGAAAAGCACAAGGCAGTAGCAAAAACTCACAATTAATGCCTAGCGTTTTTTTTTTAAACTTTGCACAGAACCATTCAAAATTTGACGGTCAGTCTTTGAAACCAGAAGCAACGTAAATTCAGAACATAATAATCCAGAGTGATCAATTAATTATATGTCAATGAAATAAATTTCTGTCGAGTTTGAAATGAATAACAAGCCAATTTGACTCCAAGAAAACTGGAGGCAATCAGAGTAAAGGCGAACGAAGCTATTTTAATTGCAACTACTCGCTAACTCTCGTGACCAGGGAACATAGCTAACCCTCACGAGTCAGGGGTACGGGAAATCTGAACTGGCTGTGGTATCCTCACCTTCGAGCTTGCACATCCTTGTCGCTGTACAGAACACGCGTCACCGACGGCGCCGGCGAGTCGGAGAACGAGGCCAGTTCATCAATCTGCGCAACCAAAGACGAAGAGAAACCATCACCGCCACATTGCCAACCCCAACATATCACCGGGAACCAATTAGAAGGTGGACGCGCGCGGATCACAGTTCACTGATACTGCGCGCGCCACGTCCGCGGTCACCGGCGGCCTGGCCGGCGCGAGGGACGGGAAAGCAGCGCAAGGGGAGAGGAGGAGGAGGAGGAGCATGGAACGGCGCCGTGTACCTGGCGCTGGAGACTTTCGGAGTCTACGCGCAAGGGGGAGGCGCGGCCGCCCTCGCCGTCGTCGGAGGCGGGGAAGCCGGCGAACTCCTCCATCGTCCGCCGCGCCGCCGCGTCGTCGTGGCCCTGTACCCCCGCCGCGGCGCCGGTGAGGAGAAGGAGGGAGAGGAGGAAGGGGAGCATGGTTGGTTCCGCACGCAGCTGCTGCTTCCGCTGGCCCGATGGGAGAGGTGGGAGATGACGCGACGGCACTGCAGTGGTGTGGTGTGGTGGCGAGGAAGACGACATGAGTCCACCACGAAACAAACGAACGAACTAAACAACTCGGGCACTACTGGCTCGGTGGGGCCCACTGCCCACCCGGCCCGGCCCACGAGAGAGACGCGAAAAGCCAAGGCCCAGGGACTCGTTTGGGCCCGGCCTGCAGGGCCGCCGCAGCTAGTATATAGGTATGTCGAAAACGGCAAGCGCACGAGCACACAACCCGCTCTCGACCCAAATCCTCACCCTTCCCCTCCCCCGTGCTCCTTCGCTCCCGTCAAAACCCTCGCCCCCACCTCTCCGGCGGCGGCGGCGGCGGCCGTGCTTCCTCTCCGGCGAGGGCTGCCTCCACGTCCGTACAAGGTTCACGCTCTGCACTCTCTCTCTCTCTCTCCCTCTCGCTCGCACTCTGCCACCCGTAACCCTGTAGCTTGCTCGCGCGGTCGAGCGTAGGTGAATAGCTCGCGCGCGCGTGTGGTAGCTTACTCTGGATGCGGACGCGCGGTTGCGTGATTGGTGGCGCGCGCGCGGGCTCCAGTGCTCCGGATTTAGGGTTCGGAGGCCGTGCGCCCTCCACGTCGCTCCTTGGCGACCGACGCTTAGGGTTTGCGTGTGGATCCGCGGCCTATGTGCTTAGTGAGGTGTAGAGCAACATCTGGTTGGGTTTTTGGTGGTTTCACCGTGCAAGCTCTGGCCCGTGCAAGGGTTAGGTGATGCTGTGGCTAGCGCATCTAGAGTATGTGCAGAGAGTTTATGCTACTTTGCTGTGGTTGACAGTGGTTTTTGGTTGTGTGTTGCAGAGAATATGGATGGGCCTGCTGAGACTCCTGCTGTTACGGAGCATGAGATGAGCGAGATCCCTAATCCTACCAGCGGTGAGCAAGCCGATGCTAGCATTGAGGAACAAGCCAATCCTGAGAGTGATGTGCCAGAGCAGATCAAGGAAGAAGCGGAAAATACATCTGATGAGGAACCCAAAGGCACAAACAATGAAGAATCTGGGAACCCGAGCGATGAAGCGCAGGTGAC
This sequence comes from Aegilops tauschii subsp. strangulata, assembly GCF_002575655.3. Taxonomy (NCBI): domain Eukaryota; kingdom Viridiplantae; phylum Streptophyta; class Magnoliopsida; order Poales; family Poaceae; genus Aegilops; species Aegilops tauschii. Next base: position 72,608,217 of record NC_053039.3, on the reverse strand, counting down.
TGTGAAAGATGAGGATATGGGGGATCAGAATAGCGAGGACCAGGCTATCCGTTCACTTGAAGAGCCAGCTGAGGCAGAGCAACTGGCCAATGTGGAGACGGAAGACAAATGGCCTGGGTGGCCTGGAGAAAGTGTGTTCCGTGTACTGGTTTCTGCCCAAAAGGTGGGTGCTCTCATTGGCCGCAAAGGGGAGTTTATCAAAAGAATGTGTGATGAATCCAAAGCCCGCATAAAGATTCTTGATGGCCCACCAGGTGTTCCAGAAAGAGCTGTGAGTTCTTCATTCTCTTGTACCATCCTGGATTGTTATTATCACGGTTTTCAGTAGTGTTGTAGGTCTGTGCCTTCTAGGCATCCTGAGTACATGTGAAAGCCAAGGTTGATTTGTGGCCCATATCAGTATTTTTTTTTGTTCTATAGTTGCTTTAATAGAACGATGCAGAGGTATATTGGTTTGTTGCATAATGGTGATCTGTTTTTGTGGCTGTCTTGAAGGATCGATGTGCTAGCAAGCCTTACAACTATATGGTAGCTATAGGACTGTACAACACCTTACAATTATATTCTGTGTTGATGTGCCTTCTCATATTCTTATTTGCCGGGTTATCAGAAGTTCAGAATGTTTGTGTATGTGTTGTCTTGATGTGCTATAGACTATAGTTTACTTGTAGATGCCTATAGTAATTGGCAACGGAAGGCCTTATTAGTCTCGCACTTAAAAAATCATAGATATGAAAAGATCAACTGGTTCTCAATTTGTATGCTGTACAATGCCGTATTAATGTACATTTGTAGTTGCAGATTGATTTTGCTCTTATAAGGAACCAATTGCTCAATTAGGGATGCTTACTGTCCTTGAGTTCTGAAGAGGCAATCTGTTTCAGATGCTTCTGAATGTTTCAAAAATAGTTAAGACTCGTGAATCTGGGGCTTAATAGTGCTCCATTTAATTATGATCACTATCACTGCTAAATCAGACTGAAGGTTTATAATTTGGAAGATTGGATCATCAAAGATATTATAAAAAATACTTTTTACATTTCGTATTGTTCATAAAAAACAATGCAATATTAACCACCTGCTTATATATGGAATGGCTGTATGCCTTTGTTGCTACAACCAGCAAGGAGCAAGCGAATATTTTGATATTGGTTTGACTAGTTAAGTGAAGTCCTAACAAAGAGTTAGTTTAGTCCGGAAGCAGCTATTGATAATTTTGGATTTTTACATGGATATAGAGTAATTGTTGCACTCTGAAATACTTTTCTAGAATAAAATGATTGATCATATGGTAGGAGTACTGCTATCGGCCAACTTAAGAACATTAGGTATAATTGTCAAAATTGTAGCGAGCTTCCAGATTTATTCATGAACCGTGTGGATAATTTTGGATGTTCTTGCTACAAAAAGAGCTGATTAGTTATAGTTGTAAATATTGATATTTGTAATGCAAATAAAAAATAATTATAACAGGACAACACAAGACATTGATATTTATGCTACTATTCATAGAAGTTTCTGCACAAGTATGGAACCTGTAAAACGCAAAACAAGCAAACTATCCATAGAGTGACATTAAGTCGAAAACTTAATGGTGACGATAACAGTAAGAAACTAATCTTTGCAGGTTCTCACTGCAGTCTAAGGCCTCAAGTCATATCCCATTTTGTATCCAAAATAGACGAACAGTCATGGTTACCAGATTCAGTTTTGTGCTCATCTGCTGCAAATACGATTTTAAGTCTTTTGAGTATTGGATGAAGATCCCTGTCAAGAAGCTCCACATATTGGCTGGTAATTCCATGACCCGTTTGATTTTTTGGCCAAAAGGAAATCAGTTGGCAAAATTTACAGGGCTAAAATAGTATGAAAAAGCTTAATCCTAACCATTTCATTAAATCCTAGATGGTTCTTTCAGAAAATGACAATATCTTCAAAGTCAAAATATACAAGTGGATGCCCGTCAACAGCAAGTAAAAATGCCATTTATAAAGCTTTCTTTAGTATTCAATATTTTAGGAATTCGTACTAACTGAAGCAGCATTCACAGTCCAAAATAATAATATTATTACTTAAATAATGAGCAAGTATATTAAGTTGGATGGGAAATTTCTGGGCTTATAATGTATATTGCTCCATAGTGCTGTGCATAACCACTTCAGCATCAGATGTCATGATCTTATTTACAACTCTGAAGTTATGCAATCACAATGGGAACACATAGTTTGGCACTCTGATTACTTTAATTGGCAGTTTCATTTCACGCTTTTTTATTCTTTGAGAGATGTAATATAAATGTTACCAGAAAGAGTAAATACTATTGCATTCCACAGTGCAGCGCAGGAATGAACCAAACATGCCCCAATTAACACATCTTGGATAAATTGTGCTAAAATAGGGGAGGATTGATATTCTAAAATCTGCCCAGCTGAACATAAGCTGTTCTTGCCTAGGCTGAATCAGATGCGGGAGGTGTCCAAATGTGGATGCCCTTCAGTTTGTTTAGCAACATGCAGCATTTTGATTATTTTGGTGTTGGGGTAGTAGTAGGTGTAGTGTAAGCATTGTGGTCATTTCATCATCCAACTAACGTAGGATGGAAATATATGCTTATCCTTGCAATGCCATATTGTGTCTCCTCAATGCGCGTGCATATTGCTACTAATTATTGCTTTCCTGTATTATCCATCCTTGTGCAACATGTTTGTGTGCCTCCTTGCTGACATCTAGACACTGTTTTCCTGTTTAAAGGTAATGATTTCAGCGAAGGATGAGCCAGATGCACTTGTTCCGCCAGCCATTGATGGTCTGCTCAGAGTGCATAATAGAATAACAGATGGTTTAGACAGTGAAACCGACCAGGCTCAGCGAGGTGCTGGTCCTGCAGGGCCAACACGGCTACTTGTGCCAGCTTCCCAAGCTGGCAGCCTGATTGGCAAGCAAGGAGCAACCATTAAATCAATACAGGATGCTTCGAAGTGTGCTCTCCGCATTCTTGGTAAGATTCATATTTCCCCCATATTGTTGTCTCAGCATGGCAATGCTTCACCATATTGTTATAGTATAGTATGGTACGACCTATTCTGCTCTTGATACTAAGTTCCGTAGCTCCTTGCTTGTCTTCAGCTAGCCAAGGATAGATCTGTGATTTTTCTTTTGTGGTTTACTGGCATGCCATATGCTGTTTGTGTCACTGAACTGATAAGATGATATGACTCATGTTTTGCATTGTTATCCTTTTCTGTATGGATCAGGACATAGGCACCCGTTGTGGGAACCATGTGTACTTCCAAATTATTTCCTAGCTTTTCGTGACTGATTGTGCGTGTACAGTGTACCATACGCTAGTGGTGCTTATGATTTATGATTAGCATACTTTGTATGATCACCCATTTTCCTCGTGTATTGATTCTTTACTTGCTAAAAAGCATTTTTAAAATATGGAATTCATGCACACACATGACAAAAGCTTGCCCTTTAAGAATTAAATTCTGCTGGCTGGTAGATGTTAGAATCTGAGTTTTACGATTCATGCAAGAGAGTTCTGAAGGACTGGAGTATCACCAAAGAACTAGCCATGGACAGGGGTGCGTGGAAGCTTGCTATCCATGTGCCAGAATCATGAGTTGGTCACGAGATCTTATGGGTTTCACCTCTAGCTTACCCAGGCTTTGTTGTTGTTGTTATGCTAGAATGTACGTAGCATGTGCCACCACCCCCTCTGGCTTGATGGGGTGATTGTTGCAGCTTGTTTCTGTACATTTTTCCTTGGTTTGCTAGATCATTGCTAATCAACTGTACTGAAATTTCATTAGGCTTAGTTTTGCATGTACTCACACATGACGCCCATTTACTAATTTTTCCTTCACAGAGAATGTGCCACCTGTTGCATTAAATGATGACAGAGTTGTCGAGATACAAGGTGAACCTCATGATGTTCACAAAGCAGTGGAACTGATTGCAAGCCATTTGAGAAAATTTCTTGTTGACCGTAGTGTTCTCCCTTTATTCGAAATGCAGGTAAGTGATTTCTATTATGCAGCAAATTGTTTGCTTGAAAGAAGTATCCAATAAACCTTGTCCTTCTTGACAGATGAAAGTGCACAGTGCGCCCAGAGAGCAACCTATGCCTGCTCCTCAGCAGTGGGGTCCTCCTCTGCCCTGGAGTCATCCACCAAACATTCCTCCCAGTGGCCCAGGTTATGGTGGGAATCCACATTTTATGCCGCCACGGCCACAAGACAACTATTATCCTCCTCCTGATGTGCACCATGTGGAAAAGCAACCGCACTATGGGATTTCTTCATATGGACGTGATGCAAATCCAACTGCTGCTCCTACCTCAGGGAATCAACACCTATTGCATGGGTCTTCTCAAGTTAGTTGCTTTAAATTTGACCATTATGAACATGATGTCTTCTTTTATGCCTATTAATTTATTGCTTACACTGCCTTTTCCAAAAATTTGTTTGGTTTATTGACAGATTTCGCAAAAAATGCAAGTTCCTCTTTCCTATGCTGATGCTGTGATTGGGTCTGCTGGTGCCAATATTAGCTATATCCGCAAGCATAGTGGTGCGACAATAAGTATTCAAGAAGGTGTTCCTGGGGAGATGACGGTCGAGATCGCAGGAAGTGCCTCACAAGTTCAAACTGCTCAGCAGCTGATCAAGGTATTTTCATTTGTCCTCTTAGAATGCATCAATTTCACATGCATTCACCGTCTGCATTTAGGCTAAAATTGCATGTGGTGAGGATCCTATTTCCTAGCTTCAGTATTGTCATTATATATATTACAAAGTACTCCTCCTCCATTCCACAATGTAGTGCGCCCACGCTTCCTGAGATCTAAGTTTGACCATACATTTAACCGACGAGACCGACTGCGGCAGGAGCAAAAATTATACCACTGAATTGACCGACTGCGGCGGGAGCAAAAATTATACCACTGAATTCATATAATTCAGCGGTATAATTTTTGTGAATTCAGTGGTATAATTTTTGCTCCCGCCGCAGTCGGTCTCGTTGGTTAAGTGTATGGTCAAATTTAGATCTCCGGAAGCGCGGACGCACTACATTGTGGAATGGAGGGAGTACTTAGATGTACTTCCTCCGTCCCATAATATAAGATGTTTTTGCAAGCTAACATAGCTTGCAAAAACGTCGTATAAAACCCCCTTTAAGTTGTGCAACATCTTCCATGTAATCCCTCCGTCCCACAATATAAGATGTTTTTGCATGGATGCTTATTTTCCAAGGTTCAAATTACAATTTCAGAAGCTACAATAATGTCATTGTAGCCATAAAATCATATCATATATTGTAGCTTGTCATTTGCGCTTTGCAGTTCTTCCGTCTTCTATTAAATTGATCACCATCCTCTCGTTGCAGAATTTCATGGCCGAAGCTTCTCCCCAAGTTCCTCCACCAGGTCCCGCTCCTCCCTCTCAACCAGTTGACTCGGGCTACAACTCATACCCGCCGTATGGAGGACCGTCGTATGCAACCCCTCCAGGGGGCGCAGGTCCTACCCCTCACAATGGAGGAGGCTATGGGGCCCACTACCCTCCGAACTATGGGTACTAGCTGGACATGAAACACTAGGATGTAGTGACGAATTCGGGTTTTGTTGTTCGGCCTGTTAATCTGTTGAGCACGTGAGACCATTATTAGGATTTCCAAACTTTCGGTGGTGTAAACTCTGGAGCACAGCTGTTCTCTGATGTGCTGTTTAATTTTTTGGTGCTGTAAACTTGATCAGTAATCTACGGGCTCTTTCATACTCAATACTCTACCTAATGGTCCATCACCCATATGGTAAGGAGAAGAAACGGTTGTTGGTAAGCAATCAAGACCTCTAGATTGGCATGCCCTTCAACAAGGGCTTTGACGGCAATGGAACCAACCTGGGGGCGTGCATTTGACAATTATGGCTTTTTGTTTGGAAACATTGAGTGAATAGGATTACAATCTTGCTGAATTGTTTAGCGCAAAGATGCCCTCAAGCGGAAACATTGCTAGTTTCAAGCGGAAACATTGCTAGTTTAACTATCTACACTGTTCATGATTTTAACTTCATTGACACTATTATGCTGAATTTGTCTTTTTTGCTTATTCTATGTGTACTTTGAATTTTGATTTGAATTTTTCAAGGATTGTAGGCACATGTGTTGAACATCCACAAATTGTTTTTGAATTTTTTGGAACATTTAAAATTCACTTTTTGAAATTGGTATCATGGGAGCATAAGATATGGTATCACATGATATTCTCTCCACTCCTTTGATAAAATCCCCAACCCATGAAACCGAATGTAGCTCTGGTATCTTAAGGCATCTCTATCTTAAGGCATCTCCAACGCCTATTGTTAGGACTGTGTTGTTAGACATGTTTTGTCATCCAACACGGTTATGTATCGGTTTGCCAACCGGCTCGGATAAAGAGGATAAAAAAAATGGATTTCCGACATAGCACCTGCGGCATTAGGATTCTAAGATAATTTCTTCCCGAAACTTCCCAAGAAAAATCCCCTTGTGTCAAAAAAAAAAATGGTTAAGGATACAATCAACCAATAAATTCTTACTTCTTCAGGAGCTAGAGGAAATGCATCTCAAGTACACCAATTAGTAGGTATGAGAGGATTAATGTCGGACCAAGAAATTCTCATCGAAACATCGAGAAATAAATGTATATGAAAAAAAGATTGATTGAACTTTCCAACGGACTCATTCCATGAGTAAACAATTATTTAAATTGGAAATAAGAAGCAATTCTCCCATTGGTAGCAAATGGTTATCCGCTTTCCAAAAAGGAAGAATGCATGAACCACGGCAGAGGAGAAAGGATGGATCACCTGCCGATCTTTTACAAAACTATGCCAGAAAGGTACTCCCTTTTTATTTCAGACCTCTTTTCCCGCCCTTGCCCTCCTTTTTTGCATCCGCGCCTTCCTTCGTCGTCGCCGTTGTATCGCCACCCAGGCATTGTTGGACGCCGTAGCCACCACCCCAAGCGCCCGCTCGCCTTGCACTACGACGCGTCCACCCCGGATCCGTCTGTAGCCAGGTACCCTCCCCCCTTCCCGGTCAACGATGTCCATGCTGGACACCACACCCTACAGGTTTTCGAACTTCATGTCGTTTTTTAGAGTAAGAAGGATGACGGGGTACTCGACCATGGAGGATTAGTTGTAGTGTGATGCGTGGTTGGCCATATCTGCGGATTTTGTAGGCAGGAGCAGAAGGGGGCTCTTTTGACAACACGTGCATGGTTCGTTTCATGTGCGAAAGCACTTTGCGCCCTACGACATGCACATCATCCATGAACGCAATGTGAAGTCGTTAGCGTATTAATGTTACACGATCCAGAACTCTGTCACAAAGTATTGTGGCGCGATTGATCGCCTGGAGGCAATGTGGACATTGCGTGTGGCAACCATGGAGATTGTAGGTTTTGCTTCTTCTTGCTCTACATGTTGGTTGATTTATTCAATCACTCATTGTTGCTCCACGCACATGCATTGTTGGATGAAGTTCAAGGGACAGTATGTGTCGGATAGCATGTGCCGGACTGGAGGTAGCATCGTTGAATTTGATCTATCCATGAAAAACTTGTTGAACATCTGGTTGAACTAGATGTTAGGTTGATCTCCTCCCGTGTGGGCCCAACGGCCCACCGGGCCCTTTGACCTGCGCCCTGATCGGGGGCGCCCAACCCACTATGGTTGACGGGCCCCTGTCACCTGTGCTATATAAAGAGGTAGGGGCCGGTGGCACGCAACATGAGGTTCTCACGAGCCGTACACCCCACCGACACACCCTACCGATCTAAGGCAAGCGCAATGCTGACGGGAAGCGCCGCCACCACCTCGCCCACTTCCTGCCATCGCCGGCCGCCCTCCACCATGGCCGACTCGTTGGGCTCATTGAGCCAAGGAGAAGGTACTCCTCATCCTCCGCATCTCTCTCTGTTTCTCTCTCTCGGATGCATAGACAGATCAATGAATAGAGATTGCTACCGATCTAATCTAGCCTAGGTGATCTTAGAGAGTCTATCAATGGTATCAGAACACTGGAAGATGGTAAAGAAAGCATTGCGTTATGCGCAAGGCATGAAGGACCTCATGCTAACATACAGGAGATCTGATTCCCTAGAGATAAGAGGGTATTTAGACGAATATTTTGCGGGCGACAAAGATGATAGAAAATCCACGTCAGGATATGTGTTCACTCTCGCTGAAGGGGCTATTTCGTGGAGAAGCTCCAAACATTTAATAGTTGCATCGTCCAGGATGTATGCAGAATTTATAGCATGTTTTGAGGCCAAGGGGCAGGCGATATGGTTAAAGAAATTTATACCCAACTTGAAAGTGGTTGTTGGGGATCGTTGCAGAATTTTAAAATTTTCTACGCATCACCAAGATCCATCTATGGAGTTTACTAGAAACGAGAGGGAAGGAGTGCATCTACATACCCTTGTAGATCGCGAGCGGAAGCGTTCAAGTGAACGGGGTTGATGGAGTCGTACTCGTCGTGATCCAAATCACCGATGACCGAGCGCCGAACGGACGGCACCTCCGCGTTCAACACACTATGGAGCAGCGACGTCTCCTCCTTCTTGATCCAGCAAGGGGGAAGGAGAGGTTGATGGAGATCCAGCAGCACGACGGCGTGGTGGTGGAAGTAGCGGGGATCTCGGCAGGGCTTCGCCAAGCACAGCGAGAGGGAGAGGGAGGCGCCAGGGGCTGTGGTGCGGCTGCCCTCCCTCCCCCCACTATATATAGGGCCCCTGGGGGGCGCCGGCCCTGGGAGATGCAATCTCCAAGGGGGGCGGCGGCCAAGGGGGGTGGCTTCCCCCCCAAGCCAAGTGGGGCGCCCCCCACCCCTAGGGTTTCCAACCCTAGGCGCAGGGGGAGGCCCAAGGGGGGCGCCCCAGCCCACTAGGGGCTGGTTCCCCTCCCACTTCAGCCCATGGGTCCCTCCGGGATACGTGGCCCCACCCGGTGGACCCCCGGGACCATTCCGGTGGTCCCGGTACAATACCGGTAACCCCCGAAACTTTCCCGGTGGCCGAAACTGGACTTCCTATATATAATTCTTCACCTCCGGACCATTCCGGAACTCCTCGTGACGTCCGGGATCTCATCCGGGACTCCGAACAACTTTCGGATTTCCGCATACTAATATCTCTACAACCCTAGCGTCACCGAACCTTAAGTGTGTAGACCCTACGGGTTCGGGAGACACGCAGACATGACCGAGACGACTCTCCGGTCAATAACCAACAGCGGGATCTGGATACCCATGTTGGCTCCCACATGTTCCACGATGATCTCATCGGATGAACCACGATGTCGAGTATTCAATCAATCCCGTATACAATTCCCTTTGTCAATCAGTACGTTACTTGCCCGAGATTCGATCGTCGGTATCCCAATACCTTGTTCAATCTCGTTACCGGCAAGTCACTTTACTCGTACCGTAATGCATGATCCCGTGACCAACCACTTGGTCACTTTGAGCTCATTATGATGATGCATTACCGAGTGGGCCCAGAGATACCTCTCCGTCATACGGAGTGACAAATCCCAGTCTCGATCCGTGTCAACCCAACAGACACTTTCAGAGATACCTGTAGTGTACCTTTATAGTCACCCAGTTATGTTGTGACGTTTGGTACACCCAAAGCACTCCTACGGCATCCGGGAGTTACACGATCTCATGGTCTAAGGAAATGATACTTGACATTGGAAAAGCTCTAGCAAACGAACTACACGATCTTTGTGCTATGCTTAGGATTGGGTCTTGTCCATCACATCATTCTCCTAATGATGTGATCCCGTTATCAATGACATCCAATGTCTATAGTCAGGAAACCATGACTATCTGTTGATCAACGAGCTAGTCAACTAGAGGCTCACCAGGGACATGTTGTGGTCTATGTATTCACACATGTATTACGATTTCCGGATAACACAATTATAGCATGAACAATAGACAATTATCATGAACAAGGAAATATAATAATAACCATTTTATTATTGCCTCTAGGGCATGTTTCCAACAGTCTCCCACTTGCACTAGAGTCAATAATCTAGTTACATTGTGATGAATCGAACACCCATAGAGTTCTGGTGTTGATCATGTTTTGCCCTAGGGAGAGGTTTAGTCAACGGATCTGCTACATTCAGGTCCGTATGTACTTTACAAATATCTATGTCTCCATTTTGAACACTTTCAGGAATGGAGTTGAAGCGACGCTTGATATGCCTGGTCTTCCTGTGGAACCTGGGCTCCTTGGCAAGGGCAATAGCTCCAGTGTTGTCACAGAAGAGAGTCATTGGGCCCGACGCATTGGGAATCACCCCTAGGTCAGTAATGAACTCCTTCATCCAGATTGCTTCTTGCGCTGCCTCTGAGGCCGCCATGTACTCCGCTTCACAAGTAGATCCCGCCACGACGCTTTGCTTGCAACTGCACCATCTTACTGCCCCTCCATTCAAAATATACACGTATCCGGTTTGTGACTTCGAGTCATCCAGATCTGTGTCGAAGCTAGCGTCGACGTAACCCTTTACGACGAGCTCTTCGTCACCTCCATATACGAGAAACATATCCTTAGTCCTTTTCAGGTACTTCAGGATATTCTTGACCGCTGTCTAGTGTTCCATGCCGGGATTACTTTGGTACCTTCCTACCAAACTTACGGCAAGGTTTACATCAGGTCTGGTACACAGCATGGCATACATAATAGACCCTATGGCCGAGGCATAGGGGATGACACTCATCTTTTCTCTATCTTCTGCCGTGGTCGGGCATTGAGCCGTGCTCAATTGCACACCTTGCAATACAGGCAAGAACCCCTTCTTGGACTGATCCATATTGAACTTCTTGAATATATTGTCAAGGTACGTACTCTGTGAAAGACCAATGAGGCGTCTTGATCTATCTCTATAGATCTTGATGCCTAATATATAAGCAGCTTCTCCAAGGTCCTTCATTGAAAAACACTTATTCAAATAGGCCTTTATACTTTCCAAGAATTCTATATCATTTCCCATCAATAGTATGTCATCCACATATAATAAGAGAAATGCTACAGAGCTCCCACTCACTTTCTTGTAAACACAGGCTTCTCCATAAGTCTGTGTAAACCCAAACGCTTTGATCATCTCATCAAATCGAATGTTCCAACTCCGAGATGCTTGCACCAGCCCATAGATGGAGCGCTGGAGCTTGCATACCTTGTTAGTATTCTTAGGATCGACAAAACCTTCCGGCTGCATCATATACAATTCTTCCTTAAGAAAGCCGTTAAGAAATGCCGTTTTGACGTCCATTTGCCATATCTCATAATCATAGAATGCGGCAATTGCTAACATGATTCGGACGGACTTCAGCTTCGCTACGGGTGAGAAAGTCTCATCGTAGTCAACCCCTTGAACTTGTCGATAACCCTTAGCGACAAGTCGAGCCTTATAGATGGTCACATTACCATCCGCGTCTGTCTTCTTCTTAAAGATCCATTTATTTTCTATGGCTCGCCGATCATCGGGCAAGTCAGTCAAAGTCCACACTTCGTTTTCATACATGGATCCTATCTCGGATTGCATGGCTTCAAGCCATTTGTTGGAATCCGGGCCCGCCATCGCTTCTTCATAGTTCGAAGGTTCATCGTTGTCTAACAACATGATTTCCATGACAGGGTTGCCGTACCACTCTGGTGCGGAACGTGTCCTTGTGGACCTACGAAGTTCAGCAGTAACTTGATCTGAAGCTTCATGATCATCATCATTAACTTCCTCCCCAGTTGGAGCAGGCACCACAGGAACATCTTCCCGCGCTGCGCTACTTTCCGGTTCGGAAGGGGTGACTATCACCTCATCAAGTTCTACTTTCCTCCCACTCACTTCTTTCGAGAGAAACTCTTTCTCCAGAAAGGACCCGTTCTTGGCAACAAAGATCTTGCCTTCGGATCTGAGGTAGAAGGTATACCCAATGGTTTCCTTAGGGTATCCTATGAAGACGCATTTTTCCGACTTGGGTTCGAGCTTTTCAGGTTGAAGTTTCTTGACATAAGCATCGCATCCCCAAACTTTTAGAAACGACAGCTTAGGTTTCTTCCCAAACCATAATTCATACGGTGTCGTCTCAACGGATTTCGACGGAGCCCTATTTAAAGTGAATGCGGCAGTCTCTAAAGCATAGCCCCAAAATGAGAGCGGTAGATCGGTAAGAGACATCATAGATCGCACCATATCCAATAGAGTGCGATTACGACGTTCGGACACACCGTTTCTCTGAGGTGTTCCAGGCGGCGTGAGTTGTGAAACGATTCCACATTTCCTTAAGTGCGTACCAAATTCGTGACTTAAATATTCTCCCCCATGATCTGATCGTAAGAACTTTATCTTTCGGTCACGTTGATTCTCCACCTCATTCTGAAATTCCTTGAACTTTTCAAAGGTCTCAGACTTGTGTTTCATTAGGTAGACATACCCATATCTACTCAAGTCATCAGTGAGAGTGAGAACATAACGATAGCCTCCGCGAGCCTCAACACTCACTGGACCGCACACATCGGTATGTATGATTTCCAATAAGTTGGTTGCTCGCTCCATTGTTCCGGAGAACGGAGTCTTGGTCATCTTACCCATGAGGCATGGTTCGCACGTGTCAAATGATTCGTAATCAAGAGACTCCAGAAGTCCATCTGCATGGAGCTTCTTCATGCGCTTGACACCAATGTGACCAAGGCGGCAGTGCCACAAGTATGTGGGACTATCGTTATCAACTTTACATCTTTTGGTATTCACACTATGAATATGTGTAACATCACGTTCGAGATTCATTAAGAATAAACCATTGACCAGCGGGGCATGACCATAAAACATATCTCTCATATAAATAGAACAACCATTATTCTCGGATTTAAATGAGTAGCCATCTCGCATTAAACGAGATCCTGATACAATGTTCATGCTCAAAGCTGGCACTAAATAACAATTATTGAGGTTTAAAACTAATCCCGTAGGTAAATGTAGAGGTAGCATGCCGACGGCGATCACATCGACCTTGGAACCATTCCCGACGCGCATCGTCACCTCGTCCTTCGCCAGTCTCCGCTTATTCGGCAGCTCCTCTTTTGAGTTACAAATATGAGCAACCGCATCGGTATCAAATACCCAGGAGCTACTACGAGTACTGGTAAGGTACACATCAATTACATGTATATCACATATACCTTTGGTGTTGCCGGCCTTCTTGTCCGCTAAGTATTTGGGGTAGTTCCGCTTCCAGTGACCACTTCCCTTGCAATAAAAGCACTCAGTCTTAGGCTTGGGTCCATTCTTTGGCTTCTTCCCGGCAACTGGCTTACCGGGCGCGGCAACTCCCTTGCCGTCCTTCTTGAAGTTCTTCTTACCCTTGCCCTTCTTGAACTTAGTGGTTTTATTCACCATCAACACTTGATGTTCCTTTTTGATCTCCACCTCCGCTGATTTCAGCATTGAATATACCTCAGGAATGGTCTTTTCCATCCCCCTGCATATTGAAGTTCATCACAAAGCTCTTGTAGCTCGGTGGAAGCGACTGAAGGATTCTGTCAATGACCGCGTCATCCGGGAGATTAACTCCCAGCTGAGTCAAGCGGTTGTGCAACCCAGACATTTTGAGTATGTGCTCACTGGCAGAACTGTTTTCCTCCATCTTACAACTGAAGAACTTGTCGGAGACTTCATATCTCTCGACCCGGGCATGAGCTTGGAAAACCATTTTCAGCTCTTCGAACATCTCATATGCTCCATGTTGCTCAAAACGCTTTTGGAGCCCCGGTTCTAAGCTGTAAAGCATGCCGCACTGAACGAGGGAGTAATCATCAGCACGTGACTGCCAAGCGTTCATAACGTCTTGGTTCTCTGGGATGGGTGCTTCACCTAGCGGTGCTTCTAGGACATAATCTTTCTTGGCAGCTATGAGGATGATCCTCAGGTTCCGGACCCAGTCCGTATAGTTGCTGCCATCATCTTTCAGCTTGGTTTTCTCTAGGAACGCGTTGAAGTTGAGGGCAACGTGGGCCATTTGATCTACAAGACATATTGTAAAGATTTTAGACTAAGTTCATGATAATTAAGTTCATCTAATCAAATTATACAATGAAATCCCACTCAGATAGACATCCCTCTAGTCATCTAAGTGAAACATGATCCGAGTTAACTAGGCCGTGTCCAATCATCACGTGAGACGGACTAGTCAACATCGGTGAACATCTTCATGTTGATCGTATCTTCTATACGACTCATGCTCGACCTTTCGGTCTTCCGTGTTCCGAGGCCATGTCTGTACATGCTAGGCTCGTCAAGTCAACCTAAGTGTATTGCGTGTGTTCCGAGGCCATGTCTGTACATGCTAGGCTCGTCAACACCCGTTGTATGCGAACGTTAGAATCTATCACACCCGATCATCACGTGGTGCTTCGAAACAACGAACCTTCGCAACGGTGCACAGTTAGGGAGAACACTTTTCTTGAAATTTTAGTGAGGGGTCATCTTATTTAAGCTACCGTCGTTCTAAGCAAATAAGATGTAAAACATGATAAACATCACATGCAATCAAATAGTGATATGATATGGCCAATATCATCTTGCTCCTTTGATCTCCATCTTCGGGGCGCCATGATCATCTTCGTCACCGGCATGACACCATGATCTCCATCATCATGATCTCCATCATCGTGTCTTCATGAAGTTGTCACGCCAACAATTACTTCTACTTCTATGGCTAACGTGTTTAGCAATAAAGTAAAGTAATTTACATGGCATTATTCAATGACACGTAGGTCATACAAAAAATAAAGACAACTCCTATGGCTCCTGCCGGTTGTCATACTCATCGACATGCAAGTCGTGATTCCTATTTCAAGAACATGATCAATCTCATACATCACATATATCTCATTCATCACATCCTTTTGGCCATATCACATCACAAGGCATATGCTGCAAAAACAAGTTAGACGTCCTCTAATTGTTGTTGCAAGTTTTACGTGGCTTCTATAGGTTTCTAGCAAGAACGTTTCTTACCTACGTAAAACCACAATGTGATATGCCAATTTCTATTTACCCTTCATAAGGACCCTTTTCATCGAATCCGTTCCGACTAAAGTGGGAGAGACAGACACCCGCTAGCCACCTTATGCAACTAGTGCATGTCAGTCGGTGGAACCTGTCTCACGTAAGCGTACGTGTAAGGTCGGTCCGGGCCGCTTCATCCCACAATGCCGCCGAAACAAGATAAGACTAGTAGTGGCAAGAAAATTGACAACATCTACGCCCACAACAAGTTTGTGTTCTACTCGTGCATAGAAACTACGCATAGGCCTGGCTCATGATGCCACTGTTGGGGATCGTTGCAGAATTTTAAAATTTTCTACGCATCACCATGATCCATCTATGGAGTTTACTAGCAACGAGAGGGAAGGAGTGCATCTACATACCCTTGTAGATCACGAGCGGAAGCGTTCAAGTGAACGGGGTTGATGGAGTCGTACTCGTCGTGATCCAAATCACCGATGACCGAGCGCCGCGCCCGACCGGGCCGAAGCCCAGCCGAGCCGCCGGCCCATCCCGCCCCGTCGTCCTCTCCGCGTACGGGAGCGCCGCCGCCGCCGTGTCTGGCTTGGACACGGGAGCACCCCGCCGCCTTGCCCCTCCTCCAAGCCACCGCCCCCCCTTTCATAAATAGCCGCCGCCCCCCCCCACTTCTCACCCCGCCGCCGCCCGCACTGCCCCGCACCCCGCCGCCGCCGGAGCCGAGCTTGAGGCCGCCGCCGCCGCCGTTCGCCGCCCCCTCGCCGCCCCCTCGCACCCCCGAGCACCCCCGCACCCCACCGCACCTCGCCGCCCTCGCCGGAGCAGCCGGAGCCCGCCGGAGCCCCGCCCCCGACGAGGTACCTCGCCGCCGTTCGTGGCCAGTTTTGTTTTAAAAAAAACCGTTCGTTTAAAAAAACCCTAGATCGGTTTTTTTCGGTTTTGTTATTTTGTGAGCGTTCACCGACACGTTCGTTTTAGCGAACGCGTTCGTCGGATTTTCTCTGTTAACGAACGTCCGTTATTTAACCGTTCGTCCGTTTTTCTTTTTCGTCGGATTTTTCCGCGATTATCTCAGATTCGATTTCTGATCGAATCTTCGTTTCTGTTTAACTTTTCGCTCGTTTATCGGAATCAGGCGATTCAAGCGCCTAGAGTTTCGTCTCAAAATTATTTTTCCGTTTAACCTACTCAAACAAGTTTTTGCTACTGTAAAATTTGACCTAGATCCAGATTAGTAAACGAAGTTTGTTTCTTTCGCCGTTTGACTTTCGTTGCTTCGTTCGAGTTGATTCTTTTTGCAAACCGGAGTTCTTAAGTTGAACTTTCTGGTTGGATCTTTCATTCGAGTTTTACCTGTGCATTAGTTGAGTACTGATTGTTTGCTTGTTTGTTTGCGATAGAGTACCCGGAGTGTGCCGCTTGTTACTTCGAATCGCTAGGTTTCGCGGATCATCAGCAAGGCAAGTAACACTTTGATCATGTACCTTCCATACCCAGTTTTTATTGCATTAGATCTTTTCCTCAAACATTGCATGATTAGGATCTAATTAAATTGTGGGTATTGGGAAGTAGTTGAGGTAGTACCTATTACCTGTTTATTATCAAACCCCTGGGAGTTACTTCTACGTTGCTATTATATTGCCATGCTATGCTCGTAGACGTGGATTGGGTTTGAGTGATATACATGACAGATGTGAGATTGTTAATAATGGTTTACTTAAGGTGGCAACTAAAACTCACATCTGGGTGGATTGAGGTACCTGGGTATTCCAGGATTGCCTGTTTTTCTTTTGGACCGCCACCCAGGTTCAAAGGGATCATAAGATTATTCATGCTAGAAACTTCCGTGTGCAGCCACAAGCTATTATGGGCTCTAGCATAGTTGACTAAGTTGTGTGAACTCTTACAGTGGTAGACTAGCAGATGTAGGGGAAAGTAGGTGTAACTGTCTACCCATACGTAAGGTGCGAACACTTCTGAAAGACTGTGTCTCGGTCATCCGTTTCTCAAACATCATGTAGTGCGAGAATCAAGCGGAGGCGATCGAGTCTTGTGGGGAAAAGTGCACAAACCTCTGCAGAGTGTACAAACTAATCATGGTTAGCCGTGTCCCCGGTTATGGACAACTTGAGTATCTAGTACTTGGATTATCATGTGAATCTCATCACCATGTTACTTCTAATTAATTTTGTTGGGTTATTGATGATACTTAATTGGGATTGAGATGCTGTCAACCATCTCAATGTTTAACAACCACCATGATAGTTAAATAAAATTTATTCCTTTGCAGTAGGGAAAAATTGGCTTTTCGCAAAAACTGTAACCATAGAGCTTTCCACCAGCCATATATGCATGTAGTATAGCATTATTACTGTTCATTATTCTCTATGTGTTACATTGCCAGCATATTCTATGTGCTGACCCGTTTTCGGGCTGCAACGTTTCATGTTGCAGACTTTTCAGACGACGAGTAAGGTGCCTTAGGTCGTGGTCTTATACTCAGTGATGTCGCTGGAGTTGATGGACTCACTTATCTTCGAAGTCTTCCGCTGTTATCGTATTTAGATGGCCTTAAGCCATATTTATCATACTTAATCTCTTTGGAGATATTCGATGTAATAAGTGTGTGATTGCCACTCTGTTATAAATCCTCCATTTGTACTGTGCGTGTCAGCATTACTGATCCAGGGATGACACTGGTGCACAGCAGCACAGACCATTTGAGGTATGGTCGCTACAAAGGTGGTATCAGAGCACACGCTGACTGTAGGACACGACCACTAAGCTTAAGCCCTAGAAAGTTTCTCTCTTCTCATTTCTGACCCCTCTCCTTTTTCTACTCTTTTAGGAATGGCGGATGCAAGGAGCAAGTTCATGCAACCAGATGAAGACACGCCTTTTGGTCGACACTTGAAGGAAGTCACAAAGTATTTGAACATAGGAATACCAAGCATCACCGGAACCTACAACGCCACATTACCCGAAGAGGAGAGCTGGAAGATTCAAGTTCACATTCCAGGAAGGACGTTTGTGCCAGTTACTGAACCCATAAGATTGGTTTTCGAAGCACCCACCTGGAGTTTAGGGAAGAGCATGGCCACACACATCGCTATGGGACGCATTGGAGAAGTTTACCACCAGGAGCTTAAGGATACTATTTATCAAATTTGTGGACGCCGAGACGCGCAATGGGAGATGATCAGAACCAAGAAGGATGGATCAATTGCAGCTTTCATCCAGGAGCAAAATCAACACATTCGTCGCCAGGAGAACCAGATGTGCACGGACAAGGAAGAACTGAAGAAGGCATTAACCAAGATCAAGGAGATGGAGGAAGAACTCAAGGCTACATGCGAGGATTATATGGAGGAAATCATCGCACTAGTAGGGAAGAATGACGACCTGGAGAAGAAGATTGGAGTATACATGGGAAATCCAGTGCCAAAAGCAAAGGATGACGAATGCACTTGTCCGGATAACTACATCATCATCGACGACACCGACTCGGAACCAAGTGAAGATGACTTTGTTGATGAAGCTGGAGCAGACATCATGGAGTCTTCAACTGATCAGAATTTCTAGTAGACCACCATATCAGTAGTAGTTTTCCCCCATTTAATAGTATAGTTCAAGCACTTTGTAACGCTAGTTAGATCGATTGTTATGCCTTGTTTGAATTGATTGAGTAATATTGATTGTATTTGTCTCATGAGCATATGGGTAGTGTTTTCCCTCTAGACCTCATTCTATTCTTAACTCTCATCTTTTCTAACCCATCAGATGCCTCCGAGACGCGACACCGGATTTGTTTTTCCACCGGAGATCACCCAGTTGATTCAACAACAGAATGCCCTGATGCAAGTGTTAGTGCAGAACCAAGGCAACAACAACAACCCACCGCCACCACCACCTGTTGACCACTTAGCCCGTTTCTTAAGGCTAAACCCACCGGTGTTTTCCAGTAGCACCGAGCCGATTGTTGCAGATGATTGGCTCCGCAAAGTTGGAAGGGAGTTGACCACTGCAGGATGCACAGATGCGGAAAGAGTGCGTTTTGTCGCACATCAGCTTGATGGACCCGCAGCATCATGGTGGGAGAATTATACAGCCACGCACCCTATTGACACTGTCACATGGGACCAGTTTCAGCAAGCTTTCCGTACAGCTCATGTTTCAGCAGGAGCTATGGCTATGAAGAAGCGTGAGTTTCGCAACCTACGCCAAGGAGGACGCACCGTAGGCCAGTATGTGGAGGATTTCAGTAAGTTAGCACGTTATGCACCAGATGACGTTGCTACAGATGCTGCCAAGCAGGAGAAATTTTTGGAAGGGCTGAATGACGAACTGAGTATGCAGTTGATGGTAGCAACCTTCAACAACTACCAGGAGTTGGTAGATAGAGCTCTCATGATTGAAGGGAAGCAATAGCAGATTGAAAACCGTAAGAGGAAGTATGGACAAGGGAAGTATAACTCAGGAGCTCAACAAAAGCCTCGTTTTACCCCGAAGCCGGGAGGACAGTTTCAGCATACCCATGGAGGAGGTAGTTCGCACAACCATAATGGCTCTAAAAATGGTAATGGGAATGGAGGAAGCAACGGACAGAACCGCACCAACCCATCTACCCCAGCCAAGAGGGACCTGAGCCAAGTCACTTGCTTTAAGTGCCAGAAGACTGGACATTATGCCAATGAATGTCCTGAAGCCCAAAATGGAAATGGCAATGGAAGCTCTGGGAAGAAGCCGAACCCGTTCAACAAAGGACACGTGAACCACGTGAGCGTGGAGGAGGTTGAAGCTCAGCCTGATGCGGTAATAGGTAAGTTTTTGGTTAAGTCATTTACTGCAACCGTTCTTTTCGATACTGGTGCATCGCATTCATACATATCAAGGGGATTTGTGAATAAATTTAAGCTGTCCACCAAAGTTCTCAGAACCCCTATGTTAGTAACCTCGCCAGGAGCAGAGTATATGGCAAGGCAAGGATGTTTTCAGATACCATTGGCCATTGGTAGGCATGTTTTCCCCTCAGACCTAATAGTTTTGGAGTCGCAAGGTTTGGATGTGATTTTGGGAATGGATTGGCTATCGTTGTATGGAGGAAACATCGATTGTGCCAGCAAGACGATTTTGCTTACCACCCCAGAAGGAAAAAGGATCAAGTATGTATCCCAGCATATGCCGAAGAGGACCCAAGTGAATTCCTTATCAGGAGTTGTACAGGAGGAAGTACCAGTGGTGAAGGATTATCCGGATGTATTTCCAGAAGAGTTGCCAGGCATGCCACCGGATAGAGACATTGAGTTCTTGATTGAACTTTTGCCAGGCACAGGGCCAATATCTAAGAGACCGTACAAGATGCCCGCAAAAGATTTGGAGGAAATTAAGAAGCAGATCAAGGAGTTACTGGATAAAGGCTATATTCTCCCAAGTTCGTCACCTTGGGGATCACCAGTACTTCTAGTGGAGAAGAAAGATGGATCGCTGAGGATGGTTGTTGATTACCGTGGATTGAATGAAGTAACCATCAAAAACAAGTACCCACTGCCGATGATCAATGATTTGTTTGACCGCCTACAAGGAGCTAAAGTATTTTCCAAGATCGATCTACGATCAGGATACCATCAGTTAAAGATTCGAGAGCAGGATATACCTAAGACGGCTTTTACCACCAGATATGGATTATATGAGTATACCGTTATGTCATTTGGTCTGACTAACGCACCTGCCTATTTCATGAACCTGATGAACAAAGTGTTTATGGAGTTTTTGGATAAGTTCATCGTGGTGTTCATTGATGATATTTTAGTCTTTTCCAAGAATGAGGAAGAGCATGAGGAGCATTTGCGATTGGTACTTGAGAAGCTCAGAGAACATCAGTTATACGCCAAGTTCAGCAAGTGTGAATTTTGGCTGAAGGAAGTTGGATTCCTTGGACATGTTATTTCTGGAGAAGGAATAGCAGTAGACCCTGCCAAGGTTGACACAGTGACAAGTTGGGAATCACCCACGACAGTTGGAGAAATCCGGAGTTTTCTTGGACTTGCAGGATACTACCGGAGATTCATCGAGAATTTCTCGAAGATTGCTAAGCCCATGACCGAGCTATTGAAGAAGGACACCAAATTCAATTGGACTGAGGAATGTGAAGCTAGTTTCCAAGAGTTGAAGAAACGATTGGTTACATCACCAGTGTTGATTCTGCCAGATCAACGCAAGGACTATGAAGTTTATTGCGACGCTTCTCGTCGAGGACTTGGAGCAGTGCTTATGCAGGAAGGAAGAGTTGTGTCATATGCTTCACGACAACTTAAACCCCATGAGAAGAATTATGCTACGCATGATTTGGAGTTAGCAGCCGTGGTGCATGCATTGAAGACATGGAGACATTTTCTCATCGGAAACCATTGTGAGGTGTATACAGATCACAAGAGTTTGAAGTATATTTTCACGCAGAAGGAGTTAAATCTCAGACAACGGAGATGGTTGGAGCTCATTAAGGATTATGATATGAGATTGCATTATCACCCAGGAAAGGCTAACGTAGTAGCAGACGCGTTGAGCCGCAAGAGTCATGTCAACACCCTCATGACAGGAGAGTTACCTCAGGAGTTAGCCGAGGACCTTCGCGAGCTGTGTTTGGAGATAGTCCCTAGAGGCTATTTAGCGACACTGGAGATTCAGTCTACCTTGATGGAAAGGATCAGAGAAGCTCAGAAGACAGACAAGGAGATTGAAGAGATAAAGGAGAAGATGAGCAAAGGAAAAGCCAAGGGATTTCGTGAGGATGAGCACGATACCTTATGGTTTGAGGACCGCGTATATGTGCCAAATGATCCGGAGATCAGGAAGTTGATTTTGCAAGAAGCCCATGATTCACCGTACTTGATTCACCCAGGGAATACCAAGATGTGTTTGGATCTGAAAAATACTTTCTGGTGGACCGGAATGAAGAAGGATATTGCTGAGTATGTAGCAGTTTGTGATGTATGTCAGAGAGTGAAGGCAGAGCACCAGAAGCCAGCAGGATTGCTACAACCATTGCCGATACCCGAATGGAAGTGGGATAAAATAGGCATGGATTTTATCACAGGATTACCCAGGACTCGTTCAGGCTATGACTCAATATGGGTTGTAGTCGACCGTTTGACAAAAGTGGCTCATTTCATCCCAGTGAAGACCACTTACACCAGTGCTAAGTTGGCAAAGATATACATGACCAGGATCGTATGTTTGCATGGAGTTCCGAGGACCATTGTATCAGACAGAGGAACCCAGTTTACCTCGAAGTTTTGGAAGCAGTTACATGAAACATTGGGAACCAGGCTAGAATTTAGTACAGCTTTCCACCCGCAGACAGATGGACAGACCGAGAGAGTCAACCAGATTTTGGAGGACATGTTGAGAGCTTGTGCACTAGATTATGGATCTAGTTGGGACGACAATTTGCCATATGCGGAGTTTTCTTATAACAACAGTTATCAGACCAGTTTGAAGATGGCCCCTTTCAAAGCCTTGTACGGAAGGAGGTGTAGAACACCGTTGTTATGGGACGAAGTTGGAGACCGTCAGTTGTTTGGACCAGATTTGATTAAGGAGTCTGAACAGAAAGTAAGGTTGATTCGCGATAGGCTCAAGGTAGCCCAGTCCAGATAGAAGAGTTATGCTGATTCAAAACGAAAGGAGACAGTTCACGAAGTCGGAGACCGAGTTTATCTCCGAGTATCACCACTTCGAGGAGTGAAGCGCTTTGGAGTAAAGGGAAAGTTAGCGCCCCGTTTTATCGGACCATACAGAGTTGTGGAACGTATGGGAGAGGTTGCCTACAAGCTGGAATTGCCCAAAGGATTGTCTGGAGTTCATGATGTATTTCACGTTTCCCAGTTGAAGAAGTGCCACGCAGAGATGGCTGAGATACCACTGAGAGATACTGTGCCACTGGAAGCGATTCAGCTGGAAAGTGATTTGACCTATGAGGAGAAACCAGTTAAGATTCTTGAGTATGCCAGCCGAGTTACCCGCAGTAAGGTTATCAAGTTTTGCAAGGTCCAGTGGAGTCACCACACGGAAGATGAAGCCACCTGAGAGCGAGAGGAAGATCTACGGAAGGACCACTCCCACCTGTTTTCTAGCCAACCCGAATCTCGAGGGCGAGATTCATCTTAAGGGGGGTAGGTTTGTAACATCCCAAATTTTCAATTTGGTATGTTATACATAGATCATCATCGCATATCATATTTTATTGCATTTTGACAAATCCTCGATAAATCCTAAGCAACTCAAGGACCCTCGGAGAGAGTTGGGGATTTTCTCAAATTTTCATATTTGATTTTCCATCAAATAATAAAACGAGGATTTTGGTTTTAATTATTTTCTCTCCGGAAAAATATTTCATTTCAAAATAAACGAGAGGAGAAAATATGACTTCTCAAAAACAATTGAAATATTGGAGGAAAAGTGTTAAAATCATTTATTGGAATTTATTTGGATTTTATTTGCAATTTTAATTGCATTAAAAATATTGCATGTTTTCAAAAAAATATTTTTGTGTAAAAAAAATGTTCACCCTATTCTAGATTTTCTAACTAGACGGGGAAAATTTATTTTATCTTTTTTTGGACTTTTATTTATTTTTCTACGAATTTTTCCGCGGAACGTATTTAAAAAAAAAATCCGCGCCGCGCCCGACCGGGCCGAAGCCCAGCCGAGCCGCCGGCCCATCCCGCCCCGTCGTCCTCTCCGCGTACGGGAGCGCCGCCGCCGCCGTGTCTGGCTTGGACACGGGAGCACCCCGCCGGCTTGCCCCTCCTCCAAGCCACCGCCCCCCTTTCATAAATAGCCGCCGCCCCCCCTCTTCTCACCCCGCCGCCGCCCGCACTGCCCCGCACCCCGCCGCCGCCGGAGCCGAGCTCGAGGCCGCCGCCGCCGCCGTTCGCCGCCCCCTCGCCGCCCCCTCGCACCCCCGAGCACCCCCGCACCCCGCCGCCCTCGCCGGAGCAGCCGGAGCCCGCCGGAGCCTTGCCCCCGACGAGGTACCTCGCCGCCGTTCGTGGCCAGTTTTGTTTTTAAAAAAAACCGTTCATTTAAAAAAACCCTAGATCGGTTTTTTTTCGGTTTTGTTATTTTGTGAGCGTTCACCGACACGTTCGTTTTAGCGAACGCGTTCGTCGGATTTTCTCTGTTAACGAACGTCCGTTCTTTAACCGTTCGTCCGTTTTTCTTTTTCGTCGGATTTTTCCGCGATTATCTCAGATTCGATTTCTGATCGAATCTTCGTTTCTGTTTAACTTTTCGCTCGTTTATCGGAATCAGGCGATTCAAGCACCTAGAGTTTCGTCTCAAAATTCTTTTTCCGTTTAACCTACTCAAACAAGTTTTTGCTACTGTAAAATTTGACCTAGATCCAGATTAGTAAACGAAGTTTGTTTCTTTCGCCGTTTGACTTTCGTTGCTTCGTTCGAGTTGATTCTTTTTGCAAACCGGAGTTCTTAAGTTGAACTTTCTGGTTGGATCTTTCATTCGAGTTTTACCTGTGCATTAGTTGAGTACTGATTGTTTGCTTGTTTGTTTGCGATAGAGTACCCGGAGTGTGCCGCTTGTTACTTCGAATCGCTAGGTTTCGCGGATCATCAGCAAGGCAAGTAACACTTTGATCATGTACCTTCCATACCCAGTTTTTATTGCATTAGATCTTTTCCTCAAACATTGCATGATTAGGATCTAATTAAATTGTGGGTATTGGGAAGTAGTTGAGGTAGTACCTATTACCTGTTTATTATCAAACCCCTGGGAGTTACTTCTACGTTGCTATTATATTGCCATGCTATGCTCGTAGACGTGGATTGGGTTTGAGTGATATACATGACAGATGTGAGATTGTTAATAATGGTTTACTTAAGGTGGCAACTAAAACTCACATCTGGGTGGATTGAGGTACCTGGGTATTCCAGGATTGCCTGTTTTTCTTTTGGACCGCCACCCAGGTTCAAAGGGATCATAAGATTATTCATGCTAGAAACTTCCGTGTGCAGCCACAAGCTATTATGGGCTCTAGCATAGTTGACTAAGTTGTGTGAACTCTTACAGTGGTAGACTAGCAGATGTAGGGGAAAGTAGGTGTAACTGTCTACCCATACGTAAGGTGCGAACACTTCTGAAAGACTGTGTCTCGGTCATCCGTTTCTCAAACATCATGTAGTGCGAGAATCAAGCGGAGGCGATCGAGTCTTGTGGGGAAAAGTGCACAAACCTCTGCAGAGTGTACAAACTAATCATGGTTAGCCGTGTCCCCGGTTATGGACAACTTGAGTATCTAGTACTTGGATTATCATGTGAATCTCATCACCATGTTACTTCTAATTAATTTTGTTGGGTTATTGATGATACTTAATTGGGATTGAGATGCTGTCAACCATCTCAATGTTTAACAACCACCATGATAGTTAAATAAAATTTATTCCTTTGCAGTAGGGAAAAATTGGCTTTTCGCAAAAACTGTAACCATAGAGCTTTCCACCAGCCATATATGCATGTAGTATAGCATTATTACTGTTCATTATTCTCTATGTGTTACATTGCCAGCATATTCTATGTGCTGACCCGTTTTCGGGCTGCAACGTTTCATGTTGCAGACTTTTCAGACGACGAGTAAGGTGCCTTAGGTCGTGGTCTTATACTCAGTGATGTCGCTGGAGTTGATGGACTCACTTATCTTCGAAGTCTTCCGCTGTTATCGTATTTAGATGGCCTTAAGCCATATTTATCATACTTAATCTCTTTGGAGATATTCGATGTAATAAGTGTGTGATTGCCACTCTGTTATAAATCCTCCATTTGTACTGTGCGTGTCAGCATTACTGATCCAGGAATGACACTGGTGCACAGCAGCACAGACCATTTGAGGTCTGGTCGCTACATAGAGATAAAGTATTATGTTGTGAAAGATAAAATTCAGGATCACACTATAAGTCTCGAGCATATAAGGACAAAGGATATGCTTGCGGATCCGCTTACGAAAGGCTTACCACCCAATATGTTCAAGGAACACTTAGCCGGCATGGGTTTAAGGGAAAGCCTATGACTCCTGGATCATGAGAGGCCCAAAAGGAACATAATTTGTTTCAAAATAGAGAGGTATTTTGTAGTTGTCTGATTCTATCGGCAATTGAGTTGTGACGATGAAACATGATCTATGTATTGATCTGTGATGAAACGAGTAAAGTAAAAAGCATATGGTTAAAAGTAAAAGTTGAGATCAAGGGGGAGAATGTTAGGTTGATCTCCTCCCGTGTGGGCCCAACGACCCACCGGGCCCTTTGATCTGCGCCCTGATTGGGGGTGCCCAACCTACTATGGTTGACGGGCCCCTGTCACCTACGCTATATAAAGAGGTGGCGACCGGTGGCACGCAACACGAGGTTCGTCACGAGCCGTATACCCCACCGACACACCCTACCGATCTAGGGCAAGCGCGGTGCTGACGGGAAGCGCCTCCACCACCTCGCCCACTTTCTACCATCGCCGACTGCCCTCCACCATGGTCGACTCGTTGGGCTCATCGAGCCTAGGAGAAGGTACTCCTCATCCTCCCCATCTCTCTCTGTTTCTCTCTCTCAGATGCATAGATAGATCAATGAATAGAGATTGCTACTGATCTAATCTAGCCTAGACGATCTTAGAGAGTCTATCATTAGAATTATTATTGTGCTAGACATATTTGCACGCTATTTTGAACGATTTGTGCTATTTTCTATCCAAATTTTGATGAATTCCAACGTGCTTGATGAAATTCGTCCGGTTAGTTGAAAACCGATTTAAAATGTATGCGACTAGCTTTTGAAGGCCAACTCCCGCATCAGTGTCTGCGGACTGGTTCCCCTGTCCGCAGACGGATGTGTTGTCCGGTTTACGCCTCAACGTTGGAGATGCCCTTAACCCCAGATTTCATCTTAGTCTCCTGCCAGAATATTCGAGCCCAAGAGCATTCAAACAGTGCATGAATGATTGGTTCCTCAACCCCGAGACCTTCATAGAAACCTATATTCTCAATATGTCTATCTCTCAGCACTGTCTTTGCATGGAACAAAAACATTAATGACTCTCCACCAGAAGGTTTTTACCTTGCTGTAGTGATACGTCTCCAACGTATCTATAATTTTTTATTGTTCCATGCTGTTATATTATCATTCTTGGATGTTTTATAATCATTTTATATCATTTTTTGGTACTAACCTATTGACATAGTGCCAAGTGCCAGTTGTTGTTTTCTGCATGTTTTTTACATCGCAGGAAATCAATACCAAACGGAGTCCAAACACAGCGAAACTTTTTGTGGATTTTTTTGGACTAGAAGACATCCAGTGGGCCGGAGAAGCACCTGGGGGGGTGCTCCGAGGGGAGCACAACCCACCAGGGCGCGCCTGGAGGCTCAGGCGCGCCCAGGTGGGTTGTGCCCACCTTGGGTGCCCCCTGAACCGCCTCTTTGCTCTATAAATACGCCAATATTTGAGAAACCCTAGGGGATTCGACGAAAATCAATTCCAGCTGTCGCAGAGTCCAGAACCACCAGATCCAATCTAGACACCATCACGGAGGGGTTCATCATGCCCATTGGTGCCTCTCCGATGATGCGTGAGTAGTTCTTTGTAGACCTACGGGTCCGTAGTTAGTAGCTAGATGGCTTCCTATCTTTGTTTTGATTCTTAATACAATGGTCTCTTCGAGATCCATATGATGTAACTCTTTTTGCGGTGTGTTTGTTGGGATCGGATGAACTTTGAGTTTATGATCAGATCTATCTTTTTATCCATGAAAGTTATTTGAGTCTTCTTTGATCTCTTATATGCATGATTGCTTATAGCCTCTTATTTCTTCTCTGATATATGGGTTTTGTTTGGCCAACTTGATCTATTTATCTTGCAATGGGAAGAGGTGCTTTGTGATGGGTTCGATCTTATGGTGCTTGATCCCAGTGACAGAAGGGGAACCGACACGTATGTATCGTTGCCATTAAGGATAACAAGATGGGGTCTATTTCTACATAAATACATCTTGTCTACATCATGTCATCGTTCTTATTGCATTACTCCGTTTCTCCATGAACTTAATACACTAGATGCATGCTGGATAGCGGTCGATGTGTGGAGTAATAGTAGTAGATGCAGGCAGGAGTCGGTCTACTAATCTTGGACGTGATGCCTATATAATGATCATTGCCTGGATATCGTCATGATTATTTGAAGTTCTATCAATTACCCAATAGTAATTTGTTCACCCACCATTTGCTATTTTTCTCGAGAGAAGCCACTAGTGAAATCTACGGCCCCTGGGTCTCTTCTTTAATATATTTGCCTTTGCGATCTATTTGCCTTTGCCTTTATTTTCAGATCTATTAAACCAAAAATACAAAAATACCTTGTTGCACTTTATTTTATTTGGCGTTCGATCTATCACTTATTACAACTCTCTCACGTCTGTTTGCCAATTTCTAGCGCCGTTACCCGAAAGGCATGAACAACCCCTTTAACATGTCGGGTTGCGAGTATTTGTTATTTGTGTGCAGGTGTTGTTTACGTAGTGTTGCTTGGTTCTCCTACTAGTTCGATAACCTTGGTCTCATCACTGAGGGAAATACCTACCGTTGTTGTGCTGCATCATCCCTTCCTCTTTGGGGAAATACCGATGTAGTTCTAGCAGACATCATGTAGCGTCAAGACTCCTGTTACAATAATCCAAGGCCATCGTCGAACCATTGAGGACAAGTAAGAGCACGACACCGAGGTTTGTTAATGAGATTCACCAACATGGCTACATTTTCGTGGCATGATTACGAATGGACCTCCTCATGTACCAGTCACATGATACGGGTCGACGATAAGCCCTACAAGGCCACCAGACAGCGCTCCAACTGTCGTGCCACGGTAGGCCCGCCACCCCTGGGACGATATCCCGGATTAAGGGGTGCACATCATGACGACCCATCGCCCATGGGCCGGGCTGAGGACCCACCAATGGTTGAATGGGTCCTGACTAGGTTGATACCTTCACCGTCATCCAAATGAAGATCTCCGAGGACTTGGTGTACACTTCACGATTGTATCAAAAGGATCGACATGCTTATCCCAAGATTGCAACCAACCATTTGTAAACCCTAAATACCCCGGGTATCTATATAAGCCTTGGGGTTTAGTCTATAGAGGCATGATCGCAAGTTTTAGAGCTTAGAACATTTTCATACGATCTCGAGGTAGATCATGTTGTACTCTGTACCCCATCACAATCAATATATAAGAAGCATGACATATGATTTTACCTCATCAAGAGGGCCCGAACCTAGGTAAAACATCGTGTCCCTACTTCTTTTGTTACCATCTAGCTCATATCACCAAGCTTGGGACCCCCTACCCGAGATCTGTCGGTTTTAGCACCGACACCTGCCATGGGCGTCCGGGTCATCCCTCTCACGATCTCTATTTTAGCCTACAACTTATGTCTAGTCTATTTGGCTACTACATGGTGCCTTTATATAATAGGCACGGGTTACACGTGTCCGACTCAAACATCTAACCCTTAGCTGATTGCATGTCCAACATAACACAACCCGCGTACACATAATATTCAACACATATTTTAACAACTCCAAAATTTCTTCCGGTGTTTTTTTATTTCTCCTTCAGATCCAGCCACCATATTTGAACTCCGCTGGATTGAAATCAATGCTTTATACGCAGACTGTTTCCTTCCAGATGCCAAGCCCATGTGTCGTCCACTTCGTGCCCAATAGGAATACTGCATATGGCTCTTCTGTCAAGACAAAGAATAAATAGAGAGAAAGTGGTATGTGTGGGCCAAATCCAATGTTATAGACTGTCCGGACATGCCTAGACGCCCATCCTCTCCATATATGGGTTGAATATGAGGGTTCACAACCTGAACATACGAGGGCAATTTGTACGGATCTAGTTGAATTTCTTTTTTTCTTATTTCTTCTGTCCCGACACTATTCGAGTTGTTCGCCTTAACTTAGAGGGATAAAGTGGGGGTCTGGTTGTAGATGCTCCCCTTTCCCCAACAGTTTCTTGGTATTAGGGGAGTTGAGCAAAAAAACTGCTTCAACAGTTCCCCTTCTTCAATAAATTGTTGGTCAAATAAACATCCCATCTTCCCCTAAATGGAGGGGGAGTTGAGCCTCTACAATATGGATCCCCTACACTTCCATCTGAGTGAAGGAAATATGCCCTAGAGGCAATAATAAAGTTGTTATTTTATATTTCCTTATATCATGATAAATGTTTATTATTCATGCTAGAATTGTATTAACCGGAAACTTGGTACATGTGTGGATACATAGACAAAACACCGTGTCCCTAGTAAGCCTCTACTAGACTAGCTCGTTAATCAAAGATGGTTAAGTTTCCTAACCATATACATGTGATGTCATTTGATGAACAGGATCACATCATTAGGAGAATGATGTGATGGACAAGACCCATCCGTTAGCTTAGCATAATGATCGTTCAGTTTTATTGCTATAACTTTCTTCATGTCATATACATATTCCTTTGACTATGAGATTATGCAACTCCCGGATACCGGAGGAATGCCTTGTGTGCTATCAACCGTCACAACGTAACTGGGTGATTATAAATATACTCTACAGGTATCTCTGAAGGTGTTTGTTGGGTTGGCATAAATCGAGATTAGGATTTGTCACTCCGAGTATCGGAGAGGTATCTCTGGGCCCTCTCGGTAATGCACATCATAATAAGCCTTGCAAGCAATGTGACTAATGAGTTAGTTGCGGTATGATGCATTACGGAACGAGTAAAGAGACTTGCCGATAACGAGATTGAACTAGGTATGAAGATACCGACGATCGAATCTCGGACAAGTAACATACCGATGACAAAGGGAATAACGTATGTTTCCATTACGGTACGACCGATAAAGATCTTCGTAGAATATGTGAGAACCAATATGAGCATCCAGGTTCCGCTATTGGTTATTGACCGGAGAAGTGTCTCGGTCATGTCTACATAGTTCTCGAACCCGTAGGGTCCGCACGCTTAACGTTCGATGACGATTTTGTATTATATGAGTTATGTGATTTGGTGACCGAATGTTGTTCGGAGTCCCAGATGAGATCACGGACATGACGAGGAGGCTCGAAATGGCCGAGAGGTAAAGATTCATATATAGGACGATAGTATTCGGACACCGGAAGTGTTCCGGGGGTACCGGGTACGTATCGGGTCACCGAAAGGGGTTCCGGGCACCCCCCGGCAAAGATATGGGCCTTATTGGGCCAAGGACGGGACAGACCAGCCCCTAGTGGGCTGGTGCGCCCCCCATATGGGCCGGTCTAAGTGGAGAAAGGAAAAGGGGAGGAGGAAAGTAAATAGAGGGAATAGGATTCCCGCTTCCTTTCCCCTCTCCCCTCTTTCCTTTCCCCCTCCGGAGATAAGGAAAGGGGGATGCCGAATTGGAGGAGGCCCCCAAGTAGGATTCCTCCTACTTGGGGCGCCCCAAGGCTGCTCCCCTCCCTCTCCCACCTATATATACATGGGGAGGGGGCGCCTAGAACACACACCAACAATTGTTAGCCGTGTGTGGCGCCCCCCTCCACGGTTTACGCCTCCGGTCATATTCACATAGTGCTTAGGCGAAGCCCTAAGCGGATTACTTCACCATCACCGTCACCACGCCGTCGTGCTGACGGAACTCTCCCTCGACACTTTTCTGGATCAAGAGTTCGAGGGACGTCATCAAGCTAAACGTGTGCAGAACTCGGAGGTGCCATACGTTCGGTGCTTGATCGGTCGGAACGAGAAGAAGTTCGACTACATCAATCGCGTTAACATACGCTTCCGCTTTCGGTCTACGAGGGTACGTGGACACACTCTCCCCCTCTCGTTGCTATGTATCTCCTAGATAGATCTTGCGTGAGCGTAGGAAATTTTTGAAATTGCATGCTACGTTCCCCAACAGTGGGCGCTCCGCCACAAATGGTCACCGGACCACTGCCAATTAGGCACCAAACAGACGCCTCGTCATCGCTGGACAACTGGTGTTTTGGGTAACATAATATGTTACCGTAAAATAACGCACTCCAAGACAAAATAAGTCTACATTTAAATAAATAAAGGCTTGCATGATAACACACATATTATACTACCCAATATATATGATGGTAACAACATAGACTAATGCTACGAGTACCTCCCGGTTTATAGGGCTTATCTCAAATTTTTTTTTATTTTTTTTTGTAAGTCCTCAATTTTATCACAATAGCTAGATGTCAGCCGACTGACTTTCAATTTTTGGTCAGTCGGTTTTGAACATCGCCGGAGGGAGGCCAAAGGAAGGAAGGAAGAAGGAAGGAGCTCGCTGGAGGGCTACCCCACCATCTATCTTAGGGTGGGGGTGGGCGCGGAAGAACGATGGTGGTGGGACGATGGTGCAACTTCGCCGGCAAAAATCTCCGTTTGCGCCGGGGCTTGAGGGATGGCCGGAGGGTGGTAGCACGATGGTGGGCCGCGGTTGGGGGGAGGGCGGTGCAGCGAGGCTGCGAGGGAGCGCCACCTGCCGCGGGCGGTGGAAGCAGACGGCTAGGCCGGCAACGGCGCGACAGTTCGAAGGAAGAAGAGGAGGGTTTGGACGTTGAAGAAGGTGATGCGGCCGTCCATTTTTCATCCAACGACCTAAACCAAATCAACTGACCACAAAAATAAAATCAGGTGAATGTCTTCTAGCCACACCCCAATTTTATTGTTCCCCATCACATGTTCAGATTTTGAGGTGCATTAAATCGATGTAGGCAAAGATTGAGAGAAAACTCACCAACGTAAAAGTTCTTTTAGCTATTTACTTGGGGAGTTTTTTCTCAACTGTTGGAGATGCACTATTGAGAAAGCACTTTGCAATGGCCGATGTGTCTCAAATCATGAAGATCCGTGCAACACCAGGATCAAAGGATGTGTTGGCGTGGAGTCGAGGAAAACTAGGGCAATTTTCTGTAAAAAGTGCATACAATTTGGCATTCGATGAAGCCCATAGGGGTGCTGAAGTTTCATCAAGTACCAATCCATCGGGCAGCCGTTCCTGTTGGAATTACATTTAGTCATGTGATATCCCCCGACAATGAGAAACTTTGCTTGGCGATTGGCAACAAACTTCCCGCCTGCTTGGCAGAAGAAGAAAAGAATAGGGCTTGAGATTTCTAGTGAGTGCCCTTTATGTGCAAGGGAAGTTGAGGACAACTATCAGCCTTCACTGGTACGCGTCGGTGCTATACAAACAGTTTTAAACACCTTTCCGCGATGGCATTTGGAACCGTCGCCTAGTGAGTGACGGTGATAGGGGGGTCCTTCCCACACGACCCAGAAACCGTCGGGGATATGCCCTCCTGGCACACACGCTCGGTAAAATGAGGTCGTGTGTGACCGGCGAGTGCTCAAATATGGAAATACGTACAGTAGAGCTAAAAATACAATTATACAGGCGAAATTGTTTTCGGTCGCAAGTACATCCCACACAGTCAGTCCCCGCTAAACATTTCCGTTCGTATGTACATCCCACACAGTCGCTCCAAGGAAAACGTTTCCCTTCACAGGTACATCACACACAATTTTTTCTGTTAAATCGTTTGTGATAGCGTTGCCATTGCACACGATATTAACAATTTTATTGTTTGCGTTATTGAATGCATCACACACGGTGCATAGAAAAAACTGTGTGGCAAAGGTTGTCCATCACACACAATTTTTATGTGGTAAACATTTGCGCAAGGTGGCCTAACGCAAACAGTTTTCAAGAGGATGTTGTGTGTGCAGTGGAGATTGATCGCACACGCAGTGGATCCTAGAAACGTTTCTGATCTCCACCTCTATCGCAGACGTTTCGCTTTCGCAAACCATGTGCAGTGTAATCCCTA
This sequence comes from Aegilops tauschii subsp. strangulata, assembly GCF_002575655.3. Lineage (NCBI taxonomy): Eukaryota > Viridiplantae > Streptophyta > Magnoliopsida > Poales > Poaceae > Aegilops > Aegilops tauschii. The sequence continues at coordinate 72,574,198 of NC_053039.3, read as the reverse complement.
ATTTAAAAATAACATGTTTTGAATTTGAAAGTAGGCACATCACTTATTTCATATCCAACCATGTTTATTACAAATATAGGTTCAACCATGAATGCATAATTCGATGCACAGGTACATATACTGAAGAACTACAGAAGCACCAAGTAAGGAATGATGAACCACAGTTGTACTAAAGACTGTAAAGAGAGAGGCAAAAGACATTCTGGTTGCTGGAGAAGGTGAAGCGGAATGCCCATATTGTGCCCTCCTCCATGCGTAATGCGCGTGCGACTCTAGGCTAACCCCTTGTGATGGATGCCCGTCCATCCTTCACTGTCTTCATTATGACTTCTTGATGCTCATTGTAGTCTGGATGAAATACTTTAACCTTCATTGCGTGTCCACCAATCATGTACTTTGCGAGGTAATCTTGAGTGAACTGCTTCGGGAACCACTGGGAACGAAAAAGATTCAGACATTGTTGTCTAACAACTCATTATGGGCAGTAAAAAGAGAAGGCTCAGAGTTTGTAGTTACCATCCTACAACTCACTGTTGTGTTGGATAGAGCATAAACAAATAATTTGCTTGCCACCATTCGTATCCTTTTGCTAATAATCCTTATCAGTTTCCTCACTTGATGCTTGTTCATGAATATCTCATTGCCCCATATGCAAAAAGGGTCGATGCGTGGATCCTTTCCAAGGGCATATGTACCTACAAGCAACAAGTCAATATTAGAAGCTAACAAGTGTCCAGGCCTGGATCTATATGCACTACATTATGGAACGACGGGGGGAGTACAAGCCGAGGGATGAAGCTAACCTCGGCGGAAAATGGTGGCCACGCCCGTTGTTGTCCTGCATAAGTAGTGGAAAGGCATGATAAGTACAGCAACCTTAACATCAAACAAATATAGCAAAGGTAAACAACATCATCTCCAAATGATAGCTTGAATGTGTTGGTTTCAGCATGCTATTAAAGCAGATATAAATGGAAGGCAATGTTACCAACAGTAGGCTTAACAGCCATCAAATATTGCAATTCAAACTGGTATTGCTGAAAATGACACTACTGCAGGATGCTGCTAACGCGACACTACGATCAGAGACCCTTCGACGAAACTGTGTGTGATGCAATAGTCGCAAACGATGGTGTAAAAAACCCGTCAAAAGGTGCAAAATGTTTGCGATGACGGATGCATCAAACACGGTTCGGATTTTAGTTGCGTGTGTGATGTGGCATACGGTTTAGTTCAATTAACTGTTTGCGATGAGGAGGAACAAAAGAAGCGGGCAGCCAGATGGAGGTGTGTGCGATATACAACATACGGTTCACTCGGATGAATTGTTTGTGATTAGGCAACACAAAAGAAACGGTCAGCCAGATCAAGGTGTGTGCGATATACGGCATGCGGTTCACTCGGATGAACTATTTGCGTTGAGACAAGAGAACAGAAACGGTCAGCCAGATTAAGGTGTGTGTGAAGTACAACATACAGTTCACTCGGATGAACTGTTTGTGATTAGGCAACACAAAAGAAATGGTCAGCCAGATCAAGGTGTGTGCGACATACGGCATGCGGTTCACTCGGCCTTGTCGTCAGTGTGTGACCTCTGTGGCAACCGTTCGCTCCCCACTAGTCTCTTCTTGTACCGTGGCAACCGTCCACCGCCTCTTCGCCTTTCCCTCTTGATTTGGAACTGCTGTCGCACGCTCTTCCTCCCTCCATTTGCCTTCACCCTTCCTTCTGCCATTGTTCGATCATCTTCTCCATGGAGGAAACAGGCCGGAAACGACCCCGTTATTCTTGCCCCGATCTGAAAGATGACGTGGTGGATGAACTCATTGATGGGTGCGACGTCATCACCTCGGCTAGCATGGCAGGTTCGTTCAAGACCATTCTCGACTCAACTAATAACATCATTACAAGGAACCAAGGGTCCAGGAGCGGTTTGATCTCCCCTATCTTGTTCGCCGTGACCCTGCTGACTAGCGCGGAGACGACGGAAGCCTCGCCTTGTGCAAGTTGATGCTGCTTGATAATGATACGTGTGATGTTAAGATGCCATCACTTGAGGGCAAGGCTTGGGCAGGAGCAAATGGAGATTGGGTTGTTTATATTGGGTACAACTGCGAGTGGGAACTTGTGAATGTATACACTCGTCACCGGGTTTCACTTCCAAAAATCTCAGACTGCCCAGAGGTTGAGTACACCGGTATTCTACGTGATTTCAAATACGATCATGGTGACTGTCGTCTATGGAAGATAGCAATATGTCGAGTTCCCAACCGCTCATGGGATTACACGAACTATGAAGTTGTTGCTATCTTCGACAAGCTTGTTGCCTTCCTTACTTCCATGCCTCAATGGATATTGCTCAAAAATCAATTTTTATACACGGATGAGTACTGTGATGCAATTCAATACAAGGGTCTTGTGTTTGCTGCCACCACTCGTGGCACTATTTTTGCATGGAATCCTGATGCTTTCTGTACGTTTGTCTTCCACCATAATTATAATTGTTTCATCCACATACATGCGGGTTAGCTAGTTTCCCTTTACTAATTAACCTTCTTGTGTTTCCAAGGTCCTGTAAACATTCCACCACCTATACTTGAAAATTTTTATAACCAAGGGGGAGATGACGATGCTGATGATCACGAGCATGAGGACCCATATACTCAGTGGCGCCTGGCAACTTATTCTGATGGATCACCTCTTCTTGTCTGTATACAGGGCACTGCTGATGTTACTAAGGAAGCAGGTGTTGTCTTTATACGTCTCCAACGTATCTATAATTTATGAAGTATTCATGCTATTATATTATCCTTCTAGGATGTTTTATATGCATTTATATGCTATTTTATATGATTTTTTGGGACTAACCTATTAACCTAGAGCCCAGTGCCAGTTTCTGTTTTTTCCTTGTTTTTGAGTTTTACAGAAAAGGAATACGGCGCGCCCACCCCCCTAGGCATGGGCCCCTGCCTCGTGGACGGCTCGGGAACCTCCTTGACATGAGACCTACGCCAAAAATTCCTATAAATACTGAAACCTCCAGAAAATAACCTAGATCGGGAGTTCCACCGCCGCAAGCCTCTGTAGCCATGAAAAACCAATCGGGACCCTGTTCCGGCACCCTGCCGAAGGGGGATCCCTCACCGATGGCCATCTTCATCATCCCGGTGCTATCCATGATGAGGAGGGAGTAGTTCACCCTCGGGGCTGAGGGTATGTACCAGTAGCTATGTGTTTGATCTCTCTCTCTCTCTCTCGTGTTCTTGAGGTGGTACGATCTTGATGTATCGCGAGCTTTGCTATTATAGTTGGATCTTATGATGTTTCTCCCCCTCTACTCTCTTGTAATGGATTGAGTTTTCCCTTTGAAGTTATCTTATCGGATTGAGTCTTTAAGGATTTGAGAACACTTGATGTATGTCTTGCGTGGGATACCCGTGGTGACAATGGGGTATTCTATTGATTCACTTGATGTATGTTTTGGTGATCAACTTGCGAGTTCCGTGACCTTGGGAATCTATGCATAGGGGTTGGCACACGTTTTCGTCTTGACTCTCCGGTAGAAACTTTGGGGCACTCTTTGAAGTACTTTGTGTTGGTTGAATAGATGAATCTGAGATTGTGTGATGCATATCGTATAATCATACCCACGGATACTTGAGGTGACATTGGAGTATCTAGGTGACATTAGGGTTTTGGTTGATATGTGTCTTAAGGTGTTATTGTAGTACGAACTCTTGAATAGATCGATCCGAAAGAATAACTTTGAGGTGGTTTCGTACCCTACAATAATCTTTTCGTTTGTTCTCCGCTATTAGTGACTTTGAAGTGACTCTTTGTTGCATGTTGAGGGATAGTTATATGATCCAATTATGTTATTATTGTTGAGAGAACTTGCACTAGTGAAAGTATGAACCCTAGGCCTTGTTTCCTAGCATTGCAATACCGTTTATGCTCACTTTTATCATTAGTTACCTTGCTGTTTTTATATTTTCAGATTACAAAAACCTATATCTACCATCCATATTGCACTTGTATCACCATCTCTTCGCCGAACTAGTGCACCTATACAATTTACCATTGTATTGGGTGTGTTGGGGACACAAGAGACTCTTTGTTATTTGGTTGCAGGGTTGTTTGAGAGAGACCATCTTCATCCTACACCTCCCATGGATTGATAAACCTTAGGTCATCCACTTGAGGGAAATTTGCTACTGTCCTACAAACCTCTGCACTTGGAGGCCCAACAACGTCTACAAGGAGAAGGTTGCGTAGTAGACATCATGTCTCGCATGGTCGCACTCTCCGGACCTATTCCAACATCCATTGCAGGGTATTCGGGATGGATACTATTGTAGTAGCGCCAACACCTTCTCCCTGGTTCAGTATTGAAAGTCTTGGAGGAAACTCGCTCTTCCTTGGACAAAACTATCCAATGATGGCGGAAGGCGATCCAGCTGCTGTTGACACAACGTTACTACCTTTTATGATAAGCAACTGTATCTATACCTCGGACATTGCTATGCTTCCCTACCATCCCAATATGGGTCCTGACATAGGCCGCTTCAGCCTGGATGATCAGTCCTGCGTTGGGTCTCGAGATTGACAGTAGCTGGCCCTTCCCAGAGAATCACTTCTGGTTCAAAGCAAGCATTTCCAACGCCGACGTGGTTGAGCTGAATTTCATTTCATCGCTTTGTTATTTGTTGTGTGAGAAAAACTTTACTTTACTAGAATGTTTTGTTGGAAATGATCTACAATCCAACGTGTATCCTTGTTGTCGTTGTGGGTTGATGACTTGTTGTATGTAATCAATGGTACATTTGCATATGCGTCCATCAACTCACGCCTGCTAGTGGTGTCCATATGAACAGTGCTAGTGATTTTAGTTGCAAAAATTAGATAGTGCTAGTGATTTTTAGCTGCATATTTTGACAAATCGCAGTGTTACAAGGTTGACAAATGGCAATGTTACTAGGTAAACAAATGTCAATCTTTCCAGATTGACAAATGACAACATACCCAAAATGACAGATGCAAATCTTACCCAATTGTTTCTACGTGGTTGCACACGGGTCATGCAAAACAACCGTTTGCGTTGAAGGGATGCAGAAATCCTGCTCGGCACATTTTCCCTTGGCTTCCTGGGGAAGCTGTCGGTTTGTGTACGGGTGTTCTAACTAAAATGTTTGCGATGAGTGTTTTATATTTAAAAACCATTGACATTTTTTTTCCAAATAAAATCGTTTGATAAGTCTGTACATTAAGAGAGAAAAACGCAAGTTCGTCCAAACCATATCTTTCATTTAGTCACACTGCGAATTTATATTCATATGATCGAGAATTCGAGATACATTATTAAACCCCCAAAAGAACTATTTCTGGCGGCGGCGGAGGCGGCGTGCCGCGCCTTCGTTGTCGTTGTCGTCCTCCGGGATGCTATTGTTGAAGTCTTCAAGGCAGCACAAAATGTTCTTCACTTGTAAATCAAACATCATGTCGTCGCGCGACCGACAGGCGGGGCGTGGGAGGACGGCAACTGGCGCCGCTGAGAAGTAGCGGTCGACGGCAGCGTCCCATGCCGCTGAGGAGGGCGCGTGCATGGGCACGGGCATGGGCGTGGCGGGTGCAGCCAAACGCATGGGGACCGGCGCCGTGGTGGGTGGAGGTGCGTGCACGGGCAGGGGCACGGGCGCGGCATGTGCAGCCAAACGCACGGGGGCCGGCGCCACGGTGGGTGGAGGGGCGTGCACGGGCACGGGCGTTGGCGCTGGCATGTACACGAGCTCGCGCGGGTCCACAGAGACCTCGCTGACGCCCGCGGCTTCCAGCTCTGCGATAGTGCTCGGCGACCAGCCCGTCAATGCTATGGGGATGGTCGCTGGCACGGGCGCGGGGATGGGAGCTGGGACGGGAGCGGGGGCAGCAACCACCGCGGCCAGCTCGTTCTGGGCCATGTCCATGAGGCCCCATTCCTCCTTATTTTCTATCTCCTCTGGCTCAAAGTCGACTTCACCAAACTTGAAGACTAGTGGCAGATGATCATTCTGCGCCATGGCGTTGGTGGAGGTCTGCGGGAGGGAGGGGAATGGGAGGCGGACAGTAAGGCCGCCCGTATTAAACAGCGGCTCGGGCGCCATTAATGGAGAGGAAGGCGGGCAGCCATGGAAGTCAAAGGACTCGCTTCCTAGTGAGCCTGCGCAGCGTACAGCTCGCACGCTTCTCGGGGAGCCTGCGTGAAAGTGCGTTATATCGACTAGAGGGGGGTGAATAGGCGATTTTTATGAATTCTTCACTGAGGAATTTGCGGGTGAGGAAATTCCTTAGCGAAGAACTACTTGCAGCGGAATAAGTACTCAGAAGTAGGCATAACAGAACACAAGCATGGTCATCATGATGAAATGAAGACAAGCACAGAGTACAGAAAGCATAAACACAGGATAGCACAGGATGAAGACAAACAGACTGAGGAAATTGAACTGAGGAAATTGAGAAAGTCTTCAGTCAAAGTCTTCAAACACAGATATGAACAAGCACACAACAACTATAATGAGGAAATGAAAGAGTTGAGGAAATAGAACCAGTAAGCTTGGTGAAGACAATGATTTGGTAGACCAGTTCCAACTGCTGTCTCAGTTGTACATCTGGTTGGAGCGGCTAGGTATTTAAACCTGAGGACACACAGTCCTCACCGTATTCTCCTTGAGCTAAGGTCACACAGACCTCGCCCAATCACTCGTGGTAAGTCTTCAGGTGACTTCCGACCCTTCACAAACTCGGTCACTCGGCGATCCACAATTCCTCTTAGATGCTCTAGACCATGACGCCTAACCGTCTGGAAGAAGCACAGTCTTCAAAGGTAACAAGCGCCGGATCCACGCAGGATCAATCTCTTCAGTGATGCTCAATCACTTTGGGTTTTTAGGTGTTTGGGTTTGGGTTTTCCTCACTCGATGATTTTCGCTCAAAGTCCTCGGAGGATGGGATGCTCTCAAAGGACAAGTGTCAGTTTCTCTCGGAGTAGCCAACCAACTAGTGGTTGTAGGGGGCGGCTATTTATAGCCTAGGGAGCAACCCGACATGATAAGACATAAATGCCCTTCAATGATATGACCGTTAGGTGGGTAGATATTTTGGGACAGCTGGCGCGTAGCACAGCAACGGTCGGAAATTTGAGTATCAAATTCCGCAGGGCTATCATGTTCCTCACTGTGTAGGCAATCCGCACTGGCGAATTCCTAACTCCTCAGTCAGAACAAATTCCTCAGAGACTAGAAGAACTTCGTCTCTGTCAATGAAGAATATGACTGAACTGTATGAGATTTCCAATGGCTTCACTCGAAGGGATTGGTAGGTGTAGGATTTTGAGTTGAGCATCACATGGAAATTTTTCCATAGTATTTCCTCGACCCCCTTTAACAGTACGGTGTTTCCTATGACTCAAGAAAGAGAAAATGAAACTACGAAAACAAAAGTCTTCACGCTTCATGTTCCTCAAACGAATACCAAGTCTTCAAGGTCACACCAATTTCTTCACTTTCAAAGTCTTCAGAAAGTCTTCAGAAATCCAAAGTCTTCAGTCGAAGAACTTCATTTTTAGGGGTCGACTTTCTCTGTAAATATCAAACTCCTCATAGACTTATAGACCTGTGTACACTCATAAACACATTAGTCCCTTAACCTATAAGTCTTCAATACACCAAAATCACTAAGGGGCACTAGATGCACTTACACTGCGCATTGGAGGACAGCTTACACGCCTCTCGGTCAGCCTGCGCACTGGACTCCGCTCGCACGCCTCCCGTTCAGTCAAGGTCAAGCAGCTGTCCGCACGCCACCTCCTATAGCCATTAAAATGAAGACCCGTGGCGTCACGTGAATGGTTAACAGAACGCACACGATTTGAATTATACAACCGTTTGAGATATTAAAGTATCAGCTATTTTTTCAAAATGCCTTTGTTGGCTGTTATTCGAGTGCGCCTTCTCTCAAAATGGACACAAAAAATACCACAGCATGTCGGGTGCCATTCCATGATAGCATGCCAAGTTCATGAATTTCAGACGAGTTTAAGATTTAGTAGAATTTAAAAACAAAGTATCTCAACGTTTTGCACGCAATCAACGGTGCCCTGCTGTTTCAAATTCATTCCCATTTCTTGCATGGGACCTAAGCATGCACCCAAGGACATAGATTTGATTTTCCAACCAATTTATATGCACTGGAGCATGTGCATGTAGTTCAAATTTGAATTATGCACATAAATGCATTGAAAACTCAGTTAATGCATAAAAATGTCCAAACGAACACCGAAAAATCACAAAATTTGACACAACACTCCTGTTGTTCTATGTTGACACGAGAAAAAAAATTGAAAGCAATAAGAAGCAATGGATATCGTTTCGTCCCCAAAGGTGGGACGTTCCCTATCGAAACCATCATGCTTGTTGTGAGAAGCTCTGGTTTGTGAGAAGCATATACCAAACCTGCCCCAAATGGGACAAAATTTTCACCACGCATGTTGATGCCGCTCCATGATAGCATGCCAAGTTTCATGAGTTTCAGACGAGGTTTGGATTTACTAGAATTTAAAAACCAGGCATCTCAACGTTTTCCGGCAATCAACGGTGCCCTGGTGTTTGAAATTCATTCCCATTTCTTGCATTGGACCTAAGCATGCACCCAAGGACACAGTTTTGATTTTCAACCAATTTATATGCACTTGAGCATGTGCATGTAGTTCAAATTTGAATTATGCACATAAATGCATTGAAAACTCAGTTAATGCATAAAAATGTCCAAACGAACCCCAAAAAATCACGAAAATTGACACAACACTCCTGTTATCCTATGTTGACACGAGAAAAAAATTGAAAGCAATAAGAGGCAATGGATATCGTTTCGTCCCCAAAGGTGGGACGTTCCCTATCGAACCATCATGCTTGTTGTGAGAAGCTCTGGTCTGTGAGAAGCATATACCCAAACCTGCCCCAAATGGGACAAATTTTTTACCACGGCATGTTGATGCCGCTCCATGATAGCATGCCAAGTTTCATGAATTTTAGACGAGTTTTGGATTTACTAGAATTTAAAAACCAGGCATCTCAACGTTTTGCCGGCAATCAACAGTGCCCTGGTGTTTGAAATTCATTCCCATTTCTTGCTTGGGACCTAAGCATGCACCCAAGGACACAAATTTAATTTTTCAACCAATTTATATGCACTAGAGCATGTGCATGTAGTTCAAATTTGAATTATGGGCATAAATGCATTGCAAACTCGGTTAATGCATAAAAAGGTCCAAACGAACCCCAAAAAATCACAAAAATTGACACAACACTCCTGTTGTTCTATGTTGACACGAGAAAAAATTTGAAAGCAATAAGAGGCAATGGATATCGTTTCGTCCCCAAAGGTGGGACGTTCCCTATCGAAACCATCATGCTTGTTGTGAGAAGCTCTGGTCTGTGAGAAGCATATACCCAAACCTGCCCCAAATGGGACAATTTTTTTACCATGGCATGTTGATGCCGCTCCATGATAGCATGCCAAGTTTCATGAATTTTAGATGAGTTTTGGATTTACTAGAATTTAAAAACCAGGCATCTCAATGTTTTGCCGGCAATCAACGGTGCCCTGGTGTTTGAAATTCATTCCCATTTCTTGCATGGGACCTAAGCATGCACCCAAGGACACAGTTTTGATTTGCAACCAATTTTTATGCACTGGAGCATGTGCATGTAGTTCAAATTTGAATTATGCACATAAATGCATTGAAAGCTCAGTTAATGCATAAAAATGTCCAAACGAACCCCGAAAAACCACAAAAATTGACACAACACTGCTGTTGTTGTATGTTGACACGAGAAAAATATTGAAAGCAATAAGAGGCAATGGATATCGTTTCATCCCCAAAGGTGGGACGTTCCCTATCGAAACCATCATGCTTGTTGTGAGAAGCTCTGGTCTGTGAGAAGCATATACCCAAACCTGCCCAAATGGGACAATTTTTTTACCATGGCATGTTGATGCCGCTCCATGATAGCATGCCAAGTTTCATGAATTCCAGACGAGTTTTGGATTTACTAGAATTTAAAAACCAGGCATCTCAACATTTTACCGGCAATCAACGGTGCCCTGGTGTTTGAAATTCATTCCCATTTCTTGCATGGGACCTAAGCAAGCACCCAAGGACACAGATTTGTTTTTTCAACCAATTTATATGCACTGGAGCATGTGCATGTAGTTCAAATTTGAATTATGCACATAAATGTATTGAAAACTCGGTTAATGCATAAAAATGTCCAAACGAACCCCAAAAAATCACAAAAATTGACACAGCACTCCTGTTGTTCTATGTTGACACGAGAAAAAAATTGAAAGCAATAAGAGGCAATGGATATCATTTCGTCCCCAAAGGTGGAACGTTCCCAATCGAAACCATCATGCTTGTTGTGAGAAGCATATACCCAAACCTGCCCCAAATGGGACAATGTTTTTACCATGGCATGGTGATGCCGCTCCATGATAGCATGCCAAGTTTCATGAATTTCAGATGAGTTTTGGATTTACTAGAATTTAAAAACCAGGCATCTCAACGTTTTGCCGGCAATCAACGATGCCCTAGTGTTCGAAATTCACTCCCATTTCTTGCATTGGACCTAAGCATGCACCCAAGGACACATATTTGATTTTTCAACCAATTTATATGCACTGGAGCATGTGCATGTAGTTCAAATTTTAATTATGCACATAAAAGCATTGAAAACTCAGTTAATGCATAAAAATGTCCAAACGAACCTGAAAAAATCACAAAAATTGACACAACACTCCTGTTGTTCTATGTTGACACGAGAAAATTTTTGAAAGCAATAAGAGGCAATGGATATCCTTTCATCCTCAAAGGTGGGACGTTCCCTATCGAAACCATCATGCTTGTTGTGAGAATCTCTGGTCTGTGAGGAGCATATACCCAAACCTGCCCCAAATGGGACAAAAAATTTACCACGGCATGTTGATGCCGCTCCATGATAGTATGCCAAGTTTCATGAATTTCAGACGAGTTTTGGGTTTACTAGAATTAAAAAACCAGGCATCTCAATGTTTTGCCGGCAATCAACGGTGCCCTGGTGTTTGAAATTCATTCCCACTTCTTGCATGGGACCTAAGCATGCACCCAAGGACACATATTTGATTTTTCAACCAATTTATATGCACTGGAGCATGTGCATGTAGTTCAAATTTGAATTATGCACATAAAAGCATTGAAAACTCAGTTAATGCATAAAAATGTCCAAACGACCCCGAAAAATCACAAAAATTGACACAACACTCCTGTTGTTCTATGTTGACATGAGAAAAATTTGAAAGCAATAAGAGGCAATGGATATCGTTTCGTCCCCAAAGGTGGGACGTTCCCTGTCGAAACCATCATGCTTGTTGTGAGAAGCTCTAGTTTGTGAGAATCATATACCCAAACCTGCCCCAAATGGGACAAATTTTTTACCACGGCATGTTGATGCTGCTCCATGCTAGCATGCCAAGTTTCATGAATTTCAGACGAGGTTTGGATTTACTATAATTTAAAAACCAGGCATCTCAACGTTTTGCCGGCAATCAACGGTGCCCTGGTGTTTGAAATTCATTCCCATTTCTTGCATGGGACCTAAGCATGCACCCAAGGACACAATTTTCATTTTCAACCAATTTATATGCACTGGAGCATGTGTTTGTAGTTCAAATTTGAATTATGCACATAAAATGCCTAGAAAACCCAGTTAATGTATAAAAAAGGCCAAACGAACCCCGAAAAATTCCAAGATTAAAAACAACACTCCTATTGTTCTATGTTGACACTAGAAATTTTTTGAAAGCAATAAGAGGCAACGGATATCATTCCGTCCCCAAAGGTGGGATGTTCCCTATCGAAACCATCATGCTTGTTGTGAGAAGCTCTGGTCTGCGAGAAGCATATACCCAAACCTGCCCCAAAATGGGACATTTTTTTTTACCATGGCATGTTGACGCCGCTCCATGATAGCATGCCAAGTTTCATGAATTTCAGATGAGTTTTGGATTTACTAGAATTTAAAAACCAGGCATCTCAACATTTTGCCAGCAATCAACGGGGCCCTGGTGTTTGAAATTCATTCCCATTTCTTGCATTGGACCTAAGCATGCACCCAAGGACACAGATTTGATTTTGCAACCAATTTATATGCACTGGAGCATGTGCATGTAGTTCAAATTTGAATTATGCACATAAAAGCATTGAAAACTCAGTTAATGCATAAAAATGTCCAAACGAACCTGAAAAAATCACAAAAATTGACACAACACTCATGTTGTTCTATTTGACACGAGAAAAAATTTGAAAGCAATAAGAGGCAATGGATATCGTTTGATCCTCAAAGGTGGGACGATCCCTATCGAAACCATCATGCTTGTTGTGAGAAGCTCTGGTATGTGAGAAGCATATACCCAAACCTGCCCCAAAATGGGACAATTTTTTTACCATGGCATGTTGATGCCGCTCCATGATAGCATGCCAAGTTTCATGAATTTCAGATGAGTTTTGGATTTACTAGAATTTAAAAACCAGGCATCTCAACATTTTGCCAGCAATCAACGGTGCCCTGGTGTTTGAAATTCATTCCCATTTCTTGCATTGGACCTAAGCATGCACCCAAGGACACAAATTTGATTTTGCAACCAATTTATATGCACTGGAGCATGTGCATGTAGTTCAAATTTGAATTATGCACATAAAAGCATTGGAAACTCAGTTAATGCATAAAAATGTCCAAACGAACCTGAAAAAATCACAAAAATTGACACAACACTCATGTTGTTCTATTTGACACGAGAAAAAATTTGAAAGCAATAAGAGGCAATGGATATCGTTTGATCCTCAAAGGTGGGACGATCCCTATCGAAACCATCATGCTTGTTGTGAGAAGCTCTGGTCTGTGAGAAGCATATACCCAAACCTGCCCCAAAATGGGACAATTTTTTTACCATGGCATGTTGATGCCGCTCCATGATAGCATGCCAAGTTTCATGAATTTCAGATGAGTTTTGGATTTACTAGAATTTAAAAACCAGGCATCTCAACATTTTGCCAGCAATCAACGGTGCCCTGGTGTTTGAAATTCATTCCCATTTCTTGCATTGGACCTAAGCATGCACCCAAGGTCACAAATTTGATTTTGCAACCAATTTATATGCACTTGAGCATGTGCATGTAGTTCAAATTTGAATTATGCACATAAAAGCATTGAAAACTCAGTTAATGCATAAAAATGTCCAAACGAACCTGAAAAAATCACAAAAATTGACACAACACTCATGTTGTTCTATTTGACACGAGAAAAAATTTGAAAGCAATAAGAGGCAATGGATATCGTTTGATCCTCAAAGGTGGGACGATCCCTATCGAAACCATCATGCTTGTTGTGAGAAGCTCTGGTCTGTGAGAAGCATATACCCAAACCTGCCCCAAAATGGGACAATTTTTTTACCATGGCATGTTGATGTCGCTCCATGATAGCATGCCAAGTTTCATGAATTTCAGATGAGTTTTGGATTTACTAGAATTTAAAAACCAGGCATCTCAACATTTTGCCAGCAATCAACGGTGCCCTGGTGTTTGAAATTCATTCCCATTTCTTGCATTGGACCTAAGCATGCACCCAAGGACACAGATTTGATTTTGCAACCAATTTATATGCACTGGAGCATGTGCATGTAGTTCAAATTTGAATTATGCACATAAAAGCATTGAAAACTCAGTTAATGCATAAAAATGTCCAAACAAACCTGAAAAAATAACAAAAATTGACACAACACTCATGTTGTTCTATTTGACACGAGAAAAAATTTGAAAGCAATAAGAGGCAATGGATATCGTTTGATCCTCAAAGGTGGGACGATCCCTATCGAAACCATCATGCTTGTTGTGAGAAGCTCTGGTCTGTGAGAAGCATATACCCAAACCTGCCCCAAAATGGGACAATTTTTTTACCATGGCATGTTGATGCCGCTCCATGATAGCATGCCAAGTTTCATGAATTTCAGATGAGTTTTGGATTTACTAGAATTTAAAAACTAGGCATCTCAACATTTTGCCAGCAATCAACGGTGCCCTGGTGTTTGAAATTCATTCCCATTTCTTGCATTGGACCTAAGCATGCACCCAAGGACACAAATTTGATTTTGCAACCAATTTATATGCACTGGAGCATGTGCATGTAGTTCAAATTTGAATTATGCACATAAAAGCATTGAAAACTCAGTTAATGCATAAAAATGACCAAACGAACCTGAAAAAATCACAAAAATTGACACAACACTCATGTTGTTCTATTTGACACGAGAAAAAATTTGAAAGCAATAAGAGGCAATGGATATCGTTTGATCCTCAAAGGTGGGACGATCCCTATCGAAACCATCATGCTTGTTGTGAGAAGCTCTGGTCTGTGAGAAGCATATACCCAAACCTGCCCCAAAATGGGACAATTTTTTTACCATGGCATGTTGATGCCGCTCCATGATAGCATGCCAAGTTTCATGAATTTCAGATGAGTTTTGGATTTACTAGAATTTAAAAACCAGGCATCTCAACATTTTGCCAGCAATCAACGGTGCCCTGGTGTTTGAAATTCATTCCCATTTCTTGCATTGGACCTAAGCATGCACCCAAGGACACAAATTTGATTTTGCAACCAATTTATATGCACTGGAGCATGTGCATGTAGTTCAAATTTGAATTATGCACATAAAAGCATTGAAAACTCAGTTAATGCATAAAAATGTCCAAATGAACCTGAAAAAATCACAAAAATTGACACAACACTCATGTTGTTCTATTTGACACGAGAAAAAATTTGAAAGCAATAAGAGGCAATGGATATCGTTTGATCCTCAAAGGTGGGACGATCCCTATCGAAACCATCATGCTTGTTGTGAGAAGCTCTGGTCTGTGAGAAGCATATACCCAAACTTGCCCCAAATGGGACAAAAAAATTACCACGACATGTTGATCCGCTCCATGATAGCATGCCAAGTTTCATGAATTTCACACGAGTTTTGGATTCACTAGAATTTAAAAACCAGGCATCTCAACATTTTGCCCGCAATCAACGGTGCCCTGGTGTTTGAAATTCATTCCCACTTCTTGCATGGGAGCTAAGCATGCACCCAAGGACACATATTTGATTTTTCAACCAATTTATATGCACTGGAGCATGTGCATGTAGTTCAAATTTGAATTATGCACATAACGCCATTGAAAACTCAGCTAATGCATAAAAATGTGCAAATGAACCCCGAAAAATCACAAAATTGACACAACACTCCTGTTGTTCTATGTTGACATGAGAAAAAAATTGAAAGCAATAAGAGGCAATGGATATCGTTTCGTCCCCAAAGGTGGGACGTTTCCTATCGAAACCATCATGTTTGTTGTGAGAAGCTCTGGTTTGTGAGAAGCTTATACCCAAACCTGCCCAAATGGGACAAATTTTTTACCACGGCATGTTGATGCCGCTCCATGATAGCATGCCAAGTTTCATGATTTTCAGACAAGTTTTGGATTTACTAGAATTTAAAAACCGGGCATCTCAACGTTTTGCCGGCAATCAACAGTGCCCTAGTGTTTGAATTTCATTCCCATCTCTTGCATGGGACCTAGAAATTCACCCAAGGACACACATGTGATTTTTCAACCAACTTTTGTGCACTGGAGCATGTGCTTGTAGTTCAAATTTGAATTATGCACATAAAATGCCTAGAAAACCCAGTTAATGTATAAAAAAGGCCAAACGGACCCCAAAAATTCCAAGATTAAACACAACACTCCTGTTGCTCTATGTTGACACTAGAGGCAACGGATATCGTTCCGTCCCCAAAGGTGGCATGTTCCCTACCGAAACCATCACGCTTGTTGTGAGAAGCTCTGGTTTGTGAGAAGCTTATACCCAAACCTGCCCCAAATGGGACAAAATTTTCACCACGGCATGTTGATGCCGCTCCATGATAGCATGCCAAGTTTCATGAATTTCAGACGAGTTTTGGATTTACTGGAATTTTAAAACCAGGTATCTTAACGTTTTGCCGGCAATCAACGGTGCCCTGGTGTTTGAAATTCATTCCCATGTCTTGCATGGGACCTAAGCATGCACCCAGGGACACACATGTGGTTTTTCAACCAACTTTGGTGCACTGGAGCATGTGCTTGTAGTTCAAATTTGAATTATGCACATAAAATGCCTAGAAAACCCAGTTAATGTATAAAAAAAGGTCAAACGAACCCCGAAAAATTCATTCCCATTTCTTGCATGGGACCTAAGCATGCACTGAAGGACACAGATTTGATTTTTCAACCAATCTATATGCACCGGAGCATGTGCATGTGTTTAATTTTGAATTGTGCACCTGAAATGGCTAGAAAACCAGTTTAATGTATAAAATGTCCAAACGAACCCTGAATAATTCCAATTCTTTTACGGCACACATATAGTTGCATGTTCACTGTAGATAAAAGGTGTAGCAATTCAAACAGCATCCATTGCCGCTGTGACCACATTATGTAATTCAAATCAAGTAGATCCCACATAGTTTATTATCACCAGCCATGTGAGATGTAGTACAAAATATCTTGGAGCACCGTCGGTGTATAGTACGCCTATGGCTTATGCGAGAAGGTGCGTCGACTACAGTCCACAGCCGGCATGTCAAGCACACTAGCTCGCTCCCCAAAAACTCCCGCTCTGCTTCAGTCCCTTGATTCAAATTTCCAGTAGCCTCGGCATTTTAATCCCGCCTCTGCATCCCTCGCAATCTCAAAAATATCTGCTCGCCCTTGATCCAAATTTTTAGTAGCCCCGCCTTGTTACTCCCACCTAGTAAAATTTTCAGTTGCCGCAGTATTTCCTCAAACACAACCTTGCCCCCCTCGAAAGCATTGGTAGGTCGCTGCCGTCGTCGGCGCCTCCATCCTCAACCTCTGCCTGTGTGCCGGGGAGCTCGAGGAGCCAATGGCCAAAAAGAGGTTTATCGCGGCCTTTTCGCCCGATGCCGACGAGGTGGCCGCCGAGGTGTCCCCGTCGTCCTCCGCGGGCTTGATCCGCCGTCGCCGGTCCCCCGATCCGCCCGCCGCCGCGCCCCTACGCTGGTTCGAGGACTTCCCCGTCCTCCCTTAGACCCGGCAGCCGACGAGGTCCTACCTCGGGGTCCGACAGCGGCGGTGGGGGACGTGGGTCACCGAGATTATAGATCGAGAGACCCACACCAGCCGGTGGCTCGGTAGCTTCCACACGGCCGAGCTTGCGGCCATGGAGTACGACCGCTGGCAGGTACGCTACCACGGCGCGACGACTAGGTTCAATTTCCCCTTTGGCACATGTCCGGTCGACCTCGTTCCGCCGGAGCCAGGGGTGGTGAGCTCGGCTATGGCGCGGGAGTACCGTGAGGCGTGGGAGCGCCTCGAGGCTGAGGCCGCCGATGAGGCCTACATGCAAGAGCTCCGCCACCAGCACCCGGAGCTCATGGAGGTGGAGCGGGCGATCTTTGCCGGTGCGGAGGGCGGCTAGGTTATCGCGCTCTCCTCTGATGACGAGGTCGAAGGCGGCGAGGACAGCGGCGCGAAGGGCGGCAAGGTTATCGCGCTCTCCTCTGATGATGAGGTCGAAGGCAGCGGCGACGGCGACGCAGAGGGCGTCGAGGTGGGCCCCGAGGACAAGGAGATCGACATCGACGAGTGGAGGAGTGCCTTCCCCAATGACCCCGGCGACGGTACCGGCCCGGACCCGGCTCGCGGCACACCGTACATGACGAGGAAGGATTGGCTCGACCTCTACTTTGACCGAAAGTAGTTTAGCTTAGTTTAAATTTATGTTTTATGTTTGATTATGCAAAACTATCTATGTTTATGTTTGAATGCATGCTACTTTCGGTTGAACCTGCTTTGAACTTGATCAAATTGAAGTTTACAACCTTAAGTTTAGGGGATCGACTAGAAAAGGCCAAAAATTGCTAGAGTATATATATATATCCACTAAGGGTTTTAGTCCTTTAACTTTTTAAGGATCGCCTAGAGATGTCCTTATGACTTGTTTATTTCAGTTCTTCATAATGTGATGCTCTATATGTGCAACTATTTGCCGTGCAGTTCAATTTCATCAATAACAGTTTCAACAATACCACTATGAATTACGATATTTGGTTGTTGTTAAGGATATTGCAGTTAACATGCCTTTTCGTTTTTCAATTGTTGTTTAGCAACATGCATTGTACTAAATGACTAAATATGCAATCCCAGGCTACATAGCAACAAGGAAGAGTGTTACCTTAATGTTCTGATGATGTCTAGATATAAATGTAATAAAATCTTATATAATGGGATGGAGGGAGTGTTGTACTACATCATTCTTCAATTGTTGTTTAGCTTCTAATATTAACTTGGTGCTTTTAGGTACATATATCATTGCCAAAGATCCACACTTCGACCCTTTCTGCGTATGGGGCAATGAGATATTCATGAACCAGCATCAAGTGAGGAAACTGATAAAGATTTTTATTAAAATGGGTCAAAAGATGTCAATCGAACTATTTGTTTACACTTTATGCAAGACAACAGTGAACTATAGGATGGTAAGTAAGAACCCTGTAGCCTTCTTTTTACTGCCCCTAATGAGTTGTGTTAGATGACAATATCTGAATCTTTTTTCTTTTGCAGTGGATCCTGAAGCAGTTTACTCAAGATTACCTCTCAAACTACATGATTGGCGGCCGGCCATCACAAGGGGTTAGACTAGAGTCCTGCATGCCTTCTGCATCCAGGAGAGCACAATAGGGCCATTCCGCTTCACCTTGTTCAGCAACCGGAATGTCTGTCGCCTCTTTCTTTACCATCTATAATAGTTGATGTCTACTACACAACCTTCTTCTTGTAGACGTTGTTGGGCCTCCAAGTGCAGAGGTTTGTAGGATAGTAGCAAATTTCCCTCAAGTGGATGACCTAAGGTTTATCAATCCGTGGGAGGCGTAGGATGAAGATGGTCTCTCTCAAGCAACCCTGCAACCAAATAACAAAGAGTCTCTTGTGTCCCCAACACACCCAATACAATGGTAAATTGTATAGGTGCACTAGTTCGGCGAAGAGATGGTGATACAAGTGCAATATGGATGGTAGATATAGGTTTTTGTAATCTGAAAATATAAAAACAGCAAAGTAACTAATGATAAAAGTGAGCGTAAACGGTATTGCAATGTGTAGAAACAAGGCCTAGGGTTCATACTTTCACTAGTGCAAGTTCTCTCAACAATAATAACATAATTGGATCATATAACTATCCCTCAACATGCAACAAAGAGTCACTCCAAAGTCACTAATAGCGGAGAACAAACGAAGATATTATGGTAGGGTACAAAACCACCTCAAAGTTATTCTTTCCAATCAATCCATTGGGCTATTCCTATAAGTGTCACAAACAACCCTAGAGTTCGTAGTAAAATAACACCTTAAGACACGCATCAACCAAAACCCTAATGTCACCTAGATACTCCAACGTCACCTCAAGTATCCGTGGGTATGATTATACGATTGTAGCGACCCGACCTCAAATGGTCAAGTCTCTGTGCTTCAGTGTCATCCCTGGATCGGTAATGCTGACACACACAGTACTCGAAGGATTTATAACAGAGTAGCAATCACACACTTATTACATCGAATGTCTCAGAAGAGAACTTATTACAATAAATATGGCTTAAGGCCATCTAATACGATAACAGCGGAAGGCTTGGAAGATTAAGTGAGTCCATCAACTCCAACGGCATAGCTGAGCTGCACGGCAACGACCTAATGAACCTTACTCCTCGTCTGAAAAGTCTGCAACGTAATACGTTGCAGCCCGGAAACGGGTCAGCACCTGGAATATGCTGGCAATATAACACAGTAGAGCAAGAAACAGAATAATGCTATCACTACATGCATATTTGGCTGGTGAAAAGCCAATTTTTTCCTACAACAAAGGAATAAGTTTTATTTTAACTATCATGGTAGTTGAAACATCATTGAGAAGGTTCCTCCAACTCAATCCCAATTAAAAGTAATTATCAACCCAACAATATTAATTTAGAGTGATGAGATACTTAGGATAATTCAAGTACTAGATACTCAAGATGTCCATAACCGGGGACACGGCTAACCATGATTAGATTGTACACTCTGCAGAGGTTTGCGCACTTTTCCCCACAAGACTCGATCTCCTCCGTTGGATTTCTCGCACTACATGGTGTTTGAGAAACGGATGACCGAGACACAGTCTTTCAGAAACATTAATTCTTTACTCCGGGCAGACCATACCAACCTACATCCCTCTACCTGCTGATCCACCTCTTCAAGAGCTCATGCAACCTACTCAACTATGCTAGAGCCCATAATAGCTTGTGGCTGCACACGGAAGTTTCTAGCATGAAAATATCTCAGTTCCCTTTGAGCCTGGGTGGCGGACCTTAGGATTATCACACGGGTACTCCGGGATATCCTAGGATAACACTGGATTCTCCAGGTGCCCGACAAGCAATCCACCCAGATGTGTATTAAAGTTGCCACCTTAAGTTGAACCATTAATTAAATCATCTCACATCTGTCATGGATTCACTCACCCAAACCACGTCTACGAGCATAGCATAGCAATATAAGCAATACGTAGAAGTAACTCCCAAGGGTTTGAATATAACAGGGCAATAGGTTCTACCTCATCAACTACTTCCCAATACCCACAAGTTAATCACATCCTAGTCATGCAATGTTTGAGGATTGGAACTAATGCATAAAAACTGGGTATGAAAGGAGTATGATCAATGTGTTACTTGCCTTGCTGACGATCCACAAAACCTAGGGACTCGTAGTAGCACACTTCGCACTCCGGGAATTCTATCGCAAACAAACAATAGCATACATAAGCATTCAGGCAAAGATGCACGGGCAAAACTCAAATAAAAAGAATTGACCAGAAAGTTCAACTTAAGAACTCTGGTTTGCGAAAAGAATCAAATCAAACGGAGCAACGAAACTCAAACTGCGAAAGAAACAAGATCTGTTTACTAATCTGAACTAAAGTCAAATTTTACAGTACCAAAATCTTGTTCAAGTTGATTAAACATAAAGAGGGTTTCGAGACGAAGATCTAGGCGCTTGAATCGCCTGATTCCGATAAACGAGCGAAAAGATAAACTGGAACGAAAATTGGATCAGAAATCGCGATCGAAAATAATCGCGAAAAATCCGAGAAAAAGAAAAACTGACGAACAGGCTAACAAACGAACGTTCGCTATCTGCGGCTAACGAGTGAACACTGTTCGTTAAAACAAACATAAGGACGAACGTCCGCTAAATAAACTAAACCGAGAAAACGAACCGACCTAAAAAACGAACCTAGGGTTTTCTAAAAAAACCGAACCGGTTTTAAAATAAAACTGAATGGCGGCAACGACGGCTTATACCTCCGGCGAGGTCCGGCGAGGCGGGGCGGCTCTGGCGAGGTGCGGCTACGGCGGCGGGGTGCGCGGGTGGCGGCGGGCGGCGACGGCAGGCGGCGGGGCGGCGACGGCAGGCGGCGGGGCGGCGACGGCAGCGGCGGCGCTGGCGGTGGGGTTCGGGTGGTGGTGAGGGGGTCCGGGGGCGGCGTATATAAAGGAGGGGTGGCTAGCTTGGGGGAAGGGGCAAGGCGGCGCGGGAGAGGAGTCCCGTTCGGACTCGGCGCGCGGCGGCGGCGGTCTCCTCGTCGGGGACGAGGCTGGGCTGGGCCGGCTGGCTGAAGAGAAGATTAATTTTTGAAATAATTTCGCCGAAACTTAAATAAATCCTAAAAAATAAATAAAAATCTAAAATTACCAAAACAAATTTTCACCGTCTAAATAAAATATTTAGAACAAGATGAACATTTTTCTTGGCCCTAAAACGCAATTTTGAAAAACGTGCAATTTTTCTAATGAAAATAAAATAGCAATAAACTCCGAATAAAATCAAGTATTTGATTTTAATATTTTTCCTCCAATATTTCAATTATTTTGGAGAAGTCATATTATCTCCTCTCATATATTTTAATATGAAATATTTTTTGGAGAGAAAAATAATTAAAACCAATAATCCTCGTTTCATTATTTGATAAAACTCAAATATGAAAACAGGGAAATCCCCAACTCTCTCCGAGGGTCCTTGAGTTGCTTAGGATTTCGAGGATTGCGAAACGAAATGCAATAAAATATGATATGCATGAATGATCTATGTATAACATTCCAAATTGAAAATTTGGGATGTTACAAACCTACCCCCCTTAAGATGAATCTCGCCCTCGAGATTCGGGTTGGCTAGAAAATAGGTGTGGGTGGTCTTTGCGAAGATCATCCTCTCGTTCCCAGGTGGCTTCATCCTCGTTATGGTGGCTCCACTGAACTTTGTAAAACTTGATAACCTTGCTGCGGGTGGCTCAGCTGGCAAATTCAAGAATCCTGACTGGCTTCTCCTCATAGGTCAGATCACTGTCCAACTGAATCGCCTCCAAGGGTACTGTATCTCTTAACGGTATATCGGCCATCTCAGCATGACACTTCTTCAGCTGTGAAACATGAAACACATCATGAACTCCTGACAGTCCTTCAGGTAACTCCAACTTGTAGGCAACTTCTCCCATATGTTCCAAATCATGATACGGTCCTACAAATCTCGGGGCTAACTTTCCCCTGACTCCAAAATGTTTCACTCCTCGCAAGGGTGACACTCGCAGATATGCTCTGTCTCCAATTTCATAGGTTACCTCCTTGCGTTTCGAATCTGCATAACTCTTCTGCCTGGACTAAGCTACCTTCAGTCTATCTCGGATCAACTTAACTTTCTCTTCAGACTCCTTGATCAAGTCCGGTCCAAACAACTGTCGGTCTCCAACTTCATCCCACATCAACGGTGTTTTGCACCTTCGTCCATACAGGGCTTCGAACGGTGCCATCTTCAAACTGGCTTGGTAGCTATTGTTGTATGAGAACTCTGCATAGGGCAAATTGTCATCCCGACTAGATCCATAATCCAGCGCACAAGCCCTCAACATGTCCTCCAGAATCTGGTTGACTCTCTCGGTCTGTCCATCCGTCTGCGGGTGAAATATTGTACTGAACTCCAATCTCGCTCCCAAAGTCTGGTGCAGTTGAT
Source organism: Aegilops tauschii subsp. strangulata (assembly GCF_002575655.3). NCBI lineage: Eukaryota > Viridiplantae > Streptophyta > Magnoliopsida > Poales > Poaceae > Aegilops > Aegilops tauschii. Next base: position 72,550,989 of record NC_053039.3, on the reverse strand, counting down.
GCCAAAACTTTGAGGTAAACTGTGTTCCTCTATCTGATACTATGGTCCTCGGAACTCCATGAAGACATGCGATCCTGGTCATGTATATCTTGGCCAACTTCGCACTTGTATAGGTTGTTTTCACTGGGATAAAGTGAGCCACTTTGGTCAAGCGATCAACTACTACCCATATAGAATCATATCCTGATTTGGTCCTGGGCAATCCAGTGATGAAATCCATGCCAAGTTTATCCCACTTCCATTTGGGTATCGGCATAGGCTGTAACAATCCTGCTGGCTTTTGATGTTCTGCCTTCACTCTCTGACATACATCACATACGGCTACATACTCGGCAATATCCTTCTTCATACCAGTCCACCAGAAACGTTCCTTCAAATCCAAATACATCTTGGTGTTTCCGGGGTGTATCGAGTATGGTGAGTCATGAGCCTCCTGAAGTATTAACTTCCTGATCTCTGTGTTACTGGGCACATAAACACGGTCCTCAAACCATAAGGTTTCATGCTCATCCTCACGAAAACCTTTGGCCTTTCCTTTGCTCATTCTTTCTTTTGTCTCGGCAATCTCTTTGTCATCCTTCTGAGCTTCCCGAATCTTTCCTAACAATGTAGACTGAACTTCCATTGTTGCAACAAAACCTCTAGGAACAATCTCCAATCGAAGTTCCCTGAGATCCTCTGCTAACTCCTTTGGCAATCCCGTGGTCACTAGGGTGTTAGCATAACTCTTCCGACTCAAGGCGTCTGCTACGACATTGGCCTTGCCTGGATGATAGTGCAGCTTAATGTCATAATCCTTTATAAGCTCCAACCATCTCCTCTGCCTAAGATTCAGCTCCTTCTGTGTAAAAATGTACTTCAAACTCTTATGATCCGTGTACACATCACAATGATTTCCAATAAGGTAATGTCTCCAAGTCTTGAGCGCATGCACTACTGCTGCTAACTCCAAATCATGCGTGGCATAATTCAATTCGTGTGGTTTTAGTTGTCGTGAGGCATACGAAACAACTCTTCCGTCCTGCATAAGCACACTTCCAAGTCCTAGGCGAGAGGCGTCGCAATACACTTGGAAATCCTTGCGTATATCCGGCAGAATCAGCACTGGGGTTGTAGTCAAACATTTCTTTAACTCCTGAAAACTTGCCTCACATTCTTCCGTCCATTTAAATTTGGTATCCTTCTTCAATAACTCCGTCATCGGCTTTGCAATCTTGGAAAAATTCTCAATGAATCTTTGATAGTATCCTACGAGTCCAAGAAAACTGCGGATCTCGCTAACTGAAGTGGGTGCCAACCATTCAGTGACTGACTGAACCTTGGTGGGGTCTACTGCTATACCTTCTCCTGATATAACATGTCCAAGGAATCCGACTTCCTTCAACCAAAACTCACATTTGCTGAACTTGGCATACAACTGGTGTTCCCTGAGTTTCTCGAGAACTAAACGCAAATGCTCTTCGTGCTCCTCCTCATTCTTCGAGTATACCATTATATCATCAATGAACACCACAACAAACTTATCCAAATATTCCATGAACACTTTGTTCATCATGCTCATGAAATAGGCAGGGGCGTTAGTCAGTCCAAATGACATGACTGTATATTCATACAACCCGTACCGTGTGGTGAATGCTGTCTTTGGTATATCGTTCTCTCGAATCTTCAGTTGGTGACATCCTGATCGTAGATCGATCTTTGAAAACACCTTAGCTCCTTGCAGTTGGTCAAACAAATCATTGATCATCGGCAGTGGGTATTTGTTCTTGATCGTCACCTCATTTAACACACGATAATCAACAACCATTCTTAGAGACTTATCTTTCTTCTCAACCAAAAGCACTGGGGCTCCCCATGGTGATGAACTCCGTCGAATGTAACCTTTCTCCAATAACTCCTTGATCTGCTTCTTAATCTCCTCCAGATCATTTGCGGGCATCCGATAGGGTCTCTTTGATATTGGCCCTGTACCTGGCAATAACTCTATCAAAAACTCGATGTCACGATCCGGTGGCATGCCTGGTAACTCCTCTGGAAAAACATCCGGGTAATCCTTCACTACAGGCACTTCCTCCTGAACAACTCCCGTGAGGGTATTTACTTGGCTCCCCCTAGGCGCATGCCTAGATACATACTTAATCCTTTTTCCCTCCGGGGTGGTGAGATAAATCGACTTACTAGCACAGTCAATGCTTCCTCCATACTTTGACATCCAGTCCATGCCTAATATCACATCCAATCCTTGTGACTCCAAAATTATTAGGTCTGACGGGAAAACATGGCTACCAATGGTTAGGGGTATCTGGTCGCACCATCGACTAGCCATATACTCTACTCCAGGTGAACTCACTAACAGAGGGGTCCTAAGGGTTTGGGTTGGTAGTTTAAACTTATCCACGAATCCTCTTGATATGTATGAATGCGATGCACCAGTGTCAAAAAGAACAAGGGCGGTAAAAGACTTAACCAAAAACTTACCGATAACCGCGTCTGGCTGCTCTTCAACCTCCTCCACATTAATGTGGTCCACTTGTCCTTTGTTGAATGGATTGGGCTTCTTACCAGCACTCCCATTGTCGTTTCCATTCTTCCCTTCAGGGCACTCCGTGGCATAGTGTCCAGTCTTCCCGCACTTAAAGCAAGTAATGTGACTTAGATCTCTCTTGGCGGGTGTGGCTGGATTGGAGCGGTTCTGATTGTTGCTTGTTCCGTTCCCAGTCCCATTCTTAGAACCATTGTGGTTATGCGAACTTCCTCCGGTGTGGTTATGACCTCCATGGTTATGAACAAGTCCTCCCGAGTTCGGGGTTAGACGAGGTTTCTGTTGAGCTCTTGGGTTATACCTCCCTTGTCCATACTTCCTCTTACGGCTCTCAATCTGCTGCTGCTTCCCTTCAATCATAAGAGCCCTATCTACCAACTCCTGGTAGTTGTTGAATGTTGCCACCATCAACTGCATGCTCATCTCATCATTCAGCCCTTCCATAAACTTATCCTGCTTTGCGGCATCTGTGGCCACATCATCAGGGGCGTAGCGAGATAACTTGCTAAACTCATCCATGTACTGAGCTACAGTGCGGTTCCCCTGGCGTAAGTTGCGAAACTCACGCTTCTTCATGCTCATAGCTCCAGTTGAGACATGGGTTGTGCGGAAAGCTTGCTGAAACTGATCCCAAGTGACGTTGCCTATGGGGAAAGTGGTCGTATAATTCTCCCACCATGAGGCTGCTGGTCCATCCAATTGATGTGCGGCAAAGCGCACCTTCTCAGCATCTGTGCAACCTGCGGTGGTCAACTCCCTTCCAATACGGCGTAGACAATCATCTGCAACTATAGGCTCGGTGCTACTGGAAAACACCGGCGGCTGCAACCTCAGAAAGCGAGCTAAGTTGTCAACTAGAGGCGGGTTGTTGTTGTTGTTGCCTTGGTTCTGGACTAACAATTGCATCAAGGCATTCTGCTGCTGGATCAACTGAGTGAGCTCCGGCGGGAAGGCAAATCCGGTGTCACGTCTCGGAGGCATCTGGTGGGTTTAGAGGGGAGAGATTAGAATAGAAAAGGGGTCTAGTGAGAAAGCACTACCCATATGCACATGAGACAAACACAATCAATCAAGCAAGGCATACAAACGGCCTAGAACTATCGTTGGAAGTGCTCAACTACTACTATATACATGGGGGAATACTACTAATTATTTGGTGGTCATCTAAAAAATTTGATCGCTAGAGGACTCCATAATGTCTGCTCCAGCTTCGTCTTCAAAGTCATCTTCACTGGGGTCGGAGTCGGTGTCGTCGATGATGATGTAGTTCTCCGGGCAAGTGGAATCGTCGTCCTCTTCTCCTGGCGCGGGGTCTCCCATGAATACTCTGATCTTCTTTATTAAGTCGTCATTCTTCTCCAATAGTGTTGCAACTTCCTCCTCATATCCATCGCGTGTAGACTTAAGTTCTTCTTCCAGCTCGATGATCCTTGTCTTCGCTTTCTTCAATTCTATCATGTCTGCGCACATCCGATTCTCCTGGCATCGAATGTGCTGGTTTAACTCCTGGATGAAAGCTGCAATGGATCTGTCCTTCTTGGAGCTGATCATCTCCCATTGCTCATCTCGGTGCCCACATATCTGATGGATAGTGTCCTTGAGATCCTTGTTGTAGACTTCTCCAATGCGTCCCATGGTAATGTGGGCTGCCATGCTCTTGCCTAGACTCCAGGTGGGTGCTTCAAAAGAAAATTCTATGGGCTTAGTGGTTGGCGAGAACGTCCTTCCTGGAACTTCAACTTGAATCATCCAGCGCTCCTCTTCTGGTAAAGTGGCGTTGTAAGTCCCGGTGAAGCTTGGTATTCTGATGTTCAGGTACCTAGTGACTTCCTTCAAGTGGCGTCCAAAGGGTGTGTCTTCATCCGGTTGTGCAAACTTGTTCTTCAAATCCGCCATCCTAAAGAGTAGAAAATGGAGAGGAGTCAGAAATGAGTAGAGAAGAGTGACCTATGGCTTATCTTAGTGGTCGTGTCCTACACTCAGCGTGTGCTCTGATACCATCTTGTAGCGACCCGACCTCAAACGGTCAAGTCTCTATGCTTCAGTGTCATCTCTGGATTGGTAATGCTGACACACACAGTACTCGAAAGATTTATAACAGAGTAGCAATCACACACTTATTACATCGAATGTCTCAGAAGAGAACTTATTACAATAAATATGGCTTAAGGCCATCTAATACGATAACAGCGGAAGGCTTGGAAGATTAAGTGAGTCCATCAACTCCAACGGCATAGCTGAGCTGCACGGCAACGACCTAACGAACCTTACTCCTCGTTTGAAAAGTCTGCAACATAATACGTTGCAGCCCGGAAACGGGTCAGCACATGGAATATGCTGGCAATCACTACAAAAAAATACACTTCCGTGATGATACGTGTTTGTCACAGTAGGTCGCGTTTTTTGTCATGCATGTACATCCATGACGATTTTATGACAGAATCAAGATAATCATACCTGTGCTGTCGTAGAAGTGTTCCATGACATTACCAAAATTATCATCACGGAAGTGTCCACTTCCATGACGATAAATCGCGCATCACAGAAGTGCTTTCGTCAAGGGTGACCGACACGTGGCATCCACCGAAACGGAACGTTGTTAAGCTATCGGGTCGGGTTTTGGATCCGATAACCCGTTAACAGCCCCGACCAATGGGAAATTTCCACGTGTAAAATTCTTATTGGCCGGACGAAACACATGTCAGCTCGTCAGTGGGTCAGATAGGCGCCTATGATATGTCGACACGTGCCACGGCCCACCACTGGCCCATTTAGCTTACAAAGCCGGCCCGTTTGACTTGGTCAAAAGTTAACGGGCTGGCCCATCAAAAGCCTGTTAACGGTCTCTTCGCAAATAGCCCATTTTACGGCCCGTTAGGCCCTAAAGGAAATCGGCCCAACAACGTCATGTGGGCCGTCGAATATAACACCAGCCCATTTCACTTTCGGCCCATGTATGGCCCACGACGTCTTTCGGCCCATATGAGGCCTTCGTATCTTTCGGCCCTTTATAGGCCCACGGTGACTCTAGCCCATAATGAACAATAATTTTCTTTATACCCGTTAACGGCCCGTGATTTACATGGGCCGTTTCCAGCCCGTGTTAGCTTTCGGCCTATTGACGGCCCATACGTTCTTGGGCTCCTTTTCGGCCCTCGATTACTTCTAGCCCGTTACTGGCCTGTTCCCCTAATGGGCCAAATTTGGCCCATGGCAAGAGTCGGCCCGTTACTGGCCTGTTCCCCTAATGGGCCAAATTCGGCCCATGGCAAGAGTCGGCCCGTTACTGGCATGTTACCCTAATGGGCCAAATTCGGCCCATGGCAAGAGTCGGCCCGTTTCTGGCCTGTTAACCCGTTGCGCCGTTTCCAGCCCGTCCTATATTCTGGCCCATTAACGACCCGTTATGCCTGTGACAGAATTAAGCCTTTGCTGTCCTACGGCCTGTTAACGGCCTATTACCGTGTTGGGCCGATACCAATTATGCCCGATTACGGCCCATGTAGACCCATTTATCCGACGGCCCGAGGCCCACCAATTACAGGCCCATTTATCGACGGCCCGTAGGAGACCCATGGATCCTACGGCCCGTATATGGCCCATGGTAGTTGCGGCCACTAGCAAACCAGGGAAAAAGAAGACTAGGAAATAAATAAGGCCGAAACTAACGCTAGGCTATTAAGGCGATTGCATAGATTACATCCACTCGGCATCAAAGATCGCCACCAGTGCAAATATAGGGAACACCCTACACTATACAAAAATGGCTTGCTATTTTCTTCAGCCGGTGGGTGCACGTTAAGAATAAATTTTGTATCGCACCAAAACAAATTACAACTATATAACAAAAGGAAGGTTGGCATAAAACTTAACAGTCTAGCAGATAAATGCACCACCAGAAGTTCAGAAGCTCAGTTCATTTGACCTGACTGTTACGTTTTCATGCTGTATTATCCGATGGAGCACCATAACCCTCGCCTTCATTTCCCCTAGGCTCATGAACAACATATCAAATGTCTGATAGTCTGGTTTCAAAACCATGCATATCTTGACGACATTGAGCAATGTTTCTCCTTGTTTCACAAAGGGTCTCTGTTAGGGAATGGACTTGTGTCTGGAGCGCAGATACAACATTATTTTGAGCTTGCGTATCTTGATCATGAGGCAGTTTGGATGATATTGCCTTAACAACCAACCCAGTATTACGCAGGAACGTGCTTTTGGCACTGTTAGTGGACAGGTACTGACCCACTGGAGCAAGAGCTGACATTGCGGTTATAGTTGCCTCGCCACCTTCAGAAGGTGGTGGTTCCACCATTTTTTCCATAGCTTGCTGAAAAGTTGAGGTTTTACATTAGTAGTACCAGAATAGAAGATATTAAGGAGGCAGCAAAACCAAACAAAATAGCTTTGGTCTATATACAGAACTTATTCTGGTGAACCCATGTAAAATATTAGTTGTATTTTATTGCAAAGTACATAATAAAACCAAGTTCCAAACATATGACCATGTACCATCGCTAATGTATTGTCTATTTCTTCACATTGTATTGAGGGCTAAGGATAAAGAGACGAAGTTTATAATACGGTAAGCATAGTATGACATCATTCATATCACAAAACAACTGAGAACAGACAAACAGGCAATTGTAACGTTGTGTGGGCAAGTCCAACACGGAACTAGATTACGGGTCAAGATCAAAGGAACATCACTCCTCTCTTTTAAACCTTGTAAGGTGCAATGATACGCTAAGACAATTGTGTATAAAATTGAAAAGAGTAATAGACATTGGTTGCAAACCATGCAGCTCAAGGCACAAGTTAGAGTAAGTAGTAGTTAAAAGGCATGAGGATTAAGGACTTACAACAGCGGCTTTGACTGGTGTAGTCATGCCCTTCTTCTTACTGGTGTGACAGTCCTTGAAGATTTCCACAGCATTTGGTTCAGGTACTTTTTGGTCCTTGCGGGCTTTCCTCTGCATTTCGAACAAGTCAATATAGATCTGATAATATGGTACAGCGAAAAGAGTGAAACAACAGCTAATTACAAGAGCCTCGCAGTGTGCAATATAGCTACGAGATCCTGTCGTCTGTTGGAATTTCACTTCCGTACGGTTGGCCTTGTTCTTTGAACAGTTCACCTACAAGAAGATAGATTTGTGTGGCACATGCATAAATAGGAGTTCAACATGTGATCTGATCACATATATATAATGTACCTGATACTTCGGATCGGGCCAGTGTTTAACAAGGCCCCTCCAGTCTTCATCCGGTATATTTTCCACTGGAGATGTTTGGGAAAGTTCACTGTTAGCCTTGCCTTCAAAGTGAGTTTTCCTCAAGTTATACCGATACTGTCGCGGAGCAGACTTGAAAACATGGGTGCAAGCTTGTCTGGTTGCATCATCTTGGCTATCCAACTTGAACCTCATCTGTTGAAAATTATGGGAGTCTCATTATCAGCAACCTAGAAAGTATGGGACGGAGCAAGACGATATTACTAGTTTCCATACATAACCATACTTACAGATAAATGGTCGAGGAAGGTGTTGAACTGGGTTTCGTCTTTGTCATTCCTGTACCGAATCCATGTTGGGAGGATACGTACATGACACCTAACGGCAACCGCTGTCTCTGATACTAACTTGGCTGACCCTATAGCATCACGTGGCCTTTTTAAACCTACCTCAAAACGGATCTCCATTCTTCCTCCTCTAGATTTAGTTAACCTATCGAGCATTATCCCTGATGTTTGTTTCCTCTTGTGCCTAGGTGCTAGTCCAACAACGAACATAGGAAGTGTTAGTGTACATCAAACTGTGAGACTACATATAAAGAAGCATGCAACTGTAACTTGACTCCAGCAACTACCTTCTTGCTGTTGAAGCTCACAAGGTTCATCTGATATTGCCAAGTCGTCTTGTGTCAAGAGTGCTTGGGAAGTAGTGTCAGGTGGCAAGGGAGCTTGGGAACGTGCTGCTAGCTCAGTTGACGCACGAGTAAGTCGTGCAGCTGGTAGTACTGTGGTAGGTGTTGCAAGAACTAGGGCTGTCTCTGCTTGTTTGGTGGCAGCTATTTGTTTCTGTTTGGATTTTTTGCAACTCGTGTAGCATGGGATGCCGTGTTTGTAGAATTTTCTGCTGGACTTTGACCTTCTATTACACCATCAGTACCAGCAGAATCTGCAGGATTCATCCGCTTCTCATTCCCTGCCATTCTGTGTTTCTTCCTCTTTCTCTATGCCATGTTAAGTCAAGCCGATAAGAAAAACGAATAACAATTTAGTTCTTCAGAACAAATTGATGCGTGATGCAGACGAACTGAACTTTGATGTTAGACAACCACATGATAGGAGGATGTAATATGTATGAAAAACAGGACGGAAGAGATAACCAGAACTATGATGTGTAAACTAAGAAGAAGACATTTCACCAAATTAGAAGCAATGCAATGGAAGGTAGACACCATATGAAAGATGCTACAAATATCGCTCTGCCAAGTTAACAGTGTCTCATCATAAATGGCGTTTAAACAAATGTGAAGCAGCACAAGAAATAAATCATATGCAAGATGCAAACAAGATCACACTACCATGTTAGAGGTCTCTCGTCATTAGTGCCATTGCATATTCACAGCATTGCATATTCACAGCTTATGATGTGTAAACTAAGGAGAAGGCATTTCAACAAATTAGAAGCAATGAAAGCTAGACACCATATGAAAGATGCAACGAATATCACTCTACCAAGTTAAAACTGTCTCGTCATAAGTGCCATTTCAACAAATTAGTAGTACAAGCTAGAAAAGAATGTGAGATGTAACCTATATCACACTCCAAAGTCAAACGTGTCTTATGATAAGTGATTGTTGCAGGTTACACAACAGTAGTAATTTGATGTAAGAACATGGTGTGATAGACAGATATTGTATGTTCTAGAAACAGGAACACGTGTCTTATTCAAGTATAATGTGTAAAGTAAGCAGATGGAATTCAACAAAATTAGAAGCAATACAAGCTAGACATCACACATAACATGCAACCACATATAACAGTGCCAAGTTAGAGGGAGCACCGGTGATGCTGCACTAGGGGAGACGTGCTCATCATAAACACAGCTTTGTTGAGTGTCTATGCATGTGTTGTCTTGGAAATCATCTTGGGGGTGTGGAGGAGTAGAAACTGTAGAGGCCCTCCGTTCGGAAGGAGCACCTTTATCCGTTGCCTTGCTAACTTCCTTCCGCTTTATTGATTCTGAATTGTCAAGTAAAACCGACAAGAAAAAGCAATAAAATTCTCTCTTCAGAACTCATTCATGCATGATACTGACAATCACTACTTTGATGTAAGGCAAACACATGATACCAGGATGGAATATGTACGAAAAATAGGACGGCATGGCATGTTCACAACTGTTTGTGTAAACTAAGCAGAAACCATTCCAGCAAATAAGAAGCAATGCAAGCTAGACACCACATGAAAGATGCAACCAATATGACTCTGCCAAGTTAAAAGCGTCCCATCATAAATGGAATTTCAACAAATTAGAAGCAGCGCATGCTATAAATCATATGAAAGATGCAACTAATATCGCACTGCATATACTAAAGGTGTCTCGTCATGTTGACTGATGCGGGATACAAAAAAACAATAGTTTTATGTAAGGACATGCTTAATAGACAGATGTACTATGTACTAAATACAGGAAGGCATGTCACATTAACAGGTATAATGTATAAGCTAAGCAGACTAGCACATGCAGTTTAACCAGATTGGAAGAATTACAATCTAGACACCATATGCAACATGCAACCACATATCACGCTGCCAAGTTAGAGCAAGCACCTGCGATGCTAGTGTAGGGGAAATGCTGTAATCAACTACAGAGCTATGTTCACTATCTTCATCTAGCATTTCTGTTTCTTGAGAATCATGTCTGGAGGCCGACGTTGCATTCTTTAAATGAGGAGTAGTCCCCTTGCCTGCCTGCCTCGTCATAAGTGATTGATGAGGGATACACAAGAACATTAGTTTGATGTAAGAACATGGTTAATACACAGATGTACTAGTATGTACCAAAAACAGAAAGGCATGTCATATTCAAAGGTATAATTTGTAAGCTAAGCAGATGCAATTTAACCAAATTGGAAGCAATACAAGCTAGACATCCGGCTGGAGTGGTGAGCATGATCATCTAGGACCTGAGAGCCTGGTGGGAGGCGGGCTGCTTCGCCACCATCGCAGCTTTTTAGTTGGCTTCCAGGTGATGCTTATCTTTGCTGGGCTTGTCACTGGCTCGGCCAGTGCCCTGACTAGCTATTTGTCTTCTGGTGCTCACGGGATGGTGGTTCATGTAAAAAAATATCTTTCCTTATCTTACCGACTTTGGCCTTTCGAATACAAGCTAGACACCATATGGAACATGCAACCACATATGACACCGCGAAGTTAAAGCAAGCACCTGGGATGGTGGTTCATTGCGAGCGAGGTCATCAACTCCAGAGCTACGTTTACCGTCTCCATCTGCTGACACGGCACCCTTTATAGAGCTGTAACGTGTCTTGCCTACCCGCACACGAAGCTGGACCGACTTCTCTCTTTTCTTTTTGGCTTCTCTCATGGCAGCAGAGTCTGAAATACCCTTGCATAAAAACACAATAGTGAGAGTAAGGGTGAAGTGTGTGCAGAACTAGTGCACTGTAAAAGTAGCAGATAGCAGGTGGCTGGAAAATAAATGACAGGAGACATATGATAGCTCTACAACATTGCATGGCGAACAAAATTAGATTCTACTCCGTATGATTTTGTAATATATGAGCACAGGAAATGCAGGTACTCCTCCAGCACACCACCACATGTGGTCATATCTAAGATAACAGACGACTGAAAATAAATAGGTCAGTCGATTTTTTTAATGAACCGTCTGATCTATAAGGAACGGGCAGATGGCCTTCGTCTACCTCCCGCCAGTCACTGTTGACGATCTTTATTGAACCGCCAGCGACCACCGGCCCAGACCCCTGCCTCCGCGGCCCCGCCCTCCCATCGACCTCACACCACCGCCGTGCTTGGCAGCGCCCCCAGGCCATCCCTTTAATCCCGGCCGACATCCAGATCGGGCGCCAGTAGCTCTAGGCCGCACACGCCCCTAAGATAAACACCAAGGCGCTGCTTCCCCGGCGTAATAGGCGTGCTAGCGCCTGTTACGCTGGGGAATGCTTCCGTTAATTGGGAATCAACTGGCTAGAAATTGAAATTCAGGGGGGCGGACCTCTAGCTAAGGTGAAATAGTATATGAGGAGAAACCTTGTGCATCGCGAGTTACTAGGAACATCTAGTATCAAGAAGAAGCGGTCAACTAGTGTCTTCTATGGGATGAATACCGTGCAAGCAGAGACGTAAGATTTGCACGAGTAAGGGAAGAGGAGTACCTTTTTCGGTTGCCGGTGTGGTCACCTCCACATGTTGCGTCGATCTTCTTCTTTTTACCGGGGAAACCGATGTTCTGGAGGGTGCAGGCTTGGACGAACCCATGGCCAAATTGTTGACTATGTTGCCGTGGCCGTATGTCGGCGGAGGGGAAGCAGATCCGAGGCGGCGAAGGACGGCGTAGCAGGAACAGCTCCGGTGCGGTGGAGGGTGGTGAAGTTGGAGCGGCAGCGGTGAGGCGCATGACGGCGTGGTTGAACTGGCTCGGGTACGGACGGCTCGGCCTAGGATTCAACTACTAGCTGTGGAGGGCGTTGCGGTTGAGGTTGCGGTGGACGACGACGTCGGGGTATCGGCTCTGGCGTGATGGAGGAGGGCGGCGGTTGATGGGTGGGATGGGGTGGCGGATGGAGGACGTCAGGGTTTCGCGGCTAGTGGAGAGGTAGTTTTGGCGCCCACGGAGTACGAATGGGGAATCGGACGGGTGGGGGAACCATGTTTCGGTCTGGGACGCGCTTGTTTTTGGCTTTTTTTGAATAGAAGATGGGACGCGCTTGCTTGAAATTTGGGGAAAGTACAAACTTTGCCCCCCTCTTAAATTTCGGACCTGCGGGTCGGGGGTAGGATGGTAATCCCAGGTGTCCCAAATAGTGGGCGGGAGCGATTTTGATCGCGCGCATGTGTGCTTAGGCGGCCATTGTGTATGAATGTTTTTCGGATGCGGTTGCGTGGCGTCTAGATGAAGCTACAAACCTACCCTGGTTTAGACCTTTGGACGTCGGGCCGGTAGGTTTCACGGGTCGGAGTTATTAGAAAAGTAATTTCCTTGTACTACCAAACATTGGTCTCACGCGGTTTCGGGCGAGTAGAGGCTCTTTTGGCGCTTCGTTCGAAATTTTGAAACACAAGCATTCACGTTTATAGTACTCTTGAACTATGAGGATTGACCTAAATAGACAACGTTATATTTGACCTTGTATGTTTGAAAACCTCATTAAATTATCCGCTTCTTTTTGAAATTTTGACACGAAAATCCTATAACTACGATTATTTTGGAATGGAGGAGCTAAATTTGAATCTATTTTGTACACGACTACATATGCTATTATGTACAAAATCAGAGCAAAGATTGGTGCCCCCATAATTTAGGTATGGTTTACAAATGCCATGATATCAAATTCAAATAATTTAATGGACTTCATGTTGAATTCGATTTTTTTAAACCACCTTAAGTTGAATTCAAATGTATGCTAGTTCATAGGTAGCTATTTATAATGTCCATTGTGTAACTTTCGTATGTATAATGTGCTTTACACACACAACATGAACTATACTCACGTTTACATTCGATTGCTAAAGCGATGCATTGTCTGGAGTTCAAAATACTAACTATGTGGATCAATTGTGTCGAATAATAACATAGACATGCTCAAATTCGATAGAATCTAGATGTCTGATGGATCAATGACCGCTCCTTACGCGAATTGCAAATATCATGATCCCATCCTAATATTTGGATACAATTTATATCTTTAATCAATGTGTAGAGCAGTCTTTTACGCGTAGTTTCACTCTCCATCGGTGGTCTCTCACACATGCTCACACACTCTCTCCCGAGGTGTCTTTCTCGCACACATGCTCTAGATATAACCCTCCCTCCCTCTCGTAACCATTTACAACTGTTTCACTAACCTTTATCACAAGCACTCTTCCTCTCGCAAACATACAGACGCACAATCCTCATCGACCCTTTCTATATACATGGACCTGCCTACGTGTCTCATGTACGCACATTGTCTTTACGCCTGTCTCTCACGCATTGTCTCACACCTCTCTTCCTAATCGACGAGTATGATTCTAGCAGAGCATTCTGTAGGATGCCCCTTAAAGTTAGGTTGGATGAATAGTAATATCAGAGATAAAGGGGTTACCTTAGTCCGAGAACCTAGGGTTACAAATCCTAGCCGGCTTTGTCAGTGAACATGGAGTCCTTCACAATTCTGCTATCTTTGTCTTGTACGACTAGTCATCCATGGGTCTTCCTAAATGCGTCACGGGCCGACCAATGTGGCGCAGGTCGGAACCGAACGAAGGGCCTCACCTCGACCCACTGGACCTCACGCGGTGACACACCCTCTGCCCCCACGTCTCATTATCTTCTCACACCCACACATACCAACACAAACACCACACACACAGAAAATTTCTCCTCGTGCCTCTATTCCCCCCCCCTTGCATATACACACTCAAGGGAATGGAATCTCTTGTCGTGACGTCATATTCGTCTCTCTCTAGACCACTCTCATTTCTCGTGCTACCTCTCCCACGCCCCCCCCCCCCCCCCCCGCGTCGGCCCCTCTATCCATGCCTCTCTCGAATATGTAATACACACACATACCTCTCTAGGCCCCGCCAAATGCATCAACTACACATTCACACATGTTACATCACGTACCCCATTGATCTAAAAAGCCCTGTCTTCACGTTTATTTCGCATACAACATTCCTTTTGAATGAAGTGTGGCCAAAAAATTATTTTAGAGTTTCTACATATATACAACATTACAAAGTTATATGGAGAAGTACGAACGCTAATTTGCATTGCATGGTGCCCACAATGATATTTATTCCGCACTGTGAATTTGTATATTTTTATACTATATACAAAGTTACTCATAATAAAGAGAAACGAAGAGCATCTCTCTCTCCATCGCATACCCCCCCTGTACGCCCCTTTCACGTATGCACACAAAACTATCTCCAGGTCCTCTAAAAGTAAGCCCCCAGAAAATTCACGCATGTTTCATCTTTCTCTCGCGATATATGCAATGACGATCATTGTATTTGAAGCGAAAGCACGATACATACATTGGACTTCAGAATCCACTCATTACGGTCACCATCTACGTTTAGTGGTTATTATACAGTCACGGGCTCACCGTACAACTCTGTATTTGCTCATGACATGACTAGTTGACCAGTTAAATGCTCCATGTGGCACCTCTAGTGTTGCATCACATTATCTCACTACCATCGTGCCCACCTGTCGACTTGTATCTACTCTACATCTACACTCTTATAAAATACATAAAATACACTCTTATAAAAAACAGAGTTGGTGATGATGGTGTGCCTGCCATCCTGCAATATAGGCCGTCCGATTTATATCTGACGGATAGGAAAGAAACTATGGCAATTTTGCAAAAAGGTACCCACACACCTCTCCACATTTGCAAATAAGGCCTTCCCTCGTTCATCCTTTTCTCTCACAAGATAAACAAGTCATACAAATGCATCTTGATGTTACGTGCAACGCAAGGGCATCTTGCTAGTAAGAATGAAAACAAACGACAAAAAATATATTTGGACGGTGGTTCGAAGTCATGACCGCGGGCACAGCGGACAAGGTGGCCTTGTATTGGTATGCTGAGCCGTCTGTTTTAACACACAGGAGCTGGTGTGGTGATTATACACACACGCACGCATGCACACGAACTGCATCCATGCAACACTCACACAAACACATGCACCCACGCACGCACGCAACACTCACACGTACACACACAGCCACGCACGCACGCAACACTCACACGCATGCACGCAACACTCACACGCACACACGCACGCATGCATGCACACACCAGTACACCACACGACCAACACACACTCTCATGCTCAAGTGCTCAACCTACACGTGCATGCGCATACATCAGGCCCTGACAGACACATACACAACCAGGTGATTCCCGCGCATGGGTTGGAGCCTTGTCGCGCCTGCGTAAATTTGTGTTTATCTAACCTTTTGCCTATGTGAACTGATAGGTGGGACCCACAAGGAACGTGGTCAATTTAACTAGTCAACATGGCGCCACGCAGACTATTTGGCCGGTCAACAGAGTGCAATCCGATGCTGAACTGTGAGCAAGTGACCGTATAATCACCGCAAAACGTATATAGTGACCGTAATCAGCTTATTCTGAAGTTCGGTGACCGTATTACGCTTTTCTCTCTGTAGGCCCTCCAAAACTACATCTCTACACGTTCTCGCATGTTACATCTAACAACTATGCAATACAGCACTACTACTACACTCTAACACAATAAATCATATGTGTTTTTAGTTTTACTAGATATCATATTGTTACTTATAATTATTCAGTTTGCATACATTAAAATTGCCTTTGAAATGTATGGCCAGTATCATCTACCGCGCGGGAAAAATCCTGCCCTTTCCTGTTTAATCGGGTTTGTATCGATGGATCGTGCGAAACAGCAAAACTATAGTACTATACAGTACTACAAGTGACAGTTCACTGGGCCGTCGTGTCGTCTACTCCTCCATCGTAAGAGTGGAGCGCTCGCTTTAATAAATCTTCTAGTCCCTTTCGCCGACATGTGGGACATCAAGCTACCGGGTCCACGTGCCATACCGGCATACAGTGCAGAGCAGCCGGGGTGAAGCACCCCAGTCATGGCGCCGGCGTAGTAATGAGCAATGAGGCGTCAAATCACAAGCTGCACCTTTCCCGCAGTTAAGTTGGAGGGACGAAGCAACCATCATTTCACTCGTTGTTGAATCCGCTTCTCCCACATCTTCTTCAACTTAACCACGTGTTGCTTCTGCCGTTGTTCTGCCTCATGTGGGACGCGGATCGGCTTGGTAAAGCACTGACACGTGGGACCGCATGTTAGCAAACCGCCAGGACAACGTCCTCCGAAAATAAGAAGCCTAATCCTAGACTTACAAAGGTCTACGTAGCTGCTACGTATACTTTCCATCTAATCTATATATGCCCCCCTGATTTTCAGGTGGGGTGGGCCTAATCCTCTCCTTTAATCCAATCAAATAGTCCCACATCACATCAGTTCGTAACTTTACGTAAACCATTACGTGGATGTAGCATTGCTCAAATAAGAAACCTCCCCCGCCATCCGCGCGGCAAAATCACCTCCTTTTTACTAATATTGATTCTATAATTTTTTAGATCAATATAATTGAGATTTGTATAGATAGCACACAGGAGCAAAACCAAGTGGTACGGTTAAGGGCATCCACAATGTGTAGCCAAATGTGAAAATAGCTTTTGGCATCGTGGGAACCATTGTGGACGGTGTTGCCAAAGCCAAAAAGATGGAACCGAAGCTCCCTGATTGATTGATTGAAGGAATAGAAAAATGCAACGTCCCTCCTCTTTCTCCCATGCTTGGACGCATGTAGTACAGTATAGAGCACAGAGTCTACTCCCCTGTCCCTTCTATCACAAATCACAAAGCAGTGAGGCGTCAAATCACAAAAGCACAGACGAAGCAACCATCATTTCACTCTTCGCTGACTCCGCTTCTCCATCGTCTTCTTCGAGAAACCATCTCACCGCACTAGTACTCCTAGTAGTACTAGTAAAGAACTTCCTAGATGCAAATAAGGCGGTTGTCTCGGCTTGCAGGCGGCACTTGCGAACGACTTACCGTGGTCTCCCTCAATGGTGTTCTCCGTCGAACGCACTTCGCCAAACCACCCAAAAAAAGATATCGTCGACGTCACCGCAATGGGGAAGGAAGTCAAATATAGTTACTACCTCCATTTTTTTTGTACACAAGGCCAGTATATCAAAATTACAATTTGCAAAGGGCCACTAACACTAATCGAGGCAAAATTGATGGGGTTAGCAACCAAGGACATTAATATCCCCTGCATGCATGCGGAAGTGAGAAGGTTGGTTTGCATGGCGCTGCATTAATCAAGCGATGAGGAGTGAGATGGTTAGCTCTTTGGTCTTTGGAGAAAAAATACGCATTAATTGACACGTGAAACGAGGATTTGTATCGATTAAATCCCGCGAAGGAAAACCCCGCCTTTCTTTTTTAACACTAGTACTCCTAGTACGTACGTACTTATCCTGTTTGGGTCTAGGCCTTGCATTGCCAAACTTCGCCACACATTTTTGCCAAGCTTGCCTAAAGTTTTCAAAATGAGAAGGAGGTACACTTGCGCACGGCTGTCGCGGTCGCACCGCACCCTCACACGGTCGCTCCTGGACGCCGCGGTCGCACCGCACCCTCACACAGTCGCTCCTGCACGCCGCAAACCCAACCAAGGGAACGCACCCTCACTGACACGTGCTGTCGCATGTGAACAAACCAAACTTAGCCATCCTATCGCTGACACATATTTTCGTTCATAGAGTATGTTTATCCAACCGCATGTTGGGGAGTATCCGTACGGCCCGTGCGGTGGTCTGTTGGGGAAGAAGAAGAGGTGAGGAAGAAGGAAAGAAGGGTTAGGAGACGTAGGATATTCATCCAACCGCCTAAAATGGTAGACTGACCCAAGTCAGGCGACTTGCATAACAAATATATGTTTTTACACAGCAAAAGATCCATAAAAACAACAACATAAAGAAAAACTATCACTGCTCACGAAAAGAGACGGCCTCGTCGTCTTTGGCTGCCGGCGCAAACCAGCCGTCGTTGCCGATGTGTGTCTCCGCACCGTGGTTGTCCTCGGCCTCCAGCTACTCGTTCAAGCGGAGCGTGCGGGCGCTCTGCACGGACGAGAGCACAGCCCGGTTCAAGTCGAGGACGTCCGGTTCCGCCTGCAGGAGGGCCTCAATGGCAGCGGCATCCGCGCGCTCCGCGTCGAGTCGAGCCTCTGCCGCCCGGTTCAAGTCCAGGACGTCCGGTTCCGCCTGCAGGAGGGCGTCGATGAGAGCGGCATCCGCGCGCTCTGCGTCGAGTCGAGCCTCTGCCGCCCGGTTCAAGTCCAGGACATCCGGTTCCGCCTGCAGGAGGGCCTCGATGGCAACGGCATCCGCGCGCTCCGCCTCAAGTTGAGCCTCC
This sequence comes from Aegilops tauschii subsp. strangulata, assembly GCF_002575655.3. Classification (NCBI taxonomy): domain Eukaryota; kingdom Viridiplantae; phylum Streptophyta; class Magnoliopsida; order Poales; family Poaceae; genus Aegilops; species Aegilops tauschii. The sequence continues at coordinate 72,532,183 of NC_053039.3, read as the reverse complement.
GCCGCCCGGTTCACATCCACGACATCCGGTTCCGCCTGCAGGAGAGCCTCGATGGCAGCAGCATGCGCGCGCTCCGCGTCGAGTTGAGTCTCTGCCTCCCGGTCCTCCTTTAGTATCGCCATGTTGAACCGCCAGTCCGCCTGCACCATGGGGGACTCGGACGCCGGCACGAAGTCGACGTCCATCGTCTCATACCCATCGGGGGCCTTCAGCGCCGCGACCTCTGCCATGAACATTGGATCGGCTTCCTCCTCCTCGTAGCTTGGCTCCAGAGAACTCGGGGATTGGCCCGCCGCAAAGCGAGCTTAGGAATGGAGGTCTGTGGCGCCGACCGCCACCGCGATTTCTGCGCGGCGCTCCGGCGTCAGCATCTTGTAGTAAGTGATCTTGCGGCGCACCATGGCTTTCCGGTGAACTAGGGGACGCTTGATGCGGGCTAGGGGATCGAAAGGTGGCGGAATGGGCTGGAGATTTGGTGTGGTTTTAGGGCAGTGGCTGGCGTAGGCCGAGCAGCGAAGGTTCTGGTGTGAATAGTGGTTCCGGTGACGACCGGTCAATCAGTTTTGACTGTACATCACTCTTGTCGCGTTCGCGTTGCAGCCCGGCACGCTGGACCCTCCACATCGCTCACCGAATGGAACGCGCTTCGTCTTGCGTTTTCGCTCGCTTGTGGGACCGCAGTTGAGAGCAAACCGATGTCCCTCCCCCTCCCCCGCTCGCGTCATTTATTATACCACCACTCCCTCCGTTTTATGCGGAGTAAATAAAAACAGAGGGAGTATACTACGGATGAGGATCCCCTGACGTGGCCGAACCCATTGAGTAACTGACATGCGGGGCCTAGCAAGCATGGGGTCCGCCAGTAAGTGACCGAAAGGGAGGGTAAGGCAGGGATACCTACGTCAGAGGATCCACTTCCACTATACTACTTTGACCAAATGTTAGAGTAATAATATATGACATGCAACTTACACAAATGTTAGAGTAATAATATATGACATGCAACTTACACAAAGCATACAGGGTCTAATGCATTTTTCGAGGCTAACTTTGACCAAATGTTAGAGTAATAATATATGACATGCAACTTACACAAAGCATACGGTCAAATTCGTATGATTGGAAACCATCTCGAGTACAAATCTAGGGGTATGTACGAATCTAACAATATTGATTGGGCGTTGTTGAATGTTGATACCTTTTTGATCAAAGTAGAGATACTTTGACTACACATAAAACTTATATGTAAACTAGAAAGGATAGGGGGAGTATATTGTACATTCAAAAACGAAACGAACATTGAATACCCTTTATATATGATTTGCGGATGCTATGATCACCGGTTCAAAATTTTGAATCCACCTTAGGTATCACGTGCCCCCACTCATTCCCTCTCAATTTCATCTCGGGGTCCGGAGATCTATTGAAAGAGGACTAGGGTGGGTACATGCGAATGATACTCGGCGGAATGTTCAAATGAGGCATGCGGGAGGATGGACTCGACTGGTGGGTGACATGATCGATGGAGAAGAGGGTTGGAGAGGAATGAGAAATAAGCAAACGCCACATGATTATACTTGAACGGCTCAAATAAACAATAAGTTGTCTCGCTTGGCCTACATAGTGAAAGGCCTAATGCGCAACGCGGATCACTGACGCTCGAATATGGCCGGGAAAACAGGGAAACCGACATGTGGGGCACACCCGTCGGGACGACGTAGCGCAGACTAGTCCAACGGAGGAGCTGGCCCACGACCTCCTCGCCACCGACAACTGTTCATGTGGGTCGTTGGGGCCAACAACGGGGCGCAGCTCCAGCACCGCCTCTGGACACGGCGACCGCGGTGAGCGACACGCTCATATCATTGCTAGACACGGTCGGTTTCAGTGTGCCGAGGGTGGCGTTAGTGAAGTGGCACGACCAACGGTATGTTTGGTTTGTGCCCAAGGTTGCTCCATCAAAGCATTGAGTAGCCAAAATTTTGGTTGAGGTATTGGTTGCCCATGATTTGGCCGACATTGGCAAGAAAAATGAACTAGAGTTGGCTAGAGTTCATTGGCATGCCAAAGAAATGGCAACCATCCAAACAAAGACCAATCTTTGGGTCATGACCAAAATTTTGGTTGAGGTATTGGTTGCCCATGATTTGGCCGACATTGGCAAGAAAAATGAACTAGAGTTGGCTAGAGTTCATTGGCATGCCAAAAAAATGGCAACCATCCAAACAAAGACCAATCTTTGGGTCATGACCAAAATTTTGGTAAGGTGCACTTTGGCCACAATCCAAACACACCCCAACACCCAGCTCGTCGAGGATGCACGGGGCGCTGTGACGCGTCCGCGGAGTGGTGTAGCGCGACCAACTGCATCCTCTGGACCTGAGACCATGCCGGGTCGTCTTGCTTTTTCAATGACATGCGGGGATCGCATGTGAGCAAAGGGCATCTCCAACGTTGCCACAACCGCAGCTGACTACCCTGGCACACCAAAACCCTCGTCCCTCGCGCCGTCGCGCGGTGCGTTCCCAGCCGGCGCCAGCTGCCCGCACTCATGTTGTCCGTTCGTATGTCGTCGTTAAGAGGCTCGGTGCCCGAGGAACCAACTCCGGCGACTTAATGACGCACCCGGACGCTTGGCCTCACCGGAATGTGCTACTTAAAGCGGCAATGCGCAGCTAACCTCCACACCATAGCGCATCGTCCTCCTGTTGGGGATCGTAGCAGAATTTAAAATTTTTCCTACGCATCACCAAGATCCATCTATGGAGTATACTAGCAACAAGGGGAAAGGAGTGCATCTACATACCCTTGTAGATCGCGAGCGGAAGCGTTCCAATGAACGGGGTTGATGGAGTCATACTCGCCGTGATCCAAATCACCGATGACCGAGTGCCGAACGGACGACACCTCCGCGTTCAACACACGTACGGAGCAGCGACGTCTCCTCCTTCTTGATCCAGCAAGGGGGAAGGAAAGGTTGATGGAGATCCAGCAGCACGACGGCGTGGTGGTGGAAGTAGCGGGATCTCGGCAGGGCTTCGCCAAGCTTCTGCGAGAGGGAGAGGTGTTGCAGGGGGAGAGGGAGGCGCCAGGGGCTGTGGTGCTGCTGCCCTCCCTCCCCCCCACTATTTATAGGACCCCTGGAGGGGGGCGCCAGCCCTGGAACCCATCTGCATGGGGGGGCGGCGGCCAAGGGGGAAGGGGGGTGGCTTCCCCCCCAAGCCAAGTGGGGCGCCCCCCACCCCTAGGGTTTCCAACCCTAGGCGCAGGGGGAGGCCCAAGGGGGGCGCCCCAGCCCACTAAGGGCTGGTTCCCTTCCCACTTCAGCCCATGGGGCCCTCCGGGATAGGTGGCCCCACCCGATGGACCCCCGGGACCCTTCCGGTGGTCCCGGTACAATACCGGTGACCCCCGAAACTTTCCCGGTGGCCGAAACATGACTTCCTATATATAATTCTTCACCTCCGGACCATTCCGGAACTCCTCGTGACGTCCGGGGTCTCATTCGAGACTCCGAACAACTTTCGGGTTTCCGCATACTCATATCTCTACAACCCTAGCGTCACCGAACCTTAAGTGTGTAGACCCTACGGGTTCGGGAGACATGCAGACATGACCGAGACGCCTCTCCGGTCAATAACCAACAGCGGGATCTGGATACCCATGTTGGCTCCCACATGTTCCACGATGATCTCATCGGATGAACCACGATGTCGAGGATTCAATCAATCGCGTATACAATTCCCTTTGTCAATTGGTATGTTACTTGCTCGAGATTCGATCGTCGGTATCCCAATACCTTGTTCAATCTCGTTACCGGCAAGTCTCTTTACTCGTACCGTAATGCATGATCCCGTGACTAACGCCTTAGTCACATTGAGCTCATTATGATGATGCATTACCGAGTGTGCCCAGAGATACCTCTCCGTCAGACGGAGTGACAAATCCCAGTCTCGATCCGTGCCAACCCAACAGACACTTTCGGAGATACCCGTAGTGTACCTTTATAGTCACCCAGTTACGTTGTGACGTTTGGCACACCCAAAGTACTCCTACGGTATCCGGGAGTTGCACGATCTCATGGTCTAAGGAGAAGATACTTGACATTGGAAAAGCTTTAGCAAACGAACTACACGATCTTTGAGCTATGCTTAGGATTGGGTCTTGTCCATCACATCATTCTCCTAATGATGTGATCCCGTTATCAATGACATCCAATGTCCATAGTCAGGAAACCATGACTATCTGTTGATCAACGAGCTAGTCAACTAGAGGCATACTAGGGACACGTTGTGGTCTATGTATTCACACATGCATTACGATTTCCGGATAACACAATTATAGCATGAACAATAGACAATTATCATGAACAAAGAAATATAATAATAACCATTTATTATTGCCTCTAGGGCATATTTCCAACAGTCTCCCACTTGCACTAGAGTCAATAATCTAGTTACATTGTGATGAATCGAACACCCATAGCGTTCTGGTGTTGATCATGTTTTGCTCTAGGGAGAGGTTTAGTCAACGGATCTGCTACATTCAGGTCTGTATGTACTTTACAAATATCTATGTCTCCATTTTGAACACTTTCACGAATGGAGTTGAAGCGACGCTTGATATGCCTGGTCTTCCTGTGAAACCTGGGCTCCTTGGCAAGGGCAATAGCTCCAGTGTTGTCACAGAAGAGATTCATCGGGCCCGACGCATTGGGAATCACCCCTAGGTCGGTAATGAACTCCTTTATCCAGACTGCTTCCTGTGCTGCCTCTGAGGCCGCCATGTACTCCGCTTCACATGTAGATCCCGCCACGACGCTTTGCTTGCAACTGCACCAGCTTACTGCTCCTCCATTCAAAATATACACGTATCCGGTTTGTGACTTCGAGTCATCCAGATCTGTGTCCAAGCTAGCGTCGACATAACCCTTTACGACGAGCTCTTCGTCACCTCCATAAACGAGAAACATATCCTTAGTCCTCTTCAGGTACTTCAGGATATTCTTGACCGCTGTCCAGTGTTCCATGCCGGGATTACTTTGGTACCTTCCTACCAAACTTACGGCAAAGTTTACATCAGGTCTGGTACACAGCATGGCATACATAATAGACCCTATGGCCGAGGCATAGGGGATGACACTCATCTTTTCTCTATCTTCTGCCGTGGTCGGGCATTGAGCCGTGCTCAATTGCACACCTTGCAATACAGGCAAGAACCCCTTCTTGGACTGATCCATATTGAACTTCTTCGATATCTTGTCAAGGTACGTACTCTGTGAAAGACCAATGAGGCGTCTTGATCTATCTCTATAGATCTTGATGCCTAATATATAAGCAGCTTCTCCAAGGTCCTTCATTGAAAAACACTTATTCAAATAGGCCTTTATACTTTCCAAGAATTCTATATCATTTCCCATCAATAGTATGTCATCCACATATAATAAGAGAAATGCTACAAGGCTCCCACTCACTTTCTTGTAAACACAGGCTTCTCCATAAGTCTGTGTAAACCCAAACGCTTTGATCATCTCATCAAAGCGAATGTTCCAACTCCGAGATGCTTGCACCAGTCCATAGATGGAGCGCTGGAGCTTGCATACTTTGTCAGCATTCTTAGGATCGACAAAACCTTCCGGCTGCATCATATACAATTCTTCCTTAAGGAAGCCATTAAGGAATGCCGTTTTGACGTCCATCTGCCATATCTCATAATCATAGTATGCGGCAATTGCTAACATGATTCGGACGGACTTCAGCTTCGCTACGGGTGAGAAAGTCTCATCGTAGTCAACCCCTTGAACTTGTCGGTAACCCTTAGCGACAAGTCGAGCCTTATAGATGGTCACATTACCATCCGCGTCTGTCTTCTTCTTAAAGATCCATTTATTTTCTATGGCTCGCCGATCATCGGGCAAGTCAGTTAAAGTCCATACTTTGTTTTCATACATGGATCCTATCTCGGATTTCATGGCTTCTAGCCATTTGTCGGAATCCGGGCCCGCCATCGCTTCTTCATAGTTCGAAGGTTCACCGTTGTCTAATAACATGATTTCCAGGACAAGGTTGCCGTACCACTCTGGTGCGGAACGTGTCCTTGTGGACCAACGAAGTTCAGCAGTAACTTGATCCGAAGCTTCATGATCATCATCATTAACTTCCTCCCCAATCGGTGTAGGCACCAAAGGAACATCTTCCCGCGCTGCGCTACTTTCCGGTTCGGAAGGGGTGACTATCACCTCATCAAGTTCCACTTTCCTCCCACTCAATTCTTTCGAGAGAAACTCTTTCTCCAGAAAGGACCCGTTCTTGGCAACGAAGATCTTGCCTTCGGATATGAGGTAGAAGGTATACCCAATAGTTTTCTTAGGGTATCCTATGAAGACGCATTTTTCCGACTTGGGTTCGAGCTTTTCAGGTTGAAGTTTCTTGACATAAGCATCGCATCCCCAAACTTTTAGAAACGACAGCTTAGGTTTCTTCCCAAACCATAATTCATACGGTGTCGTCTCAACGGATTTCGACGGAGCCCTATTTAAAGTGAATGCGGCAGTCTCTAAAGCATAGCCCCAAAATGAGAGCGGTAGATCGGTAAGAGACATCATAGATCGCACCATATCCAATAGAGTGTGATTACGACGTTCGGACACACCGTTTCACTGAGGTGTTCCAGGCGGCGTGAGTTGTGAAACGATTCCACATTTCTTTAAGTGTGTACCAAATTCGTGACTTAAATATTCTCCACCATGATCTGATCGTAAGAACTTTATTTTCCTGTCACGTTGATTCTCAACCTCACTCTGAAATTCCTTGAATTTTTCAAAGGTTTCAGACTTGTGTTTCATTAGGCAGACATACCCATATCCACTTAAGTCATCAGTGAGAGTGAGAACATAACGATATCCTCCGCGAGCCTCAACACTCATTGGACCGCACACATCGGTATGTATGATTTCCAATAAGTTGGTTGCTCGCTCCATTGTTCCGGAGAACGGAGTCTTGGTCATCTTACCCATGAGGCATGGTTCGCACGTGTCAAATGATTCGTAATCAAGAGACTCCAAAAGTCCATCTGCATGGAACTTCTTCATGCGCTTGACACCAATGTGACCAAGGCGGCAGTGCCACAAGTATGTGGGACTATCGTTATCAACTTTACATCTTTTGGTATTCACACTATGAATATGTGTAACATCACGTTCGAGATTCATCAAGAATAAACCATTGACCAGCGGGGCATGACCATAAAACATATCTCTCATATAAATAGAACAACCATTATTCTCATATTTAAATGAGTAGCCATCTCGAATTAAACGAGATCCAGATACAATGTTCATGCTCAAAGCTGGCACTAGATAACAATTATTGAGGTTTAAAACTAATCCCGTAGGTAAATGTAGAGGCAGCGTGCCGACGGCGATCACATCGACCTTGGAACCATTCCCGACGCGCATCGTCACCTCGTCCTTTGCCAGTCTCCGCTTATTCCGCAGTTCCTGTTTTGAGTTACAAATATGAGCAACCGCACCGGTATCAAATACCCAGGAGCTACTACGAGTACTGGTAAGGTACACATCAATTACATGTATATCACATATACCTTTGGTGTTGCCGGCCTTCTTGTCCGCTAAGTATTTGGGGCAGTTCCGCTTCCAGTGACCACTTCCCTTGCAATAAAAGCACTCAGTCTCAGGCTTGGGTCCATTCCTTGACTTCTTCCCAGTAACTGGCTTACCGGGCGCGGCAACTCCCTTGTCGTCCTTCTTGAAGTTCTTCTTGCCCTTGCCTTTCTTGAACTTAGTGGTTTTATTCACCATCAACACTTGATGTTCCTTTCTGATCTCCACCTCCGCTGATTTCAGCATCGAATATACCTCAGGAATGTTCTTTTCCATCCCCTGCATATTGAAGTTCATCACAAAGCTCTTGTAGCTCGGTGGAAGCGACTGAAGGACTCTGTCAATGACCGCGTCATCCGGGAGATTAACTCCCAGCTGAGACAAGCGGTTGTGTAACCCAGACATTCTGAGTATGTGCTCACTAACAGAACTATTTTCCTCCATTTTACAGCTGAAGAACTTGTCAGAGACTTCATATCTCTCGACCCGGGCATGAGCTTGGAAAACCATTTTCAGCTCTTCGAACATCTCGTATGCTCCATGTTTCTCAAAACGCTTTTGGAGACCCGGTTCTAAGCTGTAAAGCATGCCGCACTGAACGAGGGAGTAATCATCAGCACGTGATTGCCAAGCGTTCATAACGTCTTGGTTCTCTGGGATTGGTGCTTCACCTAGCGGTGCTTCTAGGACATAATCTTTCTTGGCAGCTATGAGGATGATCCTCAGGTTCCGGACCCAGTCCGTATAGTTGCTGCCATCATCTTCCAGCTTGGTTTTCTCTAGGAACGCGTTGAAGTTGAGGACAACGTGGGCCATTTGATCTACAAGACATATTGTAAAGATTTTAGACTAAGTTCATGATAATTAAGTTCATATAATCAAATTATTCAATGAACTCCCACTCAGATAGACATCCCTCTAGTCATCTAAGTGAAACATGATCCGAGTTAACTAGGCCGTGTCCGATCATCACGTGAGACGGACTAGTCAAGATCGGTGAACATCTCCATGTTGATCGTATCTTCTATACGACTCATGCTCGACCTTTCGGTCCTCCGTGTTCCGAGGCCATGTCTGTACATGCTAGGCTCGTCAAGTCAACCTAAGTGTATTGCGTGTGTTCCGAGGCCATGTCTGTACATGCTAGGCTCGTCAACACCCGTTGTATGCGAACGTTAGAATCTATCACACCCGATCATCACGTGGTGCTTCGAAACAACGAACCTTCGCAACGGTGCACAGTTAGGGGGAAAACTTTCTTGAAATTATTATAAGGGATCATCTTACTTACTACCGTCGTTCTAAGCAAATAAGATGCAAAACATGATAAACATCACATGCAATCAAATAGTGACATGATATGGCCAATATCATTTTGCTCCTTTGATCTCCATCTTCGGGGCACCATGATCATCTTCGTCACCGGCATGACACCATGATCTCCATCATCATGATCTCCATCATTGTGTCTTCATGAAGTTGTCACGCCAACGATTACTTCTACTTCTATGGCTAACGCGTTTAGCAACAAAGTAAAGTAATTTACATGGCGTAATTCAATGACACGCACGTCATACAAAAAATAAAGACAACTCCTATGGCTCCTGCCGGTTGTCATACTCATCGACATGCAAGTCGTGATTCCTATTACAAGAATATGATCAATCTCATACATCACATATATCATTCATCACATCTTCTGGCCATATCACATCACATATCACATGCTGCAAAAACAAGTTAGACGTCCTCTAATTGTTGTTGCAAGTTTTTACGTGGCTTGTATAGGTTCTAGCAAGAACGTTTCTTACCTACGTAAAACCACAACGTGATATGCCAATTTCTATTTACCCTTCATAAGGACCCTTTTCATCGAATCCGTTCCGACTAAAGTGGGAGAGACAGACACCCGCTAGCCACCTTATGCAACTAGTGCATGTCAGTCGGTGGAACCTGTCTCACGTAAGCGTACGTGTAAGGTCGGTCCGGGCCGCTTCATCCCACAATACCATCGAAACAAGATAAGACTAGTAGCGGCAAGAAGAATTGGCAACATCTACGCCCACAACTGCTTTGTGTTCTACTCGTGCATAGTAACTACGCATAGGCCTGGCTCATGATGCCACTGTTGGGGATCGTAGCAGAATTTAAAAATTTTCCTACGCATCACCAAGATCCATCTATGGAGTATACTAGCAACGAGGGGAAAGGAGTGCATCTACATACCCTTGTAGATCGCGAGCGGAAGCGTTCCAATGAACGGGGTTGATGGAGTCGTACTCGCCGTGATCCAAATCACCGATGACCGAGTGCCGAACGGACGACACCTCCGCGTTCAACACACGTACGGAGCAGCGACGTCTCCTCCTTCTTGATCCAGCAAGGGGGAAGGAGAGGTTGATGGAGATCCAGCAGCACGACGGCGTGGTGGTGGAAGTAGCGGGATCTCGGCAGGGCTTCGCCAAGCTTCTGCGAGAGGGAGAGGTGTTGCAGGGGGAGAGGGAGGCGCCAGGGGCTGTGGTGCTGCTGCCCTCCCTCCCCCCCCCACTATTTATAGGACCCCTGGAGGGGGGGCGCCAGCCCTGGAACCCATCTACATGGGGGGCGGCGGCCAAGGGGGAAGGGGGGTGGCTTCCCCCCCAAGCCAAGTGGGGCGCCCCCCACCCCTAGGGTTTCCAACCCTAGGCGCAGGGGGAGGCCCAAGGGGGGGCGCCCCAGCCCACTAAGGGCTGGTTCCCTTCCCACTTCAGCCCATGGGGCCCTCCGGGATAGGTGGCCCCACCCGATGGACCCCCGGGACCCTTCCGGTGGACCCCCGGGACCATTCCGGTGGTCCCGGTACAATACCGGTGACCCCCGAAACTTTCCCGGTGGCCGAAACTTGACTTCCTATATATAATTCTTCACCTCCGGACCATTCCGGAACTCCTCGTGACGTCCGGGGTCTCATCCAGGACTCCGAACAACTTTCGGGTTTCCGCATACTCATATCTCTACAACCCTAGCGTCACCGAACCTTAAGTGTGTAGACCCTACGGGTTCGGGAGACATGCAGACATGACCGAGACGCCTCTCCGGTCAATAACCAACAGCGGGATCTGGATACCCATGTTGGCTCCCACATGTTCCACGATGATCTCATCGGATGAACCACGATGTCGAGGATTCAATCAACCCCGTATACAATTCCCTTTGTCAATTGGTATGTTACTTGCCCGAGATTCGATCGTCGGTATCCCAATACCTTGTTCAATCTCGTTACCGGCAAGTCTCTTTACTCGTACTGTAATGCATGATCCCGTGACTAACGCCTTAGTCACATTGAGCTCATTATGATGATGCATTACCGAGTGGGCCCAGAGATACCTCTCCGTCATACGGAGTGACAAATCCCAGTCTCGATCTGTGCCAACCCAACAGACACTTTCGGAGATACCCGTAGTGTACCTTTATAGTCACCCAGTTACGTTGTGACATTTGGCACACCCAAAGTACTCCTACGGTATCCGGGAGTTGCACGATCTCATGGTCTAAGGAGAAGATACTTGACATTGGAAAAGCTTTAGCAAACGAACTACACGATCTTTGAGCTATGCTTAGGATTGGGTCTTGTCCATCACATCATTCTCCTAATGATGTGATCCCGTTATCAATGACATCCAATGTCCATAGTCAGGAAACCATGACTATCTGTTGATCAACGAGCTAGTCAACTAGAGGCATACTAGGGACACGTTGTGGTCTATGTATTCACACATGCATTACGATTTCCGGATAACACAATTATAGCATGAACAATAGACAATTATCATGAACAAAGAAATATAATAATAACCATTTATTATTGCCTCTAGGGCATATTTCCAACACGTCCTACCTGGCACCACATCCGCCATGACCGCAAGTGCGAACGCTCTGCGGGAGAGCTTGTCTTCGGGGATGAAGCTCGAGGTCGCCGCCCTCGCTCAAGTCGCCTCTCGCGACGCAATAGCAGCATAGCCGGACGCGGACGCGGCCGCACAAGCGGTGGCCACGCTGGCGGCCGACGACGGGAGCACCGTCAGCCACGCGTCCTACTTGCCGCCGTCCAACGTCCGGCACCGCCGAGGTCGGGGACTCCTTCGAGGATGAGTAGGGCATGGGAGGCGGCAGGGCATGGTGTGCCAACTGGCCGGTCTGTATCCCGTGTTCTAATCTTCCTCGCCGGAGACCGCACCTTCACTTCACGGGTCTTGAACCCCGCCCCCGTACATAGAGATCGCAGATGGAGGACATCGGTCGCCGCCGTAGAATAGGTTTAGGGTCGGGTTTATTTTATTTTTCTGTCCTATAAAAGTTCGAAATGTAATGAAAATCTGTCTTGTTTGCATTAATCTCGGCCGGTGTATATGAACTTTCACAATAATATACATATTGTAGGAGTACTAGCAAGATGCCTGTGCGTTGCACGGAAGATCAAGATCTTGTGGGAGAAAAGGATGAACGAGGGAAAGCCTTATCTGCAAATGTGGAGAGGAGTGCGGGTAAATTGTCATAGTTTCCTTCCTATCCATTAGATACAGATCGGACGGCCTATATTGCAGGATGAAAGGCACACCATCATCACCAACTCTGCTTTTTATTGAACCGAGACAAATCTAACATGCGAAGTAAAATAAACACATAGGGTCTATACATACACAAATTATCTTAGGCACTCCAATAGTACGTCCACTACACATTCACGCATTTCACATCTTCCTACATCTACGGGAACCTACGAAAGGGTTAACATAAATTGCCTCTCTCTCTCCTCCCCTGATTTTCATGGTGGTGGGCCCCTCCCCCCCCCCCCCAATCTACAATCAACAGCTCACATGTTTCACATTACGTTAATTACGTAACTGGGATTACATAGGTGTAGCATTACTCGTCGTAAAAAACCCAACTAAGCCAACCTCCCAGCATATCGCGCAGGAAAAGACCCGGCCGCGCCGTTTTAGTCGGGATTACCGGATTACTAGTAGTAGTATCGATGGATCGCGCGAAGCAACAAAAAAAATTTTGAGGGGGCGAAGCACTTAGTTTAAAAGGAAAAAAGACGGTACACTCACAGCACTCCTGTCGCGGTCGCATTGCACCCCACACACGTTCGCTCCTGCACACGGCTCACGCAAACGGAATGCGCTTCGGCTTGCCTCTTTATTGACACGTGGGACTGCACTTGGAGAAACCGACCGTGCGCCAAACTCCCCCCGCCCACCGCGCGAAAATCCTCCCCCCCCCCCTCACACCCAAGAATTCCCCCCAAATCCGATTCAACCGCCCTTCGGCCAACTAGCCAATAATATTCCCCAAACCCCCCTCCCCCCTGTCCCCCTCCACTCCATTCGCTCCGCCAAAGCCGCCCTCCCCGCCGCGCCGATACGTCGGCGCCGCGGTTCGGCGATCCTCTCGCTCCCACAGTACGCTCTCGTAGACTGCCGTCCTCTAGCCGCGCCGCCACCTCTGGCTACGTTCTTGTGGAGGCGCACGGCAGTCAGCGCCGCCACCGCTAGCGACGTTCGTGTGGAGACGCACGGCGGTCAGCTTCTCCCACGGTACGCGCATTCTAGACTGAGGCCCCGTTCATGTCGGTGTAGCGCTGAATGTTAGCTGATAGACGCTGTTAATCTCACTGTTTGCCGAAGTAGTTTACTGTCAATATGCTCTGCTTAAGAAGCTTCCTTGCCCTATTCTGCACTCAATCTGCTTAGCTGAGATGGCATGCCAAGGCCGATTAGTTGCTAAAATATCCTGCCATATATTTATTGTGACGTAGATTGCCATGGTCCAGTAGCCAATCTGTTAGGTGAAATAGCTCTACCCCGTTTTATACTCGATCTTTGTTGTTGCGATGGCCTTTGATAGTTCGATGGCTGTGTACTCAGCCTCATTGACTGCTGAAACAGCCTGCCATAATTTGGCACTCAAATCTGTTTGCTGAATTAGCTTTACATATATTTTGTTACTTAGATCTGCTCGTCCAAATATCTTGCCATAGCTTTAGACATCGACCTAGGTATTTTTTTTCTGGACTTCATAAAAAAGCATATATGTTTTTCCTGTAATATCTAGTAGAAGAACTAATTTGTATGTCTAACAGATGGACATGACTTGGATAACTTCTGCTCGAAGATTCTCCGCTGCATATGTCGAGGGGGTTGAAAACGTCATGAACTTTATCAGAGCTGAGTACGGTGGTCCGAAATCAGATGTGCTCTGCCCGTGTAGCAGTTGTATGAATTCAGTTACAAGACCCCAGTCAACTATGCAAAATCATCTACACTTGTATGGGATGTCAGTCACATATACTAGGTGGGTTCATCATGGTGAAGCTGTGAACGTCAATGTTATTGACTACGTGGAAGCAGCAGATCACCATCTTGATCTGCCTGATGCTCAGGTGGAAGAGGAGGAGGAGGTGGTGGCGGAGCCAGTGAGTTTGACCAACATTGAAACAATGCTACGAAATGCTCGTGCATTCCGTGAACTTTCACCTGTAGAAGAAAAACGGTGGGCCCGCATGTTGGAACAATGCAACGTTGCTGTCACCCCAGGAAATAAGCTGTCAGTATTCTCAGCTATGGTCACCTTTCTTCAGGTGAAGACATCTGAGCAGATGACCAACAAATCATTCGATGCGATGTTGGCTGCTTTCCGCGAATCTTTCCCAGATGCGTCTGAGCTGCCACACACCTACAGTAAAATGAAGAATTTCCTTCATGCAGTTGGAATTGGATATGATATGATCCATGTTTGTAAGAATAATTGTGTTCTGTTCCGGAAGGATTATGCCAACTTAAGTGAATGCCCGAAATGCAAATCATCAAGATGGAAAGATGGCGATGCTGTGAAGAGGATTCCTCATAATGTTCTGAGACATTTTCCAATCATACCAAGATTGCAGAGGTTGTTTCATGATGCTGAAACAAGAGAGGATGTACTGTGGCATTCTAGGAACCAGGAGTACAGAGATCAGAATGTAATGAGCCATCCATCTCATGGTAGTGAATGGAAAAGCTTCAATGATAAACACAAAGAGTTTGCTGCTGACCCGAGACACATTAGACTTGGCTTAGCTTCAGATGGATTTAACCCATTTGGCCACCAGAGCGCCACATATAGCATGTGGCCAGTGCTTGTTATCCCTTACAACATGCCTCCAAATGTCTGCACCAAAGAATCAAACTACATGATGGCCTTGCTCATCCCAGGTCCAAAAAGTCCTGGAAAGGATTTTGATTTGTTCATGGAGCCTCTTGTGGAGGAACTTCAAAAGCTATGGAAGGGTGTTCTCACTCGAGACCTATATAGCAGCCCACCAGCTGATTTCTTTCTGCGTGCTGTTATAATTTGGTGCATCCATGATTATCCGGCTTTGGGCACTATGTCAGGGCGAACGACACATGGTTACAATGCATGTGTTCGCTGTGACAGGAATCCGCTGTCATACGCAATACTTAGCAAGATCTGTTACATTGGACACCGCCGTTTCCTTGCCAAGGACAAGTCGCATCCTAGAAAATACCGAAGACATGTGTTCAATGCAAAGCATGAAAACCGTGATGCGCCAAAGAGGCTCACCGCCGATGAGTTGCAAGTGGAATTAGAGAAGGTCAGGCATATTACACCAGGAAACCATCCTGGTAATGGTAGCGAGAAAAGGAAGCGTGGCAGGGTAGAAGAGAGATTATTGTTTACCCGCAGGTCCACTTTGTGGGACTTGGAGTATTGGAAAGATTTGGATCTGCGGCATAATCTTGATGTGATGCACATCGAGAAAAATATATGTGACAGCATTATCGGCACACTTCTTAATATTGAAGGCAAGACGAAAGATACCTTAAAATCTAGGATTGATTTGACACACCTGGGTATCAGAAAGGATTTGCAGGTGCAAGATGAAGGTAAACCACGGGATATGGCACCAGCTGTGTACGTCTTGGACAAGGTAAAAAGAAAAGAATTCTGCGAGGTCCTATCACGTGTGAGATTCCCACATGGATTTGCTTCCAACCCTGAAAGGAGAGTCAGTGCAGATGGAAACAAGGTACAAGGGTTGAAAACTCATGACTGCCACGTCCTACTTCAAAGGGTTTTACCTGTTATCCTTAGAGGATTGGGCCGCCCTGACTTATACAGAGCAGTTGCAGAGTTGGGACAGTAGGAATATCAGGATAGATGCTTTGGAGCGTCTTAGAGACAAGATACCAACTATCCTATGCGACCTTGAGAAGATATATCCTCCAGCCTTCTTTGATGTGATGGTGCATTTGGCTGTTCATCTACCTAATGAGGCACTACTTAGAGGTCCAGTACAGTATGGCCGGATGTACCCTATTGAAAGGCGGCTAGGCACTTTCAAGGGCTATGTTAGGAACAGAACTAGACCTGAGGGTTCCATTGCAGAGGCCTACATTCCTACAGAAGCGTTGACATTCTGCTCAAAATACATTGAAACAGTTGATCAGCTTAGCAAAGAGGTGGGTGAAGACAATCCCGGGCTCAATGTTTTCGATTATTCTGTTCGAGTTATAGGGAAGAGTCGACAAGAGGACAAACCTAAAGATTTGGACAAAATGGTTTGGTATGTGTTGAATAACTGTCCTGAGATACTACCTTATATCAAGTAAGTGCAGTACTGCAGCTTATACATCGTAATCTACTAAACTTGCAGCACATTCTTATATATTTAGATGTTTGACGCGATCACTATGTTGTGCAGCATCTACAAAGAGGAGTTACTGCCGCAAAATCCAAGAAACATTGACAAACTGGTTATGGCAGAATTTGCGAAATGGTTCAAGAACCATGTAAGCTTTTGAAGTGCACTGTCAGTTTTTTTTAATATATTGAGTACATAAGATGATCAGCTTGTCTATTTTCTAACCATAGGTTAAGAAGATGCAGGAGGATGGGCAGGCAGTTGATGATGCCCTTTACTCACTAGCAATGGGTCCTGATACTCGGGTACGACATTATGAATCTTGCGTTGTTGGAGATGTGCGCTACAACACCCTTGCACGAGACGAAGGCAGGAAGACACAAAACAGTGCCATCATGAGCACGGATACGTATGACAAAGAGACAACTGAAATGTATGCTAACATAACAGACATTGTTCAGTTGCAGTATATCTCCAGTTTCGAGGATCATCGGTGTGTGGTTCTATTGTGCTGTCGTTGGTATAACCTGTTTTCCAGGATCGCAAAACCCAGAGCTGATGATTATTTCAAATCCATCAATGTCAAGGCGGCGTACCAGACCAACGAGCCTTTTATTTTGGCAAATCAAGCAACACAGATATTTTTCTTGGAAGACACATTTGCACGTAGCGATGACTGGAGAGTATTGCAAAGGTTTGAGCAGAGGAATTCTTTTAATGAAGTTGCACAACAAGATGATGCTTACACTGCTCCTGATGTACAAGATAACACAGATGTTCCTAATATCTTTGAGAACCATCACGTCAATGACGCCGGCGAAAAGATTGCCTGTCATGCTATGGACATACAAGAGTTGATCAAGAAGAAGCCAACGTTCGAGGACGTTGAGGACGAAGAAGAAGATGACACAGTGGGGAATTACGATTCAGACTGATACACATGGCGAAGATGTTGACGCTGCTGCTGCGGATGATGATTACATTGCTTTTGTCGTATTTGCCTGTCAAAAGATGTTTTTTTATCTACTATGTGAAATTGTGTTTGCTATGACAACTGAAACCTGATGAACATGTTGTTTAGTATTTTGCTGTGAGAACATCACTTGTTATGTATGTTGATTTGTGTTTGGTGATTGTATGACAACTAAAACATGGTGACATTGTTGTTTAGTTGTACTCATATTTGGCTGTGAAACTTGAATTTGATGACATAGTTTGTTGTTGGACTGCAATTTGCTCGACGTCTTCGAATGAGAACAAAGCTGACCCGACAGGGCCTCTGCTATTTATTTATTTATATGAGCAAAAGGGGATACCCCCTGATTTCCGTTAATAGAAATCATTAGATGTTCACAACACTACGCCCAGCCTGCTACACAGGTTTCATTCATTACTAGTTTCAGCAAAGTGCTCATGTCGTAGCCACTAAATACATCACGAGTGCTACATACACTGCAAATAAAGAGACAATCATCCTACAGAGCACATTGATTTTGCCCATTATCTTCACAAGCTCTTTCATCTCCTCATTGCTGTCAAGGCCGTTTAGCAGCTGTTGCTTGGCCATGATCAGAGGAACTGCATCTTTAACCTTCTGCTCTGCATCTTCCTCTTCTGTCGTTCCTTCAGTTACTTGTCCAACACCCCAACCTGCTGGTATTGGGATTCCTCGGCTAACCAAATAATCAGCGTAGTTGCATTCCCCCACATCAGCAACTTCCCAGAAATACAAATCACACGAATCTTCCCTTTTCTGCACGAATCAAATTGGAAGATCATCAACCAAACTATTAAAAAAATCAGCAACTGAAAGCAGCAGAACAACACTTAAACATATTATTACCCCATGATTCGGGCATTTGTAGAAGACTCGGCCAGGGTTGCGGATTGTGGTTGAGACGCGACGGATGACTCTGCGTGATTTGCAGCAGTGGCACCACACCAACGGCAGCAGGTTGCGATGAGCAATCGGCTGCGGTGCGCGTGCCGGCGGGGGTGTGATGAGACCCACAGGCGATGGTACGGGTGGCGACTTGGCGCATATCTGGTTGTTGCCTACTGAAGAGCAGGTGGACGAGCAGATAGCGGACATGGTTGCTGCGGCCAGAGCTTCTGATGCTAGGCAGAGTAAGTAGAGAAGAGGAGAAGCGAACGTTGGATATGTCAGTTTCATTACTTGCAGAGTAGCATAGCACCATATATAGTCATAGTCTAGGTTTGGATTCGAACCAGCTACAGGAGGGACCTCCTTGTTTTGCGAAACAAATTATTTCTCCACCTGACAGCTGGGACCCACCGGCTGTATCTTCGCACGGAAGGAAGTGCCTCCTTGTTTTGCAAAAAAAATTATTCATCCCGTTGATAGCTGGGACCCGTCAGATTTGGTGACTGACTTGTGGGCCTACTAAGCGGACGTGTACGCACGGCTTTGTCAACTTAATCAACAAATGATTCTAGCAGCTGGACCGTTGGATGTTAATCCAACAGTCGTGCTCCTTCTTCAACCTCTGTTCTTGCTCCTGTCTCCCGTGGGCGGCACCGCGGTTGTGCTGCCGCGCACCCGAACCAGTGAAGTTTCCCACTCCTCTCCATCTGCGACTCCACTGCCCTGTCTTCCCCATCTCCGGGTCGTTCCAGTCTGGGTGCGCTCGGCACGGTGTGGTCAACGTGGTCAACAACCGAGAGTCATCAGAAGATGACTGTACGTGAGAGGCTGACAGTGGGGACACACCACGCCCATGGACGCATGCATGCAACGGAACGTGGCGAGGTCAAAGTGGTCAAGGAACGACTTCCATCGGAAGTATACTGTACGTGGAGAGTCTCAGCCGGGTCCACGGCCGCAGCAAGTAAGTGCCTCCTTATTACGCGGAAAATAATGATTCCTCCAACTGACAGCAGGGACCCACTGGACGGGCCACCGTATTTTGCGAAAAAACGTTTGCCCCCTGACTGCTGGGACCCACCTAACGGGCCATCGTATTTCGTGAAAAAACGTTCCCCCCACTGTCAGCTCGGACCCACCGGAAGTGCCTCCTTATTACGCATAAAAAATGAATACTCCCCCAGCTAGCTGGGACCCACCTTGGTGGGAGGCTGACTTGTGGGCCTACTAAGTTGACGGGGACGAAGGGCTTTGTCAACTTAGTCAATATGAATGATTCTAGCTCCAGTGACCGTACGATGTCCATCCAACGGCCGTAGTGCTTCTTGAACCTCTGGTCTTCTTGCTCCAGCCGCCCAAAGCAGCGCCGGTCGTGCCGCACCTGCCTCCCGTGGCCGGCTGTGCTGCCGCGGAGGCCTCACCACCCCCTACTATTCCCACCGCTGGCCAGGCCCTGCGGCGACGGCAGCCTCACACCGCAGCCGAACCAGTGAACCCTCGTACTCCTCTCCGCGCGGGCTTCCACTGCCGCGTCTTCCCCGGCTCCGCGTCGTCCCCTTCCTAGGCCTCGCCGTCGTCCACCCGTGGTGCTCTCCGCGCGGCGTGGTCAACATGGTCAAGGAACGACTTCCATCAGAAGACTACTGTACGTGGAGAGGCTGACAGCTGGGTCCACGGCCAAAGCCCAGTTTTTTTGTGATTTGCCAAGTAAGTCGCTTTGTCAGGCCTGTTGGGCTGCAAATCTTTCAAGACGAGGAGAGCTTTCATTCGGCTGGCCGAGAAAATGGCCCATCAGTAATGAGAAATGGGTTGTACATTTTTAAAACACATCAAACCGGCAATTAGTTTCAAATATCTTTTTTTTCTTTTCGAGATTTTAAATTACATTAATTTTTATGCGTGGAGAATTTGTTGGATTTTATATTGATATACATTTATTTTTAAAATTAGTTTGAATGTGAGTCGAAATTTCAGGATTAAAAACAGTTCGGACCGCACCGAAATATGCAAAATTTCGTATAATTTTTTAACCGTGGCCACAATATGGGCTGTAATGCTAACAAAAAGAATATGGGCTCCAAAAAACCTTAATAATTAGCAAATGGGCTGTAAATTATTAGAAGTAAGGGCAGATGGGCTGTATGTTGTTTTCCATAGATTTGAGGCTTTCCTAAAAAAAGGTTGACGCACAAGCAGTGACTGTTGGATGGCCATCCAACGGCCGTAGTGCTTCTTCAATCTCTGCTCTTCCTGCTCCAGCCGCTCAAACAAGCGCCGGCGGGACTGCCTGCTCCCTCCTCCCCGCGGCCGGCTCTGCTGCCGCGCAGGCCTCACCGCCCCACCGTACTCCCATCGCTGGCCTAGCCATCCCTCTACTCACCCACACCTGCTGTTATTCTCCGGCGACGGCAGACGAACCAGTAAACCCTCGTACAGTCGTACTCCCCTCCGCATGGGAAACAACTGCCGAGTCTTCCCTGCCTCCGTGTCGTTCACCGCCCTGGTGCTCTCGGCGCGGCCTGGTCAACGACCGACATGCATATGAAGTGGACTGTACGTGGAGAGGCCGACAGCTGGGTCCACGGCCGCACGCAAGGAAATGCCTCCTTATTACGCGCAAAATAATGATTCCTCCATATGACATCAGGGACCCACCGAAAGGGCCTCTGTATTTCGCAAAAAAACGTTACCGCCGCTGACAGCTCAGACCCACCAGCTATATCTTCGCACGCAAGGAAGTGCCTCCTTATTACGCACAAAAAAATGAATACTCCCCCTGTTAGCTGGGACCCAGTATAGTGGCAGGCTGACTTGTGGGCCTACTAAGTTGACGGGGACGGAGGGCTTTATCAACTTATTCAATATGCACGATTCTAGCTCCAGTGACCGTACAATGTCCATCCAACGGCCGTAGTGCTTCTTCAACCTCTGGTCTTCTTGCTCCAGCCGCCCAAACCAGCGCCGGTCGTGCCTCGTGCTCCTGCCTCCCGTGGTCGGCTGCGATGCGGCGGAGGCCTCACCACCCCCTACTACTCCCACCGCTGGCCAGGCCATCCCTCTACTCACCCACACCCCCTGTTATTCTGCAGCGACGGCACCCTCACACCACAGCGAACCAGTGAACCCTCGCACTCCTCTACGCGTGGGCATCCACTGCCGTGTCTTCCCCGGCTCTGCGTCGTCCCCTTCCTAGGCCTCACCGTCGTCCACCGCCCTGGTGCTCTCAGCGCGGCGTGGTCAACGTGGTCAAGGAACGGCTTCCATCGAACATGGACTGTACGTGGAGAGGCTGACAGCTGGGTCCACGGCCGCAGCAAGTGCCTCCTTATTACGTGCAAAATAATTATTCCTCCTCCTGACAGCGGGGACTCACCAGACGGGCCACCGTATTTCGCAACAAAATGTTTGCCCCTAACTGCTGGGACCCACCAGCTACATCTTCGCACGCAAGGAAGTGCGTCCGGGCAAAAAAACGATTCGCCCCACTGACTGCTGGGACCCACCAGCTACATCTTCGCAGGCAAGGAAGTGCCTGACAGTCGGGACCCACCTGGTCGAAGCGTACGTAGCGTTGTCAATCTGGTCGCGAACGTGTACGTACATATATACTGGTGGATGTAGAGGCCCGCACATGTCGTAGTAGAGGCGCGTACGTGTCGTAGTAGAGGCGCGCACGTAGCATGTACACGTACGTACAGTGGCCAGGGTGCAAGAAAGAAAATACGGCCACGTATGTGTACATACGGGTGGGGTCTCGAACGCCTACTCGCGCATACGTACGGCCAGGGCTCGTGTACATGGCTGGGTCGGAACCGAGAAACAGCGTCGTCGTCGTGTTCGTGGGGAGGCAACGGAATGCGTCGTGTTCATGGGGAGGCAACGGAATGCGTCGTGTCCATGGGGAGGGGTGTGGCGTACCGCAAAACGGAGGAAACGGACCTCCTACGGTCGAAACGGGGGTCCTGTTGATCAGGAGGAGTGTGGCGTACCGCAAAACGGAGGAAACGGACCTCCTACAGTCGAAACGGGGATCCTGTTGATCAGGAGGGGTGTGGCGTACCGCAAAACGGAGGAAACGGACCTCCTACAGTCGAAACAGGGGTCCTGTTGATCGGGAGGGGTGTGGCGTACCGCAAAACGGACGAAACGGACCTCCTACGGTCGAAACGGGGGTCCTGTTGATCGGGAGGGGTGTGGCGTACCGCAAAACGGACGAAACGGACCTCCTATGGTCGCAACGGGGGTCCTGTTCATCGGGAGTGGTGTGGCGTACCGCAAAACGGGACTCCACGGGATACTATTCATCTCCACCGTCGACCTCCTCCAGCCTCCACGGGCTACCGTCGACCTCCTCCAGCCTCCACGGGCTCCTGTTCATCCAGCCTCCACCGTGCGCTACTCCACCGGCTATTGTTCAACCACCCCTCCACGGGCACCCCTCCATCGTCTACTGTTCATCCAGCCCTCCACACCATGGGGTCCTGTTCAACCACCCCTCCACGGGCACCCCTCCACCGTCTACTGTTCATCCAGCCCTCCACCACACCACGGGGTCCTGTTCATCCAGAGGCAACGCCACCGCTCACTGTTCATCCAACCCCCCCTCCCGCAACACTCACTGTTCATCCCAGAGGCAGCATCGATCGGCTTCAATTAGCAGCAGTAGCGAAGGAATCGCTCGATCGGGTTCAGTTAACAGCCATGGATCGATCGCTCGGGTTCAGTAACGCGTAGCCTACAGTGCAATCGCTCGGGTTCAGTTAGAGCCCAACGTCTCGCTCGGGTTCAGTTAGAGCCAACGCCTCGCACACATGCGCGCACGTGTACAAGAGAAACGTGCATCGCTCGGCCCCCGACCTCCCACCGTAACCGGGAACTCCCCGAAATTTTCCTCGCCCTCGCTTCTACCACGGTTTTTTCCGTCATGGACAGCCCAAAGAATGTCATGCAGCTGCGTCTCCGGCCCGCCCAGGACGAAAAGCCCATTTCCTGTCATGATTTTCTGTCATAGAAGTAGGAGCCCACCACATCTATGATGATACCGGGTTTTGTTACAATTATCGTCATAGAAGTGTCATATGTATGACAGAAAAAAATTCGTTCGGCCCAAAATGCACGGATGTGTCTTTTTTGTAGTGAATATAACACAGTAGAGCAAGAACAGAATAATGCTATCACTACATGCATATTTGGCTGGTTGAAAGCTCTATGGTTATAGTTTTGCGAAAAGCCAATTTTTTTCCTACAACAAAGGAATAAGTTTTATTTTAACTATCATGGTCGTTGAAACATCATTGAGAAGGTTCCTCCAACTCAATCCCAATTAAAAGTAATTATCAACCCAAAAATATTAATTTAGAGTGATGAGATACTTAGGATAATTCAAGTACTAGATACTCAAGATGTCCATAATCGGGGACATGGCTAACCATGATTAGATTGTACACTCTGCAGAGGTTTGCGCACTTTTCCCCACAAGACTCGATCTCCTCCGTTGGATTTCTCGCACTACATGGTGTTTGAGAAACGGATGACCGAGACACAGTCTTTCAGAAACATTAACTCTTTACTCCGGGCAGACCATACCAACCTACATCCCTCTACCTGCTGATCCACCTCTTCAAGAGCTCATGCAACCTACTCAACTATGCTAGAGCCCATATTAGCTTGTGGCTGCACACGGAAGTTTCTAGCATGAAAATATCTCAGTTCCCTTTGAGCCTGGGTGGCGGACCTTAGGATTATCACACGGGTACTCCGGGATATCCTAGGACAACACTGGATTCTCCAGGTGCCCGACAAGCAATCCACCCAGATGTGTATTAAAGTTGCCACCTTAAGTTGAACCATTAATTAAATCATCTCACATCTGTCATGGATTCACTCACCCAAACCACGTCTACGAGCATAGCATAGCAATATAAGCAATACGTAGAAGTAACTCCCAAGGGTTTGAATATAATAGGGCAATAGGTTCTACCTCATCAACTACTTCCCAATACCCACAAGTTAATCACATCCTAGTCATGCAATGTTTAAGGATTGGAACTAATGCATAAAAGCTCGGTATGAAAGGAGTATGATCAATGTGTTACTTGCCTTGCTGACGATCCGCAAAACCTAGGGACTCGTAGTAGCACGCTTCGCACTCCGGGAATTCTATCGCAAACAAACAATAGCATACATAAGCATTCATGCAAAGATGCACAGGCAAAACTCAAATAAAAAGAATTGACCAGAAAGTTCAACTTAAGAACTCCGGTTTGCCAAAAGAATCAAATCAAACGGAGCAACGAAACTCAAACTACGAAAGAAACAAGATCCATTTACTAATCTGAACTAAAGTCAAATTTTACAGTACCAAAATCTTGTTCAAGTTGATTAAACAGAAAGAGGGTTTCGAGATGAAGATCTAGGCGCTTGAATCGCCTGATTCCGATAAACGAGCGAAAAGATAAACTGAAACGAAAATCGGATCAGAAATCGCGATCGAAAATAATCATGAAAAATCCGAGAAAAAGAAAAACTGATGAACAGGCTAACGAACGAATGTTCGCTGTCTGCGGCTAACGAGTGAACACCGTTCGTTAAAACGAACAAACGGATGAACGTCCGCTAAATAAACTAAACCGAGAAAATCGGCGAACCGATCTAAAAAACGAACCTAGGGTTTTCTAAAAAAACGAAATGGTTTTAAAATAAAACCGAACGGCGGCAACGGCGGCTTATACCTCCGGCGAGGTCCGGCGAGGCGGGGCGGCTTTGGCGAGGTGCGGCTGCGGCGGCGGGGTGCGCCGGCGGCGGCGGGCGGCAACGGCAGGCGGCGGCGCGGCGCTAGGCGGCGGCGCGGCGACGGCAGCGGCGGCACGGGCTAGGCGGCGGGGCGGCGACGGCAGCAGCGACGCGGGCGAGGCGGCGGCGCTGGCGGCGGGGTTCGGGTGGTGGTGAGGGGGTCCGGGGGGAGTATATATAAAGGAGGGGGCTAGCTTGGGGGAGGTGGCAAGGCGGCGCGGGAGAGGAGTCCCGGTCGGACTCGGCGCACGTCTGCGGCGGTCTCCGCGTCGGGGACGAGGCGGACGGCGCGGCTGGGCTGGGCTGGGCCGGCTGGCTGGGCTTCGGCCCAGTCGGCGAAGGGAAGATTTTTTTTTAAATAATTTCGCCGAAACTTAAATAAATCCTAGAAAAATAAATAAAAAACTAAAATTACCAAAATAAATTTTCACCGTCTAAATAAAATATTTAGAACAAGATGAACATTTTCTTGGCCCTAAAACGCAATTTTGAAAAACGTGCAATTTTTCTAATGCAAATAAAATAGCAATAAACTCCGAATAAAATCAAGTATTTGATTTTAATATTTTTTTGAATAAAATCAAGAGCTTGATGTCTACTACACAGCCTTCTTCTTGTAGACGTTGTTGGGCCTCCAAGTGCAGAGGTTTGTAGGACAGTAGCAAATTTCCCTCAAGTGGATGACCTAAGGTTTATCAATCTGTGGGAGGCGTAGGATGAAGATGGTCTCTCTCAAGCAACCCTGCAACCAAATAACAAAGAGTCTCTTGTGTCCCCAACACACCCAATACAATGGTAAATTGTATAGGTGCATTAGTTCGGCGAAGAGATGGTGATACAAGTGCAATATGGATGGTAGATATAGGTTTTTGTAATCTGGAAATATAAAAACAGCAAAGTAACTAATGATAAAAGTGAGCGTAAACGGTATTGCAATGTGTAGAAACAAGGCCTAGGGTTCATACTTTTACTAGTGCAAGTTCTCTTAACAATAATAACATAATTGGATCATATAACTATCCCTCAACATGCAACAAAGA
The DNA here is from genome assembly GCF_002575655.3 of Aegilops tauschii subsp. strangulata. Lineage (NCBI taxonomy): Eukaryota > Viridiplantae > Streptophyta > Magnoliopsida > Poales > Poaceae > Aegilops > Aegilops tauschii. The sequence goes on along the minus strand of NC_053039.3, from coordinate 72,506,159 downwards.
GTCACTCCAAAGTCACTAATAGCGGAGAACAAATGAAGAGATTATGGTAGGGTACGAAACCACCTCAAAGTTATTCTTTCCAATCAATCCATTGGGCTATTCCTATAAGTGTCACAAACAGCCCTAGAGTTCGTAGTAAAATAACACCTTAAGACACACATCAACCAAAACCCTAATGTCACCTAGATACTCCAATGTCACCTCAAGTATCCGTGGGTATGATTATAGGATATGCATCACACAATCTCAGATTCATCTATTCAACCAACACAAAGTACTTCAAAGAGTGCCCCAAAGTTTCTACCGGAGAGTCAAGACGAAAACGTGTGCCAACCCCTATGCATAGATTCCCAAGGTCACCGAACCCGCAAGTTGATCACCAAAACATACATCAAGTGAATCAATAGAATAACCCATTGTCACCACGGTTATCCCATGCAAGACATACATCAAGTGTTCTCAAATCCTTAAAGACTCAATCCGATAAGATAACTTCAAAGGGAAAACTCAATCCATTACAAGAGAGTAGAGGGGGAGAAACATCATAAGATCCAACTATAATAGCAAAGCTCGCGATACATCAAGATCATGCCGAATCAAGAACACAAGAGAGAGAGGTGAAACACATAGCTACTGGTACATACCCTCAGCCCCGAGGGTGAACTACTCCCTCCTCGTCATGGAGAGCGCCGGGATGATGAAGATGGCCACCGGTGAAGGTTCCCCCCTCCGGCAGGGTGCCGGAACAGGGTCCCGATTGGTTTTTGGTGGCTACAGAGGCTTGCGGCGGCGGAACTCCCAATCTATTCCGTTCCCCGAAGGTTTTAGGGTATATGGGAATATATAGGAGAAAGAAGTCGGTAAGGGGAGCCACGAGGGGCCCACGAGGGTGGAGGGCGCGCCCAGGGGGTGGGCGCTCCCCCTGCCTCGTGCTCTCCTCGTTGATCCCCTGACGTGCACTCCAAATCTCCCGTATTGCTTTCTTTCCAAAAATAACTTTTCCGAAGGTTTCATTCCGTTTGGACTCCGTTTGATATTCCTTTTCTACGGAACACTGAAAGAAGGGGAAAAGCAGAAACTGGCACTGGGCTCTGGGTCAATAGGTTAGTCCCAAAAATAATATAAAAGTGCATAGTAAAGCCCATTAAACATCCGAGATGGATAATATAATAGCATGAATACTTCATAAATTATAGATACGTTGGAGACGTATCAATAGTACAAGTATAGAACCCCGGTTCATCATTCTTTATTTGGTGCTTATGTAATTCTTAATCATATGTACCTGTGAATCGAATAATGCATTGGTTGTTTGAACCTGATGGATATGAATAAATCTATAGCCTACTTTCAAGTTTAAATTAGGTACCATTTTAAATAGTAGCAATTAAATTAGGGCGAAATTACGTTGTGCGGGTCATTACGGCACACACGGTTGGTAAAACACAAACGTTTGCGATATACACCATAATCCGAGACGGTTCACAGAGAGGAAAAGTGTGCAAGCATGCACACAGTTACCGTTTGCAAAGCGTGTGTGATGTCAGACACTATCACATACGGTGTGGGAAAACTAAATGTGTGTGATTGTCTACCTATCGTACACGGTTTATAATCCTGAACTGTTTTTGATGTGCGAGGCATCATAATACTCCCGTGCCTGGAATCTGCCTGGTTTTAGGTAAAACCACAAAAATCCGACTACGATGGCAATGCGAGCACAAACGAGTAGCAAGGATGAAGCGTTTGGGATATTCGAGATATCGGAAGCGGTTATATAGGGACAACTGTATGCATCAAGGCTCCCTATCCCCGACGGTTTTTGGGTCGTGTGGGAAGGACCCCCCTATCGCCCACACTCACTTGGCGACGATTCCAAATGCCGTCACGGAAAAGGGTTAAAAACTGTTTGTATAGCACCGACGCGCACCAGTGTGAATAGAACGTAGGTAATGCTTAAACATCACACTGGATAAATGTGTAAAACTGAAATAAAGGGCATGTGTTAACTACACCAGGAATGACTGGAACCAAATATAGCCGTTCAAACTGGTATTGATGTAGTCGAGCGACACAGTTCTGACTTGCACATAATGAACAACACATTGTGAATGACTGAAATAAACAAGGCATAAATGACCAGTATAACAACCAAATATAGCCATTGAAAACTGGACAGAGTCTCACTGCAACCAACCTAACAAGCAAATACAGATAAATAGGGCATATGCTTGAAAACTAGACAAATGCTCACTGCAACCAACCTAACAACCAAATACAGATAAACAAGGCATCTGCTTGATAACTGGACAAATGCTCACTACAACCAAACTAAGAACCAAATAGATATAAACAAGGCATCTGCTCAATAGCTGGAAAATGCTCACCCCAACCAACCTAACAACCAAATACAGATAAACAAGGCATCTACTCACTATAAACAACCAAATATAGCCATTCATGAAACTAAAGTGGACAATTCATACTTAAATATCACATAGCCCTATTGAACAATACATTTTTGCATAACTGAAATAATTAAACACGGCACAGTTAAAGCACCACACGGCAAATGCTACTACAACAAAGGGTACGGCTTGGCAAGCTAGAAAAAGGTAAGATTTGCTGATAGAATGTTGCCTCACATTTCATGGACGGGATCCTTCCGGTTGGAAGAGCACAGACCCATGGTGCGCCCTCTGATGTCGTAGATGGGCTGTTTCACCTTGGAAGAACCTTAGTGGGTGCCCTCCTCGTGGTCGTGGTCGATGAGATCTGACTTGGCAATTGAGGATCCCAAGCTGCCGCCGTAGAACGTGTCCTTCAGAAATGACAAAATGGGCTCGATGGCGTATAAAGCTTGCAAATCCTTGACCGCTTGGCAGAGGAGATCAGCGGCAGGGTCGTCGAAGAGATCGACGGCGGTTGAACCAGAGGGGTTGGGGATGGACCACTTAACCTGTGACATGGCGCCCGCGTAAAGCCGTCGCTGTGGACGAGCTTGATGTTGTAGCCAGCTTTCCCGAGATACAGTAATACGCTAGCCCGCTGACATGAAGCCTTTAGCATGGCAACGTAGTCAACGTCTTCGCCGGCTTCCGCGGCGACGTGTGATACGTCTCCAATGTATCTATAATTTTTGATTGCTCCATGCTATATTATATTCTGTTTTGGACATTATTGGGCTTTATTATACACTTTTATATTATTTTCGGACTAACCTATTAACCGAAGGCCCAGCCCAGAATTGCTGTTTCTTGCCTATTTCAGAGTTTCGCAGAAAAAGAATATCAAACGGAGTCCAAACGGAATGAAACCTTCGGGAACGTGATTTTCGGAACGAACGTGATCCAAAGGACTTGGACCCTACGTCAAGACATCAACCAGGATGGCACGAGGTAGGGGGAGCGCCTACCCCCCTTGGGCGCGCCCTCCACCCTCGTGGGCCCCCTGTTGCTCCACCGACGTACTCCTTCCTCCTATATATACCTACGTGTTGGAAATATGCCCTAGAGGCAATAATAAAATGGTTATTATTGTATTTCCTTGTTCATGATAATTGTCTATTGTTCATGCTATAATTGTATTAACTGGAAACCGTAATACATGTGTGAATACATAGACCACAACATGTCCCTAGTAAGCCTCTAGTTGACTAGCTCGTTGATCAATAGATGGTTATGGTTTCCTGACCATGGACATTGGATGTCATTGATAACGGGATCACATCATTAGGAGAATGATGTGATGGACAAGACCTAATCCTAAGCATAGCACAAGATCGTGTAGTTCGTTTGCTAAGAGCTTTTCTAATGTCAAGTATCGTTTCCTTAGACCATGAGATTGTGCAACTCCCGGATACCGTAGGAATGCTTTGGGTGTACCAAACGTCACAACGTAACTGGGTGGCTATAAAGGTGCACTACAGGTATCTCCGAAAGTGTCTGTTGGGTTGGCACGAATCGAGACTGGGATTTGTCACTCCGTATGACGGAGAGGTATCTCTGGGCCCACTCGGTAATGCATCATCATAATGAGCTCAATGTGACTAATGAGTTAGCCACAGGATCATGCGTTACGGAACGAGTAAAGAGACTTGCCGGTAACGAGATTGAACGAGGTATGGGGATACCGACGATCGAATCTCGGGCAAGTAACATACCGATAGACAAAGGGAATTGAATACGGGATTGATTGAATCCCCGACATCGTGGTTCATCCGATGAGATCATCATGGAACATGTGGGAGCCAATATGGGTATCCAGATCCCGCTATTGGTTATTGTCCGGAGAGGTGTCTCGGTCATGTCTGCATGGTTCCCGAACCCGTAGGGTCTACACACTTAAGGTTCGGTGACGCTAGAGTTGTTATGGGAAATAGTATGTGGTTACCGAAGGTTGTTCGGAGTCCCGGATGAGATCCCGGACATGACGAGGAGCTCCGGAATGGTCCGGAGGTGAAGATCGATATATTGGACGAAGGGTATTGGAGTCCGGAAGTGTTCCGGGGGTACCAGGCTATGGCCAGCATGACCGAAAGGTGTTTCGGGAGCCCCGACAAGTGTTGAAGGGCCTCATGGGCCAAAGGGGAATGGGCAAACCAGCCCACTAAGGGATGGTGCGCCCCCCACACCCTTTCCCACGTTACTTGGGGAGGTGGGGCACCTCCACCTGGCTTGGGAGGCAAGCCTCCACCTGCTTGGCTTGGGGGGCAAGTCTCCCTAGAATTTTCCCTAGGGAGATCCAATCTGCTTGGCCGCCGCCCCCTAGGGGAAACCCTAGGGCGCCTCCCCCTCTCCCCTTGCCCCTATATATAGTGGAGGGGTGGGAGGGCAGCCGCACCTCTTCCCTGGCGCAGCCCTCCCTCCTCCTACACCTCCTCCTCCTCCTCCATAGTGCTTGGCGAAGCCCTGCTGGAGAACCACGAGCTCCACCACCACCACACCATCGTGCTGCTGGAGTTCTCCCTCAAATTCTCCTCTCCCCTTGCTGGATCAAGAAGGAGGAGACGTCCCCGGGCTGTACGTGTGTTGAACGCGGAGGCGCCGTCCGTTCGGCGCTAGATCGGATCTTCCGCGATTTGAATCGCCGCGAGTACGACTCCATCAACCACATTCTTGTAATGCTTCCGCTTAGCGATCTTCAAGGGTATGAAGATGCACTCCCTCTCTCTCGTTGCTAGCATCTCCTAGATTGATCTTGGTGACATGTAGGAAAATTTTGAATTATTGCTACGTTCCCCAACAGTGGTATCAGAGCTAGGTCTATGCGTAGATTCTATGCACGAGTAGAACACAAAGTAGTTGTGGGTGATGATTTGTTCAATTTTCTTGCCGTTACTAGTCTTATCTTGATTCGGCGGCATTGTGGGATGAAGCGGCCCGGACCGACCTTACACGTACACTTACGTGAGATAGGTTCGACCGACTGACATACACTTGATGCATAAGGTGGCTAGCGGGTGTCTGTCTCTCCCACTTTAGTCGGATCGGATTCGATGAAGAGGGTCCTTATGAAGGGTAAATATAAATTGGCATATCACCGTTGTGGCTTTTGCGTAGGTAAGAAACGTTCTTGCTAGAAACCCATAGCAGCCACGTAAAACATGCAACAACAATTAGAGGACGTCTAACTTGTTTTTGCAGGGTATGCTATGTGATGTGATATGGCCAAAAGGATGTGATGAATGATATATGTGATGTATGAAATTGATCATGTTCTTGTAATAGGAATCACGACTTGCATGTCGATGAGTATGACAACCGGCAGGAGCCATAGGAGTTGTCTTAATTTATTGTATGACCTGCGTGTCAATGAAAAATGCCATGTAATTACTTTACTTTATTGCTAACCGTTAGCCATAGTAGTAGAAGTAATAGTTGGCGAGACAACTTCACGAAGACACGATGATGGAGATCATGGTGTCATGCCGGTGACGAAGGTGATCATGCCGCGCCTCAAAGATGGAGATCAAAGGCGCAAGATGATATTGGCCATATCATGTCACTTTATGATTTGCATGTGATGTTTGTCAGGTTTACATCTTATTTGCTTAGAACGACGGTAGCATAAATAAGATGATCCCTCACTAAAATTTCAAGAGATGTGTTCCCCCTAACTGTGCACCGTTGCGAAGGTTCGTTGTTTCGAAGCACCACGTGGTGATCGGGTGTGATAGATTCTAACGTTCACATACAACGGGTGTAAGCCAGATTTACACATGCGAAACACTTAGGTTGACTTGACGAGCCTAGCATGTACAGACATGGCCTCGGAACACGGAAGACCGAAAGGTCGAACATGAGTCGTATAGCAGATACGATCAACATGAAGATGTTCACCGATGATGACTAGTCCGTCTCACGTGATGATCGGACACGGCCTAGTTGACTCGGATCATGTATCACTTAGATGAGTAGAGGGACGTCTATCTGAGTGGGAGTTCATTAAAAAAATTTGATTAGATGAACTTAATTATCATGAACATAGTCAAAAGGTCTTTGCAAATTATGTCGTAGCTTACGCTTTAGTTCTACTAAGATATGTTCCTAGAGAAAATTTAGTTGAAAGTTGATAGTAGCAATTATGCGGACTGGGTCCGTAAACTGAGGATTGTCCTCATTGCTGCACAGAAGGCTTATGTCCTTAATGCACCGCTCGGTGTGCTGAACCTCGAGCGTCGTTTGTGGATGTTGCGAACATCTGACATACACGTTTTGATGACTACGTGATAGTTCAGTGTGTAATGTTAAAACGGTATAGAATTGAGGCACCGAAGACGTTTTTGAAACGTCGCAGAACATATGAGATGTTCCAAAGACTGAAATTGGGATTTCAGACTAGTGCCCATGTCAAGAGGTATGAGACCTCTGACAAGTTTCTTAAGCCTGCAAACTAAGGGAGAAAAGCTCAACCGTTGAGCATGTGCTCAGATTGTCTAAGTACTACAATCGCTTGAATCGAGTGGGAGTTAATCTTCCAGATGAGATAGTGATGGTTCTCCATAGTCACTGCCACCAAGCTATTAGAGCTTCGTGATGAACTATAACATATCAGGGATAGACATGATGATCCTTGAGCAACTCGCGATGTTTGACACCACGAAAGTAGAAATCAAGTAGGAGCATCAATTGTTGATGGTTAGTAAAACCACTAGTTTCAAGAAGGGCACGGGCAACAAGGGATACTTCATGAAACGGCAAATCAGTTGCAGCTCTAGTGAAGAAAGCCAAGGTTGAACCCAAACCCGAGACTAAGTGCTTCTGAAATGAGGGGAACGGTCACTGAAGAAGAACTACCCTAGATACTTCGTAGATGAGAAGGCTGGTAAGGTCGACAGAAGTATATTGGATATACATTATATTAATGTATACTTTACTAGTACTCCTAGTAGCACCAGGGTATTAGATACCGGTTCGGTTGCTAAGTGTTAGTAACTCGAAATAAAAGCTGCGGAATAAACGGAGACTAGCTAAAAGTGAGATGACGATATGTGTTGGAAGTGTTTCCAAGGTTGATGTGATCAAGCATCGCATGCTCCCTCTACCATCGAGATTGGTGTTAAACCTAAATAATTGTTATTTGGTGTTTACGTTGAGCACAGACATGATTGGATTATGTTGTTCATTTAAGAAGAATAATGATTACTCTTTTTATTTGAATAATACCTTCAATGGTCTTGCACCTAAAATAAATGGTTTATTGAATCTCGATCGTAGTGATACACATGTGCATGCCAAAAGATATATATAAGATAGTAATGATAGTACCACATACTTGTGGCACTGCTATTTGAGTCATATTGGGATAAAATGCATGAAGAAGCTCCATGTTGATGGATCTTTGGACTCACTCGTTTTTGAAAAGATTGAGACATGCGAACCATGTCTATTGGTATATATGCATGAAGAAACTCCATACAGATGGATCATTTGGACTCACTTGCTTTTGAATCACTTGAGACATGCAAATCATACCACATGGGCAAGATGACTAAAAGGCCTCGTTTTCAGTGAGATGGAACAAGAGAGCAACTTGTTGGAAGTAATACATTTTGATGTGTGCAATCCAATGAGTGCTAAGGCACGCAGTGAATATCATTATGCTCTTACTTCACAGATGATTTGAGTAGATGCTAAGTATGTTTACTTGATGAAACACAAGTCTGAATTATTGAAAGGTTCAAGTAATTTCAGAGTGAAGTTGAAGATCGCCGTGACAAGAGGATAAAATGTCTATGATATGATCATAGAGATGAATATCTGAGTTACGAGTTTGGCACACAATTAAGACATTGTGGAAATTGTTTCACAACTAATACCGCTGGAACACCATAGTGTGATGGTGTGTCCGAACATCATAACTGCACCCTATTGGATATGGTGCATACCATGATGTCTCTTTTCGAATTACACTATCGTTTATGGGTTAGGCATTAGAGACAACCGCATTCGCTTTAAATAGGGCACCACATAATTCCGTTGAGACGACACCATATGAACTATGGTTTAGAGAAACCTAAGCTGTCGTTTCTTAAAAGTTTGGGGCTGCGACGCTTATGTGAAAATGTTTCAGGCTGATAAGCTCGAACCCAAAGCGGATAAATGCATCTTCATAGAATACCCAAAACAGTTGGGTATACCTCCTATTTCAGATCCGGAAGCAAGGTGATTGTTTCTAGAAACAGGTCCTTTCTCGAGGAAAAGTTTCTCTCGAAAGAATTGAGTGGCAGGATGGTGGAGACTTGATGAGGTTATTGAACCGTCACTTCAACTAGTGTGTAGCAGGGCACAGGAAGTTGTTCCTGTGGCACCTATACCAATTGAAGTGGAAGCTTATAATAGTGATCATGAAACTTCGGATCAAGTCACTACCAAACCTCATAGGACGACAAGGATGCGTACTACTTCAGAGTGGTACGTAATCCTGTCTTGGAAGTCATGTTGTTGGACAACGATGAACCTATGAGCTGTGGAGAAGCGATGGTGGGCCCGGATTCCGACGAATGGCTCGAGGCCATAAAATCCGAGAGGATCCATGTATGAAAACAAAGTATAGACTTTGAAAGAACTACTTGATGGTCGTAAGGCTGTTGGGTACAGATGGATTTTAAAAGGGAAGACAGATAATGATGGTAAGTATCACCATTAAGAAAGCTCGACTTGTCGTTAAGATGTTTTCCGACAAGTTCAAGGAGTTGACTACGATGAGATTTTCTCACTCGTAGTGATGCTGAGAGTTTGTTGGAATTATATTAGCAGTTGCTGCATTATTTATGAAATCTTGCAGATAGGATGTCAAAACATTGTTTCCTCGACGATTTACTTGAGGAAAGGTTGTATGTGATACAACCAGAAGGTTTTGTCAATCCTGAAAGATGCTAACAAGTATGCAAAGCTCCAGCAATCCTTCTAAGGACTGAAGTAAGCATCTCGGAGTTGGAATGTACGCTTTGATGAGATGATCAAAGATTTTGGGTTTATACAAAGTTTATGAGAAACTTGTATTTCCAAAGAAGTGAGTGGGAGCACTATAGAATTTTTGATGAGTATATGTTGTTAACATATTGTTGATCAGAAATGATGTAGAATTTCTGGAAAGCATATAAGGTTGTTTGAAAAGTGTTTTTCGATGGAAAACCTGGATTAAGCTACTTGAACATTGAGCATCAAGATCTATAAGGACAGATCAAAAACGCTTAATAGTACTTTCAAATGAACACATACCGTGACAAGATTTTGAAGGAGTTCAAAATAGATCGGCAAAGAAGGAGTTTTTGGCTGTGTTATAAGGTGTGAGTATTGAGTAAGACTCAAGACCTGACCACGGCAGAAGAGAGAGAAAGGACGAAGGTCGTCCCCTATGCTTTAGACGTAGGCTCTGTAGTATGCTATGCTGTGTACCGCACCTGAAGTGTGCCTTGCCATGAGTTAGTCAAGGGGTACAAGAGTGATCCAGGAATGGATCACATGACAGCGGTCGAACTTATCCTTAGTATCTAGTGGACTAAGGAATTTTCTCGATTATGGAGGTGGTAAAAGAGTTCGTCGTAAGGGGTTACGTCGATCCAAACTTTGACACTAATCCGGATGACTCTGAGTAGTAAACCAGATTCGTATAGTAGAGCAGTTATTTGGAATAGCTCCAAGTAGCGCGTGGTAGCTGCATCTACAAGATGACATAGAGATTTGTAAAGCACACACGGATCTGAAAGGTTCAGACCCGTAGACTAATAACCTCTCTCACAAGCGAGATATGAACAAACCCCATGGGTGTTGGATTCATTACAATCACATAGTGATGTGAACTAGATTATTGACTCTAGTGCAAGTGGGAGACTGTTGGAAATATGCCCTAGAGGCAATAATAAAATGGTTATTATTGTATTTCGTTGTTCATGATAATTGTCTATTGTTCATGCTATAATTGTATTAACTGGAAACCGTAATACATGTGTGAATACATAGACCACAACATGTCCCTAGTAAGCCTCTAGTTGACTAGCTCGTTGATCAATAGATGGTTATGGTTTCCTGACCATGGACATTGATGTCATTGCTAACGGGATCACATCATTAGGAGAATGATGTGATGGACAAGACCCAATCCTAAGCATAGCACAAGATCGTGTAGTTCGTGTTCTAAGAGCTTTTCTAATGTCAAGTATCGTTTCCTTAGACCATGAGATTGTGCAACTCCCGGATACCGTAGGAATGCTTTGGGTGTACCAAACGTCACAACGTAACTGGGTGGCTATAAAGGTGCACTACAGGTATCTCCGAAAGTGTCTGTTGGGTTGGCACGAATCGAGACTGGGATTTGTCACTCCGTATGACGGAGAGGTATCTCTGGGCCCACTCGGTAATGCATCATCATAATGAGCTCAATGTGACTAATGAGTTAGCCACAGGATCATGCGTTACGGAACGAGTAAAGAGACTTGCCGGTAACGAGATTGAACGAGGTATGGGGATACCGACGATCGAATCTCGGGCAAGTAACATACCAATAGACAAAGGGAATTGAATACGGGATTGATTGAATCCCCGACATCGTGGTTCATCCGATGAGATCATCGTGGAACATGTGGGAGCCAATATGGGTATCCAGATCCCGCTATTGGTTATTGGCCGGAGAGGTGTCTCGGTCATGTCTGCATGGTTCCCGAACCCGTAGGGTCTACACACTTAAGGTTCGGTGACGCTAGAGTTGTTATGGGAAATAGTATGTGGTTACCGAAGGTTGTTCGGAGTCCCGGATGAGATCCCAGACATGACGAGGAGCTCTGGAATGGTCCGGAGGTGAAGATCGATATATTGGACGAAGGGTATTGGAGTCCGGAAGTGTTCCGGGGGTACCAGGCTATGGCCAGCATGACCGAAAGGTGTTTCGGGAGCCCCGGCAAGTGTTGGAGGGCCTCATGGGCCAAAGGGGAAGGGGCAAACCAGCCCACTAAGGGGTGGTGCGCCCCCCACACCCTTTCCCACTTTACTTGGGGAGGTGGGGCGCCCCCACCTGGCTTGGGAGGCAAGCCTCCACCTGCTTGGCTTGGGGGGCAAGTCTCCCTAGGATTTTCCCTAGAGATCCAATCTGCTTGGCCGCCGCCCCCTAGGGGAAACCCTAGGGTGCCTCCCCCTCTCCCCTTGCCCCTATATATAGTGGAGGGGTGGGAGGGCAGCCGCACCTCTTCCCTGCGCAGCCCTCCCTCCTCCTACACCTCCTCCTCCTCCTACATAGTGCTTGGCGAAGCCCTGCTGGAGAACCACGAGCTCCACCACCACCACACCATCGTGCTGCTGGAGTTCTCCCTCAACTTCTCCTCTCTCCTTGCTGGATCAAGAAGGAGGAGACGTCCCCGGGCTGTACGTGTGTTGAACGCGGAGGCGCCGTCCGTTCGGCGCTAGATCGGATCTTCCGCGATTTGAATCGCCGCGAGTACGACTCCATCAACCGCGTTCTTGTAACGCTTCCGCTTAGCGATCTTCAAGAGTATGAAGATGCACCCCCTCTCTCTCGTTGCTAGCATCTCATAGATTGATCTTGGTGACACGTAGGAAAATTTTGAATTATTGCTACGTTCCCCAACACTACGTACCCCCAAACTACCAGATACGGAGCAAAAAACCTAATTCCACCGCCGCAACCTTCTGTACCTATGAGATCCCATCTTGGGGCCTGTTTCGGAGCTCCGCTGGAGGGGGCATCGATCACGGAGGGCTTCTACATCAACACCATAGCCTCTCCGATGATGTGTGAGTAGTTTACCTCAGACCTTCGGGTCCATAGTTATTAGCTAGATGGCTTCTTCTCTCTTTTTGGATCTCAATAAAATGTTCTCCCCCTCTCTTGTGGAGATCTATTCGATGTAATCTTCTTTTGCGATGTGTTTGTTGAGACCGATGAATTGTGGGTTTATGATCAAGTTTATCTATGAACAATATTTGAATCTTCTCTGAATTCTTTTATGTATGATTGGTTATCTTTGAAAGTCTCTTCGAATTATCAGTTTGGTTTGGCCTACTAGATTGATCTTTCTTGCAATGGGAGAAGTGCTTACCTTTGGGTTCAATCTTGCGGTGTCCTTTCCCAGTGACAGTAGGGGCAGCAAGGCACGTATTGTATTGTTGCCCTCGAGGATAACAAGATGGGGTTTATATCATATTGCATGAGTTTATCCCTCTACATCATGTCATCTTGCTTAAAGCGTTACTCTGTTCTTATGAACTTAATACTCTAGATGCATGCTGAATAGCGGTCGATGTGTGGAGTAATAGTAGTAGATGCAGGAAGGAGTTGGTCTACTTGTCTCGGACGTGATGCCTATATACATGATCATACCTAGATATTCTCATAACTATGCTCAATTCTGTCAATTGCTCAACAGTAATTTGTTCACCCACCGTAATACTTATGCTCTTGAGAGAAGCCACTAGTGAAACCTATGGCCCCCGGGTCTATTTTCCACCATATTAATCTCCAGACAACAAGCTATTTCTGGCGCCGTTTTTATTTTACTTTCTTTACTTTGCATCTCTATCATAAAAATATCAAAAATATTATCTTATCATATCTATCAGATCTCACTCTCGTAAGTGACCGTGTAAGGATTGACAACCCCTTATCGCATTGGTTGCGAGGATTTATTTGTTTGTGTAGGTGCGAGGGACTTGTGCGTGGCCTCCTACTGGATTGATACCTTGGTTCTCAAAAACTGAGGGGAATACTTATGCTACTTTGCTGCATCACCCTTTCCTCAAGGGAAAACCAACGCAGTGCTCAAGAGGTAGCAAGAAGGATTTCTGGCGCCATTGCCGGGGAGTCTACGCAAAAGTCAACATACCAAGTACCCATCAAAAACCCTTATCTCCCGACAACAAGCTATTTCTGGCGCCGTTTTTATTTTACTTTCGTTACTTTGCATCTCTATCATAGAAGTACCAAAAATATTATCTTATCATATCTATCAGATCTCACTCTCGTAAGTGACCGTGTAGGGATTGACAACCCCTTATCGCGTTGGTTGCGAGGATTTATTTGTTTGTGTAGGTGCGAGGGACTTGTGCGTGGCCTCCTACTGGATTGATACCTTGGTTCTCAAAAACTGAGGGAAATACTTACGCTACTTTGCTGCATCACCCTTTCCTATTCAAGGGAAAACCAACGCAGTGCTCAAGAGGTAGCAACGTATTGCTCCGGGATCAACAGGTCGGGACAAACGGCGGCCACCTCGCCAACGTCCACCGGAGAGGCCATGATAAACCTCTTCTTGGCCGAATGCTCGTCGGGCTCCCCGGGATACCTGGTCGAGCTTAGGCTACGACATTCTAGGAGCAGGGGATTTTGATCTGGGGGGGAGGGACACCGCAGGCCTCATCTAAAAACTCAGGGGAGTGGGGCGATGGTATGGGAATTGCTGGGTAACCTGAACTTTATTATCTAAGCTAGGAGGAACGGGCAGACCGGCAGGGGTTGGCGGCGGCGGCGGCCGCGAGCTAGGGTTCGAGGGGGGAGGGGGTTGGTGTTTGAGGATACGCCGTGGCTACTGAAAATTTTAGTAATGGTGGGTGGAGATGGTGGTGGACGAGGGAGGGCGACCGTTCAAATGCCTCGGCTACTACAATTTTACTATAAGGTCGGTGCTGGAGGAGTGTGGGCGATGGTTGAAGTACAGCAGCTACTAAAATTTGGGTAAAGGAATTGATGCGGGGCGGGAGTGCCCAAGATCGCGCACGGGCCAATAACAATATGCGTGTATGATAATAAGGAAAAGTGGCGCGGAACCGCCAATTTTTGCAACGCTCAAGGCGGTTAGTTTGTTTTTATATTTCTAGCTAGCTGGTCTATCGCACAAGGTTCGTCCTAATTTCCAAATAAACTTACCCGCCTTTAGCTTGCACAGGTGGTGGTTTTACAGCGCACTTGCATCGCACATGGTTAAGCCAGTACCTCCCCCTTTGCTCGCGCTTGCGCGGTCGTGGTGATTTCAGTGCACTTGCATCGCACACGGTTGAGCCAGTACCTCCACCATTTGCTCGCGCTTGTGCGGTCGTGGTGATTTCAGCGCACTTGCATCACACGGTTGAGCCAGTACCTCCACCCCTTTGCTCGCGCTTGCGCGGTCGTGGTGATTTCAGTGCACTTGCATCACACATGGTTGAGCCAGTACCTCCACCCCTTTGCTCGCGCTTGCGCGGTCGTGGTGATTTCAGCGCACTTGCACCGCACACGGTTGAGCCAGTACCTCCACCTTAATTTGCTTGCGCTTGCGCGGTCGTGGTGATTTCAGCGCACTTGCATCGCACACGGTTGAGCCAGTACCTCCACCTTAATTTGCTCGTGCTTGCGCAGGCGTGGTGATTCACAGTGCACTTGTATCGCACACGGTTAAGATATTATACCCGTGTCCATTGAGCGTCATCAGAGTCTTTACAGCAAAAAATAACGTTAGAGAGGGTCAGAAGACAGCCACACCAGCATGTGGCCCAAATATATATGAGTGAAAAGGGTGGTCTGTGATGTTCAAAATTCCAATGCACAACTTTGACCGCGCGGGCCCACGGTTGGGCGCGTCGTCGAAGATCGATGAGTGGGGCCAGAAGTCAAGAACCACCTAGAAGTGGCCAAATATATGTAGGAATATTGGGGATGTTTAAAACATTAAATACACAATGCATAACTTTGGTGGCACCTGCCTCCCAAACCCGAAAGCACCCTTGGATATATATATAATGACATAATGTCATACCTAGCTAGGATGCTTGGCCCACCACCTCCCACTTCGTGTCAGCGGGGCGGATGCACGTAATGATCGATACTTTGGTCATACATGCATGTCACCATGGCCTACCATAAGACGGCCCAATGAATCTATTATTTGGTCAAACGTCAGTTGTTGTTGTCGATAAACCGCTTGGGCCAATAGATTGAACCATCATAAAAATCGCACGAGAGGGACCACAAAACCAGCACCTCTTGCATGCGGCCCAAAATGATGTACGTTGGGAAGGGGTGATGTGTGTTTTCAATATAGAATAATGTACAATTTAGATGTGGTGCCTACCTCTCGATACAGACAACAACCATGAAGGCAAGGTAGTTAAGGACGAGATACACAGGGATTGATGTAGGTCGAACCCGGCAATCCAAGTATGTGGGAGGGAATCCTGACAACGCATGAGCTCGAGCTTTGGTTGAGCGACATGTGACGGCGACCGGTCCTAACACGAACTAGGAGGAATCCATTCATGGCCAACACATACCCCTCATTATCGGTCAAAGGGATGGTATATATACACTCAGGGAGCCCACAGATATGCGTGTCATCACAAAAACCGCACAAGGGAGACGTGGTCGATCAGAAGACCTCGTATACACTTCATGCGACCCAAAAATATGTATGGGTACGGTGGTGTGTGATGTGTTTAAATCCCAAATGCACAACTTCGATGGGCCACCAACTACATTACAAACCGAACACCGTACCCGACTCCAAGCCTGGTTCAATACGTACGATGTCAGTTTCCCAACTTCGAGGCGGCGGCGGTGGTGGGGGGTCGTCCCACGCATGCGGTCAAACTTTATTTGGTCTAGCATGGGACACATATATATTGTTGGGTTCTACCGTAGGGTGCGTCGACTGCAAATTAAAATTTTCCTATGCGCAGAACAACCAGGAACATGCTATGGGAGATGGATCACAGTTCGTTACCACTAGACACACAGTGCTGTGCAGTGGGAGAAGAATTGGGGCAGCGCGTCCGCGTGGTTCGTCTCCTCCTCGTCTGATCTCCCTCGAACAGCCGGTCGTCGGATCCCTTGTACAGGCTCGCCGGAGCGGCGCAAGTGCACCGCCTCTAACGGTATCAGCGCGTGCAGGAGGAACGTCGTGCGGCGGACTGCTAGGTCCGATCACACAACAGGCGGCGAGTGGAGGTGTCTATTTGCAACACATGCAAACCCTAGTGACAGCGCTGAAGCAATCAACACCCATGAGTGTGCGGCACCTCCACTTTATATAGGCGTATGTCGCGGGCTCAACACTTGGGCCTCGCACGGACCCTAAAGCCCATAAGTCTACTCGGCCACAATCCAAATACAGCTCGGATCACATCCGACCAGTGTCCTCGGATCCGGCCTCGTAGGTTCCTTCCCTTAAGCGCGCGACCCCTTAGGTTCAAGCCGGCTTGGTCGCAGTTCGGATCACCTCCGAACACTACAAGAAATATGTCAACTTGTGACCTTCTCTCAGTGACCCCGGCTGAATTAGTCGTAAATCCACGACCATTTCGCTTGGAAGGGCTCAAACCCTGAAGTTGCCTTACACCAAATGGTCATAAAGCAGACAAGAGTGGTCGACGATCTTATTTCTACCTGATTACGACCAATATAAATGGTCATGAGGTTGTGAACGTGGATGCATTGGTACTTAAGGTGTCGCTCAAGGTGGGCTTGGGCCTCGGTGGAACGAGGCCACCTTCTTTTTAAAAAAAAAATTGTGTGCCATGTAGGCCTCCGCCCATCCAAGAAGAAATGTGGGATGCCCTCATATTACTCAAAAAAACATATATTCAGCCCAACTAAAATGGGAAAAATAAAAAAAATCATGTATTAAAATTTTTCTAACCAATATAAACAAGGGATAATTAGATTTATGCCCCTAGTTGTGTCCCACTCGTCTGTTTTGCCCCTAATTCCCAAAATTCACCGGTTCTGTCCAAGTCACTTTGCTCCTTTTATGCTTTTGCCCTTTGACCGTTTGACCGTCAATTTGAAAACTTCATAACTAATTCATACTAAATCATAAAAATGCAAATAAGATACCAAAATGTTCGGAAAAACATCACCTATATGTGAGTGTCATTTGCATTCATGAAAAAGTGTTGGAAAGTGCCCATCCCAGTTTTAGCTCTTATGCTACCACCATGAATAGTAAAATCTAAAAAAGTTCAAAAAATTCAAAAAAAATTGGTGGCAAAGAATGACAAGTGTTTTAAGTGCCTGCCAAGTTTCATCACGGAATAACATTTGTGGGTGCCACGGCAAAAAAACAATCAGCACTCCAAAATAGATATTTTTTGCCATGACTTCCATGAATGTCGTTCCCTGATGAAACTATGCAAGCACTTAGAACATTTGTCGTTCTTTGCCACCATATTTTTTTTGAATTTTTTTAGATTTTACTATTCATGGTGGTATCAAAAGAGCTGAAACTCAGATGTGCACTTTCCAACACTTTTTTCATGAATGCAAATGACACTGACATATAGGTGATGTTTTTCTGAACATTTTGATATCTTATTTGCATTTTTCTGATTTAGTATGAATTAGTTATGAAGTTTTCAAACTGACGGTCAAACGGTCAAAGGGCAAAAGCATAAGAGGAGCAAAGTGACTTGGACAGAACCGGTGAATTTTGTGAATTAGGGGTAAAACAGACGAGTGGGACACAACTAGGGGCATAAATCTAATTATCCCTATAAACAATGTTTTATATGTATACAAAAATGTACAATGTGTAAAAACAAATATAGACATTAAAACGTATGTATGAAAAGATGTTTTTTGTTGCGCATATATGAAAATATGTTAATCATGTATTTGAAAAAAGTTAAACATATATAAACAATATGTACAATGTGTCTTAAAACATTTAGACATGTGTTCAAAATATTAGACATCAAAATATTTATTAAAAATGTTAATGATGTAACTAAAAACCGTTTAATATCTATATTTTTTTCTAGTGTACACAAATTTGTTCATAAAATGTGGTCTAATATTCTTGAAAATGGAGAAGGTTTTTTTATAAAAAGTATTTGTTAGGTTTTCACAAAAAAAACTCATTGTGGAAACTCGAAAAATGGAAAATGAATATGCGGAAATTTGTGTTTTTCACGAGAGGTGGATAAAAAACTTTTTACACCCAACCAATTTGTTAATTGTACATTAAATATGGCCTAGTATTTTAGAAATTTGATTTGGTCCAATTTTGCAACAAATATATGGTAGGTTCTTCACAAAAAAAACCTCATTTTGGGCACTAAAAAATGGAAAATTGATTTTTTGTCCAAAGAAAATAAAAACTCCCTTAGGAAACATTGTTAGCCATTGCAAGATGCACCCTTGTGCTCTATATGAGATCATTTTAACAAACTATGCCATGAATTTTTATGCCCGTTTCAAAATGCGGTCAAAACGGCGGGCTTGACCGTTCCTAGCTAGTGGTTGAAACTTGGAAAACTTTTGATGTTTCTCTGATTAAATAGATACTTATGTACCTATAAATGATTTTTGGAGAAAATAAAGAGCAAACTATGAGGCAGCTGCAGTTCAAATTTGACCCGCTTCCTACTAAATCGGCGGGAATTTGTCTTTTTACCAGAGGTGGATCAAGGATTTTGACACCCAACCATTTGGTCAATTGTGCATTAAATATGGCATAGTATTTTATAAAATTGATTTGGTCCAATTTTGCAACAAATATATGGTAGGTCCTTCACAAAAAAAAACTCATTTCAGGCACTCAGAAAATGAAAAATGAAATTTCTGTGCAAAGAAAATGAAAACTCCCTTAGGCAACATTGTTTGGAATTCCAAGATGCACCCTTGTGCACAATATGAGATCATTTGAACAAACTATGCCATGAATGTGGCCATAAGATTGATCATTTGGCTTGAAAGCCATGAATCTTCACGCATGATAGCTCATTTCTGAGAACACTTTTTTGAAATAATTGCCGTATTACAAGTTTATTATTTTTCCTGGCAACTTGGTCACATATAATTACACAATGCGAAGGTTTCCAATTTTTATTTTCTTTTGAATTTTTTATGCCCGTTTCAAAATGCGGTCAAAATGGCGGGCTTGACCGTTCCTAGCTAGTGGTTGAATCTTGGAAAACTTTTGTTGTTTCTCTAATTAAATAGATTCTTATGTACCTATAAATGATTTTTGGAAAAAATAAAGAGCAAACTATGAGGCAACTGTAGTTCAAATTTGACTCGCTTCCTATTGAATCGGCGGAAATTTGCCTTTTTCACCAGAGGTGGATCAAGGCTTTTGACACCCAACCATTTGGTCAATTGTGCATTAATTATGGCCTAGTATTTTAGAAAATTGGTTCGGTCCAATTTTGCAACAAATATATGGTAGGTCCTTCATAAAGAAAAACTCATTTCACACACTAAAAAAATGGAAAATGAAATTTCCGTGCAAAGAAAATGAAAACTTCCCTAGGACACATTGTTTGGGTTCCAAGATGCAGCCTTGTGCACAATATGAGATCATTTGAACAAACTATGCCATGAATGTGGCCATAAGATTGATCATTTGGCTTGAAAGCCATGAATCATCACGCATGATAGCTCATTTCTGAGAACACTTTTTTAAAGTAATTGCCGTATTACAAGTTATTTATTTTTCCTCGCAACTTGGTCACATATAATGACACAATGCGAAGGTTTTCCAATTTTTATTTTTTTTAATTTTTTATGCCCGCTTCAAAATGCGGTCAAAACGGCGGCTTGACCGTTCCTAGCTAGTGGTTGAATCTTGGAAAACTTTTGTTATTTCTCTGATCAAATAGATATTTATGTACCTATAAATGATTTTTGGAAAAAATAAAGAGCAAACTATGAGGCAGCTTAGTTCAAATTTGACCCGCTTCCTACTGAATCGTTGAAAATTTGTCTTTTTACCAGAGGTGGATCAAGGCTTTTGACACCCAACCATTTGGTCAATTGTGCATTAAATATGGTCTAGTATTTTAGAAAATTGATTTGGTCCAATTTTGCAACAAATATATGGTAGGTCATTCACAAAAAAACTCATTTCATGCACTCAAAAATGGAAAATGAAATTTCCGTGCAAAGAAAATAAAAACTCCCTTAGGCAACATTGTTTGGAATTCCAAGATGCACCCTTGTGCACAATATGAGATCATTTGAACAAACTATGCCATGAATGTGGCCCTCTGATCTTCACGCATGATAGCTCATTTCTGAGAACACTTTTTTAAAATAATTGTCGTATTACAAGTTTATTATTTTTCCTGGCAACTCGGTCACATATAATGACACAATGCGAAGGTTATCCAATTTTTTATTTTCTTTTGAATTTTTTATGCCCGTTTCAAAATGCGGTCAAAACGGCGGGCTTGACTGTTCCTAGCTAGTGGCCGAATCTTGGAAAACTTTTGATGTTTCTTTGATTAAATAGATACTTATGCACCTATAAATGATTTTTGGAAAATAAAGAGCAAACTATGAGGCAACTGTAGTTCAAATTTGACCCGCTTCCTACTAAATCGGCGGAAATTTGTCTTTTTCACAAGAGGTGGATCAAGCCTTTTGACACCCAACCATTTGGTCAATTGTGCATTAAATATGTCCTAGTATTTTAGAAAATTGATTTGGTCAAATTTTGCCACAAATGTATGGTAGGTCCTTCATAAAAAAACTCATTTCAGGCACTCAAAAAATGGAAAATGAAATTTCCGTGCAAAAAAATGAAAACTCCCTTATGCAACATTTTTGGAATTCCAAGATGCACCCTTGTGAACAATATGAGATAGTTTGAACAAACTATGCCATGAATGTGGCCATAAGATTGATCATTTGGCTTGAAAGCCATGAATCTTCACGCATGATAGCTCATTTCTGAGAACACTTTTTTAAAATAATTGCCGTATTACAAGTTTATTATTTTTCTTGGCAACTTGGTCGCATATAATGACACAATGCGAAGGTTTTCCAATTTTTTATTTTCTTTTGAATTTTTTATGCCCGTTTCAAAATGCGCTCAAAACGGCGGGCTTCACCGTTCCTAGCTAGTGGTTGAATCTTGGAAAACTTTTGATGTTTCTCTGATTAAATAGATACTTATGTACCTATAAATGATTTTTGGAAAAAATAAAGAGCAAACTATGAGGCAGCTGTAGTTCAAATTTGACCCGCTTCCTACTGAATCGATGGAAATTTGTCTTTTTACCAGAGGTGGATCAAGGCTTTTGACACCCAACAATTTGGTCAATTGTGCATTAAATATGGCCTAATATTTTAGAAAATTGATTTGGTCCAATTTTGCAACAAATATATGGTAGGTCCTTCAGAATAAAAAACTAATTCAGGCACTCAAAAAATGGAAAATGAAATTTCCGTGCAAAGAAAATGAAAACTCCCTTAGGCAACATTGTTTGGAATTCCAAGATGCACCATTGTGCACAATATGAGATCATTTGAACAAACTATGCCATGAATGTGACCATAAGATTGATCATCTGGCTTGAAAGCCATGAATCTTCACGCATGATAGCTCATTTCCGAGAACACTTTTTTAAAATAATTGCCATATTACAAGTTTATTATTTTTCCTGGTAACTTGGTCACATATAATGACACAATGCGAAGGTTTTCCAATTTTTTATTTTTTTTGAATTTCTTTCAAAATGTTGTCAAAACAGCGGGTATGACTACGGGTCTTCGGTCACCGGGAAGGTGACGATGACGACCACCTCCTTGATGCCCTGCTCTTCTATGTGCCGAGGTCCTTGCTGGTGGCCTTACCGGATAAAAATCCAGAGCTTCTTTATTCAGTATCGCCGCCCCCGCCCCCGAAGTCGGGACATCGAATGATCCAAAAACCTAAGCTACTAGGACCCTAAAACCTAAAGCTAAAATGATGCACACAGACGGGATCCGATGACCCTCCTCATCACCGACGACCAAGAAGTCACCAGCGGAGAGGAACTGCCGAAAGACGACGCCAAAAGAGTTGGTTCTCTTAGACAAAGAGATCCGCACTTTATTTTTAGCCGATTACGGCCTACTTATATGGTCATGGACGTCGCACACATGTACTCTGTTTCGATTGGTTCACAAGCATGTCACGCGGATCATGGATCGAGCACCGTCTGATCCACCCGGATCCAACGGCAGCGCTCCCCCTCACCTTCTCACCCCACCTAGCCCAACAACCCACAGGCAGGCCACAGCCCGCACTCCTCCCTCGTCCCTCGCACACCCTAGCGAACCCTAGCGCTCCCCGATCCCTCCCACCTCCCCTCCCCTCGCCGCCACCCACCCCTCCCCTCGCACTCCTCCCTCCCCCCTGGCAAGATCCAGCGTGCTCCAAGATACCAACGCTCTGCTCCTCCCTCCCTCCCCTCCGGCAAGATCCAGCACGCGGCCTCCCTCTCCTCGATCCAGATCGACAGGTCCACCACCTACACTTCCGGCGATCCCCAATCCGGCGACAGAGATGGCTGCTCCCGCGCCGGCCTTCTTCCTCGCCCCAGATGCCGCTGCTCGTCTCCTCTCCGGTGAGTGCGGAGGAGCCACCGCGGTCGAGGTAGCCGTCGGCTGGAGCCCCGCCTCTTCTCCTCTCCGGTCACCGTGGAGGTCCGCCGCGTCCAACCTCCTCGACGGCGCCCTGAACCCTAGGCAGCCCATCTCTTCCTCCCATGGCCATGGCCATGGTGAGCCTACAAGATGTGCAGCAGCAGGTCAGACCCCTCACCTTCTTCTTCTTCTACCTACCTCTGGTGTTCTTCCTCTCCACAACCACTGATGCAAACATGGTGGGGAAGATATTGATTTCCCAGCCCGCCTGACGGCCCGCTCCCCTCGCCCCCGCGCAGATCTTCGAGTACAACGGCTCCGCAACCTGCAGCCGCCGGTCCGGGACGAGCGCAGTGCCGGTTCAGGTGTCCAGCGTCAACCAGAGCGCGCCCCAGATGCTCGACGGAACGCCCGCTGCACCGCCTGGTCTCAACTTTCTTGCCCTTTGCCAAGCTGAGGGAGAGGGCTAGGGTGAGCTCCCAGTCGTTTGCTCTGTTGAAATTGCTCCACTCCTCCATCTTCTTCTCGTGTTTGTCCACAGTAGAGACGGCTCAGATCTGACATTTTGTGTGTCTTACTGATGGTTCAGGGCTCGGGTGGTGCAGTGGCTGTAAGAATACGCTCGGGAAAGCAGAGTCGGGTCTACTAGGGCGGCATCCCCGGCCGTCGTCGGCGGCTACTTCATCTACAAAGGCTCCAAGCTTGTCCATGACTCCACTGCCCTCCAGGTTACGTCCGAATGCTCGTTCCCTCCTCCCCTCAGATCCACTAGCGTGTTGGTTGGAATCAGTGGATATTCACATGATGTATACATGGAACTGCAGCTTCACATCTTTGTCCTGAATCATAATGAGTATCTTTTCTCGCCATCGATTTCTGCACGTATGGTTCAGCTGGTATGTCTAGATCTACATGTTCACCTGGCTTATGGTGCATCTCAATCATGGACGACAAAATGTCAAAATCCTAGCTTATATACACTGTACTAATGTGGGTGGATACAATTTCAGAAGATGAAACTTCAATAAAATGAAAAGGCAAAATTATATTGATTGTTGCCTTCCATCCTTTTCCTGAATCGTAATGCTGATCTTTTCTTTTGATTTATGTGTCTTTATTTAAGTTAGCTCATCATGAGCTATAGGTTTAGCTGGTTTGTTGGATGCCAGGTCTTTCTTGTCATTTTTGACAACCTTTTGATTTGTATCTTGAGCCACATTTTCTACTTCTTGTCTTTTCAATGTGAGAATACCAGACACGAAATGATGCATATGCATTGTGATACCTGGATCACTTTAAATTCAGGATTATTCATGGCTAATTCAGGATTGAAGCAGGGGAAACCCCCCCTCCTCCATATTGCCTGCTGATTATTTGGGGATGTCTGTGGAGAGAGATGTTGATACTTCTATAGGCCTATCACTTCAAATTTTATTACAACCAGTTTTATGCCTAGAACAATCATGGTGTCTAGTTTCTGTTTTATGCCCCACGTTTTACTAGCTACAAGCTCAGCTTCGTGCTCTGTAGGAAATAAGTACATCATTATTTAGGCGTGTTCTGATAATAGTGAAGAATAAAGGTGTCTTCTGATGTGGTGGTGCCAAACAAAACTTTTATGCTTATTGCTGAGCTTACTTTTAATATTGTGAACATGACAATTTATAGGCTGTACTGAAGTTCCACTCATTTTATTCTGTGTCCTGAGCTTACCTTTGTATGTCAGGATTTTTTCTTCATCTATTACCCTTCCTTTGGTTGTAGTTTATCTTCGTACAGAAACCAATCTTGGTGTTCTTCCTACTTGCATTTGATTATGTTTTTAAAATTCCCTAGCACAACTATATATGACAATGTGGGTATCTTTTCTGTTTTCAGTGTCTATAGTGCATTTGCATGATCTTGAATTATGTGCTACAGAATATAATTAGCTGATTTAAACTGCTGTTTTCCTTCGCCTAATCAAATGCCCTTTGTCTTTGCAGTATGCATACCCAAGTCAAGCTTGCGGTCACGATGAAGGTGCTGATATGGGTTTCCTATCTTCAGAAGTAAAATGTTTGCTTGCTACCTTCTTTAGGGTACTGCTTGCTAATCAAGTTCTTGAACACAGGAGTTATGCATACAAATCATGTGCTATTTATGCACTGATAGCCATTTTCTTGTCTACTTATCTGAATCATGTCTTTGTGTACTAAGCATCATTTACTAGTATTTGGCTTCTATGTGCTAATTAAACCTGATCAGTATGTATACTTCTTTGATGTTGCATAATATTAGTGTTAAAGGGGTTAATTTAAACCGGATATTATCTACTGGAATGATTTTTTTTGCTGTTCAAACATTTAAATTCTGGTTCTTTGTTTCAAACATCGAAATGCTGTTTACTTTGTCCTTATATGCTTAAATGATAAAAATGTCGCATTTATAGGATTGTAAACCTGATGTGATTGGAGTAGTATTTACTTGTTGCTGATATTTACTACTTGTATCCACTGATTTCTATGCCTCATTTTGCTTGTTTTACTTTATTTATGCACACAGACTGCCTACAAGTTAATGTGCTTTTAGATTTGCCTTTATTTTGCTCCTAACCATATTGTTTGATAACTTGCAGATGTTGTACTTCATTCATGTTTCATCGTGGGCTCCAAGACGAAGAAGTCGGGAGAATCATAGACTTCTAGCTCATTGGATCATAGACTTCTAGCTTATTGGAGCTAGTTATACGTCGATAGCTAGTTATTTTTTTATTCTATAGTTGTGTTACCTGATGCGAACTATTTCTGATTGTAAACCTGATGTGAACCATGTTTGATCGCAATGTGCCAGGTTTGGCTCTTTTTGATTGTATTCATGATTTGAACCATGTTTTCATGATATTTAGTTATGCTTTGTTTGAAGCATTGTATAAATATTGGTTATTTATTTATTGGATCATTGAAATCTGAGGAACCATTTGCTACCTCTTGAGGATTGCCTTGGTTTTCCCTTGAAGAGGAAAGGGTGATGCAGCAAAGTAGCGTAAATATTTTCCTCGGTTTTTGAGAACCAAGGTATCAATCCAGTAGGGGGCTACGTGCGAGTCTCTTGCACCTACACAAACAAATAAATCCTTGCAACCAACGCGATAAGGGGTTGTCAATCCCTACACGGTCACTTACGAGAGTGAGATCTGATAGATATGATAAGATAATATTTTTGGTATTTTATGATAAAGATGCAAAGTAAAATAAAAGTAAAATAAAAAGCAACGGAAATAACTAAGTGTTGGAAGATTAATATGATGGAAGATAGACCCGGGGGCCATAGGTTTCACTAGTGGCTTCTCTTAAGAGCATAAGTATTTTACGGTGGGTGAACAAATTACTGTTGAGCAATTGACAGAATTAAGCATAGTTATAGAATATCTAGATATGATCATGTATATAGGCATCACGTTCGAGACAAGTAGACCGACTCCTGCCTGCATCTACTACTATTACTCCAGACATCGACCGCTATTCAGCATGCATCTAGAGTATTAAGTTGATAAAAAACAGAGTAACGCCTTAAGCAAGATGACATGATGTAGAGGGATAAATTCATGCAATATGATAAAAACCCCATCTTGTTATCCTCGATGCCAACAATACAATACGTGCCTTGCTGCCCCTACTGTCACTGGGAAAAGACACCGCAAGATTAAACCCAAAGCTAAGCACTTCTCCCATTGCAAGAAAGATCAATCTAGTAGGCCAAACCAAACTGATAATTTGAAGAGACTTGCAAAGATAACCAATCATACATAAAAGAATTCAGAAGATTCAAATATTGTTCATAGATAAATTTGATCATAAACCCACAATTCATCGGTCTCAACAAACACACCGCAATAGAAGATTACATCGAATAGATCTCCACAAGAGATGGGGAGAACATTGTATTGAGATCCAAAATGAGAGAAGAAGCCATCTAGCTAATAACTATGGACCCGAAGGTCTGAGGGAAACTACTCACACTTTATCGGAGAGGCTATGGTGTTGATGTAGAAGCCCTCCGTGATCGATGCCCCTTCCGACGGAGCTCCGGAACAGGCCCCAAGATGGGATCTCGTGGGTACAGAAGGTTGCGGCGGTGGAATTAGGTTTTTGGCTCCGTCTCTGATCGTTTGGGGGTACGTAGGTATATATAGGAGGAAGGAGTACGTCAGTGGAGCAACATGGGGCCCACGAGGGTGGAGGGCGCGCCTGGGGGGTAGGCATGCCCCTACCTCGTGGCTTCCTGGAAGCTTCCTTGACGTAGGGTCCAAGTCCCCTGGATCATGTTCGTTCCGAAAATCACGTTCCCGAAGGTTTCATTCCGTTTGGACTCCGTTTGATATTCTTTTTCTGCGAAACTCTGAAATAGGCAAAAAACAACAATTCTGGGCTGGGCCTCCGGTTAATAGGTTAGTCCCAAAAATAATATAAAAGTGTATAATAAAGCCCAATAATGTCCAAAACAGAAGATAATATAGCATGGAGCAATAAAAAATTATAGATACGTTGGAGACGTATCAAGCATCCCCAAACTTAATTCCTGCTCGTCCTCGAGTAGGTAAATGATAAAAACAGAATTTTTGATGTGGAATGCTACTTGGCATAATTTCAATGTAATTCTTCTTAATTGTGGTATGAATATTCAGATCCGAAAGATTCAAGATAAAAGTTCAATATTGACATAAAAATAATAATACTTCAAGCATACTAACTAAGCAATTATGTCCTCAAATATGGCCAAAGAAAGTTCATCCCTACAAAATCATATAGTTTGGTCATGCTCCATTTTCGTCACACAAGAATGCTCTCATCATGCACAACCCCGATGACAAGCCAAGCAATTGTTTCATACTTTAGTAATTTCAAACTTTATAAACCTTCGCATAATACATGAGCGTGAGCCATGGATATAGCACTATGAGTGGAATAGAGTATAATGATGGGGGTTATGTGGAGAAGACAAAAAAGAAGAAAGTCTCACATCAACGAGGCTAATCAATGAGCTATGGAGATGCCCATCGATTGATGTTAATGCAAGGAATAGGGATTGCCATGCAACGGATGCACTAGAGCTATAAATATATGAAAGCTCAACAAAAGAAATTAAGTGGGTGTGCATCCAACTTACTTGCTCACGAAGACCTAGGGCACTTGAGGAGGCCCATTGTTGGAATATACAAGCCAAGTTCTATAATGAAAAATTCCCACTAGTATATGAAAGTGACAAAACGAGAGACTCTCTATTATGAAGATTATGGTGCTACTTTGAAGCACAAGTGTGGTAAAAGGATAATAGCATTGTCCCTTTTATTTCTCTTTTTTGGGCTTTTTTTATTTGGCCTTTCTTTTTTTGGACAATTATCTATTAAATGATGATCATCACACTTCTATTTATTTACAACTCAAAGATTACAACTCGATACTAGAACAAGGTATGACTCTATATGAATGCCTCCGGCGGTGTACCGGGATATGCAATGAACCAAGAGTGACATGTATGAAAGAATTATGAGCGGTGGTTTTGCCACAAATACTATGTCAACTACATGATCATGCTAAGCAATATGACAATGATGAACGTGTCATGATAAACGGAATGGTGGAAAGTTGCATGGCAATATATCTCGGAATGGCTATGGAAATGCCATAATAGGTAGGTATGGTGGCTGTTTTGAGGAATATATAATGAGGTTTATGTGTGAAAGAGCGTATCATATCACGGGGTTTGGATGCACCGGCGAAGTTTGCACCAACTCTCAATGTGAGAAAGGGCAATGCACGGTACCGAAGAGGCTAGCAATGATGAAAAGGTGAGAGTGCGTATAATCCATGGACTCAACATTAGTCATAAAGAACTCACATACTTATTGCAAAAATCTACAAGTCATCAAAAACAAAGCACTACGCGCATGCTCCTAGGGGGATAGATTGATAGGAAAAGACCATCGCTCTTCCCCGACCGCCACTCATAAGGAGGACAATCAAAGAACACCTCATGTTTCAAATTTGTTACATAACATTTACAATACATGCATGCTACGGGACTTGCAAACTTCAACACAAGTATTTCTCAAATTCACAACTACTCAACTAGCACAACTTTAATATCACTACCTCCATGTCTCAAAACAATCATCAAGCATCAAACTTCTCTTAGTATTCAAAAAGGCTAGCAATGATGAAAAGGTGAGAGTGCGTATAATCCATGGACTCAACATTAGTCATAAAGAACTCACATACTTATTGCAAAAATCTACAAGTCATCAAGAACCAAGCACTACGCGCATGCTCCTAGGGGGATAGTGTGACGCCCCCGATTTGACCGTACACTAATCATGCACGCAAATGTGTACGACCAAGATCAGTGACTCACGGGAAGATATCACAACACAACTCTAAAACATAAAAAAGTCATACAAGCATCATAATACAAGCCAGGGGCCTCGAGGGCTCGAATACAAGTGCTCGATCACAGACGAGTCGGCGGAAGCAACAATATCTGAGTACAGACATAAGTTAAACAAGTTTGCCTTAAGAAGGCTAGCACAAACTGGGGTACAGATCGAACGAGGCGCAGGCCTCCTGCCTGGGATCCTCCTAACTACTCCTGATCGTCGTCAGCGGCCTGCACGTAGTAGTAGGCACCTCCAGTGTCGTAGGTGTCGTCGTCGACGGTGGCGTCTGGCTCCTGGACTCCAACATCTGGTTGCGACAACCAGATAGATAGGAAAGGGGGAAAGAGGGAGAGAAGCAACTGTGAGTACTCATCCAAAGTACTCGCAAGCAAGGAGCTATACTACATATGCATGGGTATATGTGTAAAGGGGCATATCAGTGGACTGAACTGCAGAATGCCAGAATAAAAGGGGGATAGCTAGTCCTGTCGAAGACTACGCTTCTGGCCATCTCCATCTTGCAGCAGGTAGAAGAGAGTAGATTGAAGTCCTCCAAGTAGCATCGCATAGCATAATCCTACCCGGCGATCCCCTCCTCGTCGCCCTGTTAGAGAGCGATCACCGGGTTGTATCTGGCACTTGGAAGGGTGTATTTTATTCAGTATCCAGTTCTAGTTGTCATAAGGTCAAGGTACAACTCCGGGTCGTCCTTTTACCGAGGGACACGGCTATTCGAATAGATAAACTTCCCTGCAGGGGTGCACCACATAACCCAACACGCTCGATCCCAGTTGGCCGGACACACTTTTCTGGGTCATGCCCGGCCTCGTAAGATCAACACGTCGCAGCCCCACCTAGGCTCAACAGAGAGGTCAGCACGCCGGTCTAAACCTATGCGCGCAGGGGTCTGGGCCCATCGCCCTATGCACACCTGCACGTTGCGTACGCGGCCGGAAGCAGACCTAGCCCCCTTAATACAAGCGCGAGCTTACAGTCCAATGCGGCGCGCGCCACTCAGTTGCTGACGTCAAAAGAGCTTCGGCTGATACCACGACGTCGGGATACCCATAACTACTCCCACGTAGATGGTTAGTGCGTATAGACCAAATGGCCAGACTCAGATCAAATACCAAGATCTCGTTAAGCGTGTTAAGTAACCGCGAACGCCGACCAGGGCCAGGCCCACCTCTCACCTAGGCAGTCTCAACCTGCCCTGTCGCTCCGCCACAAAGATCCACTCGCGGGTACTCCTACGAGCCGACCCGACTTTAGTCATCTCATGTGTCATGTATATAGTATATAAGTATATACCCGTGATCACGCCCAGGTGATCACGGCCCGATAGTATAGCAGAGCAGACGGACAAGAATGTAGGGCCACTGATGGAAATTTAGCATCCTATACTAAGCATGTAGGATTGCAGGTAAAGGTAACAACAGTAGTAGCAAGGATAGGCTATGCATCAGGATAGGATATCAAAAGCAGTAACATGCTACACTACTCTAATGCAAGCAGAATAGAGAAGAGTAGGCGATATCTGGTGATCAAGGGGGGGGGGGCTTGCCTGGTTGCTCTGGCAAGTAGGAGGAGTCGTCGACTCCGTAGTCGAACTGGGCAGCAGCAGTGTCGGTCTCGTAGTCTACCGGAGAGAAGAGGGGGGAAGAAACAGTAAATACAATGCAAACATAAGCATGACGATGCGTGACATGAAAATGAGCGGTGCTAGGTGTGCCCTAACGCGACAGTAGGTGGTACCGGCGAAGGGGGGGAACATCAGGGAAGTATTCCCGATGTTTCGTGTTTTC
This sequence comes from Aegilops tauschii subsp. strangulata, assembly GCF_002575655.3. Lineage (NCBI taxonomy): Eukaryota > Viridiplantae > Streptophyta > Magnoliopsida > Poales > Poaceae > Aegilops > Aegilops tauschii. The sequence goes on along the minus strand of NC_053039.3, from coordinate 72,475,103 downwards.
GGACAGACGGACCGGAGGGGGAAAGTTGCTAGTTCGATAGGTTAGGGAGGTGTGGTGGACGAACGGACTGCGTATTCGGATTCGTCTCGTCGTTCTGAGCAACTTTCATATAGAAAACATTTTCATCCGAGTTACGGTTTAAAAGATATGAATTTTCAAAGTTTATTTGAATTTCTGGAATTATTTGAATTAAGCAAAAATGAATTATGACGTCAGCATGAGGCAATGCTGACGTCAGCAGGTCAACAGAGCGACTGACCAGGTCAAACTGACCAGTGGGCCCCATCTGTCATACACAGTGGGCTAATAGAAGATTAAACTAATTAATTTTTAGTTAATTAACTACTGGGCCCACCTGTCAGTGAGTGATTAAGTTAATTAATTAGTTTTAATTATAAAAACATTTTTCTTTTCTTTTTTTTTTAATTTTGCGGCGGGGCCCGCATGTCAGTGGCTGGGCCTGCCCAGTCAGCACGTTGACTGGGTTGACCCAGTCAACGGGGCCCACGGGGCCCACTGGCAGTGGCACTGGGGTGGCCCCAGGCCAGCCACGTCGGCGGCCAGCGCCGGAGCAACTCCGACGAGCCAAATGCGGCGGCGCGGCTCGGGAGGGGCGCGGGTTTCGCGCACAGGGGGTCTGCGGGGTCGTGGCTGGGCGCGTTCGACGCGGCTCGGCGCCGCGCGTCCAACGGTGGTGGCCGGAGTGGCTGGAACGGGCGGGGGCGAGCGCTACGAGCTCGCCGGCGGCGAGGTGCTTCGGGCTGGGGCGGGTGCGGCGTTAGAGCGCGCGAGCGGCCGAACTAACTAGCTAGGCGGGTGCGGCACGATGCGGTCGAGCTAACGGGCCTACGCCCATGACCAAATGGTCACCGGAGACCCGCCGGCGGCGAGCTCCGCGGCGCGGCGTTCGGGCGCGCGTGGGGAAGAAGCTAGGGGCGCGCGAGAGAGAAAGGACAGGGGAGGAGGGGGGAGAGGCTCACCGCGCGGCACACGGAGGCCGGTGAGAGGCTTAGGAGCAGCAGGTCGGCGCCGGGGAAGAAGGGGGTCGCCGGCGTCTGAAGTTGAAGACGAGCTCGGTGTGCTCGTTGTAGGGGCTCCGATCTCCAACGGGCTGCACCAGACGAAGCAGCGGACGACGGCGGTCCTTGGAGACAACGTGGGGCGGCGAGGTGGGCACGGTGGCCGTGTGAACGACGGGAAAGGCGGCGACCGCGTCGGGCGTGGGGAAGGAGAGAGCGGCGCGGATCTGGGGGGAGGGGGAGAGAGAGGCACAGGGGCCGAGAGGTGAGCGGGGGTGAGTGGGAGAGGGGCCCGAGGAGGCGGGGGGAGCTGGCGCCCTTATCCTCCCCGTCGCCGGCGAGGGGGTGCGGCGGGGACTGCCCCTGTTCCGACCCCGGTCGGGGGAACAGGGAAGGGGGGCGAGTGGGAGAGGTGGGCTGGGCCGGGGGTCGGGCCAGTCGGGCCAGGGGTCCAGTGGGGGGGGAGGGCCTTCTCCTTTTTTTTCTTTTTTCTTTGCCTGTTCTGTTTTCTGTTGTATTTTCTTTTTATTTATTTATTTTCTTTTCTGTTTTATTTCATTTAAAAGTATTTAGGTATTTTTATAAAAATGTGTTTTCTCCACCATAATTACCAGTGTATTATTTGGCACCCACCGAACATTTTTGTTTAAATTTTTGAAAACTTTTATTTTCCACTTTAATTTTAATTGAAGTTTGAATTAGGAGTTTGAAAAGAAATGTGATTCCAAATGTGATCATGCCCTGTTTAGCAACATGATTAGCTTAATCACAGGGAGTTACTGTAGCATGATCCTCAGGGTGTTACAAATCTCCTCCACTACAAGAAATCTCGTCCCGAGATTTAGGAGGTAGAAGGAAACAGTGCGGGGTATTCTTCGCGCAGACGATCCTCTCGTTCCCAAGTGGCCTCATCTTCAGAATGGTGCGACCACTGGACTTTGAGAAACTTGATCGCCTTCTGACGTGTGCGGCGTTCAGCTTGGTCGAGAATGCGGACCGGATGCTCCTTATAGGAGAGGTCTTGCTGCAATTCGAGCATTTCATGATCCACAGCTCGGATTGGATCCTTGAAGCAACGGCGGCGCTGTAACACATGGAACACATCGTGAACCTGAGAAAGGTTCGGCGGTAGCTCCAGTTGGTATGCCACTTTTCCACGCCTTTCGAGAATAGTGAATGGGCCAATATAGCGAGGAGCTAGTTTGCCCTTGATTCCGAAGCGGTGAGCACCCTTCATAGGTGTGACTCGAAGATAAGCCTTTTCGCCAGGTTGATAGACCATGTCCTTATGATGACGGTCATACTGACTCTTCTGACGTGACTGAGCAGTCTTGAGATTCTCGCGAATAATGCGGACTTGTTCTTCGGCATCTTGGATAAGTTCCCAGTTTCTGACCAGTTCAGAGGGGTTCGGCACTTTCGTCCATATAACACTTCGAAGGGGCCATCTTCAGACTAGCTTGATAGCTATTATTATAAGAGAACTCAACATACGGGAGAGATTCCTCCCATTTCTTGCCGAAGGAAATAACACAAGCTCGAAGCATATCTTCGAGAACTTGGTTGACGCGTTCAACTTGTCCTTGCGATTGAGGATGAAACGCAGTACTGAATGACAGATGAGTTCCCATAGCTTCCTGGAAACTTGCCCAGAATCTTGAAGTGAATAAGCTGCCACGGTCTGAGCTAATAACCAATGGAATACCGTGGAGTGAAACAATCCTGGACATATAGAGCGTTGCCAACTGGCTAGCAGTGATCGTTTCTTTGACTGCCAGAAAATGTGCAACTTTGGAAAGTCGGTCAATGACGACAAGAATAGCATCATTACCTTTCTGTGATTTGGGAAATCCAGTGACGAAGTCCATCTCAACATGGTCCCATTTCCATTCAGGAATAGAGACAGGTTGCAGAGTTCCAGCAGGCCTTTGATGTTCTGCTTTGATACGACGGCAAACGTCACACTCAACAACATAACGAGCAATGGCTTGCTTCATATTAGACCACCAGAATCTCTGACGGATGTCTTGGTACATCTTTGTACTACCAGGGTGGATACATAGAGGCGTATCATGAGCTTCTTTCATAACTTCCTGTGTCATATCCAGGTTTTTCTCTGCACATGGCACCACTAGGCGGCCCTTGAAGTATAAGGTGCCATCTTTAGCAATGGTGAAGAATGAGGGCTTTCCTTCTGCGAGGTAGCGCTTAATCTTGTGGGCTTCAGAGTCATACTTCTGTAGCCTTTTGATGCTATCCACGAGATCTGGTTTAGCAACTAGGGTATTGAGGGAACCCTGGGTAACAACGTGGAGGTTCACCTTGCCAAACTCCTTAGGAGGGGGAGCGAGTGCACCCGGAGGAACAATATGGAGGTTCAGCTTCCTGAATTCTTCAACAAGCGAGGGCTGAACTTTGTGAACCTGGAGGTGGTTGCAGTAAGACTTGCGGCTCAAGGCATCAGCCATTACATTAGCCTTGCCTGGCGTATAGGAAATACCCAAGTCAAAGTCTGCAACAAGCTCCATCCATCTCTGCTGACGGAGGTTCAGATCTGGCTGAGTAAACAGATACTTCAGACTTTGGTGGTCAGTGAAGATCTCGCAACGATTACCGAGAAGGTAATGTCGCCATTGCTTCAGCGCATGAATGACAGCAGCAAGTTCGAGGTCGTGAACTGGGTAGTTCTCTTCGTGAGGGCGCAATTGCCGAGAGGCATAAGCAATCACTTTGCGGTCTTGCATTAGGACACAGCCTAATCCTTGACGGGAAGCGTCGCAGTAAATGACAAAGTCCTTCTTAGTATCAGGTGGAGCTAGAACTGGAGCAGAAGTCAACTTGTCTTTGAGTGCCTGGAAACTTTCCTGACATTTGTCTGTCCATTGGAACTTGACACCCTTATGCAACAGGTTAGTCAGAGGCCTGGCGATCTTAGAGAAGTTCTCGACAAATCGACGGCAATAGCTGGCGAGACCGAGAAAACTTCTGACTTGCTTAACGTTCTTGGGAGGAGTCCAATCAAGAATAGCCTGAACTCGCTCGGGGTTGACGGCAATACCATCCTTAGAGATGACATGACCAAGATAGGTTACTTCCGGTAGCCAGAATTCACATTTGGAGAACTTGGCATATAGTTGATGCTCTCGTAGCTTTTCCAGCACAAGTCGAAGATGTTCGGCATGTTCTTCTTCGTTCTTGGAAAATACCAGGATATCATCCAGATAAACCACGACGAACTTGTCGAGGTAATCCATGAATATATAGTTCATCAGACGAGAGAAGGTGGCTGGAGCATTGGTTAAACCGAAAGACATGACGGTGTACTCGTATGAACCATAGCGAGTCACAAAGGCGGTCTTTGGGATATCCTCTTCTCGAACACGGATCTGGTGGTAGCCCAACCTCAAGTCGAGCTTAGAGAACACTGACGAACCCGCCAGTTGATCATACAGATCATTGATCCGAGGAAGGGGGTATTTATTCTGAATGGTAGCTTGGTTTATAGGACGGTAGTCTTGAACCAATCGGTTAGTCCCATCCTTCTTCTTGACAAAGAGAGAAGGTGCTCCCCAAGGAGAGCAACTTGGGCGAATGAATCCTTTGCGAAGAGATTTGTCGATTTCCTCCTTAAGCTCAAGGAGTTCATGCAGCGGCATTTTGTAGGGTCGCTTGGCTATAGGAGTGGTGCCTGGTTTCAAGTCGATGATGAATTCGACAGCTCTAGCAGGGGGAATCCCTGGAAGTTCTTCAGGGAAGACGTCGAGGAATTCACGCACGACGGGAATGTTTTCAATGCCCTCGAGTGGTGCAGCATTCAATGCATTCAATGCATAGAGCCTTGCCTCGGCATTTTGCACCAGATGAGCTTGGTAAGCAACTATTTCATCTGAAGGGTGTAGCAGATGGACGGTCTTAGTGGCGCAAACTATAGAAGCAGTATGCGCTTTCAACCAATCCATACCCAAAATGAGGTCGATGTTAGACGACTTCAGGATAATGGGAGAGGCATAGAATTCCAGCCCTTCGATTTCCACGGGGACATCGATGCCAACCAAGGAGGTTTGACACTGTCCCACGGGGGTTTTGACCAATACAGAGGTGTTCATCTCCTCACATTTAACGTCGTGCTTGTATGCAAAATCTTCTGACATGAATGAATGCGATGCACCTGTATCAAATAAAACGGATGCTGGTACTGAATTTACGAGGAGTGTACCCATCACAGTAGCAGGCTGGTCTTGAGCTTCGTTGAGATCAACGTGGTTGGCATGAGCACGACCATAAGACTTAGCATTGTTGTTGCGGGGCTGATTGTTACCACGGCCAGTTGCTGGGAGGGCAAGTTGATTCTGATTCTGATGGCAGTCCCTGGCACGGTGACCTGGTTGTCCACACTTGTAGCACAGACCATTATTGGGAGTGGGAACAGGAGCTTGGGCTAGTGGAGCTGGAAGTCTTGACTGCCTAGAGGGTGGTGGAGGCAGACGAGGTGCAGCATAGGTCTGCCTTGGGGCAGATGCATTTGGACGGTACATGCTGTTCGGGATCCATATCTTACGCTTCTGTGCGGGCGAGCCCGAAGATGAGCCCGTGTCACGGTTGCGTCTGTGAGAGCTCTGGTATTCCTGCAGACCTGTTTCGACATTGATGGCCTTGTTCACCAAGGTGGTGAAATCAGCAAAGTCATGCACTAGAAGTGCGAGCTTGATGTCAGCTTGAAGGCCATCACGGAACTTCTCCTGTCTGCGTGCATCAGTTGCAATGTCTTCTTCAGCATAGCGGGACAAGTCCAGAAACTCCCGCTGATAAGCTTCGACAGTTTTGTTGCCTTGGGTGAGGTTGCGGAACTCACACTTCTTCCGGTCCATGACTCCCTGAGGAATAAAGCGGGCACGGAAAGCTGCTTGGAAGTCTGGCCACGTGATGATTGTTCCAGCTGGCAGAGTACGCCTGTGGCTGTCCCACCATTGAGCTGCGGGTCCCTTCAAGAAGAAGGAAGCAAAGGTGACATAGCTGGCAGGGGCTACATCGGCAAACTCCATCTCATAGGTGATGTCACGGAGCCAGTCATCAGCATCCAGAGGCTGAGTTGAGCTGCGGTAGATGGTTGGGTTGAGGCGTATGAAATCTTGAAGAGTCACTTGGGCTGGCTGCTGGTTCATATTGGGGCGAGGAAACTGAGCCATCATATTTTCCATGAACTGGCGGTTCAGTTCAAACTGTTGGATCATACCAGCCATGTACTCAGGTGGTGGTGGGGCATCGCCACCACGACCACGACCACCTGGTCTAACTATCCTGCTAATATATAACAGGGGTAGTTTAGCACTGAGAAATATTTGCAAAGACAAGAATCATTCATGATGAAACATGCATAACGAAAGGAGCACGATAGCTACTACATAGTAGTCGGCATAACTTACAAAAGGGGTCATGCATAGAGTTCAGTACATAGACTAAAACATCATAGGCGGCACACAGGCTCGCGGCGACTGCAACTAATACTACAAGCAAGCCTACATCAGTCCCAAGAGGTACTGTGGAGGTAATCGTAGCCCGACAGCTGGTAGTGAGGCAACGGATAGCCCTCGACGTCAGCAGACTGGGGGCCGCGGATACTCAGGTGTAGAGCCCGACGCTCAGGTGGCAGAAGAGGGACAAGTGCGGGAGAGTAGCCTCCCACCTCTGGCCAACCGACACCGTGGGGCATCACGGTCCTGGCTGGGTAGATCGCAGTACGCGGTACCTGTCTAGATCGGACAAAGGGGTGCAGCAGCGTCAGAGCACGGTAAAGGTGCTGACGGGTGGTGTACATCTCATGGCGAAGAGCTCGGTTAGCTCGATCCAGCCCATCAGCATGCAGAACAAGGTGCTGATGGTAGAAGGGATCTCGGGTGACAGTGGAGTAGGCAGCAGTATAGTATCCCTCCGCACCAACATCAGACGCGATAGCAATGTGCCTGAAAGGGGAGGTGTCCAACTCCTGATACTCTCCACGAAGACGTGTCAGAGCAGCATAGGCAGCATCGTGGACAGCCATATCGATGGTCACACCAACACCATGTGCGGTGTGCAGCACAGTAGTGGAGTCGTACTCCCAAGAGTAGAGGTGGACGATGGCACGGTACTGCTCCTGGTTAAAGTCCTGGTACTCCTCGTAGACGGTGTACTCAGGGTGCCAGCGATAACCCAGATAGGTCATCATCTCAGCTAGCACCGCAGGTGATCCCGAGGCACCAATGGCCGTCGTGTGGCGCACGACCTGCCTCGAGGGTTCCATCTGAAAGCAAAGACGTTTCAAAGGAGTCAAATGACAGTGCGTGAATTGTTCAAAATACTATTCTAAGAAACAACTATGGCTTATCCAACTTTGGGGTGAATACGGTCACGGGATCCTAGTGTTAGAGTTAGTAAATTCGTTTAACCTGAGTAGAAGAGAGTTCAGAGTCCCAGAGTAAAGGTCGAGGAGTAAAAGATCCTAGTACCACCCAATGGCGACGTGGGCCCGTAAGACACACAGCCATGTTAGTAAAAGTTTTGTAATGTCTAGACTCGACTTCGGCCAAGGAGTGTGGAAGGGTGGATTCCTACAGGCAGTCGGCTCTGATACCAACTTGTGACGCCCCCGATTTGACCGTACACTAATCATGCACGCAAATGTGTACGACCAAGATCAGGGACTCACGGGAAGATATCACAACACAACTCTAAAACATAAAAAAGTCATACAAGCATCATAATACAAGCCAGGGGCCTCGAGGGCTCGAATACAAGTGCTCGATCACAGACGAGTCGGCGGAAGCAACAATATCTGAGTACAGACATAAGTTAAACAAGTTTGCCTTAAGAAGGCTAGCACAAACTGGGGTACAGATCGAACGAGGCGCAGGCCTCCTGCCTGGGATCCTCCTAACTACTCCTGATCGTCGTCAGCGGCCTGCACGTAGTAGTAGGCACCTCCAGTGTCGTAGGTGTCGTCGTCGACGGTGGCGTCTGGCTCCTGGACTCCAACATCTGGTTGCGACAACCAGATAGATAGGAAAGGGGGAAAGAGGGAGAGAAGCAACCGTGAGTACTCATCCAAAGTACTCGCAAGCAAGGAGCTATACTACATATGCATGGGTATATGTGTAAAGGGGCATATCAGTGGACTGAACTGCAGAATGCCAGAATAAAAGGGGGATAGCTAGTCCTGTCGAAGACTACACTTCTGGCCATCTCCATCTTGCAGCAGGTAGAAGAGAGTAGATTGAAGTCCTCCAAGTAGCATCGCATAGCATAATCCTACCCGGCGATCCCCTCCTCGTCGCCCTGTTAGAGAGCGATCACCGGGTTGTATCTGGCACTTGGAAGGGTGTATTTTATTCAGTATCCAGTTCTAGTTGTCATAAGGTCAAGGTACAACTCCGGGTTGTCCTTTTACCGAGGGACACGGCTATTCGAATAGATAAACTTCCCTGCAGGGGTGCACCACATAACCCAACACGCTCGATCCCAGTTGGCCGGACACACTTTTCTGGGTCATGCCCGGCCTCGTAAGATCAACACGTCGCAGCCCCACCTAGGCTCAACAGAGAGGTCAGCACGCCGGTCTAAACCTATGCGCGCAGGGGTCTGGGCCCATCGCCCTATGCACACCTGCACGTTGCGTACGCGGCCGGAAGCAGACCTAGCCCCCTTAATACAAGCGCGAGCTTACGGTCCAATGCGGCGCGCGCCACTCAGTTGCTGACGTCAAAAGAGCTTCGGCTGATACCACGACGTCGGGATACACATAACTACTCCCACGTAGATGGTTAGTGCGTATAGACCAAATGGCCAGACTCAGATCAAATACCAAGATCTCGTTAAGCGTGTTAAGTAACCGCGAACGCCGACCAGGGCCAGGCCCACCTCTCACCTAGGCAGTCTCAACCTGCCCTGTCGCTCCGCCACAAAGATCCACTCGCGGGTACTCCTACGAGCCGACCCGACTTTAGTCATCTCATGTGTCATGTATATAGTATATAAGTATATACCCGTGATCACGCCCAGGTGATCACGGCCCGATAGTATAGCAGAGCAGACGGACAAGAATGTAGGGCCATTGATGGAAATCTAGCATCCTATACTAAGCATGTAGGATTGCAGGTAAAGGTAACAACAGTAGTAGCAAGGATAGGCTATGCATCAGGATAGGATATCGAAAGCAGTAACATGCTACACTACTCTAATGCAAGCAGAATAGAGAAGAGTAGGCGATATCTGGTGATCAAGGGGGGGGCTTGCCTGGTTGCTCTGGCAAGTAGGAGGAGTCGTCGACTCCGTAGTCGAACTGGGCAGCAGCAGTGTCGGTCTCGTAGTCTACCGGAGAGAAGAGGGGGGAAGAAACAGTAAATACAATGCAAACATAAGCATGATGATGCGTGACATGAAAATGAGCGGTGCTAGGTGTGCCCTAACGCGACAGTAGGTGGTACCGGCGAAGGGGGGGAACATCCGGGAAGTATTCCCAATGTTTCGCGTTTTCGGACAGACGGACCGGAGGGGGAAAGTTGCTAGTTCGATAGGTTAGGGAGGTGTGGTGGACGAACGGACTGCGTATTCGGATTCGTCTCGTCGTTCTGAGCAACTTTCATATAGAAAACATTTTCATCCGAGTTACGGTTTAAAAGATATGAATTTTCAAAGTTTATTTGAATTTCTGGAATTATTTGAATTAAGCAAAAATGAATTATGACGTCAGCATGAGGCAATGCTGACGTCAGCAGGTCAACAGAGCGACTGACCAGGTCAAACTGACCAGTGGGCCCCATCTGTCATAGACAGTGGGCTAACAGAAGATTAAACTAATTAATTTTTAGTTAATTAACTACTGGGCCCACCTGTCAGTGAGTGATTAAGTTAATTAATTAGTTTTAATTATAAAAACATTTTTCATTTCTTTTTTTAATTTTGCGGCGGGGCCCGCATGTCAGTGGCTGGGCCTGCCCAGTCAGCACGTTGACTGGGTTGACCCAGTCAATGGGGCCCACGGGGCCCACTGGCAGTGGCACTGGGGTGGCCCCAGGCCAGCCACGTCGGCGGCTGGCGCCGGAGCAACTTCGACGAGCCAAACGCGGCGGCGCGGCTCGGGAGGGGCGCGGGTTTCGCGCACAGGGGGTCTGCAGGGTCGTGGCTGGGCGCGTTCGACGCGGCTCGGCGCCGCGCGTCCAACGGTGGTGGCCGGAGTGGCTGGAACGGGCGGGGGCGAGCGCTACGAGCTCGCCGGCGGCGAGGTGCTTCGGGCTGGGGCGGGTGCGGCGTTAGAGCGCGCGAGCGGCCGAACTAACTAGCTAGGCGGGTGCGGCACGATGCAGTCGAGCTAACGGGCCTACGCCCATGACCAAATGGTCACCGGAGACCCGCCGGCGGCGAGCTCCGCGGCGCGGCGTTCGGGCGCGCGTGGGGAAGAAGCTAGGGGGTGCGCGAGAGAGAAAGGACAGGGGAGGAGGGGGGAGAGGCTCACCGCGCGGCACACGGAGGCCGGTGAGAGGCTTAGGAGCAGCAGGTCGGCGCCGGGGAAGAAGGGGGTCGCCGGCGTCCGAAGTTGAGGACGAGCTCGGTGTGCTCGTTGTAGGGGCTCCGATCTCCAACGGGCTGCACCAGACGAAGCAGCGGACGACGGCGGTCCTTGGAGACAACGTGGGGCGGCGAGGTGGGCACGGTGGCCGTGTGAACGACGGGAACGGCGGCGACCGCGTCGGGCGTGGGGAAGGAGAGAGCGGCGCGGATCTCGGGGGGGGGGGGGAAGAGAGAGGCGCAGGGGCCGAGAGGTGAGCGGGGGTGAGTGGGAGAGGGGTCCGAGGAGGCGGGGGGAGCTGGCGCCCTTATCCTCCCCGTCGCCGGCGAGGGGGTGCGGCGGGGACTGCCCCTGTTCCGACCCCGGTTGGGGGAACAGGGAAGGGGGGCGAGTGGGAGAGGTGGGCTGGGCCGGGGGTCGGCCCAGTCGGGCCAGGGGTCCAGTGGGGGGGGGGAGGGCCTTCTCCTTTTTTTCTTTTTTCTTTGCCTGTTCTGTTTTCTGTTGTATTTTCTTTTTATTTATTTATTTTCTTTTCTGTTTTATTTCATTTAAAAGTATTTAGGTATTTTATAAAAATGTGTTTTCTCCACCATAATTACCAGTGTATTATTTGGCACCCACCGAACATTTTTGTTTAAATTTTTGAAAACTTTTATTTTCCACTTTAATTTTAATTGAAGTTTGAATTAGGAGTTTGAAAAGAAATGTGATTCCAAATGTGATCATGCCCTGTTTAGCAACATGATTAGCTTAATCACAGAGAGTTACTGTAGCATGATCCTCAGGGTGTTACAGATAGATTGGTAGGAAAAGACCATCGCTCGTCCCCGACCGCCACTCATAAGGAGGACAATCAAAGAACACCTCATGTTTCAAATTTGTTACATAACATTTACAATACATGCATGCTACGGGACTTGCAAACTTCAACACAAATATTTCTCAAATTCACAACTACTCAACTAGCACAACTTTAATATCACTACCTCCATGTCTCAAAACAATCATCAAGCATCAAACTTCTCTTAGTATTCAAAAAGGCTAGCAATGATGAAAAGGTGAGAGTGCGTATAATCCATGGACTCAACATTAGTCATAAAGAACTCACATACTTATTACAAAAATCTACAAGTCATCAAAAACAAAGCACTACGCGCATGCTCCTAGGGGGATAGATTGCTAGGAGAAGACCATTGCTCGTCCCCGACCGCCACTCATAAGGAGGACAATCAAAGAACACCTCATGTTTCAAATTTGTTACATAACGTTTACAATACGTGCATGCTACGGGACTTGCAAACTTCAACACAAGTATTTCTCAAATTCACAACTACTCAACTAGCACAACTTTAATATCACTACCTCCATGTCTCAAAACAATCATCAAGCATCAAACTTCTCTTAGTATTCAAAACACTCATAAGAAAGTTTTTACTAATCTTGAATACCTAGCATATTAGGATTATTTAAGCAAATTACCATGCTATTTAAGACTCTCAAAATAATCTAAGTGAAGCATGAGAGATCAAAAGTTTCTATAAAACAAATCCACCACCGTGCTCTAAAAGATATAAGTGAAGTACTAGAGCAAAAACTATATAACTCAAAAGATATAAGTGAAGCACATAGAGTATTCTAATAATTTCTGAATCATGTGTGTCTCTCTCAAAAGGTGTGTACAGCAAGGATGATTATGGTAAACTAAAAAGCAAAGACTCAAATCATGCAAGACGCTCCAAGCAAAACACATATCATGTGGTGAATAAAAATATAGCTCCAAATAAAGTTACCGATAGAAGTAGACGAAAGAGGGGATGCCTTCCGGGGCATCCCCAAGCTTTGGCTTTTTGGTGTCCTTAGATTATCTTGAGGGTGCCATGGGCATCCCCAAGCTTAGGCTCTTGCCACTCCTTGTTCCATAATCCATCAAATCTTTCACCCAAAACTTGAAAACTTCACAACACAAAACTCAGCAGAAAATCTCGTGAGCTCCGTTAGCGAAAGAAAACAAAAGACCACTTCAAGGTACTATAATGAACTCATTCTTTATTTATATTGGTGTTAAACCTACTGTATTACAAATTCTCTATGGTTTATAAACTATTTTATTAGCCATAGATTCATCAAAATAAGCAAACAACACACGAAAAACAGAATCTGTCAAAAACAGAACAGTCTGTAGTAATCTGTAACTAACGCAAACTTATGGAACTCCAAAACATAAGCAAAAATAGGACGACCTAGAAAATTTGTTTATTGGTCAGCAGCAATTGGAATCAATATTTTATCAAGTTCTGGTGATTTTTAACAATTATTTTCATGAACAGAATTTTCTGAAAATTACAGCAAGATCAAATAACTATCATCCAAGAAGATCCTATAGGTTTAACTTGGAAAAAACACTAATTAAAACATAAAAACACATCTAACCAGAGGCTAGAACAAATATTTATTCCTAAACAGAAGCAAAAGGCAAAAAATAAAAATAAAATTGGGTTGCCTCCCAACAAGCGCTATCGTTTAAAGCCCCTAGCTAGGCATAAAAGCAAGGATAGATCTAGGTATTGCCATCTTTGGTAGGCAATTCTTCAATGAGACATCTATCATCCTTAGGAATTTCTTTCTTTTTATTAACTATCAAACTTTTAGGCACAAGATCGAAAAATTCATTTGTAGCAAATGGTTCCTTAATGATAGCGAAAAGATTGGGATGAATACTTATAGATTTGAGATCCGCAGTTTCCTTACTAGAGGATTCACCCTTATTTTTAGGAACATACATAATCTTGGAAATTTTAGCTGGAGGACTTGGAGTATTCTTTACGGAAGAAAAAGCGGTTCGCAAGTTGGTAATGATACCCTCAAGTTTATCGATTCTAGTGGAATCCTGGTTTATTCTTTCATTAACTATGGGTTCCTTCTCCTTAATATTTTTCAAAGTGACTCCTACTTTGGATCCATATTGGGTAATTTTGTTGTGGATCTTTGTATCCAAATTTTCGATTAACTCTACAGTCTCAACTTTATTTTTCAATAATTTCAAGTCTTTCCATTACATGCTCCAAAGTTAACATAGTTCCATTAACCAAAAGAGGCGGTGAGCCAAATAAATCTATCATAGCATTATAAGAATCAAAAGTATGGCTACCCAAGAAATTCCCTCCGGTAATGGTATCAAGAATATATCTATACCAAGGATTAGCGCCTACATAAAAATTGTGGAGAAGAACGGAAGTAGATTGCTTCCTGGTAGATCTATTTTGAGCATTGCAAATTCTATACCAAGCGTCTTTGAAATTTTCTCCCTCCCTTTGTTTAAAATTGAGAACCTCATTTTCGGGAGACAACGGAGAAGATAAAGGACTAGCCATAACGACAAGCAAACGGAAAAGAGGCGAACAAAAAAGAGAAAGCGAATAAAACGACAAGGGTGAAGTGGGGGAGAGGAAAACGAGAGGCAAATGGCAAATAATGTAATGCGGGAGATAAGGGTTTGTGATGGGTACTTGGTATGTTGACTTTTGCGTAGACCTCCCCGACAACGGTGCCAGAAATCCTTCTTGCTACCTCTTGAGCACTGCGTTGGTTTTCCCTTGAAGAGGAAAGGGTGATGCAGCAAAGTAGCGTAAGTATTTCCCTCAGTTTTGGAGAACCAAGGTATCAATCCAGTAGGAGGCTATGCGCGAGTCCCTCGCACCTACACAAACAAATAAATCCTCACAACCAACGCGATAAGGGGTTGTCAATCCCTACACGATCACTTACGAGAGTGAGATCTGATAGATATGATAAGATAATATTTTTGTTATTTTTATGATAAAGATGCAAAGTAAAATAAAAGCAAAATAAAAAGCAACGGAAATAACTAAGTGTTGGAAGATTAATATGATGGAAGATAGACCCGGGGGCCATAGGTTTCACTAGTGGCTTCTCTCAAGAGCATAAGTATTTTACGGTGGGTGAACAAATTACTGTTGAGCAATTGACAGAATTGAGCATAGTTATGAGAATATCTAGGTATGATCATGTATATAGGCATCACGTCCGAGACAAGTAGACCGACTCCTGCCTGCATCTACTACTATTACTCCACACATTGACCGCTATCCAGCATGCATCTAGAGTATTAAGTTCATAAGAACAGAGTAACGCCTTAAGAAAGATGACATGATGTAGAGGGATAAATTCATGCAATATGATAAAAACCCCATCTTGTTATCCTCGATAGCAACAATACAATACGTGCCTTGCTGCCCCTACTGTCACTGGGAAAGGACACCGCAAGATTGAACCCAAAGCTAAGCACTTCTCCCATTGCAAGAAAGATCAATCTAGTAGGCCAAACCAAACTGATAATTCGAAGAGACTTGCAAAGATAACCAATCATACATAAAAGAATTCAGAAGATTCAAATATTGTTCATAGATAAACTTGATCATAAACCCACAATTCATCGGTCTCAACAAACACACCGCAATAGAAGATTACATCGAATAGATCTCCACGAGAGAGGGGGAGAACATTGTATTGAGATCCAAAATGAGAGAAGAAGCCATCTAGCTAATAACTATGGACCCGAAGGTCTGAGGTAAACTACTCACACTTCATCGGAGAGGCTATGGTGTTGATGTAGAAGCCCTCCGTGATTGATGCCCCTTCCGGCGGAGCTCCGGAACAGGCCCCAAGATGGGATCTCGTGGGTACAGAAGGTTGCGGCGGTGGAATTAGGTTTTTGGCTCCGTCTCTGATCGTTTGGGGGTACGTGGGTATATATAGGAGGAAGGAGTACGTCGGTGGAGCAACGTGGGCCCCACGAGGGTGGAGGGCGCGCCTGGGGGGGGGGGGGGTAGGCGCGGCCCCTACCTCGTGGCTTCCTGGAAGCTTCCTTGACGTAGAGTCCAAGTCTCCTGGATCATGTTCATTCCGAAAATCACGTTCCCGAAGGTTTCATTCCGTTTGGACTCCGTTTGATATTCTTTTTCTGCGAAACTCTGAAATAGGCAAAAACAACAATTCTGGGCTGGGCCTCCGGTTAATAGGTTAGTCCCAAAAATAATATAAAAGTGAATAATAAAGCCCAATAATGTCCAAAACAGAAGATAATATTGCATGGAGCAATCAAAAATTATAGATACGTTGGAGACGTATCACCACTTATTAGAACCTGACAACTGGGACCCATCAGACTAGTGGACCCTTCTCTTGAAAAAAGTAAAATATGAAACTCTAGCCCAAAAGGCAACGTCAAAGCCAAATTGAAGGCCCAATTGTTGGGCTTGGCCCATGTGGTTGACCTAAATTATCAGGAAAACAAAATAATAAATGGGATGTATTATTGGGCTCGGCCAAATAATAAATGGCTAAATTAATGGGCTCGGCCCATATAGACACCCAATTGGACCGGGCTGATTCTTATCCACGTCAGCTTGCCACGCTGGATCCTACGTGGCCTGGGGAGGCTACCAGTGACCAAAATTTTGGTCGTGGAACCAACGACCTTTTACATATCACAAAGAAGGTCGTTAATTTCAGTTTACGACGGCCAGCTTTTGACCTTCTGTTTTTGGTCGCAAATATGTCGCAAATGAAAAACAATGACCATTCAGCGACCAATAGTGATGGTCGCAAGTTGACATATGTCTTGTAGTGGAACTGCACAGTTGGTAGTGGCCTCTAGCAAGACATGCCAAACACCAAGCAAACTATGAAGCTGGTTAGGCGAACGTGTACATCATACTTCCATTCCTTTTGCCACATGATATATGTTGTCGGGCTCAAGGCGAGTCTGTCATCCTTGTGCTAGCCCGACATCTTTCTCGTTCTAGTGATGCCGACCATAAACTGGATTATCTCATAATCCTTGTCGCATGGCCATGCTTATCCTGGTCGAATCACACGAGGGGCCCAGAGTACATCTCTCCTGATTGGAGGGGCAAATCCCATCTTGCTTGACCATGTCTCGCAGCATGGGTCTGGACAAGCCCGAAACCTACCTTTGTAACTACCCAGTCATGGAGTAGCGTTTGGTCGGCCCAAAGCAAGTCTCTCACCATCCCGAGTACATGTGCCAGCTCAGGTCTTAGGACATAGAACGTATGTTGTACTAGAGACTCACAGATGACATATCGCTGTGTCTCATAGTTGGGTCTGTCCGACTCGAACCTTATCTCGACTCGGATCCGACTACGTCGAAACCGACCAGATCCTTCCAAGTCCATATTATCCGGTTAGCATCCAATGCTCCATGGCTAGTGAGACCAAGCCATCGACCGTGTCATATGCTAGTCTAGTTGGTTGCGCGTCCACACAGCCCTTTCGACTAGGGACCTTTTAGGACAGTCATCATACAATGCATAGTCCCACAAACAAGTCATGTACTTGCTGATACACATCATTGATAATGTCCAAGGGCTATCTTTATTTATAAACACATAGGAAATATCATCATACATGATTGCCTCTAGGGCATATCTCCAACATATATATATATATATATATACACACACACACACACACACACACACATCTATACAGCTATATAGTGTGCGAATAACTTTGAAAGTTGGTCGTTGGATGAAGCCAATCCGACGGTACAGAGATGGAAAATCCGAGCACTACTGGCCGTTGGATATCATCTACATTCCACCAGATTCTGCCACATGTACAATCTAGAAGACTCCATGGTTGAACTTAAGCATAATGCACAAACCTCAAAACACAAGCACTTCTCCTTTGTTCTCTAGAATCTTCCATATCTTAATTGCCCAAACTTTTTTTTCTAAATGAATTGTCACTTTTTGTTTTTACCTTTACAATGCACAATTCCATGAATCTTAAAATAGACAACTCCAGTCAATCATTCTTTAATTTTTTAGAGCAAAAAATAACCCATAAAAACATAGTCTACAAATTAGCAAAACAAGGATCCCAAGGTTTATATAATTGCCATGATAGGTCACTACAGAGATATAATATATCTCTATAATGACCGTGTGATGGCATTTAAATGAAGCTTGAGATATGCAACTTCCCACCGGGTCACCCATCCTTGGACTACTCCAGCCCGAGCATGCTTAACTTCTGCGTTCTATTCGACTAGGCTAGCGGATGGGAAGTCGGCTCTTGCTGATAAGAATTGCCTCCTTGCCATTAAGGCGTTTCACACTGGTCACCCTATGGGACCTACTCCCTCCTATCACACACATTTGTGCTTTTAGAAACTGTGTGGGATATTTTACATGGCCGGTGTGTCGCCGCTAGCCTTCAATGAGCACTGACACTGGTAGCGGGAAAATGATGGGAGAAGAGGCGGGAAACCGATGAGAGGAGTGGCGAGAAACGGTAGCCTGTTTTGAAAACCTAGTAGAGAAGGAAGCGTGAGCTAGCACGACGCATGCACACAGTGCTTACCCATGTACTGCATGTGTTGTCAAAAGGGCTCAGGGTTGCCGTTCGATATGGGAGCATCCAACGGTGCACACGTATGAACCGTGGGGTTTGGGTTCTGGCCAATCAGAACGCACGACTTAGACCGCGCACACAGCAGGGGGGAAGAATATCATACGGAAACCAACATTCGGTGGAAACCGGTGAAAACCACGAGAAAAAATGTGTTGAAGTTTAATTTTTTTTTTGAAAAAAATGTGGGATGTTAAGAGGATGATGTTTTATTGCCACACAAAATTTCAAGTTGAAACACATTACGAGATGTGAGCTATGAAAAAGACAAAATCAGCATTGAATAGTGCCGAATAGTAATGTCACTCTTCAGGGCTGAATTTATCTTTTTCATAGCTCACATCTCGTAATGTTTTTCAACTTGAAATTTTGTGTCGCAATAAAACATCACCTTCTTAACATCCCACATTTTTTTTCATATTTTTATGAAACTTTAAAATATGGTTTCCACGAAGTTTTCATTGAATATTGCCTTTCGTGAGTGAACCATGTGCTATTTGAAAACATTTCGTGAGAAGAATCTCGGTTTTTAAATCCCCATAAATCCAAAACTAAGCCGAAAATCGTGAAACCTGGCCTGGTGTCACGACATGGCAATTATATGTCGAGGATTTTTTTTGTCCATTGTGGCGCAAGTTTTATTACAAGCCTCTTACAAACCGGAGCTTCTCTCAAAGAAGCCTCGTGGTTCCGATAGGGAAACGTGTCCCCCTTGTGGGCGAAACATAATCACTGCCTCTTTTCGCCTTGTATTTTCTTCTACGGACAACATGGAACGACAGGATATCCATGCTGAAATTTAAACTTATTCAGGGTTCGTTTGGCCTTTTTATATACTAATTGAGTTTCCTAGGCATTTAATGTCCATAATTCAAATCTGAACCTCAAATACATGCTCCAGTTCACTAAAATGGCTAGAAAATTTATACATGTGTCCTTGGGTGCATGTTTAGGTCCCATGCCAGGAATGGGAACAAATTACAACCGTACCCGCATCCTGGCTCATCCTCAAACATTTGGAATCTCGGTTTTTAAATCCCCGAAATCCTAAACTCACCAGAAAGTCATCAAAGGTGGCATGGTGTCACGTCATGGCACATATATGTCGTGGTAAAAACATTGTCCAGTTTGGGCCAAGCTTTATTACAAACCTCTTACAAAAAGCAGAGCTTCTCTCAAAGAAGCCTCGTGGTTCCGATAGGGAAACGTGTTCCCCTTGTGGGCGAAACGTAATCACTGCCTCTTTTCACCTTGTATTTTCTTCCATGGGCAACATGGAACGACATGATATCCGTGCCGAAATTTAAACTTATTCAGGGTTCGTTTGGCCTTTTTATACACTAATTGAGTTTCCAAGGCATTTAATGTCCATAATTCAAATCTGAACTACAAATACATGCTCCAGTTCACCAAAATGGCTAGAAAATTATACATGTGTCCTTGGGTGCATGTTTAGGTCCCATGCCAGGAATGGGAACGAATTACAACCGTACCGGTGTCCTGGCTCGTCCTCAAACATTTCGAATCTTAGTTTTTAAGTCCCCATAAATCCAAAACTCACCAGAAAGTCATCAAAGGTGGCATGGTGTCACGTCATGGCACATATATGCCGTGGTAAAAACATTGCCAATTTGGGCCAAGCTTTATTACAAACCTCTTACAAACCGGAGCCTGTCACAAGAACCCTCATGGTTTTGATAGGGAAACGTGTCCCCTTGTGGGCCAAACGATAATCACTCCCTCTTATAGCCTCGTATTTTCTTCTACACATGACACGGAACAACGAGAGATTCACGCTAAACTTTGAAATTATTCAGGGCTCGTTTGACCTTTTTTATTCATTAATTGAATTTTCTAGGTGTTGGGGATATAACTATTGGGTATGACCCGCCCAGGAGGGGCCGGGTTATACCGCTGGTGGTTTGTTATGACAAAGCCCATAAAGATGTTGAAGATGGCGGTTCACGAAGCAGGCTTATTGAAGGCCCAAAACCCAAAGGCGACTTAAGGCCCAACAGGTGTAAACTGTCATATATGTATGACTTATATTATAAGGCATGTATAGTTAGTCACCGAGCCGGACACGTTGTGTATGAGTCGGCCGGGACTCCGTGAGCCGCTGGGCATCAACCTGTGTATATAAAGGGGCGACCCGGCGGCGGTTTAGGACAAGAGACAACAGATCGAAAGCTAGGTCAAGCGTATTCGCTCCCTGGTAATCGAAACATAAGCAATACCACCTCAAACTGGATTAGGCCTTTACCTTCACCGCAAGGGGCCGAACCAGTATAAACTCCTTGTGTCCTTTGTCCCGTTTAACCCCTCTAAGCTAACCTAGTTGCGATGGCTCCACGACTAAGTGCTTCTGCTATGACATCTACCGTGACAATTCCATGACAATTGGCGCCCACCGTGGGGCCAGCGCACAGTGGTTTCAAGTTCTTAAAGGGCAGCTTTGAAGGGATCAAGGGATACGCTGTGGGCCGGATGACCAAGAGTCACTGCGGCAAGCTCTACATCGATGATGCAGGCTGGGCCCCCGAGGCCGGCTCAATCGAGTACGAGTGTCGGGTCCCTTTTGGCGGAATCCACGTCTTCATCGGCAAGATCGGTGAACCGGGCCCTGAGCCAGACATCTGCACCGACATCATCGAGACGGCTCAGCGTGCACGACCCGCCCGGATTCAACCCGCCATGAAGCGTGCCTTTGTTGGTTTCATCCATGGGGCGGAACCTGAAGACGGATCTGTGTCCGGCGGTGAGACGACCATCTATTCCGATGGTGAATCATCCACAGGCGAGACTAATTCAATGTATCAGCTGCAAGACGGCCGGCTCGGGGGCTGTTCCGATGGTGACAGTATTCTGGACCCCTATGAGCCACCGAATAGGGTGGCAATCTTCATGGCCGGTACACAGTCGGTGCTTGGTTCAATGGTTGCCGTGGCTATAACCTCTGATTCAGCGACTGCGGCAGCGGCTGGTGCTGGCGGCTCAACGCGCCCGCCGGCTCAAGTTTTAACAGAGCTGTTGGAGGCTCTGGCGACTTTGATGGGGATAGAGGTAACCACGGACAACCCGGAACAACATAATTAAGGTAGATGTGGCTAAGCTGTGAGAGGAGATAACTCAAGCCAAGGAAGAGCTGGCAGCTGAGGACGCTAGGATGACTGCGGAGCGGGCTGTTTTGGACGCCCAGGCACAGCGGATTCAAGCGGATTCCTTCCGGCTCACATTGGATCAGAACACTTCAAACGAGATCATGAGGAGGAGGCACCAGAGTCATTTGCCCCCGGTTTATGATGCGAGAAACCTCTTCAATATGCCTGGAGCGGGGACCAGTAACCTGCCGGAGGTAAACCGGGTGGTGGCAACGCTTGGGGCTGGAGCACTGGCTCAGCCGCGCACGACAGATCCACCTCGTTTGAATACTACCCTGCCGCAGTATGTGCCGACGCCGCTGGGTCATTATTCTAACCCGTTGGATAATATGATCGCTGCGGCGACACGATTGGCGGCTCTCCCAGTTGAAGGTGAGTCTCCAGCTGCGATTGAAACGCGGAGGGCTAGAGAACTTCTTCAGACAGCATTGGTCCAACAGGAGGCATATTCTTACAGTCATGAGAGGATTCACTCAACCCCTCGCCCGAGTCGGAGTTATAGCAGGCACATCGATTCACCAGCAATCTCAAGCAGTGACAGGCGCCGTAACCAGCCTCGTGGACATGACCCGGCGCGTAATGGTGCTAATGCTCAGGCTTTGGTGGATCAGCGCAGAGCACGTTGGGAGGCTGAGCTGGCGGCTCAGCAAGTGGCTTATCAACATTCTCCGGGTTATCTGACAACTTCGGTGGAGACAGGCGTGACCTCCAGAACCTTGGGTGTACCATGTTTAGTGTCGGCTCTACGTAACGCACGCTTTCCCAAGGATTTCAAGGGCCCTCATAAGGTGCCTAACTACACAGCAGATCAGCCCCCTGAAGCTTGGGTTGAAGGTTATGAGATGGCAATGGAGCTGTTGGATGTTGGCGATGCTGCATGTGCTAAATATTTCACTATGATGTTGGATGGAACGGCTCGTACTTGGTTGAAAGGGTTGCCAGCCAAGTCCATTGGATCATGGGCCGAATTAAAAGCCCGATTTATCCAGAATTTTAAAGACACGTGCAAGCAGCCTATGTCAATTGTGGATTTGGGCTCCTGTGTCCAAGAAGAGGGCGAGTCAACAACCCATTGGGTGCGCCGGGTCTCAGCCATCCCGCACTCATCAGATCGTACCAATGCCGGTTAGTAAGTGTGACGCGGCGACGGCGGTTCAATTCATCAAAAAGGTGATTTTCCGTTTTGGCTTTCCCCACAGCATTATAACTGATAATGGTACTAATCTGTCCAAGGGTGCTATGAAAGAATTTTGTCAACGAGAGCATATTCGACTTGATGTATCCTCAGTGGCTCACCCCAGTCCAATGGTCAAGCTGAGCGAGATTTTGCGAGGCATCAAGCCCCGGCTTATGGTCCCTTTGCAAAGGACGCCGGGTTGTTGGGTGGAGGAGTTACCCTTAGTGTTATGGAGTATCAACACTACCCCCAATAGATCTAGGGGTTACACGCCCTTCTTCATGGTTTACGGAGTTGAGGCGGTTCTCCCTATTGACATGCATCACGATTCACCCCGTGTGGCGGCTTATATTGAAGCTGATAATGAAAAAGCATGCCAGGATGCACTTGACCTGTTGGATGAGGAGCGTGACCTTGCGGCGGCTCGTTCGGCGATTTACCAGCAAGATTTGCGTCGTTATCACAGCCGCTGGCTTAAAACCAGAACCTTTCAAGAAGGCGACTTGGTGCTCCAGCTTATCCAGGATCAGACTGATATGCATAAACTATCCCCACCATGGCAAGGGCCTTTTGTGGTCAGTAAAAATCTGAACAACGGGTCATACTACCTAATCGATGTTCGAGGCCACAGGGACTCACGCACACCGGAGGAAGAGACCCGCCGGTGATACGTCTCCAACGTATCTATAATTTTTGATTGTTCCATGCTATTATATTATCTGTTTTGGATGTTTAATGGGCTATAATATGCTCTTTTATATTATTTTTGGGACTAACCTATTAACCGAAGGCCCAGTGCAAATTGCTGTTTTTTTGCCTATTTTAGTGTTTCGCAAAAAAGGAATATCAAACGGAATCCAAACGGAACGAAACCTTCGCGAGGATCTTTCTTGGAAAAAATGCAATCCAGGAGACTTGGAGTGGAAGTCAAGGAAGCAACGAGGCGGCCATGAGGCAGGAGGGCGCGCCGGGGGGGGGGGGTAGGCGCGCCCCCACCCTCGTGGGCCCCTCGTAGCTCCACCGACCTACTTCTTTCGCATATATATATATACTCTTATACCCCGAAAACATCCAGGGGAGCCACGAAACCACTTTTCCACCGCCACAACCTTTTGTACCCGTGAGATCCCATCTTGGGGCCTTTTCCGGTGATCTGCCGGAGGGGGATTTGATCATGGAGGGCTTCTACATCAACACCATAGCCTCTCCGATGATTTGTGAGTAGTTTACCACAGACCTTCGTGAAGGAAATATGCCCTAGAGGCAATAATAAAGTTATTATTTATTTCCTTATTTCATGATAAATGTTTATTATTCATGCTAGAATTGTATTAACCGGAAACTTAGTACATGTGTGAATACATAGACAAAGAGAGTGTCACTATTATGCCTCTACTTGACTAGCTCGTTGAATCAAAGATGGTTAAGTATCCTAGCCATAGACATGAGTTGTCATTTGATTAACGGGATCACATCATTAGAGAATGATGTGATTGACTTGACCCATTCAGTTAGCTTAGCATTTGATCGTTTAGTATATTGCTATTGCTTTCTTCATGACTTATACATGTTCCTATGACTATGAGATTATGCAACTCCTGAATACCGAAGGAACACTTTGTGTGCTACCAAACGTCACAACGTAACTGGGTGATTATAAAGGTGCTCTACAGGTGTCTCCGATGGTACTTGTTGAGTTGGCATAGATCGAGATTAGGATTTGTCACTCCGATTGTCGGAGAGGTATCTCTGGGCCCTCTCGGTAATGCACATCACTATAAGCCTTGCAAGCATTGTAACTAATGAGTTAGTTGTGGGATGATGTATTACGGAACGAGTAAAGAGACTTGCCGGTAACGAGATTGAACTAGGTATTGAGATACCGACGATCGAATCTCGAGCAAGTAACATACCGATGACAAAGGGAACAACGTATGTTGTTATGCGGTTTGACCGATAAAGATCTTCGTAGAATATGTAGGAGCCAATATGAGCATCCAGGTTCCGCTATTGGTTATTGATCGGAGACGTGTCTCGGTCATGTCTACATAGTTCTCGAACCCGTAGGGTCCGCACGCTTAACGTTCGGTGACGATTTGTATTATGAGTTTATGTGTTTTGATGTACCGAAGGTAGTTCAGAGTCCCATATGAGACCGGGGACATGACGAGGAGTCTCGAAATGGTCGAGACGTAAAGATCGATATATTGGACGACTATATTCGGACATCAGAAAGGTTCCAAGTGATTCGGGTATTTTTCGGAGTACCGGAGAGCTACGGGAATTCGTATTGGGCCTTAATGGGCCATACGGGAAAGGAGAGAAAGGCCCCAAAGGGTGGCCGCACCCCTCCCCATGGACAGGTCCGAATTGGACTAGGGAGGGGGGGTGCCCCCTTCCTTCCTTCTCCTTCTCCCTTCCCTTTTTCCTATTCCATGTGGGAGGTGGAATCCTACTAGGACTAGGGAGTCCTAGTAGGACTCCACACTTGGGCGCGCCCTATGAGGGCTGGCCTCCTCCTCCATCCATCCTTTATATACGTGGCCAGGGGGCACCCCATAGACACAACAATTGATCATTGATCTTTTAGCCGTGTGCGGTGCCCCCCTCCACCATAATCCACCTCGGTCATATCGTAGCGGTGCTTAGGCGAAGCCCTGCGTCGGTAGCATCATCATCATCGTCATCACGCCGTCGTGCTAACGGAACTCTCCCTCGAAGCTCTGCTGGATCGGAGTTCGTGCGACATCATCGAGCTGAACGTGTGCTGAACTCGGAGGTGCCGTGCGTTTGGTACTTGGATCGGTCGGATCATGAAGACGTACGACTACGTCAACCGCATTTTTCTAACGCTTCCGCTTTTGGTCTACGAGGGTATGTTGACACACTCTCCCCTCTCGTTGCTATGCATCACCATGATCTTGCGTGTTCGTAGGATTTTTTTTGAAATTACTACGTTCCCCAACAGTGGCATCCGAGCCAGGTTTATGCGTAGATGTTATATGCACGAGTAGAACACAAGTGAGTTGTGGGCGATACAAGTCATACTGCTTACCAGCATGTCATACTTTGGTTCGGCGGTATTGTTGGATGAAGTGGCTCGGACCGACATTACGCGTACGCTTACGCGAGACTGGTTCTACCGATGTGCTTTACACACAGGTGGCCGGCGGGTGTCAGTTTCTCCAACTTTAGTTGAACCAAGTGTGGCTACGCCCGGTCCTTGTGAAGGTTAAAACATCACTAACTTGACAAAATATCGTTGTGGTTTTGATGCGTAGGTAAGAACGGTTCTTGCTCAGCCCGTAGCAGCCACGTAAAACTTGCAACAACAAAGTAAAGGACGTCTAACTTGTTTTTGCAGGGCATGTTGTGATGTGATATGGTCAAGGCATGATGATATATTTATTGTATGAGATGATCATGTTTTGTAACGGAGTTATCGGCAACTGGCAGAAGCCTTATGGTTGTCTCTTTATTGCATAAGACGCAAGCGCCAAATAATTGCTTTACTTTATCGCTATGCAATAGCAATAGTTGCAAGAGCAATAGTTGGCGAGACGACCATGTGACGACACATTGATATAGATCAAGATGATGGAGATCATGGTGTCATGCTGGTGACGATGGAGATCATGACGATGCTTTGGAGATGGAGATCAAAGGCACAAGATGATGATGGCCATATCATGTCACATATATTGATTGCATGTGATGTTTATCCTTTATGCATCTTATTCTGCTTTGATTGACGGTAGCAATATAAGATGATCTCTCACTAAATTTGAAGGTAAAAGTGTTCTCTCTGAGTATGCACCGTTGCCAAAGTTCGTCGTGCCGAGACACCACATGATGATCGGGTGTGATAAGCTCAACGTTCATCTACAACGGGTGCAAGCCAGTTTTGCACACGCAGGAATACTCGGGTTAAACTTGACGAGCCTAGCATATGCAGATATGGCCTTGGAACACCGGAGACCGAAAGGTCGAGCATGAATCATATAGTAGATATGATCAACATAGTGATGTTCACCATTGAAAACTACTCCATCTCACGTGATGATCCGACATGGTTTAGTTGATTTGGATCACGTGATCACTTAGATGATTAGAGGGATGTCTATCTAAGTGGGAGTTCTTAAGTAATATGATTAATTGAACTTTAATTTATCATGAACTTAGTCCTGATAGTATTTTGCAAATAATGTTGTAGATCAATAGCTCGCGTTGTTGCTTCCCTATGTTTTATATATGTTCCTAGAGAAAACTAAGTTGAAAGATGATAGTAGCAATGATGCGGACTGGGTCCGTGATTTGAGGTTTATCCTCATCGCTGCACAGAAGAATTATGTCCTTGATGCACCGCTAGGTGACAGACCTATTGCAGGAGCAGATGCAGACATTATTAACGTTTGGCTAGCTCAATATGATGACTACTTGATAGTTTAGTGCACCATGCTTAACGGCTTAGAATCGGGACTTCAAAGACCTTTTGAACGTCATGGACCATATGAGATGTTCCAGGAGTTGAAGTTAATATTTCAAGCAATTACCCGAGTTGAGAGATATGAAGTCTCCAACAAGTTCTATAGCTAGAAGATGGAGGAGAATAGCTCAACCAGTGAGCATGTGCTCAGATTGTCTGGGTACTACAATTGCTTTAATCAAGTGGGAGTTAATCTTCCAGATAAGATAGTAATTGACAAAGTTCTCTAGTCACTATCACCAAGTTAATAGAACTTCGTGATGAACTATAATATGCAAGGGATGACGAAAACAATTCCCAAGCTCTTCGCGATGCTAAAATCGGCGAAGGTAGAAATCAAGAAAAACATCAAGTGTTGATGGTTGACAAGACCACTAGTTTCAAGAAAAGGGGCAAAGGGAAGAAGGGGAACTTCAAGAAGAACGGCAAGCAAGTTGCTGCTCAAGTGAAGAAGCCCAAGTCTGGACCTAAGTCCGAGACTAAGTGCTTCTACTGCAAAGGAACTGGTCACTCGAAGCGGAAATGCCCTGAATATTTGGTGGATAAGAAGGATGGCAAAGTGAACAAGGGTATATTTGATATACAGGTTATTGATGTGTACCTTACTAGTGTTTATAGTAGCCCCTGGGTATTTGATACTTGTTCGGTTGCTAAAAATTAGTAACTCGAAACAGGAGTTGCAGAATGAACAAAAACTAGTTAAGGGTGAAGTGACGATGTGTGTTGGAAGTAGTTCCAAGATTGATATGATCATCATCGCACACTCTCTATACTTTCGAGATTAGTGTTGAACCTAAATAAATGTTATTTGGTGTTTGCGTTGAGCATGAATATGATTTGATCATGTTTATTGCAATACGGTTATTCATTTAAGTTAGAGAATAATTGTTGTTCTGTTTACATGAATAAAACCTTCTATGGTCATACACCCAATGAAAATGGTTTGTTGGATCTCGATTGCAGTGATACGCATATTCATAATATTGAAGCCAAAAGACGCAAAGTTAATAATGATAGTGCAACTTATTTGTGGCACTGCCGTTTAGGTCATATTGGTGTAAAGCGCATGAAGAAAATCCATGCTGATGGGCTTTTGGAATCACTTGATTATGAATCAGTTGATGCTTGCGAACCATGCCTCATGGGCAAGATGACTAAGACTCCGTTCTCCGGAACAATGGAGCGAGCAACAGACTTGTTGGAAATAATACATACTGATGTATGCAGTCCGATGAGTGTTGAGGCCCGCAGCAGGTATCGTTATTTTCTGACCTTCACACATGATTTGAGCAGATATGGGTATATCTACTTGATGAAACATAAATCTGAAACATTTGAAAAGTTCAAATAATTTCATAGTGAAGTGGAAAATCATCGTAACAAGAAAATAAAGTTTCTACGATCTGATTGTGGAGGAGAATATTTGAGTTACGAGTT
The DNA here is from genome assembly GCF_002575655.3 of Aegilops tauschii subsp. strangulata. Classification (NCBI taxonomy): domain Eukaryota; kingdom Viridiplantae; phylum Streptophyta; class Magnoliopsida; order Poales; family Poaceae; genus Aegilops; species Aegilops tauschii. The sequence continues at coordinate 72,446,824 of NC_053039.3, read as the reverse complement.
TGGTCTTCATTTGAAACAATGCGGAATAGTTTCGCAACTCACGCAACCTGGAACACCACAGCATAATGGTGTGTCCGAACATCGTAACCGTACTTTATTAGATATGGTGCAATCTATGATGTCTCTTACCGATTTACCATTATCGTTTTGGGGTTATGCATTAGAGATAGATGCATTCACGTTAAATAGGGCACCATCTAAATCCGTTAAGACGACACTATATGAACCGTGGTTTGGCAAGAAACCAAAGTTGTCATTTGTTAAAGTTTGGAGTTGCAATGCTTATGTGAAAACTTGGATGCTTATGTGAAACCAAAGTCTCCTTTGGCAAGAAACCAAAGTTGTCATTTGTCAACCTTTTCACATAAGCATCGCAACTCCAAACTTTAACAAATGACAACTTTGGTTTCATTCTTAGCAACGAATATTTTGCCTTTGGATCTGTGATTAGAAGGTGTACCCAACAGTCTCCTTTGGGTATCCTATGAAGACGCATTTCTCCGATTTGGTACTTGGATCGGTCGGATCGTGAAGACGTACGACTACATCAACCGCGTTGTTCTAACGCTTCCGCTTTCGGTCTACGAGGGTAAATGGACACACTCTCCCCTCTCGTTGCTATGCATCACCATGATCTTGCGTGTTCGTAGGAATTTTTTTGAAACTACTACGTTCCCCAACACTTTGGGTCCATAGTTATTAGCTAGATGGCTTCTTCTCTCTTTTTGGTTCTCAATACAAAGTTCTCCTCGATGTTATTGAAGATCTATTCGATGTAATACTTTTTGCGGTGTGTTTGCCGAGATCCGATGAATTGTGGGTTTATGATCAAGATTATCTATGAACAATATTTGATTCTTCTCTGAATTCTTATATGCATGATTTGCTATCTTTGCAAGTCTCTTCGAATTATCAGTTTAGTTTGGCCTACTAGATTGATCTTTCTTGCATTGGGAGAAGTGCTTAGCTTTGGGTTCAATCTTGCGGTGTCCTTTCCCAGTGATAGTAGGGGCAGCAAGGCACGTATTGTATTGTTGCCATCGAGGATAACAAGATGGGGTTTATATCATATTGCTTGAGTTTATCCCTCTACATCATGTCATCTTGCCTAATGTGTTACTCTGTTCTTATGAACTTAATACTCTAGATGCATGCTGGATAGCGGTCGATGTGTGGAGTAATAGTAGTAGATGCAGAATCGTTTCGGTCTACTTGACACGGACGTGATGCCTATGTTCATGATCATGCCTAGATATTCTCATAACTATGTGCTTTTCTATCAATTGCTCGGCAGTAATTTGTTCACCCATCGTAATATATGCTATCTTGAGAGAAGCCACTAGTGAAACCTATGGCCCCCGGTCTACTTTACATCATATTAGTTTCCCGTCAACTAGCTATTTCTGTCGCCGTTTATTTTGCAATCTTTACTTTTCAATCTATACAACAAAAATACCAAAAATATTTATCTTATTATCTTTATCAGATCTCACTTTTGCAAGTGGCCGTGAAGGAATTGACAACCCCTTTATCGCGTTGGTTGTAAGGTTCTTGATTGTTTGTGCAGGTACTAGGCGATTTGCGTGTAGTCTCCTACTGGATTGATACCTTGGTTCTCAAAAACTGCGGGAAATACTTACGCTACTTTGCTGCATCACCCTTTCCTCTTCAAGGGAAAACCAACGCATGCTCAAGAGGTAGCAAGAAGGATTTCTGGCGCCATTGCCGGGGAGATGTGCACAAGTCAAGACATACTAAGTACCCATCACAAACTCTTATCCCTCGCATTACATTATTTGCCATTTGCCTCTCGTTTTCCTCTCCCCCACTTCAGCTTTGCCTTTTCTTCGCCCCTCTTCTGTTCGTCTTTTTCGTTTGCTTGTGTTGCCATGTGCCTTCTATGTGCTTGCATATTCGCTTGCTAAAAATCTATTGATATGGATCCTCATCCCCTTGCTAATCTTTTTAGAGATCCAATTATGATGAACCAATTGCTAGTGAGTTGTGTGCACTAGATTATCTTTACGAGGTTTTGCTTGAAATCCGTGAATCTGGAAATTGTGATGAAGTACTTTATGAAGTGATTCATGGTATCTTTGAATGAAAAGCATGATTGCAATGATGGTATCATAAATTCTATTAATGTCAGTTGTGCTAATAATATGCAAAACCCTAAGCTTGGGGATGCTAGTTTTGCTATATCCTCTACTTGTTGCAACGATCATGATTGGGTGATTCTTCTTATGATCTTGAAAATTTATTTAAGCCTCATGATGAATATCAGATTGATAATAATGTTTGCAATAATATTGAAAGTGGGTTTGGAAGAGTGTCAACTTTAGATCCCACATATTTGGAGAATGTTCAATCTTATGAAGTTTTTTATAAAAGTGGGTTAGGAGAGGTCATGACTTTAGTTTATGTTAATCCCACTATTTTGGAAGAGTGTCACCTTTGCATACATGTGGATCGTGTTAAGAATATATTTTGCGATAGCTATATTGTTGAATTTGCTTATGATCCTACATGTAATTATTATGAGAGAGGAAAATTTGGTTGTAGAAATTTTCATGTTACTAAACTACCTCTCTTTATGTTGAGATTGCTATTGTTTCTTTCCGCTTCCTTGCATATGCTAGTTTTTGCTTGCCTTGATAATTTGTTTACCTATAAAATGCCTATGCATAGGAAGTATGTTAGACTTAGATGTGTTTTTCACGTGCTATATGATGCTCTCTTTGTGCTTCAATTCTTGTCTTCGTGTGAGCATCATTGAAATCTCAATGCCTAGCTAGGGGCGTTAAACGATAGCGCTTGTTGGGAGGCAACCCAATTTTATTTTTGTTCCTTTATTTTTGTTCCTTTTTAGTAATAAATAATTTATCTAGCCTCTGTTTAGATGTGTTTTTATGTTTTAATTAGTGTTTGTTCCAAGTACAACCTTTCGGAAGACATGGGTGAAGTCTTTGCGATCTTGCTGTAAAAAACAGAAACTTTAGCGCTCACGAGATTAGCTGCCATTTTTTACTGGAGAGTACTTTTATGTTGATTCTTTTTGCAGATGATCAATAGATAAATTCCTCATGTCCAACAATTTATTTCAGAATTTTTTCAGTACTAGAAGTATACGTTTGATATAGATTACTACAGACTGTTCTGTTTTGACAGATTCTATTTTTGTGTGTTGTTTGCTTATTTTGATGAATCTATGGCTAGTATCGGGGGGTATGAACCATAGAGAAGTTGGAATACAGTAGTTTTAACACCAATATAAATAAATAATGAGTTCATTACAGTACCTTAAAGTGGTGGTTTGTTTTCTTACACTAACGGAGCTCATGAGATTTTCTGTTTAAGTTTTGTGTTGTGAAGTTTTCAAGTTTTTGGGTAAAGATTTGATGGATTTCGGAATAAGGAGTGGAAAGAGCATAAGCTTGGGGATTCCCAAGGCACCCCAAGGTAAAATTCAAGGACAACCAAAAGCCTAAGCTTGGGGATGCCCCGGAAGGCATCCCCTCTTTCGTCTTCGTCTATCGGTAACTTTACTTGAGGCTATATTTTTATTCACCACATGATATGTGTTTTGCTTGGGGCGTCCTGTATGATTTGAGTCTTTGCTTTTTAGTTTACCACAATCATCCTTGCTGTACACACCTTTTGGAGAGACACACATGAATCGGAATTTATTAGAATACTCTATGTGCTTGACTTATATCTTTTGAGCTAGATAATTTTTGCTCTAGTGCTTCATTTATATCTTTTTAGAGCACGGTGGTGGTTTTATTTTATAGAAATTATTGATCTCTCATGCTTCACTTATATTATTTTGAGAGTCTTTTAGAACATCATGGTACTTTCCTTTGGCTATAAAATTAGTCCTAATATGATAGGCATCCAAGATGGGTATAATAAAAACTTCCATATAGAGTGCATTGAATACTATGAGAAGTTTGATACTTGATGATTGTTTTGAGATATAAAGATGGTAATATTAGAGTCATGCTAGTTGAGTAATTGTGAATTTGAGAAATACTTGTGTTGAGGTTTGCAAGTCCCGTAGCATGCACGTATGGTAAACGTTGTGTGACAAATTTGAAGCATGAGGTGTTCTTTGATTGTCCTCCTTATGAGTGGCGGTCGGGGACGAGCGATGGTCTTTTCCTACCAATCTATCCCCCTAGGAGCATGCACGTAGTGCTTTATTTTGATGACTTGTAGATTTTTGCAATAAGTATGTGAGTTCTTTATGACTACTGTTGAGTCCATGGATTATACGCACTCTCACCCTTCCATCATTGCTAGCCTCTTCGGTACCGTGCATTGCCCTTTCTCACCTTGAGAGTTGGTGCAAACTTCACCGGTGCATCCAAACCCCGTGATATGATATGCTCTATCACACATAAACCTCCTTATATCTTCCTCAAAACAGCCACCATACCTACCTATTATGGCATTTCCATAGCCATTCCGAGATATATTGCCATGCAACTTTCCACCGTTTCGTTTATTATGACACGCTTCATCATTGTCATATTGCCTTGCTTGATCATGTAGTTGACATCGTATTTGTGGCAAGGCCACCATGCATAATTTTTCATACATTATTATGACACGCTTCATCATTGTCATATTGCCTTGCATGATCATGTAGTTGACATCGTATTTGTGGCAAGGCCACCATGCATAATTTTTCATACATGTCACTCTTGATTCATTGCCCATCCCGGTACACCGCCGGAGGCACTCATATAGAGTCATATTTTGTTCTAGTATCGAGTTGTAAATGAATAGAAGTGTGATGATCATCATTATTAGAGCATTGTCCCGTGTGAGGAAAAAAAGAGAAAGGCCAAAAAAAGAGAAGGCCCAAAAAAGTGAGAGAAAAAGAGAGAAGGGACAATGTTACTATCCTTTTTTCCACACTTGTGCTTCAAAGTAGCACCATGATCTTCATGATAGAGAGTTTCTTATATTGTCACTTTCATATACTAGTGGGAATTTTTCATTATAGAACTTGGCTTGTATATTCCAACAATGGCTTCCTCAAATGCCCTAGGTCTTCGTGAGCAAGCAAGTTGGATGCACACCCACTTAGTTTCTTTTGTTGAGCTTTCATACATCTATAGCTCTAGTGCATCCGTTGCATGGCAATCCCTACTCCTCGCATTGACATCAATTGATGGGCATCTCCATAGCCCGTTGATTAGCCGCGTCGATGTGAGACTTTCTTTTTTTGTCTTCTCCACACAACCTCCATCATCATATTCTATTCCACCCATAGTGCTATGTCCATGGCTCACGCTCGTGTATTGCGTGAAAGTTGAAGAAGTTTGAGAATACTAAAGTATGAAACAATTGCTTGGCTTGTCATCGGGGTTGTGCATGATGAGAGCATTTTGTGTGACGAAAATGAAGCATAGCCTAACTATATGATTCTGTAGGGATGAGCTTTCTTTGGCCATGTTATTTTGAGAAGACATAATTGCTTAGTTAGTATGCTTGAAGTATTATTATTTTTATGTCAATATTAAACTTTTGTCTTGAATCTTTCGGATCTGAACATTCATGCCACAATAAAGAAAATTACATTGAAAATTATGTTAGGTAGCATTCCACATCAAAAATTCTGTTTTTATCATTTACCTACTTGAGGACGAGCAGGAATTAAGCTTGGGGATGCTTGATATGTCTCCAACGTATCTATAATTTTTTTATTGTTCCATGCTATTATATTATCTGTTTTGGATGTTTAATGGGCTTTAATATGCTCTCTTATATTATTTTTGGGACTAACCTATTAACCGAAGGCCCAGTGCAAATTGTTGTTTTTTTGCCTATTTCAGTGTTTCGCAGAAAAGGAATATCAAACGGAATCCAAACGGCACGAAACCTTTGCGAGGATCTTTCTTGGAACAAACGCAATCCAGGAGACTTGGAGTGGAAGTCAAGGAAGCAAGGAGGCGGCCACGAGGCAGGAGGGCGCGCCCAAGGGGGTAGGCGCGCCTCCCACCCTCGTGGGCCCCTCGTAGCTCCACGGACCTACTTCTTTCGCCTATATATACTCTTATACCCTGAAAACATCCAGGGGAGCCACGAAACCACTTTTCCACCACCGCAACCTTCTGTACCCGTGAGATCCCATCTTGGGGCCTTTTCCAGTGATCTGCCGGAGGGGGATTCGATCACGGAGGGCTTCTACATCAACACCATAGCCTCTCCGATGATGTGTGAGTAGTTTACCACAGACATTTGGGTCCATAGTTATTAGCTAGATGGCTTCTTCTCTCTCTTTGGTTCTCAATACAAAGTTCTCCTCGATGTTCTTGGAGATCTATTCGATGTAATACGTTTTGCAGTGTGTTTGCCGAGATCCGATGAATTGTGGGTTTATGATCAAGATTATCTATGAACAATATTTGATTCTTCTCTGAATTCTTATATGCATGATTTGATATCTTTGCAAGTCTCTTCGAATTATCGGTTTAGTTTGGCCTACTAGATTGATCTTTCTTGCAATGGGAGAAGTGCTTAGCTTTGGGTTCAATCTTGCGGTGCTCGATCCCAGTGATAGAAAGGGAACCGACACGTATTGTATTATTGCCATCGAGGATAAAAAGATGGGGTTTATATCATATTGCTTGATTTTATCCCTCTACATCATGTCATCTTGCCTAATGCGTTACTCTGTTCTTATGAACTTAATACTCTAGATGCATGCTGGACAGCGGTCAATGTGTGGAGTAATAGTAGTAGATGCAGAATCGTTTCGGTCTACTTGACGCGGACGTGATGCCTATGTTCATGATCATGCCTAGATATTCTCATAACTATGCGCTTTTCTATCAATTGCTCGGCAGTAATTTGTTCACCCACCGTAATATATGCTATCTTGAGAGAAGCCACTAGTGAAACCTATGGCCCCGGGTCTACTTTACATCATATTAGTTTCCCGTCAACTAGCTATTTCTGTCGCCGTTTATTTTGCAATCTTTACTTTTCAGTCTATACAACAAAAATACCAAAAATATTTATCTTATTATCTTTATCAGATCTCACTTTTGCAAGTGGCCGTGAAGGGATTGACAACCCCTTTATCGTGTTGGTTGCAAGGTTCTTGATTGTTTGTGCAGGTACTAGGCGATTTGCGTGTAGTCTCCTACTGGATTGATACCTTGGTTCTCAAAAATTGAGGGAAATACTTACGCTACTTTGCTGCATCACCCTTTCCTCTTCAAGAAAAACCAACGCATGCTTAAGAGGTAGCAGCCGGCCGTGGAACATTGATCATCTTCGACCTTACTATACTTGAGCCACCGGCTCTTGTGATGTACATATCTTGACACTGTATATATTATGATGAATATAATAAAGCCGACATCCCTGATAATTCAGGGCCTCTGTCGTTTCATTTTTCAAAAATAATGAGTCTTTATTGTCACTTCATATCATCACTTGGGGGCTTCTTGCTCATTGAGCATAGCTATGACTACCCTCTTGATCCGGCTTGTACGCCATGATTACTAAATACTTGGGGGCTTCCTGCTCATTGAGCATGGCTGTGATTACCCTATTCATCCGGCTTGTACGCCTGGAATGAAATATTACTTGGGGGCTCTTTGTTCAACGGACAAGAGTTTTTATTACCCTTGTAATAGGCTTGGCAGCCAGGCTTGGAAGCCAGGTGAATTCACCAAAAAACCCGGGTTATCCTGCCTTTAAGTCTGCCACTCCGCCCAGGTTGACTGGAATGACTCGCCGTACTTTTGACAAGTCAATCTTATACAAACCCTGAACTTGTCAAAGTTAAAACGACGATTAGTCATGTGAGGCCCGGCTTATAAGGTTGAGTGAAGGTTTAACTCAGTGGCTGTGCGGCCCTTTGAAAGCACTTGATTTGAAGGTTTGGCAGCCTATGAAAGCCTTGTTTTTTTCTGTTGATTTATATTTGATTTGAGTATTTTGTGACATGTTGATACATGGTTGAAAACCAATGAGGGCTATGATGCCTTATGGTTCACATATGAATCTATCCGGAGTTTGTTAACCCGGCCTGGCTTTGGACTATAAGTCGCCAGTGTATAATGATCTTATATACTTAGAAGCGATGTGCTCTAAGTTTTGGGATATTAATCCTTGCTACATACGGCGTTGTAAGCCGGCGGTATATGTCAATTGAACAAGGCATTATGCGCTCAATCTTTTGGGTTGTAACCCTCACTGAACAGGTATGATAAGCCGGCAGTATGAGCAAATATCACAGGTATGATATTTTGTTATAATTATATAAGGTTATGATTGAACCGGCCCTGGTTATGGACTGTCTTAGTCACCAGTGGTTTTTATATAGGGTGTTGTGACCCGCCCTGGGGTAAACCGCCGGGGTACTTGTGATCTGTTTTGTGTGCAGGTAAAATAATAAATCTAGCATACATAGTTGATGAAATCATGAGCATAAGTGGCCGAGCTTCAATTGGTAAAGCGGCAGTGTCATGCAAAACAAAACATGCACGATGGCATGGCAGATCCAGAGTTTAACTAGCCTATTACAAGGCATCTGATGGCCCAACAAGAATAAGTGTTTTGAAGCTGTCAACACAGCAAAGTATTCTGCTTAATAAACCGGCTTATGATTGTTGGTGGGTTGAAGCCTCCGGGTCTTCCCGCACCTCTTCTTCATCTTCAGCTCCTTGCTTATCCATCAGCTGGAAGTCAGGTGTAGCCCAGTTGATACCGGTCAACGCTCTAAACACAGCTTCATCATCAATAAGATTTGATGGATCAATGTCAGGAGCAAAGGTGTGCTTACGAATCGGCGGGATGAGATCTGTTGGCTCGTGAACCGGCGCGCTCACTCTCTTGTTTTCAGCATCATAAGCCGCCTGATATGTGGATAGACTGGTTTCATCAACCAGCTTGCTTGCTAAAGGACGCATGGCTCTTGCTATTTCTGCAAAATCATCAGCACTGAAGGCAGATCCGTCTTCTTTAACACTAGGGCAGCCGTTGGCCAAATCCTCAGGGTCAAGATCGGCTTGCCATGCCTTTGCCCGGCTTAAGGCAGTCAAGGCGCCAGCTCTGGCAGCTCCCCATTTTAAATCATCGATCCTTTTGGGCAGCACGGATAACTGCTTCAGTGTATCTTTGATAAGCGTTGAGGGAGATTTCTTGTGTAGCGTAGCAGCAATGGTTCGTTGGGCACTAGTATATAACTGTTCTAGAAGAGTGTAGACAGCCTTAAGCTGGATGCGCATATCTGAGCCCAATTTAGCGCTCCGCGAACCTATATCAGCAAAGTTATGAGTAAGCCGGCAGATGTTTACAATATGATTCTTAAGGTACAAGGGAGACATGTTTTTTCTACTTACCAAAGATGGCTGATGACATGATATTAATCTGTTGCTTTAAGCCGGATAACTCTTCAGTCACCGGCTTAAGTGCCGATTCAACATCATCAGCTCTCTTTAGTAGAGCCGCCTTTTCAGTTTCCCAGCCATCTTTTTCAACATTGAAATTTTGCTTCAGCTGTTCAAAATTCTCCAAAGCAGTTTTTAATTCTGCTTTGGCCTTGGATGTCTTGGCTTGCTGAGTTTTCACGTTGGCCTTCATATCATTCAGTCGTGCATCCTTTTCGGTCAGTTCAGCCTGTGATATACGCAAACATGAAAGGTGTTATGATCATGATGATTTGTGAAGTCCCAAGCACAATACAAGTATTATACTTGGCACTTGGGCGCTAATGTCTATTGCTTCTGAAAACTTTCTAAAGTCCCAAGCACAATACACGTATTATACTTGGCACTTGGGGGCTAATGCATATTGCTCTTTATTAAGACAGATTTATCTGCTGACCCGGACAAATGATATGATTCGGTTTAAAAAGTCTACAAGCTGGAATATTGGTTTTTGGCAGGATGCTTAGTCCCGGTTTATTCATGACTGATTAAGCCGGCCCTTGGGGGCTACAGATGCAATATTGATTTTTGCTACTTCAAGTCCCGGCTTAACATACATATTAAGCCGGCCCTTGGGGGCTACACATGCAAAGTTGACGTACTGATATTATAAGTCCCGGTTCATATTGAAAGCATAAACCGGTCCTTGGGTGCTACTAGATTTGATCTATGCAACTATTGAAGTTTACATCACATTCTATTCTATCACGTCCCATAAACTTGGCGGCTAATGGAAGTATATTAATATACAAAGAAGTTGCAGCATTTACATCATACCGCTCCTTCATCAGGTTTACTAAGCCGACATCAAAGTCAGGGCTTGTGTATAGACGGTTCAAATAGCCAGAGTGGATGTCTTGGGCATTGAACTGGGCATAGCTATCCAAGTCTACCTTCCACTTGCCTTTATCTTCAGCAGAAATTTCTTCCTTGGCGTTGTGCTTTGATAAGACAGTGGGGTTACCCGGTGCTGTGTAACCAAACCCAGTAACCACAACATCGTCAGTTTTTTCTTCGGCGGGCTTAGCTGGGCTCGGCGGCTTAGAAATCACCGGTTTAACATCCATATGGTCTATGGAGGCTTCATGGGCTTCTGGTGGTGGGTCATCAATGGTGGCTTCCGCAATTGGATGAGAAGACTCTGGTTGTTGTTTCTCTGGCTCAGACGGATTGGCATCGTCGACTGTCTTATTCAGCTTCGCATTTTTGCTGGGTTTGTCCTGGCCCCTGAAAAATAAGAAGTGTAAAGAGGTCAGTATAATGGTCAGGCATAAGGTGTGAATGATTAAAATATACCCTTACCCAGGTACAGTCTTGAAAGTCGGGATTTGAGTTCTCGTTGATTCGCCAGAGGAGGAATGAGAAGTCCCCTGATAGTTGGAATCAGACGGGTTAAGAGGTTGTCGGAAATGACCCGCCTTGGGATAAAGTATATCAGAAATATGAGAGACCTCTGGGCAGCGTTTGCGAACCGGCGTGTTCGGTAAGCCGGAAGAAGTGATTACACCACTGCTATGCCGGGTGGTACGACGAGCTTCGTGTTGCTGTTTCTTCAAAAGAAAGTTGGGATCCAAGTGAGCTAGAGGGTGAGAAAAGCTTACTTTCTAGCTTGCTTGTCAGGTTTTCTGTGTTGGCAGAGGTTCTGAGCCGGAGGAAAGAATAATTACCTCTGCGTCATCTGCACGGCTGGCCTCTACGTTGTCCTCATAACAATCATTGTCAATGAGATGTATAAAAAAGGAGCCAAGAGAGTCAAGTTCTACCTCTGACTCATTATCATCATCGTCATCATCAATGTTTAACTCGGCGGACTCGGTGGTCTTCTTCTTGGCAGGCCTTGGTTTTAGTACGAGCCGGTTTAGCCGGCTTATCTTGCGGTTTCTTCTTCCAAAATGGAGAATCGGCCTGTTGAAATCAAAAAGGGTCATAAGTGGGCATAATCACTGAAAAAGTTGTTGAACGGAAGGTGTGCAACACTTACGGCTGGCGGCTTATTGAAGGTACTGAAAGGACTAAGCCTGTTTTGCTGCATTCCTTTAAAGATTCATTCAGCAACTTTTTAGTGGCTTCATTAATTTCTGCATCAGACAGTTGAATGTCGCAGTGGCGCTGAGGATCTTTTAAATTGTTAGTATATTCGCACATTAAGCAGGGGTGACGGCTTAATGGTAAGATGCTCCAAGACACCCAGCACCAGACAAGGTCGACGCCAGTTAAGCCATTGGCCATAAAGGCTCTGAGCTTTGAAAATGATGGTGCATATTTAGCCCGCTCCTTTGCACTGAGCCGTGAGGGGAGTGGATGTGTGCTGCTAAGCCGGTGATCACGGTAACCCGGTAAAGGATTCTCGTCGGCTGGAGATGTGTCTTAACAGTAGAACCAAGTTTGGTTCCAGTCTTTGGGGTGACTTGGCGGCTTAGCATAGGGAAAGCTGACTTCTTTCCTCTTTTGAATTGAAACCCCACCGAGTTTAGTGTTGGGTCCATCAACAAACTATGTCTGGCGGTTTAAATAGTAAAACCCTCTGAATAAATCAACTGTGGGCTCCTCTTGAAGATAAGCTTCACAAAACACTTGGAAATTGCAAATGTGGACACGGAGTTGGGTTCGATATCTTGAGGGTGAAGTTGGAAAAAATGAAGCACATCACGAAAAAACTTTGAGCCGGGTGGGCTGAACCCCTGACTCAGGTGATCGGTGAAAACAATCACTTCTCCGTCCTTGGGTTTAGGAGGATTTTCTTCACCAGGGACCCTCCAGTGAATGACCTCTTTTTTGGCTAAAGCACCAATTGCAACGTGGTTGTTCAAGTCTTCTTCAGTGACCCGGGATTGGACCCAGTTGCAAGAAGTATATGTCTTAGCCATTTTTCGATGAGCTGAAAGAAAGATTGTGCCGTTTCAAGATATATGATTAAGCCGGCTGGCGATTTAAAGGGTGAATAACAATGAAGCATGCATAAGTGGTAAACCGGAAGATGGCATTGAAGTTATAAAGATGAGCTATTGGCGGCTTAAGAGGGGACTAATGATACCTGGCGGGTTACGGTTTCTGAGTTAAGCCACCCACACAATTATTGATTTACAGATCTGAGAGTGGCAAAATTGCTAAGTGTTGGAAAACAGATTTCACAGATTGATGCTATGATTTTGGATCTATGACACTTCAGATAAAGGAAAAATATCTAGACCTAAAATGGCAGTACCTAAGCAGTTCATGTGTCCAGATCGGATTTCTTATACAAAAGGAGATGCTCTAATAGCAAAATTGAGTGCTACGACTGTCACCACGCAGGAGGGATACCAAGTTTGAATCAAAAATCACAAGCTACAACGAAGAACGAAGATGAACTCCGACGAGAAACCCTAACGGGATCTATGGGAAAAGAAGGAGGAGAACTCACCAGAGCTGTTGAACAGTGGAGGCGCGCGGACGAACTCTGGTCGATTCAGGTTGATGAAGCGGCCGTTGTTGAGGCTGTGGCAAAGGTTGACGGTGGCGGCGGAGCTCGGGCACTGAGGCGACGCGAGGTGGAAGACAGAGACGAGGAGGCAAGGGGGGAAAGTGAATGGGACCCCTGACCCTATTTATAAACGTCGAAAGGATAAGTGGCACGCGCGGGAATTGAGGAGGCTGAAAAATGGATATGTGACAGCGCAGACGCCTCGATTTTCGGGAGCTTATTAAAAGAGAAGGTATATTAATATTTGGGCCTTGTGTAATATTAATGACAGGTGACGTCACGGCGGGTTACTACGATCTTAAAAGATGACGTCACGGCGGGTTACAGGGCCTCGTAAGAATAAAAGAAGGATTTTTTCTAAGTGTTGAAGATTGATATGAACAAGTTCAAATCAACATGGGGCCTAATGTTGGGGATATAACTATTGGGTATGACCCGCCCAGGAGGGGCCGGGTTATACCGATAGTGGTTTGTTATGAAAAAGCCCATAAAGATGTTGAAGATGGTGGTTCACGAAGCAGGCTTACTGAAGGCCCAAAACCCAAAGGCGACTTAAGGCCCAACAGGTGTAAACCGTCATATATGTATGACTTGTATTATAAGGCATGTATAGTTAGTCATCGAGCCGGACACGTTGTGTATGAGCCGGCCGGGACTCCATGAGCCGCTGGGCGTCAACCTGTGTATATAAAGGGGCGACCCGATGGCGGTTTAGGACAAGAGACAACAGATCGAAAGCTAGCTCAAGCGTATTCGCTCCCTGGTAATCGAAACATAAGCAATACCACCTCAAACTGGATTAGGCCTTTACCTTCACCGCAAGAGGCTGAACCAGTATAAACTCCTTGTGTCCTTTGTCCCATTTAAACCCTCTAAGCTAACCTAGTTGCAATGGCTCCATGACTAAGTCCTTCTGCTAGGACATCTGCCGTGACAATTCCACGACACTAGGCATTTAATGTCCATAATTTAAATCCGAACTACAACTACATGCTCCAGTGCACCAAAATGGCTAGAAAAAACGTACATGTTTCCTTGGGGTGCATGTTTTAGGTCCCATGGAACAAATGGGAACGAATTCAACCATCTCGCCGTCCTGGCTTGGCCACAAACATTGCGAATCTCGGTTTTTAAATCTCTGTAAATCCAAAACTCACCAGGAAATCATGAAAGTTGGCATGGTGTCACTACATGGTACATATAATTGTCCAATTTGGGCGAAGCTATATTACAAGCCTCTTAAAACCGGAGCCTGCCGCAACCCTCGTGGTTCCGGTAGGGAAACATGCCCCTCTTGTGGGCGAAACGATAATCGCTGCCTCTTCTCGCCTTGAACTTTGTTTTCTACAGGCAACATAGAATAACAGGAGTGTCGGGCTGAAATTTGAAACTGTTTAGGGTTTGTTTGGCCATTGTATATATATTACTAATTACTAAGTTTTCTACGCATTTAATGTGGTCCATAATTCAAATTTGAACTACAAGCACATGCTCCAGTCAAGCAAAATGGGTGGGAAATCGTACATGTGTCATTGGGTGCATGTTGAGGTCTCATTTAAGGAATGGGAATGAATTACAAACTTGTCGTCGTCCTAAAACATTGAGAATCTCGGTTTTTAAATCCTAGTAAATCAAAAACTCACCCAAAAAACATGAAACTTGGCATGGTTTCATGACATGGCACATATATGCCGTGGTAAAAAAATTATCCAGTTTGAGAAGAGGCGCACACATTAGTAGCCAACGTATTCCTTTTTGAAACAAAAAGCAGACACATTAATATCGCAAACGGTTGTATTATATTAACCGTGTCGAAATTTAACCATACTCGGTGGCGTGCGTGCATCTGTTTGATTAGACGGGACGAGCGCGAGAAGTCCGCCGTGCAGGCTCGACAGGATGCGTGCGAGCAGTCCGCCGCGCAGGCTCGACGGGACGCGTGCATCCTGTCCACCTCGCAGGCTCGACGGGACACGTGCTAGCAGCAAGGCCGCCCATGCTCACCGGGAAGCGAGCTCTTTGGCCTCCATGCACCAGCCGCCGCTCGCCTCGCTCACAACTTCTCCATTAATGGGTTAATTAAAGCACCTGGACGGAGGGTGTTTGCTTGTGATCCCATGGCGGCATTTGCTTTGTTCATGTTTTCAACTCGTATTCCGCCCTAATTTAAATTGCCACATAGGGCAACGGATAATACGACCACAAATAAAATGGCAACGGATAATACGATGGCAAATTTACAATGGCGCAGATAATAATTGTCTTACATATTTCAGATAATTTAAAATGCCACATGCGGCAAAGCCCGGAAGACACGGGGGCAAGAGAAGAAGGAAATTGTAGAGAACGATCTGGGTCGCAACTGTCTCTACTCGTTGATGGATCGCCGGGCGACGAAATCTTTCAGCTCCTTCTTTAATTCATCACGACTTTGCTTGAAAGCAGCCACGGATTCCTCCACCTCCTGCTTGCGCTCAATCCGGAGCTTCCTCAAGCCACCCATCAGTTCCTCGACGACCGCTTTCAGTGTCATCTCGGAGGCACTGCTTTGCTCATGCAGCATCTTCCAGCCGGCGGCCTCCTCCTCCTTCTCCGCGACCAACTTGAGGAGCTTCGCATTGTCACCCATGAGTTGCTCGACGAGGCCGGTCACCTTGTCAACCGAGGCATCGCTGATCTTGAGCAGCTTCATCAAGCCGTCGACCAGCTCCTGCTGCATAGTGACGCCAGCGAGAAGGTCGTCGTCGCCGGCGAAGGACTTCAGGAACGCCGGCTCGTCGCGATGACCGACGCCGCGAATGCACTTGTGAGAGCCCTCGCGTGCCCGTGAGAGCTCGTTCGAGGGCTCCGCGGTGCGCCGGGACATCTCTGTTGCGGCTACGGCTTCGCGGCGGGACCTCTCTAGTGCTTCCGCGACCTTGGTCTTTGCTGCCTGGTTATATGTCCGCCCTAAACTCCTCCTACCGGTCATGGCGGAATGACTTGACAGGAAAGACCAGTTCTGTGGGTGATGAGGAGAGGAACTGTGAAGTAATTTTCGAGTGGGTAGTTTTTATAGCCCAGTGCTAAGTGTGAACACATATTAGTTTGATAGGTGTGAACAGATTTGCAATTACTTATTGCGTTGTAATCTGCAATGTGACGAGAAACAAGGTCAAAAATTATTGATGGCAGAACATTGACCACGTGGTTGCTCGCCGTTGAGGTGACCGCGGCACACTCTGCTCACGTCCGTTCGTGTGTTTTGCTCGCCATTGAGGCGGCCGCGGCGCGCTCCGCTCTGGCGTTCCTACGTGTGCTCTGCTCGCCGTTGAGGCGAATTTACAATGGCAATGGTTAATAATTCTTAATAATTGTCTTACATATTTTGGATAATTTCAAATGCCACATGCCGCAAGGCCCAGAACACTCACGACCTACATAGGCATACAATTATAATAATATATAAGCTAAAAGGCTGAACTGGCGGCCTTCCGACGATGGTCTTCTCGGACTCCATGATCAGCATAGCACCCTTGCGGCCGTTCACTCCAAGTGTCCTGACCCGCCTCTGCCTACGGAGTTGCTGGCGATGGGAGGCTCTTCGGGCTGCTGGGCCTCTTCCAGAAGAGCTTGACAACGTGCAATCGCGCACATGACAACTCCGCGGAACCGCGCCATTTCCATGTCTCTAGCCTGGTAGCAAATTCCGTCCATCACCTGCATCCTCAAGATATCACGTTGGCGATGTTCTACTTCGTCGGGGACGTCAACTCCGCCAAGGATGCGCTCAAGCCTGGCCACCACATCATCGGGATCGAGGTTGACATGGCTGTCGCGGGCAATGATGAAGCCGCAGGCTGCCTGTGTCTTGACTGAATCGTAGAGGTCCTCTGCCCATTCCTTGCGGGGCATCAGGCTCTCGTTGAGCACTGGTGATGGCGGCTCTTCGAGTTGGTCGTCGATCATGCCGCCGAGTAGCTCTGGATCTTTTGCATGGTGGATGGCAAAATGCTCATCACACCTCCTCTACAATATGTCGATTGTGCTCCCAAGGACTGTCACACCGATATCGCTGCCGATGGGCCATGGTGCCTGCACCGGCCGATGAAGCTCTTGCTCCCCGACCTGCTCCGGCTCGTTCTCCTTGCTGAAGATGTAACGCAGGTAGACGTCGACGTCGAAGCTTTGGTCGTTGCCTGGCATGCTTGGAATAACTAATGGTAGATGGGTGAGGACTAGATCTGCGCAGAGTGTCGCAGCGGTGCGTTGCCGCCTGGGTTATATGCAGCAAGCCGTTAGCTGGTGGCGGGAAACCGGTGAGGGAAGAGGCGTGGATTTTACAATTCACCCATGTGGAGTGCGGGAAGCATTCACTGAAGCGCGGGAAGCATTCGTTGGAGCGCGGGAAGCATTCGCTGAAGCGCGGGGAGACTAAGTGGAGCACACACACAACCCGAATACCGTATCCGGTGCCACGTGTTATTTATCACACAAGTGTTAACATAAGGAAACGTATGTGTAACTTACTAATCATCGCACACGAGTAATCACAGACGCATCGTGTGCGATACTCCTAGCCACCGCAAGCAACTAGTTTGCATTTTTCAAAGTTTTTTGTACACACAGAATCGCACACAAACTAACTGTATTAACCGTCTGTGTTGTAATTTCTCATCGCAAACAGTTCATCCGAGTCGGTTGTTTGCCACGTATCACACACATCTTGTTAAGTTGAACCGTTTCTATTGTGTTCGCTAATCGAAAACAGTTCATTCGAGTGAACCATATGCCCTATATCACACACACCTTGATCTGGCTAATCGTTTCTGTTGCACTCCCTAATAGCAAACAGTTCATCGGAGCGAACTGTATGTCGTATATCGCGCACACATTGATATGGCTGCCCGTTTCTGTTGTTCTGCCTCATCGCAAACAGTTCGAACGGGTTAACCGTGTGCCCTGAATCGTACATGCAACTAAAATCTAAACCGTGTTTGATGCATCCTCCATCGCAAATGTTTTGCACATTTTTTACGGTTTTTTACACCACTGTTTACGATTAATGCATCGCACACAGTTTCGTCGAAGGGTCTCTGATTGTAGTGTCACGTTAGCAGCAACCTGCAGTAGTGCTTTGCTGGTATGTCCAGGCGGTCGACGGCTCTATACAAAGATGGCCACTATATAGAACTTGCCGGGTATGCGGTTGGTTAAGAAGACAAGGAAAGAATAGCTACTCTAGGCTCTGGAGCCACTGGATCGTATTGCAAGATGTATGCTTCTGATAACATTGTGGATGATATGGTTCCTTCGAAACGAAGTGGTGCATAATAAACCTGCTCCGCCACTTGATGTCTCGGCTCGGTTCCTTCAGAGCTACTTGGACTGGATAATTGGCCTTAAATTGAACCCGAAGGCTGATTCATGCAAAGGGAAGACAATAATCATGTTTGATCCAGCTGCCAGAAACAACAGTAGTCCATCAGTGGACGCTGCTCCTAGGTGGTTTCCGCAGCGATGGGGTGGGTTAAGTTAAATTGTGCTAGATCATATGGCGTGGATGGATGAGCGGGTGCAGGCATGATCCTCAAGAATGAAGCAGGTGCCGTTATTTTTTCTCCATGTAGGAAGCTTACTCATGTCGCGATGCTCTGGAAACAGAGTTATGTGCCTGCAAGGTGGGCCTTTCTCGTGCCATGCAAATAAATAGGGTTAATTAGTTTGGTTTGTGTCCACAACTTGGTGCCTGGGAAAAAAATGTTGGCTGGCATGGACTTGATTTCCTGGTGAATTGTTGCATGGTCAAGAAGCCTGGTAGGAAGGGTGTTTGGTTTTAGGCCTGACCTGGAGACTTGTTAGACTTAAAAAATTAATTTATGAGCCCATCTACCGAGAAAATCTCCATACTTGAAACGCCAGGCATCTATCATTGCTCTCCAAGCATGGGAATTCTAACGCTAGGACCAGGCTAACCCCTTTGCCTAGCTCCTCTTCCAGGCTAATCACACATGTACTTTTCCATGCCAGGCAACGTCAGGCATATTCAGGACATCAACCAAACAAGCTCCAGGCTACATCCAGGCACGCTCCAGGCCAGGCCAGTATTTACGAGGACTCGAACCAAACTAGCCTATAATCTTCCTATACCGATCGAGCTTAGTTTGACTAGTACAGCGAAGATGATCCAGAGCAAGGAAGAGGATAGATCTTTATACGCCTACCTAGTGTGTGAAGTCATGAAGCCGCTCAGTAGATGTAATTTGTATTACTCATAACCTACTCACTAAGAATAGACCTAGTGCTTCTTTGGCAAACTTTGCTAGACTAGGTAGGAAGTGTGGCTTGCCGCATCCGGCAGCACCGCTGCCGGCTATAGTCATATCCAACTCGGTAATACAATTAATTGCTAATATAGAAAATAGCATAATGTAGTTGTGTTTATAAATCTAATATATGAAGTTTAGATCAGAAGCATTGCATCGATACATACACATTCAATACATAGCAATTGGTCCAGCAAAAAACAAAAGGTTTCAGTCCAAAAGCAAGCTATACATATTTAGTACGTAGCAGTTGGTTCACGCAACTACAAAAGGTCCTCGACTTCCTTGTCATTACATACCATATTATAGGTAAATAAAGTATGAATTGAATCCTGGACAGCAGTTTAGATAACTCAGTACCAAGTTCCATGCATTTAGACAGAGGTCGACGTGATTCGTTATTACATACCGCGTCTACCAAAAGAGAGCACAAATTCAGGCTTGTACCTATAGGGAAGATAATTTTACCAGGACAGATAGTGTTACGTAGTCCAAATAGAGGCAAAGTGCATATGGCAACAAGCTTATAAGAGGCATAGGAATGAAGCGTGTCTTTCAAGATTCATAATGACAGCCGATAGCTAAAGAGAAGAGCAGATATGCTGCTTAAATACTGATATATTCTGTAGCTGCCATAGGAAATAATTTTAGAAACTAGCTTACATGCGATCCGTGCATTTAGTCTTTAAAGACTAAAGTGCTGCGGGCAGTAGGCTGGGACTTTGGTTTTTGGGCATGTGGTCTGTTTCACTAGGAAAGCAACAAACATGAGTAATGCATATAGTTGTAAAAGTCTGAAGAGTACGAGGGAGAGTATGTTACTCGTTTGATGTTTCTTCGTTTGGTGGCAGTGAGCCCGCAGTTTCGGTGAGGCCATCCTAGAGGTCAATGTTCATTTGTATGTAAGATGATATGTTGTTTTACAGTAATGCGAGTGAAAAGCTGACCAATACTGTGATTACCACTAATTGACACTTTTAGCTGCTGGAGTGTGATGACCCACAAGTACAGGGGATCAATTGTAGCTCTTTTCGATAAGTAAGAGTGTCGAACCCAACGAGGAGCAGAAGGAAATGACAAGTGGTTTTCAGCAAGGTAATGTCTGCAAGTGCCGAAATTGTAAGTAACAGAGTAGTTTGATAGCAAGATATTTTCTAATGAGCAAGTAATGATAGTAGTAACAAAAGTGCAGCAAGGTAGCCCAATCCTTTTCAGGCAAAGGATAGGCCAAAACGGTCTCTTATAGTAAGCAAAGCGTTCTTGAGGGTACACAGGAATTTCATCTAGTCACTTTCATCATGTTGGTTCGATTTATGTTCGCTACTTTGATAATTTGATATGTGGGTGGACCGGTGCTTAGGTGTTGTTCTTACTTGAACAAACCTCCTACTTATGGTTAACCCTCCCACAAGCATCCACAACTACGAGAAAAGTATTAAGAATAAATTCTAACCATAGCATTAAACTTTTGGATCCAATCAGATCCTTACAGAATAGCGCATAAACTAGGGTTTAAGCTTCTGTCACTCTCACAACCCATCATCTAATAACTACTCCACATTGCATTCCCTTAGGCCCAAATATGGTGAAGTGTCATGTAGTCGACGTTCACATGACACCACTAAGGGAATCAGAACATACATACTATCAAAATATCGAACACATATAAAGTTCACATGATTACTTGCAACATGATTTCCACCGTGACCTCAAGAACAAAAGTAACTACTCACAAATGATAATCATGCAAAAGATCAGAGGGGTATTAAATATCATAATGGATCTGAACATATAATCTTCCACCAAATAAACCATATAGTAATCAACTACAAGATGTAATCAACACTACTAGTCACCCACAAGCACCAATCTATAGTTCCGGTACAAAGATTGAACACAAGAGATGAACTAGGGTTTGAGATGAGATGGTGTTGTCGAAGATGTTGATGAAGATTGCCCTCCCCAAGATGGGAGAGTTGTTGGTGATGATGATGACAATGATTTCCCCCTCCGGGAGGGAAGTTCCCCCGGCGGAATCGCTACGCCGGAGGGCAAAAGTGCTCCTGCCCAAGTTCCGCCTCGAGACGGCGGCGCTTCGTCCCGAAAGTCCTCTCCTTATTTTTTCTAGGTCAAAATGACTTATATACCAGAAGATGGGCACCGGAGGTGGGACTGGATGAGCACAACCCACCAGGGCGCGCCTGGGGGCCCAGGCGCGCCCTGGTGTCTTGTGCTAACCAGGGTGGCCCCCTCCGGTACTTATTTGCTCCAATATTCCTCATTTATTCCATAAAAATTCTCCGTAAAGTTTTAGCTTGTTTGGAGTTGTGCAGAATAGGTAGCCTGACGTAGCTTTTCCAGGTCCAGATTTCTAACTGCCAGAATTCTCCCTCTTTGTGTGTACCTTGCATATTATGAGAGAAAAGGCATTAGAATTACTCCAAGAAACATTATTATGCATAAAAACATCATAAATAACAGTAGGAAAACATGATGCAAAATGGACGTATCAGAGTGTTATCGTCACTGCTCTCCGAATGAGTGCCTTCTTTTGTCATGGTCAAAGAGGCGAGTTGTTTCTGAAAGGATTGCGCACGATCATATAGCACTGATGACCTGCTTAGCTTTGAGTTGTCTTTGGCATTTCTTGAGCTCCACCGAGTTGGCATCATCTATTGTAATTATGCCCATGGTCAGTAGATAGGCTAAAGCAACAGAACATGTTGATTCAGTAGCATTGCTGGCAAGCTGAGTTGATTCTCCATAAAATTCCTGTTGATTTGGCGATATGCTTTTGTTGTGGGGTCGGAGATCGATTTTCACCGATGCCATTACTATGGCGTCATCAAAATTAGCAAGTTCGAATGCATGAATTGTACCCTCGCCTTCCGATGATGGTAACACAGATAGCAGAGAGCTATATTCATTGAAAAGGTAAAATAATCTATTAGGTTAATTGGGCGTGTTACCATTAGTAACCCAGTAACAATATAATTGAAGGTGATTAAAAGCAGAACATAAATAAGAAAAATCTAATAAATATTTAAAGTAGAGTGAAAATAACTCAAAGCAAGGCATGATACCTTCTATAGTCTTAATTGTTGGACAGATAAAATAGGACCAGGAGTACATTATGAAGGAAAGGACTGATGTACATTGGTATTAAGCATAGTTTGCAAGGAAAGATATAAATGTGGTACATATGTTTTTACCAATAATAACAATGGGGTATGTGCATGATACTGAATAGCATCCAGTCTGTCTGGTAGCACCAAGGTAGGATACACATATATTTAGACTACAATAGGCAAGGGGTTGGCATTCTTATATAGACATTGACTGCCTGATATGACCCATCCAGAGCACACATAATGTCCAATAGGGGCAGAACAGATGCATATTTGCACCAACTCAGAAAGCCTGGAGATACACCAAAAGCACCTTATTTTCTCTTATGGCCGATTCATTAAGCATTATCGTCATTGAGGAAGTCTTCATCATTGAAGTGGCTTGCACCATAGTCACCTTCAGTAGAATTAGATGGGCAGTAAGCAGGGAATTCATCATATGTTGAGCAGTCAAACTCTGCATCAAATGGATAGATGCCTATGGCCTGGACCGCATCAGTTGCCATCATAGACAGGTGGTCAAGGTTCTCGACTTCTTGAATAATACTACAGAAACCGTAGGTTACATCGCCTGTAGCAGCAGCAGAAGAACCTGAAGGCAGATAGTTGAATGCAACTTTGCCAATACGATCTCCAGAATCAAGTATGTCATCTGCAAATGAACCCCATTGTTTGCTTAGGCTCCTGGCATGTAGGTCCTTCTCCGCCTTTCTCTCCAGTCTTGATTCTGTGTCCTTATCATCGATATTGCGTGGGAGGGGTCCCATCTCATCCTTCATATTTTTCACTTGTGGGCAATCAAACTCAATCTCTCATGGTGCCCACGAGACATCTCAGACACTCAGTAGCAGCACTTTGCATGGCCTCATTAACATCAGCAGCTGGTTCGCCATAATTTTTTATCAGTTCCAATGAATGCCACAAGTAGACAGTAGCACCCTTAAACACGATGGCACACGCAAGTCATGCACTTTGCATTGGGCAAACCCATCTCAGCAAGAACAGCATTGAGAACGACCTTGGGATGACCTTGATAGCATCCTTCCCTTTAAGAATATAGTGCATTTAGTAGAAGAAGGTAAACATGTGTATACCTACTTATGAATAACCGATCTTATAAGAAAATGGGAATGAACAGAACAATATAAGTTTCAGTACTCGACACATAACATAATCCTGTTTGTGCTCCAAGCATACCACAATCCATTGCAATAATCCTGAATGCGCGATTACCCAAGAAATATCAATATGTGCATTCAAGAATATTCATGACATGGATCTTACTAGGATAAACCAAACATGGAGGAGCTAGCAAGGGACGCATCCATGAGAGGTGTGGATAGAGAAAATGTTGACTGCCCTACGATTGTTTAGTGACCTAATCATGCAAACAACACATGCATACATGTCAAACCTATGGTGATATCACATACATGTCAAACTGTGCCCAAAAAACCTTTTTGGAAAGAGTTAATGTAAACTCAAGTAAATCTCTCTTCAAAGGCGAACCTTTGCTCTATGACATCAATCATTAGGATATACTTTCCTATCACTTACAAAGGTGCAGGGGAAGCTCCCCTGCCTAAGGATGCATACCTAACATAGCAGAAGACGGTGCCACACAAATAAATATATCACAATCCCTCTGATTGCAAAATCATAGATTTCAGTGGTAGTGGCATCAGTAAAACCGGTGGATTGTTATTAGAACATCGGAGGGCCTATTTAAATTCAAAAGAAATGGCTATAGTATGAGCACATTTAAGATCTGAAAACTCAAAAACAAATTCCACTTGTCCATTAAACTCTAATGAATTACATGCTTTCACCTCCACATCAGTTCTCACATGGTATAAAAAGATCAAAAATTGTGTGCAAGTACTATATTAAGTGTTGTTTTACCACTAACTTTATTACAAAGCTCGAGGAGGCCTCCACCAGCATTGTGGAATGAATAAATTTATCATAGGCACTACATAATAGCAAATCTTGGAGATGCATCTCTCACTCCACTTTCTTATAAGTGCTTCTCAAATTACAATTGTTTGTGGCAAGACACCCTTCATATCCCACACAACCAAGCTATACCCATATCTTCATTCAGAGCCCGTAAGCATTCAGATAAAGGTATTTACCATTTTTCTTAATGCATAAGAAGCTAAATCAATATATTTGCAAAAGAGACAAAAAGAATTCAGTAAACATGCAACTTTTCTGATCAGAACAATCATGGCATCATAAGCACAAAATGTTTCAGAGCAATGTACAAAAGATAAAAGACTACAATCCAAGGGAAAAGGAAAACCAATTTAAGGTTGAAGCTATCAATTTAAGTATCTAACCAACGATGTTAGCTATAACGTTTTGGGATGCAACTTACTCAGTTTGAAATATGAACTTGCAATCTAATAGAGTAATCAGATTGAGAAGAGAAAACTAACTCACGTGAGAGTGGCCCAATACTTGCAGTACTCAGTTCTGCATCATTGTCTGTGAGACAAAATACAAATACACAAAAGACAGTAAGCACATGGATAACAAAGATACTGAATTGGGGCTTGAAAGTATGAAAATAAAACATAGAAGGATGCTCAGAAAGAGTATAATAAAAAATGCAACAAAATAGAAGACTTCTTAATCATCTTGTCATCATACAATGAAACTCGGGTCTTATTTTCATTACAAATACAATCCTTTTGCATGTGTACATAGAATTGGAAGTACTGATTTACCTTTAGTTGCCTCTGTTGCACACCATCAATACCCTCTCAGATTCATGACAGAAAGTAAAGCTTGTGCGTATATGATTAGACCACGTACTCAACCTGGAATAATCAAACTTTTCCCATTTATTCACAATTTATATGTGTACATAGAGTAGTTAAAACAGAGATTGAAGTGGGCATGCAGAATAAATTATCTGTCGGCATATAAAAGCGGAGAATTTTGAAAAATATATATTTATAATAGGAAGCATGAACACACCAAATAAGTTTCACATTGCATATAACTTCTTATAAAGCAGAGTTCAAATAAAGCTAATTAAGATAAGACAAAAAAGTCAGATAATTTACAACAGGAGAAAGAGGATAGCCCTAAAAAGCTTCAAAACTTCATGCCTCACGCATCCTATACTCTTTGCGATGAGCTAAATCTAAAATACATATCACCAATGATTCTATTCTCAAATCAAACAAAACAAAAGGCAAAGGGGTAGCAAGGCTTGATTACATATCCTCTAAACTCTTCCATATCTGTGCTCCATGGACTATAGAGAAAGGGAGCTAAGCCACCGACACACTATCCCTTCTCGAGCCGACAGATAACTATTTCTCAAATCAAGGGAAGCAAGAATTATTTATCCAAGCAATAGAAAAAACAACTTGTGGACATCATTTTATTTAGCCAGTGAGCTAGAAAATAGCTACTGAACTTACACGACTCCAGACAGTATTCCAGCTTCCACTTAAGAGTTTCTGTCACCTTAGCCCTACCAAAAATCACATGCAATAGTTATCAATGACAAAAACACCTGATGAAAATATGTGTGCCCAGATTGTGTGCCTAAGCACAAGGGAAACAAAAAACATCAAAGATTGTGCTCAGAATATAACAACAATCTTATGAACAAAGTATGTTACTGCAGTAAAAAAACAGAGTTAGAATAGTGAATTGGTTTCTTATACTAACAGTGAGATCCTCCATTGCTCGCTTGTAAGGAGAGTGCATATCGTGTGTTTCTGTGCAGACTGGATATAGAAAAATGACTGCAACATGCTGTTTGCTGCATACAACCTCATAAAAATGACATAACTAATGCAAGTATGTTTTAGTGTCAACTGGAACAAACATAAAACTCCAATAACAAATTTGCAGGTTTGGAGCAAATATAACTTATTTTGTTCATGTATTCGAGAAACACTTATTTTGTTCATGCCTATAATATAATTATGGCACAACCCTATATGTCTTCCACAAGAAAAATAGAGAGGAAAGCAATCACATTAATAATTTTATAGGAAAACGATGGAAAAAACTCACTTCTAGTTTTCATAGTTAGAGTTGCAGGTAACCATCATATGAAAGTACTCTTATATATTTGAACACCATCAGTCAATCGGGAGCTCTGTTGGCATACATCATGGGAACCGTGTATTACGAAACCTATGCAACTAATGTACTCCATGTACCTAATTGTACGACCATGGCAAAATGTTATTTTTAAATCTGACTATCCGAACTACCAGCAATACAATATACACGTAGGCAACTTTTCCCTGGCCTATGAGCTGGCTGCTCTTACTAGAGAATAGGAGGATCAGATTGTGGTTTCAGGCATTCCTAGTCCCCTAGCAGATCTTCTTAGTAAGGAATGTAACCGGGTAATTTCCGATCCTTGAAAAAGAATACTATAGGTAATTAAATGTCAACTTTATGAAAATATGCAAGTTCAGGCATCTTACCTCTTAATATAATAAGGAAAATGAAGAATTGCCAGATATACCATGCAGATAATCATGTATTCAGGATAACACACTCAAACATTCAATATGAGTATAAACATCACATCAGACAGATTCACAAGAGGCAACCCTGCTATAGGGATTCTCTGAATCCGGTGCAGCTAGAGGCGATGCAGATCATCCCAACTCATTTGCCTCCTCTCCCTATAGAACATAATTAATTGATACGTCCATTTTGCATCATGTTTTCCTACTGTTATTTATGGTGTTTTTATGCATAATAATGCCTTTTGGAGTAATTCTAATGCCTTTTCTCTCATAATTTGCAAGGTACACATAAAGAGGGAGAATTCCGACAGCTGGAAATCTGGACCTGGAAAAGCTACGTCAGGCTACCTATTCTGCACAACTCCAAACAAGCTGAAACTTTACGGAGAATTTTTATGGAATATATGAAGAATATTGGAGCAAATAAGTACTAGAGGGGGGCCACCAAGTGGGCAGAACCCACCTAGGCGCGCCCTGGTGGGTTGTGCTCACCCAGGGCCACCTCCGGTGCCCATCTTCTGGTATATAAGTCATTTTGACCTATAAAAAAAATAAGAAGAGGACTTTCGGGACGGAGCGCCGCCGTCTCGAGGCGGAACTTGGGCAGGAGCACTTTTGCCCTCTGGCGGAGCAATTCCGCCGGGGGAACTTCCCTCTCGGAGGGGGAAATCATCGTCATCATCATCACCAACAACTCTCCCATCTTGGGGAGGGCAATCTCCATCAACATCTTCAACAACACTGTCTCATCTCAAACCCTAGTTCATCTCTTGTGTTCGATCTTGTTACCGGAACTATAGGTTGGTGCTTGTGGGTGACTAGTAGTGTTGATTACATCTTGTAGTTGATTACTATATGGTTTATTTGGTGGAAGATTATATGTTCAAATCCATTATGCTATTTAATACCCCTCTGATCTTGAGCATGATTATCATTTGTGAGTAGTTACTTTTTTTCTTGAGGTCACGTGAGAAATCATGCTGCAAGTAATCATGTGAACTTGATGTGTGTTCGATATTTTGATAGTATGTATGTTGTGATTCCCTTAGTGGTGTCATGTGAACGTCGACTACATGACACTTCACCATATTTGGGTCTAAGGGAATGCATTGTGGAGTAGTTAATAGATGATGGGTTGCGAGAGTGACAGAAGCTTAAACCCTAGTTTATGCACTATTCTGTAAGGGACCGATTGGATCCAAAAGTTTAATGATATGGTTAGAATTTATTCTGAATACTTTTCTCGTAGTTGCGGATGCTTGTGGGAGGGTTAATCATAAGTAGGAGGTTTGTTCAAGTAAGAACAAAACCTAAGCACCGGTCCACCCACATATCAAATTATCAAAGTAGCGAACATGAATCGAATCAACATGATGAAAGTGACTAGATGAAATTCCCATGTACCCTCAAGAACGCTTTGCTTACTATAAGAGACCGTTTTGGCTTGTCCTTTGCCTCAAAAGGATTGGGCTATCTTGCTGCACTTTTGCTACCATTATCATTACTTGCTCATTAGAAAATATCTTGCTATCAAACTACTCTGTTACTTACAATTTCAGCACTTGCAGACATTACCTTGCTGAAAACCACTTGTCATTTCCTTCTGCTCCTCGTTGGGTTCGACACTCTTACTTATCGAAAAGAGCTACAATTGATCCCCTATACTTGTGGGTCATCATTAATCAAGTGAAGAGCAGAGCTCATCTTAAAAAAGAGTAACATCAATGCTCATAGATACACATAACTGACCTTTCGAGGTCAAACTTTAGGCTGAAGCTGATTCGGTCATTCAGTGGTGAATTTAACAGCTGGATATAGAGAGTTTGTTGTAGTTCCTCCAGTTGGGAACATCACCCTTGACGGCGACCACCTGATCAGCTTGAAACTGTCTTCAATACACCCCCGCTGCATCTAGCATCAACCATAGTGAGAAATATTCCTTAATTCAACTGAAAATAGATGCGTAGATTGCAATGCGGTCAAAACCTGAAACTTGTGGAGACATGAACAAACAACGCCGAAATAGGCCACGTGATGCCATAATATATACAGACCCGCACCTAAGATGCAGATCCTTCAACAAACAACATGAACACATAACGCCAAAATAAACATATCATCGAATATATACAATGAACACACATGATGCCAAAACAGAGGAAGCCGGATAGGATGTAATGCCAAAATATTAGAAGGTGAAAAAGACAAGCACCTGCGCAACGAAGCAACGTGGTTGACCACTCCTCAAGAGCAACAACCTATTCACTATAGGCAGAAGAGCACTACCAGCCACCAATTAGGAGAACAAATGCTAATGCATCTATGTGAAACAGGGCAAAATAGACCTATATAAGCATCAGATCTTGGCAAAAGGTAGTAGAGGGCCAGGCAAGGGACCAGAAAAATACCTCCTTCGACAGCACGCCGGCGACCAAGATGAATTCAATCTCACGTCATCACAGACGGTCCGATACCTTCATCCAAATGTGCAACCCATGTTCATTCTACAAAGTCCAATAGGTGATTTAGGGAGGAGGAAATGCATCATCAGATCAATCTTGGAGAGGGAAAGAAGAATGGGGAAGGAGAGGGCACGGGGATGACTTACTTCCTCATCTTGGCATCCTCTCCGGCGGTGCAGCCATCGCAGCTCTATGGTCAAGCCGGCGGCGAGGGGGCGTGGCTCGAGATGAGGGATGACACGGGGAAGTCTCCTGGTCGATGGAACCAGCAGGCCAACAGTCGACTGAGTGGCGGCGCGAGGGAAAAAGGCGAGGAAGAGAGAAGAGCGCACGGGGAGCGGCGGCCAACAGATTCAGCGCCGCCATGGGCCACTTCCCCATGCCGAGGAGAACCGCTTTCTCCTTCCATCTCCCTCTCTCTCACGGCATGGTGAGGGATCTCCTTATTCACTGAGGCTGTCTTCCCCTCCATGACATGGCCACAAGGGAGTGCTGCGGGCGACCTTGTTTGTAGGAGGAGGAAGGCGCAGAGGAGTTGTGGCGGCTCGGGCCGGAGAGAGAGCGAGGGCAGAGGAGCGGCGGCGGCACGCAAGAGATGCGAGGGGTGCGAGAGAAGGGGGGGGGAGACCGAAACCTAGCCTCTCACCCGATTGGGGACAGGGCAACAAATCAGGGGAATCCACGCGGAGTTGGCCATGCGAAATTCCTCAAATGCCCTTGGCGAGTGGTCAAAATTGCAGGCGGTGGCACGACCCAGCGCCCATTAAAACCAGCACAGGCCATACCCACTTCCACAGTTAGTGACAACAACGGCCCACTCCACACGTCATGAAGAGACGGGAAGGTAGCACGAGTGAAAAACGACGCGCACTATTCATTGTAGCAGTGTTTGCTCTCATCCGACGACCAGGATCAATCCATCAATAGATCAGACGGCCAGAAGTATTTTGGACAGCTAATCCGACGACTCAAAATCCAAACGCATGAGAGAGCTCCATACATGTCTAAACTCTAACAATGGGATTTCGCGACAGACCTGGATTGGATCAGGGCCGCCGGAGGTCCTCCAAATTGCAGCTCATGATTGTAAAGACACTTCGATTGAGTAATAAAAAAACATTCCGCAAAAAAAGGAGATGCTCCCTCATTACATTTCCTTGTGAGTCCTCTCAGCCAAGCAAAGAAAGCCACGTCACGCTGTAAAACAGTTCAGTAAGAAATCTTCCGTAGCCATTGGTCGGCCCACCGGTTCGGCCAAGCGTTGCGTGCATCAGCTCATACGTACTCCCCCGTGTTCCATCAGATGTTGAGTTCGTCTTCGATTCCCATTTGCCTGCTTGATTGATCAGTTGGAATATAATCAAATCAAATCAAATCTATCCTGTTCCTTTCATTGGAATACGGGTAGCGATCAGCGACCAGCGACCAGCTCACTCCAGCCCCCGAGTCCAACCGGGGCCGTACACTCCAGCTTGACCCCACCGGTCAGTCGCCTCCCCCACCTACTCGATGCAGCCCGCCGCCTCCCATGTGACCTCCACCCTCCGCCGCCGCCTCCTCTCCGCCTCCCGGCGGCCTCCCTGCCTCGCCCCTCCGACCTCCCCGCCCGTCTCCCGCCTCCCCGTCTCCTGCGGAGCCGTGACGGAGGAGAGGGGCCCATGGAGCTCGCCGGCGACGACCTCGAGCTGCTCCCCCACCGCCCCGCCGCCGGCTGCTGCTCCCGCCCCCCGCCCCCTCTCCGCTCCCGTCGCCGGGAAGTGGCCGCACCACCAGCTCCACCGCCTCAACGTCCCCGACCACCAGGTGCCTGCTCCTAGACCCGCGCTCTATCTATTCCCCGTTCTGCTCGATTGTGCGGATTTTTTTTTCAATGTCGATTTGGAGACGAGCTAGCAGTTTTCGATATGATCAAATTGCCTAGACTAACCTTGTCGAGTTTTCTTAATTTTATTTTGCAGGTTGATCCGATGAGAGTAGGACTCCGAAGTCTGACCAGCAATTCCGCTCCAACCAGAGTCAACTACGGCCATAGGTGCTCCAATGCATATTCGACTTGTTGTGCTACAAAGCCAGAAGTGCAACCAGTGGAAACACCGTCATCGGATATGCTTGTCGATTCGTTCGGGAGGTTCCACAACTACTTGAGGATCTCCTTGACCGAGCGCTGTAACCTGAGATGTCAGTACTGCATGCCTGCCGAAGGAGTCGAGCTCACACCGAAGGCAGAGCTTCTGTCACATGATGAGATAATCCGAATTGCAAATCTTTTTGTTACTTCTGGTGTGGACAAGATCAGGTTAACTGGTGGAGAACCAACCGTTAGAAAAGACCTTGAAGATATTTGCTTGCATCTTTCTGGCCTAAAGGGGCTGAAAACTATTGCGATGACCACAAATGGCATCGTTCTTTCCAAGAAGCTCCCGAGACTGAAAGAATGTGGTCTTAGCGCTTTAAATATTAGCTTGGACACATTAATCCCTGCAAAGTTTGAATTCATGACGAGGCGTAAAGGGCACTCGAAGGTCATGGAATCAATAGATACTGCCATACAACTTGGATATGACCCCGTTAAGGTATGCAGTTTTTTCGCATGCTAAATTATTTCAGTCCTTTGTTTTCGAATATCGTTTCAAAAAGTAGAGATATATTCACTTCACACCATACATAATTTCTTGACATATTTCCCATCATCCTTTTTATGCTGCCAGATTAACTGTGTTATCATGCGTGGAATGAATGATGATGAAATTTGCGATTTTGTTGAATTGACTAGACACAAGCCTATTAATGTTCGATTTATTGAGTTTATGCCATTTGATGGTAATGTTTGGAATGTCAAGAAGCTGGTCCCTTATGCAGAGATACTAGATAAAGTGGTAAGTATCGTGTTTGAAGTTAACTTCCTTTGGAACCATTACATCCATCCTCCAATATGCATTTTTTGTGTTGTATATTTATTATGTAAGCTTCAAATAATTTACTTTATGTGCGCCCATGTATCAGCGTCAACATTTCAAAGGTGTAGAGAGACTTCAAGATCACCCTTCAGACACCGCAAAGAATTTCAAGATTGATGGGCATGTTGGAACAATTTCATTTATTACATCAATGACAGAGCATTTTTGTGCTGGTTGCAATAGATTGCGATTATTGGCTGATGGCAACTTCAAAGTGTGCTTATTTGGCCCCTCGGAGGTATGTTGATCTGCTTGCTGCCAATGATTTGGCTTTTTTTGCCATGTGCATGTTCTCTATGGATATGTTCTCTTGGAATGTTCACTCAAGAATGGTAATAGCATTTCTCTTTTGGGGTTTAATGAACGGACTTAACAATTATTTAGGTCAGTATGCCAAATAGGTCCTGATCACTGTTCTTTTCCTGAATTGTACTGGTTGCAGCACTAAACTAGTATTGATGCTTCACAGTACTTCCTTGAATTGTACTGGTTGCAGGATCAAATTAAACTAGTATTAATGCCGTCCAAGTTTAAGGCAGTTGTGATGACAATTTGCCCCATCTGTGTATTGAAAATTATGTATTCAGTTTAACTGTGAAAATTAGTTTTGTGTTCCTCATTCCGTAAGCAGCCAATATTCAACTGTCTATGATGTCGCTATCGGTTTTAAATAAAAGTAGGCATAACTTAATCAGTGTCAATGTGTGATCATCCAATTTTATAAATGTATTACAGTTTCCATTTTTATGCAATTGTTGATATTTTCTAACCTAGAGTAACAAGAGCTTCCCTAGGAGAACGAAAGATGTTTCTGACATTTCAGACATGATAACTTTCTTTTGTATACTAAGATCATTTGATCTAAGCATGACAGAGATGAGAGATTGGAGTGACCTTACTCATGTGCTTTGTTTCGTTCCTTGCTTTTGAAGTTTACTTTGTCAAAGATCAAGTATGCGGTGTCTTCGGTCTGAGATTGCAAGAAGTTAGGACTATTATATGCGTTATGCACAAACGCTAGGTTTATTGTGTTGTTACAACTTTCAAGTCTCATTCGTTCAATGTACTTGCATTCTAGAACTCATTTTATTCCACCATTTGCATATATCTGTGAAATTCAATCTTCCTCTGCAGTTATGTTTTCTTTATATGTATTGACTGTAATGAACAGAGGAGGATGGATCGATCTTCTGTAGAAAATGAAATTGAAATAAATGCACATGTCCTGACTTCTGCAGGTGAGCTTGAGAGAGCCTATACATTCTGGTCTTGATGATGCTGGACTGAAGGAAATAATTAGTGCTGCGGTATGTGGAGAATTTACTTGGTTGCCAGCTTTTATATGAAAGAATTATGCCCTTCCTTTTTTTTTCTGTTGTGTCGAATTTTGGTATTGATAGGCAATTTGGCCACTCATTTCCTTAAGCAAAAGACCAATTTTTTTCTTAGTTTTGTTTGTTGCTTTGATGCGCTGCTCCATTGCACGCCAACTTAACTGAAAGTTAAAAGTTCAATTTTCTCAGAATAAGTATATAATCTCGGACCGAACAATCTTGGACCTGTACTATTGCATGTACCGTACATCACATTTTGATTAATTCGACAAAAAGAAGTTCGTCCATGAGAAACAAATATCATGGAAAAGCACATTTTTGTGGTTTTTTACCCAGAAAGAAACCCATCCGTATGTGGTTTTCTGAAACTTGAGTTATCATTATTAAAAACAGCAAAATATTAATAGAAGCTCCTGGAGGTAAACTGCTAATATATGGCAGTGACCAAGTATTAGGGTTCATTAGTATTTGGTAGGGGAATCCCGTTATTGTTTATTTACTAACCAAATATGTGATTCTCAATAGCCACCTCTATGTGGGCAGGTTAAAAGGAAAAAAGCTAAACATGCTGGGATGTTTGATATTGCGAAGACAGCAAATAGACCTATGATACATATCGGTGGCTGAGGTATGCTCTATGCCTTCTTTTGCCTTCGATGAAAAAAGATTAGTAGTACTTGTAACTGTTCTTTCTCTTGGTGTTTAAAAAGAACAAATCACAACTGATTTTACACGACCTAGGATCTTCTAGCTTCTATTGTGTTTCTTAAACTTGTGGTGCTAAATTGAAGCTGCAAATTTTGTATTCTGACAGAACCAAATGCTGCTTCCTGTTAAACACTAACTAAATTTATGATTTTTCTTCTGTATTAGGAACCTAGGGAAGCACACATGTGAATTATTTCAATTCATTCATGGTTTTGAATTGTTGCTAGCTCGATTAAAAATACCATGGATTCTTCTGAATATCTTTTGTAGAAGTACGGATTATTTGGCACTTATTGGTCACAAAGGTATCCATATGCTGAATTAGGCTGGATATGTTGTAGGACTGTAGAGACCCATTGGTACTCAATTCTTATCATTCACTTTTGTCATACCAGGATCAACGGCTGAGTTCCTTCTGCCCTGCATGACAGCTAAGATAAATTGTTAGCTGGCTGTTGTTTTGTGACAAAGGTTGCACAATTTAGCTCCAGAAATGGGCAACTCAAAGGCAATACAGTTGTTAAAATATAGTACCATACTTGTGAAAGAGCATTTCCGAACCTCACACTGTTCAGACTTCACATGTTTGTACTTTTCAGTATATACGACAGACCAAACTGTTCATGTTGTATGTTGTATCCTCTCAAATAATGCTACTGTTGTAAAGTCGTACACTATTAATTATAATGGCTTTTGAGTATACATATTTGTGCAAACATTTTGACTTCTAAGAAATAGTTCTTTTCCTCTAAATAACGTGTTATTCTCTACAAGGCAACAATTTCTTCTCCGTATTCTGCACAGAAATACTTGTGTAGCCGTGTTAGTTAGTGTGTCAGCAGATGGTTTGGGCAGTGGACTCCCAATATTGTAATATGCAGACTTTCATCCCCATTGTATGTATGTATAATAGTTCAATTGTGTTTAAAAGACGACACCATTGCGGATAGTTGTGGAAAGCCAAATCCTTGCTGGTGGCCATAGATTGGGAACTTTCAAAAGTGTACTGCTGGGTGGCGCTCATATTTTTTAGGCTGAGGAAGCTCAAGGCCTTGCAGGTATGTCTTTGTAAGAGATAGTGTCACACCTGCATCACCAGTGGTGGATGCGGTG
This sequence comes from Aegilops tauschii subsp. strangulata, assembly GCF_002575655.3. NCBI lineage: Eukaryota > Viridiplantae > Streptophyta > Magnoliopsida > Poales > Poaceae > Aegilops > Aegilops tauschii. Next base: position 72,411,391 of record NC_053039.3, on the reverse strand, counting down.
GACTTGTGAGGTGGGACCCGGCTGCCAGTTGGCACGGGTCCACTTGTAAGCGTATCTTGAGTGTGTGTGCGTCTGGTTATAAGGCCAGCGACAGCTAGCGGTGGAGGCAGGCATGATTTGTTTCTGAACCTGATCCCTCACCTACTCTTTGTACTCTCACCTTCCTTGGCAAGAAAACTATCTTCCCAAGTCCGATCTCATCCTCCTTTCCCTTCCGATCTGATCTGAGATGATGAGTTCGTGACAATTTGGTACTCAGAGCCACTTTTCCCCACCAGATTTTGCTCCGCCGCGCCACCCCCGTTCCTTTCACTGGCCGTAACATCCACCGCGTGGGGTGTGGTCTTGCTCCGGCGAGATCCACACGAAATCCCCCGTGGGGTTGGCCGGAGTTAGAGCGAGGCGACGGCTCCTTCGTCCAAGCCTTCGGCTCAAACACGCCACGTCCTCAACGCCATGGCAGAATCCTCCGCCGAGCTCAAATCCATGATCCAGGCCCTTCTGACGAAGTTTGACGACAGCAAGAGCGCAGGCGAGAAGCAACTCGAGGCGCAGCTTGCGTTCAACACGCAAGTCTCGTCAGATCTGGCGCATCTTCGCAAGCAGTTGGATCTCACGCAGGCGGACGTCGACGACGTGCGGCAACACCGCGATCCGCCACCATCTCCGACCGCGGGGACACGCCCTCGACAGCCAGCTCACGGCGCACAAGATGGCGAGCCGCAGGGGTCGTCGGTCACGTCGCTGGAGCAACCGCACGGCCCCCTTCCGTACGGTCCTCCGCCTCGTCTCAACAACGGGGGGCCGCCGCTGCTGCCCACGCGGGGCGTTCCGCAGTTCGCGGGCACGGGCCAGACAGCGGCGCACGTGCCAGCGCGCGGCGTCCCCAACGACCACGGGCAGGAGTACGCCGTCAAGCCGCCCAAGCATGACTTCCCGCGCTTTGACGGCGAAGCGCCCAGCCTCTGGATCGACCGCTGCCTCGCCTACTTCGACCTGTACCGCATCCCGCCGCACACATGGGTCACCACGGCGACGCTCTACATCGAGGGCCACGCCGCGCACTGGTTGCAGGCGTTTCGGCATGCCCATCGGTCCTCTACTTGGGAGGAGTTCACGACGGCGCTGATCAGCGAATTCGGTCCAGACGAATTCGAGGTGGAAATGCACAAACTCCTGCAGCTTCGACAGACCGACAGCGTGGCTGAATACCGGACGGCATTCGAAGCTCACATGTACCACTTGCTCGCCCTCGACGCGACACTCAACCCCAAGCTATTCGTCACTCAGTTCCTGTTGGGGTTGCGCGATGATTTGCGAGTTGCAGTTCGCCTTCAGGAACCATCGAGCATCACCCGCGCTGCCGTCCTTGCAAGGATTGTGGAAGAGGAGGCCGGTCATCAACGCCCGCGCCCACGCATCATCCCTGCGGGTCGCCCACCGCCTCCGCCCCTACCACCACCACGAGTCGGGGGCGCACCACGGCCAGGCGGCGTCGTGCAACCCAACGACGAGCTGGCCCGCGAGCGCCAGTTGTGCGACCACCGGCGTGCAAATGGCCTTTGCTTCAAGTGCGGAGACCGATACTCGCGCGAGCACAGATGCAAGCCAGCTACGCAATTGCTCACCATCCATGTTGGGGATTTTGGTGAGGTGCTCAGTGACGATGCCGTCCACGCCCTGGATTTGCTGGACGCGCCCGAGCCACAGGAACCGGGGCCGGAATGCTGCGTGCTCTCCACGCACGCCGTTGCCGGGACGGAGTCACCACGCACCATTCGTCTCAGAGCACTCGTCGGCAACCAGGTCATGTTGCTGCTCGTGGACTCGGGGAGTACACATAGCTTCGTCTCCACCGCGTTCGTGGAGCGCGTCAAGGCCACCACGGTCGCCGTGCCGGCGGTGGATGTGCGCGTCGCCAACGGGGAGAGGATGGTCTGCAACAGTATGGTAAAAGGGCTGCAATGGTGGATCCAAGGCCACACGTTTCACACGGATATGCGGCAGCTGGACCTCGGAGCTTACGATGGCATGCTCGGCATGGACTGGCTGGAGCAATTCAGCCCGATGAGCTGCCACTGGCTGGAGAAATCCCTGACACTCGTGCACCAGGGCGCGACGATCACCCTGCAAGGTGTTCGACCAAAGGACCAGCAGGCGTTGGAGGAAATCGAGCCTGATCAACTGCGCAAATGGCAAGCCGGCAATGACATCTGGTATATGGCCGTGCTGGACCTGCCCCGCACCAGGGAGTCACAACCAACCAAGGTGCCACTGAGCGTGCAAGGCGTTCTGGACAGCTTTGCCGACGTGTTCGCAGAGCCCAAGGGCCTGCCGCCTCACCGCCGCTATGACCATGCCATCACTCTGGTGGAGGACGCGCAACCAGCAAATTCTCGACCATATCGTTACTCGCCATTGCAGAAAGACGAGATCAAACGCCAAGTGCAAGAGATGCTACAATCGGGTGTCATCGAGCACAGCATGAGCCCCTACGCAACGCCTGTACTCCTCGTCAAGAAGAAGGACGGCACCTGGCGTTTCTGCGTCGACTACAGACGGCTCAACGACGCCACTGTCAAGAACAAGTTTCCGCTCCCGATCGTGGACGAGCTGCTCGACGAGCTGGCCGGCGCGGCATTCTTCTGCAAGCTGGACTTGCGCGCCGGCTATCACCAGATCCGCATGCGCGCGGGCGACGAGGAAAAGACTGCATTCAAGACGCATCACGGCCACTTCCATTTCAAAGTGATGCCGTTTGGATTGACGAATGCACCGGCCACCTTCCAGTGCTTGATGAACGCCATCTTCGCCAAGTACGTGCGTAAATTCGTAATCATTTTCCTTGATGACATCTTAATCTTCAGTGAGACCTTGGAGGAGCACCTGGAGCATCTCCGCATCGTCCTCGACCTGCTGCGGGCACATCAGTTGTACGCCAAGGAATCCAAATGCTCCTTCGCGCAAGGCATCATCTCTTACCTCGGCCACATCATTTCCAAGGACGGTGTGACAACGGATCTGGAGAAGACACAAGCCATGCTGGCATGGCCTACCCCGACCACGGCCACCGAGCTCCGCGGCTTCCTCGGCCTTACGGGCTACTACCGCAAGTTCATTGCGCATTATGGCATCATCGCCAAACCGCTGACGAGCCTCCTGACCAAGAAAGGCTTCGAATGGATAGAGCGGGCGCAGGTGGCCTTCGACTTGCTCAAGCACGCCATGGTGACCACGCCCGTGCTGGCTCTTCCGGATTTTGCTCGCCCGTTCTCCGTCGAGACGGATGCGTGCGACACCGGCGTGGGCGCGGTGCTGGCGCAGGAGGGCCACCCCGTGGCGTTCCTCAGCAAGGCGCCGGGAGTGCGCAATCAGAAGTTATCGGCCTATGAGAAGGAGTTCATCGCCGTCATGATGGCCGTCGATAAATGGCGTGCATACCTGCAGCGGGGACCGTTCACCATTGTCACAGACCACAAGAGCTTATGCAACCTTCAGGATCAGCAGCTCGCCACCGACCTGCAGCGCAAAGCAATGGCCAAACTGGTGGGCCTTCAGTTCAAGTTCTGCTATCGCCGCGGCTGCGACAACGGCGCAGCCGATGCCCTGTCTCGCGTGGGAGCAGCTCTGAACCTGGACGCGCTCTCCATTTGCCAGCCGGCCTGGGTGCAGGAGGTGGCCAACTCCTACGCCACGGATGCAGATGCGCAGGAGCGTTTGGCGCGCCTGGCTGTCCGCAGCCCGGACGACGAGGGGTTCGAGCTCTACAAGGGGTTGATCCGCAAACAAGATAGACTCTGGCTCGGCAAGAAGACAGCTCTCCGCACCAAGGTCATCAGCGCCTTGCACGACAGCGCGGTGGGTGGCCACTCTGGCGCTACAGCCACCTACCAGCGCGTCAAGAAGCTGTTCGTCTGGGACGGGTTGAAGGCAGATGTCGCAGACTACGTGCGGCAATGCCCGGTCTGCCAGCACGCCAAGCACGAGCAGCTCAAGCCCGCAGGCAAGCTGGCGCCATTGCCTGTGCCTACTGCGCCATGGCGCGACCTAACGATGGACTTTGTGGAGGGCTTGCCGGCATCCGAAGGGTTCGACTCGATCATGGTGGTGGTGGACCGACTCACCAAGTTTGCGCACTTCATCCCACTCCGGCACCCCTTCAAGGCACCACAAGTGGCCAAGGTGTTTTGGGATCACGTCGTCAAGCTCCACGGCATTCCAAATTCCATCATCTCCGACCGCGACCGTGTCTTCACCAGCGCACTCTGGCGGGAGCTCTTCGCCAGCGCAGGCACAAAATTGCTCTATTCTACGGCGTACCACCCCAGACGGACGGCCAAAGTGAGCGGGTCAACCAGTCCATGGAGATGTACCTGCGTTGTGCGGTCCACGACGCGCCTCGTCAATGGCGTCGCTGGCTACTAATCGCCGAGTTCTGGTACAATTCTTCCTTCCATTTGTCCATCAAGTGTTCTCCCTTCAAGGAACTTTACGGTGTGGAGCCAAACCTGGGCGCGATGGCGCTCTGGGACGACAAGACGGCGCCGATCATCGACGGCGAACCTTGGGACTGGGGCGTGCACACGGCGTGTCTGCGCGAGCACATCCTTCGCGCGCAGCACCGCTTCAAGAAGCAGGCCGACCAACACTGCACCGAGCGCTCCTTTGAAGTGGGCGATTCCGTCCTCCTAAAGCTCCAGCCCTATGCCCAATCATCGGTGGCCAACAGACCTTGCGCGAAGCTGGCATACAAGTACTTTGGCCCGTTCACGGTGCTCGCCAAGATCGGCAACCTGGCGTACAAGCTCGAGCTCCCGACGGATAGCAAGATCCACCCCGTCTTCCATGTGTCCCAGCTCAAGCCGTTCACCCCCAAGTACACTCCGGTCTTCTCCGAGCTGCCACGACCCACGGACCTCGCCGGCACTTCTGATGAGCCGATGGAGATCGTGGAACGCCGCATGGTCAAGCACGGCAACAGCGCTCTCGTGCAGGTCAGAGTTCGCTGGAAGAACGACGCCACGGCCACGACTTGGGAGGACTACGACACTCTCCGCCATCGCTTTCCGCAAGCTCCAGCATGGGATGCACCACCGGCCAGCGACACCGAACAACAGGCATCTCCTGAAGACGGCGCTAGTTCTCAAGGGGTGGGGAATGTCACACCTGCATCACCAGTGGTGGATGCGGTGGACGTGTGAGGTGGGACCCGGCTGCCAGTTGGCACGGGTCCACTTGTAAGCGCATCTTGAGTGTGTGTGCATCTGGTTATAAGGCCAGCGACAGCTAGCGGTGGAGGCAGGCATGATTTGTATCTGAACCTGATCCCTCACCTACTCTCTGTTCTTTCACCTTCCTTGGCAAGAAAACTATCTTCCCAAGTCCGATCTCATCCCCCTTTCCCTTCCGATCCGATCTGAGATGATGACTTCATGACAGATAGTTTATAATATATCACATGCAGATTCATGTTGCAGCAATGTGGTTGAGGATATTCCGTTCTAAAGTATTTGTTGAAATGTGTTGCAGAGAATATAGCCTTAGCAAATCTACATTTATGCATAATCTTTATCCCTTCTTGCATGGATTGAAGTATTAAACTAGAAATGGGTGCTACCAGGGCTAATTCTATGGTATACAACTATCCATAGACATGAAGACCAACCATATAATTACATTGTGAATTTGTGATCCTGTTCAGTTTATTGGTTGTGTCTAAATTGTTAGCATCACATATGTTGTCACACTGAAAACTGCAACTTAATCTCACTACTTGTATGCTATATGAAGTGTGGCATGGTAATTGCATTCAGATCTAACTAAACTGATTTGTTGTAGGTGAATTCTTTCTTGGATGGATAGGTTGTATTCACATCTTTGTTACCAGCTCTAACAGGGGTTGTTTTGTTTTCGTTCTGGATGAATGCCTTTTCCGTACGAACTTGCATTAATTGGATTTCTAGTGACATGTAGTGCTACAATTGATCATTTTATTCTGAGTTATTGCTTCGTGTTGTTTGTGCATGTGTTTGTACTGGCTCATCTGTAGCTAAAATGCTTAATCAAGTTCTGGTAACAAAACAAACTGGTTCACAGGAATGGGTTGTGGGCAAGGTTAATTTTTGGCAATCTTATGCCCTCTTTTGCATCTATTTTTTCTTCTTTTTTGCTGTTGGTATACATGACCATGTTGTGCTGTCCATAGTTTCAGTTGCATTATGTAGAATTGCGAGAAATTAGTGCTCTAGATATTGCTTCATTCTTCAGTAAGCAAGTTTACATCCAGAAGCTCAATTCCTCACCAGACATGTTATACATCCGATTCAGAAAAAGTTAGAACATCTTATATTTGTGAATGGAGGAAGTAATTTTCTTGCACCCTGTCCTAGTATACCTTGCTCTAGCTGTTGCCATGTCATATTGAAGCTAACACACACCGATTGCATGTTACTTAGAGTAAAGTATGACGTAGATTTTTTTTAAGCTAACATGCATGGACTGAGGTAGGCAGTGTTGCATTTCCAGACAACTCATCATGATGAGTGGTCTCTACTGCTTTTCGATACTACATTCATGTTTCTTATTGGTGCAGTGTAGAGTTTAACTGAGCACGTCATGTAGAAGTAAGCGATGACATGAATATTATATCTTTGGAATGACATCATATATGTTGCATTGTCTCAAACTCTCAATTTTATCCATCCTATCATCACTTTTTTTGTGTACTCGTAACAAACTTCTATGGGTACCTAGTCTGCAGGAGCCACATCTGTTAATTCTGTCCAAGCTATTACTAGAGGATAAACATTGTTAGCCCTGGTATGCCTAGAACCGCTACCTATCATGCTTCTAAACACGCCCACCAGATTTTAAAACTATCTAATATGCTATATGTAATTTTTTGCAGCTAAGGGCCTTCCACAGCACAACAAATAGAACTCAACATCACCAAGAGAAGGTGTCCTCTAGACATGACTACCAACTGATATGATCCGCTAATTTGTTATGACTTGTTGCCTTGACCAACTGAACTGCACCGCGGCTTTCTGATGGCAAGCTTGTGCTGTTTTATTCCTCTTTGTGCATTTAATTACCTTCATGTGTAGCTAATATTGCATTACAAGTGTTTCTCTTGACACTAATGGTATTGGTCAGAAGTTTGCTATAGTATATTAACTGAAGTTTGCTATAGTATATTAACTCAGTGATGGTACATTCCATACTTTGCCTCGAGCTTTTGGTGCTCCTAAAACCTAGTTTTTCTTGAGTGGATTACAACATAAATGACATTATTGATATATTATACTTCCTCCATTCCATATTGTAGTGCATATAGGTTTTTTGAAAAGTCAAACCTCATCAACTTTGACCTAGTTTGTGAAAACAGAACATTTACATCTAGAATACCAAACATATATCATTAGATTCATCATAAGACATAGTTTCATATTTTATATATTGTCACCTATGTTTGGTCAGGAGGTGATGGATACCGCCACACCGAGAGGGCCTTAAGAATATCTCTTCATCGTTGGAGTAGCAAATTCCACTCTCGAGATATCTAGTCCCTTGTTAAACTTTCCGACGAACCTGTAAGTTGTCGTTTCAAAAAGAGAAAAATTTACTATAGGTCCTATAACTTGCGCTGGTTGTCACTTTCGTCCCTGTGATTCAAAATACCAGAAATACCATCCTTAAACTTGCTTTAGGGTTCACATACGGTCCATTTAAACTTGCTTTAGGGTTCACATACGGTCCATTTAAACTTGCTTTAGGGTTCACATACGGTCCATTGTACGCTTTGCTCTACGTATTCGCTGATTTGGCAGTGGTCAATTGGAGCCATGCGGGCGCTTGACTGCCACGTCGTCTTACCTGCTTGATACATTGGGAACCCAAGGGTTTTTCTGCAAAATCGCCACAAATAAAAGAATGCCTCTTTTGTCCACAACCGCTCCCTCTCGCCGCCCGTGGCCGTGGAGCCACTTGTCCAGGCTGCCGTTATCCATGTACTCGTAGATGAGGAGGTTGGTCTCCGCTCAGGAGAGGCAACACAGGAGCTTGACGATGTTTGTGTGCCGGATGTGGCTGAGCACGTCCACCTCTGACTCGAACTCCCGCTCCAGCTTCCTCTCCACCTTCCCGCCAATCCAGATGCGCTTTAGGCCACCACCGTGCCGCCGCTCGCGCTGCTCCAGCCGGGGCACTCCACGCGGTTGTCAAGCCCAAGTCTGAATATCCCCTATTTCTACGTGCCAGTTGATCCTACAGCCATCCATCTCGCATCCTGTGGTCAGTAGTCAAAGATAACGGTTCACTGAAGATTGGTCACTCTCCTTCATCGATCGACCATCCAACGGCTCAGGAGGCGCATGAGGAGCTATTCATCGTCCGACAAGGCCATGTGCTCTGCCTTTTCTTCCTTTTCACTTTCTAGCTACTGTAATGGCTATATAAGCCAGCTCTCTATCATTCGAGGCATGAACAAGATTATTGGGTATAAACCCTAGCCACCAGTGGCATGCTAACCACCTTTCCCCTTTCTGTGCAATGAAAACCCAAGCTCAAATTCCCAAATTCTCGCCTTAAATCAACTAGTTCTTGCTTAAACCCCTGCTGATCGGGACTCAGGTCCTGACAATTGGTATCGAGAGCCAGTCCCTCCTTGGCTAGGGCGGCGATTGGAGCAGTGCAAGGTTGGCTTGGCCGTAAAATCTCTCTGCGCGATCTGGAGCGGGCGGTGGTGATTGAAGGCGGCGACCGGAGTGGCAACTATTCGGCGACAGTCAGGCAGTCCGTCTGGTTGCTTAAGAACAATTCTTAAGTGGTAAAATTCCAGATCTGGCGACCTGACCGTGTCGTGTGGAGGCAGTGTAAGGCGGCGGCGAATTACTCCCTCCCTCCCAACCCTTGATGGTGCAGATTGACAACCTCGCAAGCATGCCGGAGGTGGTGGATTCAGGGACTACGGCCGACCTGCAGCTGGAGTCCTTGGAGCTCGACATGAAGACCCTGCGGTAGGATAGAGAGGAAGATCGTAAAGAATTCCAACAATTCCAGGACGTGGTCAACAAAATTTTTGCCACGATGCAAAAGAATTTTGACAAGATACAAGCGAATTTCAGACGCTTACTGTTGGACCCTGAACCAGAGTAGGTAGAAGATGCGGAAGAAGGACAGGGGAGTGTACAATTGAAAGAGAACCAGCTGCAGTCTCCAGTAGCGGCTCCAGGTCGACCCAAGCAGTTACAAGCTCCTACTCCTCCCTCAGTGACAATGCAAAACAAGGGGGCCCCTTTGCCAGTGGGTACATCCACTTTTCGAGATCATAAAGGCAAAGAACTGAATATGGATGGCACTCCTAAAGTTCCTTACAGGCATCCAAACTATGGGCAGAACAAAGAAAAGGAAAATGGACAGGCAGTACAGAGAAATATAGTGCAATTGGAGGAAATACAAGAAGAAGAAGGGGCTGATAATTATTACAGAAGAAGAAATGCACTTACTGTCAAGCCAGCTAAATTGAACATTTCAGAATTTGAAGGACAAGACCCTGAATCTTGGATTCAGAACTTGGAACAGTATTTTGCTGCGGCAAGAACTCACATTGAACATAGAATGTAACTGGCCATCTCCTATCTTAAAGGCCCTACAATTCAGTGGTGGAGGGGTACTGGATAGGCACCTTCTAATGTGCCCTGGCATAAATTCTGTTCTTACCTATCTAATAGGTTCTCTGTGGAGTCAGTTTGTGATATTGTCAGTAACTTTCATGCTGCACATCAAACTGTTGGGGAACGTAGCAGAAATTCAAAATTTTCTACGCATCACCAAGATCAATCTATGGAGTTTACTAGCAACGAGAGGGAAGGAGTGCATCTACATACCCTTGTAGATCGCGAGCGGAAGCGTTCAAGAGAACGGGGTTGATGGAGTCATACTCGTCGTGATCCAAATCACCGATGATCCTAGCGCCGAACGGACGGCACCTCCGCGTTCAACACACGTACGGAGCAGCGACGTCTCCTCCTTCTTGATCCAGCAAGGGGGAAGGAGAGGTTGATGGAGATCCAGCAGCACGACGGCGTGGTGGTGGAAGTAGCGGGATTCCAACAGGGCTTCGCCAAGCGCTGCGGGAGGAGGGAGATGTGTCACGGGAGGGAGAGGGAGGCGCCAGGGCTTAGGTATTGCTGCCCTCCCTTCCCCCCACTATATATAGGGCCAAGGGAGAGGGGGGGGGCGCAGCTTTGGCCCTTCCTCCAAGGAAGGGTGCGGCCAGGGAGGAGTCCTTCCCCCCCAAGGCACCTCGGAGGTGCCTTCCCCCTTTAGGACTCTCCCTTTCCCTTATCTCTTGGCGCATGGGCCTCTTGGGGCTGGTGCCCTTGGCCCATATAGGCCAAGGCGCACACCCCTACAGCTCATGTGGCCCCCGGGGGCTGGTGGACCCCCGGACCCCTTTCGGCACTCCCGGTACAATACCGATAAAGTTCGAAACTTTTCCGGCGACCAAAATAAGACTTCCCATATATAAATCTTTACCTCCGGACCATTACGGAACTCCTCGTGACGTCCGGGATCTCATCCGGGACTCCGAACAACTTTCGGGTTACCGCATACTAATATCTCTACAACCCTAGCGTCACCGATCCTTAAGTGTGTAGACCCTACGGGTTCGGGAGACACGCAGACATGACCGAGACTACTCTCCGGTCAATAACCAACAGCGGGATCTGGATACCCATGTTGGCTCCCACATGCTCCTCGATGATCTCATCGGATGAACCATGATGTCGAGGATTCAATCAATCCCGTATACAATTCCCTTTGTCTATCGGTATGGTACTTGCCCGAGATTCGATCGTCGGTATCCCTATACCTTGTTCAATCTCGTTACCGGCAAGTCTCTTTACTCATTCCGTAACTCACATCATCCCGTGATCAACTCCTTGGTCACATTGTGCACATTATGATGATGTCCTACCGAGTGGGCCCAGAGATACCTCTCCGTTTACACGGAGTGACAAATCCCAGTCTCGATTCGTGCCAACCCAACAGACACTTTCGGAGATACCTGTAGTGCACCTTTATAGTCACCCAGTTACGTTGTGACGTTTGGTACACCCAAAGCATTCCTACGGTATCCGGGAGTTGCACAATCTCATGGTCTAAGGAAATGATACTTGACATTAGAAAAGCTCTAGCAAAACGAACTACACGATCTTGTGCTATGCTTAGGATTGGGTCTTGTCCATCACATCATTCTCCTAATGATGTGATCCCGTTACCAACGACATCCAATGTCCATGGTCAGGAAACCGCAACCATCCTTTGATCAACGAGCTAGTCAACTAGAGGCTTACTAGGGACATGGTGTTGCCTATGTATCCACACATGTATCTGAGTTTCCTATCAATACAATTCTAGCATGGATAATAAACGATTATCATGAACAAGGAAATATAATAATAACCTATTTATTATTGCCTCTAGGGCATATTTCCAACAGTCTCCCACTTGCACTAGAGTCAATAATCTAGTTCACATCACCATGTGATTAACACTGACAGGTCACATCACCATGTGACCAACATCCAAAGAGTTTACTGGAGTCAACAATCTAGTTCACATCATTATGTGATTAACACTCAATGAGTTCTGGTTTGATCATGTTATGCTTGTGAGAGAGGTTATTAGTCGACGGGTCTGAACCTTTCAGATCCGTGTGTGCTTTACGAATATCTATGTCATCTTGTGGATGCTACCACGCGCTATTTGGAGCCATTTCAAATAATTGCTCTACTATACTAATCCGGTTTACTACTCAGAGTCATCCGGATTAGTGTCAAAGTTCGCATCGACGTAACCCTTTACGACGAACTCCTTTTCACCTCCATAATCGAGAAAATTCCTTAGTCCACTAGATACTAAGGACAAGTTCGACCGCTGTCATGTGATCCATTCCCGGATCACTATTGTACCCCTTGACTAACTCATGGCAAGGCACATTTCATATGCAGTACACAGCATAGCATACTGTAGAGCCTACGTCTAAAGCATAGGGGACGACCTTCGTCCTTTCTCTCTCTTCTGCCGTGGTCAGGTCTTGAGTCTTACTCAATACTCACACCTTGTAACATAGCCAAGAACTCCTTCTGTGCTGATCTATTTTGAACTCTTTCAAAATCATGTCAAGGTGTGCGTTCTTTGAAAGTATCATCAGGCGTCTTGATCTATCTCTATAGATCTTGATGCCCAATATGCAAGCAGCTTTATCCAGGTCTTCCTTTGAAAAACTCCTTTCAAACAACCCCTTATGCTTTCCAGAAATTTTACATCATTTCGGATCAACAATATGTCATTCACATATACTTATCAGAAATGTTGTAGCGCTCCCACTCACTTTATTGTAAATACAAGTTTCTAACAAACTTTGTATAAACCCAAAAACTTTGATCACTCCATCAAAGCGTATATTCTGACTCCGAGATGCTTGCTCTAGTCCATGGAAGGATCGCTGGAGCTAGCATACCTTTTAGCATCCTTAGGATCGACAAAACCTTTCTGATTGTATCACATACAACCTTTCCTTACAAAAACTGGTAAGGAAACTTGTTTTGACATCCATCTGCCAGATTTCATAAATGCAGCTAATGCTAACATGATTCCGACGGACTTAAGCATCGCTACGGATGAGAAAATCTCATCGTAGTCAACTCCTTGAACTTGTGAAAATACTCTTTGCCACAAGTCGAGCTTCATAGACGGTAACCTTACCGTCCACGTTCGTCTTCTTCTTAAAGATCCATTTATCTCGGATTTCATGGCTTCTAACCATTTGTCGGAATATGGGCCCACCATCGCTTCTCCATAGCTCATAGGTTCATCGTTGTCCAACAACATGACTTCCAAGACAGGATCACGTACTACTCTGAAGTATTACGCATCCTCGTCGTCCTACGAGGTTTGGTAGTGACTTGATCCGAAGTTTCATGATCACCATCATAAGCTTCCACTTCAATTGGTGTAGGTGCCACAGGAACAACTTCCTGTGCCCTGCTACACACTAGTTGAAGTGACGGTTCAATAACCTTATCAAGTCTCCACCATCCTCCCACTCAATTCTTTCGAGAGAAACTTTTCCTCGAGAAAGGACTCGTTTCTAGAAGCAATTACTTTTGCTTCCAGATCTGAAATAGGAGGTATACCCAACTGTTTTGGGTTTTTATATGAAGATGCATTTATCCGCTTTGGGTTCGAGCTTATCAGCCTGAAACTTTTTCACATAAGCATCGCAGCCCCAAACTTTTAAGAAACGACAACTCAGGTTTCTCTAAACGGTGTCGTCTCAACGGAATTGCGTGGTGCCCCTTTAAAGTGAATGCGGTTGTCTCTAATGCCTAACCCATAAACGATAGTGGTAATTCGATAAGAGACATCATGGTATGCACCATATCCAATAGGGTGCAACTATGATGTCCGGACACATCATCACACTATGGTGTTCCAGGCGGTATTAATTGTGAAACACTTTCCACAATGTCTTAATTGTGTGCCAAACTCGTAACTCAGATACTCATCTCTATGATCACATCACAGACATTTTATCCTCTTGTCACGACGATCTTCAACTTCACTCTGAAATTACTTGAACCTTTTAATAATTCAGACTTGTGTTTCATCAAGTAAATACACTCAGCATCTACTCAAATCATCTGTGAAGCAAGAACATAACGATATCCACTGCATGCCTCAACACTCATTGGACTGCATACATCAAATGTATTACTTCCAACAAGTTGCTCTCTTGTTCCATCTTACTGAAAACGAGGCCTTTCAGTCATCTTGCCCATGTGGTATGTTCTGCATGTCTCAAGTGATTCAAAATCAAGTGAGTCCAAACGATCCATCTGCATGGAGTTTCTTCATGCATATATACCAATAGACATGGTTCGCATGTCTCAATCTTTTCAATAACGACTGAGTCCAAAGACCCATCTACATGGAGCTTCTTCATGCGTTCTATACCAATATGACTCAAATGGCAGTGCCATAAGTATGTGGGATTATCATTACTATTTTATATTTTTGGCATGAACATGTGTATCACTACGATCGAGATTCATTTTAGGTGCAAGACCATTGAAGGTATTATTCAAATAAACAGAGTAACCATTATTCTCTTCAAATGAATAACCGTATTGCGATAGACATAATCCAATCATGCTCAACGCAAACACCAAATCTCGATGGTAGAGGGAGCATGCGATGCTTGATCACATCAACCTTGGAAACACTTCCAACACATATCGTCATCTCACCTTTAGCTAGTCTCCGTTTATTCCGCAGCTTTTATTTCGAGTTACTAACACTTAGCAACCGAACCGGTATCTAATACCCTGGTGCTGCTAGGAGTACTAGTAAAGTACACATTCATATAACGTATATCCAATATACTTCTGTCGACCTTGCCTGCCTTCTCATCTACCAAGTATCTAAGGTAGTACTGCTTCAGTGACCGTTCCCCTCATTACAGAAGCACTTAGTCTCGGGTTTGGGTTCAACCTTGGGATTCTTCACTAGAGCAGCAAACGATTTGTTGTTTCATGAAGTGTCCCTTTTGCCCTTGCCCTTCTAGAAACTAGTGGTTTTACTAACCATCAACAATTGATGCTCCTTCTTGATTTCTACTTTCGCGGTGTCAAACATTGCGAGCTGCTCAAGGATCATCATCTATCCTTGATATTTATAGTTCATCACGAAGCTCTAATAGATTGGTGGCAGTGATTATGGAGAACCATCACTATCTCATCTGGAAGATTAACTCCCACTCGATTCAAGCGATTGTAGTACTCAGACAATCTGAGCACATGCTCAACGATTGAGCTTTTCTCCCTTAGTTTGCAGGCTTAAGAAACTTGTCAGAGGTCTCATACCTCTTGACGTGGGCACTAGTCCGAAATCCCAATTTCAGTCTTCGGAACATCTCATATGTTCTGCGACGTTTCAAAAAACCGTCTTTGGTCCCTCAATTCTAAACCGTTAGCATTACTCACTGAACTATCACGTAGTCATCAAAACGTGTATGTCAGATGTTTCGCAACATCTACAGACGACGCTGAGGTTCAGCACACCGAGCGGTGCATTAAGGACATAAGCCCTCTGTGCAGCAATGAGGACACTCCTAAGTTTACGGACCCCGTCCGCATAATTGCTACTATTAACTTTCAACTAAATTTTCTCTAGGAACATATCTTAAATAGTAGAACTAAAGCGCAAGCTATGACATAATTTGCAAAGACCTTTTGACTATGTTCATGATAATGAAGTTCATCTGATTAATGAACTCCCACTCAGATAGACATCCCTCTAGTCATCTAAGTGATACATGACCCGAGTCAAACTAGGCCGTGTCCGATCATCACGTGAGACGGACTAGTCATCATCGGTGAACATCTCCATGTTGATCGTATCTACTATACGACTCATGTTCGACCTTTCGGTCTCTTGTGTTCCGAGGCCATGTCTGTACATGCTAGGCTCGTCAAGTCAACCTAAGTGTTTTGCATGTGTTCCGAGGCCATGTCTGCACATGCTAGGCTCGTCAACACCCGTTGTATTCGAACGGTAGAATCTATCACACCCGATCATCACGTGGTGCTTCGAAACAACGAACCTTCGCAACGGTGCATAGTTAGGGGGAACACTTCTCTTGAAATTTTAGTGAGGGATCATCTTACTTACTACCATCGTTCTAAGCAAATAAGATGCAAAACATGATAAACATCACATGCAATCAAATAGTGACATGATATGGCCAATATCATTTTGCTCCTTTGATCTCCATCTTCGGGGCACCATGATCATCTTTGTCACCGGCATGACACCATGATCTCCATCATCATGATCTCCATCATTGTGTCTTCATGAAGTTGTCACGCCAGCGATTACTTCTACTTCTATGGCTAACGCGCTTAGCAATAAAGTAAAGTAATTTACATGGCGTTATTCAATGACACGCAGGTCATACAAAAAATAAAGACAACTCCTATGGCTCCTGCCGGTTGTCATACTCATCGACATGCATGTCGTGATTCCTATTACAAGAATATGATCAATCTCATACATCACATATATCATTCATCACATCTTCTGGCCATATCACATCACATAGCCATGCTGCAAAAACAAGTTAGACGTCCTCTAATTGTTGTTGCAAGTTTTTTACGTGGCTTGTATAGGTTTCTAGCAAGAACGTTTCTTACCTACGTAAAACCACAACGTGATATGCCAATTTCTATTTACCCTTCATAAGGACCCTTTTCATCGAATCCGTTCCGACTAAAGTGGGAGAGACAGACACCGCTAGCCACCTTATGCAACTAGTGCATGTCAGTCGGTGGAACCTGTCTCACGTAAGCGTACGTGTAAGGTCGGTCCGGGCCGCTTCATCCCACAATGCCGCCGAAACAAGATAAGACTAGTAGCGGCAAGAAGAATTGGCAACATCTACGCCCACAACTTCTTTGTGTTCTACTCGTGCATAGAAACTACGCATAGACCTAGCTCATGATGCCACTGTTGGGGAACGTAGCAGAAATTCAAAATTTTCTACGCATCACCAAGATCAATCTATGGAGTTTACTAGCAATGAGAGGGAAGGAGTGCATCTACATACCCTTCTAGATCGCGAGCGGAAGCGTTCAAGAGAACGGGGTTGATGGAGTCGTACTCGTCGTGATCCAAATCACCGATGATCCTAGCGCCGAACGGACGGCACCTCCGCGTTCAACACACGTACGGAGCAGTGACGTCTCCTCCTTCTTGATCCAGCAAGGGGGAAGGAGAGGTTGATGGAGATCCAGCAGCACGACGGCGTGGTGGTGGAAGTAGCGGGATTCCAACAGGGCTTCGCCAAGCACTGCGGGAGGAGGGAGATGTGTCACGGGAGGGAGAGGGAGGCGCCAGGGCTTAGGTATTGCTGCCCTCCCTTCCCCCCACTATATATAGGGCCAAGGGAGAGGGGGGGGGGGTGGGCGCAGCCTTGGACCTTCCTCCAAGGAAGGGTGCGGCCAGGGAGGAGTCCTTCCCCCCCAAGGCACCTCGGAGGTGCCTTCCCCCTTTAGGACTCTCCCTTTCCCTTATCTCTTGGCGCATGGGCCTCTTGGGGCTGGTGCCCTTGGCCCATATAGGCCAAGGCGCACACCCCTACAGCCCATGTGCCCCCCCGGGGCTGGTGGACCCCCTTGGTGGACCCCCGGACCCCTTTCGGCACTCCCGGTACAATACCGATAAAGTTCGAAACTTTTCCGGCGACCAAAATAAGACTTCCCATATATAAATCTTTACCTCCGGACCATTAAGGAACTCCTCGTGACGTCCAGGATCTCATCCGGGACTCCGAACAACTTTCAGGTTACCGCATACTAATATCTCTACAACCCTAGCGTCACCGATCCTTAAGTGTGTAGACCCTACGGGTTCGGGAGACACGCAGACATGACCGAGACTACTCTCCGGTCAATAACCAACAGCGGGATCTGGATACCCATGTTGGCTCCCACATGCTCCTCGATGATCTCATCGGATGAACCATGATGTCGAGGATTCAATCAATCCCGTATACAATTCCCTTTGTCTATCGGTATGGTACTTGCCCGAGATTCGATCGTCGGTATCCCTATACCTTGTTCAATCTCGTTACCGGCAAGTCTCTTTACTCATTCCGTAACTCACATCATCCCGTGATCAACTCCTTGGTCACATTGTGCACATTATGATGATGTCCTACCGAGTGGGCCCAGAGATACCTCTCCGTTTACACGGAGTGACAAATCCCAGTCTCGATTCGTGCCAACCCAACAGACACTTTCGGAGATACCTGTAGTGCACCTTTATAGTCACCCAGTTACGTTGTGACGTTTGGTACACCCAAAGCATTCCTACGGTATCCGGGAGTTGCACAATCTCATGGTCTAAGGAAATGATACTTGACATTAGAAAAGCTCTAGCAAAACGAACTACACGATCTTGTGCTATGCTTAGGATTGGGTCTTGTCCATCACATCATTCTCCTAATGATGTGATCCCGTTATCAACGACATCCAATGTCCATGGTCAGGAAACCGCAACCATCCTTTGATCAATGAGCTAGTCAACTAGAGGCTTACTAGGGACATGGTGTTGTCTATGTATCCACACATGTATCTGAGTTTCCTATCAATACAATTCTAGCATGGATAATAAACGATTATCATGAACAAGGAAATATAATAATAACCTATTTATTATTGCCTCTAGGGCATATTTCCAACACAAACAACAACAGTGACTGCTTATGTGGAACAATTTGAGCAACTGGTCAATGTTATGAGGAGAGAAAACCCTGCTATACCTGATGATTACTATGTTTCCAGCTTTGTGTCAGGCTTCAATCCTTACATCAAGAGCTTGGTGGAGTGTTTTAAACCAAAGGATCTACAAACTGCTGTGTGGTATGCCAGAAGAATGGAAAAATCTTAGCCCCCCACTCAAACATTGCCAAATAAGCAGTATGTTCCTCAACCAAGAAGGCAAGTGATTTTTGAACAGCCCAAACCACAGGTTCCTACTACAGCACCTAACAGAAATGTGGTCATCCAGCAAGCTAAGCAGAATCAAGTGTGTTATAAATGTAGAGAACCTTGGGTGCCTGGTCACAGGCAAGTGTGCAAAATGAGCCAGAGAGCACAAATCCAAGCTCTACAGGCTCAAGAGGATGGAACTCCTGAAACTATTTTTGTGGCAGACTATGATGATACTGAACTGGACAATACAGAGCAGCTAACTGATGAAACTGTGTTGAAAGTATCAATGCATGCTGCAATGGGAATTGGGGCAGCTAAAAATACTTTCATATTAACAGTAAAACTGGGTAGTACTATGGCAACAACACTGGTGGATAGTGGTAGTACTACTACTTTCATCTCTCCTGAAATGGCTAGCAAGCTGGATGTTACTCCCAGCCCCACACCAAGAACTAAAGTGGTGGTTGCTAGTGGAGGCATTCTCTGGAGTGAGTTTCAAGCAAAGAAGTGTCACTATGAAATACAAGGCCATGCCTTTACTGACAATTTCAGAGTGCTGAAGTTAAAAGGCTATGACATCATATTAGGGGTAGATTGGTTGAGGAAGTATAGCCCCATCCAAATGGATTTTATCAAAATGGAAATGAAGATATCTGCTCCTGCAGGGCAGTTTATTACTTTTTTTGATGAAACTGTGCCTCTCACTCCTGTTACCGAAGTGGCTGACAACACTGAAAAATTAGTGAAACAAGTTGTTTGTGGCTTTTTCTTATTCACTACTTCTGGCCCTGAGATGGTAGCAGCTGCTCAAGAGATCCCTACTGAGTTAAAACCACTTTTAGACCAGTATGAAAAGCTATTTCAAGAACCTACTGAACTTCCACCAAGCAGGCCATGTGATCACATAATTCCTTTAGTGGATGGAGCAAAAGTGGTGAACCAAAGACCCTACAGAATTCCTGAGCATCAAAAAGAAATTCTAGAGAAAATTATTTTGGAACTGCTCAAAAATGGAATTATCAGGCCCAGCACTAGTCCCTTCTCCTCTCCTGTACTGTTGGTCAAGAAGAAAGATGGGTCATGGAGGCTCTGTACTGATTACAGAAAGTTGAATGCTATTACCATAAAAAACAAATATCATATACCTGTCATTGAAGATCTGTTGGACCAGCTTAAAGGAGCATTTTTTTCTTCAAAAATTGACCTGAGAAATGGCTATCACCAGATCAGAATGGCTAAGGAGGATATCCCTAAAACTGCATTTGCAACTCACATGGGATTGTTTGAATACCTAGTAATGTCTTTTGGTCTTACTAATGGACCTCCTACATTCCAGGCTTTGATGAATTTTCTATTTGGTCTCCTTATGTTTGTGGTGGTCTTCTTTGATGACATTTTAGTCTTCAGTTTCTCCATGGAAGAGCACCTGGATCATCTCAAGCAGGTGTTTGATATTCTGCAAGCAAATAAGCTGTATGCCAAGCTGGAAAAATGTTCTTTTGGTCAGAAAGAAATTGAATACTTGGGCCATGCCATTAACTCTGAGGGAGTTTCTACCGAGCCTTCTAAGATTGAGGCTATTAAAGCATGGCCTGCTCCAACTACTGTAACTGACTTGAGAAGTTTCCTTGGACTAAGTGGATATTACAGGAGATTCATCCAAGGGTATGGGATAATCTGCAGGCCCCTCTTTGACTGCTTAAAGAAATATGCTTTTTCTTGGGTACAAGAGCAACAACAAGCATTTGAAACACTAAAGCAAAAACTCACTCACACCCCTGTATTTGCCCTGCCTGATTTCAAGAAACCCTTTATTTTGGAAGCTGATGCTTGTGGCTATGGTTTAGGTGCTGTATTAATGCAAGAGGGAGACCACTTGCTTATTTCAGCAAGAGTATTGGCCCTAAAGCTGCTGCATTAAGTACCTATGACAAAGAGGCTCTAGCTATCATTGAAGCTGTGAAAAAGTGGAGACATTACTTCTCTGCCACTTCCTTGATTATCAGATAGATCAAGAAAGCTTGAAGTACATTCAAGAGTAGAAAATAACTGAGGGCATCCAACACAAGTTGTTGTTAAAATTGATGGGTTACAACTTTACAATTGAATACAAAAAAGGGAAGGAAAATAGGGCTGCAGATGTATTGTCTAGAGTGAGACATGCAGTTTTTGCACTTCTTACTACTGCTGCCTCCCCTACCTGGGTGAAAGAAGTGATCAGTAGTTATCAGCAAGATGAAAAGGTCTGGGAACTAATTGTTGAATGCTCTGTGGATAAGACCAGTAACAGTGCTTATTCCTTTAAGAATGGCATACTGAGATTTCACAATAAGATTGTAGTGGGAAAAAGCACTAATCTGAGACAAGAAATCCTCTCAACATTTCACAACTCTGAGCTGGGGGACACTCTGGAGAAAGAGCCACTTATCACAGAGTGAAGTTAGTGTTCCATTGGCAGGGTATGAAGCAAGATGTGATCACATTTGTCAAAAGTTGTCCAGTGTGCTAACCAAACAAAGCTAAACATACACCTTACCCTGGTTTGTTAGAACCACTTCTTGTGCCAAATTTTGCATGGGCTCATATCAGCATGGATTTTGTAGAAGGCTTGCCTACATCAAAAAATAAGAACCTGATTTTGGTGGTAGTTGACAGATTCACTAAATATGCTCATTTCATTGCCATGAAACACCCCATCACAGTGTAGTCTGTAGCAAGAGCCTTCTCTGACCATGTGTTCAAATTTCATGGAATGCCACTAGTAATTGTGACTGACAAAGATAGAATTTTCACGAGCAACCTCTGGCAAAAGTTGTTCAAAACACTAAAAATCAAACTGCACATGAGCACTAGTTATTATCCGCAGACAAATGGTCAAACAGAAAGAGTGAATCAGTGTTTGGAGAATTATCTGAGATGTATGTGCTTCCAGCAACCAAGGAAATGGCATGATGGCTAGCCCTAGCTGAGTGGTGGTATAACACTTCCTTCCATACATCTTTGCAAATGACTCCTTTCCAAGCTCTTTATGGCTTTCCTCCTCCTATGGTGGCCGAATCAGCTCTGCCAGATACTATTTGTGAGGATAATGAGGACTTGCTACAGAACAGACAATTAGCAGTGGAAGTAATAAAGCAAAATCTCTTAAAAGCACAAGCTAGAATGAAGTTCTTTGCTGACAGAAACAGGAAAGAAAGAGAGTTTGTGGTTGGAGACATGGTTTATCTCAAAATCCAGCCTCACCGACATACATCTCTCAGTTTGCACAGACACATCAAACTCCACTCCAAGTTTTATGGACCATTCAAAGTTCTGAGTAAAATTGGGAATCACGCCTACAAATTGCTTCTGCCGAAGGACTGCCAGTTGCATGATACCTTCCATGTCAGCCAGCTCAAGAGGCATATTGGCCCAAAGGTGGTGCCCTCCTCCAAACTTCCTTTGGTGGGAACTGATGGCATGATCAGAATTGAGCCTGAAGCAATTCTGGAAAGGAAAATCATTCCAAGGAAGCAAGGTAATATCAGTATTCCAGTTGTAAGATGGTTGGTGAAATGGGAAAATCTGCCTCAAGAAGAAGCAACATGGGAAGATTCAGCTTTCATTCAGAAGGTTTTTCCTGCATTCAGAGCTTGAGGACAAGCTCCAGCTCAATTGGGGGGTATTGTCAAGCCCAAGTCTGAATATCCCCTGTTTCTACGTGCCAGTTGATCCTACAGCCATCCATCTCGCATCCTATGGTTAGTAGTCAAAGATAACGGTTCACTGAAGATTGGTCACTCTCCTTCCTCGATCGACCATCCAATGGCTCAGGAGGCGCATGAGGAGCTATTCATCGTCCGACAAGGCCATGTGCTCTGCTTTTCTTCTTTTTCACTTTCTAGCTACTGTAATGGCTATATAAGCCAGCTCTCTCTCGTTCGAGGCATGAACAAGATTATTGGGTATAAACCCTAGCCGCCGGTGGCGTGCTAACTACCTTTCCCCTTTTTGTGCAATGAAAACTCTAGCTCAAATTCCCAAATTCTCGCCTTAAATCAACTAGTTCTTGCTTAAACCCCTACTGATCGGGACTCAGGTCCTGACCACCTGTCCTGAGCCGCACTTGCCGATGAGGTTCTCGTCGGTGAGCCCGCGCAGCACGGAGGCTTCGCCAAAGTCCAGCGGCTGGAAAGGGGTGAGCTTCCAGGCTTCTTCGGGCGGCGTGAGGGTCTCTGGAGTCTGACCGCGCTCTCGCGTTTGCCTGGAGCTCCGCCCTCACCGTCACTAGGCAGACGGGTACCATCTCAACGTGCTCCTCTACATCTCCCTTCTCCAGGCCATCTTCGACCTCAGGGACGAGACTGTCGTGCTCGACAAGGTGGAGTGCCAGGCAAGCCGGCAGCCAACAGATGCCTGGCTCGCCTCTCGACGAGAAAAACCCACCTGAGCTGACCCGACACAGATGGCGGAGCCCCCCGCGACGACGAGCATGGATGCGGAGATGGCCGCGGGCGCATGCGCACGCGACGGAGGGCGTGTTGCTGGCGATATTGGGCTGGACGGAGTTGTGGATCCTCTTTGGAGCTGGCACCGTGGCGAGTCCCTCTGGCTCGCCGAACAAGTCACGAGCGCATGGCCTCTTCCGGCGACAACTCTCCCGCGCCATGACGCAGCAGCGCAGCGGGCCGTCGTCCTTCAACTTCAAGGAACACACGAGGTTCCTTGAGGAGGCGTGGCAGAGCCACATCCGCGCGGAAGGGTTCGAGCTGCGTCCACGGTGGTCTGCATCAAAAATATATATGCACTACATTATGGATGGAAGGAGTAGCAACAAAAGGGGTATCCTTGTGCAACATACAGATGTACATGATGTAATATCCTAGAATAGGTGTTAGGATATTCCTAAAGCTCTATGCTTCTTAGGAGTAGATGTTGGTCAGCCTCCTTGTGCCCGTGTCGGTTCTATGTGTCGTCGTGTCGCCGTTGCGACCTAAGCTATGGAGAGAGGGGAGGCCATTCGGGTAGGTGGTGAGGCTCGAAACTATCGTGAGCAGAGGCAATTTGAGGGAATGGTGTAACACCCTTGTGTAATGATGCTACAGTAATCCCTAGGATTAAATTAATCCTTTTGCTAAACAAGTGTCTGTTCATCATTGTTTCTTATCTCTTTCAAATTCCAGTTGAACTCAAATTCAAATTCTGAGTGAAATTCAAAATTGCTCAAACATGAAAACTAAAATGTTCATCATGTGCCAAATAATCCACAACTAATACTGGTGGTGAACCAACATTTTTGCAAAATGTTTAAGTAGCCTAAACTACTTAAAACAGTGACCTAAGCAATAAATTAAATGCCTTTTTAATTTATAAAAGTTGCAAACCATTTCAAAAGCCTCACAATCTTTTTGTGGCAGTGCCCAATAATTCTTTGAAAATGTTTTGGCCAGTGGCATATTTTTGCAAAGTCAATTGTGGCTAAAGAAAAGGCAAAAGCTGCTGGAAAAAGGAAAACAAAAAAAATGAATAAGAAAAGGAAGAGCAGAGGGGAGAGAGAGAAAGCCCCTGTCCCACTTGGGCTTCGGCCCGCCCGAGCCAGCTGGCCCAGCTAGGCCGGCCCACGCCCCCCTCCCCAGTCGCTCTCCCCTCCCTCCTGTTCCACCGACCCGGTGCACGCGCCGAGCATGCCCCACCGCACCCGCTCGCCGGCGTCCAGGTGCATAAGCCTCCCCGATGCCTCGGTCCCCTCCTCCCCTGCCACTCCCACTTCCTCTCGTCCGCTCCGCCTCTCCCTCTCCCCACCAGATCCCCCCTCGCTCTCGCCTCTCCCTCGAGCTCTCTCTCCATCGAGCGCATTCGTCGCCGCTCGCCGTCGCAGCCACGACCACCGGCGTTGTTTTGCCCTTCCAAGGTGCCCGAGGACTCCGTTGGTCTCTGCCCCATTGCCCGGCGCTGCTCGCTAGAGCTGGCAAGCCCCGCAACACCGGATCCCCTTCTTCTTCCTCCCCGGGTCGCCGGATGCCGCCTTCGTCCATTCGGCCTTCCCCTGCGCTCCTAACCTGTCGAGGGCTTTTCTTAGCCGCCCAATGAGCATTCCCCTCTCTTCCTCTCCCTCTAGCCGCATGCTTTTCACCGTAGCTTGCGGTCGATGCCGCCGTGCCATTGAACTCGTCGTCGGTGCCGTGGTAGCTGTCATGGTCACCCGAGCTCACCGTCGTGCTCAGGGCACTTCCGTGGTGCGGCCGGGCCTCTTAGATCGACCGAGAGCGCCGCCGCCTGCTGCCGCCGTCGCGCCCGTTTCCGGCCACGCCAGCCCGCGCCACCACCGCGGTTGGACGCGGCCCGGTCATCCTGTTCTAACATGCCCAAAACCGCGCGCTTTGGTCGTCCCTAGCGTGAATCCGACCGCCCCCGTGGTCCTCCTACGCGTCTGGAGATCGCCGGTGGCTCGTCACCGGTCGCCGCCGACGTGGTTGGACGGGGCCACTCCCTGGGTCGCTGGCAAGTGAGCCCAGGGGCCCCAGTTGACCACGTTGACCGGTCAACTGGCTGACGTAACAACACAGTGCCACTGACACACGGGCCCCACCGCATAAAACCTAAGTAAAACATTTTCCTAGATAAAAATAATTAGTTAAACTAAATAGTCACTGACCTGTGGGGCCCAGCTGCTAATTAACCTCATATTAGTTTTAAATAAACTCTGTTAATGCCTCTTTCTATGACAGGTGGGACCCACTGGTCAGTTTGACCAGTCAGCGAGTATGTTGACTGCTGACGTCAGCCCCACGCAATAATGATGTTATAGATCCATTTCTGTTAATTTAAATAAATCTAGAAAATGTTTAAATCTTTTAAAATTCATAGAAATAAACCGTAACTCAGATGAAAATGTTTTCTACATGAAAGTTGTTTAGAAAAACGTGACGAATCCGAATACGTGGTCCGTTTACCTGTTAGATGCCTCTAACTAGCTGAACATGGAACATTCCCCCTTCGGTCATCTATTTGACATAGGTCCGGAACCGAGAAAACATTCCCGGTTGAATTCCCCCTTCACCTATATCGTGTAGCCATACGTTAGGTCACACCCGGCACAACATATTGCCATGTTATGCTTTGTGATGCTATGTTTGCTTTATATTTATTGTTTCTTCCCCCTCTTCTCTCTGGTATACCCCGAGACCGATGCTGCCCCTGTGATCGACTACGTCTCCGACGACCCTTCTTCCTTTTCAGCAGAGCTTCCAGGCAAGCCCCCCCTTTGATCATTCCGATATCGCCCATTCTATTCTCTTATGCTTGCATTAGATTTTGCTACTGTAATTGATTGCTCCTATTCTGATGCATAGCCTGTTTTTTGCTACCTGCTTTCATACCTTACCTGCTTATTCTAAACTGCTTAGTATAGGATGGTTAGAGATCCATCAGTGACCCCCATCTTGTCCCAGTTGCCCCACTTTATGTTCGATGACTCGATCAACGTGATCGACGTCCAGGCCCCGACACCGCACATCATCCCCCTTAGTTGTATGACTCTGCAGAGTTACTATCGAGTGCCGAGGGTGATACCTCATCAGCACTTCTGATGTTAACCCTGTAGTGTAGCTATTCGGTCGTGGTCATCGAGGGTGATTCCTCCTTGACCAATCCCGATAATGACTCTATCGTGCAACCCCTCAAGTGTGGACCAACAAGGGTGATTCTTCCAAGTCCACCTTGATGGTTACATCGAGTGGGAATCCGTCGAGGGTGATTCCTCAGGTTTCCCCCTTGGTGTTAGACACACGGTTACTATGGTTACTATGACTTTACACTGAACCATGTTACTAAAGACGGGTCGGCCCTGAGGGGTACCCGTGCGAGCATATTTGGGTGATGAGGAGTCGGGTTGACCTGGAGGGTGCCCGTGAGATAATTACGAGGCGTGAGTTGGGTTGACGTGGAGGGTGCCCGCGAGATAATTACGAGGCGTGGCTGGGCATTCTTAGCCCTTGCCGCAAGTCCTGAGATGGGGCGACGGGGTCACATCTTTCGTGAGTCTCTGCTTGTTACTGCGTGTTCCTAATCCACTACGATTTGGATATTTGATCTGAGGGGCCTCTGGCCTGATAGCACAAACCATCACGTGGGCATAGTATGGGCGTTCTGCGTCGTATGCATCAGCCGAAGCTTAATAGACGTCATGCGACTGAGCAGCGCGCGCCGGGTTGGACTGGTAAGCACCTGCCTTTTTAAGGAGGTAGTTAGGTCTGCTCACCGGCCGCGCACACAACGTGCAGGAGTTCCTGGGGCGATGGCCCAAGACCCCTGGGGCATAGGTTTAGTCTGGCGTGCTGACCTCTCTATCAAGCCTAGGTCGGATTGCGGCGTATTGTTTGGCCGAGGCCGGGCATGACCCAGTAAAGTGTGTCCGGCCAGAGTTAAGCGAGCGTGGTGGGTAAGTTGGTGCATCCCTGCAGGGAAGAAAACATATATCTGCTGCGGAACGTAGTATTTCAAAAAAATTCCTCTGATCACGCAAGATCTATCTAGGAGAAGCATAGCAACGAGCGGGGAGAGTGTGTCCACGTACCCTCGTAGACCAAAAAGGGAAGCGTTAAGTAACACGGTTGATGTAGTCGAACGTCTTCGTGATCCAACTGATCAAGTACCGAACGCACGGCACCTCCGCGATCTGCACACGTTCAGCTCGGTGACGTCCCTCAAACTCTAGATCCAGCTGAGGCCGAGGGAGAGTTCCGTCAGTACGATGGCATGGTGACGGTGAAGATGAAGTTACCGGCGCAGGGCTTCGCCTAAGCACTACGACGATATGACCGAGGTGTAAAACTGTGAAGGGGGGTACCGCACACGGCTAAAGATCAACTTGCGTGTCTATGGGGTGCTCCCTCCCCCGTATATAAAGGAGGGGAGGAGGAGGCCGGCCGGCCACAAGGGGCGCACCCAAGGGGGGAAAATCCTACTCCAAGTAGGAATAGGTTCCCCCCTTTCCTAGTCCAACTAGGAGAAGAAGGAAGGAGAGGGAGAGGGGAAGAGGGGTCGTGCCCCCCTCCCCTAGTCCTATTTGGACTCCCCTTGGGGGGGAGGGGGCGCACCACCTCTTGGCTGCGGCCCTCTCTCTCCCCTAAGGCCCACTAAGGCCATAACTTCCCGGGGGGGGGGGGGGGGTTCCGGTAACCCTCCGGCACTCCTGTTTTATCCGAAACTATCCGGAACACTTCCGCTGTCCGAATAACATGGTCCAATATATCAATCTTTATGTCTCGACCATTTCGAGACTCCTCGTCATGTCTGTGATCACATCCGGGACTCCGAACAACCTTCGGTACATCAAATCACATAAACTCATAATACAAATCGTCATCGAACGTTAAGCGTGCGGACCCTACGGGTTCAAGAACTATGTAGACATGGCCGAGACACTTCTCCGGTCAATAACCAATAGCGGAACCTGGATGCTCATATTGGCTCCTACATATTCTACGAAGATCTTTATCGGTCAAACCGCATAACAACATACGTTGTTCCCTTTGTCATCGGTATGTTACTTGCCCGAGATTCGATCGTCGGTATCATCATACCTAGTTCAATCTCGTTACCGGCAAGTCTCTTTACTCGTTCCGTAATGCATCATCCCATAACTAACTCATTAGTCACATTGCTTGCAAGGCTTATAGTGATGATCATTACCGAGAGGGCCCAGAGATACCTCTCCGATACACGGAGTGACTAATCCTAATCTCGATATATGTCAACCCAACAAACACCATCGGAGACACCAGTAGAGCATCTTTATAATCACCCAGTTACGTTGTGACGTTTGATAGCACACTAAGTGTTCGTCCGGTATTCGGGAGTTGTATAATCTCATAGTCATAGGAACATGTATAAGTCGAACAAAGCAATAGCAATAAACTAAACGATCATAGTGCTAAGCTAACGGATGGGTCTTGTCCATCACATCATTCTCTAATGATGTGATCCCGTTCATCAAATGACAACACATGTCTATGGCTAGGAAACATAACCATCTTTGATAGACAAGCTAGTCAAGTAGAGGCATACTAGGGACACTCTATTTGTCTATGTATTCACACATGTACTAAGTTTACGGTTAATACAATTCTAGCATGAATAATAAACATTTATCATGATATAAGGAAATATAACTAACAACTTTATTATTGCCTCTAGGGCACATTTCCTTCAGTCTCCCACTTGCACTAGAGTCAATAATCTAGGTTACATAGTAATGATTCTAACACCCATGGAGTCTTGGTGTTGATGATGTTTTGCTCGTGAGAGAGGCTTAGTCAACGGGTCTGCAACATTCAGATCCGTTTGTATCTTGCAAATCTCTATGTCCCCTTCCGACACTTGGTGACGGATGGAATTGAAGTGTCTCTTGATGTGCTTGGTCTTCTTGTGAAATCTGGATTCCTTTGCCAAGGCAATTGCACTAGTATTGTCACAAAAGATTTTCATTGGACTCGATGCAGTAGGTATGACACCTAGATCGGATATGAACTCCTTCATCCGGACTCCTTCATTTGCTGCTTCCGAAGCAGCTTTGTACTCCGCTTCACACGTAGATCCCGCCACGACGATCTGTTCGGAACTGCACCAACTGACAGCTCCACCATTCAATATAAATACGTATCCGGTTTGTGACTTAGAGTCATTCGGATCAGTGTCAAAGCTTGCATCGACGTAACCATTTACAACGAGCTCTTTGTCACCTCCATAAACGAGAAACATATCCTTAGTCCTTTTCAGGTATTTCAGGATGTTCTTGACCGCTGTCCAGTGATCCACTCCCGGATTACTTTGGTACCTCCCTACTAAACTTATAGCAAGGCACACATCAGGTCTGGTACACAACATTGCATACATGATAGAACCTATGGCTGAGGCATAGGGAATGCCTTTCATTTTCTCTCTATCTTCTGCAGTGGTCGGGCATTGAGTCTCACTCAACTTCACACCTTGTAACACAGGCAAGAACCCTTTCTTTGACTGATCCATTTTGAACTTCTTCAAAATCTTATCATGGTGTGTGCTTTGTGAAAGTCCAATTAAGCGTCTTGATCTATCTCTATAGATCTTGATGCCCAATATGTATGCAGCTTCACCGAGGTCTTTCATAGAAAAACTCTTATTCAAGTATCCTTTTATGCTATCCAGAAATTCTATATCATTTCCAATCAGCAATATGTCATCCACGTATAATATTAGAAATGCAACAAAGCTCCCACTCACTTTATTGTAAACACAGGCTTCTCCAAAAGTATGTATAAAACCATATGCTTTGGTCGCACTATCAAAACGTTTATTCCAACTCCGAGAGGCTTGCACCAGTCCATAAATGGATCGCTGGAGCGTGCACACTTTGTTAGCACTCTTTGGATCGACAAAACCCTTTGGTTGCATCATATACAACTCTTCTTCTAGAAATCCATTCAGGAATGCAGTTTTGACGTCCATTTGCCAAATTTCATAATCATAAAATGCGGCAATTGCTAACATGATTCGGACAGACTTAAGCATCGCTACGGGTGAGAAAGTCTCATCGTAGTCAACTCCTTGAACTTGTTGAAAACCTTTTGCAACAAGTCGAGCTTTGTAGACAGTAACATTACCGTCAGCGTCAGTCTTCTTCTTGAAGATCCATTTATTTTCTATGGCTTGCCGATCATCGGGCAAGTCAACCAAAGTCCACACTTTGTTCTCATACATGGATCCCATCTCAGATTTCATGGCCTCAAGCCATTTAGCGGAAACTGGGCTCATCATCGCTTCCTCATAGTTCGTAGGTTCGTCATGGTCAAGTAACATGACTTCCAGAACAGGATTACCGTACCACTCTGGTGCGGATCTTACTCTGGTTGACCTACGAGGTTCGGTAGTAACTTGATCAGAAGCTTCATGATCATCATCATTAGCTTCCTCACTAATTGGTGTAGGAATCACTGGAACTGATTTCTATGATGAACTACTTTCCAATAAGGGAGCAGGTACAGTTACTTCATCAAGTTCTACTTCCCTCCCACTCACTTCTTTTGAGAGAAACTCCTTCTCCAGAAAGGATCCATTCTTAGCAACGAAAATCTTGCCTTCGGATCTGTGATAGAAGGTGTACCCAACAGCTTCCTTTGGGTATCCTATGAAGACACATTTCTCCAATTTGGGTTCGAGCTTATCAGGTTGAAGCTTTTCACATAAGCATTGCAGCCCCAAACTTTAAGAAAAGACAACTTGGGTTTCTTGCCAAACCACAGTTCATATGGTGTCGTCTCAACGGATTTAGATGGTGCCCTATTTAACGTGAATGCAGCCGTCTCTAAAGCATAACCCCAA
Organism: Aegilops tauschii subsp. strangulata; assembly: GCF_002575655.3. Classification (NCBI taxonomy): domain Eukaryota; kingdom Viridiplantae; phylum Streptophyta; class Magnoliopsida; order Poales; family Poaceae; genus Aegilops; species Aegilops tauschii. Next base: position 72,380,489 of record NC_053039.3, on the reverse strand, counting down.
AACGATAGCGGTAAATCAGTAAGAGACATCATAGATCGCACCATATCTAATAAAGTGCGGTTACGACGTTCGGACACACCATTACGCTGTGGTGTTCCGGGTGGCGTGAGTTGCGAAACTATTCCGCATTGTTTCAAATGAAGACCAAACTTGTAACTCAAATATTCACCTCCACGATCAGATCGTAGAAACTTTATTTTCTTATTACGATGATTTTCCACTTCACTCTGAAATTCCTTTGAACTTTTCAAATGTCTCAGACTTATGTTTCATCAAGTAGATATACCCATATCTGCTCAAATCATCTGTGAAGGTCAGAAAATAATGATACCTGCCACGAGCATCAGCACTCATTGGACCACATACATCATTATGTATTATTTCCAACAAGTTTGTTGCTCGCTCCATTGTTCCGGAGAACGGAGTTTTAGTCATCTTGCCCATGAGGCATGGTCCGCAAGCATCAAGTGATTCATAATCAACTGATTCCAAAAGCCCATCAGCATGGAGTTTCTTCATGCGTTTTACACCAATATGACCTAAACGGCAGTGCCACAAATAAGTTGCACTATCATTATTAAACTTATATCTTTTGGCTTCAATACTATGAGTATGTGTATCACTACTATTGAGATTCAATAAAAATAGACCACTCATGAAGGGTGCATGACCATAAAAGATATTACTCATATAAATAGAACAACCATTATTCTATGATTTAAATGAATAACCGTCTCGCATCAAACAAGATCCATATATAATGTTCACGCTTAACGCTGGCACCAAATAACAATTATTCAGGTCTAAAACTAATCCCGAAGGTAGATGTAGTGGTAGCGTGCCGACGGCGATCACATCGTCTTTGGAACCATTTCCCACGCGCATCGTCACCTCGTCCTTAGCCAATCTTCACTTAATCCGTAGCCCCTATTTCGAGTTGCAAATATGAGCAACAGAACCAGTATCAAATACCCAGGCGCTACTACGAGCATTAGTAAGGTACACATCAATAACATGTATATCAAATATACCTTTCACTTTGCCATCCTTGTTATTTGCCAAATACTTGGGGCAGTTCCGCTTCCAGTGACCAGTCCCTTCGCAGTAGAAGCACTCAGTCTCAGGCTTAGGTCCAGACTTGGGCTTCTTCACTTGAGCAGCAACTTGCTTGCCGTTCTTCTTGAAGTTCCCCTTCTTCCCTTTGCCCTTCTTCTTGAAACTAGTGGTCTTGTTGACCATCAACAGTTGATGCTCCTTCTTGATTTCTACCTCCGCAGCCTTTAGCATCGCGAAGAGCTCGGGAATTGTCTTATCCATCCCTTGCATATTATAGTTCATCACAAAGCTTTTGTAGCTTGGTGGCAGTGATTGAAGAACTCTGTCAATGACACTATGATCAGGAAGATTAACTCCCAGTTGAGTCAAGTGATTGTGGTACCCAGTCATTCTGAGTATATGTTCACTGACAAAACTATTCTCCTCCGTTTTGCAGCTGTAGAACTTAATGGAGACTTCATATCTCTCAATCCGGGCATTTTCTTGAAATATTAACCTCAACTCCTGGAACATCTCATATGCTCCATGATGTTCAAAACATTGTTGAAGTCCCGATTCTAAGCCGTAAAGCATGGCACACTGAACTATCGAGTAGTCATCAACACGCGACTGCCAGGCATTCACAATGTCTGCAGTTGCCGGCGCGGGTGGTACACCTAGCTTTGCTTCAGGACGTAATTCTTCTGTGCAGCAATGAGGATAATCCTCAAGTTACGGACCCAGTCCGTGTAGTTGCTACCATCATCTTTCAACTTAGCTTTCTTTAGGAACGCATTAAAATTCAACGGAACAGTAGCACGGGCCATTTATCTACAACAACATAGACATGCAAAATACTATCAGGTACTAAGTTCATGATAAATTAAAGTTCAATTAATTATATTACTTCAGAACTCCCACTTAGATAGACATCCCTCTAATCATCTAAGTGATCACGTGATCCATATCAACTAAACCATGTCCGATCATCACATGAGACGGAGTAGTTTTCAATGGTGAACATCTCTATGTTGATCATATCTACTATATGATTCACGCTCGACCTTTCGGTCTCAATGTTCCGAGGCCATATCTGCATATGCTAGGCCCGTCAAGTTTAACCCGAGTATTCTGCGTGTGCAAAACCGGCTTGCACCCGTTGTATGTGAACGTAGAGCTTATCACACCTGATCATCACGTGGTGTCTCGGCACGACGAACTGTCGCAACAGTGCATACTCATGGAGAACACTTGTACCTTGAAATTTAGTGAGAGATCATCTTATAATGCTACCGCCGTACTAAGCAAAATAAGATGCATAAAAAGATAAACATCACATGCAATCAAATAAGTCATATGATATGGCCATCATCATCTTGTGCCTTTGATCTCCATCTCCAAAGCACCGTCATGATCACCATCGTCACCGGCTTGACACCTTGATCTCCATCGAAGCATCGTTGTCGTCTCGCCAACTATTGCTTCTATGACTATCGCTAGTGCTTAGTGATAAAGTAAAGCAATTATATGGCGATTGCATTTCATACAATAAAGCGACAATCATATGGCTCCTGCCAGTTGCCGATAACTATTACAAAACATGATCATCTCATACAACAAATTATATATCATCACGTCTTGACCATATCACATCACAGCAAGCGCTGCAAAAACAAGTTAGACATCCTCTACTTTGTTGTTGCAAGTTTTACGTCGCTGCTATGGGCTTCTAGCAAGAACCCTTGTTACCTACGCATCAAAACCACAACGATTTTTCGTCAAGTGTGCTGTTTTAACCTTCAACAAGGACCGGGCGTAGTCACACTCGATTCAACTAAAGTTGGAGAAACAGACACCCACTAGCCACCTGTGGGCGAAGCACGGCGGTGGAACCCGTCTCATGAACGCGGTCATTTAATGTCAGTCTGGGCCGCTTCATCCAACAATACCGCCGAATCAAAGTATGACATGCTGGTAAGCAGTATGAATATTATCGCCCACAACTCTTTGTGTTCTACTCGTGCATATAACATCTACGCATAGACCTGGCTCGGATGCCACTGTTGGGGAACGTAGTATTTCAAAAAAAATCCTACGATCACGCAAGATCTATCTAGGAGAAGCATATCAATGAGCGGGGAGAGTGTGTCCACATACCCTCGTAGACCGAAAGCGGAAGCGTTAAGTAACACGGTTGATGTAGTCGAACGTCTTCGCGATCCAACCGATCAAGTACCAAACGCACGACACCTCCGCGATCTGCACACGTTCAGCTCGGTGACGTCCCTCGAACTCTAGATCCAGCTGAGGCCGAGGGAGAGTTCCGTCAGCACGACGGCGTGGTGACGGTGATGATGAAGTTACCGGCGCAGGGCTTCGCCCAAGCACTACGATGATATGACCGAGGTGTAAAACCGTGGAGGGGGGGGGGGGGTACCGCACACGGCTAAAGATCAACTTGTGTGTCTATGGGGTGACCCCTCGCCCGTATATAAAGGAGGGGAGGAGGAGGCCGGCTGGCCACAAGGGGCGCGCCCAAGGGGGGGGAATCCTACTCCAAGTAGGAATAGGTTCCCCCCTTTCCTAGTCCAACTAGGAGAAGGAAGGAGAGGGAGAGGGAAAGAGGGGCCGCACCCCCTCCCCTAGTCCTATTCGGACTCCCCTCGGGGGGCACCTCTTGGCTGCGGCCCTCTCTCTCCCCTAAGGCCCACCAAGGCCCATAACTTACTGGGGGGTTCCGGTAACCCTCCGGCACTCCAGTTTTATCAGGAACACTTCCGGTGTCCGAATAACATTCAATCTTTATGTCTCGACCATTTCAAGACTCCTCGTCATGTCCGTGATCACGTCCGGGACTCCGAACAACTTTCCGTACATCAAATCACATAAACTCATAATATGAATCGTCATCGAACATTAAGCGGGCGGACCCTACGGGTTCGAGAACTATGTAGACATGATCGAGACACTTCTCCGGTCAATAACCAATAGCGGAACCTGGATGCTCATATTGGCTCCTACATATTCTACGAAGATCTTTATCGGTCAAACCACATAACAACATACGTTGTTCCCTTTGTCATCGGTATGTTACTTGCCCGAGATTCGATCGTCGGCATCATCATACCTAGTTCAATCTCGTTACCGGCAAGTCTCTTTACTCGTTCCGTAATGCATCATCCCGTAACTAACTCATTAGTCACATTGCTTGCAAGGCTTATAATGATGATCATTACCGAGAGGGCCCAGAGATACCTCTCCGATACACGAAGTGACAAATCCTAATCTCGATATATGTCAACCCAACAAACACCATCGGAGACACCTGTAGAGCATCTTTATAATCACCCAGTTACGTTGTGATGTTTGATAGCACACTAAGTCTTCCTCCGGTATTCGGGAGTTGTATAATCTCATAGTCATAGGAACATGTATAAGTCATGAAGAAAGTAATAGCAATAAACTAAACGATCATAGTACTAAGCTAATGGATGGGTCTTGTCCATCACATCATTCTCTAATGTTGTGATCCCGTTCATCAAATGACAACACATGTCTATGGCTAGGAAACATAACCATCTTTGATAAACAAGCTAGTCAAGTAGAGTCATACTAGGGACACTCTGTTTGTCTATGTATTCACACAGGTACTAAGTTTCCGGTTAATACAATTCTAGCATGAATAATAAACATTTATCATGATATAAGGAAATATAAATAACAACTTTATTATTGCCTCTAGGGCACATTTCCTTCACTATCGATAGCCTCTCCTACGGTAACGGACACTCGGAGTTGTATCCCGATCGATACAACTAGAACTTGATGCTGAGGCATGTAATGGAAATGATGGCTTCGGGATAGTTTTCTCGCAGGGAGTCGAGGAAGTGATCTCTGGGCGTGTTACAACTTACTTACAAATATTATAATATGCCACTCTTATCTCTTCTGATGCTGCAAGATGCTTGGAGCTGGTTAAAGATGCTAGTCTTTGATAGGCTAGGCTTTCCCCATTCTCTTCTGGCATTCTGCAGGTCAGTCCACATATACTACCCTTTTCATTGACACCGATGCATATGTAGTGTAGATCCTTGCTTGCGAGTACTTTGGATGAGTACTCACGGTTGCTTTGCTCCCTTCCCCCCCTTTTCCTTTCTTTCCGGATGTCGCAACCAGATGGTGGAGCCCAGGAACCAGACGCCACCGTCGACGACGACGACTACTACTACCACGAGGGTGCTTACTACTACGTGGAGGCCGCCGACGACCAGGAGTAGTTAGGAGGCTCCCAGGCAGGAGACCTTGCCTTTTCGGTCGGTGTTGCTTTTGTGCTAGCCTTCTTAACGCAGACTTGTCTAACTTATGTCTGTACTCAGATATTGTTGCTTCCGCCGACACTTGTGTATTCGAGCCCTCGAGGCCCCTGGCTTGTAATATAAAGCTTGTATTATTTTAATTTGTGTCTAGAGTCGTGTTATGATATCTTTCCGTGAGTCCCTGATCTTGATCGTACACATTTGCGTGTATGATTAGTGTACGATTTAATCGGGGGAGTCACAAGTTGGTATTAGAGCCGACTGCCTGTAGGTAGCCCCCTTTCCAACTCCTTGGCCGAAGTCGAGTCTAGTCACTACAAAAAAAACTTTAACTAACATGGCTGTGTGGCTTATGGGCCCACGTCAGCATATGGGTGGTTTTAGGATCTTTTACTCCTCGTCTATACTCTGGGACTCTGATCTCTCTTCTATTCGGGTTAAACGAATTTACTAACTCTAACATTAGGATCCCGTGACCACATTCACCCCAAAGTTGGATAAGCCATAGTTATTCCTTAGGATAGTATTTTGAGTAGTGCACACACTGTCGTGTTGACTACTATGTGGTATCCATCATACCTCTTACACTATGCATGTTTTATCATGAATGATCCTTTGTCTTTACAAATGCTCGATGCTGAACTACCCCTGTTACATGTTAGCAGGATGGTCAGACCTGCTGGTCGTGGCCGTGGTGCCAACGATCCACCACCACCCGAATTCCTTGCGGTAATGATGCAACAGTTTGAGCTGAACTGCTAGTTCATGGAAGGAATGATGGCTCAGTTTCCTCGTCCGAACATGAATCAACAACCAACCCTAGGAACTCTACAGGACTTCATGCGCCTCAACCCAACTATTTACCGCAGCTCAACTCAGCCCCTTGATGCTGATGACTGGCTCCGCGACATCACAAATGAAATGGAGTCTGCTAGTGTGGCCCCTGCTAGCTACGTCACCTTTGCATCATTCTTTCTGAAGGGTCCCGCTACTCAATGGTGTGGAACAGTCATCACTTGGCCGGATTTCCAAGCTGCCTTTCGTGCTCGTTTTATTCCTCAAGGAATCATGGCAGGAAGAAGCGCGAGTTTCGCAACCTCACCCAAGGCAACAAGATAGTTGATGCTTACCAGCGGGAATTTCTGGACTTGTCACGTTATGCTGAAGAAGAGATTGCAACTGATGCTCGTAGGCAAGAAAAGTTCCGTGGCTGACTTCACCCTGATATCAAGCTAGCGCTACTCGTTCATGACTTTGCCGACTTCGCCACCTTGGTGAACAATGCTATTCAGGTTGAGACTGGTCTTCAGGAACACCAGGGATCCCTCAGGCGCAGCCGTGATGCTGGCTCATCTTCGGGCCCGTCAGCGCAGAAGCGTCGGATATGGATTCCCCACAACATGTATCGTCGAACTGCACCTACACCAAGACAGTCCTATGCTGCACCTCATCTACCTCCTCCATCGTAGAGGTAGCCTCTTCGAGCTGTACCACCCCAAGCTCCTGCTCCCAATCCCAATGATGATTTGTGCTTCAGATGTGGCCGTCCAGGTCACCTTGCCAAAGAGTGTAATCAGAAAAAGAACCAGCTGGCCCTGCCTTCAACTGGGTGTAACAATCAGCCCCATAACAACAATGCCAGACCTTATGGTCGTGGTCAGGCTAATCATGTGGATCTGAATGAAGCTCAAGACCAGCCTACCACTGTGATGGGTACTCTTCTTGTTAATTCAGTACCGGCTTCTGCTTTATTCGATTCAGGAGCATCACATTCATTCATGTCAATTTTTTTTTGCATATGCACACGACATTCGACGCGAGCCCATGAACACCCCAATAGTGGTATGCACCCCTGCGGGCCGATGTCAAACTACCATGATTGGTCACGACGTTCCTGTTGAGATTGAAGGGTTGGAATTCCTTGTTTCTCCCATTATTCTGGAGTCTTCCAATATTGACCTCATTCTAGGAATGGAATGGTTGAAAGCACATACTGCCTCTATCGTTTGCGCCACCAAAGTCGTTCATCTCCTACATCCTTCCAATGAGATAGTAAGCTACCATGCTCAGATTGTTCAAAACGCTGAAGCACGACTTTATGTCTTGAATGCGTTGAACGCAGCACCTCTTGAGGGAATTGAAAAGATTCCAGCCATTCATGACTTCCAAGACGTCTTTCCAGAAGAACTTCCAGGAATACCCCCTGCTCGGGCTGTTGAGTTCGTCATCGACTCGAAACCAGGCACCGTTCCTATCGCCAAACGACCCTACAAGATGCCGCCTCATGAACTCCTTGAACTTAAGGAGGAAATCGACAAATCTCTTCGTAGTGGTTTCATTCGTCCAAGTTCCTCTGCTTGGGGAGCACCTTCTCTCTTTGTGAAGAAGAAGGATGGAATGAACCGTTTGGTCCAAGACTACCGTCCTATCAACCAAGCTACAATTCAGAACAAATATCCCCTTCCTCGGATCAATGATCTGTATGATCAACTGGCTGGTTCATCGATATTCTCTAAACTCGACTTGAGGTTGGGTTACCACCAGATCCATGTTCGTGAAGAGGATATTCCAAAGACTGCATTCGTCACTCGTTATGGTTCTTACGAGTACACTGTCATGTCTTTTGGCTTGACCAATGCTCTAGCCACATTCTCCCGTCTGGTGAACTACATATTCATGGATTACCTCGACAAGTTCGTCGTAGTCTATCTGGATGATATCCTGGTATATTCGAAGAACAAAGAAGAACATGCTGAACATCTTCGACTTGTTCTCGAAAAGCTTCAAGAACATCAACTTTATGCCAAGTATTCCAAGTGTGAATTCTGGTTACCCGAAGTTACCTACCTTGGTCATGTCACCTCCAAGGATGGTATTGCCGTCAACCCTGAGCGCGTTCAGGCTATTCTTGATTGGAACCCTCCAAAGACTGTCAAGTAAGTCAGGAGCTCCAACTGTCGTATATTTGTCACGACAGATGTCCTAGTGTGAGGACTTAGTCGTGAGGCCAACGCATCTATGTGGTAGCTTGAGAAGGGTTGAATCGGGATGAGAGACGCGAGGCGAATCACACACAAGACAAGGATTTAGACAGCTTCGGGCCCCAGGAAACATCATCCGGTAATAGCCCTACATGCTGTTTGTGGCTAGGTCTCATTATTCTCATGAGGGAGTTGCCGTATAAACCAGCTCCCCTTTAGTTGTGTCCAGCCTTAGAGATTATTTCCTCTCCCCTCTTAGGGTGCCCTGCTCGTCCTTATATAAGTTGGAGGGGCGGGTTACATGTGGAGTCCTAGTAGGATTAGGATTACACTATTACAAGTGGAGTCCTAGTCTTGCTTCCTTTGTAAGGGAGTATTCCTTACGCTTTCCTCTTAAGCCGGCCCACCATAACATGAGCCGGCCTTCTGGGCCTTGGGCCTAGTCCTCTATCTGACCCGCCGTCGGGGCCATCAGTGAGTCGCCAGGCTCGTGTGTCACATCCCTAGTCTGGCATGCACTTAGGCTAGCTAGATATGCTTGCATCATGTCTAAATTTATTGAAATTTGAAATGGGGATGAACAAACCCTAGCACCAAATGAACTCAACTAGGGTCAAATTCAAATGTTTTCAATGAACCCAAAATGCCTTCAACAATGTTTGATAATTTTGGCAAGGCCTTGAGTCCAAACCAAAAATAGTGAACATTTTTGTAGAATATTTTGGATCATTGGATTAAATCATAAAGTATTTGAATTTGGGCATTTAAATGCTATAATTATTCTAAATGCTCAGGTTATTCTGAAATGATTTGAGGGCTGTTGGAAATAATTCAAAAGGTGCCCACAAATATTTTCAGGAGTTTTGGAAGTGATTTAGTATTTTTACTAAATCAAAACATAATAGCATAAATAGAAAATAGAAACAAATTAAACTCGAAAACAGAGAGAGAGTTACCTGGGCTGGCCTACCTGTTCTGGCATTGTAGCGGCCTAGCCCACCGAGGGCAGAGCCGTCTTCTTCCTCTTGCCAGTAGGCAGAGGGGAAGCGCGGCGCGCGCACGTGCGTTTCCGGCCACCTCCTGCTTCCCCGGCCCCTTCTGGCGACGCCACGACGACGCCCCGAAGCCCCTGTCTCCTCTCCCTCACTCGCTGCGCTCTCTCCCTCCCCTCTGCCCTTTCTCCAGCAGCCGCCCGAGCGCCACCGAGCTCGCCGCTGCCGCCCGCCTGACCACCGTACCTCCCTCGCCTCTCGCTGTGCTAGGAAGCTCCGCTACTTCATCCTCGTCCCTCCTTGCTGAGGCACGCGACGAGGAGAGCCCCGAAGCGACGCCCGCAACAGCATCTTCAACCTCGGGCACCGGAGATCACCACCGCCGATTCGACACCTCCGAGCCGTCCCCGAGCGCGCTAAGCATCCCTACAGCCCCTATGTGAGCTCCTACGCCGTTTCCCTCTTACCCCGACGCCGTTCGCGGCATGTAGCCGTTGATTCCGCGCTGAGCGAAATGCCCCGCCGCACGAGCTCGACGCCGGCGTCACTTCGGTGACCATTTGGTCATCCGTCGGTGTGCAACGCGTTCGCAACCTCGCGTAGTGCATCCCTAGCGCACTAGTTCGCTCGACCGCGAGCCGCAGCAGCAAAACTCACGAACACCGAACTCCGGCCGCCGCCTCGCTCGCCACCGCCGACGCCACAGCTCACCCCATCTCCTCTCGCTTGCTCCTTTGGATGCGCGCGAACCCGAGGAACCCGTAGAAGCAAACGGCGAGGCAAATGGTTGCCCGTAGCTCGATCCCGAGGAGCATCCGTCGTCAGATGTGCTCGCCGGCGTTCAACTCCGGCGAGGACCGACGTGGCGCAGTCATTAGCGCTAATCCCTGCCAGCTCAGCCGCCCTTAGCCACTGACAATGGGCACCGCAGCGGGTCAAAGCCGGAGTCAACGCGGGATTAGTGTCTGTCTCACTGACCAGTGGACCCCACTGGTCAGGTTTGACCTGGACCCGGCCTGTTGACCTGCTGACGTCATAGTGACGCAGTGCTGATGCAGTTAATTATTTTCTGGATTTATTCTTATTCAAGAAATTCCAGAAAATCCTATAAACTTCTAAAAATCATAGAAAATAATCTATAACTCAGATTGAAAAGATTTCTATATGAAAAATGATCAAAAAAATCCAATCTATCCATCTGTACCATTTTCATGCATGTTAGAACAACTTATGGCTGCTGTTTAGGCCAAATCATATAAATGGCATTTAAACCCTCACATATGGAGTTTGAATTGAACCTAGGGTTCAAACCAACTCCATTTAACATGTTGCTAGCTGCATTAGCTCAATTCACAGCATATTGCCATGTCACATTCATGCATCATATTGTTGCATTGCATTGATTGTGTTTCCTCTCTGTTGCCGGTATTTGTCCCCTCTCAGTAGACGTTGCTTCGACAATGCGATCGATGACACCGATGAAGAGCTATACTATCTTCGGAAGTGTCAGGCAAGCAAAACCCCCCTTGTTCATTCCGATACAATCCCACTCTCTCGCTCCTGCTCTCTTTTACTGCATTAGGACAACAACGTTTCAACTGTTACATGCTGCGGTAGCTGAACCCCTTTATCCTCTGCATGACCTGTTATTGCCACAGTAAATAGATGAAACCCACTAGCATGAGTAGGAGTTGTTTGAGCCCTGATGTGCCTACTCATTCATGCTTGTTTGTCATGCCTGCTATTGCTTAGAGTTGTGTCAGGTCTGATTCATCGGGAATGAATTGGAAAGTGGTGAACATGTCCTACTGTGTGAGAGCTAAGTGTGTGAACACGATTTGGTAAAGGTAGCGGTGAGAGGCCATGTAGGAGTACATGGTGGGTTGTCTCATTGAAACCGTCCTCAGGAACTGAGTTCTGTGTTTGTGATCCATGAACAGTTACTACCACACATTGGGCTCCGGGCGCTCCAAGCTCTCTCGACTTATTAATCAACCTGATCTCTGTCCAGGAGTTGCAACTAGTTTCTGGTGTTTGTAGGTAGTGTTAGTAGTCTACCAAGTGGCACCCGGTACAGGTGGGCTTGGGACAGACTAGGCACACGTGGCCTGGTGTACCGAGTGGCACCCGGATGGTGGGCTCGGGAACCCTGCACACATCATTTGGGGCCGTGAGCGACACCCCGGCCGGATCTCCTTGCGGATGGAACCCGAATAGGCGATAAACCTAGACGAGAGACTTGTGTGGTTAGTCAGGTCGTGGCCGACTCCCTCGCCAGGCTTCCGCTTGAAGGTTGCCGAGGTACACGACGTGTACATGGTGGTAAGTGGCGAGAGCGTGTGTGACGAAGTACACCCCTGCAGGGTTAATATGATCTATTCGAATAGCCGTGTCCGCGGTAAAGGACTTCTGGGTTGCCTATAACAGTTCATAGACAAGTGAAAGTGGATACTCTAAAATGCGCAAGATAAGCGTGAGTGCTATGGATGGCGTTCTCGTAGGGAGACGGGAGCGGATCCATAGTGGAGTATTGGTATGGTGAATATGTGGACTCGTGTGCGCCACCTCAAAAGAGTTACTTGCAGTCGTAGTTCAGGATAGCCACCGGGTCAAAGCTGGCTTGCTGCAGTTAAACTCCACCACCCCCTTTGTTGATACCGATGCATATGTAGATAGTTCTGATGTAAGTCTTGCTGGGTACATTTGTACTCACGTTTGCTTATTTTATGTTTTGCAGAGAGACGCCAGTCTCGCTAGTAGTTCCGTGTGGACTTCGACGTTTAGCTTGATACCTCAGCTACGATCTTGTGCCCTCGGCAGGATCTGGTAGATAGTCAGGCTTCTCAGCCCTTTTCATTTGTAGATGTCTGTACTCAGACATGTTAAGCTTCCGCATGTGCTTTGACTTGTATGCTCTGCATGTTGGGTCATGAGACCCATGTTTGTAATATCTGGCTCTTCGGAGCCTAATGAATAAATACTCTGAGTCGTAGAGTCTTGTTGTGATGCCATGTTGTATCTGCACATATCGAGCATATTGTGTGTATGATTGAAATGCTTGGTATGTGTGGGATCCGACAACCTAGTTGTTTATCCTTGGTAGCCTCTCTTATGGGGAAATGTAGTCTTGTGCTTCCATGAGCCATAGTAGTCCGCTACAGCCCGGTTCACCGGAGTCCTGCTAGCCCAGCACTACTGCTCCGGAACACTTGACTGGCCGGCATGTGATTCACTTCGTTCCTGTGTCTGTCCCTTCGGGGAAATGTCACGCGGTGACATCCGGAGTCCTGCCTAGCCTGCTACAGCCCGGGTCACCGGAGTCCTGTTAGCCCAGTGCTACAGCCCGGATTCACACGCTGCTGACCGACATGCTCGATGTTGATTCATGTATGCCTGTCCCCGTAAGTTAGTGCCACTTTGGGTTCACGACTAGTCATGTCGGCCCGGGTTCTCTGTCATATGGATGCTAGCGACACTATCATATACGTGAGCCAAAAGGCGCAAATGGTCCCGGGCCAGGGTAAGGCGACACCCGTGGGAATACCGTGCGTGAGGCCGCAAAGTGATATGAGGTGTTACAGGCTAGATCGGTGTGACTTAGAATCGGGGTCCCGACAGCTTTGGTATCAGAGCCTGACTGCCTGTAGGATTACCAAGCCAAACTGGTCGAAGTTGAGTCTAGAAATGCTTTAGTTATGCAAGGGAATTGATTGTGGAAGGGAACGTCAGACTCTTTTTACTCCTTTACCTTATGCCCTTCTGATCTGAGTCACCCTCTTCTCTTCTACGGGGATTAAGAACTAGGCTTCTCATCTTTCTATCAGGATCACGTGTTACTGATCCGTAGACTCGTAGGATTGTTGGTTCCAGGCCTCAGTTCAGTTCCTACTACTTCCGTATGTTGACCATTGATCCCGGAAGTTTATGTTGTGATGTTGAGTGGTTATGCCACCATTTTGCTGGATGTCTCAATTCTTTTTGAGCATTTACAGCCGTTATGTTGTCCGAGTCATCCCAGGTTTCTAAACAATCTGATGCACTTGCAAAATCCTTTCCCTCTGTTTTGCGTCCCTTTGGGCCAGATTAAGCACACTACCGGTGCGTTGAGGTACTCTGTTGCCTTGACATATATGTTGGAGTTATTATTATGACCCTAGGTGTCTTAGAGGACCACTTAGTAATCTAGCAATGCCTGCATCCCCAGTGTGATGATTCTGGCCATTATTCTCGAAAGCATCCCGTGATGCCATTTAGTAGTAGGTATCTTACTCTTGGGTCCTTGACCCAAGATTCACTCTACTTACCTCGTGTTGATAGTGTTTGCTCGTTCCTTTAGGATATTAGTAACCTTGCGACAGTCCTCGAGGTCCGTGGTATATCCTTCTTCCAAATACCATGAACTGCTTACGGCAGAAGTTCTTGAACCAAAAGATCACAATAAGAATGCTCTTGATGAGTTCTCCATTCTATATTGTCAATCTGCCAGTTCTACCCTTTCCGCATGGGTTATCCGGAAGAGATGTTGAGCTTTGCTCGACATACCAATCTATGCATTCACAACTCAGAAAGATATATGTTCCTTTGAGTTCTCCCTCTTCAGTCGTATTCCGACCTTCGTCTATCAATTGATAGTCAGGAGTAATTGTGCATTTGTGTTATCGATGCCCAATATTCTTGTAGTCCGTCAAGTTGCTCTATTTCAGAATGACTAGGAGAAACTAACTCCAGAACCTCATCCATATCTCGGATCGGGTCAAAACAATTGTATTCCGTAGATCAAAATGCCAATCCAGCTTTTGCTCAGCTCTACCTTGGAGCGTTACCATCTTTATGTCAAGAGTGTCATGAGAATTGCACCACCTCTTATGAATTCTTAACGCAGTGATACTTCTCGCCATCATTATTCATTCCTCGGTCCCGTGTTGTCACAACCGGAATGCTGACAAGTGAACTGTGATGTGTGAAATCAATACTCCTAGCAACCCCGTTGCTTGGTAGTTAATGGACAACGATCTCATTCTTAGCGTGTTGGTTATTCAATCATCATCCTGAGATTGATCGTGTTACCTAGTCCATTTTTCCTGGTGCACTCTTTGGTCAACGAGTTAGGATTGTATCAAATCCTTGCTTATTTGATCATATCGTCTTGCCTGAAAAGCAAGATTGTTCTCAAGCTTAGTGACATATCGGTGGTTCGTGATTTTCCGAATATCTTCTCGGAAGTATCACCAGGTTGTCACTTGACCGCTATGTTGAGCTCGTGATCAAATGGTTTTCCAATAAACCACTCTTTCTCCAAGAATCTGTGTTGGATACCCCTGAGCTAGTTGGTTAAGCTAAACAACAACTTGGAGAGTTGGAAGATAAAGCTTGTCTGACTTAGTTCATGGTAAGGGATATCTTTTTTGTGTGTGTGTGTGTTGAAGAAAGATGATATCTCCATCGATTGGTCCTCGTGATTAGTTGTTGGATCTATTGCCTTGTCAAAACTTTGACTTGAGTATGGGCTATCGTCAAGTCAAATCAGAACCAACGATGTTCGTGATGTTGTCTTACTCGTGGTTGATCTCTCGAGCATACACCATTACATCTTTTGGTCTGACCAATGCTATCACCGTGTTCACATGATGGTGGAAGTCCAGTGATATGGAAATTCCGATGAGTGGCTATTGAGCCCATCAACAGCATCTTGTCTCCTCCTTAATTCATGTTGAACATCAAGCTAGTGTTGGAAACTTTTGTAAGCATTATCTTCATGTCCCGTTTATGAAATACATGTTTGGTGTAAGTAGTGACTTCCTCGAATTCATGTGCATTTGGTGCAAGTTGCCGCCGTGAATTCGAGAAAGATTTTTTTTTGTTTCCTCTGGTACCATCCCAAGTCGGTTATGCATGTGCGAATGTATTCTATGGTTTGGTAGATTAATTACCTCCACTCCATATGTATTCCCTAGCACACCAAGCCACTGATTGATTTGTTCAAGGAGAAGAAGTTCCTTCTTAGGATCATGACTTATGTTAGGACTTTGTTATCCTCGTTGATGGTTCCCCACCTGAACTCGGTAGTGTTTTATCATAAGACTACTCTGTGGCCATGCTTGTCTGGGACAGCGTGTTCACATGTTTGTAGCAGAACCCGCTCATGTTTGGATCTTGCTACCAAGTTCATCTCCCGAGAATCTCGCAACGCCATCTCGTCGGTTTGTGTTGCAAACTTTCCTTTTCCGGACATGCTGTCTGAAATATCCTATTACCAACCAGATCTGAATCTCAGGCAGATATGATGGTTGGAACATCTCCCAATAGCTATAATATTGGTCTTCGTAACCCGGTAAGTGGATGTCGTGGCCAACACACCCAGCCGGAAGAACTATTATTGTAGTAACTTGATTGAGGAAGTTGGCCACCTCCCCATAAGGATTTCGTAGGATTTGCTCCCTAGTTGTTCCTTATGGATTTTGATATTTTCCGAAGTCCGACCTTTTACTTGATGTTCTAGATATCGAACCATATCTATGAATGGGATATGCTAGTGCATCAAGGAGAACATTAGAAGCGGAGTGCTAAATGTCTCTCGGTCGATCATCCAGATTTGCTTCTTTGGCATTGCTAAGGAAAAATCTGAGAAAGTGTTGTCCTCCTTTGCACCTGCATCCTCCATAACCGTTCATCATGGTAGTATGATGTGTTGCCAGGATCCTCGACACGGATGTTGGTAAAACCTTGATGAATATGGAAATGCTCAAGTTCTTGAAAGCACGCTCAGTCACTAGGTTATATCCCTGGTATCAACTGGAATGTGCCTTCCATTTGCCGAGTTGTTCTATAACCGTAGTTTCCTTTCCAAATTGAGTGTGCCATTCTTTTGAATTCTTTCAAACGATCATTTGTAAATTGACTTAGGCTGGTATGAAGAGTTTCAATGATCTCTGAATCAAAAGTAATTCTTTTTGCCACTTAAGGGATATTTCTATGAGCCACCTTCCCTAAGGTGCCCGGTTATGGAGTCATGGCAATTAACTCCTCGCTGCTTTGGAACCCATGCACCATATTATCTAAGCGTGGGATTGTTTCCCACCAAATCAAACCTCATCGTTTGTTCTTCCATCCCTCTTGATGTGTTTTGTGTCTCAACTCGAGATGTTTCAACATCGCTTTCCGCGAGTTGATCTTGTATAGCTCGATCTTCGGGAAGATCAATCCTGTAGAGTTTCCCTCCCGTCCGTCATCATAGTTGGTTGAAGCTCTCGAAAGAAAAGATGTCAAGATCAAGATGATGCAATGAATCAACATCTTCGAGAAGAACAATTGGATCGTGAAGATTATGTTAGTTTGCGTTCCCCCTTTCATCTTACCCTACGCTTGAATCTCGGGACGAGATTTTTGTTTAGTGGGGGTGAGTTGTCACATCCCTAGTCTGGCATGCACTTAGGCTAGCTAGATATGCTTGCATCATGTCTAAATTTATTGAAATTTGAAATGGGGATGAACAAACCCTAGCACCAAATGAACTCAACTAGGGTCAAATTCAAATGTTTTCAATGAACCCAAAATGCCTTCAACAATGTTTGATAATTTTGGCAAGGCCTTGAGTCCAAACCAAAAATAGTGAACATTTTTGTAGAATATTTTGGATCATTGGATTAAATCATAAAGTATTTGAATTTGGGCATTTAAATGCTATAATTATTCTAAATGCTCAGGTTATTCTGAAATGATTTGAGGGCTGTTGGAAATAATTCAAAAGGTGCCCACAAATATTTTCAGGAGTTTTGGAAGTGATTTAGTATTTTTACTAAATCAAAACATAATAGCATAAATAGAAAATAGAAACAAATTAAACTCGAAAACAGAGAGAGAGTTACCTGGGCTGGCCTACCTGTTCTGGCATTGTAGCGGCCTAGCCCACCGAGGGCAGAGCCGTCTTCTTCCTCTTGCCAGTAGGCAGAGGGGAAGCGCGGCGCGCGCACGTGCGTTTCCGGCCACCTCCTGCTTCCCCGGCCCCTTCTGGCGACGCCACGACGACGCCCCGAAGCCCCTGTCTCCTCTCCCTCACTCGCTGCGCTCTCTCCCTCCCCTCTGCCCTTTCTCCAGCAGCCGCCCGAGCGCCACCGAGCTCGCCGCTGCCGCCCGCCTGACCACCGTACCTCCCTCGCCTCTCGCTGTGCTAGGAAGCTCCGCTACTTCATCCTCGTCCCTCCTTGCTGAGGCACGCGACGAGGAGAGCCCCGAAGCGACGCCCGCAACAGCATCTTCAACCTCGGGCACCGGAGATCACCACCGCCGATTCGACACCTCCGAGCCGTCCCCGAGCGCGCTAAGCATCCCTACAGCCCCTATGTGAGCTCCTACGCCGTTTCCCTCTTACCCCGACGCCGTTCGCGGCATGTAGCCGTTGATTCCGCGCTGAGCGAAATGCCCCGCCGCACGAGCTCGACGCCGGCGTCACTTCGGTGACCATTTGGTCATCCGTCGGTGTGCAACGCGTTCGCAACCTCGCGTAGTGCATCCCTAGCGCACTAGTTCGCTCGACCGCGAGCCGCAGCAGCAAAACTCACGAACACCGAACTCCGGCCGCCGCCTCGCTCGCCACCGCCGACGCCACAGCTCACCCCATCTCCTCTCGCTTGCTCCTTTGGATGCGCGCGAACCCGAGGAACCCGTAGAAGCAAACGGCGAGGCAAATGGTTGCCCGTAGCTCGATCCCGAGGAGCATCCGTCGTCAGATGTGCTCGCCGGCGTTCAACTCCGGCGAGGACCGACGTGGCGCAGTCATTAGCGCTAATCCCTGCCAGCTCAGCCGCCCTTAGCCACTGACAATGGGCACCGCAGCGGGTCAAAGCCGGAGTCAACGCGGGATTAGTGTCTGTCTCACTGACCAGTGGACCCCACTGGTCAGGTTTGACCTGGACCCGGCCTGTTGACCTGCTGACGTCATAGTGACGCAGTGCTGATGCAGTTAATTATTTTCTGGATTTATTCTTATTCAAGAAATTCCAGAAAATCCTATAAACTTCTAAAAATCATAGAAAATAATCTATAACTCAGATTGAAAAGATTTCTATATGAAAAATGATCAAAAAAATCCAATCTATCCATCTGTACCATTTTCATGCATGTTAGAACAACTTATGGCTGCTGTTTAGGCCAAATCATATAAATGGCATTTAAACCCTCACATATGGAGTTTGAATTGAACCTAGGGTTCAAACCAACTCCATTTAACATGTTGCTAGCTGCATTAGCTCAATTCACAGCATATTGCCATGTCACATTCATGCATCATATTGTTGCATTGCATTGATTGTGTTTCCTCTCTGTTGCCGGTATTTGTCCCCTCTCAGTAGACGTTGCTTCGACAATGCGATCGATGACACCGATGAAGAGCTATACTATCTTCGGAAGTGTCAGGCAAGCAAAACCCCCCTTGTTCATTCCGATACAATCCCACTCTCTCGCTCCTGCTCTCTTTTACTGCATTAGGACAACAACGTTTCAACTGTTACATGCTGCGGTAGCTGAACCCCTTTATCCTCTGCATGACCTGTGATTGCCACAGTAAATAGATGAAACCCACTAGCATGAGTAGGAGTTGTTTGAGCCCTGATGTGCCTACTCATTCATGCTTGTTTGTCATGCCTGCTATTGCTTAGAGTTGTGTCAGGTCTGATTCATCAGGAATGAATTGGAAAGTGGTGAACATGTCCTACTGTGTGAGAGCTAAGTGTGTGAACACGATTTGGTAAAGGTAGCGGTGAGAGGCCATGTAGGAGTACATGGTGGGTTGTCTCATTGAAACCGTCCTCAGGAACTGAGTTCTGTGTTTGTGATCCATGAACAGTTACTACCACACATTGGGCTCCGGGCGCTCCAAGCTCTCTCGACTTATTAATCAACCTGATCTCTGTCCAGGAGTTGCAACTAGTTTCTGGTGTTTGTAGGTAGTGTTAGTAGTCTACCAAGTGGCACCCGGTACAGGTGGGCTTGGGACAGACTAGGCACACGTGGCCTGGTGTACCGAGTGGCACCCGGATGGTGGGCTCGGGAACCCTGCACACATCATTTGGGGCCGTGAGCGACACCCCGGCCGGATCTCCTTGCGGATGGAACCCGAATAGGCGATAAACCTAGACGAGAGACTTGTGTGGTTAGTCAGGTCGTGGCCGACTCCCTCGCCAGGCTTCCGCTTGAAGGTTGCCGAGGTACACGACGTGTACATGGTGGTAAGTGGCGAGAGCGTGTGTGACGAAGTACACCCCTGCAGGGTTAATATGATCTATTCGAATAGCCGTGTCCGCGGTAAAGGACTTCTGGGTTGCCTATAACAGTTCATAGACAAGTGAAAGTGGATACTCTAAAATGCGCAAGATAAGCGTGAGTGCTATGGATGGCGTTCTCGTAGGGAGACGGGAGCGGATCCATAGTGGAGTATTGGTATGGTGAATATGTGGACTCGTGTGCGCCACCTCAAAAGAGTTACTTGCAGTCGTAGTTCAGGATAGCCACCGGGTCAAAGCTGGCTTGCTGCAGTTAAACTCCACCACCCCCTTTGTTGATACCGATGCATATGTAGATAGTTCTGATGTAAGTCTTGCTGGGTACATTTGTACTCACGTTTGCTTATTTTATGTTTTGCAGAGAGACGCCAGTCTCGCTAGTAGTTCCGTGTGGACTTCGACGTTTAGCTTGATACCTCAGCTACGATCTTGTGCCCTCGGCAGGATCTGGTAGATAGTCAGGCTTCTCAGCCTTTTTCATTTGTAGATGTCTGTACTCAGACATGTTAAGCTTCCGCATGTGCTTTGACTTGTATGCTCTGCATGTTGGGTCATGAGACCCATGTTTGTAATATCTGGCTCTTCGGAGCCTAATGAATAAATACTCTGAGTCGTAGAGTCTTGTTGTGATGCCATGTTGTATTTGCACATATCGAGCATATTGTGTGTATGATTGAAATGCTTGGTATGTGTGGGATCCGACAACCTAGTTGTTTATCCTTGGTAGCCTCTCTTATGGGGAAATGTAGTCTTGTGCTTCCATGAGCCATAGTAGTCCGCTACAGCCCGGTTCACCGGAGTCCTGCTAGCCCAGCACTACTGCTCCGGAACACTTGACTGGCCGGCATGTGATTCACTTCGTTCCTGTGTCTGTCCCTTCGGGGAAATGTCACGCGGTGACATCCGGAGTCCTGCCTAGCCTGCTACAGCCCGGGTCACCGGAGTCCTGTTAGCCCAGTGCTACAGCCCGGATTCACACGCTGCTGACCGACATGCTCGATGTTGATTCATGTATGCCTGTCCCCGTAAGTTAGTGCCACTTTGGGTTCACGACTAGTCATGTCGGCCCGGGTTCTCTGTCAAATTGATGCTTGCGACACTATCATATACGTGAGCCAAAAGGCGCAAACGGTCCCGGGCGAGGGTAAGGCGACACCCGTGGGAATACCGTGCGTGAGGCTGCAAAGTGATATGAGGTGTTACAGGCTAGATCGGTGTGACTTAGAATCGGGGTCCCGACATCGTGAGTCGTCAGACCAGTGAACAGCCAGACTCGTGAGTCGCCAATCCACCGGCGGGTTACCAATGAAACACCAGGTCCCAGCCGGGTCATATATCTAGCCGGGTCATACCGCGGGGTATATCGCCGACAGGAGCTTTCTCGGACTAGCCAGCTATTGTCGCCGCTTTGTCGAGAACTTCTCCAAGATCGCCAAGCCACTGAACAATCTTCTACACAAAGGCGTTAAGTTTGATTGGACTGAAAAGTGTCAGGAAAGTTTCCAGGCACTCAAGGACAAGCTGACATCTGCCCCAGTGCTTGCTCCCCTGATTCTCGCAAGGACATCGTCATCTATTGCGACGCCTCACGTCAAGGATTAGGCTGTGTCCTAATGCAAGAGCGCATGGTGATTGCTTATGCCTCCCGTCAACTGCGTCCTCACGAAGAGAACTACCCAGTTCATGACCTCGAGCTTGTTGCGGTTATCTATGCCCTGAAGCTATGGCGACAATACCTTCTCAGTAATCGTTGCGAGATCTTTGTCGGTGTCAAAACCGGCGGATCTCGGGTAGGGGGTCCCAAACTGTGCGTCTAAGGTCGATGGTAACAGGAGACAAGGGACACGATGTTTACCCAGGTTCGGGCCCTCTCTATGGAGGTAATACCCTACTTCCTGCTTGATTGATCTTGATGAATATGAGTATTATAAGAGTTGATCTACCACGAGATCGTAATGGCTGAACCCTAGAAGTCTAGCCTGTATGACTATGGTAATGAGTCTCTCTCTATCCGGACTAAGTCCTCCGGTTTATAAGCACCAGGAGGATATAGGGTTACACAGGGTCGGTTAGAAGGAAGGGAATCTACATATTTGGTCGCCAAGCTTGCCTTCCACACCAAGGAGAGTCCCATCCGGACACGGGTGCAGTCTTAGGTCTTCGTATCTTCACAACCCATCAGTCCGGCCCATGGCTAACAGCCCGGACGCCCGAGGACCCCTTAGTCCAGGACTCCCTCAGTAGCCCCTGAACCTGGCTTCAATGACGAGGAGTCCGGCGTGCAGATTTGTCTTCGGCATTGCAAGGCGGGTTCCCCCCTTTCCGGATGCTTCACGATGGTCTTCGGACGATCGAGTTCGGCTCTGCAACACAAGTAGCATATACTGCCACAAAGGGCGTAATAATTTACTAGTCCAATCCTCTGGCAACTTTTTACAACATGACATCACGTCAGTCCGGTTATTATTTCGAACCGTTTTTCGCCTGCTGCCCCACGTTCCGAGATGCGGTTGTCATTGGCACGTCTTATCCAAGCAAAGATCATGTCCCCTTATTAAGGGATTCTTTATCGACACGGACGTGGGTAACCCAACCGTCTTTGGGGTACAACTCCTTGGGAATAGGCAAGCCTTAAGGCCCAGGAGGAGGCGTTCGATATTCACGGCCTTTATAAAGGGGTACAAACCCGTCTTTCTTCTCCACGCTTGCTTCTTCCTCAACCCTTACTACCTCGAGTTCCGACACCCAGGTTTCAATCGCCGCAAGCCTCAGTCATGTCCGGATCCAGCCGTCGAGGCCGGTGGGTGGCTTCTTCTGTCACAGAGGAGGATATCACGAAGCTTCGGGCGGCAAGATATCTGACCGCAGAAATCCTCCATCGGCTTCCCGCGGAAGGGCAGGTTATCCTTACCCCTAGATCCGGCAAGAGGGTCGTGTTCGTTTCCCACTTCCTCCGAGGGTTAGGGTTCTCCCTCAATCCCTTCGTCCGGGGGCTCATGTTCTATTATGGACTAGATTTTCATGATCTCGCCCCGAACTCTGTTCTTCTCATCTCGGCGTTTATCATCACGTGCGAATCCTTCCTCCGAACTCCTCCACACTTCGGCTTGTGGCTCAAGACCTTCAATGTGAAACTGCAAGTGATAGAGGGGGAGCAGGCGGAGTGCGGTGGTGCCTCAGTGAGCAAGCTTACCAGCGCTATTTGGCTAAAAGGATCCTTCAAAGAATCTTCCAACTTATGGCAGCAGGAGTGGTTCTACATCACCGAGCCCCGGGGTTCCAAGTGGGCAGCTGCGCCTGCATTCTGATCCAGCCCCCCAATTTAGCTCGCATCATGGATTAATAAGGGGTTGGACTTGGGATTAGTTGACGAAGTGCGGACTCTGCAGAGTCGCATCCGAAGCCTCATTGAGAAGGATATCGATTTTGTCGACATTATTCACGTAATGCTAGTCCGCCGGACCTTGCCATGCTAGCGACGGCCTCTCCGCATGTGGGAGTTTAACCCTGAAGGGCCACGGACTCTTCAGCACTTCTTCGGCACTACACACGAAGGAATGTGGAAATTATTTTTCGGGAAACGAAAACAATGGCGGGAGACCACCGAAGATACCGGCCTAGACTGTAACCATCCAGATACCACGATAAGTACTCGTCCGCCGAACACCTCATAATCAGATATCATGTGATAAGACACTAAGCAAACCATCTTTTTCCAGGGCTGGATAAAGAAAGCGGAATGGATCAGGTGTCCGGCCCCTCTTCCCGAAGACTCAGCGGACCCCTTGTTAACAAGGATGCTGGCACCGGTGCTGTAGCAGGCACCAGTAGGGGAGGGCAAGGCGGAGAGTGAGAAGACCCGGGATGACCTTTGTTCCCGAGGTAAATTAGATACTGAGTCCGGAGAAATCGACATTTCCTCGCCCGAAGACAAAGGCGAAGGAGAAGCAAGTATCCCTTCTCCATTCAGGAAGAAAAGGGCTGCCTCCGAAGGTTGGGAGGGGCGGCCTGCCAAGAGGGGCAAGATGCCACCGTCAGGCGGCTCGGGATTGGAAGGGGACGCCGTTGAATAGCTCCGTTGTGAGGACAAGCCCTCAACCAAATCGTAAGTGAATCCGGGGTGCCTTGATCGCATCCCGTTCCTTTCCTGTTACCGAAGAGACATGTAACGTGCCTGTGTATTTTTACAGTTCGGCACAGAGTTTTCCTGGGCAATCCTCTTCTTCGGGGGATCTCCTCCCAGAGATGATGGAAAGCGAGACGCCTCCCCCGACCTCCTCGCCCAATAAGGCGGGCGACTCCGAAGTGTCATCTAGGAGGGTTTTTCTTGATCAACAAGCGGTGCGGGGGATGAAAGAGGCAGTACCCGAAGGTGGACCTCCGGTCGTCCGGGATTCGGGGGCCAACAATGAAGGCCGTGGACTATCCGGTTTTCAGCCAATGATGATTCTGGAGATGGCTGAACAGGTTCCTTCAAAGGATGGTCATGCTCCTATAGCGTCTTCCGGAGACCCGGCGGCGCCGGATATGTTGAGGGATATGCTGCAAAAAGCATCTGTCTCGGAGGAACAACGTACCTTTATGGGTACGGTGGTTGAGAAGATTCTGTCCGTGAAGAGCGAATTGAATGAAGCCTTCATGAGCCTGCTAAGAGGCTTCGAGGTTTGTGATGTAATATTTTCAACTATATTTTACTTGCAAAAATGCACCTGTGTATAGGTAGTAGCCCCTGAGACTCAGGTTGGCTTTCCATGGGAGGCGAACGGAGGATCAAGAAGAAACACTCAAGGACTAATCTGGTTAAGTGGAACATAGGCTGCTTCTCCCCTGGCAACTTCCCGGACTACGGATATTGCCAAATTGCAGCGGAAGCTTGATGTGGCAGGGGATAACATTGCGTTAATCAATATGTGTCTTGACGAGTCGCAACGTATGTATCCGGAGCAGCCCTTACACATACATGTTTGTAATATAAGCATGACGCTGAAAGTTGCATACTGAGATATGCATGGCTGCAGATGGTGCCGCCGCCGTTGAGATTCTTCGGGCAAAGCTGGCCCGAGCCAAGGAGCAGGCCCAGTTTAGTAATGCGGCTGCCGAAAAGGCATCGGCTTAGTTAAAGGCCGAACAAGCTGTTCGGCGCCAAGAAGAGGAGAAAATATCCACGATGGCGCTCAAACTAAAAAATGCTACTAGCTGCTATGAATTTCTTGAGAAGGAGAATGAAGCCAAAATGGCTGAACTTGACAAGGCCTTACGAGAGGCGAGAGAAGCGCGGTTTGAATCCAGAGTGGCCCGTGAGGAGATCCGGCAAGCTTGGGAGATTGCGGCCGGTAAGCCCTTTTTACTGCAGACTAGGTTCGGCGATCCGAACTATGCTCAGCTTAACCAAGTGTGGAGTTCTCCGGACGAGTTTTTAGACTTGCCGAAGAGTTTCCGATGCGGCGCAGTTTTACCAAGCGCGAGGGGGGTATGTGACGGAGAGGCTTTTCTGGTCACAATTTGGCGCGTCGAAGCGCCCTCTTTTGCTGAATGAACAGATGTCCCAATGGGCCGAGCTTCATAGGATATCCGACGCTGCCATGAAGAACGTCATAATCCGGCTATGGGCGACTGAGCCTGTTTCGAATAGCTACTTCGGCTTGGTGCAGCGGCTCGTTGATGTGGTGCCACGTATCGACGCTGTGAGGTGGTCGGCGTGCATTGAGGGTGCACGGATGGCCTTTGCCCGTGTCAAGACATACTAGGGGAAGATGAAGGCCATCGATGTTGCAGCGAAGAGTCCACCTAAGGGCAAGGACCATCACGCACCGGAGCATTATTTTGAAGACGTCTTAGAGGCTGCCCGCTTGATAGAGGGTCAATGTCCGAAAGACATAGTATTCGAGTGAGGTGTAAGGGAATTGTAAAAGACAATTTTATATTTAATATGTTTTGCTCGAAAGCTTTTTGTTCCTCCTGTCCGGCCATTTTTATATAATCTGAAAGTTTTCCAGTCGTCGGCTTCAGCCCCCTCGTAGGAAGTACGGGGGTGTGTCGGTGTCAAAACCGGCGGATCTTGGGT
The DNA here is from genome assembly GCF_002575655.3 of Aegilops tauschii subsp. strangulata. Taxonomy (NCBI): domain Eukaryota; kingdom Viridiplantae; phylum Streptophyta; class Magnoliopsida; order Poales; family Poaceae; genus Aegilops; species Aegilops tauschii. Next base: position 72,354,824 of record NC_053039.3, on the reverse strand, counting down.
AGGGGGTCCCGAACTGTGCGTCTAAGGTGGATGGTAACAGGAGGCGGGGGACACAATGTTTACCCAGGTTTGGGCCCTCTCGATGGAGGTAATACCCTACTTCCTGCTTGATTGATCTTGATTATATGAGTATTACAAGAGTTGATCTACCACGAGATCGTAGAGGCTAAACCCTAGAAGCTAGCCTATGGTATGATTGTTGTTGTCCTACGGACTAAGCCCTCCGGTTTATATAGACACCGGAGGGGGCTAGGGTTACACAGAGTCGGTTACAAGGGAGGAGATCTACATATCCATATTGCCAAGCTTACCTTCCATGCCAAGGAGAGTCCCATCCGGACACGGGACGAAGTCTTCAATCTTGTATCTTCATAGTCCAACAGTCCGGCTGAAGGATATAGTCCGGCTATCCGAGGACCCCCTAATCCAGGACTCCCTCAGTAGCCCCTGAACCAGGCTTAAATGACGATGAGTCTGGCGCGCAGATTGTCTTCGGCATTACAAGGCGGGTTCCTCCTCCGAATACTTCATAGAAGATTTTGAACACAAGGATAGTGTCCGGCTCTGCAAAACAAATTCCACATACCACCGTAGAGAGAATAACATGACATCACACCATGGCCTGATCATTATTCGAACCGTTTTTCTCAATCAGCCTGCCACTGCACGTTTTGCGAGGCAATTTTATTGGCACGTCTTGTCGAAGCAGAGATCGTGTCCCCCTTATTAAGGGATTCTCATCAATATGGATGTGGGTAACCCAATCGTGCCCGTTGGTATGACTCCTCGATTTAGGCAAGTCCCAAACGGCCACGAGGAGGACGCTTGATATTCACCCTCTTTATAAAGAGGCCAAGGCCTGTCCTTTTTCTTCTCGTACTCGATCGAATCCTTCCCCCGCTTCGAGTTTCAACACCCAAGGCTCAGGTCAGGCGCTTCAGACCTTCAACCATGTCCGGATCCAACCTTCAAGGTTGGTGGATGCCCTCCTCTGTCATAGAGGAAGACATCAAGAAGCTAAGAGAGGCTAGGTACTTGACCGCCGAAATCTCGCATAGGCTGCCTGCTCGAGGGGAGGTCATTCTCACTCCCGAACCCAGCGAGAGCGTCGTATTCATCTCTCACTTCCTCCGAGGGCAAGGCCTTGTGCTAGATCCCTTTGTTAGGGGGCTCATGTTCTATTACGGGCTGGATTTCCATGACCTGGCCCTGGATTCCATCCTTCACATCTCGTCGTTCATTGTCATGTGTGAAGCCTTCCTCCGCATTACCCCACACTCTGGCTTATGGCTCAAGACCTTCAATGTGAAGCTGAAGATGATTGAGGGGCGACATGCAGAGTGCGGAGGTGCCGTAATAAGCAAAGGCGCCGATGTTTCATGGCCAAAGGGTTCCTTCCCGGAGGTGTCCAGTTTATGGCAACGGGAGTGGTTTTATATCACAGCTCCCCAGGGTACCAAGTGGGTAGCCGCCCCTGCCTTTCGCTCGGGGCCCCCGCCACAACTGACGTCATGGATCAACAAGGGGCTGGACTGGGGGCCAATAAATGATGTGCCGATATTGCAGAGTCGCATCCGAGATCTCCTCGAGAGAGATGTCAGCCTGGTCACGGTAATGCAAGTCATGCTAGTTCGTCGAGTCCCACCTTGCAAACATCGACCCCTCCGTATGTGGGAGTTCAACCCGGAAGGACCACGAGCTATTCAGCACTTCCTCGGCATGGTGCTCGAAGATATGTACAAATTGTTCTTCGGACCAGAAATAAGGTGTCCGGACACCACCGAGGATGCGGGTCTGAGCTGCAATCGTCCAGATACCCAAGTAAGTAGTCCCGTGGCTGAACACGTTGTCTTTTAATTTATCACAACATCATTCTGAAAAGTTGCCTTTTGACCAGGACTGGATAAAAAAGCCGAAGATGATCAGGTGTCCGGCCCCCCTTCCCGAGGGCTCACCGGATCCTGTACTAGCCAGGATGCTTGAGCTTGCGCCTTATCAAGCACCATCAGGGGAGGGTAAAGGGAGGAACAAAGAGGCCGAGAGCAAGCCTCACTTACTATTCATCCAGACCAGGGGAATCAGTGCCTCCTCGAAGGAGGATAACCGGGGGGAAGAATCTAAAATTCCCTCTTCCCAGGGAAGGAAGAGGACCGCCTCTAAAGACTTGGAAGTAATGGTCTCCAAGCGAGGGAAGAATCCTTTGTCGGAGGGTCCTACGCCGGAGGGTACCCTTGCCGCACAGTGCCCGCAAGGGGATCAGCCCTCCACCGAGCTATAAGTAAACAAAGAGTACTTAATAGTAAAGATATCCTGCTTTACTTCTAAGGACAATAACCGAAGCATATATCTTGTAGTTTGGATCGTAGCCCTTTTCGACAGAGTTCGTCTTCGGGGGATCTTCTTCCGGAGATGATGGAGAGCGAAACACCTCCCCATGCCTCCCCGCCTCATGAGGCGGGCGACCCTGAGGTGTCGTCACGGAGGATTTCTCCTGATCCGCCAAGGCCAGAGGGTAATCCTTCGGCCACCCGAAGTCCGGAGTATTCGGCTCCTAAGGAGAGCAACAGAAAGAGTCTGGAACTGTCTGGTGCACGACTAGACGCACTGATGAATCTTCTGGAGCAAGCGGCTATCTCAGAAACGCATCGTACACTAATGGGTACGGTGGTCGAGAGGATTTCATCCGCCGAAAGCAGGTTGCATGAAGCTTTTGTGAGTCTGCTGAGAGGCTTTGAGGTACGTGAAGTAATGTATATTTTTTGGATGATACCGCACACGCTAGGTGTGGCCTATGCAGATAGTAGCCCCTGAGACTCTGGTTGCTGTCGAAAACGGCGGCAAACAGAGGATCATAGTCCCAGGTAATAATCATGCCGCCTTCATGTGCAGGTGGCGGAATGTCCGGTGGCTAGCCAGACTGGTGAGTTTGCCGAGCTGAAGCGGCAACTTGATGCGGCAGATGCCGACATCGTGCTTGTAAACAAGCGGCTCGACGAGGCACAGGGTATGTGATTTCTCCGGTGATCAACACATAGTAAGAGGAGCATGATGCTAGTATCTTTAATATGTTGTGACTGCAGATGGGGCTGCCGTCGTGGAGACCCTTCGGGCGGAACTTGCCCGTGCCAAGGAACGAGCCAGGAAGAGTGATGTGGCCGCTCTAAAGGCGGTCGAAGAGCTGAGAGCCAAACAGGCTGCGCATTGCCAAAGCAAGGATAAGATAGCCAAGATGGCTGTTGAATTGAAGGATGCCGCCGACGGTTACGAGCTTCTAGAAAAGGAAAATCGAATGAAGATGACGGACCTGGAGAAGGCCATGGTAGCGTCCAAGGACGCCCGCTCTAAAATCAGAGCGGTGAAGGAGGAGCTGCGTCAAGCCGGGGATATTGCCGCTGGGAAGCCCTTTTTGTTGCGGACGAAGTTCAGAGATCCTAAGTATGCCCCTCTTGATCAACTATGGAGTTCTGCAGACGCATACGTGGATTTGGCAGCGAGTGCTGCTGATGCGGCCGAGTATTTCAAAGATCAGAAAGATGGTGAAGTGGGAAAGCTGTTCTGGTCACAGTTCAATGTTCCAGTGCGTCCGCTGCTGTTCAATGAGTGAATGGGCGAGTGGGCCGAGCTCCATAGGTTGTCCGAGCTTGCCATGAGGTCTGTTGTGGATCATCTTTGGCTGGAAGGGCCGAGGCCGAATAGTTATTTTAGTTTAGTGCAACAGTTCCTTGGTGCTGTGCCGCGCATCGACGCTTTGAAGAGGTCGGCGTGTATAGAGGGTGCGCGGATGGCACTTGCCCGTGTCAAGACATACTGGGCAGAGATGGAGGCCACCGCTATTGCAACCCAGAGTTCGGCCGTGGGCCGAGTATCGGTCGAGCACTACTTTGAAGAAGTCCTTGAAGGCGCTCGTTTAATAGAGGCTCAGTGCTCGAAGAATATTATGTTCTAGTGACATGTATTCCCATTGTAAGAACAATGTTTATTAAATTATAAAGGCTGTGTTTATACTTTTGCCTGAAAGTATTATGATGCCTCCTGTGCGGCCGTTTATGTATATATGTATATAACCTGAAAGTTTGCAGTCGTTGGCTTCAGCCCCCACGCATATAATGCGGGGGTGTTCGCAAAAAACGCGTGTTCACACTTGATCCAACGTCTTGGTCCATTAAGGAGGTGATAGCGCAGCGAACGAGGCAATCGGACTATATTGCTTTAACACTTTCACTTAGCCATAGGAGTTTGATGGTGGGACTACTATATAGCCCCTGGTACCTCCGCGCTCATCCGAATACGAGGTGCGTACGTACATGACCGGGAAATGGCCCTTCGTTAATGCGGAGGAATCCTGAAGATTCCGCTAAGTCATCGAGTGGTTGACCAGTCTAGCGCTTTATCATGACAGTCAGTTTTCGGCTTTCTCTACTGAGGTGCTCATCCGGATGAACCAGGGCATAATCGCAGTAGTTCTCCTGGTGCCACCTTAGCCGATAGAGCGGAACGTAAGGTAGCAAAACATGGGAGCCGGGCAAACTCGCGATGCATATAAGGCCAAACTCGCGACGCCGAACACTCCCTAAGGTATTCGGTCTTTATAACATATACCGGGCTGAGAAATGCCCTTGATAATGAACCCCAAGTGTCCAGGTACGTGCAATTTTCTGACGTGGCGAAATGCCAATACGTTAGCATCCTTCTCGGTTGTACTGAGTATCCGGAGGATGTGAACAACAAGAGACAGTAAAAAAGGTTTACACAGGGTCTTAATCGAAAAAGAGACCTTTGAGCGGGTCCCTGCTGCACGTCTGCGCCTGTGTCTCCGTTGTGCCATATCCTGGAAGGCTGTAGCACGATTGTCGTCTGTAAAAGAGAAGAACTTAGGTGAAAGTTGTCGTGCCAAAAAATTGGTTATTCTCAATAAACCATTAAAATTCAAGGTAAGTAAAATTGTGCCGAGCTAGTCCTTTTTACATGCGGGAAGCCCTTGGTACCGCCTATGGGAGTATAATCAGCAAACCGATTTCAAGTATATCTAGGCTGTTACAGCTAGTGATGCGCCGGACTCGTCTAGCCGTGTCCGCGATCTTGACGACCGTTCATTTATTCTTGTTGGGGAGGCCGTCTACTGTTCGGCTGTTAAAGTCGCTGCACGTTCTTCCGCGCGTAAGGAACGCTCAATATTTCCACTAACTGTGATAGTGCCACGTGGACCAGGCATCTTAAGCTTAAGAGAAGCGTAATGTGGTACTGCATTAAAACGAGCAAAAGTTGTTCTTCCGAGTAGTGCTTGATAGCCGCTTCGGAATGGAGCGATGTCGAAGGTTAACTTTTCACTTCGGAAGTTGTCGGGTGCACCGAATACAACCTCTAGTGCTAGAGAGCCCGTACAGTGGGCCTCTGGGCCTGGTATTACTCCTTTAAAGGTAGTATTACTGTGGCTGATTCTTGTTGGGTCTATCCCCATTTTGCGGACTGTGTCCTGATATATCAGATTAAGACTACTGCCGCCGTCCATGAGGACTTGGGTGAGATGGTATCCGTCGATAACTGGGTCTAGCACCAAGGCAGCCAACCCTCCGTGTCGGATACTTGTCAGGTGATCCCTGCGATCAAAAGTGATCGGGCCGGCCGACCAAGGGTTAAACTTAGGGGTGACGGGCTCTACGGCGCTTGTGTCTCGGAGTGCATGTTTGCTTCTCCTCTTCGTCACATGAATCATGTTCACTATTTTGACCTCTGGTGGGAATTTTTTCTGTCCCCCAGTGCTTTGCTGGCGAGGCTCATCCTCGTCTTCACTTGGTGTATCCCTCCCCTTGTGTTCGGCGTTTAACTTGCTGGCCTGCTTGAAGACCCAGCATTCTCTGTGGGTGTGATTTGCAGGTTTATCGAAGGTGCCATGAATCTGACATAATTTGTCTAGAATCTTGTTTAGGCTGGACGGTCCATCTCTGTTTCCTTTGAAGGGCTTTTTCCGCTGACCGGGTTGAGAGCCCCTAAATCCGGCGTTTACTGCCGTGCTGTCTGGGCTGTCTTCGTTATTCCGACGCTTGCTTTTATTATGTCATGGTTTTCCATTACCATCCCTGACTTCAGATGTGCATGGGTCGCTGGTGCTACTACGGGCCAGCCAGCTATCTTCGCCCGCGCAAAAGTGGGTCATAAGGCTTGTTAGGGCTGCCATTGTCCTTGGTTTTTCTTGGCCGAGGTGTCTGGCGAGCCATTCGTCGCGAACGCTGTATTTGAAAGCTGCTAAGGCTTCGGCATCTGGGCAGTCGACGATTTGATTCTTCTTAGTGAGAAATCTGTTCCAAAGCTTTCGGGCTGACTCTCCGGGCTGTTGAATTATGTGACTTAAATCGTCTGCGTCCGGAGGTCGGACATAAGTCCCTTGAAAATTAGCCCTAAAAGCATCCTCAAGCTCCTCCCAACTTCCTATTGAATTTTCACGGAGGCTCTTCAGCTAGTGCCGAGCTGGTCCTTTCAGCTTGAGGGGCAGGTATTTAATGGCGTGGAGATCATCTCCGTGAGCCATATGGATATGGAGGATGAAGTCCTCAATCTAGACCCCAAGGTCTGTCGTTCCGTCGTACGCCTCTATGTTCACGGGTTTAAATCCTTCTGGAAATTCATGGTCCAGCACCTCATCGGTGAAACATAGGGGGTGTGTTGCACCCCTGTATTTGGATGTGTCATGGCGTTCTGACGGTTGTAGTGTTTGGTTTTGGTTGTGCGCTGGAGCGCGTTTCCTTGATCCGTAGATGGATCTGGTCACGCCGGTCTTCTGATGCAAGTCCTCACGTGAATCGTGTGCTGACTTATGTGCGGCCTTGTTAACCGCTCTATCGCGGCCACGAGGTGTTCGATCCGACCGGTCGGCCGTTTTGTTTTTAGGATTTGTGGGCTCCAAGGCCTCATCATCAAATTCAGGCAACAGCTTGCGCTTTGGATAGCTCTTTGTGTGGTAACTACCACCATACTTTTCTTCATTGTCGAGCACCTTGTTCCATCTACTGTTGAGCGTACTCTGCGCAGCTTTAAGCCTTTGCTTCTGCTTCTTCAGACTCCTCGCGATGGCAATAAGCCTTCTGCGGAGGTTCTCTTGTTCCAAGTGCCTTTCCAGGATGATGTGTGCATCCTCGTCCGGACTGTTTTCCTCTCCGGAGGGGGGTTTATGAGCTTCATCCTCGGCGTCGCCGTGTTCGGACAGCGATTCCGTACTATGTTCGCCGTTTGCTGGTTCATCCTGCTCTGCCGCTGGGTCAATGTGGTCGTCGTTTCGTCTGGAGTCGACTGGGGTGTTATTTTCTCTTGCGCTGTTATCGCTGTTTTTGCCGAGGCGGGATTTGGAGCGGCGCCTACGCCGACGCTTTGGTTGCTTCTCGAGGGAGCTATCCTTCGCTGCATCCTTCCGCTCCTCGTCATTGTTTTCTTTGGGTGTATCCACCATGTATATGTCATGTGATGAAGTGGCTGTCCAGCGCCCTGTGGGCGGTGGTTCCTGTTCCTCTCCTGCATCATCGTCCATGTCGTCGATGTCTTCGGAGTCGAAATCGAGCATGTCGGTTAAATCGTCAACAGTGGCTACTAAGTGGGTGGTGGGTGGGTCGCGAATTTCTTCGTCGTCCGCATCCCATTCTAGCCGGACATAGTTTGGCCAAGGGTCTCCTGACATGGAGAGGGACTTTATTGAATTTAGCACATCGCCAAAAGGCGAGTGCTGAAAGATATCCACGGAGGTAAACTCCATGATCGGCGCCCAATCAGATTCGATGGGCACGGACACAAGCGGCTCGGAGTCCGTGGCCGGGGACGAATCCAACAGTTCAACAACACGGCTCTCGTAAGGGGTGAAGTCAGTATTCGGCTCTATCGCCACTGAGAGTGCAGCCTCCATGGCGGGGTCTATCCACCCATCCTTGGATGGCGCAATTTGTTCCGGATTGAGGACCGGAGTAGTTGCGGGTGTGATCTCCCGAACACTGTCCGACGGCAGAGCTAAATCATGCTCGTCATGATTGTTGTCGGAGTAAATGACCACGGGTAGCCTAACCGACTCCCCCTGGCTCTTCAAAAATTATCAGGCCGATCGAGCCTTCAAGCACCCAAAGCACGGGGTGCCTTCCCCTGGCCGGTCAACTCACAGGCCGACTGCTGGAAGGCGGCCCGACCCTGAAACCCTCTTGAAGAGAGCCAAAAGAAGGCCGACTCCAAGGAGCCGTCCACAAGAAGGCCGACTCCCAGAAGCCGGCCACAATAAGACCGACTCCCGGCGAGCGGCCAAGACTGCACCCTCCAGGACAGCACCCACATAACGGTGACAAGACCGGGCGTGGCTACAGTAAAGTCTGCCACCCCCAAATCCCGGAGCACGCGTGGCCACAGTGCGCCGTACGGGTCGGCCATCCCCCGTCCGGCGCGACACTGTAGCCATGTTGACCATGACGCCACCCATGACGGGTTGTCAGTACGGCCCGCGGGCGGCGGGCCCCTACAGCCAGAGAGACGCTCGAAGGCGGTCAAGCCCCCTTTTAGTCGGCCTGGGGTGTAGCCGGCCCCCAATAGCCGGCTACCTTACTCCCTCGAAGTATGTGCATCATTAAGAAGACAAGACGAGGTAAGGCTACAGTGAGAGTCCGCCGGACGGCGGCACTGTAGCCATGCTTACCTCAGCAAAGCCCTCGTCATCAGGGGCGAGGCTACAGTAACCAGCAGCCGGCGGGACCCACCAGTCGGCGGGCCCCAACGGCCGGCGGAGAAGCCGGCGGATACAGATACTGACGGCCTGGACCCGCATCCAGCCGGATTACCATTGTACCCCTGGGGGGGGGTAGGCCTATATAAACCCCCCAGGGCACCCATGCAAAGGGTTGATCTCTCAGAATTTTAGACACCACATAGAGAGAAGAGGAGAGCTAGCCTTGCCTTTCTTCCCCCTCTAGCAAAACAGCTCAAGGAGCCACTTGTAGCCACTTGTGTTGATCTAGTGATCACGCGGAGACCCCGCAGAGCAGGACTAGGGGTGTTATCTCCACGGAGAGCCCCGAACCTGGGTAAGATTCGCCGGCGTGCATGTCTTCGCCTTATCCTGTTTCCAGGCACCGGCGATGTCTTACTGGCTCCCACAATGATAAGCCACCCGTTGGCATATGTCGCACCTACCACCCGACATTTGGCGCCCACCGTGAGGCCAGGTGCACCGTCGTCCGGAGACCTGTTCTGGACGGGAACCCTTTTCCTTCCCAGCGAGCGTAGCCAGCCCGGCACGCCCGATGGCGCTTGCCCCGACGCGCTGCAAGGCGCCGACGACGCCTGCGCGGCGAGCTGCCTCGCCAATCTTCTTGGCGAGGCTCGCATCTCCGACGAGCCTGCGTCTGACGCGGGCACAGACTGCCCCGAGAGCCGCCTCGTCAGCCTCCTCGACCAGCTTCACGTCTCCAGCGAGCCTGCTGTGGATCTGGAGTCGGTCGGCTCCACCGACCCGATGCTTGTCGACTCCGACACGACATCGCTTGACGCCTTCCCCACCAACGTGGTGATCATCGACGACCATCTTGCTCGAGCCGACAGTGGCGGCAGCACTGTCACTGAGGTGCTGGTCATCAGCCATGGCGCCGCCTCAGGCGAGAACACCCACGATGCCCTACAAGCAGCGCTACACGACCTGTCCGCCCCCATCCCGGCCGACGCCGATGCCGAGACACTGGAGGCACGCCGCCTCGCCCTCATCACGGAGGGCCAGAAGATAGCATCCATGAGACGCCTCACTGAGGCTCACCAGCGCGAAGTCGACCGCTTCGCCTTTGGTACGCCGCCTCCTGGCGGGCCGAGCCGAGCCGACATCGTCATAAGCGCGGCGCGGCCATCGCCAGCATGCCGGGAGCAGACCGCCCAGTCTACGCCATGCCATTCGAGAACCTGCGTGCCGCTCAGGCGGCCGTAGACGCGCTGAACGGGCTGGGGGCCGACGAGCTCCCCTACATGACTAGACGCATCCAGCAGTTGATCGACGCGGCCGCAGAGCGGCATGAAGCCGGCGCCCGCGCTGAAAGTCCTCCCCCACGCCGAGAGCACGGCGCGACATCCCGGACGCCGACTGCAAGCGGCGCCCGCGCAAGAAAAGACAAGGAGCCGGCTGCTAGCCGCAGTCGGACTCGGCTCACCATTGAGCGCGATGTAGAAGGCCGCCCCCGAGCTGTGGAACGACAAGGCAATCCGCCTCCTCCCCCGCCTCGTGGGGAGAGATATCCCACCCCGCCGCTTGTCACGCATCCGACTCTCGGCGACCGACTAGGCCACCGCGAAGGAGTCAGCGAGAATGACGCCCGCCATCGGATCGACCGCCTAGCGCGATCCCTGGCGCTAGAAGAAGAAGATGATGTCGGCCCGCCTTGCTTTGGCCCCCGCATCCGCGACGAGCCCTTCCCCAAAGGGTTCTCACTCCCAAGAGCCTCCAACAACCCAGAGTGTATGCATTGGTCTGAGAAGCCTATCAGCTGGAGCCGGGCCGATCACCCAGAGGTGATGCCGTCTCCCGGATCTTATGCGTTGGTATTGGACGCCACCCTCGCGACAGAAAGGCGAGCTGCCTGTTTCTCCCGAGTATTGATTGACGGAGGGAGCAGCATCAACATACTGTACCGTGACACCATGGAGAAGCTGAACATCAAGACGAAGCAACTCATGCCAAGCCGGACTGTGTTCCATGGCATCGTACCCGGCCTGTTCTGCTCACCAATCGGCAAGATCAAGATAGATGTTCTCTTCGGAGACAAGGATCACTTCCGCCGAGAAGCAGTCTGGTTTGAAGTGGTGGATCTAGAGAGCCCTTACCACGCGTTGCTTGGCTGACCTGCCTTGGCCAAGTTCATGGCTGTGCCCCACTACGCCTACCTCAAGATGAAGATGCCTAGTTCGAAGGGAATCATCACCATAGCCGGAGACTACAAGAAATCCTCCAAGTGTGCTGCAGCCAGCAGCCGGCTGGCCGAGTCCCTCGTGATTGCCGAAGAAAAGCAGATGCTGGACCGAGTCGTGGCCATGGCCGGCAAGCAGCCGGCCCTGTCCCCTGACCCCAAGGAGTATGATTCTCAAGGCTCCTTCCAGCCGGCCAAGGAAACAAAGAAGATACTTCTGGACCCAGAGAACCCGAAGAGGTTTGCTGTCATAGGTGCGAACCTTGACAGCAAATAGGAAGGCGAGCTCGTCGATTTCCTCCGTGAGAATCAGGACATCTTTGCATGGTCCCCAAAGGACATGCCGGGTGTTCCGAAGGATTTCGCCGAGCACAAGCTACACGTCCGAGCGGACGCAAAACCAGTCAAACAACCCCTCCGCCGACTGTCGGAGGAGAAGAGAAGGATTGTAGGAGAAGAGATAGCCCGGCTTCTGGCAGACGGCTTCATTATGGAGGTGGTTTTTCCAGAATGGCTTGCCAACCCAGTCCTCGTATTGAAGAAAAACAATAAGTGGTGCATGTGTATAGATTACACCAGCCTCAACAAAGCCTGCCCCAAAGATCCATTTGCCTTACCTCGAATCGATCAAGTGATAGACTCCACAGCCGGATGCGAGCTGTTGAGTTTTTTGGATGCTTACTCAGGCTACCATCAGATCAAGTTGGATCCAGCCGACCGCCTGAAGACCGCCTTCATCACACCATTCAGAGCTTTCTGCTACCTGACTATGACATTTGGCTTGAGAAATGCCGGTGCCACTTTTCAGCGTTGCATGCAGAAATGCCTCCTCAAGCAACTCGGCAGAAATGCCCACGCCTATGTAGACGATATTGTGGTGAAGACGGAGAAGCGCGGCACCCTGATGGAAGACCTCAGAGAAACATTCGACAACCTGCGCCGGTTTCAAATCAAGCTCAACCCTGAGAAATGCGTGTTCGGAGTACCAGCCGGCCAGCTTCTAGGCTTCTTGGTCTCCGAACGCGGCATCGAGTGCAACCCAGTGAAGATCAAGGCCATAGAGAGAATGCAGATTCCTACCAAGCTGCGAGACGTCCAAAAGTTTACCGGGTGCCTAGCCTCCCTGAACCGCTTCATCAGCCGGCTGGGAGAAAAGGCTCTCCCCCTGTACCGACTCATGAAAATGTCCACACACTTCGAGTGGAATGACCAAGCAGACCAAGCTTTTCACGAGTTGAAGAAGATGTTGACCACGCCGCCTGTCTTGGCGGCGCCGACTGAGAAAGAGCCCATGCTCCTTTACATTGCCGCGACTAGCCGAGTGGTCAGCACAGTTATTGTGGTCCAACGCCCAGAAGAAGGCCGAGCTCAGTTAGTCCAGAGGCCGGTGTATTATTTGAGAGAAGTACTGTCCACCTCGAAGCAAAACTACCCGCACTACCAGAAGATGTGCTATGGAGTGTACTTTGCCGCCAAGAAGCTGAAGCCCTACTTTCAAGAGCACCCCATCACGGTCGTATGTACTGCCCCGCTTGCCGAGATCATAGGCAGCCGGGATGCATCCGGTCGGGTGGCCAAGTGGGCCATTGCGCTGGCTCCTTACACGATCTTCTAGCAGCCTCGCACCGCCATCAAGTCCCAAGCATTGGCCGACTTCCTTGTCGACTAGGCCGAGACCCAGTACCTACCGCCGGCTCCCGACTCCACTCATTGGCGGATGCACTTCGATGGATCCAAGATGCGCACCGGCTTGGGAGCCGGCATCGTCCTCACCTCTCCCAAGGGCGACAAACTCAGATACACATGGAAAATTCATTTTGCTGCCTCCAACAACGTGGCCGAGTACGAGGCGCTCATACATGGGCTCCGGCTAGCCAAAGAGCTCGGCATCCGACGGATCCTGTGCTATGGCGACTCGGATTTGGTAGTCCAACAATCATCTGGCGACTGGGATGCCAAGGACGCAAACATGGCGAGCTACCGATTCCTCGTTCAGCAAATCAGCGGATACTTTGAAGGATGCGAGTTCCTCCACGTGCCACGGGCCGACAACGAGCAAGAAGATGCCCTGGCACGAATCGGTTCCACCCGACAAGCTATCCCAACCGGCGTCTCTCTCCAACGCCTCCTCAAGCCATCTGTCAAGCCGTCTCCAGAATCAGACTCCATCTTTGTACCGCCTGACCCTGATGCAGTCGGATCCGACTTGGGGAACCCAGCAGGCGGCTCGGGGACTTCAACAGGTGGCCCGGGGACTGCCGTAGTCGCACCCGGCCCGGGGACTTCAGAACCCGGCCCGGGGACTGCAGCAGTCGGCTCGGGGACTGCAACGACACAACAGGCAGCGGCCAACTCCAACTCTTCACCACCCAACCCACCCACCTTGGTCGCAGTAGCCGTATTGGCAATAGAAGAAGTCGCAGCTCCATCATGGGCCCAACCCATCCTCAACTTCCTGGTAAACACCGACTGACGAGATCTCGACAAGACAAGTTCAACGCCGAGCCGGAGCATACACAATAGTAAACAGAGAACTTGTTAGGCGCAGCGCCACTGGAGTTTTCCAGCGCTGCGTCGAGCCAGAGAAGGGCATAGAAATCCTCAAGGACATCCACCAAGGCGAATGCGGCCACCACGCGGCCTCAAGATCACTCGTCGCCAAAGCTTTCCGCCATTGGTTCTTCTGGCCGACTGCTTTGGACGATGCCAAGGAATTAGTCAAATACTGCAAAGGGTGCCAAGTCTTCAGCTCCAAGCAACACCTGCCGGCTTCTGCACTCAAGACCATCCCCCTCACATGGCCCTTTGCCGTCTGGGGGCTGGATATGGCGGGCCCATTCAAGACGGCACGCGGCGGCATGACACATCTGCTTGTCGCCGTGGACAGATTCACCAAGTGGATTGAAGCGAAGCCAATCAAGAAACTGAACGGGCCGACTGCCGTGACATTCATCGCAGATATCACAACCCGGTATGGCAACCACATAGCATCATCACCGACAATGGCACGAATTTTGCCAAAGGAGCACTGGCACATTTCTGTGCGACACAGGGCATCCGACTGGACTTAGCGTCCATAGCCCACCCGCAGTCAAACGGCCAAGTCGAGCGAGCAAACGGCCTCATCCTCTCCGGCATCAAGCCCCGACTAGTCGTACCACTGGAGCGTTCGGCCGGCTGCTGGCTCGACGAGCTGCCTGCCGTCTTCTGGAGTCTGCATACCACCCCGAACAAGTCAATCGGCTTCACCCCTTTCTTCCTTGTATATGGTGCCGAGGCCGTCATCCCAACTGACATTGAGTTCGACTCACCTCGGGTCACCATGTACACGGAGGCGGAGGCCAAGGAAGCACGAGAGGACGGCGTTGACCTGCTGGAAGAGGGCCGGCTGTTAGCACTCAGCCGGTCCGCCATCTACCAGCAGGGTCTGCGCCGTTACCACAACCGGAAGGTCAAGCGAAGATCCTTCCAAGAAGGCGATCTTGTGCTCCGGCTGATCCAGCGAACAGCCGGTCAGCACAAGCTCTCGGCCCCTTGGGAAGGCCCCTTCGTCATCAGCAAGGCCCTAGGCAACGACTCCTACTACCTGATCGACGCACAGAAGCCGAAGGCACGCAAGAGAGATGATTCCGGCAAGGAGTCGGAACGACCATGGAACGCCAATCTCCTCCGAAGATTTTACAGCTAAATGCAGTATGTACCACGCTACCTTTTGTATTAAGTACAAGACAATGGGCCCCCCGAGGAGCACTCGGGGACTACCCTCTTTTATCTATGTATGATGAGTGTCATACCTATGAATGTATTACTACATTTGTTTTCCTGTCCGGCACCGGGTTCGATCAGTCGGCCCGGGGACTTGCCGCCTTGAGTTATATTAAAGTTCTACCTGCAGTCGGACAAGTAGTGTGTCGGCACCCAAGCCCTCTCTTGTTGAAAGTCGCAGCTCGAAGAATCGACTGTCCGACTGGCAAGAGCCAAAGGCAGGAAAGGATGCCCACACGAAAAACGGCTAAGGACTAATGAACTTATATAACACAAGCCGACCTCCCACCCCGCCAACCGGCTGTCAGAATAGCCGGCTGGCCAGCTTCCGATTCAGCTTGCTACAATCTAAAAAAGCTAGAGTACTTGCCCTCCCAAACGGCCAAGCCCTTCCCCAGCCACAGACTGCAGAGCAGCTGTCCGGCTGGGAAGGCGGCGACCAAGGAGGGCGGCAAAGGAAACAACCAAAGGATGAAAAGCAAATACAATCGGAAGCCAAGCACATGCATGATTATATTTACAAAAAAGGCCTTCGAATGGCCGGCGTTCAACATAGTTTGAATACACCCCTAGTGGGTGGAACTGCTCAAATTTAACAAATATTGTTCAAAGCAATAAACAGGAAAGCAAAGACGGCGGATCAGGTCAAAGGTGCAACAGGCGAGCTGGGCAGGTCAGTGGAGACGGTAGTGCTGGCTGGAGGAGTGGCCGGCTGGCGAGTCTCGGCTTGATCATCACCAGCTGCAGGCGGCGCGCTCGCACACGCCTTGTTGCTGGAGGCACGATCAAGCTAAGGCTGGACGGTCGCTCCATCGTCTGGCATGGCGTCTTCACCATCCGCTCCCTCCTCCTCTTCGCCCTCGTCACTGGAGTCGATCTCCTCCGCCGAGTCTTCACCATCCACTGGGTTCAGCCCAAACCACTCCTCCAGCTGAGCAACACCGTCATCATTCACCTCAGGGGCAAAGGCACTGGTGTCGGTGTAGTCGGCGATCGCCGAGGCATGCTGGATGATAGCCCGCCGCACCGCCTCCAGCTCTTCCTTGGCCTCCTGCCGCCAGGTGGTCAGCTGGGCCAAATCCAGCCCACGATACCAAGCTCGGACGAACTCCAGCGCCTGCCTGGCGCCTGCCCGAGCTACAGAAGCCTTCCAGGCCTCAAAGCGCCCAACCGCTACCTCCAGCCAGTCGGCAGTTCGATTGGGGGTACGGGGAATCACCTCGTCGGGCTAGAGGGCGACCAGCATTTGCACCCCAACGCGCTGAAGCGGCGGAGCATGCGGTGAGCCGGCTGGAGGCGGGCTTGGATTGCCAGAAGCTGCTCCTCAAGCGACCGGCGAGCATCCGGCACAATCTCAGCTCCAGCCTGCCTTTGCGCGTCGCAGCGGGCCTCGATGACTTGGTTGGCGGCAACAGAGTAACCAGGGAAGTACTCTGCGCAAGAGAAGAAAGGAAGAAGACACAAGGTCAGAAAATGGACCAAATGGCAGGCGGCAAGCAAAGGGACGAAGAAGAAGGCGGCCTACCGTCAACCAAATCTTTGATCCGGCCGTAGCCGTCGCTCAACGCTTGCCTTGCCTTAGCCCAGCTCGCCGCCTCGGTCTCGTATTCGGCTTGAAGGACGGACTCGCTGTCCTGTGCCGCCTTCAGGGCCGCCTTATGGCTCTCCTCTTGGTCGGCCAGCTTCTTGACCAAGCGGTCACGCTCCTGAGCCAAGGCGTTGCACTCGGTTTCCTTGGCGCGAAGGGCGGTCTGGGCCCCACCCAACTGCTCCCTCAGGTCAGCATTGGCCTCTGCAGATATGGTAAAGAAAGAAAAAAGGGAAATAAGAAAGAAGTCGCCGGGGAAGATCCGGCCCGACTACTCAGCAGTCGGCCCGAATCTCGGGGACTACACCCAGTGGGTGCGCTGACGCGCCCCACGTGAGATAAAAGACGAAGCACTTACTCTGGCTCTCGGTCAGATCAATGGTCTTCTGATTCAGCTCCCGGACCTGGGAGTTGAAGGTAGCCGCGCGGAGGTTGTGATAGTCCTGCAAATAGGACAGAGGAGCAAATAAGAGCAAGATAGCAACCAAAGTCTACTAAGAAGTTCCAAGCCGCCTGCTCAGCAGCCGACTCGGAACTCGGGGACTACACCCAGTGGGTGCGCTGACGCGCCCCCACGGAAGAAATCAAGAACAAGAAACAAAAAAGTGGGAAGACTCACCCGACTGGCCGTCCACGTCGCGAGGAACTCTTGATTATACTGTTTCAGCACGGTGGCTTGGGATTGAAGCCGGTTCCGGACTTCTTGCGCCGCCACGTTCAACACGGTCGTCCCACCACCCAGCGTCCATCCCGGCGAGCTGGCGCTGGCCGCCTCCAGATCCTGGGCCGACGAGCCAGAGCTTGCGGCCTTCTGCGGGCCCGGCGCCGAAGTCGCCTTCCCGGCGCGCTGGCGCGATGGCGACTGAACCACAAGGTCTGTCCTCGCAGCCGGCTCGCCTCCAGCCGGTTGCACGGGCGGCTCGCTAGGCCGGCTGCCTTGGTCCGCCCCAGTCGGTGATGGCGGTGCCGCCTCCCTCTCTGGGACGACAACATCGCCCTCCTCCCTCTCCACCGCCAGCTGGTCGCCACCGGCTTCCTCCCGCGGGGGCACCGGGACCTCGGGCGCCACAGCGCGAAGGGGGACGACAAGCAACGGAGGCTGGTTACGCAGGGCCACCGCCGCCCTCTCTGCGACTGCAGCCTCCGCCTGAGCCTTGGCTGGCGCGTCGGCTTGTGCCTCCGCCGACCTCTCCGTCGTCTCTTGCTCCGCCATGGCAGCAACCGCCCTCAGCTCCTCCGCCTCCCACTCCTCCCGCGCGTTCCGCTCCGTCGCCGCTTGAAGCTCGGCACGGGGGTCCACGCGGCGGGCGCTTCCAGATCCACCCGCCGCTCCAACCACAGAGGCAGTAGCGGTCCGATCAAGAGAAAGCGGAGCCCTGTATTTTTTAAGTCAAGACAAGGACTCAGAAGAATATCAACGAAAAAGAAGAAGGAATACGTGAGATAATTGACACTTACGCCGAAACCACTTGCGGCTGCTTCACCACCTTGCGGAAGCGGGCAGCCTTCGCGGTCGCCTCGTCCCGCCTGGTCGCCGCCGCCGTGCTCTTGGGCTTCTTCGGCCGACTGCCGAATAGGCTTGGCACGGCCCGGCGCTTCTGCGCGCCGCCTCGGCCAGCCGGCGCACTAGATGAGCCCGAGCCGTGCTGATCGGATGCCGGCTAGTAGCGCGGGACGACCTCCGCCTCGTCATCATCCGGCCAGTCGTCGGAGTTGGCTCCAAGCCCGGAGCCGCCTGCCTCGCTGCCTCCCCCCTCGATGTCGTCGTCCATAGCGGCCGCCCCCAAGTCGGGTTCGTCCGAGTCGTGCGCCGTCCGGTCGGGGAGATATTGGCGCTCCACCCCCGCTACCCTGGCTGCCGGTCGAAGGAGGGGGCTCTGTCAAGACAAGCCGACTGGTCAGAGTCGGCCAAGAGAAACTTGGTGACAAAAGTAAAGAAGAGAAGAAAAAGAAAGTTTACCATAGGCGGCGGATTGGCACGGGAGTACGGCTCCTTGCCAAATCGCCACTCGTCGGCGAGCTTGCAGTTCGCAAGGTAGTTCACCATGAGAGCTACCTCCGCATGAGGCATCTCCTTGGTGCACATCCGACTCGGATCGAGTTGGCCACTCATTTGACAAATCATATGAGGGCGGCCTTGGAGCGGGAGCACCCGGCGTGCCACGAAGGCGGCCAGCAGGTCGGGCCCGGTTAGGCCCTCCGACTGGATCATTACCCAAAGTCGCGCGACGGCAGCGGCTCCTGCCGGCGACAGTGTTCTGGCCCGATAAGACCATTGGGGCCGCCTCCCAGCCGGCGGGCCGGCTGCATAGGCCGGCAAGTTGACGAAGTCGCCTTGCGGAGCGACGTTCTTCACATAGAAGTAGAATTTTTGCCAGCGCTTCATCGACTGGATCAGCGTGATGGGAGGAAAGGGGTTGTCGGCTACCGGCCTCCGCATCGCGATGAAGGCGCCGCTCTGAGCCGGCACGCCCCTCATAGCGGTACCGAGCTTGGTCTGGAAGAATTCCCCCCAGAGCTCGAGGGTGGGAAGGACGCCGAGGAAGCCCTCGCACAAGGTGACGAAGGCGGATAGCAGCACCACCGTGTTTGGAGTGAGGTGGTGCGGCTGGAGCTGGTAGAATTCGAGGAAGGAGCGGAAGAAGCCGCTCGCAGGCAGGCCAAGGCCGCGTAGGATGTGCGACCGAAAGATCACCCACTCGCCCTCCTCCGGCGCCGGCGAGATCTCCCGCACCAGCGCAAGACGGACCCGCACATGCTACTTGCCGGGCAACCGCCGCGTCTTGTGGAGGAAGTCGATGTGGTCCTCGTGGACGTTGGAGCCGTCCCAGTCTCCGCCGCGCGACATGAGGGCAAGAAGCCGATGAAAAAAGGCGCGGCGACGGCGAAAGCACGGCCCCGCGGCGGCGAAGCTGCGGGGTAGTGCAAAGACTGGAGGGACGGCGCGGCAGCGAGGGGCTACGGCGATGAAGAAGAAGAAGGAGATGGCGGAGCGAGGGCAAGCGTGCGAGCGTCTGCCGCTCCACCTCCTCCCCCTATTTATAGCCTCGTGCGGCGCAGCCGAGGAGGCGAGGTGTTGGGGTGTGTGGGATTAACTGCGCCCACTCCCCCACGTCCCGCGATTATTGCGCCCTAACGGCGTGCGGAAACTACCGTTGGAAGGCGAATGGCCCGTTTTGGGCCACAGAAGATCCACACCCGGGCCGAGGCGTGGAAGTGGCGGGCCCCAGCCTGCGGCGGCGTCCCGTCACGCGCGTGGGCTGGCAGGCTCTCCCAGCCGGAGGGCGCCACATGGTGCGCGGGCGGCAAGCGGACGGCCCACAACCAGGCGCGCGCGCCAGCTGATTCCCGCCTTCAGATTTCGAGGCCTCACCAAGACGGCGCACCTGATCAAAGCCGGCTCCAAGCTGCTGGCTCCTCAAGATGGGAAGCTGATTAAGCTTCTCGTCCTCCTTTCAGCCACGAAGCCCAAACAGCTTCGGGGACTACTGTCGGAGTAAATGACCACGGGTAGCCTAACCGACTCCCCCTGGCTCATCAAAAATTATCAGGCCGATCGAGCCTTCAAGCACCCAAAGCACAGGGCCGCCTTCCCCTGGCCGGCCATCTCACAGGCCGACTGCTGGAAGGCGGCCCGACCCTGAAACCCTCCTGAAGAGAGCCAAAAGAAGGCCGCCTCCAAGGAGCCGGCCACAAGAAGGCCGACTCCAAGAAGCCGGCCGCAAGAAGACCGACTCCCGGCGAGCGGCCAAGATTGCACCCTCGAGGACAGCACCCACATAACGGTGACAAGACCGGGCGTGGCTACAGTAAAGTCTGCCACCCCCGAATCCCGGAGCACGCGTGGCCATAGTGCGCCGTACGGGTCGGCCATCCCTCGTCCGGCGCGGCACTGTAGCCATGTTGACCATGACGCCACCCATGACGGGTTGTCAGTACGGCCCGCGGGCGGCGGGCCCCTACAGCTAGAGAGACGCTCGAAGGCGGTCAAGCCCCCTTTTAGTCGGCATGGGGTGTAGCCGGCCCCCAATAGCCGGCTACCTTACTCCCTCGAAGTATGTGCATCATTAAGAAGACAAGACGAGGTAAGGCTACAGTGAGAGTCCGCCGGACGGCGGCACTGTAGCCATGCTTACCTCAGCAAAGCGCTTGTCACCAGGGGCGAGGCTACAGTAACCAGCAGCCGGCGGGACCCACCAGTCGGCAGGCCCCAACGGCCGGCGGATACAGACACTGACGGCCTGGACCCGCATCTAGCCGGATTACCATTGTACCCCTGGGGGGTAGGCCTATATAAACCCCCCCAGGGCACCCATGCAAAGGGTTGATCTCTTAGAATTTTAGACACCACGTAGAGAGAAGAGGAGAGCTAGCCTTGCCTTTCTTCCTCCTCTAGCAAAACAGCTCAAGGAGCCACTTGTAGCCACTTGTGTTGACCTAGTGATCATGCGGAGACCCCGCTGAGCAGGACTAGGGGTGTTATCTCCACGGAGAGCCCCGAACCTGGGTAAGATTCGCCGGCATGCATGTCTTCGCCTTATCCCGTTTCCAGGCACCGGCGATGTCTTACTGGCTGCCACAATGATGTAACACCCCGCATGTAACTTTCCATATTTGTAACTCCAACTCTTACCATTTTCGGCTATGTGCTATGATATTCCCTCCGTGGTCGGGTTTTTGTCTCTCGTTTTGTATTTTGTTCATGTCATGCATTTCATATCATGTCATCATGTGCATTGCATTTGCATACGTCTTCGTCTCATGCATCCGAGCATTTTCCCCGTTGTCCGTTTTGCAATCCGGCGCTCCCATCTCCTCCGGTGCACCCCTTTTGTTTCCTTTCGTGAGCGGGTGTCAAACATTCTCGGAATGGACCTAGGCTTGTCATGTGGCCTTAGTATACCACCGGTAGGCCACCGGTCAAGTTTCATTCCATTTGGAGGTCGTTTGGTACTCCTACGGTTAACCGGGCATCCGCAATGTCCATTTGTGTGTTGCAGCAAAACCCCCTCTCTAAACATCCCAAAACCCACCAAACTCTCTTCCATGCTCTAGGTCGTTCTATCACGATCGTGTGGGCGAAAAACCGCACCTCATTTGGAGCCTCCTACCTCCCTCTACCTATTTATATGTGACCCTCCCGAAAAACATGCTCAGATAAACCCTAGACCCGCTTCCTCTCCGCCGCCGGACACGTCCGGGCGGAGCCGGACGCGTCCACCTCCACCGCCGCCGCCACGTGGCACGCCACCGCGCCCCGCGCCGCCGCGGCCTGCCAGGCCCGAGGCCGGCCCGCCCGCGCGCGACCGGGCCCCCAGCCGCCGCCCGCCCCCTCCGCCGGCGCTGCCGTCCCCGCCGCCTCGCCCGTCGCCGGCGTGCCCGCGCGAGCCCGGCAGGCGCCGCCCTCCTCCGCCGCCGGCGCCCCCTCCTCCGGCCGCCGGCGCCTCTTCCTCTCCTTCCTCCGTCGCCGGCCTCCATCTCCGGCCATCGCCCGTCGAGCTCGAGCCCCCATCGCCAGATCTCGATCCAGTAGAGTGCGTTGACTTTTCCCAAGCCCCCCAAAAATTCCTGTCTTTGATTTTTACTTTAAGTACCCCTGTTCATCATGGCATAACTCACTGTGCATAGCTCCGTTTCGCGCGTGTAATATGTCAAATTGTTCTTCTCGTGATGCTCTACATTTTGTTCAATTGCATCATGTTCATTAGAGGCCATCTTGATGCCCAAATCTCTGGTGCAAGAGTGCTAGTTGCTGTTATCTGCTGGTTCCTAGCAGAACTTGGAGATTTGTTATTTTTGTTGCATTTAATCTGTGCATCTTATGTGCATGAGCTCTACATGTGTTTTGTTGTATGCCATGCCATATTTCCAAGGATGTATGCCATGTATTTTTGTGATCTCTGTGGTGACTAGGACAAGCATGCAAACTAGGCCCCGTAATGTTTCTGATTTCAGAGACTTGGTAATTTCTCCAAGTCTTTGTCTGCTGTTATTTTGTTGCCATGTAAACTTGATGCTACAGAGAGATCCATGAATATTTTGGAGATGTTCAGTAAGGATGATTTGTAGATATAGTTGTAATTGATCCATTCCTGCCCTTGTTTGCAATTGTGGAGTGCCATAGCATGACTCAATCTTGCTCTACGTTTGCTATAAAATATTTCTGGTAGATTCTTAACATGATATTCATTTTTTCCAAGCTTATTGTAGTTGATCCATACATGCCATGTACTTGTTCTTGCCATGGATAGCTTCATAAACATGTCATCTTTCTGTAGGTATGCTTGTTTTGTCATGCATTGCCCTGTAGTGAGTGCATCAAGCTCACAAAGAGGCCTTCATATTATTGTTTCTGCCATGCTCTGTTTTCTGCTAAGTCTGAAACCTGTTAACGAAACTTGCTATGTTTACCTGCTTGCCATCATATCTTCTAGTCCTTTTTGGCTTATGGTCAGTAAGGGACTTTTGTCATATGCATTTAGTAGAATACTGCCATGCCTTGTTTTGCCATGTTAACTTCCTGTAGCATGTTTCTGCCATGCTCTGTTTTCTGCTAAGTCTGTGAACCTGTTATCTTTTGCACTTTTGCCATGCTTGTTTGAGCTTGATATGTTGTGATCTAGCCGTAGCTCATTGTTCATCTTTTGTCAAGCATCTCCTGTAGATTGCTGTCATATGCTTTGTTGCTATGTTGGAGTGCTGTAGCATTGTTTCTTGTTGCATTATAAGTGCTATCATGCGGTTAATCGCAGATTCGGGTCATTCTTGTTTTGCTTGCCATTTGCAAACCGTGCATCCGTTTCCGGTGAACTTTATATCGATTTCGACCAAAATCATCTCATCTTTCCAGTGGCATGCTTGGTTTGCCAAGTTACTGCCTTGTTCATCATTTTCCTTCCGGAGCACGCATATGCATCGCATATCATATCTCGCATATCATACATGTTTTGCATCATGTTGCTTGTGCATTTCTCGTGATTGATTATGGTTCCGTTGCTTGTGTTCTTGTCTTGGGTAGAGCCGGGAGACGAGTTCGTGAACGAGGAACCTGTTGAGTACGCTTACGAGGATCAAGCTTTCGACAACTCTGAGAACCTTGCAAGCAAGATGACCACCCCTCGAAATCACTTCTATCTTTGCTTTGCTAGTTGTTCGCTCTATTGCCATGCTGCGCTACCTATCACTTGCTATATCATGCCTCCCATATTGCCATGTCAGCCTCTAACCATCCTTTCCTAGCAAACCGTTGTTTGGCTAAGTTACCGCTTTTGCTCAGCCCTTCTTATAGCGTTGCTAGTTGCAGGTGAAGTTGAAGTTTGTTCCATGTCGGAACATGGATCTGTTGGGATATCACAATATCTCTTATTTAATTAATGCATCTATATATTTGGTAAAGGGTGGAAGGCTCGGCCTTATGCCTGGTGTTTTGTTCCACTCTTGCCGCCCTAGTTTCTGTCTTACCGGTATTATGTTCCTTGAGTTTGCGTTCCTTACGCGGTCGGGTGATTTATGGGACCCCCTTGACAGTTCGCCTTGAATAAAACTCCTCTAGCAAGGCCCAACCTTGGTTTTACCATTTGCCACCTAAGCCTTTTCCCCGGGTTTTCTAGAGCCCGAGGGTCATCTTTATTTTAAACCCCCGGGCCAGTGTTCCTCTGAGTGCTGGTCCAAACTAGAGCCCTTTGCAGCGCCACCTTGGGGAAACTCGAGGATTGGTTTTAGTTGTACGGACTGCTCATCCGGTGTGCCCTGAGAACGAGATATGTGCAGCTCCTATCGGGATTTGTCGGCACATTCGGGCGGCTTTGCTGGTCTTGTTTTACCATTGTCGAAATGTCTTGTTAACCGGGATTCCGAGACTGATCGGGTCTTTCCGGGAGAAGGTTTATCCTTCGTTGACCGTGAGAGATTATGATGGGTTAAGTTGGGACACCCCTGCAGGGTATTATCTTTTGAAAGCCGTGCCCACGGTTATGAGGCAGATGGGAATTTGTTAATGTCCGGTTGTAGAGAACTTGTCACTTGACCCAATTAAAATACATCAACTGTGTGTGTAGCCGTGATGGTCTCTTCTCGGCGGAGTCCGGGAAGTGAACACGGTCTGAGTAATGAATGACCTAAGTCGGAGTTCAGGATCACTTCTTGATCATTTCTAGATGACGACCGTTCCGTTGCTTCTCTCCTCGCTCTCATTTGCGTTTGCTAGCCACCATATATGCTTTTGCCGCTGCAGCTCCACCTCATTACACCTTTCTTTCCTTTAAGCTTAAATAGTCTTGATCTCGCGGGTGTGAGATTGCTGAGTCCTCGTGACTCATAGATTCTACCAAAATAGTTGCAGGTGCCGGCAATGCCAGTGCAGATGATGGGATCGATCTCAAGTGGGAGTTCGATGAGGAACGTGGTCGTTACTATGTGTCTTTTCCTGATGATCAGTAGTGGAGCCCAGTTGGGACGATCGGGGATCTAGCATTTGGGGTTATCTTATTTTCATTTGGATCTTGACCATAGTCGGTCTATGTGTGTATTTTGGATGATGTATGGATTATATTTATGTATTGTGTGAAGTGGCGATTGTAAGCCAACTCTTTATCCCATTCTTGTTCATTACATGGGATTGTGTGAAGATGACCCTTCTTGCGACAAAACCACTATGTGGTTATGCCTCTAAGTCGTGCCTCGACACGTGGGAGATATAGCCGCATCGTGGGCGTTACAAATGATAAGCCACCCGTTGGCATATGTCGCAGCTACCACCCGACAATTGTGCGGCGCACCTGACATGGGATTGAATCCGTTGAAGATCAAGTCTCCGCGGATGTCGGCAGCATAGTTCAAGTTTCCAAATCTGACCTGATGGCCAGGGGCGTAGCTATCAATCTGCTCCAGATGGCCAAGCTAGTTAGCCCGCAGTACGAAGCCGCCGAATACGAAGATCTGTCCGGGGAGGAAAACTTCACCTTGGATCGCATCGCTGCCATTGAGTTGTCCGATGATCGAAGGAGCCATCAAGCCTTACGGTGACAGCATAGTGGAACTCTCAATGAAAGCACCAATGTCGGTGTCAAAACCGGCGGATCTCGGGTAGGGGTCCCGAACTGTGCGTCTAAGGCGGATGGTAACAGGAGGCGGGGACACAATGTTTACCCAGGTTCGGGCCCTCTCGATGGAGGTAATACCCTACTTCCTGCTTGATTGATCTTGATGATATGAGTATTACAAGAGTTGATCTACCACGAGATCGTAGAGGCTAAACCCTAGAAGCTAGCCTACACTAGTGCAGAATCGGGCTTTAGCGCCGGTTCGTAAGGCCCCCCCCTTTACTACCGGTTCGGCATGAACCGGCGCTAAAGTGCCACCACGTGGCACGAGCCAGGCCCGGGTGCTGGTAGACCATTAGTACCGGTTGGTAGCACCAACCGGTACTAAATGTTTGGGGGGGTTTTGGTTTTAATTTTTATTTTTCCATTAATTTTGTGTTTTCCATTTAATTCTTTTTTGCTTGCTGGTATTTTACGATACTACATATTGTACACGTTATGCATATATATAAATAGATTTTCTCGTAGAACCGATCATATATATATATATAATCGAATGTCTCACAACCACCATTAATTATTCACACATACACATGTATATATATACAATTTCTCCTACATGTTGCCTTGGTGCCTTCGGAGCACGATGACAAGTGGTTCATGGGGGCGGTAGCGGGTAATAGTATTCTCCTTTGGGATCTATGACCTGGTCGAGCAAAAATCCCGCTATTTCCTCTTGAAGTGCTCGTATGCACTCTGTTGGTAGGAGCTGGTCCCGCACCTCTTTGAAATGTTAAGAAGGAGATCAATATGCATGTGTATTAGTTGTGTGACTAGATATCGACAATCATGTAAGATTTGTGAATAGTGTTCTAGCAAACGTACCCAGTCCTGTCTATCAGATCTACTCCTTTCGGACGCCATCATGCGAATGTTCTCGCAAACGTAGTATGCAGACGCTTCAGTCCCCGGCGCCTGCTTCAGGGCCTTTACGAGAATAGAATTTAATCAGATAATAATTTATCAAGCATGTTAATTAATTAATGGTATTGAAACAGGAATTAAAGAGATGGTAGCTAGCTAGCTAGTACTACTTAATTACATACCTTGGGTCGATACCAACATAGCTTTTGTCGCCATTTTCCTGGAGTCACCTTGATGTACTTTGCCCAAGCCCTGCCCGCCGGCAAAGAAAATTAATAAAGGGGTTATTAAAAATAGTTCATATCAGGAAATGACGAACTAAATAGGCCGAGATATAGTTAATAATGATTGAAATAACCTGTCGACTATCCCCTTCATGATGCTGTAGTCACTATCCTTTTTAAGTAGTTAGTCCAATATTCAACTTTTCCTTCGTCAACTTTAATGTCTAACAAGATCCAGTGGAAGCTGCATGCGCATACGTTTGCATGTATAAATTAAGCGGGCATGTGCATAACACTAATCAACTATAACCCTAAACCCTATACACTTATTAACATCTAGCTAGTAAGCAAAAACAGAATTTGTAGTACAAGATAGTGTCACTCACTCGAAGTTGTAAGGAAGTAGTATATCTTCATTGCTATTGAGGCGCTTCAAGAACTCTACCATGTTTTTCTCTACATCTTGTCTACACCATTCCAATTTCCATGTGTATTCATTAACGGTATTTGGGTCAATGAACCCAATGCCATATCGTCCAACTTTTTTCATTTCATACATCTTCATCCTGCATAATACCACAGAAAAGAATATATAGTGAGGATATATAATTACAGGTAATTAATGATCAATCAATGAGCACTAGAGCTAGCTTGAGACTTAAATTACAGAAAGAAATCACTTACAGACAATAGCAACTGCCGATAGATTTGTCGAGTGCATCTTGATTGAATAACTGAAATAGTTCTGAATACTCAACGGATAGAGCTTTCTTATTGAAGTAATGATCTTCCTCGACTTGCACCATGAGGGACTCTCGATTGGAAATCTTGGTAATTTTCATGTACCAATCATGCAATTCATACATTCTCGTTGGGAGGTTCTTGACCTCCTCGGGCTCGACCAAAGGTTGGCCTCGGACATATTTCCATTTTATTTCCTACTTTCTAAGCGGAGACATGGGCTCGATATCGAGGAGTTGTCCAACAGTGATCTTGAGCATTTCAGCCTGCATTATATGCTCCTCGGTTATTACCACATCGCCCAGCTCGGGAACGTAAACGGTTTGCCCACAATAATATTGGGCGCGCGTACTCTCATGTGTTGTTGGCACAACAAGCGGGGGGGGGGGGTCGATTGCGCCGCCTGTTCTCCCAGCTGGGGAACGGTTTTCCCGCATTTTTTGGCAGCTGCTTGTTGGCTCAAGCTCGAGCTCGCTTCTTTCTGTAGTCGTATACCGGGCAAGCGTTCAAATCCTCGTACTCGCCGCGGTAGAGGATGCAGTCATTAGGGCATGCATGTATCTTCTGCACCTCTAACCCTAGAGGGCAGACAACCTTCTTTGCTTCGTACGTACTCTCGGGCAATTCGTTGTCCTTTGGAAGCATATTCTTTATCATTACCAGCAACATTCCAAATCCCTTGTCAGATACACCATTCTCTGCCTTCCATTGCAGCAATTCCAGTGTGGTGCCCAACTTTTTCTTGTCAGCTTCACAATTCGGGTACAACAATTTCTTGTGATCCTCTAACATGCGCTGCAACTTCTTCTTCTCCAAATCACTTGCGCAGTTTCTCTTTGCATCGGCAATGGCCCGACCTAGATCATCAGCGGGCTCATCTGATGCCTCTTCTTCAGCTTCTTCCCGCATTGCCGGCTCAGGTTCTTCCCCCATTGTTGTATCATCGTATTCAGGGAACCCATGGCCAGGATAGCTGTCGTCGTCCTCTTCTTCTTCATTGTCTTCCATCATAACCCCTGTTTCTCCGTGCTTGGTCCAAACATTATAGTGGGGCATGAAACCGGACTTAAACAGGTGGACGTGAATGGTTCTTGACGTAGAGTAATTGTGATCATTCTTACAGAGTAAACATAGACAAGGCATAAAACCATCCGCCCGCTTGTTTGCCTCAGTCGCAAGCAGAAAAGTTTGCACGCCATTAATGAACTCGGGAGAGCAACGGTCATCGTACATCCATTGTCGGCTCATCTTCATTACACAACACCGAAAAGACCAAATTAATACAAGTTCATACATAAAGTTCATACAAGACCTAAATGCAACAAACAAATAACTCTCTAACTAAAGAATTTAAATGCAACAACAAATGCGATCAAGATCGCAACTAAGGTAACAATTGATCCAACAGCATAATGATACCAAGCCTCACTATCAATGGCATATTTTCTAATCTTTCTAATCTTCAAGCGAATTTTCTCCATCTTGATCTTGTGATCATCGACGACATCGACAACATGCAACTCCAATTCCATCTTCTCCCCCTCAATTCTTTTCAATTTTTCTTTCAAATACTCGTTTTCTCTTTCAACTAAATTTAACCTCTCGACAATAGGGTCGGTTGGAATTTCCGGTTCACAAACCTCCTAGACAAAAATATCTATGTCAACTTGATGGGCATAATTTGTCATAAACACGAAATGCAACAACTAGTTTTAAAAGAGAATATACCACATCCGAATCATAACAAGGACGAGGGCCGACGGGGACGGATATCAAAACCATGACACTATGTATAACAAACAACGTACGGGTAAGATAATTATACGAGTAACTATATATCCAAATCACACAAACATCAATTTGGTAATGTAAAACATTCATGAACAAGAGGCTCACCACAAGGTGGTGCCGGCGATGGAACGGTGCGGGCAATCGACTGTGGTTACGACGGAGATTTAGAAGGCACTAAGTAAACCACACCTACATATGCAAACTAAGTGTTATTTTTGACCTCAAATTGCATATAAATCAAATACTAGCACATATATTTCCTCCCAAATTACTAAACTCATAAATTTGTCACTATACAAAGCATTGCAAGAGCTAATCTAGCAATGAGAGATGAAAGGACAAAGTTGCTAACCTTTGTGATCATTTGAATGGATGGGGGCCTTCAAATCTTGACAAATTTTGGGCAAAATGTGTGATGAGCTCGAGAGGAAGAGGGAAAGAATAGAGAGGAGAGGGGAAAGGGGAAGAACAGAGCGAGCTCGGGTGGACGAAGGGTTTATGTAGGACGACCTTTAGCACCGGTTCGTGCCACGAACCGGTACTAAAGGTGTTGGAGGGGCCCCGGACTGACAACATCCTGCCGCCACTCACTTTAGTACCGGTCCATGGCATGAACCGGTGCTAAAGGTCGGCCACGAATCGGTACTAATGAAAGTGGCCGGCTAGCCGTTGGAACCGGCACTAATGCACACATTAGTGCCGGCTCAAAAGCAAACCGGCACTAATGTGCTTGACATTTGACCCTTTTTCTACTAGTGCTATGGTATGATTGTTGTTGTCCTACGGACTAAGCCCTCCGGTTTATATAAACACCGGAGGGGGCTAGGGTTACACAGAGTCGGTTACAAGGGAGGAGATCTACATATCCATATTGCCAAGCTTGCCTTCCACGCCAAGGAGAGTCCCATCTGGACACGGGACGAAGTCTTCAATCTTGTATCTTCATAGTCCAACAGTCCGGCCGAAGGATATAGTCTGGCTGTCCGAGGACCCCCTAATCCAGGACTCCCTCAGGGTGTTCGGAAAAGCATTTGATCACTCTTGACCCAACGTCTTGGTCCATGAAGGAGGTGACAATGCGGCGAACCAGGCAATCAGACTATAGGGCGTTAACACTTTCACTTAGCCATAGGAGTTTTATGGTGGGTCTACGATATAGCCCCTGGTACGTACGCGGCTTATTTTTAGTACGATGCGATGTACAGATGATCTGAAAAAGATCCTTCGTATAATCACGGAGAGAATCGCTAAAGATTCCAATAAGTCGTCGAGTGGTTGACCAGCTCTCGCCGCATCATGACAGTCAGTTTTCGGCTTTCTCTACTGAGGTGCTTGACCAGATGAACCGGAAGCACAATCGCAGTAGTTCTCCCTTTACTACCCTAGACGATAGAGCAAAACGTAGGGTAGCAAGCACAGGAGCCGGGCAACCCAACTATTGACCCAAGACATGATTCAGAGCTGATGCATATAAGGCCAAACTCGCAACTCTGAAGTATGCTATAAAGCTGTTCGGACTTGCCGGCAACTCATTTGTTCCCATACCGATCCCCTGGCAAGTTAAGTGTGTAAAACAACCACAGGAGCAAACATTTGGGTCGATTAGGTAAAAGTCAATACTGGTTACGTGTACTGGGAGCTAAGTGATATGCCAATTATTATATAGATAACAAAGCCGCAACCCTGGCTATTTGACATGCCAGGGGTCGAGGGCTGAGGAAAAAGGCACTTTACAGGCTCGGAATAGAGAGCTCGGTCTACAAAAAGTTATTTTGGACCTCCTGTCGCACGTCTGCGCCGCCTGTCCTCGGTTAAGGGATTCCTTGACAGGAATAACTCTTTGATGATTGTACGAACCCGAACTCTGGTAGAGTCCTCAGGGTGACCAGCCCTTGAGCTACTTCGAAGGCATGTTAGGCGAATGGTGGAAGCCGAATTGCGAGTCCAATATGGACACTGATTGGTCATGTTGAATGGAGACCGACGGCGTGATGGCCGTCGTGGTATGCGGTTTGATAAGGCCGCTGTGTAGTTCGGCTGAGGTAGCTGTGGTATGATCTCCTGTATGGAGGGAGTGTTTCGTGCGCTCACCTCTAGGGGTGTGTGTCACATATACCATGTTTACTGTTTTTGCTTCGGGGGAAATTGCTTCTGACCCCCGGTATTTGGTTGGTGGATCTCTTCGTCGTCCCTATCGTCGGCCGGGCTCCTCCCCTTGTATACGTCGTTGAGCTTGCCGGCCTGCTTGAAGACCCAACAGCTTCTGTTGGTATGATTAGCTGGTTTATCGGGGTGGCCGTGAATCTGGCAGGGTCGATCCAATATCCTGTCTAGATTGGATGGTCCGTCTCTGTTCGCCTTGAATGGCTTTTTTCGTTGACCGGATTGGGGACTACTGAATCCGGCATTGACCGCTGTGTCGCGTGATCTTTCATTATCATTGCGACTTTTGTGTTTGCTGCGTCGTGGCTTGCCCGGGTCGCAGGCGCTGTTGCTTCTATGAGCGAGCCGGCTGTCTTCTCCAGCGCAAAAGCGGGTCATTAGAGCGGTAAGGGCTGCCATGGATTTAGGTCTTTCTTGGCCAAGGTGGCGGGCAAGCCATTCATCCCGGACGCTGTGTTTGAAGGCCGCAAGGGCTTCCGCGTCCGGACAATCGACGATTTGGTTCTTTTTAACTAAGAACCTAGTCCAGAGCTTCCTGGCTGACTCTTCGGGCTGCTGGACAATGTGGCTTAAGTCCTTGGCATCCGGTGGCCGGACATATGTTCCTTGGAAGTTGTCGCGAAAGGAGTCTTCCAAATCTTCCTAGGTGCCAATAGAATTTTCCGGCAGACTGTTTAACCAGTACCAAGCTGGTCCTTTGAGTTTTAGTGGTAGGTATTTGATGGCATGAAGGTCATCTCCGCGGGCCATGTGGATATGGAGGAGGAAGTCCTCGATCCATACCACGGGATCCGTTGTTCCGTCGTATGATTCGATATTCATGTGTTTAAACCCGTCTGGGAATTCATGCTCCATTACTTCGTCTGTGAAGCAAAGAGGGTGTGCGGTGCCTCTATACTAGGCCACACTGCGACGTCCCTCTGATGGAGTCTGTTTGCAGTTTTCGACCCGGGCGTGGCTAGGTTTGTCACGTCCGAATAGGTAGCCGTCGTCGCGTGTCGATGCACGTCCTCACGATCCATAGATCGATCTTGTGTGTCCTGCTCTACTGTCCATGTCCTGTCGACGGTCGTATGTACTTCCCCGAGCTGTTTTATTCTTGCCTTTACGGTGAGGTGGGGCGGTGTGGTGTTCGGCTTGAGTTGCTGCTTTATCCTGACCGCGTGGCAGTCGGTCGGCCGCATTGTGCGATGATGGTACGGGCTCCAGCGCCTCGTCATCGAACTGAGGTAACAATTTGCGCTTCGGGTAAATTTTGGAGGCGGCCACGAGTTCGGTCCATCTATCATTGAGCAGATCTTGGTCAGCTTGAAGCTGCAGCTCCTTCTTTTTCAGGCTCCTTGCAGTGGCTATTAGCCGGCGTTTAAAGCGCTCCTGCTCGAGAGGTTCTTCAGGCACGATGAATTCTTCGTTGCCGAGGCTCTCCTCCTCCTCGGAGAGTGGAAGATAATTACTATCCTCCGAGTCTTCATGTATGGCCTGTTCATCAGGGCTAACGTGCCCATCCTCCCGTTCATCCTGTTCGGAGATTGCCCCGACAGGGTCTTCATTGTCTTCGGCTTCGTCCGGAGTATTATTTTCTCTGGTGCCGGTGTTGTTGTCTTTTGTACGACGTGACTTAGACCGGCGTCACTGACGCTGGTGCCGGGGCTGTGTCTCAGGAGGTTTGTCCTTAACTGGATCCTCCTTGTCATCGTTGTTAGTTTCTTATGTATACATCATATGAAGAAGTGGCCGTCCAGCGTCCGGTAAGCGGCGGGTTCTGGCCCCGCTCCTCGTCGGCATCGTCGTCCATACCGTCGATGTCGTCGGAGCTGTAATCAAGCATGTCGGTTAAGTCTTCGACAGTGGCTATGAAGTGGGTGGCGGGTGGGAAGCTGAATTCTCCCCCATCACTAGCCTCCAGTTCAAACCGGACATAATTCGGTTGTGAGTCCCCCGCCTGGGACAGATTCTTTAATGACTTTAGCACATCGCCGAAGGGCGAGTGTTGGAACATGTCTGTAGCGCTAAACTCAGAGATCGATAAGCGATCAAGTTCGGCGTCTGGGGATGCACATGGCTCGGAATTATGACCAGAGACGAGTCCGGAGTTTCGGTGACAAAGACGTCGTGTGACTTTGGGTCTATGTTCGGCTCCAACGCCGTGGAATCTGTGGCCTCCGCGGTGGGGTTGAGCCTCCCATCCTTGGATGGCTCAATATGCTCTGGATCTACGGCCAGAGCAGTTACAGGAGCAATCTCCTGGATGCGGTCCGATGACAGATTTAGGTCATGTTCATCGGGGTGACTAGGAGCGATCGCCGCGGTCTCGAATCCAGTGAAGATCAAGTCTCCACGGACGTCCGCGACGTAGTTCAAGCTCCCGAATCTGACCTGATGGCCAAGGGCATAGCTGTCGATCTGCTCCAGACGGCCAAGCGAGTTGGCCCGTAGTGTGAAGCCGCCGAATACGAAGATCTGTCCGGGGAGGAAGGTTTCTCCTTGGACAGCATTGTCGTTGATGATTGAAGGGGCCATCAAACCTTTTGGGGATGGCACAGTGGAACTCTCAATGAAAGCACCAATGTCGGTGTCAAAACCGGCGGATCTCGGGTAGGGGGTCCCGAACTGTGCGTCTAAGATCGATGGTAACAGGAGACAAGGGACACGATGTTTACCCAGGTTCGGGCCCTCTCTATGGAGGTAATACCCTACTTCTTGCTTGATTGATCTTGATGAATATGAGTATTACAAGAGTTGATCTACCACGAGATCGTAATGGCTAAACCCTAGAAGTCTAGCCTATATGACTATGGTAATGAGTCTCTCTCTATCCGGACTAAGTCCTCCGATTTATATAAGCACCAGGAGGATCTAGGGTTACACAGGATCGGTTACAAGGAAGGGAATCTACCTATTTGGTCACCAAGCTTGCCTTCCACGCCAAGGAGAGTCCCATCCGGACACGGGTGCAGTCTTCGGTCTTTGTATCTTCACAACCCATCAGTCCGGCCCATGGCTAACAGGCCGGACGCCCGAGGACCCCTTAGTCCAGGACTCCCTCAATCTTCACCGATCATCAGAGTCTGAAGTACCTATTTACTCAGCCAGATCTGAACCTCCATCAGCAGCGATGGATGGAAGCTATTGCTGACTACAACTGCAGTATATCCTATACCTCTGGCAAGGCTAATGTAATGGCCGATGCCCAGAGCCGTAAGTCTTATTGCAACAATCACATGGTCTTCAAAGCTCAACCCTGCCTTTATGAAGAGCTATGCAAGCTGAACCTTCAACTATTTCCACAGGGTTCTCTGAATAACCTTTGCTTGGAACCAACTCTTCTGAAAGCAATCAAGTCTTCTCAAGCCAAAGATACTCATGTTGATCTGATGAAAAAGGATCGTTCCTTAGAGAAATCCCGAGATTTCTCACTTGGTGAAGATGGAACCTTATACTTCAGAGATCGCATTGTAGTACCCCGATTCGAGCTTATGACAGATAAGGTGATGAAAGAAGTGCATGACACCCCTGTCTCTATTCATCCGGGAAGTACCAAGATGTATCTAGACATCCGTCAGAAGTACTGGTGGTCTAAAATGAAGCAAGATATTGCTCGATATATCGAAGAATGTGACGTTTGCCATCGCGTCAAAGCAGAACATCAGAAACCTGCTGGACTTCCACAACCGCTTCCGTTTCCTGAATGGAAGTGGGATAAGATCCAAATGGAGTTTGTCACTGGCCTTCCCAAGTCTCAGAAAGGTAACGGTGCTATCTTTGTCGTCATCGACCAATTCTCGAAGGTTGCTCACTTTCTGCCAATCAAGGAGATTATCACTGCTAGTCAATTAGCAAACTTGTATATCTTCAGAATTGTGTCACTCCACGGCATTCCGAAGGAGATTAGTTCAGACCGCGGCAGTATTTTCATTTCAAAGTTCTGGGATAGTTTACAAGAGGCAATGGGAACTCATATTACCTAGAGCTCTGCTTATCATCCCCAATCCCAAGGCCAAGTCGAGCGAGTCAATCAAATTCTTGAAGACATGCTTCGGGCTTGCTTTATTTCTTTCGGCAAGAAGTGGGAAGAATCTCTCCCTTATGCGGAGTTCTCTTATAACAACAATTATCAAGCCATCTTGAAGTTGGCACCCTTCGAATTGCTTTATGGACGTAAATGCCGAACCCCTCTGAATTGGTCAGAAACTGGGGAACGAGCGCTCATTGGTCCAGACATATTCAACAAGCTGAAGAGAAGGCTTGCATTGTCTGGGATAATCTCAAGGCGGCCCAGTCCCGTCAGAAGAGCAATTATGATCATAAACACTGGGGTTCAACTTATCAACCTGGTGAACAAGCTTATCTGTGTGTCACTCCTTTCTGAGGCACCCATCGATTCAGAGTCAAGGGCAAGCTAGCTCCGCGCTACATTGGTCCTTTCCGCATTTTGGCCCATCGTGGACTGGTGGCTTATCAACTGGAGTTGCCACCTCTGTTTTCTCACGTCCATGACGTCTTCCATGTGTCGCAACTTCGTCGTTGCTTCAAGGACCCTGAACGTGAAGTGGATCCGGAATTGATTGAAGTTCAAGATGATCTCACATACAAAGAGCATCCTATCCGCCTTCTTGAAGAAGCTGAATGTCGAACCCGCCAGAAGGTTACCAAGTTCCTCAAGGTGCATTGGTCAAATCATACTAAAGATGAAGCCACTTGGGAACGCGAAGATAACCTCCGGGCTGAATACCCCGACCTGTTCCCTTCTACCACTTAATTCTCGGGACGAGAATTTCTTTTAGAGGAGGAGAGTTGTAACATCCCTATGTAATGATGCTACAGTAATCCCTGGGATTAAATTAATCCTTTTGCTAAACAAGTGTTTGTTCATCATTGTTTCTTATCTCTTTCAAATTCCAGTTAAACTCAAATTCAAATTCTGAGTGAAATTCAAAATTGCTCAAACATGAAAACTAAAATGTTCATCATGTGCCAAATAATCCATAACAAATACTAGTGGTGAACCAACATTTTTGCAAAATGTTTAAGTAGCCTAAACTACTTAAAACAGTGACCTGAGCAATAAATTAAATGCCTTTTTAATTTATAAAAATTGTAAACTATTTCAAAAGCCTCACAATCTTTTTGTGGCAGTGCCCAATAATTCTTTGAAAATGTTTTGGCCAGTGGCATATTTTTGCAAAGTCAATTGTGGCTAAAAGAAAAGGCAAAAGCTGCTAGAAAAAGAAAAACGAAAAAAAGAATAAGAAAAGGAAAAGCAGAGGGGAGAGAGAGAAAGCCCCTGTCCCACTTGGGCTTCGGCCCGCCCGAGCCAGCTGGCCCAGCTAGGCCGGCCCACGCCCCCCCTCCACGGTCGCTCTCCCCTCCCTCCTGTTCCGTCGACCCGGTGCACGCGTCGAGCGTGCCCCACCGCACCCGCTCGCCGGTGTCGAGGTGGATAAGCCTTCCCGACGCCTCGGTCTCCTCCTCCCCTGCCACTCCCACTTTCCCTCGCCCGCTCCGCCTCTCCCTCTCCCCACAAGATCCCCACTCGCTCTCGCCTCTCCCTCGGGCTCTCTCCCTCTCCATCGAGCGCATCTGTTGCCGCTCGCCGACGCAGCCGCGACCACCGGTGTTGTTCTGCCCTTCCAAGGTGCCCGAGGACTCCGCCGGTCTCTGCCCCATTGCCCGGCGCCGTTCGCTGGAGCTGGCAAGCCCCGCAAAGCCGAATCCCCGTCTTCTTCCTCCCCGGGTCACCGGACGCCGCCATCGTCGATTCGGCCTTCCCCTGCGCTCCTAACCTGTCGAGGGATTTTCTTAGCCGCTCGGTGAGCATTCCCCTCTCTTCCTCTCCCTTTGGCCGCCTGCTTTTTGCCGTATCTTGCGGTCGACACCGCTGTGCCATTGCCGGAGCTTTGCTTCACTGTTGAACTCATCGCCGGCGCTGTGGTAGCTATCGTGGTCACCCGAGCCCACCGCCGTGCTCAGTGCACTTCCGTGGTGTAGCCGGGCCTCTTAGATCGCTCGCGCACGCGCCGTTTCACCAAATCCGAAGATCGACCGAGAGCGCCGCCGCCTGCCGCCGCCCTCGCGCCCATTTCTGGCCACGCCAGCCCGCGCCACCACCGCGGTTGGACGCGGCCCGGTCGTCCCATTGTAACACGCCCAAAACCACACGCTTTGGTCGTCCCTAGCACGAATCCGACCGCCCCCGTAGTCCTCCTCCGCGTCTGGAGGTCGCCGGTGGCTCATGGCCGGTCGCCGCCGATGTTGTTGGACGGGGCCACTCCCTGGTTTGCTGGCAAGTGAGCCCAGGGGCCCCAGTTGACCACGTTGACCGGTAAGGTGGCTGACGTGGCAACACAGTGCCACTGACACGCGGGCCCCACCGCATAATTAACCTAATTAAAACATTTTCCTAGTTAAAAATAATTAGTTAAACTAAATAGTCACTAACCCGTGGGGCCCAGCTGCTAATTAACCTCATATTAATTTTAAATAAACTCTCTTAGGGCCTCTTTCTATGAAAGGTGGGACCCACTGGTAAGTTTGACCAGTTAGCGAGTCTGTTGACTGCTGACGTCAGCCCCACGCAATGCTGATGTCATAATTCCATTTCTGTTAATTTAAATAAACCACAAAATGTTTAAATCTTTTAAAATTCGTAGAAATAAACCGTAACTCGGGTGAAAATGTGTTCTACATGAAAGTTGCTCAGAAAAACATGACGAATCCGAATACGTGGTCCGTTTACCTGTGAGATGCCTCTAACTAGCTGAACATGGAACATTCCCCCTCCGGTCATCTATTTGACACAGGTCCGAAACCGGGAAAACATTCCCGGTTGAATTCCCCCTTCACCTATATCGTGTAGCCATACGTTAGGTCACACTCGGCACAGCATATTGCCATGTTATGCTTTGTGATGCTATTATTGCTTTATATTTATTGTTTCTCCCCCCTCTTCTCTCCGGTAGACCCCGAGACCGATGCTGCCCCTGTGATCGACTACGTCTCCGACGACCCTTCTTCCTTTTCAGCAGAGCTTCTAGGCAAGCCCCCCTTTGATCATTCCGATATCACCCATTCTATTCTCTTATGCTTGCATTAGATTTTGCTACTGTAATTGATTGCTCCTATTCTGATGCATAGCCTGTTTTTGCTACCTGCTTTCATACCTTACCTGCTTATTCTAAACTGCTTAGTATAGGCTGGTTAGAGATCCATCAGTGACCCCCATCTTGTCCCAGTTGCCCCGCTTTATGTTTGATGACTCGATCAATGTGATCGACATCCAGGCCCCGACACCGCACATCACCCCCCTTAGTTGTACGACTCTACAAAGTTACTATCGAGTGCCGAGGGTGATACCTCATCAGCACTTCTGATGTTAACCCTGTAGTGTAGCTATTCGGTCGTGGTCATCGAGGGTGATTCCTCCTTGGCCACTCCCGATAATGACTCCATCGTGCAACCCCTCAAGTGTGGACCAACGAGGGTGATTCCTCCAAGTCCACCTTGATGGTTACATTGAGTGGGAATCCGTCAAGGGTGATTCCTCAGGTTTCTCCCTTGGTGTTAGACACACGGTTACTATGGTTACTATGACTTTACACTGAACCATGTTACTAAAGACGGGTCGGCCCTGAGGGGTACCCACGTGAGCATATTTGCGAGTGATGAGGAGTCGGGTTGACCTGGAGGGTGCCCGCGAGATAATTACGAGGCGTGGCCAGGCATTCTTAGCCCCTTGCCGCAAGTCCTCGAGACGGGGCGACGGGGTCACATCTTTCGTGAGTCTCTGCTTGTTACCGCGTGTCCCTAATCCACTATGATTTGGATATTTGATCTGAGGGGCCTCTGGCCTGATAGCACTAACCATCACGTGGGCATAGTATGGGCGTTCTGCATCGTATGCATCAGCCGAAGCTTAATAGACGTCATGCTACTGAGCGGCGCTCGCCGGGTTGGACTGGTAAGCACCTGCCTTTTTAAGGAGGTAGTTAGGCCTGCTCACCGGCCGCGTATGCAACGTGCAGGAGTTCCCAGGGCGATGGCCCAAGACCCCTGGGGCATAGGTTTAGTCCGGCATGCTGACCTCTCTATTAAGCCTAGGTCGGTTTGCGGCGTATTGTTTGGCCGAGGCCGGGCATGACCCAGTAAAGTGTGTCCGGCCGGAGTTAAGCGAGCGTGGTGGGTAAGTTGGTGCACCCCTGCAGGGAAGAAAACATCTATCGATAGCCTGTCCTACGGTAACGGACACTCGGAGTTGTATCCCGATCGATACAACTAGAACTTGATGCTGAGGCATGTAATGGAAATGATGGCTCCGGGGTAGTTTTCTCGCAGGGAGTCGAGGAAGTGATCTCTGGGTCGTGTTACAACTTAGTTACTAATATTATAATATGCCACTCTTATCTCTTCTGATGCCGCAAGATGCTTGGAGCTACTTGAAGATGCCAGTCTTCGATAGGCTAGGCTTTCCCCATTCTCTTCTGGCATTCTGCAGTTCAGTCCACATATACTACCCTTTTCATTGACATCGATGCACATGTAGTGTAGATCCTTGCTTGCAAGTACTTTGGATGAGTACTCACGGTTGCTTTGCTCCATCTTTTCCCCCTTTTCCTTTCTTTCCGGATGTCGCAACTAGATGGTGGAGCCCAGGAACCAGACGTCACCGTCGATGATGACTACTACTACCACAAGGGTGCTTACTACTACGTGGAGGCCGACGACGACCAGGAGTAGTTAGGAGGCTCCCAGGCAGGAGGCCTTGCCTTTTCGATCGATGTTGCTTTTGTGCTAGCCTTCTCAAGGCAGACTTGTCTAACTTATGTCTGTACTCAGATATTGTTGCTTCCGCTGACTCTTGTGTATTCGAGCTTATGTATTCAAGCCCTCGAGGACCCTGGCTTGTAATATAAAGCTTGTATTATTTTAATTTGTGTCTAGAGTCGTGTTGTGATATCTTCCCGTGAGTCCCTGATCTTGATCGTACACATTTGCGTGTATGATTAGTGTACGATTGAATCGGGGGCGTCACAAATGGTGAGCACACTGGCTTTCACTAGTGGAAGGTAATTTGGAGGGAGGTCAGCTTGTCCGTGGGCTACGACTGGTTGTTGTGGCTACGACCCAAGGAGGTGCGTCGCCGCCACGTTGACATCCTGGGTGTGCCCACTTCTTGCTCTGTCCTGACGGTCACACAACATGGTTTCCCTCTGCGCGCATGATTTCTATGGTTTCTTGGCAGTGCCCTTCAGGATTGGGTGTGTGGGTGGGCACTTTGGGGGCGTTTTGTGATTGGCTTTTTTACATTTGGCATCCTAGGCACATGCACACCCACACGAGAGCTACAGATTAACTCCTCACAAGACGATCTAGACCACCAACACCAACACTCACAAGTTTTCACTCCCTGATCTCATCCAGGATTTGCATTGCAAGACAGAGTGGTCTTCTAATCTGCTCCACCCTATGGAAAACTCTTGCATTCCTTTCCTTCCAAAGTGACCAAGCGCACCCAATGACCAGGGAGTCAAAGCCTCTCCTCTGTTGTGCCCGGAAGCCTTGCCTATTCCGAAGCCACCAGTCCACGAAGGTATCGGTCATCTCCAGGCAGTGGACGTTGAGCTGTACTTTAAATCATCGTTGAAAATGCACTAATACACTGCACAAGTATATGATCGACGTTGTCTTCCTCCTGAAGAAAGATATAGCAAACAGAGGGTAGATCCTGCAGGCCATGTCGAGCTCTTCTGCCAGGAAAGAGTGGGTAGGTATTGCATTGTTTGGGTAGCTATTGGTGCGCTATTGTGTTGGTTGGCTTCTTGTTTTATGCCGGCAGAGTTCATTTGGATCTCTAAACACACTAGACCTAATGGAGCCTCACCTTTATAGGACCTCAATGACAGGTCATGACTGGTAGATCCGCGTGAGTGCTTGATTGAATTGTTGATTTCCATGGTTTACACTTGTAAAATATACAAACCTCAATGCGTTGTTGTTTCTTCTAGTCGAAAATCACATATGGTTGGTGATATACACTTGTAAAAGAAATATGGATGTATAAATTTACCCTGATTCCAACCGGGCCCGAGGGTTAGCCGTCTCTAGGAGCACCGCAAAGATATCATGGATGGCGACCTCTTACGGAAGAACGGAGAGGGGGTGATGGTGAAGGGGAAGGCGGGAGGCAGCCGACGGCGGCGTGGGAACATCAGGTCCATGTAAGAAATGGCTACGCAAAGTGCATCTGATTATGGAATCTGAGCAAGTACTGTATAGTATCTATAGGGCCATCTCAAGTCCGGTTTAACCCATAAGTACGAAATATAAGAATATGTATATGAGTTTAGCCATCACAACGAAATTGGGGAATTGACAATGAGTACAACCCTAAACCCTAGCCACATTCCGGCTCAGTTAAGTCTTTTTTTAACTGGCTTAGTTAAGTCTTTTTTTAACTTGGCTTAGTTAAGTCTTAGTTTAACTCCCGACATCGGCGCTCACTCTGTGCGTTCAGTTTATTTGGTTTACGTGGTTCGGTTTATATGGTTTTTTGGTTTGTACGATATTAATACTTCAGTAAATACGATATGAAATTTAGATACGGTTCGGTTTCGGTATATACCATCACTAGTAGAAAAAGGCCCAATTGTCCCGGTTTATAAGGCCCATTTGTCCCGGTTAGGGAACCGGGACTAAAGGGTTGGTACTAAAGCCCAATACCTTTAGTCCCGCTTCTTATACCAACCGGGACAGATGGGGCTCCACGTGGCCGCTGCGGCTTGCCCAAGCAGGGGGGCCTTTTGTCCCGGTTGGTAGCACCAACCGGGACTAAAAGGCATCCGCACGTCAGCAGTACAGGGGCTGGGTTTTTTTTGAAAGGGGGGTGGGGGTTTGGGGGTTTTTGTTGGGGAACGTAGTAATTTCAAAAAAAAATCCTACGCACACGCAAGATCATGGTGATGCATAGGAACGAGAGGGGAGAGTGTTGTCCACGTACCCTCGTAGACCGAAAGCAGAAGCGTTATGACAACGCGGTTGATGTAGTCGTACGTCTTCATGATCGACCGATCCTAGTACCGAACGTACGACACCTCCGCGATCTGCACACGTTCAGCTCGGTGACGTCCCACGAACTCATGATCCAGTAGAGCTTCAGGGAGAGCTTCGTCAGCACGACGGCGTGATGACGGTGATGATGAAGCTACCGATGCAGGGCTTCGCCTAAGCACTACGACGATATGACCGAGGTGGATTATGGTGGAGGGGGCATCGCACACGGCTAAGAGGTCAATGATCAACTTGTGTGTCTATGGGGTGCCCCCTCCCCTGTATATAAAGGAGTGGAGGAGGGGGAGGGCCGGCCCTCCTATGGCGCGCCCCATGGGGAGTCCTACTCCCACCGGGAGTAGGATTCCCCCCTTCCCTAGTTGGACTAGGAGTGGAAGGAAGGGGTAGGAAGGAGGAAGGAAAGGGGGGCCGGCCCTATCGTGGTTCTAAGACTGACAGTAGAATGGGGGGTAGGTATGAGGAGGCAAGATCCCAGCTATGGTGAAGTTATACACACAAGATTTATGAGTTTAGGCCCTTCATGGTGGAAGTAAAAGCCCTACGTCTCGGTGCTTGGGAGCTCGGTCGATTGGATTATGTGTGTGGAGTTACAGGGGGTGAGAACCCTTGTCCCTGAGGAGGGGGGTGGCTTATATAGAGTTTGCCAGAGCCCTCCCACCATCAGTTACACATGGTTTAAGGTACATAAAGATGGGGCGTTATTGGTAACTCCAGTAATAAAGATACATGAATGACCATTAAGTCTACAGAGTAAATGCCCGACCGTTGCTGTACAGAGTGGCTTTAGATCTTCTGGTCGTCGAGTGACTATTGCTATGGTCGAGTGACATTGAATCTTCCGAGTGGAATGCTTCTGTCTTTAGGGTAAGGTCCTTGGGGAGGGTATCTAGGTCAGGCCTATGACCCTACCCTAGGTACATACCGTCGTCATTAGCCCCCGAATGGTTCAGGGTTCGAGTGGAGGAGGAGTTGAGAATAGTTCCGACTCAGCTCTTGTGCTTCGGAAGTGTTTGCTGGGAGCAATGAACAATGTGATGACTTCAACTTCTTTTTCAGTCACCTTGATCCATTCTTGGTTTGTCGAGTGAACTTTGTTGCTAAGCTTCGAGTGTTGTCATGGAAAAAATCTTCGGTCTGACGGATTGCTCTGCTGCTCCCGGATCTTGCGGGATTTGAAATTTTTGGGAAGCGCGCGGGACAAAGGAGGCTGCACTAATCGGGGCGGATTAGGCAGGGGCGCCTCGATATCCGCACCACCTTTTTCGCCACGTACTACGCGCGCGACTGTTGCGGGATTTGACAGGATTGCTTGGGCCCACGGGTCAGCCACTCAGAAATGACTCCATATAAGGCGTTGGATTGGGGAATTCTGCACAGTGCGCCTCAATTCTTCCTTCTTCCTCCTCTGCTTCTCCACCGCTATCGCTTCCGCTCTCAACGCCGCATCCTGCCCGTGCGCCTCTTGCTGCAATGGCGAAGGACAAGATGGCGGCGGTGGAGCGCATGAAGAAGAGGGCGGCAAAGGGGAAGGGGAAGAAGACCGGCA
Organism: Aegilops tauschii subsp. strangulata; assembly: GCF_002575655.3. Lineage (NCBI taxonomy): Eukaryota > Viridiplantae > Streptophyta > Magnoliopsida > Poales > Poaceae > Aegilops > Aegilops tauschii. The sequence continues at coordinate 72,311,070 of NC_053039.3, read as the reverse complement.
GGAGCGGGTCGTCGTCGAGATTCGGCTTGCCGCGCGGCTGGGTCCAAGGCGACTGGATCCAGTCCACAATCGAGTTGGACGATTTGCAAGATCTAGCCGAGAGCGGGCTGATCGAGCACGGTTCCTGGAGGCTCCCGGGGGATGAAACTGAGCCGCAGCCTCAGGAGGGCGAGTGCGTCTTGCTCGCCACCCATGTCGACCGCGGTTTTTCCTTGCCCCCACATCCCTTTTTCTGTGCTTTTCTGAACTTCTTCGGAGCTCAACTCCACCATTTCTCTCCCAACACTATCACGTACCTTGCTGCTTTTGTCTCTCTGTGTGAGAATTTCCTGGGCTGCCGACTGCACTGGGGTCTGTTTAAGCACATCTTCACATGCCGCTCGCAGACTATGAAAAAAGCTAGCCCGAGTGACGAGAAAACCCATGTGATCCAGATGTGTGGGGGCTTAGGCATCTAGATGCGGGGGAAGAGTGCTTTTCCCGTGATGACTCTCCCTGACTCGGTTAGAGGGTGGCAGTCGACTTGGTTTTATTGCAAAGACAAGTCGACCCCTGGTCATTCGACTGGTCTCCCTCCCTTTTCTTTGGCGCGAGTCCAGAAACCCACTACCTTGAAAGTGACTCCAGCAGAGAAGGTGGAGGTGGCCATGTTGATGGAGCGAGTAGTTCAGCGGATCCATGAGGGTGTGACTGGTATGGAGCGAGTAGTTCAGCGAGTAATTCTGGCGATTGATTCTCTTGCAGCTCCTCCCAATGTCATTGATCTTCCAGATGACGATGAGGATGTGCCCCTGAGGCGTATGGGAAGGAGAAGCAGGAAGACATCAACTGGCAAGGTGCCTCAGTTGACGCCAGTGACGGAACCGGTGATCCAGGAGACCGGCGATGCCAATCGGGCTTCTGTGACTTTCGCCGTACCATTGTCGAGTGCCCAGCCTTCAGCATCGACTGCACAGACTCCAGCCAATCCATCTTCACTCTTCACTGCGCATCACATCCCAGAGGACCAAGTGGGTTCTGCCAAGGAGGCTATACACCAGGCATGCATCATAATGGAGCATATGAAGGTGGTTCGGGAGGCCAGTCAAGCTACTTACGACGCCAGCTCAGCTCTCCAGAGCAACGTCCAGGTTTGTTGATTACCGATTGATCTTTTAGCTTGTCGCTTGTTTTGTTAGGATATGCTACCTGAAAACTTTCCTTGAGCATCTTTTCATCAGTCTGCCTTTTGCATTTGTACACCCACTGGGTATTTTAACTTACTGCTGAATAGTTTTGCTTCTTGGGTCGACTAGGTTGTGTCGATTGAGTCTTTGAACCAGTGGGAGCACACTGAGTGCACCCACTGGGTGTAGTCCCCGAGAATCAGAATTTTCTCACTTAGTCTGAAAGGATCATGTCGAGTGAAACCTGAACCAGTGGGGGCACACTGAGTGCACCTACTGGGTGTAGTCCCCGAGACCATAGTCGACTGTGGTCTGAGAACAACTTTCCTCTTTTTTTACTCGGCCTAGACGGACCATGTCGAGTGGAAACTGAACCAGTGGGGGCACGCTGAGTGCACCCATTGGGTGTAGTCCCCGAGACTACTGTTGGATGTTTGACTCGGCAGTAGTCTTAGAACTTGTTAAATTTATCACTCTATTTCTCTGAAGTAACCAATCTTTTCATCTGTCGAGTGACCGTCCTTTGACTACAGAAATCCTGTGAACTTGGAGCTCACTTTGCTAACCTTGAGCAGAAGCAGATTCAGCTCAATCTCGATCCGGAGCTAGACAAGACAAACTTGCAGAAGGCCAAGGACGAAGCCACCTGTATGAAAAAATTGTCGACTGATTTGTTCCTGAACCGGGTGTTATTTGCTTTTTCTGAAGCAAACGTTATTCCTTTCAGAAACAATGAACCAGGCTCTAGCGAAGAAGGATCTGGATCTTGCAGCCGCGCATAGAGCAGCCGAAGAGAAAACTGCACTCGCCGACCAGAAGCTGGCTTCAATCGGCAAACTGGAGGAAGAGAACGCCAAGCTGAAAACTGCCCTTGATGAAGCCAACAAAGTGGAAGACATCGCCCGCAAGAGAGATGACTTGGAGAATTATCTGGGAGGACTTGCCAAGAAGCTGTTCGTCATGCTTGAAAGTGCTTTCCTTTGCCCGACTGACTTGTTGCTGTCGACTCGACATATAGCAATTGACTCATCGTTGTATTTCATGTGCAGAATTTTGCCAGAACTTCGAGGAAGAAACTGGGTGAATTGAGACAAGCTTGGACCCCATCCTCTCTCTTGTGAAGGACGAAGCCGCCATGAACATGCTCCGACTGGAATCTCGTGTCGCTGGCATCGTCGACTACCTTGCTCAGCTGAAAGTTGCGGTGTCGTGAATCGACACAGCACTCTGGCCAGTGGCGACGCTCCAAAAGGACCTCGAGTCCCTGATGGCTCGACTCAATGAGGTCCTTGGTCGAGTGCAGGAATGGAAGAAGTCTTCTGCTCGGTGTGGTGCTAACGTGGCTCTGTCTCTGGTTCGTGTCCACTGCAAGGAAGCGCGAGAAGAGAAGCTAGCGGCGATCAAGGTTGCCAATACCAAAAGGCACGACTTCCAATCCTTCATGGAAACCTTCATTGCTGCTGCCACTCGGATTGCTGACGGAATCGACCTGGACGAGTTCGTCGAGCCTGCTAGCCCTCCTCCTGCGGAGTGAACAAACTTTATGCCTTGCCTTAAATTTGCCTCGGAATGCCGAGTGATTTTGTAACCATTAAACTCCTTCGGGCCTGATGCCCGAGTACTTTAATCCGTGGTCTGGAACCTTAGGATTTATCTGAACTTGGTTTATCTCTGAATATGCTTGTGTTTTCCTTCGAGTGGAACTTGTTTCTTCACTCGGAATAGTGTTTGTGCTTGTGATGCAGCTCTGAGGAGAAGGTACAGTCGACCCGCACCTCATCGTCCTTGCGGATCAGGATGGAGCGCACATTGTATTTATGGCGCAGCTCTGAGGAGAAGGTCGCCGTCGACCTGCACCTCGTCGTCCTTGCGAATCAGGATGGAGTGCACATGGTACTTATGGCGTAGCTCTGAGGAGAAGGTCGCAGTCGACCTGCACCTCGTCGTCCTTGCGGATCAGTCCTTACTCGGAATGTGTTTTAAACTTAGGCGAGTACTGGACTACGGCTAAGCCCCCGAGTGAGAGGGTTGCTCGTCACTCGGTAGGATTTTTTTAAACTTAGGCGAGTACGAGACTACAGCTAAGCCCCCAAGTGAGAGTCTTGCTCACCACTCGGTAGGATTTTTCAAACTTAGGCGAGTACTGGACTGTAGCTAAGCCTCCGAGTGAGAGGGTTTCTCGCCACTCAGTAGGATTTTTCAAACTTAGGCGAGTACTGGACTGCAGCTAAGCCCCCGAGTGAGAGGGTTGCTCTTCACTCGATGGGTTGTTTCAAACTTAGGCGTGTACTGGACTGGAGCTAAGCCCCCGAGTGAGAGTCTTGCTCACCACTCGGTAGGATTTTTCAAACTTAGGCGAGTACTGGACTGCAGCTAAGCCCCCGAGTGAGAGTCTTGCTCACCACTCGGTAGGATTTTTCAAACTTAGGCGAGTACCGGACTGCAGCTAAGCCTCTGAGTGAGAGGGTTGCTCTTCACTCGGTAGGATTTTTCAAACTTAGGCGAGTACTGGACTGCAGCTAAGACCCCGAGTGAGAGGCTTGCTCACCACTCAGTAGGATTTTTAAAACTTAGGCGAGTACTGGACTGCATCTAAGCCCCCGAGTGAGAGCCTTGCTCACCACTCGGTAGGATTTTTCAAACTTAGGCGAGTACTGGACTGCAGCTAAGCCCCCGAGTGAGAGGCTTGCTCACCACTCAGTAGGATTTTTAAAACTTAGGCGAGTACTGGACTGCATCTAAGCCCCCGAGTGAGAGCCTTGCTCACCACTCGGTAGGATTTTTCAAACTTAGGCGAAACGGACTCGCAGCTAAGCCCCCGAGTGAGAGGGTTGCTCTGCACTCGATGGGATTTTTCAAACTTAGGCGAGTACTTGACTGCAGCTAAGCCCCCGAGTGAGAGTCTTGCTCAGCACTCGGTAGGATTTTTCAAACTTAGGCTAAACGGATTCGCAGCTAAGCCCCCGAGTGAGAGGCTTGCTCTTCACTCGGCAGGGATTTTTCAAACTTAGGCGAGTACTAGACTGCAGCTAAGCCCCCGAGTGAGAGTCTTGCTCGCCACTCGGTAGGATTTTTCAAACTTAGGCGAAACGGATTCGCAGCTAAGCCCCCGAGTGAGAGGCTTGCTCTTCACTCGGCAGGGTTTTCTTTTTTGGAACTTAGGCGAAGCGGATTCGCAGCTAAGGCACCCACTGGGGGATTTAGAACACATAAAAAAGAAACAACAATCATTTAGGAGAGTAAAAAACTGTGTCTTTTGATAATCAAAGTAGGAGGTATTTCTTATTACATCTCAACAGTATGAATGCTTAAGTATAAAAGGGGCGGAGCAGCTCCGCATTCCAAGCGCGTGGCTCGTCTTTATTGTGCTCGACATTGTAGAGGCGATACGCTCTGTTGTGGAGCACTTTGGTGATGATGAAGGGACCCTCCCAAGCAAGAGCAAGCTTGTGTGGTCACTGCTGATCCACTCGAAGAACCAAGTCCCCCTCTTGAAATGCTCGACCTCTCATGTTCCTGGCATGGAATCGACGCAAGTCTTGCTGATAAATGGTCGACCGGATCAGAGCCATCTCTCTTTCCTCTTCCAGGAGATCGATTGCATCTTGCTGAGCCTGTTCTGCTTCATCTTCTGAGAAAAGTTCAACTCGGGGTGCATTGTGAAGCAAGTCACTCGGAAGCACAGCTTCAGCCCCATAGACCAAGAAGAATGGAGTTCGACCAGTCGACCAATTAGGACTTGTCCTCAATCCCCAAAGCACTGATGGAAGTTCATCGACCCAAGCGCCTGCTACATGCTTGAGGTCACGCTTCAATCGGGGTTTCAGTCCTTTGAGAATCAATCCGTTTGCTCTTTCAGCTTGCCCATTCGACTGGGGATGGGCGACTGAAGCATAATCGACCCGAGTGCCTTGGGAAGCGCAGAAGGCTCTGAACTCATCAGAATCAAAGTTCGACCCATTATCAGTGATGATGCTGTGCGGAACACCATATCTGAACGTTAACTCTTTGATGAAGCTGACAGCAGTACTGGCTTCGAGGTTTTTGATAGGCTTGGCTTCAATCCATTTGGTGAACTTGTCGACTGCTACGAGCACATGGGTGAAGCCGCTCCTGCCAGTCCTCAGAGGTCCAAGCATATCTAATCCCCAGACAGCAAAGGGCCAGACGAGTGGAATGGTCTTCAGGGCTGATGCGGGCTTGTGAGACATGTTGGAGTAGAACTGGCAACCTTCACATTTGTCGACTATGTCTTTTGCCATTTCATTCGCTCATGGCCAATAAAATCCCGCTCGGTATGCTTTGGCCACAATGTCCGAGAGGATGCATGGTGACCACATGTCCCCGAGTGGATGTCGTTGAGGACCACTCGACCTTCTTCCGGTGTTATGCACTTTTGAGCGACTCCGGTAACACTTGCTCTGTAAAGCTGTCCACCCATTACTGTGAAAGCTTTAGATCGACGGACAATCTGACGGGCCTCTTCTTCATCCTCTGGGAGTTCTTTCCTGAGAATATATGCAATGTACGACACTGTCCAATCGGGAACGACAACCAAAACTTCCATGATCAAGTCGACCACTGCTGGGATCTCAACTTCAGTCGGATCAGTAGGGCTTTTAGGCTGTGGAGGATCTTCCGTAAAGGGATCCTCTTGGACAGACGGCGTGTGAAGATGTTCCAAGAACACATTACTGGGAATAGGCTCACGCTTGGAACCTATCTTTGCCAAATCATCAGCTACTTGATTTTTCAGTCGGGGTATATGATGAAGCTCTAACCCCTCAAACTTCTTTTCTAACTTTCTTACTGCATTACAATAGCCAATCATAGCTGGGCTCCTGACGTCCCACTCCTTCATTACTTGATTAACCACCAAATCTGAGTCCCCGTAGACCATTAGGCGACGGACGCCGAGTGAAATGGCCATACACAACCCGTACAGAAGTGCTTCATATTCAGCTTCATTGTTGGAGGAATCAAAATGAATCTGAAGAACATAGCTGAGCCTGTCTCCTCGGGGGGATACCAATACCACCCCAACACCAGAACCATTCAACATCTTGGATCCATCAAAGAACATGGTCCAATGCTCCGAGTGAATCTGAGTCGGTTGTTGCTGCTCAACCCACTCGGCGAGGAAATCTGCTATTGCTTGGGACATGATAGCTTTCTTTGCCTCAAACTTGATATCCAAGGGAAGGAGTTCAATCACCCACTTTGCCACTCGAACAGTTGCATCTCTGTTGTTCAGAATTTCTGACAATGGTGCGTCGCTGACAACTGTAATGGAGTGATCAGAGAAATAATGTGCAACCTTCTTCGTGGTCGTGTAAATTCCATAAACAAGCTTCTGATAATGCGGATATCTCGGCTTGGACGGAGTCAAGACTTCAGAAATATAGTACACTGGGCACTGAACTTTATAGGCTTTTCCTTCTTCTTCCCGCTCGACCGTGAGTACTGTACTGACAACTTGTCCAGTGGCTGCAGTATAAAGCAGTAACGGCTCTTTGCTGATTGGGGCAGCGAGCACCGGCTGGGTGGAAAGCAGGGTTTTGAGCTCCGCAAACGCTGCGTCAGCTTCATGAGTCCACTCGAACTTATCAGATTTCTTCATCAGTCGGTAAAGAGGCAATGCCTTTTCACCTAGGCGAGATGAATCGACTCAAGGCGGCCAAACAACAAGTAAGCTTCTGAACGTCATGCACACGCACAGGGCATTTCATCCGGAGTATGGCCCCAACCTTCTCTGGGTTCGCGTCGATCCCTCATTCGAAAATGAGGAAACCGAGTAACTTTCCTCCTGGAACTCCAAATGTGCACTTCGACGGATTAAGCTTGATATCATACCTTCTCAGGTTGGCAAAGGTTTCAGCGAGGTCAGTCAGCAGGTCGGAACCTTTACGCGACTTGACCACAATGTCATCCATATACGCTTACACACTTCGACTGATTTGAGTGAGTAGGCACTTCTGAATCATCCTCATAAATGTGGCACCAGCGTTCTTGAGACCGAATGGCATGGTGACATAGCAAAAGCACCCAAATGGGGGTGATGAAAGCTGTTTTTATCTCATCGGGTCCATACAGTCGGATCTGATGATACCCGGAATACGTGTCTAGAAAAGACAAACGCTCACACCCCGCAGTTGAGTCGACAATTTGGTCGATGCGGGGGAGAGGAAAATGATCTTTCGGGCAGGCCCGATTGATATGTTTGAAGTCAATACACATACAAAGTGAGTCATCCTTCTTGGGGACCATGACAACATTGGCGAGCCACTCGGAGTGGTAAATCTCTCGGATGAACTCAGCTGCCAGAAGCCGAGCCACTTCCTCGCCAATTGCCTTTCTCTTCTGTACGGCGGACCGTCGAAGATGCTCTTTGACTGGTTTCACTTTCGGGTCGACTCACAAACGATGCTCGGCCAGTCCCCTGGGTACACCCGGCATGTCAGAAGGTTTCCATGCAAAGATGTCCCAGTTCTCAAGGAGGAACTGGATGAGCGCTTCTTCCTATTTGCCGTCGAGTGATGTTGAGATATGAGTAGGAGCAGCATTAGGATCGGTCGGATGAATATGAACGGGCTTTGTTTCACGGGACGACTGAAATGCAGAATCTGTGGCAGGATTCTTGGCTCGCAACAAATCACTCGGATCTGCATTCTTCTGGTATTCTTGCATTTCAACTGCTGCCATTTGTGCATCGGCAATTTTTGAACCCTTCTGGAGGCATTCTTCTGCCCTCTGCCGATTGCCAGTGACCGTGATCACTCCTCTAGGACCAGGCATTTTCAGCTTGAGGTACACGTAACATGGTCGAGCCATAAAACGTGCATATGCAGGCCTACCCAGAATAGCATGATAAGCACTCTGGAAATCCACTACTTCAAATGTCAGGTTTTCCTTACGGTAATTCTTTGAATCACCGAAAACCACGTGAAGAGAGATCTGGCCGAGTGATTCGGCCTTCTTTCCAAGGATAACGCCATGGAAACTCATGTTGCTTTCGCTAAGCTTGGACATCGGGATGCCCATCCCCTTCAAGGTTTCAGCGTAAAGAATATTCAGGCCGCTTCCGCCATCCATCAACACTTTGGTCAGTCGAGTGCCTCCAACAACTGGGTCGACTACCAACGCTTGCCTCCCTGGAGTGGCAACGCGTGCAGGATGATCAGATTGGTCGAATGTGATAGCTGTCTGTGACCACTTCAGGTATGTTGTTGTTGCCGGAGCAACCATATTCACTTCTCTGTTTATCACTTTCAGTCGACTTTTGCTCTCAACATCAGCAAAAATCACCAGAGTGGAATTGACGTTGGGAAAACCATCATCACCTTCTTCATTGTCCTCATGCTTGTTCGACTCCTTTTCCTTTTCACTAGGCTGTTTCTCTCGGAATTGCTGGATCAAGAGTCGACACTGTCGAGTGGTGTGCTTAGGATAAATCAGATTACCCTCTTCATCCTTCTTGGTGTGAATGTGACATGGAAAATCCAAGACATCATCTCCTGCTTGATCTTTTACCTTCTTGGGGGTCCAGGGCCCCTTAGGTTTCCCTTTAAACTTTCCTTGAATCACTGCCACAGTTTCACCAGGTCCTGCAGGCTTAGCTTTACGTTTCTGTTTCTGATTGGAATTGCCTCCACCGGTGTCCTGACCGGCTGGTTTGCTCTTTCCACTGCAGAGTCGGTCCTCTTCTTCTCCATTAGCGTACCGAGTGGCTATTTCCATCATCTGAGTCACAGACATATCTCCCGTCCGACCGAATTTTAGGACCAGCTCTCGATACCGAACGCCTTCCTTGAAGGCACAAACTGCTTGATGCAGGGACACATTTTCCACTGTGTGATGCAAAGTGGTCCACCTTTGAATGTAACCCCTCAGAGTCTCATTCGGTTTTTGCACGCAATGTTGCAATTCTGTCAATCCTGCTGGTCGTTTGCAAGTACCCTCAAAAGTTCTAACAAACACTCGGGCAAGCTCCTCCCAACTGAATATACTGCCTGGGGTTAACTGATTCAGCCATGCTTTGGCCGAACCTTCCAACACCAGAGAAGATGCTTCATGGCCACTTCATCATTGCCACCACCAATCTGCACAGCCACTCGGTAGTCCTCAAGCCAAGTGTCGGGCTTTGACTCACCAGTGAACTTGCTGACTCCAGTCACCAACCTCAAGTTGGGAGGAATCTCTGCACCTGATGGCTCTGCTGAAACACTCTGGACCTGAAACATGAACTCTGCTGCCAGTCGGGTGATCTCTGTCAAGGCCCTCTCTGTGTGCCCTATTCCTGTCGACCAGAGCTTGAATGAGAATAGATCTTGCATCAAAGCCTGGCTCCCTTGGGTTGACTGGTATTCTTCGCTCGCCACTATGCGGGCGTCTGTCATCATATTGCCGGGGCACATATGATCCACTCCTCGGAGGAGGTGTGGGCACTTGACGATGGTCATCGCGGCCGAGTCGGTGATCATACTGCTCATGGTTCCGTCCCATGTACTGGTCTTGCCGGTGCCCATGCCCTCACGCCGCGGGGGCGATCTTGGGCTATGGGCCGATTGAATTGTATCTGCCATCACGGATCTGCTATGAATCCTATTCCGCGTCTGAGACACCGTCGTGTTCTGCTCTCCTGCTGACCGGAGTATGGCCCGGATCTGCATCAAACCCCTACCAGCCTCCGATTGGGAAGGCTGAATTGACTCCGCTATACGGGCCGCAGCTGTGAGATTTTGAATCGGAGTGCGGTATACCTGAGGTTGAGGCAGAAAAAGTTGTCGTCGACTCGACTCAGGGATCCGCTGCCGAGCACGCTCGTCGAGTGCATGCTGAAGGTTCTCCAGTCGAGTGCGCTCGGCTAAATTGGCCAGGCGCGCCTCCTCCAAGGCCCGAGCCTCAGAGGTTTCCCCAACGATGGGCGTGTGGAGCGCCTCCATGTTGCGGCGGTGAAACTCTTCCCTCTGTTCCGAAGGAAGGGTTTCGGGGTGGTACTCCTCGTGAACGCTTGACGGATCGCCACCACCATCACCGCCATCATCGCGGCGGAAGCCAGGCGGACTGCGTGGCCCGTTGACCATCAATACTTCAGCCGCAGGATCGCTACTATCGCACTCGGATGCGGTCTCGACGGAGCCAGTCGACAGATCGAACATACCGTAGAGAGTTTCATCGGGCTCGATTGCCGCGACTTGTGGGGTGGCCGACTGATGAGCCACCGTGTGTTTCACCCACCGCTGAAGTCGCGACCGACCGGATTGCTTGCGCCGGCGAACAGCGGGGAGCGAGGACACCACGGGAGCCGACCGATACTGGGTCGACGGCTGCCGGAGAAGGACGCCGCAAACACACGCGCGAAAGTGCGTCGCCCCGCGGACGGGAAGCGTCTCGACGTCGAGGGGGGCTTCCTGAAGCCAGGCGGAGTCGTCGGCGACGAAGACGAGCGCGCCGAGACGGATCTCGCGGCCCTCAGCCAATCCACCGCCGGAAACCATGATGATGGGAATCGGAAAAATTGCAACTTCACCAAAAGGTCGCTAAGACACCTGCCCCATGGTGGGCGCCAACTTTCGTGGTTCTAAGACTGACAGTAGAATGGGGGGTAGGTATGAGGAGGCAAGATCCCAGCTATGGTGAAGTTGTACACACAAGATTTACGAGTTCAGGCCCTTCACGGTGGAAGTAACAGCCCTACGTCTCGGTGCTCGGGAGCTCGGTCGATTGGATTATGTGTGTGGAGTTACAGGGGGTGTGAACCCTTGTCCCTGAGGAGGGGGGTGGCTTATATAGAGTTCGCCAGACCCCTCCCGCCCTCAGTTACACAGGGTTTAAGGTACATAAAGATGGGAGTTACTAGTAACGCCAGTAATAAAGATACATGAATGACAATTAAGTCTACAGAGTAAATGCCCGACCGGTGCTGTACAGAGTGGCTTTAGATCTTCTGGTCATCTAGTGACTATTACTATGGTCGAGTGACATTGAATCTTCTGAGTGGAATGCTTCTGTCTTTAGGGTAATGTCCTTGGGGAGGGTATCTAGGTCAGGCATCTGACCCTACCCTAGGTACATACCGTCGTCAGGCCCCCCTCCCAATTTGGATTGGGCTTGGGGGGGGGGGGAGGGGCGCCCCCTCCTTTGCTCCCTTCTCCTCTCTCCCACTATGGCCCAATAAGGCCCATATACCTCCCGGGGGGGATCCGGTAACCTCCCGGTACTCCGGTATATTCCCGATCTCACCCGGAACCATTCCGATGTCCAAATATAGTCGTCCAATATATCGATCTTTATGTCTCGACCATTTCGAGACTCCTCTTCATGTCCGTGATCATATCCGGGACTCCGAACTACCTTCGGTACATCAAAACACATAAACTCATAATACTGATCGTCACCAAACTTTTAGCGTGCGTACCCTACAGCTTCGAGAACTATGTAGATATGATCGAGACTCATCTCCGGTCAATAACCAATAGCGGAACCTGGATGCTCATACTGGTTCCTACATATTCTACGAAGATCTTTATCGGTCAAACCGCATAACAACATACGTTGTTCCCTTTGTCAACGGTATGTTACTTGCCTGAGATTCGATCGTGAGTATCTCAATACCTAGTTCGATCTTGTTACCGGCAAGTCTCTTTACTCATTCCGTAATGCATCATCCCGCAACTAACTCATTAGTTACATTTCTTGCAAGGCTTATAGTGATGTGCACTACCGAGAGGGCCCAGAGATACCTCTCCGACAATCGGAGTGACAATCATAATCTTGATATATGCCAACTCAACAAGTACCATCGGAGACACTTGTAGAGCACCTTTATAATCACCCAGTTACGTTGTGACATTTGGTAGCACACAAAGTGTTCCTCCGGTATTCGGGAGTTGCATAATCTCATAGTCATAGGAACATGTATAAGTCATGAAGAAAGCAATAGCAATATACTAAACGATCAAGTGCTAAGCTAATGGAATGGGTCAAGTCAATAACATCATTCTCTAATGATGTGATCCTATTAATCAAATGACAACTCATGTCTATGGCTAGGAAACATAACCATCTTTGATTCAACGAGCTAGTCAAGTAGAGGCAAACAAGTGACACTCTGTTTGTCTATGTATTCACACATGTACTAAGTTTCCAGTTAATACAACTCTAGCATGAATAATAAACATTTATCATGATATATGGAAATATAAATAATAGCTTTATTATTGCCTCTAGGGCATATTTCCTTCAGTCTCCCACTTGCACCAGAGTCAATAATCTAGATTACACAGTAATGATTCTAACACCCATGGAGTCTTGGTGCTGATCATGTTTTGTTCGTGAGAGAGGCTTAGTCAACAGGTCTGCAACATTCAGATCCATATGTATCTTGCAAATCTCTATGTCTCCCTCCTTGACCTGATCGTGGATGGAATAGAAGCGTCTCTTGATGTGCTTGGTTCTCTTGTGAAATCTGGATTCCTTTGCCAAGGCAATTGCACCAGTATTGTCACAAAAGATTTTGATTGGACCCGATGCACTAGGTATGACACCTAGATCGGATATGAACTCCTTCATCCAGACTCCTTCATTTGCTGCTTCGGAAGCAGCTATGTACTCCGCTTCACACGTAGATCCTGCCACGACGCTTTGCTTAGAACTGCACCAACTGACAGCTCCACCGTTCAATATAAATACGTATCCGGTTTGTGACTTAGAGTCATCCGGATCAGTGTCAAAGCTTGCATCAACGTGACCATTTATGACGAGCTCTTTGTCACCTCCATAAACGAGAAACATTGTCGGGTGGTAGGTGCGACATATGCCAACGGGTGGCTTATCATTGTGGGAGCCAGTAAGACATCGCCGGTGCCTGGAAACGGGATAAGGCGAAGACATGCACGCCGGCGAATCTTACCCAGGTTCGGGGCTCTCCGTGGAGATAACACCCCTAGTCCTGCTCTGCGGGGTCTCCGCATGATCACTAGATCAACACAAGTAGCTACAAGTGCTCCTTGAGCTGTTTGGCTAGAGGAGGAAGAAAGGCAAAGCTAGCTCTCCTCTTCCCTCTACGTGGTGTCTAAATATATCTCAGAGATCAACCCTTTGCATGGGTGCCCTAGGGGTTTATATAGGCCTACCCCCAGGGATACAATGGTAATTCGACTGGGTGCAGGTCCCAGCCGTCAGTGTCTGTGCTCGCCAGCTTCTCCGCCGGCCGTTGGGGCCCGCCGACTGGTGGGTCCCGCCGGCTGCCGGCCTCTTGGTCGACAGGCAGGCCCCACCGCCTGGGGGCCTTGTCGGCGGCTGGTTACTGTTGCCTCCCCCCTGATGACGAGGGCTTTGTCGAGGTAAGCGTGGCTACAGTGCCGCCGCCTGGCGGGCTCTCACTGTAGCCTCACCTCGTCTTGCCTCCTTAATGATGCACATACTTCGAGGGAGGGAGGTAGCCGGCTATTGGGAGCCGGCTACGCCTCAGGCCGACTAGGGGATGCTTGGCCGCCTTCGAACGTCTCTCTGGCTGAAGGGGCCCGCCGCCCGCGGGCTGTACTGGCGCCTGTCATGGGTGACGTCACGGTCAACATGGTAACAGTGCCGCGTCGGACGGGGGATGGCTGACCCGTACGGCGCACTGTGGCCATGCATGCTCTGGGATTCGGGGGTGGCATGTTGTACCGTGGCCACGCCCCGTCTCATCACCATTATGTGGGTGCAGCCCTGGTGGGTGCAGTCTTGGCCTGCTTCCGGGAGTCGGTCTTCTTGTGGCCGGCTTCTGGGAGTCGGTCTTCTCATGGCCGACTTCTAGGAGTCGGCCACCTTATGGTTATCTTCGGGGAGGTTCTCGAGGTCGGGTCGTCTTCCGGCAGTCAGCCTGTGAGATAGCCGACCAGGGGAGGGCGGCCTAGTGTTTTGGATGCTTGAAGGCCCAATCAGCCTGATAATTCTTCAAAGAGCCAGGGGGAGTCGGTTAGTCTACCCGTGGCCATTTAATCCGACAGTAGTCCCCGAAGCTGGTTGGGCTTCGAGGCTGAGAGGAGGACGAGAAGCTCGGTCAGCTTCCTATCTTGAAGAGCCAGCAGCTAGGAGCCGGCTTCGGTTGGGTATGCCGTCTTGGCGAGATTTTGAAGTCTGAAGGCGGGAGTCGGTTGGTGCGCACGCCGGGTTGCGGGCCGGCCGCTCGCCGCCCGAATACCACGTGGCACCCTCCGGCTGAAAAAAGCCTGCCAGCCCATGCGCGCGATGGGACATCGCCGCAGGCCGGGGGCCCATCACTCCCACGCCTAGGCCCAAGCGCGGATTCTCTGTGGCCCAAAGCGGGCCGCACGCCTTCTGGCGGCAGTTTCTGCACGTCGTTAGGGCGCAGTAATCGCAGAACATGGGGGAGTGGGCGCAGTTAATCCCACGTTCCCGCCCACGCCTCGCCTCCTCGGCTTCGCCACACGAGGCTATAAGTAGGGGGAGGAGGGGGAACGGCAGGCGCTCGCACGCTCCCCTCGCTCCGCCATTTTCTTCCTTTCCTTCTCCGCCGCAGCAGCCCTTCGCCGCCGCGCCATCCCTCTAGTCTTCGCACTACCCCGCAGCTTCGCCGCCACGGGGCCATGATTTCGCCGTCGCCGCGCCCTTTCTCGCCAGCTTCTTGCCGTCATGCAGCACGGCGGAGAATGGGACAGCTCCAATGTCCACGCAGACCACATCGACTTCCTCTGCAAGACGCGGCGGATGCCCGGCGAGGACCAGGTGCGGGTCCATCTTGCGCCGAAGAAGGAGATCACGCCGGCGCCGGAGGAGGGCGAGCGGGTAATCTTCTGCTCGCACTTCCTGCGCGGCCTCGGCCTGCCCGCGAGTGCCTTCTTCCACTCCTTCCTCGAATTCTATCAGCTCCAGCCGCACCACCTCACTCCAAACACGGTGGTGCTGCTGTCCGCCTTCGTCACTCTGTGCAAGGGCTTCCTCGGCGTCCTTCCCACTGTCGAGCTCTGGGGGGGATTCTTCCAATCCAAGCTTGTCACCCGCATGCAGGGCGTGCCGGCTCAGAGCGGCGCCTTCATCGCGGTGCGGAGGCCGGCAGCCGACAACCCCTTCCCTGCCATCACGATGATCCAGTCTGTGAAGCTCTGGCAGAAATCGTACTTCTACGTGAAGAACGTCGCCCCGCAAGGCGACTACGTCAATTTTCCGGCTTACGTAGCCGGCCCGCCGGCTGGGAGGCGGCCCCAGTGCTCCTATCGGGCCAGGACGCTGTCGCCGGCTGGAGCCGCCGCCGTCGCCCGACTCCGGGTAATGATCCAGTCGGAGGGCCTGACTGGGTCCGACCTGCTGACCGCCTTCGTGGTGCGCCGGGTGCTCCCACTTCAAGGTCGCCCTCATTTGATCAGTCAAATGAGCGGCCAACTCAATCCGAGTCGGATGTGCACCAAGGAGATGCCTCATGACGAGGTGGCTCATATGGTGAACTATCTCGCGAACTGCAAGCTCTCCGCAGAGTGGCAGTTTGGCAAGGAGCCGTACTCCCGTGCCAATCCCCCGCCTATGGTATGCTTTCTTTATCTTTTCTTCTTTAGTTTTGTCACCAAGTTTTTCTTGGCCGACTGTGACCAGTCGGCATGTCTTGGCAGAGCCCTCTCCTTCGACCTGCGGCCGGGACAGCGGGGGCGGATCGCCAATTTCTCGCCGACCGGGCGGAGCATGACTTGGAGGACCCCGACTTGGGGGCGGCCGCCATGGACAATAACACCGAGGCAAGAGGCGGTGAAGGAGGCGGCTACGGGCTTGGAGCCAGCTTCGACGACTGGCCGAAAGATGACGAGGCGGAAATCGTCCCGCGCCGCCAGCCGGCGTCTGACCATGGCGCGGGTTCATCCGCCGTGCCGCCTGCTCGAGGCGGCGCGCAGAAGCGCCGGGCTGCGTCGGGCTTGTTCGGCAATCGGCCGAAGAAGCCCAAGAGCGAGGCGTCGGCGACCAGGCAGGACGAGGCGGCCGCGAAGGCGGCCCGCTTCGGCAAGGTGGTGAAGCAGCCGCAAACAGTTTCGGCGTAAGTGTTGATTTTCTTGCATATTCCTTCTTCTTTTCTTGTCAATTTCTGAATCCTTGTCTTGTCTTATCAAACAGGGCTCCGCTCTCTCTTGAGCGGGTCGCTGCCGCCTCCGTAGTTGGATCGGTGGGAGGATCCGCAAACACCCGCCGCGTAGACCCCTGTGCCAAGCTTCAAGTGGCAACGGAGCGGAATGCGCGGGAGGCGCGGGAGGAGCGGGAGGCGGAGGAGCTGAGGGAGGCCGCTGCCAAGGCAGCGCAGCAGATGGCGGAGGAGTCGGCAAAGGCACAAGCCGACGCGGCGGCCAAGGCCCAGGCGGAGGCTGCAGCCGCAGCGGCAGCAGAGGGGGCCTTGCTTGTCACCCCCCCTGCGTGTCGCGGTGCCCGAGATCCCGGAGCCCCCGCCGGAGGAAGCCGGCGGCAACCTACCGGGGATGGAGAGGGAGGAGGACGACGTCGTCGTCTGGGAGAGGGAGGCGGCACCGCCATCGCCGACTGGGGCGGACCGAGGCGGCCGACTTGACGCGCCGCCCGTGCGGCCGGCTGGAGGTGAGCCGACAGCGAAGACGGACCTGGTGGTCCGATCGTCATCACGCCAGCGCGCGGCGAAGGCGACTTCGGCGCCAGACCCGCAGAAGGCCGCGGGCTCTAGCTCGTCGACCCAGGATCTGGAGACAGCCAACGCCAGCTCGGGGTGGACGCCGGGTGGCGGGACGGCCGTGGTGAACATGGCGGCGCAAGATGTCCGGAACCGGCTTCAGTCCCAGGCCGTCGTGCTGAGGCAGTACAATGATGAGTTCCTCGCGACACGGGCGGCCATTCGGGTTAGTCTTCCCGCTTTTCTGTTTCTTGATCTTGCTTTCTTCTGTGGGGCGCGCCAGCGCACCCACTAGGTGTAGTCCCCGAGTTCCGAGTCGGCTGCTGAGCAGGCGGCTTGGAACTTCTTAGTAGACTTTGATTGCTTATCTTGCTCTTGTTCGCTTCTCTGTCCGACTTGCAGGACTACCACAACCTCCGTGCGGCTGCCTTCAACTCCCAGGCTCGGGAGCTGACCCAGAAGACTGCTGATCTAACTGAGAGCCGGAGTAAGTGCTTCATCTTTTATCTCACGTGGGGGCGCGTCAGCGCACCAACTGGGTGTAGTCCCCGAGATTCGGGCCGACTACTGAGCAGTCCGGTCGGATCTTTCCTGACGACTTCTTTCTTATTGCTTTTTTCTTCTTTGCCATATCTGCAGAGGCCAACGCCAGACTGAGGGAGCAGCTGGGTGGGACCCAGACCGCCCTTCGCGCCAAGGAAGCCGAGTTTGACGCCTTGGTTCAGGAGCGTGACCGCCTGGTCAAGAGGCTGGCCGACCAGGAGGAGAGCCACATGGCGGTGCAGGACAGCGAGGCCGCCCTTCAGGCCGAGTACGAGACCGAGGCGGCGAGCTGGGCTGAGGCAAGGCAGTCGCTGATCAGTGGATACGGCCAGATCGAAGACTTGGTCGACGGTAGGCCGCCCTCTTCTTCGTTTCTTGCTTGCCGCTTGCCATTTAGTCCATTCTCTGACTTTGTGTTATTTCTCTTTCTTTCTTTCTTGTGCAGAGTACTTCCCTGGTTACTCTACCGCCGCCAACCAGGTCGTCGAGGCCCACCGCGAGGCACGAAGGCAAGCCGGTGTGGAGATCGCGCCGAATGCTCGTCGGTCGCTTGAGGAGCAGCTTCTGGCAATCCAAGCCCGCCTCCAACTGGCTCACCGCATGCTCCGCCGTCTTCAGCGCGTTGGGGCGCAAGTGCTGGCCGCCCTCTGGCCTGGCAAGGCGGTTCCCCGTACCCCCAGTCGGACTGCCGACTGGCTGGAGGTAGCGGTATGCTGCTTTGAGGCCTGGAAGGCTTCTGCAGCTCGGTCAGCCGCCAGGCGGGCGCTGCAGTACGTCAAAGCCTGGTATCCCGAGTTGAGCTTGGACCAGCTGGCCACCTGGCGGTAGGAGGCTGACGAGGAGTTGGAGGCGGTGCGGCCGGCTATCATCCAACGCGCTTCGGCAATCGTCGACTACACCGACACCAGCGCCTTTGCTCCTGAGGTGGATGATAACGGCACTACTCAGCCGGAGGAGTGGTTCAGGCTGAACCCGGCGGATGGTGAGGACTCGGCGAAGGAGATCGACTCCAGTGACGAGGGCGAAGAGGAGGAGGGAGAGGATGGTGAAGAGCCGTGCCAGACAGTGGAGCAACCGGCCAGCCTCAACTTGATCGTGCCTCCAGCAACGAGGCGCGTGCGAGCACGCCGCCTGCAGCCGGCGATGATCAAGCTGAGACTCGCCAGCCGGCCACTCCTCCAGCTAGCACTGCCGTCTCCACCGACCAGCCCGGCTCGCCTGTTACGACCTTCGTCTGATCCGCCGCCTTTGCTTTCCTGTTTATTGCTCTTCGAACAATATTTTGTTAAGTTTGCGCAGTTCCACCCACTGGGGGTGTATTCAAATTATGTTGACTGCCGGCCTGTTGAAGGCCTTATGTGTAAATATAATCATGCGTGTGTTTTGGCTTCCCATTGTTCTTGCTTTTCATTCTTTGGTTGTTTCCTTTGCCGCCCTCCCTTGGTCGCCGCCTTCCCAGCCGGACAGCTGCTCTGCAGTCTGTGGCTGGAGAAGTGCTTGGCCGGTTGGGAGGGCAAGTACTCTAGCTTTCTTGGATTGTAGCGAAGTGAATGGGAAGCCGGCCAGCCGGCTGTTCTGACAGCCGGTAGGTGTGGTGGGAGGCCGGCTTCTGTTATATAGGTTCGTTAGTCCTTAGCCGTTTTTCGTGTGGGCATCCTTTTGCCTTTGGCTCTTGCCAGTCGGACAGTCGGTTCTTCGAGCTGCGACTTTCAAATAAGAGAGGGCTCGGGTGCCGGCACACTACTTGTCTTACTTCAGGTAGAACTTTAATATAACTCAAGGCGG
This sequence comes from Aegilops tauschii subsp. strangulata, assembly GCF_002575655.3. Taxonomy (NCBI): domain Eukaryota; kingdom Viridiplantae; phylum Streptophyta; class Magnoliopsida; order Poales; family Poaceae; genus Aegilops; species Aegilops tauschii. The sequence continues at coordinate 72,291,954 of NC_053039.3, read as the reverse complement.
CCAGTCCCCGGGCCGACTAGTCGAACCCGGTGCCAGATAGGAAATCAAATGTAATAGTACATTCATAGGTATGACACTCGTCATTCATAGATAAAAGAGGGTAGTCCCCGAGTGCGCCTCGGGGGGCTCGTTGTCTTGTACTTAATACAAAAAGGTAGCGTGATACATACTTCTTTTAACTGTAAAATCTTCTCAGGAGATTGGCGTTCCATGGTCGTTCCGACTCCTTGCCGGAATCGTCCCTCTTGCGTGCCTTCGGCTTCTGAGCGTCGATCAGGTAGTAGGAGTCGTTGCCTAGGGCCTTGCTGATGACGAATGGGCCTTCCCAAGGGACCGAGAGCTTGTGCTGGCCGGCTGTTTGCTGGATCAGCCGGAGCACAAGATCGCCCTCTAGTAAGGATCTTTGCTTGACCTTCCGGTTGTGGTAACGGTGCAAACCCTGCTGGTAGATCGCGGACCGGCTGAGTGCTAACAGCCGGCCCTCTTCCAGCAGGTCGACACCGTCTTCTCGCGCTTCCTTGGCCTCCACCTCCGTGTACATGGTGACCCGAGGCGAGTCGAACTCGATGTCAGTTGGGATGACAGCCTCGGCACCATATACAAGGAAGAAAGGAGTGAAGCCGATTGACTTGTTCGGGGTAGTATGCAGACTCCAAAGGACGGCCGGCAGCTCATCGAGCCAGCAGCCGGCCGAACGCTCCAGTGGTACGACCAGTCGGGGTTTGATGCCGGAGAGGATGAGGCCGTTTGCTCGCTCGACCCGGCCGTTTGACTGCGGGTGGGCAACGGACGCTAAGTCCAGTCGGATGCCCTATGTCGCGCAGAAACGTGCCAGTGCTCCCTTGGCAAAATTCGTGTCATTGTCGGTGATGATGCTGTGTGGTATACCATACCGAGTGGTGATATCTACGATGAATGTCACGGCAGTCGGCCCGTTCAGCTTCTTGATTGGATTCGCTTCAATCCACTTGGTGAATTTGTCCACGGCGGCAAGCAGATGTTTCATGCCGCCGCGGGCCGTCTTGAATGGGCCCACCATGTCCAGCCCCCAGACGGCAAAGGGCCAGGTGAGGGGGATGGTCTTGAGTGCAGAAGCCGGCAGGTGTTGCTTGGAGCTGAAGACTTGGCACCCTTTGCATCATTTGACTAATTCCTTGGCGTCTTCCAAGGCAGTTTGCCAGAAGAAACCATGGCGGAAAGCTTTGGCGACAAGTGATCTTGAGGCCGCGTGGTGGCCGCATTCGCCTTGGTGGATATCCTTGAGGATTGCTATGCCCTTCTCTGGCTCGACGCAGCGCTGGAAGACTCCAGTGACGCTATGCTTAACAAGTTCTCTGTTTATTATTGCGTATGCTCCGGCTCGACGTTGAACTAGTCTTGCCGAGATCTCATCAGTCGGCAGCTCTCTATTTACTAGGAAGTTGAGGATGGGCTGGGCCCATGATGGAGCTGTGACTTCTTCTATTGTCAGTACGGCTACTGTGACCTGGGTGGGTGGGTTGGGTGGTGAAGAGTTGGAGTCGGCCACCGCCTGCTGTGTCGTTGCAGTCCCCGGGCCGACTGCTGCAGTCCCCGGGCCGGGTTCTGAAGTCCCCGAGTCGGGTGCGACTACGGCAGTCCCCGGGTCGCCCATCGAAGTCCCCGAGCCGCCTGCTGGGTTCCCCAAGTCGGATCCGACTGCATCAGGGGCAGGCGGTACGAAGATGGAGTCTGATTCTGGAGACGGCTTGACAGACGGTTTGAGGAGACGTTGGAGAGAGACGCCGATTGGTATAGCTTGTCGGGTGGAGCCGATCCGAGCCAGGGCATCTACTTGCTCGTTGTCGGCCCGTGGCACGTGGAGGAACTCGCATCCTTCAAAGTATCCGCTGATTTGCTGGACGAGGAATCGATAGCTCGCCATGTTCGCGTCCTTGGCGTCCCAGTCACCGGATGACTGTTGGACCACCAAATCTGAGTCACCATAGCACAGGATCCAGCGTATGCCGAGTTCTTTGGCTAGCCGGAGCCCGTGTATGAGCGCCTCGTACTCGGCCACATTGTTGGAGGCGGCAAAATGGATTTGCAGTGTGTATCTGAGCTTGTCGCCCTTGGGAGAGGTGAGGACGATGCCGACTCCCAAGCCGGTGCGCATCTTGGATCCATCGAAGTGCATCCGCCAATGAGTGGAGTCGGGAGCCGGCGGTAGGTACTGGGCTCGGCCCAGTCGATAAGGAAGTCAGCCAATTCTTGGGACTTGATGGCGGTGCGGGGCTGGTAGAAGATCGTGTAAGGAGCCAGCGCAATGGCCCACTTAGCCACCCGGCCGGATGCATCCCGGCTGCCTATGATCTCGGCAAGCGGGGCAGTGCATACGACCGTGATGGGATGCTCTTGAAAGTAGGGCTTCAGCTTCTTGGCGGCAAAGTACACTCCATAGCACATCTTCTGGTAATGCGGGTAGTTTTGCTTCAAGGTGGACAGTACTTCGCTCAAATAATATACCGGCCTCTGGACTAACTGAGCTCGGCCTTCTTCTGGGCGTTGGACCATGATGACTGTACTGACCACTCGGCTAGTCGCAGCAATGTAAAGGAGCATGGGCTCTTTCTCAGTCGGCGCTGCCAGGACAGGCGGTGTGGTCAGCATCTTTGTAACGCCCACGATGCGGCTATATCTCCCACGTGTCGAGGCACGACTTAGAGGCATAACCGCATTGTAGGTATCGTCGCAAGAAGGGTCATCTTCACACAATCCCATGTAATGAACAAGAATGGGATAACGAGAGTTGGCTTACAATCGCCACTTCACACAATACATAAATTAATTCATACATCATCCAAAATCCACACATAGACCGACTACGGTCAAATCCAAATGAAAATAAGATAACCCCAAATGCTAGATTCCGGATCGTCCCAACTGGGCTCCACTACTGATCATCAGGAAAAGAAACATAGTAACGGCCACGTTCCTCGTCGAACTCCCACTTGAGCTCGGTTGCGTCATATGCACCGGTATCGTCGGCACCTGCAACTGTTTTGGTAGAATCTGTGAGTCACGAGGACTCACCAATCTCACACCTGCGAGATCAAGACTATTCAAGCTTATAGGAAAGGATGGTGTAATGAGGTGGAACTTCAGCAAGCACTAAGCATATATGGTGGCTAACATACGCAGAAGAGAGCGAGAAGAGAAGCAACGCAACGGTCGTGAAGCTAGAAATGATCAAGAAGTGATCCTGAAAACTAGTTACGTTCATGCATAACTCAAACTGTGTTCACTTCCCGGACTCTGCCGAGAAGAGACCATCACGGCTACGCACACAGTTGATGTATTTTAATTAAGTCAAGAGTCAAGTTCTCTACAACCGGGCATCAACAAATTCCCATCTGCCTCATAACCGCGGGCACGGCTTTCGAAAGATAATACCCTGCAGGGGTGTCCCAACTTAGCCCATTATAAGCTCTCACGGTCAACGAAGGATAAACCTTCTCCCGGGAAGACCCGATCAGTCTCGGAATCCCGGTTTACAAGACATTTCGACAATGGTAAAACAAGACCAGCAAGACTGCCCGACTGTGCCGACAAATCCTGATAGGAGCTGCACATATCTCGTTCTCAGGGCACACCGGATGAGACAGGCTACGAGTAAAACCAGACTTCGAGTTTCCCCGAGGTGGCCCCGCAGGCGGCTCGGTTCGGACCAACACCCGAAGGAGCACTGGCCCGGGGGGGTTAAATAAAGATGACCCTCGGGCTCGCGAAAACCCAAGGGAAAAAGGCTTAGGTGGCAAATGGTAAAACCAAGGTTGGGCCTTGCTGGAGGATTTTTATTCAAGGCGAACTGTCAAGGGGGCCCCATAAATCACCCAACCACGTAAGGAACGCAAACTCAAGGAACATAATACCGGTATGACGGAAACTAGGGCGGCAAGAGTGGAACAAAACACCAGGCATAAGACCGAGCCTTCCACCCTTTACCAAATATATAGATGCATTAATTAAATAAGAGATATTGTGATATCCCAAAATATATCCATGTTCCAACATGGAACCAACTTCAACTTCACCTGCAACTAGCAACGCTATAAGAAGGGCTGAGCAAAAGCGGTAACTTAGCCAAACAACGGTTTGCTAGGAAAGGATGGTTAGAGGCTTGACATGGCAAATATGGGAGGCATGATATAGCAAGTGGTAGGTAACGCAACATGGCAATAGAAAGAACAACTGCAAAGCAAAGATAGAAGTGATTTCGAGGATATGGTCATCTTGCCTGCAAGGTTCTCAGAGTTGTCGAAAGCTTGATCCTCGTAAGCGTACTCAACAGGTTCCTCGTTCACGAACTCATCTCCCGGCTCTACCCACAGCAAGAACACAAGCAATGGAACCACAATCAATCACGGAAAATGCACAAACAACATGATGCAATACATGCATGATATGCGAGAAGTGATATGCGATGCATATGCGTGCTCCGGAAGGAAAAGGATGAACAAGGCAGTAACTTGGCAAACCAAGTATGCCACTGGAAATATGAGATGATTTCGGTCGAAATCGATATAAAGATCACCGGAAACGGATGCACGGTTTGCAAATGGCAAGTAAGACAAGGATGACACGATTCTACGATTAACAGCATGATAGCACTTAGAATACATCAAGTAACTATGCTACAGCACTCCAACATAGCAAAAAAGCACATGGCAGTAATCTGCAGGAGATGCTTGACAAAAGATGAACACTGAGCTACGGCTAGATCACACCATAACAGGTTCAAACAAGCATGGCAAAAATGCAAAAGATATCAGCTTCACAGACTTGGTGAAATTACTGGACATGGCTGAAACAGCATCAGGTAGCAATGTTCAGAGCAAGCAAAACACATGCTACAGGAACTTAATATAGAAACACAAGGAATAGTCTGAATCTACTAAATGCATAGAACAAAAGCCCCTACTGACCATAAGCCAAAAAGGCACAAAAGATATGATGGCACCCATGTAAACATAGCAAGTTTCATTAACAGGTTTCAGACTTAGCAGAAAACAGAACATGGCATTCACAGCAGTACGAAGGCACCTTTGCAAGCTCGATTCACTCATCACAAAGCAATGCATGACAAAACAAGCATACCTACAGCATGAAGACATGTTCATGAAGCTAACCATGGTAAGAGCAAGTTCATAGCATGTATGGATCAACTACAACAACCTTGGCAAAATTGAATATCATGTTAACAATCTTCCAGGAACATTTTATAGCAAAAGTAGAGCAAGATTAAGATATGCTATGGCACTCCATAATTGCAAACAGGGGCATGGATGGATGAGCACAACTATATCTACAAAACATCCTTACTAAACATACTCAAAAGAAGCATGGATCTCACTGTAGACACATGCATACATGGCAACAAAATAACAGCAGTAACAGACAGCAAAATCCTAAGTCCCTGAAAACAGAAACATCACGAAGCCCAGTTTGCATGCTTGTGCTAGTCACCACATAGATCAAAAAAATACATGGCATACATCTCTGTCAAGATGGCATGGCATAGATCAAGACACCTGTGGAGCTCATGCCCATAAGATGCACACATCAAATGCAACAAAAATAACAAAACATCAAGTTCTGATAAGTAACAGCAGTAAACATCATATAGCACTCTTGCACCAGAGATTTGGGCATCAAGATGAACTCAAACGAGCATGGCACAATGAAACCAAATGACGAGCATCTCGAGTCGAACATTTCGATATATCATGCGCATGAAACGGAGCAGTATGCGATGAGATATAATGAGATGAACATAGTAACATATTGTGATAATTCGGGGACTTAGAAGATAATACGGGGTCAACCTTCAGATCCAGATCCGGCGCGGCCTTCGAGGTTCACCGGAGATCTTGCCGGAGAGGGAGAAGGAGAGGACGGCCGGAGGTCAACCGGAGAGGGAGGAGGCGCCGGCGGTCGGGGTCGGCGACGGCGGGTGCGGGCGGCGGAGGAGCCACGGGCAGCGCGGGGCGGCGCGCGCGCGGTGCGGGCCGCGGGGGCCGAACGCGGGCTCGGCGGGCCGGCGCGGCGCGGGCGGCCGGGAGGACACGTGGCGCTCTCTCACTGGAGCGGGGCGGCGGCGGGTTTCGTCCGGCGGCGCGCGGACATGTCCGCCGAGCGAGAGGGAGGAGAAGGCTAGGGTTTGCCCGAGAATTTTTGGAGGGGAAGGTGTATGTATAGGTAGAGGGAGCTAGGAGACTCCAAATGGAGTGCGGTTTTCGCCCACACGATCGTGATCGAACGACCGAGAGCATGGAGGGGACTTAGATAGGTTATTGGGCTGTTTGGAGGGGGGGTTTGCTGCAACACACAAAAGGACTTTGCGGTTACCCGGTTAACCGTTGGAGCATCAAACGACCTTCAAATGGAATGAAACTGGACAGGTGGTCTACCGGTGGTATACCAAGGCCACTTGGCAAGACTCGATCCATTCCGAGAACGTTTAACACCCGCTCACGAAAAGAAACAAGAGGGGTGCGCCGGTGCATGTGGGAGTGTCGGATTGCAAAACGGACAACGGGGAAAATGCTCGGATGCATGAGACGAACACGTATGCAAAAGAGATGCGCATGATGACATGATATGAGATGCATGACATGAAAAAAATGCAAAACGAAAGACAAAACCCAACCACAAAGGGAATATCATAACACATAGCCGAAAATGGCAAGAGTTGGAGTTACAAATATGGAAAGTTACATCCGGGGTGTTACAATCTTCTTCAACTCATGGAAAGCTTGGTCTGCTTGGTCGTTCCACTCAAAGTGGGTGGACTTCTTCATGAGTCGGTAAAGGGGGAGAGCCTTCTCTCCTAGCCGGCTGATAAAGCGGTTTAGGAAGGCCAGGCACCCGGTAAACTTCTGGACGTCTCGCAGCTTGGTAGGAATCTCCATTCTCTCTATGGCCTTGATCTTCACTGGGTTGCACTCAATGCCGCGTTCGGAGACCAAAAAGCCTAGAAGCTGGCCGGCTGGTACTCCGAACACGCATTTCTCCGGGTTGAGCTTGATCTGAAACCGGCGCAAGTTGGCAAATGTTTCTCTAAGATCTTCCAGCAGGGTGCCGCGCTTCTCCGTCTTCACCACAATATCATCTTCTCTGAGGAGGCATTTCTGCATGCAACGCTGAAAAGTGGCACCGACATTTCTCAAGCCGAATGTCATAGTCAGGTAGCAGAAAGCTCCGAATGGTGTGATGAAGGCGGTCTTCAGGCGGTCGGCTGGATCTGGTGGTAGCCTGCGTAAGCGTCCAAGAAACTCAACAACTCGCATCCGGCTGTGGAGTCTATCACTTGATCGATCCGTGGTAGGGCTAACGGATCTTTGGGGCAGGCTTTGTTGAGGCTGGTGTAATTTGTACACATACGCCATTTATTGTTCTTGTTCAACACCAAGACCGGATTGGCAAGCCACTCTGGAAAAAACACCTCCATAATGAAGCTGGCTGCCAGGAGCCGGGCTATCTCTTCTCCTACGATCCTTCTCTTCTCCTCCGACAGTCGGCGGAGAGGCTGCTTGACTGGTTTTGCGTCCGCTCGAACATGTAGCTTGTGCTCGGCGAAATCCTTCCGAACACCCGGCATGTCTTTTGGGGACCATGCAAAGATGTCCTGATTCTCACGGAGGAAGTCGACGAGCTCGCCTTCCTATTTGCTGTCCAGGTTTGCACCAATGACAGCAAACCTCTCCGGGTTCTCCGGGTCCAGAGGTATCTTCTTTGTTTCCTTGGCCGGCTGGAAGGAGCCCTGAGCATCATATTCCTTGGGGTTGGGGGACAGGGTCGGCTGCTTGCCGGCCATGGCCACGACTCGGTCCAGCATCTTCTTCTCTTCAGCAATCACGAGGGACTCGGCCAGCCGGCTGCTGGCTGCAGCACACTTGGTGGATTTCTTGTAATCTTCGGCTATGGTGATGATCCCCTTTGAACTCGGCATCTTCATCTTGAGGTAGGCGTAGTGAGGCACAACCATGAACTTGGCCAGGGCAGGTCGGCCAAGCAATGCGTGGTAAGGGCTCTCTAGATCCACTACTTCAAACCAGATCGCTTCTCGGTGAAAGTGATCCTTGTCTCTGAAGAGAACATCCATCTTGATCTTGCCGATTGGGGAACAGGACAAGCCGGGTACGATGCCATGGAACACAGTCCGGCTTGGCATGAGTTGCTTCGTCTTGATGTTCAACTTCTCCATGGTGTCGCGGTACAGTATGTTGATGCTGCTTCCACCATCAATCAGCACACGGGAGAAATGGGCAGCTCGCCTTTCTGTCGCGAGGGTGGCATCCAACACCAACGCATAAGAGCCGGGAGACAGCATCACCTCTGGGTGATCGGCCCGGCTCCAGCTGATAGGCTTCTCAGACCAATGCATGAACTCGGGGTTGCTGGAGGCGACCGCGTTGACGTCTTGGTGCTATCGGCGCCGACTGCGCTTGTCTTCAATTTGGCTCGTGAAGACGACGTAGGCGGCGTGCTCATTTGGGAACTCATCTTGAATGGCTCCGACTGCTGGTCGGACGGCCGGCTGCTGAGGGGCTGGAGGCGGCAGGCCAGGAGGTGGAGGCGGCAGCAGCCCCTCGCCCTTGGAGATCCGCGTGAGCCAATGGCACTTCCGGGTCGTGTGGTTGGACGGCTTCGCGCCGCTGTGGAACTTGCAGGGGGCATCAAGAGTTTGCTCGTAGGAGAAAGCCGGCTGCCAAGCCGGCCTGCCGCCCTTCTTCTTGGGCGCGGGCCGCTCTTCGGGCTGTTCGTCTTCGACGATGGCTACTTGCCGACTGGTGGAAGGCAGCATAGGGGCCTTGCGCTTGTGGTCGTTCTGGTAGGGGCGTCGGTTGGAGTCACCAGCCGGCGTCTTGGGAGCCGGAGCAAGCACCTTTCCAGAGGCGTCCACTCGAAGCTCGGTCTTCATCGAAGAGTCGGACATGGCGTACTTGTCTGCTATGATCAGCAGCTCGTCGAGGGTAGTCGGCTCATCGCAGAGGAGTCAGTGCTTGAGGAGGGTGCCTTCTCGGCACCCGGCGGTGAAGTACTCTATGGCTTGAACCTCGTGCACGCCCTCGCAGGAGTTGTGGAGCTCGGCCCAACGCGTGAGGTAGTCGCGAGTCGATTCGCCGGGCCCTTGGACGCACAAGGAGAGCTGGCGGGGCTTGGGAGGCCACTTGTATATGCTGGTGAAGTTGGGGACGAAGACTTTCGTGAAGTCTAGCCAGCTGTTGACGCTGTAGGGCTTCAGGCTGTTCAGCCAGGTGCGTGCCGTGCCTTGAAGCATGAGAGGGACGTACTTCACGGCAACGCGCCTGTTGCCGTTTGCTATGCTGACTGCGGTGGAGTAGTCGATCAACCAGTCCTCCGGCTTCACGGAGCCGTTGTATTTTGGCGTGTCTCTTGGGAGTGAGAACCCTTTGGGGAAGGGCTCGTCGCGGATGCGGGGGGCAAAGCAAGGCGGGCCGACATCATCTTCTTCTTCTAGCACCAGGGATTGCGCTAGGCGGTCGATCCGGTGGCGGGCATCATTCTCGCCGACTCCTTTGCGGTGTCCTAGTCGGCCACCAAGAGTCGGATGCGTGACAGGCGCCGGGGTGGAATATCTCTCCCCACGAGGCGGGGGGGGGGAGGTGGATTGCCTTGTCATTCCACCGCTCGGGGGCGGCCTTCTGCGTCGCGCTCAATGGTGACCCGAGTCCGACTACGGCTAGCAGCCGGCTCCTTGTCTTTTCTTGCGCGGGCGCCGCTTGCAGTCGGCGTCCGGGATGTCGCGCCGTGCTCTTGGCGTGGGGGAGGACTTTCAGCGCGAGCGCCGGCTTCATGTCGTTCTGCGGCCGCGTCGATCAGCTGCTGGATGCGTCTAGTCATGTAGGGGAGCTCATCAGCCCCCAGCCCGTTCAGCTCGTCTACGGCCGCCTGAGCGGCACGCAGGTTCTCGAGTGGCGTGGCGTAGACTGGGCGGTCTGCTCCCAGCATGCTGGCGATGGCCGCGTCGCGCTTCTTGACGAGGCTGGCTCGGCTCGGCTCGCCAGGAGGCGGCGTACCAAAGGCGGCGCGGTCGACTTCGCGCTGCTGACCCTCAGTGAGGCGTCTCATGGATGCTATCTTCTGGCCCTCCGCGATGAGGGCGAGGCGGCGTGCCTCCAGAGTCTCGGCGTCGGCGTCGGCCGGGATGGGGACGGACAAGTCGTGCATTGCCTCTTGTAGGGCGTCGTGGGCGTTCTCGCCCGAGACGGCGCCGTCGCTGATGACCAGCACCTCAGTGACAGCGCTGCTGCCACTGTCGGCTCGAGGGAGAGGGTCGTCGATGATCACCACGTTGGTGGGGAAGGCCTCAAGCAATGTCGTGTCGGAGTCGACAAGCATCGAGTCGGTGGAGCCGACCGACTCCAAGTCCATAGCAAGCTCGCTGGAGATGTGAAGCTGGTGGAGAAGGCTGACGAGGCGGCTCTCGGGGCAGTCTGTGCCCGCGTCGAACGCAGGCTCATCGGAGATGCGAGCCTCGCCAAGAAGATCGGCGAGGCAGCTCGCCGCACAAGCGTCGTCGACGCCTTGCAGCGCGTCGGGGCAAGCGCCATCGGGCATAGCGGGCTGGCTACGCTCGCGGGGGAGGAAAAGGGTTCCCGTCCAGAACCTGGCCCCACGGTGGGCGCCAAATGTCGGGTGGTAGGTGCGACATATGCCAACGGGTGGCTTATCATTGTGGGAGCCAGTAAGACATCGCCGGTGCCTGGAAACGGGATAAGGCGAAGACATGCACGCCGGCGAATCTTACCCAGGTTCGGGGCTCTCCATGGAGATAACACCCCTAGTCCTGCTCTGCGGGGTCTCCGCATGATCACTAGATCAACACAAGTAGCTACAAGTGCTCCTTGAGCTGTTTGGCTAGAGGAGGAAGAAAGGCAAGGCTAGCTCTCCTCTTCCCTCTACGTGGTGTCTAAATCTATCTCAGAGATCAACCCTTTGCATGGGTGCCCTGGGAGTTTATATAGGCCTACCCCCCAGGGATAAAATGGTAATCTGACTGGGTGCGGGTCCCAGCCGTCAGTGTCTGTGCTCGCCGGCTTCTCCGCCGGCCGTTGGGGCCCGCCGACTGGTGGGTCCCGCCCGCTGCCGGCCTCTTGGTCGACAGGCCGGCCCCACCGCCTGGGGGCCTTGTCGGCGGCTGGTTACTATTGCCTCGCCCCTGATGACGAGGGCTTTGTCGAGGTAAGCGTGGCTACAGTGCCGCCGCCTGGCGGGCTCTCACTATAGCCTCACCTCGCCTTGTCTCCTTAATGATGCACATACTTCGAGGAAGGGAGGTAGCCGGCTATTGGGAGCCGGCTACGCCTCAGGCCGACTAGGGGAGGCCTGGCCACCTTCGAACGTCTCTCTGGCTGAAGGGGCCCGCCGCCCGCGGGCTGTACTGGCGCCTGTCGTGGGTGATGTCACGGCCAACATGGCAACAGTGCCGCGCCGGATGGGGGATGGCTGACCCGTACGGCGCACTGTGGCCATGCATGCTCCGGGATTCGGGGGTGGCATGCTGTACTGTGGCCACGCCCCGTCTCATCACCGTTATGTGGGTGCAGCCCTGGTGGGTGCAGTCTTGGCCGGCTTCCGGGAGTCGGTCTTCTTGTGGCCGGCTTCTGGGAGTCGGTCTACTTATGGCCAGCTTCTGGGAGTCGGTCTTCGCATGGCCGGCTTCTGGGAGTCAGCCACCTTATGGTTATCTTCGGGTAGGTTCTCTAGGTCGGGTCGCCTTCCGGTAGTCGGCCTGTGAGATAGCCGACCAGGGGAGGGCGGCCCAGTGTTTTGGATGCTTGAAGGCCCAATCGGCCTGATAATTTTTCAAAGAGCCAGGGGGAGTCGGTTAGGCTACCCGTGGCCATTTACTCTGACAAACATATCCTTAGTCCTTTTCAGGTATTTCAGGATGTTCTTAACCGCTGTCCAGTGATCCACTCCTGGATTACTTTGGTACCTCCCTGCTAAACTTATAGCAAGGCACACATCAGGTCTGGTACACAGCATTGCATACAAGATAGAGCCTATGGCTGAAGCATAGGGAAGACCTTTCATTTTCTCTCTATCTTCTGCAGTGGTCGGGCATTGAGTCTGACTCAACTTCACACCTTGAAACACAGGCAAGAACCCTTTCTTTGCTTGATCCATTTTGAACTTCTTCAAAACTTTATCAAGGTATGTGCTTTGTGAAAGTCCAATTAAGCATCTCGACCTATCTCTATAGATCTTGATGCCCAATATATAAGCAGCTTCACTGAGCTCTTTCATTGAAAAACTCTTATTCAATTATCCTTTTATGCTATCCAGAAATTCTATATCATTTCCAATCGACAATATGTCGTCCACATATAATATTAGAAATGCTACAGAGCTCCCACTCACTTTCTTGTAAATACAGGCTTCTCCAAAAGTCTGTATAAAACCATATGCTTTGATCACACTATCAAAACGTTTATTCTAACTCCGAGATGCTTGCACCAGTCCATAAATGGATCGCTGGAGCTTGCACACTTTGTTAGCACCCTTTGGATCGATAAAACCTTCAGGTTGCATCATATACAACTCTTCTTCCAGAAATCCATTCAGGAATGTAGTCTTTACATCCATTTGCCAAATTTCATAATCATAAAATGCGACAATTGCTAACATGATTCGGACGGACTTAAGCATCGCTACGGGTGAGAAGGTCTCATCGTAGTCAACTCCTTGAACTTTTCGAAAACCTTTTGCAACAAGTCGAGCTTTGTAGACACTAACATTACCGTCAGCGTCAGTCTTCTTCTTGAAGATCCATTTATTCTCGATGGCTTGCCGATCATCGGGCAAGTCAACCAAAGTCCACACTTTGTTCTCATACATGGATCCCATCTCAGATTTCATGGCCTCAAGCCATTTTGTGGAATCTGGGCTCATCATCGCTTCCTCATAGTTCGTAGGTTCATCATGGTCAAGTAACATGACCTCCAGAACAGGATTACTGAACCACTCTGGTGCGGATCTTACTCTGGTTGACCTACGAGGTTCGGTAGTAACTTGATCTAAAGTTACATGATCATCATCATTAGCTTCCTCACTAATTGGTGTAGGAGTCACAGGAACAGATTTCTGTGATGAACTAATTTCCAATAAGGGAGCAGGTACAGTTACCTCATCAAGTTCTACATTCCTCCCACTCACTTCTTTCGAGAGAAACTCCTTCTCTAGAAAGGATCCATTCTTAGCAACGAATGTCTTGCCTTCGGATCTGTGATAGAAGGTGTACCCAACAGTCTCCTTTGGGTACCCTATGAAGACACATTTCTCCGATTTGGGTTTGAGCTTATCAGGTTGAAGCTTTTTCACATCAGCATCGCAGCCCCAAACTTTAAGAAACGACAACTTTGGTTTCTTGCCAAACCACAGTTCATAAGGTGTCGTCTCAACGGATTTAGATGGTGCCCTATTTAACGTGAATGCAGCCGTGTCTAAAGCATAACCCCAAAACGATAGCGGTAAATCAGTAAGAGACATCATAGATCGCACCATATCCAGTAAAGTACGATTACGACGTTCGGACACACCATTACGCTATGGTGTTCCGGGTGGCGTGAGTTGCGAAACTATTCCGCATTGTTTCAAATGAAGACCAAACTCGTAACTCAAATATTCTCCTCCCAATTTGGATTGGGCTTGAGGGGGCGCCCCCTCCTTTGATCCCTTCTCCTCTCTCCCACTATGGCCCAATAAGGCCCATATACCTCCCGGGGGGTTCCGGTAACCTCCCGGTACTCCGGTATATTCCCGATCTCACCCGGAACCATTCCGATGTCCAAATATAGTCGTCCAATATATGAATCTTTATGTCTCGACCATTTTGAGACTCCTCTTCATGTCCATGATCATATCCGGGACTCCGAACTACCTTTGATACATCAAAACACATAAACTCATAATACCGATCGTCACCGAACTTTAAGCGTGCGGACCCTACGGGTTTGAGAACTATGTAGACATGACCGAGACTCATCTCCGGTCAATAACCAATAGCGGAACCTGGATGCCCATATTGGTTCCTACAAATTCTATTCGGTTAAACCGCATAAAAACATACGTTGTTCCCTTTGCCAACGGTATGTTACTTGCCCGAGATTCGATCGTCGGTATCTCAATACCTAGTTCAATCTCGTTACCGGCAAGTCTCTTTACTCATTTCTTAATGCATCATCCTGCAACTAACTCATTAGTTACATTGCTTGCGAGTCTTATAGTGATGTGCATTACCGAGAGGGCCCAGAGATACCTCTTCGACAATCAGAGTGAAAAATCCTAATCTTGATCTATGCCAACTCAACAAATACCATCGGAGACACCTGTAGAGCACCTTTATAATCACCCAGTTATGTTGTGACGTTTGGTAGCACACATAGTGTTCCTCCGGTATTCGGGAGTTGCATAATCTCATAGTCATAGGAACATATATAAGTCATGAAGAAAGCAATAGCAATATACTAAACGATAAAGTGCTAAGCTAACGGAATGGGTCAAGTCAATCACATCATTCTCTAATGATGTGTGAGGGAGTCCTGGACTAAGGGGTCCCCGGGCGTCCGGCCTGTTAAGCATGGGCCGGACTGATGGGCTGTGAAGATACGAAGACCGAAGACTGCACCCGTGTCCGGATAGGACTCTCCTTGGCGTGGAAGGCAAGCTTGGCAACCGATTATGAAGATTCCTCCCTCTGTAACCGACCTCATATAACCATAGATCTTTCCAGTGTCAATATAAACCGGGGATCTTAGTCCGGATAGGGAGATTCATTATCGTAGTCATACAGGCTAGGCTTTTAGGGTTTAGCCATTACGATCTCGTGGTAGATCAACTCTTGTAATACTCATATTCATTAAGATCAATCAAGCAGGAAGTAGGGTATTACCTCCATAGAGAGGGCCCGAACCTGGGTAAACATCGTGTCCCATGTCTCCTGCTACCATCGACCTTAGACGCACAGTTCGGGACCCCCTACCCGAGATCCGCCGGTTTTGACACCGACATTGGTGCTTTCATTGAGAGTTCCACTGTGCCGTCCCCGAAAAGGTTTCGATTGCCCCTTTAATCGTCAACAATGACGCTGTCCAAGGAGGAACCTTCCTCCCCGGACAGATCTTCGTGTTCGGCGGCTTCGCACTGCGGCTAACTCGCTTGGCCATCTGGAACAGATCGATAGCTACGCCCTGGCCATCAGGTCAGATTTGGGAGCTTGAACTATGTCGCGGACATCCGTGCAGACTTGATCTTCGCCGGATTCGAGACCGCGGCGACTGCTCCTGGTCACCTCGACGAACATGACCTAAATCTGTTGTCGGACCGCTTTTAGGAGATAGCTCCTGTAACTGCTCCGGCCTTAGATCCGAAGCATACTGCGCCATCCAAGGACGGGAAACTCAACCCCGCCACGGAGGCCACGGATCCCGCGGCGTTGGAGCCGCACATGGACCTAAACTCATGGGACATCTGCGTTACCAGAACTCCGGACTCGTCTCCGGTCATAAGTTCCGAACCATCTGAGCCCGCGGACGCCGAACTTGATCGTTTATCGATCTTCGAATTCGGTGCCGCAAACATCTTTCAGCATTCACCTTTGGGCGATGTGCTAAACTCATTAAAAAAACCTATCCTTGGCAGGGGACCCACAGCCAAACTATGTTCGGTTTGAGCTAGGGCTGATGATGGAGAATCTTGCTTCCCACCCGCCACCCACTTTATAGCCACGGTCGAAGATTTAACCGACACGCTTGATTATGGCTACGAAGACATCGACAGTATGGACGACAATGCCGACGAGGAGTAGAGCCAAAATCCGCCATTTACTGGACGATGGACGGCCACTTCCTCATACGACGTATACATGGTAGAACGCCCAAAAATAACAGTGCCGACGACAAGGAAAACCCAGCGAAGGAGGACCCTCCTAAGGCACAACGAAAACGCCGGCGTCAGGGGTGCCGCTCTAAATCACGCCGCAGTAGAGACAGCAACACCGGCACAGGAAACGACAACACTCCGGATGGTGCCGAAGATACAGAGGAACCCAATGAACAAACTGCCGAACGAGACAATCGGGAAGATAGTCAAGTCAGCCCTGACAAACAGGCCAGGGAAGAAGACTCGGAGGACGGTAGTTACCATCCGCCCTCCGAGGAGGAGGTGAACCTCGGCAATGAAGACTTCGTCGTGCTTGAGGAACCTCTCGAGCGGGAGCGCTTTAAGCTTCAGCTAATAGCCACCGCGAGGAGCTTGAAAAAGAAGCAGCAGCAGCTTCAAGCTGATCAAGACCTGCTCAATGACAGATGGACCGATGTCCTGGCAGCAGAGGAATACGGCCTTAAACGCCCAGCCAAAAGTTACCCGAAGCGCAAATTGCTACCTCAGTTCGATGATGAGGCGCCGGAGCCCGCACCAGCATCACGCAATGCGGTTGATCGGCCACCGCGCGGCCGGGATAAAATGGCAACCCGAGCCAAAAACAGATTGTTCCACCTCGCCGTAAAGGCGGGGATAAGACGGATCGGCGCTATGCATATGACCTTCGTCAAGACGTGGACAGTAGAACATGACATACAAGATCAATCTATGGATCGCGAGGATGTGCCTTGACACATGGCGATGGCTACCTATTCGGACGTGACAAACCTAGTCACGCCCAGGCCGATAACCATAGACGGACTCCATCGGAGCTACCTCGCAACGCGGCTCGATATAGAGGCGCCGCACACCCTCTTTGCTTGAGTGATGAAGTAATGGACCATGAATTCCCCGAAGGGTTCAAACCCGTCAATATTGAATCATACGACGGAACAACCGATCCCGCAGTATGGATGGAGGATTTTATTCTCCACATTCACATGGCCCGCGGAGATGACCTCCATGCTATCAAATACCTCCCACTAAAGCTCAAAGGGCCAGCTCAGCACTGGTTAAACATCCTGCCTGAAAATTCTATCGGCAGCTGGGAGGACTTGGAGGAAGCCTTTCTTGACAACTTCCAAGGAACATATGTCCAGCCACCAGATGCCGATGACTTAAGTCACATAGTCCAATAGCCTGGAGAGTCAGCCAGGAAATTCTGGACTAGATTCCTAACTAAAAGGAACTAGATCGTTGACTCTCCGGATGCCGAAGCCCTAGCGGCCTTTAAACATAGCATCCGTGACGAATGGCTCGCCCGCCAGCTCGGCCAAGAAAAGCCGAAATCTATGGCAGCCCTCACGGCACTCATGATCCGCTTTTGCGCGGGTGAGGATAGTTGGCTGGCTCGTAGCAAAAACACAGCCAGCGAGGCAGGCCCCTCTAAGGTCAAGAACAGCAATGGCAAGCTCCGATGCAGTAGACACAAACGCCGAAGCAATGGCGACAACACTGATGACACTGCTGTCAACGCCAGATTCAGCGGCTCCAAGTCCAGTCAGCGGAAAAAGTCGTATATAAGGAACAATCAGGGACCATCCGGCTTGGATCGCATACTCGATCGTCCGTGCCAAATCCATGGCACCCTAGACAAACCAGCCAACCATACCAACAAAGATTGCTGGGTTTTTAAGCAAGCCGGCAAGTTAAATGCCGAGACCAAGGAAAAGGGATCGCAGAGCAAGGACGATGACGAGGAACCCCGGCAGACAAACACAGGGGGGCAAAAGAAGTTTCCCCCTCAGGTCAAAATGGTGAACATGATATATGCTACACACATCCCCAAAAGGGAACGCAAGTGCGCACTAAGGGACGTTTATGCGATAGAGCCAGTCGCCCCAAAATTCAACCCATGGTCATCGTGCCTGAGGGAGTCCTGGATTAGGGGGTCCTCGGACAACCGGACTATATCCTTTGGCCGGACTGTTGGACTATGAAGATACAAGATTGAAGACTTCGTCCCGTGTCCGGATGGGAATCTCCTTGGCGTGGAAGGCAAGCTTGGCAATACGGATATGTAGATCTCCTCCCTTGTAACCGACTCTGTGCAACCCTAGCCCCCTCCGGTGTCTACATAAACCAGAGGGTTTAGTCCGTAGGACAACAACAATCATACCATAGGCTAGCTTCTAGGATTTAGCCTCTACGATCTCGTGGTAGATCAACTCTTGTAATACTCATATCATCAAGATCAATCAAGCAGGAAGTAGGGTATTACCTCCATCGAGAGGGCCCGAACCTGGGTAAACATCGTGTCCCCCGCCTCCTGTTACCATCTGCCTTAGACGCACAGTTTGGGACCCCCTACCCGAGATCCGCCGGTTTTGACACCGACATTGGTGCTTTCATTGAGAGTTCCACTGTGTCGTCACCGTAAGGCTAGATGGCTCCTTCGATCATTGGCAATGATCCGATCCAGGGTGAGGTTTTCCTCCCCGGACAGATCTTCGTATTCGGCAGCTTCGTACTGCGGGCCAACTCGCTTAGCCATCTGGAGCAGATCGAGAGCTACGCCCCTGGCCATCAGGTCAGGTTTGGAAACTTGAACTACACTGCCGACATCCGCGGAGACTTGATCTTCGACGGATTCGAACCCATGTCAGGTGCACCACACAATCACAACGAGCATGATTTAGCTCTGCTGTCGGACAGTGTTCGGGAGATCACACCTGCAACCATTCCGGCCCTCAATCCGGAACAAATTGCGCCATCTGAGGACGGGTGGATGGACCCCGCCACGGAGGCCGCACACTCAGTGGCGATAGAGCCGAGTACTGACTTCACCTCCTACAAGACCCATGTTGCCGAACTGTTGGATTCGTCCCCGGCCACGGACTCCGAGCCGCCTGCGTCCGTGCCCATCAAAACCGATTGGGCACCGATCATGGAGTTTACCTCCGCGGATATCTTTCAGCACTCGCCTTTTGGCGACGTACTAAACTCGTTGAAGTCTCTCTTCCTGTCAGGAGACCCTTGGCCGAACTATGTTCGGCTAGAATGGGATGCGGACGACGAACAAATTCGCGCCCCACCCACCACCCACTTAGTAGCCACTGTCGACGATTTAACCGACATGCTCGACTTCGGCTCCGAAGACATCGACGGTATGGACGACGCTGCAGGAGACGAACAAGAACCACCGCCCACAGGGCGCTGGACTGCCACCTCATCGTATGATATATACATGGTGGACACCCCCAAAGAAGGCGATGGCGATAAGACAACGGAGGATAATCCCTCCAAGAAGCAATCCAAGCACCAATGTCAGCGGCACCGCTCTAAGTCCCGCCATAGCAAAAGCAGCGATACCAGCACAAGAGACAATAGCGCTCCAGATAGTGCCGAAGACGGTGATAATCCCCTCCAGCCAGATCTTGAGCGGGAGGATGAACAAGCTAGCCCTCCGGAACAGGCAGCAGACGGAGAATCAGAGGACGACAATTACATACCTCTCTCCGAAGACGAGATGAGCCTCGGCGATGAAGAATTTATCGTGCCTGAGGATCCCGTCGAACAGGAGCGCTTCAAGCGCCGGCTTGTAGCCACAGCAAACAGCCTGAAGAAAAAGCAACAACATCTTCGAGCTGATCAAGATCTGCTAGCGGATAGATGGACTGAAGTCCTGGCGGCCGAGGAATACGAACTCGAGCACCCAACCAAGAGTTACCCAAAGCGCAGGTTGCTACCTCAACTCGAGGAAGAAGCATTGAAACCTACATCACCAGCATATGATGCAGCTGATCGGCCACCTCGTGGCCAAGACAGAGAGGCATATCAGCCAGAAGTCCAGCCCGCACCCCGCCGCCATTCAAACAAAAATACCAAGGCCCGGGGCAACACGCGGGACCTGCAAGACGTATTGGAAAACAAAACAAAACAGGCAAGATCGATCTACGGATCACGGGGTCGCGCCCCAACACGTGACGATGATCGTCACGCCGGATACACTAAAAGCAAATCCGGCCGGGCCGAACACAGCAGACAAGACTCGTATGAACTGCGTCGTGATATAGCCCGGCACAGAGGCGCCGCACACCCCTTATGCTTCACTGATGAAGTAATGGATCACGAATTCCCAGAGGATTTTTAACCCATAAACATTGAATCATATGATGGTACAACAGATCCCGCGGTATGGATCGAGGATTTCCTCCTCCACATCCACATGGTTCGCGGTGATGATCTACATGCCATCAAGTACCTCCCACTAAAACTCAAAGGACCAGCTCGGCATTGGCTGAATAGCTTGCTTGCAGACTCCATTGGCAGTTGGGAGGATTTGGAAGATGCATTCCTTGACAACTTCCAGGGCACTTATGTGCGACCACCGGATGCTGGTGACTTGAGCCATATAACTCAGCAGCCAGGAGAATCGGCCAAGCAATTCTGGACCCGGTTCCTAACTAAGAAAAACCAAATTGTCGACTGTCCGGATGCAGAGGCCTTGGCGGCATTTAAGCATAACATCCGTGACGAGTGGCTCACCCGACACCTCGGCCAGGAGAAGCCAAAGTCTATGGCAGCCCTCACGACGCTCATGACCCGCTTTTGCGCGGGCGAAGACAGCTGGCTGGCTCGCAGCAACAACACATCAAGAAGTCATGGCACTTCAGATACAAAGGATACTAACGGCAGGCCACGTCGTAACAGACACAAGCGCCGCAACAACGGCGTCAACGCCGAAGACACGGCAGTCAATGCGGGATTCAGTGGCTCTAAATCCGGTCAGCGGAAAAAGCCATTCAAAAGAAGTAATCCGGGCCTGTCCAGTTTGGACCGCATACTCGATCGCTCGTGTCAAATTCACGGGACCCCCGATAAGCCAGCCAATCACACCAACAGAGAATGCTGGGTGTTCAAGCAGGCCGACAAGTTGAACGCAACAAGGACAAGGGGCTGCATAGCCACGACTAGGAGGAGCCTCGGCCGCCGAACACAGGAGGACAGAAGAGGTTCCCTCCACAAGTGAAAACGGTGAACCTGATATATGCAACCGACATTCCCAAGAGGGAATGGAAGCGTGCACTAAGGGACGTCTATGCGATGGAGCCAGTCGCCCCAAAGTTCAACCTATGGTCCTCTCATTCGATCACCTTCGATCGCAGGGACCACCCCACTAGTATCCGTCATGGCGGATCTGCCGCATTGGTCCTTGACCCCATCATCGACGGATTTCACCTCACTCGAGTCCTTATGGACGGCGGCAGCAGCCTGAACCTGCTCTATCAGGATACAGTGCGCAAAATGGGTATAGACCCCTCGAGGATCAAACCCACTAAAACCACCTTTAAAGGTGTCATCCCAGGTGTAGAGGCCCATTGCACGGGCTCAATCACACTGGAAGTGGTCTTCGGATCTCCGGACAACTTCCGAAGCGAGGAATTAATCTTCGATATCGTCTCGTTTCGCAGTGGCTATCACGCACTGCTTGGGCGAACCGCATTTGCCAGATTCAATGAGGTACCGCATTATGCATACCTCAAGCTCAAAATGCCAGGACCTCGCGGGGTTATAACAGTCAATGGCAACACAGAACTCTCACTTCGCACAGAGGAACACACTGCGGCCCTCGCAACAGAAGCACAAAGCAGCCTTTTAAGGCAAACCGTCAATTCGGCGATAAAGTCCCCCGGACACCTTCAAGCGAGTCCGGAGTAACCTGTAACAGGATCGCCTGGCACGTTCAGAGCTCGCCTAGCAATTCGGCCCCCGTCCTAGTCCCAGTCAAGCAACGAAATATGTGGCGCACGTACATAATAACGCACTAAAAATACCATGGGCATAGGCGGGGGCACGACCAGGGCACGTCCCACAATGCGGCTCAACTGCCCCAGGGGATGTATACCTTTATCATTTTCTCTCTTTCAGGACCTTACTCTCTGGAAGCCCTTTTTGGCAGTCTGATCGCTGGACACATTACGGGAAGGAACAACCAAGGAGGCAAGAAGCTAAGACGTACAAGGGAATCCCCAGGTGGTCTCTGATAACAATCGAAGTACCCGTTTTAAATACCCATACGCAGCTTGCCCTTGGATAGGACATGTCAAATAGTCCTATTTTTGCTTATTGCACTACTTGTATCAGTACGCTTCGACGTATTATTTAAATAACAATGCATAGCATTAGTCTATTATTGCATTACCCTTCCTTTTTTTCCTTGTCTGTTTATTTATGAAAAATTGCACTCGTACATTCTGGTATGACCAGTATGCCAGGGGCTTCAGTATACCCCATAATACGGCGTGAGAAGTCCGAACACTTTCGACAGTGCGGCACCCCGAACTTATAGCATTATATGCATCAGCTCTGAATCATGTCTTGGGTCAATAGTTGGGTTTGCCCGGCTCCCATGTTTTGGTACCTTACGTTCCGCAATATCGGCTAAGGTAGCGCTGGGAGAACTACTGCGATTGTGTCCCGGTTCTTCTGGATGAGCACCTCAGTAGAGAAAGCCGAAAACTGACTGTCATGATAAGGCGAGAGTTGGTCGCTGTTTGAGAGGTCTCAAGTCCTTAAAGACTTTTTCCGCTTCGGGCGAGGAGTCGGCCTTGCCCGACTTAGGCGTATATAGCGCCCCAAATTCGGCCTTCCGAATACTAGGGGCTTCGCCAAAATTTAAAATTGTAGACTTCTATGGCTAAGTGAGAGTGATAAAGCCTTATAGTCCGATTGCCTGGTTCGTTGTGCTGAACACCTCCCTCGAAGGACCCAAAATTGTGATAAAGAGTGCTTAGGTTTATCCCGAACACCTCAGTACTAGTTACATGGGGGCAGAAGCCGACGACTGGCCAACTCTCAGATTTTATAAACGGCCGCACATAAGGTAATATTTTAAATTCACAAGCGTTGCATAGCGCAAATGAACTCGTTTCATATTACAGGATCACATGAGTACATTCATTCGAATATTACATCCTTAGCACATTCCTCCACCACAAGGCGAGAACCCTTCAGGACACTGTTATAATACATTTCAGGGTGGCGATGCTCCTTGCCTTCCGGCGGCCCCTCCTTCATCAGCTTCTCGGCGTCCAGCTTCGCCCAGTGCACCTTTGCCCGGGCAAAAGCCCTGCGCGCACCCTCGATGCAGACGGACCGCTTTATGACTTCAAGCCGTGGGAAGGCATTCACAAGCCGCCTCACCAGGCCGAAGTAGCTATCAGGCAGGGGATCGTCAGGCCACATCCGGACTATAAGACCCTTCATGGCCTGTTCGGCCGCCTTGTGGAGCTCGACCAGTTGCTTCAGCTGGTCGCTCAAGGGCATGGGGTGTTCGGTCCCAGTATACTGAGACCAGAACAACTTCTCCGTCGAGCTCCCCTCCTCGGCCCGGTAGAACTCCGCGGCATCTGACACACTGCGGGGTAGATCTGCGAACGCTCCTGGAGAGCTCCGAAGTCGGGTAAGTAAAAGGAAATTTTCTTTCACATGCTTGCTTTGCATAATGAATGCCTTACCTGCCGCTATCTTATTAACCACCTCAATTTCCTGGAGGGGCTTTTGGGCTTCGGCCTTGGCATGTTTTGCGCTTTCAAGGGCCTTCGCAAGCTCAGACCCTTGTGTCTTAGAGTCACGCTCCAAGGACTCATGCTTTTGGACGAGGGCCTGGAGCTCTTGCTGCACCTCGCCTACTCGGGCCTCTTGTTTCTCTCGCTCGATGTGCTCCTTGGCCGCCTTGTCCTCGGCCTCGGACAGCACCTTCTTCAGGGTCGCCACTTCGGTCGTGGCCCCTAGCAAAATTCATGACGATCCTATGATCTAAGCAACCACCCTTATTTTTTCTTATCAATATACAGACGGGGTATCACTTACCTTTGTTCTCTTCGAGCTGCCTCTTGGTAAGGCCGAGCTCTTCCTTAGACCGCTCAAGGTCCCGCTTCAGTGCGGGGACCTCCGCAGTACGTGCGGCAGCAGCCAGCAGTGAAGCCTGCATATGCACATAGACATATTATGATTAGACTCCTGCGATTATTATTTGATCCTCTGTTCGGCTTTTCTTCGCGAACGCCAAACAGAGCATCAGGGGCTACTGTTTATGACATAATATTTTCTTATAATTTGATTACTTACCTCAAAGCCTGTTAGGAGGCTGGCACAGGCTTCAGTCAGTCCGCTTTTGGCGGACTGAACCTTCTTGACCACCGCACTCATGATAGTACGGTGCTCTTCATCAATGGACAGCAAGTTGTCCGATGCCTCTGGATGGACAGAGGTCATCGGCACAGACAGCTCGCCCCCCTTAGCGAGGGGTCGCCCGACGGAGTCTGGAACCACTGGAGGTTCCGGCACAGTATTCAGCTAGGGGCCAAACTTGTTTCCCCCGCCATTGGAGCCCTTGGGAGTCTTGTTCCCCATGCGCCCAGTGTCCGGGATGTCACCTTGGGGCGCCTCCAAGACTATCTCCCCTTGAGCTACTACCCTTCGAGACAACACCTCAGCATCGTCCGTAGGGCGGGGGGAGGTGGCGGTCGGGAGTGAATCGTTGTTCATCGCCAACGGATCCAAAGACCCATCCGAAGAGGATACGTCAATATGGGCCTTGGAGGGACTGCATGATCATGTTCGGTATGATAAGGAGTAATAAAACGAAACATACCAAAACTATTATGGTATCCGGATACTTACGACTTCGCCAGGGGCTTTTTCCTGGGCAACCACTCCTCTTCGCTGAAGGCGGAGGTGGTGGAGTTGTCCGGAAGGAGGGTTCTTCCCTTCTTGGACCCTTCAGCCGCCCCGGACGGGGCGGCCTTCCTTTTCTTGTCTCCCCCGGCTGGGGGGGAGAACTTTCCTCTTCCTCCTCCTCGTTTTGGTGGGAGGAGTGCGCCTTGGTGCTTTCGGACGATGAGTCTGATATAACCTTACGCCGGAGACCCTTCCTGGTCCCCGTGGCCTTCTTCTTGGCCTTCTTCTCCGGCACCTCATAAGGTGCCGGAACCAGCATCTCCGTTAGGAGAGCATCTGCTGGATCTTCGGGCAGGGGAGCTGAACAATCGATCCGCTCCGCTGTCACTACCCAGTCCTGTTAAATGGCGTGGAGGCTTAGATCCCATGCATGGTTATACTGGGGAAATGAACATCTTATGAGATATAAAAGACTTGCCGGATTAGTAGGGTGCTTTGCGCTGAGTCCGCGGTCCTCGGTAAGGGGAGGAGGTACCTTGGCGCCCTTGAACAGCACCCACAAATTGAATGCCCGTCTTTGACACGGGAGGATCCGGCGGAAGAGCATGACTTGGACCATGTTGACGAGCTTGATTTTCTTGCTCATCATATTTTTGATGCATGTCTGGAGTCCGGTCAGCTCTACCGGGGAACCCCAGGACAGGCCCTTCTCTTTCCAGAAGGTGAGCCGCATGGGGATTCCGGATCGAAATTTCGGGGCCGCCACCCAGTTGGTGTCGCGCGGCTTGGTGATGTAGAACCATCCCGATTGCCACCCCTTTATGGTCTCCACATAGGAGCCTTCGAGCCAGGTGACGTTGGGCATTTTTCCCACCATGGCGCCTCCGCACTCCGCTTGCTGGCCGACCACCACCTTCGGTTTAACATTGAAGGTCTTCAGCCACAGGCCAAAGTGGGGCTTGATGCGGAGGAAGGCCTCGCACACGACGATAAACGCCGAGATGTTGAGGATGAAATTGGGGGCCAGATCGTGGAAATCCAGCCCGTAGTAGAACATGAGCCCGCGGACAAATGGGTGGAGGGGAAATCCCAGTCCGTGGACGAAGTGGGTAAGGAAAACCACCCTCTCATGGGGTTCTGGAGTAGGGATGATCTGCCCCGCATCTGGCAGCCGGTGCGTGATATCCGCGGCCAGATATCCGGCTCCCCGCAGCTTTGTGATGTTCTCCTCCGTAACGGAGGAGACCATCCACTTGCCTCCCGCTCCGGACATGCTTGGAGTGGTTTGAGGAGAAAAAACGCGAACTTGGGCGCTGGAGCTCGAGTGCGCAAGAATGGATGAGCAAGGAGGAAGAAGGCGTGGGTGAAAAGGGTGAATCATTGTCCCTTTATAAGGGTGGAAGAAGCTATGCGCATCCCCACCTACCTGGTAAACTCGCTTATTCCCCAAACGCCGTAATTGATAGCGCGGTTGGGTTACCCACACCCGTATTGATGAGAATCCTGTGATAAGGGGACACGATCTCTGCTTCGACAAGATGTGCCAAGGAAACTGCCTCGCAATATGTGCAGTGGCTGGTTGTGAAAAACGGTTCGAATAATGACCGGGCCGTGGTGTGATGTCATGCTGCAAAAATGCATCAGCAGATTAGATTTGTGGAAATATTATTCTCTCTACGGTGGTATGTGGAATTTGTTTGCAGAGCCGGACACTATCCTTGTGTTCAAAATCTTCTATGGAGTATTCAGAGGAGGAACCCGCCTTGCAATGTCGAAGACAATCTGCGCGCCGGACTCATCATCATTGAAGCCTGGTTCAGGGGCTACTGAGGGAGTCCTGGATTAGGGGGTCCTCGGACAGCCGGACTATATCCTTTAGCCGGACTGTTGGACTATGAAGATACAAGATTGAAGACTTCGTCCCGTGTCCGGATGGGACTCTCCTTGGCGTGGAAGGCAAGCTTGGCAATACGAATATGTAGATCTCCTCCCTTGTAACCGACTCTGTGTAACCCTAGCCCCCTCCGGTGTCTATATAAAACGGAGGGTTTAGTCCGTAGGACAACAACAATCATACCATAGGCTAGCTTCTAGGGTTTAGCCTCTATGATCTCGTGGTAGATCAACTCTTGTAATACTCATATCATCAAGATCAATCAAGCAGGAAGTAGGGTATTACCTCCATCGAGAGGGCCCGAACCTGGTTATGTCCCCCGCCTCCTATTACCATCCGCCTTAGACGCACAGTTCGGGACCCCCTACCCGAGATCCGCCGGTTTTGACACCGACAGTGCCCGATAACTTTTGATCGTCGGGATCATCCGACCAGTATCCGGCATGGCGGATCAGCCGCACTAGTCCTGGACCCAATCATCGATGGATCCCACCTAACGCGAGTCCTCATGGACGGTGGCAGCAGCCTCAATCTGCTCTATCAGGATACAGTGCGCAAAATGGGCATTAACCCATCACGGATCAAGCCCACAAGGACTACCTTTAAAGGAGTCATACCAGGTGTAGAGGCCCGCTGTATGGGCTCAATCACACTAGAGGTAGTCTTCGGATCACCAGACAACTTCTGAAGCGAGGAATTAATCTTCGATATCGTCCCCTTTCGTAGCGGCTATCACGCACCGCTTGGATGAACAACATTTGCTCGATTCAATGCGGTACCTCACTATGCTTATCTTAAGCTCAAGATGCCTAGTCCACGTGGCGTTATAACGGTCAACGGAAACACGAAACGCTCCCTCCGTACAGAGGAGCACACCGCCGCCCTAGCAGCAGAAGTACAGAGCGGCCTTTCCAAGCAGAACTGTAATCCGGCTGTCGAGCCCCTGGACACCGTTAAAAGAGTCCAGACTATGCTGCAACAGAACATCTCGGCTCGTCAAGAGCTCGATTAGCAATTCGGCCTCTGTCCCAGCCCAGACCAAGTAGTGGCATTCCTACCACGCATACATAATTACGCACTCAAAATTCCATGGGCATCGACGGAGGCACAACTAGTTTGTGATCCATAGTTCGGCTCGACTGATCCCGGACACACGTATACTTCTACCATTTCCTTTTTTCTTTTTCAGATTTTCTTTTACATAAGCCTTCTTCGATGGCCGGATTACTGGCCCTGTCAAAGGATGAAATACACCAAGGAAGCAAGGAGCTTTGACGTACAAGGGAGGCCCCAGGTGGTCTCTGCTAACGATCGCTATACCTGTTTTACATACCCGCACGCAGCTCGCTCTTGGTCATGGCATGTTAAATAGCCCTACTCACTTATTGCATTACTTGCACAAGTACGCCTCGACGTATTAATCAAATCACAAGGGAAATTAATTGGCAGCGTCAGCTTATTACCTTTTTTTCCTTGCCTTTGTATTTATTACTCACCGCACTCGTACACCCTAGTACGTATTACTTTGCCAGGGGCTTCATGACGCCCCGCAATACGGCAAGAAAGTCCGAACATTTTTACATCACGGTTCGGCACCCCAAACTTATAGCATTATATGCATCGGCTCCGAATCATGTCTTTGGTCAATAGTTGGGTTGCCCGGCTCCTGTGCTTACTACCTTACGTTCCGCTATATCGGCTAGGGTAGTAAAGGGAGAACTACTGCGATTGTGCCCCGATTCTCCCAGACGAGCACCTCAGTAGAGAAAGCCGAAAACTGACTGTCATGATTCGGCGAGAGCTGGTCAGCTGTTCGAGAGGTTTCAAATCCTTAGAGATTTTTTTCCGCTTTATGCGAGGAATCGGTTTCTATCCGATCAGGCGTGTATAGCGCAACTGGTTCGGCCTTCCGATACCAGGGGCTTCGCCAAAATTCTCATTGTCAAACTCCTATGGGTAAGTGAGGGCGATAAAAGCCGTATAGTCCGATTGCCTTGTTCGTTGCGCTAAACATCTCCTTTAAGGACCAGAAGGTGGAGTAAAGAGTGTTTAGATTTATCTCGAACACCCCCGTAGTATCTACGTGGGGGCAGAAACCGATGACTGGTTAACCCTCAGACTTCATAAACGGCCGCACAGGAGGTAAAATTTTAAGAGTCACAAGCATTATATTACATAACGACCTTGTTTCATATTACAGGACAGGACAACATGAATGTTTTCATGGGAATATCACATCCTTCACACATTGCTCCACCACAAGGCGGGATCCCTCCAGGACACTATCAAAATATAGCTCGGGTCGACGGTGCTCCTTGCCCTCAGGCGGTCCCTCGGTCATCAGCTTCTTGGCATCCATCTTCGCCCAGTGCATCTTGACACGGGCAAAGGCCATCCGTGCACCTTCAATGCAGACCGACCGCTTCACGACTTCAAGCCATGGGCAGGCACTCACAAGCCGCTTCACAAGTCCGAAGTAGCTGCTGGGCATAGGCTCGGCAGGCCATAGCCGGACTATTAGGTCCTTCATGGCTAGCTCGGCCGCCTTGTGCAGCTCGACCAGCTGTTTCAGCTGGTCGCTGAAGGGCACCGGATGTTCTGGTCTGAGGTATTGAGACCAGAACAGCTTCTCCGTAGAACTCCCTTCTTCGGCTCAATAGAACTCGGCAGCATCCGATACGCTGCGCGGCAAATCCGAAAACGCCCCTGGAGAGCTCCAAATTCGGGTAAGTAAAAGGAACGTTTCCTTCACAGACTTGCTTTGCATAATGAAAGCCTTACCCGCCGCGATCTTCTTGACCGCCTGGATTTCCTGGTGGGTGCTCTGGGCTTCGGCTCGGGCATCTCGTGCGCTCTGGCGGGCCTTCGCAAGTTTGGACCCTTGCGTCTTAGAATCACGCTCCAAGGACTCATACTTCTTAACGGCGTCCTGGAGCTCTTGCTGGACCTCGCTGACCCGGGCCTCGTGCTTCTCGCGCGCGGCGCGTTCCTTGGCCGCTTTGTCCTCGGCCTCGGCTAATGCCTTCTTGAGGGCTGCCACCTCGGTCGTGGCCCCTAATAAAGTTCATGACACTTTGGTCAGCACGAACCATTCATCCATTCTAAAAATACACGCAGGTTACTGCATACCTTGGATATTCTCCAGCTGCTTCTTCACGAGGCCGAGCTCTTCCTCGGCCCGCTCCAGGTTCTGCTTCAGTTTGGAGACCTCTGCAGTATGAGCGGCAGCAGCCAGCAGCGACGCCTGCTTATTCACATAGACATCTTATGTGAGGCTCCTGCGATATTTTGATCCTTTGTTCGGCTTTTTTTTCGAACACCGAACAGAGCATCAGGGGCTACTGTCTACACGGCGGTATTCTTCCTACAATTACATTACTTGCCTCAAAGCCTGTTAGAAGGCTAGCGCAGGCTTCGGTCAGTCCACTTTTGGTGAACTGAACCTTCTCGATAACTGTACCCATAAGGGTACGGTGTTCATCCACAATGGAAGCGCCTCGCAGCGCTTCCAGCAGATTATCCGGTGCCTCTGGTTGGACAGAGGCCGCCGGTGGAACAGGCATGCCTCCTCCTTTCAGGGAAGGCCGCTCGCCTGACTCCGGAGCCGTGTGGGTCCCCGGAATGGTATCTGGATGGGGGCCGAATTGAACTTGTCCCCCATCACCAGTCCCCATGGGGGCTTTTTCCCCCATGTGACCGGTGACCGAGGAGTTATCTTTTGGCATCACCTCGACAGCCTCCGGAGCCTCTCCCTAGCCTGGGAAGGTCCTTTGGGACACCACCTCTTCATTACCCTTGGCCGGGGGAGAGTGAGCGGGCGGCGGTGACACGCTGGCCATCTCCTTTGAATCTAGCGAACCTCCAGTTGAGGATCGCGGGGAGCTGTCACGGGCCGGACTGCAATGGCATAATTTAAACATATTAATATTACAAAGCGGAAAGACCAGACGTTGAGACGTGCATAGGGTTTTTCTGTACTTACGATGCGGCCCGAGGCTTTTGGTCCGGGGGGGTCGCTCCGGACTGCTATCGACATCCCACGCGGAGTTACCCGCGAGGGAGCCCTTCCCCCTCTTGGGCGCCTTCGCCTCCAGATTTGTGGAGGCCGCCCTTTTCTTCCTTCCCCCCTCGGGTGGGGAGTCGCTTGCTTCCTCCTCGTCGTCGTCGTCTTCAGCGGCCGAAAAGTGAGTCTCGTCTTCGGACGTCACATCCGGGGCACCTTTTCGGCGAGGGCCACTCCTGGTCCCCTTGGCCGTTTTCTTGGCCTTCTTCTCCGGCATTTCATAGGGAGCCAGAAACAACATCTTTGTCAGAAGTGGGAATTCTTGGTCTTCGGGCAGCGGAGCCGGACAGTTAATCCGTCCTGCTACGTCGATCCAGGCCTGACGAAATCGATAGGAAGGCTTAGACTCCTTCCTCAAAATATGCCAGTAAAGGGTATACCTTGAAAACATGAAAGAACTTACCGAATTCGCCTGGCGCTTTAAGCTAAGCCCGCGATCCTCGGTCGTGGGTGGTGGTGTCTCGCCGGCCTTGAAGAGCACTTTCCAGATGTCTTCGTGCATTGTGCCGAAGAGCTCTAGTAGCGTCTGGTGCTTGGCCGGGTCGAACTCCCACAAATAGCAAGTCCGGCGTTGGCAAGGAAGGATCCGGCGAACAAGCATAACCTGGATCACGTTAACAAGCTTGATTTTCTTGGTTATCATGTTCTGGATGCACGTCTGGAGCCCAGTCAGCTCGTTCGAGGAACTCCAGGTTAGGCCCCTCTCTTGCCAGGAGGTTGTCACAGCCCTAGCTTAGCCTTTGCTTGTCCTTGCATGATCATTACGTCATCATGTTAAATTTTCTTAGGAAGTTGAAATGGGGATGACAGAACCCCCAGAACCCCCTGGAAACAACTAGGGTTTACTAAAATATTTTTCAATGAACCTGAAATGCCCTTCAAAAATGTTCATCATCTTTGCCTTGGTCTAGAACCTCTGACAAAGATGGTTCACATTTTTCTAGGACTGCATTGGGTCACTGAATTAAATCATACTCTATTTGCATTTGGGCATTTAAATGCTATAAAATATTTTAAATGTCCAAATAATCATAAACTAAAATGTTTACTGTTGGAAATATTCCAAACAGTGGGCATGAGCAGTTTCATGATTTTTGAGTTAGTCCTAGTATTTTTAGAAAAGCCCTGAAGTTGCAGAAATAATAAAAACAGGAAATAATAAAAAGAAAGGAACTTACCTGGCAAAGCCCACCTGGCCGGGTACTGTAGCAGCCAGCTGGGCAAAGCCAGCCCAGCCCATCAGGGGCTCCTCCCTGTCGTCTTCCACCTCCTGCCAGTAGGCAGGAGGGCGTGTGGCCGCCGTGCGCGCACACGCGCCCCGGCCACCTCCTGCTTTCCGCTCCCCCCCCCGACGCCATGGCCTTCTCTGGTGATGCCACGCAATCCCTGACCCCTCTCACTCTTCCCCGTGGCCCTCCTCTCCTCTGCTTCCTCTCTCTCACCTGCGCAGAGCGCCGCCGTCGCCGCCGCTCGCTGTTGTCGTGGCCACAGCCACTACCTCGCCTCACCAACGCGCTTAGAGGCTCCGCCTGGTCCCCCTCTTCCTCCTCGCCAAGCCACGCAAGCTGAGGATCACCATGCCGTCGTCTTCGAGCTCGTCACCAACGCATCTGCTCGCCGGACTTCGTCGTTCGATTCGCCACCTCCGACGCTTCCCCGAGCATGCTGGCCATCCCTACGTCACCACAGTGAGCCCCTGAGTCATTTCCCCCTTCTCCCTTGGTCGCTTTCGACCTCTAGGCCATAGCCCCATCTTGGCCGAGAACTCCACGCCGCCGGTGATGTCGCCGCCGTCACCGCAGCCACTGAGGCCCGAAACCAAGCGCGGAACCGTGCTCCTAGTATCTTCAAGATCTCGGTGAGCCCCTTAGCCAGCCCTCCCGTCCTCTGTGGCCTCGCCCCGCTC
Organism: Aegilops tauschii subsp. strangulata; assembly: GCF_002575655.3. Classification (NCBI taxonomy): domain Eukaryota; kingdom Viridiplantae; phylum Streptophyta; class Magnoliopsida; order Poales; family Poaceae; genus Aegilops; species Aegilops tauschii. The sequence goes on along the minus strand of NC_053039.3, from coordinate 72,259,500 downwards.
GAACCCGTAGCTCCGGCCGCCGCTGTTTCGGTCGCCGCCGTTGAGCCTAGCCACCGCAGCTCCGGCCACCACCACTGGTCGACGCAGCTCGCTCCCAGGAGCACGTAGGAGCAAACCCCGCCTCAAACCGTGGGCTGTAGCGAAGTCCCGACGATCTCCGCCGCGCGAAATGGTCGTCGCCGGCGAAACTCCGGCGATTGATGACATGGACATATTTAGGCGCTAACCCAACCAGCTAATCACCCTAACAGCCACTGACAGCGGGCCCTACCGCAGGGTCAAACCTAGTCAGCATTGGGTTTGACCGGGTTTAGCCCCTGTGTCACTGACGTGTGGACCCCACACGTCAGGTTTGACCTAGAATAGCCCCGGTTGACCTGCTGACGTCATGCTACTGTCATGCTGACGCAATAAAGCTTTTCTGGTGTTTTTATTAATTCAGGAAATTCCAGAAAATGCCCAAAACTTCTAAAATTCATAGAAATTCAACCATAACTCAGAATGAAATAAATTATATATGAAAAATGATCAGAAAAATCCAATCTATCCATCTGTACTAGTTTCATGCATGTTTAAACAAGTTAACTTGTTGTTTAGTGCAAAACATGATAAAGCACTATTTAAGATCACAAGTGAGTTTGAACTTTGAATCTTTGGTTCAAAATAGCTCAAACCCATCTGGTTGTAGTTGCATTAGCCCAACACACTCATTTTACCATGTCATGATCATGCATCATATTGTTGCATTGCATTGATTGTGTTTCTTCTCTGTTGCCGGTATTTGTTCCCCCTCAGTAAGACGTGGTTCCGACGATGAGTTCGATGACACCGATGAAGAACTATACTATCTTCAGAAGTGCAGGCAAGCAAAAACCCCTTGTTCATTCCGATACAATCCCACTCTCTCGCTCCTGCTCTCTTTTACTGCATTAGGACAACAACGATTCAACTGTTACATGCTGCGGTAGTTGAACCCTTTTCCTCTGCATGACCTGTCATTGCCACAGTAAATAGATGAAACCCACTAGCATGAGTAGGAGTTGTTTGAGCCCTGATGTGCCTACTCATTCATGCTTGTTTGTCATGCCTGCTACTGCTTAGAGTTGAGTCAGGTCTGATTCATCGGGGATGAATTGGAATGGTGATGAACATGTCCTACTGTGTGTGAGCTAACTGTGTGAACACGATTTGGTAAAGGTAGCGGTGAGAGGCCATGTAGGAGTACATGGTGGGTTGTCTCATTGAAGCCATCCTCAGGAACTGAGTTATGTGTTTGTGATCCATGAAACAGCTACTACCATGCATTGGGCCCTGAAATATGACCCCGCTCGACTTCTTAACCACCCTAGTCCTCTGTCCAGGAGTTGCAAGTAGTTTCTAGTGTTTGTAGTATGCTGGAGGCCGTGCGCAGCGCTAACCCGAGGGGTGGGCTGTGATGCGGTAGGCACGTGGCCGGGTATGCCGGGTGCCCGTTTGGTGTCGCGGAACCCTGTACACATCATTCGGGGCCGTATGTGGAAACCTCGGCCGGACTCCCTGCGGATGGAACCTGAATAGGCGATAAACCTGGACTAGAGACTTGAGTGTTTAGGTAGGTCGTGGTCTACACCCACGTCGGCTTTCGCTTGAAGTCTGCCGAGCACATGTCGTGTGCAGACGCTAAGTGGTGGAAACATGTGTGAAGAAGTACACCCCAGCAGGGTTATAAATGATCTATTTGAATAGCCGTGTCCGCGGTAATGGACTTATGGGTTGCCTATAACAGTTCATAGACAAGTGAAAGTGGATACTCTAAAATGCGCAAGATAAGCGTGAGTGCTATGGATGGCCTTCTCGTAGGGAGACGGGAGCGGATACATAGTGGTGTATTGATATGGTGAATATGTGGACTCGTGTGCACCACCTCAAAGAGTTACTTGCAGTCGTAGTTCAGGATAGCCACCGAGTCAAAGCTGGCTTGTTGCAGTTAAACTCCACCACCCCCTTTGTTGATACCGATGCATATGTAGTTAGTTCTGATGTAAGTCTTGCTGGGTACATTTGTACTCACGTTTGCCTATTTTATGTTTTTGCAGAGAGACGTCAGTCTCGCTAGTAGTTCCGCGTGGACTTCGACGTTTAGCTTGTTACCTCAGCTACGATCTTGTGCCCTCGGCAGGGTCTTGTAGATAGTCAGGCTTCTCAGCCTTCTTCATTTGTAGTTGTCTGTACTCAAACAAGTTAAGCTTCTGCATGTGCTTGTTGTTTGTATGCTTTGTATGTTGGGGTCATGAGACCCATGTTTGTAATACTTGGCTCCTCGGAGCCTAATGAATACATACTTGAGTCGTAGAGTTATGTTGTGATGCCATGTTGTATTTACACATATCGAGCATATTGTGTGTATGATTGAAATGCTTGGTATGTGTGGGATCCGACAACCTAGTTGTTTATCCTTGGTAGCCTCTCTTATGGGGAAATGTTGTCTTGTGCTTCCATGAGCCATAGTAGTCCGCTACAGCCCGGTTCACCGGAGTCCTGCTAGCCCAGCACTACTGCTCCGGAACACTTGACTGGCCGGCATGTGATTCACTTTGTTCCTATGTCTGTCCCTTCGGGGAAATGTCACGCAGTGACATCCGGAGTCCTGCCTAGCCTGCTACAGCCCGAGTTCCCGGAGTCCTGTTAGCCCAGTGCTACAGCCCGGATTCGCACGCTGCTGACCGACATGCTCGATGTTGATTCATGTATGCCTGTCCCCATAAGTTAGTGCACCTATGGGTTCACGACTAGTCATGTCGGCCCGGGTTCTCTGTCATATGGATGCTAGCTACACTATCATATACGTGAGCCAAAAGGCGCAAACGGTCCCGGGCCATGGTAAGGCGACACCCGTGGGAATACCGTGCGTGAGGCCGCAAAGTGATATGAGGTGTTACCGGCTAGATCGATGTGACTTGGAATCGGGGTCCTGACAGAGGTGAGCCGCATCGGAACTCCGGATCGGAATTCAGGAGCTGCCGCCCAGTTGGTGTCGCGCGGCTCGGTGATGTAGAACCACCCCGACTGCCACACCTTCACCGTCTCTGCAAAGGTGCCCTCGGGCCAGGTGACATTGGGCATCTTGCCCACCATGGCGCCTCTGCACTCTGCTTGTTGGCCGCTCACCACCTTCGGCTTCATGTTGAAGGTCTTTAGCCATCAGCCAAAGTGAGGTGGGATGCGGAGAAAGGCCTCGCAAACGACAATAAATGCCGAGATATTGAGGATAAAGTTGGGGGCTAGATCATGGAAGTCTAGCCCGTAGTAAAACATCAGTCCACGGACGAACGGGTGGAGAGGGAATCCCAGCCCGCGGACGAAATGTGTGAGAAACACAACCCTCTCATTGGGCTCTGGGGTAGGGACGATATGTCCCTTGGCCGGGAGTCGGTGAACGATCTCCTTGGCTAGGTATCCAGCCTCCCGGAGCTCCTCGATGTCCTTCTTCTTAACGGAGGAGGCCATCCACTTGCCTCCAGCTCTGGATCTGGACATGATTGGAGTGCTTTCTCGGACGGGGGAAGCTAGAACTTGGGCGCTGGAGCTCAAGGATGGAAGGGTAGAGAAAGAGAGAGGGCGTGGGTGAAGAAAGGGAATCCTTATCCCCTTATAAAGGCCATAAATATCAAGCGCCTCCCCACTCGCCTTAAACTCGCCTATTCCCAAGGGCCGTGTAAAGGGCACGGTTGGGTTACCCACGCCCATATTGATGAGAATCCCGCAATAAGGGGACATGATCTCTGCTTTGACAAGACGTGCCAATGGTAACCGCATCTCGAAACGTGGAGCGACAGACGAAAAACGGTTCAAAATTATGACCGGGCAGACGTGATGTCATGTTGTAAAAAGTTGTTAGCGGATTTGACTCGTGGAGTATTATATTCTCTCTCTGCGGTTGTGTGTGGTGTGTGTTACAGGTCCAGATACAACTGTTACGTCTGGAGACTATTTGGGAGTTCGGAAAGGGGAACCCGTCTTGCAATGCCGAAGACAAATCTGCGCGCCGGACTCCCCGTCATTGAAGCCAGGTTCAGGGGCTACTGAGGGAGTCCTGGACTAAGGGGTCCCCGGGCGTCCGCCCTGTTAACCATGGGCCGGACTGATGGGCTGTGAAGATACGAAGATTGAAGACTGCACCCGTGTCCGGATAGGACTCTCCTTGGCGTGGAAGGCAAGCTTGGCGACCGATTATGAAGATTCCTCCCTCTGTAACCGACCTCATGTAACCCTAGATCTTTCTGGTGTCTATATAAACCGGGGAGCTTAGTCCGGATAGGGAGATTCATTATCGTAGTCATACATGCTAGGCTTTTAGGGTTTAGCCATTACGATCTCGTGGTAGATCAACTCTTGTAATACTCATATTCATTAAGATCAATCAAGCAGGAAGTAGGGTATTACCTCCATAGAGAGGGCCCAAACCTGGGTAAACATCGTGTCCCCTGTCTCCTGTTACCATCGACCTTAGACGCACAGTTCGGGACCCCCTACCCGAGATCCGCCGGTTTTGACACCGACAATGTGATCCCGTTAATCAAATGACAACTCATGCCTATGGCTGGGAAACATAACCATCTTTGATTCAACGAGCTAGTCAAGTAGAGGCATACTAGTGACACTCTATTTGTCTATGTATTCACACATGTACTAAGTTTCCGGTTAATACAATTCTAGCATGAATAATAAACATTTATCATGATATTAGGAAATATAAATAAAAACTTTATTATTGTCTCTAGGGCATATTTCCTTCAGTTTTGGGGGTTTTGTAGGGTTAATGTAGGGGTTTCATATATTGTGTTAGCTAGCTAATTAATAGAGAGAAGTGTCCTCTCTTATCTTCGTGCTTCGTCGATGCTACGTGCTATACGTATAGAGAGGACTCGGCACGCTAGCTAGTAAGAAAATGAAGGAAACCATTAAGTACAGAAGATCATCATGAAAATATACAGAGAGAAGTGATCGACCTCTCCTTCTCCGAGAGATTGGTCGAACAACAAGTTTTCGAATATCTATCCGACGCTACTGGCTACATATATACAATATAAGATCTCTTACAATGTAATCCCCTAACATCTGAACTCAACTTCCACATGGTATTCTCTGTCTTTATTGATCACATGGTCAAGAAAGAATCCCACCAATTCCTCTTGAATTGCTCGCATGCGATCTTGTGCTAGGAGTTCATCCCGCATCTGAAACATCTAATTTGAAGAAGGGGGTCAATACATATATATGAATGAATAAAACTCAACACAAATGATGGTAATAAAATAAAATTGTGAATATTATTGCTTACGCACTTCATATTGTTTTTTAGAGTAGCCCCGCTCACAAGTCGTGTGGCGGATGGACTCGCAAACGTAGTATCCACAGTAATTATTCCCGGGTTCCTGCCACAACCACTTTACAAGAAATAGAGGTCAATCAAACTGATAAGCAAGCATGCTAAATGGTATTGATGAAACTAGCGGTTGAATCACTAGGAAATGTGCGGAACTAGCTAGTAGTACTTACTTTCGAGTGTGTAAATCGCAGCTTCCCCGGCAGTCCCGGAGCTTGTGCGGTGAATTTTTTCCAAACCCTGCCAGACAAAAAAACAATTACTTGATATCAGGAAATGAACAAAGTTGCCGATATGGTGCGATAATGATCGATTTAACTTACTTATCGAGCATTTTAGTCATGTCCGCATACTCCTGGGGATCTTTTCGTCTCGAGTCTAAGACGGTTACTAGTCCCTGCTCAAGCTTAATCTCTGGGAGAATACAGTGGAAGTTCCGCACACATGCATAACTCATCAATTACATTACTATAACCTCGACTAATAAGGGAAACCCAATATGCACAAGACATTAACACTCACTTGAAGTTGTAAGGAAAGAGTATTATATCTTTGTTTCGATTTATTACCAACGATCGTAGCAAGTTGGCCTCGGTTTCTTTGGCATGAAATTTAACCGTAAATTCATCTATGAGATTTGTGTTAATGAACCCAATATCATCGATTTGTCTTTTCTTGCATTTGACGATCTTCAATTTGCATAATATAGTGAGGATAATTATATATACATGCAATGAAAGAGCTGAGCTATATATAGAGACTTAATGACAGAAGTAGTACTTACAGATAGTAGCAAGTGACCGTTAATTTATCGAGGGCCTTTTGATTGAAAAACTGGAAGAACTCCTCAAATGGAACAGACAACAGATCAATTCCAACGAGGTCATGCTCCTCTTTAACTCTCGGCGTCAAAGTATCCTTCCCCCAGACTCCCTGCAGGTTTTCATGTACCAATCATGGAATCTTCGCATCATCATTGTTAGAGGAGGATGACCAGGTTTGACGAGAGGCTTCCCGTACTGGTATCTGAATTCGTCCACCTCCATTATATCAAAATGTGCATCGTCGTCGTGCATGTAATCTGCAGGATTGGTAGCGGGCAAGATCCCCAGATGATTAGCGACAATATCTCTAGACACCTTGAGCGGGGGGCACGATTGGTTCGCTTGTTCGCCGAGCTGGGGAATTGTTTTCCCACTTCTTCGTTCTGCTAACCTTCGATCACTACAAGTACTTCCCGACCGGGAAACTTCCTTATATGTCCTTTCAATAATGCGCTCATAGTTGGTTTGCGGCGGAGACGGTAGAGGTCGCTTCAGGGCATCTAAAGTGCGCTTCGCTTTCACTGGATCTATCTTCTCCTCCGGAGGTGGATGTTTCTTAGCTCTTTGCGTTTCAAAGAAGTCCTCCACTTCGGCTCGACAGATCTCTGTGTTTTCCTGTTCGGTCATCTCATATGGTAACTTCTCTAGAGGCTTGAGAGATGGACCGAATTTGTATTGCCTCCCCCTCTGGTCGTACTGCTAGACGCTGGAGCAGGCCGAGCGGCTGCGGCTGTCTTCTTTCGTTCCTTACGAGGCGGAGAAGGAGGCGGGGTGCTACGACGCGCCGGAGCAGCCGAAGCGGTGGCGGCTCTCTTCCGCCCTTGCTGACGAGGCGGAGGAGGAGGCGGGATGCTCGGACGCGCCGGCGCAGGCGGAGAAGGAGGTGGAGTGCCGCCACGCACCTGAGAAGCCGGAGAAGGAGGCGGAGTGCCCTGATCACTCGCCGGAGGAGGAGGCGGAGGAGGAGGCGGAGTGCTCTGACTCGCCGGAGGAGGAGGAGGAGGCGGAGGCGTCTAGTTAGGAAGGTTGATGAACTCCTTCCGCCATAGGCATGGAGTCTTCAGAGCAAAACCCAGCCGAGTCTCCCCTTCACCGGTAGGGTGGTCAAGCTCGAGCTCCTCAAATCCCTCCGCTACTTCATCCACCATCACCCTAGCATATCCTTCTGGAATCGGCCGGCAGTGAAAAGTTGCGCCGGGTTCAGGAGGTGCAATAGAGCCAACAGCCGCCTTGACTTTGAATTGCTACCATTGCGTCAGAAGGTGGCAATGTTGAGACTCCGTGATAGCATCCACGGGGTAGCTAGCAGGAGCCATGAAGACAGGCTCCTGAAGCAGCTCGGTGGAAGCCAGGCTGCTTCTCCGCTGAGATGGCGGGGTAGCTTCGGGGGTAGCTTCGACAGGTCGCTGCTACCTCTTGAGCACTGCGTTGGTTTTCCCTTGAAGAGGAAAGGGTGATGCAGCAAAGTAGCGTAAGTATATCCCTCAGTTTTTGAGAACCAAGGTATCAATCCAGTAGGAGGCCACGCACGAGTCCCTCGCACCTACACAAACAAATAAATCCTCGCAACCAACGCGATAAGGGGTTGTCAATCCCTACACGGTCACTTACGAGAGTGAGATCTGATAGATATGATAAGATAATATTTTTGGTATTTTTGTGATAAAGATGCAAAGTAAAGAAAGTAAAATAAAAAAGGCAATGGAAATAGCTTGTTGTTGGGAAATTAATATGATGGAAAATAGACCCGGGGCCATAGGTTTCACTAGTGACTTCTCTCAAGAGCATAAGTATTTTACGGTGGGTGAACAAATTACTGTTGAGCAATTGACAGAATTGAGCATAGTTATGAGAATATCTAGGTATGATCATGTATATAGGCATCACGTCCGAGACAAGTAGACCGACTCCTGCCTGCATCTACTACTATTACTCCACACATCGACCGCTATCCAGCATGCATCTAGAGTATTAAGTTCATAAGAATAGAGTAATGCTTTAAGCAAGATGACATGATGTAGAGGGATAAACTCATGCAATATGATATAAAACCCATCTTGTTATCCTCGATGGCAACAATACAATACGTGCCTTGCTGCCCCTACTGTCACTGGGAAAGGACACCGCAAGATTGAGCCCAAAGCTAAGCACTTCTCCCATTGCAAGAAAGATCAATCTAGTAGGCCAAACCAAACTGATAATTCGAAGAGACTTGCAAAGATAACCAATCATACATAAAAGAATTCAGAAGATTCGAATATTGTTCATAGATAAACTTGATCATAAACCCACAATTCATCGGTCTCAACAAACACACCGCAAAAGAAGATTACATCGAATAGATCTCCACAAGAGAGGGGGAGAACATTGTATTGAGATCCAAAAAGAGAGAGGAAGCCACCTAGCTAATAACTATGGACCCGAAGGTCTGAGGTAAACTACTCACACATCATCGGAGAGGCTATGGTGTTGATGTAGAAGCCCTCCATGATCGATGCCCCCTCCGGCGGAGCTCCGAAACAGGCCCCAAGATGGGATCTCACGGGTACAGAAGTTTGCGGCGGTGGAATTAGGTTTTTGGCTCCGTATCTGGTAGTTTGGGGGTACGTAGGTATATATAGGAGGAAGGAGTACGTCGGTGGAGCAACGTGGGGCCCACGAGGGTGGAGGGCGCGCCTAGGGGGGTAGGCGCGCCCCCTACCTCGTGGCTTCCTGGTAGCTTTCTTGACGTAGGGTCCAAGTCCTCTGGATCATGTTCGTTCGAAAAATCACGTTCCCGAAGGTTTCATTCCGTTTGGACTCCGTTTGATATTCTTTTTCTGCGAAACTTTGAAATAGGCAAAAAACAGCAATTCTGGGCTGGGCCTCCGGTTAATAGGTTAGTCCCAAAAATAATATAAAAGTGTATAATAAAGCCCAATAATGTCCAAAACAGAAGATAATATAGCATGGAGCAATAAAAAATTATAGATACGTTGGAGACGTATCAAGCATCCCCAAGCTTAATTCCTGCTCGTCCTCGAGTAGGTAAATGATAAAAACAGAATTTTTGATGTGGAATGCTACTTGGCATAATTTCAATGTAATTCTTCTTAATTGTGGTATGAATATTCAGATCCGAAAGATTCAAGATAAAAGTTCAATGTTGACATAAAAATAATAATACTTCAAGCATACTAACTAAGCAATTATGTCCTCTGAAAATAACATGGCCAAAGAAAGTTCATCCTTACAAAATCATATAGTTTAGTCATGCCCCATTTTCATCACACAAGAATGCTCTCATCATGCACAACCCCAATGACAAGCCAAGCAATTGTTTCATACTTCAGTAATCTCAAACTTTTTCAACCTTCACGCAATACATGAGCGTGAGCCATGGATATAGCACTATGGGTGGAATAGAATATGATGATGGGGGTTATGTGGAGAAGACAAGAAGGAGAAAGTCTCACATCAACGAGGCTAATCAATGAGCTAGGAGATGCCCATCGATTGAGGTTAATGCAAGGAGTAGGGATTGCCATGCAACGGATGCACTAGAGCTATAAATATATGAAAGCTCAACAAAAGAAACTAAGTGGGTGTGCATCCAACTTGCTTGCTCACGAAGACCTAGGGCACTTGAGGAGGCCCATTGTTGGAATATACAAGCCAAGTTCTATAATGAAAAATTCCCACTAGTATATGAAAGTGACAAAACAAGAGACTCTCTATCATGAAGATTATGGTGCTACTTTGAAGCACAAGTGTGGTAAAAGGATAGTAACATTGTCCCTTCTCTCTTTTTCTCTCTTTTTTTGGGCCTTCTCTTTTTTTTATGGCCTTTCTCTCTTTCTTTTTCTTCCTCACTCGGGACAATGCTCTAGAAAATGATGATCATCACACTTCTACTTATTTACAACTCAATGATTACAACTCGATACTCGAACAGAGTATGACTCTATATGAATGCCTCCGGCGGTGTACCGGGATATGCAATGAACCAAGAGTGACATGTATGAAAGAATTATGAATGGTGGCTTTGCCACAAATACTATGTCAACTACATGATCATGCAAAGCAATATGACAATGATGAACGTGTCATGATAAACGGAACGGTGGAAAGTTGCATGGCAATATATCTCGGAATGGCTATGGAAATGCCATAATAGGTAGGTATGGTGGCTGTTTTGAGGAAGATATAAGGAGGTTTATGTGTGAAAGAGCGTATCATATCACGGGGGTTGGATGCACCGGCGAAGTTTGCACCAACTCTCAATGTGAGAAAGGGCAACGCACGGTACCGAAGAGGCTAGCAATGATGGAAAGGTGAGAGTGCGTATAATCCATGGACTCAACATTAGTCATAAAGAACTCACATACTTATTGCAAAAATCTACAAGTCATCAAAAAACCAAGCACTACGCGCATGCTCCTAGGGGGATAGATTGGTAGGAAAAGACCATCGCTCGTCCCCGACCGCCACTCATGAGGAGGACAATCAAAGAACACCTCATGTTTCAAATTTGTTACATAACGTTTACCATACGTGCATGCTACGGGACTTGCAAACTTCAACACAAGTATTTCTCAAATTCACAACTACTCAACTAGCACAACTTTAATATCACTACCTCCATGTCTCAAAACAATCATCAAGCATCAAACTTCTCTTAGTATTCAACACACTCATAAGAAAGTTTTTACTAATCTTGAATACCTAGCATATTAGGATTATTTAAGCAAATTACCATGCTATTTAAAACTCTCAAAATAATCTAAGAGAAGCATGAGAGATCAATAGTTTCTATAAAACAAATCCACCACCGTGCTCCAAAAGATATAAGTGAAGTACTAGAGCAAAAACTATATAACTCAAAAGATATAAGTGAAGCACATAGAGTATTCTAATAATTTCTGAATCATGTGTGTGTCTCTCAAAAGGTGTGTACAGAAAAGATGAATGTGGTAAACTAAAAAGCAAAGACTCAAATCATACAAGGCGCTCCAAGCAAAACACATATCATGTGGTGAATAAAAATATAGCTCCAAGTAAAGTTACCGATGGAAGTAGACGAAAGAGGGGATGCCTTCTGGGGCATCCCCAAGCTTTGGCTTTTAGGTGTCCTTAGATTATCTTGGGGGTGCCATGGGAATCCCCAAGCTTAGGCTCTTGCCACTCCTTGTTCCGTAATCCATCAAATCTTTCACCCAAAACTTGAAAACTTCACAACACAAAACTCAGCAGAAAATCTCGTGAGCTCCGTTAGCAAAAGAAAACAAAAGACCACTTCAAGGTACTGTAATGAACTCATTATTTATTTATATTGGTGTTAAACCTACTGTATTCCAACTTCTGTATGGTTTATAAACTATTTTACTAGCCATAGATTCATCAAAATAAGCAAACAACACACGAAAAACAGAATCTATCAAAAACAGAACAGTCTGTAGTAATCTGTAACTAACGCAAACTTCTGGAACTCCAAAAAATCAGCCAAAATTTTAAGACCTAGACAATTTGTTTATTGATCAGCAGAAATTGGAATCAATATTTTATCACGTTCTGGTGATTTTTAACAATTATTTTCGTGAACAGAAAGTTTCTGGAATTTTCTGCAAGATCAAATAACTATCATCCAAGAAGATCCTATAGGTTTAACTTGGCACAAACACTAATTAAAACATAAAAACACATCTAACCAGAGGATAGAACAAATATTTATTCCTAAACAGAAGCAAAAAGCAAAAAACTAAAAAATAAAATTGGGTTGCCTCCCAACAAGCGCTATCATTTAACGCCCCTAGCTAGGCATAAAAGCAAGGATAGAGCTAGGTATTGCCATCTTTGGTAGGCAATCCATAAGTGGCTCTCATAATAGATTCATAAGGTAATTTTATTTTCTTTCTAGGGAAGTGTTCCATGCCTTTCTTTAATGGAAATTGGAATCTAATATTCCCTTCCTTCATATCAATAATTGCACCAATCGTTCTAAGGAAAGGTCTACCAAGAATAATAGGACATGAAGGATTGCAATCTATGTCAAGAACGATAAAATCTACGGGCACATAATTCCTATTTGTTACAATAAGAACATCATTAATTCTTCCCATAGTTTTCTTAATAGTGGAATCCGCAAGGTGCAAATTTAAAGAGCAATCATCAAAATCACGGAAACCTAGCAAATCGCACAAAGTTTTTGGAATCGTGGAAACACTAGCACCCAAATCACACAAAGCATAGCATTCATGATCTTTAATCTTAATTTTAATAGTAGGTTCCCACTCATCATAAAGTTTTCTAGGGATAGAAACTTCCAACTCAAGTTTTTCTTCATAAGATTGCATCAAAGCATCAACGATATGTTTGGTAAAGGCTTTATTTTGACTATAAGCATGAGGAGAATTTAGCACGGATTGCAACAAGGAAATACAATCTATCAAAGAGCAATTATCATAATTAAATTCCTTGAAATCCAAAATAGTGGGTTCATTAATATCTAATGTTTTGATCTCTTCAATCCCACTTTTATCAATTTTAGCATCAAGATCTAAAAACTCCGAATTTCTGGAACGCCTACTAGATAAAGGTGGGTCATATTCAGTCCCATCATTATTAAGATTCGTATTGCAAAACAAAGATTTGATAGGGGACACATCAATAACCTTTAGATCTTCATCTTTATTATCAAAGTTTTCCGCCTTAGCGGCCATCTTATTAACTAAGGTGGCCTGCTTATCCGATATTTCAGCTATTAACTTCTCAAGATGAGCAATTTGGGATCTCAAACCATCAAATTCTTTAGACATATCATCGAGCTCTTTATTCATATAACTCATAAAGCTTTTTTGTTCCTTAAGCTTGTTTCTAAAGAAATTATTATGCTCAAATTGTAAGACCATAAAACTCCTGACATTGCCTTCGATCTCTTCCAACCTTTAAAGGTGAAGATCACCAAATTTAGGTAGAGCCATCGTGACAAACAAGCAATCCAACACACGAGCAAACAAGAAGCAAGCAAAAAAGAGGCGAACGGAAAAGAGAGGGCGAATAAAACGGCAAGGGTGAAGTGGGGGAGAGGAAAACGAGAGGCACATGGAAAATAATTGTAATGCGGGAGATAAGGGTTTGTGATGGGTACTTGGTATGTTGACTTTTGCGTAGACCTCCCCGGCAACGGTGCCAGAAATCCTTCTTGCTACCTCTTGAGCACTGCGTTGGTTTTCCCTTGAAGAGGAAAGGGTGATGCAGCAAAGTAGCGTAAGTATTTCCCTCAGTTTTTGAGAACCAAGGTATCAATCTAGTAGGAGGCCACGCACGAGTCCCTCGCACCTACACAAACAAATAAATCCTCGCAACCAACGCGATAAGGGGTTGTCAATCCCTACACGGTCACTTACGAGAGTGAGATCTGATAGATATGATAAGATAATATTTTTGGTATTTTTGTGATAAAGATGCAAAGTAAAGAAAGTAAAATAAAAATGGCAATGGAAATAGCTTGTTGTCGGGAAATTAATATGATGGAAAATAGACCCGGGGGCCATAGGTTTCACTAGTGACTTCTCTCAAGAGCATAAGTATTTTACGGTGGGTGAACAAATTACTATTGAGCAATTGACAGAATTGAGCATAGTTATGAGAATATCTAGGTATGATCATGTATATAGGCATCACGTCCGAGACAAGTAGACCGACTCCTGCCTGCATCTACTACTATTACTCCACACATCGACCGCTATCCAGCATGCATCTAGAGTATTAAGTTCATAAGAATAGAGTAATGCTTTAAGCAAGATGACATGATGTAGAGGGATAAACTCATGCAATATGGTATAAACCCCATCTTGTTATCCTCGATGGCAACAATACAATACGTGCCTTGCTGCCCCTACTGTCACTGGGAAAGGACACCGCAAGATTGAACCCAAAGCTAAGCACTTCTCCCATTGCAAGAAAGATCAATCTAGTAGGCCAAACCAAACTGATAATTCAAAGAGACTTGCAAAGATAACCAATCATACATAAAAGAATTCAGAAGATTCGAATATTGTTCATAGATAAACTTGATCATAAACCCACAATTCATCGGTCTCAACAAACACACCGCAAAGGAAGATTACATCGAATAGATCTCCACAAGAGAGGGGGGAACATTGTATTGAGATCCAAAAAGAGAGAGGAAGCCATCTAGCTAATAACTATGGACCCGAAGGTCTGAGGTAAACTACTCACACATCATCGGAGAGGCTATGGTGTTGATGTAGAAGCCCTCCGTGATTGATGCCCCCTCCGGCGGAGCTCCAGAACAGGCCCCAAGATGGGATCTCATGGGTACAGAAGGTTGCGGCAGTGGAATTAGGTTTTTGGCTCCGTATCTGGTAGTTTGGGGGTACGTAGGTATATATAGGAGGAAGGAGTACGTCGGTGGAGCAACGTGGGGCCCACGAGGGTGGAGGGCGTGCCCACGGGGGGTAGGCGCGCCCCCTACCTCATGGCTTTCAGGTAGCTTTATTGACGTAGGGTCCAAGTCCTCTGGATCATGGTCGTTCCGAAAATCACGTTCCCGAAGGTTTCATTCCGTTTGGACTCCGTTTGATATTCTTTTTCTGCGAAACTCTGAAATAGGCAAAAAACAGCAATTCTGGGTTGGGCCTCCGGTTAATATGTTAGTCCCAAAAATAATATAAAAGTGTATAATAAAGCCCAATAATGTCCAAAACAGAAGATAATATAGTATGGAGCAATCAAAAATTATAGATACGTTGGAGACGTATCAGTCGCTTGCTGTGAACTGCGTCTCGTTCCTCTAGCGCTTGTACCCTTTCGTGCAGCTTCTGCAGTTGGGTCAGCTCCACTTTCCTCTTCCTCTCCCGGCCTTTGTAACCGCCTGCGTCGGGAAACCCAGCCTTCCATGAAACCGAGCCTGGCGTGCCTCGTGTCCGTCCTGGGTGCTCAGGATTCCCGAGGGCCTGTGTGAGCTCGTCGTTCTCTCTGTCAGGAACGAACGTCCCTTCCTGCGCTACGGCGATATACCCCTGAAGCCTCGTGATGGGTATTCTCAATTGCTCATTCGTCCAAACGCACTTCCCTGTTTCAGGGTCCAATGATCCACCAACCCCGAAGAACCAAGTCCTTGAACGGTCTGGCTAGTGCAATGTCTCTGGTTCGACCCCTTTATCAAGCAGGTCATTCTCAGCCTTGTCCCACAATGGCCGGGCTCTAAGGTAGCCACCTGACCCCGTGCGTGATGGGAATCGTAGCATAATTTTAAAATTTTCCTACGCTCACCAAGATCCATCTATGGAGTATACTAGCAACGAGGGAAAAGGAGTGCATCTACATACCCTTGTAGATCGCGAGCGGAAGCGTTCCAATGAACGTGGATGACGGAGTCGTACTCGCCGTGATTCAAATCACCGATGACCGAGTGCCGAACGGACGGCACCTCCGCGTTCAACACATGTACGGTGCAGCGACGTCTCCTCCTTCTTGATCCAGCAAGGGGGGAGGAGAGGTTGATGGAGATCCAGCAACACGATGGCGTGGTGGTGGATGTAGCGGGATCTCGGCAGGGCTTCGCCGAGCGTCTGCGAGAGGGAGAGGTGTAGCAGGGGAGGAGGGAGGCGCCCAAGGCTGTAATGTTGCTGCCCTCCCTCCCCCCCTTTATATAGGCCCCCTGGGAGGGGGGGCGCCGGCCAAGATCCCATCAAGGGAGGGGGCGGCGGCCAAGGGGGGAGACTTGCCCCCCAAGGCAAGTGGGGCGCCCCCCCCCCCACCCTAGGGTTTCTAACCCTAGGCGCAAGGGGGGCCCATGGGGGGCGCCCCAGCCCACTAGGGGCTGGTTCCCTTCCCACTTCAGCCCATGGGGCCCTCCGGGATAGGTGGCCCCACCTGGTGGACCCCCCGGGACCCTTTCGGTGGTCCCGGTACAATACCGATAACCCCCGAAACTTTCCCGGTGGCCGAAACTTGACTTCCTATATATAATTCTTCACCTCCGGACCATTCCGGAACTCCTCGTGACGTCCGGGATCTCATCCGGGACTCCGAACAACTTTCGGGTTTCCGCATACTCATATCTCTACAACCCTAGCGTCACCGAACCTTAAGTGTGTAGACCCTACGGGTTCGGGAGACATGCAGACATGACCGAGACGCCTCTCCGGTCAATAACCAACAGCGGGATCTGGATACCCATGTTGGCTCCCACATGTTCCACGATGATCTCATCAGATGAACCACGATGTCGAGGATTCAATCAATCCCGTATACAATTCCCTTTGTCAATCGGTATGTTACTTGCCCGAGATTCGATCGTCGGTATCCCAATACCTTGTTCAATCTCGTTACCGGCAAGTCTCTTTACTCGTACCGCAATGCATGATCCCGTGACTAACGCCTTAGTCACATTGAGCTCATTATGATGATGCATTACCGAGTGGGCCCAGAGATACCTCTCCGTCACACGGAGTGACAAATCCCAGTCTCGATCCGCGCCAACCCAACAGACACTTTCGGAGATACCCGTAGTGCACCTTTATAGTCACCCAGTTACGTTGTGACGTTTGGCACACCCAAAGTACTCCTACGGTATCTGGGAGTTGCACGATCTCATGGTCTAAGGAAAAGATACTTGACATTGGAAAAGCTCTAGCAAACGAAACTACACGATCTTTTATGCTATGCTTAGGATTGGGTCTTGTCCATCACATCATTCTCCTAATGATGTGATCCCGTTATCAACGACATCCAATGTCCATAGTCAGGAAACCATGACTATCTGTTGATCAACGAGCTAGTCAACTAGAGGCTTACTAGGGACACCTTGTGGTCTATGTATTCACACATGTATTACGATTTCCGGATAATACAATTATAGCATGAACAATAGACAATTATCATGAACAAAGAAATATAATAATAACCATTTATTATTGCCTCTAGGGCATATTTCCAACAGTCTCCCACTTGCACTAGAGTCAATAATCTAGTTACATTGTGATGAATCGAACACCCATTGCGTCCTGGTGTTGATCATGTTTTGCCCTAGGGAGAGGTTTAGTCAACGGATCTGCTACATTCAGGTCCGTATGTACTTTACAAATATCTATGTCTCCATTTTGAACACTTTCACGAATGGAGTTGAAGCGACGCTTGATATGCCTGGTCTTCCTGTGAAACCTGGGCTCCTTCGCAAGAGCAATGGCTCCAGTGTTGTCACAGAAGAGAGTCATCGGGCCCGACGCATTGGGAATCACCCCTAGGTCGGTAATGAACTCCTTCATCCAGACTGCTTCCTGTGCTGCCTCCGAGGCCGCCATGTACTCCCCTTCACATGTAGATCCTGCCACGACGCTTTGCTTGCAACTGCACCAGCTTACTGCTCCTCCATTCAAAATATACACGTATCTGGTTTGTGACTTCGAGTCATCCAGATCTGTGTCGAAGCTAGCGTCGACGTAACCCTTTACGACGAGCTCTTCGTCACCTCCATAAACGAGAAACATATCCTTAGTCCTCTTCAGGTACTTCAGGATATTCTTGACCGCTGTCCAGTGTTCCATGCCGGGATTACTTTGGTACCTTCCTACCAAACTTACGGCAAGGTTTACATCAGGTCTGGTACACAACATGGCATACATAATAGACCCTATGGCCGAGGCATAGGGGATGACACTCATCTTTTCTATATCTTCTGCCGTGGTCGGGCATTGAGCTGTGCTCAATTGCACACCTTGCAATACAGGCAAGAACCCCTTCTTGGACTGATCCATATTAAACTTCTTCAATATCTTGTCAAGGTATGTACTCTGTGAAAGACCAATGAGGCGTCTTGATCTATCTCTATAGATCTTGATGCCTAATATATAAGCAGCTTCTCCAAGGTCCTTCATTGAAAAACACTTATTCAAATAGGCCTTTATACTTTCCAAGAATTCTATATCATTTCCCATCAATAGTATGTCATCCACATATAATATGAGAAATGCTACAGAGCTCCCACTCACTTTCTTGTAAACACAGGCTTCTCCATAAGTCTGTGTAAACCCAAACGCTTTGATCATCTCATCAAAGCGAATGTTCCAACTCCGAGATGCTTGCACCAGCCCATAGATTGAGCGCTGGAGCTTGCATACTTTGTTAGCATTCTTAGGATCGACAAAACCTTCCGGCTGCATCATATACAACTCTTCCTTAAGGAAGCCGTTAAGGAATGCCGTTTTGACGTCCATCTGCCATATCTCATAATCATAGTATGCGGCAATTGCTAACATGATTCGGACGGACTTCAGCTTCGCTACGGGTGAGAAAGTCTCATCGTAGTCAACCCCTTGAACTTGTTGATAACCCTTAGTGACAAGTCGAGCTTTGTAGATGGTCACATTACCATCCGCGTCCGTCTTCTTCTTAAAGATCCATTTGTTTTCTATGGCTCGCCGATCATCGGGCAAGTCAGTCAAAGTCCATACTTCGTTTTCATACATGGATCCTATCTCGGATTTCATGGCTTCCAGCCATTTGTCGGAATCCGGGCCCGCCATCGCTTCTTCATAGTTCGAAGGTTCACCGTTGTCTAACAACATGATTTCCAGGACAGGGTTGCCGTACCACTCTGGTGCGGAACGTGTCCTTGTGGACCTACGAAGTTCAGTGGCAACTTGATCCGAAGCTTCATGATCATCATCCTTAACTTCCTCCCCAGTCGGTGTAGGCACCACAGGAACATCTTCCCGTGCTGCGCTACTTTCCGGCACGGAAGGGGTGACTATCACCTCATCAAGTTCCACTTTCCTCCCACTCAATTCTTTCGAGAGAAACTCCTTCTCCAGAAAGGACCCGTTCTTGGCAACGAAGATCTTGCCTTCGGATCTGAGGTAGAAGGTATACCCAATCGTTTCCTTAGGGTATCCTATGAAGACGCATTTTTCCGACTTGGGTTCGAGCTTTTCAGGTTGAAGTTTCCTGACATAAGCATCGCATCCCCAAACTTTTAGAAATGACAGCTTAGGTTTCTTCCCAAACCATAATTCATACGGTGTCGTCTCAACGGATTTCGACGGAGCCCTATTTAAAGTGAATGCGGCAGTCTCTAAAGCATAGCCCCAAAATGAGAGCGGTAAATCGGTAAGAGACATCATAGATCGCACAATATCCAATAGAGTGCGATTACGACGTTCGGACACACCATTTCACTGAGGTGTTCCAGGCGGCGTGAGTTGTGAAACGATTCCACATTTCCTTAAGTGCGCACCAAATTCGTGAAATAAATATTCTCCACCACGATCTGATCGTAAGAACTTTATTTTTCTGTCACGTTGATTCTCAACCTCACTCTGAAATTCCTTGAACTTTTCAAAGGTTTCAGACTTGTGTTTCATTAGGTAGACATACCCATATCTACTTAAGTCATCAGTGAGAGTGAGAACATAATGATATCCTCCGCGAGCCTCAACGCTCATTGGACCGCACACATCGGTATGTATGATTTCCAATAAGTTGGTTGCTCGCTCCATTGTTCCGGAGAACGGAGTCTTGGTCATCTTACCCATGAGGCATGGTTCGCACGTGTCAAATGATTCGTAATCAAGAGACTCCAAAAGTCCATCTGCATGGAGCTTCTTCATGCGCTTGACACCAATGTGACCAAGGCGGCAGTGCCACAAGTATGTGGGACTATCATTATCAACTTTACATCTTTTGGTATTCACACTATGAATATGTGTAACATCACGTTCGAGATTCATCAAAAATAAACCATTGACCAGCGGGGCATGACCATAAAACATATCTCTCATATAAATAGAACAACCATTATTCTCAGATTTAAATGAGTAGCCATCTCGAATTAAACGAGATCCAGATACAATGTTCATGCTCAAAGCTGGCACTAAATAACAATTATTGAGGTTTAAAACTAATCCCGTAGGTAGATGCAGAGGTAGCGTGCCGACGGCGATCACATCGACCTTGGAACCATTCCCGACGCGCATCGTCACCTCGTCCTTCGCCAGTCTCCGTTTATTCCGTAGTTCCTGTTTTGAGTTACAAATATGAGCAACCGCACCGGTATCAAATACCCAGGAGCTACTACGAGTACTGGTAAGGTACACATCAATTACATGTATATCACATATACCTTTGGTGTTGCCGGCCTTCTTGTCCGCTAAGTATTTGGGGCAGTTCCGCTTCCAGTGACCACTTCCCTTGCAATAAAAGCACTCAGTTTCAGGCTTGGGTCCATTCTTTGACTTCTTCCCGGCAACTGGCTTACCGGGCGCGGCAACTCCCTTTCCGTCCTTCTTGAAGTTCTTCTTACCCTTGCCCTTCTTGAACTTAGTGGTTTTATTCACCATCAACACTTGATGTTCTTTTCTGATCTCCACCTCCGCTGATTTCAGCATTGAATATACCTCAGGAATGGTCTTTTCCATCCCCTGCATATTGAAGTTCATCACAAAGCTCTTGTAGCTTGGTGGAAGCGACTGGAGGATTCTGTCAATGACCGCGTCATCCGGGAGATTAACTCCCAGCTGAGACAAGCGGTTATGCAACCCAGACATTCTGAGTATGTGCTCACTAACAGAACTATTCTCCTCCATTTTACAGCTGAAGAACTTGTCGGAGACTTCATATCTCTCGACCCGGGCATGAGCTTGGAAAACCATTTTCAGCTCCTCGAACATCTCATATGCTCCATGTTTCTCAAAACGCTTTTGGAGACCCGGTTCTAAGCTGTAAAGCATGCCGCACTGAACGAGGGAGTAATCATCAGCACGCTGCTGCCAAGCGTTCATAACGTCTTGGTTCTCTGGGATTGGTGCTTCACCTAGCGGTGCTTCTAGGACATAATCTTTATTGGCTGCTATGAGGATGATCCTCAGGTTCCGGACCCAGTCCGTATAGTTGCTGCCATCATCTTTCAGCTTGGTTTTCTCTGGGAACGCGTTGAAATTGAGGACAACGTGGGCCATTTGATCTACAAGACATAGTGTAAAGATTTTAGACTAAGTTCATGATAATTAAGTTCATCTAATCAAATTATTCAATGAACTCCCACTCAGATAGACATCCCTCTAGTCATCTAAGTGTAACATGATCCGAGTTAACTAGGCCGTGTCCGATCATCACGTGAGACGGACTAGTCAAGATCGGTGAACATCTCCATGTTGATCGTATCTTCTATACGACTCATGCTCGACCTTTCGGTCCTCCGTGTTCCGAGGCCATGTCTGTACATGCTAGGCTCGTCAAGTTAACCTAAGTGTATTGCGTGTGTTCCGAGGCCATGTCTGTACATGCTAGGCTCGTCAACACCCGTTGTATGCGAACGTTAGAATCTATCACACCCGATCATCATGTGGTGCTTCGAAACAACGAACCTTCGCAACGGTGCATAGTTAGGGTGAACACTTTCTTGAAATTATCATAAGGGATCATCTTACTTACTACCGTCGTTCTAAGCAAATAAGATGCAAAAACATGATAAACATCACATGCAATCAAATAGTGACATGATATGGCCAATATCATTATGCTCCTTTGATCTCCATCTTCGGGGCACCATGATCATCTTCGTCACCGGCATGACACCATGATCTCCATCATTGTGTCTTCATGAAGTCGTCACGCCAACGATTACTTCTACTTCTATGGCTAACGCGTTTAGCAACAAAGTAAAGTAATTTACATGGCGTTATTCAATGACATGCAGGTCATACAAAATAATAAAGACAACTCCTATGGCTCCTGCCGGTTGTCATACTCATCGACATGCAAGTCGTGATTTCTATTACAAGAATATGATCAATCTCATACATCACATATATCATTCATCACATCTTCTGGCCATATCACATCACATAACACATGCTGCAAAAACAAGTTAGACGTCCTCTAATTGTTGTTGCAAGTTTTTACGTGGCTTGTAGGTTTCTAGCAAGAACGTTTCTTACCTACGCATGACCACAACGTGATTTGCCAATTTCTATTTACCCTTCATAAGGACCCTTTTCATCGAATCCGTTCCGACTAAAGTAGGAGAGACAGACACCCGCTAGCCACCTTATGCAACTAGTGCATGTCAGTCGGTGAAACCTGTCTCACGTAAGCGTACGTGTAAGGTTGGTCCGGGCCGCTTCATCCTACAATACCGCCGAAACAAGATACGACTAGTAGCGGCAAGAAGAATTGGCAACATCAACGCCCACAACTGCTTTGTGTTCTACTCGTGCATAGTAACTACGCATAGGCCTGGCTCATGATGCCACTGTTGGGAATCATAGCATAATTTTAAAATTTTCCTACACTCACCAAGATCCATCTATGGAGTATCCTAGCAACGAGGGGAAAGGAGTGCATCTACATACCCTTGTAGATCGCGAGCGGAAGCGTTCCAATGAACGTGGATGACGGAGTCGTACTCGCCGTGATTCAAATCACCGATGACCGAGTGCCGAACGGACGGCACCTCCGCGTTTAACACATGTACGGTGAAGCGACGTCTCCTCCTTCTTGATCCAGCAAGGGGGGAGGAGAGGTTGATGGAGATCCAGCAGCACGACGGCGTGGTGGTGGATGTAGCGGGATCTCGGCAGGGCTTCGCCGAGCGTTTGCGAGAGGGAGAGGTGTAGCAGGGGAGGAGGGAGGCGCCCAAGGCTGTAATGTTGCTGCCCTCCCTCCCCCCCTTTATATAGGCCCCCTGGGAGGGGGGGCGCCGGCCAAGATCCCATCAAGGGAGGGGGCGGCGGCCAAGGGGGGAGACTTGCCCCCCAAGGCAAGTGGGGCGCCCCCCCACCCTAGGGTTTCTAACCCTAGGCGCAAGGGGGAGGCCCATGGGGGGCGCCCCATCCCACTAGGGGCTGGTTCCCTTCCCACTTCAGCCCATGGGGCCCTCCGGGATAGGTGGCCCCACCCGGTGGACCCCCGGGACCCTTCCGGTGGTCCCGGTACAATACCGATAACCCCCGAAACTTTCCCGATGGCCGAAACTTGACTTCCTATATATAATTCTTCACCTCCGGACCATTCCGGAACTCCTCATGACGTCCGGGATCTCATCCGGGACTCCGAACAACTTTCGGGTTTCCGCATACTCATATCTCTACAACCCTAGCGTCACCGAACCTTAAGTGTGTAGACCCTACGGGTTCGGGAGACATGCAGACATGACCGAGACGCCTCTCCGGTCAATAACCAACAGCGGGATCTGGATACCCATGTCGGCTCCCACATGTTCCACGATGATCTCATCGGATGAACCACGATGTCGAGGATTCAATCAATCCCGTATACAATTCCCTTTGTCAATCGGTATGTTACTTGCCCGAGATTCGATCGTCGGTATCCCAATACCTTGTTCAATCTCATTACCGGCAAGTCTCTTTACTCGTACCACAATGCATGATCCCGTGACTAACGCCTTAGTCACATTGAGCTCATTATGATGATGCATTACCGAGTGCGCCCAGAGATACCTCTCCGTCACACGGAGTGACAAATCCCAGTCTCGATCCGCGCCAACCCAACAGACACTTTCGGAGATACCCGTAGTGCACCTTTATAGTCACCCAGTTACGTTGTGACGTTTGGCACACCCAAAGTACTCCTACGGTATCCGGGAGTTGCACGATCTCATGGTCTAAGGAAAAGATACTTGACATTGGAAAAGCTCTAGCAAACGAAACTACACGATCTTTTATGCTATGCTTAGGATTGGGTCTTGTCCATCACATCATTCTCCTAATGATGTGATCCCGTTATCAACGACATCCAATGTCCATAGTCAGGAAACCATGACTATCTGTTGATCAACGAGCTAGTCAACTAGAGGCTTACTAGGGACACCTTGTGGTCTATGTATTCACACATGTATTACGATTTCCGGATAATACAATTATAGCATGAACAATAGACAATTATCATGAACAAAGAAATATAATAATAACCATTTATTATTGCCTCTAGGGCATATTTCCAACAGTGCGATGGTGATGCTCCTTCTTCGCAACATTTTTCTTGTTTGTGGCTGACATCTTCTTACTCTTCTCCGATGTCTTGTGGGCCACAAATGCGCCCCAGTGATCTCTGATCTTCTCAAACCGGCCGGTGAGTTCTGGAGTCTTTTCTTTGTCGACAAACGTTGTTTTCAGCTCATTCTTCCACCTCCTGAATAGATCTGCCGTCTTCTTAAGAGCATGAGCCTTGACAAATGGCTCTATAATAGCTGGCTTCTCCGGATCCTCCTCTGGCGGTAGGGTGAAATTTGCCTTCAGCGCGGCCCAAAGATCATCTTTCTGCCTATCGTTGACATAAGACACCTCAAGGTCTTCCTTCTTAGGCTTATACCATTGGTGGATGCTGATCGGGATCATGTCCCTAACAAGAACCCCGCACTGAGCAGAAAATGCTTCCTTGGTCTGGATGGGTGCAATCGGTTGGCCATCGCGCGTGATTTCTGTGATCGTGAACCTTTCATCCGACCGCAACTTTTTCTTCGGGCCTCGTCTCGTTACCGAAGTTTGGCTCGATCCGGAGGGCTAGAAAAGAAGAAAGAAGAGAGTTAATATGTGTACATATACCAAAACAATTAATGCATCAATTAGCTATAGTCAGCACAGGCTTAATTAATATATATATATATACCTGGCCGGACTCCGTTCGGTCACCGGAGCCGTCATCATGGTGTCCTTCCACCAGCATTTGGTCACTGGAGCCATCATAATCATGTCCTTCCTCCTCCATTGTTCGATCACCGTAGCCTGCTTCTTCACCCTGTCCTTCCAGACCATCGGTGCCGTTGAGATACGACATGACTTCAGCTCCGGCTGCGATTATGTCCCCCAACACCTGCTCTGCTTCCTCGTCTTGGCCGTGCTCCATAGTTTCTGCAAATATTACAACATGGAAATTATTATACAAACATGACAGATGGATATATTAGTGGCAAATGTAGATCTAGCTAGCTAATCACAACAAGGAATCATATTAGTGGCCTCGACGCTTCTCTAGGGTTTGGGGTGGCCTCGGCAACGCTTCAAGGGTTCGGGGTGGCCTCGACAACGCTCTTTTAACTTGGTAAATTTGGGTGGCCTCGGCAGCGCTTCTAGAGTTTGGAGAACTTCGTACCATCATGCCCCGGTTACTTCCGGATAATGATGAAGCCATGGATTTCTTCAATACTTTGACACTAGGCAACCTCTCGACCCCTCGGCGATCCTCGACCCTCGACCCTCGACCGCTCGGTGATCCACGACCCTCTACCCTAGTTCCCGACCCTCGACCCCCTCATGTCACGTTTTTCTAGTGTCAAAGGATTCAACAAAACCATGTCTTCATCATTAGGCAAAAGTAACAGGCGCATGATGGTACGAAGCTCTTCAAAGTTGTTCTGGAACGGAGTCCCAGATAGGATAATTCGCTTTTTGGTACAAAGTTCAGCAAGAGCCTTCTGAATATCGCTATTTGGAAGGCCTTTGCTGAAATTCGTACCAAAAGACGGATTATCCTATCTGGGACTCCGTTCCAGAACAACTTTGCAGAACTTTGCACCAACATGCCACGGTTACTTCTGGCAAATGATGAAGGCATGGATTTCCTCAATACTTTGACACTAGGCAACCTCTCGACCCCTCGGCGATACTCGATCCTCAACCCCTCGACGACCCTCAACCCTCGAACCCTCGGCCCCTCGATGACCCTCCAACCCTCCACCCTCAACCCTCGACCCCTCGGCGACCCTCGACCCCTCGGTGACCCTCGACCCTCTACCCTAGCTAGTTCCCGACCCTCGCCCCTCGAACCCTCGGCGACCCCTCCCCCCCTCATGTCGAAGTTATCGGGGAGGGGGTATATCGACCCCCCGCCTCATGTCGAAGTTATCGGGGAGGGGGTATATCGATAACGACATACCCGATAAAAAAAGAAAAGGAAGAAGAAGAAAAAAAAGAAGAAAAAAAGAGGAGAAGAAGAAAAAATAGAATATCTTCTTCTCCTCTATTCTTTTCTTCTTCTCCTCTTTTTTTTATTTTTTCCTCTTCTTATTTATTTCTCCTCTTCTTCCTCTCCTCTTTTTCTCCTTTTTCTTTTCCTTCTTCCTAAACTAAACATAAACTAAAATAATCCTAAAACGAAACGAAACTTCTCCTCCTCCCTTTTTTTTCTTCTTCTTTTCTTTCATCCTAAAACTTTATGAACAAAATTACAACAGAAAAAACCATAAAAATTCGATGAACAAAATTACAACAAAAAAATCATAAAAATTCTATGAAAAAATGACATATTCTTTGCATATGAACATACAAACATTTCCATATTCTACAATAATATCACCAAAAATATCTATGAGAACAGAAAAAATATACTACTACAATACATACATACATCATCATCATCTACTACTACAATACATGCATCATCATCATCTACTATACTACAATATGAACAGAAAAAAAATCTATGAACAGGGTCGTCGTCGGCGTCGGTGCGGGTGGCGGCGTTGGGGCGGGCGGGCGGCGGCGTTGGGGCGCGGGGGGGGGGGGGTAAGGGGGAGAGAGGGGAACAGCGCGGTGAGGCTCACAGTGCAGGGGAGCGGCGGCGAGGTCGGGGCAGGACACGGTGCCCGCGACGGCGAGGTCGGGGCAGGGCTCGACGATGGCGAGGTCGGGGCAGGGTGCGACGAGGCCGGGGCAGGGGCGACGACGACGACGGAGACGGAGGACGGGGGCAGGGCAGCCTAGCGGCGTCGATGACCTCGACGTCGTCGGGCGGCAACTGGCGATGAAATCTGAAAAAATGCTAAGTGCTGGCTTATATAGCAAAGGTTTTAGTCCCGATTCGCGGCACCAACCGGGACCAAAGCCACCCTTTAGTCCCGGTTGGTGCCACCAACCGCGACCAAAGGTCTCTTTTTAGCAGCCCAAAGGGCGGGAAGCAGAGGCCTTTGGTCCCGGTTGGTGGCACCAACCGGGACTAAAAGTGGGCATTGGTCCCGGTTGGTGCCACGAACCGGTACCAATGCACCCCTTTAGTCCCGGTTGGTGCCACCAACCGGGACCAAAGGCCTTGTTCTGCCCGCGACGCGGCCAAAAGTTTAGTCCCACCTCGCTAGTTGAGAGAGCTCGAGAGTGGTTTATATGCGTTGTTGCGCCCACCCTCTCGAGCTCCCTTCAACTACAGGCTTTCGGGCCTAATTTGTCACTATGTGCCTGTGGGCCTACTGGACCTGCTGCGGGCCTGAGTCCTAGCCCATGATTGGATTTCTAGTCGTATTCAGACCGTGGTGGCCGAGTAGGTGGCACTTTAAATTTTATTTTTGTTTTCTTTGTTGCTTTATTTATTTTATTTTGTTTCTACTTACAACAAAATACTTATTGTTGCTATTTTTATTTATTTTATTAAAGTTTATTTATTTTACTTTATTAAAGTTTATTTTGTTTCTACTTATTTATTTTATTAAAGTTTACTTTATTTTGTTTCTACTTATTTATTTTATTTTGTTTCTACATATTTATTAAAGTTTATTTTGTTTCTTCTTATTTATTAAAGTTTATTTTGTTTCTACTTACTTATTTTATTTTCTTTTTTGCTTATTTATTTATTTTATGATAATTCTTTTTGCTTTTAATGTTTTTAACAGAAAATACTTTGATAATTTTAGTTGCATAAGTTTTATATAATTTTAGTTTCAATAATACTAGAGGTTTATAAAAGCTTTTTAGTTGATTCCTTTAGTACCGATTCTAAGGTTGTTACAAAGGCATTTCATTTAGTACTGGTTCTAAGGCTCCCCACGAGCACCTTTAGTATCGGTTCGTGGCATGAACCGGTAATAGAGTTTTTTAGTTGATTCTTTCTACAGCTGTTTTTTAGTCTCACCTCGCCAAGCGAGAGGCACTCGGTTTATAAGCCCTGAGTGCAGAGACGATGAAGGAGAGGCGCAATGCTCACCTGCACGTTGCTTAGCTTCAGGCCTTGAGGAAGTGGTGTAGACTGCACGGAGCTATCAGGGTTTCGGACGAAAACTACACATAGCTCCGTGCAATCTACACTATTTCATCAAGACCTGAAGCTAAGCAACGTGCAGGTGAGCATTGCGCCTCTCTTTTATTTTTAATAACTTATTACAACTACGGACTTCTTGTGTGTTCAAAATGCACCATTCAAAGCCACATCATCAATTTTCAACCCTTTCTGACTTCATTTGTTATTTTTCATGCTTTTACTGATTTTTTTAGCTATAAGACCCTGAAATTGAAAAGCATTTCAAATAAACTCTGAAAAGGTTGAAAGTTGGCATGGTATCATCATTTCACCCACATAGCATGTGCAAAAAAGTTGAGTGGGTTACTGCAAAAACTGGATGCACTTCGTGTACAGAACGGACAATCTCTTTCGAAGTATCAAGGTTTCGGACGAAAACTCGTCTGTTACAAAGCGATTTCATTTTTTTGAACTTATTTGAACTCCAGACTTCTTGTGTGTTCAAAATGCACCATTCAAAGCCACATCATCAATTTTCAACCCTTTCTGACTTCATTTGTTATTTTTCATGCTTTTACTGATTTTTTTGAGCTATAAGACCTTGAAATTGAAAAGCATTTCAAATGAACTCTGAAAAGGTTGAAAGTTGGCATGGTATTATCATTTCACCCACATAGCATGTGCAAAAAAGTAGAGAGGGTTACGGCAAAAACTGGATGCACTTCGTGTACAAAACGGACAATCTCTTTTGAAGTATCAGGGTTTCATACGGAAACTCGTCTGTTACAATAGGCATTTCATTTCTTCACATGTAATTGCAGTGATATTCTAGATCAAAGGCATCATCATAATAGTTGTGGAGAGAAAGTCTTCACTATTTCTTCGCTTGTGTCCTTTGCTTATTGCGCTGTAACCATGGATAATCTTCATCGTTTATCAGGGTGCTTGGGTCAACCTTGACTTTGTAGGGAGGAATTTCATGAAACTTTTCATAATCTTCGGACATGCCTGTCTTGCCCTCCACTCCCACGATGTCTCTTTTTCCTGAAAGAACTATGTGGCGCTTTGGCTCATCGTATGATGTGTTCGTTTCCTTATCTTATATTTTTCTCGGTTTGGTAGACATGTCCTTCACATAGAAAACCTGCGCCACATCATTGGCTAGGACGAACGGTTCGTGTGTGTACCCAAGATTGTTCAGATCCACTGTTGTCATTCCGTACTGTGGGTCTACCTGTACCCCGCCTCCTGACAGATTGACCCATTTGCACTTAAACAAAGGGACCTTAAAATCATGTCCGTAGTCAAGTTCCCATATGTCCACTATGTAACCATAATATGTGTCCTTTCCCCTCTTGGTTGCTGCATCAAAGCGGACACCGCTGTTTTGGTTGGTGCTCTTTTCATCTTGGGCGATCGTGTAAAATGTATTCCCATTTATCTCGTATCCTTTGTAAGTCAATACAGTCGAAGATGGTCCCCTGGACAACGAGTACAAATCATCACAAACAGTGTTGTCACCTCTGAGACGTGTTTCCA
Source organism: Aegilops tauschii subsp. strangulata (assembly GCF_002575655.3). Taxonomy (NCBI): domain Eukaryota; kingdom Viridiplantae; phylum Streptophyta; class Magnoliopsida; order Poales; family Poaceae; genus Aegilops; species Aegilops tauschii. The sequence goes on along the minus strand of NC_053039.3, from coordinate 72,229,806 downwards.
ACCAACTGCCGAAAGTCCTGATGTGTTCACATGTAATCCAGTCGTCACACTGGTCCCGGTGTTTGGAGCGCAGACTGTTCTTGTGTTCATCGACATACGGGGTCACCAGGGTAGAGTTCTGTAGAACTGTGTAGTGTTCTTGAGACCAAGAATTCCCGTCCCTGCATATTATTGAGTCCCCTCCAAGCGTGCCTTTTCCAGTCAGTCTCCCCTCATACCGCGATTTAGGGAGACCAATCTTCTTAAGGCCAAGAATGAAGTCAACACAAAACCCAATGACATCCTCTGTTTGATGGCCCATGGAGATGCTTCCTTCTGGCCTAGCGCGGTTACGGACATATTTCTTTAGGACTCCCATGAACCTCTCAAAGGGGAACATATTGTGTATAAATACGGGGCCCAGAATGACAATCTCGTCGACTAGATGAACTAGGACGTGCGTCATGATATTGAAGAAGGATGGTGGGAACACCAGCTCGAAACTGACAAGACATTGCGCCACATCACTCCTTAGCCTTGGTATGATTTCTGGATCGATCACCTTCTGAGAGATTGCATTGAGGAATGCACATAGCTTCACAATGGCTAATCGGACGTTTTTCGGTAGAAGCCCCCTCAATGCAACCGGAAGCAGTTTTGTCATAATCACGTGGCAGTCATGAGACTTTAGGTTCTGGAACTTTTTCTCTGGCATATTTATTATTCCCTTTATATTCGACGAGAAGCCAGACGGGACCTTCATACTGAGCAGGCATGCAAAGAATATTTCCTTCTCTTCTTTGGTAAGAGCGTAGCTGGCAGGACCTTCATACTGCTTTGGAGGCATGCCCTCTTTTTCGTGCAAACGTTGCAGGTCCTCCCGTGCCTCCGGTGTATCTTTTGTCTTCCCATACACGCCCAAGAAGCCTAGTAGGTTCACGCAAAGGTTCTTCATCACGTGCATCACGTCGATTGAGGAGCGGACCTCTAGGTCTTTCCAGTATGGTAGGTCCCAAAATATAGATTTCTTCTTCCACATGGGTGCGCGTCCCTCAGCGTCATGCCGGAACCCTTTCCAAAGATTACGTGTAAATCATTGACCATAGCAAGTACGTGATCACCGGTACGCATGGTGGGCTTCTTCCGGTGATCTGCCTCGCCTTTGAAATGCTTGCCTTTCTTCCGACATTGATGGTTGGTCGGAAGAAATCGACGATGCCCCAGGTACACATTCTTCCTGCATTTGTCCAGGTATATACTTTCGGTGTCAGCTAAACAGTGCGTGCATGCATGGTATCCCTTGTTTGTATGTCCTGAAAGGTTAGTGAGAGCAGGCCAATCATTGATGGTTACAAATAGCAACGCATGCAGGTTAAATTCCTCCTGTTTGTGCTCATCCCACACACGTACACCGTTTCCATTCCACAACTGTAAAAGTTCTTCAACTATTGGCCTTAGGTACACATCAATGTCGTTGCCGGGTTGCTTAGGGCCTTGGATGAGAACTGGCATCATAATGAACTTCCGCTTCATGCACATCCAAGGAGGAAGGTTATACATACATAGAGTCACGGGCCAGGTGTTGTGATTGCTGCTCTGCTCCCCGAGAGGATTAATGCCATCAACACTTAAACCAAACCATACGTTCCTTGGGTCACCTACAAACTCAACCCCGTACTTTCTCTCAATTTTTCTCCACTCCGACCCATCAGCGGGTGCTCTCAACTTCCCGTCTTTCTTACGGTCCTCTCTGTGCCATCGCATCAACTTGGCATGCTCTTCGTTTCTGAATAGACGTTTCAACCGTGATATTATAGGAGCATACCACATCACCTTGGCAAGAACCCTCTTCCTAGGGGGCTCGCCGTCAACATCACCAGGGTCATCTCGTCTGATCTTATACCGCAATGCACCGCATACCTGGCGTGCGTTCAAATCCTCGTACGCACCGTGGTAGAGGATGCAGTCATTAGGGCATGCATGTATCTTCTGCACCTCCAATCCTAGAGGGCATACGACCTTCTTTGTTGCGTACGTACTTTCGGGCAATTCGTTATCCTTTGGAAGCTTCTTCTTCAATATTTTCAGTAGCTTCTCAAATCCTTTGTCAGGCACAGCATTCTCTGCCTTCCACTGCAGCAATTCCAGTACGGTACCGAGCTTTGTGTTGCCATCTTCGCAATTGGAGTACAACCCTTTTTGTGATCCTCTAACATGCGATCGAACCTCAGCTTCTCCTTTTGACTTTCGCACTGTCTCCTTGCATCAACAATGACCCGGCGGAGATCATCATCAGGCACAATATCATCTGGTTCCTCTTGATCTTCAACAGCTTCCCCCGTTGCAACATCACCGTATTTCGGGGGCACATAGTTGTCATCGTCCTCTTCTTCTTCGTTGTCTTCCATCATAACCCCTATTTCTCCGTGCCTGGTCCAAACATTATAGTGTGGCATGAAACCCTTATAAAGCAGGTGGGTGTGAAGGATTTTCCGGTCAGAGTAAGACTTCGTATTCCCACATATAGAGCATGGAAAACACATAAAACCATTATGCTTGTTTGCCTCAGCCACTTCGAGAAAATTATGCACGTCCTTAACGTACTCGGAGGTGTGTCTGTTACCGTACATCCATTGCCGGTTCATCTGCGTGCATTATATATAATTAAGTGTGTCAAAAACCATTACAGAACATCATGGATAGATAATGACCAAATTAATAGAAGTTCATCATCACATATTAAAACCAAAGTACATACATAGTTCTCATTGAACAACATATAGCTCTCTAGAGCATCTAATTAAACCATACATTGAAACTATGTAAAACATTTCAATGCAACAACAAATGCGATCATAATCGCAACCAAGGTAACAATTGATCCAACGGCATAATGATACCAAGCCTCGGTATGAATGGCATATTTTCTAATCTTTCTAATCTTCAAACGCGTTGCGTCCATCTTGATCTTGTGATCAATGACGACATCCGCAACATGCAACTCCAATATCATCTTCTCCTCCTTATTTTTTTTCCTTCAAGTAATTGTTTTCTTCTTCAACTAAATTTAACCTCTCGATAATAGGGTCAGTTGGAATTTTCGGTTCACATACCTCCTAGATAAATAAAATCTATGTCACGTTGGTCGGCATAATTGTCATAAACAATAAATGAACCAAATAGTTATAAAAGATAATATATACCACATCCGAATCATAGACAGGACGAGGGCCGACGGGGGCGGATACCAAAACGATCGCACTATATAATAACAAGAAATAATAAAAGTAAGAAAATTAGACAAGTATCTATCTAAAGTAAGAATTTTTTTCTTTCAGAAAGAAGATAAGAACAAGAGGCTCACCACGGTGGTGCCGGCGACGAGATCGGCGCGGGCGATCGACGGCGGTGAAGACGGGGACGGGACGTGACGGACCGCTAAACCTAGACAAATCTCGGGGAAAATGGAGCTTGGAGGTCGAGCTTCGAGAGGAGAAAGCTTAACTAGTGTGGCTCGGGCATTTCATCGAACACCTCATGTGCATAGGAGGTGAGCTAGAGCACCACAAAGCTCTCCCCTCGCCAGCCAGAAAAAACAGAGCACTGTGGAGTGCTCTGCTGGGGCGATGGGGTATATATAGGCAACTCATTGGTCCCGGTTCGTGGCTGGAACCGGGACTAAAGGCCACCCTTCTGTCCCGGTTCTAGGCACGAATCGGGACCAATGGCTGTGGGCCAGGAGCGAGGACCATTGGTCCCGGTTCGTGCCTAGAACCGAGACAAATGGGTCCACACGAACCGGGACAAATGCCTCCCGAGGCCCAGCCGGCCCCGTGGGCGCACGAACCGGGACGTATGCCCCCATGGGTCCCGGTTCGTGACAGAACCGGGACTAATGGGCTGGCCAGGCCCCAACCAAAGCCTTGTTTTCTACTAGTGCATATAAATCAAATTTGACGCGAATTTGAAATTGACATATAATAGTTTGCAAATTTATGACTCAAAACACATATTTTTTCTATACAAGGAGTGTATAACTATATGCGAGTGTATATGCATGCATGGATTCGATGGTTATTGACGTGCTTAGCATTCTTTTTAAGAGAAGTATGACTACGATTACAAGAAAAATGGATGCACTTAACAGAAAATCTTGCTTATGTACAAAAATGACTACTTGTATGGTTGTTCATCCAAGATATAATTTTTTTACTTCGGTTTATTCGGTAAACCGCTCGGTTTTTGGTATATACCATAAAAACCAAAATTCAAAACGGCATGAAAGTTTCATACCATACAGAAATCATAAACCATAAAAACCGTAAAATTGATTCGGTTTGGTTTATTTCTGGTATGGGATTTCGGTTCGGTTTTAAAATACACAGGGTGAGTCGGCGGTAAAAGCAACCAGGAGAGACGATTACTAACGGTAAACATAAATGAGCGCATCCTACGGTCGTAGCTCCTTCCCTCCAGTTAGCAAGGAGCGAGCTGAACCGTTGGATCGGCTCCGATGGCGGATTCGCGGTAATTTTGCCGAATCGGCGGGGATACTCCGGGGTTTCGTGGCGAAGAAGTACGTACTCCACTTCCCGACTCCCGGCGTGGTGGCGGCCTGTACCGCTGTACGTAACACGTGAAGCAACTTTGGACTGTAGCCAAACAAACCTGCCACCCCCGTGATCGACCGACTCGACTGTCTCCTACTCCTCCCAGGCCGCCGCTTGCCACCCCGCTCCCACCGCTCCCCCCCCCGCCCGCCGTCGTCCCCCGAGCCTCACTCTCAGAGAAGAAGAAGCGACGATGTCTCCTGCCTCCGCGCGCGCCCTCACCGTCGACTCCCTAAACCCAAAGGTAGCAGCTCTCTGCCGCCGCCCGATCCACACGCGTTTCCAAATCCAATGCTGGTGGTCGGTTGGTTTTGCAGGTGCTGGCGCTCGCGGATCACCTCCGGGGCGCCGTGGCCGGCCGCGCGCAGGTACCTTCCCCAGTTGCTAGTATTTTCCAAGAGATTGAGATCCCTGAGAAACGTACGGTTGGAAGCTGCTGTACCATAGTGTATCCGTGTATGTGTCTGAGCCAGCGGCCGTACATGACTCAGAACCATGTTAAATTGCCACTACTACAGCACGTATTTTGCACCTAGCTTGGCAGATCATGCAAATTAAGTGATCTTCTCTTCTGTTTCTTGGTGAGGTGTCCAGCGCATGCAGAAAGAGCTAGAAACAAATCCGGGTCTATACCCTTTCGATGAGGTATGTTCCAGTGAATCTCATCACATTATTGAAGAACAATTGAATATCATCTTCCACTGGAACTTTCCAAAATTCATAGCCTAGATGCATCTACTTCTGTTAGTGTTTCTACCATTTTTTCCCTTTTTACTGTGGTTAATATTTCCATTTCTTCCTGTAGATAATCTATTGCAACCTTAGCAATCCACATTACCTCGGACAACAGCCAATTAAGTTTTTCCGTGAGGTGGGTGATTTGCTCCATATGAACTCTTTTATTAACAATCTCGTTTCTTCATGCTCTGATGCTTTCTTGTCTTCCAGGTTCTTGCCTTGTGTGATTACCCGCATCTTCTGAACTGCAGTGTAACTAGTTCCATATTCAGGTAGTAATAAACACCACAGACCACATCATATGAGCAAGATGCATTCAGATTCATAAGCTAGATAGCTCAACTCGATTGTTGCTGTTGCAGTTCTGATGCAATAACAAGGGCGAGGGAGATTCTAGACCTCATTCCTGGGAGAGCAATGGGAGGATACAGCCACTGTCAGGCAAGATCAGGAACCCAGACCCTCTTTTGACAAATGCAGAAATGAACCTAGAACCCACTAACGGTTTTGACCTCTAGGGTACCGAAGGGTTGCGGAATGCAATTGCTGTTGGAATAGCCACTCGTGATGCTTTCCCATGCAATGCAGAGGACATTTTCCTGACAGATGGAGCAGCTGCGCCGGTACTATTTGATCCACCATATGCGGAGCAATTCCTTCATCCACCATCTTGTGCATAACACTCTGAATAATAGTTGGAGATATTGTGATCCTCTGCTACTACTGGGCATCCTGACAATGTTATATGATATATCTCATACGCTGTCAAACTACTCTGTGGAAGTTCCTTTTGCACTTTAGTAATTAGCACTATTTTTTTACGAACCTCGTTCTTATCACTAATATATGATTGACTTAAACCACCTAATATGCCATGATAACAGGAGCAATGTCACTAAACATCCAAGATGAAAGTTATTTTTATCTCCCCCTTTCCTTCCTTTCAGATATGATTCTTGCCAATCGAGTTGTTTGTTTGATTTACAAACAGGTTCATATGGTAATGCACCTGTTGATACGAGATGAAAAAGATGGCATCCTTTGCCCGATTCCATCACATTTCCTGTATACAAGCTCAATGGCTCTGTGTGGTGCAACTCTTGTATGTACTTCATTACTGGATCGAATTGAATCCATGTCAACTCGATTTTACTGGTTGTCAATCTGCAGTAAGCAAGATGATATCTGCTTTCTCAGGTACCGTATTACCTTGACGAATCAGGAGGTTGGGCCGTGAGTATTTCGGACCTGAAGAAGCAGCTGGATGGTGCCCGATCTGAGGGCATCACTGTTAGGGGACTTGTGGTTGTAAATCCAGGCAACCCTACTGGACAGGTGTGTTTACTGATCATCGACTTGTGTAATTCATATATTCTTGTACAGGTCTTAATGTGGTTAAATTGTACATAGGTTCTTGTGAAGGAAAACCAGTGTGAAATAGTGGAATTCTGCAGGATTGAAAACCTTGTTCTTCTAGCAGATGAGGTGAGGTTTTTGTATCTTTCTTTATAAGAATCTATAAAGTTTCCTTGAATTTTGTGTATGTAACCCGCTGTATCTTTTCTTGAACTTACTGGTAGGTTTACCAAGAAAATGTTTACACAGATGAAAAGAGATTTATCTCTTTCAAGAAGATAGCACGGTCCATGGGTTTTGGTGAAGAAGATATTTCTTTAATATCATTCCATTCAGTTTCTAATGGTATATGACATCTAGTTCTTCCTTTTATCCATGTTTATTCTCAGTTATACGCGGCTCTCTTGTTACTTGCTATAAAAATGAGAAGGGGAAGTATGTTGTTAGGTGCACTCATGAGAAAGATTTCTTTAAACATTGGATTTTCGACTCATCGAGTAAAGCCAACATAAGGAAGTTCTTGCAAAAGCAGATTTGCATATTGGTTATGTTAATAGAATAGAATCATACTAATGTAATGACTATTTTTTTCTCGAACATTGGTAATGTAGTGATTTGTTTATTCGAATTTGAACCCATTACTTGGTAATGTTATTCTAATGACTTTTTTCTCCATCTAGCACGCCATGTACTCTTTGTCTATTGGCTTTCTAGGCACTGTCTTTTCCTCCCTTTGCTTAATAAGGAGCGTCTCGCATACTGTATTTCTTGTATATCAAACCAAGTGTGGGGTATCATCATCTGTTCCTGTTTCCAAAGTTCCAAGTAATCTGAAGTTCTGAACTACTGGGGTGAAGTTTCATACATGCACCACAAATTCTCCATCGAATGGATTGATATTTGTTAGAAGTATCGTCTTCTCCATCAGGATACTATGGAGAATGTGGGAGAAGAGGGGGTTACATGGAGGTCACTGGCTTCAATTCTGAAGTTCGGAAACAAGTATACAAAGTGGCATCCCTAAGCTCATGCTCCAACTTAGCCGGCCAGGTTCTCGTGAGCCTAGTCATGAACCCACCAAAGGTCAGTAAATATGCATCTCATCTTGCCTTTGCATTTCTATATACGTTTTAGTTAGCCTCCCTTTTGTCAGGTTGGAGATGAGTCATACACCTCTTACTGGGAAGAAAGAGATCGCATTATGTTATCATTATCCCGATGTGCAGAGGTTCCCTTTTGTCACATCCACTTCCATGATTATCTTCATTTTACGTGCAAAAATATCATTATCTCTGAATGTCACATTGTTGGACTTGTTTTGTTCAGGCCATGGTGCAGGCATTCAACAGCCTGGAAGGCCTGACTTGCAGCAAGGCTGAAGGGGCAATGTTTGTATTCCCATCTGTTCGGCTGCCTAAAAGGGCAATTGCGGCTGCTGAGGCAATGAACACCAAGCCAGATGTGTTCTATGCTCTCCGCCTTCTTGAAAACACTGGCATCGTCGTCTTACCTGGCTCTGTGTTTGGACAAGTGAGTGTGATGCACTTATTTAATTTGATATAGTTGTCTCTGGAACTGACTAGACGTGAACCAAAGATAGGAACTTATATTTTATCCTTTTTATTCAAGATTATTACAGGGAGATTTTCGTGTTGCTATTCTAATATCATGTTCGTTTCTGTGTTTATACTCTGAATGAAGGTACCTGGCACATGGCATTTCAGATGCACAATCCTGCAACAGGAGGAGAAAATACAACTAATCATCAATCGCTTTAAGGCGTTCCATGAAACTTTCATGGAAGAATTTCGCGATTAAAAGTCGCCAGCTTATTTGATCTGTAGCACAACTTTTCAAGTCTGGACAGAAAAAACATGAGCTTTGTAACCGTCAGTTACATGATTTATGTCTGGAACAATTGAGTTTTTCCTTTGTATCATTCTGAAGTTAATCTAAAACTTATCCATTGCACAATAAGAAACTTTTCAATTTAAAATCCTATTCGGTGTGCTGTAAAAACCGAGGTGGGGAAACTTGGTGGGAAGCAATTTGGAAGTCACTGTCATGAGTCATGACCTGAATATTTTACCCAATAATGCTAGTACAAGAGTTAGAAAACGAATTTGCCTGCCAATTTAATAGGTAATCAGCTGAACTTAATCTTAACAGCACACCCAATCATCTGCTTTGCCACAGCTTGGTTGACCTAACATCCCTATTTAAAACTGCATCCACCACTATCCCACTAATGGCCATTTACATGACATGTACTCCATGATCAGTAGTTGTGTGGTTCCACGTTTCAAAACTCAGCCATGGCTGCCTTGAGGTGCTACTCATCTACTGCTGCAATCATAGTCCCAAGGAGGAAGATTTGCACAAGAGCTTCCATGGATGGCAGCTCCAGTTCCGAATCCAGGCAACAAGCTTCTAGTTCGGTCAGCTTCGCCTGCAAGGTGAACAAGGTAAGTACCTGTTCGTGCCAAAAGCTATGGCATGTCAAATATAATGGTGATGATGTAACTATGTTAGCATGTAACAGCACTGTTTTTAGTAATCTGAAGGAAACACCATATTTTTATTTCCCCAGGTTTATGAGGACAAAAACATGGGCATCCTCTGTTACACTGATGAGAATGGTGAATTGGTGTGTGAGGGCTTGGATGAAGGCCCGAGACTAACATGGCGAGATATGGAGAAATTGACCAAAGAGAGGTAAGCTATATATTATGTTCATCCTTTTCTGTATGTTTTATTTTTGTTTTAACACTAGAGTGCTGCTTCCCATATATATAAATGACCAGTGTGTTTGCCGTGACGTGTTCTGATCAGAGAATCGAAGAACACGACAGAAGATTGGCGGGAGAGAGCGCTGCGGATCGCGGGCGGGATCGACTGGAGCGGCCTTCAGTCTGCTGCTGCCACGGGGAAGAAGTGAAAATGGAAGCTGGCTTGAAGCTTAGCCTCCCTGTAGATCCATTAATCTCGTGGTGATGTTTCAAGTCTTTGTAGAAACGCTGGCTGTTACTGTTATGTGTAGATCAATCTCCACGGTTGCTTGCTTGCTTGATCCGCAATAAGTATCTTATGTGTGTAGGTAGGAAGGATTGGAGAACACTGGGGGCTGATCTAGCTGGTCAACTCCTACTCTTTGTCTCTCTCTGCTGAATAAGAAATGATTTAGCTTCACCGCAAATTCATGCTGATTCAGTTTTCAGTTTCTTCTTTTATCATGTTGTGTCGAGAAAAGAATTTGCTCCAAGGGTGCCTTTATTTGGTTTGCGATTGATCTGAATTTAAACCTTGTCATCTGTGTGTTGCGTTGTAAGCAACCAATTCTGGTCCAGATCAAGCAACGATTCCGGCAAAATAATCTCTAATTGAAAAATGTCAAGCACGTGGACTGTGGAGTTTTAGTCAACCATCCTCGTATGCGTGATGTTTAGAGAGGAGCTTGATTTCGGTTCTGATTAAGTTTACTCCTTTGAACAAGGTTGTCTATGTAGCAGCGGAAAATTTATGTTAATAACTAACCACATACAAGTGTGAGAAATACTCTGCCGTCTCTTTGCCAATTTCCTTGCCAAATTCCCTGTGGAAGAAACAAAAAATAACACCAGGTTCAGACTTGCTCGTTTTATCTGACAGTTCAGATAATATGTGGCGACCCAAGTTGCCACTGAGCGTTTTCATCACAACGATGGTGTTTTCTAGGTGGGGTGAGAGAGGCTCTAACTCTCGACCTCAGGATAACTCACGTTTTTAGCTATGAGACCTACGCGCTAGCCAACTGCGCCACCACCCCTTTGTTGTTTTACCAGCGAAACAATCATCCTTGTTTCGACAGGGCCATACAAATCACTACATACACTGTAACAGACCAACATTATGAACAGGATTTGTAATCACAGGAGAAGCTCACACCACACGCTCTAGTATTATTGCTAGGCAGGGGAGAATTCAGTACAGCCTCAAGAACAAGCACAAGAATCAGAGAGGAAGAAGATAGGTAGTCCGCCTGTCAGCGACCTTCTACTTGGGCTTGGGCCAGACAGCAGGTTGCCACCACTAGGCTTGGGCAACTCAGAGGCATGGGACGCAGACACTACACATACTTCAGAAGTGGCAACAGCAACGGTGGCTTGGATGGATAGCCCTGTCACTGATGTTCAGCCAGTGACCCAAGCGTTGCCTGCATATCGTGCAGCTGGGATTTGTGCGCGATCGTCCTTCAGCGACGCCCCTGCTTTGCTCTGTTTGTGCTGAATTTGTTCAACTTGTGCCTTCTTTGTTGCTGCCACTTCTTCAGTGCACGTCTTGTTACACACACTCCCACTTTGCGCTTATGTTTTCTTTGCACTAAACCGAAGCTCACACGAGAAGTACTCCCTCCGTCCCAAAATTCTTATCTTAAATTTGTCTAAATACGGATGTATTTGACCAAAGTAGTCAGAGAACCACGATGAGTCCTCTGTGTGATGCTTCCTGAGCTGCCAGCCATGTCATGCCTGGGTTCAGACAGAGCTTTTTTTCTTTCATACGACAGTACTTCCTTTGTTCAGAATTAGTTAACACTCAAACGAATGTATCTAGCATGGTGTTGCACTAATTCTGGATGGAGGAAGTATAACGAAACGACACAAACCATCCAGTGCAAAACGAAGGGAAATAAGTCTCGGAGACACTGGGCATCTGGGCATGCAATGCAGGCAGCTCGACATCCTCTTCAGCGGTAGATGGAGCCTCGCTGCCGCCATCAAGTTTCTTGTCCGTGCAACGCATCAGGAGCCCTTGCTCGCTTCGTCGTCAGAGACGTCGGCGGTCGCGACCCGCACTTAAGTTGCCGTCTGCTGAGACTGTACGTATAGTACTACTATCAAACAAACAATTTATATTGCCTGGATGGATCATCAGCACGGGACCATGGACACCATGCTAGCTAATTTGACACTCCACATATATGTTGCGTCCGTGCACATATCTGGGGTTGTTCTCATCTATCTTCTACTTCTACTTCTACAAGCTTGCACGCAATACTTCTTGACTTGCTTGGCCATCTGGACGCCGGCGGCACGTCCTGAGTCTTGACTCAAGTCCAAAGCAAAGTGCAAAACCCTACCCTGGACTACATACATACATACATATATATATATCGTAGTGCTAGGACTATAGTACATCCTAGTTGCACTTACTTGCAAGACAGACTAAAGATGGCTGTCGTCGACTGTTTGTCAGGTTCACGGGATATGGAGGAACAACATCGTAGTGCGAGGACTATAGGACCTGAATATCAAGCGAACGTCAGATTTTAGGCATGACAAATCAAACGTTTTTCATGACAAATTATGTTTTGTTGAGGATGGCAAGTTTAGTTGGTGAGCATGGCAAATTCTCCTCAATTCATTCTATTTTTTTGCCAGAAAACTGTTGTTCTCACCAACTAAATTTGCTATCCTCGCGTCAATATAAATTGCCAATTATTCATGCCGAAAAGTCTGAAATATTGGCAGCAAAGTTGCGGACCGTCGTTTTTCATTTTTGTAAGTGCGTGTTGTCGACCACTGGAGGTGGATTCCGTACCAACCATTTTCGTCATTTTGCATGCTTAGCTTAGCTGACGAGGTTATTATATTCCAACAAAAAGTGCAGGCATGCATGTACTAGGTGTCAAGAAAAGGCTTTATGTAACGTCGAATTTAGCTGGGCTGTTCGAGGATCCAACAGGGGCATTGACAGCAATGATAGCTACAGTAATAGTTTGCCTAATAAAAAAGCTATGCCTAGGAGGGGATTGTCAAATGAACGTTTTTTACGGCATTTTTAGGTGCTAGCAGATGGCAATTTCTGCCTGTTTTTGTCTCAATTTCCTTCTTTCCAGATACTGTCATACGTCTCTGGAGAAATTGTCACGCGTCATTGAAAAAAATGCTTAAAAAACATTTGCAAATGTCACTCTTCACAGCGAACATACTCTGGCTGTTGGGGTCCTATGTACTACCTCTGTTCATTTTTATAAGACGTTTTAGACATTCAAACACTGTTCAAAACAGTGCAAAGCAAGCTGTCTGAAACATCTTATAAAAACAAACGGAGGGAGTATAATCCTTGCTTGCAAGTCAGAATATGCCCTTGCTTGAAGCTAAATCTTCTCCTTGACTTGACCTCCACACACAAAGTAGCGTACTATGTTTGCCTAATCCGATGCTTGAAGAAATGTTTGTTTACCTTTACAAAAATGAAATGCTACGAGATCTTCTCGTCTCGCGCAAAAAAGAGGGGGGGATACTAGCTAGATCTTCTCCCTTAATTAAGGGTGCCTGTACTCATGGATAGTTGTTTGTAGACCATCTCAATGTAGTTGACCATGCAATAAACCACCGGTTGGTGAGCCATTTTTGTCCATCTCAGCGCCTACCTCAATAATACAGCACGTACCAGCTAGGTGCTGCTTTGCTAGATCCTTTGCCCCACACGGCCACCAGATACTGCTAATACCTACAGCATTCCATGATTGCATCAGGCAGCAAGACCCCATCTTCAGTAAGCAAGCATCATGTGGCGTGTTCAATTGTCAACCTCTCGTTAGGATTTGGGAGCACTGACAAAACATTAATGTATGGCATAGTTCATCTTGAATTTCCCTGAGCAACTGCGCTTACATTTTTATAACAGAAACCATTTTCTTGGGGAAGAACTGGCTACTAGATGTAATGCAAATGTGCTTAGAATTTTAATTCATTATTGTCCAGACCAGAGAGAGAGCTCTTATGAACACACCCATGATAGCACAAAACTCATGTCAAAGTCACTACTGCTAGCATGGAAAGCTTCACACTGAAGTTGAAGCATGACTGAGAAATCACAGCAACTTCCTTCCTATTACACCTGTAAAGAAAACACATGGTCCTCCTAATGTGTCAGTTTGTCAACAGCACCACCACCTTTAATCCTGGAACAATTCTTCTGCCAAAAGAGAAAACAAATCCCATCTTTCAATAAAGCAAAAGCAACACACAGAGACAGAGGCGAGTCATCGCAAGTAAACTTGTGCACGCTAAAAGCCAACCCTGCCAATCCTTTTCCAAGCTTTACACAGAGCTCCTTGCTCGCCTCCTTTCTTCAAATCTCCCTTTCAACTCTTTCAAACACACTCCCTCCCCCTTGTTGAGGGGAACCCCACCTGTCACTATCAACCAGCATATGCATGTTCTTCCCTCCATGTCATCTCTCAGTTTGATTTGATGTGTCATAAGTCACAACTCAGAGCAGAGGAGGGGAAGAACAGCTTGGGCATGCCCCCACTCTGGACGCCGAAACCCTAAAAGCGTGTAGCTGGGGGAAGGAAGGGCCACTACTCATTAGATTCCCAGGTGGATGGCCTCAATGTTGTTTGTTGCTCCTACTTTCGAGATCCGTGAGACCTAGTTTCACTTTCACACGAACGGTTCGGCCGTATCTTCAAACAAAGGCCCGGGCCTCGCGTTCATGGATTGAAAGGGGCGGCGAAGCGATCGGCCGGTTGTCGTCTAGGTCTGGGCAGATTGTGTTGGCAGCCGGTTATGGCTGTGCTCGCCTTCGTACGTCACGATGAGCATCGCCGGCTCGTCCACGCACCGCTCGACGTGCTTCCTCGCCGGGCAGCCCCTGACGGTGCTGCATTTATAGTAGCCCCTGCATTTGGTTCAAGTGAACGGCCAGAGTTAGTCTTCTGTGGAGACAAGAAATATTTGGAAAGAGGAACAGTCAGCAGTCCACATTGAGCAGCATGTGCTTGCTTTCATGGTATAGCTACATTTTCCTACCATTAAGGGCAGGCATTAAAGCTTAAGATGTGAGGTGGGCAAACAGGAGCAATCAACATTAGAATGTGGATAGATAAGCATGTCAATGAAATGCGAGTTCCATTAACAAGTTAACTACTTCAGGTCCCTATGACTGATCTCTTTTTTCACACAGACCAACATGATCCACTATATAATTAATTGTTCTAGCAACTAAGGTGTCAACACGTCTTAGCTGTAGAAGAAACTTGGTGCTAGGAAAAGGGTGAGTTGAGTGGGGGATCCACAAATAATTATTCCACAGGTAAAGCAACACAATGAATGCCTGATGGATGCAGATATGCCATCTTTCATGGTACAACATGGGGAATAATAATATCATGACTGAAAATGATTCGATATACATTCAAGTGTTATTTTGACCAATGTCCTTTTTAAGTGATAATCCACATATTTTAAGCAGATAATTGGTATTTTCTTTTCTTTCATACCTCGGATGAGGGGAACCCTTAATCGGCTTCTGCCCATATTTCCGCCATGAGTATTCATCCGGAGGTATATCAGATATTTTGTTGCTAATGGCGGGCACTTTAATTGACCTCTTAATCCGTAATTTCCTGCAGAAAAGTAAATCATCAATCAGGTCAAGACCATAATTCCCAACCCTTATAAAAGAATCACAGCAGGATAGTTATACCTTCTTTTTGAGCAATGACATTTGCCACCTGTGGTGCACTTGCCGCTGCCATCCTCACCCCTGCCCGTACACCGCCGCTTAGGCGCGCATTGGCGCACATTCAGTGGGTCGCTCACAGCTGGGCCGCCGAGCAAACGCATCGGCGGCTTTCCATCCAAGCTAGCTACACTGCCATCCATGCTCAGGGAGGACATGAAAGACCTCGGCGATGAGATCGTCCCAGTGCCGCCACTGGGGCTATCAAACTTCAGGCTGATCCCACTGTTGCTCCTCTTGAACATTTGGGCCTGTAAATTCTGCTGCTGCTGCTGGAATGGGTACCTATGTGCAGTGGCACCAAACTGGAACTGCACAGACAATGGCTGGACCATCTTTGGAGGGCCAAACTGGTGGGCGCTCTTGCTGCTTGAGCTGATCAAATCGAGGCTGCGTCGCGGCTGCGGCGGCGCGCCGACCTGGGGCCGCAGTTGCCCTGCCGAACCAGCAGATGGGGATGGAGTGGCTGCACTCCCGGACATGAGCATCCCCAATGGGGTGTTGCTGCTGCTCTCCAAGAAGCCTTTCTGGCTCAAGAACCCCACGGGCTTCCTTCTCCTGGAGAACCTGCCTCTAGCATGCCCTCCCCTGCCGCCGCCACCATTGCTGAGGAGGGAGACCACCTTCCTGAACTTGGCACAGGCCTCACCCGTCTCTGAAGCTATGCTCCTGAGAAGGGCTGGGTCCTGCTGCTGGGAGAGCAAGGCCAGCAACTTGTGGCAGCTCTCCACCGCCGCGCTGTTGGCCGCCTCCACCTCCTCCATGGCGCAAGAAAAATCAATTGAGAAGTAAATATATATAACCCGTTCTTCTCGTTCTTGCAAAGCTCTTCCTTTTACAGTCTTGGCAAGCAGCTCAGATTCTTGCAGCACTCACTGACCTGAGAGAAGGAAGATACAAATCAGTACTGAGATAGATCTCCGTGAAATGCTCATACGGTTTGGAATTTTCGTCGCAAAACACCAAATTTTTGGGACTCGGGAAGCCATCCGGGAGCCGGATCGACCGCAGGAGCAACGGGTCTCGGCGGGCGGGGCCAAGAACGGATTCATGGCGCGGGTATGAACCGAGAACTCGGGGAGGAACCCGCATGGCGCCGCCGGGCATGTGTCCCGGGAAAGCACCGGCCAAACCGCGACGAATCGGCACCGAAAAAGGGCGCGGGAGTGAGCTCACCTGCGCCGCGAGGCTCTACGCGGGGGCGTGCCCCATCCTCCCGTCGCCGCGTTCCCGGAGTGGAGCAGAGAGGGGATGAGGAAGAAGAAGAGGAGGGAGAGGAGAAGGGAGGAGCGAGGAGAGGCGAGTCTTGTAGCGAGAGCGCAGGGCGGAGGGCACGATGTGCAAATTTGTGGGAGTTCGAGGGTGGAACCGAAAATGTTGGGTACGGGTCGTGCATCTGGGACGTCGATGGCGCAACGGACGGCAGAGATCGTTGCTTTGGCTGGGGCGGGTCGCTGTTGCCGGGGTCAGCGAGGTCAACGACAGGGGTCGGTGAGAGCATCTTTTCACTGTGCGGTTCGTATCAGACGCGGACATCGAAGATAATAAATAAATGTCACTTTTTTTTGCATGGAATAAATAAATGTGACTGCTTGTGCAAATTACCGTGGTTCGATGAGATTTACTAGTAGCTTCATTTTTTAAGTGCAAGACGTAGTTTTTTTAGTTGAATACAAAAGACGTAGTTTGACTGCTTCAATTTATGCTTTGAAACAACTCAAAGGAAAAGGCATGCTTTGAATAAAGATGCAAGCTAATAACTTTGTCCGGCTACAGAAAATCATCAAAAATACCCTTTCTATTGTAAAATAAAACATAAGTATAAAAAAATTAGTACTTCCCCTTTTTTTTCTCTTTGTACTTCCCCTCTCTCATAATATAATACTCCACTAATTACTTCATTTGACTACGAAAATAAGGGGCCAAACTCTCTCTCTCTCTTCTCTAAAGGCAAGGCGCGTGGTCATTTGGACCAATTAGGAGAGTTTCAACACTTGCGTGATTGGTTTGTCTTTGGTGGACGAGACTTGCCTGCTCCTTTCCCATGCTTCCATCCGTGCTCCCGCATACGTGGCTTGATTTGATTGGAAGAAAATAAGGCCCGGCCCCATCCCCTGAAAATCAGGGGGGGAAGATGATTAGATTAGAAAAGAAAAAGGAAAAAGAACAGCCGTTGGATGAAGTGGGAGCACGGATGGGAGCATGGAGAGAGAGCAGGCAAGCCGGATCCGTCTTTGGTGTGCGTGAAACAACATGCAATTTTTTTTCTGGTCTGAAAAAGTCTATTTTCTATAACAAGTACACGTGTGTACACCCTATTTTAGCTGCTTTGGTTTGTGGGAATTTTATATAAATTTTAAAGGGTAGGAATTTTATTAAAAAAATTACTTTGAACCCTTTTGATTTATGGGAATGGATTCCTATTTCTATATAGGATAAGAATCAATCTTTCACATTTTAAAGAAAAAAATATTTGCTTAGAGTCAATGAAAAAAATATACTATGAACCAAGGGAGGCCTAAAGATTTTAATGAAGTTGACCGAGACATTTCATTATCATCTACATGGTCTATCATTTTGTTCCGGTGAGCGGCAAGACAAAAGGTACACACAAGTAGTAGCATGTGGTTCAATCTCTTGTTAAAAAGATCTACTAAGATCACCTCCAATGCTAATCCTCAAATCAGACATCGTATTCATCCACAAACTGGTGGAGATCAGTCCGCGAACAGTGATACAGGAGCCGATCGTCCAATCATGCCCGCACACATTTCAAACCGTATTTCAACAAATTGGATGAATTTTATCAAACATGACGGAATTGAAGCATAGTTGGGACATAATTTACATAATACAGACGGTATTTTGTCCGTTTTACTAAACCAAGCCCGAACACTCAAAGTAGTTATAGAAAATAGGACAATTCATCCATGCAAATATCTACAGTACAACAACAGTTCAAATTCAATGAGATAATCGGATATTCAGCAAGTTTTTTGAAAATCATCTATTTCAAATTCAACAATACTAGAGTCAGAACCGGCACATGTCATCCCACACAAACTACTCCTTGAGCTTCATCCAACAATGTATGTGTGTCGTGGAATTGTCACGGCAGATGTCCTAGCGAGAGGACTTAGTCGTGGAGCCATCGCACTAGGTTAGCTTAAAGGGTTTAAACGGGACAAAGGACACAGGAGTTTATACTGGTTCGGCCCCTTGCGGTGAAGGTAAAGGCCTAATCCAGTTTGAGGTGGTATTGCTTATGCTTCGATTACCAGGGAGCGAATATGCTTGACCTAGCTTTCGATCTGTTGTCTCTCCCTAAGCCGCTGCCGGGTCGTCCCCTTATATACACGGGTTGACGCCCCGCGGCTTACAGAGTCCCGGCCGGCTCATACAAACGTGTCCGGCCCGGTGACTTATCTTACATGCCTTACGATACAAGTCACGTATACATGGCGGTTTACACTTACGGGCTTTAAGCCGCCTCTAAGTTTTGGGCCCTTTAACAAGCCTACTACATGAACCGCCATCTTCAACATATTTATGGGCTTGGTTTATGAACCGCCATTGGGATAACCCGGCCCCTCCTGGGCGGGTCATATCCAATAGTCATATCCCCAACATTAGGCTCCAGGTTGATTTGAACTTGTTCATGTCAATCTTGAACACTTAGAAAAAAATCCTTCTTCATCCTCCTGTGAGATATTGTAACCCGCCATGATGTCATCTCCTGAGATTGTGGTAATCCGCCGTGACGTCACCTGTTATTAATATTACATATGGCCCAAATCTTAATAAATCTTCTCTTTTAATGAACATCCGAAAATCGAGGCGCTCACGCCGTCACATATCCATTTTTATCTCCTCGATTCCTGCGCATGCCACTTATCCTTCTAGCCTTATAAATAGGGTCATGGGTCCTCTTTTCACTCTCCCCCTTTTGCCTTCTCGTCTTCATCTTCTTCCTCGCAAAGCTCCAGTGCGCTCGAGCTCTGCCGCCGTCGATCTTCGTCCACTGCTTCAACTCTGGCCGCTGCATCACCCTGAACGAACCAGAACGCCGCGGCGCCCCTCTGCTGTTCATCAGCGTCGGTAAGCATTCACCTTTCCTCTTAATAAATCTGCCTTAGGGTTTCCCTGTTCGTCGGCGTTCATCACCGTTCCTCCTTCTCTTTCCTAGATTGTGTAGTTTTGATCTGAAAACAACACAGATCTTTGTGCGGTAGCAGTTTTAGCACTTGTTTTTAATATCAGAATGTATCCTCATTGCAACAGATCTCATCTGGGCATCCCCATTTTTCTGCTGCCGCCACCTTAGGTTTAGATTTTATTTCATTTCTCTGAACTGCTGCAGATCCAATCTTATAGCTCCGATTTGTGAAACCTGTTTGTCCCAACACTTAGTAAAATTTGCTCTTTGATAGATGTTGAGTACCATTGCTGTCACGGTGGCTTACATCACCAGTGATAATTATCCATATATCATTAGGCCCCATTTAAGCCGCCATTCGGAATATATACTGTAACTTTTTTATTTCTGGCTTAATGAATCAATTTGAGCTGGCAATTTTTTTCTTTCCTTTAGGCTTCTCTCTTCACAATGCCGCCAAAGACAGTCACTTCATGTAACTGGGTTCCCTCCATTGTCACGGAGAACACACTCAAAGACTTTGTCAAAATCGGGTACTTGCCAGCAAAAAATGTCATGCACTATCGCGCCCCTGATCCAGGCGAAGAAAGACCTCAGCCAAAGGATAATGAGGTCATCGTTTTTACTGATGACATGAATCGGGGCTTCTCACCACCCGGTTCTAAATTTTTCTGAGATGTTATGCACTTCTTTCAACTCCATCCTCAAGACATTGGACCCAATTCCGTGTCAAACATCTGCAACTTTCAAGTCTTCTGCGAAGTATACCTTCAAGAGGAGCCCAGTGTCGAACTCTTTAGGGAATATTTTTATTTAAACCGCCAAAACGAGTTTACGAACGGACCCAGCTTGGAACTTGGTGGAATCTCAATTCAATGGAGAAGAGATGCTATCTTCCCTTATGCTTACTTGCCGAGTCACCATTGCAAAGGTCAAGGCTCTGCTGGGAAATGGGTTAACCGACATTGACTTGGTTCAGTGCTGGGTTTCTTGGTGAATCATACCCTTGAGCCGCAGGCCCGGCTTAATGTGTACTTACACGGGCGGCATAAAGGATCCACTGCGCCACAACTCCGTGCGTTTAACTGACGAAGCCATCAATGAGATGACAAGGCCCCTTCTAAATGAAGACCCAGAAGACTGTAGCAAAGTGGGTCTGAACCCTTTTTGCAAACTTAACCCGCCACCAGATGTGAGTCTCCAACTTACTTATTTTTACCTTCATCATTTAAATACTCTATTAACTCAACTTTGCTGATTTTCACAGGCTGAATCTGATTTTTGGAAGAAGAAATATGACCATGAGGCTGCCAAAAAGGCCAGGTCTGCCAAGAAAATCGCCAAGAAGACAAAGAAGAAACCAAGTGCTTCTGATATGTTTGAACTGGATGACAACTCTGAGTCGGAGGTAGCCCTTGACTCCCTTGGCTCCTTTTTCAATTATCTTATTGACACTGATTATTATCAGGATGACACGGGGGACCAGCCAAGTAGTTGAAGAAGAGGTAACTATTATTTACTCCGGCTCAGCACCTTTGCCAACACAGAAAATTCGACGAGTAACCCGGAAAGTAAGCTTTTCACACCCCTTAGCTCATTTGGATCCTCACTTTCTTTTGAAGCAACAGCAGCACGAGAACCGGCGACAGACTCGGACTAGCGGAGGTGAAGAATTATCCTCCGTTTTACCAAACACTCCAGTTCCACGGAAACGCCAAAACGAGGTCCTTCCGGACTTAAATTCTTTTTACCCGCTGGCGGGTCTCATTCGCCAGCCACTCAATTCTTCTGATTCAAACTAGTAGGAGGTTTCTCGCTCTTCCTCTGGCGACTCATCACAGACCCAGCTGCCGGCTTTCAAGACTGCCCCCGGGTAACAACAAGTACTTTGCATTCTCTACCTCCTTATCCTCTTATAATTGTACTGATTTATCATAACTCATGCAGTGGTTAAGCAAAGCCTAGTAAGAAGGCAAAGGTGACCAAGCCGGCTGAAGATCCTGAAGTCATTGAATCAGAGTAGCAAGTCCCAACATCAGATGCTTCTGAAAAACAACCAGAAGAACCTGCCCATGATGTTCCGCCTGAAATTCCTGATCTCTCCCTTGACCACACAAATATCAATTCTTTGAACACTGAATCATGAAGCCCGCTTAAACCGTCAGAAGAGCATAGTGAAGATGTGATGATCACTGGCACCGGCTTTAAAGAACCGAGAAATCCAACTGTCTTGGCTAAGCACTCTGCCAAACAAGAGGTCATTGAAAGGCGGAAAGTGAGGTTTGATGTCGCCCACTATGCGCAATTGAGTAGTAGCGAAATACTTTCTGGCTAGCTCAATCAAGTACACACCAGCCGTAATCTGAAGTTGATATGGTGAAGCAGATGCATCAAAAATTTGAGGTGTGAATTCCTGCTTGAATAAGTTATGTACATCCTGCCAGCCCCCAAGTCTACTGGGTATGATAAAATTGAATAGGCTGTAGACTTAGAATAACCATGAGCATCTTTAGTAGAATCCTTCCAAGACCGGCTTTCACCATTATAGTTGAGCCGGATTTTAAACAATTACATTGCATCCGTAGTCCCCAAGGGCCGGTTCAATCAGTATGAATGAGCCGGTCCTTTTCACCATTGATTATAAAGAGAGCTTACCTATATAGCCCCCATAAACCGGCTGTGATTGTTTACGGTACAATCGGGTTACCATAAAGCAGTACTCTTGCTTGCAAAGTGCTTGGAACTTTACTAACATGAGCCGTTGTATGAAGAATATTTCGGCAGGCATTAGCCCCCAAGTGCCAAGTGTTGTTGCTTGCAAAAGGCTTGGGACTTATATTCCTGTAACCTGGATATGAATGTATTTGCAACTCTGTGTTTGTACAGGATGCCACTGCTGAACTTCAATCACAATTGGCTGATGCAAAGACCCGGCTGGAAAATCAAGAATCTAAGACCCAGAAAGCTGAGTCAAAATTCCAATTTAGCGTGGCTGAAACGGAAAAGCTGAAGACCAGTTTTGAGGCAGAGAAAAACGCTTGGGCTGAAGAAACGACTGCTTTGACGTAGCGAGCTGAAAAAGCAGAGGCGGCTCTTCAAGAGGTGACCACTGAGCTAACCGGTTTAAAACACCGGGTATCCCAGATGGTTTCTGCTATCTTTGGTGAGTCGCCTTTCTAATCATCAAAAGTGAACCTTTTCCTAGATAGTATAAACCGCCTCTAACCAATCTATGACTTATTCAGGTCGCAGGAGCAGCAATCTTAACCAAGATATGCTTGTGAAGCTCAAGGCTGTTTATACACTTGTTGAACAGCTATACACTGGAGCTCAGTGTGCACTAGCCGCAATTTCTCCGACTAATCAAGCACCTACTCTCTTGATAGATGCTTGAAAAAACTTTCTGTGCTGCCTGCTAGGATGGACGAGATGAAGCGGTCGTCTGCAAGAGCCGGTGTCGTGACAGCTTTGAGCCGGGCCAAGGCATGGTTACCAAAGCTAGACCCGTCTGAGGTAGCTACTGGATATCCAAGCTTGAAAGAAGACGGCACTTCGTTTGATCAAAAGGACTTTGCTGCCTGTGTGAAAGAAATACGTCCTCTGGCCAGTCTGATTGCCAATGAAACGGATCTGTCAAAATACCATCAGGCTTACAGCATGGAGAATCAGAAGATGCCCACGCCGGCTTATAAAGTGATGGATCTAATCCCTCCAATCCGTAAGCATACTTTCGCCCCTGGAGTTGACCTGTCCGAACTTATAGATGATGAAGCTGAATTTCAAGCCTTGTGCGGCATTGATTGGTCATCTCCAAACTTTCAGACAGCGAAGGAGGACAAAGAACTGGAGAAGGATGATCCAGAAGTCTCAAGTCAGCAAGGCCAAGAAGTGTGATCCGTTGGGCGGGTTATATATTTGAACTTATGAAAACACTTGATCCCTTGGGCTCATTGAGTCATGTAATAGGCTAGTAAAACTTTGATCTGTCGTGCCATCGTGCACGTTTTTGTTTTGTGCAACAATGCTTGACCCGCCATTTGAAGAGCTATCTTTTGATACTTATGATGACGTCGATTTATGCGGAGGAGACTTATCATTATCATGCACGCAAGTAAATCACAAGTGCCCCGGCGGTTTTACATCGGGGCCGGTCATGATACCTTATATAAACCACTGGCAACTAAAATAGGTCATAACCAGGGCCGGTTTAATCATGATTAAATATATATATATATATATAAAGTATCATATGTGTGATATATGATTAAACACTGACGGCTTGCCATACCAAAACAGTTAGGGTGATAACCCAAAACTTAGAAGACAATACTCCCAAGTACTTAATATCATCATATGCTGCCAGTTCACCATAGACCTATGTCTGAGCTATGCTGTGCAACAGACTCTCTTTGGTCTTTGTAACCTGGTCAGTAATCCTCCAAGTAAGTTAGAGCTATGCTCATATGAAGTTATAATATTGGCTTGATAGCCAAAATATCAAGGTAATCAGAGCTGTGCTCTTATGAAATTATCATATTGGCTTGATAGCCGAATTGTCAAGGTAATCAGAGCTGTGCTCTTATGAAATTATCATATTGGCTTGATAGCCGAATTATCAAGGTAATCAGAGCTGTGCTCTTATGAAATTATCATATTGGCTTGATAGCCGAATTACCAAGATAACCAGAGCTGTGCTCTTATGAAATTATCATATTGGCTTGATAGCCGAATTACTAAGATAACCAGAGCTGTGCTCTTATGAAATTATCATATTGGCTTGATAGCTGAATTACCAAGGTAATCAGAGTTGTGCTCTTATGACATTATCATATTGGCTTGATAGCTGAATTACCAAGGTAATCAGAGCCGGAATCAAGAGGGCAGTAACGCTATGTTCTCTTTGGTGAATACACCTATGTTTGAACAGGAAGCCCCCAAGTAATTTGTAAGAACGGCGTTGCGCCGGATCAAGAGGGTAGTGATGCTACGTTCTCTTTGGTGAATACACCTATGTTTGAACAGGAAACCCCCAAGTGACCATTGGAAATGATAAAGACTCATTACTCTTAGAAATGAAACGACAGATGCCCTGCTTTATCAGGGATGCTGTCTTTATTATAATCATCATAATATATACATTGTCAAAATATGTACATTGTAAGAGCTGGTGGCTCAAGTATAGTAAGGCCGAAGATGAGCAATATTCCACGGCCGGTGGGTCTCCTCCTCCGACTTACATGAATCCTTGTGTTCTCGAATGTCGATAAGGTAGTACGATCCATTATTCAGATTTTTGCTGACCACAAAGGGTCCTTCCCAAGGTGGGGATAACTTGTGCATATCAGTTTGATCCTGGATAAGCCGGAGCACCAGGTCACCTTCTTGAAAAGTTCTGGTTTTAACCCGGCGGCTGTGATAACGGCGCAGATCTTGCTGGTAAATCACTGAACGAGCTGCCACAAGGTCACGCTCCTCGTCCAATAAGTCAAGTGCATCTTGACGTGCTCTTTCATTATCAGCTTCAACATAAGCCGCCACACGAGGCGAATCATGACGAATTTCACTGGGGAGAACCGCCTCTGCTCCGTAGACCATGAAGAAAGGCGTGTAACCCATAGATCTGTTGGGGGTAGTATCGATGCTCCATAATACCGAAGGTAACTCCTCCACCCAAGAACCCGGCGTCCTTTGCAAGGGAACCATAAGCTGGGGCTTGATGCCTCTTAGGATCTCCTGATTGGTTCTCTCGGCTTGACCATTAGATTGGGGGTGAGCCACTGATGATACATCAAGCCGGATATGCTCACGTTGACAAAATTCTTTCATAGCACCCTTGGATAGATTAGTGCCATTATCAGTTATGATACTGTGGGGAAAGCCAAAATGGAAAATTACCTTTTTGATGAATTGAACCGCCATCGCCGCGTCACATTTACTGACCGGCTCTACCTCAACCCACTTTGTAAATTTGTCAACCGCCACCAAGAGGTGTGTCTTTTTATCTTTGGACCTTTTGAAAGGACCAACCATATCAAGCCCCCAGACTACAAACAACCAAGAAATTGGAATCATCCTCAATTCTTGAGCCGGCACATGAGCTCGTCGTGAAAATTTCTGACAACCATCACATTTACTAACCAGATGCTCAACATCAGCGTGAGTCATCAACCAATAAAACCCATGCCGAAAGGATTTAGCCACGAGAGATTTAGAGCCGGCATGATGACCACAATCTCCTTCATGAATCTCACGAAGAATCTCACGGCCCTCTTCTGGAGAAACACAACATTGAAACGCCCCTGTGACACTGCAATGATGTAGCTCTCCATTGACAATTGTCATCGACTTAGACCGCCGGGTTATCTGCCTGGCTAAAGTTTCATCTTCAGGTAACTCGCCCCGGGTCATATAAGCCAAGTATGGGACTGACCAATCAGTAATAGCATGAAGAGCCGCCACCAGCTGTGCCTCCGGGTCAGGAATAGCAAGGTCTTCCTGTGTAGGCAACTTAACTGAGGGGTTATGCAGAATATCCAAGAAAGTGTTAGGCGGCACCGGCTTACGCTGAGAGCCTAACCGGCTTAAAGCATCAGCCGCCTCGTTTTTCCTGCGATCAACATGCTCAACTTGATAACCCTTTAAGTGACCCGCGATAGCATCAACCTCTCGATGATAAGCCGCCATAAGTGGATCCTTAGAATCCCAAGTACCAGAAACTTGTTGAGCTACCAGATCTGAGTCGCCAAAGCACCTCACCCGGCTTAAGTTCATCTCCTTAGCCATCCGAAGACCGTGGAGCAAGGCCTCATATTCAGTTGCATTGTTAGTACAAGGGAACATCAGCCGAAGAACATAAGAAAATTTATCACTTCGTGGGGAAGTCAATACAACTCCAGCCCCCGAGCCTTCCAACTGCCTGGACCCATCAAAGTGAATAGTCTAATATGTGTTATCCGGCTTCTCCTCAGGCGTCTGCAACTCTGTCCAATCATTGATGAAATCCACAAGTGCTTGAGATTTGATGGCTACACGAGGCACATACTTTAAACCATGAGGTCCAAGCTCAATGGCCCATTTAGCTACCCGACCTGTGGCTTCTCTGTTTTGAATGATATCCCCTAGAGGGGCAGAACTAACCACAGTGATAGGATGACCCAGAAAATACTGCTTAAGCTTCCGGCTAGCCATAAAAACCCCATACACAAGCTTCTGCCAATGTGGATATCTCTGTTTGGACTCAATAAATACCTCACTGATATAGTTAACCGGCCGTTGAACCGGATATTCTTTGCCTGTTTCCTTCCTCTCCACCACAATTGCAACACTAACAGCTCGGTTATTAGCAGCCACATATAACATCAAAGGCTCCTTATCAATGGGAGCAGCAAGAACGGGCGGCTCAGCCAACTGTTTCTTCAAATCCTCAAATGCTTTATTAGCAGCATCACTCCAGACAAAGTGTTATGTTTTCTTCATCATCTGGTACAGTGGTATAGCCTTTTCACCCAGCCGGCTTATGAACCGGCTTAAGGCCGTAATACGACCTGCCAGACGTTGAACATCATTGACACACGCCGGTTTAGCCAAGGAAGTGATGGCCTTGATCTTCTCCGGGTTAGCTTCAATGCCTCTGTTGGAAACCAGAAAACCCAAAAGCTTACCAGCTGGTACACCAAAAAAACACTTGGCTGGGTTAAGCATCATCTTATAAACCCGGAGGTTGTCAAAGGTCTCCTTCAAATCATCAATCAGGGTCTCCTTCTTTCTGGATTTCACCACAATTTCATCCACATAAGCATGAACATTACGCCCGATTTGATTATGAAGGCAATTTTGCACACACCGTTGGTAAGTCGCCTGGGCACTCTTGAGCCCAAAAGGCATGGACACATAGCATAAGGCTCCAAACAGAGTAATGAAGGCTGTCTTCTCCTGGTCCTTAACTGCCATTTTAATCTAATGATAACTAGAATAAGCATCCAAAAAGCTCAAACGCTCACAACCCGCCGTAGCATCAATAATTTGATCAATACGAGGGAGAGCAAAAGGATCATCTGGACAAGCTTTATTTAAGTCCGTGTAATCCACACACATACGCCAAGTGCCGTTCTTCTTAAGCACCAGCACCGGGTTAGCCAACCACTCAGGATGAAAAACTTCAACAATGAACCCAGCCGTCAAGAGCCGGGCCACTTCTTCACCAATGGCCTTGCGCCTCTCTTCATTAAAACGACGAAGAAACTGCTTGACCGGCTTAAACTTCGGATCAATATTGAGAGTGTGCTCAGCGAGTTCTCTCGGTACACCCGGCATGTCAGAAGGTTTCCATGCAAAGATGTCCTGGTTCTCACAGATGAATTCGATGAGCGCGCTTTCCTATTTCGGATCTAGATTAGCACTGATGCTGGACTGCTTGGATGAATCGCCAGGAACGAAATCAACCAGCTTGGTATCGTCTGCCGACTTAAACTTCAAGATCGGGTGATGCTCCCTAGTTGGATTTTTCAAAGATGTCATATCGGCCGGGTCAACATTGTCTTTATAAAACTTCAATTCCTCTGTTGCGCAGACAGACTCAGCATAGGCTGCATCACCTTCCTCGCACTCCAAAGCTATCTTCCGGCTTCCATGCACCGTAATGGCCCCCTTGTGACCCGGCATTTTGAGCTGCAGATAAACATAACAAGGCCTTGCCATGAACTTAGCATAAGCCGGCTGTCCAAACATGGCATGATAAGGGCTCTTGATCTTTACCACTTCAAAGGTCAACGTCTCAGACCTGGAATCGTAATCATCCCCAAATGCAACCTCCAGAGCTATTTTACCAACCGGGTATGCCGACTTACCGGGCACCACACCGTGAAAGACAGTGTTTGACGGCTTAAGACTTTTATCAGTCAACCCCATGCGACAGAAGGTTTCATAATAAAGGATATTGATGCCGCTACCTCCGTCCATGAGTACCTTAGTGAATTGTATCCTCCAACCTGAGGCTCTACCACCAAAGCCAAGTGACCCGGATTGTCAACCCGGGGCGGGTGATCCTCACGACTCCACACAATGGGCTGCTTAGACCATCGCAAGTAACGGGGAACTACCGGCTCAACGGCGTTCACAACCCTTTTATGGAGCTTCTGATCCCGCTTGCATAAACTTGTGGTGAAGACGTGGTACTGCCCACTATTCAATTGCTTCGGGTTACTTTGATATCCAGATTGTTGTTGCTGATTCTCCTGACTGGAATGTTGATGATAACCGCCCTGATTGCCCTGATTGTTTTGGTGACCCTGAAAACCGAAATTAGAACCGCCACCACTGTAACCCGGGCCATGAGAACCGAAACCTGAGCCGCCGCCTGGCCCATGATTGTTTTGGAACAAGTCGGAATTTTTGAACTCCCTCATAATGTGGCAGTCCTTCCAAAGGTGCGTGGATGGCCTTTCCCGTGAACCATGCTTCGGGCAAGGCTGATTCAATAGCTGCTCCAGATTTATACCTGACCCTCCTGCCCGAGGAGGTGGCTTTCCTTTACGGCGCTGACCATTGTTCTGCGTGCTGGTGTTGGCCACAAAATTTGAATTATTATCAGCCTTGCGTTTTCCGTTGCCCCCCCTGACTCGCCGGGTTATGATGCTGGCCCTTAGTGTTGCCACTCTTCTTAACCTTTCCCTCCTTTTCATCATCAGACTCAGGGTCCTTGGTACTATCAGAGTCGGCATATTTAATTAGAGCCGCCATCAGCTCCCCCATATCATTGCAATGGCGCTTGAGCCGCCCTAACTTCTGTTTAAGAGGCAAAAAATGGCAATTCTTCTCTAACATGAGGATCGCTGAGCCGACATTAATGTTATCCGATGAGTGTAGGATGGCTTTGACCCGGCGCACCCAATGTGTTGTTGACTCGCCCTCCTCTTGGGCACAGGCGTCTAAATCCACAATCGACATGGGCTGTTTGCACGTGTCTTTAAAATTCTGGATGAACCGGGCCTTCAACTCAGCCCACAATCCAATTGAATTGGCAGGCAATCCCTTTAGCCAAGTACGGGCCGTCCCATCCAACATCATGGTAAAATATTTAGCACACGCGGCATAGTTGACATCCAGTAGTTCCATGGCCATCTCATAACTTTCAATCCATGCCTTAGGGGGTAAGTCGGCTGTGTAGTTGGGCACCTTATGAGGTCCTTTGAAATCCTTGGGCAGACGCTCATTACACAGAGCCGGTACTAAACATGGTACACCCGTGCTTCTAGAGGTCACGCCTGCTTCCACCGAAGTTGTTGGATAAACCGACGATGGTTGATGAGCCGCGTATTGAGCCGCTAGCTCAGCCTCCCGACGTGCTCTATCCTGATCCAACAGGGCGTGAGTATTACGGGGCGGGTCATGTCCACGGGGCGGGTTATGACGCTGCTCACTGCTTGACACCACTGGGGAGTCCATGTGTCTGCTATAACTCCGGCTTGGGCGGGGGGTCGAATGGATCCTCTCACGGCTGTAAGAATAAGCCTGCTGCTGAATTAATGCTGACTGAAGAAACTCTCTAGCCCTCCACATTTCAACCACAGTTGGAGACTCGCCTTCAACCGGGAGAGCCGCCAATCGTGACGCCGCAGCGATCATGTTATCCAAAGGGTTAGAGTAATGACCCAGTGGTGTCGGCACATGTTGTGGTGGGATATTGTTCTGACGAGGCGGGTCCGTCGTGCGTGGTTGAGCAGGTGCTCTAGTCCCGGGCGCGGCTACTGCCCAGTTTATCCCTGGCGGGTCACTGGTTCCTGCACCAGGTGTGTTGAAGAGGTTCCTCGCCTCGTAAACCGGAGGCAGATGACTCCGATGCCTTCTCCTCATGATGTCGTTCGAAGCGTTCTGATCCAATGAGAGCCGGAAGGGATCAACCTGGATTCGTTGTGCCTGAGCGTCCAAAACCGCTTGTTCCGCTGTCATCCTTGCATCCTCAGCTGCCAGGTCCTCCTTGGCTTGAGCTATCTGATCTCACAATTTTGTGACTTCCGCGTTATGCTGATCTTAGTTTGCCGGGTTAACCTCCGCTGTCAGCAGTGTTGTCAAAGTGTCTAGTAAGTCAGACAAGACGTGAGCCGGCGGGCGCGCAGGGCCTCCTGCCCCGGCCGCCGTCGCTGCTGCTGACCCAGAAATCATTGCCGCTGCAGTCGATGAATTCTGCACTGACTGTGTACCGGCCATGAAGATCGCGACCCGGTTCGGCGGCTCGTAGGGGTCCGGAATACTGTCGCCATCGGAACAGCCCCCAAGCCTGCCGTCCTGCAGTTGATATAATGAAGTAGTCTCACTCGTGGACGACTCACCATCAGAATAGATGGCTGTCTCACCGCCAGACATGGATCCTTCCTCAAATTTTGCTCCATGGATGAATCCCACGAAGGCACGCTTCATGGCGGGCTGAACTCGGGCGGGTCTTGCACGCTGAGCCGTCTCGATGATGTCGGTGCAGATGTCCGGCTCAGGGCCCGATTCGCCGATTTTGCTGATGAAGACGTCGATTCCGCCGAAGGGGACCCGGTACCCGTACTCAATTGAGCCGGCTTCGGGGCCCCAACCTGCATCGTCAATGTAGAGCTTGCCGCGACAACTCTTGGTCATCCGGCCCACAGCGTATCCCTTGATCCCTTCGAAGTTTCCCTTCAAGAACTCAAAACCACCGTGCGCTGGCCCCATGGTGGGCGCCAACTGTCGTGGAATTGTCACGGCAGATGTCCTAGCGAGAGGACTTAGTCGTGGAGCCATCGCACTAGGTTAGCTTAAAGGGGTTAAAGGGGACAAATGGCACATGAGTTTATACTGGTTCGGCCCCTTGTGGTGAAGGTAAAGGCCTAATCCAGTTTGAGGTGGTATTGCTTATGCTTCGATTACCAGGGAGCGAATACGCTTGACCTAGCTTTCGATCTATTGTCTCTCCCTAAGCCGTTGCCGGGTCGTCCCCTTATATACACGGGTTGACGCCCCGCGGCTTACAGAGTCCCGACCGGCTCATACAAACGTGTCTGGCCCGGTGACTTATCTTACATGCCTTATGATACAAGTCACATATACATGGCGGTTTACACTTACAGGCTTTAAGCCGCATCTAAGTTTTGGGCCCTTTAACAAGCCTACTACATGAACCGCCATCTTCAACATATTTATGGGCTTGGTTTATGAACCGCCATTGGGATAACCCGGCCCCTCCTGGCCGGGTCATATCCAATAGTCATATCCCCAACAATGTGCGTGTATGGCCTGTAGTACGTCATGGCTGTGCGTGCATGCTATACATTGTGTACATCAACATTGAGTGAATGAATGAATTAACCAACATATAGAGTAGCAAGAAGCAATACTTAGATGGTTGACGAGCCGATCTCCACTTGGTGAATCGCACTGTAAAACTTCATGACGGAGTTATAGATGGTGTACCATTTGTGTGTGGATGACGTGCATGTTGTAAGGTGGGAAGTTCTCTCGCCCACAAAACAAAGCATGCAAGCTTTGCCAAAAGGGCGCGCCCTTGTTCATGTCTACAAAGTCCTCAGAAATGACCAACCACGCATTGCACAACAACTCATCCTCGTACACCGAGTACCCTGCCAGCATGCTTGTCTAGAAAACAACAAGAAGTTCAAGAAAAAGCTCAATGGCATGTGACCAAACACCTGCCGAGCACGGTGTCCGCCATGGACAGCGGCGATAGGGATGTGGTGGGTACCTGGCTGTGGAGGGATTACTTGGTAGACAACAGTGTAATGCAAGGTCGACACTCTCGTGGGTGGGGTCTGCAGAAGGCTTAGGACGCCTAGGCAGCGGCCGAAGAGTACATCGCTGGCAACGGACAACGTGGGTGCCGATGAAAGGAAGGGGGACAGGGTGGACTAGAAGAAAAGGGGACCGGGAGAGGGATTTCAGTAGGCCTGGGGTGTCGAAGTCTTGCATGGATGGTATACGGACTCCCGCGAATCCCCCCCACTGAGTTTACCTCCAGTTTGCGAAAAAAATGATGGTCGGACCGGCCCGCGGACAAATACAAGGCCACACTGAATGGCAAAAGACGTCTGGGTTGTGTGGTATGGACGAACGCGGGTGTTTTGAGGGTCCGCGTTGAAGATGCCCTAACTCCATTTTAAAATATATGGACATCGTTGGACTATTTAAACTAATACATGTAAGATATATTTGTTGTGCTTCACTTTATGAACTGAACGTAACACAAGCATTAGTTGACTTGGTTTTGGTGCTAAGAGCTATACCTACATTATGTTACCATAAAAATCTCTTTCCTACTAAATAGGGTGTCACATCATATTTTTGCCTGGGTGGCATGTGATAACCCACAAGTATAGGG
Source organism: Aegilops tauschii subsp. strangulata (assembly GCF_002575655.3). Classification (NCBI taxonomy): domain Eukaryota; kingdom Viridiplantae; phylum Streptophyta; class Magnoliopsida; order Poales; family Poaceae; genus Aegilops; species Aegilops tauschii. The sequence goes on along the minus strand of NC_053039.3, from coordinate 72,197,096 downwards.
GATCGCAAGAGTTTTCGAGGATAGAGTATTCAACCCAAATTTATAGATTCGACATAGGGGGAGCCAAAGAATATTTGAAGGTATTAGAAGCTGAGTTGTCAATTCAACCACACCCGGAGATTAATTATCTGGAGCAAGTAATCAATAGCAAAGTAATATGATAGTTTCGATAGTTGTGACAACAGTAACAGTAACGGTAACAGTGATAACAGTAATTTTATAGCAAGTGTAATAGCGATGATAGCAGTAGTAACTTAACAGAAACAATATAGGATAAATTCATAGGCATTGGATCGGTGACTTGTTGGATGATATTCATCATGAGACAGTTATAACCTAGGGCGATACGGCACTAGCTCCAGTTCGTCAATATAATGTAGGCATGTATTCCGTAAATAGTCATACGTGCTTATGGAAAGAACTTGCATGACATCTTTTTTCCTACCCTCCCGTGGCAGCGGGGACGTATTGGAAACTAAGGGATATTAAGGCCTCCTTTTAATAGAGAACGGGAAAAAGCATTAACACATAGTGAATACATGAACTCCTCAAATTATGGTCATCACCGGGAGAAGTCCTGGTTATTGTCACTCCGGGGTTGCCGGATCATAACACGTAGTAGGTGACTATAACTTGCAAGATCGGATCTAGAACATGGATATAATGGTGATAACATAAATGGTTCAGATCTGAATTCATGGCACCCGGGCCCAAAGTGACAAGCATTAAGCATGGCGAAGTCATAGCAACATCAATCTTAGAACATAGTGAATACTAGGGATCAAGCCCTAACAAAACTAACTCGATTACATGATGAATCTCATCCAACTCCTCACCGACCAGAGAGCCTACGAAGGAATTACTCACTCCCGATGGGGAGCATCATGGAATTGGCGATGGAGAAGGGTTGGTGATGACGAAGAACGAAGACCCCCCTCTCCGGAGCCTGAAACGGACTCCAGATCTAGCCTCCCAATGAAGAATAGGAGGTGACGGCGGTTCCGTCTCATGGATTGTGATAATTCTTTCTCCCTGATTTTTTTCTGGAAAAATAGGATTTTATAGCATTGGTTTCAGGGTCTGCGGGGCCACCAGGTGGGTACAACCCACCTGGGCGCGCCAGGAGAGGGGGGCGCGCCCTGGTGGGTTGTGCCCACCCAGGTGCCCCTCTCCGGCAGGTCTTGGCTCCAGAAATTCTTATTTATTATATAAAAATTCCTCGCAAAGTTTTGTTCCATTCCGAGAACTTTTATTTCTGCACAAAAACAACACCATGGTAGTTCTACTAAAAACAGCGTCAGTCCGGGGTTAGTTTCATTCAAATCATGCAAATTAGAGTCCAAAATAAGAGAGAAGCGTTAGGAAAAGTAGATACGTTGGAGACGTATCAACTCCCCCAAGCTTAAACCTTTGCTTGTCCTCAACCAATTCAGTTGATAAACTGAAAGTGAAAAAGATAAACTTTTATGAACTCTTTTGCTCTTGTTTGCATAAATAAGCTTAAACAACACCCAGATTTTCAGCGAACATTACAACTAACCATGCCGACAATAACTCTTAAAGATTATATTAACTCATATCAATGACCTAATCAGCTAGCGAGCAATAATAAGACATCTCAAATGGCAACACGTTGTCAAAGCAACCATGATATAATATGACAATAGTGGTATCTCGCTAGCCCTTTCTGAGACCGCAAAACATAAATGCAGAGCACCTCCAAAGTCCAAGCAGCGACTAAACATTGTAATTCATGGTAGAAAAGATCTAGTCATGATGCACCCAACATTAGCTACACACAATGCTTAAGTCATGACAGTTGTGCTCTCAGGTTTTAGCGCTTGTTTTAGAAGGTGATGACACAACATAAAAGTAAATAGATAGTCCCTTCGTAGAGAGAAGCAGTGATTTGCAGAGGTGCCAGAGCTCAATTTTTTTAAAACAGAGGTAAATGATACTTTGAGACATGCACCCTTCTCATTTACTTCACGACCATCAGTTATCAATATCTTCCATGCCAAGCACGCTAGTGGCGGTTCCCAAGCGATAAAAGTAAAGGTTTTGACTCCATTGGGAGCTTTTGTTTGATTATTTGAGAGATTAACTCTTTTTAAGTTTGCAGTTTGGGACTGGGCATCCCTATTACCGCCCTTTTCTTGTGCGATGGCGAGTGAATAAACACTCGACCTGAGAATAACCCGCTTAGCATGGAAGATACCGACCACCTCCTGTCGTTCCATGAACGATCCAGGCACACAAAACGAATATTTATTTAGAAGTTTTTAGAGGTGGCACATGCAAATTTACTTAGGACAGCAGGGTAATACCGCATATAGGTAGGTATGGTGGACTCATCTGGAATAACTTTGGGTTCAAGGTTTTTGATGTAGAAGTAGAATTTCCACTTAGTACAGGCGAAGGCTAGCAATTAGATTGAGAAGCGGCCAGCTAGAGAGCAACAACGGTCATAACCATGCGTTATGCATAAGTAACATTGGACACTAGCATGAGTAGGATATGAACACCATGAACATAAATATCATAGAGGCTATGTTGGTTTTGATTCAACTACATGCATGAACATGTGCCAAGTCAAGCCACTCGAACATTCAGAGGAGGATACCATATCATCATACTACATCACAATCATTTTAACGTAATGTTGATATCCAAGATGAATCATTATCCACTCCCAGCTACTTATGCATGGCATGAGAAACTATAACCTCTAATTGTCATTGCAAACATGTTTAATCATAATGGGCTGAATCATGGATACTAGGTTAAACATATTTACACAAACAGAACAAGTCGAGTTCATACCCGTTTCTCTCTGCCACGGCCAGTTCATTGAATATCATCATTATTGCCTTTCACTTGCACGACCGAACGATATGAAAATGATAATAGTGCAAGAGTTCCATGGACTAAGCTGGAATCTGTAAACATTTTATTCAACAAGAGAAGACAAGGTAAAATGGGCTCTTTATTAGTTCAACAGTTATTCATATAAGAGCCACTCAACATTTTCATCGTGCTCTTCTCCTCGGTGCAACTCGAATAAAAAAGAAAAGAAATTCAGAGAAACACACTGAAATATTTTTGGAGTGTTTGGTTTTCTTGAACAAGCAAATAAACGGGAAAAGCAAAAACGAGAAAAACTATTTACACGGGAAAGCTCCCAACAAGCAAAAGAAGAACAAGGAAATCTTTTTGGGTTTTCTTTTTAATAATACAACTAAGCATGCACAGAAAGTAAACTAGCTACAACTAATTTTTTTGGTTTTTCTAAAGTTTTTCAAACACACAAGAAGAAGGCAAGAAAAACAAATCTAAGCATGGATGATACAATGAAAAAGTGTGAACACCGACAAATGAAATAAGTGAACATGAATGTAATGTTGGTAGAAACACGTACTCCCCCAAGCTTAAGCTTTTGGCCTAACTTGGTAGTCGGTCAGTAGCCTAGATGGTAGTATGGGTGCTGAGGAGAAGGCATCCACTCATCCCACTGCTGAGGTTCCTGTGCTGCCTCCACAGTAGCCTGAGCGTTCCGGTAGGCAATCCGCAGGCATGATCCTATATCCGCCCCTGGCCACAGAATCAAACAAAGCAGGAGCAGGCAACGGAATAACATCACAAGTTCTCACACTAAAAACCAAGTTATATGGAATAGGGATGTTAGGAGATTCGATATCAGTAAAATGGTGGTGATCCATGGCTGCAAATCTAGGTAAACTTTGGTAAGAGGGTAATCATGATGGCGTATCTCAACATTAAAGTGAGCCGCCAAACGAGTAGCATAAATCCCACCATGTATTTTACCCTGGGATTTATTAAGGTGGAGGCGACGAGCCACAATAGCCCCCAAGCTATAAGTGTTGTTGCCCTCCACACGACGTAAAACAACAAGGTCTGGTGAACTAAGTGCACCCACCTTCTCCCTAGCAAGCAAGCATTTTGTAATGAAAAGTGCAAAGTAATGAACAATAGGAAAATGCAAGCCAGCAGCAGTGGTAGCTGACACCCCTCTCTCATCTCCCACTGTCAAAATGCGATAAAAGGCCTCAAACCCAGCCGGCCTAGGCTCGGCTAAGCTCCTATCAGAAGGCCTCAAACCCAGCCGGCTGCCGCTGGTATGCCAGGTCGCGTGCCGTGGTCAAGGCCAGGGGTGAGGGCTGGAGAGCCAGTAAGAGCTCCTGAGGCGCGATGCTCAGGAGCCCCCCTTTTAACGCGCAAGCGGATTGCAAGGGTAGGAAGGGAGCTCGTGGTGCCACCTGCTGCTATCCTCATGAGATTCCTGCAAGCCAGCACAAGGAGGAACACAGTCTGCCGTTATGGTTGCCAGCCTGCCATTGGTTGCTCCGCGAGGAAATGAAGGCACTGAGGGCCTGGTGAGGTGACGTGCGCAGGGCATGCCGCGAGCCAGAGCTCGACCGCTCAGGTTTGTCGACGTGGCAGGGACGGACCCGTGCACCAGCGCTGTGCCGGCGCGAGTAGCCTCCGTGGGAGGTGTGAGTTAAATAGGTGATAGTCATAGATAGATTAGGCATGGAAAGCATACTGGCTTAAGTAAATGCAAGGGAGATACATGCCACTGGGTCAGGCCTGAGCGGCTTGGGGAGGATGCAGCCCGAGGGGCGCCCCCAACAAGGTAAGCTAAAGACATAAAAGGGATACATGCCACAGGGACGGACCCACGCGACCTGGGAATGACGCAGGCCGAGGGGCGCTCCCAGCTAAATGAACTTGGAAAATGTCACCTGGTTCTGTTGACGATGGAGAGTTGGGGCAGCTGAAGGTACACGGCGAAGGGGTTGCTCCTCATGAGCCACCGGGGCCCTGAGCCTCGGGAGGCTCTGGGGGTCTAGGTGGTTCCTTGAGGACCGTCTCCATCTCCGTCAGCACAGCGTGGTGCCTGGCCTCCTGAGCCGCCAGGATGCTCCGCAGGTTGCGCTGATAGGTGGTCGCCACGCTCGGCAGGCCAAAGGGCATGCGAACGTAGCTGTGAGGTGGGCCCTCGTAGCGTCCCACGCGCGAAGGCCAGAAAAGCTCCTGAGAGGTGGCCCTGTTGAGCCCTGGGACGTCAATGCAGACGCGCAGCCCGGCATCCTCGCCTGGATGGGGAGCTGCGCCCGGTGAACGACGGCCGCCGGGCATGGCCCTTGCATCTTGCAGTTCCTGAGTGGTCTTGGTGATGAACTCCTGAACGGTGGGCACTCCTTGCCCTGTGTCCTCCTGAGGGAAATGTGCCGTTAAGCACGCCTCCAAGTGGTGCCCAAGCGCCTCCCTCGTGATGTTGGCAAAGTCTGAGGCCCTCTAGAAGAGAGCCCCCGAGCCCTGCCCGAAAAGGGCGCCAGGCGCACTTTCCTATGCGATGGAGGGCGGCGCCCCAGGTGAGGGCGCCGATCCTGACGAGGCGCCACTTGCCTGAGGCCCCGCGTGGTGTTGCTTCTTCTTCTTCTTGGGGGTGGCCTCAGGAGGGCGCTCGCCCTTGCTGTCGGGGTCGTCGATTGCTGCGGCTTGGAAGGCACGCTCGAGGGAGCACACCGCATCTCTTTGTTCGCACGGGACCGTGATGATTCCGCTGCTTCCCGGCATCTTGAGGACATTGTAGCCGTGATGGGTCACCGCCATGAACTTGGCCAGGGCTGGGTACCCGAGGATCGCATTATATGGCAGGCAGATGTAGGCGACATCGAAGTCGATGAGCTCGGTGCGGTAGTTGTTGCGTTCTCCAAAGGTGACAGGGAGGCAGACCTGCGCTATCGGTGTGGTGGAACCGTCGGTCACTCCTGAGAAAGGCTTGGTAGGCTGAAGCTGGTCATATGGCACTTGGAGGTTGTCGAACATGTCGAGGGACAGGACGTTGAGCCCTGCGCCGCCGTCGATGAGGGTCTTGGTAACTTGCACATTGCTGATGACTGGTGAACAAAGCATTGGGAGGGCGCCAGCGGTAGCTGCGCACTTGAGCTGATCTGCCGAACTGAAGGTGATGGCGCACTTGGACCACCTGAGCGGGCGTGTGGCCTCGAGCTTGGGGAGGACTGCATTCACTTCCCGAGCAAACATTTTGAAGATACGCTGCGAGGCTGGGGCCTGAGCTCCGCCCAAGATGCAGGCGATAGCACGCGGCTCCTGGAAGCCCCCATCCCCCTCGTCTTGATGGTGGTCGTCGATCCTTCTAGGTGGTGGCGGTAGTGGAGGAAGGCTAGCGTTGCCTTGAGGACTATCCTCACGAGGCTGGTCCCTCCGGGCGCCCTCGCGAGGCTGATCCTGCCAGCGGTCCTCACGAGGCCGGCCGCGCCACTCCTGGCGCGGGCCACAGTCGTCCCAGCGTCCGCCACCATGTCCTCCTCCTTGGCCGTAGCCCCGGTCGCTGCGCTCGGGGCGTCGACCGAAGCGTCCTTCTCGAATGGCCCTGAGCTCTTGACAGTCGCTGGTGTTGTGGGTATGTAGCTTATGGAAGGCGCAGAACGGTCGGCTGCTCCTGGATGACTCGGGCTGGTCTCTGCCGCGCTTGGTGTCCGGTTCCGCCGCGAGCACGGCTGCTCCCTTGCGCTTCACGTCCTTGGCCTTGGCTTTCTTCTCCTCCGGGTCCGCAGCTGGGAGCTCGAGGAGGGAGAGGCGCCCCTCCTCAGCTCTTGCGCACTTGGTTGCCAGGTTGAACAACTCCAGAGATGTGCACAACTCCTCGTGGATAGCGAGCTCCTCCTTCATCTTGATGTCGTGGACGCCATTAGAGAACGCGGAGATGATGGCCTCGTCCGTCACCTTGGGGATCTTGAGGCGGACGTTGTTGAAGCGCTGGATGTACTTCTAGAGGGTCTCTCCTGGTTGTTGCTTGATGCGGCGCAGGTCACCCGCGGCCGGCGGGCGGTCGCGAGTGCCCTGGAAGTTGGCAACAAAACGGTTGCGCATCTCGTCCTAGGAGGAGATCGAGCCTGAGGGCAGATTCAGGAGCCAGGAGCGGGCGCCATCCTTGAGAGCCATGGTGAACCAGTTCGCCATGACTTTCTCGTCGCCGTTGGCCGCCTCGATGCTCAGCTCGTAGAGCTGCAAGAACTCCGCGGGGTCCGGGGTGACGTCGTAGCGTGGAGGCAGATCTGGCTTGAACTTGCCCGGCCAGGTGACGCTACGCAGCTCGGGGGTGAAGGCGCGGCAGCCGGCCGTGGTCACTGGGGCCCGCCTTGCAGGTGGAGCTTGGTCTTGGCGCCCGCGTGCCGCTACGGCAAGCGGCGCGGGGCCTTGCCGCAGCAAACGATCCTGGCACGGCGGTGCGAGGAGTGGCGAAGCGTTCTCTTGCGGTCGAGGGACTTCTTGACAGCTTCTTTGTTCACGCGCGGGCGCCGGACACAGTGGGTCACGCCGTGGAGCCGCGCGCCTTGGCGCCAGGGCGCCGTCTTGTGGCAGAGGTGGTGGAGGTGCTCCGTGAGCTACATCGCCTGTAGCTGGCGGAGGGCGAGGCAGAGAGAGGGACGGCGCAGGGGAGCCCCCTGCAGTGCGGACAAGCTCGGCGATGCGGTCGAGCCAGTCCTCGTAGAGGTCATTGACTGGGCGGTAGCGCAGGAGCTCGTGCGCCATGAGGAGCGCGGCCCGCGCGTCCATGGGAGCGCGGCGTGCATGGGATGAGGAACCGGCAATCGTCGTGGATTTTCTCGCTTCATTCCTCGGAACCTCAGTCTTGCTTCGATTGTTGCGAGCAAGAGTCGTCTTGTCCCTTTTCCGCTTACGGATATCCTCCAGACTGCGGCGCTCATTCTCCAAGGTAATGGCCTTGTCAACCAGAGTTTTGAAATCTGGGAAAGTGTGTACGACCAGTTGGCATCTTAATGCTGGCGCCAGACCGTCCAGAAATTTTTCCATCCTTTTGTTCTCAGTCATACGCTCATCGTAGGCATAATGAGATAGCTGGGTAAACTGACCGTTGTATTCTGTCACTGACATGCCTCTCTGCTTGAGGTCATCAAATTCTCTTTTCTTAATTTTTATGATGCTCCTGGGGATGTGTGCCCCACGAAAACCTTCCTTAAACTCCTCCCAGGTGATGTTATGTTCACTGGGATGCATATGTAGGAAGTTCTCCCACCATGCTGCAGCTGCTCCAGTGAGGTAGTGAGGTGCATAGAGCACCTTCTCCTAATCAGAACATTGAGCAATAATCAACTTTCTTTCGATGTCACGAAGCCAATCATCGGCTTCAAGCGGCCTATCAGTGTGAGAAAACGTTGGAGGGCGTGTCTTCTGTAGTTCAGACAACTTGGAGTGTGGTTGGTATGGCTCACGGTGATTTCCCATATTGATGACGTGATTCATCATCTCTTGGTGCTGTTGCTGGCTTTGATCGAAGAGGCGGCATACTTGAGATAAGGCTGCCTCGCTGTCCTGTTGACTAGACTGTCCCTGAGTGAAATTGTTGCTGGTCTGTGTTCCATAAACTTCTTCGGTTGGATTTGGCATGGAACGGGTCCAAGGACGAGACATTTTCCACTCTGGGGTATTATTTTGCAAAAATCATGAGAAGAACTGTGTGGCACAAGGAAAATCTTGCAAAGACAAAATTTTTAAAAGACCTCAAGATTTTCCAAGAAAATATTTGACTGCGCACGGAGAAGGACTGCTTAGCACATATCTTACACGCAATACGCAAACATACGGTACATCACTCAGGATGTGCGTACACATTCCTGACATGTTATTTAGACTAGCACACTCCTCCGGAATGCAGCGCACACAACTACTACAAACTTAAGTACATAAAACATAACATACATGCAGGTACAACGCGCGGCTACTAAGCGCACTCAGTCGGAGATGGTGAAGATGTCCTTCCCTTTGCCGAGGGTAAGACCCAGCGGTGCAGGAGACTCAACCTCCACCTCCTCCCTAGTAGACTCCAGGCGCGTAGCACTGCGCTGAGGTGATGGCGCGGGAGCGACAGGCGGCAGTGCAGGTGCGGCAGGCGGTGCAGCTCTGACTGGAGTAGGAGCGATGGCTCGGTCGAACTCCTCAGTGGTAGGCAGACGGCGAGCAGTGGCCAAAATGGCCAGTGAATAAGATGCTGAGGACGAGACGAATGTCAGTGGCGGTGCCATGTGGAGAAGCTCCTTCCTGCTGGCAGGACCGCCTCGAACTAAGTCCATGCGGGCAGCCACAAGATCGTCCACGAGGTTGTCGAAAGATTCCTCCAGAGCTTTGAGGTATTCGACAAGCATCTCGATAGCTTCATCCCGCTCTCCCCTATGGCAGGCGAATGCATAGTGACAAGTATATGGCACATGGCATGGGAGGTAGCGGTAGCGACGAGTCTTCATCATAGGAAGGATATCCCGAAGGCGAGCTATCGCCTCACGGGCGGCCATCTGCATGGCATGCCTCTCCGTAGGCATGGCTCTTCCCACAAAACGGAAGTGGCGTGACGCAGAACGTCCTCCCTTGAATTGCACCACGGCTTGGTGCATAGACACGTCGTCGCTGAGCTTGTGCTGGTAAAGCGTGAACTCCGGACGCGTCGCTGGCCCGATCGCGAGCTTGGTGATGGAGATGAGGAGTTTGACAAACCCCTCGGGCACGTTAGTGAACACCCGAGTCTCGCAGTCGTTGCCAGCCATCTACAAAAGTAGGCAAAAATTCTGAGTAGTCAAATCATAAATTTATGATGACCAACAGAAAATAGCTACATTTGCAAAATGCTGAAAAAGCACCAAAGACGCTAATAACCGATTAGCGATCGCACCTAGTGGCTTCCTACAGTCAGCCTGGCTCTCATACCAAGCTTGTCACGACCGGTTTTCCAATAAAAATATTTATTGAGAAACCGATCCCTTTTACGGACCAGTAGAGAAGAATCCTTCTAACTGGCAGACAATATCTTGATCACAGAAGAAAAACCAGGAGTACTAAATATAATACAAGGTTGAGCAGAGACGGCTCAACAATTTATTACAAGCTCGCCAATAATACATAAAGGCGGATAGGGTGGCATACTACTGACTCGCAAAGAAACAACGGTGGTGGGTATACCACAGTGGAGTGGGTGACATGACTCCTGAATCTAACAACTCTTCGAGCGTCGGAGTGAGGCTCGAGGATTCTTATTGTGGGTGGCGGAAGCGTAGATAATACAAGTGACCAATATCCAGGATCGCACGGGACTGACTGGGATTCCTCTAGGCGTCGAACTCACTATCAAACTCTTCATCCATGAGATCGCCTTCGTCGACATCTGGCCAAATCAACAAGCCAGGTGAGTACTATGAAAGTACTCGCAAGACAGCTCGGACATAAGATATAACAAATGTAAACATGATGCATATGAACAGATTAGCAAAGCGCACTCAGATAATAAAATAGCAATACATGGAAATATAAAAGGGAAGTCGGGCGGTAGTCCTCCCGAAATCCCAAAGTAATACTGAGGGCCAATCGAGTGTCTGAATGACTCCTTGAAAGGATATAAAAGAAATAACAACGCCGCAGTCGGGCGTCAAGGCGACACCACATAAAGGGCTTATAATAGAATATAAAAGACAGTGCGTGCCACAGTCGGACGTCTGAGCGACATCACCTAAAGGGCTTATATCAAAAGTAAATAACAAGAGTGCCACAGTCGGACGCCTGAGCGACATCACATAAAGGGCTTATATCAAAAGTAAATAACGAGAGTGCCACAGTCGGACGTCTGAGCGACATCACATAAAGGGCTTATATCAAAAGTAAATAACGACAGTGCCACAGTCGGACGTCTGAGCAACATCACATAAAGGGCTTGTATCAAAAGTAAATAACAGGAGTGCCACAGTCGGACGTCTGAGCGACATCACATAAAGGGCTTATATCATAACTTAATAATTCAGTAGCTCAAGAATATAAATCATTTCAAGTACGAGATAAATAAAAGGTTAGTCCATCCACAGGAATAACAATTTAACCAGGTTTACCACTCAAACTTGTCACCGGGGATTTACCATGGAGACTGACATAGGGACTGGCATAGATATGATAAGTTGGCCACGGTCCTTGATCATGGACACGATGACTCGGAAAGATTTGACTCTGCAGAGTTTGTACTATTTGACCACAGCCAACGGATTTCAGTAGTCACAAGGGACTAGTTCCATTTACGGTGTTTTAGGAGAAACACATCTAACCAGTACACACCCATTCAACATTCCGATGCCAGGAATCACCCTCGGCAACGTTCAAGAAAAACCTTGAGACGGGGAGGCTACAACCTCGCGTAGCATGGGATCAAATTTATACCGCGCGCTCTAAGGGGTGCCCCCTCTCGGTCCCAACCGGAAACACCCATGCCCCCTGACCGGATGACTGGCTTTAATCCAGGGCCATGGAACCCTCATCCCGGCCCCTCTATTTGGTGTGTACAAGGAAGGAGGTTAACAACTTACTAAACCGTATTCTTTGCAGAAAACATGTGGCAGCACGAAAGGGAAGGACCGGTAACGTGACTCAGTCCACGTTAACGTCGGAGTTTAACGGATGACGTAAGGCTGGCATGCTACAAAAATACCACCTCACTACCTTTCATGTCACCACATGATCAGGTCATCTCTCATCAAAGATCACGGTAACTTCGGAACACACGGATAGTTGCCTTGCATGCAACGAGATACTCACCGATGCTGATATGCCATGCACAACCATTCAAGCAAACATGCAAAACACCTATCATATCAAAGGTTCAAACATGCTTGCCTGGTTCGGAGAAGTCGGAGTCTAGCTCGGCGAAGTTCGCGGCTCCGTCACCTCCTCCGGAACCTACGGTATAACGAAACCGTACACTAACGTAAAAATCATCGCGTGCATAAAAATTTTTCCAAAAATATTCCAAATAAATACTATAAAAAACTAGACAAAATTATAAGACTGACAGAAAAAGAATCAATCAAAAATCATCTTTTATTAAAAAGATACAAGGGTTTTAGTCCAGGGACTAATCTGTGATGAAACAGAAAAGAACCAGGGACTTAACTGAGAAAACAAAAAATGATTCGGAAAGAAATGCGCCAGCCCAAAGAGAAGACGCATTCTGCCCGAAGGCGCTTTCAGAAAATGGTTCGAGAGGGAAACAGAAGAGAGGCTGACGGGGGGGTGGGGTCCACACGTCAGGTTTAAAAACTCCAGCGGAGCTCACCGGCGCCCGAAGGCTGCGGTGGTCGCCGGCGTTGAACCACGGCGAGGCAGAGAGATCGAAGGGTACCAAGAGGTTCAAGTGGTCCTTCCGCGTCGGTGGGTGGTGGACTTGGCCATCGGAGAGCACCACGTCGACGGCGACACTTTCTCCGGCGGACGGTGGTTCGGGCGATGGTGGAGAACTCCGGTGGGTGCTGCAAACTCCAAATTGAAGCGCGGGTCAGGAGAGTGGATGTACTAGGAAGCTACTGGCAAGAGCTGAGGGGTAGAGGTGCACGCACAGGAGCGAATCGAGCTAGGTCCCGTGGCGGGTCGAGGCGGCCGGAGTTGGGGAAGAAGGCTCCCTCGGGGCTCTTCCAATGGCTTGGCGTGGTATTGGTGGTGTGTAGAGGTGGTGTGGGTTCGAGTTCGAGCTCGGGGCCTCCTTTTATAGGCGATCCGAGGGGGTGGCCGTGAACGGGATTTCTCCGGCGAGCGATTACGGCGAGGCAGAGGTTGGGTAGGGGGTTTAGGGGGCTAGGCACCATCAGGGAAGATCACTGGTGCCGTTCCACCGCTAAACCTCGGTCGGGCAAGGCGTAATGCGCCGATCCTCGACGGGGCGGCCGTACGGGCACGACGGCGGCAGAGAGCGCGCTCCGCACCTAGCAGTTCACGACGAAGGATGGAAGCGCGCACGGGTGAGTGGATGGCCACGCGGCGGCCTCGGGTGGCTTGGGCGGCGCTGGGCGGCGCCGTCCCTGCTGCGCCTCTCTCTGGCAGCCGCAAAGCCGCTGCTGCCGTCGCTCACGGGTGGCGCACCTCCTCGTGCTCGTCGCCGACGTCCGCAAGCCTCCAGGAGATCGTGTGGCGCAGGGATAAGAAGTAGAGAACAGGGAGCAAGGCGCCACCGCGGTACTGGCGAGATCGAGAACGGTTTCTGAAGAAAACGACAGCAGTTTACTGAAACTGTTTATCTGAACTCTGAACATTGACAGCAACAGTGCCCATCAGGTGTTCGACGAAATGATTTGGCATGAAGAATTTTTTTCTGGAGCTGGGACTTGGTGAGGTGACCTCTCAATGCATCCAGAGACTGCCTGAATTTTCTCAGATTTTTAGGAGGAGAAAACAAATGAATTTCATCAAATTTGGCAAATAAGGTCCAAACTTGCAGCAAGCACAATTTGAAATATTTGAACTGGAGACCAGTGGATCTTCATGGATCTTGGTTGAGTGCTCTAAGGACTAGCTAGGGAAATTGGTTTGGAGGCAAAACTCAAGGTAGAAAGGGTAGCTCCTTTGTAAATCTCCAAGAGCCAAAGTAGAGGGCAGAAATTATTTTTGATAAGAATTAAATGGAAGAAAATTTATGGGGAGGTTCAACTTGCTGGATTTGAAGCATATCATGATCCAAAGATGGGGAAACGCTTTTGGGAGAGGATTTATACTTGGGTCATGGCAAGAAGAGATTTAGAAAAGGGGGAGAAGATCACTCCAAATGCCATAGGGCTATTTAAAAGATTTTTCAAAGGAAAATTTCCCAAATGAAAAGCATTTGGTTTTGAGTCCAAATAAGAAGGGAAAAACCTCCAAGACCAAAATCAAGTCTTGGGTGAGTCCAAACAAAACATTTTTTTTTCATAAAAGAAAGTATTTTGAGAGGGAGAGTTCTTCAGAAAATTTTAAATAACATCCCTCAAATCAAATAAAGGTTTGAAAAAGCCAAATAAAATTTTGGGTGTCACATCCACCAGTATATATGTACGTACACGTTCGCGACCAGAATGACAACGCTACTTACGCTTCGACCAGGTGGGTCCCGACTGTCAGGCACTTCCTTGCGTGCGAAGATGTAGCTGGTGGGTCCCAGCAGTCAGGGGGGCGAATCGTTTTTTTTGCCCAGACGCACTTCCTTGCGTGCGAAGGTGTAGCTGGTGGGTCCCAGCAGTCAGGGGGAAATGTTTTTTTCACGAAATACGGTGGCCCGTCCGGTGGGTCCCCGCTGTCAGGTGGAGGAATAATTATTTTGCGCGTAATAAGGAGGCTCTTCCTTGTTGCGGCCGTGGACCCAGCTGTCAGCGTCTTGTCACAGCCCTAGATCAGCCCTTGCTTGATTTTTCTTGCCTCCATGCATCATGTTTAAATTCAAATGAAATTTGAATTGAGGAATTTTCAAAGCCTCAGAAACCTTTTAAAAATGATCAACATTAAAATCTTCTCAAAGAAGCCTAAGAAAATGTTCCTGTTAAACCTTGAAAAATATTGGCAAGAATAAAATTCAAACCAATATTTTTGGAAGGTTTAACATATTTATTTTGGGCCTTTGAATTAATCCATAAATATTTGAATTGGATCTATATTTGTTATATAATAAATATATGTTCAATAATTCTGGAAATTGTTGTGTAGCTTTGGATAAGTCCATTTGGTTTACACAATTATTTTCATGAATTTTGAAAATGGTTTGGTCTTTGAACTGAATCAAAACATAATAGCAAAAATAGAAAAACAAAACAGAATAAAGAGAGGGAGAGAATCTTACCTGGCAGCCCACTGGCCGGCCCAGCACTGTGCTGGCCCGCACCAGTCAGCTGCTTCCTCCCGCCAGAGCAGGCAGAGAGGTGACGCCGGCGTGCGCGAGCTCGCCACGGTGCCACCTGCTTGCCGCTTCGCCCGTGGATGAGCTGGACGACCTCCACGTCGCGCCCCCGAGCCCCTGGACACTTCCTTTCTCCCCCATCGCCTCTCCCTCGCCTCCCTCCACCATGGCCGACGCAGCCGCTGCCACCTCGCCGACGTAGCCGTAGCCACCGCCGTCTCCGCGTCACCTGACCGTGTCCAGCAGCTCCGCCGTCGTCTTCTCCTTCGAGCAGGCCGGGCCCTGAGCGCTCGCTTGCCCCGAAGCCACTGCTCCGATCTCGCCTTCACCGCCCACTGCCGGAGATCCCCTTCGCCGTCACCGCCGCACCAGTTCGTCCCCGACAGCGCCGCCTAGCTTATCATCTTTGTCGTGAGCTTCTACCCCTTCCCCTTCCTCTCGTTCTTGCTGCCGCCCTCTGCCTCGACTGCAACAAGCAGCACCGCACGCGCCGCCGCCGAGCTCGTCGCCGACGATGCTCCGGCCACCCAACGGGCACGCCACCATGCCCAACGAGTTCACCTCGTCACGTAGGCCACATAGGACCTGGCCTTGAGCCTCCAAGAGGACCACAACGACGGGTCCGACCTCACCCGTACCCCGACAGCCGCACAGCTCGTCGCCGGCGTCATTTCCGGCGACCCCGAGCTTCACCTCCACCACCAATCGACGCGGGTTGCTCCCAGCTACGCGTAGGTGCCCTCCGCCGCCCCTTTGGTCGCCGGAGGAGGAATCCTGCAGCCTCCGCCGCGTCTGGACGTCGCCGGCGGCTAAACGCCAGCGAGTCAGCGTGGTTTGACCACGGGTTTGACTCCCCAGAGTCACTGACAGTGGGGCCTGCCTGCTAATTAACCTGGGTTAGATTTAAATTAATTCTAAATTAGTTTAATTAACTAACAGTGACACTGACATAGGGGACCCACACATCAGGTTTGACCCGGACCAGACCCTGTTGACCTGCTGACGTCACAGTGACGCAATGCTGATGCAGTATTACATTTTCTGGATTTATTTTTAATCAGGAAATTCCAGAAAATACCCAAAACTTCTAAAATTCATAGAAATTCAACCGTAGCTCCAAATGAAACAAGTTATATATGAAAAATGATCAGAAAAATCCAATCTATCCTTCTGTACTAGTTTCATGCATGTTAAAGCAACTTAACCCTGCTGTTTATATCAAAAGATGATAAAGCACTATATAAATTCATAAGATGAGTTTGGGGTTGAATCTTTGGTTCAAAATGGCTCAAACCCATCTGGTTGTAGTTGCATTAGCCCAACACACTCATTTTGCTATGTCATGATCATGCATCATATTGTGCATTGCATTGATTGCGTTTCCTTCTCTGTTGCCGGTAATTGTCCCCTCTCGATAGCCGTGATTCCGACGACGTGATCAATGACACCGATGAAGAACTATAATATCTTCAGAAGTGCCAGGCAAGCATAACCCCCTTGTTAATTCCGATAAAATCCCACTCTCTCGCTCCTGCTCTCTTTTACTGCATTAGGACAACAACGATTCAACTGTTACATGCTGCGGTAGCTGAACCCCTTATCCTCTGCATGTCCTGTCATTGCCACAGTAAATAGATGAAACCCACTAGCATGAGTAGGAGTTGTTTGAGCCCTGATGTGCCTACTCATTCATGATTGTTTGTCATGCCTGCTATGCTTAGAGTTGTGTCAGGTCTGATTCATCGGGGATGAATTGGAATGGTGATGAACATGTCCTACTGTGTGTGAGCTAAGTGTGTGAACACGATTTGGTAAAGGTAGCGGTGAGAGGCCATGTAGGAGTACATGGTGGGTTGTCTCATTGAAGCCGTCCTCAGGAACCGAGTTCTGTGTTTGTGATCCATGATACAGTTACTACCACGCATTGGGCCCGAAACCAATGGACCCTCTCGGCTTCTTAATCACCCTTGTCCTCTGTCCAGGAGTTGCAAGTAGTTTCTGGTGTTTGTAGTATGCTGGAGGCCGTGGGCAGCGCTGACCGGAGGGGTGGGCTGTGATGCGGTAGGCACGTGGCATGGTGTACCGGGCGCCCGTTTGGTGTCTCGGGAACCCTGCACACATCGTTCGGGGCCATATGTGGAAACCTCGGCCGGACTCCCTGCGGATGGAACCTGAATAGGCGATAAACCTGGACTAGAGACTTGAGTGTTTAGGTAGGTTGTGGCCGACACCCACGTTGGGCTTCCGCTTGAAGGTTGCCGAGTACATGTCGTGTAAACGACGGTAAGTGGTGAGAGCGTGTGTGTCGAAGTACACCCCTGCAGGGTTAACATCATCTATTCGAATAGCCGTGTCCGCGGAAAAGGACTTCTGGGTTGCCTATAACAGTTCATAGACAAGTGAAAGTGGATACTCTAAAATGCGCAAGATAAGCGTGAGTGCTATGGATGGCGTTCTCGTAGGGAGACGGGAGCGGATCCATAGTGGAGTATTGATATGGTGAATATGTGGACTCGTGTGCGCCACCTCAAAAGAGTTACTTGCAGTCGTAGTTAGGATAGCCACCGAGTCAAAGCTGGCTTGCTGCAGTTAAACTCCACCACCCCCTTTGTTGATACCGATGCATATGTAGCTAGTTTTGATGTAAGTCTTGCTGGGTACATTTGTACTCACGTTTGCTTAATTTATGTTTTTGCAGAGAGACTTCAGTCTCGCTAGTAGTTCCGCGTGGACTTCGACGTTTAGCTTGTTACCTCAGCTACGATCTTGTGCCCTCGGCAGGATCTAGTAGATAGTCAGGCTTCTCAGCATTTTTCATCTATAGTTGTCTGTACTCAGACATGTTAAGCTTCCGCATGTGTTTGACTTGTATGCTCTGAATGCCGGGTCGAGAGACCCATGTTTGTAATATCTGGCTCTTCGGAGCCTAATGAATAAATACTCTGAGTCGTAGAGTCTAGTTGTGATGCCATGTTGTATTTGCACATAGCGAGCATATTGTGTGTATGATTGAAATGCTTGGTATGTGTGGGATCCGACAATCTAGTTGTTTATCCTTGGTAGCCTCTCTTATGGGGAAATGTAGTCTTGTGCTTCCATGAGCCATAGTAGTCCACTACAGCCCGGTTCACCGGAGTCCTGCTTGCCCAGCACTACTGCTCCGAAACACTTGACTGGCCGGCATGTGATTCACTTCGTTCCTGTGTCTGTCCCTTCGGGGAAATGTCACGCGGTGACATCCGGAGTCCTGCCTAGCCTGCTACAGCCCGGGTTCCCGGAGTCTTGTTAGCCCAGTGCTACAGCCTGGATTCACACGCTGCTGACCGACACGTTCGATGTTGATTCATGAATGCCTGTCCCCATACGTTAGTGCCGCTTTGGGTTCACGACTAGCCATGTCGGCCCGGGTTCTCTGTCATATGGATGCTAGCGACATTGTCATATACGTGAGCCAAAAGGCGCAAACGGTCCCGGGCCATGGTAAGGCGACACCCGTGGGAGTACCGTCCGTGAGGCCGCAAAGTGATATGAGGTGTTACAGGCTAGATCGGTGTGACTTAGAATCGGGGTCCTGACACGTCTCCACGCACAGTACTCTTCCGATGGAAGTCGGTTGTTGACCACATTGACCACGCCGCGCCGAGAGCACCACGGCGGTGGACGTCGGCGAGGCCTAGGAAGGGGACGACACGGAGGCAGGGAAGACTCGACAGTTGTTTCCCACGCGGAGGGGAGTACGACTGTACGAGGGTTTACTGGTTCGTCTGCCGTCGCCGGAGAATAACAGCAGGTGTGGGTGAGTAGAGGGATGGCTAGGCCAGCGATGGGAGTACGGTGGGGCGGTGGGGCCTGCGCGGCAGCACAGCCGGCCACGGGGAGGAGGGAGCAGGCAGTCCCGCCGGCGCTTGTTTGAGCGGCTGGAGCAGGAAGAGCAGAGATTGAAGAAGCACGACGGCCGTTGGATGGACATCCAACAGTCAGTGCTTGTGCATCGACCTTTTTTTAGGAAAGCCTCAAATCTGTGGAAAACAGCATACAACCCATCTGCCATTATTTCTAATAATTTACAGCCCATTTGCTAATTCTTAAGGTTTTTTTGGAGCCCATATTCTTTTTGTTAGCATTACAGCCCATATTGTGGCCACGGTTAAAAAATTATACGAAATTTTGCATATTTCGGTGCGGTCCGAACTGTTTTTAATCCCAAAATTTCGACTCACATTCAAACTGATTTTAAAAATAAATGTATATCAATATAAAATCCAACAAATTCTCCATGCATAAAAATTAATGTAATTAAAAATCTTGAAATGAAAAAAAAGATATTTGAAACTAATTACCGGTTTGATGTGTTTTAAAAATGTACAGCCCATTTCTCATTACTGATGGGCCATTTTCTCGGCCAGCCGAATGAAAGCTCTCCTCGTCTTGAAAGATTTGCAGCCCAACAGGCCTGACAAAGCGACTTACTTGGCAAATCACAAAAAAACTGGGCTGTGGCCGTGGACCCAGCTGTCAGCCTCTCCACGTACAGTACTCTTCCGATGGAAGTCGTTCCTTGACCACGTTGACCACGCCGCGCGGAGAGCACCACGGCGGTGGACGACGGCGAGGCCTTGGAAGGGGACGACGCGGAGCCGGGGAAGACGCAGCAGTGGAAGCCCGCGCGGAGAGGAGTACGAGGGTTCACTGGTTCGGCTGCGGTGTGAGGCTGCCGTCGCCGCAGGGCCTGGCCAGCGGTGGGAATAGTAGGGGGCGGTGAGACCTCTGCGGCAGCACAACCGGCCACGGGAGGCAGGAGCATGCGGCATGACCGGCGCTGCTTTGGGCGGTTGGAGCAAGAAGACCAGAGGTTGAAGAAGCACTACGGCCATTGGATGGACATCGTACGGTCACTGGAGCTAGAATCGTTCATATTGACTAAGTTGACAAAGCCCTTCGTCCCCGTCAACTTAGTAGGCCCACAAGTCAGCCTCCCACCAAGGTGGGTCCCAGCTAGCCGGGGGAGTATTCATTTTTTTGTGCGTAATAAGGAGGCACTTCCGGTGGGTCCGAGCTGACAGGGGGAACGTTTTTTTCGTGAAATACGGTGGCCCGTCCGGTGGGTCCCAGCAGTCAGGGGGAAACGATTTTTTTCGCAAAATACTGGTGGCCCGTCCGGTGGGTCCCCGCTGTCAGGTGGAGGAATAATTATTTTGCGCGTAATAAGGAGGCACTTCCTTGCGGCCGCCGTGGACCCAGCTGTCAGCCTCTCCACGTACAGTACTCTTTCGATGGAAGTCGGTCGTTGACCACGCCGCGCCGAGAGCAACAGGGCGGTGGACGACGGCGAGGCCTAGGAAGGGGACGACGCGGAGCCGGGGAAGACGTAGCAGTGGAAGCCCGCGTGGAGAGGAGTACGAGGGTTCACTGGTTCGGCTGCGGTGTGAGGCTGCTGTCGCCGCAGAATAACAGGGGGTGTGGGTGAGTGGAGGGATGGCCTGGCCAGCGGTGGGAGTAGTATGGGGGCGGTTAGGCCTCCGCGGCAGCACAGCCGACCACGGGAGGCAGGAGCAGGCGGCACGACCGGCGCTGCTTTGGGCGGCTGGACCAAGAAGACCAGAGGTTGAAGAAGCACTACGGCCGTTGGATGGACATCGTACGGTCACTGAAGCTAGAATCGTTTATATTGACTAAGTTGACAAAGCCCTTGGTACGCTCCAACTTAGTAGGCCCACAGGTCAGCCTCCGAAACGGTGCGCCCCAGATGTCAGGGGGAGGAATCATTTTTTGGGCGGCTGAAGCTAAGAATATCCGAGATTGAAGAAGAAGCACGACATCCGTTGGATAGACATCCAACGGCCACTGCTGCTAGAACCGTGTGTTGACTATAATAAGTTGACAAAGCCTTGCATACGCGTCAACTTATTTTTTTAGGGGACGCGTCACTTAGTAGGCCCACAAGTGTGTGGCAGAGAACTTATAGCCCATTTGCATTTTGTAAGAATGTACAACCCATTTTTGAATTCTAATGGAATTTACAACAGCCCATTTACAGTTTGTTAAAAGTATAGCCCATTTTCTAGCTAGGACAACGATTAATAATTTCAACCAACCGTTGAAGACAGAATTCAATAAAATTTCCCACATTTTGATGGGATCCGAAATATTTTATCCCGAAATTTCTAGTCAGATTAAATATAAATTTGTATTACGTAAAAATCCAACAAAACATTGCGCGCGCAACAATGAAAATTTAAGATTTTCAAAATCCACAAATAATATTTTATAAACTAATTTCGTGTTTGGTGCATTTTTTTATAGTTACCGCCCTGTTTTTATAATTACATCCCATTTATTATTTTTTAAAGCCCATTTTCCTGTTAAGCCTAATGCATCCCTCCTAGGAAAGATTTGCAGCCCAGCGGGGCGGAGAATAACAAGTTGACCTTGCCTGGGTATTCCTCAAAAAGACGTATAGCTGGGCTAGCCATTTTCATCTTGAAAAAATTAGTATCTGGGCTGGATATCTGGCCTGGGCTAGACGGGCCACAGCCCGCCCAGTTAATACCCTGCTCTCCTCTGAACAACAACGAAATCATCGCCAAGAAAAACTCTGCAGTGCTCACGCCTCAAAAACACAAATACTGCTCGAGCTGCTTGGTCCCAGCTGTCGGCCGCACCTTGTGCAATTCTCTCGTTTATATTGACTACATAGGTTGACAATGGTGTGGGACCGTGATGTCAGGAAACGAGGAGAAAGCAAAAAAAAATATAGTTGTACATAATAAGGAGGCACTTGCGTACGTACGGCTATGGCCCTAGTGGGTCCCTAGTGTCATCCAGTCAAAATAAAGTCATCTCCTGAATCCTCATGTTCATTGACGATGTTAACAATGCTCGGCGCCACGGCGAGCGCAACAACTCGAAGGACAACGGAGAGGGCCTCGCGGGCCCTACGGATGGTCTAATACAGCGCCCGCTGCTCATTCAGGAAGCCAGGATCATCGGACACCTATGAGCACCTTCGAGAAACTGAGACGGTATGAAACGGTAAGGCCGCGCTTGGGAGCTCTGGTTTATTTCAAACCTGTATTAACATACAAGTGTAATTTACTCATCATCAGAAACAACGCGTAAAATACAGGCGTAATGAAACCGAGGGCCCGAGGTCTGTAAGTAAAATCGGCGGGTTACGCGTGTAATTTGAGAGAACAGTGTATATTTTACGAGCACTGCTATATGGACGACATTACCAGGCGATACATGCACGACGTGCGTATCATGCCATCCATGGGCAAGGCTGAAACAGCAGTTAACAGCTGGATTAGCAATCGTCCGAGTGTCGTTCAGCGTTTTTATCGTGTGGGAAGTACTTCCGATATTTTACTAGTCGAAATCGACCAACCAAGCGCCTTCGCCCGAGACCATCTGCTTTAATTTACAAGCGTTAGTTTTACAAGCGGTTTTGGTTGGAAAACGACGATCCAATCATGGCCTAATATCATGAGTTGGTCGGAAGATCATATGGTTTCACGTCTAACCTACCCAACTTGTCGTATAGGCTATGAATGAAACATCAGACGATGAACTTCTTAAGCACGGAAACAACAGAAGAGGATGATCTTCTTAACAAGCAAATCACTGGCATTAGATCGACATGCAAAACAATACGAAGCATTATTCTCAGGAGGCACGGTGAACAGCTCGTGATGCCGCATGCCACAACATTCCAAGCTCAACTTTGCAATCAAACACAAGGCCTGGCATTACATAGACAATATTCAGAACAAACTCTTAACACAAGAATATCTCAGCAGAGTAACTATTTACTTCTAAACTGAACATAGGAATAGGAAAAAACACTCGACGTTGCTCACAGCAAGGGCGTCCCACTCAAAAATATCAAATGCATGTCTTCTGGCTAACATCAATGAGCAAATTTTGACAGGGTTTTCCAATTCCAGTATATTAAACTAACGTCTTCTTGCTAACATCAATGATTAAACTTTGACAAGCTTTTCCCATTCAAAATATGTAATGCCTATGATCCTGGAGTGCTATCGTAGCTTCTTGTACTTGTTTGGGCACTTTTTGCCCAGGGCACTCCACGTGTTGTTAAATTGCCAATGGTCTCTTCAGACTAGTCATGTCACCGGTGTCTAATAATACTCTGTAAGCTTCTCGGTCACTCCTTCTGTAATGTAGCGCAAACAATGACTGCTTCTTTCTGCAAAGTGGAATGACCAACTGGACCCAGTAATGCAGCAGTTTGCCTTGGACACATTGGCTCCTTTTGTGCAGTTCAACTAAAATCGAAGTCGGAATAAAACCGAGCTTTAATTTTGATATCCCTGTAAGCAACAATAGGTATAAGGGAAACAATTACTGAGAAATAACGGTTGATGACTTGTACTCCCAGAAGAAAAGCATCTATTGATCTACTTTATCTTAATGGGACACAAAGCAGGAGAGTAGCAATTCTCCATCAGTGTGATTCATTCATATTGACTGAGACATTATCTTAACAATGCCTTGTTTCAACATGTATAAAGAACGACAAAGCAGAAAAGTACCATTCCTAAAACAATGCAACTGATTCATTTTAACAGAAACATTATCTTAACAATACATTGGTTAAACATGTAGAAAGAACTACAAAGCAGGATAGTACCATTCCTAACAAGTGTTGCAGTTTTGAACTAAGATTCAGTAGTTAATTAATTCTGAGAGTGGCATTGCTTAATTTTACCAGCGGCATTAGATTAACGAAAAGCATAAACAGTTCCAGGGGAGAGTGGGCGCAACAACAGTATGTGCTTCCATCTACTTATAAAGGGGGTGATGCAGTGTTTGTTGTAACAAAGCAACAAGCATCATGTCTGGGTTGGTCCCATTTTTGTTCACTACTTAATGGGAAAAGACATCAATACAATAGCTTCAATTCAGCATTTATTTAAAACAGTACCAATACAAGTAGCACAACATCTCAAAGCACACTGCACAATCATGTGGATGAAGGCCTGTACTGACCTTTCATGAGACGGACAAAGATAAAATACGAATCTCGATCTCCTTTTGTGCAGTTCCACCAAAATTAAGCAAAGTCACCGGTGTGACATTCAAGTTGAACTGCACAAAACACTCTTAAAACATAAGTGTTTCGAGTAGCGAAGCAAAATGTCGCAATACCAACAAGTTGAATCGATAGCCCTGTTTTAACAGAGGCAAAAAAGGAAACAATTACTTGCCGATAAAGGAGGATGAAACAAACGGTGACAGAAAGAAGCATCTAACTTATCTTGGATGGAAAACAAAGTAGGACAGTAGCATTTCTAAAACGGTTGCATTGATTCATATTAACAGAGACATTCTCTTGAAACAACATTCGTTAAAAAATGTAATTTACTTTTACAGTGGCATTGCTTCAATTTTCCGGCGGCATTCTTAGATTAACAACAGCAAAATAGCTGTATGGGACTTGCCAGCACCATGTGCGTCCACACGTATAAATGGGTGATGCAGAGTATGTAGCGAAGCAACATATATGCGCTGGTCCCATATTTGTTCTCTTTGAACCTTCTTCCTATGTGAGGGCAGCAAATCTAGTCCTGCACAAACTACCCGACCCCCCAGTTTCTTTCCCTTTTCAACAAAGAGATCGGTTCCTTACAAATGTGTGTACTGGGTTACCCCCTTTTTCCCTTTTCGACCTACAAAGCGGCTGGATAGCCAGTCTATACTACTTTCCGCCCCTCCTTTCCTCATTGAACCACGTCCTAGATTCTTGCTCCAGCCCACCGCACCCTTCTTTCCTCTTTGAACCAAGACCTAGATTCGACTACAGATCGAAAAAGATCCACATGCAGCTAGAGCAACGACGGTTTCAAAGAAACTTATACCTTAGGGTCGTCGGGATGTGGCAAGGCATGTGGCGGGAGGCCGGATCTGCCCACACTACGTACGACAGCGAGGAAGAAGGGGTCGGTGGCCCTCCCGCACAGGCGCTGGGTGAAAGAGAACAGCGCAGCCGGCAGTGGATTGCCTCCCTCGCCGAAGGCGATAGAGTGAATGCTGCACCTCCTCCCCTTCCCGGTGCGACGGGATACGGACGCCTCCTTCACCAGCTGTGAGGGGGGAGAGAGACAAGAGGCCAACGCATTTTTGTTTAGATCTGGTGAAGAGAGGGTGAGAGACTGTGAATATAGCAAACCCTAGCAAATGAACGCTGAGCCTCCAGCGTGTAACATATATGTAGTGCGGCGAGCGTGTGGAGAGTGCAAACCCTAGCGAACAAGCGCTGAGGCTCCCGCTTATATATATACTACTGTAGTACGGGCTGAGCTCCGGTGCCTTCACTGCACCTGCTTTTGGCTATATGACAGGTGAGCCAGCCACATTTTGGGCCCACCTGTCATAAATCCAAAGGCAGGTGCACTAAGTCACTGAAGCTGCGTCCATATAGTACTCTCGTGTATACGACTAATATACAGTGGAGTGGTTTTCTTATTCTCTCGATAACAATCGTTTTAAATTGTGTAAGTACGAAACGAAACTCTTTATTTAATGTACAGTGAAGAAAACTATTACTACTTCCGATGAACTAACAATCCACGCCCACGCGTCCTGGTCGCACTTCCTGTCCTTCACGTGTGGTACACTACCCTCCCTTAAGCGAACAACCACACATGCGCCAAATCATCGGAAACGTGTGAGAGTGTACAAATAAAGAATTTTAATTTCAATTGTCAGAAAGGTTTGAGAGTATTACAAAGTTTGGCTTCAGTCAAATCTAATATGCGGAGTAAATAAAAATGGAGGGCTACTACGTCCATCCGGGTTTTTAGTCCACACCATTTTTTAAATCAAAGTTAATAGCTGGACAAATAAAATTACAGGGGAGCTGGAGACAAAGTTGTGAGAAGGCTTAGAAATCAATACAAAACTTATGCTCTTAGTACCAACGTCGATCCTTCTTCGAGGAAACATTTGGTTCATAGCCAATTGTGTGATAAAATTGCACCAACGTGAAAGACGACTGCGTGTCCAACGCAACCAAGGTGAACTGACGAAGGATATCATCTTTGTGCGTAACAAGCAAAGAGCACTGATGAAAGACATGTTGTTTTTCATTGAAAATCGATCAACTTCACCAGCCGACGCAACCATGAGGCACAACCATGAGCATCGATAGGTCATCGTGGTGATGCATCATCCATTTGGCATCAAGTTTGGGTGAGGCACCTATGAAGTTCGACAAATCCTCACTGTGGTCTGTTTCTTCTCAGTAATCAAGCTCGAGGAAGGAAGAACCACGTGGCAGAGGATAGTGACGCGGAACAACAATGGCCATCCAATTTTGTGCAGTTCCACTAAAATTGAGGAAGACATGCCCGGGTATGGAGACACGCATCGCTGTTTCCAAAAATATAAAAAAGGGTTAGCAATGACATCTCAATTGTCAATAAGAATTAATGAAAAGTACACCAACAAACAGAAGCATCATAATTATCTTGATGGGAACTAAACCAGGATACTCGAGAAAAAAAAGCATTTCTTCATTTAACCAGTGATAGTACTACCACCATATGGACAATGACCGCACAACCACCATGTACTTTTTGTCGAAACAACATGTATACCTCCACCGAGGCATAAATCAGGACAACTTTTCGAGTGGCATTTCCTCTATAATAGTACTAGAAGGTGATGTTGGACCAGCCGACGAACCCTAGCTACTATGCATGGGGAGCTGGGGAGTAGTCGCATAGAAGAAAACCCGCACACAGCGACCTGGGGAGCTGGACCAGTACAAGAAGTTATACCTCAGGTGGGCGAGATGTCGTTTAGGCGGGCGGGCGGGATCTGCCCACACGACAGCAGCGAACAAGGGCGCGGAGGATCTTCGTCCGCGCCAGCGCCGGCTCCGAGAGGACGGTGCGCATCGGCTTCCTCCATCGCCGACGGCGACAACGTCAACGCTGCACCTCCTCACCTCCCGCAGCGGACGGGATTCGGTCGGATCTGTGACCACCGGTGAGGAGAGAGATAGAGTGGACACTGTCATCTTGTTTTGATATGGAGAGGGTGAGAGAGCGAGATGCGAGAAACTCTATCAAACAAGAGGCTATAATGGAGTAAAAAATCTCTCCATAGGAGTGGTTTTAAATAGAATACGCGCGTTCCCGAAAAAAGAAACGAAAACTGGCGGACAATTTTTCTAACGTACCAAGAAAGAAAACTCGATCAAAAACATGCCCCCGCTTCCAGGTCGCGAGAGTCGTCGCGCACACACACATAGACATAGACATGCATATCCGTGTTTACGTAAAATTTCATTTCCATTTCCATCTCCATCTCCAATCATATTTGTCCAACTGGCACATTATTTACGTTGTTAATTATATACGCAGCAATATTAACGTACAACATCTCTTGTTTGCGCACGTCCGGACCGCTGCCACGGCCGCTCCTGACCAACCCGAACCCTCTTCATCACCCGCGCGTGCTTCCCGCCCGAAACAGTCAGTGCCGCATTCATGCCCGGCCAGAGCGGACGCGACCTCTCACTGGCGTCGGCACTGAAGCGGCGCACCGGCCGAGAGAGCGTCGCCCGCGCCGCTTCCGGGTGCACGCGGCTGCTCCGCGTTCAAAGGTCGCAATAGTCGGCTACAACATGCATGTAAAAAGTTCTTGGGAGTCCGTGCTACAGCTAGCTGTCCTCCCCCAACTCGTCAATCTCTTCTAGTAGTGCTAGTACTCCATGGCGCGATCCGTCGACAAGCAGGTGGGAAAGTTATCGTATACTCGGTTTGCGGTGAGTGGCATGCCGAGCGACCGTGTGGGGTCGAGCCGTGGAGGAGGGTGAGACACGAACACGGCAGACGTGATTTAAACGTTGGTTTTGCTCGATGGCGCGATCCAACGAAACGAAACGTTGGTTTCTCTCCGTTTCCATTTTTCTCCGGAAAAACGGAAACTTTCCACTCCATTTTTATTCCTATTCCAAGGTTGCCCCGTTACAACATTCCATCAAATACAAAGGAAAACTAACACGCATGCTGATGCATCTCAATGATTCACAGATCATAGCCAATATTTACTTCACAACTAAAGAAAAAAGTTGTGAGAGCGTGTACGAAAGAAAAACTACTGATGGGGTCACTACGACTTAAACCCTAAATCCTAAACATGATTTAATTTCCTGGCCAGGTAGAACCCGTCGAAGGAAAGACGGCTGGCACCCTCGGATCATACAATGCTTTTGTGTAGTTCCACTAAAATCGACCTGAGCATCCCTGATGGCAAAGATATTGAAGAAGTGTGATTAGAATAATAGTACTGGCACTAGTTCATGAGACATAAACTCATCACAAGTAGAAGCCGGTAGAAGTAGAGAAAGATCGACATGGAGATGGAGCTACGGCAGTGGAGCAAGCCGGCTCCGAAAGGAAGATGGACTACCTGGGACGTCGGGCTGTAGCTAGAAGGGCGGTTGGGACGCGGCATCGGCCCATACCGCGGTGACCGCCGATTGGGACGCACCGACTGTGGGTTTTCTCCCTCGCCGATGTTGACCGCGTCTACGCAGAACATTGTTCCCTTCCCCCAGCTGCGGGATCAGGCCAGTCGTTCTATGCTTGTGAAGAGAGCAACCTAAGCAAGCAGGCTTGTAGCTTAGGCTCCTGCTAGTGTATATATAGTGGTTTTCTTTTTCTCTCCATATCAACCATTTTATATTGCGTACGTGTCATTCAAGATTGAAATGATGGTTGCTTCTTCCGACTAACTTACTGTGTGATTTGACTGATCCTTAGTGGCCCCTACACGTACTCCCCCTACGTGTATGCAACAGTCACACGTACACATGGACGCAAAAATGCGCGCGACGCCCTAATGCATGCATGTCCGAGCACACGACGGAACACACACGGTCACGCTCAAGTGCTCAACCTACACGTGCATGCACACACATACTCAGTCAGGGTGAGCTAGTGACCGTATAAACACCGGAATATATATATATTGAGCGCAGTGAGCGTATTATGAAGTCCACTGACCGTATTTTTACAAATATACAGTGACAGACAGTGTATTTATCTCGTTTGAAATTAAGCCATATTAACCGGAGAGGAGGCAGTATGGACTAGCATTACTTTGCTGTGTCCCGTCAACTTGCCGAACGAGGAGAAGGTTGCAGGACGGGAGAAGCTTGCGCGCGGTGGCTCGCAGGACAAGGAGAAACTTTTGACTAATGCAAGCTCTCCCTCGCTCAGGCGGTGGACGTGCAACAGTCAATTCGGTGTCAGATTGCGAGAAGCATACACTATACTACTAGTGCTATTATTGTTCGACTTCCCGAATAGGCGAACAGCCAAGTGCAAAGTTTACTAGTACTACTACTATAGTCTATAAAGGTACGTACTATACTAGTACTAGGAACCGGATGGAGGAGCGTCTGCACTCTTATTATAATTTTAAAATGTGATAAAGCAATCTTCAACACATTTGGTTCTCTTTGAGGGTTCTCGCATGTGATAATGGAAGTTGATTGCATGGAACACTCACCACAATTCTCGCTTAATTCTGGCTCATATCCTATTACAAATAGTAGCGCTCGGTAATATTTCCTCTTTTTTTTGTTATTCAGCATGTAAACAGGTCAGCAAACCTTGCGGCGCATCTTCGTGCGAACCGTGCTTGCTGCACTTTGAATGTGGCCGAGAGCTTCTTGATGAAACACCTCGCTTCATACTTCTTTTTTTGCGGGGTACCTCGCTTCCTAGTGACCAGTGTCTTGGCTGATCGTCCTAAGAATGCTTATATATGAATAAAGCTCTCTCATTTACCCGCAAAAAAGATTAAGCCATATTAACCGGAAAGGAGGGAGTATGGACTAGCACTACTTTTTGGTGTGTCCCGTCAACTCGCAGAACAAGGAGAAGCTTGCAGGACAAGGTGAAGCTCGCTTACACCTTTTGACTAATGCAACCTACCCTCGGTGGACATGTATCAGTCCATTCGGTGTCAGATTGTCAGAGGCATGCATTGTAGTACCCAACATGCGGAGTACCATCATTGTTCGACTTCACGAAGAGGCGAAGAGCCAAGCGCAGTAGTACGAGTAGTACTACTACTAGAACCGCATGGTGGAGCGTCTGTACTCTTATTTTTTATCTCTGATAAAGTACACGTTTATTCCGGAGAAGGGCGGAAAACGGCAGCCCAACATGTAATGAATGATATCGATCAACCAACCATGCTCGAATATATCTTGGCCTCCGTGCGAGCCCGTCTGTGTGTTCTCGCTCCTCGTCTCTCTCAAGGAACGGCGGGTTGGCTCTTTGCCGTCAATTGAGATCGGTTTGCTCACACTCCTGTCCCACATGTCAGTGATATGCCAAGAGGAGGTGCGTTGACCGACTGGCCATACGCGTACTTGGTTTTGCACCTTCATACTACTCCTCCCTCCGTCACAGTTTACAGGGCGCGCTTCATTATGATGCATTTCTCTAATGCATTTCCACTACCAGAGAGATTTTAGACGCGTTTGGTTTAATGCTCAATTAATTAGGGCGTGGTAACCGCAATCAAGTCCACAATTTTCTCTCCATGTACTGTACTACTACGGAGTGGAGTAAGTGCATGCATGTGTGTACCCAGGGTGGAAGCACTGCATGCATGTGTGTACGCATTATTCCCTCTAGTAATAGACGCCGTGCTATGACTACCAATGCTATTTTTCAGGCCGATCGCTAGTCGCCTTGGTCCCACAGATTTTTTTCTTTTTTCTGAAGCGCGCTGTATAAACAGTGACGGATGGAGTAGTATGAGCGGATTCAAAGAAGAGCGTTGCTTCTTCAGAGCAACTTACAGTGGGAAAGGTGGGGCTTATGATTTGACTGCTCATTACTCACTATTAATGCGGCACAACGACCGTGCTGAGTCTCCCATGCGGTTGTGCACTACCCCCTCGGTTCTTAAATATACTCCGGAGTATTTGTCTTTCTAGAGATTTCAACGAGTGACTACTCAAATATTTGTCTTTTTAGAGATTTCAAATGGACTGGCACATACGGATGTATATAGACATATTTTAGAGTGTAGATTCACTCATTTTGCTCCGTATGTAGTCACTTGTTGAAATCTCTAGAAGACGAATAGAATATTTAGGAACGGAGGGAGTACACATACGAAGCAAAATGAGTGAATATCTACCCTCTAAAATATGTCCGTTTGAAATTTGTAAAAAGACAAATATTTAGGAACGAAGGAGTATAATTTTGTGCATGGCACATGGACCCGGATGATGAAGAGGCTTCTAGCAATGGTATCAAGCTTCCATCATTTGTTTACATAATTGACGTACTATACAAATAATTTTCAGCGACATGAAATTGTACAATGGTGTGAGCTTTCAGCTTTTGTTTCGCGTGTCTTGCCATCGATGCTCTTTCCGAAACAATAAAAAACTAACTTCCTTGCTAATGCATGTCAATTATTAGCAGATCAGAGCTAATAATTACATCACAACTGAAGAAAGAGTTGTGAGAAGGTGTTAAATTAAAATTGATCCATGCTTTCATTGGCAGCAACGTCCCCCCAGCTCTGTCTAAATCAACAAGGCATGTTGGGAAAAAAGTAGCTGTCTGGAGCATGCAACATTCCGATCATTTTGTGCAGTTCCACTAAAATAGAGCTGAGCGTCCCTGTTCCAAAGATATTAAGTGTGATTACGATAATAGAGGACTGCTGATGAAACAATAAACACACAAATAGAAGCCGGTCACCTTTGCAGTCTCTCTTAAGACTAACTAGTTGGAGAAGATTAGGCTCGGAGTTGGATGAGGAGGATAGAGCAAAACCAATCTCCCTTTGTGCAGTCGCACTGAAATGTAGAGACGTCGCCCGTGTGACATTTTAATACAACTGCACAAAACACTCTTAAGAAAAAAGTGATTTGTGCAGTTCACCAAAAGGTCGCAATAGCAACGAGTAGAAAGGAAACAATTACTGGCCAATAACAGATGATGACACATGCGACGACAAAAAAGAAGCATATTCCTTGTCCTAAGGGAAGATAACAACACGGTTGTGTTTGTCTAAAACAGTGTGAGGACGAGAATGCAATATGGAAAGTACGCCGGACGAGCTACGTTTTGGGCAAAGAACTATGGAAGATCCACATGCAGCGACGTGGGAAGACGGGCAGTGGAGCAAGGACGGAGGGGATACCTGGAGGTCGTCGGGATGTAACTAGGTGAGCGACGGCGGGCGGAATCTTCGAGCAGGTGGCGTAGGCCCTGCCGCGCCGGAGCTTGGTCAGAGAGAACGACGTGTACCGCAGATCGGGACGTGCCGCCTCGGCACCATCGAACAGAGAAACGATGCACTTCCTCCCTTTCCCCCGGCGGACGGGATGCGGCCGTATCAGTGACCAACGGTGAGAGAGAGAGGCCACCGCACTCCCTTTCCCCCGGCGGACGGGATGCGGCCGGATCAGTGACCAACAGTGAGAGAGAGAGGCCACCACAGCCTTGTGTGAGATACTGTGAAGAGCGACAAACCAGGCAGGCAGGCTCCATTGTATATAGTGAGCGGACTACCCTTTTCTCCATAAAAATCGTTTTATATTCTATGTACGTGCCATTGAGCGCTATAACTTTATTTAAAAATAACGCGGCAACGCGTCAAGTCGAACTTTGTTTCGTGCACGCATGGTACGCGACCTCCCTAGGTAAACAACCACTACAGGCGTTCAAATTAGCACGTGGGCTGCCATTTCGTAAAGAAATGAGCTCCATCGTGTACCCGCGCGGGTGTGGCTGGGCACGAAGCGTGAGTACGTGCACGGTGCACCTATTCTCTTCTTGTATACGTACACCACCTACGTGGGGTTGTGTGAGAGAGATACAAACCTAGAGAGATATAGTGTGTGGGTTCTTGAGAGTTTTTTTTGGGGGGGGGGTCAATCAAAAAATGTAACATATGCAATGTGTGTGAAATAGAGTCCTGGATATAACATATATATAGAGGGGGCGATCCACGAGAAGAGAGTGGAGGTATCATCGGCTTGAGGTGTCCATAGAATCGAAGAGAGGGATGATGTGTGTGTGTGTGTGTGTGCGCGCGCGATCGATAAAGAGTGCCATCGAATTTGTGTATGCCCACGTCAAAGATATAGAGTGGCTGGCCTACTGGAACGTGAGATGGGACATGTGCAGTTTGTCTCTGTGGCATGGATACCTACCTGCAGCGCTCGACTATCGGTGTGTGGCGGGGGAAGAGGGAGGCCCAATTAACTATAGAGGTACAATGGCTAGTATATGTGTGGAGGAGGAGAGAGGCCTACCTCATGTATTAAGGAGATCGATCTGCCTCATGTATTAAGGGAGATCGATCGACATCCATGCATATGTGCAGGAGAGGAATAAGGTTGGGAGAGAGACAGAGCTAGAGTGTTGGAGGGGGTGGTATTGGAGTTGCTTCTAACAAATGGTTGGATAGGCTTGCTAGACAAACGGAGGGCATGCCCGCAATATCAATAAGAGAGGAGATGGCTGCTTGTTGTCTGTGCATGTGTGTGTGAGAGACGGGTCAGGAGGCATGCACGAATGATGAGGGGGGACGATGTGGCTGTGGTAAGCAGACGTAACTACATAGGAAGATCAATCGCCCTTTGTTAGAGAAAGGAGAGACATAACTTGTGAGGTACGTCGATCGATGGGGGGGGGTAGTTAAAGTCGATCTAGGTATATGTTGGGAGATCGATCGGTATACATGCATGTGTGTGTTAGAAGCAAATGAGGCACGTGGAGAAGGATAGAGAGAGAGGGATGCATGTAGGAGGTGGTACGAGAGGCATACTATATCGAGGGGGAGGAGTGTGCGAGTACGAGAACGATGAAAAGAGTGGTGGGAGTGAGGCATGGACGGTGACAAGAGAAGAGGGGAAGCTTGTGTTTGTGCTAGGCACACCTGGCTAGAGAGGCATATCGATCGATGTGTGCCATAAAGAAGGAGCGGCCTACACACACCATGGGTGAACGACCTAAAGTGAAAAGACGAATTTGCGCGATGGAGCTAGAGAATGCTGAGGGAGGGTGAGAGGGATGCGGGCGTGTGCATGCACAAGCGAAAGTTAGCGCTAGATACAAAGATAAGAGGGTTGTGTGGGTGTAAAAGACGAATAGAGATCATATATACTTCATTTTAAAAAGCGAATTCGGATATTTGAAGAATTTATCATAGTGTTTCAAACCGACGCATGTGTGAATATATATAACGGTGATACACATGGTGTGGTTATGAACATGTTATACTACATTTAATATATTTTATCTCTACTCTTATAAAAAAAACGGAGTTGTTGATGATGGTGTGCCTGCCATCCTGCATTATAGGCCGTCCGATTTATATCTGCCGGATAGCAAGGAAACTATGATGGTTGAAGTTGGCAACAATCATGATTGTAGATTCTTATTGAAATAGAGAAACGAATTCAAATTTAGTTCGAATTGTAGTGGTAGTATAGACATTTGGAATGCACTAAAATGTTGGTATGAGTAGGTTACATGCATTATACAGCAAGCGAAAAAATTTAATCGGACATAACATGGATTCATACTCCCTCCTTCCATCTATATAGGGCATAATGAGATTTTTAAGACCGCCTTTGACTACTGACAAGATTAATAGTACATGACATGCACAATGTGAAAATTATATCATTGAAAGAACCTTTCACAGACGAATTTAACGGTGTGCTTTGTGTAAGTTGCATGTCATATATCATTGCTCTAATATTTGGTCAAAGTTAGCATCAAAGAACGCATTAGGCCATATATAGATGGAAGGAGGGAGTAGCTTTGAATAACATTTGTATAGTAAAATGGGGCAAGGCTCTCTCTTTGTGTGGTGTGAATAGTTTTATTTTTTTCGTTTTCTTTTTGGTTGAGGGAAGTGCGAATTGATTTGGTACGTACAAGTACAATATTACTACACGTTAGGCTTGTCCCTAAAATTCAACCCGCGTCTTGTTATATCCTAAAAATTCAGATATCGTGCTCCCAAAACTGTCGCCTTCACAACCCGCGCCTTGCTATCCCGAAATTACAACGCGCGCGAAAACTCCCTCCAGCTGCCAAATCCCGACACGCGAAATCCCCCTTCTAACCCTGAGCCGAAAGGGCCGCTAGTTCAAATCGGTGTGTGGGGGGGTACTTTTGTAACACACCCTATATTTTGGACAAGCGCGTCCTTAAGTCATGCTTCACCCCCTCCCATCGCCCCCTTTTCGCCATTCGAAATCCCAGGCCGCCATAACCTCTCCGCTCCAGCCACGAAACCCCACCCTCCTCCGTCCGCCATGTCACCGCTGCCCAGCCGGAGCCTCTTCCCCGACGACGTCTTCCACCGCAACAGCTCGACGTCCCTTGTCCACCTCCCCGGATGAGGATCCGTCGTCCATCTCGCCGTCCCGCCTGTTCAGCCGCCCGTCCTCCACCTCCAAGGAGATGCTCCGACGATCGCCTCGTCTATCGCGGCTGCTCCATCCCCACAGCGCCGCCTTAACCTGCTCCACCAGAACCGCAGCATCCTCACCGACTCCTCGGACGAAGCCGAGGCCTACTCGGCGCCACCAAAGAGGTTGTACACTCATCGCATCGCACCTTCTCCTTAACTTGACCTCCAGGCGCCGACGGTGCTCCATCCCGCACCCGCATGGAGCGGCTACCTTGAAGCCGGCGACGCGGGCGACATCTCCACGGCGGCTCTACCCCAGTGCGAGGCCCCTTCGGCGGCGGCGTCCATACCAGCCGGATCTGCTGCTGCTGCTCCGGCTCTCGCTCGCTCGCGCTGCTGCTGCTCCGGCTCTCGCTCGCTCGCTCGCGCTGCTGCTGCTGCTGCTCCGGCTCTCGCTCGATCGCTCGCTCGCCCAGCTGCTGCTGCTGCTCTCCCCCTCGCTCGTGCTGCTGCTTTGCTCTGATTAAGCCACAGTTCAGTCGACTGAATCGACTTTTGGGTCAGTCAATTTTCAGGGGTTGGGGGGCTCACCGGAGTTAAGGAAGAACCACCCGCAGCGGGGACGGGGGCTCGCCGGAGAGGTACCCCACTATCTATCTTAGGGTTCAGGGTGGGGGGGGGGACGGGGGGCCTAGAGGGCTGGCCGGGGCGGCGGTGGCGAGTTGTTTCGGGGCGGTGAGGCGGCGGTTCGGCCGGTGGTGGCTGGCGGCTCAGGGGGGTGCAGGTTGAAGATGAACTACAAGCCCTCCCTAAACTACATGTCAAGTGCCTCTCTGCTACCATTGCGTTCAGTTTCGGCAGTAGCATTCAGATTCCACAGTAAATTTCAGTTTCGACAGTTAAGTTCAGAGTCAACAATTTTTACCTCATCTGTTGTAGTCAGGTGGTTTTTCGTGTTGTTAATTTTACATCCATTTTACACCATCTATTGGAGATGCTATTAGAATCCCACTTGAGATTGACGATGTCTGTCTTGTGCTGCTTCAGCCTTGACGTCTTACGGCTCACCGGAGCTGCTCCAACGACAGAACGATCTATCACAACAGAGCAGTGCCCTGAACGCCGTCTACAGATTCCTCAGATCTTCCTCCACACCTCCGACAACCACCTCTGCCTCAACTGCTTCAGCGACCAACCCAATGATGCTGAGGTCGACACGGCTACGGCAAAGAGGTTGTACACTTGTTGCATCACTTATTACTATACATTCACGTCGATCCATTAGGGCTATTTTGGTTCAACGGAAAAACGTCGATCCACTGGTTGTTACCATCACTCTAAATTTCTGCATGCTCTCCTTACATAATCTCACCATATTTTTTTCTTATGCATGTCAGATATTGTACACATTGCTCCATGGTGGGTTCAATGGCAAACCCTCCCCACCCCTCTCCACATTGTAATCCAGAGGAAGATATCTGTTCTGAGGCGGATTCAGACGCCGCTGACCACTCCTATTTACCCCCCAAGGTGTTTGCTCTACCTTGGCATGATGATGTTAGTCATATCATGCATATGTTGCCTTGCAGTGCCTACTTTTGACATCCTATATGTCATCTTCTTAGTTTAGACATGTTCTGTAATGCCACCTGTTTAGTTTCTATATCATATATGGGAATTATGCAGTCTCATGTATTTTAACCAGCCATAATATATGTGAAATGTGCAATGCCATCCTGTTTAACCAGGCATCATATATTTGAATGATATCTTGCCCATCCTTTTCTTCATTACATTTCCATTTGTCGACAATGTTTGTACATTAAACTACTCTTCCTGTGAATCAACCATTTGGGTGGGAGATGGAAAAATCTGGAGTGAAAACAAGGCCTTCAGAGCAGACAGTGCTACCTGTCGAAGCAGATCTCTTGTTGCGTCCCGATAGCTCCTCAGAGATGGATTCAGAGACAGATGACCAGTCCTATTCCCCCACTGAGGTGTATGCTCTAACTTGGCACGGTTATACTGCTCATATCATGCATACGGTGTCTTGCATTGCATAATTTAGACATCATATACACAATATTCAACACCATGTTCTTAGTTCAGACATCATATCGAATGCCCTCTGTTTAGCATATAAATCACATATGTGAATTAAATGATGCGATCCTGATTACTTAGATAACATGTAGGTGAATTATGTCATGCGATCCTGTTTAGTTATTCATCATATCTTTGAATTAGGTTATGCTATGCTATCCAGTTTAGATAGACATCATATATGTGAAATTATGTCATGCTATCCCTTTTAGTTAAACAATATACATGTCAACTATTTCATGCCCTCTTTTTTCCACACTATCTATTGCATCTGTCTCTCATACAATGTCTGTACATTCAACTATGTTTCCTATTTATCAGCCATTTGAATTGGAGCGGGTGATGCCAGTATCTAGCGGACTAAAAACACGGTCTTCAAATAAAACAGTGCCACCTCTTGGTGGAAGTAGCACCCCGGTTGTACATGCACAAGAACCAGCCCTACCACACATAACCCAAACTCTCGCAGATTGTACCCCTACTGCGATGGACAGAGAACCAGGTTCACCCAATCTAACCCCAACCCCAGCCGATAGTAACCCAGTTCCTGTTGACACAGCACCATCTCCACCACAGAGCTCCCAAACAAGAGCAGTTAGTAAGGCAGCTCCAGTGCCCAAAGGGCCAGTACTATCACGGCGAACCCCAACTCCACCAGTTAGTACGCCTATTCCTATGGAGGAAGCACCACCAGCTAGTCGTAGTTTAGCATCTATCGCATTTGATGTTGTTAAATCGTATGTGCGTATCTTCCCATCTTGGAAATATTATACTGAAGATGAAGGAAAATGCCAGTTGCAGGTGTTTGTCCAGGAGTTATGTGTAAGTAATGTTATTCATGGCAATTACTTTGCTTCGTCCCATACATCCTACCTCCATGATGGTTATAATACAACAAATTTTCCCATTTTTCTCTATAGAGAAGGACCGATTTGGAAACTCAGGATGAGGTAACCTGTGCTAATACCTCTGCTATCTTCAAGAATGCTTGGTGGTAGTATCGGAATTACCTGAAGAAAACGTACTTCACCGGCAAAGAAACTCATCAAATTCCCTTACGTTCTCCTTAGACACATTTACTGGACGATGACTGGGAACGCCTTGTTCTGTACTGGTCCCAAACCAAGAATGTGGTAAGGTCTATGAGCTCATTTTCTATTTTTAAGTATTATATTCTTGCGTCTTACTATACTCTGTTCATGTAGAACAAGTGCCTAAACCTGAAGAACAACTATTCTAATTTAAGATTCCATTGCTATCATAGTTCAAAAAAGCGCTAGGCGTTAATTGTGCATTTTGCCACCGCCTTGCGCTTTACTGACCAAAGCGCATGCTTATGCGCAGTTATGCACAGATTATGCGTAGTTATGCGCAATGCGTTTTGCCAACGCCTAGAGCCTAGGCGCGCTTAAGCGCTCGCTTAGGCGCGCCTTTTTTAACTATGATTGCTTTGCTCTTGTATCACTGTATTTACTCATACAAACTTATTTTTAAATTGAAGGATCCAATCGAAACTCCAATGGCACAGCAGGTATGTTCACGCATGTTTCTTTAACAGGTTTGCTCTTATCAATAGCTCTGTTGATTTCAATTTCAATTGTGTATACAGTTGACTTTCATATCATGCACATTACTAGCATCACAACAGAGCCAATAGTGTTGTTGTACATGTAGACCCGTGGTACCCATCTGAAATCTTGTTGTGCCATGTAGTTTCCCACGCTTTGTATTCTTTCACTGCTGCTTTGTCTTGAACTGATATGATTTGAACCGTGTCTCTATTTTGATTTGGCAAGACAATGCAATGACCATAGGACATAGATATATGTTTGTTTGATGCTTTTATTATGTACTAGTACTTGGCAATAGAAGACTTGGTAGTTTAATCCCGTCCACCTTACTAATGAACTGGTTCACCGAAATGAGTTTCATATACTAGTAGATGCTAAACTTGTTATGTGTTTGCTTGTTTCTTCTTTTAGAATGCTGACAGAATATTGGGGAAGAGTGCCTTATTAAGCAATGGTAAAGGAAGTAATGCAGATAAGGTTCAGGATAGTGACACATCCTTGTTGGTCTCCAACAAAGCTGATAAAACAGCTAAGGAAGACTATCTTGAAGACAGCGAGACAACCCCAAAGTCCTGTCTTGGTTTAGTGTTCGAGTTACTAGCCACTACCGCTTGCACAAGCTATTCAAACTCACTGTCTGAATCAGTTCGGTTTCTTGAGTCTCAACTACAAGCTGAAAGACATCGATCAACTGTGCTGCGACAAGAAGCGGAAGGACTGCGGAAGTCCCTGGAGCATTCAGATGCATACTTTCTGGTGCAACAGCAAGCGTTGGAGGATTTTAGCGCCAAACAGGACA
Organism: Aegilops tauschii subsp. strangulata; assembly: GCF_002575655.3. NCBI lineage: Eukaryota > Viridiplantae > Streptophyta > Magnoliopsida > Poales > Poaceae > Aegilops > Aegilops tauschii. The sequence continues at coordinate 72,157,444 of NC_053039.3, read as the reverse complement.
AAGCTAATCAGCTTGCTAAGCTTATTGCCAGCATGGTGGATACCCAGGATAACGTTTCTTGAGCTCTTCTGAAGTTGTTTCAGTTATGCTCTTGTTTTGCTGCCGCGTTTATTTGCACTGGTGGCCAATTTTGACGGCCAGTGTATGTAATGCGCTGCTTTGTTCCCTATATTTGCACTGGTGGCGAACTTTGATGCCTAGTGGATGTAATATGTGTAATAGCGGTAATAGGCTAGCGTTAATTGCTTGCTTATTTATTTCCTTATTGTCTTGTTTAGTTGTTTGCTTGTAGTCATTGCAGTTCTTTTTCTGTTTTTTTCTAGTGGCCACAATAGCCTATTTTTGGTAACTAGGCCAAAATAATCGTGGCAACACACGGACTGTTGTAACCATGGGCCTCCTGCAGGCCGTATGATCCATGGGCCTTCGTCCGGCCATAGGATCCATCGGCCTTCTATACGGGCCTTAGGGTCCATGGGCCTTCTACGGGCCGTAGGGTCCATGGGCCTTCTACGGGCCATACGATCCATGGGCCTTCCACAGGCCGTACTATCCATGGGCCTCATACGGGTCGTAGGATCCATGGGCCTTCTACGGGGCGTATCATCATTTCGCCAATCATGGGCCGTACTATTCGTGGACCATAACGGGCCGTTAATAGGCCGTATTTGATAACTCTATGAAAACAGCCCAACGGGTTTTTTTTGACATGAAAACGGCCCAACGTATTAATGGTCCGCAAACGGGCTGACTGTAACGATGGGCTGAATTTGGCCCACAAGCAGAAAATGACAGTAACGGGCCGTATGTAACCGAATGCTGCAAATGAGCCCAAGAATCAATGGGCCCTGAGAAGGCCGAAAGATAACTTGGGCTGGAAACGGCCCAATGGAATAACGGGCCGTTAATGGGTATAAAGTGATACACTGTTCATTACGGGCCAGTTTCACCACGGGCCGTTAATGGGCCAAGAGTTACAAAGGTCCTCATATGGGCCGAAAGAAGTCATGGGCCACACATGGGCCGAAAGTTAAAACGGGCTGAATCATATTGGACGGCCCAGATGACGCTACTAGGCCTAATTCGGATAGGGCGTAACGGGCCCTGGGTTAGCGGGCTGTAAATGGGCTATATGCGAACATGCCGTTAACAGGCTTTCCGTGGGCCAACCCGCCACCTTTTGACCAAGTCAAACGGGCCGGCCTTTTCACAAGAATGGGCCTCTGTTGGGCCGTGCCACCTGTCGCCGTATCATAGGCGCCTTCGGTCCAATGAGCGGATGACATCTGTCCCAACGGTGAGCCGACACGTGTTTCCTCCAGCCAATGATGATTTTACACGTGGAAAATCCCCATTGGTCGGGGCTGTTAACGGGTTATCGGATCCAAAACCCGACCCGATAGCTTAACGGCGTTCCGTTACGGTGGATACCACGTGTCGGTCACCGTTGACGAAAGCACTTCTGTGACGCGCGATTTATCGTCGTGGAAGTGGACACTTCCGTGATGATAATTTTGGTAATGTCATGGAACACTTCTACGACAGCACATGTATGACTATCTTGATTCTGTCATAAATTTGTCATGGATGTACATGCATGACAAAAAACGCGACCTACTGTGACAAACACGTATCATCACGGAAGTGTATTTTTTTGTAGTGTATCCTCGTTGTCGTTGTGTGTTGATGACTTGTTGTATGTAATGAATCGTACATTTGCATATGCATGTCATAAACTCAATTTATAAATGGTTTTCGACTCACTTCTTGGAGTGTTAGTGCCGTAGTAGTATAGCCAGCATCCGTAGTAGTATGAAGTTGCCACATCACATAGAGCCAACCAATAGTTAGTTCTAGTTAGATCAACTAGAGCTAGGTGTCGCACGGAGGCCGAGAAATATGGTGATAGCGTGACCGCGTGAGGTGGGCTTGTACGTAGTATGATGTAGGCACATGGCTTGCCCTGTTTCCAACTCCTCCGGTCTAAATGTGGAGAAGATTTGGTCGAGTTCTTCCTCCTTTTGCTGACACATGGGACATCCAGCATCCAGGTCGTGTCATGCAAGAAAATGGAGTGGTAGTTGAAGCCACGTGATGTGCATCTTGGGTTAAACTGTAAATAGAATCTTACTACTCTTCAGTAACTCCAAAAGCGGCCACCGAAGATCTTTATTGGATTTGTTCTTCATCACCAGCACGTCGAGGTGAAAGATGTGCAGGTTCAGTGGGTCCTCTTGCATTTTCACTGACATGTGGGACCGCATGTGAGCAAACAGACGATGGGCTCCACGCATCTACTGGCTGGCTGAGAAGAGAGATAGAGGAGGGCTGAGCACGGACTCCAGGAAATTTGTTCTATGTAACCAGCACCTCGATAAAGGCTCGATATAGTGGGGTGGCATGGGCCATAACTAGCATTCACGTCTAGCAATACGGCACACACCACCCACACGAGTCCCATCCGGCACAAATTTTCTGGGAGTCCATGCTACAGCCATCTCTTCTCCCTCCTGTTTTCTCAGCCATCGCGGTGGGCGGGGTGGGGGTTTGTTGATAGTCGGTTTGCTCAGCTACGGTCCCACTTGTAAGTGAAAATGCAACACAACACGCATTCCCGGCGTGCCGGATGTTGGGGAACGTAGTAATTTCAAAAAAAATCCTACGCACAGGCAAGATCATGGTGATGCATAGCAATGAGAGGGGAGAGTGTTGTCCACGTACCCTCGTAGACCGTAAGTGGAAGTGTTATGACAACGCGGTTGATGTAGTCGTACGTCTTCACGATCGACCAATCCTAGTACCGAAAGTACAACACCTCCGCGATCTGCACACATTCGGCTCGGTGACGTCCCACGAACTCACGATCTAGCAGAGTGTCGCGGGAGAGCTTCGTCAGCACGACGGCGTGATGCGGTGATGATGAAGCTACAAGCGCAGGGCTTCGCCTAAGCATTGCAACGATATGACCGAGGTGGATTATGGTGGAGGGGGGCATCGCACACGGCTAAGACATCAGTGATCAACTTGTGTGTCCATGGGGTGCCCCCTCCCCCGTATATAAAGGAGTGGAGGAGGGGGAGGGCCGGCCCTCTACTATGGCGCGCCCTGGGGAGTCCTACTACCACTGGGAGTAGGATTCCCCCCTTCCAAGTAGTAGGAGTAGGAGAGAAGGAAGGGGAGGAGAGAGGGAAGGAAGGGGGGGCGTCCCCCCACCCAATTCGGATTGGGCTAGGGGGCGCGCCCTCCACCTTTTCCCTTCCTCTCCTCTATTCCACTAAGGCCCAATAAGGCCCATATACTCCCTGGGGGGTTCCGGTAACCTCCCGGTACTCCGGTAAATGCCCAAACTCATCCGGAACCATTCCGATGTCCAAACATAGGCTTCCAATATATTGACCTTTACGTCTCGACCATTTCGGGACTCCTCGTCATGTCCGTGATCATATCCGGGACTCTGAACTACATTTGGTACATCAAAACACATAAACTCATAATACCGATCGTCACCGAACGTTAAGCGTGCGGACCCTACGTGTTCGAGAACTATGTAGACATGACCGAGACTCATCTTCGGTCAATAACCAATAGCGGAACCTGGATGCTTATATTGGTTCCTACATATTCTACGAAGATCTTTATCGGTTAAACCGCATAACAACATACGTTGTTCCCTTTGTCATCGGTATGTTACTTGCCCGAGATTCGATCGTCGGTATCTCAATACCTAGTTCAATCTCGTTACCGGCAAGTCTCTTTACTCGTTTTGTAATGCATCATCCCGCAACTAACTCATTATTCACATTGCTTGCAAGGCTTATAGTGATGTGCATTACCGAGAGGGCCCAGAGATACTGCTCCGACAATCGGAATGACAAATCCTAATCTCGATCTATGCCAACTCAACAAGTACCATCGAAGACACCTCTAGAGCACCTTTATAATCACCCAGTTACGTTGTGATGTTTGGTAGCACACAAAGTGTTCCTCCGGTATTCAGGAGTTGCATAATCTCATAGTCATAGGAACATGTATAAGTCATGAAGAAAGCAATAGCAATATACTAAACGATCAAGTGCTAAGCTAACGGAATGGGTCAAGTCAATCACATCATTCTCTAATGATGCGATCCCGTTAATCAAATGACAACTCATGTCTATGGCTAGGAAACTTAACCATCTTTGATTCAATGAGCTAGTCAAGTAGAGGCATACTAGTGACACTCTGTTTGTCTATGTATTCACACATGTACTAAGTTTCCGGTTAATACAATTCTAGCATGAATAATAAACATTTATCATGATATAAGGAAATATAAATAACAACTTTATTATTGCCTCTAGGGCATATTGCCTTCAGTCTCCCACTTACACTAGAGTCAATAATCTAGATTACACAGTAATGATTCTAACACCCATGGAGTCTTGGTGCTGATCATGTTTTGCTCGTGAGAGAGGCTTAGTCAACGGGTCTGCAACATTCAGATCCGTATGTATCTTGCAAATGTCTATGTATCCCTCCTTGAATTGATCGCGGATGGAATTGAAGTGTCTCTTGATGTGCTTGGTTCTCTTGTGAAATTTGGATTCCTTTGCCAAGGCAATTGCCCCAGTATTGTCACAAGATTTTCATTGGACCCGATGCACTAGGTTTGACACCTAGATCGGATATGAACTCCTTCATCCAGATTCCTTCATTTGCTGCTTCCGAAGCAGCTTTGTACTCCGCTTCACACGTAGATCCCGCCACGATGCTTTGTTTAGAAATTTGGATTCCTTTGCCAAGGCAATTGCCCCAGTATTGTCACAAAAGATTTTCATTGGACCTGATGCACTAGGTTTGACACCTAGATCGGATATGAACTCCTTCATCCAGATTCCTTCATTTGGTGCTTCCGAAGCAGCTATGTACTCCGCTTCACACGTAGATCCCGCCACGACGCTTTGTTTAGAACTGCACAAACTGACAGCTCCACCGTTCAATATAAATACATATCCGGTTTGTGACTTAGAGTCATCCGGATCAGTGTCAAAGCTTGCATCGACGTAACCATTTACGACGAGCTCTTTGTCACCTCCATAAACGAGAAACATATCCTTAGTCCTTTTCAGGTATTTCAGGATGTTTTTGACCGCTGTCCAATGACCCACTCCTGGATTACTTTGGTACCTCCCTGCTAAACTAATAGCAAGGCACACATCAGGTCTGGTACACAGCATTGCGTACATGATCGAGCCTATGGCTGAAGCATAGGGAACACCTTTCATTTTCTATCTATCTTCTACAGTGGTTGGGCATTGACTCTGACTCAACTTCACACCTTGTAACACAGGCAAGAACCCTTTCTTTGCTTGATCCATTTTGAACTTCTTCAAAACTTTATCAAGGTATGTGCTTTGTGAAAGTCCAATTAAGCGTCTTGATCTATCTCTATAGATCTTGATGCCCAATATATAAGCAGCTTCACCGAGGTCTTTCATTGAAAAGCTCTTGTTCAAGTATCCTTTTATGCTATCGAGAAACTGTATATCATTTCCAATCAACAATATGTTATCCACATATAATATTAGAAATGCTATAGAGCTCCCACTCACTTTCTTGTAAATACAGGCTTCTCCAAAAGTCTGTATAAAACCATATGCTTTGATCACTTTATTCCAACTCCGAGATGCTTGCACCAGTCCATAAATGGATCGCTGGAGCTTGCACACTTTGTTAGCATCCTTTGGATCGATAAAACCTTCAGGTTGCATGATATACAACTCTTCTTCTAGAAATCCATTCAGGAATGCCGTCTTTACATCCATTTGCCAAATTTCATAATCATAAAATGCAGCAATTGCTAACATGACTCGGACGGACTTAAGCATCGCTACGGGTGAGAAGGTCTCATCGTAGTCAACTCCTTGAACTTGTCAAAAACCTTTCGCAACAAGTCGAGCTTTGTAGACAGTAACATTACCGTCAGCGTCAGTCTTCTTCTTGAAGATCCATTTATTCTCGATGGCTTGTCGATCATCGGGCAAGTCAACCAAAGTCCACACTTTGTTCTCATACATGGATCCCATCTAAGATTTCATGGCCTCAAGCCATTTCGCGGAATCTGGGCTCATCATCGCTTCCTCATAGTTCGTAGGTTCGTCATGGTCAAGTAACATGACCTCCAGAACAGGATTACCGTACCACTCTGGTGCGGATCTTACTCTGGTTGACCTACGAGGTTCGGTAGTAACTTGATATGAAGTTACATGATCATCATCATTAGCTTTCTCACTAATTGGTGTAGGAGTCACAGGAACATATTTCTGTGATGAACTACTTTCCAATAAGGGAGCAGGTATAGTTACCTCATCAAGTTCTACTTTCCTCCCACTCACTTCTTTCGAGAGAAACTCCTTCTCTAGAAAGGATCCATTCTTAGCAACAAATGTCTTTCCTTCGGATCTGTGATAGAAGGTGTACCCAACAGTCTCCTTTGGGTATCCTATGAAGACACATTTCTCCGATTTGGGTTTGAGCTTATCAGGTTGAAGCTTTTCCACATAAGCATTGCAGCCCCAAACTTTAAGAAACGACAACTTGGGAATCTTGCCAAACCACAGTTTATAAGGTGTCGTCTCAATGGATTTAGATGGTGCCCTATTTAACATGAATGTAGCCATCTCTAAAGCATAACCCCAAAATGATAGCGGTAAATCAGTAAGAGACATCATAGATCGCACCATATCTAGTAAAGTATGATTACGACGTTCGGACACACCATTACGCTGTGGTGTTCCGGGTGGCGTGAGTTGCGAAACTATTCCGCATTGTTTCAAATGAAGACCAAATTCGTAACTCAAATATTCTCCTCCATGATCAGATCGTAGAAACTTTATTTTCTTGTTACGATGATTTTCCACCTCACTCTGAAATTCTTTGAACTTTTCAAATGTTTCAGACTTATGTTTCATCAAGTAGATATACCAATATCTGCTCAAATCATATGTGAAGGTGAGAAAATAACGATACCGGCCGCGAGCCTCAACATTCATCGGACCACATACATTAGTATGTATGATTTCCAACAAATCTGTTGCTGGCTCCATTGTTCCGGAGAATGGAGTTTTAGTCATCTTGCCCATGAGGCATGGTTCGCAAGTACCAAGTGATTCATAATCAAGTGATTCCAAAAGTCCATCAGAATGGAGTTTCTTCATGCGCTTTACACCAATATGACCCAAACGGCAGTGCCACAAATAAGTTGCACTATCATTATCAACTCTGCATCTTTTGGCTTCAATATTATGAATATGTGTGTCACTACTATCGAGATTCAAAAAAAATAGACCACTCTTCAAGGGTGCACGACCATAAAAGATATTACTCATATAAATAGAACAACCATTATTCTCTGATAAAAATGAATAACCGTCTCGCATCAAACAAGATCCAGATATAATGTTCATGCTTAACGCTGGCACCAAATAACAATTATCGGGTCTAAAACTAATCCCGAAGGTAGATGTAGAGGTAGCATGCCAACCGCGATCACATCGACTTTGGAACCATTTCCCACGCGCATCGTCACCTTGTCCTTAGCCAATCTTCGCTTAATCCCTAGTCCCTGTTTCGAGTTGCAAATATTAGCAACAGAACCACTATCAAATACCCAGGTGCTACTGCGAGCATTAGTAAGGTACACATCATTAACATGTATATCACATATACCTTTGTTCACCCTGCCATCCTTCTTATCCGCCAAATACTTGGGGCAGTTCCGCTTCCAGTGACCAGTCCCTTTGCAGTAGAAGCACTCAGTCTCAGGCTTAGGTCCAGACTTGGGCTTCTTCACTTGAGCAGCAACTTGCTTGCCGTTCTTCTTGAAGTTCCCCTTCTTCCCTTTACCCTTTTTCTTGAAACTGGTGGTCTTGTTGACCATCAATACTTGATGCTCCTTCTTGATTTCTACCTCCGCAACCTTTAGCATTGCGAAGAGCTCGGGAATTGCCTTATCCATCCCTTTCATATTATAGTTCATCACGAAGCTCTTGTAGCTTGGTGGCAGTGATTGAAGAATTCTGTCAATGACACTATCATCAGGAAGATTAACTCCTAGTTGAATCAAGTGATTGTTATACCCAGACATTTCCAGTATATGCTCACTGACAGAACTATTCTCCTCCATCTTGCAGCTGTAGAACTTATCGGAGACTTCATATCTCTCAATCCGGGAATTTGCTTGAAATATTAACTTCAACTCCTGGAACATCTCATATGCTCGATGACGTTCAAAATGTCGTTGACGTCCCGGTTCTAAGCTGTAAAGCATGGCACACTGAACTATCGAGTAGTCATCAGCTTTGCTCTACCAGACGTTCATAACATCTCGCGTTGCTCCTGCAGCGGGTTTGGCACCTAGCGGTGCTTCCAGGACGTAATTCTTCTGTGCAGCAATGAGGATAATCCTCAAGTTACGGACCCAGTCCGTGTAGTTGCTACCATCATCTTTCAACTTAGCTTTCTCTAGGAACGCATTAAAATTCAACGGAACAACAGCACGGGCCATCTATCTACAACAACATAGACACGCAAAATACTATCAGGTACTAAGTTCATGATAAATTAAAGTTCAATTAATCAAATTACTTTAGAACTCCCACTTAGATAGACATCCCTCTAATCATCTAAGTGATCACGTGATCCAAATCAACTAAACCATGTCCGATCATCACGTGAGATGGAGTAGTTTTCAATGGTGAACATCACTATGTTGATCATATCTACTATATGATTCACGCTCGACCTTTCGGTCTCAGTGTTCCGAGGCCATATCTGCATATGCTAGGCTCGTCAAGTTTAACCCGAGTATTCTGCATGTGCAAAACTGGCTTGCACCCGTTGTATGTGAACGCAGAGCTTATCACACCCGATCATCACGTGGTGTCTCGGCACGACGAACTTTCGCAACGGTGAATACTCAGGGAGAACACTTGTACCTTGAAATTTAGTGAGAGATCATCTTATAATGCTACCATCAAACTAAGCAAAATAAGATGCATAAAGGATAAACATCACATGCAATCAATATAAGTGATATGATATGGCCATCATCATCTTGTGCCTTTGATCTCCATCTCCAAAGCACCGTCATGATCACCATCGTCACCGGCGCAACACCTTGATCTCCATCGTAGCATCGTTGTCGTATCGCCAACTATTGCTTCTACGACTATCGCTACCGCTTAGTGATAAAGTAGAACAATTACATGGCGATTGCATTTCATACAATAAAGCGACAACCATATGGCTCCTGCTAGTTGCCGATAACTCCGTTACAAAACATGATCATAAAATTTAGCATCATGTCTTGACCATATCACATCACAACATGCCCTGCAAAAACAAGTTAGATGTCCTCTACTTTGTTGTTGCAAGTTTTACGTGGCTGCTACGGGCTGAGCAAGAACCGTTCCTACCTACGCATCAAAACCACAATGATTTTTCGCCAAGTATGTGTTGTTTTAACCTTAAACAAGGACCGGGCATAGCCACACTCGATTCAACTAAAGTTGGAGAAACAGACACCTGCCAGCCACCTGTGTGCGAAGCACGTCGGTAGAACCAGTCTCGCGTAAGCGTACGCATAATGTCGGTCTGGTCCGCTTCATCCAACAATACCGCCGAATCAAAGTATGACATGCTCGTAAGCAGTATGACTATTATCGCCCACAACTCACTTGTGTTCTACTCGTGCATATAACATCTACGCATAAACCTGGCTCGGATGCCACTGTTGGGGAACGTAGTAATTTCAAAAAAATTCCTACGCACACGCAAGATCATGGTGATGCATAGCAATGAGAGGGGAGAGTGTTGTCCACGTACCATCATAGACCATAAGCGGAAGCGTTATGACAACGCAGTTGATGTAGTCGTACGTCTTCACGGTCGACCGATCCTAGTACCGAAAGTACGGCACCTCCGCGATCTGCACACGTTCGGCTCGGTGACGTCCCACGAACTCACGATCCAGCAGAGTGTCGAGGGAGAGCTTCGTTAGCACTGCGGCGTGATGACGGTGATGATGAAGCTACCGACGCAGGGCTTCACCTAAGCACTGCAACGATATGACCGAGGTGGATTATGGTGGAGGGGGGCACCGCACACGGCTAAGAGATCAATGATCAACTTGTGTGTCCATGGGGTGCCCCCCCCGTATATAAAGGATCGGAGGAGGAGGAGAGCCGACCCTCTACTATGGCGCGCCCTGGGGAGTCCTACTCCCACCGGGAGTAGGATTCCCCCCTTCCAAGTAGTAGGAGTAGGAGAGAAGGAAGGGGAGGAGAGAGGGAAGGAAGGGGGAGGGCCACCCAATTCGGATTGGGCTAGGGGGGTGCGCCCTCCACCTTTTCCCTTCCTCTCCTCTATTCCACTAAGGCCCAATAAGGCCCATATACTCCCCGGGGGGTTCCGATAACCTCCCGGTACTCCGATAAATGCCCGAACTCATCCGGAACCATTCTGATGTCCAAACATAGGCTTACAATATATCGATCTTTACGTCTCGACCATTTCGAGACTCCTCGTCATGTCCTGATCATATCTGGGACTCCGAACTACCTTCGGTACATCAAAACACATAAACTCATAATACCGATCGTCACCGAACGTTAAGCGTGCGGACCCTACGGGTTCGAGAACTATGTAGACATGACCGAGACTCATCCTCGGTCAATAACCAATAGCGGAACCTGGATGCTCATATTGGTTCCTACATATTCTACGAAGATCTTTATCGGTCAAACCGCATAACAACATACGTTGTTCCCTTTGTCATCGGTATGTTACTTGCCCAAGATTCAATCGTCGGTATCTCAATACCTAGTTCAATCTCATTAGCAGCAAGTCTCTTTACTCGTTCCGTAATGCATCATCCCGCAACTAACTCATTAGTCACATTGCTTGCAAGGCTTATAGTGATGTGCATTACCGAGAGGGCCCAGAGATACCGCTCCGACAATCGGAGTGACAAATCCAAATCTTGATCTATGCCAACTCAACAAGTACCATCGGAGACACCTATAGAGCACCTTTATAATCACCCAGTTACGTTGTGACGTTTGGTAGCACACAAAGTGTTCCTCCGGTATTCGGGAGTTGCATAATCTCATAGTCATAGGAACATGTATAAGTCATGAAGAAAGCAATAGCAATATACTAAACGATCAAGTGCTAAGCTAACGTAATGGGTCAAGTCAATCACATCATTCTCTAATGATGTGATCCCGTTAATCAAATGACAACTCATGTCTATGGCTAGGAAACTTAACCATCTTTGATTCAACGAGCTAGTCAAGTGGAGGCATAATAGTGACACTCTGTTTGTCTATGTATTCACACATGTACTAAGTTTCCGGTTAATACAATTCTAACATGAATAATAAACATTTATCATGATATAAGGAAATATAAATAACAACTTTATTATTGCCTCTAGGGCATATTTCCTTCACCGGACCAATCGTGTGGGGGTGCGACGCGAACACGGCAGGCTTTTCCTTTTGAACATGTAACTTGTAAAATTTGGTTATGCTCCATGGTGCGACCGATAGATAGAAATAACAATTTTCCCTAGAGTAATGAGAACTTTGGTTCTGGCGCGGTTCATGCGTGGAGTATGTACGAAAATTATGAAGTTGATGAGAAAGGTAAGATAATTACTAGTAGTACCATATACTACTACATGGATTTGACGGAAAGATAAAGATACATACGGATCCATCAACGACATCCTCACACCCTAGTGCGCCGGGTCACCAACCGACATGTGAGGAGCAGCGGCGTTGGCGGCGAGCTCAACGTGCTTCTGAACAATGCCGTCCAAGGTTGCCCTGCGGCTCAAGAAGGCCAGTGACCTATCGTCCTCCTCTGGCACGTAGTAGTCCTTGTGGATGATTTGCGCATAGATATGGGTGATTATGTCGACGGTGTCTTGCTGCGCCAGGCGCTGCGCGGCGAGTGCGACCTTGAGGTGTACATTCTCCGACGCGATGGTGGGCAGTCGCAGAGCCACCAGTGCGTGGAAGAGGTTGTCACCATAGAGGCCGTTGAGGGTGGCGGGCATCACAGAGCCTGGGCGCGTGGGCTGGAGGCGTACGTCAAGGTCGTCCGCGAGCTTCTTGATGACGGTGAACTTATCGAGGAAGCCGACGAGGACCTTGTCGAACAAGGAGACGAAGCTGTCGTCCATGCGGCCTCTCGCCCTGGTGGCCTCAAGCACGACCTGGAGACGTTCCTCGGTGCCGGGCCACAGGCCGGCGTCGTGGACCATCTGGCATAGCCGGCTGATGCTCGCGCTCATCGCCTCCATGGGTGTAGCTTCTAGTCAACTGATCTTGTGATTGGAGTGATCACTCTTGCCCTTGGTTAGGGTGCGTAGGTGCATAGGATTTCGTAGATTGGACTGGCGGGGAGCCTTTATATGAGAAGTGCAGACTGCATTGCATTCACGTGTGTGTTGGCCATCTACTCCTTGGCCCTCTACTGCACCTGCCTTTGGCTGTATGACAGGTGGGCCACCCACCTGTTGGGCCCACGTGTCATTCACCCAAACGCAGGTGTAGTAAGTCAATGAAGCTGCGTCCCCCTCCGTCCCAAAACACTTAGGCACGGTACATTAACTCCCTCCTTGTTTCTTATTTCGTGACATATCAACCAATGAGAGATGTGGGCCGTTCATGCTTTCAATGACTTGAGACTACCAAACATGACATGTGGTGGTTAGTTCATTGCATGTATGTAATCCTATTAATTAGCAAAAAGACATTAAGTTCTCTCACTTTCCCCTTCGTCTTGGTCATGGTGCACAACCTAAGAGCATGGTTAATAGTATAGCCAGCTGCTGGCTATATGATGTTGCCATGTCATATAGAGCCATCACTTCTAGCCACTCATACAATAAGGTTAGCTATAAGGCTAGCTATAAGAGTACTACTTTTTCTCATCTCTCTCTCTCTCTTTCTTCATATTTATTGTATATCGGCCTAGGAATCCGCATATAGCTAGGCTCTTGCATGAGAGCCCACTCCTCTTTTTCACTTGCTCTAAGATGACTTAGACTAGCCACAGTGGAAGTAACTTCAACAGTAACATCGAGTCCAACTCAACAAATTTGCTTATGTGGCAATGAGTTAATGAGGAGAGAGGTAGTTTGAGTAACTTAGCTAGTTATTACTGTAACATCACATGTCCCAATGCAATATGAGTCTATAACCTAATAAATGAGGCTTTGCATGTTACCATACTTATGTTACTACCCACTATGAAAGGCAGTAACATAGTTTAGGGATATGTGTATGTTACTAGTGTATGTTACTCTTCATTGTGGCTAGTCATACACCTAGACGGAGGGAGTAGTCTCAAGTCATTGGATGCATACGCACCCCATGTCTTGTATTGGGTGATTTCTTTTTTCATGGCAAAGAACAGGGAACGAGGTGGGTAGTTAATGCACCGCGCCTATAAGTTTTGGGATTACTATTTGGTTTTCGTAACGTGACTAATGCACGAGTACAGAGGGAGTACAATAGTAGTCTTTGATTGCAATTTTTTGTTGGTAGCTTACAAAGCTGAGCGCTCGGTGAGTACAATAGTAGTCCGATTGATGAGACTTCAGATTTGAGCCATGTACCGGAAGGAATAAAACAATACACCATGTATTTATTTACATAGGTAGTAGTACATTTTTTGTGACATGCATTACTAGATATTGCTAGTCAAATACTAAATCCAAATGGACGTGGTAGTACTACTAAATCCATATGGTGGTGCTAGTACTACTAGTAGTAGTACCAATGTAGTAGCACTATACTACCCGTTTGTCAAATTATTATGTGCTGCTCGTCGCAGTGAAGTGACAAGACCCTGCGCCGGAGATGACACCTGAGTATAGGCGTCGTGTTCGGCATAACATGAGTCAGCCTCACTGTCTGCAGTCACTATCATCATGGCTATAGAGCTAGCCTGCTTACAACTAGCCGTGTTCGACATAATTTCCCGTGCGTAGATGCCCGTGCATTGCACGGAACACCAAGATTGGGGGTGGACGGCTCCAGCAGCGGCCATTGCGCCAGATTTTTCCATGGCCTTCTAGATGTGGTGGGGAGGAGATAAGGCTGATTGTGAGAGACAAGGAGTTGTTTGTAAATAGGGAACAAGTGCGGGCATCTTTTTGTAAAACTGGAGAAGTTTGGTTTGTATGCGTCAGATCTAGATCCGACGGCTATTGGTGAAAGATGGCAGGCACAACATCATCACCAACTCAGGACCTCTTTGATTCGCAGGATTTTGAAAACGCAGGAATAGGACACGACAATATTACAAGTTTCAAACCGATATTACAAATGTTAGGAGTAATGCTGCACCTACGAAGAGGGAATTACTAGGAAGTTTACGTAAGAACTTTCGTTACTTTAGGTGGATGCAGCATTATTGTACAAACTAAAATCCACCGCCCTGACAAGTCACTAATGGGCAAATAAATTTTCGAGTCTCTGGCCACTTGATGTTTCAAAAACAAATTCAGCTTCTGTGGAGACTTTGTCATTTAGGCTTAGACGCTTGCGGTGATCAGCACGCCATTCATTGTTGCGCCAGAGAACGACAAACCTCATTACCTTGAGCACACTTGCCTCCAGAACAAAGAACCTGGCCAATTTAATCTCACATGTGCTGCCTCGCTAGTCGATGAAATCAATTTCTGTAAGATGGAGATCAAGGCATTCGATGAGATTGTTATAGTGCAGCACATTTTTCACTTTTGGGTCTTTTTTTATCTGCAAAAGAAGAGAACATATTAGAGTAGCTGGCTATATAAGATTGCCGTGTCATCAAGAGGTACCAATATCATTTGCTCATACGATAGGGTTGGCTGGCTAGTGATATTTTTTCACTCTCTCTCTCTCTCTCTCTCTCTCTCTCTCTCTCTCTTTCCTCTCATTTACCTAGGAGCACGTGAAGAGCTTGGGCATTTGTTGCCTTCCACCATGTGGCCGATGCCATATTTCTCAAAAGTATGCCACATAATACGCATCGATGTCAAATCAAAAGATTTTGGCACCGCTCTCGCGATGTGAGAGAGTTGGCACCGCTATGCACACAGACCCACATGTATAAACAAATCAATCAAACCAACTACACCAGCCTCTCACTCTCCCAAACAAGTGTTTTTTCATTGCGTGAGTTAATTTGGCACCGGAGCAAAGTAGGTGATCCAGATTGGGGCACCAGGTGAGCAATGGAGGGGCATCGATGCCAAATGCATCACAAGTGAATTTGGCACGTGTTTTGGCCTACATAGTGGAGGGCCGTTATAGCCCACTTTTGTACTACCTCGTATTTAGTGTAAAACTTTGACCATAGATTTACCTAAGAAAATGCCAATGGATGTCACAAAAAATTATACCATTTGAAATTATGTTCAAATACGAATCCAACGATATAATTTTTAGTGACATGCATTAACATTTTGCCAGTTAAATCTATGGTCAAATTTTGATACTACGAAATAGGAAGAGTAAACCAGGACGGTGGTAGTACTTGCTCTTAGGGTAACCATAGAGTTACTAGTCTAAGTTACTTTCCACTATGACTAGCCTAGGCTACTATAGTAGTACAACAAAAAAACGATGCAGGTGATCACGTGAGAAAAAATACTAAAAACATTTCTTTCGGTGCAGTGCGTAGATGCAGTTTTGAACACTACACTTGTCATCGTAATTTGGGAAAATTACGAAAAAATTGAGCTACATTGTGATTACCGTTTACTAATAGGAAAGAAGTTTCACCTTGATGAGTAGCTTCTCCGTGCACGGAAAGCATGTAAGGAATCCAACAACTTGATCCAGATTGGGGTCGATATATTTTATTGCCAAGATCTTCACCGTGCGCATAGACTGGGTCAAGCTTGTGGGAATCATTTTCTAGAAGACAGTCGTAAATACATCAAGAAGAAATTTAAAAATGTGAATTTCAAGAAGACGGAGAAGAAGATGAGTGCTGTACCTGAACGATTATGGATCCAACAAAGAGTTTGGAGAATTTGGCAGACGAGTACACCAACGCTGTCAATTTCGGCACGTCAATGACCCTGATTTTTGTTGGACCTTCTAGATCAGATACAAGCAACCTCTCAAGGAAAGGCGCATTCTCAATGACGATAACATGGAACAGCTGGAGTGATCTCTTCCCAATTGATGTCTTGTTGCGGGGCCAGCAAGACACATAAATCCATCGGAGATTCATCGAGGCGATGTGGAGGCTAATGAACCCGTGGATCTTCTCAAGATGAAGGTACTCGAGCGCAGTATAGCTACAGAGCAGGTGCTCCATAGCCTGCTTCGAGATGCCAACGTCGAAGAGGTTGAGCTGCTTGAGTTGGGGGAGAAGAAGGGCGGGCGCGCATTAATCTGGGAAAGATAGCAGGAGCTGAAGCTGGCGCGGCGCAGCGTTGGCGTGAGGCGAACCGCGGACGGCGGCAGAGAGCGACATCGTCCAGCTTTAGAGCTGAGCTCCTCGAGCTCATCTAGGGCGGGGGATAAGAACCACTCGTCGAACTTGGCTTGGACCTTGCAGTTGGTACTGAACATGCGGATGTCAAGTCGTCTGGCTGGCCCAGGGTGCGATGAAAGGATCTTGGAGACTGCGGCCATGCATTTGCAATCCCCGTCGCAGAGGCAGCTGTCGACGGTTAGGTTGAGGGGGACATGGTGTCGGTGTCAGAACTGGTGGATCTCGGGTAGGGGGTCCTGAACTGTGCGTTTAAGGTCGATGGTAACAGGAACAGGGGATACGATGTTTACCCAGGTTCGGGCCCTCTTGATGGAGGTAATACCCTACTTCCTGCTTGATTGATCTTGATGAATATCAGGATTACAAGAGTTGATCTACCACGAGATCGTAATGTCTAAACCCTAGATGTCTAGCCTGTATGATTATGATTGCCTCTACGGACTAAACTCTCCGGTTTATATAGACACCGGAGGGGACTAGGGTTGTACAAAGTCGGTTTACAGAGGAAGGAATCTTCATATCCGAACGCCAAGCTTGCCATCCACGCAAAGGAGAGTCCTATCCGGACATGGGAGAGAGTCTTCTATCTTGTATCTTCACGACCCATCAGTCCGGCCCACGTCACATAGGCCAGACGCCCGGGGACCCCTTAATCCAGGACTCCCTCAGTAGACCCTGAACCAGGCTTCAATGACGAGGTGTCCGCCGTGCAGATTGTCTTCGACATTGCAAGGCGGGTTCCTCCTTCGAATACTCCAAAGCGACCTTCGAACACAGAAAACGTGTCTGGCTCTGCAAAACAAGTATCACACATAACCGTGGAGAGTATAATATTTCACGAGTCCAATCTGCTGACAACTTTTTGTAGCGTGACATCACGTCCCTGCCCGGTCATTATTTCGAACCGTTTTTTTAGCCTCCCGCTCCATATTTCGAGATGCGGTTCTATTGGCACGTCTTGTCAAAGCAGAGATCGTGTCCCCTTATTGCGTGATTCTCATCAATATGGGCGTGGGTAATCCAACCACGTCGTCTGCACGACCCTTAGGGAATAGGCGAGTTTTAAGGCGAGTGGGGAGGCACTTGATATTCACTGCCTTTATAAGGAGATAAGGATTCACCTTTTCACCCACGCCTTCCTTCTCTCGGCCCACCCATTCTCGAGCTCCAGCGCCCAAGCTCTCATCCTCTCCGCCTAAAAAAAGCACTCCGACCATGTCCGGATCTGGAGCGCAAGGCAAATGGATGGTTTCCTCTGTTAAGGAGAAGGACATCGGCAAGCTCCGGGAAGCCGGGTACTTGGCCAAGGAAATCGCCCACCGGCTTCTGTAAGTGCATCTAGTGCCCCTTAGTGATTTTGGTGTATTGAAGACTTACAGATTAAGGGACTAATGTGTTTATGAGTGTACACAGGTCTATAAGTCTATGAGGAGTTTGATATTTACAAAGAAAGTCGACCCCTAAAAATGAAGTTCTTCGACTGAAGACTTTGGATTTCTGAAGACTTTCTGAAGACTTTGAAAGTGAAGAAATTGGTGTGACCTTGAAGACTTGGTATTCATTTGAGGAACATGAAGCGTGAAGACTTTTGTTTTCGTAGTTTCATTTTCTCTTTCTTGAGTCATAGGAAACACCGTACTGTTAAAGGGGGTCGAGGAAATACTAAGGAAAAATTTCCATGTGATGCTCAACTCAAAATCCTACACCTACCAATCCCTTTGAGTGAAGCCATTGGAAATGTAATACAGTTCAGTCATATTCTTCAGTGACAGAGACGAAGCTCTTCTGGTCTTTGAGGAATTTGTTCTGACTGAGGAGTTAGGAATTCGCCAGTGCGGATTGCCTACACTGTGAGGAACATGATAGCCCTGAGGAATTTGATACTCAAATTCCGACCGTTGCTGTGCTATGCGCCAGCTGTCCCAAAATATCTATCCACCTAACGGTCATATCATTGAAGGGCATTTATGTCTTATCATGACGGGCTGCTCCCTAGGCTATAAATAGCCGCCCCTACAACCACTAGCTGGTTGGCTGCTCCGAGAGAAACTAACACTTGTCAATTGAGAGCATCCCATCCTCCAAGGACTTTGAGCGAAAATCATCAAGTGAGGAAAACCCAAACCCAAACACCTACAAACACCAAGTGATTGAGCATCACTGAAGAGATTGATCCTGTGTGGATCCGACGCTTGTTACCTTTGAAGACTGTGCTTCTTCCGGACGGTTAGGCGTCATGGTCTAGAGCATCCAAGAGGAAATTGTGGATCACCGAGTGACCGAGTTTGTGAAGTTTTGGAAGTCACTTGAAGACTTACCATGAGTGATTGGACGAGGTCTGTGTGACCTTAGTTCAAGGAGAATACGGTGAGGACTGTGTGTCCTCAGGTTTAAATACCTAGCTGCTCCAACTAGACGTACAACTGAGACAACAGTTGGAACTGGTCTACCAAATCATTGTCTTCACCAAGCCTACTGGTTCTATTTCCTCAACTCTTTCATTTCCTCATTACTGTGTTGTATGCTTGTTCATATCTGTATTTGAAGACTTTGACTGAAGAATTTCTCAATTTCCTCAGTTCAATTTCTTCAGTCTGTTTGTCTTCATCCTGTGTTATCCTGTGTTTACGCTTTCTGTACTCTGTGCTTGTCTTCATTTCATCATGATGACTATGCTTGTGTTCTGATATGCATACTTTTGAGTACTTATTCCGCTGCAAGTAGTTCTTCGCTAAGGAATTTCCTCACCCACAAATTCCTCAGTGAAGAATTCATAAAAATCGCCTATTCACCCCCTCTAGTCGATATAACGCACTTTCAATTGGTATCAGAGCAAGGTACTCCCTTGTTCTGTGTGATTTTGGTTTAACCGCCTGAAGTTTTAGTTATGTCGACTGCAGGTATGATCAAGGTCTCTGTTGGGTGTCCTACCTTCAATCGGACGGACTACCCCTACTGGAAGAATAAGATGCGAATGCATCTTGAGGCAATTGATAACGATCTCTGGTATGTGGTGGAAAATGGTGTTCCCTCTGTCTCACCCTCACTGAACGCTACCGATGTGAAGAGATTCAAGCAACTCGATTCTCAAGCGAAGAATATCATATGTGGTCATCTGAGCAAAGGACAGTATGGCAGAGTGAGTGCTTTGGAAACTGCTAAGCTTATCTGGGATAGGTTGTCCAAAGTGAATGAAGGAGTCTCAACTCAGTGTGACTCTCGAGTTGATGTTCTTCGCAATCTCTTCAACCGCTTCAAAAGACTCGACAATGAAAATGTTCAACAAACCTTCGATTGCCTCACTGACATCTCAAATAAGCTTCAAGCACTTGGTGCCACTGACATCCCCGACCATGAGGTGGTGAAAAAATTGTTGAGATCGCTTGATTCTTCATTTGATACTCTGGCATTGATGATACAAGAACATGCTGATTACAAGTCACTTGATCCCGCTGATATCCTCGAAAGGCTAAACACTCATGAGTTCCAGCTTGCTGAAAAGAGAGATCTATATGGTTCGAGCTATGGCAAATCACGTGCACTGAAGGCCAAGGCAATTTCTGAGTCTGAGGATGAAGACTCTGATAGCAGCCTTAGTGACCCTGAAGAACTGAGCCATGATCTAGCACTGCTCATGAAGAAATTCCAGAAGTTCTCAAGATGGTCGCTTTGGAAGACCCTCAAGGAGCAATGATTCCTCATCCAGTGACTACAAGAAGAGGCTTTGTCACAAATGCAAGAAACCAGGACACTACATTCAAGATTGTCCTCAGTGGGAAAAGGAATCAAAGAAGAAGAAATACAAGGATTACAGTTCTGATGATGCGAAGAAAAAGAAGAAATCCTCAAAATCTTCATCATCAAAATCCTCAAAGTCTTCATCTCACAAGAAGAGCAGCTCAAAGAAGGCTCGGGCATTCATTGGCAAGGAAATGGACTCTGAGGCTGAATCTGAAGAAAATGAGGAAGAGGAGGCATCTGAGGATTCCGAATCCGGTGTGGCGAGCCTAGCCCTCGCTACTGCATTCGTCAGCAAGTCTATCTTCAACACTGAATAAAATGACCTCACCAACAAGGCTGATGAAGGCAATGATGACTACGCTCCCACCTATTGCTTCATGGCAAAGGGTGCCAAGGTACTCAAATATACCTCCTCTGAATCAAGTGAGAATGAATCTGATGAAAACCTTAAGCCCAGCTATTCTAATCTTGCTAAGATTGCTGTGAAACAACAAAGGGCCCTTGAAAAGGTTCAAAACATGCTAGATAAAAGTGATGATATGTTGGGTGAAGAAATGGATCGCACTAAAACCTTGACTAAAAATCTTCAGAGACTTCAGACTAGGTTTAACAACCTTCAAGGTCATCATAACACTCTCTTGTCTGATCATGAGAAGCTTTCTTATGAATTTCTTCAAAGAAAGCAAGATCTTGAGAAGCTAAGAGTAAGTTATGAAGATCTTCAGAAGGAGCGCGATTCATTACTTGCTCAACAAATCAGTGCTGCTCAGGAAGAATTTGTTCCTCCATGTTTGAAATGCATTGAACATGAATCTGCTAATTCTTTACCTAAATGTTCAAATGCTTCTAATGCTACAAATTCTTCAACTGTCTCTGCTATCACTAATTCCTCATCTGAGGACATTGCTAGTATCACTGACTATGCAGGGCTGAAGGAATTGTACATGACAGGCATGTACAAAAGCCTCAAAGGGCATCGGACTCTTTGTGATGTGCTTAAAAATCAGATCCTCAACAGGAACCCTAGGAAAGAGGGTATTGCCTTTGAGAGGAAACTCAATGCTGATGGTACATATTGGAAGCCTGAGCAGTACCCCAAAACCTCATGGGTTGCTGCAAAGGGACCTCCAGTTGATCCATCTAATTTATCTGGCTTTACATGTGAATCTTCTCATTCTTCTGATGAGTCATTTGACTCCAACTATAAACTATTCAAAAATAAGAATGGTGAAGTATTTGCTAGATATGTTGGCATAACTGCAGGAACGGTTCTCCTATGAAGAAAATCTGGGTTCCCAAAAGGTGCCTTGAAAGTCTTCAGGTGAATGTCCTCATGACACCACCTGTGAAGAATAGGAACCCCAGATCAAATTCTTCATATGGACCAAATTCTTCATATGGATCCAAGTCCTGATACGGACCAAATTCCTCACATGGATCAAATTCCTCAAAAGTATCAAAGTCCTCATATGAACATCATCGTGATAACAACTCTGTTTCGCAGGGAAGAGCTAAGGGCTATGAATATGAGCATTATTCTTCTAATCATTATGTTCATATGTCCTCGAAGAATTTCTCTGCTTATTCATATGCTTACCCTAACTTCTCTTATGTGAAACGAAATGGATTGGCTTCTATGCCACCTTTTTCGTATGGAGCTCACAGAGTGATGAAATCTTTGCCACCCCTTCAGATGTGGGTGGTGAAGAAAAAGAATTAATCTTTTATGCAGGGTCAGGTCTCCAGACGTACTTAAACGTCTGAAGAATTTGCTGGAGACCTGAAAAGTGCCTGAAAGGACGCAGGCTAATCATGAAGAAATGAACTTTCATTTCTCACGTCCTCATACTGTTTTAACTGTTGCATTGCTTGATGAAATTCGTCTGATGAATTGTGATGTCATATTCTTCACTGATGAAGTATATGAAGTTCGTAAGCTGCACTAATTCATCTGCAGGATGATCAACCCAAAGCCACTGAGTGGGTCCTCGATAGTGGATGTACAAATCACATGACTGGTGACAAGAATCTATTGATAGATGCACCCTTATCACCATCGCATCTGAAGCATATCATCTTCGCTGACAAAGGCAAAAGTTAGGTATTGGGTCTAGGTAAGGTTGCGATCACAAAGGATCGACACATGGACAAAGTCATGCTTGTCGAGTCCTTAGGATACAACCTCATGTCTGTCTCAATGCTTTGTGATCTTGATATGGTAGTTGTCTTTGGCAAGTATCGTTGTATTGTGGTTATGGAAGATGACAATTCCAAAGTCTTCGAAGGCTTTAGGAGAGGAGACTTGTATATTGTTGATTTCTCTACAGGACCGCAACCAGCCGTGTGCCTACTTGCAAAAGCTTCAGAAGGGTGGCTATGGCATCGATGACTTGGCCATGCAGGCATGAGGAATTTGCTCACGCTTGCGAAGAAGAAGCATGTCATTGGCATTGAAAATGTCAAATTCCTCAAAGATCACCTGTTTGGAGCTTGTGAAGCTGGAAAGATGACCAAGGCTAAGCATCCAGCGAAGACTATCATGACCACTACTCGACCTTTCGAATTGCTTCACATGGACCTCTTTGGTCCTAATCATTACTCAGTTGTCACAAATGACGCATCTCTCTATGGCCTTGTTATTGTTGATGATTACTCTCGTTACACATGGGTACACATTGTTACTTACAAACATGAAGTGCAGGAAGTCTTCAAACGATTTTCCTTGAGGGCTTCAACCAACTTTGGTGTGAAGATCAAGCACATCAGAAGTGACAATGGAACTGAGTTCAAGAATTCTGGTCTTGATGACTATCTTGATGAACTTGGTATTACTCATGAGTTATCTCCTCCTTATACTCCTCAGCAGAATGGCGTTGTGGAGCGCAAGAACAGAACTCTTGTTGAGATGGCTCGCACTATGCCTGATGAGTACAAGACGCCTCGTCACTTCTGGATTGAGGCAATCTATACTGCGTGCCACATCATCAACAGGGTATATCTTCACAAATTCTTCAAGAAGACTGCCTATGAACTCCTCACTGACAAGAAACCCAATGTGAGTTATTTCAAAGTCTTCGGTGCTAAATGTTAGATTAGAGATCCTCATCACAATGCTAAATTTGCACCGAAAGCACATGAAGGTTTTATGCTTGGTTACGAAAAGGACTCGCACACCTACAGAGTCTTCAACAACGTTCTTCACAAGGTTGTTGAAACTGTAGATGTGCGGTTCGATGAACTAATGGCTCGCAAAGAGAGCACCTTCCCTCTGTGATAGATGAACCAACACCTGAGGAAACTATCAAGTTCAAGGCTACTGAGGATGTCATTCCTACCGAAGAATCTGCTGAAGAATTCATTCCAGAACATGAAGAACGTCGAGCTAATGCACCTGAAGAAAATGCTAAAGAAAATGGTGTTGAAGAAAATGCTGATCAAATTCCTCGACGACAACCAACTCATCCTCGCGTTGCAAAAGAAGTGCAAGTTGAAAAGATCATCGATGTCATTGAAGCACCAGGTCCTCTCACACGCTCAAAAGCTTCACATTTATCTAACTTTTGTGGGCACTATGCTTTTGTCTCTATCACAGAGCCCACTAAGGTAGATGAAGCATTTCTGGAGCCTGAGTGGATTCAGGCCATGCAAGAAGAATTACATCAGTTCGAGCTCAACAACGTCTGGGAACTGGTCAATCATCCAGATCCTGGCAAACACAATATCATTGGAACAAAGTGGATCTACCGCAACAAGCAAGATGAAAATGGCCTTGTGGTGAGGAATAAGTCACGGCTAGTAGCTCAAGGCTACACACAGGTTGAAGGAATTGATTTTGATGAAACTTTTGCACCTGTTGCTAGACTTGAAGCTATTAGCATATTACTTGCTTATGCTAACCATCATGATATCACTTTATATCAAATGGATGTGAAAAGTGCATTCCTCAATGGTAAGCTTGAGGAAGAAGTATATGTTGCTCAACCCCCAGGTTTTGAAGATCCTAAGCATCCTGACAAAGTCTTCAGACTAAATAAGGCCCTCTATGGCCTCAAGCAAGCCCCTCGGGCGTGGTATGATACTTTGAAGGAATTCCTCATGAAGAAAGGCTTCAAACCCGGTTCACTCAACCCTACTTTTTTCACTAAATCATATGATGATGAATTGTTTGTGTGCCAAATATGTGTTGATGATATCATCTTTGGCTGTACTGACCAACGTTATAGTGATGAATTTGCCTATATGATGAGTGAAGAATATCAAATGTCTATGATGGGAGAGTTGAAATTCTTCTTAGGTCTTCAAATTCGTCAACAGCGCAATGGCATATTCATATCTCAGGAGAAATACCTCAAGGATGTACTGAGGAAATTCGGGATGCAAGATTGCAAAGGCGTCAAAATTCCTATGCCCACAAATGGCCATCTGTGCACTGATGCAAATGGTATTGACTTCGATCAAAAGGTATACCGCTCCATGATTGGTTCCTTATTGTATTTATGTGCATCTAGGCCAGATATTATGCTTAGTGTTTGCATGTGTGCCCGATTTCAAGCTACACCGAAGGAATCACACCATAAGGCTATGAAGCATATTCTTCGATATCTAGCTCACGCACCAACACTTGGATTATGGTACCCCAAGGGCTCAGCTTTTGATCTCATTGGATATTCTGACACTGACTATGCTGGTGATCGTGTGGACCGCAAGTCAACATCTGGTACATGTCATTTCCTCGGACGATCTTTGGTCTGTTGGTCCTCGAAGAAACAGAACTGCGTATCACTGTCTACTACTGAAGCTGAGTACATTGCTGCTGGCTCTTGCTGTGGATGAAGCAAACTCTCAAGGACTACGACGTCAACATGAAGAATGTGCCTCTCTTCTGTGACAATGAGAGTGCCATCAAGATTGCTCACAACCCAGTTCAGCACTCGAAGACAAAGCACATTCAGATTTGTCATCATTTTCTTCGCGATCATGTGTTGAAGGGCGACATTTCTATTGAGCATGTGAAGACTGAAGAACAGCTAGCCGATATCTTCACAAAGCCCTTGGATGAGAAGAGATTTAGCAAGTTGCGGTGTGAGCTAAATATCTTAGAATCTTTGAATGTTCTTTGAAAAGGACACTCATCCTAACACTTCTGCAAAATTGATGACTTAGATGTGCAACACATGAAGAAACATTTTTCTTCAATCAATGAAGAATAAACTCTAAGTGTGAAGAAATTAATGAAGAATTTGATTCTCAGAACCCTACGACAATTGTACGCGGTGTCTGAAATCATCATTCTTATACGGTGGGTCACGCCACCACAAAAGTTGAAAATCTTCAATTTGAGTTTTTCCTCAGTTTTTGAAATTCCTCAGTTGTTCATATTCTTCAACTTTGCATTTTCTTCACCTTCTCCATCGTTTTTCTTCATTGGATATATATATGAGTATATGTCCTCTACAACATTCACTTATGGCTAATTCTTCAAGTTGGTGTTTCTGCTAAGTGAATGTGATCGGACCCTTCCCCCTCTATGCTATACTCAACCCAATCTATTCACAAATTCTTCATATGCGTTCTATTTGAAACTTGTTCAAAATCTTCACTATGTCCTTGTCAGCTCAAGAATTTGCGAACGGAACTTTTAACTTATCTTATCCAAAATTTTCGGCTTTGCCGCTCAAACCGTTCCGCATCCCACGATATACTTATCTATTCTCCCACGATCTAACACGATCTCCACTTCTCAGTACGTGGGTGACACATGTCAAGCGAATGAGAAGGGTCAGGGGCACGTTCGTCCAATTTCTTCGGGCGAACGGGTTTTCACCGTGGCTATAAATACCCCCTCTCCCCTTCCTCACTTCTTTTACTCCGCTCGACCTCTCTCCAGCTCAAGATTCTCAAACCCTAGCGCCGCCGCTATTTCATCGCCGGTGAGGAAGAGCTTCACTGCCTCGACCTCGTCGCCGCTGTACTCGCGCCGGCCGTGGAAATCTTCACTCCACTGCCGCCGTAGCCGTCTTCCTCTGCCGAGTTAGGGCGTGGAAGATCTGCACAGACGAACTTCACTTCTCCACCTCACAGTTCGTCGTGTTCTTCATCCAGGGTAATTAAAAGTTACTTTTACTGCCCTCTTTGATTCAAATGACTTCTACAAAATCTTCAAAGGTGTTTATTCTTCAAATTTTTCACACAGTAAACACCTCACATCTCATCTGTTCTTGATTCGTTTCCCTAAGCATCATTTTTCTTCAAGATTCCTCAATTGTGTGGATCTTCGATCTATACAACTCTGGAACCTAACACAAAGAACGCTTAGTGAAATTCTTCAAGACTCAACTGGTCAAATTCCTCAAACTTGTTCCTTTTGAAAAACCTTCTGAGAACGCATATGACCTCTCCAAATTCCTCGCAACTATACTCTGTTCACAGGTACTCATGTCCGCTGCTGAATCACTAGGTTCTCATCAACTTAACTCATTTGCAGCGTTCCTCGAAGAAAAGTTGCATACTTCCTCAGAGAGTTCAATTGTTCAAATTCCTCAACTGAAGAAAATGGCTGATGGAAAGAAGCCACAGAAAGGAGGAAAGAGGCCTGAAATCAATACTCCCTTTGAAATCCCTGAGGACATTTATGCTGGGTACTGCACACCCCCTAAGGAAGATAAGAATCAGCGCAAGGTGCGCATTCAGAGGATAGAAAGGAGATGGGCAAAAGAGTGGAGGGAGTACAGGTATGTGACTCCAAAATACATGAAGAAATTCGCTGTTACTCCTCCATGCTCAAGACCACCATTGGCACCTGGCCAAGAGGCAGATCCAGCTAGCATCAAGCGCGGTGAGGATTTTCCTGAAGAATGGGCCAAGCGCCAGGCCAAGCTGGCCAAACAGGCAAAAGATGCAGTGAGGAAATTCAACGAAGACTCCACTGCTGCTGCTGCTGAGGCCTCTGTAAGGCCGAAGAAATCCATGGCAAGGAAGCCTGGGCACAAGCCAAGTGCCTCTCCTTCAATGCCCTCGCGGCCAATTTCCTCAGCTAAGCCCTCACGGCCAATTCCTCAAGCCGCTCCTGCTCCTCCAAAGTCCTCAGTTGCTCCGCCCAAATCCTCAGCACCTGTGCATCTTGCCATGTGCCAAAGGACTACAGGCATCTCCATTGCCTTAGGAGCTTCAGCTAGTTCCTCAGCTGCACCAAATTCTTCAACAGGACCATCTCTGCTGAAGACAAAGACCACTGCTGGACGAGGCTCTCTCCCAAGTCCTCACAAGAGGCAGGTCGCCTTCCAAGTACCGTCTGAAGAACACGAAGCTGATGATGAAGAACTTGCTGAAATCATCAGAGATAGGCAAGACAGGGCCGCTAGAGCCAAGGGCACAGATGTGCCACTGCTTTTGGATCCAAAGTTGATCCTCGACTGCATTGACCTCTGGCACAAGGACCCAAACACTCCTATGCCTGACTTCAAGCTGACTCCTGTTCAAAGTCATATGCTGACTGCCTTCATCCAAGAAGAAAAATGGAAATTTGAGAAGGCCAGACAGCTCAAGAAAGCTCAGTACAGGAAAGAGAAATTCCTGAAGAACAACGTTGTCTCTATGACAACTGATGAACTTGTGAAGATCCAATCTGAAATCAAAGTCCTCAGCGATGACTTCAATGCTTACTATGCTGATTGGAAAGGAGCCAAAGTCAGGTTTGTCAAACTGACTAAGATGTTCACCTCAAATGTTGCAGCCCCATCGCAACAAGAAAGTCCTCAGGCTGAAGCCTCTACTCAGCCAACTGAAGAACATGCCAGCACCGCTGATGACAATCAGGCTGCTGAAGAAAATGTGAGTTCCAGGGCTGATGATTGCATTCCAGCCGCTGAAGAAAATGCCAGGGCACCCACTAGTGGTGCGCCTGAAGAAAATGAAGAGGTCATGGCAACTGCATCAGTTGTGCCTGAAGAAAATCAACCACATTCCTCTGCTCCTCCTGCGCCTACTCCAACTCCAATCCTTCCTTCTGCATCAGATGTGAAGAAGACCAAGGCTGCAGAGCGTGCAACAGTGAAGAAAAGGAAAGCATCAGCTCCTTCAGATTCAGCACCGAAGAAGATGAAGAAATTGACAAGCTCATTTGCTCATCCAATTGATGCTGTTCCAGTTTCCTCCATGCCATCAAAGGAAATCATCCCTTTTGATGAAGAATATGTGATCCCTAGCGGATCTGATGAAGAAAATTCTTCTGCTGCTATGTCAGAGCAGATGGATGAATAAATTGAAGTGGATAAAATCCCTTCAACCCCCACAGTATCCTCGCCTATGCCTCAGTTTACTGCTGAAGAGGCTGGCGTTGAAGAAATTGAAGAAGAAGATGTGGACATTGGTTGTACCACACCAGTGATGAATGATGACTTTTGGGAAAGTCAGCACCCCAATTCTCCACTCTTCACTCCACTGCAGCAAATTCCTTAGTCCCCAGCAACTACAGTTCAAATGGGATCTGATGAAGCTCATGAAGACATTCCAGCCGCTAGTGCTGAAGAAAATGAGAATGAAGGATTGAAGAACCAGGCTGCCACTGAAGAGGAACCAGAAATTCCTCAGCCTGAAGAACCTGAGATTGCGATTCCTGAGGTCATCATGCAACTGACTGACACTCCTCTGCCCAAGCCAAAGGATCCATTCTCAACGAAGCAAAAATTCAAGGCTGATGCCTTCTTTGGCGAGCACGTATTCTTCACTGATTACAACCCTTATGACTCTGCTCGCATAAGGAAGAGGCCTTTCTGGACTGCCAGCCAGGCAAATTTTTATTCCTCAGTACTGTTCAACAAAGACAAAGTCTTCGATCATGAGCACATTCCTCACGTGGATATGGAATCTCTGCCATGCTTCGGGCCAGTCCTCAGTGTTCTCTACGACGCTGGACTGTTAAATTTTTGCACTGACATATGTGATTGGAATGAAGAGCTAATTCTTCAATTTTATGCAACTCTGCACATCACCGGCAACTCTGAAGACGTGAATTCATGGGTGCTGGACTGGATGTCTAAAAACACTCACTACAAAGCACCAGCTATGGAATTGCTTCGTGCTTTGCCTCTCAGTCTGCCCCTTGAAGGTGCTTGTTGCGTCTACAATGAACCTGAGCTTACCGATCACTATATGCAAGTGCTGATGAAGCCTTTGAAGCCAGGCCAGGCCCAAAGAACAAAATTCCTTGTGAAGGAATTGCTGTATGTGCCTCGGACTGTCTATCGCATTCTGACGAAGACATTGAGTCCTATCAAGGGCCACAACTCGAATGAAGAAGAAGTCGTTGGCATCATGAAGAATCTGCTTTTCAATATCATTCATGCGTTCCCGTCAACTTCCATGATTTATTCATGAGGACACTGGCCAATGTCGCAATGCCACCATTTGAGTTGAAGCCTTATGCACCGTGGATTATGAGATTCATCAGAACAAGGTCTTCACTCAACTACAAAGCTAATACACTGAACCATTGCAGCTACTTGCCCCCAATTGAAGTCCTCAAACGGACATTTTCCTCAGCTGATGAAAAGGGCAAGGCTACGGCTGTCATTGATGAAGGCATTCGTCCATTGGATGGTCAATTTCGCAAGGCTGCATCCTACTTCACCAATGATGACTCTGCCACCCATGACTCTGCCGCAAACGCACCCAAGCAAAATCCTCAAGGCACAGCACCCAGGGTGATGACTGACCGTGAGCTTCTCCTCAGTCTTCACCAGAAGGTTGATCGCAATCATAAATGGGTTAAGCATCAGTTTGGTTCAATTCTTCACAACATGACTCCTACCCACAATGTAGTGAAGAAAAACCATTACTACCTTCATGAAACCCTCAACCGCACCTGGGCTGTTCTATCGCACATATATGGTGAAGAAGATCTGAAGAAAATGGGTCTCAAGGAAGATCTTGACTGGGCTGCACCTCCTCTGAAGAAGTACAAGAAGGTCAAGGTTCCTTCTTTGGTGGCCAGCTCCTATTCTTCATCACGTGACACTGATGAACATGAAGACTTGGACGACACTGCAGCAGGCCCCACTACAACGAACGACCCCAACAACGCTGACGCTCCTTCATCACCTTGATATTCTTCTGGGGCGTAAGTCCTCATTTTCGAACCTTTTGGTCATTTGATGACAAAGGGGGAGAAATTTGAGTTAGTCTTCAAGCGAGTCTATCTTATGGGCGTTTTTTTTCTTCTAAAGTTACAACTCTCGTTCTTCTGATGACTTTGTTGTATCGAGTTGTAAACTTAAACCCTATGGTGGCCTGATACTTTTGTTGTTTCTTCTGCATGCTTGTTCCTCGTTAATGTTATTGCACGCATGCTGAATTACATCAGGCACCATATTTCATCATGCATTTCAAATTCTTCATATATTATGTCAAATGCGTGTATGAATTACAAGATATAGGGGGAGATCTCCATGATTCAACTCTTCAAGTGTGCATTGCTTCAAAACAAATTCCTCACTATGCACATCTTCAGGGGGAGTTCTTCTATATCTTGCAATCAAATTCCTCAATATCAGTATTTACACTTCATATATTTATCCCCGTTGAAAACTTAACCTATAATGTCATCAATCACCAAAAAGGGGGAGATTGTAAGTGCATCTAGTGCCCCTTAGTGATTTTGGTGTATTGAAGACTTATAGGTTAAGGGACTAATGTGTTTATGAGTGTACACAGGTCTATAAGTCTATGAGGAGTTTGATATTTACAGAGAAAGTCGACCCCTAAAAATGAAGTTCTTCGACTGAAGACTTTGGATTTCTGAAGACTTTGAAAGTGAAGAAATTGGTGTGACCTTGAAGACTTGGTATTCATTTGAGGAACATGAAGCGTGAAGACTTTTGTTTTCGTAGTTTCATTTTCTCTTTCTTGAGTCATAGGAAACACCGTACTGTTAAAGGGGGTCGAGGAAATACTAAGGAAAAATTTCCATGTGATGCTCAACTCAAAATCCTACACCTACCAATCCCTTCGAGTGAAGCCATTGGAAATCTCATACAGTTCGGTCATATTCTTCAGTGACAGAGACGAAGCTCTTCTGGTCTCTGAGGAATTTGTTCTGACTGAGGAGTTAGGAATTCGCCAGTGCGAATTGCCTACACAGTGAGGAACATGATAGCCCTGAGGAATTTGATACTCAAAATTCCGACCGTTGCTGTGCTATGCGCCAGCTGTCCCAAAATATCTACCCACCTAACGGTCATATCATTGAAGGGCATTTATGTCTTATCATGACGGGCTGCTCCCTAGGCTATAAATAGCCACCCCCTACAACCACTAGCTGGTTGGCTGCTCCGAGAGAAACTGACACTTGTCAATTGAGAGCATCCCATCCTCCGAGGACTTTGAGCAAAAATCATCAAGTGAGGAAAACCCAAACCCAAACACCTACAAACACCAAGTGATTGAGCATCACTGAAGAGATTGATCCTGCAGAGGAAATTGTGGATCACCGAGTGACCGAGTTTGTGAAGGTTTGGAAGTCACTTGAAGACTTACCATGAGTGATTGGACGAGGTCTGTGTGACCTTAGTTCAAGGAGAATACGGTGAGGACTGTGTGTCCTCAGGTTTAAATACCTAGCTGCTCCAACCAGACGTACAACTGAGACAACAGTTGGAACTGGTCTACCAAATCATTGTCTTCACCAAGCCTACTGGTTCTATTTCCTCAACTCTTTCATTTCCTCATTACTGTGTTGTATGCTTGTTCATATCTGTATTTGAAGACTTTGACTGAAGAATTTCTCAATTTCCTCAGTTCAATTTCTTCAGTCTGTTTGTCTTCATCCTGTGTTTACGCTTTCTGTACTCTGTGCTTGTCTTCATTTCATCATGATGACTATGCTTGTGTTCTGCTATGCATACTTTTGAGTACTTATTTCGCTGCAATTAGTTCTTAGCTAAGGAATTTCCTCACCCACAAATTCCTCAGTGAAGAATTCATAAAAATTGCCTATTCACCCCCCTCTAGTCCATATAACGCACTTTCAGCTTCCAGCCAAGGGGTAGATCGTACCCACTCCGGAGCCCCATGAGAGGGTAGTGTTCATCCCCCACTTCGTCCGTGGGTTGGGATTTCCTCTTCACCCATTCGTCCGCGGACTCATGTTCTACTACGGGCTGGATTTCCACGATCTGGCCCCCAACTCCTTCCTCAACATCTCGGCATTTATTGTTGTGTGCGAGGCCATCCTCCGCATCCCACCCCACTTTGGACTGTGGTTAAAGATCTTCAATGTGAAGTCGAAGGTGGTGGATGGCCAACACGCAGAGTGCGGAGGCGCCATGGTGAGCAAGATGCCCAACGTCACATGGCCCAATGGTACCTTTGTGGAAACCGTGAAAGGGTGGCAATAGCAGTGGTTCTACGTCACAGAGCCCCGCGATGCCACCTAGGCCGCGGCTCCCGAATTCAGGTCGGGGCCCCAATGCTGCTCACCTCCTGGCTAGAGAAGGGCCTGGATTGGGCCTCGTCGGACGAGCTGACAGTGCTACAGATGCACATCAAGAGCATGGTCGACAAGAACATCAAACCTGTCAATGTGATCCAGGTGATGCTTTTTCGCCGGATCCTTCCTTGCCAAAGCCGGACCTGCAATTTGTGGGAGTTCGATTCGGCCAAGCACCAGACCCTGCAACAGTTCTTCGGCGTTACGCATGAAGGCATCTGGAAGGTGGTCTTCAAGGCCAATGAGACGTGGCCGAAGGAGACCGAAGACCGTGGGTATAACCTGGCTCATCCCGCCAGTCCGGTAGGTTTTTCATATTGCAAGGTGTATCCTTCACCTGTGTACTCAAGGAAGATGTCTAAGCTTCCATATCTGTCTTTCCAGGGCTGGACAGAGATGGCGGAGCGGATCCAGTGTCCGGCCCCGCTGCCCAAAAACCCAGCTATCCCGCTTCTAACGAAGATGCTGGTTCCTGCACCCTACCAGGCACTGGAGAAGAAGGCCAAGAAGAAGGCCAAGGGGGCCAGAAGTGGCCTCTGTCATAAAGGCACTTCGGACGTGACGTCCGAAGACGCCGAGACCACTCCTCCCCCACCGAATATGACGAGGAGGAGGAGGAAAGCAACTCTCCCCCGAAGGGGGGAAGGAAGAAAAGGGTGGCCTCCACGCATCTGGAGGCAGAGGCGTCCAAGAAGGGGAAGATCTCCCTCGCGGATAACTCCGCGTGGGACATCGACAGCAGCTCCGAGTGGCGCCCCAGGGATAAGCCCCTGGCCGAATCGTAAGTACTCAAAGACGCACACATATATCCAGCTTCTTTACTCCCTGGTTTTAACATGTTGAATCATGCGGTACAGTTCGGCTTGCTCCGACCTCCAGCGATCCTCATCTTCGGGGAATTCGCAAGATCCGAAGGTGATGGACAGCGGGTCCCTTCCGGCGGCCTCTTCTCCCAAGGCCATGGATGACACTGAGGTGTTGTCCCGAAGGACCTCCCCAGACCAGGGAGAGACGCAGGAGGCCATCAAGGTGGCGCCGGATGGTGAAACCTCGGCCGCCGGACACATGGGGGAGCAAATCCCCATGGAGACGGGCGATGGGGGCCATATCCAATTCGGCCCCCAGCCAATACAATTCCGGAGACCTATACGGCTCTGGAATCAAGCAAGCAACCTCCTTCGAAAGAAGGAGGTGCACTGATTCCACCGGTGACCTCTGTCCACCTAGAGGCACCGGATACTCTATTGGAAGCGCTGCGAAGTGCTTCCATTGTTGAGGAACACCGTATCCTTATGGGTACGGTGATTGAGAGGGTTCAGTCCGTTAAGAGCGGACTGACCGAAGCCTGCACCAGCCTTCTAGCGGGCTTTGAGGTAAGTGACGCAATTGTATAAAAAGAATGTCATAGTATAGACAATAGCCCCTGAGACTCTGTCTGGTGTTCAAAAAGAAAAGCCGGCCAGAGGATCAAGTAATTTTCGCAGGAGACTAACCAAACATGTCTTATCTGAATAAGCAGGCGTCGTTGCTTGCTGCGACCTCTCATTCTGCCGAAGTCTCCGGACAGAAGCAGAGTCTGGAGCGAATAGAGGAAGAGCTCGGTCGTGTGAAAAAGCAGCTGGAGGACCAGCAAGGTATGTAATGGCCTTCTGGAGATCCAAGAAGGATGAATAATTTATGTTGACCATAGTGCCGCGATATTTTGTAGGAGCGGCGTCTGAGGTGGAGACCCTCAAGAAGGCATTGGCTGAGGCCCAGGAGAGAGCGGAAAAGGAAAAAGCCGCTCGTGAAAAGCATGAGGCCAGGGTCGGTGAGGTCCAGCAGGAGCTCCAGGACGTCGTGAAGAAATGCGAGTCCTTGGAGCGCAACATTGTGGCTCAAGAGTCCGAACTCGCCAAGGCTCGCCAAAGTGCACAAGATGCCCGGGTCGAAGCCCGGGCGCCCTCCAGGAAATCCAGGAGGCCAAGAAAATCGTGGCGGGTAAGGCTTTTATTATGCAGAGCAAGTGTGTGAAGAAAAGGTACTTCTTACTGACCCAGATTTGGAGTTCTCCAGGGGCGTTTGCGGATATGCCGCGCAGTGTTTCTAACGCTGCGGAATTCTTCCGAGCCGAAGAGGGGAGCTCAACGGAGAAGCTGTTCTGGTCGCAATACCTTGCGCCAGAGCATCCGGTGCCCT
Source organism: Aegilops tauschii subsp. strangulata (assembly GCF_002575655.3). Lineage (NCBI taxonomy): Eukaryota > Viridiplantae > Streptophyta > Magnoliopsida > Poales > Poaceae > Aegilops > Aegilops tauschii. Next base: position 72,122,493 of record NC_053039.3, on the reverse strand, counting down.
TTAGCGATCAGCTGAAACAGCTGACCGAAGTGCATAGGGTGGCCAAACTGGCCATGAAGGATTTGATAATCCGTTTGTGGCCTACCGAAGCCATACCCAGCAGCTACTTCGGGCTCGTGAAGCGGCTGGTCAATGCCTGCTCTCGGCTTGATGCCATCAAGCGGTCGGTCTGCATCGAAGGTGCGCGGATGGCCTTCGCCCGTGTCAAGATACAGTGGGTGAAGATGGACGCCGTCAAGCTCGCGACCGAGGGACCGCCCGCTGGCAAGGAGCACCGCACACCGGAGCGGCATTTTGATGATGTCCTCAAGGGATCCCGCATTGTAGAGGGCCAGTGTTCAAAAGACATTATCTTTGAATGAATACATTCATGTTATCTTGTCTTGTATGATGAAACAAAGCCGTTACGTAATATAATGCTTGTTTATTATGTAAAATTTTACCTCCTGTGCGGCCGTTTTTATTAAATCTGAGAGTTGGCCAGTCGTCGGCTTCAGCCCCCACATAGGTAGTACGGGGGTGTTCGGGATGGAATCTGAGCACTCTTGATCCAAGAATTTGCTCCTTGAAGGAGGTGTTTAGCGTAACGAACCAGGCAATCGGACTATGTGGCTTTATCACCCTCACTTAGCCATAGGAGTTTGATAATAAAAATGTAGGCGTAGCCCCTAGTTAGCATTTAATCTGGACTAGGGTGCTGTAAACACCTGATCGGATGAAGGCCGATTCATCACATAATGCGGAAAAAATCGCAAAAGATTTGTAACCTCCGAACAGCTGACCGGCTCACGCCGCATCATGACAGTCAGTTTTTGGCTTTCTATACTGACGTGCTCATCCGAATAAACCAGGACACAATCGCAGTAGTTCTCCCTTTACTACCCTAGCCGATATAGCGGAACGTAAGGTAGTAAGCACAGGAGCCGGGCAACCCAACTATTGACCAAAGACATGATTCGGAGCCGATGCATATAATGCTAAAATTCGGGGTGCCAAACTGTATTGTAAAAAATGTTCGGACTTTGTTGCCGTAGTATGGAGCATAAGGAAGCCCCTGGCGAATTAAAGCGTACCAAAGTGTACGGGTGCAATCAATTAAAATAGTGAAATAAAATGAAGTAGTAAGCTAGTGCCACATAAGTTGGGCCGCAAACTGTTTCCATTATGGTTTGATTAATACGTCAAAGCATATTTGTACAAATAGTGCGATAAGGAACCTGGCTATTTAACATGCCAAAACCAAGGGGGAGCTACGTGCGGGTCGCGAAAACAGGTAGAATGATCGTCAATAAGAACATCTAGAGATTCCCTCACACGTTTGTACTGCTTGCCACCTTGGTATATCTATCCTTCGAAAGGACCGATGATCAGGCCGTCAGGAAGGGCGTGCAAAAAAGAGACCAAAAATGGTAAGAAGGAAAACGAAAAGTATCCGTGGGAGCCGTATGATGAACCCCAATCAAGTTATGCCTCCGTCTATGCCCATGGTATTTTGAGTGCGTAGTTATGTACGCGCGGTACGAACGCCGCCATTTGGCCGGGACGGAGACGGAGGCCGAGTTGCTAGTCGAGCTCCTGACGAGCTGAACTATCCTGCTGCAGAGTTGTCCGGAAGCGTTTGACAGTGTCCGGGAGTTTGGCTGCCGAATTAAGGTTCTGCTTGATAAGGCCGCTCTGTACTTCTGCTGCCAGGGCCGCGGTGTGCTCCTCGGTACGGAGGGAGCGTTCCGTGTTTCCATTGACTGTTATGACACTGCGTGGTCTGGGCATCTTGAGCTTGAGATAAGCATAGTGTGGCACCACATTAAATCGAGCAAATGCGGTTCGTCCGAGCAGTGCGTGATAGGCACTGCGGAAGGGGACGATATCGAAGATCAAGTCTTCGCTTCGGAAGTTGTCCGGAGATCCGAAGACGACCTCTAATGTGATTGAGCCCATGCAGCGGGCCTCTACACCTGGTATAACTCCTTTAAAGGTAGTTTTTGTGGGCTTGATCCTTGATGGATCGATGCCCATTTTGCACACTGTATCTTGATAGAGCAGGTTAAGGCTGCTTCCCCCGTCCATGAGGACTCGCGTGAGGTGGAATCCATCAATGATTGGGTCGAGGACTAGTGCGGCTGAACCGCCATGACGGATACTGGTCGGATGATCACTGCGATCGAAGGTGATCGGACAGGATGACCATGGGTTGAATTTTGGGGCGACTGGCTCTATCGCATAGACGTCCCTGAGCACGCGTATGCGCTCCCTCTTGGGGATATGGGTAGCGTATATCATGTTCACCGTTTTAACCTGGGGGGAAACTTCTTCTGTCCCCCTGTGTTCGGCGGACGGGGCTCTTTGTCGTCATTCTCACTTTGTGACCCCTTCTCCTTATCCTCGGCATTTAACTTGCCGGCCTGTTTAAAGACCCAACAATTCCGGTGGGTATGATTGGCTGGTTTATCAGAAGTGTCGAGTATGCGGTCCAAGCTGGAAGAGCCCGGATTGTTCCTTTTGTATGGCTTCTTCCGCTGACCGGACTTGGAGCCACTGAATCCGGCGTTGACCGCCTTGTCATCCGTATTGTCACCATTGTTTCGACGCTTATGCATGTTGCGCCGGGGCTTGCCGTTGCTATTCTTGGCTTCAGAGGTACCAGGTTCACTTGCAATATTATTGCTACGGGCTAGCCAACTATCTTCGCCCGCGCAAAAGCGGATCATGAGTGCCGTGAGGGCTGCCATGGACTTCGGCTTTTCCTGGCCGAGGTGTCTGGCGAGCCATTCGTCGCAGATGCTATGCTTAAAGGCTGCTAGGGCTTTGGCATCCGGACAGTCGACGATCTGGTTCTTTTTAGTTAAGAACCTAGTCCAGAATTTGCTGGCTGCCTCTCCGGGCTGTTGGACTATGTGACTTAAGTCATCTGCATCCAGAGGTCGGACGTATGTACCTTGGAAGTTGTCGCGGAAGGCGTCTTCCAGGTACTCCCACCTGCCAATGGAGTTTTCAGGCAGGCTGTTCAACCAGTGCCGAGCTGGTCCCTTGAGTTTTAGTGGGAGGTATTTGATGGCATGAAGATTATCACCACGGGCCATATGAATATGGAGAATAAAATCCTCAATCCACACCGCGGGGTCTGCTGTCCCATCATATGATTCGATATTCACGGGTTTAAACCCTTCTCGGAATTCATGCTCCATTACTTCATCAGTGAAGCAGAGAGGGTGTGCGGCGCCTCTATATCGGGCCAAGTCGCGACGTAGCTCGGATGGATTCCGTCTATGGTTTTCGGCCCGGGCGTGATTATGCTTATTGCGTCTGGTTGGATAGCCGTCGTCGCGCGTCGGGGCGCACCCCCGTGATCCGTAGATCGATCTGGTCTGACCTGCTCTACTCTCCAGGTCCTGCTGCAGGTCATATGTATATCCCCGATCTGTTGGGGAACGTAGTAATTTCAAAAAATTTCCTACGCACACGCAAGATCATGGTGATGCATTGCAACGAGAGGGGAGAGTGTTGTCCACGTACCCTCGTAGCCGAAAGAGGAAGCGTTAACACAACGCGGTTGATGTAGTCGTACGTCTTCACGATCCGACCGATCAAGTACCGAACGCACGGCACCTCCGAGTTCAGCACACGTTCAGCTCGATGACGTCCCTCGAACTCCGATCTAGCCGAGTGTTGAGGGAGAGTTTCGTCAGCACGACGGCGTGGTGACGATGATGATGTTCTACCGACGCAGGGCTTCGCCTAAGCACCGCTACGATATTATCAAGGTGTAATATGGTGGAGGGGGGCACCGCACACGGCTAAAAGATCGTAGATCAATTGTGTGTCGAGAGGTGCCCCCCGCCCCCGTATATAAAGGAGCAAGGGGGAGGCCGCCGGCCAAGGAGGAGAGGCGCGCCTAGGAGGAGTCCTACTCCTACCGGGAGTAGGACTCCCCCCTTTCGATGTTGGAATAGGAGAGGAAGGGGGAAGAGGTGGAGGGGAGGAAGGAAGGGGGGGCGCCACCCCCTTCTCCTTGTCCTATTCGGACTGGGGGGGGGGAAGGGGGGCGCGGCCCTGCCCTGGCCTCCTCTCCTCTCTTCCACCTAGGCCCAATAAGGCCCATTAAGTTACCGGGGGGTTCCGGTAACCTCCCTGTACTCCGGAAAAATCCCGATTTCACCCGGAACACTTCCGATGTCCAAACATAGGCTTCCAATATATCAATCTTTATGTCTCGACCATTTCGAGACTCCTCGTCATGTCCGTGATCACATCCGGGACTCCGAACAACCTTCGGTACATCAAAACATATAAACTCATAATATAACTGTCATCGTAACGTTAAGCGTGCGGACCCTACGGGTTCGAGAACTATGTAGACATGACCGAGACACCTCTCCGGTCAATAACTAATAGTGGAACCTGGATGCTCATATTGGTTCCGACATATTCTACGAAGATCTTTATCGGTCAGAACGCATAACAACATACGTTGTTCCCTTTGACATCGGTATGTTACTTGCCCGAGATTCGATCGTCGGTATCTCGATACCTAGTTCAATCTCGTTACCGGCAAGTCTCTTTACTCGTTCCGTAATACATCATCCCGCAACTAACTCATTAGTCACAATGCTTGCAAGGCTTATAGAGATGTGTATTACTGAGTGGGCCCAGAGATACCTCTCCGGCAATCGGAGTGACAAATCCTAATCTCGAAATACGCCAACCCAACAAGTACCATTGGAGACACCTGTAGAGCACCTTTATAATCACCCAGTTACGTTGTGACGTTTGGTAGCACACAAAGTGTTCCTCCGGTAAACGGGAGTTGCATAATCTCATAGTCATAGGAACATGTATAAGTCATGAAGAAAGCAATAGCAACATACTAAACGATCGAGTGCTAAGCTAACGGAATGGGTCAAGTCAATCACATCATTCTCCTAATGATGTGATCCCGTTAATCAAATGACAACTCATGTCTATGGCTAGGAAACATAACCATCTTTGATCAATGAGCTAGTCAAGTAGAGGCATACTAGTGACACTCTGTTTGTTTACGTATTCACACATGTATTATGTTTCCGATTAATACAATTCTAGCATGAACAATAAACATTTATCATGATATAAGGAAATAAATAATAACTTTATTATTTCCTCTAGGGCATATTTCCTTCAGTCTCCCGCTTGCACTAGAGTCAATAATCTAGATTACACAGTAATGATTCTTACACCCATGGAGTCTTGGTGCTGATCATGTTTTGCTCGTGGAAGAGGCTTAGTCAACGGGTCTGCAACATTCAGATCCGTATGTATCTTGCAAATTTCTATGTCCCCCACCTGGACTAAATCCCGGATGGAATTGAAGCGTCTTTTATGTGCTTGGTTCTCTTGTGAAATCTGGATTCCTTTGCTAAGGCAATTGCACCAGTATTGTCACAAAAGATTTTCATTGGTCCCGATGCACTAGGTATGACACCTAGATCGGATATGAACTCCTTCATCCATACTCCTTCATTTGCTGCTTCCGAAGCAGCTATGTACTCCGCTTCACACGTAGATCCCGCACCAACTGACACTTTGCTTAGAACTGCACCAACTGACAGGTCCACCGTTCAATGTAAACACGTATTCGGTTTGCGATTTAGAATCGTCCGGATCAGTGTCAAAGCTTGCATCAACGTAACCATTTACGATGAGCTCTTTGTCACCTCCATAAACGAGAAACATATCCTTAGTCCTTTTCAGGTATTTCAGGATGTTCTTGACCGTTGTCCAGTGATCCACTCCTGGATTACTTTGGTACCTCCCTGCTAAACTTATAGCAAGGCACACATCAGGTCTGGTACACAGCATTGCATACATGATAGAGCCTATGGCTGAAGCATAGGGAACATCTTTCATCTTCTCTCTATCTTCTGCAGTGGTCGGGCATTGAGTCTTACTCAATCTCACACCTTGTAGTACAGGCAAGAACCCTTTCTTTGCTTGATCCATTTTGAACTTCTTCAAAACTTTGTCAAGGTATGTGCTTTGTGAAAGTCCAATTAAGCGTCTTGATCTATCTCTATAGATCTTGATGCCTAATATATGTGCAGCTTCACCGAGGTCTTTCATTGAAAAACTCTTATTCAAGTATCCCTTTATGCTATCCAGAAATTCTATATCATTTCCAATCAGCAATATGCCATCCACATATAATATTAGAAATGCTACTGAGCTCCCACTCACTTTCTTGTAAATACAGGCTTCTCCAAAAGTCTGTATAAAACCAAATGCTTTGATCACACTATCAAAGCATTTATTCCAACTCCGAGAGGCTTGCACCAGTCCATAAATGGATCGCTGGAGCTTGCACACTTTGTTAGCTCCCTTTGGATCGATAAAACCTTCCGGTTGCATCATATACAACTCTTCTTCCAGAAATCCATTCAGGAATGCAGTTTTTACATCCATTTGCCAAATTTCATAATCATAAAATGCGGCAATTGCTAACATGATTCGGACAGACTTAAGCATCGCTACGGGTGAGAAGGTCTCATCGTAGTCAATCCCTTGAACTTGTCGAAAACCTTTCGCAACAAGTCGAGCTTTATAGACAGTAACATTACCATCAGCGTCAGTCTTCTTCTTGAAGATCCATTTATTTTCAATGGCTTGCCGACCATCAGGCAAGTCAACCAAAGTCCATACTTTGTTCTCATACATGGATCCCATCTCGGATTTCATGGCCTCAAGCCATTTTGCGGAATCTGGGCTCACCATCGCTTCTTCCTAGTTCGTAGGTTCGTCATGGTCTAGCAACATAACCTCCAGAACAGGATTACCGTAACACTCTGGTGCGGATCTTAATCTGGTTGACCTACGAGGTTCAGTAATAACTTGATCTGAAGTTTCATGATCATTATCATTAACTTGCTCACTAATTGGTGTAGGTGTCGCAGAAACTGGTTTCTGTGATGATCTACTTTCCAATAAGGGAGCAGGTACAGTTACCTCATCAAGTTCTACTTTCCTCCCATTCACTTCTTTCGAGAGAAACTCCTTCTCTAGAAAGGATCCATTCTTAGCAACGAATGTCTTGCCTTCGGATCTGTGATAGAAGGTGTACCCAACAGTCTCCTTGGGGTATCCTATGAAGACACATTTCTCCGATTTAGGTTCGAGCTTATCAGGTTGAAGTTTCTTCACATAAGCACCGCAACCCCAAACTTTAAGATACGACAACTTTGGTTTCTTGCCAAACCATAGTTCATAAGGCGTCGTCTCAACAGATTTCGATGGTGTCCTATTTAGAGTGAATGCAGCCTCTCTAAAGCATAACCCCAAAACGATAGCGGTAAATCAGTAAGAGACATCATAGATCGCACCATATCTAGTAAAGTACGATTACGACGTTCGGACACACCATTACGTTGTGGTGTTCCGGGTGGCGTGAGTTGCGAAACTATTCCGCGTTGTTTCAAATGTAGGCCAAACTCGTAACTCATATATTCTCCTCCACGATCAGATTGTAGAAATTTTATTTTCTTGTTACGATGATTTTCAACTTCACTCTGAAATTCTTTGAACTTTTCAAATGTTTGAGACTTATGTTTCATTAAGTAGATATACCCATATCTGCTCAAATCATCTGTGAAGGTGAGAAAATAACGATATCCGCCACGAGCCTCAATATTCATCGGACCACATACATCTGTATGTATGATTTCCAATAAATCTGTTGCTCTCTCCATAGTTCCGGAGAACGGTGTTTTAGTCATCTTGCCCATGAGGCACGGTTCGCAAGTACCAAGTGATTCATAATCAAGTGATTCCAAAAGTCCATCAGTATGGTGTTTCTTCATGCGCTTTACACCGATATGACCTAAACGGCAGTGCCACAAATAAGTTGCACTATCATTATCAACTCTGCATCTTTTGGCTTCGACATTATGAATATGTATATCACTACTATCGAGATTCAACAAAAATAGACCACTCTTCAAGGGTGCATGACCATAAAAGATATTATTCATATAAATAGAACAACCATTATTCTCTGATTTAAATGAATAACCATCTCGCATTAAACAAGATCCAGATATAATGTTCATGCTTAACGCTGGCACCAAATAACAATTATTTAGGTCTAAAACTAATCCCGAAGGTAGATGTAGAGGTAGCGTGCCGATCGCGATCACATCGACTTTGGAACCATTTCCCACGCGCATCGTCACCTCGTCCTTAGCCAATCTTCGCTTAATCCGTAGCCCCTGTTTCGAGTTGCAAATATTATCAACAGAACCAGTATCAAATACCCAGGTGCTACTGCGAGCATCAGTAAGGTACACATCAATAACATGTATATCACATATACCTTTGTTCACCTTGCCATCCTTCTTATCCGCCAAATACTTGGGGCAGTTCCGCTTCCAGTGACCAGTCTGCTTGCAGTAGAAGCACTCAGTCTCAGGCTTAGGTCCAGACTTGGGTTTCTTCTCCTGAATAGCAACTTGCTTGCTGTTCTTCTTGAGGTTCCCCTTCTTCTTCCCTTTGCCCTTTTTCTTGAAACTAGTGGTCTTATTGACCATCAACACTTGATGCTCCTTTTTGATTTCTACCTCCGCTGCCTTTAGCATTGCGAAGAGCTCGGGAATTGTCTTATTCATCCCTTGCATGTTATAGTTCATCATGAAGCTCTTGTAGCTTGGTGGCAGTGATTGAAGAATTCTGTCCATGACGCTATCATCCGGAAGATTAACTCCCAGTTGAATCAAGTGATTATTATACCCAGACATTTTGAGTATATGCTCACTGACAGAACTATTCTCTTCCATCTTGCAGCTGTAGAACTTATTGGAGACTTCATATCTCTCAATCCGGGCATTTGCTTGAAATATTAACTTCAACTCCTGGAACATCTCATATGCTCCATGACGTTCAAAATGTCGTTGAAGACCCGGTTCTAAGCCGTAAAGCATGGCACACTGAACTATCGAGTAGTCATCAGCTTTGCTTTGCCAGACGTTCATAACTTCTGGTGTTGCTCTTGCAGGAGGCCTGGCACCCAGCGGTGCTTCCAGGACGTAATTTTTCTGTGCAGCAATGAGGATAATCCTCAAGTTACGGACCCAGTCCGTGTAATTGCTACCATCATCTTTCAACTTTGCTTTCTCAAGGAACGCATTAAAATTCAACGGAACAACAGCACGGGCCATTTATCTACAATTAACATAGAAAAGCAAGATACTATCAGGACTAAGTTCATGATAAATTTAAGTTCAATTAATCATATTACTTAAGAACTCCCACTTAGATAGACATCCCTCTAATCCTCTAAGTGATCACGTGATCCATATCAACTAAACCATGTCCGATCATCACGTGAGATGGAGTAGTTTCAATGGTGAACATCACTATGTTGATCATATCTACTATATGATTCACGCTCGACCTTTCGGTCTCCGTGTTCCGAGGCCATATCTGCATATGCTAGGCTCGTCAAGTTTAACCTGAGTATTCCGCGTGTGCAACTGTTTTTCACCCGTTGTATTTGAACGTAGAGCCTATCACACCCGATCATCACGTGGTGTCTCAGCACGAAGAACTTTCGCAACGGTGCATACAAAGGGAGAACACTTTTATCTTGAAATTTTAGTGAGAGATCATCTTATAGTGCTACCGTCAATCAAAGCAAGATAAGATGCATAAAAGATAAACATCACATGCAATCAATATAAGTGATATGATATGGCCATCATCATCTTGTGCTTGTGATCTCCATCTCCGAAGCACCGTCATGATCACCATCGTCACCGGCGCGACACCTTGATCTCCATCGTAGCATCGTTGTCGTCTCGCCAACTATTGCTTTTACGACTATCGCTACCGCTTAGTGATAAAGTAAAACAATTACATGGCGATTGCATTTCATACAATAAAGTGACAACCATATGGCTCCTGCTAGTTGCCGATAACTCGGTTACAAAACATGATCATCTCATACAATAAAATATAGCATCATGTCTTGACCTTATCACATCACAACATGCCCTGCAAAAACAAGTTAGACGTCCTCTACTTTGTTGTTGCAAGTTTTACGTGGCTGCTACGGGCTTAGCAAGAACCGTTCTTACCTACGCATCAAAACCACAACGATAGTTTGTCAAGTTGGTGCTGTTTTAACCTTCGCAAGGACCGGGCGTAGCCACACTCGGTTCAACTAAAGTGAGAGAGACAGACACCCGCCAGTCACCTTTAAGCAACGAGTGCTCGCAACGGTGAAACCAGTCTCGCGTAAGCGTACGCGTAATGTCGGTACGGGCCGCTTCATCTCACAATACCGCCGAACCAAAGTATGACATGCTGGAAGGCAGTATGACTTATATCGCCCACAACTCACTTGTGTTCTACTCGTGCATAACATCAACGCATAAAACCAGGCTCGGATGCCACTGTTGGGGAACGTAGTAATTTTGAAAAATTTCCTACGCACACGCAAGATCATGGTGATGCATAGCAACGAGAGGGGAGAGTGTTGTCCACGTACCCTCGTAGACCGAAAGCGGAAGCGTTAACACAACGCAGTTGATGTAGTCGTACGTCTTCACGATCCGACCGATCAAGTACCGAACGCATGGCACCTCCGAGTTCAGCACACGTTCAGCTCGATGACGTCCCTCGAACTCCGATCCAGCCGAGTGTTGAGGGAGAGTTTCGTCAGCACGACGGCGTGGTGACGATGATGATGTTCTACCGACGCAGGGCTTCGCCTAAGCACCGCTACGATATTATCGAGGTGTAATATGGTGGAGGGGGGCACCGCACACGGCTAAAAGATCATAGATCAATTGTGTGTCGAGAGGTGCCCCTCTGCCCCCGTATATAAAGGAGCAAGGGGGAGGCCGCCGGCCAAGGAGGAGAGGCGCGCCTAGGAGGAGTCCTACTCCTACCAGGAGTAGGACTCCCCGGGCGGCGCCCCCTTCTCCTTGTCCTATTCGGACTGGGGGGGGGGCAGAGGGGCGCGCGGCCCTGCCCTGGCCTCCTCTCCTCTCTTCCACCTAGGCCCACTAAGGCCTATTAAGTTACCGGGGGGTTCCGGTAACCTCCCGGTACTCCGAAAGATCCCCCCCTTCCTTCCTCTCCTCCTTGGCCGGTAACCTAGGACAAGGAGAAGGGGGCGGCCCCCCCTTCCTTCCTCCCCTCCACCTCTTCCCCCTCTCTCTCCTAGTCCAACATGGAAAAGGGGGGAGTCCTACTCCCGGTAGGAGTAGGACTCCTCCTGGCGCGCCTCTCCTCCTTGGCCGGCGGCCTCCCCCTTGCTCCTTTATATACGGGGGCAGGGGGCACCTCTCGGCACACAATTGATCTACGATCTTTTAGCCGTGTGCGGTGCCCCCCTCCACCATATTACACCTCGATAATATCGTAGCGGTGCTTAGGCGAAGCCCTGCGTCGGTAGAACATCATCATCGTCACCACGCCGTCGTGCTGACAAAACTCTCCCTCAACACTCGGCTGGATCGGAGTTCGAGGGACGTCATCGAGCTGAACGTGTGCTGAACTCGGAGGTGCCGTGCGTTCGGTACTTGATCGGTCGGATCGTGAAGACGTACGACTACATCAACCGCGTTGTGTTAACGCTTCCGCTTTCGGTCTACGAGGGTACGTGGACAACACTCTCCCCTCTCGTTGCTATGCATCACCATGATCTTGCGTGTGCGTAGGAATTTTTTTGAAATTACTACGTTCCCCAACAGTGGCATCCGAGCCTGGTTTTATGCGTTGATGTTATGCACGAGTAGAACACAAGTGAGTTGTGGGCGATATAAGTCATACTGCTTACCAGCATGTCATACTTTGGTTCAGCGGTATTGTGAGATGAAGCGGCCCGGACCGACATTACGCGTACGCTTACGCGAGACTGGTTTCACCGTTGCGAGCACTCGTTGCTTAAAGGTGACTGGCGGGTGCTCTCTCACTTTAGTTGAACCGAGTGTGGCTACGCCCGGTCCTTGCGAAGGTTAAAACAGCACCAACTTGACAAACTATCGTTGTGGTTTTGATGCATAGGTAAGAATGGTTCTTGCTAAGCCCGTAGCAGCCACGTAAAACTTGCAACAACAAAGTAGAGGACGTCTAACTTGTTTTTGCAGGGCATGTTGTGATGTGATATGGTCAAGACATGATGCTATATTTTATTGTATGAGATGATCATGTTTTGTAACCGAGTTATCGGCAACTAGCAGGAGCCATATGGTTGTCGCTTTATTGTATGAAATGCAATCGCCATGTAATTGTTTTACTTTATCACTAAGCGGTAGCGATAGTCGTAAAAGCAATAGTTGGCGAGACGACAACGATGCTACGATGGAGATCAAGGTATCGCGCCGGTGACGATGGTGATCATGACGGTGCTTCGGAGATGGAGATCACAAGCACAAGATGATGATGGCCATATCATATCACTTATATTGATTGCATGTGATGTTAATCTTTTATGCATCTTATCTTGCTTTGATTGATGGTAGCATTATAAGATGATCTCTCATTGAAATTTCAAGATAAAGTGTTCTCCCTGAGTATGCACCGTTGCGAAAGTTCTTCGTGCTGGGACACCACGTGATGATCGGGTGTGATAGGCTCTACGTTCAAATACAACGGGTGCAAAACAGTTGCACACGCGAAATACTCAGGTTAAACTTGACGAGCCTAGCATTTGCAGATATGGCCTCGGAACACGGAGACCGAAAGGTCGAGCGTGAATCATATAGTAGATATGATCAACATAGTGATGTTCACCATTGAAACTACTCCATCTCACGTGATGATCGGACATGGTTTAGTTGATATGGATCACGTGATCACTTAGAGGATTAGAGGGATGTCTATCTAAGTGGGAGTTCTTAAGTAATATGATTAATTGAACTTGAATTTATCATGAACTTAGTACCTGATAGTATCTTGCTTGTCTATGTTAATTGTAGATAGATGGCCCATGCTGTTGTTCGTTGAATTTTAATGCGTTCCTTGAGAAAGCAAAGTTGAAAGATGATGGTAGCAATTACACGGACTGGGTCCGTAACTTGAGGATTATCCTCATTGCTGCACAGAAAAATTACGTCCTGGAAGCACCGCTGGGTGCCAGGCCTCCTGCAAGAGCAACACCAGAAGTTATGAACGTCTGGCAAAGCAAAGCTGATGACTACTCGATAGTTCAGTGTGCCATGCTTTACGGCTTAGAACCGGGTCTTCAACGACGTTTTGAACGTCATGGAGCATATGAGATGTTCCAGGAGTTGAAGTTAATATTTCAAGCAAATGCCCGGATTGAGAGATATGAAGTCTCCAATAAGTTCTACAGCTGCAAGATGGAAGAGAATAGTTCTGTCAGTGAGCATATACTCAAAATGTCTAGGTATAATAATCACTTGATTCAACTGGGAGTTAATCTTCCGGATGATAGCGTCATTGACAGAATTCTTCAATCACTGCCACCAAGCTACAAGAGCTTCGTGATGAACTATAACATGCAAGGGATGAATAAGACAATCCCTGAGCTCTTCGCAATGCTAAAGGCAGTGGAGGTAGAAATCAAAAAGGAGCATCAAGTGTTGATGGTCAATAAGACCACTAGTTTCAAGAAAAAGGGCAAAGGGAAGAAGAAGGGGAACTTCAAGAAGAACAGCAAGCAAGTTGCTGTTCAGGAGAAGAAACCCAAGTCTGGACCTAAGCCTGAGACTGAGTGCTTCTACTGCAAGCAGACTGGTCACTGGAAGAGGAACTGCACCAAGTATTTGGCGGATAAGAAGGATGGCAAGGTGAACAAAGGTATATGTGATATACATGTTATTGATGTGTACCTTACTAATGCTCGCAGTAGCACCTGGGTATTTGATACTGGTTCTGTTGCCAATATTTGCAACTCGAAACAGGGGCTACGGATTAAGCGAAGATTGGCTAAGGACGAGGTGACGATGCGTGTGGGAAATGGTTCCAAAGTCGATGTGATCGCGGTCGGCATGCTACCTCTACATCTACCTTCGGGATTAGTTTTAGACCTAAATAATTGTTATTTGGTGCCAGCGTTAAGCATGAACATTATATCTGGATCTTGTTTGATGCGAGACGGTTATTCATTTAAATGAGAGAATAATGGTTGTTCTATTTATATGAATAATATCTTTTATGGTCATGCACCCTTGAAGAGTGGTCTATTTGTGTTGAATCTCGATAGTAGTGATACACATATTCATAATATTGAAGCCAAAAGATGCAGAGTTGATAATGATAGTGCAACTTATTTGTGGCACTGCCGTTTAGGTCATATCGGTGTAAAGCGCATGAAGAAACTTCATACTGATGGACTTTTGGAACCACTTGATTATGAATCACTTGGTACTTGCGAACCGTGCCTCATGGGCAAGATGACTAAAACAACGTTCTCCGGAACTATGGAGAGAGCAACAGATTTATTGGAAATCATACATATAGATGTATGTGGTCCGATGAATATTGAGGCTCGTGGCGGATATCATTATTTTCTCACCTTCACAGATGATTTGAGCAGATATGGGTATATCTACTTAATGAAACATAAGTCTGAAACATTTGAAAAGTTCAAAGAATTTCAGAGTGAAGTTGAAAATCATCGTAACAAGAAAATAAAATTTCTACGATGTGATCGTGGAGGAGAATATTTGAGTTACGAGTTTGGCCTACATTTGAAACAACGCAGAATAGTTTCGCAACTCACGCCACCCGGAACACCACAACGTAATGGTGTGTCCGAACATCGTAATCGTACTTTACTAGATATGGTGCGATCTATGATGTCTCTTATTGATTTACCGCTATCGTTTTGGGGTTATGCTTTAGAGACGGCTGCATTCACTCTAAATAGGACACCATCGAAATCCGTAGAGACGACGCCTTATGAACTATGGTTTGGCAAGAAACCAAAGTTGTCGTATCTTAAAGTTTGGGGTTGCGATGCTTATGTGAAGAAACTTGAACCTGATAAGCTCGAACCTAAATCGGAGAAATGTGTCTTCATAGGATACCCAAAGGAGACTGTTGGGTACACCTTCTATCACAGATCCGAAGGCAAGATATTCGTTGCTAAGAATGGATCCTTTCTAGAGAAGGAGTTTCTCTCGAAAGAAGTGACTGGGAGGAAAGTAGAACTTGATGAGGTAACTGTACCTGCTCCCTTATTGGAAAGTAGATCATCACAGGAACCAGTTTCTGCGACACCTACACCAATTAGTGAGGATGTTAATGATAATGATCATGAAACATCAGATCAAGTTATTGCTGAACCTCGTAGGTCAACCAGATTAAGATCTGCACCAGAGTGGTACGGTAATCCTGTTCTGGAGGTTATGTTACTAGACCGTGATGAACCTACGAACTATGAAGAAGTGATGGTGAGCCCAGATTCCGCAAAATGGCTTGAGGCCATGAAATCCGAGATAGGATCCATGTATGAGAACGAAGTATGGACTTTGGTTGACTTGCCTGATGATCGGCAAGCCATTGAAAATAAATGGATCTTCAAGAAGAAGACTGACGCTGACGGTAATGTTACTGTCTATAAAGCTCGACTGTTGTGAAAGGTTTTCGACAAGTTCAAGGGATTGACTACGATGAGACCTTCTCACCCGTAGCGATGCTTAAGTCTGTCCGAATCATGTTAGCAATTGCCGCATTTTATGATTATGAAATTTGGCAAATGGATGTAAAAACTGCATTCCTGAATGGATTTCTGGAAGAATGGTTGTATACGATGCAACCGGAAGGTTTTGTCGATCCAAAGGGAGCTAACAAAGTGTGCAAGCTCCAGCGATCCATTTATGGACTGGTGCAAGCCTCTCGGAGATGGAATAAACGCTTTGATAGTGTGATCAAAGCATTTGGTTTTATACAAACTTTTGGAGAAGCCTGTATTTACAAGAAAGTGAGTGGGAGCTCAGTAGCATTTCTGATATTATATGTGGATGACATATTGCTAATTGGAAATGATATAGAATTTCTGGATAGCATAAAGGGATACTTGAATAAGAGTTTTTCAATGAAAGACCTCGGTGAAGCTGCATATATATTGGGCATCAAGATCTATAGAGATAGATCAAGACGCTTAATTGGACTTTCACAAAGCACATACCTTGACAAAGTTTTGAAGAAGTTCAAAATGGATCAAGCAAAGAAAGGGTTCTTGCCTGTACTACAAGGTGTGAGATTGAGTAAGACTCAATGCCTGGCCACTGCAGAAGGTAGAGAGAAGATGAAAGATGTTCCCTATACTTCAGCCATAGGCTCTATGATGTATGCAATGCTGTGTACCAGACCTGATGTGTGCCTTGCTATAAGTTTTGCAGGGAGGTACCAAAGTAATCTAGGAGTGGTTCACTGGACAGTGGTCAAGAACATCCTGAAATACCTGAAAAGGACTAAGGATATGTTTCTCGTTTATGGAGGTGACAAAGAGCTCATCGTAAATGGTTACGTTGATGCAAGCTTTGACACTGATCCGGACGATTCTAAATCGCAAACCGGATACGTGTTTACATTGAATGGTGGAGCTATCAGTTGGTGCAGTTCTAAACAAAGTGTCGTGGCCGGATCTACGTGTGAAGCGGAGTACATAGCTGCTTCGGAAGGAGCAAATGAAGGAGTCTGGATGAAGGAGTTCATATCCGATCTAGGTGTCGTACCTAGTGCATCGGGACCAATGAAAATCTTTTGTGACAATACTGGTGCAATTGCCTTAGCAAAGGAATCCAGATTTCACAAGAGAACCAAGCACATCAAAAGACGCTTCAATTCCATCCAGGATTTAGTGCAGGTGGGAGACATAGAAATTTGCAAGATACATACGGATCTGAATGTTGCAGACCCATTGACTAAGCCTCTTCCACGAGCAAAACATGATCAGCACCAAGACTCCATGGGTGTAAGAATCATTACTGTGTAATCTAGATTATTGACTCTAGTGCAAGTGGGAGACTGAAGGAAATATGCCCTAGAGGCAATAATAAAGTTATTATTTATTTCCTTATATCATGATAAATGTTTATTATTCATGCTAGAATTGTATTAACCGGAAACATAATACATGTGTGAATACATAGACAAACAGAGTGTCACTAGTATGCCTCTACTTGACTAGCTCGTTGATCAAAGATGGTTATGTTTCCTAGCCATAGACATGAGTTGTCATTTGATTAACGGGATCACATCATTAGGAGAATGATGTGATTGACTTGACCTATTCCGTTAGCTTAGCACTCGATCGTTTAGTATGTTGCTATTGCTTTCTTCATGACTTATACATGTTCCTATGACTATGAGATTATGCAACTCCCGTTACCGGAGGAACACTTTGTTTGCTACCAAACGTCACAACGTAACTGGGTGATTATAAAGGTGCTCTACAGGTGTCTCCAAAGGTACTTGTTGGGTTGGCGTATTTCGAGATTAGGATTTGTCACTCCGATTGTCGAAGAGGTATCTCTGGGCCCACTCAGTAATACACATCACTATAAGCCTTGCAAGCATTGTGACTAATGAGTTAGTTGCGGGATGATGTATTACGGAACGAGTAAAGAAACTTGCCGGTAACGATATTGAACTAGGTATCGAGATACCGACGATCGAATCTCGGGCAAGTAACATACCGATGACAAAGGGAACAAAGTATGTTGTTATGCGGTCTGACCGATAAAGATCTTCGTAGAATATGTAGGAACCAATATGAGCATCCAGGTTCCGCTATTGGTTATTGACCGGAGAGGTGTCTCGGTCATGTCTACATAGTTCTCGAACCCGTAGGGTCCGCACGCTTAACGTTACGATGACATTTATATTATGAGTTTATATGTTTTGCTGTACCGAAGGTTGTTCGGAGTCCCGGATGTGATCACGGACATGAAGAGGAGTCTCGAAATGGTCGAGACATAAAGATTGATATATTGGAAGCCTATGTTTGGACATCGGAAGTGTTCCGGGTGAAATCGGGATTTTTCCGGAGTACCGGGAGGTTACCGGAACCCCCCGGTAACTTAATGGGCCTTAGTGGGCCTAGGTGGAAGAGAGGAGAGGAGGCCAGGGCAGGGCCGCGCGCCCCTTCCCCCCAGTCCGAATAGGACAAGGAGAAGGGGGCGGCAACCCCCTTCCTTCCTCCCCTCCACCTCTTCCCCCTCTCTCTCCTAGTCCAACATGGAAAAGCGGGGAGTCCTACTCCCGGTAGGAGTAGGACTCCTCCTGGCGCGCCTCTCCTCCTTGGCCGGCGGCCTCCCCTTGCTCCTTTATATACGGGGGCAGGGGGGCACCTCTAGACACACAATTGATCAACGATCTTTTAGCCGTGTGCGGTGCCCCCCTCCACCATATTACACCTCGATAATATTGTAGTGGTGCTTAGGCGAAGCCCTACGTCGGTAGAACATCATCATCTTCACCACGCCGTCATGCTGACGAAACTCTCCCTCAACACTCGGCTGGATCGGAGTTCGAGGGACGTCATCGAGCTGAACGTGTGCTGAACTCGGAGGTGCCGTGCGTTCGGTACTTGATCGGTCGGATCGTGAAGACGTACGACTACATCAACCGCGTTGTGTTAACGCTTCCGCTTTCGGTCTACCAGGGTACATGGACAATACTCTCCCCTCTCGTTGCTATGCATCACCATGATCTTGCGTGTGCGTAGGAATTTTTTTGAAATTACTACGTTCCCCAACATCTATACGCTGACACAATGAGCGTATAATCCGTCGGTATAGAGAGTTCGAGTGAGAGGGGAGGCCCATGGGAGATAGCAGAGAGAGAGAAAGAGCTACTCCCTCCATTCGATAATGTAGTGCCAACATTTCTTTTGAAGTCAAACTTTTGAAACTTTGACCAATTTTATAAAGAAATTACTTATATCTATGATACCAAAGATAAATGATAGTATGAAGTAAGTACATGTTGTGATGAATCTAATGATCGTTCGAGATGTAAATATTTTTCTCCACATGTACCTGGTCAATCTTTTCTGAGGTTTGACTTTTCAAAACATCCATATGCTTATGGACGTGAGAGTCCCTAACTAGAGAGAGAGAGTGAAAAAAGTGTGTGTGCGTGTGTGAAAGAGACATGGACAACACACGATAAAAGTAGAGAAAAGTCGTGTGTGTCTTATGCAAACATATCACACATGGATCTTCGATAATGGAAGCAAGGTGAGGAGATAGTGTGTGGTTGTTTGCAACCAAGAGAGAAAGACCCCTAGCACGTGGCCAAGAGGGGTCTGACAAACAAGGGAGGGAGGTCGAGAGAGACGTATGGAGAAAATGCAGACATGGGGAGGAGAGAGTGTATGTTTGTCATAGAGAGATCCCCTGGAGATCGTGATGGGACTACATGGGTGGGAGATCGAGTGACAAGGTGTGTGCACGATAGAAGATACCCCGAGAGATATCGAGATAGATGTATGGATGGAAGGAGACAATACGTGTGTTCCTGATGGCTAGTGAGAGATAATCATACTTAGGGGGGGAGTGCGTTCGCCTATGATGGAGTGCGGGATTATGGTACTTAGGGGGGTGCGTGTCACATAGAGAGAGAACAAGGGAGGAGAGTGTTGGATGGGTCTATATGTAGCGTGAGCGAGACATGTGTATGTGTGAACCAGGGAGATATAAAGTTTGAGAGAGATAGAGGAGCCCCGATAAGGCTGAGTGGTGCGTCAGATAGCTGAGAGGGGGAAAGAGATATTCCATCCGCTCGATAATGCAGTGCATGTAAAAAATTTAGAAGTCGAACTTTGGAAACTTTGATCAGGTTTACGCAAATGTTATCTATATCTACCATACCAAAGATACATCATACGAAACTACATCTCATGATGAATCTAATGGTATATGTTTGCCGTTCTAGATGTAAATGTTTTTCTCCACGTACATGGTAAAACTTTTGATGTTTGACTTTTCAATAAATCTATATGCTATGGACTGAAGAGAGTGCCTAAGTCGAGAGAGATCAAGTGCGTGTGAAGGAGAATGAGTGAGTGTGCAAAAAGAGTATGTGTGTGAAAGATAAAGGGACAACAAACGATAAATTAGAGAGAGTGTGTTTTTTCGTTTCTTATGCAAACATATCACGCATGCATCTCCGAGATAGAAAAGCGAGGTGAGGAGATACACGAAGATAGCTACTGCATGATTGTTTGCAACGGAGAGGGACACCCCTATAGCACATGTCCAATAGAGGTCTGGCCAACAAGGAACAAAGGTTGAGAGGGACACATGGAGAACATGGACGCATGTTGAGGGAGAGAGGGTGTGTTTGTCATAGAGAGACCCCCTCGAGATCGTGAGGGGACTATATGGGTGGGATATCAAGGGAGGTGCGTGCGCGATAGAAAGATGCCCCGAGAGAAATCGAGATAGACCATGCACATGTTTGTGATGGAGACTAAGATTAGCTAGTCATACACATATAGGGGGGACTGCGTGTGCCTACATTTGAGTGAGAGACCATCATACTTGGCTAGGCATGAGATTGTGTGTGTGTGCGTGTGAGATGGATAGAGAACGAGGGAGAGAGATAGAGTTTTAGATGGGTCTATCGAGTGCGAGTGAGATATGCATGTGTATGTGTGACCCAGGTAGATGGAGAGTTTGAGAGAGAGGGAAGAGCTCCGAGACGACAGAGTGGTGCATGAGAGAGTTACGGGCAACGAGCCAATGAATTTGTGTGCGTACGATGAGTGCACCCAAGATATTTAGCTTGGACTAGAGAATCATACATAGTGTGTGAGAGAGACCTATAGATGGAGTATATATGCTTGCGAACTAGAAAGACCCCCCCCACACACACAAAGAGAGAGAGAGAGAGAGAGAGAGAGGGAGAGGGACCAAAAAGGTTTGTGTGTTGGATGTGTGCGACAAAATTGAAGATTGTCGGCGAGAGAGAGAGAGAGCAGGAGTCCGGGAGAGGGGGAGGTCACGTTTTATGCATCAAAGACTGATATAAACCATGTTTTGATATATACTTGCATTCAAATATTTAAATTGCAGAACATGTTGTCTGCAATCCACACATGAACGGAGATATGCGTATATCAAACAAGTTCATTAATTTGACTTTCAACATGTTCATGGTGTACTATAATACTGTACAACATGCTACTCGATTGAGGTGTTCAATTTTGGATTTAGTTCACTATTTTGACCTAGTGAACGAGCTATTTCATTGAATCGAGATATTTCATTTTGGGTTTGATTCCCGTTTTTGAGTGGGTCAACTATTTGTCATATACTAAATCGCTAGCAACGAGCATGTAAAGACACATTACTCCCGAGCATCATCTCTCCATCTAAAAAAGAAGTGGCAAGCTAATATTTCAAAATTTGATTCGAATCGACTTGGTAAGATAGACGTGGATGCTCATTCTCCCAAAATTTGAACGAACCGTTAAACACCCTCTGCTCGGTGGAATTCGCCCGAGCAAATAAATGGGAGACGCGAAATTACCGGCCTATGTGGGACACACATCAATTGGCCTGTTGTACATCGAGGGTAGGTTTGTAACTTCATCCAAGCGCGCCTTCTCCTCAGCCGAAATGACATGTGCTGAATAATTCATAAACCATGGTCGGCAAAACGCCCTCTCCTCGCCCGAAATAGCTCACGCCCACTATTTCAAAACACGCTCTCCTCGCCCGAAATCACTCGCGTCCACTATATTTCAAAACATGCTCTCCTCGCCCGAAATCACTCGCGCCCACTATATTTCAAAACACGCCCTCCTCGCCCAAAATCGCTCGCGCCCACTATATTTCAAAACACGCCCTCCTCGCCTGAAATCGCTCGCGCCCACTATTTGGGAGAAGCAAAGTTACTCTACTATCCCCGACCCTCAGTACACAGACCCAAGCCGAGAAGCCTAAAGGCAGGGGTAGAACTGTAACTCCCCCCACATTTCAGACAAATGCGTCCGTAAGACATGGTTCCCCCTCCCAATTCCCCATTCATACCTCGTGGGCGCCAAATCACCTTCTCCCCGGAAGCTCCCTTCTCCCGAACCGCGAAACCTCAGCCCCTCCTCCATGGCGCCCCCACCGCACTCCTCTCTAATCCCGGAGACGCTGCCCATTTGTCGTCGTGCACTGGGCCGTGTGCCTCTTACTCCATGCTACCGGAGCTGCCTCGAAGACGGCCGCGTGAACCGTACCGGAACCGATTCACCCCCGCTGTTGTTCACGGCGCCGGAGCGGCTCCAACTTTGGACCCGTCCAGGGCCCCGGCACTGCTTCCCCGTAGCCGTCGACCATCGCGACATCTCTGCTTCCCTGCCGCCGGTAGCCACCGCAATCGTGCCGGCCTGACCGACTAGGTAGCTAGAGCTACCTACTTCACCGGGCCGCCAGATAGGCCGCACCCTCATCTCAAATCACTTTATTTAGGCGTCAGTTGTCTGAATTTTTCTTCTGGGCCAATCGATTCCCAATGGGAAGCAGCACCCCTCGAGAAGGCGGAGCTCCTAGGCTGCCGGTTGGCTGGTGTCTAACGTAAGGGTGCGGCGGCGCAAGTTCACCGCGGAAGCAGCGCTTAGATGGCTATCTTAGAGTTGCGTGGGTTGAAGGTACTGTCGCCGCCGGATCTGGATGACGGCGAGTCTTTGTGGATTGGCCCGGGGGCGGCGCAACCACGGCAGTGCGGTGGGGCGGGGATCGGGGATTTGGTCGGGGCCACGAACGGCGGAGGCAGGCTGCTCTGCCGGTGGTCGCTGGCTCTTCGTGGAAGATTCCGAATAGTGTCAGCCGGGAGGCACAAGACGGCCATCAAGCCATCCGGCGTAGATCGGACAGTACGAAAATAAAATAAAATTGTGTGACCCAATTTAGTCTTCAGTCAACAGACGTGTGACCACTCTCGTACCTTGCTATTGATCTCTTAGGGTATTTCTTCAGATTAGAGATGTATCATTCTTAACATTATGCGTTTTCTGCATCTTCAGCCACACCGTCTTCCGACTCACCGCAACTGCTCCAACAAGGGAAGCATACACCAGAAGGGAGCTATAGTCCCCACTCAACAGTTCCCTACATCGAATGCGCGTGCCCGACATGGACAGCCACAACAACTGCAGGGCCATCGACAAGTCAGCACATGATGCTCACTCCTATGGATGGCGGCCAGATAGTTTGTACCCTCATGTTACTTGTGTGCAACATTTATGGCTTTGTTATTCATCTAAGCATGGAAAATAGATTATCACATTTCACTGTATATTCATGCTGATCTCTTACGGGTCTTGTTCAGGAGTTAACGCTGTTCCATAGTTTAGCTAAGAGACTTGTTCTTTAGGTAACGTTGTTCCATAGTTATCATCCATCAGCCAATGCTATCCCAGAGGCTGGTGATTATAGTATTATACAACTTCTAGTATAACCTATGTTGTTCCTTAATACTTTTGTGTGCCATCTAGTTAATCTCGAGTACAAACGAGACATATTCTGTATCTTTCATCTGTGTTCTACCTTTAGTTTTTGAGACCTGTTGCTGCTAGTTAACCCCAGTCCTACTATTTATGTCGTCTCCTACATGCACTCATTACATAAATCTAACTACTAGTTGTCTTCCATGCATGTCAGATATAATTGCACACACTGATTTATCCACAAGAACCTCATGGAGCAATGTAACGGCCAACAAACTTGACGTCAATGATACCCAATATGATGGAACATGTAAAGGCAGTTCTTCACAAGACTTGCAGAAAGATGATGAATCCTATTAACCCCATAAGGTCCTTGCTCTAACTTGGCCCTTGATATGGGTACAACATGCATATAATGTCCTTGAGTGCATCTACTCTGTTGCAATGCCTTGTGCTTAGCCTGCTGATCATGCATGTAAATATGGCATGCCTTCCTGTTTTTCAGTACCTATTCCATTCATGATAACATGTTTTCAAATTCAAGTACTATCATTCTACTCTATCACAATGCCATCTGCTTAGTTTGGACATCATGCTTCTCAATATCTTATGCATTGTTATTCATCAGTATGTACTTCATCTGTCTACCATACCATGTTATTTTTTTTACATTGAAGTGCTGTTCTAGTGGTCTCTTGCAATGCCATCTTAGTTTCCCAATCATACACGCATATGTTGCCTTAGTGTTTTTCTATATGTATTCCGCTAGCATACAGTTTTACATTCAAGTAGTGTTTTTTACACTGTTGTCCTATCGTATCCCTAGCTCTTACATCATACTCTCTCCGTCCGGACTACATGTCACAGAAATGGATAAAACTGGATGTATCTAGAACTGAAATACGCCTAGACCCATCCATTTATTTTCGGATGGAGGGAATACATGTCAATATGTCATGCCTTTCTATTCTTCAGTACCTATTCCATCTCTGTTGTAGCATGTTTTATAATTGAAGCACCATTCTTCGATATAAGGCATGCAAGGGGAAGACGTCTATGTTAGAATCTGAAGGGTTACAAACCAGGTCTTTGCAAAAGATCTAAACGCCAGGAGATAATAAACCAACTCCAGTTTTCATAGATACTGCTCCAGTACAGAGAAACCCAACTCCCACTGATAATAAGCAGATTCTAGTGGCCAAAGAACTAGTCCGCTCCAGTCCAGCAAAAATATGTCAACTTCATTCTAAGAAGCGTGTGCGTATCCTCGCATCATGAAATTTTATAGCATTGTGATCATATTTTCTACATGTTTCTTACACATCTCTCTTTTAGAAGGTTAAATGATAGAAGACTTCCTCCATTGGGATCGTATTCGAGGAAAATATCTTGCTGGAATTCTCTGTGCTCCAATGCTGATGTAAGTACCTGTTGTATATCACTATATTTTTACATCAGCATGTATTTTGTTAATTGGCGTGAATCCAACCTTTATCTGACCTAAAATTAGTTGTAGCAAAATGTTAAAGGCGCCAATGTTGATTTTTGGAAGGAAAACTGCCTTGTAGTTTTGCATACTGAGCTGCATGAGTGTACTGTCTCATATCATGCACATTACTGAATTGTAGTGCTACTCTGGTTGCCCATTCATTCATTTTGTCAATGTTGCTTTCGTATTACCTTACCTGGCTGATGATAGCTGTGCCATATTGTGTTAATTTGGTGTAGGTTAGTTGCCCAAACGTTCGTTGTGTCAATGTTGCTTTCCTATTATCTGATCTGGCCAATGATAGCAATGCTAGTGTGTTAATTTGGTGCAGGCTGCTGAAGATAAGAAGACAAACTCTGAAAACAGCAAGGCAACCCCATTGTTTCTTTCCAATAAATCTAGGCCAGGTAATATGGCAATAACTCATGATTAATCTGTTCGGTTCCCCTCCTAATTTATGTATGATGCAGTGGTCGAGACACTCTCCACTATCAATAATACAAGCCTGCCAAAATCGCTATCTGAATCTGTTCAGTTTCCTCTGTCTCGAATGCAATGGAAAAAAATGTATGTTTGTGAACCAATTAATGGCTGAAGCAATGATGGAAATGGCAGAGGAATCAGAGGTGCACATTCGTGCGCAACAACAACTGATCAATGTTTTCAGAGACAGTGTAGCAAAGCAGCAAGAACTTGCCCACATGCTTATGGGCGTCATCCGTGCTGAGGTTGTAGATTGTGACGTTGTAGATCGTTAGGTTCTATTCATTTATTTGCACTGGCATCAATCTTTGATTGCCCAGTGGATGTAATTTCCTGTAATATATGTTGGATGTGCAACGTTTTTCCCTGTATGTCGTACCTTTGCTTGATCGGTTTTGGTCCTATGCATAATTGCTCGTCATAATGGGCTCAAATTATCTAATTGGGCCTAAAGACATGTACGAACTTTAGTGGGCCCATTAAGTTAATGGGCCGTTACTAGGCCGAAAGTTAATGGTTGGCCCTCTTACCACCCGGGTCGTTAACAGGCCGACATCGAAGCGGGCAACAGGTGGGCCCATTTGATTTCATGGGCCGTTAACAGGCTGTTACTAAGGTCGGGCTACATATGGCCCAACTATACTTTGGGCCTTTAGCAGGCCGAAAGAGACAGCGGGCTCGTACTGGACCATGAAGAACATGGGCCACTAAGAGGCCGAAAGTCAAGTCGTAATGTAAATGGCCCAACTGTGTTGTGGGCCTTTAGCAGGCCGAAAGAGAAACCGGGCTGGTATTGTACCATGAAGAGCATAGGCCATTAAAAGGCCAAAACTCAGGTCCGAATACAAATGGCCCAACTCATTTATGGGCCTTCAACACGCTGAAGGACACACCGGGCCGGGAATTGACTTAACACTTAAATGGGTCGCTAAAAGGCCAAAACTAAGGTCAGACTACAAATGGCCCAACTCATTTATGGGCCGTCAACAGGCTGAACGACACACCGGGCCGGAAATTGGCCCAACACTTAAATGGGTCGCTAAAAGGCCGAAAGATGTACATCCTGAAAATTGGCCCATCCCTTGAATGGGCCGTTAACAGGCCGAAATCACATCGGGCCGATATTGAGCCCAAATATATAGCGGGCTGTTAACGGGCTCGAACTAACGATGGGCTGCAATGGTGTCAAATCTTTAACGGGCCGTTGACACACCGAATTGGCACATCTCGTATGGGCCGTGGGCTTAAATGGACCTGACACAAGTAGGCCTTATATGGGCCGGTCTGCTAATTTTTACTGGGCCGGCCTTTTTCACCGGAATGGGCCACTGTTGGGCCGTGCCACGTGTCGACCTATCATAGGCGCCTCCTGTCCAATGAGTGGATGACATCTGTCCCAACGGTGAGCCAACATGTGTTTCCTCCGGCCAATGAGAATTTTACACGTGGAAAATCCTCATTGGTCCGGGCTGTTAACGAGTTATCGGATCCAAAACCAGACCCGGTAGCTTAACAACGACCCATTATGGTGGATGCCACGTGTCGGTCACCCTTGACGAAAGCACTTTCATCACGCGCCATTTATCGTCATGGAAGTGGACACTTCCGTGATGATAATTTTGGTAATGTCATGGAACACTTTTACGACAGCACAGGTATGACTATCTTGATTCTGTCATAAAATCGTCATGGATGTACATGCATGACAGAAAATGTGACCTACTGTGACAAACATGTATAAGAAGTGTCTTTTTTTGTAGTGAAAGTCATGTATATTATTATTCATTTCATCAAGCAATTCTCTTTGAGATTTAGCAACTTGTTCTAACTGAGTTTGAACCATAGAAGCATGTTTTCCAACACCTCTAACATCATTTGAAATTCTAAATAACAAGTCACTCAAGCGAGCAATCATATCAGAATTATATTTTAATTGTTTCATAACATTTGCATTGAAGTGATCTTATTTTCTAATGTAGTTTTCAAACTCATAAAGGCATTGGCTAGGGTGCATATTGTGAGGATTGTCATTATCACTGAACTTCATTAGAGAATTTACCTCTACCACCTTAGGCAATGGTGGTGTATTAAGCCCATGTATTTCTTCAATAGGAGGTAAACTTTTAACATCCTCAGCTTTAATACCTTTTTCCTTCATAGATTTCTTTGCCTCTTGCATATCTTCAGGACTAAGATATAATATACCCCTCTTCTTTGGAGTGGCTTTAGCCGGTGGTTCAGGAAGATTCCAATCATCATAATTTTTCAATATGTTATTCAATAATTCTTCAGCTTTTCCAATAGTTCGTTCCCTGAAAACACAACCAGAACAACTATCTAGGAAGTCCCTAGAAGTATCGGTTAGTCCATTATAGAAGATATCAAGTATTTCATTTTTCTTAAGAGGATGATCAGGCAAAGCATTAAGTAATTGGAAAAGCCTCCCCAAGCATGTGGGAGACTCTCTTCTTTGATTTGCACAAAGTTAAATATTTCCTGTAAAGCAGCTTGTTTCTTATGAGCAGGAAAATATTTTTCAGAGAAGTAATAAATCATATCCTGGGGACTATGCACACAACCAGGAGCAAGAGTATTGTACCAAGCTTTAGCATCACCCTTTAATGAGAACGGAAATAATTTGAGAATAAAATAATAGCAAGTCTTCTCATCATGAGTAAAAAGGGTGGCTCTATCATTCAACTTGGTAAGATGTGCCACAACAGTTTCAGTTTCATAACCATGGAAAGGATCAGATTCAACAAAAGTAATTAACTCTGGGTCGACAGAGAATTCATAATCCTTATTATCAATAAAGATAGGTGAAGTAGCAAACTTAGGATCACATTTCATTCTAGCATTAAGAGATTTTTCTTTATACTTGCATAATAATTTCTCTAGATCATCTCTATCCTTACAAGCAAGAATATCTCTAGTTGTCTCCTCATTCATAACATAACCTTCTGGTACCTTAGGCAATTCATATCTAGGAAGGCTAGTTCTAGCAGGTGTTTCATGAGTTTCAGTTTCAAGCTCATCATCAGTTTCAACAACATCATGTTGTATTACTCTAGCAATTTGTTCATCAAGAAATTCACCAAGTGGTACATCATCATCAAGCAAGGTACTAGCATCATCATAAGCATCATTCATAGTAGAAGTAGCATCATCAATAACTTGCGACATATTAGAATTGATAGCATGGGGTGGTGTTGCAAGTTTACTCATAAAAGAAGGTGAATCTAAAGCAGAACTGGATGGCAGTTCCTTACCTCCCCTCGTCTTTGAGGGATAAATCTTAGTCTTAGGATCCTTAAGATTCTTCATAGTGATAATATGATAATAATCCCAAGTGACTCCACAAATATAGCTATGCTCCCCGGCAACGGCGCCAGAAAAAGGTCTTGATAACCCACAAGTATAGGGGATCGCAAAAGTTTTCGAGGGTATAGTATTCAACCCAAATTTATAGATTTGACACAAGGGGAGCCAAAGGATATTTGAAGGTATTAGCAGTTGAGTTGTCAATTCAACCACACCTGGAGATTACTTATCTGCAGCAAGTAATCAATAGCAAAGTAATATGATAGTTTTGATAGTTGTGACAGCAGTAACAGTAACGGTAATAGTGATAGCAGTAATTTTATAGCAAGTGTAACAATGATGATAGAAGTAGTAACTTAACAGAAACAATATAGGATAAATTCGTAGTCACTGGATCGGTGACTTGTTGGATGATATTCATCATGAGACAGTTATAACCTAGGGCGATATGGCACTAGCTCCAGTTCGTCAATATAATGTACGCATGTATTCTGTAAATAGTCACACGTGCTTATGGAAAGAACTTGCATGACATCTTTTGTCCTACCCTCCTGTGGCAGCGGGGTCCTATTGGAAACTAAGGGATATTAAGGCCTCCTTTTAATAAAGAACCGGAACAAAGCATTAACACATAGTGAATACATGAACTCGTCAAACTACGGTCATCACCGGGAGAAGTCCCGGTTATTGTCACTCCGGGGTTGCCGGATCATAACACGTAGTAGGTGACTATAACTTGCAAGATCGGATCTAGAACATGGATATAATGGTGATAACATAAACGGTTCAGATCTGAATTCATGGCACCCGGGCCCAAAGTGACAAGCATTAAGCATGGCAAAGTCATAGCAACATCAATCTTAGAACATAGTGGTAACTAGGGATCAAGCCCTAACAAAACTAACTCGATTACATGATGAATATCATCCAACTCCTCACTGACCAGCGAGACTACGAAGGAATTACTCACTCCCGGTGGGCAGCATTATGGAATTAGCGATGGAGAAGTGTTGGTGATGACGAAGAACGAAGATCCCCCTCTCCAGAGCCCCAAACGGACTCCAGATCTGGCCTCCCGATGAAGAACAGGAGGTGACGGCGGCTCCGTCTCGTGGATCGCGATAATTCTTTCTCCCTGATTTTTTCTGGAAAAATAGGATTTTATAGCGTCGGTTTCAGGGTCTGCGGGGCCACCAGGTGGGGACAACCCACCTGGGCGCGCCAGGAGAGGGGGCGCGCCCTGGTGGGTTGTGCCCACCCAGGTGCCCCTCTTCGGCAGGTCTTGGCTCTAGAAATTCTTATTTATTATATAAAAATTCCTCGCAAAGTTTCATTCCATTCCGAGAACTTTTATTTCTGCACAAAAACAACACCATGGTAGTTCTACTGAAAACAACGTTAGTCCGGGGTTAGTTTCATTCAAATCATGCAAATTAGAGTCCAAAACAAGAGGAAAAGCGTTAGGAAAAGTATATACGTTGGAGACGTATCAGCATGCTTTAGATAGAGTACACCGTAGAGCACTAGGAGTGCCCTAAATGTGCAACTAAATGATGAGTGATAATTTTGCGCTTATCACACTGTTGTTTAAAGTTATCCCAGAATTTCTGAGAAAATCGCTCAGGTATTATCACTAATGACTAATGTGTTGGGGAGCGTACCATGCAATTTCAAAAAAATTCCTATGATCACGCAAGATCTATCTAGGAGAAGCATAGCAACTAGAGGGGAGAGTGTGCCCACGTACCCTCGTAGACCGAAAGTGGAGGCGTTAGATTAACACGGTTGATGTAGTCGAACGTCTTCACGATCCAACTGATCCAAGTACTGAACGTACGGCACCTCCGTGTTTAGCACACATTCAGCTCAATGACGTCCCTCGAACTCTTGATCTAGCAGAGGGTCGATGGAGAGTTCCTTCAGCACGACGGCGTGGTGACGGTGATGGCGATGTGATCCGCGCAAGGCTTTGATAACCCACAAGTATAGGGGATCGCAACAGTTTTCGAGGGTAGAGTATTCAACCCAAATTTATTGATTCGACACAAGGGGAGCCAAAGAATATTCTCAAGTATTAGCAATTCAGTTGTCAATTCAACCACACCTGGATAACTTAGTATCTGCAGCAAAGTATTTAGTAGCAAAGTAGTATGGAAGTAACGGTAACGGTAGCAAAAGTAATATTTTTGGGTTTTGTAGTGATTGTAACAGTAGCAACGAAAAAGTAAATAAGCGAAGAACAATATGTGAAAAGCTCGTAGGCATTGGATCGGTGATGGAGAATTATGTCGGATGCGGTTCATCATGTAACAGTCATAACATAGGGTGACACAGAACTAGCTCCAATTCATCAATGTAATGTAGGCATGCATTCCGAATATATTCATGCGTGATTATGGAAAAGAACTTGCATGACATCTTTTATCCTAACCTCCCGTGGTAGCGGAGTCCTAATGGAAACTAGGGGATATTAAGGCCTCCTTTTAATAGAGTACCGGACCAAAGCATTAACACATGGTGAATACATGAACTCCTCAAACTACGGTCATCACCGGGAGTGGTCCCGATTATTGTCACTTCGGGGTTGCCGGATCATAACACATAGTAGGTGACTATAGACTTGCAAGATAGGATCAAGAACTCACATATATTCATGAAAACATAATAGGTTCAGATCTGAAATCATGGCACTCGGGCACTATTGACAAGCATTAAGCATAGCAAAGTCATAGCAACATCAATCTCACAACATAGTGGATACTAGGGATCAAACCCTAACAAAACTAACTCGTTTACATGATAAATCTCATCCAACCCATCAGCGTCCAGCAAGCCTATGATGGAATTACTCATGCACGGCAGTGAGCATCATGAAATTGGTGATGGAGGATGGTTGATGATGACGACGACGATGACGGATTCCCCTCTCCGGAGCCCCGAACGGACTCCAGATCAGCCCTCCCGAGAGGTTTTAGGGCTTGGCGGCGGCTCCGTATCGTAAAATGTGATGAATCCTTCTCTCTGATTTTTTCTCCCCAAACACGAATATATGGAGTTGGAGTTGAGGTCGGTGGAGCGTCAGGGGGCACGCCCAGGGGGCAGGCGCGCCCCCACCCTCGTGGACAGGTGGAGGCCCCCCTGACGTGGATTCTTCTTCCAGTATTTTTATTATTTTCCAAAAATAAGTTCCGTGGAGTTTCAGGTCATTCCGAGAACTTTTGTTTCTGCACCTAAATAACACCATGGCAATTCTGCTGATAACAACGTTAGTCCGGGTTAGTTCCATTCACATCATGCAAGTTAGAGTCCAAAACAAGGGCAAAAGTGTTTGGAAAAGTAGATACGACGGAGACGGATCAACTCCCCCAAGCTTAAACCTTTGCTTGTCCTCAAGCAATTCAGTTGATAAACTGAAAGTGATAAAGAAAAACTTTTACAAACTCTGTTTGCTCTTGTTGTTGTAAATATGTAAAGCCAACATTCAAGTTTTCAGCAAAGATTATAACTAACCACATTCACAATAACTCTTAGGTCTCATGTTTACTCATATCAATGCCATAATCAACTAGCGAGCAATAATAATAAATCTCGGATGACAACACATTCTCAAAACAATCATGATATGATATAACAAGATGGTATCTCGCTAGCCCATTATGAGACCGCAAAACATAAATGCAGAGCACCTTTAAAGATCAAGGACTGACTAAACATTGTACTTCATGGTAAAAGAGATCCAGTCATAGTCATACCCAATATAAATTAACAATAATGAATGCAAATGACAGTTGTGCTCTCCAGCTGGTGCTTTTAATAAGAGGGTGATGACGCAACATAAAAGTAAATAGATAGGCCCTTCACAGAGGAAGCAGGGATTTGTAGAGGTGCCAGAACTTGATTTTAAAGCAGAGATAAATAATATTTTGAGCGGCGTAATTTCATTGTCAACATAACAACCGAGAGATGGCGATATCTTCCATGCTACACGCATTATAGGCGGTTCCCAAACAGAATGGTAAAGTTTATACTCCCCCTCCACCAACAAGCATCAATCCATGGCTTGCTCGAAACAACGAGTGCCTCCAACTAACAACAGTCCCAGGGGGAGTTTTGTTTGCAATTATTTTGATTTGATTTGCATAAAGCATGGGACTGGGCATCCCGGTGACCAGCCATTTTCTCGTGAGTGAGGAGCGGAGTCCACTCCTCTTGAGAAAAACCCGCCTAACATGGAAGATAAGGACAACCCTAGTTGATACATGAGCTATTCGAGCATACAAAACAGAATTTCATTTGAAGGTTTAGAGTTTGGCACATACAAATTTACTTGGAACGGCAGGTAGATACCGCATATAGGAAGGTATAGTGGACTCATATGGAATAACTTTGGGGTTTAAGGGATTGGATGCACAAGCAGTATTCCCGCTTAGTACAAGTGAAGGCTAGCAAAAGACTGGGAAGCGACCAACTAGAGAGCGACAACAGTCATGAACATGCATTAAAATTAATAAACATTGAGTGCAAGCATGAGTAGGATATAATCCACCATGAACATAAATATCGTGAAGGCTATGTTGATTTGTTTCAACTACATGTGTGAACATGTGCCAAGTCGAGTCACTTAAATCATTCAAAGGAGGATACCACCCCACTATACCACATCACAACCATTTTAATAGCATGTTGGCACGCAAGGTAAACCATTATAACTCATAGCTAATCAAACATGGCACGAGCAAACATGTTTATTCATAATAGGCTGAATCAAGAATGATGAACTAATCATATTTACAAAAACAAGAGAGGTCGAGTTCATACCAGCTTCTCTCATCTCAATCAGTCCATCATATATCGTCATAATTGCCTTTCACTTGCACGACCGAACGATGTGAAAATAATAAGAGTGCACGTGCATTGGACTAAGCTAGAATCTGCGAGCATTCAATAAACAGGAGAAGACAAGGGAATATGGACTCTTGGTTAAATCAACAATAACGCATATAAGAGCCACTTCAACAATTTAATGATGGTCTTCTCCTAACGACCCCCAAAGAAAAGAAAAGAAATAAAACTATTTACACGGGAAAGCTCCCAACAAGCAAAAGAAGAACGGGAAATCTTTTTTGGTTTTCTTTTTAATTATTACTACTACAGCAAGAAAAGTAAACTAACGAAAAGCTACACTAATTTTTTTGGTTTTTCTTAAGGTTTATTAAACACACAAGAAGAAAGCAAGAAAAAGGAAAATAAACTAGCATGGATATTACAGAGAAAGAGTATGAGCGCCGACATCTAGCAATGAGTGTGTGGACATGAATGCAATGTCGGTGAGAAATACGTACTCCCCCAAGCTTAGGCTTATGGCCTAAGTTGGTTTATTGCCACGGATGGCCTGACGGATATCCATAGTTGTAGTTGGGGTCGTACTGAGATGAAGAAGACTCTGATTGCCATTGGTTGGCAATCATCTCCGGATCCCACTGGTAATTAGACTGTCGTGGAGGTTCAAATTGTGGTTCCGGCTCCGGCTCTGTGACTGATGTAGGGTTCCGGTAGGCGTGAATGGCCGCCAACGGAAGGAGATACGGACTATTCGTGTTGGTCGCGGAGGAAGTCGGTGAGGCCTTCGCGGTGCGAGGCAGATTATATTTGGGCCTCTCTGCTTCTTCACTTTGCTTTTCCTTCGAGCTTCGGCTCGATGAGCCCCTCAAAAATCTCTTCATTATTTTCTGAAAATTTCTGAAAATTTTAGTAACTTCAAATAAAAGTGAACCAAGCTCAACAAAATTGATAGCAACTACTCCTACAAGTGTCTAGAGCCTATATCATGCATTAGAACTACTTGGAACCATATAAATTTGACATTCAATCTCAAGAACATGGTCACCTAGGCAGCACAAATTTGCAATGAATAAAGCACTAGAACAAAAACTAATTGGACCAATGGAGGAGTCACATACCAAGGAACAATCTCCCCAAGCAGTTTTGTGAGAGGTGCTTTGAGCAAGGAGATCGAAAATCGCAGCAAAATGAGCTAGAACTCGTTCTTGAGCTGGATGGTGATTTTTTTGGGAGGAAGAAGAAGTGTGTGGGTGCAGGAATAAGTGGAGGGGAGCTACCGTGGGCCCATGAGGGAGGGGGCGCACCCTGGACCCTCGTGGCCAGGTGCTTGCTCCCCCTGCTGTCTTCTCAGTGCCAAATATTCTCAAATATTCCAGAAAAAATCATATTAAATTGGCAGGGCATTTGGAGAACTTTTATTTTCGAGGTATTTTTATATTGCACGGATAATTCAGAAAACAGACAGGAAAATACTATTTTTTCTTTATTTCAACTAAATAACAGAAAGTAAAAGGAGGGTACAGAAGGTTGTGCTTTCTAACTTCATCCATCTCATGCTCATCAAAAGGAATCCACTAACAAGGTTGATCAAGTCTTGTTAACAAACTCATTCCGACTAACATGGAACCGGAGAAATTTCAAATAACACTATGTTACCTCAACGGGGATATGCACATCCCCAATAATAAGAATATCATATTTCTTCTTGACAGTAGGAAGAGGAAATTCAAAACCTCCAAAAATAATCGATGGAATTTTTCCAATAGAATTGATACTATGAACTTCAGGTTGTTTCCTCGGAAAGTGTACCGTATGCTCATTACCATTAACATGAAAAGTGACATTGCCTTTGTTGCAATCAATAACAGCCCCTGCAGTGTGCAAAAAGGGATTTCCAAGAATAATAGACATACTATCGTCCTCGGGAATATCAAGAATAACAAAGTCCATTTAAATAGTAACATTTGCAACTACAACAGGCACGTCCTCACAAATACCGACAGGTATAGCAGTTGATTTATCAGCCATTTGCAAAGATATTTCAGTAGGTGTCAACTTATTCAAATCAAGTCTACGATATAAAGAGAGAGGCATAACACTAACACCGGCTCCAAGATCACATAAAGCAGTTTTAACATAATTTCTTTTAATGGAGCATGGTATAGTTGGTACTCCTGGATCTCCTAGTTTCTTTGGTATTCCACCCTTAAAAGTATAATTAGCAAGCATGGTGGAAATTTCAGCTTCCGGTATCTTTCTTCTATTAGTGACAATTTCTTTCATATACTTAGCATAAGGATTCATTTTGAGCATATCAGTTAATCACATACGCAAGAAGATAACGCTAATCATTTCAGTAAAGCGCTCAAAGTCCTCATCATCCTTTTTCTTGGATGGTTTGGGAGGAAAAGGCATGGGTTTCTGAACCCAAGGTTCTCTTTCTTTACCATGTTTCCTAGCAACAAAGTCTCTCTTATCATAACGTTGATTCTTTGATTGTGGGTTATCAAGATCAACAACAGGTTCAATTTCTACATCATTGTCATTACTAGGTTGAGCATCATCATGAACATCTTCATTAATATTTTCACTTGGTTCATGTTCATTACCAGATTGTGTTTCAACATCAGAAATGGAAATATCATTTGGATTCTCAGGTGTTTCGGCAATTGGTTCACTAGAAGCATGCAAAGTCCTTTCATTTTTATTTTTCTTCTTTTTTGAAGAACTAGGTGCATCAATATTATTTCTCTGAGAATCTTGCTCAATTCTCTTAGGATGGCCTTTAGGATACAAAGGTTCCTGAGTCATTTTACCAGTTCTAGTAGCCACTCTAATAGCATAATCATTATTCTTACTATTCAATTCAATGAGCAAATCATTTTGAGCTTTAAGTACTTGTTCCACTTGAGTGGTAACCATAGAAGCATGTTTACTAATGAGTTTAAGTTCACCTTTAACTCTAGACATATAATCACCCAAGTGTTCAAGCGTATCGGAATTGTATTTCAATTGTCTACCAAAATAGGCATTGAAGTTTTCTTGTTTGACAATAAAATTGTCAAACTCTTCTAAGCATTGTCTAGCAGACTTATAGTGAGGAATATCACCTTCATCAAATCTATAGAGAGAATTTACCTTTACTACCTGTGTCGGGTTATCAAGACCATGTGTTTCTTCAATAGGTGAAGGATTAAGATCATATGTTTCTTCAACAGGCGGTAAATTAAGACCATGTATTTCTTCAATAGGAGGTAAATTCTTAACATCTTCAGCTTTAATACCTTTTTCTTTCATAGATTTCTTTGCCTCTTGCATATCTTCAGGACTGAGAAATAGAACACCTCTCTTCTTCGGAGTTGGTTTAGGAATAGGCTCAAGAGTTGACTCAGGAAGTGTCCAATTATTTTCATTTCTCAACATATTATTCAATAGAATTTCAGCTTCATCCAGTGTTCTTTCCCTGAAAACAGAACCAGCACAACTATCCAGGTAATCTCTGGAAGCATCGGTTAGTCCATTATAAAAGATATCAAGTATTTCATTTTTCTTAAGAGGATGATCAGGCAAAGCATTAAGTACTTGGAGAAGCCTCCCCCAAGCTTGTGGGAGACTCTCTTCTTCAATTTGCACAAAATTATATATATCCCTTAAAGCAGCTTGTTTCTTATGAGCAGGGAAATATTTAGCAGAGAAGTAATAAATCGTATCCTGGGGACTACGCACACAACCAGGATCAAGAGAATTAAACCATGTCTTAGCATCACCCTTTAATGAGAACGGAAATATTTTAATGATATAAAAGTAACGAGCTCTCTCATCATTAGTGAACAGGGTGGCTATATCATTTAATTTAGTAAGATGTGCCACAACAGTTTCAGATTCATAGCCATAAAAAGGACCAGATTCAACCAAAGTAATTATATCAGGATCAACAGAGAATTCATAATCCTTATCAGTAGCAAAGATAGGTGAAGTAGCAAAAGCAGGGTCAGGTTTCATTCTAGCATTAAGAGATTGCTGCTTCCATTTAGCTAATAACTTCTTAAGATCACTTCTATCATTGCAAGCTAAAATAGCTCTAGCAGATTCTTCATCCAGAACATAACCCTCAGGCACAACAGGCAATTCATATTTATTAGGGGGAGAGTCTTCACCATCACTATCTTCAATATTATCAGTTTCAATAATTTCATTCTCTCTAGCCCTAGCAAGTTGTTCATCAAGAAATTCACCAAGTGGCACAGTAGTATCAATCATAGAAGTAGTTTCATCATAAGTATCATGCATAGCAGAAGTGGCATCATCAATAACATGCAACATATCAGAATTAATAGCAGAAGCAGGTTTAGGTGTCGCAAGCTTACACAAAACAGAAGGTGAATCAAGTGTGGAGCTAGATGGCAGTTCCTTACCTCCCCTCGTAGTTGAGGGATAAATTTTTGTTTTCGCGTCTTTCAAGTTCTTCATAGTGACCAGCAGATATAAATCCCAAGTGACTCAAAGAATAGAGCTATGCTACCCGGCAACGGCGCCAGAAAATAGTCTTGATACCCCACAAGTATAGGGGATCGCAACAGTTTTCGAGGGTAGAGTATTCAACCCAAATTTATTGATTCGACACCAGGGGAGCCAAAGAATATTCTCAAGTATTAGCAGTTGAGTTGTCAATTCAACCACACCTGGATAACTTAGTATCTGCAGCAAAGTAGTATGGAAGTAACGGTAACGGTAGCAAAAGTAATATTTTTGGGTTTTGTAGTGATTGTAACAGTAGCAACGGAAAAGTAAATAAGCGAAGAACAATATGTGAAAAGCTCGTAGGCATTGGATCGGTGATGGAGAATTATGCCGGATGCGGTTCATCATGTAATAGTCATAACATAAGGTGACACAGAACTAGCTCCAATTCATCAATGTAATGTAGGCATGTATTCCGAATATAGTCATACGTGCTTATGGAAAAGAACTTCCATGACATCTTTTGTCCTACCCTCCCGTGGCAGCGGGGTCCTAATGGAAACTAAGGGATATTAAGGCCTCCTTTTAATAGAGTACCGGACCAAAGCATTAACACATAGTGAATACATGAACTCCTCAAACTATGGTCATCACCGGGAGTGGTCCCGATTATTGTCACTTCGGGGTTGCCGGATCATAACACATAGTAGGTGACTATAGACTTGCAAGATAGGATCAAGAACTCACATATATTCATGAAAACATAATAGGTTCAGATCCGAAATCATGGCACTCGGGCCCTATTGACAAGCATTAACTCGATTACATGATAAATCTCATTCAACCCATCACCGTCCAGCAAGTCTACGATGGAATTACTCACGCACGGCGGGGAGCATCATGAAATTAGTGATGGAGGATGGTTGATGATGACGACGGCGACGGATTCCCCTCTCCGGAGCCCCGAACGGACTCCATATCAGCCCTCCTGAGAGGTTTTAGGGCTTGGCGGTGGCTCCGTATCATAAAACGCGATGAATCCTTCTCTCTGATTTTTTTCTCCCCGAACACAAATATATGGAGTTGGAGTTGAGGTCGGTGGAGCGTTAGGGGGCCCACGAGGCAGGGGGCACGCCCAGGGGGCAGGCACGCCCCCACCATCATGGACAGGTGGACGCCCCCCCGACGTGGATTCTTCTTCCAGTATTTTTATTATTTTCCAAAAATAAGTTCCATGGAGTTTCAGGTCATTCCGAGAACTTTTGTTTCTGCACATAACTAACACCATGGCAATTCTGCTGAAAACAGCGTTAGTCCGGGTTAGTTCCATTCAAATCATGCAAGTTAGAGTCCAAAACAAGGGCAAAAGTGTTTGGAAAAGTAGATACGACAGAGACGTATCAGGCTTCGCCTATGCACTACGACGCTATGACCGGAGGAGTAAACTGTGGAGGGGGGCACCGCACACGGCTAAGAGAACAATTGATGTGCCTTTGGGGTGTCCCCCGCCCCCGTATATAAAGGAGAGGAGGAGGAGGAGGCCCGCCAGGGGGCGCGCACCATTGGGGGAGTCCTACTAGGAGTAGGATTCGCCCCCCCCCCCTTTTCCTTTCTTCCACCGGAGGGAAAAGGAAGGAGAGGGAGACGGAAAGGGAAAGGGGGGTCGCGCCCCGTCCTCCTTGTCCTATTCGGACTCCCTAGCAGGGGGGCGCGCACCACCCCCCACGGGCTTCCCTCTCTCCATTAGGCCCATGTTGGCCCAACACTTCCCCACGGGGTTCCGGTAACCCCTCGGTACTCCGGTAAAATACCCGAATCACTCGGAACCATTCCGTTGTCCGAATACAACCTTCCAATATATGAATCTTTACCTCTCGATCATTTCGAGACTCCTTGTCATGTCCGTGATCGCATCTGTTACTCCGGACAAACTTCAGTCACCAAACACATAACTCATAATACAAATCGTCATCGAACGTTAAGCGTGCGGACCCTACGGGTTCAAGAACTATGTAGACATGACCGAGACACATCTTCGGTCAATAACCAATAGCAGAACCTGGATGCTCATATTGGTTCCTACATATTCTACGAAGATCTTTATCGATCAAACCGCATAACAACATACGTCATTCCCTTTGTCATCGGTATGTTACTTGCCCGAGATTCGATCGTCGGTATCATCATACCTAGTTCAATCTCGTTACCGGCAAGTCTCTTTACTTGTTCCGTAATGCATCATCTCGCAACTAACTCATTAGTCACATTGCTTGCAAGGCTTATAGTGATGTGCATTACCGAGAGGGCCTAGAGATACCTCTCCGATACACGAAGTGACGAATCCTAATCTTGATCTATGCCAACCCAACAAATACATTCGGAGACACCTGTAGAGCATCTTTATAATCACCCAGTTATGTCGTGACATTTGATAGCACACAAGGTGTTCCTCCAGTATTCGGGAGTTGCATAATCTCATAGTTAGAGGAATATGTATAAGCCATGAAGAAAGAAATAGCAATAAAACTTAACGATCATTATGCTAAGCTAACGGATGGGTCTTGTCCATGACATCAGTCTCTAATGATGTGATCCCGTTCATCAAATGACAACACATGTCTATGGTTAGGAAACTTAACCATCTTTGATTAACGAGATAGGCTAGTAGAGGCTTACTAGGGACACGGTGTTTTGTCTATGTATCCACACATGTATCAAGTTTCCGGTTAATACAATTCTAGCATGAATAATAAACATTTATCATGATATAAGGAAATATAAAATAACAACTTTATTATTGCCTCTACGGCATATTTCCTTCAGTGTCCCACTTGCACTAGAGTCAATAATCTAGTTCACATCGCCATGTGATTAACACCCATAGTTAACATCGCCATGTGACCAACACCCAAAGGGTTTACTAGAGTCAGTAATCTAGTTCACATCGCCATGTGATTAACACCCAAAGAGTACTAAGGTGTGATCATGTTTTGCTTGTGACAGAGGTTAGTCAACGGGTCTGCCACATTCTGATCCGTATGTATTTTGC
Organism: Aegilops tauschii subsp. strangulata; assembly: GCF_002575655.3. NCBI lineage: Eukaryota > Viridiplantae > Streptophyta > Magnoliopsida > Poales > Poaceae > Aegilops > Aegilops tauschii. The sequence goes on along the minus strand of NC_053039.3, from coordinate 72,081,459 downwards.
AAATTTCTATGTCTACAATGCTCTGCATGGAGCTACTCTAGCTAATTGCTCCCACTTTCAATATGTATCCAAATTGAGCTCAGAGTTATCTGGATCAGTGTCAAAGCTTGCATCGACGTAACCCTTTATGATGAACTCTTTGTCACTTCCATAACCGAGAAACATTTCCTTAGTCCTCTTTAGGTACCTAAGGATAATTTTGACCGCTGTCCGGTGATCTACTCCTAGAACACTATTGTATCCCCTTGCCAAACTCATGGCAAGGTACACAATAGGTCTGGTATACAGCATGGCATACTTTATAGAACCTATGGCTGAGGCATAGGGAATGACTTTTATTCTCTCTCTATCTTCTGCCGTGGTGGGGTTTTGAGTCTTACTCAACTTTATATCTTGCAATACAGGCAAGAACTCCTTCTTTGACTGTTCCATTTTGAACTACTTCAAAATCTAGGTATGTACTCATCAAAAGTCTTATCAAGCGTCTTGATCTATCTTTATAGATCTTGATGCCCAATATGTAAGTAGCTTCACCGAGGTCTTTCTTTGAAAAACTCCTTTATGCTTTCTAGAAAATTCTACATCATTTCCGATCAACAATATGTCATTCACATATACTTATCAGAAAGGCTGTAGTGCTCCCACTCACTTTCTTATAAATACAGGCTTCACCACAAGTCTGTATTAAACTATATGCTTTGATCAACTCATCAAAACATATACACTACTGGAATTAGCTTATTTGCCGTCCGCCATCTCTTTGCCGTCCGCTGGCGGACGGCAAAGAAGGTCTTTGCCGTCAGCCACACGAAAACGGACGGCAAAGAAGTGGCTGATGGCAAAGAAGGTGTTTGCCATCAGCCAACTCTTTGCCGTCCGCTGGCTGACGGCAAAGAGGTTGGTGGGTCCAGTTATTGTGTAACCAACCCAAGTCCACCTCTTTGCCGTCCGTTGGCGGACGGCAAAGAATGTTTGCCGACCGTTGGCGGACGGCAAAGAGGCGGGTACGTTAACGGCCGTCCCGCCCCCGTCCACTGTCTCTTCTCTCCACTCTCTCTCGCTCTCGTTCCCTCCCCACCCACAACCACGCCGCTGCCGCCGACCCCGTCTGCCGTAGCCGGCCGCCCCGCCGCCACGCACCCCTCCCCTGTGGCGCCCCGACCTCCACCGCACCCTCGCCGCCTCTTCCACATCGCCCCGCCTACACTAGCCCGTGCCGCCGCCGCCGACCCCGTCCGGCGTAGCCGGCCTCCCCGCCGCCCCGCACCCCTCCCCAACCTCCATCGTGGCCCCGCCGCTCCTTCCACGTCGGCCAGCCGCGCCGCGGCCGTCCAGGCCCCGTACCGCCGCGCCCGTCCCCGCCCCCGACCCCCGACCAACCGCCGCTGCCGCTGCAGCCGCGGGTCGACCGCCCCCCGAGGAGCGCCGCCCATCGCTGCCCCTCCCCTCCCCATCGCTGCGCCGCCTCGCTGCCACCCCGTCGCCGCCCCCTCCCCGACCCGTCGCCGCCCCCCACGGTGAGCCCCTGCCTTCCCCCTGTGTCCTATTTTCTTTTCTGTTTTTTTTTGTTTTTCTTTTCTGTTTAGATAAGGTTTTTTAGTTTAAGTTTTTTCAGTTTAGAATTAATTAGTTTAGGTTATTTAGTTTAATTAGTTTAGGTTTAATTAGTTTAAATAGTTTAGTTTTAATTAGTTTAGGTTTTTAGTTTAGGTTTAGGTTATATAGTTAGCTAGATTAGATTAATTAGATTGGATTATATTAGACTAGTGTTAGGTTTTAGTTAAATAGTCATAATTAAAGGAAGTGAAAAAAGATGAAAAAAGAAGACGAAAAGTAGAATAAGTAGAAGGGGGAAGAAGAAGAAGAAGAAGAAGAAGAAGAAGAGGAGGAGGAGGAGGAGGAGGAGGAGAAAGAAGAAGAAGAAGAAGAAGAAGAAGAAGAAGAAGAAGAAGAAGAAGAAGAAGAAGAAGAAGAAGAAGAAGAAGAAGAAGAAGAAGAAGAAGAAGAGAAGTAGAAGATGGGGGATGAGAAGAAGTAGAAGAATGAGAAGAAGTAGAAGTAGTAGAAGAATGAGAAGACCCCCTGACCCCCTGACCCCCCAACCCCGACACCACACCCCGACACCCGACCCCGACTCCACCCCGACAACCGACCCCCTAACCCCCTAACCCCGACACGACACCCCGACCCCCCGACCCCGAAACAGCACCCCGACCCCGACACGGCACCCCGACACCGACACGACACCCCGACCCCCGACACGACACCCCCGAGACCTCGGCCCCGAGACCCCGACCCCGACCACGGCACCACGACCCCGAGCCTGACCCGACACCCCGACCCCGACACCGACACGGCACCCCGACCCCGACCCGACACCCCGACCCCGAGACCCCGACCCCGACACGGCACCCCGACACTGACACGACACCCCGACCCCGACACCTCCCGAAAAGGTGTTCTTTGGCCTTCCAGAGGCCGACGGGGTCATATATTTGTGAATTATTAGTTAGGTCATATATTTTTCGATTTTGTTATGAAAAACATCATATATAATTGTGTTGATCGGGTAGTTTTAAATGTGCAGTTGTTTCATCGCTGCGAGGTTTGGTGTTCGACGACCTCGCCGTGCGTTTGACGAGCTATGCCCCTTCGTTCGTGGGTGAGCACAAATGACATGTCCTCCTCCCCCATTAATTATTTGATCTATTCTGATGAAACTTGATAGCTAGCTATATATGTGTCTTGAATCATCAGTATGCGTAACCAATATGTGTCTCCCGTTCGAAAGCGTCATGGTTATAAATATGCATGCATTTGCATATTTATAACCTTGATTCTTTCGAATTGTCCAACGCTATCCATGGACAGCCCGAGTATGTTTAGATTGGGTTCGTTTTCCCATATGCTTTGCTCCGGATCCGACGCATAAATTTCGTCAGTGCCTCCCCTGTTGTTCTCCGGCCGGGTACACATCCTCTCTGTTTATTGCAGAGACGTGTATCAGGAGAACAGCGGGGAGGTGCTGCCGAAATTTTGCGTAGGATCCGGAGCATAGCATGGGAAAATGAACCCAATCTAAACATACTTGGGTGGGATTAGGACCTATCATTACCTATTAGAGTGTAGGTTGCATGGACGTAATAAAATTGACAAAGTAGATCAACTGATGAATATATACATGGTGAATTATATATATATTTGTTGTGTGTCTAGTAGCTCTGAAAGTCAAGATGAGTGATCGTGCGTGGATGTACACCGGTCACACTGGTCAGAACAAATGGAGCACTGAATGGTTCACAAAAACCAAGGGGTTTGTGCGAGCCGCATTTGCAAATGGCCAGAGGAAAACCTAGTGCCCCTGTTTACGGTGCGGCAATTGGGAAAAGAGGACAGAGGCTGAAATGGGCAAACACCTACAGAAGAGTGGTTTTACGCCCGATTATACGGTGTGGACATTTCATGGTGAGTCTGCCCAACGTGACCGAGCTGAGGTGGCTCGTCGTCGCACCGACGAGCATGGTACCGGGATGGAAAACATGGTGCAAGACTTTGATGATGCTCGGGATTCGGACGAGGAGATGGAGGAATCTGCAAAGGCCTTCAATGAAATGTTGCAGTCTTCAAAACGTCCGCTCCATGAGCACACTGAGCTTTGTCAGTTGGATGCCATCTCACAAGTAATGGCTCTGAAGGCTCAGTTCAACTTGGGCAGAGAATGCTACGATGCAATGATGACAGTATTTGGACGCTTTCTACCCAAAGGCCATGTAATGCCTGCAAACCTGTACCAGTCGGACAAAATCCTCCGTGCACTGAAGTGCCCTATGATAAGATACATGCCTGTGAGAAAGGATGTGTCTTGTTTAGGCTTGACTATGCGGACTTGAACTATTGTCCCATTTGCAAGTCTTCCAGGTATGTTGTGGTAGACAACGGTATGGGTGAGAAGACACAGACCAAAATCCCCGTTAGTGTTCTTCGGTATATGCCAATCGTACCAAGACTTCAACGTCTTTTCATGGTCGAAGAGACGGCCAGACAGATGACATGGCACAAAACGGGCAAAAGAACCGAACTAGATGCAGATGGGAATCTAATGATGTACACATATCGGATGGTGTTGCGTGGAAAAAGTTTGATGAATTACATGGTGACAAAGCGGCAGATCCGAGGCATCCTCGAGTCGGCATCAGCACGAATGGGTTCAGTGTGTTTGGTATGACGGCAGCCCAATACAGTTGTTGGCCCGTATTTGTCTTTCCACTCAATCTCCCCCTCGGACAGATTATGCAAAGAAAGAACATTTTCCTGACGTTGATAATTCCAGGGCCCAACTATCCGGGGAAAAATATGAATGTGTACATGCAACCGCTTAAGGACGAATTGCAAGATGCCTATAGCAAACGGAACTTCATAATGCGTGTCTGGTACATGTACTCGACGCATGACTTGCCGGCGTATGCGCTATTCGTTGGCTGGTGTGTGCATGGAAGGTTCCCGTGCCCCACATGCAAGGGAGCTCTTGAGTTTCGTTGGCTTCAGGCCAGTCGCAAGTTTTCTTGCTTCGACATGCATAGACAGTTCCTGAATCCTCGCCATAAGTTCAGGAAAGACAAGAAGAACTTCATCAGAGGTAGAGTTGTCAAAAACTCTGCACCACCTGCATTGACAGGCCAACAGACCCTGGATCAGTTAAACGCTCTCGAGCCAGATCCAGAGCGTCCAGGGTACTTCAAGGGGTATAATTCTAAGCACGCCTGGACTCACAAAACATGCTTATGGGATCTGCCTTACTTCAAAGACCTCCTTTGCCCACACAACATCGACGTGATGCACACTGAGAAGAATATCGCCGAGGCACTTTTTGGTACATTGTTCGGCATAGATGGGAAGTCAAAGGATAATACTAAGGCTAGAGTCGATCTGGAGGCGCTATGTGATAGGCCGTTACAAAACATGAAAGAACCGAAAGGAAAGCAGAACTAGACGAAGCCAAAGGCATGGTTCAATCTTGGAAGGCCATCTATGAGGGAAATTATCTTGTGGGTGAAAATGCAGTTGATGTTCCCCGATGGGTATGCAGCGAATCTACAGAGGGGAGCCAGTCTTGATAAATTGAAGATATTTGGTCTCAAGAGTCATGATTGGCACATATGGATTGAGCGGGTAATGCCGGTGATGTTGCGTGGCTTCATCCCTGAGGATGAATGACTAGTACTGGCAGAACTCAGCTATTTCTTCCGTGTTCTTTGTGCGAAAGAACTATCGCCTGGCGTGCTAGAAGAAATGGAAGAGTTGGCGCCGGAGTTGATCTGCAAGTTAGAGAAGATCTTTCCACCGGGCTTCTTTAATCCAATGCAACATCTGATTTTGCATCTCCCGACCGAGGCAAGATTGGGGGGGGCCCATGCAAAATCGTTGGTGCTACCCAACTGAGAGGATGCAGAAGACGCTTCGACAAAAATGTAAAAATAAACGTAGAATTGAAGCATCGATGGCTGAGGCATTCATCACTGAGGAGGCGGCAAACTTCGTGACAGCACACTACGAAGCCAAAAATCGTCATTTGCATAATCCGAAGCCTCGGTACAATGCTGACGACCCTAAAAAGGGTGGATCCAACCTCAGCCTATTCAAAGGGAATCTCGCACCAGCCAGTGTTTCAAATCCAGTATCTTTGGATAACGAACAATGGCGGACCATTTCGTTGTATATCTTCAACAACCTGATAGAAGTGCGGGCGTACATCGAGTAAGTTCTCGGTACATAGTTTCACAACTTCTATTTCCTTTGAACTGCTCTTATTCCTAGATATTTCATACAGTCGATACGTCGCCTTATTCTCGTATGGAGCGGTGATCCAGATGGATTCTGTCGAAGAGTATGAGCTTCTCGCAAAGCAAGGAGGCGGCTATCCCGGTTTCATCTCTTGGTTCAAACAAACGGTAATTTCTATTAGACTTGTAGGCTAATTTGTAGGCGGCTATCCCGGTTTCATTCGCTAATTTGTGCGTAATGCAACAATCCTTTCATATTAAACTTGTAGGCTAATTCAGAGTCTATGGACGCCGAATTGAGACAAGTCGCTAATGGTTTTGACTATAAGGTCCGTTCATTTGAAAAATACGACATCAACGGGTATCGCTTTCGTACCTATGGCAAAGAGCTATCTATGGCCGACCGAAAGTCTACAAATTGTTGTGTATCTGCTATCGGCGAAGGAGGTACCGAGTATTATGGGAGAGTTGAAGCAATTTATGAACTTCTATTCTATGGTGAAAACCCACCGAATGTCGTAGTCTTCAAATGTTATTAGTTTCAGCCGAAGGAGACTAGAAGGACTCATGAACATATAGGGCTAGTTGAAATCAACCAAAGCACCCATTTGTTCCTGATGTCTATATTACGGCTCAACAAGCGACCCAAGTATTCTATCTACCGTGGGCCTGCCAAACTAATCCAAATCTGAAAGGTTGGGATGTCGTTTATGAAGTGCCGCCACGTGCTAGACTATCTCCCCCAAAGGAAGAGGATTATGAACCTCACATTAACCCAGACACATATGAAGGAGAATTCTTCCAAGAGACACGTCTTTCCAAAAAGCGTTTCAAGAACCGCTATACTTCACCCCAAAACATTGAAGTAGACAGCGACAGTGAATCCGACATCACCCCAGAGGAGGAACAAGAAGAGCCGGAACAAGAAGAGGTTACTGCTGCGGATGACCTGTCATTGCTTGACCGATTACGTCAAGGTGGCCTTCCACATGTTGATGCCACTGAACCCTATGAGCCCGTCATTGATTATAGTGATGATGATGATTATGCATTTATTGATGATACTGATCGAGATTATTAGTACTGTCAGGTATTAAATTTTTTAATGTTGTACTTGATGATGATACACTTAAGTGATACACATATTATTATTCATGTCGGTCTTTTTTTTATGTTGTACTAATTTCGTTTACTGTTTGTCATGGCAGGTGTTGAAAGATGGTGGGCGCTGGTCGGGAGCGCGCCAAGGCCCCTTCTTCGTCGGCGCGTGGTCTGAGGTCTTCGATTCCAGACGCACCTCTCCGCCGAGCGTTGCTGGATAGTATGTCCACACCGCCGGGCCCTTCTTCGTCGACCACGGTGCCCAGCAGGGGACGAGGTAGGAAGAGAGGAGGTGGGGCACGTGGTCGCGGGAGAGGAGGTAGGGTGACTGCTACGGCGCCTTCCTCGCCGCCACCCCCAGCTGTTTCACCCGAGCACGTGACTGCTAGGGTGGACTCGTCCGAGGAGGAGGCTACACGGACTCCGGTCCACGGGTCTTGGGCCCACGAGCCTCGGGTCGACTGGCCTTCGGCCCACGAGACCCCGGAGGAGCACACGTTCGGATGGGGTACCTGGCCGGATCAGCCCGAGGAGCCGAGTGGCCATGCTGATGATGGCGGGGAGCCGACTGATCTTGAGGAGGAGGGTGGCACCGTCTACCAGCGTGGTGCTACACGGCTCCCGTACGTGCCGGCGACCCGCGAGCAGAGATGGTTCATTTCCCCTGATGGGGAGAGGCACGTAAGTGCATTTAATATTTTTGTACCTTCTGCATCCACGTTTCTTCAAATAACTAATGCGTTGGCCTTGTCATGCTGCAGGGGTTGGGACCACCATCATAGTGTCCGCCGGCCCAACTCCGTCCTTGGAGTTCTTTGCCGCCAAAACTTCCCGGGGTTTGTCACGTTGCCTGGTGAGGGTAGGCTTCCAGAGCTTGGATTGAGCTGGGAGCACTACGTGGCTGCCCCGGGCCCGCCGGATGAGATTATCGACGGTGTCGTGTGCGACACGAGGGCAGACATGGTGATCAGAAAGTTCTGGGTAATTTCTCCTTTACACATTTCAAAATCTTCAACTAGCTAGTTATTAATTGTACTAATCAATATTGTCTCATTTGATTGCAGACATTCTACAGGTGTGAGGAGGGATACGAGGAGGACGCGGCACATGTTATCGAGAACGTCTGCAAGTGCGTACTCCAGAACTTACGGCACGAGGCTCGGGTGCAGGCTGTTCGAGACTACTACGCCTTGCGTGGTATCAAGAAGACCAAGCCGGCGTGCCGCGATAAGTTCCTGAGTAAGGAGCAGTACATGAAGGTAATTCTTAAGGCCTTCTACTTAAGTTCCTTCATTTAGTAATTCTTAGCCGTAGCGCTCAAGTTTCTATTTGCTAACTTAGGCGCCTCCGAGATGGTGTGCGGATCGGATGGATTGTTGGGAGGTGTTGGTCGATGAGTGGTGCTCAAAAGAATGGCTAGCCCTCCACAACGAGGCCAAGGACAAACGTGCCCAAATGGAAGGTGTGCCACACCATCAAGGCAGCTCCAACTTATATCAGTTCGGGCGCAACTGGGTATGTGGTTTGCTTCATCATTCCTGCAATTCATTCATCATGCTAGCTTGAGCCCTTTAATTACTAATTTTTCATTGTTTCTCTCTTTCAGGCACGCCACAATAAGGCGGATAAGGTGCCAGAGGTGTACGACCTGTATGCCATGGCCCACACTGCCTCTTTCAAGAAAGTCAAGGCTTTCTCTCAGTCTGACCTCGATGATGCAAACAACTTCACCAACATCTCCTCCCACAACAAGCTCGTGAGATATAGAGATGAGGGGAAGGCGAGGAAAGGGGAGGACTTTAACCCGAGCCAGGGTCCCATTGATCCAGAGCTGGTGATGATATCTGGTGGCGGGAGGTCCCATGGCTCCATAGCCATTGGAGATGGACTTATCCGTTGTCCTAGCACTCTCCCGGAGATCAAGGCGCGCCAGTCGAGCTCCGCCCCTGAGATAAGGCCTCGTGAACGGCCAGTGCAACTCTCCATCAAGGTTAGTGATACGTACTCAGTTATCTTTCTCCATTACATTGTGTGCGCTTCCATCAATTATTACAAATGGTCATGTGAGTGGTGTTGCAGGCTGCTATACAGACTGAGAGAGATAGAACGGAGAAACTTCTGGCGGAGGCGGCGGAGAGGCAGCGGGAGATGGAGGAGAGGACGAGAAAGATGATGGAGGAGGAGAGGGCACAGAATGACATGCAGGCAAGGGCCATGTACGAGCTCCTTGTGGTAAGTTTCTTCTGCAGATTACTTGCTAGTCTTAACATTTGAGTCTCATTACTAACTAGTATGACTCTGTTGTGAAAACCAAATGTGCAGTCTGTGTGCGAGAAGTCCGGTCAGCCCGCTCCGCCGATGCCAGTGATTGCTCCTGGGAGCACGGTGAGTTTAATTTGAATGGACATTACTTGCTAGTCTTAACATTTGAGTGTCATAATGCTAACGAGACATTGGAAATGATCTTTGGTGCAGCTTAACTCCAGAAACGCATCGCACGATCCTTCTCCAGGTAGCGGCACTAGCCCCCCCGCTCCTACACCTCCCTGATCACGGTAAGTTTCTCTAGTGTTTTGCTTAACAAATGCATAAAGACCTAGACTTAGCTTTATTTCCTCCAATATGCTTACCATAATGACCTAGAGTTAGCTTCTTTTCCTCCAAAATGACCCATTTTACCTAGGTTAGCTTATAAATGATGCAGTTCATCCAAGTTAGCTCAAAAATGACCCATTTTACCTAGATTAGCTCCTAAATGATCCATTTTACCTACGTTAGCTTTAAAATGGCCCATCTTACCTAGGTTATCTCATAAACGATCCATTTCAACTAATTTAGCTCATAAATGATCCATTTGACCTAAGTGAGCTAAAAAACGATCCATTTCACCTAAATTAGCTCTTAAATGATCCATTTCACCTAAGTTAGCTCAAAAAGATCCATTTCAACTAAATTAGCTCATAAATGATCCATTTCAACAAAGATAGCTCAAAAAGATCCATTTCAACTAAATTAGCTCATAAATGATCCATTTCAACAAAGTTAGCTCAAAAACGATCCATTTCAACTAAGTTAGCTCATAAATGATCCATTTGACCTAAGTGAGCTAAAAACGATCCATTTCACCTTAGTTACCTCAAAAATGATCCATTTGACCTTAGTTAGCTCATAAACGACCCATTTCAACTTAGTTAGCTCATATATGATCCATTTCACGTAAGTTAGCCCATAAATGACATACTCTTCTTGTTCTAGTCTTCTTCTTGTTCTAGTCACCTATTTCTAACTTTCTTATTTTTCATTTTGCAGATTTCTTTCACTTGACGAAAGCTTGCATAGATGGAGTGCTCCTTATCCCTTTCTCTGTTTCTTTTGTATCGTTGAACTATGCATGTATCTTGGTAGTTGGATGAACTATGCTATGTATGATGGAACTTGGTAGTTGGATGGAACATATGTGATGGAACTATGTATGATGGAACTCTGCATGTTGGATGGATATCTTATATGTTTGCTGTGAAAATTGTTGTCATATATATCATATATATCTTATATGTTTGTTGTGAAATATATCTATATATGTCATATATATTTGTGATGAAAATTGTTGGATTTAATAAAAAACAGAAAAAAGAGCCAATATGCAGGCTCGTCTGCCACCGATGGCAACGGGCTCTTTGCCGTCTGCAGCGGACGGCAAAGAGGCCACGTGGCATCCAGCTGTGCTTCCTGGGAGCTGACCCATTTGGTCAATTTGCCTACAGTGGCAGACGGCAAAGAGTAAAAGAGTTTGCCGTCAGCGGCGGACGGCAAAGGCCTGCCATGTAGTGACGTGTAGATGACATCATATGGCAGACGGAAAAGGCACTAGAAAGTTTGCCGTCCGCGGCGGACGACAAAGGCCTGCCGTTAGCCACTTAACGGACTGAAGGCACAATTATTGCCGTCCGCCCTCTTTGCCGTCCGCGGCGGACGGCAAAGGGCCTTTGCCGTCAGCCGCCAGGAAGCAGACGGCAAAGTAGCTGTTTACCGTAGCCTACTTTGCCGGACCCTTTGCCGTCCGCGGCTGACGGCAAAGGCCTTTGCCGTCCGCCGTTCGTGCCATTGCCGTCCACCGTGGCAGACGGCAAAATAGCTGATTCCAGTAGTGTCCGGGAGGGGGAAATCATCACCATCGATCCTCTCATCGGGAGGGGGTCAATCTCCATCAACATCTTCACCAGCACCATATCCTCTCAAACCCTAGTTCATCTCTTCTATCCGATCTTTGTCTCAAATTCTCATATTGGAACCTGTGGGTTGCTAGTAGTGTTGATAACTCCTTGTAGTTGATGCTAGTTGGTTTATTCGGTGGAAGATCATATGTTCAGATCCTTTATGCATATTAATACCCCTCTGATTATGAACATGAATATGATTTGTGAGTAGTTACATTTGTTCCTGAGGACATGGGAGAAGTCTTGTTATAAGTAGTAATGTGAACTTGGTATTCGTTCTTTATTTTGATGAGATGTATGTTGTCTTTCCTCTAGTGGTGTTATGTGAACGTCGACTACATGACAATTCACCATTGTTTGGGCCTAGGGGAAGGCATTGGGAAGTAATAAGTAGATGATGGGTTGCTAGAGTGATAGAAGCTTAAACCCTAGTTTATGCGTTGCTTCGTAAGGGGCTGATTTGGATCTATATGTTTCATGCTATGGTTAGGTTTACCTTAATTCTTCTTTCATAGTTGTGGATGCTTGTGAGAGGGGTTAATCATAAGTGGGATGCTTGTCCAAGGAAGGGCAGTACCCAAGCACCGGTCCACCCACATATCAAATTATCAAAGTAACGAACGCGAATCATATGAGCATGATGAAAACTAGCTTGACGATAATTCCCATGTGTCCTCGGGAGCATTTTCCTTTATATAAGAGTTTTTCCAGGATTGTCCATTGCTACAAAAAGGACTGGTCCACCTTGCTGCACCTTGTTTACTTTTGTTACTTGTTACCCATTACGAATTATCTTATCATAAAGCTATCTGTTACCGATAATTTCAGTGCTTGCAGAGAATACCTTACTGAAAACCGCTTGTCATTTCCTTCTGCTCCTCGTTGGGTTCGACACTCTTACTTATTGAAAGGACCATTATAGATCCCCTATACTTGTGGGTCATCAATACTCTTTTCCGGCGTCGTTGCCGGGGAGTGAAGCACCTTTGGTAGGTGGAATTTGGTAAGGAAAAATTTATATAGTGTGCTGAAATTTACTGTCACTTGTTACTATGGAAAATAATCCTTTGAGGGGCTTGTTCGGGGTATCTTCACCCCGACCAGTAGAGCAAAGAGTTGCTCCTCAACCTACTGAACCTACTGAAAATGTTTACTTTAAAATTCCTTCGGGTATGATAGAAAAACTGCTAGCTAATCCTTTTACAGGAGATGGAACATTACATCCCGATATGCACCTAATCTATGTGGATGAAGTTTGTGGATTATTTAAGCTTGTAGGTATGCCCGAGGATGTTATCAAGAAGAAGGTCTTCCCTTTATCTTTGAAGGGAAAGGCATTGACATGGTTTAGGCCATGTGATGATATTGGATCATGGAACTACAACCGATTGAAATTGGAATTTCATCAGAAGTTTTATCCTATGCATCTGGTTCATCGTGATCGTAATTATATACATAATTTTTGGCCTCACGAAGGAGAAATTATCGCTCAAGCTTGGGGGAGGCTTAAGTCAATGTTATATTCATGCCCCAATCATGACCTCTCAAGAGAAATTATTATTCAGAATTTTTGTGCTCGGCTTTCTCTCAATAATCGCTCCATGCTCGATACTTCTTGTATTGGTTCTTTTATGATGAAGACTATTGAATTCAGATGGGATTTATTGGAAAGAATTAAATGCAGCTCTGAAGATTGGGAACTCGACGAAGGTAAGGAGTTAGGTATAACACCTAAGTTTGATTGTGTTACATCTTTTATGGATACCGATGTTTTTCGTGAATTTAGCACTAAATATGGACTTGACTCTGAGATAGTAGCTTCTTTCTGTGATAGATCCCCTATACTTGTGGGTCATCAATATGCATGATACTAGTATATGATCGGCAATACCTCCGTAATGCGCGCATGCATAGTATCATAAGTTAGTATCTTAGGTTGCCTTATTAATTGCCATGCATGACACAAAGTAGTACAACATTTAATACAATACGGTATCATGATATGATACCACACCCTCTCTTTCCTCATTTAACTATGTGCCACATCATCCAAAAAGTCTAGTTGGCATGCATCATACCGCTTGATACTCCCATATTACGACAAGCCTTATTAGGGTGGCCATAGTGGGGGTATCATAGCCGGTATCATGCACTCGGGAATAGAAAATATGATGATGTGGCAAAGAAGCAGTAACATAGGTAGATACCGTAACATATATATATATATATATATATATATATATATATATATATATATATATATATATATATGTTATACTACTTTGTGCCATGCATGGCCATAAATACGGTCATCTATGATATATACTACTCTAATATATGCACTATGAAGGTACGTACGTAGTATCATACACTAGTATCATATGCATGATACTATATATATATATATATATATATAGTATATGATACTCCCCACTATATAAGGCTGGCCATAGTGGTGGTATCATGGCCGACGATGTCATGCACTCGGAAATAGCAAGTATGCTGATGTGGCAAAGAATTAAATATATATATAAAGAGGGTTAGAGTAACATATAGGTAGATACCGTATCATGTTAAATGCGATGCTAATTTGTGTCATGCATGGCAATAAATATGATCTATATATGATACTATACTCTATGTATTATACTATGCGCTATAATTAGTTAAAGGTAGTAGCATACACTAGTATCATATATACTGTATATTCATGATACTAGTATATGACACTCTCCACTATACTCGTGATTTCTTATCGTGGAAAAAAATTGGAGGCGAAACGATGAACTCATGTTTTCATTCGAACAAAAATATGATGTTAGGTAATGTAAATGTTTTCAAAGAGCACACGGTTCACTCACGAAAGCCGTGTGTCCACTAAACCGTGGCCGATGCACCCCACCCCTCTGCCACGCGCGCGATCTGAGTCGTGCGTTCAGATTGGCCAGAACGCAAACCCCACGGATCGTACGTCTGCACTGTTGGATTCTCCTTGATCGAACGGCGATCCTCATCCCTTTCGACATCACATGTAAATGTTTTCAAATTGCCCCTCCCCAAAAAATGTTTTCAAATAGCACACGGTTCACACATGAAAACCGTGTGCCTACCAAACCGTGGCCGATGCCCCCCCTTTGCTGCGCGCAAGATCTGAGTCGTGCGTTCTGATTGGCCAGAACCCAAACCCCACGGATCGTACGTCTGCGCCGTTGGATGCTCCCAGATCGAACGGCAATCCTCACCCCTTTCGACAGGAAATGCAGTCCGGCTAGGAATTGATTTATATGCCAACATGCATGGTAAATGCCAAAAATGTCTTACATATAGCACACGAGACCTGAAATGCGCCTGCAAATCAAACCCGTGGTAAAATTGTGATTGGTTTACGTGGGAAAAATTTCGAGGCGGAATGATGAACTCACGTCTTCATTTCAAAATTAGTACGTCTTCATTTCAAACGAAATTATTCTGTTTGTGCACACGAGCGCTTAGAGGCAACCGTTTGCATAGGCCTTTCCGCGCGCACGGCGACCGGGGATATTTTTCACCCTTTTCACCTAGGCCGCCAACACCCGGAGTCCCCAACACCCCCCCATCGTTGGCCCGCGTTTCACTCAACTAGTCCACCCAATCTGCTTCGCCAACTCCCCCCTTCCCCAGATCCACAACAGAACCCTCTTCGGCGCCGCCGTGCTCACCCCGGCCATGTGCCCGCTCTTCAGCGTCAATCCTACCTCCACTGCCGTTCCCAACACATGGCGGCCCGCGCCTCGCCGTCTTCGTTTGCTCGCCATCCATCCTCGAGCATATCGATGCAGTAACCCTCGCCTCTCCTATGGTCCGGCTGGGTTTGCATTAAGAAGCCTGTTAGTTACTGCTCTCCATCGCGGTGAGGCATATTTCCTCGCAATCCCTCGTCCAATTTCGTTCCGTATGTTCCCAAATTGGCTATAAAATAATGAAGAGCGTATATATGTTCATTATCTACCTTCCTTACTACATATAAGTTGTATTTGTTCCAATAAGTTACTGCCTATTTACAGATCACGGGCGCCCGAGTCACAAAAGCTTAACAAATTAGCCGTACATTTTCTAAATTATTGCATGGCATGTTTAGAAAGCTTGATACCAAGTTGTTAGTTCCTGAGTTTCGCATGTGTTCTCTGTAGATGCCAAGTAGCAGCGATAGCACTCATGCTTCAGGCCATGTATGTTCATCTGATTCGGACAACCCTAGGTCTTCAGTAGATTGTGGGGGATCAAGTAGCCTTGAATGGGATAGAGCTGCAGCAATTACCCTTCCGGTCAGGACATGGAGGAACACTCCAAGGAAGCCCACACACCAGCCTAAAGGTGTATATGAAGTAACCGAGATTGATTTAAAGTCTTGGGCTCCAACTAAACCAGATAAAGCATGCATGAGGTTCAGGAGTGTGTGTGGATTTGTTGGCAGGGCAAGGCTCAACATTAATCTGCCGGGGTTTCGGAAGGCTAACACAGAAACACGGCGAAGGATAGTCCAGGAGATCATGGATCACTTCAACGTTCCAGAGCAGTGGAGAATGCAGGTGGAACACGCTGCACTGAAGAAGGCTAGGGATGCTTGGAGAAACTAGAAGCACGTGATGTACAAGAAGTACTTGAGTGAAGGCAAGGACCCAATCCCCGCATACCCCCAAATTACAAAGGCGGACTGGGCAAAATTCAAAAGGGTGAGGGCTACTAAAGAGTTTGCTGAGAAGAGTTTCAAGCAATCGGAACTTCAGAAGAAGAACATACACCCTCACCGTATGGGTGTGGCAGGATACTATGGCATGAAACGGATATGGGAACAGGAGGACAAAGAAGTAGTAGCGGCGGGTGGGAATCCGGCCTTTAGTGAAATCAGGGGCGAATGCCCCAGAGACTACTTGCGGGCACGTGCAAAGAGGCATGATGACGGAACTTATTACTTTGAAAATGCACGTGACGCCAAACTGTATGAAGTGATGTTAGAGGCTTCCAAGATCCCTGGAAGGTTCTACAGGAACTCAGGGCCATGTGACATTCTGTCCATTGCTGTGGAAACAAAAGAGCCCCATGGCCGTGCAAGGGGTATAGGTGTTAATGTCCCGCACAGAGGGCTTTCACACTCAGCAAAGAAAAGAGGCTCAACATGAAAAAAGCAAGGAGTGAAATGAAGCAGAATGCATTGTATGAAAGGTTGAGGAAGTATATTTATCCGGCTGTTCAAAAGGATGTTGAGGAGTAAATGATGATGCAGAAGACTCTAACACTGACAGATAGCCAGCAGATGGGAGGGGAGGCGGGCATGGAGGATGTTCCTTATTGCGCGACAACACTGCACAAGAGTAGTTGTGCATCAGCTCACCCCAGCGACACTGAGACTGCAGCTACTCGTGATGATGCTATATCTGATCTATCTGGAATGAAAGACAGACTGAAGGGCGTGCTTACACATTATGAAGGTACATTAAAATGTGCAACAGCCTGGGTTTGCCCACCCTTCTTGGAAGATGGCCTCTTCTTGGACAATGTGCCATTGAAGCCGAGCTATGTGAAGTGCTACGTGACTGAAGTAAAGCCTGGATTCAATGAATTTTCTCTGAAGAATGTCCTAGGAGACTTTGATGAGCAAAGGACCTTGGGAGAAACACTGTTACATCACATCAAGTGGCCACGAAAGGAAATAGAGTTCATCGATAGATCCCTGAAGCCCCGCCAAGAGCAACCACTGTCGCCCCTCAACCGATGACGCTCTCCTTACCACAATAGCTCTCACGGGCTGATGCATCAACCTGTGATCAGCCGGCCCGACTTTGTGGCATACAGGCCATGTCATCCTCCGCCCAAAGCAGCCAGTGGCAAGGCCTACAACTCCTGAAGACGCACCACCGGTTCAGATGCCGGCCGCTGAAGCCGCGGGGGGAGACCCAGCTGGAGCACATGCTCAGTAGACCAACCTGGTGGAACAGACTGCTAAGCAGTATGATGCTTCAGAACCGCCTGCTAAGCAGTCTGTAGGTCTAGAACCGACTGCTCATCAGTCCGTCGGTCCGCAGTCGCGTGATCAGCATACCAATGCGTCAGCACTTCCTGCTCAGCAAACCAACGCATTGGCACAGCCTCCTCAGCACACCGACAAGTTGGCACCACCTGCGCAGAAACCCGACATAGCTTCAACGCATGGTCAGTAGTCCGATGCCTCTGCTCCTACAGCCCAGCAGTCCGTCACAGCAGCACTGCCAGCTCAGCGGTCCGGCATAGTTAAACAGTCTGCTAAGCAGTCCGTCCAAGCTTCACCGTCTGCTCGGCAGTCTACCTTGCAGGCAACCAGACGTTCTGCCAGAAATACTTCAAGTACCAAGAATGAAATGGCCAAAAAGGCTACACGCATGACCATGAGGAAGCGCAACGGGAGAGTGAAGAGGAAAGAGAATGATTGCCTCTTACTTAAAGCACTCATCGCCCAGAACCAAATTAACAGCAGCTTGCTCGAATCTGGGAGTAATATTATTTCTGACGCCATGGATGATGAAGAAGTACGTTTGCTGCTTGCTAAAAGTAAAGCAGACGTACTTGAAGCACACAATTACGTCCATCGCCAGCCATCTCTTGTTGGCGAATACTTTGATGAGTGCAGCTCCGGTTGCCGTGAGTTACATGAATATTGCATGGATCAAATGTCAGCAAGTCATCATGCTTTGCTAGTCCACTACAATAGAGATCATTTCCGACACGATGCTGGTTCCATCAATGTGAGTTTCGAGGACTTACATCTCTTCTTCACCTTCAACGTGCTCGATACCACTCTTGTTAGATGCCTGATTTTGTAAGTACTTAACAAACTCTGATCAACTTCTCCATACAAGGCTGTAAATGATAAAGAGCTAACTGCAATTTATTCCTCTCAGGGGATTGAACACGAAGCAATACCACCTCAAACTGGATTAGGCCTTTACCTTCACTGCAAGGGGACAAACTGTTGGGGAACGTAGTAATTTCAAAAAATTTCCTACGCACACGCAAGATCATGGTGATGCATAGCAACGAGAGGGGAGAGTGTTGTCCACGTACCCTCGTAGACCGAAAGCGGAAGCGTTAACACAACGCGGTTGATGTAGTCGTACGTCTTCACGATCCGACCGATCAAGTACCGAACGCACGGCACCTCCGAGTTCAGCACACGTTCAGCTCGATGACGTCCCTCGAACTCCGATCCAGCCGAGTGTTGACGGAGAGTTTTGTCAGCACGACGGCGTGGTGACGATGATGATGTTCTACCGACGCAGGGCTTCGCCTAAGCACCGCTACGATATTACCGAGGTGTAATATGGTGGAGGGGGGCACCGACACGGCTAAAAGATCGTAGATCAATTGTGTGTAGAGAGGTGCCCCCCTGCCCCCGTATATAAAGGAGCAAGGGGGAGGCCGCCGGCCAAGGAGGAGAGGCGCGCCTAGGAGGAGTCCTACTCCTACCGGGAGTAGGACTCCCCCCTTTCCATGTTGGAATAGGAGAGGAAGGGGGAAGAGGTGGAGGGGAGGAAGGAAGGGGGGTGCCGCCCCCTCTCCTTGTCCTATTCGGACTGGGTGGGGAAGGGGGGCGCGGCCCTGCCCTGGCCTCCTCTCCTCTCTTCCACCTAGGCCCACTAAGGCCCATTAAGTTACCGCGGGGTTCCGGTAACCTCCCGGTACTCCGGAAAAATCCCGATTTCACCCGGAACACTTCCGATGTCCAAACATAGGCTTCCAATATATCAATCTTTATGTCTCGACCATTTCGAGACTCCTCGTCATGTCCGTGATCACATCCGGGACTCCGAACAACCTTCGGTACATCAAAACATATAAACTCATAATATAATTGTCATCGTAACGTTAAGCGTGCGGACCCTACGGGTTCGAGAACTATGTAGACATGACCGAGACACCTCTCCGGTCAATAACCAATAGCGGAACCTGGATGCTCATATTGGTTCCCACATATTCTACGAAGATCTTTGTCGGTCAGACCGCATAACAACATACGTTGTTCCCTTTGTCATCGGTATGTTACTTGCCCGAGATTCGATCATCGGTATCTCGATACCTAGTTCAATCTCGTTACTGGCAAGTCTCTTTACTCATTCCATAATACATCATCCCGCGACTAACTCATTAGTCACAATTCTTGCAAGGCTTATAGTGATGTGTATTACTGAGTGGGCCCAGAGATACCTCTCCGACAATCGGAGTGACAAATCCTAATCTCAAAATACGCCAACCCAACAAGTACCTTCGGAGACACCTGTAGAGCACCTTTATAATCACCCAGTTACGTTGTGACGTTTGGTAGCACACAAAGTGTTCCTCCGGTAAACGGGAGTTGCATAATCTCATAGTCATAGGAACATGTATAAGTCATGAAGAAAGCAATAGCAACATACTAAACGATCGAGTGCTAAGCTAACGGAATGGGTCAAGTCAATCACATCATTCTCCTAATGATGTGATCCCGTTAATCAAATGACAACTCATGTCTATGGCTAGGAAACATAACCATCTTTGATCAACGAGCTAGTCAAGTAGAGGCATACTAGGGACACTCTGTTTGTCTATGTATTCACACATGTATCAAGTTTCCGGTTAATACAATTCTAGCATGAATAATAAATATTTATCATGATATAAAGAAATAAATAATAACTTTATTATTGCCTCTAGAGCATATTTCCTTCTGTCTCCCACTTGCACTAGAGTCAATAATCTAGTTCACATCGCCATGTGATTTAACATAAATAGTTCACATCACCTTGTGATTAACACCCATAGTTCACATCGTCATGTGACCAACACCCAAAGGGTTTACTAGAGTTAGTAATCTAGTTCACATCGCTATGTGATTAACACCCAAAGAGTACTAAGGTCTGATCATGTTTTGCTTGTGAGATAATTTTAGTCAACGGGTCTGTCACATTCAGATCCGTAAGTATTTTGCAAATTTCTATGTCTACAATGCTCTGCACGGAGCTACTCTAGCTAATTGCTCCCACTTTCAATATGTATCTAGACCGAGACTTAGAGTCATCTAGATTAGTGTCAAAACTTGCATCGACGTAATCCTTTACGACGAACCTTTTGTCACTTCCATAATCGAGAAACATATCCTTATTCCACTAAGGATAATTTTGACCGCTGTCCAGTGATCTACTCCTAGATCACTATTGTACTCCCTTGCCAAAATCAGTGTAGGGTATACAATAGATCTGGTACACAACATGGCATACATTATAGAACCTATGGCCAAGGCATAGGGAATGACTTTCATTCTCTTTCTATCTTCTGCCGTGGTCGGGCTTTGAGTCTTACTCAATTTCACACCATGTAACACAGGCAAGAACTCTTTATTTGACTGTTCTATTTTGAACTACTTCAAAATCTTGTTAAGGTATGTACTCATTGAAAAACTTATCAAGTGTCTTGATCTATCTCTATAGATCTTGATGCTCAATATGTAAGCAGCTTCACCGAGGTCTTTCTTTGAAAAACTCCTTTCAAACACTCCTTTATGCTTTGCAGAATAATTCTACATTATTTTCGATCAACAATATGTCATTCACATATACTTATCAGAAATGCTGTAGTGCTCCCACTCACTTTCTTGTAAATACAGGCTTCACCGCAAGTCTGTATAAAACTATATCCTTTGATCAACTTATCAAAGCGTATATTCCAACTCCGAGATGCTTGCACCAGCCCATAGATGGATCGCTGGAGCTTGCATATTTTGTTAGCACTTTTAGGATTGACAAAACCTCCTGGTTGCATCATATACAACTCTTCTTTAATAAATCCATTAAGGAATGCAGTTTTGTTTATCCATTTGCCATATTTCATAAAATGCGGCAATTGCTAACATGATTCAGATAGACTTAAGCATAGATACGAGTGAGAAACTCTCATCGTAGTCAACACCTTGAACTTGTCGAAAACCTTTTTGCGACAATTCTAGCTTTGTAGACAGTAACACTACTATCACTGTATGTCTTCCTCTTGAAGATCCATTTAATCTCAATGGCTCGTCGATCATTGGGCAAGTCAATCAAAGTCCATACTTTGTTCTCATATATGGATCTTATCTCAGATTTCATGGCCTCAAGCCATTTCGCGGAATCTGGGCTCATCATCGCTTCCTCAAAGTTTGTAGGTTCGTCATGGTCAAATAACATGACCTCTAGAACAGGATTACCGTACCACTCTGGTGTGGATCTCACTCTGGTTTACCTACGAGGTTTGGTAGTAACTTGACCTGAAGTTACATGATCATCATCATTAAACTTCCTCACTAATTGGTGTAGGAGTCATAGGAACAGATTTCTGTGATGAACTACTTTCCAATAAGGGAGCAGGTACAGTTACCTCATCAAGTTCTACTTTCCTCCCACTCACCTCTTTCGAGAGAAACTCCTTCTCTAGAAAGGATCCATTCTTAGCAACGAATGTCTTCCTTCGGATCTGTGATAGAAGGTGTACCCATCTGTCTCCTTTTGGTATCCTATGAAGACACATTTCTCCGATTTGGGTTTGAGCTTATCAGGATGAAACCTTTTCACATAAGCATCGCAACCCCAAACTTTAAGAAACGACAACTTTGGTTTCTTGCCAAACCACAGTTCATAAGATGTCGTCTCAACGGATTTAGATGGTACCCTATTTAACGTGAATGCAGCTGTCTCTAATGCATAACCCCAAAACGATAGTGGTAGATCGGTAAGAGGCATCATATATCGCACCATATCTAATAAAGTACGGTTACGATGTTCGGACATACCATTACATTGTGGTGTTCCAGGTGGCGTAAGTAGTGAAACTATTTCATATTGTTTTAACTGAAGGCCAAACTCATAACTCAAATACTCTTCTCCACGATCAGATCATAGAAACTTTATTTTCTTGTTACGATGATTTTCCACTTCACTCTGAAATTATATGAACTTTTTAAATGTTTCAGACTTCTGTTTCATTAAGTAGATATACCCATATCTGCTCAAATCATCTGTGAAGGTCAGAAAATAATGATACCTGCTACGAGCCTCAATATTCATCGGACCACATACATCTGTATGTATGATTTCCAACAAATCTGTTGCTCTCTCCATAGTTCCGGAGAACGGCGTTTTAGTCATCTTGCCCATGAGGCACGGTTCGCAAGCATCAAGTGATTCATAATCAAGTGATTCCAAAATCCCATCAGTATGGAGTTTCTTCATGCGCTTTACACCAATATGACCTAAACAGCAGTGCCACAAATAAGTTGCACTATCATTATTAACTTTGCATCTTTTGGCTTCATTATTATGAATATGTGTATCACTACGATCGAGATCCAACAAACCATTTTATTGGATGTATGACCATAGAAGGTTTTATTCATGTAAACAGAACAACAATTATTCTCTAATTTAAATGAATAAACGTATTGCAACAAACATGATCAAATCATATTCATGCTCAACGCAAACACCAAATAACACTTATTTAGTTTCAACACTAATCCCGAAAGTATAGGGAGTGTGCGATGATGATCATATCAATCTTGGAACTACTTCCAACACATCATCACCTCGCCTTTTACTAGTCTCTGTTTATTCTGCAGCTCCCGTTTCGAGTTACTACTCTTAGCAACTGAACCAGTATCAAATACCGAGGGGTTGCTATAAACACTAGTAAAGTACACATCAATAACATGTATATCCAATATACCTTTGTTCACTTTGCCATCCTTCTTATCCACCAAATACTTGGGGTAGTTCCGCTTCCAGTGACCAGTCCCTTTGCAGTAGAAGCACTTAGTCTCAGGCGCAGACTTAGGCTTCTTCACTTGAGCAGCAACTTGCTTGCCGTTCTTCTTGAAGTTCCTCTTCTTCCCTTTGCCCTTTTCTTGAAACTAGTGGTCTCGTCAACCATCAACACTTGATGTTTTTCTTGATTTCTACCTTCGTCGATTTCAGCATCACGAAGAGCTCGGGAATTACTTTCGTCATCCCTTGCATACTATAGTTCATCACGAAGTTCTACTAACTTGGTGATGGTGACTAGAGAATTCTGTCAATCACTATTTTATCTGGAAGATTAACTCCCACTTGATTCAAGCGATTGTAGTACCCAGACAATCTGAGCACATGCTCACTGCTTGAGCTATTCTCCTCCATCTTTTAGCTATAGAACTTTGTTGGAGACTTCATATCTCTCAACTCGGGTATTTGCTTGAAATATTAACTTCAACTCCTGGAACATCTCATATGGTCCATGACGTTCAAAACGTCTTTGAAGTCCCGATTCTAAGCCGTTAAGCATGGTGCACTAAACTATCAAGTAGTCATCATATTGAGCTAGCCAAACATTCATAACGTCTGCATCTGCTCCTGCAATAGGTCTGTCACCTAGCGGTGCATCAAGGACATAATTCTTCTGTGCAACAATGAGGATAATCCTCAGATCACGGATCCAATCCGCATCATTGCTACTAACATCTTTCAACATAATTTTTCTCTAGGAACATATCAAAATAAACATAGGGAAGCAACAACGGGAGCTATTGATCTACAACATAATTTGCAAAATACTATCAGGACTAAGTTCATGATAAATTTAAGTTCAATTAATCATATTACTTAAGAACTCCCACTTAGATAGACATCCCTCTAATCCTCTAAGTGATCACGTGATCCATATCAACTAAACCATGTCCGATCATCACGTGAGATGGAGTAGTTTCAATGGTGAACATCACTATGTTGATCATATCTACTATATGATTCACGCTCGACCTTTCGGTCTCCGTGTTCCGAGGCCATATCTGCATATGCTAGGCTCGTCAAGTTTAACCTGAGTATTCCGCGTGTGCAACTGTTTTTCACCCGTTGTATTTGAACGTAGAGCCTATCACACCCGATCATCACGTGGTGTCTCAGCACGAAGAACTTTCGCAACGGTGCATACTCAGGGAGAACACTTTTATCTTGAAATTTTAGTGAGAGATCATCTTATAATGCTACCGTCAATCAAAGCAAGATAAGATGCATAAAAGATAAACATCACATGCAATCAATATAAGTGATATGATATGGCCATCATCATCTTGTGCTTGTGATCTCCATCTCCGAAGCACCGTCATGATCACCATCGTCACCGGCGCGACACCTTGATCTCCATCGTAGCATCGTTGTCGTCTCGCCAACAATTACATGGCGATTGCATTTCATACAATAAAGCGACAACCATATGGCTCCTGCCAGTTGCCGATAACTCGGTTACAAAACATGATCATCTCATACAATAAAATATAGCATCATGTCTTGACCATATCACATCACAACATGCTCTGCAAAAACAAGTTAGACGTCCTCTACTTTGTTGTTGCAAGTTTTACGTGGCTGCTACGGGCTTAGCAAGAACCGTTCTTACCTACGCATCAAAACCACAACGATAGTTTGTCAAGTTGGTGCTGTTTTAACCTTCGCAAGGACCGGGCGTAGCCACACTCGGTTCAACTAAAGTGAGAGAGACAGACACCCGCCAGTCACCTTTAAGCAACGAGTGCTCGCAACGGTGAAACCAGTCTCGCGTAAGCGTACGCATAATGTCGGTCCGGGCCGCTTCATCTCACAATACCGCTGAACCAAAGTATGACATGCTGGTAAGCAGTATGACTTATATCGCCCACAACTCACTTGTGTTCTACTCATGCATAACATCAACACATAAAACCAGGCTCGGATGCCACTGTTGGGGAACGTAGTAATTTCAAAAAAATTCATACGCACACGCAAGATCATGGTGATGCATAGTAACGAGAGGGGAGAGTGTTCTCCACGTACCCTCGTGGAACGAAAGCGGAAGCGTTAACACAATGCGGTTGATGTAGTCGTACGTCTTCACGATCCGACCGATCAAGTACCGAACGCACGGCACCTCCGAGTTTAGCACATGTTCAGCTCGATGACGTCCCTCGAACTCCGATCCAGCCGAGTGTTGAGGGAGAGTTTCGTCAGCACGACGGCGTGGTGACGATGATGATGTTCTACCGATGCAGGGCTTCGCCTAAGCACCGCTACGATATTATCGAGGTGTAATATGGTGGAGGGGGCACCGCACACGGCTAAAAGATCGTAGATCAATTGTGTGTAGAGAGGTGCCCCCTGCCCCCGTATATAAAGGAGCAAGGGGGAGGCCGCCGGCCAAGGAGGAGAGGCATGCCTAGGAGGAGTCCTACTCCTACCGGGAGTAGGACTCCCCCCTTTCCATGTTGGAATAGGAGAGGAAGGGGGAAGAGGTGGAGGGGAGGAAGGAAGGGGGGGCGCCGCCCCCTCTCCTTGTCCTATTCGGACTGGGGGGGAAGGGGGGTGCGGCCCTGCCCTGGCCTCCTCTCCTCTCTTCCACCTAGGCCAACTAAGGCCCATTAAGTTACCGCGGGGTTCCGGTAACCTCCCGGTACTCCGGAAAAATACCGATTTCACCCGGAACACTTCCGATGTCCAAACATAGGCTTCCAATATATCAATCTTTATGTCTCGACCATTTCGAGACTCCTCGTCATGTCCGTGATCACATCCGGGACTCCGAACAACCTTCGGTACATCAAAACATATAAACTCATAATATAATTGTCATCGTAACGTTAAGCGTACGGACCCTACGGGTTCGAGAACTATGTAGACATGACCGAGACACCTGTCCGGTCAATAACCAATAGCGGAACCTGGATGCTCATATTGGTTCCCACATATTTTACGAAGATCTTTATCGGTCAGACTGCATAACAACATACGTTGTTCCCTTTGTCATCGGTATGTTACTTGCCCGAGATTCGATCGTCGGTATCTCGATACCTAGTTCAATCTCGTTACCGGCAAGTCTCTTTACTCGTTCCGTAATACATCATCCCGCAACTAACTCATTAGTCACAATGCTTGCAAGGCTTATAGTGATGTGTATTACTGAGTGGGCCCAGAGATACCTCTCCGACAATCGGAGTGACAAATCCTAATCTCGAAATACGCCAACCCAACAAGTACCTTCGGAGACACCTGTAGAGCACCTTTATAATCACCCAGTTACGTTGTGACGTTTGGTAGCACACAAAGTGTTCCTCCGGTAAACGGGAGTTGCATAATCTCATAGTCATAGGAACATGTATAAGTCATGAAGAAAGCAATAGCAACATACTAAACGATCGAGTGCTAAGCTAACGGAATGGGTCAAGTCAATCACATCATTCTCCTAATGATGTGATCCCGTTAATCAAATGACAACTCATGTCTATGGCTAGGAAACATAACCATCTTTGATCAACGAGCTAGTCAAGTAGAGGCATACTAGTGACACTCTGTTTGTCTATGTATTCACACATGTATCAAGTTTCCGGTTAATACAGTTCTAGCATGAATAATAAACATTTATCATGATGTAAGGAAATAAATAATAACTTTATTATTGCCTCTAGAGCATATTTCCGTCACGAACCAGTATAAACTCCTCGTGTCCTTTGTCCTGTTTAACCCCTTTAAGCTAATCTTGTTGCGGTGGCTCCATGACTAAGTCCTCACACTAGGACATCTGCCGTCACAATTCCACGATAGTTGGCGCCCATCGTGGGGCTATCGCACGATGGTTTCGAGTACTTAGAGGGCAACTTCGAAGGGCTCAAGGGATACGCGGTGGGCCGGATGACCAAGAGTCGTCGCGGCAAACTCTACATCGACGACGCAGGCTGGGGCCCCGAGGCCAGCTCGATTGAGTACAGGTACCGGGCCCCCTTCGGCGGAATTCATGTTTTCATTGGCAAGATCAGCAAACCGGGCCCTGAGCCGGACATCTGCACCGACATCATCGAGACGGCTCAGCGTGCCAGACCCGCCTGAGTTCAACCCGCCATGAAGCGTGCCTTCGTGGGATTCATTAACGGTGCGGAATCTGAGTCAGTATCTGACGGTGAGACGGTTGTCTATTCAGAAGGCGAGTCATCCACCGGTGAGACCGAGTCATTGTACCAACTGCAAGATGGCCGGCTTGGGGGCAGTTCCGATGGTGACAGTATTCCGGACCCATGCGAGCCGCCAAACCGGGTTGCGATCTTCATGGCCGGTACGCAGCCGGTACAGCATTCTTCAACTCCAGCGGCAATGATTTTCGGATCAGCAGCGGCGATGGCAGCCGGGGTAGGAGGCCCGGTGCGTCCGTCGGCTCAGGCCTTAACTGATTTGCTGGATAAACTGGCAGCTTTGTTAACAACGGTGGTTAACCCGGCGGAACAGGATCCGCATAATGCGACGGTTGCAAAATTGCGTGATGAGATATCACAGGCCAAGGAGGAACTGAACGTAGAAAACACTAGGATGGCCGAGAAGCGGGCCGCTTTGGATGCTCAGGCACATCGGATTCAGTCGGAGTCTTACCGGCTCATGCTAGATCAAAACGCTTCAAACGATGTCATGAGAAGGAGGCATCGGAGTCATCTACCCCCGGTTTACGAGGCAAGAAACTTCTTTAACACGCCAGGAGCAGGAACCAGTAACCCGGCAGTGGTAAACCGGGTCGAGACACCTGGGACAGGTACGCCGGTTCAACCACATACGACGGACCCGCCTCATCAGAGCAATAACCCGCCGCAGCACGTGCCGATGCCACCGGGTCATTACTCTAACCCTTTGGATAACATGATCGCTGCAGCGTCACGATTGGCGGCCCTCTCGGTTGAAGGCGAGTCTCCTATGGTGGTTGAAACATGGAGGGCTAGAGAGCTCCATCAGACTGCTTTGGTTCAGCAGTAGGCTTATTCTTACAGCCGTG
Organism: Aegilops tauschii subsp. strangulata; assembly: GCF_002575655.3. Lineage (NCBI taxonomy): Eukaryota > Viridiplantae > Streptophyta > Magnoliopsida > Poales > Poaceae > Aegilops > Aegilops tauschii. The sequence goes on along the minus strand of NC_053039.3, from coordinate 72,053,531 downwards.
ACAGGATTCATTCCACCCCTCTCCCAAGCCGGAGTTACAGCAGGCATATCGACGAACCGACTGTGTCAAGCAGTGCACGGAACCATAACCCGCCGCGTGGTCATAACCCGGCGGGCGGTGGTGCTGAGGCTCAGAACGTAGTGGATCAACGTAGAGCACGTCGAGAGGCCGAGATAGCAGCGCAGTATGCGGCCCGTCAACCTTCTCCGGTTCGTCCGACAACTTCGGTGGTGCCAGGTGTAACCTTCAGGAATTTGGGCGTGCCGTGCTTAGTGCCGGCTCTACGTAATGAGCGTCTGCCCAAGGATTTTAAGGGTCCCCGTAAGGTGCCTAACTATACAACCGATTTACCTCCTGAAGCATGGGTCGAGAGTTATGAGATGGCCATGGAGCTGCTAGATGTTAGCGATGCTGCATGTGCTAAATATTTCCCCCTAATGTTGGAAGGAACGTCCCACACCTGGTTGAAGGGGCTCCCTGCCAACACCACTGGGTCCTGGGCCGAGTAAAAATCCCGGTTTATTCAGAACTTCAAGGATACATGCAAGCAGCCTATGTCAATTGTGGATTTAGCCTCCTGTGTCCAGGAGGAAGGTGAGTCAACAACCCATTGGGTGCGCCGGGTCTCAACAATCCTGCACTCGTCTGATCGCATTAATGCCGACTCAGCAGTATTGATGCTGGAGAACAATTGCCGGTTCATGCCCCTAAAGCAGAAGTTGGGATGGCTCAAACGTCACTGCAATGACATAGGGACACTCATGGCGGCTTTGGTTAAGTATGCTGAGTCTGATGGTACCAAGGACCCCGAGTCTGATGATGAAAAGCTAGGGAAGGGAAGGAAGAGCAGCAGCACCAGAGGACAGCAGCATAACCCGACGAATTAGGGAGGCAACGGTAAGCACAAGGCTGATAATAACTTGGACTTTGTGGCTAACACCAACATGCAGAATAATGGCCAGCGCCGTAAGGGTAAACCGCCCCCACAGACTACAGGATCAGGCATTAATCTTGAGCACCTGTTGAATCAGCCCTGCCCAAGGCATGGTACGCGAGAAAGACCGTCCGACCACCTCTGGAAGGATTGCTTCATCATGAAGGAGTTCAAAAATTCAAATCTTTTTCAGGACAGTCATGGGCCAGGTGGCGGTTCAGGGTCCGGCTCTCATGGACCGGGTTATGGCGGCTCTAACTCCGGGTTCCAAGGAAATCAAGGCATTCATGGCAACCAAGGTGGTTACAACCAGCAGCATAATCAGGGGGGTCAACAGCAGCAACGGTCGGGTTATCAGAGCAACCCGAAGCAGTTGAATAGTGGACAGTATCATGTCTTCACCACTAGCTTATGCAAGCATGACCAGAAGCTTCATAAGAGGGCAGTGAACTCCGTCGAACCGGTAGTTCCCCGTTATTTGTGCTAGCCTGAGCAGCCCATTGTGTGGAGTTGGGAAGATCACCCGCCCCGATTTGATAATCCGGGTCACCTGGTGTTGGTGGTGGCACCTCAGGTTGGAGGGTACAAGTTCACCAAGGTACTCATGGATGGAGGGAGTAGCATCAATATTCTGTATTATGATACTTTCCGTCGCATGGGGTTGACAGATAAAAATCTTAAACCATCGAACACTGTTTTCCATGGCGTGGTGCCTGGTAAGTCGGCATACCCAGTTGGTAAGATAGCTCTGGAAGTTGCTTTTGGATATGATCATGATTCTAGATCAGAGACTTTGACCTTTAAAGTGGTGAAGATCAAGAGCCCTTATCATGCTCTGTTTGGCCGGCCGGCTTATGCTAAGTTCATGGCCAGACCCTGTTATGTTTATCTGTAGCTCAAGATGCCGGGTCATAAGGGGACCATCACAGTATATGGGAGCCGGGAGATAGCTTTGGAGTGTGAAGAGGGCGATGCAGCTTATGCTGAGTCGGTTTGTGCAACAGAGGAGTTAAAGTTTTATAAGGAGAATGTTGATCCGGCGGATATGACCTCTTTGAAAAAGCCAACTACAGAGCATGATCCGGCCTTGAAGTTTAAATCGGCTGATGAGACTAAGCTAGTTGATTTCGTTCCTGGCTATTCGTCCAAGCAGTTCAGCATCAGTGCTAATCTGGATCTGAAATAGGAAAGCGCGCTCATCGAGTTCATCCGTGAGAACCGGGACATCTTTGCATGGAAACCTTCTGACATGCCAGGTGTACCGAGGGAACTCGCTGAGCACACTCTCAATGGTCAAGCAGTTTCTTCGTCGCTTCAATGAAGAAAGGCGTAAGGCCATTGGTGAGGAGGTAGCCCGGCTTTTGGCGGCTGGGTTTATCGTTGAAGTTTTTCATCCTGAGTGGTTGGCTAACCCGGTGCCGCTACTTAAGAAGAATGGCACTTGGCACATGTGTGTGGACTACACGGATTTAAACAAGGCTTGTCCGGCTGATCCTTTTGCTCTCCCTCGTATTGATCAGATTATTGATGCTACGGCGGGTTGTGAGCGGTTGATTTTCTTGGATGTTTATTCTGGTTATCATCAGATCAAGATGGTAGTTAAGGACCAGGAGAAAACAGCTTTTATAACCCCCTTTGGAGCCTTCTGCAATGTGTCTATGCCTTTTGGGCTCAAGAGTACCCAGGTGACTTATCAGCGATGTGTGCAGAATTGTCTTCATAATCAGATTGGGCGCAATGTTCATGCTTATGTGGATGATATTGTGGTAAAGTCCAGGAAGGAGACATTGGTAGATGATTTGAAGGAAACCTTTGATAATCTCCGGGTCTATAAAATGATGCTTAACCCGGCCAAGTGTGTCTTTGGTGTACCGGCAGGCAAGCTCTTGGGCTTTCTGGTGTCTAACAGGGGCATTGAAGCTAATCTGGATAAGATCAAAGCCATTACTTCTCTGGCTAAACCGGAGTGTATCAATGATGTTCAACGTCTGGCGGGTCGTATTGCGACGCTAAGCTGGTTCATAAGCCGCTTAGGAGAGAAGGCCATCCCTCTGTATCAGATGATGAAAAAGACAGACAACTTTGTCTGGAGTGATGCCGCTAATGCAACATTGGAGGACTTGAAGAAGCAGTTAGCCGAGCCACCTATTCTTGCTGCCCCTGTTGATAAAGAGCAGTTGTTGTTATATGTGGCTGCCAATGCCCGGGCTGTCAGCGTGGCTATTGTAGTGGAGCGAAAGGCGGCAGGCAAGGAATATCCGGTTCAACGGCCGGTTTATTATATCAGCGAGGTGCTTATTGAGTCCAAGCAGAGATATCCGCATTGGCAGAAGCTTGTGTATGGAGTTTTCATGGCAAGCCGGAAGCTTAAGCAACTGTGGTCAGTTCTGCTCCGTTGGGGGATATTATTCAGAACAGAGAAGCCATAGGTCGGATAGCCAAGTGGGCCATTGAACTTGGACCTCATGGTTTGAAGTATATGCCTCGCACGGCCATCAAGTCTCAAGCACTGGTGGATTTCATCAATGACTGGACAGAGCTGCATATGCCTGAGGAAAAGCCAGATAACACGTATTGGACTATTCACTTTGATGGGTCTAGGCAATTGGAGGGCTCGGGGGCTGGAGTTGTGCTAGCTTCCCCTCGAGGTGATAAATTTTGTTATGTTCTCTGTTTGATGTTCCCTTACACTAACAATGCAGCTGAATATGAGGCTTTACTCCACGGTCTTCGGATGGCTATGGAGATGAACTTAAGTCGGGTACGGTGTTTTGGCGACTCAGATTTGGTGGCTCAACAAGTCTCTGGTACTTGGGATTCCAAGGATCCACTTATGGCGACTTATCGACGAGAGGTGGACGTTATTGCTGGTCACTTTAAGAGTTATCAAGTTGAGCATGTTGATCGGCGAAAGAATGAAGCGGCTGCTGCCTTAAGCCGGTTGGGTTCTCAACGTAAACTGGTGCCGCCTAATGTCTTTCTTGACGTTTTGCATAACCCGTCGGTCAAGTTACCTACAGAGGAGGATTTGGCTATTCCTGACCCGGAAGCTCAGTTGGTGGTGGCTCTTCATGTTATCCCTGATTGGGCGGTTTCATATTTGGCTTATATGACCCGGGGCGAGTTACCTGATGATGAAACTTTGGCCATGCAAATAACCCGGCGATCCAAGTCAATGACTATTGTCAATGGCGATTTACATCATTGCAGTGTCACAGGGGCATTTCAGCGTTGTGTTTCTCCTGAAGAAGGCTGTGAGATCCTGCATGAGATACACGAAGGGGATTGTGGTCATCATGCCGGTTCAAAATCTCTAGTAGCCAAGGCTTTTCGTCACGGTTTCTATTGGCTGATGGCTCATGCTGATGCTGAAGACTTGGTCAAAAAATGTGATGGTTGTCAGAAGTTTTCACGTCGAGCTCATGTTCCAGCTCAGGAGCTAAGGATGATCCCAGTCACTTGGCCATTTGCAACTTGGGGGCTTGATATGGTTGGGCCTTTTAAGAGGTCCAAGGATAAGAAGACCCACCTTTTGGTGGTGGTTGATAAGTTCACTAAGTGGGTAGAGGCAGAGCCGGTCAGTAAGTGTGATGCAGCCACGGCGGTTCAATTCATGAAGAAGGTGATTTTCCGTTTTGGCTTTCCACACAGCATTATAACAGATAATGGCACTAATCTCTCCAAAGGTGCTATGAAAGAATTTTGTCAACGTGAGCACATCCGGCTTGATGTATCGTCAGTGGCTCACCCCCAATCTAATGGTCAAGCTGAGAGAGCCAATCAAGAAATCTTGAGAGGCATCAAGCCCCGGCTTATGGTTCCCTTGCAGAGGACGCCAGGTTGTTGGGTAGAGGAGTTGTCTTCCGTGTTATGGAGCATCAACACCACCCCCAACAGATCTACGGGTTATACACCTTTTTTCATGGTCTACGGAGCAGAGGCGGTTCTCCCTAGTGACATCCGTCACGACTCACCTCGTGTGGCGGCCTATGTTGAAGCTAACAATGAAAAGGCAAGTCAGGACGCACTTGACCTGTTAGATGAGGAGTGTGACATCGTAGCGGCTCGCTCGGTGATTTACCAGCAAGATCTGCGCCATTACCACAGCCACCGGGTTAAAACCAGAACTTTTCAAGAAGGCGATCTGGTGCTCCGGCTTATCCAGGATCAGACTGATATGCACAAGTTATCCCCACCTTGGGAAGGACCCTTTGTGGTCAGCAAGAATCTGCACAACGGGTCATGCTACCTTATCGATGTTCGACAGCACAAAGACTCACGTAAGTCGGAGGAGGAGACTCACCGGCCGTGGAATATTGCTCATCTTCGGCCTTATTACACCTGAGCCACAGGCTCTTCTGATGTACATATTTTTAACAATGTATATATTATGATCAATATAATAAATCGGCATCCCTGTTAAAGCAGGGCCTCTATCGTTTTTCCTTAAATGAGTTTTTGGTTACTTGGGGGCTTCCGGCTTATGCACGAAGTTATGACTACCCTTTGAACCGGCTTATAAGCCAACTGAAAAAAAACTTGGGAGCTTGCTACCCAGGTTAAAAGGGACCAAAGAGAGTCTGTTGCAAAAGCATAACTCAAACATAGGTTCCCATTGAGCATAGCTCAGAAATATTGCTTACAGGCTCTTTTGTTCTAAAGAACAAGAATTGCTATAGCCCTTGTGATAGGCTTAAAAGCCAGGCTTGGAAGCCAGGTGTATTCACCTAAAACCCCGGGTTATCCTGCCTTTTTAAGTAAGCCACTCCGCCCAGGTATTCCTGGAATGACCCGCCGAACGTTTGACAAGTCAATCTTATGCAGACCCTGAACTTGTCAAAGTTAAAACGACGATTGGTTAAAGTGAGGTCCATCTTATAAGGTTTGTAAAACAGTTTAACTCAGTGGCCTGGCAGCCCGTGAAAAGCCTCGGATTTCGGCCTCGCAGCCCATGAAAAGCCTCATTTTTTGCTTGTTTTTATTCGACAATTTTTTAGGTTTATTGGATAAGGATTATAAGGTTTTATTGTCACAATTCGCCAGTGTTTATTAACTCGGTTTGGCTTTCGGCTATAAGTCGTCAATACATGATAAAGTAAAATCCGGTGTTTATTAACCCAGCCTGGTTTTTGACTATAAGTCGCCAGTATAAGGTAACATAATATCCGGTGTTTATTAACTCGGCCTGGTTTATTTCATAAACCGGCAATATAATTACCAGTGTTCAAATTTTGGGTTATCACCTTATACTGGCTTGGTAAACCAACAGTGTGATCAAATATCACAGGTATACTATATGCTCAATTATATATGGTTATTCTTAAGTCCAGCCTTGGTTATACACTATGTTATTGGGCAGGATAACCCGTCTAGCGGTAAACCGCCAGGACACTTTTTTATCTGTTATATGCAGGAACAGATTCCACATTGCTAAAAATCATGAGCAGACATAGCATATCTTAACATAGCAGATTAGCAGTGTCATGCAAAGTAAATATGCACGATGGCATAGCAGATCAAGAGTTTAAACTAGCCTATTACAAGGCATTTTGATGCCCAAAAGAATAATTGTTCTCAACAAATTCTTGCAGAATGCAGAAGCTAAAACGGCCCTCCGATTTATGAATCTTCGCCGGGCTGACTTGAAGGTTGCGGATCATCCTGCGCCGGTTCATCTTCCTCTCCTCTACCCAGTGGCTGGAAGTCAATGGTTGTCCAATCGATCCCAGTTAAAGCTTTGAATACAGCTTCATCACTTATAAGTGGGGAGGGATCAACATCAGGGGCATAGGTATCCTTACGGATTGGAGGAATAAGAGTTGGAGCATCATAGGTTGGCGCATTAACTCTCTTGTTGTTGGCATCGTAAATCGACTGATAATGAGAAAGATCAGTCTCTTCAGCCAATTTGCTAGCCAATGGGTGCATTTCCTTCGCCAAGGCTCTAAGGTCTTCATTGTCAAAGTCTGACCCGTCCTCCTTTATGCTTGGATAGTCGTTTCCCACATCAGCCGGATCAAGATCAGGTATCCATGCCTTGGCCCGGGTTAGTGCGGTAAGAGCACCTGCCCTCGCAACTGATCTCTTTAGCTCTTCAAACCGGGCAGGCATCATCGACAGCCTCTCTAATGTTTCCTTGATCAAAGTTGGGGGCGGCTTGTTATGAGAAGCTGTACATATGATCCGTTGTGCGCCAGTATATAATTGTTCTATAAGTGTATAGGCAACCTTCAGTTTCTTCCGCATATCCGAGCCAAGATGAGCAATGCGAGATCCTGCATCATCACAAACGTAGGCAAACCGGCAGGTTATGGGATAATACATGTTTAAAGATTATGAAGAAGTTATTTACCAAAAACGGCAGCAGTCATAACATTTATTTGCTGTTTCAAGCCAGTAAGCTCCTCTGTAACCGGATTAAGGGCCGCTTCAGCGTCCTCAACCCTCTTTAGTAGAGTTGTCTTTTCTGCATCCCAACTTACCCGCTCGCTTTTGAAGCTCTCCTTCAGTTTTTCCATGGCTGCTAAAGCACTGGTCAGCTCTTCCTTGGCCTTGGAAGTTTCTGCTTGTTGAGATTTGATATTTTCTTGAAGGTCGGCGATTTGGGATTCCTTTTTGCTAAGCTCAGCCTGCAAGAGACATGCAATTTATGAGTGGCATTACATATTTGAAGTCCCAAGCACATAACACGTCATATACTTTGCACTTGGGGGCTAATGTCTATTGGTTCTTATAAAAAAATTACAAGTCCCAAGCTCAATACAAGTATTATTCTTGGCACTTGGGGGCTAATGCATATTTGCTCAAGTTCAAACTATGGATTTTTTTCTTCCATCAATCAGCTTGGTGGTCAATCGGTTTATCAAAATGTTCAACAAGAATTTTGGGTTACAACGTAAAAGTCCCGGTTCTTCTTGAAAGTATAAACCGGCCCTTGGGGGCTACACAGGTGAAATTGAAGAGTTATTATTCTAAAGTCCTGGTTCATCTTGAAAAGATAAACCCGCCCTTGGGGGCTACACAGGCAAAATTGAAGTATTGTTATTTTACAAGTCCCGGTTCATATTGACAGTATAAACTGGCCCTTGGGGGGCTACTGGAGTTGATCTATACGTCTTTTGGAAATTTACAGAACATTTTATCATATCCAATAAATTTGGCGGCTAAGGGAAGAATATTTATGCAGAGTTAACAGTAGTTACCTCATACCGCTCCTTCATCATATTCACTAAACCGGCTTCATAGTCGCGGCTGGTGTACAAACGGTTTAAAAACCCGGAATGGATGTCTTGGGCGCTGAGGTGGGCATAGTTTTCCAAGTCCGCTTTCCACTTGCCCTTGTCAATAGTAGAGATTTCTTCTTTGGCATTGTGTTTTGACAGAGCAATGGGGTTGCCAGGGGATGTGTAACCAAAGCCAGTAACTACAACATCGTCAGTTTTGTCATCAGCAGCTTTAGTTGGGCTTGGCGGGTTATCAGCATGACCCGCCGGATCAACTTCCATATGTTCAACTTCAGTTTCATGATCTTGCGGTGGCGGGTCATCAGGAATATTTTCAGCATTTGGATTAGACGGCTCAGGGGTCCTTTCCGGTTCAGCTGGAATGGGGTCATCAGCCGGATTATTCACTTTAGCCTTTTTACTGGCTCTGGCCCTGGCCCTGAAAATAACGAGTGTATATCAGGTCAGTATAAAGATTAAGTATAAGATATGAGGGGTCAGTTAAATATGCTCACCCAGGAACTGTTTTGAGGGTTGGAATTTGCGTCCCTGTTGATTCGCCAGAGGAAGAATGGGAAGTTCCCTCATAATTTGAATCAGACGGATTAAGAGGATGTCGGAAATAACCCGCCTTGGGATAACGTGTGTGAAAAGTATAAGAGACCTCTGGGCGGCGTTTACGAACCAGTGTGTTCGGTAAACCAGAGGAAGTAACCACCTGGCCACTATGCCAGGTTGTGCGGCGAGCTTCGTGTTGTTGTTTCTTCAAAAGAAAGTTTGGATCCAAGTAAGCTAGAGGGTGTGAAAATCTTACTTTCCGGTTTGCTTGACGGGTTTTCTGTGTTGGCAGAGGATCTGAGCCGGAGGAAAGAATAATTACCTCTACGTCACCAGCATGGCTAGCCTCAGCGCCATCCAGATAATGATCATTGTCAATGAGGTGTATGAAAAAGGAGCCAAGAGAATCAAGTTCTACCTCTGACTCCGGGTTATCAATGTCATCATCGATGTTCAACTTGGTGGATTCGGCGGTTTCTTCTTGGCAGGCTTCTTGTGGACCTTGGTCTTGCGGCGAGCTTTTTTGGCCGGTTTATCCTGTGGTTTCCTCTTCCAGAATGGATCATCACCCTGTATAAAATTGAAAGGATCATAAGTGAGTATTAAGAATATGGAATAAGCAGGAGTTAAGCAATTCTTACAGCTGGCGGTTTATTGGTAGCACAGAAAGGACTAAGTCCTGTTTTGCTGCACTCAGCCACCGGTACATCCAGCATTTTCTTGATAGCTTCAGTAACTTCGGCATCAGTCAGCTGAATGTCAATATGGCGTTGAGGATCTTTCAAGTCCCCTGTATATTCACACATTAAACCGAGGCGACGGCTTAAGGGTAAGATACTCCAAGACACCCAGCAACGAACGAAATCAACGCCTGTTAAACCGTTTGCCACAAAGGCTCGGAGCTTTGAGAGCTGCGGCGCATATTTGGCTCGTTCCTTTGCGCTGAGTCTTTGGGGGAGTGGATGTGCACTGCTAAGCCGGTGAGCACGATAACCCGGCAGAGGATTTTCATCAGCTAGAGATGTATCTCGGCAATAGAATCAAGTTTGATTCCAGTCTTTAGGATGGCTATGATGGTTGGCATGAGGGAAGCTGACATCTTTTCTATTTTGGATGGATACCCCGCCAAGTTCAGTGTTGGGCCCGTCCACAAATTCTGTGCGGCGGTTTAAATGGTAGAAATCTCTGAACAATTCGACCGTGGGCTCCTCTTGTAGGTAAGCTTCACAGAACACTTGAAAATTACAAATATTGGATACGGAGTTCGGTCCAATATCTTGACGGTGAAGCTAGAGGAAATGAAGCACATCCCAGAAATTTTTTGATCCGGGAGGGCTAAATCCTCGACTCAGATGATCAGCAAAAACGACCACCTCTCCTTCCTTAGGCTCAAGAGGACATTCAGAACCAGGGACTCTCCAGTGGATGACTTCCTTTTTGGCTAAAGCGCCAGTAGCAACAAACCCGTTCAGCCTTTCTTCTGTAACCTGGGATTGAAGCCAGTTGCAGGAATAAAAGGATTTGGCCATTAATTTGATAACCTGGAAGAAGGTTTGTGTCGGTTTAAGATTCATGGTTAATCCGCTAAAAGTTAAAAGGCAGAAAGTGTCGAAGCGTGCTAAAGTGCTAAACTAGAGATTGATGTTATCAAGTTGCATACATGAGCAATTGGCGGTTTAAGAGGGGACTAATGGTACATGGTAGATTATGAATTTCTGGGTTAAACCGCCTACACAGATATTGAAAGTATAGATCCAAAGTTGAAAAATGACTAAGTGATGAAAAACAGTTTTCACATATTGATATCACAATTTCAGATCTACCGCGTGTCAGGAAAAGAAAAGATATTTAGACCTAAATATTGGTACTTGAGCAGTTTATGAAGTTCCAGATTGGGTTTTCTACACAAAAGAGATGATCTGATGATAAAGAAGGACTATTGTTATTACCGCACAGGAATATATCAAGTTTTGAATCCGCCATTTATGCTACGGTGAAGAACAGCGCCGAACCTCCATGAGCTAGTGCGAACCCTAAACAGATCTACGGAGAGGAGGAAGAAGAACTTACTGAAGCTGTTGAATGGCGGAGGTGCGCGAGCGGAGTCTGGTCCGAACAAGTTGACGCAGTGGCCAACGTTGAAGCAGAAGCGAAGTTCAACGGCGGCGGCGGAGCTCGAAGCGCTAGGGTGACGCAAGGGAGACGATGATGCGAAGAGGCACGGGGGGAAGTGAAAGGGGACCCCCGGTCCTATTTATAAGGCGAATGGATAAGTGGCAAGCACGGGAATCGAGGAGGTCAAAAAACGGATCTGAGGACGCGCAGACGCCTCGATTTCCAGAGATTCATTAAAGAAAAGGAGATACATTAAAAGATTTTGGCTCTGTGTAAAGTTAATGGCAAGTGACGTCACGGCGGGTTATCATGATTCCAGAAGATGACGTCATGGCGAGTTATAAGTTTCGCGAAGGTAATGAAGGAGGGATTTTTCTAAGTGTTGAAGATTGATGTGAACAAGTTCAAATCAACCTGAGGCCTAATGTTGGGGATATAACTATTGAGTATAAACTGCCCAGGAGGGGCCGGATTATACTCATGATGATTGCCAGTATTGAAGCCCATGAAGACATAGAGGATGGCGACTAATGAAGGAAACTTAATAAGAAGGCCCAAAGCCCAGAGGCGGGTTAGGGCCCATAGACATAAACCGCCATAGGCATATGACTTGTATTGTAAGATAGGAAAGAGTAGATACCGAGCCGGACACGTTTATGAGCCGCTTGGGATTCTGTGAACCACAGGGCGTCAACCTATGTATATAAGGGGACGACCCGGCGGCGTTTTAGGGACAAGAAACAACAGTTCGAGAGCCAGGTTAAGCATATTCGCTCCCTGGTCATCGAAACCCTAGCAATACCACCTCAAACTGGATTAGGCCTTTACCTTCACCGCAAGGGGCCGAACCAGTATAAATTCCTCGTGTCCTTTGTCCTGTTTAACCCCTTTAAGCTAATCTCGTTGCGATGGCTCCACGACTAAGTCCTCACACTAGGACATCTGCCGTGACAATTCCATGACAGATGGTGTATATTTCATAAATCCTAAATTAGCAAATGGCACAACAATACATGCTAAGGACCTACGGGACTGGGCCATTAACACGGTCGTCCCTCTCTTCGAAAACACGTCCCATGCAGAATCATTTCTCTGGCCATATCATGAACGGTAAGTCAAGTAAACAACCACGCATACACTTATATTGTCTTTCAGATTTCGACATAATTCGTAAGTTCATGGCTTTCTTAATATGTAGAGATCACTGGATATTGGTATTCATTGTTCCAAACAAGAACACAGTTTACTACATCGATTCTCTCAGAGAGTCAACAAACGCTCAGGATCTGACGCATCTTCAGCAATTCATGGATAGGTATTGAATTCTATGATGTTGAAATTAATTTGCATTCATATCTGGTTCAATAATTGATGTTGTCAAAATTCATCATCATTTGCAGTGTGCTCGCATTGTGGAAAACTAAACCAGGGAACCTGTTCAAGAGGGAACTACCTCTACAGCACGAGATCGTTTCTCCGGTAACACAACGAAATCCGTTCTTCTTGAAAATTTATCCAACAGTCTGCAAATACCTTTCCTTACGCTAGTCAAATGTTCAAGCTTCTAAATAAACCTCTTTCTATTTTTTCCAAAGAAAAAATAATATATCTAACACCGGTTAGGTCGTTCCTAACAGGACAAATACATGACTAATTCTGTACAGAAAATTTCAGTGTCCTCAGTAAGAACCAGGGGCCAACTTTTGTGGATACTATGTTTGCACACACATGATCTCCATCTGCAAATCTGCTGATAGTTGTAACGATCCTCGCGAATTAGTACCAGTAAGTCTATCTTAATTAATATCTTCTACTCCACTCATATGGCGCATTCTGATCTTAAAAATACTGCAGCTCATCTTAAAACCGAGGACCCCTGAGCCGCTCCCAGCTGGTGAATTGCTGATGGTTCGGAGATTTATCAGCGACTTCTTCCTGGATCACTACATCAATCCCACTGGTGATAATGAAGATTTCAGCATGCCTTCCCCTGAAACATTGAGTAAGAGTTAGCCGCTAAACATATAACGCATGGATCCATTGTTTTCCATCTGACGAGGTCTTCGTATTTTGTACACTATGATTAATTATGTAATGCATATATGTGTGGACAAATCATTGGAATTTAGCTACCATATGTTCAATTGCAATTGTTGCGAAATCTGATGAATGTTCTTCCTGTGGACACTATTTGTTCAACTGAATATTGTGGCGAATTTGCTTTTTGCGTGCTGATTCAAAATGGGATATTTTTGTTTATTTGTTCAATTGAATATTGTGGCGAATTTGCTTTTTGCGTGCTGATTCAAAATGGGATATTTTTGTTTTAACCTGGCAATTGCTCCGCACACGGTTCAACTAAATGGGTGTGTGCGATCCACATCGGAAAGCATACGTCAATCGTAGCGGTCGGTGATACACAGCAGATCGCAAACGATTTGCAGCGCTACTACATGTGTGTAGGGTCTCCGGAACCGTTTGTGATATCGCGTTATCGCATACGAGAACTGGGAGTAAACCGTTGATACCTCTCCAATGTATCTATAATTTTTTATTGTTCCATGCTATTATATTATCCATCTCGGATGTTTTATATGCATTTATATGCTATTTTAAATGATTTTTGGGACTAACCTATTAACCTAGAGCCCAGTGCCAGTTTTCGTTTTTTCCTTGTTTTTGAGTATCGCAGAAAAGGAAAACCAAACGAAGTCCAATTGACCTGAAAATTGACGGAGATTATTTTTGGACCAGAAGAATCCCAAGAAGCATCGGAGATGGGCCAGAAGAGTCTCGAGGCACCCACGAGGGTGGGGGCGTGCCCTACCCCCTGGGCGCGCCCCCTACCTCGTGGCCGCCTCGGAGACCCCCCCTGACTTGTTCCCAATGCCAAAACCTCTTATATATACCCAAACTTCTAGAACATAACCTAGATCGGGAGTACTGCCGCCGCAAGCCTCTGTAGCCACCAAAAACCAATCGGGACCCTGTTCCGGCACCCTGCCAGAAGGGGGATCCCTCACCGGTGGCCATCTTCATTATCCTGGCACTCTCCATGACGAGGAGGGAATAGTTCACCCTCGGGGCTGAGGGTATGTACCAGTAGCTATGTGTTTGATCTCTCTCTCTCGTGTTCTTGATTCGGCACGATCTTGATGTATCACGAGCTTTGCTATTATAGTTGGATCTTATGATGTTTCTCCCCCTCTACTCTCTTGTAATGGATTGAGTTTTCCCTTTGAAGTTATCTTATCGGATTGAGTCTTTAAGGATTAGAGAACACATGATGTATGTCTTGCATGTGCTTATCTGTGGTGACAATGGGATATTCACGTGATCTAGTTGATGTATGTTTTGGTGATCAACTTGCGGGTTCAGTGACCTTGTGAACTTATGCATAGGGGTTGGCACACGTTTTCGTCTTGACTGTCCGGTAGAAACTTTGGGGCACTCTTTGAAGTTCTTTGTGTTGGTTGAATAGATGAATGTGAGATTGTGTGATGCATATCGTATAATCATACCCACGGATACTTGAGGTGACATTGGAGTATCTAGCTGACATTAGGGTTTTGGTTGATTTGTATCTTAAGGTGTTATTCTGGTACGAACTCTATGATAGATCGAATGGAAAGAATAGCTTCGTGTTATTTTACTACGGACTCTTGAATAGATCGATCAGAAAGGATAACTTTGAGGTGGTTTCGTACCCTACAATAATCTCTTCGTTTGTTCTCCGCTATTAGTGACTTTGGAGTGACTCTTTGTTGCATCTTGAGGGATAGTTATATGATCCAATTATGTTATTATTGTTGAGAGAACTTGCACTAGTGAAAGTATGAACCCCAGGCCTTGTTTCAACGCATTGCAATACCGTTTGTGCTCACTTTTATCATTAGTTACCTTGCTGTTTTTATATTTTCAGATTACAAAAACCTATATCTACCATCCATATTGCACTTGTATCACCATCTCTTCGCCGAACTAGTGCACCTATACAATTTACCATTGTATTGGGTGTGTTGGGTACACAAGAGACTCTTTGTTATTTGGTTGCAGGGTTGCTTGAGAGAGACAATCTTCATCCTACGCCTCCCACGGATTGATAAACCTTAGGTCATCCACTTGAGGGTAATTTGCTACTGTCCTACAAACCTCTGCACTTGGAGGCCCAACAACGTCTACAAGAAGAAGGTTGCGTAGTAGACATCAAGCAATTTCTGGCGTCGTTGCGGGGGAGGTTAGTGCTTGAAGGTATATCTTTAGATCTTGCAATCGAATCTTTTAGTTTCTTGTTTTATCACTAGTTTAGTCTATAAAAGAAAACTACAAAAAATGGAATTAAGGTTGCCTCATATGCTTCATCTTTTTAATGTCTTTCGTGAAAATGATGGGAAGGAAAATTGTGCTCAAGTGCTAGAAGAAGAATTACATAGAATGCTTGGCATAGAATATGTGAATGATGAGCATGATTGCAATGTTGTTAGTATGAATTCGTTGAATACCCATGATGCTAATGATATGCAAAGCCACAAGCTTGGGGAAGCTATGTTTGATGAAGATGATATTTTTTGTCCCCCAAGTTTTGATGAGCAAATTTATTATGATGAAAGCATGCCTCCTATTTATGATGATTATTGTGATGACACGTATGCTATAAGGAATAAATATAACCATGAAACTTGTCATCGTGATTTTAATTTTCAATTGGATTATGCTTCACATGATAGTTATTTTGTTGAGTTTGCTCCCACTATTATTCATGAGAAGAAATTTGCTTATGTGGAGAGTAATAAAAATTCTATGCTTGTAGATCATGAAAAGAATGCTTTATGTGATGGATATATTGTTGAATTCATTCATGATGATACTGAAAATTATTATGAGGGAGGAACATATGCGTGTAGGAATTGCAATAATATCAAGTTTCCTCCCTATGTGCTTAAAGTTTTGAAGTTATGCTTGTTTTGCTTTCCTATGCTAGTTGATTATTGTTCCCATAAATTTTTTGCTCACAAAATCCCTATGCATAGGAAGTGTGTTAGACTTAAATGTGCTAGTCATATTCTTCATGATGCTCTCTTTATGTTTCAATTCTTATCTTTAATGTGAGCATCATTGAAATCATCATGCCTAGCTAGGGGCGTTAAACGTTAGCGCTTGTTGGGAGGCAACCCAATTTTTATTTTTGTTCTTTGCCTTTTGCTCCTGTTTAGTAATAAATAAATAATCTATATATCCTCTGGTTAGATGTGGTTTTATTTTTTAATTAGTGTTTGTGCCAAGTAGAACCTTTGGGAAGACTTGGGTGAAGTCTTTGTGATCTTGCTGTAAAAAACAGAAACTTTTGCGCTCACGAGATTAGCTGCCATTTTTTACTGGAGAGTGCTTTTTGGTTGATTCGTTTTGAAGATGATTAATAGATAAATTCCTCAGGTCCCCCAATTTATTTTAGAATTTTTGGAGTTACATAAGTATATGTTTGATACAGATTACTACAGACTGTTCTGTTTTTGACAGATTCTGTTTTCATTGTGTTGTTTGCTTATTTTGATGAATCTATGAGTAGTATCGGAGGGTATGAACCACAGGGAAGTTGGAATACAGTTGATATTACACAACAGTACCTAAGTGGTGGTTTTATTTTTTTATACTAACGGAGCTTACGAGTTTTCTGTTGAGTTTTGTGTTGTGAAGTTTTCAAGTTTTGGGTAAAGATTCGATGGACTCTGGAATAAGGAGTGGCAAGAGCCTAAGCTTGGGGATTCCCAAGGCACCCCAAGGTAATATTCAAGTACAACCAAGAGCCTAAGCTTGGGGATGACCCGGATGGCATCCCCTCTTTCGTCTTCGTTCATCGGTAACTTTACTTGGAGCTATATTTTTATTCACCACATGATATGTGTTTTGCTTGGAGCGTCATTTTATTTTATTTAGTTTTGCTTGATGTTTGAATAAAATATCAAGATCTGAAATTCTTGAATGTTAGAGAGTCTTCACATAGTTGCATAATTATTCAACTACTCATTGATCTTCACTTATATCTTGTGGAGTAGTTTGTCGTTTGCTCCAGTGCTTCACTTATATCTTTTTAGAGCATGGCGGTGGTTTTATTTTGAAGAAATAGATGAACTCTCATGCTTCACTTATATTATTTTGAGGGTCCTAAACAGCATGGTAATTTGCTTTGATTATGAATTTAGTCCTAATATGATAGGCATCCAAGAGGGATATAATAAAAACTTTCATATAAAGTGCATTGAATACTATGAGAAGTTTGATTCTTTATGATTGTTTTGAGATATGAAGATGGTGATATTAGAGTCATGCTAGTGGAGTAGTTGCGAATTTGAGAGATACTTGTGTTAAAGTTTGTGATTCCCGTAGCATGCACGTATGGTGAACCGTTATGTGATGAAGTCGGAGCATGATTTATTTATTGATTGTCCTCCTTATGAGTGGCGGTCGGGGACGAGCGATGGTCTTTTCCTACCAATATATCCCCCTAGGAGCATGCGCGTAGTACTTCGTTTCGATAACTAATAGATTTTTGCAATAAGTATGTGAGTTCTTTATGACTAATGTTGAGTTCATGGATTATATGCACTCTCACCCTTCCACCATTGCTAGCCTCTCTAAGACCGCGCAACTTTCGCCGGTACCATACACCCATCATATACCTTACTCAAAACAGCCACCATACCTACCTATTATGGCATTTCCATAGCCATTCCGAGATATATTGCCATGCAACTTTCCACCGTTCCGTTTATTATGACACGCTCCATCATTGTCATATTGCTTTGCATGATCATGTAGTTGACATCGTATTTGTGGCAAAGCCACCGTTCATAATTCTTTCATACATGTCACTCTTGATTCATTGCACATCCCGGTACACCGCCGGAGGCATTCACATAGAGTCATATTTTGTTCTAAGTATCGAGTTGTAAGTAAATAAAAGTGTGATGATCATCATTATTAGAGCATTGTCCCAAGTGAGGAAAGGATGATGGAGACTATGATTCCCCCACAAGTCGGGATGAGACTCCGGACGAAAAGAATAAAAAAATAAAAAAAGAGGCCATAAAAAAAGGCCCAATAAAAAAAAAGAGAGAAAAAGAGAGAAGGGGCAATGCTACTATCCTTTTACCACATTTGTGCTTCAAAGTAGCACCATGATCTTCATGATAGAGAGTCTCCTATGTTGTCACTTTCATATACTAGTGGGAATCTTTCATTATAGAACTTGGCTTGTATATTCCAATGATGGGCTTCCTCAAAATGCCCTAGGTCTTCATGAGCAAGCGAGTTGGATGCACACCCACTTAGTTTCTTTTTGAGCTTTCATACACTTATAGCTCTAGTGCATCCGTTGCATGGCAATCCCTACTCACTCACATTGATATCTATTGATGGGCATCTCCATAGCCCGTTGATACACCTAGTTGATGTGAGACTATCTTCCTCCTTTTTTTCTTCTCCCCAACCACCATATTCTATTCCGCCTATAGTGTTATATCCATGGCTCACGCTCATGTATTGCGTGAAGATTGAAAAAGTTTGAGAACATCAAAAGTATGAAACAATTGCTTGGCTTGTCATCGGGGTTGTGCATGATTTAAATATTTTGTGTGATGAAGATAGAGCATAGCCAGACTATATGATTTTGTAGGGATAGCTTGCTTTGGCCATGTTATTTTGAGAAGACGTGATTGCTTTGTTAGTATGCTTGAAGTATTATTGTTTTCATGTCAATATTAAACTTTTGTTTTGAATCTTATGGATCTGAATATTCTTGCCACAATAAAGAAGATTACATTGATATATATGTTAGGTAGCATTCCACATCAAAAATTATGTTTTTATCATTTACCTACTCGAGGACGAGCAGGAATTAAGCTTGGGGATGTTGATACGTCTCCAACGTATCTATAATTTTTTATTGTTCCATGCTATTATATTATCCATCTAGGATGTTTTATATGCATTTATATGCTATTTTAAATGATTTTTGGGACTAACCAATTAACCTAGAGCCCGGTGCCAATTTTTGTTTTTCCCTTGTTTTTGAGTATCGCAGAAAAGGAAAACCAAACGGAGTCCAATTGACCTAAAAATTGACGGAGATTATTTTTGGACCAGAAGAAGCCCACGGAGCATCGGAGATGGGCCAGAAGAGTCCCGAGGCATCCACGAGGGTAGGGCGCGCCCTACCGCCCTGGGCGCGCCCCCTACCTCGTGGGCACCTCGGAGACCCCCCTGACTTGTTCCCGACGCCAATACCTCTTATGTATACCCAAACTTCCAGACCATAACCTAGATCAGGAGTTCCGCTGCCGCAAGCCTCTGTAGCCACCAAAAACCAATTGGGACCCTATTTCGGCACCCTGCCGGAGGGGGGATCCCTCACCGGTGGCCATCTTCATCATCCCGACGCTCTCCATGAAGAGGAGGGAGTAGTTCACCCTCGGGGCTGAGGGTATGTACCAGTAGCTATGTGTTTGATCTCTCTCTCTCTCGTGTTCTTGATTCGGCACGATTGTCGCGACCGGTTTTTCAATAAAATAATTATTGAGAAAACCAATCCCTGTTACGGACCAGCGAGGAAGAATTCCTTCTCACTGATAGACAATATATTGGTCACAGAAGAAAAATACCAGGAGTACTAAATATAATACAAAGTTGAGCAGAGACTGCCCAACAATTTATTACATGCACGCCGATAAAACAATACGGCGGACAGGGTGGCAAACTTCTAACTCACGATAATAACGGTGGTGGAAATATCACCGCGGAGCGAGTGACATGATTCCAGAATACTACAACTCTTCGAGCGTCGGAGTGAGGCCCGAGAAGACTTATTGCGGGTGGCGGAAGCGTAAACGATACAGGTGACCAATATCCGGGATCGCGCAGGACTGACTGGGACTCCTCTAGGCGTCGGACGCGCTATCAAACTCTTCATCCAAGAGATCGCCTTCGTCAACATCTGGCCAAATCAACAAGCCAGGTGAGTACTATGAAAGTACTCGCAAGACAGTTCGGACATGAGGTATAACAAATGCAAACATGAAGCACATGAATAAGTTAACCAGTGCGATCAGACATAGAGGTAATAAATACTGGGTGCCAAGCGAGGGTCTGAATGACGCCTCGAGCGGAAACTGCAGAATAGTAATGCGGGTGCCAAACGAGTGTCTGAAAGACTCCTCGAGCGAAAAATGCGGAATAGTAATACTGGTGCCAAACGAGTGTCTGAAAGACTCCTCGAGAGGAAAATGCGGAATAATAATACTGGTGCCAAACGAGTGTCTGAAAGACTCCTCGAGAGGAAAATGCGGAATAATAATACTGGTGCCAAACGAGTGTCTGAAAGACTCCTCGAGAGGAAAATGCGGAATAATAATGCCGCAGTCGGGCGTCGGGGCGACACCACATAAAGGGCTTATAACAGAAAGTAAAGACAGAGCATGCCGCAGTCGGACGTCTGAGCGACATCACATAAAGGACTTATATCGAAAGTGAGAAACGAGTACACGCCACAGTCGGACGTCTGCGCGACGTCACATAAAGGGCTTATATCACAACTCATTAATACAATAGCTCGGAGACATAAATTATCACAAGCATGAGACACAAAATAAAGTTAGTCCATCCACTCGAATAACAATAAGTCTGAGATTTTACCGCTTGAACTTGTTCACCGGGGCAAGATTTTCACACGGATAGATTTGGAGGTAAAGTCTACATTACTGATCATGGATACGATGATTTGGAAAGAATTGACTCTGCAGAGTTTGTACTTAACCACAGCCAACGGATTTCAGTAGTCACGGGGACTAGTTCCGTCTACGGTGTTCTGGAAGGAACACGTCTAACCAGTACACACCGAATTTAACCATCCGGAGCCAGGGATCACCCTCGGCAACATTCAGGAAAAACCCTGAGTCGGGGAGGCTACAACCTCGCGTAGCATGGGATCAAATTTCTATACGCGCGCTATAAGGGGGTGCCCCCCCTCTCGGTTCCAACCGGAAACACCCATGCCCCCTGACCGAATGACTGGCTTTAATCCTGGGCCAAGGTACCATCATCCCGGCCTCTCTGTTTGGTGTGTACACGGAAAGAGGTTGCCAACTTACTAAACCGTATCCTGGCAATGAGACATGTGGTAGCACGGAAAGGGGAAGGGACGATAACACGGCTCCAACCATGTTAACGTCGGAAAAGTCGGATGACACAAGGCTGGCATGCTACAACAGTACCACCTTGCTGCCCTTCATGTCACCACATGATTAGGCCACCTCTCATCAGAGGTCATCGCAACTTTAGAACATGCGGGAAAAGATCGATAACGTGGCTCCAACCACGTTAACGTCGAAGAAAGTCGGATGACGCAAGGCTGGCATGCTACAACAGGACCACCTTGCTGCCCTTCATGTCACCACATGATTAGGCCACCTCTCATCAGAGGTCATCGCAACTTCGGAACAACCGGGTCGTTGCCTTACAAACAACGAGGTATTTATCGACACTCACATGCCACACACAAACTTTCACATGAACATGCAAAACATCTGCCATATCAAATGTTCAAACATGCTTGCCTGGTTCGGAGAAGTCGGAGTCTATCTCGGCGAAGTTCGCGGCTCCGTCCCCTCTCCCGGAACCTACGGCAATCACGAAACGGGGGTACTAACGTGAAAACCAACACATGCACAGAAACTTTGCCAAATATTTTTCAAATAAATCCCATAAAAAACTAGACAAAATTTTAAGGATGTCAGAAAAAGAATCACTCAAAAATACCTTTTTATTAAAAAGTTATAAAGGTTTCTGTCCAGGGACCTTTCTCTAATGAAACAGAAAAGTTCCAGGGTTTTAACTGAGAAAACAAAAAATGGTTCGGCTGGGAATGCGCAAGCGCAAGGAGAAAACGTATTTTGCCCGAAGGCGCCAACAGAAAATGGTTCGGGGAAATAAAACAGAGGCTGACACGCGGGGCCCGCATGTCAGGTTTGAAAGCTCGCCGGCGCCCGAAGACGGCGGTGGACGCCGGCGTCGAACCATGGCGAGTTAGGAGAAACGGAGGGTACCAAGAGCTTCAGTGTCTTCTTCCGCGTCGGTGGGTGGTGGACTCGTCCAACGGGGAGCACCACGTCGACGGCGACACTATCTTCGGCGGACGGCGGTTCGGGTGAGGTTGGGGAACTCCGGTGGAGGGCTGCAAAGTACGAATTGAGGCGCGGGTCAGAACGGGTGATGCAAGGAGAAGCTACTGGCAAGAGAATGGGGGCTGCGAAGCACACACGGGGGCGAATCGGGCTGGATCCCGTGGCGGATCGCGGCGGCCGGAGTCGAGGAAGGAGACCCCCTCGCGGCTCTTCCAGTGGCTGGGCGTGCTCTAGGGGAAGTGTAGGGCTGGTGGGTGCTCGAGTTGAAGCTCGGGGCCCCTATTTATAGGCAGGTCGACGGGGTGGCCGTGAACGGAGAATCTCCGGCGAGCGATTACGGCGGAGCAGTGGGTTGGCAGGGGGTTTGAGCGGTCGAGCAGCATCAGTGGATGTTACGGGACTCGTTTTGCAGCTAAACGGAGCTGGCCCTGGCGTAATGGCGTCTGCCCACGGTGAGGTGACCGCACGGGCTCAACGGCGGCAGAGAGCGCGCTCCACGCCCTGGGGTTCACGACGAGAGCGGCAGCGCATTCGGGGGAGTGGACGGCCACGCGGCGGGCTCCGGTAGTTTGGGCGGCGCTGGGTGGAGTCGGCGGCGCCGTGTCTCCCGCTGGCGTCCGCAAAGCCGCCGCCGGCGTCGGTCACGGGGCGGCGCACCTTCTGCTGCTCGTCGCCGACGCCCGCAAGATGCCAGGCACTCGTGCGGTGCAGGAACAAGAGGGCGAGGACGAGGAGCAAGGCGACGCGATGGCACTGGCGAGATCGATGTCATGCTCTGAAGAAAACGACGGTAGCCACTGAACTGAATCTCTGAATTTATCTGAATTTGACATGACCATGCACTGCAGGTGTTCGACAGTAGGTTTTGGTAAAGAGATGAATTTTTCTGGAGCTGTAACTTGGTGAGACGATCACTCAAAGCACCCAGGGGCTGCATGAATTTACTTGGAATTTTTGGAGAAAGTTTTGAATGAATTTCACCAAATTTGGCAAATCTGGTCCAAACTTGCAGCTGATGTAGTTTGAAATTTTTGAACTGGAGACCAGTGGATCTTCATGGTTCCAGGTTGAGGGTTCAAAGGACTAGGAGGGGAAAGAAGTTTGGTGGTAAAAGTCCAAACAGAAAAAGGAGTTCCTTTGTAAATCTCCAAGTGCTATAAGAGAAGACAGAAATTTATTTGAATAGAATTTGAATGGAAAAGATCACATGAGGAGGTTCAACTTGCTGGATTTGATGCAAATCATGATCCAAAGGTGAGGGATGAGTTAGGATAGATCATTTGCACTTGGGCCATGGCAAAGAGGAATTGTTGAAAGTGGCAAAAGACTTTTCAAAAGCCATAGTGCATAATCCAAAAGATTTACAAAAGTTATTTTCCCAAATGAAAAACCATTTTGTCTTGAGTCCAAAAGAAAGCAAGAACCTCCAAGGTCAAAGGCAGATCTTGGGTGAATCCAAATAAAATTTTTGCCATAAAGAAAATATATGAGAGGGAGAGTTCTCTTGAAGAAAAATTTTAAATCACTCCCTTCAAGTCAAATAAAACCTTTTGAATAATCCAATAAAAACTTGGGTGTCACAACACCTACCCCCTTAGGAAAAATCTCGTCCTCGAGATTTCTGCTGGTCCTCAAATAGATATGGATACTCTGCTCGGAGGAAATCTTCCCTTTCCCATGTGGCTTCATCCTCGGTGTGGTTGCTCCACTGGACCCTGAAAATTTTTGTCGTTTTCTGACGGGTCCTCCGTTCAGACTCTTCTAAAATCCTTACTGGCCTTTCTCTGTAGGTGAGATCTGGTTTCATATCAATGTCCTCATGAGGTACATGTTTCTCCGGGTTACTCACACATTTCCTCAACTGCGAGACGTGGAATACGTCATGGACGTCTGACAGCTCCTTGGGTAGGTCTAGCTGGTAGGCTACCGTGCCTCTTCGTGCCTTCACACAAAATGGTCCAATAAATCTTGGGGCTAGCTTCCCCTTAATTTTGAACCGTTGCAGACCCCTCATAGGAGATACTCGGAGGTATACGGAATCACCAGGTTCAAAGCTGACCTCACGATGCTTCTGATCATAGTAGCTCTTTTGTCGGCTCTGCGCTGTCTTGAGTCTGTCCCTGATTTGTTTAACTTTTTCCTCGGCCTCCTTAAGCATATCTGGGCCGAAGATACGGCTGTCACCTGTTTCTGACCAATTCAATGGGGTACGACACCTCCGTCCGTACAATGCTTCAAAGGGTGCCATTTGCAAACTGGTTTGGTAACTGTTGTTGTACGCAAATTCGGCATACGGCAAACTCTCTTCCCAACTGGATCCATAGGTGAGCACACAGGCTCTTAGCATATCCTCTAGGATTTGGTTTACACATTCTGTTTGTCCATTTGTCTGAGGGTGGTATGCTGTACTGAAAGCTAGTTGCGTGCCCAGAGCTTGTTGTAGGTGATCCCAAATTTTGGAGACGAACTGGGTGCCTCGGTCAGATATTATAGTCTTTGGGACTCCGTGTAAGCAAACTATACGGGAGAGATAGAGTTTTGCCAGTCTTTGTGTGGAGTAGGTAGTCTTCATGGGAATGAAGTGAGCAACCTTGGTTAGTCGGTCTGTGATGACCCAGATGGCGTCATTTCCACGCTGTGACCGGGGTAATCCGACAATGAAGTCCATTCCGATTTCATCCCATTTCCACTCCGGTATCCTGTTAGGCTGGAGTAGCCCTGCTGGCTTTTGGTGCTCGGCCTTGATGCGCTGACATGAATCGCAACAAGCAACGAATGTGGCTATATCTCTTTTCATACCGTGCCACCAAAATCTTTCCTGAATGTCCTTGTACATTTTGGTTCCTCCAGGATGTATCGAGTATGGAGCGGTGTGGCTCTCCGTCAAGATCTGTTGCTTGAGTTCCTCAATGTTAGGTACGCAAAGTCTGTCCCGGTACCATAATGTTCCTTCACTGTCCGTGACGAATTCTGAAGTCTTACTACGGTTCATTTTCTTCTTTATGCCTTCGATACTGGGATGTCCCTGTTGAGCCTTCTTGATTTGTTCCACTAGGGTGGGTTGTATCTCCAGGTTCGATATGGTGCCCTCAGAGACTAACATCATGTTGAGCCGAGTGAACTCTCGCTGAAACTCAGGCCTCAAGTTTTGCTGACCGTCACTGTCCGGGCTGGGGTTTCGGCTAAGGGCATCGGCCACTACATTTGCCTTCCCTGGGTGGTAGTGAATACCGACGTCATAGTCCTTGACCAGTTCCAACCAGCGTCGTTGGCGTAAATTCAGCTCTGGCTGTGTGAAGATATATTTGAGGCTCTTATGGTCCGTATATATTTCACAGCGATTTCCCAACAGAAAGTGCCTCCATTCCTTGAGTGCATGTATAACTGCTGCTAGTTCCAAGTCATGTGTTGGGTAATTTTCCTCATGTTTTCGCAGCTGTCTGGAGGCATATGCGACAACTTTGCCATCCTGCATTAGCACACATCCGAGACCTTTTCGGGACACGTCACAATACACCTCAAAGCTCTTGTGTATGTTTGGTACGGTTAAGACTGGTGCGGTTGTTAGCTTCTTCTTGAGTTCTTGGAAGCTCTGCTCACATGCTTCCGTCCATACGAATTTCTTGTCCTTCTTGAGTAACTGTGTTATAGGTTTTGCCACAGTGGAGAATCCTTCAATAAACCTCCTGTAATACCCAGCCATTCCTAGGAAACTCCGCACATCTGTAACATTCGCGGGTGGCTTCCAGTCTAGTATGGCCTTGACTTTTTCTGGGTCCACGGCCACGCCTTCTTGGTTCAAAATATGGCCCAAGAAACCAACTTGTCTTAGCCAAAATTCGCATTTGCTAAATTTGGCGTACAACTGATGTTTCCTCAATCCTCCCAAAACAATTCGGAGGTGTTCAGCATGTTCTTCTGGTGTCCTTGAGTAAACCAGAATGTCGTCAATGAATACCACCACAAATTTGTCCATGAATTTCATGAATACTTTGTTCATGAGGTGGACGAAAAATGCGGGGGCGTTTGTTAGACCAAAAGGCATCACTGCGAACTCGTATAACCCATATCTGGAAGTGAATGCTGTCTTGGGGATATCCTCTGTTCGTACCTTCAGTTGATGGTATCCTGATCTCAAATCAATCTTTGAAAATACTTTAGCTTGTGTGAGCTGGTCAAACAAATCATTTATCCGCGGCATCGGGTATTTGTTTTTTATGGTGACCATATTGAGGGCTCGATAGTCTATGCATAGTCTCAGTGTCCCATCCTTCTTCTTGGCGAACAATACGGGCGAACCCCATGGTGAGGAGCTGGCTCGTATAAATCCTTTGTCCAATAATTCCTTTATCTGCTTCTTCAACTCCACCAATTCTGAGGGTGCCATTCTATACGGCTTCTTATAAATGGGAGCGGTGCCAGGTGCTAATTCAATGCTGAATTCGATCTCTCGGTCTGGTGGCATGCCTGGTAGTTCTTCCGGGAACACATCAGGGAACTCGCATACCACTGGCACTTTTCTTAATTCTGCGGTGTCCATCTTGTTCAGTTTTGGTTTCTGTGATCGTGGCCTTTCTTGAGCGGAAACTCTTATTGTCTTGCCGTGATGGTGAGTGAGAATCACTGTCCGATTGAAACAGTCGATGAATCCTTTGTTGGTGGTTAACCAGTCCATTCCTAAAATGACATCCAGTCCTTTACTTTCCAACACGATGAGATTCGCGTGGAATGGTAGTCCTTCGAACTCAATGACCACTCCTTGGCAGTAACCCTGAGCAATTTGCTTGTTTCCGGGGGACTTGATGATCATAGATTTTTCCAAGGGGAGTATCGAAAAACCATGTTGCGAAACAAAACTCTTCGAAACGAACGAATGGGAAGCTCCAGAATCAAACAAAACCGTGGCAGGTACTGTGTTGACAGGGAACGTACCGAGCACGATGTCTGGGGCATTCTGCGCTTCTTCCCTGGTCACATGGTTCAAGTGACCCTTCCTGTGGTTGTTGCTGGGATTGAAGTTGTTGCGCTTGGGGGCTGGATTGTTCCCACCATTTTTCGGCTTGGGTGCCGAGTCTCTTGGCTTCGGGCACTGTTTAGCATAATGCCCTTGTTGACCACAAGCGTAGCAGGTGACCCCTGGACGGTATGTGAACTCCTTGTCTCTGGCATGAAATTGTCCGACGGGTCTTGGCTCAGTAGTCGTGGATCTCCTCGTGTCTGTCCTTGGGACCTCAGTCTTGCCTCGGTTGCTGCGGGCAAGAGTCGTCTTGTCCCTCTTCCACTTGCGGATATCTTCCAGACTACGGCGCTCATTCTCCAGGGTGATGGCCTTGTCCACTAGCGTCTTAAAATCCGGAAAGGTGTGTACAATCAGTTGGCATCTTAATGCTGGTGCCAGGCCGTCCAGGAATTTTTCCATCTTCTTGTTTTCTGTCATGTGCTCGTCGTAGGCATAACAAGACAGTTGGGTAAACTGGCCGTTGTATTCTGTGACGGTCATGCCTTTTTGCTTCAGGTCATCAAACTCTCTCTTCTTGATCTTTAGGATGCTCCTGGGAATGTGTGCCCCACGGAAGCCTTCCTTGAATTCTTCCCAGGTGATGTTGTGTTCCCTGGGGTGCATGTGTAGGAAGTTCTCCCACCATGCTGCGGCTGCTCCAGTAAGGTAGTGTGGTGCATAAAGTACCTTCTCATGGTCTGAGCATTGAGCGATAATCAGTTTCCTTTCAATCTCGCGAAGCCAATCATCGGCTTCCAGTGGCCTGTCGGTGTGAGCAAAAGTTGAGGGGCGAGTCTTCTGTAACTCAGATAACTTGGAATGTGGTTGATAGGGTTCACGGTGGTTTCCCAAATTGATGACATGGTTCATCATCTCCTGGTGCTGTTGCTGGCTTTGCTCGAAGAGACGGCATACTTGAGATAGTGCCGCTTCGCTGTCCTGTTGGCTGGACTGACCCTGAGTGAAATTGTTGCTGGTCTGTGTTCCGTAAATCTCTTCTGGCAGATTGGGCATAGAGCGAGTCCAAGGGCGAGACATTTTTCCAGTCTGGGGAATCATTTGCAAAACCCATGAGAAAAACAGTGTAGCGCAGGAAAACCCTTGCAAAGGCAATAATCAAAAAGGCTTCAAGGTTTTCAAGAAACACAAATGATTTTCACGGAGAAGAAGTGCTAAAGACGCTAATAACCGATTAGCGGTCGCACCTAGTGGCTTCCTACAGTCAGCCTGGCTCTGATACCAAGCTTGTCACGACCGGTTTTTCAATAAAATAATTATTGAGAAAACCAATCCCTGTTACGGACCAGCGAGGAAGAATTCCTTCTCACTGATAGACAATATATTGGTCACAGAAGAAAAATACCAGGAGTACTAAATATAATACAAAGTTGAGCAGAGACTGCCCAACAATTTATTACATGCACGCCGATAAAACAATACGGCGGACAGGGTGGCAAACTTCTAACTCACGATAATAACGGTGGTGGAAATATCACCGCGGAGCGAGTGACATGATTCCAGAATACTACAACTCTTCGAGCGTCGGAGTGAGGCCCGAGAAGACTTATTGCGGGTGGCGGAAGCGTAAACGATACAGGTGACCAATATCCGGGATCGCGCAGGACTGACTGGGACTCCTCTAGGCGTCGGACGCGCTATCAAACTCTTCATCCAAGAGATCGCCTTCGTCAACATCTGGCCAAATCAACAAGCCAGGTGAGTACTATGAAAGTACTCGCAAGACAGTTCGGACATGAGGTATAACAAATGCAAACATGAAGCACATGAATAAGTTAACCAGTGCGATCAGACATAGAGGTAATAAATACTGGGTGCCAAGCGAGGGTCTGAATGACGCCTCGAGCGGAAACTGCAGAATAGTAATGCGGGTGCCAAACGAGTGTCTGAAAGACTCCTCGAGCGAAAAATGCGGAATAGTAATACTGGTGCCAAACGAGTGTCTGAAAGACTCCTCGAGAGGAAAATGCGGAATAATAATACTGGTGCCAAACGAGTGTCTGAAAGACTCCTCGAGAGGAAAATGCGGAATAATAATACTGGTGCCAAACGAGTGTCTGAAAGACTCCTCGAGAGGAAAATGCGGAATAATAATGCCGCAGTCGGGCGTCGGGGCGACACCACATAAAGGGCTTATAACAGAAAGTAAAGACAGAGCATGCCGCAGTCGGACGTCTGAGCGACATCACATAAAGGGCTTATATCGAAAGTGAGAAACGAGTACACGCCACAGTCGGACGTCTGCGCGACGTCACATAAAGGGCTTATATCACAACTCATTAATACAATAGCTCGGAGACATAAATTATCACAAGCATGAGACACAAAATAAAGTTAGTCCATCCACTCGAATAACAATAAGTCTGAGATTTTACCGCTTGAACTTGTTCACCGGGGCAAGATTTTCACACGGATAGATTTGGAGGTAAAGTCTACATTACTGATCATGGATACGATGATTTGGAAAGAATTGACTCTGCAGAGTTTGTACTTAACCACAGCCAACGGATTTCAGTAGTCACGGGGACTAGTTCCGTCTACGGTGTTCTGGAAGGAACACGTCTAACCAGTACACACCGAATTTAACCATCCGGAGCCAGGGATCACCCTCGGCAACATTCAGGAAAAACCCTGAGTCGGGGAGGCTACAACCTCGCGTAGCATGGGATCAAATTTCTATACGCGCGCTATAAGGGGGTGCCCCCCCCCTCGGTCCCAACCGGAAACACCCATGCCCCCTGACCGAATGACTGGCTTTAATCCTGGGCCAAGGTACCATCATCCCGGCCTCTCTGTTTGGTGTGTACACGGAAAGAGGTTGCCAACTTACTAAACCGTATCCTGGCAATGAGACATGTGGTAGCACGGAAAGGGGAAGGGACGATAACACGGCTCCAACCATGTTAATGTCGGAAAAGTCGGATGACACAAGGCTGGCATGCTACAACAGTACCACCTTGCCGCCCTTCATGTCACCACATGATTAGGCCACCTCTCATCAGAGGTCATCGCAACTTTGGAACATGCGGGAAAAGATCGATAACGTGGCTCCAACCACGTTAACGTCGAAGAAAGTCGGATGACGCAAGGCTGGCATGCTACAACAGTACCACCTTGCTGCCCTTCATGTCACCACATGATTAGGCCACCTCTCATCAGAGGTCATCGCAACTTCGGAACAACCGGGTCATTGCCTTACAAACAACGAGGTATTTATCGACACTCACATGCCACACACAAACTTTCACATGAACATGCAAAACATCTGCCATATCAAATGTTCAAACATGCTTGCCTGGTTCGGAGAAGTCGGAGTCTAGCTCGGCGAAGTTCGCGGCTCCGTCCCCTCTCCCGGAACCTACGGCAATCACGAAACGGGGGTACTAACGTGAAAACCAACACATGCACAGAAACTTTGCCAAATATTTTTCAAATAAATCCCATAAAAACCTAGACAAAATTTTAAGGATGTTAGAAAAAGAATCACTCAAAAATACCTTTTTATTAAAAAGTTATAAAGGTTTCTGTCCAGGGACCTTTCTGTAATGAAACAGAAAAGTTCCAGGGTTTTAACTGAGAAAACAAAAAATGGTTCGGCTGGGAATGCGCAAGCGCAAGGAGAAAACGTATTTTGCCCGAAGGCGCCAACAGAAAACGGTTCGGGGAAATAAAACAGAGGCTGACACGCGGGGCCCGCATGTCAGGTTTGAAAGCTCGCCGGCGCCCGAAGACGGCGGTGGACGCCGGCGTCGAACCATGGCGAGTTAGGAGAAATGGAGGGTACCAAGAGCTTCAGTGTCTTCTTCCGCGTCGGTGGGTGGTGGACTCGTCCAACGGGGAGCACCACGTCGACGGCGACACTATCTCCGGCGGACGGCGGTTCGGGTGAGGTTGGGAACTCCGGTGGAGGGCTGCAAAGTACGAATTGAGGCGCGGGTCAGAACGGGTGATGCAAGGAGAAGCTACTGGCAAGAGAATGGGGGCTGCGGAGCACACACGGGGGCGAATCGGGCTGGATCCCGTGGTGGATCGCGGCGGCCGGAGTCGAGGAAGGAGACCCCCTCGCGGCTCTTCCAGTGGCTGGGCGTGCTCTAGGGGAAGTGTAGGGCTGGTGGGTGCTTGAGTTGAAGCTCGGGGCCCCTATTTATAGGCAGGTCAACGGGGTGGCCGTGAATGGAGAATCTCCGGCGAGCGATTACGGCGGAGCAGTGGGTTGGCAGGGGGTTTGAGCGGTCGAGCAGCATCAGTGGATGTTACGGGACTCGTTTTGCAGCTAAACGGAGCTGGCCCTGGCGTAATGGCGTCTGCCCACGGTGAGGTGACCGCACGGGCTCAACGGCGGCAGAGAGCGCGCTCCGCGCCCTGGGGTTCACGACGAGAGCGGCAGCGCATTCGGGGGAGTGGACGGCCACGCGGCGGGCTCCGGTGGTTTGGGCGGCGCTGGGTGGAGTCGGCGGCGTCGTGTCTCCCGCTGGCGTCCGCAAAGCCGCCGCCGGCGTCGGTCACGGGGCGGCGCACCTTCTGCTGCTCGTCGCCGACGCCCGCAAGATGCCAGGCACTCGTGCGGTGCAGGAACAAGAGGGCGAGGACGAGGAGCAAGGCGACGCGATGGCACTGGCGAGATCGATGTCATGCTCTGAAGAAAACGACGGTAGCCACTGAACTGAATCTCTGAATTTATCTGAATTTGACATGACCATGCACTGCAGGTGTTCGACAGTAGGTTTTGGTAAAGAGATGAATTTTTCTGGAGCTGTAACTTGGTGAGACGATCACTCAAAGCACCCAGGGGCTGCATGGATTTACTTGGAATTTTTGGAGAAAGTTTTGAATGAATTTCACCAAATTTGGCAAATCTGGTCCAAAATTGCAGCTGATGTAGTTTGAAATTTTTGAACTGGAGACCAGTGGATCTTCATGGTTCCAGTTTGAGGGTTCAAAGGACTAGGAGGGGAAAGAAGTTTGGTGGTAAAAGTCCAAACAGAAAAAGGAGTTCCTTTGTAAATCTCCAAGTGCTATAAGAGAAGACAGAAATTTATTTGAATAGAATTTGAATGGAAAAGATCACATGAGGAGGTTCAACTTGCTGGATTTGATGCAAATCATGATCCAAAGGTGAGGGATGAGTTAGGATAGATCATTTGCACTTGGGCCATGGCAAAGAGGAATTGTTGAAAGTGGCAAAAGACTTTTCAAAAGCCATAGTGCATAATCCAAAAGATTTACAAAAGTTATTTTCCCAAATGAAAAACCATTTTGTCTTGAGTCCAAAAGAAAGCAAGAACCTCCAAGGTCAAAGGCAGATCTTGGGTGAATCCAAATAAAATTTTTGCCATAAAGAAAATATATGAGAGGGAGAGTTCTCTTGAAGAAAAATTTTAAATCACTCCCTTCAAGTCAAATAAAACCTTTTGAAAAATCCAATAAAAACTTGGGTGTCACAACGATCTTGATGTATCGCGAGCTTTGCTATTATAGTTGGATCTTATGATGTTTCTCCCCCTCTACTCTCTTGTAATGGATTGAGTTTTCCCTTTGAAGTTATCTTATCGGATTGAGTCTTTAAGGATTTGAGAACACTTGATGTATGTCTTGCATGTGCTTATCTGTGGTGACAATGGGATATTCACGTGATCTAGTTGATGTATGTTTTGGTGATCAACTTGCGGGTTCAGTGACCTTGTGAACTTATGCATAGGTGTTTATGGTCCTGACCCAGTACAGCCGCTAAGCTCATTTTTCATTTCCAAGTGTTGTTACTAGCCTCGAGAGAGATGTTTCACAGGATTCACTTGCAACTGATAAACCTGAAGGGAAATACCGAAATAGTCCTTTTTCTGATCATAGAGGAGTCGTATGAAGCTAAGGTTTCATGTACGGTTTTGCAATAGTGGTGGGAGCTGTGATGTTATTATCGACTATGATTATCTAACAGTTCAAGTACAGTTGATATAGTTTAAGTACAGCCAAAATATGGTCCCTATGCCTTCTTTCAAAGCATTGCAATACCGTTTGTGCTCACTTTTATCATTAGTTACCTTGCTGTTTTAATATTTTCAGATTACAAAAACCTATATCTACCATCCATATTGCACTTGTATCACCATCTCTTCGCCGAACTAGTGCACCTATACAATTCACCATTGTATTGGGTGTGTTGGGGACACAAGAGACTCTTTGTTATTTGGTTGCAGGGTTTCTTGAGAGAGACCATCTTCATCCTACGCCTCCCACGGATTGATAAACCTTAGGTCATCCACTTGAGGGAAATTTGCTACTGTCCTACAAACCTCCGCACTTGGAGGCCCAACAACGTCTACAAGAATAAGGTTGCATAGTAGACATCAATTGTGCCCAATGCAAAATACAATCACAGTCATGATTTTTTCAGGAAACGTGTGGGATCCCGAACGAAAAGCACACGTCACTCTTGCGGCAACCGTCGTTGATACCCAACAAATCTCAAACGGTCTGTAGCACTTGTATGTGTGCGAAGGGGCTCCTGAACCGTTTGTGATAGAACATTATCGCAGACGATAATTGTTGGCAAACATGTGCGATGGAGTATAGCATGGCAGACGGGTTACACAGAAAACTCGTGTGAGATGGGGCACAAATCGCACACAGTTCATATGTTGGCCCGTGTGCCTTACATACTATTTCCCAAACGGTTCATTACGACAGACCGTATGGTTTCACTGCGTCATTAGAAATGCTTAATCACCGATACCACACGTGCGAAAGAATTTAGTGTGTGCTGCATTGCACACGATGACATTTTGGAAGGCCTCTGGATCACTGCTCCATATCCCCGACGGTTTCTGGGTCGTGTGGGAAGGACACCCTATCGCACACACTCACTTGGCGACGGTCCCAAATGCCGTCGCGGAAATGGGTTAAAAACAGTTTGTATAGCACCGACGCGTACCAGTGATTGGGTGTATGACCATAGAAGGTTTTATTCATGTAAACAGAACAATAATTATTCTCTGACTTAAATGAATGACCGTATTGCAATAAACATGATCCAATCATATTCATGCTTAACGCAAACACCAAATAACATTTATTTAGGTTCAACACTAATCCCGAAGGTAGAGAGAGTGTGCGATGGTGATCTTATCAAGCTTGGAATCACTTCCAACACACATCGTCACTTCGCCCTTAACTAGTCTCTGTTCATTCTGTAACTCCTGTTTCGAGTTACTAATCTTAGCAACTGAACTAATATCAAATACCCAGGGGCTACTATGAATACTAGTAAGGTACACAATAATCTGTATATCAAACATACCTTTGTTCACTTTGCCATCCTTCTTATCCGCCAAATGTTTAGGGTAGTTCCACTTCTAGTGACCATTTCCTTTGCAGTATAAGAACTCAGTTTCAGGCTTGGGTCCAGCTTTCAACTTCTCCACGGGAGTGGCAACTTGCTTGCCATTCTTCTTGAAGTTCCCTTTTCTTTCCCTTGCCCTTTTACTTGAAACTAGTGGTCTTGTCAACCATCAACACTTGATGCTTTTTATTGATTTCTACCTTCACTGATTCAGCATTGTGAAGAGCTCGGGAATCGTTTTCTTCATCCTTTCATATTATAGTTCATCACGAAGTTCTAGTAACTTGGTGATAGTGACTAGAGAATTATGTCAATCACTATCTTATCTGGAAGATTAACTTCCACTTGATTCAAGCGATTGTAGTACCCCAGACATTTTGAGCACTTGCTCACTAGCTGAGTTATTCTCCTCCATCTTGTAGGCAAAGTACTTGTCAGAGGTCTCATACCTCTTAACACGGGCATGAGTCTGAAATATGATTTTCAGCTCTTGAAACATCTCATATGCTCCATGGCATTCAAAACATTTTTGAAGTCCCGGTTCTAAGCCGTAAAGCATGGTGCACTAAACTATCAAGTAGTCATCATACCGAGCTTGTCAAACGTTCATAACATCTGCATCTGCTCCTGCAATAGGTCTGTCACCTAGCGGTGCATCAAGGACATAATTCTTTTGTGCAGCAATGAGGATAATCCTCAGATCGCGGACCTAGTCCGCATCATTGCTACTATCATCTTTCAACATAGTTTTTTCTAGGAACATATCAAAAATAAGGGAGCTATAGACGAGCTATTGATCTACAACATAGATATGCAAATACTATCAGGACTAATTTCATGATAAATTAAAGTTCAATTAATCATATTACTTAAGAACTCCCACTTAGATAGACATCCCTCTAGTCATCTAAATGTTTACATGATCCAAATCAACTAAACCATGTTCGATCATCACGTGAGATGGAGTAGCTTTCAATGGTGAACATCTCTATGTTGATCATATCTACTATATGATCCACGGTCGACCTTTCGGTCTTAGTGTTCCGAGGCCATATCTGCATATGCTAGGCTCATCAAGTTTAACCCGAGTATTCTGCACGTGCAAAACTGGCTTGCACCCGTTTTATGTGAACGTAGAGCTTATCACACCCGATCATCACGTGGTGTCTCGGCACGATGAACTGTAGCAACGGTGCATACTCAGGGAGAACACTTATACCTTGAAATTTAGTGGGGTCATCTTATAATGCTACCGTCGTACTAAGCAAAATAAAATGCATAAAAGATAAACATCACATGCAATCAAAATATGTGACATGATATGGTCATCATCATCTTGTGCCTTTGATCTCCATCTCCAAAGCACCATCATGATCTCCATCGTCACTGGATTGACACCTTGATCTCCATCATAGCTTCGTTGTCGTCTCGCCAACTATTGCTTCTACGACTATAGCTACCGCTTAGTGATAGAGTAAATCAATTACATGGCGATTGCATTTCATACAATAAAGCGACAACCATAAGGCTCCTGCCAGTTGCCGATAACTTTTACAAAACATGATCATCTCATACAATAACTTATATCACATCATGTCTTGACCATATCACATCACAACATGCCCTGCAAAAACAAGTTAGACGTCCTCTACTTTGTTGTTGCAAGTTTTACGTGGCTGCTTTGGGCTTCTAGCAAGAACCGTTCTTACCTACGCATCAAAACCACGAAGATTTTTCGTCAAGTGTGTTGTTTTAACCTTCAACAAGGACCAGCCGTAGTCAAATTAGATTCAACTAAAGTTGGAGAAACAGACACCCGCCAGCCACCTGTGTGCAAAGCACATCGGTAGAACCGGTCTCATGAACGTAGTCATGTAATGTTGGTCCGGGCCGCTTCATCCAACAATACCGCCGAATCAAAATAAGACATTGGTGGTAAGCAGTATGACTATTATCACCCACAACTCTTTGTGTTCTACTCATGCATATCATCTACGCATAGACCTGGCTCTGATACCACAGTTGGGGAACGTAGCATGCAATTTCAAAAAAATTACTACGATCATGCAAGATCTATCTAGGAGAAGCATATCAATGAGAGGGGAGAGTGTGTCCACGTACCCTCGTAGACCGAAAGCGGAAGCATTAGATTAACGTGGTTGATGTAGTCGAACATCTTCACGATCCAACCGATCCAAGTACCGAACATACGGCACCTCCGTGTTCAGCACACGTTCAGCTCGATGACGTCCCTCGAACTCTTGATCCAGCAGAGGGTCGAGGGAGAGTTCCCTCAGCACGACGGTGTGGTGACAGTGATGGTGATGTGATCCGCGCAGGGCTTCGCCTAAGCACTACGATGTTATGATCGGAGGAGTAAACTGTGGAGGGGGGCACCACACATGGCTAAGAGAACAATTGATGTGCCTTTGGGGTGCCCCCCGCCCCCGTATATAAAGGAGAGGAGGAGGAAGAGGCCGGCCAGGGGGCGCACGCCATGGGGGGGGAGTCCTACTAGGAGTAGGATTCGCCCGCCCCCCTTTTCCTTTCTTCCACCGGAGGGAAAAGGAAGGAGAGGGAGAGGGAAAGGGAAAGGGGGGCCGCGCCCTCTCCTCCTTGTCCTATTCGGACTCCCTAGGAGAGGGCGCCCCCCCCCCCCCCCCCGCGGGCATCCCTCTCTCTGCCTTAGGCCCATGTTGGCCCAACACTTCCCCCGGGGGTTCCGGTAACCCCTGTGTACTCCGGTAAAATACCCGAATCACTCGGAACCATTCTGATGTCCGAATACAACCTTCCAATATATGAATCTTTACCTCTCGTCCATTTCGAGACTCCTCACCATGTCCGTGATATCATCCGGGACACCGACCAAACTTTGATCACCAAAACACATAACTCATAATACAAATCATCATCGAACGTTAAGCGTGCGGACCCTACGGGTTCGAGAACTATGTAGACATGACCGAGACACATCTTTGGTCAATAACCAATAGCGGAACCTGGATGCTCATATTGGTTCATACAAATTCTACGAAGATCATTATCAGTCAAACCGCATAACAACATACGTCATTCCCTGTGTCATCGGTATGTTACTTGCCCGAGATTCGATCATCGGTATCATCATACCTAGTTCAATCTCATTACCGGCAAGTCTCTTTACTCATTCCGTAATGCATCATCCCGCAACTAACTCATTAGTCACATTGCTTGGAAGGCTTATAGTGATGTGTGTTGGGGAACGTAGTAATTTCAAAATTTTCCCTACGTACACGCAAGATCATGGTGATGCATATCAACGAGAGGGGAGAGTGTCATCCACGTACCCTCGTAGACCATAAGCGGAAGCGTTATGACAACGCGGTTGATGTAGCATACGTCTTCACGGTCGACCAATCCTAGTACCGAACGTACGGCACCTCCGCGATCTGCACAGATTCGGCTCGGTGACGTCCCATGAACTCACGATCCAGTAGAGCTTCGAGGGAGAGCTTTGTCAGCACGACAGCGTGATGACTGCGATGATGAAGCTACCGGCGTAGGGCTTTGCCTAAGCACTGCAACGATATGACCGAGGTGGAATATGGTGGAGGGGCACCGCACACGGCTTGGAACAATCAACTGCTCTGTCCTGGAGTGCCCCCCTGCCCCTGTATATAAAGGAGCAAGGGGGGAGGCCGGCCGGCCCTTGTGGCGCGCCAGGAGAGGAGTCCTCCTCCTAGTAGGAGTAGGACTCCCCTTTCCTACTCCTACTAGGAGGGGGAAAGGAAGCAGGAGAGGGAGAAGGAAAGGGGCGCCGCCTCCCCCTTCCTAGTCCAATTCGGACCAGAGGGGGAGGGGCGCGCGGCCTGCCCTAGCCGGCCCTCTCTCTCTCCACTAAGGCCCATGTGGCCCATTAGTTCTCCCTGGGGGGTTCCCGTAAGCCTCCGGCACTCCGGTTTTCTCCGAAATCACCCGGAACACTTCCAGTGTCCAAATATAGCCGTCCAATATATCAATCTTTATGTCTCGACCATTTCGAGAATCCTAGTCATGTCCGTGATCACATCCAGGACTCCGAACTATCTTCGGTACATCAAAACACATAAACTCATAATACCGATTGTCACCGAACTTTAAGCGTGCGGACCCTACGGGTTCGAGAACTATGTAGACATGACCGAGACACGTCTCCGGTCAATAACCAATAGCGGAAATAGGATGCTCATATTGGCTCCTACATATTCTACGAAGATCTTTATCGGTCGAACCGCATAACAACATATGTTGTTCCCTTTGTCAACGGTATGTTACTTGCCCGAGATTCGATCGTCGGTATCTCAATACCTAGTTCAATCTCGTTACCGGAAAGTCTCTTTACTCGTTCCGTAATGCATCATCCCGCAACTAAATCATTAGTCACATTGCTTGCAAGGCTTATAGTGATGTGCATTACTGGGAGGGCCCAGAGATACCTCTCCGACAATCGGAGTGACAAATCCTAATCTTGATCTATGCCAACTCAACAAACACCATCGGGACACCTGTAGAGCACCTTTATAATCACCCAGTTACGTTGTGACGTTTGGTAGCACACAAAGTGTTCCTCCGGTATTCGGGAGTTGCATAATCTCATAGTCATAGGAACATGTATAAGTCATGAAGAAAGCAATAGCAACATACTAAACGATCAAGTGCTAAGCTAACGGAATGGGTCAAGTCAATCACATCATTCTCTAATGATGTGATCCCATGGCTAGGAAACTTAACCATCTTTGATTCAACAAGCTAGTCAAGTAGAGGCATATTAGTGACACTTTGTTTGTCTATGTATTCACACATGTACTAAGTTTCCAGTTAATACAATTCTAGCATGAATAATAAACATTTATCATGATATAAGGAAATATAAATAACAACTTTATTATTGCCTCTAGGGCATATTTCCTTCAGTCTCCCACTTGCACTAGAGTCAATAATCTAGATTACACAGTAATGATTCTAACACCCATGGAGTCTTGGTGCTGATCATGTTTTGCTCGTGAGAGAGGCTTAGTCAACAGGTCTACAACATTCAGATCCGTATGTATTGTGCAAATCTCTATGTCTTCCTCCTTGACTTGATCGTGGATGGAATTGAAGCGTCTCTTGATGTGCTTGGTTCTCTTGTGAAATCTGGATTCCTTTGCCAAGGCAATTGCACCAGTATTGTCACAAAAGATTTTCGTTGGACCCGATGCACTAGGTATGACACCTAGATCGGATATGAACTCCTTCATCCAGACTCCTTCATTTGCTGCTTCCGAAGCAGCTATGTACTCCGCTTCACACGTAGATCCCGCCACGACGCTTTGCTTCGAACTGTACCAACTGACAGCTCCACCGTTCAATATAAACACGTATCCGGTTTGTGACTTAGAGTCATCCGGATCAGTGTCAAATCTTGCATCGACATAACCACTTACGACGAGTTCTTTCTCACCTCCATAAACGAGAAACATATCCTTAGTCCTTTTCAGGTATTTCAGGATGTTCTTGACCGCTGTCCAATGATCCACTCCTGGATTGCTTTGGTACCTCCCTGCTAAACTAATAGCAAGGCACATATCAGGTCTGGTACACAGCATTGCATACATGATAGAGCCTATGGCTGAAGCATAGGGAACACCTTTCATTTTCTCTCTATCTTCTGCAGTGGTCGGGCATTGAGTCTGACTCAACTTCACACCTTGTAACACAGGCAAGAACCCTTTCTTTGCTTGATCCATTTTGAACTTCTTCAAAACTTTATCAAGGTATGTGCTTTGTGAAAGTCCAATTAAGCATCTTGATCTATCTCTATAGATCTTGATGCCCAATATATAAGCAGCTTCACCGAGGTCTTTCATTGAAAAACTCTTATTCAAGTATCCTTTTATGCTATCCAGAAATTCTATATCATTTCCAATCAACAATATGTCATCCACATATAATATTAGAAATGCTACAGAGCTCCCACTCACTTTCTTGTAAATACAGGCTTCTCCAAACGTCTGTATAAAACCATATGCTTTGATCACACTATCAAAACGTTTATTCCAACTCCGAGATGCTTGCACCAGTCCATAAATGGATCGCTGGAGCTTGCACACTTTGTTAGCATCCTTTGGATCGATAAAACCTTCAGGTTGCATCATATACAACTCTTCTTCCAGAAATCCATTCAGGAATGCAGTCTTTACATCCATTTGCCAAATTTCATAGTCATAAAATGCTGCAATTGCTAACATGATTCGGACGGACTTAAGCATCGCTACGGGTGAGAAGGTTTCATCGTAGTCAACTCCTTGAACTTGTCGAAAACCATTCGCAACAAGTCGAGCTTTGTAGACTGTAACATTACCATCAGCATCAGTCTTCTTCTTGAAGATCCATTTATTCTCGATGGCTTGCCGATCATCGGGCAAGTCAACAAAAGTCCACACTTTGTTCTTATACATGGATCCTATCTCAGATTTCATGGCCTCAAGCCATTTCGCAGAATCTGGGCTCATCATCGCTTCCTCATAGTTCGTAGGTGCATCATGGTCTAGTAACATGACTTCCAGAACAGGATTACCGTACCACTCTGGTGCGGATCTTACTCTGGTTGACCTACGAGGTTCGGTAGTAACTTGATCTGAAGTTACATGATCATCATCATTGGCTTCCTCACTAATTGGTGTAGGAGTCACAGGAACAGATTTCTGTGATGAACTACTTTCCAATAAGGGAGCAGGTACAGTTACCTCATCAAGTTCTACTTTCCTCCCACTCACTTCTTTCGAGAGAAACTCCTTCTCTAGAAAGGATCCATTCTTAGCAACGAATGTCTTGCCTTCGGATCTGTGACAGAAGGTGTACCCAACAGTCTCCTTTGGGTATCCTATGAAGACACATTTCTCCGATTTGGGTTCGAGCTTATTAGGTTGAAGCTTTTTCACATAAGCATCGCAACCCCAAACTTTAAGAAACGACAACTTTGGTTTCTTACCAAACCACAGTTCATAAGGCGTCGTCTCAACGGATTTAGATGGTGCCCTATTTAACGTGAATGCAGCCGTCTCTAAAGCATAACCCCAAAACGATAGCGGTAAATCAGTAAGAGACATCATAGATCGCACCATATCTAGTAAAGTACGATTACAACGTTCGGACACACCATTACGCTGTAGTGTTTCGGGTGGCGTGAGTTGCGAAACTATTCCGCATTGTTTCAAATGAAGACCAAACTCGTAACTCAAATATTATCCTCCACGATCAGATCGTAGAAACTTTATTTTTTTGTTACGATGATTTTCCACTTCACTCTGAAATTCTTTGAACTTTTCAAATGTTTCAGACTTATGTTTCATCAAGTAGATATACCCATATCTGCTCAAATCATCTGTGAAGGTGAGAAAATAACGATAGCCGTCGCGAGCCTCAACATTCATCGGACCACACACATCAGTATGTATGCTTTCCAACAAATTTGTTGCTCGCTCCATTGTTCCGGAGAACGGAGTTTTAGTCATCTTGCCCATGAGGCATGGTTCGCAAGTACCAAGTGATTCATAATCAAGTGATTCCAAAAGTCCATCAGAATGGAGTTTCTTCATGTGCTTTACACCAATATAACCTAAATGGCAGTGCCACAAATAAGTTGCACTATCATTATCAACTCTGCATCTTTTGGCTTCAATATTATGAATATGTGTATCACTAC
Organism: Aegilops tauschii subsp. strangulata; assembly: GCF_002575655.3. NCBI lineage: Eukaryota > Viridiplantae > Streptophyta > Magnoliopsida > Poales > Poaceae > Aegilops > Aegilops tauschii. Next base: position 72,011,466 of record NC_053039.3, on the reverse strand, counting down.
TATCGAGATTCAATATAAATAGACCACTCTTCAAGGGTGCATGACCATAAAAGATATTACTCATATAAATAGAACAACCATTATTCTCTGATTTAAATGAATAACTGTCTCGCATCAAACAAGATCCAGATATAATGTTCATGCTCAACGCTGGCACCAAATAACAATTATTCAGGTCTAAAACTAATCCCGAAGGTAGATGTAGAGGTAGCGTGCCGACCGCGATCATATCGACTTTGGAACCATTTCCCACGTGCATCGTCACCTCGTCCTTAGCCAATCTTCGCTTAATCCGTAGTCCCTGTTTCGAGTTGCAAATATTAGCAACAGAACCAGTATCAAATACCCAGGTGCTACTGCGAGCATTAGTAAGGTACACATCAATAACATGTATATCACATATACCTTTGTTCACCTTGCCATCCTTCTTATCCGCCAAATACTTGGGGCAGTTCCGCTTCAAGTGACAAGTCCCTTTGGAGTAGAAGCACTCAGTCTTAGGCTTAGGTCCAGACTTGGGTTTCTTCACTTGAGCAGCTACTTGCTTGTCGTTCTTCTTGAAGTTCCCCTTCTTCCCTTTACCCTTTTTCTTGAAACTGGTGGTCTTGTTGACCATCAAACTTGATGCTCCTTCTTGATTTCTACCTCTGCGGCCTTTAGCATTGCGAAGAGCTCGGGAATTGTCTTATCCATCCCTTGCATGTTATAGTTCATCACGAAGCTCTTGTAGCTTGGTGGCAGTGATTGAGGAATTCTGTCAATGACACTATCATCCGGAAGATTAACTCCCAGTTGAATTAAGTGATTGTTATACCCGGACATTTTGAGTATATGCTTACTGACAGAACTATTCTCCTCCATCTTGCAGCTGTAGAACTTATTGGATACTTCATATCTCTCAATCCGGGCATTTGCTTGAAATATTAACTTCAACTCCTGGAACACCTCATATGCTCCATGACGTTCAAAACGTCGTTGAAGTCTCGGTTCTAAGCCGTAAAGCATAGCACACTGAACTATCAAGTAGTCATTAGCTTTGCTTTGCCAAACGTTCATAACATCTGGCGTTGCTCCTGCAGCGGGTTTGGCACCTAGCGATGCTTCCAGGACGTAATTCTTCTGTGCAGCAATGAGGATAATCCTCAAGTTACGGACCCAGTCCGTGTAGTTGCTACCATCTTCTTTCAACTTAGCTTTCTCTAGGAACGCATTAAAAGTCAACGGAACAACAACACGGGCCATCTATCTACAACAACATAGACATGTAAAATACTATCAGGTACTAAGTTCATGATAAATTAAAGTTCAATTAATCAAATTACTTAAGAACTTCCACTTAGATAGACATCCCTCTAATCATGTAAGTGATCACGTGATCCATATCAACTAAACCATGTCCGATCATCACGTGAGATGGGGTAGTTTTCAATGGTGAACATCACTATGTTGATCATATCTACTATATGATTCACGCTCGACCTTTCGGTCTCAGTGTTTCGAGGCCATATCTGCATATGCTAGGCTCGTCAAGTTTAACCCGAGTATTCTGCGTGTGCAAAACTGGCTTGCACCCATTGTATGTGAACGTAGAGCTTATCACACCCGATCATCACGTGGTGTCTCGGCACGACAAACTTTCGCAACGGTGCATACTCAGGGAGAACACTTGTACCTTGAAATTTAGTGAGAGATCATCTCATAATGCTACCGCCGAACTAAGCAAAATAAGATGCATAAAAGATAAACATCACATGCAATCAATATAAGTGATATGATATGGCCATCATCATCTTGTGCCTTTGATCTCCATCTCCAAAGCACCGTCATGATCACCATCGTCACCGGTGCGACACCTTGATCTTCATCGTAGCATCGTTGTCATCTCGCCAACAATTGCTTCTACGACTATCGCTACCGCTTAGTGATCTAGTAAAGCAATTACATGGCGATTGCATTTCATACAATAAAGTGACAACCATATGGCTCCTGCCAGTTGCCGATAACTCCATTACAAAACATGATCATCTCATACAATAAAATTTAGCATCATGTCTTGACCATATCACATCACAACATGCCCTGCAAAAACAAGTTAGACATCCTCTACTTTGTTGTTGCAAGTTTTACGTGGCTGCTACGGGTTGAGCAAGAACCGTTCTTACCTACGCATCAAAACCACAACGATATTTCGTCAAGTATGTGTTGTTTTAACCTTCAACAAGGACCGGGCGTAGCCACACTCGATTCAACTAAAGTTGGAGAAACTGAGACCCGCCAGCCACCTGTGTGCGAAGCACGTCGGTAGAACCAGTCTCGCGTAAGCGTACGCATACGCGTACGCGTAATGTCGGTCCGGGCCGCTTCATCCAACAATACCGCCGAATCAAAGTATGACATGCTGGTAAGCAGTATGACTAGTATCGCCCACAACTCACTTGTCTTCTACTCGTGCGTATAACATCTACGCATAAACCTGGCTCGGATGCCACTGTTGGGGAACGTAGTAATTTCAAAAATTTCCCTACGTACACGCAAGATCATGGTGATGCATAGCAACGAGAGGGGAGAGTGTCTTCCACGTACCCTTGTAGACCATAAGCGGAAGCGTTATGACAACGCGGTTGATGTAGTCGTACGTCTTCACGATCGACCGATCCTAGTACCGAACGTACAGCACCTCCGCGATCTGCACACGTTCGGCTTGGTGACGTCCCACGAACTCACGATCCAGTAGAGCTTCGAGGGAGAGCCTTGTCAGCACGACGGCGTGATGACGGTGATGATGAAGCTACCAGCGTAGGGCTTCGCCTAAGCACTGCAACGATATGACGGAGGTGGAATATGGTGGAGGGGGGCACCGCACACGGCGTGGAACAATCAACTTGTGTGTCCTAGGGTGCCCCCCTGCCCCCGTATATAAAGGAGCAAGGGGAGGGCCGGCCGGCCCTTGTGGCGCGCCAGGAAAGGAGGAGTCCTCCTCCTAGTAGGAGTAGGACTCCCCTTTCCTACTCCTACTAGGAGGGGGAAAGGAAGGAGGAGAGGGAGAAGGAAAGGGGGGCGCCGCCCCCCTTCCTAGTCCAATTCAAACCAGAGGGGGAGGGGGCGTGCGGTGTAACACCCCGGATGTAACTTTCCATATTTGTAACTCCAACTCTTGCCATTTTCGGCTATGTGTTATGATATTTCCTTCGTGGTCGGGTTTTGTCTTTCGTTTTGCATTTTTGTTCATGTCATGCATCTCATATCATGTCATCATGTGCATCTCATTTGCATACGTGTTCGTCTCATGCATCCGAGCATTTTCCACGTTGTCCGTTTTGCAATCCGGCACTCACACGCGCACCGGCGCGTCCCTCTTGTTTCTTTTCGTGAGCGGGTGTTAAACATTCTCGGAATGGACCGAGGTTTGCCAAGTGGCCTTGGTACACCACCGGTAGACCACCTGTCAAGTTTCGTTCCATTTGGAGGTCGTTTGATGCTCCAACGGTTAACCGGGCAACCGCAAAGTCCTTTTGTGTGTTGCAGCAAAACCCCCCTCCAAACAGCCCAAAACCCACCTAAGTCACTTCCATGCTCTAGGTCGTTCGATCACGATCGTGTGGGCGAAAACCGTACTTCATCTGGACTCTCCTAGCTCCCTATGCCTATATAAACACCTCCCCCTCCGAAATCCGGGTCAAACCCTAGTCTCTTCCACCCCGCGCCGCCGGACACGTCCGGTCCGGCCGGACGAAAGCCGCCGCCGCCACGCCCGACCAACCAGAGCGCGCCACGTGGCGGCCCCATACGCCGCGCCGCCGCCGGCCCGCGAGCCCGCGCGCCTCCGCCTCCTCCTCCCGAGCGCCCCCGCGCCCGCGCCGTCCTCGCCGCCGCTCCGCCGTTCGCCGCCGTTCCCGCCCGCCTCCGCCGGCCGCCGCAACTCCGGCGACCTCGCCCGACGCGCCCCGCCACCGCCACCTCTTCTTCCTCGACGTCCGCGACCGCCGCCGCCTGTGTCCGCCGTCGACCCCGCCGTCTCCTCCCTCGCCGCCGTCTCTCTCCGTCATCAGCAGCCGTGCCCGCTCTGGCCGTCCTCGATCCGGCGGCCTGAACCCTAGATCGGGCGAGATCCACAGTTGACTTCTTCCCCCCCCCCCTCCCCCGAAATTATTCCAAGTCCCAGACATTTTTACATTATATGCTCATGTTCATCACATCATAACTCTCTGCATACTGCTCTGTTTTGCGTGCATGATATATTGAAATGTTCGCCTCGAGATGGTCTTCATTTTGTTCCATTATGCCATGTTCATTTGAGTCCATCTTGATGCCCAAATCTCTGGTGCAAGAGTGCTATATGCTGTTAACTACTGTTACTTACCAGTACTTGAGAATTTGTTATTTTTGTTGCATTTGATGTGTGCATCTTATGGGCATGAGCTCTACAGGTGTTTTAATGTATGCCATGCCATATTTACAGGGGTGTAAGCTATGTATTTTTGTGATCTATGTGGTGACTAGCACAAGCATGCAAACTAGGCTTCGTGATGTTTCTGTTTTCAGGGACTTAGTAATTTCACTGTCTGTTTCTGCTGTTATTTTGTTGCCATGTATCCATGTGTCTACAGAGAGATCCATGCTTATTTTGAGCATGTTCAGTAAGGATGTTTTGTATATATAGTTGTTATCTATCCATCCATGTCCTTGTTTGCAATTATGGAGTGCCCTAGCATGACTCAATCTTGCTCTATTTTTGCTATAAAATGTTCCTGGCAGATTGTTTACGTGTTATTCAATTTTGCCAAGCTTGTTGTAGTTGATACTTTCATGTAATGTATTTGCTCTTGCCATGGTTAGCTTCATAAACATGTCATCTTGCTGTAGGTATGCTTGTTTTTTCATGCATTGCTTTGTGTTGAGTGCATCAAGCTCACCAAGATGCCTTATAATTCTGTTTACTGCCATGCTCTGTTTTCTGCCAAGTCTGAAACCTGTTAACGAAACTTGCTATGTTTACATGGTTGCCATCATATCTTTTGATCCTTTTTGGCTCATAGTCAGTAAGGGACTTTTGTTCTATGCATTTAGTAGATTCATGACATGCCTTGTTTTGCTATGTTAAGTTCCTGTAGAATATGTTTTTCTTGCTCTGAACATTGCTACCTGATGATGTTTATGCCATGTCCAGTAATTTCACCATGTGAACCTGATATCTTTTGCACTTTTGCCATGCTTGTTTGAACCTGTTATGTTGTGATCTAGCCGTAGCTCAGTGTTCATCTTTTGTCAAGCATCTCCTGTAGATTACTGTTATATGCTTTGTTGCTATGTTGGAGTGCTGTAGCATAGTTACTTGTTGTATTCTAAGTGCTATCATGCTGTTAATCGCAGAATCGTGTCACTCTTGTTTTGCTTGCCATTTGCAAACCGTGCATCCGTTTCCGGTGATCTTTATATCGATTTCGACCGAAATCATCTCATCTTTCTAGTGGCATACTTGGTTTGCCAAGTTAATGCCTTGTTCATCCTTTTTCTTCCAAGCACGCATACGCATCGCATATCATATCTCGCATATCATTCATGTATTGCATCATGTTGTTTGTGCATTTCCCGTGATTGATTGTGGTTCCATTGCTTGTGTTCTTACTGTGGGTAGATCCGGGAGACGAGTTCGTGAACGAGGAACCTGTTGAGTACGCTTACGAGGATCAAGCTTTCGACAACTCTGAGAACCTTGCAGGCAAGATGACCATACCCTCGAAATCACTTCTATCTTTGCTTTGCTAGTTGTCGTTCTATTGCTATGCTGCGCTACCTACCACTTGCTATATCATGCCTCCCATATTGCCATGTCAAGCCTCTAACCATCCTTTCCTAGCAAACCGTTGTTTGGCTAAGTTACCACTTTTGCTCAGCCCTTCTTATAGTGTTGCTAGTTGCAGGTGAAGTTGAAGTTGGTTCCATGTTGGAACATGGATATTTTGGAATATCACAATATCTCTTATTTAATTAATGCATCTATATATTTGGTAAAGGGTGGAAGGCTCGGCCTTATGCCTGGTGTTTTGTTCCACTCTTGCCGCCCTAGTTTCTGTCATGCCGGTATTATGTTCCTTGAGTTTGCATTCCTTACGCGGTCGGGTGATTTATGGGACCCCCTTGACAGTTCGCCTTGAATAAAACTCCTCCAGCAAGGCCCAACCTTGGTTTTACCATTTGCCACCTAAGCCTTTTCCCTTGGGTTTTCGCGAGCCCGAGGGTCATCTTTATTAACCCCCTCCCCCCCGGGCCAGTGCTCCTTCGAGTGTTGGTCCGAACCGAGCAGCCTGCGGGGCCACCTCGGGGAAACTCGAGGCCTGGTTTTACTCGTAGCTTGACTTATCCGGTGTGCCCTGAGAATGAGATATGTGCAGCTCCTATCGGGATTTGTCGGCACATCAGGCGGCTTTGCTGGTCTTGTTTTACCATTGTCGAAATGTCTTGTAAACCGGGATTCCGAGACTGATCGGGGCTTCCCGAGAGAAGGTTTATCCTTCGTTGACCGTGAGAGCTTATAATGGGCTAAGTTGGGACACCCCTGCAGGGTATTATCTTTCGAAAGCTGTGCCCGCGGTTATGAGGCAGATGGGAATTTGTTAATGTCCGGTTGTAGAGAACTTGTCACTTGACTTAATTAAAATACATCAACCGTGTGTGTAGCCGTGATGGTCTCTTCTCGGCGGAGTCCGGGAAGTGAACAAGGTTTGAGTTATGCATGAACTTAAGTAGTTTCAGGATCACTTATTGATCATTTCTAGCTTCGCGACCGTTGCGTTGCTTCTCTTCTCGCTCTCATTTGCGTATGTTAGCCACCATATATGCTTAGTGCCTGCTGCAGCTCCACCTCATTACACCATCCTTTCCTATAAGCTTAAATAGTCTTGATCTCGCGGGTGTGAGATTGCTGAGTCCTCGTGACTCACAGATTCTACCAAAACAGTTGCAGGTGCCGACGATGCCAGTGCAGATGACGCAACCGAGCTCAAGTGGGAGTTCGACGAGGAACGTGGTCGTTACTATGTTTCTTTTCCTGATGATCAGTAGTGGAGCCCAGTTGGGACGATCGGGGATCTAGCATTTGGGGTTATCTTATTTTCATTTGGATTTGACCGTAGTCGGTCTATGTGTGGATTTTGGATGATGTATGAATTATATTTATGTATTGTGTGAAGTGGCGATTGTAAGCCAACTCTCGTTATCCCATTCTTGCTCATTACATGGGATTGTGTGAAGATGACCCTTCTTGCGACAAAACCACAATGCGGTTATGCCTCTAAGTCATGCCTCAACACGTGGGAGATATAGCCGCATCGTGGGCGTTACATGCGGCCTGCCCTGGCCGGCCCTCTCTCTCCACTAAGGCCCATGTGGCCCATTAGTTCTCCAGGGGGGTTCTGGTAACCCTCCGGCACTCCGGTTTTCTCCGAAATCACCCGGAACACTTCCAGTGTCCGAACATAGCCGTCCAATATATCAATATTTATGTCTCGACCATTTCGAGAGTCCTCGTCATGTCTGTGATCACATCCGGGACTCCTAACTATCTTCGGTACATCAAAACACGTAAACTCATAATACCGATCGTCACCGAACTTTAAGCGTGCGGACCCTACGGGTTCGAAAACTATGTAGACATGACCGAGACACGTCTCCGGTCAATAACCAATAGCGGAACCTGGATGCTCATATTGGCTCCTACATATTCTATGAATATCTTTATCGGTCAAACCGCATAACAACATACATTGTTCACTTTGTCAACGGTATGTTACTTGCCCGAGATTCGATCGTCGGTATCTCAATACCTAGTTCAATCTCGTTACCGGCAAATCTCTTTACTAATTCCGTAATGCATCATCCCGCAACTAACTCATTAGTCACATTGCTTGCAAGGATTATAGTGATGTGCATTACCGAGAGGGCCCAGAGATACCTCTCCGACAATCGGAGTGACAAATCCTAATCTCGATCTATGCCAACTCAACAAACACCATCGGAGACACCTGTAGAGCACCTTTATAATCACCCAGTTATGTTGTGACGTTTGGTAGCACACAAAGTGTTCATCCGGTATTCGGGAGTTGCATAATCTCATAGTCATAGGAACATGTATAAGTCATGAAGAAAGCAATAGCAACATACTAAACGATCAAGTGCTAAGCTAACGGAATGGGTCAAGTCAATCACATCATTCTCTAATGATGTGATCCCGTTAATCAAATGACAACTCATGTCCATGGCTAGCAAACTTAACCATCTTTGATTCAACGAGCTAGTCAAGTAGAGGCATACTAGTGCCACTTTGTTTGTCTATGTATTCACACATGTACTAAGTTTCCAATTAATACAATTCTAGCATGAATAATAAACATTTATCATGATATAAGGAAATATAAATAACAACTTTATTATTGCCTCTAGGGCATATTTCCTTCAGTCTCCCACTTGCACTAGAGTCAATAATCTAGATTACACAGTAATGATTCTAACACCCATGGAGTCTTGGTGCTGATCATGTTTTGCTCGTGAGAGAGGCTTAGTCAACGGGTCTGCAACATTCAAATCTGTATGTATTTTGCAAATCTCTATGTCTCCCTCCTTGACTTGATCGCGGAAACATGAAAAAAAATCATCACATACAAGGAAACATGAGATTTGGTGGAAGAGAGAAGGAAATTGGAGGTGGAGCACAGCGAACAAAGTGCAAGATGGAACATGCTCATACCCACGCTTGTACCGTCTGCCGCTGTCTCCAAGAGGTCCACCTGACCAACATTTATTAAGGGATCGATGCCAAATTCTCAATAGGGAGAGCATCATTCGTGAAAAAAGGAGAATCATAACCATCTTCCAACCCTTGCCGCCGCCATTTCCAATCTCATCTCCACAGCCGCCACAACCATCATCACTGCAGCCATCCATCTCCAAGTTAGTCTACTTTTAATCGGTGTATCGCATTCGAAAACTATTGTAAGACATATATCAATCAATCATTCATCTTTATGTTATCTTCAATGAGTTCATCTTATGATCCGATCGCCATGCGTGAGTAATTTGGTAAGGCAATGAGTTGAGGCACTGCCTTGCCACCCGATGTATTTGTGGAAGGGATCGTTGGAGTGACTCTGTATATTTGACGTTATTTGTATGCGTCTGATTGCAACGAAATTGTCTCTTGTCTTGTTGTCGATCTAAGGCCCTGCAGGAACCCAGGATCTTATAGATCGATCAAGGAGAAGGTAAAGAGAAAGGAGGACGTGGAACACTATCCCGAACAGAAGTGAGAGAGGGGGTTAGTACGGTAGCGGAAAGCTATTCCTTGGGAATGAATGACATGTCGTCATTAAACGCCCAATGCTTTTGTCTGAATAATCGAGGTAACCCCAAGTGACGGTAAGGGCCATCGATTGGACAATTGACTCTTGATGTGTTGGGCAACGTAGTAGAAAACAAAAAATTCGGCCTACAAATCAAAATCCTAGGATCATTATGAAGATGCATACAAGCTTAGAGCTTATCGTTGCCAACTTCAAGTTGCCGCGGAAGAAGAGTTCGTGTAGATCATTCTTGAAGTCCTGCAAACCATCCCACGAACAGTGTCTCTTGAACGAAGATCGGAAGCACGATATCTCTAAGGATTGCATGCATACAATATCGAAGATCCGATAACGCTTCGCCGTCCAGAACTAGGCGTCGCCAGAGAACTAGAGGAGGGAGGAAGAGCATTGTGGCGTCTCTACTTTTCTAAATAACTAGAGAATTTGAGATAGAGGGGGCACCTAGAACTTGAGAGAGAACTTGTGTCTCATGGGCACGCTGAGCTCCTCTTGCTTACTGGGGTTGAACTGCATCTCTCTTCGTCGCTTTAGGCAGTGATTTTGTGAAAGAAGAAGAGGTCTGGTGCGTTGAATGGTCGTGGGGTTGGTTTTTTGTATCCAAAGACGAGTGAGGTGAGCGATCGACTACTTGGGTCATGCATTCATGGCGACGGGGCGGGCTAAGGTGTTATGAAGAATGGGGGTAGCTACCTGGTAAGTATGTGAGGCAATCCCCGGAGAAATGGCCCTTGAAATCGTTTGGATGGTTCGGCCCGTAAGCTCCCTGTCTAATCACTCTAGATGGTGTGAATTGTTCAAGATTCTCTCCATTGAAAAGAACTGAAAATGAGACTGACTGGACCATACCCATAACTGTGTCTACCCAAGCCTGGGCAAAACCAAGTTTCTAAGTAATATCTTGTAGATATGGCCACTCAAGTCTATCATATGCTTTCATCATGTCCAACTTTAGAGCATAAAAATCGTTTGACTTAGCATTGTTTCTCTTCATAAAATGCAAACACTCATAAGCACAAATTATGTTATCTGTGATAAGCCTACCTCGGACAAAACTGATTGTTCATCAAAGATAATATCAGGGAGAATGAGATTGAGGCTGTTTGCATAAGCTAATTGGACAAAACTAATTGAGTTGAGTTGGATTGAAAACCTTGGGAATAACGACAAGAACCGTATCATTGATTAAATGTACGTAAAGTCTCTTGGGCAGGAGTAACTGTTGGAAATATGCCCTAGAGGCAATAATAAATTGGTTATTATTATATTTCCTTGTTCATGATAATCGTTTATTATCCATGCTAGAATTGTATTGATAGGAAACTCAAATACATGTGTGGATACATAGACAACACCATGTCCCTAGTAAGCCTCTAGTTGACTAGCTCGTTGATCAATAGATGGTTACGGTTTCCTGACCATGGACATTGGATGTCGTTGATAACGGGATCACATCATTAGGAGAATGATGTGATGGACAAGACCCAATCCTAAGCCTAGCACAAGATCGTGTAGTTCGTTTGCTAAGTGCTTTTCTAATGTCAAGTATCATTTCCTTAGACCATGAGATTGTGCAACTCCCGGATACCGTAGGAATGCTTTGGGTGTACCAAATGTCACAACGTAACTGGGTGGCTATAAAGGTGCACTACAGGTATCTCCGAAAGTGTCTGTTGGGTTGGCACGAATCGAGACTGGGATTTGTCACTCCGTGTAAACGGAGAGGTATCTCTTGGCCCACTCGGTAGGACATCATAATAATGTGCACAATGTGACCAAGGAGTTGATCACGGGATGATGTGTTATGGAACGAGTAAAGAGACTTGCCGGTAACGAGATTGAACAAGGTATCGGGATACCGACGATCGAATCTCGGGCAAGTACTATACCGATAGACAAAGGGAATTGTATACGGGATTAATTGAATACTCGACATCGTGGTTCATCCGATGAGATCATCGAGGAGCATGTGGGAGCCAACATGGGTATCCAGATCCCGCTGTTGGTTATTGACCGGAGAGTCGTCTCGGTCATGTCTGCGTGTCTCCCGAACCCGTAGGGTCTACACACTTAAGGTTCGGTGACGCTAGGGTTATAGAGATATTAGTATGCGGTAACCCGAAAGTTGTTCGGAGTCCCGGATGAGATCCCGGACATCACGAGGAGTTCCGGAATGGTCCCGAGGTAAAGGTTTATATATGGGAAGTCTTATTTTGGTCGCCGGAAAAGTTTCGCGCATTATCGGTATTGTACCGGGAGTGCCGAAAGGGATCCGGGGGTCCACCTGCCCCGGGGGGGCCACATGGGCTGTAGGGGTGTGCGCCTTGGCCTATATGGGCCAAGGGCACCAGCCCCAAGAGGCCCATGCACCAAGAGATAAGATAAAGGAGAGTCCTAAAGGGGGAAGGCACCTCCGAGGTGCCTTGGGGAGGATGGACTCCTCCCTGGCCGCACCCTTCCTTGGAGGAAGGGCCAAGGCTGCGCCCCCCCTCTCCCTTGGCCCTATATATAGTGGGGGGAGGGAGGGCAGCAATATCTAAGCCCTGGCGCCTCCCTCTCCCTCCCGTGACACCTCTTCCTCCCCGCTTGCGCTTGGCGAAGCCCTGCCGGGATCCCGCTACTTCCACCACCACGCCGTCGTGCTGCTGGATCTCCATCAACCTCTCCTCCCCCTTGCTGGATCAAGAAGGAGGAGACGTCGCTGCTCTGTACGTGTGTTGAACGCGGAGGTGCCGTCCGTTCGGTGCTAGGATCATTGGTGATTTGGATCACGACGAGTACGACTCCATCAACCTCGTTCTCTTGAACGCTTCCGCTCGGGATCTACAAGGGTATGTAGACGCACTCCTTCCCCCTCGTTGCTAGTAAACTCCATAGATTGATCTTGGTGATGCGTAGAAAATTTTGAATTTCTGCTACGTTCCCCAACAGTGGCATCATGAGCTAGGTCTATGCGTAGTTTCTATGCACGAGTAGAACACAAAGTAGTTGTGGGCGTTGATTTTGTCAATTTACTTGCCGTTACTAGTCTTATCTTGATTTGGCGGCATCGTGGGATGAAGCGGCCCGGACCGACCTTACACGTACACTTACGTGAGACAGGTTCCACCGACTGACATGCACTAGTTGCATAAGGTGGCTAGCGGGTGTCTGTCTCTCCCACTTTAGTCGGATCGGATTCGATGAAAAGGGTCCTTATGAAGGGTAAATAGAAATTGGCATATCACGTTGTGGCTTTTGCGTAGGTAAGAAACGTTCTTGCTAGAATCCCATAGCATCCACGTAAAACATGCAACAACAATTAGAGGACGTCTAACTTGTTTTTGCAGGGTATGCTATGTGATGTGATATGGCCAAAAGGATGTGATGAATGATATATGTGATGTATGAGATTGATCATGTTCTTGTAATAGGAATCACGACTTGCATGTCGATGAGTATGACAACCGGCAGGAGCCATAGGAGTTGTCTTAATTTATTGTATGACCTGCGTGTCAATGAAAACGCCATGTAATTACTTTACTTTATTGCTAACTGTTAGCCATAGTAGTAGAAGTAATGGTTGGCGAGACAACTTCATGAAGACACGATGATGGAGATCATGATGATGGAGATCATGGTGTCATGCCGGTGACGAAGGTGATCATGCCGCGCCTCGAAGATGGAGATCAAAAGGCGCAAGATGATATTGGCCATATCACGTCACTTTATGATTTGCATGTGATGTTTATCATGTTTACATCTTATTTGCTTAGAACGACGGTAGCATAAATAAGATGATCCCTCACTAAAATTTCAAGAGACGTGTTCCCCCTAACTATGCACCGTTGCGAAGGTTCGTTGTTTCGAAGCACCACGTGATGATCGGGTGTGATAGATTCTAACGGGTGTTGATGATCCTAGCATGTACAAACATGGCCTCGGAACACATGCGAAACACTTAGGTTGACTTGACGAGCCTAGCATGTACAGACATGGCCTCGGAACACAAGAGATCGAAAGGTCGAACATGAGTCGTATAGTAGATGCGGTCAACATGGAGATGTGCACCGATGATGACTAGTCCGTCTCACGTGATGATCGGACACGGCCTAGTTTGACTCGGATCATGTATCACTTAGATGACTAGAGGGATGTCTATCTGAGTGGGAGTTCATTAATCAGATGAACTTCATTATCATGAACATAGTCAAAAGGTCTTTGCAAATTATGTCATAGCTTACGATTTAGTTCTACTGTTTAAGATATGTTCCTAGAGAAAATTTAGTTGAAAGTTGGTAGTAGCAATTATGCGGACTGGGTCCGTAAACTGAGGATTGTACTCATTGCTACACAGAAGGCTTATGTCCTTAATGCACCCCTCAGTGTGCTGAACCTCAGCGTCGTCTATAGATGTTGCGGAACATCTGACATACACATTTTGATGACTACGTGATAGTTCAGTGCGTAATGCTAACGGTTTAGAATTGTGGCACCAAAGACGTTTTTGAAACGTCGCAGAACATATGAGATATTCCGAAGACTGAAATTGAGATTTCAGACTAGTGCCCACGTCAAGAGGTATGAGACCTCTGACAAGTTTCTTAAGCCTGCAGACTAAGGGAGAAAAGCTCAATCGTTGAGCATGTGCTCAGATTGTCTGAGTACCACAATCGCTTGAATCGAGTGGGAGTTAATCTTCCAGATGAGATAGTGATGGTTCTCCATAGTCACTGCCACCAAGCTATTAGAGCTTCGTGATGAACTATAACATATCAGGGATAGATATGATGATCCTTGAGCTATTCGCAATGTTTGACACCGCGAAAGTAGAAATCAAATAGGAGCATCAATTGTTGATGGTTAGTAAAACCACTAGTTTCAAGAAGGGCAAGGGCAAAAGGGATACTTCATGAAACAGCAAATCATTTACTGCTCTAGTGAAGAATCCCAAGGTTGAATCCAAACCCGAGAGTAAGTGCTTCTGTAATGAGGGGAACGGTCACTGAAGCAAAACTACCCTAGATACGTGGTAGATGAGAAGGCAGGCAAGGTTGACAGAAGTATATTGGATATACATTATATGAATGTGTACTTTACTAGTACTCCTAGCAGCACCAGGGTATTAGATACCGGTTCGGTTGCTAAGAGTTAGTAACTCAAAATAAAAGCTGCGGAATAAACGGAGACTAGATAAAGGTGAGATGACGATATGTGTTGGAAGTGTTTCCAATGTTGATGTGATCAAGCATCGCATGCTCCCTCTACCATCGAGATTGGTGTTTGCGTTGAGCATAAACATGATTGGATTATGTTTATCGCAATACGGTTATTCATTTAAGGAGAATAATGGTTACTCTGTTTATTTGAATAATACCTTCAATGGTCTTGCACCTAAAATGAATCTCGATCGCAGTGATACACATGTTCGTGCCAAAAGATATAAAATAGTAATGATAGTACCACATACTTGTGGCACTGCCATTTGAGTCATATTGGTATAGAACGCATGAAGAAGCTCCATGTAGATGGATCTTTGGACTCACTCGTTTTTGAAAAGATTGAGACATGCGAACCATGTCTATTGGTATATATGCATGAAGAAACTCCATGCAGATGGATCGTTTGGACTCACTTGATTTTGAATCACTTGAGACATGCAAATCATACCACATGGGCAAGATGACTGAAAGGCCTCGTTTTTCAGTAAGATGGAACAAGAGAGCAACTTGTTGGAAGTAATACATTTTGATGTATGCAGTCCAATGAGTGCTGAGGCATGCAGTGGATATCGATATGTTCTTACTTCACAGATGATTTGAGTAGATGCTGAGAATATTTACTTGATGAAACACAAGTCTGAATTATTGAAAGGTTCAAGTAATTTCAGAGTGAAGTTGAAGATCGTCGTGACAAGAGGATAAAATGTCTATGATATGATCATAGAGATATCTGAGTTACGAGTTTGGCACACAATTAAGACATTGTGGAAAGTGTTTCACAATTAATACCGCCTGGAACACCACAGTGTGATGGTGTGTCCGAACATCATAACTCCACCCTATTGGATATGGTACATGCCATGATGTCTCTTATCGAATTACCACTATCGTTTATGGGTTAGGCATTAGAGATAACCGCATTCACTTTAAAAGGGGCACCACGCAATTCCGTTGAGACGACACCGTTTAGAGAAACCTAAGTTGTCGTTTCTTAAAAGTTTGGGGCTGCGAAGCTTATGTGAAAAAGTTTCAAGCTGATAAGCTCGAACCCAAAGCGGATAAATGCATCTTCATAGAAAACCCAAAACAGTTGGGTATACCTCCTATTTCAGATTTGGAAGCAAAAGTAATTGCTTCTAGAAACGAGTCCTTTCTCGAGGAAAAGTTTCTCTCGAAAGAATTGAGTGGGAGGATGGTGGAGACTTGATGAGGTTATTGAACCATAACTTCAACTAGTGTGTAGCAGGGCACAGGAAGTTGTTCCTGTGGCACCTACACCAATTGAAGTGGAAGCTTATGATAGTGATCATGAAACTTCGGATCAAGTCACTACCAAACCTCGTAGGACGACGAGGATGCGTACTACTTCAGAGTAATGCGTAATCCTGTCTTGGAAGTCATGTTGTTGGACAACGATGAACCTATGAGCTGTGGAGAAGCGATGGTGGGCCCGGATTCCGACGAATGGCTCGAGGCCATGAAATCCGAGATAGAATCCATGTATCAGAATAAAGCATGGACTTTGGTGAACTTGCCCGATGATCGGCAAGCCATTGAGATAAATGGATCTTTAAGAAGAAGACGGACGTGGACGGTAATGTTACCGTCTATGAAGCTCGACTTGTGGCAAAGAGTATTTTCACAAGTTCAAGGAGTTGACTACGATGAGATTTTCTCATCCGTAGCGATGCTTAAGTCCGTCGGAATCATGTTAGCATTAGCTGCATTTATGAAATCTGGCAGATGGATGTCAAAAACAAGTTTCCTTACCAGTTTTCGTAAGGAAAGGTTGTATGTGATACAATCAGAAAGGTTTTGTCGATCCTAAGGATGCTAAAAGGTATGCTAGCTCCAGCGATCCTTCCATGGACTAGAGCAAGCATCTCGGAGTCAGAATATACGCTTTGATGGAGTGATCAAAGTTTTTGGGTTTATACAAAGTTTGTTAGAAACTTGTATTTACAATAAAGTGAGTGGGAGCGCTACAACATTTCTGACAAGTATATGTGAATGACATATTGTTGATCCGAAATGATGTAAAATTTCTGGAAAGCATAAAGGGTTGTTTGAAAGGAGTTTTTCAAAGGAAGACCTGGATAAAGCTGCTTACATATTGGGCATCAAGATCTATAGAGATAGATCAAGACGCCTGATGATACTTTCAAAGAACGCACACCTTGACATGATTTTGAAAGAGTTCAAAATAGATCAGCAAAGAAGGAGTTCTTGGCTGTGTTACAAGGTGTGAGTATTGAGTAAGACTCAAGACCTGACCACAGAAGAAGAGAGAGAAAGGACGAAGGTCGTCCCCTATGCTTTAGACGTGGGCTCTACAATATGCTATGCTGTGTACCGCACATGAAGTGTGCCTTGCCATGAGTTGGTCAAGGGGTACAATAGTGATCCGGGAATGGATCACATGACAGCGGTCGAACTTATCCTTAGTATCTAGTGGACTAAGGAATTTTCTCGATTATGGAGGTGAAAAGGAGTTCGTCGTAAAGGGTTATGTCGATGCAAATTTTGACACTAATCCGGATGACTCTGAGTAGTAAACCGGATTCGTATAGTAGAGCAGTTATTTGAAATGGCTCCAAGTAGCGCGTAGTAGCATCCACAAGATGACATAGATATTCGTAAAGCACACACGGATCTGAAAGGTTCAGACCCGTTGACTAATAACCTCTCTCACAAGCATAACATGATCAAACCAGAACTCATTGAGTGTTAATCACATAGTGATGTGAACTAGATTGTTGACTCTAGTAAACTCTTTGGATGTTGGTCACATGGTGATGTGACCTGTGAGTGTTAATCACATGGTGATGTGAACTAGATTATTGACTCTAGTGCAAGTGGGAGACTGTTGGAAATATGCCCTAGAGGCAATAATAAATTGGTTAATATTATATTTCCTTGTTCACGATAATCGTTTATTATCCATGCTAGAATTGTATTGATAGGAAACTCAAATACATGTGTGGATACATAGACAACACCATGTCCCTAGTAAGCCTCTAGTTGACTAGCTCGTTGATCAATAGATGGTTACGGTTTCCTGACCATGGACATTGGATGTCGTTGATAACGGGATCACATCATTAGGAGAATGATGTGATGGACAAGACCCAATCCTAAGCCTAGCACAAGATCGTGTAGTTCGTTTGCTAAGTGCTTTTCTAATGTCAAGTATCATTTCCTTAGACCATGAGATTGTGCAACTCCCAGATACCGTAGGAATGCTTTCGGTGTACCAAACGTCACAACGTAACTGGGTGGCTATAAAGGTGCACTACAGGTGTAACACCCCGCATGTAACTTGCCATATTTGTAACTCCGACTCTTGCCATTTTCGCCTATGTGTTATGATATTCCCTCCGTTGTCGGGTTTTTGTCTTTCGTTTTGTATTTTGTCATGTCATGCATTTCATATCATGTCATCATGTGCATTGCATTTGCATACGTGTTCGTCTCTTGCATCCGAGCATTTTCCCCATTGTCCGTTTTGCAATCCGGCGCTCCTATCTCCTCCGGCGCATCCCTCTTGTTTTCTTTCGTGTGCGGGTGTCAAACTTTCTCGGAATGGACCGAGGCTTGTCATGTGGCCCTAGTATACGACCCGGAAACCACCGGTCAAGTTTCGTTCCATTCGGAGGTCGTTTGGTACTCCATCGGTTAACCGGGCATCCGTCATGTCCATTTGTGTGTCCAGCAAAAACCCCCTCTAAAACCAGCCCAAAACCCCTCCAAGTCATCTCCATGCTCTAGGTCATTCGATCACGATCGTGTGGGCGAAAACCGCACCTCATTTGGACTCTCCTAGCTCCCCCTACCTATAAAACTCCATCCCCTCCCGTATACATTCGCAGTCCCCGAAACCCTAAAAATCCCCTCTCCGCGGGCGGACGCGTCCAGCGCCCGCCGGACATCCGCGCCGCCGCCCCGAGCCAGTGGCGAGCCGCCACGTGGCACCCGTCCGCCGCCGCCGCCGCGGCCCGCCCCGCCCGCAGCTGGCCCGCGCGCCCGCCGGCTCCCTCCGCCGCCGTGCTCGCCGGCCGGCCCCGCCGCCCTCGCCGTGCGCCGCCGCCGCCACATCGCCGCCCGCGCCGCAGGCCCCGAGGCCGGCCCGCCCGCGCCCCGTCCCGGGCCCGCGCCTCCCTGCCGTCTCCGCCGCCCGCCGCCGGACCTCGCCGCCATCGCCGGCCCCGGCCCCGCCGCCGCCCGCCGCCGTGCACCGCACCGCCGCCTTGCTCCGGCCTCCCTCCGCCAGCGCCGCACCGCGCCCCCTCCCTCCGGTCGCCGCCCCGCCTCGCTTTCCCTCTCCTCCGGCCGTCGCCGACGGGCCCGAGCCCGAGCTCCCTCGGCTGCAGCCCCGATCCAGATCGGTATAACCCTAGCGTTGACTTTTCCCCGTTCCCCGATTTTTCGAAGTCATATTTTTTCACAGCAAGTTCTCATGTTCCTCAGTGCGTAACTCCTCGCATGTAGCTCCGATTCGCGCGTATAATATGTCAAATTGTTCGCCTCGTGATGCTCTACATTTTGTTCAATTGCACCATGTTCATTAGAGGTCATCTTGATGCCCAAATTTCTGTTGGAAGAGGGCTAGTTGCTGTTATTCTCTGGTTCTTATCAGAACTTGGAGATTTGTCATTTTTGTATCTTTAATTCTGTGCATCTTATGGGCATGAGCTCTACATGTGTTTTGAAGTATGCCATGCCATCTTTCCAAGGGTGTATGCCATGTATTTTTGTGATCTCTGTGGTGACTAGCACAAGCATGCAAAGTAGGCTCCGTAATATTTCTGATTTCAGGGACTTGGTGATTTCTCCAAGTCCTTGTCTGCTGTTATTTCGTTGCCATGTAAACTTGATGCTACAGAGAGATCCATGCATATTTTGGAGATGTTCAGTAAGGAAGTTTTGTAGATATAGTTGTATTTGATCCATTTCTGTAATTGTTTGCAATTATGGGTGCCATAGCATGACTCAATCTTGCTCTACTTTTGCTATAAAATATTTCTGGCAGATTCTTAACATGATATGCAATTTTGCCAAGCTTATTGTAGTTGATCCATCCATGCTATGCAATTGTTCTTGCCATGGATAGCTTCATAAACATGCCATCTTTCTGTAGGTGTACTTGGTTTGTCATGCATTGCTCTGTAGTGAGTGCATCAAGCTCACCAACAAGCCTACATATTATTATTTCTGCCATGCTCTGTTCTCTGCTAAGTCTGAAACCTGATAACGAAACTTGCTATGTTTACATGCTTGCCATCATATCTTCTGATCCTTTTTGGCTTATGGTCAGTAAGGGACTTTTGTCATGTGCTTTTATTAGAATACTTTCATGCCTTGTTTTGCTATGTTAAGTTCCTGTAACATGTTGATTTCGTGCTCTGAACATTGCTACCTGATGCTGTTTTCTGCCATGTCCAGTTTTTCACCAAGTCTGTGAACCTGCTATCTTTTGCACTTTTGCCATGCTTGTTTGAGCTTGTTATGTTGTGAACTAGCCATAGCTCAGTGTTCATCTTTTGTCAAGCATCTCCTGTAGATTACTTCCATATGCTTTGTTTCTATGTTGGAGTGCTGTAGCATTGTTGCTTGTTGCATTTTAAGTACTATCATGTTGTTATTCACAGATTCGTGTCATTCTTGTTTTGCTTGCCATTTGCAAACCGTGCATCCGTTTCCGGTGATCTTTATATCGATTTCGACCGAAATCATCTCATCTTTCCAGTGGCATGCTTGGTTTGCCAAGTTACTACCATGTTCATCATTTTTCCTTCCGGAGCACGCATATGCATCGCATATCATACATGTTTTGCATCATGTTGCTTGTGCATTTCTCGTGACTGATTGTGGTTCCGTTGCTTGTGTTCTTGTCTTGGGTAGAGCCGGGAGACGAGTTCGTGAATGAGGAACCTGTTGAGTATGCTTACGAGGATCAAGCTTTCGACAACTCTGAGAACCTTGCAGGCAAGATGACCACCCCTCGAAATCACTTCTATCTTTGCTATGCTAGTTGTTCGTTCTATTGCCATGCTGCGCTACCTATCACTTGCTATATCATGTCTCCCATTGTGCCATGTCAGCCTCTAACCATCCTTTCCTAGCAAACCGTTGTTTGGCTAAGTTACCGCTTTTGCTCAGCCCCTCTTATAGCGTTGCTAGTTGCAGGTGAAGTCGAAGTTTGTTCCATGTCGGAACATGGATATGTTGGGATATCACAATATCTCTTATTTAATTAATGCACCTATATATACTTGGTAAAGGGTGGAAGGCTCGGCCTTATGCCTGGTGTTTTGTTCCACTCTTGCCGCCCTAGTTACTATTATACCGGGATTATGTTCCTTGAGTTTGCGTTCCTTACGCGGTCGGGTGATTTATGGGACCCCCTCGACAGTTCGCCTTGAATAAAACTCCTCCAGCAAGGCCCAACTTTGGTTTTACCATTTGCCGCCTAAGCCTTTTTCCCCCGGGTTTTCGCGAGCCCGAGGGTCATCTTATTTTAACCCCCGGGCCAGTGTTCCTCTGAGTGCTGGTCCAAACTAGAGCACCGTGCGGGACCGTCCCTTGGCAACTTGGGTTATGTTGGTACCTGTACGCTTCGCTTATCCGGTGTGCCCTGAGAACGAGATATGTGCAGCTCCTATCGGGATTTGTCGGCACATTCGGGCGGCTTTGCTGGTCTTGTTTTACCATTGTCGAAATGTCTTGTAAACCGGGATTCCGAGACTGATCGGGTCTTTCCGGGAGAAGGTTTTTCTTTCGTTGACCGTGAGAGCTTATGATGGGCTAAGTTGGGACACCCCTGCAGGGTATTATCTTTCGAAAGCCGTGCCCGCGGTTATGAGGCAGATGGGAATTTGTTAATGTCCGGTTGTAGATAACTTGTCACTTGACCCCAATTAAAATACATCAACTGCGTGTGTAGCCGTGATGGTCTCTTCTCGGCGGAGTCCGGGAAGTGAACACGGTCTGAGTTATGTATGACGTAAGTAGGTGTTCAGGATCACTTCTTGGTCATTGCTAGTTGACGACCGTTCCGTTGCTTCTCTTCTCGCTCTCTCTTGCGTATGTTAGCCACCATATATGCTTATTGCCGCTGCAGCTCCACCTCACTACACCATCCTTTCCTATAAGCTTAAATAGTCTTGATCTCGCGGGTGTGAGATTGCTGAGTCCTCGTGACTCACAGATTCTACCAAAACAGTTGCAGGTGCCGACGATGCCAGTGCAGATGATGGGGTCGATCTCAAGTGGGAGTTCGATGAGGAATGTGGTCGTTACTATGCGTCTTTTCCTGATGATCAGTAGTGGAGCCCAGTTGGGACGATCGGGGATCTAGCATTTGGGGTTGTCTTATTTTCATTTGGATCTTGACGGTAGACGGTCTATATGTTTGTATTTTGGATGATGTATGAATAATATTTATGTATTGTGTGAAGTTGCGATTGTAAGCCAACTCTTTATCCCATTCTTGTTCATTACATGGGATTGTGTGAAGATGACCCTTCTTGCGACAAAACCACTATGCGGTTATGCCTCTAAGTCGTGCCTCGACACGTGGGAGATATAGCCGCATCGTGGGCGTTACAAGTTGGTAATCAGAGCCATCCCCGACTTAGGAGCCCCTGCTTGATCGAATCGCTGGCGTTGTTGAGTCTAGAACAAAAATGTTTTGAGTCTTAGGATTATATATATCGGAGAGTAGGATTCTTTTTACTCCTCAGTCCCTTCGTCGCTCTGGTGAGGTCTCCTGACGTAGAAGTTTTGACTATTCTCTCCTCAAATTTCACTAAAAAAAAATTTAGGATCACGCGGGTATATTGGAATCGTTCCGATGGTTTTGTGACGAGAACATTGTTCTTGGTGCCTCCTGACATTTAGGGGTTGTGGCAGTGTCTCGGGGAGTTGAGCTCCGAGGTGTTGTCGTCACAATTTTATCGTTGCAGTTCTGGAATACCTGAGTTTCGCCGACATCGAAATCTCTTTTATGCAGTTGTTGGTGAGATCACCTCGACGCCACCCAGTACTGGGGCGGGAGTTCGGGAGTATTGCCATAACTTGTATAACGGATGTTTTTCGAAGGTTGAGGTAAACGATTTCCGAAGGTTTCTTGGTTATGTGTTGATGGATGGATACAGCTGGATCTAGGGATTGCTAGTTTGGGTGATATATTTTGTGTCCCCTGTATCCCCTACACCAGATTGCATAACCAGAAAGTTTCGGGAGTTTATAAGTGGGAATTCAAGTAGCCTTAGGATATCTTTCCGACAGGCGCATGATATGAGATTGGGGTTCGACGTCTAGTGGTCCGCCTTTCCACGGTTGATTTTACAGTGGTCTCGTAGTGTCTTAAAGAGTCCATGGCTATGCCGACTCGGGGACGCTTCGTATGTCATGTGCACAGCCTTGTACATGATGGTGATGTACGATTGAGCCCGTGTGGGCCCCACCACGAAAACTTCGGACGAAATATCTATCATATGTTTGTTCCGGCTTATTCTGCTAGCCAATATTTTGTTTTGTTTTGTATTGTGGTATTCGAGTTGCTTCGAAGTCATATGTTGATTCCATATCTTTTTAAGTGGCTTCTCAACTTATGGAAGTGTGATGATTTACTACGGAATTCATTCGTTCATCTTCGTTCGAATGTTTATTGTGAAGACTATATGTTGCAATTTCTATCCGTTGATTCTACTTATCTATTTGTCTATCAAGATGCTAACGGATGTCACCCTCTTTAGGATGGCTCCGCCAACGCGTCAGAATCCGGATCGCAATGAAGGGAGTCAAGCGAACCCTCCGCCACCACCTCCACCTCCGGAGGCATGGCAGGCTATCATGGCAGCCACCAACGCCAATGCTCAGATGATTCTGCAACTCTTGCAAGTGTCGTACTCCTCTCAATTGGTCAGAGACTGGTGAACGCCAACTTCTTGGCAATGACTTAATCACTGAAGCTGAAGAAATGTGTAAAGTCATACGTGATAATCTCAAAGCCGCGCAATCGCGCCAGAAGAGTTACTATGATAGTAAGCACCGTGATTTGGCTTTCGAGATCGGAGACCATGTCTACCTCCGCGTCTCTCCAATGAAAGGCACTCGTCGCTTCGGTATCAAAGGGAAGCTTGCCCCTAGATACGTGGATCCTTTCAAGATCATTGGCAAAAGAGGCGACCTCGCCTATCAACTTGAGCTTCCTTCCAAATTCGCGAACGTGCACGATGTGTTCCACGTGTCACAGCTCCGCAAGTGCTTCAAGACGCCTGAGCGCACTATTAACTTCGAAGAGATTGACCTCCAAGAAGATTTGTCTTATCATGAGCACCTCGTTGCTATTCTTGAAGAAACTGAGCGCAAGACTCGCAACAAGTCAATCAAATTCCTGAAAGTGAAGTGGTCGCACCATTCCGACCGGGAAGCCACCTGGGAACGCGAGGACCTTCTCCGTTCCGAATATCCGGAGTTCTTTCAGTCCTAGATCTCGGGACGAGATCCTCTCGTAGTGGTGGAGTGTTGTAACACCCCGCATGTAACTTGCCATATTTGTAACTCCGACTCTTGCCATTTTCGGCTATGTGTTATGATATTCCCTCCGTTGTCGGGTTTTTGTCTTTCGTTTTTTATTTTGTCATGTCATGCATTTCATATCATGTCATCATGTGCATTGCATTTGCATACGTGTTCGTCTCTTGCATCCGAGCATTTTCCCCATTGTCCGTTTTGCAATCCGGCGCTCCTATCTCCTCCGGCGCATCCCTCTTGTTTTCTTTCGTGTGCGGGTGTCAAACTTTTTCGGAATGGACCGAGGCTTGTCATGTGGCCCTAGTATACCACCCGGAAACCACCGGTCAAGTTTCGTTCCATTCGGAGGTCGTTTGGTACTCCATCGGTTAACCGGGCATCCGTCATGTCCATTTGTGTGTCCAGCAAAATCCCCCTCTAAAACCATCCCAAAACCCCTCCAAGTCATCTCCATGCTCTAGGTCGTTCGATCACGATCGTATGGGCGAAAACCGCACCTCATTTGGACTCTCCTAGCTCCCTCTACCTATAAAACTCCATCCCCCCGTATACATTCGCAGTCCCCGAAACCCTAAAAGTCCCCTCTCCGCGGGCGGACGCGTCCACCGCCCGCCGGACATCCGCGCCGCCGCCCCGAGCCAGTGGCGAGCCGCCACGTGGCATCCGTCCGCCGCCGCCGCCGCGGCCCGCGCGCCCGCCGCCGCCGCCTCCCGTGCCCGCGCCCGCCGGCTCCCTCCGCCGCCGTGCTCGCCGGCCGGCCCCGCCGCCCTCGCCGTGCGCCGCCGCCGCCACATCGCCGCCCGCGCCGCAGGCCCGCCGGGCCCGAGGCCGGCCCGCCCTTGCCCCGTCCCGGGCCCGCGCCTCCCTGCCGTCTCCGCCGCCCGCCGCCGGGTCCCGTCCCCGCCGCCGGACCTCGCCGCCAACGCCGGCCCCGACCCCGCCGCAGCTCGCCGCCGTGCACCGCACCGCCGCCTTGCTCCGGCCTCCCTCCGCCGGCGCCGCACCGCGCCCCCTCCCTCCGGCCGCCGCCCCGCCTCGCTTTCCCTCTCCTCCGGCCGTCGCCGACGGGCCCGAGCCCGAGCTCCCTCGGCTGCAGCCCCAATCCAGATCGGTATAACCCTAGCGTTGACTTTTCCCCGTTCCCCGATTTTTCGAAGTCATATTTTTTTCACAGCAAGTGCTCATGTTCCTCAGTGCGTAACTCCTCGCATGTAGCTCCGATTCGCGCGTATAATATGTCAAATTGTTCGTCTCGTGATGCTCTACATTTTGTTCAATTGCACCATGTTCATTAGAGGTCATCTTGATGCCCAAATCTCTGTTGGAAGAGGGCTAGTTGATGTTATTCTCTGGTTCTTATCAGAACTTGGAGATTTGTCATTTTTGTATCTTTAATTCTGTGCATCTTATGGGCATGAGCTCTACATGTGTTTTGAAGTATGCCATGCCATCTTTCCAAGGGTGTATGCCATGTATTTTTGTGATCTCTGTGGTGACTAGCACAAGCATGCAAAGTAGGCTCCGTAATATTTCTGATTTCAGGGACTAGGACATCATCATAATGTGCACAATGTGACCAAGGAGTTGATCACGGGATGATGTGTTACGGAACGAGTAAAGAGACTTGCCGGTAACGAGATTGAACAAGGTATCGGGATACCGACGATCGAATCTCGGGCAAGTACTATACCGATAGACAAAGGGAATTGTATACGGGATTGATTGAATCCTCGACATCGTGGTTCATCCGATGAGATCATCAAGGAGCATGTGGGAGCCAACATGGGTATCCAGATCCCGCTATTGGTTATTGACCGGAGAGTCGTCTCGGTCATGTCTGCGTGTCTCCCGAACCCGTAGGGTCTACACACTTAAGGTTCGGTGACGCTACGGTTATAGAGATATTAGTATGCGGTAACCCGAAAGTTGTTCGGAGTCCCGGATGAGATCCCGGACGTCACGAGGAGTTCCGGAATGGTCCGGAGGAAAAGATTTATATATGAGAAGTCTTATTTTGGTCGCCGGAAAAGTTTCGCGCATTATCGGTATTGTACCGGGAGTGCCGAAAGGGGTCCGAGGGTCCACCAAGGGGGTCCACCTGCCCCGGGGGGCCACATGGGCTGTAGGGGTGTGCGCCTTGGCCTATATGGGCCAAGGGCACCAGCCCCAAGAGGCCCATGCGCCAAGAGATAAGATAAAGGAGAGTCCTAAAGGGGGAAGGCACCTCCGAGGTGCCTTAGGGAGGATGGACTCCTCCCTGGCCGCACCCTTCCTTGGAGGAAGGGCCAACGCTGCGCCCCCCTCTCCCTTGGCCCTATATATAGTGGGGGGAGGGAGGGCAGCAATATCTAAGCCCTGGCGCCTCCCTCTCCCTCCCGTGACACCTCTTCCTCCCCGCTTGCGCTTGGCGAAGCCCTGCCGGGATCCCGCTACTTCCACCACCACGCCGCCGCGCTGCTGGATCTCCATCAACCTCTCCTCCCCCCTTGCTGGATCAAGAAGGAGGAGACGTCGCTACTCCGTACGTGTGTTGAACGCGGAGGTGCCGTCCGTTCGGCGCTAGGATCATCGGTGATTTGGATCACGACGAGTACGACTCCATCAACCCCGTTCTCTTGAACGCTTCCGCTCGGGATCTACAAGGGTATGTAGATGCACTCCTTCCCTCTCGTTGCTAGTAAACTCCATAGATTGATCTTGGTGATGCGTAGAAAATTTTGAATTTCTGCTACGTTCCCCAACAGTAAGGATGTGAAGAGAGCAACTAGTTAACGAGCACTCCTTCGGGAGCCTTGCAACGCTCAGCGCCACTTTGACGTGCTCTCAGCCACCCGCCACGTGTCGCGCTTTGGGTGCTCTCTCCAGATTTTTTGTATTGTTCCGCACACGTTTTAAATAATTTTTTCCGGGTTTTTCGACGTTTCAGTTTTCTACCAGTCTTCTTTACCTTTTGGGTTAAAAAATTGATTTTTTTGCGCGAATAAAACACGTTTTGTTTTCTTCTTCTTTCACGATAGTCACGGTTTTGCTCCGCGAAAGGCACAGTTGTGCTTTCGCGAGAGTCACGGCCGTGCCTTTCGGAAACGAAAAAAAACGCGTTTTCTGTCTTTTTCCTTCCGCGAGAGGCACGGTTGTGTTTTCGCGAGAGTCCCGGCCGTGTCTCTCGGAAATGGAAAAATGCGTTTTCTGTTTTCTTCTTCCGCGAGAGGCACGGTTGTGCTTTCACAAGAGTCACAGCCGTGCCTCTCGGAAACGAAAAAAATACGTTTTCTGTTTTTTTCCTTCCGCGAGAGGCACGGTTTTGCTTCCTCGAGAGGCACGGTTGTGCTTTCGCGAGAGTCACGGCCGTGCCTCTCGAAAATGAATTTTTTTCCTTTCGCGAGAGGCACGGTTTTACTTCCGCGAGAGGCATGGTTGTGCTTTCGCGAGAAACATTTTTACCTGTTGTTCTTTTACATGAGAAACATTTTTTATACACATTAAATATTTTTTAAATGCTTTATAAACATTTTTAAAAATTTTGTGTAAAGTGTTTTTTGTGATATATATATTTAGAATATTTGGAAATATTTAAAAAGTAAAAAATAAATCAAAAAGGTGAAAACATAAAATAAATACGCGGCCGTAATTTCCGGCCTAGCGCACGACCGAGCGGGCCCATTCCGCGCTCGCCTTTACGGTTTACGCGAGGCTGCCGTACGTGTCACCGTAAGCGATACATAAGTGGGAAAAACCTATATGACGCATGTTGCCTCAAGTTGAGAGGTTCCTAGCTCGTTTTTTTTTCAGTTTTGGGAACCTACTAGAATGTTTCTGAGCCGTTTTTTATTTCCTTTGTCTAATTCCTTTTATTTTTCCTTTTTCCTGGTCTTTATTTTCCAATTTTTCTTTTTCTTTTTCTTTGCCCTTTCGTTTCATTTTTCATTGTTAGATTTTATTTTTGTTTACAGCAAAATGTTTGGTGTGTCAAAATTGTTCGCAATTTCCAAAATGTTTCTGTTTTAAAATTCATTCAGGAGTTTAATTTTTGTGTTTTTCGAGAAAAAATCAGGTTTTTCAAAAAATTCCCGTTCTTCGAAAAATTGCAATTTTTTGAAAAAATCGTATTAAAATTTCTTCTGGAATTTCCCAAAATGTTTCGGTTCTAAAAAATTCTTCACATTTACAATTTTTTAAAGTGTTTCAAAAAAATATTTCCATTTAAAAAAGTATACATATTTAAAAATATTTGTAATTTTTGAAAAACATTTATGTTTGGAGAAAATGTTTCAGTGAAAATTCTTTACGTCTCATTAAACATTCATTTTACAAAAAATGTTTTTTATAAACATGAACAATTTTTGAAATCCTGAACATTTTCCCAAAAAATCAAAGAACTTCTGAAGTTTTTGAACATTTTTTGTAAAATGTGAACAAGTTTTGTAAACATGATCATTTTTTGAGTTTTGCAAAAAAATGTAAAAACACAAACATATTTTTGAATTTACGAACAAATTTATGATTCGAGAACATTTTTTTTGGAATTTCAAACAAAAAACTCAAAAACACGTAAGGAAAAAAAAGAAAGAGGAAATGTTGGATATGTGTTTGAATTGGATCTTACAAGCTTGCGCTGCTACATAATCACTGCTCCCTTCGTCCCATAATATAAAAACATTTTTTACACTGTATTATCTATGGGGGCTAGCATGAAAAGCTTCTCTGCTGGACGTCTCGTGTTCGATCCTAGGTAACGCTCAATATCTTTTCGAATTTATAGTCGCTACAGTGGTCGATCGTTGGCACATTCGCTCGTTCGCTAGTGGGCCGGCCCAGTAGGGGTCGCCTGTGCGTCTGTCTGATAGTCTGCCGCAATAAGCGACACATAGGAGCTCCCCGAAATCACTAATTAAGGAGTACTACTTTCAAAGATCACTCGCACCTCCTCAGGTTGTAACAAGTGGCGCACTACATGCGCGCCACTTGTCGCAGCCTGAGAGTTTTTCTCTTTTTTACA
The DNA here is from genome assembly GCF_002575655.3 of Aegilops tauschii subsp. strangulata. Classification (NCBI taxonomy): domain Eukaryota; kingdom Viridiplantae; phylum Streptophyta; class Magnoliopsida; order Poales; family Poaceae; genus Aegilops; species Aegilops tauschii. The sequence goes on along the minus strand of NC_053039.3, from coordinate 71,982,376 downwards.
TCCGTTTATTCAAAATGTTTTATCTCTTAAATCTTGCGTCCAAATCTCGAACCGTTTTCATCATTGAATTCCTCGCGTTAAGATCTTCAAAACTAGATCCTTTGTTGATAGGTTTTGATGCAAAAACCGGACGAAAAACCAAATCGGGAACACGTTTTTCCCCTTTCCGAAAGAGACATGGTCATGCCTCTCGCGGAAGCGAAACCGTGCCTCTCGCGGAAGAAATAAAAACAGAAAACACATTTTTTTCGTTTTCGAGAGGCATGGCTGCGAAGCACAACCATGCCTCCCGTGAAAGGAAAAAAAAGAAAACGCTTTTTTTTCGTTTCCGAGAGGCACGGACATGCCTCTCGCGGAATGAAAAAGCAAACAAAAAAATGAGTTTTTTTTGTTTCCGAGAGGCACCGTCATGCCACTCGCGGAAGCAAAACCGTGCATCTCGCGAAAGAAAAAAAATAGAAAACACGTTTGTTCTGTTTCCGAGAGTCATGGCCGTGCCTCTCGCGAAAGCAAAACTGTGCCTCTCAAGGAAGAAAAAAGTGTTTTTCCATGAAAAAAACCGAAAAAAAACCGTTTAAAAACCGAAAACGCGTGCGAAAAAAATAAAATAAAAAACAAAATCCGGAGGGAACACCCAGAGCGCGACACGTGGCAGCGGCTGAGAACATGCCAAGTGGCGCGCTCTCAGCCCATCCACAAGTGATCGTTGGGAGGCTCCCGAAGAACCGCCCGCCAACTAGTTGCTCCTGGAGCTCCCACATAGGCGCACCTGTTTTGGCGGACACGGCTATATGCCGCCCGCTGGAAATGGTCCGACCTTGAAACTAGCTGCCGCACCATGGTGATCTCATGGTAATGGCATGCGCCTTTTTTTCTTCATATTTTTGTTTTTTATTACTTTTGTATTATATATATCAAAAAAATACTTTGCGTAAAATTTTGTAAAATTATAATCTTGCATTTGATAAAGGTGAAAGATGAATAGAAAACTGTTTCTATTGAGTGCGAAAATTGAATAAATGTGAATGTAAAAAGTAGAATTGTTAGTCATGTATAGGAAAAAAGTTTATGATAATTATAAAATATCGCACATTTCAGAATAAATGTAAATGTAATTTTGAAAAATGTTTAGACAAATGTGAAAATGGTTGTGTAATTCAATAAAAATGCTTGAAACATTCAAAGAAATGTACGTTACCCTAAAAAAGTCTTCACAAGTTTCAGAAAAGTGTTCGTGATGTTTGAAAAAATTGTTTGTAATACGTACAGAATATTTGCATAGTACAAAAAATGGTTTTTATTATTCAAACAATGTTTTCGTATGTACTTATAAATTTTAACACGAATTTTAAAAATATATTGAAAACTAGTTTTCGTAAAACATTGTAAACATGTATATGAAAATGTTAAACGTATATAAAAAATATTTTACATGTATACAAAAAATATATATTATATATAAAATGGTAGACATGTGTTGAGAAAAGCGAAGAAAACCTGGCAAAAGAACAAAAAGGAAAGTGAAGTTACCAAAAAGTCCCAGAAAGAAACAAGGAAAACTGAAATATAATGAAAAACCCTAAAGAAAAATCTGAAAAAAACAAAGAAAATCGAAAGGATAACAAAGAAAAAAAAAACCAAAGAAAACAAGCTAAAAACGAAGAAAAGAAAAGAAAACAACATAAAAGATAACAAGACTGAACTGATCGAACGCGGCGACCCGACGTGGGTGAGTGAAGGCATCGAATGTAACAACTAATGAGTGGGGCCATAGTCGTCTGCTCGTAGGCGATTTCTATTAGGAATCGGTAAGAGCAAGACATAACCCTAGCGTGTTTCGATCGGCGATACCTAATTCAAATGCGGATCATGGGTTAGCGACCAAATGCGCACCACCGTCCGCGAAATGGGCCTGACCGTTAGTATTTTCTGCATTGTTCTCTCTGTTTTCTTTTTTAAAATTTTAAAATCTTTATTTTTCTTCTCTGTTTGTATTTTTTCCTATTTTTTTAAAATTTGCAATCTTTTTTAAAATTCGTAAATTCCTTTTTACATCATTAACTATTTTTAAATTCATTAACTTTCTAAAAATCTTGAATATTTTTCAAAAGTTGCGATTTTTTTTGTAATCCACAAACAATTTTTTCAAACTTGCGATTTTTTAAAATAGGTATATCTTCAAACTCATCAACATATTTTGATATTCATGAACATTTTTGTTGAATTTGTAATCATTTTTCAAACCCATGAAAACTTCTTTGAATGTACGACCGGTTTCTGAACTTCACAAATATTTTTTGAATTCTTGAACTTATTTTTGTAATATTGAACATTTTTAAGTTACAAAACATGATCTTTTTTTCCATATTAATGAAGATTTTGCAAAGTTTCGCAAAGGTATTTTGATTTTTTTTTTAAATGAAAAGGTAGAACAAGAAAAAGAAAGAAAGAAAAAAGGGACGGAAAAAAGTGTCGCCTTGCACCTGGGTTGGCCCAAAACACGCATTGGGGGTGGGGGGCGTCTTGGGGAGGGATGGGGGCGTGATTTCGGGTGAGTAGCGCTGCGACGGACGTAGCCCGCCGCTATGATTATGGATCTTCGGTTCAAGCTGCCGTTGCCTCCGTCAGAGCTTTGTCGCTGATTTCCCATCCCTTTGACATCATCCGGCCAATGGATCGCCATCTTCCCCTCCCTTAGCTGGAGCTTGCCGCCGCTCGCCACTATGGTTAGGTATCACTGGCTGCTACTCATTTGGATGGTTTTGGCTTCAAAATACCTACATTTTGGATTGGTTTGGATTATAGCAATTTCTATTTGGTCTGATTTAGTTTGTTCGCTGAACATATACGTGTATGGATTAGGCTGGGCTTAGTTTAGATTACAAACTATTCCGAGCTTTAGGTTGGAGAAGATTTTCCTAGTTTGACTTCAACACATCCGGGCAAAGGAAAAGATTGCCAAAATTTGCAAAAGACAAATCCAGAGAAGAAAACCAATGGAATGAAGTTCCAAAGAAATCCAGAAAAGCCGAGAGTGAAATCTGGTCTGTGATAGGATGTAACTCCTATGATGGGGGAGACCAAGAAGCTTGAGACGCACGCAGGCACGCGCGCGCGCGCGCACACACACGCGCGCGCGGAGAGAGAGAGGAAGGGAGGTTGACTATTCGTCACCTGAGGAATAATTATTCTTCACCGCCCTCTATTTTAACATTAATTAACCATAATTTTACGTTTCATAAAATTTATCTTATTTCATACTAAAAAGAGAATGTAAGAAAATATATAATGGCTGTAAAAAATATTTTATGTTACGTAAAATTACAAATGTAAAAACATAGTGTAAAATATACGTAAAATGCAATTTTTTTTTGGTCTTATGACCTATATTTTTGTTTCCTTACGCCAAATTTTACATAGTGAATCAATATGAATGTAACTTTATGAACAAAAATATAGGTCATAAGAACAAAAAAAATACATTTTATGTATATTTTACACTATATTTTTACGTTTGTAATTTTACGCAATATAAAATATTTTTTACAGCGATTGTATATTTTCTTACGTTCTTTTTTTATGTATGAAATAAGACAAAATTTACGAAAAATAAAATTACAATGCATTGATGATAAAATAGAGGGAGGTGAGGTAGGTAGATAGATAGATAGATAGAGAGGGTAGCATGAGCACCTCATCGGTAAGGGGCAGCGGATGGTCATGCTACTAGGTGAGGTGGTGGGCACCTCCTCGCCGCAGATCATGCCTCCGCTGTGCAGCACAGCTCTCATCTCCTTTTGTTCTCTCTCAGTCTGGAAATGAAGGAAAAGAGAGAGGAGCCGATATTAGTTATCGGAACCTTCTTGCACATGATTGTAGGGAAAATGAATAAGTAAGATGGGCCATATGTGTCCGACGGTGGTTACTGGAACCTTCTTGCCCATGATTGTAGGGAAAATGGATAAGTAAGATGGGCCATACATGGCCGACAGTAGTTACCGAATCAAGTGGTCATGGGTGCACTGTGTGGAAACACACAAGAGCGAATAGTTACCTTGGGATTGCCAATTGTTCTAGCCCCGAGATTCGTGTGAATTATCCGAGTCGGCCATAGTTGCGTTGCCAGGAGGTTCTCTCATCACAATTTCTGTAGTTTTTTTAGGGAAACAATTTTCGTAGTTTGTTGGTACATGTATAAAGGCTAGGCCCAGTATGCTAGTCCAGTGTACTTGCAGTCTTGCACATAGAATGGCCAACTGGCCCGGTCCATCATATCAAGAAGCGTTCCGGTTGCCTAGTACTCTGTAGGAAATGCATATTTTGTTTGGGATCCATCATGCGTATTTCGCAGTTAGCCTGCAAACGGTACCATCACACATGCCAATGTCTTATGTCCGAGTCATTCAAGAAAAAGAAGAGCAAGAAGACATCAAAAGAGGATGGCCAACTCTTCCTGCCTTTGTAGTAACCTTCTTAGCTACACGAGTTTTGAGTTCTGATTATAAAAAGACAGTTTTGAATTAGGTAAAAACTAGAGATAAACCTCATCTTGTATAGCTTGGAGTAAGGGAAAAGTCTAGTAACAACCTGCGCCTTTGTACTCTGTGATGCCTATTTAAGATGCACGCGTCCCTACCATCAAGGTATACGCTTACCGCAATTCTTTTCATATTACAAGTCAGACTCCCTTTATATACTCTTAAAAAGGAACGGATTTCCCATAGATTGTTAGAATTAAATCCGAGGTATACTGTCGATCATCCGAATACCAAGCAATCACACGAGCACGACACCGAGATTTTTTAACGAAGTTCATCGATATGGCTACATCTCCGGGACATGACTACGGGCGCTCCTCCTTATGACACCGCTACAATACCGCACCCCGGCCGCCCGGGCGCCGGCACACGTCGTCGGCTCCCCCGCATGCCTGTGCTATTATGTTGGCATATGTTACATCGTGTGTTTATCTCCGCTATATATGAGAGGCCTAGGATACAAGTGTCCTACTAGGACACGACTTCATATCCTATATAAACACAATACAATTACAAGTCCAACTGTAACCTACCTTGTACACTATATTCGACACAACTCCAACAAACTCCACCTTGGCGAATATTCTCCACCACCCTGGATTTGTCCATGCGTCAAACTTCCATGTACATTCGACTTGAGCTTATCCCATGAGTATCGCTGCTACTCCAAAGACTCCATGTGACTCCACCTGCAACTTGTAGTCCCTTCTTTTTTTATCACAGTCACTCGACAAAATTAAGTTCCTTGTTACTCGAGTTTGTGCTCCCAACTTCCAGAGTATCAGTCCAACGCCATCACACACCGATCACTGACCTGCGTGAAAATGAACAACTCACATATTGGACGTCACACATAAGAGTTACCTGAACTCAACATCACCGCTCCTTTATTGACTGCCTGTCTGAAAGTTGAATGAATTTGACCATTGCTTGTAGTCATCCCGAGTCAAATTCGCAGTTGCCTCACCACATGTATGACCACCAGAGCCCTGGTCCGTCTCCATGTCCCGTGCATACCGCATGCCTCGCCGCTATTACCGCGTCGAGCCTCTACTGTCCCGGTCGAGTCTCAAGGGTCGCGAACCCACACCACTCAACCCCCACTGCAGAGTACCACCGATCATAACCGACTGATGACGAGTTTCACGCTTTCATCAAACCAGTGGGCTCCAGTCCGAATTACGTGTCACTCGCTTTTTCCCCTTTGCTGAATAGGCTTCGACTCTCCGAGCTCTTACGTCGTAGCTTCTCAATCAGCACCAAGTGAAGTCCTCCAGACTCCAGCTCCACCTTCAACATGACTCCATGGTAGATGATCAGTCCACCAACGCGCCCCGTCAACTTCAAGCTCCGTGTATACATCACCTTGAATCAACCCCGCGCCATAGTCTTGTCGAAGCCGCACAAGCCCCGGGCATGTGCACCACGTGTTTTCACGTCCCAGAAGTCGGTCACCATCAGCATCACGCTCCTATATCGTCATCGCCGATCCCACCACCGTCTTCTGTTCCAACCGACTCATGTCGATTTGTCAGACTATCTAATCCGACCCAGCCGAACATATCTGACTGCAACCATGCTGCACCCTGCGTCATGTCCGCCCGCACATCTCCGTGCCTTGCTTTAACGCCCTATGTATGCATGATCCATGAACCTCACGGTAAAACCACGTGTGCACTTAGCAACAAATCCAAAAGAAAAATTGCCTCTTCCGGGTAGCATTCGTGGATGCACCAAACTTGTGTCCAGCAACTCCCAATGCCTTTTCTCTTTTCACCATGTTGCTAACCTCAAGCCACGTACATACCATGTGCAGTTTTTTTAACAAACAAATCTCACCAACGGATGCAGCACCTCCGTACACCAGTGCCTCATCCACGCCTCCGACCTCCCCTGCTCGAGCCTGCATGTGCCTGTAGCGTGCCTGGCCCCCAAGATGCACCAACCCAGCTTTTGGGCCTCGAGGTCCCGCCTGTGCCTTTGCTCGGCCAGGCGCCTGTTGCACGCACCCATTGCTCGCGACACACGCGTCCTGCTATGTGCCCTAGCTGCCGCCGCCTGGATCAGCGGGATCTGACGCTGCTCTTGATTGCTTCCATCTCGCCGACACGCTTCCGAGTTTCCATCAATCCGATGCCTCCTGTCAACTTCGATTTTTCCGAGCTTTGTTGGCCCCGATCGCTTGACATACACAGATCAAACCAATCTCTTCCGCGATTTCTCTCGGCTTCTGCTTATCAACAATCCATGGCCTCTGGACAACCTAGCTCATGATACCATTTGTTAGAATTAAATTCGAGGTATATCGTCGATCATCCGAGTACCAAGCAATCACACGAGCACGACACCGAGATTTGTTAACGAGGTTCACCAATATGGCTACATTCCCGGGGCATGACTACCGGCGCTCCTCCCCATGACACCGCTACAATACCGCACCCCGGCCGCTCGGGCGCCGGCACACGCCGCCGGCTCCCCCGCGTGCCTGTGCTATCACTAGTAGAAAAAGAGGCTTCCATACGCCCCCATTAGTCCCCAAAATAATCGAACCGCGACCAAAGGGGTCTTTAGTCGCGGTTCGGGAGGAGACCCGCGACCAACTATCTGGGCCCAGCGCGCTCGGTCGACAGCTGGCGGACGGGAGGGGCTTTAGTCCCGGTTGGCCTGGCCAACCGGGACTAAAGGTCCTCAGGCTGGCCCGAAGGCCTTTAGTCCCGGTTGGCCAGGCCAACCGGGACTAAAGGCCCATCCCTATATAGGACTCAGCTCACTTCACTTAGCCACTTTAAGATTTTCAAATGAATTAGTTTTATTTTTTGAATTTTTTTGATATATTATTTATATTTTTAAGATTTTCAAATGAATTAGTTTTATTTTTCTGAATTTTTTGATATATTATTTGTATTTTTAAGATTTTCAAATGAATTAGTTTATTTTTTTTTGAATTTTTTGATATATTATTTCTATTTTTAAGATTTTAAAATGAATTAGTTTTATTTTTTTGAATTTTTTGATATATTATATCTATTTTTAAGATTTTCAAATGAATTAGTTTTATTTTTTGAATTTTTTGATATATTATTTCTATTTTTAAGATTTTAAAATGAATTAGTTTTATTTTTTTGAATTTTTTGATATATTATTTGTATTTTTAAGATTTTAAAATGAAAAGTATTTGAAAAAGGACCTTTAGTCGCGGTTCGTGACACGAACCGCGACTAAAGGCTCTTTCCGCGCGGGAACGAAAACGGCGCGAAAAAACCTTTAGTCGCGGTTCGTGACACCAACCGCGACTAAAGGTACCCCTTTAGTCCCGGTTGGGGACACCAACCGCGACTAAAGATACCTTTAGTCGCGGTTGGTGTCCCCAACCGCGACTAAAGGCTTGCCCTATATATTCTCCGCGGCCCTCGTCTTCTCCGCGCTAAGGACCAAACGCATCCAGGACCTCGTCTTCTCCGCGCCGCCGCCCTCGTCTTCTCCGCGCCGCCCTCGTCTCCGGTAGGTGCCCGCCGCCGCCTGCCGTCCTCCTCGCGTGCCTAGAAGAAGAGGGGACCGCCGCCGTCGTCTTCTCGCCCGCCGCCGCCTGCCGTCCTCCTCGTCGCCGCGTACTGGATGCGCGCCTTGCCAGCCTCGCGCGCGTGCGGAAACGGCGCCGCCGTGCGTGCCCGTGCGGAAACGGCGCCGCCGTGCGTGCCCGTGCTGGAAACTAAAAATGTTTGCACTAAATAATTAAATACAGAAAAGGAAACTAAACCTGCGGAGGAGGCCTTTAGTCCCGGTTAGCCACGAGAACCGGGACTAAAGGTCCTCCGCCTCGACGGACTCCTGGCGCCCACGTGGACGAGCCTTTAGTCGCGGTTCGTAAGAGGCGCGACTAAAGGGGGGGGCTTTAGTCGCGCATATTTAGTCCCGGTTGCACAACCGGGATTAATGGCCTTTGCGAACCGGGACTAAAGGCCTATTTTCTACCAGTGTATTATGTTGCCATAGGTTACATCGTGTGTTTATCTCTGCTATATATGAGAGGCCTAGGATACATCCTGCTAGGACACGACTCGATATCCTATATAAACACAATACAACTACAAGTCCAACTGTAACCTACCTTATACACTATATTCGACACAACTCCAACATAGACGTGCCAATTATAGGTGTGTATATGCTTTATATTTTACGTAACGTTCTGTTGATCTACTTTTAAATCTAAACCGTCAATCTTTATAGTTAACATAAAATCAACGAATATAAAAGGATAATATATGAAGAATTATGAAAACTTTTTTCTTTTATTATTAGGTAATAGATTAAGCTCCTGGCGTTAAAAGGATGCCGTCTTATCACAATGCATTTCTTATTGGACAGTGCTAATTGTCGATTGTTTGGTATATAGCAAGAGACCTGAACGACCAGGGCTGCACTTCCTTGAGCAAAACGTTGAGCAGAACCCGTGCGTAGTTGCTTTGAGCATGCATGCATGCATGAATGTGAAACGAAAGTGCTGATGTCATCACAGATTATATTGTATTGAAATTCAAATTTTAAAATGTTTGTAGCTCAAACCGTCGTTCCGATTCAAATTTTGTTTTCACATGAAAAAATCACCACGACGAGATCTTCGAAACTAGATCCCATATTGGTATGTTTCGACAATTTGTTTTCCAGACCAAACTTACCACACCTGGACTATGTAAAGTATTACGCCTATAGTACGTAACTTATCATGGCGTTTACACTAAAGTTATCGGGGTATATTTCAACCATTTTTTTTGCCTGGGTAAAAATTACCATGATATCTCTAAGTAAATTATTAGGTCTGCAAAATATCACCGTCTACAATCGGTGTCGCGCCTGGGCCGCGAGGTGAGGCTCATGTGCCGACGCTGCACGACCCGCTTAGAAAACCGAACTTTGCGGGTCGTGTCGGGCTAGGCCTATTTAGGCATGTGCCAGACTGTGCAGTGCCCGGGCCGACCTGTTGGCCACCTATAATCAAGTCTGTGCTGCGCAAAATACCATGCTATTTACGCAGAAGTTACCAAGGGTATGTTTTTCAACAAGAAAGTTCCCCAGATTCAAGTTACCGCAGTGTTTGTAAGTAATTTATCAAGTGTGTAGTCAAATATTACTATATTATTTATGCAAATGTTATCAGAGTTATGTTTTTTTTCAAAACCTAGTCAAAAATTACCGTGGTGTTTGTAGGTGATTGATTAGCGTTCTGCGCAGACGCGGGAAAAAAATGTGACGGGACTAAAAAATTGACCGGACCAAAAAAACGGTGAAGAGACGTCGTGGGAGGATGGAAAAGCGGTTGTCGAAGTGTTCTGCCAGTAGAAAAAGGAACGCTACTTTTTTTAAGAGTAGAGGTAGAGATACCAGATTGAGAGAGAAATAAAGACAACAAATGCACTTGACATGTCTATTGGGCCGCTTCTGGGAGATCACCTTTTCTTTCAGATTCTTGCTATTTCTTTTTGGTATCATGACATAAACTCTCCTGTTCTTGTGCTCTTTATCTTATTATTTGCACTCTTCTTTTCGTGGTGAAACGTATTTCATTGAAAAAACAAAACAACTAACTTATTTGATACTTAAGGTATCATTTCTCAATGAAAAAGGTCAAGCTAACTTCATTCCTAGCTAAAACAGCTTTCTATCTTGTGAGAAAGACAGGATTTGGAAATGACCAAAAATTAGATGCTTCGGCGGGATTCATGCCGGAATAAGAGTTAACTTCTCTCCAAGCAAGCGACTTTGGCCTTGCCAAGAGCTCTTCGAACGAACAACACATGTGAACCTTGTCGGCTTATGCCAAATAGTCGACCCAATGCATAGAGAACTAGATATATAGCTCCAACTTTGAAACAAGCATCACATGAGAAACACGCACACCTTGCACCAACATAGCCCGACCTGCCATCACACGACATTGTTACTGCCACATCACCACACGACGCTACAACTCCGATTACATGCTAGACTGTCGATGAGGAAGGCATGTCGGGACCTTGCTCCTCTTGCAACGACCATCGTTGCCACCCGAGTCGCACGCGACCCACCACCATCAAGCAATGGTCCCTTTGGCCGATGCCCGTTCCAAAGACAAAGGGATGCGGAAGCGCCTCCATCGTCCGATCCTTGGATATGAGGATTCTCCCTGAGCTGCCCTGATCGGAGGAGAGGAGAGGATCGCCTCGACGGAGCCTTCAAGAAAGTAACGACACCCATGAGCGTAGCCGTCATCGACTATGGCCTCAGCCAGAGCAGGTTTTCACCAAGCACCGCCTCGCCTACCTCTAGAGCGATCTCAAGAATGGCCAGTCCACCCCTAGGCCATCTACCTCACTTTCTGCCCATGAGCAGACCCACGTCGAGCGTGGGGAGACTCCCCACAACCCGACGCAACCACTGCATCCCTTCACACACACCACCACTGCATGGACGACATCCCAACATTCTCCCTCCAAAGCAGCTCTACGCGAGCCAAACATCACCGGCGCCGGTACAACCACACCCGCAGCACCATGCATGGCCAGATCAGGTCAGTTTAGGCACCCGCAGCACACACAACATCAGTCTGACGACTCCATCGCGTCTCCGGAGCTCCACCGCAGCACACAAATCAACAACTCCACCACTGCAGCCCCGAAGCCTCACCACCATCCGCCAAAGACATCAACCGCAGCCCGAGAGCCACTGGCCACGCCCCAAAGCCAACGTGGCATCTCCGCACCATCTCGCTGTTGCCGCACTGCCGCGAGCCGTGGCCGCTTCCTCACGCCATCGTTGACCCCCGCTCCTGTTGGCGTAAGTAGCCCTTGGAGCACCATCGGCCGCCAAGCCTCGAGACCTCCAGATCCTCCCGAACCGTGCCGCCAAACGGTCCACCACCGCCAACGCCACACAGGCTTTTCCCAGCGACGGTGAGGAGAGAGGAGGATAGAGGGCCCTAAGCGGCCGGAATTTGGACGTCCCCGTGCGGTCTGTGGAGACGCACGAGAGTGAGAGTGAAGTGGTTGGTAGAGCCTTTTGCCAATGCCGGTAAATCGAATTGTCTTTCTGAGACCGTTTGTTGCGTGCAGTACTAAATTTTTCAAATGATTCCAACTAAAAAAAGCTTTCGAACTATTTCATTGATTTTTCATAAATACTACTCCCTATGTAAAGTAATATAAGTGGTTCGCACTCGGTTTAAGTTCACTACTTTAGTGATCTATAACGTCTTATATTAATTTATAAAGGCAGTAGATATCTATGGTTGATAGCATACAAAATACATGCACGACAGCCCATGCAGAGCATTAGAAACAAGATATGCTGATCTAAATCTGTTTGCTGCCAATTAAATCAGTATGGCCTCTTCCCCGCAAAAAAGAGAGTCAATATGGCCTCTGCCCAATGTAGTTGCCGGGAGGGCTGTAATTGCAGGTGATGAACACGCCGGCGTTGTGGTCGCAGAGCAGGCGCGCGCAGCCGACATGCGTCGAGTTGCGCCACACTATCTACGTGTAGTGCCCGCACTGCTTCCCGGCGGCGCAGCTGTTGGAGGCGTAGTTGTAGTTGGCCTTCTCGTCGGCCCATATCTTCACGGCCTGCGCCGCCGTCCAGTCCTTGCCGGAGCCCCAGAACAGGTTCTCCCCATACTGTGGTGCCTTTGAGTGCACTAGCTTGCAATCGCCGGAGCGCTGCCTTGCGTAGCTCGCCGCATAGGCCGCCACGGACGCGTCCCAGGACACAGGGCCCAAGCCCACGGCGGCGCGAGCGACGTTGTGGGCGACGACGTAGTCGTGTGGCGAGTTCTGGGCATTGCTGGGGTTAGCCATGGCGGCTGTCGTTGCCAGCACGACCAAAAGGGCGAGCTTAGATGCCTCCATGTGTACGCCTCTGAATGTGCAATATATTGCTTATGTTCTTCTTTCGTACTCTTGTGAGGTAGCGTCAACTTTCGCAGTGTATTTATAGAGGAATTTAGCTGAAGCATAAGGTGAAATTATCGAGTATACGTAACTATGAATGGCAGGATCTCATGAAAAGATAATGGATATTACCGGGAATTAGTGTCTACCTTAGAATCGCACTTATATTTAGAAATAAAATTCATGTAAATACTCTAAAGTATTAATGAAGGAATGGAGATCCAAAAAATGTCCATTACCATTAAAAGATCACCTAAGTTAATGTTTTTGGAAAAAATTAATATAAAAAATTGATTAATAAGATACGAAAGAAAAGCAAGAATAAAAGAACAACAAAATAATGTCGTCTTAGTATGTTTGAAGAATATGTTTGCACACACAGTATTGCAACGAAAAAGTTATGTAAAACTAACCAATAAACACTGTATAAAACAAGGAAATAGATTCCTTTCAACCCGCTGTAGACTCTCGCGTCAACAACCGCCCCGCGCGAGCGACACAGGTCCAGTGGGCCCCACTCACGTGCCCTCTCCCTATTCCTTACTTTTTTTTTCTCGCGAGTGGAATGCTTTGAACTACCTCTCCCAATTGATTTGTGGCATCGCCGTCCAAGTGAACCGGACGAGGGCGACTACACACTGGTAGAAAAAGAGGCTTCCATACGCCCCCATTAGTCCCCAAAACAATCGAACCGCGACCAAAGGGGTCTTTAGTCGCGGTTCGGGAGAAGACCCGCGACCAACTATCTGGGCCCAGCGTGCTCGGTCGACAGCTGGCGGACGGGAGGGGCTTTAGTCCCGGTTGGCCTGGCCAACCGGGACTAAAGGTCCCCGAAGGCCTTTAGTCGCGGTTGGCCAGGCCAACCGGGACTAAGGGCCCATCCAGCTGGCGGACGGGAGGGGCTTTAGTCCCGGTTGGCCTGGCCAACCGCGACTAAAGGCCCATCCCTATATATAGGACTCAGCTCACTTCACTTCACTCAGCTCACTTCACAATTTTCAGAAGGGGGTGGTGGGTTTGCTTTTGGTTTCTCCTATGCACACAAGGTGTTTGATGAAATGCCCGAGAGCCTGAAACAAACATGATATGAAGTGTCCGAGCCACACTTGAGCTTTCTCATTTATTTTTCCTCCGCGATCGCGGTTAGCAACTTGAACCTTTCATGTGTCATTGATAAAATATGCATGTGTGTAGTTCATTGTTTAATTTGTATTATTTCTAGCTAGTTAGTTTAACAAATGCATGATGGTTAATTATATACTTTATATAATAATAATGCAGATGAATCGACAATGGATGTACGGTCCCCGACTCTCCGGCGAGTTCACTACGGGTTTGAAAGATTTCCTCGTAGTGGCAAATGCGAACAAGCAGCAAGGTTTTATTATCTGTCCATGTGCTGTCTGTAAGAATCAGAAGGGTTACTCCTCCTCAAGAGACGTTCACATGCACCTGCTTCGGCACGGTTTCATGCGAAGCTATAATTGTTGGACCAAGCATGGAGAAAGAGGGGTTAGAATGGAAGAAGATGAAGAAGGGGATGATATCGATGACAACTATCATGATCATTTCGGTGATACTTTCATGGAGGATGATGCTGAAGGTGGGGAAGGGTTAGGTGAAGGTGAAGAAGAGGCACATGATGAGCCCGCTGATGATCTTGGTCGGACCATTGCTGATGCACGGAGACGCTGCGAAACTGACAAGGATAGGGAGAATTTGGATCGCATGTTAGAGGATCACAAAAAGTCGTTGTATCCAGGATGCGATAATAGTCTGAAAAAGCTGGGCTGCACACTGGATTTGCTAAAATGGAAGGCACAGGAAGGTGTAGGTGACTCATCATTTGAAAATTTGCTGAAAATGTTGAAGAATATGTTCCCGAAGAATAACGAGTTGCCCGCCAGTACGTACGAAGCAAAGAAGGCTGTCTGCCCTCTAGGTTTAGAGGTTCTGAAGATACATGCATGCATTAACGACTGCATCCTCTACCGCGGTGAATACGAGAATTTGAATGAATGCCCTGTATGCACTGCATTGCGTTATAAGATCAGAGGCGATGACCCTGGTGACGATGTTGAGGGCGAGAAACCCAGGAAGAGGGTTCCCGCCAAGGTGATGTGGTATGCTCCTATAATACCACGGTTGAAGATGGAACGCAATGGAGAAAGATCGACAGAGTGTTCAAAGATTTTGCAGCTGACGCAAGGAACATAAGATTTGGTCTAAATACTGATGGCATTAATCCTTTTGGCGAGCAGAGCTCCAGCCATAGCACCTGGCCCGTGACTCTATGCATCTACAACCTTCCTCCTTGGTTGTGCATGAAGCGGAAGTTCATTATGATGCCAATTCTCATCCAAGGCCCTAAGCAACCCGGCAACGACATCGATGTGTACCTAAGGCCATTAGTTGAAGAACTTTTACAGTTGTGGGCCAGACCTGGTGTACGTGTCTGGGATGAGCACAAAGGAGAGGAATTTGACCTACGAGCATTGCTTTTTGTAACCATCAACGATTGGCCTGCTCTCAGTAACCTTTCGGACAGACAAATAAGGGATACAATGCATGCACGCACTGCTTACATGAGACTGAAAGTGTACGTTTGGTTAATTGTAAGAAGAACGTGTACCTGGGTCATCGTCGATTTCTTCCCCGAAATCATAACGTAAGAAAGAAAGGCAAGCATTTCAACGGCAAGGTAGATCACCGGCCGAAGCCTGCGGAACGTACTGGTGCTGAGATATTTGATATGGTCAAGGATTTGAAAGTCATCTTTGGAAAGGGTCCTGGCGGACAATCAGTTCCGCGGGGAGTTGACGGGCACGCACCCATGTGGAAGAAGAAATCTATATTTTGGGAGCTAGAATATTGGAAAGTCCTAGATGTCCGCTCTGCAATCGACGTGATGCATGTTACGAAGAATATTTGCGTGAACCTGCTAAGCTTCTTGGGCGTGTATGGGAAGACAAATGATACAAAGGAAGCACGGCAGGACCAGCAACTTTTGAAAGACCCAGATGACCGGCATCCGGAATGGTTTCAAGGTCGTGCCAGCTACGCTCTTACCAAAGAAGAGAAGGTCATTTTTTTTGAATGCCTGAGCAGTATGAAGGTCCCGTCTGGCTTCTCGTCGAATATAAAGGGAATAATAAACATGGCGGAGAAAAAGTTCCAAAACCTGAAGTCTCATGACTGCCACGTGATTATGACGCAATTGCTTCCGATTGCTTTGAGGGGGCTCCTACCGGAAAATGTTCGAGTAGCCATTGTGAAGCTATGTGCATTCCTCAATGCAATCTCTCAGAAGGTAATCAATCCAGAAGATCTACCACGGTTACATAACGATGTGGTCCAATGCCTTGTCAGTTTCGAGTTGGTGTTCCCACCATCCTTCTTCGATATTATGACGCACCTCCTGGTCCACCTAGTCGAAGAGATCCATTCTCGGTCCTGTATTTCTACACAATATGTTCCCCTTTGAGAGGTTCATGGGAGTATTAAAGAAATATGTTCGTAACCGTGCTAGGCCAGAAGGAAGCATCGTCAAGGGCTATGGAAATGAGGAGGTAATTGAGTTCTGTATTGACTATGTTCCTGACCTTAAGCCGATTGGTATTCCTCAATCGCGGCACGAGGGGAGACTAAGTGGAAAAGGCAAGATCGGAAGGGAATCCACGATATGTATGGACGGTCATTCTATGACTGAAGCACACCACACAGTTCTGCAAAATTCCAGCTTGGTGGCTCCGTACTTCGAGCAACACAAGAATATTTTATGCTCGGACAACCCGGGGAAGCCTGAATCCTGGATTAGAAAGGCCCACATGGAGACTTTCGGCAGTTGGTTGCGAAAACATTTAATGAATGACAATGATGTTGGAGATCAGCTGTACATGTTGGCCAAGAAACCATCTTCGACTATAACGACTTTCCAAGGGTACGAGATAAATGGGAATACATTTTACACCATTGCCCAAGATAAAAAGAGCACCAACCAAAACAGTGGTGTCCGCTTTGATGCAGCAACCGAGAATGGGCAAAAGGTCACATATTATGGTTACATAGAGGAGATATGGGAACTTGACTATGGACCCTCCTTTAAGGTCCCTTTGTTCCGGTGCAAATGGTTCAAGCTAACAGGAGGTGGGGTAAAGGTGGACGAGCAATACGGAATGACAATGGTGGATTTCAACAATCTTGGTTACCTTGACGAACCATTCGTCCTTGCCAAAGATGTCGCTCAGGTTTTTTATTTGAAGGACATGAGTAGCAAACCGAGGAAACGGAAAGATAAGAAAACGATCAGTACATCATGCGATGATCCAAAGCGCCACATTGTTCTTTCAGGGAAAATAAACATCGTGGGAGTGGAGGACAAGACAGACATGTCAGAAGATTATAATATGTTTGGTGAAATTCCGCCCTTCAAAGTGAACACTGACCCAAGCATTAAGTTAAATGATGAGGATGCTCCATGGATACGGCACAATCGTAAGCAAGCAGGGACACAAGGGAAGAATTGATGTGTAATAATTTATTGTACCAAACTTTGTATTTGGTCGATGAACTGAATGATGTATCAAACCTTTTGTCAAACCTTCAAGGGATTTTAAAATGAATTAGTTTTATTTTTCTGATTTTTTTGATATATAATTGTATTTTTAAGATTTTAAAATGAATTAGTTTTATTTTTCTGATTTTAAAAGGAAAAAGGAAGAAGAAGAAAGAAGGAAAAAGGAAGAAAAAAACAGAAGAAAAAAACAGACATAAGAAAAACATAAGAAAAAAAGAAGAAAAAAACAAACAGAAGAAAAAAACAGAAGAAAAAACAGAAGAAAAAAGGAAAAAGGAAAAAAGGAAGAAAAAAAAGAAGAAAAACAAAACAAAATAAATAAAGCAAAAAAGAAAGAAGGAAAAAGGAAGAAAAAAACAGAAGAAAAAAACAGAAGAAAAAAACAAACAGAAGAAAAACATAAGAAAAAAAGAAGAAAAAAACAAACAGAAGAAAAAAACAGAAGAAAAAAGGAAAAAGGAAAAAAGGAAGAAAAAAAGAAGAAAAACAAAACAAAATAAATAAAGCAAAAAAGAAAGAAGGAAAAAGGAAGAAAAAACAGAAGAAAAAACAGAAGAAAAAAACAAACAGAAGAAAAACATAAGAAAAAAACAGAAGAAAAAACAGAAGAAAAAAGGAAAAAGGAAAAAAGGAAGAAAAAAAGAAGAAAAACAAAACAAAATAAATAAAACAAAAAACAGGCAAAAAATAAAAAATATGCCACCTACTGGGCCACCACGGCCTGAATACGACTAGAAACCCATTAATGGGCCAGGATTCAGGCCCGCAGAAGGCCCAGTAGGCCCACAGGCACACAGTGACAGAATAGGCCCGTAAGCCTGCATTTGAGAGGAGCTCGAAGTGGTGAGCGCAGCCGCGCTTATAAACCACTGTCGAAGCCTCTCGGCTAGCGAGGTGGGACTAAACATCCCACCGCACCGCGCCAGTTCCAGCACAGACCCTTTAGTCCCGGTTGGGGAGGCGGACCGCGACTAAAGGGTACCCTTTAGTCGCGGTTGTTGTCAACAACCGCGACTAAAGGGTCTTTCTGCGCGGGAGCGAAAGCGGCGCCAAAACCCTTTAGTCCCGGTTGGGGAGGCGGTCCGCGACTAAAGGGTACCCTTTAGTCGCGGTTGGTGTGGCCAGCCGCGACTAAAGGGTACCCTTTAGTCGCGGTTGGTGTGGCCAGCCGCGACTAAAGGGTACCTTTAGTCGCGGTCCGCCTCCCCAACCGCGACTAAAGGTGCGTCTATAAATACTGCACTTAGCAGTTTCACCACTTCCCATTCTCCTTTCTCTCGACGCCGAAGCGCTGCCCCGACGCCGATCGACGCCGACGCCGAAGCCGAAGCCCTGCCCCGACGCCGACGCCGACGCCGAAGCCCTGCGCGCCGCCGTCCCCGTCCCCAGTGAGCGCCGCCTCCGCCCGTGCCCTGCCCTTGCCCGCCGCCCGTGCCCTGCGCCCTTGCCGGCCCGCCGCCCGACGCCCTGCCGCCCGCCGCCCTGCCGCCCGCCGCCCGCTGGCCCTGCCTGCCGTCCTCCGCGCGCCGGCAGAAGAAGAAGAAGGAAGAAGAAAAAGGAAGAAGAAGAAGAAAGAAAAAGGAAAAAGGAAGAAGAAGAAAGAAGGAAGAAGAAAACAAAAGAAAAACAGAAGAAAAACAAGAAAAAGGAAGAAAAAAGGAAAAAGGAAGAAAAAAAAGAAAAAGGAAGAAAACAACAGAAGAAAAACAAAGGAAGAAAAAAAGGAAAACACAAGAAAAACAAACAGAAGAAAAAAACAAAAGAAAACAAAAAAACAGAAGAAAAACAAAGGAAGAAGAAAAAAACAAAAGAAAACAAAAAAACAAAAAAAAGGAGGAAGAAAAACAAAGGAAGAAGAAAAAAAGAAAGAAGAAAAACAAAGGAGGAAGAAAAAAAAAGGAAGAAGAAAAACAAAGGAAGAAGAAAAACAAAGGAAGAAGAAAAAAAAAGGAAGAAGAAAAAAAGAAAGAAGAAAGAAAGAAGAAAGAAAAGGAAGAAGAAAAAACAAGAAAGAAAAAGGAAGAAGAAAAAGAAAGGAAGAAGAAAAACAAAGGAAGAAGAAAAAAAGAAAGAAGAAAAAGGAAGAAGAAAAAAAGAAAGAAGAAAGAAAGAAGAAAGAAAAAGGAAGAAGAAAAAACAAGAAAGAAAAAGGAAGAAGAAAAAAATGAAAACCAAATGAAAACCAAAAGAAAGAAGAAAGAAAAAGGAAGAAGAAAAAAAGAAGAAGAAAGGAAGAAGAAAGGAAGAAGAAGAAAGAAAGAAAAAAGAAGAAGGAAGAAGAAGAAAGAAAGAAGAAAGGAAGAAGAAGAAAGGAAGAAGAAGAAAGAAAGAAGAAGAAAGGAAAAAGGAAGAAGAAGAAAGGAAGAAGAAGAAAGAGGAAGAAGAAAGGAAGAAGAAGAAAGAAAGAAGAAAGAGGAAGAAGAAAGGAAGAAGAAGAAAAAAAGAATTTTTACTTAAAGAATCTTATTTTTTAATTCCTCCTCCTCTATGTCCCCTTAATCTTATTTTTTAATTCCTTTATACTTAAAGAATTTTTACTACATGCAGGAGTGACATATGGCGGACGATAGAACCGAGCCGCTTAGGGATCCGGAGGCTGAACCTTATTTAATGGGCATCATCAACAACGAGATTCCTTATGTGCCGGGCTCAGAATATGAGCAACAAGAGGATGTAGTCTCTTCTTATCTGAACCTTGACGGTGGAACAGAGATTGTCGATGATCAAGAAGGTGAAGGAACGGACATTGTCGACGGAGGTCAACCGTCAACAACCGACGATCTCGAATTGCAAGTAGCAACCACCTCCGGCGAGGTATATATATACATTGAGAGCCTCTCGTGATACAAACTTACTGAAATGTGAATACATATGTATTAACGCGCGCGACTCTCTTTCTTTTTTTAGCCCTCCGGATCGAGTACGACAAAGCGTGGCAAATCCAAGGCGATGAAAACAGGAGAAACATATGCCATTGAGTTTGTCAGTGAAACCGGCAAGCCCCTATAGCACACCTCAAATTTTATCAACCAATGCGGAGTCGTTGTTAGAGACAACGTCCCGATCACCGTCCAGGAATGGAAGGAGCCAAAGAAGGCACGTCTTGGTTTCAGTTTTGTCGACAAGAGAACGAAAAAGGATTGCTGGAGAAAGCTTATGGAACATTTCATTCTACCTCCGGAATACAACAAAGTCGATGAATTCGGTAACGAGGTTCCGGGTGGACGTCAGAGGAGGAGGCTAGTTAAAGAGTTCGCTCTTCAGAAGATGGGCGAAGCATTCCGGAACTTCAAGAAAAATTTAACCCGTGACTATGTCAACAAGGGCAAGACTCCGGATTTCAATGGACAACATGAGAAACTGAAAGATGATTGGCCAGAATTTGTGAGGCAAAAGCAATCGGAGCATTTCAAGGAAATATCGAAAAAAAATAAGGATAATGCGAGTAAGAAAAAGTTCCATCATATTATGGGGCCAGGAGGATACCGCCTTTCGGAGCCTAGGTGGCAGAAGATGGAGGAGGACCTGAGGGTGCGAGGAATCCCTCTAGGTACAGAGGGATGGGACCCAAGGGCCAAAAGCTGGTGGTACGGGCATGGGGGATCGCTAGACCCGGAGACAGGGGTGTGTGTTCACCGGCAGAGACAGTTTGCTCCCACCCAAGCCCTTATTGACGCAATGACCCAAGCTCAAGAGGGCTTGATCAAGTTCAACAGAGAGAAAGACGCACTGACAACAGCCCTCGGGAATGATGAACACGGAGGACGTGTACGAGGCAAAGGCAAAGTTCCGTGGAAAGTAGGGTTTTCCCAGGACAATGACCCGTGCTGTTACAGAAGCCGTAAGAGAAAGACGGACCGGGATGCAGATCTTATGACGAAGTTTGCATCGGAACTCCATGAGTTGAAGCAGACCGTGCATGAACTAGTGAAAGAAAAATCGGCTGCAGGGCCGCATGAAGATCATGAAGCGGATCGCGGAAGCCAGCAGCGGAGAAGCAGCGTGGCTTCCACGGATGCCCCGCCTGGTGCTAGTGCACTGATGATCGAGATTCGTGCACCGGAGCCTCACTACCCCGTGGATGATGTAAAGGAGATGAAAGAATGTGCTCTGCATTATCCCGTGGGGAACGTTTCCACGAAGGTAGCTAGCGGCAGTGCTTTACCCTGTACACCTGGAGCACTCCACCACAACAACCCCATTGCATATGGCTATGCTCGTGTCACGGTGGAAGACATAGTCCAAGGGTTTGAGGACCTGGAGATTGACAAACCTACACCCGAAGGGGAGAGAAGACTTGGAGATGTCAAGCGCCAGTTCATTCTATGGAAAAAGAAGTACATAGTGTTTCCAGGTGAGGCGCCAAGGCTAGCAAGTCCACCCCCCTCCGATGGTGGTGGTGGTGGTGGCGGTGGTGGCGGTGGCGGTGGTCGTGGTGGTTCACCTACACCTCCTTCACGCCATTCGACGCCGTCCCCCGATCCACAACCTCCGGCGGGTACGATGCCCCCCAATCCTCCTCCGGCGGGTACGACGCCCCCCAATCCACCTCCGGCGAAGAAGCAGAAGCAGGCGGACAGCAAGGAAACCCGCTCCTGGACTATTAACCCGGACCCTTATGTACCCAAGACCACAAGGGTACCCGAGCCATCACTGAAGCCTCTCCTCCCAAGGCCTGGGGAACTTAGTGAAGCTGAAACCAAATTGGCCGCGTCTGCTGATTATGAGAAATGGAAGGCGGATATGAAGGCGAAAAAAGAGCCTGAGCCCAAGCAAGTATTCACTGAGAAGCAAAAGAAATGGGCTAAGGATTTTTTGACGACACCGTCCCAAGCCGAGCTGAATATGCCTGACGACTATGGACATGAACTTCGTAGGCAAGCAAAAATATTGAAGGAGGAGAAAGAAGAAAGTAAAAAAAGCGGGAAACAAGTTGACCAGCTCGGGATGCAGAAGAAACAATCGATCCCCCCGCTCATAGTGAAAGCCGGTCCGGAAGAGGACCTCGAGATCATAGCAGCTGCGGCAGCACTTGGATTGACTGTAGCGGGTGCCATGAAACAAGCGTCCGAGATGGGTTTGACTCTTCGTGCCTTCTTAGGCCTTGAGGATGCGCCAGTATGTGAGATAGCATTACAATATGTGCGGAATGGGCCTCTCGTCGAGCCTGCGTGGGAAAAGAGTCTACCACCACAAATGCGAAATCTGCTACGTTGGTACAAGCAATTCATAAGATGGGCCGACAAAGAATATGTTTATGCGGATGTTACAGATGAGCATCACACCAAACGGTACTCTGTAGAAGTTCATATGAGTGAATTGTTCCAGCTGTTCAATCTGCGCGACCTCGACAAATCTATGCTGAGTTGCTACGTTCTGTAAGTGATTTATTTCTACCTCATCTCGTTCTTCATTGCCTGCACTATATATATATATATTGTCCTAACTATATTGTTGCGTACGCTATTATGCAGATTGAAGATTTGGGAATGCAAAATAAGAAACATCCATGATGTTGGGTTCATTGACCCACATATCGTTAATGGACATGTGTTACAACATCACCCCAAAGACGTGGAGAAAGACCTGTACAAGTTTCTTAGAAAGCATCAACTCAAAAGTCATATTCTATTTCCTTACCATTTTGGGTGAGTGTTTCTCTCTTGTGCCCATTCTCTTTTGTTTACTCCATGCATGGTATGTCTAATCGATGAGTTATGCATGACTGTGCATGTAACGTGTCCGCAGGTTCCACTGGATTCTGCTAAATATTGAACTTCACACCTCCAGAGTTCTAATCATGGACTCTATGGATTCGGATCCAAAGCGTTGGGCCGACATGAGAAAAATGCTGCAAAAGTAATTATTTTCAATCATTTGAGCTCTATATCGATCGGTCTCTTTCGTTCATTTCCTAATATCAAGTAACTAATAACTCCCTTATTCATTTAATTTTCTTTGCCCTGTAGGGTTTGGAGACGGTTCTCAGAAGAAATTGTCGGTGAATTCAAACATGAGCTAGATTTCAGAAGGTTAGTTAATGTGGATAAGCAGCCACCGGGGACCAATCTATGTGGATACTATGTTTGTGAGAACATCCGGAGACACACCACTGAGCGGAAGGCATCAGATAGCGTGCGGAACGCGACGGATAACTTGCGGAGGAGGCTTAGTCCAGAAGCTCGCTTCCGACCAATTCAAGAAGAATTAGCAGGATTTTTCATGAGGGAAGTCATCAATCCTAAAGGAGAACACTATACCGAGGACGAAGAAATTTATATGCATACCCGAGATTGAAACTTGTACGAAGTTGTATATGGTCATCCATCCTAATTTTGTATGGAAACTTGTTCGAAGTTGTATATGGTCACCCGAGATTGAATATATATTATATATTCCTCTTGAATTCTTCTTGTTTGAAATTTCATATGCATGTATATAGTAGCGTAAAATATGTGTACTGAAACTTTATCAAAATTAAAATAAAACACAAAATATAATATAAAAGAAATAAAACACTCCAAACTAAAAAGAAACCAGGTTTAGGGGGCTAAAACCCTAAACCTGCGGAGGAGCCCTTTAGTCCCGGTTGGCCACGAGAACCGGGACTAAAGGTCCTCCGCCCCGACGGACCACGGGCGCCCACGTGGACGGGCCTTTAGTCCCGGTCAGCCACAAGAACCGGGACTAAAGCCTTTAGTCGCGGTCCGTAAGAGGCGCGACTAAAGGGGGGGGGTCTTTAGTCGCGCATATTTAGTCCCGGTTGCACAGCCGGGACTAAAGGCTGTTGCGAACCGGGACTAAAGGGCTTTTTTCTACCAGTGACAGCAGCCGCCAATGGATCTTGTTGTTGCCACACCGCACCGGGGGGGGGGGGTGTGATACGTCTATTTTGCATCATGTTTTCATAATGATATTTATTGCATTATGGACTATTATTTCACATTATGATAATTCTTATGCATTTTCTCTCTTATTTTGCAAGAATCGCATGAAGAGGGAGATTGCTGACAGCTGGAATTCTGGATCGGAAAGGGCTATATCCGAGACACCTATTCTGCACAACTCCAAATGAGCTGCAAATTGACGGAGAATTATTTTGGAATATACTAAAATTATTGATGAAAGAAATATCAGAGGGGGACCCACCAGGTAGTAATAAGCCTGAGCTTGTGGCGCCCCTGGCAGGCCTCGGGGGCCCATCTTCTCCTCTATTGTGTCATTTGACCTAGAAAAAATCAGCAGGAAGCGTTCGGGACGAAGAGTCGCTGTCTCGAGGCGGAATCTGGGCAGGAGCACTTTTGCTCTCCGGTAGAGCGATTCTGCCGGGGACACTTCCTTCCGGGAGGGCGAAATCGACGCCATCGTCATCACCAACAACCCTCTCATCGTGGGAGGACCAATCTTCATCAACATCTTCACCAACACCATCTCATCTCAAACCCTAATTCATCTCTTCTATTCAATCTTTGTCTCAAAACCTCATATTGGTACTCGTGGGTTGCTAGTAGTGTTGATTACATCTTGTAGTTGATGCTAGTGGGTTTATTTGGTGGAAGATTATATGGTCAGATCCTTAATAATATTCAATAACCCTATGATCTTGAACATGAATATGATTTGTGAGTAGTTACCTTTGATTTTTGAGGACATGGGAGAAGTTTTGTCATAAGTAATCATGTGAATTTGGTATTCGTTCGATATTTTGATAATATGTATGTTGTTGCCTCCTTTATGGTGTCATGTGAACGTCGACTACATGAAACTTCACCATCTTTGGGCCTAAGGCAAGGCATTGTGGAGTTGTTATTAGATGATGGGTTGCTAGAATGACAAAATCTTAAACCCTAATTTATGCGTTATTCCGTAAGGGGCTGATTTGGATCCATATGTTTCTTGCTATGATTAGATTTATCTTATTCTTCTTTCGTAGTTGCGGATACTTGCGAGAGGGGGTAATCTTAAGTGGGAGGCTTGTTCAAGTAAGACCAGCACCCAGGCACCGGTCCACCCACATATCAAATTATCAAAGTAGTGAACGTGAATCAAATAAACATGATGAAAGTGACTAGATGAAATTCCCGTGTGTCCTCAAGAACGTTTTACTTGCCATAAGAGAAAGTTCCGGCCTGCCCTTTGCTACAAAGAAGATTGGGCTATCTTGCTGCACCTTTGTTACTATTGCTACTTATTGCATGTTACAAATTACCTTAATATCAAACTATTTGTTACTGTCAATTTTAGTGCTTGCAAACAATACCTTGCCGAGAATTGCTTGTCTTTTCCTTCTGCTCCTCGTTGGTTTGACACTCTTACTTATCGAAAGGACTACGATTGATCCCCTATACTTGTGGGTCATCAGAGGGGTGGAGTGAGGGGGATGGGAGGGGCATGCACTGCAAGGCGACACATGGTGCTGCGAGCTCCACCTCACCCATGCTTTGTGGATACAATCTCACTGCAACCAGCGATGCTACATGTTGGAGATCGGTGTTGCAAATCCAGTGCCGCTCATCGCATCCGTGTTGCGAACAAGATGGCATGGGAGTGTTGTATCCGTGATGCGAGACAGCGATGTGCGAGGCACCGCCGTGCCGATGTTGTTGCATGTTGCTGATGTGATGTCATCGGCGATGGCTGCCCGGGATAATGCAAGCAGTAGCATGAGGTGGCTTCAGTAGTTGTTGCAAGTCAGTGTTGTGATTGCCGTCGACAACACCGTGAGGAGTTGTGTGAGGGGATGTGGGGTTGCTGCCAGTTGGTGATGCGATGGCGCTGCTACTTGTGAGTTGCGATGGGATTTTTGCCGAAGAGGAAGGGTGAAAAAATATAGTAGCTGATAAGTATTTTCCCTCAGTGAGAGCCAAGGTTATCGAACTAATGGGAGAACAGTGCAAATCATAGTGAACAGTATATGCGCACAAAAGAGCAAATACTTGCACCCAACGCGGGCAAGAGGGTTGTCAATCCCCTTGAACTCGTTACTTACAAGGATTAAATTTGATAGTGGTAGATAGATAAAAAGAAAAGTAAATAAATTGCAGCAAGGTATTTTTGGTTTTAGCATTATGATTAAGATAGACCCGGGGCCATAGTTTTCACTAGAGCCTTCTCTCTCGAAACAATAGCATACGGTGGGTAGACAAGTTACTGTTGGGCTATTGATAGAAAAGTGCATAATTATGATGTTATTAATGGCGAGGATCATGTATATAGGCATCACGTCCGTGACAAGTAGACCGAAACGATTCTGCATCTACTACTATTACTCCACTTCGAGAGCGCTTCTATGCTTGCCTCTCTACATATTAAGTTCATGAAAAAAAGAGTAATGCATGAAGTATGATGACATGATGTAGACAAAGTAAACTCAAGCAATATGAATAAACCCCATTGTTTTATCCTTAATGGCAACAATACAATAAGTGCCTTGCTACCCCTTCTGTCACGATGTGAGGACACAACAAGATTGAACCCATCACAAAGCACCTCTCACACTGAACATCAATCAATCTAGTTGGCCAAACCAAACAGATAGATCGAAGAGAAATACAAAACTATAATCATGCATAATAAAGTTCAAAAAAGACTCAATTACATTCAATGGACAATCTGATCATAAACCCACAATTTATCGGATACCAACAAATGCACAACAAAAGAAGAATACATCGGATAGAACTCCAAGAAGATCGAGGAAAAACATTGTATTGAAGATCAAAGAGAGAGAAGAAGCCATCTTGCAACTTGCTATGGACCCGCAGGTTTGTGTTGAACTACTCTGACATCATCGGTAGGGCTGCAAGGTTGATATAGAAGCTCTCCGTGATCGATTCCCCCTCCGGCAGAGTACCGGAAAAGGCCATCAGATGTGATCGGGGAAGAACCGAAGCTTGTGGCGGCGGAAAAATTGTTTCGGGTGGCTCTCTGTTGGTTTGGCAATATTTGGGAATTTATAGAGGTGGAATTAGGTCAGAAAAGTTGGGTGGGACCCACGAGCTCAGGGGGCGTCCCACGGGCACGCCGGGTGAGCTCGTCGCTCTCCAGTAGATCTTCTGGCGTCCTCCCAAACGTTCTAGTGTCCCTTCTGGTCTAGAAAAAATCACCGTAAAATTTCATTGTGTTTGGACTTTGTTTGGTATTGATTTTCTGAAAGCAAAAAACAACAACTGGCATTGGACACTGAGTTAATAGGTTAGTCCTGAAAAATGATATAAAATTGCATATAAAGTATCCAAGATTGGTAATATAATAACTTGAAACAATAAAAAAATTATACATACGTTGGAGACGTATCAGGCGCCATCGTGCTGCAAGCCGGTACTAGGATGGCCATCAATGATGCCGTGACAAGTGGTGTGAGGGTAGTGTGGGGTTGTTGCGCTTAGGTGTTGTGATAGCCCTACCATGCCGCGAGTCAGTGCTGCGATGGCGCCACTTTGTTGTGAGTCGTTGCTGCAAGCCAAGCTACGATGCTTTGGTGGTGCTCCTATTCGGGGCTTCTAGGGATGCTCTCATGCCGCGAGAGGTGCGATTGGCAGTGTAGTGAACAAGCACTACTAGCAGGCGACAATGAGTCGTGGGCTTGATGGATCGTGCTCGCGCCAGTTTTTCCCAGAAAAGGAAGGGTTGATGCAGCACAGCTACGGTAGGTATTTCTCTCAGTGATGAGACCAAGGTTATCAAACCAATAGGAGGACCAAGCAACAATATGTAAACAATACTTGCACACAAACAACAAATACTTGCAACCCGACACGTAAGAGAGGTTGTCAATCCCTCCCGGGTAAAAGATAGATTGGTTTGTATGATTTTGGATAAATAGTTCTTGCAATAAAACAAAATAAAATAAATAAAGAAAAAGTGCAGCAAGGTATTTTTGGGTTTTTAGAATAATAGATCTAAAAACAAATGCAAATAAAAATAGATCTCGAAGCAAATATGATAAAGAATAGACCCGGGGGTCGTAGATTTCACTAGTAGCTTCTCTCGAGAAAATAGCATACGGCGGGTAAACAAATTACTGTTGGGCAATTGATAGAACCTCTAAAAATTATGACGATATCCAGACAATGTGTAAGTGCATCTAGTGCCCCTTAGTGATTTTGGTGTATTGAAGACTTATAGGTTAAGGGACTAATGCGTTTGTGAGTGTACAGAGGTCTATAAGTCTATGAGGAGTTTGATATTTATAGAGAAAGTCGACCCCTAAAAATGAAGTTCTTCGACTGAAGACTTTGGATTTCTGAAGACTTTCTGAAGACTTTGAAAGTGAAGAAATTGGTGTGACCTTAAAGACTTGGTATTCATTTGAGGAACATGATGTTACGGAACGTAGCAACAATTCAAAATTTTCCTACGTGTCACCAAGATCAATCTAGGAGATACTAGCAACGAGAGTGAGGGAGTGCATCTTCATACCCTTGAAGATCGCTAAGCGGAAGCGTTACAAGAACGCGGTTGATGGAGTCGTACTCGCAGCGATTCAAATCGCGGAAGATCCGATCTAGCGCCGAACGGACGGCGCCTCCGCGCTCAACACACGTACATCCCGGGGACGTCTCCTCCTTCTTGATCCAGCAAGGGGAGAGGAGAAGTTGAGGGAGAACTCCAGCAGCACGACGGCATGGTGGCAATGGAGCTCGTGGTTCTCCGGCAGAGCTTCGCTAAGCACTACGGAGGAGAAGGAGGAGGTGTATGAGGAGGGAGGGCTGCGCCAGGCCAGGGGTGCGGCTGCCCTCCCACCCTCCACTATATATAGGGGCAAGGGAGAGGGGGGCTGGCCCCTTAGATCCCATCTGGTGGGAGGGGCGGCGGCCAGGGAGGGTGGCTTGCCCCCCAAGTCAAGGGGGGCGCCCCCTCCAGGGTTTCCTCCAACCCTAGGCGCATGGGCCCTAGGGGGAGGTTGGCGCCCAGCCCACTAAGGGGCTGGTTCCCTTCCACCTACAGCCCATAAGGCCCTCTGGGGCAGGTGGACCCTCCCGGTGGACCCCCGGAACCCCTTCGGTGGCCCCGGTACAATACCGGCATACCCGCGAACACTTCCGGTGACCGTATGATGACTTCCCATATATAAATCTTTACCTCCGGACCATTCCGGAACTCCTCGTGACGTCCGGGATCTCATACGGGACTCTGAACAACCTTCGGTAACCACATACTATTTCCCGTAACAACTCTAGCGTCACCGAACCTTAAGTGTGTAGACCCTACGGGTTCGGGAACCATGCAGACATGACCGAGACACCTCTCCGGCCAATAACCAATAGCGGGATCTGGATACCCATATTGGCTCCCACATGTTCCACGATGATCTCATCGGATGAACCACGATGTCGGGGATTCAATCAATCCCGTATACAATTCCCTTTGTCTATCGGTATGTTACTTGCCCGAGATTCGATCGTCGGTATCCCAATACCTCGTTCAATCTCGTTACCGGCAAGTCTCTTTACTCGTTCCGTAACGCATGATCCCTTGGCTAACTCATTAGTCACATTGAGCTCATTATGATGATGCATTACTGAGTGGGCCCAGAGATACCTCTCCGTCATACAGAGTGACAAATCCCAGTCTCGATTCGTGCCAACCCAACAGACACTTTCGGAGATACCTGTAGTGCAGCTTTATAGCCACCCAGTTACGTTGTGATGTTTGGTACACCCAAAGGATTCCTACGGTATCCGGGAGTTGCACAATCTCATGGTCTAAGGAAACGATACTTGACATTAGAAAAGCTCTTAGCAAACGAACTACACGATCTTGTGCTATGCTTAGGATTGGGTCTTGTCCATCACATCATTCTCCTAATGATGTGATCCCGTTATCAATGACATCCAATGTCCATGGTCAGGAAACCATAACCATCTATTGATCAACGAGCTAGTCAACTAGAGGCTTACTAGGGACATGTTGTGGTCTATGTATTCACACATGTATTACGGTTTCCAGTTAATACAATTATAGCATGAACAATAGACAATTATCATGAACAAGGAAATACAATAATAACCATTTTATTATTGCCTCTAGGGCATATTTCCAACAGTCTCCCACTTGCACTAGAGTCAATAATCTAGTTCACATCACTATGTGATTGTAATGAATCCAACACCCATGGGTTTGTTCATATCTCGCTTGTGAGAGAGGTTACTAGTCAACGGGTCTGAACCTTTCAGATCCGTGTGTGCTTTACAATTCTCTATGTCATCTTGTAGATGCAGCTACCACGCGCTACTTGGAGCTATTCCAAATAACTGCTCTACTATACGAATCCGGTTTACTACTCAGAGTCATCTGGATTAGTGTCAAAGTTTGCATCGACGTAACCCTTTACGACGAACTCTTTTACCACCTCCATAATCAAGAAAATTCCTTAGTCCACTAGTTACTAAGGATAAGTTCGACCGCTGTCATGTGATCCATTCCTGGATCACTCTTGTACCCCTTGACTGACTCATGGCAAGGCACACTTCAGGTGCGGTACACAGCATAGCATACTGTAGAGCCTACGTCTAAAGCATAGGGGACGACCTTCGTCCTTTCTCTCTCTTCTGCCGTGGTCAGGTCTTGAGTCTTACTCAATACTCACACCTTGTAACACAGCCAAGAACTCCTTCTTTGCTGATCTATTTTGAACTCCTTCAAAATCTTGTCACGGTATGTATTCATTTGAAAGTACTATTAAGCGTTTTTGATCTATCCTTATAGATCTTGATGCTCAATGTTCAAGTAGCTTAATCCAGGTTTTCCATTGAAAAACACTTTTCAAATAACCCTGTATGCTTTCCAGAAATTCTACATCATTTCTGATCAACAATATGTTAACAACATATACTCATCAAAAATTCTATAGTGCTCCCACTCACTTCTTTGGAAATACAAGTTTCTCATAAACTTTGTATAAACCCAAAATCTTTTATCATCTCATCAAAGCGTACATTCCAACTCCAAGATGCTTACTCCAGTCCTTAGAAGGATTGCTGGAGCTTTGCATACTTGTTAGCATCTTTCAGGATTGACAAAACCTTCTGGTTGTATCACATACAACCTTTCCTCAAGAAAATCGTCGAGGAAACAATGTTTTGACATCCCATCTGCAAGATTTCATAAATAATGCAGTAACTGCTAATATAATTCCAACAGACTCTTAGCATCGCGACGAGTGAGAAAGTCTCATCGCAGTCAACTCCTTGAACTTGTCGAAAAACATCTTAACGACAAGTCGAGCTTTCTTCATGGTGACACTTACCATCATTGTCCGTCTTCCTTTTAAAATCCATCTGCACCCAACAGCCTTACGACCATCAAGTGGTTCTTCCAAAGTCTATACTTTGTTTTTATATATGGATCCTTTCTCGGATTTTATGGCCTTGAGCCATTCGTCGGAATCTGGGCCCACCATCGCTTCTCCATAGCTCGTAGGTTCATTGTTGTCTAGCAACATGACTTCCAAGACTGGATTACGTACCACTCTGAAGTAGCATGCATCCTTGTCGTCCTATGAGGTTTGGTAGTGACTTGATCCGAAGTTTCATGATCACTATCATAAGCTTCCACTTCAATTGGTGTAGGTGCCACAGGAACAACTTCCTGTGCCCTGCTACACGCTAGTTGAAGTCATGGTTCAATAACCTCATCAAGTCTCCACCATCCTCCCACTCAATTCTTTCGAGAGAAACTTTTCCTCGAGAAAGGACCCGTTTCTAGAAACAATCACTTTTGCTTCCAGATCTGAAATAGGAGGTATACCCAACTGTTTTGGGTATTCTATGAAGATGCATTTATCCACTTTGGGTTCGAGCTTATCAGCCTGAAACTTTTTCACATAAGCGTCGCAGCCCCAAACTTTTAAGAAACGACAGCTTAGGTTTCTCTAAACCATAGTTCATACGGTGTCGTCTCAACGGAATTGTGTGGTGCCCTATTTAAAGTGAATGCGGTTGTCTCTAATGCCTAACCCATAAACGATAGTTGTAATTCGATAAGAGACATCATGGTATGCACCATATCCAATAGGGTGCAGTTATGATGTTCGGACACACCATCACACTATGGTGTTCCAGGCGGTATTAGTTGTGAAACAATTTCCACAATGTCTTAATTGTGTGCCAAACTCGTAACTCAGATATTCATCTCTATGATCATATCATAGACATTTTATCCTCTTGTCACGACGATCTTCAACTTCACTCTGAAATTACTTGAACCTTTCAATAATTCAGACTTGTGTTTTATCAAGTAAATATTCTCAGCATCTACTCAAATCATCTGTGAAGTAAGAACATAACGATATCCACTGCGTGCCTCAGCACTCATTGGACTGCACACATCAAAATGTATTACTTCCAACAAGTTGCTTTCTTGTTCCATCTCACTGAAAACGAGGCCTTTCAGTCATCTTGCCCATGTGGTATGATTTGCATGTCTCAAGTGATTCAAAATCAAGTGAGTCGAAATGATCCATCTGTATGGAGTTTCTTCATGCATATATACCAATAGACATGGTTCGCATGTCTCAATCTTTTCAAAAACAAGTGAGTCCAAAGATCCATCAACATGGAGCTTCTTCATGTGTTTTATACCAATATGACTCAAGTGGCAGTGCCACAAGTATGTGGTACTATCTTATATCTTTTGGCATGAACATGTGTATCACTACGATCGAGATTCAACAAACCATTCATTTTAAGTGCAAGACCATTGAAGGTATTATTCAAATAGATAGAGTAACCATTATTCTCCTTAAATGAATAACCGTATTGCGATAAACATAATCCAATCATGTCTATGCTCAACGCAAACACCAAATAACAATTATTTAGGTTTAACACCAATCTCGATGGTAGAGGGAGCATGCGATGCTTGATCACATCAACCTTGGAAACACTTCCAACACATATCGTCATCTCACCTTTAGCTAGTCTCCGTTTATTCCGTAGCCTTTTATTTCGAGTTACCAACACTTAGCAACCGAACTGGTATCTAATACCCTGGTGCTACTAGGAGTACTAGTAAAGTACACATTAAAATAATGTATATCCAATATACTTCTGTCGACCTTGCCTGCCTTCTCATCTACCAAGTATCTAGGGTAGTTCTGCTTCAGTGACCGTTCCCCTCATTACAGAAGCACTTAGTCTCGGGTTTGGGTTCAACCTTGGGTTTCTTTACTAGAGCAGCAACTGATTTGCCATTTCATGAAGTATCCCTTCTTTCCCTTGCCCTTCTTGAAACTAGTGGTTTTACTAGCCATCAACAATTGATGCTCCTACTTGATTTCTACTTTCGTGGTGTCAAACATCACGAATAGCTCAAGGATCATCATATCTATCCCTGATTTGTTATAGTTCATCACGAAGCTCTAGTAGCTTGGTGGCAGTGACTTTGGAGAACCATCACTATCTCATCTGGAAAATTAACTCCCACTCGATTCAAGCGATTGTAGTACTCAGACAATCTGAGAAAATGCTCAACGGTTGAGCTTTTCTCCCTTAGTTTGCAGGCTTAAGAAACTTGTCAGAGGTCTCATACCTCTTGACGTGGGCACTAGTCTAAAATCCCAATTTCAGTCTTTGGAACATCTCATATTATCTGCGATGTTTCGAAAACGTCTTTGGTGCCACAATTTTAAACCGTTAGCATTACGCACTGAACTATCACGTAGTCATCAAAACGTGTATGTCAGATGTTCGCAACATCCACAAACGACGCTCGAGGTTCACACACCGAGTGGTGCATTAAGGACATAAGCCTTCTGTGCAGCAATGAGGACAATCCTCAGTATACGGACCCAGTCCGCATAATTGCTACTGTCAACTTTCAACTAAATTTTCTCTAGGAACATATCTTAAACAGTAGAACTAAAGCGTAAGCTCTGACATAATTTGCAAAGACCTTTTGACTATGTTCACGATAATTAAGTTCATCTGATTATTTAATGAACTCCCACTTAGATAGACATCCCTCTAGTCATCTAAGTGATACATGATCCGAATCGACTAGACCGTGTCCGATCATCACGTGAGACGGACTAGTCATCAACGGTGAACATCTCCATGTTGATCGTATCTACTATACGACTCATGTTTGACCTTTCGGTCTCTTGTGTTCCGAGGCCATGTCTGTACATGCTAGGCTCGTCAAGTCAACCTAAGTGTTTCGCATGTGTAAATCTGGCTTACACCCGTTGTATGCGAACATTAGAATCTATCACACCCGATCATCACGTGGTGCTTCGAAACAACGAACCTTCGCAACCGTGCACAGTTAGGGGGAACACATCTCTTGAAATTTTAGTGAGGGATCATCTTATTTATGCTACCATCGTTCTAAGCAAATAAGATGTAAACATGACAAACATCACATGCAAATCATAAAGTGACATGATATGGCCAATATCATCTTGCGCCTTTTGATCTCCATCTTCGAGGCGCAGCATGATCACCTTCGTCACCGGCATGACACCATGATCTCCATCATCATGATCTCCATCATCGTGTCTTCATGAAGTTGTCTCGCCAACTATTACTTCTACTACTATGGCTAACAGTTAGCAATAAAGTAAAGTAATTACATGGCGTTTTTCATTGACACGCAGGTCATACAATAAATTAAGACAACTCCTATGGCTCCTGCCGGTTGTCCTACTCATCGACATGCAAGTCGTGATTCCTATTACAAGAACATGATCAATCTCATACATCACATATGTATAATTCATCACATCCTTTTGGCCATATCACATCACATAGCATACCCTGCAAAAACAAGTTAGACGTCCTCTAATTGTTGTTGCATGTTTTACGTGGCTGCTATGGGTTTCTAGCAAGAACGTTTTTTACCTACGCAAAAGCCACAACGGTGATATGCCAATTGCTATTTACCCTTCGTAAGGACCCTCTTCATCGAATCCGATCCGACTAAAGTGGGAGAGACAGACACCCGCTAGCCACCTTATGCATCAAGTGCATGTCAGTCGGTGGAACCTGTCTCACGTAAGAGTACGTGTAAGGTTGGTCCGGGCCGCTTCATCCCACAATGCCGCCGAATCAAGATAAGACTAGTAACGGCAAGCAAATTGAACAAATCATCACCCACAACCACTTTGTGTTCTACTCGTGCATAGAATCTACGCATAGACCTAGCTCATGATGCCACTGTTGGGGAACGTAGCAACAATTCAAAATTTTCCTACGTGTCACCAAGATCAATCTAGGAGATACTAGCAACGAGAGAGAGGGAGTGCATCTTCATACCCTTGAAGATCGCTAAGTGGAAGCGTTACAAGAACGCGGTTGATGGAGTCGTACTCGCAGCGATTCAAATCGCGGAAGATCCGATCTAGCGCTGAACGGACGGCGCCTCCGCGTTCAACACACGTACAGCCCGGGGACGTCTCCTCCTTCTTGATCCAGCAAGTTGAGAGGAGAAGTTGAGGGAGAACTCCAGCAGCACGACGGCATGGTGGCAATGGAGCTCGTGGTTCTCCGGCAGAGCTTCGCTAAGCACTACGGAGGAGAAGGAGGAGGTGTATGAGGAGGGAGGGCTGCGCCAGGCCAGGGGTGCGGCTGCCCTCCCACCCCTCCACTATATATAGGGGCAAGGGAGAGGGGGCCCGGCCCCTTAGATCCCATCGAGTGGGAGGGGCAGCGGCCAGGGAGGGTGGCTTGCCCCCCAAGTCAAGGGGGGCGCCCCCTCCAGGGTTTCCTCCAACCCTAGGCGCATGGGCCCTAGGGGGAGGTTGGCGCCCAGCCCACTAAGGGGCTGGTTCCCTTCCACCTACAGCCCATAAGGCTCTCCGGGGCAGGTGGACCCTCCCGGTGGACCCCCGGAACCCCTTCGGTGGCCCCGGTACAATACCGGCATACCCGCGAACACTTCCGGTGACCGTATGATGACTTCCCATATATAAATCTCTACCTCCGGACCATTCCGGAACTCCTCGTGACATCCAGGATCTCATCCGAGACTCCGAACAACTTTCGGTAACCACATACTATTTCCCGTAACAACTCTAGCCTCACCGAACCTTAAGTGTGTAGACCCTACGGGTTCGGGAACCATGCAGACATGACCGAGACACCTCTCCGGCCAATAACCAATAGCGGGATCTGGATACCCATATTGGCTCCCACATGTTCCACGATGATCTCATCGGATGAAGCAAGATGTCGGGGATTCAATCAATCCCGTATACAATTCCCTTTGTCTATCAGTATGTTACTTGCCCGAGATTCGATCGTCGGTATCCCAATACCTCGTTCAATCTCGTTACCGGCAAGTCTCTTTACTCGTTCCGTAACGCATGATCCCTTGGCTAACTCATTAGTCACATTGAGCTCATTATGATGATGCATTACCGAGTGGGCCCAGAGATACCTCTCCATCATACAGAGTGACAAATCCCAGTCTCGATTCGTGCCAACCCAACAGACACTTTCGGAGATACCTGTAGTGCACCTTTATAGCCACCTAGTTACGTTGTGACGTTTGGTACACCCAAAGCATTCCTACAGTATCCGGGAGTTGCACAATCTCATGGTCTAAGGAAACGATACTTGACATTAGAAAAGCTCTTAGCAAACGAACTACACGATCTTGTGGTATGCTTAGGATTGGGTCTTGTCCATCACATCATTCTCCTAATGATGTGATCCCGTTATCAATGACATCCAATGTCCATGGTCAGGAAACCATAACCATCTATTGATCAACGAGCTAGTCAACTAGAGGCTTACTAGGGACATGTTGTGGTCTATGTATTCACACATGTATTACGGTTTCCAGTTAATACAATTATAGCATGAACAATAGACAATTATCATGAACAAGGAAATACAATAATAACCATTTTATTATTGCCTCTAGGGCATATTTCCAACACATGAAGCGTGAAGACTTTTGTTTTCGTAGTTTCATTTTCTCTTTCTTGAGTCATAGGAAACACCGTACTGTTAAAGGGGGTCGAGGAAATACTAAGGAAAAAATTTCATGTGATGCTCAACTCAAAATCCTACACCTACCAATCCCTTCGAGTGAAGCCATTGGAAATCTCATACAGTTCAGTCATATTCTTCAGTGACTGAGACGACGTTCTTCTGGTCTCTGAGGAATTTGTTCTGACTGAGGAGTTAGGAATTCGCCAGTGCGGATTGCCTACACAGTGAGGAACATGATAGCCCTGCGGAATTTGAACCTCAAATTTCCGACCGTTGCTGTGCTGCGCGCCAGCTGTCCCAAAATATCTTATCCACCTAACGGTCATATCATTGAAAGGGCATTTATGTCTTATCATGTTGGGCTGCTCCCTAGGCTATAAATAGCCGCCCCCCTACAACCACTAGCTGGTTGGCTGCTCCGAGAGAAACTGACACTTGTCATTTGAGAGCATCCCATCCTCCGAGGACTTTGAGCAAAAATCATCAAGTGAGAAAAAACCCAAACCCAAACACCTACAAACCCAAAGTGATTGAGCATCACTGAAGAGATTGATCCTGCGTGGATCCGATGCTTGTTACCTTTGAAGACTGTGCTTCTTCCAGACGGTTAGGCGTCATGGTCTAGAGCATCCAAGAGGAAATTGTGGATCACCGAGTGACCGAGTTTGTGAAGGTTTGGAAGTCACCTGAAGACTTACCACGAGTGATTGGACGAGGTCTGTGTGACCTTAGTTCAAGGAGAATACGGTGAGGACTGTGTGTCCGGGACTGGGTGTCCTCAGGTTTAAATACCTAGCCGCTCCAACCAGACGTACAACTAAGACATCAGTTGGAACTGGTCTACCAAATCATTGTCTTCACCAAGCCAACTGGTTCTATTTCCTCAACTCTTTCATTTCCTCATTCCTGTGTTGTGCACTTGTTCATATCTGTGTTTGAAGACTTTGACTGAAGACTTTCTCAATTTCCTCAGTTCAATTTCTTCAGTCTGTTTGTCTTCGTCCTGTGTTATCCTGTGCTTACGCTTTCTGTACTCTGTGCTTGTTTTCATTTCATCATGATGACTATGGTTGTGTTCTGCTATGCATACTTTTGAGTACTTATTCTGCTGCAAGTAGTTCTTCGCTAAGGAATTTCCTCACCCACAAATTCCTCAGTGAAGAATTCATAAAAATTGCCTATTCACCCCCTCTAGTCGATATAACGCACTTTCAATTGGTATCAGAGCAAGGTACTCCCTTGTTCTGTGTGATTTTGGTTTAACCGCCTAGAGTTTTAGTTATGTCGACCGCAGGTATGATCAAGGTCTCTGCTGGGTTTCCTACCTTCGATCGCCTCACTGACATCTCAAATGAGCTTCAAGCACTTGGTGCCACTGACATCACCGACCACGAGGTGGTGAAGAAACTGCTGAGATCGCTTGACTCCTCATTTGATACTCTGGCATTGATGATAAAAGAGTGTGCTGATTACAAGTCACTTGATCCCGCTGATATCCTCGATAGGCTAAATACTCATGAGTTCTAGCTTGCTGAAAAGAGAGATCTCTATGGTTCGAGCTATGGCAGATCACGTGCACTGAAGGCCAATGCAGTCTCTGAGTCTGAAGATGAAGACTTTGACAGCAGCCTTGGTGATCCTGAAGAACCGAGCCATGATCTAGCACTGCTCGTGAAGAAATTCCAGAAGTTCTCAAGACGTGGTCGCTTTGGAAGACCCTCAAGGAGCAATGATTCCTCATCCAGTGATTACAAGAAGAGGCTTTGTCACAAATGCAAGAAACTAGGACACTACATTCAAGATTGTCCTCAGTGGGAAAAGGAATCAAAGAAGAAGAAATACAAGGATTACAGTTCTGATGATGCAAAGAAAAAGAAGAAATCCTCAAAATATTCATCATCAAAATCCTCAAAGTCTTCATCTCACAAGAAGTGCAGCTCCAAGAAGGCTCGGGCATTCATTGGCAAGGAAATGGACTCTGAGGCTGAATCTGAAGAAAATGAGGAAGAGGAGGCATCTGAGGATTCCGAATCCGGTGTGGCGAGCCTAGCCCTCGCTACTACATTCGTCAGCAAGTCTATCTTCAACACTGAAGAAAATGAACTCACCAACAAGGCTGATGAAGGCAATGATGACTACGCTCCCACCTATTGCTTCATGGCAAAGGGTGCCAAGGTACTCAAATATTCCTCATCTGAATCAAGTGAAAATGAATCTGATGAAAACCTTAAGCCCAGCTATTCTAAACTTGCTAAGATTGCTGTGAAACAACAAAGGGCCCTTGAAAAGGTTCAAAACATGCTAGACAAAAGTGATGATATGTTGGGTGAAGAAATGGATCGCACTAAAACCTTGACTGAAAATCTTCAGAGACTTCAGACTAGGTTTGACAACCTTCAAGGTAATCATAACACTCTCTTATCTGATCACGAGAAGCTTTCTTATGAATTTCTTCAAAGAAAGCAAGATCTTGAGAAGCTAAAAGTGAGTTATGAAGATCTTCAGAAGGAGCGCGATTCATTACTTGCTCAACAAACCAGCGCTGCTCAGGAAGAATTTGTTCCTCCATGTTTGAAGTGCATTGAACGTGAATCTGCTAATTCTTCACCTGAATGTTCAAATGCTTCTAATGCTACAAATTCCTCAACTGTCTCTGCTATCATTAATTCCTCATCTGAGGACATTGCTAGTATCACTAACGATGCAGGGCTGAAGGAATTGTACATGACAGGCATGTACAAAAGCCTCAAAGGGCATCAGACTCTTTGTGATGTGCTTAAAAAGCAGATCCTCAACAGGAACCCTAGGAAAGAGGGTATTGCCTTTGAGAGGAAACTCAATGTTGATGGTACATACTGGAAGCCTGAGCAGTACCCCAAAACCTCATGGGTTGCTGCAAAGGGACCTCCAGTTGATCGATCTAATTTATCTGGCTTTACATGTGAATCTTCTCATTCTTCTGATGAGTCATTTGACTCCAACTACAATCTGTTTAAAACTCAGAATGGTGAAGTATTTGCTAGATATGTTGGCACTAACTGCAGGAACGGTTCCCCTATGAAGAAAATCTGGGTTCCCAAAAGGTGCCTTGAAAGTCTTCAGGTGAATGTCCTCATGACACCACCTGTGAAGAACAGGAACCCAGATCAAATTCTTCATATGGACCAAATTCTTCATATGGATCATATTCCTCAAGAGGATCAAAGTCCTCATATGAACATCATCGTGCTAACAACTCTGTTTCACAGGGAAGAGCCAAGGGCTATGAATATGAGCATTATTCTTCTAATCATTATGTTCATAAGTCCTCGAAGAATTTCTCTTCTTATTCATATGCTTACCCTAACTTCTCTTATGTGAAACGAAATGGATTAGCTTCTATGCCACCTTTCTCATATGGAGCTCGCAGAGTGATGAACTCTTTGCCACCCCTTCAGATGTGGGTGGTGAAGAAAAAGAACTAATCTTTTATGGAGGGTCAGGTCTCCAGACGTGCTTGAACGTCTGAAGAATTTGCTGGAGACCTGAAGAGTGCCTGAAAGGACGCAGGCTAATCATGAAGAAATGAACTTTCATTTCTCACATCCTCATACAGCTTTATCTGTTCTATTGCTTGATGAAATTGATCTGATGAATTGATGTCATATTCTTCACTGATGAAGTATATGAAGTTCGTAAGCTACACTAATTCATCTGCAGGATGATCAACCCAAAGCCACTGAGTGGGTCCTCGATAGTGGATGTACAAATCACATGACTGGTGACAAGAATCTATTGATTGATGCTCCCTTATCACCATCGCATCTGAAGCATATCATCTTCGCTGACAAAGGCAAAAGTCAGGTATTGGGTCTAGGTAAGGTTGCGATCACAAAGGGTCGACACATGGACAAAGTCATGCTTGTCGAGTCCTTAGGATACAACCTCATGTCTGTCTCAATGCTTTGTGATCTTGATATGGTAGTTGTCTTTGGCAAGTATCGTTGTGTTGTGGTTATGGAAGCTGACAATTCCAAAGTCTTCGAAGGCTTTAGGAGAGGAGACTTGTATATTGTTGATTTCTCTACAGGACTGCAACCAGCCGTGTGCCTACTTGCAAAAGCTTCAGAAGGTTGGCTATGGCATCAACGACTTGGTCATGCAGGCATGAGGAATTTGCACACGCTTGCGAAGAAGAAGCATGTCATTGGCATTGAGAATGTCAAATTCCTCAAGGATCACTTGTGTGGAGCTTGTGAAGCTGGAAAGATGACCAAGGCTAAGCATCCAGCGAAGACTATCATGACCACTACTCGACCATTCGAATTGCTTCACATGGACCTCTTTGGTCCTAACCATTACTTAGCTGTCACAAATGACGCATCTCTCTATGGGCTTGTTATTGTTGATGATTACTCTCGTTACACATGGGTACACATTGTTACTTACAAACATGAAGTGCAGGAAGTCTTCAAACGATTTTCCTCGAGGGCTTCAACCAACTTTGGTGTGAAGATCAAGCACATCAGAAGTGACAATGGAACTGAGTTCAAGAATTCTGGTCTTGATGACTATCTTGATGAACTTGGTATTACTCATGAGTTATCTGCTCCTTACACTCCTCAGCAGAATGGCGTCGTGGAGCACAAGAACAGAACTCTTGTTGAGATGACTCGCACTATGCTTGATGAGTACAAGACGCCTCGTCACTTCTGGATTGAGGCAATTTATACTGCATGCCACATCATTAACAGGGTATATCTTCACAAATTTTTCAAGAATACTGCCCATGAACTCCTCACTGACAAGAAACCCAATGTGAGTTATTTCAAAGTCTTCGGTGCTAAATGTTGGATTAGAGATCCTCATCACAATGCTAAATTTGCATCAAAAGCACATGAAGGTTTTATGCTTGGTTACGGAAAGGTCTCGCACACCTACAGAGTCTTCAAGACCGTTCTTCACAAGGTTGTTGAAACTGTAGATGTGCGGTTCGATGAAACTAATGGCTCGCAAAGAGAGCACCTACCCTCTATGATAGATGAACCAGCACCTGAGGAAACTATCAAGTTCAAGGCTACTGAGGATGTCATCCCTACCGAAGAATCTGCTGAAGAATTCATTCCAGAATGTGAAGAACGTCGAGCTAATGCACCTGAAGAAATTGCTGAAGAAAATGGTGCTGAAGAAAATGCTGATCAAATTCCTCGACGACAACCTACTCATCCTCGCGTTGCAAAAGAAGTGCAAGTTGAGAAGATCATCGATGACATTGAAGCACCAGGTCCTCTCACACGCTCAAAAGCTTCACATTTATCCAACTTTTGTGGGCACTATGCTTTTGTCTCTATCTCAGAGCCCACTAAGGTAGATGAAGCATTTCTGGAGCCTGAGTGGATTCAGGCCATGCAAGAAGAATTACATCAGTTCGAGCTCAACAACGTTTGGGAACTGGTCAATCGTCCAGATCCTCGCAAACACAATATCATTGGCACAAAGTGGATCTACCGCAACAAGCAAGATGAAAATGGCCTTGTGGTGAGGAATAAGGCACGTCTAGTAGCTCAAGGTGTAACGCCCCGAGACCGACGCTCCAGACGCCTTCCATATATTTCGTGTCCGTCGTGTGCTTTATTGTTTGTTGCATTCATCATCACATCATCCGCATTGCATCGGCACTCGTTGTCGTCATTGTTTTTAAAACTTGCATTCGTTCGTAGTTGCCGCGTTTCCCCCTTGTCTTCGTTGACCGTTCCGAGACCAACCGTGTTTTCGGTTCCCTCTTGTCAAACCAACTAACCTCTCTCGTCAGCCCGCGATCCCCTCCCGTGCGTCCGAAGCTTGTCCCGTACCCGACCCGGTTTGTTGTTACCGTTGGATTCGGATCATCCCCAAACATCTACAAAACATCTCCGTTTTCTTATTTGGACTCCCTACCTATTATTTTCTCGATCGTCCGATTTTAATCAGAGGGACCAAATGCCCCTATCAAAAATTCACTTGTTATATATATAGACCTCCGTGTCCATTTTTAGACCAAACCCTAATTTCTAGGGATCCTACCCTAGCGCCGCCGCCACTCTTCCTTGGGATCTGTCTGATCCTTCCACCCACCTTCTCCTCGATCTCCCCACCAGCCCAACCGGAGCGCTCGAACAAGTCTCCTCCTTCCTTGGGATCGATCCAGATCCTACCTGCCAAATCCCCTCTCGATCCACCTCGCCGGTGCCTCCTCCTCCAAATCCGAACGGGAGAGGAGCTCCCGATCTAAAGCCTCTTTGCGGCCGCTGTCCAGCGCGCCCATGCCAAGGCCTCGCCTCTTCCTCCTCTGTCTGATGCCCACCATCTTCGCAATCTCCTGCAGCTTCCCGTTGTCGCGACCCCGTTCGTCTCCTCGAGCCGAAGCTCGCCGCCGCCGGCGACAGCAACAGCAACATCGTCGTCGCCCTCCTCCTCTCCTCCCGTGCGTGCGTCCACTCAACCTCGTCGACCCTGCTCGTCTTCATCTCGCGCACCGCGTTGCTCCCCTTCCCCGAGCACCTCGTCCCCGCCGTCGCTAGTCGCCGGAGCCAGCAGGCCATCCTCGTCCGCGCCCCTGCCTCGCCGTCCCCTGCGCCTCAAGCTCCTCCTGCCGGAGCCCCGAGTCCACCTCTGTCCCGCGCGGCCGTCCCTTTCCTGCGCCTCCCCGCCAGTTCCGCGTCGCCTCCCCATGCCCGGGAGCCCGCGCCGGCCATCTTCCTCGTCGGAGTGCCTCGCCAAGTCCCTGCCAGCGCCCCTGCTCCTCGCGTTGACCGTGCCTGGGCCAGCATCCTCCAGCCCCAAGCGCCCACTTCGTCAGCCCGAGCGGCCAGGCCTGCAGCCAGCTCCACCCACGGGCCAAGGCCCATGGTGAGCCTCCAGCGCCCCTGCTCCTATGGGCCTAGCCAGTTTCAGCCCGATGTGAGCAACTCCCCAGCCCCTCTCAGTTTCGGCCCGAGTCACCATTTTTTTTCCTGCGAACGATTTGTCTAATTATCCAGTGAATTGCTGTTTTACAGAAAAACCCCTAGTGTTCGTGCATATAATAACTCTTTAACCGTGCATCGGATTAAAATGATTTAAACATGTAAAATGCTCAGAATTTCATCTAGTTTCATAATATGCAACTTTCATCCCATGTTAAAATGTTTAAATTGCTGTTTGGTTAAATTTTCTCAAATGCCATGTTAAAATGATTTATTTCATAACTATTTA
Source organism: Aegilops tauschii subsp. strangulata (assembly GCF_002575655.3). NCBI lineage: Eukaryota > Viridiplantae > Streptophyta > Magnoliopsida > Poales > Poaceae > Aegilops > Aegilops tauschii. Next base: position 71,938,188 of record NC_053039.3, on the reverse strand, counting down.
ACCGTAACTCCGAATTATATGTTCTTTATATGTAAATGGGGTAGAAAAATGCCTAGTTTAACATGGTGCACTTTGTTTTGCTGTTTAACAACATTAAAATTGCATTTATGGCAGAACAGTACCACATCTAAAATATGCAAATGGGGATTTTCCGGAATTGTTGTTTGTTATTTCCGGCCTCATTTAAACTTGCCTAAATAGTTAGTTTACTTGTGCTTCACCCCTTGCCATGTTTAATAACATTTAATATTGTTGGGTACATAAACAAGAGCGAACTAAACAATTGATGTGGTGCTTCGTCAATATGCAACTCGTTGCATATTGAGCTCCACTTAACTTGTAGTTTCGTTTGTGCACTTTGCCATCCCATGCCTCTTTAAACCGGACATGCATCATACTTGTTTGTGCATCATGCCATGTGTATGTGGTGGTTGTTTACTATGTTGTTTGTTTCTTTCCGGGTTGCTTCTCTCGTTAGCTTCGGTTTCTTTCCGGAGTTGTGAGGATTCGTTCGACTCCGTCCGTTTGTCTTCTTCATGGACTCGTTCTTCTTCCTAGCGGGATCTCATGCAAGATGACCATACCCTCGAAATCACTTCTATCTTTGCTTGCTAGTTGTTCGCTCTATTGCTATGTCGCGTTACCTACCACTTGCTATATCAAGCCTCCCAAATTGCCATGAACCTCTAACCTTTGTCACCCTTCCTAGCAAATCGTTGTTTGGCTATGTTACCGCTTTTGCTCAGCCCCTCTTATAGCGTTGTTAGTTGCAGGTGAAGATGAAGTTTGTTCCATCTTGGAACATGGATATGTTGGGATATCACAATATCTCTTATATTATTAATGCATCTATATACTTGGTAAAGGGTGGAAGGCTCGGCCTTATGCCTGGTGTTTTGTTCCACTCTTGCCGCGCTAGTTTCCGTCATACCGGTGTTATGTTCCTTGATTTTGCGTTCCTTACGCGGTTGGGTGATTTATGGGACCCCCTTGACAGTTCGCTTTGAATAAAACTCCTCCAGCAAGGCCCAACCTTGGTTTTACCATTTGCCTACCTAAGCCTTTTTCCTTTGGGTTTTGCAGACTCAAGGGTCATCTTTATTTACCCCCACGGGCCAGTGCTCCTTCGAGTGCTGGTCCAAACTGAGCGTTGTCCGGCGCCCCCTGGGCAACCAGGGTCTATGCCAACCCGACCTCTTGCTCATCCGGTGTGCCCTGAGAACGAGATATGTGCAGCTCCTATCGGGATTTGTCGGCACATCGGGCGGCTTTGCTGGTCTTGTTTTACCATTGTCGAAATGTCTTGTAAACCGGATTCCGAGACTGATCGGGTCTTCCCGGGAGAAGGTTTATCCTTCCTTGACCGTGAGAGCTTATAATGGGTTAAGTTGGGACACCCCTGCAGGGTTTAAACTTTTGGGAGCCGTGCCCGCGGTTATGTGGCAGATGGGAATTTGTTAATATCCGGTTGTAGAGAACTTGACACTTGACCCTAATTAAAATGCATCAACCGCGTGTGTAGCCGTGATGGTCTCTTTTCAGCGGAGTCCGGGAAGTGAACACAGCTTTTGGGTTATGTTTGACGTAAGTAGGAGTTCAGGGTCACTTCTTGATCATTGCTAGTTCACGACCGTTCCGTTGCTTCTCTTCTCGCTCTCATTTGCGTATGTTAGCCACCATATATGATAGTGCTCGCTGCAGCTCCACCTCACTACCCCATACTTTCCTTTAAGCTTAAATAGTCTTGATCTCGTGGGTGTGAGATTGCTGAGTCCTCGTGACTCACAGATACTTCCAAAACAGTTGTAGGTGCCGAGGGTACCAGTGCAGGTGACGCAACTGAGCTCAAGTGGGAGCTCGATGAAGATCTTGTTCGTTGTGTTGCTTCTTTTTCCTGTTGATCAGTAGTGGAGCCCAGTTGGGACGATCGGGGATCTAGCAGTTGGGTTGTCTTCTTTTCTTTTGGTTATGTAGTCGGACCTATGTGTGTACTCTGAATGATGTATGATTTATTTATGTATGGTGTGAAGTGGCGATTGTAAGCCAACTCTTTATCCCATTCTTGTTCATTACATGGGATTGTGTGAAGATGACCCTTCTTGCGACAAAACCACAATGCGGTTATGCCTCTAAGTCGTGCCTCGACACGTGGGAGATATAGCCGCATCGTGGGTGTCACACAAGGCTACACACAGGTTGAAGGAATTGATTTCGATGAAACTTTTGCACCTGTTGCTAGACTTGAAGCTATTCGCATATTACTTGCTTATGCTAATCATCATGATATCACTTTATATCAAATGGATGTGAAAAGTGCATTCCTCAATGGTAAGCTTAAGGAAGAAGTATATGTTGCTCAACCCCCAGGTTTTGAAGATCCTAAGCATCCTGACAAAGTCTTCAGACTAAATAAGGCCCTCTATGGCCTCAAGCAGGCCCCTCGGGCGTGGTATGATACTTTGAAGGAATTCCTCATGAAGAAAGGCATCAAACCCGGTTCACTTGACCCTACTCTTTTCACTAAATCATATGATGATGAATTGTTTGTATGCCAAATATATGTCGATGATATCATCTTTGGCTGTACTGACCAACGTTATAGTGATGAATTTGCCTATATGATGAGTGAAGAATATCAAATGTCTATGATGGGAGAGTTGAAATTCTTCTTAGGTCTTCAAATTCGTCAACAGCGCAATGGCATATTCATATCTCAGGAGAAATACCTCAAGGATGTACTGAGGAAATTCGGCATGCAAGATTGCAAAGGCGTCAAAATTCCGATGCCCACAAATGGCCGTCTGTGCACTGATGAAAATGGTATTGACTTTGATCAAAAGGTATATCGCTCCATGATTGGTTCTTTATTGTACTTATGTGCATCTAGGCCAGATATTATGCTTAGTGTTTGCATGTGTGCCTGATTTCAAGCTACACCGAAGGAATCACACCATAAGGCTGTGAAACATATTCTTCGATATCTAGCTCACACACCAACACTAGGATTATGGTACCCCAAGGGCTCGGTTTTTGATCTCGATTGGATATTCTGACTCTGACTATGCTGGTGATTGTGTGCATCGCAAGTCAACATCTGGTACATGTCATTTCCTCGGACGATCTTTGGTCTGTTGGTCCTCGAAGAAACAGAACTGTTTATCACTGTCTACTGCTGAAGCTGAGTACATTGCTGCTGGTTCTTGTTGTGCTCAATTGCTGTGGATGAAGCAAACTCTCAAGGACTACTGCGTCAACGTGAAGAATGTGCCTCTCTTCTGTGACAATGAGAGTGCCATCAAGATTGCTCACAACCCAGTTCAACACTCGAAGACAAAGCACATTCAGATTCGTCATCATTTTCTTCGAGATCATGTGTTGAAGGGCGACATTTTTATTGAGCATGTGAAGACTGAAGAACAGCTAGCCGATATCTTCACAAAGCCCTTGGATGAGAGGAGATTTAGCAAGTTGCGGTGTGAGCTAAATATCTTAGAATCTTCGAATGTTCTTTGAAGAGGACACTAATCCTAACACTTATGCAAAATTGATGACTTAGATGTGCAACACATGAAGAAACGTTTTTCTTCAATCAATGAAGAATAACACTCTAAGTGTGAAGAAATTAATGAAGAATTTGATTCTCAGAACCCTACGACAATTATACGCGGTGTCTGAAATCATCATTCTTATACGGTGGGTCACGCCACCACAAAAGTTGAAAATCTTCAATTTGAGTTTTTCCTCAGTTTTTGAAATTCCTCAGTTGTTCATATTCTTCAACTTTGCAAAATCTTCACTGTTTCCGTCGTTCTTCTTCATTGGCTATATATATATATATATATATATATATATATATATATATATATATATATATATATATATATATATATATATATATATATATATATATATATATATAAGTTTATGTCCTCTACAGCATTCACTTATGGCTAATTCTTCAAGTTGGTTTTTCTGCTAAGTGAATGTGATCGGACCCTTCCCCCTCTATGCTATACTCAACCCAATCTATTCACAAATTCTTCATGTGCGTTCTATTTGAAACTCGTTCAAAATCTTCACTGTGTCCTTGTCAGCTGAAGAATTTGCGAACGGAACTTTTAACTTATCTTATCCAAATTTTCGGCTTTACCACTCAAACTGTTTCGCTTCCCATGATGTACTTATCTATTCACCCACGATATAACATGATCTCCACTTCTCAGTACATGGGTGACACATGTCAAGCGACTGAGAAGGGTCAGGGGCATGTTCTCCAATTTCTTCGGGCGAACCGTTTTTCACCGTGGCTATAAATACCCCTCTCCCCTTCCTCACTTCCTTTACTCCGCTCGACCTCTCTCCCGCTCGAGCTTCTCAAACCCTAGCGCCACCGCTACATCATCGTCGCTGGTGAGGAAGAGCTTCACTGCCTCGACCTTGTCGCCGCCGTACTCACGCCGGTCGCGGAAATCTTCACTCCGCCGCCGCCGTAGCCGTCTTCCTCCGCCAAGTTAGGGCGTGGAAGATCTGCACAGACGAGCTTCACTTCTCCACATCCCAGTTCGTCGTGTTCTTCGTCCAGGGTAATTAAAAGTTACTTTTACTGCCCTCTTTGATTCAAATGTTTACTACAAAATCTTCAAAGGTGTTTTTTTTCTTCAAATCCTCACACACTAAACACCTCACATGTCATCTGTTCTTGATTCGTTTCTCTAAGCAATAATTTTTTCTTCAAGATTCCTCAATTGTGTGGATCTTCGATCTATACAACTCTGGTACCTAAGACAAAGAACGCTTAGTGAAATTCTTCAAGACTCATCTGGTCAAATTCCTCAAACTTGTTCTTTTTGAAAAAACCTTCTGAGAACGCATATGACCTCTCCAAATTCCTCGCAACTATACTCTGTTCACAGGTACTCATGTCCGCTGCTGAATCACTAGGTTCTCATCAACTTAACTCATTTGCAGCGTTCCTTGAAGAAAAGTTGCATACTTCTTCAGAGAGTTCAATTGTTCAAATTCCTCAACTGAAGAAAATGGCTGATGGAAAGAAGCTACAGAAAGGAGGAAAGAGGCCTGAGGTCAATACTGCCTTTGAAATCCCTGAGGACATTTATGCTGGGTACTGCACACCCCTTGAGGAAGATAAAAATCAGCGCAAGGTGCGCATTCAGAGGATAGAAAGGAGATGGGCAAAAGAGTGGAGGGAGTACAGGTATGTGACTCCAAAATACATGAAGAAATTCGCTGTTACCCCTCCATGCTCAAGACCTCCATTGGCACCTGGCCAAGAGGCAGATCCCACTAGCATCAAGCGCGGTGAGGAATTTCCTGAAGAACTTATTCTTCAATTCTATGCGACGCTGCACATCACCGGAAATTCTGAAGATGTGAATTCATGGGTGCTGGACTGGATGTCTGAAAACACTCACTACAAGGCACCAGCTACTGAATTGCTTCGTGCCTTACCTCTCAGTCCGCCCCTTGAAGGTGCTTGTTGCGTCTACAATGAACCTGAGCTAACCGATCACTACATGCAAGTGCTGATGAAGCCTTTGAAGCCAGGTCAGACCCCAAGAACAAAATTCCTTGTGAAGGAATTGCTGTATGTGCCTCGGACTGTCTATCGCATTCTGACGAAGACATTGAGTCCAATAAAGGGCCACGACTCGAATGAAGAAGAAGTCGTTGGCATCATGAAGAATCTGCTTTTCAATATCATTCATGGCATTCCCATAAACTTCCATGATTTCTTCATGAGGACTCTGGCCAATGTCGCCATGTCACCATTTGAGTTGAAGCCTTATGCACCTTGGATTATGAGATTCATCAGGACAAGGTCTTCACTCAACTATAAAGCTGATACACTGAACCATTGCAGCTACTTGCCCCCAATTGAAGTCCTCAAACGGACATTTTCCTCAGCTGATGAAAAGGGCAAGGCTACTGCTGTAATTGATGAAGGCATTCGTCCATTGGATGGACAATTTCGCAAGGCTGAATCCTACTCCACCAATGATGACTCTGCCACCCATGACTCTGCCGCAAACGCACCCAAGCAAAATCCTCAAGGCACAGCACCCAGGGTGATGACTAACCGTGAGCTTCTCCTTAGTCTTCACCAGAAGGTTGATCGCAATCATAAATGGGTCAAGCGTCAGTTTGGTTCAATTCTTCACAACATGACTGCTACCCATAATGCAGTGAAGAAACACCACCACTACCTTCAGGAAACCCTCAACCGCACCTGGGCTGTTCTGTCTCAAGTCTATAGTGAAGAAGATCTGAAGAAAATGGGTCTCAAGGAAGATCTTGACTGGGCTGCACCTCCTCCAAAGAAGTACAAGAAGGTCAAGGTTCCTTCCTTGGTGGCCAGCTCCTATTCTTCATCACGTGACACTGATGAACATGAAGATTTGGACGACACTGCGGCAGGCCCTACTCCAACAAACGACCCCAACAACGCTGACGCTCCTTCATCACCTTGATATTCTTCAGGGGCGTTAGTCCTCATTTTCGACCCTTTTGGTCATTTGATGACAAAGGGGGAGAAATGAGTTAGTCTTCAAGCGGGTCTATCTTATATGGGCCTTTTTTTTCTAAGTTGCAACTCTCGTTCTTTTGAAGACTTTGCTGGATCGAGTTGTAAACTTAAACTCTATGGTGGCCTGATACTTTTGCTGTTTCCTTCTGCATGCTTATTCCTCGTTAATGCTATTGCACGCATGCTGAATTACATCAGTCACCATATTTCATCATGCATTTCAAATTCTTCATATATTATGTCAAATGCGTGTATGAATTACAAGATATAGGCGGAGATCTCCATGATTCAACTCTTCAAGTGTGCATTGCTTCAAAAGCAAATTCCTCACTATGCACATCTTCAGGGGGAGTTCTTCTATACCTTGCAATCAAATTCCACAATATCAGTATTAACACTTCATATGTTATTCCCGGTTGAAAACTTAACCTATATTGTCATCAATCATGAAAAGGGGGAGATTGTAAGTGCATCTAGTCCCCCTTAGTGATTTTGGTGTATTGAAGACTTATAGGTTAAGGGACTAATGCGTTTGTGAGTGTACACAGGTCTATAAGTCTATGAGGAGTTTGATATTTACAGAGAAAGTCGACCCTTAAAAATGAAGTTCTTCGACTGAAGACTTTGGATTTCTGAAGACTTTCTGAAGACTTTGAAAGTGAAGAAATTGGTGTGACCTTGAAGACTTGGTATTCATTTGAGGAACATGAAGCGTGAAGACTTTTGTTTTTGTAGTTTCATTTTCTCTTTCTTGAGTCATAGGAAACACCATACTGTTAAAGGGGGTCGAGGAAATACTAAGGAAAAATTTCCATGTGATGCTCAACTCAAAATCCTACACCTACCAATCCCTTCGAGTGAAGCCATTGGAAATCTCATACAGTTCAGTCATATTCTTCAGTGACAGAGACGAAGTTCTTCTGGTCTCTGAGGAATTTGTTCTGACTGAGGAGTTAGGAATTCGCCAGTGCGGATTGCCTACACAGTGAGGAACATGATAGCCCTGAGGAATTTGAACCTCAAATTTCCGACCGTTGCTGTGCTGCGCGCCAGCTGTCCCAAAATATCTTATCCACCTAATGGCCATATCATTGAAGGGCATTTATGTGTTATCATGTCGGGCTGCTCCCTAGGCTATAAATAGCCGCCCCTACAACCACTAGCTGGTTGGCTGCTCTGAGAGAAACTGACACTTGTTATTTGAGAGCATCCCATCCTCCGAGGACTTTGAGCGAAAATCATCAAGTGAGGAAAAACCCAAACCCAAACACCTACAAACCCAAAGTGATTGAGCATCACTGAAGAGATTGATCCTGCGTGGATCCGACGCTTGTTACCTTTGAAGACTGTGCTTCTTCCAGACGGTTAGGCGTCATGGTCTAGAGCATCCAAGAGGAAATTGTGGATCGCCGAGTGACCGAGTTTGTGAAGGTTTGGAAGTCACCTGAAGACTTACCACGAGTGATTGGACGAGGTCTGTGTGACCTTAGTTCAAGGAGAATACGGTGAGGACTGTGTGTCCGGGACTGGGTGTCCTCAGGTTTAAATACCTAGCCGCTCCAACCAGACGTACAACTGAGACAGCAGTTGAAACTGGTCTACCAAATCATTGTCTTCACCAAGCCAACTGGTTCTATTTCCTCAACTCTTTCATTTCCTCATTCCTGTGTTGTGCACTTGTTCATATCTGTGTTTGAAGACTTTGACTGAAGACTTTCTCAATTTCCTCAGTTCAATTTCTTCAGTCTGTTTGTCTTCATGCTGTGTTATCCTGTGTTTATGCTTTCTGTACTCTGTGCTTGTTTTCATTTCATCATGATGACTATGCTTGTGTTCTGCTATGCATACTTTTGAGTACTTATTACGCTGCAAGTAGTTCTTCGCTAAGGAATTTCCTCACCCACAAATTCCTCAGTGAAGAATTCATATAAATCGCCTATTCACCCCCCTCTAGTTGATATAACGCACTTTAACAATGATCATTATATAGGCATCACGTCCAAGATTAGTAGGCCGACTCCTGCCTACATTGAGGACACTATAACCGAACCCTTTCTGAGCAATCTCACGCTATTAGGCATATCAACCATCCGATTTCGGCTCTGGATCACTCATGGCCGTCTGATGCACTGCTGCATTGCCCCCGCGTGGGCCAATCTTGGGCCGTAATCCTGGGCCGTATGTCCATGGCCGCTATTCCAGAAACCGAATCGGTGGTCTCTCGATCATTGTTGTGGGCTGACGTTCGATGTCCAGCGGATGGTCGAGATATTGCTCTGTATCCACCCCCGAGCCCTTACCGCATTCACCTCGCCGCATGCCCCCACCCCTCCCAATCTCGGCCTGGATCGCCGGTTCGGTCTTCACCTCAGAGAGAACGAGGGAGAGATAGGCGATGGGAACTGGCAACATTGGGATGGATTGAGCACATCTCTGTGGAAGACGAGCCACCCGGATCGCTACCATTCTTTCTATTCTCAAGCGTACAAAAAAAGAGATCATGGCGACGGTGGCATCAGGTGCTACTTTCTACGAGTATGTCCATATCATCCAGGCAGAGAATCTCACCAACAATGTTCTGTCCATCCTCTACAGGTTTGTTTTTGTTCCCCTTCCGTGCACCCCATATTCTTGGTGGATTCACTTCGTCGATCTGGTCTCTCCGTGTTGGGGGAAGAGCAGATCGGAGGATGAGCACTAGAGGATCCGATTGCATAAATTGGGAGCAATCGGAGGCTTTCCAGTTGTGATGTATTGCTCCTTATCACGCAGGTGATAGGGCTCTCCCGATCTCGTCCTGGAGGAACAATGCACCTTGCATGACCTCGACCACGAACGACGCTGTTCACCACTACTCGTCAGGTTGTCGGCTGCAGACCTATTCAACCAGTGTACGATGCTATTGTCTAAGACAGCCTCCATGGCTGCCCTACATCCACGCTATCCATTCCTCTCCATAGATGTGTAGGGAGGAGCAAACAGGAGGGCAAGGAAGAGCACTCCTCTATCATGTACGTATGTAGAGCATGGTTTTTTGTAGGCCGAGCTCCATGGTACCTTCTATCCACACCGTTGGCTGAACATCATGTTTCTAGAGATTTGAGCAAAAGCTGACCAGTTTTGCAGGCTTATTGCGGTGTGCATTCCAACAAAGAGAGAGCCTAGCGCATGCAAGATTTAAATATAGAGAAAGAGCTGCGTTGTGCATGCAGAGTTGATAGAGAGACAGAGAAGTTGACAGGGCAAGAAAAACGAAGACACTGTCACACAACATCTTTGCACCATCGCTGCCACTCAGCCGACGGGGGTGCCGCGTTCTCCTGCGAACTCCCACACGATTCATCCTGGATGATTCGGCAACAGGAAGCAGCAGCTCACCTACGATGTCACCAAGGACAGTAAGAACCCGATGTGTGGCCTTCCCCAACGATCTGGTCGTCCTCTGCCCAGCTATTGTAAGTCTACATACATTAGTTGATTGATCATTGTTATTACAGAGTACTCCCTCTATAAACTAATATAAGAGCGTTTAGATCACTAAAATAGTTATCTAAACACTCTTATATTTCTTTACTAAGGGAGTACTATGCATACAATTTTTTCATACTTACGGCACAGATGTTTCCTCAACAATTCTTTTGTTGCGTATGAACAACTGTGCAACATCTGCCCCTACCACGAGACCTTAACTTGTACTTCTGCAGTAACAAGGGACGATGCAGTAGGCATATCTTCCTACATTTATGTGAATTTGGAAAATATCATCAATGATGTCTGTCTGATAATGTCTTATATAGCTGAGTGGTGAGGAATAGATCAGTTGGTCTAGCCATGATTGATATTATTGATGAATTAGGAAATTTGGAATTATGTACGCAGATTTTTTTCATCACTGGTATGTGTTATTTTTTTCTAACAAAAATACTTTAGTTCATTGACAACTTTTCAAATCTGTAACCTCGATCTTGTTACCCTTTTAAGTAATGATTGTCTACCATTTACAATTGCTACTTCGCGTGTTAGTATACATAGTTTCTGTACAACATACTGTAATCAGATAATTACTTGTGGTTTGTGAACTTTTTGACGCAGAATAGTACTGGAGAGTTTTATTTTGCATGCCTTATTTCAGCGAAGATCATACTAACATGGAGTTGTAACTAACCAAACATTATTTTCCGTGTACAAAGGACTTGATAAGACTGGTACTTTACCAAATGGAAAATCAGCAACGGCTAGCGAATTAAGGTGTTCTTTTTTAGTTCTACATAATTCTGCTGCTCACATGTATTCGGCCATTTCTTTGATAGTGGAAAGAAAGAAAAACTTTTTAGCTGGTCATTCTGTCATTGAAAATTGCATCTAACCCTTTTGTGTAAACTATGGAATTGGCTTCTTTCTTCGGTTTTGAAACATTTGTCCTTTCCTTACCTTGTGTGACTTAACTGCAGATGAAATTTTTCTTGAGGTCTACTTCAAACTAGTTATTAACAAGACCATATCGGGAACAGAATAGAAGATTGTCAAATGAAACAGACATATTAGTATTCATGGATAAAACATGTCTTCAATTTCATCAAGTTCATCCCTGAGCTTATAGAGCAAAACCATGTGGTATGCAAATGTAAATTTGATTTCATTTAGCTGATATAAACTCTGCTTGGTTGACTTTACTAATTTGGTCAGTTAACTAATTGTCTTGTAATGTGACGCACAAGATGAAGGCTTGTACATTATTTCTGGAAATGTAGGTAATCTGTTCATTATATTCCATTAATATCTCTACCCTTTGTTCGGTAGAGAACATTTCTTCTATTAGTGCCCGACAATTATTGTTTGTAACTGAAGCTAAAGGATAGATGAAGTCGAGCTACAAGATCTAATACTTTGGATCAGATTAATTTATTAAAAATAACAGGATAATATATGGGCATGAAAAATAGGTCGCAATGTTTGATGAATTTTTAAGCAACATGATGACACTGAAGAGAAGAACCGCCATTCTATGCCATCTGTGGTCATCGTGCAAGGCATGTTGTGCACGAAGGACTCCAATGAAAAGCATTGATCGACAATAACAATATTATGGTATGTTTTGATTGATTTCTTAATACTGTTATTATTTTCCAATTAAACCATGCATTTGTACAATTCTACTCATCAATTACTGAACAATATTGAGAAATTTTATGTAAGATTAACTTTCATATTTCATGCGTATATATTTATGCAAAATCTGATCATATTCATTGTAAAATGGAAGGGCGCGGCAACGCACGCCATCAATGATCTAGTCTACTACTATTACTTCACACATAAATCGCTATCCAACATGCATCTAGTGTATTAAGTTCATGGAGAAACGGAGTAATGCAAAAAGAACGATGACATGATGTAGACAAGATCTATTCATGTAGGAATAGACCCCATCTTGTTATCCTTAATAGCAACGATCAATACGTGTCTTGCTACCCCTTCTGTCACAGGGAAAGAACACCGCACAATCGAACGCATCACAAAGCACCTCTTCCCATGGCAAGAAAAATCGATCTAGTCGGCCTAACTAAACCAAAGATTCGAAGAAGAAATACGAGGCTATAAGTAGTCATGCATATAAGAGATCAAAACTCAAATAACTTTCATGGATAAAATAGATATGATCATAAACTCAAAGTTCATCGGATCCCAACAAACACACCGCAAAAGAATTACATCAAATAGATTTCTAAGAGACCATTGTATTGAGAGTCAAAAAGAGAGAAGACGCCATCTAGCGACTGCCTATGGACCCGTAGGTCTACAATGAACTACTCACGCATCATCGGAGAGGCACCAATGGGGATGATGAACCCCTCCGTGATGGTGTCTAGATTGGATCTCGTGGTTCTGGAACTTGCGGCGGCTAGAATTGTGTTTCATCGACTCCCCTAGGGTTTCTGGAATATTTGGGTATTTATAGGGCGAAGAGGCGGTCCGGGAGGCCACCGAGGTGGGCACAACCCACCAGGACATGCCTGGGCCTCGAGGCGCGCCTAGATGGGTTGTACCCCCCTCGGGGCATCCCTCTAATACTTCTTTGGCCCATCTTGTGTCTTCTGGTTAAGAAAAAATCTCCAAAAAGTTTCGCTGCGTTTGGACTCCATTTGGTATTGATTTTCTACAAAGTAAAAAACAAGCAAAAAACAATAAATGGCACTGAGCACTATGTCAATAGGTTAGTCCCAAAAATGATATAAAGTTGCTATAAGATGATTGTAAAAACATTCCAAGAATGATAATATAACAACATGGAACAATAAAAAATTATAGATACGTTGGAGACGTATCAGCATGCCCAAGCTTAATTCCTGCTCATCCTCGAGTAGGTAAATGATAAAAACAGAATTTTTGATGTGGAATGCTGCCTAACATGTTCATCACATATTCTTTTCTTTTTAGCATGGACATTGTTGGGGAACGTAGCATGAAATTTCAAAAATTTCCTACGCTCACGCAATATCTATCTAGGAGGTGCATAGCAATGAGAGTGGGAGAGTGTGTCCACGTACCCTCGTAGACCGAAAGCGGAAGCGTTTGACAACGCGGTTGATGTACTCGAACTTCTTCTCGTTCCGACCGATCAAGCATCGAACGTACGACACCTACGAGCTCTGCACACGTTCAGCTCGATGACGTCCCTCGAACTCTTGATCTTGCAATGTGTCGAGGGAGAGTTCCGTCAACACGACGGCGTGGTGACGGTGACGGTGAAGTCACTACAGGAATCAGCTATTTTGCCGTCTGCCACGGCGGACGGCAAAGGCATGAACGGCGGACGGCAAAGGCATGAACGGCGGACGACAAAGGCCTTTGCCGTCAGCCGCGGACGGCAAAAGGCTCCGGCAAAGAGCTACTTTGCCGTCTGCTTCCGGGCGGCTGACGGCAAAGGGCCTTTGCCGTCTGCAGCGGACGGCAAAGAGAGCAGACGGCCATAATTGCTCTGTCAGTCCGTTAAGTGGCTAACGGCAGGCCTTTGCCGTCCGCCGCTGACGGCAAGTCTTTGCCGTCTGCCACTGATGGCAAAGAGACCAAACATGCATTAATTCTGTTTCTTCTTATATCCATTCATTTTCACAGAAAATCAAACACACACACACACACACACACACACACACACACACACACATATATATATATATATATATATATATATATATGTATATATATGACCAATATAGGATATCCAACACATGTTACCAATAGTAGCAAGTTTCATCCATACATATACATAGCTTCATCAATATTACACAGTTTCATCCATAGGTAGCAAGTTTCACAAAGTCAAAACAAAAACTAAAGACAAGCACTCCATATCTGAAATTACAAGAAATGACCTAAAACTAAATATCTATTTTCCTAAAAACTATCTTATTACTAAGATCTTCTCAGGATCTTCTTCTTTTCTTCCAACCTGCATAACAAAAACACTAAGAAAGAGAGAATGGGTTAGGAGTAGAAATGTAGCATTTCACTTGGTGAAATGCAATGCTGTAGGAGCCATTCATCTAGTCCATAATACTAAGGTGAAATTATTGGTTCAGTATACCTACAGCATACATACATCAAGGGATAACACCGTGCATGATGGGAGCAGAAGTTAACAACAGCTTCATACCGTGATCTGTTGGGGAACGTAGTATTTCAAAAAAACTGCCTACGATCACGCAAGATCTATCTAGGAGAAACATAGCAATGAGTGGGGAGAGTGTGTCTACGTTCCCTCGTAGACAGAAAGCAGAAGCGTTTAGTAACGCAGTTGATGTAGTCGAACATCTTAGCAATCCAACCGATCAAGTACCGAACACACGACACCTCCGCGATCTGCACACGTTCAACTCGGTGACGTCCCTTGAACTCTTGATCCAGCTGAGGCCGAGGGTGAGTTCTGTCAGCACGACGACGTGGTGACGGTGATGATGAAGTTACCGGCGCAGGGCTTCGCCTAAGCACTACAACGATATGACCGAGGTGTAAAACTGTGGAGGGGGGCACCACACACGGCTAAGAGATTGTCTGTTGTGCCTTTGGGGTGCCCCCTGTCCCCGTATATAAAGGAGGGGAGGAGGAGGGCGGCCAACAAGGGGCGCGCCATGGAGAGGGGAGTCCTACTAGGACTCCAGTCCTAGTAGGATTCGGCCCCACCCTTTTTTTCTTCTACCGGAGGGGAAAAAGGGGAAGGAGAGGGAGTAGGAGAATGAAAGGGGGGTGGCACCCCCTTCGCAAGTCCAATTCGACCTCCTCCCTTGTGGGGGGTGCACCAGCCGATTGTGGGCTGGTTAGCCTCCCTCCTATGGCCCATAAGGCCCATATCTTTCCCAGGGGTTTAGGTAACCTCCCGGTACTCCGGAAAAATGCCCGAATCACTCGGAACCATTCCGATGTCCGAATGCAACCTTCCAATATATGAATCTTTACCTCTCAACCATTTCGAGACTCCTCGTCATGTCTGTGATCTCATCAGACTCCGAACAAATTTCGGTACATCAAATCACATAACTCATAATACAAATCGTCATCGAACGTTAAGCGTGCGGACCCTACGGGTTTGAGAACTATGTAGACATGACCGAGACACATCTCCGGTCAATAACCAATAGCGGAACCGGGATGCGCATATTGGCTCCTACATATTCTACGAAGATCTTTATCGGTCAAACCGCATAACAACATACGTTGTTCCCTTTGTCATCGGTATGTTACTTGCCCGAGATTCGATTGTCGGTATCAACATACCTAGTTCAATCTCGTTACCGTCAAGTCTCTTTACTCGTTCCGTAATGCATCATCCCGCAACTAACTCATTAGTCACATTGCTTGCAAGGCTTATAGTGACGAGCATTACCAAGAGGACCCAGAGATACCTCTCCGATACACGGAGTGACAAATCCTAATCTTGATCTATGCCAACCCAATAAACACCTTCGGAGACACCTGTAGAGCATCTTTATAATCACCCAGTTACGTTGTGACGTTTGATAGCACACAAGGTTTTCCTCCGGTATTCGGGAGTTGCATAATCTCATAGTCAGAGGAACATGTATAAGTCATGAAGAAAGCAAAAGCAATAAAACTCAACGATCATTATGCTAAGCTAACGGATGGGTCTTGTCCATCACATCATTCTCTAATGATGTGATCCCGTTCATAAAATGACAACACATATCTATGGTCAGGAAACATAACCATCTTTGATTAACGAGCTAGTCAAGTAGGGGCATACTAGGGACAATCTGTTTTGTCTATGTAACAACAAAGTTTCCGGTTAATACAATTCTAGCATGAATAATAAACATTTATCATGATATAAGGAAAATAACAACTTTATTATTGCCTCTTGGGCATATTTCCTTCAGTCTCCCACCTTCACTAGAGTCAATAACCTAGTTCACATCGCCATGTGATTTAACACCAATAGCTCACATCTTTATGTGATTAACACCCATAGTTCACATCGCCACGTGACCAACACTCAAAAGGTTTACTAGAGTCAATAATCTAGTTCACATCGCTATGTGTTTAACACCCAAGAGTAATAAGGTATGATCATGTTTTGCCTGTGAGAGAAATTTTAGTCTACGGGTCGGCAACATTCAGATCCGTATGTATTTTGCAAATTTCTATGTCTACAATACTCTGCACGGAGCTACTCTAGCTAATTGCTCCAACTTTCAATATGTATCTAGATCGAGACTTAGAGTCATCCAGATCGGTGTCAAAGCTTGCATCGATGTAACTCTTTACGACGAACTCTTTGTCACCTCTATAACCGAGAAACATTTCCTTATTCCACCAAGGATAATTTTGACAACTATCCAAAGATCCACTCCTGGATCACCATTGTACCCTCTTGCTAAACTCATGGTGAGGTACACAATAGGTCTGGTACACAACATAGCATACTTTAAAGAACCTATGACTAAGGCATAGGGAATAACTTTTCATTCTCTTTCTATTTTCTGTTGTGGTCGGGTTTTGAATATTTACTCAACTTCACACCTTGCAACACAGGCAAGAACTCTTTCTTTGACTGTTCCATTTCGAACTACTTTAAAATCTTGTCAAGGTATGTACTCATTGAAAAAACTTATCAAGCGTCTTGATCTATCTCTATAGATCTTGATGTTCAATATGTAAGCAACTTCACCGAGGTCTTTCTTTGAAAAAATCCTTTCAAACACCTCTTTATGCTTTCCAGAAAATTCTACATTATTTCTGATCAACAATATGTCATTCACATATACTTATCAGAAACGCTGTAGTGCTCCCACTCACTTTCTTGTAAATACGGGCTTCACTGCAAGTCTGTATAAAACCATATGCTTTGATCACTTTATCAAAGCATATATTCCAACTCCGAGATGCTTGGACCAGTCCATAGATGGATCGCTGGAGCTTGCACACTTTGTTAGCACCTTTAGGATTGAGAAAACCTTCTTGCTGCATCATATACAACTCTTCTTTAAGAAATCCATTAAGGAATGTAGTTTTGACATCCATTGGCCAGATTTCATAAAATGTGGAATTGCTAACATGATTCGGACAGACTTAAGCATCGCTACGAGTGAGAAAATCTTATCGTAGTCAACACCTTGAACTTGTCGAAACTTTTTGCGACAATTCAAGCTTTGTAGATAGCAACACTACTATCATCGTCCGTCTTCCTCTTGAAGATCCATTTATTCTCAATGGCTCGCCGATCATCGGGCAAGTCAATCAAAGTCCATACTTTGTCCTCATACATGGATCCCATCTCAGATTTCATGGCCTCAAGCCATTTCGCGGAATCTGGGCTCATCATCGCTTCCTCATAGTTCGCAGGTTCGTCATGTTCTAGTAACATGACTTCCAGAACAGGATTACCGTACCACTCTGGTGCGCAACATACTCTGGTTGACCTATGATGTTCGGTAGTAACTTGATCTAAAGTTTCATAATCATCATCATTAACTTCCTCACTAATTGGTGCAGGCATCACTGGAACTGATTTCTGTGATGAACTACTCGCCAATTCGGGAGAAGGTACAATTACCTCATCAAGTTCTACTTTCCTCCCACTCACTTCTTTCGAGACAAACTCCTTCTCTAGAAAGTATCCTATTTTTAGCAACGAATATCTTGCCTTCGGATCTGTGATCGAAGGTGTACCCAACAGTTTCCTTTGGGTATCCTATGGAGACACATATCTCCGATTTGGGTTCGAGCTTATCAGGTTGAAACTTTTTCACATAAGCATTGCCGCCCCAAACTTTAAGAAACGACAGCTTAGGTTTCTTACCAAACCACAGTTCATATGGTGTCGTCTCAACGGATTTAGATGGTGCCCTATTTAACGTGAATGTAGCTGTCTCTAATGCATAACCCTAAAACGATAGTGGTAAATCGGTAAGAGACATCATAGATCGCACCATATCTAATAAAGTACGGTTATGACGTTCGGACACACCATTACGCTATGGTGTTCCAGGTGGCGTGAGTTGTGAAACTATTCCACGTTGTTCCAAATGAAGACCAAACTCATAACTCAAATATTCACCTCCACGATCATATCGTAGAAACCCTATTTTCTTGTTACGATGATTTTCTACTTCACACTGAAATTCTTTGAACTTTTCAAATGTTTCAGACTTATGTTTCATCAAGCAAATATACCCATATCTTCTCAAATCATCTGTAAAGGTCAGAAAATAACGATACCCGCCGCAAGCCTCAACTCTCATCGGACCGCATACATCAGTATGTATTATTTCCAATAAGTCAGTTGCTTGCTCCATTGTTCTGGAGAACGGAATCTTAGTCATCTTGCCCATGAGCCATGGTTTGCAAGAATCAAGTGATTCATAATCAAGTGATTGCAGAAGTCCATCAACATGGAGTTTCTTCATGCGCTTTACACCAATATGACCTAAACGGCAGTGCCACATATAAGTTGCACTATTATTATTAACTTTGCATCTTTTGGCGTCAATATTATGAATATGTGTATCACTACGATCGAGATTCAATAAACCATTTATATTGAGTGTATGACCATAGAAGTTTTTATTCATGTAAATAGAACAACAATTATTCTTTGACTTAAATGGATAACCGTATTGCAATAAACATGATCCAGTCATATTTATGCTCAACGCAAACACCAAATAACATTTATTTTAGGTTCAACACTAATCCCAAAGGTAAAGGGAGTGTGCAATGGTGATCTTATCAACCTTGGAATCACTTCCAACTCACATCATCACCTTGCCCTTAACTAGTCTTTGTTTATTTTGCAACTCCCGTTTCGAGTTACTACTCTTAGCAACTGAACCAGTATCAAATACCGAGGGGTTGCTATAAACACTAGTAAAGTACACATCAACAACATGTATATCAAATATACTTTTGTTCACTTTGCCATCCTTCTTATCCGCCAAGTATCTAGGGCAGTTCCACTTCCAGTGACCATTTCCTTTGCAGTAGAAGCACTCAGTTCCAGGCTTGGGTCTAGCTTTGGCCTTCTTCATGGGAGCAGAAACTTGCCTGCTATTCTTCTTTGAAGTTCCTCTTTCTTTCCCTTTGCCCTTTTCTTGAAACTAGAGGTCTTGTTAACCATCAACACTTGATGCTATTTCTTCATTTCTACCTTCGCCGATTTCAGCATCGCGAAGAGCTTGGGAATTACTTTCGTCATCCCTTGCATATTATAGTTCATCACTAAGTTCTAGTAACTTGGTAATAGTGACTAGAGAATTTTGTCAATTACTATCTTATCTGGAAGATTAACTCCCACTTGATTCAAGCAATTGTAGTACCCAGACAAGCTGAGCATATGCTCACTGGTTGAGCTATTCTCTTCCATCTAGTAGGCAAAGTACTGTCAGAGGTCTCATACCTCTCGACACGGGCATGAGTATGAAATATCAATTTCAACTCTTAGAACATCTTATATGCTCCGTGGCATTCAAAACGTTTTTGAAGTCCCAGTTCTAAGCCGTAAAGCATGGTGTACTAAACTATTAAGTAGTCATCATACCGAGCTTTGTCAAACGTTCATAACGTCTGCATCTGCTCCTGCAATAGGTCCGACACCTAGCGGTGCATCAAGGACATAATTCTTCTGTGCAGCAATGAGGATAATCCTCAGATCACAGACCTAGTCCACATCATTGCTACTATCATCTTTCAACTTATTTTTCTCTAGGAACATACGAAAATAAACGGGGAAGCTATACGCGAGTTTATGTTGGGGAACGTAGTATTTCAAAAAAATTCCTACGATCACGCAAGATCTATCTAGGAGAAGCATAGCAACGAGCGGCGAGAGTGTGTCCACGTACCCTCGTAGACCGACAGCAGAAGCGTTAAGTAACGCGGTTGATGTAGTCGAACGTCTTCGCGATCCAACCGATCAAGTACCAAACGCACGGCACCTCCGCGATCTGCACACGTTCAGCTCGATGACGTCCCTCGAACTCTAGATCCAGCTGAGGCCGAGGGAGAGTTTCGTCAGCATGACGACATGTTGACGATGATGATGAAGTTACCGACGCAGGGCTTTGCCTAAGCATTACGACAATATGACCGAGGTGGAAATCTGTGGAGGGGGACACCGCACACGGCTAAGATCAACTTGTGTGTCTATCGGGTGCCCCTTCCCCCGTATATAAAGGAGGGGAGGAGGAGGAGGGCAGCCACAAGGGTGCTCCCAAGGGGGGGATTCCTACTCCTAGTAGGAGTAGGTTTCCCCCTTCCTAGTCCAAGTAGGAGAACAAGGAAGGAGAAGGAGAGGGAGAAGGAAAGAGGGGGGCGCCGCCCCCTCCCTAGTCCAATTAGGACCAGCCCATGGGGGGGGCGCGTGGCCTCCCCTTGTGGCCCTTCTCTCCTTTCCACTAAGGCCCATGAAGGCCCAATGCTTCCCCCGGCGAATTCCCGTAACTCTCCGGTACTCCGAAAAATACCCGAACCACTCAGAACCTTTCCGATGTCCGAATATAGCCTTCCAAAATATTGATATTTACGTCTCAACCATTTCGAGACTCCTCGTCATGTCCTTGATCTCATCCTTGACTCCGAACAAACTTCGGTCATCAAATCACATAACTCATAATATAAATCGTCATCGAACGTTAAGCGTGCGGACCCTACGGGTTCGAGAACTATGTAGACATGACCGAGACACATCTTCGGTCAATAAAACAATAGCAGAACCTGGATGCTCATATTGGCTCCTACATATTCTACGACGATCTTTATCGGTCAAACCGCACAACAACATACGTTGTTCGCTTTGTCATCGGTATGTTACTTGCCCGAGATTCGATTGTCGGTATCATCATACCTAGTTCAATCTCGTTACCGGCAAGTCTCTTTACTCGTTCCGTAGTGCATCATCCCGCAACTAACTCATTAGTCACATTGCTTGCAAAGCTTATAGTGACATGCATTACCAAGAGGGCCCAGAGATACCTCTCCAACAATCGGAGTGACAAATCCTAATCTCGATCTATGCCAACCCAACAAACACCTTCGGAGACACCTGTAGAGCATCTTTATAATCACCTAGTTATGTTGTACCATTTGATAGCACACAAGGTGTTACTCCGGTATTCGGGAGTTGCATAATCTCATAGTCAGAGGCACATGTATAAGTCATGAACAAATCAATAGCAATAAAACTCAACGATCATAATGCTAAGTTAACGGATGGGTCGTGTCCACCACATCATTCTCTAATGATGTGATCCCGTTCATCAAATGACAACACATGTCTATGGCCAGGAAACTTAACCATCTTTGATTAACGAGCTAGTCAAGTAGAGGCATACTAGGGACACTCTTTTTGTTTATGTATTCACACATGTACTAAGTTTCCGGTTAATACAATTCTAGCATGAATAATAAACATTTATCATGATATAAGGAAATATGAATGACAACTTTATTATTGCCTCTAGGGCATATTTCCTTGAGTCTCCCACTTGCACTGGAGTCAATAATCTAGTTCACATCGCCATGTGATTTAACATCAATAGTTCACATCACCATGTGATTAGTTCACATCGCCATGTGACTAATACCCAAAGGGTTTTACTATAGTCAATAATCTAGTTCACATCGCTATGTGATTAACACTCAAAGAGTACTAAGGTGTGGTCATGTTTTGCTTGTGAGAGAAGCTTAGTCAATGGGTCTGTCACATTCAGAGCCGTATGTATTTTGCAAATTTTCTATGTCTACAATGCTCTGCATGGAGCTACTCTAGCTAATTGCTCCCACTTTCAATATGTATCCAAATTGAGACTCATAGTCATCCGGATCTGTGTAAAAGCTTGCCTCAGCGTAACTCTTTACGACGAACTCTTTATCACCTCCACAACCGAGAAATATCTCCTTAGTCTTCTAAGGATAATTTTGACCGCTGTCAAGTGATCCACTCCTGGATCAATATCATACCCCCTTGCCAAACTCATGGCAAGGTACACAATATGTCTGGTACACAGCATAGCACACTTTATTGAACCTATGACTGAGGCATAGGGAATGACTTTTCATTCTCTTTCTATTTTCTGCCGTGGTCGGGTTTTGAGTCTTTACTCAATTTCACACCTTGCAATACAAGCAAGAACTCCTTCTTTCACTGTTCTATTTTGAACTACTTCGAAAACTTGTCAAGGTATGTACTCATTGAAACAATTTATCAAGCGTCTTGATCTATCTCTATAGATCTTGATGCTCAATATGTAAGCAGCTTCACCGAGGTCTCTCTTTGAAAAACTCCTTTTAAACACTCCTTTATGCTATCCAGAAAATTCTACATTATTTCCGATCAACAATATGTCATTCACATATACTTATCAGAAATGCTGTAGTGCTCCCACTCACTTTCTTGTAAATACAGGCTTCACCGCAAGTCTGTATAAAACAATATATGCTTCGATCAACTCATCAAAGCGTATATTCCAACTCCGAGATGCTTGCAAGAGTCCATAGATGGATCGCTGGAGCTTGCACGCTTTGTTAGCACCATTAGGATTGGCAAAACCTTCTTGTTGTATCATATACAACTCTTCTTTAAGAAATCCATTAAGGAATGCAGTTTTGACATCCATTTGCCAGAATTCATAAAATGTGGCAATTGCTAACATGATTTGGACACACTTAAGCATCGCTACGAGTGAGAAAATCTCATCATAGTCAACACCTTGAACTTGTCGAAAACTTTTTTCGACAATTCGAGCTTTTGTAGATAGTAACACTAGTATCAGCGTCCGTCTTCCTCTTGAAGATCCATTTATTCTCAATGGATTGCCGATCATCGGGCAAGTCCACCAAAGTCCACACTTTGTTCTCATACATGGATTCTATCTCAGATTTCATGGCCTCAAGCCATTTCGCGAAATCTGGGCTCATCGCCGCTTCCTCATAGTTCATAGGTTCGTCATGGTCAAGTAACATGACCTCCAGAACAGGATTACCGTACCACTCTGGTGCGGATCTTACTCTGGTTGACATGCGAGGTTCGGTAGTAACTTGATCAGAAGTTTTCATGATCGTCATCATTAGCTTCCTCACTAATTGGTGTAGGAATCACTGGAACTGATTTCTGTGATGAACTACTTTCCAATAAGGGAGCAGGTACAAATACCTCATCAAGTTCTACTTTCCTCCCACTCACTTCTTTCGAGAGAAACTCCTTCTCTAGAAAGGAACCATTCTAAGCAACGAATATCTTGCCTTTGGATCTGTGATAGAAGGTGTACGCAACAGCCTCCTTTGGGTATCCTATGAAGACACATTTCTCCGATTTGGGTTCGAGCTTATCAGGTTGAAGTTTTTTCACATAAGCGTCGCAGCCCCAAACTTTAAGAAACGACAATTTGGGTTTCTTGCCAAACCACAGTTCATATGGTGTCGTCTCAACGGATTTAGATGGTGCCATATTTAACGTGAATGCAGCTGTCTCTAATGCATAACCCCAAAACGATAGTGATAATTCAGTAAGACACATCATAGATCACACCATATCTAATAAAGTACGGTTATGACGTTCGGACACACCATTACACTGTGGTGTTCCAGGTGGCGTGAGTTGCGAAACTATTCCGCATTGTTTCAAATGAAGACCAAACTCGTAACTCAAATATTCAACTCCACGATCAGAGCGTAGAAACTTTATTTTGTTGTTATGATTTTCTACTTCAGTCTAAATTATTTGAAATTTTCAAATGTTTCAGACTTATGTTTCATCAAGTAGATATACCCATATCTGCTCAAATCATCTGTGAATGTCAGAAAATAATGATACCCGCCGCGAGCCTCAACACTCATCGGACCGCATACATCAGTATGTATTATTTCCAACAAGTCTGTTGCTCGCTCCATTGTTCCGGAGAACAGAGTCTTAGTCATCTTGCCCATGAGGCATGGTTCGCAAGCATCAAGTGATTCATAATCAAGTGATTCCAAAAGCCCATTAGCATGGAGTTTCTTCATGCGCTTTACACCAATATGACCTAAACGACAGTGCCACAAATATGTTGCACTATCATTATCAACATTGCATCTTTTGGCATCAATATTATGAATACTAGATAATACCCCGCGCGTTGCTGTGGGAATTGGTTATAATATATTTTAATGAGATTTGATTTTTTTAGAATATGAATATTTGATTGCTAATCTGAGAAGTAAAACAAAAAACTAGATATGATTTATTTTATTTGTTTATTAAGGTTGTGTGTGTACATGTTAAGAGAAATATATTAGTGCAATAACCTATTTGGTTATATAGGATACGGCGATACACCGTGCATTGTTGTGGTATTCATAGCTGATATTAAGGATCTTGTTGTAAATGAGGAATATAACACTAAATTGACACTGACAATTCCAAGAACAATGTGACATGGACAAACTATATATCAACCTTTCTACTTGTTGGATTATCAATGCTTAATTGCCAAGATGTTATCTTGGTTATAGAAGAGTTGTCAACTATGACACACTGCACTACACAAAAATAGAGTTGTCAACTATCAACCTTCAATCCTTATATGTGATGGTTAATTGGTTACCAATTCAAGTTCAAGTGCAATATACCCCACAAAAAAAGAAGATCAAGTGCAATATATATCAATAGTAACATTATTGACCTTTAGATTCGATAATTGAAAATAAGTTAGGTAAAGAGTCACGCGTTTTCATTTACCTTGCGCAGAGGAACAATGCGCCAATGGTAGGGAGAAGTTCAGTGTGCACACTTTAATAAAATCCCACGTGCTTAAGCTGGCGCAAGTGACGTTGAGAAAATAGAAGAGACATGAGTAGGGAAAGTACTCCAGATTGTAGTACATGCGAGCAGGTCCCAACTGCAAATGTAGGCCCTCTTCTTCCTCTCCCACCGCGGCGCCGCAAGCCATGCCGACCGGCTCGCCATGCTGCAGGCCGAAGGAAAAGGAGGTATTGAGGGTTGTGACGGCAGTGCGGCAGGCAGTGGAAAAATTCTTGGTGGCGACGCGATGGTGCGGGGTGGCAGGCAGCCGGGGGCGGCTGAAGCACTGAAGCCCATGCAGACGGTCGGTGGTGGTTGACTGAGCGAAATCCATATGGGAGCCAGCGACGTACTATGGGCATGCGACGGTTCGGCCAGGCATGGTGCAGCGGCGCAACTGCCGCCCCTCCAGCCCTTCCCATCTCACCGCTCCTCGAGCAACCCCCTTGCTCCGATCGCCCACCCTCAAGGCCTGAAATTGAGTTAGCTGGCGACGACTTCCCCTGAGATTAAGGAGGGGAGCGGTTGAGAAGGAGGGAGAGCGAGCTCGGGGTGTGAGGAATCAAGTGTCAAGCTCTTCATCCTGCTCTGCCCACCCTCGTGCGTAGCTCCGACCGCGCCGGTCAACAGTCCTCTTGCGCCAGTTCAGTTGGACTGTAGATGCAACCGATGTACGGAGTACATGTGTACTGATGCTACCGATCTCTTACTCAATTGATTTCCTTCGCAGTACTCAATTGATTGGTTTCTCTTTCTTCTCCACGGTCCGACCATTGATTCATGGAGTAAGAGTGCAAAACGCTAGGAGCGGAGAAGCAACGTGCTTGTTTGGAGCCATGCCGGTGAGCCGTACGTACAGCCGCCCGGATGGAGCTAACGACGGAGGCACGGCCGTGTCGCCGAGGAGTGCCGAGTGCGCCCATGCGGGAGCAAGCGACGCACTATGGGCGTGCGATGGTTCAGTCCAGGGACAGTCCAGTGGCGCAACATCCAACCCCATCTCGCCATCGTGGTCGCTCGCGCCGGAGCTCGGTTCCGACAGTTGCAACTCGGTACGAAATACTATAGGAGGGAAGATGAGATGCCTCGGGAAGTGAGAGATGACGCATCTGGGCTCTTCAAGTTATAAAAGGATGCACCGTCCATTATGAATGGGAAACGATGGGTTGCTTCGGTGACCAAGACTGAAACACATAAATTAAAGCCGAATCCAATGGAAACGACAGATCGGTTCAGTGAACAGGATGGATGGCTGCGTTACTAAGAAAAGGTTAATCATATGCAAATGACGGGTCTCTTCGGTGACCAGGATCGTTGCGTACTAAAGAAAAACCAAGTCGCTTGATTTGTTGATGGAGTTGTGTCGGCGGCTGCGCTGTTGGGGTATTGATGATGTGGCTACAAATGAAATCATTGTTTGCTTAGGTGGCATGGTTGCTGATGTGGACAGCTTGCATGTTGAGATAAATAGGATAGTGGGGATGAACTTCTTAGGTATATAGGATGTGTATCATTATGATCAAGATTCAATAAACCATTTACATTAAGTGTATGACCATACAAGGTTTTATTCATGTAAACAGAATAACACTTATTCTTTGACTTAAATGAATAACCGTATTGCAATAAACATGATCCAATCATATTATGCTCAACACAAACACCAAATAACATTTATTTTAGGTTCAACACTAATCTCGAAGGTAAAGGGAGTGTGCGATGGTGATCTTATCAACCTTGGAATCACTTCCAACACACATCGCCACCTCGCCCTCAACTAGTCTTTGTTCATTTTGTAACTCATGTTTCAAGTTACTAATCATAGAACCTGAACCAGTATCAAATACCCAGGGGCTACTATGAACACTTAGTAAAGTACACATCAATAACATGTATATCATATATACTTTTGTTCACTTTCCCATCCTTCTTATCCGCCAAGTATTTGGGGCAGTTTCGCTTCCAGTGACTATTTCCTTTGCAGTAGAAGCACTCAGTTCCAGGCTTGGGTCTAGCTTTGGGATTCTTCATGGGAGTGGTAACTTGCCTGCCATTCTTCTCGAAGTTCCCTTTCTTACCCTTGCCCTTTTACTTGAAACTAGTGGTCTTGTCAACCGCCAACACTTGATGCTTTTCTTAATTTCTACCTTCGCTGATTTCAGCGTCGCGAAGAGCTCAGGAATCGTTTTCATCATCCCTTGCATATTATAGTTCATCGCGAAGTTCTAGTAACTTGGTGATAGTGGCTAGAGAACTTTGTTAATCACTATATTATTTGGAAGATTAACTCCCACGTGATTCAAGTGATTGTAGTACCTAGACATTCTGAGCACATGCTCACTAGCTGAGCTATTCTCCTCCATCTTGTGGGCAAAGTAATTGTCAGAGGTCTCATACCTCTCGACACGGGCATGAGTCTGAAATACCAATTTCAACTCTTGGAACATCTTATATGCTCTGTGGCATTCAAAACGTTTTTGAAGTCCCGGTTCTAAGCCCTAAAGCATGGTGCCCTAAACTATCAAGTAGTCATCATACCGAGCTTGTCAAACGTTCCTAACATCTGCATCTGCTCCTGCAATAGGTCTGTCACCTAGCGGTGCATCAAGGACATAATTCTTATGTGCAGCAATGCGGATAATCCTCAGATCACGGACCTAGTCCGCATCATTGCTACTATCAACTTTCAACTTGGTTTTCTCTAGGAACATATCATAAATAAAACAGGGAAGCTATACGCGAGCAATTGATCTACAACATAGATATGCAAATAATATCAGGACTAAGTTCATGATAAATTTAAGTTCAATTAATCATATCACTTAAGAACTCCCACTTAGATAGACATCCCTCTAGTCATCTAAATGATCACGTGATCCATATCAAGTAAACCATGTCCGATCATCACATGTGATGGAGTAGCTTTCAATGGTGAACATCACTATGTTTATCATATCTACTATATGATTCACGTTCGATCTTTCGATCTCAGTGTTCCGAGGCCATATCTGCATATGCTAGGCTCGTCAAGTTTAACTCGAGTATTCCGCACATGCAAAACTGGCTTGCACCCGTTGTATATGAACGTAGAGCTTATCACACCCGATCATCACGTGGTGTCTTGATACGTCTCCGTCGTATCTACCTTTCCAAACACTTTTGCCCTTGTTTTGGACTCTAACTTACTTGATTTGAATGGAACTAACCCGGACTGACGTTTTTTTCAGCAGAATTGCCATGGTGTTATTTATGTGCAGAAACAAAAGTTCTCGGAATGACCTGAAACTCCATGGAACATATTTTTGGAAAATATTAAAAATACTGGAAGAAGAATCCATGTCAGGGGGCCCACGCCCTTTCCATGAGGGTGGGGGCGCGCCCCCGGCCTCGTGGGCCCCCTGACGCTCCACCGACCTCAACTCCAACTCCATATATTCACTTTCGGGGAGAAAAAAAATCAGAGAGAAGGATTCATCGCGTTTTACGATACGGAGCCGCCGCCAAGCCCTAAAACCTCTCGGGAGGGCTGATCTGGAGTCCGTTCGGGCCTCCGGAGAGGGGAATCCGTCGCCGTCATCATCATCAACCATCCTCCATCACCAATTTCATGATGCTCACTGCCGTGCGTGAGTAATTCCATCGTAGGCTTGCTGGACGGTGATGGGTTGGATGAGATCTATCATGTAATCGAGTTAGTTTTGTTAGGGTTTGATCCCTAGTATCCACTATGTTCTGAGATTGATGTTGCTATGACTTTGCTATGCTTAATGCTTGTCACTAGGGCCTGAGTGCCATGATTTCAGATCTGAACCTATTATGTTTTCATGAATATATGTGAGTTCTTGATCCTATCTTGCAAGTCTATAGTCACCTACTATGTGTTATGATCCGGCAACCCCGAAGTGACAATAATCGGTACCACTCCCGGTGATGACCATAGTTTGAGGAGTTCATGTATTCAGTATGTGTTAATGCTTTGGTCCGGTACTCTATTAAAAGGAGGCCTTAATATCCCTTAGTTTCCATTAGGACCCCGCTGCCACGGGAGGGTAGGACAAAAGATGTCATGCAAGTTCTTTTCCATAAGCACGTATGACTATATTTGGAATACATGCCTACATTACATTGATGAATTGGAGCTAGTTCTATGTCACCCTATGTTATGATTGTTGCATGATGAACCGTATCCGGCATAATTCTCCATCACCGATCCAATGCCTACGAGCTTTTCACATATTGTTCTTTCCTTATTTACTTTTCTGTTGTTACTATTACAATCACTACAAAACCCAAAAATATTCCTTTGCTACCGTTACCGTTACTTCCATATTACTTTGCTACTAAATACTTTGCTGCAGATACTAAGTTATCCAGGTGTGGTTGAATTGACAACTCAACTGCTAATACTTGAGAACATTCTTTGGCTCCCCTTGTGTCGAATCAATAAATTTGGGTTGAATACTCTACCCTCGAAAACTATTGCGATCCCCTATACTTGTGGGTTATCAAGACTATTTTCTGGCGCCGTTGCCGGGGAGCATAGCTCTATTCTTTGAGTCACTTGGGATTTTTATCTGCTGGTCACTATGAAGAACTTCAAAGACGAGAAAACAAAAATTTATCGCTCAACTACGAGGGGAGGTAAGGAACTGCCATCGAGCTTTGCACTTGATTCACCTTCTGTTTTGAGTAAGCTTGTGACACCTAAACTTGCTTCTGCTATTTATTCTAATATGTCGCATGTTATAGATGATGCCACTTTGTCACGACCGGTTTTTCAATAAAATAATTATTGAGAAACCAATCCCTGTTACGGACCAGCGAGGAAGAATTCCTTCTCACTGATAGACAATACATTGGTCACAGAAGAGAAATACCAGGAGTACCAAATATAATACAAAGTTGAGCAGAGACTGCCCAACAATTTATTACATGCACGCCGATAAAACAATACGGCGGATAGGGTGGCAAACTTCTAACTCACGATAATAACGGTGGTGGAAATATCACTGCAAAGCGAGTGACATGATTCCAGAAAACTACAACTCATCGAGCGTCGGAGTGAGGCTCGAGAAGACTTATTGCGGGGGGCGGAAGCGTAAACAACATAAGTGACCAATATCCGGGATCGCGCAGGACTGACTGGGACTCCTCTAGGCATCGGACGCGCTATCAAACTCTTCATCCAAGAGATCGCCTTCGTCAACATCTGGCCAAATCAACAAGCCAGGTGAGTACTATGAAAGTACTCGCAAGACAGTTCGGACATAAGGTATAACAAATGCAAACATGAAACACATGAACAAGTTAACCAGAGCGATCAGACATAGAGATAATAAATACTGGGTGCCAAGCGAGGGTCTGAATGACGCCTCGAGCGGAAACTGCAGAATAGTAATGCGGGTGCCAAACGAGTGTCTGAAAGACTCCTCGAGCGGAAAATGCGGAATAATAATACTGGTGCCAAACGAGTGTCTGAAGGACTCCTCGAGCGGAAAATGCGGAATAATAATACTGGTGCCAAACGAGTGTCTGAAAGACTCCTCGAGCGGAAAATGCAGAATAATAATACTGGTGCCAAACGAGTGTCTGAAAGACTCCTCGAGCGGAAAATGCGGAATAATAATACTGGTGCCAAACGAGTGTCTGAAAGACTCCTCGAGCGGAAAATGCGGAATAACAATGCCGCAGTCGGGCGTCGGGGCGACACCACATAAAGGGCTTATAACAGAAAATAAAGACAGTACATGCCACAGTCGGACGTCTGAGCGACATCGCATAAAGGGCTTATATTTAAAGTGAGAAACGAGTACACGCCACAGTCGGACGTCTGCGCGACGTCTCATAAGGGCTTATATTGTAACACAACAATACAATAGTTCGGGAATATAACTTATCACAAGCACGAGACAAATATAATGTTAGTCCATCCACAGGAATAACAATGAATTTGAATTTACCACTTGAGCTTGTTCACCGGGGGCAAGTTTTTCACACGGATAGATTTGGATATAAAGTCTACATTACTGATCATGGATACGATGATTTGGAAAGAATTGACTCTGCAGAGTTTGTACTTAACCACAGCCAACGGATTTCAGTAGTCACGGGGACTAGTTCCGTCTACGGTGTTCTGGAAGGAACACGTCTAACCAGTACACACCCAATTCAACCACCCGAAGCCAGGGATCACCCTCGGCAACATTCAAGAAAAACCTTGAGTCGGGGAGGCTACAACCTCGCGTAGCATGGGATCAAATTTCTATACGCGCGCTATAAGGGGGTGCCCCCCTCTCGGTCCCAACCGGAAACACCCATGCCCCCTGACCGAATGACTGGCTTTAATCCTGGGCCAAGGTACCATCATCCCGGCCTCTCTGTTTGGTGTGTACACGGAAAGAGGTTACCAACTTACTAAACCGTATCCTGGCAATGAGACATGTGGTAGCACGGAAAGGGGAAGGGACGATAACACGGCTCCAACCATGTTAACGTCGGAAAAGTCGGATGACACAAGGCTGGCATGCTACAACAGTACCACCTTGCTGCCCTGCATGTCACCACATGATTAGGCCACCTCTCATCAGAGGTCATCGCAACTTTGGAACATGCGGGAAAAGATCGATAACGTGGCTCCAACCACGTTAACGTCGAAGAGAGTCGGATGACGCAAGGCTGGCATGCTACAACAGTACCACCTTGCTGCCCTTCATGTCACTACATGATTAGGCCACCTCTCATCAGAGGTCATCGCAACTTCGGAACAACCGGGTCGTTGCCTTACAAGCAACGAGGTATTTATCGACACTCACATGCCACGCACAAACTTTCACATGAACATGCAAAACATCTGCCATATCAAATGTTCAAACATGCTTGCCTGGTTCAGAGAAGTCGGAATCTAGCTCGGCGAAGTTCGCGGCTCCGTCGCCTCTCCCGGAACCTACGACAATCACGAAATGGGTTCTAACGTGAAAAACCAACACATGCACAGAAACTTTTCCAAATATTTTTCAAATAAATCCCATAAAAAAACTAGACAAAATTTGAAGATTGTCAGAAAAAGAATCACTCAAAAATACCTTTTTATTAAAAAGTTATAAAGGTTTCTGTCCAGGGACTTATCTGTAATGAAACAGAAAAGTTCCAGGGTTTTAACTGAGAAAACAGAAAACGCTTCGGCTGGGAATGCGCAAGCGCAAAGGGGAAAACGTATTTTGCCCGAAGGCGCCAACAGAAAACGGTTCGGGGAAAATAAAACAGAGGCTGACACGCGGGGCCCGCATGTCAGGTTTGAAAAGGCTCGCCGGCGCCCGAAGACGGCGATGGACGCCGGCGTCGAACCACGGCGAGTTAGGAGAAACGGAGGGTACCAAGAGCTTCAGTGTCTTCTTCCGCGTCGGTGGGTGGTGGACTCGTCCAACGGGGAGCACCACGTCGACGGCGACACTTTCTCCGGCGGACGGCGGTTCGGGTGAGGATGGGGAACTCCGGTGGAGGGCTGCAAGCTTCAAATTGAAGTGCGGGTCAGAACGAGGGATGCAAGGTGAGGCTACTGGCACGAGAATGGAGGCTGCGGAGCAGTGGGTTGGCATGGGGTTTGAGCGGTCGAGCAGCATCAGTGGTTGTTACGGGACTCGATTTGCAGCTGAACGGGGTTGGTCTTGGCGTAATGGCGTCGGTCCACGGTGAGGTGACCGCACGGGCTCAACGGCGGCAGAGAGCGCGCTCCGCGCCCTGCGGTTCACGACGAGAGCGGCAGCGCGTTCGGGGGAGTGGAAGGCCACGCGGCGGGCTCCGGTGGTTTGGGCGGCGCTGGGTGGCGTCGTCGGCGCCGTGTCTCCCGCTGGCGCCCGCAAAGCCGCCGCCGGCATCGGTCACGGGGCGGCGCACCTTCTGCTGCTCGTCGCCGACGCCTGCAAGATGCCAGGCACTCGTGCGGTGCAGGAACAAGAGGGCGATGACGAGGAGCAAGGCGACGCGATGGCACTGGCGAGATCGATGCCCGTCTCTGAAGAAAACGACAGTGAGCACTGACTGAACTCTGAAGTTAACTGAACTTGACAGTGACCATGCACTGCAGGTGTTCGACAGAAGGATTTGGTAAAGAGATAAATTTTTCTGGAGCTGTAACTTGGTGAGACGATCACTCAAAGCACCCAGGGGCTGCCTGAATTTACTTGGAATTTTTGGAGAAGGTTTTGAATGAATTTCACCAAATTTGGGAAATCTGGTCCAAACTTGCAGCTGATGTAGTTTGAAAATTTTGAACTGGAGACCAGTGGATCTTCATGGTTCTAGGTTGAGGGTTCAAAGGACTAGGAGGGGAAAGAAGTTTGGTGGTAAAAGTCCAAACAGAAAATGGAGTTCCTTTGTAAATCTCCAAGAGGTAGAATAGAAGGCAGAAAATATTTGAATAGAATTTGAATGGAAAATAAATACATGGGGAGGTTCAACTTGCTGGATTTGATGTAAATCATGATCCAGAGGTGAGGGAGTGTTTAGGAGAGAGGATTTGCACTTATGCCATGGCAAGAAGGAATAGTTGAAAGTGGCAAAGTACTTTCCAAAAGCCATAGTGCAAATTCAAGAAAAGGTTTTCAAAAGTTATTCTCTCAAATGAAAAACATTTTGTCTTGAGCCCAAATGAAGAGCAAGAACTCCCCAGGTCAAAGGCAGATCTTGGGTGAATTCAAATAAAATTTTTGCCATAAAGAAAAATATTTGAGAGTGAGAGTTCTCTTGAAGAAATTTTTTAAATCACTCCCTTCAAGTCAAATAAAATCTTTTTGAAAAATTCAATAGAAACTTGGGTGTCACAACACCTACCCCCTTAGGAAAAATCTCGTCCTCGAGATTTCTGCTGATCCTCAAATAGATATGGATACTCTGCTCGGAGGAAATCTTCCCTTTCCCATGTGGCTTCATCCTCAGTGTGGTTGCTCCACTGGACCCTGAAAAATTTTGTCGTTTTCTGACGGGTCCTCCGTTCAGACTCTTCTAAAATCTTTACTGGCCTTTCTCTGTAGGTGAGATCTGGTTGCATATCAATGTCCTCATGAGGTACATGTTTCTCCGGGTTACTCACACATTTCCTCAACTGCGAGACGTGGAATACGTCATGGACGTCTGACAGCTCCTTGGGGAGGTCTAGTTGGTAGGCTACTGTGCCTCTTCGTGCCTTTTGACAAAATGGTCCAATAAACCTTGGGGCTAGCTTCCCCTTAATTTTGAACCGTTGCAGACCCCTCATAGGAGATACTCGGAGGTATACGAAATCACCAGGTTCAAAGCTGACCTCACGATGCTTCTGATCATAGTAGCTCTTTTGTCGGCTCTGTGCTGTCTTGAGTCTGTCCCTGATTTGTTTAACTTTATCCTCGGCCTCCTTAAGCATATCTGGGCCGAAGATACGGCTGTCACCTGTTTCTGACCAATTCAATGGGGTACGACACCTCCGTCCGTACAATGCTTCAAAGGGTGCCATTTGCAAACTGGTTTGGTAACTGTTGTTGTACGCAAATTCGGCATACGACAAACTCTCTTCCCAACTGGATCCATAGGTGAGCACACAGGCTCTTAGCATATCCTCTAGGATTTGGTTTACACGCTCTGTTTGTCCATCTGTCTGAGGGTGGTATGCTGTACTGAAAGCCAGTTGTGTGCCCAGAGCTTGTTGTAGGTGTTCCCAAAATTTGGAGACGAATTGGGTGCCTCGGTCAGATATTATAGTCTTTGGGACTCCGTGCAAGCAAACTATACGGGAGAGATAGAGTTTTGCCAGTCTTTGTGTGGAGTAGGTAGTCTTCACGGGAATGAAGTGTGCAACCTTGGTTAGTCGGTCTGTGATGACCCATATGGCGTCATTTCCGCGTTGCGATCGGGGTAATCCGACAATTAAGTCCATTCCGATTTCATCCTATTTCCACTCCGGTATCCTGTTAGGCTGGAGTAGCCCTGCTGGCTTTTGGTGCTCGGCCTTGATGCGCTGACATGAATCGCAACAAGCAATGAATGTGGCTATATCTCTTTTCATACCGTGCCACCAAAATCTTTCCTGAATGTCCTTGTACATTTTGGTTCCTCCAGGATGTATCGAGTATGGAGCGGTGTGGCTCTCCGTCAAGATCTGTTGCTTGAGTTCCTCAATGTTAGGTACGCAAAGTCTGTCCCGGTACCATAATGTTCCTTCACTGTCCGTGACGAATTTTGAAGTCTTACTACGGTTCATTTTCTTCTTTATGCCTTCGATACTGGGATGTCCCTGTTGAGCCTTCTTGATTTGTTCCACTAGGGTGGGTTGTATCTCCAGGTTCGATATGGTGCCCTCAGAGACTAACATCATGTTGAGCCGAGTGAACTCTCGCTGAAACTCAGGCCTCAAGTTTTGCTGACCGTCACTGTCCGGGCTGGGGTTTCGACTAAGGGCATCGGCCACTACATTTGCTTTTCCTGGGTGGTAGTGGATGCCGACGTCATAGTCTTTGACCAGTTCCAACCAGCGTCGTTGGCGTAAATTCAGCTCTGGCTGTGTGAAGATATATTTGAGGCTCTTATGGTCAGTATATATTTCACAACGATTTCCCAACAGAAAGTGCCTCCACTCCTTGAGTGCATGTATGACTGCTGCTAGTTCCAAGTCATGTGTTGGGTAATTTTCCTCATGTTTTCGCAGTTGCCTGGAGGCATATGCGACAACTTTGCCGTCTTGCATTAGTACACATCCGAGACCTTTTCAGGACGCGTCACAATATACTTCAAAACTCTTGTGTATGTCTGGCACAGTTAAGACTGGTGCGGTTGTCAGCTTTTTCTTGAGTTCTTGGAAGCTCTGCTCGCATGCTTCTGTCCATACAAATTTCTTGTCCTTCTTGAGTAACTGTGTTATAGGTTTTGCCACAGTGGAGAATCCTTCAATAAACCTCCTGTAATACCCGGCCATTCCTAGGAAACTCCGCACATCTGTAACATTCGCGGGTGGCTTCCAGTCTAGTATGGCCTTGACTTTTTCTGGGTCTACGGCCACGCCTTCTTGGTTCAATATATGGCCCAAGAAACCAACTTTTCTTAGCCAAAATTCGCATTTGCTAAATTTGGCGTACAACTGATGTTTCCTCAATTCTCCCAAAACAATTCTGAGGTGCTCAGCATGTTCTTCTGGTGTCCTTGAGTAAACCAGAATGTCGTCAATGAATACCACCACAAATTTGTCCATGAATCTCATGAATACTTTGTTCATGAGGTGGACGAAATATGCGGGGGCGTTTGTTAGTCCAAACGGCATCACCGTAAACTCGTATAACCCATATCTGGAAGTGAAAGCTGTCTTGGGAATATCTTCCGTCCGTACCTTCAATTGGTGATATCCCGATCGCAAATCAATTTTTGAGAATACCTTAGCCTGTGCGAGCTGGTCGAACAAATCATTTATTCGTGGCATCGGATATTTGTTTTTGATGGTGACCATATTGAGGGCTCGATAGTCTATGCACAGCCTTAAAGTCCCATCCTTTTTTTGGCGAACAACACAGGCGAACCCCAAGGTGAGGAGCTGGCTCGAATAAATCCTTTGTCCAATAATTCTTTTATCTGCTTCTTTAACTCCACCAATTCAGAGGGTGCCATTCTATATGGCTTCTTATAAATGGGAGCGGTGCCAGGTGCTAGTTCGATGCTGAATTCGATCTCTCGGTCTGGTGGCATGCCTGGTAGTTCTTCCGGGAACACATCAGGGAACTCGCATACCACTGGCACTTTTCTTAATTCTGCGATGTCCATCTTGTTCAGTTTTGGTTTCTGTGATCGTGGCCTTTCTTGAGCGGAAACTCTTATAGTCTTGCCGTGATGGTGAGTGAGAATCACTGTCCGATTGAAACAGTCGATGAATCCTTTGTTGGTGGTCAACCAGTCCATTCCTAAAATGACATCCAGTCCTTTACTTTCCAACACGATGAGATTCGCGTGGAATGGTAGTCCTTCGAACTCAATGACCACTCCTTGGCAGTAACCCTGAGCAATTTGCTTATTTCCGGGGGACTTGATGATCATAGATTTTTCCAAGGGGAGTATCGGAAAACCATGTTGCGAAACAAAACTCTTCGAAACGAACGAATGGGAAGCTCCAGAATCAAACAAAACCGTGGCAGGTACTGTGTTGACAGGGAACGTACCGAGCACGATGTCTGGGGCATTCTGCGCTTCTTCCCTGGTCACATGGTTCAAGTGACCCTTCCTGTGGTTGTTGCTGGGATTGAAGTTGTTGCGCTTGGGGGCTGGATTGTTTCCACCATTGTTCGGCTTGGGTGCCGAGTCTCTTGGCTTCGGGCACTGTTTAGCATAATGCCCTTGTTGACCACAAGCATAGCAGGTGACCCCTGGACGGTATGTGAACTCCTTGTCTCTGGCATGAAATTGTCCGACGGGTCTTGGCTCAGTAGTCGTGGATCTCCACGTGTCTGTCCTTGGGATCTCAGCCTTGCCTCGGTTGCTGCGGGCAAGAGTCGTCTTGTCCCTCTTCCGCTTGCGGATATCTTCCAGACTACGGCGCTCATTCTCCAGGGTGATGGCCTTGTCCACCAGCGTCTTAAAATCCGGAAAGGTGTGTACAATCAGTTGGCATCTTAATGTTGGTGCCAGGCCGTCCAGGAATTTTTCCATCTTCTTGTTTTCTGTCATGTGCTCGTCGTAGGCATAACGAGACAGTTGGGTAAACTGGCCGTTGTATTCTGTGACGGTCATGCCTCTTTGCTTCAGGTCATCAAACTCTCTCTTCTTGATCTTTAGGATGCTCCTGGGAATGTGTGCCCCACGGAAGCCTTCCTTGAATTCTTCCCAGGTGATGTTGTGTTCCCTGGGGTGCATGTGTAGGAAGTTTTCCCACCATGCTGCGGCTGCTCCAGTAAGGTAGTGTGGTGCATAAAGCACCTTCTCATGATCTGAGCATTGAGCGATAATCAGTTTCCTTTCAATCTCGCGAAGCCAATCATCGGCTTCCAGTGGCCTGTCGGTGTGAGCAAAAGTTGAGGGGCGAGTCTTCTGTAACTCAGATAACTTGGAATGTGGTTGATAGGGTTCACGGTGGTTTCCCATATTGATGACATGGTTCATCATCTCCTGGTGCTGTTGCTGGCTTTGCTCGAAGAGACGACATACTTGAGATAGTGCCGCTTCGCTGTCCTGTTGGCTGGACTGACCCTGAGTGAAATTGTTGCTGGTCTGTGTTCCGTAAACCTCTTCTGGCTGATTGGGCATAGAGCGAGTCCAAGGGCGAGACATTTTTCCAGTGTGGGGTGTCATTTGCAAAACCCATGAGAAAAACCGTGTAGCGCAGGAAAACCCTTGCAAAGGCAATAATCAAAAAGGCTTCAAGGTTTTCAAGAAACACAAATGATTTTCACGGAAGAAGTGCTTAACACAAATCTTACATGCGAAAGCAAACACAAGATACAGCACTCAGGTTGTGCGTACACAATCCTGACATGTTATTAAAAACTAGCGTACTACTCCGGAAGGCAGCAAACACACCAACACAAACTAGCGTACAGATAAAAACAACACATCAAACAAGCAGGCATAACACGCGGCTACTCGGCGCTCTCAGTCGGAGATGGTGAAGATCTCCTTCCCCTTGCCGAGGGCAAGGCTCAGCGGTCCAGGAGAATCAACCTCCTCCTCTCCAGCTGGCTCCTGGCGTGCGACGCTGCGCTGCGGTGATGGTGCGGGGGCGACTGGCGGTAGAGCGCGTGCGGCAGGCGGTGCGGCTCTGACTGGAGTAGGAGCGATGACTCGGTCGAACTCCTCAGTGGTAGGCAGACGGCGAGCAGTGGCCAAAACGGCCGGTGCATACGAGGCTGAAGACGAGACGAATGTCAGAGGCGGCGCCGTGTGGAGAAGCTCCTTCCTGCTGGCAGGACCGCCCCGGACTAAGTCCATGCGGGCAGCCACAAGATCATCTACGAGGTTGTCGAAAGACTCCTCCAGAGCCTTGAGATACTCCACAACCATCTCGATGGCTTCATCTCGCTCTCCCCGATGGCAGGCGAACGCATAGTGGCTGGTGTAAGGCACATGGCATGGGAGGTAGCGGTAGCGACGAGTCTTCATCGTAGGAAGGATGTCCCGAAGGCGAGCTATCGCCTCACGGGCAGCCATCTGCATGGCATGCCTCTCCGTAGGCATGGCCCTTCCCACAAAACGGAAGTGGCGTGCAGCTGAACGTCCTCCCTTGAACTGCACCACAGCCTGGTGCATAAACACGTCGTCACTGAGCTTGTGCTGATAGAGGGTGAACTCCGGGCGAGCTGCTGGCCCGATCGCGAGCTTGGTGATGGAGACGAGGAGCTTGACAAACCCCTCGGGCACGTTGGTGAACACTCGATTCTCACAGCTGTTGCCAGCCATCTACAAAAGTAGGCAAAAATTCTGAGTAGTCATGTCATAAATTTTATGATGACCAACAGAAAATAGCTCAAATTGCAAAATGCTGAAGAAGCACAAAAGACGCTAATCACTGATTAGCGGTCGCACCTAGTGGCTTCCTACAGTCAGCCTGGCTCTGATACCAAGCTTGTCACGACCGGTTTTTCAATAAAATAATTATTGAGAAACCAATCCCTGTTACGGACCAGCGAGGAAGAATTCCTTCTCACTGATAGACAATACATTGGTCACAGAAGAGAAATACCAGGAGTACTAAATATAATACAAAGTTGAGCAAAGACTGCCCAACAATTTATTACATGCACGCCGATAAAACAATACGGCGGATAGGTGGCAAACTTCTAACTCACGATAATAACGGTGGTGGAAATATCACTGCAAAGCGAGTGACATGATTCCAGAAAACTACAACTCATCGAGCGTCGGAGTGAGGCTCGAGAAGACTTATTGCGGGGGGCGGAAGCGTAAACAACATAAGTGACCAATATCCGGGATCGCGCAGGACTGACTGGGACTCCTCTAGGCATCGGACGCGCTATCAAACTCTTCATCCAAGAGATCGCCTTCGTCAACATCTGGCCAAATCAACAAGCCAGGTGAGTACTATGAAAGTACTCGCAAGACAGTTCGGACATAAGGTATAACAAATGCAAACATGAAACACATGAACAAGTTAACCAGAGCGATAGAACATAGAGATAATAAATACTGGGTGCCAAGCGAGGGTCTGAATGACGCCTCAAGCGGAAACTGCAGAATAGTAATGCGGGTGCCAAACGAGTGTCTGAAAGACTCCTCGAGCGGAAAATGCGGAATAATAATACTGGTGCCAAACGAGTGTCTGAAAGACTCCTCGAGCGGAAAATGCGGAATAATAATACTGGTGCCAAACGAGTGTCTGAAAGACTCCTTGAGCGGAAAATGCGGAATAATAATACTGGTGCCAAACGAGTGTCTGAAAGACTCCTCGAGCGGAAAATGCGGAATAATAATACTGGTGCCAAACGAGTGTCTGAAAGACTCCTCGAGCGGAAAATGCGGAATAACAATGCCGCAGTCGGGCGTCGGGGCGACACCACATAAAGGGCTTATAACAGAAAATAAAGACAGTACATGCCACAGTCGGACGTCTGAGCGACATCGCATAAAGGGCTTATATTTAAAGTGAGAAACGAGTACACGCCACAGTCGGACGTCTGCGCGACGTCTCATAAGGGCTTATATTGTAACACAACAATACAATAGTTCGGGAATATAACTTATCACAAGCACGAGACAAATATAATGTTAGTCCATCCACAGGAATAACAATGAATTTGAATTTACCACTTGAGCTTGTTCACCGGGGGCAAGTTTTTCACACGGATAGATTTGGATATAAAGTCTACATTACTGATCATGGATACGATGATTTGGAAAGAATTGACTCTGCAGAGTTTGTACTTAACCACAGCCAACGGATTTCAGTAGTCACGGGGACTAGTTCCGTCTACGGTGTTCTGGAAGGAACACGTCTAACCAGTACACACCCAATTCAACCACCCGAAGCCAGGGATCACCCTCGGCAACATTCAAGAAAAACCTTGAGTCGGGGAGGCTACAACCTCGCGTAGCATGGGATCAAATTTCTATACGCGCGCTATAAGGGGGTGCCCCCCTCTCGGTCCCAACCGGAAACACCCATGCCCCCTGACCGAATGACTGGCTTTAATCCTGGGCCAAGGTACCATCATCCCGGCCTCTCTGTTTGGTGTGTACACGGAAAGAGGTTACCAACTTACTAAACCGTATCCTGGCAATGAGACATGTGGTAGCACGGAAAGGGGAAGGGACGATAACACGGCTCCAACCATGTTAACGTCGGAAAAGTCGGATGACACAAGGCTGGCATGCTACAACAGTACCACCTTGCTGCCCTGCATGTCACCACATGATTAGGCCACCTCTCATCAGAGGTCATCGCAACTTTGGAACATGCGGGAAAAGATCGATAACGTGGCTCCAACCACGTTAACGTCGAAGAGAGTCGGATGACGCAAGGCTGGCATGCTACAACAGTACCACCTTGCTGCCCTTCATGTCACTACATGATTAGGCCACCTCTCATCAGAGGTCATCGCAACTTCGGAACAACCGGGTCGTTGCCTTACAAGCAACGAGGTATTTATCGACACTCACATGCCACGCACAAACTTTCACATGAACATGCAAAACATCTGCCATATCAAATGTTCAAACATGCTTGCTTGGTTCAGAGAAGTCGGAATCTAGCTCGGCGAAGTTCGCGGCTCCGTCGCCTCTCCCGGAACCTACGACAATCACGAAACGGGTTCTAACGTGAAAAACCAACACATGCACAGAAACTTTTCCAAATATTTTTCAAATAAATCCCATAAAAAACTAGACAAAATTTGAAGATTGTCAGAAAAAGAATCACTCAAAAATACCTTTTTATTAAAAAGTTGTAAAGGTTTCTGTCCAGGGACTTATCTGTAATGAAACAGAAAAGTTCCAGGGTTTTAACTGAGAAAACAGAAAACGCTTCGGCTGGGAATGCGCAAGCGCAAAGGGGAAAACGTATTTTGCCCGAAGGATCCAACAGAAAATAGTTCAGGGAAAATAAAACATAGGCTGACACACGGGGCCCGCATGTCAGGTTTGAAAAGGCTCGCCGGCGCCCGAAGACGGCGATGGACGCCGGCGTCGAACCACGGCGAGTTAGGAGAAACGGAGAGTACCAAGAGCTTCAGTGTCTTCTTCCGCGTCGGTGGGTGGTGGACTCGTCCAACGGGGAGCACCACGTCGACGGCGACACTTTCTCCGGCGGACGGCGGTTCGGGTGAGGATGGGGAACTCCGGTGGAGGGCTGCAAGCTTCAAATTGAAGTGCGGGTCAGAACGAGGGATGCAAGGTGAGGCTACTGGCACGAGAATGGAGGCTGCGGAGCACACACGGGGGCGAATCGGGCTGGATCCCGTGGCGGGTCGCGGCGGCCGGAGTTGAGGAAGGAGACCTCCTCGGGGCTCTTCCAGTGGCTAGGCGTGCTCTAGGGGAAGTGTAGGGCTGGTGGGTGCTCGAGTTGAAGCTCGGGGTCCCTATTTATAGGCAGATCGACGGGGTGGCCGTGAACGGAGAATCTCCGGCGAGCGATTACGGCGGAGCAGTGGGTTGGCAGGGGGTTTGAGCGGTCGAGCAGCATCAGTGGATATTACTGGACTCGATTTGCAGCTGAACGGGGTTGGTCTGGGCGTAATGGCGTCGGTCCACGGTGAGGTGACCGCACGGGCGCAACGGCGGCAGAGAGCGCGCTCCGCGCCCTGCGGTTCACGACGAGAGCGGCAGCGCGTTCGGGGGAGTGGAAGGCCACGCGGCGGGCTCCGGTGGTTTGGGCGGCGCTGGGTGGCGTCGTCGGCGCCGTGTCTCCCGCAAAGCCGCCGCCGGCGTCGGTCACGGGGCGGCGCACCTTCTGCTGCTCGTCGCCGACGCCCGCAAGATGCCAGGCACTCGTGCGGTGCAGGAACAAGAGGGCGAGGACGAGGAGCAAGGCGACGCGATGGCACTGGCGAGATCGATGCCCGTCTTTGAAGAAAACGACAGTGAGCACTTACTGAACTCTGAAGTTAACTGAACTTGACAGTGACCATGCACTGCAGGTGTTCGACAGAAGGATTTGGTAAAGAGATAAATTTTTCTGGAGCTGTAACTTGGTGAGACGATCACTCAAAGCACCCAGGGGCTGCCTGAATTTACTTGGAATTTTTGGAGAAGGTTTTGAATGAATTTCACCAAATTTGGCAAATCTGGTCCAAACTTGCAGCTGATGTAGTTTGAAAATTTTGAACTGGAGACCAGTGGATCTTCATGGTTCTAGGTTGAGGGTTCAAAGGACTAGGAGGGGAAAGAAGTTTGGTGGTAAAAGTCCAAACAGAAAATGGAGTTCCTTTGTAAATCTCCAAGAGGTAGAATAGAAGGCAGAAAATATTTGAATAGAATTTGAATGGAAAATAAATACATGGGGAGGTTCAACTTGCTGGATTTGATGTAAATCATGATCCAGAGGTGAGGGAGTGTTTAGGAGAGAGGATTTGCACTTATGCCATGGCAAGAAGGAATAGTTGAAAGTGGCAAAGTACTTTCCAAAAGCCATAGTGCAAATTCAAGAAAAGGTTTTCAAAAGTTATTCTCTCAAATGAAAAACATTTTGTCTTGAGCCCAAATGAAGAGCAAGAACTCCCCAGGTCAAAGGCAGATCTTGGGTGAATTCAAATAAAATTTTTGCCATAAAGAAAAATATTTGAGAGTGAGAGTTCTCTTGAAGAAATTTTTTAAATCACTCCCTTCAAGTCAAATAAAATCTTTTTGAAAAATTCAATAGAAACTTGGGTGTCACAACACCTACCCCCTTAGGAAAAATCTCGTCCTCGAGATTTCTGCTGATCCTCAAATAGATATGGATACTCTGCTCGGAGGAAATCTTCCCTTTCCCATGTGGCTTCATCCTCAGTGTGGTTGCTCCACTGGACCCTGAAAAATTTTGTCGTTTTCTGACGGGTCCTCCGTTCAGACTCTTCTAAAATCTTTACTGGCCTTTCTCTGTAGGTGAGATCTGGTTGCATATCAATGTCCTCATGAGGTACATGTTTCTCTGGGTTACTCACACATTTCCTCAACTGCGAGACGTGGAATACGTCATGGACGTCTGACAGCTCCTTGGGGAGGTCTAGTTGGTAGGCTACTGTGCCTCTTCGTGCCTTTTGACAAAATGGTCCAATAAACCTTGGGGCTAGCTTCCCCTTAATTTTGAACCGTTGCAGACCCCTCATAGGAGATACTCGGAGGTATACGGAATCACCAGGTTCAAAGCTGACCTCACGATGCTTCTGATCATAGTAGCTCTTTTGTCGGCTCTGTGCTGTCTTGAGTCTGTCCCTGATTTGTTTAACTTTTTCCTCGGCCTCCTTAAGCATATCTGGGCCGAAGATACGGCTGTCACCTGTTTCTGACCAATTCAATGGGGTACGACACCTCCGTCCGTACAATGCTTCAAAGGGTGCCATTTGCAAACTGGTTTGGTAACTGTTGTTGTACGCAAATTCGGCATACGACAAACTCTCTTCCCAACTGGATCCATAGGTGAGCACACAGGCTCTTAGCATATCCTCTAGGATTTGGTTTACACGCTCTGTTTGTCCATCTGTCTGAGGGTGGTATGCTGTACTGAAAGCCAGTTGTGTGCCCAGAGCTTG
Organism: Aegilops tauschii subsp. strangulata; assembly: GCF_002575655.3. Classification (NCBI taxonomy): domain Eukaryota; kingdom Viridiplantae; phylum Streptophyta; class Magnoliopsida; order Poales; family Poaceae; genus Aegilops; species Aegilops tauschii. Next base: position 71,893,670 of record NC_053039.3, on the reverse strand, counting down.
TTGTAGGTGTTCCCAAAATTTGGAGACGAATTGGGTGCCTCGGTCAGATATTATAGTCTTTGGGACTCCGTGCAAGCAAACTATACGGAAGAGATAGAGTTTTGCCAGTCTTTGTGTGGAGTAGGTAGTCTTCACGGGAATGAAATGTGCAACCTTGGTTAGTCGGTCTGTGATGACCCATATGGCGTCATTTCCGCATTGCGATCGGGGTAATCCGACAATGAAGTCCATTCCGATTTCATCCTATTTCCACTCCGGTATCCTGTTAGGCTGGAGTAGCCCTGCTGGCTTTTGGTGCTCGGCCTTGATGCGCTGACATGAATCGCGACAAGCAATGAATGTGGCTATATCTCTTTTCATACCGTGCCACCAAAATCTTTCCTGAATGTCCTTGTACATTTTGGTTCCTCCAGGATGTATCGAGTATGGAGCGGTGTGGCTCTCCGTCAAGATCTGTTGCTTGAGTTCCTCAATGTTAGGTACGCAAAGTCTGTCCCGGTACCATAATGTTCCTTCACTGTCCGTGACGAATTCTGAAGTCTTACTACGGTTCATTTTCTTCTTTATGCCTTCGATACTGGGATGTCCCTGTTGAGCCTTCTTGATTTGTTCCACTAGGGTGGGTTGTATCTCCAGGTTCGATATGGTGCCCTCAGAGACTAACATCATGTTGAGCCGAGTGAACTCTCGCTGAAACTCAGGCCTCAAGTTTTGCTGACCGTCACTGTCCGGGCTGGGGTTTCGACTAAGGGCATCGGCCACTACATTTGCTTTTCCTGGGTGGTAGTGGATGCCGACGTCATAGTCTTTGACCAGTTCCAACCAGCGTCGTTGGCGTAAATTCAGCTCTGGCTGTGTGAAGATATATTTGAGGCTCTTATGGTCAGTATATATTTCACAACGATTTCCCAACAGAAAGTGCCTCCACTCCTTGAGTGCATGTATGACTGCTGCTAGTTCCAAGTCATGTGTTGGGTAATTTTCCTCATGTTTTCGCAGTTGCCTGGAGGCATATGCGACAACTTTGCCGTCTTGCATTAGTACACATCCGAGACCTTTTCAGGACGCGTCACAATATACTTCAAAACTCTTGTGTATGTCTGGCACAGTTAAGACTGGTGCGGTTGTCAGCTTTTTCTTGAGTTCTTGGAAGCTCTGCTCGCATGCTTCTGTCCATACAAATTTCTTGTCCTTCTTGGGTAACTGTGTTATAGGTTTTGCCACAGTGGAGAATCCTTCAATAAACCTCCTGTAATACCCGGCCATTCCTAGGAAACTCCGCACATCTGTAACATTCGCGGGTGGCTTCCAGTCTAGTATGGCCTTGACTTTTTTGGGTCTACGGCCACGCCTTCTTGGTTCAATATATGGCCCAAGAAACCAACTTTTCTTAGCCAAAATTCGCATTTGCTAAATTTGGCGTACAACTGATGTTTCCTCAATTCTCCCAAAACAATTCTGAGGTGCTCAGCATGTTCTTCTGGTGTCCTTGAGTAAACCAGAATGTCGTCAATGAATACCACCACAAATTTGTCCATGAATCTCATGAATACTTTGTTCATGAGGTGGACGAAATATGCGGGGGCATTTGTTAGTCCAAACGGCATCACCGTAAACTCGTATAACCCATATCTGGAAGTGAAAGCTGTCTTGGGAATATCTTCCGTCCGTACCTTCAATTGGTGATATCCCGATCGCAAATCAATTTTTGAGAATACCTTGGCCTGTGCGAGCTGGTCGAACAAATCATTTATTCGTGGCATCGGATATTTGTTTTTGATGGTGACCATATTGAGGGCTCGATAGTCTATGCACAGCCTTAAAGTCCCATCCTTTTTTTGGCGAACAACACAGGCGAACCCCAAGGTGAGGAGCTGGCTCGAATAAATCCTTTGTCCAATAATTCTTTTATCTCCTTCTTTAACTCCACCAATTCAGAGGGTGCCATTCTATATGGCTTCTTATAAATGGGAGCGGTGCCAGGTGCTAGTTCGATGCTGAATTCGATCTCTCGGTCTGGTGGCATGCCTGGTAGTTCTTTCGGGAACACATCAGGGAACTCGCATACCACTGGCACTTTTCTTAATTCTGCGATGTCCATCTTGTTCAGTTTTGGTTTCTGTGATCGTGGCCTTTCTTGAGCGGAAACTCTTATAGTCTTGCCGTGATGGTGAGTGAGAATCACTGTCCGATTGAAACAGTCGATGAATCCTTTGTTGGTGGTCAACCAGTCCATTCCTAAAATGACATCCAGTCCTTTACTTTCCAACACGATGAGATTCGCGTGGAATGGTAGTCCTTCGAACTCAATGACCACTCCTTGGCAGTAACCCTGAGCAATTTGCTTATTTCCGGGGGACTTGATGATCATAGATTTTTCCAAGGGGAGTATCGGAAAACCATGTTGCGAAACAAAACTCTTCGAAACGAACGAATGGGAAGCTCCAGAATCAAACAAAACCGTGGCAGGTACTGTGTTGACAGGGAACGTACCGAGCACGATGTCTGGGGCATTCTGCGCTTCTTCCCTGGTCACATGGTTCAAGTGACCCTTCCTGTGGTTGTTGCTGGGATTGAAGTTGTTGCGCTTGGGGGCTGGATTGTTTCCACCATTGTTCGGCTTGGGTGCCGAGTCTCTTGGCTTCGGGCACTGTTTAGCATAATGCCCTTGTTGACCACAAGCATAGCAGGTGACCCCTGGACGGTATGTGAACTCCTTGTCTCTGGCATGAAATTGTCCGACGGGTCTTGGCTCAGTAGTCGTGGATCTCCTCGTGTCTGTCCTTGGGATCTCAGCCTTGCCTCGGTTGCTGCGAGCAAGAGTCGTCTTGTCCCTCTTCCGCTTGCGGATATCTTCCAGACTACGGCGCTCATTCTCCAGGGTGATGGCCTTGTCCACCAGCGTCTTAAAATCCGGAAAGGTGTGTACAATCAGTTGGCATCTTAATGCTGGTGCCAGGCCGTCCAGGAATTTTTCCATCTTCTTGTTTTCTGTCATGTGCTCGTCGTAGGCATAACGAGACAGTTGGGTAAACTGGCCGTTGTATTCTGTGACGGTCATGCCTCTTTGCTTCAGGTCATCAAACTCTCTCTTCTTGATCTTTAGGATGCTCCTGGGAATGTGTGCCCCACGGAAGCCTTCCTTGAATTCTTCCCAGGTGATGTTGTGTTCCCTGGGGTGCATGTGTAGGAAGTTTTCCCACCATGCTGCGGCTGCTCCAGTAAGGTAGTGTGGTGCATAAAGCACCTTCTCATGATCTGAGCATTGAGCGATAATCAGTTTCCTTTCAATCTCGCGAAGCCAATCATCGGCTTCTAGTGGCCTGTCGGTGTGAGCAAAAGTTGAGGGGCGAGTCTTCTGTAACTCAGATAACTTGGAATGTGGTTGATAGGGTTCACGGTGGTTTCCCATATTGATGACATGGTTCATCATCTCCTGGTGCTGTTGCTGGCTTTGCTCGAAGAGACGGCATACTTGAGATAGTGCCGCTTCGCTGTCCTGTTGGCTGGACTGACCCTGAGTGAAATTGTTGCTGGTCTGTGTTCCGTAAACCTCTTCTGGCTGATTGGGCATAGAGCGAGTCCAAGGGCGAGACATTTTTCCAGTCTGGGGTATCATTTGCAAAACCCATGAGAAAAACCGTGTAGCGCAGGAAAACCCTTGCAAAGGCAATAATCAAAAAGGCTTCAAGGTTTTCAAGAAACACAAATGATTTTCACGGAGAAGAAGTGCTTAACACAAATCTTACATGCGAAAGCAAACACAAGATACAGCACTCAGGTTGTGCGTACACAATCCTGACATGTTATTAAAAACTAGCGTACTACTCCGGAAGGCAGCAAACACACCAACACAAACTAGCGTACAGATAAAAACAACACATCAAACAAGCAGGCATAACACGCGGCTACTCGGCGCTCTCAGTCGGAGATGGTGAAGATCTCCTTCCCCTTGCCGAGGGCAAGGCTCAGCGGTCCAGGAGAATCAACCTCCTCCTCTCCAGCTGGCTCCTGGCGTGCGACGCTGCGCTGCGGTGATGGTGCGGGGGCGACTGGCGGTAGAGCGCGTGCGGCAGGCGGTGCGGCTCTGACTGGAGTAGGAGCGATGACTCGGTCGAACTCCTCAGTGGTAGGCAGACGGCGAGCAGTGGCCAAAACGGCCGGTGCATACGAGGCTGAAGACGAGACGAATGTCAGAGGCGGCGCCGTGTGGAGAAGCTCCTTCCTGCTGGCAGGACCGCCCCGGACTAAGTCCATGCGGGCAGCCACAAGATCATCTACGAGGTTGTCGAAAGACTCCTCCAGAGCCTTGAGATACTCCACAACCATCTCGATGGCTTCATCTCGCTCTCCCCGATGGCAGGCGAACGCATAGTGGCTGGTGTAAGGCACATGGCATGGGAGGTAGCGGTAGCGACGAGTCTTCATCGTAGGAAGGGTGTCCCGAAGGCGAGCTATCGCCTCACGGGCAGCCATCTGCATGGCATGCCTCTCCGTAGGCATGGCCCTTCCCACAAAACGGAAGTGGCGTGCAGCTGAACGTCCTCCCTTGAACTGCACCACAGCCTGGTGCATAGACACGTCGTCACTGAGCTTGTGCTGATAGAGGGTGAACTCCGGGCGAGCTGCTGGCCCGATCGCGAGCTTGGTGATGGAGACGAGGAGCTTGACAAACCCCTCGGGCACGTTGGTGAACACTCGATTCTCACAGCTGTTGCCAGCCATCTATAAAAGTAGGCAAAAATTCTGAGTAGTCATGTCATAAATTTTATGATGACCAACAGAAAATAGCTCAAATTGCAAAATGCTGAAGAAGCACAAAAGACACTAATCACTGATTAGCGGTCGCACCTAGTGGCTTCCTACAGTCAGCCTGGCTCTGATACCAAGCTTGTCACGACCGGTTTTTCAATAAAATAATTATTGAGAAACCAATCCCTGTTACGGACCAGCGAGGAAGAATTCCTTCTCACTGATAGACAATACATTGGTCACAGAAGAGAAATACCAGGAGTACTAAATATAATACAAAGTTGAGCAGAGACTGCCCAACAATTTATTACATGCACGCCGATAAAACAATACGGCGGATAGGGTGGCAAACTTCTAACTCACGATAATAACGGTGGTGGAAATATCACTGCAAAGCGAGTGACATGATTCCAGAAAACTACAACTCATCGAGCGTCGGAGTGAGGCTCGAGAAGACTTATTGCGGGGGGCGGAAGCGTAAACAACATAAGTGACCAATATCCGGGATCGCGCAGGACTGACTGGGACTCCTCTAGGCATCGGACGCGCTATCAAACTCTTCATCCAAGAGATCGCCTTCGTCAACATCTGGCCAAATCAACAAGCCAGGTGAGTACTATGAAAGTACTCGCAAGACAGTTCGGACATAAGGTATAACAAATGCAAACATGAAACACATGAACAAGTTAACCAGAGCGATAGAACATAGAGATAATAAATACTGGGTGCCAAGCGAGGGTCTGAATGACGCCTCGAGCGGAAACTGCAGAATAGTAATGCGGGTGCCAAACGAGTGTCTGAAAGACTCCTCGAGCGGAAAATGCGGAACAATAATACTGGTGCCAAACGAGTGTCTGAAAGACTCCTCGAGCGGAAAATGCGGAATAATAATACTGGTGCCAAACGAGTGTCTGAAAGACTCCTCGAGCGGAAAATGCGGAATAATAATACTGGTGCCAAACGAGTGTCTGAAAGACTCCTCGAGCGGAAAATGCGGAATAATAATACTGGTGCCAAACGAGTGTCTGAAAGACTCCTCGAGCGGAAAATGCGGAATAACAATGCCGCAGTCGGGCGTCGGGGCGACACCACATAAAGGGCTTATAACAGAAAATAAAGACAGTACATGCCACAGTCGGACGTCTGAGCGACATCGCATAAAGGGCTTATATTTAAAGTGAGAAACGAGTACACGCCACAGTCGGACGTCTGCGCGACGTCTCATAAGGGCTTATATTGTAACACAACAATACAATAGTTCGGGAATATAACTTATCACAAGCACGAGACAAATATAATGTTAGTCCATCCACAGGAATAACAATGAATTTGAATTTACCACTTGAGCTTGTTCACCGGGGGCAAGTTTTTCACACGGATAGATTTGGATATAAAGTCTACATTACTGATCATGGATACGATGATTTGGAAAGAATTGACTCTGCAGAGTTTGTACTTAACCACAGCCAACGGATTTCAGTAGTCACGGGGACTAGTTCCGTCTACGGTGTTCTGGAAGGAACACGTCTAACCAGTACACACCCAATTCAACCATCCGAAGCCAGGGATCACCCTCGGCAACATTCAAGAAAAACCTTGAGTCGGGGAGGCTACAACCTCGCGTAGCATGGGATCAAATTTCTATACGCGCGCTATAAGGGGGTGCCCCCCTCTCGGTCCCAACCGGAAACACCCATGCCCCCTGACCGAATGACTGGCTTTAATCCTGGGCCAAGCTACCATCATCCCGGCCTCTCTGTTTGGTGTGTACACGGAAAGAGGTTACCAACTTACTAAACCGTATCCTGGCAATGAGACATGTGGTAGCACGGAAAAGGGGAAGGGACGATAACACGGCTCCAACCATGTTAACGTCGGAAAAGTCGGATGACACAAGGCTGGCATGCTACAACAGTACCACCTTGCTGCCCTTCATGTCACCACATGATTAGGCCACCTCTCATCAGAGGTCATCGCAACTTTGGAACATGCGGGAAAAGATCGATAACGTGGCTCCAACCACGTTAACGTCGAAGAGAGTCGGATGACGCAAGGCTGGCATGCTACAACAGGACCACCTTGCTGCCCTTCATGTCACTACATGATTAGGCCACCTCTCATCAGAGGTCATCGCAACTTCGGAACAACCGGGTCGTTGCCTTACAAGCAACGAGGTATTTATCGACACTCACATGCCACGCACAAACTTTCACATGAACATGCAAAACATCTGCCATATCAAATGTTCAAACATGCTTGCCTGGTTCAGAGAAGTCGGAATCTAGCTCGGCGAAGTTCGCGGCTCCGTCGCCTCTCCCGGAACCTACGACAATCACGAAATGGGTTCTAACGTGAAAAACCAACACATGCACAGAAACTTTTCCAAATATTTTTCAAATAAATCCCATAAAAAAACTAGACAAAATTTGAAGATTGTCAGAAAAAGAATCACTCAAAAATACCTTTTTATTAAAAAGTTATAAAGGTTTCTGTCCAGGGACTTATCTGTAATGAAACAGAAAAGTTCCAGGGTTTTAACTGAGAAAACAGAAAACGCTTCGGCTGGGAATGCGCAAGCGCAAAGGGGAAAACGTATTTTGCCCGAAGGCGCCAACAGAAAACGGTTCGGGGACAATAAAACAGAGGCTGACACGCGGGGCCCGCATGTCAGGTTTGAAAAGGCTCGCCGGCGCCCGAAGACGGCGATGGACGCCGGCGTCGAACCACGGCGAGTTAGGAGAAACGGAGGGTACCAAGAGCTTCAGTGTCTTCTTCCGCGTCGGTGGGTGGTGGACTCGTCCAACGGGGAGCACCACGTCGACGGCGACACTTTCTCCGGCGGACGGCGGTTCGGGTGAGGATGGGGAACTCCGGTGGAGGGCTGCAAGCTTCAAATTGAAGTGCGGGTCAGAACGAGGGATGCAAGGTGAGGCTACTGGCACGAGAATGGAGGCTGCGGAGCACACACGGGGGCGAATCGGGCTGGATCCCGTGGCGGGTCGCGGCGGCCGGAGTTGAGGAAGGAGACCTCCTCGGGGCTCTTCCAGTGGCTAGGCGTGCTCTAGGGGAAGTGTAGGGCTGGTGGGTGCTCGAGTTGAATCTCGGGGTCCCTATTTATAGGCAGATCGATGGGGTGGCCGTGAACGGAGAATCTCCGGCGAGCGATTACGGCGGAGCAGTGGGTTGGCATGGGGTTTGAGCGGTCGAGCAGCATCAGTGGTTGTTACGGGACTCGATTTGCAGCTGAACGGGGTTGGTCTTGGCGTAATGGCGTCGGTCCACGGTGAGGTGACCGCACGGGCTCAACGGCGGCAGAGAGCGCGCTCCGCGCCCTGCGGTTCACAACGAGAGCGGCAGCGCGTTCGGGGGAGTGGAAGGCCACGAGGCGGGCTCCGGTGGTTTGGGCGGCGCTGGGTGGCGTCGTCGGCGCCGTGTCTCCCGCTGGCGCCCGCAAAGCCGCCGCCGGCGTCGGTCACGGGGCGGCGCACCTTCTGCTGCTCGTCGCCGACGCCCGCAAGATGCCAGGCACTCGTGCGGTGCAGGAACAAGAGGGCGAGGACGAGGAGCAAGGCGACGCGATGGCACTGGCGAGATCGATGCCCGTCTCTGAAGAAAACGTCAGTGAGCACTGACTGAACTCTGAAGTTAACTGAACTTGACAGTGACCATGCACTGCAGGTGTTCGACAGAAGGATTTGGTAAAGAGATAAATTTTTCTGGAGCTGTAACTTGGTGAGACGATCACTCAAAGCACCCAGGGGCTGCCTGAATTTACTTGGAATTTTTGGAGAAGGTTTTGAATGAATTTCACCAAATTTGGGAAATCTGGTCCAAACTTGCAGCTGATGTAGTTTGAAAATTTTGAACTGGAGACCAGTGGATCTTCATGGTTCTAGGTTGAGGGTTCAAAGGACTAGGAGGGGAAAGAAGTTTGGTGGTAAAAGTCCAAACAGAAAATAGAGTTCCTTTGTAAATCTCCAAGAGGTAGAATAGAAGGCAGAAAATATTTGAATAGAATTTGAATGGAAAATAAATACATGGGGAGGTTCAACTTGCTGGATTTGATGTAAATCATGATCCAGAGGTGAGGGAGTGTTTAGGAGAGAGGATTTGCACTTATGCCATGGCAAGAAGGAATAGTTGAAAGTGGCAAAGTACTTTCCAAAAAGCCATAGTGCAAATTCAAGAAAAGCTTTTCAAAAGTTATTCTCTCAAATGAAAAACATTTTGTCTTGAGCCCAAATGAAGAGCAAGAACTCCCCAGGTCAAAGGCAGATCTTGGGTGAATTCAAGTAAAAATTTTGCCATAAAGAAAAATATTTGAGAGTGAGAGTTCTCTTGAAGAAATTTTTTAAATCACTCCCTTCAAGTCAAATAAAATCTTTTTGAAAAATTCAATAGAAACTTGGGTGTCACACACTTCCGCTATGCATGATACTTATGATGAAACTACTTCTATGCTTGATACTACTGTGCCACTTGGTGAATTTCTTGATGAACAACTTGCTAGGGTTAGAGAGAATGAAATTATTGAAACTGATAATATTGAAGATAGTGATGATGAAGACTCTCCCCCTAATAAATATGAATTACCTGTTGTTCCTGAGGGTTATGTTCTGGATGAAGAATCTGCTAGAGCCATTCTTGCTTGCAATGATAGAAGTGATCTTAAGAAGTTATTAGCTAAATGGAAGCAGCAATCTCTTAATGCTAGAATGAAACCTGACCCTGCTTTCGCTACTTCACCTATCTGTGTTACTGATAAGGATTATGAATTCTCTATTGATCCTGATATAATTACTTTGGTTGAATCTGATCCTTTTTATGGCTATAAATCTGAAACTGTTGTGGCACATCTTACTAAATTAAATGATATAGCCACCCTGTTCAATAATGATGAGAGAACTCGCTACCTTTATATCCTTAAAATATTTCCGTTCTCATTAAAGGGTGATGCTAAGATATGGTTTAATTCTCTTGATCCTGGTTGTGTGCGTAGTCCCCAGGATATGATTTATTACTTCTCTGCTAAATATTTCCCTGCTCATAAGAAACAAGCTGCTTTAAGGGATATATATAATTTTGTGCAAATTGAAGGAGAGATTCTCCCACAAGCTTGGGGGAGGCTTCTCCAATTACATAATGCTTTGCCTGATCATCCTCTTAAGAAAAATAAAATACTTGATATCTTTTATAATGGACTAACTGATGCTTCCAGAGATTACCTGGATAGTTGTGCTGGTTCTATTTTCAGGGAAAGAACACCGGATGAAGATGAAATTCTATTGAATAATAAGTTGACAAATGAAAATAATAGGACACTTCCTGAGCCAACTCCTGAGCCTATTCCTAAACCAACTCCGAAGAAGAGGGGTGTTCTATTTCTCAGTCCTGAAGATATCCAAGAGGCAAAGAAATCTATGAAAGAAAAGGGTATTAAAGCTGAAGATGTTAAGAATTTACCTCCTATTGAAGAAATACATGGTCTTAATTTACCGCCTGTTGAAGAAACATACGATCTTAATCCATCACCTATTGAAGAAACTCATGGTCTTGATAACCCGACATAGGTAGTAAAGGTAAATTCTCTCTATAGATATGATAAAGCTGAAATCCCTCCTACTAAGTTAGCTAGCCAATGTGTAGATGAGTTCGACAACTTTATGGTTAAGCAAGAAGATTTCAATGCTTATTTTGGTAGACAGTTCAAACAAAATGCTTATATGATTGAACACTTGGGTGATTATATGTCTAGAGTTAAAGGTGAACTTAAACTCAGAAGTAAACATGCTTCTATGGTCACCACTCAAGTAGAACAAGTACTTAAAGCTCAAAATGATTTTCTCAATGAATTGAATAGTAAGAAAAATGACTATGCTGTTAGAGTGGCTACTAGAACTGGTAAAATGACTCAGGAACCTTTGTATCCTGAAGGTCACCCTAGGAGAATTGAGCAAGATTCTCAGAGAAATAATATAGATGCACCTAGTTCTTCTAAAAAGAAGAAAAAGAAAAATGATAGGACTTTGCATGTTTCTAGTGAACCTATTGCTGAAACACCTGAGAATCCAAATGATATTTCTATTTCTGATGCTGAAACACAATCTGGTAATGAACATGAACCAAGTGAAAATACTAATGAAGATGTTCATGATGATGCTCAACCTAGCAATGATAATGATGTAGAAATTGAACCTGCTATTGATCTTGATAACCCACAATCAAAGAATCAACGTTATGATAAGAGAGACTTTGTTGCTAGGAAGCACGGCAAGGAAAGAGAACCTTGGGTTCAGAAACCCATGCCTTTTCCTCCCAAACCATCCAAGAAAAAGGATGATGAGGATTTTGAGCGCTTTGCTGAAATGATTAGACCTATCTTTTTGCGTATGCTATTAACTGATATGCTCAAAATGAATCCTTATGCTAAGTATATGAAAGAAATTGTTACTAATAAGAGAAAGATACCAGAAGCTGAAATTTCCACCATGCTTGCTAATTATACTTTTAAGGGTGGAATACCTAAGAAACTTGGAGATCCAGGAGTACCAACTATACCATGGTCCTTTAAAAGAAACTATGTTAGAACTGCTTTATGTGATCTTGGAGCCGGTGTTAGTGTTATGCCTCTCTCTTTATATCGTAGACTTGATTTGAATAAGTTGACACCTGCTGAAATATCTTTGCAAATGGCTGATAAATCAACTGCTATACCTGTCGGCATTTGTGGGGATGTGCCTGTTGTGGTTGCAAACGTTACTATTTTGACGGACTTCGTTATTCTTGATATTCCCGAGGACGATAGTATGTCTATTATTCTTGGAAGACCTTTTTTGAATACTGCAGGGGCTGTTATTGATTGCAACAAAGGCAATGTCACCTTTCATGTTAACGGTAATGAGCATACGGTACACTTTCCGAGGAAACAACCTCAAGTCCACAGTATCAATTCTATTGGAAAAATTCCATCGATTATTTTTGGAGGTTTTGAATTTCCTCTTCCTACTGTCAAGAAGAAATATGATATTCTTATTATTGGGGATGTGCATATCCCCGTTGAGGTAACATAGTGTTATTCGAAATTTCTCCGGTTCCATGTTATTCGGAATGAGTTTGTTAACAAGACTTTATCCACCTTGTTAGTGGATTCCGTTTGATGAGCATGAGATGGATGAAACTAGAAGCACAACCTTCTGTACCCTCTCTCTACTTTCTGGTATTTAGTTGAAATAAAGTAAAAATAGTATTTTTCTGTTTGTTTTCTGATTTATCCGTGCAATATAAAAATACCCCCAAAATAAAAGTTCTCCAAATGCCCTGAAAATGGAATATGATTTTTTCTGGAATATTTGAGAATATCTGGCACTGAGAACACAGCAGGGGGAGCAAGCACCTGGCCACGAGGGTCCAGGGCGCGCCCCCTGCCTCGTGGGCCCACGGTGGCCCCCTCCACTTATTCCTACACCCACACACTTCTTCTTCCTCCCAAAAAAAATCACCATCCAGCTCAAGCACGAGTTCTAGCTCATTTTGCTGCGATTTTCGATCTCCTTGCTCAAAGCACCTCTCACAAAACTGCTTGGGGAGATTGTTCCTTGGTATGTGACTCCTCCATTGGTCCAATTAGTTTTTGTTCTAGTGCTTTATTCATTGCAAATTTTTGCTGCCTAGGTGACCATGTTCTTGATCTTGCATGTCAAATTTATATGGTTCCAAGTAGTTCTAATGCATGATATAGTCTCTAGGCACTTGTAGGAGTAGTTGCTATCAATTTTGTTGAGCTTGGTTCACTTTTATTTGAAGTTACTAAAAATTTCAGAAATTTTTCAGAGGAAGAAATATGCTTAGGAAAATGTCCCAAGGTGGTTCTTCAAGGAAGCAAGGACCTAGGCTTGCAATGCGTGATGCTGACGATGAGCCACCAAGGGACGCTCCAGTGCGGCCTTGTGAATGGCCTTCAGAAAACTTTATGGATCGAGCGAGAATCAAGGAAGAATTTAACGCATATTTGCGTAATGCTGATCTTGTGAGCTTCGAGGAGGAAAAGTGCCGCCAGTACCACTATCTCACTAGTTCCTTTGTGAGGAGGTTTCAATTTTCATCTTCATGCAATTCTCCAACTGTCCTGTTTGATCTTTATGAAAAATCTTATACGATGGACTTAGAGGATTTTACCACTGCTTGCAAACTTCCACAATGGGGTAGTGCTAGTGAACCTCGCCAATCTGAATTTAGAGATTTTCTTGCTAGTATAACTGTGGGGGAATCTAGAGATATAGCACAAGCTACCATAGGGAGCATTCATTTTCCTGCTATACATTATTTTGCTCTCTTCATAGGTAGGTGCATAAATGGTAAAGATGAAGCATGTCACATGTGTGTCCCTGACCTCAGTATTCTTAGGAGTGCTGTGTTAGGAGACAAATCTTATAACTTGGGAGCCATTGTTGCACGTAGGTTGCATCATAATAGATTTAATGGAGATTTCTTTGGCGGAATTTATGCAACCCGCTTAGCTGATTTTCTTGGTGTAACCATATGTAATGATGATATTGAATTGCCTCCTACTTATTTAGACTTTAATGCTATGGTTCACCACCAGTTTGTCGAGAGGAATGAATCACCTCTCCGGTATCGCTTAATCTTTGACAGACGTCGTGCTGTCCGTATTACTCTCCCTGCTCCTGCCTTCTTTGATTATCAGGCAAAAGGAAGACATTTTATTACCAGAGAGGAGGCAGATGAGTACGAGAGGAGGGCGGTGGCAGCTCGCCGCCACGCTGCAGCCCAGGAGGCAATAACTGCCGCATCACAGTACGACCCCGGCTACAACTATGGATATCCGCCAGGCCAGTCGTGGCAATAGACCAACTTAGGCCAAAAGCCTAAGCTTGGGGGAGTACGTATTTCTCACCGACATTACATTTATGTTCACACACTCATTGCTAGATGTCGGTGCTCATACTTTTTCATTGTAATATCCATGCTGGTTTATTTTCCTTTTTCTTGCTTTCTTCTTGTGTGTTTAATAAACCTTAAGAAAAACCAAAAAAATTAGTGTAGCTTTTAGTTAGTTTACTTTTCTTGCTATAGTAGTAATAATTAAAAAGAAAACCCAAAAAGATTTCCCGTTCTTCTTTTGCTTGTTGGGAGCTTTCCCGTGTAAATAGTTTTATTTCTTTTCTTTTCTTTGGGGGTCGATAGGAGAAGACCATGATTAAATTGTTGAAGTCGCTCTTATATGCATTATTGTTGATTTAACAAAGAGCCCATATTGCCTTGTCTTCTCCTGTTTATTGAATGCTCGCAGATTCCAGCTTAGTCCAATGCACGTGCACTCTTATTATTTTCACATCGTTCGGTCGTGCAAGTGAAAGGCAATTATGACGATATATGATGGACTGATTGAGATGAGAGAAGCTGGTATGAACTCGACCTCTCTTGTTTTTGTAAATATGATTAGTTCATCATTCCTGATTCAGCCTATTATGAATAAACATGTTTGCAATGACAATTAGAGATCATAATTGCTTATGCCATGCTTGATTAGCTATGAGTTATAATGGTTTACCTTGCGTGCCAACATGCTATTAAAATGGTTGTGATGTGGTATAGTGGGGTGGTATCCTCCTTTGAATGATTTAAGTGACTCGACTTGGCACATGTTCACACATGTAGTTGAAACCAAATCAACATAGCCTTCACGATATTTATGTTCATGGTGGATTATATCCTACTCATGCTCGTACTCAATGCCTATTAATTTTAATGCATGTTCATGACTGTTGTCGCTCTCTAGTTGGTCGCTTCCCAGCCTTTTGCTAGCCTTCACCTGTACTAAGCGGGAATACTGCTTGTGCATCCAATCCCTTAAACCCCAAAGTTATTTCATATGAGTCCACTATACCTTCCTATATGCGGTATCTACCTACCGTTCCAAGTAAATTTGTATGTGCCAAACTCTAAACCTTCAAATGAAATTCTGTTTTGTATGCTCGAATAGCTCATGTATCAACTAGGGCTGTCTGTATCTTCCATGCTAGGCAGGTTATTCTCAAGAGGTGTGGACTCCGCTCCTCACTCGCGATAAAATGGCTGGTCACCGGGATGCCCAGTCCCATGCTTTATGCAAATCAAATCAAAATAACTGCAAACAAAACTCCCCTGGGACTGTTGCTAGTTGGAGGCACTTGTTGTTTCAAGCAAGCCATGGATTGATGCTTGTTGGTGGAGGGGGAGTATAAACTTTACCATTTTGTTTGGGAACCGCCTATAATGTGTGTAGCATGGAAGATATCGCCATCTCTTGGTTGTTATGTTGACAATGAAAGTATGCCGCTCAAAATATTATTTATCTCTATTTCAAAATCGAGCTCTGGCACCTCTACAAATCCCCGCTTCCCTCTCCGAAGGGCCTATATATTTATTTTCATGTTGAGTCATCACCCTCTTATTAAAAAGCCCTAGCTGGAGAGCACTGTTGTCATTTGCATCCATTACTATTAATTTATATTGGGTATGACTATGATTGGATCTCTTTTACCATGAATTACAATGTTTAGTCAGTCCTTGATCTTTAAAGGTGCTCTGCATTTATGTTTTGCGGTCTCAGAAAGGGCCAGCGAGATACCATCTTATTATATCATACTATGATTGTTTTGAGAAAGTGTTGTCATCCGAGATTTATTATTATTGCTCGCTAGTTGATTATGCTATTGATATGAGTAAACATGAGACCTAAGAGTTATTGTGAATGTGGTTAGTCATAATCTTTGCTGAAAACTTGAATGCTGACTTTACATCTTTACAACAACAAGAGCAAATAGAGTTTGTAAAAGTTTTTCTTTATCACTTTCAGTTTATCAACTGAATTGCTTGAGGACAAGCAAAGGTTTAAGCTTGGGGGAGTTGATACGTCTCCGTCGTATCTACTTTTCCAAACACTTTTTCCCTTGTTTTGGACTCTAACTTGCATGATTTGAATGGAACTAACCCGGACTGACGCTGTTTTCAGCAGAATTGTCATGGTGTTATTTATGTGCAAAAACAAAAGTTCTCGGAATAACCTGAAACTCCACGGAACATATTTTTGGAAAATATTAAAAATACTGGAAGAAGAATCCACGTAAGGGGCCCACACCCTGTCCACGAGGGTGGGGGCGCGCCTGCCCCCCTGGGCGCGCCCCCTGCCTTGTGGGCCCCCTCACGCTCCACCGACCTCAACTCCAATTCCATATATTCACTTTCGGGGAGAGAAAAATCAGAGAGAAGGATTCATCGCGTTTTACGATACGGAGCCGCCGCCAAGCCCTAAAACCTCTCGGGAGGGCTGATCTGGAGTCCGTTCGGGGCTCCGGAGAGGGAAATCCGTCGCCGTCGTCATCATCAACCATCCTCCATCACCAATTTCATGATGCTCACCACCCTGCGTGAGTAATTCCATCGTAGGCTTGCTGGACGGTGATGGGTTGGATGAGATCTATCATGTAATCGAGTTAGTTTTGTTAGGGTTTGATCCCTAGTATCCACTATGTTCTGAGATTGATGTTGCTATGACTTTGCTATGCTTAATGCTTGTCACTACGGCCCGAGTGCCATGATTTCAGATTTGAACCTATTATGTTTTCATGAATATATGTGAGTTCTTGATCCTATCTTGCAAGTCTATAGTCACCTACTATGTGTTATGATCCGGCAACCCCGAAGTGACAATAATCGGGACCACTCCCGGTGATGACCATAGATTGTGGAGTTCATGTATTCACTATGTGTTAATGCTTTGGTCCGGTACTCTATTAAAAGGAGGCCTTAATATCCCTTAGTTTCCATTAGGACCCCGCTGCCACGGGAGGGTAGGACAAAAGATGTCATGCAAGTTCTTTTCCATAATCACGTATGACTATATTCGGAATACATGCCTACATTACATTGATGAATTGGAGCTAGTTCTGTGTCACCCTATGTTATGATTGTTGCGTGATGATCCGCATCAGGCATAATTCTCCATCACCGATCCAATGCCTATGAGCTTTTCACATATTGTTCTTTGCTTATTTACTTTTCCGTTGTTACTGTTACAATCACTACAAAGCCCAAAAATATTCCTTTGCTACCGTTACCGTTACTTCCATATTACTTTGCTACTAAATACTTTGCTGCAGATACTAAGTTATCCAGGTGTGGTTGAATTGACAACTCAACTGCTAATACTTGAGAATATTCTTTGGCTCCCCTTGTGTCGAATCAATAAATTTGGGTTGAATACTCTACACTCGAAAACTGTTGTGATCCCCTATACTTGTGGGTTATCATGTCTCAGCACGAAGAACTGTCGCAATGGTGCATACTCAGGGAGAACACTTATACCTTGAAATTTTAGTAAGGGATCGTCTCATAATACTACCGTCGTACTAAGCAAAATAAGATGCATACAAGATAAGCATCACATGCAATTAAAATATGTGACATGATATGGCCATCATCATCTTGTGCCTTTGATCTCCATCTCCAAAGTATCGTCATGATCTCCATCGTCACCGGCATGACACCATGATCTCCATCATCTTGATCTTTATCAACGTGTCGTCACATGGTCGTCTCGCCAACTATTGCTTTTGCAACTATTGCTATCGCATAGCGATAAAGTAAAGAAATTATATGGCGCTTGCATCTTATGCAATAAAGAGACAACCATAAGGCTCCTGCCAGTTGCCGATAACTTTAACAAAACATGATCATCTCATACAACAATTTATATCTCATCACGTCTTGACCATATCACATCACAACATGCCCCTGCAAAAACAAGTTAGACGTCCTCTACTTTGTTGTTGCAAGTTTTACGTGGCTGCTACGGGCTTCTAGCAAGAACCGTTCTTACCTACGCATCAAACCACAACGATTTTTGGTCAAGTGTGCTGTTTGAACCTTCAACAAGGACCAGACGTAGTCACACCCGATTCAACTAAAGTTGGAGAAAAAGACACCCACTAGCCACCTGTGTGCGAAGCATGGCGGTAGAACCAGTCTCATGAACGCGGTCATGTAATGTCGGTCTGGGCCGCTTCATCCAACAATACCGCCGAATAAAAGTATGACATGCTGGTAAGCAGTATGACTATTATCACCCACAACTCTTTGTGTTCTACTCGTGCATATAACATCTACGCATAGACCTGGCTCGGATGCCACTGTTGGGGGACGTAGTATTTCAAAAAAAATTCCTACGATCACGCAAGATCTATCTAGGAGAAGCATAGCAACGAGCGGGGAGAGTGTGTCCACGTACCCTCGTAGACCGAAAGCAGAAGTGTTAAGTAACGCGGTTGGTGTAGTCGAACGTCTTCACGATCCAACCGATCATGTACCAAACGCACGGCACCTCCGCGATCTGCACACGTTCAGCTCGATGACGTCCCTCGAACTCTAGATCCAGCTGAGGCCGAGGGAGAGTTTCTTCAGCACGACGTCGTGTCGACGGTGATGATGAAGTTACTGACGCAGGGCTTCGCCTAAGCACTACGACAATATGATGTGGAAATCTATGGAGGGGGGAACCGCACACGGCTAAGATCAACTTGTGTGTCTATGGGGTACCCCTTCCCCCGTATATAAAGGAGGGGAGGAGGAGGAGGGCCGGCCACAAGGGGCGCGCCCAAGGGGGGATTCCTACTCCTAGTAGGAGTAGGTTTCCCCCTTTCCTACTCCAAGTAGGTGAAGAAGGATGGAGAGGGAGAGGGAGAAGGAAAGAGGGGGGCGCCGCCCCCTCCCTTGTCCAATTCGTAGCAGCCCATGGGGGGGGGGGGGGGTGCACGGCCTCCCCTTGTGGCCCTTCTCTCCTTTCCACTAAGGCCCATGAAGGCCCAATACTTCCCCCAGCGAATTCCCGTAACTCTCCGGTACTCTGAAAAATACCCGAACCACTCAGAACCTTTCCGATGTCCGAATATAGCCTTCCAATATATTGATCTTTACGTCTCGAGCATTTCGAGACTCCTCGTCATGTCCGTGATCTCATCCGGGACTCCGAACAAACTTCGGTCATCAAATCACATAACTCAAAATACAAATCGTCATCAAACGTTAAGCGTGCGGACCCTACGGGTTCGAGAACTATGTAGACATGATCAAGACACATCTCCGGTCAATAACCAATAGCGGAACCTGGATGCTCATATTGGCTCCTGCATATTCTACGAAGATCTTTATCGGTCAAATCGCATAACAACATGCGTTGTTCCCTTTGTCATCGGTATGTTACTTGCCCGAGATTCGATTGTCGGTATCATCATAACTTGTTCAATCTCGTTACCGGCAAGTTTGTTTACTCGTTCCATAGTGCATCATACCGCAACTAACTCATTAATCACATTGCTTGCAAGGCTCATAGTGATGTGCATTACCGAGAGGGCCCAGAGATACCTCTCCGATAATCGGAGTGACAAATCATAATCTCGATCTATGCCAACCCAACAAACACCTTCGGAGACACCTATAGAGCATCTTTATAATCACCCAGTTACGTTGTGATGTTTGATAGCACACAAGGTGTTCCTCCGGTATTCGGGAGTTGCATAATCTCATAGTCAGAGTAACATGTATAAGTCATGAAGAAACCAATAGCAATAAGACTCAACGATCATAATGCTAAGCTAACGGATGGGTCTTGTCTAGCACATCATTCTCTAATGATGTGATCCCGTTCATCAAATGACAACACATGTCTATGGCTAGGAAACCTAACCATCTTTGATTAACGAGCTAGTCAAGTAGAGGCATACTAGGGACACTCTTTTTGTTTATGTATTCACACATGTACTAAGTTTCCGGTTAATACAATTCTAGCATGAATAATAAACATTTATCATGATATAAGGAAATATAAATAACAACTTTATTATTGCCTCTAGGGAATATTTCCTTCAGTTTATTGATCTACAACATAGATATGCAAATACTATTAGGACTAAGTTCATGATAAATTAAAGTTCAATTAATCATATTACTTAAGAACTCCCACTTAGACAGACATCCCTCTAATCATCTAAGTGATCACATGATCCATATCAACTAAACCATGTCCAATCATCACGTGAGATGGAGTAGTTTTCAATGATGAACATCACTATGTTGATCATATCTACTATATGATTCACGCTCGACCTTTCGGTCTCAGTGTTCCGAGGCCATATCTGCATATACTAGGCTCGCCAAGTTTAACCCGAGTATTCTGCGTGTGCAAAACTGGCTTGCACCCGTTGTATGTGAACGTAGAGCTTATCACACCCGATCATCACGTGGTGTATCGGCACGACGAACTGTCGCAACGGTGCATACTCAGGGAGAACACTTGTACCTTGGAATTTAGTGAGAGATCATCTTATAATGCTACCGCCGTACTAAGAAAAATAAGATGCATAAAGGATAAACATCACATGCAATCAATATAAGTGATATGATATGGCCATCATCATCTTGTGCCTTTGATCTCCATCTCCAAAGCACCGTCATGATCACCATCGTCACCGGCTTGACACCTTGATCTCCCTCATAGCATCGTTGTCGTCTCGACAACTATTGCTTCTACGACTATCGCTACCGCTTAGTGATAAAGTAAAGCAATTACATGGCGATTACATTTCATACAATAAAGCGACAACCATATGGCTCCTGCCAGTTGCCGATAACTGTTACAAAACATGCTCATCTCATACAAAAATTTATATATCATCACGTCTTGACCATATCACATCACAGCAAGCCCTGAAAAACAAGTTAGACGTCCTCTACTTTGTTGTTGCAAGTTTTACGTGGCTGCTATGGGCTTCTAGCAAGAACCGTTCTTACCTACGCATCAAAACCACAACGATTTTTCATCAACTGTGCTGGTTTAACCTTCAACAAGGACCGGGCGTAGTCAAACTCGATTCAACTAAAGCTGGAGAAACAGACACCTGCTAGCCACCTGTGTGTGAAGCACGGCAGTAGAACCAGTGTCATGAACGTGGTCATGTAATGTCGGTCTAGGGCGCTTCATCCAACAATACCGCCGAATCAAAGTAAGACGTTGGTGGTAAGCAGTATGACTATTATCGAACACAAATCTTTGTGTTCTACTCGTGCATATAACATCTACGCATAGACCTGGCTCGGATGCCACTGTTGGGGAACGTAGTGTTTAAAAAAAATTGCCTACGATCACGCAAGATCTATCTAGGAGAAGCATAGCAACGAGTGGGGAGAGTGTGTCTACGTACCCTCGTAGATCGAAAGCGGAAGCGTTTAGTAACGCGGTTGATGTAGTCGAACGTCTTCGCGATCCAACCAATCAAGTACCGAACGCACGACACCTCCGCAATCTGCACACGCTCAGCTCGGTGACGTCCCTCGAACTCTTGATCTAGCTGAGGCCAAGGGAGAGTTCCGTCAGCATGACGGCGTGGGTGACAGTGATGATGAAGTTACTGGCGCAGGGCTTCGCATAAGCACTACGACGATATGACCGAGGTGTAAAACTGTGGAGGGGGGCACCGCACCCGGCTAAGAGATTGTCTGTTGTACCTTTGGGGTGCCCCCTGCCCCCGTAGATAAAGGAGGGGAGGAGGAGGGCGGCCAACAAGCGGCGCACCATGGAGAGGGGAGTCCTACTAGGACTCCAGTCCTAGTAGGATTCGGCCCCACCCTTTTTTCCTTCTACTTGAGGGGAAAGAGGGGAAGGAGAGGGAGTAGGAGAAGGAAACGGGGGTGGAGCCCCCTTCCCAAGTCCAATTTGGCCTCCTCCCTTGTGGGGGCCGCATCAGCCCCTTGTGGGCTGGTTAGCCTCCCTCCTCTATATCTTTCCCCTGGGGGTTCCGGTAACCTCCCGGTACTCCGGAAAAATGCCCGAATCACTCCGAACCATTCCGATGTCCGAATACAACCTTCCAATATATGAATCTTTACCTCTCTACCATTTTCAGACTCCTTGTCATGTCCGTGATATCATCCGGGACTCCGAACAAACTTCGGTACATCAAATCACATAACTCATAATACAAATCGTCATCGAACGTTAAGCGTGCGGACCCTACGGGTTCGAGAACTATGTAGACATGATCAAGACACATCTCCGGTCAATAACCAATAGCGGAACCTGGATGCTCATATTGGCTCCTGCATATTCTACGAAGATCTTTATCGGTCAAATCGCATAACAACATGCGTTGTTCCCTTTGTCATCGGTATGTTACTTGCCCGAGATTCGATCATCGGTATCATCATACCTAGTTCAATCTCGTTACCGTCAAGTCTCTTTACTCGTTCCATAATACTTCATCCCGCAACTAACTCGTTAGTCACATTGCTTGCAAGGCTTATAGTGATGAGCATTACCAAGAGGGCCCAGAGATACCTCTCCGATACACGGAGTGACAAATCCTAATCTCGATCTATGCCAACCCAACAAACACTTTCGGAGACACCTGTAGAGCATCTTTATAATCACCCAGTTATGTTGTGACGTTTGATACCACACAAGGTGTTCCTCCGGTATTCGGGAGTTGCATAATCTCATAGTCAGAGGAACATGTATAAGTCTAAAGCAATAGCAATAAAACTCAACGATCATAATGCTAAGCTAACGGATGGGTCTTGTCCATCACATCATTCTCTAATGATGTGATCCCATTCATAAACTGACAACACATATCTATGGTCAGGAAACATAACCATCTTTGATTAACGATCTAGTCAACTAGAGGCATACTTGGGACACTCTGTTTTGTCTATGTATTCACACATGTACTAAGTTTCCGGTTAATCCATAGCATGAATAATAAACATTTATCATGATATAAGGAATTATAAATAATAACTTTATTATTGCCTCTAGGGCATATTTCCTTCATGATCCGCGCAGGGCTTCGCCTAAGCACTACTGAATATGACCGGAGGTATAAACTGTGGAGGGGGGCGCTTCACACGGCTAACAGATGTTGTTGTATGTTCTAGCGGTCAGGGGAGGCAGCCAAGGGGGCTCCTCCCAATTTGGCCTACCCCCGTCCATATTCATTCGGAGGGGGAAGGAAGGAGGAGGGAGGAGAGAAGGAAGGGGGAGGCCGAATCCTTCCCCTTCCTTTCTCTCTTCTCCTCTTTCTTTTCCCCCCATTTTGGCCTACATGGGGCGCACCAGCCCCCTAGGGGCTGGTCTGTCCCCTTATTTTCCCATTAGGCCCACGTAGTTGCCGGGGGGATGCCCGGAACCCCTTCCGGTGACCGTATATGTACCCGGTACCCCCAGAACACTTCCGGTGTCCGAATATCATCGTCCTATATATGAATCTTTACCTTTCGACCATTTCGAGACTTCACGTCATGTCCGTGATCTCATCCGGGACTCCGGACAACATTCGGTCACCAAGTCACATAACTCATATAATACAAAATCGTCATCGAACGTTAAGCGTGCGGACCCTACGGGTTCGAGAACTATGTAGACATGACTGAGACACCTCTCCGGTCAATAACCAACAGTGGAACCTGGATGCTCATATTGGTTCCCACATATTCTACGAAGATCTTTGTCGGTCGTACCGTAATGACAACATACGTTATTCCCTTTGTCATCGATATGTTACTTGCCCGAGATTCGATCGTCGGTACCTTCATACCTAGTTCAATCTCGTTGCCGGCAAGTCTCTTTACTCATTCCGTAATACATCATCCCGCAACTAACTCATTAGTCACATTGCTTGCAAGGCTTATCATGATGTGTATTACCGAGAGGGCCCAGAGATACCTCTCCGATACTTGGAGTGACAAATCCTAATCTCGATCTATGCCAACTCAACAAACAGCTTCGGAGATACCTGTAGAGCATGTTTATAATCACCTAGTTACGTTGTGACATTTGCTAGCACACAAGGTATTCCTCAGGTATCCTGGAGTTGCATAATCTCATAGTCAAAGGAATATGTATATGACATGAAGAAAGCAATAGCAATAAAACTTAATGATCATTATGCTAAGCTAGCGGATGGGTCTTGTCCATCACGTAATTCTCCTAATGATTTGATCCCGTCCATTGAATGACAACTCATGTCTATGGTTAGGAAACTTAACCATCTTTGATCAACGAGCTAGTCTAGTAGAGGCTCACTAGGGACATTGTGTTTTGTCTATGTATTCACACATGTATCAAGTTTCCAGTTAATAAAATTCTAGCATGAATAATAAATATTTATCATGATATAAGGAAATATAAATAACAACTTTATTATTGCCTCTAGGGCATATTTCCTTCAGACATATGGACTTTTATATGATTCAAAGCAATAGTCTAGTTTTGACATGAAGATTTCAATACTCAAGCATATCAACAAGCAACCATGTCTTTCAAAATATCAATGCTAAAGAAAGTTATCCCTAGCCCATCATGCTCAATCATTGATCCATTCATAAAACACACTCGCATATTAGCTACATCCAATGCTCAAGTACGATCATAGTGCCTGTCGTGGTGGGCGCACGACAGATGCCAAGGGATGGCTAAAGATAGGAGGAGGCTCGAGGGCACTGGTGGGCTCCAGAGGCGAGGTTGGCATGAGCGAGCGTGGGACGCAAGACATACCCAGGTTCGGGGCTCTCCGGGGAGGTAACACCCCTAGTCCTGCCAAGGGTGGTTTATATGTTACAGAAACAGAGTTGCTCCTAGAGCTGTATGGAGGAAGAAGAAGGTCGGGCCAAGGCTTAGGCTGCTCCCTCTCCTCGGGTGTTGCCTGCTAGATGCGTGAGTGGGTGGATGGGTGTGTGGTATTGCTTGCCTGCTTGCCCGTATACATGAGGGCTCCTGGGGGGTTTTATAGGTCAACCCCCAGGGATGCAAGGGTAATGTTACAAGGCCGTAGGGCTGGGTCGTCAGTGTCCAGGAACCCGGTGCTGGGACCCGCCGGGTGCCAGGGCTCGCCGGGTTTGCCGGGCGCAGGCCTCATGCGCCGTCTTGTTGATCGTCAGGGCATGGCCGAGTGGAGTTGGCTACAATGGCGCTCCGTTCGGTCGCCGCTTGCCGGCGTCATGGGTGATGTCGGGTGCACTGTTGCCACGCCACCCCTGTCAGCGGGTAGGTGGGGGGCACTGTTGCCCCGTCCGGCTGACCAGAGGTATGGGTGGGGCACTGTGGCTTCGGTCATCAGTTGGTGGAGACTCGTCCCATCGTACGGCTAGGATGGGACGGCCGCTGACCCTCGGTCGGGTTTGTAGAACACGCCAAGCATGGTGCTGGCTTGTTGGGGAAATCTTGAGCTTGGTGGTTGGGGCCGAGTTGAGGAGTCTGGCCGGGTTACAGGGCTCGGCCGGGTCAAGCGACCCGGCCAAGTGCGAGCCGGATTGAGGGGCGATGCTGGCCCCCGTCGTTTTTGAAAAGGATCCGGGTTCCGTTGCCTGCCTTGGGTTCATCCCCCCGACAGTAGTCCTCGAAGCTGTGAAGGTCTGCCTTCTTCAGATGGGTGGGCCTTCGCAGTTTCCCCCTTGCAGAGGTGGATTTGGTGACCGCCGGGTCCAACAACACCAACTGTGTGCCGGCTTCCGGAATCCGGATCGCGCCGAGGAGTTAGACGAATCTTGGGCGATCTTTCGGGCTTTGCGCGGCTGCCACGTGGCGCCTGGGAGCCGGAGGGGCCTGACAGGCCACGTACGTGACGGGACGTGGCGAAGGCCTGGGGCCCGCCGCCGTGCACCCTTGGCCCACGCGCGCGGATTTATTGCGGCATCCGCGGGTCGGTTGCCATTCTCGAGGCAGTTGCTGCGTGCATACGTGCGCACTTATTGCGGGGAAGTGGGAGGGGCGAGCACAAACGATCCCACTACCCCACGTTTCAAATCGTGGCCTATAAATTGGGGGCGAAGGGGGGCGGCGGAGATCATTCACGCTCGCCCTCCCCTGCCTCTTCATCCTCCCTGTGCTGTTGAAGACCGCCACTAGCTGCGACGCCCCCTGTCTTGAGCAGAGCTTTCTCGCCATCTTCTTCCTTTTCTCCTCCCTCTTCTTCCGCGCTCGGGTCGATGGCGCTGCCGTCAGGATCGTGGATGGGTTCGACCGTCACCCTTGACGATATCGCCTACCTCCACAACACCAGGCGCCTGCCGAGGGCGGAGGAGGCCGAGGCGCGCCTCCCACAAGACGAGCGGGAGCCGCGGCCCGAGGGCTCGGAGCGCGGGTTCGGGCTGCCCACAAGCGGCTTCTTCCGCGACTTTCTGGAGTTCTTCGGGCTCCAGCCCCACCATCTTGGTGCCGGCGTGATCGTGCAGCTGTCCGACTTCGTCACCCTCTGCGAGGGGTACCTGGGGGTCGAGCCTTCGATCGACCTCTGGGTGCACTTCTTCTCCTTGAAGCAGCAGGGGCCGAAGGCCGGGGAGATGTCCGAGTGCGGGGCGGCCGTCATCTCCAAGTGGTCGGGCGCCGACAGCCCGAGGATGCCGCTGGAGGATTCTGCCAAGAAATGGCAGAACTCGTTCTTCTACGTCCGCAACCTCGGCGAGGACCGCATCAACCTTCCGCCGTTCATCAACTCGCCGCCGTGGGGGATGCAGAACTAGGGGTACTACCCCAAGCACCCATCACAGGAGGTGCTCAACCTATGCGAGCGGGTGTTGGTGATGAAGGAGCATGAGGGGCTCACCGGCACCGACCTCATCACCGCCTTCATCGTCCGGTGGGTGCTGCCGCTGCAGCAGCGCAGCCACCTCATCGGTCAGATGACCGGCCTTCAAGATCCCAACCGCATGGCGAACACGCGGCTGGCGGCGGACCAAGTTGCGCGTCGGGTCAACGACATCTCCAAGGCCAACTTGGGGGTTGACTGGGAGTTCGGGAAGGCCCCGTACAGCCATGCGAACCCGGCACCGTTGGTGAGTCCCTGGTCTCCGTACTTCGCTGTTGCTTATCTTCTCGTTCGCCCCGACGCGACGTGAGAGGTGCTTCTGAACGCCATCTGGCATCCTTACAACCGGGCGTGGGCGCAGGTGGTGCGGGTTGCCTCAGAGGAGCCTGAGGCCCATGGCGGAGGGGAGGCGGCGGTCGCCGATGCGGGCGCAGGGCCCCGAGCAGGTGAGTCTTGTTTATATTCCTTGAGTCACCGGTTGTGGGACGGCTTTGGGGATGCTGATGCGAGCCGCTGATGTAGCGGCGCCGGGTGGAGGACGCGGCGGCGCGGCCGGAGCCGGGTCGTCTCGGGGGGCAGCGACGGCGAGGCGCCCGCATGGGAAAGACAGCGTCCCGCCGCGGGCCCCATCCGCGAAGCGCGTGGCGGACCCGGCTGGAGGTGCGAAGCCGCCCACCAAGAGGAGGCGCGGCGCTCTACAGGAGAGAGCGGCAAGGCCCGCCGTTCCAGTGGTGCCGGGGTAAGAGACCCTTTTTGTTCGAGTCGAGTTGCTGAGCGGCTCCGCTCGACTCGGCGTAACCATTCTTGTCTTGTGTTTCAGGTCGCCGATCTCGCTGGCGCTGGCGGCGGCGGACGCCGCGTCCACTGAGGGCGCCGTGTTCCGGAGGAGCCGGTCCGGCACCGTTGACCGGACGAGGAGGTGGAGCGAGCAGACCCGGACCTTGGTCTTGACCCGACCGATGCCGAAGGCCTGGCCTGGCGTAACCGGAACCGGGCCGAGGCGGAGCTGGAAGCGGCGTCGACCCAGGCCTGGGTCAGTGCCGCGATGGCGTAGGCGCAAGACGGCGAGGAGCCGGCGTGGCCGGAGATGCCGGCGGGAACGGTGGCGGCGGCGACGGTCTTCGTGCCGGCTTTGGAAAGGGAGCATGGCCAAGGCGGCCGTGCAGACGCGATGGACCTTCACCGGGAGGTCGTGGTTGTCAAGGACGGCACCCCGCCGCGGACCAGCGTGGTCGATCGGGAGGGGGCCAATGGAGGCGGCAGCGCAGGCGGCGCCGGAGGGGGCGTCTCGGACGCCAGCGAGCGAGGTGCCGCCGGTGGTGAAGCCTCAAGCCGCTCCGCCCACCGAGCCAGCGTCGGTGCCGTAGAGGGCGCCGGAGAAGGCGCCGGCTTCAGGGGAGGCGGCCGGTGGAGAGCACGCCCTGGTGCTCAGGTCCGGAGGACGCCGGGTGGCCGAGCGCAGCTGTCGCGGAGCGGGACCAGCGAGGTCCCCTTCGGACCTTCGACCCAGGAGGAGGCGGCCATGGCCGCCGTGACCCGTCGTCTGCGGGGGCGGACGGACCAGATCCAGGCCTTTGCCTAGGCCGAGGTCGAGGCGACGCAGGAGCTAGAGCGCGCCGTCTTCGTAAGTTTTTGTTTGCGTTCTGCTTTTCTTTTCATCGTCTTCTCCTTCGTGGGGGCGCGCCAGCGCACCCACTGGGTGTAGCCCCCGAGATTCGGGCCAACTGCATAGCAGTTGGGTTGAATCTTATCTTGCTGTTTTGCGCTGATCGTTGCCTTCTCGCAGCAACTGGACTCCTACCGGGTCACCGTCTTCAACCGGCTCCTTGAGACGCACCGGCGTCTCAAGGAGAGGCTCGCTGAGGGAGTCCTGGATTAGGGGGTCCTCGGACTGCCGGACTATATACTTTGGCCGGACTGTTGGACTATGAAGATACAAGATTGAAGACTTCGTCCCGTGTTCGGATGGGACTCTCCTTTGCGTGGAAGGCAAGCTTGGCAATTCGGATATGTAGATCTCCTCCCTTGCAACCGACTCTGTGTAACCCTAGCCCCCTCCGGTGTCTATATAAACCGGAGGGTTTAGTCCGTAGGACAACAACAATCATAACCATAGGCTAGCTTCTAGGGTTTAGCCTCTTCGATCTTGTGGTAGATCAACTCTTGTAATACTCATATCATCAAGATCAATCAAGCAGGAAGTAGGGTATTACCTCCGTTGAGAGGGCCCAAACCTGGGTAAACATTGTGTCCCCCGGCTCCTGTTACCATCCGCCTTAGACGCACAGTTCGGGACCCCCTACCCGAGATCCGCTGGTTTTGACACCGACATTGGTGCTTTCATTGAGAGTTCCACTGTGATGTCACCATAAGGCTTGATGGCTCCTTCGATCATCGGCAACGATCCGATCCAGGGCGAGGTTTTCCTCCCCGGACAGCTCTTCGTATTCGGCAGCTTCGTACTGCGGGCCAACTCGCTTGGCCATCTGGAGCAGATCGAGAGCTGCGCCCCTGGCCATCAGGTCAGGTTCAGAAGCTTGAACTATACTGCCGACACCCGCGGAGACTTGATCTTCGACGGATTTGAACCCATGTCAGGTGCGCCGCACAGTCACGACGAGCACGACTTAGCTCTGTCATCGGACGGTGTTTGGGAGATCACACCTGTAGCTACTCCGGCCCTCAATCCGAAGCAGATTGCGCCGTCCGAGGATGGGTGGATGGACCCCGCCACGGAGGCCGCACACTTAGCGGCGATAGAGCCGAATACTGACTTCACCTCCTATGAGACCCGTGTTGCCGGACACTTGGATTCGTCCCCGGTCACGGGCTCCGAACCGCCTGCATCCGTGCCTATCGAATCTGATTGGGCACCGATCATGGAGTTTTCCTCCACGGATATCTTTCAGCACTCACAACTAGGCGACATGCTAAACTCATTAAGGTCTCTCTCCTTGTCAGGAGACCCTTGGCCGAACTATGTCCAGCTAGAGTGGGATGCGGACGATGAAGAAATTCGCTCCCCACCCACCACCCACATAGTAGCCACTGTCGACGATTTAACCGACATGCTCGATTTCGGCTCCGAAGACATCGACGGTATGGACGATGATGCAGGAGACGAACAGGAACCACCACCCACAGGGCGCTGGACTGCCACCTCATCATATGATATATACATGGTGGACACCCCCAAAGAAGGCGATGGCGATAAGGCAACAGAGGATAATCCCTCCAAGAAGCAATCCAAGCACCGGCGTCAGCGGCGCCGCTCTAAGTCCCGCCATAGCAAAAGCAGCGATACCGGCACAAGAGACGATAACGCTCCGGATAGTGCCGAAGATGAAGACAATCCCCTCCAGCCAAGCCTCGAGCGGGATGATGGACAAGCTAGCCTTCAGGAACAGGCAGCAGACGGAGAATCAGAGGATGACAATTACATGCCTCTCTCGGAAGACGAGGTGAGCCTCGGCGATGAAGAATTTATCGTGCCTGAGGATCCCGTCGAGCAGGAGCGCTTCAACTGCCGGCTTATAGCCACAACAAATAGCCTGAAGAAAAAGCAACAACAGCTTTGAGCTGATCAAGATCTGCTAGCGGATAGATGGACTGAGGTCCTGGCGGCCGAGGAATATGAACTCGAGCGCCCAACCAAGAGTTACCCAAAGCGCAGGTTGCTACCCGGACTTGAGGAGGAAGCATTAAACCCCACACTACCTGCGTATGATGCGGCTGATCGACCACCCCGTGGCCGAGACAGAACGGCATATCAACCGGAAGTCCAGCCCGCACCCCGTCGCCAGTCAAACAAAAACACCAAGGCCCGGGGCAACACGCAGGACCTGCGACACGTATTGGAAAACAAAGCAGGACATACAAGATCAATCTACGGATCACGGGGGCGTTCCCTAACACGTGACGATGATCGTCACGCCGGATATACTAAAAGCAAATCCGGCCGGGCTGAATACAGCAGACAAGACTCATATGAACTGTGTCGCGACATAGCCCAGCAAAGAGGTGCCGCACACCCCCTATGCTTCACTGATGAAGTAATGGATCACGAATTCCCAAAGGGATTTAAACCCATGAACATTGAATCATATGACGGTACAACAGACCCCGCGGTATGGATTGAATATTTCCTCCTCCACATCCACATGGCCCACAGCGATGATCTACATGCCATCAAGTACCTCCCACTAAAACTCAAAGGACCGGCTCGGCATTGGCTGAATAGCTTGCCAGCAAACTCCATTGGCAGTTGGGAGAATCTGGAAGACGCATTCCTTGACAACTTCCAGGGCACTTATGTGCGACCACCGGATACTGATGACTTGAGTCACATAACCCAGCAGCCAGGGGAATCGGCCAGGAAATTCTGGACCCGGTTCCTAACGAAAAAGAACCAAATTGTCGACTGTCCGGATGCAGAGGACTTAGCGGCATTCAAGAGTAACATCCGCAACAAGTGGCTCGCCCGGCACCTGGCCAAGAGAAGCCGAAGTCTATGGCAGCCCTCACGACACTCATGACCTGCTTTTGCGTGGGCGAGGACAGCTGGTTGGCTTGCAGCAACAACACGTCAAGAAATCCTGGCGATTCAGACGCCAAAGATAGCAACGGCAGACCGCGTCGCAACAGACACAAGCGCCGCAACAACACCGCAGACACGACAGTCAATGCCGGATTCAGTGGCTCTAAATCCGGTCAGCGGAAAAAGCCGTTCAAAAGAAGCAATCTGAGCCCGTCCAGTTTGGACCGCATACTCGATCGCTCGTGTCAAATTCACGGCACCCCCGATAAGCCAGCCAATCACACCAATAGAGAATGCTGGGTGTTCAAGCAGACCGGCAAGGTGAATGCCGAAAACAAGGAAAAGGGGCTGCATAGCAACGACGAGGAGGAGCCCCGGCCGCCGAACACAGGAGGACAGAAGAAGTTTCCTCCACAAGTGAAAATGGGGAACATGATATACGCAACCCATATTCCCAAGCGAGAACGGAAGCGTGCACTAAGGGACGTCTATGCGATGGAGCCAGTCGCCCCAAAGTTGAACCCATGGTCCTCTTGTCCGATCACTTTCGATCGCAGGGACCATCCCACTAGTATCCATCATAGCGGTTCTGCCGCATTGGTCCTTGATCCCATCATTGACGGATTTCACCTCACTTGAGTCCTTATGGACGGTGGCAGCAGCCTGAAACTACTCTATCAGGATACAGTGCGCAAAATGGGTATAGATCCCTCAAGGATCAAACCCACAAAAACCACCTTTAAAGGTGTCATACCAGGTGTAGAGGCCTGTTGCACGGGCTCAATCACACTGGAAGTGGTCTTCGGATCTCCGGACAACTTCCGAAGCGAGGAATTAATCTTCGATATCGTCCACTTCCGTACTGGCTATCACGCACTGCTTGGAGGAACCGCATGTGCTAGATTCAATGCAGTACCGCAAGCTCAAAATGCCAGGACCTCGCGGGGTTATAACAGTTAATGGAAACACAGAACGCTCGCTCCGCACAGAGGAGCACACTGCGGCCCTCGTAGCGGAAGTACAGAGCAGCCTTGTGAGGACAACCGCCAATTCGGCGAAGAAGCCACCGGAAACCTTCAAGCGAATCCAGAGTACCTTGCAACAGGATCGCCAGGCACGTTCCGAGCTCGCCTAGCAATTCGGCCTCCGTCCTAGTCCCAGTCAAGCGGCGAAATTTGTGCCGCACGTACATAATTACGCACTCAAGATACCATGGGCACAGGCGGAGGCACGTCCCACAATGCGGCTCAACCACCTCAGGGCCCGTACATCTTTATTATTTTCTCTCTTTTAGGACCCTACTCTCTGGAAGCTCTTTCCGACAGCCTGATCATTGGACCCATTACGGGAAGGAAATACCAAGGAAGCAAGACGCTCTGACGTACAAGGGAATCGCCAGGTGGTCTCTGATAACGATAGATATACCTGTTTTACATACCCATACGCAGCTTGCCCTTGGATAGGACATGTCAGTAGTGCTATTTTTTGCTTATTGCACTACTTGTATCCGTACGCTTTGACGTATTATTTAAATAACAATGCATAGCGTTAGCCCATTATTGCATTTCCTTTTTTCCCTTGTCTGCTTATTTACGACAAATCGCACCCGTACATTCTGGTATGACCAGTGCGCCAGGGTCTTCAGTGTACCCCATAACACAGCATGAAAAGTCCGAACACTTTTGATAGTGCGGCACCCCGAACTTATAGCATTATATGCATCAGCTCCGAATCATGTCTTGGGTCAATATTTGGGTTTGCCTGGCTCCCATGTTTTGGTACCTTACGTTCCGCTATATCGGCTAAGGTAGCGCTGGGAGAACTACTGCAATTGTGTCCTGGTTCTTCCGGACGAACACCTCAGTAGAGAAAGCCGAAAGCTGACTTTCATGATGAGGCGAGAGCTGGTCGCTGTTCGAGAGGTCTCAAGTCCTTAAAGACTTCTTCCGCTTCGGGCGAGGAGTCGGCCTTGTCCGATTTAGGCGTATATAGCGCCCCAAATTCGGCTTTCTGAATACTAGGGGCTTCGCCAAAATTTAAAATTGTAGACTTCTATGGCTAAGTGAGAGTGATAAAGCTTTATAGTCCGATTGCCTGGTTCGTTGTGCTGAACACCTCCTTCGAAGGACCCAAAATTGGGATTAAGAGTGATCAGGTTTATCCTGAACACCTCAGTACTAGTTACATGGGGGTAGAAGCCGACGACTGGCCAACTCTCAGATTTTATAAACGACCGCACAGAAGGTAATATTTTAAATTAACAAGCATTGCATAACGCAGATGAACTCGTTTCATATTACACGATCACATGAGTACATTCATTCAAATATTACATCCTTAGCACATTCCTCCGCCACAAGGCGAGCACCCTTCAGGACACTGTCATAATACTTTTCGGGGTGGCGATGCTCCTTGCCCTCCGGCGGCCCTTCCTTCACCAGCTTTTCGGCGTCCAACTTCGCCCAGTGCACTTTTGCCCGGGCAAAGGCGCTGCGCCCACCCTCAATGCAGATGGACCGCTTTATGACTTCAAACTGTGGGCAGGCATTCACAAGCCGCCTTACCAGACCGAAGTAGCTACCAGGCAGGGGCTCGCCAGGCCACATCCGGACTATAAGACCCTTCATGGCCTGTTCGGACGCCTTGTGAAGCTCGACAAGTTGCTTCAACTGGTCGCTCAAGGGCATCGGATGTTCGGTCCCAGTATACTGAGACCAGAACAACTTCTCCGTCGAGCTCCCCTCCTCGGCCCGGTATAACTCCGCGGCATCCGACACACTGTGGGGTAGATCTGCGAACGCTCCTGGAGAGCTCCGAACTCGGGTAAGTAAAAGGAAACTTTCCTTCACATGCTTGCTTTGCATAATGAATGCCTTACCCGCCGCTATCTTCTTAACCGCCTGAATCTCCTGGAGGGCCTTTTGGGCTTCGGCCTTGGCATGTTGTGCGTTTTCGAGGGCCTTCGCAAGCTCGGACCCTTGCGTCTTAGAGTCACGCTCCAAGGACTCGTATTTCTTGACGAGAGCCTGGAGCTCTTGCTGCACCTTGCCGACTCGGGCCTCTTGCTTCTCTCGCTCGATGAGCTCCTTGGCCGCTTTGTCTTCGGCCTCGAACAACGCCTTCTTCAGGGCAGCCACTTCGGTCGTGGCCCCTAGCAAAATTCATGACGATCCTATTATTCAAAAACCACATTTTTTATCAATATACAGACGGGGTATCACTTACCTTTGTTCTCTTTGAGCTGCCTCTTGGTAAGGCCGAGCTCTTCCTTGGACCGCTCAAGGTCCCGCTTCAGTGCGGCGACCTCCACAGTACGAGCGGCAGTGGCTAGCAGTGAAGCCTGCTTATTCACATAGACACATTCTGATTAGACTCATGCGATTATTATTTGATCCTCTATTCGGCCTTTCGTCGCGAACGCCAAACAGAGCATCAGGGGCTACTGTCTATGCTATAACATTTTCTTATAATTTGATTACTTACCTCAAAGCCTGTTAGGAGGCTGGCACAGCCTTCAGTCAGTCCGCTCTTGGCGGACTGAACCTTCTTGACCATCGCACTCATAACAGTGCGGTGCTCTTCGTCAATGGAAGCGTCGTGAAGCGCTTCCAGCAAGTTGACCGATGCCTCTGGATGGACAGAGGCCATCGGCACAGACGGCTTGCCCCCCTTAGCGAGGGGTTGCCTAACAGAATCCGGAACCACTGGAGGTTCCGGCGCAGTATTCAGCTGGGGGCTAGACTTGCTGCCCCCAGCGTTAGGGCCCAGGGGAGTCTTGCCCCTCGTGCGCCCAGCGCCTGGAATGTCGCCTTGGGGCGCCTTCGGAACTGTCTCCCCTTGGTTCAGTGCCCTTTGAGACAACACCTCGGCGTTGTCCGTAGGGCGGGGGGAGGAGGCGGTCGGGAGTGAATCACTGTTCATATCCGACGGGCCCAAAGAATCATCCGAAGAAGATATGTCGATATGGGCTCGGGATGGACTACATAATCATGTTCGGCGTGTAAGAAGCAATAAAATAAAACATACCAAGAACTATTATGGTATCCGGATACTCACAGCTTCGCCAGGGGCTTGTCCCTGGGTAACCACTCCTCGTCGCTGAAACCGGCCGTCGTGGAGCAGTCCGGAAGGAGGGTCCTTCCCTTCTTGGACCCTTCGGCCTCCCCTGATGGGGCGGCCTTCCTTTTCCTGTCCCCCCCGGCTGGGGGGAGAACTTTCCTCTTCCTCCTCCTCGTCGTCGTGGGAGGAGTGCGCCTCGGTGTTTTCGGACGATGAGTCCGATATAACCTTGCGCCGGAGACCTTTCCTGGTCCCCGTGGCCTTCTTCTCCGGCGCCTCATAAGGCGCTGGAACCAGCATCTCCGTCAGGAGAGCACCTGTTGGATCTTCAGGCAGGGAGGCTGGACAATTGATCTGCTCCGCTGTCGCTACCCAGTCCTGTTAAATGGCGTGGAGGATTAGATCCCACGCATGATTATACGGGGGAAAGAAACATCTTATGAGATATAAAAGACTTACCGGATTGGCAGGGCGCTTTGCGCTGAGTCCGCGATCCTCGGTAAGGGGAGGAGGTACCTCGGCGCCCTTGAACAGCACCTTCAATATGTCCTTGTGCGTTGTGTCAAAAAGCTCTCGCAGCATCTGGTGCTCGGCCGGGTCAAACTCCCACATATTGAATGCCCGTCTTTGACACGGGAGGATTCGGCGGAAGAGCATGACCTGGACCACGTTGACAAGCTTGATTTTCTTGCTTATCATATTCTTGACACATTTTTGTAGTCCGGTCAGCTCCACCGACGAACCCCAGGACAGGCCCTTCTCTTTCCAGGAGGTGAGCCGCATGGGGATGCCGGATTGAAATTCGGGGGCCGCCACCCAGTTGGTGTCGCGTGACTCGGTGATGTAGAACCACCCCGATTGCCACCCCTTCACGGTCTCCACATAGGAGCCTTCAAGCCAGGTGACGTCGGGCATTCTGCCCACCATGCCGCCTCCGCACTCCGCCTGCTATCCGACCACCACCTTTGGTTTCACATTGAAGGTCTTCAGCCATAGGCCGAAGTGGGGCTTGATGCGAAGGAAGGCCTCGCACACGACGATAAACGCCGAGATGTTGAGGATGAAATTGGGGGCCAGATCATGGAAATCTAGCCCATAGTAAAACATGAGCCCGCGGACGAATGGGTGGAGGGGAAATCCCAGTCCGCGGACGAAGTGGGTAAGGAATACGACCCTCTCGTGAGGTTCTGGAGTAGGGACGATCTGCCCCGCGTCTGGGAGCCGGTACGCGATATCTGCGGCTAGGTATCCGGCTTCCCGGAGCTTCGTAATGTCCCCCTCCATAACGGAGGAGACCATCCACTTGCCTCCCGCTCCGGACTTGTTTGGAGTGGTTTTGCGGAGAAAATGCGAACTTGGGCGCTGGAGCTCGAGTGTGCGAGAATGGATGGGCAGGGAAGAAGAAGGCGTGGGTGAAAAAGAGAAGTTCTTGTCACTTTATAAGGGCGGAGGAAACTGTGCGCCTCCTCACCTGCCTGGTAAACTCGCTTATTCCCCAAGCGTCGTGATTAATGGCGCGGTTGGGTTACCCACACCCGTATTGATGAGAATCCCGTGATAAGGGGACACGATCTCTGCTTCGACAAGACGTGCCAAGAAACCGCCTCGCAATATGTGCAGTAGCTGGTTGAGAAAAACGGTTCGAATAATGAACGGACCACGGCGTGATGTCACGTTGTCAGTATATTAGATTTGTGGAAATATTATACTCTCTACGGTGGTATGTGGAATTTGTTTTGCAGACCCGGAAACGATCCTTGTGTTCAAAATCTTCTATGGAGTATTCGTAGGAAGAACCCGCCTTGCAATGCCGAAGACAATCTGCGCGCCGGACCCATCGTCATTGAAGCCTGGTTCAGGGGCTACTGAGGGAGTCCTGGATTAGGGGGTCCTCGGACTGCTGGACTATATACTTTGGCCGGACTGTTGGACTATGAAGATACAAGATTGAAGACTTTGTCCCGTGTCCGGATGGGACTCTCCTTTGCGTGGAAGGCAAGCTTCGCAATTCGGATATGTAGATCTCCTCCCTTGTAACCGACTCTTTGTAACCCTAGCCCCTTCCGGTGTCTATATAAACCGGAGGGTTTAGTCCGTAGGACAACAACAATCATAACCATAGGCTAGCTTCTAGGGTTTAGCCTCTTCGATCTCGTGGTAGATCAACTCTTGTAATACTCATATCATCAAGATCAATCAAGCAGGAAGTAGGGTATTACCTCCATCGAGAGGGCCCGAACCTGGGTAAACATTGTGTCCCCCGCCTCCTGTTACCATCCGCCTTAGACGCACAGTTCGGAACCCCCTACCCGAGATCACCGGTTTTGACACCGTTACTCGCCGCCAAGGAGGAGGAGCTCCGCGTCGCGGCAGGTACTTCTCTTTCATGCTCTTTTCTAGCGGGGGCGCGCTAACGGACCCACTGGGTGTAGCCCCCGAGATTCGGGCCAACTGCGTAGCAGTTATGTCGAATCTTAAAATAGTACTTTGTTGCTGAGTTCTTCTTCTGCAGCCGAGGTGTTGTCTTGGAGGACCCGGCTGGTTCGGGCCAGTTTTCACTATGACCGGCTTGTCGCAGACGTCGGCCAGCTCAGGGCCGAGGTGGAGAAGGCGAAGGCGGAGGCGACGGGAGCCCGGCAGGCGCTCGACGAAGCCAGCCGGCTGCGGGAGCAGCTGGCGGGCGACAAGAGCCGCCTCAAGGCCGAGGTGGAGCACCTCAAGGTGGATGTCGGGTGTAGGTGCGACATATGCCAACGGGTGGCTTATAATTGTGGGAGCCAGTAAAACATCGCCGGTGCCTAGAAACGGGATGAGGCGAAGACATGCACGCCGGCGGATCTTACCCAGGTTCCGGGCTCTCCGTGGAGATAACACCCCTAGTCCTGCTCTGCGGGGTCTCCGCATGATCACTAGATCAATACAAGTAGCTACAAGTGCTCCTGGAGCTGTTTGGCTAGAGGAAGAAAAAGGGCAAGGCTAGCTCTCCTTTTCTCTCTATGTGGTGTGTGGAATTCTATGAGATCCACCCTTTGCATGGGTGTCCCAAGGGGTTTATATAGGCCTACCCCCCAGGGGTACAATGGGAATCTGGCTGGGCGCGGGTCCCAGCCGTCAGTGTCTATGCTCGCCGGTTTCTCCGCCGGTCATTGGGGCCCGCCGACTGGTGGGTCCCGCCGGCTGTCGGCCTCTTGGCCGGCAGGCCGGCCCCACTGCTTGGGGGCTTTGTCGGCGGCCGGTTACTGTTGCCTCGCCTCTGATGACGAGGGCTTTTTCGAGGTAAGCGTGGCTACAGTATCACCGCCTTGCGAGCTCTCACTGTAGCCTTACCTCGTCTTGTCTCCTTAATGGGGCGCATGCTTCGAGGAAGGGAGGTAGCCGGCTATTGGGAGCCGGCCACATCCCTGGCCGACTAGAGGAGGCCAGGCTGTCTTCAGATGTCTCTCTGACAAAGGGGCCCGCTGCCCACGGGCCGTACTGGCACCTGTCGTGGGTGACATCAAGGCCAACATGGCTACAGTGCCGCGGCGGACGGGGGATGGCTGGCCCGTACGGCGCCCTGTGGCCATGCCTATTTCGGGATTCAGCTGTAGTGGACTGTACTGCGGCCACGCCCATTCTATCGCTGTTACGTGGGTACAGTCTTAGTAGGTGCAGTCTTGGCCGGCTTTCTTCATGGCCGGCTTCTGAGAGTCAGCTTTCTTCATGGCCGGCTTCTGGAGTCGGCTATCTCGTATCTTTCTTGGGGGAGGTTTCTGAGGCTGGGTCGCCTTCTGGGAGTCGGCCCTAGGGATAGCCGGCCGGGGGAAGGCAGCCCTATGCTTTGTATGCTTGAAGGCCTGAACGGCCTGATAACTTTTCGAAGAGCCAGGGGGAGTCGGTTAGGCTACCCGTGGCCATTTACTCCGACAGTAGTCCCCGAAGCCGGTTGGGCTTCGAGGCTGAGAGGAGGTCGAGAAGCTTGGTCAGCTTCTTATCTTGACGAGCCAATAGCTGGGAGCCGGCTTCAGTTGGGCGTGCCGTCTTGGCGAAATTTTTAAAGTCGGAAGGCGCGAGTCTGTTGGCGCGTGCGCCGGGCTGCGGGCCAGCCGCTCGCCGCCTGCGAACCACGTGGCGTCCCTTGGCTGAAAAGAGCCTGCCAGCCCACGCGCGCGACAAGACGTCGCCGCAGGCCGAGGGCCCACCACTACTACGCCTAGGCCCAGGCGCGGATTCTTTGCGGCCCAAAGCCGTCCGCACGTCTTCCGGTGGCGGTTTCCGCCCGCCGTTAGGGCGCAATAATCGCGGGACGTGGGGGAGTGGGCGTAGTTAATCCCACGTGCCCCCCCACGCCTCGCCTCCTCGGCTTCGCCGCACGAGGCTATAAGTAGGGGGAGGAGGGGGAAGCGGCAGATGCTCGCACGCTCCCCTCCTCTCCGCCATCTTCTTCCTCCTGCTTTCCCTTGCAGCAGCGCCTCACCGCCGCGCCGTCCCACCATTCTTCACTCCGCCCCGCAGCTCTGCCGCCGCAGGGCCGTGCTTTCTCCGCCGCCGCACTCTTCCTCGCCACCATGCAGTACGGCGGGGACTGGCACGGCTCCAACGTCCACATGGACCACATCGAGTTCCTCCGCAAGACGCGGCGGTTGCCCGGCGTGGACTAGGTGCGGGTCCGCCTCGCGCCTGCCAAGGAGATCACGCCGGAGCCGGAGGAAGGCGAGCGGGTAGTCTTTCGCTCGCATTTCCTGCGCGGCATTGGCTTGCCGGTGAGCGCTTTCTTCTGCTCCTTCCTCGACTTCTATCAACTCCAGCCGCACCACCTCACCCCGAACACGGTGGTGCTGCTGTCCGCCTTCGTCACCTTGTGCGAAGGCTTCCTTGGCGTTCTCCCCACCGTCGAGCTCTGGGGGGAGTTCTTCCAATCTAAGCTGGGCACCCGCATGCAGGGCGTGCCAGCCCAGAGCAGCGCCTTCATCGCGATGCGGAGGCCGGCGGCCGACAACCCCTTCCCCGTCATCACGTTAATCTAGTCGGTGAAGCGCTGGCAGAAGTCATATTTCTACGTGAAGAACGTTGCCCCACAAGGCGACTACGTCAACTTGCCGGCTTACGTAGCCGGCCCGCCGGCTGGGAGGCGGCCCCACTGGTCCTATCGGGCCGCGGCGCTGACGCCGGCTAGAGCCGCGGCCGTCGCCCGACTGCGGGTGATGATCCAGTCGGAGGGCCTGACTGGGTCCGACTTGCTGGCCGCCTTCGTCGCGCGCCGGGTGCTTCCGCTTCAGAGCCGCCCTCACCTGATCTGTCAGATGAGTGGCCAGCTCAATCCGAGTCGGATGTGCACCAAGGACATGCCGCACGACGAGGTGGCCCACATGGTGAATTACCTTGCGAACTGCAAGCTCTCCGCAGAGTGGCGGTTTGGCAAGGAGCCATATTCCCGTGCACATCCTCCGCCCACTGTATGTTTTCTTTTTCCTTTTCTTAGTTTTGTTGCCGAATTCCTTCTAGCCATCTCTGACCAGTCGGCACGCCTTGGCAGAGCCTTCTCCTTCGACCTGCAGCCGGGTCGGAGGCGGAGCGCCGATTCCTCCCCGACTGGGCGGAGCATGACCTGGAGAACCATGACTTGGGGGCGGCCGCCATGGAGGACAACACCGAGGCGGGTGGCGGCGAAGCAGGCGGCTCCGGGCTTGGAGCCAGTTTCGACGACTGGCCGGATGACGACGAGGCGGAAGTCGTCCCACGCCGCCAGCCGGTGTCTGGCCGCGGCGCGGGTTCGTCTGCCGTGCCGCCTGCTCGGGGCGGCGGGCAGAAGCGTCGTGCCGCGTCGGGCTTGTTCGGGAGCCAGCCAAAGAAACCCAAGGGTGGGGCGGCGGCGACCAGGCGGGATGAGGCGGCCGCGAAGGCGGCCCGCTTCCGCAAGGTGGTGAAGCAGCCGCAGATGGTGTCGGCGTAAGTGTATATTCCTTTGTACATTCTTTCTTCTTTTCTTGGTGATTTCTGAATCCTTGCCCTTTTCTCAAAAAAAATCAGGGCTCCGCTTTCGCTCGAGCGGGTTGCTGCCGCCTCCGTCGTTGTATCGCTGGGAGGATCCGGGAGCACCCGCCGCGTGGACCCCCGCGCCGAGCTTCAGGCGGCGACGGAGCGAAACGCGCGGGAGGAGCGGGAGGCGGAGGAGTTGAGGGCGGCTGCCGCCAAGGCGGCACAGGAGGAGAAGGCGGCGAATGCGCGCACCGACGCAGCGGCTAAGGCCCAAGCGGAGGCTGCCGCCGCGGCAACAGCGGAGGGCCTTGCTCGTCACCCCTCTGCGCGTCGCGGCGCCTGAGGCCCCAGAGCCCCCGCCAGAGGAAGCCGGCGGCGACCAGCCGGGATTAGAGAGGGAGGACGATGTCGTCGTCCCGGAGAGGGAGGCGGCACCGGCCCCGCTGACTGGGGCGGCTCAAGGCAGCCGGCCTAACGTGCCACCTGCGCAATCGGCTGGGGGCAAGCCGGCTGCGAGGACGAACCTGGTGGTCTGGTCGCCATCACGCCAGCGCACGGGGAAGGCCGCATCGGACCCGCAGAAAGCCGCGGGCCTCAATTCATCGGCCCAAGACGTGGAGGCGGCCACGCCGGCTCGGGGTGGACGCCGGGTGGAGGGACGGCTGTGGTGAACGTGGCAGCGCAGGACGTCCGGAACCGGCTTCAGTCCCAGGCTGCGGCGCTGAGGAAATACAATGACGAGTTCCTTGCGACGCGGGCGGCCATTCGGGTTAGTCTTCCTATTTTTGCTTTTTTTTATCTTGGTTTCTTCCGTGGGGGCGCGTCAGCGCACCCACTGGGTGTAGTCCCCGAGTTCTGAGTCGGATGCTGAGCAGGCGGCTTGGAACTTCTTAGCGGGCTTTGTTTTGCTATCTTGCTCTCATTCGTTCCTCTGCCTGTCTTGCAGGACTACCACAACCTCCGCGCGGCTGCCTTCAACTCCCAGGCTCGGGAGCTGACCCAGAAGAATGCTGACCTATCTAAGAGCCGGGGTAAGTGCTTCGTCTTTTATCTCACGTGGGTGCGCGTCAACGCACCCACTGGGTGTAGTCCCCAAGATTCGGGCCGACTGCTGAGCAGTCGGGTCGGATCTTCCTTGACGACTTCTTCCTTATTGCTTCTTTCTTTTCTGCCATCCCTGCAGCGGCCAACGCCAATCTGAGGGAGCAGGAGGGCGGGGCTCAGGCCGCCCTCCGTGCTAAGAGGCCGAGTTTGACGCCTTGGCACGGGAGCGTGACCGCCTGGCCAAGAGGTTGGCCGACCAGGAGAAGAGTCACAAGGCGGCCCTGAAGGCGGTGCAAGACAGCGAGGCCGCCCTCCAAGCCGAGTATGAGACAGAGGCGGCCAGCTGGGCCGAAGCGAAGCAGACGCTGATCAACGGCTATGCCCAGATCGAAGACTTGGTTGACGGTAGGCCGCCTTCTTCTTCGTCCTTGCTTGCCGCTTGCCGTTTGGCTCATTTTTTGACTTGGTGTTTTTCTCTTCTTTCTCTTTCTTTCTTGCGCAGAGTACTTCCCTGGCTACTCTACCGCCGCCAACCAGGTCGTCGAGGCCCACCGCTAGGCACGAAGGCAGGCTGGCGCCGAGATCGCGCCGAACGCTCGCCGATCGCTGGAGGAGCAGCTCTTGGCGATTCAGGCCCGCCTCCAGCCGGCTCATCGCATGCTCCGCCGGCTTCAGCGTGTTGGGGCGCAGGTGTTGGCCGCTCTCTGGCCTGGTGAGGTGATTCCCCGCACCCCCAGTCAGACTGCCGACTGGCTGGAGGTGGCGGTCGGCCGCTTCAAGGCCTGGAAGGCTTCTGCGGCTCGGTCCGGCGCCAGGCGGGCGTTGCAGTTCGCCAAGGCCTGGTATCCCAAGCTGAGCCTGGACCAGCTGGCCACCTGGCGGCAGGAGGCCGACACGGAGCTGGAGCCGGCCCGGCCGGCTATCATCCAGCGGGCTTCGGCGATTGCCGACTACACCGACACCAGCGCCTTCGCTCCTGAGGTGGACGACAACGGTGTTGCCCAGCCGGAGGAGTGGTTCGGGCTGAACCCGGCAGACGGCGAGGACTCGGCGGACGAGATCGACTCCAGCGACGAGGGCGAGGAGGAGGAGGAGGGTGAAGACGCCGCGCCAGATGGTGGAGCGGCCGGTCAGCCTCAGCTTGACCGTGCCTCCAGCAACAAGGCACGCGCGGGTGCACCGCCTGCAGCCGGCGATGATCAAGCCGAGACCCGCCAGCCGGCCACTCCTCCAGCCGGTGGCGCTGTCTCCACCGACCAGCCCGGCTCCCCTGCTGCGCCCTTAGTCTAGTCTGCTGCCTCTACTTTCCTGTTTCACCATTCTTGGAACAGTATTTTGTTAAGTTTGCACAATTCCACCCACTGGGGGCGTATTCGAACTATATTGAATGCCGGCCTGTTGGGGGCCTTATGTGTAAATATAATTATGCATGTGTTTGGCTTTCCCTTGTTCTTTGCTTTTCATCCTTCGGCTGTTTCCTTTGCCGCCCTCCCTTGGTTGCCGCCTTCCCAGCTGGACAGCTGCTCTGCAATCTGTGGCTAGGGAAGTGCTTGGGAGGGCAAGTACTCTAGCTTTGTTGGATTATAGCGAAGTGATTGGGAGGCCGGCCAGCCGGCTGTTTTGACAGCCGGTAGGCGTGGTTGGAGGCCGTCTTTGCGTTATATAAGTCCGTTGGTGCTTAGCCGTTTTTCGTGTGGGCATCCTTTCTGCTTTTGGCTCTTGCCAGTCGGACAGTCGGTTATTCGAGCTGCGACTTTCGACAAGAGATTGCTCGGGTGCCGGCACACTACTTGTCTGACTTCAGGTAGAACTTTTAATATAACTTAAGGCGGCCAGTCCCCGGGCCGACTAGTCGAACCCGGTGCCGGACAAAAAACCAAATGTAATAATACATTCATGAGTATGACATTCGTCATTCATAGATAAAGGAGGGCAGTTCCCGAGTGTGCCTCGGGGGGCCCGTTTGTCTTATATTTAAAAAAGAACGGTAGCATGATACATACTGCTTTCAACTGTAAAATCTTCTCAGGAGGTTTGCGTTCCATGGTCGCTCCGACTCCTTGCCGGAATCATCCCTCTTGCGTGCTCTTG
Organism: Aegilops tauschii subsp. strangulata; assembly: GCF_002575655.3. Classification (NCBI taxonomy): domain Eukaryota; kingdom Viridiplantae; phylum Streptophyta; class Magnoliopsida; order Poales; family Poaceae; genus Aegilops; species Aegilops tauschii. The sequence continues at coordinate 71,849,594 of NC_053039.3, read as the reverse complement.
GTTTTTGTGCGTCGATCAAGTAGTAGGAGTCGTTGCCTAGTGCCTTGCTGATGACGAAAGGGCCTTCCCAAGGGGCCGAGAGCTTGTGCTGGCCGGCTGTTCGCTGGATCAGCCGAAGCACAAGGTCGCCCTCTTGGAAGGATCTTGGCTTGACCTTCCGGTTGTGGTAACGGCGCAAACCCTGCTGGTAGATGGCGGACCGGCTGAGTGCTAACAGTCGGCCTTCTTCCAGCAGGTCGACGCCGTCTTCTCGCGCTTCCTTGGCCTCCGCTTCCGTGTACATGGTGACCCGAGGCGAGTCGAACTCGATGTCAGTTGGGATGATGGCCTCGGCACCATATACAAGGAAGAACGGAGTGAAGCCGGTTGACTTGTTTGGGGTAGTATGCAGACTCCAGAGGACAGCCGGCAGCTCATCGAGCCAGCAGCCGGCCGAGCGCTCCAGCGGTACGACCAGGCGGGGCATGATGCTGGAGAGGATGAGGCCGTTTGCTCGCTCGACCTAGCCGTTTGACTGCGGGTGGGCAACGGACGCTAAGTCCAGTCGGATGCCTTGGGTCACGCAGAAACGTGCCAGTGCTCCTTTGGCAAAGTTTGTGTCGTTGTCGGTGATGATGTTGTGCGGCACGCCATGCTGTGCTTCTTGATCGGCTTCGCTTCGATCCACTTGGTAAATTTGTCCACGGCGACAAGCAGATGTGTCAAGCCGCCGCGGGCTGTCTTGAATGGGCCCACCATGTCCAGCCCCAAGACGGCAAAGGGCCAGGTGAGGGGGATGGTCTTGAGTGCGGACGCCGGCAGGTGTTGTTTGGAACTGAAGACTTGGCATCCTTTGCAGCATTTGACTATTTCTTTGGCATCTTCCAAGGCAGTCGGCTAGAAGAAACCGTGGCGGAAGGCTTTGGCCACAAGTGATCTTGAAGCTGCGTGGTGGCCGCATTCGCCTTGGTGGATATCCTTGAGGATTGCTACACCCTTTTCTGACTCGACGCAGCGCTGGAAGACCCCAGTGACGCTACGCTTGACAAGTTCTCTGTTTATTATTGCATATGCTCCGGCTCGGCATTGCACTAGTCTTGCCGAGATCTCATCAGTCGACAGCTCTCTGTTGACTAGGAAGTTGAGGATGGGCTGGGCCCATGATGAAGCTGTGACTTCTTCTACTGTTAGTACGGCCACTGTGACTCGGATGGGTGGGTTGGGTGGTGGAGAGTTGGAGTCGGCCACCGCTTCTTGTGTCACTGCAGTCCCCGGGCCGCCTGCTGCAGTCCACAGGCCGGGTTCTGAAGTCCCCAAGCCGGGTGCGACTGCGGCCGTCCCCGGGCCGCTTGTCGAAGTCCCCGGGCCGCCTGCTGGGTTCCTCCAGTCGGATCCGGCTGCATCGGGGGCGGGTGGTACGAAGATAGAGTCCGACTCTGGAGACGGCTTGATAGATGGTTTGAGGAGGCGCTGGAGAGAGACACCGGTTGGTATAGCCTGTCGGGTGGAGCCGATCCGTGCCAGGGCGTCTGCCTGGTCGTTGTCGGCCCGTGGCACGTGAAGGAACTCACACCCTTCGAAGTACCCACTGATCTGCTGGACGAGGAATCGATAGCTCGCCATGTTTGCATCCTTGGCGTCCCAGTCGCCAGATGACTGCTGGACCACCAAGTCCGAGTCGCCATAACACAGGATCCGGCGTATGCCGAGCTCTTTGGCTAGCCGGTGCCCGTGTATGAGCGCCTCGTATTCAGCCACGTTGTTGGAGGCGGCAAAGTGGATTTGCAGCGTGTATCTGAGCTTGTCGCCTTTGGGAGAGGTGAGGACGATGCCGGCTCCCAAGCCGGTGCGCATCTTGGACCCATCGAAGTGCATCCGCCAATGAGTAGAGTCGGGAGCCGGTGGTAGGTACTGGGTCTCGGCCCAGTCGATGAGGAAGTCGGCCAATGCTTGGGACTTGATGGCGTTGCGGGGCTGGTAGAAGATTGTGTAAGGTGCAAGCGCAATGGCCCATTTAGCCACCCGGCCGGATGCATCCCGGCTGCCTATGATCTCGGCAAGCGGGGCGGTGCATACGACCGTGATGGGATGCTCTTGAAAGTAGGGCTTCAGCTTCTTGGCAGCGAAGTACACTCCATAGCACATCTTCTGGTAGTGTGGGTAGTTTTGCTTTGAGCTGGACAGTACTTCGTGTAGATAATATACCGGCCTCTGGACTAGCTGGGCTCGGCCTTCTTCTGGGCGCTGGACCACGATGACTGTACTGACCACTCGGCTAGTTGCGGCAATGTAGAGGAGCATGGGCTCCTTCTCAGTCGGAGCCACCAGGACAGGTGGAGTGGTCAGCATCTTCTTCAACTCATGGAAGGCTTGGTCTGCTTGGTCATTCCACTCGAAATGAGTGGATTTCTTCATGAGTCGGTACAGGGGGAGAGCCTTCTCTCCTAGTCGGCTGATAAAGCGGTTTAGGGAGGCCAGGCACCCATTGAACTTCTGCATGTCTCGCAACTTGGTGAGTTCCATTCTCTCAATGGCATTGATCTTCTCAGGGTTGCACTCAATGCCGCGTTCGGAGACCAGAAAGCCTAGAAGCTGGCCGGCTGGTACTCCGAACACGCATTTCTCGGGGTTGAGCTTGATCTGGAATCGGTGCTAGTTGGCAAATGTTTCTTTGAGGTCTTCCAGCAGGGTGTCGTGCTTCTCTGTCTTCACCACAATATCCTCTACGTAGACGTGGGCATTTCTGCCGAGTTGCTTGAGGAGGCATTTCTGCATGCAATGCTGAGAAGTGGCACCGGCATTCCTCAAGCCGAATGTCATAGTCAGGTAACAGAAAGCTCCGAATGGTGTGATGAAGGCGGTCTTCAGGCGGTCTGCCGGGTCCAACTTAATCTGGTGGTATCCTGAGTAGGCATCCAAGAAACTCAACAGCTCGCATCCGGCTGTGGAGTCTATCACTTGATCAATCCGCGGCAGAGCAAACGGATCTTTGGGGCAGGCCTTGTTGAGGCTAGTGTAGTCTATACACATACGCCATTTGTTGTTTTTCTTCAACACCAAGACTGGGTTGGCAAACCACTCTGGAAAAAACACTTCCATAATAAAGCTGGCGGCAAGGAGCCGGGCTATCTCTTCTCCTACGATTCTTCTCTTCTCTTCTGACAGTCGGCGGAGAGGCTGCTTGACCGGCTTCACGTCGGCTCGGACGTGTAACTTGTGCTCGGCGAAATCCTTCGGAACACCCGGCATGTCCTTTTGGGACCATGCAAAGATATCTCGATTCTCACAGAGGAAGTCGATGAGCTCGCCTTCCTATTTACTGTCCAGGTTTGCACCAATGACTGCAAACCTCTCCGGGTTCTCCGGGTCCAGAGGTATCTTCTTCGCCTCCTTGGCTGGCTGGAAGGAGCCCTGCAGATCATATTCCTTGGGGTTGGGGGACAAGGCCGGTTGCTTGCCGGCCTTGGCCACAACTCGCTCCAGCATCTTCTTCTCTTCCGCCACTACGAGGGACTCGGCCAGCCGGCTGCTGGCTGCAGCGCACTCAATGGACTTCTTGTAGTCGCCGGCTACAGTGATGATCCCCTTCGAGCTCGGCATCTTCATCTTCAGGTAGGCGTAGTGGGGCACAGCCATGAACTTGGCCAGAGTAGGTCGGCCAAGCAAGGCGTGGTAAGGGCTTTCCAGATCCACTACCTCAAACCAGATTGCTTCTCGGCGAAAGTGATCCTTGTCTCCGAAGAGGACATCCATCTTGATCTTGCCGATCGGGGAACAGGACAGGCCGGGTACGATGCCATGGAAAACGGTCTGGCTTGGCATGAGCTGCTTCGCCTTGAGGTTCAACTTCTCCATGGTGTCGCGGTACAGTATGTTGATACTGCTTCCGCCATCAATCAGAGCGCGGGAGAATCGGGCAGCCCGCCTCTCTGTTGCGAGGGTGACATCCAACACCAATGCGTAGGAGCCAGGGGACGGCATCACCTCTGGGTGATCGGCCCGGCTCCAGTTGATAGGCCTTTCGGACCAATGCATGAACTCGGGGTTGCTGGAGGCGACTACGTAGATCTCTTGGTGCTGTCGGCGCCGGCTGCGCTTGTTTTCAACCTGGCTTGTGAAGACGACGTAGGCGGCGTGCTCATCAGGGAACTCATCTTGAATGGCTCCGACTGTTGGTCGGGCAGCCGGCTGCTGGGAGGCTGGAGGCGGCCGGCCGGGAGGCGGAGGCGGCACCAGCCCCTCGCCCTTGGAGATCCGGGTGAGCTAGTGGCACTTTCGGGTCGTGTGGTTGGACGGCTTCGCGCCGCTATGGAACTTGCAGGGGGCTTCGAGAGTCTTCTCGTAGGAGAAGGCCGGCTGCCAGGCCGGCCTGCCGCACTTCTTCTTGGGAGCGGGCCGCTCTTCGGGCTGCTCGTCTTCGACTGTGGCCACTTGCCGACTAGTGGAAGGCGGCATAGGGGCCTTGCGCTTGTGGTCGTTCTGGTAGGGGCGCCGATTGGAGTCGCCAGCCGGCGTCTTAGGAGCCGGAGCTCGGTCTTCATCGAGGAGTCGGCTGTGGCGTACTTGTCTGCAATGACCAGCAGCTTGTCGAGGGTAGCCGGCTCATGGCAGAGGAGTCGGTGCTTGAGGAGGGTGCCCTCTCGGCACCCGGCGGTGAAGTATTCGATGGCCTGCACCTCGTGCACCCCCTCGCAGGAGTTGCGGAGCTCGGCCCACCGCGTGAGGTAGTCACGGGTCGATTCGCTGGGCCCTTGGACACATAAGGAGAGCTGGCGGGGCTTGGGAGGCCGCTTGTACGTGCTGGTGAAGTTGCGGATGAAGACTTCCGTGAAGTCCAGCCAGCTGTTGACGCTGTAGGGCTTGAGGCTGTTGATCCAGGTGCGTGCCATGCCTTGCAGCATGAGAGGGACGTACTTCACAGCTACGCGCCTATTGCCGTTCGCAATGCTGACGGCGGTAGAGTAGTCGATGAGCCAATCTTCCGGCTTCACAGAGCCGTTGTACTTGGGCGTGTCTCTGGGAGCGAGAACCCTTTGGGGAAGGGTTCGTCGCGGATGCGGGGGCCAAAGCATGGCGGGCCGACATCATCTTCTTCTTCTAGCACCAGGGATCGAGCTAGGCGGTCGATCCGGTGGCGGCGTCGTTCTCGCTGACTCCCTCGCGGCGGCCTAGTCGGCCACCGAGAGTCAGATGGGTGACAGGCGGCGGGGTGATACATCTCTCCCCATGAGGCGGGGGAGGAGGCAGATCGCCTTGGCGCTCCACTGCTCGAGGGCGGCCTTCCGCGTCAAGCTCGATGGTGATTCGAGTCCGGCTGCGGCTAGCAGCCGGTTCCTTGTCCTTCCTTTCGTGGGCGCCGCTCGCAGTCAGGCGATCGGGATGTCGCGGCGTGCTCTCGGCGCGGGGGAGGGCTCTCAGCGCGGGCGCCGGCTTCGTGCCGTTCTGCGGCCGCATCGATCAGCTGCTGGATGCGCCTTGTCATGTAGGGGAGCTCATCAGCCCCCAGCCCATTCAGCTCTTCTGCTGCCGCCCGAGCAGCTCGCAGATTTTCGAGCGGTGTGGCGTAAACGGGGCGGTCGGCCCCCAGCACGCTGGCGATGGCCGCGCCGCGCTTCTTGACGAGGCCGACTCGGCTCGGCCCGTCGTGAGGCGGCGTACCAAAAGCGGCGCGGTCGACTTCGCGCTGGTGGGCCTCGGTGAGGCGTCTCATGGAGGCTATCTTCTGGCCCTCCGCGATGAGGGCGAGGCGGCGTGCCTCCAGGGTCTCGGCTTCGGCATCGGCCGGGATGGGGACGAACAAGTCATGCATCGCCGCTCGTAGGGCGTCGTGGGCGTTCTCGCCCGAGTCAGCGACGTGGCTGATGACCAGCACCTCAGTGACAGCGCTGCTGCCGCTGTCAGCTCGAGGGAGAGGGTTGTCGAAGACTACCACGTCGGAGGGGTAGGCGTCGAACGATGCCGTGTCGGAGTAAACAAGCATTGGGTCGGTGGAGCCGACTGACTCCAAGTCTACAGCAAGCTCATTGGAGACGTGAAGCTGGTCGAGGAGGCTGACGAGGCGGCTCTCGGGGTAGTCCGTGCCTGCGTCGGACGCGGGCTCGTCGGAGATGCGAGTCTCGTCAAGAAGATCGGCGAGGCAGCTTGCCGCGCAGGCGTTATCGACGCCTTGCAGCGCGTCGGGGCAAGCGCCGTCGGGCGTAGCAGGCTGGTTGCGCTCGCGTGGGAGAAAAAGGGTTCCCGTCCAGAACAGGTCTCCGGACGACGGTGCACCCGGCCCCACGGTGGGCGCCAAATGTCGGGTGGTAGGTGCGACATATGCCAACGGGTGGCTTATCATTGTGGGAGCCAGTAAAACATCGCCGGTGCCTGGAAACGGGATGAGGCGAAGACATGCACGCCGGTGGATCTTACCCAGGTTCGGGGCTCTTCGTGGAGATAACACCCCTAGTCCTGCTCTGCGGGGTCTCCGCATGATCACTAGATCAATACAAGTAGCTACAAGTGCTCCTGGAGCTGTTTGGCTAGAGGAAGAAGAAGGGCAAGGCTAGCTCTCCTTTTCTCTCTATGTGGTGTGTGGAATTCTAGGAGATCCACCCTTTGCATGCGTGTCCCGGGGGGTTTATATAGGCCTACCCCCAGGGGTACAATGGTAATCCAGCTGAGCGCGGGTCCCAGCCGTCAGTGTCTATGCTCGCCGGCTTCTCCGCCGGTCAATTGGGCCCGCCGACTGGTGGGTCCCGCCGGCTGCCGGCCTCTTGGCCGGCAGGCTGGCCCCACTACTTGGGGGCTTTGTCGGCAGCCGGTTACTGTTGACTCGCCTCTGATGACGAGGGCTTTGTCGAGGTAAGCGTGGCTACAGTGTCACCGCCTTGCGATCTCTCACTGTAGCCTTACCTCGTCTTGTCTCCTTAATGGGGCGCATGCTTCGAGGGAGGGAGGTAGCCGGCTATTGGGAGCCGGCCACATCCCTGGCCGACTAGAGGAGGCCAGGCCGTCTTCAGATGTCTCTCTGGCAAAGGGGCCCGCCACCCACGGGCCGTACTGGCACCTGTCGTGGGTGACATCGAGGCCAACATGGCTACAGTGCCGCGCCGGACGGGGGATGCCTGGCCCGTATGGCGCCCTGTGGCCATGCCTATTCCGGGATTCGGGGGTAGTGGGCTGTACTGCGGCCACGCCCCATCCTATCAATGTTACGTGGGTACAGTCTTAGTAGGTGCAGTCTTAGCCGGCTTTGTTCATGGCCGGCTTCTGAGAGTCGGCTTTCTTCATGGCCGGCTTCTGGAGTCGGCTATCTCGTATCTTTCTTGGGGGAGGTTTCTGAGGCTGGGTCGCCTTCTGGGATTCGGCCCTGGCGATAGCCGGCCGGGGGAAGGCGGCCCTATGCTTTGTATGCTTGAAGGCCTGAACGGCCTGATAACTTTTCGAAGAGCCAGGGGGAGTCAGTTAGGCTACCCGTGGCCATTTACTCTGACAGCAGAGGCCGCCAAGGTCGTGGAGGCGCAGCAGGCCCTTGCTGAGGCGTACTAGCAACGCGGCAAGCTGGCCGACGACAAGGGGCAGCTCCAGACCGAGGTGGAGCGCCTGAAGGCGTTGGTAGCCACGGCGTTGGAGACCTGGCAGGGGTAGACCCGGCTCCGCGAGGACGCCGTGAAGGCGGCCGAGGACAAGGACGCCGAGCTGAAGGCGGCCCTTGCCAAGGTCGCCAACCTGGAGAAGGCGTTGGAGGAGCGTGACCGCACTATTGCTCGGAAGCGGCGCGGTATGTTGCTCGAAGCGCAGCACCTGAAAGAGTCCATTTCCAGTAAGTGCTTTCCTTTGATTTCCTTGTTTCCGGGTTGGGACTCCGGCTTTCCTCCCTTAGTGACTCTCTTCTGACGCGCTTTTCTTCTCGGCAGGAGCCTTTCCGGAGACGTGCCAGCTGGCGGAGGAGGCGGTCCGCTTCCAGCATGACCCGCAAGGGATCGTCGGCTCTGGGACTGACCCACGGGTGGCCTGGACCTTCCTGGAGATCGTTGCCGCTGCCGAGGCCCATCTGCGAGTCTTGAGCGAGCAGACGAGACGGCTCTCTGAGGCCAGCACGGCGATGACGGCGGCCCTCTAGCCGGGTGCCGTCGCACCGACCAGCTTTACGCGGCTGGCGAGGTGGTTGGAGGCGGGCCCGGACCGCCTTCACGAGTGGAGGGTTTCCGCCGCTCGTGCCGGCGCCTAGATGGCACTCTGGTTCACGGTGTCGTGCCATCCGGACTTGGCGCTGGATGCGTTGATGGGCCAGCGAGCCGGCTCGAAGAGCTAGCTATAGGCGGAGGCCGGACGGATCGCCACCCGGGCCAGCTACATCACCGGGTTCGCCTTCCATGACAAGTTCTAGCAGGAGTGGGCGGAGGATGGCGGGGCCGTTCCTGCCGACGACTACGGCCTTCTTCTGGACGACCCGGAGGGCAGCTCCGAGGAGACGGATGTCTACCACGACGCGGACGCCGAGGAGGAGGATATCGGCACCTCTACGGACCCGGGGGCTGCGTGCTCTGGCGGAGGCGATGCCTGATTTTTTAACTTATAAAAAACTTATGTTAGGTAGCAGGTCCACCCACCCATTGGGGGTTGACTGGGTGTAATGAACTCTGGCCTTGGGCCTGTTTGAATTTACGATGTATGAGCTGCGTGAATGTCTGCGCCTTTGCTTTTCTTTTTTTGGAGCCGTTTTATTGCAACCTTCCCCCTTTGGGCCTCCCCCCTCCCGCGAGTCTGACGGCCGAGGCTCCAATCCGTGACAAGGGGTTCGACTTTTGAGAGGAGCGTACAGTACTTGGGCTTTCAAAACGTTGAGCATGAGCGAAATACCCACTAGGCCGGCTGGCGGCAATTTGGCGGGGCCGGGTTGGCGAGCAGTCGGTCGTGTGGCAATTTAAAGTGGTGAGGCCGGGTTGAGCGATCCGGCGGTATGCAGAAACTTCGTGGATACCTGCGCTTTTGCTTTTCGTCTTTAGAGCCGTTTTCTTGCAACTCTCCCCCTTTGGGCTTTCCCCCCGCGAGTCTGACGGCCAAGGCTCTCGTCCGTGACAAGGGGTTCGGCCTTTGAGAGGAGCGTTCAATACTTAGTCTTTCAAAATGTTGAGCGCGAGCAAAACACCCACTGGGCCGGTTGGCGGCAATCCGGCGGGGCCGGGTTGGTGAGCAGCCGGTCGTGCGGCAACTTAAAGTGGCGGGGCCGGGTTGGGCGACCCGGCGTTTCTTGACTTAGTGTTCGTGGCGCGCTGGTGCTTTGGGTCTCATATGCTTGCCAGCCGACAGCCGAAGCCGGATCTACGGCTTAGGGCGAAGCGAGAGGCTATGGCGATCCAACGCGTTTGAGAACTGCTAAGAAAAATGACGGGTGGCCGAGCCGGCCAGCCCCCGAGCGTCGTTCGGGGACCCCATGGTTTCAGACGGTTACAAAAGGCAGCGATACATACGTGCACTCGGCTAACTGAAAAACGGGCGGAGGAGCTCTGCATTCCATGGCCGGGTTTTTTCTTCGCTGGCGGTGTCCCTCTTGCACTTGTTTGTCTTGCGGGCGTCGATGAGGTACTACGCATTGCGGTCGCACAAGGCCTTGCTAACGATGAAGGGGCCCTCCCATGGGGAGGACAGATTGTGTTGGCCAGTCTGCTCTTGGACGAGTCGGAGGACGAGGTCTCCCTCTCGAAAAGCGAGGGGCTTGATCTTCTTGCTATGGTAATGCCTCAGACCTTGCCGATAGATGGCTGAGCGACTGAGCGCTAGGAGACGTGCTTCTTCGAGCAGGTCAACGCCGTCTTCGCGGGCTTCCTTTGCTTCGGCTTCCGTGTACATCGTGACGCGCGGCGAGTCGAACTCGACGTCGGTCGGGATGACGGCTTCTGCTCCGTAGACGAGGAAGAACGGGGTGAACCCGGTCAACCTATTTGGCGTGGTGCGGAGACTCCAGAGGACGACCGGCAACTCGTCAAGCCAACTGCCGGGTGAACGAATGAGCGGCTCGACGAGTCGCGGTTTGATGCCGGATAGGATGAGGCTGTTGGCCCGCTCGACCTGGCCATTGGACTGCAGATGTGCAACGGAAGCCAGGTCGAGGTGGATGCCGGAGACGGAGCAGTACTGTGCGAAAGCGCCCTTGGCGAAGTTGGTGTCGTTGTCCGTGATGATGTTGTTCGGCATGCCGTAGCGCACCGCGATGTCCTTGATAAATCGAACGGTCGTTGGACCGTCCAGCTTGTTGATTGGCCTTTCCTCTATCCACTTGGTGAACTTGTCCACCGCCACCAGCAAATGCGTCATGCCGCCTCGAGCGGTCTTGAAGGGTCCCACCATGTCGAGTCCCCAAACCACGAAGGGCCAGGCGATCGGGATGGTCCGGAGTGCCGACGCCGGCTGGTGGTCGCGCTTGCTGAAGCGTTGGCATCCCTCGCACTTGAGGACGAGCGACTCTGTGTCTTCGAGGGCCGTGGGCCAGTAGAAACCATGGCGGAAAGCCTTGGCCACCAGGGACCGCGAGGCGGCGTGGTGCCCGCACTTGCCCTGGTGTATGTCGAGGAGGATCTCAATGCCCTTGTCCTGCTCGACGCAGCGCTGGAACACGCCGGTGGAGCTGTGCCTGACGAGCTCGTTGTTGATGATGTTGTAGGCCGACGCTCGGCGCTGCACTTGCCGGGCTTCGGTCTCGTCCATGGGAAGGACCCCGTTTTCCAGGAACTCCGAGATGGGCAAGGCCTAGGATGGTGCCGCGACCCCGGCGAGGACAGCCATCTCGGCGGGTTCCGGGGTGGCAGCCCCCGAGCTGGGTTCAGCGGCCCCAGGGCCGGGTTGGGGTGTGGTCGGGCTGGCTGGAGCCGTCCCCAGGCCGGGTTGGTTGGAGCAGTACTCGGGCCGGGTTGAGGCGCGGTCGGGTCGGTTGGAGCAGTCCCCGGGCTGGGTTGAGGCGCGGCTGGGTTGGTTGGAGCAGTCCCCGGGCCGGGTTGAGGCGTGGCCGGGTCGGTTGGAGCAGTCCCTGGGTCGGGTTGAGGCGCGGCCGGGTTGGTTGGAGCAGTCCCCGGTCCGGGTTGAGGCGCGGTCGGGTCGTCTAGGACATGGATGGACTCGGGGTCCGGAGACGTCTTGATGGACGGCTTGTGCAGATGCTCGAGGGAGACGCCGGATGGAATGGACTACCGGGACGAGGCGATCTTGGCGAGCGTGTCGGCCGCTTCATTCTCTGCGCGCGGGATGTGGAGGAACTCGCAGCCCACGAAGAATCCGGATAGCTTCTGTCACGACCGGTTTTTCAATAAAATAATTATTGAGAAACCAATCCCTGTTACGGACCAGCGAGGAAGAATTCCTTCTCACTGATAGACAATACATTGGTCACAGAAGAAAAATACCAGGAGTACTAAATATAATACAAAGTTGAGCAGAGACTGCCCAACAATTTATTACATGCACGCCGATAAAACAATACCGCGGATAGGGTGGCAAACTTCTAACTCACGATAATAACGGTGGTGGAAATATCATCGCGAAGCGAGTGACATGATTCCATAATACTACAACTCTTCGAGCGTCGGAGTGAGGCTCGAGAAGACTTATTGCGGGTGGCGGAAGCGTAAACGATACAAGTGACCAATATCCGGGATCGCGCAGGACTGACTGGGACTCCTCTAGGCGTCGGACGCGCTATCAAACTCTTCATCCAAGAGATCGCCTTCGTCAACATCTGGCCAAATCAACAAGCCAGGTGAGTACTATGAAAGTACTCGCAAGACAGTTCGGACATAAGGTATAACAAATGCAAACATGAAACATATGAACAAGTTAACCAGTGCGATCAGACACAGAGATAATAAATACTGGGTGCCAAGCGAGGGTCTGAATGACGCCTCGAGCGGAAACTGCAGAATAGTAATGCGGGTGCCAAACGAGTGTCTGAAAGACTCCTCGAGCGGAAAATGCGGAATAATAAATACTGGTGCCAAACGAGTGTTTGAAAGACTCCTCGAGAGGAAAATGCGGAATAAGAATACAGGTGCCAAACGAGTGTCTGAAAAGACTCCTCGAGCGAAAAATGCAGAACAATAATGCCACAGTCGGCCGTCGGGGCGACACCACATAAAGGGCTTATAACAGAAAGTAAAGACAGTGCATGCCGCAGTCGGACGTCTGAGCGACATCACATAAAGGGCTTATATCGAAAGTGAGAAACGAGTACACGCCACAGTCGGACGTCTGCGCGACGTCTCATAAAGGGCTTATATTGTAACACAACAATACAATAATTCGGGAATATAACTTATCATAAGCACGAGACAAATATAATGTTAGTCCATCCACAGGAATAACAAAAAAATTGAATTTTACCACTTGAGCTTGTTCACCGGGGGCAAGTTTTCACACGGATAGATTTGGATATAAAGTCTACATTACTGATCATGGATACGATGATTCGGAAAGAATTGACTCTGCAGAGTTTGTACTTAACCACAGCCAACGGATTTCAGTAGTCACGGGGACTAGTTCCGTCTACGGTGTTCTGGAAGGAACACGTCTAACCAGTACACACCCAATTTAACCATCCGAAGCCAGGGATCACCCTCGGCAACATTCAGGAAAAACCCTGAGTCGGGGAGGCTACAACCTCGCGTAGCATGGGATCAAATTTCTATACGCGCGCTATAAGGGGGTGCCCCCCCTCTCGGTCCCAACCGGAAACACCCATGCCCCCTGACCGAATGACTGGCTTTAATCCTGGGCCAAGGTACCATCATCCCGGCCTCTCTGTTTGGTGTGTACACGGAAAGAGGTTACCAACTTACTAAACCGTATCCTGGCAATGAGACATGTGGTAGCACGGAAAGGGGAAGGGACGATAACACGGCTCCAACCATGTTAACGTCGGAAAAGTCGGATGACACAAGGCTGGCATGCTACAACAGTACCACCTTGCTGCCCCTCATGTCACCACATGATTAGGCCACCTCTCATCAGAGGTCATCGCAACTTTGGAACAGGCGGGAAAAGACCGATAACGTGGCTCCAACCACGTTAACGTCGAAGAAAGTCGGATGACGCAAGGCTGGCATGCTACAACAGTACCACCTTGCTGCCCTTCATGTCACCACATGATTAGGCCACCCCACATCAGAGGTCATCGCAACTTTGGAACAACTGGGTCGTTGCCTTACAAGCAACGAGGTATTTATCGACACTCACATGCCACGCACAAACTTTCACATGAACATGCAAAACATCTGCGATATCAAATGTTCAAACATGCTTGCCTGGTTCGGAGAAGTCGGAGTCTAGCTCGGCGAAGTTCGCGGCTCCGTCCCCTCTCCCGGAACCTACGGCAATCACGAAACGGGGTACTAACGTGAAAACCAACACATGTACAGAAACTTTTCCAAATATTTTTCAAATAAATCCCATAAAAAACTAGACCAAATTTGAAGATTGTCAGAAAACGAATCACTCAAAAATACCTTTTTATTAAAAAGTTATAAAGGTTTCTGTCCAGGGACCTTTCTGTAATGAAACAGAAAAGTTCCAGGGTTTTAACTGAGAAAACAGAAAACGCTTCGGCTGGGAATGCGCAAGCGCAAAGAAAAAACGTATTTTGCCCGAAGGCGCCAACAGAAAACGGTTCGGGAAAATAAAACACAGGCTGACACGCGGGGCCCGCATGTCAGGTTTGAAAGCTCGCCGGCGCCCGAAGACGGCGGTGGACGCCGGCGTCGAACCATGGCGAGTTAGGAGAAACGGAGGGTACCAAGAGCTTCAGTGTCTTCTTCCGCGTCGGTGGGTGGTGGACTCGTCCAACGGGGAGTACCACGTCGACGGCGACACTATCTCCGGCGGACGGCGGTTCGGGTGAGGTTGGGGAACTCCGGTGGAGGGCTGCAAAGTACGAATTGAGGCGCGGGTCAGAACGAGTGATGCAAGGAGAAGCTACTGGCACTAGAATGGAGGCTGCGGAGCACACACGGGGGCGAATCGGGTTGGATCCCGTGGCGGATCGGGGCGGCCGGAGTCGAGGAAGGAGACCTCCTCGGGGCTCTTCCAGTGGCTAGGCGTGCTCTAGGGGAAGGGTAGGGCTGGTGGGTGCTCGAGTTGAAGCTCGGGGCCCCTATTTATAGGCAGATCGACGGGGTGGCCGTGAACGGAGAATCTCCGGCGAGCGATTACGGCGGAGCAGTGGGTTGGCAGGGGGTTTGAGCGGTCGAGCAGCATCAGAGGATGTTACGGGACTCGTTTTGCAGCTAAACGGGGCTGGCCCTGGCGTAATGGCGTCTGTCCACGGTGAGGTGACCGCACGGGCTCAACGGCGGCAAAGAGCGCGCTCCGCGCCCTGGGGTTCACGACGAGAGCGGCAGCGCATTCGGGGGAGTGGACGGCCACGCGACGGGCTCCAGTGGTTTGGGCGGCGCTGGGTGGAGTTGGCGGCGCCGTGTCTCCCGCTGGCGCCCGCAAAGCCGCCGCCGGCGTCGGTCACGGGGCGGCGCACCTTCTGCTGCTCGTCGCCGACGCCCGCAAGATGCCAGGCACTCGTGCGGTGCAGGAACGAGAGGGCGAGGACGAGGAGCAAGGCGACGCGAGGGTACTGGCGAGATCGACGCCCGTTTCTGAAAAAAACGACAGCAGCCACTGCAGTGTTGTCTGAACTTAACTGAAACTTGACAGTGACCAAGCACTGCAGGTGTTCGACAGTAGGTTTGGTAAAGAGATAAATTTTTCTGGAGCTGTAACTTGGTGAGATGATCTCTCAAAGCACCCAGGGGCTGCATGAATTTACTTGGAATTTTTGGAGAAAGTTTTGAATGAATTTCACCAAATTTGGCAAATCTGGTCCAAACTTGCAGCTGATGTAGTTTGAAATTTTTGAACTGGAGACCAGTGGATCTTCATGGTTCCAGGTTGAGGGTTCAAAGGACTAGGAGGGAAAAGAAGTTTGGGGCCAAAAATCAAAACAGAAAGAGGGGTTCCTTTGTAAATCTCCAAGAGCTATAAGAGAAGACAGAAATTTGTTTGAATAGAATTTGAATGAAAAAGATCACATGGGGAGGTTCAACTTGCTGGATTTGATGCAAATCATGATCCAAAGGTGAGGGGAGGGTTAGGAGAGAGGATTTGCACTTATGTCATGGCAAGAAGGAATAGTTGAAAGTGGCAAAGGACTTTCCAAAAGCCATAGTGCAAATTCAAGAAAAGGTTTTCAAAAGTTATTCTCTCAAATGAAAAACATTTTGTCTTGAGCCCAAATGAAAAGCAAGAACCCCCAAGGTCAAAGGCAGATCTTGGGTGAATCCAAATAAAATTTTTGCCATGAAGAAAATATATGAGAGGGAGAGTTCTCTTGAAGAAAAATTTTAAAATCACTCCCCTCAAGTCAAATAAAACCTTTTGAAAAATCCAATAAAAACTTGGGTGTCACGGCTTCTGGACAAGGAAGCGGTAGCTCGCCATGTTGGAGTCGTGGGCGTCCCACTCGCCGGAGCTCTGCTGCACCACCAGGTTCGAGTAACCGTAGCACAGGATGCGCCGGATGCCGAGTTCCTAGGCAAGCCGAAGGCCGTGCACAAGGGCTTCATATTCAGCGACGTTGTTGGAGGCGGCGAAGTGGATCTGAAGCGCGTACTTGAGCCGGTCGCCCTTGGGGGAGGACAGCACGATGCCGGCCCCTAGGCCGAGTCACATCTTCGAGCCGTCGAAGTGCATGCGCCAGTGCATCGAGTCCGGTGGCGGCGGCAGGTACTGGGTCTCAGTCCAGTCGACGAGGAAGTCGGCCAAAGCCTGGGACTTGATCGTGGTGCGGGGCATCTAGAGGATGGTGTGGCCGGCTAGATCGAGCGCCCACTTGGCGAACCGGCCAGAGGCATCCCGGCACCCGATGATCTCGCCAAGAGGGGCCGTGTTGACCACAGTGATGACATGCTCCTGGAAGTATTGCCTCAGCTTCTTGGCGGTGAAGTACACGCCATAACACATTTTCTGGTAGTGCGGGTAGTTCTGCTTCGAGGCGGAGAGCACCTCGCTCAGGTAGTAGACGGGACGCTGGACGGCTTGGACCTTGTCCTTCTCTGGTTGCTCGACCACCATCACCGTGCTGACCGACTGCGAGGTCACGGCGATATAGAGCAACAACGGCTCCTTCTCGGCCGGTGCGGCCAGGACTGGTGCGGTGCAGAGCATGCGCTTGAGATCCCGGAAGGCTTCGTCCGCCTGGGCGTTCCACTCGAACGGCATCGTCTTCTTCATCAGCTGATACCGGGGCAAGGCCCTCTCGCCCAGCCGGCTGAGAAACCGGCTGACCGAGGCCAAGCAGATGGTGAACTTCTGGACATCGCGCAGCCGAGCCGGCTTGTGCATGCGCTCGATGGCCTTGATCTTCTCCGGGTTTGCCTCAATGCCGCGCTCCGAGACGAGGAAGCCGAGTAGCTTTCCGGCCGGGACGCCGAAAACGCATTTCTCTGGGTTGAGCTTGACCTTGTATTCACGCAGGTTGGCGAAGGTTTCCTTCAAATCATCAAGGAGCGTGAGGTGCTGCTTGGTCTTCACCACGATGTCGTCCATGAAGACGTGGATGTTGCGGCCGAGTTGTGGCAGCAAGCATTTCTGCATGCAGCGCTGGAAAGTGGCGCCGGCGTTCTTTAAGCCGAACGACACGGTGATGTAGCAATACGCCTCGAAGGGCGTGGTGAAGGACGTCTTCAGGGCGTCGGCCGGGTCCAGCTTGATCTGATGATAGCCAGAGTAAGCATCCAGGAAGGACAGGAGCTCACACCCGGCAGTGGAGTCGATGACTTGGTCGATCCGCGGGAGGGCGAACAGGTCTTTGGGGCAGGCCTTGTTCAGGCTGGTGTAGTCGATGCACATGCGCCAGGTCTTGTTCTTCTTCAGGACGAGGACAGGGTTGGCCAGCCACTCGGGGTGAAACACTTCCATGATGAAGCCGGCCGCCAAGAGCTTGGCGACCTCTTCACCAATGGTCCTTCTCTTCTCTTCAGAAAAACGTCGTAGGGGTTGACGGACAGGCTTGGCGTCCTTGCGGACGTGGAATTTGTGCTCGGCGTACTTCCTCGGGATACCCGGCATGTCCTTGGGGGTCCATGCAAAAATATCCCGATTCTCACGGAGGAAGTCGACGAGCTCGCCTTCCTATTTGCTGTCGAGGCGGGTGCCCACAACAACGTACTTGCTGCAGCTGGGGTCCTCTGGGTTCAGCTTCACCTTCTTGGTCTCCTTGGAGGGCTTGAACGCGGCCTCATCGGCCGGCTCCTCAGTCGGGATCTGCGCGGCCGACACCACTTGGGCCAGGGCGACGATCCGGTCGAGTTGGCGCCGCTCCTCGGCTATGACCAACGACTCGGCTAGCTTGGCGCCGTCTTGGGCGCAGTCCAGGGACTTGCGGTAGTCGCCAGTGACGGTGATGAGGCCATTTGGACCCGGCAGCTTCATCTTCAGGTAGGCGTAGTGGGGGACCACCATGAATTTGGCGAGCGTGGGCCGGCCTAGCAGCACGTGGTACGCGCTGGATAGGTCCACCACCTCGAACCAGATCGGCTCGCGTCGGAAGTGGCTGCTGTCGCCGAACAAGACGTCGAGCCGGATCCGGCCAATCGGGGAGCAGGAGAGGCCGGGAACGATGTCGTGGAAGATCGTCCAGGTCAGCTCCAGGTCCCTGGCCTCGAGGCCGAGCTTGGTCATGGTGTCACGGTAGAGGATGTTGATGATGCTGCCGTCGTCGACGAGAACCCGGGAGAATTTGCACGTGTGTCGGGGCGTGATGATAGTGGGGTCGAGGACGAGGGCGTAACCACCCAGGTTTGGCATGACAGCCGGGTGGTCCTCCCGGGTCCAGGTGACCGGGCGCTCCGACCAATGCATGTACTCTGTCTTGGCCGGGATGACAGTGTTCACCTCCTGCCGAAGGAGGCGCTCGCTGCGCTTGTCGTCGCCGAGGCTGGTGAAGACGATGTAGGTCTCGTTCTGGGCCGGGTAGAGGTCGTCGCGCATCACGCTGCCAGCTGGAGGCGGGGGGCGGTGGGATGTCGCCCCTGGTGATGTGTTTGGTGATGGCGCACTATCGGAGCATGTGCGTGGACGGCCTCGCGCCGCTGTGGTGCTTGCAGGGAGCGTCGAGCATCTCGTCGAAGCTCATGGCGGGCTGCCATGCCATTTTGCCGGTGTTCCGGTGTTTGGCGGCCGGGTCGGCTGCTGGCGCCTGCTCGGCGGCCGCGACGAGCCGGTTGTCGTAGCGTTGGGCCGGTTGATCGGCTTTGCGCTTGTTGTTCTGTCGGTTGTGCTGCTGCCGGCTTCCCTCGCCGGCCGGCTTCGGAGGCGGCACCGGCTTTGCCTTGCCGGCTTCATCCAGTGCTACCTGGATCTTCATGGCGGAGTCAGCGTTGGCGTACTTGTCCGTCGTTATCGTGAGCGCGGCCATGGTGGCCGGCTCGGAGCGCAAGAGCTTGTGCTTGAGGAGGGTGCCGTCTCGGCACCCGTTGACGAAGTACTGGATAGCCTGGACTTCGTGGACGCCCTCGCAGCTGTTCCGGAGCTCGGTCCAGCGTGCGAGGTACTCGCGGCCGGTTTCTACCGGGCCCTGCACACACATGGCAAGCTGACTGGGGCGGCCGGGTCGCTTGTAGGTGTTGGTGAAGTTGCGCACGAAGGCTTGCTCGAAGTCGACCCACGCGTTGATGCTGCCAGCCGGCAGACTGTTCAACCAGGTGCGAGCCGACCCCTGGAGCATGAGAGGCGCATAGTGCACGGCGAGGCGGTGGTTACCGCCGGCGATGGCGATGGCGGTGGTGTAGTCGGTGAGCCAGTCCTCCGGCTTCACAGTGTCGTTGTACTTGGGGGTGTCGCGGGGGACCATAAACCCTTTGGTGAAGGGCTCGCCCCGGATGCGTGGCCCGAAGCACGCTGGTCCAACGGGGCCGGTCTCTTCCAGCTCCTAGGAGAGGGCGAGTTGGTCGAGGCGGTGACGAGCGTCGGTGTCGTTGATGGCGCGCGGGCCCAACCAGTCGGTGACCGCGCCGCGGTGAGCCGGGTCGCCTGCAGTCGGACGTCGGCCGGGTTGGAGCAGGGGGTCGAGGCGGTGCCGGGCCTCTAAGGCCGGCTCGTCCGCCATGTCACATCCTAGCTAGTTCATGCATTAGAGTGTTGCATCATGTCTATTTTTCACAGAAACCTGAAATGGGGATGCCAGAAACCCCCAGCACCCCCCCTGAAACAACTAGGGTTTACTAAAAATACTTTTCAATGAACCTGAAAGGCCCTCCATAAATGTTCACCATCTTTGGTTCTGGCTAAAACCTCTGCCAAAAATGGTTTCATATTTTTGGAGGCCATCTTGGATTTTTGCACAAACCATAAGTATTTGCATTTGGGCATTTTAAATCCTATAAATATTTTCAAATGCCCAAATAATCTTGAAGGTATTTTTAGGCTGTTGAGAATAATTTCAAAGGTGCCTCAGAATATTTTCAGGATTTTTCCAAATGAAATAGTATTTTTACTATTTCAAAACACAGAACAGAAATAAATAAAAAGAGAGAAAACAGAAAGCAGAAGGACTTACCTGGCAGCCCACCTGGCGGCCCAGCACTGTGCTGGCCCGCGCCAGTCAGCTGCCTGCTCTCGCCAGAGCAGGCAGAGAGGTGACGCCGGCGAGCGCGAGCTCGCCACGGCGCCACCTGCTTGCCGCCTTGCCCGTGGATGCGCTGGACGAACCCCTCGACGCGCCCCCGAGCCTCTGGACACCCCCATTCTCCCCCATCGCCTCTCCCTCGCCTTCCCCCACCATGGCCGACGCAGCCGCTGCCACCTCGCCGGAGTAGCCGCGCCCACCGTCGACCTCGCGCCGTCCCACCGTGTCCAACAGCTCCGCCGTCGCCCACTCCTTCGAGCAGGCCGAGCCCCGAGCGCTCGCTTGCCCCGAAGCCTCACCTCCGACCTCGCCTTCGCCGCTCACCGTCGGAGATCCCCTCCGCCGTCTCCATTGCAACAGCGCGCCTCCGACCTCGCCGTCCGCTCCGTCGCAACCGCCGTGAGCCTGGCCACCTTCCCATCCTCTCCTTTCTCTCTCTCGAGCTCCGTAGCCACCGCACGTAGCTCACCCGTACGCGCCGCCGCACGAGCTCGTCGCCGACGAAGCTCCGGCCATCTAACGGTCGCACCACCGTGGCCGTTAGCTCCACCGCATCGCAAGGGACCCGTAGCACCATCTCACGTCCCTCGCCGTGCTCTCTAGCAACGGATTCAACTACGGCCGTACCCCGGCAGCCGCACGGCTCGTCGCCGGCGTCGATTCCGGCGACCCCGAGCTCCACCACCACCACCAGTCGACGCGGTTTGCCCCCAGCTACACGTAGGTACTCTCCGCCGTCCATTTGGTCGCCGGAGGAGGGATCCCGCACTCCACCGCCGCGTCTGGACGTCGCCGGCGGCTAAACGCCGGCGAGTCAGCGTGGTTTGACAACAGGTTGACCCCCCCAGAGTCACTGACAAGTGGGGCCCGCCTGCTAGTTAATCTGAGTTAAAGTTAAAATTAATCCTAATTAGATAATTACCTAACAGTGACACTGACACAGGGGACCCACACGTCAGGTTTGACCTGGACGACCCCGTTGACCGCTGACGTCATCATGACACACTGCTGACGCATTAAGCAATTTAATTACTGGAATTATTCTTATATTGGAAATTCCAGAAATTATCACAAACTTCAAAAAATCATAGAAAATAATCTATAGCTCAGAATGAAAAGATTTATATATGAAAAATGATCAGAAAAATCCATTCTATCCATCTGTACTGGTTTCATGCATGTTTAAGCAAGTTAACCTACTGTTTATTGCAGAACAAGATAAAGCACTAACATGGGCCATTTATGAACTTGGAATTTGAATCTTTGATTCAAAATAGTCCAAACCCATCTGGCCTTAGTTGCATTAGCCCAATACATCCATCTTGCCATGTCTCATGCATGCATCATATTGTTGCACTTGCTTGGTGTTGATTGTGCTTCGGTATGCTCATTGTGGTAGGTTCTGCCTCCGAGGATATTCACGAGTATCCAACTGAAGGGCAGTATCCCACCACCACTCCGTCAGGCAAGCAACCCATTGATCATTTCGATACAAACCCATCTTCTCGCTTCTGCTCTCGTTTACTGCATTAAGACAACGCGATTCAAACTGCTGTGTGTTGCGGTAGTTGAACCCACTTTCCTTTGCATGACCTGTCATTGCCACAGTAACTAGATGAAACCCACTAGCATGTGTAGGAGTTGATTGAGCCATGTTGTGTTCCTACAATGCTATGCTTACTACGCTTAGAGTTGTGTCAGGTCTAGCTCATCAGGGTGATGAACTAGAGTGACAGTGTGTGTGTCGGTAATGAGAGTGAGGTGTTGAATACGATTTGGTAAAGGTATCGATGGGAGGCCGTGTAGGAGTACATGGTGGGTTGTTTCATTGAGACCGTCCCTAAGAACTGAGATCTGTATGCGTGATTTAAGATTCAGCTACTACCATGCATTGAGCCCGAAACCAATGGACCCCCTCGGCTTCTTAATCACCCTTGTCCTCTGTCCAGGAGTTGCACGTAGTTTCTGGTGTTTGTAGTAAGCTGGAGGCCGTGGACAGCGCTGACCAAGGGGTGGGCTGTGATGCGGTAGGCTCGTGGCACGGTGTACCGAGTCGCCCGTTTGGTGTCCGGGAACCCTGCACACATCGTTTGGGGCCGTATGTGGAAACCTCGGCCGGACTCCCTGCGGATGGAACCTAAATAGGCGATAAACCTGGACTAGAGACTCGAGTGTTTAGGTAGGCTATGGCCGACACCCACGTTGGGCTTCCGCTTGAAGGTTGCCGAGTACACGTCATGTAGCGACGATAAGTGGTGAGAGCGTGTGTGATGAAGTACACCCCTGCAGGGTATAAAACTATTCGAATAGCCGCGTCCGCGGTAAAGGACTACTTGGTCGCTTATGCAGTTCATAGACAAGTAAATGGATACTACTAAAAGCCTCAAGATAAGTGTGAGTACCGCGGATGGCCCTCTCGTGGGATGACGAGGGAGGATCCACGGTGGGGTATTGAGATGGTGATTAGTGGACTCGTGTGCGAAAACTATTTCACAAGTGGTGTATCGTAGGATAGCTTAGCCAAGAGTCAAAGCTGGCTTGCTGCAATAACCCCACTACCTTCTTGAGAATGAACATGTATAGTAGGATCTGTTGTAAGACTTGCTGAGTACCTTTGTACTCATGTTGCTTCAATTACTGTTTTCAGACGACAACACCGCCCCTTCTGATGGGTTCTACGTAGAACTCGACGACGACGAGTGACTTGCCACCCAGGTGGTGATCTAGGCTTGTGAAGGGCCTACGTAGATAGACAGGCTTCGTCAAGCCTTCTTTCTTTCTAGCGTCTGTACCCAGACAGTTTGCTTCCGCATGTGCTTGTATGATTGTATGACTTGAGTGTCGGGTCATGTGACCCCTATCTGTATGAACAAGTTATGTAAGGCTCTCCGGAGCCCTTTAAATGAAGTACTTGAGTTGTAGAGTTTTGTTGTGATGCCATGTTGTATTTGCACATATCGAGCATATTGTGTGTATGATTGAAATGCTTGGTATGTGTGGGATCCGACAATCTAGTTGTTTATCCTTGGCAGCCTCTCTTATGGGGAAATGTAGTCTAGTGCCTCCTTGAGCCATAGTAGTCCTCTACAGCCTGGTTCACCGGAGTCCTGCTAGCCCAGCACTACTGCTCTGGACACCTGACTGGCCGGCATGTGATTCATATCGTTCCTGTGTCTGTCCCTTCGGGGAAATGTCACGTGGTGACATCCGGAGTCCTGCCTAGCCTGCTACAGCCCGGGTTCCCGGAGTCTTGTTAGCCCAGTGCTACAGCCCGGATTCACACGCTGCTGACCGACACGTTCGATGTTGATTCATGTATGCCTGTCCCCATACGTTAGTGCCGCTTGGGGTTCACGACTAACCATGTCGGCCCGGGTTCTCTGTCATATGGATGCTAGCGACATTGTCATATACGTGAGCCAAAAGGCGCAAACGGTCCCGGGCCATGGTAAGGCGACACCCGTGGGAGTACCGTGCGTGAGGCCGAATGTGATATGAGGTGTTACAGGCTAGATTGGTGTGACTTGGAATCGGGGTCCTGACAGCGTTGGCATCAGAGCCGGACTGCCTATAGGTGCGATAAGCCAAACTGGTCGATGTCGAGTCTAGAAATGTTTTAGTTATATGTAGGGGAATTGATTGTGGGAGGGAACGTAAGGTGCTTTTACTCCTTTACCCCATGCCCTCTGATCTGAGTCATTCTCTTCTCATTCTACGTGGGTTAAGGACTAGGCTCTCTCCTCTCTATCAGGTTCACGTGTTACTAATCCGTAGTAACTTATAGGATTGTTGGTTCCATGCTTCGGTTCAGTCTCTACTACCCTGGTATGTTGTCGGTTGAACCAGAACCTTGACATGATGTTGTTGAGTGGTATTGCAAACTGTTGCGAATGTCTCAAATCCTTTTTCGAGCATTTACAGCCGTTATGCTGTCCGAGTTCTCCTAGAAATACTAATGCCTTGCATTATTTCGTGCTTTCAGATGGCCACCCGTTCCCAGAATCAAGTGGTTCGTCTGACCCGGTGCATCGGCGTACCTGGTCACACGGCCATGCTGGTCCGAGTGATGGTTGAGACAGGCTATCGTTGGTATCCCGAGTATACCGTTGAGGAGCAGTTCCGAGACTTTAATCAAAGTCAATATCTTTGCACAGTCAGGATCTACCCATCCTATCCTGGAGCCACTGAACCCCTCCATTGCTCCTATGGACTTGGGGTTACCGTCGAGATGTCCGTGCAGGACGCAGCTTACTCAATGGTGACTATCATGCGAGCCAGAACTGCCTTGCTTCAGAACACCGACTTCCACTATATGCCAGCAGCACTCCCTGGGGCACAGGGGTATTATCAGGCTACTTACTGTGATTCTACCCATGAGGACTCACTACTCCGCACCACCACCGAGATGCTTGAGGACAAGGACTGTGAGAATCGTGCCTTGCGAATGGAGCTCTTAAATGCTCGTGCTGATCACTGGGCCACTCTGACACGGTTTGCACCTGCCGTGCAGGCTGGGTACATGGACATGAGGGACTTGTACCCCGTGCGATCTAGTCTGCCAGAATGTATGGAATGGCATGATGTAGGAGGTATCACCCCTCCTCGTGGACCCCGTCTGCCACCGTTTGTTGGACCAAGGCCACACCTAAGTCCTTATGGACCGCAAGCTCCACAGGACCGACTGTTTCCAGATGATCATGTTCAGCTCCCACGACATGGTGGTGACTTCTATGAAGATTACTACGGAGACGTCTGAGTTGGTAGTAGTTCCACTAGTATTGTAACAGTTGTAATCTCCACAGTCCTGCGTGTCTTGTGGGATACGACTTGGTGTGTATCACGTTCCGAAGGTGTAGAAAAATAATGTATAGGAGCCTGGAATGCCTCTGATGAGATGTATCGTCTTTCATCGTAGTTGTACCTTAGCCTGGGCTTGTACTAAGCTATGTATGGCGTGTATGACCGTTGGTATATGTATGTTGCTATGTTACCATGTCATACTGATGATCATCTCTGCATTCCGTGTTATCCATTACATTCCGCATTTCCCTATCAAGATTTAGCCATCCTCGTCTAAACCGTTGCTTTGTTTCTCCTAGGATGGTTAACACCCGCAACAACCCTGCTGTCCAGGCGCAGGGTGAAGCCAATGCAGCCAGGGGGGAGAACCTGCCCCAACCGCCTTCACTGGCTGAAGTTATGCTGGAGGCAGAAAGAAACAAGCGTGAGACTAACCGCTTGCTAGAGCGAATTGAGCAGAATACTGCACGTCACCAGAGGAACGACCTGGTGTCCATCAATGACTTTATCAAGTTGTACCCACCGAAGTTTAATCATTCCGTCGAGCCCCTTGATGCGGATGATTGGCTTCGCAGCATCACCCATAAGCTACGTTCTGCCAACGTAGCCGAAGCTGATAAGGTTACCTACGCTGCCTATCACCTCGAAGGCCCTGCTAGCCTTTGGTAGGAAAACTTTGAGGCTATGCACCCAGCTGGCCAAATCACTACTTGGGCTGAATTCAGTGAGGCTTTCCGTGAGCATCACATTCCGGAGGGTCTCATAGATCGTAAGCGGGAGGAATTCTGCAACTTCACCCAAGGCAGACTGACCGTGGATGCATACAGCCGTGAGTTTGGAAATCTAGCGCGCTATGCTCCTGAAGAGGTATCCACCGACGCCAAGAAGCAGGCAAGGTTCCGCAAGGGACTTAGCCCCGAGCTTCGCCGTGATCTTCGTCTGCACGAGTGCACCTCCTTCCAGAAGTTGGTCAATAAGGCCATCAGTGCCGAGACAGGACAGACTGACTATGACGCTACACGCAAGCACTCTCGCGATTTTGGTTCCTCATCTGGCTCCGGATCCCAGAAGCGCCGGGTCTGGATTCCAAACACTGCTCTGCCACCCAGGTTCACTCCGAGGCCATCCTTCGAGGCGCCTCACCCCAACCAGCTGCATGCACCGCCCAAGGTCTATGGTGGCCCCGCTGCTAATGATGCTCCACGCCCCAATATTGTGACATGCTTCAAGTGTGGAGAAACGGGTCACTATTTGCGCGAGTGCCCCCGAAACAACCTCAATCAACCTGGACAGTCCGTTGGCCATGGTAAGCCAGCAGGAAAGACTTACTACGCCAAGCCAGCCACCACTGCACGTGGCCATGTCAACTATGTTTCAGCTGAAGAAACCCATGAGGATCCCAACGTCGTCCTTGGTACGCTCCTTGTTAATTGCCATCCGGCAACTGTTCTTTTCGATACTGGAGCATCTCATTCATTTATCTCTGAGAGCTATGCTCGATTACACAACACCACATTTTGTGACTTGCCCACCTCCATGGTAATTCAAACTCCTGGTTCTAAGTGGCAAACCTCTAGGATAAGCCATGGAAATGAAATTCTTGTCGACAAATTGGTCTTCCTTGCATCACTAATAGCTCTCAAGCCCTCGGACATAAACATCATCTTGGGTATGGACTGGATGTCAGCTCATTATGCTAAGATTGATTGCTCTACTAGAACTGTTCAACTCACCCATCCGTCGGGCAAGACAGTCAATGTTTTGACCCGAGTGTCTAAGCGTCAGCTCTATTCATTAAATGCCAACCCTCTTCCAGACCTCGAAGATGTGCCGGTAGTCCGTGACTTCCCGGATGTCTTCCCTGAAGAACTGCCAGGTATTCCACCTGACAGGGATGTTGAGTTCGTGATAGACCTTGTTCCAGGAACCGTCCCAATCTCTAGAAGACCCTATAAGATGGCACCCCTAGAGCTAGCCGAGCTTAAGAAACAACTCAATGAGTCCTTGAAAAAGGGTTTCATCCGTCCTAGTTCCTCTCCGTGGGCTTGCCCCGTCCTCTTCGTCAAGAAGAAGGATGGTACGGATTGGATGGTTGTAGATTACCGACCTGTCAACCTAGTCACCATCAAGAACAAGTATCCGCTCCCCAGGATCAACGACCTGTATGATCAGCTCGCTGGATCCTCAGTCTTCTCTAAAATGGATTTGAGGTTGGGCTACCATCAAATCAAAATCAAGAACGGGGACATTCCTAAAACGGCCTTTGTTACTCGATATGGCCAGTACGAGTATACTGTCATGTGCTTCGGTTTAACCAATGCTCCAGCCACCTTCTCTCGGTTAATGAACTCAATCTTCATGGAGTATTTGGATAAATTCGTCGTAGTATACCTCGATGATATACTCATCTACTCCAAGAACGAGGCAGAACATGCCGAGCATTTAAGGCTAGTACTGACGAAACTTCGAGAGCATCGCCTTTATGCTAAATTCTCTAATTGTGAATTCTGGTTGCCAGAAGTGACCTATCTAGGCCATGTAATCTCTGGTAAAGGTATTGCTGTCAATCCCGAGCAAGTTCAAGCCATCCTTGACTGGACTCCACCTGAATCGGTCAAGCAAGTTCGGAGTTTCCTTGGCTTAGCGAGCTACTGTCGCTGCTTCGTCGAGAATTTCTCCAAGGTTGCTAAACCTCTAACCGAACTCCTCAAGAAAGATACAAAGTTCGAGTGGACCCCACAGTGCGAGTTTAGCTTTCAGGAACTGAAAAGACGCCTGACATCTGCCCCCGTACTCATACCACCAGATTTTTCTAAGGACTTTGTTATCTATTGCGACGCCTCGCGACAAGGACTAGGTTGCATACTCATGCAAGATCGTCATGTGATTGCCTACGCTTCCCGACAGTTGCGTCCACATGAGGATAATTATCCCACACATGATCTAGAGCTTGCAGCCGTAGTCCATGCACTCAAAACATGGCGACATTACCTTCTCGGTAATCGTTGCGAGATTTTCACCGACCACCAGAGTCTGAAATACATTTTCACCCAACCGGATTTGAATCTTAGGCAAAGACGTTGGGTCGAGTTGATCACAGATTACGACTTAGGAATAACTTACACCCCGGGCAAAGCCAACGTCATGGCTGATGCGCTAAGCCGTAAATCCTATTGTAACAACTTGATGTTACAACAAAGTCAACCACTTCTCCACGAGGAATTCTGTAAGCTTAACCTTCACATTATTCCTCGAGGATTTCTATCCACCCTGGTGGCGAAACCTACCCTCACGGATCAGATCATCAAAGCTCAGAAGGTAGATCCGGGAATCTCCCATATTAAGAGAAACATCAAGAAAGGAGTTGTGGATTGTTTCTCCGTTGATGACCAAGGTGTTGTGTTCTTTGGAGACCGCCTAGTGGTTCCCAAGGTACGCAACCTGAGGCGATTGATCCTTAAGGAAGCTCATGAAACTCCTCTCACCATTCATCCCGGTAGTACTAAAATGTATCAAGACCTACGCCAGAGGTTTTGGTGGACTAGGATGAAGAGAGAAATTGCTCAATACATTGCTAATTGCGACGTCTGCCGTCGTGTTAAAGCAGAGCATCAACGGCCTGCTGGCACCCTTCAGCCTCTGGCTATTCCTGAATGGAAATGGGATAAAATCGGTATGGATTTCATTACCGGGTTTCCCAGGACCAAGAGAGGGAATAATGCTATCTTCGTTGTTGTCGATCGTCTTTCCAAAGTAGCCCACTTCCTACCTGTTCGTGAGAGTATAACCGCTAGCCAGCTAGCAGACTTGTACATCTCCCGAATAGTGTCTCTTCATGGTGTTCCATTGGAAATTAATTCAGACCGTGGAAGTCTCTTCACCTCTCGATTTTGGGAAAGTTTCCAAAATGCTATGGGAACTCGTCTCTCTTTTAGCACCGCCTTTCACCCTCAATCAAGTGGTCAGGTAGAACGAGTTAATCAAATTCTAGAAGATATGCTCCGAGCTTCTTTCATCTCGTTTGACATGGATTGGGAGAAATGCCTTCCATTCGCCGAGTTCGCTTATAACAACAGTTATCAAGCTAGCTTGGGCAAAGCCCCTTTCGAGGTTCTCTATGGACGAAAATGTCGAACGCCTCTTAACTGGTCAGAAACCGGGGAAAGACAACTCTTTGGCCCGGATATGATTCAGGAAGCAGAAGAGCAGGTTCGCATTATTCGTGAGAAATTGAAAACAGCCCAATCTCGCCAAAAGAGCCATTATGATCGCAAACATAAGGCTATGACTTTTGAGGTTGACGAGAAGGCTTACCTTCGGGTGACTCCTTTAAAGGGAACCCATCGATTCGGTATCAAAGGCAAATTGGCTCCTCGTTACATTGGACCCTTTTGCATTCTTGCCAAGCGAGGAGAAGTTGCCTACCAATTGGAACTACCTCCGCATCTTTCCAAGGTTCATGACGTCTTCCACGTTTCCCAACTCAGGCGTTGCTTCTCGGATCCTATCCGTGGAGTGGACCACGAAACGCTTCATCTCCAAGATAATCTCACATATCGGGAATATCCCGTTCGCATCCTTGATCAAGCCGAGCGTACCACTCGACGCCAAAACATCAAGTTTCTCAAAGTTCAATGGTCACACCATTCCGAGAAAGAAGCTACTTGGGAAAGGGAGGATCGTCTTCGACTTGAGTACCCCACCTTCTTCCCAACGGATCCTAAATCTCGGGACGAGATTCTTTCGAGTGGGGGTGAGTTGTCACATCCTAGCTAGTTCATGCATTAGAGTGTTGCATCATGTCTATTTTTCACAGAAACCTGAAATGGGGATGCCAGAAACCCCCAGCACCCCCCCTGAAACAACTAGGGTTTACTAAAAATCCTTTTCAATGAACCTGAAATGCCCTCCATAAATGTTCACCATCTTTGGTTCTGGCTAAAACCTCTGCCAAAAATGGTTTCATATTTTTGGAGGCCATCTTGGATTTTTGCACAAGCCATAAGTATTTGCATTTGGGCATTTTAAATCCTATAAATATTTTCAAATGCCCAAATAATCTTGAAGGTATTTTTAGGCTGTTGAGAATAATTTCAAAGGTGCCTCAGAATATTTTCAGGATTTTTCCAAATGAAATAGTATTTTTACTATTTCAAAACACAGAACAGAAATAAATAAAAAGAGAGAAAACAGAAAGCAGAAGGACTTACCTGGCAGCCCACCTGGCGGCCCAGCACTGTGCTGGCCCGCGCCAGTCAGCTGCCTGCTCTCGCCAGAGCAGGCAGAGAGGTGACGCCGGCGAGCGCGAGCTCGCCACGGCGCCACCTGCTTGCCGCCTCGCCCGTGGATGCGCTGGACGACCCCCTCGACGCGCCCCCGAGCCTCTGGACACCCCCATTCTCCCCCATCGCCTCTCCCTCGCCTTCCCCCACCATGGCCGACGCAGCCGCTGCCACCTCACCGGAGTAGCCGTGCCCACCGTCGACCTCGCGCCGTCCCACCGTGTCCAACAGCTCCACCGTCGCCCACTCCTTCGAGCAGGCCGAGCCCCGAGCGCTCGCTTGCCCCGAAGCCTCACCTCCGACCTCGCCTTCGCCGCTCACCGTCGGAGATCCCCTCCGCCGTCTCCATTGCAACAGCGCGCCTCCGACCTCGCCGTCCGCTCCGTCGCAACCGCCGTGAGCCTGGCCACCTTCCCATCCTCTCCTTTCTCTCTCTCGAGCTCCGTAGCCATCGCACGTAGCTCACCCGTACGCGCCGCCGCACGAGCTCGTCGCCGACGAAGCTCCGGCCATCTAACGGTCGCACCACCGTGGCCGTTAGCTCCACCGCATCGCCAGGGACCCGTAGCACCATCTCACGTCCCTCGCCGTGCTCTCTAGCAACGGATTCAACTACGGCCGTACCCCGGCAGCCGCACGGCTCGTCGCCGGCGTCGATTCCGGCGACCCCGAGCTCCACCACCACCACCAGTCGACGCGGTTTGCCCCCAGCTACACGTAGGTACTCTCCGCCGTCCATTTGGTCGCCGGAGGAGGGATCCCGCACTCCACCGCCGCGTCTGGACGTCGCCGGCGGCTAAACGCCGGCAAGTCAGCGTGGTTTGACCATAGGTTGACCCCCCAGAGTCACTGACAAGTGGGGCCCACCTGCTAGTTAATCTGAGTTAAAGTTAAAATTAATCCTAATTAGATAATTACCTAACAGTGACACTGACACAGGGGACCCACACGTCAGGTTTGACCTGGACGACCCCGTTGACCGCTGACATCATCATGACACACTGCTGACGCATTAAGCAATTTAATTACTGGAATTATTCTTATATTGGAAATTCCAGAAATTATCACAAACTTCAAAAAATCATAGAAAATAATCTATAGCTCAGAATGAAAAGATTTATATATGAAAAATGATCAGAAAAATCCATTCTATCCATCTGTACTGGTTTCATGCATGTTTAAGCAAGTTAACCTACTGTTTATTGCAGAACAAGATAAAGCACTAACATGGGCCATTTATGAACTTGGAATTTGAATCTTTGATTCAAAATAGTCCAAACCCATCTGGCCTTAGTTGCATTAGCCCAATACATCCATCTTGCCATGTCTCATGCATGCATCATATTTTTGCACTTGCTTGGTGTTGATTGTGCTTCGGTATGCTCATTGTGGTAGGTTCTGCCTCCGAGGATATTCACGAGTATCCAACTGAAGGGCAGTATCCCACCACCACTCCGTCAGGCAAGCAACCCATTGATCATTTCGATACAAACCCATCTTCTCGCTTCTGCTCTCGTTTACTGCATTAAGACAACGCGATTCAAACTGCGGTGTGTTGCGGTAGTTGAACCCACTTTCCTTTGCATGACCTGTCATTGCCACAGTAACTAGATGAAACCCACTAGCATGTGTAGGAGTTGATTGAGCCATGTTGTGTTCCTACAATGCTATGCTTGCTACGCTTAGAGTTGTGTCAGGTCTGGCTCATCAGGGTGATGAACTAGAGTGAAAGTGTGTGTGTCGGTAATGAGAGTGAGGTGTTGAATACGATTTGGTAAAGGTATCGATGGGAGGCCATGTAGGAGTACATGGTGGGTTGTTTCATTGAGACCGTCCCTAAGAACTGAGATCTGTATGCGTGATTTAAGATTCAGCTACTACCATGCATTGGGCCCGAAACCAATGGACCCCCTCGGCTTCTTAATCACCCTTGTCCTCTGTCCAGGAGTTGCACGTAGTTTCTGGTGTTTGTAGTAAGCTGGAGGCCGTGGACAGCGCTGACCAAGGGGTGGGCTGTGATGCGGTAGGCTCGTGGCACGGTGTACCGAGTCGCCCGTTTGGTGTCCGGGAACCCTGCACACATCGTTTGGGGCCGTATGTGGAAACCTCGGCCGGACTCCCTGCGGATGGAACCTAAATAGGCGATAAACCTGGACTAGAGACTCGAGTGTTTAGGTAGGCTGTGGCCGACACCCACGTTGGGCTTCCGCTTGAAGGTTGCCGAGTACACGTCGTGTAGCGACGATAAGTGGTGAGAGCGTGTGTGACGAAGTACACCCCCTTAGGGTATAAAACTATTCGAATAGCCGCGTCCGCGGTAAAGGACTACTTGGTCGCTTATGCAGTTCATAGACAAGTAAATGGATACTACTAAAAGCCTCAAGATAAGTGTGAGTACCGCGGATGGCCCTCTCGTGGGATGACGAGGGAGGATCCACGGTGGGGTATTGAGATGGTGTTTAGTGGACTCGTGTGCGAAAACTATTTCACAAGTGGTGTATCGTAGGATAGCTTAGCCAAGAGTCAAAGCTGGCTTGCTGCAATAACCCCACTACCTTCTTGAGAATGAACATGTATAGTAGGATCTGTTGTAAGACTTGCTGAGTACCTTTGTACTCATGTTGCTTCAATTACTATTTTCAGACGACAACACCGCCCCTTCTGATGGGTTCTACGTAGAACTCGACGACGACGAGTGACTTGCCACCCAGGTGGTGATCTAGGCTTGTGAAGGGCCTACGTAGATAGACATGCTTCGTCAAGCCTTCTTTCTTTCTAGCATCTGTACCCAGACAGTTTGCTTCCGCATGTGCTTGTATGATTGTATGACTTGAGTGTCGGGTCATGTGACCCCTATCTGTATGAACAAGTTATGTAAGGCTCTCCGGAGCCCTTTAAATAAAGTACTTGAGTTGTAGAGTTTTGTTGTGATGCCATGTTGTATTTGCACATATCGAGCATATTTTGTGTATGATTGAAATGCTTGGTATGTGTGGGATCCGACAATCTAGTTGTTTATCCTTGGCAGCATCTCTTATGGGGAAATGTAGTCTAGTGCCTCCTTGAGCCATAGTAGTCCGCTACAGCCCGGTTCACCGGAGTCCTGCTAGCCCAGCACTACTGCTCAGGACACCTGACTGGCCGGCATGTGATTCATATCGTTCTTGTGTCTGTCCCTTCGGGGAAATTTCACGTGGTGACATCCGGAGTCCTGCCTAGCCTGCTACAGCCCGGTTTCCCGGAGTCCTGTTAGCCCAGTGCTACAGCCCGGATTCACACGCTGCTGACCGACACGTTCGATGTTGATTCATGTATGCCTGTCCCCATACGTTAGTGCCGCTTGGGGTTCACGACTAGCCATGTCGGCCCGGGTTCTCTGTCATATGGATGCTAGCGACATTGTCATATACGTGAGCCAAAAGGCGCAAACGGTCCCGGGCCATGGTAAGGCGACACCCGTGGGAGTACCGTGCGTGAGGCCGCAATGTGATATGAGGTGTTACAGGCTAGATCGGTGTGACTTGGAATCGGGGTCCTGACACGCCAAGCCACCAGGGCCTCGCAGACGTCCTCGACAAGGATTTTGCCGGGGACTTCATCTTCTGGCCTTCACAAAGATCTGCATGCCTCTACACGCGCGCACCTGGGTCTTGGCCTTAACATTGTCGATGGTGTCAGAGCTCTCAACCTCAAGGGTGGTGCTCTTGTTAGTGTTCTGTAAGTCGTCCCGGCGAAGATCTTGCCGGGGTCTCGCAAGTAGTCCCGGCAAGGATCTTGCCGGGGGTCTAGCTCGTCATCTGTTCTCCGGTCTCTGGCTTGACCGCTTCTCTTCGCCTTGTATCTCGTTTTTATCCTCGATCGCGTTCTTCATGCCTCGACATGCGTGGGGCTACGACTACCCGTGCACAAGTATGGGATGCTAAAGGGCCCAAACTTTAGTACACCGACAAGAGCCCCCGGTCCTGGGCCATGCACGAGCGCGGAGCATCATTGGGCCAGGCCCAAACAGTGCATGGGCACGCGTGGCAGGGTATAACTGCTATAATCTTCTCGTCTGCTGCGCTTCCCCATGATCTGTACTGAGTGCGCGGTGTGGGGGTCGTGCATGGAACGGTTGCAGCACGCTTGTGCCTGCGCCAATGCCTTCACATCGAACAGTAAAGAGGTAGCCCCGCGCCTTCCCCATAAAAAGAGGAATCTGCAGGGGCGCTGCTCATTTACCCCTTTCTCCCATTCCAATCTAGGAAACTGCTATCTCCTTCTTCTTCCTCGAGCCCAATCCAGAGCCTCCTTCTCCGCCCATCGCCACCACACCCTCACCACTTTCAGTCCCCTCGCCCTCCGTCGGCTGCTATGGCGCCCAAAAACAAAGGCAAGGGAGCGCTCAAGGTGAGCGAGGGGGAAGTGGTGCCGGAGGGCGAGCTGGTGACGATGCGGAGGGAGCACGTCATCTTCGCTCCTGGGCTCGATGCGTGCGTGCTCAAGGATCGGTACTAGTTCATGTGGGGGAGGGAGACAATGGGGCATCCCGCCACCCGCGTCATCCCTGGACCCAACGGCGTGCCAGGTCCAGATAGATTCCACTTTTTTGTTGATTATCTCTACTGCGGGCTCTGCCCCCCATTCTCGGATTTCTTCATCGACATCATGTATACCTTTGGCTTCCATCTTTTGGAATTCACGCCGAACGCCGTGGCGTGTATGCATATCTTTGCCCACCTCTGTGAGAATTTCGCCGGGGTGATCCCCAACACGGCGCTCTTCCACCACTATTTCATCCTCCGCATCCAGCAGGAGGAACGCTATCCGGCTATGTCACCTGGATCCCGAGGGCTTCTTGCAAGGAGACGTGCCCAAACGGGACCCAGAAGGAGAAGTGGGACGAATGGCGGCACAAGTGCTGCTGGATTGTGGAGAAGGAGCCGCATCCATTTTGCGCCCCCCCCCCCCCCCGGCAAGCGCAAGTGGTCCGTCGTGGCAACTGGGGCAACCTCGACCCTCGGGACAAGATGCTCACAGTCACCACCACCAGAATCCACCGCCTCAAAACTGCCGAGCTCACCCTGGAGAAGATCGGGGCCGATTTCCTCCGCCGCCGTATCGCCCCTCTGCATAACAAAGGGAGGCTGGCTTAGGAGTTCCGGAATGCGGCAGATATTATGAGCTTGCGCCCTGGCCTGAATCAAAACTTCAAAGTGATGCAGCACACGTCCCTCTGCTCAAAGTTGTTCCAGCTCAAGGTCGACAAGCCCGGCAAGGCTAAAAAAGCCGGCAAGGCTGAGGAGGCCGACAAGCCGTTCAGGTTGCCGGCGGCCGTGGTCCCCCTGTGCAACAACTCCGCCCGGTCCTCCATCTTTGCTATGATGCCAGAGTTCAACGCTCACGGCCTTGATCAGAGCTGGAGCCAGATGAGGTGCGGGTGCAAGAGTTCTTCAACAGCTTGTCGGAGCGGCCTGTCCGTGAGGAAAAGAAACTCGTCCGCGACACCACCAATGAAGAGGTGGCATACATCGCCAGCAGGGCGGAAGAGGCAGCTCTTGTCGCGGCAGCCGGCAGCGCTGGCTTCCAGGAAAGCAAGGCTCGGGCTGAAGAAGATTTTGCTGAGCAGGCGGAGTCCACCGGGGAGCACAGCGGCGCCGCCAGGGGGGCCTTCTGCCGAGGAGGCGGCCGATGACACGGCTGAAGAGGAGCTGCCCGAGGAGCCCCCAGTCCAGGGGAGGAAGCGCGTCCTCCGGCGGTTTGGCTCTAGCGAGCCAGTGTGGCGAGCCTCCTCGCCTGGAGAGGTCCCCATCAAGAGGGCGACCGGCAAGGCCGCACAGCGGCAAGAGGCCCAGGCGCACCCTGTGCGCCATACGAGGCGCACAGCCACGGCGGCAAAGGAAGCAGCGGTCGCCGCCTCTGCCACGGCCAAGCGGCCCAGGCCTCCATCTCCACACCTCCGCATGGACACCATACCAGAGGCCGACTACGAACTCTCTTCCATGAGCCCGAACAGGAGGAGGCCAGAGGAAGAGGATGAAGAAAGGGATGAGTAAGTGCTCCACCACCTTCTCCGTTTCCTGAATTTCTGTTTTGGTTATTTCGCATGACTCGACCTCGTCTTGGCTTGCCTCTGTAGGGACACGGAGACATTGGCACAGAGGATGGCGAAGAGGGCCAAGACCTCGACGGGCGACGAGCCCCCGGCAAGCACCTCAAGCGCGCCGGAGGTGATCACGAGCAGCCCGAGCCCTAGTCCACGACGCAGCCCCCGACTCAGCCCCCAGCGTGAGTTCATTACCCACTTTCCGCTGCCGAGCGCTGGGGTGTGTCTCTTCACCGTTAACCTTGCCGGGTTTGCAGGGGAAGAGCGGCAACAGAGGGGCCGTCAAGGGCTGCCCCCAACACGCCTCCTCCATCTACCACCACACCACCCAGGGAGGGGTCCCCTGCAAGGGCTTCTACCGGCGAGCCCATGCCGCCCAGGGAGAGATCCCCGGCAAGGCCCTCCCTCGATGAGCCCACGCGTGCGGAGGGAGAGTTGGCAAGAACAGGTGTCCGCGGCCCCATCCCGGCAACAAGCGTTGGCGGGGAGGGAGACACACCTCCCCAACTCGTCGTAGGTAAGCCACCCTGCTCATGATCTTGACCAGTTCCCCGGTGTAATTTCTTTTTGCTTCAAACTCCGATCCTGGTTTCATCCTCTTCTCCACCTTGGTTTTCAGACCTCTCCTCGGTGGGTCAGATGGATGTCGATGGCACCATCGAGGAGATCGCCAAGGATGCCGCCACTAAGGCTGACAAGGTTGCAGCCGACGAGGCCACCAAGGAAGCACATGAAGAGGCTCCCAAGGGGTCTGCCGGGGAGGCCAGCGAGGAGACCGGCGACCACACTGATGGCATCCCTGCCTCAGGAGCGCCTGGCGCTACATTGGTTCCGG
Source organism: Aegilops tauschii subsp. strangulata (assembly GCF_002575655.3). NCBI lineage: Eukaryota > Viridiplantae > Streptophyta > Magnoliopsida > Poales > Poaceae > Aegilops > Aegilops tauschii. Next base: position 71,812,971 of record NC_053039.3, on the reverse strand, counting down.
AGTCCTCGACTGCCGGGGAGACAGTGGTTGACGACCAACCTTCCACCTCCGAAGCCCCCACCTTGAGCAGATACCTGAAGATCAGCGAGGATTTGTTTGTCAGCATCCCGGGGACGGCAAGCACCGGAGCGCCTGCCGAGGGGGAGGTTTTTGACAAAGAGGTCATCGCTGCCGCCTCATACGTCTCCAATGTATCTATAATTTTTTATTGTTCCATGCTATTATATTATCTGTTTTGGATGTTTAATGGGATTTATTATGCACTTTTATATTATTTTTGGGACTAACCTATTGTTTTCATGTGGCAAACAGGAGGTACCACAAGGCCCAAGTTGCTTAGCAAAGATCTCGTTAATGCTTGGCTTCCTAAAACCAACCGAAGGCCCAGTGCAAATTGCTGTTTTTTCCCTATTTCGGTGTTTCACAGAAAAGGAATATCAAACGGAATCCAAACGGAATGAAACCTTCGCGAGGATCGTTTTTGGAACAAACGCAATCCAGGAGACTTGGAGTGGACGTCAAGGAAGCAATGAGGCGGCCACGAGGTAGGAGGGTGCGCCCAGGGGGTAGGCGCACCCCCCACCCTCATGGGCCCCTCGTGGCTCCACCGACCTACTTCCTTCGCCAATATATATTCATATACCCTGAAAACATCCAGGAGCACCAAGAAACCCTATTTCCACCACCACAACCTTCTGTACCCGTGAGATCCCATCTTGGGGCCTTTTCCGACGCTCCACCGGAGGGGGAATCGATCACGGAGGGCTTCTACATCAACACCATAGCCTCTCTGATGATGTGTGAGTAGTTTACCACAGACCTTCGGGTCCATAGTTATTAGCTAGATGGCTTCTTCTCTCTCTTTGGATCTCAATACAAAGCTCTCCTCGATTCTCTTGGAGATCTATTCGATGTAATTCTTTTTGCAGTGTGTTTGTCGACATCCGATGAATTGGGGGTTTATGATCAAGATTATCTATGAACAATATTTGATTCTTCTCTGAATTCTTATATGCATGATTTAGTATCTTTGCAAGTCTCTTCAAATTATCAGTTTGGTTTGGCCTACTAGATTGATCTTTCTTGCAATGAGAGAAGTGCTTAGCTTTGGGTTCAATCTTGCGATGTCCTTTCTGTTGGAAATATGCCCTAGAGGCAATAATAAAATGGTTATTATTGTATTTCCTTGTTCATGATAATTGTCTATTGTTCATGCTATAATTGTATTAACTGGAAACCGTAATACATGTGTGAATACATAGACCACAACATGTCCCTAGTAAGCCTCTAGTTGACTAGCTCGTTGATCAATAGATGGTTATGGTTTCCTAACCATGGACATTGGATGTCATTGATAACGGGATCACATCATTAGGAGAATGATGTGATGGAGAAGACCCAATCCTAAGCATAGCACAAGATCGTGTAGTTCGTTTGCTAAGAGCTTTTCTAATGTCAAGTATCGTTTCCTTAGACAATGAGATTGTGCAACTCCCGGATACCGTAGGAATGCTTTGGGTGTACCAAACGTCACAACGTAACTGGGTGGCTATAAAGGTACACTACAGGTATCTCCGAAAGTGTCTGTTGGGTTGGTACGAATCGAGACTGCGATTTGTCACTCCGTATGACGGAGAGGTATCTCTGGGCCCACTCGGTAATGCATCACCATAATGAGCTCAATGTGACTAAGTAGTTAGTCACGGGATCATGCATTACGGAACGAGTAAAGTGACTTGCCGGTAACGAGATTGAACGAGGTATTGGGATACCGACGATCGAATCTCGGGCAAGTAACATACCGATTGACAAAGGGAATTCTATACGGGATTGATTGAATCCCCGACATCGTGGTTCATCCGATGAGATCATCGTGGAACATGTGGGAGCCAATATGGGTGTCCAGATCCCGTTATTGGTTATTGGCCGGAGAGGTGTCTCGGTCATGTCTGCATGGTTCCCGAACCCGTAGGGTCTACACACTTAATGTTCGGTTACGCTAGAGTTGTTATGGGAAATAGTATGTGGTTACCGAAGGTTGTTCGGAGTCCCGGATGAGATCCCGGACATCACGAGAAGTTCCGGAATGGTCCGGCGGTGAAGATCGATATATTGGACGAAGGGTATTGGAGTCCGAAAGTGTTCCGGGGGTACCAGGCTATGGCCAGCATGACTGAAAGGTGTTTCGGGAGCCCCGGCAAGTGTTGGAGGGCCTCATGGGCCAAAGGGGAAGGGGCAAACCAGCCCACTAAGGGGTGGTGCGCCCCCCACACCCTTTCCCACGTTACTTGGAGAGGTGGGGCGCCTCCACCTGGCTTGGGAGGCAAGCCTCCACCTGCTTGGCTTGGGGGGGCAAGTATCCCTAGGATTTTCCCTAGGGAGATCCAATCTGCTTGGCCGCCGCCCCCTAGGGGAAACCCTAGGGCGCCTCCCCCTCTCCCCTTGCCCCTATATATAGTGGAGGGGTGGGAGGGCAGCCGCACCTCTTCCCTGGCGCAGCCCTCCCTCCTCATACACCTCCTCCTCCTCCTTCGTAGTGCTTAGCGAAGCTCTGCCGGAGAACCACGAGCTCCATTGCCACCACGCCGTCGTGCTGCTGGAGTTCTCCCTCAACTTCTCCTCTCCCCTTGCTGGATCAAGAAGGAGGAGACGTCCCCGGGCTGTACGTGTGTTGAACGCGGAGGCGCTGTCCGTTCGGTGCTAGATCGGATCTTCTGCGATTTGAATCGCTGCGAGTACGACTCCATCAACCGCGTTCTTGTAACGCTTCCGCTTGGCGATCTTCAAGGGTATGAAGATGCACTCCCTCTCTCTCGTTGCTAGCATGTCCTAGATTGATCTTGGTGACACGTAGGAAAATTTTGAATTATTGCTACGTTCCCCAACAGTGGTATCAGAGCTAGGTCTATGTGTAGATTCTATGCACGAGTAGAACACAAAGTAGTTGTGGGCGATGATTTGTTCAATCTGCTTACCGTTACTAGTCTTATCTTGATTCGGCGGCATTGTGGGATGAAGCGGCCCGGACCGACCTTACACGTACACTTACGTGAGACTGGTTCCACCGACTGACATGCATTTGATGCATAAGGTGGCTAGCGGGTGTCTGTTTCTCCCACTTTAGTCGGATCGGATTCAATGAAGAGGGTCCTTATGAAGGATAAATAGCAATTGGCATATCACCGTTGTGGCTTTTGTGTAGGTAAGAAACGTTCTTGCTAGAAACCCATAGCAGCCACGTAAAACATGCAACAACAATTAGAGGACGTCTAACTTGTTTTTGCAGGGTATGCTATGTGATGTGATATGGCCAAAAGGATGTGATGAATTATATATATGTGATGTATGAGATTAATCATGTTCTTGTAATAGGAATCACGACTTGCATGTCGATGAGTATGACAACCGGCAGGAGCCATAGGAGTTGTCTTAATTTATTGTATGACCTGCGTGTCAATGAAAACGCCATGTAATTACTTTACTTTATTGCTAACCGTTAGCCATAGTAGTAGAAGTAATAGTTGGCGAGACAACTTCATGAAGACACAATGATGGAGATCATGGTGTCATGCCGGTGACGAAGGTGATCATGCCGCGCCTCGAAGATGGAGCTCAAAGGCGCAAGATGATATTGGCCATATCATGTCACTTTATGATTTGCATGTGATGTTTGTCATGTTTACATCTTATTTGCTTAGAACGACGGTAGCATAAATAAGATGATCCCTCTCTAAAATTTCAAGAATGTGTTCCCCCTAACTGTGCACCATTGCGAAGGTTCGTTGTTTCGAAGCACCACGTGATGATCGGGTGTGATAGATTCTAACGTTCGCATACAACGGGTGTAAGCTAGATTTACACATGCGAAACACTTAGGTTGACTTGACGAGCCTAGCATGTACAGACATGGCCTCGGAACACAATAGACCGAAAGGTCGAACATGAGTCGTATAGTAGATACGATCAACATGGAGATGTTCACCGATGATGACTAGTCCGTCTCACGTGATGATCGGACACGGCCTAGTTGACTCGGATCATGTATCACTTAGATGACTAGAGGGATGTCTATCTGAGTGGGAGTTCATTAAATAATTAGATGAACTTAATTATCATGAACATAGTCAAAAGGTCTTTGCAAATTATGTCGTAGCTTACGCTTTAGTTCTACTATTTAAGATATGTTCCTAGAGAAAATTTAGTTGAAAGTTGATAGTAGCAATTATGCGGACTGGGTCCGTAAACTGAGGATTGTCCTCATTGCTGCACAGAAGGCTTATGTCCTTAATGCACCGCTCGGTGTGCTGAACCTCGAGCGTCGTTTGTGGATGTTGCGAACATCTGACATACACGTTTTGATGACTACGTGATAGTTCAGTGCGTAATGTTGAACGGTTTAGAATTGAGGCACCGAAGACATTTTGAAATGTCGCGGAACATATGAGATGTTCCAAGAGCTGAAATTGGGATTTTAGGCTCGTGCCCACGTCAAGAGGTATGAGACCTCTGACAAGTTTCTTAAGCCTGCAAACTAAGGGAGAAAAGCTCAACCGTTGAGCATGTGCTCAGATTGTCTGAGTACTACAATCGCTTGAATCGAGTGGGAGTTAATCTTCCAGATGAGATAGTGATGGTTCTCCAAAGTCACTGCCACCAAGCTACTAGAGCTTCGTGATGAACTATAACAAATCAGGGATAGATATGATGATCCTTGAGCTATTCGCGATGTTTGACACCACGAAAGTAGAAATCAAGTAGGAGCATCAATTGTTGATGGTTAGTAAAACCACTAGTTTCAAGAAGGGCAAGGGAAAGAGGGGATACTTCATGAAACGGCAAATCAGTTGCTGCTCTAGTGAAGAAACCCAAGGTTGAACCCAAACCCGAGACTAAGTGCTTCTGTAATGAGGGGAACGGTCACTGAAGCAGAACTACCCTAGATACTTGGTAGATGAGAAGGAGGCAAGGTCGACAGAAGTATATTGGATATACATTATATTAATGTGTACTTTACTAGTACTCCTAGTAGCACCAGGGTATTAGATACCGGTTCGGTTGCTAAGTGTTGGTAACTCGAAATAAAGGGCTACGGAATAAACGGAGACTAGCTAAAGGTGAGATGACGATATGTGTTGGAAGTGTTTCCAAGGTTGATGTGATCAAGCATCGCATGCTCCCTCTACCATCGAGATTGGTGTTAAACCTAAATAATTTTTATTTGGTGTTTGCGTTGAGCATAGACATGATTGGATTATGTTTAACGCAATACGGTTATTCATTTAAGGAGAATAATGGTTACTCTGTCTATTTGAATAATACCTTCAATGGTCTTGCACCTAAAATAAATGGTTTATTGAATCTCGATCGTAGTGATACACATGTTCATGCCAAAAGATATAAGATAGTAATGATAGTACCACATACTTGTGGCACTGCCACTTGAGTCATATTGGTATAAAACGCATGAAGAAGCTCCATGTTGATGGATCTTTGGACTCACTCGTTTTTGAAAAGATTGAGACATGCGAACCATGTCTATTAGTATATATGCATGAAGAAAGTCCATACAGATGGATCGTTTGGACTCACTTGATTTTGAATCACTTGAGACATGCAAATCATACCACATGGGCAAGATGACTGAAAGGCCTCGTTTTCAGTAAGATGGAACAAGAAAGCAACTTGTTGGAAGTAATACATTTTGATGTGTGCAGTCCAATGAGTGTTGAGGCATGCAGTGGGTATCGTTATGTTCTTGCTTCACAGATGATTTGAGTAGATGCTGAGTATATTTACTTGATGAAACACAAGTCTGAATTATTGAAAGGTTCAAGTAATTTCAGAGTGAAGTTGAAGATCGTCGTGACAAGAGGATAAAATGTCTGTGATATGATCATAGAGATGAATACTGAGTTACGAGTTTGGCACACAATTAAGAAATTGTGGAAATTGTTTCACGACTAATACCGCCTAGAGCACCATAGTGTGATGGTGTGTCCGAACATCATAACTGCACTCTATTGGATATGGTGCATACCATGATGTCTCTTATCGAATTACACTATCGTTTATGGGTTAGGCATTAGAGACAACCGCATTCACTTTAAATAGGGCACCACGCAATTCCGTTGAGACGACACCGTATGAACTATGGTTTAGAGAAACCTAAGCTGTCATTTCTTAAAAGTTTGGGGCTGCGACGCTTATGTGGAAAAGTTTCAGGCTGATAAGCTCGAACCCAAAGCGGATAAATGCATCTTCATAGAATACCCAAAACAGTTGGGTATACCTCCTATTTCAGATTCGGAAGCAAAGTGATTGTTTCTAGAAACAGGTCCTTTCTCGAGGAAAAGTTTCTCTCGAAAGAATTGAGTGGGAGGATGGTGGAGACTTGATGAGGTTATTGAACCATGACTTCAACTAGTGTGTAGCAGGGCACAGGAAGTTGTTCCTGTGGCACCTACACCAATTGAATTGGAAGCTTATGATAGTGATCATGAAACTTCGGATCAAGTCACTACCAAACCTCGTAGGACGACAAGGATGCATGCTACTTCAGAGTGGTACGTAATCATGTCTTGGAAGTCATGTTGCTAGACAACAATGAACCTACGAGCTATGGAGAAGCGATGATGGGCCCGGATTCCGACGAATGGCTCGAGGCCATAAAATCCGAGAGAGGATCCATGTATAAAAACAAAGTGTAGACTTTGGAAGAAGTACTTGATGGTCGTAAGGCTATTGGGTGCAGATGGATTTTAAAAGGAAGACAGATAATGATGGTAAGTGTCACCATTAAGAAAGCTCGACTTGTCATTAAGATGTTTTCCGGCAAGTTCAAGGAGTTGACTGCGATGAGACTTTCTCACTCGTAGCGATGCTAAGAGTCTGTTGGAATTATATTAGCAGTTACTGCATTATTTATGAAATCTTGCAGATAGGATGTCAAAACATTGTTTCCTCAACGATTTTCTTGAGGAAAGGTTGTATGTGATACAACCAGAAGGTTTTGTCAATCCTGAAAGATGCTAACAAGTATGTGAAGCTCCAGCAATCCTTCTAAGGATTGGAGTAAGCATCTCCAAGTTGGAATGTACGCTTTGATGAGATGATCAAAGATTTTGGGTTTTTACAAAGTTTATGAGAAACTTGTATTTCCAAAGAAGTGAGTGGGAGCACTATAGAATTTATGATGAGTATATGTTGTTGACATATTGTTGATCAGAAATGATGTAGAATTTCTGGAAAGCATACAGGGTTATTTGAAAAGTGTTTTTCAATGGAAAACCTGGATTAAGCTACTTGAACATTGAGCATCAAGATCTATAAGGATAGATCAAAAACGCTTAATAGTACTTTCAAATGAATACATACCGTGACAAGATTTTGAAGGAGTTCAAAATAGATCAGCAATGAAGGAGTTCTTGGCTGTGTTACAAGGTGTGAGTATTGAGTAAGACTCAAGACCTGACCACGGCAGAAGAGAAAGAAAGGACGAAGGGCGTCCCCTATGCTTTAGACGTAGGCTCTACAGTATGCTATGCTGTGTACCGCACCTGAAGTGTGCCTTGCCATGAGTTAGTCAAGGGGTACAATAGTGATCCGAGAATGGATCACATGACAGCGGTCGAACTTATCCTTAGTAACTAGTGGACTAAGGAATTTTCTCGATTATGGAGGTGGTAAAAGAGTTCGTCGTAAAGGGTTACGTCGATACAAACTTTGACACTAATCCGGATGACTCTGAGTAGTAAACCGGATTCGTATAGTAGAGCAGTTATTTGGAATAGCTCCAAGTAGCGCGTGGTAGCTGCATCTACAAGATGACATAGAGATTTGTAAAGCACACGCGGATCTGAAAGGTTCAGACCCGTTGACTAATAACCTCTCTCACAAGCAAGATATGAACAAACCCCATGGGTGTTGGATTCATTACAATCACATAGTGATGAGAACTAGATTATTGACTCTAATGCAAGTGGGAGACTATTGGAAATATGCCCTAGAGGCAATAATAAAATGGTTATTATTATATTTCCTTGTTCATGATAATTGTCTATTGTTCATGCTATAATTGTATTAACTGGAAACCGTAATACATGTGTGAATACATAGACCACAACATGTCCCTAGTAAGCCTCTAGTTGACTAGCTCGTTGATCAATAGATGGTTATGGTTTCCTGACCATGGACATTGGAAGTCATTGATAACGGGATCACATCATTAGGAGAATGATGTGATGGACAAGACCCAATCCTAAGCATAGCACAAGATCGTGTAGTTCGTTTGCTAAGAGCTTTTCTAATGTCAAGTATCATTTCCTTAGACCATGAGATTGTGCAACTCCCGGATACCGTAGGAATGCTTTGGGTGTACCAAACATCACAACGTAACTGGGTGGCTATAAAGGTACACTACAGGTATCTCCGAAAGTGTCTGTTGGGTTGGTACGAATCGAGACTGCGATTTGTCACTCCGTATGACGGAGAGGTATCTCTGGGCCCACTCGGTAATGCATCATCATAATGAGCTCAATGTGACTAATTAGTTAGTCACGGGATCATGCATTACGGAACGAGTAAAGTGACTTGCCGGTAACGAGATTGAACGAGGTATTGGGATACCGACGATCGAATCTCGGGCAAGTAACATACCGATTGACAAAGGGAATTGTATACGGGATTGATTGAATCCCCGACATCGTGGTTCATACGATGAGATCATCGTGGAACATGTGGGAGCCAATATGGGTATCCAGATCCCGCTATTGGTTATTGGCCGGAGAGGTGTCTCGGTCATGTCTGCATGGTTCCCGAACCCGTAGGGTCTACACACTTAAGGTTCGGTTACGCTAAAGTTGTTATGGGAAATAGTATCTGGTTACCGAAGGTTGTTCGGAGTCCTGGATGAGATCCCGGACATCACGAGGAGTTCCGGAATGGTCCGGCGGTGAAGATCGATATATTGGACGAAGGGTATTGGAGTCCGGAAGTGTTCCGGGGGTACCAGGCTATGGCCAGCATGACTAAAAGGTGTTTCGGGAGCCCCGGCAAGTGTTGGAGGGCCTCATGGGCCAAAGGGGAAGGGGCAAACCAGCCCACTAAGGGGTGGTGCGCCCCCCACACCCTTTCCCACGTTACTTGGGGAGGTGCGGCGCCTCCACCTGGCTTGGGAGGCAAGCCTCCACCTGCTTGGCTTGGGGGGCAAGTCTCCCTAGGATTTTCCTAGGGAGATCCAATCTGCTTGGCCGCCGCCCCCTAGGGGAAACCCTAGGGCGCCTCCCCCTCTCCCCTTGCCCCTATATATAGTGGAGGGGTGGGAGGGCAGCCGCACCTCTTCCCTGGCGCAGCCCTCCCTCCTCATACACCTCCTCCTCCTCCGTAGTGCTTAGCGAAGCTCTGCCGGAGAACCACGAGCTCCATTGCCACCACGCCGTCGTGCTGCTGGAGTTCTCCCTCAACTTCTCCTCTCCCTTGATGGATCAAGAAGGAGGAGACATCCCCGGGCTGTACGTGTGTTGAACGCGGAGGCGCCGTCCGTTCGGCGCTAGATCGGATCTTCCGCGATTTGAATCGCTGCGAGTACGATTCCATCAACCGCGTTCTTGTAACGCTTCCACTTGGCGATCTTCAAGGGTATGAAGATGCACTCCCTCTCTCTCGTTGCTAGCATGTCCAAGATTGATCTTGGTGACACGTAGGAAAATTTTGAATTATTGCTACGTTCCCCAACACTTTCCCAGTGACAGCAGGGGCAGCAAGGCATGTATTTTATTGTTGCCATCAAGGATAAAAAGATGGGGTTTATATCATATTGCTTGAGTTTATCCCTCTACATCATGTCATCCTGCCTAATGCGTTACTCTGTTCTTATGAACTTAATACTCTAGATGCATGCTGGATAGCGGTCGATGTGTGGATTAATAGTAGTAGATGCAGAATCGTTTCGATCTACTTGTCACGGACGTGATGCCTATGTTCATGATCATGCCTAGATATTCTCATAACTATGCACTTTTCTATCAATTGCTCGACAGTAATTTGTTCACCCACCGTAGAATATGCGATCTTGAGAGAAGCCACTGGTGAAACCTATGGCCCCCGGGTCTATTTTCCATCATATTATTTTCCTATCAACTAGCTATTTCTATCATTGTATATTTTGCAATCTTTACTTTTCAATCTATACAACAAAAATACCAAAAATATTTATCTTATTATCTTTATCAGATCTCACTTTTGCAAGTGGCCGTGAAGGGATTGACAACCCCTTTATCGCGTTGGTTGCAAGGTTCTTGATTGTTTGTGCAGGTACTAGGTGATTTGCGTGTATCCTCCTACTGGATTGATACCTTGGTTCTCAAAAACTGAGGGAAATACTTACGCTACTTTGTTGTATCACCCTTTCGTCTTCAAGGGAAAACCAATGCATGCTCAAGAGGTAGCAAGAAGGATTTCTGGCGCCGTTGCCGGGGAGGTTTACACCAAGTCAAGTCAAGATTTGATCTCCCGCCAACGTGCGGATTTCTAGCGCCATTGCCGGGGAGATATACTCTCAAGTCAAGACATACCAAATACCCATCACAAGCTCTTCTCCCTCGCATTGCATTATTTGCCATTTTCCTCTCGTTTTCCTCTCCCCCACTTCACAAAAATTTGTTGTTTTATTCACCTTCTTTTTCGTTTGCCTTTTCTTCGCCCCCCTTCCGTTCGTCTTTTTCGTTTGCTTGTGTTGCCATGTGCCTTCTATGTGCTTGCATCTTCGCTTACTAAAAATCTATTGATATGGATCCTCATCCCCTTGCTAATCTTTTTAATAGATCCAATTATTATGAACCAATTTCTAGTGATTTGAGTGCACTAGATTATCTTTATGAGGTTTTGTTTGAAATCCGTGAATCTGAAAATTGTGATGAAGTTCTTTATAAAGTGATTCACGATAGATCTTTGAATAAAAAGCATGATTGCAATGATGATACTATAAATTCTCTTGATGTCAATTGTGCTAATAATATGCAAAACCCTAAGCTTGGGGATGCTAGTTTTGCTATGTCTACTACTTGTTGCAATGATCATGATTGGGGTGATTCTTTTTATGATCTTGAAAATTTATTTAAGCCCCATGATGAATATGAGATTGATAATAATGTTTGCAATAATATTGAAAGTGGGTTTGGAAGAGTGTCAACTTTAGATCAAACATATTTGGAGAATGTTCAATCTTATGAAGTTTTTGATAAAAGTGGTTTTTGGAGAGGTCATGACTTTAGTTAATGTTAATCCCACTATTTTGGAAAGTGTCAACTTTGCATACATGTGGATCATGTTAAGAATATGTTTTGTGATAGCTATATTATTGAATTTGCTTATGATCCTACATGTAATTATTATGAGAGAGGAAAATATGTTTGTAGAAATTTTCATGTTACTAAATTACCTCTCTTCATGTTGAGATTGCTATCGTCTCTTTCTTCTTCCTTGCATATGCTAGTTTTTGCTTGCCTTCATAATTTGTTTGCTTATAAAATGCCTATGCATAGGAAGTATGTTAGACTTAAATGTGTTTGTCACGTGTTTTATGATGATCTCTTTGTGCTTCAATTATTCTCTTTTATGTGAGCATCATCGAAATCTCAATGCCGAGCTAGGGGCATTAAACGATAGCGCTTGTTGGGAGGCAACCCAATTTTAGTTTTGTTCCTTTCTTTTTGTTCCTGTTTAGTAATAAATAATTCATCTATCCTCTGTTTAGATGTGGTTTTATGTTTTAATTAGTGTTTTTGCCAAGTAGAACCGTTGGGAAGACTTGGGTGAAGTCTTTGTGATCTTGCTATAAAAAACAGAAACTTTAGCGCTCACGAGATTAGCTGCCATTTCTTACTGGAGAGTGCTTTTAGGTTGATTATTTTTGCAGATGATTAATAGACAAATCCCTCACGTCCACCAATTTATTTCAGAATTTTTGGAGGACAACCAAAATCCTAAGCTTGGGGATGCCCCGGAAGGCATCCCCTCTTTCGTCTTCGTCTATCGGTAACTTTACTTGAGGCTATATTTTTATTCACCACATGATATGTGTTTTGCTTGGAGCGTCTTGTATGATTTGAGTCTTTGCTCTTTAGTTTACCACAATCATCCTTGCTGTACACACCTTTTGGAGAGACACACATGAATCTAAATTTATTAGAATACTCTATGCGCTTCACTTATATCTTTTGAGCTAGATAATTTTGCTCTAGTGCTTCACTTATATCTTTTAGAGCACGGTGGTGGTTTTATTTTATAGAAATTATTGATTTCTCATGCTTCACTTATATTATTTTGAGAGTCCTTTAGAACAGCATGGTAATTTTCTTTGGCTATAAAATTAGTCCTAATATGATAGGCATCCAAGATGGGTATAATAAAAACTTCCATATAGAGTGCATTGAATACTATGAGAAGTTTGATACTTGATGATTGTTTTGAGATATGAAGATGGTAATATTAAAGTTGTGCTAGTTGAGTAATTGTGAATTTGAGAAATACTTGTGTTGAAGTTTGCAAGTCCTGTAGCATGCACGTATGGTAACCGTTGTGTGCCAAATTTGAAACATGAGGTGTTCTTTGATTGTCATCCTTGTGAGTGGCGGTCGGGGACGAGCGATGGTCTTTTCCTACCAATCTATCCCCCTAGGAGCATGCGCGTAGTGCTTGGTTTTTGATGACTTGTAGATTTTTGCAATAAGTACGTGAGTTCTTTATGACTAATGTTGAGTCCATGGATTATACGCACTCTCACCTTTCCATCATTGCTAGCCTCTTCGGTACCGTGCATTGCACTTTCTCACCTTGAGAGTCGGTGCAAACTTCGCCGGTGCATCCAAACCCTGTGATATGATATGCTCTATCACACATAAACCTCCTTATATCTTCCTCAAAACAGCCACCATACCTATCTATTATGGCATTTCCATAGCCATTCCGAGATATATTGCCATGCAACTTTCCGCCGTTTCATTTACTATGACACGCTTCATCATTGTCATATTGCTTTGCATGATCATGTAGTTGACATCGTATTTGTGGCAAAGCCACCATGCATAAATTTCATACATGTCACTCTTGATTCATTGCCCATCCCGGTATACACCGCCGGAGGCACTCATATAGAGTCATATTTTGTTCTAGTATCGAGTTGTAATCTTCGAGTTGTAAATAAATAGAAGTGTGATGATCATCATTAATAGATCATTGTTCCGAAAAAGAAAAAAAAAGAAAGGCCAAATAAATAAAAAGAAAGGCCAAAAAAGGGACAATGCTACTATCCTTTTCCACACTTGTGCTTCAAAGTAGCACCATGGTCTTTATGATAGAGAGTCTCTTATTTTGTCACTTTCATATACTAGTGGGGATTTTTCATTATAGAACTTGGCTTGTATATTCCAACAATGGGCTTCCTCAAATGCCCTAGGTCTTCGTGAGCAAGCAAGTTAGATGTACACCCACTTAGTTTCTTTTGTTGAGCTTTCATACATTTATAGCTCTATTGCATCCGTTGCATGGCAATCCCTACTCCTTGCATTGACATCAATTGATGGGCATCTCTCTAGCCCGTTGATTAGCCGCGCCAATGTGAGACTTTCTCCTTTTTTGTCTTCTCCACACAACCCCCATCATTATATTCTATTCCACCCAAAGTGCTATGTCCATGGCTCACGCTCATGTATTGCGTGAAAGTTGAAAAAAGTTTGAGATTACTAAAGTATGAAACAATGGCTTGGCTTGTCATCGGGGTTGTGCATGATGAGAGCATTTTTGTGTGGCGAAAATGAAGCATAGCCAAACTATATGATTTTGTAGGGATAAGCTTTCTTTGGCCTTGTTATTTTGAGAAGACATAATTGCTTAGTTCGTATGCTTGAAGTATTATTATTTTTATATCAATATTAAACTTTTATCTTGAATCTTTCGGATCTGAACATTCATGCCACAATAAAGAGAATTACATTGAAAATTATGTTAGGTAGCATTCCACATCAAAAATTCTGTTTTTATCATTTACCTACTCGAGGACGAGCAGGAATTAAGCCTGGGGATGCTTTATACGTCTCCAACGTATCTATAATTTTTGATTGTTCCATGCTATTATATTATCTGTTTTGGATGTTTAATATGCACTTTTATATTATTTTTGGGACTAACCTATTAACCGAAGGCCCAGTGCAAATTGCTGTTTTTTGCCTATTTTAGTGTTCCGCGGAAAAGGAATATCAAACGGAATCCAAACGGAATGAAACCTTCGAGAGGATCGTTTTTAGAACAAACGCAATCCAGGAGACTTGGAGTGGACATCGAGGAAGCAACAAGGCTGCCACGAGGTAGGAGGGCGCGCCCCCCACCCTCGTGGGCCCCTCGTGGCTCCACCGACCTACTTCCTTCGCCTATATATACTCATATACACTAAAAACATCGAGGAGCACCACGAAACCCTATTTCCACCGCCGCAACCTTCTGTACCCGTGAGATCCCATCTTGGGGCCTTTTCCAGCGCTCCGCCGGAGGGGGAATCGATCACGGAGGGCTTCTACATCAACACCATAGCCTCTCCGATGATGTGTGAGTAGTTTACCACAGACCTTCGGGTCCATAGTTATTAGCTAGATGGCTTCTTCTCTCTCTCTTTGGATCTCAATACAAAGTTCTCCTCAATTCTCTTGGAGATCTATTCGATGTAATTCTTTTTGCGGTGTGTTTGTCGAGATCCGATGAATTGTGGGTTTATGATCAAGATTATCTATGAACAATATTCGATTCTTCTCTGAATTCTTATATGCATGATTTAATATCTTTGCAAGTCTCTTCGAATTATCAGTTTGGTTTGGCCTACTAGATTGATCTTTCTTGCAATGGGAGAAGTTCTTAGCTTTGGGTTCAATCTTGCGGTGTCCTTTCCCAGTGACAGCAGGGGGAGCAAGGCACGTATTGTATTGTTGCCATCGAGGATAAAAAGATGGGTTTTATATCATATTGCTTGAGTTTATCCCTCTACATCATGTCATCTTGCCTAATGCGTTACTCTGTTCTTATGAACTTAATACTCTAGATGCATGCTGGATAGCGGCCGATGTGTGGAGTAATAGTAGTAGATGCAGAATTGTTTCGGTCTACTTGTCACAGACGTGATTCCTATGTTCATGATCATGCCTAGATATTCTCATAACTATGCGCTTTTCTATCAATTGCTCGACAGTAATTTGTTCACCCACCGTAGAATATGCTATCTTAAGAGAAGCCACTAGTGAAACCTATGGCCCCCGGGTCTATTTTCCATCATATTATTTTCCTATCAACTAGCTATTTCTATCATTGTTTATTTTGCAATCTTTACTTTTCAATCTATACAACAAAAATACCAAAAATATTTATCTTATTATCTTTATATGATCTCACTTTTGCAAGTGGTCGTGAAGGGATTGACAACCCCTTTATCGCGTTGGTTGCAAGGTTCTTGATTGTTTGTGCAGGTACTAGGCGATTTGCGTGTATCCTCCTACTGGATTGATACCTTGGTTCTCAAAAACTGAGGGAAATACTTACGCTACTTTGCTGCATCACCCTTTCCTCTTCAAGGGAAAACCAACGCATGCTCAAGAGGTAGCACCGCCGGGCTCCAGGTCATTGACGAGGTAGGGGCCAGTAGCGGTAGTTCCAAGGAGGACCAGCTCCTCCAAGCCATGAGCAGCAACTTCCAGAAGCTTCAGGCGCTTTACCTTGCCCGCAAGGAGAAGCTGGACTCCAAGACGGTGGTCATTGATGCGGCAGAGGCGGGCTTCCAAGAGCGTGTCGAGCAGATGCAGGCCTATTTTACGGAGGCCCGGCAGGATTTGAAAACCAACCAGGAGCAGCTGAGTCAGCGCTGGAATGAGCTCCTCCTGAAGCAATCAGACATTGAGAAAGCCCAGGAGGAAGCCGCTGCACGGACCGCCAAGGAGGACAGTGAGCTAAGGGAGCGCTGAGTCTCGCTCAACGCCCAAGAAGAAGACCTTGCCGCTCGTGAGGAGGTGCTTGCCGCCAAGCTCCGCGGCAAGGATGAAGAAATTGAGAAGCTTGTCGCGCAGCAGACCCAGGAACTGGAGCAGAAACACAAGGATGCACTCGCCGCTCTGGTCCTGGATCATGCCGGCAAGCTGAAGGAGGCCGTCGATGCTGCTGAAGCCGCAGAGGCCGCCAAGAACGAGCTGGCCGGCAAGGTGGAGGAGCTGGGGGCGGAGCTAGAGAAGCATAGCAAGGAGGTCGCAGCGCTCAAGAGCGACAGGGACAAGACTGTCGACACCTTGGCAGGCTTGCAGGTCACCATATCAGATAAGAACAAGCTACTCTCCAAGGCCAACGACTCCATTACCGATCTGAAGCTAAAGCTGACCACCCTGGAGGATACCCTTGCGAGCAGCAGGGCCCGTGAGAAGACCCTGACCAAGAACCTCAAGGATGAGAAGCTACTGCTCGAGAGTGCTGCCACCGAGCACAATGACTTCGTGAGCGGCGTGGGGATCTGGACCGCGCGCCTCGTTGACGTCGGAGAGGCTCACCACGTAGCTATCCACCATGGGCCTGCCGAGCATCAGGTTCTCTCACGACGACAGGATAACTGAGAGCGCCAGGGTGACCATGTTCTTCGAGGCCATCCTCGACGCCTTGAAGATACTCCATGACCGCCGAGTGACCCACCTGGCCAATGAGTCCCGGAAGCTTTGCCAGGGCGCCCTCCTCAAGGTGCTCACCAAGGTGGCGTATAGGAACCCCGGCCTCGACCTCAGCCAGGACAGCTTGCCGGCAGATGCGGACTGCAAGGCACTTGAAGAGCTTGTCGCGCCCGTCGTCAGCCTGGTTGACCACGTCATGAGGGTGGAAGGCCAGCGCCAGGACTAGGCGCTCCGCTTCCCCTTGCCGCCATGGATCCGTACCCAAAACAATTCCGCTTAAATTAGAACTGTGGCAACTATTAATGTAATATTACTTGCTATGTTTCGAATCAAATGCTTGCTATCTTCCTCATATGATTCCTCTTTGTATGGTACGCACCCTACGCGTTACTGGAAAAGGCTTGCCGGCACGCGCACCCTAGCCGCGAACGCTTTGAGGACGGATCCTTAGCAGCCTGCTGGGGGTGCCGCTGCCGGCAAGGCACCTTGCCGTACTTAGTGCAGCCACTTGAGCCATTGAGCGGACTCGAAATGGAGCAAGGGCGCAACCAATCCCGACAAGGTTCCATCACGTGCAGGTTTTCCTATACAAGAACCAAGACCATTCGAGGAAAATAACCTGATATTAAAATAAATTTGCTCGAAGTCTCGTGAATTAGCTTTTTTGCTGTTGTATTCTTTTTCGCAAGACGCCACCTCGAGCGTCGCCTGTTGGCGTCCCCACTGAGGGAGTCCTGGACTAAGGGGTCCTCGGGCGTCCGGCCTGTTAGCCATGGGCCGGACTGATGGACTGTGAAGATACGAAGACCGAAGACTGCACCCGTGTCCGGATGGGACTCTCCTTGGCGTGGAAGGCAAGCTTGGCGACCAAATATGTGGATTCCTTTCCTTGTAACCGACCTTGTGTAACCCTAGATCCTCCTGGTGTCTATATAAACCAGAGGACTTAGTCCGGAGGGGAGAGACATTCATTACCATAGTTATACAGGCTAGACTTCTAGGGTTTTAGCCATTACGATCCCATGGTAGATCAACTCTTGTAATACACATATTCATCAAGATCAATCAAGCAGGAAGTAGGGTATTACCTCCATAGAGAGGGCCCGAACCTGGGTAAACATCGTGTCCCCTGCCTCCTGTTACCATCGACCTTAGACGCACAGTTCGGGACCCCCTACCCGAGATCCACCGGTTTTGACACCGACACCCACTTTTTGTGAATCTCGAGAATGATGTTGTGGCTCTTCCCGCGTCGGCGTCCGGGGTCACCAACGTCGCGGCGCTGCTTATCGCACATGACCTGGGAGGACCACAGCTTGGACGCCGGCGGGGGTGCCTTGGAAGTCGTCGCGCCGCCCATAGGCAGCACGGCTCTAGACTGACTGACCGCCGTGATCCCCTTCTTCTTGGGAGCCATGGTGATCGAGCCAACGACGCGCTAACCGCTAGATCGGGTTTGCATAACTCTCCGCCCCTGCCTAGCGCGCCAAAGATGTCGGTGAGCACGACACCTACGAGACCACGTAGATCCCTTCTACGGTTTGGCAGGGAAGAGGCATGGTGCAAAGAGCGGTCCAACGGTCAACACGACGGATTTTTACCCAGGTTCGGGCCGCTGAGATGTGTAAAACCCTAGTCCTGCTTGAGTGCATATCTTGTGTTCTTGAGCTTGGGCTCGCCGCTATGCATGCAAGCTGGGCCGAGAGGTTCAAAAGTCCGAATCTCCCTCCAGTACACTGCGGGCCTCCTTTTATATGTCCAAGGGGCTGCCACAGTGGCATACAGGAGCTGTAAAGTAGCTACAGTGTCAATGTTTATCATCGGCGTCTTAGGACAAACGCATTCAATGCGTTGCTTACGTGCCCTTCAGCTTTATCGGGGACGGGAGGAGAACTCGTCCCGTCCGTTGCCGCCCCGCTCCGTCTTGACACGCATCCATGTCGACGAGGCATGCAGTGCCAAGTTGGCTGGCCAGCTGCTGCGCTGGAGAGGTGGAAGGATCTTCATGAAGATCTGCATGCCACCACGCAGGTGGTTGCCAGGCTGGCAGGCCAGCCACTGCGCTGGAGTGATGGCGGGGTGGCGGAATCTTGTCGCGGTCTTGCCGATGTCCCCAGCAAGGATCTTATCCTCGATCGCGTTCTTCATGCCTCGCCGCGCGTGGGGCTACGACTGCCCGTGCACAAGTATGGGGTGCTAAAGGGACCAAACTTTAGTACACCAACAATCATGATCTCACCCAAAACTTGAAAAACTTCAATCACACAAAACTCAACAAAACCTTCGTGAGATCCGTTAGTATAACAAAGCAAATCACTACTTTAAGTATTGTTGCAAACCCATTCATATTTTATTTTTGCATTTTATCTACTGTATTCCAAATTTGCTATGGCTTATACCCTCCGATAAAGTCCATAGATTAATCAAAATAAGCGCACAACGCAAAGAAAACAGAATCTGTCAAAAACAGAACAGTCTGTACCAATCTGAAAACTTAGTTTATTTCTGTAACTCCAAAAATTCTGAAAAATTAGGACAACGTGGGAAATTTGTATATAAATCTTGTGTACGAAAAACAGGATTTTATCGCGCTTCTGTGATTTTTAATAATTCTATTACTGGCGCACAAAGTTTCTGTTTTTTCAACAAGATCAAATCAACTATCTCCCAACATGACCCCAAAGGCTTTGCTTGGCACAAACACTAATTAAAACATAAAAATATTGGGGAACGCAGTATTTCAAAAATTTCCTACAATCACGCAAGATCTATCTAGGAGATGCACAGCAACGAGACGGGAGAGTGTGTCCACGTGCCCTTGTAGACCGAAAGCGGAAGTGTTTAGTAACGCGGTTGATGTAGTCGAACGTCTTCGCGATCCAACCGATCCAAGCACTGAACGTACGGCACCTCCGCGTTTAGCACACGTTCAGCTCGATGACGTCCCTCGATCTCTTGATCCAGTTGAGGACGAGGGAGAGTTCTGTCAGCACGACGGCATGGCGACGGTGATGATGAAGTTACCGGCGCAGGGCTTCGCCTAAACACTACGATGATATGACCGAGGTGTGTAACTGTGGAGGGGGGCACCGCACACGTTTAAGAGAAACTTGTGTGTCTATGGGGTGCCCCTCTCCCCCGTATATAAAGAGGGGAGGAGGAGGCGGCCGGCCTAGGGGGCACGCCATAGAGGGGAGTCCAACTAGGACTCCGAATCCTAGTTAGACTCCCTTTCCTTTTCCGGAGAGGGGGAAAGAGGGAAAGGAGAGGAAGAGGAGAAGGAAAGGGGGGGGCGCCCCCCTCCCTAGTCCAATTCAGACTCCCTATAGGGAGGGGGCGCGGCTGCCCCCTGTGGGCTGCCTCCCGTCTTCCCTATGGCCCATGTAGGCCCAATCTTTCCCCGGGGGGTTCCGGTAACCTCCCGGTACTCCGGAAAAATGCCCGAATCACTCAGAACCATTCCGATGTCTGAATGCAACCTTCCAATATATGAATCTTTACCTCTCGACCATTTCGAGACTCCTCCTCATGTCCGTGATCTCATCCGGGACTCCGAACAAACTTCGGTCATCAAATCACATAACTCATAATACAAATCGTCATCGAACGTTAAGCGTGCAGACCCTACGGGTTGGAGAACTATGTAGACATGACCGAGACACATCTCTGGTCAATAACCAATAGCGGAACCTGGATGCTCATATTGGATCCTACATATTCTACGAAGATCTTTATCGGTCAAACCGCATAACAACATACGTTGTTCCCTTTGTCATCGGTATGTTACTTGCCCGATATTCGATCGTCGGTATCATCATACCTAGTTCAATCTCGTTACCGGCAAGTCTCTTTACTCGTTCCGTAATGCATCATCCTGCAACTAACTCATTAGTCACATTGCTTCCAAGGCTTATAGTGATGAGCATTACCGAGAGGGCCCAGAGATACCTCTCTGATACACGGAGTGACAAATCCTAATCTCGATCTATGCCAACTCAACAAACACCATCAGAGACACCTGTAGAGCATCTTTATAATCACCCAGTTACATTGTGGCGTTTGATAGCACACAAGGTGTTCCTCCGGTATTCGGGAGTTGCATAATCTCATAGTCAGAGGAACATGTATAAGTCATGAAGAAAGCAATAGCAATAAAACTAAACGATCATTTATGCTAAGCTAACGGATGGGTCTTGTCCATCACATCATTCTGTAATGATTTGATCCCGTTCATCAAATGACAACACATGTCCATGGTCAGGAAACTTAACCATCTTTGATTAACGAGCTAGTCAAGTAGAGGCATACTAGGGACACTCTGTTTTGTCTATGTGTTCACATATGTACTAAATTTCCGGTTAATACAATTCTAGCATGAATAATAAACATTTATCATGATATAAGGAAATATAAATAACAACTTTATTATTGCCTCTAGGGCATATTTCCTTCAAAAAACACAACCATAACAGTAGCATAATTGTGCAAACACTCGAGAATAGAAAGAAAAAGACAAAAATAAAATTTATTCATCGGGTTGCCTCCCAACAAGCGCTATCGTTTTATGCCCCTAGCTAGGCATAATGTATAGATCTAAGTGTTGTCATCTTTGGTTCTACATCCATAGGATGCCCTCATGATTGATTCATATGGTGGCTTAATTCTTGTTTTAGGGAAGTGTTCCATTCCCTTTCTTAGTGGAAATTGAAATTTAATATTGCCTTATTTCATATCAATCATGGCACCTATATAGTGCGTAAGAACGGTCTACCAAGTATAATTGGACAAGACAGATTGCAATCAATATCAAGAACAATAAAATCTATGGGCACATAATTCCTGTTTGCAAGAATAAGAACATCATTAATTCTTCCCATAGGCTTTTTAATAGTAGAATCTGCCAAGTGCAAATTAAGAGAGCATTCTTCAATATCGGTAAGACCAAGCACATCACATAAAGACTTCGGAATTGTAGAAACACTAGCACCCAAATCACACAAAAGAAAAACACTGATAATTTTTAATCTTGACTTTGATAGTGGCTTCCCATTCATAATGTAATTTTATAACAATTGAGATCTCTAATTCCAATTTTTCTTCCAAAGCTTTCATCATGGCATCTACAATATGTTTAGTAAAAGCTTTATTTTGTTCATAAGCATGGGTGAATTAATCATGGATTGCAACAAACAAATACAATCAATCATAGAACAATTATCATAATTAAAGTCTTTGTATCCAAAAGAGCGGGCACATCACTAGTTAAAGTTTTGACCTCTCCAAATCCACTTTTATCAAAACAATTATCAAGATTTTCACCCTCCGAATTACCAGGACGCCTTCTAACTAAAGTTGACTCTACTTCAGTCCCTTTATCATCAATCTTAATTTTACTAAACAAGGTATCAATAGAAGAAACACCAATCATTTTAAGATCTTCATCATTTTTATCTTCTAAGGAGATTGGTTTAGCGGCCATTGATTTACTAGGGTAGCTTGTGCATCGGATATTTTTCCTAGCAAATTTTCAGTAAAAGCGTACTTAGATTGGAGATTACAAACTTCTCTACTAATATCATCGAGTTGTTTTGTTATAGCATCTAGCACAATAGAGTGTTCCTTAAGTTCTTCGGTAAAATATTTATTGTGCTCAAATTGTGTAGTCATATATTCCTTAGTACTTTTCTCAATTTCAAGCAAAATATTGGGGTAAGGAACATCATAATATTTTCTTTGAGGCATCATGACTACGCAAACAAGATTGCACACAAAAACAGATCTGATGAGAAAACGGCGAACGAAAAAGAGGGCGAATAAAACGGTAAATTTTTGTGAAGTGGGGGAGATGAAAACGAGAGGCAAATGGAAAATAATGTAAATTTCAAGGAGATGAGATTTGTGATTAGGAACCTGATAGATGTTGATGATGTCTCCCCGGCAACGTCGCTAGAAATCCTTTCTTGATGGCTCGTGTCCGCATCAGTTTTTCCCCGAAGAGGAAGGGATGATGCAGCACAGCTACGGTAGGTATTCCCTCAGTGATGAAACCAAGGCTATCGAACTAGTAGGAGAACGAAGCAACACTATGTAAATTTTACCTGCACACAAAGAACAAATACTTGCAGCCCGACGTGTAAGAGGGGTTGTCAATCCCTCTCGGGTAAAAGATAGATTGGTTTGTATGATTTTAGATAAATAGCTCTCACAATAAAACAAAATAAAATAAATAAATAAAAAGTGCATTAAGGTATTTTTGGGTTTTTAGAATAATAGGTCTGAAAACAAAAGCGAATAAAAATATATCTCGAAGCAAATACGATAAAGAATAGACCCGGGGGTTGTAGATTTCACTAGTGGCTTCTCTCAAGAAAATACATACGGCGGGTAAACAAATTACTGTTGGGCAATTGATAGAACCTCAAATAATTATGACCATATCCAGGCAACGATCATTATATAGGCATCACGTCCAAGATTAGTAGATCGACTCCTGCCTACATCTACTACTATTACTCCACACATCGACCGCTATCCAGCATGCATCTATTATATTAAGTTCATGGAGAAACGGAGTAATGCAATAAGAACGATGACATGATGTAGACAAGATCTATTCATGTAGGAATAGACCCCATCTTGTTATCCTTAATAGCAACGTTCAATACGTGTCTTGCTGCCCCTTCTGTCACATGGATAGGACACTGCACGATCGAACCCATCACAAAGCACCTCGTCCCCTGGCAAGAAAAATTGATCTAGTCGGCCTAACTAAACCAAAGATTCGAAGAAGAAATACGAGGCTATAAGTAATCATGCATATAAGAGATCAAAACTCAAATAACTTGCATAGATAAAATAGAACTGATCATAAACTCAAAGTTCATCGGATCCCAACAAACACACCGCAAAAAGAGTTACATCAAATAGATCTCCAAGAGACCATTGTATTGAGAATCAAAAAGAGAGAAGAAGCCATCTAGCTACTGCCTATGGACCCATAGGTCTACAATGAACTACTCACGCGTCATCGGAGAGGCACCAATGAGGATGATGAACCCCGCTGTGATGGTGTCTAGATTGGATCTCGTGGTTCTGGAACTTGCGGCGGCTGGAATTGTGTTTCGTCGACTCCCCTAGGGTTTCTGGAATATTTGGGTATTTATAGGGTTAAGAGGCGGTGCGAGAGGACACCGAGGTGGGCACAACCCACCAGGGCGCGCCTGGGCCTCCAGGCGCGCCCAGATGGTTTGTGCCCCCCCCCCCTCGGGGCACCCCTCTGGTACTTCTTTGGCCCATCTTGTGTCTTGTGGTCCAAAAAAATCTCCAAAAAGTTTTTCTGCGTTTGGACTCCGTTTGGTATTGATTTTCTGCAAAGTAAAAAGCAAGCAAAAAACAACAACTGGCACTGGGCACTATGTCAATAGGTTAGTACCAAAAAATGATATAAATTTGCTATAAAATGATTGTAAAACATCCAAGAATGATAATATAACAGCATGGAACAATCAAAAAATATAGATATGTTGGAGACGTATCAGGGCTCCAGAATTACGAACCGGTACTTCCGATTGTGCGCATATAGGGACTGGCGAGGTGGTTGTTTTCTGGCTAGCTATAGCAGGATGGTGCCTAGTGCCCGACATAAAAGAAAGTTTATTTTGTTCTCCTCGATTCTTTCCCTGCTAGATCTAGACGCGTAGCGACGCATGGAGTGGTTGTGAGTCTATGGGTTATTTCTGCACTATCAGAACCAAAGTAGCTACCTGTGTCGTTATGAGTGAGCCAGATAGCAGCCCTATTAGCATGGGATGCCACCACGAGGGCATTGGGTGCACTGACGATGCACAAATGCTATAGATTGCTTAAAGCAACTACTGCTAACCGTAACACTCGTTAGTGGTTGTCTCAAATATTGTGGGAAACAGATTGGGGCAGGTTTTGGAACCTTCTTGTTGGTTTTAGGAAGGTTTCATCAGTTTTTTTGTTCCATCGTTTCTTGTGGGTTGGCCTGTTAGTGGTTGTCGCAAACATTGTGGGAAACAGGTTGGGGCAGGTTTTTGATCCTTCTTGTGGTCGGTTTCATCGGTTTGGGGAAGGTTTTATCATTTTTTTTGTTTGTTCCATCCTTTCTTGTGGGTCGGCCTATTATAGGAGTTCTCACAAACATTGCGGGTAACAGGTTGGGAGCAGGTTTTCTTCTTGCGGGTCAGCTTGTTAGTGGTTGTCACAAACATTGTGGGAAATGGGTTGAGGTAGGTTTTGGAACCTTCTTGTTGGTCTTAGGAGGTTTTCATCGCTTTTTTATTTGTTCCATCGATTTTCATTTATTCTCAGTTTTCAACCAGTTTTCTGGTTTTCTCTTGGTTTTTTTTTCTACTGGTCTTTTCTATTTGTTTTTCCTTTTTTTCTTTACTTTGCCTTTTTTGATATTTGTGAATGATATTCCAATTCATGAATATTTTTCCAATTTCATGAATACTTCAAATTCATGAAATTTTCTCAAATTTCTATACATATTCTTTCAAATTCATGAACATTGTTACAATTTCGTGAACACTTCTCAAATTCGTATTTTTTTCTCAAATTCGTGAATAGTTTCTAAAATTCATCAACATTTTTAAAGTCATGAACATTTTCAAATTTGTGAACATTTATCTTCTGGAATTTTTTAAATTCATGAATATTTTTCAATTTCGTGATCATTTCGTAGATCGGAAGATTTTTAAACTCATGAACATTTTCAAATTTGTGAACATTTTTCAAATTAATGAACAATTTTTGAATTCATGAACCTTTTTAGACTTTGCAAACTTTTTTTGAATCCGTGAACATCTTTATGAATTCATGAACTTTTTTGAGTTCATGAATAGTATTTTAAATTCGAGAACATTTATTTGAATTAATGAACTTTTTTTGACTTGGCAAACACTTTTTGAATTTGTGAACATTTTTAATTCATAAATATTTTTTGAATTCATGAACATTTATGTATTCCAAACATGTTTTGAGCATGTAATTTTTTTCAGTTCACAAACATTTTTTGAATTGGCCGACATCTTTCATAAATCCTTAAACTTTTTTTTATTTGTGAGCTTTTCAACTTAAAATTAAACAAACCGAAATAAAAATCATGGCGTCGAGATGGCCCCCCTCCGCCGGCGATTCCACCGGCAACCCATGGTGATCTCGTCTTGACCTACATTTCCGGCCATGGCTGCCCCATTGGATTTCTTCCCGGGGGCGACCATTGCCTCCAAGGTCAGAGCATCTTTCTCCACTCCCATTCATTGCTCCACCACATCCCATGCCTTCCTTCTTGTGGTCTCTTTTAGCTAATCTAGCTCTCCCCTTGATCATGATCACATTGGCAATGCATTAAGTGCTTGTCTAGGTGGCGATCCTTTAGGATTTCATGTGATCCATCCGCGTGGCAATCTGTTCCAGTTCTCTGTTGCATCTGAAGCCATGGTTTCCTCATTGTTCATATATTGTCCACACTTTCATTGTTTCTTTTTCATCTTTGGGGTTTTAGTGGTCCTTCATGGTCTATGGAATACTCACGTGGGCTCCAAGAGGAATCACTTGAGTGGCGCACTGTTTCCCGTCCTCGTCACCATGTCATTCTCACCGAAGCCAACACCACTCCTCACGTCGACGGGTGGCCATCCAACCTACTCCGGCAGTCATCACTACTCAGTCTACTAGCACCCCCCCCCCCGGGGCGATTACCTGGATCAGGCACCCACAAACTGCATGGTCGTTGCAGATTCAAATGTTGTTGACCAACCATCCACCCAGCCCATTTTGACACTCACCCAACCCACCAGCCCATCCCTCCATAGCCCAACATCCTGGCCCATCACCTTGTCTCTTCGCCCATATATCGGTCCATCTTCTGTGCACGATGCCTTGCATCTGGCCACAAGCAATTCGAATGCTCTCAAGTTCTCTTCGACACTTAGATGACTGATGACATCCTCTACTGAGATTTCACGTCTCTGATGTTTCAGTGTAGTAGGAAATCTCCTCCAAGAGGGCGGGGGGTTAGCAATTATGCATCCCGCGACAAAATTATCAGGTAACTCATCTTACTTACAATGCATTGTATCCCATGAGTCTGGTCTAGTACAGGACGGTTCTGATCAACTATCCTATAGCCATGGAACTGCATCATCGCATACATCTCGCTTCCAACATCAGTTGCGTTGAATTTTGCTTTGAAAGGATCCCACAAGTTCTTGGCAAGCAGCATATCTAGAGTTGCGTCAACTAGCTTGTCCCCGATCACACTCAAAACGGCTCCAAGAAAGATGATGGTGACCTCCTTGAATGCTTTCTCCTGTTCAGGAACAATCATTCCTTCAGGAGTTCCACCAACGACTTGTAACACATTTATCGACTTGAGCCACTTCCAACGCTTAAAATGAGCACATGCAAACGGGGTCAATGTAGCAGCAAAGCCTTGAATCGAAAATTGCCTACAAACATTAGGTTTTTGAATTGTTGAAAAATAGCAATTTTGTGATTGATTTAATCCATAAATAAATCATGATGATAACGCTAACAATATTAATCTCATACTGAGAGTTTAACATGTGAGCAAGTACTACACACAAACCAGATACATCTATCGGGAACAAACATGAGAGGGATGAACAAAAGCATCATCTTCGATAACCTTCTTGGTGGCCTCAGAGTTAGTCAGGGAGGTGAGCAGTCGCGCCTGAACGGTCAACAAGATGGGATCGCCGGAAGCAGCAGCAGCGAGAGGAACGACGGCGGGTTGTGTGCGAGGAGGTAGAGTAGATGCGAGTCGATCTAGATAGCGGCTAGGGTTGCCACCGCCTTCAATATGGAGCCAAGAATGGAGACGTGGGGTTGGGTCCACGTCCGAGTGGACCACCCATGATCCGACGTTTTGGATTTGTAGTGCGTCCGTTAAGGACTCATACTTGGTCTGAGATAGGCACGACTTGTTCACGAAACACGACGCACGAGTGAAGCGAGGTGGGCAGCCGAGGAGAAGTGTTCAGGAACCACTCCCCTTCTCAAGCTTCAATAGCATGTGAAAGAGAAACCCTTATAAAGGGGTCCCTCAACTCTTCTCTATCCATGAGGTGGTAGTATGCTTCCACTACCATGTCATGATACCCCACATGGCCTTTGAAATTTTTCAGGATTATTATTTATATGGGCCTAAAGGCCATCTATAATTCAACATATCCTACTGAGAATTACAGTGAGTTCAGCTACAAATTTGATGAAGGTGAATTTTGCTACATATTTGTTCGAATCAGATGCGTACTTTATGGGTGATCAATCTATTCTTCTTTGCAAAAATAGGTAAATATCAAGCCTCGGTTGTTCTAGGGACGTATGCATCAACATCCTTTGAGTACGTAATGCTTGCGTACATATGCAAACGTAGGCATGAAAGTCACATGCATGTGCGCCAGGTGTTTCCCCGACCACGTGAAGGCGAAGGCAGCTGCTTAACAAGCAAGGTTTCCTGTGCATAGTGGGACGCACACTTGTAGACAGTCACATGCATGTCTATCCGTCAGCCCTCCGGCGTGCAGGGCATGCCGATTATATAGGTCAACAGAGACCAAGATTCTCTACCTTGTTTAGCATCCAGCTCTACTCCCAACACACACATCAAATACATAGACGTACCTTAGCGACCATGGACGGCCATCGGGAGGGTCGACATCGGCGACGCTGGGCCGTCCGGCGGCCGTGCTCCGGCACGTACATTTGTCCCGGTCGGCATTGGCTTGCCTTGCCTAGACTGCACCCTGCAGGTAACGTATATTTGTCTATGCCTTCTATATCCTGTTTCCTGCTGTCAAGCGTCTCGTATGGCAGCGCTAGCACTATGTATATCACCTTTTTCCCTGCAATTCTGACACTGGGTATTGGCAAAATCACTACTAAAGGCATCTCCAACAGTTTGTATATTAGCTTGTTGGTAAAATATGCCATGTCATCAATCAGCATCTTAACATACAACAAATTCAATGGGTTGTATCTAGTTTGCCCAATAAAATGTGAGATAATAAATAAGGTGTTCTCTCATTCCACATTGAAGCTTGTGCAAGAGGTGTTGGTTCATATACATACAACCTTCCTCTCTTTCCTTATTTATTGTATGACACATCATCAAAAATTCTATGTGGCAAACTCTAGCAACAACTATTTTACAATTATTGAAGATGCCCTAATAGGTACTGATGGTGCTGAAGCGGTGCAGGACGGACGATCGAGATTCCCGGTACATATGCCGCCCGGAGGGAAACGTCGAGCTTGGGAACAATCGAACATGCAAAGTCCGCGTATCAAATTTCCTCTATTATTTTATGCATTATCCTCAGCATACCTTGCCGCTCTTGTAACCAATATTATTACCACCAAGATAAGATAACGGAGATGGGATTTTTCCACATTAATTGATTGATTAGGTTTTTCAGGAACCATACACAAAGAAAGAAAGAATGTTCACCACTACCGCGATAGGTTGAATATTGTTCTCAATAACTGGATGCTTTCTTGTTCACATACATGATATCGTTCTTAATACTTCCTCCGTTTTTATTTACTCTGCATATTAGAGTTGACTGAATTCAAACTTCGTAAAGTTTGACTAAGTTTAGTTCTTTTTACTAGATTAATTCCACCATGAAAGCTGAGGATATGATGATTCTTTCTTTTTTTGCAATATTTCTGAGCATGTATTATATGTTCACGATTGCCACCGAATCTATTTCATTGTGAGAAGTAATTTCCGGGTGATTTATGATTTCATAACGTAAACGCACATGCTTGCTAGAATTAAAAATATATTTTGGATTGGTGTGTGTGTGTATAATGCACGTACACTTGCAAGGCAGACTGTACAAAAGAACCACAGCATTTCCGTCACACACACAAAAAGAACCACAATATTTAGTAGAAGTTTTGTAACCTAGCACTCCTAATTAAGAAAAAAGAATTCATTTTCGTGAACTTTGCAAAACATGTTTGTAAGTTAAAATTATGAAGAAAGAAAGAACACATGTATATCTTGATTTGCAAATTACACATATAATTCTTTGCAAATTAATATGATCATTTGTGGCCTAGGTGAAAATGAAAGTGCTCTAATTTAAAAGTTTGAACTTTTTGCCCGCAAAAAAAAGTTGAACTTAAACTGCAGCATTCTCATTTTCATATTTATATGCAGGTCGTAAATCGTATTATTTTATGGAAATTTACATGAGTAAGTTCAACTAAAAGTTTATGTCTTACTTTTGCAAGTTTAATAAAATGTATACACCCAAACCCAAGATCATTCTAGTATTTTTCCCATAGCATTCTTTTAAAAAGAGGACCATTACATTAATTTAGACTACCATGAATACTACGTCAGGACTGATATGGGCCGTTGTGACAGCTGTTCTGGAACTTGCCATGAACCTTTTAAGTTTGTTTCCTTGTTGAAGGGCTATATATCCTGGACACTGCATATAAAAAATGTCATAGGATGACGCACAGTGTCATTTCAGTTTGAATGATAGCCCACTTAGACCAGGCTTGTTTTGTTCAACCAATCCAATGAAAGCAACTAATAATTTTTGGGGCCCCTAGAAGAAACTAGGAATTTTTGGGTAAGGTTCAGAATGACTCTCACATCGACTACTATGCATGTCCATATACGTCGTGCCTCTATTTTAGGTTGGGAAATAACACTCTACCAAGTTCCTAATGGCTAAAATTTTGACTGCATATATCTTTAAATTATCAATTATATGTTTAAATTTTATATTAATAATTCTATTAAAATGTCTTTCAGGCTATACAATTCTATGGAAGTTGATCAAAATTCCAGTGATGTATTGTTCTTTCTTTTCTTTGATTGTTCTGCTTGTTGTACATATTTTATTTTATTTATAAAACTATATTGTAGAATGGTTTTCTTCAATCTTTGGGTCATATTTTGTTTTGTTTTGAAAACCGCGTCTACTTTCAAAAGAAACAACCATTGCAACCGATTGTGAAGTAGTACAAACAAACTTCACACTAGTGATACACAAATAATTATGGGAGGGCTCGGTGCTCTTTGAGGATAAATGAGCTGAGCCTATTGATGGACACAAGGTTGTTTGTTCCGCCGATGTCACCTACTTATTTAAAAGCAAGCATGTGTTGTGATGCACACAATACTCATATGTGCATGACAACACATCCTCACTGCAAATGAAGCTATCGAACATCAATACTTCAAGTGGTACTACATATTATAGAACCACAAGGTACAACTCGTAAAAAAGTATACACGTATACCACCACGCACTCAAGTGACATTTGTAGTTTGGAGATTGACAAGGCTTCCATATACTCCTTGGTGTCGAGGGATACACGTCATTCATGAAAAGTAATTTCCAGCTTGCGTTAGAAACACAATGAGCAAACCCCAAGATAAATCACCTGTAATGGATTACAACAAGATTATCAAGCCACAAAACATGATTCTCCAGTATTTACAGACAAAAGATGCACTGATATGTACCAAACAACGTTTTCCATTTTGCATATGTTCTGGAGAGAGACGCATATTTGTCTGTTTGCAATGTTGTGGCATCCACACATAACATCTCTGCATACATGCACAGATCACTGCGCCTGCTACTCCTGCCATACACATGCAACGTCGTTGTGCTAAATCGGTCCAGTCACAACACAATGTTAATTATCCTATATAGATGCAGTCCACTCGTGAATACAGGTATACATGCTATATATGCAGGGGCGGATCTATGTTCAACCCATGTCCGCAAGCCTTGGTAAAAACATGAAGAATTTGTTTTGGAGGCTGCTTAGAGTAGAAAAAATATCGGTTTTGAGCCCCCCCCCCCCCCCCCCCCACACCACCACCAGAAAGAAACAAAGATCCTGGCTAGCTCCACCACCGAGTATACGGAAAATGAGCGTCTATATTTGTCGTCTTACTGATTGAAAAAATGGTTTTGTATGGCATACATATTCAGCGGCGCGCGGCAAAAATGGTTGTGTATGGCATATATATTCAGCGGCGCGCGGCAAAGTCTCTGGTATGTCTGTATTGGATATACCTGAAAAGATTCTGGTTGGAGCGAGCTCTCGCGTCTCTTCCCTACACCTAGCTAGCCTTGTATCATGCAAAAAGACAAGGACGTGAAAGAAACACCAGGAAACCACGCCCAATCAAAAATAATCTATTGGATATTGATCAAACTCGATGCTGCATATAGCATGTGCAGCTGTGCAAGTACGTAGTATTGTCTAGGTTCCCCACATTAGTTAATTACTACTCCCTCTGTTTCATAATATAAGAGCGTTTTTGACACCACGCTAGTGTAAAAAATGCTCTTATATCATGGGATATAGGGAGTACATTCGTGAGTAGATAAATTTCCAAGAAACATGTGGGTTAAACTTTTTTTAAACTTTGACTTGCATCATATGTAAATACTTACAGTGGAGTATTTATATATTAAGATAAGTAACACTAGTTAGTTATGATAACAATTTCCAAAATATACTCTTTTTAGAACTTTTTAATATGTAACTAGCAGCGTGTACCATTCATTTGCATTTCCGGATTTGTTATCAACAGTTATATTTCTATATTTCCTACCATATTGGTTTCAAAATATCTTTTAGGGAATATTGTGTTTGAAATGTATCTTCATTTACTACTATTATTTGTAGATATACCCTCTTTTGTTACTTCAAGATGCGGTGAGTTGCGCCCAGTGACCCTTATTCATGCATGTGCCTCTGTTTGACTCTCTTGCACTCCTATCAATCTGTTTTGCTACCACTAGACCCAGACACGGTTATACACCAAGAACACATGCATGTTACTACATCCAAAAATATTTAACGTCAAAACAAGTTTAAGTTTGTGTCCCACATTTGATGTTTAGGTTCAATATTTACACCTGCTAATTCATCTAACTATTTTCCCTGAGCTACAGTTCTCTTTCAATCCGTTGCGTAAACCGTGCTCCAGTTTCTCCTTCTACTTTTAACTCGTTGTTCTCCATTTAAGTTTAGGTTGAGGATGTGTCTTGCATTGTTGTGGATCATTATAATCTCATTTACTCAACCTACTATTGCCTTTAAGTATTTGCTTTACTCGCCCTTTCCTGTTTTTGTGGTTAATTTATTTAGTACATTGCAAAATAAGCATAGCAGGACATAGTTCAACAACTGCAAACTGATTAAAGATATGCAAATCCAGTTACTAATTTATATATACTTATTTTCTGGGGCTGCAAATTTTTTTTAAATTTGTTGTGCACCCCTTGTCATGATTTCTCTTGCTACTCTAAGAATATTTCCATGCACCTTGCAATGACGTGATTAGTTACATATCTCGTTGGCATGGTGCGTTGAAAGCCCTCCTACCACACCTAGAGATATGTAAGTAACCACGTCACATTCCATAGGATCTCTTACGTATTGGAATGTCCACCACACCTAACTCAATTGGAATTGTTTCCCTTTTTGAGGAAAAAATAACCAAAGGTCATCTTATAGCTGAATATTATTAAGGAAAATGGTAGACAATACAACTGAAAGATAACAACACACAAAATGACAAGCAAAAAATTACATCAAAAATAATATTGACCATCTTCTTACTTTGATTGTGAGCCGCTTGTTGGATTTTGCAAAATGCACTGAACTAGAAGTAAGCGAAAGGGACACCTCCCAACGTCCTCACCAGGCCAGGCTTTGATTGCCAAAAACGATATCTAGTAATCTCTGAAGGAATGTTGGTTGGGGGCATCACCCCACGCAATCCAGACTTCTAATCCTTCACCGCCAACCGAGAGGGTTCGAGAAACCAGGCCATATGTCATAGAACAACTCAAAAGAGGAGGTTGAAGTTGCCGCACTAAGATCCAGTCAACTGCTTCCCTTGACTGACACACAGACTGTGAAAATCTGATGAGACCCAACAAATCTGGCAACATCTATCCTCAAAGGCCCTTCATCAGCGTCGGATAAAATATCGTTCAGGTAGGGAGATGCTGGAGAGATCTTATTTGGATGTGCCATCATCTAAGCCAGATCGTTGATGGCGGTATGGAAACAAAACCCTAAGGGAAACAAGAACTAAGAGAAACCAAAGTGGGTCCCCACTCCTCTGGCTGCCGCTGAATTGCCAAAAGGAAGGCAGGAGGGGAGCCGAGGCGGCGGTGCGAAGGAGACTTGGTGGTGGCTAGGGTTAGGAAAAGGGGTTTTTTTTAGCCCAATTGGCTTTCCATATGAACAACCGGCCCGTACGTATTATTCTAAACCCACGAGATATGTTCTAACTAACATGTATGTGTGCATCCCTCATGTTAGGTTTTAAATCTCCACCTTCAAAATTAGGATCCAAAAGAGTAAATAATTTAGTCTGTGTACAAGAACATGGTGACTTATTTGTCTCATTTTCTTAATAATATAGTTGACTGTTATTCATGTAACTATCTTGCGAGCTATTACAAACTAAGAGATCATGTGGCTCAATTTTATGTGTAAATGGTAAATAATCCCCCAAATCATAATGCTTGATCTATCTTTCCCAGTAATCAGGCACGAGGGCTCCCAATGCATTTAGGAAGTATGCTCCCTCTATCCGAGTGAGGACTTATTTGAAATCAATATGTTTTAAATTTGACAAAATTCATAGGAAAAATATCAACATCTACATTACCAAACCAATACAGCTATCATGAAAGTTTCCATAATGTATTTATTGTATATTGAGTATATTGATATTTCTTACATAAACTTGATAAAAAAATAAAAAATTGCTCGATATCTATTTTTTTCATTTGAAGTTTGTCCAAGCATGCAAGTGCATATTTTTAAGATGATTTGATCATAATTTCGTTTCTTGGGGTTTTAGGTGATTAAGTTATTGAAATTATCCCCATGCATTATACTTCAATCATTTTTAATCGAGTCAAATACACCACGGGTGCCTCAACTTGTTCGGTGCGGTCACTTTGGTGCCTAAACTTGTAAAATACACGAAACCGGTGCCGTAACTTGTCCGAGGGTTCAAATATGATGCCTCCATCCATATCCGGGCATATGCACTACCCACATGGCGTGCCAACGTGGCATCAGCCCACATGTCAATGGGAGTGAGAGGAGTGTGCTGGTTGTTTTACAGAAAACTCCTTGTACTTTATATATTTTTTGCAAAAGCTCTTGACATTTTATTTAAATACGTCAAACTACATTGATCCCACTGTCAAATCTAGGTCTCGCATGTCAGCACATGGGATAAAATAGTAATAACAAAAAAAGAGCACCCGACAGGATTCGAACACATGTGCTAATCACTACGCCTAGAATAGTTGACTGTGCAATATCCTAATACACTTCTATTTGTCAAGAAACCGGGCGAAATAATAAAAAGAAATAAAAAAGAAAAAGTTGATTCGTGGGAAATTAAAAGAAATTCTCACCTTTGAAAAAAAGAACTATTCAACATATTACCTGCCATGAACTTAAAAAGGTGTTAGTGCATTAAGAAATTGTAGACGTGTTTTTCAAAAATGTCTGTCATGCATTCAAAAATTACAACATCTATTTCATAAAATGTTCAATATGTATTAAAAATTAGTGTAAAATTATTCTTACATTTCTACTAACACGTCTAACATGTGTTAACACATTTATAGAATTTATTGTTTCTACACAATGATTTTTAATACATGTTGAACAATTTTCAGAATACAACGTTGTTGATTTTTAATAATTATGTATTCTAAAAATACAACAAAGATACAAAATAATTCTGCGTGTTTGTGGTCCTGAATGAAGATGCAAAACAAATTTGTAATATTTTATAATATACATTGAACTGTTTAAATCAACATAAATTTTAGAAAATGTTCATGGTTAAATCTTTGAACTACAAATAATAAAAATAGAATTAAAATTTAAATAGACAATAATTGCATGTTGATAATTATTATATTTTATAATATTTTATATCATAAAAATCAAACAGTAACTTAAAAACATAATAGAAATTGCAGAGCGATAGATAGACTTTCCAGCTAACAGCTGTACACAAAGTAATATTAGTTTTGGTGGCTAGCGTGCTAGCGTGCGTACTAGTTATGTAACGTGGATGTCCCAGGGTCGAAACCAATTCAAAGACACAGTTTTCTTTTTTCTGTTATTAGCATATACAGAGCAAGGGCTGACTTGTGACTTTAGTTAAATTTTAGGAGTTTTCTGAAGAAAAAAACTCGTACGCATTTCACCCAGCGCAGGCATCGCTCACACCCACTGACATGTGGGTCAGCCACCAGCTATCCATGTGGACATCACATACGGTGGCATACGGGCGGAGGGACCGTATATGCATCGTGTGACAAGTTATAGCACCGTTTTTGTGTATTTTATAAGTTTAGGCACTAAACTGACCGCAACGGACAAGTTAAGGCACCCGTGGTGCATTTAACTCTTTTTAATCACTAACACATCTTAGTGGTCGTCCTTGGTGACAAATATTTAGCAAGTAAGCTTTCTCTAGAAGGCAGATACTTTCTCTGTTCTAGTTTAGGTTAGGTGACGTTCACGCATTTTGAGATTTAAATTTGGTCATCAGTTTGCTTGCAGAAAAAGAGTTACACGTCACAAAAATTATATCGTTGATTTTGTATTTGAAAAAATAATACCAATTGTATAATTTATTTTTATGACAAATGAGTTGGCTAGCAGGGTTCTAACCGTCTTCCTCTTCTTTCTTGCTTCCTATCCTCGGTGTTTGCAGCGTGGACATTTCAAAGGACAGCTACATGCATGCACATGCACGCCCAATGATCACATCACACGTCGTCCCTGCGGCCGCCGTGTCCTTCAAAACTCTTCTCGATCTTTACCTCTGCACGCCTCTATATATATATATATATATATATATATATATAGGCGTGAACTCACTCACACTCACACGCCTTCTAGCACGATCCATAACCAACGAGATTTCTCTCGTTTGATTCTTAATTCTTAGGCCAAGCACATCGGGCATGGATATAGATATGACGGGCTCCGGCTA
Organism: Aegilops tauschii subsp. strangulata; assembly: GCF_002575655.3. NCBI lineage: Eukaryota > Viridiplantae > Streptophyta > Magnoliopsida > Poales > Poaceae > Aegilops > Aegilops tauschii. The sequence goes on along the minus strand of NC_053039.3, from coordinate 71,776,191 downwards.
CTCCGACCTCCACCTCCTGGACGCCACCACCGGAGCCAGAGAAGGCGCCAGCAACGATGCCGCTGACAACTTCGTCGAGATGTTCGATGGTTACCAATCCACGTACGCAATTAATGCATGGAACGTGCATGGAATTTTGCGTGTGTACACACATCCATATATAAGGCTCATGTATATGGATCTTGCACTTCGGTACAGCGGTGACCTCTTCGAGTTGGTGAGGCGAGGAGGAGGGCGCAGGGCTATGGAGGTGCCGCCACCTGCAGTCTCCGGCCTCCCCATGTCGCCGCCTCAAGTGCCTGAGGTGCTGCCTCAGCCGCCTTCTGAAGAAGATATGGCGGCATGGCTCTACCCAGTTGTACGCGGTGAGGAGTTCGTCGCTGGTCATCCCCGCGGAAATGGAGGCGTTGCTGCAAGTCTAATGGCCGTGGGTGATCAGCAAGTGCAGTCCAAGGACCCAAGCAAGAGGTCGACGGACAAGGTTAGCGTTCGAGCAACAAGGCAGAGGAAATTTTCCTTTCCAAACAGTTGATGAGTGATGCTTGCTTCTCCCATGCATGGTTCATCTTTGCCTCTTTGGTATATTGATATATAGGGCGCAGCAAGCAATTGGAGGGACAGGAGGGAGACAGCAGGCACAAGGAGGTCCAAATATTCAGAAACACACAGGCTGGCAGAAAAGGTAAAGCTGTACTTTGGCAGTTTTCTTCTTTTGTGAAGTTTATTTGTTTTTATATTGCCTTCATATGAACCATGCCACCGTGCGTGTATATATAACAGAGAAGAAGGCGCGGGGTAATTGAGAGGTTCAAGACTCTGCAGCAGCTCGTTCCAGGATGCGACCAGGTTTGACCACCACTCCAATATGACTTCTACGTACCATGCGTAAATATGTCTTTTTTACGAGAAACATAAATCAATATGTTCAATCTGCAATTGCCTAATTGACCTGAATTAGTGTTAACCATGTTTCGCACTTTCAGTGTATATAATTCACCGAAATTTTGGAATTTTATTAATTTGATAGATACTTGAATAATTGTCTTCCATTCAACATATTCCAGCAATTCGGTAGCTAGTACACACAAATTAAATAATTTATTAAAAAAATTAATTTCTAAAATATTTGGCTATGCTCAATGTAATTCAAATGAAATTTCGGTCCTTTGGCCAGAATGAAAACCGAAATTACCGTATGTCAATTTGGCTATGGGTGAAATATTTCTGAAACTAAAATTCAAAACCATGGTTTTAGCATCCCAATCATTGTACTTGGGATCTTTAGTTAGACCAAAACACAACCCTTCTCGTCTCGCCGCACTCACCGAAATCAGTCACATTCTGCATAGGTTGCACATTTAGATATTTCAGGGAGCAAGTGTCATACGGGTATCATGAAGTGCCATCTACTAAAAGATGATGTGGCATTGTAATTAAAGAGAGAGAAAATTCAAGTATAGTATCATAACGTATCAAAGAAGAAAAGTTGATAAGAAATAGATAATATCCACAACTTTCTATTGAGATTCTACAAATAAATAAATGAAGTGATAATAAATAATATGATATTAGTATATATGATAATATGCCATTTGAGTGTAGTAACTAAAACAGTATCATGCAGTGTGATAGTTACACATGATACTACACGATTCAATTGGCCTTAATAAGAGTTAATATTACACTTTTCAGGCTTAATATGCGACTTAGGTTTAAAAAAAACTTACATTGCAGAGAAGTAGTACTATAACATTCAAGAGGGAGGATTTTTGGCTCCCAGGCTCCATGGAGCCCGATATTTTTAGAATAATAATCAAAAACATATTTTAAAGATTCAAAATCTAAAAACAAATATACACTTACATAAGGATATTTACCGCATTGCTGTAAATTTTCATAATGAAATACGTTTTAACCTGATCTACACACACACACACAAAATCATGAACTTTTATAATGAATAATGCATGTGTCAGAAATACATGATATTTTTTGTAGCTCACATCAAAACATATTTCATCTTGAAACTTTACAACTATGCAGTATATATCCCTATATATGAGTGTATTTGTTTTCAGGATTTTAAAACCTAAAAAAATGAAATCTGAAAATTTCAACATTCAGACTCCATGGAGCCCGGGATTCATTAGCAATTTCCAAAAGATTAAATATCTTTCCGTGCCTACCATGCAGTGTAACCAAGCCACGACGCTGGACCAGACGATCCAGTACATGAAGTCGCTGCAGCAGCAAGTCCAGTCAATGTCGTCCGTCGCGGGCTGCAGCATGAGACCAGCAACCGAGGCGGTGGTGCATCCCTTAGCGCCGCCGCTATACATCCAGCCCACTGCCAGCGCCATTGCTCCATGTACGCCGATGCTGCCGCCAGCTTTGTGCCGCTGCTCCTGCAGGGATGGTGATGTTTGCCGGGCCGCACATGCTCCAGCGGCGCACCATCCCGCAGTGACGCTGACGATGATGCGGCCGCCATTTATCCATAAGCCAACTGCTCCAAACACAGGACCTGCAGCAAGGTATCCGTCGAAGGGCCTCAGGTACCATCCGTAACCACAAGGGCAGCAGCCCACGGCACAAGGATAATGTAAACTACTAGCCCAATTTGGCCAGTTTAAAATGTATGTTAGTATGTATGTATGTAATATGGTTGTGTGTATCGCTCGATGTAAAGAAAACAAAAGAAAAAGAAAATGTTACTCCGATCCATAATAAATGTCGCAGTTTAAAACTAAGGTTAAATTAATCTTAATTCAAAACTACGGCATTTATTTTGGATCGGAGGGAGTAGTATGTGTGTATTAACAATGGTGAAGATTGATGAACTGTAAGTTGCATTTTCCTTGCAATACGATGATGAAACCATCATTCCCAGTGAGAAAAATAACTCCATCTCGCTAATCTTATATCTTAAATCTTGTTTAATTTGTGGATATGGTTGGAGGGACGTTCCTGCATCACTGTTTATGGACGCGTCCAAACACATGCCCTTAAGCTCCATCAAGTAGTCGTCTTTTTGCATACAACGTAGACCTAGGTAGCTAGCTTTGCATTATTGCATTTGTGTGGCTGCGCGCGCCACCAATTCTGGGCATATGTACAAGACTACAGATGCCGTATCTTTATCGTGCTTCCTATGGAGCCACGTGCTCATGCATGGGCACATCGCACACGTAACGGTATTTCATATGAGTGCATGTTTGTCGTCTTCTACCGTTTTGCTCACTGGTATATGTGTACAGCACATGATGATGTATATGCCCGCATCTAACCTTTGCTAGCTGGTATGCATACATCTGACGACAAAAATATCGGAGCCATGCAAATCATGTAGTGCTCTTGTGAAGCATTTCTTAGACACTAATATCTGTATTATGGCACCCAATTTTTTTTTGAATTATACTCCCTTCCTTCCACAATATAGTGCGTAAAGAGTTTTTTGAAAAGTCAAACTTACAAACTGACCAAGTTTATACAGAAAAATATATACATCTAAAATACCATATACATATCATTAGCTACATCACAAGACATATTTCCATATTGTACATATTTGATATTGTAGATATAAATAGTTTTTCTATAAACTTGGTCAATATTTGTTAAAATTGACTTTCTGAAAAATCTATATGCACTATATTAAAAAATGGAGAGAGCATTAATAAAAACGTAAAAAAAGATCATTAAGAAAATATTCAGATGTATAATAGTTACTTTTAATAAAAGAAAACGATCATTAAGAAAACCCTGTAAAACATAAAAATAGACATAAGCCCTCAAGAATATCTTCACGAGATGAACATGTTATCGCTCGCTTAGTCGTTGTTGCGTCGCAAGAGGAGAGAACAAAAACGAGATGCACAACAGTTGTGTCGTCCGCATAGACTTATAGAGGGTAACTCCTAATTCAGGTCATCCCATTGATCACACGTCGCGTACGACATGATCTGGGGAAGAAGACAAATTGGTGGAGGTCGTGCCCCAATCTATGACGTTGGTCGGGCTAGGGTCACTGGCGGGAGCCGACGACCTGGCCTACAATCATGCGTGGGTGAGAACAACCTGCGCATAATTAAAAATCTAATATTTTTTTTGCCGGTAAGGAGAGTTAAACTAATTAGGAGGCGTCATTGGTGTTCATCGCATCGGAAATTTCCACGGGACATTCCTTAGCCAGACTTGCTATTCTTTTCTCCTTTCTTTGTAGCTTACCAAGCTGACTGTGGTGCCACACTTGCTATCTTGCTTAATTTAGCTAGATCGTGAGACACACCATTTGCATCACGTCTAATTTTCACGACCTTTACATCTCTTTCCAGAATGGCCTCACCGAGTGTCATTCTAGTCCTGAGCTCATATGCACCTGCTACAAATAGTAAACTCTCGAAAAATAGAAAAAAAAACAAATGATTCTGAATTTATTTGCTTATAACCATGTTTAAACTTTTGTTATAAAATGGCATTTGTGGGTATGTGGGAAAAAAACAGTGCCCCAAAATGGTTTCAAAAATAGTATTTTTTTTTTGTGGGCATCGATTTTCCTTTCTTTTTGCTCAGATCTCCGTGAGCGTCATTTCATCACAAAACTCTACATGCATGTGAAACGCCCATCAATGTTTATAGAAAATGTTTGGAATTTTCAAATGTTTTTACTATCTTTTATAGTTTACCGTTCATCCTGGTGCATGCGCACCCAGGAGCAGAAACTCAATGTCCGACATGCATGATAAGGTCCTCAGACACACAGCCAAAAATATACCTTCGTACATTCAGTAGATGAAGAAGGGAGTAGCTTCCGACATGTTGCGTGCCGACTGTACAAGAGAGTGATACCATCATTCTTTCATTTCCTCAGGTCAATACATCCTCCGTATCAAAATGTAAGACGTTTTTTAGGCAAGTTTGGCCTAGAAAACATCTTATATTTTGAAACAGAGACGGTATTATATAGTCGGACACATACATACGTCCCATGAACACATATGTCCATGTGTATTTTTGCACACCCGGACCATATATCTTATCACAATACAAAATTAAATTTTAGAAGAGCTGACCACATATGCCATGTGGTATATACTACGTGTGTGTACAACTTTAACTACTACTCTATAGATACATGAGCTTCCGGCCTACTACTACTACCACCACTACTACTATTCAGTAATTACAACTAAAACAAGCCGTAGTAATTAAACACATAAGTACCACACGACCTCACGCGCGCTGCTGCTAGTTGGGCATGCATATCGTTCAGACCATAAGATCGATCGATTCGATTCCATTGATGGTCCATGCACCGCTGCTGCTAGTTGGGCATGCATATCGTTCAAACCATAAGATCGATCGATTCGATTCCATTGATGGTGCATGCACACGTAGATCATTTCTGGTTTCTCCCGATGTAACATCAAAAAAATACAAAGGTGGTGGTCAGTTTTTTTTTTAGATGAAGGTGGTGGTCAGTTAAACCAACAAGTTGTACATGCGGCCGCGCCGACGCTCTCTCAAAAAGTTGTACGTGGGTGTGGGAGAGAGCTCATTGCCTGGGCCCCGGCAACTTGAAACATACTGTACATATGATCACGCGTACGTACGTTCATCTGCTTAATTACCTGTGGTTCGGCACGGTGGAATCGTTTGGGACGAGATGTGGACAACGAGGAGCAAGCGGCCTCGGCTCACCGGCAACTGGATGACGAGCACACGGCGGCAGAGGCGTGCCGTGGTGTGGACAAGAGTACACCGCCGGGAAAACCGGGTACTGAGGGAGCATCACCGGCGCCTGCCCGCCTGCAGGCAGTTGCATGCACGACGGCGGTATCACCCCCAGCGGCAAGAATGGCGTCGGTGTGGCGTATCCGGCGGTCGACATCATCTGCATGCATGCCAAGTGAAAGTATCTGTTAGCCTGATTACTTCACGTAGATATATATAGAGACTTCGAAACTCTCATGCAATAAACAACTAATATAAGGAGCGCGTACCTGGATTTGGTGCTGGAGTGATTTCACGTACTTGATGACCTCCTCCAGCGTCGAGGCCTTGTCAGTCTGATGAAAAAAAAGTCATATGCCGGTCAAATTTACTCCATGCATGCACCTGCGCTAGCTCCATCTTAATTTTGATTTAGGTCAAACATAATGTAAAAAGTTGCCATCATGGCACACTAGTAGAAATAGATACAAATACTACAAATGATGAAATGATTTTGCATGGTTTTAGCCCGGTTTTCCGTTAATTAACTGGGCAATTCTTTTCCTTTTAATTAATCGACGAGGCAAATCTTTTGCCTCCGTTTCAAAAAAAAAATGAAATGATTTTGCCAAAGTAGTGTGCAGAAGTAAGGTAGGATAGTACCTTGCTGCACCTGGGCGTCAGTTGCTGCAAAGTCCTCAGCCTGTCGTTGATCTTGTCTCGCCGCCTCTGCGTGCATGCATGCATGCAAGTTAAGCCCATCATGTATATACATCAGCAATGTACGTACGCACGCATGTGTATCCGATAGCTCCGTACCTGTTCGGCTGCTTTTCCGGAACAAGACCTTCTTCGGCCGCTGCTCGACCGCCCACGTCGGCACTCGGCTGCACCATCCGCCGCAAGGCTGGTGGTCGGCGCGTCGGCGGAGGCGATACTGCGGTGCCCACCGGTGCCACAGCTGGTGCTGGGCATCATGGTGTTTCGTCCCTCAGACTTGGTTGTTGTCATCGTGGCGGTCGCAGCGCTCCGAGGCTCCCGCTCATCCGAGGCCTCCTGCTCGAAAACCTGGCAGAGCCACGACGCCATCTCGGCGTCGCTTGCCATCGGTTTTCCACAAGGGAGAGGAGACGACGGTGGCAGCGGCAGAGGAAGATGATCGACCATCGGAGGCTTTTCGTGGACGACGTCGATGGAGCTACCTGCACCGCCCCCGCCGTCCCGGCGCAGCAGCAGCTCGAGCAGCTCGTGGCTGCAAAGTACCGCCATGAAAACATGTACACTCCGCGCGCCCCTGAACAATGAACAAAACCGGACGGCACTCACGTAAGGTAGTAGTCGTCGAGGTTGTCGTGGTCGCGGACAACTCCAGGGACACCCTGGTACTCCGGCACCTCGCCGTCCATCAACTCCTCCCGGTCCGGTGGCAAAAGCTTAGGTAGAGGTTGACTTGGAGATCGACGAGAGCCAGCGACTGGAGACGCCGCCAGGCCCAAGGGTGCATATATATAGCTTCACGTCCTAGGTTCCTAGCACGCAGCTGCAGCAGCTAGCTAGGGCACACATGCACGGACGTACGTACACGTGGCGGGACTGTGGAGCGGAAGCAGCACGATTTTGAGCGTTTGGCGGCGTGCGGCGGTGGCCGGCTACGGCTAGCTGGCATGCCTGTCCCCTGTCCGCGTACACGGCAGGAAAGGCGGTTTGCTGCTCGACGGCGGCAGCGGTATTTCACCACCGCGGCGGCCGCTGGCGCGGAGGCGCATGCAGGCATGGTGTGGTGGGCGTCGGCCGGCGGGCGCATCCGAATCGGTGGTCTGATTCGCTACGTGTTGTTTTTATATATGTCGACGCGCTCGCGAGGGCGAGAGCCTTCGTGTGTGGCGGAGACGACGGACACGCGTGCGGAGTTTTTCGGATCTGGCAAGATACGCTGCAGCATAGACCTAGAGTTAACCTAGGAGTGGCTGTGCCGACGTGGACGAACTGATGCGCGATACGTTCGTGACTTAGGATCGAAGCAAAGCTGTGCATGGGTCGGTCGGTATCAGCCCAACCCACGGGCGACAGACACAATGGAGGTATAGAAAAGGAGGCCCACGTGCGGAGACGACGACATACGGCACTAGATTGCCTACAAGCCCATGTGCCCATTCAAACCCAAGAACACCATACCTTCTCCAAAATACTAGTTAACGGTTAGCCTTTGTTAAGGTCATTCCCTATTTACTCAGGTGCTGAAAAATATCACATTGCATGTGCGTATTTATCGTAATCTGGGAGTTTTTCATTCTTTTTCATAGATTCATTTATTCACAAAAAATATCTCTAAAATAGTGTGTCCAAATAACGACCATTTTCACCATTGAATTGTTGACGTCAAGATCTTCGAAACTGGATCACATGTTAATAGGTTTCCACGAACTTTTTTTTCAGAAAAAAAAACCACCAAAAAAGCAGAAAAATAGAAAAAGGAAACTAGAACTAAACAGGAACCCAAAAAATCGAATACCAAAACAAATCTAGAAAAACAAAAAATAGCATCCGAAAAAAACATAAATTGAAGAAGAAGAAAATGAAGCCCAAAAGCAAGGTTGCAGTTTTTACTTATTTTTTTAAGCACACATTTTTTTTCTTTTTTCAGAAAAGCACAGGATGTGCTTTCGCAAAAGCAAGGTTGTGCTTCTTGTAAAAGCACAACTATGTTTTTTCCTTTTCGAGTAAAAGCATAGTTGTGCTTTGACGGGAGCACATGTTATGCTTCTCGCGTAAGCAAATATGTGCTTCCACAAGAAACAAAATCGCGCTTCTCATGCAAGCATAAATTTATTTTGGAGAAGCACATATATGCTTCACCAAACAAAACTAGACAAAAACCAAAAAGCCCAAAAAAACAGGAAGAAAACATCTAAGCGGAAAATGCTTGGAGAGAAAAAAAAAAGAAACCCAGAAGGAGCGACCAGCATATGACACGTGGCGACGACTGGACGCACCATTTGACGCACTCTCAAATCACAAAAATAACTCTTGCGAGGCTCCTGGAATGGGTAATCGTTCGTTAGCTAGTCCATGCCTTCTCTATTTTGATCCTTCGTGCCCCCGACATTAGGCATTCGCTACCTTGCCACGACGTCATCTTTGACATACTCACTCAAACCAACTCTAGCACAACAGTCGTACCGTCCCGGCTCATAAAATATGACAATTTTAATCTGAGTAACAATCTAATATAGTCCTCATATGCTTCCAGATCAACATAATTTATGAAGCCCGCTCCATAAACAAGCTCCTAACCTCCAAACATGGAGTTTGTGGGGGTCCGTTTGGGGCTCGCTTCATTTCCAACCGCCAAAGCGGGACAGCCACTTTCTTCCTCCTCCCACCACGGTCAGGTTTTGAAGCTGCACAGCCTCCTGTCTGCGGTACAAAATACAAGGTCCCCGGGGTTTTCTAAAGATGTTGGTTTGCTTAGCTCCAGGTGGAACCTAGCAGCAACTTTGATCGATGCAAATGAATGACAGTGTCTTCGGGCGCTTTTGTCCTCCTGTGAAGCATCGTCGTGGAGCTCCTTCACCGCTCTTGTCTTCTGCACCTCGATTTCTCGAGGTGACAACCCAAGTCATTGGTCGAAGCGGGTGTCGGAAATGTACCGTCGCTTCCCGATGGGGGTGTTGCCTTAGAGGTCCTATCTTTTGACCAACAATAGTGTGTTGTGTTGTCCTGCAAGTCTATCGGCTAGGCAAGTGAGCGGCCTCAGGGCTAGTGTGAACCTCGGAGGGGCGATTTTGTTGTTGTATGGTGCCAGGTTTGGACACTTGGATGCCAAAGTCAATTAGTTGGTGGGTGCTTGGTCATGGGGCTGCCACCCATGTTGAGTGTCGGAACTAGTCGTTTGGGTGGCAGTCTTCAACTCGGCGGGTACACGGCCTTGCGGTCGGCGTGTCTGTGTTAATAACACTTTCTAAGGTGACTCTGGGACGTGTTGTAGGGTGCCGATTTTGGTCGCTTGTGTGGCAAAGTCATTGATCCGTTGCGTATGCAGTCTCAGGGCAGGTGTGTATTGAGATATATGGTTTTGGGCCGGACGCATACTATAGCTTGAGCTCAAATGAACAGTAAAGTTCAAAAAAATCTGCATTGTTTTTGCAACACACATTGAGGAGTTTTTTACACTAGTCAATGTTACGTTAATTTGGAAGTATATTAAGTGCATGCGGATATTAAGTAGGATTTTATTTACGTGTTATTATGTGATTAGCACTATATTTGACATGAAATTAACTGCATGCTAAACGTGTTGAGCGCTCGACATTGAAGCAGTCTAGGTCATTGGATTGACACGATTTGATGGCCGAGATTAATTGGATCTGCTCCTTTGGGTCTTTTTATATTGGTATAGATATAGATGTGTGCAAAATTTTGTGATGAAATCATATTCCTGAGAGTGTGGAAAAAAAAAATCAATGCTAAAAAGAGACCCTTTTTGGAACAACAATTTTTGCAGAGCATCGCTTTTATTTTTCCACATCTCCACGAATGTGATTCCATCACGAAAATTTGCATACATGTGAAACTTTTCTCAATATCTGTTGCAAAATAAAAATCATTTTTTACATACCTTTTTGGATTTTAATGTTCACCGAGCTCATTTGAGCTCGAGCTGAGAAGGGTAGCTTCGTTTTGGGCCACTTTTCTTTATTAATTGATCCTTTCACTTCTTCTTTTATCATCTGATCCTTTCTCTTCTTAATGAAAAATGAAAAGGCAAAGTTGCTCACAAAAGAAAAACTGCCGAGTATATGGATGTACTCCAAGCCAGTTCACGCGATTAGAAAAGGTAGCTTCATGTGAATTCAAACTGTGAGCCTTGAGTGTTCATTCATAATCTAAATTTTACATGCGCGCTTACTAGTTTGATCAAGGAACTACTAGTACGTAGTAATAATCAACACAAGGACTCTGGTTATTAACAAAGAACTGCGGTGCGCCGGTCGTCATCCCACATGATCGACCCTGTTGAGCAGCGCGGTGGCCATGGTAGTGAGCTGGTCGAACTCGCGGTTGGCGGCGGCCATCCTCCCCTTGGCCGCGGCCGCGCCGGCGAGCGCCGCCTCGCAGCCGATCCCGGCCTGCCCCGTGAGCGAGAGCAGCGAGCGCGCCCGGTCCCACGCCCGCGCGGCCGCGTAGCCGCGCATGAACTGCAGCGCCGGCACGGAGGTGGCCCCGTAGAGGATCCCGCACGCCTCCATCCCGTCGCGCGCGCCCGGGTCCCGCTCGTCGCGCGCCATGGCCGTGGCGGCGTCCCGCGCCGACGTGCCGCGCGCCGCGGCGAGGTCCGCCGCGATGAGGAGGTGCGCGTGGCGGTCCGCCGTGGAGGCGCCCGGCCCGCTGGACCGCAGCGCGGCGGCGCAGAAGGCGTAGTCCACGAAGTCGCGGATCGCGTTGCACGAGTCCGCCACCGTGTCGGCGGCCGGCGCGCCGGCGGTGGGAGCGGCTTGGACGGCCAGCGCTAGCGCAAGGAGGAGGAGGGATGAGCTCCGGGTCGTCATGGTACTGGTGGTGGTGGTTGGCCTGACGCTGACGACACTGAAGCTCGTGAAGTGGGATCGAGCTCGCTCGCTGGCTCGTATTTGTTTCCTGGTGTGGTTGTGGGTAGGTGAGCTGATAAATGGGAGCATATGCATGCATGCGAGGCTTGTGTTTGTGTTTGTCCCATCGGATTTGCGTTTCTCTTCCGGTGGTTGATCCGCCTGCACGGCACGAGCCATGAGTGATTGCGCTTGCTGCTGCGGGGCAGGCGGAGCACGGTGCGCCCCGGTGTCGCCATTAACTCATGGACGAGGCGACGGATGGGTCACATTATTCTGGCGCGCTCCATTACTGCGCGTCGCTTCGTAGGTGGCATTCAATGGGACTTTATACGTATCGACGATGGATAGTACAAGTAGATGATCAGCAGTGCATGTACCAGCAGTAATTAGTGTGTGACATGTACCAGATCATCTCGTCTCAACTCATGTTACTCAACTGGCCGAGTGATCACTGACGCAGCAGTATCTTCTGATGAAACGAGAAGCAGAGAGAACGTGACGCTCGTTAAGACCGTACCGGGCGTGGTCACTCACGTTGTCATTTAAGAGGACCGAGAAGAGGGGAGAGACGATACAGAGACGTCCGCCAGCCAGCATCATGGCCGTGGCCACCTCCTCTCCTACGCTCGGCGCTCTCCTCCTCCTCGCCCTCTTCTCGGCGGCCGGCGTCCACGGCGCCGCGCCCTCCTCGCCGCTGGACCAGCTCTGCGGCAGCCTGGGCAGCTTCTACGTCACGCCGGAGCTGTGCGCGTCCGCGCTCTGCGTCGACGCCGCCTCCTCCTGCCGCTCCGCGCGCGGCGCGCCGGAGCTCGCGGCGCTCGCGACCAGGCTGGCCGCGGCCAACGCCACGGCGGCGAAGGCCAGCATCGAGTCCGCGCTCGCCCTCGACGCGGAGCGCGTCCCGGCGCCGGCCTCGGCGGCGGACGCCGACGCCAGGAAGGGCATGCGGTCGTGCCTGCAGCTCTACGCCGGCGCCGTCCCGGCGCTGCGGTGGGCGGCGCGGTCCGTCGCCGCGGGGCGGTACAGCGGCGCGCGGGAGGTGCTGGACGCGGCGCAGTACGTCGCGTCAGGGTGCGCCGGCATGGCCGGCGTGGCGACGCTGCCCAAGGAGAACGGCCGGTTCAGCTCCATGGCCATCGTCGCGCACGCCGTCGTCGCATCCATGTCTGCCACCTGAACACTCGATCGACCGGCCGCCGAACTCATTAGCCTGATACAATATTTTAATGTTGTATTTGTGCCATTGTGGTTGTGGGTAACAATGGGTCAGTGAGACGTAATTTAAACAATGAGTAGCTAAACTCTCGTGCTGTTTATTCAACTCTTACGCAATTGTTATATGAAGCTTGTGTACATTTTTGTTTTGGTTTGCGGGGGCATGTGTACACTGCTAACTTGTGATCTAACCGCCCGGTTGCCATTGATGATCCAACTAGGCACTGTACATCGTCTAAACATCACTTTAAAATGGTCAAAACCACTTTCAGATAGCGTAAGGGGGTTGGGAATTAGTAGATGTTTAGATGAGATGCATCATACTACATTTTTCATGGGGGGTGGAAAGTGACGGTTAACGATGAGCAAGTGGGTAGTTGAAGGAAGAGGATGAAATCATGTTTGCCCTATGATAAACAATGTTTACTACACCTCTTTCATTGATATGTTTTAGATGTTTTAACATGAATTACGTACGGACTGAAATGAGTGAACAAAGACACTTAAACTAGTCGCCCCTGAATTTCACTGGGGTGGGCCCCTTCCTTCCCCAGCTTTCAATCCCGATACTCCATATCAGCAAGTACGTAAAATCCTTCAATAACTTTTAATAGGTCTAGCATTGCTCGTCTTCTAATGCTTAGTAGTATCTTATGGTTTGCTTACCATCTCTCCAATTATTGTTAAAGTATATTTGTAGTCTTGTATCATACTTCCTCCGCTCTAAAATAAATGTCTCAACTTTAGTACTCCCTCCTTTCTAGTTTATAGGGCTTATCTCAAAATTTTAGTTTTTCTGTTTTATAAGGCTCAATTTGGTTGTTCCCCATCACATGTTCAGATCCAAAGGTGCATTAAATCATTGCATGTAAGTATTAAGAGAAAATTGACCAATGCATGTACTTTATGCATGCATGCATTGCAATTAACGCATTGGTAAACATAATTTTTTGAGAAAACAAGAGCAAAAATTGGGTGCTTTTGCAAACTATAAAAAGTATTCCACCGCTCATCAACTTTGTACTCCCTCCCTTCCGGTTTATAGGGCTCAAATCTCAAATCTCATCAACCAAGGCATTTTGTGATTGGAGGAATGTATCTCGTACTTTACAAAACTACTCTAATTAAACTCATGCATTAATTTGGACTAATTACAGTGCATGCATGCTTGACCACTAGATGAGTAGAAACATTACATGCATTGGTGTGTTCCTTTTTAATTCTTGTATGCAAATATTTAATGCGCATTGAAAACTAAAAATGAGATGGAGATGAGCCCTCTAAATTGGAAAAACAAAAAAGTTAAGATAAGCCTTATAAACCGGAAAGGAGGAAGTACAAAAATTAATACAAAATTGAAACACTTATTATACGACAGAGGGAGTACTTACTACTCGCTCCTTTCCGGTTTATAAGGCTCAATTTAAAAATCTCACCAACCAAGGTAGATGGTGAGTGGTGGAATACTTTTTGTAGTTTGCAAAAGCACCCAATTAATGCTCTTGTTTTCGTCAAAAAAGTATGTTTACCAATGCATTAATTGCAATGCATGCATGCATAAATTACATGCATTGATCAATTTTCTTTTAATACTTGCATGCAATGATTTAATGCACCTTGGAATCTGAACATGTGATGGGAAACAACCAAATTGAGCCTTATAAAATGGAAAAACTAAAATTTTGAGATAAGCCCTATAAACCGGAAAGGAGGGAGTAATCAATGTTGCCACATTTAGGAGCCTGGTTCGTTGTCGTCTGTCCTACTTTGTTTCCTTAAGACTTGTGTGGCATGTGTAAATGGCCTCAGTTTAAGTTTGGGCAGATGCCTCCGTCTAAAAACTTACTAATCAAAGTTTACATCCTAGTAACATTATACAATTTCTAAAGTGTATATTGTATTATCCAATGTTCAAGAAAGCAGTAAACGTAAGCGGAGCGGAAGGCCACAGCTTAGAGCAATGGCCGCTTATGCAGCTTAACCGGGATTAAGCGTTTTCTTTAAATTGGTCAGAATTTGGCTGTTTTTGAATAAAACGGGAAATATAGCACATAGGTAACTGAAAATCTGAAATAGCAATATAAGGTTGAGGTTCAGTGGTTCACACACCACAACAAATAGCCAAATAACACATGAGGACAAGGTTCAGTGGTTCACACAGCAAGCATAAACGCATAATATTTTCTTAAAGCATATAAGATAAATGGCAGCTGCAAGCAAGCAGCAGCAGGAGGAACCAAACAACAGCAGCAGCAGCAGCCAAACAGCAGCCCCAGCCCAGCCCAAGCAGTAGTTCAGATCCAGTCCGGGGACAAGGAGGAAGAATGCATGGAGCTGAGTTCGATGCTGAACAGGAGCAGCCGCCATTGGAGCTCTCTTCTCCCCCCTCCCCTTCTAACACAGTAAACCCTAGCCGAACAGGCCAGTATTGGGCCAGGCCTTTATACCCCCCTTTTACCTCCAGCCTGTGGCCCATTCCTCGCTTTTTGAACACTTAAGCGCCCTCAACGATTGCTTAGCCAGCGCTCAGCGCTAAAGCGACCGCTAAATCCCACTTTTTTTCGCTTAACGCTAAAACTTTCGCCTAGGACAGAAGCGAAGTGTTTAGCTATCGCTTAGCGCTTAAGCAGCGCCTAAAAACGCTTTCTTGAACATTGTTATCATTCTTCTTTATACTACTCGACAGCGAACATATGCGCACGCACATATATTGTTTCAAACGAAAAATGTTTCCAGAAAAAGGAAGGTTTCTTTCTGATATCCTTTTACTTTGCAAACGAGAAAATTATACATGCAGTGTGCAAGCTCGACTTCACTAACACTGTAACTGTCCAGTGACATTCAGCAAGAGACGACGACATTTCCAAATTATACTATACATTTGACACTTAGAAGTTTTAACCAAACTTCATGCCAACAACAATCCAATACAATGGACCTAACAGTAGGGAAAAAATCTGAGAAAACATTTTGGCTCTGTATGTAATAATGCAACCAGTCACTTGCAGCACGTTAAGTACCAGTATGATCCCTAAACAAGCCTTGGAGACAAAACAGTTATGTGCTGCTGCACTAACAGGAAGACAGCAGCAAATCTGAATCTGTTCACGATTAAGGTTTCTTTCAAGAATAAGTGCTTCACTATCCAGATGGCTGACGCTCCTTCAACCGCCCAGAGGATTGTCGGCGGCCACTCCCGGGAGATGATCTGGCCTGCTTTTGAATCTGCATTAACGGTAGAGATTCGCGTCGCCCTGGGGCAGCCCGCCTGACCCACCAGAGGTACAAGATGAAGATCAACAGAATGATGAAGAGAGCTGCAAACAAGATAAAAAGGATCTTGCTGCCATGTGAATTTGAGGGAGGCCTCTCCATGACAGTCTCCTTACGAGGAGGGCAATCTCTTTTCGTGAACAAGCTGAGTGGAAAAAGAAAACAAAAGTTATAATTCTTTGCAAATGTATAATAGAGCTTCCTATTCAATCTTTCTACTGATTTGTCTTGAGCAAATTGCATGACAAAAACACCACACCTTTGCCGCATACCACGACAGGAAACGACCATTTTGCAACAACAGCTCTGTCCTTTCCATGGCAAGAGATATATGTTGCTGCCAATTCAGGATAATGAAGCTTTGCCCTCATGAAACGGCATAAACAACACTTTCCATTCTCACCGCTAGCCGGCAACTCGTCAATTGCATGTATCAGTGCTTTGCAGCATGAGACTGAGGGTGACTTCCATGGCTTGTCCGGTTGAATGCATGAGAGGACTGCAAGACTGATCATGTCATATCGACAAGTGCCCTCACTGAAACTTGTATCATGTCTGATGGAATGCACCCCAGTAGATAATAGAAGGATGGCAAGCAAAAAGACCAGCAACGGGTACATAGTACAAACTGTCAAAAAAGAGGAAAAAACTTATCATGCTAAAAAGATGCGGTAGGTAATCATAGTAGTAATAAACAGTACACAAATAAAGGCCGACAGAGAAAGATGCATCATCAATTCATCATTGTCTTATGCAATCTATGACTCACTATCTGGCACAATGATTACAGCATGAAGAAGCCTGGTACAATTAAGTAAATGCAGTCAAGATTAACTACAAAACATGAAACTAAACGCCAACCCTGTAATGTAGGATGGATTCATACAAAAGGTAGCCAGATATAACAGCAAACCTCCTCAAGTTAAATATATTGTACTCCTCCGTTCCAAAATTATTGTCGTGGTTTTAGTTCAAGTCTGACCTAAAATCATGACAATAATTTTGGAACAGAGGGAGTACTTGAAAAGCACAAAGAGAAAAAGAAGTACTGTACCTCTCAGTAGTTCCATAATTGCTTTCATGGTTTGGCCTGCAGCTCGTGGAACATCTAACCCTGCATTACCAATCTAAAAATGTAGCTAGCTGTCAATTGCTCAATTATGATCTAGTATACAAAATGACTAAAGTGATGTCATTGGAATATAGAACTAGAATAGCTCAACTTTGCAAAAGAAGAAGCATATCCCATACATAGTTTTACATGCTCAAGACATGTCAATCTCAACATACTTTACAGCATTGCGCACGGAAATACATGACCCCACCACCGCAGTCCCCAATCTGTATGTTAGGTGGTCTATCATTTAAATTAGCAAGATACCCTTTAGCTTGGGCCTTGAGCCAATTAGGGATGAGATCTATGAATTGTTGGATTGTTAGGCCTCTATATAAAAAGAGTAAAATGCATAAAACCACCACTTCAGCGTCATACCGCTCGGAAAACTACCACTTTACAAAACGTGACACTTTGCACCGCACCGAAAATTTGACAATGGCAAAAAACACTGAACCAAAATTTGATCTCGTTTTGACGTGTCCGATCGCGCGCAGGCCGACAACGGTGACGGCGCGCCGCTAACGGCTGTTAACTGCTCTGTTTGAAGCGGCTGGGCCGGCCCTCACTCCCCTCCCCCTCTCTCTCTCTCCCTCTCCTTTTTCTCGCGGGCATCGCGGCGGTGGCGGCTCCGGGTCCATCGGCGAAGGAGTGGTGGGGACAAGGCGGTGAACAGAGCAGTTAGGGGGAAGATTGTGCTACAATCAAATTAAGTTTACAATAAGTCAGGGAGGGAGGGAGAGGGAGAGAGAGTGAGGGAGGGTTGGTCCAGTCGCTTCAGCCAGAGCAGTTAACGGCCGTTAGCGACACACCGTCACCGTTGTCAGCCCGCACGCGATCGGACACGTCAAAACGCGATCAAATTTTGGTTCAGTGTTTTTTGCCACTGTCAAATTTTCGGAGCGGTGGAAAGTGTCACATTTTGTAAAGTGGTGGTTTTCCAAGAGCTATGACGCTAAAGCGGTGGCTCTGTGCATTTTACTCATATAAAGGACCCCCCTATGAGGAATAAAGCAAGAATAGAAGAATAGTTCTTCTATCTTGCCCCCAGGGGTGAGGGCTGCCCCCTAACACTAGTACACAACATACAACATCAGAACTTCTGTCCTATCAGAGAACGCCCAACAGCAGCTAGCCTAAAAGCTTGCTAGCAGCACAGCGACATAGTCCAAGTGGCAAACAATTGAAGTAGGATGTAGTATAAGCTATCTATGCATGTAAACAGAGCTCATGAATATGTGTGCTTTGTTGAGGACTTTTTACTCCGTCGAAGGAGGACGGGGTATAAGCTATCTATAAGATGGGCAAAAAATTACTATTGTCTAAATAGAAAATACGAAGCAATCATGCATTAAACTTCAGGAGTACATACCGGAGGAGCATTGATTTTTGGAGAATTCACAGTTTTAATTATCCCATCAACACTCCAATCTGGCAGAGATTTAATTGGTTTTGTCCTAGGGAATAGAATTTGAACAAGCTTGTGTCGATCACTATCTGCTGCTAGCTCGATAGGTATTGCTCCATGCTATAACATGAAACAAACAATAAGATGCTATACAATCCAGTGCAAAAATAACAAAGCGAGTAATGTCACTATATTTTCATTCATCAAGAAACTTATGATAAAATGATATATTACTTAATTCATCCCACAGACAGTAACAGTCTTAGATACTGTTATATGAACAGAAAAGAAGTTGAAGTAAAGCTAGATACAGTACTCCCTCTCCAATTCTAGTCAGTGTGGTTAAGTATGATCATGGTCTTAGAGAAACAACAAAAGTGGAAGTCTAGGGACCTACTAGTATCATGTTTCTCAGATGAGATGTAAAAGCTGTTGTATAAAATTTTGTGACCTACCAGTATCCTGATTCTGCGATGAGATATGTAAAACATGTTGTGACACTTAGCACTGGAGCTGCAATCTTGGGATGTCTGACTAGGTTAATGCAGTACAAACTCTGAAGCAAACCAAAACAGATGCAACTAGAATATAAACCTACTGTAAAATTATTTACTTGACACATGAACAATCAGTACAATGCACTCATCTCCGCAGAGGCTTTAGCTAGATTCAACTCAGCATCAGACATGCGGGGAGAGAGGCGTCAAGATCACAACTCTCAAGACGAACAGAGCCACCTGGTTAGGGATGTTAGGGTTGGCTCCAGCATCTAGCAAGACCTTGACAAAGTCGGTTAAGCCATCAGCAACAGCCTCCGTAAAAGGAGTTGGCCCAGAGTAATCACAAGCGTTCACATCGGCACCAGTCTATAAATAAAGTAGGGTAATCTTTAGAGGTAGGATTTATGCAGTAACCATGATAGTAAGTTCAATAGGAAAACAAGGCTGGTTTACTAATCTGGATTTTCTACCCAACAAGTTATGCTTAATAGCTTAAGGAATCAGAACACATTCAAATAGAAAAAAGAACATAAGAAAATGCATCAAGTCAGTAAGCTATTGGACCTCAATAAGTTGCCTCATGCATTTCAAGGACTTCCCACAGACAGTCATCATGAGGTATGAAAATACGTGATGAACATCTTTATTGGGCTGAAAAAGGAAATGAATCACGATTTTGATAACATATAGTCAGATGGATATTGTTAACATGCCACCAAGTGCAATGATGCACCTCCAAGAATAAACCATTTGATCTTCAAGCCAAATGAAAAAAATTATAGCATTTGCATTCCCAATATATAGGGATATGTGTCCAGTTAGGTAACCATGAAATAAACAACTTACATCAGCCCCATGCTCCAGCAGAACCATTACAACCTGATCTTGGTCCTCCACAGCAGCCAAGTGTAATCGTGTCCCTTGGTAATGGATAGGATCCAGATTAACTCCTTTCGACAGCAATAGCCTTACAGCCTCGCAGTGCCCTGGAGACACAACAAAATGCAGTACATATCCAGATAGATCAATGATCAGAACCTAAGCCAGTAAGCCTCGACAGGGTATATATATACAGTAGACAGTAATTGTAGGCAACTAATGTTTGTTTTTCCCTTTTTGCCGAAGCTGTGCAAGCAATGTCATTCAGGGGCTGAGAGTGAACCCAGGAATGAGAAAGCGCACCTGCCGCTGCTGCATTGTGCAGCGGCGTGGAGCCCCTCTCATCGGGCATCGCAGGGTCACCGCCATGATCAAGAAGGTACCTCGTAACCTCGACATTTCCCTGGAGTGCGGCGAGGACCATGGGTGTCACACCTGCAAGTGGAACACAGCATCTCAGTAGTAAGTAGTAACAGAAGGAGAAGAACTTCCTGCATGGATGCATAAGATTTCAACTAGCTGCATGCGAATATGCACCTGCCTTTGACTCCGAGTTGACATCAAGCCCCGCCTCCTCCACCAGGAACAGGAACAGGCAGCTCACCAGGCAGCCCTGGATCGAAGCGAAATGAAGCATGGTTTCCCCATTCGCGTCCTTGGCTCCCCGCAGGCCCTTCTTCTTTGCTAGCTCCAGCAAGGAGAAATCGCAGGAACAAACTGAAGTCAGACATCAGAATCATTTCAACGAGCAGAAGGGGCAGGATTCAAGATGAAACTTGCACAGACGAGACACCAAATCGGGCCACTCGCCCCACTGATTTCGTGAAGTGAGGCCACGAAGTCTCGGATTTGGGGTCTCTTCCTTCAGAACAACATTTGGGGGTTTCGCCCAAATGAGCGAATCGAAATTTCATCGGAAAACTCGCAGGGACAGTGCGGATCTGAAGTTCGCAGGGAAACCACCCAACCCCAAATTCGTCCGCAATGCACAAGCACAACTCGAACATTCGAAACAAGGAAGAACAATCGATCATACGGCGTCGATGCTGGAGTGGGAGGAGGCCATGGTAGCGGCGGCGCCGCGGGGGGTGTAGGGTTTCGGGGAGGGAGCGGGTGAAGGCGAGGCGACGGCGAGACGGGGAAGGAAGCGGTGTCTACGGCGCGAAAGGCGAAACGGCCGGGCTGGGGCGGGGAGGGAATGACTATCTACTACCCCTATATATATATATAAACAATCATATATATCCATCATCAATCATCAAGATCTAATCTCTATTTATAATGAACGAGTTGATTGAATAGTCCCATCATTTTCGTCTGATTTTTTTCGTCCTCCCCACCCCACCGAATTAGTTTCGCATCGCCCTCTCACACAACAAAAAAAATCTAAACGGATTAGAACTTTCCATATTTCGCGTCACCGGTTTAGTAATACCTTCATGAAAAAATCAATCACAATCAATCTTTAAAGATCAAATCTAAATTAATTAAACTTATCTTAAATTGCTCAATCACATTAATCTCTATCTCTATATCTCTATATACTACCTAAAAGAAACGCAACATTTCGTTTCCCCTCTTACGTTTCGTCCACTCCCCTCGCTCCACCCGACGTACGTAGTACACTTCCCATCCAGTTTCTCCATCGCTAAAAAAACACTTTGTCCATTGCCCAGCACATGGGCCAAGCCGAGCAATGCCCCGTGAGCCAGCCCACATCTCTCTCACCTCACGCACCACATGCAATTCGTCCAGTTATCCCATCCCGACCTCGCGCTAGGGCGCCAGCCAAAGCCTGCCCCTTGGCTCCTCGGCCGCCGCTCGCCTTCCTCCGGCAGCACCTCACCGCCGTGTTTGCCTCCTCCCGCCGCTGGTCTGCCTCCGCCATTTCAACTCCTCCCAGCACCACGCCAGCGCGTCCCGTCCGCCCTCGATGTGGTCGACGCCGACGAGGTTCCGTCATCGTCTCATCGACATATATCCTGACAAGGTACGAGGTAGCCCATTGTGATCTTGGCGTTTTCGCTCGATGTCGTTTGTTTCTCCTCGTCCGCTGAGACAGGCAGTTTCATTGCGACATCTAGGTGAGAGGAACGATCCCATCAGGTCGAACAGCAAGAGGAACGATTTCATCAGGCTGAACGGCGAGCAGCATCCATGCCTGACGCACACGGCATCGTGCCTGCCGAGTTGTACTGTTGCTTCAAATCGGATGCAGCAGTACTATGTACTCTCCTCTTTCTGATCAGGTACGTGAGCACTCAGATCCCTACTCATTACTCCCTCAGTCAGGCACTAGTGTCAAAAACGCTCTTATATTATGGGACGGAGGGAATAGTTTTTTCAGGCCTATGACTATTAAGTACTAATAAGGAACACTTACTGCAGAAATTAATCGGATGCTCTAATCAAAAGGTAAGCTTGAATGCATTCTATGCCTTTTCAGTTTGAGGGCTTCCTCACATTTTTCTAGCAACACACTCATTTCAAGTGAGAAGGTTTAACTGAACTGAATTGTCATGCAATCCAGTTTCTCGCCCGACCAATCGTGATTCATGGAAATTGACATTTACTCCGTAGTGAAGTACACAAATTGTATTTGACACAATTGAGCTCGTGGTACTTTTTTACGCCCCCGTTGTATACGCCAAGGTACCCCGCAAGGGCACACGATTTGATGCACCACATCTGTTGAGCAATCCCGGTGTGTTACAAACAGTGTTATAACTTTGTCTTTGATGATTTATTGCTATGCTTTCCTTTGTCGCAGAATTACCAAAAATACGAAAGGGAGGAGTCAAAGCTTGTGAAGAAATGGAGCACTTCCAAGTTTTTGGCCGATGATGATGATGAGACTGACAACCACAAGGTAAGCTCGCCGAGTGCATCCTCTTTTTTAGAGGAAAGGCATACGCCCGACTTTATAAATAAAGCCATAAGGCAGGTAGCAACAGCATCACTGAAAAGTATCAAACACACCCAAGCCCCAACGCTGGGTAAGACGACGAAGGATAAAGTCAGGTATATGGCTCCCACGTCAGTACACGGCACGCAGGCCGGAAGAGAAAGAACCAACTAAAGCTAA
The DNA here is from genome assembly GCF_002575655.3 of Aegilops tauschii subsp. strangulata. NCBI lineage: Eukaryota > Viridiplantae > Streptophyta > Magnoliopsida > Poales > Poaceae > Aegilops > Aegilops tauschii. The sequence continues at coordinate 71,753,414 of NC_053039.3, read as the reverse complement.
AGAATCTGGCCCAAAAGAAGCACTCAAGCATCATGCTCTTGTCTGCATAACTGAGCCGCCGTGGTCCGGATTTTGTCGATCAGCATAGAGAGCGCCTCTTGGTCGTCGGCCTTAGTCAATGATTTTCACTGCTGCAGGAGAGCACACGATTTAAATAAGCAGTCAGCCGGTTTAGCCGGAAACACGTGCTCGATAGTAAATTTGTTCCTAGTAGTCCACAGAGACCGGCATAAAGCCCCCAAGCCCACCCAAAAGATGCGTCTAGATACACCGGAGAGGTTGGACGCCAGGCTGCGCACCTCGACAAAGGAGGCAGGGGCCCAAGACACATGAAGCCAGTCCCGCACACAACTCCAAATAAGCTTAGCCAGGTGACAGTGAAAAAAGATATGATCCGAGTCTTCCACATCACCGCAAAGAGCACAAAACTGGGAGCCCGGCCCGTTTCTCTTACGAATCTGATCAGCCGAGGGCAACCGGCCTCGAAAGGCTTGCCATAAGAAAATTTTAATCTTAGGGGGAATACGTGCCTTCCAAACTTGGGAAAAACGATTGGTAGGCGTGCCACCAACGAGCTTAGAATAAAGAGACTTAACAGAAAACCGCCCAGAGGCAGAAAGCGGCCAAAGCACCGAGTCCCTGACCGTCGAGAGCGTAGGGAAGAGGGCAGTAAGACGTTGCCAATCTTCAAACTCTACAGGCGACAGAGAACGGCGAAAGGCCAGGTTCCACCCCTGGGATGCAAGCTTCGCAATAGAATTATGAGGGTCAGAGCAGTAAGAGAAAAGGGTAGGGAAGGTCACCGAGAGAGGTGAATCTCCACACCACCAATCAAGCCAAAACTGAATAGAGGAACCGTCCACAACAACAAACTTAACGAAAGATTGAAAAACAGGTCTAACTTTGACCAGAGACTTCCAAAACTGAGAGCCACCACGCGGCAGAGCAAGCATCGGGCTCGAGGATGGGAAATATTTAGCCTTAAGGATCGACAGCCAAAGGGGTTGATCCTCAGCGCTCATAATCTTCCACCACCATTTAATCATCAAGCATTGATTCATGATGGAAGTATTAAGAATCCCTAACCCCCCAAGGTTTTTGGGCCTGCACATCAATTTCCATTTGACGAAGCGATATTTGCGATGATTGTCCACAGCATTCCAGTAAAACGCCCCACGGTGTTTGTCAAAACCAGCATGAATCCCAGCCGACAAGAGAAAGAAGCCCATAAGGAACATGGGGAGGGAGGAGAGGCAAGCATTAATTAGAGCCACTTTACCAACATTCGTATTATATCTACCCCTCCAGGGAAGGACCCTGTTTCCCACCTTAGTGACTATCGGGGCAAAATCTTTGGCATGGAGCACATCCGGGGAAATAGGCAAACCCAAGTACTTGAACGGATAGGAGCCCTACTTACAGTTAAGAAGGTAGGCCACTCGCGCGACTTCCGAATCGTCCACACCAGTCACAACCACTTCGCTCTTGGCAAAGTTAATCTTAAGCCCCGACATAGCCTCGAAACAAAGTAAAATAAATTTGAGGTGGGCAAGGCAGGCCTCATTCATCTCGACCAGAATAATAGTGTCGTCCGCATATTGGAGATGGGTGAGACCATGGGGAATGAGATTAGAACACACCGGAGTAATGTGCCCACTAGTAGCTGCCCTAGAAAGTAGGCGAGATAAAGCATCTGCAACAAAATTGAATAAGATGGGAGAGGCAGGATCGCCTTGCCTCAGGCCCCTACCGTTGGCAAAGAATTTGCTAACCTGGCCATTAACATTGATGGCAGTGTGGCCTCCCGAGACCAACTGCAGAATCCAATGGACGAGGAGCCCCTCGAACCCTTTGGCCAATAAAACTCTACGCAGAAAGTGCCAACTCACCGAGTCATAGGCCTTCTCAAAGTCTAATTTTAGAATCACCGCTTTCGACTTGCGAATCTTAAGATCATGAACGATTTCATGCAAACAGAGAACCCCGTCCAGAATGAAACGACCCTTAATGAAAGCCGACTGGAAAGGGCTAATGGTATGGTGGGCAATGGGGGAGAGACGAGTGGCTAACCCTTTAGCCGGAAACTTGGCGAAGTTATTAATAAGGGCAATCGGCCTAAATTGCGAGATCAAATCCGCGCCCTTGACTTTAGGAATAAGGGTAATGATAGCGTAATTAAGGCGAGAAATGTCCACCGTACCCAACCAGAACCCTTGGATGATCATAGAAATGAGAGGCCGCAACTGCGGCCAGAATTTTTTGAAGAAGGGGATTGAAAAACCATCAGGGCCGGAAGCAGCATGCGGGTTAGCCGAGCTAATCACCTGCCAAATCTCTTCATCAGATAAGGGAACCATCAGGCCCGAATTTTCGTCCGGAGAGATCTTAGACCCCTCATCCCAGAAGTCAGGACAAAGGCCAAGCCCAGGGTCCGGCTTAGAGCCGAGTAAATTAGAATAGAAGCTAACAATGTGATTCATAATGAGGGACTGGTCAGAAACTCTAACGCCGTCAATCAACAGAGTGTCAATGAAACACCTGCGGCGTCTGCCATTCGCGATCGCAAAAAAATAGGCCGTCATAGCATCCCCTTTTAAGGTCTAGTTAAGGGCACCTCGTTGGCGCCAGTAAATCTCTGACTGTTGGTGAAGCAACAACAGAGCGTCTTCCAAGGAGTAGCGAGTAGCCCACTGAGAGGCGGAGAGCCCAGATGTGTCAGCAGATTGGTCCAAATCCCGGATTTGAGATTCGAGGGATTCCTTGTCTCTACGCAACTCGGCCGCCCTATTCCGAGACCACCCCCTTAAGAATTTACGCAACTCATAAGACACCTTGTGCCAATCATCCAAGGGACCAAAGGAGCGGTGAGGAGAGGAGAGAGGATTAGTGATCTTAGAAACCATCATGTCACAAAAGCCCTCCACAACAAGCCAAGAAGCATCAAACTGGAAACGGGAGGGAGAAACAATAGAGAGGATACCCGCATCCAGGATCAGGGGAACATGATCAGAGCCCACCGCAGGCCTAGCCTTAAGCAGCGCGCGGGGAAACAGTGAGTCCCACTGAACAGAAACAAAAACCCTGTCCAGCACCGACCGGACAGACGAGGATTGATGGTTAGACCAGGTGAAACGCGCCCCCACCCTAGGGAGCTCACGCAGCGCGCAGTTACTAATGAAATCATTAAAAGCATTGGCAAGTGGCCAGGAGAAAATAGGATTATTCTTGTCGGCCGGAGAACGTAACAAATTGAAATCACCCCCAATTAAAAGAGGAATATTACATGTTTCAATCTTAATTGATAGTTCGTCCAAAAAGAGAGGAGCAAGCGTGTGATCCGCAGGGCCATATACCACCATAAATTCCCACAAAGTGTTGAGCTGACGATGATGAACCACACAGCTAGCCCAAAAGATGCCATGGCATGGAGCACATCCGGGGAAATAGGCAAACCCAAGTACTTGAACGGATAGGAGCCCTACTTACAGTTAAGAAGGTAGGCCACTCGCGCGACTTCCGAATCGTCCACACCAGTCACAACCACTTCGCTCTTGGCAAAGTTAATCTTAAGCCCCGACATAGCCTCGAAACAAAGTAAAATAAATTTGAGGTGGGCAAGGCAGGCCTCATTCATCTCGACCAGAATAATAGTGTCGTCCGCATATTGGAGACGGGTGAGACCATGGGGAATGAGATTAGAACACACCGGAGTAATGTGCCCACTAGTAGCTGCCCTAGAAAGTAGGCGAGATAAAGCATCTGCAACAAAATTGAATAAGATGGGAGAGGCAGGATCGCCTTGCCTCAGGCCCCTACCGTTGGCAAAGAATTTGCTAACCTGGCCATTAACATTGATGGCAGTGTGGCCTCCCGAGACCAACTGCAGAATCCAATGGACGAGGAGCCCCTCGAACCCTTTGGCCAATAAAATTCTACGCAGAAAGTGCCAACTCACCGAGTCATAGGCCTTCTCAAAGTCTAATTTTAGAATCACCGCTTTCGACTTGCGAATCTTAAGATCATGAACGATTTCATGCAAACAAAGAACCCCGTCCAGAATGAAACGACCCTTAATGAAAGCCGACTGGAAAGGCTAATGGTATGGTGGGCAATGGGGGAGAGACGAGTGGCTAACCCTTTAGCCGGAAACTTGGCGAAGTTATTAATAAGGGCAATCGGCCTAAATTGCGAGATCAAATCCGCGCCCTTGACTTTAGGAATAAGGGTAATGATAGCGTAATTAAGGCGAGAAATGTCCACCGTACCCAACCAGAACCCTTGGATGATCATAGAAATGAGAGGCCGCAACTGCGGCCAGAATTTTTTGAAGAAGGGGATTGAAAAACCATCAGGGCCGGAAGCAGCATGCGGGTTAGCCGAGCTAATCACCTGCCAAATCTCTTCATCAGATAAGGGAACCATCAGGCCCGAATTTTCGTCCGGAGAGATCTTAGACCCCTCATCCCAGAAGTCAGGACAAAGGCCAAGCCCAGGGTCCGGCTTAGAGCCGAGTAAATTAGAATAGAAGCTAACAATGTGATTCATAATGAGGGACTGGTCAGAAACTCTAACGCCGTCAATCAACAGAGTGTCAATGAAACACCTGCGGCGTCTGCCATTCGCGATCGCAAAAAAATAGGCCGTCATAGCATCCCCTTTTAAGGTCTAGTTAAGGGCACCTCGTTGGCGCCAGTAAATCTCTGACTGTTGGTGAAGCAACAACAGAGCGTCTTCCAAGGAGTAGCGAGTAGCCCACTGAGAGGCGGAGAGCCCAGATGTGTCAGCAGATTGGTCCAAATCCCGGATTTGAGATTCGAGGGATTCCTTGTCTCTACGCAACTCGGCCGCCCTATTCCGAGACCACCCCCTTAAGAATTTACGCAACTCATAAGACACCTTGTGCCAATCATCCAAGGGACCAAAGGAGCGGTGAGGAGAGGAGAGAGGATTAGTGATCTTAGAAACCATCATGTCACAAAAGCCCTCCACAACAAGCCAAGAAGCATCAAACTGGAAACGGGAGGGAGAAACAATAGAGAGGATACCCGCATCCAGGATCAGGGGAACATGATCAGAGCCCACCGCAGGCCTAGCCTTAAGCAGCGCGCGGGGAAACAGTGAGTCCCACTGAACAGAAACAAAAACCCTGTCCAGCACCGACCGGACAGACGAGGATTGATGGTTAGACCAGGTGAAACGCGCCCCCACCCTAGGGAGCTCACGCAGCGCGCAGTTACTAATGAAATCATTAAAAGCATTGGCAAGTGGCCAGGAGAAAATAGGATTATTCTTGTCGGCCGGAGAACGTAACAAATTGAAATCACCCCCAATTAAAAGAGGAATATTACATGTTTCAATCTTAATTGATAGTTCGTCCAAAAAGAGAGGAGCAAGCGTGTGATCCGCAGGGCCATATACCACCATAAATTCCCACAAAGTGTTGAGCTGACGATGATGAACCACACAGCTAGCCCAAAAGATGCCATGGCATGGAGCACATCCGGGGAAATAGGCAAACCCAAGTACTTGAACGGATAGGAGCCCTACTTACAGTTAAGAAGGTAGGCCACTCGCGCGACTTCCGAATCGTCCACACCAGTCACAACCACTTCGCTCTTGGCAAAGTTAATCTTAAGCCCCGACATAGCCTCGAAACAAAGTAAAATAAATTTGAGGTGGGCAAGGCAGGCCTCATTCATCTCGACCAGAATAATAGTGTCGTCCGCATATTGGAGACGGGGGAGACCATGGGGAATGAGATTAGAACACACCGGAGTAATGTGCCCACTAGTAGCTGCCCTAGAAAGTAGGCGAGATAAAGCATCTGCAACAAAATTGAATAAGATGGGAGAGGCAGGATCGCCTTGCCTCAGGCCCCTACCGTTGGCAAAGAATTTGCTAACCTGGCCATTAACATTGATGGCAGTGTGGCCTCCCGAGACCAACTGCAGAATCCAATGGACGAGGAGCCCCTCGAACCCTTTGGCCAATAAAACTCTACGCAGAAAGTGCCAACTCACCGAGTCATAGGCCTTCTCAAAGTCTAATTTTAGAATCACCGCTTTCGACTTGCGAATCTTAAGATCATGAACGATTTCATGCAAACAGAGAACCCCGTCCAGAATGAAACGACCCTTAATGAAAGCCGACTGGAAAGGCTAATGGTATGGTGGGCAATGGGGGAGAGACGAGTGGCTAACCCTTTAGCCGGAAACTTGGCGAAGTTATTAATAAGGGCAATCGGCCTAAATTGCGAGATCAAATCCGCGCCCTTGACTTTAGGAATAAGGGTAATGATAGCGTAATTAAGGCGAGAAATGTCCACCGTACCCAACCAGAACCCTTGGATGATCATAGAAATGAGAGGCCGCAACTGCGGCCAGAATTTTTTGAAGAAGGGGATTGAAAAACCATCAGGGCCGGAAGCAGCATGCGGGTTAGCCGAGCTAATCACCTGCCAAATCTCTTCATCAGATAAGGGAACCATCAGGCCCGAATTTTCGTCCGGAGAGATCTTAGACCCCTCATCCCAGAAGTCAGGACAAAGGCCAAGCCCAGGGTCCGGCTTAGAGCCGAGTAAATTAGAATAGAAGCTAACAATGTGATTCATAATGAGGGACTGGTCAGAAACTCTAACGCCGTCAATCAACAGAGTGTCAATGAAACACCTGCGGCGTCTGCCATTCGCGATCGCAAAAAAATAGGCCGTCATAGCATCCCCTTTTAAGGTCTAGTTAAGGGCACCTCGTTGGCGCCAGTAAATCTCTGACTGTTGGTGAAGCAACAACAGAGCGTCTTCCAAGGAGTAGCGAGTAGCCCACTGAGAGGCGGAGAGCCCAGATGTGTCAGCAGATTGGTCCAAATCCCGGATTTGAGATTCGAGGGATTCCTTGTCTCTACGCAACTCGGCCGCCCTATTCCGAGACCACCCCCTTAAGAATTTACGCAACTCATAAGACACCTTGTGCCAATCATCCAAGGGACCAAAGGAGCGGTGAGGAGAGGAGAGAGGATTAGTGATCTTAGAAACCATCATGTCACAAAAGCCCTCCACAACAAGCCAAGAAGCATCAAACTGGAAACGGGAGGGAGAAACAATAGAGAGGATACCCGCATCCAGGATCAGGGGAACATGATCAGAGCCCACCGCAGGCCTAGCCTTAAGCAGCGCGCGGGGAAACAGTGAGTCCCACTGAACAGAAACAAAAACCCTGTCCAGCACCGACCGGACAGACGAGGATTGATGGTTAGACCAGGTGAAACGCGCCCCCACCCTAGGGAGCTCACGCAGCGCGCAGTTACTAATGAAATCATTAAAAGCATTGGCAAGTGGCCAGGAGAAAATAGGATTATTCTTGTCGGCCGGAGAACGTAACAAATTGAAATCACCCCCAATTAAAAGAGGAATATTACATGTTTCAATCTTAATTGATAGTTCGTCCAAAAAGAGAGGAGCAAGCGTGTGATCCGCAGGGCCATATACCACCATAAATTCCCACAAAGTGTTGAGCTGACGATGATGAACCACACAGCTAGCCCAAAAGATGCCATGGCATGGAGCACATCCGGGGAAATAGGCAAACCCAAGTACTTGAACGGATAGGAGCCCTACTTACAGTTAAGAAGGTAGGCCACTCGCGCGACTTCCGAATCGTCCACACCAGTCACAACCACTTCGCTCTTGGCAAAGTTAATCTTAAGCCCCGACATAGCCTCGAAACAAAGTAAAATAAATTTGAGGTGGGCAAGGCAGGCCTCATTCATCTCGACCAGAATAATAGTGTCGTCCGCATATTGGAGACGGGTGAGACCATGGGGAATGAGATTAGAACACACCGGAGTAATGTGCCCACTAGTAGCTGCCCTAGAAAGTAGGCGAGATAAAGCATCTGCAACAAAATTGAATAAGATGGGAGAGGCAGGATCGCCTTGCCTCAGGCCCCTACCGTTGGCAAAGAATTTGCTAACCTGGCCATTAACATTGATGGCAGTGTGGCCTCCCGAGACCAACTGCAGAATCCAATGGACGAGGAGCCCCTCGAACCCTTTGGCCAATAAAATTCTACGCAGAAAGTGCCAACTCACCGAGTCATAGGCCTTCTCAAAGTCTAATTTTAGAATCACCGCTTTCGACTTGCGAATCTTAAGATCATGAACGATTTCATGCAAACAGAGAACCCCGTCCAGAATGAAACGACCCTTAATGAAAGCCGACTGGAAAGGCTAATGGTATGGTGGGCAATGGGGGAGAGACGAGTGGCTAACCCTTTAGCCGGAAACTTGGCGAAGTTATTAATAAGGGCAATCGGCCTAAATTGCGAGATCAAATCCGCGCCCTTGACTTTAGGAATAAGGGTAATGATAGCGTAATTAAGGCGAGAAATGTCCACCGTACCCAACCAGAACCCTTGGATGATCATAGAAATGAGAGGCCGCAACTGCGGCCAGAATTTTTTGAAGAAGGGGATTGAAAAACCATCAGGGCCGGAAGCAGCATGCGGGTTAGCCGAGCTAATCACCTGCCAAATCTCTTCATCAGATAAGGGAACCATCAGGCCCGAATTTTCGTCCGGAGAGATCTTAGACCCCTCATCCCAGAAGTCAGGACAAAGGCCAAGCCCAGGGTCCGGCTTAGAGCCGAGTAAATTAGAATAGAAGCTAACAATGTGATTCATAATGAGGGACTGGTCAGAAACTCTAACGCCGTCAATCAACAGAGTGTCAATGAAACACCTGCGGCGTCTGCCATTCGCGATCGCAAAAAAATAGGCCGTCATAGCATCCCCTTTTAAGGTCTAGTTAAGGGCACCTCGTTGGCGCCAGTAAATCTCTGACTGTTGGTGAAGCAACAACAGAGCATCTTCCAAGGAGTAGCGAGTAGCCCACTGAGAGGCGGAGAGCCCAGATGTGTCAGCAGATTGGTCCAAATCCCGAATTTGAGATTCGAGGGATTCCTTGTCTCTACGCAACTCGGCCGCCCTATTCCGAGACCACCCCCTTAAGAATTTACGCAACTCATAAGACACCTTGTGCCAATCATCCAAGGGACCAAAGGAGCGGTGAGGAGAGGAGAGAGGATTAGTGATCTTAGAAACCATCATGTCACAAAAGCCCTCCACAACAAGCCAAGAAGCATCAAACTGGAAACGGGAGGGAGAAACAATAGAGAGGATACCCGCATCCAGGATCAGGGGAACATGATCAGAGCCCACCGCAGGCCTAGCCTTAAGCAGCGCGCGGGGAAACAGTGAGTCCCACTGAACAGAAACAAAAACCCTGTCCAGCACCGACCGGACAGACGAGGATTGATGGTTAGACCAGGTGAAACGCGCCCCCACCCTAGGGAGCTCACGCAGCGCGCAGTTACTAATGAAATCATTAAAAGCATTGGCAAGTGGCCAGGAGAAAATAGGATTATTCTTGTCGGCCGGAGAACGTAACAAATTGAAATCACCCCCAATTAAAAGAGGAATATTACATGTTTCAATCTTAATTGATAGTTCGTCCAAAAAGAGAGGAGCAAGCGTGTGATCCGCAGGGCCATATACCACCATAAATTCCCACAAAGTGTTGAGCTGACGATGATGAACCACACTGCTAGCCCAAAAGATGCCATGATCAAAAGCAATGAAATCAAAAACGTCCCGCTTGGACCCAATCAAGATTCCCCCGGAATGACCCGAGGCGGGGAGAAAGTGCCAATCAAACCTATCCATCCCAGCTACCGCAGAGAGTTCAGAAGGGGAAAATGATTCCTTAAATGTTTCGACCAGCCCTAAAATGTCAATATGTTCACCACAAACCAAGTCATGAATCTGGTCACGGCGCCCCCTAGCACCGAAACCACGAATATTCCAGAATAAAGCTCTCATTTGAAGGAAAGGTTTTTAATACGGAGACTCGATCTGCACGGAGCCCCACAAGGCTTAGATCGCTTGGGACGCCCAACCTTAGCAAGGGCCGGGGGGCAGACGACTGGCCACAACCATTCGTCGCCTCCAACCCCCCGGCTTGGCCCTGAGCACCAGCAGGACCATCACCTTTCGCGGCCTCAACGGCCTTAGCAATGGCAGCCTGGGCTGTCATTGGCCCTAATGACAGAAAGAAGGTGAGAGGGGGAGCCCATCCCCGGTATCGCAGCCACCCCAATATCAGACATGATATGCAGCAAATGGTCATCTGACAGAGCTGGTAAAACAAGGCGAACAGGAGAGGCAGGAAGAGATGGTTGGGCAGACGAACCTGAAGGAGGGAGATCCTTGGCCGCGGCACGCCGTTCCGCCCGCACCGCCACCGAAACGCCCGAGTCGCGCACACGCCGGCCCTTCCGCGCCGTGGACGCCGGAGAATGCAGCACAGGGGAGCACTGGATCGGCGACGCTGGCCCAGGGCCAGACCCCAAGGCGGAGCCCAGGTCCTTGTCCAGACGACGAGCCAGACCCGCCGCCGAGAGCTTGGAAGTGGAGGAGGCCCGACTCTTAGCTGAGAATTTCCGGACCGAAGACTTCTTCTTCTTCTTAGTTGAGGGCTCGGTGGAGCGCAAGGGGGAAGCGGGAAGATCCTCGATCCCAAAGAAGGAAGGAGACTGTGGGCGAGTAGGCACATTGGAGCAAACTCCAGAGAAGGGGGTCCCCTTACCAGCACCAGCGACACGAGAAGCGACACGAGAAGCCAAGTCCTCCTTCTGAGGATTAGGGGCAGGGGCATTATCCTTGAGCAGCTCGCGTTCATCCGGATCCAACTTATCCCATTCAGATTGTGTAAAACGCGGATCAGTACCTCCACTTGGGTTCTGCCCCCCAGCCGAACCATCCCCCTGCGTGTCATCTTGGTCCGAAGGCTTGGAAGGAGGAGGCGGAGGTGGAGGAGGAGCACGGGGTTCAGCACCCTCCACCCGAACCCGAAGTTGCACACCCTCAGGAGAAGGGAAGACATCCACAGAGCCATGAACGCAAACGGGGTCGATGCACCAGACATTGAGACGAACCGGGCCAACCTTGCCCAGGGATTCCGAATCCACTTCCACGGGCTTGCCAATGAGCTTACCAAACGCCATCATGAACTCCACAGATCGAAGCCCCACTGGCAAGTCGTCAACTAGCACCCAGATCTTGCTAAGCGGGCCCACCGCCTTGGCACCACAAGTAGCCGCTTTGACAGATACCACAAGCTGGTTGAGGGGGAGGGTAAAACTGGTGCACGAGGAGATCATCCGTAGACAATCCTTGGAGGGAAAAACCACTGCGAATTCATACTCTGAAAGCTAGCGCACCTGCCAATCCCAGCCACCATCGTCCCATATTTTCAAACCATCTAGGAGGGCCTGCGGAGAGATCAACTGACCGCACACCGTGATGATGGCCGCGTTAGAGAGGGACGGCGCAGCCATCACCACAGGAACATCAGCATCCAGAGCGAAGAAAGAACATTCGGGAATACCCAAGCCAAATTGAATGAAAGAGGGGATCTTGGTACGGTTACGGCAGTCGACAGTAAGATGGCCATCAGAGCGACAGATGAGGCAGAAGGGTGGGTTAGTGCATCTAGATTGAAAGTGGTTCGGGCGATGGCAAGCAAAGCAAGTCAGGGTCGGTGAAGGGCCCGAGGAAGCAGGGTGCTGGCGAGGAGGGGGAGGCGGCGGCGGCAGGATGCCATCGCCACGGACCGCAGAAGGGGAACCCGAAGCAGGGGGAGGGAGGCGTCGATCCCCGGCCTACGAGGAGGAAGAGCCAGGCCCGAAGCGCGGCCCCGAGCGAGAGGCAGAGCCCGCCGCAAACGAGCGAGGAGGGGGCCGTGGCGGAGGGACCGGGCCCCTGGCCGGAGCGGGGCGCGGCGCCGATGAGAAGGAACCACCGCCAGCTGAAGCAGCTGCGGCCTCCCACGGATCCAGCCCAGAGCCAGGGACCGCCGTCCCAGATCTGGCCACGGAGACTGAAGACCAAGAGGATGGGAATGATGATGGTGTGAGACAATGTAGCAGGCACCCATTATTAGTTTCTGCTGCTTACACATGTTGTGATTAAAATTGGTAATTTTGTGTTGCATAAAACAATAGCACATATTCCGAGAGGAGTACAAAGGAGAACAAAATAAATGGATGATGAAGACGTGTCGACACTCTTGATGTATGCTATTCTTCCTAGGATCTTATTTTTTTGTACATAAAAACGCATAGGTATGAAATGGTCAATCAAAATGTACAACATCGCTTGTCCAAACAACGTTTTGATGTGTCTTATTTTACGTCAACATCAAGTGCGGTTTTGTTAATTTAGATATTGATGTTTGGATTGGGGAGACGGAATAGTGAGTGCAGGAAGAAGACTGATGTAATGAAAAAGGTGACACTACTGTTTGATGTGTATGTAGATATGATCAATGTTAAACCACCAGAACTAGAAGATACCCCACGCGTTGCTGCGGGAATCATGATAAAATAAACGAAAAAAGCCTTATAAACTATCTTTTAAAAGAAAAAGGAGTTACAAAACTTGTTATATGGATACATGAAGCAATTTAGTAATCCTCCTCAATTGTTCCACTATAAAAAGAAGTGCCATTCTCGTAAGCCATCTCGGCCGATGAGAGAAAGTATGTACAAACTAATGGGTGGAAGCATACTATGAATCAACTGTTGCATGTACCTTATATCGGTAAATATGATGAACTTTGAGATGAAGCGTCACAAAGCTGAGATATAGGCTTGACGGTTTTGTATCGGTATAACCATTAACATATCACACGTTTCTTTTATAATCAGCAAAACAAATCACCTGTGTATTAGAGGACCTTTGCATATGATCCACAATGAAAATGGTGACAATTAAATTTATGTTAAGAGTTAATCAACATGTTACTTTGTGAAGTCAATCAAACTATGTATATTTTTTCCCTCAAAAGGAAAATAATTATCTGAATGTTCGTATAGCTACACCAAGATTATTCAATTGGCTATTTAACACAAGTAAGAAATCAAATGATTTGCTATCTAAGATATGCAGAATCAAATGGAAAGTGCATGTAATGCAAATAAAAATCAATTTTTTGATAAAAGTTGGGGCGCGTATGTACCAAACCTGCAAGATGGTTATATATGAATTTCAGAATTAGGATTATGTTGAACATCAAGAAGCACAAATTCATTGTCAGACCCTTATCCGAAAAACAACATAGAATTTGGCTGCACATGGGTTACTACAACATGTACATCTGCATATGAAAAAACAACCAAAGAACATGACCTTAAACTGCAGAAGCGTTGTCGCCGTCCTCGCACACTTGAAGCTAGCAAGCACCACAGAGCTACCAGGAAGCGCCACGAAACATTACGAACACCACATCACATTATGAAATCAAGCCAATCACAAAGCAAGCAATAACCAGAATAAATCGGAGGCTCAAGCTCACCATTGGTACCTATCTTGATCGGAGCTGTACATACCACAAAAATCCATCCAAAAAGACAGAATATTAATCATCCAAAGCACCAGTATAAATCCAAAACTAAAACAATGCATGAAGTGACGGGTCAATCATGAGGAGAAGAGATGCTCTTGCCTTCCTCCTGTTGGGCTTGCGGGCGTTCGTAGCGACGTTAGAAGGCAAGGGGAGGCCATCGAGCTTCTCCTTCCCAAAATCGTCCGCTGGAATCGAGGCCTCGGCGGAGAGGGTCGAGGTACGCCTGAGGCCGTCGGCACGAGGAGGGCATGGGGCAGAGCAACGTGTGCGCACAGGCTCACTGGGCTTCGCCGGGTTGGCCGCGTCAGGCGCGGTCGAGGCTGCCGACGTGAAGAGCCATCGAGCATAGCATCCTACTGGAATCGAGCTCGATCGCACGGCGATGGATGCGTCTGGTGAATCTGAGGACGCCAGCGCAAGGAAGGCCCGGAGCAGAGTGGTGCGTCCGAGGTTACCGGCATGGCGGCATGAGGATGTCCGGGTGCAGACCAACGGTGGCGCATAGGTTGATTCGGCTGCGCGCGGATGGTCGCATGGATGCCCTTCCACGGATATGATGATACGGATCCAACGCGAGCGCCAAGCCTGCAATCAGAAGTCATCGGCTTCGAATTTTCAGGAATCGTATCACGGGAGGCACTGCCTATGTGCGAGTGGAGGCGTTGGAGGGACGGGAAGATTGGGAAAAGCGGAGGGGAGGGGAAGGGGAAGAATAGTGGCGGCCAAGGGGAGGGGAAGCGGAGAAGGCCAACCCGCTCGTTTGAGCTTCCAGACTGTACTGCGTGACTCATAAGGTCCAAAGTAGAACATGCGCTGGTGTTTCTAAAAAAAACTAACATGCGCTGGTGGATTGTATCGAGGCGAACAAAGGAGGTTCCATTGGATCGGATGGCTGCCAGTAGTGCTTGCATTGATCGATGGATAGTATTAATTTGGGTGATGTGGATATATATAGTAGATGATGTGGCACATCGCTGATGTGGACAGTGTGCATGGTGAGAGAATAGGGAGTAGTGGAGAGCAACTTCTTAGACTACCCACAGTGGGAGTAACATAAATAGTAACATCATACATATCTAGATAAAATAGATGATGTGGCAAGCAATAAATGAAGAAAGACCTACTAGTATGAGTAACATCACACATATCAAGGCAAGATGAGTCTATAGCATAATAAATGAAGTGTTGCATGTTACCACACATATGTTACTCCCCACTATAGAGGTAGTAACATGGGCATGTCACTACTCTATGTTACTACCCATTGTGGCTAGTCTTAAGAATGATAGATTAGGCGACCCCGGTGCGGGGCAATTACCTATTAGGAAATAAATGATCAATTTTAAGAAAATTAATGTGTCGCCGCTCTCTTAATCAAACTCCTTCGCCTCGCTCCGTCCCACGTATCTCTATTCACGCAGGAAGACAAGAAACTTTTTATCACCTTCCTTTCCTATTTGTTCTCTACCAAATCAACGATAGAGCCTCCCCTAGAGAAAACAAACGCCCCACCCCTTTTCTAACTCCCGAGCGAGGGTATCCAGCTCGCGCGCACGCCGCTGACACCATACTTCCGCCAGCCGAGACCTCCCTCCCCTATGGAGACCAACGTGCAATTGTGTGTTGGGACCGGCACTATCGTCGCCAAGCCGGAGATCAAGAAGCTCCAGTCCAGCATCCAGGCGCGGACGGGCCCCAAGATTGCAGGGTGCCGTGTGATCAAGGTGGAGGCGCACCAGATCCTGGAGCACCTGCGCCCGTGCCACGTGGCCCTGGTCGGCGACGCGGCGGGGTACGTGACCCGGTGCTCCGGCGAGGGCATCTACTTCACAGCCAAGTCCGGGCAGCTTTGCGTGTAGGCGATGGGCGATGGCCAAGGAACGACGGTTGAAGAGCGCGGTGACGGAGGCCGGGATCAGGCGCGGGTACCTGCGACGGTGGGACGACGAGTTCGTGCTGACGTTCAGAATCTTGGACGCGAGGCGCTGGTGGTCAGCTGGGGCGGGCATTCGAGTGCCACCTGCACAAGCGGATGGCGCCCAGCGAGCCGTGGGGCGACCTCTAGCTGGTGTGGCGCACCACGGGCAACATGGTTCGATACAACATCCTCGACAAGGAGGTCCAGCGGCTCCAGCAGCTTGAGTTGCTGCGGGCTTAGAAAAATCCCTTCCATTCTCTTTCTGCAGGCAATGGGTACCGTTGATACAGTACTGAATAATGAGGTGAACCACCAGTCCACCATTGAGCACCATTTGATCTGCGGCTCCTACTTTGCAATCTTTGCAATCAGTCTTCCCTGTGAAAGGACTGACTTGCCACACAAGTTGTGCTCGTGCTGACATGGCGCTGCCGCTGGTTAATTCCTTGTGTTGGAGAGGCCTAGAAGTTGGGCATCTACAGATGCTTGTCAGTCTGAACTCTGAAGGTAATGGTCTGATGTTTTCTAAAATACTATTGACTGATCACAACATTTCAATCATTGGAAACCTGCACTTCTCTTGTTTTCTTAAACGGGTGTTAACCATCATTCTTTGACGTGATTATTTGAGAAAATCTTGCTATCTAAATGCCACTTGGGAGCACCTGAAATTATACTAACTTGCTGGAGCGTTGAACTAAGCTATTAAGGTCCATATGTACTTGTAGACAGATCACGTTCTTCACATCCTTTGATGTCAAATTATAAGGGTATTTAAATCCCTAGGAACACTTATTCCTCTGCTATGTATTTCTTAGCTTGGTACATCTCTTGGTTGTTAAGAAATAGGTACAACATGCAACTAAATAGTTATTCATTTATTTTGATAGTATTTATTTGTGCATCTCTTGGATAGTCTTGTGATTTCCTAGAGCAGAAGATTATGAATTACATTCTCCTGCTGGGTATACATTTTAGGCATAATAGAGAAAAGGTTCTCACTAAAATTTGGTTGGAAAACTCAAAACACATTTTGCAAACTTATCAATAATTAATCAGTTGGTTATTTCTACCTTATTACAATGTTCACCGTTTGATTGAAGGTTGTTCTGACGAATGATATGAACACTTCTTTCAAGAGGATACACTGATAAGCAATGAAACCTGATTTTTCATATTTATGGAGGATCCTTCCGAATGAGCTAATATGATGAGTGGATATCTGAAATTAATGGATCATATATCAGTCGTCATATTTGAATGTGCATGCACGTGCACTGTCAACAGCGAGGCCACTACATCAAACGATGTAGTGGCCTGGAGGCGACCCTTGTCTGAATTGTTGTGGATATGCTGCACTTCACAGTGTTTTCTTCTACCACAATAACATGAATGTATGACCAATGTATCCATGAGGAATTGCAGGTTTTCTTCGCCACAAAGGCGCACACATATTGTTAAGGCATTGATGGTTTTGTAGCTCCAGGTATAAGATGACTAAGACAATTCTCAACGAAAATGTGTTTTTGAGCCCAGTCTCAGATGCTCTCGATATCTCCGACGTCCGCACATCTTGGGATTGGTGACCTCTCTTGTATATCTCGCTGTATCTCCATCGTATGCGAGATGTAATAGGAATTAATGCATGGCGTTTTATGACGGGTAGGTGCCGTTTCTTTCGCGACGGCTCAGGCCAATTAACTGATGGCCCGTTCAATATCGTGGTCCAAACCGAGCCGGCAAAGTCCAACGGCCAGCCAGCACCTCGTCCATATCCACACAAACCGCTCAATTATCTAAAAGAAAAAAACACAAACCGCTCAAGGCCATTCACCGATCCCTTTCTTCTCCCCTTTGCGCCGCCAGCTTCGATCCCCGACCATGTGGACTTCTAGGTCTCTTCCCCCACTGCCCGGAATCAGGAGCTTCTTCCCATAATCCCAAGGCCATTCTGCAGCCATGATCCGGTGATCTCCATTGCCTGCAATGGACAGAAGCCCGGTTACAGGTTCTACATGTGCATCAACTATGTCTCTAATCTTTCTAGTAGCACGTTTTATCTTACCCCGCTCAGCTTATCTGTTCTTTGTGCATGGCTTTGTCTCGGTCTCCTAGTCCTAGGAGTGTCCTTTCCTGGAGTTTCAAGTCTCAAGATGTGTATGCAGCAGCTGGCCAACTTGCTCAGCAGGCTCCTCTGCCGGTGCCTAATGCCTATCAGCCGCCGGTCCAAGCATCTCCAGTTAATCAGGTGGACAAGCTGCACGCGCGGAGGCTACAACCATTTATGCCATCCCTCATAGAGCACAAATACTTGCAATTTTTTTGCCGCGCCGTTACCTGACGTACGCTTAGATTAGAACAAACGTTCCTGAGCCACGGATCAGAGTCGTACCATTCACCTATCGTTCTCAAAGTGCTACCGCACTACGGGAAAGGCCCCCACCGCGCCACTGTTCCCTATTGTATACTCCCCGTATTCGCTTTTCCACTGCATGAACCCTGTCTTGTCATTGACATATTCTCGAATCCCCATACAACATTGTACGCCTAGGATATCAGGTGCAGGTGAGCACGGGCACCAAAACGCCCCTCCCAATTCTCAACTTTTATCTTAATTGTAGTTGATCGGTACCAATATTTGTTTGGACAGGTGGTGATATTTTTCTACTTTTTACACTACATTCATACTCACGTAGATGGACATAAAGAAAATGTGCCTGGTGAAAATGTGCCTTTTAGTGGAGTGAATTTTGCCAGATATGTGTTCTTGTTGTATGATAAACTAAACTTTTATTGTAACTTCTACCTATCATTGACAACTGCAGAATATTTCCTCTGGAAAAAACCTTGATATGTTTCACATTAGCGCAAAGTTATTGTTGGCAGCACAGTAAACCTTATTTGGTTATTGTTGTTGGACAATTTTTCTTATTTTGTTAGGATGCTCACGCTTACAGTTAGGTGGCGGCAAAGATTTTTTAATTTAGATTATAAGCTATCACATTATGTCCCTGTTATAACTACTAATCCATGTGCTGAATGGAGGCATCTTTTTACCATTCACATATTATACTCTATCGTATGTATACCTCACTCCGTTTGTGATTTTTTACCGCACCTCCCATAGTTTACAATCTTAACTCCATTTCATTAACGATTTTCTAAAGTTCTCATCATTGTTAGGATATTCATTTTGTGTGCCTCATTTAGCAGGCAGAGTGCATATTGCTCTCCATGTTCAGTACTCTGACCGGAACAACAATGTGGTTTCAGGCCTACACATGCAATTTCTCAATAGAGGTTTGATTTTTTTTTTTGCATATTTCTGCTTCATAACTCAGTTTTGGTATGCTCTCTCAACCTGACAATAGTGTTTTTATGGAGATGGTACGTGAGAATAGATTAGTACAGTGAAGCCTTGGCTGCAGGCCGAGGTGTTCGGGCAGTGCAACTACGTGTTGCCCGTCGGCTCCGGCGGCGGCAGGTCACGTTTGCCATCACTAGGACCTTCGTTAGCCTATCCCCGTGGGCAATCCTGTGGTTGATGCTTAATTTATTTACCATCATTTGTCCGTATAAACACACGAGCATTTGACTTTTAATCCTTCGATATTTAACGCTACAAGCCACGCATTAAGCCCACTAATCCATTGATCGCTAACCCTCACCGCCGTTAAGAAAACGCTACCAACACGACCTTTCGCCCCAACGGACGCCACAACACGGCCGCACGACCTCTCGTCCCAACTGGCGCCACAGCACGGCCACACGACCTCTCGCCGCGGGAGAGAGCCGCCGCGCCCCTCCTCCCCGCCGCGTCGTTCCTCCTGTCGCCGCTGGAGGGAGCCGCCGCCCCCCGTCGTTCCTCCCTTCGCCGCGGGAGAGAGCCGCTCCCCCCGCTGTTCCTCCTCGCCGCGGGAGAGAGCCGCCGCCCCCCTGCCGTTCCTCCCTTCGCCGCGGGAGAGAGCCGCCGCGGGAGCCGACGCGCCCTTCACCGCGGGAGTTGATACCCTCATCCATCTGCATAGCCCCGGCTTCTTCTCCTCCGCTCCGAGGCCGTACGCGCCCTTGATCTGGACAGCAGTACCACCGGGGCGCATTACCTTCTTGCGCCTCCCACATCGGCCTCCATGGTTGTTCTTCTCTGTACCCAATCTCTGTCTATAAGATCCATGTGCATCAGTAGGCTTGAGCTGCCAATCTGCTCTCCAGTGCATATGGAGAGCCAGTCATGGCCATGTCACAATTGATCTATTCAATACACTTCTGATGACGACCGAAAATTAAATGGCAAGTTATTGTGCTTATCCTTGTAAAATGTTTTCTTTGGCGCTTCATAAGCACAACTTGCCAGGATGTAATGACATGAAGTGAGCATGCAATCTCATTAGTACATAATCTATGCAACTCATTCCTGCCTTGCATATTCACTACCAAATTTTCAGACTCTGTTTCCTATCATCCAACCAAATGAACTTAAATACTTCTGTTTCCTATGTTCCAGCCAAATGAATTGATAAATAACAACAAAACTCAAGTCTCTCAAGCAAATTGCACATTGCACAAATGTGACAGTGTAACCTGGCTTTTTCCTGGATAAACAAAATTAAACCATTTATGATCGAGATTTGATAGTCCCCTGCAGTGGAAACCAGACTGATTGTTCCATTAGAAATCGACATATGTGCACGGAAAAAGTAAGCACATACCAATCTGTGTCTTTCTGCCCAAGGGCCTCTTCAGAGCAGGAAAAATCATAGGATCAACTATGTGGACGCCATTAAAAATAAAATAAACATGTCTTTCTTTACCTTACTGTACTCCAAGAACTATTAAACGGCACCTTTAATTCGTTGCCCCCATAGACAAATACCCAACCCTCACCTCTTGTATATAATACTAACAAAACTCTCTGTGATCTTGAATGGATAGATAACCTGACTGCTTCAAAGTTGCAAAAACCTCAAAATAGGATCTTAGTTGAATTATAATGAAAGAAATCAAAGCCTAAGAAGAAGACAATCGGTTTCAATGCCGCTGATGTAATCACTGTATCCACTCAGATATAAAAATTATATAGAGCCAACCAAAACATAATCTTGAATGCAACCTATTAACTGGACAACAAAAATATGGCTAAAATGGAAAAAGATAATTCCTTGCAACATTTTAAACATGTTTTTCAGCACTAAGTTAATCCAAAAAACAAACTATACAGCTCAAGCATGTATATGCCCATCTTACTCCTACACAACTCGTGCTTCATTTGTATCATGGATTCTTCCAAGTTGCAAGAAAATATTGCACACCATGTTTTGTGAAAAAGATATACATGTATTCCACAAAAAAATAGATAAACATTAGTAAGGACAATTGTGTTCCATTTTCAGGTGCTCAAACTAATTAATCATGTCCATTATCCCACTACATAGGTTTCAAGTAATATTACCAGTAAAAGTGTAATGATTTAGTTTACATCCTGAAGGACTCGTTCAGTGTGTGTAATCCCAGCTAGCTTAATGTTGTAAAAAGTATCTAGGTGTATACAAATAGTAATAGTAGTTGGAAATCACATATATAGATTTATAGGTTTAGTTGTTCACCATCAGGATTCACATCACAGACAACAGCAGAAGCAACAAAGATAGAAAGCATAGCCGACGCCCGCAAAACACACACACACACACACACAACTGACGCTTACCTGTGTCTACTATATTCCAGCGGTTATCTCGTCCATGAGCTCTTGCTTTGTCAACACACAGAGTTGCTTCGACTGATAGATAAAGGAATAATGTCAAACGTTATGGCAAGCATATATGATACAAGTTTTTGCCTTTAACTTGACCGGCAAAGCTTATTTCCTTCTCCTCTGAAGCTCTTTTCTCTCTCTTTTATCTGTAAGTAACACATGCGTTCTGCTCTCTTCATAGAGCAAAATAAGAAGACAAATGATCAATATCGGCAGAAACTGGATAACGCATCATCACCATCGATGATAGACGTGTATGTGCTCTCGGCGAAGAGCATGGCGTACAATGAAATTCCAGTAGTGTTGGATCATATATGATTATATGAATAGACGGGCCATCTAGACTATATGCAGGCCGAAACAAAAAGCAAGAAGGCACAACAGGCACTGTCTGAAAATATGCATGGCTATCTAATCCTTAACAAAAGCAATGCCACCGCCGGGCTCCTGTGCGAGCACCACAGAAGTGATCGTGTTTCGCCGATGGTGACGTCGTCATCGTCGTCATTATAGGGGGTGCTATTGCCGCATCTGTGCTCCCCGAACATGGCGTCCTACTACATCCCGAGCAGAGATCGTCCGGTGCAGCCCGCAGCCCAATGGTACCGGAGCTGAAGCTGCAACCGATGCTCACCAGGCCCACGGCCGACGCTGCACCACAGAGAAGTTCAGCCGGGAGGAGGAGGCCTCGGGAAGCGGCAGCCCATCGCCGATGGCCAGGGAGCGGCGGCGTCTACAGCCTACACGTGAAGTCGTGCGGCAGGCTGAAGAGGAGGACGCCAGCCGCAGACTCCGGCGGCGACCACCGTGCCGTAGAGGCGACGCGCCGGCTACAGGAGAGCCTCGTCGTGGTAAAGGAGTCGGGGGACCCGGATTTCCCGGCGAGCATGGCGGAGATGATCGCGGCGGACGACGACGTCCGGGCATCGGCGAGGGGCCTTGAGGAGCCGCTCGCGTGCTACCTCACCTTCAACGACGCCGAGCACAACCCCGCCATCGTCGCCGCGTTCCGAGCCACGGCGCTGTGAGATGGAGAAGGAAATTAACCTATTTATAGGCTGGCAGCAAACGGAAGGAAGCACAAAAGTAAAAGAAAATATCTCCTGGAGACGCGAGAAAGGCGGCACCGATCAGAAGGGATGGCAAGCTCGCGAAGCAACATGGAAAGCGGCGCCAGCGCCATCTAGACGAAGCGACAGATAGATGTAAGGCGGCAAGACTCTGTCAGAGAGGACGACGCCACCGCGTAGGGCGCACAAGACTCAATGGACAATAGAAAGCGACGCCACAGCTAGACCAACACTGGCACAACCAGATCGGCCGACAGCAACGTAAGCGAAACTCAGCACCGAATAAAAAACAAAGAAAGCGACGCAACAACTGAACCAATAGCGGCCCGACCAGATCGGTCGACAGCAACAGAAGCAGAACTCAACAGCGAATAGAAATCAAATGAAGCATGTAAGCAGAACGACCACGCCAGCCTGATGCACAGCCAACAAAAAATGCTAAACCAACCAAAACAACTGTCACACCGGTTCAAAAAATTTGAAACGAAACCCTGAATCTACAACGCATTTGTACACAACCAGATACCAAAGAAATACACGTGCCCCATAGGAATTTAACCATAGGTCATTTTCATCCAAGTGGATGAATCTTGGAGCGAAAAAGCTCCCAGATATAGAGGCTTGGGTATTATCTTGGCCATTTGTTCATCTGCTACTAACGGAAATCAAACAACAGCGTCCATGTATCATCTCCCTCTATACACTTGTACTGAACACCAAACACCACTGCTACTTTGATTCAGTACGGTGGTTAGTCTTGCCTAATTCTCTACATCAAAGCATTGTGTTATACTGCTTCCCGGCGTGGAAACAACTTGCTTCGGTAGAACACAAACCCCCCCCCCCCCCCCCCCCTCTCCTCACAAACCGTATAAGGACAACATGGTCATTTGACTATAAGGTATACCAACCTCTGTACATGACACGTACGAGCGTAGACGTACACAACCAATCCAAATCCCTCAGTTATGTTTGCCCAATTGAGGGGCTTCTCGCATGTGGTGATGGAGGTCGACTGTTTAGAGGTAGTTAACCTCTGGCTTTTGCGTCATAATACAAGATCTATTGTGACGCCTATCTTCGAGAAAATCAAGGAGAGAGCTGCAAATTTTGCTTCTTTTTCGGTGCAACATGTTAGTAGGGATGCCAACGGCACGGCCGACCTTTGTGCCAAACATGCTACTTCCTTAGCGGTATCCGAGTGTTGGATGGATAACTGTCCATCCTTCATTGTAAGCAGCCTTAGGGCTGAGTGTAATCGAATTTCTTTCATGCAATAAAACTCCCATGTTTCACGTCAAAAAAAATAATCCAAATCCCTCCCTCATGGGCTTGGCCCATTTTTATTTTATTTTTTTAACCCTTCAAAAAATATATACACGAGTCAAGGTTTGAACTCAAAACCTCTTTATTTTACTTCCACCCACGGTAACCAACTGGGACACTTGTTGTGTTGGTTATTTCTTTTACTCTTATTATTGTTGTGAATTTTCTCAGCCTAATTTTCTTTCGGGAAGCGCTAGGCCAGCCCACCATCATTGGATGAGAAAGCTTTGGCTGGTTGGATTTAACTTGAGAACGTGGCTTTCATGGGTAGTTTGCACGTAACGAACAGAATTGATTCCGATTTGTTTTCTAAAGCTGTCCAGCGGAAATTACGTGCACTCCTAAAATCACACGAGTAGAAATGAAGGGTCTGTTTATTTCTCTCTCTCTCTCTCTAGGAAATTAAGTTCAATGAAATTCTGTACGCCATACATGCTACTAAAATCAGATGCATATTAAATTTGCTTCCACCGTAATGAAAATGTGCTTCCTTTAGTTAATCAATTTGCTTCGAACTTAAAATATGTTCTGACTTTACCAAAATTTGTTTTGTGTTGGGTAAACTTATTTATCTCATCAAATCTCAAACATGGAATTTGCTTCTTCCGATGAATACCAATTTTGTTTATGCAACACGCGTTTTCAACACAATGAAATGATGTTTCAACGAATTCAAGAATTTGCTTCTGGTGCAACTAAAATATGCTTCTGGTTTTTTTGCGAGGAACTAAAACATGCATTGACTTAACAAAAAATGTATCCATAAAATTATTATTTTTGTCCATCGTAGCTCAGTTAGAGAATTTGCTTACATGAGCTAGATATACATGAGTCCAATGTAGCAGAATATTCTCGTTTCCAATCACAGTAAAAATTGGGCCTCTAATTGTACATTTTGCTTCCATTATGGTTAGAGTTTTTCATCTATCTAGATCTAGAAATTTGGGTCCACTCGTATATTATTCTGCATCGTTCGCTCTTTCTTTGCTTCATCTGGAAGAAATTTTCCAACACCAACATACAAGACTGGAAATTTGATTTTCTTTTCTAGTTTGGTGTTTGGTTTGTCTATTTTTATGCCTACCACCAGCTCTAAGGACGAAAAAGTTCCAAAAAAAACACCATGTTCAATGGAGTCTTTTCGGGTAGGACAGAAGTCTCCGTTTGTGAGCACGTTTTTTGGCATTGTCAAATGACATCAAATGTTTTCCATGAGATTTTTGGTACCATGCCAATTTGTTTTAGTTTCCGACAATTTTTGCATTTTCTGAAGTTTTCTCGGTTAAAAAAATATCGTTAAATGGCCGTATGTGTCGCAACTTGCATATGGTGTCGAAAATCGTTCAAACCTGACATGGATTTCTACCATGGGCATGCCTACCTGCTTGCACAATTTGGGGTCATTTGAAGGATGTCCAAACATAGACCATGTTCAACGAGGGTGTTTTCGGATAGGCCAGAAGACTGAGCATGATGCTTCCCAATAGGCTTGAAATGACCCCAACTTTTTCAAGCAGGTGGGCATGACCATGGTAGTTATCTATACCAAGTTCGAACGATTTCTGACATCGTATGAAAGTTGTGACACGTCCGCCCATTTGTCGGCCTTTTTTGACCGAGAAAACTCTAAAAAAGGAAAATTTGTCAAATATCAAAACAACTTAACATGTTGCCTTGAATTGGTCATACAAGATCATGAAAAAAATCAGGGTCATTTCAAGAATGTCGGGAAACAACGTACTCTCACCTGAACAGCCTCCATTGATCATTGTCTATGGTTGGACATCCTTCAAATCACCCCAACTTTTGTAAGCATGTGTTCATGTACATGGTAGACATCCATGTCAGGTTTGAATTGGTTGCACAAGGCTATGAAAAAAATTGTGCCATTTCAAGGATGTCAAAACAAACGTTCTCTCAGCGGAGCCTTCTGGGCTTTAGGCCTGCCTGAACACCCTTTGTTGAACACGATCTATTTTTGGACATCTTCAAATGACACCAAATTTTGTAAATAGGTGGACATGCCCATGACAGGCATCCATGTTAGATTTGAACAAATTTTGACACCATATGCAAGTTGCGACATGTCCGGCCATTTATCGGTCTTTTTTTTCTGAGAAATCTCCAGAAAATACAAAATTTATCAAAAACCAAAACAAATTGACATGGTGCCTTGAATTGGTCATACAAGGCCATGGAAAAAATGAGGATTTTCAAGGATGTCGGGAAACAACATGCTCTTAGATGGAGGAGCTTTCTGGTAGAACACCCTCCGTTGAACATGGTGTCTTTTTGGAAATCCATTAAATGACCTCAACTTATGCCAGGTGGCATCCCCATGGTAGACACCCATGTTAGTTTAAAAAAAAAATCATAATTTTGTCAGGTACTTAAAACTGTCATTTTTTTTTCATTTTCGCGCACGACAGTGAATCGGCCAGTCGGGCGGCCTCCTATGAATAATGTATTCAATTTATGTTTTTTTTTCAAATTCATGAACTTGTTTTCAAATCGATGAACCTTTTTCAGTTCTGCGAACTTTTTTGTTAAACTTGTGAATTTAATCAATGAACGTTTTTCCTCCTTGGAGCCAGGGTCCAGGGCCAGTCCATCGAAATTGAGGTCCCTGTGTCAAAATCTAAGATGGCCCTATCTTGTTAGAGAAAAACGTCCGACTACATCAAGTTTTCGTCTACGGCAGGTTGCATGCATAAAAAGTATTTTGAGGTGTTCTTTTTAGTAGCCTTAATATAATTTTTTAGGCATTTTGATGAAACACCAAAAAAAACAAAGGTGTTTCCTCACATGCCTAGTGAATGAGGCGTTTTGGCATTTTAGAAAATTGAAGTCATACAATTGATTATTTATATACTTATAGAAAGTTGAAGTCATAAAGACTATTTCCCTTCATATAACCATAAAAAACTTCTAGTGTCTAGCTGGTCGCCCATATTATTTTACAAGCTTTGTTATTCGAGAGATCGCTAGATCGAGTGCGAATAAAACGAACTTTTTTGTGAGAGATTGATGGGCCGATGGATTGGTTTTGAGCACCGGCCTAGTGTGTTCTTATATAGTTTGTGCTATTTTAAACAACAGTGGGCAGCATGGTGGAGTGGCAGACTGTGTAGTGTGGAGGACGAGGTGACGAGTTCGATTACTCTAGTCAACTTGCTCCTTTATTTCCAGTATTTTTACCCTTAATGTGTACTTATGTTTAAATGTCTCAAAAAAAACTTATGTTTAAAAAAAGATCTTAATGCGTACGACCTATTTTCAAAAACTTGATGTAGTTGTACGTCTTTACGATCCGACCGATTCTAGGACCGAAAGTACGACAGCTCTGTGATCTGTACACGTTCAGTTCGGTGACGTCCCACGAACTCTCGATCCAGCTGAGTGTCGAGGGACATCTTCGTCAGCACGAAGGCGTGATGACGATGATGATGATGAAGCTACCGGTGCAGAGCTTCGCCTAAGCACTACGACGATATGACCGAGGTGAATTATGGTGGAGGAGGGCACTGCACACGGCTAAGACAATGATCAACTTGTGTGTCTATGGGGTGCCCCCTCCCCGGTATATAAAGGAGTGGAGGAGGGGGAGGGCCGGCCCTCTCTATGGCGCGCCCTAGGGGAGTCCTACTCCCACTGGGAGTAGGATTCCCCCCTTCCAAGTAGGAGTAGGAGAGGGAGGAAGGAAAGGGGTGCCGGCCCCCCTCCCAATTCGGATTGGGCTTGGGGGGGGGGGCTCCTAGGCCGTCTCCTCCTCTCTTCCACTAAGGCCCAATAAGGCCCATACACTCCCCGGGGTTTCCGGTAACCTCCCGGTACTCCAGTAAATGCCCGAACTCACCCGGAAACATTCCGATGTCCAAACATAGGCATCCAATATATCGATCTTTATGTCTCGACCATTTCGAGACTCCTCGTCATGTCCGTGATCACATCCGGGACTCCGAACAACCTTCGGTACATCAAAACACATAAACTCATAATACCGATCATCACAGAACGTTAAGCGTGCGGACCCTACGGGTTCGAGAACTATGTAGACATGTGTCGGAGTAATGGGCCACGGGTAGCCTAACCCGAGTCCCTGAGCCTTTCAAGACAATAGGCCGGCTGCGCCCCACGAATATCCAGAACGAAGCGCCGCCTTCTGGTGGCCGGCTGGCTCGAGCGGCCGGCTGCCAGAAGACGGCCGGGTTCCAGGAGGCGGCACCAAAACAAGCCGATTCCTAGCAGACGGCCTCCAGAGAGGCCGGCTCCTAGCAGGCGGCCCACGGTGCCCTCAGAGTCTGTGCCCCCATTAAGAAGACAAGACAGGATGTGGCTACAGTGTGGCCCATCTCCCCCATATCCAGGGCAAGGCGCGGCCACAGTGCCCCGTACAGGCGGAGATCTCCGCACGACGCGGCACTATTACCACTCCAACCGTGACGTCAATCCTGACAAGCGGATCCCTGTTCCCACGACGGCCTGTCGGTACGGCCTGAAGGCGGCGGGCCCTACCGGGCAGCGAGAGCCCGGAAGACGGCGGAAGCCTGACCAGTCGGACCCGAGGGAGGCCGGCCTCTAGCAGGCGGCCCCCTCCTCCCTCGGGGTCCGTGCGCCATTAACCAGATGAGACGCGGTGTGGCTACAGTGATATCCCACCAGGCGGCGGGATTGTAGCCACGCTCCCCTGACCAAGTACGCGTCATTAGCATTACGGCTACAGTAACCAACAACCGACAAGACCCGTGAGCGGCGGGAGCGGCCTGTCGGCTCCGTACCAGACCAGTCGACGGGGCCCACCAGGCGGTGGGCTCCAGCAGCCGGCGGAGAAGCCGGCGACCAGAGACACTGACGGCCGAGTCCTACACCCGGCCAGATTACTATTGTACCCCTGGGGGGTAGGCCTATATAAAACCCCCCAGGGTACCCATGCAAAGGGTTCCCAACCTGTTAGACCTAGACTCATACCTAGAGGAAGGAGAGAGCTAGCCTGGCTTCTTCTACCTCTAGCATACAGCTCGAGGAGCACCATTGTATCCACTAGTGCCTTATTGATCATGCGGAGACCCCGCAGATCAGGACTAGGGGTCTTATCTCCTAGGAGAGCTCCGAACCTGGGTAAAGTACGCCGACGTTCGTGTCTACGCCTCATCCTGCTTCCGGGCACCGGCGACGTTCTACTCGCTCCCACCATGATAAGTCATCCTTTGGCATATGTCACACCCAACCCCCGACATTTGGCGCCCAACGTGGGGCGAGGTCCACCGTCGTCCGGAGACCTGTTCTGGACGGGAACCTTGTTCCTTCCTGGCGAGCGCAGCCAGCCCGGCTCGCCAGACGGCGTCTGCGTCGATGCGCTGCACGACGCGGATGTCGTCTGTGCGGCGAGCTGCCTCGCCGATCTTGTTGGCGAGATTCGCCTCTCCGACGAGCCCGTATCAGACGCGTGCACAGAAGGCCCCGAGAGCCGCCTCGCCAGCCTCCTCGGTCAGCTCCACGTCGCCAGCGAGCCTGCTGCGGACTTGGAGTCGGTTAGCTCCACCGACCTGATGCTTGTCGACTCCGACACGGCGTCGCTTGACGCGTTCCCCACCAACGTGGTGGTCTACGACGAACCGCTTCCTCGCGCGGACAGCGGTGGCAACACCGTCACGGAGGTGCTCGTCATCAGCCACGGTGAGCACTCTGGCGGAGGTGGCCAGGATCCACTGCAGGCAGCGTTGCAAAACCTGACCGCGCCCATACCCGAAGACGCCGACGCCGAGACGCTGGAGGCGCGCCGCATCCAGCTCGTCGAAAGCGCCAACCGGCTGGCCAGCATGAGACGCCTTTCGGAGGCCTACCAGCGCGAGATAAACCGCGCCGTTGGCGGCACGCCGACTCCTGGTGGGCCTAGCCGCATTGGCACGATCCAGCAGCGCGGCGCGGCCATTGCCAGCATGTTCGGGGCAGATCGCCCCGTCCACGCCACGCCCGCGGAGAACATACGAGCGGCCCAGGTGGCCGCAGACGAGCTAGACAAGCTCGAGGGCGACGAGCGTCGCCACATGATGGAGCGCGTCCAGCAGCTCCTTGACGCGGCTGCCGAGCAGCACGAAGCCAGCTGCCGCACTGAGGCGCCCAACCGGTGAAACGACGACCCGCCTCCTCGTCGAGAGCAAGGAGCGACATCTCGGACGCCGACTGGTGGCGTCCGCGATAGAAGAGTCAGGGAGCCGACTGCCAGCCGCCGCCGGACTCGCATTACCATCGAGCGCGACCAAGACGGCCGCCCAAGAGCAGTGCAACGACGAGACAACTGTCCGCCTCCCCCTCCTTCCCGCAGGGAGAGGCGTGCTTCTCCTCCGCCTGTTGATCAACCGACACTCGGCGATCGCCTTGGCCGCCGAGAAGGAGTCGGAGAGAATGATGTTCGCCACCGAATCGACCGCCTCAACCGGTCCCTGGCACTAGAAGAAGAAGACGCATTGGGTCCGCCCTGCTTTGGCCCCCGCATCCGAGATGAGCCCTTCCCCAAAGTGTTCACTCTCCCAAGAGATACACCCAAGTACACCGGCTCCGTGAAACCGGAGGACTAGCTGGTCGACTACTCCACGGCCGTCAGCATAGCAAACGGCAACAAGCGAGTACGTTCCACTCATGCTCCAGGGCACGGCCCGTACATGGCTGAACAGCCTGAAGCCCCGCAGCATCAACAGCTGGGTCGATTTCACTGAAGTTTTCATCCGCAACTTCACCAGCACGTACAAGCGGCCGCCCAAGCCTCGCCAGCTCTCCTTGTGCGTCCAGGGCCCCAACGAGTCGACTCATGACTACCTCACGCGCTGGGCCGAGTTGCGCAACTCTTGCGAGGGCGTGCACGAGGTGCAGGCCATCGAGTACTTCACTGCCGGGTGCCGAGAAGGCACCCTCCTCAACCATCGGCTTCTCTGCGACGAGCCAGCGACCCTCGATGAGCTGCTGATCATAGCAGACAAATACGCCACGGCCGACTCCTCCATGAAGACGGAGATTCAAGTTGATGCATCTGGCAAAGTGGCTCCTCAAGCTCCTCGGACCCCGGCTGGTGACACCAGTCGGCGTCAACAACAAAATGACAATAAGCGCAAGGCCACGCAGCCGGCTTCCACGAGCCGGCAGGTGGCGACGATTGAAGATCAGCAGCCGGAAGGGCAACCTCCTCCCAAGCGTTAGAAGGGCGGCAAGCCCAACTGGCTGCCCGCCTTCTCATACGAGCAGACTCTCGATGCACCCTGCAAGTTCCACAGCGGCGCGAAGCCGTCCAACCACACCACCCGGAAATGTCACTGGCTCACCAGGATCGCCAAGGGAGACGGACTCCAGCCTCCTCCGCCTGCCGGTCCGTCACCTCCTCCTCCCCAGCAGCCGGCGGTTCGGCCAGTCGGCGCAATACAAGATGAATATCCTGAAGAGTATGGAGCTTATGTCGTGTTCACCAGCGTGGCCGACGATAAGCACAATAGACGGCAACGGCAATGAGAAGTAAATGCAGTAGCATCAGAGACCCCCGAGTTCATGCACTGGTCTGAGAAGCCTATCAGTTGGAGCAGGGTCGACCACCTGGAGGTGATGCCCTCCCTTGGTTCTTATGCCCTGGTCCTGGATGCCACCTTCACAACAGAGAGGTGGGCTGCTCGCTTCTCTCGAGTTCTGATAGATGGCGGCAGCAGCATCAACATCCTGTACCGAGATACAATGGAGAAGTTGGGAATCAGACAGAGGCAGCTTCAGCCCAGTCGGACTGTATTCCATGACATAGTTCCTGGCCTTTCCTGCTCACCAATCGGCAAGACCCAGATTGATGTCCTCTTCGGAGACAAAGATCACTTCCGCCGAGAGCTAGTCTGGTTTGAGGTGGTGGACCTTGAGAGCCCTTATCATGCACTCCTTGGCCGGCCTGCTCTGGTCAAGTTCATGGCGGTCCCCCACTACGCTTACCTCAAGATGAAGATGCCGAGCTCCAAGGGAATCCTGACCATAACAGGGGACTACAAGAAGTCGTCCGCCTGTGCAGCAGACAACAGCCAGCTAGCCGAGTCCCTCGTGATCGCGGCTGAGAAGCGGCTCCTTGACCGGGTTGTGGCAATGGCAGGCAAGCAGCCGGAAATGTCACCCAACCCCAAGGAGTCGGAAGCTGAGGGCTCGTTCAAGCCGGCCAAAGAAACAAAATAGATACCCTTGGACCCGGAGCACCCGGAGAGGCACGTTGTCATAGGTGCAAACCTTGACAGCAAATAGGAAAGCGAGCTCGTCGATTTTCTCCGTGAGAATCAGGACATCTTCGCATGGTCTCCCAAGGACATGCCGGGTGTTCCGACGGATTTCGCCGAGCACAAGCTACATGTCCGACCTGACGTCAAGCCGGTCAGGCAGCCCTTGCGCCGCCTGTCAGAAGAGAAGAGAAGAGTCGTTGGAGAAGAGATAGCCCGGCTTCTAGCAGCCGGCTTCATCATGGAAGTATTCATCTTAGAATGGTTAGCCAACCCAGTCCTTGTACTGAAGAAGAATAAGCAGTGGCGCATGTGTATTGATTATACCAGCCTCAACAAAGCTTGCCCCAAAGACCCATTTGCTTTGCCAAGAATCGACCAAGTGATAGACTCTACAGCCGGATGCGAGCTGTTGAGATTTTTGGATGCATACTCAGGGTATCATCAGATCAAGCTTAACCCGGTCGGCAGGCTGAAGACCGCCTTCATCACGCCACTCGGAGCCTTCTGCTACCTGACCATGACGTTCGGCTTGAGAAACGCCGGCGCCACGTTTCAGCGTTGCATGCAGAAGTGTCTCCTCAAGCAACTCGGCAGAAACGCCCACGTCTATGTGGACGATGTTGTGGTGAAGACGGAGAAGCGTGGCACGCTGCTAGAAGACCTCAAAGAGACCTTTGAAAATCTGCGCCGCTTTCAGATCAAGCTCAACCCGGAGAAATGTGTCTTTGGAGTACCAGTCGGCCAGCTTCTTGGCTTCCTGGTCTCAGAGCGCGGCATAGAGTGCAACCCCGTAAAGATCAAGGCCATCGAGAGGATGGAGGTACCCACCCGACTGCTGGACGTGCAAAAATTCACCGGCTGCTTGGAATCCATCAGCCGTTTCATCAGTCGACTGGGCGAGAAGGCTCTTCCCCTATACTAGCTTATGAAGAAGACCACTTTTTTCGAGTGGAACGACAAGGCGGACGAAGCTTTTCTCCAGCTCAAAAAGATGTTGACCACTCCGCCTGTCCTGGCGGCTCCAGCTGCTAAAGAGCCCATGCTTCTTTACATCGCCGCCACCAGCCGGGTTGTCAGCACAGTCATAGTTGTGGAGCGCAAGGAAGACGGCAAGGCACTACCAGTCCAGAGGCCGGTGTATTACCTGAGTGAAGTGTTGTCCGCCTCCAAGCAAAACTACCCCCACTACCAGAAGATGTGCTACGGCGTGCATTTCGCTGCCAAGAAGCTAAAGTCATACTTTCAAGAGCACCCAATCATTGTTGTCTGCACTGCTTCACTCGCCGAGATCATTGGAAGCCGAGATGCTTCGGGCCAAGTGGCCAAATGGGCCATAGATTTGGCCCCCCTACACCATCTACTACCAGACTCGCACCGCCATCAAGTCCCAAGCACTGGCCAACTTCCTCATCGACTGGGCCGAGACCCAGTACCTGCCACCAGCACCAGACTCCACCCATTGGCGGATGCACTTTGATGGTTCCAAGATGCGCACCGGTCTGGGAGCCGGCATCATCCTAACCTCTCCCAAAGGCGACAAGCTCAGATATGTGTTGCAAGTCCATTTTGCCGCCTCCAACAATGTAGCTGAATATGAGGCACTCATACACGGGCTCCGGCTTGCCAAGGAACTCGGCATTCGCCGGATCTTGTGCTATGGAGACTCCGACTTGGTGGTCCAGCAGTCGTCAGGCGACTGGGACGCCAAAGATGCAAACATGGCAAGCTACCGCTTCCTCGTCCAGCAACTCAGTGGATACTTCGAAGGGTGCGAGTTCCTCCATGTGCCAAGAAATGACAATGAGCAAGCGGATGCCTTGGCACGGATCGGCTCCACCCGGCAATCAATACCAGCCGGTGTCACCCTGCAATGCCTCCTTAAGCCGTCTGTCAAGCCGTCACCAGAATCAGACTCCATCTTCGTGCCGGCTCCTCCCGAAGCAGTCGGATCCGACTTAAGAACACCAGCAGCCGGCACGGGGACTTCGGCAGGCGGCTCGGGGGCCATAGCAGTCGCACCCAACCCAGGGACTTCATAACTTGGCCCGGGGACTGCAGCAGTCGGCCCGGGGACTTCATCGGCACAGCAAGCGGCAGTCAACTCCAACCCGCCGCCTCCCAGCCCAACCGCCCTCGTGCAAGTTGCAGTTCTGGCAGTCGAAGAAATAGCAGCACCTTCATGGGCGTAGCACATCCTTAACTTTCTGGTGAACAAAGAGCTGCTGACTGATGAGATCTTGGCCCGACAAGTGCAACATCGGGCGGCATCATACACCATTGTCAACAGAGAACTTGTGAGGCGCAGTGTCACTGGTGTGTACCAGTGCTGCATGGAGCCGGAGCAAGGCCAAGCAATCCTCAAAGATATCCACCAAGGCGAGTGTGGTCACCACGCGGCTTCAAGATCACTCGTTGCCAAAGCTTTCCGCCATGGTTTTTTCTGGCCGACTGCTCTAGAAGATGCCAAAGACTTGGTCCAGAAGTGTAAATGGTGCCAGAAGTTCCGCTCCAAGCCACATTTGCCGGCTTCTGCACTCAAGACTATCCCCATCGCCTGGCCTTTTGCCGTCTGGGAGCTGGACATGGTGGGACCATTCAAGAGAGCACGCGGCGACATGACTCATCTGCTTGTCGCGGTGGACAAGTTCACCAAGTGGATAGAGGCAAAACCAATTAAGAAGTTGAATGGTCCGACTGCTGTGACTTTCATCTCCGACATCACCATCCGGTATGGCATACCACACAGCATCATCACCGACAACGGCACAAACTTTGCCAAAGGCGCCTTGGCTCGTTTCTGCGAGACGCAGGGCATCTGACTGGACTTAGCGTCCGTTGTCCATCCACAGTCAAATGACCAAGTGGAGCGAGCAAACGGCCTCATTTTGTCCGGCATCAAGCCCCGACTGGTCGAGCCTCTGGAGCATTCGGCCGGCTGTTGGCTCGATGAGCTGCCGGCCGTCCTCTGGAGCTTGCGCACAACTCCGAACAAGTCAACCAGCTTCACGCCTTTCTTCCTCGTCTAGGGTGCCGAAGCCGTCATCCCGATTGACATAGTATTCGACTCCCCTCGAGTCACCATGTACACCAAAGAGGAGGCAAAAGAAGCACGAGAAGACGGCGTCGATCTGCTGGAAGAAGGCCGGTTGTTGGCACTCAGCCGGTCCACCATCTACCAGCAGAGTCTATGCCAGTACTACAACCGAAAGGTCAAGCCAAGATCCTTCCAAGAGGGAGACCTTGTGCTCCTGCTGATCCAGCGATGGCACCGGGTTCATTATTCCGCCTGGCACCGGGTTCGACCAGTCGGCCCGGAGGCTCGCCGCCTTGTACTATGTGGTGCTTCCTGCAGCCGGACAAGTAATGTGTTGGCACCTAAGCCCTCTCCTACCAAATCCACAGCTCGCAGAGCGGCTGTCCGGTAGGTAGGAGTCAAAGGCAGAAAGGGACGCCACATGAAAAATGGCTAAGGACCCAAAATCATGTACATAGTTCAAGCCGGCTTCCCGCCTCATCGACCGGCTGCTGAGCAGCCGGCCGGCCGGCTTCTACTTAATTTGCTAAATGCTCTAATCGGCTAAATACTTACCCTCCCAAAGCAGCCAAGTACTTGACCCAGCCGCAGTCCGCAGAGCGGCTGTTTGACTGGCAAGACGGCAGCCCAGGGAGGGCGGCAAAGGAAAAAAGCCAAGGAGCAGAAAGCAAGGAAAGATAGAACTCGAATAAAATATTTACATATCAAAAGGCCCTTGGCCAGCACTCAACAGAAGTTGAAATACACCCCACGGGTGGAATTGCGCGAAGTTAACAAAGTTTGTCAAGACTGATAAGCAGGTAAAACAAAAGATAAATTGGTAGCCTAGGAAGCAGCAGACGGGTCCGGCGGGACGGTGGAGTCGGTGGCGCCGGTTGGTGGAGCGGCCGGCTGGTCAGTCTCCACTTGGTCGCCTTCAGCAGCAGTCGACTCGCTCGTGTGTGGCTCATTGTTAGAGGTGCGGTCGAGCTGAGGCTGGCCGTCCGCTTCAACCTCTGGCGCTTCCTCTTCACCTTCCTCGTCCTCCTCGCCTTCTCCCTCGTCGCTGGAGTCAATCACTTCGGCCGAGTCCTCGTCGTCCTCCGGGTCCAGCCGGAACCACTCCGGTGGCGCTTCGGCACCGTTCTCGGCCAGATCGGGAACGAAGATGCTGGTGTTGGTGTACTCGGCGATCATCGCGGCACGCTTGACAAGATCCTGCTCCACCACCACCAGCTCCTCCTGGGCCTCCTGCCGGAACGTGGCCAACTGGGCTAGGTTTAGCCCAAGGTACCACGCCTTGATGAACTCCAAGGCCCGGCATGCTCCAGCCCGGGCCGAGGAACCCTTCCAAGCCTCAAGACGGCCGGCCGCCACCTCCAGCCAGTCGGCAGTCCGACTGGGAGTGCGCGGAGCCGGCATGTCTGGCCACAGGGCGGAGATCGCTTGGGCCCTGACGCGTTGAAGATGGCGCAACATCCGATGGGCCGGCCGAAGGCGGGTCTGGATGCTGAGAAGCTGTTCACTAAGACTCCGGGGGCGTTGGCGGCGATCTGCGCACCTTCGGCTCTCCGCTCCTCACGATAAGCCTCAATGGCCTGGTTGGCAGCGCCAGAGTACCAGGGAAGAAGTCTGCCCAGGCAAAAAAGCAAAGAAACCAGAAGTCAGAAGCTAGAAGCCGGCCTGATCAAACAGCTGGCAGATCAAAGAAAGGAAAAAGAAGAAAGCTTACCGTCAACCATATCTTCAATCTTGCTGAAGCCGGCAGTCAGCAATGCCTCCTTGTCGGTCCAGGCGGAGCGTTCGGTCTCGAACTCAGCAAGGAGACTGGACTCTTTCACCTCTGCCTCCTTCCGGGCCTTCTGGAGAAGCTCCGCCTGCTCCGTCAGCTGCTTGGCCAGCCGGTCACGCTCCTGGGCCAGCTCATTGCGCTCTGCCTCCTTGGCGCGTAACGCGGTGTTGGCTTCGCCCAGCTGCTGCTGCAAAGTAGCGTTGGCCTCTGCAAGAACAGAGAAAGAAAAAAGACGTCAGCAACCAACAGAGAAGAAGTACAGTCGCCGGGGAGATCCGGCCCGACTGCTCAGCAGTCAGCCCGAATCTCGGGGACTACAACCCGCGGGTGCGCCAGCGCGCCCCCGCGGAGAAAAGAAGACGAAGACTTACTCCGGCTTTCTGACAAGTCGGCGGTCCACTGGTCCAGCTCACGGACGTTGGAGTTGAAGGTGGCCGCGCGAAGGTTATGATAATCCTACAGTGAAGATATCAGACAACGTTAGTACTCGGAGCTTGCCAATTAAAGTTCCGAGCCGCCTGCTCAGCAGCCAGCCCGAAACTCGGGGACTACACCCAGTGGGTGCGCTGGTGCGCCCCCACAGAGAAATACTAGAGCCAAAGACGAAGAAGTAAGAAACATACCCGGATGGCCGCTCGTGAATCCAAGAATGCCTTGTTGCAATGCTTGAGAGCGTCGGACCAGCCCGGAGCCTGGCCTGGACGTCTAGGATCGCCTTGTTTAAGGCTCCCGTCCCGCCTCCACGCACCCATTCAGCGGGCGCGGTGCTGGTCACTTCGGCGTCTGGGATTGATGAGCTCGCGACGCTGGCTTCCAGCGGTCGTGGCGCTGAGGCCGCCTTCGCAAGACGACGGCGCGTTGGTGTGAGGGCCCCAGGAGTCGGGCCCGTCACCACCTTGTTTTTGGCTGGTGGCGCCGGCGGCGCGAGCGGCTAATTGTCTCGCGCCCCTCTCCCTCTTCATGATCGGGTGCTCATCGCCGGCTCCCCAAGTCGACACCGTGAACTCTGGTGGAGGCGGAGCAGAGTTCAAAGGAACGACGAATAATGGCTCCCGGCGGCGCGCGGCTTCTTCAAGCCGCTTCTTCGCTGCGGCATCAGCCTCGGCCTCCGCCAGCTTCTTCAGCGCGGCGGCCTCTGCCTTGTCTGCCTCCGCCTTCTCCAGACGGGCGGCTTCCTGCTCCTCGCGCGCCTCCCGCGCGTTTTGTTCCTGCGCCTCCCGAAGGTCGGCTGCAGGGTCGATCCGCCGGGTGGCGGAGGAGGTCTCCGCCGACCCAATGACGGAGGCGGCGGCCGACTTCTCAAGTGAGAGGGGACCCCTAAGTCAAGGAGACGAAGAGAGGAAGCTCAGATAGAATCAACAAAGAAGGAAAGAACAAGAAAAAGATACTTACGCCGACACCATAGGAGGCGCCTTTGGAAGCTTCTGGAATTTGGCCGTCTTCGCGGCGGCCTCCTTCCGCTTGGTCGCAAGGGTGGGGTTCTTGGCCTTCTTCGGCACGCTGCCAAACAAGGCGGCCCCTTGTTTGCGATTGCGCGTGCCGGCTTGCGCAGTCGGCGCGGCAGAGGAGCCCGCAACCGCCTTATCGGCCCCCCACGTGTGGCGCGGCTCCTCCTCCTCCTCGAAGTCGTCCGGCCACGTCTCGACGCCGCCCCCTTCTTCGGAGCCGCCCGCTCCGTAGACGCCGCCTGTGGCGTCATCTTCGAAAGCGGCCGCCCCAAGTCGGGGTCGTCCACGTCGCTCACAGCCCGGTCCGGTTCGTAGGGACCACCCGCCCCCACGATGGCGGCCGTCGCCTCAGACATATAGATCTGTTTCAAAAAGTATGAGGCCGACTGTTCGATACAGCAAGACAGAATCAAGATGAAGTACTGAAGAGGGAAAAGATCGAAGAGCTTACGGCAGGCGGCGGGTCCGCGCGGGAGTACGGCTGCTTGCCGTACCGCCAGGACCCCTCCAGCTTGAGGCCGGAGATCTCGTTCACCAAGTTCGCCACCTCAGAAGTCGGCATCTCCTTGGTACTCAACCGGCACGGGTCGCGATGCCCGCTCATCCGGCCGATCAAGTGAGGCCGGCCTTGGAGCGGGAGAACCCGGCGCGCGACGAAGGAGACCAGCAAGTCGGACGCCTTGAGGCCTTCGACATCGGTCAGCACCCGGAGTCGGTTGATGGCGGCGGCGGCGTCTGCTGACACGGGCTTCGGCTTGTAGCCCCAGTTGGCCCGAGGCTCAGCCGGTGGGCCGGCTGCGCCCCACGAACATCCAAAATGAAGCACCGCCTTCTGGTGGCCAGCTGGCTTGAGCGGCCGGCTGCCAGAAGACAGCCGGGTTCCAGGAGGCGGCACCAAGACAGGCCGACTCCTAGCAGGCGGCCTCCAGAAAGGCCGGCTCCTAGCAGGCGGCCCACGGTGCCCTCAGAGTCTGCGCCCCTATTAAGAAGACAAGACAGGATGTGGCTACAGTGTGGCCCATCTCCCCCATATCCAGGGCAAGGCGCGGCCACAGTGCCCCGTACAGGCGGAGATCTCCGCACGACGCGGCACTGTTACCACTCCACCCTTGACGTCACTCCTGACAAGCGGAGCCCTGTTCCCACGACGGCCTATCAGTACGGCCTGCAGGCGGCGGGCCCTACCGGGTAGCGAGAGCCCGGAAGACGGCGGAAGCCTGACCAGTCGGACCTGAGGGAGGCCGGCCTCTAGCAGGCGGCCCTCTCCTCCCTCGGGGTCCGTGCGCCATTAACCAGATGAGACGCGGTGTGGCTACAGTGATATCCCACCAGGCGGCGGGACTGTAGCCACGCTCCCCTGACCAAGTATGCGTCATTAGCATTACATCTATAGTAACCAGCAACCGGCAAGACCCGCGATCGGCGGGAGCGGCCTGTCGGCTCCGTACCAGACCAGTCGACGGGGCCCACCAGGCGGCGGGCCCCAGCAGCCGGTGGAGAAGCCGGCGACCAGAGACACTGACGGCCGGGTCCTACACCCGGCCAGATTACTATTGTATCCCTGGGGGGTAGGCCTATATAAACCCCCCAGGGCACCCATGCAAAGGGTTCCCAACCTGTTAGACCTAGACTCATACCTAGAGGAAGGAGAGAGCTAGCCTGCCTTCTTCTACCTCTAGCATACATCTCGAGGAGCACCACTGTATCCACTAGCGCCTTAGTGATCATGCGGAGACACCGCAGAGCAGGACTAGGGGTGTTATCTCCTAGGAGAGCCCCGAACCTGGGTAAAGTACGCCGGTGTTCGTGTATACGCCTCATCCTGCTTCCAGGCACCGGCGATGTTCTACTCGCTCCCACCATGATAAGCCATCCTTTGGCATATGTCGCACCCAACCCCGACAACATGACCGAGACTCATCTCCGGTCAATAACCAATAGCGGAACCTGAATGCTCATATTGGTTCCTACATATTCTACGAAGATCTTTATCGGTCAAACCACATAACAACATACGTTATTCCCTTTATCATTGGTATGTTACTTGCCCTAGATTCGATCGTCGGTATCTCAATACCTAGTTCAATCTCGTTACCAGCCAGTCTCTTTACTCGTTCCGTAATGCATCATGCCGCAACTAACTCATTAATCACATTGCTTGCAAGGCTTATAGTGATGTGCATTACCGAGAGGGCTCAGAGATACCTCTCTGACAGTCGGAGTGACAAATCCTAATCTAGATCTATGCCAACTCAACAAACACCATTAGAGACACCTGTATAGCACCTTTACAATCACCCAATTACGTTGTGACGTTTGGTAGCACATAAAGTGTTCCTCCGGTATTTGGGAGTTGCATAATCTCATAGTCATAGGAACATGTATAAGTCATGAAGAAACCAATTGCAACATACTAAACGGTCAAGTGCTAAGCTAACGGAATGTGTCAAGTCAATCACATCATTCTCTAATGATGTAATACCGTTAATCAAATGACAACTCATGTCTATGGCTAGGAAACTTAACCATCTTTGTTAGATGTGGGGTTCCGGCAAACCCTTGAGGTTCGAACACTGGGGTGCACGCGAAGTCTTTCCCTCCTACCGATCTACGCCCTAGCTCGCTAAGATCTCGTGGACGAACTCGACGAGCTCGCAACACAGAAAGACACGAGATTTATACTGGTTCGGGCCACCGTTGTGGTGTAATACCCTACTCCAGTGTGGTGGTGGTGGATTGCCTCTTGGGCTGGTGATGAATAGTACAGAGGGAAGAACAGCCTCCTGAGGTTGAGGTGTTCTTGTGCTTGGTTTCTTGGTGGGTGAGAGCTGGGTGAACTGCTCGATGCCCCTACTGTGGTGGCTAGCTCTACTTATATAGGCCCTGGTCCTCTTCCCAAATATTGAGCGGGAAGGGAGCCAACAACAGCGGGCAAATTTGAAGGGGGACAGCTAGTACAAGCTATCCTGACAAAAGTGGTCTTCGCCTGCGAAAGGCTCTGGTGGTGACGCCGTCTTGGGCTCCACGATAACCTCCGTCTTGCCGTCCTCCTGGTCTTGGTCTCGTTGCACGGATATAGCAACCTTTGCGTGATGCCTCGGTACTCCTCGCCTGGGCTGGCCTCCTTAGCACCAAAGAGGAAACAAGGACGCTGTGCGCGCTGGCACCCGCCTGGCGCCTGCCTGGCGCCGATCGTCACGACTCACGTCACGAGAGCCTCGTGAGGTTTGCCCTGCCTTGATATCTCCGATCCTCGTGAGCCTGCCTGGCTAGGCCACTCCTGAGGAGATCTTGCGTCATCCGCCTCGCGAGGCTTGGACCCTCGCGAGGGTCTTGGATGCCTTGTTGATGAAGATGGGCCGTACGGCCTGCTGGCTTAGCCACGCCGCGGGCCGCAGGCAGGCAAGTCTGGGGACCCCCGCTCCCAGAACGCCGACAGTAGCCCCTGAGCCCAAGGTGCGCTCGGGCTTGGCTTCGCGGCGAAGCCAAGGTTCAAGTATGGAGCACCGCGGGCCCCAAAAGCCTGCGGCCTCGGTTGACGCGTGGCGGTTGATTGGACGTGGGCGTCTCCGCTTCCCCACGCTGCCTCGGCAACTGCACGACTTGACAAGTCCCTGCGACATGCAAGGAAAACCATCATTACGTGCGATCGTGGGAGGCACCGGTTGGCCTTCTTCCATTATAAATGGGGAGGGGGGCGGAGCCCCCGTCGCCCATCTCTTTCCTCGCTTGCTTGCTTCTTCCTCCTCGCTCCATTGCTTGCAGTGCCACCGATGGCGCCACGAAGGAAGTTCTCTGTCGCCGAGAAGGGAAAGGCCCCTCACGAGGGGCCCGGCTCCCCGACGCCCAAGCGCGGACACGGCCGTCCACGCAAGCACGCTGCGACCCCTGTCGTGGCCCACTGTCGTAGCGGCACCGAGACGCGCGGAGGGGGTCGTCCTAGCCATGGCGGTCCAGTTGACAAGGGGAGGCGTGCTATGGTGGCGCGACCCCCCCATCCGCGCTTCCACACGACGGAGGTGTCGCCGGAATTCGTCGTCTAGTCGGAGAACCCAGCCGGCAACTGGCTCCAACTTCCGCGCTTCTTCGCCGGCGAGCTGCCGACCTCTGGTCCAGGCGGACTCTGGTTGCAGGCGGATGGCTGCTGTAGCAAGGCCTCTTGGGTTGCGGTCGAGACTTCCACCGCGGGCAACATAGCCCTGGTCCGCGGCTGGCAGACGTTCGCCCGCGCGCGGCCTGGGCAGGCGGTGTACCCTCCACTTCAAGTACGATGGTGAATCGACCCTCTATGTGAGGGTGTTTGGGGAAGACGGTCGCCGCGCCGGGTGCTGCCCCGAGGCGAACAATGGTGAGGAGGTGCTCGGTCTTGGTGACGGCCGCGACGAGGGTGAGGGCGAGCTTGCGCTCGGCGGCGACCGTGCCTCGTCCAGCTACGGCGGCTCTTCCTCCGGCGACAGCTCCAGCAGTGGCGGCTACGACCAGCCGCCGCGCCGCCGCGTCCGCTGTGAAGGCGGCAGTGGGTCATCTCGTCAACGCGCCTCCGTGAAGCGCGAGGAAGGATCCGGCTAGGCTCGGGGTACCACTAGGGGCCTGCCTCCGTGGATCGCTGCAACGCCGCTTTTGTTTTTGCCCTTTTTCCTGCATAAAAAATGGAACCAGTATGGCCCAGAGGGGCGTGTATCGAACTGTGGTTACTTGGTTACCGTGCTGTGCGTGTCGTTCCCGTGCCGTGTTGTTATTTTGCGCAAAGATAATTTAACCTGGTGCATTCGGGGCGCCCTCTTCCTTACGAGGCGTTTGTTTCCTCGTGCCCACCTTAACCTGATGGCCTGCGATTGCTCTCGAACTGCAAGGAATTCATTAGGGAGTTGCTAGGAGATATGC
The DNA here is from genome assembly GCF_002575655.3 of Aegilops tauschii subsp. strangulata. Lineage (NCBI taxonomy): Eukaryota > Viridiplantae > Streptophyta > Magnoliopsida > Poales > Poaceae > Aegilops > Aegilops tauschii. The sequence goes on along the minus strand of NC_053039.3, from coordinate 71,710,519 downwards.
CGTTCACCCAAGCCTCGACCTGGTGCTTTGTGTCGCGGTACCCGAGGGGCACGGATTAGGAGAGATGCGCCAGCTTTCAGGCTCGAACGAGGGTGGCTCGCGAGAAGGCAGAGAGGAGAAAAATGCTCGCGAGGGCACCTGCCTAGCCCCCTCGCGAGGTATGCGAGAGAGAGAACACGAGCAAACCAGAGCCGGAAAATGCGGTGAGAAGCGAGGGAATCAAATCAGCAAGGAACACCAAAAGCCAACTTCGAGTAAGGAAAAGCGAGCCAACTACGAAAAGCAAATGAAAAGCCGCGTCCGGCACCTAATCTAGTCTTCAAGTCTTCTCACCAGCGCGGAGCTAAGTGCTGCCACTAGGCGTGGGCGGGAGCCCCAGGGCCTGAGGCCAGCGCTCCTGAGACTCCGGGGCGTGTACAACCCCAACTCATTATTACGTGAGAGTGTCACGGGCGGCGATTCTTCACAGGCACCAGGCCTTCTTCACAGGCTCTGGGCCTTTCTTCATAGGCTCTGGGCCTTGCTTCATGGGTAGAACTTCCAGAGGTGCTAGATGTTCCAGGCGTTTTGGATAGGTACCCCGTCTTGTGTCTCCAGGCGCACGGCGCCAGGCCTGGAGATGTGGACGACCCTGAACGGGCCCTCCCACATTGGTGAAAGCTTATGCAGCCCTTCCATGGAGAGGACCCACCTCAGGACTTGGTCACCCGTCTCGAGTGTTCTGGAGCGAATGTTGCAGCAGTGGTATCGCCGCAGCGCTTGTTGGTACCTTGCCACCCTCAATGCAGCTTCGCGACGACGTTCCTCCCCCAGCATGAGATCCATACCCCACGTGGTGTCCTACTGCGTTTCGTCGAACGCCAGGACCCGTGCGGAGCGATGCTTGACCTCGTGAGGAAGGACTGCTTCAGCCCCATAGACGAGGAAGAATGGAGTCTCGCCCGTCGGCTCGGTGGTGGTGGTGCGGATGGACCACAACACGGACTGGAGCTCATCGTGCCAGCCCCTGCTGCAGGCCTCCAGCTTCTTCTTGAAGGTCCTGGTCTTGAGGCCCCTCAGGACCTCCGCGTTGGCGCGTTCGGCCTGGCCATTGCTCCTGGGGTGCGCTACCGAAGCGTAGCAGATCTGCGTTCCAAGGTTAGCACAGTAGGTTTTGAAAAGGTTACTAGTAAAATGCGAGCCGTTATCTGTGATGATGCGGTTGGGGACCCCGAAGCAGCTCACGAGGCCCTTGATGAACTTGACAACTGAGCCGGCTGGGATGGTACGGACGGCTTCCACTTCCGCCCACTTGGTGAACTTGTCGATGGCAACGTAGAGATAGCGGTAGCCCCTGGTGCCCGAGGAAATGGGCCTAAGATGTCCAGCCCCCAGACCGCGAACGACCATGTGAGCGGGATGGTTTGGAGGCCCTGAGCAGGCTGATGGATTTGCTTGGCGTGGAATTGGCAAGCTCGCAAGACTTCACCAGCTCGGCTGCGTCGTTGAGTGCTGTAGGCCAGTAGAATCCACTGCAGAACACTTTGCCGACGAGGGTCCGTGACGATGAGTGGTGCCCACAGTCCCCGCCGTGTATGTCAATCAACAACTCCCTTCCTTGATCACTGGAGATGCAGCGCAGCGTGACATCATTCGGCCGTTTCCTGTATAACTCGCCGTCTTGGATACAGTATGCCGTGGCTTGCTGGGCCACGCGCTCCGCGTCCTCTTCCTTCTCCGGCAGCGTCCCGTGCGTCAGGTACTCCTTGAATTCATTGGTCCAGCATTCCTCCTGGGGCTCGAGCGCCAAGAGCAGCCGAGCTCCTGAGGTCGGGCCACAGGCTGGGGCTCCCGTGGCCGGAGGCGGTGGGAGCTCCTCCCGAGGCTGAGTCGTGCTTGAAAGAGGTGGCGTAGCTGATGGCTTGAAGAGCCGCTCCTCAAAGACACCGGGCTCTTGCGGTTGCCGCTTGGAAGCTCTCCTGGCGATATCGTCGGCTTCCTTGTTGGTGCCCGGGGCACGTGCTGCAGCTCAAGGCCCGAGAACTGTTTTTCCATCTTGCGCACCTCCGTGAGGTAGGCTTCCATATGCTCGTCCTTCGGCTCGTACACCTTGTTGGAGAAGTTGACGAGGAGTTGCGAGTCGCCTCTGACGGTAAGGCGCTTCACCCCTAGAGCTGCCGCAGCCTTCAGTCCAGCTATGAGGCCTTCATATTCTGCGATGTTGTTGGCGACCTTCTCGTCGTGCTGAAAGCAGAGTTGTACGACGTAGTAGAGCTTGTCCTGAGTGGGCGATATGAGCACTGCTCCAGCCCCCGCGCCCTGGTGCGTGAAGGCGCCATCGAAATACATGACCCAGCCGTCCGGAGCCTCACTCCCTGGGGAGGTGGACCAGTTTTCTCCTTCCTCAAGTGTCGGGGCATCCGTCCATTCTGCCACAAAGTCAGCGAGCGCAGCCCCCTTGATGACCCTGGTAGTGCTGAACTCCAACTGGAAGGCTTGCAACTCGATGTTCCACTCAGCGACCCTTCCGGCTGAGTTAGGGCTCCTGAGCACCCTCTCCAATGGGTAGGCTGAGACAACCTTGATGGGGTGACCCTGGAAGTAGTGTCGCAGCTTGCGTGATGCCACCAAGAGTGTGAGCAGGAGCTTTTGGGGCATGGGGTAGCGTGCCCTCGCGTCCCGCAGTACGGTGCTGACGAAGTACACCGGGTGTTCAACGAGGGCTGGCATACTGTCGAGGCTCGTGCCCTGCGGAGATCGGGACATATCCTGAGGTGGAGGGGTTCCTGAGGCCTGATTGTCCTCAGGAGCTTCTGCGATGTTGCCCTGCTGAGTTTGGTCTTCCACCGCTGATGCCCTTGCTGCGCCTTCCTGACCCTGCGTCACTCCATCTCCGGCTTGGCGCGACGCGCCCTTGGCTTGGCGTGGCGCGCCCTTGGCTTGGCGTGGCGCGCCCTTGGCTTGGCGCTCGTCCCGAACCGCCACTAGCGCCGCGCTGGCGGAGTACAGGGTGGCGGCAAGGTAGAGCACCAGGGGCTCGAGAGGCCGTGGCGCCACCATCACCGGGGGGCTGGTAAGGTATTTCTTGAGGTCTCGGAAGGCCTGATCGGCCTCCGGGGTCCATTCGAACGGGCCCTTCTTCTTCATGAGCTTGAAGAAGGGTAAGGCACGCTCTCCCAGTTTGGAGATGAAACGCCCTAACGCAGTCACCCGCCCCGCTAGCTTATGCATCTCTTTGAGGGTCTGTGGCGGGCTCATGTCCTCGATGGCCCTTATCTTCTCTGGGTTCGCCTCGATCCCTCTGTGGGATACGAGGAATCCCAGCAGCTTGCCGAAGGGGACGCCGAACACGCACTTCTCTGGTTAAGCCTCAAGTTCACCTGGCGCAGGCTCTCGAAGGTTTCCTCCAAGTCTTGAATCAATGTCCTCGCCTCGCGAGACTTTACCACTATGTCGTCGACGCAGGCCTCTGTGTTTCTCCCGAGCTGTCGCCCCAGGGCGATGTGCATCAACCGTTGGAAGGTCGCGCCCGCGTTGCGCAGCCCGAAGGGCATGCAGGTGTAGCAGTACACCCCACATGGTGTCAGGAAAGCTGTCTTCTCCACATCTTCCACCGCCATCTTGATCTGATGATACCCTAAGAATGCATCCAGGAAGCACAGCAAGTCGCACTCGGCAGTGGAGTCGACAATCTGGTCGATGCGCGGGAGCGGGAACGGATCTTGGGGGCAGGCTTTGTTAAGGTTGGTGAAGGCGACGCACATCCGCTCCTTCCCGCCTTTCTTTGGCACTACGACGGGGTTTGCCAGCCATTCGGGATACCGAACTTCTCGAATGGCGCCTGCCGCCTCCAGCTTGCGTGTCTCTTGGACGATGAAGGCCTGGTTTTCAGTGGACTGCCGTCTGGCTTGCTGCTTCACGGGGCGTATGTTGGGGCATACCCTTAGATGATGCTGGATCACCTCTCTCGGGACCCCTACCAGCTGATTGGGCTCCCACGCGAATATCTCCTTGTTCGCGCGCAAGAACCTCACTAAGGCTTCTTCTTGTCCCGGGTCAAGGCCGGCTCCTATGGTGAAGGTAGCTCCTGAAGACCCGTCCTCGTTGACCGGCACCTGCTTGGTTTCCACCTTGTCTTGGGTGAATAGCTGCTTCTTCTTGGTAGGCGCGGCCTCCTTGGCCTCGGGGGTGCCGGCGTCGGCGTGTTGTGCTGCTGCCGCGGTCTTGAAGGCGAGCCTGAGTGCCGTCATGGCCTCCTTAGTGTCCCCCTTGATGGTGAGGACGCCCTTGCTCCCTGGCATCTTCATGAGGTTGTAGGCCGGGTGAGTCGCCGCCATGAACTGAGCGAGAGCTGGGTACCCGAGGATGGCGTTGTACGGGAGACCGATGCGGGCGATGTCGAAGTCCACTAGCTCGGTGTGGTAGTTGTCGCGTGTGCCGAAGGTGACAGGGAGGCGGATCTGCCCCAGGGAGTGGGCAGCCCCGCCACCCACTCCTGAAAAGGGCTTGCTGAGGTTGAGCCGCTCGAGCGGCACGTGAAGAAGGCTGAAGGCTTCTACGAAGAGCAAGTTGAGGCCAGCACCGCCGTCGATGAGGGTCTTGGTGACAGCCATGTTGCAGATGGTGGGCGTGCAGAGCATTGGGAGCATGCCGGAGCCGGCGGTGGAGTCGGGGTGGTCTTTTGAGCCGAAGGTGCGGTTGGCCTCTGGCGTGGCCCAACCTGGCGGAGCCCCCGGGCGCTTGGAGGCGGCCCCGATCTGGCAGAGGAACGGTTTGATGTGGCGATCTGAAGGCGGTTCTTGAGAGACGCCCAGCAGGGCCGCGACCGTGTGGTGCGCTGGCACCGCGTAGCGAGCGGTGAAGAGGTCACGGAGTTCCCCCAGGAGGCCACCGTGGATCCCGGGAGGTTGAGCAGCCAGGCGCGCGGCTCGCTGGCAAGGGCCATGGGGAACCAGTTGGCCATGATCTTGTCGTTGCCTCCGGCTTCATGGACAGCCTCCTCGTACACCAGTAGGAACGGCGTCGGGCCCACCGCGCTGTCGTAACGCGGCGACATATCTGGCCTGAACTTGATTGTCCACCGCACTCGCCGTTGGGCGGGGGCCAGGGCTCGGTATCCAGACACCCCGCTGTCGATGTTGGCCGCAGAGGTAGATGGCGGGGCACCTGCCATGGGGGCGAAGTGCGGCGGCGCGGGGCGCAGGTTGGTGGAGAGGAGCTCCGGCGCACCCCTACCCGGCGCACCAAATGTCGGATATGGGGTTCCGGCAAACCGTTGAGGTTCGAACACTGGGGTGCGCGCGAAGTCTTTCCATCCTACCGATCTACGCCCTAGCTCGCTAAGATCTCGTGGACGAACTCGACGAACTCGCAACACAGAAAGACACGAGATCTATACTGGTTCGGGCCACCGTTGTGGTGTAATACCCTACTCCAGTGTGGTGGTGGTGGATTGCCTCTTGGGCTGGTGATGAACAATACAGGGGAAGAACATCCTCCTGAGGTTGAGGTGTTCTTGTGCTTGGTGTCTTAGCGGGTGAGAGCTGGGTGAACTGCTCGATGCCCCTACTGTGGTGGCTAGCTCTACTTATATAGGCCCTAGTCCTCTTCCCAAATATTGAGCGGGAAGGGAGCCAACAACGGCGGGAAAATTTGAAGGGGGACAGCTAGTACAAGTTATCCTGACAAAAGTGGTCTTCGCCTGCGAAAGGCTCTGGTGGTGACGCCGTCTTGGGCTCCACGATGACCTCCGTCTAGCCGTCCTCCTGGTCTTGGTCTCGTTGCACCGATATAGCAACCTTTGCCTAATGCCTCGGTACTCCTCGCCTGCGCTGGCCTCCTTAGCACCAAAGAGGAAACAAGGACGCTGTGCGCGCTGGCACCCGCCTGGCGCCGATCGTTAGGGCTCACGTCACGAGAGCTTCGTTAGGTTTGCCCTGCCTTGATATCTCCGCTCTCGTGAGCCTGCCTGGCTAGGCCACTCCTGAGTAGATCTTGCATCGTCCGCCTCGCGAGGCTTGGACCCTCGCGAGGGTCTTGGATGCCTTGTTGATGAAGATGGGTCGTACGGCCTGCTGGCTTAGCCACGCCGCGGGCCGCAGGCAGGCAAGTCTGGGGACCCCCGTTCCCAGAACGCCGACAATCTTTGATTCAACGAGCTAGTCAAGTAGAGGCATACTAGTGACACTCTGTTTGTCTATGTATTCACACATGTACTAAGTTTCCGGTTAATACAATTCTAGCATGAATAATAAACATTTATCATGATATAAGGAAATATAAATAACAACTTTATTATTGCCTCTAGGGCATATTTCCTTCAGTCTCCCACTTGCACTAGAGTCAATAATCTAGATTACATAGTAATGATTCTAACACCCATGGAGTCTTGGTGCTGATCATGTTTTGCTCGTGAGAGAGGCTTAGTCAATGGGTCTGCAACATTCAGATTGTATGTATCTTGCAAATCTCTATGTCTCCCTCCTTGACTTGATCGTGGATGGAATTGAAGCGTCTCTTGATGTGCTTGGTTCTCTTGTGAAATCTGGATTCCTTTGCCAAGGCAATTGCACCAGTATTGTCACAAAAGATTTTCATTGGACCCGATGCACTAGGTATGACACCTAGATCGGATATGAACTCCTTCATCCAGACTCCTTCATTTGCTGCTTCCGAAGCATCTATGTACTCCGCTTCACACGTAGATCCTGCCATGGCGCTTTGCTTAGAACTGCACCAACTTACAGCTCCACCGTTCAATATAAATACGTATCCCGTTTGTGACTTAGAGTCATCCGGATCAGTGTCAAAGCTTGCATCGACGTAACCATTTACGACGAGCTCTTTGTCACCTCCATAAACGAGAAACATATCCTTAGTCCTTTTCAGGTATTTCAGGATGTTCTTGACCGCTGTCAAGTGATCCACTCCTGGATTATTTTGGTACCTCCCTGCTAAACTAATAGCAAGGCACACATCAGGTCTGATACTCAACATTGCATACATGATAGAACCTATGGCTGAAGCATAGAGAATGACCTTCATTTTCTCTCTATCTCCTGCAGTGGTCGGGCATTGAGTCTGACTCAACTTCACACCTTGTAACACAGGCAAGAACCCTTTCTTTGCTTGATCCATTTTGAACTTCTTCAAAACTTTATCAAGGTATGTGCTTTATGAAAGTCCAATTAAACATCTTGATCTATCTCTATAGATCTTGATGCTTAATATATAAACAGCTTCACCGAGGTCTTTCATTGAAAAACTCTTATTCAAGTATCCTTTTATGCTATCCAGAAATTCTATATCATTTCCAATCAACAATATGTCATCCACATATAATATTAGAAATGCTACAGAGCTCCCACTCACATTCTTGTAAATACAGGCTTCTCCAAAAGTTTGTATAAAACCATATGCTTTGATCACACTATCAAAACGTTTATTCCAACTCCGAGATGCTTGCACCAGTCCATAAATGGATCGCTGGAGCTTGCACATTTTGTTAGCATCCTTTGGATCGATAAAACCTTCATGTTGCATCATATACAACTCTTCTTCCAGAAATCCATTCAGGAATGTAGTCTTTACATCCATTTGCCAAATTTCATAATCATAAAATGCAGCAATTGCTAACATGATTTGGACGGACTTAAGCATCGCTACTGGTGAGAATGTCTCATCGTAGTCAACTCCTTGAACTTGTCGAAAACCTTTCGCAACAAGTCGAGCTTTGTAGACAGTAACATTACCGTCAGCGTCAGCCTTCTTCTTGAAGATCCATTTATTCTCGATGGCTTGCCGATCATCGGGCAAGTCAACCAAAGTCCACACTTTGTTCTTATACATGGATCCTATCTCAGATTTCATGGCCTGAAGCCATTTCGTGGAATCTGGGCTCATCATCGCTTCCTCATAGTTCGTAGGTGCATCATGGTCTAGTAACATGACTTCCAGAACAGGATTACCGTACCACTCTGGTGCGGATCTTACTCTAGTTGACCTACGAGGTTCGGTAGTAACTTGATCTGAAGTTACATGATCATCATCATTGGCTTCCTCACTAATTGGTGTAGGAGTCACAGGAACAGATTTCTGTGATGAACTACTTTCCAATAAGGGAGCAGGTACCTCATCAAGTTCTACTTTCCTCCCGCACACATCTTTCGAGAGAAACTCCTTCTCTAGAAAAGATCCAATCTTAGCAACGAATGTCTTGCCTTCGGATCTGTGATAGAAGGTGTACCCAACAGTCTCCTTTAGGTATCCTATGAAGATACATTTTTCCGATTTGGGTTCGAGCATATCAGGTTGAAGCTTTTTCACATAAGCATCGCAGCCCTAAACTTTCAGAAACAACAACTTGGGTTTCTTGCCAAACCACAGTTCATAAGGTGTCGTCTCAACGGATTTAGATGGTGCTCTATTTAACGTCAATGCAGCCGTCTCTAAAGCATAACCCCAAAACGATAGCGGTAAATCAGTAAGAGACATCATAGATTGCACCATATCTAATAAAGTGCGGTTACGACGTTCGGACACACCATTATGCTGTGGTGTTCCGGGTGGCGTGAGTTGTGAAACTATTCCGCATTGTTTCAAATGAAGACCAAACTCGTAACTCAAATATTCTCCTCCACGATCAGATCTTAGAAACTTTATTTTCTTGTTAAGATGATTTTCCACTTCACTCTGAAATTCTTTGAACTTTTCAAATGTTTCAGACTTATGCCTCATCAAGTAGATATACCCATATATGCTCAAATCATCTGTGAAGGTGAGAAAATAACGATACCCGCCGCGAGCCTCAACATTCATCGGACCACATACATCAGTATGTATGATTTCCAGCAAATCTGTTGCTCGCTCCATTGTTCCGGAGAACGGCGTTTTAGTCATCTTGCTCATGAGGCATGGTTCGCAAGTACCAAGTGATTCATAATCAAGTGAATCCAAAAGTCCATCAGAATGGAGTTTCTTCATGCGCTTTACACCAATATGACCCAAACGACAGTGCCACAAATAAGTTGCACTATCATTATCAACTCTGCATCTTTTGGCTTCAATATTATGAATATGTGTATTACTACTATTGAGATTCAACAAAAATATACCACTCTACAAGGGTGCATGACCATAAAAGATATTACTCATATAAATAGAACAACCATTATTCTCAGATTTAAATCAATAACCATCTCACATTAAACAAGATCCAGATATAATGTTCATGCTCAACGCTAGCACCAAATAACAATTATTCATGTCTAAAACTAATCCCGAAGGTAGATGTAGAAGTAGCGTGCCGACTACGATCACATCGACTTTGGAACCATTTTCCATGCGGGTCACCTCGTCCTTAGCCAATCTTCTCTTAATCCGTAGTCCCTGTTTCGAGTTGCAAATATTAGCAACAGAACCAGTATCAAATACCCAGGCACTACTGCGAGCATTAGTAAGGTACACATCAATAACATGTATATCACATATACCTTTGTTCACCTTGCCATCCTTCATATCCGCCAAATACTTGGGGTAGTTCCGCTTCCAGTGACCAGTCCCTTTGCAGTAGAAGCACTCAGTCTCAGGCTTAGGTCCAGACTTGGGCTTCTTCACTTGAGCAACACCTTGCTTGCCGTTCTTCTTGAAGTTCCCCTTCTTCCCTTTACCCTTTTTCTTGAAACTGGTGGTCTTGTTGACCATCAACACTTGATGCTCTTTCTTGATTTCTACCTCTGCAGCCTTTAGCACTGCGAAGAGCTCGGGAATTGTCTTATCCATCCCTTGCATATTATAGTTCATCACGAAGCTCTTGTAGCTTGGTGGCAGTGATTGAAGAATTCTGTCAATGACACTATCATCAGGAAGATTAAATCCCAGTTGAATCAAGTGATTGTTATACCCAGACATTTTGAGTATATGCTCACTGACAGAGCTATTCTCCTCCATTTTGTAGCTGTAGAACTTATTGGAGACTTCATATCTCTCAATCCGGGCATTTGCTTGAAATATTAACTTCAACTCCTGGAACATCTCATATGCTCCATGACGTTCAAAACGTCGTTGAAGTCCCGGTTCTAAGCCGTAAAGCATGGCACACTGAACTATCGAGTAGTCATCAGCTTTGCTCTGCCAGACGTTCATAACATCTAGAGTTGCTCCTGCAGCAGGTTTGGCACCTATGGTGCTTCCAGGACGTAATTCTTCTATGCATCAATGAGTATAATCCTCAAGTTATGGACCCAGTCTGTGTAGTTGCTACCATCATCTTTCAACTTAGCTTTCTCTAGGAACGCATTAAAATTCAACGGAAGAACAACACGGGCCATCTATCTACAACAACATAGAAATGCAAAATACTATCAGGTACTAAGTTCATGAGAAATTAAAGTTCAATTAATCAAATTACTTAAGAACTCCCACTTAGATAGACATCCCTCTAATCATCTAAGTGATCACGTGATCCAAATCAACTAAACTATGTCCGGTCATCACGTGAGATGGAGTAGTTTTCAATGGTGAACATCACTATGTTGATCATATCTACTATATGATTCACGCTCGACCTTTCGGTCTGAGTGTTTCGAGGCCATATCTGCATATGCTAGGCTCGTCAAGTTTAACCCGAGTATTCTGCGTGTGCAAAACTGGCTTGCACCCGTTATATGTGAACGTAGAGCTTATCACACCGGATCATCACGTGGTGTCTCGGCACAACGAACTTTCGCAACGGTGCATACTCACGGAGAACACTTGTACCTAGAAATTTAGTGAGAGATCTGTTGGGGAACGTAGCAATAATTCAAAATTTTCCTACGTGTCACCAAGACCAACCTAGAACGCGGTTAATGGAGTCGTACTCGCGGCGATTCAAATCGCGGAAGATCCGATCTAGCGCCGAACGGACGGCGCCTCCGCGTTCAACACACGTACAGCCCGGGGACGTCTCCTCCTTCTTGATCCAGCAAGGGGAGAGGAGAAGTTGAGGGAGAACTCCAGCAGCACGACGGCATGGTGGCAATGGAGCTCGTGGTTCTCCGGCAGAGCTTCGCTAAGCACTACGGAGGAGGAGGAGGTGTATGAGGAGGGAGGGCTGCGCCAGGGAAGAGGTGCGGCTGCCCTCCCACCCCTCCACTATATATAGGGGTAAGGGGAGAGGGGGAGGCACCCTAGGGTTTCCCCTAGGGGGCGGCGGCCAAGCAGATTGGATCTCCCTAGGGAAAATCCTAGGGAGACTTGCCCCCAAGCCAAGCAGGTGGAGGCTTGCCTCCCAAGCCAGGTGGAGGCGCCCCACCTCCCCAAGTAACGTGGGAAAGGGTGTGGGGGGCGCACCACCCCTTAGTGGCTGGTTTGCCCCTTCCCCTTTGGCCCATGAGGCCCTCCAACACTTGCCGGGGCTCCCGAAACACCTTTCGGTCATGCTGGCCATAGCCTCGTACCCCCGGAACACTTCCGGACTCCAATACCCTTCGTCCAATATATCGATCTTAACCGCCGGACCATTCCGGAACTCCTTGTGATGTCCGGGATCTCATCCGGGACTCCGAACAACCTTCGCTAACCACATATTATTTCCCATAACAACTCTAGCGTCACCGAACCTTAAGTGTGGAGACCCTACGGGTTCGGGAACCCTACGGGTTCGGGAACCCTACAGACATGACCGAGACACCTCTCCGGCCAATAACCAATAGCGGGATCTGGATACCCATATTGGCTCCCACATGTTCCACGATGATCTCATCGGATGAACCACGATGTCAGGGATTCAATCAATCCCATATACAATTCCCTTTGTCTATCGGCATGTTGCTTGCCCGAGATTCGATCGTCGGTATCCCAATACCTCGTTCAATCTTGTTACCGGCAAGTCTCTTTACTCGTTCCGTAACGCATGATCCCGTGGCTAACTCCTTAGTCACATTGAGCTCATTACGATGATGCATTACCGAGTGGGCCCAGAGATACCTCTCCGTCATACGGAGTGACAAATTCCAGTCTCGATTCGTGCCAACCCAACAGACACTTTCGAAGATACTTGTAGTGCACCTTTATAGCCACCCAGTTACGTTGTGATGTTTGGTACACCCAAAGCATTCTTACGGTATCCGGTAGTTGCACAATCTCATGGTCTAAGGAAACGATACTTGACATTAGAAAAGCTCTTAGCAAACGAACTACACGATCTTGTGCTATGCTTAGGATTGGGTCTTGTCCATCACATCATTCTCCTAATGATGTGATCCCGTTATCAATGACATCCAATGTCCATGGTCAGGAAACCATAACCATCTATTGATCAACGAGCTAGTCAACTAGAGGCTCACTAGGGACATGTTGTGGTCTATGTATTCACACATGTATTACGGTTTCCAGTTAATACAATTATAGCATGAACAATAGACAATTATCATGAACAAGGAAATACAATAATAACCATTTTATTATTGCCTCTAGGGCATATTTCCAACAGTCTCCCACTTGCACTAGAGTCAATAATCTAGTTCACATCACTATGTGATTGTAATGAATCAAACACCCATGGGGTTGTTCATATCTCGCTTGTGAGAGAGGTTACTAGTCAACGGGTCTGAACCTTTCAGATCCGTGTGTGCTTTACAAATCTCTATGTCATCTTGTAGATGCAGCTACCACGCGCTACTTGGAGCTATTCCAAATAACTGCTCTACTATACGAATCCGGTTTACTACTCAGAGTCATCCGGATAGTGTCAAAGTTTGCATCGACGCAACCCTTTACGACGAACTCTTTTACCACCTCCATAATCGAGAAAATTCCTTAGTCCACTAGTTACTAAGGATAAGTTCGACCGCTGTCATGTGATCCATTCCTGGATCACTATTGTACCCCTTGACTAACTCATGGCAAGGCACACTTCAGGTGCAGTACACAGCATAGCATATTGTAGAGCCTACGTCTAAAGCATAGGGGACGACCTTCGTCCTTTCTCTCTCTTCTGCCGTGGTCAGGTCTTGAGTCTTACTCAATACTCACACCTTGTAACACAGCCAAGAACTCCTTCTTTGCTGATCTATTTTGAACTCCTTCAAAATCTTGTCACGGTATGTATTCATTTGAAAGTACTATTGAGCGTTTTTGATCTATCCTTATAGATCTTGATGCTCAATGTTCAAGTAGCTTAATCCAGGTTTTGCATTGAAAAACACTTTTCAAATAACCCTGTATGTTTTCCAGAAATTCTACATCATTTCTGATCAACAATATGTCAACAACATATAATCATCAGAAATTCTATAGTGCTCCCACTCACTTCTTTGGAAATACAAGTTTCTCATAAACTTTGTATAAACCCAAAATCTTTGATCATCTCATCAAAGCGTACATTCCAACTCCGAGATGCTTACTCCAATCCTTAGAAGGATTGCTGGAGCTTTGCATACTTATTAGCATCTTTCAGGATTGACAAAACCTTCTGGTTGTATCACATACAACCTTTCCTCAAGAAAATCGTCGAGGAAACAATGTTTTGACATCCTATCTGCAAGATTTCATGAATAATGCAGTAACTGCTAATATAATTCCAACAGACTCTTAGCATCGCTACGAGTGAGAAAGTCTCATCGCAGTCAACTCCTTGAACTTGCCGGAAAACATCTTAACGACAAGTCGAGCTTTCTTAATGGTGACACTTACCATCATTGTCTGTCTTCCTTTTAAAATCCATCTGCACCCAACAGCCTTACGACCATCAAGTAGTTCTTCCAAAGTCTACACTTTGTTTTTATACATGGATCCTCTCTCGGATTTTATGGCCTCGAGCCATTCGTCGGAATCCGGGCCCATCATCGCTTCTCCATAGCTCGTAGGTTCATTGTTGTCTAGCAACAAGACTTCCAAGACAGGATTACGTACCACTCTGAAGTAGCATGCATCCTTGTCGTCCTACGAGGTTTGGTAGTGACTTGATCCGAAGTTTCATGATCACTATCATAAGCTTCCACTTCAATTGGTGTAGGTGCCACAGGAACAACTTCCTGTGCCCTGCTACACACTAGTTGAAGTCATGGTTCAATAACCTCATCAAGTCTCCACCATCCTCCCACTCAATTCTTTCGAGAGAAACTTTTCCTCGAGAAAGGACCCGTTTCTAGAAACAATCGCTTTTGCTTCCAGATCTGAAATAGGAGGTATACCCAACTGTTTTGGGTATTCTATGAAGATGCATTTATCCGCTTTGGGTTCGAGCTTATCAGCCTGAAACTTTTTCACATAAGCGTCACAGCCCCAAACTTTTAAGAAACGACAGCTTAGATTTCTCTAAACCATAGTTCATACGGTGTCGTCTCAACGGAATTGCGTGGTGCCCTATTTAAAGTGAATGCGGTTGTCTCTAATGCCTAACCCATAAACGATAGTGTAATTCGATAAGAGACATCATGGTATGCACCATATCCAATAGGGTGTAGTTATGATGTTCGGACACACCATCACACTATGGTGTTCCAGGCGGTATTAGTCATGAAACAATTTCCACTTTCTCTTAATTGTGTGCGAAACTCGTAACTCAGATATTCATCTCTATGATCATATCACAGACATTTTATCCTCTTGTCACGACGATCTTCAACTTCACTCTAAAATTACTTGAACCTTTCAATAATTCAGACTTGTGTTTCATCAAGTAAATATACTCAGCATCTACTCAAATCATCTGTGAAGCAAGAACATAACGATATCCACTGCATGCCTCAGCACTCATTGGACTGCACACATCAAAATGTATTACTTCCAACAAGTTGCTTTCTTGTTCCATCTTACTGAAAACGAGGCCTTTCAGTCATCTTGCCCATGTGGTATGATTTGCATGTCTCAAGTGATTCAAAATCAAGTGAGTCCAAACGATCCATCTGTATGGACTTTCTTCATGCATATATACTAATAGACATGGTTCGCATGTCTCAATCTTTTCAAAAACGAGTGAGTCCAAAGATCCATCAACATGGAGCTTCTTCATGCGTTTTATACCAATATGACTCAAGTGGCACTGCCACAAGTATGTGGTACTATCATTACTATCTTATATCTTTTGGCATGAACATGTGTATCACTACGATCGAGATTCAGTAAACCATTCATTTTAGGGGCAAGACCATTGAAGGTATTATTCAAATAGACAGAGTAGCCATTATTCTCCCTAAATGAATAACCGTATTGCGATAAACATAATCCAATCATGTCTATGCTCAACGCAAACACCAAATAACAATTATTTAGGTTTAACACCAATCTCGATGGTAGAGGGAGCATGCGATGCTTGATCACATCAACCTTGGAAACACTTCCAACACATATCGTATCTCACCTTTAGCTAGTCTCCGTTTATTCCGTAGCCTTTTATTTCGAGTTACCAACACTTAGCAACCGAACCGGTATCTAATACCCTGGTGCTACTAGGAGTACTAGTAAAGTACACATTAATATAATGTATATCCAATATACTTCTGTCGACCTTACCTACCTTCTCATCTACCAAGTATCTAGGGTAGTTCTGCTTCAGTGACCGTTCCCCTCATTACAGAAGCACTTAGTCTCGGGTTTGGGTTCAACCTTGGGTTTCTTCACTAGAGCAGCAACTGATTTGCTGTTTCATGAAGTATCCCTTCTTTCCCTTGCCCTTCTTGAAACTAGTGGTTTTACTAACCCTCAACAATTGATGCTCCTACTTGATTTCTACTTTTGTGGTGTCAAACATCGCGAATAGCTCAAGGATCATCATATCTATCCCTGATTTGTTATAGTTCATCACGAAGCTCTAGTAGCTTGGTGGTAGTGACTTTGGAGAACCATCACTATCTCATCTGGAAGATTAACTCCCACTCGATTCAAGCGATTGTAGTACTGAGACAATCTGAGCACATGCTCAACAGTTGAGCTTTTCTCCCTTAGTTTGCAGGCTTAAGAAACTTGTCAGAGGTCTCATACCTCTTGACGTGGGCACGAGCCTAAAATCCCAATTTCAGCTCTTGGAACATCTCATATGTTCCGCGAAGTTTCAAAATGTCTTCGGTGCCTCAATTCTAAACCGTTCAACATTACGCACTGAACTATCACGTAGTCATCAAAACGTGTATGTCAGATGTTCGCAACATCCACAAACGACGCTCGAGTTCAGCACACCGAGTAGTGCATTAAGGACATAAGCCTTCTGTGCAGCAATGAGGACAATCCTCAGTTTACGGACCCAGTCCGCATAATTGCTACTATCAACTTTCAACTAAATTTTCTCTAGGAACATATCTTAAACAGTAGAACTAAAGCGTAAGCTACGACATAATTTGCAAAGACCTTTTGACTATGTTCATGATAATTAAGTTCATCTAATTATTTAATGAACTCCCACTCAGATAGACATCCCTCTAGTCATCTAAGTGATACATGATCCGAGTCAACTAGGCCGTGTCCGATCATCACGTGAGACGGACTAGTCATCATCGGTGAACATCTCCATGTTGATCGTATCTACTATACGACTCATGTTCGACCTTTCGGTCTCTTGTGTTCCGAGGCCATGTCTGCACATGCTAGGCTCGTCAAGTCAACCTAAGTGTTTCGCATGTGTAAATCTGGCTTACACCTGTTGTATGCGAACGTTAGAATCTATCACACCTGATCATCACGTGGTGCTTCGAAACAACGAACCTTCGCAACGGTGCACAGTTAGGGGGAACACGTCTCTTGAAATTTTAGTGAGGGATCATCTTATTTATGCTACCGTCGTTCTAAGCAAATAAGATGTAAACATGACAAACATCACATGCAAATCATAAAGTGACATGATATGGCCAATATCATCTTGCGCCTTTGATCTCCATCTTCGAGGCGCGGCATGATCACCTTCGTCATCGGCATGGCACCATGATCTCCATCATCATGATCTCCATCATCGTGTCTTCATGAAGTTGTCTCGCCAACTATTACTTCTACTACTATGGCTAACGGTTAGCAATAAAGTAAAGTAATTACTTGGCGTTTTCATTGACACGCAGGTCATACAATAAATTAAGACAACTCATATGGCTCCTGCCGGTTGTCATACTCATCGACATGCAAGTCGTGATTCCTATTACAAGAACATGATCAATCTCATACATCACATATATAATTCATCACATCCTTTTGGCCATATCACATCACATAGCATACCCTGCAAAAACAAGTTAGACGTCCTCTAATTGTTGTTGCATGTTTTACGTGGCTGCTATGGGTTTCTAGCAAGAACGTTTCTTACCTACACAAAAGCCACAACGGTGATATGCCAATTGCTATTTACCCTTCATAAGGACCCTCTTCATCGAATCCGATCCGACTAAAGTGGGAGAGACAGACACCCGCTAGCCACCTTATGCATCAAGTGCATGTCAGTCGGTGGAACCTGTCTCACGTAAGTGTACGTGTAAGGTCGGTCCGGGCCGCTTCATCCCACAATGCCGCCGAATCAAGATAAGACTAGTAATGGTAAGCAAATTGAACAAATCATCGCCCACAACTACTTTGTGTTCTACTCGTGCATAGAATCTACGCATAAACCTGGCTCTGATACCACTGTTGGGGAACGTAGCAATAATTCAAAATTTTCCTACATGTCACCAAGAACAATCTAGGAGATGCTAGCAACGAGAGAGAGGGAGTGCATCTTCATACCCTTGAAGATCGCTAAGTGGAAGCGTTACAAGAACGCGGTTGATGGAGTCGTACTCGCGGCGATTCAAATCGCGGAAGATCCGATCTAGCGCCGAACGGACGGCGCCTCCGCGTTCAACACACGTACAGCCCGGGGACGTCTCCTCCTTCTTGATCCAGCAAGGGGAGAGGAGAAGTTGAGGGAGAACTCCAGCAGCACGACGGCATGGTGGCAATGGAGCTCGTGGTTCTCCGGCAGAGCTTCGCTAAGCACTACGGAGGAGGAGGAGGTGTATGAGGAGGGAGGGCTGCGCCAGGGAAGAGGTGCGGCTGCCCTCCCACCCCTCCACTATATATAGGGGTAAGGGGAGAGGGGGAGGCACCCTAGGGTTTCCCCTAGGGGGCGGCGGCCAAGCAGATTGGATCTCCCTAGGGAAAATCCTAGGGAGACTTGCCCCCAAGCCAAGCAGGTGGAGGCTTGCCTCCCAAGCCAGGTGGAGGCGCCCCACCTCCCCAAGTAACGTGGGAAAGGGTGTGGGGGGCGCACCACCCCTTAGTGGCTGGTTTGCCCCTTCCCCTTTGGCCCATGAGGCCCTCCAACACTTGCCGGGGCTCCCGAAACACCTTTCGGTCATGCTGGCCATAGCCTCGTACCCCCGGAACACTTCCGGACTCCAATACCCTTCGTCCAATATATCGATCTTAACCGCCGGACCATTCCGGAACTCCTTGTGATGTCCGGGATCTCATCCGGGACTCCGAACAACCTTCGCTAACCACATATTATTTCCCATAACAACTCTAGCGTCACCGAACCTTAAGTGTGTAGACCCTACGGGTTCGGGAACCCTACAGACATGACCGAGACACCTCTCCGGCCAATAACCAATAGCGGGATCTGGATACCCATATTGGCTCCCACATGTTCCACGATGATCTCATCGGATGAACCACGATGTCAGGGATTCAATCAATCCCGTATACAATTCCCTTTGTCTATCGGCATGTTGCTTGCCCGAGATTCGATCGTCGGTATCCCAATACCTCGTTCAATCTTGTTACCGGCAAGTCTCTTTACTCGTTCCGTAACGCATGATCCCGTGGCTAACTCCTTAGTCACATTGAGCTCATTATGATGATGCATTACCGAGTGGGCCCAGAGATACCTCTCCGTCATACGGAGTGACAAATTCCAGTCTCGATTCGTGCCAACCCAACAGACACTTTCGGAGATACCTGTAGTGCACCTTTATAGCCACCCAGTTACGTTGTGACGTTTGGTACACCCAAAGCATTCTTACGGTATCCGGTAGTTGCACAATCTCATGGTCTAAGGAAACGATACTTGACATTAGAAAAGCTCTTAGCAAACGAACTACACGATCTTGTGCTATGCTTAGGATTGGGTCTTGTCCATCACATCATTCTCCTAATGATGTGATCCCGTTATCAATGACATCCAATGTCCATGGTCAGGAAACCATAACCATCTATTGATCAACGAGCTAGTCAACTAGAGGCTCACTAGGGACATGTTGTGGTCTATGTATTCACACATGTATTGCGGTTTCCAGTTAATACAATTATAGCATGAACAATAGACAATTATCATGAACAAGGAAATACAATAATAACCATTTTATTATTGCCTCTAGGGCATATTTCCAACAAGATCATCTTATAATGCTACCGCCGAACTAAGCAAAATAAGATGCATAAAGGATAAACATCACATGCAATCAATATAAGTGATATGATATGACCACCATCATCTTGTGCCTTTGATCTGCATCTCCAAAGCACCGTCATGATCACCATCGTCACCGGCTTGACACCTTAATCTCCATCGAAGCATCATTGTCGTCTCACCAACTATTGCTTCTACGACTATCGCTACTGCTTAGTGATAAAGTAAAGCAATTACATGGCGATTGCATTTCATACAATAAAGCGACAACCATATGGCTCCTGCCAGTTGCCGATAACTCTGTTACAAAACATGATCATCTCATACAATAAAATTTAGCATCATGTCTTGACCATATCACATCACAACATGCCCTGCAAAAACAAGTTAGACGTCCTCTACTTTGTTGTTGCAAGTTTTACGTGGCTGCTACGGGCTGAGCAAGAACCGTTCTTGCCTACGCATCAAAACCACAACGATTTTTTGTCAAGTGTGATGTTTTAACCTTCAACAAGGACCGGGCGTAGCCACACTCCATTCAAGTAAGGTTGGAGAAACTGACACCCGCCAGCCACCTGTGTGCGAAGCACGTCGGTAGAACCAGTCTTGCGTAAGCGTACGCGTAATGTCGGTCCGGGCCGCTTCATCCAACAATACCGCCGAATCAAAGTATGACATGCTGGTAAGCAGTATGATTATTATCGCCCACAACTCATTTGTGTTCTACTCGTGCATATAACATCTACGCATAGACCTGGTTTGGATGCCACTGTTGGGGAACGCAGTAATTTCAAAAAAAAATCCTACGTACACGTGTCGGTGTACAAAAGTAGGGCCCCCTTTTTTCCCCTTTACTTGTGCACGGGCAGTCCGAGCCGCGCCCGCGGCCACACTCAGTAGGGCAGGGTCAGAGGAAGCAAAGCCACAAGACAACTAGAGCAACACCAAGATGGAGACACAAAGAGTAGAGGGGCAAGGTGAACTCCCCCGGCAAGGCCCTTGCCGGGGCGGCCTCCACGGCCCCGGCAAGAACCTTGCCGGGGCAACTTGCCCAACACCAGCGGAGCTGCCACCCTTGAGCCCAAGGGTTCCAACACCATCAACCACACTGGAACCAAGGCTCGGGAGGCAACTCCATGGAGGCATGCAGATCTTTGTGGAGACCAGAAGCATACCAGATCAGATGAGAATTAGAAGACGACGATCCTCGGCAAGATCCTTGCCGAGGATACCCACGAGACCCCCGGCAAGATCCTTGTTGGGGACGACCAGGACACCATGGCAAGACCCTTGCCAGGGCCCCGACAAGACTCTTGCCGAAGACATCCGCGGGGCCGCAGCCAGGCCCACATCTGCCAAGATTCCACCGCCGTTCCGATGCAACTGCCAGCCCAACAACTAGGCGAACCCCTGCGTGGAGACGTGCGACCTCTAGGCCAACTCAGCAAGCATATGCGTGGTGGCATGCAGATCTTCGTGAAGACCCTACCACCATGCCAACTCAGCAGCCTGCCAGCCTACATGGCGCTGCATGCCTCGTTGGCCCAGACGCGTGTTGAAGCAAGACGGAGCGGCGACGGACGGGACGGGCCTCGTTACCGTCCCCAATAAAGCAAGAGGACACCTAAGTAGCGCATTAAATGTGCATTGTCCTGTAATGACATGCGATAAGCTTGAACACTGTATACCTTTCCACCTCTTGTGCGCCACTTTGGCAGCCCCTTTGTCTATGAAAGGAGGCCCGCGGCGTACTGAGAGAGGATTCGGACCTTTTGGACGACGCACGCACCGTAGCTAGTTCAAGAGTTCAAGAACACTCAAATATACACCAAAGCAGGACTATTACGCATCCTTGCGGCCCGAACCTGGGTAAACGACCTTTGTGCTAGCTTCTAGACCCGCTCTTTGCACAACCACGCGCCCGCCAACCTAGAAGGGATTCCAGTGATCCCATAGGTGTCGTTTTCCCCCGACATCTTTGGCGCGCCAGGTAGGGGGCGCAGTTGTGAAAATCTGGCCTAGCAGTCAGTTTAGCAGTTCTTCACCGTCATGGATCCCAAGAAGAAGGGGATCACAGTGATCGGCTCGTCCGCGCCAGCACGAGCTGGCGGCCGGGTGCCCACGGATGGGGCCGAGGGCGTGGCCCGCGAGGATCCACGACATTCTGGCGATCGGAGCCAGGCGAGCGGCGTCGTCCGAATCCGCAACGACGAGCCAGACGCCACTGGGTCCGGGGCAGGGCCGTGCTGCCCATGGGCGGCGCTGCAGCCTCTACGGTACCCCAGCTGGCGCCCACGCCGCGCCCTTCCCAGGCCGCGCGCGATGAGCAACACCGCGATGCCGGAGCCCCCGGGCACCACCGCGGAAACAACCCTGTGCGCCACTCACAGGACGAACCAGGCCGGCGTGCGCGCTCAGACGCCGGTGCAAGCGGCATGCGACTGCGAGACTACGCCAGAGCCCCTTCTAACCCGGTTAGAAGTCGGAGCGTGTCACGGTCTACGCAGATATCGCTGCCGCCTACACCAGCAGAAGCCCTGGCGCACGTGCAGCTGCTCCTGAACTTCCCCCTGTTGTGGAGAAGCTCGACGAGTGGAGAGCCACCATCCGAAGCCTTGTCAGCTTCGCCAACAAAGACGAGCCGCTCCCGACGGGACCCTCGCACCGGCGTCCTGGCGAGCCAGTGCATGCCGGCGGTGGAGGGACCTGGGACGCCTCGACCATGGTGCACTCCTCCCCCCCACGGCCGTGACAACAACCACTGGCCCGTCGACCCGACGTCGGAGACAACGTTTCCACGGCGTCATCCGACCCGCGGACACGCTGTGACCAACGTCAAGTCCTTCGGGAACGGGCCCAGGAAGACGCTCGAACTACCATCAAGGGACGACGGGAGACGCGCCATCGGTCAGATCGGCGTGCGGGGCCTACTATGGACCACCCAGCGCCGGGGGCCCCAGCAACCTGCCTTACGAGGTGGGTTGTCCAGCCTTTACCCGAGAGCTGCGGCAGTTCCAGTGGCCCTCCCACAGCACGTTCAAGCCCGATGTTGGCGAGAAGTACAACGGCAAGACACACCCATCGGAGTTCCTCAGCATCTACACCATCGCGATGCAAGCTGCTGGAGCTCGCGACGACAAGGTGCTTGCCAATTACTTCCCTTTGGCACTCAAACCCAACGTCATGTCATGGTTGATGCATTTGCCGGTGGATTCCATTTCTTCTTGGTCGGATTTGTGTCATGAGTTTGTTGGCGCCTTCACTGGAGGCCACCAAGCTCATGGTCAGGCAAGCGATTTGCATATCATCCCCCATAAGGAAGGTGAAAACCTGCGCAAGTACACACCAAGGTTTAGCCGGTTGCAGTACAACATCCCAGATGTTCATCCCGCCGCCGTTATCAGCGCATTCCATCAGAATGTGCGCAACCGCAAGATGCGTGAAGAGTTGGCGACGAACAAGGTCAAAGATGTGGCCGAACTTTATGTTCTGGCCGATAGATGTGCTCGAGCTGAAGAGGGGATGAAGTACCCCGGTGATAACCCACAAGTATAGGGGATCGCAACAGTTTTTGAGGGTAGAGTATTCAACCCAAATTTATTGATTCGACACAAGGGGAGCCAAAGAATATTCTCAAGTATTAGCAGTTGAGTTGTCAATTCAACCACACCTGGATTACTTAATATCTGCAGCAAAGTATTTAGTAGCAAAGTAATATGGAAGTAACGGTAACGGTAGCAAAAGTAATATTTTTGGGTTTTGTAGTAATTGTAACAGTAGCACGGTAAAGTAAATAAGCGAAGAACAATATGTGAAAAGCTCGTAGGCATTGGATCGGTGATGGAGAATTATGCCGGATGCGGTTCATCATGTAACAGTCATAACATAGGGTGACACAGAACTAGCTCCAATTCACCAATGTAATGTAGGCATGTATTCCGAATATAGTCATACGTGCTTACGGAAAAGAACTTGCATGACATCTTTTGTCCTACCCTCCCGTGGCAGCGGGGTCCTAATGGAAACTAAGGGATATTAAGGCCTCCTTTTAATAGAGTACCGGACCAACGCAGTAACACATAGTGAATACATGAACTCCTCAAACTATGGTCATCACCGGGAGTGGTCCCGATTATTGTCACTTCGGGGTTGCCGGATCATAACACATAGTAGGTGACTATAGACTTGCAAGATAGGATCGAGAACTCACATATATTCATGAAAACATAATAGGTTCATATCTGAAATCATGGCACTCGGGCCCTAGTGACAAGCATTAAGCATAGCAAAGTCATAGCAACATCAATCTCAGAACATAGTGGATACTAGGGATCAAACCCTAACAAAACTAACTCGATTACATGATAAATCTCATCCAACCCATCACCGTCCAGCAAGCCTACGATGGAATTACTCACGCACGGCGGTGAGCATCATGAAATTGGTGATGGGGGATGGTTGATGATGACGATGGCGACGGATTCCCCTCTCCGGAGCCCCGAACGGACTCCGAATCATCCCTCCCGCGAGGTTTAAGGGCTTGGCGGCGGCTCCGAATCGTAAAACATGATGAATCCTTCTCTCTGATTTTTTTCTCCCCGAACACGAATATATGGAGTTGGATTTGAGGTCGGTGGAGCAACAGGGGGCCCACGAGGCAGGGGGCGCGCCCAGGGGGGCAGGCGCGCCCCCACCCTCGTGGACAGGTGGTGGGCCCCCTGGCCTTTATTCTTTGGCCAATATTTTTAATATTTTCCAAAAATAAGTTCCATGGAGTTTCAGGTCATTTCGAGAACTTTTGTTTCTGCACATAAATAACACTATGGCAATTCTGCTGAAAACATCGTCTGTCCGGGTTAGTTCCATTCAAATCATGCAAGTTAGAGTCCAAAACAAGGGCTAAAGTGTTTGGAAAAGTAGATACGACGGAGACGTATCAACTCCCCCGAGCTTAAACCTTTGCTTGTCCTCAAGCAATTCAGTTGATAAACTGAAAGTGATAAAGAAAAACTTTTACAAACTCTGTTTGCTCTTATTGTTGTAAATATGTAAAGCCAGCATTCAAGTTTTCAGCAAAGATTATGAACAAACCATATTCACAATAACTCTTAGGTCTCATGTTTACTCATATCAATGGCATAATCAACTAGCGAGCAATAATAATAAATCTCGGATGACAACACTTTCTCAAAACAATCATGATATGATATAACAAGATGGTATCTCGCTAGCCCTTTCTGAGACCGAAAAACATAAATGCAGAGCACCTTTAAAGATCGAGGACTGACTAGACATTGTAATTCATGGTAAAAGAGATCCAGTCATAGTCATACCCAATATAAATTAACAATAATGAATGCAAATGACACCGGTGCTCTCCAGCTGGTGCTTTTTAATAAGAGGTATGGTGGACTCATATGGAATAACTTTGGGGTTTAAGGGATTGGATGCACAAGCACTATTTCCGCTTAGTACAAGTGAAGGCTAGCAAAAGACTGGGAAGCGACCAACTAGAGAGCGACAACAGTCATGAACATGCATTAAAATTAATAAACATTGCAAGCTTGAGTAGAATATAATCCACCATGAACATAAATATCGTGAAGGCTATGTTGATTTGTTTCAACTACATGTGTGAACATGTGCCAAGTCAAGTCACTTGAATCATTCAAAGGAGGATACCACCCTATCATACCACATCACAACCATTTTAATAGCATGTTGGCACGCAAGGTAAACCATTATAACTCATAGCTAATCAAGAATGGCACGAGCAACTATAATCTCTAATTGTCAGTGCAAACATGTTTATTCATAATAGGCTGAATCAGGAACGATGAACTAATCATATTTACAAAAACAAGAGAGGTCGAGTTCATACCAGCTTCTCTCATCTCAATCAGTCCATCATATATCGTCATAATTGCCTTTCACTTGCACGACCGAACGATGTGAATAATAATAATAGTGCACGTTGAAAGTGCAACTATCCCTGGGTGGTTTTGGTAATTCCTATCAACATATAGCTCACTGAGCTAATGCTATTTCAAGATAGATATTTCAGGAAAGCTCAATGATTGGCATGGCATGGATTAGGAAGTGGACCCTTCAAAATGCTAAGGACAAAAGATTGGCTCAAGCTCAAAGCACAAGACTCTACATTTTCTATTTTAGTGATCCAAGATCACATTGAGTCTATAGGAAAAGCCAATACTATTAAGAAGGGATGAGGTGTTGCTTAATGAGGTGCTTGCTCAAAATGCTTAGTGATATGCTCCAAAACCCTCCACTACTTTCTCGTATCCACATATGTCCCAAACCACAATTCCAACTCGGCCCCACCGAAATTTCATATCCGGAGCCACCGAGTTCAGTTGACATAGCCACTGCCAGAAACCCTAGTCTTTTCGGTCTCACCGATAGGGATCTCGGTCTCACCGAGATGGGATTGTAATCTCTCTGTTTCCCTTCGTAACGTTTCGGTCCAACCGAGATGAGCGATCGGTCCCACCGAGAATGCAATGCAAACTCTCTGTTTCTCTTTCGTAACGTTTCGGTCCCACCGAGATGAGCGAATCGGTCCCACCGAGTTTGCCTGACCAACTCTCTGTTTGACTATTACCAAAATCGGTCCCACCGAGTTTGTGTAATCGGTCTCACCGAGATTACGTTATGCCCTAACCCTAATGATATCGGTCCCACCAAGTTGACATGTCGGTCCCACCGAAACACCTAACGGTCACATTATGAACCAAATCGGTCTAACCGAGTTCTCTGAATCGGTCCCACCGAGTTTGGTGATTTCTGTGTAACGGTTAAATTTTGTGTGGAGGCTATAAATACCCCTCCACCCACTCTTCATTCATGGAGAGAGCCATCAGAACATGCCTACACTTCCAATACCTATTTTCTGAGAGAGAACCACCTACACTTGTGTTGAGGTCAAGATATTCCATTCCAACCACATAAATCTTGATCTCTAGCCTTCCCCAAGTTGCTTTCCACTCAAATCTTCTTTCCACCAAATCCAATCCTATGAGAGAGAGTTGAGTGTTGGGGAGACTATCATTTGAAGCACAAGAGCAAGGAGTTCATCATCAACACACCATTTGTTACTTCTTGGAGAGTGGTGTCTCCTAGATTGGCTAGGTGTCACTTGGGAGCCTCCGACAAGATTGTGGAGTTGAACCAAGGAGTTTGTAAGGGCAAGGAGATCGCCTACTTCGTGAAGATCTACCCTAGTGAGGCAAGTCCTTCGTGGGCGACGACCATGGTGGGATAGACAAGGTTGCTTCTTCATGGACCCTTCGTGGGTGGAGCCCTCCATGGACTCGCGCAACCATTACCCTTTGTGGGTTGAAGTCTCCATCAACGTGGATGTACGATAGCACCACCTATCGGAACCACAGATAAAAAATCTCCGTGTCAACATTGCGTTTGCTCCCTCAAACTCCTCCCTTTACCTTCATATGCAATTGTTTTACATTCCGCCGCAATACTCTTAGAATTGCATGTGTAGGTTGATTGCTTGACTTGTGCTAAGTTGTTAAAATCTGCCAAGAACTAAAATTGGGAAAAGGCTAGATTTTTATTTGGTCAAGTAGTCTAATCACCCCCCTCTAGACATACTTTCGATCATACAAGTGGTATCAGAGCTTTTGTCTCCATTTGCTTTGATTTCCATAGATTTTGGTGGTCATAGCCTTGGTTTCACAACCTAGGAGAGTATGGCATCTAGCGAGGGAAATTACCACCGTAGAGGTCCTTACTTTGATGGTACAAATTTTGCTAGTTGGAAGCATAAGATTAAAATGCATATTCTTGGACATAACCCCGTCGTTTGGGCTATTGTGTGTATTGGCTTGCAAGGTGAATTCTTCGATGGGAAAAAACCTAACCGTGAAGCAACCGCGGAAGAGTTGAAGATGCTACAATACAATGCTCAAGCTTGTGATATTCTCTTCAATGGATTGTGCCCCGAAGAATTCAACTCAATCAGCCGTCTTGAGAATGCAAAGGAAATTTGGGATACTTTGATTGATATGCACGAAGGTACCGACTCCGTCAAGGAATCCAAATTGGATGTCCTTCAAAGTCAACTTGACAAGTTCAAAATGAAGGATGGTGAAGGTGTCGCCGAAATGTACTCTAGGTTTGCTCTCATCACAAATGAGATTGCCGGCTTAGGAAGTGAAGAGATGACCGACAAATTCATCATCAAGAAGATCCTAAGAGCCTTGGATGGAAAATATGACACCGTGTGCACATTGATCCAAATGATGCCCAATTACAAAGATCTCAAGCCAACGGAAGTCATTGGAAGAATTGTTGCCCATGAGATGTCACTCAAGGATAAGGAAGAGCTTCACAACAAGTCTAGTGGTGCTTACAAAGCCTCGTGTGATGCTCCCACATCATCAAGTGAGAAACAAACCTTCAATGAAGAATTGAGCCTAATGGTGAAGAACTTCAACAAGTTCTACAAGAGTAGAAGCAAAGAAAGAAGTTCCAAGTCAAGGTCCTACAATGACAAAAGATCTTCTAGTCGTGAGCATAATTGCTACAATTGTGGAAGGCCCGGACACTACTCAAATGAGTGTACGGCACCCTACAAAAGAAGAGAAGATTCTCCCAAAAGAAGAAGTAGAAGAGAAGAATCACCACAGAGAAAGAAGGAGTAGAGATGATCATTATGAACGAAGACCCTCTCGGAGAAGCAAGGACTCGGAAAGGAAGGAAAAGTCATCAAGGACCTACACAAAAAGAAGACATCAAGCTCATGTTGGTGAATGGGTATCCGGCACCGACTCTGACAATCACTCCGAAAGAAGTTATCACTCCGACTCCGAATATACTCAAGATGAAGGTGTTTCCGGTCTAGCACTTATGTCAACCAACTCCTACGACATATTTGACTCACCAAATGAAGGAATTGGAAGATGCTTCATGGCCAAAGGTCCAAAGGTAACACATCCCGAGTATGTTGATTTCAATAGTGATGAAGATGATTTGCTAAGTGATGATGATTTACTTGTTGACAACTCTAGTGATGAAGACTATGATGAAACGTCAATTAATCATGCTAATCAAGATAAAACGAATGTTGATGATAAGAAGGAGATTGAGCGTCTAACTAAAGAACTAAACACTCTTAAGTTAGCTCATGAAACTACATTGGAAAATCATCGAGAACTTTTAAAGACTCATGATAAGCTACACTTTGAAAAGCTCAACCTTGAGCAAGAGCATGAATTTTTAAAGGCAATCAATGATGATCTTCGCAAGAAAAGTTCTTCTTACATTGCCAAGCGTTTACTCTTGTCTACTTACATGCCACAAGTTAAATCTAGCAACAAGAACAAGAAAGATGCTTCACCTAGTAGTAACAACAATCATGCTAAATCCAATATTGTTGCTTCTAGTAATTCTCTTGATTACACTAATGATTCTCTTAGCCAAGTTACACTTGAGCAAGAAAATAGCTTATTGAAGGGAATTATAGAGAAAGGTGTTTACAAGAGCCTTGCCGGAAGTAAGCAATTTGAGGAAATTGTGCGCAAGCAAGGAAGACACCGGAAGAATCAAGGTGTTGGTTTTGAACGAAAGTTCAATGCCAATGGCGTTGAGTGGGAAGAAGATCAATACCCCAAGACGAAGTTTGTTCCTCAACAAGAGAAGTATGATCCTACTTCTTTCAAAGGAACACAAGCTCAAGATGATCTTCCACCACAAGACCACAAGCAAAAAGGCAAGGACAAGCTTCAAGAGGAAATTGATGCATTTGAAGAAGCACCTAAGGCCTTGGTCAAGTGGGTTCCCAAGACTACATCAAGTTCTACTTCATCAAGTACAACTACAACTCCAAGGATTCCCATCAAGATGGTGTGGATCCAGAAGAAGAAGAACTAGAGAGTTCCTGAGGGTGACTCCGCCAACATACTTCACTCTTATCATTTTGGCAAGAACAAGTGCAAACAACTTCCATATCTTGCACTAGTTCAAGGAGTCACAAACCCTCTTGTTGGTAAGACAAGGGACAAGGTAACCTAATGCTTTCATGGACATCATCTTGTGTATGCATCACTCTATGTCTATGGATATCCTTGGTTGTTCCTTGTGGGACTAACCCGTGTAGGTATTGAAAGTGCAACTCACTCCAAAGGATTGCTCCAAATGATCTACATCAACATTGAGCATCTACATCTTCAACACCTACATGAAGTCATTATCGACAAAACCCAAGGTTAGTTCATCCCTCTTAGGGGGGATATCACATATAGGGGGAGCTTTACTCTAATCAATTGAGTCAAAGCAACTCTAATGGTGTGAACACATCAATGCTTTATGTAAAAATGGTAACCCCACTTGTGCTTAAAGGATGAGTATGACCTATGATCAAATGTTCTCATTTGACTCCTAAGTCAATATACTCATATATAGATGACCTAGTCATCGCCAAATTGCTTGATAGATGCTAGAGTGTTTATGCATGCTTTGTCACATATTTCATTTGCCATTTTATTGTGTGAGCATGTTGGTTGCATATTTCACTCATTCGAGGACATCCATTTGTTGTTTTGATTGTTTGGATCTTTCTCTTTGCCAAATAAATGGACAAGAATGCCTAAGAACTCTCTCTAGCTATGTATGCTTTTCTCGTCTCAAACTCTATTCATGCTACATCACAAAGTTTGATCAAGTCAGATTCGAACCACTCTGTGTGAGGAGCACTCGGAGTTCCCGATTCGTCATAGACTTAAACCTCCAAAACCTCTTTGTGCATCTCGGTCTGACCAATTCATCCTTTTCGGTCCTACCGAGATCACTAAGTTGATCTAGGGGTTTCAATCTCGGTGCAACCGATTAGAACTTTTCAGTCACACCGAGTTGCAGTAACTGCTTGCAGTTTTGCATCTCGGTGCCACCGAGTCGTTCCACTCGGTCACACCGACAGGGTCAGGTTATATATACCGACGGGTCAAATTTTGGAAAAATTTCCGAACCTCCTCGCCCGCGCGTAACCTACTCTGCCTCTTCGGGTCCCCGGATCGTCCTCTCGTCGCCAATGACCTCCCGCCGCTGGTTTCCGCCGCCGTCAACGGAAATTTTCACCGCCGTTGCCGCCGTAGCAAGTTCGTCGCCGAACTAGGGTATGAACTTGACCTTTGTGCTAATCCCTAACTCCGATTCTTAGCACATTGCTTTGCCATGATCTTTGCCAGGATTGAAATCATCCTATCCAGGGAAAACATCCCGTAGATTAGTTTTGATTTGAAAATTTAGGGTTAGGTCTCCGCGGAATTCATCTCGGACCGTCCGAGTTGTAGAAATCAGTCTCACCGATTTTGGCTTAGGCCAAAGCACACGCGTTTTCGGTCTGACCGAAAACTGCAAATCGGTGTGACCGAGTTCGATTCTTTGTGAAACCCTAGCAGTCTCGTTACCACCGAACTGTGACTCGGTCTGACCGAGTTCACGAGTTTAGGTTCCAAAAGCTGCTTCAGTATCACCGAGTTTACAAATCGGTAGATCCGAAATGCTTTCTGTGAAGAACTAAAACTAAGTTTTTAAGTCATCCTTTTTGCAAAACTCCTGTACTTTGTGATGCTCATCTACTCTACCTCATCTATAACCTATTCACAGGGTCTGCTGTCAGAGTATTTGCAGAGATGTCTGACCAAAGTGACAGCCAGAACAAGTCAGAAGAGCAGGTTCAGTTGAGTGAGGGAACCAATCCCTCAGGCAGCTATGATGAAGGCAGCAGGAGCACTCCAAGCAATCTGCCGAAGGCTGCCACCAGGACAAGGAAGAAGAGGAATTCTGACTCTGAGGA
Organism: Aegilops tauschii subsp. strangulata; assembly: GCF_002575655.3. Lineage (NCBI taxonomy): Eukaryota > Viridiplantae > Streptophyta > Magnoliopsida > Poales > Poaceae > Aegilops > Aegilops tauschii. The sequence goes on along the minus strand of NC_053039.3, from coordinate 71,679,359 downwards.
TGAAGATTTTGTGGCTGTTGAGGATGAAGCCACCTCAAAGAAAAAGGTGCTGAAAAAGGAGTATGGCACAGCTGCTGCAACAAAGCCTGGACTGAAAACAAAGGCTCCAGCAAGAAGAGTTCCAATGTCAAAAGCCACAGCCTCCACTCAAGAAACAATGGAGTTCACTCTTGAACCCAAGGAAACTGGAGATGGCAAGAAGAGAAAAGAAAAGGTCAAGAAAACCATTGCCAGAGTTATTGGGAAGCCATCAATGATGAGAGATTCAGAAGAAGAGGAAGAGGAAGAGGATGCTGCACCCACCCAAAGCACAAAAGCTTATGGGAGATGCAATTAAATCAGGGGCTGCTCCCAAGGCTACTACTCCAGCTCCAATGCCAAAACCCAAGAGAAGCACTAGGAACATACCTGCTGAAGAGAAGAACAAGGCCCCAGTGCCTCAAGCTGCTGAAGAAGAAGAAGATGATGATTCTGTTGTGTTGAGAAAGCTGAAGCCCAAGATCCTTGACCACAGTGATGCACACCCAGTTGCAGAGAATATGAAAATCAGGAAGGATGCAGGATTGAGACTATGGAGAGAGTCTGATCCCTATGCTATCAAGAGAAGGACTGCTGTGGACTACAGATTCCACACTAAGGAACAACAGGACTTCTATGAGACTATTCTGCTTGACAAGAAGCCCATTGTGTGTGACATGAGATGGGTTGACTGGGATTTCATCAAGGAGAATGAAGATCACTTCCCTGGTGTGCTTTATAGCTTCAAGGCATGTGGAGTGGACACTTTTGTTGCCTAGAAGCTCACCAAGTGGAATGATGAGCTCATCATGCAATTCTACTCCACTGCACACTTCTATCCAGATGGAAGGATTGTATGGATGTCTGAGGGTACTAGGTACCAATCTACAGTTGATGAGTGGGCCGAGCTTATAAATGCTCCTGAGGAACATGAGAATGACTTGGACATCTATGCAGAGAAGAAGAAAGGCCACAACAGTATGGCCAACATGTACAAAGAGATCCCAGATGCTGCATTGGATACACATAAGTTTGGATCTGTCCATTACTTATTGTCTAGACTGCCAACAATAAACTGGATCTTAAGGCACACACTGCTACCCAAGTCAGGTGATCACAAAATGATCAGAGGACATGCCATCAACTTGCTGCACATATTTGATGTCCCACAAAAGTTCAAAGTCATGAGCCTGATTGTTGAAACAATCAAGAGGACTGCAGCTGATCAGAAGAGAAGTTGTGGGTATGCCCCACACATTCAGGAGCTCATCAACTCAAAGATGGGCAAAGGCAAGTACATCTTGGATAAGGAGCACCTGCCCATCTATCCAGAATTTGAAGATAACACAATAGTGATGAATGAGAATGAACCATCTTCAGCTCAAGCACATGAAAAGAGAGAGAAGGCTAAGGCAGAGAAGGCTGCAAAGATGCCAACTGTGGAAGAGGCATCTCAGGTATTCTTGAAGAGCAAGCAAGACCAGCTTGGATATCTGATCCAATCCACCCTGAGGATTGAGAAGGGCTTGGCCACCCTGACCAAGAACCAGGAGAGCTTGGAAAGGATTATTGAGACAAAATTCTATGACCTTGATGTCAAGGTAACAGAAATCCAAACTGCAGTTGAGCAACTTCAGGAGGAAGCAGAGGAGAAGAAGGGCAAGTCTACCACAGATGCTTTTTCCAGAGTGCCCAGAGGACAGAGATCTGCTGCAGTGCCAGTGACACACACTAGAGCCACAGCATCAGCACCAGCAGCTACAACTCCAGTTCCACCTCCAGCAGCTACTCCACCAGCTCTAGCTACTTCATCAGAAGCCTTCGTCCTTGGAGTTCTCTCAACACCTCCTACCGAAGATCGAGCCTGAGAGTCGTTTAGCACTATGCATTTTTGATCTTTTTGGTAACTTGTTGCCAAAGGGGGAGACAAATGTATAGATCACAGGCTTCGAGAGAGAGTGTGTTGGTTTTTATCTCTCTTTGCACTTATTTGGTTTGGTTTGAAACTTTATTGTGTGCTTGTGATGCTACTTTATGTTCTTGTGAGATACTTGTTGATCATGTGTTTGATCATATGCTACCCTTAATGCTTGTTGGATGATATTATATTTATATCCTCTTATGATCATTCACTTCGCTTGGTGATGAGTGCATGTGTTTTAATTTCTATCATTTTGAGCGCTCCACCAAGATGTATGTGACATGGAAGAGTAACCCATGATCCTAATCGATTGTGCATTTGCATTCAAAAGCAAATTTTAAATAATGCACAAATTTAGGGGGAGCTCTTGCTTATCACATACTTCTCAAAGCGACAATGTTTTTCAATTTTATCATTTGTCGAAGCTTTGATCTATATGTTGTCATCAATTACCAAAAAGGGGGAGATTGAAAGTGCAACTATCCCTGGGTGGTTTTGCTAATTCCTAACAACATATAGGTCATTGAGCTAATGCTATTTCAAGATAGATATTTCAGGAAAGCTCAATGATTGGCATGGCATGGATTAGGAAGTGGACCCTTCAAAATGCTAAGGACAAAAGATTGGCTCAAGCTCAAAGCACAAGACTCTACATTTTCTATTTTAGTGATCCAAGATCACATTGAGTCTATAGGAAAAGCCAATACTATTAAGAAGGGATGAGGTGTTTCTTAATGAGGTGCTTGCTCAAAATGCTTAGTGATATGCTCCAAAACCCTCCACTACTTTCTCATATCCACATATTTCCCAAACCACAAGTCCAACTCGGCCCCACCGAAATTTCATATCCGGAGCCACCGAGTTCAGTTGACATAGCCACTGCCAGAAACCCTAGTCTTTTCGGTCTCACCGAGATGGGATTGTAATCTCTCTGTTTCCCTTCGTAACGTTTCGGTCCAACCGAGATGAGCGATCGGTCCCACCGAGATTGCAATGCAAACTCTCTGTTTCTCTTTCGTAACGTTTCGGTCCCACCGAGATGAGCGAATCGGTCCCACTGAGTTTGCCTGACCAACTCTCTGTTTGACTATTACCAAAATCGGTCCCACCGAGTTTGTGTAATCGGTCTCACCGAGATTACGTTATGCCCTAACCCTAATGATATCGGTCCCACCGAGTTGACATGTCGGTCCCACCGAAACACCTAACGGTCACATTATGAACCAAATCGGTCTGACCGAGTTCTCTGAATCGGTCCCACCGAGTTTGGTGATTTGTGTGTAACGGTTAGATTTTGTGTGGAGGCTATAAATACCCCTCCACCCACTCTTCATTCGTGGAGAGAGCCATCAGAACATGCCTACACTTCCAATACCTATTTTCTGAGAGAGAACCACCTACACTTGTGTTGAGGTCAAGATATTCCATTCCAACCACATAAATCTTGATCTCTAGCCTTCCCCAAGTTGCTTTCCACTCAAATCTTCTTTCCACCAAATCCAATCCTATGAGAGAGAGTTGAGTGTTGGGGAGACTATCATTTGAAGCACAAGAGCAAGGAGTTCATCATCAACACACCATTTGTTACTTCTTGGAGAGTGGTGTCTCCTAGATTGGCTAGGTGTCACTTGGGAGCCTCCGACAAGATTGTGGAGTTGAACCAAGGAGTTTGTAAGGGCAAGGAGATCGCCTACTTCGTGAAGAGCTACCCTAGTGAGGCCAGTCCTTCGTGGGCGACGGCCATGGCGGGATAGACAAGGTTGCTTCTTCGTGGACCCTTCGTGGGTGGAGCCCTCCATGGACTCGCGCAACCGTTACCCTTCGTGGGTTGAAGTCTCCATCAACGTGGATGTACGATAGCACCACCTATCGGAACCACGGATAAAAAATCTCCGTGTCAACATTGTGTTTACTCCCTCAAACTCCTCCCTTTACCTTCATATGCAATTGTTTTACATTCCGCTGCAATACTCTTAGAATTGCATGTGTAGGTTGATTGCTTGACTTGTGCTAAGTTGTGAAAATCTGCCAAGAACTAAAATTGGGAAAAGGCTAGATTTTTATTTGGTCAAGTAGTCTAATCACCCCCCTCTAGACATACTTTTGATCCTACACACGTGCATTGGACTAAGCTGGAATCTGCGAGCATTCAATAAACAGGAGAAGACAAGGTAATATGGGCTCTTGGTTAAATCAACAATAATGCATATAAGAGCCACTTCAACAATTTAATTATGGTCTTCTCCTATCGACCCCCAAAGAAAAGAAAAGAAATAAAACTATTTACACGGGAAAGCTCCCAACAAGCAAAAGAAGAACAGGAAATCTTTTTGGGTTTTGTTTTAATTATTACCACTACAGCAAGAAAAGTAAACTAGCTAAAGCTATTACTAATTTTTTTAGTTTTCTTTCTTAAGGTTTATCAAACACACAAGAAGAATGAAAAAGAAAATAAGCTAGCATGGATAATACAATGAAAAAGTATGAGCACCGACATCTAGCAATGAGTGTGTGTGAACATGAATGTAATGTCGGTGAGAGATACGTACTCCCCCAAGCTTAGGCTTTTGGCCTAAGTTGGTTTATTGCCACGGATGGCCTGGCGGATATCCAAAGTTATAACCGGGGTCGTACTGAGATGCAGCGGCCATTGCCTCCTGAGCTGCAGCGTGGTGACGAGCTGCCTCCGCCCTCCTCTCGTACTCATCTGCCTCCTCTGTGGTAATAACATGTCTTCCTTTTGCGTGAAGATGAAAATTCAAACCTCCTCACAAAGGAACTAGTGAGATAGTGGTACTGACGGCACTTTTCTGCCCCGAAGCTCACAAGATCAGCGTTACGCAAATATGCGTTAAATTCTTCCTTGATTCCTGCTCGATCCATAAAGTCTTCTGAAGGCCATTCACAAGGCCGCACTGGAGCGTCCCTTGGTGGTTCATCGTCAGCATCACGCATTGCAAGCCTGGGTCCTTGCTTCCTTGAAGAGCCACCTTGGTACATTTTCCTAAACATATTTCTTCCTCTGAAAAATTTCTGAAATTTTTAGTTACTTCAAATAAAAGTGAACCAAGCTCAACAAAATTGATATCAACTACTCCTACGAGTGCCTAGAGCCTATACCATGCATTAGAACTACTTGGAACCATATAAATTTGACATGCAAGCTCAAGAACATGGTCACCTAGGCAGCATAAATTTGCTATGAATAAAGCACTAGAACAAAAACTAATTGGACCAATGGAGGAGTCACATACCAAAGAATAATCCCCCAAAGCAGTTTTGTGAGAGGTGCTTTGAGCAAGGAGATCGAAAATCGCAGCAAAATGAGCTAGAACTCGTGCTTGAGCTGGATGGTGATTTTTTTGGAGGAAGAAGAAGTGTGTGGGTGCAGGAATAAGTGGAGGGGAGACATTATGGGCCCACGAGGTAGGGGGGCGCGCTTTGTAGGGGTGGGCGCGCCCTGGACCCTCGTGGCCAGGTGCTTACTCCCCCTGCTGTGTTCTCAGTGCCATATATTCTCAAATATTCCAGAAAAAATCATATTAAATTGGCAGGGCATTTGGAGAACTTTTATTTTTGAGGTATTTTTTATTGCACGGATAATTCAGGAAACACACAGAAAAATACTAATTTTACTTTATTTCTACTAAATAACAGAAAGTAAAGAGAGGGTACAGAAGGTTGTGCCTTCTAACTTCATCCATCTCATGCTCATCAAAAGGAATCCACTAACAAGGTTGATCAAGTCTTGTTAACAAACTCATTCCGAATAACATGGAACCGGAGAAATTTCGAATAACACTATGTTACCTCGACGGGGATATGCACATCCCCAATAATAAGAATATCATGTCTCTTCTTGACAGTAGGTAGAGGAAATTCAAAACCTCCAAAAATAATCGATGGAATTTTTCCAATAGAATTGGTACTATGAACTTGAGGTTGTTTCCTCGGAAAGTGCACCGTATGCTCATTACCATTAACATGAAAAGTGACATTGCCTTTGTTGCAATCAATAACAGCACCTGCAGTATTCAAAAAGGGTCTTCCAAGAATAATAGACATACTATCGTCCTCGGGAATATCAAGAATAACAAAGTCCGTTAAAATAGTAACGTTTGCAACCACAACAGGCACACCCTCACAAATACCGACAGGTATAGCAGTTGATTTATCAGCCATTTGCAAAGATATTTCAGTAGGTGTCAACTTATTCAAATCAAGCCTACGATATAAAGACAGAGGCATAACACTAACACCGGCTCCAAGATCACACAAAGCAGTTTTAACATAATTTCTTTTAATGGAGCATGGTATAGTGGGTACTCCTGGATCTCCTAGTTTCTTTGGTATTCCACCCTTAAAAGTATAATTAGCAAGCATGGTGGAAATTTCAGCTTCCAGTATCTTTCTTTTATTCGTAACAATTTCTTTCATATACTTAGCATAAGGATTCATTTTGAGCATATCAGTTAAATGCATACGCAAGAAGATAGGTCTAATCATTTCAGCAAAGCGCTCAAAATCCTCATCATCCTTTTTCTTGGATGGGTTGGGAGGAAAAGGCATGGGTTTCTGAACCCATGGTTCTCTTTCTTTACCGTGTTTCCTAGCAACAAAGTCTCTCTTATCATAACGTTGATTCTTTGATTGGGGGTTATCAAGATCAACAGCAGGTTCAATTTCTACATCATTATCATTGCTAGGTTGAGCATCAACATGAACATCTTCATTAACATTATCACTAGGTTCATGTACATTACCAGATTGTGTTTCAGCATCAGAAATAGAAATATCATTGGGATTCTCAAGTGGTTCGGCAATAGGTTCACTAGAAGCATGCAAAGTCCTATCATTTTTCTTTTTCTTCTTTTTAGAAGGACTAGGTGCATCTAAATGATTTCTCTGAGAGTCCTGCTCAATTCTCTTAGGATGGCCTTCAGGATACAAAGGTTCTTGAGTCATTTTACCAGTTCTAGTAGCCACTCTAACAGCATAGTCATTATTCTTACTATTTAATTCATTGAGCAAATCATTCTGAGCTTTAAGTACTTGTTCTACTTGAGTGGTAACCATAGAAGCATGTTTACTAATGAGTTTAAGTTCACCTTTAACTCTAGACATATAATCACCCAAGTGTTCAAGCATATTTGAATTGTATTTCAATTGTCTACTAACATAAGCATTGAAGTTTTCTTGTTTAACAATAAAATTGTCAAACTCATCTAAGCATTGTCTAGCAGACTTATAACGAGGAATATCACCTTCATTAAATCTATAGAGAGAATTTACCTTTCCTACCTGTGTCGCGTTATCAAGACTATGAGTTTCTTCAATAGGTGATGGATTAAGATCATATATTTCTTCAACAGGCGGTAAATTAAGACCATGTATTTCTTCAACAGGAGGTAAATTCTTAACATCTTCAGCTTTAATACCTTTTTCTTTCATAGATTTCTTTGCCTCTTGCATATCTTCAGGACTGAGAAATAGAACACCTCTTTTCTTCAGAGTTGGTTTAGGAATAGGCTCAGGAGTTGGCTCATGAGCTGGCTCAGGAAGTGCCCAATTTTTTTCATTAGTCAACATATTATTCAATAGAATTTCAGCTTCATCTGGTGTTCTTTCCCTGAAAACAGAACCAGCACAACTATCTAGGTGGTCTCTGGAAGCATTGGTTAGTCCATTATAAAAGATATCAAGTATTTCATTTTTCTTGAGAGGATGATCAGGCAAAGCATTAAGTAATTGGAGAAGCCTCCCCCAAGCTTGTGGGAGACTCTCTTCTTCAATTTGCACAAAATTATATATTTCCCTTAAAGCAGCTTTTTTCTTACGAGCAGGGAAATATTTAGGAGAGAAGTAATAAATCATATCCTGGGGACTATGCACATAATCAGGATCAAGAGAATTAAACCATATCTTAGCATCACCCTTTAATGAGAACAGAAATATTTTAAGGATATAAAGTAGCGGGTTCTCTCATCATTAGTGAAAAGGGTGGCTATATCATTTAATTTAGTAAGATGTGCCACAACAGTTTCAGATTCATAGCCATAAAAAGGATCAGATTCAACAAAAGTAATTATATCAGGATCAGCAGAGAATTCATAATCCTTATCAGTAACAAAGATAGGTGAAGTAGCATAAGTAGGATCATATTTCATTCTAGCATTCAGAGTTTTCTGTTTAAGCTTAGCTAATAATTTCTTAAGATCACTTCTATCATTGCAAGCAAGAAAGTCTCTTTTAGTTTCTTCATCCATAACATAGCCCTCAGGCACAACAGGAAATTCATATTTATTAGGGGGAGAGTCTTCATCATCACTATCATCAATATTATCAGTTTCAATAATTTCATTCTCTCTAACCCTAGCAAGTTGTTCATCAAGAAGTTCACCAAGTGGCACAGTAGTATCAAGCATAGAAGTAGTTTCATCATAAGTATCATGCATAGCGGAAGTGGCATCATCAATAACATGCGACATGTCAGAATTAATAGCAGAAGCAGGTTTAGGTGTCGCAAGCTTACTCAAAACAGAAGGTGAATGAAGTGCAGAGCTAGATGGCAGTTCCTTACCTCCCCTCGTAGTTGAGGGATAAATTTTTGTTTTCTCTCTTTCAAGTTCCTCATAGTGACCAGCAGATATAAATCCCAAGTGACTCAAAGAATAGAGCTATGCTCCCCGGCAACGGCGCCAGAAAATAGTCTTGATAACCCACAAGTACAGGGGATAACAACGGTTTTCGAGGGTAGAGTATTCAACCCAAATTTGTTGATTCGACACAAGGGGAGCCAAAGAATATTCTCAAGTATTAGCAGTTGAGTTGTCAATTCAACCACACCTGGATAACTTAATATCTGCAGCAAAGTATTTAGTAGCAAAGTAATATGGAAGTAACGGTAACGGTAGCAAAAGTAATATTTTTGGGTTTTATAGTAATTGTAACAGTAGCATGGTAAAGTAAATAAGCGAAGAACAATATGTGAAAAGCTCGTATGCATTGGATCGGTGATGGAGAATTATGTCGGATGCGGTTCATCATGTAACAGTTATAACATAGGGTGACACAGAACTAGCTCCAATTCATCAATGTAATGTAGGCATGTATTCCGAATATAGTCATACGTGCTTATGGAAAAGAACTTGCATGACATCTTTTGTCCTACCCTCCCATGGCAGCGGGGTCCTAATGGAAACTAAGGGATATTAAGGCCTCCTTTTAATAGAGTACTGGACCAAAGCATTAACACATAGTGAATACATGAACTCCTCAAACTATGGTCATCACCGGGAGTGGTCCCGATTATTGTCACTTCGGCGTTGCCGGATCATAACACATAGTAGGTGACTATAGACTTGCAAGATAGGATCGAGAACTCACATATATTCATGAAAACATAATAGGTTCAGATCTGAAATCATGGCACTCGGGCCCTAGTGACAAGCATTAAGCATAGCAAAGTCATAGCAACATCAATCTCAGAACATAGTGGATACTAGGGATCAAACCCTAACAAAACTAACTCGATTACATGATAAATCTCATCCAACCCATCACCGTCCAGCAAGCCTACGATGGAATTACTCATGCACGGTGGTGAGCATCATGAAATTGGTGATGGAGGATGGTTGATGATGACGATGGCGACGGATTCCCCTCTCCGGAGCCCTGAACGGACTCCAGATCAGCCCTCCCGAGAGGTTTTAGGGCTTGGCGGCGGCTCCGTATCGTAAAACGCGATGAATCCTTCTCTCTAATTTTTTTCTCCCCGAACACGAATATATGGAGTTGGAGTTGAGGTCGGTGGAGCAACAGGGGGCCCACGAGGCAGGGGGCGCGCCCGGGGGGCAGGTGCGCCCCCCACCCTCGTGGACAGGTGGTGGGCCCCCGGCCTTCATTCGTTCGCCAATATTTTTAATATTTCCCAATAATAAGTTCCATGGAGTTTCAGGTCATTCCGAGAACTTTTGTTTCTGCACATACATAACACTATGGCAATTCTGCTGAAAACAACATCAGTCCGGGTTAGTTCCATTCAAATCATGCAAGTTAGAGTCCAAAACAAGGGCTAAAGTGTTTGGAAAAGTAGATACAACGGAGACGTATCACCCGGCAAGGACGTCGGTGCGGAAACCGACTCCACGGACGAAGACACCGCCGCCCCGACAAAGAAGGGTCGGCGCCGCAACAGGAAGCGCAAGGGCAAGACTGTGCTTGCCGTTGAGGGATCCGGCGAGCTCGGCGCCGCCAAAAAGGCCAAGGCTAATGACCCTAGCAAGGAGGTTGCCGGGTGCGCCGCCTGCTTGGCCCTGGCGGCCGCCGGCAAGCCAGGGGCTCCGACAAGCAGTACTACAAGATCCACCGCACCAAGGGCCATGACCTCCAGAACTGCCGACAAGTTGAGCTGCTTGCAGAAAAGCAGAAGGCTGAATATGAAAGGTGAGATAAGGAGAAGGGTCAGGATGGTGCTGAGGGATCCGGCAAGAAGCGTGGCGGCCAAGGGGGTCGCCGCGACAAAGATAACCAATAAGAGAGGCCCGCTCGGGGCCGCGACAAGAAAGAGGAGGATGATGATCACGACGAGGGTGACGAGTCCGGCGAGCACGAGTTCCAGAAGGCCACGAAGGCTATGTGTGTCAACGGTGGCGCCTCGTTGCACACCTCACACCGCCAGCTGAAGTAGTGGGCGTGTGAGGTCACTGCGGCGGAGCCATCGTGCGATGCCCAGAAGCCACTGAAGTGGTCCCGCACGCCCATCGTTTTTGACACCGAGGATCACCCTGACCGCACAACTGCGGTCGGGTGTTTGCCGTTGTTGGTTTCACCAACAATATGCAACCTCAAAGTGACAAAAGTGTTGGTTGACGGTGGGGCCGGTCTGAATTTGATCTCGCCCATTGTGATCAAGAAGCTGCAGATTCCTGATGGAGACCTCGAAGAGACGGGCACGTTTCAAGGGGTCAACTCGGGGAGGAGCCAGCCCAAGGGAGAAATCACGCTGCCAGTTACATTTGGCGGCGAGCTGAACTATAGGACGGAGAAGATCGTCTTCGATGTCGCCGAGATCCGCTTGCCATACAATGGGATCCTTGGCCGCCCAGCGCTGGCCAAGTTCATGGCGGCGGCCCATTACGCCTACAACACGTTGAAGATGCCGGGGCCGCTGACCATCATCACCGTCCCCTCTGACAAGAAAGACGCACTCATCAGCGCCGACCAACTTTACCGAGAGGCAGTTGCAGCAACTGCCGCCAGGGCACTTGCTCCTGCCACTGAAGCTCTAGGGAGGAAGAAGGCCGGCAAGGCTCCTTCCGGCAAGACCTCTTGCACCCACTCCGGCATGCGCACCTCTTCGGAGTGCTGTGCTCCCGTTGAGGACGTGCCCGAGAGCTCCACCGGCAAGAGCAAGAAGTCCAAGGCTGCACTACCAGAAACCATGAAGGTGTCCGTCAAGGAGGACGGCATGGGCGGGGCTTTCACTATAAGCTCCACCCTCGACAGCAAATAGGAAAGCAAGCTCGTCGCCTTCCTGCGGGCGAATGTCGATGTATTTGCATGGCAAGCATCTAACATCCCCGGAGTTCCCAGGGAGGTGATTGAGCACCATCTTGCTGTCTCCTCATGCGCGGCCTGTCAAGCAGAAGGTCAGGAAGCAAGCTTTGGAGCGACAAGAGTTCATCATTGAAGGAATCAAGAAGTTGGAGGCAGCATGCCTGGTAAGAGGAGTACTCCACCCCACGTGGTTGGCCAATCCGGTAGTGGTGCGTAAGGCAAACGGGAAGTGGAGGCTATGTATTGACTACACAGACATCAATAAAGCATGCCCAAAGGATCCTTTCCCTCTGCCATGCAACGACCAGATTGTAGACTCCACTGTCGGGTGTGACCTGCTGTCATTCCTCGACGCCTATTCAGGGTACCACCAGATCTTCATGATGAAGGAAGACGAAGAGAAGACCGCGTTCATCACCCCATGTGGTATGTACTATTTTGTACGAATGCCTTTCGGGTTGAAGAGTGTTGGTTCGACTTTTGCCCGAGCAGTCCAGATTGGTTTTGAGCCCCAGCTGCATAGAAATATGGAAGCTTATATGGATGACATAGTGGTTAAAACCAAGGACAGGGCGACGCTCGTGCAAGATTTAGAAGAAACATTCGCAAACCTGCGCAAGATCAACCTCAAGCTCAACCCGGAGAAGTGCGTGTTCGGGGTCCCCTCCGGCAAACTTCTCGGGTTCTTTGTGTCTCAATGTGGGTTCGAAGCAAATCCCGACAAGATTAAAGCGATCGAGCAGATTGAGGGGCCGAAACGGGTCAAAGACGTGCGTAGGCTTGCCGGCTGCGTTGCTGCCCTGAGTAGGTTCATCTCCAAATTTGCTGAGCGTGCCCTCCGCTTTTTAAAAGTTTTGAAAAAGGCGGGTCCAGTGAGATGGACTCCGGAGGCAGAGGCAGCGCTGTAAGATTTGAAGAGGTACCTCTCCTCCACGCCAATACTAGTCGCGCCTAAGCCACGAGAGCCGTTGCTGCTGTACTTAGCAGCAACGAATCAAGTGCTCAGTGCTGCGCTGGTGGCGCGGAGGGAACCTGAGGGAGAAGCAACAGTTGTGATAGAGCCTTCGGATGGCGGGCCGGGGTCTTCCCCGACAGAACCTGAACCCCGGCAAGGCCCGAACCCGGCGAGGCAGAGCCCGAGCGGATGTGCGAAGTGGGACAGAAGAAGAAGATGGTGCAGGATATTTTGTCAGTTCCCTCTTGCAGGGGCTAGGTCGAGATACTCTGGAATGCAGAAGCTGCTTTTCGGCCTTCTCATGGCCTCGAGAAAGCTGCGCCACTATTTCCAAACACACGAGATCACCGTCGTCACCCGCCTCCCTTTGCAACGGATTTTGCACAACCCAGATGCGACAGGGAGGATTGTGGAATGTGCATTGGATCTATCGAGCTTTGGCCTCAGGTTTGAAAGTACTTCAACAATCAAGAGCCGAGCTTTGGCAGAGTTCATAGCAGAGTGGACCGCAACGCCCAACGAGGAGATCCAAGAGACCACCCTTCCCGGCAAGGAGACGAGCAGTGAGTGGATTATGTACTTTGACGGAGCTTTCTCACTCCAAGGTGCTGGTGTTGGCGTGCTACTCGTCGCACCCACCGGAGGGCACCTCAAGTACGTAATCCAGATGCACTTCCCCCGGGAAAAATCAACCAATAATACGGCGGAATACGAGGGGTTGCTTGCCGGTCTCAGAACCGCGGCAGACCTCGGAATCAAGAAGCTCATCATCAGAGGTGATTCGCAGCTCGTCGTCAAGCAAGTCAACAAGGATTACCAGAGCCCGTTGATGGAGGCCTACGTGAATGAAGTGAGGAAGTTGGAAGAATGTTTCGACGGCCTACAGGCAGAACATGTTCCCCGCGCGGAGAATAGCATTGCTGACAACCTGTCAAAACGCGCTGCCCTCAAGTTGCCTGTGGAACCAGGTACCTTTGTGCTTCACTTAATACAACCATCCGTAGAGCCATCAGCGGGGCAGAACAAGCAAAGGAAGACAAGCCCCGGCAAGTACCTTCCCGCTGAGCTCCCAGGAGCCGCCGACTAGGAGGTTGCCAGGTACCCAAGCTTGCTGAGGGGCAACTATCTCTGACAGGGCCTCAGGCCCTGACCGTAGAGGCGGCTGCCCCTGCGGCCGAAGATGTGCCTTTGGTCCTTGCCGTCGAGCCCCAGGCTCCGGCATGGGCACAGCATACCGTTCAATTCCTCCAAACAGGGGAGCTTCCTGAGGAGCAGGAAGAAGCGAAGAAAGTAGCCCGTCGGTCTGCCATGTATCAGTTCATCGACGACGTTCTCTACAGGAAGAGGCCGAACGGTGTGAAATTGAAGTGCATTCCCCGGGAGGAAGCACTAGAGCTGTTGGCAGAGATACACGGAGGCGTATGTGGCTCCCACATAGGGTGGAGGGCCCTTGCCGGCAAAGCATTCCGGCAAGCTTTCTTCTGGCCCACTGCCCTCCAGGATGCAACGGCATTAGTAACCAAGTGTGAAGCGTGTCAGTTCCATTCAAAAAAGCTTCATCAACCAGCTCAAGCCCTTCAAACGATCCCTCTCTCCTGGCCATTTTCGGTCTGGGGGCTCGACATACTGGGCCCCTTCCCTCGTGCTGTCGGGGGCTTTGAGTACTTGTACGTCGCAATCGACAAGTTCACAAAGTGGCCTGAAGTGGAGGCAGTGAGGAAGGTGACAGCACAGTCAGCCATCAAGTTCTTCAAGGGGCTAGTTTGCCGTTTTGGTGTGCCGAACAGACTCATCACCGACAACGGCATGCAGTTCAAAAGCCGCACCTTCATGTAGTACATCCAAGACCTCGGCAGCAAGGTCTGTTTCACCTCGGTTGCACATCCACGGAGCAATGGCTAGGCAGAGAGGGCGAATGCTGAAGTACTGCGAGGTCTCCGGACAAGGACTTTTGACAGGCTGCACAAGTGTGGAAGGCACTGGATTGATGAGTTGCCGGCGGTTCTTTGGTCGATCAGAACGACGCCAAATCGAGCCACCGGCCAGACACACTTTGCCCTGGTATACGGGGCAGAAGCAGTTCTCCCCACGGAACTCACATACGGGTCACCCCGAGTGCTCGCTTATGATGAGCTTGAGCAAGAGCAATTGCGGCAAGATGACGCAGCGCTCCTTGAGGAAGATCGTCTTCGGGCGGCTGTGAGAGCAGCGTGCTACCAGCAAGCCTTGCGCCGCTACCATAGCCGCAAGATTCATGCCCGAAGCTTTGAGGAAGGCGTCCTTGTTCTTCGGCGCGTTCAGTCGGCCAAGAATTCCAACAAGTTGACGCCGAAGTGGGAAGGCGCTTATCGGGTAATAAGAGTCACCAGGCCTGGCGCAGTCTGCCTGGAGACCGAAGATGGTATCCCAGTGAGCAACTCCTAGAACATCGAACGTCTTCGTAAGTTTTACCCGTGAGGCGCGGTTGTCGGGCCTCCCGGCAAGCCACCTTTGTACAAGCCTTGCCGACAAGGCATGTAACCCTTTGTACAAAGCCAGGCGCAGGCCCTGAGCATAAATAAATGAAGCGCTGGCGCCCTAAGTTTTAGCATGCATGCTAGGTTGAGTCTCTCTCTCTGTTAGGGTTGATAGTGCTTAGCGGCGACTAACCCCTAGCATAGAGGTCGAGTATGCGTCTCTCTGTTCCTTCCCATCCTTTTTGGTTCGCAGGGTGCAAGGACATTTCTGTTGAGCTGTTTGGAAGAAAGAGGACAGGCCGAGGCCCCGACCCCACAAGCCTAGGTTGCCGGGGGCTGCAGATCCAAAGATCCGACCACGGCAAGCCAAGGTTGCCGGGGGCTGCAAATCCAGATAAGTCCTTTATCCCCTGTTATGCATTTCCCCGACCCCACAAACCTCGTTTATTCCTGGGCCACCGTGCTCCCCCTTTCCTATGCCCGAGAATTATTTCCTGGGCCGGAACTTGGTTGTAGTTGCGGTGACAAGGAAGCAAACGAAGGGCCTAAACCTACTTCGCCCCTGCCTCCACCGAGGGTGCGAGCATGGCCATGAATGAAGTAAGGGGGCGACAAGGCCTGTTGCCGGGAGACAATGTTTATCTTAAAAATAACAAGGATTCACTCCTTGGCATGGGCCTCGCTCACGCACAAAGAACCCGGCAAACACCCTTTTTCATTGATATGTTCCAAATAGGTACAGTTCGTACGGAATGCAAACATGAGCAAGGGGATTACAAGGTTTAAATCTAACAAGTGCCCACATGCTTAAAAACTAAAAAAAGGATAAGATGCCTGTAATCCCTTTCTTGTCCCTCTCCTCAGGGAGCAGATCAGGATAAACGGGGGGGCAAAAGGGCGCCTAGGCGAGGTACGAGCAGCAGAAGACACCAAGAGAAGGCTGGTGATGACGGTGCTGGGGAAGAAGCCGAAAGATGAGGCAGCGGGCCGGCAATACGCGACAAAGGCGTCGGTGCCATCGTACTCCGAGTTGACGGCCCGCCACCCGCCTTCTTCACCTTCTCCGGCCCTCCAGCGCCAGCCACCGGGAGTGGCGGCCCCGAGAAGTTCAAGGAGCTGGCAGTGCAGATGGTGGTGCTGCCGGCGTCGCCCGAGGACGGTGTGTCCGACACTTAGTCGGACCCGTCCTCCTCCCGCCCGCTACCCTCGTCACCGCCGCCGCTGTCCTCCTTGTCGCTGTCGCTTGCGGAGGAGCCCTCGTCGTCGATGGAGCTCTCTGCACAGCACCCTAGCCTGTGTCCCGAGCGCCCGAAGACCTTGACGGAGAGCAAGTCGCTCTCCGCTAGCTTGAAGCAGAGGATGTGCCCATCCATCAAGCAATGGGCGCGTCCAAAGGTTTTCCAGCCCCGGCGAAGGAGCATCACTTGAGGGGTGGGGAACCCTGTGTTCACCCACATGTCGCCATGGCAACACCCCTTCATGTGAAGCCTCAGCCGCGGTGGTTGGTCGATCTCCAGCATCCTCGCGAACGCCCGGGGAAGACGAAGGCGACGGTGCAGCGGCCATGCAGCTGCAGGATAAACTCGAACGCCATATCCCTGATGTGACCACTCGGCGAAGCAGGAGGGGTTGGCGGGGGAGATGGCAACGGAGACGGAGATGATGCAGGCGTCCCCGTTCCGCGCCCACCTCTGCCTCGGCCACCTCTGCCTCGGCCGCCCCGCTGACCACGGCCCCGTCCGGCGCCCCCGCCTCGAGCGTGGCCTTCACCCTGGGCATCTGGCTCTTCCTTGGCCGCCACAGCTCTCTGGCGGGAGGAGGACCTGGTCGCCTCCGCGGGAGAACGGCCACGGCCACGCCCTCTCACCATGACCGTGGGTGAGGGATGGAGACAGAGGAGAGACGCGGGGAGACGCTCTTCCTCCTACCCCTGAGTTCCCTTTTTTATAGTTGGGAGGGGAAGGCCGAAAGACTGGCTCTACGCCTCTAAAGAGCCCGCTCCAATCCAGCTCATTAAGTGGCAGCAAGCAAGGCCATGGACCGCCCTCCCCGCCCAATCGAAGGCACGTGAGTATCGGGCCCCGCGCGCCTTCCAATATTCCATGCGCCTGTCACCTACCCCACGCCGTGCATGCGGCGTACGTGGCGCAAGGGACAGGCGTAGTGGGAAACGTGGAACGATGGTTCCAAGGCAGAGAGAGTAAATGAGCAGCGGCCCTGCAGTTCTGAAGGGACATGCAAGCCGCCTCTTTACTGTTCACCACGGGATGACGCAAGCATGCTGCGATCATCCCATGCACGACCCCCACGTCACACATTCAACGCGGGTCGTGGGGAAGCGCAACCAGCGGAGAAGTTACTGCAGTAAAAACTCCGCCCCGCCTGCCCGCACACCGTTCTGGGCCTAGCCCAACAACGCGTTGCGCTTATGTGTGACCCAGGCCCGGGGGCTCCTTTCGGTGTACAAAAGTAGGGTCCCCTTTTTGTACCCCTTTACTTGTGCACGAGCAGTCCGAGCCGCGCCCGCGGCCACACTCAGTAGGGCAGGGGCAGAGGAAGCTAAGCCACAAGACAACCAGAGCAACGCCAAGACGGAGACACAAAGAGCAGAGGGGCAAGGTGAACTCCCCCGGCAAGGCCCTTGCTGGGGCAGCCTCCACAGCCCCAGCAAGAACCTTGCCGGGGCAACTTGCCCAACACCAGCGGAGCTGCCACCCTTGAGCCCAAGGGTTCCAACACCATCAACCACACTGGAACCAAGGCTCGGGAGGCACCTCCATGGTGGCATGCAGATCTTTGTGAAGACCAGAAGCATACCAGATCAGATGAGAATCAGAAGACGACGATCCTCGGCAAGATCCTTGCCGAGGATACCGACGAGACCCCCGGCAAGATCCTTGCTGGGGACGACCACGATGCCACGGCAAGACCCTTGCCGGGGCCCCAGCAAGACTCTTGCCGAAGACATCCGCGGGGCCGCAGCCAGGCCCACATCTGCCAAGATTCCATCGCCGTTCCCATGCAACTGCCAGCCCAACAACTAGGCGAACACCTGCGTGGAGACGTGCGGCCTCTAGGCCAACTCGGCAAGCATCTGCGTGGTGGCATGCAGATCTTTGTGAAGACCCTACCACCACGCCAACTCAGCAGCCTGCTAGCCTACATGGCGCTGCATGCCTCGTTGGCCCGGACGCATGTCGAAGCAAGACGGAGCGGCGACGGACGGTACGGGCCTCGTTACCATCCCCAATAAAGCAAGAGGACACCTAAGTAGCGCATTTAATGCGCCTTGTCCTGTAATGACATGCGATAAGCTTGAACACTGTATACCTTTCCACCTCCTGTGCGCCACTGTGGCAGCCCCTTTGTCTATAAAAGGAGGCCCGCGGCGTACTGAGAGAGGATTCAGACCTTTTGGACGAGCATGCACCGTAGCTAGTTCAAGAGTTCAAGAACACTCAAATATACACCAAAGGAGGACTAGGGTATTACGCATCCTCGTGGCCCAAACCTAGGTAAACGACCTTTGTGCTGGCTTCTAGACCCGCTCTTTGCACAACCCCGCGCCCGCCAACCGTAGAAGGGATTCCAGTGATCCCATAGGTGTCGTTTTCCCCCGCAACACGCAAGATCCATCTAGGTGATGCATAGCAACGAGAGGGGAGAGTGTTGTCTACGTACCCTCATAGACCGAAAGCGAAAGCGCTATGACAACATGGTTGATGTAGTCGTACGTCTTCACGATCAGACCGATCCTGGTACGAAAAGTACGGCACCTCCGTGATCTGCACACGTACAGCTCGGTGACATCCCACGAACTCTCGATCCAGCAGAGTGTCGAGGGAGAGCTTCGTCAGAATGACAGCGTGATGACGGTGATGATGAAGCTACCGGCACAGGGCTTCGCCTAAGCACTACGACGATATGACCAAGGTGGATTATGGTGGAGGGGGGCATCGCACACGGCTAAGAGAATGATCAACTTGTGTGTCTATGGGGTGCCCCGTCCCTCGTATATAAAGGAGTGGAGGAGGGGGAGGGCCGACCCTCTCTATGGCGCGCCCTAGGGGAGTCCTACTCCCATCGGGAGTAGGATTCCCCCCTTCCAAGTAGGAGTAGGAGAGGAAGGAAGGAGGAGAGAGGGAGGAAGGAAAGGGGGCCGGCCCCCCTCCCAATTCGGATTGGGCTTTGGGGGCGCCTCCTCCTAGGCCGCCTCCTCCTCTCTCCCACTAAGGCCCAATAAGGACCATACACTCCCCGGGGGATTCCGGTAACCTCCCGGTACTCCGGTAAATGCTCGAACTCACCCAGAACCATTCCGATGTCCAAACATAGCCATCCAATATATCGATCTTTATGTCTCGACCATTTTGAGACTCCTCGTCATGTCCGTGATCACATCCGGGACTCCGAACAACCTTCAGTACATCAAAACACATAAACTCATAATACCGATCATCAGAGAATGTTAAGCGTGTGGACCCTACGGGTTCGAGAACTATGTAGACATGACCAAGACTCATCTCCGGTCAATAACCAATAGCGGAACCTGCATGCTCATATTGGTTCCTACATATTCTACGAAGATCTTTATCGGTCAAACCGCATAACAACATACGTTGTTCCTTTATCATCGGTATGTTACTTGCCCGAGATTCGATCACCGGTATCTCAATACCTAGTTCAATCTCGTTACCGGCAAGTCTCTTTACTCGTTCCGTAATGCATCATCCCGCAAGTAATGCTGGGGAACATAGTAATTTCAAAAAAAATCCTACGCACACGCAAGATCATGGTGATGCATAGCAACGAGAGGGGAGAGTTTTGTCTATGTACCCTCATAGACCGTAAGCGGAAGTGTTATGACAACACGGTTGATGTAGTCGTACGTCTTCACGATCGACCGATCCTAGCACCGAAAGTATGGAACCTCCGCGATCTGCACACGTTCGGCTCGGTGACGTCCCACAAACTCATGATCCAGCAGAGTGTCGGGGAAGAGCTTCGTCAGCACGACGGTGTGATGACGGTGATGATGAAGCTACCGGCGCAGGGCTTCGCCTAAGCACTACGACGATATGACCGAGGTGGATTATGGTGGAGGGGGCACCGCACACGGCTAAGAGATCAATGATCAACTTGTCTGTCTATCGGGTGCCCCCTCCCCCGTATATAAAGGAGTGGAGGAGGGGGAGGAGGCCGGCCTCCTAGGCGCGCCCCAAGGGGAGTCCTACTCCCACCGGGAGTAGGACCCCCCCCCCCCCCTTTCCCTAGTTGGATTAGGAGAGAAGGAAGGGGGAGGAAGGAGGAAGGAAAGGGGGGCCGGCCCCCCTCCCAATTCGGATTGGGCTTGGGGGGGGGCGCCCCCTCCTTTGCTCCCTTCTCCTCTCTCCCACTATGGCCCAATAAGGCCCATATACCTCCCGGGGGGTTCCGGTAACCTCCCGGTGCTCCGGTATATGCCCGATCTCACCCGGAACTATTCCGATGTCCAAATATAGTCGTCCAATATATCGATCTTTATGTCTCGACCATTTCGAGACTCCTCGTCATGTCCGTGATCATATCCGGTACTCCGAACTACCTTCGGTACATCAAAACACATAAACTCATAATACCGATCGTCACCTAACGTTAAGTGTGCGGACCCTACGGGTTCGAGAACTATGTAGACATGTCCGAGACTCATCTCCGGTCAATAACCAATAGCGGAACCAGGATGCTCATATTGATTCCTACATATTCTACGAAGATCTTTATCGGTCGAACCGCATAACAACATACGTTGTTCCCTTTGTCATCGGTATGTTACTTGCCCGAGATTCGATCGTCGGTATCTAAATACCAAGTTCAATCTCGTTACCGGCAAGTCTCTTTACTCGTTCCGTAATGCATCATCCCGCAACTAACTCATTAGTCACATTGCTTGCAAGGCTTATAGTGATGCGCATTACCGAGAGGGCCCAGAGATACCTCTCTGACAATTGGAGTGACAAATCCTAATCTCGGTCTATGCCAACTCAACAAACACCATCGGAGACACCTGTAGAGCACCTTTATAATCACCCAGTTACGTTGTGACGTTTGGTAGCGCACAAAGTGTTCCTCCGGTATTCGGGAGTTGCATAATCTCATAGTTATAGGAACATGTATAAGTCAGGAAGAAAGAAATAGCAACATACTAAAAGATCATGTGCTAAGCTAACGGAATGGGTCAAGTCAATCACATCATTCTCTAATGATGTGATCCCGTTAATCAAATGACAACTCCTGTCTATGGCTAGGAAACTTAAGCACCTTTGATTCAACGAGCTAGTCAAGTAGAGGCATACTAGTGACACTCTGTTTGTCTATGTATTCACACATGCACTAAGTTTCCGGTTAATACAATTCTAGCATGAATAATAAACATTTATTATGATATAAGGAAATATAAATAACAACTTTATTATTGCCTCTAGGGCATATTTCCTTCAACTAACTCATTAGTCACATTGCTTGCAAGGCTCATAGTGATGTGCATTACCGAGAGGGCCCAGAGATACCTCTCCGACAATCGGAGTGACAAATCCTAATCTCGATCTATGCCAACTCAACAAATACCATTGGAGACACCTGTAGAGCACCTTTATAATCACCCAGTTACGTTGTGACGTTTGTTAGCACACAAAGTGTTCCTCCGGTATTCGGGAGTTGCATAATCTCATAGTCGTAGGAACATGTATAAGTCATGAAGAAAGAATAGCAACATACTAAACGATCAAGTGCTAAGCTAACGAAATGGGTCAAGTCAATCACATCATTCTCTAATGATGTGATCCCGTTAATCAAATGACAACTCATGTCTATGGCTAGGAAACTTAACCATCTTTGATTCAACGAGCTAGTCAAGTAGAGGCATACTAGTGACACTCTGTTTGTCTATGTATTCACACATGTACTAAGTTTCCGGTTAATACAACTCTAGCATGAATAATAAATATTTATCATCATATAAGGAAATATAAATAACAACTTTATTATTGCCTCTAGGGCATATTTCCTTCATTTAGGAGGGGGTCTACTGAAGCAGAAGTGTTATTTATTACAATTCCTTTGCTATTTCTCAGTATCTATTTTCTGAATCCCAGTTTTTGTTTGATTATTAATCGATGAGGCAAAAGCTTATGCTTCTGTTTCGAAATCATAGTTTTGTTTTTCAAAGTCATATAAAAGCTTGAGAAGTGTGCAGAGCATTCAAATGCAAGAACAAAATTTAGGTAAAATATTCCTCTAATCCTCTTCCAAGATATTGTGTCTTTGCTAACTTGATGACCGCATGCTAATAGTCAGTTGTTGCTAATAGCCGAGGAGGAAGGGCAGGGGCGCGACAGCCTCAATGGTGGCCCTCCAGAGGCCATGGTATCCGGCGAGAGGCGGTGCACGGCGCCGACGCTAGCCTATGGGGCTGCGGCAACTTAGCTGCGGGAGCTCGGTTGTTTGGATACGTTTGGATCGCCGGGCAAAGGTTGAGCATTTTGGGTATGTTTGGATCGCTACCAAACCTGGTCTTACAAAATATTGGCATGATTTATCCCGCTGTTAGCTAGATCTGAATTATAACTTACCAAATAATTGATTCTTTGTGTTTTGAGAACACATGCATGTTAATTCCGTGAAGCATATATAGAATTTTGAACTTGTTGGATCCTTAGTTCCTGAACTTTGAACACGATTGATCATCTGTCATTTTTGTTGGTTAGAGCTTGAAATTGCATCCATCCATCTTGTTGACAGTACATGTATTAGACTGACGAGTCAACAAAGCTGATGCATGCTGTATATTAAGTCTGATGTTATTACCTTGAATAATATATATATAAACTATGTCGACTGAAAATTCAGTTAGTCTGGCTTGCAACGATACTATTGTAAGTTCCATTGCATGTTATACTCCAGTAACATATCGAATTAGCACATGGAGCTTATAGACAGAGATTGGGTACAGAGATTGGGTTTAATACTTGCATCTATACAAGGCCACTAACAGTAATCGAGACATAAATTAATGATGTTTTCTCGTACTAGCAACTTATTTAATATTTGCATGCATGTAGTCAAAATGGCACTGTGCTACTTCCTTTCCATTCCTTCCTTGCATGTATGCAGACATATTAATAAATCCGGTTAACGAAAAGAAAATTTGGCTTTCAAAGCAGTCATTAAATTTTACCTTGGTACATGTAATCTGAATTTGTGGCCTTGTATAAGGGAATGGAGGGAGTATCTTTTGTTGACTCATCACTAAAACTTTGAATTTCAGTACCAAACCACACACATACCAATATATGTTGCCAAATGTTTTGAAGTCTTTTGGCTTCAACCAAATGGAAACCTATGATTTTGCCAGAAAAAGGTAGGTGACATGGCTACAAACCAAACAACGAGACTTTCCAATATCTGGGTCATGCCCTTGGTTTGGCCATGCCAAATTTTGGCAATGCTACATGGGGCTCAAACCAAACATACCCATTATTATTCCATGTCTAGATGTAAACTGAGTTTTTGATGTCTTGTTCTTTGGGTTTTGATTGTTCTCTTAACAAATAGGATGAGAATCATGTAGGCCATTGAATTTTAAAGAATCTTACCATCGCTTATCAATGTCTTTGAAAGTTGATGTTTCCTGTCCAGTGTTGATTCACAGCTGCATATGGCATCCTCTCAGCATAATGGGATACAGACACCATTTCAGAACCTAGCGAACACTGGAAATTCAGGTAATTATATATCACCTATTCTTGCCTATGTCATCCCCGTATCTTCACGGACACCGGCCATTAGTGGATAATTACTTCAGCAATAGATAAATGGTAGGTCTCTTTGCTAGACTGGGTAATATTCAATTACTTCAGCATTAAAGTAATGCTAAGAGTGTCTTCTACATAATGAAGATGTCATTTTAATTCTCTTTAGTTTGGCTTCACCGGAATATCTAACCTTTTGTCTTCAAGTGGCATTTGTGTTTCAGTAAAGTATGCGTAAGTTCTTGCTAAGATAGTGGTGATCCTATAGTGTGGTGTCTCTGTTCATCAAGCTCTGGTATTGAAGTTACATTTTGCATGTATTCTTGTGCAAACAGAGTTACCAGTGTTGCAGAAGCAAGCACAGTTATTCTTGTGCAAACCTGATTATCTACTCATGTATATCATCATTGTTACAGCTAATTGGTGTTAGGATGATCTCCACCGTGTGGGCCCAACGGCCCACCGGGCCCTTAGATCCGCGCCCTGATCGGGGGCGCTCAGCCCACTATGGGTGACGGGCCCCTGTCACCTGCACTATATAAAGAGGTGGGGGACGGCGGCTCGCATTACGAGGTTCGTCGCGATGCCGTACACCCCACCTACATCCCGTACCGATCTAGGGTTAGTGCAGTGCTGATGGGAAGCGCCGCAACCACTTCGCCCACGATCTGCCATCACCACCGCCGCCATTCACCATGGCCAACCCATCGAGCTCATCAATCCAAGGAAAAGGTAAAGACTACTGTGAATCCTTAACCCTAACCGATCCAGAGGACTCAACAATTGGAACAACTACAAGCAATGCATCAGCTAATTGGAACATCAAGCAAGCAATGATGATATACATCACATTGCTACATGCTATAGATTCAGCAAAGTCCAGATTCTGTATCCAACACACTGTTGCTTCAAGC
Organism: Aegilops tauschii subsp. strangulata; assembly: GCF_002575655.3. NCBI lineage: Eukaryota > Viridiplantae > Streptophyta > Magnoliopsida > Poales > Poaceae > Aegilops > Aegilops tauschii. The sequence goes on along the minus strand of NC_053039.3, from coordinate 71,654,751 downwards.
TTCAGGTTCAGGCGCTGATGGCAAAGTGAACAAAACATGTATCTATAACATGTCGGGTGTGTCTCAACTGCCACAAGATGCCGACCATCATCAACATCGCCAACACCGAACACCAACGACGACCTGGGAAGCTACAGACGGCAGTAGCAGCAATGCAGGCAGTGGCCTAGGGCAGTGCAAGGGGCGACTGGGATGAGCACGGCAGGAGCTATCACGAGCAGTAGGTCCGGAAGAAGTGGAGGAGCTAGCAGCCAGGAATATCGGAGGCGGCAGCGGCCGGTAGCAGTGCGGGCGGCAAAAAACAAAAGGAGTGTTGAGTTCATGAATTGGCCCAAGGATGTCACCTGTAGACTTAGAGCATCTACAATCGGACCTTTCAAACCCGCCTCATACGTTCGGGCGGGCCGCCCGATCACTGCCCGGTCACGATTTTTTTGACCCAGATGGGCCTCTTAAACGGCCCTCAAACGCCCGGACTGACCGGCACCCCCCATATCCAGCTCAAATATGGGGCGGATATTGACCTGACGACGTGGCCCCATACAGACTCGCCGGAAAACCCGATGATCCAACGGGTGCCTCGACCGTCGCCGCGGTGTAACCGCCGCGTGGCGCCGCCCGAGGCCGTAGCCGGCTATTTAAGCCGGCCGACGCCCCCAGCCCTAGCACATCCGCCTCTTCCCTCCCTCCGCCGAGCCTGTTAGCCATGCCCCCACGCCTCCGCTAGTACACGATCCAGCACCGTCTCTTCCTCCTTGAGCAGGTCCGGATCCATAGGGAAGCGAGGCTACCTCTGTAACCGGAGGAGGATTTTCGAGGAGATCGAGGAGGAGATGCCGGGGAAGGAGGAAGAGGAGGAGGAGCAAGAGCCGGTGGAGGAGGAGCAGGAGTAGGAGCCGGAGCCGGCGGAGGAGGAGCAGGAGCCCGCGAAGGAGGAGGAGGAGGCGCCGCCATGGATGTGGGAGAGGAGGAGGTGCCAACGATGGAGGAGGACGTGGGCGTGCTGCGGGAGCAGCACGCCATCCTGAACTCCATCCGCTCGGAGTCGGCTACGGAGGCTAGACGTCGCCGTCGGTAACAGATGGAGGCGGCGCTGGCGGCTCCGGCCATCGTTGACAACGATGAAATTTGAATAGTATAAAACGTAGTGCGCAACTATATATTTTGTATGCTTTTGCATGGATTTAGGAAATGAATATGGAAGAGTTGTATGTGAAGAAGGAAATATGGAACATGCCCGGTCATTACCTGTGGACGCGCCCGGACGCGTCCGCGGGCGTTTGAGGGGCCGGATTTTCCAAGTCCGGCTGTAGATTCTCTTACAGTTGGGTTGGGAATGCCAGCGTTCATGTTCGCGCTGGTTCGCTCACGACTCACAATTTTTCTATGCAGCATCTCTAACATGGTGTAGATGTATAAATAACCGACTTTTACATGTAAATGTAAATGTATTTTTGTATTTAAGTTTTGCTCTAGATGTAAAATACAACCTTCGATGATGTACATATGCATCACTTGGGCATCTGGAGTACAATTCGAGCAAAACATGCGGATCATTCCTGCGCCGCGCCTTACTTTTCGCCTTCCGCTGTCGTCGGATCCTCATGGACGCCTCCTCCAACCCTGCGGCCGCCAAGGCCGTTCCAACGCTCCTTGCCATGGCCGCCTCCGTGTTTGTCGCGCCGCCGGTCCCGCCAAGGCCGCTCTCCTTGCCATGGGCGCCTCCGAGTCTGCCGCTAGTCCCGCCGCCTCCACCATGCTTGTTCAAGTTATTAAAGAAACACAATTCTTGTATATTTCTCCAAAAATGATTATATATACCGTAGACATTAAGCTGTTCCTAACATGACATATACTATGACTAAATTTGTACATAAACTTAAAGTGTCCTCCGCAATAAGTAAAGATTACCCTTTTATGGATTCTATGTTCGTAAACACATGAATTCCTTATGTCATTTCTGATGCATGTATAGGTTTTGACCACTTAGCAGTAGTAAGTTCGTATCATAATTAGTTTATTTTACTCCACACATACGTCATATTCCGATCTTAAAAACATGCATCTCATGAAAGAGATGAGCTTCGCCCCACTGGCTTGAAATAGTCTTTCGTCCCGCTTTATTGATAAACCAATCAACCGGTTCATACAAGGAGTACCACAACACTGAAATAAAAGTCTGTTGGAACCAAAACAAATCAAGTGGTTGCCGGCGAAGAGAGGCACCGAGCGGTGTCATGATGTGAGTCCAACATCCGCCACAAAAGGCCGCAGTCCCGCTGCCTAACCAGCGGGTGCCAGTGCTGCAAGAACGCAAGAAATTTAAGTATGAGTCAGAGGCCTGGCAGAGAACGACCCGCTCAATCACCATCTTATCACGCGTCATCCAAAGAGTCCAAGCTAGCCGCAAAAACAAGTCAGAATAGCCGCCTCTTCCTCTCAGCCTGAATTGCTCTAGCCTGGTGGAAGCCTACGCGATCCTGGACCTCCCAGTCTGGTCCTAGTGCATCTCGGACAAAGGACCACAACACCCGAGTTGCCGTGCAGGAGAAGAGGATGTGGGTCGTTGTTTCTGAAACCCCACACAAAGGATAGAGCCCATCACATGGGCCATGTCTCTTAAGCACTTTTGTGCCCGAAGGTAGGCGACCCCTCTGCAATTGCCACACAAAATTTTTAACCTTCAGGGGGAGTGACGCCTTCCATATAGGCGCCACCCAAGTAATAGTCGGCCTACGGCACAGAGCATGATATGATAGGCCGAGGCAACCGAAAAATCTCCCGAGGGAGTGCGGCTCCAAGAAGCGGAGTCCGAGGCATCTGCGAGCATGGGACGGGTGAATGCTAGGAGGGTGGTGCCGGTTTCCATCACCTCTACAGGTCCAAATGAGCGACAGAACAAGACGTTAGGGAACTTATCAGCACATTTTCCTCAAATTACTATATCAATCCCAGAACCGCAAATGCATAGACGCATGTGATAAGAGAGAAATACCCATGTCAACAATGTGATGATGTTTCCGCTCGGCGGAACCATTTTGCTGGTGTGTGTGTGTGTGTGGGCAAGATACGTGATGTGTGATGCCAAGTTGACGGAAAAAGGTATTGCTAAGTTTCTCGTATTCCCCACCCCAGTCAGATTGAACGCATATGAGTTTGCGAGATAGTAAACGTTCAACATGGGCAAGAAAATCATGAAAAACATCAAACACATCACAAGATAGATCCACACAAATTTACTATAATCATCGATAAATGAAACATAGTACTGGAACCCACCAGAGGAAGTCTTGGCAGGTCCCCACACATCCGAGAAAACAATTTTTAATGGAAACGAGGAAACACTTGAAGATCTAGGAAAAGGTAACTGATGTGCTTTGCCTTGTTGACAAGCATTACACACATGCGTCAGAGACCAACTAGAAGAGGAAAATTTATTGGACGCCAAAACATGTTGAACGACTTGTGTGGATGGGTGGCCGAGCCTAGCATGCCAATCTTCAGCAGAGAGCCGAACCGAAAATAGAGCACGAAAGGGTGAGGGCCGAATAGGGTAGAGTCCATTTTCACATCTGCCTTGAAGAAGGACCCTCTTGGTGATCAAATCCTTCATAAGAAAACGAGTAGGGTAATATTTTAGATAAGCATGATTATCAATGGCAAGACGATTAACAGAGAGAAGATTTTTATCTGCATTGGGAACATGTAAGACGTTGCGAAGTTTAAGGTTGGCAGAAGGAGTAGGGAGGATTGCATGACCACGATGAGCTATGGGCAAACCTGAGCCGTCGGCGGTGTGGATGCGGTCCCGCCCTGGGTACTTCTCCCTTATGGTGAGGCGATCCAGATCCAAGGTGATGTGGTCGGACGCCCCCGTGTCAGTGAACCAGGTCGGGTCACCAAGGATAGACGGCGGAGAGGCAGCCGCTAGGCCGGCCATCTTGGAGTGTTGGGGTTGAAACGCATGATTGTAGCGATGCCCACATTCCCAAGCATAGTGCTGAAGGAAATATGCCCTAGAGGCAATAATAAAGTTGTTATTTATATTTCCTTATATCATGATAAATGTTTATTATTCATGCTAGAATTGTATTAACCGAAAACTTAGTACATGTGTCAATACATAGACAAACAGAGTGTCACTAGTATGCCTCTACTTGACTAGCTCGTTGAATCAAAGAAGGTTATGTTTCCTAACCATAGACATGAGTTGTCATTTGATTAACGGGATCACATCATTATAGAATGATGTGATTGACTTGACCCATTCCGTTAGCTTAGCATTTGATCGTTTAGTATATTGCTATTGCTTTCTTCATGACTTATACATGTTCCTATGATTATGAGATTATGCAACTCCCGAATACCGGAGGAACACTTTGTGTGCTACCAAACGTCACAACGTAACTGGGTGATTATAAAGGTGCTCTACGGGTGTCTCCGATGGTACTTGTTGAGTTGGCATAGATCGATATTAGGATTTGTCACTCTGAATGTCGGAGAGGTATCTCTGGGCCCTCTCGGTAATGCACATCACTATAAGCCTTGCAAGCAATGTAACTAATGAGTTAGTTGCGGGATGATGCATTACGGAACGAGTAAAGAGACTTGCCGGTAACGAGATTGAACTAGGTATTGAGATACCGACGATCGAATCTCGGGCAAGTAACATACCGATGACAAAGGGAACAACGTATGTTGTTATGCGGTTTGACCGATAAAGATCTTCATAGAATATGTAGGAGCTAGTATGAGCATCCAGGTTCCGCTGTTGGTTATTGACCGGAGACATGTCTCTGTCATGTCTACATAGTTCTCGAACCCGTAGGGTCCGCACGCTTAACGTTCGGTGACGATCTGTATTATGAGTTTATGTGTTTTGATGTACCGAAGATAGTTCAGAGTCCCGGATGTGATCACAGACATGATGAGGAGTCTCGAAATGGTCGAGACATAAAGATTGATATATTGGACGACTATATTCGGACACCGGATGAGTTCCGGGGGTCACCGGATATTTATCACAGTGCCGGGGGGTTATCGGAACCCCCGGGGGATCTAATGGGCCAACATGGGCCTTGTGGGAGAGAGAGAGAGGAGAGGGCCTAGGGATGGCCGCACCCCCCCTCCTTGGGTGTCCGAATTGGACAAGGAGGGGGGCGGCGCCCCCTCTTTCCTCCCTCTCTCCCTCTCCTTCCTTCCCCCTTCCCCCTTCCTTGTTGGACTAGGAAAGGGGAGTCCTACTCCCACTAGGAGGAGGACTCCCCCCTCTCCTTGGCGCGCCCCAAGGCCGGCCGGCCTCCCCCTTGCTCCTTTATATACGGGGGCAGGGGGCACCCTAGGACACACAAGTTGATTGTTCCAAGCCGTGTACGGTGCCCCCTCCACCATATTCCACCTCGGTCATATCATTGCAGTGCTTAGGCGAAGCCCTGCGCTGGTAGCTTCATCATCACCGTCATCACGCCGTCGTGATGACGAAACTCTTCCTCGACACTCTGCTGGATCGTGAGTTCGTGGGACGTCACCGAGCTGAATGTGTGCAGGTCGCGGAGGTGTCGTACGTTCGGTACTAGGATTGGTCGATCGTGAAGACGTACGACTACATCAACCGCGTTGTCATAACGCTTCCGCTTACGGTCTACGAGGGTACGTGGACAACACTCTCCCCTCTCGTTGCTATGCATCACCATGATCCTGCGTGTGCGTAGGATTTTTTTGAAATTACTACGTTTCCAAACAGTAGCATCCGAGCCAGGTTTATGCGTAGATGTTATATGCACGAGTAGAACACAAGTGAGTTGTGGGTGATACTAGTCATACTGCTTACCAGCATGTCATACTTTTATTCGGCGGTATTGTTGGATGAAGCGGCCCGGACCGACATTACGCGTACGCTTACGCGAGACTGGTTCTACCGACGTGCTTCGCACACAGGTGGCTGGCGGATGTCAGTTTCTCCAACTTTAGTTGAATCGAGTATGGCTACGCCCGGTCCTTGTTGAAGGTTAAACAGCACATACTTGACGAAATATCGTTGTGGTTTTGATGCGTAGGTAAGAACCGTTCTAACTTGTTTTTGCAGGGATGTTGTGATGTGATATGGTCAAGAAATGATGCTAAATTTTATTGTATGAGATGATCATGTTTTGTGACAGAGTTATCGGCAACTGGCAGGAGCCATATGGTTGTCGCTTTATTGTATGAAATGCAATCGCCATGTAATTGCTTTACTTTATCACTAAGCGATAGCGATAGTCGTAGAAGCAATAGTTGGCGAGACGACAATGATGGTACGATGGTGATCAAGGTGTCGCGCCGGTGATGATGGTGATCATGACGGTGCTTTGGAGATGGAGATCAAAGGCACAAGATGATGATGTCCATATCATGATACTTATATTGATTGCATGTGATGTTTATCCTTTATGCATCTTTTTTTGTTTAGATCGACGGTAGCATTATAAGATGATCTCTCACTAAATTTCAAGGTACAAGTGTCCTCCCTGAGTATGCACCGTTGCGAAAGTTCATCGTGCCGAGACACCACGTGATGATCGGGCGTGATAAGCTCTACGTTCACATACAACGGGTGCAAGCCAGTTTTGCACATGCAGAATACTCGGGTTAAACTTGACGAGCCTAGCATATGTAGATATGGCCTTGGGACACTGAGACCGAAAGGTCGAGCGTGAATCATATAGTAGATATGATCAACATAGTGATGTTCAACATTGAAAACTACTTCATCTCACGTGATGATCGGATATGGTTTAGTTGATATGGATCACGTGATCACTTAGATGATTAGAGGGATGTCTATCTAAGTGGGAGTTCTTAAGTAATTTGATTAATTGAACTTTAATTTATCATGAACTTAGTACCTGATAGTATTTTGCATGTCTATGTTGTTGTAGATAGATGGCCCGTGCTGTTCTTCCATTGAATTTTAATGCGTTCCTAGAGAAAGCTAAGTTGAAAGATGATGGTAGCAACTACACGGACCGGGTCCATAACTTGATGATTATCCTCACTGCTGCACAGAAGAATTACGTCCTGGAAGCACCGCTAGGTGCCAAACCCGCTGCAGGAGCAACGCCAGATGTTATGAACGTCTGGCAGAGCAAAGCTGATGAGTACTCGATAGTTCAGTGTGCCATGCTTTATAGCTTAGAACCGGGACTTAACGACGTTTTGAACGTCATGGAGCATATGAGATGTTCCAGGAGTTGAAGTTAATATTTCAAGCAAATGCCCGGATTGAGAGATATGAAGTCTCCAATAAGTTCTACAGCTACAAAATGGAGGAGAATAGCTCTATCAGTGAGCATATACTCAAAATGTCTGGGTATAACAATCACTTGATTCAACTGGGAGTTAATCTTCCTGATGATAGTGTCATTGATAGAATTCTTCAATCACTTCCACCAAGCTACAAGAGCTTCGTGATGAACTATAATATGCAAGGGACGGATAAGACAATTCCCGAGCTCTTCGCAATGCTAAAGGCTGCGGAGGTAGAAATCAAGAAAGAGCATCAAGTGTTGATGGTCAACAAGACCACCAGTTTCAAGAAAAAGGGTAAATGGAAGAAGGGGAACTTCAAGAAGAATGGCAAGCAAGTTGTTGCTCAAGTGAAGAAGCCCAAGTCTGGACCTAAGCCTGAGACTGAGTGCTTCTACTGCAAAGGGACTGGTCACTGGAAGCGGAACTGCCCCAAGTATTTGGCCGATAAGAAGGATGGCAAGGTGAACAAAGGTATATGTGATATACATGTTATTGATGTGTACCTTACTAATGCTCGCAGTAGTGCCTGGGTATTTGATACTAGTTCTGTTGCTAATATTTGCAACTCGAAACAGGGACTACGGATTAAGGGAAGATTAGCTAAGGACAAGGTGACGATGCGCGTGGGAAATGGTTCCAAAGTCGATGTGATCGCAGTCGGCACGCTACCTCTACATCTACCTTCGGGATTAGTTTTAGACTTGAATAATTGTTATTTGGTGCCAGCGTTGAGCATGAACATTATATCTGGATCTTGTTTGATGCGAGACGGTTATTCATTTAAATCAGAGAATAATGGTTGTTCTATTTATATGAGTAATATCTTTTGTGGTCATGCACCCTTGAAGAGTGGTCTATTTATATTGAATCTCGATAGTAGTGATACACATATTCATAATATTGAAGCCAAAATATGCAGAGTTGATAATGATAGTGCAACTTATTTGTGGCAGTGCCGTTTAGGTCATATTGGTGTAAAGCGCATGAAGAAACTCCATTCTGATGGACTTTTGGAATCACTTGATTATGAATCACTTGGTACTTGCGAACCATGCCTCATGGGCAAGATGACTAAAACGCCGTTCTCCGGAACAATGAAGCGAACAACAAATTTGTTGGAAATCATACATACTGATGTATGTGGTCTGATGAATGTTGAGGCTCGCGGCGGGTATCGTTATTTTCTCACCTTCACAGATGATTTGAGCAGATATGGGTATATCTACTTGATGAAACATAAGTCTGAAACATTTGAAAAGTTCAAACAATTTCAGAGTGAAGTGGAAAATCATCGTAATAAGAAAATAAAGTTTCTACGATCTGATCGTGGACGAGAATATTTGAGTTACGAGTTTGGTCTTCATTTGAAACAATGCGGAATAGTTTCGCAACTCACGCCACCCGGAACACCACAGCGTAATGGTGTGTCCGAACGTCGTAATTGTACTTTACTAGATATGGTGCGATCTATGATGTCTCTTATTGATTTACCGCTATCGTTTTGGGGTTATGCTTTAGAGACGGCTGCATTCACGTTAAATAGGGCACCATCTAAATCCGTTGAGACGACACCTTATGAACTGTGGTTTGGCAAGAAACCAAAGTTGTCGTTTCTTAAAGTTTGGGGCTGCGATGCTTATGTGAAAAAGCTTCAACCTGATAAGCTCGAACCCAAATCGGAGAAATGTGTCTTCATAGGATATCCAAAGGAGACTATTGGGTAGACCTTCTATCATAGATCCGAAGGTAAGATATTCGTTGCTAAGAATGGATCCTTTCTTGAGAAGGAGTTTCTCTCGAAATAAGTGAGTGGGAGGAAAGTAGAACATGATGAGGTAACTGTACCTGCTCCCTTATTGGAAAGTAGTTCATCACAGAAATCTGTTCTTGTGACTCCTACACCAATTAGTGAGGAAGCTAATAATGATGATCATGTAACTTCAGATCAAGTTACTACTGAAACTTGTAGGTCAACCAGAGTAAGATCCGCACCAGAGTGGTATGATAATCCTGTTCTGGAGGTCATGTTACTTGACTGACGGTGCACAAAAGTAGGGGCTCTCTTTTGTGCCCCTTTACCTGTGCACGGGCAGTCAGAGCCGCACCCGCGACCACACTTAGCAGGGCAGAGGAGGGAAACAGAAGTGCAAGGCTACCAGGGCAGCGCTCCAACCAAGGGCACAGAAGACGGAGCAATCAGACAGGCTTCCTCCCGGCAAGACCCTTGCCGGGGCGGCCTACACAGCCCCGGCAAGAGTGTTGCCGGGGAAGCTCTCCCTGCGCCAACATCGCAGCCACCCTTGAGCCTGAGAGGTCCGGCACCATCGACAGCATTGGAACCAAGGCTCGGGAAGTGCTTGCATGGTGGCATGCAGATCTTTGTGAAGACAGAGAGCCTACAAATCCTAGATGAGGACCAGAAGACAAGACAATCGCAAGGCTCTTTGCCGAGGATGCCCACGAGGCCCCAACAAGACTCCTTGCCGAAGACACTCGCAAGGCCCCGGCAAGACTCTTGCCGAGGGCGCTCACAAGGCCCCGGCAAGACCCTTGCCGGCAATATACGCGAGACCGCGGCAAGACCTTGCTGCCCCATCGCCGCCCCAGCTCAGCGGCCAACCCACCAACTGAAGCAAGTACCCACGTGGCAGTACGTGGATACTAATCCAACTAGCCAAACACCTGCGTGGTGGCATACGGATCTTCATGAAGACCCTACCACCACGCCAACTCAGCAGCCTGCCAGCCTACATGGCGCTGCATGCCTCGTTGGCCTGGACGCGTGTCGGAGCAAGGCGGAGCAGCGATGGATGGGACGGGCCTCGTTACCGCCCCCGATAAAGCAAGTGGACACCTAAGTAGCGCATTTAATGCACTTTGTCCTGTAATGACAGGCGATAAGCTTGTACACTGTATACCTTTTCACCTCCTGTGTGCCACTGTGGCAGCCCCTTTTGACTATAAAAGGAGGCCCGAGGCGTACTGAAGGAGGATTTGGATCTTTTGGACGACACACGCATCGTAGCTAGTTCAAGAACTCAAGAACACTCAAATATACATCAAAGCAGGACTAGCGTATTACGCATCCTCGTGGCCCGAACCTGGGTAAACGATCCTCGTGCTGGCTTCTAGACCCGCTCTTTCCACAACCTCGCGCCCGCCAACCGTAGCAAAAGCGACCCCAGTGATCCCATAGGTGTCGTTTCCCCCGACATCTTTGGCGCGCCACGTAGGGGGCGCAGTTGTGAAAATTTGGTCTAGTTGGTGCAGCGGCTTCATCGTGGTCGTCACTCCAAGGAAGAAGGCGACCGAACGAGCGGCATCATTTGCGGATGCGGTAAATGCTCGCGCGGCGACAGAAAAGCTAAGTCATGTGAACCTTTGAGTAATTCCTTTGTGTATAAGGTTGTTTTCCTCGGAGATCCTGCTCTTGGTATGAGAAACCTGCACGCGATGGGGGCCTTCCGCTATTGGCAACACCCTTGTTCTGTTTCGAGTCCGCTCAACAGTTCGAGCGGCCGCATCGAGAACGGCAGGGCGGCCTTCCTGCTATTGGCAACGCCCTTGTTCTGTTTCGAGTCCGCTCAACAGTTCAAGCGGCCGCGCTCAGAAAGGCAAGGTGGTTTGCTCGGCCGCAAGCACACCCGGCCGGTTGTTGAGGATCCGTCCTTGAAACGCCACAGCCGGGGTTTACGCGCCGGCAAGCCTATCCAGTTGAGCGTAGGGTGCACATACAAAGAAATATCGAACAGGAAAATAACATGCATCGTTTCAAAGTACTGCAGAGTTATGTTACACCAATTGTTGTTGCGGTTCTAACTAAAGATAAAAGTCGTCTTGGTCATGAACCTGCAGCGGCGATGAGAAACGGGGTGCCTAGTCCCAGCGCTGGCCCTCTATCCTCCGAACTCCATCGACGCGGCTGATGATGGGCTCGATACGCTCTTCGAGCACCGCAAGGTCCACACCCTCCGGCAAGCTCTCCAGCGCGGCGTCGAAGTCGATGTTGGGGTTCTAGTATGCCACCTTGGTGAGGACCTTGGTCAGGGCACCCCGGCAAAGCCTCCGGGCCTCGTTGGCCAGAGAGGTCGCTCTATTGGAACGGAGCTGCTCTAGGGCCTCAAGAACGCCCTTGAAGAACAGGGTCAGCTTGGCATTGGGGCTCGTACCCGCTTCAGGGGAATACCTGAATCTCGACATGCCCATGACGGCTAGCTATGTGGTGAGCCTCTCCGCGACGCCAACGAGGCGGCTGATCCAGAGGTTTTCGCCCTTCACGTAATCCTCTTGGTTGGCGGCGTCATTCCTCCGCAGCTGCTTCTCGTCCTCCAGGGCCTTGGTCAGGGTCTCTTCTCAGGCCCTGACCTCCGAAAGCATCCCCTCAAGACCCTCCAGCTTCAGCTTCAGATCTTTGATGGAGTCATTGGCCTTGGAGAGCAACTCGGCTTTGCCGAGGACTGCGGCGTGTGCCTCCACCAAGGCGCCGTTGAGCATGTCTTTCTCCTTCGCCAGCTCCAGGACCTGTTTCTTCAGGCCATCCCGCTCCACCTCCAGCTCCTTCACCCTGCCGGCATGGACCAGGGCTTGGGCACTGAGCGCCTCCCTGTGCCCCTGCTCCAGCTCCTGGGTCCGCAGCGTGACGAGCTTCTCGACATCCTCATCCTTGCCGCGGAGCGTGGCGGCGTGTGCCTCCTCACGAGCGGCAAGGTCCTCCTCCTGAGAGTTCAGCTCGGCCTGGTGCTGATGTCGAGCGGCCTCGTCCTTGGCGGCCTGTTCCCTCGCCGCCTCTTCGGCTTTCTCGACATCGGCCTGCTTCAGGACGAGCTCCTATTTGCGCTCAGCCAGCAGGTCCTGGGCGACCTTCAGTTCCACGTGGGCTTGGCGGAACCAGGCCTGCGTCTCAATGACGCGTCCCTCGAGATCCGCCTCCACTTTGTCCACCGCCGCCATCTTGGATTTTGCCTTGTCCAGGCGGGCACGGTGAAGCGCCTGGAGCTTCTAGAAGTTGGTGCTCATGGCCCGAAGCAGCTGCTCCTCTTGGGAACCGCCGCCGCCGGCGCTCGGTTCGTCAACGACCTGGAGCCCAGCGGAGGCGAGCGCCTCGTCGTCGAACGCCTCCCCTTCGGTTGGCGCCCTGGTGCTTGCCGTTCCTAGGAGGTAGACGAATAGGTCATCGCCCACCTTCAAGTACTTGCCCAAGCCGGAGGCAGCAAAAGAGGAAGGTTGGTCGTCAACCACCCCCTCCTCGGCAGCGGCCTTGCCGGCCTCTCCGGCAGGCCCCTTGCCGGCCTCCTCGGCAGCGGCCTTGCCGGACTCCCCGGCAGGCTCCTTGGTGGCCTCTTCAGCGGCGGTCTTGGTGGCCTCCTCGGCGGCGATCTTGTTGGCCTCGGCCTCGGCGTCCCTGGCGACCTCCTTGATAACAGTGTCGATATCCTCCCGGTCCACCGAGGAAGGATTTGGATACCAAGAAGAGAGGATGAAACAAGGCCAAGGTCAAGGTTCAATAAGAAAAAGAAAGAGCGAGGACGGGAAGCAAACGACTTACCCGCTTCAAGCTGGGAAGAAGTGGCCCCTCCCCACTAGCATTTGTTGCCAGGGCAGAACCCCCGGTGCCCAAGTTCGCCTCCTCCTCCATATGCATGGGATCGGCGATGGATGCCCTTACTGGGGACGCCCCTTGGGGCGACGCAGTCGAGAGGGGCGGCGTGTTGTGAAGGAAATATACCCTAGAGGCAATAATAAAGTTATTATTTATTTCCTTATATCATGATAAATGTTTATTATTCATGCTAGAATTGTATTAACCGGAAACATAATACATGTGTGAATACATAGACAAACATAGTGTCACTAGTATGCCTCTACTTGACTAGCTCGTTGATCAAAGATGGTTGAGTTTCCTAGCCATGGACATGAGTTGTCATTTGATTAACGGGATCACATCATTAGGAGAATGATGTGATTGACTTGAACCATTCCGTTAGCTTAGCACTTGATCATTTAGTATGTTTCTATTGCTTTCTTCATGACTTATACATGTTCCTATGACTATGACATTATGCAACTCCCGTTTACCGGAGGAACACTTTGTGTGCTACCAAACGTCACAACATAACTGGGTGATTATAAAGGTGCTCTACAGGTGTCTCCGAAGGTACTTGTTGGGTTGGCGTATTTCGAGATTAGGATTTGTCACTCCGATTGTCGGAGAGGTATCTCTGGGCCCACTCAGTAATGCACATCACTATAAGCCTTGCAAGCATTGTAACTAATGAGTTAGTTGCGGGATGATGTACTACGGAACGAGTAAAGAGACTTGACGGTAACGAGATTGAACTAGGTATTAAGATACCGACGATCGAATCTCGGGCAAGTAACATACCGATGACAAAGGGAACAACGTATGTTGTTATGAGGTTTGACCGATAAAGATCTTCGTAGAATATGTAGGAGCCAATATGAGCATCCAGGTTCCGCTATTGGTTATTGACCGGAGATGTGTCTCGGTCATGTCTACATAGTTCTCGAACCCGTAGGGTCCGCACGCTTAACGTTCGGTGACGATTTGTATTATGAGTTTATGTGTTTTGATGTACAGAAGGTAGTTCGGAGTCTCGGATGAGATCGGGGACATGACGAGGAGTCTCTAAATGGTCGAGACATAAAGATCGATATATTGGACGACTATATTCGGACATCGGAAAGGTTCCGAATGATTCGGGTATTTTTCGGAGTACCGGAGAGTTACGGGAATTCGTATTGGGCCTTAATGGGCCATACGGGAAAGGAGAGAAAGGCCCCAAAGGGTGGCCGCACCCCTCCACATGGACTGGTCCGAATTGGAGTAGGGAGGGGGGGGCGCCCCCTTCCTTCCTTCTCCTTCTCCCTTCCCTTTTTCCTATTCCATGTGGGAGGTGGAATCCTACTAGGACTAGGGAGTCCTAGTAGGACTCCACACTTGGGTGCGCCCTATGAGGGCCGGCCTCCTTCTCCCTCCATCCTTTATATACGTGGCCAGGGGGCACCCCATAGACACAACAATTGATCTCTTGATCTCTTAGCCGTGTGCGGTGCCCCCCTCCATCATATTCCACCTCGATCATATCGTAGCGGTGCTTAGGCGAAGCCCTGCGTTGGTAGCAACATCATCAGCGTCATCACGCCGTCGTGCTGATGAAACTCACCCATGAAGCTCTGCTGGATCGGAGTTCGCGGGACGTCATCGAGCTGAACGTGTGTTGAACTCGGAGGTGACGTGCGTTCGGTACTTGGATCGGTCGGATCGTGAAGACGTACGACTACATCAACTGCGTTGTGCTAACGCTTTTGCTTTCGGTCTACGAGGGTACGTGGACACACTCTCCCCTCTCGTTGCTATGCATCACCATGATCCTGTGTGTGCGTAGGATTTTTTTTGAAATTACTACGTTCTCCAACAGTGGCATCCGAGCCTAGTTTTATGCGTAGATGTTATATGCACGAGTAGAACACAAGTGAGTTGTGGGCGATACAAGTCATACTGCTTACCAGCATGTCATACTTTGGTTCGGCAGTATTGTTGGATGAAGCGGCCCGGACCGACATTACGCGTACGCTTACGCGAGACTGGTTCTACCGACGTGCTTTGCACACAGGTGGCTGGCGGGTGTCAGTTTCTCCAACTTTAGTTGAACCGAGTGTGGCTACGCCCGGTCCTTGAGAAGGTTAAAACAGCACTAACTTGACGAACTATCGTTGTGGTTTTTGTTGCGTAGGTAAGAACGGTTCTTGCTCAGCCTGTAGCAGCCACGTAAAACTTGCAACAACAAAGTAGAGGACGTCTAACTTGTTTTTGCAGGGCATGTTGTGATGTGATATGGTCAAGGCATGATGCTATATTTTATTGTATGAGATGATCATGTTTTGTAACCGAGTAATTGCTTTACTTTATCACTAAGCCATATGGTTGTCGCTTTATTGTATGCAATGAAATCGCCCTGTAATTGCTTTACTTTATCACTAAGCGGTAGCGATAGTCATAGAAGCAATAGTTGGCGAGACGACAACGATGCTACGATGGAGATCAAGGTGTCGCGCCGGTGACGATGGTGATCATGACGATGCTTTGAAGATGGAGATCACAAGCACAAAACATGTCATATCACTTATATTGATTGCATGTGATGTTTATCCTTTATGCATCTTATTTTGCTTTGATTGACGGTAGCATTATAAGATGATCTCTCACTAAATTTCAAGATAAAAGTGTCCTCCCTGAGTATGCACCATTGCCAAAGTTCGTCGTGCCGATACACCATGTGATGATCAGGTGTGATAAGCTCTACGTTCATCTACAACGGGTGCAAGCCAGTTTTGCACACGCAGAATACTCAGGTTAAACTTGACGAGCCTAGCATATGCAGATATGGCCTCGGAACACTGAGACCGAAAGGTCGAGCGTGAATCATATAGTAGATATGATCAACATAGTGATGTTCACCATTGAAAATTACTCCATCTCACGTGATGATCGGACATGGTTTAGTTGATATGGATCTCGTGATCACTTAGATGATTAGAGGGATGTCTATCTAAGTGGGAGTTATTAAGTAATATGATTAATTGAACTTTAATTTATCATGAACTTAGTCCTGGTAGTATTAGCATATCTATGTTGTAGATCAATAGCTCGCGTTGCTGCTTCCCTATGTTTTATATATGTTCCTAGAGAAAACTAAGTTGAAAGATGATACTAGCAATGATGCGGACTGGGTCCGTGATCTGAGGATTATCCTCATTGCTGCACAGAAGAATTATGTCCTTGATGCACCACTAGGTGATAGACCGATTGCAGGAGCAACTGCAGACGTTGTGAACGTTTGGCAAGCTCGATATGATGACTACTTGATAGTTTAGTGCACCATGCTTTACGGCTTAGAATCGGGGCTTCAAAGATGTTTTTTGAAACGCCACGGAGCATATGAGATGTTCCAAGAGTTGAAATTAGTATTTCATACTCATGCCCGTGTCGAGAGGTATGAGACCTCTGACAGTACTTTGCCTACAAGATGGAGGAGAATTGCTCAGCTAGCGAGCATGTGCTTAGAATGTCTGAGTACTACAATCACTTGAATCAAGTGGGAGTTAACCTTCCAGATAAGATAGTGATTGGCAGAGTTCTCTAGTCACTATCACCAAGTTACTAGAACTTCGTGATGAACTATAATATGCAAGGGATAATGGGAACGATTCCCAAGCTCTTCGTGATGCTGAAATCGACGAAGGTAGAAATCAAGAAAAACATCAAGTGTTGCTGGTTGACAAGACCACTAGTTTCAAGAAAAAGGGCAAAGGGAAGAAGGGGAACTTCAAGAAGAACGGCAAGCGAGTTGCTGCTCAAGTGAAGAAGCCCAAGTCTGGACCTAAGCCTGAGACTAAGTGCTTCTACTACAAAGGGACTGGTCACTAGAAGTGGAACTGCCCTAGATACTTGGCGGATAAGAAGGATGGCATAGTGAACAAAGGTATATTTGATATACATGTTATTGATGTGTACTTTACTAGTGTTTATAGCAACCTCTTAGTATTTGATACTAGTTCAGTTGCTAAGATTAGTAACTCGAAACGGGAGTTGCAGAATGAGCAGAGACTAGTTAAGGGTGAAGTGACGATGTGTGTTGGAAGCAGTTCTAAGATTGATATGATCATCATTGCACACTCCCTATACTTTCGGGATTAGTGTTGAACCTAAATAAGTGTTATTTGGTGTTTGCGTTGAGCATGAATATGATTTGATCATGTTTATTGCAATACGGTTATTCATTTAAGTTAGAGAATAATTGTTGTTCTGTTTACATGAATAAAACCTTCTATGGTCATACACCCAATGAAAATGGTTTGTTGGATCTCGATCGTAGTGATACACATATTCATAATATTGAAGCCAAAAGATGCAAAGTTAATAATGATAGTGCAACTTATTTGTGGCACTGCCGTTTAGGTCATATTGGTGTAAAGCGCATGAAGAAAATCCATGCTGATGGGCTTTTGGAATCACTTGATTATGAATCAGTTGATGCTTGCGAACCATGCCTCATGGGCAAGATGACTAAGACTCCGTTCTCCGGAACAATGGAGCAAGCTACTGACTTATTGGAAATAATACATACCGATGTATGCGGTCCGATGAGTGTTGAGGCTCGCGGCGGGTATCGTTATTTCCTGACCTTCACAGATGATTTGAGCAGATATGGGTATATCTACTTAATGAAACTGAAACAGTTGAGAAGTTCAAAGAATTTCAGAGTGAAGTGGAGAATCATTGTAACAAGAAAATAAAAGTTTTTCTGCGATTTGATCGCAGAGACGAATATTTGAATTACAAGCTTGGCCTTCAATTAAAACAATGTGGAATAGTTTCACAAACTCATGCCACCTGGAACACCACAGCATAATGGTGTGTTCGAACGTCATAACCGTACTTTATTGGATAGTGCAATCTATGATGTATCTTACCGATTTATCACTATCGTTCTGGGGTTATGCATTAGAGACAGCTGCATTCACATTAAATAGGGCACCGTCTAATCCGTTGAGACGACACCGTATGAGCTATGGTTTAGCAAGAAACCTAAGCTGTCGTTTCTTAAAGTTTGGGGATACGATGCTTATGTGAAAAAGTTTCAACCTGATAAGCTCGAACCCAAATCGGAGAAGTGCGTCTTCATAGGATACCCAAAAGAAAATGTTGGGTACACCTTCTATCACAGATCCAAAGGTAAGATATTTGTTGCTAAGAATGGATCCTTTCTTGAGAAGGAGTTTCTCTCGAAAGAAGTGAGTGGGAGGAAAGTAGAACTTGATGAGGTAACTATACCTGCTCCCTTATTGGAAAGTAGTTCATCACAGAAATTTGTTCCTGTGACTCCTACACCAATTAGTGAGGAAGCTAATGATGATGGTCATGTAACTTCAGATCAAGTTACTACCGAACCCCGTAGGTAAATCAGAGTGAGATCCGCACCAGAGTGGTACGGTAATCCTGTTCTGGAGGTCATGTTACTTGACCATGACGAACCTACAAACTATGAGGAAGCGATAATGAGCCCAGATTCCGCGAAATGTCTTGAGGCCATGAAATCTGAGATGGGATCTATGTATGAGAACAAAGTGTGGACTTTGATTGACTTGCCCGATGATCGGCAAGCCATAGAAAATAAATGGATCTTCAAGAGGAAGACGGACGCTGATAGTAGCGTTACTATCTACAAAGCTAGACTTGTCAAAAAAGGTTTTTGACAAAGTTCAAGGTGTTGACTACGATGAGATTTTCTCACTCGTAGCGATGCTTAAGTCTGTCCGAATCATGTTAGCAAATTGCCACATTTTATGAAATCTGGCAAATGGATGTCAAAACTACATTCCTTAATGGATTTCTTAAAGAAGAGTTGTATATGATGCAACCAGAAGGTTTTGTCGATCCTAAAGGTGCTAACAAAATGTGCAAGCTCCAGCGATCCATCTATGGACTGGTGCAAGCATCTCGGAGTTGGAATATACGCTTTGATGAGTTGATCAAAGCATATAGTTTTATACAAACTTGTGGTGAAGCCTGTATTTACAAGAAAGTGAGTGGGAGCACTACAGCCTTTCTGATAAGTATATGTGAATGACATATTGTCGATCGGAAATGATGTAGAATGTTCTATAAAGCATAAAGGAGTGTTTGAAAGGAGTTTTTCAAAAAAAGACCTCGGTGAAGCTGCTTACATATTGAGCATCAAGATCTATAGAGATAGATCAAGACGCTTGATAATTTTTTTCAATGAGTACATACCTTGACAAGTTTTTGAAGTAGTTCAAAATGGAACAGTCAAAGAAAGAGTTCTTGCCTGTGTTGCAAGGTGTGAAGTTGAGTAAGACTCAAAACCCGACCACGGCAGAAGATAGAGAGAGAATGAAAGTCATTCCCTATGCCTCAGCTATAGGTTCTATAAAGTATGCCATACTATGTACCAGACCTATTGTATACCCTGCCCTGAGTTTGACAAGGGAGTACAATAGTGATCTAGGAGTAGATCACTGGACATTGGTCAAAATTATCCGTAGTGTAATAAGGATATGTTTCTCGGTTATGGAGGTGACAAAAAGTTCATCGTAAAGGGTTACGTCGATGCAAGTTTTGGCACTGATCCGGATGACTCTAAATCTCGATCTGGGTACATATTGAAAGTGGGAGCAATTAGCTAGAGTAGCTCCGTGCAGAGCATTGTTGACATAGAAATTTGCAAAATACATACGGATCTGATTTTGGCAGACCCGTTGACTAAACTTCTCTCACAAGAAAAACATGATCACAGCTTTGTACTCTTTGGGTGTTAATCACATGGCGATGTGAACTAGATTGCTGACTCTAGTAAACCCTTTGGGTGTTGGTCACATGACGATGTGAACTATGGGTGTTAATCACATGGTGATGTGAACTATTGATGTTAAATCACATGGCGATGTGATCTAGATTATTGACTCTAGTGCAAGTGGGAGACTGAAGGAAATATGCCCTAGAGGCAATAATAAAGTTATTATTTATTTCCTTATATCATGATAAATGTTTATTATTCATGCTAGAATTGTATTAACCGGAAACATAATACAGGTGTGAATACATAGACAAACGTAGTGTCACTAGTATGCCTCTACTTGACTAGCTCGTTGATCAAAGATGGTTGAGTTTCCTAGCCATGGACATGAGTTGTCATTTGATTAACAGGATCACATCATTACGAGAATGATGTGATTGACTTGACCCATTCTGTTAGCTTAGCACTTGATCGTTTAGTATGTTGCTATTGCTTTCTTCATGACTTATACATGTTCCTATGACTATGAGATTATGCAACTCCCGTTTACCAGAGGAACACTTTGTGTGCTACCAAACGTCACAACGTAACTGGGTGATTATAAAGGTGCTCTACAGGTGTCTCCGAAGGTACTTGTTGGGTTGGCGTATTTCGAGATTAGGATTTGTCACTCCGATTGTCGGAGAGGTATCTTTGGGCCCACTCGGTAATGCACATCACTATAAGCCTTGCAAGCATTGTAACTAATGAGTTAGTTGCGGGATGTCGTATTACGGAACGAGTAAAGAGACTTGCCGGTAACGAGATTGAACTAGGTATTAAGATACCGACAATCGAATCTCGGGCAAGTAACATACCGATGACAAAGGGAACAACGTATGTTGTTATGCTGTTTGACCGATAAAGATCTTCGTAGAATATGTAGGAGCCAATATGAGCATCCAGGTTCCGCTATTGGTTATTGACCGGAGACGTGTCTCAGTCATGTCTACATAGTTCTCGAACCCGTAGGGTCCGCACGCTTAACGTTTGGTGACGATTTGTATTATGAGTTTATGTGTTTTGATGTATCGAAGGTAGTTCGGAGTCTCGAATGAGATCGGGGACATGACGAGGAGTCTCGAAATGGTCGAGACATAAAGATCGATATATTGGACGACTATATTCGGACATCGGAAAGGTTCCGAATGATTCGGGTATTTTTCGGAGTACCGGAGAGTTACGGGAATTCGTATTGGGCCTTAATGGGCCATACGGGAAAGGAGAGAAAGGCCCCAAAGGGTGGCCGCACCCGTCCCCATGGACTGGTCCGAATTGGACTAGGGAGGGGGGCGCCCCCTTCATTCCTTCTCCTTCTCCCTTCCCTTTTTCCTATTACATGTGGGAGGTGGAATCCTACTAGGACTAGGGAGTCCTAGTAGGACTCCACACTTCGGTGCGCCCTATGAGGGCCGGCCTCCTCCTCCCTCCATCCTTTATATACGTGGCCAGGGGCACCCCATAGACACAACAATTGATCTCTTGATCTCTTAGCCGTGTGCGGTGGCCCCCTCCATCATATTCCACCTCGATCATATCGTAGCGGTGCTTAGGCGAAGCCCTACGTCGGTAGCAACATCATCACCGTCATCACGCCGTCGTGTTGACGAAACTCACCCGTGAAGCTCTACTGGATCGGAGTTCGCGGGACGTCCAAGCTGAACGTGTGCTGAACTCGGAGGTGCCGTGCGTTCGGTACCTGGATCGGTCGGATCGTGAAGACGTATGACTACATCAACCGTGTTGTGCTAAAGCTTTTGCTTTCGGTTTACGAGGGTACGTGGACACACTCTCCCCTCTCGTTGCTATGCATCACCATGATCCTATATGTGCGTAGGAAATTTTTTGAAATTACTACGTTCCCCAACATGTTGGGGGTGGCCCTCAGCGGCTCCTCCTGCCGCCGTTCTTCTCCTACGAACCCGGCGAGGTCAGCACCGAGGATTCACACCCCAATGTTCGTCAGTGGAGGAGTGAGTGGTGAGCTTACGCTGGGGGCTGGAGCGGGGGCTGCGCCGGGGGCTGCTGTCCGGGCTACTCTCCACCAACAACGGCGTACGCGAAGTACCCGCCGGGGGCTTGTCGCCCGTCGAGGCCTTGGCCTTCTTCGCTGCCCTCTGGGCCAGTGTCTCCACATCCCTGCAAATATGAAAACAAGTCAAGAAACCGGTGCGGTCTGAAGGGACGGGGGTGATGAAGGGCAAGATGCTTACTCATCCTCCACCTCCTCTTCCGCTGCCTTCCTCTTCCTCCTTGGGCTGAGAGACCCAAGATCAAAGACGACCTCCATGTCGACATCTGCGGGAGGAGGGGAAGGGGATGGAGTCCGGCAACGCTTGGACGAAGAAGAGGCGGTCGCTTTCCTCTTCGCCACCGCGGCCTTCACCGCCTTCTTCGCTGTCGCGGCCCTCGTCAGGCGCACGGACTCTCCCTGGACCTCTTGCCGCTGCTCGGTCCTGCCGGGCCGGACTGGCTCGCCAGAGTTGGCCCGCCGCAGGACACGCCTTTTCCCCGTGGCCGGAGGGTCGTCAGCCTCGGCCTCTTCCTCGGTCGACTCCTCGACCACATCTTCGATGAGAGGGGCCCCGGTGCCGAGACTCCGCCCATCCGGCAAGCTCCTTCTCCTCCACGGCCGCCTCGGCCTCGTCCTCCACGTGGCCGGCGCTGCCAGCCTCCCTGGCAAGCGCCGCCTCCGCCGCCCTGGCGGCGATGTAGTCTAGCTCCTCCTTGGTGGTGTCCTGGATAAGCAGTGGCTCATCGCGGACGTACCTCTCCGACAGGTTGTCGAAGAACTCCTGCACCTACTCCGCCTCCGGCTCGGCCCAATTTGGGTCAAGGCCGTGCGCGTTGAAGTCTGGCATCATGGCGATGATGTCGATTTGGCGAGAGTTGTTGCTCAGCGGGACCACTCCCGCCGGCAACCCGAACAGAGGCCCCTTGACGGCCTTGCCGGCCTTCGCGGCCCTGCCGGCGTCACCCACATTGAGCTGAAAAAGCCTCTGACAAAAATGGGCGTGCCCCATCACCGTGAAGTTGTGCTTCAAGCCAGGGCGAAGCCTCATGATGTCGGCCGCGTTCCTGAAGAGCCAAGCCGGCCTCCCCTTGTTATGCAGTGGGGCGATTCGGCGGCGGATGAAATCAGCCCCAATCATCTCAAGGGTGAGCCCAGCCATGGTGAGGCGATGGATTCTGGTAGTAGAGATCGCGAGCTTCTTGTCGTCGGCATCGGGGTCGCTCCAGTCCTTGCAACGGACTGGCGGGCTCTGACGAACTCGGCAGAACTCCTGCGGATCCTCCTCCTCGATCCATAGCCACCGGCCCTGCCACTCCTCCCACCTCTCCTTCCGGGAGCCCTCCGGATATGTGCCCTTCTCCTAGGTCCGTGGGATCCAGGTGACGCAGCCGGAGATGACACCCCCCGCCTGGATACGGGGATAGAAGTAGTGGCGGAAGAGCGTCGTGCTGGGAAGCATTCCGGCGAAGCCCTCACAGAGGTGGGCAAAGAAGGCCATGCACGCCACGACATTCGGCGTGAAATCAAGAAGATGGAAGCCGTAGGTGTGCATGACATCATTGAAAAAATCGGAGAAAGGGGGGCAGAGCCCGTGGGAGAAGTAGTCAACGAAGAAAGGATACCGATTCGGGTCGGCCTCAGCAAAATCGGCGGGGATGATGTGCGTGGCCGGATGCCTCATCGTCTTCGCCCCCCACAGAGGACTGAAGTAGTCCTTGAGGTGGACCGCATCGACCGTCGAGGGGAAGAGGGCATGCTGCCTCCGAAGCACCGCCAACTCGCTCTCCGGCACCTCCTTCTCCCGGGCGTCCTTGGCCACTCCCTTGCCCTTACTGGTTTTGGGTGCCATGGCGGCCGGGAAAGAGGTGAGGAATTTGGAGCAATGGGAGATTGAGGGCAATGGGGGCGCGGCGGCGGCGGATGAAGGCGGGAGTTTTGGCTTTTTCGCTTGAGGAAGAAAGGGGGACGGCGGTTCCGAAATTGGAGAGACGCGGAGGGTAAATGAGCAGCACGCCTGCAGTTTCCCCTTTTTATGGGGAAGGCGCGGACCACCTCTTTACCATTTACCATGATGTGACGCATGAGGGCAGCAACCGCCCCACGCACGACCCCCACATCGCGCATTCAACGCGGGTCGTGGGAAAGCGCAACCAACGGAGAAGTTACCGCAGTAAAACTCCGCCCCACGTGCCCGCGCACCGTTTTGGGCCTAGCCCAACAACGTGTCGCGCTTATGTGTGGCCCAGGACCGGGGGCTCCTGACGGTGCACAAAAGTAGGGGCTCTCTTTTGTGCCCCTTTACATGTGCACGGGCAGTCAGAGCCGTACCCGCGACCACACTTAGCAGGGCAGATGAGGGAAGCAGAAGTGCAAGGCTACCAGGGCAGCGCTCCAACCAAGGGCACAGAAGACGGAGCAATCAGACAGCCTTCCTCCCGGCAAGACCCTTGTCGGGGCGGCCTACACAACCCCGGCAAGACCCTTGCCAGGGCAGCTCGCCCAGCGCCAACATCGCAGCCACCCTTGAGCCTGAGAGTTCCGGCACCCTAGACAGCATTGGAACCAAGGCTCGGGAAGTTCTTGCATGGTGGCATGCAGATCTTTGTGAAGACAGAGAGCCTACAAATCCTAGATGAGGACCAGAAGACAAGACAATCGCAAGGCTCCTTGCCGAGGATGCCCACGAGGCCCCGGCAAGACTCCTTGCCGAAGACACTCGCAAGGCCCCGGCAAGACTCTTGCCAAGGGCACTCACAAGGCCCTGGCAAGACCCTTGCCGGGGATATATGCGAGACCGCGGTAAGACCTTGCCGCCCCATCGCCGCCCCAGCTCAGCGGCCAACCCACCAACCGAAGCAAGTACCCATGTGGCAGTACGTGGATACTAATCCAACTAGCCAAACACCTGCGTGGTGGCATACGGATCTTCATGAAGACCCTACCACCACGCCAACTCAGCAGCCTGCCAGCCTACGTGGCGATGCATGCCTCGTTGGCCTGGACGCGTGTCGGAGCAAGGCGAAGCGGCGACGGACGGGACGGGCCTCGTTATCGCCCCTGATAAAGCAAGTGGACACCTAAGTAGCGCATTTAATGCACTTTGTCCTGTAATGACAGGCAATAAGCTTGTACACTATATACATTTCCACCTCCTATGTGCCACTGTGGCAGCCCCTTTTGACTATAAAAGGAGGCCCGAGGCGTACTAAAGGAGGATTCGGATCTTTTGGACGACACACGCATCGTAGCTAGTTCAAGAACTCAAGAACACTCAAATATACATCAAAGCGGCCCGAACCTGGGTAAATGATCCTCGTGCTGGCTTCTAGACCCGCTCTTTCCACAACTTCGCGCCCGCCAACCGTAGAAAAAGGGGCCCAAGTGATCCCATAGGTGTCGTTTCCCCCGACATTGACCATGACGAACCTACGAACTATGAGGAAGCGATGATGAGCCCAGGTTCCACGAAATGGCTTGAGGCCATGAAATCTGAGATGGGATCCATGTATGAGAACAAAGTGTGGACTTTGGTTGACTTGCTCGATGATCGGCAAGCCATCGAGAATAAATAATGGATCTTCAAGAAGAAGACTGATGTTGACGGTAATATTACTGTCTACAAAGCTCGACTTGTTGTGAAAGGTTTTCGACAAGTTCAAGGAGTTGACTATGATGAGACCTTCTCACCCGTAGCGATGCTTAAGTCCGTCTGAATCATGTTAGCAATTGCTGCATTTTATGATTATGAAATTTGGCAAATGGATGTAAAGACTGCATTCCTGAATGGATTCCTGGAAGAAGAGTTGTATATGATGCAACCTAAAGGTTTTATCGATCCAAAGGATGCTAACAAAGTATGCAAGCTCCAGCTATCCATTTATGGACTGGTGCAAGCATCTCGGAGTTGGAATAAACGTTTTGATAGTGTGATCAAAGCATATGGTTTTATACAGACTTTTGGAGAAGCCTATATTTACAAGAAAGTGAGTGGGAGCTCTGTAGCATTTCTAATATTATATGTGGATGACATATTGTTGATTGGAAATGATATAGAATTTCTGGATAGCATAAAAGGATACTTGAATAAGAGTTTTTCAATGAAAGACCTCGGTGAAGCTGTTTATATATTGGGCATCAAGATCTATAGAGATAGATCAAGACGCTTAATTGGACTTTCAAAAAGCACACACCTTGATAAAGTTTTGAAAAAGTTCAAAATGGATCAAGCAAAGAAATTTTTCTTGCCTATGTTACAAGGTGTGAAGTTGAGTCAAACTCAATGCCCGACCACTGCAGAAGATAGAGAGAAAATGAAAGGTGTTCCCTATGCTTCAGCCATAGGCTCTATCATGTATGCAATGTTGTGTACCAGACCTGATGTGTGCCTTGCTATTAGTTTAGCAGGGTGGTACCAAAGTAATCCAGGAGGGGATCACTGGACAACGGTCAAGAACATCCTAAAATACCTGAAAAGGACTAAGGATATGTTTCTCATTTATGGAGGTGACAAAGAGCTCGTCGTAAATGGTTACGTTGATGCAAGCTTTGACACTGATCCGGATGACTCTAAGTCACAAACCGGATATGTGTTTATATTCAACGGTGGAGTTGTCAGTTGGTGCAGTTCTAAGCAAAGCGTCATGGCGGGATCTACGTGTGAAGCGGAGTACATAGCTGCTTCAAAAGCAGCAAATGAAGGAGTCTGGATGAATGAGTTCATATCTGATCTAGGTGTCATACCTAGTGCATCGGGTCCAATGAAAATCTTTTGTGACAATACTGGTCCAATTGCCTTGGCAAAGGAATCCATATTTCACAAGAGAACCAAGCACATCAAGAGACGCTTCAATTCCATCCGCGATCAAGTCAAGGAGGGAGACATAGAGATTTGCAACATACATACCGATCTGAATGTTGCAGACCCGTTGACTAAGCCTCTCTCACGAGCAAAACATTATCAGCACCAAGACTCCATGGGTGTTAGAATCATTACTGTGTAATCTAGATTATTGACTCTAGTGCAAGTGGGAGGCTGAGGGAAATATGCCCTAGAGGCAATAATAAAGTTGTTATTTATATTTCCTTATATCATGATAAATGTTTATTATTCATGCTAGAATTGTATTAACCGGAAACTTAGTACATGTGTGAATACATAGACAAACAGAGTGTCACTAGTATGCCTCTACTTGACTAGCTCGTTGAATCAAAGAAGGTTATGTTTCCTAACCATAGACATGATTTGTCATTTGATTAACGGGATCACATCATTAGAGAATGATGTGATTGACTTGACCCATTCCGTTAGCTTAGCATTTGATTGTTTAGTATATTGCTATTGCTTTCCTCATGACTTATACATGTTCCTATGACTATGAGATTATGCAACTCCCGAATACCGGAGGAACACTTTGTGTGCTACCAAACGTCACAACGTAACTAGGTGATTATAAAGGTGCTCTATGGGTGTCTCCGATGGTACTTGTTGGGTTGGCATAGATCGAGATTAGGATTTGTCACTCCAATTGTCGGAGAGGTATCTCTGGGCCCTCTCGGTAATGCACATCACTATAAGCCTTGCAAGCAATGTACTAATGAGTTAGTTGTGGGATGATGCATTACGGAACGAGTAAAGAGACTTGCCGGTAACGAGATTGAACTAGGTATTGAGATACTGACGATCGAATCTCGGGCAAGTAACATACCGATGACAAAGGGAACAACGTATGTTGTTATGTGGTTTGACCGATAAAGATCTTCGTAGAATATGTAGGAGCCAATATGAGCATCCAGGTTCCGCTATTGGTTATTGACCAGAGACATTCTCGGTCATGTCTACATAGTTCTCGAACCCGTAGGGTCCGCACGTTTAACGTTCGGTGACGATTGGTATTATGAGTTTATGTGTTTTGATGTACCGAAGATAGTTCAGAGTCCCAGATGTGATCACGGACATGACGAGGAATCTCGAAATGGTTCAGACGTAAAGATTGATATATTGGATGACTATATTCGGACACCGGATGAGTTCCGGGGGTCACCGGGTATTTATCGGAGTGCCGGGGGGTTATCGGAACCCCCGGGGGATCTAATGGGCCAACATGGGCCTTGTGGGAGAGAGAGGAGAGGGCCTAGGGCTGGCCGCCCCCCCCCCCACCTGGGAGTCCGAATTCGACAAGGAGGGGGGCAGCGCCCCCTCTTTCCTCCCTCTCCCTCTCCTTCCTTCCCCCTTCCTCCTTCCTAGTTGGACTAGGAAAGGGGAGTCCTACTCCCACTAGGAGGAGGACTCCCCCCTCTCCTTGGCGCGCCCCAAGGCCGGCCGGCCTCCCCCCTTGCTCCTTTATATACAGGGGCAGGGGGGCACCCTAGGACACACAAGTTGATTGTTCCGAGCCGTGTGCGGTGCCCCCCTCCACCATATTCCACCTCGGTCATATCGTTGCAGTGCTTAGGCGAAGCCCTGCGCCGGTAGCTTCATCATCACCGTCATCACGCCGTCGTGCTGACGAAACTCTCCCTCGACACTCTGCTGGATCGTGAGTTCGTGGGACATCACCGAGCTGAACGTGTGCAGATCGCGGAGGTGCCGTACTTTCGGTACTAGGATCGGTCTATGGTGAAGACGTACGACTACCTCAACCGCGTTGTCATAACGCTTCCACTTACGGTCTACAAGGGTACGTGGACAACACTCTCCCCTCTCGTTGATATGCATCACCATGATCATGCGTGTGCGTAGGATTTTTTTTGAAATTACTACGTTTCCTAACAAGTGCCCGGGGCCACGACAGAGTTGGCATTGGACGCGGGTGTCAGCACCACCCCCGTAGTCACCACGGTCACCACCACCGCGGTTACCACCGTAGTCACCCTGCTGGCGATTGCTGGCGCGGTCACCGTGATTGTCGTCGCGGTCACCGCGATTGCCACCGCGGTTGTTGTTGTCGTAGTCATCGCAGTCACCTTGATTACCGCGGCCCTACCACGATAATTGCCACGGTTGCCACCGCGATTGTTGTTGTTGTCGTTCTTGTTGCGGGCGACATAGTTGACAGAAGAGCCTCCGGCGTGAAGATGAAGGCAAGCAGCATGGTACTCGCGGCGACGCTCGAAGGAGAGGGCGTGGGAGTAGAGCTCCCCCAGAGTCATCTCGTCAATCCGGGTGGTGACAGCGGTAATGAGAGGCTCATAGTCGCTGTCAAGATCGGTGATGAAGGCGGTGATGACGTCGTCATCCCGCATGGGACGCCCAGCAGCCGCCAGCTGGTCGGCGTAGGAGCGGATCTTGGCGAAATAATCCACCATGGAGAGATTGGCCTTGCGGAAGTTGGCCATATCGAGCTTGATCTGCACAACACTAGCACGGCAGTGGGCAGAGTACATCTCCTCAAGGTGCGCTCAGATGGCGCGAGAGGTGTCAAAGCGAATAACCTGCTGGAGGACATCATCCGTGAGGGAGGAGAGCAGGTAGCTAAGAACAATCTGGTCCTGACGGTACCAGACGGCATACTCGGGATTGAGCGCACGTTCCCCCTTGTCATCGGGTGGAAGGAGCCGAGGGGGAGTGGGAGAAGTGACATCAATGTAGCCGGTGACATTGGCGATGCGGAGAGGAGGAAGAATTTGTGCTTTCCACAAGAGGTAGTTGGAGGTGGTGAGTTTGGCCGTGATGAGGCCGGGAGAGAGAGGTGGAACAGAAGAGGTGGATGGCGCCGAGAGGGAAGCCGGCAGAGCAAGGGAGGTCATGGCCGAGGAAGCCATGGCGCCAGCGGAAGGAGAACCCATCGAGTAGTTATGCGAGAGGGCCTGATACCATGTGAAACTAGGAGATGTAGATTAGATTGGCTCACCTGGAACGGCGGCCTTGAGCTCATTATATACTCAGCCAACTAGGGCTGCGGCGGTGCCGGATATACATCAAGAGTCGTTACAGAGGATATACAAAACCCTAGATACTAACAACCATCTTATCCCAACAACATACGGTTTAACACTTGGTTCCCTTCTACTACCTCTGTCCTGGTTTATTGGTCACCTTTGTAATTTGTATCCTCCAAAAAATTGACTTTGAACAATTATACTGCTTGGGCTTTAATAGGCTTAAGCCTACCCTCCAAAAAATCCTATTTCAGCTAAACATGCTACTTGGCAATTATACTGAGATGTTTTACATGTAAATTTCGATGCATTTGCTAATAAGGCTTACAAACTTGATGTTTTGAGCCTGCCCTTAATTTTTGTGCTAGATTTGCCACTGTCCTTAAGTGATGTACTCATAAGTATTTGACTTTGAACATGCACCCAAATGAAATACTCGTTTCATTTCTACTCTCATTATAACGAGTCGGGAACCTTGAATCTGATTTCTCCAGTGTAATCTTACATGAGAAAAAACATGTTTCATTAGGAAAAATTGATTTAAACAAACAAAGTTGATTTAAGCAAATAGAACATTGATAACCAAACAATTTTCTCGCCGGTTGATCCTCCATAGGAAGTTTTGTTTCTTCCAAATTGACCAAAAAAAAAGCCTATGTGAAGTTGTAGCTTAATGTGCATTTTTCCCAGACACAAGACAGTACTACAACTGATGTGCAAAATTATTTCATCATTAATATACAACTGTATGTTGTACCAAAAACTGGAATAAAAAAACGTAGTGATAGATAAGTCCTCCACACGCCGATGCGCCTGGTGCCTGTAGACCAGCTATTATCAGCTTCATGGGAGACATTGCCACTTTATTACTATATTATTTGTATATATAAAATAACACAAACTCTATGTAAATAATTCAATTTCTAACACTCCCTTGCAACATCCGAAATAGACGGGCGCAGCAACGCGCGCCATCAACGGTCTAGTTCAACCTTGTGACGGCACTGTTTTATCTGCCATCATGCATTCGTGCTCTGGACCAGTGCTACATACTTCCTCCACACTTCAAAAGTCAAACATGTCTGTGTTTGACAAGTTTATGCAATCAACCATCAATATCTAAAATACGTAGTAAATAATTAAAATACAAAATCATACTTCATGATAAATCTATGACATTAATTAAATATATTGTGGATATTTATAATTTTTTATACAAACTTAATACAAAACAGACATGTTTGGCTTAAAAAAAATTCAAAACGGAGAGAGTACGTTCATTAAGATGAACTCACTGAAACAAAGAGATCACGTAGGAAGAGGAAGAAGGACCAAGGAACTACTTTTTTTTTAGGTGAGACCAAGGAACTACTCAGCGAAGATATGCACATGCACAAATATTGTTTCAACCGAAAAATGTTTCCAGAAAAAAGGTATCTGAAGGAGTAACTTCTTTACTATGTCTTTTTGCTTTCTAAACGAGAAAATTATGCACGCATTGTGCAAGCACGACTTCAACTAAAACTGTAACTGTCCAGTGACATGGCGATAAAACAATTAGCAAGAGACGACGACATTTCCAAAGTACACTATACATTTGACACTTAGAAGTTTTAACCAAACTTGATGCCAATAACAATAGTACAATGCAATGGACTTAACAGTAGGAAAATTTTCTGAGAAAACATTTTGGCTCTGTATGTAATGATGCAACCAGTCACTTGCAGCACGTTAACAAAGTACCAGTATGATCCCTAAACAAGCCTTGGAGACAAAACAGTTATGTACTGCTGCACTAACAGGAAGACAACAGCAAGTCTGAATCTGTTGACGATTAAGGTTTCTTTCAAGAATAAGTGCTTCACTATCCAGATGTCCGACGCTCCTTCAACCGCCCAGAGGATTGTCGGCAGCCACTCCCGGGAGATGATCTGGCCTGCTTTTGAATTGGCATTAACGGTAGAGATTCGTGTCGCCCTGGGGCAGCCCGCCTGACCCACCAGAGGTACAAGATGAAGATCAACAGAATGATGAAGACAGCTGCAAATAAGATAAAAAGGATCTTGCTGCCATGTGAATTTGACGGAGGCCTCTCCATGACGGTCTCCTTGCGAGGAGGGGCAATCTCTTTTCGTGAACAAGCTGGGCGGAAACAGAAAAAAGAAAAGAAAAGTTATGATTCTTTGCAAATGTATAATAGATCCTCCTATTCAATCTTTCTGCTGATTTGTCTTGAGCAAATTGCAAGATAGAAACACCACACCTGTGCCGCATACTACGACAGGAAACGACCATTTTGCAACAATAGCTCTGTCCTTCCCATGGCAAGAGATATATGTTGCTGCCAATTCAGGATAATGAAGCCCTCATGAAACGGCATAAACAACACTTTCCATTCTCACCGCCAGCCGGCAACTCATCAATTGCATGTGTCAGTGCTTTGCAGCATGAGACTGAGGGTGACTTCCATGACTTGTCCGGTTGCATGCATGAGAGGACTGCAACACTGATCATGTCATATCGACAAGTGCCCTCATTGAAACTTGTATCATGTGTGATGGAATGCACCCCAGTAGATAATAGAAGGATGGCAAGCAAAAAGACCAGCAACGGGTACATAGTACAAACTGTCAAAAAAAGAGGAAAAAACTTATCATGCTAAAAAGAAGCGGTAAGTAATCATAGTGGTAACAAACAGTACACAAATAATGGCCGACAAAGAAAGATGCATCATCAACTCATCATTGAGGTATGCAATCTGTGACTCGCTATCTGGCATGCATTTTGGCTCAATGATTACAACATGAAGCAGCCTGGTACATTTAAGTAAATGCAGTCAAAATTAACTACAAAATATGAAACTAAACGCCAGCCCTGTACCATAGGATGGATTCATACAAAAGGTAGCCAGATATAACAGCAGACCTCTTCTAGTTAAATATATTGTACTCCCTCCATTCCAAAATTATTGTTGTGGTTTGGTTCAAATTTTGAACTAAAACCACGACAATAATTTTGGAACAGAGGGAGTACTTGAAAACCAAAAAGAGAAAAGGAAGTACCTCTCAGTAGTTCCATAATTGCTTTCATGGTTTGGCCTGCAGCTCGTGGAACATCTAATCCTGCATTACCAAACTAAATATGTAGCCAGCTGTCAATTACTCAATTATGATCTAGTATAACAAAATGACTAAAGTGATGTCATTGGAATATAGAACTAGAATAGCTCAACTTCGCTAGTTTTACATGCTCAAGGCATGCCAATCTCAACATATATCACCTTCATAAATCAATTTAACGAAATGTCCTTTATCAAAAAAATGTCAATCTCAACATATTTTACACTTTTACAGCATTGCGTACGGAAATACATGTCCCACCGCAGTTCCCAATCTTTATGTTAGGTGATCTATCCTTTAAATTAGCAAGATACCTTTTTAGCTTGGGCCTTGAGCCAATTAGGGATGAGATCTATGATTTGTTGGATTGTTAGGCCTCTATATAAAGAGGAACCCCTATGAGGAATAAAGCCAGAATAGAAGAATAGTTCTTCTATCTTGCCCCCAGGGGTGAGGGCTGCCCCCTAACACTAGTACACAACATACAACATCAGAACTGTCCTATCAGAGAACGCCTAACTGCAGCCAGCCTGAAAGCTTGCTAGCAGCACAGTGCCACAGTGACATAGTCCAAGTGGCGAACAATTGAAGGAGGATGGAGTATAAGCTATATATGCATGTAAACAAAGTTCATGAATATGTGTACTTCGTGGTGAACTTTTTACTCTGTCAATGGAGAACGAAGTATAAGCTATCTATAAGACGGGCAACGAATTACTATGGTCTAAATAGAAAGTACGAAGCAATCATGCATTAAACTTCAGGAGTACATACCTGAGGAGCATTGATTTTTGTAGAATTCAGAGTTGTAATTGTCCCACCAACACTACAATATGGCAGAGATTTAAATGGTTTTGTCCTAGGTAACAGAATTTGAACAAGCTTGTGTCGACCACTATCTGCTGCTAGCTCGATAGGAATTGCTCCATGCTATATCATGAAACAAACAATAAGATGCTATACAATCCAGTGCAAAAATAACAAAGCAATTAATATCACTATATTTTCATTCATCAAGAAACTTATGAGAAAATGACCGTTTACTGAATTCATCCCACAGACAGTAACAGTCCTAGATATGTTATATGAACAGAACAGAAGTTGAAGTAAAGCTAGACACAGTACTCCCTCTCCAATTCTAGTCAGTGCAGTTAAGTAAAAGTCATGATCATGGTCTTAGAGAAACAACAAAAGTGGAATTTTTGGGACCTACTAGTATCATGTTTCTCAGATGAGATGTAAAAGCTGCTGTATCAAATTTTGTGAGCTACTAGTATCCTGATTCTGCGATGAGATATGTAAAACCTGTTGCACCACCTAGCACTGGAGCTGCAATCTTGGGATGTCTGACTAGGTCGATGCAGTCCAAACTCTGAAGCAAACCAAACCAGATGCAACTAGAATATAAACCTATTGTAAAATTATTTACTTTCGACACATGAACAATCAGCACAATGCACTCATCTCCGCAGAGGCTTTAGCTAGATTCCACCAAGCATCGGATATGCGGGGAGACAGGATCAAGATCACAACTCTCAAAGCGTTATAGCTACCAGCAAACAGAGAGACGAAAACAGTACCTGGTTAGGGATGTTAGGGTTGGTTCCAGCATCTAGCAAGATCTTGACAAAGCCGGTTAAGCCATCATCAACAGCCTCCATTAAAGGAGTTGGTCCAGAGTAATCACGAACGCTCACATCGGTACTAGCCTATAAACCGGAGTAGGGTAAGCTTAGAGGTACGATTTATGCAAGTAATCATGATATAGTAAGTTCAATAGGAAACAAGGTTGGTTCCCTAATCTGGATTTTCTACCCAACAAGTTATGCTTAAGGAATCAGGACACATTCAAATAGAAAAAGGAACATAAGAAAATGCATCAAGTCAGTAAGTTATTGAACCTCAATAAGTAGCCTCATGCATTTCAAGGACTTCCCACAGACAGTCATCATGAGTGGTGAAAATACGTGATGGGCAGCTTTATTGGGCTGAAAAAGGAAATAAATTACAATTTTGGGAACATTTAGTCAAATGTATATTGTTAAACATCCCATCAAGTGCTCTGTTGCACCTCCAAGAATAAACCATTTGATCTTCAAGCCAAATGAAATTTATAGCATTTGCATTTCTGATATATACAGATACGCGTCCAGTTAGGCAACCATGAAATAAACAACTTACATCAGCCCCATGCTCCAGTAGAACCATTACAACCTGATCGTGGTCCTTCACAGCAGCCAAGTGTAATAGTGTCCCTCGGTAATCGATAGGATCCACATGAACTCCTTTGGACAGCAATAGCCATACAGCCTCACAGTGCCCTGGAGGCACAACAAAATGCAGTACATATCCAAATAGATAAATGATCAGAACATAAGCCAGTAAGCCTCCACGGGGTATATAAATAGACAGTACTTGTAGGCAACTAATGTTTGCTTTTCCCTTTTTGCCGAAGCAGTGCAAACAATGTCATTCAGGGGCTGAGACTGAATTCAGGAATGAGAAAGCGCACCTGCTGCTGCTGCACTGTACAGCGGCGTGGAGCCCCTCTCGTCGGGCATCGCAGGGCCACTAACTTGGACATTCCCCTGGAGTGCGGCGAAGAACATGGGTGTCACGCCTGCAAAGAAACACAACATCTCGGTAGTAACCAAAGGAGAAGGACTTCCTGCATGGATGCACAAGATTTCAACTAGGTGCATGCGAGTGTGCACCTGTATTTGACTCCGAGTTGACATCAAGCCCCGCCTCCGCCACCAGGAACCGGAAGCTCACCAGGCAGCCCTGGCTCGAAGCGAAATGAAGCATGATTTCCCCATTCGCGTCGTTAGCTCCCCACAGGCCCTTCTTCTTTCCTAACTCTAGCAAGGAGAAATCGCAGACATCAGAATCATTTCAACGAGCAAAAAGGGGAGGATTCAAGATGAAGCTTGCACAGACGAGACACCAAATCGGGCCACTCGCCACACTGATTTCATGAAGTGAGGCCACGAAGTCTCAGATTTGGGGTTTCTTCCTTGAAAACAAAATCTGGGGGTTTCGCCTAAATGCGCAAATCGAAATTTCATCGGAAAACTCGCGGGGGAAAGTACGGATCTGAAACTCGCAGGGAAACCACCCAGCCACAAATTCGTCCGCGATGCACAAGCACCACAAGAGCGTTCCAAACAAGGAAATCGATCATACAGCATTCCATCAACGGCAGAGCGCGCGGGCGGGGGGGGGGGGGGGGGGGGGGGGGGGGGGGGGGGCGCTCTTACTCTTGAGAGCGGCGTCGATGCTGGAGTGGGAGGAGGCCATGGTGGCGGCGGCGGCGGCAGCGAGCGTAGACGGAAGGTTCTAGCGGAAGCTTAGCCGCCGCTGGGGGTGTAGGGTTTCGGGGAGGGAGCGGGTGAAGGCGAGGCGACGGCGAGACGGGGAAGGAGGCGGTGTCTATGGCGCGAAAGGCGAAACGGGCTGGGGCGGGGAGGGAATGAAAACAAGCAGCCGTCACTGTAGTTGGGAATGCCAGCGTCCATGTTCGACGTGGAGGCATCGTCAGCCCTGGATCTTGGAGCGCGCTGGTTCGCTCATAGCATCTACAATCATGATGGGCAAATCCGACCACTCTAACGTACGTGGACACGTCCGGGCATACTTTATACTTCATCTTTCACATTCATGTTCCTCGTATTCAAAATCTCAAAGCCATACAATTCATGCAACGCTACATAAAATACATGATCAAAGCGCAATTTATCGGATCAACCAAACAAAAGGAACATAATTCATCGAAGTTCAACGGGGGACAATGCAAATCCATATAAAACTACTTATGAACATAGATAAAATATAATGTATGTTCATGACCATTGTTGCTCTCTAGCTGGCCGCTTCCCAACCTACTTGCTAGCCTTCACCTGTACTAAGCAAAAATACTGCTTGTGTATCAAATTCAAAAATCCAAGTTATTTCAGATGAGTCCACCATACCTACCTATATGCGGTATTACCCTGCCGTCCTAAGTAAATTTGCATGTGCCACCTTTAAAAACTTTAAATAAACATCCTTTTTTGTGTGCCTAGAATGTTCATAGAGTGACAGGAGGTAGTCAGTATCTTCCATGCTAAGCAGGTTATTCTCATGTTCTCATGACGAGTGTTTATTCACTTGTCCTTGCATGAGAGGGGTGATAAAAAGGGATTCCCAGTTCCAACTTCAAAAAGGAAAAGAGCTTGCAAATAATCTAACAAAAACTCGTACGGAGTAATAACCTTTACTTTTTTGCTTAGGAACCGCTACTAATGTGTTTAGCATGGAAGATATTAATAACTGATTGTCGCGAAGTAAATATGAAGGGTGCACCTCTCAAAATGATATTTATCTCTGTTTTAAAACCTTGAGCTCTGGCACCTTTGCAAATTCCTGCTTCCCTCTATGAAGGGACTATCTATTTACTTTTATGTTGAGTCATCACCTTCTCTAATAAGCGCCAGATTTGAGAGCACTATTGTCATCCTCGTGCATTGTGTGTAGTGAATGTTGGGTGTTAGCATGACTGGATCTTCTCTACCATGAATTACAATGTTTAGTCGTTGCTTGAACTTTGGAGGTGCTCTGCATTTATGTTTTGCGGTCTCAAAAAGGGCTAGCGAGATACCAATGTTGTCATGTTATTTCATGATTGTTTTGACAAAACGTTGACATTTGAGATATCTTATTATTGCTCTCTAGTTGTTTTTGTTATTGATATGAGTTAATATAATTTCTAAGAGTAATTGTTGACATGGTTAGTCATGGTCTTTGCTGAAAACCTGGGTGCTACTTAAGCTTATTTATGTAAACAAGAGCAAAAGAGTTCATAAAAGTTTTTCTTTTTCACTTTCAATTTATCAACTGAATTGCTTGACGACAAGCAAATGTTTAAGCTTGTGAGCTTGTGGGAGTTGATACGCCTCCGTCGTATCTACTTTTCCTAATACTTTTCTTCTTGTTTTGGACTCTAATTTGCATGATTTGAATGAAACTAATCCGGACTGACGCTATTTTCAGCAGAACTATCGTGGTATTGTTTTTGTGCAGAAATAAAAGTTCTCGGATTGGAACAAAACTTTGCGAGGATTTTTTATATGAATAAAGAAAAATACTGGAGCCAAGAACCACCGAAGGGGGACACCTGGGTGGGCACAACCCACCAGGGCGCGCCCAAGTGGGTTGTCCCCACCTGGTGGCCCCGCAGACCCTAACTCCGACGCTATAAAAATCCTATTTTCGGAGAAAAAAATCAGGGAGGAAGAATTATCTCGTTTCGCGATACGGAGCCGCCTGCACCTCATACTCTTCGTTGGGAGGCCAGATCTGGAGCCCGTTTGGGGCTCCGAAGAGGGGTATCTTCGGTTTTCGTCATCACCAACCCTCCTGCATCGCCAATTCCATGATGCTCTCCACAGGGAGTGAGTAATTCCTTCGTAGGCTCGCTGGTCGGTGAGGAGTTGGATGAGATTCATCATGTAATTGAGTTAGTTTTGTTAGGGCTTGATCCCTAGTATCCATTATGTTCGGAGATTGATGTTGGTATGACTTTGCTATGCTTAATGCTTGACACTTTGGGCCCGGGTGCCATGATTCCAGATCTGAACCGTTTATACTATCACCATTATATCTATGTTCTAGATCCGATCTTGCAAGTCATAGTCACTTATTACGTGTTATGATCCGTAAACCCTGTAGTGACAATATGCGGGATACTTTCCGGTGATTACCGTAATTTGAGGAGTTCATGTATTCATTATGTGTTAATGCTTTGTTCTGGTACTCGGAGGCCTTAATATCCCTAGTTTTCATTTGGACCCCGCTGCCACGGGAGGGTAGAACAAGAGATGTCATACAAGTTCTTTTCGTAAGCACGTATGACTATTTACGGAATGCATACCTACATTATATTTATGAATTCGAGCTAGTGCTGTATCGCCCTAGGTTGTAACTGTCAGATGATGAATATCATCCAACAAATTGCCGATCCAATGCCTACGATTTTCCTACATATTGATCTTGCTAAGTTACTACTGCTGTTGTTACTATTGCTACTGCTACAAAACTATTACTATCACTGGTACCGTTACTGTTGCTGCTACCACTACTATCAAAGCTATCATATTATTGTGCTAATGATCACTTTGCTGTAGATAATTAATCTCCAGGTGTGATTGAATTGACAACTCAGTTGCTAATACTTGCAAATATTCTTTGGCTCCCCTTGTGTCGAATCTATAAATTTGGGTTGAATACTCTACGCTCAAAAACTGTTGCGATCCCCTGTACTTGTGGGTTATCACTCAAGTACGCCTATTAATGTTGAAAGCAATGTTATCCAAACCATGACACCGGAGGAACACATAAAAGAAACCTCCCGAAACACTCCAGAATCTTGAAAAAGGGAGGTACGTGATACGGTAAGTAAACCGACTCCGAAAAATCCGCAAAAATATTTTTTATCAGTTTTGGAATATTACAAAAATTAGGAAAATAAGAAACAACCAGGAAGGCAGCCCTGGCGGGAACAAGACACCAGGGCGCGCCTGGGTACCTTCCAACTCTTTTTCTTCCGTTTGCTTGTCCCCCAAGATAAAAATCTTTATATACCCCCCGAACCTATTACCACCGTATCGCGGAGAAATCATATGTTCATCTTTCTCGTTGCTTTTCTGACAGATCTAGATCACCATGGCCACTCCGAGCTCCTCCAAGGACAAGTTCTTCGAGAGGGTAATTAACCCCTACTTGTCGGAGGTGACGAAGCACCCTCAAACTATCGAGATGCGTGAGGGGGTGCTCCACATCCGGGATGTTCAAGGGCCCAAGGGGAAGGGAACCGCGGAGGCCAGGCTCGAAGCCATGGAGCAGGAGGTTTTCAAGTGCAAGGGGATGGTGGAGCGCGGACTCAACGCCAACCACCACATGATTACGGATTTCACCCATGATCACAAGGTGGATGGTCGGTCTATGAAGGACGTCATCTTCACCCTCAACGAGCAAATCAACTTCCTACAAAGCCAGATCTACGATCTCCAAAATCAAGTCTTTTTTATATGAGGCAAGATTTAAAGGTATGAGTTTGGCTGCCAGTTGTAGGACTCGTGAGACCCATGCTTCTTCTTATGATGGTGAGCCGCTGCCATGGAAGCCGGAGGATAAACCTGCTACCTCATCACCACCACCGCCATCACCTTCTTCACCACCAAAGGAGACTTGAGTATCGGGTATGGGCACTCCCCTTGGCTTGTACCAAGCTTGGGGGAGGTGCCCCGGTATCGTATCACACCACTTCTTTTGCCTTTATTTATCTTAGTTCAATCTTTAGTTACCTTTTGCATTGGTTGAATAAAATTTTAGTTTGATCTCTCTTTGAGAGTTTGCTTAGTGATGATCTACCTATCTATGTAATGGTGTGCAAGATATACAATAAAGCTTAGTTCGAGTTTTGCTTTCTTTGCCTTTTTGTTCCAATCAAAATAAAGGAAATAAATGAAAAAGATCATATGCTAATCTTACGTTAAGTAATGACATCACATAAGGAAAAGTATAAGTAGTAAAATTTATTGGAGATTGACAAGCATAGCATTGGTCAATGATGCAATTCATGAAAGAATTAATAAGGGAAGAGAAGATTCAGATGCAAATACACTATCTTGGACATCTTTTATGATTGTGACCCCCCACCAAAATATTATATGCCAAAATTGTTGACGTTGGACAAGGAAGACAACGTGATGACTTATGTTTGTTCATATTCACATAGAAGTTATATTTTCATAGATCCTTTAACATGTGGTGCTTGCTCAATATCTTTTCTAGCCAAAAATTATGTACTAAGTAGAGATACTACTTGTGCATCCAAAAACCCTTAAACCCAAAATCCTTTTCGAGAGTCCACCATACCTACCTATGGATTGAGTAAGATCCTTCAAGTAAGTTGTCATCAGTGCAATAAGGAAATACAAAGTGCTTCTAAATATGTTGGATCATTTAGTGTAAGGGAAAATTGAGCGTTGTATGAACTTGTGATGGCAAAATAATAAAAGCGACAGACTGCATAATAAACGTTGCTATCACAAGGGGCAATATAATATGACGTTCTTTTGCACTAAGAGATTGAGCATGCAAACCAAAAAGCGCATGACAACCTCTGCTTCCCTCTGCAAAGGGCCTATCTTTTAATTTTATGTATTTACTTTTATGCAAGAGTCAAAGTATTCTTCCCTATTCCTTTTTATTTTCTCTTTTTGCAAGCATCATGTGGTGAGGAAAGATCTATAGGCACATATATCCAGTTGGATATGGATGAGCATGAGTTATTATTGTTGACATCGCCCTTGAGGTGAATACATTGGGAGGCGAAACTATAAGCCCCTATCTTTCTATGTGTCCGGCTGAAACTTTTTGTTCGTGGGTATGCGGTGAGTACTGTTAGCAATCATAGAAGACTATATGATGGTTGAGTATGTGGACTTGCCTAAAGGCTCCGATACAAGACCCTTCCTCAAAAGATGATGAATTGTAGTTGCAAAGTTGACTGAGAACATAGTTTGTTGGTTTTCAGTAGAGTTTATGCTTCTACTTCGATATTGTGATGATTTGTTACTTGTGCATAAGAAATTGTATGATAAAGCTATGTGGTAATGTGTTATAATAAAGTTTGTTGTTGTTACAATAATATGCATGATGCTTCCATTGGTGCGCGTCGGTCCTAAACAAACGGTTTTTAACCCCTTTCCGCGACGGCATTCGGAACCGTCGCCAAGTGAGTGTGGGCGATAGGGGGTCCTTCCCACACGACCCAGAAACTGTTGAGGATATGCCCTCCTGGCACACACGCTCGGCAAAATGAGGTCGTGTGCGACCGATGAGCACTCAAATACAGAAATACGTACAGTAGTGCTAAAAAAATACAATTATACAGGCGAAATCATTTCCGGTCGTAAGTACATCCCACATAGTCAGTCACCACTAAACATTTCTGTT
The DNA here is from genome assembly GCF_002575655.3 of Aegilops tauschii subsp. strangulata. Classification (NCBI taxonomy): domain Eukaryota; kingdom Viridiplantae; phylum Streptophyta; class Magnoliopsida; order Poales; family Poaceae; genus Aegilops; species Aegilops tauschii. The sequence goes on along the minus strand of NC_053039.3, from coordinate 71,613,076 downwards.
CGTCTATACATCCCACACAGTCACTACAAGGAAAATGTTTGCGCAAGGTGGCGTAACGCAAACAGTTTTGAAGAGAACGTCGTGTGTGATTGTTCATTGATCCAACACGGTTTATTCCTAGAAACTGTGTGCGTTGCCTGAGATCATCGCCCACGGTGGTTTCTCATTAACCGTTTGCAATAGGAAAACCCAATTAGCGAGCTAATTGGCCAATTAGCGGGCTAATTGCCCTATTATTAATAATCCATTTACTAATCTAATTGACATTCATATTAAGCACATAATTTATTCCATTTCTATATTAAGGAAGCAAGATTTCATAATTGAAATACATCAGAGTACAACATGATATAGCTTCGGCACTCAGCTACCCCATTACACAACTGCACCAGCGGCAAGTTTCGCATGCAACATCTAGAACCTTTAGAAATTAGCATCATAGACGGTACATAGAGAGATGCATCTCATCTGGAAAACTGCTGAAGCGGAAGGCGAATATTGAGCCTTCATTCATGTTGAAGGTCTTTGCAACTTTAGGCCAGTGCCTGTGGATGATTGACCGTCCATCCTTCGACCTCTTCAGGAACACTTCAATATTGAACCGTGGGTGTTATATGAAAACTTTCCTCGCCTCCTGACCACAGAGGTGGTTTGAGAGGTAATCATCAGTGAAGCCTGAAAACAAGGATGTGCATAAATATCTTCTCTATATTGGAAATGGGGAAAAAGAATACAAAAAGGCAACGCATAATAGTTAGTACCATCATGTAAACCTCAGTGCTTCCCATTGTTTCCCTCCAAAACATATAAGGTAGTTAGTCATCAGGTTAAGTAAAGGTTCGCATGCTATCAGTAAAATATGCTGATGATAAATAAGCACATCGCAGATTCATCAGATTAATTCAAGCCACATGGAAAACCCATTTATCCAAACCAAGCATGATTAAGAACTAGGAAATATAACACTTGTATATGTTTCTCATGTATTAAGTGCAGCCAAATTCGATTTATTCCTCACATGGTATACAATAACAGAATGCAGCCACAACAATTGAACATCGCATTACAGAATTGAACCAAGCAGTTAACTAAACACCACAACAAATGAACCATACGTTAACTGAGCACCACATTGCACAATATAACATACTCCTAATAGAAGATCAAACAGTTAACTAAACCAAGAATGCTTAACAACTTGGAAATATAGCAATTGTATTTGTTTCTCATGTATTTAGTACAGCCAAATTCGATTTATTCCTCACATGGTATACAATAAGAGAATGCGGCCACATCTTGAACATCGCATTGCAGAATTGAACCAAGCAGTTAACTAAACACCACAACAAATGAACCAAACGTTAACTGAGCACCACATTGCACAATATAACATACTCCTAATAGAAGATCAGACAGTTAACCAAACCAAGCATGCTTAACAACTTGGAAATATAGCAATTGTATTTGTTTCTCATGTATTTAGTACAGCCAAATTCGATTTATTCCTCACATGGTATACAATAACAGAATCTAGCCACAACAATTGAACATCGCATTGCACAATTGAACCAAGCAGTTAACTGAACACCACAACAAGTGAACCAAGCCACAACAAATGAACCAAGCAGTTAACTAAACACCAATTGAACAATATAACATACTCCTAATAGAAGATCAGACAATTAACTAAACCAAGCATGCTTAACAACTTGGAAATATTGCACCCTGAAGAATTGAACATCACATTTGCAGAATTGAACCAAGCAGTTAATTGAACACCACATTGCACGACATATAGAACATATACACTATAGCAGAAGATTGCATGGCGAAAGTAGATAACACAATTCACTAGAATTTGTTAAGGAAAGGCAGTAGCTAGCAAACTGAACATGGGTCCTTATAGTGAGCTAATAAGACAAGCTACTCATCATTGTCGGAGATATCGATGACAATTGGCTCCTTGGACATGGAAGAGGGCGAGCCCTCCGCATCGTGGGTGCCCTCGTTGTAGTGGTAAGTTGCCTGAGCCGCTCCGGGCACCAACCTGCTGGCTCTCGAGATGAGGTAAGCACGTGCACGCTCAGAAAACACCTCATAGTCTTCATCGAAGGCACCGACGGTGGCCTCGAGAAAATGCCACGAAGTGTCGTTTAAAGCAGCCAACCGCGTCGCGGCGTCGGCGGGCAAGGCGTCAACGGTGGCCTCGACGGCTAGGTGCTCCTCCAAGATCTGGGGGTTGGCACTAATGGCAGCCATCGTGACCTCAACCGCGCGTGCAGCCGCGATTTGCTTCTCCGCTGCCAAATGCTCCTTGAGGTCCTGGCTATACTGCGTGCACCATGGCTTAGGTCGGCGCTTATTTGGTGGAGGGGTCGGTGATTTGGGTGGAAGGTGTCGCGCTCGCGCCGACGGTCGGGGCATGTGGGATGTGGAAGGAGGAGGAGGATGGGGGTCGAGTGTGGATTACCTGCCTGGATAGACGAGGCCGAGCAGTGTGAAGGAGGGTCGCCGGCGAGGAGGCGGCAGCGCTGCAAGCAAGGAGTGAAGGTTTCAACTTGGAAAGGAAGGCGGAAAGGGGGGGAATGTGGCTTTTGGTAAGGGGGAGGGGGCGGGGAGGTAGATATTTCCGCGGAAGCCAAAAATTTGGAATCGCTTCGGACAAAAAACTGGCGCGCAAAATGTCATCACACACGGTCCCTTATTCAGACACGGTCCGAAGATATTTTGTGCTGCATCTCACACGGTTGGTTATAACAAACTGTGTGGGATCTACTTGATTTTTCGTCTTGATTTGAATTACATAATGGGGTCGCAGCGTCCATGGACAGTGTTTGAATTGCTAGAACTTTTATCTGCAGTGATCATAAAAGAATTGGAATTATTCAGGGTTTGTTCGGACATTTTTATGCATTAAGTGAGTTTTCAATGCATTTATGTGCATAATTCAAATTTGAACTACATGCACATGCTCCAGTGCATATAAATTCGTTGAAAAATCAAATCTTTGTCCTTGGGTGCATGCTTAGGTCCCATGCAAGAAATGGGAATGAATTTCAAACACCATGGCACCGTTGATTGCCGGCAAAACATTGAGATGCCCGGTTTTTAAATTCTAGTAAATCCAAAACTCGTCTGAAATTCATGAAACTTGGCATGCTATCATGGAGTGGCATCAACATGTCGTGGTACAAATTTTGTCCCATTTGCGGCAGGTTTGGGTCTATGCTTCTCACAAATCGGAGCTTCTCACAACAAGCATGATGGTTTTCGGTAGGGAACGTCCCACCTTTGGGGATGAAACGATATCCATTGCCTCTTATTGCTTTCAAGTTTTTTTCTCGTGTCAACATAGAACAACATGAGTGTTGTGTGAATTTTTGTGAACTTTTGGGGTTTGTTTGGATATTTTTATGCATTAACTGAGTTTTCAATGCATTTATGTGCATAATTCAAATTTGAACTACATGCGCATGCTCCAGTGCATATAAACTGGTTGAAAATCAAATATGTGTCCTTGGGTGCATGCTTAGATCCCATGCAAGAAATGGGAATGAATATCAAACACCAGGGCACCGTTGATTGCCGGAAAAACATTGAGATGCCTAGTTTTTAAATTCTAGTAAATCCAAAACTCGTCTGAAATTCATGAAACTTGGCATGCTATCATGGAGCGGCATCAACATGCCGAGGTACAAATTTTGTCCCATTTAGGGCAGGTTTGGGTCTATGCTTCTCACAAACCGGAGCTTCTCACAACAAGCATGATGGTTTTCGGTAGGGATTGTCCCACCTTTGGGGACGAAACGATATCCATTGCCTCTTATTGCTTTCAAATTTTTTTCTCGTGTCAACATAGAACAACAGGAGTGTTGTGTGAATTTTTGTGAATTTTTGGGGTTCGTTTGGACATTTTTATGCATTAACTGAGTTTTCAATGCATTTATGCGCATAATTCAAATTTGAACTACATGCGCATGCTCCAGTGCATATAAACTGGTTGAAAAATCAAATATGTGTCCTTGGGTGCGTGCTTAGGTCCCATGCAAGAAATGGGAATGAATTTCAAACACTAGGGCATCGTTGATTGCCGGCAAAACATTGAGATGCCTGGTTTTTAAATCCCAGTAATCCAAAACTCGTCTGAAATTCATGAAACTTGGCATGCTATCATGGAGCGGCATCAACATGCCGTGGTACAAATTTCGTCCCATTTGGGATAGGTTTGGGTCTATGCTTCTCACAAACCGGAGCTTCTCACAACAAGCATGATGGTTTTCGGTAGGGAACGTCCTACCTTTGGGGACGAAACGATATCCATTGCCTCTTATTGCTTTCAAATTTTTTTCTCGTGTCAACATAGAACAACAGGAGTGTTGTGTGAATTTTTGTGATTTTTCGGGGTTCGTTTGGACATTTTTATCCATTAACTGAGTTTTCAATGCATTTATGCACATAATTCAAATTTGAACTACATGCGCATGCTCAGTGCATATAAACTGGTTGAAAAATCAAATCTGTGTCCTTGGGTGCATGCTTAGGTCTCATGCAAGAAATGGGAATGAATTTCAAACACTAGGGTACCGTTGATTGCCGGCAAAACATTGAGATGCCTGGTTTTTAAATCCTAGTAAATCCAAAACTCGTCTGAAATTCATGAAACTTGGCATGCTATCATCGAGCAGCATCGACATGCCGTGGTACAATTTTTGTCCCATTTGGGGCAGGTTTGGTTCTATGCTTCTCACAACAAGCATGATGGTTTTCGTTTGGGAACGTCCCACCTTTGGGGACGAAACGATATCCATTGCCTCTTATTGCTTTCAATTTTTTTTCTCATGTCAACATAGAACAACAGGAGTGTTGTGTGAATTTTTGTGATTTTTCAGGGTTCGTTTGGACATTTTTATGCATTAACTGAGTTTTCAATGCATTTATGCGCATAATTCAAATTTGAACTACATGCACATGCTCCAGTGCATATAAATTGGTTGAAAATCAAATATGTGTCCTTGGGTGCATGCTTAGGTCCAATGCAAGAAATGGGGATGAATTTCAAACACCAGGGCACCGTTGATTGCCGGCAAAACATTGAGATGCCTGGTTTTTAAATCCTAGTAAATCAAAACTCGCCTGAAATTCATGAAACTTGGCATGCTATCATGGAGTGGCATCAACATGCCGTGGTACAAATTTTGTGCCATTTGGGGCAGGTTTGGGTCTATGCTTCTCACAAACCGAAGCTTCTCACAACAAGCATGATGGTTTTCGGTAGGGAACGTCCCACCTTTGGGGACGAAACGATATCCATTGCCTTTTATTGCTTTCAATTTTTTTTCTCATGTCAACATAGAACAACAGGAGTGTTGTGTGAATTTTTGTGATTTTTCGGGGTTCGTTTGGACATTTTTATGCATTAACTGAGTTTTCAATGCATTTATGTGCATAATTCAAATTTGAACTACATGCGCATGCTCCAGTGCATATAAACTGGTTGAAAATCAAATATGTGTCCTTGGGTGCATGCTTAGATCCCATGCAAGAAATGGGAATGAATATCAAACACCAGGGCACCGTTGATTGCCGGAAAAACATTGAGATGCCTAGTTTTTAAATTCTAGTAAATCCAAAACTCGTCTGAAATTCATGAAACTTGGCATGCTATCATGGAGCGGCATCAACATGCCGAGGTACAAATTTTGTCCCATTTAGGGCAGGTTTGGGTCTATGCTTCTCACAAACCGGAGCTTCTCACAACAAGCATGATGGTTTTCGGTAGGGATTGTCCCACCTTTGGGGACGAAACGATATCCATTGCCTCTTATTGCTTTCAAATTTTTTTCTCGTGTCAACATAGAACAACAGGAGTGTTGTGTGAATTTTTGTGAATTTTTGGGGTTCGTTTGGACATTTTTATGCATTAACTGAGTTTTCAATGCATTTATGCGCATAATTCAAATTTGAACTACATGCGCATGCTCCAGTGCATATAAACTGGTTGAAAAATCAAATATGTGTCCTTGGGTGCGTGCTTAGGTCCCATGCAAGAAATGGGAATGAATTTCAAACACTAGGGCATCGTTGATTGCCGGCAAAACATTGAGATGCCTGGTTTTTAAATCCCAGTAATCCAAAACTCGTCTGAAATTCATGAAACTTGGCATGCTATCATGGAGCGGCATCAACATGCCGTGGTACAAATTTCGTCCCATTTGGGATAGGTTTGGGTCTATGCTTCTCACAAACCGGAGCTTCTCACAACAAGCATGATGGTTTTCGGTAGGGAACGTCCTACCTTTGGGGACGAAACGATATCCATTGCCTCTTATTGCTTTCAAATTTTTTTCTCGTGTCAACATAGAACAACAGGAGTGTTGTGTGAATTTTTGTGATTTTTCGGGGTTCGTTTGGACATTTTTATCCATTAACTGAGTTTTCAATGCATTTATGCACATAATTCAAATTTGAACTACATGCGCATGCTCAGTGCATATAAACTGGTTGAAAAATCAAATCTGTGTCCTTGGGTGCATGCTTAGGTCTCATGCAAGAAATGGGAATGAATTTCAAACACTAGGGTACCGTTGATTGCCGGCAAAACATTGAGATGCCTGGTTTTTAAATCCTAGTAAATCCAAAACTCGTCTGAAATTCATGAAACTTGGCATGCTATCATCGAGCAGCATCGACATGCCGTGGTACAATTTTTGTCCCATTTGGGGCAGGTTTGGTTCTATGCTTCTCACAACAAGCATGATGGTTTTCGTTTGGGAACGTCCCACCTTTGGGGACGAAACGATATCCATTGCCTCTTATTGCTTTCAATTTTTTTTCTCATGTCAACATAGAACAACAGGAGTGTTGTGTGAATTTTTGTGATTTTTCAGGGTTCGTTTGGACATTTTTATGCATTAACTGAGTTTTCAATGCATTTATGCGCATAATTCAAATTTGAACTACATGCACATGCTCCAGTGCATATAAATTGGTTGAAAATCAAATATGTGTCCTTGGGTGCATGCTTAGGTCCAATGCAAGAAATGGGGATGAATTTCAAACACCAGGGCACCGTTGATTGCCGGCAAAACATTGAGATGCCTGGTTTTTAAATCCTAGTAAATCAAAACTCGCCTGAAATTCATGAAACTTGGCATGCTATCATGGAGTGGCATCAACATGCCGTGGTACAAATTTTGTGCCATTTGGGGCAGGTTTGGGTCTATGCTTCTCACAAACCGAAGCTTCTCACAACAAGCATGATGGTTTTCGGTAGGGAACGTCCCACCTTTGGGGACGAAACGATATCCATTGCCTTTTATTGCTTTCAATTTTTTTTCTCATGTCAACATAGAACAACAGGAGTGTTGTGTGAATTTTTGTGATTTTTCGGGGTTCGTTTGGACATTTTTATGCATTAACTGAGTTTTCAATGCATTTATGTGCATAATTCAAATTTGAACTACATGCGCATGCTCCAGTGCATATAAATTGGTTGAAAAATCAAATCTGTCTCCTTGGGCGCATGCTTAGGTCTCATGCAAGAAATGGGAATGAATTTCAAACACCAGGGCACCGTTGATTGCCGGCAAAACATTGAGATGCCTGGTTTTTTAATTCTAGTAAATCTAAAACTCGTCTGAAATTCATGAAACTTGGGATGCTATCATGGAAGGGCACCCGACATGCTGTGGTATTTTTCGTGTCCATTTTGAGAGAAGGCGCACTCGAATAATGACAGCCAACAAAGTCATTTTGAAAAAAATAGCTGCCACTTTAATATCTCAAATGTTTGTATAATTAAAACTGTGTGCGTTCGGTTAACCATTCACGTGACGCCACATGTCTTAGTTTTAATGGCTATAGGAGGTGCCGTGTGGACAGCTGCTTGACTGAACGGGAGGCGTGCGAGCGCTGTCCGGTGCGCAGGCTCACCGGGAAGCGTACAAGCTATTCAACGCAGGATTTGTGCATCTCTTCAACGCAAACGGTTCAGAATACGGTATGCAAATTAAAGCCAGACTTCGGCGCTAAGCCAAGAGACACTGCGATTTGTCAAAATATGCAGCTAAAAATCAATATCACTATCTATTTTCTGCAACTAAAATTCAGTAATTAAGCATAGATTTCATTCATACTAGAGATTAAGCAGTCGTTCTCACCGGGAAGCGAGACAGCCTTGGACCGCCGCCCGCCTCGCTCCCACTGGTCTATATTAATGGCGCCGCCGAGCGGCCGCACCCCCCATCCTCGCCACACACACAATTCCTCTCTCTCTCTCTCTCTCTCTCTCTCTCTCTCCGCCCGCATCCTCGACGCCGCTCTGAGTCCTCAAAGCTGTCAGTGTACGAGGATGCCGCCGAAGCGCCCCATCGGAGGGAGTGGCGACGCCGGGGTTGCTGAAGCACCGGAGCACGGCGTGAATATGGAGACAGAGGTTCCCGTCCCCACCGACGAGGTGGAGAACGAGGCTGCCAACAAGCGGAGGCGGATCAAGAAAGAACTGCAAGCGACTCCAGCATGCCTAGACCCGATGATATGTTGATAGTCATCATACCCCTCCTCCCAATCAGAAATTAGGCGAGGACAGCCGCCGTTTCTCGGCGGTGGCGCACCCTATGGCTCCGCACCCCTGTCGACCTCCTCCACGCCCACAAGCTCTGCCATGGCTATCGCCAAAGCTTGGATGCGTTCTCCCAGATCCTCGGCAGTCACCATGGCCCAATCATAGGCCTTATCGAGGGCAAGTTTCGTTCCAATGGCAAGGAGCGAGCCAAGCTTGACGATTGGTTCCGATCCCGCGCCATAGATCAGCTCGAGAAGCTAAGTTCTAATGATGGGCATATGAGCTTGTTGCCAACGTCCGCGCTCTGCTTCGCGCCCACGCAGCGCCTCGCCAAGTTCATGAACTGCCATTCCCCCCCTTAATGAGGCGCCCACTCTTTTTCTACCACGACTGAAGCACCTCGAGCTCGTTCTCGACCGCATCCCAAAGGATGACATGGAGCGCCTGCTCCGCGGCTGTACTGCACTCCAGTTCCTTCGTCTTCAGGCGATGAATTGGTCGAGTACCTTGCACATCACCTCCAGGACTCTCCGCACTATTTATGTGTGTTGCTGGTGCTGCAACGAGAGATCACAAAAGGTGGACCACAATATGGTCATCCAGGACACACCTTCACTTGAGAGATTACTTGTAGTTGATCAACAAGGTCCAACAAGAATCAATGGCATTTCTGTGCTGAAACTGAAAGCGGTGGCACTACAAAAAAAGACACATCCGTGACATTTTGGGCCGAACAAAAAAATTCTGTCATACTTATGACACTTCTATGACGATAATTGTGACAAAACCCGGTATCATCATAGATGTGGTGGGCTCCTACTTCTATGACAAAAAATCATGACAGAAAATTGGCTTTTCGTCCTGGGCGGGCTGGAGACGCAACTGCATGACATTCTTTGGGCCGTCCATGACGGAAAAAACCATGGTAGAAGCGAGGGCGAGGAAAATATCGGGGTGTTCCCGGTTACGGTGGGTGGTCGGGGCCGAGCGATGCGCGTTTCTCTCATACACGCACGCGCGTGGGTGCGAGGCGTTGGGCTCTAACTGAACCCGAGCGATTGCACTGCAGGCTACGCGTTACTGAACCCGAGCGATCGATCGATGGCTGTTAACTGAACCCGATCGAGCGATTCCTTCGCTACTGCTGCTAACTGAAGTCGATCGATGCTGCCTCTGGATGAACAGTGAGTGTTGCTGGGGGGGGGGGGTTGGATGAACAGTTCCCGGGTGGGGTGGATGAACAGGACCCCGTGGTGTTGCCTCTGGATGAACAGGACACTGATCGATCAAGCCGGTTGGGGATGGATGAACAGGACCCCGTGGAGGGCTTGATGAAAACAGTAGCCCGTGGAGGGATGGTTGAACAGGAGCCCATGGAGAGGGCTGGTTGAACAATAGCCGGTGGAGTAGTGCGCAGTGGAGGCTGGATGAACAGGAGCCCGTGGATGAACAGTCGTAGGTGGAGGCTGGAGGAGGTCGACGGTGGATGAACATGGAGGGGGTCGACGGTGGAGATGAACAGTATCCCGTGGAGTCCCGTTTTGCGATATGCCACACCCCTCCCGATGAACAGGACCCCCGTTTCGACCGTAGCGCTCCAACACAAGTCCGTTTCCTCCGTTTTGTGGTACGCCACACCCCTCCCAATCAACAGGACCCCCGTTTCGACCGTAGGAGGTCCGTTTCCTCCGTTTTGTGGTACACCAGACCCCTCCCGATGAACATGATCCCGTTTCGAACATGGCCGGTCGAACACAAGGCCATTTCCTCCGTTCTGCGGTACGCCAGGCCTCGTTTCCATCGGCTGTTCCGTCCAAGCCGGTTGGCTCCCAGGCGCTCCGTTGCCTCCCGATGAACACGGCGCATTTCGTTGCCTCCCCATGAACACGACGAGGACGCGGTTTCTCCGTTCCGACCCAGCCATGTACACGAGCCCTGGCCGTACGTACGCGCGAGTAGGCGTTCGAGACCCCGCCCGTATGTACGTACGTGGCTGTATTTACTTTCTTGCACCCTGTCCGCTGTACGTACGTGTACATGCTATGTGCGCGCCTCTACTACAACATGTGCGCGCCTCTACATCGACCAGTATGTACGTACACGTCCGCGACCAGAATGACAACGCTACGTACGCTTCGACTAGGTGGGTCCCGACTGTCAGGCACTGATACGTCCATTTTGCATCATGCTTTTATACTGATATTTATTGCATTATGGGCTGTTATTACACATTATGTCACAATACTTATGCCTATTCTATCTTATTTTACAAGGTTTACACAAGGAGGGAGAATGCCGGCAGCTGGAATTCTAGGCTGGAAAAGGAGCAAATATTAGAGACCTATTCTGCACAACTCCAAAAGTCCTGAAACTCCACGAAAGTTGTTTTTGGAAATAATAAAAATACTGAGCGGAAGAAATATCAGAGGGGGCCCACACCCTGGCCACGAGGGTGGGGGGCCCGCCCTACCCCCCCTGGGCGCGCCCCCTGCCTCGTGGGCCCCCTGTTGGCCCTCCGGTGCCCATCTTCTGCTATATGAAGTCTTTTGTCCGAAGAAAAATCAGAAGCAAGCTTTCGGGACGAGACTCCGCCGCCACGAGGCGGAACCTTGGCGGAACCAATCTAGGGCTCTGGCGGAGCTGTTCTGCCGGGGACACTTCCCTACGGGAGGGGGAAATCATCGCCATCGTCATCACCAACGCTCCTCTCATCGGGAGGGGGCCAATCTCCATCAACATCTTCACCAGCACCATCTCCTCTCAAACCCTAGTTCATCCCTTATATCCAATTCTTGTCTCTAAGTCTGTGATTGGTACCTGTAGGTTGCTAGTAGTGTTGATTACTCCTTGTAGTTGATGCTAGTTGGTTTGTTTGGTGGAAGATCATATGTTCAGATCCTATATGCATATTAATACTCCTCTGATTATGAACATGAATATGCTTTGTGAGTAGTTACGTTTGTTCCTGAGGACATGGGAGAAGTCTTGCTATTAGTAGTCATGTGAATTTGGTATTCGTTCGATATTTTGATGAGATGTATGTTGTCTCTCCTCTAGTGGTGTTATGTGAACGTCGACTACATGACACTTCACCATTATTTGGGCCTAGAGGAAGGCATTGGGAATTAATAAGTAGATGATGGGTTGCTAGAGTGACAGAAGCTTAAACCCTAGTTTATGCGTTGCTTCGTAAGGGGCTGATTTGGATCCATATGTTTCATGCTATGGTTAGGTTTACCTTAATACTTGTTTTGTAGTTGCAGATGCTTGCAATAGGAGTTAATCATAAGTGGGATGCTTGTCCAAGTAAGGACAACACCCAAGCACCGGTCCACCCACATATCAAATTATCCAAGTACCGAACGCGAATCATATGAACGTGATGAAAACTAGCTTGACGATAATTCCCATGTGTCCTCGGGAGCGCTTTTCTCTATATAAGAGTTTGTCCAGGCTTGTCCTTTGCTACAAAAAGGATTGGGACACCTTGCTGCACTTTATTTACTTTTGTTACTTGTTGCTCGTTACAAATTATCTTATCACAAAACTATCTGTTACCTATAATTTCAGTGCTTGCAGAGAATACCTTGCTGAAAACCGCTTATCATTTCCTTCTGCTCCTCGTTGGGTTCGACACTCTTACTTATCGAAAGGACTACGATAGATCCCCTATACTTGTGGGTCATCAGGCACTTCCTTGCGTGCGAAGATGTAGCTAGTGGGTCCCAACAGTCAAGGTGGCGAATCGTTTTTTTTTGCCCAGATGCACTTCCTTGCGTGCGAAGATGTAGTTGGTGGGTCCCAACAGTCAAGGGGAAACGTTTTTTCATGAAATACGGTGGCCCGTCCGGTGGGTCCCCGCTGTCAGGTGGAGGAATAGTTATTTTGCGCGTAATAAGGAGGCACTTCCTTGCTGCGGCCGTGGACCCAGCTGTCAGCCTCTCCACGTATAGTCCACGTTCGATGGAAGCCGTTCCTTGACCACATTGACCACGCCGCGCCGACAGCACCAGGGCGGTGGACGACGGCGAGGCCTAGGAAGGGACGACACGGAGCCGGGGAAGACGCGACAGTGGATGCCCACGCGTAGAGGAGTATGAGGGTTCACTGGTTCGCTGCGGTGTGAGGCTGCCGTCGCCGCAGAATAACAGGGGGTGTGGGTGAGTAGAGGGATGGCCTGGCTAGCGGTGGGAGTAGTAGGGGGCAGTGAGGCCTGCGCCGCATTGCAGCCGGCCACGAGAGGCAGGAGCACGAGGCACGACCGACGCTGGTTTGGGCGGCTGGAGCAAGAAGACCAGAGGTTGAAGAAGCACTACGGCCGTTGGATGGACATCGTACGGTCACTGGAGCTAGAATCGTGCATATTGACTAAGTTGACAAAACCCTCCGTCCCCGTCAACTTAGTAGGCCCACAAGTCAGCCTGCCACTATACTGGGTCCCAGCTAGCAGGGGGAGTATTCCTTTTTTTGTGCGTAATAAGGAGGCACTTCCTTGCGTGCGAAGATATAGCTGGTGGGTCCGAGCTGTCAGCGGCGGTAACGTTTTTTCGCGAAATACAGAGGCCCTTTCGGTGGGTCCCAGATGTTAGGTGGAGGAATCATTATTTTGCGCGTAATAAGGAGGCATTTCCTTGTGTGCGGCCGTGGACCCAGCTGTCAGCCTCTCCACGTACAGTCCACTTCAGATGTATGTCGGTCGTTGACCACGTTGACCAGGCCGCGCCAAGAGCACCAGGGCGGTGGACGATGGCGAGGCCTAGGAAGGGAACGACACGGAGCCAGGGAAGACTCGGCAGTTGTTTCCCATGTGGAGGGGAGTACGACTGTACGAGGGTTTACTGGTTCGTCTACCATCGCCGGAGAATAACAGTAGGTGTGGGTGAGTAGAGGGATGGCTAGGCATGGGAGTACGATGGGGCGGTGAGGTCTGCGCGGCAGCACAGCCGGCAGCGGGGAGGAGGGAGCAGGCAGTCCCGCCGGCGCTTGTTTGAGCAGCTGGAGCAGGAAGAGCAGAGATTGAAGAAGCACGACAGCCGTTGGATGGACATCCAACAGTTCACTGCTTGTGCGTCAACCTTTTTTTAGGAAAGCCTCAAATCTGTGGAAAACAGCATACAACCCATCTGCCATTATTTCTAATAATTTACAGCCCATTTGCTAATTTTTAAGGTTTTTTTGGAGCCCATATTCTTTTTGTTAGCTTTACAACCCATATTGTGGCCACGGTTAAAAAATTATACAAAATTTTGCATATTTCGGTGCGGTCCGAACTGTTTTTAATCTCGAAATTTCGAGTCACATTCAAACTGATTTTAAAAATAAATGTATATCAATATAAAATCCAACAAATTTTCCACGCATAAAAATCAATGCATATTTAAAATCTCGAAATGAAAAAAAGAAATTTGAAACTAATTGCCGGTTTGATGTGTTTTAAAAATGTACATCGCATTTCTCATTACCGATAGGCCGTTTTCTCGGCCAGCCGAATGAAGCCATCCTTGTTTTGAAAGATTTGCAGCCCAACAGGCCCAACAAAGCAACTTACTTGGCAAATCACAAAAAAAACTGGGCTAGCCATTTTCAGAAAGAAAAAAAAACTACTGGGCTGGTTTGTGGTAAACATAAAAGAGAAGGCTGTCTAGACAGGCCAGAGTGCCCCGCACAGCCCAGTTGACACCCTGCTTCCGTCTCGAAAACAAATTAGATAAATGCCACTCCAATTATGGCGATTTATAAAAATGCCACTGCAATTTCCAAATTTTGAAAAATGCCACTGCAATTTTTGCAAACTTTGGAAAACGCCACTGCAATTTGCAAACTTTGAAAAACGCCACTCCAGGCTTCGAAAAATGCCACTGGAAATGGCATGAAATGGCATTTTTCAAAGTTTGGAAATTGCAGTGGCATTTCTCGGAAACACCAGATTTGGAGTGGCATTTACCAAATTAACCCAAAACAAAAATAATTGGGCGAGCTGCTGGGTCCTTGGTGTCAGCCGCTCGTTGTGCAATTCTCTCGTTTATTGACTACGTTGACAATGGCATGGGACCCAGATGTCAGAAATCCATTAGGAGGAGCCATTTTTTATTGGCTTGAAATAAGGAGGCACTTGCTTGCGTACTACCATGACCTTGGTGGGTCCCTGCTGTCATCCTCTCCACGTACAATCATCTCCTGGTTGTGTACGCGTCAACTTGGTAGGCCCACAAGTCAGCCTCTAACCCGTGGAGGACAAATACAACCCATTTAAAAAATAACAGCCCATTCCATACGTTCAAACGGAAAGTTCAACATTCAGAGCAAAGTAACAGGTCTGATCCACATATAGAGTACTGAACTTCCACGTTGACAACCATCATAGCCAAGTTAACTATCTACTCCCACTAATACTCTAGTAGCGTACAAGTACTAACTTACTCTTAGCTAACTAGACGATGCCAGCCGCCATCTGCGGTACACGCTAAACGCCGGCACCGGCGTCCTCCACCTCGCCTCGGAATTGCCAGAGGTGCGATAGGGCGCGTTGCTTGCGCGCGTTGGCCCTTTCCATGCCGGCGTGGTCCACCGAAGCTTCGACTTCTAGGCGGGAAACCCACTTGACGAGCTGGTAGTAAAAATCGGCATCGCGAACGTGTGCGTGCCCGACAGCCTCCAGGGCTATTTGCCAGGCGCCGGCCTCCACGTAGTCGGCCCAGTTGCGGGCGCTCTGCTCGCGACTTAGAGCGTCGGTGCGCTGCTACTCCATGTCCCGCTGGCGGCGCAAATCGGCGATACGCTGCTCCTCCGCCAATCGGTCGCGCTCCAACAACTCCTGCTCCTCCGCCAGGCGGTCGCGCTCCAATAAGTCCTCGATCTCCGCATTGCCATCTAAATACCGATAGAATGCCTCCTCCCTCCGTCTGCCTTCCGGTGAAAAACCAAACACTAGTTCCGGCGGTGACCACCTCCAGCCTCGCCTATCGCGGACGGGCGGGGGCATGGTGGACGTGGCGAGAGCGAGGATAAGTGGCAAGCGACGTCGGGCCGGTGGGGGCTTATGAGGATAGGGCGAGTTGGGTCACGGTGCCACCGGAGAAGGCCGGGAAACAGTACTTATAGGCGGAAGGTAGCGCGACGGTCATCGGAATTCAATGCATAATTAAGCAGGCATGGCTTAGCGCGCCAGCTTGCCGTGGAAAACTAGAGAAACTGAAATTATGACTGTGTCGTCCTGTCCCGTTTGTGCTGGGTCGCACGCCGGCATGATGGTCAAACGAGTGCACTCGAATCATCTCCCTCCTTGTTAATAATGATTCCACGGATTTAAAAGGCCCGCAACAATTAAAGCGCATCTTTTTTTGCATCAGTTAGCTTCCTTAATTACGGCCGGCTGCATGCAGGCACTCAAAATCGCTCGCAGCTAGTATGCGGAGCAGCATGCAACGAGTCGCAGCCGAGGCCATTAGTTCATGAACTTTAGCTGGGAGATAAGGCATTTGCGAATGTTTTCGCTGGCAGTTTCTTTAGATTCGCATGGCATTTTCTTCAGAGCAGCTTGTCAGTTTCTGCAGAGGTAGGCATCTTTATTCAAAAAACCGCCACTTTGGATCTTGCGTCGCAACTAAAACTGCCAGGAGCACATTAGTAGGCTAGCTAGTGATCGATCAGTAACTTGTAAACACTGAGCGAACAGAAATAAGGAACTGTTAATGCATCTCAATGATTCACAGATCATATACAAATATGTAGCTCCAAAAGCAAAGATCAGCCACTTCGGATCTTGCGTCGCAACTAAAACCAACTAGTACGATTCCCATACATAAGATCAACATGTTAATGCATCTCAATGATTCATAGATCATATACAAATATGTAGCTCCAAAAGCAAAGATCTAGAAAAAACATCTGTTCTTCCTACTAACATGGATGCTTCTCTTGGCCAACATTCAGTATAGACTGAAAGACAAATTTTTTTGTGAAGTCTACAATTCCTCTTGCAAACGTAAGTGGTTTCACCAACAGCTGGAACCATGAGAATGAACCACACATGATGGAGGAACATCCATTGCAATATGATTTGGTCTTCTCTCGATCACACGGCGAGACTACTTTCGGAATACAAACTTTAACTTAGGCAAAATGATGCCCATTGTATAATCAGACCAAAGCAATGAAGCACCTATTGTTGGCCAATAAATAGTATAGTACTACTTTTCTGCAGTCCATGAAGTGACTATCCAATCTTTCTGTGTCTATTTTCAAATGACACTGCATGCAGTGACTATACTATTCTCTTGTGCAGTTCAACCAAAATTGCGGTCACTTTGTGTGCTTGCCAAATAGCAACGGGCAGACATCTCTGTCTACACAAATATCAAACAGCTAGTAAACATATACCCCACCTTGTATTTTTGGTTTAAACATGTCTCTTCCGCTTAGCATCTGTCATGTTTTGCACTAGACAATTTGATACAGTCATGTTTTGCCCTGGACAATTTCATAATGAATTGATTTGCTGGTTCAGAGCAGAAATATAGCGCCTATTCTTCATCAGACCAAGGATATCCATGTTCGCAGTGATGGAAGAGGTGAAATCGATACAACCGAAATTGAGCATCCAATCATTGAATCCTGTCCTGCACCTCCAATGTAGGTCCACCCTGCCAATAAATTCACATGCAAACCACTAGTATTACTATCTAATGACAGTACAAAAAGAGTAGCAAGATAGTAGCAAACCATGTACCTTCATAATGAACAACTCATAGTGCCACCAATTGGATATAAAGGTTTGGAAGAAAACATGCTCCTAATGTTGAACCAGTTGGACTTTTTGTGCAGTTCCACTAAAATCGAGCATCCCTGTTTGCATAGATATTGAAAGTGTGATTACTATAAAAGTGGCACTAGTTGAAGCATAGACTCACAAATATAAGCATTCCAATTTCTTAATGCGAAAAGGTAGCAAGACTGTTTCTAACCACCTGTTTGAAGGAATAAATAAGGCAACAGCGGCTGATGTCAGAAAGGCATATATAGTTCTTTCTGAAAGAATGATTGATTCGTGACCTTTCCTCTTCTTTTAAGCATATTTTGTGTAGTTCAACTAAAATAAAATGCCATCACCGCCTTGACAATTCAGTGACACTGTACAAAAGGAAATGACTTAACATTACATCATGATGTCAGGTATGTAGTCAACAGGCATTAGAGACAAACTTACAGACCTCCTTCGATAACATAATGAACATTAATTTTAACAAAGGTGTGACTATCTTTACCGGGATAATTTGTGTGGACTCTACACCCTCTGTTCCTTAATATAATACCTTATCGCGGTTCAATTTAAAGTACCCAAACGTCTAGTATTTAGAAAAACAGGTAGTAGTTTTCTTGAGCACATATCTGGGAAAGCTTGCCACACTTTATTTATGTCCATACGCTAATGCAACACCATTCGAAATTTCGAATACTACAAATATACACTAATCCAGTGGCTAGTGCAACAGTAGAGTAGTTATTTTATTACAGGGTACAGTACAATGGTTTTACTGAACAGATTTCAATAAACTCTAGCACTGGAAGATTTCTATAAGAATTAACAATACAAAATGTAAAGGTAACACGTTTCAGCATTGGTATACTAGCTGTGCACGAGCATTAAACCAAATACAAAAGTCTGAAGGTAACTAGCATTATTAACTAATGACAGTATAAAAAAATTGCAAACCATGTACCTCCAAGGTAAATATCATTTCGAACTCGGGGGGACCTAAAAAATTGCTATCCCAATCTTGATAATCGATCAAACATAAAAACTTGATCGAATGAATCAAGAGAACAGCCGGAGGAGGAGGTGCCCACTCTTGACCTTTCCTCTTGTCTTCATAATTTTTTGTGCAGTTTAACCAAAATAAAATGACATCAACGCCTTGGCATTTTGGTGACACTGTACAAAAAAATTAACTTATCTCATGAAAGTGAGGTATGCAATCTATAAGCATTAACAGTGCAAAAATCTGAAGATAGTAACAAGTTTCATCGTTGGTATACTGGCTGTGCAACAGCATTAGAATGCCTTAGCTGAAAAATCTTTAATACATCCACAATCAACAGCTAACCCTGAAATGGCATTGCTTAAATTTATCGGTGGCATTAGACTGAGTGCGGCATTAGTTAAATGTGGCATCACTTTAGCAGTAGCATTGCTTGACTTGACTGCTGGCGTTATACTAACAACAAAAAAGTGACAATAAGAGCATTGGAGGCCCATTCGGACAGTCGGCGCACTAATACGATGTACCTCCACGGACGCATAGAGTGGTGAGGGAGGTATGGTTGCCCAGAGCAACAAATATCCAGGCAGCATATCTGGATTACGTCCCATTTTTGTTCTCTTTAGCCACCTTTTTCCTATGTGAGGACAACAAACCGATCGACCTGGTCATTCCCTATTGCGTTGTCATGCCTTTCTACCCTTTTTCAACCAAGAGACACGAGACTCGTTCCTTAGCTACTGATTTTCCCCTTTTCAACCTAGATGCGGGTTCGATGCCTACTCTCTTGGACAGTACAATCTCCCTTCCTTTCCTTATTCAACCCAGACATGGATTAGTCTGCATGAAGTAGGGTTTCCTTTAATAGTGCAAATTAAGGTTTTCATCTGCGTGACCAGCAGAGCTGAGGATAGCAAATTGGGAAGATGGTGGAGTGGAAAAAGATCCACATGCAGCGGCCTGGCAGATGGGGCAATAAAACAAGGGTATGGTTCAAAAAGAGGCAGCATACCTGAGGGTCGGCGGGAAGTGGCGTAGTTCGTGGTCGTCGTCCTCCGCACGCACTATGGCAGCGAGCTTGGGGACGGAGGCCATCCCGCGCGGGCGCTAGGTCTGAGAGGACGACCTTGTCGTCAGTGCGTGCCTCGCTCGCCGACGACGAGTGCGTCAACGCTGCACGTCCTTTTCTTCCCCGGCGGATCTGTGACCACCGGTGAGGAGGGGGAGAGAGGCCATCTTTTTTAGATCTGGAGAGAGGGTGATAGTGTGAGAAGCAAGTGGGCAGCCCTTAGCAAGAAAGCTCTGAAGCTCCAGCCTATATATCTTTTTATACTACTAGTACTAGAGGTGGAGTAGTGGTAGAGTAGTTTATATTTTCTCTGCAAACAGTACCAGTTAGTCGTGCTTCAAAACTGAACGACACACCATTAAAAAATAAAGGTCGATAACTAATGCGGCACCTCGGGCCAACGCGGCCAGATCGCATTTTGCACGAGAAATTACACACCATGTTTCGTTGACATGTGGTCCCGTTCCAACATGTCAGTGAGACGACGGCGAGTCCTTTTGTACAATTTCTAAAAGGACGTGTAGGCTGGGGCGCCTCTTCGTGTACCGTGGCAAACTGACAACCGTACACCGACTCTTCGCCTTTCCCTCTCGATTTGGAACTGCCATCGCACGCTCTTCCTCCCTTCTCCATTTTCCTTCACCCTTCCTTCTGCCATTGTTCGATCGTCTTCTCCATGGAGGGAACAAGCCGGAAACGACCCCATTATTCTTGCCCTGATCTGAAAGATGACGTGGTAGGGGAACTCATTGATCGGTGCGACGTCATCACCTCGGCTAGCATGGCAGGTTCGTTCAAGACCATTCTCGACTCAACTAATAACATCATTACAAGGAAATCAAGGGTCCAGGAGCGGTTTGATCTCCCTTATCTTCTTTGCTATAAGCCAGTTCGCATGGGCACAGACGACGGAGGCCTCGCCTTGTGCAAGTTGATGCCGCTTGATAACGATACGTGTGATGTCAAGATGCCATCGCTTCAGGGTAAGGCCTGGGCTGGCGCAAATGGAGATTGGGTTGTTTATATTGGGTACAATTGCGAGTGGGAACTTGTGAATGTGTACACTCGTCAGCGGATTCCACTTCCAAAAATCTCCGAGTGCCCTGAGGCTGAGTACACAGATGATCTATGTACGTTCAAATACGATCATGGTGACTGTCGTGAACGGAAGATAGCAATTTGTTGAGTTCCCAACCGCTCTTGGAATTACAAGAACTATCAAGTTGTTGCTATCTTCGACAAGCTTGTTGCCGTCGTTACTGATTCCACGGCTCGTCCATGGATATTGCTCAAAAATCAGTTTCTGTACACGGATGAGTACTGTGATGCAATTAAATACGAGGATCTTGTGTTTGCTGCCACCACTCGTGGCACTATTTTTGCATGGGATCCTCGTAGTTTCGGTATGTTTGTCTTCCACCGTAATTATAATTGTTTCAGCCACATGCATGAGGGTTAGCAAGTTTCCCTTACTAATTAACCTTCTTGTGTTTCCAAGGTCCTGTGAACATTCCACCACCTATACTTGAAAAAATTTATAACCAAGGGGGAGATGACGATGGTGATGATCACGAGCATGAGGACGAGCAGAACTTATATACTCAGTGGCGCCTGGCAACTAATTCCGATGGATCACCTCTTCTTGTGTGTATACAGTGCACTGAGATTGTTACTACTGAGGGAGCACGTGTTGTCTCCCATGGTCGCCCTCTCCGGACCTATTCCAACACCCGTTGCAGGGTATTCGGGATGGATACTAGTGTGCTAGCGCCAACACCTTCTCCCTGGTACAGTATTGATAGTCTTGGAGCAAACTCGCTCTTCCTTGGACCAAACTATCCAATGATGGTTAAAGGCGATCCAGCTGCTGTTGACACAATGTTACTACCATTTATGAGAAGCAATTGTATCTATACCTCGGACATTGCGGTGGTTCCCTACCCTGCTCCTGATATATGCCGCTTCAGCCTGGATGATCAGTCCTGCGTTGCTCTTGATATTGACAATAGCTGGCCCTTCCAGAGCACCTATGGTTCAAAGCAAGCGTTTCCAACGCCAAGGATTGGTTGAGTTGAAGTTCATTTAATTGCTTGTTATTTGTTGTGTGATGAAAACTTTAGTATTTACTAAAAAAATTTGGTGGAAATAATCTATAATCCAACATGTATCATTGTTGTCGTTGTGTGTTGATGACTTGTTGTATGTAATGAATGGTACATTTGCAAATGCGTGTCATAGACTCAATTTATGAATGGTTTTCGAGTCACTTCTTGGAGTGTGAGTACCGTAGTAGTATAGCCAACATCCGGTTAGTATATGAAGTTGCCACATCACATAGAGCCAACCTAATATTGGAGTACCAGATCTGAGATGCCACGTGTACCAGATGAATGACTCCAAGTTCGACCACGGTGGTGCTAGTTCAAGCCGAGGAACACTGTTGGAGAGACCCCCCTCATAATTTTCCTACATTGGTCGTTTGATTCATAGGATAGAATGCTATAGGATTTTTTCCCTATGTAATCATGTTTTAATTGGCAATCTAGCATCCACTCCAACTTTTGTTTCACTTCCTTTGTTCCTACGAAGAGAGTACTTGCTCTAAATGATGTGCCGCTGCAAGAGCCGCCTATATTAATTAACCATGCTCTAAAAAGGTGGACCAGCTTTGGCTATAGTAGTACTGTACTAGGTTAGTAGGTGACCTTGCGCTTGGCTCTTCTCCTCTTCCGGAAGTCGAACAATAATGATGGTACTATAGTAGTACTTCTGGCAATCTGACACCAAATGAACTGCTGCACCTCCACTGCTTGTAAGCAAAAGTTTCTCCTCGTGCTGCGAGCCACCATGCACACGTTGGCGAGGGAGAAGGCGTAGTAAGCAAGCTTGTCGTCGTTCTGCGAGTTGACGGGACACATGAAAGTTATTTATTAGTATTCTCTTCAAAAAGGGCCGACCATGTCCATGGCTACCATCCCGTGCTCTGTCATTGAGTACGTGCACTATTCATGTGCCATCGAGGAGAAAAAAAATATTGCGTAGTACTAGGTGCCATCGAAGTGCACGGCTCACTTACGCACTGCATATCTCCATTTTCTTGCATGACACGCCACCTTGATGCTAGATGTCCCGCGTGTCATGGAGGCATATACTATGATTTTGTAAAATGGAGGCATATAGATGTCCCGCGTGTCGACAAAAGGATGAACAAAGCTCATCTCTTAAATGAAAGAGTGGAAGAACATAGATTCCCGATGACCGAGAAGGAGCTACAAACCTCGGGGTGGAGCGTCTGCACTCATAATATTTTATATTATTCAGCGATATAAAATCAACCAAATCTCTCCATGTTCCTATACCATTCTATAGTATGAGAATAACTTTGGACGTAAGCCATTGATTCACTCTATCCAATGGTCATAGTTGGAAAATCCAAACAAAACCAAGCATTGGATCAACTTTTTTTTCGAGATCAACTCTTTTAGCACTTAGATTGTTGCCGCCTGCCCACCTAGCCCACCTATATATCCGCTCACGTGTGATGACAACAGGAGCTATCCACTCAGATTGTATGTTCAAAAAATAAATGTCGATAACTAATGCGGCACCTCGGGCCAACGCGGCCAGATCGCATTTTGTACGAGAAATTACACACCATGTTTCGTTGACATGTGGTCCCGTTCCAATATGTCAGTGAGACGATGGCGAGTCCTTTTGTACAATTTCCGAAAGGACGTGTAGGCCGGGGCGCCTCTTCGTGTACCGTGGCAAACTGGCAACCGTCCACTGACTCTTCGCCTTTCCCTCTCGATTTGGAACTGCTGTCGCACGCTCTTCCTCCCTCCTCCATTTGCGTTCACCCTTCCTTCTGCCATTGTTCGATCGTCTTCTCCATGGAGGGAACAAGCCGGAAACGACCCCGTTATTCTTGCCCCGATCTGAAAGATGATGTGGTGGGGGAACTCATTGATCGGTGCGACGTCATCACCTGGGCTAGCATGGCAGGTTCGTTCAAGACCATTCTCGACTCAACTAATAACATCATTACAAGGAACCCAAGGGTCCAGGAGCGGTTTGATCTCCCTTATCTTCTTCGTTATAAGCATGTTCGCATGGGCGCGGACGACGGGGGCCTCGCCTTGTGCAAGTTGATGCCGCTTGATAACGATACATGTGATGTCAAGATGCCATCGCTTCAGGGTAAGGCCTGGGCTGGCGCAAATGGAGATTGGGTTGTTTATATTGGTTACAATTGCGAGTGGGAACTTGTGAATGTGTACACTCGTCAGCGGATTCCACTTCCAAAATCTCCGAGTGCCCTGAGGTTGAGCACACAGATGATCTACGTACGTTCGAATACGATCATGGTGACTGTCGTCTACGGAAGATAGCAATTTGTCGAGTTCCCAACCGCTCTTGGAATTACAAGAACTATCAAGTTGTTGCTATCTTCGACAAGCTTGTTGCCGTCCTTCATGGTTCGACTGGATGGATATTGCTCAAAAATCAGTTTCTATACACGGATGTGTATTGTGATGCAATTCAATATGAGGGTCTTGTGTTTGCTGCCACCACTCGTGGCACTGTTTTTGCATGGGATCCTCGTAGTTTCGGTACGTTTGTCTTCCACCGTAATTATAATTGTTTCATCCACATTCATGCAAGTTAGCAAGTTTCCCTTCTCTACTAATTAACCTTCTTCTTGTGTTTCCAAGGTCCTGTGAACATTCCACCACCTATACCTGAAATTTTTTATAACCAAGGGGAGATGACGATGGTGATGATCATGAGCATGAGGACGAGCAGGGCCCATATGCTCACTGGCGGCTGGCAACTAATTCCGATGGATCACCCCTTCTTGTCTGTATACAGCCCACTGCTGATGTTACTACTGAGGGAGGAGGTGTTGTCTCCCATGGTCGCACTCTCCGGACCTATTCCAACACTCGTTGCATGGTATTCGGGATGGATACTAGTTTGCCAGCGCCAACACCTTCTCCCTGGTACAGTATTGATAGTCTTGGAGCAAACTCGCTCTTCCTTGGACAAAACTATCCAATGATGGTGAAAGGCGATCCAACTGCTGTTGACACAACGTTACTACCATTTATGAGAAGCAACTGTATCTATACGTCAGACATTGCGGTGGTTCCCTACCCTGGTCGTGATATAGTAGGCCGCTTCAGCCTGGATGATCAGTCCTGCGTTGGTCTCGAGATTGACAGTAGCTGGCTCTGCCCAGAGAATCGCTTGTGGTTCAAAGCAAGCATTTCCAACGCCGAGGATTGGTTGAGTTGAAGTTCATTTCATTGCTTGTTATTTGTTGTGTGATGAAAATTTTAGTATTTATAATGTATCCTCGTTGTCGTTGTGGGTTGATGACCTGTTGTATGTAATAAAATGATATGCCTATGATAAACTTACTAAATTTATGAATGGCTTTCGAGTCGCTTCTCTGAGTGGGTGCTGCGACGAGGCAAAAAAATATTTTCCGAATACATAATTGTACGTGCATTACAACAGGTTATCGGATGAGGCCAATCAACAATAGTACACTATTTGTACTAGCTTCACATGATGCACTATCTCTATGTCTACGTACGTAATACAACAAGTTTTAAACTTGAGACCAGCCACCCATCCTCACAAAGAACACTTTTTAACCTAGCACAGACTCCAGGAAATTTGGCCACAGTGTGAGGTGGGCCATATGTTAATGTGTTCACTGTACGTAACTAGCACCTCGAATCCTCGATACTACTACTATAAGTAGTAGGAGTAGTAGGGTGGCATGGGCCAGAGCAAGCATTCACGTCCAGGAGTACGGCACACGCCACCAGCACAACTTCCATCTGACACCATATTTATTGGAGTCCGTGCTACAACAATCTCTTCAACCTCGTCGTTTCTCTAACTCAGCCATCGCGCGGCGGGCGAGGTGGGGGTTTGCCGATAGTCGGTTTCCTCAACTGCGGTCCCACTTGTAAGGCCAACTCCAACGCACGACCCCAAACGGACCTCCGTTTTGCCCGAATTCTGTCCGTTTGGGTAGGGCAATGGGGTCGTGTCCGGGCCATTTCTCGGATGCGGTGGCCGTGCGCCGAACGCGCGAACGCATCCCGGCCGCGTACATTTTTCTTTGCAAACACATATCTTTTTTTCATCATTGATTTTTTGGTACATGGAAATACATCACCAAAATTTTGACTAGAAAAGCAAGACCAAAGAAAACAAGAACCACAAGAATACATTTTAGAAGATATCCAACTTCCATAACTACTCCTTTAAGTTGGATTAGTGCCTTCTCGATGCATTTATTGTTGATATGCGGAGGCTCGATCTTGCGTGCTTCTTTCTTCTTCGAGTGTAAAGAAGTAGACGTGTCTAGCCTCTATCCTATCAACAAGTGCACTAGTCTCATCTCTAGCCTCTATGCTAGCTAAAAGTGCTAGAACATCTACTAAATTGCGCTCTATCAATATATCGTTGTACTCTTCTTCCCAATACCAAAACTTGCATCCATTCTACACAATAAAATTTTAAGTTACCACAACTAGTCTAATCCGAGAGCACAACCGAAGATTTGGTCGAGTACTTCCTCCTTTTGCCGACACGTGGGACATCCAGCATCCAGGTCGTGTCATGCAAGAAAATAGAGTGGTAGTTGAAGCCACGTGATGTGCATCTTGGGTTAAACTGTAAATAGAATCTTACTACTCTTGAGTAACTCCAAAAGCGGCCACCAAAGATTTTTATTGGATTTGTTTTTCATCACCAGCACGTAGAGGTGAAAGATGTGCAGGTTCAGTGGGTCCTCTTGCGTTTTCACTCACATGTGGGACCGCATATGAGCAAACAGACGATGGGCTCCGCGCGTCTGCTGGCTAGCTGAGAAGAGAGATAGAGGAGGGCTGAGCACGGACTCCAGGAAATTTGTTCTACGTAACCAGCACCTCGATATAGTGGGGTGGCATGGGCCATAACTAGCATTCATGTCTAGCAGTACGGCACATGCCACCCACACGAGTCCCATACGACACCAATTTTCTTGGAGTCCATGCTACAACCATCTCTTCTCCCTCCTGTTTTCTCTGCCATCATGCGGTGGGCGGGGTGGGGGTTTGCCGATAGTCGGTTTGCTCAACTACGGTCCCACTTGTAAGTGAAAATGCAACACAGCACGCATTCCCCCTTGAGCAGCGTGCCGGACTAACCGTGTGGGGGTGCGACGCGAACACGGCAGGCTTTTCCTTTTGAAATTGTAACTTGTAAAATTTGGTTCTGCTCCATTGCGCGACCGATAGATAGAAATAACGATTTTCCCTAGAGTAATGAGAAGTTTGGTTCTGGCGCGGTTCATGCATGGGGTACGTGCGAAAATTATGAAGTTGATGCAAAAGGTAAGATAATTACTAGTAGTACCATATACTACTACATGGATTTGACGGAAAGATAAAGATACATACGGATCCATCAACGACATCCTCACGCCCTAGTGCACCGGGTTACCAACCGACGTGTGAGGAGCAGTGGCATTGGCGGGAAGCTCAATGTGCTTCTGAACAATGCCATCCAAGGTTGCCCTGCGGTCCAAGAAGGCCAGCGTCCTATCGTCCTCCTCTTGCATGTAGTAGTCCTTGTTGACGATTTGCGCGTAGACGTGGGTGATTATGTCGATGGTGTCTTGCTGCGCCAGGCGCTGCGCGGCGAGCGCGACCTCGAGGTGGACATTCTCCTGCGCGACAGCGGGTAGTCGCAGGGCCACCAGTGCGTCAAAGAGGTTGTCACCATAGAGGCCGTTGAGGGTGGCAGGCATCGTAGAGCATGGGCGCGTGGGCTGGAGGCGTACGTCAAGGTCGTCCACGAGCTTCTTGACGATGGTGAACTTGTCGAGGAAGCCGACGAGGACCTCGTCGAACAAGGAGACGAAGCTGACGTCCAAGCGGCCCCTCGCCCTGGCGGCCTCAAGCACTACCTGGAGACGTTCCTCGGTGCCGGGCCGCAGGCCGACGTCATGGACCATCTGGCACAGCCGGCTGATGCTCGCGCTCATCGCCTCCATGGGTCTAGCTTCTAGTCAACTGATCTTGCGATTGGAGTGATCACTCTTGCCCTTGGGTGCGTAGGTGTGTAGGATTTCGTAGATTGGACTGGCGGGAGCCTTTATATGAGAAATACAGACTGCGTTGAATTCACGTGCGTGTTGGCCATCTACTCCTCGCCCCTCTACTGCACCTGCCTTTGGCTGTATGACAGGTTGGCCATCCACCCATTGGGCCCACGTGTCATACACCCAAAGGCAGGTGCAGTAAGTCAATGAAGTTGCGTCCCCCTCCGTGCCGGTGCAGTATAGTCATCTCACCGGACCTCTAGTTGGGGCCAAACGAGAGAACTTTGATGTTTACTGGTTTATTGGTCCCCTTTGCATTTTGCGCCAAGTTTTGACCTTTGATTTAACTAATAAAATGTTAATGCATGTAACAAAAAATGTTGTGTAAGTCACCTTACGAAAACCAAATAATCCCAAAACACTTAGGCACGGTACATTAACTCCCACCTCGTTTCTTAATTCACGACATATCAACCAATGAGAGATGTGGGCCGTGCATGCTTTCAATGACTTGAGACTACCAAACATCACATGCGGTGGTTAGTTCATTGCATGTAATCCTATTAAGTAGCAAAACGACATTAAGTTATCTCGCCGATAGGAATAAAACAATACACCATGTATTTATTTACAGAGGGAGTAGTACATTTTTTGTGACATGCATTACTAGATATTGCTAGTCAAATACTAAATCCAGATGGACGTGGTAGTACTACTAAATCCGGACGGTGGTGCTAGTATTCCAAAATCTTGATCGAGAAGAGTAAGCATTGCCTGGTGAGGAACTTGGATACCATGAGGCGGGCCTTGGAAAGTTTTTGAATAAGTTAGTAGTAGTACTACCTGTTGGTCAAATTATTACGTGCTGCTCCTCACAGTGAAGTGACAAGACCCTACACCGGAGATGACACCTGAGTATAGGCGCCGTGTTCGGCATACCATAGTCAGCCTCACCGTCTGCACTCACTATCATCATGGCTTTATACCTAGCCTGCTTACAACTAGCCGTGTTCGACATAATTTCTCGTGCGTAGATGCCCGTGCATTGCACGGAACACCAAGATTGGGGGGGTGGACGACGCCGGCAGCGGCCATCGCGCCAGATTTTTCCATGGCCTTCTAGATGTGGTGGGGAGGAGATAAGGCTCATTGTGAGAGACAAGGAGTTGTTTGTAAATAGGGAACAAGTGCGGGCATCTTTTTGCAAAACTGGAGAAGTTTGGTTTGTATGCGTCAGATCTAGATCCGACGGCTATTGGTGAAAGATGGCAGGCACAACATCAACACCAACTCAGGACCTATTTGATTCGTAGGATTTTGAAAACGCAGGAATAGGACACGACAATATTACAAGTTTCAAACTGATATTACAAATGTTAGGAGTAATGCTGCACCTACGAAGAGGGAATTACTAGGAAGTTTACGTAAGAACATTCGTTACTTTAGGTGGATGCAGCATTATCGTACAAACTAAAATCCACCGCCCTGACAAGTCACTAATGGGCAAATAAGTTTTTGAGTCTCTCGCCACTTGATGTTTCAAGAACAAATTCAGCTTCTACGGAGACTTTGTCATTTAGGCTTAGACGCTTGCGGTGATCAGCACGCTATTCATTGTTGCGCCAGAGAACGCCAAAGCTCATTACCTTGAGCACACTTGCCTCCAGAATAAAGAACCTAGCCAATTTAATCTCATATGTGTTGCCTCGGTAGTCGATCAAATCAATTTCTGTAAGATGGAGATCAAGGCATTCGATGAGATTGTTATAGTGCAGCACATTTTTCACTTTCGGGTCTTTTTTTATCTGCAAAAGAAGAGAACATATTAGAGCAGCTGGCTGTGTAAGATTGTCGTGTCATCAAGAGGTACCAATATCATTCGCTCATACGATAGGGTTGGCTGGCTAGTGATATTTTTTCACTCTCTCTCTCTATCTATCTCTTTCCTCTCATTTACCTAGGAGTACGTGAAGAGCTTGGGCATTTGTTGCCTTCCACTATGTGGCCGATGCCATATTTCGCAAAAGTATGCCACATAATACGCATCAATGTCAAATCAAAAGATTTTGGCACCGCTCTCGCGATGTGAGAGAGTTGGCACCGCTGTGCACACAGACCCACATGTATAAACAAATCAATCAAACCAACTACACCAGCCTCTCACTCTCCCAAACAAGTGTTTTTTTATTGCCTCAGTCCTCTCTCTCCCCCACGCAAGTGTTTTTTCATTGCGTGAGTTAATTTGGCACCGGAGCAAAGTAGGTGATCCAGATTGGGGCACCAGGTGAGCAATGGAGGGGCATCGATGCTAAATGCATCACAAGTGAATTCGGCACGTGTTTTGGCCTACATAGTGGAGGGCCGTTATATCCACTTTTGTACTACCTCTTATTTAGTATAATATTTTGACCATAGATTTACGTAAGAAAAATGCCAATGCATGTCACAAAAAATTACACCATTTGAAATTATGTTCAAATACGAATCCAACGATATAGTTCTTAGTGACATGCATTAACATTTTGTCAGTTAAATCTATGGTCAAATTTTGATACTACAAAATAGGAAGAGTAAACCAGGACGGAGGTAGTACTTGCTCTTAGGGTAACCATAGAGTTACTGGAGTAGTCTAAGTTACTTTCCACTATGACTAGCCTAGGCTACGATAGTAGTACAACAAAAAACGATGCAGGTGATCACGTGAGAAAAAAATACTAAAAACATTTCTTTCGGTGCAGTGCGTAGATGCAGTTTTGAACACTACACTTGTCATCGTAATTTAGGAAAATTACGAAAAAATTGAGCTACGTTGTGATTACCGTTTACTAATAGGAAAGAAGTTTCACCTCGATGAGTAGCTTCTCCGTGCACGGAAAGCATGTAAGGAATCCAACAACTTGATCCAGATTGGGGCCGATAGATTTTATTGCCAATATCTTCACTGTGCGCATAGATTGGGTCAAGCTTGTGGGAATCATTTTCTGGAAGACGGTCGCAAATACATCAAGAAGAAATTTAAAAATGTGAATTTCAAGAAGACGGAGAAGAAGATGAGTGCTGTACCTGAATGATTACGGATCCAATAAAGAGTTCAGAGAATTTGGCAGACGAGTGCACCAACGCTGTCAATTTCGGCGCGTCAATGACCCTAATTTTTGTTGGACCTTCTAGATCTGATACAAGAAATCTCTCAAGGAAAGGTGCATTCTCAATGACCATAACGTGGAACAGCTGGAGTGATCTCTTCCCAATTAATGTCTTGTTGCGGGGCCAGCAAGACATATAAATCCATCGGAGATTCGTCGAGGCGATGTGGAGGCTAATGAACCCGTGGATCTACTCAAGACGAAGGTACTCGAGCGTAGTACAGCTGCGCAGCAGGTGCTCCATAGCCTTCTTCGAGATGACAACGTCGAAGAGGTCAAGCTGCTTGAGTTGAGGGATAAGAAGGGCGGGCGCGGCATTAATCTGGGGAAGATAGCAGGAGCTGAAGCTGGCGCGGCGCAGCGTTGGCGCGAGGCGGAGCGCGGACGGCGGCAGAGAGCGACATCGTCCAGCTTCAAAGCTGAGCTCCTCGAGTTGATCTAGGGCGGGGGATAAGAACCACTCGTCGAACTTGGGTTGGACCTTGCAGTTGGTACTGAACATGTGAATGTCAAGGCGTCTGGCTGGCCCAGGGTGCGATGAAAGGATCTTGGAGACTGTGGCCATGCGTTTGCAATCCCCGTCGCAGAGTCAGCTGTCGATGGTGAGGTAGAGGGGGACGCGGCGCCAGAGGGGGCGCCACCGCCGGGAGAGCAGGGCGGTCAGCACGGCAGATTTGGTGGGGAGGAGGCCGATGATGACGAGCAGCCTGTCGTCGGGGAGGCTGCTGATGAAGTCCAGGCTCGCCATATGCGGTTTTGGCTCGACCCGCCTCCGCTTGTTGGCTGCCTCGCCGTCCATCTCAACCGGCGGCGACGTCGGTGTACATGTGTGCTGGGTGTGCGCGAGTGCGTCCTTCGGTGCATGCCACCGCGCAGTGGTGAATTGTGCGCGAGTGCGTCCTTCACGCAGAAGAAGTGTGTCCTCAATGCGCCTTCCATTTACTAGCATGCGGGGTGCGACCCTGAGTGGTTCAACTTTGTTTACTTCACCACGTGTCAGATGGGCCTCTAGTTTACTTATTTTCACCCACTGCCACATGGGCCAGCACACGAAGATACAGAACACGAGCTGACAAGGCAGCATGTGGACTGGTTGACCGGTCAACTAAATCAATATATAGAGCTATACACTGACACAGTGAGCGTATAATCCGTCGGTATAGAGTGTTCGAGTGAGAGGGGAGGCCCGTGAGAGATAGCAGAGAGAGAAAGAGCTACTCCCTCCGTTCGATAATGTAGTTCCAACATTTTTTTGAAAGTCAAACTTTTGAAACTTTGACCAAGTTTATAAAGAAATTACTTATATCTACAATACCAAAGATAAATGATAGTATGAAGTAAGTACATGTTGTGATGAATCTAATGATCGTTCCAGATATAAATGTTTTTCTCCACATATACCTGGTCAAACTTTTCTGAGGTTTGACTTTTCAAAACATCCATATGCTTATGGACGTGAGAGAGTCCCTAACTAGAGAGAGAGTGTGTGTGAAATAGAAAGAGTGAGTGAAAAAAGTGTGTGGGTGTGTGAAAGAGACATGTACAACACTCGATAAAAGTCAAGAAAAAACGTGTGTTTCTTATGCAAACATATCACACATGCATCTTCGACAACGGAAGCAAGGTGAGGAGATAGTGTGTGGTTGTTTGCAACCGAGAGAGCAAGACCCCTAGCACGTGGCCAAGAGGGGTCTGACAAACAAGGGAGAGAGGTCGAGAGAGACGTACAAAGAAAATGCGGACATGGGGAGGAGAGAGTGTATGTTTGTCATAGAGAGATCCCCTGGAGATCGTGATGGGACTACATGGGTGGGATATCGAGTGACAAGGTGTGTGCGCGATAGAAGATACCCTGAGAGATATCGAGATAGACGTATGGATGGAAGGAGACAATACGTGTGTTCCTGATGGCTAGTGAGAGATAATCATACTTAGGGGGGGAGTGCTTGCGCCTATGATGGAGTGAGGGATTATGGTACTTATTAGGGGGGTGCGTGTCACATAGAGAGAGAACAAGGGCGGAGAGTGTTGGATGGGTCTATATGTATAGCGCGAGCGAGACATGTGTATGTGTGAACCAGGGAGATATAAAGTTTGAGAGAGATTGAGGAGCCCCAATAAGGTTGAGTGGTGCATCAGATAGCTGAGAGGGGGAAAGAGATATTCCATCCGCTCGATAGTGCAGTGCATGTAAATTTTTTAGAAATCAAACTTTGGAAACTTTGACCAGGTTTACGCAAATGTTATTTATATCCACAATACCAAAGATACATCATACGAAACTACATCTCATGGTGAATCTAATGGTATATGTTTGCCGTTCTAGATGTAATTGTTTTTCTCCACGTACATGGTCAAACTTTGTGATGTTTGACTTTTCAATAAATCAATATGCTATGGACCGAGGACAGTGCCTAAGTTGAGAGAGATCAAGTGCGTGTGAAGGAGAATGAGTAAGTGTGCAAAAAGAGTATGTGTGTGAAAGAGAAAGTGACAACAAACGATAAATTAGAGAGAATGTGTTTTTTCGTTTCTTAGGCGAACATCTCACGCATGCATCTCCGAGATAGAAAAGCGAGGCGAGGAGATACACGAAGATAGCTACTGTGTGATTGTTTGCAACGGAGAGAGACACCCCTATAGCACATGTCCAATAGAGGTCTGGCCAACAAGGAACAAAGGTCGAGAGGGACACATGGAGAACATGGACGCATGGGGAGGGCGAGAGGGTGTGTTTGTGATAGAGAGATCCCCTCGAGATCGTGAGGGGACTATATGGGTGGGAGATCGAGGAAGGTGCGTGTGTGATAGAAAGATGCCCCGAGAGAAATCGAGATAGACCATGCACATCTTTGTGATGGAGACTAAGATTAGCTAGTCATATACAGATAGGAGGGACTGTGTGTGCCTACAATTGAGTGAGAGACCATCATACTTGGCTTGCTAGGCATGAGATTGTGTGTGTGTGCGTGTGAGATGGAGAGAGAGCGAGGGAGAGAGATAGAGTTTTAGATGGGCCTATCGAGTGCGAGTGAGATATGCATGTGTATGTGTGACCCAGGTAGATGGAGAGTTTGAGAGAGAGGGGGAGAGCTCCGAGACGACAGAGTGGTGCGTGAGAGAGTTACGGGCAACGAGCCAAGGAATTTGTGTGCGTACGATGAGTGCACCCAAGATATCTAGCTTGGACTAGAGAATCATACATAGTGTGCGAGAGAGACCTATAGATGGAGTATATATGCATGCGAACTAGAAAGACCCCCCCCCCCACACACACAAAGAGAGAGTGAGATGGAGAGAAAGCGAGAGGGACCAACAAGGTTTGTGTGTTGGATGCGTGCGACAAAATTGAAGATTGTCGGCGATATATATATATATATATATATATATATATATATATATATATATATATATATATATATATATATATATATATATATATATAGAGAGAGAGAGAGAGAGAGAGAGAGAGAGAGAGCAGGAGTCCGGGAGAGGGGGAGGTCGCGTTTTATGCATCAAAGACTGATATAAACCATGTTTCGATATAAACTTGCATTCAAATATTTAAATTGGAGAACATGTTGTCTGCAATCCACACATGAACGGATATATGCGTATATCAAACAAGTTCATTAATTTGACTTTCAACATGTTCATGGAGTACGATAATACTGTACAACATGCTACTCGATTGAGGTGTTCAATTTTGAATTTAGTTCACTATTTTGACCTGGTGAACGAGCTATTTCATTGAATCGAGATATTTCATTTTGGGTTTGATTCCCGTTTTTGAGTGGGTCAACTATTTGTCATATAGTAAATCGTTAGCAACGAGCAGTACTAGGAAAAGGGCTATAGATGAAATGGCCACTAATGACGCACCAGACATGTGGTGCGCCACTACTATATAGCAGTGGCGCACCATGTGCTGGTGCGCCATTAGTGTGAAAGACACTAATGGCGCACCAGACACACGGTGCGCCACTAGTAACAATTTTTTTATTTTTCCAAACATACTAATGGCGCACCAGGGCACAGTGCGCCATTACTAGTTTTAACTAGTAATGGCGCACCAGCCTCATAGTGCGCCACTACTATATTTTTATTATTATTATTTTTTGCAAAACTACTAATGGCGCACCAGTGTATAGTGCGCCATTACTAGTTTAAACTAGTAATGGCGCACTGTGCCCTGGTGCGCCATTAGTGTATATTTTATTATTATTATTTTTTTGCAAAACTACTAATGGCGCACCACCAGCAGGTGCGCCATTAGTAACCAGGGTTACTAATTGCGCATTTGTAGGTGGTGCACCATTAGTAACCTGGGACCAGCTAGATATTTTGGACAGCCA
Source organism: Aegilops tauschii subsp. strangulata (assembly GCF_002575655.3). Lineage (NCBI taxonomy): Eukaryota > Viridiplantae > Streptophyta > Magnoliopsida > Poales > Poaceae > Aegilops > Aegilops tauschii. The sequence continues at coordinate 71,578,075 of NC_053039.3, read as the reverse complement.
CACCTACCCACTCACTTTCCCCACTTCATTCTCTCCACCTCCTCCTCCAAGCTTGTCTCGGCTGCCTCCTCCTCCTCACCTCATTTGCACCATAAATTCATCCAAATTAAGTGGTTAAATTGCCTTTTTTTGATAGGTAAGTAAGGGGGAAGCTATCTTTATGTTGTTCTCCCTCCAACAACGTGCACATGCACTTTTTATGGCCTAGCTAGATCTATGTATGTTTGTGGTGTTGCATATATGTTTGTGTTTGCACGTACCGGTATTTGAAATGCGATAGTTGCCAATATTTTGCCGGAATGTTGATTCATTTCCGTTTCGGCGAGAATTTTGGCACTATGCATTCTTTTTGGTCCTATTTTTAGGGAAAGTCATGCCAACTTTTTCTTGGTTCTAAAATATCATTTTGCTCTACCCCGCAGGCGACCATGGTCCGCACGATGACCGAAGGCATCGTGAATAGGTTTTTGAGCTCCGCGAAGGCCGAGATGCTTCAAAAGAACGAGACGGAGATAAGATGTCCGTGTCGAAGATGCAAGCTGAAGAGCCTTATTGCTGACCCGGATTCCGGGTAGGTGCGGGACCACCTGCTCTTGCGTGGTTTCATGGATGGCTATCGGTGGCAAGGTGATGAAGATGACTATGAAGTCGTCCATGGGGGCCGGGCAAGAAATGAGGAAGGGCATCAAGACAGCCACCGCGGCTCGGGCAGGCGAGAAGACGAAGAATCTCCAGGACATGATCACGACGGTGATGCTGTACACAGACATCATGTAGAAGATGCCGGACATGATGATGAGGAAGATGCCAGAGCAGACGAAGGGCATGATCATGAAGATGAAGATGCCGGCGGAGCTGACGACGATGGACCATCGATGGGCTGGGTGCAGGACCCTCATATTCAAGAGCTGCTTCTCAAGCAGACGGATAACGCAAGAGCTGCCGCCCGAGAGAAAGCCAAGCTGAATCAACTGGAGATAGACGCGGTTACTCCATTGTATGAAGGATGCAGGCCCGAGGATACCCGCCTGAAAGTAACGCTCATGGCTCTGGAGATGAAGGTAAAACACAAAATGACCGACGCATGCTTCGACGAGAACATGTCATTCTGGCACGAACGTCTTCCCAAGGGGAACAAGTGCCCGACCAGTTTCGAGGAGGCGAAGAAAATCGTGTGTCCTCTGGATTTACCGCACGTGAAATACCATGTGTGCATGCACAATTGCATCATTTATCGGGACGAGCACGCGGAGTCTACCATATGTCCGGTGTGCAGCGTCACTCGATACAAGAAGAGGAAGAAAGCTCCTCGAAAAGTGGTGTGGTACTTTCCGATCACTCCTCGTCTGCAGCGGTATTTCGCGGACCCTAAGGTAGCAAAGCTCCTGCGTTGGCACGCGGATAGGGAGGAGAAGAAGCGAGAAGATGACGTAAATGATCCGGAGATAAATAAAAAAGACAAGATGCTGAGTCACCCTAAGGATGGGAGCCAGTGGCAAGCGTTGAACTTCGAACACCCATAATTTGGGAAGGATCCAAGGAACATCATGCTGGGCGCGAGCACCGATGGAGTCAATCCGTTTGGCAGCTAGAGAAGCACACATAGCACCTGGCCTGTGTTTGTGTGGATGTACAACCTTCCCCCCTAGTTGTGCATGAAGAGGAAGTACATTCACATGAGTATGCTAATTGAAGGGCCGAAACAACCAGGGAACGACATCAATCTGTATCTGGGGCTGCTGAAAGAGGAGCTAGACACGCTGTGGAAAACGCCAGCCAATACGTGGGATGCCGCAGAGAAAGAATATTTCCCTATGAGAGCCGCACTGCTCACGACGGTGCATGACTATCTCGGTTACGGATATCTCGCGGGGCAGGTGGTCCACGGATTTTCTGGATGCGTCAGGTGCATGGATGACACAACGTATCGCCAGCTAGATAGAGATCCCGGGTCTTCGAAAACCGTGTTCATGGGACATCAAAGGTGGCTTCGCGACGATGACCCGTGGAGGAAACACAAGGATCTGTTCGATGGTGAAACCGAACCCCAAAGACGCCCGCGTACGAGGAGCGGCGAGGAAATAGACGAGTTGTTGAAAAATTGGAAAGATTTCCCATTGCCGGGAAAGAAGCAAAAGGTGCCAGAGCCGGGAAAGAAGCGAAAGGCGCCAGAGTCGCTGTTGAAGGTATGGAAAACGAGGTCTGTTTTCTGGGACTTGCCGTACTAGAAGATCCACCGTGTGCCTCACAGCCTTGATGTCATGCATATCACGAAGAACGTGTGCGAGAGTCTGCTTGGTACCCTGCTCAACATGCTAGAGAGGACCAAAGATGGGCCGAAAGTAAGGGCAGACTTGAAATCAATGGGCATCAGGGAGGAGCTTCACGCTAATGATGATGATGATGAGGCAAAGCGGGACACGGAAAGTCGTCGCAAAGGCAAAAAGGCCAAGAAGACCAGAAATGACTTCCCTCCCGCGTGCTTCACTCTAAGTCAGGAGGAGATCGATCAGTTTTTCACCTGCCTCGTAGGAGTAAAACTTCCTTACGGTTACGCGGGGAAGATAAGCAGATACCTAGACTCAGCGAAGCAAAAGTTTAGCGGGATGAAGTCTCACGACTGTCATGTGCTGATGACGCAGATACTTCCAGTTGCAATCCATGGGATCATGGACGCGCACATCCGTGAAACGCTATTTGGCCTATGCAACTTTTTTGACGTCATCTCTCGGAAGTCGGTTGGCGTGAGGCAACTCAGAAGGCTACAGGAAGAGATCGTGGTGATACTATGCGAGCTTGAGATGTACTTCCCGCCCGCATTCTTCGACGTTATGGTGCATCTGCTGGTCCATATCGTGGAGGATATCATCCAACTCGGGCCGACGTTCCTGCACAGCATGATGCCGTTCGAAAGGATGAATGGTGTCATCAAAGGATATGTTCGCAACATGTCACGTCCAGAGGGAAGCATAGCCAGGGGCTTTCTGACCGAAGAGTGCATCTCCTATTGCACGAATTATCTAGGCATCGAGAACCCCGTTGGTCTGCCCGTCAACAGGCACCTCGGCAGGCTCGCTGGATGGGGTCACCGTGATGGTCGCCGCGAAATGCATGTCGACTTCGAGGGTCGACTCGCCGACTTTGAAAGAGCAAACCTAGTCGCGCTACAACACATAGACGTGGTCGATCCTTGGGTGGTAGAGCACAAAACCTTTATTGAGAACACGTACAATGACCGAGGCCAACAGAGGACGGACGGAGATATAATCAAAGAGCACAACTCATGTTTCACGCGTTGGTTCAAGCAGAAGCTTCTGTCGTACCCTTTACATGAGGATTCTTCCGCGGAAGAACAACTCATATTCGCCTTGTCACAGGGCGCCGAGCACAACCTGATGACGTATGAGGCGTACGATATCAACGGCTACACATTCTACACCGAGGACAAGGACATGAAGAGCGATGGTTATCAGAACTCCGGGGTAACGATGGAATCCTACACCGGTAACGACAAGGACAGATACTACGGAAGGATCGAGGAGATCTGGGAGCTGAGCTACGCTGGAGAGAAGGTCCCGATGTTCCGTGTCAGATGGGCCAAGAGCGTCATAAAAGAAGACCGGTATTTCACCACCATGGTTATACCCGAAGCCAAATCCAAGACCGCAAGCGCGAACGTCACCGCGAAAAATGAGCCATGGGTGCTGGCTTCCCAAGTGGACCAATGCTTCTTCATTACCGACCCGTCAAAGCCCAGTCGTGTTGTCGTGAGGAGAGGCAAAAGGAAGATCATCGGAATGGATGGAGTCGCCAATGAGCAAGACTTCGACAAGTACGGCGACCCGAAGATGGAACATGACGACGACGATGAAGTATCAGCATACACCACAAGAAGAAGCAGGACCACCCTACCTAAAGGACGTCCGTTCAAGAGAAGAACTCCATTTACGAAAAATAAGGGCAAGAAGATTGTGAACAGATAGCTAGCTAAGATCGATTGTATTTAAATTGTAGCCTTCATTTCTCGATTGTATTTCATGGACACTTTTTGAACTCATGAATATTTATAAATTTCATGGACACTCGATCTCGATCCCCCTCCATCTCGATCGCTATCCCACCTCGCCAGATCCGGTCCCCCTCGCCGCCGAGCACCCCCCGCACCCTCTCCCCCGCTCCACCGGCCGCCGCCGTCAACCCCCCGCACCCTCCCCCGCTCCACCACCGCCGACGACCCACCGCACCCTCCCCCGCTCCACCGCCACCGACGACCCACCGCACCCCTCCCCCGCACCCTCCCCGGCCCGCTCCATCGGCCGCCGCCGCCGACCCACCGCACCCTCCCCCGCTCCACCGCCGCCGACGACCCACCGCACCCTCCCCCGCTCCACCGCCGCCGCCGACCCACAGCACCCTCCCCGGCCCGCTCCACCGCCGCCGACGACCCCCCGCACCCTCCCCCGCACCCTCCCCGGCCCGCTCCACCGTCACAAATGAATGCAACTAAAATTGCAAAAAAAAACAAATTTGATTATATTTTCAAATAACAAATTTGGTGATATTTTCAAATAATAAATTTGATGATATTTTTTCATATTCATAAATATTTTCAAATAACAAATTTGATGATATTTTTAAAAAAAATTATTACTGTTTTTATAAAAATTATTACTGTTTCATATTCACATTCATTTTCTAAAAATTATTAGATGCAACAAAAAAATAAAAAAAAAATTACTTATGGCGCACCTCTGGCTGGTGCGCCATTGCTATATAAAAAAAAGATTACTAATGGCGCACCTCTGGCTGGTGCGCCATTGCTATATAAAAAAAGATTACTAATGGCGCACCGATCGTGGGTGCGCCATTGCTATCTAAAAAAACATACTAATGGCGCACCGCTGCGGGGTGCGCCATTAGTAAGCTTCCCCCCTAGCTAATTCCTCCCTCTCCCTCGCCAGATCCCCTTCGTCCCTCTCCCTCGCCAGATCCGCCCGCGCGCTGACCCGACCCACGACGCCGCCGCCCCGACCCCCGCCGGACTCCACCCCCGCCGCCCCCGCACCCCCCACCACTGCAGCTCCCCCACGCCGCCGCCCCCGCGCCGACCCGCGAAGCACGTGGCCGCCGGCCTCCCCACGACCAACCGAGGCGCCCAGGAGGACCGCCGCCGTCTTCCTCTTCGACTACGAGGACCCGGACGAGCTCGGACGCCCTCGAGCCATCCCTTCGATGCCGCCGTCGCCGACCCCGACCCCTCCGGCGACCGCCCGCGCCCGCCTAGGTACCTCTCCTCCTTCCTCCTTCTTGTCCAGCGCCCGCCGCCCCGACAGCATCTCCAGCAGCACCACCCCGAAGCTGTACACGTCGCTCTTCGCCGTCAGATGCCCTGCAATCACCATCACCATTAATCCCGCTGAATGATTCATCCATTAACAATTCATTCCTACTACATTGTTAATTTCCATTCATCCATTCATTGAGGCAAAGCACAAATCATTTTAATCTTACTAGATACTCCATCCATCCAAGATAATAATCCTACTGGATATTCGATCCAAGATAATCCTACTCAGCAAAGGATTACTTTAATCCCACTGGACACTCCATCCAAGATCCACTGTGAGTATCAAAGTCACAACCCTTTCTCTGGTCATGTGCAGATGCTGCAGAGGGAACGGACAATGATCCGGACTAACCGCATTAGATATAAGTTTTTTAGGGTGGATTAGACATAGGTTAGTACAACTTGGACTAGTGTACTGTGTTGGTATCAGCATCATATAGTGATTAACACAGCTCATGCATACCTAGGAACCACTAAACTGGATGAACAAGTACAGAGGTACTGCTGGCCATTGACCTGCTGGTACACAAAGTACAGAGCACATGGCTGCTGATCTAGCTGCAAGATTGTTATATAAGCTATTACATCACCTGCCATCCCATCAAATTATTTCAAAAAGTGTGTATTATTTAAGCAGATGGTGGTGGTGATAGCTGATTAATCAATCTGGTTTTGGCTTTAGCACACATGTGGTGAATGGGTCCAGTTGCAATAGTTAGGTCTGAAACCATGACCAAATTGGGCCAGTTGTGCTACTACCTAACTGAAGATTGGACCAAGAATTCCTCACATAAATGCTTTGTAAAACTTGTTCATGTACTGAACTACTAATGCCTTGTGATGCTCTGAATTACTTGTGATGCCTCTGAATTACTTGTGATGCCCTTTCTTAATTTTAATGTGCCACGCCAGTTCATTCATCATTTAGGGCTTGATGTATGGAGGCTTGTCTACTTGCTGCTAATACAACATAATATTTGATATGAGCAGGGTGAACAACCTTCAGGTCTCGGGAATCTACTCAAGGCTGCAGACACTTCTTGTCTCACTTCTTTTATCATCGGTATAATATTCATATTAAGGAGTTTCTATAAGTTCATTGTTCTTACCTGCAAATTTAAAATGAAAGCACAATCAATCCATATTAAAGACTTTAGGTTGGTTTTGTTTTGAAGGTTCTTACTAGGGTTCTTCTTGGCTGCAATTCCCTGGTATATTGGTGCTTTTCTTCTATTCTTTGTTGCTTTGGATCACCGGGAGAAGCCTGGATTGATTGCCTGCACAGTTGCTGTAAGTACTCCATTTTCTAAAGCTTATCACATAGTACTAGCATTTTCTTCCGGTACAAGAGAAAAGGGTTGTTGTTTGTCTTTTGTATAAAATGAACTGAAAACACTTAGATACTTATTAATGTTTCCTTACACGAATACTTCCTGTAAAGTTGATTTTATAAAGCTGTGTGATCTTTGTTTCTGAGACTGAAAGTGCTTCTATCTCAAAAAAAGAAGAAGCAAAAAATTAAAATTGCTCATCCTAGTGGCAGGCACAGCTCCTGTCACTTGTGACCATTGCTGCTGGGAGCTTGATGGCATCTTGCCGCACGCCCTTCCCTTTTGATGGCATCTTGTCACTTCCATGTTGCTGCTAGTAGTAACCTGACAGCACAACCATACTTAGACCTTCAGAAGGTCAATCTTCAATTTACTTGACTTTTGAGCCTGCTAGTAGTAACTTGGCAGCCATTCAAGGATGTCTTGGTTGTTCACGAGGCCATCCAATTGTTGTTATGTGATGACCTGATTTCTTGTCTTCCAATGGCATTTGACATTGTGATGACCAACTCATTGATTTGTCATACCCATACTAAACAAAGGTTAGGTTCAGAGATAGTGCTGCATTGTTGAGTTTTACTCCTTTTGATGTAGTAAATTTATTGACTGGTGTTTATCTTACCCTGTTCCATTGAGTAGTAAATCATTATTGGCTTGTATAGATGTCAGCATGCTCCCTTTCTACTCATTTTGGAGAACCTGTTCTTCACTTCTAAGAGTTGTTGTATTGACATGGCACATTTGCAATGGAGTTTTATATATCTGTAGCCACTGTTCATTAACAGCAAGTCAACAACAACATCAGTAAAATTCAGTTAACAACAACATCAGTAAAATTCAGTTAATTAACTGAAGAAGAGAAGAGAGAAAGTAGCCAGGGGTAGATGAAGAGAGAATATCATGAAGGAACAGTTTAGTTTTAATTAATGGAAAAGTTGCATTTACTTGTAATTAAAGGAACAATTTCAGTTAATTATAAATATTCAATAGCAGCAGAGGCAAGCAGTAGCAGTAGCAGTAGATGCCAACTCTTGATATGCATGCATGCATTCTTTGCTTGTTTATATTCATTCTTGTAAACTGAACATGCTCATCTATCTATCTATCTATCTACCTGCTTAAGTATGTATGTATGCATTGTATTTTTATTTCCTTTGGAAAGTAAAGTTTATTTCCTGGCTGGCTGGCATGATGGCTCATGGATCCCTCAGCTGCAGCTGCAGCTCAATCTGATCTCATCTGAAATGACTCTATAAATACAGAGTGTAGTTAGTTACAGAGTAGCAAAAATAGTTGCTGGATGCAGTTACTTGCATGGGCCTGGCTGATGAAGAAAAACTTTATATATATTCATACTGATGTTGACTCTATAAATCATACTTATTGGACATGTTTTACGTGTTGATCCATCAATTGATCACATTGAGAAAGACCATCGTGTCTCCGACCATTTTGTAAAGGTCATGTCTCCGACCATCGTGTCATGATGATTCTGCAGGTACCCGAGAGGCCCTTGAGTTTGCTGGAATGTCGATTAACTTCCATTCCGGCAAATTCGGGTACTCCATATGTCCTATTTTCAGCAAAGGTCATGCTGAAATTTTCTGTGAATTTTAGCATGACTTTGCTAAAAATAGGACATATGGGGTACTTGCGACTAATGCATGGGCCGGGGTATCTTAGTACTTAATTAAGTAGGATCAACTGCCTCTTGTGTTATACATATAGAAGTGTGATATGTTTACTGTCTCTTGGTGTTTGTCCTTAATTAAGTAGGGTATATTATTAGAAGATACCCATATATATCAGTCAACTTAGGGTGCCTCGGCATCGATAAACCCTAAATGATGAAAACTTAACTTAGCATTTAGGGTGCCTCGGCGTCGACAAACCCTAAATGATAAAACCTTGGCTTTTAGGGTGCCTTGGTGTCGATGAGAACCTAAATGATGTACGCTTAGGCTTTTAGGGTGCCTCGGCGTCGACAAACCCTAAATGATAAAAGCTTAGCTTTTAGGATGCCTCGGTGTCGACAAACCCTAAATGATGAGACCATGATCTTGTTCCTTGACAATAACCAACTTTTTGACCAAAGTTTTTTCCTATTTAGAGCAAAACATGGCCCACAACGATGAGGCCGGTGGTTCGGGCGGCAAGCAATTCTGGGAGCTGTCCCAGGAGCTGGAGGAAGAACCTCACCGCTATGAGGACGCCGCGGAAGACACCGATCCTGACTACACAACCCCTAGTGGCGTCGGGGATGACACCACTGATGGTGCCGCCGAGGATGCCACCACTGATGATGGCGGCGCACGCACAGATGGCAGCCAACCGAAGAGGCAACGGAAGGACCGGCGCCCGAGCGTGCTCGACACTGTCAAGGAGGAATTTACTGAAGTGAACTCCGACGGGCATCCAACGGCGCCCAAACAACTAGTCAAGGGGTACTCGGTTCAGCTCGGGTGCATTCTCCGGAGCACCGTCTCGATCAACACCGAGAACCTAAGGCATAAGGACCGAGGGAATTTGCGCAGCCTGCTCTTCACGAAGCTGCACGAACGATACAAGTTCCCCGCTGACTTTTGCAAACACACGCCTCTCAGGGAATAAAGGGAATAGTGCCGCCCTCACGAGGATGAGCACGTGCCTGTCTACTTGGAGAAGCACGGTGAAGGCAATGATTGAAAAAGCTGATAGTTATGAGAAGATCAAGGCGAAATATCCTTTGATCAGCGAAGATGACTGCAATGAGTTCAAGATCAAGTGCGAGAGCAGCGCAACCTCCGAATCAAGTCAGTGGGGGAAATAAATGCGGCAGTTGAACTTAGGGGTCCACCAACTCGGTCCCGGCGGTTACAGAGTGGCGGAGCCTATATGGGACAAGGAGGACGCGGAGCGTGCCGAGCAAGGCCTACCGCCCCGCTTCGAGAAATTCCGTGACAAGCAGACCAGGAACTTTGTCAGTGCCCGGTACAAGAGGACCCGATAACAAAGGAGCTTACCACGGATCCGAAGACCAGGGCGCTTGAGCTTGTTCTGGTAAGGAATACACCCCCGCGTAATTAGCTCCATATGGTTGCATTCTAATTAATGAAGCCAAATTTCTAAATGGTTCATATTCCTTCCGCAGGAGGCTGAAAGCAGTAGCGCGGGGTCGTCTCAGAGCTCCCCTTTCGACACCCCTTTAAATAGGGCGTTGAACGTAATGAAAAACAAGGATAAGCTCAGTAAGCCATCGTCAGCTGGTCGTGTGGCCGGCAAAGGCTTGTCCACAAAATGGTCGTCATACTATACCGCTGATGGTTGAAAGGAGAAAAAGACCAGCTCGGAAAGCTAGTCGCGCGAGGTTCAAGAACTCACGGCACAAGTGGCGTGGATTCCGGAGATTGTCCAAGAGCAAGTGCAACAACAACTGGGAACGACGCTCACCGCCATGGTGCCTACCTTGATTCAGGGGCTGACGACGTGGATTGCGGGCGGCCAACAGGGGCCTCCCCCGGTTCCCAGCTTCACGGCCAGCAACTCGCACAATGCGCAGGCGGCGCCATTGGTGTCTCCGACGGAGGTGGTATTCGTGTCTCCGGCGCCAGCACGGGCATTGGAGCTTAATGGACCCGGGTGTACGCCGGCCGACACCTCGCCAGCAAGCGGCCCCTCCGTCAGTTGCACGTCCGCTGTTGGCGGTGCCTCGACATTAGCCGAGCTCAACGGCATCACGGTAACTAAGCCTCTCGGCCGATGACTTCATCTCCTTGCCTTTGACTGGGCATCCCTGAGGCCCTACATGTTTTCGCAGGGCGCTGCCGACGTTCCTTGCACTCTCCTGCACTTCGTGGGCGGCAAGTTGGTCGATGTCGCCAAGGGCAGAATCGTTCAACCGGGCAACCGCGTGTTCCACGGTAATCCGATGCCACCCACCTTGTATAGGGTTGAACTGGTTCGGGTGCTGCCAGGCTGCGACGAGTTGTTACCTCCGATTCGACCCGCTGGGGCCGACGAAGATGATGTGATGACCCTCAGCGCCTGCGTAAGCTGGCCCCTGCTTTGGCCGAAGAGCCAGATTCGTTTGGGGGCGGGGGACACCACCCCACAGACAAGACCGCCAGTCGTGCCAGCGCCAAGCTATGGCAAGAACGCCGCAACGCTACCGGACATGCCGGACATCCCTATGGCACAGGATCCGGACATGCATATGGCACAGGATCCGGACGACGACGACAATGACGACGGTACATTTACCAATGTCGATAAGTACTTTGCCGAACATGGGTACGGTGACGAGTTCTGCGGGCCTCCTTCTCAAGAACCCAACCCTGAAAAAGACGACCGCGATCTAGCTGGTACGACGGAGAAACCCAATTGCAACAGGCGTCGTCTGGCGTTCAGTTCTCAGGAGACGCCTCCAGCTGCCGCCTTCACCGAGCCTCAGATAGCTGAGTGCGAAATATTATCAGCCCCAACACGCTCAAGAAGGCAGTCTGTGAACAGAACTCGATCCCATTACAGCAGATCAGGAAGAAGGGACGGAAACGAAAGACTAACAAGGGCGCCGGTGCGAGCCAGCCGACACCGAGTACGATCCGTGCTCAGGACGGGCCACCTTCACCTAAGGATATCTCGAGGAGGGTGCATGTGGCGGGTAGGGCGATGCTACCGACAAATATGCTCAATGCTGCAACCGGTGCTATGCGGAGTCTGCATGACAGTGTTCTTTCTTTGGAGAAGCGGCGTCTGAGAGAGAATGATGTGGCATACCCAATATTCGTGGCCAAGGTGCCAGAGGGCAAGGGCTTTGTGGATAGCGCCGTCGGGGGTACGATCGTCCTGCGGTTTGATGACATCTTTGCTATGTTTAACCTTCATCCGCTGCACTACACCTTCGTTCGGCTGTTTTCGCTGAGTATGGAGATGCGGATCATTAGAGACAAGACCCCGGACATTGTGATAGTCGACCCCTTCTACATGTGTGCCAAGATCTTGGGCAGCGCTGGGGACCGGCAAGTCACGAGTTCACACCTCGAAGGCGTCATTCTGGCAAACCCAGATAAGGATAACTTCCTCGTGCATTACTTTCCCGAGTAAGTCATCCCCTAACCGCCCCGTAACATATGATTTCTTAGATTTTGATCGTTCTTTTTTTCTAACATTCTGTGTTCTGTGCAGTGACACACATTGCACACTCATCCTCTTAAGCCCGAAATATTCCATGGCCACGTATTTCAACCCGGACCGTGACTCCAAGATAGACACCACAAATATCAAGAAAGTTCTTGATGATGCTCTCCCCGGCTACGCCGCATCTGGAGGCACCTTTAAGAGGCCAGCTCGTAGGTACGGCAGGCACGTGTTCACCCACAATACGACGTTCCCCTACGTCAAGCAGCCGCCTGGCGGTCAGAAGGATGCCTACTACGCCCTCCATCACATGCGGGCGATCGTACGGGACCATAATCACCTTCTGCTACCAAATAATCTCAAAGATTGGGCCGCAAGCTTGGCGACAATCCAGGACGCGGACATCCGACAAGAATTCTTCCGCATCCAGCCGGAGTTTGCAGAAATCATCCATCAAGATGTCCTTCGTACCTCGGGGCAGTTCTACCTCAAATATCAACCGTCCAACAGTGAGATAGACACAACGCTACAAATGCAGGCTGACAACGCCCGCGACTTCATGACCATCACGAAAGACGGCGGCTTCATCCATGCTCCGGTCCCATGAGTCGAGTCGAAAGTAGTGATGCTATGTGTAGTTCTGAAACATCGATTAGCTCATGTTGTAATTAAACTTTAATGAACTTGTATGTCTCTTTGGTTTGGACACTCGTTCAACTTAGATGTAATCGATGCTATTTATTAGTATGACCATGAATCGTGCTATTAATGTCTTGCTTTTCTCTTCCGATCCTTTTGTTGCATACTTATATATTGCTTATGTATTGCCTGTTGTTTGGCTAGTGCATAGAGATGCCGTCGTATGTCGTGTACAAGGGTAAGGTTCCCGGAGTCTACGACGACTGGGAGGAGTGTCGGAGACAGGTTCACCGTTTCAGCGGTAACAGTTACAAAGGGTACACCACTAGGGCGGAGGCGGAATCTAGATACGCGCGCTATCTAGCGGGAGAGAGGAGGGAGCGTTGGATGAACCGGATGAAGACCAGTTTCATCGCGATGATGCTCATCGTGATGACCGCAGCTCTCTTCTATGTGATGGTCGTTTAGATGATCGATATCGACTTGTAATGTGAAGACAAACTCGCTACTCGCGGTCTCGAGACTTGTAATGTGATGGTAGTTTAGATGATCGATATCGACTTGTAATGTGAAGACAAACTCGCTACTCGCGGTCTCGAGACTTGTAATGTTCTATCTTTGTTCGGTCTTTTGAATTCGGAGACTAATATGATGAATTTTATTCGGAGACTAATCTTCTATTGTATTCGATGAATCTGCTGTTGCTGTGTGGTGCTGTCTATATTCTGTCCAATAATATATTTTGTAACCTGTGCAAATATCAGAAAAGAAAAAAAAATCCCTAATATTCATACTAATGGCGCATCACCCCAACGTGCTCCATTTGTATGCCAAAGGATACTAATGGCGCATCACCCCACAGTGCGCCATTAGTATGGCAAAGCACATGTGTAAATATCGCCCCCTGGGAGGCACACTAATGGCGCATGTTGGTCTATACTAATGGCGCACGGCGTGATGCGCCATTAGTATACCAGATACTAATGGCGCACCAGTGGTGCGCCATTAGTATTTAATACTAGTGGCGTGGTACTAGTGGCGCACCAGTAGTGCGCCATTAGTAGGCAAAACTGGTGCGCCACTAGTAGGCCTTTTCCTAGTAGTGGAGCATGTAAAAACACATTACTCCCGAGCATCATCTCTCCATCAAAAAAAGAAGTGGCAAGCTAATATTTCAAAATTTGATTCGAATCGACTTGGTAAGGTAGACGTGGATGCTCGTTCTGCCAAATTTTGAACAAACCGTTAAACATCCTCTGCTCGGTGGAATTCGCCCGAGCAAATAAATGGGAGACGCGAAATTACCGTCCTATGTGGGACACGCATCAATTGGCCCATTGTACATCGAGGGTAGGTTCGTAACTTCATCCAAGCACGCCTTCTCCTCGGCCGAAATGACATGTGTCGAATAATTCATAAACCATGGTCGGCAAAACACGCTCTCCTCGCCCGAAATAGCTCGCGCCCACTATTTCAAAACACGCTCTCTTCGCCCAAAATCGCTCGCGCCCACTATATTTCAAAACACGTCCTCCTCGCCCGAAATCGCTCCCGCCCACTATTTGGGGAGAAGCAAAGTTACTCTACTATCCCCGACCCTCAGTACACAGACCCAAGCCGAGAAGCCTAAAGGCAGGGGTAGAACTGTAACTCCCCCTCACATTTCAGACAAATGCGTCCGTAAAACATGGTTCCACTCCCCTCCCAATTCCCCCCCCCCCCATTCATACCTCGTGGGCGCCAAATCACCTTCTCCCCGGAAGCTCCCTTCTGCCGAGCCGCGAAACCTCAGCCCCTCCTCCATGGCGCCCCCACCACAACAATTTCACAGCCGCCCTCCTCCCTAATGCCGGAGACGCTGTCCATTTGCCATCGTGCACTGGGCCGTGTGCCTCTTACTCCGTGCTGCTGGAGCTACCTCGATGACGGCCGCGTGAACCATACTGGAGCCAATTCACCCCCACCGTTATTCACGGCGCCGGAGCAGCTCCAACTTCGGATCCGTCTAGAGTCCCGGCGCTGCTTCCCCGTAGCCATCGACCGTCGCGACATCGTTGTTTCCCTGCCGCCGGTCGCCACCGCAACCGCGCCGGCCTCACCGACTCGGTAGCTGGACTTGCCTACTTCACCATGCCGCCAGATAGGTCGCACCCTCATCTCAAATCACTTTATTTAGGCGTCAGTTGTCTGAATTTTTATTCTGGGCCAATTGATTCCCAATGGGAAGCAGCACCCCTCGAGGCGGCGGAGCTCCTAGGCTGCCGGTTGGCTGGTGTCTAATGTAAGGGTGCGGGGTGATGACCCACAAGTATAGGGGATCTATCATAGTCCTTTTGATAAGTAAGAGTGTCGAACCCAACGAGGAGCAGAAGGAAATGATAAGCGGTTTTCAGCAAGGTATTCTCTGCAAGCACTGAAATTATCGGTAACAGATAGTTTTGTGATAAGATAATTTGTAATGCGTAACAAGTAATGAAAGTAAATAAGGTGCAGCAAGGTGGCCCAATCCTTTTTGTAGCAAAGGACAAGCCTGGACAATTTCTTATATGAAGGAAAACGCTCCCGAGGACACATGGGAATTATCGTCAAGCTAGTTTTCATCACGTTCATATGATTCGCGTTCGGTACTTCGATAATTTGATATGTGGGTGGAACGGTGCTTGGGTGCTGTCCTTAGTTGGACAAGCATCCCAATTATGATTAACTCCTATTGCAAGCATCTGCAACTACAAAAGAAGTATTAAGGTAAACCTAACCATAGCAAGAAACATATGGATCCAAATCAGCCCCTTACGAAGCAACACATAAACTAGGGTTTAAGCTTCTGTCACTCTAGCAACCCATCATCTACTTATTACTTCCCAATGTCTTCCTCCAGGCCCAAACAGTGGTGAAGTGTCATGTAGTCGACGTTCACATAACACCACTAGAGGAGAGACAACATACATCTCATCAAAATATCAAACGAATACCAATTTCACATGACTACTAATAGCAAGACTTCTCCCATGTCCTCAGGAACAAACGTAACTACTCACAAAGCATATTCATGTTCATAATCAGTGGGGTATTAATATGCATATAGGATCTGAACATATGATCTTCCACCAAATAAACCAACTAGCATCAACTACAAGGAGTAATCAACACTACTAGCAACCTACAGGTACCAATCCCAGACTTGGAGACAAAGATTGGATACAAGAGATGAACTAGGGTTTTAGAGGAGATGGTGTTGGTGAAGATGTTGATGGAGATTGGCCCCCTCCTGATGAGAGGAGCGTTGGTGATGACGATGGCGATGATTTCCCCCTCCCGGAGGGAAGTGTCCCCGGCAGAACAGCTTCGCCAGAGCCCTAGATTGGTTCCGCCTTGTGGCGGCGGAGTCTCGTCCCGAAAGCTTGCTTCTGATTTTTTTTCTCGGATGAAAGACTTCATATAGTAGAAGATGGGCACCGGAGGGCCACCAGGGGGCCCACGAGGCAGGGGGCGCGCCCAGGGGGGTAGGGCGCGCCCCCCACCCTCGTGGCCAGGGTGTGGACCCCCTCTGGCATTTTCTTTGCTCAGTATTTTTTATTATTTCCAAAAATAACTTCCGTGGAGTTTCAGGACTTTTGGAGTTGTGCAGAATAGGTCTCTCATATTTGCTCCTTTTCGAGCCCAGAATTCCAGTTGCCGGCATTCTCCCTCTTTATGTAAACCTTGCAAAATAAGAGAGAATAGGCATAAGTATTGTGACATAATCTGTAATAACAACCCATAATGCAATAAATATCGATATAAAAGCGTGATGCAAAATGGACGTATCAACTCCCCCAAGCTTAGACCTCGCTTGTCCTCAAGCGGAAGCCGATAATGATAAATATGTCCACATGTTTAGAGATAGAGGTGTCGATAAAATAAAATACGGACATGAGGGCATCATGATCATTCTTATAACAGCAACATATATGAATATTGTCATATAATTTCTTATGCTCAAGTAATAATCTATTCACAATGCGAAGTATGAGTCAGAAACTTCATTGAGAACTAACAAACTATAATCTCAGTCATTGAGGCAATTGCAATTTATCATAACATCGGAAAGAGTCAACATAAGAGCTTTTCAGCAAGTCCACATACTCAACTATCATTTAGTCTTTCACAATTGCTAACACTCACGCAATACTTGTGGTTATGGAGTTTTAATCGGACACAGAGGAAGATAGGGGCATATAGTTTCGCCTCCCAACCTTTTACCTCAAGGGTAATGTCAACAGTAATAATTCATGCTAGCTTATATCCAATTGGGTATATATATCAGGATCTTTCCAACACGAGGTGCTTGCCAAAGGATAAAATGTAAAAAGGAAAGGTGAGGATCACCATGACTCTTTGCATAAGGGTAGAAGATAAAAGTAAAAGATAGGCCCTTCGCAGAGGGAAGCAGAGGTTGTCATGCGCTTTCAGGGTTGGATGCACAAAATCTTAATGCGAAAGAACGTCACTTTATATTGCCACTTGTGATATGGACCTTTATTATGCAGTCCGTCGCTTTTATTTCTTCCACATCACAAGATCGTATAAAGCTTATTTCCTCCACACTAATCAATCATACATATTTAGAGAGCAATTTTTATTGCTTGCACCGATGACAACTTACTTGAAGGATCTTACTCAATCCATAGGTAGATATGGTGGACTCTCATGGCAAAACTGGGTTTAAGGGTATTTCGGAAGCACAAGTAGTATCTCTACTTGGTGCAAAGAATTGGCTAGCATGAGGGAGAAAGGCAAGCTCAACATGTTGGATGATCCATGACAATATACTTTATTTCAGATATAAGAAAACATAACCCATTACATTGTATTCCTTGTCCGACATCAACTCTTTAGCATGTCATATTTTAATGAGTGCTCACAATCATAAAAGATGTCCAGGATAGTATATTTATATGTGAAACCTCTCTTTCTTTATTACTTCCTATTAATTGCAACGATGACCAAAGCTATGTTTGTCAACTCTCAACAACTTTTAATCATCATACCCTTTCTATGTGAAGTCATTACTCTCCATAAGATCAATGTGATCTCTTTATTTCTTTTTATTCTTTCTCTTTTCTTTTATTCCCTCAAGATCATAGCAAGATAATCAAGCCCTTGACTCAACACTAATCTTTATTATATATAGCTCACGGACTCGATTACATAGAGGGATCATAAAGCAGAACTCAAAACTAAATCATACCAAAAACTTTATTCTACTAGATCAAGATATTACTAAAAGGATCGAACTAAGAAAACGGTAAAGATAGGAGTGTGATGGTGATACGATACCGGGGCACCTCCCCAAGCTTGGCAGTTGCCAAGGGGAGTGCCCATACCCATGTGATTATATCTCCTTTGCCGGTGATGATGATGGATAGTCGCACATCGAGCGTAAGAGGTCCTCCAACTTGCGGATAATGCCCTTGAGTGCGATGATATGCTCCTTCAACAAAATATTTTCACATGTGAGATACTTGTTTTGTATATGAGCTAACTCAATCATCTTGAAAGCTTCGATCTCAATTGGGGTAAGAAGATTGTGATCAAGTTGAAGGATGTCTTCTGCTGTCGGAGCTTGGTCCTCCGTGGCCTTCTTTATCCCTTCATCCTTGTTGATCTCCAGGGGTTCTTCCCTCTTCAGCTCTATCTTCATTAGCCAAGCATCGTTGTCACCGTTGTTGGAGGAGGGGGACAACATGATGCCTGGCCTTGAGAACTCTGACAGAAAACAGCTCGAAACAAGAACAGAGGATAATTGCGTGATACGGTGGTCAAAACCTTCGGGAGATTATATAATGAATTTTTACCGACCGAAAGAAGTATCGTGCAAGAAAACGGAGTCCGGAGAGCACACGAGGTGCCCACGAGGTAGGGGGCGCGCCCAGGGGGGTAGGGCGTGCCTCCCACCCTCGTGGAAGCCTCGTGTCCTTCCCGGACTGCTTCTTATTTTCCTATTTTTCTAAATATTCCAAAACGGAGAAAATTTGCCATTAGAACTGTTTTGGAGTCGGTTTACTTACCGTCCCACATACCTATTCCTTTTCGGAATCTGAAACGTTCTGGAAAGTGTCTCTTATGTATTCCTCCGGTGTTACGGTTTCAATAACATTAGTTTCAACATTTATAGGGTTACCTAAGATATAATGTTTGATTCTTTGACCGTTCACCACCTTTGGATTCGTGCCTTCGAAGTTATTGATTTTTATGGCACCGAAACGATAGACCTCCTCGATAACGTAAGGACCTTCCCATTTAGAGAGAAGTTTTCCTGCAAAAAATCTTAAACGGGAGTTGAATAGCAACACATAATCACCTACATTAAACTCACGCTTTTGTATCATTTTGTCATGCCATCTTTTAACTTTTTCTTTAAAAAACTTGGCATTCTCATAGGCTTGGGTTCTCCATTCATCAAGTGAGCTTATGTCAAATAACCTTTTCTCACTGGCAAGTTTGAAATCATAATTGAGCTCTTTAATGGCCCAATATGCCTTATGTTCTAGTTCGAGAGGTAAGTGACATGCTTTTCCATAAACCATTTTATATGGAGACATACCCATAGGATTTTATACGCGGTTCTATAGGCCCATAATGCATCATCAAGTTTCTTGGACCAATTCTTTCTAGATCTATTAACAGTCTTTTGCAAAATTAATTTGAGCTCTCTATTGCTCAATTCTACTTTATCACTAGACTGCGGGTGATACGGAGATGCAATTCTATGATTAACGTCATACTTCGCAAGCATTTTACGAAAAGCACCATGAATAAAATGTGAACCACCATCACTCATTAAATATCTAGGGACTTCAAACCTCGGAAAAATGACTTCTTTAAGCATCTTAATAGAGGTGTTATGATCAGCACTACTAGTTGGAATAGCTTCTACCCACTTAGTAACGTAATCAACAACAACTAAAATATGTGTATACCCATTAGAGGAAGGAAAAGGTCCCATATAATCAAAGCCCCAAACATCAAATGGTTCAATAACAAGTGAATAATTCATAGGCATTTCCTGACGTCTACTAATGTTACCAACTCTTTGACATTCATCACAAGATAAGACAAACTTACGAGCATCCTTGAAGACAGTACCTTATGTGCAGTTCTATCTCCAGCATGGTGCCCTCCATAAGCTTCAGAGTGACACTTGCGTAGGATCTGTTCCTGTTCATGCTCAGGTATACAACATCTAATAACACCATCTACTCCTTCTTTATAAAGGTGTGGGTCATCCCAGAAGTAATGCCTCAAATCATAGAAATACTTTTTATGTTGCTGGTATGTGAAACTAGGTGGTATAAATTTAGCAACAATGTAATTAGCATAATCAGCATACCATGGAGCAGTACGAGAAGCATTTATGACAGCTAATTGTTCATCAGGAAAGCTATCATCAATAGGTAGTGGGTCATCAAGAACATTCTCTAACCTAGACAAGTTGTCTGCAACGGGGTTCTCAGCTCCCTTTCTACCAATAATATGAAAATCAAATTCTTGTAGCAAGAGAACCCATCTAATAAGTCTAGGTTTAGCATCTTTCTTTTCCATAAGATATTTAATAGCAGTGTGAATAGTTACTTTAGAATCAACAATATAAGGACTAAACTTATCACAAGCAAATACAACTGCTAAGAATTCCTTTTCGGTAGTAGCATAATTTCTCTGCGCACTGTCTAGAGTTTTACTCGCATATTGAATAACATTTAATTTCTTATCAACTCTTTGCCCTAGAACAACACCTACAGCATAATTGCCAGCATCACACATAATTTCAAAGGGTAAATTCCAATCAGGTGGCTAAACGATAGGTGCAGAAATCAATGCTTTATTAAGTATTTCAAATGCTTCTACACAATCATCATCAAAGACAAAAGGAATATCTTTTTGTAATAGATTAGTCAGAGGCCGAGAAATTTTTGAGAAGTCCTTAATGAACCTCCTATAAAAACCGGCATGACCAAGGAAACTTCTTATACCTTTGATGTCCTTGGGACATGGCATCTTTTCAATAGCGTCAACTTTAGCTTTATCAACTTCAATGCCTCTTTCAGAAATTTTATGCCCCAAGACAATACCTTCATTAACCATAAAGTGGCACTTCTCCCAATTCAAGACAAGGTTAGTTTCTTCACATCTCTGCAAAACTCGATCAAGGTTGCTCAAGCAATCATCAAAAGAGGATCCATAAACGGAGAAATCGTCCATGAAAACCTCACAAATCTTTTCACAAAAATCAGAGAATATAGCCTTGATGCATCTTTGAAAGGTAGCAGGTGCATTACATAAACCAAAAGGCATACGTCTATAAGCAAAAGTACCGAAAGGGCAAGTAAAAGTGGTCTTTGCTTGATCATCAGCTGACACAGGTATTTGAGAGAAACCAGAGTAACCATCTAGAAAGCAAAAATGTGTGTGTTTGGATAATCTTTCTAGCATTTGATCAATGAAAGGCAAAGCATAATGATCCTTTTTAGTAGCTTTATTTAATTTACAGAAATCAATTACCATCCTATAACATGTAATAATTCTTTGCGGGATCAATTCATCTTTATCATTAGGAACGACAGTAATACCTCCCTTCTTGGGACACAATGGACAGGACTTACCCACTGACTATCAGCAACGGGGTAAATTATACCTGCCTCAAGGAGCTTTAGTATTTCCTTTCTTACCACTTCTTTCATCTTAGGATTCAGCCGTCGTTGATGATCAATAACTGGTTTGGCATCTTTCTCCAAATTTATTTTGTGTCGGCATAGAGTGGGACTAATGCCCTTAAGATCATCAAGAGTATATCCAATAGCAGCACGGTGCTTCTTCAGAGTTTTCAATAATTTTTCTTCCACCTTCTCTGAAAGGTTAGCACTAATAATAACAGGATATATCTTCTATTCATCAAGATAAGCATATTTAAGAGTATAGGTAATGGTTTAATCTCAAACACGGGGTCACCCTTGGGTGGAGGACGATCCCCTAGGATTTCAACAGGCAAGTTGTGTTTCAGAATGGGTCCTTGTTTAAAGAATACTTCATCTATTTCCCTTCTTTCATTCATAAACATATCATTCTCATGGTCTAGCAAATATTGTTCTAAAGGATCATTAGGAGGCACGGCAATAGAAGCAAGACCAATTATTTCATCTTTACTAGGAAATTCTTCATCACAGGGTTGTCTACGAAATTTAGAGAAATTAAACTCATGAGACATATCATCCAACCCAATAGTAACAACATCCTTTTCGCAGTCTATCTTAGCATTGACAGTGTTCAAGAAGGGTCTACCAAATATAATGGGACAAAAGCTATCTTGTGGGGAACCAAGAACAAGAAAATCAGCAGGATATTTAGCTTTCCCACACAAGACTTCAACATCTCTAACAATCCCAATTGGTGAAATAGTATCTCTATTGGCAAGCTTAATGGTGACATCGAGATCTTCTATCTCAGCAGGTGCAATATCATGCATAATTTCTTTGTATAAGGAAATAGGTATTGCACTAGCACTAGCACCCATATCACACAAGCCATGATAACAATGATCTCCTATTTTAACAGAAATAACAGGCATGCCTACCACAGGTCTATGTTTATCTTTAGCACCAGGATTAGCAATTCTAGCAGTCTCATCACAGAAATAAATAACATGTCCATCGATATTATCAGCCAAGAGATCTTTAACAATAGCAATATTAGGTTCAACTTTAACTTGCTCAGGAGGTGTATAAGTTCTAATATTGCTTTTACGAACCACAGTTGAAGCTTTAGCATGATCCTTTATCCTAACAGGGAAAGGTGGTTTCTCAACATAAGCAGTAGGTACAATAGGATCATTATAAGTGATAGTCTTTTCTTCAACTTTAATAGGTTCAACTACATTTACTTCTATGGGAGGATGATATTTAAACCACTTCTCCTTAGGGAGATCAACATGAGCAGCAAAAGATTCACAAAAAGAAGCTACTATCTTAGAGTCAAGTCCATATTTAGTGCTAAATTTACGGAAAACATTAGTATCCATAAAAGATTTAACATAATCAAACTTAGGTGTTATACCTGACTCCTTACCTTCGTCAAGATCCCAATCTTCAGAGTTGCGTTTAATCCTTTCCAATAAATTCCATTTGAATTCAATAGTCTTCATCATAAAGGAACTAGTACAAGAAGTATCGAGCATGGAGCGATTGTTGTCAGAAAGCCGAGCATAAATTTTTTGAATAATCATTTCTCTCGAGAGCTCATGATTGGGGCATGAATATAACATTGACTTAAGCCTCCCCCAAGCTTGAGCGATGCTTTCTCCTTCGCGAGGCCAAAAAATATATATATAATTACGATCACGATGAACAAGATGCATAGGATAAAACTTCTGATGGAATTCCAATTTCAACCATTTGTAGTCCCATGATCCCATATCATCACATAGCCTATACCATGTCAATGCATATCCCTTCAAAGGTAAAGGGAAGACCTTCTTATTGATAACATCATCAGGCATACCTGCAAGCTTAAATAATCCACAAACTTCATCCACATAGATTAAGTGTAAATCGGGATGCAATGTTCCATCTCCTGCAAAAGGATTAGCTAGCAGTTTCTCTATCATACCCGAAGGAATTTCAAAGTAAACATTTTCATTTTCAGTAGGTTCAGTAGGTTGAGGAGAAACTCTTTGCTCTACTGGTCGAGGTGAAGATACCCCGAACAATCCCCTCAAAGGATTACTTTCCATAGTAACAAGTGACAGTAAATTTCAGCACACTATATAAATTTTTCCTTACCAAATTCCACCTACCAAAGGCGCTTCACTCCCCGGCAACGGCGCCAGAAAAGAGTCTTGATGACCCACAAGTATAGGGGATCTATCGTAGTCCTTTCGATAAGTAAGAGTGTCGAACCCAACGAGGAGCAGAAGGAAATGATAAGCGGTTTTCAGCAAGGTATTCTCTGCAAGCACTGAAATTATCGGTAACAGATAGTTTTGTGATAAGATAATTTGTAACGGGTAACAAGTAATGAAAGTAAATAAGGTGCAGCAAGGTGGCCCAATCCTTTTTGCAGCAAAGGACAAGCCTGGACAATTTCTTATATGAAGGAAAACGCTCCCGAGGACACAATGGAATTATCGTCAAGCTAGTTTTCATCACGTTCATATGATTCGTGTTCGGTACTTTGATAATTTGATATGTGGGTGGACCGGTGCTTGGGTGCTGTCCTTACTTGGACAAGCATCCCACTTATGATTAACTCCTATTGCAAGCATCCGCAACTACAAAAGAAGTATTAAGGTAAACCTAACCATAGCATGAAACATATGGATCCAAATCAGCCCCTTACGAAGCAACGCATAAACTAGGGTTTAAGCTTCTGTCACTCTAGCAACCCATCATCTACTTATTACTTCCCAATATCTTCCTCTAGGCCCAAAAAATGGTGAAGTGTCATGTAGTCGACGTTCACATAACACCACTAGAGGAGAGACAACATACATCTCATCAAAATATCGAACGAATACCAGATTCACATGACTAGTAATAGCAAGACGTCCCATGTCCTCAGGAACAAACGTAACTACTCACAAAGCATATTCATGTTCATAATCAGAGGGGTATTAATATGCATATAGGATCTGAACATATGATCTTCCACCAAATAAACCAACTAGCATCAACTACAAGGAGTAATCAACACTACTAGCAACCTATAGGTACCAATCCCAGACTTGGAGACAAAGATTGGATACAAGAGATGAACTAGGGTTTTAGAGGAGATGGTGCTGGTTAAGATGTTGATGGAGATTGGCCCCCTCCCAATGAGAGGAGCGTTGGTGATGACTATGGCGATGATTTCCCCCTCCCGGAGGGAAGTGTCCCCGGTAGAACAGCTCCGCCAGAGCCCTAGATTGGTTCCGCCAAGGTTCCGCCTCGTGGCGACGGAGTCTCGTCCCGAAAGCTTGCTTCTGATTTTTTTCTCGGATGAAAGACTTCATATAGCAGAAGATGGGCACCGGAGGGCGACCAGGGGGCCCACGAGGTTGGGGGCGCGCCCCCCACCCTTGTGGCCAGGGTGTGGGCCCCCTCTGGTATTTTCTTCGCTCGGTATTTTTTATTACTTCCAAAAATAACTTCCGTGGAGTTTCAGGACTTTTGGAGTTGTGCAAAATAGGTCTCTCATATTTGCTCCTTTTCCAGCCTAGAATTCCAGCTGCCGGCATTCTCCCTCTTTATGTAAACCTTGTAAAATAAGAGAGAATAGGCATAAGTATTGTGACATAATGTGTAATAACAGCCCATAATGCAATAAATATCGATATAAAAGCATGATGCAAAATGGACGTATCACGGGGCCGCAAGTTCGCCGCGGAAGCAGCTCTTAGATGTCTATCTTAGAGTTGCATGGGTTGAAGGTACTACCGCCACCGGATCTGGATGACGGGGAGTCTTTGTGGATTGGCCCGGGGGCGGCGCAACCACGGCAGTGCGGTGGGGCGGGGAGCGGGGTTTTGGCCGGGGCCACGAACGGCGGAGGCAGGCTGCTCTGCTGTTGGTCACTGGCTCTTCGGGGAAGATTCCTAACAGTGTCAGTCGGGAGGCACAAGACGGCCATCAAGCCATCCGGCATAGATCAGACAGTACCAAAATAAAATAAAATCGTGTGACCCCAATTTAGTCTTTAGTCAACACACGTGTGACCACTCTCGTACCTTGCTGTTGATCTCTTAGTGTATTTCTTCAGATCAAAGAGATGTGTTGTTCTTAACATTATGCGTTATCTGCATCTTCAGCCACACCGTCTTCCAACTCACCGCAGCTGCTCCAACAAGGGAAGCATACACCAGAAGGGAGCTATAGTCCCCACTCAACAGTTCCCTGCATCGAATGCGCGTGCTCGACATGGACAGCCACAACAACTGCAGGGCCATCGACAAGTCAGCACATGATGCTCACTCCTATGGATGGCGGCCAGATAGGTTGTACCCTCATCTTACTTGTGTGCAACATCTATGGCTTTGTTATTCAGCTAAGCATGGAAAATAGATTATCACATTTCACTGTATATTCATGCTGATCTCTTACGGGTCTTGTTCAGGAGTTAACGATGTTCCATAGTTCAGCTAAGAGACTTGTTCTTTAGGTAACACTGTTCCATAGTTATCATCCATCAGCCAATGCTATCCCACAGGCTGGTGATTATAGTATTATACCACTTCTAGTATTACCTATGTTGTTCTTTAATACTTCTGTGTGCCATCTAGTTAATCTCGAGTACAAACGATACATATTCTGTAGCTTTCATCTGTGTTCTCCCTTTAGTTTTTGAGACCTGTTGCTGCTAGTTAACCCCAGTCCTACTATTTATGTCGTCTCCTACAGGCACTCTTTACATAAATCTAACTACTAGTTGTCGTCCATGCATGTCAGATATAATTGCACACACTGATATATCCACAAGAACCTCACGGAGCAATGTAAAGGCCAATAAACTTGATGTCAATGATACCCAGTATGATGGAACATGTAAAGGCAGTTCTTCAGAAGACTTGCAGAAAGATGTTGAATCCTCTTCACCCCACAAGGTCCTTGCTCTAACTTGGCCCGTGATATGTGTACAACATGCATATAATGTCCTGGAGTGTATCTACTCTGTTGCAATGCCATGTGCTTAGCCTGCTGATCATGCATGTAAATATGTCATGCCTTCCTGTTTTTCAGTACCTATTCCATTCATGATAACATGTTTTCAAATTCAAGTACTGTCATTCTACTCTATCGCAATGCCATCTGCTTAATTTGGACATCATGCTTCTGAATATCTTATGCATTCTTATTCATCAGTATGTACTTCATCTGTCTACCATACCATGTTTTTTACATTGAAGTGTTGTTCTAGTGCTCTGTTGCAATGCCATCTTAGTTTCCCAATCATACACGTGTATGTTGCCTTAGTTTTTTCTGTACATATTCCGCTAGCATACAGTTTTACATTCAACTAGTTTTTTTACTGTGTTGTCCTGTCGTATCCCTAGCTCTTAGACCATACTCCCTCCGTCCGGATTACATGTTGCCGAAATGGATAAAAAAGGATGTATTTAGAACTGAAATACATGCCAATATGTCATGCCTTTCTATTCTTCAGTACCTATTCCATCTCTCTGTTGTAGCATGTTTTATAATTGAAGCACCATTCTTCTATACAAGGCATGCAAGGGGAAGACGACTATGTTAGAATCTGAAGGGTTACAAACCAGGTCTTTGCAAAAGATCAAAACGCCAGGAGATAATAAACCAACTCCAGTTTTTATAGATACTGCTCCAGCACAGAGAAACCCAACTCCTACTGATAATAAGCAGATTCCAGTGGCCAAAGAACTAGTCCGCTCCAGTCCAGCAAAAATATGTCAACTCCATTCTAAGAAGCGTGTGCGTATCCTTGCATCATAAAATTTTATAGCATGCTGATCATATTTTCTACATGTTTCTTACCCATCTCTCTTTTAGAAAATAAGCTTAACAGATAGAAGAATTTCTGCACTGGTATCGTCTGTGAGGAAAGATTCTTGCAGGAATTCTCTGTGCTCCAATGCAGATGTAAGTACCTGTTGTATATCACTATATTTTTACATCAGCATGTATTTTGTTAATCGGCGTGAATCCAACCTTTATCTGATCTAAATTTAGTTGTAGCAAAATGTATGATTAAAGGCCACAATGTTGATTTTTGTAAGGAAAACTGCCTGGTAGTTTTGCATCCTGAGCTGCATGAGTGTACTATGTCATATCAGTGGGTTTGATTACTTTGGTTCTGCAGTGGGCCTTCAGTGTTTTTTTTACTGTGTTGTCCTGTCGTATCCCTAGCTCTTACATCATACTCCCTCCGTCCAGATTACATGTCGCAGAAATGGATAAAACTGGATGTATCTAGAACTGAAATACGCCTAGACCCATCCATTTATTTCCGGATGGAGGGAATACATGTCAATATGTCATGCCTTTCTATTCTTCAGTACCTATTCCATCTCTGTTGTAGCATGTTTTATAATTGAAGCACCATTCTTCTATATAAGGCATGCAAGGGGAAGACGGCTATGTTAGAATCTGAAGGGTTACAAACCAGGTCTTTGCAAAAGATCCAAATGCCAGGAGATAATAATCCAACTCCATTTTTCATAGATACTGCTCCAGCACAGAGAAACCCAACTCCCACTGATAATAAGCAGATTCCAGTGGCCAAAGAACTAGTCCGCTCCAGTCCAGCAAAAGAATGTCAACTCCATTCTAAGAAGCGTGTGCGTATCCTCGCATCATGAAATTTTATAGCATTCTGATCATATTTTCTACATGTTTCTTACCCATCTCTCTTTTAAAAAATAAGGTTAAATGATAGAAGACTTCCTTCATTGGGATTGTATTCGAGTAAAATATCTTGCGGGAATTCTCTGTGCTCCAATGCTGATGTAAGTACCTGTTGTATATCACTATATTTTTACATCAGCATGTATTTTGTTAATCGGCGTGAATCCAACCTTTATCTGATCTAAATTTAGTTGTAGCAAAATGTATGATTAAAGGCCACAATGTTGGTTTTTGTAAGGAAAACTGCCTGGTAGTTTTGCATCCTGAGCTGCATGAATGTACTATCTCATATCATGCACATTACTGAATTGTAGTGCTGCTCTGGTTGCCCATTCATTCATTGTGTCAATGTTGCTTTCGTATTACCTTATCTGGCTGATGATAGATGTGTCATATTGTGTTAATTTGGTGTTGGCTAGTTGTGCCAATGTTGCTTTCCTATTATCTGACTTGGCCAATGATAGCAATGCTAGTGTCTTAATTTGGTGCAGGCTGCTGAAGATAAGAAGACAAACTCTGAAAACAGCAAGGCAACCCCATTGTTTCTTTCCAATAAATCTAGGCCAGGTAATATGGCAATAACTCATGATTAATCTGTTTTGTTTCCCTCCTAATTTATGTTATGATTGAGTGGTCGAGACACTCTCCACTATCAATAATACAAGCCTGCCAAAATCGCCATCTGAATCTGTTCAGTATCCTCTATCTCGAATGCAACGAAAAAAATGTATGTTTGTGAACCAATTAATGGCTGAAGGAATGATGGAAATGGTGGAGGAATCAGAGGTGTAGAGTTGTGCGACACAACAACTGATCAATGTTTTCAGAGATAGTGTAGCAAAGCAGCAAGAACTTGCCCACATGCTTATGGGCGTCATCCGTGTTAAGGTTGCAGATTGTGACGTTGTAGATCGTTAGGTTCTGTTCATTTATTTGCACTGGCATCAATCTTTGATTGCCCAGTGGATGTAATTTCCTGTAATATATGATGGATGTGCAACGTTTTTCCCTATATGTCATACCTTTGCTTGATCGGTTTTGGTCCTGTGCATAATTGCTCGTCGTAATGGGCTCAAATTATCTAATTTGGCCTAAAGACATGTACGAACTTTAGTGGGCCCATTAAGTTAATGGGCCGTTACCAAGCCGAAAGTTAATGGTCGGCCCTCTTAACTCCCGGGTCGTTAACAGGCCGACATCGAAGTGGGCAACAGGTGGGCCCAATTGATTTCACGGGCCGTTAACAGGCCATTACTAAGTTCGGGCTACATATGGCCCAACTATACTGTGGGCCTTTAGTAGGCCGAAAGAGACAGCGGGCTTGTACTGGACCATGAAGAGCATGGGCCGCTAAGAGGCTGAAAGTCAGGTCGTATTGTAAATGGCCCAACTGTGTTGTGGGCCTTTAGCAGGCCAAAAGAGAAACCGGGCTCGTATTGGACCATGAAGGGCACGGGCCATTAAAAGGCCAAAACTCAGGTCCGACTACAAATGGCCCAACTCATTTATGGTCTGTTAATAGGCTGAAAGGCACACAGGGGCGGGAATTGGCCCAACACTTAAATGGGTCGCTAAAAGGCCAAAACTCAGGTCCGACTACAAATGGCCCAATAGATATATGGGCCGTCAACAGGCTGAAAGACACACCGGGCCGGAAATTGGCCCAACACTTAAATGGGTCGCTAAAAGGCCGAAACTCGGGTCTGACTACAAATGGCCCAACTGATTTATGGGCCGTCAACAGGCTGAAAGACACACCGGGGCGGAAATTAGCCCAACATTTAAATGGGTCGCTAAAAGGCCGAAAGATGTACATCGTGAAAATTGGCCCATCCATTGAATGGGCCGTTAACACGCCGAAATCTCATCAGGCCGATATTGAGCCCAAATATATAGCAGTCTGTTAACGGGCTCGAACTGACGATGGGCTGCAATGGTGTCAAATCTTTACCGGGCCGTTGACGGGCCGAATTGGACATCTCGTATGGGTCGTGGGCTTAAATGGACCTGACACAAGTAGGCCTTATATGGGCCGGCCTGCTAATTTTTACTGGACCGGCCTTTTCACCGGAATGGGCCAGTGTTGGGCCGTGCCACGTGTCGACCTATCATAGGCGCCTCCTGTCCAATGAGTGGATGACATCTGTCCCAACGGTGAGGCAACACGTGTTAACTCCGACCAATGATGATTTTACACGTGGAAAATCCCCGTTGGTCCGGGCTGTTAATGGGTTATCGGATCCAAAACCGGACCCGATAGCTAAACGGCACTCCGTTATGGTGGATGCCACGTGTCGGTCACCCTTGACGAAAGCACTTCTGTGACGCGCGATTTATCGTCATGGAAGTGGACACTTCCGTGATGATAATTTTGGTAATGTCATGGAACACTTCTACGACAGCACATGTATGACTATCTTGATTCTGTCATAAATTTGTCATGGATGTACATGCATGACAGAAAACGTGACCTACTGTGACAAACACGTATCATCACGGAAGTGTATTTTTTGTAGTGTGGGCTACTTGTCTGTCAAATACTACAACTTTCAGGTACAACAGTCGCCTTATATACCTCTCCTTCTTGATATCGATGTTATTTCTAGTTTTGAAGATGTATGTTCGTCTGTCATCCAGTGAAGCTTCACCCAGACTCTGGGCACAGTGAAGGTGTTGGCACTAGAATCTGTCGTCCCCAACCTGGACAAAGTTTTCAGTTGCCTGAGATGCTTTCCGTGCCTGAAGAAGCTGTATATCGAGGTGATGTTCCTTTCCTGTTAAATATTAACCATAAGGGAGTTCAATTTTTTGCACCTTTTCCCAAGTTTACAATGACTATTTACTACGATTTCTGAAGGAATTTTGGAGGATTTTAGGACATACACCCCCACCCCATATTGGTAGCTTCATTCATATGGTTACAATCGTCCATAAGCATTTCTCCTTTGGATTCATCTGTACTAGTTTCTTAGGGAATTTTTCATCCAATCCAACCTCTTGTGAAGAAGGCTACATGTTTCTAGATTGTAATCAAATTAATGCACATGCTAATCATGACAGATCGAAGATGGCACGTTGGTGCATTTTACAAATCCTACAAACCAAATGGGCGTGTAGCAGTGTTCAAAACTGCATGTAGGCACTAACACATTTTTTTTCTTTTGCAGTGCATATTAGGCCCGGTGGAAGATGTTGATAATGACAATCACATCAAATGCCTGGATCTGCATCTCTCAAATATTACTTTGAACTCCTACCAAGGGACCCCACCGGAGATTACACTCGCCATGTTCTTTCTTGCCAGAGCAAAGGTGCTGAGGGTACTGAGGTTGAACACGCATTTAATTAGGAAAGATCAATGGTATGATTATCAGAGGCGGCTGGTACTACGGAATGGAAGTGCCTCCAAAAATGCCAAACTTCATATTGGAAGAGCATATGGCAAAGCAATTGGAAGTTATTGTGTCAAACCCATACATGACTTGTCAGCGGCTGATCCCTTTTCAGAAATTACGTAGCTTGCAATGTTTGAATTTGGGCATTGTAATCTTTGAACTTGAACCTTGCAATATTAATGGTATTTGTTATATTGAACCATTTCTGTTCTCTTGTCTCAACGCAAACAGTTCATCCGGGTGAACCGCATGTCATACATCCCACACACCGTGATCTGGCTGGCCGTTTCTTTTGTGTTGCCTAATCAAAACAGTTCATCCGAGTGAACTGCATGTTGTACATCGCACACACCTTGATCTGGCTGACCGTTTCTTTTGTGTTGCCTAGTCACAAACAGTTCATCCAAGTGAACCGTATGCTGTACATCGCACCCGCCTTCATCAGGCTGCCCGTTTCTTTTGTTCCGCCTCATCGCAAACGGTTCATTGGACTGAACTATATGCCCTGGATCGCACACACAACTAAAATCTGATCCGTGTTTGATGCATCCTCCATTGCAAACGTTTTGCACCTTTTTTAAAGGTTTTTTACATCCCCGTTTGTGATTAATGCATTGCACACAGTTTCGTGAAAGGGTCTCTGATCGTAGTGTCGCGTTAGTAGCATCCTGCAGTAGTGTTCTATGTCTGTATTTTGTTTTTATCGACACCTCTCTCTCTCTAAGCATGTGGACATGTTTTTCGATTTTGTTTTTTCGCTTGAGGACAAGCGAGGTCTAAGCTGGGGGGAGTTGATACGTCCATTTTGCATCATGTTTACTTGCTATTATTTATAATGTTTTTATGCATAATAATGCTTTATGGAGTAATTCTAATGCCTTTTCTCCATAAAATGCAAGGTTTACACAAAGAGGGAGAATACCGGCAGCTGGAAATCTGGACCTGAAAAAGCTACGGCAAGTCACTTATTCTGCACAACTCCAAATAAGCTGAAAATTTATGGAGAATTATTTTGGAATATATGATGAATAATGGAGCAAATAAGTCCCAGAGGGGGCCCACCAGGTGGGCACAACCCACCTGGGCGCACCAGGGCCCCCAGGCACGCCCTGGTGGGTTGTGCCCTCCTTGGCCCACCTCTAGTGCCCCTCTTCTGGTATATAAGTGTTGCCTCTTGAGCATGCGTTGGTTTTCCCTTGAAGCAGAAAGGGTGATGCAGCAAAGTAGCATAAGTATTTCCCTCATTTTTTGAGAACCAAGGTATCAATCCAGTAGGAGACTACACGCAAATCGCCTAATACCTGCACAAACAATCAAGAACCTTGCAACCAACGCGATAAAGGGGTTGTCAATCCCTTCACGACCACTTGCAAAAGTGAGATCTGATCAAGATAATAAGATAAATATTTTTGGTATTTTTGTTGTATAGATTGGAAAGTAAAGATTGCAAAATAAAATAGACCGGAAACTTATATGATAGAAAGTAGACCCGGGGGCCATAGGTTTCATTAGTGGCTTCTCTCATGATAGCATATATTACGGTGGGTGAACAAATTACTGTCGAGCAATTGATAGAAAAGCGCATAGTTATGAGAATATCTAGGCATGATCATGAACATAGGCATCACGTCCGTGTCAAGTAGACCGAGACGATTCTGCATCTACTACTATTACTCCACACATCGACCGCTATCCAGCATGCATCTAGAGTATTAAGTTCATAAGAACAGAGTAACGCATTAGGCATTATCACATGATGTAGAGGGATAAACTCAAGCAATATGATATAAACCCCATCTTTTTATCCTCGATGGCAACAATACAATACGCGTCGTTTCCCTTTCTGTCACTGGGATCGAGCACCGCAAGATTGAACCCAAAGCTAAGCACTTCTCCCATTGCAAGAAAGATCAATACAGTAGGCCAAACCAAACTGATAATTCGAAGAGACTTGCAAATATATTAAATAATGCATATAAGAATTCAGAGAAGAATCAAATATTGTTCATAGATAATCTTGATCATAAACCCACAATTCATCGGATCTCGAAGAATTACATCGAATAGATCTCCAAGAAGATCGAGGAGAACTTTGTATTGAGATCCAAAGAGAGAGAAGAAGCCATCTAGCTAATAACTATGGACCCGAAGGTCTATGGTAAACTACTCACACATCATCGGAGAGGCTATGGTGTTGATGTAGAAGCCCTCCGTGATCGATTCCCCCACCGGCGGAGCGCCGGAAAAGGCCCCAAGATGGGATCTCATGGGTATAGAAGGTTGCGGTGGTGAAAAAGTGGTTTCGTGGCTCCCCTGGATGTTTTCAGTGTACAAGAGTATATATAGGCGAAAGAAGTAGGTCGGTGGAGCCACGAGGGGCCCACGAGGGTGGGGGGCGCGCCTCCCTACATCATGGCCGCCTTGTTGCTTCCTTGACGTCCACTCCAAGTCTCCTGGATTGCGTTTGTTCCAAAAACGATCCTCGCGAAGGTTTCATTCCGTTTGGATTCCATTTGATATTTCTTTTCTGCGAAACACTGAAATAGGCAAAAAAACAACAATTTGCACTGGGCCTTCGGTTAATAGATTAGTCCCAAAAATAATATAAAAGGTATATTAAATTCCATTAAACATCCAAAAAAAGATAATATAATAGCATGGAACAATCAAAAATTATAGATACATTGGAGACGTATCAAGCACCCCCAAGCTTAATTCCTGCTCGTCCTCGAGTAGGTAAATGATAAAAACAGAATTTTTATGTATAATGCTACCTAACATAATTTTCAATGTAATTTTCTTTATTGTGGCATGAATGTTCAGATCCGAAAGATTCAAGACAAAAGTTTAATATTGCCATAAAAATAATAATACTTCAAGCATACTAGCTAAACAATTATGTCTTCTCAAAATAACATGGCCAAAGAAAGCTTATCCCTACAAAATCATATAGTTTGGCTATGCTTCATTTTCGTCACACAAAAATGCTCTCATCATGCACAACCCCGATGACAAGCCAAGAAATTGTTTCATACTTTAGTATACTCAAACTTTTTTCAACTTTCACGCAATACATGAGCGTGAGCCATGGACATAGCACTATGGGTGGAATAGAATATAATGATGGGGGTTGTGTGGAGAAGACAAAAAAAGGAGAAACTCTCACATTGACGCGGCTAATCAACGGGCTATGGAGATGCCCATCAATTGATGTCAATGCGAGGAGTAGGGATTGCCATGTAACGGATGCACTAGAGCTATAAATGTATGAAAGCTCAACAAAAGAAACTAAGTGGGTGTGCATCCAACTTGCTTGCTCACGAAGACCTAGGGCATTTGAGGAAGCCCATTGTTGGAATATACAAGCCAAGTTCTATAATGAAAAATTCCCACTAGTATATGAAAGTGAAAATATAAGAGACTCTCTATCATGAAGATCATGGTGCTACTTTGAAGCACAAGTGTGGAAAAAGGATAGTAGCATTGTCCCCTTTTTTCTTTTTTTATTTGGCCTTTTTTATATATTTGGCCTTTCTTTTTTTCTATTTTTTGGGGACAATGCTCTATTAATGATGATCATCACACTTCTATTTATTTATAACTCAAAGATTACAACTCGATACTAGAACAAAGTATGACTCTATATGAATGCCTCCGGCGGTGTACCGGGAAGGGCAATGAAACAAGAGTGACATGTATGAAAATATGCATGGTGGCTTTGCCACAAATACGATGTCAACTACATGATCATGCAAGGCAAGATGACAATGATGAAGCGTGTCATGATAAACGGAACGGTGGAAAGTTGCATGGCAATATATCTCGGAATGGCTATGGAAATGCCATAATAGGTAGGTATGGTGGCTGTTTTGAGGAAGATATAAGGAGGTTTATGTGTGATAGAGCGTATCATATCACGGGGGTTGGATGCACCGGCGAAGTTTGCACCAACTCTCAAGGTGAGAAAGGGCAATGCACGGTACCGAAGAGGCTAGCAATGATGGAAAGGTGAAAGTGCGTATAGTCCATGGACTCAACATTAGTCATAAAGAACTCACATACTTATTGCAAAAATCTACAAGTCATCAAAAACCAAGCACTACACGCATGCTCCTAGGGGGATATATTGGTAGGAAAAGACCATCGCTCGTCCCCGACCGCCACTCATAAGGAGGACAATCAAAGAAACACCTCATGCTTCAAATTTGTCACACAAAATTTACCATACGTGCATGCTACGGGACTTGCAAACTCCAACACAAGTACTTCTCAAATTCACAATTACTCAACTAGCATGACTCTAATATTACCATCTTCATATCTCAAAACAATCATCAAGCATCAAACTTCTCATAGTATTCGATGCACTCTATATGGAAGTTTTTATTATACCCATCTTGGATGCCTATCATATTAGGACTAATTTTATAACCAAAGCAAATTACCATGTTGTTCTAAAAGACTCTCAAAATAATATAAGTGAAGCATGAGAGATCAATAATTTCTATAAAATAAAACCACCACCGTGCTCTAAAAAGGTATAAGTTAAGCACTAGAGAAAAATTATCTAGCTCAAAAGATATAAGTGAAGCACAAGAGCAAAATTATCTAGATCAAAAGATATAAGTGAAGCACATAGAGTATTCTAATAAATTCCGATACATGTGTGTCTCTCCAAAAGGTGTGTACAACAAGGATGATTGTGGTAAACTAAAAATCAAAGACTCAAATCATACAAGACGCTCCAAGCAAAACACATATCATGTGGTGAATAAAAATATAGCCTCGAGTAAAGTTACCGATGGACGAAGACGAAAGAGGGGATGCCTTCCGGAGCATCCCCAAACTTAGGCTTTTGGTTGTCCTTGAATTTTACCTTGGGGTGCCTTGGGCATCCACAAGCTTAGGCTCTTGCCACTCCTTGTTCCAAAATCCATCAAATCTTTACCCAAAAACTTGAAAACTTCACAACACAAAACTCAACAGAAAATCTCATGAGCTCCGTTAGTATAAGAAAACAAACCACAACCTTAAGGTACTGTAATGAACTCGTTATTTATTTATATTAGTGTTAAACCTACTGTATTCCAACTTCTCTATGGTTCATACCCCCCGATACTAGCCATAGATTCATTAAAATAAGCAGACAACACACGAAAAACAGAATCTGTCAAAAACAGAACAGTCTGTAGCAATCTGATTTGTTCGATTACTTCTGGAACTCCAAAAATTCTGAAAACCTAGGACAGCCTGGATAATTTGTGTATTGATCTACTTCAAAAAGAATTGGTATTTTATCATGTTCTGGCGAATTTTAACAATTATTTTCGTGAGCGCAAAGTTTCTGTCTTTTTCAGCAAGATCAAACAACTATCACCCAAGAAGATCCTATTTGTTCCACCTGGCACAAACACTAATTAAAACATAAAAACACATCTAAACAGAGGCTAGATGAATTATTTATTACTAAACAGGAACAAAAAGCAAGGAACAAAAATAAAATTGGGTTGCCTCCCAACAAGCGCTATCGTTTAACGTCCCTAGCTAGGCATAAAAGCAAGAATAGATCTAGGTATTGCCATCTTTGGTATTGGGAAAGAAAAGAGAAAATTTCTTATCTATAGCATTTATCTTTCTATTTTGAGAAAGCACGTGGCCATTAATGGTGGAAGAAAGATTAAGCACGCTACGGTAATTTGCATCTAAGCTAGCCTTCATATCTTTGATAATTTCATTTTGATAAAAGCACAAAAGAGAGGTGGATTCAACCTTCTCACTCATGGGGTGCCCAAATATGGTTTTCATCGTTTCATAGGTATCTATGGCATCCCCCTCAAGAAAACCTTCTTCAAAAATAGAATCTAAAACTTGCTTGAACGAAGAGGGTAAGCCAACATAAAAGCTTTTTAGGTATATCTCAATTTGATATTGGGGCACATAGCTAGCTTGGATCCTCAATAGCCTATCCCAAGCATCTTTCAAAGACTCATCAAGTAAATAATGAAAAATTCCAGGATCATATTCATCGAAATTATTCAAACCCTCATTGATAACCCCAGTTGGTCTTTCCATAGCATCATTATTCATGAGCTTAGAGAGGACAGAGGGACTATCCAAAGTACTAAAACCTGGGGGAAAACCCTTAGCCCTTTTCGATCCGGCCATGGCGAAAGAAAAGCAAACGGGAAAGAGGCGAAGAAAAGGAAAAGGTGAAGTGGGGGAGAGGAAAACGAGAGGCAAATGGCAAATAATGTAATGCGAGGGAGAAGAGTTTGTGATGGGTACTTGGTATGTCTTGACTTGTGCGTAGATCTCCCCGGCAACGGCGCCAGAAATCCTTCTTGCTACCACTTGAGCATGCGTTGGTTTTCCCTTGAAGAGGAAGCGTGATGCAGCAAAGTAGCGTATGTATTTCCCTCAGTTTTCGAGAACCAAGGTATCAATCCAGTAGGAGACTACACGCAAATCGCCTAGTACCTGCACAAACAATCAAGAACCTTGCAACCAACGCGATAAAGGGGTTGTCAATCCCTTCACGACCACTTGCAAAAGTGAGATCTGATCAAGATAATAAGATAAATATTTTTGGTATTTTTGTTGTATAGATTGGAAAGTAAAGATTGCAAAATAAAATAGATCGAAAACTTATATGATAAAAAGTAGACCCGGGGCCATAGGTTTCACTAGTGGCTTCTCTCATGATAGCATATATTACGGTGGGTGAACAAATTACTGTCGAGCAATTGATAGAAAAGCGCATAGTTATGAGAATATCTAGGCATGATCATGAACATATGCATCACGTCCGTGTCAAGTAGACCGAAACGATTCTGCATCTACTACTGTTACTCCACACATTGATACGTCCATTTTGCATCATGATTTTATATCGATATTTATTGCGTTATGGGCTGCTATTACACGCTATGTCACAATACTTATGCATGTTCTCTCTTATTTTACAAGGTTTACATGAAGAGGGAGAATGCCGGCAGCTGGAATTCTGGGCTGGAAACGAGCAAAAATTAGAGACCTGTTCTGCACAACTCCAAAAGTCCTGAAACTTCACGGAGGCACATTTTGGAATATATAAAAAATACTGGAGAAAGAATCAATGAGAGGGGCCCACATCCTGGCCACGAGGGTGGGGGCGCGCCCTACCCCCTTGGGCGCGCCCACCTGCCTCGTGGGCCCCCTGGCAGGCCTCCGGTGCCCATCTTCTGCTATATGAAGTCTCTTACCCTAGAAAAAATCATAAGCAAGCTTTCGGGACGAAGCACCGCCGTCTCGAGGCGGAACCTAGCGAAACCAATCTAGGGCTCCGGCGGAGCTGTTCTGCCGGGGAAACATCCCTCCGGGAGGGGGAAATCATCACCATCGTCATCACCATCAATCCTCTCATAGGGAGGGGGTCAATCTCCATCAACATCTTCACCAGCACCATCTCCTCTCAAACCCTAGTTCATCTCTTGTATCCAATCTTTTTCTCAAAACCTCAGATTGGTACCTGTGGATTGCTAGTAGTGTTGATTACTCCTTGTAGTTGATGCTAGTTGGTTTATTTGGTGGAAGATCATATGTTTAGATCCTTTATGCATATTAATACCCCTTTGATTATGAACATGAATATGATTTGTGAGTAGTTACGTTTGTTCCTGAGGACATGGGAGAAGTCTTGCGATAAGTAGTCATGTGAATTTGGTATTCGTTCGATATTTTGATGAGATGTATGTTGTCTATCCTCTAGTGGTGTTATGTGAACGTCGACTACATGACACTTCACCATTGTTTGGGCCTAGAGGAAGGCATTGGGAAGTAATAAGTAGATGATGGGTTGCTAGAGTGACACAAGCTTAAACCCTAGTTTATGAGTTGCTTCGTAAGGGGCTGATTTGGATCCATATGTTTCATGCTATGGTTAGGTTTACCTTAATACTTCTTTTGTAGTTGCGGATTCTTGCAATAGGGGTCAATCATAAGTGGCATGCTTGTCCAAGAAAGGGAAGCACCCAAGCACCGGTCCACCCACATATCAAATTTTCAAAGTAACGAACACGAATCATATGAGCGTGATGAAAACTAGCTCGACGATAATTCCCATGTGTCCTCGGGAGCGTTTTCCTTCATATAAGAGTTTGTCCAGGCTTGTCCTTTGCTACAAAAAGGATTGGGATATCTTGCTGCACCTTATTTACTTTCATTACTTGTTGCCCGTTACAAATTACCTTATCACAAAACTATCTGTTACCGATAATATTAGTGCTTGCAGAGAATACCTTACTGAAAACTGCTAGTCATTTCCTTCTGCTCCTCATTGGGTTCGACACTCTTACTTATCGAAAGGACTACGATAGATCCCCTATACTTGTGGGTCATCGAGACTCTTTTCTGGCGCCGTTGCCGGGGAGTGAAGCGTCTTTGGTAAGTAAAAATTTATATAGTGTGCTGAAATTTACTGTCACTTGTTACTATGGAAAGTAATCCTTTGAGGGGCTTGTTCGGGGTATCTTCACCCTGACCAGTAGAGAAAAGAGTTGCTCCTCAACCTATTGAACCTACTGAAAATGTTTACTTTGAAATTCCTTCGGGTATGATAGAGAAACTGCTAGCTAAT
Organism: Aegilops tauschii subsp. strangulata; assembly: GCF_002575655.3. Lineage (NCBI taxonomy): Eukaryota > Viridiplantae > Streptophyta > Magnoliopsida > Poales > Poaceae > Aegilops > Aegilops tauschii. The sequence continues at coordinate 71,538,248 of NC_053039.3, read as the reverse complement.
CCTTTTACAGGAGATGGAACATTACATCCCAATTTGCACCTAATCTATGTGGATGAAGTTTGTGGATTATTTAAGCTTGCAGGTATGCCCGAGGGTGTTATCAAGAAGAAGGTATTCCCTTTATCTTTGAAGGGAAGGGCATTGACATGGTTTAGGCTATGCGATGATATTGGATCATGGAACTACAACCGATTGAAATTGGAATTTCATCAGAAGTTTTATCCAATGCATCTGGTTCATCATGAACTATATATATAATTTTTGGCCTCATGAAGGAGAAATCATCGCTCAAGCTTGGGGGAGGCTTAAATCAATGTTATATTCATGCCCCAATCATGAGCTCTCAAGAGATATTATTATTCAAAAAAATTATGCTCGGCTTTCTCTCAATAATCGCTCCATGCTCGATACTTCTTGTACTAGTTCTTTTATGATGAAGACTATTGAATTTAGATGAGATTTATTGGAAAGAATTAAACACAACTCTGAAGATTGGGAACTCGACGAAGTTAAGGAGTCAGGTATAACGCCTAAGTTTGATTGTGTTAAATCTTTTATGGATACCGATGTTTTCTGTGAATTTAGCACTAAATATGGACTTGACTCTGAGATAGTAGCTTCTTTCTGTGAATCATTTGCTACTTATGTTGATCTTCCTAAGGAGAAGTGGTTTAAATATAATCCTCCCACTGAAGTAAAAGTAGTTGCACCTATTAAAGTTGAAGAAAAGACTATCACATATAATGATCCTATTGTTCTTACCGTTTATATTGAGAAACCACCTTTCCCTGTTAGAATAAAGGATCATGCTAAAGCTTCAACTGTGATCAACAAAAGTAATATTAGGACACCCAAACCCCCTGAGCAAATTAAAGTTGAACCTAGTATTGCTATGGTTAAAGATCTCTTGGCTGATAATATTGATGGGCATGTTATTTACTTCTGTGATGAAGCTACTAGAATTGCTAGACCTGACACTAAAAATAAACATAGACCTGTTGTAGGCATGCCTGTTATTTCTGTTAAAATAGGAGATCATTGCTATCGTGGCTTATGTGATATGGGTGCTAGTGTAAGTGCAATACATCATTCCTTATACAAAGAAATTATGCATGATATTGCACTTGCTGAGATAGAAGAAATTGATGTTACAATTAAGCTTGCCAATAGAGATACTATTTCACCAGTTGGGATTGTTAGAGATGTTGAAGTCTTGTGTGGGGAAGTTAAATATCCTGCTGATTTTCTTGTTCTTGGTTCCCCACAAGATAACTTTTGTCCCATTATATTTGGTAGACCCTTCTTGAATACTATTAATGCTAGGATAGACTGCGAAAAGGATGTTGTTACTATTGGTTTGGGGGATATGTCTCATGAGTTTAATTTTGCTAAATTTCGTAGACAACCCCGTGACGAGGAATTGCCTAGTAAAGATGAAATTATTGGTCTTGCTTCTATTGCCGTGCCTCCTAATGATCCTTTAGAACAATATTTGCTAGACCATGAAAATGATATGTTTATGATTGAAAGAAGGGAAATAGATGAAGTATTCTTTAAACAGGGACCTATTTTGAACCACAACTTGCCTGTTGAAATCCTAGGTGAAAGATCGTGGATACCGCCTAGAGGGGGGGTGAATAGGCGCTTTAAAATAATTACGGTTTAGGCTTGAGCAAATGTGGAAAAAACCTAACGGTTAATTTGTCAAGCACAAAACCTAAAACAACTAGGCTCACCTATGTGCACCAACAACTTATGCTAAGCAAGATAAACAACTATGTCATAGCAAGAAATATAACAAGGAACACTATGGCTATCACAAAGTAAAGTGCATAAGTAAAGGGGCTCGGGTAAGAGATAACCGAGGCACGCGGAGACGACGATGTATCCCGAAGTTCACACCCTTGCGGATGCTAATCTCCGTTTGGAGCGGTGTGGAGGCACAATGCTCCCCAAGAAGCCACTAGGGCCACCGTAATCTCCTCACGCCCTCGCACAATGCAAGATGCCGTGAGTACATTAAGGGACCCTTGACGGAGGTCACCGAACCCGTACAAATGGCAACCCTTGGGGGCGGTCACCGAACCTGTCGGGTGGTAGGTGCGACATATGCCAACGGGTGGCTTATCATTGTGGGAGCCAGTAAGACATCGCCGGTGCCTGGAAACGGGATAAGGCGAAGACATGCACGCCGGCGGATCTTACCCAGGTTCGGGGCTCTCCGTGGAGATAACACCCCTAGTCCTGCTCTGCGGGGTCTCCGCATGATCACTAGATCAATACAAGTAGCTACAAGTGCTCCTTGAGCTGTTTGGCTAGAGGAAGAAGAAGGGCAAGGCTAGCTCTCCTTTTCTCTCTATGTGGTGTGTGAAATTCTATGAGATCAACCCTTTGCATGGGTGTCCCGGGGGGTTTATATAGGCCTACCCCCCAGGGGTACAATGGTAATCCGGCTGGGCGCGGGTCCCAGCCGTCAGTGTCTATGCTTGCCGGCTTCTCCGCCGGCCATTGGGGCCCGCCGACTGGTGGTCCCGTCGGCTGCCGGTTACTGTTGCCTCGCCTCTGATGACGAGGACTTTGTCGATGTAAGCGTGGCTACAGTGCCGCCGCCTTACGGGCTGTCACTGTAGCCTTACTTCGTCTTGTCTCCTTAATGAGGCACATGTTTCGAGGGAGGGAGGTAGCCGGCTACGCCCCTGGCCGACTAGGGGAGGCCAGGCCACCTTCGAGTGTCTCTCTGGCTAAGGGGGCCCGCCGCCCGCGGGCCGTACTGGCGCCTGTCGTGGGTGACATCGAGGTCAACATGGCTACAGTGCCGCGCCGGACGGGAGATGGCTGGCCCGTACGGCGCCCTGTGGCCATGCCTGCTCCGAGATTCGGGGGTAGTGGGCTGTACTGCGGCCACGCCCCGTCTTATCACCATTATGTGGATGCAGTCTTGGTGGGTGCAGTCTTGGCCGGCTTCTGGGAGTGGGCTTTCTTCATGGCCGGCTTCTGGGAGTCGGTCCTCTTGGGGCCGGCTTCCTGGAGTCGGCCATCTCGTAGCTTTTTTGGGGAAGGTTTCTGAGGCCGGGTCGCCTTCTGGTAGTCGGCCCTGGGGATAGCCGGCCGGGGGAAGGCGGCCCTGCGCTTTGTATGCTTGAAGGCTCGAATGGCCTGATAATTTTTCGAAGAGCCAGGGGGAGTCGGTTAGGCTACCCATGGCCATTTACTCCGACAGTAGTCCCCGAAGCTGGTTGGGCTTCGAGGCTGAGAAGAGGTCGAGAAGCTCGGTTAGCTTCTTATCTTGACGAGCCAGCAGCTAGGAGCCAGCTTCGGTTGGGCGCGCCGTCTTGGCGAAATTTCTAAAGTCGGAAGGCGGGAGTCTGTTGGCGCGTGCGCCGGGCCGCGGGCCGGCCGCTCACCGCCTGCGAACCACGTGGCATCCTCCGGCTGAAAAAAGCCTGCCAACCCACGCGCGCGACAAGACGTCGCCGCAGGCCCGGGGCCCACCACTCCTATGCCTAGGCCCAGGCGCGGATCCTCTGTGGCCCAGAGCTGTCCGCACGTCTTCCGGCGGCAGTTTCCGCATGCCGTTAGGGCGCAATAATCGCGGGACGTGGGGGAGTGGGCGCAGTTAATCCCACGTTCCTCCCCACGCCTCGCCTCCTCGGCTTCGCCGCATGAGGCTATAAGTAGGGGGAGGAGGGGAAGCGGCAAACGCTCGCACGCTCCTCTCTTCTCCGCCATCTTCTTCCTCATGCTTTCCCTCGCAGCAGCGCCTCGCCACCGCGCCGTCCCACCAATCTTCACTCCGCCCCGCAGCTTTGCCATCGCAGGGCCGTGCTTTCTCCGCCACTGCACTCTTCCTCGTTAGCTTCTCGCCACCATGCAGTACGGCGGGGACTGGGACGGCTCCCTCGTCCATATGGACCACATCGAGTTCCTCCGCAAGACGCGGCGGTTGCCCGACAAGGACCAGGTGCGGGTCCGTCTCGCGCCGGAGAAGGAGATCACGCCGGCGCCGGAGGAAGGCGAGCGGGTAATCTTCCGCTCGCACTTCCTGTGCGGCCTCGGCCTACCGGCGAGCGCTTTCTTCCGCTCCTTCCTCGACTTCTATCAACTCCAGCCGCACCACCTCACTCCAAACATGGTGGTGCTGCTGTCCGCCTTCGTCACCCTGTGCGAAGGCTTTCTTGGCGTTCTCCCCACCCTCGAGCTCGGGTGGTAGGTGCGACATATGCCAACGGGTGGCTTATCATTGTGGGAGCCAGTAAGACATCGCCGGTGCCTGGAAATGGGATAAGGCGAAGACATGCACGCCGGCGGATCTTACCCAGGTTCGAGGCTCTCCGTGGAGATAACACCCCTAGTCCTGCTCTGCGGGGTCTCCGCATGATCACTAGATCAATACAAGTAGCTACAAGTGCTCCTTGAGCTGTTTGGCTAGAGGAAGAAGAAGGGCAAGGCTAGCTCTCCTTTTCTCTCTATGTGGTGTGTGAAATTCTATGAGATCAACCCTTTGCATGGGTGTCCTGGGGGTTTATATAGGCCCCCAGGGGTACAATGGTAATCCGGCTGGGTGCGGGTCCCAGCCGTCAGTGTCTATGCTCGCCGGCTTCTCCGCCGGCCATTGGGGCCCGCCGACTGGTGGGTCCCGTCGGCTCCCGGTTACTGTTGCCTCGCCTCTGCTGACGAGGGCTTTGTCGAGGTAAGCGTGGCTACAGTGCCGCCGCCTTACGGGCTCTCACTGTAGCCTTACCTCGTCTTGTCTCCTTAATGAGGCACATGTTTCGAGGGAGGGAGGTAGCCGGCTACGCCCCTGGCTGACTAGGGGAGGCCGGGCCGCCTTCAGTGTCTCTCTGGCTGAGGGGGCCCGCCGCCCGCGGGCCGTACTGGCGCCTGTCGTGGGTGACATCGAGGTCAACATGGCTACAGTGCCGCGGCGGATGGGAGATGGCTGGCCCGTACGGTGCCCTGTGGCCATGCCTGCTCCGGGATTCGGGGGTAGTGGGTTGTACTGCGGCCACGCCCCGTCTTATCACCGTTATGTGGATGCAGTCTTGGTGCGTGCAGTCTTGGCCGGCTTCTGGGAGTCGGTCCTCTTGGGGCCGGCTTCCTGGAGTCGGCCATCTCGTAGCTTTCTTGGGGAAGGTTTCTGAGGCCGGGTCGCCTTCTGTTAGTCGGCCCTGGGGATAGCCGGCCGGGGGAAGGCGGCCCTGCGCTTTGTATGCTTGAAGGCTCGAATGGCCTGATAATTTTTCGAAGAGCCAGGGGGAGTCGGTTAGGCTACCCGTGGCCATTTACTCTGACAGAACCCGTACACTTTGGCAACCCTTGGGGGCGGTCACCGGTACCCGTCAAATTGCTCGAGGTGATCTCCACAACCTAATTGGAGACCCCGACGCTTGCCCGGAGCTTTACACCACAATGATTGAGCTCCGAACAACACCAACCGTCTAGGGCGCCAAGGCACCCAAGAGGAACAAGCTCTAGGGTGTCCAAACACCCAAGAGTAACAAGCTCAAGGGTACCAAGCACACAAGAGTAATAAGCTTCTCAACTTGTAACTTCCACGTATCACGTGGAGAACTCAAACCGATGCACCTAATGCAATGGCAAGGGCACACGGAGTGCCCAAATCCTTCTCTCTCAAATCCCACTGAAGCAACTAATGCTAGGGAGGAAGATGAGAGGAAGAACAAGAAGGAGAACACCAAGAACTCCAAGAACTAGATCCAAGGGGTTCCCCTCACATAGAGGAGAAAGTGATTGGTGGAAATGTGGATCTAGATCTCCTCTCTCTTTTCCCTCAAAAACTAGCAAGAATCCATGGAGGGATTGAGAGTTAGCAAGCTCGAAGAAGGTCAACAATGGGGGAAGAACACGAGCTCAAAGGATTAGGTTCATTGGGGAAGAAGACCCCCTTTTATAGGTGGGAAAAAATCCAACCGTTATGCTCACAGCCCGCACCGAGCGGTACTACCGCTAGGGCGGTAGTAGCCCTTTGAAACACAACAGCGAGGAGGCAAAAAAGCCAGAAGAACCGTCAGAGCGGTAGTACCGCTTGACCTCACGGTACTACCGCTAGGGGTAGCGGTACTAAAAAATTACATCCGTGCATACCACCGCTGGACTTGTGACGTTTTTGGTCCCGAGCGGAAGTAGCCACGGAAGTAGTCGCGGTAGTACCGCTCCAAGCGGTAGTACCGCTCCCAAGGGCGGTACTAAAAAATTACATCCGCAGCAGCCCCTTTTAAGGACACCAAAACTGACACAACTTCTGCAAACGGACTCTGAATTCGACGAAACCAAGTTTGTTGGAAAGCTAGCAACAAGGGCTAACACAATCTTGATAGAAATACCAATAAGAAGCAAATGAGAAAAGGCCCAAAAGAAAATGGTGAGAACCCTTCCTCGGATAAGACTGGTAAAACCTGCAACACTGAAAACATCATAGAAGATGCATGCAAACTTCGTTTTCGATGAACTCAAGCTTGCCATCAAGATGACCATAAGCTCTAAGACTCACAAAAAGAACCAAACAAGAACCAAGAAGCATGATGCAAGGATGCAATGGTTAGAGCTCTCTCTACTAACAATACGATCAAGCTACCAACTTGAGAGCCCCCCTTGATAGTACGGCAAACGATCCTATAACCCGGTCTTCCAACTACCACCATGAGACCGGTAATATAGAAAACCTATCAAGGGCAAACCTTTGCCTTGCACATGGTCCACTTGAGCTAGATGATGATGATCTTGACTCCTTCAAGTTGGACCACCTTTCTTGATTGCGTTGGCTCGATGAAGACTAGATGATTGCTCCCCCATAGTCCAATATGGGTGAGCCACTCTTCGGCTCATCTTCACAAGTCCATTGTCACCACAATGGACGGCAAGCTTCAAGCACTTGATCTGTTCATGATGCATCACTTGAACTTGCACACCGCATCCTAACCCGACAAAGACCACCTTTCTTGATTGTGTTGGCTCGATGAAGACTAGATGATTGCTCCTCAATAGTCCACTATGGGTGAGCCACTCTTCGACTCATCTTCACAAGTCCATTGTCACCACAATGGACGGCAAGCTTCAAGCACTTGATCTCTTCGTGATGCATCACTTGAACTTGCACACCGCATCCTAACCCGACAAAGAACTCTCATGAAGACCATGGGTTAGTACACAAAGCGTAATTGACAATGTTTACCATACCATGGGATCACTTGATCCCTCTCGGTACATCTTCTACACTTTGTGTGTTGATCAACTTGATTCACTCTTTGACTTAGTCTTGATCAACCTCTCACAAGACCAATCTTTTAGGTAATTCCTTGAATAGCACCTTGGTCGACACAAACTCTCCTTGAAACCAACACATGGACTTCAAGAAATGCCTATGGAAAAATCCTTCAAATATAACTCAATGCAACCATTAGTCCATAGAGAATGTCATCAATTACCAAAACCACACATGGGGGCACCGCATGTCCTTTCACTAGGGGATCATCCTCGTGAAGGGAATATGCCCTAGAGGCAATAATAAAGTTATTATTTATTTCCTTATATCATGATAAATGTTTATTATTCATGCTAGAATTGTATTAACCGGAAACATAATACTTGTGTGAATACATAGACAAACAGAGTGTCACTAGTATGCCTCTACTTGACTAGCTCGTTGATCAAAGATGGTTATGTTTCCTAGCCATAGACATGAGTTGTCATTTGATTAACGGGATCACATCATTAGGAGAATGATGTGATTGACTTGACCAATTCCGTTAGCTTAGCACTCGATCGTTTAGTATGTTGCTATTGCTTTCTTCATGACTTATACATGTTCCTATGACTATGAGATTATGCAACTCCCGTTTACCGGAGGAACACTTTGTGTGCTACCAAATGTCACAACGTAACTGGGTGATTATAAAGATGCTCTACAGGTGTCTCCGAAGGTACTTGTTGGGTTGGCGTATTTCGAGATTAGGATTTGTCACTCCGATTGTCGGAGAGGTATCTCTGGGCCCACTCGGTAATGCACATCACTTAAGCCTTGCAAGCATTGTAACTAATCAGTTAGTTGCGGGATGATGTATTACGGAACGAGTAAAGAGACTTGCCGGTAACGAGATTGAACTAGGTATTGAGATACCGACGATCGAATCTCGGGCAAGTAACATACCGATGACAAAGGGAACAACGTATGTTGTTATGCGGTCTGATCGATAAAGATCTTCGTAGAATATGTGGGAGCCAATGTGAGCATCCAGGTTCCGCTATTGGTTATTGACCGGAGACGTGTCTCGGTCATGTCTACATAGTTCTCGAACCCGTAGGGTCTGCACGCTTAACATTTCGATGACAGTTATATTATGAGTTTATATGTTTTGATGTCATGAAGGTTGTTCGGAGTCCCGGATGTGATCACGGACATGACGAGGAGTCTCGAAATGGTCGAGACATGAAGATTGATATATTGGAAGCCTATATTTGGATATCGGAAGTGTTCCCGATTTCACCGGAGTACCGAGGGGTTACCGGAACCCCCCGGGGGCTTAATGGGCCATAGTGGGCCTTTGTGGAGAAGAGGAGAGGCGGCCAGGGCAGGGCCGCGCGCCCCTTCCCCCTAGTCCGAATAGGACAGGGAGAGGGGGGCGGCGCCCCCCCTTTCCTTCCTCTCTCCCTCCTCTTTCCCCCTCCACTCCTAATCCAACTAGGAAAAGGGAGGGAGGCCTACTCCCGGTGGGAGTAGGATTCCACCTGGCGCGCCCCTTCTGGCCGGCCGCACCTCCCCCCTTGCTCCTATATATACGGGGGCAGGGGGCACCCTAGAGACACAACAATTGATCGCTTGATCTTTTAGCCGTGTGCCGTGCCCCCCTCCACCATAGTCCACCTCGATAATACTGTAGCGGTGCTTAGGCCAAGCCCTGCGTCGGTAGAACATCATCATCGTCACCACGCCGTCGTACTGACGAAACTCTCCCTCAACACTCGGCTGGATCGGAGTTCGAGGGATGTCATCGGGCTGAACGTGTGCTGAACTCGGAGGAGCCGTGCGTTCGGTACTTGATCGGTCGGATCGTGAAGACGTACGACTACATCAACCGCGTTGTGCTAGCGCTTCCGCTTTCGGTCTACGAGGGTACATGGACAACACTCTCCCCTCTCGTTGCTATGCATCACCATGATCTTGCGTGTGCGTAGGAATTTTTTTGAAATTACTACGTTCCCCAACAGTGGTATCAGAGCCTGGTTTTATGCGTTGATGTTATATGCACGAGTAGAACACAAGTGAGTTGTGGGCGATATAAGTCATACTGCTTACCAGCATGTCATACTTTGGTTCGGCGGTATTGTTGGATGAAGCGGCCCGGACCGACATTACGCGTACGCTTACGCGAGACTGGTTCTACCGACGTGCTTTGCACACAGGTGGCTGGCGGGTGTTAGTTTCTCCAACTTTAGTTGAACCGAGTGTGGCTACGCCCGGTCCTTGCGAAGGTTAAAACAGCACCAACTTGACAAACTATCGTTGTGGTTTTGATGCGTAGGTAAGAACCGTTCTTGCTAAGCCCGTAGCAGCCACGTAAAATTTTCAACAACAAAGTAGAGGACGTCTAACTTGTTTTTGCATGGCATGTTGTGATGTGATATGGTCAAGACATGATGCTAAATTTTATTGTATGAGATGATCATGTTTTGTAACCGAGTTATCGGCAACTGGCAGGAGCCATATGGTTGTCGCTTCATTGTATGCAATGCAATCGCCCTATAATGCTCTACTTTATCACTAAGCGGTAGCGATAGTCGTAGAAGCATAAGATTGGCGAGACGACAACGATGCTACAATGAAGATCAAGGTGTCGCGCCGGTGATGATGGTGATCATGACGGTGCTTCGGAGATGGAGATCACAAGCACAAGATGATGATGGCCATATCATATCACTTATATTGATTGCATGTGATGTTTATCTTTTATGCATCTTATCTTGCTTTGATTGACGGTAGCATTATAAGATGATCCCTCACTAAATTATCAAAGTATAAGTGTTCTCCCTGAGTATGCACCATTGCGAAAGTTCTTCGTGCTGAGACACCACGTGATGATCGGGTGTGATAGGCTCTACATTCAAATACAATGGGTGCAAAACAGTTGCACACGCGGAATACTCAGGTTAAGCTTGACGAGCCTAGCATATTACAGATATGGCCTCGGAATACGGAGACCGAAAGGTCGAGCGTGAATCATATAGTAGATATGATCAACATAGTGATGTTCACCGTTGAAACTACTCCATCTCACGTGATGATCGGACATGGTTTAGTTGATATGGATCACGTGATCACTTAGAGGATTAGAGGGATGTCTATCTAAGTGGGAGTTCTTAAGTAATATGATTAATTGAACTTAAATTTATCATGAACTTAGTACCTGATAGTATCTTGCTTGTCTATGTTGATTGTTGATAGATGGCCCGTGCTGTTGTTCCGTTGAATTTTAATGCGTTCCTTGAGAAAGCAAAGTTGAAAGATGATGGTAGCAATTACACGGACTGGGTCCGTAACTTGAGGATTATCCTCATTGCTGCACAGAAGAATTACGTCCTAGAAGCACCGCTGGGTGCCAGGCCTGTTGCCGATGCAACTAACGACGTTAAGAACGTCTGGTAGAGCAAAGCTGATGACTACTCGATAGTTCAATGTGCCATGCTTTACGGCTTAGAACCGGGACTTCAACGACGTATTGAACGTCATGGAGCATATGAGATGTTCCAAGAGTTGAAGTTAATATTTCAAGCAAATGCCCGGATTGAGAGATATGAAGTCTCCAATAAGTTCTACAGCTGCAAGATGGAGGAGAATAGTTCTGTCAGTGAGCAAATACTCAAATTGTCTGGGTATAATAATCACTTGATTCAACTGGGAGTTAATCTTCCGGATGATAGCATCATTGACAGAATTCTCCAATCACTGCCACCAAGCTACAAGAGCTTCGTGATGAACTATAACATGCAAGGGATGGATATGACGATTCCCGAGCTCTTCGCAATGCTAAAGGCTGCGGAGGTAGAAATCAAAAGGAGCATCAAGTGTTGATGGTCAATAAGACCACCAGTTTCAAGAAAAGGGCAAAGGGAAGAACAAGGGGAACTTCAAGAAGAACAGCAAGAAAGTTGTTGTTCAGGAGAAGAAACCCAAGTCTGGACCTAAGCCCGACACTGAGTGCTTCTACTGCAAGCAGACTGGTCACTGGAAGCGGAACTGCCCCAAGTATTTGGCGGATAAGAAGGATGGCAAGGTGAACAAAGGTATATGTGATATACATGTTATTGATGTGTACCTTACTAATGCTCGCAGTAGCACCTGGGTATTTGATACTGGTTCTGTTGCTAATATTTGCAACTCGAAACAGGGGCTACGGATTAAGTGAAGATTGGCTAAGGACGTGGTGACGATGCGCGTGGGAAATGGTTCCAAAGTCGATGTGATTGCGGTCGGCACGCTACCTCTACATCTACCTTCGGGATTAGTTTTAGACCTAAATAATTGTTATTTGGTGCCAGCGTTAAGCATGAACATTATATCTGGATCTTGTTTGATGCGAGATGGTTATTCATTTAAATCAGAGAATAATGGTTGTTCTATTTATATGAATAATATCTTTTATGGTCATGCACCCTTGAAGAGTGGTCTATTTTTGTTGAATCTCGATAGTAGTGATACACATATTCATAATATTGAAGCCAAAAGATGCAGAGTTGATAATGATAGTGCAACTTATTTGTGGCACTTCCGTTTAGGTCATATCGGTGTAAAGCGCATGAAGAAACTCCATACTGATGGACTTTTGGAACCACTTGATTATGAATCACTTGGTACTTGCGAACCGTGCCTCATGGGCAAGATGACTAAAACGCCATTCTCCGGAACTATGGAGAGAGCAACAGATTTGTTGGAAATCATACATACATGTGTATGTGGTCCGATGAATATTGAGGCTCGTGGCGGATATCGTTATTTTCTCACATTCACAGATGATTTAAGCAGATATGGGTATATCTACTTAATGAAACATAAGTCTGAAACATTTGAAAAGTTCAAAGAATTTCAGAGTGAAGTTGAAAATCATCGTAACAAGAAAATAAAGTTTATACGATCTGATCGTGGAGGAGAATATTTGAGTTATGAGTTTGGTCTTCATTTGAAACAATGCGGAATAGTTTCGCAACTCACGCCACCTGGAACACCACAGCGTAATGGTGTGTCCGAACGTCGTAATCGTACTCTACTAGATATGGTGCGATCTATGATGTCTCTTACTGATTTACCGCTATCGTTTTGGGGTTATGCTTTAGAGACGGCCGCATTCACGTTAAATAGGGCACCATAAAAATCCGTTGAGACGACGCCTTATGAACTGTGGTTTGGCAAGAAACCAAAGTTGTCGTTTCTTAAAGTTTGGGGCTGCGATGCTTATGTGAAAAAGCTTCAACCTGATAAGCTCGAACCCAAATCGGAGAAATGTGTCTTCATAGGATACCCAAAGGAGACTGTTGGGTACACCTTCTATCACAGATCCGAAGGCAAGATTTTTGTTGCTAAATTCGGAATCTTTCTGGAGAAGGAGTTTCTCTCGAAAGAAGTGAGTAGGAGGAAAGTAGAACTTGATGAGGTAACTGTACCTGCTCCCTTATTGGAAAGTAGTTCATCGCAGAAACCGGTTTCTGCGACGCCTATACCAATTAGTGAGGAAGTTAATGATGATGATCATGGAACTTCAGATCAAATTGTTACTGAACCTCGTAGGTCAACTAGAGTAAGATCCGCACCAGAGTGGTATGGTAATCCTGTTCTGGAGGTTATGTTACTAGACCATGACGAACCTACGAACTATGAAGAAGCGATGGTGAGCCCAGATTCCGCGAAATGGCTTGAGGCCATGAAATTTGAGATGGGATCCATGTATGAGAACAAAGTGTGGACTTTGGTTGACTTGCCCGATGATCAGGAAGCAATTGAGAATAAATGGATCTTCAAGAAGAAGACTGACGCTGACGGTAATGTTACTGTCTATAAAGCTCGACTTGTTGCAAAAGGTTTTCGACAAGTTCAAGGGATTGACTACGATGAGACCTTCTCACCCATAGCGATGCTTAAGTCTGTCCGAATCATGTTAGCAATTGCCACATTTTATGATTATGAAATTTGGCAAATGGATGTCAAAACTGCATTCCTGAATGGATTTCTGGAAGAAGAGTTGTATATGATGCAACCGGAAGGTTTTGTCGATCCAAAGGCAACTAACAAAGTATGCAAGCTCCAGCGATCCATTTATGGACTGGTGCAGGCCTCTCGGAGTTGGAATAAACGCTTTGATAGTGTGATCAAAGCATTTGGTTTTGTACAGACTTTTGGAGAAGCCTGTATTTACAAGAAAGTGAGTGGGAGCTCTGTAGCATTTCTGATATTATATGTGGATGACATATTGCTGATTGGAAATGATATAGAATTTCTGGATAGCATAAAGGGATACTTGAATAAGAGTTTTTCAATGAAAGACCTCGGTGAAGCTGCTTATATATTGGGCATCAAGATCTATAGAGATAGATCAAGACGCTTAATTGGACTTTCACAAAGCACATACCTTGACAAAGTTTTGAAGAAGTTCAAAATGGATCAAGCAAAGAAAGGGTTCTTGCCTGTGTTACAAGGTGTGAAGTTGAGTAAGACTCAATTCCCGACCACTGCAGAAGATAGAGAGAAGATGAAAGATGTTCCCTATGCTTCAGCCATAAGCTCTATCATGTATGCAATGCTGTGTACCAGACCTGATGTGTGCCTTGCTATAAGTTTAGCAGGGAGGTACCAAAGTAATCCAGGAGTGGATCACTGCACAGCGGTCAAGAACATCCTGAAATACCTGAAAAGGACTAAGGATATGTTTCTCGTTTATGGAGGTGACAAAGAGCTCATCGTAAATGGTTACATTGATGCAAGCTTTGACACTGATCCGGACGATTCTAAATCACAAACCGGATACGTGTTTACATTGAACGGTGGAGTTGTCAGTTGGTGCAGTTCTAAACAAAGCGTCATGGCGGGATCTACGTGTGAAGCGGAGTACATAGCTGCTTCGGAAGCAGCAAATGAAGGAGTCTGGATGAAGGAGTTCATATCCTATCAAGGTGTCATACCTAGTGCATCGGGTCCAATGAAAATCTTTTGTGACAATACTGGTGCAATTGCCTTGGCGAAGGAATCCAGATTTCACAAGAGAACCAAGCACATCAAGAGATGCTTCAATTCCATCCGGGATTTAGTCCAGGTGGGAGACATAGAAATTTGCAAGATACATACGGATCTGAATGTTGCAGACCCGTTGACTAAGCCTCTTCCACGAGCAAAGCATGATCAGCACCAAGACTCCATGGGTGTTAGAATCATAACTGTGTAATCTAGATTATTGACTCTAGTGCAAGTGGGAGACTGAAGGAAATATGCCCTAGAGGCAATAATAAAGTTATTATTTATTTCCTTATATCATGATAAATGTTTATTATTCATGCTAGAATTGTATTAACCGGAAACATAATACTTGTGTGAATACATAGACAAACAGAGTGTCACTAGTATGCCTCTACTTGACTAGCTCGTTGATCAAAGATGGTTATGTTTCCTAGCCATAGACATGAGTTGTCATTTGATTAACGGGATCACATCATTAGGAGAATGATGTGATTGACTTGACCCATTCCATTAGCTTAGCACTCGATCGTTTAGTATGTTGCTACTGCTTTCTTCATGACTTATACATGTTCCTATGACTATGAGATTATGCAACTCCCGTTTACCGGAGGAGCACTTTGTGTGCTACCAAACGTCACAACGTAACTGGGTGATTATAAAGGTGCTCTACAGGTGTCTCCGAAGGTACTTGTTGGGTTGGCGTATTTCGAGATTAGGATTTGTCACTCCGATTGTCGGAGAGGTATCTCTGGTCCCACTCAGTAATGCACATCACTTAAGCCTTGCAAGCATTGCAACTAATGAGTTAGTTGCGGGATGATGTATTACGGAACGAGTAAAGAGACTTGCCGGTAACGAGATTGAACTAGGTATTGAGATACCGACGATCGACTCTCGGGCAAGTAACATACTGACGACAAAGGGAACAACGTATGTTGTTATGCGGTCTGACCGATAAAGATCTTCGTAGAATATGTGGGAGCCAATATGAGCATCCAGGTTCCGCTATTGGTTATTGACCGGAGACGTGTCTCGGTCATGTCTACATAGTTCTCGAACCTGTAGGGTCCGCACACTTAACGTTTCGATGACATGAGTTTATATGTTTTGATGTACCGAAGGTTGTTCGGAGTCCCGGATGTGATCACGGACATGACGAGGAGTCTCGAAATGGTCGAGACATGAAGATTGATATATTGGAAGCCTATATTTGGATATCGGAAGTGTTCCGGGTGAAATCGGGATTTTACCGGAGTACCGAGGGGTTACCGGAACCCCCCGGGGGCTTAATGGGCCATAGTGGGCCTTTGTGGAGAAGAGGAGAGGCGGCCAGGGCAGGGTCGCGCGCCCCTCCCCCTAGTCCGAATAGGACAAGGAGAGGGGGGCGCCGCCTCCCCCCTTTCCTTCCTCTCTCCCTCCTCTTTCCCCCTCCACTCCTAATCCAGCTAGGAAAAGGGAGGGAGTCCTACTCCCGGTGGGAGTAGGACTCCACCTGGCGCGCCCCTCCTGGCTGGCCGCACCTCCCCCCTTGCTCCTTTATATACGGGGCAGGGGGGCACCCTAGAGACACAACAATTGATCGCTTGATCTTTTAGCCGTGTGCGGTGCCCCCCTCCACCATAGTCCACCTCGATAATACTGTAGCGGTGCTTAGGCGAAGCCCTGCGTCGGTAGAACATCATCATCGTCACTACGCCGTCGTGCTGACGAAACTCTCCCTCAACACTCGGCTGGATCGGAGTTCGAGGGACGTCATCGGGCTGAACGTGTGCTGAACTCGGAGGTGCCGTGCGTTCGGTACTTGATCGGTCGGATCATGAAGACGTACGACTACATCAATCGCGTTGTGATAACGCTTCCGCTTTCGGTCTACGAGGGTACGTGGACAACACTCTCCCCTCTCGTTGCTATGCATCACCATGATCTTGCGTGTGCGTAGGATTTTTTTTGAAATTACTACGTTCCCCAACACCTCCACACAAGAGTGATCCCGTGTTTGAGCTTAAACCATTACCTGATACTCTTAAATATGCTTATCTTGATGAGAAAAAGATATATCCTGTTATTATTAGTGCTAACCTTTCAGAGCAAGAAGAAGAGAAATTATTGAAAACTCTGAAGAAGCACCGTGCTGCTATTGGATATACTCTTGATGATCTTAAGGGCATTAGTCCTACTCTATGCTAGCACAAAATTAAATTGGAGAAAGACGCTAAACCGGTTGTTGATCACCAATGATGGTTAAATCCTAAGATGAAAGAAGTGGTAAGAAAAGAAATACTAAAGCTTTTGGAGGCAGGTATAATTTATCTTGTTGCTGATAGTCAGCGGGTAAGTCCTGGCCATTGTGTCCCTAAGAAGGGAGGTATTACTGTTGTTCCTAATGATAAAAATGAATTGATCCCACAAAGAATTGTTACAGGTTATAGAATGGTAATTGATTTCCACAAACTAAATAAAGCTACTAAAAAGGATCATTACCCTTTACCTTTTATTGATCAAATGCTAGAAAGATTATCCAAACATACACATTTTTGCTTTCTAGATGGTTATTCTGGTTTCTCTCAAATACCTGTGTCAAAAGAGGATCAAGAAAAGACCACCTTTACTTGCCCTTTTGGTACCTTTGCTTATAGACGTATGCCTTTTGGTTTATGCAATGCACCTGCTACCTTTCAAAGATGTATGACTGCTATATTCTCTAACTTCTGTGAAAAGATTGTTGAGGTTTTCATGGATGATTTCTTGGTGTATGGAACTTCTTTTGATGATTGCTTAAGCAACCTTGATTGAGTTTTGCAGAGATGTGAAGAAACTAATCTCGTCTTGAATTGGGAGAAGTGCCACTTTATGGTTAATGAAGGTATTGTCTTGGGGCATAAAATTTCTGAAAGAGGTATTGAAGTTGATAAAGCCAAAGTTGATGCTATTGAAAAGATGACGTGTCCTAAGGACATCAAAGGTATAAGAAGTTTCCTTGGTCATGCCGGTTTTTATAGGAGGTTCATTAAAGACTTCTAAAAAAATCTAGGCCTCTGACCAATCTCTTACAAAAAGATGTTCCTTTTTTCTTTGATGATGATTGTGTAGAAGAATTTGAAATACATAAGAAAGCTTTGATTTCTGCACCTATTGTTCAGCCACCTGATTGGAATTTACCCTTTGAAATTATGTGTGATGCTAGTGATTATGTTGTAGGTGTTGTTCTAGGACAAAGAGTTGATAAGAAATTAAATGTTATCCAATATGCTAGTAAAACTCTAGACAGTGCCCAGAGAAGTGATGCTACTACTGAAAAAGAATTTTTAGCAGTTGTATTTGCCTGTGATAAGTTCAGACCTTATATTGTTGATTCTAAAGTAACTGTTCACACCGATCATGCTGCTATTAAATATCTTATGGAAAAGAAAGATTCAACCTAGACTCATTAGATGGGTTCTCCTACTACAAGAATTTGATTTGCATATTATTGATAGAAAGGGAGCTGAGAACCCCGTTGCAGACAACTTGTCTAGGTTAGAGAATGTTCTTGATGACCCACTACCTATTGATGATAACTTTCCTGATGAACAATTAGCTGTCATAAATGCTTCTCGTACTGCTCCATGGTATGCTGATTATGCTAATTAAATTGTTGCTAAATTTATACCACCTAGTTTCACATACCGGCAAAAGAAAAAGTTTTTCAATGATTTAAGACATTACTTCTGGGATGACCCACAGCTTTATAAAGAAGGAGTAGATGGTGTTATTAGACGTTGTGTACCTGAGCATGAACAGGAACAGATCCTACGCAAGTGTCACTCCAAAGCTTATGGAGGACACCACGCTGGAGATAGAACTGCACATAAGGTATTGCAATCCGGTTTTTATTGGCCTACTCTCTTCAAAGATGCCCGTAAGTTTGTCTTGTCTTGTGATGAATGTCAAAGAATTGGTAATATTAGTAGACGTCAAGAAATGCCTATGAACTATTCACTTGTTATTGAACCATTTGATGTTTGGGGTTTTGATTATATGGGACCATTTCCTTCCTCTAACGGGTATACACATATTTTAGTTGATGTTGATTACGTTACTAAGTGGGTAGAAGCTATTCCAACTAGTAGTGCTGATCATAACACCTCTATTAAGATGCTTAAAGAAGTTATTTTTCTGAGGTTTGGAGTCCCTAGATACTTAATGACTGACGGTGGTTCACATTTTATTCATGGTGCCTTTCGTAAAATGCTTGCTAAGTATGATGTTAATCATAGAATTGCATCTCCTTACCACCCACAATCTAGTGGCCAGGTAGAATTGAGTAATAGAGAGCTCAAATTAATTTTGCAAAAGACTGTTAATAGATCTAGAAAGAATTGGTCCAACAAACTTGATGATGCATTATGGGCCTATAGAACTGCATATAAAAATCCTATGGGTATGTCTCCGTATAAAATGGTTTATGGAAAAGCATGTCACTTACCTCTCGAACTAGAACATAAGGCATATTGGGCCATTAAAGAGCTCAATTACGATTTCAAACTTTCCGATGAGAAGAGGCTATTGACATTAGCTCACTTGATGAATGGAGAACCCAGGCTTATGAGAATGCCAAACTGTTTAAAGAAAAGGTTAAAAGATGGCATGATAAAAGGATACAAAAGTGTGAGTTTAACGTAGGTGATTATGTGTTGCTATTCAACTCTCGTTTAAGATTTTCTGCAGGAAAACTTCTCTCTAAATGGGAAGGCCCTTACGTTATCGAGGAGGTCTATCGTTCCGGTGCCATAAAAATCAACAACTTCGAAGGCACAAATCCGGAGGTGGTGAACGGTCAAAGAATCAAGCATTATCTCAGGTAATCCTATAAATGTTGAAACTAATGTTATTGAGCCGTAACCCCGGAGGAGTACATAAGGGACACCTTCCAGAACGTTTCAGACTCCGAAAAGGAATAGGTATGTGGTACGGTAAGTAAACCAACTCCAAAACAGTTCTAATGGCAATTTTTCTCCGTTTTGCAATATTTAAGAAAATAGGAAAATAAGAAGTAGTCCGGGAAGGACACGAGGCACCCACGAGGGTGGAGGGCGCGCCCCCTGCCTCGTGGGCACCTCGTGTGCCCTCTAGACTCCGTTTTCTTGCACGATACTTCTTTCGGTCGGTAAAAATTCATTATATAATCTCCCGAAGGTTTTGACCACCGTACCACGCAAATATCCTCTGTTTTCATTTCGAGTTGTTTTTCTGATAGATCTAGATCACCATGACGTCTCCAAGTGCCCCCAAGGACAAGTGTTCTTCGAGAAGGTCATCAACCCCTACCTCGCGGAGGTGCTGCAACACCCTCAAACCATTGAGATGCATGAGGGGTTGCTGCACATCCGCGATGTTGAGGGACCAAGGAGGACCGGAAGCGTGGAGACAAGACTCGAAGCAATGGAGCAACAAGTTTTCAAGTGTCAGGAGATGGTGGAACGTGGACTCGACACCAACCACATATGATCATGGAGTTCACCAGCAACCACAAGCTATATGCCAAGAACATTGGG
Organism: Aegilops tauschii subsp. strangulata; assembly: GCF_002575655.3. NCBI lineage: Eukaryota > Viridiplantae > Streptophyta > Magnoliopsida > Poales > Poaceae > Aegilops > Aegilops tauschii. The sequence goes on along the minus strand of NC_053039.3, from coordinate 71,518,478 downwards.
GAGACCATCTTCAAGCTTCATGAGAAAATCGAGCATCTCCAAGCCCAGATCTATGGCCTGCAAAACCAAAACTGTGAGTATGAATATAGATTCAAGAGGATGAGTTTGGCTGCAGATTTAAGGATCCCGGAGACTCGACCATCCTTCTATGATGGTGAGCCTATGCCTTGGAAGATGGACGACAAGCCTACATCATCAACAACTCCATCATCACCACCCCCGAGGAAGGAGACATAATTACATGGGTATGGGCACTCTCCTTGGCAACTGCCAAGCTTGGGGGAGGTGCCCCGGTATCGTATCACCATCACACTCCTATCTTTACCGTTTTTCTTAGTTCGATCCTTTTAGTAATATCTTGATCTAGTAGAATAAAGTTTTAGTATGATCTAGTTTGATTTTTTCTTTATGATCCCTCTATGTAATCGAGTCCGTGAGCTATATAATAAAGATTAGTTTTGAGTCAAGGGCTTGGTTATCTTGCTATGATCTCGAGGGAAAAAAATGAAAGAATAGAAAGAAATAAAAGATATCATATTGATCTTATGGAGAGTAATGACTTCACATATAAAGAGTATGATGAATAAAAGTTGTTGAGAGTTGACAAACATAGTTTTGGTCATCGTTGCAATTAATAGGAAGTAATAAAGAAAGTGAGGTTTTCACATATAAATATACTATCTTGGACATCTTTTATGATTGTGAGCACTCATTAAAATATGACATGCTAAAGAGTTGATGTTGGACAAGGAAGACAACGTAATGGGTTATGTTTTCTTATATCCGAAATAAAGTATATTGTCATGGATCATCCAACATGTTGAGCTTGCCTTTCCCCGTCATGCTAGCCAAACTCTTTGCACCAAGTAGAGATACTACTTGTGCTTCCGAATACCCTTAAACCCAGTTTTGCCATGAGAGTCCACCATATCTACCTATGGATTGAGTAAGATCCTTCAAGTAAGTTGTCATTGTTGCCTGCAATAAAAATTGCTCTCTAAATATGTATGATTTATTAGTGTGGAGAAAATAAGCTTTATACGATCTTGTGATGTGGAAGAAATAAAAGCGACAGACTGCATAATAAAGGTCCATATCACAAGTGGCAATATAAAAGTGACGTTCTTTTGCATTAAGATTTCGTGCATCCAACCATAAAAGCACATGACAACCACTGCTTCCCTCTGCGAAGGGCCTATCTTTTACTTTTGTCTTATACCTTATGCAAGATTCATGGTGATCTTCACCTTTCCTTTTTACATTTTATCCTTTGGCAAGCACCTTGTGTTGGAAAGATCCTGATATATATATATATATATATATCCAATTGGATGTAAGTTAGCATGAACTATTATTGTTGACATTACCCTTGAGGTAAAATGTTGGGAGGCAACACTATAAGCCCCTATCTTTCTCTGTGTCCGATTAAAACTCCATAACCATAAGTATTGTGTGAGTGTTAGCAATTGTGAAAGACTAAATGATAGTTGAGTATGTGGACTTGTTGAAAAGCTCTTATATTGACTCTTTCTGATGTTATGATAAATTGCAATTGCTTCATTATAGTTTGTTAGTTCTCAATGAAGTTTCTGATTCATACTTGACATTGTGAATAGATTATTACTTGAGCATAAGAAATCATATGACAATATCTATATATGTTGCTGTTATAAGAATGATCATGATGCCCTCATGTCCGTATTCTATTTTATAGACACCTCTATCTCTAAACATGTGGACATATTTTTCGTTATCGGCTTCCGCTTGAGGACAAGTGAGGTCTAAGCTTGGGGGAGTTGATATGTCCATTTTGCATCTTGATTTTATATCAATATTTATTGCATTATGGGCTGATATTACACGCTATGTCGCAATACTTATGCCTATTCTCTCTTATTTTACAAGGTTTACATGAAGAGGGAGAATGCCGACAGCTGGAATTCTGCGCTGGAAAAGGAGCAAATATTAGAGACCTATTCTGCACAACTCCAAAAGTCCTAAAACTTCACGGAGGCACGTTTTGGAATATATAAAAAATATTGGAGAAAGAATCAACCAGAGGGGGCCCACACCCTGGCCACGAGGGTGGGGGCGCGCCCTACCCCCCTGGGTGCGCCCCCTGCCTCGTGGGCCCCCTAGAAGGCCTCCGGTGCCCATCTTCTGCTATATGAAGTCTCTTACCATGGAAAAAAAATCATAAACAAGCTTTCGGGGCGAAGCGCCGCCGTCTCGAGGCGGAACCTGGCGAAACCAATCTAGGGCTCCGACGGAGCTGTTCTGCCGGGGAAACATCCCTCCGAGAGGGGGAAATCATCACCATCGTCATCACCATCAATCCTCTCACAGGGAGGGGGTCAATCTCCATCAACATCTTCACCAGCACCATCTCCTCTCAAACCCTAGTTCATCTCTTGTATGCAATCTTTGTCTCAAAACCTCAGATTGGTACTTGTGGGTTGCTAGTAGTGTTGATTACTCCTTGTAGTTGATGCTAGTTGGTTTATTTGGTGGAGGATCATATGTTTAGATCCTTTATGCATATTAATACCCCTCTGATTATGAACATGAATATGATTTGTGAGTAGTACGTTTGTTCCTGAGGACATGGGAGAAGTCTTGCTATAAGTAGTCATGTGAATTTGGTATTCGTTCGATATTTTGATGAGATGTATGTTGTCTATCCTCTAGTGGTGTTATGTGAACGTCGACTACATGACACTTCACCATTGTTTGGGCCTAGAGGAATGCATTGGGAAGTAATAAGTAGATGATGGGTTGCTAGAGTGACACAAGCTTAAACCCTAGTTTATGAGTTGCTTCATAAGGGGCTGACTTGGATCAATATGTTTCATGCTATGGTTAGGTTTACCTTAATACTTCTTTTGTAGTTGTGGATGCTTGCAATAGGGGTTAATCATAAGTGGGATGCTTGTCCAAGAAAGGGCAGCACCCAAGCACCAGTCCACCCACATATCAAATTATGAAAGTAACGAACGCGAATCATATGAGCGTGATGAAAACTAGCTTGACGATAATTCCCATGTGTCCTCGGGAGCGTTTTCCTTCATATAAGAGTTTGTCTAGGCTTGTCCTTTGCTACAAAAAGGATTGGGCCATCTTGCTGCACCTTATTTACTTTCATTACTTGTTGCCCGTTAGAAATTACCTTATCACAAAACTATCTGTTACCGATAATATCAGTGCTTGCAGAGAATACCTTACTGAAAACTGCTTGTCATTTCCTTCTGCTCCTCGTTGGGTTCGACACTCTTACTTATCAAAAGGACTACGATAGATCCCCTATACTTGTGGGTCATCACACATCGACCGCTATCCAGCATGCATCTAGAGTATTAAGTTCATAAGAACAGAGTAACGCATTAGGCAAGATGACATGATGTAGAGGGATAAACTCAAGCAATATGATATAAACCCCATCTTTTTATCCTCGATGGCAACAATACAATACGTGTCGTTTCCCTTTCTGTCACTGGGATCGAGCACCGCAAGATTGAACCCAAAGCTAAGCACTTCTCCCATTGCAAGAAAGATCAATCTAGTAGGCCAAACCAAACTGATAATTCGAAGGGACTTGCAAAGATATTAAATCATGCATATAAGAATTCAGAGAAGAATCAAATATTGTTCACAGATAATCTTGATCATAAACCCACAATTCATCAGATCTCGACAAACACACCGCAAAAAGAATTACATCGAATAGATCTCTAAGAAGATCGAGGAGAACTTTGTATTGAGATCCAAAGAGAGAGAAGAAGCCATCTAGCTAATAACTATGGACCCGAAGGTCTGTGTAAACTACTCACACATCATCGGAGAGGCTATGGTGTTGATGTAGAAGCCCTCCGTGATCGATTCCCCCTTCGGCGGAGCGCCGGAAAAGGCCCCAAGATGGGATCTCACGGGTACAGAAGGTTGCGGCGGTGGAAAAGTGGTTTCATGGCTCCCCTGGATGTTTTTAGGGTATAAGAGTATATATAGGCAAAAGAAGTAGGTCGGTGGAGCCACGAGGGGCCCACGAGGGTGGGGGCGCCTCCCTACCTCATGGCCGCCTCGTTGCTTCCTTGACATCCACTCCAAGTCTCCTGGATTGCGTTTGTTCCAAAAACGATCCTCGCGAAGGTTTCATTCCGTTTGGATTCCGTTTGATATTCCTTTTCTGCGAAACACTGAAATAGGCAAAAAAACAGGAATTTGCACTCGGCCTTCGGTTAATAGGTTAGTCCCAAAAATAATATAAAAAGGTATATTAAAGCCCATTAAACATCCAAAACAGATAATATAATAGCATGAAACAATCAAAAATTATAGATACGTTGGAGACGTATCAATAAGTCATTTTGACCTAGAAAAAAATAAAGGGAGGACTTTCGAGATGGAGCGCCACCGTCTCGAGGTGAAACTTGGGCAGGAGCACTTTTGCCCTCCGATGGAGCGATTCCGCCGGGGGAAATTCCCTCCCGGAGGGGAAAATCATTGTCGTCGTCATCACCAACAACCCTCTCATCTTTGGGAGGCCAATATTCATCAACATGTTCAACATCACCATCTCCTCTCAAACCCTAGTTCATCTCTTGTGTTCAATCTTTGTACCGGAACCTCAGATTGGTACATGTGGGTGACTAGTAGTGTTGATTACATCTTGTAGTTGATTACTATATGGTTTATTTGGTGGAAGATTATATGTTTAGATCCATTATGCTATTTAATACCCGTCTGATCTTGAGGATGTTTATCATTTATGAGTAGTTACTGTTGTTCTTGAGGTCACGAGAGAAATCTTGTTGCAAGTAATCATGGGAACTTGATATGTTTTCGATATTTGGATGATATGTATGTTGTGATTCCCTTAGTGGTGTCATGTGAACATCGACTACATGACACTTCACCATATTTGGGCCTAAGGGAATGCATTGTGGAGTAGTTATTAGATGATGGGTTGCTAGAGTGACAGAAGCTTAAACCCTAGTTTATATGCTACTTCGTAAGGACCGATTTGGATCCAAATGTTCAATGCTATGGTTAGATTTTATCTTAATACTTTTCTCGTAGTTGCGGATGCTTGCGAGGGGGTTAATCATAAGTAGGAGGTTTGTTCAAGTAAGAACAGAACTTACGCACCGACCCATCCACATATCAATTATCAAAGTAGCGAACACAAATCGAACCAACATGGTGAAAGTGACTGGATGAAATTCATGTGTCTCCTCAAGAACACTTTGCTCATTATAAGAAACCGTATTGGTCCATCCTTTGCCACAAAAGGATTGGGCTACCTTGCTGCATACTATTTACCGTTACCGTTACTTGCTTGTTACAAATTATGTTGCTATCAAACTAGCTGTTACCGACAATTTCAGTGCTTGCAGACATTACCTTGCTGTAAACCACTTGTCATTTTCTTCTGCTCCTCGTTGGGTTCGACGGTCTTACTTATCGAAAGGACTAAGATTGTTTCCCTATATTTGTGGGTCATAAGTGTGTGTTTGTTGAGGACCCCCGGTTGCAAGTTGACTATCAACTCGCAACTAGAGGTGTGCGTGTCTGTGTGTTTTGTCGCGGCGCCCAGTTGCAAGTCGACGATCGACTCGCAACTAATAAGGATGTGTGTGTGTTTTTGTCGAGGGTTCCCAATTGCATGTTGATAACCGACTCGCAACTAGGGGTGCATATGTTTTGTCGGCGCACCTAGTTGCATGTCGACTATTGACTCGCAACTAGGGGGTGTCTGTTTTGTTGGCACACCAAGTTGCAAGTTGAATATCGAGTCGCAACTAGGGTGTGTGTGTGTTGCCGTGGCCCATAGTTGCAAGTCGACCATCGACTCGCAACCAAGGATGCGTGTGTGTGTGTGTTTGTTTGTCGAGGGTCCCAAGTTGCATGTCGATAACCGACTCGCAACTATGGGTGCGTGTGTTTTGTCGGCGCACCCAGTTGCATGTCGACTGTTGACTCACAACTAGGGGGTGTGTGTTTTGTCGGCGCAACCAGTTGCAAGTTGACCATCGAGTCACAACTAGGGTGTGTGTGTGTGTTTTGTCGTGGCCCCTAGTTGCAAGTCAACCATCGACTCGCAACTAAGGATGTGTGTGTGTGTGTGTGTTTGTCGAGGGTCCTAGTTGCAAGTTGACCATCGACTCGCAACTAAGGGTGTACGTGTTTGTCGAGGGTCCCTAGTTGCATGTCAACCATCGACTCGCAATTAGGGGAAGGTGTGTGTTTGTCGAGGATCCCCAGTTGCAAGCCCACCATCGACTCACAATTAGGGGGCGTGTGTGTGCGCGCTTGTCGAGGGTCCCCGGTTGCATGTCGACCATCGACTCACAACTAAGGAGGGCATCTATGTGTTTGTCGAGGGTCCCCAGTTGCATGTCAACCATCGACTAGCAACTAGGGGAGCGTGTGTTTTGTCAAGGGTCCACAGTTGCATGTTGCCCATCGACTCGCAAGTAGGGGTGTGTCTATTTTGTCGTGGCACCTAGTTGTTAGTCAACCATCGACCTGCAACTAGGGGGTGTGTTTTTGTCAAGGGTCCATAGTTGCATCTCGACCATCGACTCGCAACTAGGGTGTGTGTGTGTTTGTCGAGGGTCCCAGTTGCATCTCGACCATCGACTCGCAACTAAGGGTGTGTGTGTGTGTGTATGTTTATCGAGGGTCCCCAGTTGCATGTGGATAACCGACTCGCAACTAGGGGTGCATGTGATTTGTCGACGCACCCAGTTGCATGTCAACCATTGACTCAGAACTAGGGGGTGTGTGTTTTGTCGGCGCACCCAGTTGCAAGTTGACAATCGACTCGCAACTAAGGATGTGTGTGTGTTTTGTCGTGGCCCCTAGTTGCAAGTCGGCCATCAACTCGCAACTAAGGATGTGTGTGTGTTTGTCGAGGGTCCCCAGTTGCAAGTTTACCATCGACTCGCAACTAAGGGTGTCTGTGTTTGTTGTGGGTCCCCAATTGCATGTCAACCATCGACTCGCAACTCGGGAAGGGCGTGTGTTTGTCGAGGGTCCCCAGTTGCATGTCAACCATCAAATCGCAATTAGGGGAGGGTGTGTGTTTGTCGAGGGTCCCCAGTTGCAAGCCCACCATCGACTCACAACTAGGGGGCGTGTGTGTGTGTGTGTGCTTGTCGAGGGTCCCCAGTTGGATGTCGACCATCGACTCACAACTAAGGAGGGCGTTTGTGTGTTTGTCGAGGGTCCCCAGTTGCATGTCAACCATCGACTCGCAACTAGGGGAGTGTGTTTTTTTTAGGGTCCACAATTGCAAGTCGCCCATCGACTCACAACTAGGGGTGTCTGTTTTGTCGTGGCACCTAGTTGCAAGCCAACCATCGGCTCGCAACTAGGGGGTGTGTTTTTGTCGAGGGTTCATAGTTGCATCTCGACCATCGACTCGCGACTAGGGCGTGTGTGTGTTTGTCGAGGGTCCCCAGTTGCATCTCGATCATAACTCACAACTAAGGGCGTGTGTGTGTTTATCGAGGTCCCCAGTTGGATGTCGATAACCGAGTCGCAACTAGGGGTGCATGTGATTTGTCGGTGCACCCAGTTGCATGTCAACCATTGACTCAGAACTAGGGGGTGTGTGTTTTGTCGGCGCACCCAGTTGCAAGTTGACAATCGACTCGCAGCTAAGGATGTGTGTGTGTTTTGTCGTGGCCCCTAGTTGCAAGTCGGCCATCGACTCGCAACTAAGGATGTGTGTGTGTTTGTCAAGGGTCCCCAGTTGTAAGTTAACCATCGACTCACAACTAAGGGTGTATATGTTTGTTGTGGGTCCCCAGTTGCATGTCAACCATCGACTCACAACTAGGGAAGGGCGTGTGTTTGTCCAGGGTCCCCAGTTGCAAGCCCACCATCGACAAGCAACTAGTGGTGTGTATGTTTTGTCGTGGCACCTAGTTGCAAGCTGAGCATCGACTCGCAACTAAGGGTGTTTGTGTTTGTTGAGGCTCCCCAGTTGCATGTCAACAATCGACTCGCAACTAGGGGAGTGTGTGTTTTTGTCATGGGTCCCTAGTTGCATGTCGACCATCGACTCGCAACTAGTGTGTGTGTGTGTGTGTGTTTTGTTGAGTGTCCCTGATACGTCTCCAACGTATCTATAATTTTTGATTGTTCCATGCTGTTATATTATCATTTCTTGGATGTTTTACAATTATTTTATATCATTTTTTGGGACTAACCTATTGACATAGTGCCCAGTGCCATTTGTTATTTTCTACTTATTTTTACATCGCAGAAAAATCAATACCAAACGAAGTCCAAATGCAGTGAAACTTTTTGGAGATTTTTTCTGGGCCAGAAGACACAACATGGGCTGAAGAAGTACTAGAGGGGGGCTCCGAGGGGAGAACAACCCACCAGGGCGCGCCTGGGCCCCCTGGCGCGCCCAGGTGGGTTGTGCCCACCTTGGTGGCCTCCCGCACCGCCTCTTCGCTCTATAAATACTCCAATATTTCAGAAACCCTAGGGGAGTCGACGAAATTTTATTCCAACCGCCGCAAGTTCCAGAACCACGAGATCCAATCTAGAGCCCTTTTTAGGCACTCTGCCGAAGGGGAACACGATCACGGATGGGTTCATCATCCTCATTGGTGCCTCTCTGCTGATGCGTGAGTAGTTTACCACAGACCTACGGGTCCGTAGGCAGTAGCTAGATGGCTTCTTCTCTCTTTGTATCTCAATACAATGGTCTCTTGGAGATCTATTTGATGTAATGACTTTTTGCGGTGTGTTTGTTGGGATCCGATGAATTGTGAGTTTATGATCAGATTTGCCTTGATTTAATATACATTCTTGATTATTATAGCCTCGTATTTCTTCTCCGATATTTGGGTTTTGTTTGGCCAACTTGATCTATTTATCTTGCAATGTGAAGAGGTGCTTTGTAATGGATTCGATCTTGCGGTGTCCTTTCCCAGTGGCAGAAGGGGCAACAAGGCACACATGTATCGTTGCTATTAAGGATAAAAAAATGGGGTCTATTCCTACATGAATAGATCTTGTCTACATCATGTCATCGTTCTTATTGCATTACTCCGTTTTCCATGAACTTAATACACTAGATGCATGCTGGATAGCGGTCGATGTGTGGAGTAATAGTAGTAGATGCAGGCAGGAGTCGGTCTACTAATCTTGGACGTGATGCCTATATACATGATCATTGTCTTGGATATCGTCATAATTATTTGCTTTTCTATCAATTGCCCAACAGTAATTTGTCTACCCACCGTATGCTATTTTCTCGAGAGAAGCCACTAGTGAAATCTACGGCCCCCGGGTCTATTTTCCAATCATATACTTTCATATCTATATTGCCATTTGCCTTTTCCTTTATTTGTAACTTTTATTTTTAGATCTATATTATCAAAAACACAAAAAATACCTTGCTGCGTTTTATTTGATTTTATTTGCATCTTTCAATCTACTACAATTTTATCCCGTCAACTTACCAATTTCTGGCATCGTTACCCAAAAGGGATTGACAACCCCTTTAACGCGCCGGGTTGCAAGATTTATTCTTTGTGTGCAGGTACCGTTTACATAGTGTTGCGTGGTTCTCCTACTTGTTTGATAACCTTGGGTTTATAAGTGAGGGAAATACTTACCGTCGCTGTGCTGCATCATCCCTTCCTCTTTGGTGAAATACCGACGCATCTCAAGCGCACGTCAATCCCCCGTTGCAACCCGACCATCGACTCGCAACTAAGGGTGTGTGTCTGTGTTTGTAGAGAGATCCCTAGTTTCAAGCCAACCATCGACTCGCAACTAAGAGAGTGTGTGTGTTTGTGAAGAGATCCCAAGTTTGCAAGCAAACCATCGACTTGCAACTAAGGATGTGTGTGTTCGTCGAGGGTCCTTAGTTGCATGTCCACCATCGACTCACAACTAGGGAGGAGTGTGTGTTTTTCGAGGGTTCTCGGTTGCAAGCCGACCATCGACTCGCAACTAAGGGGTGTTTGTGTTTGTCGAGGGTCCCTAGTTGCTGTCAACCATCGACTCGAAACTAGGGGAGTGTGTGTTTGTCGAGGGCCCCAGTTGCACGCCGCCCATCGACTCACAACTAGGGGTGTGTCTGTTTTGTCATGGCACCTAGTTGCAAGCCAAACATCGAGTTGCAACTAGGGGAGTGTGTTTTTGTCGAGGATCCATAGTTGCATCTCGACCATCGACTCACAACTAGGGAGAGTGTGTGTGTGTGTGTTTGCCGAGGGTCCCCAGTTGCAAGCCGACCATCGACTCGCAACTAAGGGGTGTTTGTGTTTGTCGAATCCCCAGTTGCAAGCCAACCATCGACTCGCAACTAGGGGAGTGTGTGTTTGTCGAGGGTCCCCAGTTGCATGTCGCCCATCGACTCGCAACTAAGGGTGTTTGTGTTTGTCGTGGTCCCCGATTTTTAATGAGTGTTTGTCGAGGGTACTTAGTTGCATGTCCACCATCGACTCACAACTAGGGAAGTGTGTGTGTTTGTCGAGGGTCCCCATTTGCAAGACGTCCATCGACTCGCAACTAAAGGGTATTTGTGTTGGTCGAGGGTCCACGGTTGCATGTCAACCATCGACTCACAACTAGGGGAGTGTGTGTTGGTCGAGGGTCCCCGGTTGCATGTCGCTCATCGACTCGCAACTAGGGGTGTGTCTATTTTGTCGTGCCACCTAGTTGCATGCCAACCATCGACTCATAACTAGGGGGAGTGTGTTTTTGTCGAGGGTCCATAGTTGAATATCGACCATCAACTCGCAACTAGGGGGAGTGTGTGTTTGTCGAGGGTCCGCAGTTGCATCTCGACCATCGACTCACAATTAAGGGGATGTCTATGTGTGTGTGTGTGTTTGTCGAGGGTCCCCAGTTGCATGTCGATAACCGACTCGCAACTAGGGGGTGCATGTGTTTTGTCGGCGCACCCAATTGCAAGTTGACCATCGAGTCGCAAATAGGATGTGTGTGTGTGTGTGTGTTTTATCGTGGCCCCCAGTTGCAAGTCAACCATCGACTCGCAACTGAGGATGTGTGTGTGTGTGTGTGTGTGTGTTTGTCGAGGGTCCCCAGTTGCAAGTTGACCATCGACTCACAATTAAGGGTGTCTGTGTTTGTCGAGGGTCCCCAGTTGCATGTCAACCATCGACTCGCAACTAGGGGAGGGTGTGTGTTTGTCGAGGGTCCCCAGTTGCAAGTCAACCATCGACTTGCAACTAAGGGTGTGTGTGTTTGTCAGGAGTCCTTAGTTGCATGTCCACCATCGACTCACAACTAGGGGGAGTGTGTGTGTTTGTTGGGGGTCCCCAGTTGCAAGCCGACCATCGACTCGCAACTAAGGGAATGTTTGTGTTTGTCGAGGGTCCCCAGTTGCATGTCTACCATCAGGTCACAACTAGGGGGAGTGTCTGTGTCTTTTGTCGAGGGTTCCCAATTGCATGTCAACCATCAACTCGCAACTAGCGGAGTGCATGCTTTGTCGAGGGTCCCCAGTTGCATGTCGACCATCGATATGCAACTAGGGGGTGAGTGTTGTTTGTCGGGGCACCTAGTTGCATGCTGACCATCAACTCGCAACTATGGGCGTGTGTTTTGTCGAGCGCCCAGTTGCATGTCGACCATCGACTTGCAACTAAGGAGGTTGTGTGTGTGTGTGTGTTTGTCATGGTCCCAAGTTGCAACTCAACCATTGACTCACAACTAGGGGGTATGTGTGTTTGTCGGCGGCACCAAGTTGCAAGCCTACCATCGAACTCGCAACTAGGGGGTGTTTGTGTGTATTTTGTCTTGGCCCCCAATTGTAGGCCAACCATCGACTCGCAACTAAGGGTGTGTCTGTTTTGTCATGGCGCCTAGTTGCAAGCCGACCATCGACTCGCAACTAGGGGGACGGGGTGGTGTTTTGTGTGTTTGTTAAGGTCCCTAGTTGCGATTCTACCATCGAGCCGCAACTGAGGAGGAGGGGGAGTAGTTTGTTTGTACAAGCCCTAGTTGCTAGCCGAGCATCGACTCACAAGGCAAATTTGACAATTTTGACCTATGGATGAAATCATTTCATAAAATGAACTGCCTCTAAAAAATATTCACTCAGCTGACCTTTTTTAGTGGCGCCCGACATGAAGTCGCCACACTACACTGTGCAGCGCCTCATGGATAGGCGCTACACGCCTGGCCAGCGTCGCACCAGTGTGATCCGAAAATTACTAAGTCAGTGTGCAGCGCCTGAGAGCTAGGCGCCACACTATACAGTGTAGTGCCTAGCCTCTAGGCGTTGCACTAGTGGTTGCTTCATTTGGTAGGCAACCACTAGTGCAACGCCTAGAGGCTAGGCGTTACACTGTATAGTGTGGCACCTAGCTCTTAGGCGCTGCACATTGACTTAGTAATTTTTAGTCAGTCCGGGGTGCGACGCTGGCCAGGCGTGTAGCGCCTATCTGTGAGGCGTTGCACAATGTAGTGTGGCGCCTTCGTGTCGGGCGCCACTAAAAAAGGTCAGCCGAGTGAAATTTTTTCAGGGGCAGTTCATTTTGTGAAATGATTTTATCCACAGGTCAAAATTGTCAAATTTGCCGACTCACAACTTAGGGGAGGGGGAGAGGAAAATTTGTTTTCGTACAACCCCCTATTTTTTGCAAGTCAACCATCAAACTCGCAATCGAGAGGTGCCGGTGTCTGTGTGTGTTTGTTGAGGACCCCGATTACCAGTTGCAAGTCGATGCTCGGCTCGCATTTGCAACTATTTCATTTTTTTGATAGATTTTTTCCCTTTTTGATGGAATACAATTTTACAAGGTACTTTTTCATGAAATCCCTAACAGATAGAAGGATTTGTACTTTGTTTTTAATATAACTGCAATTTTTTAATTTTTTTCTCTAACCCTAGTTTTTACTATGATCAATATTGTATAATAATTATTTTTTACACAAACAACCTTTTTTTGTAGGAGCATAAAGGCCAGTTTTTGAACTCAACTGTCTTTGTTTATTTTTTCGGAGGAGTTTTCTGCAAAATGTCCAAAGTTTTGCAACGGATAACACGGTTGTGCAGCTCTGCTTCTGTTTTGGCTGGCACTGTTTGAATCGGTGGGAGAGAGAGAGCTGGGCAGAGACGGAGGCGAGTGCATCGAAGACGATGGCCTGCGATGTCGCCGCCGACGAGCCACCCGCCATCCCCACCGTACAGGAGCTTCGCGCGCCCGACAAGCCACCCCTCATCCCCAGCGTACAGGAGCTTCGCGCGCCCGTCAAGCCCCCCCGCCATCTGCACCGTCCAGGAGCTCCGCGCGGGCGACGGGCCCTCCGCCATCGGCAGGGCCCCCGATCTCTGCGCCGATGATGCAGACCTCGCGGCACACGAGCGAGTAAGACCAAGTCCACCTCACGCTATCTCGATTTTATTTCGTTTGTACGCGGAGTTCCACTTTGTTCAACTCAGCGCCGCGAATTGAACTGTACAATCCGTCTGGTAGCTGGTGAATTTTGTGTAGGTCAGGTTGGGGACTAGGGGGGTGGGCAGCCGGGGGATGAGGATTTCGATTCATTCAGCCAGGAATTTTATTGATAGAATCTGTTAGAGAAATTGTACAGTAAGACTGAATTTGTTAGATTCAGAGCACCATAGCCACCCCTCCTAGGGGGGGTTGATTTTAGGTGTTTCTCCCTAGGAGGAATTACCAACATCATTTTAGGCTTTTATGGTGAAACTTTTGAGCAGGGGAGACACAGACTTCATCCATTTTTTCTTAATTTAAGAGTGTGTTTGTTGTACAGACTGAATTTGTTCATTCATGCACATTATAAACAACAGACTTCATCCATTTTATTGTTTGTCCCTGTGCTTGCTGTTTGATATTGCTTGCCCCATATCCTCTGGAAGACCATGCATGCTTCTTCTTTTTTCTCAGTCAGCTTGGGGCAGGCTGTTGTGTGTTTTAATCATGTTCTGTGATCGATGTCACTAACATGTTTGGTAATCTTCCTAGCTACATGCTGGTTATTTGGGACTGGGAGCATCGATCAGGCACAGTTTGCTTGATGTCCCTGTTTCATCCAAACCTTCTGCCTTGTGTTATTACGTATGGTGGCCTGATGTCCCTACTTGTTCTTTTGAATCGCTGTACTGAAGGTAGAACCAGCGTACATGATTTTTTTCTTTTTCAAATAATTTACTGATTTTTCTTTTTGTGAACAGGTGGACTTACAGGGGGCTGATGTTACTGCCAAAAATTAGCAACAGACTGGCCGACGGGAGCATTTGTTGAGGTAGCACCAAAAGTTAGCCCCTGCATTACATTAAACAACTTTTATTTTTTATATTTTGTATACAGTTCATATCTACAGAATAACAGAGAGAAACAATACATTTGTATTTTTTCTTTTTCAAATAATTGACTGATTTTTCTTTTGTGAACAGGTGGACTTACAGGGGGCTGATGCTCCTGCCCAAAATTACCAACAGACTGGCCGACCGGAGCATTTGTTGAGCTAGCACCAAAAGTTAGCCCTGCATACATAGTAAATGAAACATAATATCTGAGTTCTGACACACAGCATCAAACACTTATAGTAAGCATTTTGTATAATTTTTTGGTCGGAGGCAAGGATGCCCATGAAACCTGGGGAGGAAATGAGTAGGGATAAAACATCGGCACAAAACTCGCTCCGTTGTTTTGCATTCCAAATAGACTGGGATCAAACAATGCTCCAGGATATTGGGATTGTCCAAGCTGCAAATATAAATACATTTTTTTGTAAGCACCTTTTTTTGGTCCACCTCTTTCTGGTTCATATGTATTACATAAACATGAGTTGAAACACTTGCCTGTGTACCAATGTTGTCTTCTGCAAAGTTATATTCATGACCTGCAGCCATTGGGTCAAAATTATGTTTGGCAACAATCTTTTTTTCCATTTTTTTTATTTTTTCTGATAAAACGATTGAATGTATTTTCTTGTTAGTTAGTACCATCACATATATGTTTGTATAACAAATTGCTACTTGCTTTTTTTCAGTTTAAGAAACAAAATGATACTCTGTTTCTACAATCAAATAACTTTGAGGTCTTCCTTTTTTGTACAACATATATGTGTGCATGCAAACATGCAGAAACTGAAAATCTGTAAATGCACAAGTGAAGATTTTCCTGTCCAGTTCTTTAATTTTTCAGTCTTTTTTTGGGTTCTCAGAAATCTAGGCACATATATGTACTTGCACACACTGGATCTAGCTGATCTACGCCTGATAACACAATTTTTCCTATGTACTGATCTACAGGCCTGTTATCTTCTTTTTGTCAGCAGACCAATCAATCTTTTCTTGTTCCATGAAGGCTGTAACAAGCACCAACACGCTGATCTTTGGGTGGTGTTTCAGAAGAAGGAACTCAAGGAAGATTGAGAAAAACTCACCGTGGGAAGAGGTACCACTGCCTGACATTGTTCCCCTGCTGCAACTTGCTCTTTTTCTTTCCTTCAGATCTCCAATTTTGCTTGTCTCTATTATGTGCTTGTCCCTCATCCAGCCATGGCGGCTGTGGTTGGGGAAGGAGGGAGAAGGGGATGGAATGGACGGAGACGAGGGACTAAGGGGGGGGCAGGGAATATCAGATGATACCACACTTCACATGCTACCATGCTTCAAGTTTTGAAAAGTGGCATTTAGATGTTTCAAAAAATTCTGAAATTTTTTTTGGATGTTCATAAGACATATGTCTATAACACCTAAAAAGTTCAGATCAAAATTCAAAATGTACATCGAGAAACAAAAAAGACAAATCTAGAATGAATAGTGTCAAAAGAAGACAAAATATGAATAGTGTCAGAAATGACACTATTCCCATATGGATTTGTCTTTTTTGTTTCTCAACGTACATTTCGAATTTTGATCTGATTTTTTTAGGAGTTATAGACATATGTCTTGTCAACATCCACAAAAAAAATCAGAATTTTTTGAAACATCTAAATATGACTTTTCAAAATTTGTATCATGGGAGCAGGTAAGGGTTATCGGGGGAGGGGTAGGGGGGAGGGACCTGGGGGGTGGGGGTGGCAGGATAGCTGTGATTATCAGCTGGCAAAAGAACGCCCACTTTTTCCCTATCTTTTTTGACAAGCTTGTCTGACAAGAAAAGTCCCCAGACATGAACTGGCACAAGGCCTACATCTGTTCTCAATCATTTCTTTTTCTTTAGAACAAACAAACAACTAAGCCCAAAAAAACAACGCCCAGGCCCAAGAAAGTGGGGGGTGGGGGGTGGGGGCCCAGCCTTTGGAAGCGAGAAACACATAACAAGGCCCGAAGCGAGGAAGCGCGCGGGTGACAAACAATTGACGAGAGGACAAACAGATCGATCAGGAGGGCCACAAACAGGCTGATGTCATCTTAGATGTGACGTAATTATAACACTTCTGCTTCGGTAGACCCCCTCTAAACACAAGGACGGCTCAGATTAGCCCATACCTCTTCATAGAAAGGGGCATGATAGTCATATTTATAAATTCTTCGCCGTACATATACGCTAAACATTTTTTTTAGTCCATGAATGAACGCGCACATCCTCCCGCGATGGACCGGCCCATGCATCATGTTTTTTTATTTTCTAAAACAGCAAAAATAAGTATGTGCCGCAGAGGATTCGAACCGCACTCCAGCAATAATTAGCACAAGCGCAATAACCAACTGGGCAACCGAACAGCTTGTGGTAGATATATTGTTTTGACTAAAAATAGAACACAGGAAAAGCGCACTATATCCTGTTTGGTTTTCTTTTCCTCTTTATTTTTCCTTTTCTTTATTTGTTTCCCTTTTCTTTCTTAAATGCGTAAAGATATTTAAATTCGTGAATTTTTCTTCAAAGTGGGTGAACTTTTTTCTCCAAAAATGGTGAAGTTTTTTTCCCAAATTCCTGAACTATTTCTCAAATCAGTGATTTTTAAAAAAAATATTGAACTTTTTATAAAAATGATGAATTTGATTTTAAAAATCAATGAACTTTTTTTCAAAATCGATAAACTTTTTTTCTAATTTGTGAACTTTTCCGAAAATTGATGAAGTCTTGTTTTACTTTTTCTGATCAATGAGCTTTCTTAAAATCCAGTGAACTTTTTATTTTTTTTTGTGAACTTTCTTGAATTCCTAATTATTTATTTTAAAAATTATCTAAAGGTCAATAATCAAGTTGTAATTAAACTCACTCCTCTTTCTTAATGAGTGTTCTTTGAAATTCATCTTGGATGCTTGGCATGGTGATACTAGTGTGTGGAACAAATTCGAGTCCATTTTATTGATGTGAAAAAGTGCATCCAACCAGCCTACCTGAACCATCACCTTTGAACATGATATGCTTCTTGCCATGCACGAAATGACACCAAAACTTGTCAGTATGTGGCCATGCTCATGGTTGGCCTTCATGCAAAATTTGAAGGAATTCGGACACCTAACACACATTGTGTCACGTTCGGTTAGTATTTTAGGATTTTTTTCACGGGAAAACCTTAGTAAATGCATAAAAAGTCAGAACTCAATGAATTTTATCATGGATGCTTTGCATGGTGATGTTAGTGTTTCGAAGAAAATTGGTTTCATTTTATTGGTGTGAAATAAAAGTTCAACCAGACTTGCCCTACCGGCCTACTCAAACCACCACCTTTGAACATGGTGTGCTTCTTGCCATGCATGAAATAACATCAAATTTTGCCAGCATGTGAGCATGCTCATGGCAGGCCTCCATAAAAAATTTGAAGAAATTTGGACACCGAACGCTCGTTGTGTCACGTTTGGCTAGTGTTTTAGGGTTTTTTTCACTAGGAAAACCCTAGAAAATGTATAAAAGGTCAGAATTCAATGAAACTTATCATGGATGCTTGACATGATGATACTAGTGTGTGGAAAAAAAATTGGGTCAATTTTATTGATGTGGGCATTTTTTGAAAGAAAAAGAATGAAGAACGAAAAACGAAAAACAACAAGAATGAAAAGAAACAAAAAAGAACAGTAAACCGGTCGTTGAATGATTTAGTTTCATTTTCCTTTTTCTATTTAATAGATGCTCAGAAATTTTAAAAGTGTCCGATTCTTTTATGTGAGCATATTCCTATTTAAACGAACAATAAACAAACATTTTTGTTTAAACGAACAATTTATCTATTTAATAGATGTTCAGAAATTTAATCATATTGATGTGAGCATTTTCTATTTAAACAAACAATTTTTTGACATATCTGTAAAATTCTCTTGAAATGCGAATATCTGTACTTTATGAACAAAATTTTAAAAAGCGATTTTTAAAATTAAAAAAAATAAGTGTGAGAATTTTTAGAAAATAAAAAAGAAACAAAAATGAAAAAGACAAATAGAAAAAACGAAAAAGAAATAGTAATAACAGTACGATTCAACAATGGGCCGGCCCAGCCGCGAACTGAAGTAGAAGAAAATAAAAAAAGAAGTAAAACAGCCAAACATTAGGTTGTTCTAGTTGGTTAATGTGGTCTTCCTTAGACCAAGAGGTCTTGAGTTCGATACAAGGTGCCTGCATTTTTTGAAATTTAATAAAAAGTGGGTATGATGTCTCGTATGTGTCACATAAGCGTATGAGTATACGGTTTGATGAAATGACTATACCGCCCTTATACGGTTTGTGGAGGGGGGTCTACCGAAGTAGGCCTCATAACACTAATTGAAATCAATAAAAAATGAATAAAGGAGGTGTTTGATTGTCAAAAGAAAAGAAGAAGAAATCGATAAAAAAAAAGAGAACGAGTTGGGAAAAACAGCTCCTGGATTCGCGTTCGGTTACTACTTCCGACTAGAGATGGATCGAAACTCGGAATTATAAACAACATCACGACCGGCGGTTTGCTCAGAAAATAGAGAAGCCTCGATCAGGAGCGATGGCGATGGTTGGCGTCAGGGTCGCGGCCATCCTCCTCGTATCGATCGCTGCCTGTTTTCTTCTGCTCGGCCATGCGGGCGCGGTCAACGGCAACCAGGCGCCCCACTCCCCGTCTCCGGTGATCGCCATCGACTTGGGCAACACCAACTCGTGCGTCGCCGGCTACAGCCACGGCCATGGTCAGGTCGAAACCATGTTCCAGCTCTGCATCCCAACCTGGGTGGCCTTCCCCGGCGACGGATCCGTCTTGGTCGGCGAGGACGCCAAGAACCACGCCGCTCCCAATCCCATCTTCGGCTTCAAGCGGCTGCTCGGGAAGAGTCGCGACTTGGAGCGCGAAGAGGAGGAGGTGCGGGAACTCATGGTCCGCGTGCCGTACAAAGTCGTCGGCCGCGAAAGGCCCCTGGTTCAGGTGCAGATGGCCGACGGCGCGGTCAAGAACCTCGGCGCCGATGAGATCACGGCCATGGTGTTGGCCAAGCTCAGGGAGTCGGCCGAGGCGTACCTCGGCCGTGCAATCCAGGAGGCCATCGTCACCGTCCCGCAGCAGTACAACGATCCGTCAAGGTATTCGATGTTGAGGGCCGCGGAGCTCGCCGGCCTGCGCGTCACGAGGATGATCGACGAGCCGACCGCGGCTGCCGTCGCTCACGGCCTCCACAGGAAGCTGCGCGACGAGGGCAACGTCCTCGTCCTCCACGTCGGCGGCGGGACGTCAGACGCGAGCGTCATGTGGTATGTGGACGGCGTCTTCGAGTTCATGGGAGCAGACGAGGACCCTTTCTTTGGAGGACAGGACTTCGACCAGAGGATCGTCGACCACTTCGTGGAGCTGATCAGGAAGAAGCACGGCAAGGACCTGAGCAACGACAAGGGCGTGCTGGGCAGGTTGAGGACGGCGTGCGAGCAGGCCAAGAAGGCGTTGAGCAGCCAAGATGTTGCCGAACTGAGCATCAAGTCGCTGGTCGATGGTGTCGATTTCTCCGGCTCGCTGACCCGGGCAGAGTTTGAGGAGCTGAACCATGACTTGTTCCTTAAAGCCATGGCGTTGGTGGAGAGTGCCATGAGACAGGCTGGGCTAGACAAGAACAAGGAGCTGCTTGATGAGATTGTGCTGGTTGGTGGAAGCACCATGATCCCTGGGATTCGGAGACTCGTCACCGATTATTTTGATGGGAGGGAGCTGAAAAATATCAATGCGTCGGTGATGCCAGATCAAACTGTCACTCTCGGAGCTGCTCTTCTAAGCCATCCTATGGCAAATGGGTACCCATGCATGGGAGGCGATAGGCGTCAGTGGGGATACTCCACGGACTGGTGTTTTACCGACTGAACTTCCCGTTATTGATTGACTGCAGTGAGCAAACCACTAGCCTCAAGCCCTCAACTGCGACAAATTGTAGCTTATATATCATCTTCTTTTTGTAGGTTTTGTTAAATGTGAATGTTGGAATCTCAGTATTACAGCCTTACCTGATGCAATGCAACAGCTGACTTGTGATAACTTCTTCTTTTAAAATTCAAACTACTTCTTTTCCCCAGATGTTTTCCATTTTGTTTACCTATGCTTATTAGTTAAAGAAGAACACACAATGGAATTTCAGTCACTGATACAAAACTCTTATATGACTTACCTTGCCCGTATTAGTTACCAGTAGATCCGCACAATTTATAGTTTTAGGCCCCAATAACATTTTCCTTCCTAATAATTTTGTTAGTGAGCATATGCCATCTATTATACTCCCTCCATAAAGAAATATATAAGAACATTTATATCACTACTTTAGTGATCTAAACGCTCTTGTATTTCTTCACAGAGGGAGTACTAGTTAGCAGTGTGGTAAGCATGCATGACTGGGTAGGTGCTGAGCTTGTTTTGCATGTCTCTAAGCCAGTACATATTGCCTGGTGAAGTTCTATGAAGCAAAGTTTCTTCAGAGAATAATATTAGCCATGGAGTACTTGATTCTCATGATGCTTGCACTAAGCTATACGTCTCAGTACTGCACCAGCTCTAGCTTATGCCCCTCAACCTACGGTAATCTTCTAGCTCATGCTCCTCATCTCCTATACCTATGGTGAAGTTCAAGTCTGTTTTCTACGATTTTTCCAAATATTATGTACTGCGTGCATTAACAGTGGCTAACAGATGAGTGGAGTTAATTATGTGTTGGGTAAATTAAATTCAAAGCTATAGCAGTAAGATGAATAATTTCCCAGCAAAAAAAGTAAGACAAATAATTAGAAATCTATGTTTATTTCTTAAACTAAGAAAGTACACAAAGATTTCTGAATGTTTATGTTATGACCGGGATATTAGGGGCTTAGCCCAGTGGGTTGTGGCCCAAGTTATCTTATCGTTATTAGGGGCTTAGCCCAATTATCTTGTCGTTATTAGGATCGTTTGCTTAGGAGTCAAGTAAACCTCTCTATATAAGGAGAGGAGATGTATCAATCTAATCAAGCGAGAAGCAATCATTATTTGCTCGGCTTCCCGAAGGGAGCCGGGAGACCTAACCCTAGCCCTAGCCGCCTCCTGCTCCTTGCGCCGCCGCCCCTTCCCTCGCGCACGACGGCGCCCTGCCGCCGGCGACCGCAAGCTCCGCCACGTCCAGCACCCTCCTTCCCCTACAACCTCCGTCCTAGACCTGGTAGGGTCCTAGCTCCTACCAATTTGGTATCAGGTAGCTCGGTTCCGATCATGTCTGCACCACCACCCAACCCGCCGCTGCCCGTCACCACCACGCCGCTGCCCCTCTCCACCGCGCCGCTGGCTCTCCCCACCGCGCCGCTGGACTCCACAGCCGGCGCCTCCACCGGCCAGACGCCGCCGCCCTCCACCGCGCCGCCCGTCGCCATCTACTCGCCGGCGGAGATGACCGGGGTCCTTAACGACCTCGTCACCGCCATCCAGGGCATACGCCTCTACCTGGCCGGGCCCTACGGGCAGCCGCCGGCCGCCGCGACCGGGCCAGCCGCCCTGCCCTGGTACTCAGCAATCACGGCGCCAATCGGGCCTCTACATCACCACTGGTCGCATCAGCCGCCGCTCGCCGTCGCGACCGGGCCAGCCGCCCTGCCCTGGTATGCGGCCACCACGGCGCCGATCGGGCCTCTACACCACCACTGGCCCGGTCAGCCGCCGCCCGCCGTCGCTCCCCACTGGCCGCAGTGGCCGGCTCCGGCAATCGCCGCGCCCCCGACGCCTCCCGGGTCCGGGCAGCCGCAGCCCCAGCTGCCGGCCCCACCACCGCCCGCTGCCGCGCCTCAATGGCCACAGTGGCCGCCCCTGGCGCTCGCTGCGCCCCCCACGCCACCCGGGTCCGTGCCGCAGCTGCCGGCCCCGCCACCGCCCAGCACGGGGCCCGGGTCACCCTCGCAGGGAGGCGTACCGATCCAGCAAGTGCGCTTCCCGCCATCGCCGTCCCCAATACCGGCCTGGCTGACCGGATCATCGCCGCCACCCGTCTACACGTCAGCTGGAGACCCGCCGGCACCCACTCTGCAGTTCGGCGATCCCTCCGGCTCGGCAGGGCACTCCACGGGCCGCGGCCATATTGACCGGGCGCCCCAATCCTTGTTGCTTCGCACCTCCGAGCCAGTCGGCCATGGCGTTCCGACTCAGACACCGCCGCGGTTTGCCAAACTGGACTTCGCCACCTATGACGGCACGGAGGACCCCCTCAACTGGCTCAACCAGTGCGAACAGTTCTTTCGCGGGCAGCGTACCCTCGCCTCGGAGCGTACCTGGCTCGCCTCTTACCACCTCCGCGGCGCGGCACAGACCTGGTACTACACCCTCGAGCAGGACGAGGGCAGCATGCCCCCTTGGGAGCGCTTCCGCGAGCTCTGCCTCCTTCGTTTTGGGCCACCGATCCGCGGGAGCCGCCTGGCAGAGCTAGGCCGCCTTCCCTTCACCTCCACGGTTCAGGACTTCGCCGACCGTTTCCAGGCTCTGGCATGCCATGCGTCGGGTGTGACGGCGCAGCAGCGGGCCGACCTCTTCGTCGGTGGACTTCCGGATCACATCCGCGTGGACGTGGAGCTTCGGGGACCCCAGGATCTCCAGACGGCCATGTACTACGCCCACGCGTTCGAGCGCCGCGCGGTGGCCAGCCAGCAGGCATCACCATCCCGGGCCGCTGGGCTGCTACCTTGGCCGGATGTTCCCGCGCAGGGTCGGCTTGCTCAGGCTTCCGCGACACCCCTCGCCGCGACCGCGGCGCGCCCGTTCCGCCGGCTCACCTCGGCCGAGCTACTCGAGCGTCGCCGCGAAGGGTTGTGCTTCAACTACGACGAGCCCTACACGCCCGGCCACGTCTGCCCGTGACTCTTCTACCTGGAGGCTGCAGACTACATTGAGGAGGACGCTGTTGCCGCCGATCTGGCCGCCCCAGCTGTCGCGAAGGTGTTTGATGCTGGTTGATCACCTCGAGGAGTTCAGCAAGCGCTTCCCCACCTTACAGCTCGAGGACGAGCTGTTTGTGCAGGCGGGGAGAAGTGTTATGACCGGGATATTAGGGGCTTAGCCCAGTGGGTTGTGGCCCAAGTTATCTTATCGTTATTAGGGGCTTAGCCCAATTATCTTATCGTTATTAGGATCGTTTGCTTAGGAGTCAAGTAAACCTCTATATAAGGAGAGGAGATGTATCAATCTAATCAAGCGAGAAGCAATCATTATTTGCTCGGCTTCCCGAAGGGAGCCGGGAGACCTAACCCTAGCCCTAGCCGCCTCCTGCTCCTTGCGCCGCCGCCCCTTCCCTCGCGCATGACGGCGCCCTGCCGCCGGCGACCGCAAGCTCCGCCACGTCCAGCACCCTCCTTCCCCTACAACCTTCGTCCTAGACCTGGTAGGGTCCTAGCTCCTACCAGTTTATCTTACTGCTATAGGCTTCGGTGCTTCATTTCTAGGTTAAATTTTATTTTTAACTTGTATGTTCGGATAAAATATTAGTTGTGATTATAGAATGAACCTATGCTGAGTTAATATAATGATCCACCTAACTAACACATCCAAGTTTTGCGCCCATAGTAGCTACACAAATAAGTTCTCGTCAATACCTGTGCAGTAACAATATGAAACAACTACTAGGAGGAAACTCCATATCCACTTATCTAAGTAATTTTTTGGAAGGAAAACGAACAAGGAAAAGGTGCACCGGCTTTTTATGTTTCTGGTTTAGGATGTACTGTAGCAGACAGCCACCTAGTAGCAGAATACAACCAAGCAATATCCTGCATGAAGAAATCATTATCATGTACAAATTAAAAATAGAAATGTCACTCAAAGTTAGGATTGAGTCCTGAAGGGATTGTGAGGACGGACGGCTATTTAGGTATGTACAAAAGTGTTGGAAGTCTCAACGGTCGTCAGTTTGGCATACCACAAGTGGATATGCTTAGTTGCTTTGGCCTTTCTTCTTCTTAATGAAAATGATGTGCATTTCCATGTGTATTTTAGAAATTGTTTCAATTTGTGTAACCAACTCAGCCTATTCTTCTCGCAGTTAATATCTAGGTGCCAACTAAAATATATCATTCTTATACTTTCTGAGGTAGTATTGCCGGAAGTGATAAAATTCCAAAACATCTTATGATCAAGATTATGGAAATATTGATGATGTTCGAAGAAGTAATCAAATATTCAAGTTTAGGAGTGCTTGTTGGTAAGTAGGAGTGCGTGGTGAATAATCATACAATCACCAAAATTTCATCATTTTCCACATTTCTCTGTCATTGAACAACCTAACATAATTTTATTTTAATGTCATGCAGAGGCACAGTTGTTTACTGATTACATAAAAAATACATCAAATATTTTACCACATTCTATAGGATGTTTTCATTTCAGGGCACCCTGCATGGTATCCACTTTCCATCTTTGTTCACTTCACTAGCTTTAAAAATATCTATGCTATACTACACTTGTATTTAATCCTTCTCCGAAATATTAATTATTGAATTATATCTACTGCTAGCAGATCTTGGTCAGACTGGCGCTGGTGCCTTTCAATTCCCGGTGTTCCACGAGAAGCACCCATGCATACAAGCATCAGTACATATAGCAAATGTACAGAAAACATGGTATTCCTTTGAGGATGACAGAATCCATAAAGATCGGTTCCTCATGGCCATTGGTCTGGGCACTCCGGCCTTTGTGAATCTCGTCACCATCGACACCGGCTCAACACTTTCCTGGGTTCAGTGCCGACCTTGTCCGATAAGATGCCATAATCAAGATGAAGAGGCCGGACGGATATTTGACCCCCTTCAGTCCTCAACTTACCAAAGCGTTGGCTGCTCAACTGAAGATTGTGGTTATGTGCATGAAACACTTGGTATTCCCTTTGGCTGCAACGAGGAGCAAGATAGCTGCCTTTACAGCTTGAGATATGCATCAGAAGAGTACACGGCCGGAAGCTTGGTCAAGGACAAGCTCACTTTAGGAAACAACTTCAGCATTGATGATTTCATGTTTGGCTGCAGTGGAGATGACAGGTACAATGCAGCTGATGCAGGCATTATTGGATTTGGGGGTGCGACTTACTCCTTCTTTCGTCAGGTAGTTCGCCATACCAACTACACCGCGTTCTCTCACTGCTTTCCTGGTAATCATAGAAACGGAGGGTTTCTATCCATCGGGCCGTATGATCGGTACAGTTTACAGTTCATTCCGTTGGTCGAGTACGGCTCGCACGGAGATAACCCGGTGTATGCTATTCAGCAGCTGGACATGATGGTCGACGGGATACGGCTTGAAGTCGACCCGTCAATCTACGCAACTCGAATGACGATACTGGATTCTGGCACGATCGACACGTTCATTCTGTCCCCAGTGTTTCGTGCGTTTGACAAGACCATCACAGCGGCAATGCTAGCTAAGGGATATGCCCGGGAAACAGCTGGAAGGAATAAAATTTGTTTCACATCCACTAGTGATTCAGTGAACTGGCGAGACATGCCAACGGTGGAGATGAAATTTGTAAGGTCTATCTTGAAGCTCCCGTCAGAGAATGTGTTCTATCGAGTGTCAGCAGATAAAATTTGCTCCACATTTCAGCCAGATGTTGCTGGACTGACAGGGGTTCCGATTCTGGGGAACAGGGCAACAAGATCATTCAGGGTCGTGTATGATATCCAAGACAGCAAGTTTGGGTTTCAAGCTGGTGCTTGTTGACACAGGTACATGGCTACCTGGAGCAGACAAGACTATAATATTTTGATGTACAAACTGATGAAGGTCCTCAGTATTGATTGGTGTTGGTACTGGATTAACAGTGCATCTATGTTGTGTGCCTTTTTTGTTTTCTAAATATACAATCATATAAGTGTTCGCAAAAAACAATGATCGCATAGTCCATCAGAAATGACGAAATGCACACCAACCCATGAATCAGTTTGTTTGAAAACAAGCTAGTTGTCGAGCGTTTGTTCTTTACTGCATTTTCTGTTCAGTTTGTTGAATTGTTGTTTGTATGCAATAAAAGCTGTGTTACTTTCTTTGCTCCTCCTCCTCCAAGAAAGAAAGCTAGGGTTTCTGCCTCTCGCCTGCGCCGCCGCAGGTCCGCCTCATCTCTGGTGGCCCTAGGGCCAAGGGGACGCGGTGGATCCTGCCAACGAGTTTTATTTTATTTATTTTAATTGAATCAACGAATATTTTTTGAAGAGCCGGCGGGAGGGCTCCGTTTTCAGTCGTTTTTTCCTGTCTTGTTAGGGTTTGTGTCCTGCTCAGGATGACGAGACGGCGGCGGCTCCCTGAAAATGGAATAAAGATCTCCCCGCCTAGCCCCCGTTCCAGCGGTGCATCTAGCATCGTTGGTGGGCATGTGGAGGTGTGTCTTCGGCGGATCTATCTTTGGTGGATTTGCTCGGATCTCGTCGTTGTTCGTCTACGTTCTTGTGTCTTCGGGTTGAATCCTTTCAACCTACGTTATTCTTCATCGGCGGCGGTTGCTATTCTGGTGCGCTGGTCCTATGGGGCCTTAGCACGATGACTTTCCGACTGTCTACTACAACAAGTTGTGCCCGACTCTGGCGATGGAGGGGTGATGACGGCGGCGCGCCTTCGGCTCGCTTTAGTGCTTGTAGTCGTCGCTAGGTGGTCTACAGATCTAGATGTAATTTTTATTTCTGGTGTTTGTTGTACTGCCATGATTGAAGATGAATAGATTGGAAGTTTTCTTCCCAAAAAAAACTGTATTACTTCTCTCCCTTTATTCTATTCTGGGTACAAGATTTGTATTACTGGATGTTGTAGCTCTTGTAAAGCCGGCCTATGATGAATCACATCTTTACAAGACGAAGTATGCATGGCTGTCTTTTCAGAGCCAGCCTGAAGACTTCTTCTTTGCACTTTGTGTATGCTAAATCATTTTCATACATAATTCTTCGTTGTCTTTTTTTTCCAAAGCCTGAATCATCTTATCTAGAAATTTATCATGCACTGTAATTGTCACTTTTAACAATGGAAAAATGTTCAACATTGCATCAAAACTTAGAAGATTTGTATTTATTTTTTTACCTCAATACACATTCACAGATTTCTCATTGTCCTGTCAAAAATTTGAAGCTCTTGCTACGGTAGGTATAGGAACAAAAGCACAGAAATTCAGTAACATCTTCACACAAGAAACTGTAGAAAATACAGTAACACATCTTCAAACAAGACACAAGACACCGCAGAAATGGAGCATGGAAGCACAACGCTGAAGTCATCATCTTATGACCCTCACGTCGATCATCGAGTCACCGTCACGTGTCGGTAGACTCGCAGCCGCTGAGTTATCGCCATTGCATGGTGGCTGAGCCACGGGGGCATCATTTTCGGTTTCTGCATGCCCCGACGGCGGTGAGGGTTTATTCCTTTCTTCTCCGCCCCAAATAATACAACTAATTATTAATCATATAGGAGGTAATTTGCCAATTTGCATTTAAGTGGTCAATTACAATCCCACCTCGGACTGTTTCCTCTCTTTCACGCCATGCATCTCTGCGAGTCCCGATTCCCCAGTTTCCCCTCCCCCAAACCCTTCACCACTATTGACTCCCGACCCCCCCAGTTTCCCCTCGCCCAAACCCTTTGCCCTCTTTTGCCTACCTAAGAACCTTCCGCCGCCACCATGGCTTCGCCCCCGCAACATCGCCCCCAATGCAGGCCTCGACGACAAATTCGTGGTATTTGGACATTCAAGAAGGTCGTGGCAAAAGAAAATTGGCTCTAAAAGAAACTGTATAAAAACACACTATTTAGACTCGATTTGACCTTGTCGGATGTCCAAATACTACGAAAGTTTGCAGGACCTCTTGAATGTCAAAAACAAATTTAGATCGTATGTGTCTGGTATTTTTTTGGGAATTTACTATTTCATCAGGAGCAGATGAGCTTGGCTCATATAGCTATTACTGCATATCGGAGCCTGAATTACAATTCTTCTGTGTCTCTCTACTTTGTCAAAGTGGATCATATAGAAGTCTAAATCATCTTGTATTGAAAATTTGTCACACATTATAACTGTCACTTCAGTTATATTGCCAAAGAGATGTGACTCGACGGGATGGGCGGATATCTACCGCATTCAAACAGGCCGCTCCGTGGGAGAGCCTCTCGATGGAGCAAAAACACGAGATGGCTGCCTTGCGGCTGGCTGCAGTGCCGCCATGCGAGGAGGGTAGAGGCTAGTCTGCCGGCCAGCTCCCTGGAGGTCTCCAATGACGACCGGATGATGGAGGCAATCCTGCCTGCGTTGTTCCATGTCGGCTTGCCCATGGAGCAGGCGCATGCGCACTGCAACGCCGACACGGCGGAGGAGCAACCAAAGCTGCAACCGACGTCGGTGTTCCGACACACACAAGAGAGGAGTAGCGGTACAACCTGTTCCTCCTCGAGCGACACCTGCTGGTGGAGGCTCAAATATACGACGAGCTCGCGAGTGAGGAGGCCGTGACAACCATGGCCACAGAGAACCCAAACTTCGTCGTGGAGCACTGGGCGATGTCGCCTCGCGCCGCCTGCAACACTGTCACGACACAGACGAACATGGAGACGGCCCTCGTGATCGCGGACAAGAACGCCAGTAGCTGCACATTGTTCATGATGTCAACTGTGCTTTTTGTTGGCGCCGCTACGACGACGAGGTTGGCCTGTCCACGTCCAGCATCGACTTTGCGTCCACTGGCGGCGGACAGTTTGAGCCTCAAGTCTCGAGTGGGTTGGTCCCTGTCCAATATCCTACTCTTACTCATTGGCGACCACACCTTCATTTCATGGGTCTTATCTTCGTCAGAAATGGGCATGGTCGCCTGCCATGAGCATGAAGGGGAACAACACAAACTTGGTGGACGGGCACTATCATAGATCTAGAATAAGTTTAACTCCAATCGCTTTTGTTTAATAAAATATCTCAGAAGGACTATCATGGGAAGGCGACGCCCATTGTCAAGGCAGCGACACATGTCGATAGACTTATACTTGTTGACTTGTCGCTATTATGTGGCGGCTGAGCCACGCGGGCATCATCCAAGGTACCTGCATGTGACGCCCGGATAATTAAGCTACAGTAACCCTCTACTAATGATACCACGTCACTACTGTTATTGTTACTAAACTCACTCTGGTTCAAATCCCGTTCGAATTCAAAATTCGAAATCAAGTCAAACAATAAAAGTTTTCGAATATTAAAACTAAAATGTCCGGAGCGAACCAAATATTGCATAGGTAATTATGATGGAGAAACCACACCTTTATAAAATGTTTAAATACTATCAGATGAATAAAACAGCAGCATAAATAATTATTTAAATACCTTTTGTAATTAATAAAATGTCAAACTAAATTATTTGAGGACTAGACTTTTTGTGACAATGGCCTAAATTGAATTACTAAATTAGATGCCAAGTATATATTAAAAAAATAAAACAATAGGAAACAAAGACAAAAACAGAAAAGAAAACTAACAAAAAAAGAAGAAGGAAAAGAACCCCCGGGCTCCGGCCCAGCAGGCCATCAACCTCACTGGGCCAACCCACCAGGCCCAGCCGGCCACACCTTATCCCCTCACCCCCCAGCCAAACCCTAACCTAACCCGAACCCCACCCACTCTCCCCGATCCCCCCTCTCTCTCGCTCCTCCCCGATCTGGATCGGGGGCGCACGCCGCTCGCCACCGACATCGTCACCGGACCGCCCCGCCTCATGCCGGCGCCCCGCCGCCACATCAACGTCGCCGCCACCGGATCGCCCTCGCTGTCGTTCGCCGGGTCGCCCGCGACCTTGCCGGGGCCACCTCCCCGCCGGACTGCGTCGTCCTCACCCCCGCCTCTCCTTCGTCGGTCCTCCCCGCGCCTCGCCGCCCTCTTCTCTTCAATGGGGGTGAGCTCCCCGTCGGGCCCCGTCCGTCTTCCTCCTCCGTCCCAACGCCGTGGCCGCGCTCGCTCGCCGCAGACCGCGCTCACCGCGAGCCCCTGCGCCCGCCGTGTCCGTACCCCCACCCGCTCGCGAGTTCCGCCACTGTCGCTCGTCCGCGCGGCCGCTTCTCTGCAGCCGTCGCGGTCGTGCTCACCGCCGGCGACTTCGGCGGCCTTGGCACGAACCGTGGGCACCACCCCACTCGCCTCTCTGGGGGTGTTCTAACATGTCTAGCCGCGCGCCCTCCCGACGCTGGAGTTGGCCGGACGGCCAACGCCGCCGTGCTCCAGCTAACCGCCGGCCTAACCGGCTTAATTAGGGCGCTAATCACCTTTCCCCTCTCACTGTCAACCGGGCCCCGTCCCGTTAATCAACTAAAGTGCTAACTGATATAACTAATGCCACACTGACATATGGGACCCAACACCCTAAGTAACTTAAATAAAATCGGTTAAAAGGCCCTGTTAGATTTATTTAGTGCTAGTTAAATTTTACACCCCATGACATGTGGGTCCATTGACCCTGTTGACCAATCAAACTTTGACTGGTCAACCTTTTGACTGCACTGTTGACTAGACCCCTGGACCCCCACCTATCATACTAAGAGGCTTGTTACCCTCTGGGTACACATAGCAGTTTTCTCATTTAGTATTTCGAATTAAATTAAATCCAGAAATTTAGAAAATCATTTAAAGCTTTGAAAAATCATATAAAATAAACCGTAGCTCAGATGAAAATGTTTTCTACATGAAAGTTGTTCAGAACGACGAGACGAATCCGAATACACAGCCCGTTCGTCCGCCACACACCCCTAGCATATCGAACACGCAACTTTCCCCCTCCGTTTCATCTGCCTGAAAACGCGAAACGCCGGGGATACTTTCCCGGATGTTTCTCCCCTTCGCCGGTATCACCTTTTACCGCGTTAGGGCACACCTAACACCGTTGTTTGCTTTGTCATGCATCGTTATGCATCTGTTTGCATTGTATTCATTGTTTCTTCCCCCTCTTCTCTCTGGTAGACTACGAGACTGACGCCGCTGTTGGTGCCCCGACCGACTACGCTGTTGACTACCCCTACTTGCCAAAGCAACCAGGCAAGCCCCCCCCCCCCTTGATCACCAGATATCGCCTATCCTTCTCTGTACTCTTGCATTAGAGTAGTGTAGCATGTTACTGTTTTCCGTTAATCCTATTCTGCTGCATAGCCTGTCTTTGCTACTACTGTTGTTACCTTTACCTGCAATCCTACATGCTTAGTATAGGATGCTAGTTTTCCATCAGTGGCCCTACATTCTTGTCCGTCTGCTGTGCTATACTATCGGGCCGTGATCACTTGGGCGGTGATCATAGGTATATACTTATATACTCTATACATGATACCTATGGTGACTAAAGTCGGGTCGGCTCGTAGGAGTACCCGCGAGTGGATCTTGTGGCGGAGCGACAGGGCAGGTTGAGACCACCTAGGCGAGAGGTGGGCCTGGCCCTGGACGGCGTCCGCAGTTACTTCAAAATAACACGCTTAACGAGTTCTTGGTATTTGATCTGAGTCTGGCCATTTGGTCTATACGCACTAACCAACTACGCGGGAACAGTTATGGGCACTCGACGTCGTGGTATCAGCCGAAGCCTTCGTGACGTCAGCGACTGAGCGGCGCGCGCCGGATTGGACTGGAACGCCTACTAGGCTAGGTCTGCTTCCGGCCGCGTACGCAACGTGCAGGTGTGCAATGGGTGATGGGCCCAGACCCCTGCACGCATAGGATTTAGACCGGCGTGCTGACCTCTTTGTTGTGCCTAGGTGGGGCTGCGACGTGTTGATCTTCCGCGATCGGGCATGACCCAGAAAAGTGTGTTCGGCCAAATGGGATCGAGCGTGTTGGGTTATGTGGTGCACCCCTGCAGGGAAGTTTATCTATTCGAATAGCCGTGTCCCTCGGTAAAAGGACGACCCGGAGTTGTACCTTGACCTTATGACAACTAGAACCAAATACTTAATAAAATACACCCTTCCAAGTGCCAGATACAACCCGGTGATCACGCTCTAACAGGGCGACGAGGAGGGGATCGCCGGGTAGGATTATACTATACGATGCTACTTGGTGAACTTACCATCTACTCTCTCCTACATGCTGCAAGATGGAGGTGGCCAGAAGCGTAGTCTTCGACAGGATTAGCTATCCCCCTCTTATTCTGGCATTCTGCAGTTCAGTCCACCGATGTGGCCCTTTACACATGTACCCATGCATATGTATGTTGGAAATATGCCCTAGAGGCAATAATAAATTGGTTATTATTATATTTCCTTGTTCATGATAATCGTTTATTATCCATGCTAGAATTGTATTGATAGGAAACTCAGATACATGTGTGGATACATAGACAACACCATGTCCCTAGTAAGCCTCTAGTTGACTAGCTCGTTGATCAATAGATGGTTACGGTTTCCTGACCATGGACATTGGATGTCGTTGATAACGGGATCACATCATTAGGAGAATGATGTGATGGACAAGACCCAATCCTAAGCCTAGCACAAGATCGTGTAGTTCGTTTGCTAAGAGCTTTTCTAATGTCAAGTATCATTTCCTTAGACCATGAGATTGTGCAACTCTCGGATACCGTAGGAATGCTTTGGGTGTACCAAACGTCACAACGTAACTGGGTGGCTATAAAGGTGCACTACAGGTATCTCCGAAAGTGTCTGTTGGGTTGGCACGAATCGAGACTGGGATTTGTCACTCCGTGTAAACGGAGAGGTATCTCTGGGCCCACTCGGTAGGACATCATCATAATGTGCACAATGTGACCAAGGAGTTGATCACGGGATGATGTGTTACGGAACGAGTAAAGAGACTTGCCGGTAACGAGATTGAACAAGGTATCGGGATACCGACGATCGAATCTCGGGCAAGTAACATACCGATTAACAAAGGGAATTGTATACGGGATTGATTGAATCCTCGACATCGTGGTTCATACGATGGGATCATCGAGGAGCATGTGGGAGCCAACATGGGTATCCAGATCCCGCTGTTGGTTATTGACCGGAGAGTCGTCTCGGTCATGTCTGCGTGTCTCCCGAACCCGTAGGGTCTACACACTTAAGGTTCGGTGACGCTAGGGTTGTAGAGATATTAGTATGCGGTAACCCGAAAGTTGTTCGGAGTCCCGGATGAGATCCCGGACGTCATGAGGAGTTCCGGAATGGTCCGGAGGTAAAGATTTATATATGGGAAGTCTTATTTTGGTCGCCGGAAAAGTTTCGCGCATTATCGGTATTGTACCGGGAGTGCCGAAAGGGGTCCGGGGGTCCACCAGCCCCGGGGGGCCACATGGGCTGTAGGGGTGTGCGCCTTGGCCTATATGGGCCAAGGGCACCAGCCCCAAGAGGCCCATGCGCCAAGAGATAAGGGAAAGAGAGAGTCCTAAAGGGGGAAGGCACCTCCGAGGTGCCTTGGGGAGGATGGACTCCTCCCTGGCCGCACCCTTCCTTGGAGGAAGGGCCAAGGCTGCGCCCCCCCTCTCCCTTGGCCCTATATATAGTGGGGGGGGGGAGGGAGGGCAGCAATACCTAAGCCCTGGCGCCTCCCTCTCCCTCCCGTGACACATCTCCCTCCTCCCGCAGCGCTTGGCGAAGCCCTGTTGGAATCCCGCTACTTCCACCACCACGCCGTCGTGCTGCTGGATCTCCATCAACCTCTCCTCCCCCCTTGCTGGATCAAGAAGGAGGAGACGTCGCTGCTCCGTACGTGTGTTGAACGCGGAGGTGCCGTCCTTTCGGCGCTAGGATCATCGGTGATTTGGATCACGACGAGTACGACTCCATCAACCCCGTTCTCTTGAACGCTTCCGCTCGCGATCTACAAGGGTATGTAGATGCACTCCTTCCCTCTCGTTGCTAGTAAACTCCATAGATTGATCTTGGTGATGCGTAGAAAATTTTGAATTTCTGCTACGTTCCCCAACAGTGGCATCATGAGCTAGGTCTATGCGTAGTTTCTATACACGAGTAGAACACAAAGTAGTTGTGGGTGTTGATTTTGTCAATTTACTTGCTGTTACTAGTCTTATCTTGATTCGGCGGCATCGTGGGATGAAGCGGCCCGGACCGACCTTACACGTACACTTACATGAGACAGGTTCCACCGACTGACATGCACTAGTTGCATAAGGTGGCTAGCGGGTGTCTGTCTCTCCCACTTTAATCGGATCGGATTCGATGAAAAGGGTCCTTATGAAGGGTAAATAGAAATTGGCATATCACGTTGTGGCTTTTGCATAGGTAAGAAACGTTCTTGCTAGAATCCCATAGCAGCCACGTAAAATATGCAACAACAATTAGAGGACGTCTAACTTGTTTTTGCAGGGTATGCTATGTGATGTGATATGGCCAAAAGGATGTGATGTATGAGATTGATCATGTTCTTGTAATAGGAATCACGACTTGCATGTCGATGAGTATGACAACCGGCAGGAGCCATAGGAGTTGTCTTAATTTATTGTATGACCTGCGTGTCAATGAAAACGCCATGTAATTACTTTACTTTATTGCTAACCGTTAGCCATAGTAGTAGAAGTAATGGTTGGCGAGACAACTTCATGAAGACACGATGATGGAGATCATGATGATGGAGATCATGGTGTCATGCCGGTGACGAAGGTGATCATGCCGCGCCTCGAAGATGGAGATCAAAAGGCGCAAGATGATATTGGCCATATCACGTCACTTTATGATTTGCATGTGATGTTTGTCATGTTTACATCTTATTTGCTTAGAACGACGGTAGCATAAATAAGATGATCCCTCACTAAAATTTCAAGAGACGTGTCCCCCCTAACTGTGCACCGTTGCGAAGGTTCGTTGTTTCGAAGCACCACGTGATGATCGGGTGTGATAGATTCTAACATTCGAATACAACGGGTGTTGACGAGCCTAGCATGTACAGACATGGCCTCGGAACACATGCGAAACACTTAGGTTGACTTGACGAGCCTAGCATGTACAAACATGGCCTCAGAACACAAGAGATCGAAAGGTCGAACATGAGTCGTATAGTAGATGCGATCAACATGGAGATGTTCACCGATGATGACTAGTCCGTCTCACGTGATGATCGGACACGGCCTAGTTTGACTCGGATCATGTATCACTTAGATGACTAGAGGGATGTCTATCTGAGTGGGAGTTCATTAAATAATCAGATGAACTTAATTATCATGAACATAGTCAAAAGGTCTTTGCAAATTATGTCATAGCTTACGCTTTAGCTCTACTGTTTAAGATATGTTCCTAGAGAAAATTTAGTTGAAAGTTGATAGTAGCAATTATGCGGACTGGGTCCATAAACTGAGGATTGTCCTCATTGCTGCACAGAAGGCTTATGTCCTTAATGCACCGCTCAGTGTGCTGAACCTCAGCGTCGTCTGTAGATGTTGCGGAACATCTGACATACACGTTTTGATGACTATGTGATAGTTCAGTGCGTAGTGCTAACGGTTTAGAATTGTGGCACCAAATACGTTTTTGAAACGTCGCAGAACATATGAGATGTTCCGAAGACTGAAATTGGGATTTCAGACTAGTGCCCACGTCAAGAGGTATGAGACCTCTGACAAGTTTCTTAAGCCTGCAAACTAAGGGAGAAAAGCTCAATCGTTGAGCATGTGTTCAGATTGTCTGAGTACCACAATCGCTTGAATCGAGTGGGAGTTAATCTTCCAGATGAGATAGTGATGGTTCTCCATAGTCACTGCCACCAAGCTATTAGAGCTTCGTGATGAACTATAACATATCAGGGATAGATATGATGATCCTTGAGCAACTCGCGATGTTTGACACCGCAAAAGTAGAAATCAAGAAGGAGCATCAATTGTTGATGGTTAGTAAAACCACTAGTTTCTAGAAGGGCAAGTGCAAAAGGGATACTTCATGAAACAGCAAATCATTTGCTGCTCTAGTGAAGAATCCCAAGGTTGAACCCAAACCCGAGACTAAGTGCTTCTGTAATGAGGGGAACGGTCACTGAAGCAGAGCTACCCTAGATACTTGGTAGATGAGAAGGCAGGCAAGGTCGACAGAAGTATATTGGATATACATTATATGAATGTGTACTTTACTAGTACTCCTAGCAGCACCAGGGTATTAGATACTGGTTCGGTTGCTAAGTGTTAGTAACTCGAAATAAAAGCTGCGGAATAAACGGAGACTAGCTAAAGGTGAGATGACGATATGTGTTGGAAGTGTTTCCAAGGTTGATGTGATCAAGCATCGCATGCTCCCTCTACCATCGAGATTGGTGTTAAACCTAAATAATTGTTATTTGGTGTTTGCGTTGAGCACAAACATGATTGGATTATGTTTATCGCAATACGGTTATTCATTTAAGGAGAATAATGGTTACTCTGTTTATTTGAATAATACCTTCAATGGTCTTGCACCTAAAATGAATCTCGATCGCAGTGATACACATGTTTGTGCCAAAAGATATAAAATAGTAATACCACATACTTGTGGCACTGCCATTTGAGTCATATTGGTATAGAACGCATGAAGAAGCTCCATGTAGATGGATCTTTGGACTCACTCGTTTTTGAAAAGATTGAGACATGCGAACCATGTCTATTGGTATGAAGAAACTCCATGCAGATGGATCGTTTGGACTCACTTGATTTTGAATCACTTGAGACATGAAAATCATACCACATGGGCAAGATGACTGAAAGGCCTCATTTTCAGTAAGATGGAACAAGAGAGCAACTTGTTGGAAGTAATACATTTTGATGTATGCAGTCCAATGAGTGCTGAGGCATGCAGTGGATATCGTTATGTTCTTACTTCACAGATGATTTGAGTAGATGCTGAGTGTATTTACTTAATGAAACACAAGTCTGAATTATTGAAAGGTTCAAGTAATTTCAGAGTGAAGTTGAAGATCGTCGTGACAAGAGGATAAAATGTCTATGATATGATCATAGAGATATCTGAGTTACGAGTTTGGCACACAATTAAGACATTGTGGAAAGTGTTTCACAATTAATACCGCCTGGAACACCACAGTGTGATGGTGTGTCCGAACATCATAACTGCACCCTATTGGATATGGTGCATACCATGATGTCTCTTATCGAATTGCCACTATCGTTTATGGGTTAGGCATTAGAGACAACCGCATTCACTTTAAATAGGGCACCACGCAATTCCGTTGAGACGACACCGTTTAGAGAAACCTAAGTTGTCGTTTCTTAAAAGTTTGGGGCTGCGACGCTTATGTGAAAAAGTTTCAGGCTGATAAGCTCGAACCCAAAGCGGATAAATGCATCTTCATAGAATACCCAAAACAGTTGGGTATACCTCCTATTTCAGATCTGGAAGCAAAAGTAATTGCTTCTAGAAACGGGTCCTTTCTCGAGAAAAAGTTTCTCTCGAAAGAATTGAGTGGGAGGATGGTGGAGACTTGATGAGGTTATTGAACCATAACTTCAACTAGTGTGTAGCAGGGCACAAGAAGTTGTTCCTGTGGCACCTACACCAATTGAAGTGGAAGCTTATGATAGTGATCATGAAACTTCGGATCAAGTCACTACCAAACCTCGTAGAACGATGAGGATGCGTGCTACTTCAGAGTGGTACGTAATCATGTCTTGGAAGTCATGTTGCTAGATAACAATGAACCTATGAGCTATGGAGAAGCGATGGTGGGCCCGGATTCCGACGAATGGCTCGAGGCCATAAAATCCGAGAGAGGATCCATGTACTTGATGGTCGTAAGGCTGTTGGGTGCAGATGAATTTTAAAAGGAAGACAGACAAAGATGGTAAGTGTCACCATTAAGAAAGCTCGGCTTGTCGTTAAGATGTTTTCCGACAAGTTCAAGGAGTTGACTACGATGAGATTTTCTCACTCGTAGCGATGCTAAGAATCTGTTGGAATTATATTAGCAGTTACTGCATTATTTATGAAATCTTGCAGATAGGATGTCAAAACATTATTTCCTTGATGATTTTCTTGAGGAAAGGTTGTATGTGATACAACCAGAAGATTTTGTCAATCCTGAAAGATGCTAACAAGTATGCAAAACTCCAGCAATCCTTCTAAGGACTGGAGTAAGCATCTCGGAGTTGGAATGTACGCTTTGATGGAGTGATCAAAGTTTTTGGGTTTATACAAATTTTGTTAGAAACTTGTATTTACAATAAAGTGAGTGGGAGCGCTACAACATTTCTGATAAGTATATGTGAATGACATATTGTTGATCCGAAATGATGTAAAATTTCTGAAAAGCATAAAGGGTTGTTTGAAAGGAGTTTTTCAAAGGAAGACCTGGATAAAGCTGCTTACATATTGGGCATCAAGATCTATAGAGATAGATCAAGACACCTGATGATACTTTCAAAGAATGCACACCTTGACATGTTTTTGAAAGAGTTCAAAATAGATCAGCAAAGAAGGAGTTCTTGGCTGTGTTACAAGGTGTGAGTATTGAGTAAGACTCAAGACCTGACCACAGCAGAAGAGAGAGAAAGGACGAAGGTCGTCCCCTATGCTTTAGACGTAGGCTCTACAATATGCTATGCTGTGTACCGCACATGAACTGTGCCTTGCCATGAGTTGGTCAAGGGGTACAATAGTGATCCGGGAATGGATCACATGACAGCGGTCGAACTTATCCTTAGTATCTAGTGGACTAAGGAATTTTCTCGATTATGGAGGTGAAAAGGAGTTCGTCGTAAAGGGTTACGTTGATGCGAACTTTGACACTAATCCGGATGACTCTGAGTAGTAGACCGGATTCGTATAGTAGAGCAGTTATTTGAAATGGCTCCAAGTAGCGCGTGGTAGCATCCACAAGATGACATAGATATTCGTAAAGCACACACGGATCTGAAAGGTTCAGACCCCTTGACTAATAACATCTCTCACTAGCATAACATGATCAAACCAGAACTCATTGAGTGTTAATCACATAGTGATGTGAACTAGATTGTTGACTCTAGTAAACTCTTTGGATGTTGGTCACATGGTGATGTGACCTGTGAGTGTTAATCACATGGTGATGTGAACTAGATTATTTACTCTAGTGCAAGTGGGAGACTGTTGGAAATATGCCCTAGAGGCAATAATAAATTGGTTATTATTATATTTCCTTGTTCATGATAATCGTTTATTATCCATGCTAGAATTGTATTGATAGGAAACTCAGATACATGTGTGGATACATAGACAACACCATGTCCCTAGTAAGCCTCTAGTTGACTAGCTCGTTGATCAATAGATGGTTACGGTTTCCTGACCATGGACATTGGATGTCGTTGATAACAGGATCACATCATTAGGAGAATGATGTGATGGACAAGACCCAATCCTAAGCCTAGCACAAGATCGTGTAGTTCGTTTGCTAAGAGCTTTTCCAATGTCAAGTATCATTTCCTTAGACCATGGGATTGTGCAACTCCCGGATACCGTAGGAATGCTTTGGGTGTACCAAACGTCACAACGTAACTGGGTGGCTATAAAGGTGCACTACAGGTATCTCCAAAAGTGTCTGTTGGGTTGGCACGAATCGAGACTGGGATTTGTCACTCCGTGTAAACGGAGAGGTATCTCTGGGCCCACTCGGTAGGACATCATCATAATGTGCACAATGTGACCAAGGAGTTGATCACGGGATGATGTGTTACGGAACGAGTAAAGAGACTTGCCGGTAACGAGATTGAACAAGGTATCGGGATACCGACGATCGAATCTCGGGCAAGTAACATACCGATTAACAAAGGGAATTGTATATGGGATTGATTGAATCCTCGACATCGTGGTTCATACGATAGGATCATCGAGGAGCATGTGGGAGCCAACATGGGTATCCAGATCCCGCTGTTGGTTATTGACCGGAGAGTCGTCTCGGTCATGTCTGCGTGTCTCCCGAACCCGTAGGGTCTACACACTTAAGGTTCGGTGACGCTAGGGTTGTAGAGATATTAGTATGCGGTAACCCGAAAGTTGTTCGGAGTCCCGGATGAGATCCCGGACGTCACGAGGAGTTCCGGAATGGTCCGGAGGTAAAGATTTATATATGGGAAGTCTTATTTTGGTCGCCGGAAAAGTTTCGCGCATTATCGGTATTGTACCGGGAGTGCCGAAAGGGGTCCGGGGGTCCACCAGCCCCGGGGGGCCACATGGGCTGTAGGGATGTGCGCCTTGGCCTATATGGGCCAAGGGCACCAGCCCCAAGAGGCCCATGCGCCAAGAGATAAGGGAAAGGGAGAGTCCTAAAGGGGGAAGGCACCTCCGAGGTGCCTTGGGGAGGATGGACTCCTCCCTGGCCGCACCCTTCCTTGGAGGAAGGGCCAAGGCTGCGCCCCCCCTCTCCCTTGGCCCTATATATAGTGGGGGGAGGGAGGGCAGCAATACCTAAGCCCTGGCGCCTCCCTCTCCCTCCCGTGACACATCTCCCTCCTCCCGCAGCGCTTGGCGAAGCCCTGTTGGAATCCCGCTACTTCCACCACCACGCCGTCGTGCTGCTGGATCTCCATCAACCTCTCCTCCCCCCTTGCTGGATCAAGAAGGAGGAGACGTCGCTGCTCCGTACGTGTGTTGAACGCGGAGGTGCCGTCCGTTCAGCGCTAGGATCATCGGTGATTTGGATCACGACGAGTACGACTCCATCAACCCCGTTCTCTTGAACGCTTCCGCTCGCGATCTACAAGGGTATGTAGATGCACTCCTTCCCTCTCGTTGCTAGTAAACTCCATAGATTGATCTTGGTGATGCGTAGAAAATTTTGAATTTCTGCTACGTTCCCCAACAATGTAGTGTAGCTCCTTGCTTGCGAGTACTTTGGATGAGTACTCACGGTTGCTTTTCTCCCTCTTTTCCCCCTTTCCCTTCTACCTGGTTGTCGCAACCAGATGCTGGAGCCCAGGACCCAGACGCCACCGTCGACGATGACTCCTACTACACCGGAGGTGCCTACTACTACGTGCAGGCCGCTGACGACGACCAGGAGTAGTTAGGAGGATCCCAGGCAGGAGGTCTGCGCCTCTTTCGATCTGTATCCCAGTTTGTGCTAGCCATCTTATGGCAACTTGTTTAACTTATGTCTGTACTCAGATATTGTTGCTTCCGCTGACTCGTCTATGATCGAGCACTTGTATTCGAGCCCTCGAGGCCCCTGGCTTGTATTATGATGCTTGTATGACTTTTTTTAGAGTTGTGTTTTGATATCTTCCCGTGAGTCCCTGATCTTGATCGTACACGCTGCATGTATGATTAGTGTACGGTCAAATCGGGGGCGTCACAAGTTGGTATCAGAGCCGACTGCCTGTAGGAAACCCCCTTCCACACTCCTTGGCCGAAGTCGAGTCTAGACATTGCAAAAACTTTTACTAACATGGCTGTGTGTCTTACGGGCCCACGTCGCCATTGGGTGGTATTAGGATCTTTTATTCCTCGACCTATACTCTGGGACTCTGACCTCTCTTCTATTCGGGTGAAATGATTTTACTAACTTTAACTCTAGGTTCTCATAACTACTTCCTCCCGGAGAGCCCCTCACTCCAGATGATTGCTTGGTGCACCGAAGGATTTTGAAGATACTCTCCGATGTTCTCGAGACTTTGTGCTCGTTGCTTTTGCAATTCCCTACCACTGATCTATCCCTATGGATAAATACTTACACCCGTCATTCTTAATTTTATTCCAAGTTGATATTGTTAATACAAGATGCCCCGAATCGCTCTCCGTTGTTCCAAGAATCCTTTGAGCTTACTGCTATACAGTTCTTGCCTCATGAATACCCTTACGGATAATTCCTCATGCTTATCGAGTATCCGCTCTTTCCCAGTTGTTCATGTGTTTCACAAAAGTTTTCGAAATACCATTCGATCTTCCAAAAATCCTAAGCAGTCTATTGCTCTTGAAATTCTTGCTTGCTTGCATTATGTTTAATCCCATAAGTCTCGTAATCTTATTGGCATCCCTTGGCGTTTATCATTTTGAGTTCGTTGATTCAATTTGTTGTGAATGCTCGCAATCCTCAATCAGATCCTAGAATTCATTCTTCCGGCTCAGACGTCATTTGGATATGAGCTGGTTCTTGACCAATCAATGCCTTGATCGGTTGTATCCCTAAGTCTATTCAGCTTATCCATCCCTAATCAGAGCATTGCTTCTGATCCCTTGTCTTGGAATTCATAATTCCTTTGCATTTAAGCTTTGAGTTAGTCAGTTGTTTCTATAATCCGATGCACTTGCATTCCTTCTTCCTTTGATAGAGTACCGATACTCACATCAGCTCCGTTGTAGACCACCGGACCTCTTGTTGGATTATTATCCGACAGTGTCCTTCATATTCAAATAACCTTGTGAGTCTTTCCACGGATATATAAAGCCTTGGGTAAATTGTATCCTCTGTTTTCTCAACCATGCTCAGTTTTCGAGCTGGTGGTAGTTACTACTGAAGCTTGTGGTATATGTTTCCACGATACCCTGACGGGTTGAACCTATGCCTTCCTTAATATGTGTGAACTCGGAAGTTTTCACGAGTCATACTCCTCTGGTAATTCACCAGGTAGGTTTTGACGCTGAAATCATTTTTATCTAGAGCAGGGAATGAAAGGTTATGCACTAAAGAAGTGGGAGTCGACCTTGAACCTTGCGTTCATGCCCATGGACACGATGTATAACTTATCATGGAATCTGCTTGTAAAAATAATTACCCCCTTGTTATAAGTTCATCTTGTATCCGTGGTTCGATCATTTATGATCGTGGTTCCGACCATATTTTCTACTTGATCCCATTTCTCAAGCAAGTGAAAACACTTGTCTTCTACGGATCAATACATCTCCGCAACCCCTATGTCAATCTTCCTTCGAGTAATACCCTCCAGTATCTCGAGAATATCAACGAACTGTGTTGCTTCCTATGAGTCTTCATCTATTATTGCTTCTCACCGATTTCAGATTTCCCCCGGGTTCTGAGTTATTTCACTCGAGAACACCGATAAGTGAATCGATTCCGCACTCCGATTCAATAACTCTAAGTAATTTTCATTGCTTACGAGTTTAATAATCCTTCAAGTCATTCCTAGCCTGATCGGCTATATCATTGTGCTAAATTTTAACTGTGCTACCTGGTCCTTCTTCCCAGAGCATAATTTTCGACGATGAGATAACCTTACGCCATTCTTCCTCGTCGTATCATTTCGCCTTGAACAACAAGCTTAATTTTGAGTTTGTGTCGTAACCGTGGTTCCAATAACCTTTCGCTTCATCATTCCTTTGACTTGATGTCATCGCCGATCGATTACATCTTCATGAAATCTCGTGACAAATGTGTCGTGATCATCATCAGCATTCTGAGATCTTCCAGGATATCGATCGAATTCATGATGAGAAATACCATCCTTGCCCCTCGATGATGTGGGTTATCATCGACAACATCCTTGCCTTCCCCCAACACAAACTTGTTCATGTTATGGATGCAACTTGCTATCCAGTTTGTGTTATGTTCTACCTTGAAGTATTACTGTCCTTATGTCAAGGATGTTGCAAGGATTGCTCCACCTCTTAATAATTCTTGGTATAGTGATACTTCTCACAAGCACCATTATTCTTGGTCCCCATATTGACTAACCGGGAATATCAACAAGTGAACGATGATGTTTGGGTTCGGTACTTCTAGCAGCCCTATTGATTTGAAGTTAATGGTCGATAGTTCATTCTTAGACTATTGGTTATTGAATCACCGGTCTAAACATTGATCGTGCAACCCAGC
Source organism: Aegilops tauschii subsp. strangulata (assembly GCF_002575655.3). Taxonomy (NCBI): domain Eukaryota; kingdom Viridiplantae; phylum Streptophyta; class Magnoliopsida; order Poales; family Poaceae; genus Aegilops; species Aegilops tauschii. The sequence goes on along the minus strand of NC_053039.3, from coordinate 71,474,401 downwards.
CCATATTTCGGGTGCACCTTTCAACCAATGTTTAATTGTGTATGTTTTCCTCGAGCATACATCATTATACCATTTGATCTAACAAATGTTATCTCCTTGTTCACATAGTTGTGGAAATCCATCTTTTGTTAATCTCGATGAATTGTCGCTGATTCCATCAGCCACCTCCTCATCCTCTCATTGGTTTACTGATGGACTCTTGTTTCGGAACTCACTTCCATAGTTCATTTCCCGAGAATCTTACAATGTCATCTCGTCAAATTGTGCCGCTCCTTTTCTTCTCAGGCATCCTAAGTCTGAGGTATCGTGACACCAATCAGATCTGAATCTCGGTCAGATGTGATGGTTGGAACATATTTCCAAGAGTTATAATGTTGGTCTTTATATGACCCGGTAAGGTTATGTCATGCATAGCACACCTGGCCGGAGGCCCTATTGTTACAGATTCCTTTTCAGCAAGGTTATCCATTCTTCCATGAGGAAATTGTAAGACTTATTCTACAAGTTATTCTTGATGGATCCTTTGTGTTTCCAAAGTTTGATCTTCACCTGATGACCATGTCAATGCTATCTCGAAGCATGCCTATGGTACTCCGACTTTCAACAAAGAACATTTGAAGCCCAATACTAAATGTTTCCTGCTTAATTATCCAAACACCGCTGTATGGGTAATGTCATGAAATTTCTCTCCCCTACCTAAAGAGTTTTCTACATTATATCCTAACATGGATATCATGCTCTGCTTGACCTTCGGAAGGATATACCCTTGAAATATGTGTTTAAACACCTTTTCCTTTTCATTGATCTGTTTAATATGATAGTCATATTTTCCTTTCCATTGGTTGGTTTAACGTTGCTTGTGATCTATATGATCTAAGCAGTAATATTCTTCTGCTTATGTAAACACCTTGGTGTGCAACTGTGTCAGCAAGACTGTGTTACTATTGTTGATGACATTTCGGTAACCACCGATGAACGAGAACTTTGCCTATTGGTCCGCCTCGTTTCAACGAGCAGGAAAATGGTTCTCTTCGTCCCTCGCCCTTGGTACCAACGATGCTGCCAACATAACTGACCGGTTATTCTCTCACATGCCTTGCTTACATGATCATGCAAGATGTCACCCCTCTTCCTACTTTTAACCCACATGGTGGGTCCATAACCCACAGTTCCACATGATCGAAACCTGACTCTCCTGTACACCACTGGTTCCCAAGGTTGTTCCTCGCGCGTGACCTCGTATATAATTCACGACCAGCTTCCGAGGGATCATCAATTCTGGTATCAAACACAATACTTATCCCCGTTGCTTTGAACCCCTTTCATGCCCTGTTTCAGGCATCGGGCGATTGCCTGCCCGCTCAAAACTTCCCACGATACCTCCTTTATTTACTATTGATATTTTCTTAAGTTTCAATTCGAGAGTTACTTTCCACCTTCCCCCGATGTTATCGACCAGATAGTCAACCTTGCAGAGGTCCGTTCTCCCGGGCTACCCACCCTTTATTCTTTCGTAAGTACGATGGAGTTCCCGAAGTAGAGAAATGAAGACATCAACGTAATGAATTGACCTCTTCGAGAAGAGTAACCAAGACCAAGAAGACTCGTTAGAATTCGTAACCAGATCTTCCCCCTTACTCCGCCTCCTAAATCTCGGGACGAGATTTCTTTTAGTGGAGGAGAATTGTGACGCCCGGATAATTAAGCTACAGTAACCCTCTACTAATGATGCCACGTCACCACTGTTATCGTTACTAAACTCACTCTGGTTCAAATCCCGTTTGAATTCTAAATTCGAAATCAAGTCAAACAATAAAAGTTTTCGAATATTAAAACTAAAATGTCCGGAGTGAACCAAATATTGCATAGTAATTATGGTGGAGAAGCCACACCTTTATAAAATGTTTAAATACTATCAGATGAATAAAACAGCAGCATAAATAATTATTTAAATACCTTTTGTAATTAATAAAATGTCAAACTAAATTATTTGAGGACTAGACTTTTTGTGACAATGGCCTAAATTGAATTACTAAATTAGATGCCAAGTATATATTAAAAAAAATAAAACAATAGGAAACAAAGACAAAAACAGAAAAGAAAACTAACAAAAAAAAAGAAGGAAAAGAACCCCCCGGGCTTCGGCCCAGCAGGCCATCAACCCCACTGGGCCAACCCACCAGGCCCAGCCGGCCACACCTTATCCCCTCACCCCCCCAGCCAAACCCTAACCTAACCCGAACCCCACCCACTCTCCCCGATCCCCTCGCTCTCTCGCTCCTCCCCGATCTGGATTGGGGGCGCACGCCGCTCGCCACCGACATCGTCACCGGACCGCCCCGCCTCGCGCCGGCGCCCCGCCGCCACATCAACGTCGCCGCCACCGGATCGCCCTCGCTGTCGCTCGCCGGGTCGCCCGCGACCTTGCCAGCGCCACCTCCCCGCCGGACTGCCCCATCCCCGCCTCTCCTTCGTCGGTCCTCCCCGCGCCTCGCCGCCCTCTTCTCTTCAACGGGGGTGAGCTCCCTGTCGGGCCCCGTCCGTCTTCCCCCTCCGTCCCAACGCCGTGGCCGCGCTCGCTTGCCGCAGACCGCGCTCACCGCGAGCCCCTGCGCCCGCCGTGTCCGTACCCCCACCCTCGCTCGCGAGCTCCGCCACTGCCGCTCGTCCGCGCGGCTGCTTCTCTGCAGCCGTCGCGGTCGTGCTCACCGCCGGCGACTTCGGCGGCCTTGGCACGAACCGTGGGCACCACCCCACTCGCCTCTCTGGGGCGTTCTAACATGCCTAGTCGCGCGCCCTCCCGACGCTGGAGTTGGCCGGACGGCCAACGCCGCCGTGCTCCAGCTAACCGCCGGCCTAACCAGCTTAATTAGGGCGCTAATCACCTTTTCCCTCTCACTGTCAACCGGGCCCCGTCCCGTTAATCAACTAAAGTGCTAACTGATATAACTAATGCCACACTGACATATGGGACCCAACACCCTAAGTAACTTAAATAAAATCGGTTAAAAGGCCCTGTTAGGTTTATTTAGTGCTAGTTAAATTTTACACCCCATGACATGTGGGTCCATTGACCCTGTTGACCAGTCAAACTTTGACCGGTCAACCTTTTGACTGCACTGTTGACTAGACCCCTGGACCCCCACCTGTCATACTAAGAGGCTTGTTACCCTCTGGGTACACATAGCAGTTTTCTCATTTAGTATTTCGAATTAAATTAAATCCAGAAATTTAGAAAATCATTTAAAGCTTTGAAAAATCATATAAAATAAACCGTAGCTCAGATAAAAATGTTTTCTACATGAAAGTTGTTCAGAACGACGAGACGAATCCGAGTACACAGCCCGTTCGTCCGCCACACACCCCTAGCATATCGAACACGCAATTTTCCCCCTCCGTTTCATCTGCCCGAAAACGCGAAACGCCGGGATACTTTCCCGGACGTTTCATTTGCAGGGTCTATTCGGGCGGGATTTTCCATACCGGCCCGCATTTTGACGGTTATTTTATAGATCGAAGCTTTTTTGTGGGGTCTGCTAGTGCTAGAGTTGCTCCTTCCTCTCTTTGGCGCCATATCATCTCCGCAACTGCCGGCTTCCGACTCCCCAGTTTCCCCTCCAAACCCTCCACCGCTCTCGGCGCCGACTGCCGACTCCTCAGTTTCCCCTCCCCAAACCCTTCACCGCTGTCGTCTCCTCAGTTCCGCCGCCGCCATGGCTTCGTCCCCCTGCGACATCGCCCTCAAGGCAGCCCTCGGCGGCCAACTCCGCCTCCTCAAGAGTAAGCGCCGCCTCTCTCTCTCTCTGCGCCGTTGATGGAACGATGTATGTTCGATTCGTCTTCTTTGTTGCGAACGCTCAAGTTGTGCTTTTTCCGTACGGATGAATTTGAGGCGGGGTGGATGCAAATCTACTACTGTACTACTTTTCTTCCGAATTTTGGGTGGGGTGGTTGCTGATTTTCTGAGGAAACTTCGATTTGTTCATTAAGGCGGTAAACCCCCAAAAATATTTTCAAGGAAGAAACCCTAGATTTGAGGCCGTGTGTAATCACTTCACGAATGCTTGTGCTGTCTGACTTCAGTTGCTCCTGCGATCTCCCCTTGCTAGGAATGGCCAAGAAGGTGGATCTGCGGCGAGCCGAGGACGATAAAGGGCAAACCGCACTTCATTTCGCGGCGGCCAAGGGCTGCCTGGACAGCTGCCAGTTCCTGGTGGAGGAATCGGAGCTTGATGTCAATTCCGCCACAAAAACAGGTGTGCGCACCTAGTTGGAATCTTATGCGTCCATAGCAGGAAATTTTGTTTCTGTTAGTACCGAGATGTTGTGTTACCCTTGTAGGTGTGACACCGATGTTCTACGCCGCATTTGGGGGAAATGTCGAGGTTATGAGGTACCTTCTCGACCGCGGCGCCGACCCATCCATGGCCGATGACAGGGGCTCCGTGTCACTGCACAATGCGGCAGAGGAAGGTGGTCTTTCTCATTCTTGAGTTCACTTTGAGTCCCTGAAATCAAAGGATTGACATTGCCTACATACAAAGGAGCTACTCTTCTGTAGAGGCTCTGGTTCTGATCTATTTGGATTTGCACCATGTTTGTTGTGCCTCCAGGACACTGCGAGGCTGTGAGGCTATTGCTGTCCAAAGGGGTTCATGTGGATCCTATGGATCATCGGGGCATGCCATTACACTTGGCGGTTGCAAAGGACCATGTTGAGGTTGTGAAGGTTCTGCTGGAGCATGGTGCCGATGTAAGTTGTCTATTCCACTATCAGCTAATTGAATGCAAAATTATGAATTGGAAAGGCAAACACGATTAACTCCGCTTGGTTTGATGATGTGATGATTTATTCTTGGTGGCGTATCAAATATTTGATGGGCTCATTTATAAATTATCTTTATGTGATCTAATTAACTCTTTTCAAAACTATGGCCCATTTATCTTTTCAGCCCAACAGAGTGGCTAATCACGTCTTTTCACCACTCATGATGGCCGTCTGTGGAAAGGCCTTGAAATGCATGAAGCTACTGATTGAGGTTCCAATAACTTCATGTATTTTCATATGTTTTTTATGTTTAAATGTGTCCTGATTTTGTTGAGTACCTTGTTTTTCCCTTGTCGGATGTTTCATGGTTGAGTAGCTTGTTTTTTCCTATCACTGAAGTTTTTTTACTCCTATTCATTAATAGGCTGGTGCTGATGTGAATGTTCATGGTTACTCTGGACCAACTCCTTTAATGGAGGCAGTTGATGATGGCTTAATGGACTTTGTCATGATTTTACTAGAGGCTGGAGCCGACCCTAACATCCCTAACCAGGTAACTGTAGCTCTGCCCTTGTCTCTCTGTTTACTAACATTTATGCTCCCAAATGAAGTTCATTTAGCAGTATCTAGGATTCTTACTGCCACTGGGATGTATTCAAGAATATCTCGTTTTCTTACAGAATTTTCAGTTAAAAATAGTAATTTAATGATGTTGACTGCTTTATCTTTCATCCTGGATCATATAACAAATTATGTTCTGTTCTATGATATAGCATGGTGCAGTTCCAATTGAGTTAGCAGCAGCTCGTGGTCAATGTGAGCTTGTTGAAATTCTGTTTCCTAAGACAAAACCCATTCCATCTCAGCCAGTTTGGAGTGTTAATGGGATAATGAATACTGCAAGATCTCCACGTATCAAGCATCAGGTGTGTAGATGATTTATTGATCACTTCATTCTGCCATAACCCGTAGTCCTGAAGCTGCATGTTGGTTGATATCTTCTATTTCGAGCGCAGTACTTCCATATGCTGTATTCTCCTTGATAGAGTGAAAAGATCACCAGGCCGTATGCATACTCATGACCTTTGAACATGCATGGACCGACCCATTTTTTGATGTATCACTGGACCTTCTGTTGTTTCCACTTTGATATCCATAGAAGAAAAATGCAACTAAACATGATAAAACGGGGCAACTGTAGCCTGCCTGCAAGCCTGCATTTTTCTTGAGAAATTTAAGAACTGGTAAAAGGAAGTACAGTATCATCATAGGGAAGTTACTAAACCCAGTTGTATAGGCACTCTTTAGGTATTACTCCCTCTGTTCACAAATATAAGATGTTTTGGATATTTCAATATGGACTACGGACTGAAATGAGTGAACAAACAGACTAAAAATGCATCTGTATACATCCAAATCAGAAAAAAAGTTAGAACAACTTATAATAGTGAACAGTGAGAGTACAATATTAGGATAGCGGACGGTATACATAAATAGATATATGTATTCAAATTTAGTTGGCATTTTGTTTGACCAAGTTTGCAAAGCTAACTGAGGAAACAGTGTGTATGCCTATTATTGAAGGATTACTGACCAAGAACTTCAATTTAATTTTCCAACTGTAATACTTAGCGTGCTGTTGGAACCTGTCATTCACTATGTATGCATGTAACTGACCATGGTACTGGTCCAGGACGCATCTTCTGTGGAACAACGGATAGCTGATTTGAAGTCACGAGGAAAGGAAGCATTTGGAAAGGAAGACTACATTACGGCGATGTACTTCTATGGCCTGGTAAATGCATGAACCATTTAATGATTTATTTCATGTTTTAAGACGTCAGATTTCAGGATGAAGATGGGCTGGCTTGTAGTTTTTATTGTAGTCTTACTACTTAATTCTCTGAATGATGGTTCATTGAACTGTTTGGTTGGTTGTTTTGAAATTTCCATAGAATTATGGTCGGCTTATGTGGGGTGACGGTTGGGTGATTACACTGCATTTCATAGGATAGACCATTCATGATTTTACCTGGGAAGCCCACCACCACTTTTGTTACATCAGATGAGATGTTAAACTGTCATGTGGGGCGCTGCGTACAGGCGCGGGCCACGCGCCCAGGAGCAGCAGCCGACGGCCACAGCTGGCGAGGCGTGATCGGGGCAAGGAGTCCTGATCCGTATACATTGGTTCCTAGAGTCCAGGAGTAGTTTGTTAGGCATAGTTTCCAGTTTGTTAGCAGCCCATGAGGCCTTTATATATCGTGTAATCTGCACCCTTTGACGGCAAGCAATAAATCATTATTTCCTACCTCTTCCTCTACTCCTAATCTCATCTCCTGCGCCATTGAGCAGTTAGGCAAAAACCCTAGCGCTCCTATCAACCGAGACTACGAACTACGTAGTCGAGGTCCGGCTGTCTTGGGCACCGAGGTCCTTGACAACTTGGTATCGGGTTCCAGGCGTTCCTCTTCCTCGTCCACGCCTCCGCAGCCCGCCTCCACCCCTGCGTCCGCGCCAAGCCCACCTCCATCGCCACCATCCGCCGTCGCCTCGGTTACTTCCGCCATGGCAGAACCAACCACCGCTGATTTGGCCAAGATGATCGAGGCCTTGACTGCAACGGTGGCGTCCCTGCAGACGTCTGTCGCCGCCCTGCAGAAGGAGAAGTCCGCCTCCTCGTCGGGCGCTGACGGGGCCCACGATGGGCAGCACCACAACGATCGACCACCCCGGTTTCAGAAGATGGACTTCCCCAAGTTCGACGGCAAGTCCGACCCTCTCGCATTCATCAACAGATGCGAGTCCTTCTTCCATCAACAACGGATCGCCGAGGAGGAGAAAGTGTGGATGGCGTCATACAATCTCGAGGGTACTGCCCAACTGTGGTATATGCAGGTCCAGCGCGACGAGGGCACACCTCCGTGGCGCCCCTTCACCGAGTTGCTCAATCTCCGCTTCGGGCCACCTCTGCGCGCTAACCCACTGGGCGAACTGATGGCGTGCAAGCGCACGACGTCCGTCGTCGACTTCCAGGAGCGGTTTGAGGCGCTCCTTCCCCGGGCAGGCTTCTTATCGGAGACACAGAAGGTTCAGATCTTCACCGCGGGACTCCAGCCACCCCTCAGCCTCGACGTGGAGATCCACAACCCGCAGTCCCTCGCCGTCGCCATGAGTCTCGCCCGCAAGTTGGAGCTGCGCGACCAGTGTGCACTCGCCTCCGCGCCACCGGTTCGTTTTCAGCAGAAGGGCATCCTGCCGGCGCCCGTACCACGCCTCGCGCCCCCCGCACCGGCACCACCAGCCGCACCCCAGCCTGCCCCCGTTCTGCCGGAAGGGCGCCAAATCAAACGCCTGTCACAGGCGGAGATGGAGGAACGCCGTCGCCTGGGCCTCTGCTTCAATTGTAATGAGAAGTTTGGCAGGGGCCACAACCGCGTGTGTCAGCGCATCTTTCTCCTCGACCTGGCGCCAGACGACGACGACGACGCGGCCTCCGCCACCGCTGATGCCTCGCCGGCCGACCCTCGGGTCTCGCTCCACGCAATCTCCGGCGTGCGCACGAGCGAGACCATGCAGATGCATATCACACTCGGGGGTGTCTCCCTCCTCGCCTTGATCGACTCCGGCTCCACCCACAACTTCATCGCCGAGGAGGCGGCCGCCCGTGCTACACTGCCATCCCCCACCCCTGAGAAGATGCGCGTGACGGTGGCCAACGGCGAGCGCGTTCCGTGCCAGGGCGCATACCGCGCCGTGTCCTTCCACATCGACCAAGAGGCGTTCTCAGAGGATTTCCTCTCCTTGCCGCTCGCGGGCTACGACGTCGTCCTGGGCACGCAGTGGCTTGCGACGCTTGGGCCGATCCTGTGGGATTTCCGCACCCTCTCCATGACGTTCTGGCGGGAGGGCCATCGGGTGTGCTGGCGCGGCATTGCAGGACCGGCTGGACCAGCCCTGAAATCATGCAGCGGCCGCGACTTCCTCGACGCCATCATCACCGAGTTCGACGGCATCTTCGCCGAACCCTCCGGCATGCCACCACCCTGCGGCCGCGACCACGGCATCACCCTGCTGCCCGGTTCCGCTCCGGTGGCCGTCCGTCCGTATCGCTACCCGGCCGCGCACAAGGACGAGCTGGAGCGTCAGTGCGCCGCCATGCTCACCCAAGGCATCATCCGAGCGAGTTGTTCCGCATTCTCCTCGCCGGTACTGCTGGTCCGCAAGCCCGACTGGTCCTGGCGCTTCTGCATCGACTACCGCGCCCTGAACGCCATCATCGTCAAGGATGCGTTTCCGATCCCGGTGGTGGACGAACTCCTCGACAAGCTCCGGCGCGCTCGTTTCTTCACCAAGCTCGACTTGCGCTCCGGCTACCACCAGGTGCGGATGCGCGCAGAGGGCATCCCAAAGACCGCCTTCCGCACCCACGACGGCCTCTACGAGTTCCTGGTGATGCCGTTCGGCCTCTGCAACGCGTCGGCGATGTTCCAGGCACTCATGAACGATCTGCTGCGGCCGTACCTGCGCCGTTTCGTTCTCGTCTTCTTCGACGACATCCTCATTTTCAGCGAGACGTGGGCCGACCATCTCCGACATGTGCGCACCGTCTTCACCGTCCTGCACCAGCACCGGCTCTTTATCAAGCGATCCAAATGCGCGTTCGTCGTCGAGTCGATCTCCTACCTGGGTCACACCATCTCCGCTGCAGGAGTGGCCATGGACCCGGAAAAGGTGCAGGCAGTGGCCGACTGACCGCAGCCACGCTCGGCGCGCGCGGTCCGGGGGTTCCTCGGCCTTGCGGGGTACTACCGCAAGTTTGTCAAGGAGTTTGGCGTGGTCGCCGCGCCCCTAACGGCCCTCCTTCGCAAGGACGGATTCTCCTGGTCGCCGGAGGCGGCAGCAGCTTTTACCGCCCTCAAGACGGCGGTCACCACGGCTCCCGTCCTCGCGTTTCCGGACTTCACACGGCCGTTCATCGTCGAGTGTGACGCCTCTACGTACGGCTTCGGGGCCGTCCTTCTCCAGGACCAGCACCCGGTGGCTTTCTTTAGCCGGCCGGCCGCGCCTCGTCACCGTTCCCTGGCAGCATATGAACGGGAACTCATCGGCCTGGTGCTCGCTATTCGTCATTGGAGACCATACCTCTGGGGCCGCCAATTTGTGGTAAAAACTGATCACTACAGTCTCAAATTCCTCCTTGACCAGCGTTTGGCAACCATTCCGCAGCACCATTGGGTCGGCAAACTACTGGGGTTCGACTTCACCGTGGAGTACAAGGCAGGTAGTACAAACACGGTGGCGGACGCCCTTTCCCGCCGCGACACGGAGGAGACGACGGTCATGGCGATATCGGGTCCTCGCTTCGACTTCATCGATCGCCTACGGCAAGCTACGTCAACCGACCCGGCGCTCGTCGCGCTGCGCGAGGATATCACGGCGGGCACGCGACAGCTGCCGTGGTCGCTCTCCGACGGCCTCGTCACTTTCAACGGCCGCCTCTACATTCCGCCGTCGTCCCCACTACTCCAAGAGCTCCTCACCGCAGTGCACGACGACGGGCACGAAGGCGTCCTGCGCACGCTGCATCGTCTCCGCCGCGACTTCCACGCGCCTAACCTTCGCAAGACGGTGCAAGAATACGTCCGCGCCTGCGGTACTTGCCAGAGGTACAAGTCCGAGCACTTGCACCCCGCCGGTCTGCTGCTTCCGCTGCCGGTGCCCACGGGCGTGTGGACTGACGTCGGCATCGACTTCGTGGAAGCGCTCCCTCGCGTGGGCGGGAAGTCCGTCATCCTCACCGTGGTGGATCGCTTCAGCAAGTACTGCCACTTCGTGGCGTTGGCCCACCCGTACACGGCGGAGTCGGTGGCACAGGTGATCTTCGTCGAGATCGTGCGCCTCCATGGCGTTCCGCAGTCCATGGTCTCTGACCGCGACCCCGTCTTCACCTCGGTTTTTTGGCGAGAGCTCATGCGTCTCACCGGGACGAAGCTGCACATGACATCGGCGTTTCATCCTCAATCGGATGGCCAAACGGAGGCTGCTAACAAGATCATTGTTATGTACCTGCGTTGCCTCACAGGGGATCGTCCGCGACAGTGGCTACGGTGGCTTCCCTGGGCCGAGTACATCTACAACACCGCCTACCAGACAGCGACCCAAGAAACTCCGTTCAAGCTCGTGTATGGCTGCGACCCTCCCACTATTCGCTCTTACGAGCCAGGCGACACGAGGGTGGCGGCCGTGGCCAAGAGCATGGCGGAGCGCGACGAGCTACTCGCTGACGTCCGCTATCGTCTACAGCAGGCGCAGGCGGTCTACAAGTCCTACTACGACAGACGCCATCGCGACGTTCGGCATGTCGTCGGCGATTGGGTGTGGCTTCGTCTTCGCCAGCGCGCCGCGTCTTCTCTCAACTTGCCAACCAGGGGCAAGCTCAAGCCATGCTTCTACGGGCCGTACCGCATCTCGGAGGTCGTCAACGACGTCGGCTACCGCCTTGAGCTTCCGGCGCGCTCGCGCCTCCATGACGTGTTCCACGTGGGCCTCCTCAAGAAGTTCTTCGGCACGCCTCCAACTGCACCGCCGGGTTTGCCTCCGATCCACAACGGTGCGGCTGTCCCGGAACCAGAACGCGTGACTCGTTCACGCCTAGCACGTGGCGTTCGCCAGCTCCTTGTCCACTGGAAGGGCGAGGCTGCATCATCGGCAACATGGGAGAATCTTGACAGTTTCATCGAGCGCTACCCCGCTTTTCAGCTCGAGGACGAGCTGCTCGTCGAGGGGGGGAGAGATGTCATGTCGGGCGCTGCATACAGGTGCGGGCCACGCGCCCAGGAGCAGCAGCCGACGGCCACAGCTGGCGAGGCGTGATCGGGGCAAGGAGTCCTGATCCGTATACATTGGTTCCTAGAGTCCAGGAGTAGTTTGTTAGGCATAGTTTCCAGTTTGTTAGCAGCCCATGAGGCCTTTATATATCGCGTAATCTGCACCCTTTGACGGCAAGCAATAAATCATTATTTCCTACCTCTTCCTCTACTCCTAATCTCATCTCCTGCGCCATTGAGCAGTTAGGCAAAAACCCTAGCGCTCCTATCAACCGAGACTACGAACTACGTAGTCGAGGTCCGGCTGTCTTGGCCACCGAGGTCCTTGACATAAACTAACGAAAAGGCAATGATGTGCTTGACAGAGCCTGTTAGATTAATTTACCACTGCACCAACAGACACCCGAAGCTGAGCTCCCTTGTCGTAAATGCAGGTAATGGATATAGACCCACTTGATTGCACCATGTTTGCTAACCGGAGCCTCTGCTGGCTGCGGATGCGAGAAGGGGACAGAGCTTTGGAAGATGCACGGCAGTGCATAATGATGCGGCCCCGTTGGTCCAAGGCGTGGTACCGTGAGGGCAAAGCTCTCAGTTTCATGAAGGTATGCATAGCTAGCCACTCTCTGTCCAGTTCCCCCCTCAGCAGTCTGATTCGATACACCTCTTGCGATATTTCGCCCATGCGCAGGATTACAAAGGAGCATCCGCCGCGTTCCTGAAAGCACAGGAACTCGACCCTAACAGCGACGAGATCACCAAAGCTCTGAGGTAGCAATGCAATGCTAGTCACTCACACACTCACTGCCCTGAATGATTAGGCATCCTTTTTTATGCCTTTTGATTCTCGCGTCATGCTTGCAGGGAGGCTGTTGATGCCATGGAGGAGCTGCGCGTGTAATATAAGCAGTTGGCGGTGCCGGGTCGCTCGGAGAGAAGGAAGAAGGGAAGAAGACGCGCTGGCTTTGATCCTGCTGTACATTCTCCCATCTCTGTATCGACCCTGCTGTACATTCCTTGCACCAGATGCTTACCCTACTAGTACTATATTAGCTATGACTGCCGTATGTCAGAAGGTGTTGCCGCTGGAGTTCTGAAGCTGTGCTGGATCAGGGGTCTCGATTTTGGTAGGCTACGGCGACGAGACCTTACGCTTTGTGACAGACAGCATATGCCAGATGATAAGAAGTTTAAAAAATGTTCCTGTTATTATCTTTTGTTCACAAATTCAAAAGCAATTCTCCATTTTTTATATAAATGTTCGCATATTTAGAAAAAAGGTTCACCTTTCAAATATTCTCCATTTTTAACAAAATGTTCACATTTTCAAATTTTGTTCAGGAGTTTGAAAAAATGTTCCTCTTTCAAAATTCATTCACAATTTAAAAAAATGTTCGTGTTTTCCAATTTTGTTTGGTAATAGTTTCAAAAATTGTTTCCATTTGAAAATTTGTTTGCAAACTTCAAAAAAGTGTCTGTTTCTAATTTTGTTTGGGAGTTTCAAAAAAATGTTCGCAAAATTTTCAAAATGTTTACATTTTCCAATTTTGTTCAGGAGTTTCCATTTTTTTTCCATTTTTTTAAAAATGTTCACATATCCAAATTGTTTTGGAATTTGAAAAATGTTCATCTTCCATTTTCGTTTTTCTGCTTATTTTATCCTGTTCCTTTTTCGTTATTTAAGAATATTTCAAAGTTTTAAAAAATGTTCTTGATTTCATAAAAAATGTTCATATTTTTCAATAAAGGTTTTTTTATACATATTCATATTTTGTTCTGAGTTTGAAAAAATTTCAAAAAATGTTCACAGATTCTAAAAATATTTGCGTTTCCAAATTTTTGTCCAGAGGTTCAAAAAGTTTTCCCTTTAACAAAAATTTGTTCACATATTATAAAATGTTTGTGATTTTCTAAAAGTGTTCAATTTATCAAAAATTGTTCACATATTCAAAAAATGTTCGAGCTTTTTTTTTCCTTCTCAAATTTGAAAAGTTTTCGCTTTTTTACAAAAACACATTTTTAAAATAGTGATCGCGCTCGGAATTTGACAAAATGTACCGATCTACATTACCTGTAGCTTCGCGCTGTACTAAACCAAGAAATCTTCTCTATCCTGCTGGCTAGGCTCGCACGAGAATAACTCGATGTCCCGTGTTTGATTCCTCGAGCAGTATTTTTTTACGATTTTTCACTGTGTTACGCCAATGGACCAGCCCAGATGGAGTCGCGGCTGTGCGTCCGCTCGGCAATTCGCCGCAGCGAGCGGCGCATAGGAACTCCCGTCTGAGAGCGCCGGTTTTGATTACTGGCGCTCGAAGGTGCAGCTACTGGGCCGGCCCAGCGTTACTTCGTTCACTCCCGGGCAGCGCGGAAATAATAACCCAAGAAGTAGCGAACTGGAGGATCGAACTCGGGCCATGATTGTTAGTACGTACGAGTATGGCTAACCACCACAGCCACTTAGAGCTAGCGACTACTTACAGGGGGTCCCTTTTTTCGAAACGGAGGCAAAAGATTTGCCCCATATATTAAATAAGAAGAAGATAGAGTTGTTACAAGAGCCGAACACACGGCATGACAATTATTCTCGCAATATAATGTCCCCTAACTTTCTAGCACCTGCAGTGACCCAAAGCTTTGCCTCGTCGAGGACCATTTGAAGAAGGATGGTCGGTGGAGCACTCTTGTGGCGGAAGACTCTGGCATTCCTCTCGTTCCAAACGGACCAGGAGACGAGCATAGTGAGAGAGGCCATTGCTTGTCTATTAGGATTCTGCAAGTCGGTTCGCTTCTCCCACCACTCCTTCACCGAGCCAGCAAGATGCCAAGTGGTGGTGTCCATGTGCACAAGTCCCAACTTGTCAATGAGCATCCTCCAAAGCCTAAGAGTGTAGCGGCACTTGAAGAAAAGATGGACGCCAGACTCTTGCTCCCTTTTGCAAAGTTGGCAAAGGCCGCAGTTGGGCCAGCCGCGCCTGGCCAACCTATCTGCAATCCAAATCCGGTCTTGTAGAGCCAGCCACGAGAAGAATTTAACTTTGGGTGGAGCCCAAGCTTTCCACACCATGAAATCCATAGGGGAGAGAATCAACCCAAGGAATTGAGCCTTGTAGGTAGAGGATGCCAAGTAAATCCCGTCGTTGGAGTGCTTCCAGGTGATATCATCCTCGGCATGCTCATCAAGGTGGACCTCATTCACGAGCATCCAAAGAGAGAAGAACTCGTGAACGTGGGCAGCGGTGACGGGCGTGTCAATCTTGACCTTCAGGATCCATGCATTCCCTTTAAGGGCCTCACGCACCTTCCAATTCTTTCTCCTGGAGGCACCGAAGATTAGCGGGGCAATGTCCTTGGGTTTGCGCCCAAGCAGCCAAGGAGAGTCCCAAAAAGGCGTTTTGGCACCATTTCCAACAGTAATCGTGGTTGAGGCATAGAAAAAATTCAGGTCCTCCTCTGAGCATGAGTTACCAAGCCTCACCCAAAGCTTGCTGGGCTCCTTCCATTCAAACCATGGCCATCTCAGTCTCAAGGCACGGGCGAACTTGTCAGTGTTTAGTACCCCAAGGCCACCATACTCGCGAGGACGACATACCACCTCCCAGTTGACCTTGCATTTGGCACCCGTCGTCTTATCCGAGCCAGACCACAGAAACGCTCGCTCAATCTTGTTGAGGTTTCGTAAAGTGGTCGGCGGCAGAACGATAGGCGTGATGGAGTACACCGTCTGGGAGGAGACAACCGACTTGACCAGAGTCGTACGGCCGATGGTGGTAATATTTTGGCCCTCCCAAGCGACCAACTTTCCAGCCGCTTTATCTTCAAGATATTGGAAATCCACTTTCCTAAGCTGCCAGACCGAGAGTGGGAGGCCCAAATATTTCACAGGGAAAGAAGCTCTTGCAGCCGGCATGCCATGAAGGATATGGTCCAAGTCAAGGTGGTTGCAGCGAATGGGCACAACAGAACTTTTGTGGAAGTTGGTGTGGAGGCCCGTGACCTCGCCAAAACTCCTTAAGATAGCAGAGAAGTTTTCGATGTCCCTCTTGATCGGAGCCTGGAAAACAGCTGCATCATCCGCATACAAAGAAGTTCGCACCATGGCACCACGACCACGAAGCTTGTGGAGAAGGCCTCGGTGTGTTGCAAGATCAAGGATTCGACGAAGCGGGTCAATCGCGAGGACAAATAGGAGCGGCGAGATTGGGTCCCCTTGCCGAAGCCCTTGGCCGTGCCTGATGGGAGGGCCTGGAATCCCGTTGAGAAGGATGCGCGAGGAAGCCGAGGAGAGCAACGCGGCAATCCAGGCCCTGAATTTGCTTGGGAAGCCCAAGCACTGCAAGAGGTCCAGAATGTATTCCCATTTGATGGAATCAAAAGCCTTTCTAATGTCAAGCTTGAAGAGGAGGGCGGGGATCTTGCACTTGTGGAGCCGACGAGCCATGTTCTGCACGTACATAAAGTTGTCGTGGATACTCCTCTTTTTGATGAAAGCACTCTGAGCATTGGAGACGAGGCCATCCATGCGAGGAGCAAGCCGCAAGGAGAGGACCTTGGCGATGATTTTGGCGATAGCATGGATGAGACTAATAGGCCTGTAGTCAGCTATCTCCTCTGCACCATCCTTCTTTGGCAAAAGTACAACATTGGCAGAGTTCACCCACTGTAGGTTGGCAGTGTGAAGAGAGTCGAAGTTTTGGATGACCCTCATGATGTCAGGCTTAATGAACCCCCAACATTTCTTGAAGAATAATCCGGTGAAGCCGTCTGGCCCAGGAGATTTATCGGCCGGCATCTCCTTGATGGCCGCCCACACCTCCTCGGTGATGGGAGCATCAAGGTCCTGCAAGTCATGCTGCTCGAGGTGAAGGTCATTCCAGCAGAAATCCTTGCTGCTCAAGCCCCCCTTCCCATGACCACGGAGAAGTGGTCATGGATGATTTTCTCCTTTGCCACATGCTCAGTTACCCATCCAAGGTCATGCTTGATCCTGCAGATATGGTTCTTTCTTCTTCTAGCATTGATACGGCGGTGGAAGAATTTTGTGTTGGCGTCACCATCCTTGAGGTTTGCAATTCTAGCGCATTGGCTCTTTCGAGCCCTCTCGAGGACCGCCAAGGAGATTACCCTCCTCTTTAGCCGCGAACGCAAATCAAGCTCCTCATTAGACAGGGGCCTCTCCTCCTGGGCAATGTCAAGACGAAGGATGATGAGCAAGGCCGCATGAAGCTGGATTTTGGCCTTGGAGAACATCTTCTTGCTCCATTCGGTGAGACGAAGCGCGGTTTTCTTGATCTTGTGATGCAGGACCAGGAAAGGCTCAAAGTGGGCCACATGCTCGTCCCACGCCTTGCGCGCGATCTCAGCAAAACCCGGTAGGGAAGCCCAGAAGTTCTCAAATCTGAAAGTCCGCGGTCTCTTGGGACCCTTGTCATCGGTGAGAAGGAGAGGACAGTGGTCCGAAAGGGACGAAGACAAGGCATGAAGCACGTGGGAATTAAAGGTTGTATCCCAATCAACATTGCAGAAAATGGAATCAAGCTTGCACAAAGTTGGGTTGGCCTTCTCGTTGCTCCAAGTGAAACGACGGTTTTGAAGGTGGATCTCCTTAAGCTCGTAGGATTGCAGAGCGGCACGGAAGCGGGTAATTCTACTTCGGTTGATGTTTCTTTTGTTCTTATCCCTCGCTCGGTAGATTTGGTTGAAATCACCCAAAGCAAGCCAGGCCACTCCCGACAAAGGCTTGTGACTAATCAACTCGGCGAAGAACGCATCTTTGCAAGATGAGTCGGTAGGTCCATAGACCGAAGTCGCCTTGAAGCACACGTCAGACGCACGGATACGCACCATCGCCGAAAGGCCTTAGGTCGAAGCGACTACGTTGGTCACGTCAAGGAGGTTTTCATCCCACAGCATGAGGATGCCTCCTCTGGCGCCGATAGCCGGCCGCTGTGCGAAGCCAGAGAGGCAGATACCACCGAGGGAGGCAGCAATGAACTGATTGTAGAGAATGATTTGGTGCATCGATAATTGATTGATCGTGCACTAGGCACATATATATAGGTACAAGGGGTGCGACCGGTATCTTGTCTCCTAAGCTACACGTACATACAGAGGGAGACAGATACTACAGGTACTGCATACAGAACCCAGACCTACGTACATGTACACATGTTCAACACCCCCCCCCCCCCCCCCCCCGCAGTCGAAGCGTCGCCGGTGACGCAAAGACTGGACCGAAAGCCCTCGAAAGTCAAGGTGGGTAGTCCCTTCGTCATCACGTCGGCGAACTGCTGATCGGTGGGCACATGTAGAACACGAACACGACCAAGTGCGACGTGCTCCTAGACGAAGTGGATGTCGAGCTCGATGTGCTTCGTCCGTCGGTGATGGACAGGGTTGGCAGCGAGGTACACCGCGGAGACGTTATCACAGCGTCGCCTTGGTGACCTCACATAGCAACTCCTGGAGGAGCTGTCGTAGCCAGGAACACTCCACGACGGCGTTGGCCACGGCCCAATACTCGGCCTCGGCGCTCGATCGTGAGACCGTGGGTTGTCGTTTAGACGACGACGAAATCAGAGAGGGCCCGAGGTAGACGCAGTAGCCGGAAGTGGAGTATCGAGTGTCGGGACACCCAGCCCAGTCGGCGTCGGAGTAGGCGACAAGGCTGGTGTCTGGCGAGGCCGTCAGGGTGAGACCCATGGTTGTGGTGCCACGTATGTACCGAAGTATACGTTTCACGAGAGCCCAATGGGTGTCACGAGGAGCATGCATGTGAAGGCACACCTGCTGGACAACATACCGAATGTCCGGACGCGTCAGTGTGAGGTACTGAAGCGCACCGACGATGGAGCGGTAGAAGGGAGCGTCGGACGCCGGAGAGCCCTCGACGGCGGACACCTTAGCCTTCGTATCGACAGGCGTGGAAGCAGGCTTGCAATTAAGCATGCCCGCTCGCTCCAGAAGCTCGTAGGCGTACTTCTGCTGGTGCAGAAAGAAGCCAGTAGCCCGGCGCACGACCTCGATGCCGAGGAAGTAGTGGAGAGCCCCCAAGTCCTTGAGGGCGAACTCGGTGCCGAGGCGAGCGGTGATTTGCTGAAGAAGCGCTGGCGAGGACGCAGTCAGGATGATGTCGTCGACGTACATGAGGAGGTACGCGGTGGCGTGGCCCTGGTGGTAGACAAACAGGGAGGCATCAGACCGTGTGGACCGAAACCCATGTTGCTGGAGGAAGGCCGCGATCCGCTGGTACCAGGCCCGAGGTGCCTGCTTCAATCCGTAGAGAGAACGGGAGAGCAAGCACACGTGGTCCGGATAGTCGGTGTCGACGAAACCAGTCGGCTGCTGACAGAACACCTGCTCGTCGAGATGGCCATGCAAGAAAGCATTAGACACATCGAGCTGGTGGACAGGCCAAGCGCGAGAAACAGCAAGCTGGAGAACAGCGCGAATCGTGCCCGGTTTAACAACCGGGGCGAAGGTGTCGGTGAAGTCCACGCCGGCGCGCTGGCGAAAGCCGCGCACCACCCAACGCGCCTTGTAGCGCTCGAGAGAACCGTCGGGGCGAGTCTTGTGGCGGAAGACCCACTTGCCAGTGATGACATTGGCACGGGGTGGCCGCGGGACAAGCTGCCACGTACGGTTGCGCTGCAGGGCGTCAAACTCCTCACGCATCGCAGCTAGCCAGTTCGGATCCCGAAGGGCTGCGCGAGCGGAGGTGGGGAGCGGTGACGGCGTCGAGGTAGAAGCTGCGCATGCGTACTTGTCCGACGAGTAGCGCGTGCTGGGACGCAGGGTCCCAGTCCGAGCTCGAGTGACCACACCGGTGAGGGGTGCGGCCGGGGCGACGGGAGCCGCCAAGGGAGCCGCGGCGACGGGGGCCACGGCGGGGCCGGCCGAGGGGGCCACGGCGACGGGGGCCGCGGCGTCGGGGGCCGCGACTGGGGCCGCGGGGGCGGCCGAGGAGGCCGCTGCGTCGGGGGCCGCGGCAGGGGCCGCCGGCGCGGGGAGCGCGGGCAGAGCCGGACCTGGGGCGCGGCTGGGCGGTCCGCCAGAGGTGGAGGCAGGGACGAACCGCGCCGCAGGAGACTCCGAAGGTGACGGTACCTGCTGAAACGGGAACACGAGCTCATCAAAGTACACATGCCGCGAAGTGGAAACGCGGTGGGAGACTGGATCATAGCACCGGTAACCTTTGGTGTTGGGAGGATAGCCAAGGAAGATGCAAGGAAGGGACTGGGGCGCGAGTTTGTGAGGAGCAGTGGATGCGGTGCTAGGATAACAGAGACACCCGAAAATGCGAAGACCATCATAAGATGGAACCGCACCGAAGAGGAGCTGGTGAGGGGTGTAGTTCCAGCGGGAACGACAAGGGCGAATGTTAATGAGGAGGCTGGCGGTCGCGAGCGCGTCCGGCCAGAATCGAGTAGGCACGTAGGAGTGGAAGAGCAACGTGCGGACACAGTCATTAAGCGTGCGAAGGACGCGCTCGGCGCGACCATTCTGCTGAGACGTGTAGGGGCAGGTGAGGCGAAAGATGGTGCCGTGGGACGCAAGTAAATTGCGGACGGCGACGTTGTCAAACTCCTTGCCGTTGTCAGTTTGCAAGGCGAGAATAGGACGACCGAACTGTGTGGTGACATATGAATAAAAGGCGGTGAGTGTGGCAAGAGTGTCGGACTTGCGACGGAGAGGGAAGGTCCACACATAATGAGTAAAATCATCCAATATCACCAGATAGTATAAATAGCCCGTGTTGCTAGCAACCGGGGACGTCCAAACATCACTATGCAACAACTGAAACGGAAAGGTGGAAATGTTTGTAGACGCGCTAAAGGGAAGACGAACGTGCTTGCCAAGACGGCAAGCCTTGCAAGAGTGATCGTCGACTTTATTACATGAGAAAGAAAAACTTTGAAGAATCTGACGCATAACGGTGGAGTTGGGATGACCGAGACGGGCATGCGAAAGATCGACACTGGCGGCGAAGGCGGCGGGGCGACGGGTGGTGGTGGCGCCGGAGGGATGCACTGGATAAAGCTCGTCCGGGCTATCACATCGGTGGAGCACCATCCGTGTACGGGCGTCCTTCACAGAAAAACCGATGTCGTCAAATTCAACAGTTATAGGATTCTCACGAGTAAGGCGACGAACGGAAACAAGATTAGTGACTAAGTCAGGAGACACAAGAACATTAGACATATGCACGGGAGTGGAAGTAGAAGGAAAAGACATATGACCGACGTGAGTAATGGGTAGGGAGGAACCGTTACCAACGGTGATACGGGTGGGAGTATGAACGGGAGTGGCAGATGTGAGGTTACCGGGATGAGCAGTTATGTGAGTAGTGGCGCCCGAGTCCATGTACCAGTCACCACCGCCACCATAGGAGCTCGGTGACGGGGCGGAGTGCAGTGCAGCGAGCAAGGCCGGGTCCCACGGCGGCGGCGCCTGAGGAGGGTAGAACCCTCCGTAGGCCGGCGCGGGAGCAGCCCCGAAGGCCGGAGCGGCGGCGGCGCCGTAGGAGGGCGCGGTCCCATAGGCCGGCGCGGACCCGTAGGCGGGCGCCGGCGGGGGCGCGGTACCATAGCCGCTGTAGGGAGCGGCGTGCTGCGCGGCGAAGAGGGCCTGGTGACCTGCCGGGCGGGGCCCAAGGATGCCCGGAGCCAGAGCCCGAGGGACCGGCATGGAGTAGGCGTGGACGACGCCGGTCCACGGGTTGGTGCCGTACGTCCATGGGGGAGTCACCTGCTGCTGCTGACGCCCCCCCGGGTGCCTGTTGCTGCTTGCGGCCGCCCCCGCGGCGGTTGCCGCGGCGCCCGCCACCCGGCTGCTGGGGGGGCAGCGGGAGGGGCGGGAGGCGCGGGCGGGAGGGGGAAGTACCCCGGAGGCGCAGGTGGCGGCGGCTGCTGGCGCGGCGCGGGTGGGGCGGTCGGTGTAGGGGCGCCGCGGGAGGTGCCGGCGGCGAGGGCGTAGTGCTGCACACGCTTCTTGACCCCCTTCATCTGGCGCTCCTCCAACCTCAAGTACGCCACAAACTTGGGGAAGGAGGGCTCCGGCATCAAGGTGAGGTTAGAGGCGGCGTTGCCGAAGTCCTCGTTGAGGCCGGCGGTGAGCGTGCTGAGGAGGAGGTCATCGTCCACCAACGTCTTCAGGCGGCGGCAGTAGTCATCAATGGACTGTTCATCCTGGTGACAGTCAAAAAATTCCTGCTGCAAAAAAACGCGGCGCTGAAACTGGTTGTCGGTGAAGAAGCTTGACCCACAGGGCGCGGGCGTCGTCGCCGGCACTCACGACCGTGTGGAACAAGTCCTTGGAGATGATGGTGAAGAACCACCGGATGATCGTGGCGTCGATCGCGGTCCACTCGGCGTCGGCCATCATGGTGCGGGAGTCCACGGTGCCATCCGCGTGATCCACGAGATTGTTCTCGCGGAAAAGCAGCGTGAAGTACGTCTTCCACGCGAAGTACGTGGAGTTGGAGGTGTCGAGGGTCACGGGGACGCGTGCATGGACGTTGATGTCGCGGATCTCGGCAGGGTCGATGGCGAAGGGGTTGGAGTAGGTGGAGGCGTTGGAAGACATGGCGATGAGATCGTGGGGAGGGAGGCGGCGGCGCGGCTAAGGAGAGGCGGCGCGGCGGCGGGAAGCAGGCGGCGCGGCGGGAAGGGCGGCGCGGCGTGGAGGCGTGCGGTGGGGAGGTGGCGCGCGGGGAGGAGGGGTGGTGGCGGCGGCTTGGGGCGGCGGCGGCGGTGGCAGGAGGTCGCGGCGGCGGCGGCGGCCCGAGGCGGTGGCTAGGGTTAGCGGAAGCGGGAAGATCGACTTGCGATAGATACCATGTAGAGAATGATTTGGTGCATCGATAATTGATTGATCGTGCACTAGGCACATATATATATGTACAAGGGGTGCGACCGGTATCTTGTCTCCTAAGATACACGTACATACAGAGAGAGACAGATACTACAGGTACTGTATACAGAACCCAGACCTACGTACATGTACACATGTTCAACACTGATCAACCGAAGCAAGCTTCGTCTCCTGGAGGCAAACAAGGTGGCAAGAGGTGTTGTCAAGAGATGCCTTGACCGTGGCCCGCCGGTCCGGACAATTTAATCCGCGGACGTTCCAGCTCAAAGTGTTGATGGGTTGCATTAACATGGGAATACAAAGTCGACCCTCGCATCTGACCAAAGGCCATCCAAGGCACAAACATAATTTTTCAACAGCCACACTTGAAGTCTGATGCTTTTACCCCTGATACAAGGCCCATGGCCAACATTAGTACCAGCACACACCCGGATGCAAGCTGGGGCATACCCCAGGTCAACAGCAGCAAATAGCACTAACATGGAACTAAACTAGCCCTACAGCAACACACACAGGAACAACTCAATCGATGGCCAGCTGCGACCCCGCTGCCTCCTGGTCCACTCCCAGGTCCATAGCGCCAGCACCCCCATGGGCAAGCAGGGCATCTTCAGCCTCCTTAGTAGCACTGTCATCAAGCTTGAAGAAATCTCTCATTGATGTTATAATTTCCGGGGGCAGTTGCTCCTTGAACTTCTCCGTGAATTGAGCCAGAGTGGCCTCAGTAACATCAGCTCCATCCTTGGTGATGCCAAAGCTGCGACAAACAAGGCGCTCAGCCACCTTAGCCGCAGGAGCAGCCAAAACAGCTCCAGAAGAAGGCCTAGTCCTAGTGGAAATTCTGACCCCTGCCAGCGTCTTTCGTCTGGCCGCAGGCGGCCTGGGTAGGGTGGAGGCCGGCTGCCTGGGTGAGGTAGGCAGCGGCGAGGGCAACAGAGCAGGCTGACGCGCAGGAAAGAGCAGCTCCAGAGGCGCAGCAACATCGCAAGGCACCACCAGCCCCTCCAAACAGGCCGGCAGGCCATCATCTAGCAGCCGGGCAGGAGAGGGCGTGCGCTGCAGCTCACCAGCACAAACCAAGGGTAGCGTGGGGGAGGCATCGAACCCAGGCGGACGTCGCGGCGAGGCCGACAACAAAGGGCGCTGCAGGATCGTCGGTGAGCAGAAGTCGATGAGCGCCGGGCTTAACTCGTGGAAGCTCTGCAGCACAGCCCGGGACTCATCGCGCTTGGAGGGTGGGGGGTCCGCAGAACCGACATAGGCGACAAGGGGGGCGAAGACGGCGGCGTGAGAGCATCCCTGGACCGCAACCTGGCAGTAGCGGGGGAGGGCAGCCTTGCCAGGCTTCGCCCACATGCAACAGCATCCACCAAAGGCACCATAGGCACATGCTCGATGGCCAGAGCAGCAGCATCACATGAGGAGCCAGAGCCCACCAGAGGGATGGCAGCAGGGGCACCCGTGGCGTGGCGACGTCCATCACGGCCTCCCTGTCGCCCGTCGCGCCCAGCGCGGTCGCCGTCGCGGCCACCCCGGGTACTCTCGCGGTGGTCGTCACGTGGGGCGCGGGAGAGGCTACTAAGAATGCGGTCGCCCAACCCTTGACGGCTCCTGGACTGGTTCCGCCCATCACGGCCGCGGGAGTCGCGATCATCATCCTCCTCATGGTCCCGCTGGTCATGTCGCACCGGACGGGAGATTCTTGAAGGAAATATGCCCTAGAGGCAATAATAAAGTTATTATTTATTTTCTTATTTCATGATAAATGTTTATTATTCATGCTAGAATTGTATTAACCGGAAACTTGATACATGTGTGAATACATAGACAAAAAGAGTATCACTAGTATGCCTCTACTTAATTAGCTCGTTGAATCAAAGATGGTTAAGTTTCCTAGCCATAGACATGAGTTGTCATTTGATTAACGGGATCACATCATTAGAGAATGATGTGATTGACTTGACCCATTCTGTTAGCTTAGCACTTGATCGTTTAGTATGTTGCTATTGCTTTCTTCATGACTTATACATGTTCCTATGACTATGAGATTATGCAACTCCCGGATACCGGAGGAACACTTTGTGTGCTACCAAACGTCACAACGTAACTGGGTGATTATAAAGGTGCTCTACAGGTGTCTCCGATGGTGTTTGTTGGGTTGGCGTAGATCGAGATTAAGATTTGTCACTCCGATTGTCGGAGAGGTATATCTGGGCCCTCTCGGTAATGCAAACGATGCGGCTATATCTCCCACGTGTCGAGGCACGACTTAGAGGCATAACCGCATTGTAGGTATTGTCGCAAGAAGGGTCATCTTCACATAATCCCATGTAATGAACAAGAATGGGATAACGAGAGTTGGCTTACAATCGCCACTTCACACAATACATAAATTAATTTATACATCATCCAAAATCCACACATAGACCGACTACGGTCAAATCCAAATGAAAATAAGATAACCCAAATGCTAAATCCCCGACCGTCCCAACTGGGCTCTACTACTGATCATCAGGAAACGAAACATAGTAACGGCCACGTTCCTCGTCGAACTCCCATTTGAGCTCGGTTGCGTCATCTGCACTGGTATCGTCGGCACCTGCAACTGTTTTGGTAGAATCTGTGAGTCACGAGGACTAAGCAATCTCACACCCGCGAGATCAAGACTATTTAAGCTTATAGGAAAGGATGGGGTAATGAGGTGGAGCTGCAGCAAGCACTAAGCATATATGGTGGCTAACCTACGCAAATGAGAGCGAGAAGAGAAGCAACGCAACGGTCGCGAAGCTAGAAATGATCAAGAAGTGATCCTGAAACTACTTACGTTCATACATAACCCGAACCGTGTTCACTTCCCGGACTCCGCCGAAAAGAGACCATCACGGCTACACACACAGTTGATGTATTTTAATTAAGTCAAGTGTCAAGTTCTCTACAACCGGACATTAACAAATCCCCATCTGCCTCATAACCGCGGGCACGGCTTTCGAAAGATAATACCCTGCAGGGGTGTCCCAACTTAGCCCATTATAAGCTCTCATGGTCAACGAAGGATAAACCTTCTCCCGGGAAGACAAGATCAGTCTCGGAATCCCGGTTTACAAGACATTTCGACAATGTTAAAACAAGACCAGCAAAGCCGCCCGATGTGCCGACAAATCCCGATAGGAGCTGCACATATCTCGTTCTTAGGGCACACCAGATAAGTCAAGCTACGAGTAAAACCAGGCTTCGAGTTTCCCCGAGGTGGCCCCGCAGGCTGCTCGGTTCGGACCAACACTCGAAGGAGCACTGGCCCGGGGGGGTTAAATAAAGATGATCCTCGGGCTCGCGAAAACCCAAGGAAAAAAGGCTTAGGTGGGCAAATGTAAAACCAAGGTTGGGCCTTGCTGGAGGAGTTTTTACTCAAGGCGAACTGTCAAGGGGGTCACATAAATCACCCAACCGCGTAAGGAACGCAAACTCAAGGAACATAACACCGGTATGACGGAAACTAGGGCGACAAGAGTGGAACAAAACACCAGGCATAAGGCCGAGCCTTCCACCCTTTACCAAATATATAGATGCATTAATTAAATAAGAGATATTGTGATATTCCAAAATATCCATGTTCCAACATGGAACCAACTTCAACTTCACCTGCAACTAGCAACGCTATAAGAAGGGCTGAGCAAAAGCGGCAACTTAGCCAAACAACGGTTTGCTAGGAAAAGGATGGTTAGAGGCTTGACATGGCAATATGGGAGGCATGATATAGCAAGTGGTAGGTAGCGCAGCATAGCAATAGAACGAACAACTAGCAAAGCAAAGATAAAAGTGATTTCGAGGGTATGGTCATCTTGCCTGCGAGGTTCTCAGAGTTGTCGAAAGTTTGATCCTCGTAAGCGTACTCAACAGGTTCCTCGTTAACGAACTCATCTCCCGGCTCTACTCACAGCAAGAACACAAGCAATGGAACCACAATCAATCACGGGAAATGCACAAGCAACATGATGCAATACATGCATGATATGCGAGATGTGATATGCGATGCATATGCGTGCTCCAGAAAAAAAGGATGAATAAGGTATCAACTTGGCAAACCAAGTATGCCACTGGAAAGATGAGATGATTTCGGTCGAAATCGATATAAAGATCACCGGAAACGGATGCACGGTTTGCAAATGGCAAGCAAAACAAGAATGACACGATTCTGCGATTAACAGCACGATGCCACTTAAAATACATCAAGTAACTACGCTACAGCAACCCGCAACCCAACATAGCAACAAAGCATATGGCAGTGATCTACAAGAGATGCTTGACAAACGATGAACACTGAGCTACAGCTAATTCACACAATAACAGGCTCAAACAAGCATGGCAAAAGTGCAAAAGATATCAGCTTCACAGACTTGGTGAAAATACTGGACATGGCATAACCAGCAGCAGGTAGCAATGTTCAGAGCAAGCAAAACACATGCTACAGGAACTTACCATAGCAAAACAAGGCATGGCATGAATCTACTAAATGCATAGAACAAAAGTCTCTTACTTTCCATGAGCCAAAAAGGATCAGAAGATATGATGGCACCCATGTAAACATAGCAAGTTTCGTTAACAGATTTCAGACTTAGCAGAAAACAGAACATGACATTAACAGAATTATGAAGGCATCTTTGTGAGCTCGATTCACTCATCACAAAGCAATGCATGATAAAACAAGCATACCTACAACAAGATGGCATGCTCGTGAAGCTAACCATGGCAAGAGCAAGTTCATAGCATGTACGGATCAACTACAACAACCTTGGCAAAATTGAATATCATGTTAACAATCTGCCAGGAATATTTTATAGCAAAAGTAGAGCAAGATTAAGACATTCTAGGGCACTCCATAATTGCAAACAAGGGCATTGATGGATAGAGCACAACCATATCTACAAAACATCCTTACTGAACATACCCAAAAGAAGCATGGATCTCACTGTAGACACATGGATACATGGCATCAAAATAACAGCAGCAAAAGACTGCAAAATTCTAAGTCCGTAGAAACAGAAACATCACGAAGCCTAGTTTGCATGCTTGTGCTAGTCACCACATAGATCACAAAAATACATGGGATACACCTCTGTAAAGATGGCATGACATAGATCAAAACACCTGTAGAGCTCATGCCCATAAGATGCACACATCAAATGCAACAAAAATAACAAAACATCAAGTTCTGATAAGTAACAACAGTAAACATCATATAGCACTCTTGCACCAGAGATTTGGGCATCAATATGAACTCAAACAAGCATGGCAAAATGGAACAAAATTAAGAGCATCTCGTGATGAATATTTCGATATATCATGCATGCAAAATGGAGCAGTATGCAATGAGATATGCCATGATGAACAGAGCAACATAAAGTGATACATTCAAGACTTGGCAGAAAAACAGAGGGGGGAAAACGACCTCTGTTGAGGATATAACCATTAGAGTCACCCGCCCAGGAGGGGCCGGGTTACGTCATAATGATCATCACGTGAAGCCAGTACGAAGCTTGAGGATGGCGGATCAATAATGGGCTTAAGACCCGGAGGCGGCTTAAGGCCCGTAATGATAACCCGCCGTTATGGCAAGACTTGTAATGAAAGGCAAGAGTAGTTAAGAGTCCGAGCCGGATACTGTTATAAGCCGGCCGGGACTCTGAGAGCCGCGGGGCATCAACCTCTCTATATAAAGGGATGACCCGGCGGCGGTTCAGGACGAGAGACAACAGATCGAGAGCCAGGCATAGCGATTAAGCTCCCTGGTCATCGAAACCCTAAGTAATACCACTTCAACTGGACGTAGGCTTTTACCTTCACCGTAAGGGGCTGAACCAGTATAACCCTCGTGTTCCTTGTCCCGCTTAACCCTTTAAGCTTCCTAGCTGCGATGGCTCCACGACCAAGTCCTTGCACGAGGACATCTCCCGTGACAATTCCACGACAGTTGGCGCCCACCGTGGGGCTGACGCACGGTGGATTTGAGTTCTTGAAGGGCAGCTTCGAAGGGCTCAAGGGATACGCTGTGGGCCAGATGACCAAGAGTCGTCGCGGCAAGCTCTACATCGACGATGCAAACTGGGGCCCCGACGCCGGCTCAATCGAGTACGGCTACCGGGTCCCCTTCGGTGGAATCCATGTCTTTATCGGCAAGATTGGTGAGCCGGGCCTTAAGCCGGACCTCTGCGCCGATCTCATCGAGACGGCTCAGCGTGCACGACCCGCCCGAACTCTGCCTGCCTTGAAGCATGCTTTCGTGGGATGCGTCCATGGAGGACTCTCTGAAAGATCTGGGTCTGGCGAGGAGACGGCCGCTCGCTCTGACGGCGAGTCATCCACACAGGAGACCGACTCGTTATACCAACTTCAAGATGGCAGGCTCAGGGGCTGTTCCGATGGCGACAGTATTCCGGACCCCTTTGAGCCGCCGAGCCGGGTTGGAATCTTCATGGCTGGCGCACAACCTGTTCAAAACCCCGCCGCCGGGGCAGGAAGCCCTGTGCCCTCGCCGGCTCAGGTGCTGATGGATCTCACAGACAAGATGACGGCCCTGTTAACCGCTACGGTCGCCCCAGCGGATCAAGCTCAGCATGACGCGGAGGTGGCACAGTTAAAGTTGGATCTAGCAAAAGCCAAGGAGGATCTGGCGGCGGAAGGGATCAGGATGGCTGCAGAGAGGGCGGCTCTCGACGCCCAGACTCAGCTGATTCAGGCACAGTCTTTCCGGCTCACGATGGATCAGAACGCGTCCAATGAGGTCATGAGAAGGAGGCATCAAAAGGCCCGATCTCGACTCCCTCCGGTTTACGATCCTCGAAACCTCTTCAACACGCCTGGTGCAGGGCCCAGTAACCCGTCAGAGATCACGGCGCCCAGGGCTGGAACGTCAATTCAGCCCCAAGTGATGGGGCCTCCCCGGGTGAACGCTGCCCCGCCTCAGTACGTGCCAATACCACCGGGTCATTATGCCAACCCGTTGGAAAACATGGTCGCTGCGGCGGCGCGACTGGCGGCTCTCCCAATCGATGGCGACTCTCCGACGGCGGTTGAAACCCGCCGGGTCAGAGAGCTCCTTCAGACGGCTCTGGCGCAACAGGAGGCGTATTCATATAGCCGGGACAGGATTCATTCAACCCCTCATCCAGGCCGGAGCCCGAGTTATAGCAGACACATGGTCTCAGCGACCGGCTCTAGCAATGTCCGACGCCGTGACATGCCTCCAGGCCACGGCCCGGTTCATAATGGAGCTTTTAACACGGTAGACCAAGACAAAGCACGACAAGAGGCGGAGCAGGCGGCTCAGTTGACGGCTTACCAGCCACTCCCGGCTTATCCGACGGCTTCCATCGACGCGGGTATACCTACGAGGACTGGAGGTGTTCCTTGTCTGGTGCCGGCTCTCCGTAATGAATGTCTGCCCAAGGATTTCAAAGGGCCTAGGAAGGTACCTAATTACACGGCTAATTTACAACCCGGAGCATGGATCGAGAGTTACGAGATGGCTATGGAGTTGCTGGAGGTTAGTGAAGCGGCAATGGCCAAGTATTTCACCATGATGTTAGATGGGACTGCCCGCACTTGGTTGAAAGGACTGCCACCGAACTCTATCGGGTCTTGGGCTGAGCTAAAAGCCCGGTTCATCCAAAACTTCAAAGATACATGTAGGCAATCTATGTCAATTGTGGATTTGACTAACTGTAAGCAGCAGGAGGGTGAGTCTACAACCCATTGGGTTCGCCGGGTCAAAGAGATAGTACATTCATCTGATAAGATGGATGCCGGCTCTGCAGTCTTAATGTTAGAGCAGAATTGTCGTTTTGCGCCCCTGAAGATGAAGCTCGGGCGGCTCAAGCGCGATTGCAATGATATGGGTACGCTGATGGCGGCTCTGGTCAAGTACACCGACTCTGATAGTACCAAGGATCCCGCGTCGGACGATGGAAGGACAGGGAAGGGAAAACGGAACGGCAATGGCAAGGGCCCCCAGCATAACCCGGTGAACCAAGGAGGTAACAAGCGTAAGGCTGATGGCAGTATGGAATTTGTGGCCAACGCCAATTCACAGGGTAACAACCACCGGCGCAAGGGGAGACCACCTCCCCGAGCCGGCGGGTCAGGCCCGACACTTGAACAATTGTTGAATGAGCCTTGCCCAAGGCATGACTCTAGGGAAAAGCCGGCCACTCATCTATGGAAGGACTGCGCAATCATGAAGGCCTTTAAAAATTCCAATGCTTTCAATGGCAACAGTGGCCCGGGCGGCGGCTCAGGCGCTGGCGGCTTTCATGGCCCGGGCGGCGGTTCAAATTCCAATTCTCAGAATGTTCAAGGGGGCTTTAATCAGCAGTCCGGCCAGGGTCATCAGCAGCAGCAGGTGGGATACCAGACTAATCCAAAGCAGCTCAATGGCGGGCAGTATCACGTATTTCCTACCAGTCTGTGCAAGCGAGAGCGGAAGCTCCATAAAAGGGATGTGAATGCTGTTGAGCCGACAGTTCCACGCTATTTAAGATGGTCTGAGCAGCCTATTGTGTGGAGTAGGGAAGATCATCCTCCTCGGGTTGATAATCCGGGTCACCTGGCCTTGGTGGTGGCTCCTCAGGTTGGGGGGTATAAATTCACTAAAGTGCTCATGGACGGAGGCAGCAGCATCAACATCCTCTATTATGAGACCTTCCGTCGTATGGGTTTAACTGATAAAAACCTCAGCCAGTCCAATACTGTTTTCCATGGCGTGGTGCCCGGCAAGTCGGCATATCCGGTCGGTAAGATCGAGCTGGAAGTGGCCTTTGGAGATGAGTACAACCACAGGGCGAAAAAACTAACCTTTGAGGTGGTCAAGATAAGAAGCCCGTACCATGCCTTGTTTGGGCGGCCGGCTTACGCCAAGTTCATGGCACGGCCGTGTTACGTGTATCTACAGCTCAAGATGCCGGGTCACAATGGGACCATTACGGTTCATGGCAGCCGAAAGATAGCCTTGGAATGTGAGGAAGGTGACGCGGCTTACGCGGAATCTGTTTGTGCAACAGAGGAGTTGAAGTTTTACAAGGACAATGTTGACCCGACAGTTATGACGTCTTTGAAAAAGCCAACCACGGAGCTTGAGCCGGTAATGAAATTTAAGTCCGCTGATGAGACTAAACTTGTTGACTTTGTTCCAGGTGACTCATCTCAGCAGTTCAGCATCAGTGCCAATCTGGATCCGAAATAGGAAGGCGTGCGCATCGAGTTCATCCGTGAGAATAGGGACATCTTTGCATGAAAACCTTCTGACATGCCGGGTGTACCTAGAGAACTCGCTGAGCACACTCTCAATATTGATCTGAAGTTTAAGCCGGTCAGGCAATTCCTCTGGTGGTTTAATGAGGAGAGGCGGAAAGCCATTGGTGAGGAGGTAGCCCGGCTCTTGGCGGCCGGGTTTATTGTTGAAGTCTTTCATCCAGAATGGTTAGCTAACCCGGTGCTCGTGCTCAAGAAGAACGGCACCTGGCGGATGTGTGTGGATTACACGAATTTAAACAAGGCTTGTCCGGCTGATCCTTTTGCTCTCCCCCGTATTGATCAGATTATTGATGCTACGGTGGGTTGTGAGCGCTTAAGTTTTTTTGATGCTTATTCTGGATACCATCAGATTAAAATGGCAGTTAAGGACCAGGAGAAGACGGCGTTCATCACTCCCTTTGGAGCCTTCTGTTATGTATCTATGCCTTTTGGGCTCAAGAGTGCAGAGGCGACTTACCAGCGTTGTGTGCAGAATTGTCTTCATAACCAGATTGGGCGCAACGTTCATGCCTATGTGGATGATATCGTGGTTAAATCCAGGGAGAAGGAGACCTTGGTAGATGATCTTAGAGAAACCTTTGATAATCTCCGGGTTTACAAGATGATGCTTAACCCGGCCAAGTGTGTTTTTGGTGTTCCCGCAGGCAAGCTCTTGGGTTTTCTGGTTTCTCACAGAGGCATCGAAGCTAACCCGGAAAAGATCAAAGCAATCACCTCTCTGGCTAAGCCGGCGTGCATAAACGACGTCCAGCGTCTGGCGGGCTGCATCGCTGCTTTGAGCCGGTTTATAAGCCGTTTGGGTGAAAAGGCCATGCCACTGTACCAGTTGATGAAGAAAACAGATGACTTTATCTGGAATGATGCTGCTAATGCTGCTTTTGAGGATTTGAAGAGACAGCTGGCTGAGCCCCCAGTCCTTGCTGCTCCTGTTGACAAGGAGCCCTTATTGCTGTATGTAGCCGCTAACACACGAGCCGTCAGTGTGGCTGTGGTGGTGGAGCGTAAGGAGTATCCGGTTCAGCGGCCGGTTTACTACGTCAGCGAAGTACTCATTGAGTCCAAACAACGGTATCCACATTGGCAGAAGCTTGTTTATGGGGTATTCATGGCAAGCCGGAAGCTTAAGCATTATTTCCAGGGTCACCCTATCACTGTGGTTAGTTCTGCTCCCCTAGGAGATATCATCCAAAACAGAGAAGCCACAGGAAGAGTGGCTAAGTGGGCTATAGAACTTGGGCCTCATGGTCTGAAATACGTGCCACGCACTGCTATCAAATCTCAAGCATTGGTGGATTTCATCAACGATTGGACAGAGCTGCAGGTGCCTGAAGAGAAACCGGATAATACATACTGGACTATTCACTTCGACGGGTCTAGGCAATTGGAGGGCTCGGGGGCTGGAGTTGTATTAACTTCCCCTCGAGGTGACAAGTTTTGCTATGTGCTACGGTTGATGTTTCCCTGTACTAACAATGCGGCTGAGTACGAGGCCTTGCTCCATGGTCTTTGGATGGCTAAGGAGATGAGCTTGAGCCGGGTAAGGTGCTTTGGCGACTCAGATTTAGTGGCCCAACAAGTGTCAGGCAAGTGGGATTCCAAGGACCCTCTCATGGCGGCTTATCGCCGCGAAGTTGATGCCATTGCTGGACATTTTCAGGGTTACCAAGTAGAGCACATCGATCGCAGGAAGAACGAGGCGGCTGATGCATTAAGCCGGCTGGGCTCTCAGCGAAAGCCGGTGCCACCTAATACTTTCTTGGACATTTTGCATAACCCTTCTGTTAAGTTGCCTACAGAGGAAGACTTGGTTGTTCCTGACCCGGAGGCACAGTTGGTGGCGGCTCTCCACATTACCCCAGACTGGACAGTACCATACTTGGCTTACATGACCCGGGGAGAATTGCCTGAGGATGAAACTTTGGCCAGACAAATAACCTGGCAGTCTAAGTCAATGATAATTATCAATGGCGAGCTGCATCGTCGCAGTGTCACTGGAACTTTCCAGCGTTGTGTTTCCCCTGAGGAAGGTCAAGAAATTTTACGTGAAATTCACGAGGGGGATTGTGGCCATCATGCCGGCTCAAAATCCCTTGTGGCCAAGGCTTTTCGTCATGGTTTTTATTGGATGACGGCTCATGCTGATACAGAGGATTTGGTCAGTAAATGTGATGGTTGCCAGAGGTTCTCCCGACGGGCTCATGTGCCGGCTCAAGAATTGAGGATGATTCCAATTACTTGGCCATTTGCGGTCTGGGGGCTTGATATGGTTGGGCCTTTTAAAAGATCCAAGGATAAGAAGACCCACCTCCTGGTGGCGGTCGAGAAGTTCACAAAGTGGGTTGAAGCAGAGCCAGTTAGTAAGTGTGACGCAGCCACAACGGTTCAGTTTATGAAAAGGGTGATATTTCGCTTTGGTTTTCCACACAGCATTATGACTGACAATGGTACCAATCTGTCTAAAGGCGCCATGGAGGAGTTTTGTCAACGAGAGCATATTCGGCTTGATGTTTCATCAGTGGCTCACCCTCAGTCCAATGGTCAAGCTGAGAGAGCCAATCAGGAAATCTTGAAGGGCATCAAGCCCCGGCTTTTGGTCCCTTTGCAACGGACGCCGGGTTGTTGGGTGGAGGAGTTACCCTCCGTGTTATGGAGTATCAATACTACTCCTAACAGGTCTACGGGTTACACGCCTTTCTTCATGGTTTATGGAGCGGAGGCGGTCCTCCCTAGCGACAGCCGTCATGGCTCGCCTCGAGTGGCGGCTTATGTTGAGGCGGATAATGAGCGGGCGCGCCAAGATGCTCTTGACTTGTTGGACGAACAGAGTGATGTGGCAGCGGCTCGCTCGACGATTTACCAACAAGACCTGCGCCGCTATCACAGCCGCCGGGTTAAGTCCAGAGTCTTCCAAGAAGGTGATCTGGTGCTCCGGCTCATCCAAGATCAAACAGATGCACACAAGTTATCCCCGCCATGGGAAGGGCCCTTTGTGGTCAGCAAGAACTTGCACAACGGGTCATACTACCTTATCGATGTTCGGGAGCACAAAGAT
This sequence comes from Aegilops tauschii subsp. strangulata, assembly GCF_002575655.3. Taxonomy (NCBI): domain Eukaryota; kingdom Viridiplantae; phylum Streptophyta; class Magnoliopsida; order Poales; family Poaceae; genus Aegilops; species Aegilops tauschii. The sequence continues at coordinate 71,439,573 of NC_053039.3, read as the reverse complement.
TCACGTAAGTCGGAGGAAGAGACCCGTCGGCCGTGGAACATAGCTCAGCTTCGGCCTTATTACACTTGAGCCACCGGCTCTCATAATGTACATATTTCTATAGCCATGTATATATTATGATAAATAATAAAGCAGGACCTCTGTCCTTTTCTCCTCCAAAGGTAAATGTGTTATTTCCATTACAACATTACATGGTCACTTGGAGGTGGATCCGGCTTATGATCATATTCGAATCTAGCCGTTAACAATATGGTCACTTGGGGGCTTCCTGTTCAAACATAGGTCGTATTCGAACCAAAGAGAACATAGCTGTCGATACCCACTTGATTGGCAAATTGCCGAGCTCATTGGGGAGTTTTTCTTGATCATATTTGAATCATAGCTCAACCCCCTTTGGGAACCGACGTGGATCGTATTCGAATCAGCGTCGTTAAACAACTCTTAAGGTCATTTGGGGGCTTCCTGTTCAAACATGGGTCGTATTCGAACCTAAGAGAACATAGCTGTCGGTACCCTCTTGATAGGCAACGCCAAAGCCACTGGGGGCTATATGATCGCATTCGAATCTTAGCTTAACCCCTTTGGGACGGTTCTCTGGTCGTATTCGAACCAGAAGCCCCTAAGTTTTGATCTTTTGGTTTGCAACAAGTTCTTTTGATCATATCAACAGTGTACAAGGGCGGTTCTTACTCCGCCGGCTTAACTTTGATTAACAATGTTGATAGCACACAATAAGCATTATCGATGCTGGTGAACCGGAGTTGAGTCCTCAACCTCATTATTTGGGTTGCATAACCCGGAAGTGTACTTGAAGGCTTGCAGGTATGCTATTATGGTTACCTCGAGGATATAATTGAGAGCCGGTCTTTTATGACTTTGGTTCATATTCCGGGTTATATGTAAAATATATGACTCTCAGTGCGGAAAGCCGCCTAGAGACTTGTGATTTGTTTTCTATGCAGGACAATGAAAGACAGTTCTTTAAACTTAAGGAAAGTAAATGATCAAACATAACCCGGAGGAATATAAAACAGCAGCTTCAACGGAGTTAAGCACTCTACGCGTGCACGATGGCACGACAAAATTAAGTGTTTGTCCTACTCTATTACAGGACTCCCCGAGTCCAAAAGGTGAGGCATTGTTTTTAAGGTGTAACCATGAGCCGCCTAAGAAATCAAGGTGCTTGTTGGGTTGAAGCTCCCGGCTCATCCCTCTCCTCTCCTCCGGCTGTTTCCATGACCTGGAAGGTTGATGATTTCCAGTCAATGCCGCTCAAAGCTTCAAATTGAGCCTCATCATCAATTAACCCGGCCGGGTCAACTTCTGGGGCGAAGGTATGCTTACGAGTCGGAGGGATCAGGCTGACTGCTTCATAGTGTGGAGTTGGGATCCTCTGATTCTCCGCGTCATAGCCCGGCTGATACTTGGTAAGGTCTGTGTCATTCCCAATCAAGGTGGCCACCAGGCACACGCTCTTCACACAGGCGGCGAAGTCTTTCTGGTCAAAGGGGGTACCGTCTTCCTTCAGGCTGGGGTATCCAAGAGCGATGTCGGCCGGGTCTAGCTCCGGTGCCTTGGCCCGGCTCAGAGCAGCTATAGCTCCGGCTCTTGCAGAAGCCCATCTCAGCTCTTGGAAGCGTTGAGGAAGTACGGCAAGCCGCCTGAGTACGTCTGCCAAGTGAGTGGGAACCTCATTGGACAGAGCCACAACGGCTAAAGCACGTTGTGACCCAATGTAGAGTTGCTCCACCAAGGTGTAAACAGCCTTCAGCTTGGTCAGCATGTTCTGATTGAGATTGGAGCTTCTGGGACCTGTATAACAAAGTCAGGTGAGCTGATGGCAATGGTGGGACTTATGAGACATGAATGATGTAAACTTATTTAAAGCTTACAGAGTAACTTACCGAAGATTGCGGAGACCATCTGCGATACATGGCGTTTTAAGCCGGAGAGTTCGGCGGTTCTTTCAGTAAGAGCAGCCTCCGCTTGTTCGGCCCGGCTGAGCAAGGCAGTCTTCTCATCGGCCCAGGCTTTTCTTTCTGTTTCAAATTTTTTCTTCAGTTTTTCTTGTGCAGAGACACTGAACTCAAATTTGGCATTGGCCTTCTGGTCTCATTTTCCTGAGTCTTCAGGCGGGTCTTCGGATCAGAGATTTCCGACTCAAGTTTCTTGCAGGCAGCCTGTACAAGTTCCGGGTTACAGTTTGAGTGATTATCATGCAACATTAAAGTCCCAAGCACTTTGCAAGCAAAGACACTTGGCACTTGGGGGCTAATGTAGGCTGAGAAGCTTTATTTACAGTGCTGGTTCATGAAAATAAGTCCCAAGCACTTTGCAGGCAAAGGTGCTTGGCACTTGGGGGCTAATGGGCAAAGTTGCTCAAGTACTTGATTAAAACATAAGGTAAAAGACCGGTTCACCTAGGCTGTTTAACCCGGCCCTTGAGTGTTACCAGGTAAGCCGGTATTAAGTCTACAACATATTCTATCATAAGTAATAGACTCGGGGGCTAGCATGGTAAGGATGACTATGGAGTAAGCGAGAGAATTATACCTCAGATTTTTGCTGTATCTGCTTCACCATGTCAATTTCCAGGTCCCGGCTGTTGTGCACTTGACCAATATAACCAGCGACAATATCTCCAATGCTCAAGTTAGCATAGTAAGTGATACCCAGTCTGGCCCTGCGGCGCTCCAGCAGTTCTTCCTTAGCAGAGCATCTAGCCAGCACAGTGGGTCTTCCCGGCTCAACAAATTCGGTCCGGGTAATCACCACATCCGGGTCATCGGCCGGTTGAGCTGGGCTGGGAATCTCCGGGTTGTCAGAACCCTCCATGGCTTGTTCTTCAGTTGGAGCGGTGGTTTCTGGAGCTGGTGCAGACAGCGGCTCAGAGGCAGAGGCGTTGGGTTCAGTCAAGACCGGCTCTTCGACCGGGTTACTTTTCTTTGCCCTCTTGCTGAGCTTTGCTTGTGCACTGAAAGTCAAAAGGTTAGTGCAAAAACATGAGTAAGATAAGCTCAAAGTAAGATGATCATCATTACCCGGGTGCGGTCTTGAAAGCCGGCAAGTTAGATTTCATGGAGTCCCCGGAGGAAGGTGAAGTTTCCTGATAGTTTGAATCATAAGAATTGAGTGGTTGACGAGTGACGCCCGCCAAAGGATGAAAAGGATGTAAGTTGGAGATAACCTCGGTCCGGCGCTTCCTTGACGCTTCAGGTAAGCTGGAGGAGAGGTCTGCTTCCTTGTTGGTCCGGGTTTGCCTCCGGCTCTCATGAATCTATCGCTTCAAAAGAAATTGAGGATCTTGATAAGCTAAAGGATGTGAAAATCTTACTTTCTGGGTTACTCTTCGGACTTTCAGCCTTGGTAAGGGCTCCGAGTCGGAGGAAAGTATAGTTACCTCTTCAATCACCGGGTTACTCGCTCCGGTATCATCCTGCTGATAATCAGTGTCAATAAGGTGGGTAAAAACAGACCCAAAAAAACAAAAGAAGAGCCTAAAGAATCAAGGGCTACCTCTGACTCGGAGGTGTCATCCAACTGAAGCAGGTCTGAGGCGCTAGGCTTACTCCCCTTCTTGCGGGGAGCGGCTCTCCTGGCGGCTTTTTAAACCTTCCTGGCTTTTTTAGCAGCCTCATGGTCATACCTGACCTTCCAGAACTTATCATTAGCCTGAAAAATACAACAAGGGTTTCTTGAAGTTAAAGATGAAAATTGTTAAAATAGAAAGTAAGGTGCTCAGATCAGTAGCTTACCGCCGGAGCCGGGTTAGCTTTGCAGAAGGGACTTAAGCATGTCTTCCCGCAATCTGCTAAGCTCTCGTTTAGAAGGGACTTGGTCATGTCATCAACGACGTCCTCAGGTAAGTCGTTGGGGCTGTGCCGAAGAGGATCATCCTTCCGGCCCGTGTAATCACACATTAAGCCGGGGCGGCGGCTTAGAGGAATCACCCGCCAAGCAATCCAGACCCGGACCAGATCAACGCCGTTAAGGCCGTTTCCCAGAAGAGCTTTAATCTTGTTGATGGTGGGGATAAGTGGTTGACGCTCAGCTTGAGATAATTTGTCTGGCAGGGGGTGATTTGACTCCAGGCGCAGGGCACGAAAGCCGGGCAGAGGGTTCTCATCAGCCGGAGAAGTATCCTGGCAGTAGAACCATGTCTGGTTCCAGTCCTTTGGGTGGCTTGGTGGCTCAGCATAAGAAAAGAGGCAATCTCTCTGTCGTTGGATTGAAATTCCGCCAAGTTCCAAGCTAGGCCCGTTGGCACACTCGTTCTGGCGGTTCAGATAAAACAGCTCCCTAAAGAGCAGTAGGCTGGGCTCTTCTCCAAGGTACACCTCACAGAACACTTGGAAGTTACAAATGTTCGACACGGAATTGGGTCCAATGTCTTGAGGTCGCAGATCGAAAAAGTGCAGAACATCTCTGAAGAATTTTGAGCCGGGAGGTGCAAAACCCCGGCTCATGTGATCAGCAAATATAACAACCTCTCCGTCTCTTGGTTGAGGTCTTTCTTCGGACGGGTCAGGGGCACGATAGGACATGACCTCCTTCTTAGGCAGGTAACCCGTCTTCACGAAGTCATCTAAGGTATTATCAGTAACGTTGGATCTCACCCAGTTGCACGTAATGGGTGCCTTGGGAGCCTTGGGCGGCATTGTGAAAGACGGAAGCCTATGACAAAAGAAAGTTTCCGGTTCAAATTTAAGCCGGAGGAAGATTTCAGTTCAGTATTCAAGATGGCGGCTTATGAAGGGGCCTAATGATATATGGATAATTGTGTCGGGTTATCTAAGCCGCTGTGGATATCATAAGTAATTCAAGTTGTTTAAAACTCCATTATGAATGAGCCGTAAATTTCACAAAGCATGGCCTCTTTTAAGCCGGCGATATGAGCCGCCATGGCTAACAGATGCAGTTTTTTGTCTAAGTGTTGCACAAACAAGTTTCACAGATTGCAGGGATTATTTTGGATCAAACGGTCGTTTAGAAAGGAAAAATTTCTAGACCTAAAAACTGATACAGAGAAGTTCATAAGCTCTAAATGAGGTCTTGTTGCGGACAAAGGGGATTTACTAGCATAAAAATGAGTGAGAAACTACTACCGCAGGGAGTCTGTACCGTTTTTGGATCAAAGGGAACTTCGGTGGCGGAACTGTGAAGAAATCGCGATGAACTACGAAGAACACAGAGAACTTGCGAGCTTTAATGCGGATCTAAGGTACGGGACGGCGAGGACTTACTGGTGCTGATGAGCAGCGGAGGCGCGCCGCAGGATTCTGGTCAAGACAGGTTGATGCAGCGGCCTTGGTCGGTGAAGACGAGGTGCGCGGCGGCGGCGGCGGAGCTCGGGCTCTGGAGCGTCAGAGGAGGAAGACGATGGAGGAGAAGAGTGACGAAGGCTTATGGGCCAGGCCTATTTATAAGGGCCGGCTGGTAAATGGGCACGGGAAAAGAGGAGGCGGAAGACATGATTATCTTGCCGCAGAAATGCCTCGATTTTCGGGATGGTCTTTAAAGATGAGATCCGTTGAGATATGACAGAATAAAAAATGAATTTAATGGAAGATGACGTCATGGCGGGTTACCAAGAATCCAGAAGATGACGTCACGGCGGGTTATAACCTTTGCACAAGCAGAAGCCGGAAGATTTTGAAAGATTTTTGAAGATTGACATGAACCGGTTCAAATCAATCTGGGGCCTAATGTTGAGGATATAACCATTAGAGTCACCCGCCCAGGAGGGGCCGAGTTACGTCATAATGATCATCACATGAAGCCCAGTACCAAGCTTGAGGATGGCGGATCAATAATGTGCTTAAGACCCGGAGGCGGCTTAAGGCCCGTAGTGATAACCCGCCGTTATGGCAAGACTTGTAATGAAAGGCAAGAGTAGTTAAGAGTCCGAGCCGGATACTGTTATAAGCCGGCCGGGACTCTGAGAGCCGCGGGGCATCAACCTCTCTATATAAAGGGATGACCCGGCGGCGGTTCAGGACGAGAGACAACAGATCGAGAGCCAGGCATAGCGATTAAGCTCCCTGGTCATCGAAACCCTAAGTAATACCACCTCAACTGGACGTAGGCTTTTACCTTCACCGTAAGGGGCCGAACCAGTATAACCCTCGTGTTCCTTGTTCCGCTTAACCCCTTTAAGCTTCCTAGCTGCGATGGCTCCACGACTAAGTCCTTGCACGAGGACATCTGCCGTGACAATTCCACGACAACCTCGATCTAGGGTTTGCGGGCGCGACTTTCGAGGCAGCAGCGGCTCGTCGGAGAAGTGGCCGGAGAGAGCTCGGGGGAGGCACCGGTGGGTCGGGGCGCCGGATCTGGCGCCGGCGGAGACGACGGCGACCGGCGCGGGCGCGGGCGCGGAACAGCGAGCGGAGGATGGCGGCGCGGGCCAGTGGGGTCGAGGCGGCGGCGGACGGCGACCGGGCGGCGGCGAGCGGAGGCGAGGCGCGGGAGCAGGCGAAGGCGCGCGCGGGCGGCGGCGTACGGGCCGCGGGGGCCGGCCTCGGGCCCGACGGGCTTCGGCGGGGGAAGCGGCGGCGCGACAAGTGGCGCAGCCCGATTGGCTGCGGGCGGCGGCGCGGGTTTGTCCGGCCGAACCGGACACGTCTGGCTGCGGAGAGGGGAAGGGGTTAGGGTTGATCTGCCCGAAAATTCTGGGGGGATCACCTATTTATAGCTAGAGGGAGCTAGGAGACTCCAAATGGAGTGCGGTTTTCGCCCACACGATCGTGATCGAACGACCGAGAGCATGGAGGGGGCTTAGATGGGTTATTGGGCTGTTTGGAGGGGTGTTTGGCTGCAACACACGAAAGGCCTATGCGGTTACCCGGTTAACCGTTGGAGCATCAAACGACCTCCAAATGGAACGAAACTTGACAGGTGGTCTACCGGTGGTGTACCAAGGCCACTTGGCAAGACTTGGTCCATTCCGAGAACGTTTAACAGCCGCTCACGAAAAGAGACAAGAGGGGTGCGCCGGTGCATGTGGGAGTGTCGGATTGCAAAACGGACAACGGGGAAAATGCTCGGATGCATGAGACGAACACGTATGCAAATGAGATGCACATGATGACATGATATGAAATGCATGACATGAACAAAATGCAAAACGAAAGACAAAACCCGACCACGAAGGGAATATCATAACACATAGCCGAAAATGGCAAGAGTTGGAGTTACAAATATGAAAGTTACATCCGGGGTGTTATAGTAGTGCTAACGCTTCCGCTTTCGGTCTACGAGGGTACGTGGACAACACTCTCCCCTCTCGTTGCTATGCATCACCATGATCATGTGTGTGCGTAGGAATTTTTTTGAAATTACTACGTTCCCCAACAGTGGCATCTGAGCCAGGTTTATGCGTAGATGTTATATGCACGAGTAGAACACAAGTGAGTTGTGAGCGATACAAGTCATACTGCTTACCAGCATGTCATACTTTGGTTCGTCGGTATTGTTGGATGAAGTGGTCCGGACCGACATTACGCGTACGCTTACGCGAGTCTGGTTCTACCGACGTGCTTTGAACACAAGTGGCTGGCGGGTGTCAGTTTCTCCAACTTTAGTTGAACCGAGTGTGACTACGCCCGGTCCTTGAGAAGGTTAAAACAGCACTAACTTGACGAACTATCGTTGTGGTTTTGATGCGTAGGTAAGAATGGTTCTTACTCAGCCCATAGCAGCCACGTAAAACTTGCAACAACAAAGTAGAGGACGTCTAACTTGTTTTTGCAGGTCATGTTGTGATGTGATATGGTCAAGGCATGATGCTATATTTTATTGTATGAGATGATCATGTTTTGTAACCGAGTTATTGGCAACTGGCAGGAGCCATATGGTTGTCGCTTTATTGTATGCAATGCAATCGCCCTGTAATTTGCTTTACTTTATCACTAAGCGGTAGCGATAGTCGTAGAAGCAATAGTTGGGGAGACGACAACGATGCTACGATGGAGATCAAGGTGTCGTGCCGGTGACGATGGTGATCATGACGGTGCTTCGGAGATGGAGATCACAAGCACAAGATGATGATGGCCATATCATATCACTTATATTGATTGCACGTGATGTTTATCCTTTATGCATCTTATTTTGCTTTGATTGACGGTAGCATTATAATATGATCTCTCACTAAATTTCAAGATAAAAGTGTTCTCCCTGAGTATGCACCGTTGCCAAAGTTCGTCGTGCTGAGACACCACGTGATGATCAGGTGTGATAAGCTCTACGTTCATCTACAACAGGTGCAAGCCAGTTTTGCACACGCAGAATACTCGGGTTAAACTTGACGAGCCTAGCATATGCAGATATGGCCTCGAAACACTGGAGACCGAAAGGTCGAGCGTGAATCATATAGTAGGTATGATCAACATAGTGATGTTCACCATTAAAAACTACTCCATCTCACATGATGACCGGACATGGTTTAGTTGATTTGGATCACGTGATCATTTAGATGACTAGAGGGATGTCTATCTAACTGAGAGTTCTTAAGTAATATGATTAATTGAACTTTAATTTATCATGAACTTAGTCCTGGTAGTATTAGCATATCTATGTTGTAGATCAATAGCTCGCGTTTAGCTCCCCTGTTTTATTTTTGATATGTTCCTAGAGAAAACTAAGTTGAAAGATGTTAGTAGCAATGATGCGGATTGGATCCGTGATCTGAGGATTATCCTCATTGTTGCACAGAAAAATTATGTCCTTGATGCACCGCTAGGTGACAGACCGATTGCAGGAGCAAATGCAGACGTTATGAACGTTTGGCAAGCTCGATATGATGACTACTTGATAGTTTAGTGCACCATGCTTTATGGCTTAGAATCGGGGCTTCAAAGACGTTTTTGAAACGCCACGGAGCATATGAGATGTTCCAAGAGTTGAAATTAGTATTTCAGACTCATGCCCATGTCGAAAGGTATGAGACCTTTGACAAGTACTTTGCCTACAAGATGGAGGAGAATAGCTCAGCTAGTGAGCATGTGCTCATAATGTCTAAGTACTACAATCACTTGAATCAAGTGGGAGTTAATCTTCCAGATAAGATAGTGATTGACAGAGTTCTCTAGTCACTATCACCAAGTCACTAGAACTTCGTGATGAACTATAATATGCAAGGGATAACGGAAACGATTCTCAAGCTCTTTGTGATGCTGAAATCGACGAAGTTAGAAATCAAGAAAAGCATCAAGTGTTGATGGTTGACAAGACCACTAGTTTCAAGAAAAGGGCAAAGGGAAGAAGGGGAACTTCAAAAAGAACGACAAGCAAGTTGCTACTCAAGTGAAGAAGCCCAAGTCTGGACCTAAGCCTGAGACTAAGTGCTTCTACTGCAAAGGGACTGGTCACTAGAAGTGGAACTACCCCAAGTATTTGGCGGATAAGAAGGATGGCAAAGTGAACAAAGGTATATTTGATATACATGTTATTGATGTGTACTTTACTAGTGTTTATAGCAACCCCTCGGTATTTGATACTGGTTCAGTTGCTAAGAGTAGTAACTCGAAACGGGAGTTGCAGAATGAACAGAAACTAGTTAAGGATGAAGTGACGATGTGTGTTGGAAGTAGTTTCAAGATTGATATGATCATCATCGCACACTCCCTATACTTTCGGGATTAGTGTTGAACCTAAATAAATGTTATTTGGTGTTTGCGTTGAGCATGAATATGATTTGATCATATTTATTGCAATACGTTTATTCATTTAAAGTCAGAGAATAATTGTTGTTATGTTTACATGAATAGAACCTTCGATGGTCAATGAAAATGGTTTGTTGGATCTCGACCGTAGTGATACACATATTCATAATATTGAAGCCAAAAGATGCAAAGTTAATAATGATAGTGCAACTTATTTGTGGCACTGCCGTTTAGTTCATATTGATGTAAAGCGCATGAAGAAACTCCATGATGATGGGCTTTTGGAATCACGTGATTATGAATCACTTGATGCTTGCGAACCATGCCTCATGGGCAAGATGACTAAAACTCCGTTTTCCGGAACAATGGAGTGAGCAACTGACTTATTGGAAATAATACATACTGATGTATGCGGTCCGATGAGTGTTGAGGCTCGCGGTGGGTATCGTTATTTTCTGACCTTCACAGATGATTTGAGCAGATATGGGTATATCTACTTGATGAAACACAAGTCCGAAACATTTGAAAAGTTCAAAGAATTTCAGAGTGAAGTGGAGAATCATCGTAACAAGAAAATAAAAGTTTCTACGATATGATCGCAGAAGTAAAATATTTGAGTTAACGAGTTTGGCCTTCAGTTAAAATAATGTGAACTCACGCCCCCTGGAACACCAAAGTGTAATGATGTGTCCGAACGTCGTAACCGTACTTTATTAGATTGGTGCGATCTATGATGTCTCTTACCGATCTACCACTATCGTTTTAGGGTTATGCATTAGAGACAGCTACATTCACGTTAAATAGGGCACCATCTAAAATCCGTGGAGATGACACCGTATGAACTGTGGTTTGGCGAGAAACCTAAGCTGTCGTTTCTTAAAGTTTGGGACTGCGATGCTTATGTGAAAAAGTTTCAACATGATAAGCTCGAACCCAAATCGGAGAAGTAAATCTTCATAGGATACCCAAAAGAAACTGTTGGGTACACCTTCTATCACAGATCCGAAGGCAAGTTATTCATTGCTGAGAATGGATCCTTTCTAGAGAAGGAGTTTCTTTCGAAAGAAGTGAGTGGGAGGAAAGTAGAACTTGATGAGGTAATTGTACCTTCTCTCGAATTGGAAAGTAGCTCATCACAGAAATCAGTTCCTGTGACTCCTACATCAATTAGTGAGGAAGTTAATGATGATGATCATGTAACTTCAGATCAAGTTACTACCGAACCTCGTAGGTCAACCAGAGTGAGATCCGCACCAGAGTGGTACGGTAATCCTGTTCTGGAGGTCATGTTACTTGACCATGACGAACCTACGAACTATGAGGAAGCGATGATGAGCCCAGATTCCGCAAAATGGCTTGAGGCCATGAAATCTGAGATGGGATCCATGTATGAGAACAAAGTGTGGACTTTGGTTGACTTGCCCGATGATCGGCAAGCCATAGAAAATAAATGGATCTTCAAGAGGAAGACGGACGCTGATAGTAGTGTTACTATCTACAAAGCTAGACTTGTCAAAAAGGGTTTTGACAAAGTTCAAGGAGTTGACTACGATGAGACCTTCTCACTCGTAGCGATGCTTAAGTCTGTCCGAATCATGTTAGCAAATTGCCACATTTTATGAAATCTGGCAAATGGATGTAAAGACTGCATTCCTGAATGGATTTCTGGAAGAAGAGTTGTATATGATGCAACCTGAAGGTTTTATCGATCCAAAGGATGCTAACAAAGTGTGCAAGCTCCAGCGATCCATCTATGAACTGGTGCAAGCATCTCGGAGTTGGAATATATGCTTTGATGAGTTGATCAAAGCATATAGTTTTATACAGACTTGCGGTGAAGCCTGTATTCACAAGAAAGTGAGTGGGAGCACTACAGCATTTCTGATAAATATATGTGAATGACATATCGTTGATCGGAAATAATGTAGAATTTTCGGGAAAGCATAAAAGGAGTATTTGAAAGGATTTTTTCAAATAAAGACCTCGGTGAAGCTGCTTACATATTGAGCATCAAGATCTATAGAGATAGATCAAGACGCTTGATAAGTTTTTTCAATGAGTACATACCTTGACAAGATTTTAAAGTAGTTCAAAATGGAACAGTCAAAGAAAGGAGTTGGTGCCTGTGTTACAAGGTATGAAATTGAGTAAGACTCAAAGCCCGACCACAACAGAAGATAGAAAGAGAATGAAAGTCATTCCCTATGCCTCAGCCATAGGTTCTATAAAGTATGCCATGCTATGTACTAGACCTATTGTATACCCTGCCTTGAGTTTGGCAAGGGAGTACAATAGTGATCTAAGAGTAGATCAATGGACATTGGTCAAAATTATCCTTAGTGGAATAAGGATATGTTTCTCGATTATGGAGGTGACAAAAGGTTCATCGTAAAGGGTTACGTCGATTCAAGTTTTGACACTGATCCAGATGATTCTAAGTCTCAATCTGGATACATATTGAAAGTGGGAGCAATTAGCTAGAGTAGCTCCGTGTAGAGCATTGTTGACATAGAAATTTGCAAAATACATACGGATCTGAATGTGGCAGACCAGTTGACTAAACTTCTCTCACAAGCAAAACATGATCACACCTTAGTACTATTTGGGTGTTAATCACATAGCGATGTGAACTAGATTATTGACTTTAGTAAACCCTTTGGGTGTTGGTCACATGACGATGTGAACTATGGGTGTTAATCACATGGTGATGTGAACTATTGGTGTTAAATCACATGGCAATGTGAACTAGATTATTGACTCTAGTGCAAGTGGGAGACTGAAGGAAATATGCCTTAGAGGCAATAATAAAGTTATTATTTATTTCCTTATTTCATGATAAATGTTTATTATTCATGCTAGAATTGTATTAACCGGAAACTTGATACATGTGTGAATACATAGACAAAAAGAGTGTCACTAGTATGCCTCTACTTGACTAGCTCGTTGAATCAAAGATGGTTAAGTTTCCTAGCCATAGACATGAGTTGTCATTTGATTAACGGGATCACATCATTAGAGAATGATGTGATTGACTTGACCCATTCTGTTAGCTTAGCACTTGATCGTTTAGTATGTTGCTATTGCTTTCTTCATGACTTATACATGTTCCTATGACTATGAGATTATGCAACTCCCGGATACCGGAGGAACACTTTGTGTGCTACCAAACGTCACAAAGTAACTGGGTGATTATAAAGGTGCTCTACAGGTGTCTTCGATGGTGTTTGTTGGGTCGGCGTAGATCGAGATTAGGATTTGTCACTCCGATTGTCGGAGAGGTATCTCTGGGCCCTCTCGGTAATGCACATCACTATAAGCCTTGCAAGCAATGTGACTAATGAGTTAGTTGCGGGATGATGCATTACGAAACGAGTAAAGAGACTTGCCAGTAACAAGATTGAACTAGGTATTGAGATACCGACGATCGAATCTCGGGCAAGTAACATACCGATGACAAAGGGAACAACGTATGTTGTTATGCGGTTTGACCGATAAAGATCTTCGTAGAATATGTGGGAGCCAATATGAGCATCCAGGTTCCGCTATTGGTTATTGACCGGAAACGTGTCTCGGTCATGTCTACATAGTTCTCGAACCCGTAGGGTCCGCACGCTTAACGTTCGGTGACGATTTGTATTATGAGTTTATGTGTTTTGATGTACCGAAGGTAGTTCGGAGTCCCGGATGAGATCGGGGACATGACGAGGAGTCTCGAAATGGTCGAGACGTAAAGATCGATATATTGGACAACTATATTTGGACATTGGAAAGGTTCTGAGTGATTCGGGTATTTTTCGGAGTACCGGGGAGTTACGGGAATTCGCCGGGCAGTATATGGGCCTTATTGGGCTTTAGGGGGAAGAAAGAGAGGAGGCTGCATGCCCCCCAAGGCTTAGTCCGAATTGGACTAGGGGGAGGGGCGGCGCCCCCTCCTTCCTTCTCTTCTCTTTTCCCTTTCCTTCTCTCCTACTCCTACTACTTGGAAGGGCTCCTAGTTCTACTAGGAAAGGGGGAATCCTACTCCCGGTGGGAGTATGACTCCCCTAGGGCGCGCCATAGAGAGGGCCGAACCTCCCCCTCCTCCACTCCTTTATATACGGGGAGGGGGGCACCCCTTGGAGACAACAATTGATCTCTTGATCTCTTAGCCGTGTGCGGTGCTCCCCTCCACCATATTCCACCTCGATCATATCGTAGCGGTGCTTAGGCGAAGCCCTGCGTCGGTAGCATCATCATCACCGTCACCACGCCGTCGTGCTGACGGAACTCTCTCGTGAAGCTCTGCTGGATCGGAGTTCGCGGGACGTCATCAAGCTGAACGTGTGCTGAACTCGGTGGTGCCGTACGTTCGGTACTTGGATCGGTCGGATCGTGAAGACGTACGACCACATCAACCGTGTTGTGCTAACGCTTCCGCTTTCGGTCTACGAGGGTACATGGACAACACTCTCCCCTCTCATTGCTATGCATCACCATGATCATGTGTGTGCGTAGGATTTTTTTTGAAATTACTACGTTCCCCAACAATCCTCTCCCTGCGATCTCGTGCCTTCGTCTCACCGTCGACGATGTTGGAGCGCCAATCAGAGCGCTTGGAGACCACGTTGCCGGAGGAGGGGTCTGCTACCTCTTGAGCACTGCGTTGGTTTTCCCTTGAAGAGGAAAGGGTGATGCAGCAAAGTAGCGTAAGTATTTCCCTCAGTTTTTGAGAACCAAGGTATCAATCCAGTAGGAGGCTACGCGCGAGTCCCTCGCACCTACACAAAACAAATATATCCTCGCAACCAACGCGATAAGGGGTTGCCAATCCCTTCACGGTCACTTATGAGAGTGAGATCTGATAGATATGATAGGATAATATTTTTGGTATTTTTATGATAAAGATGCAAAGTAAAATAAAAGCAAAGTAAAAAAGCAAAGGAAATAACTAAGTGTTGGAAGATTAATATGATGAAGATAGACCCGGGGGCCATAGGTTTCACTAGTGGCTTCTCTCAAGAGCATAAGTATTTTACGGTGGGTGAACGAATTACTGTTGAGCAATTGACAGAATTGAGCATAGTTATGAGAATATCTAGGTATGATCATGTATATAGGCATCACGTCCGAGACAAGTAGACCGACTCCTGCCTGCATCTACTACTATTACTCCACTCATTGACCGCTATCCAGCATGCATCTAGAGTATTAAGTTCATAAAAACAGAGTAACGCCTTAAGCAAGATGACATGATGTAGAGGGATAAATTCATGCAAAATGATAAAAAAACCATCTTGTTATCCTCGATGGCAACAATACAATACGTGCCTTGCTGCCCCTACTGTCACTGGGAAAGGACACCGCAAGATTGAACCCAAAGCTAAGCACTTCTCCCATTGCAAGAAAGATCAATCTAGTAGGCCAAACCAAACTGATAATTCGAAGAGACTTGCAAAGATAACCAATCATACATAAAAGAATTCAGAGAAGATTCAAATATTGTTCATAGATAAACTTGATCATAAACCCACAATTCATCGGTCTCAATAGACACACCGCAAAAAGAAGATTACATCGAATAGATATCCACGAGAGAGGGGGAGAACATTGTATTGAGATCCAAAAAGATAGAAGAAGCCATCTAGCTACTAACTATGGACCCGAAGGTCTGAGGTAAACTACTCACACTTCATCGGAGGGGCTATGGTGATGATGTAGAAGCCATCCGTGATCAATGCCCCCTCCGACGGAGCTCCGGAACAGGCCCCAAGATGGGATCTCGTGGGTACAGAAGGTTGCGGCGGTGGAATTAGGTTTTTGCCTCCGTATCTGATCGTTTGGGGGTACATAGGTATATATAGGAGGAAGGAGTACGTCGGTGGAGCAACAGGGGGCCCACGAGGGTGGAGGGCGTGCCCTGGGGGGGTAGGCCCCCCCCTACCTCATGGCCTCCTCTTTTGTTTCTTGACGTAGGGTCCAAGTCTCCTGGATCATATTCTTCCTAAAAATCACGTTCCTGAAGGTTTCATTCCGTTTGGACTCCGTTTGATATTCCTTTACTGCGAAACTCTGAAATAGGCAAAAAACAGCAATTCTGGGCTGGGCCTCCGGTTAATAGGTTAGTCCCAAAAATAATATAAAAGTGAATAATAAAGCCCAATAATGTCCAAAACAGTAGATAATATAGCATGGAGCAATCAAAAATTATAGATACGTTGGAGACGTATCAAGCATCCCCAAGCTTAATTCCTGCTCATCCTCTAGTAGGTAAATGATAAAAACAGAATTTTTGATGCGGAGTGCTACTTGGCACAATTTCAATGTAATTCTTCTTAATTGTGGTATGAATATTCAGATCCGAAAGATTCAAGAATTTTTTTTAATATTGACATAAAAATAATAATACTTCAAGCATACTAACAAAGCAATTATGTCTTCTCAAAATAACATGGCCAAAGAAAGTTGTCCCTACAAAATCATATAGTCTGGCTATGCTCTATCTTCACCACACAAAGTATTTAAATCATGCACAACCCCGATGACAAGCCAAGCAATTGTTTCATGCTTTTGACGTTCTCAAAAAATTTCAATCTTCACGCAATACATGAGCGTGAGCCATGGACATAGCACTATATGTGGAATAGAATGGTGGTTGTGGAGAAGACAAAAAGGGAGAAGATAGTCTCACATCAACTAGGCGTATCAACGGGCTATGGAGATTCCCATCAATAGATATCAATGTGAGTGAGTAGGGATTGCACTAGAGCTATAAGTATATGAAAGCTCAACAAAAGAAACTAAGTGGGTGTGCATCCAACTCGCTTGCTCACGAAGACCTAGGGCATTTTGAGGAAGCCCATCATTGGAATATACAAGCCAAGTTCTATAATGAAAATTTCCCACTAGTATATGAAAGTGACAAAATGAGAGACTCTCTATCATGAAGATCATGGTGCTACTTTGAAGCACAAGTGTGGTAAAAGGATAGTAACATTGTCCCTTCTCTCTTTTTCTCTCATTTTTTTTATTTGGGCCTTTCTCTTTTTTTATGGCCTCTTATTTTTATTTATTTTTTTCGTCCGGAGTCTCATCCCGACTTGTGGGGGAATCATAGTCCCATCATCCTTTTCCTCACTTGGGACAATGCTCTAAAAATGAAGATCATCACACTTTTATTTTCTTACAACTCACCAATTACAACTCGATACTTAGAACAAAATATGACTCTATATGAATGCCTCCGGCGGTGTACCGGGATATGCAATGAATCAAGAGTGACATGTATGAAAGAATTATGAACGGTGGCTTTGCCACAAATACGATGTCAACTACATGATCATGCTAAGCAATATGACAATGATGGAGCGTGTCATAATAAACGGAACGGTGGAAAGTTGCATGGCAATATATCTCGGAATGGCTATGGAAATGCCATGATAGGTAGGTATGGTGGCTGTTTTGAGGAAGGTTTATGGTGGGTGTATGATACCGGCGAAAAGTGCACGGTATTAGAGAGGCTAGCAATGGTGGAAGGAGGAAGGGTGCGTATAATCCATGGACTCAACATTAGTCATAAAGAACTCATATAATTATTGCAAAAATCTACAAGTTATCAAAGCAAAGTATTACATGCATGCTCCTAGGGGGGATAGATTGGTAGGAAAAGACCATCGCTCGTCCCCGACCGCCACTCATAAGGAAGACAATCAATAAATAAATCATGCTCCGACTTCATCACATAACAGTTCACCATACATGCATGCTACGGGAATCACAAACTTTAACACAAGTATTTCTGAAATTCACAACTACTCAACTAGCATGACTCTAATATCACCATCTTTATATCTCAAAACAATTATCAAGCATCAAACTTTCCTTAGTATTCAACACACTCATAAGAAAGTTTTTACTAATCTTGAATACCAAGCATATTAGGATTATTTAAGCAAATTACCATGCTATTTAAGACTCTCAAAATAATCTAAGTGAAGCATGAGATATCAATAGTTTCTATAAAACAAATCCACCACCGTGCTCTAAAAGATATAAGTGAAGCACTAGAGCAAAACTATATAACTCAAAAGATATAAGCGAAGCACATAGAGTATTCTAACAAATTCCAAATCATATATGGCTCTCTCAAAAGGTGTGTACAGCAAGGATGATTGTGGTGAACTAAAAAGCAAAGACTCGAATCATACAAGACGCTCCAAGCAAAACACATATCATGTGGTGAATAAAAATATAGCTCCAAGTAAAGTTACCGATGGAAGTAGACGAAAGAGGGGATGCCTTCCGGGGCATCCCCAAGCTTTGGCTTTATGGTGTCCTTAGATTATCTTGGGGGTGCCATGGGCATCCCCAAGCTTAGGCTCTTGCCACTCCCTGTTCCATAATCCATCAAATCTTTTTCACCCAAAACTTGAAAACTTCACAACACAAAACTCAACAGAAAATCTCGTAAGCTCCGTTAGCGAAAGAAAACAAAAGACCACTTCAAGGTACTGTAATGAACTCATTCTTTATTTATATTGGTGTTAAACCTACTGTATTCCAACTTCTCTATGGTTTATAAACTATTTTACTAGCCATAGATTCATCAAAATAAGCAAACAACACACGAAAAACAGAATCTGTCAAAAACAGAACAGTCTGTAGTAATCTGTAACTAACGCAAACTTCTGGAACTCCAAAAAGTCATCCAAAATAGGTAGACCTAGACAATTTGTTTATTGATCAGCAGCAATTGGAATCACTATTTTATCACGTTCTGGTGATTTTTAACAATTATTTTCGTGAACAGAAAGTTTCTGGAAATTACAGCAAGATCAAATAACTATCATCCAAGAAGATCCTATAGGTTTAACTTGGCACAAACACTAATTAAAACATTAAAACACATCTAACCAGGGGCTAGATCAAAGATTTATTCCTAAACAGAAGCAAAAGCAAAAAAACTAAAAATAAAATTGGGTTGCCTCCCAACAAGCGCTATCGTTTAACGCCCCTAGCTAGGCATAAAAGCAAGGATAGATCTAGGTATTGCCATCTTTGGTAGGCAATCCATAAGTGGCTCTCATAATAGATTCATATGGTAATTTTATTTTCTTCCTAGGGAAGTGTTCCATGCCTTTCTTTAATGGAAATTGGAATCTAATATTCCCTTCCTTCATATCAATAATTGCACCAATCGTTCTAAGGAAAGGTCTACCAAGAATAATAGGACATGAAGGATTGCAATCTATATCGAGAACAATAAAATCTACGGGCACATAGTTCCTATTTGCAACAATAAGAACATCATTAATTCTTCCCATAGGTTTCTTAATAATGGAACGCAAGGTGCAAGTTTAGAGAGCAATCATCAAAATCACGGAAATCTAGGAAATCGCACAAAGTTTTGGGAATAGTGGAAACACTAGCACCCAAATCACATAAAGCATAGAACTCATGATCCTTAATCTTAATTTTAATAGTAGGTTCCCACTCATCATAAAGTTTTCTAGGGATAGAAACTTCCAACTCAAGTTTTTCTTCATAAGATTGCATCAAGGCATCAACGATATGTTTGGTAAAAGCTTTATTTTGACTATAAGCATTAGGAGAATTTAGCACGGATTGCAACAAGGAAATACAATCTATCAAAGAGCAATTATCATAATTAAATTCCTTGAAATCCAAAATAGTGGGTTTATTAGCATCTAGGGTTTTGATTTCTTCAATCCCACTTTTATCAATTTTAGCATCAAGATCTAAAAACTCCGAATTTTTGGAACGCCTTCTAGGTAAAGGTGGATCATATTCAGTCTCATCATTATCAAGATTCATATTGCAAAACAAAGATTTAATAGGGGACACATCAATAACTTTTAGATCTTCATCTTTATTTTCATAGAAATTTGAAGAACACGCTTTCATAAAGCAATCTTTCTTAGCACGCATCCTAGCGGTTCTTTATTTGCATTCATCAATGGAAATTCTCATGGCTTTGAGAGACTCATTGATATCATGCTTAGGAGGAATAGATCTAAGCTTTAAAGAATCAACATCAAGGGAAATTATATCAACGTTCCTAGCCAATTCATCAACTTAAGCAATTTCTCTTCAAGCAAAGCATTGAAATTCTTTTGCGAATTCATAAATTCCTTAACACTAGTCTCAAATTCAGAGGGAATCTTATTAAAATTTCCATAAGATTTGTTGTAGGAATTACCATAATTATTAGAGGAATTGGTAGGATAAGGCTAAAGTTTCCTCTATACGCATTGTTACCAAAATTATTCCTACCAAAAAAATTCACATCCATAGATTCATTATTATTCTCAATCAAAGTAGACAAAGGCATATCATTAGGATCAGAAGAAACACTCTTAGCAGCAAATAATTTCATAAGTTCATCCATCTTTCCACTCAAAACATTAATTTCTTCTATTGCATGCACTTCTTTATTAGTAGATTTTTTGGTGTGCCATTGAGAATAATTAACCATAATATTATCTAGGAGTTTAGTAGCTTCTCCTAAAGTGATTTCCATAAAAGTGCCTCCCGCGGCCGAATCTAAAAGATTTCTAGAAGCAAAATTCAATCCGGCATAATATTTTTGTATAATCATCCACAAATTCAAACCATGAGTAGGGCAATTACGTATCATTAATTTCATCCTCTCCCAAGCTTGTGCAACATGTTCATGATCAAGTTGCTTAAAATTCATAATATCGTTTCTAAGAGAGATGATCTTAGCGGGAGGAAAATACTTAGAGATAAAAGCATCTTTGCACTTGTTCCAAGAATCAATACTATTTTTAGGCAAAGACGAAAACCAAGCTTTAGCACAATCTCTAAGCGAAAAAGGAAATATCTTCAATTTAACAATATCATTGTCAACATCTTTCTTCTTTTGCATATCACATAAATCAACGAAGCTATTTAGATGAGTAGCGGCATCTTCACTAGGAAGGCCGGCGAATTGATCTTTCATGACAAGATTCAACAAAGCAGCATTGATTTCACAAGATTCAGTATTGGTTAGAGGAGCAATCGGAGTGCTAAGGAAATCATTATTGTTGGTATTGGTAAAGTCACATAATTTGGTATTATCTTGAGCCATCGTGACAAGCAAGCAATCCAACACACGAGCAAACAAGAAGCAAGCGAAAAAGAGGCGAACGAAAAAGAGAGGGCGAATAAAATGGCAAGGGTGAAGTGGGGGAGAGGAAAACGAGAGGCAAATGGCAAATAATGTAATGCGGGAGATAAGGGATTGTGATGGGTACTTGGTATGTTGACTTTTGCGTAGACCTCAACGGCAACGGCGCCAGAAATCCTTCTTGCTACCTCTTGAGCACCGCGTTGGTTTTCCCTTGAAGAGGAAAGGGTGATGCAGCAAGTCCCTCGCACCCACACAAAACAAATAAATCCTCGCAACCAACGCGATAAGGGGTTGTCAATCCCTTCACCGTCACTTACGAGAGTGAGATCTGATAGATATGATAGGATAATATTTTTGGTATTTTTATGATAAAGATGCAAAGTAAAATAAAAGCAAAGGAAATAACTAAGTGTTGGAAGATTAATATGATGAAGATAGACCCGGGGGCCATAGGTTTCACTAGTGGCTTCTCTCAAGAGCATAAGTATTTTACGGTGGGTGAACGAATTACTGTTGAGCAATTGACAGAATTGAGCATAGTTATGAGAATATCTAGGTATGATCATGTATATAGGCATCACGTCCGAGACAAGTAGACCGACTCCTGCCTGCATCTACTACTATTACTCCACTCATCGACCGCTATCCAGCATGCATCTAGAGTATTAAGTTCATAAAAACAGAGTAACACCTTAAGCAAGATGACATGATGTAGAGGGATAAATTCATGCAATATGATAAAAACCCCATCTTGTTATCCTCGATGGCAACAATACAATACGTGCCTTGCTGCCCCTACTGTCACTGGGAAAGGACACCGCAAGATTGAACCCAAAGCTAAGCACTTCTCCCATTGCAAGAAAGATCAATCTAGTAGGCCAAACCAAACTGATAATTCGAAGAGACTTGCAAAGATAACCAATAATACATAAAAGAATTCAGAGAAGATTCAAATATTGTTCATAGATAAACTTGATCATAAACCCACAATTCATCGGTCTCAACAAACACACCGCAAAAAGAAGATTACATCGAACAGATATCCACGAGAGAGGGGGAGAACATTGTATTGAGATCCAAAAAGAGAGAAGAAGCCATCTAGCTACTAACTATGGACCCGAAGGTCTGAGGTAAACTACTCACACTTCATCGGAGGGGCTATGGTGATGATGTAGAAGCCCTCCGTGATCGATGCCCCCTCCGGCGGAGCTCCGGAACAGGCCCCAAGATGGCATCTTGTGGGTACAGAAGGTTGCGGCGGTGGAATTAGGTTTTTGGCTCCGTATCTGATCGTTTGGGGGTACGTAGGTATATATAGGAGGAAGGAGTACGTCGGTGGAGCAACAGGGGGCCCACGAGGGTGGAGGGCACGCCCTGGGGGGTAGGCGCGCCCCCTACCTCGTGGCCTCCTCTTTTGTTTCTTGACGTAGGGTCCAAGTCTCCTGGATCATATTCTTCCTAAAAATCATGTTCCCGAAGGTTTCATTCCGTTTGGACTCCGTTTGATATTCCTTTTCTGCGAAACTCTGAAATAGGCAAAAAAACAGCAATTCTGGGCTAGGCCTCTGGTTAATAGGTTAGTCCCAAAAATAATATAAAAGTGAATAATAAAGCCCAATAATGTCCAAAACAGTAGATAATATAGCATGGAGCAATAAAAAATTATAGATACATTGGAGACGTATCAGGGTCTTCATGGATGTCCAAGTGGACAAGCACCCGCTGCTCCAGGCCACGCCGCCCATATACCGGGTCCCCACCGTTGCGCGCCGGGAGGGTAATCTAGTATAGCCTTGGAATCTTGCTCGGGCATGGCGTCCATGCCCAGACAGCGAGCACTTTTGTTTCCATCTTGCGTTTGGACCCCGGCTCGATGTAGTCGATCGAACACCCGGAGCCGATGGCATTGGCCATGGCCTGCTCTTCCCAAGCATACAGAGGCAGGCCTTCAAGGCATAGCCTAACGTGGTGCCGAAGATCAACATGCTCCGCATGTGCCTCCAACCGCCAGGCACGGAGATGCAGCTTGTTGCTGCCGAACGGGAACTCGCGGCGGGAAGCGGCGATGGCAGCATGGTGTTGATGAATGAAGCGTACAAGGAATTGCTCGGGGTAGTGGTAGACGACGACGTCTGGCGTGAGCGCCCTGATCTTGTTAGCGATGAGAGCGGCCACCTCGTCGGTGGTGGCAGTCTGGTCCCGGTCGAACCACGCCACCGCCCCATGGGACTCGAGCAGCGCCACCTCCAGCTGCATCGACGCGGTGTTGTGGATGATGGAGAACACCTCCGGGCGAACAGAGTGGTCTCCGGTCCAGGTCGGAGCAGGGGCTTGAGCAGGGAGAGCCATGGCAGAGCTCAGGGGCGGAGGCGGCGGCAGCGTTGTGGCAGCGGCCAGCGGGCGAGCCGGGGGCGATGGCCTTTCGGCGCTGGGAGCGCCTGGACGGAGGTGAGGGCGCGGCCTGTAGGAGCAGCCACGAGCCCAGTGGCCGGAGCGGAAGCACCGCCGGCAGGTGACTGGGTTGAGGCAGCGAGCAGCACGGTGACGCGAGGAGAGGCAGTGAAAACAGAGGCCTTTTATCCACGCAGGAGGGGGCGGGCACGCAGTTAAAGCCCCGGCAGGAGCGGGAGAGGCCGGAGGGTGCGGCCGACGATGCCTGACCTCCACCCAGGGCTCCGTCCTCTCCGCCTCGAGCCCCGTGGCCGGCGCGCCGCGCGAGAGTGAATGCGCTGCCGTCCCATCGAGTGCCGCCGTCCCATCCTGAGCCGCGGGCGGCCAAAAGCAGTCAAGCCATCCCGCGATGCCCCGGCCATCAATGCCTGCCGAGCTGGCCGAGCAGCACCCAACAGCCGCATTGATGGTGGGTGGGGGGAGACCAGCGTTGCCCAGCATCTCGGGAGGGGTCTCCAGGACACATGCAAGGTCGTCCACAGCGCCCAACGGGCGCCCAGGTGGCGGAGGGGGCGGCGTGGCGATACCCCAATCCAGATCGGCGGCCGCCCGGTCTGAGGCCGCGGGGCGCTGCAGGGCAGGAAACTCCCAGACCAGCGCAGGGGAGGGGCGGTGGTGCCCGGCCAGGAGCGTAGGGTGCAGGAGGACTGAGGTGGCCGACGGCGCCGGAGTGAGCGCCGCCGGTATGGGCCAGTGTGTCGTAGGGAGGGAGGGGTCGGGAGCGGACATAGTCCGTCAGTATCGTATAGGGGGTCCTTTTTAAGAGCACCATAGCCGCTCAATTAATTGCACGTTATACCATTTACTGTAGCACTTTGATTCTTGAATTATTTGAAAAAACATTTCCTTAATGTAAACAAAAAACTGTCGAAATCATTAATTAAGGAGTACTCGTTGCAAAGAACACTCAACTTTCCTAGGTCGGAACAAGTGGCGCACATGCAGCGCGCCACTTGTCGCAACCCGGAAGTTTTCCTTTTTTTCGTAGATTCGTTTATTCAAAACGTTTTATCTCTTAAGCTGTGCGTCCAAATCTCGAACCGTTTTCAGCATTGGATTCCTCGAGATCTTCAAAACTAGATCCCATGTTGATAGGTTTTGACGAACTTTTTTTCACAAAAAAACCGGACGAAAAAGCCGAACGGGGAGCACGGTTTTTTCCCTTTTCGAAAGAGGCACGCCCGTGCCTCTCGCGAAATCACAACCGTGCCTCTTGTGGAAAAAAAACTGTGACTCTCGTGGAAGGAAAAAAACAGAAAACGCATTTTTTTCGTTTCCGAGAGGCACAGCCGTGACTCTCGCGAAAGCACAACCGTGCCTCTCGCGAAAGCAAAATCGTGACTCCCGCGAAAGAGAAAAAAACAGAAAACGCGTATTTTTCCCTTTCCGAGAGGCACGGCCGTGACTCTCACGAAAGCAAAACCGTGACTCTGGCGAAAAAAACAGAAAACGTCCTGTTTCCGAAAGGCACGGCCGTGACTCTCGCTAAAGCACAACCGTGCCTCTCGCGGAAGAAGTACCGTGACTTTCACGAAAGAAAAAAAAACGCGTTTTTTTCGTTCTAAACATTTTTTTTGAATTTTTTTTGATCGAAAAACTAAGGAAGACCGGAGGAAAACCAAAATGTCGAAAAAACCCAAAATAAAACCGTTTAAAAAGCCGAAAACGTGTGCGGAAAAATAAAATAAAAAATAAAATCCAGAGGGAGCGTCCAGAGCACGACACGTGACGAATGGCTGAGAGCGCCACGCCAAGTGGCGCTGATCGTTGCGAGGCTCCCGAAGGAGGGCTCGTTAACTAATTGCTGTCAAAAACTGTAAGTGCACAGATTTTTCACTGTGTTACGCTAATGGGCCGGCCCAGATGGAGTCGCGGCTGTGCGTCCGCTCGGCAATTCGCCGCAGCAAGCGGCGCATAGGAACTCCCGTCTGAGAGCGCCGGTTTTGATTACTGGCGCTCGAAGGTGCAGCTATTGGGCCGGCCTAGCGTTACTTCGTTCACTCCCGGGCAGCACGGAAAAAATAACCCAAAAAGCAGCGAACTGGAGGATCGAACTCGGGCCATGATTGTTAGTACGTACGAGTATGGCTAACCACCACAGCCACTTAGATCTAGCGACTACTTACAGGGGGTCCTTTTTAAGAGCACCATAGCCGCTCAATTAATTGCACGTTATACCATTTATTGTAGCACTTTGACTCTTGAATTATTTGAAAAAACATTTCCTTAATGTAAACAAAAAACTGTAAGTTCACAGATTTAAAAAAAAGTTCGTGTATTGAGATAAAAAGCATGAATACCAAAAAAGCCCATGAATTCAAAGAGTTCTTGAAAATGAAAAAGTACACTAATTTTGGAAAAGTTCATCAATTTGAAAAAACATCCATCAAGTTTGAAAAATGTTCACGAACTTTTTTGAAAAAATATCTCAAAGTTTGAATTTGAAAAAACAAATCATCAAATTTGAAAAGTTTCATCAAAATGAAAAAAGTTCATTGAATTTCAAATAAGTTCATCAAGTTGGGAAAAAAGCTCATCGATTTTTCAAAAAAAAATGAATTTAAAAAAATCATTGAATTTGAAAAAGGTTCATTGTGTTCGGAAAAAGTTCATCGAATTTGCAATAAGTTCATCAAATTTGAGAAAGTTAATCGAGTCTGAGAAAAATCGTCAAATTCGAAAAAAGTTCATTAAATTTCAAAAAAGCTCATCAAATTTGAAATAAGTTCATTGAATTTGAAGAAAAAAATCATCGAATTTGAAATTAGTTTATCGAATTTGAAAAAAATTCATTGAATTTGAGAAAAAATCATCAAATTGAAAAACAAATCATCAAATTTGTAATAAGTTCATCAAATTTGAGAAAAGTTCATCGAGTTTGAGAAAAAATCATCAAATTCGAAAAAAGTTCATCAAATTCGAATTCAAAAAAAGTTCATTGAATTTGTAAAAATTTCATCAAATTTCAAATAGTGTTCATAGGTTTTTGAAAAATAGTTCACGCATTTAGCAAAAGTGAAAAGAAAAAAGAATGAACTGGACCTTTCAAAAAAGAGAGAAAAGAAGGAAAAAAAGGAGGAAAGAACAAAAGAGCAAAGAAGATGCAAATAATCGCATCAGATGTCTATGGCTGGTTGGTTACTGCGTCGTAGAATAAGTGAAGACGCCGCGGGTCCGAATCCCTCTCACGCGTGTTGCTTTTTGGTGGAATAAAGCTGGAAAAAAAGGGTAGGTGGGCCGAGCCCAAGTCGCTTGAGGGGTATGCGCCCGATTACGAAATGGCTGTAAACGGGAGCTGAGGGCGCCGTTTAGGAATTACCGCTCATATGTGCCGCTCTCTGCGGCAGGTTGTCGCCCGCACGCACAGGCGGATCCTCTATTGGGCCGGCCCATGAAGCTAGCAGCGGGCTATAGAGCAAGCTTGTAGCACTGTACAAAATAGAAACCTACCAGTCCAGCTAGCCAGCGTTAATGCTACAAAGCAGCGCTAAAACTTAAAGAACACATTACAGCACAGTCCAGAATATTTTTAAAATTTCCAAAGCAAAACATCTTTCTCTGAAAAAAAATTTGGAAGTTTTATGAAACGGGTTCACCTCTCAAATTTGTTACCAAATTAATAAAATGATACTTCAAATTCCAACGCAAACATTTTTCCAAAACAGGAACATTAAAAATTCCAACAAAACCAATAGAAACATTTTTGAAAGTTGGCAAACCATTTTTTTCCTTGTCCTAAATAATTTCGAAAACACAAATATTTCGAAATTTCAGAACAATTTCTGAAAAGGTGGAACATATTTTCAAACTCCCAATAAAAATTGAAGACACGAATATTTTTTCAAATTGGCGAACAATTTTTGAAAGGGGCACATTTTTCAAAACCTTGGAAAAAAGAGATTGTGAACATTTAAAGATGTTTCTGAATTTTTTTGGAAACAGGACAATTTTTGAAATTCGTAAACAATGTTTGAAAAATACAAACATTTTATGAATTTATGAAGAAAAGTCCAAAAATACAAATGTCTTTTGAAATTCGGAACAATTTTTCAAATTTCTGAACAACTTTTGGAAAAGGTGAACATTGTTTCAAACTCCCAAAAACAATCAAAGACGCGAACATTTTTTTTTTAATTTGCAAACAATTTTTACAATTGAATCTTTTTTCGAAATCTTGAAAAAAAGGTTTCGATTAAAGAAAAAATATGATTTTTTTCCAAACAAAAACAATTGTTGAACAACATTTAAAAAATAGGAAGATTTTATAATTTATGAACAAAATTTGAAAATTCGATTTTTTTCAAAAAATTTAGAAGATTTTTTGAAAACGTGACAAACAAACTGAAAAATAAGAAAAAACGAACAACGAAAAGGAAAAATAAATAGTAATAGAAAATGAAGAAAGGAAACAGAAACAGAAAAAAAGGAAACAAAAACTGGAAAAGGAAAAGGAAAAACGAAAAATACAAAACAAGAAACGGAAAACCAGAAAAAAAATATATAAAGAAAAACCGGTTCATGGCCTTCTAGAAGGCTCCAAAAACCGGTTGAAAGAGGTGCTATGCTACGCTAAAATAGGCCGGCCCATCACAGACCGCTCACCTTGCTCGGGTGTGCGTTTGGTTGACAGTTTGCCGCAACGAGTAGCAGATAGGATTTTCCTATCTTAATGGGTTTGGAGCTGCATAAACTGACCTATCCTTTCTTTGCTATTCTCTGAACATAGTTCTGCATTCAGCTTTGCTGCTGAGTTATGCTCACTTGTGGTTGGGGCGCCACCTTGTGGCGCCGCTTAAGATGAAGTTGTGCGCATATTTTTATTTAGAAAAATACATAGAGTCCTCGCCTCCGTCTAAAAAAATATCTCAGAAAAAAATCTTCATCTTCATCTAAAAAAAAGTAAAAAAAAAATACCACCGCAACCAATCAGCGAGTATCACTTTGCATAACCCTCCATTTAAAAAATATCAGAAGTCCTCGTCTTCATTTAAAAACAAGTACATTTAAAAAATAATCCACATCTTCATCTAAAAAAAATACCAAAAGATTTCTCACCGCGGCCAACCAGCTTGCGCCACATGGCATAGCTGGTTGGCCGCCCTTCACGCGTAGCTTAATGGGTTTAATGTTGTTTTTCTTATCTTCTTGGCATACGCTGCAATTGTTAGTGTAAGAGGTTTATGGGGAATTCTCTTTCTACACGACTACACTAGATATGTTCCTTTTTCCTTCCAAAAGGTATTTTGAGCATCTACAGCTGGACTTCACAAATTTGACCCTTACGTCCACACAGGCGTGTCTGCGAACATTCTTATCGTTTGCAGCTGCCCCCTCATATCCGGTCCTGAAATCCATGCACTACCTAGATCATCAGCAAAACAATCATAGAAAGAAACAAACATAGATAAAATTCGCGCACATAGCAAAAGTTCATCGCCAGACATGTACAACAGGACCAAAAGAGGCAATTCATCACCGAACACTAGATAGGATACTAGAATTAAACAGAGGGGCGCCGAACTTCACCATTTCTGCGCCGGGCCCTTGCGGTCACCAGAGCGGCATTAGTTGTCCTCCGTGAAGGTGTCCGCGGTTGGAGGGGTGTCGTCGTTGTCCATGCTCTTCGCACCGCTGTCATTGGAGGAGGGTGAGATGAAGCCTGCGAGACGGCGGGCGGCACAGTGCTGCTCCTACGCCATCTAGATCGCTTTCGCGTCGCCGGCCACCCTCTTCGTAGCCTGCTCGGACTCCTCGATGCTGAGCCAGAGCGCTTTCGCGATCTTGCGGCAAAATATGCTAACTAGATTATTGACTCTAGTGCAAGTGGGAGACTGTTGAAAATATACCCTAGAGGCAATAGTAGTGTATTATTATGTTTCCATATTCATAATTAATAGTTTATATTCTATGTTATAACTGCTATGATCCTGGAATATGCGATTCAGTGAAAAACTCATATGCGCGTGTGGAATATTAGACGGTAAAACATTATCCCCAGTCTCGCCTCTAACACTAGCTCAAGTGTTATTCGTGATCATGTTTTCCAGATCTTAGGATATTGTTAAATGTATGAGTTTCTATCTGTTTCCACGCCCTTTTCTTGAGAGTCCTAAAACAACATTGAGAATATGACATTGAAAGAACGATCATATTAAATCGACCCAAACTTGTTTGTTATATTTTGAGGTAATATCGTCAGAAGTCAATTGTTATAACACGGAGTGTTAACGTGTGCTTAAGTTTCTTAGACCATGAGAGTATTGTAGTCACTTCTTACAGTACAGAGGACTTTGGGGCTGCTCAAACGTCATTTGTAACACGGTAATCATAAGGACAACTTACAGGTTCATCGGAAAGCTTGACAAGGGACTAGATAGCTCAAGAGTGAGATTTGCTCCTCCGACGATGGAGAGATATTCTTATAGCCCTCTCGGTGTTATGGCATCCATCATCGTCTGGCCATACATAGGTGACTAAGTCACAGGGATGCCGGAACATGTCAACGAGAAAGAAGAACGAAACTGGTAACCAAGAGACTGGTATAGTGAGCATGTGTACGACTCAAGAGGATACCAATATATCTCACATCGGGTTTTATAAAGTATCGTGAAGCAAAGGGAATGGCACATGATAACCAAAGGTTCACTCGATATTCATGTACTCATAGGGATCGATACGGATGTGCATGTTCCGCTATCGGTCATTGAACGAAAGGGGTTTTGTTCATGTCTATGTTTTACCAAACCTGCACGGTCACAAGTATAAGGTAATCATGATTTATTGAGTGTTAGTAGGACAGGAGTAATGAAAAATATTTATGAGATAGTTTTATTAATATTCAAAATAGTTTCAAGAGGAACCAGAAGCGTTTCAGGGTCACCGGGAGGGTTTCGGAGTTTACCGGGCAATACAGATAATATGTGGGCGGAAAATGTTTCCGGAGATGTTAAATTAATAATAAAAGGCTCAAATAATAGTTAAGAGGTTTTTATATTTAATTAAATATCAATGGGCCTTAGAAGGCCAAGTGGTGGAAAGATATTGGGCCACTTGGGCCCACTAGTGGAGGCGCCCCTTAGCTTCTTGGAGGAAGGCCGAATTGGCGAAATCACCAATTGAGAAGTACTCCTTCCAAAGACCACTTCCACCTTCCCAGGCCATGATAAGTGGCGTGCTGCATGTGCGTCACTTGTCACAACATGTGAGTTTTCCCCTTTTTTAGATCCATTTATTCAAATCGATTTATCTCTTAAACCGTGCATCCAAATCCTGAACCGCTTTTGCCGTTGATTCCTCACGTCAAGATCTTCAAAACTAGATCCATGTTGGTAGGTTTTGACGAACTTTTTCTTCATGAAAAAACTGGATCGGGAGCACTTTTTTTCCTTTCCGAAAGCCGTTTCCGAGAGACACGGCCGTGCCTCTCGCAAAAGCAAAACTGTGCCTCTCGAGAAAGCAAGATTATGCCTCTCGAGGAAAAAAAACAGAAAACACTTTTTTTCGTTTTCGAGAGGCACGGCCGTGCCTCTCACGGAAGGAAAAAAACGTGTTTTTTTCATTTTCGAGAGGCCTCTCGCGGAAGCAAAACAGTGCCTCTCGTGAAAAAAATACGTTTTTTCTCATTTCCGAAAGGCACGGCCGTGCCTCTCACGGAAGCGAAACCATGTCTCTTGCGGAAGCAAAACCATGCCTTTCAAAAAAGAAAAAAAGATGAAAACATGTTTTTTCGCGTAAAAAAATTTATATTTTTTTGTCCAAAAGCTAAGAAAGACTGGCGAAAAGCCAAAAACACCCGGGGAAAACCCCATCTAAAAAGCCAAAAACGTGTCAAAAAATTCATAAGGAAGCGTCTAAAGCGTGACACGTGAGGGTGGCGCGCTCTCAGCCCATCCCCAACTGACCCTTGGGGAGGTTGGGAACGAGCGCTCTTTACTTAGTTGCTCTCCTGAATTGGAGGGGAACTCCCCCTCCTTGGCCGACCAAGGGGGAAGGCATCCTTTCCCCCTTGTGGCGCCCCCTCCCCTCTCTGCCAACATATATATACTAGTGGTTTTGGCCACTTTTGATACACAAGTTTTGGAGCCTCCTCTAGTTTTCTATTTCTAGTTGGTCCTAGTTGATCAATTTGAGCTAGACCTAGATTCTCTAACATCATAATTAGAAGTCCAGTGTCATTCTAATCTCCTCTCTCTAATTCTCCGACGACTATAAGTTCTGGACGGTGAAGTGCTGCCGGATCGTGAAGACCGTACGCTTGCAACTCGTAGGGAGGCCGTGTTTTTGACCTTCCGATCGAGGGACTGTTCGTGGGATCGTTCATCTATAGTTCAACGAACTCCAAGTATGATTTACACTGACGCGTATTCTTCCGCTGCAACTCAGAGTCAGTAACGATCTGATTCAAACCATTTATCGCATCTTCATAGTGTTTCTGGTGATTGTAGGGTGATTTCTTTTTTTGTTTTCTACTACTTTTCTCAACACTAACAGCATTCCATACTTTCATATGTTCACAAAAGGGTAGCAAAAAAGTTTTTGAACATGGAGTTTCCTCACTTGGGTGCATATGCACCTAGGGCAAACAATAGGGAAAAAGTTCAAAAAAATATCAACTGTTTTTGAAAACAACACTGTTGAATGTTTTACCAAGATGCAAAATTTTGTGGTGAAAAAACCATTCGTGAAGGTCTGGGCAAAACCACGAAAATGATGTTCCCAAAATTGCAACTTTTTGAAAGCACTTTGTAACGTTAATTTTGTTTTTCTGTCCAGACCTCCACAGATGTTTTTTCATCACGAAACTTTGCATGTTAGTAAAACATTCAACAATGTTTATCTAAAAAAAAATCAGAAACTTTCAAAAGGTGTAATACTCCAGTGGAAGCGACGAGGCACGAACCAAACTAAACCATCAGCCATTGGCATGACGCTCCGGTGCAACGAAACTTTCAGCCCACGAAGCAGCCGAGCACTGCAACCATTCACCCCTTCCACACGAAGGTTGAAACATATCATCACTTTATCCAGCCTCAACATAAGTCAACTTTCGCCAAGTTTAGAACAACAACAAATTTCATCTGTATATAACAGGGGTATAAAACGAACTAGGGGAACAACCAGTACGAATAAACCCTAAGAGAATCCAACAGCATCAGATCAAGACCAACAAGGTGGGCTAGCTGCAGAACGAGCCAGCCGCATTCTTTTCAGTATATGTCGACTGGGAGAGAGAACCCTTTCATCTTTCGAGGACCTCTTCCCAGGGCAAGGCGCAACCCTCCTGGCGCATCAGGCGATCGCCGGGCACAACATGGTGCGCTCAAGACTTTGGCCGCCCATAGGTTATCACCATCACATACTCTCCCCCAGAGGAGCCTACCGACGTCTGTAAATGGCGCGACGGGCCAACCCTCAGCCACCTATCCATCAGGTTGTGCACCGGTTGTATGGGGTTTATTGACTGCCCACAGCAGCTCAGTTCAACCTGTAAACACCAAGATCAGGTACTGTTCAGACAAGCTGTGGTTCTGGGCTCAAGAAGAATAGACTTAGATGCATAGCTATAGCAGCAGTAAGGTGATAAGAAATGCTGGTAAACATCAGGTGAGTTTGGACTTCTACTTCTAAGATGAAACTTCTAAATTTAAGAGCAAGCCAAAGCTGATTCCACTTTACAATAATGTGTGTTCTTCTACAAATAACGCTCATAGTTTTGGACAACTCGTAAAACATTAAGCAAAGGTAGAAGTCTCACCTCAGACTCACTTCCAAGACTGAGCTTCTGCATAATATACCTTTGGATGGATGATGCGGCTATACTTCCATCTCTATCATTAGAAAATGCATTAGCCACAACCGAAGAAACTGAAAGACGTATAGATGCAACATAACATAAACAACTGTGATTGCAACAATAAAAATTCAAGTGACCGCACCTACAAGGGGGGAGACTAATCAAACTATGTAAGTTGACTTTTCTATTTTGTTGTATTTTACTTTAATATATGCCAAAAAAGTTAGGTGCGTATTTACAGGAGAAATTTTGAAGCTCACTTGACTTCTCAGCCAAGTTACTTACACATTTTGTACAAACGGACTAAAGTGATCAGCAGGTGGCAAAGAACAACTTAACAAGCTTATAAGTTGTGACAACTGCATTACTACAAGACCATAAAGGAACAAGCTTAGATGTGCAGATATGCTTATCTCCAAATCTAAGCCCCTTCCATGTGCCCCCTTCTATGAGCTAGACAAAATCCACAATTATGAACTGATCACCAATTTCCACTGGAAGGATACATACTTTGAAACTGAAACTAAATAAGATTTTGCAAATGAATTCATACTTGCATGGTACCATCGCCTAAGACCATGGCATAGTATCTCTGGACATAGTTTTCTTCTATCCAAGTTATTAGCATTCTTTCCTTGGTATTTTACAGTTTTCATGCTATTCCATTAGAAAGATACCATATAAGTTCAATAACCAAGTGCCAAGAGCATCCATTTAAAATGTGGATTTAAAGAACTATTGTGATAGATAAGATCATCAGCAGCAGAGCTGAGGAACATGAGCTTACTTTATTCTCAAATAATGGGCAGGTATCTGTGGCAAAGGTGGGACACCTTTCCTGAAAATATTTGAATGACGGAAGATCAAGGGGGAGGCGGGAGACACCTAAGATAATGTTTTCACTGAATTGAAGATAACTGATACTATAATCTTGACTTACTGCTCAAACGAGGCAATCAATGAGAACCATACGGGGTTCAGTGCCCTACTATTCTGGGCCTTCTGGCTAGCTGCAGCAACAGAGGTTGCATTCTTCGCCCGGCCAGTCCCTTTCTTTTTAAGCATTACTGGCTGTGGAGCATCTTTCTTGTCATCTTGAAATCTGGTCTTTCGTAGATTCTCCACAGGCTTCTCTTTGCTAGCATGTTCACTACTAGGAGATCCATTGGGCTGATCTCCCTTAACAGATGGACTTGACCTGAAGGACTTTGTTTTGCTTGCAGCCTCTACAAGACAGTTTAGAGGTTTCCATAGATCTGCCTTGTCCAAGTCCTTATCATCACCTGCTTTATCTTTATTAGAGTTATGACTTGACGTTTCTGCAATTGATGATGCCTGCAAATAATAACGTCAAATCACTGCTACTGATGACATGATGCACTAAATATACGTAGTTCATGCAAAACACAACAGCAAAGTAAGAAAAAATGTTAAAAAGCACATGGTTCAGTCAGGATGCTACAGCCCTTTTTTTTACCTTTCTTCTTGTTTGAGGCACTTTGCTCAAGCTGTCCAGCAAGCTTAAATTATCAGGATGCTTATTGGCGCTACCATTATCCCTTTCTACAGGATCAAGGATAGGACCAAGGCCACGTAATGCAGCGGCAGCCTTCCTAGTAACGGCTCTTGTTCGGCGCCCAGTCAAACCCGTTGTGATTCGAGGTGTGTCAACCACCAATGAAGAGATAGACCTCTCTTTCCTTTTAATAGGCAGTGTAACTGGAGATTCTTTAGCACCGATCTTATTTCTTTTCAATGGGAAAATTTTTGACCTCACGTCTTGTTTATTGTGATCAGCCCTAAAATCAAGATAACAGAAATGAATAGAAGAAAAAGCACAAGTTTAGAATGTAAAATAGCATTCACCATAATAAAATCCCCCAATTCAGAAGAGCTACATGATAAAGTCCCGATCCTAGCGGGAAAATGAGGGAAACAGATACTCAATTTAAAGTCAGTAAACATTACATACTCGGTCTCATAGATCCCTATAGAATTCTATAAAAATATATCTAAAATGACCTCACAAAAAGCAAATCCAGAAAAATAAACTATGCAAACAGCACTAGTATTTTAGACGAAAAGCAATTCATTACTACAGAAAGAGTTGCATCTTGCCAGTATACAGATCAATATAAATGGTTTTCTCCATGAACAAATGCTTGAGAAAAGATCTTGAAACAGAGGTATAATGACAGCAAAGTTTTGGTATTAGTAACACTTAAAATGATGTCAGTTATTGAAAACATAAATGCTGCCAGATATGAAGAACACTGGAGGTCAACTGTGGATACATATATTTATAAGCAATTTTTATATCAAGCTTAGTGGAATATTCTGTTCCACAATGCATTCTCATAGTAGGAACCTTAGACGGAAGTATATTTCTAACATCATATAAGATGGTTCGCCAAATTGCAGATGTACAGTTCATTGGAGTGTAACAATCCCAGAAGGATGCTCAGAAAGCTTATATATATGTATATTCCAGCTTATTCAGAAAGCTGGGTAACTCGTTTGTACTGCAGATTTTCTGATTCTATGCTTATACTGCTATTGACTACCTTCAACCTGTAGTTCATTCCAACTATCTGTTTGATGATTTAAGATCAAAAGTTAACTCTAACATCTTTTTATACAATGGAAATAGATGCTAACAGTAATCAATCAAGAGAACTTAGCAGTGAAGTAAAAAAAAGACAGCGCAAATAAACATGTATTATGACACTAAAAACGTAAAAGAACATTTGATAAAGCAAACAATCTAACAGAACAAAAGTTTAACTTCATACAGTGTCTCCCACCCAAAAATATAAGATCAGGAGAAGAATACCTAAGCTTCTCAATTGGGGCGCAGCCGAGATCAATTTTACATACTGGACAATGGTCACACTCTTCATCATTAAGCTTCTTATAGATACACTTTCTACAAACTGCATAATGCCAAGAAAAAAGTTCAAAATAGTGAGGACTCAAGATGTGTGGATTTCATAGCATTGGTGCTTCCTTATAAAGGGGTAAAGAAACTGCAGCGTGAAAATTCCTTTCTATAGAAAACACAAAGAATGCTCTTTAGTGTTTGTACATCATGGAAGAAAATCATGCATGCAAATGAATGAAAACCTGACTCTAGCCTTGACCATATAGCATAAAATTCCCCAAAACTGTTACAATTAAGCAAAGGAGGTCGATCGACAAAAAATATCATTAACAATGTTTTTATAACAAAAAATTGGATAGAAGAAACATTGTAGTAAACTCTTGTATCCTACAGATTTAAGCAAAGCAACAAGATGTGCAAGTTTTTTTTTCAGAAGTTAAAATGGAGATAATATTTCTATCAACCAATTTGGAACTGTTATTTACTTGACAACCACACATGCCAATCTCAAAACAAAACAAGAAAAATAAAATAAACTAGGAGGAGGTACACAATAGATCAAAACCACCTATCTTTCCTCCCAGTTACCAATATGCCATTAACAAACTAACTACCGTACTTTTTAGTATCAGATATATATATCAAAATGAGGTGTCTTCCAAGAAGCTTATTTTAGAACAAAGCTACAATTGGCTAGATAAAATGGTGATGTAGCCATAAGAGATTTTACAACAAGGAGACAGAGCTCAAATGATAGTCACACCCTAACCAAAATAAAGTAAAAGGAAACATTGTAGCAATAGATGTGACTGTGATAGATCATGTTCATGTATCATTTTACTGCAAGGATTTAAAGCTTGAATCATCTGCCCAAGAGATACCAATTTCACTCCTAACATCTAACCAAAGTGACAATGAAATAATTACAAACACCAGAAACAAATCAAGATTGACAATATCTCAAGGGCACACACGATATGAACAACTACAATTACTGAATTCATGCATGCATAATAGTTAGATAGCTTGAAAATATTTACACAACGGTGATTCCACATTGGGGACCCCAAAACAATGTGTACTGTTCCACCAATTACAGGCCAACATTGCAAGAACCCCACGTGCAAAACAAAAACAATAGGCTAAAATCATCATTCCAATCTCTTACAGCATTAGTATAAATCATGAATTCGAGCTAGATGCTATCTCAGACCAGAGCACGGCAAGGTAATATAACATCATGAATAGTAGCAATGGGGAACTAAACAACTATCCAAACAAGATTATACGCACCAAAGCAGTTGACAGATTTGCACAAAGATAACAAATCTACGTAAATCCATCCGTTGAACCGCAGATTGAATCTATAAGCATGGAAGTTACGAAACGAACACGAGGAACGAGTCCCCCAGATTGACGTGCAATCAAGAGGCGCACCCGCGACACGAGCATAACGCCAGAACTCGAAGCGCGCAAGAACAATGAACAATGCAAGAACCATGTAGGGGATGGCAATACAGCATCCCCGGATCAGGGAATGGCGGGCTCGACGCAACCAAAACCGACGTCGCCGACGGCCGAATCCGGAGCCCCAAGAACGCGTCGAATCGCCGCCGCAATGCTCGACACCGCGGGAATCTTTGTAAAGATTTAAGCCTTCGATGCTACCGGCGGCGGCGGCGGCGCCGTACTAGTTGCAGCGGTGGAGCGGGGTACTCACATGTGTGAAGGCACTCGGAGATGGTGGTGGCGTTGCGGAGCAGGCGGTGGCAGAGCTGGCACGTCATGCAGCGCGCGAGCTGCTCCCGCTTCACCATCACCACCCCGCTCCCCTCCACGGCCACGGGCCGCCGCCGCGGTCGCCCCCGCCCCCTCTTCACTCCCCTATCCGCCTGCGCCTCCGCCACCTTCACAGCATCCTCCTTCGCCTGCTCCCCGTCAGCCTCCTCCATCACCTCCACCTCAGCCACCGCCGCCGCCGCCGACATCGGTGTGTCCTCCGGCGGGGCCGGCGATGCGGGCCCGCTCTGCATGGCGTGGGGCCCCAGCGCAGCTAGCGCCACATGCTGCGGGGGCGCAAAAGCAGGGACTTTCTACCCGCCGCCTCTCCCCTGAGCGTTGAAATGGGAGGAGAGATCGAAGAAGAGGAGGACGCCGACGAGGTGGAGAAGGGAGTTGAATATGAGAGAGAGAGAGAGAAATAAGTATTTTTGCGTATTAATCGAGGGAAGGGGGAAGGAGAAGAAACGGAGGACGGATGGAGAAGCCAGAGAGGTTATTGCGTTGGTTTTATGTACATATTGAAATTGGTTTTCTATCCTTGCTTTTGTACTATTTTTTTCATTTGCTTTCCTTATCTTTTGCTGTATAAAACACAATAAGTCTGTATATCCATTTTTTAGGGGGTGTATATGCATATTTGTGTCGCAATATATATGATGACAAAAATGTGATGTGGTAAGGTTACCGAACGTTTCTTTTGATATATGTATGGCTGGATCCAGCACCGTGTTGATAAAAGCAAATATTTTGTATTATTTGTAGCACGAAGCTTCCGGAGATGTAACGGACAATAAAAGGCGTACTTCCGTTTTCACTGTTGTCACGAAAAAATAGATGGCAGATAGTTGTTGCTTGCTGTCATCGATAACCGCTTTGCATGAATGTGATTAAATGAGCATATCATGATGATCGTAAAAAATATAATAAGTACTCCCTCCTTTCATCTATATGGGGTCTAATACGTTTTTCGAGGCTAACTTTGACCAAATATTAGAGCAATAATATATGACATGCAACTTACACAAAGCACACCGTTAAATTCTTGTGTGAAAGGAGCTTTCAACAATATAATTTTCACATTATGCATGTCATGTACTATTAATCTTGTCAATAGTCAAAGGCGGTCTTAAAAAAACGCATTAGGCCCTATATAGATGGAAAGAGGGAGTATATATATTATTAATGTCGCAATATACGCACGTTAGAAATGTATCTTGGTGTTATAATAAGCATATATATTATTAATGTCGCAATATACGCACGTTAGAAATCGTATCTTAGTGCTGAGAGTAACATTGTGATGACTATTGGGTTCCTTTTCTATGGATGCATCCTGATTCCTGAGAAAATAGCTTCCTAACTAGTATATGTTCCTACAGCACGCAAAGCATGAAAGAAATGGGTACATTGTCGTTGTAGAAAACCTTGATACTTGGCAGCCAAGTATTTTTTTTTTCATTGATAGTTGTATGTCTCTGCTCGAATTAAAATTAGTTCATCGTCATGGTGATCAATTCGGCTCTATATGTGTGCAAAAACAAACTAATACATTGTTCTATTAGAGGTAACTAGCTTATATCATATAATAATGGAAATTGAATTCCATCGCAGAAAAAACAGGCGCAAAAAAATGGCAATTGAATACCTATGAAGTCGATATTTTGGTTTTGTGATTTTATTATCTTCATTGTATTGTTCTCATTCTTTCTAGTGGTAATGACATTGTAAATACCCATTAATGGTGAGAAAATTGTGTCATACTAAAGTTCATGAACTAAGCTTCTCATACAGGCTGGATCCAGCAAATACCGTATCAATAAACACAAATACTTTGTATCTTTTGTAGCGAAGTGTCTAGAACTGTAACGGGCAATAAAAGACATCCTACCGTTTCCATTGTTTCCACGGAAAATAGATGGTAGATAGCTATTTCTTTTGTCATCTATAAACGCTTTGCATGGATATGATTAAATGGGCATCTCTTGGAGATCCTTGCCCTTGGCGTGTAAAAAAATAAGCATACAATATTAATATCGCAATATATGCTCATTAAAATTGAACCTTATGCGGAAATTAGTGTTGTGCTAACTATTTTGTGTATTCCTTCTGTTCTCTCTCTGGGTATATCCCGGAAAACTAAATTTCTTTAGTAGCCAGAGCATGATAAAAAAAAGGACATCATTGTTGTTTCATTGATAGTCGGTGTCTCTGCTTGGGTCAAAACTAGGTCACCATGTCATGGTGACCATTTGAGGTTCTATTTGCGTGCAAAACAAACTAATACATCATATTTTATTATGACTAACAAGCTTGTATTGTATAAATATGACCCTTGAATATACATCTTGTTTGTATTATTATTTTATTGTGTTTGTCGTGTTGTCATCATTCTTGTCTAGAGGTAACAACATGTTTGTCGTGCTGGTTTCCTTTGATTTTCTATCCTTTCATTTGTACTATATAATTTTGATTTGATTTTCCTTTGATGTACAAAAATAAATAAAAATATGTGTATGCATTTCTTTTGGGGTTTGTATACATATTTGTGTTGCAATATATATGGTAAATACCTTGGATGATGAGGAAATTGTGACATGGTAATATAACCTAACATTTCTTTGTGTATCATGCGCATAGTGTGTTGAAAAAATATTGTGAGTATATTTGTGTAGCAGGAAGTTTCTAGTAACGATGACGAGCAATAAAAGATGTATTGTCGTTTCCATGGAAAGTAGATGGTAGATAGCTATTCTTTCCTTCCGTTGGTAAATGCTTTGCATGGATGTGATTAAATGAGCATCTTGTGGGGAACATTTGTTGTGATAGATAATTAATATTGCAACACAAATATGTATATGAACATTAAAATTGTACCTTAGTGCCAAGAGTAATGTTCTAATGACTATTTTTTCTTGCTCTATATACATATTGTAAAAATATTTTCTTAACTTATCTATGTTCCTTGAGTAGGAAAAGGGATGATAAAATGGACATTGCCATAGTATACAATCTTTGGTACTTGGTAGCTAGCTACATTTTGTCTCATTGATAGTCGTTTGTCTCTACTTGCGTCTAAATTAGTTCACCATGTCAGGGTGATCATCTAAGGTTCTATTTGTGTGAATAGTAAACTAGTATATATGTTCTATTATGGCTAACAAGCTTACATCATACATATATGGCCCTTTAATACATGGTCATCACTTTTGTCTAGCAATTTTTGCATCTTTTCCATGGCTCTTTGTTGTTCAGTTGCAATTTTAGCAAGTTTTTTATAGCTAAGTTTTGCTTCACATTCAGAGTCATCATCACTTGAAGTACTAAAGTAAACTTCTCGTGAGGTTACCTTGGCACATTTTGCCATGAGGCAATAGGTGGGAGTGTAGTCGTCTGTAAGTGCATCTAGTACCACCCCTAGTTGGTTTTGGAGTATTGACGACAAACTTGGTTGAGAGACTAATGTGTTTGTGAGAATTGCAGGATAACACAGGTAGTAGTCCCTTATTGATTCGGTTTACCTACCAGAGATGACCCCTAAAAATGTGTGAAGACATTGAAGACATTGGTGATTCGTGAAGACATTCACGATGGAGATAATGACATGTGAAGACATTCACTTGAAGACTATGGGGTGCGAAGACATAGTTGTTTCGTAGTTTCCTTTTCTTCTTTATTGAGTCATAGGAACACACCATACTGTTAAGAGGGGTCCAAGTGAACAAAGTCAGAGTGACTGATGTGATGCTCAACCAAAATCCTATTTCTTCGAGTGAAGACAATGAGAGCAAATCTTATCCAGAGCTGGATGAGTCAGCTTTGCTTGTAGCCCAAGTCAAGCTGCCGCGTGTGTTTGAAATCCGACCGTTGGACACGTGCCGGTTCCTTAGTGATCCAGGGTCATTTCAAACATATCATGTAGGGTTGCCTCCTGGCTATAAATAGCCCACCCCCTACACCATAAATTGGTGGCTGCTCAGAGTTAGTGCATGGCTTTTCTCGTTTGAGAGCAACCCACCTCCAAAGCCTTTGAGAGAGAAATCCTTGCGAGGACAAAGCCCAAAACACCCAAAGCCAAAAGAGTGTTAGGCATCACTAATGTCTTTCTGTTTGCGTGACCTGAAGACTTGTTACACTTGAGGACTGTGAATCCTCCAGCCGGTTAGGCGTCGTGTTCTGAGCATCCAAGAGCCATTGTGGATTGCCGATGAACGAAGTCTGTGAAGGTTTGGAAGTCTACCTTGAAGACTTACCAGAGTGATTGGGCGAGGACTGGGTGTCCTTAGCTCAAGGGGAATAAGGTGAAGACGCGGTCCTCTGAGTTCAATCTCAAACTCCCTAACCAGACGTACAGTTGTCACAGCAACTGGAACTGGTCTACCAAATCCATGTCTTCACTGAGACACTGGTTCTATCCCTCACTTCCTTTTACATTTCAGTTTGTCTTCGTGAAGTCATTGCTTAATTGCCTGATCTGATTGACTTCATTGTGTGAAGACTATTACCTGTTTGGCTTCATACAGTCTTCCATTCTGATCCATACTACCTAGTTGTTGATAGTCTTCGTACTTTCACTTCATTGCTTACTTGACTATGGCTTTTCTAGTGTAGTCTATCTTCAGTTGCATACCAATAGGTTCATTTCATCTGTTTGTCTTCAAAGACCTCGTGTTTTGAAGACTTTCATAAAAATCGCCTATTCACCCCCAGTAGATAACTAACACTTTCAATTGGTATCAGAGCAAGGTGCTCCCTTGTTCTGTGTGATTCGGTTTAACCACCTGGAATTTTAGCTATGTCGACTGCATGGATAATCAAGGTGTCCGCTGCGTGCCCAGTCTTCGATGGCACTGATTACCCCTACTGGAAGAATAAGATGTGCATGCATCTTGAAGCCATTGACGTTAACCTCTGGTATGTCATCAAGGCAGACGTTCCCAAGGTCGGTGAAGGTGTCACCGCTGCTGATGTTAAGAGGTTCACTCAATTGGACTCGACCGCCAAGAACATCATCTGTGTCATCTGACCAAAGTACAGTATGGCCGTGTAAGTGCACTGGAAACTGCGAAGCTAGTCTGGGACTGGCTGTCCAAGGTCAACAAAGGCGTCTCAACTCAAAGAGACTCAAGGATTGATGTTCTTTGCAACCTCTTCAACTGATTCAAGAGAAATGACAATGAGAATGTCCAGCTCACATTTGATCGCCTCACTGATATCACAAATGAGCTGCGGGCTCTTGGCGCCACTGAGATCACCAAGCACAAAATCGTCAAGAAGCTCCTGAGATCACTTGATAGCTCATTCGACACCCTGGCCCTGATGATACAAGAATGTCCTGACTTCAAAGATCTCGATCCATCTGACATACTGATACGTCTCCAACGTATCTATAATTTTTGATTGCTCCATGCTATTATATATTCTATTTTGGATGTTTAATGGGCTTTATTATACACTTTTATATTATTTTTTGGACTAGCCTATTAACCCAAGGCCCAGTGCAAATTGCTCTTTTTTTTGCCTATTTCAGTGTTTCGCAGAAAAGAAATATCAAACGGAGTCCAAACGGAAGGAAACCTTTGGGAGTGTGTTTTTTGGAACAAACGTGATCCATAGGACTTGGAGTGGACGTCTGATAACCCACAAGTATAGGGGATCGCAACAGTTTTCGAGGGTAGAGTATTCAACCCAAATTTATTGATTCGACACAAGGGGAGCCAAAGAATATTCTCAAGTATTAGCAGTTGAGTTGTCAATTCAACCACACCTGGATAACTTAGTATCTCCAGCAAAGTATTTAGTAGCAAAGTAATATGGAAGTAACGGTAACGGTAGCAAAAGTAATATTTTTGGGTTTTGTAGTGATTGTAACAGTAGCAACGGAAAAGTAAATAAGAGAAGAACAATATGTGAAAAGCTCGTAGGCATTGGATCGGTGACGGAGAATTATGCCGGATGCGGTTCATCATGTAACAATCATAACATAGGGTGACACAAAACTAGCTCCAATTCATCAATTTAATGTAGGCATGTATTCAGAATATAGTCATACGTGCTTATGGAAAAGAACTTGCATGACATCTTTTGTCCTACCCTCCCGTGGCAGCGGGGTCCTAGCGGAAACTAAGGGATATTAAGGCCTCCTTTTAATAGAGTACCGAACCAAAGCATTAACACATAGTGAATACATTAACTCCTCAAACTATGGTCATCACCGGGAGTGGTCCCGATTATTCACTTCGGGGTTACCGGATCATAACACATAGTAGGTGACTATAGACTTGCAAGATAGGATCAAGAACTCACATATATTCATGAAAACATAATAGGTTCAGATCTGAAATCATGGCACTCGGGCCCTAGTGACAAGCATTAAGAATAGCAAAGTCATAGCAACATCAATCTCAGAACATAGTGGATACTAGGGATCA
This sequence comes from Aegilops tauschii subsp. strangulata, assembly GCF_002575655.3. Classification (NCBI taxonomy): domain Eukaryota; kingdom Viridiplantae; phylum Streptophyta; class Magnoliopsida; order Poales; family Poaceae; genus Aegilops; species Aegilops tauschii. Next base: position 71,395,445 of record NC_053039.3, on the reverse strand, counting down.
AACCCTAACAAAACTAACTCGATTACATGATAAATCTCATCCAACCCATCACCGTCCAGCAAGCCTACGATGGAATTACTCACGCACGGCGGTGAGCATCATGAAATTGGTGATGGAGGATGGTTGATGATGATGACGACGACGGATTCCCCTCTCCGAAGCCCCGAACGGACTCCAGATCAGCCCTCCCGAGAGAGTTTAGGGCTTGGCGGCGGCTCCATATCGTAAAACGCGATGAATTTTCTCCCTGATTTTTTTCTCCCCGAACACGAATATATGGAGTTGGAGTTGAGGTCGGTGGAGCTCCAGGGGGCCCACGAGGTAGGGGGGCGCGCCCCCACCCTCGTGGAAAGGGTGTGGGCCCCCTGGCCTTGATTCTTTCGCCAGTATTTTTTATTATTTCCAAAAATAATCTCCGTTGATTTTCAGGTCATTTCGAGAACTTTTGTTTCTGCACAAAAATAACACCATGGCAATTCTGCTGAAAACAGCGCCAGTCCGGGTTAGTTCCATTCAAATCATGCAAGTTAGAGTCCAAAACAAGGGCAAAAGTGTTTGGAAAAGTAGATACGACGGAGACGTATCAACTCCCCCAAGCTTAAACCTTTGCTTGTCCTCACGCAATTCAGTTGAAAAACTGAAAGTGATAAAGAAAAACTTTTACAAACTCTATTTGCTCTTGTTGTTGCAAATATGTAAAGCCAGCATTCAAGTTTTCAGCAAAGATTATGAACTAACCATATTCACAATAAATCTTAGGTCTCATGTTTACTCATATCAATGGCATAATCAACTAGCGAGCAATAATAATAAATCTCGAATGACAACACTTTCTCAAAACAATCATAATATGATATATCAAGATGGTATCTCGCTAGCCCTTTCTGAGACCACAAAACATAAATGCAGAGCACCTTTAAAGATCAAGGACTTACTAGACATTGTAATTCATGGTAAAAGAGATCCAGTCATAGTCATACCCAATATAAAGTAATAGTAATGGATGCAAATGACAGCGGTGCTCTCCAGCTGGTACTTTTTAATAAGAGGGTGATGACTCAACATAAAAGTAAATAGATAGGCCCTTCACAGAGGGAAGTAGGGATTTGTAGAGGTGCCAGAGCTCGATTTTGAAATAGAGATAAATAATATTTTAAGCGGCATACTTTCATTGTCAACATAACAACCAAGAGATGGCGATATCTTCCATGCTACACACATTATAGGCGGTTCCCAAACAGAATGGTAAAATTTATAATCCCCCTCCACCAACAAGCATCAATCCATGGCTTGCTCGAAACAACGAGTGCCTCCAACTAACAACAGTCCCGGGGGAGTTTTGTTTGCAATTATTTTGATTTGGTTTGCATAAAGCATGGGACTGGGCATCCCGGTGACCAGCCATTTTCTCGTGAGTGAGGAGCGGAGTCCACTCCTCTTGAGAATAACCCGCCTAGCATGGAAGATACGGACAACCCTAGTTGATACATGATCTATTCGAGCATACAAAACATAATTTCATTTGAAGGTTTAGAGTTTGGCACATACAAATTTACTTGGAACGGCAGGTAGATACCGCATATAGGAAGGTATAGTGGACTCATATGGAATAACTTTGGGGTTTAAGGAATTGGATGCACAAGTAGTATTCCCGCTTAGTACAAGTGAATGCTAGCAAAAGACTGGGAAGCGACCAACTAGAGAGCGACAACAGTCATGAACATGCATTAAAATTAATGAACATTGAGTGCAAGCATGAGTAGGATATAATCCACCATGAACATAAATATCGTGGAGGCTATGTTGATTTGTTTCAACTACATGCGTGAACATGTGCCAAGTCCAGTCACTTGAATCATTCAAAGGAGGATACCACCCTACTATACCACATCACAACCATTTTAATAGCATGTTGGCACGCAAGGTAAAACATTATAAACTCCTAGCTAATTAAGCATGGCATAAGTAACTATAATCTCTAATTGTCATTGCAAGCATGTTCATTCATAATAGGATGAATCAGGAATGATGAACTAATCATATTTACAAAAATAAGAGAGGTCGAGTTCATACCAGCTTCTCTCATCTCAATCAGTCCATCATATATCATCATAATTGCCTTTCACTTGCATGACCGAATGATGTGAATAATAATAATAGTGCACGTGCATTGGACTAAGCTGGAATCTGCAGGCATTCAATAAACAGGAGAAGACAAGGTAATATGGGCTCTTGGTTAAATCAACAATAATGCATATAAGAGCCACTTCAACAATTTCATCATGGTCTTGTCCTATCGACCCCCAAAGAAAAGAAAAGAAATAAAAATATTTACACGGGAAAGCCCCCAACAAGCAAAAGAAGAACAAGAAATCTTTTTGGGTTTTCTTTTAATTATTACTACTATAGCAAGGAAGTAAACTAGCTAAACGCTACAACTAATTTTTTTGGTTTTCTTAAGGTTTTTCAAACACACAAGAAGAAAGCATAAAAAGAAATATAAACTAGCATGGATATTACAGTGAAAGAGTATGAGCACCCACATCTAGCAATGAGTGTGAACATGAATATAATGTCGGTGAGAAATATGTACTCCCCCAAGCTTAGGCTTTTGGCCTAAGTTGGTTTATTGCCACGGATGGCCTGGCGGATATCCAAAGTTGTAGTTGGGTCGTACTGTGATGCGGCAGTCATTGCATCATGGGCTGCAGCTTGGAGGCGAGCTATCTCAGCCCTCCTCTTATACTCTTCCGCCTCCTCTCAGGTTATAAAATATCTCCCTTTTGCCTGAAAGTCAAAGAAAGTAGAAGCAGGGAGAGCGACGTGATAGGTGCGTCGTCTGTCAAAGATTAGTCGGTACTGGAGGAACTGATAGTTCCTCTCAACAAAATGACGACGAACCATAGCCTCATAATCCAAATAAGCAGGAGACAACTCAATATCATCCTCACGTATGGTTACACCAAGGAAATTAGCTATACGGGTTGCATAAATTCCACCAAAGAAATCTCCATTAAATCTATTATTATGCAACCTACGTGCAACAATGGCTCCCAAATTATAATGTTTATCTCCTAACACAGCATTCCTGAGAACACTGAGATCAGGGACACATATGTGACATGCTTCATCCTTACCATTTATGCACCTACCTATGGAGAGAGCAAAATAATGTATAGCGGGAAAATGAATGCTCCCTATGGTAGCTTGTGTTATATCTCTATATTCCCCCATAGTTATACTAGCAAGAAAATCTCTAAATTCAGATTTGCGAGGTTCACTAGTACTACCCCATTGTGGAAGTTTGCAAGCAGTGCTGAAATCCTCTAAGTCCATAGTATAAGAATTTTCATAAAGATCAAACAGGACAGTTTGAGAATTGTGTGAAGATAAAAATTCAAACCTCCTCACAAAGGAACTAGTGAGATAGTGGTACTGACGGCACTTGTCTGCCTCGAAGCTCACAAGATCAGCGTTACGCACATATGCGTTAAATTCTTCCTTGATTCCTGCTTGATCCATGAAGTCCTCTGAAGGCCATTCACAAGCCCGCACTGGAGCGTCCCTTGGTGGTTCATCATCAGCATCACGCATTGCAAGCCTGGGTCCTTGCTTCCTTGAAGAACCACCTTGGTACATTTTCCTAAACATATTTCTTCCTCTGAAAAATTTCTGAAATTTTTAGTAACGTCAAATAAAAGTGAACCAAGCTCAACAAAATTGATAGCAACTACTCCTACAAGTGCCTAGAGCCTATATCATGCATTAGAACTACTTGGAACCATATAAATTTGACATGCAAGCTCAAGAACATGGTCACCTAGGCAGCACAAATTTGCAATGAATAAAACACTAGAACAAAAACTAATTGGACCATTGGAGGAGTCACATACCAAGGAACAATCCCCCAAAGCAGTTTTGTGAGAGGTGCTTTGAGCAAGGAGATCGAAAATCGCAGCAAAATGAGCTAGAACTCGTGCTTGAGCTGGATGGTGATTTTTTTGGGAGGAAGAAGAAGTGTGTGGGTGCAGGAATAAGTGGAGGGGAGCCACCGTGGGCCCACGAGGCAGGGGGGCGCGCCCAGGGGGGTAGGCGCGCCCTGGACCCTCGTGCCCAGGTGCTTGCTCCCCCTGCTGTGTTCTCAGTGCCAAATATTCTCAAATATTCCAAAAAAATCATATTAAATTGGCAGGGCATTTGGAGAACTTTTATTTTCGGGGTATTTTTATATTGCACGGATAATTCAAAAAACAGACAGGAAAAATACTATTTTTACTTTATTTCAACTAAATAACAGAAAGTAAAAAGAGGGTACAGAAGGTTGTGCCTTCTAGCTTCATCCATCTCATGCTCATCAAAAGGAATCCACTAACAAGGTTGATCAGGTCTTGTTAACAAACTCATTCCGAATCGCATGAAACCGGAGAAATTTCGAATAACACTATGTTACCTCAACGGGGATATGCACGTCCCCAATAATAAGAATATAATATCTCTTTTTGACAGTAGGAAGAGGAAATTCAAAGCCTCCAAAAATAATCGATGGAATTTTTCCAATAGAGTTTATACTATGAACTTGAGGTTGTTTCCTCGAAAAGTGTACCGTATGCTCATTGCCATTAACATGAAAAGTGACATTGCCTTTGTTGCAATCAATAACAGCCTCTGCGGTATTCAAAAAGGGTCTTCCAAGAATAATAGACATACTATCGTCCTCGGGAATATCAAGAATAACAAAGTCCGTTAAAATAGTAACATTTACAACCACAACGGGCACATCCTCACAAATACCGACAGGTATAGCAGTTGATTTATTGGCCATTTGCAAAGATATTTCAGTAGGTGTCAACTTATTCAAGTCAAGTCTACAATATAAAGAGAGAGGCATAACACTAACACCGGCTCCAAGATCACATAAAGCAGTTTTAACATAGTTTCTTTTAATGGAGCATGGTATAGTAGGTACTCCTGGATCTCCTAGTTTCTTAGGTATTCCACCCTTAAAAGTATAATTAGCAAGCATGGTGGAAATTTCAGCTTCCGGTATCTTTCTTTTATTTGTAACAATTTCTTTCATATACTTAGCATAAGGATTCATTTTGAGCATATCAGTCAAACGCATACGCAAGAAGATAGGTCTAATCATTTCAGCAAAGCGCTCAAAGTCCTCATCATCCTTTTTCTTGGATGGTTTGGGAGGAAAAGGCATGGGTTTCTGAACCCATGGCTCCCTTTCTTTACCGTGTTTCCTAGCAACAAAGTCTCTCTTATCATAACGTTGATTCCTTGATTGTGGGTTATCAAGATCAACAGCAGGTTCAATTTCTACATCATTATCATTGCTAGGTTGAGCATCGACATGAACATCATCATTAACATTATCACTAGGTTCATGTTCATTACCAGATTGTGTTTCAGCATCAGAAATAGAAATATCATTGGGATTCTTAGGTGGTTCAGCAATAGGTTCACTAGAAGCATGCAAAGTCCTATCATTTTTCTTTTTCTTCTTTTTAGAAGGACTAGGTGCATCTACAATATTTCTCTGAGAATCTTGCTCAATCCTCTTAGGATGGCCTTCAGGATACAAAGGTTCCTGAGTCATTTTACCAGTTCTAGTACCATAGTCATTATTCTTACTATTTAATTCATTGAGCAAATCATTCTGAGCTTTAAGTACTTGTTCTACTTGAGTGGTGACCATAGAAGCATGTTTACTAATGAGTTTAAGTTCACCTTTAACTCTAGACATATAATCACTCAAGTGTTCAATCATATAAGCATTTTGTTTTAATTGTCTACCAAAATAAGCATTAACATTTTCTTGCTTGACAATAAAATTGTCAAACTCATCTAAGCATTGTCTAGCAGACTTATAGTGAGGAATATCACCTTCATCAAATCTATAGAGAGAATTTACCTTTACTACCTGTGTCGGGTTATCAAGACCATGAGTTTCTTCAATAGGTGATGATCAAGACCATATATTTCTTCAATAGGCGGTAAATTCAGACCATGTATTTCTTCAATAGGAGGTAAATTCTTAACATCTTCAGCTTTAATACCCTTTTCTTTCATAGATTTCTTTGCCTCTTGCATATCTTCAGGACTGAGAAATAGAACACCCCTCTTCTTTGGAGTTGGCTTAGGAGTTGGTTCATGAAGTGTCCAATTATTTTCATTGGTCAACATATTATTCAATAGAATTTCAGCTTCATCTGGTGTTCTTTCCCTGAAAACAGAACCAGCACAACTATCCAGGTGGTCTCTTGAAGCATTAGTTAGTCCATTATAAAAGATATCAAGTATTTCATTTTTCTTGAGAGGATGACCAGGCAAAGCATTAAGTAATTGGAGAAGCCTCCCCCAAGCTTGTGGGAGACTCTCTTCTTCAATTTTCACAAAATTATATATATCCCTTAAAGCAGCTTGTTTCTTATGAGCAGGGAAATATTTAGCAGAGAAGTGATAAATCATATCCTGGGGACTACGCACACAACCAGGATCAAGAGAATTAAACCATATCTTAGCATCACCCTTTAATGAGAACGGAAATATTTTAAGGATATAAAAGTAGCGGGTTCTCTCATCATTAGTGAACAGGGTGGCTATATCATTTAATTTAGTAAGATGTGCCACAACAGTTTCAGATTCATAGCCATAGAAAGGATCAGATTCAACCAAAGTAATTATATCAGGATCAATAGAGAATTCATAATCCTTATCAGTAACAAAGATAGGTGAAGTAGCATAAGCAGGATCATATTTCATTCTAGCATTCAGAGTTTTTTGTTTCAGCTTAGCTAATAATTTCTTAAGATCACTTCTATCATTGCAAGCAAGAAAGTCTCTAGCAGTTTCTTCATCCATAACATAGCCCTCAGGCACAACAGGCAATTCATATTTATTGGGAGAGTCTTCATCATCACTTTCTTCAATATTATCAGTTTCAATAATTTCATTCTCTCTAGCCTTAGCAAGTTGTTCATCAAGAAATTCACCAAGTGGCACAATAGTATCAAGCATAGAAGTAGTTTCATCATAAGTATCATGCATAGCAGAAGTGGCATCATCAATAACATGCGACATATCAGAATTAATATCAGAAGCAGGTTTAGGTGTCGCAATTTTACTCAAAACAGAAGATGAATCAAGTGCATAGCTAGATGGCAGTTCCTTACCTCCCCTCGTAGTTGAGGGATAAATTTTTGTTTTAGCGTCTTTCAAGTTCTTCATAGTGACCAGCAGATATAAATCCCAAGTGACTCAAAGAATAGAGCTATGCTCCCCGGCAACGGCGCCAGAAAATAGTCCTGATAACCCACAAGTATAGGGGATCGCAACAGTTTTCGAGGGTAGAGTATTCAACCCAAATTTATTGATTCGACACAAGGGGAGCCAAAGAATATTCTCAAGTATTAGCAGTTGAGTTGTCAATTCAACCACACCTGGATAACTTAGTATCTCCAGCAAAGTATTTAGTAGCAAAGTAATATGGAATTAACGGTAACGGTAGCAAAGGTAATATTTTTGGGTTTTGTAGTGATTGTAACAGTAGCAACGGAAAAGTAAATAAGAGAAGAACAATATGTGAAAAGCTCGTAGGCATTGGATCGGTGATGGAGAATTATGCCGGATGCGGTTCATCTTGTGACAATCATAACATAGGGTGACACAGAACTAGCTCCAATTCATCAATGTAATGTAGGCATGTATTCAGAATATAGTCATACGTGCTTATGGAAAAGAACTTGCATGACATCTTTTGTCCTACCCTCCCGTGGCAGCGAGGTCCTAGCGGAAACTAAGGGATATTAAGGCCTCCTTTTAATAGAGTACCAGACCAAAGCATTAACACATAGTGAATACATGAACTCCTCAAACTATGGTCATCACCGGGAGTGGTCCCGATTATTGTCATTTCGGGGTTGTCGGATCATAACACATAGTAGGTGACTATAGGCTTGCAAGATAGGGTCAAGAACTCACATATATTCATGAAAACATAATAGGTTCATATCTGAAATCATGGCACTCGGGCCCTAGTGACAAGCATTAAGCATAGCAAAGTCATAGCAACATCAATCTCAGAACATAGTGGATACTAGGGATCAAACCCTAACAAAACTAACTCGATTACATGATAAATCTCATCCAACCCATCACCGTCCAGCAAGCCTACGATGAAATTACTCATGCACGGCGGTGAGCATCATGAAATTGGTGATGGAGGATGGTTGATGATGATGACGGCGACGGGTTCCCCTCTCCGGTGCCCCGAACGGACTCCAGATCAGCCCTCCCAAGTGAGTTTAGGGCTTGGCGGCGGCTCCGTATCGTAAAACGTGATGAATCTTTCTCCCTGATTTTTTTCTCCCCGAACACGAATATATGGAGTTGGAGTTGAGGTCGGTGGAGCTCCAGGGGGCCCACAAGGCAGGGGGGCGCGCCCCCACCCTCGTGGAAAGGGTGTGGGCCCCCTGGCCTTGATTCTTTCACCAGTATTTTTTATTATTTCCAAAAATAATCTCCGTTGATTTTCAGGTCATTCCGAGAACTTTTGTTTCTGCACAAAAATAACGCCATGGCAATTCTGCTGAAAACGGCGTCAGTCCGGGTTAGTTCCATTCAAATCATGCAAATTAGAGTCCAAAACAAGGGCAAAAGTGTTTGGAAAAGTAGATACGACGGAGACGTATCAACGTCAAGCAATCAACAAGGAGGCCACGAGGCAAGGGCGCGCCCTCCACCCTCGTGGGCCCCTCGTGGCTCCACCGACCTACTTCTTCCTCCTATATATACCTGCGTACCCCGAAACCATCGAGGAGCACCATGAAAACCTAATTCCACCGCCGCAACCTTCTATACCCGTGAGATCCCATCTTGGGGCCTTTTCCGGCGCTCTGCCGGAGGGGGCATCGATCACGGAGGGCTTCTACATCAACACCATAGCCTCTCCGATGATGTGTGAGTAGTTTACCACAGACCTTCGGGTCCATAGTTATTAGCTAGATGGCTTCTTCTCTCTCTTTGGATCTCAATACAAAGTTCTCCTCGATCTTCTTGGAGTTCTATTCGATGTAACTCTTTTTGCGGTGTGTTTGTCGAGATCCGATGAATTGTGGGTTTACGGTCAAGATTATCTATGAACAATATTTGAATCTTCTCTGAATTCTTTTATGGTTTGGCCTACTAGATTGATCTTTCTTGCAATGGGAGAAGTGCTTAGCTTTGGGTTCAATCATGCGGTGCTCGATCCCAGTGACAGTAGGGGAAACGACACGTATTGTATTGTTGCCATCGAGGATAAAAATATGGGGTTTATATCATATTGCTTGAGTTTATCTCTCTACATCATGTCACCTTACCTAATGCGTTACTCTGTTCTTATGAACTTAATACTCTAGATGCATGCTGGATAGCGGTCGATGTGTGGAGTAATAGTAGTAGATGCAGGCAGGAGTCGGTCTACTTGTCACGGACGTGATGCCTATATACATGATCATGCCTAGATATTCTCATAATTATGCACTTTTCTATCAATTGCTCGACAGTAATTTGTTCACCCACCATAATACTTATGCTATCTTGAGAGAAGCCACTAGTGAATCTTATGGCCCCCGGGTCTATTTTCCATCATATTAATCTCCCGTCAACTATCTATTTCTGTCGTCGTTTATTTTGCTTTCTTTACTTTTAATCTTTATCATAAAAATACCAAAAATATTATCTTATCATCTCTATCAGATCTCACTTTTGCAAGTGGTCGTGAAGGGATTGACAACCCCTTTATCGCGTTGGTTGCAAGGTTCTTATTTGTTTGTGTAGGTACGAGGGACTTGCGTGTGGCCTCCTACTGGATAGATACCTTGGGTCTCAAAAACTGAGGGAAATACTTACGCTACTTTGCTGCATCACCCTTTCCTCTTCAAGGGAAAAACCAACACATGCTCAAGAGGTAGCAAGAAGGATTTCTGGCACCGTTGCCGGGGAGGCTTACACCAAGTCAAGTCGAGATTTGATCTCCCGACAACGAGCCATTTCTGGCGCCATTGCCAGGGAGTCTACGCACAAGTCAAGACATACCAAGTACCCATCACAAACTCTTATCCCTCGCATTACATTATTTGCCATTTGCCTCTCGTTTTCCTCTCATCCACTTCACCTTTGCCGTTTTATTCGCCCTCTTTTTCCGTTCGCCTTCCTCCCGTATGTATATTTGTTTGTGTTTCCATGTGCCTTCTATTTTCTTGCGTCTTTGCTTGCTAAAAATCTATTGATATGGATCCACTTAAAGTGTTCTACTTGGATCATATTTGATCCTTATGCGCTCGTGCTAAAACCCCAACTAGCCTAGTTGATGGGAAATCTTTAGATGAGCATGCCCATTTTTGCGTCACCTTTTGTCTGAAAAAGGGAGACTCTTATGGGATCTGTCGGCGTTCTGGGAACGGGGGTCCCCAGACTTGCCTGCCTGCGGCCCATGGCGTGGCTCTGCGAGCGGGCCCGTATGTCCCATCTTCACCAACAAGCTTTCAAGACCCTCACGAGGGGCCAAGCCTCGCGAGGCGGACGACACAAGACCTCCTCGGGAGCGGTCTCACCAGGCTGGCTCGCGAGGGGCGGAGAGATCAAGGCAAGGCAAACCTCGCGAGGTTCTCGTGGCGTGAGCCATGACGATCGAGACCAGGCGGGCGCCAGCGCGCGCAGTGTCCTTGTTTCCTCTTTGGTGCTAAGGAGGCAAGCGCAGACGAGGAGTACCGAGGTGTCAAGCAAAGGTTTCCATATCGGTGCAACGAGACCAAGACCAGCAGGACGGCAAGACGGAGGTCACCGTGGAGCCCAAGGCGGCGTCACCAGAGCCTTTTGCAGGCGAAGACCACCTTTAGTCAGGATAAGCTGTACTAGCTGTCCCCTTTCAAATTGGCCGTTGTTGGCTCCCTTCCCGCTCAATATTTGGGGAGAGGACCAGGGCCTCTATAAATAGGACTAGCCACCATAGTAGGAGATCATCTCATCTAGAGTAATCCTCACCCACACAAGTTCACCAAGCACAAGAACACCTCTCCTCAAGAGGCTGTTCTTCCCCTTGTACTGTTCATCCTCAGCCCAAGATGCAATCCACCACCACACTGGAGTAGGGTATTACACCACAACGGTGGCCCGAACCAGTATAAATCTTGTGTCCCTTGTGTTGCGAGTTCGTTGAGCTAGCCTTTGAGATCGTGGCGAGGTTGAGGGCGTGATTCGGTAGGGGGAGATCTTCGTGCGCACCCCAGTGTTCGAACCTTGAGGGTTTTGCCGGAACCCGAGATCCGACAGGATCAAATAAACAGATTGTTGTGTTATGCTTGGAATCTTTGTGAAATTTATGATTTCACTTGTTGCTCTAAGAACCCTAAAAAACACCTTCCCTACCTATGTGAGTTTAATGAAAATGAAATCTTATCTTCTTATGCAAAGGGTGTTTATAGTTACTATGATATCAAACAAGTTGAAGAATTTGTTGCTTTTAAGGGTGCTTATGAAGTTGCTTCTTTGATTGAAAAGTATGATATTACTCTCTACGAATCTGAAAATTTTGACATACTTAAATATTGCTATGAAAACTATGCTCATAATGTCTATGTCAAAGAATTTATTGAGAGAATGACCGTTGCTTTGGAAGAAAATAATGATATGCATGAATCTATAGATAATGATGATTTCGATGATTTGATTGAAATATCCCTTGATGAACATGATGCTTGCTATTATTGTGGCCATGATGCCAATATTTATGAAGATGAGTTTGCTATAGTTCCTTATGTTAAACATGAGATCGTTGCTATTGCACCCATACTTGATAGTTCCTTGAATCAAAAGCATGATTGCAATGATTTTACAATAAATTCTCTTGATGTCAATTGTGCTAATAATATGCAAAACCCTAAGCTTGGGGATGCTAGTTTTGCTATGTCTACTACTGGTTGCAATGATCATGATTGGGGTGATTCTTCTTATGATCTTGAAAATTTATTTAAACCCCATGATGAATATGAGATTGATAATAGTGTTTACAATATTATTGAAAGTGGGTTTGGAAGAGTGTCAACTTTAGATCCCACATATTTGGAGAATGTTCAATCTTATGAAATTTTTGATAAAAGTGGGTTTGGAGAGGTCACGACTTTAGTTAATGTTAATCCCACTATTTTGGAAGAGTGTCAACTTTGCATACATGTGGATCGTGTTAAGAATATTTTTTGTGATAGCTATATTGTTGAATTTGCTTATGATCCTACATGTAATTATTATGAGAGAGGAAAATATGGTTGTAGAAATTTTCATGTTACTAAATTACCTCTCGTCATGTTGAGATTGCTATTGTTTCTTTCCACTTCCTTGCATATGCTAGTTTTTGCTTGCTATGATAATTTGTTTGTCTATAAGATGCCTATGCATAGGAAGTATGTTAGACTTAGATGTGTTTGTCACGTGTTTCATGATGCTCTCTTTTGCGCTTCAATTCTTGTCTTTTATGTGAGCATCATCGAAATTATCAATGCCTAGCTAGGGGCGTTAAACGATAGCGCTTGTTGGGAGGCAACCCAATTTTATTTTTGTTTCTTGCTTTTTGGTTTTGTTTAAGAATAAATAATCCATCTAGCTTCTGGTTATATGTGTTTTTGTGTTTTAATTAGTGTTTGTGCCAAGTAAAACCAATAGGATCTTCTTGGGTGATAATTGTTTGATCTTGCTGAAAAAGACAGAAACTTTGCGCTCACGAATATAATTGTTTAAACTCAATAGAATGTGATAAAATACCAATTCTTTTTGCAGTAGATCAGTACGCAAATTTTCCAGTTTGTCCTAGTTTTTCAGGATTTTTGGAGTTCCAGAAGTTTTCGAACAATTCTGATTACTTCAGACTGTTCTGTTTTTGACAGATTCTGTTTTTCGTGTGTTGTTTGCTTATTTTGATGAATCTATGGCTAGTAATGGAATTTATGAACCATAGAGAAGTTGGAATACAGTAGGTTTAACACAAATATAAATAAAGAATGAGTTCATTACAGTACTTTAAAGTGGTGGTTTGTTTTATTTCGCTAACGGAGCTCACGAGATTTTTCCTGTTAAGTTTTGTGTTGTGAAGTTTTCAAGTTTTGGGTAAGGATTTGATGGATTATGGAACAAGGAGTGGCAAGAGCCTAAGCTTGGGGATGCCCCGGAAGGCATCCCCTCTTTTGTCTTCGACCATCGGTAACTTTACTTGGAGCTATATTTTTATTCATCACATGATATGTGTTTTGCTTGGAGCGTCTTGTATGATTTGAGTCTTTGCTTTTTAGTTCACCACAATCATCCTTGCTGTACACACCTTTTGGGAGACACACACATTAATCAGGATTTATTAGAATACTCTTTATGCCTCACTTATATCTTTTGAGTTAAACAATTTTGCACTAGTGCTTCACTTATATCTTTTAGAGCACGGCGGTGGTTCTATTTTATAGAAATAATTGATCGCTCATTCTTCACTTATATTATTTTGAGAGTCCTTTAGAACAGCATGGTAATTTGCTTTGGTTATAAAATTAGTCCTAATACGATAGGCATCCAAGATAAAACTTTAAAGTGCGTTGAATACTAAGTGAAGTTTGATACTTGATGATTGTTTTGAGATATGGAGGTAGTGATATTAATGTTGTGCTAACTGAGTAGTTGTGAATTTGAGAAATACTTGTGTTGAAGTTTGCAAGTCCCGTAGCATGCACGTATGGTGAACATTGTGTAACAAATTTGAAACATGAGGTGTTCTTTGATTGTCATCCTTATGAGTGGCGGTCGGGGACGAGCGATGGTCTTTTCCTACCAATCTATCCCCCTAGGAGCATGCGTGTAGTGCTTGGTTTTTGATGACTTGTAGATTTTTGCAATAAGTATATGAGTTTTTTATGACTAATGTTGAGTCCATGGATAATACGCACTCTCAACCTTCCACCATTGCTAGCCTCTTTGGTACCGTGCATTACCCTTTCTCACCTTGAGAGTTGGTGCAAACTTCATCGGTGCATCCAAACCCCGTGATACGATACGCTCTATCACATATAAACCTCCTTATATCTTCCTCAAAACAGCCACCATACCTACCTATTATGGCATTTCCATAGCCATTCCGAGATATATTGCCATGCAACTTTCCACCGTTCCGTTTATTATGACACGCTTCATCATTGTCATATTGCCTTGCATGATCATGTAGTTGACATCGTATTTGTGGCAAAGCCACCATGCATATTATTTCAAACATGTCACTCTTGATTCATTGCCCATCCCGGTACACCGCCGGAGGCATATAGAGTCATACTTTTGTTCTAGTATCTACTTGTAATCATTGAGTTGTAAATAAATAGAGATGTGATGATCATTATTAATAGAGCATTGTCCCAAATAAAAAAAGAGAAAGGCCAAAAAAAGAAGGCCCAAAAATAATAATATAAAAAGGGACAATGCTACTATCCTTTTTTCACGCTTGTGCTTCAAAGTAGTGATAACCCACAAGTATAGGGGATCGCAACAGTTTTCGAGGGTAGAGTATTCAACCCAAATTTATTGATTCGACACAAGGGGAGCCAAAGAATATTCTCAAGTATTAGCAGTTGAGTTGTCAATTCAACCACACCTGGATAACTTAGTATCTGCAGCAAAGTATTTAGTAGCAAAGTAGTATGGAAGTAACGGTAACGATAGCAAAAGTAATATTTTTGGGTTTTGTAGTGATTGTAACAGTAGCAACGGAAAAGTAAATAAGCAAAGAACAATATGTGAAAAGCTCGTAGGCATTGGATCGGTGATGGAGAATTATGTCGGATGTGGTTCATCATGTAACAGTCATAACATTGGCTGACACAGAACTAGCTCCAATTCATCAATGTAATGTAGGCATGTATTCCGAATATAGTCATACGTGCTTATGGAAAAGAACTTGCATGACATCTTTTGTCCTACCCTCCCGTGGCAGCGGGGTCCTAATGGAAACTAAGGGATATTAAGGTCTCCTTTTAATATAGTACCGGACCAAAGCATTAACACATAGTGAATACATGAACTCCTCAAACTACGGTCATCACCGGGAGTGGTCCCGATTATTGTCACTTCGGGGTTGCCGGATCATAACACATAGTAGGTGACTATAGACTTGCAAGATAGGATCAAGAACTTACATATATTCATGAAAACATAATAGGTTCAGATCTGAAATCATGGCTCTCGGGCCCTAGTGACAAGCATTAAGCATAGCAAAGTCATAGCAACATCAATCTCAGAACATAGTGGATACTAGGGATCAAACCCTAACAAAACTAACTCGATTACATGATAAATCTCATCCAACCCATCACCGTCCAGCAAGCCTACGATGGAATTACTCACGCACGGCGGTGAGCATCATGAAATTGGTGATGGAGGATGGTTGATGATGATGATGGCGACGGATTCCCCTCTCTAGAGCCCCGAACGGACTCCAAATCAGCCCTCCCGAGAGAGTTTAGGCTTGGCGGCGGCTCCATATCGTAAAACGCGACGAATCTTTCTCTCTGATTTTTTTTCTCCCCGAACACGAATATATGGAGTTGGAGTTGAGGTCGGTGGAGCTCCAGGGGGCCCACGAGGTAGGGGGGCGCGCCCAGGCGGTAGGCGCGCCCCCACCCTCGTGGAGAGGGTGTGGGCCCCTGGCCTTGATTCTTTCGCCAGTATTTTTTATATTTTCCAAAAACAATCTCCATTGATTTTTAGGTCATTCCGAGAACTTTTGTTTCTGCACAAAAATAACACCATGGCAATTCTGCTGAAAACAGCATCAGTCCGGGTTAGTTCCATTCAAATCATGCAAGTTAGAGTCCAAAACAAGGGCAAAAGTGTTTGGAAAAGTAGATACGACGGAGACGTATCAACTCCCCCAAGCTTAAACCTTTGCTTGTCCTCAAGCAATTCAGTTGACAAATTGAAAGTGATAAAGAAAAACTTTTACAAACTCTGTTTGCTCTTGTTGTTGCAAATATGTAAAGCCAGCATTCAAGTTTTCAGCAAAGTTTATGAGCTAACCATATTCACAATAACTCTTAGGTCTCATGTTTACTCATATCAATGGCATAATCAACTAGCGAGCAATAGTAATAAATCTTGGATGACAACACTTTCTCAAAACAATCATAATATGATATAACAAGATGGTATCTCGCTAGCCCTTTCTGAGACCGCAAAACATAAATGCAGAGCACCTTTAAAGATCAAGGACTGACTAGACAATGTAATTCATGGTAAAAGAGATCCAGTCATAGTCATACCCAATATAAATTAATAGTAATGGATGCAAATGACAGCGGTGCTCTCCAGCTGGTGCTTTTTAATAAGAGGGTGATGACTCAACATAAAAGTAAATAGATAGGCCCTTCGCAGAGGGAAGCAGGGATTTGTAGAGGTGCCAGAGCTCGATTTTGAAATAGAGATAAATAATATTTTGAGCGGCATACTTTCATTGTCAACATAACAACCAAGAGATGGCGGTATTTTCAATACTACACACATTATAGGCGGTTCCCAAACAGAATGGTAAAGTTTATACTCCCCCTCCACCAACAAGCATCAATCCATGGCTTGCTCGAAACAACGAGTGCCTCCAACTATTAACAGTCCCGGGAGAGTTTTGTTTGCAATTATTTTGATTTTGTTTGCATAAAGCATGGGACTGGGCATCCCGGTAACCAGCCATTATCTCGTGAGTGAGGAGCGGAGTCCACTCCTCTTCAGAATAACCCGCCTAACATGGAAGATACGGACAACCCTAGTTGATACATGAGCTATTCGAGCATACAAAACAGACTTTCATTTGAAGGTTTAGAGTTTGGCACATACAAATTTACTTGGAACGGCAGGTAGATACCGCATATAGGAAGGTATGGTGGACTCATATGGAATAACTTTGGGGTTTAAGGGATTGGATGCGCAAGCAGTATTCCCGCTTAGTATAAGTGAAGGCTAGCAAAAGACTAGGGAGCGACCAACTAGAGAGCGACAACAGTCATGAACATGCATTAAAATTAATAAACATTGAGTGCAAGCATGAGTAGGATATAATCTACCATGAACATAAATATCATGAAGGCTATGTTGATTTGTTTCAACTACATGTGTGAACATGTGCCAGGTCAAGTCACTTAAATAATTCAAAGGAGTATACCACCCCATCATACCACATCACAACCATTTTAATAGCATGTTGGCACGCAAGGTAAACCATTATAAACTCCTAGCTAATTAAGCATGGCATAAGCAACTGTGATCTCTAATTGTCATTGCAAACATGTTTATTGATAATAGGCTGAATCAGGAACGATGAACTAATCATATTTACAAAAACAAGAGAGGTCGAGTTCACACCAGCTTTTCTCATCTCAATCAATTCATCATATATCGTCATAATTGCCTTTCACTTTCACGACCGAATGATGTGAATAATAATAATAGTGCACGTGCATTGGACTAAGCTGGAATCTGCGAGCATTCAATAAACAAGAGAAGACAAGGTAATATGGGCTCTTGGTTAAATCAACAATAATGCATATAAGAGCCACTTCAACAATTTCATCATGGTCTTCTCCTATGGACCCCCAAAGAAAAGAAAAGAAATAAAACTATTTACACAGGAAAGCTCCCAACAAGCAAAAGAAGAACAGGAAATCTTTTTGAGTTTTCTTTTTAATTATTACTACTACAGCAAGAAAGTAAACTAGCTGAAGCTACAACTAATTTTTTTTGGTTTTTCTTAAAGTTTATTAAACACACAAGAAGAAAGCAAGAAAAAGGGAAATAAACTAGCATGGATATTACAATGAAAGAGTATGAGCACCGACAACTAGCAATGAGTGTGTGAACATGAATGTAATGTCGGTGAGAAATACGTACTCCCCCAAGCTTAGGCTTTTGGCCTAAGTTGGTCTATGGCCACGGCTGGCCTGGCGGATATCCAAAGTTGTAGTTGGGGTCGTACTGAGAAGAAGCTTCGAATTTCCACTGGTTGGCAATTGCCTCCAGGTCCCACTGGTAATTAGACTGTCGTGGAGGATCAAATTGTGGTTCCGGCTCTGGCTCTGTGGCTGATGTAGGGTTCCGGTAGGCGTGAATGGCCGCCAGCGGAACGAGATACTGGCCTGCAGATAAATCAAACAAGGAAGGAGCAGGCAAGGTAATAGTCTCAGGGTGATGTTTATCAAAGAACAATTTGTATTTAAGTGCCCTTTCCCTATTCTTAACAATAAAATCATGCGCTACCATACTCTTATAATCTAAATAAACAGTAGGCAGCAATTTTTCTTCTTTTTCATAGTGCCTAATAGGTATGTTATAGTATGCAGTAAGGCGTGAAGCATAGACACCTCCAAAGATGGGGCCCTTTGTACGGTTCAGACTTAACCGTTTGGCAATCATAGCACCCATACTAACAGAGTCATCACGGAATAGAGCATGGAACAAAATAATAATATCAGGAACACTAAGGTTTCCACAGTTTCCACGACCAATTAAACAACGACTAGCAAATATTGCAAAGTAGCGTAAAACAGGAAAATGTATGCTAGTGATTCTTGCATCGGAAACCTTCCTAGTTTCCCCTACTGTAATAGTATCAATAAACCCGTCCACATCTCTACGATGTGGTTCCTCTAAGCTACCCTTGAAAGGTATTTTGCAAACCCTGCAAAATTCATATAGTGACATCTTCTTAACCACATCATATAAATGAAACTCTACTAAAGGAGGTGATTCCTTAGGATAATAGTAGAAGTTTTGCACAAAAGTATTGGTGAGTAAGAGATACTGTTCGCGTTGGTTGCGGAGGAAGTCGGTGAGGCCTGCATTCTCAGCCAATTCATAAAAATCATCATAAATCCCGGCTGCTCTCAAGAAATCATCGGAAGGCCATTCACACGGCCGAACCTCCGCGGTGCGAGGCAGATTATATTTGGGCCTCTCTGCTTCTTCACTTTGCTTTTCCTTCGAGCTTCGGCTCGATGAGCCCCTCAAAAATCTCTTCATCGTTTCCTGAAAATTTCTGAAATTTTTAGTAACTTCAAATAAAAGTGAACCAAGCTCAACAAAATTGATAGCAACTACTCCTACAAGTGTGTAACATCCCGGGTGTCAAGCTACAGCAAACTCCTGCTAATGGTGCCACGTCGTCATAATTAAATTTTGCTAATCATCACCTTGTCCCAAACCGACCTCAAATTCAAATTAAAAGACAAGTCAAAATATTGTTTCTCCAAACTATAATACTAAAATGTTCGCATTTTAGTATAAATCCCCTTGATCTTTGTCATGTTAAAACCAACTTCATTTGACTCACCACTTAATTCCTAGGAAATATAAAGTGGTCCAATAACAACCAAAATAGCCTTTTCAAAATTAAATAAATGTTTATGTTTTTCCAAACTGCTTGATACTTTGTGGGCCTCTCCAATGTGATGACTAATATTTATGTGACAAGTTTCTCGATGAACAAAATTCATTTGGTATTTTAATAAAATGAAAAGCAGTGTTGAAATAATAATAAAATAATTTTAATAATAACATTAATAGAAAGTGCAATGTGCACTTGGGCTCTAGCCCACAGTGCAAGCCCAGTCCTTTTCCCCACCCCCTTCCTTCTTCCTGTTCATAGGAGGTCGTGGCAGGGCATCCACGGCGCCATGGCCGGCCCTGGCCACGTGCCGACCATCTGTGGCCTTCTCTCGCTTACAAGTCGCCGGCAACCCCCTTCCCCGAACCCTAGCGCCTCCCCACTTCCCTTCCTCTCGCGCCACTTCTCCCTCACAACACAAACCCTGAGCGAAGCCGTCGCCGTGCCGTCGTGGTCTCCGTGGCCCTGGTCATCCCCGAGCTATGACAAGATGCCTAGAGGCATCGCCGTCCTCTTCTCCGCCGACTTCAACCATCGGAGCAAGCTGGGAGGGCCTCGCGCGTCGTCATCGAGCTCATCTCCGCCTCTGCATCTCGACGCTCGCCGTCTTCGATTCGGCCTCGCCGGAGCCTCCACGAGCCTGCTTTGCACCTCTACAGGCTCATTGTGAGCCCCTCTACCGATTCCTCGCCTCTCCCCTTCGAGTCCCTCGTCGTAGGAGCCCCACCCAAGTTAGGCTGCCGCGGCCGGAGCTTCGTTTCGGCGTGCCTTGGCCGCGCTCCTGATCTACCTCAGGTCGTCCTTGGCCGCGCCTGCCTGCGCGAGTTCGCGCTCCCGCACGCCTCTAGCGCCCCACGGCCGCTCGCCGCACTCCCGCACGCGCGAGCCCAGCCGTGCCACCCCTGCTGCTGCGTTTCTGCTGTTGTGCTATTGCCGTGCTACTCACCTGCTACGTTGCTGCTTGCGCCGTCGCTGCTGCGCGGCTGCTGCTTCCCCGCGGCCCCCGCCCGCTTGCTCCCGTGCTGGCTGTTGCTGTTGTGCGGTTGCTGCTGCTGCCCAGCGCGCCCCGCTCTGTGACCCCCGGATAATTAAGCTACAGTAACTTTCTACTAATGATGCCACGTCACCTCGATTACTGTTGCTAATCTCGCGTTAGTTCGAAACTGATTCAAATTCAAATTCAAAATCAAGCAAACAATAAAAGTTTTCAAATATTAAAACTAAAATGTTCGGGGTGAGCCAAATAATCCATACTAAATATTGGTGTAGAAACCACACTCCTCTAAAGTATTTAAATGCACCATAGTAATTAAAACAGCGGCAAAATTGTTATTTAACAAATAATTTTAAATAATAAATAATTACAAAACTATTTTATTTAGGTGCCAAAGTTAATGTGGCAGTAGTATATTTATAAATACAAACTTAGGTGCTAGTGTTAATTTTTATAAAACTGAAATAAGAAGGAACAAAAATAAAACAAAAAAAAAGAAAAATAACAACAAAACTAATCTACTGGCCCTGTGGCCCATTAGCCGAAAACACGGCCCACTTAACCCCTTCCCCCTTCTCCTGTTCACCCCCGTCGCGCTGGACGCGCGCACCGCGTCCATGGCCGAAGATGGCCACGGGGCGGCCATCCGGTGCCCCCCGGCTCCTTTAGGTCGACGGCAACCCCTCCCCGAACCCCCCTGACGAACCCTAGCTCACTCTCCCATCTCCCTCGCACCACTCTCTCCTTCCCCGCACGACCCCGAAGCACTGCCGCCATGGCTTCCGTCGATCTCGCGGCCACCGTCGCCCCCACGCCTCGAGATCGCGCCTAGGAGATGCGCCGTCGTCCACTACGTCCTCTACGAGGACTAATTCGAGCTCTGCGCCTCTCCATCACCGGATCCGCATCGTCTTCTACCTCTGGCCACTGAAGCTCCGCCGCGTCGCTTCGCCGCCCCCTGCGCTCCGAGACCTCAACGAGCCTTCCTTGTGCTCCCTGGTGAGCTCTGCCTTTTTCCCCTCTTCTTTCTCCATGGATCCATGCCCACAGCCGTAGTAGCCGCCTCCGCTATAGCTCGCCTCCGCCGCCGTGCTCGTCGCCGTCAGCACCGTCACCGACGAGCTCGTCCAAGCATGTAGCCGTGCTCGGCGCACGCATAGGAGCTCAACGCCACCGCTAGCTCGCCCTGCCATGCCCCGCATCACTATTTGCGCTCACGCCCAACTCCGGCCGTCCGCCGATGTGCTAGCCGCCGTCACATCCGGCCACCTTCAGCCACGCCACCGCCGCCACTGGATGCGGCTCACCGCACTCGTTCCAACGCCACCTCCCGCGCTCGAAACGAGCCACTGTAGCCGAAACCCGACACCTCCCGATGTGCGCTGCCGCAAAACGTGGTCACCGGAGTTACTCCGGCGACGGCGCTGACCTGGCGCTACGTGGCGGCCTACTGGGTCACTGACCCGTGGGCCCAGGGCCCCTAGTTGACTGGGTTGACCAGTCAACCCTGCTGACTGGGCGCCATGTGCCGCCGACATGTGGGACCTTGTTAACTAAGACTAATCCGAATTTAAACTTAAACTATAATTAATATTGTCACTGACAGTGGGGGCCACCTGCTAATTAGACTATGTTAGGTTTAAATTAAACTCTAGTTAAGCCTCTCTCTATGACATGCGGGACCCACTGGTCAGGGTTGACCTGGACCATCTGAGGTTTGACCGCTGACGCCTGGATGATGTCATGCTGACATCACCGGTCACTGTTTTGGATAATTCAAATTTAGATAATTAAATTAATTCCAGAGTATTAATAAAACTTTAAAAATTAATATAAAATAATCTGTAACTCAGATGAAAATACTTTATACATGAAAGTTGCTCAGAACGACGAGACGAATCCGAATACGTAGCCCATTCGTCCGCCACACATCCCTAGCATAGCGAACATGCAACTTTCCCCCTCGGGTTCATTTGTCCGAAAATGCGAAACTTCGGGGATACTTTCCCGGATGTTTTCCCCCTTCGTCGGTATCACTTACTACCGCGTTTGGGCACCCCTAGCAACGCTCATTGTCATGTCATGCATCGTCATGCGTATGTTTGCATTATATTTATTGTTTCTTCCCCCTCTTCTTGTTGGGGAACGTAGAAATTTCAAAAAAATTCCTACGCACACGCAAGATCATGGTGATGCATAGCAACGAGAGGGGAGAGTGTTGTCCACGTACCCTCGTAGACCGAAAGCGGAAGCGTTAACACAACGCGGTTGATGTAGTCGTACGTCTTCACGATCCGACCGATCAAGTACCGAACGCACGGCACCTCCGAGTTCAGCACACGTTCAGCTCGATGACGTCCCTCGAACTCCGATCCAGCCGAGTGTTGAGGGAGAGTTTCGTCAGCACGACGGCGTGGTGACGATGATGATGTTCTACCGACGCAGGGCTTCGCCTAAGCACCGCTATGATATTATCGAGGTGTAATATGGTGGAGGGGGGCACCGCACACGGCTAAAAGATCGTTGATCAATTGTGTGTATAGAGGTGCCCCCCTGCCCCCGTATATAAAGGAGCAAGGGGGAGGCTGCCGGCCTAGGAGGAGAGGCGCGCCAGGAGGAGTCCTACTCCTACCGGGAGTAGGACTCCCCCCTTTCCATGTTGGACTAGGAGAGGAAGGGGGAAGAGGTGGAGGGGAGGAAGGAAGGGGGGCGCCGCCCCCCTCTCCTTGTCCTATTCGGACTGAGGGGGAGGGGCGCGCGGCCCTGCCCTGGCCTCCTCTCCTCTCTTCCACCTAGGCCCACTAAGGCCCATTAAGTTACCGGGGGGTTCCGGTAACCTCCCGGTACTCCGGAAAAATCCCGATTTCACCCGGAACACTTCCGATGTCCAAACATAGGCTTCCAATATATCAATATTTATGTCTCAACCATTTCGAGACTCCTCGTCATGTCCGTGACCACATCCAGGACTCCGAACAACCTTCGGTACATCAAAACATATAAACTCATAATATAACTGTCATCGTAACGTTAAGCGTGCGGACCCTACGGGTTCGAGAACTATGTAGACATGATCGAGACACCTCTCCGGTCAATAACCAATAGCGGAACCTGGATGCTCATATTGGTTCCCACATATTCTACGAAGATCTTTATCGGTCAGACCGCATAACAACATACGTTGTTCCCTTTGTCATCGGTATGTTACTTGCCCGAGATTCGATCGTCGGTATCTCGATACCTAGTTCAATCTCGTTACCGGCAAGTCTCTTTACTCGTTCCGTAATACATCATTCCGCAACTAACTCATTAGTCACAATGCTTGCAAGGCTTATAGTGATGTGTATTACTGAGTGGGCCCAGAGATACCTCTCCGACAATCGGAGTGACAAATCCTAATGTCGAAATACGCCAACCCAACAAGTACCTTTGGAGACACTTGTAGAGCACCTTTATAATCACCCAGTTACGTTGTGACGTTTGGTAGCACACAAAGTGTTCCTCCGGTAAACGGGAGTTGCATAATCTCATAGTCATAGGAACATGTATAAGTCATGAAGAAAGCAATAGCAACATACTAAACGATCGAGTGCTAAGCTAACGGAATGGGTCAAGTCAATCACATCATTCTCCTAATGATGTGATCCCGTTAATCAAATGACAACTCATGTCTATGGCTAGGAAACACAACCATCTTTGATCAACGAGCTAGTCAAGTAGAGGCATACTAGTGACACTCTGTTTGTCTATGTATTCACACATGTATTATGTTTTCGGTTAATACAATTCTAGCATGAATAATAAACATTTATCATGATATAAGGAAATAAATAATAACTTTTATTATTGCCTCTAGGGCATATTTCCTTCAGTCTCCCACTTGCGCTAGAGTCAATAATCTAGTTCACATCGCCATGTGATTTAACATCAATAATTCACATCACCATGTGATTAACACCCATAGTTCACATTGCCATGTGACCAACACCCAAAGGGTTTACTAGAGTCAATAATCTAGTTCACATCGCTATGTGATTAACACCCAAAGAGTACTAAGGTGTGATCATGTTTTGATTGTGAGATAATTTCAGTCAACGGGTCTGTCACATTCAGATCCGTAAATATTTTGCAAATTTCTATGTCTACAATGCTCTGCACGGAGCTACTCTAGCTAATTGCTCCCACTTTCAATATGTATCTAGACCGAGACTTAGAGTCAAAACTTGCATCGACGTAACCCTTTACGACGAACCTTTTGTCACTTCCATAATCGAGAAACATATCCTTATTCCACTGAGGATAATTTTGACCGCTGTCCAGTAATCTACTCCTAGATCACTATTGTACTCCCTTGCCAAAATCAGTGTAGGGTATACAATAGATCTGGTACACAGCATGGCATACTTTATAGAACCTATGGCCAAGGCATAGGGAATGACTTTCATTCTCTTTCTATCTTCTGCCGTGGTCGGGCTTTGAGTCTTACTCAATTTCACACCTTGTAACACAGGCAAGAACTCTTTCTTTGACTCTTCTATTTTGAACTACTTCAAAATCTTGTTAAGGTATGTACTCATTGAAAAAACTTATCAAGCGTCTTGATCTATCTCTATAGATCTTGATGCTCAATATGTAAGCAGCTTCACCGAGGTCTTTCTTTGAAAAACTCCTTTCAAACACTCCTTTATGCTTTGCAGAATAATTCTACATTATTTCCGATCAACAATATGTCATTCACATATACTTATCAGAAATGCTGTAGTGCTCCCACTCACTTTCTTGTAAATACAGGCTTCACCGCAAGTCTGTATAAAACTATATCCTTTGACCAACTTATCAAAGCGTATATTCCAACTCTGAGATGCTTGCACCAGTCCATAGATGGATCGCTGGAGCTTGCATATTTTGTTAGCACTTTTAGGATTGACAAAACCTCCTGGTTGCATCATATACAACTCTTCTTTAATAAATCCATTAAGGAATGCAGTTTTGTTTATCCATTTGCCATATTTCATAAAATGCGGCAATTGCTAACATGATTCAGACAGACTTAAGCATAGATACGAGTGAGAAACTCTCATCGTGGTCAACACCTTGAAGTTGTCGAAAACCTTTTTGCGACAATTCTAGCTTTGTAGACAGTAACACTACTATCATTGTCTGTCTTCCTCTTGAAGATCCATTTAATCTCAATGGCTCGCCGATCATTGGGCAAGTCAATCAAAGTCCATACTTTGTTCTCATATATGGATCTTGTCTCAGATTTCATGGCCTCAAGCCATTTCGCGGAATCTGGGCTCATCATCGCTTCCTCATAGTTCGTAGGTTCGTCATGGTCAAATAACATGACCTCCAGAACAGGATTACCGTACCACTCTGGTGTGGATCTCACTCTGGTTTACCTACGAGGTTTGGTAGTAACTTGATCTGACGTTACATGATCATCATCATTAACTTCCTCACTAATTGGTGTAGGAGTCACAGGAACAGATTTCTGTGATGAACTATTCCAATAAGGGAGCAGGTACAGTTACCTCATCAAGTTCTACTTTCCTCCCACTCACTTCTTTCGAGAGAAACTCCTTCTCTAGAAAGGATCCATTCTTAGCAACGAATGTCTTGCCTTCGGATCTGTGATAGAAGGTGTACCCAACTGTCTCCTTTGGGTATCCTATGAAGACACATTTCTCCGATTTGGGTTTGAGCTTATCAGGATGAAACCTTTTCACATAAGCATCGCAACCCCAAATTTTAAGAAACGACAACTTTGGTTTCTTGCCAAACCACAGTTCATAAGATGTCGTCTCAACGGATTTAGATGGTACCCTATTTAACGTGAATGCAGCTGTCTCTAATGCATAACCCCAAAACGATAGTGGTAGATCGGTAAGAGACATCATATATCGCACCATATCTAATAAAGTACGGTTACGATGTTCGGACACACCATTACACCGCGGTGTTCCAGGTGGCGTGAGTAGTGAAACTATTTCACATTGTTTTAACTGAAGGCCAAACTCGTAACTCAAATACTCTTCTCCATGATCAGATCGTAGAAACTTTATTTTCTTGTTACAATGATTTTCCGCTTCACTCTGAAATTATATGAACTTTTCAAATGTTTCAGACTTCTGTTTCATTAAGTAGATATACCCATATCTGCTCAAATCATCTGTGAAGGTCAGAAAATAATGATACCTGCTACGAGCCTCAATATTCATCGGACCACATACATCTGTATGTATGATTTCCAACAAATCTGTTGCTCTCTCCATAGTTCCGGAGAACGGCGTTTTAGTCATCTTGCCCATGAGGCACGGTTCGCAAGCATCAAGTGATTCATAATCAAGTGATTCCAAAATCCCATCAGTATGGAGTTTCTTCATGCGCTTTACACCAATATGACCTAAACGGCAGTGCCACAAATAAGTTGCACTATCATTATTAACTTTGCATCTTTTGGCTTCATTATTATGAATATGTGTATCACTACGATCGAGATCCAACAAACCATTTTATTGGGTGTATGACCATAGAAGGTTTTATTCATGTAAACAGAACAACAATTATTCTCTAATTTAAATGAATAACCGTATTGCAACAAACATGATCAAATCATATTCATGCTCAACGCAAACACCAAATAACACTTATTTAGTTTCAACACTAATCCCGAAATTATAGGGAGTGTGTGATGATGATCATATCAATCTTGGAACTACTTCCAACACACATCGTCACCTCGCCTTTTACTAGTCTCTGTTTATTCTGCAACTCCCGTTTCGAGTTACTACTCTTAGCAACTGAACCAGTATCAAATACCGAGGGGTTGCTATAAACACTAGTAAAGTACACATCAATAACATGTATATCCAATATACCTTTGTTCACTTTGCCATCCTTCTTATCCACCAAATAGTTGGGGCAGTTCCGCTTCCAGTGACCAGTCTGCTTGCAGTAGAAGCACTCAGTCTCAGGCTTAGGTCCAGACTTGGGTTTCTTCTCCTGAACAGCAACTTGCTTGCCGTTCTTCTTGAAGTTCCCCTTCTTCCCTTTGCCCTTTTCTTGAAACTAGTGGTCTTGTCAACCATCAACACTTGATGTTTTTCTTGATTTCTACCTACATCGATTTCAGCATCACGAAGAGCTCGGGAATTACTTTCGTCATCCCTTGCATACTATAGTTCATCACGAAGTTCTACTAACTTGGTGATGGTGACTAGAGAATTCTGTCAATCACTATTTTATCTGGAAGATTAACTCTCACTTGATTCAAGCGATTGTAGTACCCAGACAATATGAGCACATGCTCACTGCTTGAGCTATTCTCCTCCATCTTTTAGCTATAGAACTTGTTGGAGACTTCATATCTCTCAACTCGGGCATTTGCTTGAAATATTAACTTCAACTCCTGGAACATCTCATATGGTCCATGACGTTCAGAACGTCTTTGAAGTCCCGATTCTAAGCCGTTAAGCATGGTGCACTAAACTATCAAGTAGTCATCATATTGAGCTAGCCAAACGTTCATAACGTCTGCATCTGCTCCTGCAATAGGTCTGTCACCTAGCGGTGCATCAAGGACATAATTTTTCTGTGCAGCAATGAGGATAATCCTCAGATCACGGATCCAATCCGCATCTTTGCTACTAACATCTATCAACATAATTTTTCTCTAGGAACATATCAAAAATAAACACAGGGAAGCAACAACGCGAGCTATTGATCTACAACATAATTTGCAAAATACTATCAGGACTAAGTTCATGATAATTTTAAGTTCAATTAATCATATTACTTAAGAACTCCCACTTAGATAGACATCCCTCTAATCATCTAAGTGATTACGTGATCCAAATCAACTAAACCATAACCGATCATCACGTGAAATGGAGTAGTTTTCAATGGTGAACATCACTATGTTGATCATATCTACTATATGATTCACGCTCGACCTTTCGGTCTCAGTGTTCCGAGGCCATATCTGCATATGCTAGGCTCGTCAAGTTTAACCTAAGTATTCCGCGTGTGCAACTGTTTTGCACCCGTTGTATTTGAACGTAGAGCCTATCACACCCGATCATCACGTGGTGTCTCAGCACGAAGAACTTTCACAACGGTGCATACTCAGGGAGAACACTTTTATCTTGAAATTTTAGTGAGAGATCATCTTATAATGCTACCGTCAATCAAAGCAAGATAAGATGCATAAAAGATAAACATCACATGCAATCAATATAAGTGATATGATATGGCCATCATCATCTTGTGCTTGTGATCTCCATCTCCGAAGCACCGTCATGATCACCATCGTCACCGGCGCGACACCTTGATCTCCATCGTAGCATCGTTGTCGTTTCGCCAACTATTGCTTTTACGACTATCGCTACCGCTTAGTGATAAAGTAAAACAATTACATGGCGATTGCATTGCATACAATAAAGCGACAACCATATGGCTCCTGCCAGTTGCCGATAACTCGGTTACAAAACATGATCATCTCATACAATAAAATATAGCATCATGTCTTGACCATATCACATCACAACATGCCCTGCAAAAACAAGTTAGACGTCCTCTACTTTGTTGTTGCAAGTTTTACGTGGCTGCTACGGGCTTAGTAAGAACTGTTCTTACCTACGCATCAAAACCACAACGATAGTTTGTCAAGTTGGTGATGTTTTAACCTTCGCAAGGACCGGGCGTAGCCACACTCGGTTCAACTAAAGTGAGAGAGACAGACGCCCGCCAGTCACCTTTAAGCAACGAGTGCTCGCAACGGTGAAACCAGTCTCGTGTAAGCATACGCGTAATGTCGGTCCGGGCTGCTTCATCTCACAATACCGCCGAACCAAAGTATGACATGCTGGTAAGCAGTATGAATTATATCGCCCACAACTCACTTGTGTTCTACTCGTGCATATAACATCAACGCATAAAACCAGGCTCGGATGCCACTGTTGGGGAACGTAGTAATTTCAAAAAAATTCCTACGCACACGCAAGATCATGGTGATGCATAGCAACGAGAGGGGAGAGTGTTGTCCACGTACCCTCGTAGACCGAAAGCGGAAGCGTTAACACAACGCGGTTGATGTAGTCGTATGTCTTCACGATCCGACCGATCAAATACCGAACGCACGGCACCTCCGAGTTCAGCACACGTTCAGCTCGATGACGTCCCTCAAACTCCGATCCAGCCGAGTGTTGAGGGAGAGTTTCGTCAGCACGACGGCGTGGTGACGATGATGATGTTCTACCGACGCAGGGCTTCGCCTAAGCCCCGCTACGATATTATCGAGGTGTAATATGGTGGAGGGGGGCACCGCACACGGCTAAAAGACCGTTGATCAATTGTGTGTATAGAGGTGCCCCCTGCCCCCGTATATAAAGGAGCAAGGGGGAGGCTGCCGGCCTAGGAGGAGAGGCGCGCCAGGAGGAGTCCTACTCCTACCGGGAGTAGGACTCCCCCCTTTCCATGTTGGACTAGGAGAGGAAGGGGGAAGAGGTGGAGGGGAGGAAGGAAGGGGGGGCGCCGCCCCCCTCTCCTTGTCCTATTCGGACTGGGGGGGGGAGGGGCGCGCGGCCCTGCCCTAGCCTCCTCTCCTCTCTTCCACCTAGGCCCACTAAGGCCCATTAAGTTACCAGGGGCTTCCCGTAACCTCCCGGTACTCCGGAAAAATCCCGATTTCACCCGGAACACTTCCGATGTCCAAACATAGGCTTCCAATATATCAATCTTTATGTCTCGACCATTTCGAGACTCCTCGTCATGTCCGTGATCACATCCGGGACTCCGAACAACCTTCGGTACATCAAAACATATAAACTCATAATATAACTGTCATCGTAACGTTAAGCGTGCAGACCCTACGGGTTCGAGAACTATGTAGACATGACCGAGACACCTCTCCGGTCAATAACCAATAGCGGAACCTGGATGCTCATATTGGTTCCCACATATTCTACGAAGATCTTTATCGGTCAGACCGCATAACAACATACGTTGTTCCCTTTGTCATCGGTATGTTACTTGCCCGAGATTCGATCATCGGTATCTCGATACCTAGTTCAATCTCGTTACCGGCAAGTCTCTTTACTCGTTCCGTAATACATCATCCCGCAACTAACTCATTAGTCACAATGCTTGCAAGGCTTATAGTGATGTGTATTACTGAGTGGGCCCCGAGATACCTCTCCGACAATCGGAGTGACAAATCCTAATCTCGAAATACGCCAACCCAACAAGTACCTTTGGAGACACTTGTAGAGCACCTTTATAATCACCCAGTTACGTTGTGACGTTTGGTAGCACACAAAGTGTTCCTCCGGTAAACGGGAGTTGCATAATCTCATAGTCATAGGAACATGTATAAGTCATGAAGAAAGCAATAGCAACATACTAAACGATCGAGTGCTAAGCTAACGGAATGGGTCAAGTCAATCACATCATTCTCCTAATGATGTGATCCCGTTAATAAAATGACAACTCATGTCTATGGCTAGGAAACACAACCATCTTTGATCAACGAGCTAGTCAAGTAGAGGCATACTAGTGACACTCTGTTTGTCTATGTATTCACACATGTATTATGTTTCCGGTTAATACAATTCTAGCATGAATAATAAACATTTATCATGATATAAGGAAATAAATAATAACTTTTATTATTGCCTCTAGGGCATATTTCCTTCACTTCTCTCGCTAGACACCGAGACCGACGCCGCTGCTACCCAGTACGACTACGGTGTTGACGACCCCTCCTTCTCGGCTGAGCTTCCAGGCAAGCCCCCCCCTTGACCACCAGATATCGCCTATTCTTCTCTATACTGCTTGCATTAGAGTAGTGTAGCATGTTACTACTTTCGGTTAATCCTATTCTGCTGCATAGCCTGTCATTGTTGCTATAATTGTTGATACCTTTACCTGCTATCCTAATGCTTAGAATAGGATGCTAGTGTTCCATCAGTGGCCCTACACTCTTGTCCGTCTGCCATGCTATACTATCGGGCCGTGATCACTAGGGAGGTGATCACGGGTATCTACTATATACTTTATAAACATGACACATGTGGTGACTAAAGTCGGGTTAGCTCATTGAGTACCCGCAAGTGATTCTGATGAGGGGGCTGAAAGGACAGGTGGCTCCATCCCGGTAGAGGTGGGCCTGGGTTCCTGATGGCCCCCGACTGTTACTTTGTGGCGGAGCGACAGGGCAGGTTGAGACCACCTAGGAGAGAGGTGGGCCTGGCCCTGGTCGGCGTTCGCGGATACTTCAATTAACACGCTTAACGAGATCTTGGTATTTGATCTGAGTCTGGCCATTTGGTCTATACGCACTAACCAACTACGCGGGAACAGTTATGGGCACTCGACGTCGTGGTATCAGCCGAAGCCTTCGTGACGTCAGCGACCGAGCGGCGCGCGCCACATTGGACCGTAAGCTCGCACTTGTATTAAGGGGGCTAGGTCTGCTTCCGGCCGCGTACGCAACGTGCAGGTGTGCAATGGGCGATGGGCCCAGACCCCTGCACGCATAGGATTTAGACCAGCGTGCTGACCTCTCTGTTGTGCCTAGGTGGGTCTGCGACGTGTTGATCTTCCGCGGCCGGGCATGACCCAGAAAAGTGTGTCCGGCCAAATGGGATCGAGCGTGTTGGGTTATGTGGTGCACCCCTGCAGGGAAGTTTATCTATTCGAATAGCCGTGTCCCTCGGTAAAAGGACGACCCGGAGTTGTACCTTGACCTTATGACAACTAGAACCGGATACTTAATAAAACACACCCTTCCAAGTGCCAGATACAACCCGGTGATCGCTCTCTAACAGGGCGACGAGGAAGGGATCGCCGGGTAGGATTATGCTATGCGATGCTACTTGGTGAACTTACCATCTACTCTCTTCTACATGCTGCAAGATGGAGGTGGCCAGAAGCGTAGTCTTCGACAGGATTAGCTATCCCCCTCTTATTCTGGCATTCTGAAGTTCAGTCCACCGATATGGCCCTTTACACATATAACCATGCATATGTAGTGTAGCTCCTTGCTTGCGAGTACTTTGGATGAGTACTCATGGTTGCTTTTCTCCCTCTTTTCCCCCGTTCCCTTCTACCTGGTTGTCGCAACCAGATGCTGGAGCCCAGGAGCCAGACGCCACCGTCGACGACGACTCCTACTACACCGGAGGTGCCTACTACTACGTGCAGGCCGTTGACAACGACCGGGAGTAGTTAGGAGGATCCCAGGCAGGAGGCCTGCGCCTCTTTCGATCTGTATCCCAGTTTGTGCTAGCCATCTTATGGCAACTTGTTTAACTTATGTCTGTACTCAGATATTGTTGCTTCCGCTGACTCGTCTATGATTGAGCACTTGTATTCGAGCCCTCGAGGCCCCTGGCTTGTATTATGATGCTTGTATGACTTATTTATGTTTTAGAGTTGTGTTGTGATATCTTCCCGTGAGTCCCTGATCTTGGTCGTACACGTTTGCGTGCATGATTAGTGTATGATTGAATCGGGGGCGTCACACACTCCCCCACGCCCTGGCCGCCCACTGCAGCCTGCGTCCCCCAGCCCGCACGCGCCCGTGCCCTCGCCTCTCTGCCCTGACCCTGTTCTATGCCTTCTCTGTTGGCCGCACTGGCCACGACCAGTCGCAGACCCCTGCACCATCGCCGCCCCTCGTTGCAGCTGCGTGCTACCTCGCTACGGCCAGCGCGCCAAGCTTCCCCCCGCGCCGCACGCTGCCTCTCCGCCCGGCTCCACCACGGCCGCCGCCTTGCTACCCAGCCGCCCCGCCCCTCGCCGCGCTGCAACCGCCAGCCCCGCCATTGCCGTTGTTCTCCACCGCCGCCGCGCAGCTCGCCCTCCGCCGCCCTGACCCCGCCTCACCGGCGCCCTACCACGGCTGCTGCCCGGCGGGCCGTGCCTAACCGCGCGGGCGCCCGCACCCGTTCGAGGCGACGACCACGCCCGCTAGCGCTTGGTTGGCCCTATGAGCCACTGGCATACGAGCCCCACCGGCCCTTTTTTTAAAAGATATAAAATATAATTAATTAACTTAATTAAAGTGGTTTAATTAAACTAATTACTTAGTTAGGTTAACTAAATCGTAATTAGCTAAATGTGAGTATGACAGGAGGGCCCCACCCCCTGTTGACCAGTCAAACATTGACTGGTCAACTGGGACCCCCTGGACCCACATGTCACCCTCTGGTACACCTTTGTGTACACAGATCTGGGTGCACATAGCATTTTAGCTATTTATTTTCGAATTAATAATCATTCCAGAATATTGTTAAAACTTCAGAAATTCATAGAAAATAAACCGTAACTCGGATGAAAGAGTTTTATACATGAAAGTTGCTCAGAACGACGAGACGAATCCGGATACGCTCTCCGTTCGTCCGCCACACGTCCCTATCATAGCGAACGTGCAACCTTCCCCCTCCGGTTCATTTGTCCGAAAATGCCAAACTTCGGGAAAACTTTCCCGAATGTTTCCCCCCTTCGCCGGTATCGTGTAGTACTGCGTTAGAATACCCTAGATTTGCCTATTGTCATGTCATGCATCTGTGTGCTTTGTATTTACTGTTTCTTCCCCCTCTTCTTCTCCAGTAGACCCTGAGACCACTGTTGATGCCCCTGTGATCGACTACGTCGAGGACGAACCTTCTTCCCTTTCAGCGGAGCTTCCAGGCAAGCCCCTCCTTTGATCATCCCGATATCTCCCATTCCATTCTCTCATGCTTGCATTAGATTTTGCTACTGTTATTGTTTTCTCCTATTCTGATGCATAGCCTGCTTTTATAACCTGCTCATTGTTACCTACCTGCTTATCCTAAACTGCTTAGTATAGGTTGGTTAGTGATCCATCAGTGACCACCACCTTGTCCTTGTTGCCCCTGCTTCATCATTGAAGACCCAATCAACGGGATCGAAGACCAGGCCCCGACACCGCACATCACTTTCCCCTTAGTTGCTCGACACTACCGAGTTACTATCGAGTGCCGAGGGTGAGACCTCTACAACACTTTTGATGTTAACCCTGTAGTGTAGCTATTCGGTCGTGGTCATCGGGGGTGATTCCGCCTTAACCACTTCCGATACGACTCTGTCGTGCAACCCATCAAGTGTGAACCTCGGGGGTGGTTCCTCTTACGTTCACCTTGATGATTACACCGAGTGGAATTCACCGGGGGTGATTCCTCGGGTTTTCCCCTTGATGTTTGGACACACGGATACTTGGACTTTACAACTATTACTTGGAAGGGCGGGTCGACCCTGAGGGGTACCCGCGAGTGATGTGGAGACGGGTTGACCTGGAGGGTGCCCGCGAGATAATTACGAGGCGTGGCCGGGCATTCTTAGACCTTGCGGCAAGTCCTCGAGACGGGGCAACGGGGTCACATCTTTCGTGAGTCTCTGCTTGTTACCGTGTGCTCCTAATCCACTACGATTTGGATATTTGATCCGAGGGGCCTCTGGCCTGATAGCACTAACCATCACGTGGGCATTGTATGGGTGTTCTGCGTCGTAGGCATTAGCCGAAGCTTATTAGACGTCAGCGACTGAGCGGCGCGCGCCGGGTTGGACTGGTAAGCTCCTGCCTTTTTTAAGGAGGTAGCTAGGTCTGCTCATCGGCCGCCCACGCAACGTGCAGGAGTTCCCGGGGAGATGGCCCATGACCCTTGGGGGCATAGGTTTAGTCCGGCGTGCTGACCTCTCTATTAACCCTAGGTCGGGTTGCGGCGTATTGTTTGGCCGAGGCCGGGCATGACCCAGGAAAGTGTGTCCGGCCGGAGTTAATCGAGCGTGGTGGGTAAGTTGGTGCACCCCTGCAGGGAAGAAAACATCTATCGATAGCCTGTCCTACGGTAACGAACACTTGGAGTTGTATCCCGATCGATACAACTAGAACTGGATACTTGAGATGAGACATGGATATGAGAAATGGATAGTATGGCTCTGGGATTGCTTTCTCGCAGGGAGTCGAGAAAGGATCTCTGGCCGAGGTTGATAACACTTCTACTACTTTACTTTATGCTACTCTACTCCCTCCTGTTGCTGCAAGATGGTGGTTTCCAGAAGATGCTAGTCTTTGATAGGCTAGGCTTCTCCCCCTCTTATTCTGGCATTTCTGTAGCCCAATCCACATATACGGCCTTCCTTTGATAATGTTGCATATGTAGTGTAGATCCTTGCTTGCGAGTACTTTGGATGAGTACTCACGGTTGCTTTTCTCCCCCTTTTCCCCCTTTCTTCTTCTTTCTGGTTGATGCAACCAGATGTCGGAGCCCAGGAGCCAGATGCCACCGTCGATGCCTACTACTACGTGGAGACCGCCGACGACCAGGAGTAGTTAGGAGGCTCCCAGGCAGGAGGCCTTGCCTTTTCGATCAATGTTGCTTTTGTGCTAGCCTTCTTAAGGCAAACTTGTCTAACTCATGTCTGTACTCAGATATTGTTGCTTCCGCTGACTCTTGTGTATTCGAGCCCTCAAGGCCCCTGGCTTGTAATATAAAGCTTGTCTTATTTTAATTTGTGTCTAGAGTTGTGTTGTGATATCTTCCCGTGAGTCCTTGATCTTGATCGTACACATTTGCGTGTATGATTAGTGTACGATTGAATCGGGGGCGTCACAAAGTGCCTAGAGCCTATATCATGCATTAGAACTACTTGGAACCATATAAATTTGACATGCAAGCTCAAGAACATGGTCACCTAGGCAGCACAAATTTGCAATGAATAAAGCACTAGAACAAAAACTAATTGGACCAATCGAGGAGTCACATACCAAGGAACAATCCCCCAAAGCAGTTTTCAGAAAGGTGCTTTGAGCAAGGAGATCGAAAATCGCAGCAAAAGGAGCTAGAACTTGTGCTTGAGCTGGATGGCGATTTTTTTGGGAGGAAGAAGAAGTGTGTGGGTGCAGGAATAAGTGGAGGGCAGTCACCATGGGCCCATGAGGCAGGGGCGCGCCCTGGACCCTCGTGGCCACGTGCCAGCTCCCCCTGCTGTGTTCTCAGTGCCAAATATTCTCAAATATTCGAGAAAAAACATATTAAATTGGCAGGGCATTTGGAGAACTTTTATTTTCGGGGTATTTTTATATTGCACGGATAATTCAGAAAACTGACAGAAAATACTATTTTTACTTTATTTCAACTAAATAACAGAAAGTAGAAGAAGGGTACAGAAGGTTGTGCTTTCTAACTTCATCCATCTCATGCTCATCAAAAGGAATCCACTAACAAGGTTGATCAAGTCTTGTTAACAAGCTCATTCCGAATAACATGGAACCAGAGAAATTTCGAATAACACTATGTTACCTCAACGGGGATATGCACATCCCCAATAATAAGAATATCATATTTCTTCTTGACAGTAGGAAGAGGAAATTCAAAATCTCCAAAAATAATCGATGGAATTTGTCCAATAGAATTGATACCGTGGACTTGAGGTTGTTTCCTCGGAAAGTGTGCCGTATGCTCATTACAATTAACATGGAAAGTGACATTGCCTTTATTACAATCAATAACAACCCCTACAGTATTCAAAAAGGGTCTTCCAAGAATAATAGACATACTATCGTCCTCGGGAATATCAAGAATAACATAGTCCATTAAAATAGTAGCGTTTGCAACTACAACAGGCACATCCTCACAAACTCCGATAGGTATAGCAGTTGATTTATCACCCATTTGCAAAGATATTTCAGTAGGTGTCAAATTATTCAAGTCAAGTCTGCGATATAAAGAGAGAGGCATAACACTAACACCGGCTCCAAGATCACATAAAGCAGTTTTAACATAGTTTCTTTTAATGGAGCATGGTATAGTAGGTACTCCTGGATCTCCTAGTTTCTTAGGTATTCCACCCTTAAAAGTATGATTAGCAAGCATGGTGAAAATTTAAGCTTCCAGTATCTTTCTTTTATTTGTAACAATTTCTTTCATATAATTAGCATAAGGATTCATTTTGAGCATATTAGTCAAACGCATACGAAAGAAGATAGGTCTAATAATTTCAGCAAAGCGCTCAAAGTCCCCATCATCCTTTTTCTTGGATGGTTTGGGAGGAAAAGGCATGGGTTTCTGAACCCGTGGCTCCCTTTCTTTACCGTGTTTCCTAGCAACAAAGTCTCTCTTATCATAACGTTGATTCCTTGATTGTGGGTTATCAAGATCAACAGCAGGTTCAATTTCTACATCATTATCATTGCTAGGTTGAGCATCGACATGAACATCATCATTAACATTATCACTAGGTTCATGTTCATTACCAGATTGTGTTTCAGCATCAGAAATAGAAATATGATTGGGATTCTTAGGTAGTTCAGCAATAGGTTCACTAGAAGCATGCAAAGTCCTATCATTTTTCTTTTTCTTCTTTTTAGAAGGACTAGGTGCATCTACATTATTTCTCTGACAATCCTGCTCAATTCTCTTAGGATGGCCTTCAGGATACAAATGTTTCTGAGTCATTTAACCAGTTCTAGTAGCCACTCTAACAGCAAAGTCATTATCCTTACTATTTAATTCATTGAGCAAATCATTCTGAGCTTTAAGTACTTGTTCTACTTGAGTGGAGACCATAGAAGCATGTTTACTAATGAGTTTAAGTTCACCTTTAACTCTAGACATATAATCACTCAAGTGTTCAATCATATAAGCATTTTGTTCTAATTGTCTACCAAAATAAGCATTAAAATTTTCTTGCTTAACAATAAAATTGTCAAACTCATCTAAGCATTGTCTACCAGACTTATAGTGAGGAATATCACCTTCATCAAATCTATAGAGAGAATTTACCTTTACTACCTGTGTCGGGTTATCAAGACCATGAGTTTCTTCAATAGGTAATGAATCAAGACCATATATTTCTTCAACAGGCGGTAAATTAAGACCATGTATTTCTTCAATAGGAGGTAAATTCTTAACATCTTCAGCTTTAATACCCTTTTCTTTCATAGATTTCTTTGCCTCTTGCATATCTTCAGGACTGAGAAATAGAACACCCCTCTTCTTCGGAGTTGGCTTAGGAGTTGGTTCAGGAAGTGTCCAATTATTTTCATTCGTCAACATATTATTCAATAGAATTTCAGCTTCATCTGGTGTTCTTTCCCTAAAAACAGAACCAGCACAACTATCCAGGTGGTCTCTGGAAGCATCGGTTTGTCCATTATAAAAGATATCAAGTATTTCATTTTTCTTGAGAGGATGATCAGGCAAAGCATTAAGTAATTGGAGAAGCCTCCCCCAAGCTTGTGGGAGACTCTCTTCTTCAATTTGCACAAAATTATATATATCCCTTAAAGCAGCTTGTTTCTTATGAGGAGGGAAATATTTAGCAGAGAAGTGATAAATCATATCCTGGGGACTACGCACACAACCAGGATCAAGAGAATTAAACCATATCCTATCATCACCCTTTAATGAGAACAGAAATATTTTAAGGATATAAAAGTAACGGTAACGATAGCAAAAGTAATATTTTTGGGTTTTGTAGTGATTGTAACAGTAGCAACGAAAAAGTAAATAAGCAAAGAACAATATGTGAAAAGCTCGTAGGCATTGGATCGGTGATGGAGAATTATGCCGGATGTGGTTCATCATGTAACAGTCATAACATAGGGTGACACAGAACTAGCTCCAATTCATCAATGTAATGTAAGCATGTATTCCGAATATAGTCATACGTGCTTATGGAAAAGAACTTGCATGACATCTTTTGTCCTACCCTCCCGTGGCAGCGGGGTCCTAATGGAAACTAAGGGATATTAAGGTCTCCTTTTAATAGAGTACCGGACCAAAGCATTAACACATAGTGAATACATGAACTCCTCAAACTACGGTCATCACTGGGAGTGGTCCGATTATTGTCACTTCGGGGTTCCCGGATCATAACACATAGTAGGTGACTATAGACTTGCAAGATAGGATCAAGA
Organism: Aegilops tauschii subsp. strangulata; assembly: GCF_002575655.3. Lineage (NCBI taxonomy): Eukaryota > Viridiplantae > Streptophyta > Magnoliopsida > Poales > Poaceae > Aegilops > Aegilops tauschii. Next base: position 71,356,067 of record NC_053039.3, on the reverse strand, counting down.
ACTCACATATATTCATGAAAACATAATAGGTTCAGATCTGAAATCATGGCACTCAGGCCCTAGTGACAAGCATTAAGCATAGCAAAGTCATAGCAAGATCAATCTCAGAACATAGTGGATACTAGGGATCAAACCCTAACAAAACTAACTCGATTACATGACAAATCTCATCCAACCCATCACCGTCAAGCAAGCCTACGATGGAATTACTCACGCACGGCGGTGAGCATCATGAATTGGTGATGGAGGATGGTTGATGATGATGATGGCGACGGATTCCCCTCTCCGGAGCCCCGAACGGACTCCAGATCAGCCCTCCTAAGAGAGTTTAGGGCTTGGCGGTGGCTCCGTATCGTAAAACGCGATGAATCTTTCTCTTTGATTTTTTTCTCCCCGAACACGAATGTATGGAGTTAGAGTTGAGGTCGGTGGAGCTCCAGGGGGCCCACGAGGTAGGGGGGCGTGCCCAGGGGGGCAGGCGCGCCCCCCACCCTCGTGGAGAGGGTGTGGGCCCCCTGGCCTTGATTCTTTCACCAGTATTTTTTATATTTTCCAAAAATAATCTCCGTTGATTTTCAGGTCATTCCGAGAACTTTTGTTTCTGCACAAAAATAACACCATGGCAATTCTGCTGAAAACAGCGTCAGTCCGGGTTAGTTCCATTCAAATCATGCAAGTTAGAGTCCAAAACAAGGGCAAAAGTGTTTGGAAAAGTAGATACGACGGAGACGTATCAAGTAGCACCATGATCTTTATGATAGAGAGTCTCTTGTTTTGTCACTTTCATATACTAGTGGGAATTTTTCATTATAGAACTTGGCTTGTATATTCCAGGAATGGGCTTCCTCAAATTCCCTAGGTCTTCATGAGCAAGCAAGTTGGATACACACCCACTTAGTTTCTTTTGTTGAGCAGCTCTAGTGCATCCGTTGCATGGCAATCCCTACTCCTTGCATTGACATCAATTGATGGGCATCTCCCTAGCCCATTGATTAGCCGCGTCAATGTGAGACTTTCTCCTTTTTTGTCTTCTCCACACAACCTCCATCATTATATTCTATTCCACCCATAGTGCTATGTCCATGGCTCATGCTCATGTATTGCGTGAAAGTTGAAAAAAGTTTGAGATTACTAAAGTATGAAACAATTGCTTGGCTTGTCATCGGGGTTGTGCAAGATGAGAGCATTCTTGTGTGACAAAAATGAAGCATGGCCAAACTATACGATTTTGTATGGATAAGCTTTCTTTGGCTATGTTATTTCGAGAAGACATAATTGCTTGGTTAGTATGCTTGAAGTATTATTATTTTTATGTCAACATTAAACTTTTATCTTGAATCTTTCGGATCTGAAAATTCATGCCACAATAAAGAAAATTACATTGAAGAATGTGCTAAGTAGCATTCCACATCAAAAATTCTGTTTTTATCATTTACCTACTCGAGGACGAGCAGGAATTAAGCTTGGGGATGCTTGATACGTCTCCAACGTATCTATAATTTTTGATTGCTCCATGCTATTATATATTCTATTTTGGATGTTTAATGGGCTTTATTATACACTTTTATCTTATTTTTGGGACTAACCTATTAACCCAAGGCCCAGTGCAAATTGCTGTTTTTTGCCTATTTTAGTGTTTCGCAGAAAAGGAATATCAAACGGAGTTCAAATGGAATGAAACCTTCGGGAGCGTGATTTTGGGAACAAACGTGATCCATAGGACTTGGAGTGGATGTCAAGCAATCAACGAGGAGGCCATGAGGCAGGGGGCGCGCCCTCCACCCTCGTGGGCCCCTCGTGGCTCCACCGACCTACTTCTTCCTCCTATATATACCTACGTACCCCGAAACCATCGAGGAGCACCACGAAAACCTAATTCCACTGCCGTAACCTTCTGTACCCGCGAGATCCCATCTTGGGGCCTTTTCCGGCGCTCTGCCGGAGGGGGCATCGATCACGGAGGGCTTCTACATCAACACCATAGCCTCTCCGATGATGTGTGAGTAGTTTACCATAGACCTTCGGGTCCATAGTTATTAGCTAGATGGCTTCTTCTCTCTCTTTGGATCTCAATACAAAGTTCTCCTCGATCTTCTTGGAGTTCTATTCGATGTTAACTCTTTTTGCGGTGTGTTTGTCGAGATCCGATGAATGGTGGGTTTATTATCAAGATTATCTATGAACAATATTTGAATCTTCTCCGAATTCTTTTATGTATGATTGGTTATCTTTGCAAGTCTCTTCGAATTATCAGTTTGGTTTGGCCTACTAGATTGATCTTTCTTGCAATGGGAGAAGTGCTTAGCTTTGGGTTCAATCATGCGCTGCTCGATCCCAGTGACAGTAGGGGAAACGACACGTATTGTATTGTTGCCATCGAGGATAAGAAGATGGGGTTTATATCATATTGCTTGAGTTTATCCCTCTACATCATGTCATCTTACCTAATGCGTTACTCTGTTCTTATGAACTTAATACTCTAGATGCATGCTGGATAGCGGTCGATGTGTGGAGTAATAGTAGTAGATGCAGGCAGGAGTCGGTCGACTTGTCACGGACGTGATGCCTATATACATGATCATGCCTAAATATTCTCAAAATGATGCACTTTTCTATCAATTGTTCGACAGTAATTTGTTCACCCACCGTAATACTTATGCTGGCTTGAGAGAAGCCACTAGTGAAACCATGGCCCCCGGGTCTATTTTCCATCATATTAATCTCCCGTCAACTATCTATTTCTGTCGCCGTTTATTTTGCTTTCTTTACTTTTAATCTTTATCATAAAAATACCAAAAATATTATCTTATCATCTCTATCAGATCTCACTTTTGCAAGTGGCCGTGAAGGGATTGACAACCCCTTTATCGCGTTGGTTGCAAGGTTCTTATTTGTTTGTGTAGGTACGAGGGACTTGTGTGTGGCCTCCTACTGGATTGATACCTTGGTTCTCAAAAACTGAGGGAAATACTTACGCTACTTTGCTGCATCACCCTTTCCTCTTCAAGGGAAAAACTAACGCAGGCTCAAGAGGTAGCACATACTTGAGAGGCTCAACACACATGAGTTCCAGCTATCTGAGAAGAGAGACATATATGACCCCAACTATGACCGAACCCGTGCTTTGAAGGCAAAGGTTGTTTCCTCATTTGAAGAAGAATCTGACTGCAGTTCTGAGGATCCTGAAGACATTGGAAAGGAGCTAGCTATGCTCGTGAAGAAGTTCCAGAAGTTCTCTAAGAAGAATCGCTTTGAAAAGTCCTCAAGATCCAGCTCAAGAAATGACGAGGCTTCCACTCGTGACCACAAGAGAGAACATGCCACAAATGCAAGAAGCCAGGCCACTACATCACCGAGTGTCCTCAGTGGGACAAGGAATCTAAGAAGAAGAAGAGCAAGGAATATGATTTTGACGACAAGAGGAAGAAGAAATCCTCAAAGTCTTCTTCCAAGTCTTCATCAAAGTCTTCGTCTCACAAGAAGAGCTCATCCAGCAAGGCTCGTGCGTTTGTTGGCAAGGAGATGGATTCAGAGGAGGAGTCTGCTTCTGAGGAGGCAGAGGTGGAGTCTGAGGAGGAGTCTGATTCAGGCATGGCAAGCCTGGCTCTAGCTTCGGCATTCGTCGCCAAGTCCATCTTCAACACTGAAGACAATGCTCACGTCGCCAACCCTGAAGTTGATGATGAGGACGACTCTGCTCCGACCTACTGCTTCATGGCACGAGGTGCCAAGGGTACGGCTCCGAAGGCTACTGAGTGGATTATGGACAGTGGATGCACTAACCACATGACTGGTGATCGAAGTATTCTTATGGATTCAACCCTACGTCTGTCTAATGAAAGTCACATCACATTTGCTGACACTGATAAAAGCAAGGTATTGGGCCTAGGTAGAGTTGCAATCTCAAAGGATCAGCACATGGACAAAGTGATGCTTGTTGAATCCCTTGGTTTCAACTTAATGTCTGTCTCAATGCTTTGTGATCTGAACATAATTGTGATATTTGGAAAATATCGTTGCCTTGTGCTTATGGAATCTGAAAAATCTCTAGTCTTCGAAGGGTATCGAAGAGATGATCTGTATATGGTAGATTTCTCCGCAGGACCATAGCTTGCCGTATGCCTTCTAGCAAAAGCTTCAGAGTGCTGGCTCTGGCATCGGAGGCTAGGGCATGCGGGCATGAGGAACTTGCACACTCTCGCGAAGAAGAAGCATGTCATTGGCATCGATGGCGTCAAGTTCAAGAAGGATCATTTGTGTGGTGCTTGTGAAGCTGGAAAGATGACTAGGGCCAAGCATCCCTCGAAGACAATCATGACAACAACACGTCCCTTCGAGCTGCTTCACATGGACTTATTTGGTCCTACTCACTACTCTACCCTTACTACCACTGCATGCCTCTATGGCTTCATTATTGTTGATGATTACTCAAGATATACATGGGTGCACATAATTCTCTACAAGACTGAGGTGCATGATGTCTTCAGACGATTCGCAAATCGTGCCATGGCCAACTATGGCATCAAGATCAAGCACATCAGAAGTGACAACGGCACAGAATTCAAGAACACCGGCCTCGACACTTATCTTGATACATTGGGCATCACACATGAGTTCCATACACACCTCAGCAAAATGGCATCGTGGAGCGCAAGAACAGAACCCTCATTGAGATGGCACGTATGATGCTTGATGAGTACAAGACTCCAAGAAAATTCTGGCCTGAAGCTGTTGATACTGCTTGCCACATCATCAACCGTGTTTATCTTCACAAGTTTCTAAAGAAGACATCATATGAGCTCCTGACTGGTAAGAGGCCAAATGTCAGCTATTTCAGAGTCTTTGGTGCTAGGTGCAGGATCAAGGATCCGCATCACACTTCAAAATTTGCACCAAAAGCACATGAAGGTTTTATGCTTGGTTACGGAAAGGATTCGCACTCCTACAGAGTCTTCAACCTTTTTCACTACAAAGTGGTTGAAACTGTGGATGTGTGGTTCGATGAGACTAACGGCTCGCAAAGAGAGCACTTGCCAAATGTGCTAGATGAAGCAACACCAAGTGAATCTATCAAGCTAATGGGTATTGGAGAAATCGTACCTACAGAGGAACAGGCTGAAGAGGAAATCATCATTTCTGCACCTAATCAGCATGAAGACACTGCTCAGCCTGAAGCTAATGTTGAAGATGAAGACAATGATCAGCAAGGGCAAAATCTTCGTCCAATACATCCTCGCGTTGCAAATGAAGTCCGGATTGAGAAGATAATCAATAGCATCAATGCACCTGGTCCACTCACTCGTTCAAGAGCAACACAACTAGCAAATTTCTGTGGGAACTTTCCATTTGTCTCTATATCTGAACCCAAGAAAGTTGATGAAGCCTTCATGGAACCTGAATGGATTCAAGCTATGTAAGAAGAGCTTCAACAGTTTGAGCTGAATAATGTATGGGAGCTAGTAAAGCATCCTGATCCTCACAAGCACAATATCATCGGCACCAAATGGATCCATCGCAACAAACAAGATGAGCATGGTCAAGTTGTCAGAAACAAAGCTCGTCTCGTTGCTCAAGGTTATACACAAGTTGAAGGGATTGACTTCGATGAAACCTTTGCTCCTGTGGCTAGGCTTGAATCCATTTGCATACTGCTAGCCTATGCCAATCACAACAACATTCTTCTGTACCAAATGGATGTAAATAGTGCCTTCCTCAACGGCAAAATTGAAGAAGTGTATGTTGCACAACCACTTGGTTTTGAAGACCCAAAGCGTCCTGACATGGTATACAAGCTCAACAAGGCACTGTATGGCCTCAAACAAGCACCTCGCGCTTGGTATGACACACTCAAAGACTTCCTAAAGAGCAAAGGCTTCAAACCTGGTTCTCTAGATCCCACTCTCTTCATGAAGACATATGATGGTGAACTGTTTGTATGCCAAATCTATGTGGATGGCATTATCTTCAGCTGCACTGACAAGAGATACAGTGATGAGTTTGGGCATATGGTGCAAGAACAATATCAGATGTCCATGATGGGTGAGCTGGAGTTCTTCCTTGGTCTTCAAATCCGTCAATAGAGAAATGGCATCTTCATATCACAAGAGAAATACCTCAAAGATTGCCTGAAGAAGTTTGGAATGCAAGACTGCAAAGAGTACACGACGCCAATGCCAACCAAAGGCCAATTGGGCCCAGACGAAAATGGTAAAGAGTTCGATCAAAAGGTATACCGCTCCATGATTGGTTCTTTACTCTAATTATGTGCATCTAGGCCTGATATAATGCTTAGCGTTTGCATGTGTGCCCGATTCCAAGCGGCACCAAAGGAATCACATCACTTAGCTGTGAAGCAAATTCTTTGATATTTGGCTCACACCCCAACACTAGGATTATGGTATCCAAAGGGCTCAGAGTTTGATCTAGTTGGATTCTCAGGTGCTGATTATTCTGGTGACAAGGTCAATCGCAAGTCCACATCAGGCACATGTCACTTTCTTGGACGATCTCTTGTCTGTTGGTCTTCAAAGAAGCAGAACTGTGTATCACTCTCCACTGCTGAATCTGAATACATTGTTGCTGGATCTTGCTGCGCTCAGCTTCTCTAGATGAAGCAAACTCTCAAGGACTATGGCATCAACATGAAGCATGTGGCACTCTACTATGACAATGAAAGCGCCATCAAGATTGCTCACAACCCAGTTCAGCACTCGAAGACAAAGCACATTCAAATCCGTCATCATTTTCTCAGGGATCATGTGTTGAAGGAAGACATTGATATCATTCACGTCAACATGAAGAGCAATTGGCAGATATCTTCACAAAGCCCTTGGATGAGAAAAGGTTTTGCAAGCTGCGGTGTGAGCTAAATATCTTAGAATCCTCAAATGTCCTGTGAAAGGACACACATCCTAACGCTTATGCATGTTGATGACTTGGATGTGCAACACATGAAGTAACGTATATCTTCAATCAATGAGGACTTACCCTCTAAGTGTGAATACATTAATGTGGAATTTGACTTCGGAGCGCCACGATAATTGTGCACCGTGTCTGGGTCTAATACTTCCTATACGGTGAGTAACACCACCACCAAACCTTCTCGAAGTTTTTCATTTGGCATCATGATTGCATTATCTTCATATTTGGTTTGTCTTAAACATTGATTTGTCCTCAAAGTTTATCTTCGCAATGTTGATTTGGTATTTTATGATATATATATATGGTGGGTATATTATGATAACACCTCTTAAGAGTCTTATTCTGATAACACCTGACTTATTCTGCTAACACCCGACGCCCACCCCCGAAGTTACAAACTAACCACGCAAAGGAATCGGCCGAACTGCGCCATCCACTCCTCAAACCAGCCCGCTCCTCTCTCTCTCCCCGTGATCCCCACGACCTCCTCCTACCAACGTGCGGGCGCACCACCTCCTTCCCCCCTGCGCCGCCGCGCCACATCCCGGCTCGCGCCGCCGCCCTTCCCCGCCGCCTTCCTACGCCGCGTCCCCACCTACCTCCCCTCCCTTCCCCGCGCCCGCGGCCTTCCTCCCCTCGCCGGAGAGCCACCCCTCACTTGTCACCTCCCAGCACGAGCCGGCGTCGGATCCAGGCCGCGGCGGGCCCCCGCGACGTCCCGACGCTGGATCTAGGCCACGACGGCCCCCTGCGATGCCCCGCTGCCGGAGCCAGGCCGCGGCGGCCTCCCGCACCGCCGCCCCACCTGCTTCCCCGCGGTGCTAGATCTGAGATACATTGGGCGGTAGCTCGTCCAAATCGGCCGTGACGCGCCGCCCTTCGCAAGCCTACCACCACCCCTGCTGAAGGAAAGACCGGCCGGCGAGATGCCTCCTCTCCGCCGTGGTCAGGCCACACCCAGTTTTCCGGTGAGATCCAGCGATGAGGACCCAATCCAACGTGGTGCTCACCTGCCCCTCCCCTCTCCCCCTCGTCCTGGCCTCATCTCCGGCCAGGCCAGGGCTCACCTCACCTACCCCCATGCGGTCCACCCTCGGCTCCGCCGCAGCCCGCCCTCCCGGCCTGCAGATTCTCCCCGGTGCATCGGCCTCCCCTGCTTCTTCTCCCCACTGACGAATAGATGACCACGCTAGCGTTTTGAGGTTGTTGCAGCTCACTTTTTTGATTTTTGGAGGGAAATTAGTGGACTGCAGTTTGCTATTCCCGTCGACGAGGTTTGCGTTTTTTGTGTTCTTCAAAAGAGAAATGAAAGTGCAAATGCAGTCCGCTGTACTTTTGCTCTTGAGGTTCAGTTAACTATTTTTTTGCTGATAAGATAGGTGATGCAGTCCGCCGGCCTCCTCCCATAGCAAATTTGGGCGACGCACGGGCTCCTTTTGAAACAAATTATATATATTGGGCAGCGCGGTGTGCAGCTTGTTGCGGCTCGGCGTGCAGCTCGTTGCGGCCCAGATTGCAGCTCGGTATGCTACGGCTTGCAGTCCGCTTGATTGGGTGCACTATTTGCCGTGCAGATCCCCGTGTGTATGCCCCCTCCTGTCCTATAGCCGTGCAGTCCGCAACCGCGGCCGTGCAGCTCAAACAAGCCCGCAATGAAGTCCTGTGCTTGTGTCCGTGATATTCGATGAACACAAGTGCACTGCAGCTCCCGGATGGTGGACTGCGGAAGGTGCGGTGCGGTTCACGGACTGTTGAAGTTCGCCTGGGTCGTCGTTGCAGTACGTCTAGGTGTTGAAAGCTGTTTTTTGTTGATTTTTCAGGTTTTCAGAGACTGCAGTTCATTACAAAAAAAGTGGCATCTAGTTCCCTTTGTGAAAAGCAATTTGTATGGCACCCATTTACTTTGCTAAAGTTTGTTTCGTGTGTATCAAAATTCCGTCGACTACACCAACACTTGCAGTGCGTTTGGTCATTGGATGTTGTTCACTTTTGAGAGTGATGATGTTCACTTGCGCCCAACATGAAAGTGCAAAAAAAATTAGCGAAACAACAAAGTACTAAAGCGGTTCACTTTGATATATTTCGCGGTTAACTTACCCTCAACTCTGTGGTACACTCTCGTTCATAAAAAGAAGTTGAAGAAAAGACAACAAAAACTCGTCTGAGAAAATTTATGTCCGACACAAGAAATCATGAAGTTCACTTGGCTGTCGGATGCAGTGCGGTTTTCTGTCGGATGATGTTCACTCGCGATTTGAGTGTCGAAAAAACAGTGTCCGCACTTCCGTAATTTTAAAATTGCTCCTAAACTGTAAGGAATTAGAGAGAGTGTTCTACATAAAAAAGTTGCGTCTTGTCAATATCTTTCCAACGGCATATCATTTCAATCATTTCGACAAGCGGTTTGTGAAAAATTCACGAAAAACGACCGCTGCCACTCATCGTCCGTCGCACCATTTTCAAAATTAACTTTAAACCGTAAGGAATCTCAAAACCATTTCTACATATGAAAGTTGTTCCTTGTCCATAGCTTTTCAGTGACATATTACACGCCTCGTTTCGACAAACGGTTCAAAAACTAGAGTGAAAACAATACCAAAAATAGCAAAAATTTCAAAAAAAGTAATTCCGCGATTTAGTAAATTTGAAACTGCTCTTAAACCGTAATGAATTAGAGAAAATAATAGATATGAAAAAGATGCGCCTCGATGATATTTTTCCAACGGCGTATCATTTGCTTTATTCCGATCAGCGGTTTAGAAAAAATCATGAAAATATTCTCGCTGCCACTCGTCATCCGCCGCACCATTTTTGAAACTGCTCTTAAACCGCGAGGAATCACGAAAAGTGTTCAACATGGCGAAGTTGCGCCTAATCCATAGCTTTTCAACAGTATATTATATGCCTCGTTCGGATAAACGGTTAAAAAATTCGAGCGAAAACAGTACCGAAAAACACTGCGTGCAGTTTTCTCCGACACGAAATTCACTAGTTTGTATTGCAGTGCTCTTGCTATAGAAAGTGCAGTGCTCTCGCATTGAGCGTGCAGTGCAGAAGTGTTATCAGAATAACTATTCTGCTATATGTATGTATGTTCAGTCCTCTACAACATTCACTTATAGCTATATCTTCGAACTTGCCATTTTCTCAACTAAGTGAATGTTATCGGACCCTAACCCCTTCTATGCTTCTTCCTCAAATTCTGTCTGTCTAGCCATATGCATCATGTTGACACGTGTCGAATGTCTTAACTGCATCCTTGTCAGCTGAAGATATAGAGACACACACTTAAAACTGTTTTAATGCTATATCTCTTTTTGCCCGAATACCGGAGAAGCTGGAACGACCACCTGAATATCTCTTTTTGCGTCTTGTATCATATGAGTCTTTGCTTGTTTTAATTTATGTTTTAAGTCTTGATCCCTTGCTGGACACACCTATTTGAGAGAGCCAAAATTATGTCATGACTTGTTAGAATTGCTCTCTATGCTTCACTTAAATTTTTATGAGCTATGGACTTGCTCTAGTGCTTCACTTATATCTTTTTGAGCACGGTGTGCTTTAGTATTTTTGAAGTAATGCTCTCTTGCTTCACTTAGATTTATTTGAGAGTTAGTAAAATTTTCAAGAAATTCTCTCTTGCTTCACTTAAATTAATTTGAGAGAAAGAAATATTATGCTCATGATCTTCACTTATATTTGTTTGAGCTTATGAAAAGCAACACATGAAAATTAGTCCCAAAGTGATAGATATCCAAGAAGGATATAATAAAAACTTTCATGAAGATCATTGGACAAAATAAACTTGATTCTTAGTAATAGTTTTGAGATATGATGATGTGATATGTGAGTTATGTTGATGAGTAATTATGCTTTAGTAAGAATATTGGTGTTACGGTTTGTGATTCCCTATGCAAGCACGAAAGTCAATAGTCATGCAATGAAATTATATCCTACTTGTGGTGCATTATTCAGTGTTAATTATGCTTAATGCTCGCTTATGAGATTACCCATTTCTTGGTTGGTCGCTTCTCAATCTTTTGTTAGCCTTCATTTTGCACTAAGTATGATCTCTACTTGTGCATCCAAAATCCTTTAAACCAGTTTTGCCACATGAGTCCACTATATCTACCTATATGCGGTATTCTTTTGCCGTTCTAAGCAAATTTGTATGTGCCATCTCTAATTTTCAAAATAAACTTCTCTTTTGTGTGTTCGTTTCGCTCGCGGAGCGATGAGGGGTGGCTAATATTTTCCATGCTAGATGTGTTATTCTCAAGATGAGTGTTTATTCACTTATCATTGCACGAGAGTAAGGAAAGGTATTAGGGATGCGCAGTCCCGAAATGAAAAAAATGAATTTACTTTATGTTGTCAAATAATAAATTCCTTGGAAAGTGTTGCTATGGAAGGCACCCGTGGATACGGTTAGCCATGGAAAGTGAAAGTATGGTGGAAAAAGGAATAAACTTTATTTTCTGTTTGGGAACCTCCTATGATATATCTAGCATGGAAAGTGTTGGGACCTCTAAGTCATTTTCGTTGCTGGGATGGATACACCTCCCAAAATGTTTTTATCTCTAAGTTTTCCGCTTTGAGCTCTGGCACCTCTACAAATCCCTACTTCCCTCTGCGAAGGGCCTTTCTTTTACTTTATGCAATTTTTATTATTTGAGTCTCCATCTTCTCTTACAAAAGCACAAAAAAGGCAATATGATCGTACTGGAGTATTCGGTGTAGCTAATATGCGAGTGTGTTTCATGAATGGATTAATGATTGAGCATGATGGGCTAGGGATAACTTATTGTAGCGTTGATATTTTGAAAGACATGGTTGCTTGTTGATATGCTTGAGAATTTAAATTATCATGTCAAAACTAGAATATTGCTTTAAACAATATAAAAGTCCAAATGTCCATGCTACAAAGAAAAGAAATATGATATGACATGTTAGGCAGCATTCCACATCAAAAATTCTGTCTTTATCACTTCCCTACTCGAGGACGAGTAGGAGTTAAGGTTGGGGATGCTGATACGTCTCCAACGTATCTATAATTTTTTATTATTCCATGTTGTTATATTACCAATCTTGGATGTTTTATAATCATTTTATAGTCATTTTATATCATTTTTTGGTACTAACCTATTGACATAGTGCCAAGTGCTGTTTTTTTTGCATGTTTTTTACATCATAGGAAATCAATACCAAACGGAGTCCAAACGCAACGAAACTTTACGGAGATTTTTTTGGACCAGAAGGAACATAGTGGGCCCTGGCTATGCCTGGGGGTGCTCCGAGGAGAGCACAACCCACCAGGGCGCGCCAGGAGGCCCAGGCGCGCCCTGGTGGGTTGTGCCGACCTCGGGTGCCCCCCGGACCGCCTCTTTGCTCTATAAATACTCCAATATTCCAGAAACCCTAAAGGCATCGACGAAATATACATCCAGCCGCCGCAGATTCTAGAACCACCAGATCCAATCTATACACCATCTCGGATGGGGTTCACCACCTCCATTGGTGCCTCTCCGATGATGCGTGAGTAGTTCTTTGTAGACCTTTGGGTCCGTAGTTAGTAGCTAGATGGCTTTCTCTCTCTCGCTGAATTCTCAATGCAATGGTCTCTTGGAGATCCATATGATGTAACTCTTTTGCGGTGTGTTTGTTGGGATCGATGAACTTTGAGTTTATGATCAGATCTATCTTTTTATATCCATGAAAGTTATTTGAGTTTCTTTGATATCTTATATGCATGATTTCTTATAGCCTTGTATTTCTTCTCCGATATTTGGGTTTTGTTTGGCCAACTTGATCTATTTACCTTGCAATGGGAAGATGTGCTTTGTAGTGGGTTCAATCTTACGGTGCTTGATCCCAGTGACAGAAGGGGAACCGACACGTATATATCGTTGCTACTAAGGATAAAATGATGGGGTCTATCTCTACATAGATAGATCTTGTCTACATCATCTCATCGTTCTTATTGCATTACTCCGTTTTTCCATGAACTTAATGCACTAGATGCATGCTGGATAGCGGTCGATGTGTGGAGTAATAGTAGTAGATGCAGGCAAGAGTTGGTCTACTAATCTTGGACATGATGCCTAATAATGATCATTGCCTGGATATCGTCATGAGTATTTGAAGTTCTATCAATTGCCCAACAGTAATTTGTTCACCCACCGTTTGCTATTTTTCTCGAGAGAAGCCACTAGTGAAACCTACGGCCCCCGGGTCTCTTTCTCATATTATTTGCCTTTGCGATCTATTTTCCTTTGCATTTATTTCTAGATCTACTAAAGTAAAAATACAAAAACACTTTGCTGCACTTTTATTTATTTGCGATCTATTTATTCAATCTATTACAAATTTCTCCCGTCCACGCACCAATTTCTGGCGCCGTTACCCGAAAGGGATTGACAACCCTTTAACACGTCGGGTTGCGAGTGGTTGTTATTTGTGTGCAGGGGTTGTTTATGTTGTGTTTCTTGGTTCTCCTACTAGTTCGATAACCTTGGTTTCATAACTGAGGGAAATACCTACCGCCGTTGTCTTGCATCATCCCTTCCTCTTTGGGGAAATACCGACGTAGCTTCAAGCGACATCAAAAGGAATTTTTGGCGCCGTTGCCGGGGAGGATCTTCAACATATACCAGGTTCCTAATCACAAATCTCATATCCTCGCAATTTACATTATTTGCCATTTGCCTCTCGTTTTCCTCTCCCCCATTTCACAAAAAATTGCCGTTTTATTTGCCCCTCTTTTCCGCTCGCCGTTTTCTCGCCATGACTGATCCTAAAAAGGCTAAGGGTTTTCTCCCGAGTTTTAATGCTTTGGATAGCCCCTCTGTCCTCTCCAAGCTCATAAACAATGATGCTATGGAAGGATCTACCAGGCTTGTTAAGGAAAATCTTAACAATTGTGATGAAGATGATCCCGGAATTTTTCATTATTTGCTTGATGAATCTTTGAAAGATGCTTGGGATAGGCTGTTGAGAATTCTAGCTAGCTATGTGCCCCAATATCAGATAGAGATATACTGAATTTTTTTATGTTGGTTTACCTTCTTCCTTCAAGCAAGTTTTGGATTCTATATTTGAAAACGGTTTTCTTGAAGGGGGTGCCATTGATACCTATGAAAATATGAAAACTATATTTGGGCACCCCAAGGGAGAAAATGTTGAATCAACTACCCTTATGTGCTTTTATCAAAATGAAATAATTAAAGAGATGAAGGCTAGTTTAGATACAAATTTTCGCAACATGCTTAACCTTTCTTTTGCTATCAATGGCCATGTGCTTTCACAAAATAGAAAATTAAATGCCATTGATTGGAAATTTTTCCTTTGCTTTCAAAAGAACAAAGATGACAAAACTTAGATCCTTGCTTTATGCCTAGCTAAGGGCGTAAAACTTTAGCGCTTGTTGGGAGGTAACCCAATGAATAAAATTTATTTTTTGCTTTTTTTCTTTCTGTTCTTGTGTGTTTGCAAAATTATGCTACTGTTATGATTGTGTTTTTTGTGTTTTAATTAGTGTTTGTGCCAACTAAAGCCTTTAGGATCTTCTTGGGTGATAGTTGTTTGATCTTGCTGAAAAACAGAAACTTTTGCGCTCACGAAAACAATTCCCATTTTTACCAGAGCGTGCTAAAATGCCAATTATTTTTGCAGTAGATTAATATACAAATTGCTCAGGTCGTCTTAATTTTTTCAGAATTTTTGGAGTTCCAGAAGTTTTCGAAATAGTCAGATTGCTAGAGACTGTTCTGTTTTGACAGATTCTGTTTTCTTTGAGTTGTGTGCTTGTTTTGATGGCTCTATGGTTTTCTTTGATGAGTTTTTGCCATAGAAAAGTTGGAATACAACAGATATAATGCAAAACAAAATATGAGTTGGTTTGATACATTACTTATAGTAGTGATTTGCTTTCTTCTACTAACGGATCTCACGAAGGTTTAGTTTAGTTTTGTGTGATTGAAGTTTTCAAGTTTTGGGTTATCTTACGATGGATGAAGGAATAAGGAGTAAGAAGATCCTAAGCTTGGGGATGCCCCGGAATCCCAAGCTATTATCCAAAAAGAGAACAAGCAACTAAGCTTGGGGATTCCCCGAGTGGCATCCCCTCTTTCTTCTAACGACCATCGGTATTTTACTCAAAGCTATATTTTTATTCGTCACATACTATGTGTTTTGATTGGAGCGTGTATGATATGAGTCTTTGCTTGTTTTATTTTGTGTTTTAAGTCGTGATTCCTTGCTGGACACACCTATTCGAGAGAGCCAAAATTATGTCATGACTTGTTAGAATTGCTCACTATGCTTCACTTAAATTTTTATGAACTATGGACTTGCTCTAGTGCTTCACTTATATCTTTTTGAGCATGGTGTGCTTTAGTATTTTTGAAGAAATGCTCTCTTGCTTCACTTAGATTTATTTGAGAGTTAGTACAATTTTCAAGAAATTCTCTTTTGCTTCACTTAAATTAATTTGAGAGAAAGAAAGAAAAAATTATGCTCATGATCTTCACTTATATTTATTTGAGCTTATCAAAAGCAACATATGAAAATTAGTTCCAAACTGATAGATATCCAAGAAGGATATAATAAAAACTTTCATGAAGATCATTGGACAAAATAAACTTGATTCTTGGTAATAGTTTTGAGATATGATGATGTGATATGTGAGTTATGTTGATGAGTATTTTATATTATGCTTTAGTAAGAATATTGCTGTTAAGGTTTGTGATTCCCTATGCAAGAACGAAAGTCAATAATTATGCAATGAAATTATATCCTACTTGTGGTGCATTATTCAGTGTTAATAATGCTTAATGCTCGCTTATGAGATTATTCGTTTCTTGGTTGGTCGCTTCTCAATCTTTTGCTAGCCTTCATTTTGCACTAAGTATGATCACTACTTGTGCATCCAAAAACATTTAAACTAGTTTTGCCACATGAGTCCACTATATCTACCTATATGCGGTACTCTTTTGCCGTTCTAAGCAAATTTGTATGTGCCATCTCTAATTTTCAAAATAAACTTCTCTTTTGTGTGTTCGTTTCGCTCGCGGAGCGGTGAGGGGTGGCTAATATTTTCCATGCTAGATGTGTTATTCTCACGGTGAGTGTTTATTCACTTGTCATTGCACGAGAGTAAGGCAAAGGTTTAGGGATGCCCAGTCCAGAAATGAAAAATGAATTTACTTTATGTTGTCAGATAATAAATTCCTTGGAAAGTGTTGGTATGGAAGGCAACCGTGGATACGGCTAGCCATGGAAAGTGAAAGTATGGTTGAAAAAGGAATAAACTTTATTTTCTGTTTGGGAACCGCCTATGATATATCTAGCATGGAAAGTGTTGGGAACTCTAAGTCGTTTTCGTTGGTGGGAAGGATACACCTCTCAAACTGTTTTTATCTCTCAGTTTTTCGCTTTGAGCTCTCTCACCTCTACAAATGCCTACTTCCCTCCGCGAAGGCCCTTTCTTTTACTTTATGCAATTTTTATTTTTGAATTCGAGTCTCCATCTTCTCTTTGAGCTCTGGCACCTCTATAAAAGCACCAACTAGGAGGCAATATGATCGTACTTCAGTATTGGGTGTAGCTAATATGCGAGTGTGTTTCATGAATGGATCAATGACTGAGCATAATGGGCTAGGGATAACTTATTTTAGCGTTCATATTTTGAAAGACATGGTTGCTTGTTGATATGCTTGAGTATTTCAGCTATCATGTCAAAACCAGACTATTGCTTTGAACAATATAAAAGTCCCAATGTCCATCCTATAAAGAAAATAATATGATATGACATGATAGGCAGCACTCCACATCAAAAATTCTATTTTTATCTCTTACCTACTCGAGGACGAGTAGGAGTTAAGCTTGGGGATGCTGATACGTCTCCAACGTATCTATAATTTTTGATTGTTCCATGCTGTTATATTATCAATCTTGGATGTTTTATAATCATTTTATATCATTTTTGGTACTAACCTATTGACATAGTGCCAAGTTCCAGTTGATGTATTCTGCATGTTTTTTTACATCGCAGGAAATCAATACCAAACGGAGTCCAAATGCAACAAAACTTTATGGATATTTTTTTGGACCAGAAGACACCTAATGGGCCAAGGCTGCCCGGGGGGTTCTCCGAGGAGAGCACAGCCCACTAGGGCACGCTAGGAGGCCCAGGCGTGCCCTGGTGTTGTACCCACCTTGGGTGCCCCCCCTGACCGCCTCTTTGCTCTATAAATACCCCCAATATTCCAGAAACCCTAGGGGAGTGGACGAAAATCAATTCCAGCCACCGCAGAGCCCAGAACCACCAGATCCAATCTAGACACCATCACGGGTGGGGTTCACCACCTCCATTGGTGCCTCTCCGATGATGCGTGAGTAGTTCTTTGTAGACCTTCGGGTCCATAGTTAGTAGCTAGATGGCTTCCTCTCTCTCGCTGAATTCTCAATACAATGGTCTCTTGGAGATCCATATGATGTAACTCTTTTGCGATGTGTTTGTTGGGATCAGATGAACTTTGAGTTTATGATCAGATCTATCTTTTTATATCCATGAAAGTATTTGAGTTTCTTTGATCTCTTTTATGCGTGATTGCTTATAGGCTCGTATTTCTTCTCCGATATTTGGGTTTTGTTTGGCCAACTTGATCTATTTATCTTGCAATGGGAAGATGTGCTTTGTAGTGGGTTCGATCTTACGGTGCTTGATCCCAGTGACATAAGGGGAACCGGCACGTATGTATCATTGCTACTAAGGATAAAATGATGGGGTCTTTCTCTACATAGATAGATCTTGTCTACATCATGTCATCGTTCTTATTGCATTACTCCGTTTCTCCATGAACTTAATACACTAGATGCATGCTGGATAGCGGTCAATGTGTGGAGTAATAGTAGTAGATGCAGGCAGGAGTCGGTCTACTAATCTTGGACGTGATGCCTATATAATGATCCTTGCATGGATATCGTCATGAGTATTTGAAGTTCTATCAATTGCCCAACAGTAATTTGTTTACCCACCGTTTGCTATTTTTCTCGAGAGAAGCCACTAGTGAAACCTACGACCCACGGGTCTCTCTCATATTATTTGACTTTGCAATCTACTTTTTATTTGCTTTTATTTTCAGATCTATTAAACCAAAAATACAAAAATACCTTGCTGCGTTTTATTATTATTTATTTTATTCGGCATTCGGTCTATCAATCTACTACAATTTTATCTCACGTCTGTTTGCCTATCTTGAGGCGCCGCTACCCGGAAGGGATTGACAACCTCTTTTACACGTCGGGTTGCGAGTAGTTATTTGTGTGCAGGTGCTGTTTACGTTGTGTTGCTTGGTTCTCCTACTGGTTCGATAACCTTGGTCTCATAACTGAGGGAAATACCTACCGCCGCTGTGCTGCATCATCCCTTCCTCTTTGGGGAAATACCGACTTAGCTTCAAGCCGCATCAAAAGCCTTTCACCGTTTTGACGCCTCTCTGTCTGAATATTATGGCTACTGAGAAATCTGCAAGGAAAGGTGGCACGCAACGCCGTGGCAATACTACTCTGGACCTGCCCCCAGATCTGTATGAACTTTACAAGTCTGATCCTAAGGAGAACTACAATCATCGCAAGACCATAATACAGTGGATCCGAAGATATTGGGCCGAGTAATGGTTCAAGTATAACTTCGTCACACCTGAGTATGCAGAAAAGAATGCTATTAAGCGCTCGTGGGGCGATATTCTTTACAAGAATTTTCCACCGAAGACAAAGCCTGAAGCTACTGCTCAAGGCTTCTATCCATGCATGGTTCGAGGACCTCAGCCAGAAAATGCCGACCCATCATCTCTTCGATGGTGTCGTGACGATGATCTCTTCAAGCGCAACTTTCAGTTTGCAAAGGAGTCTGCCGCCAAGAACAAGAAGGCATTCGGACTCAACTTCAATCCTGGTTCGTCTGCTCCAAGGACTGATGGCACACGTTACGTCAATCCCAATGTCATCGGCCCCTTCAATGGCTTCGATGGGCTCATCTCCCATATTGCTGCTCAGAGGGCCATAGTAGAACAATCTGCTGATGATGCAGACTCTGAGGATGCTCCTGCACCACCGAAGCAGAAGAAGAAGTTAAAAGCTTCAAAGCCCTCTGCTGCTCCAAAAGCTTCGACTATGAAGCCATTGAAAACTGCACCTCCTGAACCAAGTGTGTAGTCTGAAGATTTATCTCATGTCTCCAAGAAGACCAAGGAACCCAAGAAGATTTTTGGGCATGATCTTACTCTTGCTGCCATTCGGCGCAATGAGGACAACACCATCAATCTATCAAGTGATGAAGATCTTGGAGATGATGCTCTAGAAATGTTGATCAAGAGCAAGCAAGAGGCCAAGATCTTTTAAGATTTGCCTCTGTTTGAATGTAATATTCTAAATAACTTCATTGATGAATGGTTTCAAGATCAAAGCATCAGCATTGATGATCTACAGCTGCCCGTGGACATTAGCGTCGCCTTTCAAGGAGCCATTTTCAATGAACTGGCCATAGCTCAGAAAATTGTCGAGCTGAAGAACAAGATAGACTATGAGAAGGCTCAGTTCAAGAAGCACATGGCCAAGCTCAGTGTTGCTGATGTGCAAAAATTCAAGCAGATGATGCACGACCTCAAGGACCAGTTCAACAAGAAGTGTGAAGAAGCCAAAGGCTCATGCGAGCACATGAAGTACTATGCGCAGAAGTGTGTGCAAGCGCACAATGAGGCTGAGAAGAGAAAGGCACTTGGGCATCCTGACATCGACCCCAGAATGGCTGCCAAGAAGAACAAGAAGTCTATTGAAGCTGAACCAAAATCTTCAAGGCAGGGACAACCAAGCATTGTCTTCCCTGCCAACATGACTGGCTCGAAGCCAAAGGTCCCCTCAACAGCTTCTGAGCAAAAGAAGACAAGGCAAGCTGAGGCTAAAGCTAGGAAGAGGAAGCACAAAGACAACTATGATGATGCTCCCTCCAAGAAGAAGTTGAAGACAAAGGCTTCAAAGTCTTCCAGAAAAGAGCATGCCGTTGCCCAAGTACCGCTGAATGTCGAGCCAATCTCTGTTGCTCCACCTGACAACCAGGAGCATCGCCTTGTGATTCATGATCCTGCTTCCACAGAGGCTCTAGAAAGTGAAGAGATACCAGCTGCTGACCCCAACGCAGCTGAAGACATTGGTCGTGAAGACAATGTTACTGATGATGAAGTCCTTCCTCGGGTTGAACCCAATCTGGTATCCTCGCCTGCGCCCACGAGCAGTGAACTCATAAGCATTGGCTGTCCCTTGACGCCAGTTGCTCAAGATGACTCATGGGTAGAGCAACAACCAGACACCCCCCTGCAAGATGAGATCCCCCGTACTCCACCAATTCAAGTCACCACTCCGGTGCTTGATGATGACTACATGGAACAGACCACCCCCTCACCAAAGGCGTCGCCAGCATTCCGCAGGCTTCGCAAAGGCCTCAGGCCTCTGGTCTCCATGTCAAGCATACCAGAAGAGGATGTGTAACAAACAATCTCAGTATCACATCAAGTGTTTCCTGAAGCCATCCCTTCTGTGTCTGCTTCTGAGTCTGAAGCTAAAGCTACTGAAGACATTCTGGCTGCATCAGCCAAAGAAGAGAAAGAAGAAGAGAGAGAAGCTACTCCCCCTGCTAGTGATCCAGTCATTCAAGAAGAGAATGTGACAGTGCCAGACCCTCCAGACTTTGAAGAGATGGAGGTTGAAACAATGAGGTTGCCACCACCAATACCACTAAAGCGAGTGACACGGACATGGCTGAAGACAATGTGGAGCCTGAAGCCAATGCTGCAACTAACAACGTTGTGCAGCCAATCACTTCTGACGACGTCGTTACTCCACCAAGGCCTCATACAATGGAACACGCGTTCAATTGTAGTGGTGAGCTTGTCACCGTGAGATGGCCAGTCATGGTTCCACCCCCTGCTCCTGGTCCTCAGTATGATTATCATGTGGAGCAAAGGCCAGAAACTCAAAAGCCGAAGCCAAGACTGCCAAGGCTTCCCGGTGCTGCAACAACCCCAGGCTCCTTTGATGTGCAAAGCTTCAGGGCGCACAACACATTCTTCGACAGCACCAAGAACCCATACACGATGCCCAAGATCTCCTCTGACAGGTTTTGGAGCCATCAGCAACGAAGCTACTACCCCTGCATCTTATACAACCAATACCAGAATTTTCCTCATAAGCGTCTGGATTGTGATGCTATGGCTGGGCTGCCATGCCTTGAAGAGGCCCTTGACTGTTTCAGAGATGTTGGGCTGCTGCCATTTGTAGCAGATAAAGAACATTGGAATGAAGAGCTTCTGCTTCAGTTTTATGCCACACTGCACATTCGAGGCTACAACAAGGATCCGAAGACTTGGATCCTTGAGTGGATGACAGGTGACGTTCATCATGAAGCCAAAGCTCAAGACATCATTGAGCTTACTTCCCTGCCCACTCCTGGTGAGTTATTTGAACCTGGTTGTCGGCTTCATCAGAACAAACTACAGAGCATATTCTAGAAGCCAGAGCCAAACATGAGCTAGATGCTGAGCATGATGAAAACATTGCCCCATGACGCCGAATACCCCAAGGAGTTCCTTGTTAAGGACCTTGAGTACTTGCCCCGCACAATTTATCACATTCTGAGGCGTACTCTGTGGCCAATCAAAGGCAACTCCTCTGAAGCTAAACTCGAAGGCGCCATGAAGACCTTGGTTTTCTATGTCATCAATGGCATCAGATTCAATACTGAGGATTCCTTCATCCGACAGCTTGCAGCTTCTGGGATTGATCTCTTTGGACTGAAGTTCTATGCTCCATGGGTTATGCGCCTTATCAAGCTTCATTCATCAGCCGTCTGCGCGCAACCATGTCGTTTTTCTGCCTGATGTTGATATGGAGTATGAAGCCATCTACCCTAAGCCTGCCAAGAAGCCACTCCATCTTCAAAATGCAGAACATCAAAGCTTCACATAGCCAATTGAAGGCATTCATGTGCCAAACTCTGCCACTCCTGCTTATCCTCTGGCTGGCAACTTGCGACTGCCGCATCGGGCCAACACTGAAGCCATGGCCAACACCATTGCTCAAAGGCCTCAGAAGCGTCCCCGTGTCCTCAACGACCGTGAGCTTCTGGTATCGTTGCATCAAAAGCAGGATAGGCATCATGACTGGTTGAAGCGCCAAATGCAGAGTCTCTTGGTTGATGTAAATCGCATTCGCAACTTGGCCACCGAGAACTCATTCGTCGTGCATGAAGCTTGTCGGCGGTCCTGTAAGAGCCTCACGCTTCTTTGTTTTGAAGATGATCTTCGCGAAGATGGCTTCACAGAGAAATTCAAGTTTGACTCCAGGCCTCCGCAATCTGCAAGTTGGCGTCGAACCCCTTCAACTGAAGATTCTGAACATTCCTCTTCAGTTGCAACTATTGTTGCGAGAGTCGTCGATGAAGAAGATGACGCCACTTCACCAACTCTGGCTTCACTGCATCTCGACTCTGCACCAGGCCCCTCTGCACCACCAAACTCCAACGTCAACCCTGCTCCAACATATTCTCCAACTGGGAGCGAGTAGATCCTCTATGTCCTCAAACCTTTTTGGTCCTTACTGACAAAAGGGGGAGAAGCATATAGGTTGATAGTCTTCAAGGGGGTCCATATGGAGTGGTTGCATTATTTTTGCTAAGTTCTTACAACTCTCGTTTTGAAACTATTTGGCTCTTGAGTTGTAACACTTAAACTTGATGGTCGTCTGCTACTCTTGCTGCTACTTTGTGATGCGATGATAAATTCCGCATGAAGTCATTCTGCAGACGCCCATTTCTCATTATGCATTTCATTATCTTCGCTATTCTTATATATGCATGATGAATTGTATTCATGAGTTGAAGAGGATCTCCACTAAGTAAAACCTGCCATGTGCATTTGCATTCAAAAGCAAACTACTTATATGCACATCTTCAGGGGAGCCTTTTGCAACTTATGAAGACAATGACTTTGATCTTTAACTTTCACATACTTTTATCCCCGTTGAAAATTTCAACCAGTTTTTCATCAATCACCAAAAAGGGGGAGATTGTAAGTGCATCTAGTGCCACCCCTAGTTGGTTTTGGAGTATTGACGACAAACTTGGTTGAGGGACTAATGTATTTGTGAGAATTGCAGGATAACACAGGTAGTAGTCCCTTATTGATTCGGTTTACCTACCAGAGATGACCCCTAAAAATGTGTGAAGACATTGAAGACATTGGTGGTGCGTGAATACATTCACGATGAAGATAATTAGATGTGAAGACATTCACTTGAAGACTATGGAGTGCGAAGACATAGTTGTTTTGTAGTTTCCTTTTCTTCTTTATTGAGTCATAGGAACCACCGTACTGTTAAGTGGGGTCCAAGTGAAAAAAAGTTAGAGTGACTGATGTGATGCTCAACCAAAATCCTATGTCTTCGAGCAAAGACAATCAGAGCAAATCTTATCCAGAGCTGGATGAGTCAGCTTTGCTTGTAGCCCAAGTCAAGCTGCCGCGTGTGTTTGAAATCCGACCATTGGACACATGTCGGTTCCTTAGTGACCGAGGGTCATTTGGAACATATCATGTCGGGTTGCCTCCTGGCTATAAATAGCCCACCCCCCACACCATAAATTGGTGGCTACTCTGAGTTAGTAAATGGCTTTTGTCGTTTGAGAGCAACCCACCTCCGAAGCCTTTGAGAGAGAAATCCATGCGAGGACAAAGCCCAAAACACCTAGAGCCAAAAGAGTGGTAGGCATCACTGAAGTCTTTCTGTCTGCGTGACCTGAAGACTTGTTACACTTGAGGACTGTGAATCCTCCAGCCGGTTAGGCGTCGCGTTCTGAGCATCCAAGAGCCATTGTGGATTGCCGGTGAACGAAGTCTGTGAAGGTTTGGAAGTCTACCTTGAAGACTTACTAGAGTGATTGGGCGAGGACTGGGTGTCCTTAGCTCAAGGGGAATAAGGTGAAGACGCGGTCTTCTGAGTTCAATCTCAGCCTCCCTAACCAGACGTATAGTTGTCACATCAACTGGAACTGGTCTACCAAATCCTTGTCTTCACTGAGCCACTGATTCTATCCTCATTTCCTTTTACATTTTAGTTTGTCTTCGTGAAGTCATTGCTTCATTGCCTGATCTGATTGACTTCATTGTGTGAAGACTATTACCTGTTTGGCTTCATATAGTCTTCCATTCTGATCCATACTACCTAGCCGCTGATAGTCTTCGTACTTTCACTTCATTGCTTACTTGACTATGGCTTGTCTAGTGTAGTCTATCTTTCGCTGCATATCAATAGGTTCATTTCATCTGTTTGTCTTCAAAGACCTCGTGTTTTGAAGACTTTCATAAAAATCGCCTATTCACCCCCCTCTAGTCGATAACTAGCACTTTCATTGTCAGCACAGTCTTCAGTGCTTGGTGGAGTCACCCTTTTCTTCATGGTCGAAGATGGACTTGCTGACAAACTGCGTAGCGAGAGCCAAGCTTGCTACCCTAGAGTCGGATTCCTCCTTAGATTCCTCAACTTCCTCAGATTCTTCCTCAGATTCCTCCTCAAAATCCATTTCCATCCCAATGAAAGCGCGAGCTCTAACGGAGGTGCTTTTCTTCTTCGATGATGACTTTGATGAAGACTTTGAAGATTTCTTCTTTTTCTCATCAGTGTCATCATCCTTGCCAGACTTCTTCTTCTTTGAGCCCTTTTTCCAAAGGGGCAATCAGCGATGTAATGGCCTGGCTTCTTGCATTTGTGACAAGTTCTATAATCATAGTCTCGAGCAAAAGCTTCTCCAGTGTTCTTTGAGTCATACTTTGAAGACTTTTCAAATCGATTTCTCTTGGAAAACTTCTGGAACTTCCTCACAAGCATAGCCAGCTCTCTGCCAATTTCCTCAATGCTATCAGTGCTGCATTCAGACTCTCTTCTTCAGATGAAGAAATTGCCTTGGCTTTAGCCTTTGCCTTTAGAGCACGAGGTCGTCCATAGCTGGGACCATACATATCTCTCTTCTTAGTTTGCTGAATTCATGAGTATTGAGTCTCTCAAGAATATCAGCTGGATCAAGTGACTAGTAATCTGGATGTTCTTGAATCATTAGGGCCAAGGTGTCAAAGGAGCTGTCAAGAGACCTCAGCAATTTCTTCACCACCTCGCGGTCAGTGATATCAGCGGCTCCGACAGCATGTAGCTCATTAGAGATGTTAGTGAGGCGGTCGAAAGTTTGTTGGACATTTTCATTGTCAAGCCTCTTGAAGCGGTTGAAGAGATTGCGAAGCACATCAACTCGAGAGTCACGTTGAGTGGAAACTCCTCCATTGACCTTGGAAATCCTATCGCGGATAAGCTTCGCTGTTTCCAGAGCACTCACACATCCATACTGTCCTTTGGTGAGATGTCCACAAATGATGTTCTTCACTTGAGAATCGAGTTGCTTGAATCTCTTCACGTCTGCAGCATTGATGCTAGGAGCAATATCGGGAACGCCGTGCTCAACGACGAACAAGAGATCATTCTCAATTGCCTCAAGATGCATGCACATTTTATTCTTCTAGTAAGGATAGTCTGTGCCATCAAAGATGGGGCACACAAAAGAGACCTTGATCATACCTGCGATCGACATAACTAAAACTCCAGGTGGTTAAACCAAAATCACACAGAACAAGGGAGAACCTGGCTCTGATACCAATTGAAAGCGCAGGTTGACTCCCAGAGGGGGGGTGAATGGGAGATTTTAAGAAATTCATCAAACTCTGATGAATTTGACGACGATCAGAGTGAAGAAATACAAATGCGAGGAAACTAAGTCATCATGGAAATGAAAAACATACATACAAGATACATACAAGTGAAGAACGTGCAATCATACAACCATACTAGTATGAGGAAGATGGACTGGAGGAATTGAAAAACAACATGATGAAAGTCTTCAGTCAAGTTCTTCAGAAAGTAGATCACAAATTCTTCAGCAGCAGAATAACGTAAAGGAAAGGGTGAGGAATTTGAAACCAGGTTAGCTCGGTGAAGACACATGATTTGGTAGACCAGTTCCAGTTGTTGTATCAATTGTACGTCTAGTTGAGGTGGTTGAGTCGCAACTCTGAGGACACACAGTCCTCGCCATATTCCTCTTGAGCCAAGGCCGCACAAATATCACCCAATCACTCGTGGTAAGTCTTCAAGGTAGACTTCCAAAACCTTCACACACTTGTGCACCGGCACACCATAATGGCTCTTAGTGTGCTCAAAACTTAACGCCTAACCGTCTGGAAGAATGATAGTCTTCAAAGGTAACAAGCGTCAAATCACACAGATCAATCTCTTTAGTGATGCTCAATCACTTTGGCTCCAGGTTTTTCCTCACTTAGGATTCCCTCAAAGTCGTCAGAGGATGGGTAGCTCTCAAATGAAAAGTGTCATGTTCTCTCAGAGCAACCAACCAACAAGTGGTTGTGGGGGTGGCTATTTATAACCAGCCGGCATGAATTATCATAAATGCCCTTCTCTGATTCGACTGTTGTCAGGATAAGGATCCAGTCGACAGCTAGCCCGCGATGCAGCAATGGTCAGAATTTGAACTCTCAAATTCATCGGGGCACTCAATTTCCTCACTTTTAGGCAGATTGCACTGGCGAAATCCTAACTCCTCAGCCTGACCAAATTCGTCAGCGACCAGATGATCTTCGTCACTGTCACTAGCAAATGCGTCAGCTGTTTTGGAGATTTCCAAAGACTTCACTCGAAGCGGCTTGGGTATGTATAGGTTTGAGCATCACTTTGGAAATGTGAAATATGTTTCACCTGGGCCCCCTTTAACAGTACGATTTTTCTATGACTCAAATAAGAAGAAAGAGACTACGAAAATAAAAGTCTTCAAGCTTCAAAGTCTTCACATCAATTTCTTCAAAGGTCCAATACCAATTTCATCACCAAATTCTTCACTTGAAGAAATACATTTTTAGGGGTCGTCTTCCATGTCTTAAACCAAATCTTCAAGGACTCTGTCTCCTGTGTATACTCACAAACACATTAGTTCCTCAACCTATTTGTCTTCAATACTCCAAAACCACTAAGGGGGCAATTGATGCACTTACAACTACATTCATAATTTTTAATGTTTACTTTAATAGTAGGTTCCACTCATCATATAATTTTCTGGGTATTGAAACCTCCAACTCTAGTTTTTCTTCAAAAGCCTTCATCATAGGTTCTACAATATGTTTAGCGAACGCTTTACTTTGTTCATAAGCATTGGGTGAATTTATCATGGATTGCAACAAGGAAATACATTAAATTAAAGAACAACTATCATAATTAAAGTCCTTGAAATCCAAAGTAGTGGGCACATCACTAGTTAAAGTCTTGACCTCTCCAAACCCACTTTAATCATTTTTATCATTAAGATCATCATTGTCCAAACAATTGGGACACCTTCTAGCTAAAGTTGAATCATCTCCAGTCCCTTTTTCATCAAGTTTTGTATTACTAAATAAAGATTCTATATATGGGTGAGACACCAATCATTTTAATATCTTCATCATGACTACAGTAAAAATCGGGCGGAATAGCCTTTTGTAATCTCGCTTAGCTCTCAACCTAGTGGTTCTTTCTTTAATTTCATTAATGGAGACATAGATGGCTTTAGTGGACTCATTAATATCAAGCTTAGATGGCAAAATTTTAGATTTGAGATTTTCCACATCATGAGCAATTCTATCCATGTTCCTAGCCATATCATCAACTTTATTCAATTTTTCTTCTACCATAGCATTAAAAATCTTTTGAGAATTCATGAATTCTTTAATATTACTCTCAAGATCAGTAGTTATCTTATTATTATTGTTGTAAGAATTTACATAAGAATTGCCATAATTATTAGAGGAATTTCCGGGATACGGCCTAGGACTAAAATTGCCTCTATAAGCATTGTTATTGAAATTATTTCTAGAGACAAAATTCACATCAACATCATCATTATTTTGCTCAATCAAAGTAGACAATGGCACACCATTAGGATCAACATGAGCACTCTTATTAGCAACCATTTTCAGAAGAGCATCCATTTTATCACTCAACGTAGAAATTTCTTCAACAAAATTTACCTTCTTACCAGTTGGAGCTCTTTCGGTATGCCATTGAGAGTAATTTGCCATTATATTATCAAGGAGTTTTGTAGCTACTCCTAATGTGATTTCCATAAAGGTGCCACTTGTAGCAGAGTCTAGAATATTTCTAGAAACAAAATTTAGACACTCATAGAAATTGTGTATAATCATCCATAAACTTAAACCATGAGTGGCACAGTTTCTTATCATTAATTTCATTCTCTCCCAAGATTGTGCAACATGTTCATGCTCAAGTTGCTTAAAATCCATAATTTGATTTCTTAGAGAAATAATTTTGCGGGAGGAAAATACTTGGCAATAAAAGCATCCCTACACTTATCCCAAGAATCAATACTATTTCGAGGCAAGGATGTAAACCAAGTTTTAGCACGGTCTCGTAGTGAAAACAGAAATAATTTCAGTTTAGTAACATCATTAGCTACATCTTTTTTATTTTGCATATCGCATATTCAACGAAAGTATTAACATGGGATGCACCATCTTCATTAGGACCACCGAAAAATTTCTTTCATAACAAGATTTAGCAAAGCGGCATTAATATCACATGACTCCTCACTGGTAGCAGGAGGAGTAACTGGAGTACTGATAAAATCATTTATTAGTATTAGAAAAATCACACAACTTAGTGTTTTCTTGAGACATAGCGACAAAGCAAGCAAACGAGCAAAATAAAAAAAATTGTGTTTTTGTAGAAAAAATTAGAAGCGGGGGAGATGAAAACGAGAAGGAAGGCAAATAAAAATAAGAGCAAGTAGATGATACTTAGTGCGAAGGTACTTGATAGGTTTTGGTGATGTCTGATACATCTCAAATGTATCTATAATTTATGAAGTATTCATACTGTTATATTATCATTCTTGGATGTTTTACAATCATTTTATAGCAACTTTATATCATTTTTTGGGACTAACCTATTGACCCAGTGCCCAATGCCAGTTGCTGTATTTTGCTTGTTTTTCACATCGCAGGAAATCAATATCAAACGGAGTCCAAACACCGTGAAACTTTTTGTGGATTTTTTATAGACCAGAAGACATCCAATGGGCCAGAGCAGCACTTGGGGGTGCCCCGAGGGGAGCACAACCCACTAGGGCATGCCTGGGCCTCCAGGCACGCCCCATGGGTTGTGCCCACCTCGGTGGCCTCCCGCGCCGTGTCTTCACCCTATAAATTCCCAAATATTCCAAACACCCTCGGGGTAACCCTAGATCAGAAGTTCCGCCGCCGCAAGCCTCTGTAGCCACAAGAAACCAATCTATCCCGTTCTGGCACTCCACCGAAGGGGGAAATCATCACCGGTGGCCATCTCCATCATCCCGGCGCCCACCATGATGAGGAGGGAGTAGTCCACCCTCGGGGCTGAGGGTTTTTACCAGTAGCCATGTGTTTAATCCCTCTCTCTCTCACTCTCTCTCTCTCTTTCTCTCTCTCGTGTTCTTGAGATGCCACGATCTTGACGTATCGCGGGCTTTGTTAATATAGTCGGATCATATGGTGTTTTCCCCTCTCTATCTTGTTGCGATGAATTGAGTTTTCCCTTTGAGATTTCGTTTTATCGGATTGAATACTTCTATGGATTTGAGAGCACTTGATATATGTCTTGCATATGAATACCCGTGGTGATAATGGGGTATTATATTGATTCACTTGGTATATGTTTTGGTACTCAACTCGTGGATTCCCGAGGTGACATTGGGGCAATCTATGCATAGGGGTTGATGCACGTTCTCGCCTTTGTTTCTCCGGTAGAAATCTTGGGGCACTCTTTGAGGTTCTTTGTGTTGGATTGAGTATTATGAATCTGAATTTGCTTTGGTGTTATTTTAGTATGAACTCTTGATAGATCGACCGGAAAGAATAACTTAGTGTTATTTTAGTACGAACTCTTGATAGATCGATCGGAAAGAATAACTTGGTGTTATTTTAGTACGAACTCTTGGATAGATCGATCAGAAAGAATAGCTACAAACAATTTCTTCTTATGTTCTTTGCTAGATAGGAACTTTGGAGTGATTCTTCATCGCACGATAAGGGATGGTTATATGATCCAATTATATTAGTATTGTTGAGAGATTGCACTAGCGAAAGTACGGACCCTAGGCCTCATTTTCAAGCATTGCAATACCGTTTGTGCTCCGTTTTACCAATTGCTACCGTGCTGTTTTTTATTGTTACTATTACAAAAATCAATATCTACTATCATTACTATGCTTTTATCATCATCTTCGCCGAACTAGTGCACCTATACAAATTACCATTGTATTTGGTGTGTTGGGGACACAATAGACTTTTTATTATTTGGTTGCAGGGTCGTTTGAGAGAGACCATCTTCATCCTACGCCTCCCACGGATTGATAAACCTTACGTCATCCACTTGAGGTAAATTTGCTACTATCCTACAAAACTCTGCACTTGGAGGCCGAACACGAGTCTACAAGAACAAGTTGTGTAGTAGACATCAAGCTCTTTTCTGGTGCCGTTGCCGGGGAGGTCAGTGCATGGAGGTATATCTTTAGATCTTGCAATTGAATCTTTTAGTTTCTTGCTTTATCACTAGTTTGTTTTGTAAAAGAAAACTACAAAAAAATGGAATTGAGGTTGCATCATATTGTTCATCTTGATAATGTCTTTCGTAAAAATGATGGAAAGGAAAATTGTGCTCAATTGATAGAAAGAAGTCAATAAAATGCTTGGCATAAAATATTTGAATGATGAGCATGATTGCAATGTTGTTAGTATGAATTCTTTGAATATCCATGATGCTAATGATATGCAAAGCCATAAGCTTGAGGATGCTATGTTTGATGAAGATGATATTTTTAGTCCCCCAAGATTTGATGTGCAATTTTTTTATAATGATTGCATGCCTTCTATTTATGATGATTATAATGATGAACGTGGATTCAGATAGGTCATGATTTATTTAATGATGAATCCACCATTTTGGATGAGGCTTCAATTGACTATGATAACAAAGTTCCTATCTATGATGATTATGGTGATGCCATGTATGCTATAAAGAATAATGATAAACATGAAACTTGTCATCCTGATTTTAATTTTCAATCACATGATAGTTATTTTGTTGACTTTGCTCCCACTACTATTCATGAGAATAAATATGCTTATGTGGAGAGTAACAAAATTTCTATGCTTATGTATCATGAAAAGAATGCTTTATGTGATGGTTATATTGTTGAATTCATTCATGATGCTACTGAAAATTATTATGAGAGAGGAATATATGCTTCTACATATCTCAATAATGTCAAGTTTCCTCTCTATGTGTTGAAAGTTTTGAAGTTATGCTTGCTTTGCCTTCCTATGCTAGTTGATTCTTGTTCCCATAAGTTGTTTTCTCACAAAATCCATATGCATAGGAAGTGGGTTAGACTTAAATGTGCTAGTCATATGCTTCATGATGCTCTCTTTGTGTTTCAATTATTATCTTTTACGTGAGCATCATTGAAATCATCATGCCTAGCTAAAAGGCATAAAAGAAAAGCACTTGTTGGGAGACAACCCAACATTTGCCCCTACTGTTTTTGTGTGTTAACATGATTAAGCTACTGTAGTAATAATGTTTTATAGATTTTTTTTCCAATAAAGTGCCAAGTAAGACCTTTGGGATGGTCTATGGTGATAGTTGATTTGATCTTGCTGAAAAACATAAACTTTTGCGCTCACGAAAATAATTCTCATTTTTAACAGGAGCGTGATAAAATACTGATTCTTTTTTGCAGAAAATTAATAGACAATTTGCCCATGTTGTCCTAATGTTTCAGAAGTTTTGGAGTAGCAGAAGTATGGTTGGAGTACAGATTACTACAGACTGTTCTGTTTTTGATAGATTATGTTTTCAATGCATAGTTTGCTTGTTTTCTAGTTTCTGTGGCTTATATTGCTCAATATAAATTGTGGAAATGATATGCTACAGTAGGCATTGTGTGGAAACAATTATGACTCTTGTCTTTGACCGTACCAAAGTGAAATGATTTGCTCTTTATCATACTAACCTATCTCATGAAGTTCCGTTAAGTTTTGTGTGATTGAAGTTTCCAAGTTTTGGGTGAGATGTCGATATGAGGAGAATAAGGAGTGACAAGACCCTAATCTTGGGGATTCCCCAGGCACCCCAAGTTAATATTCAAGGAATATCCAAGCAACTAATCTTGGGGATGCCCCAGAAGGCATCCCCTCTTTCGTCTTCAACATTATCGGTCACCTCACTTGGAGCTATAGTTTCTTTCGTCACATGATATGTGTTTTGCTTGGAGCATCATTTTATTTTGATAGGATTTGATTGTTGTTATTTAGAATAATGTTTTGCATCTTTCTTTTCAATAAAAATGTCAAGGATAGCCTTTACCATGCTTATTTTGCAAGTATATGAGTTGCTGTTTCAAAACAGAAAGTTTATCGCTGTTGCAAAAATTCCTGAGAAAATTCAGAATGTGATAAAATGTTGAATATTTTTGCAAAATAAGATATGTTAAATTTTCTACAGTGTGGTAAATTTTTAGAATTTTTGTAGTTACAGAAGTATGATTGTTCTTGCATTCTTTACAGACTGTACTGTTTTGGCAGATTGTTGTTATGGTTGCATTGTTTGCATATGTTTGCTTGTTTAATGATTCTATTTGTGGATAGGAGTATTAAATATGCAGAGGCATTTAGTATGCAATGTTGAATAATAATTTTAGTGAGTTGCTACAGTAGAGAATGATAAGGTATTGCATTGATTTATACTAACTTATCTCACGAGTTCTTGTTGAGTTTTGTGTGGATAAAGTTTTTGAGATTTAAGAAAACCGTGATATGAGAGGAATTAAGGAGACACAAAAGCTCAAGCTTGGGGATGCCCAAGGCATCCCAAGATAATATTTCAAGAAGTCTCAAGCATCTAAGCTTGGGGATGCCCCGGTAGGCACCCCACCTTTCTTCTTCAACAATTATCGGTTAGTATCGGTTGAGCCTAAGTTTTTTGCTTCTTCACATGATGTGTGCTATTCTTGGAATGTCATTTTATTTTGTTTTGCTTCTTGTTTATATAAAATACTTAGATCTGATTTTTTTAAAATAAGAGAGAGTCCTCAATTAGCTACCCCTTTACATAACTACTCGCTTGATCTTCACTTATATCTTTTTTGAGTGGTTTGTCATTTACTCTTGTGCTTCACTTATATCCTATGAGTAAATTGTTGAATAAATTGAATAGCATGAAGTTGAAATTATATGTTCATATCATGCCTAGTAGTAGCTTCACATTGGGTTTAGAAAGTGAAATCTTTTGAAGCTTGACAATCACAATATTGGTCATACAAGCAATTCATGAATGATTACTATAAGGAAGAGAACTTTCACATGCAAATATATTATCTTGGACATCTTCTATGATTGTGAATACCCATTAATTATTTTCAAACTTGAGCAAATTAGTGGAAGTTGGACAAGTAAGACAACATAATGAGTTATGTTTGGCTATAGTTGCATAGAATTTAGATTGTTATGGATCCTCCAACATGTGGTGTTTGCCTAGGATCTTTTGCTAGCCAAAAATTCGTACTAAGTAGAGATACTACTTGTGCATCCAAAAACCCTTAAAACCCAGTTTCTTGCCATGAGTGTCCACTATACCTAACTATGGATTGAATAAGATCCTTCAAGTAAGTTGTCATCGGTGCATAAAGCAATAAAAATTGCTCCTAAATATGTTTGATATTTTAATGCAAGGGAAAATTGAGCGTTGTACGAACTTGTGATGGCAAAGTAATAAAAGCGACGGAATGCATAATAAAGGTTGCTATCATAAGGGGCAATATAATGTGACGTTCCTTTGCATTAAGAGCTTGGGAATCCAAATAAAAAGCGCATGACAACCTCTGCTTCCCTCTGCGAAGGGCCTATCTTTTACTTTTCAGTATTTACTTTTATGCAAAGAGTCAATAGTATAAATTCTCATTTCAACCTCAATTATTCTCTAGTTGGCCAACATCATGTGGTGGGGAAAGATCTAGGCACATATGACCAGTCAAATATACTTGCTCATGATTTATTATCGTTGACAATTATCTCTATGATAAATGAGTTGGGAGGCGAAATATTAAGCCCCTATCTTTCTCTGTGTTTGATGGATACCATTTGTTCTAAGAATATGCTTTGAGTAGTAGCAATCATGGAAGACTATATGATGATTGAGTATGTCGAGCTCTTTACTTAGACTTTATTGAATAAGTTGAATTGCAATTGT
The DNA here is from genome assembly GCF_002575655.3 of Aegilops tauschii subsp. strangulata. Lineage (NCBI taxonomy): Eukaryota > Viridiplantae > Streptophyta > Magnoliopsida > Poales > Poaceae > Aegilops > Aegilops tauschii. The sequence continues at coordinate 71,321,708 of NC_053039.3, read as the reverse complement.
TTGGTGACTAAGAATATAGGTTGTTGAGTTTCAAGAGAATTCATTGTTTGAACCTTAACATGTGAATTGGTTGCTACTTTGTCATGATGAGTTTTATGAGAAAGAGTTGATGTTATGATGCTAGGGAAAGTGATTGAAATTATCATTGGTCAAACTTATGCACTTTGCTAGCATTCACACTTCATAAATTATTTCTTTTATCATTTGCCTACTCGAGGACGAGTAGGAATTAAGCTTGGGGATGTTGATACGTCTCCAACGTATCTATAATTTATGAAGTATTCATGCTATTCTATTATCATTCTTGGATGTTTTACAATCATTTTATAGCAACATTATATCATTTTTTGGGACTAACCTATTGACCCAGTGCACATGCTAGTTGTTGTTTTTTGCTTGTTTTTTACATCGCAGGAAATCAATATCAAACGGAGTCCAAACACCGCGAAACTTTTTGTGGATTTTTTATGGACCAGAAGACATCCAATGGGCCAGAGCAGCACCTGGGGGTGCCCCGAGGGGGGCACAACCCACCAGGGTGCGCCTGGGCCCCCAGGCGCGCCCCGATGGGTTGTGCCCACCTCGGTGGCCTCCCGCACCACCTCTTCGCCCTATAAATTCCCAAATATTCCAAAAACCCTCGGGGTAACACTAGATCAGAAGTTCCGCCGCCGCAAGCCTCTGTAGCCACGAGAAACCAATCTAGACCCTGTTCCGGCACTCCGCTGGAGGGGGAAATCATCACCGGTGTCCATCTTCATCATCCTGGCGGCCACCATGATGAGGAGGGAGTAGTCCACCCTCAGGGCTGAGGGTTTGTACCAGTAGCTATGTGTTTAATCTCTCTCTCTCTCTCTCTTTCTCTCTCTCTCTCTTTCTCTCGTGTTCTTGAGATGTCATGATCTTGATGTATCGCGGGCTTTGTTAATATAGTCGGATCGTATGGTGTTTTACCCTCTCCATCTTTTGTGTTGAATTGAGTTTTCCCTTTGAGATTTTGTTTTATCGGATTGAATACTTTTATGGATTTGAGAGCACTTGATATATGTCTTGCATATGAATACCCGTGGTGAAAATGGGGTATTATATCGATTCACTTGATATATGTTTTGGCACTCAACTCGCGGATTCCCAAGGTGACATTGGGGCAATCTATGCATAGGGGTTGATGCACGTTCTCGTCTTTTGTTTCTCCGGTAGAAATCTTGGGGCACTCTTTGAGGTTCTTTGTGTTGGATTGAGTATTATGAATCTGAATTTTCTTTGGTGTTATTTTAGTACGAACTCTTGATAGATCGATCGGAAAGAATAACTTAGTGTTATTTTAGTACGAACTCTTGATAGATCGATCGGGAAGAATAACTTGGTGTTATTTTAGTACGAACTCTTGGATAGATCGATCAAAAAGAATAGCTACAAACAATTTCTTCTTATGTTCTTTGCTAGATAGGAACTTTGGAGTGATTCTTCATCGCACGATAAGGGATGGTTATATGATCCAATTATATTAGCATTGTTGAGAGATTGCACTAGTGAAAGTACGGACCCTAGGCCTCATTTTCAAGTATTGCAATACCATTTGTGTTCCGTTTTATCAATTGCTACCTTACTGTTTTTTATTGTTACTATTAAAAAAAAATATCTACTATCATTACCACGCTTTTATCATCATCTCTTCGCCAAATTAGTGCACCTATACAAATTACCATTGTATTTGGTATGTTGGGGACACAATAGACTTTTTATTATTTGGTTGCAGGGTCGTTTGAGAGAGACCATCTTCTTCCTATGCCTCCCACGGATTGATAAACCTTAGGTCATCCACTTGAGGGAAATTTGCTACTATCCTACAAAACTCTGCGCTTGGAGGCCCAACACGAGTCTACAAGAACAAGTTGTGTAGTAGAAATCAAGCTCTTTTCTGGCGTCGTTGCCGGGGAGGTGAGTGCATGAAAGTATATCCCGCCGACCCGCCGTCCATTGCATGAATACGGTGAGGAGGGTGCCGTTGAAAGTATGAGAAATGGAGGGAAGAAAAAAATTCAAAACTTTGGGAGTACGCCCAACCCTTCTACATGATCAAGGCAAGCATCTTGAACACTTGATATGGTGAAAGTTTGGTTGTTTGTTTGCTAGAATAATTTGATCATGTGTATGATAATTCAAATAAAAATTCCATAACGATATTTAGACATTTGTGGATTCTTTGATAGAATTGTTTCACTTAAACTTCAACACATGTGGATGTGCTTATTACCTCATGACACACATGGCTATATTTTTTCTGACTAACATGCAGGAAAGAATCATCACAAGAAAAAGTGACCGTGAAACAGAAATCTTGTTGTCACGAGAATGATCAGTGAGGGAATGTCGGGGCATGCCAGATGGTGACCCTGTTGGGTACTACCAAGGAAAAATGTACTGCTAACCACTGCAGGAAAACTTAAACCTCCTGACTCGACCGTAGATCAAGTCTTGTTCCAGTAACCCCCATACTTTGTTTCGTGCTGCCACTTGTCCCTGCCTCAGGTAGCAGGGTACGGTTTAGTAAGTTGTTAAACCCTTTCCTACATGCACCATACAGAGGGCCGCGATGAGGGTTACACGGCCATGGATTAAAGCCAGTCATCGGGTTAGGGGCATGGGTATCTTCGGTTAAGATCGAAGAAGGGTAGCACCCCTAGTTGCGCGCATTATAAATATGATTGTTATCCCATGCTATTCGAGGTTGTAGCTTCCCCATCTTAGAGTCTTACTTGAACGATGTTTTGGGTGATTCCTGGCATCAGGGAAGTTAAGCTGGTGTGTGCTGGTTAGGTGTGTTTTCAACCTAATTAAAGACCGTAATCGGAATTAGTCAACGTCTCAGGGTTGACTAAAGGAATCCTTTACTTGTGGGTAAAGAATACAACCTCTGTAGAGTATAAGATCTATTCGAATAGCCGTGTCCGCGGTTAAGGACTACAGTTTGGGATGGGTCAAGTGTCGGTCTTAGTGTCTGTCTTTGGAGGAAAATCACTAAATCAAGAATTGATTATGATTTATGATGGATGATTATTATCAGTAATGCTATTATGGACTAACCCCTATGCTCTGATCAATTTTTGTATGTTTTATTTTACTTTCATGCAAAGCCCTTTATGAGGCGTTGCTTCAGACACCCGATTGTCACATTTATTTTCAAGACCTTTCGAGGTGTCACTTCAGACACCCGACTGGCTCGTATATTATTTTATTTTGGAACTCACAGGGTGGTTCTACCGCCTAGAATTCCCTTTACCTTTAATTTCATTCAGAGTAAAGCCCTTTGTGGGGCGTCGCGAAGAGGCCCAACTGTGGTATTCTTTTACATTTTTCTCTTGGGTTCCTTCCGGACGGTACTACCTCTTGAGACCTGAATTTAAATTTTTGTGCAACATTATGATTTACTTATACCTTACTAATATTAGTTGACAAACCTTTATTAATTGTGCAAATATAACACTCCTCATGATTACAAAATTCTTGATATGACATGTTAGAATATACTTCAAAATTAATTGCATGTATTCTGCCTGCTTTTATTATATCATTTGTTCATGATGTTTGCGAGTACATTCAAATGTACTCACTGGCTTATTCCTGGCTATTGTCTTGGCCAGATCACGATTCAGAGAGGAGCACTATGAAGTCAGCCCACAACCTAGGAATCGGAGATAGCAGCCACGTGAGATAGAAGTTAGCCAGGTCAGTTGTTCGTGTGGGAATGGAGTCCCATCAATGTTGGAGATCCACGAGTCACTTTCGTCATCCACCACTAGAGATCCTTGTTATACTCAATGGACCTTTATGGTTTTGTACTCAAATTCTTGTAACTGCATGGAATTTCGTATCAAGGAGGTGTCCACCAACAAACATAATCCCGGGCTGGTGATGACACAAGGGTCATTGGCTAGGATTTTATGTCCCGGAAAATCGGCCCTGGCAATATCTAGTAGCTAGATTGCTTTTTCTCTCTCTTTGATCTTCAATACAATGTTCTCCTCGATGTCCTTGGAGTTCTATCCGATGTAATCTTCTTTTGCGGTGTGTTTGTTGGGATCCGATGAACTATGGGTTTATGATCAGATTATTCATGAATATTAATTGAGTCTTTTCCGAACTTTATTATGCATGACTGTTGTAGCTTTGTATTTCTCTCCGATCTATCTGTTTGGTTTGGCCAACTAGATTGATTTATCTTCAGTGGAAGAGGTGCTTTGTAATGGGTTCAATCTTGCGGTGTTGTATATCCCAGTGACATAAAGGGACAAGATACGTATTTGTATTGCTTCCATTAAGGGTAAAACGTGGGGTTTATTCATGTTGAATGGGTTTACTTTGTCTACATCATGTCATCTTCCTTAAGGCCTTACTTCGTTTCATACTTAATACCATAGATGCATGCTGGATAGCGGTCGATTGGTGGAGTAATAGTAGTAGATGCAGGTAGGAGTTCGTCTACTTCTCTCGGACATGATGCCTATATACATGATCATTGCCTTGAATATCATCATAACTATGCGCTTTTCTATCAATTGCCTAATAGTAATTTGTTCATCCACCGTACGCTATGTGTTCGAGAGAGAAGCCTCTAGTCAAAAGTATGGCCCCCGGGTCTACTTCTATCATACATAAAAACACAAAGATACTTTGCTGCAATTTTATTTCTTTTATTTTGTTTTGCAATTTACTTTATTACCTACCACTACGAGATTTAATCCTTGCAAGTAACCGTCGAGGGGATTGACAACGCCCTTCCTTGTGTTGGGTGCAAGTATTTGCTTTTGTGTGTGCAGGTGCTGTTCACGAAGCTTTGTGTGATTCTCATACTTGATTGATAAGCTTGGTTCTTAACTGAATGAAATACTTATATCTACTATATTGCATCATTGATGCGGCTCGAACTACGTCGGTATTTCCCGAAGAAGAAGGGATGATGCAGCACAGCTACGGTGGGTATTTCCCTCAGTGACGAGACCAAGGTTGTCGAACCAGTAGGAGAATCACGCGACACTACGTGAAAGGCACCTGCACACAACGAACAAATACTTGAAACCTGACGTAAAAGAGGGGTTGTCAATCCCTCCCGGGTAAAAGATAGGTAAAATTATAGTAGATTGGATAGATAGATTTCGCGGGAACGCGAGATAAAATAAATAAATAAAAATTGCAGCAAGGTATTTTTGGGTTTTTGGATTAATAGATCTGAAAATAAAAGCGAATAAAAATAGATCTCAAAGTCAAATATGATAAAAAGAGACCCGGGGGCCGTAGATTTCACTAGTGGCTTCTCTCGAGAAAAATAGCATACGGTGGGTAAACAAATTACTGTTGGGCAATTGACAGAACTTCAAATAACTATAACGATATCCAAGCAATGATCATTATGTAGGTATCACGTACAAGATTAGTAGACCGACTCCAGCCTACATCTACTACTATTACACCACACATCGACCGCTATCCAGCATGCATCTAGTGTATTAAGTTCATGGAGAAACGGAGTAATGCAATAAGAACGATGACATGATGTAGACAAGATCTACTCATATAGGAATAGACCCCATCTTGTTATTCTTAATAGCTGTAACATCCCAAAATTCTAAATTTTGGAATGTTATATTAATTAGGTAATAATGATTGCTTGAGTGATTTGTTGTGTGAAACTGAGTGGAATCTGAAACTTTTTCTTTTTGAAAGTTGAATGAGAGGGAATGAAATGACTTTCCCAAAACTTTCACCTTGCATTTATGATCTCCATGAATTCAAAGTTCATTTCATCACAAAACCCTAGAGTGAAGATGATATGACTTCTTCCATTTAATTAAATGAAAAAGGGTTTTTGAAAAGGTTTGAATTCAATTTGAAAATATTTGAAATTCAGAAACTTTATGCAACTCAATGAGTTTCATGAGAGAAGATAAAATGACTTCTTCAAATGCTAAGAAAGAGAGTTGGAAGTTTCAAAGAATCAAATTGAAAGTCCTTTTGTAGTTATTTTCAAACCCACTTTCAATTGGGAGTTATTTGTTTTTTATTCAAATTATTTTTCTCTAAAAATAAAATATATGTAAAATAGGGTAAAATGATTCCCTATAGTATAAAAATGGAGAAAAAAGAGTTTGGAATCATTTTGGTATTTTAAAATATTTTTATTTGATTTTTAAATGAATCAGGAGCACTGTTTGCTTTATTTAAATTTTTGTGGAATTTATTTGCCGCTGAAAATATGTTCATATTTTAGGAAAAAAATTCTAAAATTTTTGGTATATAATATGCCTATATTATATTTTTATTTTTATTTCATTTTCTTTTGTTATGTCTGTGCTTAAAAAAAGAGCCACTGACCGCGCCAGGCCTGGCCACCCGGCCCAGCCCAGCAGCGGCCTGCACTGCGCCGAACCGCCTCTACCTCGCTCGCCCCCTCGCGTGGACGTCGCTTCGCCAGCCGCCGACAGGTGGACCCCACCTATCAGCTTCTTCTTCCCCAAGCCGAGCCGGACTCCTCCGCGCGTACGCTTCGTCGGTCGACGCCATGCCCGTCTCGGGCACCTCCCCTCGTGTTACCCCACCTCCACGCCTCCCTCCTATAAATACCCGAGGCTCCGGCCCCGTTTTTGCCTCGAAACGCAGCCGCCCTCGCCTCCCCATGCCCCACGCGAACTCGCTGGAGTTTGCAAGATCCGCCGAGCTCCGCCGCCACACACTGCACCGTTCCGACGCCGCAGCTGAGCGCGGACACCGCCATCGCCTTCCCCTCGTCGCGCCACGCCTCCCCGTGGTTGGCCTTAGCCGAAGGACCTCTGGAGAAGCTGCCCCAGCCACCACCGAAGCCGCCGCCGCCGTCTTCTTCACCACCGACGACCGTCGCCGCCGCGGTAAGCCACCGACCACCCTCGTCCGTCCGATCTCCCTCCTACGGTCCAGATTAGATCAGGATTTGTTTTTTTCCTCGAACAGTTATTCTCTAAATAGCGAACGCTCGCTAGTTTAGCCTTTGTAGCGAACGAATTTCATCGCTTATGCTTCTGTAGCGGACGTTCGTCCGTTAGTTTCTGTCTTGTAGTCAAGGACCTAGATATAATTATTTTTCTTACAAATTAGCCCCTGATTTTCAAACCCTCATAACTTTTTGACCGTTTGTCCAAATTCAGTGAAACCAACGCCAAATTCTTCATCATGATCTCAACTATCCAGAGAACTTATTAAATCAACTTTTTGAAATTTTAAATTTTGAATTAGATCAGATTTGAATTTAAACTTGTTTTGGCTATAACTTAAGTTTTATAACTCTGTTTTAATTGATTCTTTTTGCAAATCATAGCTCTTTGCATGTATTTTCTGTTAAGGTCAAAATCACCCAATTTTGCTACTGTTAAAAATATGTTTCTGTCTAGAAGCTTTATTTGATGGTTTTGACGTTTTTCAAAATATTTTCTGCGTTCTTTCGGATCTTTGAGTGATTGCTTATGTGTGGTTATAATTGCTTGCTCACGATCGATTGATCGGAGTGTGATGAGTAGAACTATCAGAAATTATGAGTGCGGAGAATCTTCATCAATAATACAAGGAAAGTTCACACTTTCATCATACTCTTCCTATACCCAATTTTACTTGCATTAGATACACCCCTCAAAGATTTGCATGTGTAGGATTTGGGTACATGTGGTTTTGCTATGTAGTTCATGAGGTAGGAACCTATGATCCTTGAAACACCCCGAGAATATACGTTATGCTCACAAATTGCTTATCCATGCTCGTATACGGGGATTGGTATGTGAGATTCATGCAAGTTGCGAGAGATAATAATTAAGGGTAACTTAAGGTGGCAACATTAACACGCATCTGGGTGGAATGGTTGGGGCACCGAGGAGAAACCAGTGGCTTGCCCGGGCACCTGGAGAAACCAGTGCTTGCCCAAGGGGATCCCGAAGTACCCGTGTGATTACCCTATGGAATGCCACCCAGGCTCAAAGGGATCATGCGATATTTCATGCCTAGACGCTTCCGTGTGCAGCCACAAGCTAATATGGGCTCTGGCATAGTTGAGTAAGTTGTGGGAAACCTTTCCATGATAGGCTAGCAGATGTAGGGGATTGTAGGTGTACCGGCATATCTATCGGTTAAGCGGACCTCTTCGGAAAGACTATGTCTTGATCATCCGGTTCTCAAACATCAGGCGGTGCGAGGAATTCAACGGAGGAGATCGAGTCTTGTGGGGAAAAGTGTGCAAACCTCTACAGAGTGTACAAACTAATCATGATTAGCCGTGTCCCCGGTTATGGACAACTTGAGTATCTAGAAGTGAATTATTGGTTGATCTCATCACTCTATTTAATTAATGAATTGGGTTATTATTATTACTCGGTAATTTTGGGGGTTGAGTTGGAGGAACCTTCTCAGTAATGGCATAAACTTGGTAGTAAAATAAAAACGTATTCCTTTGTTGTAGGAAAAAATTAGCTTTATGCAAAATTAAACTTAGAGCCTCCACCAGCCAAATATGCATATAGAGATATATATTTTCATTATTATTCTGTGGTGTGAAATTGCCACTACATTCAATGTAATGACCTACACGACTGCAACGTCTCATGTTGCAGGAATCTTACGACGAGTAAGTGATACGTTAGGGTTACGATGTCTACACTCAACTTTGTTGTTGGTGTTATTGGGACTCCACAATTTTGATGTTACTTCTGCTATATGGATTGAGGTAATAGTATTTACATTACTTTTTACATGTGATTGCACTCTGTTATAAATCCTCGAGTACTGTGCGTGTCAGCATACCGATCCAGGGATGACACTTAAGCACAGAGACTTGATCGATTTGGGTCGGGTCATTACAAGATGGTATCAGAGCACATGTTGACTGTAGGACGTGACCCCTAGAAACTGGCAAGCCCATAGGAAAGGATTTCTCTAAAACTTTATTTTCAAAAGACATCCCTTAACTCTCATCTTTTCTAAGCTTTACCAAGTATTTCCTCTCATCTCAAGTAGTTAGACTATACCCCTTTCCCCTTTTGACCACACGAAGATTCGACTGATGAGACCACTCTAAGAAGTACAAGATATCGGATAACTAAGACCACTTCGGAATAAAGAGGATTTTATTGTGCATTAGAAGTGTTGAAGCTACAACAGTTGAATATTCTGAAGACTTGAAGAGTTTGACGACTTAGAAGAGTTATTGACCTTTAGAAGACCAAACCCTTGTTATGTACTTATGTTAGATGCGATGATTGTGAGCTGTCATTTGTTTGATGTTTTTCCGACGGCCACACAAAATAAAACCGTCTCTTCAAAACTATTGTTTGTAGTATGTGTATCCCTCTCTATCTCTCTTATCTCACCCCAAAACCCCTGGACCCAATAGATGATGAATGGAGATGAACTCATATTTTCTGGATCAAGGACTCAAATGGAGACGGACCAATGGATTCAAAACATGGAAAATCACATGAAGAATAATGCTATAGCCGGAAAGGATAGTGTCGTGGAATTGTCACGGCAGATGTCCTTAGTGTCAGGACTTAGTCGTGAGGCCAACGCGTCTATGTGGTAGCTTGAGAGGGGTTGAGCGGAATCGAGAAACGCAACACAAGACAAGGATTTAGACAGCTTCGGGCCCCGGGAAACATCATCCGGTAACAACCCTACATGCTGTTTGAGGCTAGGTCTCATTATGATCACGGGAGAGTCGCCGGGAACCGGCTCTCGGTGTCTAGCCCTATCGATTCTTTCTTGTCCCCTCTTGGGGTGCCCCGCCCCTCCTTATATAAGCTGAAGGGGCGGGTTACATGTAGAGTCCAACTCAGACTTAAGACTTAACCTTACTTTGACGTCTCACCATGGGCTTCTTAATGTCTTGGGCTTCTTACAATCTGGCTTACGATCTGACTTACCATCTGGCTTACCGTCTGGCTTACGATCTGCCTTACCATCTGGCTTACCATCTGCCGGGTTACATGACTGTGTCTGCCGGGTTATATGACCATGTCTGCCGGGTTACAATGCTCAACTGTTCCCGCGAGCTTAACCTACTTAACTGTTCCTGCCGGCTTATAGTCTGCCGGGTCATCAATGAAACACCCAATCCCAGCCGGGTTATATCTCCAGCCGGGTCATACTGTGGGGTATATCCCCGACATTAGCCCCCCAGTTTAATTTGGATTCATCCATGTTAAACTGATCCAGGTTATAAATAGATGATGCCGAGTCATAATTGTCGCCGATGCTGGGTCAAAACTGAGAATTTTGAAGACTTCTCTCCCTCATATCCATATTACCTGTAGCCCCCAAGTCTTGAGGGGAGCAAAGCGATGACTTAAGACTTGCCTCAATATAAATATTACCACTTTGAAGAAATCCATGTTGCTCATCTCAATCACTAGTCAAAACTGAGTATTCCACATATGTAGCCCCCAAGTACTGGGTCATTATACAATAATGAGCAGGGACTTTATAGATATGATCATGTAGACTTGAGCAGCAACGTGTAGTCCCCAAGGGCCGGCTCATTAAGATAATACTGAGCTGGGACTTTGTATATAATTTATTGATGATAACATCACATGATGTAATCTCCACCATGGGGCTTGAACCCACGTCCATAAGGTTAAGAGCTTTGTACTCTACCAACTGAGTAATGGACCTTTCAATATAATGAACTGAGGCTTGTGTACCTTGAATTTTTGACATGAGCAATTGGTAGCCTCCGAGGGCCGGCTCATTACAATGGGATGAGTCGGGTCTCCAATAAGTTGAACAAAAAATGTCTTTACATTAGCCCCCAAGTGCCATGGTGCATGCCGGCAGTGACATGGGACTTGCATGATGTAATCTCAACTTGAATAATGTAGCCCCCAAGTGCCGGGTTGTAAGCCTGCAGCGACTCGGGACCACTCCTTTCGTTGTAGAATAAATCGTATCCATTGATAAAATAATTGCACTGAAGCAACTTTGAAAACCTCAACCATAATATTAGTTTCTGATAACCATAATAAAAATCCAGCCATGTTGGTTATTAAAGATTTGACTAACCCGGTTTGAAACCTCAGTCATTCAATATCATAGTGAAAATCCAGCCAAGTTTGGCTATTTAAAGATTCAAATACCTTATCTGTTGACAAGTAAACCCAGAGTTTAAATACCCGGCTATTCTTGGCCGATGGCGATTTATTACGCCTCCATTGTAAGCCGGAATTTTTACAACTCGGCGGCTTATAGCCTTTGAGAAAACCAAGAATTGATAACCCTTTTGAGACACCAATTTCGATCTTCGATGATGGGCTTGAACTTAATCATTTATGTAAGTCATAGCCCTGTAAATCCTGCACAAAGTTCAAACAACATATGCCCTGGCGACTTAACGTTAAAAGCCAGGGCGGGTAACCACCCAAATGTAGTCTTATCCTGCACACAAGTAGATCACAATATCCCTTGGCGGTTTACCGCAGGGCGAGTCATAATATCTCACATATAACCACTGTGATATTGAATTTGTACTGCCGGTTTACATGACCTGTGCAGTAAGGGTGATAACCCAATCCTTAGAAGCCAATGCTTCCACATAGATGATGATTGTCATAAGCTGGCGATTTATCATCGAAAAATCAAGCCGGGTTAAATAGCAACCACTCATATACACTTCTCATATGAAAAAGAGCTTCAAATAAAATCCCCAAAATTATTTGTTAAAAGAAACTTCAAAAAATCTTGGGGCTTCTGATTCGAATACGATCAGAAAACCGTCCCAAAGGGGTTAAGCTAAGATTCGAATACGATCATATAGCCCCCAGTGGCTTTGGCGTTGCCGATCAAGAGGGTACCGACAGCTATGTTCTCTTTGGTTCGAATACGACCTATGTTTGAACAGGAAGCCCCCAAATGACCTTGAGAGTTGTTTAACGACGCTGATTCGAATACGATCCACGTCGGTTCCCAAAAGGGGTTGAGCTATGGTTCAAATATGACCAAGAAACTCCCCAATGAGCTCAGCAGTGTGCCGATCAAAAGGGTATCGACAGCTATGTTCTCTTTGGTTTGAATACAACCTATGTTTGAACAGGAAGCCCCCTAGTGATCATGAGAATATTTAACGACTCTGATTCGAATACGATCAGGGTCACACAAAAAGGGTTAAGCTAAATTCGAATACGATCAGCTCCCAATGGTCCTTAAAGTAGGGTACCTATGTTTGAGTTGTGCTTTGTAACAAACTCTTTGGTCCCTTTAATTTTCCCTGAGAACTCGAACTTTGCGAGAGATAACCTCTTTTTGAACCAGAAATTTGTAAACCGGATATTAAGAGCTTCAAAGCTTTATAAGATACAAATTTACCTTGAGCCGGACGATTGAACCGGATTTGAGAGCTTCAAAACTTTGCGGGAGAAAGATATCTCTTGAACCGGATTTTATACCGGAATTTTTATTTGAACCGGCAATTTTCTGACGGCCTTTAAAGTTTTGCTCAATATGGTAGCAGCCTCCGGAACCGGGTTATCATTTCCTCTAACGATCCGGGGTTCCCGAGTCATGTCACTGTAGCCCCCAAGTCTCAAGATGACTCGAGGAGTTGGCTTGAGATTCTCCATATTTAACCGTGATATAAACCGGTTTGAGTCCTGCATGGGAAAATTTGCAAGCCAAAGTAATTGCTCTTTTAAATAAAATATACTGGATGGATTTCACCTGATATGTCAGGCTAGTGATTATCAACCGCGGAGTTGTAAGCCAGCGTGGACGGGAGAGTCGGCCACGGAAGCGGACTGGTGAGTTATCTGTGGTATTGTAAACCGGCACAAATGGGAGAGCCGGCGCGGTGTTGTTGTTGCAGACTGAGCCACGGAGGCGGCGGTTCGCACCCACATTTATTCATAACATGACATCGCTTTTATAATGAACATCAGTCCTGCATGATTAAAATATACTGGCCGGAATATTTGTTCCTCAAATAAAATAACCTGTTATGAAACAGTTTGGACAGATATCACCTGAACGGACGACAGATGATTTGGTCCACGCGCAGTCTGGTGCAGATACATGTACTTTGAACTCCGTACATTGTAATTAGTAGTATGTATCGAGGTATTTTTGTGTTGACCTGTGAGAATCCTGGCAGATACTGCCACAACTGACCGGCCACTGATTTTTGTCCTCATTAGAGCCAATGAACAATTTAATATTGTGCCCTTCGATGAAAACCTTGTAGGGCCCGCCTTGTCTGGTGATATGCTAACAGTATTGTTACCAACAGCAAGCAGAATCTCCAATATATCCCTTGACTTCTTTTTCTCCTAACCCGCCCCCTCCTGTCCCTACCTTAATTCAGCAGAGGAGTGGGCGAGAGCAGAGACAAGCAGTTAAGCCGGCGGTGAGGGCGGTGACCAGGCGGAGGCAAAGCAGCGCAGCTGGACTCGGTGAATTAGCAAGCACGGGCCCCGGGAGGTACAAGAGCCGGCGCTGGGAGGCAGTTCGGAAGCGCTGGCGACGTGAGGCCACATCGGTGAGACGGGGTCACAATCGCGACGGGTCGCAGCGGCGGCAGATGTGGTTCGGTGGCCCGGCGAAGGCGGCGGCTCAAGGACGCGCCGGTGAGAAACAACCACAGCAGAGGGCGAGGCCGGCCACAACGGGGGTGCATCGGCGGAGGCTGGTGGCTTGGCGAGGCCGGATCGAGGCGGCTCTCAAGCGGGCTTTTGACCACGTCTGCGGCGAAGGCGAGAGGCGGGTCATGGTTGCGCCGGCGGCTCGTCTGATGGCGGTCGAGGAAAAGACACGAGGTGTACGGGCAGCCAGCATGGGCGGCTCGGCCCGGCTCCACACCGGCGGTGGATCCAGGCGGCTCGGCGGAGCCAGACCTGTGGTCGACCGGGATGGCGGCTCAGACGGGCCATGGGATCATCGGCTTGTCGGCAGCCGGCGACGGGTCGACGGAGCGATGACTGGTCGACAGAAACACAGCAACAGCTCGGCGCCGGGGGGCGAGCTTAACGGCAGACGGGCCGGGTCACGGTGCAGCAACTTGATGGCGACTTAGAGACCGACGAGGCGGCTTACAGCAGGGGCTTGATCCGGCGGCGGTTCAAGGGAGCATGCGGCCGGAGTGGAGGTGGCGACGGGGAAGCCGGAGCCGGCCAATCAGGGGCGCGAGCCAGTGCGGTGATCCGGCGATGCGAAGATGGCAAATTAGCGGCGACGCGGCTGACAGGTGACGCAGGGCATGCGGTGGCTGCAGCAACACCTCGCCTCCTTGCCCGGCAGCGCAACACGGCGGGTTAGTACACCGGTGAAGGGGACTCCTGGCGCGGCACGAGGCCTTGGCGAATCGAAGACGGGTTGAGCTTTTGAACCGGCGGGTGCGGTTGACGGAGTGAGGCGGCGCTTGGCAGCTCGTCTCATAGTGGTAATTGCAGTAGAGGGCCGGCTCGGGGCACAACAGCCGGCGGCGACAATGGAGGCGACTCTCCGGCGGTGGCGACTCGCGTCCAAAACCGAGGCGGTGACTCGGCGAAGGCAGGCGAGCGGCGGAAGGCCATGGCAGCTCGACTGCGGTGGAGATCAGGCGGCGACTCAATGGAGGCGGACGAGACGGAGATGAGCCGATGCGACGGCTCATAGTAGTTCTGCGAGGACGGCGACTTGAGGCCGGCGGTCCGAGGTTGTGGCGACTTGTGACACAAGTAGGCGGGTCGTGGCACTTGGCGGTTTGGGGACGCATCCAGGATGGCCCGGCGCCGGTTCATTGGCAGCGAGACGAGCAGGGCCGGCTCACGGGGCTCGGGAACCGGGTCGCCTGAATGGAGGCGCGGCGCAGAGGACCGCGGCGGTCTGGGCGTCGAGGGTTGAGAAGCCGGTGCAGAGCAAACCGGCGCCGTGGCAGAACAACAGAGGTCGGCGACTCGGCCAGGGCGCCTTGGGGGCTCAAAATCCAAGGCGGCGGCTCACGGGCGGTTCGTCCGGCTTGCAGGTGACGGCCGGGGCACGAGCACGACCCGCCGGTGTGGTGAAGCGGCGGAGGTGGGCAGAGGCAGCCGGTGATCTGAGGCCGCATCCGCGGTCGCGAGCTGACAGCCGCGGCGGAGATGAGCCACCGTCTCGATGCAAGACCCGGTCGACACCCGGGCGGGTCAATGAAGGAGCCCGGGTCCAAATACAATTCGCCCCCAGATCATGGGCTCTCCCTTTTTTTTGCTTCATCTGATTCCAACAGATAAAATAACTTTCTTTTCCTCCTGGTCCCAGTGGGTTGCCTGAATCCGTACCGGACTTCTTTTTCCTTTTCTTTCAATGTAATATGAGCAACGCAGGGCACACGGACTGTAGTCGCCGCTTTAGAACTTGGCGCTCTCTGGGCCTTGTACATCAGTATAGTATTCCTACGTCGTGAACACCACTTAAGGGGAAAAAAACCTCTGATGATTGATCTATTATTTTGCTGCCACCGAAAACCTTTTTGATCTCGATCGATGAAGTCAAAGTCAATGTAGATACTTTAGTGCCGGTTTAATCACGAGCTTCTTCATAGTAACCCGGTGCCCGGCGGTTCAACAGAATTCTTGTTGGTCTCGGCGACCCGGGGATAATTGAATCATCCACATGACGACGGTGGACAGCGCAATTTTAATCTCAGTAGAACTTAAATCTCTCGAATCGTAAATCTGAATTGATGAACTCAAAAACTGATGTAGATCCTTTCGAACCAAGCCTTCTTCAACTGGCTAATCTTGTTGAGCCGGAAAATTGCGAACTTCTCGAACCCTAGAAAGATCCCTCCAAGAACTCAACACCACCGTGCGCGAGCCCCACGGTGGGCGCCAACTGTCGTGGAATTGTCACGGCAGATGTCCTTAGTGTCAGGACTTAGTCGTGAGGCCAACGCATCTATGTGGTAGCTTGAGAGGGGTTGAGCAGAATCGAGAAACGCAACACAAGACAAGGATTTAGACAGCTTCGAGCCCCGGGAAACATCATCCGGTAACAACCCTACATGCTGTTTGAGGCTAGGTCTCATTATGATCACGGGAGAGTCGCCGGGAACCGGCTCTCGGTGTCTAGCCCTATCGATTCTTTCTTGTCCCCTCTTGGGGTGCCCCGCCCCTCCTTATATAAGCTGAAGGGGCGGGTTACATGTAGAGTCCAACTCGGACTTAAGACTTAACCTTACTTTGACGTCTCACCATGGGCTTCTTAACGTCTTGGGCTTCTTACAATCTGGCTTACGATCTGACTTACCATCTGGCTTACCGTCTGGCTTACGATCTGCCTTACCATCTGGCTTACCATCTGGCTTACCATCTGCCGGGTTACATGACTGTGTCTGCCGGGTTATATGACCATGTCTGCCGGGTTACAATGCTCAACTGTTCCCGCGAGCTTAACCTACTTAACTGTTCCTGCCGGCTTATAGTCTGCCGGGTCATCAATGAAACACCCAATCCCAGCCGGGTTATATCTCCAGCCGGGTCATACTGTGGGGTATATCCCCGACAGATAGGGTCCAACATGCTCTTCAATACTTTGCAAAAGGTGCTGGAGGATGTACCAAGCCATCAATGGATGGCAAGGAGTAACCACTTGGGAAGAATTTAAGTTGACTCTCCTAAGGTCTCGTCTTGTGTCCCAGAAATTGAAGCCTTATGGAAATGATATGAAGAAACCTTGTGCATGCAAGCTTTGTGGAGAAATAGGACACAACCATAAAGAAAAAAAAGGATGAATGCCCTCATTGCAAAGAAAGTCACCTAGCTGAAGGATGCCCAACAAGGCAGATTACTTGTTTCTTGTGTGAAGGGACTACCCACTACCCTGCTCGGTGTCACATTTACCCCATGGTACAACGAACCATCCAGCAGAAGAAAGAAGCAATGAAAGGAGCCCTGATGGAAATTTTAGAAGAACCTGTGATGAAGGAAGATGTCGAGGACACACACAAAGGAAACATAATTAAACCCTGCACCAAGTCATGTTATTCATGTGGAGAAGGACACATCTCCCAAAATTGTCCAAAGGAGGATCTAGTAGAATTCTCGATAGTGGAAGTAGAGTATTACCCACAAGAGATAGAAGCTCTGATTGGTACGAAAAGTCGAGGAAGAGAAATAGAATGTATCTCCAGAAAAACCCAATTTCTACAAAGAAGGACCTGAGTCATATCACATGTTTTGGGTGTAAAGATTCAGGGCACTGCTTCAGCGGTTGCCCAAATAGGAAGCCGAGCACCCAAGGAGGCTATGCAATCACAAGGAAACCTCAAGACTTGTAAGAAGTAATATGTTTCCGTTGTAATGAAGCAGGGCACTTAGCCAGAGATTGTCCCAAAGAGAAGGAGGCTTCTGCTAAATAGTTGAGTTTGCAACAAAAAATATAGTAGTAGTAGTGGGGACATTTCTTTTTATCATTGAGGTGTTGAGTTGAGGCATGTAATGGAAATGCAAGAGATTGTAATAAATTCATGAAATCAATAAAGTTCATGTGTCATGATTTCATACGTTGAATTGTATGAGTTGTTACTCTATGAAGAAAGATGTTGACCATTTTAGAGGATATGAGAAATATGGTCTATGGAAGAATTTGTGCATTTCAAGGGTGGTAGTACCCTGTGAGGACACTTGACCCCTGGAAAAGATAATGATATTCTACGGAGTGGACTTCGGACAAAATAAGTATGAGTTTTATCTCGATATGTGGGATACCCCAAGAATATGAAGGGATGAAGTACT
Source organism: Aegilops tauschii subsp. strangulata (assembly GCF_002575655.3). Lineage (NCBI taxonomy): Eukaryota > Viridiplantae > Streptophyta > Magnoliopsida > Poales > Poaceae > Aegilops > Aegilops tauschii. The sequence continues at coordinate 71,303,955 of NC_053039.3, read as the reverse complement.
ATTGGATATAAAGGAGGTATAATGTTGGTAATATGGAGCAATTGTAACCCCAGGATGAGTTAAATCTATAAATGTGATGAGGTGGCCCCGTAACCCACAGGCTCCAGGACCTGACAAGAAGCAAGCATACTCTTGCTGAAGGAAAAACCCTAGAATAAGTTACGACTTTATCAGTAGACGGTCTTATAGGAGTTACGCAAAACCTGAGAGTTGTGAAGGAACGATAGATGTTTGTTTGGCTTGCAAAATCCATGGAGTTATCCGAACTTAGTTCATCGACAAAAGAAATTCTGCAATGCTTGTGAGGATGACCGAGTGTTAGAATGCGAGATTCACTAAACCATATACAAGGTAATGATTTGGGTGCGGAATGGATTGATCACCATGCCAACTTACTCTTATTATTCGCCTCTGCTATATGGGATGGTAAATCTGAGTGACTTACCCATAGTAGAGAGTGTCGGTGGAAATGGCACCTATGGGATCACTGGAAATTCCTTCTACGGTTGGCGGGCGCGGGGCTGTGGAAAGAGCGGGTTTAGAAGATCAACACGGGGAATTTATCCAGGTTCGGGCCGCAAGTGATGCGTAATACCCTACTCCTGCTGGTTTGTGTTTATCAGGTGTTCTTGGAATATCTACAAAGCATGCAGGGTCCAAAAAGTCCGAATCCTCCTCCAGTATGCCTCGGGCCTCCTTTTATAGCCAAAGGGGGTCGCCACAGTGGCACACAGGAGGTGGAAAGTTTGTACTGTATACAAGTCTATCGCTTGGCACCGTAGGACAAACACATTTAATGCGCTTCCGACGTGCCCTCTCACTTTATCGAGGACGGCAAGGAAACTCGTCCCGTCCGCCACCGCTTCGCCTCTCTCCAACGTGCGTCTAGGCTGACTAGGCGTGCAGCGCCACACTGGCTGGCTGGCTGCTGAGTTGGTGTGATGGCAGAGTCTTCATGAAGATCTGCATGCCACCATGCAGGCGCTTGCCGAGTTGGCCTGGAAGCTGCACGTCGCCATGCAGGTGCCTGCCTTGTTGGCCTGGTTGACTTCTGTGTTGGAATGGCGGTGGAGCCTTGGCAGGTGGGGGCCTGACTGCGGCCCCGCAGATGTCTCGGGCAAGGGTCTTGCCGGGGTCTCGCAGGCGTCCCCGGCAAGGATCTTGCCGGGGGTTTCCGTCTTCTGGTTCTCATCTAGTCTTGTATGTTCTTGGTCTTCACAAAGATTTGCATGCCACCATGCAGGCGCCTCCCGAGCCTTTGTTTCTGTGTTTGTCGATGGTGTCGGAACTCAGCGTGCTGCTGCCACAGAGCCACTTGTAGTTAAGCCCAGCTCAGTTGCTCGCCCTGCCTCCACCAATCAAGAGTGTCAACTCGTAGTTCATGAGCCTGCTTCCACAGAGGCTCCTGAAGATGAAGAAATTCTAGCTGCCGACCCCATCATAGCTGAAGACATTGGTCATCATGACAATGTAGAAGATGATGAAGTCCTTCCTCAGATCGAGCACCAAATGGTATCATCGCCTGTTCTCACAAACAGCGAACTCATTAGCATTGGTCGTCCCTTGACGCCAATTGCTCAGGATGCATCGTGGGCTGATCACCCCCAACAAGACACACCAAGTCAAGAAACACCCAGTACTCCCCCACCTCAAGTCACCACTCCGTTGCAGACCACCCCATCACCAAAGGCGTCGCCCGCATTCCATAGGCTTCGCAAAGGCCCCAGGCCACAGGTCGCCATGTCGGGCATTCCAGAAGGAGAAGTGCAACACAGCTCACTAGCACGCCAAGTGTTTCCTGAAGCCACTCCAACTGCGAACGTCTCTGAGTCTGAAGCAAAAGCTCCTGAAGACATTCCGGCTGCATTAGCCGATGAGAACCAAGAACCGCGTCAAGAAGAAGAGAGAGTTGCCACACCCCCTTTCACTCAAGAAATTGTTCTCGAGGAGAACGTGTCTGTGCCCGACCCTCCTGCTACTCAAGAGGAGGTTGAAAACAATGAGGCGGCCACAAACAACACTACTGAAGCCAATGACGTAGTCATGACTGAAGCCAATGTGGCGCCTGAAACCAATATGGCACCAGAAGCTAATGTTGCGCCCGAAGCTAATGTGCAACTTGAAGCCCATGTCAATGCCAATGCTCCTGTACCACCTCGAAGGCCTCAAACTTTTGAGCACGCATTTGATCGCGGCCAACTTGTCACTGTCCGATGGCCTATTCTGGTTCCTCCTTCTGCTCCGGAACCACAATTTGACTACCATGTGGAGCACAGGCCTCAGGTCTAGAAGCCAAAGCCCAGACTGCCAAGATTTCCTGGTGCTTCATCATCGCCAGGATCATTCAATGTCAACAGCTTCAGGGCACACAACACCTTCTTTGACAGTACAAAGAACCCTTACTCAAGGCCAAGGATCTCATCTGATCGCTTCTGGAGCTATCAGCAGCGCATTTATTACTCATGCATCTTATACAATCAAGGGCAGATCTTTCCTCACATGCGTCTGGATTGTGAAGCCATTGCTGGTCTGCCTTGCTTGGAAGAAGCTCTAGACTGCTTCAGAGATGCTGGCCTTCTGCAGTTTGTCACTGACAAAGAGCATTGGAATGAGGAGCTTGTGCTACAATTCTTTGCCACTCTTCACATTCGTGGCTACAACAAGGATCCGAAGACTTGGATCCTCGAGTGGATGACAGGTGATGTACACCATGAAGCTAAAGCTCAAGATCTCATCGAGCTTACTTCCCTGCCCAATCCAGGTGAACTCTATGAACCTGGTTGTCAGCTACATAGGAATGCATTAGAGAGCATATTTCAGAAGCCTAAGCCCAACATGAGTCAAATGCTTAGCATGATGAAGCCACTGCCACAAGATGCTGAATATCCCAAGGAATTCTTTGTCAAAGACTTGGAGTATCTGCCCCGCACCATTTATCACATTATAAGGCGAACTCTGTGGCCTGTCAAAGGACACTCCTGCAGCCAAGCTTGAAGGCACAATGAAGACACTGGTGTTCAATATTCTCAATGGCATCAGCTTCAATGCTCAAGATTTCTTCATCAGGCAACTTGGAGCTTCTGGAGTTGATCTCTTTGACCTAAAGTTTTATGCTCCATGGGTAATGCGCTTAATCAAGCTTCACTCTTCTGTCAACTATCAGCCCTCTGCACGCAACCATCTTATCTTGTTGCCAGAGGTTGATATGTCTGTCGAAGCCATCTACCCTGAACCTGAAAAGGAGCCAATTTATCTTCATAACATTGATCGCCAAAGCTTTTCACAACCAATTGAGGGGGTTCTTGCTGCAACTCATGTTTATCCTCTGGTTGGTCATACTCGTGCACCTCATCGTGCAACTACTGAAGCCACTGAAAGCACCATTGCTCAAAGGCCTCGGAAGCGATCTCGTGTACTCAATGACCGACAGCTTCTCGTGGCCTTACATCAGAAACATGATAAGCATCATGACTGGCTGAAGCATCAGATGCAGAGCCTCTTGGTGGATGTTAATCGCATTCGAAATCTTGCCACCAAGAATGCTTTCGTATCCCATGAAGCCTGTCGGAGGTCCTAGAAGAGTCTGACATTGCTTAGCTCCAAAGACGATCTTCGCAAAGATGGCTTCACAGAGTGCTACAAATTTGATTCCACGCCTCCCAGAAATGCCATCTTGCATCGGACTCCCTCCCTCGAAGACTCAGAATATTCATCCTCGACTGCAACTGTTAATGCAAGAGTCATCGATGACGAAGACGATGCCACCTCACCAACCACGACTTCGCCGCATCTCGACACTGCACCAGGCCCCTCTGCACCACCAGACTCCAACGTCGACCCTGCACATTCTTATTTTCCTGATGGGAACGAGTAGATGCTATGTGTCTTCAAACCTTTTTGGTCCTTACTGACAAAAGGGGGAGAAGCATATGAGTTGATAGTCTTCAAGCGGGTCCATATGGGTGGTTGCTATATTTTGTCGAGTGGTTACAACTCTCATTTTATGCTACATTTGGTTCTTTGGGTTGTAACACTTAAACTTGATGGTCGTCTGCTACTTTGTCTGCTACTCTGTGATGTGATGATAAATTCCACATGAAGTCATTCCACAGACGTCCATTTTCATTATGCATGTCATTATCTTTGTCATCTCTATATGCATGATGAATTGTCTTCAAAAGTTGAAGAGGACCTCCACAAAGCAAAACCTGCCATGTGCATTTGCATTCAAAAGCAAACTACTTATATGCACATCTTCAGGGGGAGCCTTTTGCTACTTATGAAGACAATACCTTAACCCTTACAATTTCACATACTTTTATCCCCGTTGAAAACTTCAACCAGTTTGTCATCAATCACCAAAAAGGGGGAGATTGTAAGTGCATCTAGTGCCACCCCTAGTTGGTTTTGGAGTATTGACGACAAACCTGGTTGAGGGACTAATGTGTTTGTGAGAATTGCAGGATAACACAGGTAGTAGTCCCTCATTGATTCGGTTTACCTACCGGAGATGACCCCTAAAAATGTGTGAAGACATTGAAGACAATGGTGGTATGTGAAGATATTCACAACGAAGATTATGATTCGAGAAGACATTCACGTGAAGACTATGGAGTGCGAAGACATAGTTGTTTTGTAGTTTCCTTTTCTTCTTTGTTGAGTCATAGGAACCACCGCACTGTTAAGTGGGGTCCAAGTGAACAAAGTTAGAATGTCTGAAGTGATGCTCAACCAAATCCTATGTCTTCGAGCGAAGACAATGAGAGCAAATCTTATCCAGAGCTGGATGAGTCAGCTTTACTTGTAGCCCAAGTCAAGCTGTTGCGTGTGTTTGAAATCTGACCGTTGGACACGTGCCAGTTCCTTAGTCACCCAGGGTCATTTCGGACAAATCAGGTCAGGTTGCCTCCTGGCTATAAATAGCCCACCCCCTACACCATAAATTGGTGGCTGCTCAGAGTTAGTGCATGACTTTTGTCGTTGGAGAGCAACCCACCTCCGAAGCATTTGAGAGAAATCCTTGCGAGGACAAAGCCCAAAACACCCAGAGCCAAAGAGTGTTAGGCATCACTGAAGTCTTTCTGTCTGCGTGATCTGAAGACTTGTTACACTTGAGGACTGTGAATCCTCCAGCCGGTTAGGCGTCGCGTTCTGAGCATCCAAGAGTCATTGTGGATTGTCGGTGAACGAAGTCTGTGAAGGTTTGGAAGTCTACCTTGAAGACTTACTAGAGTGATTGGGCGAGGACTAAGTGTCCTTAGCTCAAGGGGAATAAGGTGAAGACGCGGTCTTCTGAGTAGAATCTCAGCCTCCCTAACCAGACGTACAGTTGTCACAGCAACTGGAACTGGTCCAACAAATCATTTGTCCTCACCGAGCAACTGGTTCTATCTCCTCCCTCTCTTTACTTACAGTTTGTCTTCATGAAGTCATTGCCTGCTTGCATGATCTGATTGACTTCACTGTGTGATGACTATTGTTGTTTGGCTTCATACTATCTTCCATCCTGATCCATACTACCTAGCTGCTGATAGTCTTCGTGCTTTCACTTCATTGCTTACCTGACTATGGCCTATCTAGTGTAGTCTACCTTTCGCAGCATGTTAATATGTTTATTTCTATTGTCTGTCTTCAAAGCCCCCGTGTTTTGAAGACTTTCATAAAAATCGCCTATTCACCCCCCTCTAGTCGATAACTAGCACTTTCAAATAGTTATACAAGTACCCAACATCAGGCATCATTGTTTGTGCATCTCATTAACTGAGGACAAATAAAGCAATTGAAAAGAGCAAATTAACTATGCCTGAAACAAACAAGAAATTGAACTGTTGAGTTGGATACATTGACTTACCTTAACTGGTTGAACAGGCTCAACGTTGCTCCTACTTCTCTTGCAAGGCTCCTTCCTAACATCTTGTACTTGGAAATCCTCAATCTTATCTTCATTGCACCCCGTCTGCAAGGTGACACAAACTAGTTACTCGTCTCCTTGGAAGATAAATATGCATACTTTCCAGTCTGTGAACAACACAAAAGGATGAGATTATAACAAAACAACACCACATAATGAAACATGACACATCTCTTGCACTTGCACACAATGAAATGAGCATTTACTATGTGTGCACTATGTAAAAACTAGGCATACCTTCGAACTGGATCTCCAGGTACTCTTGGAGAGCCTACTTTAGTGTACAGCCAAACCTTTATGTCACCTATAAGTTAGACAAGCCCCCACTGCAGCATCCCTTAGTGTTTAAATCGTTGACAAAAGCTCTGTTAGAGTGTTAGGTCAAGAACAGCAAAGCAAACAGTTCTGGTATGGTTGGCTGATGCAAACAAGCAATTGAACAGATGTATCAAGAAAAGAAGCAAAGAAGGAGGCTTAAAGACCATCACTTGACTGACCAGATTTAAGGGGCATTTGAACATCATGTGCAACGTATGAACTAACACAAACATTGCATATTCCAGATTCTACAATGGAATGCATAGGTATTAGGTTATGCCATGTATGATGATGCCTAAATGTACACTATAGCAAGAATGAGTGATTCATCATTGCACGCACAATTGAATTACATGTTAAGGGCCAGTTCTATTCCGCCTTTTCAGAGCTTATTGTCAAAATAAGCCATAAAAGATGTAAAGAAGTCATTTTTGAGTTATGGGCTTGGGCTTAACTTATTTCGCTTTGGAGGGGGGTGTTTCGGGTAGAAGCTCACTAAAAATTGAAGGGAAGGGGTATAGTAAAATGACTCTATTGTCTGCCTATATTACACTCAAAATGCAATTGCCCTGGCCGCTTGCATCTCCTCTCTCCTTTCACTCTACCTCGATCCCTTGCCTGCGGCGCTAGGGTTCCTCCAGCGAGCCATCACCACTGGTCCCATCTGGCCTGGTCCTCGATGATGCTCTGTCCAGCTAGGCTACATGGCCGGCGGGTAGGGCCAAATCTCCCGGGCTGCTCCTCCCTATGGCGCCGCCCCTCATTCTCATGGTCTCCAGCAGCTGCTACACTGTGGTCCCTCCAACGCACTACTCCGGCGGGCGCCGCACAACTATGGATGATGCCACGCTGCGGCAGAAGGCACCTTATTCCCCCTCCCCTCCTCCCAGGCCGTGGCCTTGAGGTGCTGTTGAAGGATGAGCTCATCCAACAAGGTGAGGATCTCCTCTGATTTTTTGCCAAATTTTCATTCTGATCCACTATACGATGAATTGCTATGAGCTGCTTCTGCTGCTGCTATATGACGCATTGCTATGACCTGCTCCTGCTGCTGCTATATGATGAATTGCTATGAGTTGCTACTGCTATATGATGAATTGCTATGAGCTGCTGCTGCTGCTATATGATGAGTTGCTATAAGCTGCTCCTGCTGCTGCTATATGATGAATTGCTATGAGCTGCTTCTGCTGCTGCTATATGATGGATTGTTATGAGCTGCTCCTGCTGCTGCTATATGATGAATTGCTATGAGTTGTTGCTAGTATATGATGAATTGCACACTCCTGCTGCTGCTGTATGATGAGTTGCTATGAGCTGCTGCTGCTATATGATGCTTTCAGGTGGTGCTGCTATATGATAATAACCAGCCACTTGGACCATAGAATTTCAATAAATAATTGTTCTTCATTTAAATGTGGGTCATGCGTTCTTCATTTAAATTAGGCAATGGGATCTCTATGGAAGACATTGACCAAAGTAGATTGTGCCAAGTAGATGGTATCTTTGTATTTGCATTTTGAACAAATAGTGATTGTATGTTTTCCTATCATATTAATTACTGCAGTGGGTTCAATTTGTGATGTTTGCAAGTTAAATTAATTTTCATATGGGCAGAAAAATGACAAAATATAATGCAATCTAGACTTTTCACTGATCATACCAAAGATAAGCTGAAAAGGAAAGCAATGAAAAGAACTGGTTGGCTTACTACCTGGAGCTTATATTCACATGTGCTTATTTTCTTAGGATAACTCGTAAAAACTGTCCCTAAGAAACTTGGCCAATAGAACTGACATACAAATAACATGTCACGATGATTGCAATGGAGGAGTGACCTACCATAGCACACTGTATAGGCTCACCGCTACCTCTCCTTTTTTTGCGATGTTTCATGAAATTGCCACATACATCTTGTACTTTTTCATTGTGTAACCCTATCTGCAAGTTGACACGGCTAATTTCAGACATCTCTACATGATAAATACATTGCATATCCCTTGCGCATATTTAAACCACCAATTAACGATTGTGTGCGTAGCATAAACTAGCCATGACTCTGTGTGCTGGACTAGCAGGCACTCTAAGGGAGCCTAATGTAGTGCACTGGAATTCCTACATGCCACCTATGATTTTGTGTAATGTACTACCTTTGTTCCTAAATATATGTCTTTGTACAGATTCCAGTATGGACCACATATAGATGTATATTGATGCATTTTCAAGTGTAGATTCACTCATTTTGCTCCGTATGTAGCCTATAGTGGGATCTCTAGAAAGACTTATATTTAGGAAGGGAGGTACGAGGTAGTATCATGTATGACATCTACATATCTAATTTAGCAGTCAGTAGTAGAAATCATTGTCTGCACAAAGGGATTACTGGTCGAAAATCCTAGCAAAGCACGCTGGTAGGCACACAACAATACAAGAGAGAGAGAGACGCACTTACAAGATCATAGTAATGCCTCAGTCCAGGATCTTGGTTGGCCAAGCTGTTAGATCCAGAAGAAACATCGTCCTTGTAGTTTTTGCCAGCTGCATAACAGGTAACAGCGACATGTTAGTATATTTGAAGTACATCGGGCAGGTGATGCTGGACGGGTTTAAAGGTGAAGTACCTAGGCCATGGCGGGTGCTTGGCATCTTGCCAGACGGTGGGAATCCGGTTAGAAACGTCATGGGTGATGACACTGCGCTGGCTATCGGGGTCGGGTAAGGAGATCTAGAACCGTCGAGTAGGGTGTTTGTGGAGCGGCTCCGGTAGGGTGGACTACGGTGTGGGCGAAGCGGATCTGTGGCCGTGGACAAGGGCGTCAGAAGCTACTCCGGTAGGTTGGATGAGGGTGCGACGAAGCGGATTTGTGGTCGTGGACTTGTGAGTTGGCAAAGCGGTCCCGATAGGGTTGAGAATGGTATAGGCGAATCTACTCCGGTAGGGTTGACAATGGTGTCAGTGAAGCAGCTCCGGTAGGGTTGAGGAAGGTGTCGGCGAAGAGGATCAGAGGCCGTCGACAGGGGCGTCGGTGGGGCGACTCTGGGGGGTGTGGACGAAGCGTCTCTGGTGGGGAGTACGAATGAGCCGCTACAGATGCGCTGCAGTTGACGAGAGTACTGGCGAAGCATATCCGCGCCGTGGACAAGGCCAGCACTGAATGGGCTGTGGTACAGTGGTGGATGAGCAGTCTACTTGCTTCTAGTGGAGGTGGGAGGGTAGATGAGGCCGCAGAAGCAGATCCGGCGAGGTGGATGCCTCTGGCAGTGAATGGGCTCTGGTAGGCCGGTGGATGAGCAGTCTAGGGTTTCGAGAGGGGAGGGGTAGAAAGGCCGATGAAGTATGGACGACGTGATGTAAGATGCTCTGGTGTTGTGGAGTTAGTCGTTTTTGCGGGAGGGGGAGAGGAAATGGGGGTGCCGTGTGGTGGGGGGAACCGGAAGTTACCAAAGCAGCCCCGACCTATTATGTAGATGAGGGCAGTATTGTAACTGTTGTTCTCCGTGCACCAAGGACAAAAGGGGAATTTCGCATGCTAAAGACTAGGTGGCGGAAATTTTAGAAGGAGGCGGGAGATTTTGCCGCCAGCGGGATCGTTCGTATCCAGTTTCAACTAATTTTGGACCGTGCTAGCGGGAAGGTCATGCGAGACTGTGTACACGGGGCACGCGTCAGCAGTTAATAACTGGTGTGAAGTCCACCCCAGAAAAAAAGACAATAACTCGGGATGATGCGCCGATAACTTGGACGTTCACATGGGCGCGGCCAACCGTACGGGTGTGGAGGTGATAACCCACAAGTATAGGGGATCACAACAGTTTTCGAGGGTAGAGTATTCAACCCAAATTTATTGATTCGACACAAGGGGAGCCAAAGAATATTCTCAAGTATTAGCAGTTGAGTTGTCAGTTCAACCACACCTAAAAGACTTAATATCTGCAACAAAGTATTTAGTAGCAAAGTGGTATGGAAGTAACGGTAACGGTGGCAAAAGTAACAGTAGCAGTTTTTGTAGCAATCGTAACAGTGGCAACGGAAAATTAACTAAGCAAAGATCAATATGTGAAAAGCTCGTAGGCAATGGATCAATGATGGATAATTATGTCGGATGTGATTCCTCATGCAACAGTTATAACATAGGGTGACACAGAACTAGCTCCAGTTCATCAATGTAATGTAGGCATGTATTCCGAATATAGTCATACATGCTTATGGAAAAGAACTTGCATGACATCTTTTGTCCTACCCTCCCATGGCAGCGTGGTCCTATTGGAAACTAAGGGATATTAAGGCCTCCTTTTAATAGATTACCGGACCAAAGCATTAACACTTAGTGAATACATGAACTCCTCAAACTATGGTCATCACCTGGAGTGGTCCCGATTATAGTCACTTCGGGGTTGCCGGATCATAACACATAGTAGGTGACTATTGACTTGCAAGATAGGATCAAGAACTCACATATATTCATGAGACATAATAGTTTCAGATCTGAAATCATGGCACTCGGGCCCTAGTGACAATCATTAAGCATAGCAAAGTCATAGCAACATCAATCTTAGAACATAATGGATACTAGGGATCAAACCCTAACAAAACTAACTCGATTACATGGTAAATCTCATCCAACCCATCACCATCCAGCAAGCCTACGATGGAATTACTCACGCATGGCGGTGAGCATCATGAAATTGGTGATGGAGGATGGTTGATGATGACGATGGCGGCGGATTCCCCTCTCCGGAGCCCCGAACGGACTGCAGATCAGCCCTCCCGAGAGAGATTAGGGCTTGACGGCAACTCCGTATCGTAAAACGTGATGAATCCTTCACTCTGATTTTTTCCTCCCCGAACGTGAATGTATAGAGTTGGAGTTGACGTTGGTGGAGCCTCAGGGGCCCACAAGGCAGGGCGGCACGCCCCACGGGGGTGGGCACCCTGGTGTTGATTCTTTTGCCAATATTTTTTAATTAATTCCAAAAATATTCTCCGTGAAGTTTCAGGTCATTCCGAGAACTTTTATTTCTGCACAAAAATAACACCATGGCAATTCTGCTGAAAATAGCGTCAGTCCGGGTTAGTTCCATTCAAATCATGCAAGTTAGAGTCCAAAACAAGGGCAAAAGTGTTTGGAAAAGTAGATACGTTGGAGACGTATAAACTCCCCCAAGCTTAAACCTTTGCTTGTCCTCAAGCAATTCAGTTGACAAACTGAAAGTGATAAAGAAAAACTTTTACAAACTATGTTTGCTCTTGTTGTAAATATGTAAAGCCAGCATTCAAGTTGTCAGCAAAGGTTATGAACTAACCATATTCACAATAACACTGAGGTCTCATGTTTACTCATATCAATGGCATAATCAACTATCGAGCAATAATAATAAATCTTGGATGACAACACTTTCTCAAAACAATCATAATATGATATAACAAGATGGTATCTCGCTAGCCCTTTCTGAGACCGCAAAACATAAATGCAGAGCACCTATGAAGATCAAGGACTGACTAGACATTGTAATTCATGGTAAAAGAGATCCAGTCATAGTCATACTCAATGTAAATTAATAGTAATGCATGCAAATGACAGCGGTGCTCTCCAACTGGTGCTTTTTAATAAGAGGGTGATGACTCAACATAAAAGTAAATAGATAGGCCCTTCGCAGAGGGAAGTAGGGATTTGTAGAGGTGCCAGAGCTCGAGTTTTGAAATAGAGATAAATAATATTTTGAGTGGCATACTTTCATTATCAACATAACAACCAAGAGATCTCGATATCTTCCATGCTACACACATTATAGGCGGTTCCCAAACAGAATGGTAAAGTTTATCCCCCCCCCCCACCACCAACAAACATCAATCCATGGCTTGTCAGAAACAACGGGTGCCTCCAACTAACAACAATCCCGGGGGAGTTTTGTTTGCAATTATTTTGATTTGAGCATGGGACTGGGCAACCCGGTTACCAGCCATTTTCTCGTGAATGATGAGCGGAGTCCACTCATCGTGCGAATAACCCACCTAGCATGGAAGATATAGACAACCCTAGTTGATACATGAGCTATTCGAGCATACAAAACAGAATTTCATTTGAAGGTTTAGAGTTTGGTACATACAAATTTACTTGGAATGGCAGGTAAATACCGCATATAGGAAGGTATGGTGGACTCATATGGAATAACTTTGGGGTTTATGGAAGTGGATGCACAAGCAGTATTCCCGCTTAGTACAAGTGAAGGCTAGAAAGAGACTGGGGAACGACCAACTAGAGAGCGACAATAGTCATGAACATGCATTAAAATTAATCAACACTGAGTGCAAGCATGAGTAGGATATAATTCACCATGAACATAAATATCGTGGAGGCTATGTTGATTTTGTTTCAACTACATGCGTGAACATGTGCCAAGTCAAGCCACTCGAATCATTCAAAGGAGGATACCACCCTATCATACCACATCACAACTATTTTAATAGCATGTTGGCACGCAAGGTAAACCATTATAAACTCCTAGCTAATTAAGCATGGCATGAGCAACTATAATCTCTAATTGACATTGCAAACATGTTTCATTCGTAATAGGTTGAATCAGGAACGATGAACTAATCATATTTACAAAAACAAGATAGGTCAAGTTCATACTAGCTTCTCTCATCTCAATCGGTCCATCATATATCGTCATTATTGCCTTTCACTTGCACGACCGAACGGTGTGGATAATAATAATAGTGCACGTGCATTGGACTAAGCTGGAATCTGCAAGCATTTAATACAAGGGAGAAGACAAGGTAATATGGGCTCTTGGTTAAATCAACAATAATGCATATGAGAGCCACTCAACATTTTCATCATGGTCTTCTCCTCTCGACCCCCAAAGAAAAGAAATAAAACTATTTACACGGGAAAGCTCCCAACAAGCAAAAGAAGAACGAGAAATCTTTTTGGGTTTTCTTTTAATTACTACTACTACAGGCATGGAAAGTAAACTAGCTAAAAGCTACAACTAGATTTTTTTTGTTTTTCTTAAGGTTTTTCAAACACACAAGAAGAAGGCTTAGAAAACAAAATAAACTATCATGGATAGTACAATGAAAAAGTATGAGCACCGACAACTGGCATGAGTGTGTGAACATGAATGTAATATCTGTGAGAAATACGTACTCCCCCAAGCTTAGGCTTTTGGCCTAAGTTGGTCTATGGCCACGGATCGAAGCTACTCTCTCCGGTGTACGGAGGAGTGTCCTCTGGGTGCCACTGGTTGGCGATCTCCTCCGGATCCCACTGATAAATAAACTGTCGATAAGGGTCCAGTGGTGGCTCAGGCTCTAGAACTCGTGCCAGGCTCCAGTATGCATAAATGGCCTCTGGCAAGATGAGGTACGTGCCTGAAAGTATATTAAACAAAGAGGGCGCAGGCAAGGTAATAGTCTCATAGTGAGTTTTATCAAATATTAGATTGTACTTAAGCATCTTCTTCTTATTTTTAACAATAAAGTCATGTGCTACCATACTCTTATAATCTAGAAAAACAGGGGGCAGCAACTTTTCCTCTTTCTCATAATGCCTAATAGGTATCTCAAAGTGTGTAGCAAGGCGTGAAGCAAAGATGCCTCTGAAGATGGGGCCCTTTGTATGGTTCAAACTTTATCGTTTAGCAATAATAGCGCCTAAGCTGAAAGTTGTATCACGAAACAAAGCATGGTGCAAAATTACTAGATCAGGGGCACTAAGATTTCCACTGTTCCCGCGACCAATTAAGCATCTACTAGCAAATATTGCAAAGTAACATAGAACAGGAAAATGTATACTAGTAATTCTTGCATCTAAAACTTTCCTTGTTTCACCTACAACAATTTTATCAATAAATTCCTCCACATCATTACGGTGTGGTTCCTCGATGCTGCCTACAAAGGGTATCTTGTCGACCCGACAAAAATCATGGAGTGACATCTCCTTAACCTCATCATATAAATCAAACTCCACTGAAGGTGGTGATTTCTTAGCATGAAAATAAAAATTTGCACGCGAATATTAGTGAGTAGGAGATACTATTCGCGCTGGTTGTGGAGGAAGTCGGTGAGGCCTGCATTCTCAGCCAAGTGATAAAAATCATCATAAATTCCGGCGGCTCTCAAGAACGCATCACAAGGCCATTCGCACGGCCGAACCTCCGCTGTGCGAGGAAGATTGTATTTCGGCTTTTTGTTCTCCTCATTCTGCTTATCCTTCGAGCCTCGGCTCGAAGAGCCCCTCAACAATCTCTTTATCATTTTCTTTCTCTGAAAAATTTCTGAAATTTTTAGTGACTCAAAATAAAAGTGAACCAAACTCAACAAGATTGATAGCAACTACTCCCAAAAGTGCATAGAGGCTATATCATGCATTAAAACTACTTTGGACCATATAAATTTGACATGCAAGCTCAAGAACAGGGTCACCTAAGCAGCAAAAAATTGCAATAAATAAAGCACTAGAACAAAAACTAATTGGGCCATTGGAGGAGTCACATACCGAAGAACAATCCGCCAAAACAGTTTTGTGAATGGAGCTTTGAGCAAGGAGATCAAAAATGGCAGCAAGATGAGCTAAAACACAGGTATGAGCTATGGGAGGATTTTTTCTGGAGGAAGACAAAGTGAGTGGGTGCAGGAATAAGTGGAGGGGGGCCACATGGGGCCCACGAGGTAGGGGCGCGCCCTAGGGGGTGGGCGCGCCCTGCACCCTCGTGGCCAAATGGTGGGTCCCCCTGGTGTGTTCTCAGTGCCAGATATTCTTAAATATTCTACAAAAAATCATATTTCATTTTCGGGACGTTTGGAGAACTTTTATTTTCGGGGTATTTCTTTATTACAAGGATAATTCAAAAAACAGACAGAAAATACTATTTTTGCTTTATTTAATCTAAATAACAGAAAGTAAAAGGAGGGTACAAAGAGTTGTGCTTTTTAACTTCATCCATCTCATGCTCATCAAAAGGGATCCACTAACAAGGTTGATCAAGTCTTGTTAACAAACTCTTTCCGAATCGCATGAAACCGGAGAATTTTCGAATAACACTAGGTTACCTCAATGGGGATATGCATGTCCCCAATAATAAGAATATCGTATTTCTTCTTAACAGTAGGAAGAGGAAATTCAAAACCTCCAATAATAATCGTTGAAGTTTTTCCAATAGAATTGATACTGTGGACTTGAGGTTGTTTCCTCGGAAAATGTATCGTATGCTCATTACCATTAACATGAAAAGTGACATTGCCTTTGTTGCAATCAATAACAGCCCTGCAGTATTCAAAAAGGGTCTACCAAGGATAATCGACATACTATCGTCCTTAGGAATATCGAGAATAACAATGTCCGTTAAAATAGTAACATTTGCAACCACAACAGGCACATCCTCAGAAATACCGACGGGTATAGCAGTTGATTTATCGGCCATTTTCAAAGATATTTTAGTAGGTGTCAACTTATTCAAATCAAGTCTACGATATAAATAGAGAGGCATAACACTAACACCGGCTCCAAGATCACATAAAGCAGTTTTAACATAGTTTCTTTTAATGGAGCATGGTATAGTTGGTACTCCTGGATCTCCTAGTTTCTTTGGTATTCCACCTTTAAAAGTATAATTGGCAAGCATGGTGGAAATTTCAGCTTTTGGTATCTTTCTTTTATTTGTAACAATATCTTTCATATACTTAGCATAAGGATTCATTTTAAGCATATCAGTCAAGTGCATACGCAAAAAGATAGGTCTAATCATTTCAGCAAAGCGCTCAAAATCCTCATCATCCTTTTTCTTGGATGGTTCGGGAGGAAAAGGCATGGGTTTCTGAACCCATGGTTCTCTTTCTTTACTGTGCTTCCTAGCAACGAAGTCTCTCTTATCATAACGTTGATTCTTTGATTGTGGGTTATCAAGATCAACAGCGGGTTCAATCTCTACATCATTGTTATTGCTAGGTTGAGCATCAATATGAACATCATCATTAACATTATCACTAGGTTCATGTTCATTACCAGATTATGTTTCAGCATCAGAAATAGAAATATCATTGGGATTCTCAGGTGTGTCAACAACAGGTTCACTAGAAGCATGCAAAGTCCTATCATTTTTCTTTTTCTTCTTCTTGGAAGGACTAGGTGTATCAACATTAGTTCTCTGAGAATATTGCTCAACTCTCTTAGGGTCGCCCTCAGGATACAAAGGTTCGTGAGTCATTTTACCCCCTCTAGTCATAACTCTAACGGCATTATCATTTTTCTTATTATTCAATTCATTGAGCAAATCATTCTGAGCTTTAAGCACTTGTTCTACTTGAGTGGTAACCATAGAAGCATGTTTACTAATAAGTTTAAGTTCACCTTTAACTCTAGACATATAACCACTCAAGTGTTCAATCATATAACCATTACGTTTCAATTGTCTACCAACATAAGCATTGAAGTTTTCTTGTTTAACAATAAAATTACCAAACTCATCTAAGCATTGGCTAGCAGACTTATAACGAGGAATATCACCTTCATCAAATCTATAGAGAGAATTTACCTTTACTACCTGTGTCGGGTTATCAAGACCATGTATTTCTTCAATAGGTGGTAAATTCTTAACATCTTCAGCTTTAATACCCTTTTCTTTCATAGATTTCTTTGCCTCTTGCATATCTTCAGGACTGAGAAATAGAATACCCCCTTTTCTTCGGAGTTGGTTCAGGAAGTGTCCAATCATTATCATTACTCAATATATTATTCGATAGCAATTCAGCTTGCTCAACGGTTCTTTCCCTGAAAACACAACCAGCACAACTATCAAGGTGGTCTCTGGAAGCATCGGTTAGTCCATTATAAAAGATATCAAGTATTTCATTTTTCTTGAGAGGATGATCAGGAAAAGCATTAAGTAATCGAAGAAGCCTCCCCCAAGCTTGTGGGAGACTCTCTTCTTCAATTTGCACAAAATTATATATTTGCCTTAAGGCAGCTTGTTTCTTATGAGCAGGGAAATATTTAGCAGAGAAGTAATAAATCATATCCTGGGGACTACGCACACAACCAGGAGTAAGAGAATTAAACCATGTTTTAGCATCACCCTTTAATGAGAACGGAAATAACTTAAGGATATAGTAGTAACGAATTTTTTCCTCGTGAGTATATAGGGTGGCTATATCATTCAATTTACTAAGATGTGCCACAACAGTTTCAGATTCATAGCCATAAAAAGGATCAGATTCAACCAAAGTAATTAACTCAGGATCGACAGAGAAATCATAATCCTTATCAGAAATACAGATAGGTGAAGTAGCAAAATCAGGGTCATATTTCATTCTAGCATTCAAAGACTTTTCTTTCATCTTAGCTAATAGTTTCTTAAGATCATATCTATCTTTGCGAGCAAAAAAGTCTCTAGAAGTTTCTTCATCCATAACATAACCCTCAGGCACATCAGGCAATTCATATCTAGGGGGAGAATCTTCATCATCACTTTCGTCAATATTATCAGTTTCAATAATTTCATTCTCTCTAACCCTAGCAAGTTGTTCATCAAGAAATTTACCAATGGCACAGTATTATCAAGCATAGAAGTAGTTTCATCATAAGTATCATGCATAACAGAAGTGGCATCATCAATAACATGCGACATATCGGAATCAATAGCAGGAGTAGGTTTAGGCGTCGCAAGTTTACTCAAAACAGAAGGTGAATCAAGGGCAGAGCTAGATGGCAGTTCCTTACCTCCCCTCGTAGTTGAGGGATAAATCTTGGTTTTTTCATCTTTCAAGTTCCTCATAGTGATCAACAGATATAAATCCCAAGTGACTCAAAGAATAGAGCTATGCTCCCCGGCAACGGCGCCAAAAAATAGTATTAGCAGTTTTCGAGGGTAGAGTATTCAACCCAAATTTATTGATTCGACACAAGGGGAGCCAAAGAATATTCTCAAGTATTAGCAGTTGAGTTGTCAGTTCAACCACAACTGAAAGACTTAATATCTGCAGCAAAGTATTTAGTAGCAAAGTGGTATGGAAGTAACGGTAATGGTGGCAAAAGTAACAGTAGAAGTTTTTGTAGCAATCATAACAGTGGCAACGAAAAAGTAACTAAGCAAAGATCAATACGTGAAAAGCTCGTAGGCAATGGATCAATGATGGATAATTATGTCGGATGCGATTCCTCATGCAAAAGTTATAACATAGGGTGACACAGAACTAGCTCCAGTTCATCAATGTAATGTAGGCATGTATTCTGAATATAGTCATACATGCTTATGGAAAAGAACTTGCATGGCATCTTTTGTCCTACCCTCCCGTGGCAGCGGGGTCCTATTGGAAACTAAGGGATATTAAGGCCTCATTTTAATAGAGTACCGGACCAAAGCATTAACACTTAGTGAATACATGAACTCCTCAAACTACGATCATCACCGGGAGTGGTCCCGATTATTGTCACTTCGGGGTTGCCGGATCATAACACATAGTAGGTGACTATTGACTTGCAAGATAGGATCAAGAACACACATATATTCATGAAAACATAATAGGTTCAGATCTGAAATCATGGCACTCGGGCCCTAGTGACAAGCATTAAGCATAGCAAAGTCATAGCAACATCAATCTTAGAACATAATGGATACTAGGGATCAAACCTAACAAAACTAACTCGATTACATGATAAAGCTCATCCAACCCATCACCGTCCAGCAAGCCTACGATGGAATTACTCACGCACGGCGGTGAGAATCATTAAATTGGTGATGGAGGATGGTTGATGATGACGACGGCAGCGGATTCCCCTCTTCGGAGCCCCGAACGGACTGCAGATCAGCCCTCCCGAGAGAGATTAGGGCTTGACGGCAACTCCGTATCGTAAAACGTGATGAATCCTTCACTCTGATTTTTTCCTCCCCGAACGTGAATATATAGAGTTGGAGTTGACGTCGGTGGAGCCTCAGGGGGCCCACGAGGCAGGGGGCGCGCCCTCCACCCTCGTGGACAGGGTGTGGGCCCCGTAGTGTTGATTCTTTTGCCAGTATTTTTTATTAATTCAAAAAAAATTCTCCATGAAGTTTCAGGTCATTCCGAGAACTTTTATTTCTGCACAAAAATAACACCATGGCAGTTCTGCTGAAAACAGCGTCACTCCGGGTTAGTTCCATTCAAATCATGCAAGTTAGAGTCCAAAACAAGGGCAAAAGTGTTTGGAAAAGTAGATACACTGGAGACGTATCAAGAGGCGCTTCACAAAAAAAGGGATCAAACGCTCAGCCTATGTATTTCTCGTGTAAATATATAATTTAGTGCCATTGGTTATTTACTTTAAACATAATGCATTGATGTGTTAGTGTAGAGGCGCACAAAAAGAAATGGATATTGTAGTCCCACAAAAGAAATGGATATTGTAGTCTGCTACTTAAAAGTGTTACCTCATATGATTACATAGCCTCCATTTCATAAATTGCGTACCCGTTGAATTCATATATGAACATTACATATATTACTTCATAATAGAACCTTAAATCATCCAAGACTAATGAATTTGAATGCAAGAGTAACAATGGTGCATGTACATGATAGCTACATTGGTTGTTTGAAGAAACATCACTGTAACTTTGGCATGCACAATTGAAAATGTTTATTTAGATAGAAAAAATGTGATATGTGAGTGTCCAATCTTTATAGCATTGAGATTTCGCGCTCTCTCTCTCACACACACACACGCGCGCGCGCGCGTGCGCGCGTAGACATTGTTTATCGCTTCATTTTTTCCGGCACTTGCATGCACACCGTTTGTTTATCTCCGTGATGCTTTAAGTATGCCTTGCACACATGCTATCTACCTATCCCTTAATATAGATATGTGTCACACAAACTCCTTCTCCCTACTAGCAAGATGCCCATGCGTTGCACAGAACATCAAGATGCATTTGTATGAG
This sequence comes from Aegilops tauschii subsp. strangulata, assembly GCF_002575655.3. Lineage (NCBI taxonomy): Eukaryota > Viridiplantae > Streptophyta > Magnoliopsida > Poales > Poaceae > Aegilops > Aegilops tauschii. The sequence continues at coordinate 71,283,809 of NC_053039.3, read as the reverse complement.
TAGTTTATCTTGTGGGAGAAAAGGATGAACGAGGGAATGCCTTATTTGCAAATGTGGAGAGGGGTGTGAGGGAGTCCTGGACTAAGGGGTCCTCGGGCATCCGGCCTGTTAGCCATGGGCCGGACTGATGGGCTGTGAAGATACGAAGACCGAAGACTGCACCCGTACCCGGATGGGACTCTCCTTGGCGTGGAAGGCAAGCTTGGCGACTGAATATGTGGATTCCTTTTCTTTGTAACCGACCTTGTGTAAACCTAGATCCTCTCGGTGTCTATATAAACCGAAGGACTTAGTCCGGAGGGGGGGAGATTGATAACCCACAAGTATAGGGGATCGCAACAGTTTTCGAGGGTAGAGTATTCAACCCAAATTTATTGATCGACACAAGGGGAGCCAAAGAATATTCTTAAGTATTAGCAGTTGAGTTGTCAATTCAACCACACCTGGATAACTTAGTATCTGCAGCAAAGTATTTAGTAGCAAAGTAATATGATAATAGTGGTAACGGTAACAAAAGTAACGGTAGCAAAAGTAATATTTTTGGTGTTTTGTAGTGATTGTAACAGTAGCAACGGAAAAGTAAATAAGCGGAGAACAATATGTGAAAAGCTCGTAGGCATTGGATCGGTGATGGAGAATTATGCCGGATGCGGTTCATCATGTAACAATCATAACATAGGGTGACACAGAACTAGCTCCAATTCATCAATGTAATGTAGGCATGTATTCCGAATATAGTCATACATGCTTATGGAAAAGAACTTGCATGCCATCTTTTGTCCTACCCTCCCGTGGCAGCGGGGTCCTAATGGAAACTAAGGGATATTAAGGCCTCCTTTTAATAGAGTACCAGACCAAAGCATTAACACATAGTGAATACATGAACTCCTCAAACTATGGTCATCACCGGGAGTGGTCCCAATTATTGTCACTCGGGATTGTCGGATCATAACACATAGTAGGTGACTATAGACTTGCAAGATAGGACCAAGAACACACATATATTCATGAAAACATAATAGGTTCAGATCTGAAATCATGGCACTCGGGCCCTAGTGACAAGCATTAAGCATAGCAAAGTCATAGCAACATCAATCTCAGAACATAGTGAATACTAGGGATCAAACCCTAACAAAACTAACTCGATTACATGATAGATCTCATCCAACCCATCACCGTCCAGCAAGCCTACGATGGAATTACTCACGCACGGCGGTGAGCATCATGAAATTGGTGATGGGGGATGGTTGATGATGACGATGGCGACGAATCCCCCTCTCCGGAGCCCCGAACGGACTCTAGATCAGCCCTCCCGAGAGGTTTTAGGGCTTGGCGGCGGCCCCGTATCGTGAAACGCGATGAATCCTTCTCCTTGATTTTTTTCTCCCCGAAAGTGAATATATGGAGTTGGAGTTGAGGTCGGTGGAGCGTCAGGGGCCCACGAGGTAGGGGGCGCGCCCCCCACCCTCGTGGACAGGGTGTGGGCCCCCTGACGTGGATTTTTCTTCCAGTATTTTTAATATTTTCCAAATAGATGTTCCGTGGAGTTTTAGGTCATTCCGAGAACTTTTGTTTTTGCACATAAATAACACCATGGAAAGTCTGCTGAAAACAGCGTCAGTCCGGGTTAGTTCCATTCAAATCATGCAAGTTAGAGTCCAAAACAAGGGCAAAAGTGTTTGGAAAAGTAGATACGACGGAGACGTATCAACTCCCCCAAGCTTAAACATTTGCTTGTCCTCAAGCAATTCAGTTGATAAACTAAAAGTGATAAAGAAAAACTTTTACAAACTCTGTTTGCTCTTGTTGTTGTAAATATGTAAAGCTAGCATTCAAGTTTTCAGCAAAGATTATTACTAACCACATTCACAATAACTCTTAAGTCTCATGTTTACTCATGTCAATGGCATAATCAACTAGCGAGCAATAATAATAAAACTCGGACGACAACACTTTCTCAAAACAATCATGATATGATATAACAAGATGGTATCTCGCTAGCCCTTTCTAAGACCGCAAAACATAAATGCAGAGCAGCTTTAAAGATCAAGGACTGACTAGACATTGTAATTCATGGTAAAAGAGATCCATTCATAGTCATACCCAATATAAATTAATAGTAATGGATGCAAATGATAGCTGCGCTCTCCAGCTAGTGCTCTTTAATAAGAGGGTGATGACTCAACATAAAAGTAAATAGATAGGCCCTTCGCAGAGGGAAGCAGGGATTTGTAGAGGTGCTAGAGCTTGGTTTTAAAATAGAGATAAATAATATTTTGAGCGGCATACTTTCATTGTCAACATAACAACCAAGAGATGGCGATATCTTCCATGCTAGACACATTATAGGCGGTTCCCAAATAGAATGGTAAAGTTTATACTCCCCCTCCACCAACAAGCATCAATCCATGGCTTGCTCGAAACAACGAGTGCCTCCAACTAGCAACAGTCCCAGGGGGAGTTTTGTTTGCAAGTATTTTGATTTAGTTTGCATAAAGCATGGGACTGGGCATCCCGGGACCAGCCATTTTCTCGTAAGTGAGGAGCGGAGTCCACTCCTCTTGAGAATAACCCGCCTAGCATGGAAGATACCGACAGCCCTAGTTGATACATGAGCTATTCGAGCATACAAAATAGAATTTCATTTGAAGGTTTAGAGTTTGGCACATACAAAATTACTTGGAACGGCAGGTAAATACCGCATATAGGAAGGTATAGTCGACTCATATGGAATAACTTTGGGGTTTAAGGGATTGGATGCACAAGCAGTATTCCCGCTTAGTACAAGTGAAGGCTAGCAAAAGACTGGGAAGCGACCAACTAGAGAGCGACAACAGTCATGAACATGCATTAAAATTAATAGACATTGAGTACGAGCATGAGTAGGATATAATCCACCATGAACATAAATATCGTGAAGGCTATGTTCATTTGTTTCAACTACATGTGTGAACATGTGCCAAGTCGAGTCACTTAAATCATTCAAAGGAGGATACAACCCCACTATACCACATCACAACCGTTTTAATAGCATGTTGGCACGCAAGGTAAACCACTATAACTCATAGCTAATCAAGCAAGGCATAAGCAACTATGATCTCTAATTGTCATTAAAAACATGTTTATTCATAATAGGCTGAATCAGGAACGATGAACTCATCATATTTACAAAAACAAGAGAGGTTGAGTTCATACCAGCTTCTCTCATCTCAGTCAGTCCATCATATATCGTCATTATTGCCTTTCACTTGCACGACCGAACGGTGTGAATAATAATAAGAGTGCACGTGCATTGGACTAAGTTGGAATCTGCGAGCATTCAATAAACAGGAGAAGACAAGGCAATATGGGCTCTTGGTTAAATCAACAATAATGCATATAAGAGCCACTTCAACAATTTAATTATGGTCTTCTCCTATCGACCCCCAAAGAAAAGAAAAGAAATAAAACTATTTACACGGGAAAACTCCCAACAAGCAAAAGAAGAACATGAAATCTTTTTGGGTTTTCTTTTTAATTATTACTACTACAGCAAGAAAAGTAAACTAACTTAAAGCTACAACTAATTTTTTTGGTTTTTCTTAAGGTTTATTAAACACACAAGAAGACAGCAAGAAAAAGAAAATAAACTAGCATGGATATTACAGTGAAAAAGTATGAGCACCGACATCTAGCAATGAGTGTGTGAGCATAAATGTAATGTCGATGAGAAATACGTACTCCCCCAAGCTTAGGCTTTTGGCCTAAGTTGGTTTATTGCCACGGATGGCCTGGCGGATATCCATAGTTGTAGCCGGGGTCGTACTGAGCTGCGGCAGTTATTGCCTCTTGAGCTGCAGCATGGCGGCGAGCTGCCTCCGCCCTCCTCTCGTACTCATCTGCCTCCTCTCTGGTAATAACATATCTTCCTTTTGCCTGATAATCAAAGAAGGCAGGAGCAGGCAGAGTAATACGGACAGCACGACGTTTGTCAAAGATTAAGCGATACCGGAGAGGTGATTCATCCCTCTCGATAAACTGGTGGTGAACCATAGCATTAAAGTCTAAATACGCAGGAGGCAACTCAATATCATCCTCATGTATGTCCACATCAAGAAAATTAGCTAAACGGGTTGCATAAATTCCTCCAAAGAAATCTCCATTAAATCTATTATGATGCAACCTACATGCAACAATGGCTCCCAAATTATAAGATTTGTCTCCTAACACAGCACTCCTAAGAATACTGAGGTCAGGGACACACATGTGACATGCTTCATCCTTACCATTTATGCACCTACCGATGAAGAGAGCAAAATAATGTATAGCAGGAAAATGAATGCTCCCTATGGTAGCTTGTGATATATCTCTAGATTCCCCACAGTTATACTAGCAAGAAAATTTCTAAATTCAGATTTGCGAGGTTCACTAGCACTACCCCATTGTGGAAGTTTGCAAGCAGTGGTAAAATCCTCGAAGTCCATAGTATAAGATTTTTCATAAAGATCAAACAGGACAGTTGGAGAATTACGTGAAGATGAAAATTCAAACCTCCTCACAAAGGAACTAGTGAGATAGTGGTACTGGCTGCACTTTTCCTCCTCGAAGCTCACAAGATCAGCATTGCGCAAATACGGGTTAAATTCTTCCTTAATTCCTGCTCGATCCATAAAGTTTTTTGAAGGCCATTCACAAGGTCGCACTGGAGCGTCCCTTGGTGGCTCATCGTCAGCATCACGCATTGCAAGCCTGGGTCCTTGCTTCCTTGAAGAACCACCTTGGAACATTTTCCTAAGCATATTTCTTCCTCTGAAAAATTTCTGAAATTTTTAGTAACTTCAAATAAAAGTGAACCAAACTCAACAAGATTGATAGCAACTACTCCTACAAGTGCCTAGAGCCTATATCAAGCATTAGAACTACTTGGAACCATATAAATTTGACATGCAAGCTCAAGAACATGGTCACCTAGGCAGCACAAATTTGCAATGAATAAAGCACTAGAACAAAAACTAATTGGACCAATGGAGGAGTCACATACCAAGGAACAACCCCCCCCTCCCCAAGCAGTTTTGTGAGAGGTGCTTTGAGCAAGGAGATCGAAAATCGCGGCAAAATGAGCTAGAACTCGTGCTTGAGCTGGATATTGGTGTTTGTGGGAGGAAGAAGGAATGTGTGGGTGCAGGAATAAGTGGAGGGGAGCCACCGTGGGCGCACGAGGCAAGGGGGCGCGCCCTCCACCCTCGTGGCCAGGTGCTTGCCCCTCCTGCTGTGTTCTCAGTGCCAGATATTCTCAAATATTCCAGAAAAAATCATATTCCATTTTCAGGGCATTTGGAGAACTTTTATTTTCGGGGTATTTTTATATTGCACGGATAAATCAGAAAACTGACAGGAAAATGCTATTTTTATTTTATTTCAACTAAATAACAGAAACTAGAGAGAGGGTACAGAAGGTTGTGCTTCTAGTTTCATCCATCTCATGCTCATCAAAAGGAATCCACTAACAAGGTTGATCAAGTCTTGTTAACAAACTCATTCCGAATAACATGGAACCGGATAAATTTCGAATAACACTATGTTACCTCAACGGGGATATGCACATCCCCAATAATAAGTATATCATATTTCTTCTTGACAGTAGGAAGAGGAAATTCGAAACCTCCAAAAATAATCGATGGAATTTTTCCAATAGAATTGATACTGTGGACTTGAGGTTGTTTCCTCGGAAAGTGTACCGTATGCTCATTACCATTAACATGAAAAGTGACATTGCCTTTGTTGCAATCAATAACAGCCCCTGCAGTATTCAAAAAAGGTCTTCCAACAATAATAGACATACTATCGTCCTCGGGAATATCAAGAATAACAAAGTCCGTTAAAATAGTAACATTTGCAACTACAACAGGCGCGTCCTCACAAATACCGACAGGTATAACAGTTGATTTATCGGCCATTTGCAAAGATATTTCAGTAGGTGTAAACTTATTCAAATCAAGTCTACGATATAAAGCGAGAGGCATAACACTAACACCGGCTCCAAGATCACATAAAGCAGTTTTAACATAGTTTCTTTTAATGGAGCATGGTATAGTGGGTACTCCTGGATCTGCAAGTTTCTTTGGTATTCCACCTTTAAAAGTATAATTAGCAAGCATGGTGGAAATTCCAGCTTCCGGTATCTTTCTTTTATTAGTAATGATATCCTTCATATACTTAGCATAAGGATTTGTTTTAAGCATATCAGTCAATCGCATACGCAAGAAGATAGGTCTAATCATTTCAGCAAAGCGCTCAAAATCCTCATCATCCTTTTTCTTGGATGTTTTGGGAGGAAAAGGCATGGGTTTCTGAACCCATGGTTCTCTTTCTTTACCGTGTTTCCTAGCAACAAAGTCTCTCTTATCATAATGTTGATTCTTTGATTGTGGGTTATCAAGATCAACAGCAGGTTCAATCTCTACATCATTATCATTACTAGGTTGAGCATCATCATGAACATCATCATTAGCATTATCACTAGGTTCATGTTCATTACCAGATTGTGTTTCAGCATCAGAAATAGAAATATCATTTGGATTCTCAGGTGGTTCAGCAACAGGTTCACTAGAAGCATGCAAAGTCCTATCATTTTTCTTTTTCTTCCTTTTAGAAGGACTAGGTGCATCAATATTATTTCTCTGAGAAACTTGTTCAATTCTCCTAGGATGGCCTTCGGGATACAAAGGTTCCTGAGTCATTTTTCCAGTTCTAGTAGCCACTCTAACAGTATAATCATTATTCTTACTATACAATTCATTGAGCAAAACATGTTGAGCTTTAAGTACTTGTTCTACTTGAGTGGTAACCATAGAAGCATGTTTACTAATGAGTTTAAGTTCACCTTTAACTCTAGACATATAATCACCCAAGTGTTCAAGCGTATCGGAATTGTATTTCAATTGTGTACCAAAATAAGCATTGAAGTTTTCTTGTTTGACAATAAAATTATCAAACTCTTCTAAGCATTGTCTAGTAGACTTATAGTGAGGAATATCACCTTCATCAAATTTATAGAGAGAATTTACCTTTACTACCTGTGTCGGGTTATCAAGACCATGAGTTTCTTCAATGGGTGATGGATTAAGATCATATGTTTCTTCAACAGGCGGTAAATTAAGACCATGTATTTCTTCAATAGGAGGTAAATTCTTAACATCTTCAGCTTTAATACCCTTTTCTTTCATAGATTTCTTTGCCTCTTGCATATCTTCAGGACTGAGAAATAGAACACCTCTTTTCTTCAGAGTTGGTCTAGGAATAGGCTCAGGAATTGGCTCAGGAAGTGTCCAATTATTTTCATTTGTCAACATATTATTCAATAGAATTTCAGCTTCATCTGGTGTTCTTTCACTGAAACAGAACCAGCACAACTATCCAGGTAATCTCTGGAAGCATCGGTTAGTCCATTATAAAAGATATCAAGTATTTCATTTTTCTTAAGAGGATGATCAGGCAAAGCATTTAGTAACTGGAGAAGCCTCCCCCAAGCTTGTGGGAGACTCTCTTCTTCAATTTGCACAAAATTATATATATCCCTCAAAGCAGCTTGTTTCTTATGAGCAGGGAAATATTTAGCAGAGAAGTAATAAATCATATCCTGGGGACTACGCACACAACCAGGATCTAGAGAATTAAACCATATCTTAGCATCACCCTTTAATGAGAACGGAAATATTTTAAGGATATAAAGGTAGCGAGATTTCTCATCATTAGTGAACAGGGTGGCTATATCATTTAATTTAGTAAGATGTGCCACAACAGTTTCAGATTCATAGCCATGAAAAGGATCAGATTCAACCAAAGTAATTATATCAGGATCAACAGAGAATTCATAATCCTTATCAGTAACACAGATAGGTGAAGCAGCAAAAGCAGGATCAGGTTTCATTCTAGCATTAAGAGATTGCTGCTTCCATTTAGCTAATAATTTCTTAACATCATATCTATCTTTGCAAGCAAAAAATTCTTTAGCAATCACTTCATCCATAACATAGCCCTCAGGCACAACAGGTAATTCATATTTATTAGGGGAAGAGTCTTCATCATCACTTTCATCAATGTTATCAGTTTAAATAATTTCATTCTCTCTAGCCCTAGCAAGTTGTTCATCAAGAAATTCACCAAGTGGCACAGTAGTATCAAGCATAGAAGTAGTTTCATCATAAGTATCATGCATAGCAGAACTGGCATCATCAATAACATGCGACATATCAGAACGGATAGCAGAAGCAGGTTTAGGTGTCGCAAGCTTACTCAAAACAGAAGGTGAATCAAGAGCAGAGCTAGATGGCAGTTCCTTACCTCCCCTCGTAATTGAGGGATAAATTGTTGTCTTAGCGTCTTTCAAGTTCTTCATAGTGACCAGCAGATATAAATCCCAAGTGACTCAAAGAATAGCGCTATGCTCCCCGGCAACGGCGCCAGAAAATAGTCTTCATAACCCACAAGTATAGGGGATCGCAACAGTTTTCGAGGGTAGAGTATTCAACCCAAATTTATTGATTCGACACAAGGCGAGCCAAAGAATATTCTTAAGTATTAGCAGTTGAGTTGTCAATTCAACCACACTTGGATAACTTAGTATCTGCAGCAAAGTATTTAGTAGCAAAGTAATATGATAATAGTGGTAACGGTAACAAAAGTAACGGTAGCAAAAGTAATATTTTTGGTGTTTTGTAGTGATTGTAACAGTAGCAACGGAAAAGTAAATAAGCGGAGAACAATATGTGAAAAGCTCGTAGGCATTGGATCGGTGATGGAGAATTATGCCCGATGCGGTTCATCATGTAACAATCATAACATAGGGTGACACAGAACTAGCTCCAATTCATCAACGTAATGTAGGCATGTATTCCGAATATAGTCATACGTGCTTATGGAAAAGAACTTGCATGACATCTTTTGTCCTACCCTCCCATGGCAGCGGGGTCCTAATGGAAACTAAGGGATATTAAGGCCTCCTTTTAATAGAGTACTGGACCAAAGCATTAACACATAGTGAATACATGAACTCCTCAAACTATGGTCATCACCGGGAGTGGTCCCGATTATTGTCACTTCGGGATTGCCGGATCATAACACATAGTAGGTGACTATAGACTTGCAAGATAGGATCAAGAACACACATATATTCATGAAAACATAATAGGTTCAGATCTGAAATCATGGCACTCGGGCCCTAGTGACAAGCATTAAGCACAGGAAAGTCATAGCAACATCAATCTCAGAACATAGTGCATACTAGGGATCAAACCCTAACAAAACTAACTCGATTACATGATAGATCTCATCCAACCCATCACTGTCCAGCAAGCCTACGATGGAATTACTCATGCACGGCGGTGAGCATCATGAAATTGGTGATGGAGGATGGTTGATGATGACGATGGCGACGAATCCCCCTCTCCGGAGCCCCGAACGGACTCCAGATCAGCCCTCCCAAGAGGTTTTAGGGCTTGGCGGGGGCTCCGTATCATGAAACGCGATGAATCCTTCTCCCTGATTTTTTTCTCCCCGAAAGTGAATATATGGAGTTGGAGTTGAGGTCGGTGGAGCGTCCGGGGGGCCATGAGGCAGGGGGCGCGCCCTAGGGGGGCAGGCGCGCCCCCACCCTCGTGGACAGGGTGTGGGCCCCCTGACGTGGATTTTTCTTCCAGTATTTTTAATATTTTGCAAATAGATGTTCCGTGGAGTTTTAGGTCATTCCGAGAACTTTTGTTTCTGCACATAAATAACACCATGGAAAGTCTGCTGAAAACAGCGTTAGTCTGGGTTAGTTCTATTCAAATCATGCAAGTTAGAGTCCAAAACAAGGGCAAAAGTGTTTGGAAAAGTAGATACGACGGAGACGTATCAGAGATACTCATTACCATAGTCATACAGGCTAGACTTCTAGGGTTTAGCCATTATGATCTCGTGGTAGATCAACTCTTGTAATAATCATATCCATCAAGATCAATCAAGCAGGAAGTAGGGTATTACCTCCATAGAGAGGGCCCGAACCTGGGTAAACATCGTGTCCCCTGTCTCCTGTTACCATCAACCTTAGATGCACAGTTCGGGACCCCCTACCCGAGATCCGCTGGTTTTGACACCGACATTGGTGCTTTCATTGAGAGTTCCACTGTGTCGTGCCCAAAAGGTTCGATGGCCCCTATAATCATCAACAATGACGCTGTCCAAGGAGAAACCTTCCTCCCGGACAGATCTTCGTGTTCGGTGGCTTCGCACTGCGGGCCAACTCGTGTGGCCACCTAGAGCAGATCGATAGCTACGCCCCTGGCCATCAGGTCAGATTTGGGAGCTTGAATTACGTTGTGGACATCCATGGAGATTTGATCTTTGCCGGATTCGAGACCGCGGTGACCGCTCCTGGTCACCTTGACGAACATGACCTAAATCTGTCGTCAGACCGCATCCAGGAGATAGCTCCTGTGACCACTCTGGCCTTAGATCCAGAGCACACTGCGGCATCTAAGGATCGGAGGCTTGACCCCACCATGGAGGCCACAGATTCCCCGGCATTGAAGCCGCACATGGACTTAACCTCACACAATATCCGTGTCACCAGAATTCCAGACTCGTCTCTGGTTATAAGTTCCGAACCATGTGAGTCCGTGGATACCGAACTTGATCGCTTATCGATCTTCGAGTTCAGTGCCGCAGACATCTTCCAGCACTCACCCTTGGGCGATGCGCTGAACTCACTAAAGAACTTGTCCTTGGTGGGGGACTCACAGCCGAACTATGTACGGTCCGAACTAGAGGCTGATGATGGGGAATTTTGCTTCCCACTCGCCACCCACTTCATAGCCACTGTCGAGGACTTAACCGACATGCTTGACTATGGCTCCGAAGACATCGCCAGTACAGACAACGACGCCGACAAGAAGCAAGGCCAAAACCCGCCATTCACTGGACAACGGACGGCCACTTCTTCCTACGACGTATACATGGTGGACACGCCTGAAAAAACTAACAACGGTGACAAAGACGATCCACTTGAGGATAAACCTCCTAAGAGACAGCCCAAGCGCCAGCTTCCTCGACGCCGCTCTAAGTCACATCGTTCCAAAGACTGCAATACGGGCACCAAAAGAAATACTCCGGACGATGCCAAAAATAATGGAGACCCCGTCAAGGTAACCTCCGAACAGGAGGAACGGGAAAATGGGCAAGTTAGCCCTGATGAACAGGCCATACACGGAGACTAGGAGGACAGTAATTATCTTCCGCTCTCCGAGGAAGAGGAGAGCCTCGGCAACGAGGATTTCATCATGCCTGAGGAACCTCTCGAGCAGGAGCGCTTCAAACGCCGGCTAATAGCCACTGCAAGGAGCCTGAAAAAGAAGCAGCTGCAGCTTCAAGCGGACCAAGATCTGCTCAATGATAGATGGACCGAAGTCCTGGCCGCCGAAGAATACGGCCTTAGTGGCCCAGCCAAAAGCTACCCGAAGCGTCGATTGCTACCTCAGTTCGATGACGAGGCACTGGAGCCCGTACCACCATCGCACAATGCGGCAGGCCGACCACAACTTGGTCCGGATAAAGCGGCAACTCAAGCCGAACGCCAGACTGCCCCTCCTCGCCGTAAAGGCAAGAATAAAATAGCTCGGGGTTGCACATATGACCTTCGACAGGACTTGGACAGTAGAGCAGGACACGCAAGATTGATCTACGGATCGCGAGGACGTGCCTCGACACGCGACGACGGCTACCTATTCGGACGTGACAAACCTAGCCACGCCCAGGCCGAAAATCGGAAATGGACTCCATCGGAGGTACATCGTAGTGTGGCCCAACATAGAGGCGCCGCACACCCTCTTTGCTTCACAGACGAAGTAATGGAGCATGAATTCCCAGACGGGTTCAAACCCATGACTATCGAATCATACGATGGAACAACGGATCCCGCGATATGGATCGAGGACTTCCTCCTCCATATCCACATGGGCCGCAGAGATGACCTTTGATGTCTACTACACAACCTTCTTCTTGTAGACATTGTTGGGCCTCCAAGTGCAGAGGTTTGTAGGACAGTAGCAAATTTCCCTCAAGTGGATGACCTAAGGTTTATCAATCTGTGGGAGGCGTAGGATGAAGATGGTCTCTCTCAAACAACCCTGCAACCAAATAACAAAGAGTCTCTTGTGTCCCCAACACACCCAATACAATGGTAAATTGTATAGGTGCACTAGTTCGGTGAAGAGATGGTGATACAAGTGCAATATGGATGGTAGATATAGGTTTTTGTAATCTGAAAATATAAAAACAGCAAGGTAACTAATGATAAAAGTGAGTGTAAGCGGTATTACAATGCTATGAAACAAGGCCTAGGGTTCATACTTTCACTAGTGCAAGTTCTCTCAACAATAATAACATAATTGGATCATATAACTATCCCTCAACATGCAACAAAGAGTCACTCCAAAGTCACTAATAGCGGAGAACAAACGAAGAGATTATGGTAGGGTACGAAACCACCTCAAAGTTGTTCTTTCCAATCAATCCATTGGGCTATTCCTATAAGTGTCACAAACAGCCCTAGAGTTCGTACTAGAATAACACCTTAAGATACAAATCAACCAAAACCCTAATGTCACCTAGATACTCCAATGTCACCTCAAGTATCCGTGGGTATGATTATACGATATGCATCACACAATCTCAGATTCATCTATTCAACCAACACATAGAACCTCAAAGAGTGCCCCAAAGTTTCTACCGGAGAATCGCGACGAAAACGTGTGCCAACCCCTATGCATAGGTTCATGGGCGGAACCCGCAAGTTGATCACCAAAACATACATAAAGTGGATCAATAGAATACCCCATTGTCACCATGGGTATCCCACGCAAGACATACATCAAGTGTTCTCAAATCTTTAAAGACTCAATCCGATAAGATAACTTCAAAGGGGAAACTCAATCCATTACAAGAGAGTAGAGGGGGAGAAACATCATAAGATCCAACTATAATAGCAAAGCTCGCGATACATCAAGATCGTACCACCTCAAGAACACGAGAGAGAGAGAGAGGGATCAAACACATAGCTACTGGTACATACCCTTAGCCCCGAGGGTGAACTACTCCCTCCTCGTCATGGAGAGCGCCGGGATGATGAAGATGGCCACCGGTGAGGGTTCCCCCTCCGGCAGGGTGCCAGAACAGGGTCCCGATTGGTTTTTTGTGGCTACAGAGGCTTGCAGCGGCGGAACTCCCGATCTATTCTGTTCCCCGATCATTTTAGGGTATATTGGTATATATAGGAGGAAGAAGTACGTCAGGGGAGCCACGAGGGGCCCACGAGGGTGGAGGGCGCGCCCAGGGGGTGGGCGCGCCCCCCTGCCTCGTGCCTCCCTCGTTTCTTTCTTGACGTGGACTCCAAGTCTCCCGGGTTGCTTTCCTTCCAAAAATAACTTCTCCAAAAGGTTTCATTCCGTTTCGACTCCGTTTGATATTCCTTTTCTTCGAAACACTGAAACAAGGGAAAAAACAGGAACTGGCACTGGGCTCTCGGTCAATAGATTAGTCCCAAAAGTAATATAAAAGTGCATAGTAAAGCCCATAAAACATCCAAGATGGATAATATAATAGCATGGAACAATCAAAAATTATAGATACGTTGGAGACGTATCAGCATCCCCAAGCTTAATTCATGCTCGTCCTCGAGTAGGTAAATGATAAAAACAAATTTTTTGATGTGGAATGCTACTTGGCATAATTTCAATGTAATTCTTCTTAATTGTGATATGAATATTCAGATCCGAAAGATTCAAGATAAAAGTTCATATTGACATAAAAGTAATAATACTTCAAGCATACTAACTAAGCAATTATGTCCTCTCAAAATAACATGGCCAAAGAAAGTTCATCCCTACAAAATCATATAGTTTAGTCATGCTCCATCTCCGTCACACAAGAATGCTCTCATCATGCACAACCCCGATGACAAGCCAAGCAATTGTTTCATACTTTAGTAATCTCAAACTTATAAACCCTCACGCAATACATGAGCGCGAGCCATGGACAAAGCACTTTGGGTGGAATAGAATATGATGATGGGGGTTATGTGGAGAAGACAAAAAAGAAGAAAGTCTCACATCAACGAGGCTAATCAATGAGCTATGGAGATGCCCATCGATTGATGTTAATGCAAGGAGTAGGGATTGCCATGCAACGGATGCACTAGAGCTATAAATATATGAAAGCTCAAGAAAAGAAACTAAGTGGGTGTGCATCCAACTTGCTTGCTCACGAAGACCTAGGGCACTTGAGGAGGCCCATTGTTGGAATATACAAGCCAAGTTCTATAATGAAAAATTCCCACTAGTATATGAAAGTGACAAAACAAGAGACTCTCTATCATGAAGATTATGGTGCTACTTTGAAGCACAAGTGTGGTAAAAGGATAGTAACATTGTCCCTTCTCTCTTTTTCTCTGTTTTTTTGGGCCTTCTCTTTTTTTATGGCCTTTCTCTCTTTTTTCCTCACTTGGGACAATGCTCTAGAAAAATGATGATCATCACACTTCTATTTATTTACAACTCAATGGTTACAACTCGATACTAGAACAAAGTATGACTCTATATGAATGCTTCCGGCGGTGTACCGGGATATGCAATGAACCAAGAGTGACATGTATGAAAGAATTATGAATGGTGGGTTTGCCACAAATACTATGTCAACTACATGATCATGCAAAGCAATATGACAATAATGGAGCGTGTCATGATAAGCGGAACGGTGGAAAGTTGCATGGCAATATATCTCGGAATGGCTATGGAAATGCCATAATAGGTAGGTATGGTGGCTGTTTTGAGGAAGATATAAGGAGATTTATGTGTGAAAGAGCGTATCATATCACAGGGTTTGGATGCACCGGCGAAGTTTGCACCAACTCTCAATGTGAGAAAGGGCAATGCACGGTACCGAAGAGGCTAGCAATGATGGGAAGGTGAGAGTGCGTATAATCCATGGACTCAACATTAGTCATAAAGAACTCACATACTTATTGCAAAAATCTACAAGTCATCAAAAACCAAGCATTACGCGCATGCTCCTAGGGGGATAGATTGGCAGGAAAAGACCATCGCTCGTCCCCGACCGCCACTCATAAGGAGGACAATCAAAGAACACCTCATGTTTCAAATTTGTTACATAACGTTTACCATACGTGCATGCTACGGGACTTGCAAAATTCAACACAAGTATTTCTCAAATTCACAACTACTCAACTAGCACAACTTTAATATCACTACCTCCATATCTCAAAACAATCATCAAGCATCAAACTTCTCTTAGTATTCAACACACTCATAAGAAAGTTTTTACTATTCTTGAATACCTAGCATATTAGGATTAAGCAAATTACCATGCTGTTTAAGACTCTCAAAATAATATAAGTGAAGCATGAGAGTTCATCTATTTCTTCAAAATAAAACCACCATTGTGCTCTAAAAGATATAAGTGAAGCACTAGAGCAAACAACAAACTACTCTGAAAGATATAAGTGAAGATCAATGAGTAGTCGAATAATTATGCAACTATGTGAAGATTCTCTAACATTTAAGAATTTCAGATCTTGGTATTTTATTCAAACAGCAAGCAAAACAAAAGAAAAGAAAATGATGTGACGCTCCAAGCAAAACACATATCATGTGGTGAATAAAAATATAGCTCCAAGTAAAGTTACCGATGAACGAAGACGAAAGAGGGGATGCCATCCGGGGCATCCCCAAGCTTAGGCTCTTGGTTGTCCTTGAATATTACCTTGGGGTGCCTTGGGCATCCCCAAGCTTAGGCTCTTTCCACTCCTTATTCCATAGTCCATCGAATCTTTACCCAAAACTTGAAAACTTCACAACACAAAACTTAACAGAAAACTCGTAAGCTCCGTTAGCGAAAGAAAACAAAACACCACTTCAAGGTACTGTAATGAAATCATTATTTATTTATATTGGTGTTAGACCTAATGTATTCCAACTTCTCTATGGTTTCTAAACTATTTTACTAGCCATAGATTCATCAAAATAAGCAAACAACACACGAAAAACAGAATCTGTCAAAAACAGAACAGTCTGTAGTAATCTGTAACTAACGCAAACTTCTGGAACTCCAAAAATCAAACAAATATAGGAAGACCTAGACAATATTTTTATTGATCTGCTGCAATTGGAATCAATATTTTATCACGTTCTGGTGATTTTTAACAATTGTTTTCGTGAACAGAAAGTTTCTGGAATTTTCAGCAAGATCAAATAACTATCATCCAAGAAGATCCTATAGGTCTTACTTGGCACAAACACTAATGAAAACATAAAACCACATCTAAACAGAAGCTAGACGGATTATTTATTACTAAACAGAACCAAAAAGCAAGAAACTAAAATAAAATTGGGTTGCCTCCCAACAAGCGCTATCATTTAACGCCCCTAGCTAGGCATGATGATTTCAATGATGCTCGCATAAAAGATAAGAATTGGAACATAAAGAGAGCATCATGAAGAATATGACTAGCACATTTAAGTCTAACCCACTTCCTATGCATAGGGATTTTGTGAGCAAACAACTTATGGGAACAATAATCAACTAGCATAGGAAGGCAAATCAAGCATAACTTTAAAACTTTAAGCACATAGAGAGGAAACTTGATATTATTGCAATTCCGACAAGCATATATTCCTCCCTCATAATAATTTTCAGTAGCATCATGAATGAATTCAACAATATAACCAGCACCTAAAGCATTCTTTTCATGATCTACTTGCATAGAAATTTTACTACTCTCCACATAAGCAAAATTCTTCTCATTCGGACAGTGAGAGTATCATAAGAGACTCGAATACTATAAATTGTTTCCACATTAAATGAGTAATGTTCAGAAAAAGGGTAATCATAATCATGACAAGTTTTATAAATATAATCATCAGTACTCTTAATAGCATAAGTTTCATCACAATAATCATCATAAGTAGCAACTTTGTTCTCATCATAATCAATTGAAACCTCTTCCGAAATAGTGGATTCATCACTAAATAAAGTCATGACCTCTCCAAATCCACTTTCATAATTATCACAATAAGATTCAACATCCTCCAAAATAGTGGGATAACTACTTCCTAAAGTTGACACTCTTCCAAACCCACTTTCATCAATATAATCATCATAAGTAGGAGGCATGCTATCATCATTATAAATTTGCATATCAAAACTTGGGAGACTAAAAATATCATCTTCATTAAACGTAGCATCCCCAAGCTTGGGACAGACATTAATTGCAGCAAATATATTCTCAAATGTGTCATCTTCATCAAACATAGCATCCCCAAGCTTGGGCCTTTTCATATCATAAGCATAATCACTCTCATTATTAATAGTATGGATAGCACCAATAGTATAGCAATTATCATCATCATAATGAGTAGTAGGAGCAACATCATTTGGGAGGGATACCTTTTTACCTTTGCTTCTCCATTTTTTCTTTTTCTTCTTCACATCATGTGCGGGTTTATCCCTCTTTTTTGAGCTCCTTATTGATGAGATTGGTTGAATAGAAAGCTCCTCCTCGTTACCTGATTCATCATAAGAAATAATAGGAGGATATTGGGAAGTCTCTTCCCTTTCATTAGTATTCTCTTCATCTTCTATTTGCTTTCTTTTCTTTATGCAATTGGCAATATAAGGATTTTCAATGCAATTCACCGCAGAATACATATAAATTTTTTCTAGATCAATATCGAGGAATTTCTCGAGGTTATTCTGGAATAATCTTAGTTTGACGTTTCATTTCTTCATAACCCAAAAGCAAACTAAGTTCACTATAATGTGCAAGGGAAATCAAGTCATCACAATTTTTTGACACAATTCGATCATGAAACAATTTGCATTTGATATTTAAATGACCATGTTCATTGCAAAGTTCACAAGTATGGCTAAGAAATTTTAAATTTTCAGCACTAACATTTAGCCTTTCTTGTAACCATTTAGTTTCTAAATGCTTATGCCTCTTGCAATATCTATCTTCCCTATTTGGTGTGTACTTGCAAACCCAATGCACTCCACAAAAATTGACATGTTTATAGGAGACATTTTCATCATAACTAGTGCAATCATCATTCGTACTATGGATATTCAAGGAGTTCATACTAACAACATTGCAATCATGCTCATCATTCAAAGATTTAGTGCCAAACATTTTAATGCATTCTTCTTCTAACACTTTGGCACAATTTTCCTTCCCATCATACTAACGAAAGATATTAAAAAGATGAAGCGTATAAGGTAAACTCAATTCCATTTTTTTGTAGTTTTCTTTTATAAACTAAACTAGTGATAAAACAAGAAACTAAAAGATTCGATTGCATGATCTAAAGATATACCTTCAAGCACTCACCTCCCCGGCAACGGCGCCAGAAACTGCTTGATGTCTACTACACAACCTTCTTCTTGTAGACGTTGTTGGGCCTCCAAGTGCAGAGGTTTGTAGGACAGTAGCAAATTTCCCTCGAGTGGATGACCTAAGGTTTATCAATCCGTGGGAGGCGTAGGATGAAGATGGTCTCTCTCAAACAACCCTGCAACCAAATAACAAAGAGTCTCTTGTGTCCCCAACACACCCAATACAATGGTAAATTGTATAGGTGCACTAGTTCGGTGAAGAGATGGTGATACAAGTGCAATATGGATGGTAGATATAGGTTTTTGTAATCTGAAAATATAAAAACAGCAAGGTAACTAATGATAAAAGTGAGTGTAAGCGGTATTACAATGCTATGAAACAAGGCCTAGGGTTCATACTTTCACTAGTGCAAGTTCTCTCAACAATAATAACATAATTGGATCATATAACTATCCCTCAACATGCAACAAAGAGTCACTCCAAAGTCACTAATAGCGGAGAACAAACAAAGAGATTATGGTAGGGTACGAAACCACCTCAAAGTTGTTCTTTCCAATCAATCCATTGGGCTATTCCTATAAGTGTCACAAACAGCCCTAGAGTTCGTACTAGAATAACACCTTAAGATACAAATCAACCAAAACCCTAATGTCACCTAGATACTCCAATGTCACCTCAAGTATCCGTGGGTATGATTATACGATATGCATCACACAATCTCAGATTCATCTATTCAACCAACACATAGAACCTCAAAGAGTGCCCCAAAGTTTCTACCGGAGAATCGCGACGAAAACGTGTGCCAACCCCTATGCATAGGTTCATGGGCGGAACCCACAAGTTGATCACCAAAACATACATAAAGTGGATCAATAGAATACCCCATTGTCACCACGGGTATCCCACGCAAGACATACATCAAGTGTTCTCAAATCTTTAAAGACTCAATCCGATAAGATAACTTCAAAGGGGAAACTCAATCCATTACAAGAGAGTAGAGGGGGAGAAAGATCATAAGATCCAACTATAATAGCAAAGCTCGCGATACATCAAGATCGTACCACCTCAAGAACACGAGAGAGAGAGAGATCAAACACATAGCTACTGGTACATACCCTCAGCCCCGAAGGTGAACTACTCCCTCCTCGTCATGGAGAGCGCCGGGATGATGAAGATGGCCACCGGTGAGGGTTCCCCCCTCCGGCAGGGTGCCGGAACAGGGTCCCGATTGGTTTTTGGTGGCTACAGAGGCTTGCGGCAGCGGAACTCCTGATCTATTATGTTCCCCGATCGTTTTAGGGTATATTGGTATATATAGGAGGAAGAAGTATGTTAGGGGAGCCACGAGGGCCCCACGAGGATGGAGGGCGCGCCCAGGGGGCTGGGCGTGCCCCCTGCCTCGTGCCTCCCTCGTTTCTTTCTTGACGTGGACTCCAAGTCTCCCGGGTTGCTTTCCTTCCAAAAATAACTTCTCCAGAAGGTTTCATTCCATTTTGACTCCGTTTGATATTCCTTTTCTTCGAGACACTGAAACAAGGGAAAAACAGGAACTGGCACTGGGCTCTGGGTCAATAGGTTAGTCCCAAAAGTAATATAAAAGTGCATAGTAAAGCCCATAAAACATCCAAGATGGATAATATAATAGCATGGAACAATCAAAAATTATAGATACGTTGGAGACGTATCAACCTTCATGCCATCAAATACCTACCACTAAAAGTCAAAGGACCAGCTCAGTATTGGTTAGACAGTCTGCCGGAAAATTCTATTGGCAGCTGGGAAGATTTGGAAGACGCCTTTCGCGACAACTTCCAAGGAACATATGTCCGGCCACCGGATGCCGATGTCTTAAGTCACATTGTCTAGCAGCCCAGAGAGTCAGCCAGGAAGCTCTGGACATGGTTCTTAGTTAAAAAGAACCAAATCGTCCACTGTCCAGACGTGGAAGCCCTTGCGGCCTTCAAACACAGCGTCTGGGATGAATGGCTTGCACGCCACCTCGGTCAAGAAGGACCTAAATCCATGACAGCCCTTACCGCTCTAATGACCCGCTTTTGCGCGGGAGAAGACAACTGGCTCGCTCGTAGAAGCAACAGCGCCAGCGACTCGGGTACTTTCGAAATCCGAGACGGCAATGGCAAGCCACGACGAAGCAAACACAACAGTCGCAATGATAATGAAAGATCACGCGACACAGCGTCAACGCCGGATTCAGCAATCCCAAACCCGGTCAACGGAAAAAGCCATTCAAGGCGAACAGAGACGGACCATCCAACCTAGACAGGATATTGGACCGACCCTGCCAGATTCACGGCCACCCTGATAAACCAGCTAATCATACCAACAGAAGCTGTTGGGTCTTCAAGCAGGCCGGCAAGCTCAACGCCGAACACAAGGGAAGGAGGCCGCCAGGCGATAGGGACGACGGAGAGGTGCACCAACCAAATACCGGGGGTCAGAAGCAATTCCCCCCCCCCCCCCCCGAGGATCGACCAATCCCGGAGCGGAAATAGCAGTTCGGCTTCCGCCGCCCACCTCATATACCTGCAAAATTTGTACCGCGCATACATCACTACGCACTTAAGATACCATGGGCATTGGCGGAAGCACAATACGGACAAGCCTGCAAGCATTCCCGTAACTTTTTTTACCTACTTTCCCTTTTCTTTCTTCATTATCTCTTAAAAACAGGTGACACAAAGGACAAAAATATAAACTGACTCTATCGGAGTTCGGATCCGTACACTCACCTAAGGGGCTACTTCCGTCAAGGATTCCCCTCATCAAGGACAGGCGGCGCAGACGTGCGACAGGAGGTCCAAAATAACTTTTTGTAGACCGCACTCTTTATTTCGAGCCTGTAATATGCCTTTTTCCTCCGCCTTCGACCCCGGGCATATCAAATATCCAGGGTTGTGGTCTTTTTATATATAAATTAATCATGGGCACGTCGCTTGGCTCCTAGTAAACACTATCCGAATTAATCATTCGTGTCTTTTCGCAAATGAATATGGCTCCTATGGTTGTTTCACAGATATACCTCGGCACAACCTGCCAGGGGCTCGGTATGGGAACAAATGAGTTGCCAACAAAGTCCGAACAGCTTTACAGCGTACTTCGATGTCGCGAGTTTGGCCTTATATGCATCAGCTCTGAATCATGTCTTGGGTCAATGGTTGGGTTGCCCGGCTCCTGTGCTTACTACCTTATGTTCCGCTCTATCGGCTAGGGTAGTAAAGGGAGAACTACTGTGATTGTGCTTCCGATTCATCTGGTCAAGCACCTCAGTAGAGAAAGCCGAAAACCGACTGTCATGATGCTGCGAGAGCTGGTCAACCACTCGATGACTTACCGGAATCTGTCGCGATTCCCTCCGTACCACACGAAGGAACTTTTTTCTTCAGGTCATATGTGTAACGCACCATATTGGAATAAGCCGTACACAGGGGCTATATCGTAGTCCCCCCTATAAAACTCCTATGGCTAACTGAAAGTGTTAACGCCCTATAGTCTGATTGCCTGGTTCGCCGCATTATCACCTCCTTCATGGACCAAGACGTTGGGTCAAGAGTGATCAAATGCTTTTCCGAACACCCCCGTACTTCCTACGAGGGGGCTGAAGCCGACGACTGGAAAACTTTCAGATTATATAAAAACGGCCGCACAGGAGGAACACAAGCTTTCGAGCAAAACATAAAAATAGATTAACTATAAAATTGTCTTTTACAATTCTCATACACCTCACTCGAACATTATGTCTTTCGAGCATTGACCCTCTATCAAGCGGGCGGCCTCTAAGACGTCTTCAAAATAATGCTCCGGTTCGTAACGGTCCTTGCCCTTGGGTGGACTCTTCGCCGCAACATCGATGGCCTTCATCTTCCCCCAGAATGTCTTGACTCGGGCAAAGGCCATCCGTGCACCCTCAATGCACACCGACCACTTCACAGCGTCGATACGTGGCACCGCATCAACAAGCCGCTGCACCAAGCCAAAGTAGCTATTCGGAACAGGCTCAGTTGGCCACAACCGGATTATGACGTTCTTCATGGCAGCGCTAGATATCCTATGAAGCTCGGCCCATTGGGACATCTGTTCATTCAGCAACAGAGGGCGCTTCGACGCGCCAAACTGTGACCAGAAAAGCTTCTCTGTTGCATACCCTCTCGCGCTTGGTAAAACTGCGCCGTATCGGAAGAACTCTTCGGCAAGTCTAAAAACTCGTCCGGAGAACTCCACACTTGGTTAAGCTGAGCATAGTTCGGATTACCGAACTTAGTCTGTAGCAAAAAGGGCCTACCGGCCGCAATCTCCCCAGCTTGCCGGATCTCCTCACGGGCTGCTCTGGATTCAGACCGCGCTTCTCTCGCCTCTCGTAAGGCCTTGTCAAGTTCAGTCGTTTTGGCTTCATTCTCCTTCTCAAGAAGTTCACAGCGACTAGCAGCATTTTTTAGTTCGAGCGCCATCATGGATATCTTCTCCTCGTCTTGGCGCCGAGCAGCTTGTTCGGCTGTTAACTCAGCCGATGCCTTTTCGGCAGCCGCATTACTAAACCGGGCCTGCTCCTTGGCCCGGGCCTGCTCCGCCCGAAGAATTTCAACGACGGCAGCACCATCTACAGCCATGCACATTCTAGTATATAACTTTCAGCGTCATGCTTATATCACAGAAATATATGTGAAGGGACTACCCCGAATACATACCTTTCGAGTCGTCAAGACGCATATTGAATAACGCAATATCATCCCCTGCCACATCAATCTTCCGCTGCAGCTCGGCAGTATCCGTAGTCTAGGAAGTAGCCAGGGGGGAAGCAGCCTGTGTTCCAATTAATCAGATTAGTCCTTGAGTATTTCTTCTTGATCCTCCGTTTGCCTCCCATGGGAAGCCAACCCGAGTCTCAGGGGCTACTACCTATACACAGGTGCATCTTTGCAAATAAAATATAGCTGAAAACATTACATCACAAACCTCGAAGCCTCTTGGTAGGCTCATGAAGGCTTCATTCAATCCGCTCTTCGCGGACAAAATCTTCTCAACCACCGTACCCATCAAGATACGCTGTTCCCCCGGGACAGATGCTTTTCGCAGCATATCCCTCAATATATCCGGCGCCGCCGGGTCTCCGGAAGCCGCTGTAGGAGCACGACCGTCCTTTGAAGGAACTCGTTCACCTGTCTCCAGAATCATCATTGGCTGAAAACCGGACAGTCCGGGGCCTTCATTATTGGTCCCCGAATCCCGAACGATCGGAGGACCACCTGCGGGTACCGCCTCTTTCATCCCCTGTACTGCTTGTTGATCAAGAAAAACCCTCCGAGATGACACTTCGGAGTCGTCCACCTTATTGGGCGAGGAGGTCGGGGGAGGCGTCTCGCTTTCCATCATCTCTTGGAGGAGATCTCCCAAAGAAGAGGATTGCCCAGAAAAAACCTGTGCCGAACTGTAAAAGTACACATGCGCGTTACGTATCTCTTCGGTAACAAGAAAGGAGCGGGACGCTATCAAAGCACCCCGGATTCACTTACGGTTCGGTTGAGGGCTTGTCCTCATGATGGAGCTGTTCAACGGCGCCGCCTTCCAATCCCGAGCCGCTCGACGGTGGCATCTTGCCCCGCTTAGGAGACCGCCCCTCCCAACCTTCGGAGGCGGCCCTTTTCCTCCTGAATGGAGAAGGGATACTGGCTTCTCTTTCGCCTTTGTCTTCAGGCGGGGAAATGTTGATTTATCCGGACTCAGTATCTAACTTACCTCCGGAACGAAGGTCATCCCAGGTCTTCTCACTCTCCACCTTGCCCTCCCCTGCCGGCGCCTGGTACGGTGCCGGTGCCAGCATCCTTGTTAACACGGGGTCTGCTGAGTCTTCGGGAAGAGGGACCGGACACCTAATCAGTTCCGCTTTCTTTATCCAGCCCTGGAAAAAGATGGTTTGCTCAGTGTCTTACCACAGGATATCTGATTATAAGGTGTTCGGCGGACGAGTACTTACCGGGGTGTCCGTATGGTTACAGTCTAGGCCGGTATCTTCGGTGGTGTCCGGCCATTGTTTTCGTTTCCCGAAGAATAATTTCCACATTCCCTCATGCGTAGTGTCGAAGAAGTGCTGAAGAGTCCGTGGCCCTTCTGGGTTAAACTCCCACAGGCGGAGAGGCCGTCGCTGGCACGGCAGGGTCCGGCGGACTAGCATTACCTGAATAACATTGACAATATCGATATCCTTCTCAATAAGGCTTCGGATGCGAATTTGCAGAGCCCGCACCTCGTCAACTGATCCCCAGTCCAACCCCTTGTTAATCCACGATGCAAGCTGAATTGGGGGGCTGGATCGAAACGCATGCGCAGCCGGCCACTTGGAACCGCGGGGCTCGGTGATATAGAACCACTCCTGCTGCCATAAGTTGGAAGATTCTTTGAAAGATCCTTTTAGCCAAATAGCGCTGGTAAGCTTGCTCACGGAGGCACCACCGCACTCCGCCTGCTCCCCCTCTATCATTTGCGGTTTCACATTGAAGGTCTTGAGTCACAAGCAGAAGTGTGGAGGGGTTCGGAGGAAGTCTTCGCACGTGACTATAAACGCCGAGATGAGAAGAACAGAGTTCGGGGCGAGATCGTGAAAATCTAAACCATAATAGAACATGAGCCCCCGGACGAAGGGATTGAGGGCGAACCCTAATCCTTGGAGGAAGTGGGAAACGAACACGAACCTCTTGCCGGATCTGGGGGTAGGGATAACCTGCCCTTCCGCGGGAAGCCGATGGAGGATTTCTGCGGTGAGGTATCTTGCCGCCCGAAGCTTCGCGATATCCTCCTCTGTGACAGAAGAAGCTACCCATCGGCCTTGATGGCTGGATCCGGACATGACTGAGGCTTACGGAGGGCGACACCTGGGTGTTGAAACTCGAGGTAGTAAGAGTCGAGGAAGAAGCAAGTGTGGAGAGGAAAGGCGGGTCTGTGCCCCTTTATAAAGGCCGAGAATATCGAACGCCTCCTCCCGGGCCTTAAAATTTGCCTATTCCCAAGGAGTTGTACCCTAAGGACGGTTGGGTTATCCACGTCTGTGTCGATAAAAGAATCCCTTAATAAGGGGAGACGATCTCTGCTGGGATAAGACGTGTCAATGACAACCGCGTTTCCGAATGTGGGGCCGCAGGCGAAACAACGGTTTGAAATAATGAATGGACTGACATAATTTCATGTTGTAAAAAGTTGCCAGAGGATTGGACTTATAAATTATTATGCCCTCTATGGAAGTATATGCTGCTCGTGTTGCCAAGCCGAACTCGATCGTCCGAAGACCATTGTGAAGTATCCGGAAAGAAGGGAACCCGCCTTGCAATGCCGAAGACAAATCTGCGCGCCGGACTCCTCATCATTGAAGCCAGGTTCAGGGGCTATTGAGGGAGTCCTAGACTAAGGGGTCCTCGGGTGTTCGGCCTGTTAGCCATGGGCCGGACTGATGGGCTGTGAAGATACGAAGACCGAAGACTGCACCCGTGTCCGGATGGGACTCTCCTTGGCGTGGAAGGAAAGCTTGGCGACTAAATATGTGGATTCCTTTTCTTTGTAACCGACCTTGTGTAAACCTAGATCCTCCCGGTGTCTATATAAACCGAAGGACTTAGTCTAGAGGGGGGGAGATACTCATTACCATAGTCATACAGGCTAGACTTCTAGGGTTTAGCCATTATGATCTCGTGGTAGATCAACTCTTGTAATACTCATATCCATCAAAATCAATCAAGCAGGAAGTAGGGTATTACCTCCATAGAGAGGGCCCGAACCTGGGTAAACATCGTGTCCCATGTCTCCTGTTACCATCAACCTTAGACGCACAGTTCGGGACCCCCTACCCGAGATCCGTCGGTTTTGACACCGACAGGGTGTGGGTATCTTTTTGCAAAATTGCCATAGTTTCCTTCCTATCTGTCAGATATAAATCGGATGGCCTATATTGCAGGATGGCAGGAACACCATCATCACCAACTCTGGTTTTTATAAGAGTAGAGATATGTAAGTGTCACTGCCCCCCCCACCCACCAACACACACACACTTCCCGACACCGAAGGAGTAGGGTGACACATCGATCGTGATACTAATCTATCGACTGGCTTCTCTCTCAAACACACACACACACACTACCCGACACCGAAGGAGTAGGGTGGCACCTCGATCTTGATAGTAATCTATCTACTCCTCTTTCAAACACACACACACACATACACACACACTCGCTAGTTGTGCCTCTGTGCCATAACTCGATCTGATCTTAATCTGTCAATTGGTTTCTCTCTCAAATATTGTGTCTCTGTGCCTCGCTCAAACACACTCGATACATCTTTTTCTTCGTAGCCCCCTCGATATGTAGACTTCTCGCACGCGCACAACTGTAGTGACGATGATGCTGAACCCAGTGTGCCTTGTTTTTGCCGGCCTCATGTGATAGTTTTCACCCTGTTTTCTGTTAATTAACAAGACAACCTTTTCTTTGTTACTAAAGTGAATCTAAAATTATTTGGGGCAGACATAAAATATATCACTTCAACCCAATTATCGCAGTAACTATTTTTAAAGAAACTATCTAGATTCCCGTGCGTTGCACAGAACATCAAGATGCATTTGTATGAGTAGTTTATATTGTGAGAGACTAGCAAGATGGCCATATGTTCCACGGAACATCAAGATGCATTTATATGAGTAGTTTATCTTGTGAGAGAAAAGGATGAACGAGGGAAGGCCTTATTTGCAAATGTGGAGAGGGGTATGGGTATCTTTTTGCAAAATTGCCATAGTTTCCTTCCTATCCATCCGATATAAATCGGACGGCCTATATTGCAGGATGGCAGGCACACCATCATCACCAACTATGTTTTTTATCTCTACTCCTATAAAAGACTCAGTTGGTGATGATGGTGTGTCTGTCATCCGTCATTTCTGACCATCAGATCTGCATCTAACGACTATGATGTAAGTCGTGACATTTTTGCAACAAGACCCCACTTCTCTGCTCCAATTTTTGCAGAAACCCCTTAGTATCTTGAAACCAACCACATCCCTCCCCCACCTCATCAAAACAGCCACAAGGAATATATTTTGAGTGAAACCTAATACGAGTATATTTTAGTGATATATACACCAAACTAGAGTGTTTTTCTTTCAAGTTTGTGAACATGTATTATTCTATTTTGGATCCGTTGCAACGCACGGGCACATTGCTAGTAAGAGTAGAGAAAAGGATAAACAAGGGAAGGCCTTATTTGCAAACATGGAGAGGGGTGTGGGTATCTTTTTGCAAAATTGACATAATTTCCTTCCTATCCGTTAGATATAAATCCGACGACCTATATTGCAGGATGGCACGCACACCATCATCACCAACTCTGTTTTCTACTCCCTCCGTTCCAAAATATTTATCTTTTTAGAGATTTCAACAAGTGAGTACATACGGAGCAAAATGAGTGAATCTACACTCTAAAATATGTCTACATACACATCTGTATGTGGTAGTCCATTTGAAATTTGAAAATGAAAATATTTAGGAACGGATGGAGTACAAGAGCAGACATGGAGATATATCTCCAGCATGGTCTACAACAAAAATGTGTTGGACTGGTTAGCGTCGGATGCTCGCAACGTGATGACCTAAGTTCGAATTCTGTCTTTAACTTTAGATTTTTATATTATAAATTACTTATTTAATATATACTTATTTCGCTACTGTACGGGCAGTGGAACCCATAGAGTACTTAGAATACAAGATTAAGGATGGACTTGTTTCTTTTTAACTTTCTGTACGAAGCTGTAGCCACCCTGCAAGTCACGTGTACACTGTACATGCAATTAACTTTTTATAGAGGGAGAATCATACACGCAATTAACTCAAATGGATTGGATGTGACTATTATTTCCAGCATAAGAGCATCTCCAATGGCAGCCGGCAAATTTCCTCCTGCTTCCTTCCGCGGAGGACGACATCAAACGCCAGCGGCATACATTTTCACAACTCTAACCAACCAGATGAAATTCGTGCAAACATGGACTGTTTTCATATAAGCATGAAGGATTTCATATAAAAAAGCCGGATCTTCATATAAACATGATGGATTTCATTACATTTACATGGACTAAGCGGTGCTAATCCGGCTCTCTTGGTATAATTAATACTCCCTCCGTCCGGAAATACTTGTCCTAGAAATGGATGTATATAGACTTATTTTAGTTACAGATACATCCAATTTATCCATTCTTAGAACAAATATTTCCCGCCAGCTGGAGAGGGAGTACCTAATCTAAATGGCCGCCCGCGGATCCCTTTGTCTTCCTCATGTCCGGCAGACACTTGCGGGGTCGACGAAGGTCATCGGAAGAGACGAAGCAGCAAAGAAACCACCTGAATGCGCAGTCGTCGCCTCAGCGGTGGCCTTCATGGGACCCAAGTGGCGGCGGCCTACCGTGTTCTACTTCTCCTTGATGATGGCGGCGGACACGGAGAAGCTGGCCACCGACTCGTCGCTCTCCACGCACCCGGCTTCTGTCTCTGCCTGCATGGCGTTGCCGCAGGCACAGGAGGCGCGCCCATAGACACGGGAGGCGTGGCCACCGCAGACATTGGTGGCGCGGTACGACGCGGCAGCGATGACGCCCGTACCGGCGTGGTCGCCGCCATGCCGGCGTGGAGCAACTCGCCACTCCTCAGCGAGCTGAACTGGAGCGGCGAGTTGCTGGACCATGCGCCGGATTGGGGCGACAACTAGCTCCGTCGGGCCAAGCAAGGTTGGTGAAGCACCGAGCGTCCTAGCCCGTATCCGGAGGGCTCGGCGGGCCACCCAGCCGGGTAGTATGCTGGAGAACGGCTCCTCGGAAGCCATCGGAAGAGTGAAGAAAATGGTGAAGGAGGAGATGGAGGAGCGGCGGAGGGGTGCGATTCTTGCCCGCTGTCTGGCTGACCTCATTTAAATAGAGGGCGAACGGTAGGAGCTTGGCCGGCGTCTGGCCTCGTTTAAACTGAGGGCGGACGGGAGGAGCTCGGCCGGTGTTGCGTTTAATTCCGGCCCGCTCATTAATGGATGTGTGGCCGGAGTAGGTTTCTTGGTTTGCATGCGGGTTTAACGGAAGGGTTTGATGGAGGCGAGGAGGCGTGTTCAGCCGGGCGTGCAGCGCAGTACTATTCGATTTGACAGCGGGTGGCGTAGTTCCCGATACAGCTTTAATGCAGACAAGGGAGGGGTAGTGGTTCCCAAAATGTTGAACGGCCAATGATGCATCCTCCTTCAATTAGCATCATGAATGCATGAGGGAAGTAATGGGAGGAGGACCAAGAAAACAGGCTGCACAATGTGAATACAACGTAGTTTGCACTCATATAAAGGTGCCCCTCCATTCCAATGCATCTACCACATCGTACGCACCTAAGCATTTGCCTAAGCACCTACACTAAGAGCAAAAGTGCTCACTCCAGACCCATGGCGGCGATGCGCGCGAGCGGCTAGCAGCTGTGCCAGATGGTCCACGACGCCGGCCTGCCGCATGGCGCCGAGGATCGTCTCCAGACAGTGTTTGCGACCGGCTGGTGGATGGCCGCCGTCGATGCCAACTACGACTCTCAGTTGGACCAGATGATCGTTGCCACCACCAACAAGTTCACTGTCCTCAAGAAGCTCACAGACGACATCGCCGTACTCCTCCAACCCGCACGCCCGGGCTCCTCATTGTCTGCCACCCTAATCGGCCTCCATGGACGGAACCTCTTTCAAGCACTGGTGGCCCTGCGACTGCCCGCCGACGCCACGAAGAATGTCCACCTGGAGGTCGCGCTCGCCGTGAGGCACCTCGCCCTGCAAGAATTCGTCGACCTACACATCCATATGTACGAGCAAATCGTGTACATAGGTATCTACAAGGCCATTGAGGACGCTACGACATTGGCCTTCCTCAACCGGCTGGAAGCCTTAGATGCCTTCGTTGAGAAGCACCTTGACCTCGCCACAAAAGCCGCCGCTCCTTAGTCGCCGGTCGGTGGCCCGACGCACTAAGTTGAGGAGGAGGAGGTCGTACGTTGATGGATGCATCTTTCTTCTTGCCTCCTGTAACCACCACTGCGATCACATCATCGTGGCCTTAATTCTTATTGTGCTATTGCATTCTCGTTCCAGTCAATACCGACATGTGCGATCCCTTTGCTTAATTATATGCATCACTGTAACTAGTACTCCATCGTCAATTTATAAGTTGTGCTTACCTTTTCCATCAACTTCGTGCAACGCACGGGCATCTTGCTAGAAACACTAGAACATGTCGGACCACATGTGACCAAACCGACGATGCACCAACCTAGCTACTACGTACCCTACTTATCTGGCGGAAATAGCCTCGCCCTAGCGTTTCCAATCGTTATTTCTATCTATCGATCGTGCCAAGGAGCAGAACCAAATGTTACAATTTATAGATTTTTCTCTACACCTACTCCTATAAAAGACTCAGTTGGTGATGGTGGTGAAGGAAATATGCCCTAGAGGCAATAATAAAGTTATTATTTATTTCCTTATATCATGATAAATGTTTATTATTCATGCTAGAATTGTATTAACCGGAAACATAATACATGTGTGAATACATAGACAAACAGAGTGTCACTAGTATGCCTCTACTTGACTAGCTCGTTAATCAAAGATGGTTATGTTTCCTAGCCATAGACATAAGTTGTCATTTGATTAACGAGATCACCTCATTAGGAGAATGACGTGATTGACTTGACCCATTCCGTTAGCTTAGCACCCGATCGTTTAGTATGTTGCTATTGCTTTCTTCATGACTTATACATGTTCCTCTGACTATGAGATTATGCAACTCCCGTTTACCGGAGGAACACTTTGTGTGCTACCAAACGTCACAACGTAAATGGGTGGTTATAAAGGTGCTCTACAGGTGTCTCCAAAGGTACTTGTTGGGTTGGCGTATTTCGAGATTAGGATTTGTCACTCCGATTGTCGGAGAGGTATCTCTGGGCCCACTCGGTAATGCACATCACTATAAGCCTTGCAAGCATTGTGACTAATGAGTTAGTTGCGGGATGATGTGTTACGGAATGAGTAAAGAGACTTTCCGGTAACGAGATTGAACTAGGTATCGAGATACCGACGATCGAATCTCGGGCAAGTAACATACCGATGACAAAGGGAACAACGTATGTTGTTATGCGGTCTGACCGATAAAGATCTTCGTAGAATATGTGGGAGCCAATATGGGCATCCAGGTCCCGCTATTGGTTATTGACCGGAGACGTGTCTCGGTCATGTCTATATAGTTCTCGAACCCGTAGGGTCCGCACGCTTAAAGTTACGATGACAGTTTTATTATGAGTTTATGTATGTTGATGTACCGAAGGAGTTCGGAGTCCTGGATGAGATCGGGGACATGACGAGGAGTCTCGAAATGGTCGAGACGTAAAGATCGATATATTGGACGGCTATATTCGGACTTCGGAAAGGTTCCGAGTGATTCGGGTATTTTTCGGAGTACCGGAGAGTTACGGGAATACGTATTGGGCCTTATTGGGCCATACGGGAAAGAAGGAAAAGGGGCCTCAAGGGTGGCCGCACCCCTCCCCTTGGTCTGGTCCGAATTGGACTAGGGAAGGGGGGCGCCCCCTTCCTTCCTTCTCTTTTTCCCTTCCTCTTTTCCTATTCCATATGGGAGGTGGAATCCTACTAGGACTAGGGAGTCCTAGTAGGACTCCACACTTGGTGCGCCCCCTCCTAGGGCCGGCCTCCTCCTCCCTTGCTCCTTTATATAGGGGGGCAGGGGGCACCCCAGAGACACAACAATTGATCCTTGAGATCTCTTAGCCGTGTGCGGTGCCCCCCTCCATCAAATTACACCTCGATAATATCATTGCGGAGCTTAGGCGAAGCCCTGCGTCGGTGGAACATCATCATCGTCACCACGCCGTTGTGCTGACGAAACTCTCTCTCAACACTCGGCTGGATCGGAGTTCGAGGGACGTCATCGAGCTGAACGTGTGTAGAACTCGGAGGTGCCGTACGTTCGGTACTTGATCGGTCGGATCGTGAAGACGTACGACTACATCAACCGCGTTGTGATAACGCTTCCGCTGTCGGTCTACGAGGGTACGTGGACAACACTCTCCCCTCTCGTTGCTATGCATCACCATGATCTTGCGTGTGCGTAGGAATTTTTTTGAAATTACTACATTCCCCAACAGGTGGTGTGTCTGCCATCCGTCGTTTCTGACCATTAGATCTGCATCTAACGACTGTGAGGTAAGTTGTGGCATTTTTGCAACAATAGCCCACTTCTCTGCTCCAATTTGCAGAAAACCCCTTATTATCTTGAAAGCAGCCACATCCCTCCCTCACCTCATCAAAACAGCCTGAGAAATATATTTTGAGTGAAAAGTAATATATTAGGAGTATATCAAAACAAGAGTGATTTCTTTCAAGTTTGTGAACAAGTGCTACTATTCTACTACTTTGGATCCATCGCAACGCACGGGCACATTGCTAGTAAAAGGAAAAGGCCTGCCGTGTTCGCGTTGCACCCCCACACGCCCGGGAATCGGGAGTACTCCACGGCCCGTCCAGCACGCCACGTAGCTAGGGAAGGCGTGTTGCCTAGCATTTTCACTTTCATGTGGGACCGCCATTGAGCAAACCGACTATTGGCAAACCGCACCCCGCCCGCCGCCTGGTTGGAAAACAGAAACGAGGGTAAGATCTAGTTGTAGCACAGAAGCCAAGAAATTTGGTGTCTGATGGGGCTCATTGATAGAGTGTTAGAGCATGGTTAATAGTATAGCCAACTGCTGGCTATAAGCCATTGCTATGTCATATATAGCCCATCTTATAGCCAATATGTACAATAGTTGATTAGAAGAGTGTACTACTTTTTTATTATATGGCCCACCTTTCACTCTCACAAAGTGCCTAGGAGCACATGCTAGAGCTGGCTCTTCACCAAGAGCCCGCTTACCTTCTCTCTCCTCTCTTCTTTCCTCCAACTAAGCAAGAATATACTAGTTTATTTCTTATAGCCAGCTGACTCAGCTCTATTGCACTTGCTCTTATTTATTCATAACTGGCAAGATGCCCATGCGCTGCACGGAAAATTAAGATGCATTTGTATGAGTAGTTTATGTTGTGGGAGAAAAGGATGAACAAGAGAAGGCCTTATTTGCAAATGTGGAGAGGGGTGTGGGTATCTTTTTGCAAAATTGCCATAGTTTCCTTCCTATCAGTCAGATATAAATCGGACGGCCTATATTGCAGGATGGCAGGCACACCATCATCACTAACTCTGTTTTTTATAAGAGTAGAGAGTAGAGATTTGGTTACCAAATCTCATGCGTGCAATGCACGTGTACCTTACTAGTTGGTAGTAGTAAGAAACAAGTTCCGGGTTTGGCACGAGCTCGTACTGCGGGAGCACCACAAGGCCTGCCACAGGAGTTACATTTCCCTCTCGGGGCCCACGGGACCGAGCTTCAGTGGCTTAGTGCACCGACCTATGAGTCAATGACATGCGGACCTTAAATGCGGCTGGCCCACATGTCATTCTCATGGTGGTGGCATGGTTCGCGACTCACTCGTTCGAGATGAACCGGCCGGTGGTGGCGTGGCTGTGGCGAGGGTGCCACAGCTGGGCGTCGAGGCGTAGATGGCCACACCGGCGGGTACTACCTGTAGTACAGAAGTACTCCAGCTGAGGAATGATGCTCGGGACGAAATGTGTCACAGCCGCTGGATGAAAATTTGATGGTGCGGGAGTACGGATCGGAGCACAGGAGCGGAGCAGGCAAACCGCGTCCAATCAGGTGTGGCTGTGGTAGAAAGTTGATGGTCACCGCAGTTCAGCTGGCCCACATGTCATGCACACAAAGGCAGAGGAGCGGTGGGGCCAAGAGGGATGAGCTCCCCATCACATGTTGAGATTACAATGTCCATTAAATCGTTGTGTGCATGTATAGTAAAGAAACAAATCTCGAGTTTGGCACAAGTTCGTGCAGCGGTAGCACCACAAGGCCTGGCGCAGGAGTTACACTTACCTCTCGGGGCCCTCGGGTCTGAGCTTCAGCGCCTTACGACACCTGCCTTTGAGTCAATAACATGTGGACCCAATAGGTGGCTGGTCCACATGTAATGCTCCAGAAGGCAGAGGGGCAGTGGGGCCGAGAGGGGTGAGCCGCAGGTCGGGGGACGTGTGGTGTCATGGGTTCGAGCGACGCCGTGGGAATCACGTGTGGCTGTGGTAGAAACTTGATGCTCGCCGCATTTCAGTTGGCCCACATGTCATGCACACAAAGGCAGAGGGGCGGTGCGGCCGATAGGGGTGAGGCGCACGTCGGGGGACGTGGTGCCATGGGTTGGAGCGGCGTCGTGGGAATCGCGAGTGGCAGTGGATGAAACGTGATGGTCGCCGTAGTTGAACTTCCATGGACAAGCTGTCATGTCTATGGACACATGCATTGCATACCGATCACTGAAAGGAGTAGTAGAGAAAGCTAGGCGGATAAATAGTTCCTTATAGTCAAGCGGACCCATGCTACTACTTGTTCCAAAGACATGCACACCATCGAAATAGTCCATCTATATCAATATACACAGAGAGGGAATATTTTTTTACAAGAGAGGAAATAGTTCATCCATCCATAATGCCCTGCTGCTGGTGCAGCATCTTCTTCTTCTTCTTCTCATTTTCTGTGGGAGACGGCTTCGCAACAAGCTCTCTGGACCTTGCAGCTATCTCGAAACTCACACGGGCATCGAGGGTAGCATATTTTATCCGCTCGTACGTCAAGGGATAATTCTCCCATCCAGACGACCATAATGCCAGCGTCTCCTTACCCTTTTGAAGATTTGTTCCGAGCACAAAATTTGCTACGTCGAATAGGGATGGTGTCGGTTTATCACAATCTTCTACAGGAATTTTTATTTTGGTTTGTACGCCAGCGATGCTTTTCAAATCAAGGTTGTACGGCTCCAACTTCTGCTTGTCCCTTGTGATGGCTGCCCCACAGAAGTATATGTCCTCCCGAGACAAGAATTCGTGAAGCTCACCTGGTATGGAGGGCGCGTGTATGATGTGGTACACCAAAACATCATCTTCGAGGCACAGCTGAAGGACGGCGGCGCATTGGACTTGCGTCGAGACCGATGACCTTCATCTCCACCTTTTGGAGGAAGTTGGATACATTGTTGATCCACTTCCGAACAACCCTTGGGTGGTCGGTGACTGTGGCAACTATGCTCAACGAGCCTTCGACGAGGACATGTTGGACGCTAAAAACCTGCATCTTGATCTCTTTCGCCATTTGGAACCGCTGGACCGGAGGTTTATGGTTTGGAAAATTAGGATTAGATGGCTAGTCTAATTGAAGAAGATGATTATTTATAGGGGCTTCGGAATTACTCCGGGAGGATGTGAAGAGGTTAAAACAATGTGAATGCAGTGTGGTTTGGATGCAAATGAAGATGAAGGAGTAGTGAAGAAGCCGAGGAAAATCGGTTCCCGATGGATAAGTAAATGGGAGAAGTGGCCTGCAGGCAGTTGATTAGACGGCTAGGTAGACTAAATGAAAAGGCTACGCGGGTAGACTGAGGAGTGGGGCCTGTCCCTGTACGTGCCCATCCTTCTAGCGCTACATGTGCCACTGGCTAGTTGAGGTCACTCTTTCGAATCACCGTAGCGAGACATTTTATGATTCCTTTTTATTTCTGCACCCCTCCTGACAGGTGGGACCTATGCAAACGGATAAAAAATGCGTCGTAGCTGGTTCGGATGGATATTGGCGCGTGCGTGGGAGACACAACATTCTCTAGTTAAGGAATATGCGGTTATCCTCAAAAAAGAAAAGTCCTTCTTCGCGCTTCCACATGCACGAGAATTTGGTTCTGCTCACAATATGGATGATACCTGGAGGATGAAGTGAACCCAGAGGCATGCTAGCACGGGAGTACTACTCACTACTCCTACTAGTAGTAGTAGTACAACTGTGGTACACTTGATGGTCAAAATACTATTATTCATCCGGTCCTCACAGTGAAGTGACAAGACCCTGCGCCCGAGGTGGCACCAGTCCAGGCGACGTGTCCGGGTTTCCAAAGTCAGCCTCACCTTGTGCACTCTGCAGTCACTGTCACCGCCGCTGTATATCATGCCTCGACTCGTCTCCCTCTCCCCTAGAACCACTCCATCTCCATCTCCGTCTCGCCGGAGATCCCGAGGTCACTCTTCATCATCTCACTATGCCCCCGCGTACCACTATTCCCTCGCTAGCCGCTCCAGCACCGAGAGCCTTCTCCCCCATAAATCAAGCCCCCCAAAACCCCACCTTCCAAACTCCACCATGGCCGAACGCGAACCGCGCAACATCCATATGAGCCGTGATTGGAGCAATCTCCCCAGTGACATCCTCAACCTCTGTTGTTCGTGTATGGATATGTTGAGCGCCCTGCGGCTGGCTGCATGCTCGAGGGGCATGCACGTGGCCATCATCAAAGCAAGGCCTAAGCTTTTCAAGACACCCTGCTTGCTGCTATCTGGTCTTGCAAGATTTGCTCACCATGATACGGAGGCGTACATGATGCCCCTCGACTTCAGTCCGACCTCCATTAGCCGAAACTTCTTTGCAGGTATGTAGTGGGTCGCCGTACATCATTTCCCTCGACTTTGATCTGATCACCATCGCTCGAAACTTCTTGCAGGTATGTACTGGGTCAGCATGAACTCCCACTGGATGGCTGCCGTCAGAGAAGACGGGAAAAAGTTGGTGCTCGTGAACTTCCAGACCTCCCATGAGATTATCGTTCCTCCATTGGATGATATAGAGTTTTACCGTCGCGGTCCAAGTCATCTAGATTACGTCTTCATTTGGACGCACCTTGTTTTGCAGAAGATTGTAATCTGCCAAGTGCCCACACGATATGCGGATTACGCAGACTTCAAGCTAATTGCCTTGTTCAACAAGGGACTCGCCTATCTTTCCGCCGGTGCCTTCTTTAGCTGGAGATAGCTCAGCTCGCAGTGGATCGTCGTCAAAGCTGATACACACTTCTGTGATGCTATTGAACACAATGGCATCATCTACGTGATCGACAAAGCAGATGGCACCACGTATTGCTGGGACGGCGCGTGTAAGTTGTTTCCGTCTGATGTTAATGATGACGCAATGACACTGTTTGAACTTTTTGTGATGATTGACATATCCCTGTTTGAGCAGAATTTGAGTAGAACTATGGCAATGTATTAGAGATGCCGTAAATCAGCTATATTTGGAATGAGTTAATTCATGCGATTGTGACCATGTCATTACAGCCAATTTGTACCCCTGAATAATCAAACGGTTAGGAAGATATTGATGTTCTCCTTATTTTATAATAATCTTATACTACTAAATATGAGTGTGTATCAATGGCCATGTTAGTTTCCTCATTTTCATGATGTAGAAACATGCATCACACTGTTGGTTTCATCTAACCATACATTAGGGAAGTAAATGTGCATATGGAGAACTCTATATTTGGAAGTAGTGAAATCCTGTAATACTTACCATGTGTACATACCTATGTTCGCCCTTCAGCAATCAATGGCTAGAATAATATGCTCACAAAAATGTTGCCCACAGAACATGAGTATATAACAATGCATGGTCTGTTAGTTTCCTTGAAAAATTTGTTTGTGAGGACAGAACATGATTACATAACATGCATGTGAAGGAAATATGCCCTAGAGGCAATAATAAAGTTATTGTTTATTTCCTTATATCATGATAAATGTTTATTATTCATGCTAGAATTGTATTAACCGGAAACATAATACATGTGTGAATACATAGACAAACAGAGTGTCACTAGTATGCCTATACTTGACTAGCTCGTTAATCAAAGATGGTTATGTTTCCTAGCCATAGACATAAGTTGTCATTTGATTAACGAGATCACCTCATTAGGAGAATGACGTGATTGACTTGACCCATTCCGTTAGCTTAGCACCCGATCGTTTAGTATGTTGCTATTGCTTTCTTCATGACTTATACATGTTCCTCTGACTATGAGATTATGCAACTCCCGTTTACCGGAGGAACACTTTGTGTGCTACCAAACGTCACAACGTAAATGGGTGATTATAAAGGTGCTCTACAGGTGTCTCCAAAGGTACTTGTTGGGTTGGCGTATTTCGAGATTAGGATTTGTCACTCCGATTGTCGGAGAGGTATCTCTGGGCCCACTCGGTAATGCACATCACTATAAGCCTTGCAAGCATTGTGACTAATGAGTTAGTTGCGGGATGATGTGTTACGGAACGAGTAAAGAGACTTTCCGGTAACGAGATTGAACTAGGTATCGAGATACCGACGATCGAATCTCGGGCAAGTAACATACCGATGACAAAGGGAACAACGTATGTTGTTATGCGGTCTGACCGATAAAGATCTTCGTAGAATATGTGGGAGCCAATATGGGCATCCAGGTCCCGCTATTGGTTATTGACCGGAGACGTGTCTCGGTCATGTCTATATAGTTCTCGAACCCGTAGGGTCCGCACGCTTAAAGTTACGATGACAGTTTTATTATGAGTTTATGTATGTTGATGTACCGAAGGAGTTCGGAGTCCTGGATGAGATCGGGGACATGACGAGGAGTCTCGAAATGGTCGAGACGTAAAGATCGATATATTGGACGGCTATATTCGGACTTCGGAAAGGTTCCGAGTGATTCGGGTATTTTTCGGAGTACCGGAGAGTTACGGGAATACGCATTGGGCCTTATTGGGCCATACGGGAAAGAAGGAAAAGGGCCTCAAGGGTGGCCGCACCCCTCCCCTTGGTCTGGTCCGAATTGGACTAGGGAAGGGGGGCGCCCCCTTCCTTCCTTCTCCTTTTCCCTTCCTCTTTTCCTATTCCATATGGGAGGTGGAATCCTACTAGGACTAGGGAGTCCTAGTAGGACTCCACACTTGGTGCGCCCCCTCCTAGGGCCGGCCTCCTCCTCCCTTGATCCTTTATATAGGGGGCAGGGGGGCACCCCAGAGACACAACAATTGATCCTTGAGATCTCTTAGCCGTGTGCGGTGCCCCCCTCCACCATATTACACCTCGATAATACCGTTGCGGAGCTTAGGCGAAGCCCTGCGTCGGTGGAACATCATCATCGTCACCATGCCGTCGTGCTGACGAAACTCTCCCTCAACACTCGGCTGGATCGGAGTTCGAGGGACGTCATCGAGCTGAACGTGTGTAGAACTCGGAGGTGCCGTACGTTCGGTACTTGATCGGTCGGATCGTGAAGACATACGACTACATCAACCGCGTTGTGATAACGCTTCCGCTGTCGGTCTACGAGGGTACGTGGACAACACTCTCCCCTCTCGTTGCTATGCATCACCATGATCTTGCGTGTGCGTAGGAATTTTTTTGAAATTACTACGTTCCCCAACAGTGGCATCCGAGCCTGGTTTTATGCGTTGATGTTATGCACGAGTAGAACACAAGTGAGGTTTGGGCGATATAAGTCATACTGCTTGCCAGCATGTCATACTTTGGTTCAGCGGTATTGTGAGATGAAGCGGCCCGGACCGACATTACGCGTACGCTTACGCGAGACTGGTTTCACCGTTGCGAGCACTCGTTGCGAGCACTCGTTGCTTAAAGGTGACCGGCGGGTGTCTGTCTCCCTCACTTTAGTTGAACCGAGTGTGGCTACGCCCGGTCCTTGCGAAGGTTAAAACAGCACCAACTTGACAAACTATCGTTGTGGTTTTGATGCGTAGGTAAGAACGGTTCTTGCTAAGCCCGTAGCAGCCACGTAAAATATTCAACAACAAAGTAGAGGACGTCTAACTTGTTTTTGCAGGGCATGTTGTGATGTGATATGGTCAAGACATGATGTGATATAATGTGTTGTATGAGATGATCATGTTTTGTAACCGAGTTATCGGCAACTGGCAGGAGCCATATGGTTGTCGCTTTATTGTATGAGATGCAATCGCCATGTAATAGTTTTACTTTATCACTAAGCGGTAGCGATAGTCGTAAAAGCAATAAGTTGGCGAGACGACAACGATGCTACGATGAAGATCAAGGTGTCGCGCCGGTGACGATGGTGATCATGACGGTGCTTCGGAGATGGAGATCACAAGCACGGTGCTTCGGAGATGGAGATCACAAGCACAAGATGATGATGGCCATATCATATCACTTAT
Source organism: Aegilops tauschii subsp. strangulata (assembly GCF_002575655.3). NCBI lineage: Eukaryota > Viridiplantae > Streptophyta > Magnoliopsida > Poales > Poaceae > Aegilops > Aegilops tauschii. The sequence goes on along the minus strand of NC_053039.3, from coordinate 71,243,175 downwards.
ATTGATTGCATGTGATGTTAATCCTTTATGCATCTTATCTTGCTTTGTTTGACGGTAGCATTATAAGATGATCCTTCACTAAATTATCAAAGTATAAGTGTTCTCCCTGAGTATGCACCGTTGCAAAAGTTCTTCGTGCTAAGACACCACGTGATGATCGGGTGTGATAGGCTCTACGTTCAAATACAACGGGTGCAAAACAGTTGCACACGCGGAATACTCAGGTTAAACTTGACGAGCCTAGCATATAACAGATATGGCCTCGGAACACGGAGACCGAAAGGTCGAGCGTGAATCATATAGTAGATATGATCAACATAGTGATGTTCACCGTTGAAACTACTCCATCTCACGTGATGATCGGACATGGTTTAGTTGATATGGATCACGTGATCACTTAGAGAATTAGAGGGATGTCTATCTAAGTGGGAGTTCTTAAGTAATATGATTAATTGAACTTAAATTTATCATGAACTTAGTCCTGATAGTATTTTGCAAATTATGTTGTAGATCAATAGCTCGCGTTGTTGCTTCCCTGTTTATTTTTGATATGTTCCTAGAGAAATATTATGTTGAAAAATGTTAGTAGCAAAGATGCGGATTGGATCCGTGATCTGAGGATTATCCTCATTGCTGCACAGAAAAATTATGTCCTTGATGCACCGCTAGGTGACAGACCTATTGCAGGAGCAGATGCAGACGTTATGAACGTTTGGCTAGCTCAATATAATGACTACTTGATAGTTTAGTGCACCATACTTAACGGCTTAGAATCGGGACTTCAAAGGCGTTTTGAACGTCATGGACCATATGAGATGTTCCAGAAGTTGAAGTTAATATTTCAAGCAAATACCCGAGTTGAGAGATATGAAGTCTCCAACAAGTTCTATAGCTAAAAGATGGAGGAGAATCGCTCAACTAGTGAGCATGTGCTCAGATTGTCTGGGTACTACAATCGCTTGAATCAAGTGGGAGTTAATCTTCCAGATAAAATAGTGATTGACAGAATTCTCTAGTCACCATCACCAAGTTAGTAGAACTTCGTGATGAACTATAGTATGCAAGGGATGACGAAAGTAATTCCCGAGCTCTTCGTGATGCTTAAATCGACGAAGGTAGAAATCAAGAAAAACATCAAGTGTTGATGGTTGACGAGACCACTTCAAGTGTTGATGGTTGACGAGACCACTAGTTTCAAGAAAAGGACAAAGGGAAGAAGGGGAACTTCAAAAAGAACGGCAAGCAAGTTGCTACTCAAGTGAAGAAACCCAAGTCTGTACCTAAGCCTGAGACTAAGTGCTTCTACTGCAAAGGGACTGGTCACTGGAAGCGGAACTACCCCAACTATTTGGTGGATAAGAAGGATGGCAAAGTGAACAAAGGTATATTGGATATACATGTTATTGATGTGTACTTACTAGTGTTTATAGCAACCCCTCGGTATTTGATACTGGTTTAGTTGCTAAGAGTAGTAACTCGAAACGGGAGTTGCAGAATAAACAGAGACTAGTAAAAGGCGAGGTGACGATGTGTGTTGGAAGTAGTTCCAAGAGTGATATGATCGTCATCGCACACTCCCTGTACTTTTGATAATACCGTTGCGGAGCTTAGGCGAAGCCCTGCGTCGGTGGAACATCATCATCGTCACCACGCCGTCGTGCTGACGAAACTCTCCCTCAACACTCGGCTGGATCGGAGTTCGAGGGACGTCATCGAGCTGAACGTGTGTAGAACTCGGAGGTGCCGTACGTTCGGTACTTGATCGGTCGGATCGTGAAGACATACGACTACATCAACCGCGTTGTGATAACGCTTCCGCTGTCGGTCTACGAGGGTACGTGGACAACACTCTCCCCTCTCGTTGCTATGCATCACCATGATCTTGCGTGTGCGTAGGAATTTTTTGAAATTACTACGTTCCCCAACAGCATGACATGGTAGTTTCCTGTGAAGAATCGATTGTGAGATAACATGAGTATAACCATGCATGACACTTCTATATTTTCGAACCCAGTATACAATTCCCTGTATTTTCCTCCCAGTTCCAACAGGGACATATCAATGTTGTTTCTTGCATTATCCTACTCATACTCTGAACAATGCTGATCTTACATTAACAATGCATGTCCTTTTTGATATGATGCAGTGTCACTACTGCAGGATGCTGCTAACGCGACACCATGATCGGAGACCCTTCGACGAAACTGTGTGCGATGCCATAATCGCAAACGGTGGTGTAAAAAACCGTCAAAAAAGGTGCAAAATGTTTGCGATGGAGGATGCATCAAACACGCTTCAGATTTTAGTTGCGTGTGCGATTCAGGCCACACGGTTAACCCGTTCGAACTGTTTGCGATGAGGCAGAACAACAGAAACGGGCAGCCATATCAATGTGTGTGTGATATACGGCATACAGTTCGCTCCGATGAACCATTTGCTATTAGGGAGTGCAACATAAACTGTTAGCCAGATCAAGGTGTGTGTGATATAGGGCATACGGTTCACTCGGACGAACTGTTTTCGATTAGCGAACGCAACAAAAACAGTTCAACTTAACAAGATGTGTGTGATACGTGGCAAACAGCCGACTCGGATGGACTATTTGCGATGAGAAATTACAACACAGACGGTTAATACAGTTAGTTCGTGTGCGATTCTGTGTGTATAAAAAACTTTGAAAAATGCAAACTAGTTGCTTGCGGTGGCTAGGAGTATCGCACACGATGCGTCTGCGAGTACTCGTGTGCGATGATTAGTAAGTTACACATACGTTTCCTTATGTTAGCACTTGTGTGATAAATAACACGTGGCACCGGATACGGTATTCGGGTTGTGTGTGTGCTCCACTTAGTCTTCCCGCGCTCCAGCGAATGCTTCCCGCGCTCCACATGGATGAATTGTAAAATCCACGCCTATTCTATCATCGGTTTCCCGCCACCAGCTAACGGCTTGCTGCATATAACCCAGGCGGCAACGCATCGCCGCGACACTCTGTGAAGATCTAGTCCTCACCCATCTACCATTAGTTATTCCAAGCATGCCAAGCAACGACCAAAGCTTTGACATCAACGCCTACCTGCGTTACATCTTCAGCGAGGAGAACGAGCCGGAGCAGGTCGGGGAGCAAGAGCTTCATCGGCTGGTGCAGGCACCATGGCCCATCGACAGCGATATCGACGTCACAGTCCTTGGGAGCACAATCGACATATTGCAGAGGATGTGTGATGAGCAGTTTGCCATCCACCGTGCAAAAGATCCAGAGCTGCTCGGCGGCATGATCGACGACCCACCCGAAGAGCCGCCGTCACTAGTGCTCATCGAGAGCCTGATGCCCCGCAAGGAATGGGCAGAGGACCTGTGTGATTCAGTCAAGATAAAGGCAGCCTACCGCTTCATCATTGCCCGCGACGGCTGTGTCAACCTCGATCCCGATGATGTGGTGGCCAGGCTCGAGTGCATCCTTGGCGGAGTTGATGTCCCCGACGAAGTAGAACATCGCTAACGTGATATCTTGAGGATGCAGGTGATCGACGGAATTTGCTACCAGGCCAGAGACATGGAAATGGAGCGGTTCCGTGGAGTTGTCATGCGCGCGATTGCACGCTGTCAAGCTCTTCTGGAAGAGGCCCAGTAGCCCCAAGAGCCTCCCAGCGCCAGCAGCTCCGTAGGCAGAGGCGGGTCGGGACACTCGGAGTGAACGGCCGCATGGGTGCTATGTTGATCATGGAGTCTGAGAAGACCATCGTCGGAAGGCCGCCAGCTCAGCCTTTTAGCTTATATTTTATTATAATTGTATGCATATGTAGGTCGTGAGTGTTCTAGGCCTTGCCGCATTTGGCATTTTAAATTATCCTGAATATGTAAGATAATTATTAAGAATTATTAACAGTTGCCGTTGTAACTTTGCCTCAACGGCGAGCAGAGCGCGCGCAGGGACGCCGGAGCGGAGCGCGCCGCGGCCGCCTCAACGGCGAGCAACCACGTGGTCAACCTTCCGCCATCAATAAATTTTGACCTTGTTTCTCGTACATTGCTGATTACAACGCAATAAGTAATTGCAAATCTGTTCACACCTATCAAACTAATATGTGTTCACATTTAGCACCGGGCTATAAATACTACCCACTCAAAAATTACTTCACAGTTCCTCTCCTCATCACCCACAAAACTGGTTTTCTCTGTCAAGTCATTCTGCCATGACCGGTAGGAGGAGTTTAGGGTGGACATATAACCAGGCAGCAAAGACCAAGGCCGCGGAAGCACTAGATAGGTCCCGCCGTGAAGCCGCAGCCGCAACAGAGATGTCCCGGCGCGCTGCGGAGCCCTCGAACGAGCTCTCACGGGCACGTGAGGGCTCTCACAAGCGCATTCGCGACGAGCCGGCGTTCCTGAAGTCCTTCGCCGGCGACGACGACATTCTCGCTGGCGTCACTACGCAGCAGGAGCTGGTCGACGGCTTGATGAAGCTGCTCAAGACCAGCGATGCCTCGGTTGACAAGGCGACCGGCCTCGTCGAGCAACTCATGGATGACAATGTGAAGCTCCTCAAGTTGGTCGTCGAGAAGGAGGAGGAGGCCGCCGGCTGGAAGATGTTGCATGAGCAGAGCAGTGCCTCGGAGATGACGCTGAAAGCGGTCGTCGAGGAACTGATGGGTGGCTTGAGGAAGCTCCGGATCGAGCGCGAGTAGGAGGTGGAGGAATCCGTGGCTGCTTTCAAGCAAAGTCGTGAGGAATTGAAGGAGCTGGAGGATTTCGCCACCCAGCGATCCATCAACGAGTAGAGACAGTAGCGACCCAGATCGTAGTCTGCAATTTCCTTCTTCTCTTGCCCCCGTGTATTTCGGGCTTTGCCGCATGTGGCATTTTAAATTATCCGAAATATGTAAGACAATTATTATGTGCGCCATTGTAAATTTGTCGTCGTATTATCCGTTGCCATTTTATTTATGGTCGTATTATCCGTTGCCCTATGTGGCAATTTAAATTAGCGCGGAATACTAGTTGAAAACACGAACAAAGCAAATGCTGCCATGGGATCACAAGCAAACACCCTCCATCCAGGTGCTTTAATTAACCCATTAATGGAGAAGTTGTGAGCGAGGCGGGCGACAGCTGGTGCATGGAGGTCAAAGAGCTCGCTTCCCGGTGAGCATGGGCGGCCTTGCTACTCGCACGTGTCCCGTCGAGCCTGCGAGGTGGATAGGATGCACGCGTCCCGTCGAGCCTGCGCGGCGGACTGCTCGCACGCGTCCCGTCGAACCTGCATGGAGGACTTCTCGCGCTCGTCCCGTCTAATCAAACAGCTGCACGCACGCCACTAAGTATGGTTAAATTTTAACACGGTAAATATAATACAACCGTTTGCGATATTAACGTGTCAGCTTTTTGTTTCAAAAAGGACTTCGTTGGCTACTAATGTGTGCGCCTCTTCTCAAACTGGACGATTTTTTTTACCGTGGCATATATGTGCCACGTCATGAAACCATGCCAAGTTTCATCTTTTTTGGATGATTTTTTTATTTACTGGGATTTAAAAACCGAGATTCTCATTGTTTCAGGACGACGACAAGTTTGTAATTCATTCTCATTCCTTAAACGAGACCTAAACATGCACCTAATAACACATGTACGATTTCCCACCCATTTTGCTTCACTGGAGCATGTGGTTGTAGTTCAAATTTGAATTATGGACTACATTAAATGCATAGAAAACTTAGTAATTAGTAATATTTAAAACAATAATGAGGCTAGCCAACTCACCTCCAGAAGGCTCCCCCGATTTGAAGCTTCGTTAGTCGTCCGATCTGCATTCTAATGCGCTTGAGCCGTTGGATCTTCACAACAGTCAAATTCGATTTCCACTTCACGGTCATTTTCACTGGCCTATGACGGGTGGGCTCGTTTCGGGCGTTCATTGGCTGGGTCAGCCGTGCCCGCGTGCAGGAGATTTTGGCCAATCCACTCCGCGTATTCCGCAACCAATTGCCCAATCCCTTCCTCGCCTCAGTCCCGTGCCAGCCGCCGCCCAAACCCTAGCCCCCGTTTCCCTCGATCCCCACAGCCTCTCCCGCCTCCTCCATCCCTCGTCCTCCCATCACCACGTCCTCTGCCATGGAGCCTCGCCACCGCGTGCTACTCCTCCACCACACTGCCCTTCCACCTCGCCATCCTTCTCCTCTCTGTCTATGCGGTCGTCGGTGGCGCCTGGTTCCAAATCCGGCGCAGGTTAGCCGAGTCGGCCGATGGTGAGGTGAAGGAGCAGGGTAGGCGACCCGTCGCGATGGGATGAGGCTACAGGGAAGAGGGTCATGTCGCGTGGTGGCCCAGATGCAGCCGCCCCATGGCCGGCCTCGACGAGCACGGCCTCGATCCGGCCTCAGCCGGAGGACCTCGAGCCTAGGAGTGCGGCCTCGATCGGGACTCGGCATCTGGGGCGACGACGGAGGAGGAGGGGAAAGGAGGGGAGCAGCAGCCAGCATCTGGGGCGGCGGCGGCTGGACTCCATGAGCTGGCCGAGGTGCTTCATGTCAAGGAAGCAGCTGACAGTTCAAGGTATAGAAGAGGGAATCTGTGTGATTAGTTCTCTGTTGATTTCCCCTCTTGCTTGCTTGATCTAATTTTGTTGCCGTGCTGCGTGTGTGCGTGTTTGCTGGCTTGCTGCTGGGTGCTTTGTCTGGGTGTTGGGCTGTTGATGGCCTGATGTTGATGCTTTGCTGCATATATTTGTATAATGTTTGCATCTTCCATGCAGCTACGAAGCTATGCTTTGTTGTATACTGACTTTGTTGCTTGCTGCAGCTGACCTGCTGGTGTTGCTGCTGTGCTGGTCAGGGAGTGAGTCCACTGACATACGGACACAAGAGATATTCAGTTATGAGGATTAGGATATTAATGATCGTTCAGTCATTGAGGATTAAAAGAGGCATCAATGCTCCAGTAGAGGTGGTATTGAAGTTGTGGCTGTCAGTAGTCCTTTTATTGATGCTAACTACATGGTAAGGAAATAATGCTATATGATTTTCATATTTTGTGCTATGAGATCTTCTGCAACTGAATTCGAAGTTAAAGCGTTGAACTCAGTTTTGCAGTAGTTAGTTCAATACTACTTTGTATCAAAATTTCATCAAACCATGTTGCACTGTATTTCGAGCATAGAAGCATTTACTTAACACCTAATTTTACGCAATTAGGTTCCTACTTTTTTCTGTTATTAGGTGCAACGACAAGAATCATCCAGTGGGATGTTCTACTGCATCGGAATTTGACATATTTAATTCTGCCATTATATTCTTTCCTTCACTGCTGAAGTTAACACCCCCTCCCTTTTGTAGGCCTATATGTTCAAGTATGACTCCACTGATGGCCCCTTTAAAGGATCCATTAAGGTTGTGGATGATTCAATATTGGAGATTAATGCGAAAAAAATCACAACCACAAGCAAAAGGTAAATATGCCAGGGTTAGCTGATTGTTTGCCATATTAGTGCGGTTGATATAGATGCCATGGTTTCTAAATATGCATGACATGTTGTCCTGAAATAAGGACATGTGAAGCAATGAAGTAGCCAAAGTAACATTATTACTTAATAATCGATTCATAGTTTAGAGCCCCATGTTTTTCGCACATTCATACGGACATATAATAGCTTACAAGTGCACGCTTGTTGTACATCTCGAGTACTGGATGTTCCTTCTCTTATTTTGATTCTGATGTTCATATGTTGATTTTCTGCGATGGAGGGAAAGGGGAAGTCTGAATGTGCCAACAAGTAGCGACCAGTGAGCTGTCGTCTATGATTGGCTATGGGAGGAGTTGTCTTGCGCTGCAAGGGCATCTTGCAGATCGATTTCCTTGGTTTGATGTATCTCGGATTCTGATTAGTCTTTGATTTCACACATTTGTTTGGATGTTTTCTTTGCGCCAAGCACCATGCTTTTTGATCACTGGTCAACTTGCACAGTACTATCTAAGCATAGTTGTTGGTTCTGATTCTTTGCAGCACATAACAAATTTTAGCTTTCAGGAATTATGATATTGGACATTTCCACTGAACATGAAGAGGGTACGTGTACGGACATGTAGAAACTGGAGTAAATTAACATAATCCCGTAGAATGTAGTCGGAGAATAGTACGCCAACTCAGTGAGGCAAGTACTGGCCTGTTTTGCCATGCCTGTGATAAATGAAGGTTAGTTTATGTAATCTTAGTTATCAAATCATTTTCTTAAAGTTTTGATTATGAATCTAAGTTATGGGAAATAAGTGGAGTAAGAGGAAATGGGGCGTTGTTAGGCGGGACCTTGCTACTGTTGCCTTGGGTTTTGGCATCGAAGCACCACCATGTATGGCTAGCCTTCCATGGCTACATTGAGGGTCCCAATCTGCAGGTGAGCTCTTCTTTTCATCTGCAGGTTATGAGTCATCTCCGCCTCAATGAGATTTAGTTTGTGCATTAACGACTACAGGTTTCTTATTGTTTTGGAGTGGTCTGCTTTCATTTTCTCCAGTTCAGTCATGTATTTCTTTGCACCCATGTTCGCTTCAGTATTCCCTTCCGATTCTCACACTTTGGTTGCGGCTTCTTTGTTTATGTTGGAAGTATTAGACAAATAATTTGTTCATTTAAGTTGTCTCCACTTTCTCCTCTTGTGTTACATTAAATCATGGTATAATAGATAATTCAGTTAACTGATTGTTTGCCATATTAGTGCAGTTGATATAGATGCCGTGGTTTCTAAATATGCATGACATGTTGTCCTGAGATAAGGACAGTGAAGCAATGAAGTGGCCAAAGTAACATTATTACTTAATAACTGATTCATAGTTTAGAGCCCCATGTATTTCGCACATTCATACAGATATATAATATCTTACAAGTGCATGTTGTTGTACATCTTGAGTACTACATGTTCCTTCTCTTATTTTGATTCTGAAGTTCATATACTGCTCCTGACTGAATTCTGGCATTGATTCCATTTTTTTACGAAACTCCAGGACCCCATGCAGCGTGCATTGGACAGTGTTGTGGAGGGTCCAATTTCCTCATGATTTAAGAAGCTCTGTGTAGTACCAAACTTAATTTGAGAACACTGGCGCCGAGGATCTGCTGCTCTGTCTCGGGGCTCAGCGCCCTCTTGGGCGCAGAGGTTGGCGTGCTCTCCCTCTGCACCAGGGTTCTGATGGCCGCGCTTCGTCTGGCAGCGCTAGACAACGGCAAGAAGGAAGAGCTCGGGCCACCCGCGACGCCAGGCCGCCGGCCCTCCTCCCTCGAGCTCAAGGCGGCGAAGAGATGGTTGAGATGGTGCTGCAGCTCCGCATGTACTGGCTTCTACAACGTCTCTTAGAATTTGGTTGCTACTTCTTGCTGATCAGGTGCAATGTATTAATTCAAGTAGTATGTTATGTACAATTTGTCAAGAGCAATCGGATGTTAATCTGCTATGGGCAGCGGCGGTACATGAAGGTGCAAGGCAGCAGCGACATGTTCATAGTACGCTAAAGGATGAGCTCCTACTTGTTCTGATGCTAGCTCCTTGCTGCAGGTGAGCTCCACCTTCTCCCCCATATGCTAGCACTGTGCTTTGCAAACTGAATATTTTAGCATATTTTTCAGCCAAACATGATGTGATATTTTAGACTTTTATGATGATGTGAAGCTCATAGCTATCATGACCGATAAGACTATAGATAACTAAATAACCTCTAGAATGAATTGTGGTCCTGATTAGTATATAGACATTGGCCATTGGCCATATTTGTTACAAAAAAGTGATGTGATATGCATATGCATTTGCAACTTTGAGCTTTAAAGAAAAGAGTTGATATGTGACCCTCCCTTTGATACTGTAAGATAGAAGTAACATCAAAAAGCTCATATTGGATGACAACTGATGTATCTCATTGCTTACAGATATACAAGCCTGCTTACATCTCCCAATATCTCCTCCTGGTCAAGGCAATTGCACATGATGAAGACGCTCATTTTAGATCAGTTCATGGCATATGTGTCTATTTGTGTCTATTTCCTTTAGATGGTTCTTCTGTGCGACGACTGGAAAATATAAGGTTTCTCATGTGATATTGCAATCAGGACAAAAAACAGAATGATTAATTTTCACAATTTGATATTTCATATTTTCCAGAAGTACGACTACCTTCGCACAGTACCCTTGCATTTGTGTTCTTATCAAATAAGTTTCTTTCTGCAGAATTTGTTCAGGTTTTGTCTCGCTCACACCTCAAGATGCGAGTCTGGGAGTGCGGTGCTGGTATAACTGATATCCCTTTGATCTTCGTTAAATTTTGTAGGATATGCATTGTGCTTGAGCATGAGAAATCCTTTCCCTCCCTGCATTATCTTTATATGTTATAAAAATGTTACACATGTTTTGGTCCTCCAAAAGATTATTAGCCCATAAATCCATAATGTTAATAACTCTTATGTATGATGATTGAGTGAGATATCCTTTTATCTCCAGGCATTTCTTTCATGTAGTGGATATACAAAATAAACGGTATGATCTAGACTGTAGGAGCAACTGGTGCTTGTGGGACTGGTGCTTGCAGTTGTTGCAGCTGTTCTTGAGGGCCGAGCTGAATGTATCTGAGAAAGGTCTTTGCTTCATTTTTTTCTTTCGATGGGATAATGACTTTTCGTTTCAAAACACTTAGTATGTGATCTATCCATCAAATTATAATATAATAATTCAGCAGAATCCCTTTATTTGAACGAGCAAGAATCTGTGGTGTGCTCCTGAGCTATGTCCCCCTTTTCAAAATGTTAGAAAGGCTATCTTAACTTAGTCGTTGCATAGAAATTGGTTTTGGCTATTAGGCTCATTTCATATCTGCATCACTTATTTGAACAGACACACTCCACAACTGAACTCACATAAGAGGGCAGATAGATGATATCTTGTCTGCTCAGTGATTACCTAGAATACTGGACTCTCCACCAACTTACAAAAATATTTTTTGCAGGTATATTTCCTTTATCACTCCCCCAGCAGACATGAGTTCTCGTGGCGGGGTCTTTCATGCCGTCATGTTAGGAATTTATTATTGGATTGCATATGAGGTTCTTCTTCAGGTTTCCACTTGTTTCTTACTCCCTCCGTCCGAAAATACTTGTCCGAGGAATGGATGTATCTAGATGTATTTTAATTCTACATACATCCATTTGTATCCATTTTGACGACAAGTATTTCCGGACGGAGGGAGTACTTAAGTTAGCTATCCATTCTGGATTTAACGTGAATATTGCCTTTGTATTCCATATGAAATTCTACTATTTGTTTTAGCTTCTGTAGTTTTCTATTCATTATCCCTAGACATTATCATGTGTGTGTCGATACGCTTCGTGGATGGTGAGGTTTAATATCGCTTGCTTGTCGCCTTCTCTGCCCTCGACATGCGGAAGGCCAATAAAGGCGGGGACGAGTCATGGATCCTGCTGGCGATGGCTACTGGTTGTAGACGAGATTTAAGCAGAGGAATCGCAAAAGATGTTCTCTTTCCAAGATTTTCACATCATATTTGTCGTCGGATCTGACTGCTTTACCATATTTTCCTGGTGTGGACGATGTTATAGAGTGAGCTACCATCACTTCTCATTACTGACTGTAATCAATATATATGTGTTTATGCCATAAAAGATGGATATTTGTCGAAGCCATTGTCGTGTCATGTAATTACTTGCAGATCAACTATATAGTTTTGTTCGGATTGTAAAGTGGAAACGATAAAACCCTACAACTCCTGTGTGATTGTCATTTGATTATTTACTTCCTCAAGTAGTATGGATATGGTACTGCCAGGATATTAAGTATATTCATGAAGTTGTATAAACCACGTTCTATGATTCACTTCTTTTATGCATATTTACTTTCCAGTTTTAGGACTGAAATCCATCCATTGTAATGAATTTGGTTGTATGGGCATTACCTATTTGACTTAGGCTTGCTTCATCACATATAGTTCCCCACTGCTTGTATGACCTAAAACTATCATGTATATGAGGCAAGTTAATAGCAATGTTTCACATTTTCTTACTTGCAATACTGTGCTTGCCTATTCAGGTGTTCCAAGACCCAAATCATCGGAAAAACAACACATGCAACACTTTTTTCTTTTGAACTTTGGTTACCCTTATACAAGCCCCCGTTCATTTTGTTTATATAGTGGTTAGAATAGTAACCATATGTGCTTGCTCAATACTGATAAATGGAATTTTTTCAAAGCACGTGTGGTGTGGGTCTGTTTGCAATTTGGCGCAACGGGAGATTATTGAAAAATACACATTTTTTCAACATGACATGGTCTTGAAATGGGACTCCACTACCAAATTAAAATGTGTAGGTATATCTCATTGTAGATGACAAGTCTCTATTTTTTTTATTAAAGGGGGTTAAATTTGTTATCATATATGCTTGCCCGCTACTAAAACAACTAAAACATGGAATTTCTTTTCATGCTGAACATGGACTCAGTGTTTCTCTGCGCCATTTGTTACCCAGCTGACGAACCGAGAAAGAAAGGAAGGGGATAGATAGTCTTCGCTCGCTCTACGTGGGTTGGGCTAAATAACATATGGGCTATCCTAATACCTCCTGATCCCTATATCTCCGTATATGCACAACAAAGACATGTTTTTTTCTTAGGTTTCTTATCTTTTTTCCTTTTTTTTGCAAGGAAAATATGCATGGCCAGGTTTCACATCATGATAACCATGTTTCCAAACTTGCAAAAAAACTACAACCATGCCAACATTACTCTCTCATCGTGCCAATATTTTCAAACTGAGCATATTCATATTATGCAAAGTTTTACCTTTTCCCGGACTATTATTTAACAACGTAATAAACATGTTTAAAAATAGCATGATTTAGTTGAAGGTTCTTGCAGCATGAAACTATTTTCATCGACAACATGTCTTCAGCAGGTCTCTGCGCCATTTGGCGCAACGGGTCAACTAGTATATACAATGGGCAAACGAACCCTGAACAGTTTCAAATTTCAGCCCGACACTCCTGTTATTCTATGTTGCCTATAGAAAACAAAATTCAAGCCGAGAAGAGGCATCGATTATCGTTTCGCCCACAAGAGGGGCATGTTTCCCTACCGGAACCATGAGGGTTGCGACAGGCTCCGGTTTGTAAAAGGCTTGTAATATAGCCTCGCCCAAATTGGACAATTATATATACCATGTAGTGACACCATGCCAAGTTTCATGATTTCGTGGTGAGTTTTGGATTTACAGACATTTAAAAACTGAGATTCGCAATGTTTGTGGCCAGGCCAGGACGGCGAGACGGTTGAATTCGTTCCCTTTCGTTTCATGGGACCTAAACATGCACCCCAAGGAAACATGTACGTTTTTTCTAGCCATTTTGGAGCACTGGAGCATGTATTTGTAGTTCGGATTTGAATGATGGACATTAAAGGCCTAAAAACTCAATTAATGAATACAAAAGGTCAAACGAACCCTGAATAATTTCAAAGTTCAGCGCGAATCTCCAGTTGTTCCGTGTCGCGTGTAGAAGAAAATATGAGGCTCGAAGAGGGAGTGATTATCGTTTGGCCCACAAGGGACACGTTTCCCTATCAAAACCATGAGGGTTCTTGCGACAGGTTCCGGTTTGTAATAAAGCTTGGCCCAAATTGGTAATGTTTTTACCACGACATATATGTGCCATGACATGACACCTTGCCACCTTTGATGACTTTCTGGTGAGTTTAGGATTTATGGGGACTTAAAAACCGAGATTCGAAATGTTTGAGGAAGAGCCAGGACACTGGTACGGCTGTAATTTGTTCCCATTCCTGGCATGAGACCTAAACATGCACCCAAGGACACATGTATAATTTTTCTAGCCATTTTGGTGAACTGGAGCATGTATTTGTAGTTCAGATTTGAATTATGGACATTAAATGCCTAGGAAACTCAATTAGTGTATAAAAAGGCCAAACGAACCCTGAATAAGTTTAAATTTCAGCACATATATCATGTGGTTCCATGTTGCCCGTGGAAGAAAATACAAGGCGAAAAGATGCAGTGATTACGTTTCGTCCACAAGGGGAACACGTTTCCCTATCAGAACCATGAGGCTTCTTTGAGAGAAGCTCCAATTTTTGTAAGAGGTTTGTAATAAAGTTTGGCTCAAATTGAACAATGTTTTTACCACGACATATATGTGCCATGACGTGACGCCATGCCACCTTTGATGACTTTCTGGTGAGTTTAGGATTTATGGGGACTTAAAAACCGAGATTCGAAATGTTTGAGTACGAGCCATGACACCAGTACGGTTGTAATTCGTTCCCATTCCTGGCATGGGACCTAAACATGCACCCAAGGACACATGTATAATTTTTCTAGCCATTTTGGTGAACTGGAGCATGTATTTCTAGTTCAGATTTGAATTATGGACATTAAATGCCTAGGAAACTCAATTAGTGTATAAAAAGGCCAAACAAACTCTGAATAAGTTTAAATTTCAGCACGGATATCCTGTCGTTCCATGTTGCCCGTAGAAGAAAATACAAGGTGAAAAGAGGCAGTGATTACATTTTGCCCACAAGGGGGGCACGTTTCCCTATCGGAACCACGAGGCTTCCTTGAGAGAAGCTCCGGTTTGTAAGAGGCTTGTAATAAAACTTGCGCCACAATGGACGAAAAAAATTCCTCGACATACAAGTGCGATGCCGTGATACCATGGCAGGTTTCACGATTTTCAGCTTAGTTTTGGATTTACGGGGATTTAAAAAACCGAGATTGTTCTCACGAAATGTTTTCAAATAGCACACGATTCACTCACGGAAGCCGATATTCAATGAAGACTTCATGAAAACCATATTTTAAAGTTTCATAAAAATCTAAAAAAAATGTGGGATGTTAAGAAGGTGATGTTTTATTGCGACACAAAATTTCAAGTTGAAAAACATTACGAGATGTGAGCTATGAAAAAGACAAATTCCGCCCTGAATAGTGACATTACTATTCGACACTATTCAACACTGATTTTGTCTTTTTCATAGCTCACGTCTCTTAATGTGTTTCAACTTGAAATTTTGTGTGCCAATAAAACATCATCCTCTTAACATCCCACATTTTTTGAATTTTTTTTGAAACTTCAAAACATCTTTTTCTCGTGGTTTTCACCGGTTTCCACCGAATGTTGGTTTTCGTATGATATCCCCCCACCCCCGCTGCGCGCGCGATCTGAGTCATGCGTTCTGACTGGCCAGAACCCAAACCCCACGGATCGTATGTGTGCACCGTTGGATGCTCCCAGATTGAATGGCAACCCTGAGCCCTTTCGATAGCACATGCAGTACATGGGTAAGCACTGTGCGCATGCATCGTGTAGCTCACGCTTCCTTCTCTATTGGGTTTTCATTCAAAACAGGCTACCGTTTCTCGCCACTCCTCTCATCGGTTTCCCGCCTCTTCTCCCAGATATGCATGATGTAGATGTTCGTATAATTCTTATAGTTCATCTCATCCAAAATCAATTAGTTTTGTAAAAAAAACTATTTTAAGATTCATGGAATTGTGCATTGTAAAGGTAAAAACAAAAAATGACAATTCATTTAAAAAAAAGGTTTGGGTAGTTAAGATATGGAAGATTCTAGAGAACAAAGGAGAAGTGCTTGTGTTTTGAGGTTTGTGCATTATTCTTAAGTTCAACCATGGAGTCTTCTAGATTGTACATGTGGCAGAATCTGGTGGAATGTAGATGATATCCAATAGCCAGTAGTGCTCGGATTTGCCATCTCTGCACCGTCGGATTGGCTTCATCCAACGAGCAACTTTCATAGTTATTTGCACACTGTATATGTGTATAGATGTATATATATATATATATATATAGATGTGTCCCATGCTAGACAAAGTAAAGTTTGAGCGCATGCATGGGACGACCCCCCTGCTGCCGCCTCGAAGTTGGGAAACTGACATCATAGGTATTGAACCAGGCTTGGAGTCGGGTACGGTGTTCGGTTTGTAATGTACTTGGCGTGGCCCATCGAAGTTGTGCATTTGGGATTTAAACACATCATACACCATCGTACCCATACATATTTTTGGGCCGCGCAATGTATACGGGGTCTTCTGATCGACCACGTCTCCCTTGTGCGGTTTTTTGTGACGACACGGATATCTGCGGGCTCCCCGAGTGTATATATATATATCATCCCTTTGATCGATAATGAGGGGTATGTGTTGGCCATGAATGGATTCCTCCTAGTTATTGTTAGGGCCGGTCACCGTCAAATGTCGGTCAACCAAAGCTTGAGATCATGCGTTATCAGGATTCCCTCCCAGATGCTCGGATTGCTGGGTTCGACCTACATCAAACCCTGCGTATGTATCTCGTCCTTAACTACCTTGCCTTCATGGTTGTTGTCTATATCGAGAGGTAGGCACCACATCTAAATTGTACATTATTCTATATTGAAAACACACATCACCCCTTCCCAACGTACATCATTTTGGGCCGCATGCAAGAGGTGCTGGTTTTGTGGTCCCTCTCGTGCGATGTTTATGATGGTTCAATCTATTGGCCCAAGCGGTTTATCGACAACAACAACTGTCATTTGACCAAACGAAAGATTCATTGGTCCGTCTTATGGTAGGTCATGGCGACATGCATGTATGACCAAAGTATCGATCATTACGTGCATCAACCCCGCTGACACGAAGTGGGAGGTGGTGGGCCAAGCATCCTAGCTAGGTACGACATTATGTCATTATATACTAGGAAAATTGCCCGTGCGTTGCAATGGGAGAAAAAAAGAGAACACACCCATGCCCCGTGCTTCGCTATGACTAAACAACAATTGTGATAAATCAAGTGGCAGACAACGATGCAACTAAATGAACCAAATGGATAATTAAGTGTATAGGGTCGACGGATCAATACGATTCTTTTGGGTGTTAGTTCGAAACCCGGGACGTGAATCCTAATCAATTAATCGGATGAACAACTTTATCTTTAGATTACCATACTGATAATAAAAGTATCGTACACATAGTGTTTATTTTGAGTTACTGACACCAGACAATAAAAATGTGGTATACTCCCTCTAACGTACAGGCATGCATGCTTCTGTTGTGTGTGCTAATCGTGAAGTCCTTGTCGTATAGATGTTTTAACTTTCTCTTCTGTTACGTTATATGTATGATTCTCCATCGCAATTGAATCATTGCTTAGTCTTTTGTGCCTCAATTCCTTCATGGGGTTTTTCTGTAACGTAGGAATCTGTTGTTGATTAAAAAAGAAATAGATTAGATTCTGCATTATAAATAGAGCATAAATAGCTACTCATAAATTAATCTCATTAGCCTGCAGATAAGCGTCAAATATGTGTTGTTTGTATAGTAGTCCCTCCATTTTTATTTACTCCACATATTAGCTTTGGTCAAAGTCAATCTTCATAAACTCTGAGAAAAGTGTACAGACAAAAATATTAACATGTATGATAACAAATCAATAACATTAAAACTTCTGTAATTACAATTGTTTAAGAAAGTAAGCTAGTTCACTAAAGTAGGTTACTTTTATTACTATATTCTTTAGTTTAAATAATATTTTTGTACTATGGTATCCCTAAATATAGTTTCAAGTAAGCATGAGTGAGTTAATTAATGACGGTGCATGTGTTGCTAGTGTCATGTTTCTCATGGATACAATTTAGGAACCAGAAAAATGTTACGGCGTTGTGGATCAGATCGTCGATGTCTAGTGAAAAAAGCATAACACATCGATAGATTAATTATTGTACTACCATCAGAAAATAATTTTTTATGCATGCACTTTCAAAGTAATTTTACCTGAATGGAATTGTTGGTTTTCCTCCGTAGCTATCGGTATGAGTTCGCGAGGAACATAAATAGAGTGAAATTCAACCTTAATAAAAGGCAATGTGTGCATACTGCATAGTTCGGAGAACATGCAATGTGTGTGTAGTTCGGAGAACAAGACATGCATACTAACAGGTCCGCGTGATAGACTCGAAGATTTTAATTAGTGGGTGAAGGATTCAAAGTATTAATCTCGTAAGAAAAGTCCAAACTATTCAAAACAGGAATTATGAACAGCACGCTAGTCTAAAAAAAGTGTCTAAAAAAGCTAGCCACACACGTCGGCTGGTCTAGAAGAAACCAGCGGCAGCGTCGCTAGGGTATGGACTGGCTCGCAACCTCCCCAGTTTTTCTTCCGTGATGCCAGTTATCCACATCCCCGACCTCCTGCTGGGACACGCCGCCGGATCTCCCAAGCTCCCCCCCCGATCCCTGCACCACCACCCCGGCCATGGGCGCTGGCTACACACCCGCTGGATCCCCTCGCTGCCGTCTGCCGCTTCCTCCTCTCCTTCTGCAACTCCTCGCACGGCCCCTTCCCCTCCCCTTCTTGCCATGGAGGGCGTCATAGCCGCCGGCCCCCCTTGAGCTCCTGCTCCTGGATTCGTGCGTCGCCGCTGCCTGATTCAGCTCGCCCCCACCCCACGCCCCCTTCGCCTCCCCTGCTTGCTATGGAGGGCGCCAGAGCCGCCGCCCCCCCTTGAGCTCCTGCTCGCTCCTGCTCCTAGATTCGCTCGTCGTCGCTGCCCGATTCCGCTCGCCCCCACCCCCACCTGTACAATGCCGCCCCAACCACAAACTCCTGGCCGAGCGAGGCCAGGGTTGCTCCCCTTCGGCCACGAGTGGTTCCGCCCCTTTGCTGTGCCCGTCCTCTGCTCGCCGGATGGCCATAGCGCCACCACTGCTGCCTGCTGGCGCGGCTGCCTACTTCGGCCTCCCCTCCGCGTGTCCTCCGCCGGGCCTCTTGCTGCCTACTCCAACAGCCGCTACTGTGACGCCTCACCTCGTGCGCCCGTTCGCTGCAGCCCATGGCCGCCTCTGCGGTCATACGCGACCGGCGAGCTCCACCCCTTCACGACCTCCTGTGTGCCAACCAAGCCCTGCGTCTGCCTTCTGCTGCTCTCCTTGCGCCCTCCTTCTTTGGCCGCCACTGCCCTGCCGATGGCCATGTCCATCCTCTGCACCCGAGACCGCCAAGCCCATTGCGGGCCTGCGCGAGCCCGCGCCGCGTGTACGCCGCCGAACCCCGTGCTCATCGTCCCTGAGCTCCCGCGCCCGAACTCCCGAGGAGAGCCGCAGCGCGTGCTTCTCCTCTCGATCCAGCACGCGACCCCGCTGCCTCTGCCTCAAAAGAAAATTCAGGGGGCTTTATGTAAATTCGAAACGTTTTTCTGACTTACTAAGATCTGTAGTGCAGGTTGATTTCAGAGAACTATAGGGGGTTTTCTGTAAATAAGCACGACGGAAAAAGGTGAACCGTGTTATTGGTCTGGGGCTTTGTTTCACAACGTTTTTTCCTTATATATGTGTAGATCCAATTTTAAATCTCATCCGTTGGTCTTTCTGGTTAACATAAAATCAACGGATATAAAAAGGTGACTTATGGAGAACTATGAAAGGTGACTTATGAAGAACTATGAAAGCTTCCGTCCTTTAATATTAGGTATAGATATAGATATCCTAGCTAGGTGATTGTTAGGGTGCTTTCGGGTTTGCGAGGCAGGTGCCACCAAAGTTATGCATTGTGTATTTACAGTTTTAAACATCCCAATATTCATGCATATATTTGGCCACTTCCAGGTGGTTCTTGACTTCTGGCCCCTCTCATCGATCTTCAATGACGCGCCCAACTATGGGCCCGCGAGGTCAAAGTTGTGCATTGGAATTTTGAACATCACATACCACCCTTTTCACTCATATATATTTGGGCCACGTGCTGGTGTGGCTGTCTTTTGACCCTTTGTGACGTCCCCGATTTGACCGTACACTAATCATGCACGCAAATGTGTACGATCAAGATTAGGGACTCACGAGAAGATATCACAACACAACTCTACAATATAAATAAGTCATACAAGCATCATAATACAAGCCAGGGGCCTCGAGGGCTCGAATACAATTACTCGATCATAGACGAGTCAGCAGAAGCAACAATATCTGAGTACAGACATAAGTTAAACAAGTTTGCCTTAAGAAGGCTAGCACAAACTGGGATACAGATCGAACGAGGCACAGGCCTCCTGCCTGGGATCCTCCTAACTACTCCTGGTCGTCGTCAGCGGCCTGCACGTAGTAGTAGGCACCTCCAGTGTCGTAGGAGTCGTCGTCGACGGTGGCGTCTGGCTCCTGAACTCCAGCATCTGGTTGCGATAACCAGATAGAAAGGAAAGGGGGAAAAGAGGGAGAGAAGCAACCGTGAGTACTCATCCAAAGTACTCGCAAGCAAGGAGCTACACTACATATGCATGGGTATATGTGTAAAGGGGCATATCAGTGGACTGAACTGCAGAATGCCAGAATAAGAGGGGGGATAGCTAGTCCTGTCGAAAACTACGCTTCTGGCCATCTCCATCTTGCAGCATGTAGAAGAGAGTAGATTGAAGTCCTCCAAGTAGCATCGCATAGCATAATCCTACCCGGCGATCCCATCCTTGTCGCCCTGTTAGAGAGCGATCACCGGGTTGTATCTGGCACTTGGAAGGGTGTATTTTATTCAGTATCCAGTTCTAGTTGTCATAAGGTCAAGGTACAACTCCGGGTCGTCCTTTTACCGAGGGACACGGCTATTCGAATAGATAAACTTCCCTGCAGGGGTGCACCACATAACCCAACATGCTCGATCCCATTTGGCCGGACACACTTTTCTGGGTCATGCCCGGCCTCGTAAGATCAACGCGTCGCAGCCCCACCTAAGCACAACAGAGAGGTCAGCACGCCGGTCTAACCCTATGCGCGCAGGGGTCTGGGCCCATCGCCCTATGCACACCTGCACGTTGCGTACGCTGCCGGAAGCAGACCTAGCCTAGTGGCGTTCCAGTCCAATCCGACGCGCGCCACTCAGTCGCTGACGTCACGAAGGCTTCGGCTGATACCACGACGCCGGGATACCCATAACTACTCCCGCGTAGATGGTTAGTGCGTATAGACCAAATGGCCAGACTCAGATCAAATACCAAGAACTCGTTATGCGTGTTATGTCGAAGTAACCGCGGACGCCGTCCAGGGCCAGGCCCACCTCTCGCCTAGGTGGTCTCAACCTGCCCTGTCGCTCCGCCACAAAGATCCACTTGCGGGTACTCCTACGAGCCGACCCGACTTTAGTCTTCACATGTGTCATGTATATAGTATATAAGTATATACCCGTGATCACCGCCCAGGTGATCACGGCCCGATAGTATAGCACAGCAGACGAACAAGAATGTAGGGCCACTGATGGAAAACTAGCATCCTATACTAAGCATGTAGGATTGCAGGTAAAGGTAACAACAGTAGTAGCAAGAATAGGCTATGCATCAGGATAGGATATCGGAAAGCAGTAACATGCTACACTACTCTAATGCAAGCAGTATAGAGAAGAATAGGCGATATCTGGTGATCAAGGGGGGGGGGCTTGCCTGGTTGCTCTGGCAAGTAGGAGGGGTCGTCAACTCTGTAGTCGAATTGGTCAGCAGCAGCGTCGGCCTCGTAGTCTACCGGAGAGAAGAGGGGGAAGAAACAGTAAATACAATGCAAACATAAACATGACGATGCGTGACACAACAATGAGCAGTGCGAGGTGTGTCCTAACGCGACAATAGGTGGTACCGGCGAAGGGGGGGAACACCCGGAAAGTATTCCCGATGTTTTGCGTTTCGGACAGACGGACCGGAGGGGGAAAGTTGCGAGTTCGATAGGTTAGGGAGGTGTGGTGGACGAACGGACAGCGTATCCGGATTCGTCTCGTCGTTCTGAGCAACTTTCATGTTGAAAATATTTTAATCCGAGTTACGGATTAAAAGATATGATTTTCTAAAGATTTTATTAATTTCTGGAATTTAATTAATTTTTTAATTTAATTCGAAATTTGGATTTATGACATCAGCATGATGTCATGCTGACATCAGCAGTCAACTGGGGTTGACTAAGTCAAACTGACATGTGGGTCCAGTGGGACCCACCTGTCATTCTCTGTTTAGGTTAATTAGGGTTTAGCTAAATAATTACTGTTTAATTAAATTAATTATCTAATTAGATTAATTTAAACAGGATTAATTAACTTAATTAATTAATTAATTAAATTTATTTTTATTATTTGTTTTATTATTAAGTTTATTTTTATTTTTTTAAATCATTTTTTTATTTTTATTTTTTTTCTTTTCGTTCAGGGGCTAGGCCCACTTGTCATAGGCCCATGGGGCCAACAGGGTTAACGGGTGCGGGGTGTGGCAAGGGCGCCCGTGCACCCGAACGGGGCATCAGGGGGCGCCGGCGGTGGCCGTAGCCCGGCGCGGCAGGACGGGGTCGTGGTGGCCTTCGGCTGGCGCGGGGGGGGGGGGCGGTAGGCGCCGGCGGCTGTGGCCGCGGCCGCTGCTGGTCCAGCGGCAGCAAGGGCCGGCGAGCGGAGCGAGCAGGGGCTGCCGGGGATGCGCGGCCAGCGCGGCACGGCAGGTCGCGGGGTAGGCCTGGCCGGTGCGGGACGACGGGCGACCCGGGCTCGCGTCGGCGCGGGCGAGCGCGAGGGGAGGGAGCGGGGCTGCTGTGGCAGGGCGAGGGCGCGGGCGCGCGAGGGGCTTCGGTCGCGCGCGGGAACGACGGGCGCGGTGAGTGCGCACGAGCAGGGAGACGGGGATGGATGGATGGGGTGCTCACATGCGATGCAGGGCACTGGCACCGGGGCGTGGGGAGGACGACGGGGACGAGGCGACGGAGGCGGACCGACGAGGGGAAGAACTCCGAGCGGCAGCGTCAGGGACCGGCTCGGGCGTCGATCCAGATCGGGACGAGGGGAAACCGGCAGAGAGGCTCGGTGCGGCGACCCTGGAGGAGCGGGCGGGCGGAGGCGGCGGTCCTCCGGCACGGTGCGGCGCTCGCCGGGGGTGGCGTTGCAGCGAGGCGACGGCGATGGGGGGTCGAAGACGATCCCGATCCAGGAGGGGATCGGGGGAGTGGGGGGGAGAGTGGGGAGGAGGTGTCAGTGGTGAGTGGGGGGGAGTGGATAAGGGAGAGGAGTGGGGGCCGACCTGGGCCGGCCTGGTTGGCCCAATGGCCAGCTGGGCCGCGGTCCAGCAGGGGGGGCTCCTGTTTTGTTTTTTTAGTTTTAGTTCTTTTTCCTTTTTATTTATTTATTTTAGTTAGCAAACCATTTTACAAAAGTATAACCCCAACTCCTAAATTAGCAAAATAACGTAGGCCACCTCCTCAACAAACTTGGTGACCAAAAGAATTAGTTTAATATTTGTTTAGTATTTAAAAGTATTTTTAAAAAAATTGTTTGGCCGCGGTTTTATCTACTATCGGTATTTTATTTTAAATATGGGTTCTTCACCATAACTACCTACACAATATTTGTCACGATCCGAACATTTTAGTTTTAACATCTGAAAACTTTTGTTGTTTGCTTTTATTTAAATTTTGAATTTGTTTCGGTTCTGAACCATCGAGAGTTTATCAACAGTAACGGGGTGACGTGGCATCGTTAACGTGGGATTACTGTAGCTTAATTATCCAGGCGTCACAATTCTCCTCCACTACAAGAAATCTCGTCCCGAGATTTAAGAGGTGGGATAAGGGGGAAAGTTCTGGTTACTAAATTATAACGGATCTTCTCGAAGAAGTTAATCCCTTTCATTGATGTCTTCAATTCTTTATTCCTATGCATCATGATGATGTTGTCGTCCTTTCTTCGGGGAACTCCATCGTACTTACGAATAGGTAAGGGGCAGCTCTTCAACGATAGGATGTTATAAGGAAAAATCATTTGGGGGGTATCCCAAGAATGAACATATGAGTATCTCTCGAGTTGAACAAATGAAACACATCGAGAGCAAAGTAGGACAGTGCAATAAGAAGTTTCGAGCAGATAGGCAATCGTTCATTGCCTGAAACAGAGTGAAAAGGGGTTCAGAGCAACGGGAATAAGTATTGTGTCCGATACTAGAATTGATCACTTGGGACGGTGGCCCGTGAATTACATACGAGGCCACGCGCGAGGAATAACTTTGGGAACAGGGGGTGTACAGGAGAGTCAAGTTTCGATCTTGTGGAACTGTGGGTTATGGGCCCACCATGTGGTTTTTTTAGGAGCAGTGACATCTTGCACGGTCATGGTAGCAAGGCATGTCAGAGAATACCCTGTCAGTTATGTCGGCAACACGTTGGTACCAAGGGCGAGGGACGAAGAGAACCATTTTCCTGCTCGTTCAAACGAGGCGGACCATTAGGCAAAGTTCTCGTCCATCGGTGGTTACCGAAATGTCACCAACAATAGTAATAGGGTCTTACTGACAGAGTTGTACACCGAGGTGTTTACATAAGCAAGAGAATATTACTGCTTAGATCATATAGATCACCAGAAAGGTTAAACCAAACAATGGAAAGGAAAATATGATTATCAGATTAAACAGAAGAATGGAAAGGAAAATGTGTTTAAACACATATTTCAAGGGTATATCCTTCCCAAGGACAGGCAACGTATCATATCCATGACAGGATAGAAAGTAGAAAACCATTTAGGTAAGGGGAGAGGAATTTCATGACATAACCCATACAGCGGTGTTTGGATAATTGAGCAAGAAACATTGAGTATTGGGCTTCAAATGTTCTTGTTGAAAATCGGAGTACCATAGACATGCTTTGAGATAGCATTGACATGGTCAACAGGTGAAGATCAGAATTTGGAAACAAAAAGGATCCATCAGGAACAACTTATAGAATAAGTCTTACAATTTCCTCATGGAAGAATAGATAACCTTGCTGAAAGGAAAGCTTATAACAATAGGTCCTCCGGCCAGGTGTGTTCGGCATGTCATCACCTTACCGGGTCATAAATAGGCCAATGTTATAACTCTTGGAAATATGTTCCAACCATCATATCTGACCGAGATTCAGAGTTGATTGGTGTCAGGATAACTCAGACTCAGGATGCCTGAGAAGAAAGGTGCAACACCAATTGACGAGATGACATTGTAAGATTCTCGGGAAACGAACTATGGAAGCGAGTTCCGAAACAAGAGTCCATCAGTATACCAACGAGAGGATGAGGAGGTGGCTGATTGACTCAGCGACAATCCATTGAGATTTCCAAAAGATGGATTTCCACAACTATGTGACCAAGGAGATAACATTAGCTAGATCGAATGATATAATGAGGTATGCTCGAGGAAAACATACCCAATTAAACATTGGTTGAAAGGTGCACCCGAAATATGGGATGGGTTGCACGACCAACGTCGGAATGGTGATTCAATAATCAATAGTCTAAGAATGAACGGCCGACCATTGACTTCAAAGCAACAGGGTTGCTAGAAGTTTTAGAATCCGAAAAACACAGTTCACCTGTTGGTATCCCGGTTAGAATCAACACGTGAACCTGGAAATGAATGGAGATGGCGAGAAGTATTTCTATATCAGGAATTTCTTAAGAGGTGAGGCAATCCTCACAACATCCTTGACATGAAGGACAGTAATACTTCAATGTAGAACATAGCATAAGCTAGATAGGAAAGAGCTCCATAACATGATCAAGTCTGAATTGGAGGGGGGCAATAATGTTGCCGATGATAACACAAATCATCGAGGGGCAAGGATGGTATTTCTCATCCTGAATTTCGACTGATATCCTGGAAGAGCTCAAAATGTTGGTGCTGATCACGACACATTTGTCGAGAGATTTCATGAAGATGTAATCTATCGGCGATGACATCAAGTCAGAGGAATGATGAAAGCGATAGGTTAATGGAACCAAGGGTACGACACAAACTTGAAATCAAGCTTGTTGTTCAAGGCGAACTAATATGACGAGGAAGATTGACGTAAGCTTAGCTCATCATCGAAAGTTGTGTTCCGGGAAGGACCGGGTAGCACAGTTAAAAAAGTTTGCACGATAATGATATAGCCGATAAGGCTAGGAATGACTTGAAGGATTATTAAACTCGTAAGCAACAAGAATTACTTAGAGTTATTGAATCGGAGTGCGGAATCGATTCACTTATCGGTGTTCTCGAGTGACTAATAACTCAGAGCCCGTGGAAAATTGGAATCAGTGAGAATGTAGCAGTTGATGAAAACTCATAAGAAGTAATGTAGTTCCATGATAATCTCGAGATACCAGGGGGTAATACTCGACGACAGATCAAAGTAGAGGATGGATTGGGGTATTGCTCTATAGAAGACAATTACTTTAAACTTGCATAGGAAATGGTATTTAAAGGAGAACATGGTCGAAACCACGATCGCAAAGGATCAATTCACCGATACCAGATGATATTATACCAGGGAAATAGTTATTATTATAAGGAGCTTCCATGATAGGATCTACATCGTGTCCATGGGCATGAACACAAAGGTTCAAGGTCGACTCCCACTTCTCCAATGCATAACCTTTCATTCACTTCTCATTTTTCAAAGAAGTTGTAGTGTTGAAATTTTATCTGGCAAAATACCAGAAGAGTATGACTCATGAAAACTTTCGAGTTCACACATATTATGAAAGGCATAGGTTCAACCCATCAAGGCATCTTAGGAGCATATACCACAAACTTCGGAGTAAATATTACAAGCTCGAAAGAAGAGCATTGTTCAAAAACAGATGATACAATTTACCAAAGGCATTATATACCCATGGAAAGGCTCACAAGGTTATTCAATATGAAGGACACTGTCGGATAAAATCCAACAAAGGAACCGATGGTCCACAAGGGATCTGATGTGAGCATCGGTACTCAACCAGAGGAAGTAGAATGCAAGGAGATCTGATTATAGAAACAACTGACTAACTCAAAGTTCAAATGCAAAAGAATTATGATTTCCAAATCAGGGGGTCAGAAGCAACGCTCTGATCAAGGATGGATAAGTTGAGTAGGCTTAGGGGTACAATCGATGGCAATTTGATAGGTCGAGATCCAGCTCACGTTTAAAATGACGTCTGAGCCGGAAGGATGAATTCTAGGATCTGATTGAGGATTGCGAGCATTCGCAACAATTTGAATCAACGGACTGAAAATGATAATGACAAGAGATGCCAATAAGATTACGAGACTTATGGGATTAACCATAATGCAAGCAAACAAGAGATTCCAGAGCAATAGGTTGCTGAGGATTTTCGGAAGATCGAATGGTATTTCGAAGACTTTGTGAAACACATGAATCATTTGGGGGATGAGCGGATACTCGATAAGTGCGAGGAATTATTCGTAGGGGTATCCAGGTGGAAAGAACTGCAAGGCAGTGGTACAAGGGATTCTTAAAAAGCCGGAGAGCAATTCGATGTATCTGGTAATAACACGAGAAACTCAGAGTAATTGTATGAACAACAAGTGTATGTTGTTATCCATATGGATATATCGGTAGTAGGGAATTGAAAAGGCAGAGGGCACAAGGGTCTCGGGAATGATCGAAGAGTATCTTCAACATCTTCTGGTGCAGTCGGCGACCATCTGTGATAAAGGGCTCTACGGGAGAAAGTATTTACGAGAACCTACCGTTAGTCCTTTTAGCAAAATCATTTAACCCGAATAGGAGAGAGTTCAGAGTCCTAGAGTATAGACAAGGAGTAAAAGATCCTAATACCACCCAATGGCGACGTGGGCCCGTAAGCCACACAGCCATGTTAGTAAAAGTTTTTGTAATGTCTAGACTCGACTTCGGCCAAGGAGTGTGGAAAGGGGGATTCCTACAGGCAGTCGGCTCTGATACCAACTTGTGACGCCCCCGATTTGACCGTACACTAATCATGCACGCAAATGTGTACGATCAAGATTAGGGACTCGAGAAGATATCACAACACAACTCTACAACATAAATAAGTCATACAAGCATCATAATACAAGCCAGGGGCCTCGAGGGCTCGAATACAATTACTCGATCATAGACGAGTCAGCAGAAGCAACAATATCTGAGTACAGACATAAGTTAAACAAGTTTGCCTTAAGAAGGCTAGCACAAACTGGGATACAGATCGAACGAGACACATGCCTCCTGCCTGGGATCCTCCTAACTACTCCTGGTCGTCGTCAGCGGCCTGCACGTAGTAGTAGGCACCTCCAGTGTCGTAGGAGTCGTCGTCGACGGTGGCGTCTGGCTCCTGGACTCCAGCATCTGGTTGCGATAACCAGATAGAAAGGAAAGGGGGAAAAGAGGGAGAGAAGCAACCGTGAGTACTCATCCAAAGTACTCGCAAGCAAGGAGCTACACTACATATGCATGGGTATATGTGTAAAGGGGCATATCAGTGGACTGAACTGCAGAATGCCAGAATAAGAGGGGGGATAGCTAGTCCTGTCGAAGACTACGCTTCTGGCCATCTCCATCTTGCAGCATGTAGAAGAGAGTAGATTGAAGTCCTCCAAGTAGCATCGCATAGCATAATCCTACCCGGCGATCCCCTCCTCGTCGCCCTGTTAGAGAGCGATCACCGGGTTGTATCTGGCACTTGGAAGGGTGTATTTTATTCAGTATCCAGTTCTAGTTGTCATAAGGTCAAGGTACAACTCCGGGTCGTCCTTTTACCGAGGGACACGGCTATTCGAATAGATAAACTTCCCTGCAGGGGTGCACCACATAACCCAACACGCTCGATCCCATTTGGCCGGACACACTTTTCTGGGTCATGCCCGGCCTCGTAAGATCAACGCGTCGCAGCCCCACCTAAGCACAACAGAGAGGTCAGCACGCCGGTCTAACCCTATGCGCGCAGGGGTCTGGGCCCATCGCCCTATGCACACCTGCACGTTGCGTACGCGGCCGGAAGCAGACCTAGCCTAGTGGCGTTCTAGTCCAATCCGGCGCGCGCCACTCAGTCGCTGACGTCACGAAGGCTTCGGCTGATACCACGACGCCGGGATACCCATAACTACTCCCGCGTAGATGGTTAGTGCGTATAGACCAAATGGCCAGACTCAGATCAAATACCAAGAACTCGTTATGCGTGTTATGTCGAAGTAACCGCGGACGCCGTCCAGGGCCAGGCCCACCTCTCGCCTAGGTGGTCTCAACCTGCCCTGTCGCTCCGCCACAAAGATCCACTTGCGGGTACTCCTACGAGCCGACCCGACTTTAGTCTTCACATGTGTCATGTATATAGTATATAAGTATATACCCGTGATCACCGCCCAGGTGATCACGGCCCGATAGTATAGCACAGCAGACGGACAAGAATGTAGGGCCACTGATGGAAAACTAGCATCCTATTCTAAGCATGTAGGATTGCAGGTAAAGGTAACAACAATAGTAGCAAGAATAGGCTATGCATCAGGATAGGATATCGGAAAGCAGTAACATGCTACACTACTCTAATGCAAGCAGTATAGAGAAGAATAGGCGATATCTGGTGATCAAGGGGGGCTTGCCTGGTTGCTCTGGCAAGTAGGAGGGGTCGTCAACTCTGTAGTCGAACTGGTCAGCAACAGCGTCGGTCTCGTAGTCTACCGGAGAGAAGAGGGGGAAGAAACAGTAAATACAATGCAAACATAAACATGACGATGCGTGACACGACAATGAGCAGTGCGAGGTGTGTCCTAACGCGACAGTAGGTGGTACCGGCGAGGGGGGGAACACCCGGGAAAGTATTCCCGATGTTTTGCGTTTCGGACAGACGGACCGGAGGGGGGAAGTTGCGAGCTCGATAGGTTAGGGAGGTGTGGTGGACGAACGGACTGCGTATCCGGATTCGTCTCGTCGTTCTGAGCAACTTTCATGTTGAAAATATTTTAATCCGAGTTACGGATTAAAAGATATGATTTTCTAAAGATTTTATTAATTTCTGGAATTTAATTAATTTTTTAATTTAATTCGAAATTTGGATTTATGACATCAGCATGATGTCATGCTGACATCAGCAGTCAACTGGGGTTGACTAAGTCAAACTGACATGTGGGTCCAGTGGGACCCACCTGTCATTCTCTGTTTAGGTTAATTAGGGTTTAGCTAAATAATTACTGTTTAATTAAATTAATTATCTAATTAGATTAATTTAAACATGATTAATTAACTTAATTAATTAATTAATTAAATTTATTTTTATTATTTGTTTTATTATTAAGTTTATTTTTATTTTTTTAAATCATTTTATTT
The DNA here is from genome assembly GCF_002575655.3 of Aegilops tauschii subsp. strangulata. NCBI lineage: Eukaryota > Viridiplantae > Streptophyta > Magnoliopsida > Poales > Poaceae > Aegilops > Aegilops tauschii. Next base: position 71,213,045 of record NC_053039.3, on the reverse strand, counting down.
TTTATTTTTTGTTTTATTTTTTTCTTTTCGTTTAGGGGCTAGGCCCACTTGTCATAGGCCCATGGGGCCAACAGGGTTAACGGGCGCGGGGTGTGGCGTGGGCGCCCGTGCACCCGAACGGGGCATCAGGGGGCGCCGGCGGTGGCCGTAACCCGGCGCGGCAGGACGGGGCCGTGGCGGCCTTCGGCAGGCGCGGGGGGGGGGGGGGGGTAGGAGCCGGCGGCTGTGGCCGCGGCCGCTGCTGGTCCAGCGGCAGCAAGGGCCGGCGAGCGGAGCGAGCAGGGGCTGCCGGGGAGGCGCAGCCAGCGCGGCACGGCAGGTCACGGGGTAGGCCTGGCCGGTGCGGGACGACGGGCGACCCGGGCTCGCGTCGGCGCAGGCGAGCGCGAGGGGAGGGAGCGGGGCAGCTGTGGCAGGGCGAGGGCGCGGGCGCGCGAGGGGCTTCAGTCGCGCGCGGGAACGACGGGCGCGGTGAGTGCGCACGAGCAGGGAGACGGGGATGGATGGATGGGGTGCTCACATGCGATGCAGGGCACTGGCAGCGGGGCGTGGGGAGGACGACGGGGACGAGGCGACGGAGGCGGACCGACGAGGGGAAGAACTCTGAGCGGCAGCGTCAGGGACCGGCTCGGGCGTCGATCTAGATCGGGACGAGGGGAACCGGCAGAGAGGCTCGGTGCGGCGACCCTGGAGGAGCGGGCGGGCGGAGGCGGCGGTTGTCCGGCACGGTGCGGCGCTCGCCGGGGGTGGCGTTGCAGCGAGGCGACGGCGATGGGGGTCGAAGACGATCCCGATCCAGGAGGGGATCGGGGGAGTGGGGGGGGGGAAGTGGGGAGGAGGTGTCGGTGGTGAGTGGGGGGGGGGGGAGTGGATAAGGGAGAGGAGTGGGGGCCGACCTGGGCCGGCCTGGTTGGCCCAATGGCCAGCTGGGCCGCGGTCCAGCAGGGGGGCTCCTCTTTTGTTTTTTTAGTTTTAGTTATTTTTCCTTTTTATTTATTTATTTTAGTTAGCAAACCATTTTACAAAAGTATAACCCCAGCTCCTAAATTAGCAAAATAACGTAGGCCACCTCCTCAACAAACTTGGTGACCAAAAGAATTAGTTTAATATTTGTTTAGTATTTAAAAGTATTTTAAAAAAATTGTTTGGCCGCGGTTTTATCTACTATCGGTATTTTATTTTAAATATGGGTTCTTCACCATAACTACCTACGCAATATTTGTCACGATCCGAACATTTTAGTTTTAACATCTGAAAACTTTTGTTGTTTGCTTTTATTTAAATTTTGAATTTGTTTCGGTTCTGAACCATCGAGAGTTTATCAACAGTAATGGGGTGACGTGGCATCGTTAACGTGGGATTACTGTAGCTTAATTATCCGGGCGTCACACCCTCCCTAACGTTATTTTTTGCTGCAAAGACTCTGATGATCCTCAACGGACACGGAGTATAATATCTAAACCGTGTGCGATACAAGTGTGATGTGAATCACCACGACCGCGCAAGTGCGAGCAAATTAAGGTGGAGGTACTGGCTCAACCGTGTCCGATGCAACTGCGCTGAAATCACCACGACCGCGCAAGCGCGAGCAAAGGGTGGAGGTACTGGCTCAACCGTGTGCGATGCAAGTGCGTTGAAATCACCACGGTCGCGCAAGCGCGAGAAAAGGGTGGAGGTACTGGCTTAACCGTGTACGATGCAAAGATGCAAGTGCGCTGTAAAACCACCACCTGTGGAAGCTAAAGGCGGGTAAGTTTACTTGAAAATTAGGACGAACCGTGTGCGATAGACCAGCTAGCTAGAAATATAAAAACAAACTACCCGCCTTGAGTGTTGCAAAAATCGGCGGATCCGCGCCACTTTTCCTTATTATCATACACGCATATTGTTATTGGACCGCGCGCGATCTTGGGCACTCCCGCCCCGCATCAATTCCTTTACCCGAATTTTAGTAGCCGTCGTACTTAAACCGTCGCCCACACTCCTCCAGCACCGACCTTATAGTAAAATTTTAGGAGCCGAGGCATTTGAACCGTTGCCCTCCCTTGTCCACCACCATCTCCACCCACCATTACTAAAATTTTCAGTAGCCGCGGCATATCCTCAAACACCACCCCCTCCCCCCTCCACAGTCCCCCGCCCGCCCCCTCCCCCCTTCGAACCCTAGCTCGCGGCCGCCGCCGGCGCCGCCGCCAACCCTGCCGGTCTGCCCGTTCCTCCTAGCTTAGATAATAAAGTTCAGGTTGTCCAGCGATTCCCATACCGTCGCCCCACTCCCCTGAGTTTTTAGATGAGGCCTGCGGTGTCCCTTCCCGCCAGATCCACATCCACTGCTCCAGAATGTCGCAGCCTAAGCTAGACCACGTATCCCGGGGAGCCCGACGAGCGTTCGGCCAAGAAGAGGTTTATCATGGCCTCTCTGGCGGACGTTGGCGAGGTGGCCGCCGTTCGCCCCGACCTGTCGATCCCGGAGAAACACGTCGCCGCGGAAGCCGGAGAATACGTTGACTATGTTGCCATGCCGAAGGCTTCATGTCAGCGGGCTAGCGTATTACTGTATCTCGGGAAAGCTGGCTACGACATCAAGCTCGTCCACACCAACGACTTCACGCGGGCCATGTCACAGGTTAAGTGGTCCATCCCCAACCCCTTTGGTTCAACCACCGTCGATTTCTTCGACGGCCCTGCCGCTGATCTCCTCCGCCAAGCGGTCAAGGATTTGCGAGCTTTATACGCCATCGAGCCCATTTTGTCACTTCTGAAGGACACGTTCTACTGCGGCGGCTTGGGATCCTCAATTGCCAAGTCAAATCTCATCAACCACGACCACGACCATGAGGAGGGCACCCACGAAGGTTCTTCCAAGGTGAAACAGCCCATCTGTCACATCAGAGAGCGCACCATGGGTCTGTGCTCTTCCAACTGGAAGGATCCCGTCCATGAAATGTGAGGCAACATTCTATCAACAAATATTACCTTTTCTAGCTTGCCAACCCGTACCCTTTGTTGTAGTAGCATTTGCCGTGCGGTGCTTTAACTGTGCCGTGTTTAATTATTTCAGTTATGCAAAAATGTATTGTTCAATAGGTCTATGTGATGTTTAAGTATGAATTGTCCACTTTAGTTTCACGAATGGCTATATTTGGTTGTTTATAGTGAGTAGATGCCTTGTTTATCTGTATTTGGTTGTTAAGTTGGTTGGAGTGAGCATTTTTTCAGTTATCGAGCAGATGCCTTGTTTATCTGTATTTGGTTCTTAGTTTGGTTGCAGTGAGTATTTGTCCAGTTATCAAGCAGATGCCTTGTTTATCTATATTTGGTTGTTAGGTTGCTTTTTTAGCATTTGTCCAGTTATCAAGCAAATGACTTGTTTATCTGTATTTGGTTGTTAGGTTGCTTTTTTTAGCATTTCTCCAGTTATCAAGCAGATGCCTTGTTTATCTTTATCTGCTTGTTAGGTTGGTTGCAGTGAGCATTTGTATAGTTTTTAAGCATATGCCCTGTTTATCTGTATTTACTTGTTAGGTTGCTTGCAGTGCGACTCTGTCTAGTTTTCAATGGTTATATTTGGTTGTTATACTGGTCATTTATGCCTTGTTTATTTCAGTCATTCACAATGTGTGCTTCATTATGTGCAAGTCGGAACTGTGATGCTCGACTACATCAATACCAGTTTGAACGGCTATATTTGGTTCCAGTTATTCCTGGTGTAGTTAACACATGCCCTTTATTTCAGTTTTACACATATATCCAGTGTGATGTTTAAGCATTACCTACGTTCTATTCATTTTCAACAATACCAGTTTGAATTGCAATATTTGATGGCTGTTAAGCCTGCTATCAGTAACATTGCCTTCCATTTTATATCCGCTTTAACAGCATGCTGAAACCAACACATTCAAGCTATCATTTGGAGATGATGTTGTTTACCTTTGCTATATTTGTTTGATGTTAAGATTGTTGTACTTATCATGCCTTTTCACTACTTATGCAGGACAACAACGGGAGTGGCCACCCTTATCCGCGGAGGTTAGCTTCACACCTCAGCTTGTACTCCCCCCGTCGTTCCATAATGTAGTGCATATAGATCCAGGCCTGGACACTAGTTAGCTTCTAATATTGACTTGTTTCTTGTAGGTACATATGCCCTTGGCAAGGATCCACGCATCGACCCTTTTTGCGTATGGGGTAATGAGATATTGATGAACAAGCATCAAGTGAGGAAACTGATAAGGATTATTAGCAAAAAGATACGAATGGTGGCAAGCAAATTATTTGTTTATGCTCTATCCAACACAACAGTGAGCTGTAGGATGGTAACTACAAACTCTGCAGCCTTCTCGTTTTACTGCCCATAATGAGTTGTTAGACAACAATGTCTGAATCTTTTTTGTTCCCAGTGGTTCCCGAAGCAGTTCACTCAAGATTACCTCACAAAGTACATGATTGGTGGACACGCAATGAGGGTTAAAGTATTTCATCCAGACTACAATGAGCATCAAGAAGTCCTAACGAAGACGGTGAAGGATGGACGGGCAACCATCACAAGGGGTTGGCCTAGAGTCGTGCGCGCCTTACGCATGGAGGAGGGAGCAATATGGGCATTCCGCTTCACCTTCTCCAGCAACCAGAATGTCTTTCGCCTCTCTCTTTACAGTCTTTAGTACAACAGTGGTTCATCATTCTTTACTTGGTGCTTCTGTAGTTCTTCAGTATATGTACCTGTGCATTGAATTATGGATTCGTGGTTGAACCTATATTTGTAATAAACATGGTTGGATATGAAATAAGTGACTGCCTACTTTCAAATTCATAACATGTGATTTTTAAATTAGGGATTAATTGGATTAATTATGGAATAAATAGGTATTACACTACACGCGGTTTGCGAAAGCGAAACGTCTGCGATATACGTGGAGATCAGAAACGTTTCTAGGATCCACTACGTGTGCGATCAATCTCCACTGCACACATGACTTTCTCTTGAAAACTGTTTGCGTTAGGCCACCTTGCGCAAACGTTTATCACATAAAAAGTGTGTGTGATGGACAGCCTTTGCCGCACAGTTTCTTTCTACGCACCGTGTGTGATGCATTCAATAACGCAAACGATAAAATTATTAATTTCGTGTGCAATGACAATGCTATCACAAACGATTTAACGGGAAAAATTGTGTGTGATGTACCTGTGAACGGAAACGTTTTCCTTGGGGCGACTGTGTGGGATATACATACGAACGGAAATGTTTAGCGGGGACTGACTGTGTGGGATGTACTTGCGACCGGAAACAATTTCGCCGTATAATTGTATTTTTTTAGCTGTACTGTACGTATTTCCGTATTTGAGCGCTCGCCGGTCGCACATGACCTCATTTTGCCGAACGTGTGTGCCAGGAGGGCATATCCCCGACGGTTTCTGGGTCGTGTGGGAAGGACCCCCCTATCTCCCACACTCACTTGGCGACGGTTCCAGATGCCGTTGCGGAAAGGGGTTAAAAACCGTTTGTTTAGGACCGACGCGCACCAGTGTGTCCCTACAGTTACTGCCCTTTGTAATCACACCACCTTTGCCAAAAATAGGGAAGCACAACTGGTTCCTCGCTCGATCAGATGACGACAAAAGACTGATGATCATTCGGACACATGAGCCGGAAAAGTTATATTGCAAAAACCCGACTGTATGCAAGCACCGTGAAATACGTGAGTATCCGGACAGTGGCTGTTACGTCTATGAGCAGGATACCAGCTTATTGGGGCCTTCAGGATTTTTGAGTTGGAGGCGGGTAAACAGCCTTGGTTCACACTCTTTGTTTCTCGGACTCAATTATCCGATTAACTAGGAGATCACCGTTGGCAAGGACCTTGATGGCAGAGTGGCTCTGTTTGCTATGGAAAACTGTGTCTACACGGCGAGCCCTAGAGTTCGGGAGCAAACTCCCCTGATTGTCAACGATACAGCCTGCAGCCAAAAGAAGGTGAGAATGACAAAGGCATCTGGATTAACTTTGATCCTTGGATGTGTCGAGTCCGATAGGCAGTGATGTGGTTCAAGCCTTCAGGTTGATAGGTAATTGGGCTGTTGCGTCGAAAGGGTGGAGTACTGGTGTCTCCGGATCACTGGTGGCTGAACCGGGGCTGCAAATTATGATGGTGTTGGATCATCCATCTTCGAATGACTTGTTGTCTTTGCTGCTTGTTCTGGATGGGTAGTTCTCTCTTTTGTTATGCATATTCCTTGTCATTTGGTCAACCTCGTCTATGTCACTCTTACTATGTAATAGTTGCCTCTATTTAGAATGTCATTCTCGTCTGGATCACGAGAGTCTGAGCGCTGCAGATGGGTGCGTTTTGGTGGTGTAGCAAGACTTCTTATGAACTATCATGTCTTGTTGTTTATGTCAGTAGTAGTCACTAGTCAGTGTTTGAATGTTGTATATATCGTTGTTTCAAACTGTTTATTGTCTCGAACTGCTGGTGGGCTACATGAGGGCATCACCATTCTCCAGTGTTTAGAGTATATCTCCTTTTTTCAGGTTATAATTTGAGCTCGGTGTCTTTTCGATGATGTACACTTGTTTGGGCCAGTGAGGTGTCGTTGAATATGGGCCGAGTAGTAACGCGATGCCAAATAGGTCAATTATGACTCTCAGGCCGGGCTCTCAAAAGATCCTCAAAAACAGGTCGGGCTCTCAAAAAAATAAAGAATAGGGACTCTTAGGCCGATATGTGGGTGCCACCGGTGTTTTCGTGCGCTTGTGCGCCGAGAGCATATTGGCGCGTGTTCGAAATTCATGCTACCTTTTCATCCCCAATCTCCCGCCCCTCCCCCACCTCTGAAATCTCGATTCCTACTCCAGTTCCCCCAAATCCCCCTCCTGTACTCCCTGTACTCAAGCGCACTATCATGTCACCAGTCAACGCGAATCTCCGAGCCGGAGATCTTGAGGTCCGTCCTGCCTTCGAGCGCTGCGTGTTGTCGCTGAACAGTGGCATGGCGGCGCTTGACGACCAGTTTGCCGGCAAAGTGCTGATGGTAACCATCAACGGCGACCGACCTCCCGTCTCGCCGGACGACCTTTACAAAGCTCTTAGCATTGCGCACGGCATCCAAATAAGTGACTTGCTCGTCGAAGTCTGTCCGTCAACGGCTGATTTCTTCATTAGGTTCCGGACAAATTTCGACTGTAGTCATGTGTTTGAATCTTCCCGACGTTTGTTCTGCGATGGCGCGCTTGTGAGCTTTGATCGGTGGCACCCAGGATGGGGCTCGGTGCCCTCTAAGCTTGAGTTTTTAACAAAGCTTACCTTCCACGACATGCCTCGACGTGCTTGGAACAACAAGTCCGTGAATGAGCTTATCAATGACCTTGGAGGTGAGCTCGTAAGTATGTTTGTTCCTCCAGACAGCTGGGTTCTGACGGTTATGGCATGGATGAAGAAGTCGTCCACCATACCGAAGGTGATTGGTGTTGAGATACCGGTGCAGGAACCGGGGTTGTACTATTCGTCGCCACCAAGGCTGCCGCGGACCATGTTAGGGATGTACCTATATCGAGTGTTCGTGCATGTCAAAGAAGTGGTCAATCCATCAATCGAAGTCCTGCCGCCGTCGCTGGTGCCCGAGTCTGTCGACGACGTCCATACAGGAGTCAACGTCAAACTTTCCCCGTGTTGCTCGGAACGATGGATGGCACAGGGCCTACTCCATCGCGCGGTGGAGGCCACTACTTCTTTGGGAGAAGAGGCAGGGCTGGCTGCCTCGATGTGCTCTAATTTGAGGTAACAACTGAATCTTGTCAGAGACTGTACTAGTTAAATCCGAGCTATGGGTGTGAAGCACTGATGTGCTAGTACATTTGATTGTGACCTGTTCTATTTTTTTACGTGAACTTTTTTTGGAAAGGGTTGTACGTCAACTTAATGTTCTAGCAGAACTTATATATTGTGTTGTGTGTCTGTTTTCTTTGCACAGCATTCAAGATATTTCCCCGTCATTGATAAAGACGATAAACCGTTATGTACGAGTTCGTTGGTTTCAACATAGCCCTACCCATAGCGATCCCTGATTGTGCCGCCTGTGTGAAATTTTTGTATGCAAGTTCATTGTGTGCTATGATGTTCTATATGATCGTGTCAACTATATAAGTTTTTACTGAGCATCATCAATGCATATGGCTGAAAGATGTATTTACGAGCATCGGCTGATGGCTCTCTCTCTCTCACACACACAGACACACACACAAACACACATACACACACACACGCACGCACAAGTGGGACCCGTTGAATTATTTCTTCGCTCGTGACAGCTTTTAATTAGGTTCCACTGTACTCTAACTTTTTCTTAAGTTATTAATTAAGCTCAGTGACTTCAAAAAGTTGTACAGAAGCCTTGTTTGGGCCTTCCCGACATCGCTAAATGTGGACTGAGTAGCCATGTAAGGTTGTACTATACTACACATGCCTTTTTTTCAACATCAGCAATCCAACAAGGCCGACAGTTGTACACAATCCAGGTCAACTTATTATTCTCCGCCCAGCTGGGCTGCAAATCTTTTCTAGGAGGGATGCATTAGGCTTAACAAGAAAATGGGCTTTAAGAAATAATAAATGGGATGTAATTATAAAAACTGGGCAATAACTATTAAAAAATGCACCAAACACGTAATTAGTTTATAAAATATTACCTTTGGATTTTGAAAATTTCAATTTCATTAATTGTTGCGCGCGCAATGTTTCGTTGGATTTTTATGTAATACAAATTTATATTGAAATTGTATTTAATCTGACTAGAAATTTCGGGATAAAAATATTTCGGATCCCATCAAAATGTGGGAAATTTTATTGAATTCTGTTTTGGACGGTTGGTTCAAATTACTAATCATTGTCCTAGCTAGAAAATGGGTTGTACTTTTAACAAACTATAAATGGGTTGTAGTAAATTCCATTAGAATTCAAAAATGGGTTGTACATTCTTACAAATCGCAAATGGGCTATAAGTTCTCTGTCACACACTTGTGGGCCTACTAAGTTGATGCGTCCCCTAAAAAAAGTAAGTTGACGCGTATGCAAGGCTTTGTCAACTTATAGTCAACACACGGTTCTAGCAGTAGTGTCCGTTGGATGTGTTGGAAATATGCCCTAGAGGCAATAATAAATAGGTTATTATTATATTTCCTTGTTCATGATAATAGTTTATTATCCATGCTAGAATTGTATTGATAGGAAACTCAGATACATGTGTGGATACATAGACAACACCATGTCCCTAGTAAGCCTCTAGTTGACTAGCTCGTTGATCAATAGATGGTTACGGTTTCCTGACCATGGACATTGGATGTCGTTGATAACGGGATCACATCATTAGGAGAATGATGTGATGGACAAGACCCAATCCTAAGCCTAGCACAAGATCGTGTAGTTCGTTTGCTCAGAGCTTTTCTAATGTCAAGTATCATTTCCTTAGACCATGAGATTGTGCAACTCCCGGATACCGTAGGAATGCTTTGGGTGTACCAAATGTCACAACGTAACTGGGTGGCTATAAAGGTGCACTACAGGTATCTCCGAAAGTGTCTGTTGGGTTGGCACGAATCGAGACTGGGATTTGTCACCCCGTGTAAACGGAGAGGTATCTCTGGGCCCACTCGGTAGGACATCATCATAATGTGCACAATGTGACCAAGGAGTTGATCACGGGATGATGTGAGTTACGGAACGAGTAAAGAGACTTGCCGGTAACGAGATTGAACAAGGTATCGGGATACCGACGATCGAATCTCGGGCAAGTAACATACCGATAGACAAAGGGAATTGTATACGGGATTGATTGAATCTCCAACATCGTGGTTCATCCGATGAGATCATCGTGGAACATGTGGGAGCCAACATGGGTATCCAGATCCCGCTGTTGGTTATTGACCGGAGAACGTCTCGGTCATGTCTGCATGGTTCCCGAACCCGTAGGGTCTACACACTTAAGGTTCGATGACGCTAGGGTTATAGGGAAAGTATGTACGTGGTTACCGAATGTTGTTCGGAGTCCCGGATGAGATCCTGGACGTCATGAGGAGTTCCGGAATGGTCCGGAGGTAAAGATTTATATATGGGGAGTCCTGTTTTGGTCATCGGAAAAGTTTCGGGTGTTATCGGTAATGTACCGGGACCACCGGGAGGGTCCCGGGGGTCCACCAAGTGGGGCCACCAGCCCCAGAAGGCTGCGTGGGCCAAGTGTGGGAGGGGACCAGCCCCAGGTGGGCTGGTGCGCCCCCCCACCAAGGCCCAAGGCGCATGGGAGAGTGGGAGGGGGCAAACCCTAGGTCCAGATGGGCCTTAGGGTCCATCTAGTGGGGCGCCCCCCCTCTCCTCCCCTTGGCCGCCCCCCTTGATGGGATCTAGGGCTGGCCGCCAGCCCTTGGGGTGGAAACCCTAGAGGGGGGCGCAGCCCCCTCCCCCCCTATATATAGTTGAGGTTTGGGCTGCCCAAGACACACGAGAACGTCTCTCTTTCGGCGCTGCCCTACCCCTCTCCCTCCTCCTCCTCTCCTGCGGTGCTTGGCGAAGCCCTGCGGGATTGCCATGCTCCTCCATCACCACCACACCGTCGTGCTGCTGCTGGATGGAGTCTTCCCCAACCTCTCCCTCTCTCCTTGCTGGATCAAGGCGTGGGAGACGTCACCGGGCTGCACGTGTGTTGAACGCGGAGGCGCCGTGGTTCGGCGCTTAGATCGGAATCAACCGCGATCTGAATCGCTACGAGTACGACTCCCTCATCCGCGTTCTTGCAACGCTTCCGCATCACAATCTACAATGGTATGTAGATGCACTCCCCTTCCCTTCGTTGCTAGATTACTCCATAGATTGATCTTGGTGATGCGTAGAAAATTTTGAATTACTGCTACGTTCCCCTACAGTGGCATCATGAGCTAGGTCTATGCGTAGTTTCTATGCACGAGTAGAACACAAAGTAGTTGTGGGCGTCGATGTTGTCAATTCTTCTTGCCGCTACTAGTCTTATCTTGTTTCGGCGGCATTGTGGGATGAAGCGGCCCGGACCGACCTTACACGTACACTTACGTGAGACTGGTTCCACCGACTGACATGCACTAGTTGCATAAGGTGGCTAGCGGGTGTCTGTCTCTCCCACTTTAGTTGGAACGGATTCGATGAAAAGGGTCCTTATGAAGGGTAAATAGAAATTGGCATATCACGTTGTGGTTTTACGTAGGTAAGAAACGTTCTTGCTAGAAACCTATACAAGCCACGTAAAAACTTGCAACAACAATTAGAGGACGTCTAACTTGTTTTTGCAGCATGTGCTATGTGATGTGATATGGCCAGAAGATGTGATGAATGATATATGTGATGTATGAGATTAATCATATTCTTGTAATAGGAATCATGACTTGCATGTCGATGAGTATGACAACCGGCAGGAGCCATAGGAGTTGTCTTTATTTTTTGTATGACCTGCGTGTCATTGAATAACGCCATGTAAATTACTTTACTTTATTGCTAAGCGCGTTAGCCATAGAAGTAGAAGTAATCGTTGGCGTGACAATTTCATGAAGACACAATGATGGAGATCATGGTGTCATGCCGGTGACAAAGATGATCATGGTGCCCCGAAGATGGAGATCAAAGGAGCAAAATGATATTGGCCATATCATGTCACTATTTGATTGCATGTGATGTTTATCATGTTATGCATCTTATTTGCTTAGAACGACGGTAGTAAGTAAGATGATCCCTTATAATAATTTCAAGAAAGTGTTCCCCCTAACTGTGCACCGTTGCGAAGGTTCGTTGTTTCGAAGCACCACATGATGATCGGGTGTGATAGATTCTAACATTCGAATACAACGGGTGTTGTCGAGCCTAGCATGTACAGACATGGCCTCGGAACACATGCGAAACACTTAGGTTGACTTGACGAGCCTAGCATGTACAGACATGGCCTTGGAACACAAGAGACCGAAAGGTCGAACATGAGTCGTATAGTAGATGCGATCAACATGGAGATGTTCACCGATGATAACTAGTCCGTCTCACGTGATGATCGGACACGGCCTAGTTTGACTCGGATCATGTATCACTTAGATGACTAGAGGGATGTCTATCTGAGTGGGAGTTCAATAATCAGATGAACTTCATTATCATGAACATAGTCAAAAGGCCTTTGCAAATTATGTCATAGCTTGCGCTTTAGTTCTACTGGTTGAGATATGTTCCTAGAGAAAATTTAGTTGAAAGTTGGTCGTAGCAATTATGCGGACTGGGTCCGTAAACTGAGGATTGTCCTCATTGCTGCACAGAAGGCTTATGTCCTTAATGCACCGCTCGGTGTGCTGAACCTCAGCGTCGTCTGTAGATGTTGCGAAACATCTGACATACACGTTTTGATGACTACGTGATAGTTCAGTGCGTAATGCTAACGGTTTAGAATTGTGGCACCAAAGACGTTTTGAAACGTCGCAGAACATATGAGATGTTCCGAAGACTGAAATTGGGATTTCAGACTAGTGCCCACGTCAAGAGGTATGAGACCTCTGACAAATTTCTTAAGCCTGCAAACTAAGGGAGAAAAGCTCAATCGTTGAGCATGTGCTCAGATTGTCTGAGTACCACAATCGCTTGAATCGAGTGGGAGTTAATCTCCCAGATGAGATAGTGATGGTTCTCCATAGTCACTGCCACCAAGCTAGTAGAGCTTCGTGATGAACTATAACATATCAGGGATAGTTATGATGATCCTTGAGCTATTCGCGATGTTTGACACCGTGAAAGTAGAAATCAAGAAGGAGCATCAATTGTTGATCACTAGTTTCTAGAAGGGCAAGGGCAAAAGGGATACCTCATGAAACAGCAAATCATTTGCTGCTGTAGTGAAGAATCCCAAGATTGAACCCAAACCCGAGACTAAGTGCTTCTGTAATGAGGGGAACGGTGACTGAAGCGGAACTACCCTAGATACTTGGTAGATGAGAAGGCATGCAAGGTCGACAGAAGTATATTGGATATACATTATATGAATGTGTACTTTACTAGTACTCCTAGCAGCACCAGGGTATTAGATACCGGTTCGGTTGCTAAGTGTTAGTAACTCAAAATAAAAGCTGCGGAATAAACGGAGACTAGCTAAAGGTGAGATGACGATATGTGTTGGAAGTGTTTCCAAGGTTGATGTGATCAAGCATCGCATGCTCGCTCTACTATCGAGATTTGGTGTTTGCGTTGAACATGATTGGATTATGTTTATCGCAATACGGTTATTCATTTAAGGATAATAATGGTTACTCTGTTTATTTGAATAATACCTTCAATGGTCTTGCACCTAAAATGAATCTCGATCGTAGTGATACACATGTTCGTGCCAAAAGATATAAAATAGTAATGATAGTACCACATACTTGTGGCACTGCCATTTGAGTCATATTGGTATAGAACGCATGAAGAAGCTCCATGTAGATGGATCTTTGGACTCACTCGTTTTTGAAAAGAATGAGACATGCGAACCATGTCTATTGGTATATATGCATGAAGAAACTCCATGCAGATGGATCGTTTGGACTCACTTGATTTTGAATCACTTGGGACATGCAAATCATACCACATGGGCAAGATGACTGAAAGGCCTCGTTTTCAGTAAGATGGAACAAGAGAGCAACTTATTGGGAGTAATACATTTTGATGTATGCAGTCCAATGAGTGCTGAGGCATGCAGTGAATATCGTTATGTTCTTACTTCACAGATGATTTGAGTAGATGCCGAGTGTATTTACTTGATAAAACACAAGTCTGAATTATTGAAAGGTTCAAGTAATTTCAGAGTGAAGTTGAAGATCGTCGTGACAAGAGGATAAAATGTCTGTGATATGATCATAGAGATGAGTATCTGAGTTACGAGTTTGGCACACAATTAAGACATTGTGGAAAGTGTTTCACAATTAATACCGCCTGGAACACCATAGTGTGATGGTGTGTCCGGACATCATAGCTGCACCCTATTGGATATGGTGCATACCATGATGTCTCTTATCGAATTACCACTATCGTTTATGGGTTAGGCATTAGAGACAACCGCATTCACTTTAAATAAGGCACCACGCAATTCCGTTGAGACGACACCGTTTAGAGAAACCTAAGTTGTCGTTTCTTAAAAGTTTGGGGCTGCGATGCTTATGTGAAAAAGTTTCAGGCTAATAAGCTCGAACCCAAAGCGGATAAATGCATCTTCATAGAATACCCAAAACAGTTGGATATACCTCCTATTTCAGATCTGGAAGCAAAAGTAATTGCTTCTAGAAACGAGTCCTTTCTCGAGGAAAAGTTTCTCTCAAAAGAATTGAGTGGGAGGATGGTGGAGACTTGATAAGGTTATTGAACCGTCACTTCAACTAGTGTGTAGCAGGGCACTGGAAGTTGTTCCTGTGGCACCTACACCAATTGAAGTGGAAGCTTATGATAGTGATCATGAAACTTCGGATCAAGTCACTACCAAACCTCGTAGGACGACGAGGATGCGTGCTACTTCAGAGTGGTACGTAATCCTGTCTTAGATATCATGTTGTTAGACAATAATGAACCTACGAGCTATGGAGAAGCGATGGTGGGCCCATATTCCGACAAATGGTTAGAAGCCATGAAATCCGAGATAGGATCCATGTATCAGAACAAAGCATGGACTTTGGTGAACTTGCCCGATGATCGGCAAGCCATTGAGATAAATGGATCTTTAAGAAGAAGACGGACATGGACGGTAATGTTACCGTCTATGAAGCTCGACTTGTGGCAAAGAGTATTTTCACAAGTTCAAGGAGTTGACTACGATGAGATTTTCTCATTCGTAGCGATGCTTAAGTCCGTCGGAATCATGTTAGCATTAGCTGCATTTATGAAATCTGGCAGATGGATGTCAAAAACAAGTTTCCTTACCAGTTTTCGTAAGGAAAGGGTGTATGTGATACAATCAGGAAGGTTTTGTCGATCCTAAGGATGCTAAAAGGTATGCTAGCTCCAGCGATCCTTCCATGGACTAGAGCAAGCATCTCGGAGTCAGAATATATGCTTTGATGGAGAATGTTGGAAATATGCCCTAGAGGCAATAATAAATAGGTTATTATTATATTTCCTTGTTCATGATAATAGTTTATTATCCATGCTAGAATTGTATTGATAGGAAACTCAGATACATGTGTGGATACATAGACAACACCATGTCCCTAGTAAGCCTCTAGTTGACTAGCTCGTTGATCAATAGATGGTTACGGTTTCCTGACCATGGACATTGGATGTCGTTGATAACGGGATCACATCATTAGGAGAATGATGTGATGGACAAGACCCAATCCTAAGCCTAGCACAAGATCGTGTAGTTCGTTTGCTCAGAGCTTTTCTAATGTCAAGTATCATTTCCTTAGACCATGAGATTGTGCAACTCCCGGATACCGTAGGAATGCTTTGGGTGTACCAAACGTCACAACGTAACTGGGTGGCTATAAAGGTGCACTACAGGTATCTCCGAAAGTGTCTGTTGGGTTGGCACGAATCGAGACTGGGATTTGTCACTCCGTGTAAACGGAGAGGTATCTCTGGGCCCACTCGGTAGGACATCATCATAATGTGCACAATGTGACCAAGGAGTTGATCACGGGATGATGTGAGTTACGGAACGAGTAAAGAGACTTGCCGGTAACGAGATTGAACAAGGTATTGGGATACCGACGATCGAATCTCGGGCAAGTAACATATCGATAGACAAAGGGAATTGTATACGGGATTGATTGAATCTCCAACATCGTGGTTCATCCGATGAGATCATCGTGGAACATGTGGGAGCCAACATGGGTATCCAGATCCCGCTGTTGGTTATTGACCGGAGAACGTCTCGGTCATGTCTGCATGGTTCCCGAACCCGTAGGGTCTACACACTTAAGGTTCGATGACGCTAGGGTTATAGGGAAAGTATGTACGTGGTTACCGAATGTTGTTTGGAGTCCCGGATGAGATCCTGGACGTCACGAGGTGTTCCGGAATGGTCCGTAGGTAAAGATTTATATATGGGAAGTCCTGTTTTGGTCACCGGAAAAGTTTCGGGTGTTATCGGTAATGTACCGGGACCACCGGGAGGGTCCCGGGGGTCCACCAAGTGGGGCCACCAGCCCCATAAGGCTGCGTGGGCCAAGTGTGGGAGGGGACCAGCCCCAGGTGGGCTGGTGCGCCCCCCCACCAAGGCCCAAGGCGCATGGGAGAGTGGGGGGGGCAAACCCTAGGTCCAGATGGGCCTTAGGGTCCATCTAGTGGGGCGCCCCCCCTCCTCCCCTTGGCCGCCCCCTTGATGGGATCTAGGGCTGGCCGCCAGCCCTTGGGGTGGAAACCCTAGAGGGGGGCGCAGCCCCCTCCCCCCCTATATATAGTTGAGGTTTGGGCTGCCCAAGACACACGAGAACGTCTCTCTTTCGGCGCAACCCTACCCTCTCCCTCCTCCTCCTCTCCCGCGGTGCTTGGCGAAGCCCTGCGGGATTGCCACGCTCCTCCATCACCACCACGCCATCGTGCTGCTGCTGGATGGAGTCTTCCCCAACCTCTCCCTCTCTCCTTGCTGGATCAAGGCGTGGGAGACGTCACCGGGCTGCACGTGTGTTGAACGCGGAGGCGCCGTGGTTCGGCGCTTAGATCGGAATCAACCGCGATCTGAATCGCTACGAGTACGACTCCCTCATCCACGTTCTTGCAACGCTTCCGCATCGCGATCTACAATGGTATGTAGATGCACTCCCCTTCCCTTCGTTGCTAGATTACTCCATAGATTGATCTTGGTGATGCGTAGAAAATTTTGAATTTCTGCTACGTTCCCCAACAGGATGTCCATCCAACGGATATCGTGCTTCTTCTTCAATCTCGGATATTCTAGCTTCAGCTGCCCAAAAAATGATTCCTCCCCCTGACATCTGGGGCGCACCGTTTCGGAGGCTGACCTGTGGGCCTACTAAGTTGATGCGTACCAAGAGCTTTGTCAACTTAGTAAATATAAACGATTATAGCTGCAGTGACTGTACGATGTCCATCCAACTGCCGTCGTGATTCTTCAACCTCTGGTCTTCTTGCTCCAGCCGCCCAAAGCAGCGCCGGTCGTGCCGCCTGCTCCTGCCTCCCGTGGCCGGTTGTGCTGCCGTGGAGGCCTCACCGCCGTACCACTCCTGCCGCTGGCCAGGCCCTGCAGCGACGGCAGCCTCACACCACAGCGAAACCGGTGAACCCTCGTACTCCTCTCCGCGTGGGCATCCACTGCCGCGTCTTCCCCGGCTCCGCGTCATCCCCTTCCTAGGCCTCGCCGTCATCCATCGCCTTGGTGCTCTCGGCGCGGCCTGGTCAATGTGGTCAACGAACGACTTCCATTGGAAGAGTACTGCACGTGGAGAGGCTGACAGTTGGGTCCACGGTCGCAGCAAGGAAGTGCCTCCTTATTACGCGCAAAATAATGATTCCTCCACCTGACAGCAGGGACCCATCGGACGGGCCACCGTATTTCGCGAAAAAAACGTCCCCCCTGACTGCTGGGACCCACCAGCTACATCTTCTCAAGCAAGGAAGTGCGTCCATATTACGGGCAAAAAAAAATGATCCCCCCTGACTGCTGGGACCCAACAGCTACATCTTCGCATGCAAGGAAGTGCCTGACAGTCGGGACCCACCTGGTCGAAGCGTACGTAGCGTTGTCATTCTGGTCGATCGGTCTGTCTGCAGGCTGCAGCGATGAATGGTGGCCATGTAAGGAAGGGCACGTGTCGTAGTAGAGGCACGCACGTGTCGTAGTAGAGGTGCACACATAGCATGTCCACGTACGTACAGCCAGGGTGCAAGAAAGAAAATACGGCCACGTATGTACATACGGGCGGGGTCTCGAACGCCTACTCGCGCATACGTACATCCATGGCTCGTGTACATGGCTGGGTCGGAACGGAGAAACTGCGTCATCGTCGTGTTCATGGGGAGGCAACGGAATGCGTCGTGTTCATTGGGAGGCAACGGAACACGTGTTGTTCGTCGGGAGCCAACCGGCTTGGACGGAACAAGCGATGGAAACGAGGCCTGGCATACCGCAGAATGGAGGAAACGGCCTTGTGTTCGACCGGCCTCGTTCGAAACAGGATCCTGTTCATCGGGAGGGGTCTGGCGTACCACAAAATGGAGGAAATGAACTTCTCTTGGTCGAAACGGAGTCCTGTTGATCGGGAGGGGTGTGGCGTACCGCGAAACGGAGGAAATGGACTTGTGTTGGAGCGCTACGGTCGAAACCGGGGTCATGTTCATCGGGAGGGGTGTGGTGTACCGCAAAATGGGACTCCACGGGACACTGTTCATCTCCACCGCCGACCTCCTCCAGCCTCCACGGGCTACTGTTCATCCACTGTCGACCTCCTCCAGCCTCCACCTGCGACTGTTCATCCACGGGCTCCAGTTCATCCAGCCTCCACCACGCGCTCCTCCACCGGCTATTGTTCAACCAGCCCTCTCCACGGGGTCCTGTTCAACCACCCCTCCACGGGCTACTGTTCATCCAGCCCTCCACCGGCTACTATTCAACCAGCCCTCCACGGGGTCGTCCTGTTCATCCAGCCCTCCATGGGATCCTATTCATCCACCCCCAACCGGCTCGATTGGGGTCCTGTTCATCCAGCGGCAACGGCCTCTACTACCACGTGGTCCTGTTCATCCAACACCCCATCGGGAACTGTTCATCCAAACCCCCCAACAACGCTCCACTGTTCATCCAGGGAAGGAGGCAGCAGGGTTCGATCGGCTTCAGTTAGCAGCAGTAGCGAAGGAATCACTCGGGTTCAGTTAACAGCAAGGGATCGATCCCTCGGGTTCAGTAACATAGCTAGTGCAATTGCTCAGGTTCAGTTAGAGCCCAGCGCCTCGCTCGGGTTTAGTTAGAGTGCAACGCCTCGCACACACGCGCGTACGTACGAGAGAAATGCGCATCGCTCGGCCTCCGACCACCCACCGTAACCGGGAACTCCCCCGATATTTTCCTCGCCCTTGCTTTTACCACGGTTTTTTCCGTCATGGACGGCCCAAAGAATGTCATGCAGCTGCGTCTCCAGCCCGCCCAGGATGAAAAGCCCATTTTCTGTCATGATTTTTTGTCATAGAAGTAGGATCCCACCACATCTATGATGATACCGGGTTTTGTCACAATTATCATCATAGAAGTGTCATAAGCATGACAGAAAAACTCATTCGGCCCAAAATGTCACGGATGTCTTTTTTTTTGTAGTGGCCCGCTGGCACCCGCCTGGCCTTGGTCGTCATGGCTTGCATCATCGAACCTCAGGTGAGGGCTCGTATAGAAATCTCCGCTCTTCAGGAGCCAGCCTAAGGAGGCCGCTCCTTCTGGAGGTCTTGGCGTCGTCCGCCTCGCGAGGGTCTTGTGTTGTTGGTGCTGAAGGTGGGCCGTACCAGGCCGTCGTTGGAGCCACGCCGTGGGCCACAGGCAGGCAAGTCTGGGTACCCCGGTTCCCAGAACGCCGATAGTAGCCCCTGGGCCCAAGGCGCGCTCGGACTTGGCTTCGACGCAAAGCCAAAGGGCAAGGGTGAAGAGCCGCGGGCCCCAACCGCCTGCGGCTTCGGTCGACGCGTGGCGCTTGATGGGACGTGGGCATCTCCGCTTCCCCATGCAGCCTCGGCAATCGTTCGACTTGACTAGAGCATGCTGCATGCAGAAAGATCATCATTACTAGGGATCGTGGAGGCCGGCGGTTGGACTCCATCTGGCTATAAATGGGGAGAGGGGCGAAGCCCCCTGCCCATCTCCATCTTCTTGCTGCTCGCTCTTTCTTCTTCCTTCTCGTCTCATCGTCTTGCCGAAGTGTTCATGGCGCCGACGAGGAGGTTCTCCGCCGCAAAAAAGGGGAAGGGCCCCAAGGAGGGGCCGGGTTCGCCACCGCCCAAGAGAGGTCGCGGACGCCCCCGCAAGTACTCCGCGACCCCGGCGGTGGCCCCTTGGGGGCGCGGGCACACCTCTTCAAGAGTAGGCATCACCTTAGGCAGCCACGACGGCGCTTCCTCTCGCGGTGGGAGCCGTCGTGGACGGGGCAGCTCCTGCGACGGGGGGAGGCGCGCTGTGGTTGCCCGGTCTCCTCGGTCGCGCTCCCACTCAGCGGATGCGTTCCCAGAGTTCGTCGTGTGGTCGGAGAGGCCCGCTGGCATCTGGCTCCCACTCCCACGCTTCTTCGAGGGTGCGCTACCGACCGCGGGGCTTGATGGCCTCTGGCTGCAGGCTGATGGCTGCTGCAGCAGGGCCTCATGGGTGGGGGTCGAAGTCTCCGCCGCGGGTAACGTGTCCTTGACCTGCGGTTGGCAGCCGTTTGCCTAAGCGCGGGGCCTAAGCAGGAGGTGCACCCTCCATTTCAGGTACGACAGCCTTGCGACCCTTTATGTGAGGGTGTTTGGGGAAGACGACCATCGTGCGGGGTGCTGCCCGGATGATGGCAGTAGCGACGATGAGCTCGCCCTTGACGATGGTCGCGACGACGACGGGGGTGAGCTTGCCCTTGGTGACGGCCGTGCTACCTCCAGTAGCGGTGGCTCCTCCTCCGGTGAGAGCACCAGCGACGGTAGCTACGATGAACCACCACGCCGCCGGGCCCCGATGAAGCAGGAGGAAGACTCGGACTGAACTTGGGCGCCGCTGGAGCCCGGCCTCGGGAGTTGCTGCAGTTGTGCGACCTGCTTTTGTTTTTTTTCCTTTCTCCTGCATTTGGAAAAAGTAGAGGGCCCTGCCGGGGTGTGTAATGAACCATGATGCTCGCGCCACTATGCTATGTTTGTTATTTTGATATTATAGCGTGATACCCGTGTTCCCACCAGGTATGATTAGGGTACTTACCCGTGTTCCCACCAGGTGCTTGCGGTTGACTCTTGCGTCGTGAGGGTGTGCCTTTCCAGGGGCATCTTCTGGAGCTTCCCTCTTGAGGACCCGAGGGTCGTTGAGCCTTAAGAGATGTCGTGTAGCTACAAGGTTAGAAAGCCTCATGAGGTGCCTCGTCCTACCTCTGACAAGCTCCTAAGCGTGGACTGGTTGTGGCTAGCGCACCACGTCGTGGTGCCTGGAGGCACGGACTTAAGAGGGCGCGCATGTCCATGAGCTCTTTCGAGGGCGTCTCGCGAGGATTAAGGGCGCCAAGCTGGGGCGGCAAGGCGTCGGTGAGGTGTGGTCGCGGGCGAGCCCAGGCGTGCACAACATACCTAGCCCCCGCGCGCGGGGTGCGCGACGGGCAACTGCCACTCCTCCTGAGACGCGGTTGGAAAGGCGAATAAAGACAGAAAGAGAAAATTTCCAAACCTAGCGAACGAAAAGCATGAAAGCTCCAAATTTCATTCAAGAAGTTGCAAACCAGCTATAGAAAGCAAGCAAAAGAACAGCCGCGTCCGGCACCTAGACTAGTCTTCTTGTCTTCCCACCAGCGCGGAGCATGGGGCCTCCACTAGGACGTGGGTGGGAGCCCCCGTGAGGCCCAGGGGCGGCGCTCAGGAGACTCCGGGGCGTGTACAACCCCAACTCATTATTATGTGAGAGTGTCACGAGCGGAGACCTTCAAAGGCGCGGGTCCTTGCTTCATGGGTAGAACTTCTGGAGGTGCTGGATGTTCCAGGCGTTCTGGATGGGGATCCCGTCCTGCGTCTCTAGGTGCGCGGCGCCAGGCCTGGAGACACGGGCGATCCTGAACGGGCCCTCCCACATGGGCGAGAGCTTGTGTATCCCGTCCCTGGAGAGCACCCACCTCAGGACGAGATCGCCCAGCTCGAGCATCCTGGAGTGGATGATGCGGCAGTGGTACTGCCGCAGTGCTTGCTGGTACCTCGCTGCTCGGAGCGAGGCTTGGTGGCGGCGTTCCTCCCCCAGCACGAGGTCCATCCCCCGCGAGGCGTCCTGGCGTTCCTCGTCAAACGGCAAGACCCACGCGGAGCGATGCCTGACCTTGTGAGGGAGAACCGCTTCAGCTCCATAGACCAGGAAGAATGGCATCTCGCCCGTCGGCTTGGCCGCGTGTGACGCCCCCGATTCAATCATACACTAATCATACATGCAAACGTGTACGATCAAGATCAGGGACTCATGGGAAGATATCACAACACAACTCTAAAATAAAATAAGTCATGCAAGCATCATAATACAAGCTAGGGGCCTTGAGGGATCGAATACAAGTGCTTGATCATAGACGAGTCAGCGGGAGCAATAATATCTGAGTACAGACATAAGTTAAACAAGTCTTCCTTAAGAAGGCTAGCACAAATTGGGATACAGATCAAAATAGGCACAGGCCTCCTGCCTGGGATCCTCCTAAACTACACCTGGACGCCGCCAGCGGCCTGCATGTAGTAGCAGGCACCTCCGGTGCAGTAGGAGTCGTCGTCGATGGTGGCATCAAGCTCCTGGGCTCCAGCATCTGGTTGCGACAACCAGGTAGAATGGAAAGGGGGAAAAGAGGGAGAAAAGCAACCGTGAGTACTCATCCAAAGTACTCGCAAGCAAGGATCTACACTACATATGTATGGTTATCTGTGTAAAGGGGCAATATCGGTGGACTGAGCTTCAGAATGCCAGAATAAGAGAGGGATAGCTAGTCCTGTCGAAGACTACGCTTTTGGCAGCCTCCATCTTGCAGCAAGTAGAAGAGAGTAGATGGTAAGTTCACCAAGTATCATCGCATAGCATAATCCTACCCGGCGATCCTCCCCTCGTTGCCCTGTGTGAGAGCGATCACCGGGTTATATCTGGCACTTGGAAGGGTGTGTTTTATTAAGTATCCGGTTCTAGTTGTCATAAGGTCAAGGTACAACTCCAAGTCGCCCTGTTACCGAAGATCACGGCTATTCGAATAGACAAAACTTCCCTGCAAGGGTGCACCACATTACCCAACACGCTCGATCCCCTTTGGCCGGACACACTTTTCTGGGTCATGCCCGGCCTCGTAAGATCAACACATCGCAGCCCCACCTAGGCACAACAGAGAGGTCAGCACACCAGTCTAAATCCTATGCGCGCAGGGTCTGGGCCCATCGCCCATTGCACACCTGCATGTTGCGTGGGCGGCCGGAGAGCAGACCTAGAAACCTCCATTTCAAAGGAAGTTGCGTTACACGGTCCAACCCGACGAGTGCTGCTCAGTCACTGACGTCACGAAGGCTTCGGCTTATACCACGACGTCGAGTGCCCATAACTGTTCCCGCGTAGTTGGTTAGTGCGTATAGGCCAGTGGCCAGACTTAGATCAAATACCAAGATCTCGTTAAGCGTGTTAATTGAAGTATCCGCAAACGCCGACCAGGGCTAGGCCCACCTCTCTCCTAGGTGGTCTCAACCTGCCCTGTCACTCCGCCACAAGTAACAGTCGGGGGCCGTCGGGAACCCAGGCCCACCTCTACCGGGATGGAGCCACCTGCCCCTTTAGCCCCCATCTCCGAACAGTATCATAAGTAATGTAGCAGTATAAAGTATATAGCATATGCCTGTGATCACCTCCCGAGTGATCATGGCCCAGTAGTATAGCATGGCAGACGGACAAGGATGTAGGGCCACTAATGGAATACTAGCATCCTATACTAAGTATTTAGGATTGCAGGTAAGGGTAACATCTGTAGCAACAATGACAGGCTATGCAGTAGAATAGGATTAATCGAAAGCAGTAACATGCTACACTACTCTAATGCAAGCAGTAGAGAGAAGGAATAGGCGATATCTGGTGATCAGGGGGGGCTTGCCTGGTTGCTCTGGCAAGGAGGGATCATCTTCGATGTAGTCGAACACACGAACATCGGCAGCGGTATCGGAGTCTACCGGAAAGAAGTAACGGAGGGGAACACAAGAAATAACAGAGCAATCAAATGTAGCACAAAGCAAGACGCGGCAATACGTTGTGCTAGGGGTTACCTATCGCAGGGATAGGTGATACCGGCGAAAGGGGAAACATCCGGGAAAGTATTCC
This sequence comes from Aegilops tauschii subsp. strangulata, assembly GCF_002575655.3. Taxonomy (NCBI): domain Eukaryota; kingdom Viridiplantae; phylum Streptophyta; class Magnoliopsida; order Poales; family Poaceae; genus Aegilops; species Aegilops tauschii. The sequence goes on along the minus strand of NC_053039.3, from coordinate 71,189,054 downwards.
CGGCGTTTGGCATAATCGGACAAACGAACCGGAGGGGGAAGGTTGCAGGTTTTCTATGTTAGGGATGCGCGGCCGGTGAACGGGCTGCGTAACCGGATTCGTCTTGTCGTTCTGAGCAACTTTCATGTACAAAGTATTTTCATCCGAGCTACGGATTATTTTATATTATTTTTCCAAGTTTTAAACCATTTTCTAAATTTTTTTAATTATTTTAAATCAACATTATCCAAAATAGTGTAAGCTGACGTCATCATGATGTCAGCATGACGTCAGCAGTCAACAGGGTGTTGACTGGGTCAAACTGATGAGAGGGTCCCGCATGTGATTGACTGATTAATTAACTAACAGTTAATTAGATTAAATAGTGATTAGAGTAATCTAATTATGATTAACTAAATTAATTAATTGGTTAATTAATTAATATTTGTATTTATTTATTTAATTTATTTATTTTTTAACGTTCTCGGGTGGGGCCCCTTTGTCATAGGCCCATATGGGCCAATCGGGCGATGGGCGTCGGGCGCAGCCCGAACGGGCGTTGGCCCGTGGGTGTGCACCTGACTGGGCGCCGCGGGGCGGTTGGCGGGCGCCGGCGCGCCGGCGGGTGTGTCCGGCGGCGGGTCGGCGGACGAGCAGCAGCAGTGGCAGCAGTGGAGCGGGGCGCGGGCGTGCGGTCGTGCCGCGACAGCGGAGGGCGGAGCCGAGACAGCCACGGCGCGACGGGGCAGAGGCTGGCGGCGCGGCTGGGTGGCGCAGGCAAGGCAGCGGGATGCAGGGAAGGCGAGGCGCAGCGACAGCGAGCGGTGCAGGCGAGGCGCGTCGGCACGGGGTGACGGTCGCGGCCAGACGGAGCGGCGCGCGGCCAGGGCGCGGCCCGACCGCGGTGAGCGCGCGCGAGGGGGTTGTGGGCGAGCGCACGGGAGCGGAGTGTCCGCGGCAATCGCGACCAGCATGGTGCGGGGAAGAGGAGAAGATGGGGGCCTCACCGGGGGTTCGTAGGGACGGGGCAGTGCGGCGCGGGGAGGACGACGGTGACGAGGTCAACGACGAAGAGGGGACGACGGCGATGGCGTCCGGCGAGGAGACGAGGAGGAGGTCGGCGACACGCCTCCGTGCGGTGGGGATCGGCGTCGGGGTTGAGGGCGTGGCGCAGGAACGGCGGCTTCGGCACGGGGTGAGGAGGAGGCCGAGGCACGCGGGGCGATGGCGATGCTGCGATGCGGAGGTGGCGGTCCTCAGGCGCAGCGCGCCGGGTGGAGGCGGCAGGCGACGACGCGGTCGTGGGGAGGGGGGAAGGGCGTCGCTCCCCCGATCCAGAAACGGGGCGGGGAGAGGGAGGAGTGGGGGAGAGTGGGGTGGTTAGGGTTTCTGGGAAGTGGGGGTAGGTGTAGTGGGGGGGGGGAGGGGCTGCTGGGCCTTTGCCCAGTTGGGCTGGCCAGCTTGGGCCACGGTTGGCCCAGTGGGGGTTTTTAGTTTTTTTCTTCTGTTTTATTTTATTTCTTTTCTTTTTATTTTCTTTTTACTGTTTTCTCTAATTTGCAATATACCTTAGTTTTAGTAAAATATCAAAGTTGTACCTAATTTAGTATATGTAAATATGCCACAACCACATTTAACTTGGCACATAAAGTAAAATAGTTTGTGATGGTTTATTCTTATAAAAGCTTTTAAATAATTGTTTGTGCTACTGTTTTGTTCATTTTAGAGTATTTAAATACTTTATAAAAGTGTGATTTCTCCACCACAATTACCTATGCATTATTTGGTTCACTCCGAACATTTTAGTTTCAATATCCGAAAACTTTTATTGTTTGCTTGATTTTGGATTTGAATTTGAATTGGTTTCGAACTAACGTGAGATTGGCAACAGTAATCAAAGTGACGTGGCATCATTAGTAGAGAATTACTGTAGCTTAATTATCCTAACGTCACAATTTTCCTCCACTACAAGAAATCTCGTCCCGAGATTTAAGAGGTAGAGAAGGGGGGAAGGTCTAGTTACGAAATTCAAATGGGTCTTCTCGGCCTTGGTTGCTCTTCTCGAAGAGGTCGATCCATTACATTGACGTCTTCATTTCTCTGCTTCAGGTCATCATGTTGAAGTCGTCCTTTTCTTTGGGAACTACAACGTACTTACGAGTCGGTAAGGGGCAGCTCGGCTATGACAGAATGCTTATGACGGAAACAAACTGGGGTTAACCTGTGAATGAGCATAAGAGTATCTCTCGAGTTGAACATATAAAATACATCGAGAATAAGGTACGAAGGTACAATAAGAGGTTCCAAGCGGATAGATAGTTGCTCGAAGTCTAAACCAGAGTGAGAAAGGGGTTCAGAGCAGCGAGAGTAAGTATTGCGTCTGATACCAGAATAGAGCACTAGGAAGGTGGCCCGTGAATTAAATACGAAGCCAAGCATGAGGAATAACCATTAGAAACAGGGTTGTACAGGAGAGTCAGGCTTTGATCCTGTGGAACTGTGGGTTATGGGCCCACCATGTGGGTTAAAAGTAGGAAGGGCGGAGATGTCTTGCGTGATCATGTAAGCAAGGCATGTCAGAGGATAGCCTGCCATTTATGTCGCTAACAACATCGGTACCAAGGGCGAGGGACGAAGAGAACCATTTTCCTGCTCGTCAAAACGAGGCGGAACCAATAGGCAAAGTTCTCGTCCGTCGGTGGTTACCGGAATATCATCAACAATAGTAAGAGGGTCTTACTGACCGAGTTGTACACCACGGTGTTTACATAAGCAGGGAGATATTATTGCTTATGCCATATAGATCACAGAAAGGTTAAGCAAAACAATGGAAAGGAAATTATGTTTATCAGATTAAACAAAACAATGGAAGGGAAAATGTGTATAAACACATATTTCAGGGGTATATCCTTCCCAAGGACAAGCCGAGCATGATACCCATGACAGGATATAATTGTAGAAAACCCTTTAAGAAAGGGGAGAGAAATCTCATGACATTACCCATACAACAATGTTTGGATAATTTGATTAAGAAAATTTAGCATTGTGCTTCAAGTGTTCTTATTGATGATAGGAGTACCACATACATGCTTTGAGATAGCATTGACATGTTCTTCAAGCAAAGGTCAGACTTCGGATACACGAAGGATCCATCAGGATAAACTTATTAAACAAGGCATTCAATTTCCTCATGGAAAATGGTTAACCTTGTCAAAAAGGAAACTATAACAATAGGTCCTCCAGCCAGGTGTGCTATGCATGACATCACCTTACCAGGTCATATAAAGACCAATGTTATAACTCTTGAAAATATGTTCCAACCATCATATCTACCGAGATTCAGATCTGATTGGTGTCAGGATACCTCAGACTCAGGATCCTGAGATAAAAAGGTGCGACACGAATTGACGAGAAGACATCATAAGATTCTCGGGAAATGAACCATGGAAGCGAGTTCTGAAACAAGAGTTCATCAGTAAACCAAGGAGAGGATGAGGAGGTGGTTGATGTACTCAGCGACAAATCATCGAGATTTCCACAATTATGTGAACATGGAGATAACATTTGTCAGACCAAAGGATGTAATGATGTATGTTTGAGGAAAAACATCCATAGTTAAACATTGGTTCAAAGGTGCACTTGAAATACGGGCTGGGTTACACGACCAACGTCAAAATGGCGATTTAGCAACCAGCACACCAAATTGGAATTATTGTCCATTAACTCTGAAGCAATAGGGTTGCTAGAGATATTAAATCCTCACAACAGAGTTCACTCAACACGGGGGCCAAGAAAGGAATGGTGATGGCGAGAAGCATCACTGCATGAAGAACTTCTTAAGAGGTGGTGAAACTCTCACAACATCCTTGACAAAAGGCAGTAATACTTCAAGGTAGATCATTATACAAGCTAGATAGCAAGTTGCATCCAAAACAAGAACAAGTTTGTGATGAAAGGAAGGTAAGGATGTTGTCGATGGTAACTCAAATTACCAAGGGACGAGCATGACACTTACCATCATGAATTCGATTAATATCCTGGAAGGAGTCAAAATGTTGATGATGATCACGTCAAATTTTGCCGAGAGGCTCCACGAAGATGTAATAGATTGGTGATGACATCAAGTCAAAGGAATGATGAAGCGAAAGGTTAATGGAACCAAGGGTACGACACAAACTCCAAACAAAGCTCGTTGTCCAAAGCGAAATGATATGATGAGGAAGATCGACGTAAGCTTAGCTCAGCATCAAAAACTGTGCTCCGGAAAGAAGGACCACGTGGCACAGTTAAAATTGTGCACGATAATGATATAGCCGATCAGGCTTGGGATGACTTGAAGGATTATTAAACTCGTAAGCAACGAAAAATACTTAGAGTTATTGAATCAGAGTGCGGACTCGATTCACTATTTGGAGTTCTCGGTTGACGACAGCCCAAAACCCAGGAAAATTGGAATCAGAACAGTTGATAAAGAACCCTTTCCATGATATTCCCGAGATACCAGAGTGTAATACTCGACGGTAGATCAAGGTAGAGGTTGGACTGGTGTATTGACTTGCAAAAGACAAGTGCTTTAACTTGTCCGAGAAATGGGATCAAAGAGAAAATATGGTCGGAACCAGGATTGCATAGGATCAGTTCACAGATACCAGATGATATTATATCAACAAAATAGTTATTATTACAAGAAGCTTCTATGGTAGGATCTACATCGTGTCCATGGGCATGAACACAAAGTTCAATGTCGCCTCCCACTTCTTCAATGTATAACCTTCCATTCACCTCTCAGTTTTGAAGAAGTTGTAGTGTTGAAATTTTATCTAGCAAAACACCAGAAGAGTATGACTCGTGAAAACTTTCGAGTTCACACATATTAAGGAAGGCATAGGTTCAACCCGTCAGGGTATCGCGGAAACATATACCACAAGCTTCAATAGTAAATACCACCAGCTCGAAAATAGAGCATGGTTGAGAAACAGAGGATACAATTTACCCAAGGCTTTATATATCCGTGGAAAGGCTCACAAGGTTATTTGAATATGAAGGACACTGTCGGATAATAATCCCACAAGAGGTCCGGTGGTCTACAACGGAGCTGATGTGAGTATCGGTACTCTATCAAAGGAAGAAGGAATGCAAGTGCATCGGATTATAGAAACAACTGACTAACTCAAAGCTTAAATGCAAAGGAATTATGAATTCCAAGACAAGGGATCAGAAGCAATGCTCTGATTAGGGATGGATAAGTTGAATAACCTTAGGGGTACAATCGATGGCAATTTGATTGGTCGAGATCCAGCTCATGTCTGGAATGACGTCTGAATTGGAAGGATAAATTCCAGGGAACAACTGATGATTGTGTGCATTCACACACAAGTTGAATCAAAAGGATCAGAATGACAATCACAAAGGTTTTTAAAGTAAATTGCTAGACCAAAAGAATTAACCGGAATGCAAGTATGCAAGAATTCCCAGAACAACAGGCTGTTGAGGATTTTCGAAAGATCAAATAGTATTTCGAAGTCTTTTGCGGAACACAAGAACAACTGGGAATGAGTGGATACTCGATAAGTGCGAGGAATTATCCGTATGGGTATTTCTGCGGCAAGGAACTACAATACAGTGGTTCAAGGGATTCTTAAGAGTCGGAGAACAATTCGATGCATCTTGTAATAACAAGAGAAACTCAGAGTAATTGTATGAACAACAAGTGTATGTCGTTATCCATATGGATATATCGGTAATAGGGAATTGAAAAGGCAGAGGGCACAAGGGTCTCGGGACTGATCGAAGAGTATCTTCAAAATCTTTTGGTGCAGTAGGCGATCATCTGTGATAAGGGGCTCTCCGGGAGAAGTAGTTACGAGAACCTAGAGTCAGATTTAGTAAAATCATTTAACCCGAATAGAAGAGAGATCAGAGTTCCAGAGTATAGGTGGAGGAATAAAAGATCCTAATACCACCCAATGGAGACGTGGGCCTGTAAGCCACACAGCCATGTTAGTAAAAGTTTTGGAATGTCTAGACTCGACTTCGACCAAGGAGTGTGGAAGGGGGATTCCTACAGGCAGTTGGCTCTGATACCAACTTGTGACGCCCCCGATTCAATCATACACTAATCATACACGCAAATGTGTACGATCAAGATCAGGGACTCACGGGAAGATATCACAACACAACTCCAAAATAAAATAAGTCATACAAGCATCATAATACAAGCCAGGGGCCTCGAGGGCTCGAATACAAGTGCTCGATCATAGACGAGTCAGCGGAATCAATAATAGCTGAGTATAGACATAAGTTAAACAAGTCTGCCTTAAGAAGGCTAGCACAAACTGGGAAACAGATCGAAAGAGGTGCAGGCCTCCTGCCTGGGATCCTCCTAAACTACTCCTGGACGTCGCCAGCGGCCTGCATGTAGTAGTAGGCACCTCCGGTGTAGTAGGAGTCGTCGTCGACGGTGGCATCAAGCTCCTGGGCTCTAGCATCTGGTTGCAACAACCAGGTAGAATGGAAAGGGGGAAAAGAGGGAGAAAAGCAACAATGAGTACTCATCCAAAGTACCCGCAAGCAAGGATCTACACTACATATGTATGGTTATCTGTGTAAAGGGGCAATATCGGTGGACTGAACTGCAGAATGCCAGAATAAGAGGGGGATAGCTAGTCCTGTCGAAGACTACGCTTCTGGTAGCCTCCATCTTGCAGCAAGTAGAAGAGAGTAGATGGTAAGTTCACCAAGTATCATCGCATAGCATAATCCTACCCGGCGATCCTCCCCTCGTTGCCCTGTGTGAGAGCGATCACCGGGTTATATCTGGCACTTGGAAGGGTGTGTTTTATTAAGTATCCGGTTCTAGTTGTCATAAGGTCAAGGTACAACTCCAAGTCGTCTTGTTACCGAAGATCACGGCTGTTCGAATAGATAAACTTCCCTGCAGGGGTGCACCACATTACCCAACACGCTCGATCCCCTTTGGCCGGACACACTTTTCTGGGTCATGCCCGGCCTCGGAAGATCAACACGTCGCAGCCCCACCTAGGCACAACAGAGAGGTCAGCACGCCGGTCTAAATCCTATGCGCGCAGGGGTCTGGGCCCATCGCCCATTGCACACCTGCATGTTGTGTGGGCGGCCGGAGAGCAGACCTAGCAACCTCCATTTCAAAGGAAGTTGCGTTACGCGGTCCAACCTGGCGCGCGCCGCTCAGTCGCTGATGTCACGAATGCTTCGGCTGATACCACGACGTCGAGTGCCCATAACTGTTCCCGCGTAGTTTGTTAGTGCATATAGGCCAGTGGCCAGACTCAGATCAAATACCAAGATCTCGTTAAGCGTGTTAATTGAAGTATCCGCTAACGCCGACCAGGGCCAGGCCCACCTCTCTCCTAGGTGGTCTCAACCTGCCCTGTCGCTCCGCCACAAGTAACAGTCGGGGGCCGTTGGGAACCCAGGCCCACCTCTACCGGGATGGAGCCACCTGCCCCTTCCGCCCCCATCTCCGAACAGTATCATAAGCAATGTAACAATATAAAGTATATAGCATATGCCCGTGATCACCTCCCAAGTGATCACGGCCCAGTAGTATTATAGCATGGCAGACGGACAAGGATGTAGGGCCACTAATGAAATACTAGCATCCTATACTAAGTATTTAGGATTGCATGTAAGGGTAACATCTGTAGCAACAATGACAGGCTATGCAGCAGAATAGGATTAACTGAAAGCAGTAACATGCTACACTACTCTAATGCAACCAGTAGAGAGAAGGAATAGGCGATATCTGGTGATCAAGGGGGGGGGGGCTTGCCTGGTTGCTCTGGCAAGGAGGGGTCATCTTCGATGTAGTCGAACACACGAACATCTACAGCGGTCTCGGAGTCTACCGGAAAGAAGTAACAGAGGGGTAACACAATAAATAACAAAGCAATCAAATGTAACACAAAGCAAGATGCGGCAATATGTTGTGCTAGGGGTGACCTATCGCAGGGATAGGTGATACCGGCGAAAGGGGAAACATCCGGGAAAGTATTCCCGGCGTTTGGCATAATCGGACAAACGAACCGGAGGGGGAAGGTTGCAGGTTTGCTATGTTAGGGATGCACAGCGGACGAACGGGCTATGTAACCGGATTCGTCTTGTCGTTTTGAGCAACTTTCATGTACAAAGTATTTTCATCCGAGCTACAGATTATTTTATATTAATTTTCAAAGTTTTAAAACATTTTCTAGAATTTATTTAATTATTTTAAATCAACATTATCCAGAATAGTGTAAGCGGACGTCATCATGATGTCAACATGACGTCAGCAGTCAACAGGGTGTTGACTGGGTCAAACTGACGAGAGGGTCTCGCATGTCATTGACTGATTAATTAACTAACAATTAATTAGATTAAGTAGTGATTAGAGTAATCTAATTATGATTAACTAAATTAATTAATTTGTTAATTAATTAATATTTGTATTTATTTATTTAATTTTTTTATCTTTTTTAACGTTCTGGGGCGGGGCCCCTTTGTCATAGGCCCATAGGGGCCAATCGGGCTATGGGCGTCGGGCGCAGCCCGAATGGGCGCTGGCCCGTGGGTGTGCACCCGACTGGGCGCCACGGGGCGGTTGGCGGGCGCCGGCGCGCCGACGGGTCGGCGGACGAGCAGCGGTAGCGGCAGCAGTGGAGCGGGGCGCGGGCGTGCGGTCGTGCCACGACAGCGGAGGGCGGAGCCGACACGGCCACGATGTGACGGGGCAGAGGCGGGCGGCGCAGCTGGGTGGCGCAGGCGAGGTAGCGGGATGCAGGGGAGGCGAGGCGCAGCGATACGGGGGAAACGGGGCGGTGGCGCGGCGAGCGAGCGGCGCAGGCGAGGCATGTCGGCACGGGGCGACGGGCGCGGCCAGACGGAGTGGCGCGGCCAAGGCACGGCCCGACCGCGGTGAGCATGCGCGAGGGGGTTGCGGGTGAGCGCACGGGAGCGGAGTGTCAGCGGCGACTGTGACCAGCGTGGTGCGGGGAAGAGGAAAAGATGGGGGCCTCACTGGGGTTTCGTAGGGACGGGGCTGTGGGCCGCGGGGAGGATGACAGTGACGAGGTCGACGACGAAGAGGGGACGGCGGCGATGGCGTCCGGCGAGGAGTCGAGGAGGAGGTCGGCGACGCGCCTCCGTGCGGTGGGGATCGGCGTCGGGGTTGAGGGCGCGGCGCAGGAACGGCGGCTTCGGCACGGGGTGAGGAGGAGGCCGAGGCACGCGGGGCGATGGCGATGCTGCAATGCGGAGGTGGCGGTCCTCAGGCGCGGCGCGCCGGGTGGAGGCGGCAGGCGACGACGCGGTCGTGGGGGGGGGGGAGGGGGTCGCTCCCCCGATCCAGAAACGGGGCGGGGAGAGGGAGGAGTGGGGGAGAGTGGGGTGGTTAGGGTTTCTGGGAAGTGGGGGTAGGTGTAGTGGGGGGAGGTGGCGGCTAGGACTTTACCCAGTTGGGCTGGCCAGCTTGGGCCACGGTTGGCCCAGTGGGGGTTTTTAGTTTTTTTCTTCTGTTTTATTTTATTTTATTTCTTTTTACTGTTTTCTCTAATTTCCAATATACCTTAGTTTTAGTAAAATATCAAAGTTGTACCTAATTTAGTATATGTAAATATGCCACAACCACATTTAACTTGGCCATAAAGTAAAATAGTTTGTGATGGTTTATTATTATAAAAGCTTTTAAATAATTGTTTTTGCTACTGTTTTGTTCATTTTAGAGTATTTAAATATTTTATAAAAGTGTGATTTCTCCACCACAATTACCTATGCATTATTTGGTTCACTCCGAACATTTTAGTTTCAATATCCAAAAACTTTTATTGTTTGCTTGATTTTGGATTTGAATTTGAATCGGTTTCGAACTAACGTGAGATTAGCAACAGTAATCAAAGTGACGTGGCATCATTAGTAGAGAATTACTGTAGCTTAATTATCCGGGCGTCACATCACGGTGGTGCGGATGGACCACAGCACGGACTGGAGCTCATCGAGCCAGCCCCTGCCGCATCCCTCGAGCTTCTTCTTGAAGGTCGTGTCCTTGAGGCCTCTCAGGACCTCTGCATTTGCGCGCTCAGCCTGGCCATTGCTCCGGGGGTGTGCCACCGAAGCGTAGCATATCTGCGTTCCAAGGTTAGCACAATATGTTTTGAAAAGGTTGCTGGTGAACTGTGAGCCATTGATGGTGATGATGCAGTTGGGGACCCCGAAACGGCTCACGAGGCCCTTGATGAACTTGACGGCCGAGCCAGCCGGGATGGTGCGGACGGCCTCTACCTCGGCCCACTTGGTGAACTTGTCAATGGCGACGTAGAGGTAGCGGTAGCCCCCGGGCGCTTGAGGGAACTGGCCCAAGATGTCCAGCCCTCAAACCACGAACCGCCATGAGAGCGGGATGGTCTGGAGGCCCTGAGCGGGCTGGTGGATCTGCTTGGCATGGAACTGACAGGCATCACAGGATCTTACCAGCTCGGTGGCATCTTTGAGCGCCGTGGGCCAGTAGAATCCGCTTCGGAACACCTTGCCCACGAGGGTGCGCGATGAAGAGTGATGTCCATAGTCCCCGCCATGTATGTCGGCCAACAGCTCGCATCCCTGCTCCCTGGAGATGCATCGTAGAGAAACATCGTTTGGCCGTTTTCAGTAGAGCTCACCGTCCTGGATGCAGTATACAGTGGCCTGGCAGGCCACACGCTCCGCGTCTTCCTCCTTCTCCGGCAAGGTGCCTTGGAGCAGGTATGCCTTGAATTCCTCAGTGCAGCACCCCTCCTGAGGCTCAAGCGCGAGGAGCAGGCGGGCTCCCGAGGTCGGGCCGCAAGTTGGGGTGCCTGAGAGGGGTGCTCGAGGGAGCTCCTCCTGAGGCGATGCTGGTCCCACAGCGGGGGGGGGGGGGGAGCTGCCGATGGCTTGAAGAGCCGCTCCTCAAAGACGCCAGGCTCCTGAGGGAGACGCCGAGACGCCCTCTTGGCGATGTCGTCTGCCTCCTTGTTCGTGTCGCGTGGCACGTGCTGCAATTCCAGGCCCAAGAATCGTTTCTCAATTTTGCGTACCTCCTCGAGGTATGCCTCCATGTGCTCGTCCTTCGGCTTGTATGCTTTGTTGGAGAAGTTAACGAGGAGCTGGGAGTCACCCCTGATGGTGAGGCACCTCACCCCAAACTGCTGCAGCCTTGAGGCCGACGATCAGGCCTTCGTATTCCGCAATGTTGTTGGAGACCTTCTCGCCTTGTTGGAAGCAGAGTTGCACGGCGTAGTAGAGCTTGTCCTGGGTGGGCGAGATGAGCATGGCTCCAGCCCCCGCGCCCTGGCGCATGAATGCGCCGTCGAAGTACATGACCCAACCATCCGGTGCTTCATTTCTGGGCGAGAGGGAATGGTCCTCGCCCATTCCTCGGTCGAGGACGTCAGTCCATTCCGCCATGAAGTACCTTGATGATCCTGGTGGTGCTGAATTCCAACTGGAACGCCTGCAGTTCAATGTTCCATTCGGCGATCCTCCCCGTGGCATTAGGGCTCCGGAGCACCCTCTCTAGGGGGTAAGCTGAGACAACCTTGATGGGATGGCCTTGGAAGTAGTGGTGCAGCTTTCGAGATGCGACGAGGAGCGCGAGCAACAGCTTTTGCGGCATTGGGTAGCGCGCCCGTGCATCGTGCAACACCGTGCTGATGAAGTACACCGGGTGTTCGACGACGGGTAGAGGCATTGGCAGGGTCCTGTTTCTCCCGAGGCTGGGGGGCCTCGGGAGCCTTGTCATCTGCCGGAGCTGCCATGGCCTCGAGGACGCCATCCTCAGGAGCCCCATCGACCGGTGGGCCAGCCAAGGCCTGAGGAGTGTTGTCCTGAGGCCACGACGCCTCAACCGGGTGCGAGGTGTGGCCCCGCGAGCCCTTGGTCGGGCGCTCCTCGCGGACCGCCACCAGCGCTGCGCTGACAGAGTGAGGCGTGGTGGCCAGGTAGAGCACCAAAGGTTCGAGGGGGCGCGGTGCTACCATCACCGGCAGGCTGGTGAGGTACTTCTTGAGGTCTTGGAAGGCTGCGTCATCCTCCGGAGTTCACACGAACGGGGCCTTCTTTTTCATCAGCTTGAAGAAGGGGAGGGCGCGCTCCCCCAGCCTGGAGATGAAACGCCCGAGCAAGGTTAAGCAGCCCGCCAGTTTCTGCATCTCCTTGAGGGTTTGCGGCGGACTCATCCTTTCTATGGCCTTGACTTTCTCTGGGTTAGCCTCGATCCCTCTGTGTGACACCAGGAAGCCCATCAGCTTGCCAGACGGGACCCTGAACACACATTTCTCTAGGTTGAGCCACAGGTTTTCCTTGTGCAGGCTAGGGAAAGTCTCCTCCAGATCCTCTATAAGTGTTCTCGCCTCCCGAGATTTTACCACTATGTCGTCGACGTATGCCTCAACGTTCCTCTTGAGCTGCTGATCCAGGGCGATATGAATCAATCGTTGGAAGGTTGCTCCCACATTGCGCAGCCCAAGTGGCATGCAGGTGTAGCAGTACACCCCGCACAGGGTTAGAAAGGCCGTCTTCTCAATATCTTGCACCGCCATCTTGATTTGATGATAGCCTGAGAAGGCGTCCAAGAAGCATAGTAAATCGCACTCGGCGGTGGAATCGACGATCTAGTCAATGCGCAGAAGAGGGAAAGGGTCTTGAGGACAGGCCTTGTTGAGGTTGGTGAAATCAACACACATGCGCTCCTTGCCTCCCTTCTTGGGGACAATGACCGGGTTCGCCAACCAGTCTGGATGCCACACTTCCCGGATAACGTCAGCCTCTTGCAGCTTGCAAGTTTCTTAGACGATGAACAACTGCTTCTCCGTGGATTGCTGCCGTGCCTTCTGCTTCAGCAGGCGTGCGTTAGGGCACACCTTCATGTGGTGCTCTATTATCCCCCTTGGGATCCCGACAAGGTCCGTTGGCTCCCATGCGAACACGTCGTTGTTCGCGGGGAGGAAATTGATCAGGGCCTCTTCCTGGTCCGGGGGGAGGCCGGCGCCTATGGTGAAGGTAGGGCCCAGCTCCCCATCCTCGTCAATCGGAACTTGCTTTGTTTTGGCCCGATCTTGGGAGAACAACTACTTCTTCTTTGCTGGCGCGGCCCCTGGGCCCCTCGGGGCTCCCCCCTCGCTTGGCCGCGCAACCGCCGCGGCCCTGAGGGCGAGCTTGAGGGCCGTGAGCGCGTCCTTGGTGTCCCTCGCCACGGCGAGGACGCCGCTGCTTCTCGGCATCTTCATGAGATTCTAGCCAGGGTGGGTTGCCGCCATGAACTTGGCCAAGGCTGAGTACCCAAGAATGGCGTTGTACAGCAGGCCGATGCAGGCGATGTCGAAGTCGATGAGCTTGGTGTAGTAGTTGTCGCGGGTGCCGAAGGTGACGGGGAGGCAGATCTGCCCCAGGGGCAGGTGAAGCCATCAACGACCCCGGAGAAAGGCTCGGTGGGGCGGAGCGGGCCGTGGGGCACATGAAGCAGGTCGAATGCTTCCATGGAGAGGACTTTGAGGCCGGCTGCGCCGTCGATGAGGGTCCTGGTGACCGCTACATTGCAGATGGTGGGAGTGCAGAGCACCGGGAGCGCGCCGGCACCGGCCGTGGTCGCGGGGTGGTCCCTTGAGTCGAAGGTGAGGTCGGCCTTAGGCGCCACCCAGCCCGGAGGAGCTCCCCGCTGCACGTGGGCGGCGCCCATCTGGCGGAAAAACTGCTTGACATGGCGGTCCGAGGCCGGCGCCTGCGAACCGCCGAGGAGGGCCGCGACGACGTGGGGTGCTGGCGCTACAAAGCGCACGATGAAGAGGCCGCACAGCTCCTCCCAGGAGGCCACTAAAGACTTCGGCAAGCCCAGGAGCCAGACGCGCGACACACCCGTAAGGGCCATGGGTAGCCAATTCGCCATGGCCTTGTTGTCGTTGCCGGCCGCCCAAACAACCTCTGCATACGCCTGTAGAAACCCCGCCGGATCCGCTGCACCGTCGTATCAAGGCAGCAGCTCTGGCCTGAACTTGGGTGGCCACTGCACTCGCCGCAAAGCGGGGGTGAAAGCCTGGAGGCCCATGGCGCCTCCGAACGCACCCGTCGGTCCGGTCGGTGGAGCGGCGCCCGCCATGAGAGTCGAACGGCGCGGATGAGGTACAACTGGCGAGGAGGTGAATCTTCGACGCCCCCTACCTGGCGCGCCAAATGTCGAATTCGGGGCTCCGCAGACCCTAGATAGATTCGAACTCTGGGGTGCGTGCGAAGAACTCAACCTCCCCAATTTGCTAACTCGTCGATCTCATGGCCTAGCTCGATGAACTGGAAGGAAATGGGACACAATAGTTTACCCAGGTTTGGGCCACCTTGCGGTGTAAAACCCTACTCCTGCTTTGTGGTGGATTTTCCTCGAGGTGGTATGAGGATGAACTAGTACAGTGGTAGAACCACCTCAGGGGGTGTGTTCTTGTGCTGGTGTCGGTGTGGATGCTCTGAATGCGGATCTGTTGCCCCCCTCTATGGTGGTGGCTAGGCTATACTTATAGTGGCCTTGTTCCTCTTCCCCCAAAAACAAAGGCGGGAAGGGATCCAACAACGGCCAAATTCGAAGGGAGACAACTAGTACACCTATCCTGACGAAAGGTGGTCTGCACCTGCAAAGCTTCTGGTCGTGATGCCGTGGTGGGCTCGGTGATGACCTCCATCCTGCCGTCCTTGCGGTCTTGGTCTTGTAGCATGGAAATTGAAACCTTTGGTAGATGCCTCGGGACTCCGCGCCTGCGCTTGCCTCTTTAGCACCAAAGAGGAAACCCGCTGTACTGCGCCCGCTCGTGCCCGCCTGGCATTGGTCGTCATGGCTTGCGTCATCCGAACCTCGCGAGGTGAGGGCTCGCATAGAAATCTCCGCTCCTCAGGAGCCAGCCTAAGGAGGCCGCTCCTTCTGGAGGTCTTGGCGTCGTTCGCCTCGCGAGGATATTGTGTTGTTGGTGCTAAAGGTGGGCCGTACCAGGCCGTCATTGGAGCCATGCCATGGGCCACAGGCAGGCAAGTCTGGGTACCCCAGTTCCTAGAACACCGACAAGGCTCAACAACATCAGCACACGAGCACAGTGCCGAATTTTTATTAATAATAGTCAATAATCATGTAATTATGAGAATAGGAAAGGGTCTACCTAGGGGTGAGTGTATGCGCGTGTATATGAGTGCTTGCGTCTGTACTGTGTTCACAAAAATAAAATCTGAAAAATAGGAAGGACGTGAAAACAACGTCAACACCTGGACGCTATTGCGCACAATGTCGAGGGCTGGACGCCATTGCGGACAACGTCCCAGTTAATGGTTTGACCAACTGCTCTAAATAGATTAAACCGAGTCTTTTTCTCTAATGGACAGACGTCCTGTCGCCTTTAAACCCTAGTATGCATGGATTCGTCGCTCCTTGATACGTCTCCGTCGTATCTACTTCTCCAAACACTTTTGCCCTTGTTTTGGACTCTAACTTGCATGATTTGAATGGAAGTAACCCGGCCTGACGCTGTTTTCAGCAGAATTGCCATGGTGTTATTTTTGTGCAGAACTAAAAGTTCTCGGAATGACCTGAAACTTCACGGAGAATATTTTTGGAATTAATAAAAAATACTGGCGAAAGAATCAAGGCCAGGGGGCCCACACCCTGTCCACGAGGGTGGGGGCGCGCCCCCTGCCTCGTGGCCCCCCTGGTGCTCCACCGACCTCAACTCCAACTCCATATATTCACGTTCGGGGAGAAAAAATCAGAGAGAAGGATTCATCGCGTTTTACGATATAGAGCCGCCGCCATGCCCTAATCTCTCTCGAGAGGGCTGATCTGCAGTCCGTTCGGGGCTGCGGAGAGGGGAATCCGTCGCCATCGTCATCATCAACCTTCCTCCATCACCAATTTCATGATGCTCACCGCCGTGCGTGAGTAATTCCATCGTAGGCTTGCTGGACGGTGATGGGTTGGATGAGATTTACCATGTAATCGAGTTAGTTTTGTTAGGGTTGATCCCTAGTATCCACTATGTTCTGAGATTGATGTTGCTATGACTTTGCTATGCTTAATGCTTGTCACTAGGCCCCGAGTGCCATGATTTCAGATCTGAACCTATTATGTTTCCATGAATATATGTGAGTTCTTGATCCTATCTTGCAAGTCTATAGTCACCTATTATGTGTTATGATCCGTTAACCCCGAAGTGACAATAATCGGGATACTTACCGGTGATGACCGTAGTTGAGGAGTTCATGTATTCACTAAGTGTTAATGCTTTGGTCCGGTACTCTATTAAAAGGATGCCTTAATATACCTTAGTTTCCAATAGGACCCCGCTGCCACGGGAGGGTAGGACAAAAGATGTCATGCAAGTTCTTTTCAATAAGCATGTATGACTATATTCGGAATACATGCCTACATTACATTGATGAATTGGAGCTAGTTCTGTGTCACCCTATGTTATAACTATTACATGAGGAATCACATCCGGCATAATTCTCCATCACCGATCCAATGCCTACAAGCTTTTCACATATTGTTCTTTGCTTAGTTACTTTTCCGTTGCCACTGTTACAATTACTACTAAACTGCTACTATTACTTTTGCCACCGTTACCGTTACTTCCATACTACTTTGCTACTAAATACTTTGCTGCAGATACTCAGTTATCCAGGTGTGGTTGAATTGACAACTCAACTGCTAATACTTGAGAATATTCTTTGGCTCCCCTTGTGTCGAATCAATAAATTTGGGTTGAATACTCTACCCTCGAAAACTGTTGCGATCCCCTATACTTGTGGGTTATCAAGACTATTTTCTGGCGCCGTTGCCGGGGAGCATAGCTCTATTCTTTGAGTCACTTGGGATTTATATCTGCTGATCACTATGAGGAACTTGAAAGATGAGAAAACCAAAATTTATCCCTCAACTACGAGGGGAGGTAAGGAACTGCCATCTAGCTCTGCACTTGATTCACCTTCTGTTTTGAGTAAGCTTGCGACACCTAAACCTACTTCTTCTATTAATTCTGATGTGTCGCATGTTATTGATGATGCCACTTTTGCTATGCACGATACTTATGATGAAACTACTTCTATGCTTGATACTCCTGTGCCACTAGGTGAATTTCTTGATGAACAACTTGCTAGGGCTAGAGAGAATGAAATTATTGAAACTGATAATATTGACGAAAGTGATGATGAAGGCTCTCCCCCTAGATATGAATTGCTTATTGTGCCTGAGGGTTATGCTATGGATAAAGAAACTGCTAGAGACTTTCTTGCTTGCAATGATAGGAGTGATCTTAAGAAATTATTAGCTAAGCTGAAAGAAAATTCTCTGAATGCTAGAATGAAATATGACCCTGCTTTTGCTACTTCACCTATCTTTATTATTGATAAGGATTATGATTTCTCTGTTGATACTGAGATAATTACTTTGGTTGAATCTGATCCTTTCTATGGCTATGAATCTGAAACTGTTGTGGCACATCTTACTAAATTAAATGATATAGCTACCCTGTTCACTAATGATGAGAAAACTCGCTACTACTATATCCTTAAATTATTTCCGTTCTCATTAAAGGGTGATGCTAAGATATGGTTTAATTCTCTTGATCCTGGTTGTGTGCGTAGTCCCCAGGATATTATTTACTACTTCTCTGCTAAATATTTCCCCGCTCATAAGAAACAACGAGCTTTAAGGGAAATATATAATTTTGTGCAAATTGAGGAAGAGAGTCTCCCACAAGCTTGGGGGAGGCTTCTCCAATTACTTAATGCTTTGCCTGATCATCCTCTCAAGAAAAATGAAATACTTGATATCTTTTATAATGGACTAACTGATGCTTCCAGAGACCACCTGGATAGTTGTGCTGGTTGTGTTTTCAGGGAAAGAACAGTTGATCAAGCTGAATTGCTATTGAATAATATGTTGACTAATGAACATAATTGGACACTTCGTGAGCCAACTCCTAAGCCAACTCCGAAGAAAAGGGGTATTCTATTTCTCAGCCCTGAAGATATGCAAGAGGCAAAGAAAACTATGAAGGAAAAAGGTATTAAAGCTGAAGATGTTAAGAATTTACCTCCTATTGAAGAAATACATGGTCTTAATTTACCGCCTGTTGAAGAAATACATTGTCTTGATAACCCGACACAGGTAGTAAAGGTAAATTCTCTCTATAGATTCGATGAAGGTGACATCGCTCGTTATAAGTCTGCTAGCCAATGCTTAGATGAGTTTGATAATTTTATTGTCAAACAAGAAGACTTCAATGCTTATTTTCGTAGACAATTGAAACGCAATGCTTTTATGCTTGAACACTTGAGTGATTATATGGCTAGCATTAAAGGTGAACTTAAACTTATTAGTAAACATGCTTCTATGGTTACCACTCAAGTAGAACAAGTACTTAAAGCTCAAAATGATTTGCTCAATGAATTAAATTATAAGAAAAATGACTTTGCTGTTAGAGTTGCAACTAGAGGAGGTAAAGTGACTCAGGAACCCTTGTATCCTGAAGGCCACCCTAAGAGAATTGAGCAAGATTCTCAGAGAACTAATGTTGATGCACCTAGTCCTTCTAAAAGGAAGAAAAAGAAAAATGATAGGACTTTGCATGCTTCTAGTGAACCTGTTGTTGACACACCTGGGAATCCCAATGATATTTCTATTTCTGATGCTGAGACACAATCTGGTGATGAACATGAACCTAGTGATAATGTTAATTATGATGTTCATGTTGATGCTCAACCTAGTAATAACAATGATGTAGAAACTGAACCTGTTGTTGATCTTGATAACCCACAATCAAAGAATCAACGTTATGATAAGAGAGACTTCGTTGCTAGGAAGCACGGTAAAGAAAGAGAACCATGGGTTCAAAAACCCATGCCTTTTCCTCCTAAACCATCCAAGAAAAAGGATGATGAGGATTTTGAGCGCTTTGCTGAAATGATTAGACCTATCTTCTTGCGTATGCGTTTGACTGATGTGCTTAAAATGAATCCTTATGCTAAGTATATGAAAGAAATTGTTAAAAATAAGAGAAAGATACCGGAAGCTGAAATTTCCACCATGCTTGCTAATTATACTTTTAAGGGTGGAATACCAAAGAAACTTGGAGATCCAGGAGTACCAACTATACCATGCTCCATTAAAAGAAACTATGTTAGAACTGCTTTATGTGATCTTGGAGCTGGTGTTAGTGTTATGCCTCTCTCTTTATATCGTAGACTTGATTTGAATAAGTTGGCACCTACTGAAATATCTTTGCGAATGGCCGATAAATCATCTGATATACCTGTCGGTATTTGTGAGGATGTGCCTGTTGTAGTTGCAAACGTTACTATTTTAACGGACTTTGTTATTCTTGATATTCCCGAGGACGATAGTATGTCTATTATTCTCGGAAGACCCTTTTTGAATACTGCAGGGTCTGTTATTGATTGCAACAAAGGCAATGTCACTTTTCATGTTAATGGTAATGAGCATATGGTACACTTTCCGAGGAAACAACCTCAAGTCCACAGTATCAATTCTATTGGAAAAATTTCAACTATTGGAGGTTTTGAATTTCCTCTTCCTACTGTTAAGAAGAAATATGATATTCTTATTGTTGGGGATGTGCATATCCCCGTTGAGGTAACCTAGTGTTATTCAAAATTTCTCTGGTTCCATGTTATTCGGAATGAGTTTGTTAACAAGACTTGATCAACCTTGTTAGTGGATTCCTTTTGATAAGCATGAGATGGATGAAGTTAGAAGGCACAACCTTCTGTATTCTTCTTTTACTTTCTGTTATTTAGATTAAATAAAGCAAAAATAGCATTTTCTGTCTGTTTTCTGATTTATCCGTGCAATAATAAAAATACCCCGAAAATAAAAGTTCTCCAAATGCCCCGAAAATGAAATATGATTTTTTCTGGAATATTTGAGAATATCTAGCACTGAGAACACATCAGGGGGAGCAAGCACCTGGCCACGAGGGTCCAGGGCGCGCCCACCCCCTGGGTGCGCCCCCCTGCCTCGTGGGCCCATGGCGGTTCCCCTCCACTTATTCCAGCCACGACACACTCCTTCCTCCCAAAAAAATCACCAACTAGCTCAAGCACGAGTGTAGCTCATCTTGCTGCGATTTTCGATCTCCTTGCTCAAAGCTCCACTAACAAAACTACTTTGGGGGATTGTTCTTCGGTATGTGACTCCTCCAATGGTCCAATTAGTTTTTGTTCTAGTGCTTTATTCATTGCAAATTTTTGCTGCTTAGGTGACCCTGTTCTTGAGCTTGCATGTCAAATTTTTATGGTCCCAAGTAGTTCTAATGCATGATATAGTCTCTAGGCACTTGTGGGAGTAGTTGCTATCAATTTTGTTGAGTTTGGTTCACTTTTATTTCGAGTTACTAAAATTTTCAGAAATTTTTCAGAGGAAGAAATATGTCTAGGAAATTGTATCAAGGTGGTTCTTCAAGGAAGCAAGGACCCAGGCCCGCAATGCGTGAGTCGGACCATGAACTACCAAGAGAAGCTCAAGTGCGGCCTTGTGAATGGCCGTCAGACGATTTCTTGGTCCGAGCAGGAATTAAGGAGGAATTTGATGCATATGTGCGTAATGCTAAACTCGAGGGCTTCATGATAGATCAGTGTTCTCAGTATTATCACCTAACTGATTCCTTTGTGAGAAGGTTCAAATTTTCATCATCACGTAATTCTCACACTGTCCTATTTGATATCTATGGCAAATCTTATACTATGGACTTAGAGGATTTTAATACTGCTTGCAAACTTCCACAATGGGGTGGTGTTAGTGAACCTTGCAAATCTGAGTTTAGAGATTTTCTTGCTAGTATTATAGTGGGGGAATCTAGAGATGTAACACAAGCTACCATAGGGAGCATTCATTTTCTTGCTATACATTATTTTGCTCTCTTCATAGGTAGGTGCATAAATGGTAAGGATGAAGCATGTCACATGTGTGTCCCTGATCTTAGCGTTCTCAAGAGTGCTGTTTTAGGAGATAGAAAATATAACTTGGGGGCCATTGTTGCACGGAGGTTGCATAATAATGGTTTAAGTGGAGACTTGTTTGGTGGAATTTATGCAACCTGTGTGGCTAATTTCTTGGGATACCCATACATGAAAATGATATGGAATTGCCTCCCACTTATCTAGGATATGAGGCTATGGTTCGCCATCAGTTTATTGAGAGGAATGAACAACCTCTCCAATACCGACTAATGTTTGACAGGCGCCACATTTTCCATGTTGCTCTCCCTGCTCCTACTTTCTTTGACTATCAGACAAAAGGGAGATTTATTATAACCAGGGAGGAGGCGAACGAGTATAAGAGGAGGACGGAGACAGCTCGCCCCCAAGCGGCAGCTCATGAGGCAATAGCTGCAGCATCACAGTACAACCCCAACTACAACTTTGGATATCCGCCAGGCCAGCCATGGCCTTAGACAAACTTAGGCCAAAAGCCTAAGCTTGGGGTAGTACGTATTTCTCACCGACATTACATTCATGTTCACACACTCATGCTAGTTGTCGGTGCTCGTACTTTTTCATTGTAATATCCATGCTAGTTTATTTTCTTTTTCTCGCTTTCTTCTTGTGTGTTTGATAAACCTTAAGAAAGAAAAAATTAGTTGTAGCTTTTAGCTAGTTTACTTTCTATGCCTGTAGTAGTATCAATTAAAGAAAACTCAAAAAGATTTCATGTTCTTCTTTTGTTTTTTGGGAGCTTTCCCGTGTAAATAGTTTTATTTCTTTTCTTTTCTTTGGGAGTCGAGAAGAGAAGACCATAATGAAAATGTTGAAGTGGCTCTTATATGCATTATTGTTGATTTAACCAAGATCCCATATTATCTTGTCTTCTCCTTTGTATTGAATGCCTGCAGATTCCAGCTTAGTCCAATGCACGTGCACTATTATTATTATCCACATCGTTCGGTCGTGCAAGTGAAAGGCAATAATGACGATATATGATGGACTGATTGAGATGAGAGAAGCTGGTATGAACTCGACCTCTCTTGTTTTTGTAAATATGATTAGTTCATCATTCCTGATTCAGCCTATATGAATGAACATGTTTGCAATGACAATTAGAGATTATAGTTGCTTATTCCATGCTTAATTAGCTAGGATCTTATAATGGTTTACCTTGCGTGCCAACATGCTATTAAAATGGTTGTGATGTGGTATGATAGGGTGGTATCCTCCTTTGAACGATTCGAGTGACTCGACTTGGCACATGTTCACACATGTAGTTGAAACAAATCAACATAGCCTTCACGATATTTATGTTCATGGTGGATTATATCCTACTCATGCTTGCACTCAATGTTCATTAATTTTAATGCATGTTCATGACTGTTGTCGCTCTCTAGTTGGTCGCTTCCCAGTCTTTTCTAGCCTTCACTTGTACTAAGCGGGAATACTGTTTGTGCATCCACTTCCATAAACCCCAAAGTCATTCCATATGAGTCCACTATACCTTCCTATATGCAGTATCTACCTGCCGTTCCAAGTAAATTTGTAACTCTAAACCTTCAAATGAAATTCTGTTTTGCATGCTCGAATAGCTCATGTATCAACTAGGGTTGTCTGCATCTTCCATGCTAGGCGGGTTATTCTCAAGAGGAGTGGACTCCGCTCCTCACTCACGAGAAAATGGCTGGTGCCCGGGATGCCCAGTCCCATGCTCTAAGCAAATCAAATCGAAATAATTGCAAACAAAACTCCCCCGGGACTCTTGTTAGTTGGAGGCACTCGTTGTTTCGAGCCAGCCATGGATTGATGCTTGTTGGTGGAGGGGGAGTATAAACTTTACCATTCTGTTTGGGAACCGCCTATAATGTGTGTAGCATGGAAGATATCGAGATCTCTCGGTTGTTATGTTGACAATGAAAGTATGCCGCTCAAAATATTATTCATATCTACTTCAAAATCGAGCTCTGGCACCTCTACAAATCCCTGCTTCCCTCTGCGAAGGGCCTATCTATTTACTTTCATGTTGAGTCATCACCCTCTTATTAAAAAGCACCAGCTGGAGAGCACCGCTTTCATTTACATACATTACTATTAATTTATATTGAGTATGACTATGACTGGATCTCTTTTACCATGAATTGCAATGTTTAGTCAGTCCTTGATCTTCAAAGGTGCTCTACATTTATGTTTTGCGGTCTAAGAAAGGGCTAGCGAGATACCATCTTGTTATATCATATTATGATTGTTCTGAGAAAGTGTTGTCATCAGAGATTTATTATTATTGCTCGCTAGTTGATTATGCCATTGATATGAGTAAACATGAGACCTAAATGTTATTGTGAATATGGTTAGTTCATAATCTTTGCTGAAAACTTGAATGCTGGCTTTACATATTTACAACAACAAGAGCAAACAGAGTTTGTAAAAGTTTTTCTTTATCACTTTCAGTTTATCGACTGAATTGCTTGAGGACAAGCAAAGGTTTAAGCTTGGGGGAGTTGATACGTCTCCATCGTATCTACTTCTCCAAACACTTTTGCCCTTGTTTTGGACTCTAACTTGCATGATTTGAATGGAACTAACCCGGATTGACGTTGTTTTCACCAGAATTGCCATGGTGTTATTTTTGTGCAGAAATAAAAGTTCTCGGAATGACCTGAAACTTCACGGAGAATATTTTTGGAATTAAAAAAATACTGGCGAAAGAATCAAGGCCAGGGGGCCCAGACCTTGTCCATGAGGGTGGGGGCGCCCCCTGCCTCGTGGGGCCCCTGGTGCTCCACCGACCTCAACTCCAACTCCATATATTCACGTTCGGGGAGAAAAAAATCAGAGAGAAGGATTCATCGCGTTTTACGATACGGGGCCGCCGCCAAGCCCTAATCTCTCTTGGGAGGGCTGATCTGGAGTCCGTTCGGGGCTCCGGAGAGGGGAATCCATCGCCATCGTCATCACCAACCTTCCTCCATCACCAATTTCATGATGCTCACTGCCGTGCGTGAGTAATTCCCTCGTAGGCTTGCTGGACGGTGATGGGTTGGATGAGATTTACCATGTCATCGAGTTAGTTTTGTTAGGGTTTGATCCCTAGTATCCACTATGTTCTGAGATTGATGTTGCTATGACTTTGCTATGCTTAATGCTTGTCACTAGGGCCCGAGTGCCATGATTTCAGATCTGAACCTATTATGTTTCCATGAATATATGTGAGTGCTTGATGCTATCTTGCAAGTCTATAGTCACCTATTATGTGTTATGATCCGTTAACCCCGAAGTGACAATAATCGGGATACTTACCGGTGATGACCATAGTTTGAGGAGTTCATGTATTCACTAAGTGTCAATGCTTTGGTCCGGTACTCTATTAAAAGGAGGCCTTAATATCCCTTAGTTTCCAATAGGACCCCGCTGCCACGGGAGGGTAGGACAAAAGATGTCATGCAAGTTCTTTTCAATAAGCACGTATGACTATATTCGGAATACATGCCTACATTACATTGATGAATTGGAGCTAGTTCTGTGTCACCCTATGTTATAACTATTACATGAGGAATCACATCCGGCATAATTCTCCATCACCGATCCAATGCCTATGAGCTTTTCACATATTGTTCTTTGCTTAGTTACTTTTCCGTTGCCACGATTACAATTACTACTAAACTGCTACTGTTACTTTTGCCACCGTTACCATTACTTCCATACTACTTTGCTACTAAATACTTTGCTGCAGATACTCAGCTATCCAGGTGTGGTTGAATTGACAACTCAACTGCTAATACTTGAGAATATTCTCTGGCTCCCCTTGTGTCGAATCAATAAATTTGGGTTGAATACTCTACCCTCGAAAACTGTTGCGATCCCCTATACTTGTGGGTTATCACTCCTCAACCTCGCCATGTGCCAACCAGCCTCTAGCACTCGACATCTCCGATCATCACCGCAACCCTATCTATCTTGTTTCCTTTTCACTAGTAGGATCCCCCAATCTATCTCGGGGTTCACACATGTGATTTGTTGTAAGGTGGTCTTGCCTCTATGTTGGTTCCAGTCTTTGTCCAATTGATTACCAAAAGAGTTTTCCCCTGCTTTGTATTTCAAAGCAACAAACACCATACACATAACATTGCTGGGGCGAGCAGCACATCAAGACCAAAAGAAAAGGCAAAAACAAATGCCAACAACGGCAGCTTGACAAAACATGGATGAAACGCCACCGCTGCACCCTCCGGAGGCAAACCACCACAGCCCGATGCTCTGATCTGCCGTGTACCAAGCATCACCTTCAACAAGGGATGCGACGCCAACGACGCTGCTTCCTGGATGAGTCCTAGGGTTTCCCCCGGCACGCGGAGGGAAGTGGGGATGGCTACCACCGACACCCTCCAAGAAGGAATGGTGCACCAACAGGTGTCACCACATCGGCCGGACGAACCAACAAGGATTTATCCCGCGCTCCAAACCCCACCACCCAACCGGACCGACCAGCCAAACCGTCGCCCACACCATGCGCCATCGCAGTTGCGCCGCCACCCATGTTGTCTCACTGCGAGCACCAACACGAGGCCAAGAAGACCAGAGATAATTGCCAAGCGAGGGGAGCAGCAGCATCAAGCCCGAGCGGGAGGGAACCACCTCCACTGCCATCGTGCAAGAGGCCTGCGCCTCCGCCACCATCGCGACCGTCATCCGGACACGGCAGCGGGGCATACCAGGCCACCCCTGGCCCGCCCAGGCCCGAAACAGGCCTGCTAAGCCCCGCCGGCCATGCTGCAGCAGGCTGGCATCGCGCCGCCAGCACCCAGCCGCTCAATGCCGCTCCCCTGCCTCCCGGAAGTCTCGCCGCAGACCCGCCCCGCTGCCGGCCCGCCCAGGCCAGATGGGGCCTGTTGAGGGAGTCCTGGATTAAGGGGTCCTCGGGAATCCGGGCTATGTGACGTGGGCCAGAATAATGGGCCATGAAGATACAAGACAGAAGACTTCCTCCCGTCTCCGGATGGGACTCTCCTTTGCGTGGAAGGCAAGCTTGGCATTTGGATATGAATATTCCTCTCTCTGTAAACCGACTCTGTACAACCCTAGGCCCCTCCGGTGTCTATATAAACCGGAGGGTTTAGTCCGTAGAGGCAATCATAATCATACAGGCTAGACATCTAGGGTTTAGCCATTACGATCTCGAGGTAGATCAACTCTTGTAACCCCATATTCATCCAAGATAATCAAGCAGGAAGTAGGGTATTACCTCCATCAAGAGGGCCCGAACCTGGGTAAACATCGTGTCCCTGTCTCCTGTTACCTTTGATCCTCAGACGCACAGTTCGGGACCCCCTACCTGAATCCACCGGTTTTGACACCGACATTGGTGCTTTCATTGAGAGTTCCACTGTCGCCAGAAGGTTCGATGGCTCCATCAGTCATCTACAACAATGCTGCCCTGAGAGAGATCTTTCTCCCCGGCTAGATCTTTGTGTTCGGCGGCTTCGCACTGCGGGCCAACTCGCTTGGCCATCTAGAGCAGATCGACAGCTATGCCCCAGGTCACCAGATCAGTTTTTGAAATCTAGATTATGTCACGGATATCCGAGGAGACTTGATCTTCCAAGGGTTCGCGACCCCAACCTCCGCTCTGGACTTAGATCCGGGGCGCATCACTAGGTCCGAAGACGGGATTCCCGAGCCCGCTGGACTCTCTGCGGCTATCGAGCCTAGTTCGGGAGAGCCGGAGGAAGCAGTGCCACCGGCAATCATCATAAAGCCGGACTCTTCTCCGGACACTGGGTCCGAACCCTCGGAGTCAGCATCGTGTGAGCTTGGCCAAGGAGTCTTCTTCCCGCCATATTCCATGGACTCTTTTCTCCCTGGCCAAACCTCACCTTTAAGCGAGGCTCTGGACTTAATACGATCCCTCGTCATTACAGAGGGGCAACGTCCGAACTATGCCCAGCCCGGACTAGGGGCTGAGTGTGGGGAATTTTACGTCCCACCCACCACCCACTTCATAGCCAATGTCGAGGACTTAGCCGACAGGCTCGATTATGACTCCGAAGACATCGACGGTATGGACGACAATGCCGGAGACGAACAAATCCAAAACCCACCGCATACCGGACGTTGGGCGGCCACCTCCACATACGACGTATACATGGTGGATACGCTAAAAGATGATGGCGATGAAGGCTATAAGAATCCAATCAAGGACAATAACACTGATAAACCACCAAAACGGCGGCATCAGCGGCGCCGGTCAAAATCACGCCACGGAAAAGAAGGCAATGCCGGCAACGGAGACGATAACACTCCAGAGAATGCCGAAGACCCAGACGCCCCCGTCGAACCAACATCCGAACAGGATGATAGGGAGGAGGGGCAGAGTAACCCTGACGAGCCAGTCGGGAGCGAGGACTCGGAGGACAACAATTGTATACCACCTTCCGAAGACGAAATAAGCCTCGGCAATGAAGACTTCATTGTGCCAGAGGAACCCCTCGATCAAGAACGCTTTAAGCAACAGCTCGTCACAACCGCGAGGAGCCTGAAAAGGAAGCAACGGCTTCGAGCCGAACAGGATACGCTCAACGACAGATGGACTACTGTCCTGGCAGCCGAGGAATATGGCCTCGAGCAACCAACCAAAAGCTACCCGAAGCGCAAGTTGTTACCCCAATTCGATGTTGAGGTGCGGGAGCCCCTAACACCAGCGCGTAACGCAACTGATAAACCAGACAGGCCACCGCATGGCCGAGACAGAATGACTACCCAAGCTGAGCACCAGCCCACATTACCCCGCCGTAAAGGCAGGGAGACAGCGGCCCGGAATTACACCTACGACCTACGGCAGGACCTAGACACTAGGGCAGGCTTAGCCAAATCAATCTACGGGTCAAGGGGACGTGCCCCAACATGAGAGGACGGCTATCAGGCCCGGCGTGATCAACACAACCTCACTCGGGGCAAAAACCGCATAGGGACGTCCGCCGAACTCTGTCGCAACGTCGCCCATTATAGAGGCGTCGCACACCCCCTATGCTTCACCAAGGAAGTAATGGAGCACGAATTCCCAGAAGGGTTTAAACCTATGAATATCAAATCATATGATGGAACAACCGACCCCGCGGTATGGATTGAGGATTTTCTTCTCCATATCCACATGGCCCGCGGTGACGACCTACATGCCATCAAATACCTCCCACTAAAATTAAAGGGACCAGCCCGACACTGGCTAAACAGCCTCCCAGAGAACTCCATTGGCAGTTGGGAAGACTTGGAAGACGCCTTTCGTGACAACTTCCAAGGTAGATATGTTCGGCCTTCGAACGCCGATGACCTGAGCCACATCATCCAACAGCCTGGAGAGTCAGCCAGGAAACTCTGGACTAGGTTCCTAATTAAAAAGAACCAAATTGTCGACTATCCGCATGCCGAAGCCCTCGCGGCCTTTAAACATAGCGTCTGAGATGAGTGGCTTGCCCGTCACCTCGGCCAAGAAAAACCTAAGTCCATGGCAGCTCTTACTGCACTGATGACCCGCTTCTGCGCGGGAGAAGATAGCTGGCTTGCTCGTAGAAGGAATAGCACTAGCGATCCTGGCACCTCCAAAGCCAGGGACGGCAATCGCAAGCCACGATGCAATAAAAACAAGCATCGAAACAATAATGCAGGAACCCAAGACACGACGGTCAATGTCGGATTCAGCGGCCCCAAATCCGGTCAACGAAAGAATCCATTCAAGGCAAACAGAGATGGTCCATCCAGTTTAGACAGGATACTGGATCGGCCCTGTCAGATTCATGGCAGTCCTGACAAACCCGCCAACCATACCAACAGAAATTGCTGGGTTTTCAAACAAGCCGACAAGCTCAATGCCGAACACAAAGGGAAGGGGCCGCCCAGTGATAGCGAAAACGAAGAGAGTCGCCAACCGAACACAGGGGGACAAAAGCAATTTCCCCCCAAAGTAAAAACAGTAAACATGATATATGTGACGCATATCCCTACAGAGGAGCGCAAGCGCGCACTACGAGATGTCTACGCCATAAAGCCGGTCGCCCCATAATTTAACCCATGGGCAGCCTGCTCGATCACTTTTGATAGCAAGGACCACCCCACCAGTATCCGTCACGGGGGTTCGGCAGCTCTGGTCCTTGATTCAATTGTCAATGGATTCCATCCCATGCGAGTCCTTATGGACGGCGGCAGTAGTCTTAATTTACTCTTCCAAGATACTGTCCGCAAGATGGGCATCGATCCCTCAAGGATCCAGCCCACCACAACTACCTTCAAGGGAGTAATACCCGGCGTCGACATCCACTTCACGGGCTCTATCACACTGGAAGTCGTCTTCGGTTCGCCGGACAACTTTTGATGCGAAGACTTGATCTTCAATATTGTCCCGTTTCGCAGTGGCTACCATGCACTGCTCGGACGGACCGCTTTTGCTCGTTTCAATGCGGTCCCACACTACGCCTATCTAAAGCTTAAGATGCCCGGTCCACGCGGCGTCATCACGATCAACGGAAACACGGAACGCTCCCTCCGTACCGAGGAGCATACCACTGCCATCGCAGCCAAAATACAAAGCGGCCCCATCAAGCCGCATACCCCATCGGCCATTAAGCCGTCGGCCTCTATTACGCAGGACCGGTCAATGTTAGGGCTGGACTAGCAGTTCCGCCTCCGTCGTTCGCCACATATACTCGCGAAGTTCGTATCGCGCATGCATAATTATGCACTTAAAATACCTTGGTCATCGGCGGAGGAACAATACGGACAGGCCTACAATACGGTTTTCCCTCCTACAGCCTTCTTCTCTTTTTTCTAACTATTTCTTATCTTTCGCCACAGGTGATTCAAAACCTGTTCATTCTGCGGACCTACAAGGACTCTTTCGGAGCCCGGTTTCGTCCGAATAACCAAAGATTGCTCCTTTTAAGGAATCCTTTTAGCTGAGGCACAGGCAGCGCAGATGTGCGACAGGAGGTCCAAAAGATTTTTTGTAGACAAAACACTCTATTTAAAACCTGTATAGAGCCCTTTTTCTCAGCCTTCGACCCCTGGCATGTAAAATGGCCTGGGTAGTGGTGTTATAATTTGTAAGATTACGTTCAACGTATCAATCAGATCCCAGTGAACATAATCCGTCTTCAGTACTTGCTTTTCCTCATAGAATTGTATTTTGCTTCTTCGGGTGTTTCACGCATACACCTCGGCACTAATTGCCAGGGGCTCGATACGGCAACACATCGGTTGCCGAAAAGTCCGAATAGCTCTACAACATACTTCGGCGTCACGAGTTTGGCATTATATGCATCAGCTCTGAATCATGTCTTGGGTCAATAGTTGGGTTGCCCGGCTCCTGTGCTTACTACCTTACGTTCCATCTTATCAACTAAGGTAGTAAAGGGAGAACTACTGCGATTGTGTTTCCGGTTCACCTGGTTAAACACCTTAGTAGAGAAAGCTGAAAACTGACTATCATGATGCGGCGAGAGCTGGTCAACCACTCGGCGACTTATTAGAGTCTTTTGCGATTTCTTCCGTATAACATGAAGGACCGTTTTCCGATCACTTATGTAACGCAACCGTATTCGGATAACCGCGTACATACCAGGGCTACATCATAGTCCCACCGTCAAACTCCTATGGCTAAGTGAAAGTGTTAAAGCCCTATAGTCCGATTGCCTAGTTCGCTGCACTGACACCTCCTTTACGGACCAAGACGTTGGGTCAAGTGTGATCAGGTGCTATTCCGAACACCCCCGTATTATATGCGAGGGGGCTCACTAGTAAAAAAAGACACATCCATGACATTTTGGGCCGAACAAATTTTTTTTCTATCATACATATGACACTTCTATGACGATAATTGTGACAAAACCCGGTATCATCATAGATGTGGTGGGCTCCTACTTCTATGACAAAAAATCATGACAGAAAATGGGCTTTTCGTCCTGGGCGGGCCGGAGACGCAGCTGCATGACATTCTTTGGGCCGTCCATGATGGAAAAAACCGTGGTAGAAGCGAGGGGGAGGAAAATTTTGGGGAGTTCCCGGTTACGGTGGGAGGTCGGGGGCCGAGCGATGCGCGTTTCTCTCGTACACGTACGCGCGTGTGTGCGAGGCGTTGGCTCTAACTAAACCCGAGCGAGGCGTTGGGCTCTAACTAAACCCGAGCGATTGCACTGCAGGCTACGCATTACTGAACCCGAGCGATCGATCGATGGCTGTTAACTGAACCCGATCGAGCGATTCCTTCGCTACTGCTGCTAACTGAAGCCAGTCGATGCTGCCTCTGGGATGAATAGTGAGCGTTGCGGGGGGGGGGTTTGGATGAACAGTGAGCGGTGGCGTTGCCTCTGGATGAACAGGACCCCGTGGTGTGGTGGAGGGCTGGATGAACAGTAGACGATGGAGGGGTGCCCGTGGAGGGGTGGTTGAACAGGACCCCATGGTGTGGAGGGCTGGATGAACAGTAGACGGTGGAGGGGTGCCCGTGGAGGGGTGGTTGAACATGACCCCGTGGTGTGGAGGGCTGGATGAACAGTAGACGGTGGAGGGGTGCCCGTGGAGGGGTGGTTGAACAGTAGCCGGTGGAGTAGCGCGCGGCGGAGGCTGGATGAACAGGAGCCCGTGGAGGCTGGAGGAGGTCGACGGTAGCCCGTGGAGGCTGGAGGAGGTCGACGGTGGAGATGAACAGTATCCCATGGAGTCCCGTTTTGCGGTACGCCACACCCCTCCCGATGAACAGGACCCCCGTTTCGACCGTAGGAGGTCCGTTTCGTCCGTTTTGCGGTACGCCACACCCCTCCCGATCAACAGGACCCCCATTTCGACCGTAGGAGGTCCGTTTCGTCCGTTTTGCGGTACGCCACACCCCTCCCGATCAACAGGACCCCCGTTTCGACCATAGGAGGTCCGTTTCCTCCGTTTTGCGGTACGCCACGCCCCTCCCGATCAACAGGACCCCGTTCCGAACGTAGGAGGTCCGTTTCCTCCGTTGTGCGGTACGCCAGGCCTCATTTCCATCGCATGTTCCGTCCAAGCCCTCCCGATGAACACGACCACGCATTCCGTTCCGACCCAGCCGGTTGGCTCCCACGCATTCCGTTGCCTCCCGATGAACACGACGCATCCCGTTGCCTCCCCATGAACACGACGCATTCCGTTGCCTCCCCATGAACACGACGACGACGCTGTTTCTCCATTCCGACCCAGCCATGTACACGAGCCCTGGCCGTACGTATGCGCGAGTAGGCGTTCGAGACCCCGCCCGTATGTACACATACATGGCCGTATTTTCTTTCTTGCACCCTGGCCGCTGTACGTACGTGTACATGCTACATGCGCGCCTCTACTACGACACGTACGCGCCTCTACTACGACACGTGCGCGCCTCTACATCCACCAGTATATATGTACGTACACGTTCGCGACCAGAATGACAACGCTACGTACGCTTCGACCTGGTGGGTCCCGACTGTCAGGCACTTCCTTGCCTGCAAAGATGTAGCTGGTGGGTCCCAGCAGTCAGGGGGCGAATCGTTTTTTTACCCGGACGCACTTCCTTGCGTGCGAAGATGTAGCTGGTGGGTCCCAGCAGTCAGGGGCAAACGTTTTTTTCATGAAATACGATGGCCCGTCCGGTGGGTCCCCGCTGTCAGGTGGAGGAATAATTATTTTGCACGTAATAAGGAGGCACTTCATTGCTGCGGCCGTGGACCCAGCTGTCAGCCTCTCCACGTACGGTCCACGTCCGAGGGAAGCCGTTCCTTGACCACGCCGTGTCGAGAGCACTAGGGCGGTGGACGACGGCGAGGCCTAGGAAGGGGACGACACGGAGCCGGGGAAGACGCGGCAGTGGATGCCCACGCGTAGAGGAGTACGAGGGTTCACTGGTTCACTGCAGTGTGAGGCTGCCGTCGCCGCAGAATAACAGGGGGTGTGGGTGAGTAGAGGGATGGCCTGGCCAGCGGTGGGAGTAGTAGGGGCGGTGAGGCCTCCGCCGCATCCCAGCCGGCCACGGGAGGCAGGAGCACGAGGCACGACCGGCGCTGGTTTGGGCGGCTGGAGCAAGAAGACCAGAGGTTGAAGAAGCACTACGGCCGTTGGATGGACATCGTACAGTCACTGGAGCTAGAATCGTGCATATTGACTACGTTGACAAAGCCCTCCGTCCCCGTCAACTTAGTAGGCCCACAAGTCAGCCTGCCACTATACTGGGTCCCAGCTAACAGGGGGAGTATTCATTTTTTTGTGCGTAATAAGGAGGCACTTCCTTGCGTGCGAAGATATAGCTGGTGGGTCCGAGCTGTCAGCGGCGGTAATGTTTTTTTCACGAAATACAGAGGCCCTTTCGGTGGGTCCCTAATGTCAGGTGGAGGAATCATTATTTTGCGCATAATAAGGAGGCATTTCCTTGCGTGCGGCCATGGACCCAGCTGTCGGCCTCTCCACGTACAGTCCACTTCAGATGCATGTCGGTCGTTGACCATGTTGACCAGGCCGCGCTGAGAGCACCAGGGCGGTGGACGACAGCGAGGCCTAGGAAGGGAACGACACAGAGGCAGGGAAGACTCGGCAGTTGTTTCCCACACGGAGGGGAGTACGACTGTACGAGGGTTTACTGGTTCGTCTGCCATCGCCGGAGAATAACAGCAGGTGTGGGTGAGTACAGGGATGGCTAGGCCAGCGATGGGAGTACGGTGGGGCGGTGAGGCCTGCGCGGCAGCACAGCCGGCCGCGGGGAGGAGGGAGCACGCAGTCCTACCGGCGCTTGTTTGAGCGGCTGAAGCAGGAAGAGCAGAGATTGAAGAAGCACGACGGCCGTTCGATGGACATCCAACAGTCACTGCTTGTGCATCAACCTTTTTTTTAGGAAAACCTCAAATCTGTGGAAAACAGCATACAACCCATCTGCCATTATTTCTAATAATTTACAGCCCATTTGCTAATTCTTAAGGTTTTTTTGGAGCCCATATTCTTTTTGTTAGCATTACAGCCCATATTGTGGCCACGGTTAAAAAATTATACGAAATTTTGCATATTTCGGTGCGGTCTGAACTGTTTTTAATCCCGAAATTTCGACTCACATTCAAACTGATTTTAAAAATAAATGTATATCAATATAAAATCGAACAAATTTTCCACGCATAAAAATTAATGTAATTTAAAATCTCGAAATGAAAAAACATATTTGAAACTAATTGCGGTTTGATGTGTTTTAAAAATGTACAGCCCATTTCTCATTACTGATAGGCCATTTTCTCGGCCAGCCGAATGAAGCTCTCCTCGTCTTGAAAGATTTGCAGCCCAACAGGCCTGACAAAGTGACTTACTTGGCAAATCTCAAAAAAACTGGGTTGTGGCCGTGGACCCAGCTGTCAGCCTCTCCACGTATAGTACTCTTCCGATGGAAGTCTGTCGTTGACCACATTGACCACGCCGCGCCGAGAGCACCAAGGCGGTGGACGACGGCGAGGCCTAGGAAGGGGACGATGCGGAGCCGGGGAAGACGCGGTAGTGGATGCCCACGCGGAGAGGAGTACGAGGGTTCACTGGTTCGGCTGCGGCGTGAGGCTGCCGTCGCCGCAGAATAACAGGGGGTGTGGGTGAGTAGAGGGATACCCTGGGCCAGCGGTGGGAGTAGTAGGGGGCGGTGAGGCCTCCGCGGCATCACAGCCGGCCACGAGAGGCAGGAGCACGCGACACGACCGGCGCTGCTTTGGGCGGCTGGAGCAAGAAGACCAGAGGTTGAAGAAGCACTATGGCCGTTGGATGGACATCGTACGGTCACTGGAGCTAGAATCGTTCATATTGACTAAGTTGACAAAGCCCTCCGTCCTCGTCAACTTAGTAGGCCCACAAGTCAGCCACCCACTATGGTGGGTCCCAGCTAGCAGGGGGTATTCATTTTTTGGTGCGTAATAAGGAGGCACTTCCTTGCGTGCGAAGATATAGCTGGACCCTGCTGTCAGCCTCTCCACGTACAGTCCACGTCCGATGGAAGTCGTTCCTTGACCACGTTGACCACGCCGCGCCGAGAGCACCAGGGCGGTGGACGACGGCGAGGCCTAGGAAGGGGACGACGCGGAGCCAGGGAAGACGCGGCAGTGGATGCACACGCGGAGAGGAGTACGAGGGTTCACTGGTTCGGCTGCGCTGCCGTCGCCGCAGAATAACAGGGGGTGTGGGTGAGTGGAGGGATGGCCTGGCCAGCGGTGGGAGTAGTAGGGGCGGTGAGGCCTCCGCGGCAGCACAGCCGGCCACGGGAGGCAGGAGCAGGCGGCACGACCGGCGCTGCTTTGGGCGGCTGGAGCAAGAAGACCAGAGGTTGAAGAAGCACGACGGCCGTTGGATGGACATCGTACGATCACTGCAGCTAGAATCGTTTATATTGACTAAGTTGACAAAGCCCTTGGTACGTCAACTTAGTAGGCCCATAGGTCAGCTTCCGAAACGGTGCGCCCCAGATGTCAGGGGGAGGAATCATTTTTTGGGCGGGTGAAGCTAGAATATCCGAGATTTAAGAAGAAGCACGGCATCCGTTGGATGGACATCCAACGGCCACTGCTGCTAGAACCGTGTGTTGACTATAAGTTGACAAAGCCTTGCATACGCGTCAACTCTGTTTTTTTAGGGGACGCGTCAACTTAGTAAGGCCAGAAGTGTGTGGCAGAGAACTTATAGCCCATTTGAGATTTGTAAGAATGTGTAGCCCATTTTTGAATTCTAATGGAATTTACAACAGCCCATTTACAGTTTGTTAAAATTACAGCCCATTTCAACCAACCTTTCAAAACAGAATTCAATAAAATTTCCCACATTTTGATGGGATCCGAAATATTTTTATCCCGAAATTTCTAGTCAGATTAAATACAATTTCAATATAAATTTATATTACGTAAAAATCCAACGAAACATTGCGCTCGCAACAATTAATGAAATTAAAATTTTCAATATCCAAAAATAATATTTTATAAAGTAATCACGTGTTTGGTGCATTTTTTTTATAGTTACTGCCTAGTTTTTATAATTACATCCCATTTATTATTTCTTAAAGCCCATTTTCTTGTTAAGCCTAATGCATCCCTCCTAGGAAAGATTTGCAGCCCAGCGGGGCGGAGAATAACAACTTGACCTTGCCTGGGTATTCCTAAAAAAAAGTATAGCTGGGCTAGCCATTTTTAGCTTGAAAAAAATAATATCTGGGCTGGATATTTGGCCTGGGCTAGACGGACCACAGCCCGCCCAGTTAATACCTGCAGCGATGTTTTCGTTGTTGTTCAGAGGAGGAAAATTAATATCTGGGCTAAACATCGAAAAACTCTACAGTGCTCACACCTCAAAAACACAAATACTGCTCGAGCTGCTTGGTCCTAGCTGTCGGCCGCTTCTTGTGCAATTCTCTCGTTTATTGACTACTACATAGGTTGACAATGGTGTGGGACCGTGATGTCAGGAAACCAGGAGGAAGCAAAATAAATTATAGTTATATATATATAATAAGGAGGCACTTGCGTACGTGAGGCTATGGACCTGGTGGGTCCCCATTGTCATCCTCTCCAAGTAAAGTCATCTCCTCGCCCGCGCGCGCTTTCCGCCCGAAACAGTCAGCGCCGCCCACCCCGCTTCCCGGTGCAGGCGATTGCTCCGCCTTCAGACGACACAAGTGCCGTCTGTCCGTCCATCTGCCGCCCACATTAATGATACACGGTTGCCGAGGCGGCTACTCCGGCGCCACACGTCCGTCCCTCCGCCCGCCCACCATTGCTATATAAACTGTTGCGCCGGTCATAGCCGCAGTCATCCGCATCCGTTCCCTTTCTCCTGTCCACACCACTACTGCCCATCATGGCTTCCTCGCGCTCCAGCACTCTTCAGGACGGGCGGACGACGGACCACAAGGAGATGGCAGCCATTGCTGCCGACCGGCTGGCCGGCAGGCAGCCGGAGGACGACGACGTCCCAATGGAGAACATGGTAGTCGACGATCCGGCGCCAACCCCCTCCTCCGCGCCATCCTCGCCGGTGCATTGCACCATGACCATCGGCGAGGCCCGTGCCCAATATATGGACAGGATGAGGCAGATGCGTGAGGAGCAGTTCCGGGAGGCGCAGGCCAACGCCGCCTACAACCACCATCTCCTCCAGGAGCACCTGCAGGCGGAGGACCAGATCGCCGCGGAGCGGGCGGAGCAGGAGGTGTTGCTCGACTCGTACCGCTCCGCCCGCAAGGGCCGCCTCGAGCGCTGGCGGTACCGCATGCGGGTGGCAGAGGCTGCGGCCGCCTACAAAGAGGCTAGCAAAGAGGGTGATGAAGCGGGCGAGGCGCTGTTTGGCAAGACCGAGGACGAGGCAGAGGACAATGCCGGCTTCAATGAGTCCCCGCTCCGCTGGCGTCGACAAGGCCCTGCTCCGCCGAGGCCCCGCGGTGCCAACAACGAGGCAGAGGACACCGCCGGCTCCGCCGAGGCCCCGCCCCGCCAACAACGAGGCAGAGGACATCGCCGGCTCAGTCGAGGCCCCACCCTGCCGGCAACGTGGGGGAGGATTTCCACCGCTCCGCTGAGGCGCCGCCCGCCGGCAACGAGACAGAGGACATCGCCGGTTCCGCCGAAGCCCCGCCCCGCTGCCAACGAGGTCGCGCCACACAGAAAACAAGGAAGAGTAGAACACGGTAGGTCGCCGCCGCTCGGGTCCAAGTAAGGCCACCGCTGCTACCTTCCGGTTGAAGCCAAGCTAGGCGGGTTGACCATTGACGGCCGGTTAGCTTCTTGGCGGCGACATGGAGTCGGAGAGCTGCGCTGGAGAAGAACGCTGCTTCTACTTAACTGCTGGTGCAGTTGGCTGACTGACACGTGGGCCCAACAGGCCACATGTCAGTTACGCAACTGCACCTGCAGTTAAGTCACTGAAGCTTCTATTCGGCTCAGCGGGACACAGGTGGGTAGCTTTGGTTAATTAATTATACCTCCAGCGCACCCCTTTTTAGTTGAAGAATGTATGAAATGTAATGAAATCCGGCATGTTTATATGAAATCCGACCGTGTATGAATGAATTTATTTCGATTAGTTCGAATTCCTGTATCACTGGCATTGGATGAACATGCAAAACAATACGTACTAGCATTATTCCCAGGGTGATCACCTCGTTTGCAGCAGTTTCACATGTACTCCCTCCGGTCCTTTCTAGTCTGCATACAAGTTTTGTCTACAGTCAAAGTATCTCTACTTTGACCAATCTTATACAAAAAAGTATGCACTTTCACAATGTGCGAAGTAAAAAGGAACAGAAGGAGTACAAAGAGTTTGAGCAGCTTTTTAGCGTTTCTGTACATTGCAATCAAACACACAGGCCTGGCAATTCATAGAGAACATTCAAAACAATCGATGATTATGCATCTCAGCGACTCACATGTCAGAGGCAATATTTGCTTCACAACTAAAGAATAAAGAAAAAATTGATCAACACTGCTGACAGCAAAGGGCGTCCCATTCGAAAATATCAAACGCATGTCTTGCTAAAATCAATGAGCAAAATTTGACAAGGTTGTCCCATTCCAAAATATCAAATGCCTACGATTGTGGAATGGGCAGGGTTTGCCATCAGTTCGGACATTGACATGGCACCTCGTGCTAAATAAACCAGCTATTCTTTTTGTGCAGTTCCACCGAAATCAACCAAATTCGCGCGTAGCTTGTATGATTTCGCCCTCATATGTTGCAACGCCTTGAACTTATCGGCACCTCCTTTCTTGTGGTGGAAATGAATGATTCGATGTATTCATGAACATTTTGTGCAGTTCCCATTGAAATCAAGCTAAGCACCCCTGTTTGCACAAATACAAAAAGTGATTAGTATAAAGCAAACTGTACTATGAATTGACAGTTTCAACAGGCACATACATGGTCCATGTAGACCACACTTTTAGAAAAATGGAACTCACCAAAAAGAATCCTAGAACAACATTGTACTCGCGCATCACAGCAAAAAAATGGAGATTTGTCAGTCCTTATGAGTTGAAGTTAGTTTGGTCTTGTGGGGAGTAATGTAACCATCCTTCAACTGCTCCTTCTGATGAGAAGATAGATAGGGCTTCTTCATCCTGGCATAATCGGAACTAGTCACTTCATGTACTCCATATTCTTCTTCAGAGGAAGATGATCCTGTTGTGCAAAGACAAGAGGACTACTAAATGCTAGCATCCCCGTTTGCTCGAAAAAAAGGAAAGGAAATATTATAAACAGCACAGATGAAGCACTTCTCAAGGACAATACCACTTTTTCATGACAGTATCTAAACAGTAGCACAACACCAATAGAGATGACAAAGCTCAATCATATGGATGAAATCAGTGGGCGAGTACCAACCTTTGTCAGGAGGCTTATTGTGTAGAGCATACAGATGAAGCACTTCTCCGGAACCATCTGTTGCTATCTACGGTGGTGGCCATGCTTACTATATACTCCTCGATTAGTTTAATGTTTCCAACATCTTCTTGTGTAGTTCCACTAAAATATATGGTATCTTCAAAGAAGATCCCTGTTTGCACAAGTAGAGATAATTACATATTACATTAAGAATGGCATCAAATCAGTGGCAAAACAAT
Source organism: Aegilops tauschii subsp. strangulata (assembly GCF_002575655.3). NCBI lineage: Eukaryota > Viridiplantae > Streptophyta > Magnoliopsida > Poales > Poaceae > Aegilops > Aegilops tauschii. The sequence goes on along the minus strand of NC_053039.3, from coordinate 71,149,476 downwards.
TGCTCGTTCCAGCCATAGCAATAAATTAAGATGCAAAACTATATCATTACTTGTGTCATCACAGTTCCAGTGCTTCATTACAGCATCGGGAGTTGATTTTTGTTTTTCTTCCGCTTGTTCTTCCCCTTCATCACTTGGTTCAATAACAGACAAGCTTCGCCTTCAATGTAAGATTTGGCATGTCAATTAGGGAGCACAAGTATAGTACTAAACTTAATTTTCTGATGAAAGTGGCAAAATACAGGCCAGCAGTTGTGAAATATCCTTATCTTACCTCAATGGGATATTACTGTGCACATACAGATTGGAAGTCTTGTCTCCATTTGTGCAGTTCACTAAAATCAAGCAACATTATCGTACAAGTAGCACAACATATGAAAGCACACTGCAGAATCATGTGAAAGAAGGCTAGTACTGACCTCTCATGATGCAGAATTCAAACAACTCACAAGAAGAAGATCTGAACCAAATTTGCCTTAACGGATAGGAAGTAAGATCTCCTCTTGTGCAGTTCCACTAAGATCAAGCAATCAAGCAACATTGTCGGTGTGACATTTTGGTTGAACTGCACAAAACACTCTTAAAACAAAAGTGTTTTGTGCAGTGCAACAAAAGGTCACAACGGCAACGAGGTGAAGTAGATAACCCTGTTTACACAGAGGTGCAAAGGAAACAATTAGTGGTCAATAACGGTGGATGACACAGAAGCCAACAAAAAGAAGCATCTACCTTATCTAAATGGGAAAGAAAGCAAGACATTAGCATTTCTCAAACGGTGGCATTGATTAATATTAACATAGAGATTATATTAACAATAAAATTTGTTAAACATGTAATTTGCTTTTAACTGTGGCATTGCATCAATTTTCCAGCGGCATTATTAGAGGGTGTTTGTTTACAGGGACATTTTGGTGTAGGGACTAAAAAACCTCCGTGTCAGTCCCATCTAAACCAAACAGGAGGGACTTTTAGGGACTAAAAGTGGGCATTTGGGACTAAAGAAAGTAGACCCCGAGGGAGTCTTTTTGGGACTTTTTCCAACAGTTGCCCCTGCCACGCATCGCACCTTGTCTCTATTAGTTCATTACTAGGGGTAACATGGTCTTTTAGCATGTCATTTAATAACCTCTAGTCCATGTTTAGTCCCTGGAACCAAGCAGGTAGGGACTAGGGAGTTTTTAACCAAACAGGGCCTTAGATTAACAACAGCTAATGAGTTCCACGGGACAGTGGACGCACCAGCACCATGTGCATCTACCGATGTACTGTGGTCATGCACAGTCTGTTGCAACAAAGAACAAACAACCAAGGAGCATATTTGTGTTGGTCCCAGTTTTGTTATCTTTAGACACCTTTCCCTATGTGAGCGCAGAAAATCTAGTCCTGCTCAAACTCTACAGCCTTGTCCCTTCCTTTCCTTTTTGAACTAGTACTTTCGCCCCTTCCTTTCCTCTTTGAACCACGTCCTAGATTTATGCGATACAACTTTCCCCACAACTTTCCCCCATTCCTTTCCTATTTGAACCACGTCCTAGATTCATGCTATACAACTTTCCCCCTTCATTTCCTCTTTGAACCACGTCCTAGATTCATGCTATATACAACTTTTCCCACTACTTTCCCCCACTCCTTTCCTCTTTGAACCACGTCCTAGATTCATGGTATACATGCAGCTAGAGAAATGCATGTGGAGTAAGTAAATTATACCTTAAGGTTCTTGGGGCGTGGTTCGGTGGGCGACGGGACGGCGGCGAAGAAGAAGGGGTCGGAGGCCCTCCTGCGCCTCCGCTGGGTGGAAAGTGAACAACTGCGCCGGTAGTCCCTCGCCGACGGCGACAGCGTTAAGCCTCCTTCCCTTCTCGGCGGATGGATCCTGCCGGCTCTTTGAGTAGCAGTGAGGGGAGAGAGAGGCCAATGAAGTCTTGTTTAGATCTGGAGAGGGCGAGAGAGTGTGAAGAGAGCAACTACAAGCGCTGAGGCTCCAGCGTGTATATATATACTGGAGAGAGAGTGTGAAGCGTGCAAACCCTACAAAACATTTTGACCAGTCAAAGAATCCTCCTGGCACAAAATATGCTCAAGTGTAGTTATCGAACCCGAGACCTCAAGTTTGATGAGCGAATAGGCTAACCAGCTACACAACCCTCCCGTTATGTTCAACGAGAGGGAAATAACCTTTTATACATTCCTGCATTCGTGTGACAAGCATGCCGTGTTTTTTTGTGTGTGTGGGAGTCATTGGGATTTCAATCATAATCGTGTCATGTGGCTTTGGTGGTAAGACTATCCACAGTGGTGCAGAAATAATGCAGCCTTAGTCACCTTACCTCTCTCCACGTAGTATGTTGGGTCCCAGCAGTCAGATGGTGAAACAAACAAATTAATAAGAAAAATTAAAAGCGCCAGCGGTGTATCTTACCTCACACATCTCGCTACTGCTCGGGAACACTGTCCAATTGATCCCTCTGTTTGCTCACGTACTATTTTAAGTGAATCCTTATTATAACATGCACACAAATTTTGGGTACTTGTATTCGACTTAAGTCAGTGTGCCACCGTATCTCGTATACTTACTACTCCCTCCGTCTAGGTGTAATAAGTCACGTTAGAAGGTGCAACGGGACCAAGGTGCGTGCGCGCGCGCGCGTGTGTGTGTGTGTGTGTTTAACAACATGTGTGTGTTAGAGAGAGTGACAGATCGACCTACTCCTACAGAGAGATGCTGTGTAGTGTAGTACGATTTTAGCCGCGAGAGTCGGTGCATCCTCTCGTTTCCGGGTGTGTCCGGTAGGGACATGTGGACAGCTGCCACACCCGCTCCTGACCAGCCTGGCCCACCCAAAGCCCCTCCATCGCCCGCGCGTGCTTCACGCCCGAAACGGTCAGCGCCGCTCCAAAGAATCGGTGCCGCATTCATGCCCGGGCAGAGCGGACGCGACCTCTCACTGGCACAAGAGTGATGGTTGCTTCGTCCGTCCAACTTACTGCTGGGTCTATGTGATTTGACAGCTCATTGGTCTTTATTACTGAGGTGGTAGGACTGCTGGATGTCCCACGCTTTCGGCGAAAGGAGGTACTACTACTAGATTACAATTTTCTCCATTCTTACAGCGGAGGCGTGCAAGAGCAGTGAAAACACACAGGCTCAGTGATTACATGGCCCACCTCACACTATCACCGTGCGGCACCTAACTCTTTACATAGTACTCCCTCTGTTCCTAAATATTACTAGATGAGTCCCCGCGCGTTGCCGCGGAACCACGGTATATCTCTCTGCGCAAAATTATCGATTTCATAGAACTAAAAAAACTCTATAACCGCATGACAAATGTGGTAGCCAAACTAAATAAACTCCCATCATCATTTAGATCATCCCACGTAAGGAAAAAAGATCAGCCAACTCCTACTGCATAATGGGATTATATTTTTCTTTTTGACATGTTAATGGGACTTAAAAGCTCACTTACATGCATGCTACCGGTGCATGCTTGCATGCAGACATGTTGATGTGATTTAAAACCCACTCACATGCATGTGCCACGGTATTTCTGCATGTGGCTTAGTGCGGAGCCTCTCAACGTCTAGATCAGACGGCTATTATGGACTGATTTACTTTATCTAACGGCTACATCAATTTTGATGATGTGGCTCAAGGAGAGGATAGAGAATTCCTAGTAGTGGGGGCTAGCTATTACTATTAGATAAGTCTTTGTAGAGATTCCACTACATACGGAACAAAATGAATGAATCTACACTTAAAATGCATCTATATACATCCGCATGTGGTTCATGGTGAAATCTCTACAAAGACTTATATTTAGGAACGGAGGAAGTACTAGTATAGTATGTACTGTAATTTATCAGCGAGATAAATTTGTACAATGCTATGAAGCTTCCAGCTTCTGTTACATGTATCTTGCGTCCAAGGTTGCCCGTTGCAACATTTCATCAAATGCAAAGGAGACTAACATGCATGCTATTGCATCTCAATGATTGACAGATCATAGCAAATATGTACTCCCTCCGTTCCAAAATAAGTGTCTCAACTTTGTGCAAACTTTAGTACAAAGTTGTACTACTACTAAAGTTGACACTTATTTTGGAACAGAGGCAGCTAAAGAAAAAAACAATCCATGCAGTCCCTAGCCCTTGAACCGTGAACCCTGACCAGGCTTCAATTTGCTGGCAACGTTCGAGCTTCCTAATAAATGAAGTTTGCAACCTTTTGACCATCGGATCATTTTGTGCAGTTTCACCAAAATCGAGATGAGCATCCATGTGGCAAAGAAATTGAAGAAGCGTGATTAGAATAAGATTACTGGGACTAGTTGATGAGACATAAACTCATCACAAATACAGTACGTAGAAGCCAGTAGAGGTATGTGCGGGGCAAAGAAGTAGAGAAATATCCACAGGGAGTGATGTGGGCAGCTGGAGCAATGGTGCAAGCCGGCTGTAAAGGGAGTTGTACCTGAGGGACGTAGCTCAACCTTGAGGAGGGTGGCGGGAGGCGGCAACTGCCCACGTCGCGGCAGTGAGCAAGGGACGAAGGCAACCTCACTGGCTTTGTGAGAGAGAACGGTGGGGACCCCTGATCAGGACGTGCCGACAGTGGGTTTTCGTCGTCGGCGACGGCCACCGCACCTACACTAAGCATCCACCCCTTCCCCAAGCGGACGTGATCCGCCGGGATGTTAGAGATGTGGCCATAGTCGTTTTGTGCGAGAGAGTGTGAAGAGAGCAACCCCAGCAAGCAACCTTGTAGGCTGGCCTATCCTGACTATGTATATAGTGGAGCGGTTTCCTTTTCTCTCCATATGAACCTATCATATTGCGTACGTGCCACTGAAGAAAAAAAACTTTATTTATAAATGACGCGGCACCTACTACTCGTTCTCCTATAACCTTGCGCTTGGCATCTCCAAAATATTAACCTTGTGATTGGCTCTTCGCCTCTTCGGGAAGTCGAGCAATAATGGTAGTGCAGTATATATCGTTCTGGCTATATGAGACCGAATGAATTGCTGCACGTCCACCACATGGGCGAGGGTCGAGGGGCGAGGGAGAGTGCTACATACGGAGCAAAATGAGTGAATCTACACTCTAAAATACGTCTATATACATCAGTGTTTGGAGTATGTACTAGTAGTTCATATTGAAATCTACTAAAGGACATATATATTCCAAACAATATGATATAATCTCTGTAACCAAGGTAGTAGGGACGAGGAGTAAACGGAGGGAGTAGTAAATTTTTCTCCTCGTCCTGCGAGCCACCGCGCGCATGGGCGAGGGAGCGGGCGTAAGGCGGAGCAAGCTTCACCTCATCCTGCGAGCCACTGCGCCCGTGGGCGGGGGAGACGGCGTACTAAGCAAGCTTCTCCTCGTTCTGCGAGTTGGCGGGACACATCAAAAGTACTCCAGTGTATAGAGCCTTGCCTCTAAGGTAGGCCCCACATGGTTTGCCTCTTTTTTTAACATAACACGTCAAGTCGCAATTTGTTTGTTCACCCGTGGTAGATGATCCTCCCTCCACCAAGTGGACAACCAGTACACGTGCCAAATTACCACGTGGGCTGCCTTTTTCGTACAGAAATGAGCTCCACCGTGTACCCGCGCGGGTGTGGTTGGGAAAGAGACGGGAGTATGTGCGCCGTGCATGCACCTCTTCTCTTCGTGCACGTCCTCCACCTACGTGGGTGTGTGTGAGAGATACAAACCGCGTTCGTGAGTGTTTTTTGTTTTGGGGTGGGGGTGGGGTGGGGGTTGATTTCGTGAATTATTTGTGGGAATATGTATCAATGACATCTCAAACAAATTTTTGCATGCAATGTGTGTGAAATGGAGGCCTATCCATATCATACATAGAGGGTCGGGCAATCCACGAGAAGAGAGGGAGGGGTCATAGCTATCGATAGAGTCGAAGAGAGGATCAAGTGGGTGGGTGCGAGATCGATGAAGAGAGCCATCGAAATTGTGTGTGTGTGCAAGTCAAAGATATAGGGCGACTGGCCTACCGGAATGTTAGAGGGCACATGTCAAGTTTGTGTGTGGCAGGGAGACATGACTAGAGCGCTCGATGTATCGGTGTGTGTGGGGGGGGAGGGGGTGGGGGGAGGGGTAGGCAGAGGCCTAACTATAGAGGTAGAACGACTCGTATATGTGTTGAGAAGGAGAGACCCAGCTATGTCTTGAGGGAGATCGGTCGACATCCATACATAACTGAAGGACGGGAAATATGATGGGACAGAGAGAGAGAGAGGAGAGAGAGAGGGAGGGAGAGGGAGGGAGAGGGGTAGAGTGCTGGATGGGTGATGGAGTTGCTTCTCGAAGATGGTGGGAGAGGCCTACTAGACAAACTGAGGGTGGAACTGCAATGTTATCAATAAGAGTGGGGATGTGTTTCTGTGTGTGCCTGTGCGTGATAGATCTGTCGGGACGCATCCATGGATGATGAAGGGGAACCATGTGTTTGGTAAGCAAACCTAACTAGATCGGTAGATCAATTGTTGTTTGTCGGAGGAAGGGAGAGACACAACTAATGAGGTAGATCGATTGACGTGTGGCTAAAAACGAGTTATAAGGACCTAGCTAGCTATATGAATAGCGAGAGATCGGTCGGTGTACGTCCATTTGTTAGAGGCAAATAAGGCCCAACGAGACGGATAGACAGAGAGAATGGAGCTAGGAGGTGCGAGAGGCCCAACTACTAGCTAGATAGGGAGGAGTGTGCGGTTGTGAGATCGATGAAAAGAGGGGCGAGAGTTTACACGTGTGTCTGACCGTATGAGAGACACGAGGCAAGGACACATAAAGGAGGAGATTGAAGGTGTGTGTGTATGTTGTAGGCAGGCATCGCTGGAGAGGTTTATCGATCGGTGTGTGTCGGAAAGGAGTTGTGGAGACTCTGGGAGAACGACCTAAAGAAAAAAATGAATGTGCCCGGTGGATAGAATGCCGAGGGAGGGGAGGGCGAGGAGGGCGTGTGCATGCACGAGAGAAAGTTAGTGGTAGCTACAAAGGTTAGAGGATTGTGTGGGTGTAAGAGACTAACAAAGATCATAATTTGATATGAAAGCGGATTCATATATTTGAATAGGAGATCATAGTGTTTTAAACATTGCATGCATGAATATAGCGGTGATACACGTGCTGTGCACATGTTATACCATAATGTGATAATGCATGGCGTTTGCAACTCACGGCTAAATGCCGAACAATCTAAACCATACTATACATCAAACAATCTCACATTTTATTTGAATTCGTGATAATGTGTGGCGTTTGCAGCTTACAACTAAATATCGAACAATCTAAACAATACTATATATCGAACATTCTCACATTTTATTTGAATTTGTGGTAATGTGTGGTGTTTGCAACTCACATCTAAATACTTGTAGGCGTAGGGGGCGGGGCACCATACATAATGTGATAAACACATTATACATATGAGACATGGTTTAGATTATGAAGATCTAGCTAGAGCTAGAAATGTAATGTGATTTGAAATCAAAATAAAGTGGATTCAAAAAATCTAGTTCGAGTTCATATAGTACACATAGTTCATATGTAACTCGAGACTAATCATGTGGTGTGCTGTGAAGATAATACACAAATGATGGTTTAACTTGATAATAATGATGATTGTAGATCTTATTAAAACAGAGAAACGAATTCAAATGCTTTGACTTCACAACAATCATTACTGTAGATCTTATTCAAATAGAGAAACGAATTCAAATTTAGTTCATATTGAAGCGGTAGTATATACGTTTGGAATGCACTAAGACGTTCATTTGAGTAGTAGGTTGCATGCATTATACACGTAGCAAAATATTTTAATTGAACATAACATGAATTCAAAGTTTTGAATGACATCTGTAGTGCGCATTGATTTGGTACAGTACACGTTAGGCTTGTCCGGAAATTTCAACCCGCGCCTTGTTAGCCCGAAATATTTAAGATATATCTTTGTCTCGTTGTGCTCCGACAACTCCCTCCATCTCAACCCGCGCCTTGCTATTCCGAAATTACAACGCACGCGAAAACTCCCACCTCCTGTGAAATCCCGACACGCGAAATGCCCGTGGTACCCCTGAACCGAAAGAACCGCCTCAAATCGGTGGGGGTACTTTCGTAACTTACCCCACATTTCGGACAAGCGCGTCTCTAAGCCATGGTTCCCCACTGCCATCCCATCCGCCCACCCATTCGTACACCGAGGCCGCGAAAACCCGCGACGAAACCCCACACCCTGCTCCGTCCGCCACCCAGCCGGAGCCTCTTCCCCGACGACGTCGTCCACAGCAACACCTCGATGTCCCTCATCCACCGTACCGGATGAGGATCCGTTGTCGATCTCATCGTCCCGCCGGTTCAGCCACCCCGTCCTCCACCTCCAAGGAGCTGCCCCGATGTCCCCCTCGTCTTTCGCGCCACCTCCATTCCCACACCGACGTCTTCACCTGCACCACCGGAAGAGCATCATCATCACCGTTTCCTTGGATGAAGCTGCGGCCTAATCGGCGCCACCAAGGAGGTTGTACACTAATCGCCGCATTTTCTTCTTGATTCGATCTCACGGTGCTACCGGCGCTCGGTCCCGAGCCGACACGGCGCGGCTCCATCCATGGCAGCGTCGCCGGCCACTTCCTCCACAGCGTCGCTCCCTCGGCGGCGATGTCCACATCAGTAGGAGCTGCTGCTGCTTTAGCTCTCGCTCGCGCTGCTGCTCTGCTCTTGCTCTCGGTCCCCTGCCTGGTCTGCTCTTGCTATTGCTCTTGCTCGCGCTGCTGCTCTCGCTCTTGCTCTTGCTCTTGCTTGCGATGCTGCTCCAATTTAGCTACACTTCAGTCGACTGAATCGACTTTTGGGCCAGTCGATTTTCAGGGGGTGGGGGGGGCTCGCCGGGGTGAAGGAAGAACCAGCCGCAGCGGGGAGGGGGGCTCGCCGGAGAGGTACCCCACTATCTATCTTAGGGTTCAGGATGGGGACGGTGGTCGCCGGCGGTGGCGGGGCGTTGGTGGGGCGGTGGCGTGGGGATCGCCGGAGAAAAAGCTCGGCACGGGGGGGGGGGGGGGGCCTAGAGGGATGGTCAAGGCGGCGGCGGACCGGCAGTGGGGAGTGATTTCGGGGCGGGCGGGGCGGCGCACCACCGGCCGCGGGCGGCGGGGGGCTGTTGTTTGGCCGGTGGTGGCTGGCGGCTCAGGGGGGTGGAGGTTGAAGATGAACCGCAGGCCCTTGATTTCGTATCCAACGGCTGCAAAATTGACTGACCAGAGATGAAAAAGTCAGTCGACCGAACGACGTGTAGCCTCACCTTGCTAGTGCGTTCAGTTTCGACAGCAAAATTCAGTTTCGACAGCAAAATTCAGTTTCGACAGTTAAGTTCAGTTTCGACAGTTAAGTTCAGTTTCGACAGTTAAGTTCAGTTTTGATAGTTAAGTTCAGAGATGAGCGGCTGATGTATTTTACATCTAGCACTTTGTGGTTATGTATTTTACGTCATGTATTGGAGATGCTATTAGAATTCCACTCAGGTTAACGTTGTTCGTTGTCTCTCTTGTCCTGCTTCAGCCTCGGTGTCGTACAACTCACCGAAGTTGCTCCAACGACGAAACCCTCCATCACAGCGGAGCAGTACCTCGGGCTCCATCTCCAGACGCCTAAGATCTTCTTCCCCTCCTCCGACAGCAAAGTCAGCCGGAGCATCCTCACCGGCCAACCCAATCACGCTGAGATTGGCATGGCTTCGCCAAAGAGGTTGTACACTTGTTGCATCTCTTTTTTACTCTACATGTTATATATATTGTCCACTGAGCACACGGATTTGTTCCTTTAGTGTCTCCTTGAAAGAAAAAACGTAGGAATTTTAATTTTCACTTGTCCTCCTTTTCAAATTCCTATTCATGAAGCACAAGACTAAGAGATAGTAGCATAATAGCATTATAACCATACATTTTCTTGTGGTTTGACTTAATCTCACCATGCTTCTTTGCATCCTGTGATCTTCCAATTGTTGTGAATCAAACACCCAGATTGGCAGAAATCCTGTGTTTTTAAATTCTCTATTTTGCACGTGCATTCCTATCATATTCCTGTCTATTTCCTATCCCTGCATTGTTGGAATCCTCCAATTCAAACGAGCCCTTACAGAATTACTTCTCTTACAGATAGTTGTCAAAGAAAACCTTGCGTGGTTTGTCCCGCTCCTGCTGCGCCGTCGTCCACCCCAGCTCAGCTGCTCCAACGACAGAAGGGTCCAGCACAGCAGGGATCCGGCCTCCAGACTGTCTTTCGCCGCCTCAGATCTTCTTCCCCACCGCTGGCAGCCATGAAAACTGCATTACCATCATCAACCGAGCAGATAACCTCGAGGACTACATGGGTCCGCAAGAGAGGTCGCACTCTTTCGTGTCTGCTTACGTTATGCATCGCTTAATATTACATGCTACTTTATCGTCCTGTTCACCGATTAGACTCTGAGTCAGCTCCAAACTAATGGTCAAACTTGAGTTTTTAAATGGTTGTGGGGTACATATCGGGGCCGCTATCAATAGTATCTATCTACTATCTGGTTAATCTCCGGTGTCTACTATGAGTTTCATGTTGGGTGGGAAACAAACAGTAAAGAAGCCATTATCTGTATTTTTTAACTGAAGCCATTATCTGCCTGCTATTATTGGTTTTGGGTCTATCCACAGGTTGCTACCATCACTCTGGATTTCTGCATGCACTCCTTACATAATCTCACTATGTTTTATTCCTATGCATGACAGTTATTGTAAACAATGGAACTGAACATGTAGAGCAAAAGAGACGAGCCTTGCGTGGCAATAAAATTTCATGCAGACGTCGCTCCATGGTAGGCACAAAGGCAGCCCCCCTCCACGCATTTCGGATTGTAATCGAGAGGAAGATATATGTTCTGAGGGGGATTCAGAAGGAGAAGACAATTCCTATTTACCCCCTGAGGTCTTCGCTCTAACTTGGCATGCTGATGTTGGTTATATCATGCATATGGTGTCTTGCATTGCTTACTTTATACATCAAATATGTCATCTGCTTAGTTTAGACATCCTTTGTGCGAATGCCATCTGTTTAGTTTATTCATCGTTTATGTGAATTATGCAACGCCATCTTGTTTAGCCAGGCATCATATATGTGAATTTTGCAATGCCATCCTGCTTAGCCAGTCATCTTATATGTAAATTATATCAGGCCATCCTTTTTTTCCCGTTACATATTACATTTGTCAACAATGTTAGTACATTCAACTGCTCTTCGTGTGCATCACCCATTTGACACGGTGATGGCAAATTCTGGAGTGAAAACAAGGTCTTCAGAGCAGACTATGCTATCTGACGAAGCGCATATCTCGCTGGTTACGGATAGCTCCTCAGAGGAGGATTCAGAGACAGATGACCAGCCCTATTCTCCCCCCCCCCCCGAGGTGTATGCTCTAACTTGGCAGGGTTATGTTGCTCATACGTGCGTATGGTGTCTTGCATTGCTATGTCATTTGATTAGTTTAGACATGCTTTGTGTGAATGCCACCTGTTCAGTGTCTAATTACCATATATGTGAATTATGCATTGCCATCTTGTTGCAAGACATTATATATGTGAATTATACAATGCTATCTTGTTGCAAAGGCATTATATATGTGAATTATGCAATGCCATGCTGCAATCATCATGTATGTGAATTATATCATGCTATCATTTTTTTGTATTACGTGTTCCATTTGTCGACAACGTTTGTATATTCAACTACTCTTCCTGTGCATCAGCCATTTGAAGCGGTGATGGAACTATCTGGAGTGAAAACAAGGTATTCAGAGCAGACAATGCTACCTGCTGAAGCAGACATCTTGCTGGTTACAGAGAGCTCCTCAGAGGAGGATTCAGAGACTGATGACCAGTCCTATTTCCCCCCTGAGGTCTATGCTCAAACTTGGCAGGGTTATATTACCCATGTCATGCATGTTGTCTTGCATTGCTTAGTTTTTACATCATATATGGATTGCCATCTGCTTACTTGCTTACTATATAAATCATATATTTGAATTATATCATGCCATCATGTTTACATAGTACATACACATCATCTATCTGAATTATGGCATGGCAACCCATTTAATAAAGACATCATATAGTTATATCATCTCATACTGTTTAGTGTTTACAGTCATCATATTTTGAATTATGGCATTCTATCCGTGAATGTATGTGAATTATGGCATGCCAACCTATTTAATAAACACATTATATAGTTATGTCATGTCATCCTGTTTACATAGTCTCATATTTTGAACTATGTCTTTCCATCTTTTTTAGTTAGCCATCATAATGTGAAATTGTGTCATGCTATCCTGTTTAGTTAGCCATCATATATGTGAAATTGTGTCATGCTATCCTGTTTGGTTAGACAACATAAATATGAATTATTTCATGCCCTCTTTTATTCCCCACTATCCATTGCACCTGTCTATCATACAATGTCTATACTTTCAATTACTTTTCTTGTTTATCAGCCATTTGAATTGGAGAGCGTGATGGCAGTATCTAAGGGAGTAACAACACGGTCTTCGGAAAAGATAGTGCTGCCAGTTGATGCAGATAGAACCACGGTTGTACTTGCCCAAGAACCAGATCCACCACACATAACCCAGACTCTCGCAGATTGTACCCCTACCCAGTTGGACAGAGAACCAGCTACACCCCTTCTAACCCCAACCCCGGCAGATAGTAACCTAGTTCCAGTTGACACGGCACCGTCTCCACCACAGAGCACCCAAACACGAGCAGTTAGTAAGGGAACTGCAGTGCCCAAAGCACGAGGACCACCACTCCAAATCCCAACTCAATGCTTAAAGGAGAAGAAGATTTGTTCTCAGATCAGGTTCTATAGCTATGGTTCATACTCCTTTGCTCTTGCATTACTGTATTTACTCATACCAACTATTTTCAAATTTGAAGGATGGAATTGAAACTCCAATGGCGCAACAGGTATGTTTTAAACCTGTTTCTTTAACTGGTTTGCTGTTGTAACCTGCTCTATGTTGATTTCAGTTTCAATTGAATAAACAGTTATGTTCTCATGTCATGCACATTACAAGTGTTGTTATTGCTCTATAGTTACCCACGCTTATATTCTGTCTATTCTGCTTTGTCTTGAACAAATATTATTTGAACTGTGTCTCTATCTTGATTTGGCAACAAAAACTAGAATGATATAGACCATAAAGTGACCATGGTACATAGATATATGTTTGTTTCATGCTGTTATCATGTCCACTTTACTATTGAACTCATTTACCAAAATGAGTTTCATATACAACATGGTAAACATGTGATGTGTCTGCTTGTTTCTCTTTTAGAATGCAGACAAAATATTGGAGAACAGTACCGCATTATCCAATGGTAAAGGAAGTAATGCAGATAAGGTTCAAGATAGTGAGACATCCCTGTTGGTCTCCAAGAAAGCTGATAAAAACTATCTTGACGACGGTGAGGGAACCCAAAAGTCCTGTCTTGATGTAGTGTTTGAGTTACTGGCCACTACTGCTCGCACAAGCTCTTCAAACTCGCTGCCTGAATCAGTTGTCTTCTTGAGTCTCAACTTCAAGTTGAAAGACATCGATCAGATGTGCTGCGACAGGAAGCTGAAGGACTGAGGAAGTCCCTGCAGAATTCAGATGCATATTTTCTGGTGCAACAGCAAGCGCTGGAGGATTTAAGCGCCAAACAAGAGAAAGTTAATAAGCTTGCTAAGCATCTTGCCAGCATTATGGGTACCCAGGATATTGTTTCTTGAGATCTTCTGAAGTGGTTTCAGTTCTGATTTGTTTTGCTGCGGCGTTTATTTGCGCTGGTCGCCAACTTTGACAACCAGTGTATATGATATGCTGCTTTGTTCCCTATATTTGCACTGGTGGCGAACTTTGATGCCCAGTGGATGTAATATGTGTAATAGCCGTGATAGCCTAGCGTTAGTTGCTTGCTTATTTATTTCCTTATTGTCTTGTTTATTTGTTTGCTTGTAGTCATTGCGGTTCTTTTTCCGCGGTTAGCTAGTGGCTGTAATAACCTATTTTTTAAAACTAGGCCACAATAACCATGGGCTAATATTTACTGTAGTGACACTGGGCCTCCTACTGGCCGTAGAAACAGTGGGCCTTCTACGGGCCGTAGAAACAATGGGCCTTCTACGGGCCGTAGAAACAATGGGCCTTCTGTGGGCCATATCATCAGTGGGCCTTATACGGGTCGTATGATCGATTGGCCAAACATGGGCCAAGCAGACTGCATTATGGCCGTAAACGGGCTAGAGTTGGAATCGTCCGTTCATGGGCCGACCATAACGGGCCATCGTTAATAGGCCGTATTTGATGACGCTATGAAAACGGCCCAACGTATTAACGGACCACAAACGGGCCGACTGTAACCACGGGTTGAATTTGGCCCACAAGCAGAAAATGACAGTAACGGGCCGTAAGTAAACGAATGCTGGAAATGAGCCCAAGAATAAATGGGCTCCGAGAAGGCCGAAAGATAACATGGGCTGGAAACGGCCCAACGGAATAACGGGCCGTTAATGGGTATAAAGTGATACACTGTTCATTACGGGCCAGTTTCACCATGGGCCGTTAATGGGTGTAAAGTGATACACTGTTCATTACGGGCCAGTTTCACCACGGGCCGTTAATAGGCCAAGAGTTACATAGGGTCTCATATGGGCCGAAAGACGTCATGGGCCATACATGGGCCAGAAGTGAAAATGGGCTGGAATCATATTAGATGGCCCAGATGACGCTACTGTGCCTAATTCGGATAGGGCGTAACGGGCCTTGGGTTAGCGGGCTGTAAATGGGCTATATGCGAACAGGCCGTTAACAGGCTTTCCATGGGCCGGCCCGCCACCTTTTGACCAAGTCAAACGGGCCGGCCTTTTCACAGGAATGGGCCTCTGTTGGGCCGTGCCACGTGTCGACGTATCATAGGCGCCTTCTGTCCAATGAGTGGATGACATCTGTCCCAACGATGAGCCGACACGTGTTTCCTCCAGCCAATGATGATTTTACACGTGGAAAATCCCCATTGGTCGGGGCTGTTAACGGGTTATCGGATCCAAAACCCGACCCGATAGCTTAACGGCGTTCCGTTACGGTGGATGCCACGTGTCGGTCACCCTTGACGAAAGCACCTCTGTGACGCGCGATTTATCGTCATGGAAGTGCACACTTCCGTGATGATAATTTTGGTAATGTCATGGAACACTTCTACGACAGCCAGGTATGACTATCTTGATTCTGTCATAAAATTGTCATGGATGTACATGCATGACAAAAAACACGACCTACTGTGACAAACACGTATCATCACGGAAGTGTATTTTTTTACTAGTGGCTGAAGCCGACGACTGGCAAACTTTCAGATTATAAAAACAGCCGCACAGGAGGAAATAACTTTCACACAAAGGCATAAATATAACACAACCTTAATGTATCATAATATTGTTCTCACAATTCCGGTACACTTATTCGAACATAATGTCATTCGAGCACTAAGCCTCTATCAAGTGGGCGCCCTCTAGGACGTCTTCCAAATGATGCTCCGACGTGCGAGGGTCCTTGTCTCCGGGCGGACCCTTAGTTGCAACATCGACGGTCTTCATCTTTGCCCAGTACATCTTGACGCGGGTGAAGGCCATCCGGGCACCTTCTATGCACGCCGACCGCTTGACGGCGTCGATGCGCGGCACTGCATCGACAAGTCACTGCACCAAACCGAAATAGCTGTTCGGAATGGGTTCAGCCGGCCATAGCCGGGCCATGACGTCCTTCATGGCAGCTCGAGACATCTTGTGGAGCTCGGCCCATTGGGCCATCTGTTCATTCAGCAACGCCGGACGCCGTGGCATGTTGAATTGTGACCAGAAAAGCTTCTCCACAGCATGTCCTTCCTGTGCTTGGAAGAACTGCGTCGCGTCGAAGACACTCTTCGCCAGGTCCAATAACGCGTCTGGAGAACTCCACAATTGATTAAGCAGAGCATACTTCGGGTCACCGAACTTAGTCTGTAAAAGAAAGGGCTTACCAGCCGCTATCTCCCCAGCTTGCCGAATCTCCTCCTGAGCCACTCTGGACTCGAACCGTGCTTCTATCGCCTCTAGTAAGGCCTTGTCGAGTTCGGCTGCCTTGGCTTTGTTATCCTCCCCGAGTGATTTGCATTTGCCAGTGGCATCCTTTAGCTCTCGCTCCATGGTAGATATTCTCTCCTCGCACTAGCGCCGAGTGGCCTGTTCGGCCTTTAAATCATCAGTCGCCTTCTTGGCAGCCGTCTCGCTCGCTCTGTCCTGCTCCCTGGCCCGGGCAAGCTCGGCCCGAAGGGTCTCAACCGCGGTAGCACCGTCTACAAATTGGCATGTCACAGTGTATAATTTTCAGCTTCATGCTCATACTATTATACATGCATAGGCGGGCTATCCCAAAAACATACCTTGTGCCTCGTCGAGCCGCCTGCTAATAAGAGTAATGTCCTCATCAGCTAACTCAAGTTTATGCTTTAAATTTGCAACTTCCGCAGCTTGGGCAGTCGCCGTTGACATAACAGCCTGTTTTCAAATTAATTATGTTACTTCCTGAGCATATCTTTTTGATCCTCTGATCGCCTCCCTGTGGAAACCGACCAGAGTCTCAGGGGCTACGCTCCCTCCGTACCGAGGAGCATACCGCTGCCATCGCAGCCAAAATACAAAGCGGCCCCATCAAGCCGCATACCCCATCGGCCATTAAGTCACCGGCCTCTATTACGCAGGACCGGTCAATGTTAGGGCTGGACTAGCAGTTCCGCCTCCATCGTTCGCCACATATACCCGCGAAGTTCGTATCGCGCATGCATAATTATGCACTTAAAATACCTTGGTCATCGGCAGAGGAACAATACGGACAGGCCTACAATACGGTTTGCCCTCCTACAGCCTTCTTCTCTTTTTTCTAACTATTTCTTATCTTTTGCCATAGGTGATTCAAAACATGTTCATTCTGCGGACCTACAAGGACTCTTTCGGAGCCCGGTTTCGTCCGAATAACCAAAGATTGCTCCTTATAAGGAATCCTTTTAGCTGAGGCACTGGCAGCGCAGACGTGCGACAGGAGGTTCAAAAGATTTTTTGTAGACAAAACACTCTATTTAAAACCTGTATAGAGCCCTTTTTCTCAGCCTTCGACCCCTGGCATGTAAAATGGTCTGGGTAGTGGTGTTATAATTTGTAAGATTACGTTCAACGTATCAATCAGATCCCAGTGAACATAATCCGTCTTCAGTACTTGCTTTTCCTCATAGAACTGTATTTTTCTTCTTCGGGTGTTTCACGCATACACCTCGGCACTAATTGCCAGGGGCTCGATACGGCAACACATCGGTTGCCGAAAAGTCTGAACAGCTCTACAACATACTTCGGCGTCACGAGTTTGGCATTATATGCATCAGCTTTGAATCATGTCTTGGGTCAATAGTTGGGTTGCCCGGCTCCTGTGCTTACTACCTTACGTTCCGTCTTATCAACTAAGGTAGTAAAGGGAGAACTACTGCGATTGTGTTTCCGGTTCACCTGGTTAAACACCTTAGTAGGGAAAGCTGAAAACTGACTGTCATGATGCGGTGAGAGCTGGTCAACCACTCGGCGACTTATTAGAATCTTTTGCGATTTCTTCCGTATAACACGAAGGGCCGTTTTCCGATCACTTATGTAACGCAACCGTATTCGGATAACCGCGTACATACCAGGGGCTACATCATAGTCCCACCGTCAAACTCCTATGGCTAAGTGAAAGTGTTAAAGCCCTATAGTCCGATTGAGTTCGCTGCACTGACACCTCCTTTACGGACCAAGACGTTGGGTCAAGTGTGATCAGGTGCTATTCCGAACACCCCCGTATTATATGCGAGGGGGCTGAAGCCGACGACTGGCAAACTTTTAGATTATAAAAACAGCCGCACAGGAGGAAATAACTTTCAGACAAAGGCATAAATATAACACAACCTTAATGTATCATAATATTGTTCTCACAATTCCGGTACACTTATTCGAACATAATGTCATTCGAGCACTAACCCTCTATCAAGCGGGCGCCCTCTAGGACATCTTCCAAATGATGCTCCGGCGTGCGAGGGTCCTTGCCTCCGGGCGGGCCCTTAGTTGCAACATCGACGGTCTTCATCTTTGCCCAGTACATCTTGACGCGGGCGAAGGCCATCCGGGCACCTTCTATGCACGCCGACCGCTTGACGGCGTCGATGCGCGGTACTGCATCGACAAGTCACTGCACCAAACCGAAATAGCTGTTCGGAATGGGTTCAGCCGGCCATAGCCGGGCCACGACGTCCTTCATGGCAGCTCCAGACGTCTTGCGGAGCTCGGCCCATTGGGCCATCTGTTCATTCAGCAACGCCGGACGCCGTGGCATGTTGAATTGTGACCAGAAAAGCTTCTCCACAGCATGTCCTTCCTGTGCTTGGAAGAACTGCGTCGCGTCGAAGACACTCTTCGACAGGTCCAAGAACGTGTCTGGAGAACTCCACAATTGATTAAGCAGAGCATACTTTGGGTCGCCGAACTTAGTCTATAAAAGAAAGGGCTTACCAGCCGCTATCTCCCCAGCTTGCCGGATCTCCTCCCGAGCCACTCTGGACTCAGACCGTGCTTCTATCGCCTCTAGTAAGGCCTTGTCGAGTTCGGCTGCCTTGGCTTTGTTATCCTCCCCGAGTGATTTGCATTTGCCAGTGGCATCCTTTAGCTCTCGCTCCATGGTAGATATTCTCTCCTCACACTAGCGCCGAGTGGCCTGTTCGGCCTTTAAATCATCAGCCGCCTTCTTGGCAGCCGTCTCGCTCGCTCTGGCCTGCTCCCTGGCCCAGGCAAGCTCGGCCCGAAGGGTCTCAACCGCGGTAGCACTGTCTACAAATTGGCTTGTCACAGTGTATAATTTTTAGCTTCATGCTCATACTATTATACATGCATAGGCGGGCTATCCCAAAAACATACCTTGTGCCTCGTCGAGCCGCCTGATAATAAGAGTAATGTCCTCATCATCTAACTCAAGTTTATGCTTTAAATTTGCAACTTCTGCAGCTTGGGTAGTCGCCGTTGACATAACAGCCTGTTTTCAAATTAATTATGTTACTTCCTAAGCATATCTTTTTGATCCTCTGATCGCCTCCCTGTGGAAACCGACCAGAGTCTCAGGGGCTACTATCTATACACAGGCACATTCTTGCATGTAAAGAGCGGTTAAAGATATTACATTGCATACCTCGAAGCCTCTCAGCAGGCCCGTAAAGGCTTCATTCAATCCGCTTCTCGCGGACAGAATCCTCTCAACTACCGTACCCATTAAGGTACGATGTTCCTCTGAGATGGACGCACTTTGCAATGTGTCCATCAGTGTATCCGGCACCTCCGGATTCCTGGAGGCTGCTAAGGGAGTACGGACTCCCTTCAGAGGGGCACGCTCACTTAACCCCAGAGTCATCTTTCGCTGTATACTGGATAGTTCGGGGCCCTCATTGTTGGTCCCCGTGGGGGCTGCTTCCCCTGGACCCTTGACGGTCGAAGTATCACCTTCGGGCACCGTCTTCGTTGTCCCCCGCGCCGCTGGATGGTCAGGGGAGATCCTCCGGGACGACACCTCGAAGTAGTCCGCCCTTAGGGGCGAGAAAGCTTGTGGTGGCGTCTCGCTTTCCATCATCTCCGGAGGCAAGTCCCCTGATGAGGAGGATTGTTGAGGTAGATAGCGGGCCAGACTGCAAACATATAGTTTAAATGTTACCCTGGCAAACCAAAAAGAATGGAACACGTCTAGAGCATCCTTGTTCACTTACGATTCGGCAAGGGGCTTGTCCCTAGAGAGGAGCTCTTTGTCAACATCGGCTTCCGCACTCGAACCGTCTAACAGGGATATCTTCCCTCTCTTGGGCGCCTCCACCTCCAAGTCTTTGGAGGCAGTCCTTTTCTTCTCGTGGGGAGAAGGAATATCACCTTCTCCTTCCCCTTCGTCTTCATCTTCAGAAGAGGGAGCTTCAGTCTCCCCGCATGTAGCGTCCAGTATACCTTTAGAGCGGAGGCCACCTTCAGCCCTTTTGCTCTTCTTCTTGTCCTCCTGCACCGTCATTTGATACGGCGCCGGGGCCAGCATCCTCATTAACACAGGATTAGCTGAGTCTTCGGGAAGTGGAGCCGGACACCTGATTCGTTCCGCCTTCTTTATCCAGTCCTGGTCGAAGATAGGTTCCTCAGTACAGCGTTATGAGATAATCAACCGAGTTGCATTCAGAAATTGGGTGCTTACCGAGGTATCCGGATGGTTGCAGTTGAGGCCGATGTCCTCGGATGTGTCCGGCCATTACTTTTGAGTCTTGAAGAATAGTTTTCACATCCCTCTGTGCGTTGTGCCGAAGAATTGCTGAAGGGTTCGCGGTCCTTCTGGATTGAACTCCCACATGCGGAGAGGCCGTCGCTGGCACGGGAGGATCCGGCGGATTAGCATCACCTGGATCACGTTAATGAGGCCGGTGTTCTTGTCGAGGATGCTTTGGATACGATTTTGTAGCGTCTGCACGTTGTCAGTTGATTCCCTGTCTAGCCCTTTATTAATCCACGATGCGAGTTGTAGTGGAGGGCCAGATCGGAATGCTGGTGTGGCTGCCCATTTGGTACCGCGGGGGTTCGATGATATAGAACCACTCCCGCTGCCATAAGTTGGAGGTTCCCGTGAAGGTGCCTTTTGGCCAGATAGTGTTGGCAAGCTTGCTCACCATGGCACCGCCGCACTCTGCCTGCTCCCCGTCGACTATCTTCGGCTTCACATTGAAGGTCTTGAGCCATAGGCCGAAGTGTGGAGGGATGCGGAGAAAAGCCTCACACATGACGATAAACTCCGAGATGTGAAGAAAATAGTCCGAAGCTAGATCGTGAAAATCTAGCCCATAATAGAACATAAGGCCGCGAACGAAGGGGTGGAGAGCAAACCCTAGCCCGCAGAGGAAGTGAGAGATGAATACAACCCTCTCGCCGGATTTTGGTGCGGGGATAACCTGCCCCTTGACAGGGAGCCTGTGGGGGATTTCCGCAGTCAGGTACCTCGCCTCCTGGAGCTTCGCGATATCTTCCTCGGTGATCGAGGAGGCCATCCACCTTCCTTGGGAGTTGGATCCGGACATAACTAGAAGGCTTGGTAGCAATGAAAGAAATCGAGACCTGGGCGCAGGAGCTTAAGGGTGGAAAGGCTGAGGAAGGGATAGGCGTGGGGAGAAAGACGGGTCTGTACCCCTTTATAAAGGCGTGGTATATCAAACGCCTCCTCACGGGCCTTAAAGCTCGCCTATTCCCAAGGGATTGTGCAAATGGCACGGTTGGATTACCCACGCCCATGTTAATAGGAATCCCGTGATAAGGGGGCCCGGTCTCTGTTTTGACAAGATGTGCCAATAAAGACCGCGTCTCGTAACATGGAGCGAGAGGCTGAAAGACGGTTTGAAATAATAACCAGGCAGGGGACGTAACGTCCCGCCACCAAAAGTTGTCAGTAGATGGGACTTGTTAAATATTGTATCCTGTTATGGTTGTATGTGGTTTCGCAGAGCCGGACATGTTTTCTGTGTCCGAGGACTACTTTGAAGTATTCGGAGGAAGAACCCGCCTTGCAACGCCGAAGACAATCTGCGCGCTGGACACATCGTCATTGAAGCCTGGTTCAGAGGCTACTGAGGGAGTCCTGGATTAAGGGGTCCTCGAGCATCCTGGCTATGTGACGTGGGCCGGACTGATGGGCCATGACAGATACAAGACAGAAGACTTCCTCCCGTGTCCGGATGGGACTCTCCTTTGCGTGGAAGGCAAGCTTGGCGTTTGGATATGAATATTCCTCTCTTTGTAAACCGACTCTATACAACCCTAGCCCCCCCGGTGTCTATATAAACCGGAGGGTTTAGTCCGTAGAGGCAATCATAATCATACAGGCTAGACATCTAGGGTTTAGCCATTACGATCTTGAGGTAGATCAACTCTTGTAACCCATATTCATCCAAGATAATCAAGCAGGAAGTAGGGTATTACCTCCATTAAGAGGGCCCAAACCTGGGTAAACATCGTGTCCCTGTCTCCTGTTACCTTCGATCCTCAAACGCACAGTTCGGGACCCCCTACCCGAGATCCACCGGTTTTGACACCGACACCCGTAGGGCCCAGATCTGGGCCGAGCACCGCTGATACGTCCATTTTGCATCATGCTTTTATATTGACATTTATTGCATTATGGGCTGTTATTACACATTATATCACAATACTTATGCCCTTTTCTCTCTTATTTTATAAGGTTTACATGAAGAGGGAGAATGCTGGTAGCTGGAATTCTGGACTAGAAAAGGAGCAAATATTAGAGACCTATTCCGCACAACTCCAAAAGTCCTGAAACTTCACGGAGCATGTTTTTGGAATATATAAAAAATATTGGGCGAAGAAAGAACTAGAGGGGGGCCACCAGCCAGCCACAAGGGTGGAGGGCGCGCCCCCGACCTCGTGGGCCCCCTAGAAGGCCTCCGGTGCCCATCTTTGTGTGTTTTGACCTGGAAAAAATCAGAAGGAAGCTTTCGGGACGAAGCGCCGCCGTCTCGAGGCGGAACCTGGGCAGAACCAATCTAGGGCTCTGGCGGAGCTGTTCTGCCGGGGAAACATCCCTCCGGGAGGGGGATATCATCGCCATCATCATCACCATCGATCCTCTCATCGAGAGGGGGGTCAATCTCCATCAACATCTTCACCAACACCATCTCCTCTCAAACCCTAGTTCATCTCTTTATTCGATCTTGGTCCCAAAACCTCAGATTGGTACCTGTGGGTTGCTAGTAGTGTTGATTACGCCTTGTAGTTGATGCTAGTTGGTTTATTAGGTGGAAGATCATATGTTCAGATCCTTAATGATAATTAATAGTCCTCTGATTATGATTATGAATATGCTTTGTGAGTAGTTACGTTTGTTCCTGAGGACATGGGAGAAGTCTTGTTATAAGTAATCATGTGCATTTGGTATTCGTTCGATATTTTGATGAGATGTATGTTGTCTTTCCTTTAGTGGTATTATGTGAACGTCGACTACATGCCATTTCACCATTATTTGGGCCTAGGGGAGGGCATTGGGAAGTAATAAGTAGATGATGGGTTGCTAGAGTGACAGAAGCTTAAACCCTAGTTTATGCGTTGCTTCGTAAGGGGCTGATTTGGATCCATATGTTTCATGCTATGGTTAGGTTTACCTTAATTCTTCTTTTGTAGTTGCGGATGCTTGCGAGAGGGGTTAATCATAAGTGGGAGGCTTGTCCAAGGAAGGGCAGCACCCAATCACCGGTCCACCCACATATCAAATTATCGAAGTAACGAACGCGAATCATATGAGCATGACGAAAACTAACTTGACGGTAATTCGCATGTGTCCTCGGGAGCGCTTTGCTTTATATAAGAGTTCATCCAGGCTTGTCCTTTGCTACAAAAAGGATTGGGCCACCTTGCTGCACCTTACTTACTTTATTTACTTGTTACCCGTCACGATTTATCTTATCACAAAACTATCTGTTACCGATAATTTCAGTGCTTGCAGAGAATACCTTGCTGAAAACCACTTGTCATTTCCTTATGGTCTTCGTTGGGTTCGACACTCTTACTTATCAAAAGGACTATGATAGATCCCCTATACTTGTGGGTCATCAACCGCCGCCAGGTCGCGCCGCTGCGCCACCCCGCCGCCAACGACGACAATGTTGTCCAGCCGCCCGCTCGCGCCGCGCCGGGGAACACCGCCGCCACCCGGTCCGTCGCCGCCTAGGAGCACCCCCGGTGCAGCTCCGCCACGCGCCGGAGAGCTACCGGGAGGAGAAGGTCAGGGGGCCGCCTTCACCAGCGACGACGGCCGGGAGGAAGGGGAAAGGGGGAGGGCTGGTGGAGGAGGCGTTCGACGCGCGGCTGGTCGCACGCGTGGGCGACACGGTCGCGAGGGGAGGAGTCCACGACAGTGTATACCCGTTTCCCCTCTTCTATTTCCTCTGTTCAATTGATTCAATGACTTGTAAGCAAACAATATGTAGATGATTTTGTTTCTATTCATGTGGTGGTATTGTTGCAAATAGGTCTGTTTAGGAGAACTGATAGGTTGCGAAAATTCAACTTTGCATAGTTTGTAGTAGATCAATGTAAGGTTGTGATATTTACTCCTTGCATGTTCATGTTAGCTGGCGATGATTGATGCTGCGAGCAATGCTGGGACGAGGAACAGACGAGATGTGAAGACCGCGATGGAGAGACGAGAGAGGGGTTGTCACCTCCGTCGGACTCACCACCACAATGGCGCAACCTAGTTTGACTGTCAGGAGTTGGACGAGGGGATGAGGTAGAGGTGATGCATGTGGGGATGAAGGGATGCGCCCTTGAGAAAGTGAGTGAGAGATGAGGAGGAAGGCAGAGGCGGCCGTGGAGAGGTGTCCGAGGGGATGAAAGGCCCAAACCAGAGTCAACCGACTCCTTGATGTCGAGCGCTGGCGAGTGGATCCCGCAACGAGCAGCGACCGTAGGCTCATCATGAGGTGATCCTGAGCGCTGCGCGATCTGGATATCGTGGCGGCGGTTGGAGCAAGATCGAGGGATGGCAGCAGCATCCAGATCCGCCATGCCCATAGTTCATTTCTACTATTCATCTGGGTCCCCTGTCAACATCCTCGTGAGCAATGATCCATTAAGTGTGTTGTAAATTTATTTGTTGTGTATGGAGTGGTATATCTTGATAATCTAGTATTCCATATATATGGGATGATTGAAGGAGTTTTCTGAAGTTCTAAAATTGTTTGGGAGGCAAATTTTCTGAAGAAGTTTTGACTGAATTTGGTTCTGGCTACATTCTGGCAGATAACATGGTTTGTCATCCTATGACGTACATGATTCTCGTGAATGATTACTTGTGTATGTCTTTGTATAACAAGGGCTAGGTGTTAATTTTATCCGAAAAAGACATGCTTCTCTTATTTGCTGCAAACAATATGACCAATTTAGCAAACATCTCACTCAGCTCATGCAACCTACCAAACACATATTCACCTTGACCAGTCTCACAGTACACAAGCAACCAAACACTCATCTCCCTATACCATTACATTAGCTCAGCCAGGCCATACTCAGCCAGCATGTTAGATGCGATGCAGCCAAATGTAACCCGGGCAACCAAACACGCCCTTAATGGTGGACCTGATTGATAATAGCGTCCACCTTTGGACACTGCTTATACTAGCGTCCGAACCTGAACACTATAATGCCCAACGTCCTTACTATTTCTCAAATTTGTAATAACTAGAACAATGCCCGTGCATTGCAATGGGATATAAATATTCTAGAGTTAATTACACCGGTGGTGCTTGAACTTGGTGTAAACGGTCACTTTGGTGCTAAAACTTGTGACATACATTGAACTGGTGCACCGATGTGTTAGCTTGTGATTTACTTGTCAATAATAATGCGATTGTGTAAATAAATGTTCATCAAATTCTGACTGTGAATTACCTTATATTTTAATTAGAAATTTGGTAAGTAAATTAAAATAGAATTGGTTCAGAAGGTAAGTAAATTAAGATGATTGATTATCATACTATACATGGAAGGTTGGACAAAGGGGTGGTGAGAAAAAAGGTGAAATGAGAACCTTGGGTTCTCTTTAAGTAGTAGAGATAGAGATTCTTTCCTAGTTTCGTAATTACGTGATTATTGATTACTGTTAATTAAAAAATCGCAGCACAGTGTCGGGCACTCCTAATAAAAAAAAAAAACTACCCTGTCGTGAGCGAAGGAATCCTATCCCTCGCTTGCCACACGGACGGCCACGATAGCGTCAACTGTCAGCCGTGCGATCCCATCGCCGTCCGCTGCTGGTCCACTCGTCTATCTCCCACGCATACTTCTTCCGCCTCCACCCTCCTCACCGTCGCATGCTCGCCGCCGCCGCCGTGCCGCCCCTGCCGCCGCTCCCCCGCTCGTGCGCCTCGTGGGGACGGTGGATCCCATCCACTCCTTTCTCCTCCAGGTGGGTAAAGATAATCTTGTCGATTAATTAATTATTAATATAAAAAAGTAGTAGCTGTGGAGACCCGTAGTTGCGTAGTCCACCTCCAAATCTCCGAAGATATTCCGCTGCCGATTAGTCAATTGGTTAGGTTGGATTAATGGTGGAAGACCGGAGTAAAAGAGAACAATTTGGCCTCTCCTTCTCCCTCCTGTGTCTGACCAGCTTTGCTTGCCTTTGTGCTGCTGCGATTTCGCAGGGACGGGCCTGGTTGGCGGCGGGGGACGAGTGGAGGGGCGGTGCATCCGGCGATGGCACGGCCGCCGATCCTCTCCGTTGCACTGCCGTCTGATACGGGGCGCGTGCTCAGCATCCAGTCCCACACCGTCCAGGTGCCACACCACCCTCTCTCTCCTCTGTTCATCTGCCATGATCTTGCTTAACTACCTGCATCTACGAGCAATTGGCGGCTGTATGGTACGATAGTCTGGGTTTGGGAGCAAATCTAGTGTTTTGCGGGTTCTAAGATCTCGGTGGCTAGGCCGAGAACACCAGATGTACTTAAGTCATTTGCAAGTGCTCCATGACTGAATTATTATTTTTATTATTCAGTTCATATCAGACATGCATGCATGCCGTGCTGCTTGCACACCGTCATCATGATTGTCTCCCATTGTGTAGTGTCACCAAGTCGTGTGGTTGCTTACTAGTGAATGCAGTTGTTGTATGGCTCACATATGATCATACTTGGGGATTGTTTAGTGTACAATAATAACTGTGCACAGCATTGTTTCGGAGATCAGGAGTACTAGTAAATTACTGAAAACCTTATGTTTGATTTGATTTATTTATGTCCTCTACTAATGCTGCTTTTCCTTAATTTAGGGCTACGTTGGCAACAAATCTGCTGTCTTTCCGTTGCAACTCCTTGGTTTTGATGTGGATCCGATAAACTCTGTACAGTTTTCTAATCATACAGGTATATAATTGGGCTATTCGGTAGAATGTGCAATATGTCTGGCACGCCTAAAATATTTTCCACTATGTGTTATCTCAGGATACCCAAAATTTAGAGGACAGGTTCTCAATGGCAATCAGCTGTGGGATCTTATTGAAGGACTGGAGGAAAATGAATTATTGCACTATACACATTTGTTAACAGGTGAATGACCATTACGACTTCTTCAATTTGGGATTTCCCATCCTTCATGTAAAAAGCAAGTTGATTGGTCTTCAATGGCAGACCATTAATCATCATCTCTTTTTAATCAAACATAATGCTTTATTATACACAAAAAAGCACGCTATTTGTTTATTTTGTTGAAGTAACATGCTATTTCTTGGTATTCAGGTTACATCGGCTCTGTTTCCTTTTTAAATACAGTGCTACAAGTCGTCGACAAATTACGATCGGTCAATCCTGATCTTATATACGGTAACCTTTTCTTACCTCCATTATCTATATGGTCAGTTCTGTTGTACAAAATCTTATGGGGAATTATGTCATAAACATATTCTAAATAGAATTTGCTAATACATGTCCACAAACGCTCTGCAGTTTGCGACCCGGTTCTAGGTGATGAAGGCAAACTATATGTTCCTCAGGATTTAGTATCTGTTTATCAGGAGAAGGTGATTTAGCCCATTTCAACTTGCTAAAGTTATCTTTTATGATATAAAAAATGCTGGGAATTACTTATTGTAAGGCTAGTTAGCATGTTACCAAAAAAAAACTGCAAGTTTTACTGTACTCCAGCATCCATTACTCTTCAATAGGCAAATCCATTCCCTAGACTGAAGGTTTACATTTTTTCAATAAAACATTACATATAGGCAGCTGCATCTCCTTTCCCCTTTAGAAGTTAGTCGAACAGTCATGCGCAGTGTGTTCTGTGTTTCGTTCAATTAACTTCTCCCATTTACTCATTGAGCTATGGCATGGAAATTATATGATAGGATAGTGTAATTCCAAATGTGTTTAATGCTCATAATGCTCTGTGCTCATCGTAATGTATTCTTTTTTCTCATCAAATACTCTCCAGGTTGTCCCAGTTGCTTCAATGCTTACACCAAACCAATTTGAAGTTGAACTACTCACAGGATTAAGGTATTCATTCTATTCTTTTTGGAAAAGGAAAATGAGAGCTATTCTCTTTATTGTCATATACCCCGTCAATCCGCCATACTTCTGTTCTGTATCAGATTCCATATAAATTCAAATTTAGCACTTCCAGGAAAGAAAAAAAAATATATACTGCTAATTTTGGCCTGAGTAGTCCAATTTTTTATACCATCTTGTGGGTTCTATAGTTAATCTTTAACTCAACGGGCAATGTGTGGGTTAGGGCGCAATGATTTGAAATTCAGTCACAACTGGATGACCTATATACAGGTGATAGGTAAGAACTAAAGGATGGGTGGGGTGGGGTGGGGGGGGGGGGGCTGTCGTGGGCATTCTGTAAACTGGTATACTTCGGTGAGGGCATATGGCTTAGTTTCAGCATGAAATATCTTTTTCATGCTTATTTGACAATAACAATAGATCTATACACAGATAAAATCATTTTTTTGGTACTCTCATACATTGGTCAAATATTTGTTTTCTTTCCTATTTGAATGTGTACATGCAGAATTACCTCCGAACAAGATGGCTTGAAAGCTTGCAATACCCTGCACAGTGCTGGACCACGGAAGGTTTGTCCCTTATAGGCTTATAAGATTGCTAGATAAACCAATAAAAGTATTGATGTGCTACACAGAGTCACTGTTGGCCCTATGACCAACTATCCTTGTTCCATGTTTCTTCATTTAAAATGCTGCTAATGCAAATATACAATTACTAATTCATGAATATGTTTGACTGCTATCATTCTACAGGTGATAATAACTAGTGCACTTATTGAAGACAAGCTGCTCCTCATTGGAAGTTACAAAAGAACAGAGGTAAACTTTTGATAAATTTGTTGGATTTATTATATCTATGTACATGCTATGAATGTACTAGTTGCAAATAGAAAAGTTAGTGGCTTTACAATATTATTCAACAGAAAGTTAAAGAAAAAAGGGGGATGAGAAACCATTTGATCTTACCCAAGTATCCCATGAGAATTGCGAGAAGATTAAAATATTATACAACATAGTTACCAAATTCACTAAAAGAGGCTTCGAACCATGATCCCGATCGATTGATCCAGACCGGGGTTTGAACTCACTCTGGTCGATCCGAATCCGTGCCCGGTTTGTCGAACTGAAGCGAAAACACAGCCCTGCAGCACATCGATGTACACAGGGAATACACGGGGCGGAGGGATGGGATTCTCCTTGGCCGTGGACGAGACAGCGGTGGAAGCGTAGGAGACGAGCAGGCTGCAGCGGCTGATCCTTGCTGTGAGGAAGCTGGAGTTGGAGTCAGGGTGGATGGGAAGCCAATCTTGGAAGTTGGCAGAGGTGGAGGAAGGACGAGAGAAGGCTGCAGCCGTGCTGAGATGGCGGGTCCGCGCCCATGGCACCGCAACAGCGGGAGTACTACTGAATAGCAGACTGCTCGTTTTTCTTTTTTAGACTGCTCATGTGTGTGCATAGTCTAGGGTTGAGCCATGGGCTAGTTGGGCTGATTTGGCCCAACCCATGAAAGAATGTTTGTTTTCTTTAGCTTTTTATATGATTCTGTGACAACAACAACAACAACAACAACAACAACAACAAAGCCTTTAGTCCCAAACAAGTTGGGGTAGGCTAGAGGTGAAACCCATAAGATCTCGCGACCAACTCATGGTTCGGGCACATGGATAGCAAGCTTCCACGCACCCCTGTCCATAGCTAGTTCTTTGGTGATACTCCAATCCTTCAGATCTCTCTTTACGGACTCCTCCCATGTCAAATTCGGTCTAGCCTGACTTGTCTTGACATTCTCCGCACGCTTTAGCCGTCCGCTATGCACTGGAGCTTCTGGAGGCCTCTGCTAAATATGCCAAAACCATCTCAGATGATGTTGAACAAGCTTCTCTTCAATTGGTGCTACCCAACTCTATCTCGTATATCATCATTCCGGACTCGATCCTTCCTCGTGTGGCCACACATCCATCTCAACATACGCATCTCCGCCACACCTAGCTGTTGAACATGTCGCCTTTTAGTCGGCCAACACTCAGCGCCATACAACATTGCGGGTCGAATCACCGTCCTGTAGAACTTGCCTTTAGTATGTGATTCTGTGACCTAAAAAAAACAATTTGATTATGTGATCTTCTACAGTTGTTAAATAGTATGTGCTTACTAGAAAAAATATTTATTGTTTTATTATGTCTATTATACTCCCATGTTGCGAATTGGAAATAACGAATTCGCGAAGCCAGTCTCCGATTCGTGAATCGGAAATGTATACCCCATAACAATGCAATTCGTACGAGTTAGCGAATTGCGAATCGTGAACCGAACGAATCACGAATCGGGTAACTATTGCAAGCACATTGTGTGGCAAGTGGCACCTCCACATTATAGTGATGTTACTTTTTTGGAGGAAACCAAAAGCAATCATACGTACCTGCAATCAAACATTATACTATTATTCTAGTTCCATATGGCTCCTATGCTACATAGGTGTTCTACTGGGTTTTTTGGCTGGCTATAAACTGACAGGTCAATGCAGTAGGCCATCTAAGAGCTATGATATAGTCATGTGGAATAGTAGTAATTTATACAAGGTACGCTCTTGAACATTTGTCTGCTTGATGTGTAAGCCTGATCTTTGTAAAGCTCATAATCATAGGTGTACTCTAGATCTACTTCAGTGGTCTAATATTGATACATTAACATCAAGATAGATTACAAGTAACAGCTAGGATTTACAAGTAATAGTGTGTGATTGATAGTTCTGACATGTAGCATGACCAAACCTATTTGTGCAAATTGGCCTGTTTCTGATCAAATTTGTGTCCCATTTTTGGGGTGCTGTTATGGGTAAACTGATCCATTACGAACTGAATCTAACACAATGTTTGCATTCATGTGTTAGCTCTGAGTAACTTTGGTTGAGTTTGAGTGAATTCATAGAACATTTAATAATTCAATAAAATGCTTTGGAAATAAACCGTTAAATATACAAATTGGTCAATTAAATTCTTAAACCCTGATCCTGTGATGAATCTATTCCAGCCTTCCAGGGATCCAGCCTCCAGCCCTGTTATAATTGCTGAGTAACTTAATGGTCAGAATGCTGATTTTAAAGATATTTACCATCTCTTCATTTTCAGGAACAACCGCCGGAACAATTTAAGATTGAGATACCCAAGATACCTGCATATTTCACGGTATGTGCGGCTGATAATAGAGGAAACTTTTCCTGTACATTGATATATATATATATATATTTTTATGAATCTGTTGTTGCATGTTGGTTATTGACTTATTGTGTAGTGAACATATTGGCATAGCTTATTCCTAGATTGTAGTATTCAGTATGGACTAATTCATATTATTGCTTAATCTGTTGTAGCTTTATTCATGTGGGATCTGTATATAATTGTCTGTTCAAACAAACAATGTCATAGAACGATCCTACATTATATCAAATAAATGTTGCACAACAAAACAGTGATCAAATCCAAGGAGAGGCAATTTTTTTGTTTATGGCCCGCTGTTTCTATCTCAGGTTTACCTTGTGCAACTTTGATTTTGGCCAAGTTGTATGATACATGACCATATGTTTTGAAACTCAACGGAGCTAGCTGTGAAGTTAAAAAAATTTATCACCATTCAAACATTAGTCAGTTGCATGTTTCCCGACTAAATGAAGAATAACTGTACGAATTGTTTTATTTCTCTTGGCTGATTAGAAAGTAGATTGTAGAACTAGAATCTCAGCAAGTGCCTTTTAGCTATGTGCTTGTGGACTATGTCTTCGGATGGTGAGGGAGAAATGGGCCACACATGTTTACACTTGTACGCTAGTCATGTTGTGCACGTTGTGCTCTTGTCCTAGTCTTTAGGATCTAGCTCATGGATAGTTGGTTAGTTAGCTAGCCAATGGGACTCTTCCCTACGCATGTGTATATTTATACGCCTCCAATCAATAAAAGATAATTGTGTGGCAAATCTCCTTCCTGTCTTACATGGTATCAGCCTTCTGTTTCTAAACACCCACGATCCCTGCTCCACAGCTTCCACTCCCCACCTCCATGGACTCCTCCTCCTCCCTCTACTCTGGCGGCGGCGGAAATCCGTTCGCCGGACCTTTTGCCTCCTCCATCCACCAGGTTCCTATCTGGCAACACATCCCCGTCGTCCTCAATCTCCAGGTGTCAAACCACACGGTCTAGCACTCGCTGTTAATGACTATATTCTGCACCTACACCCTCCTCAACCACATCGACGACACTGTCATTGCCCGCCAACGCCTCGACGACCCCAACTGGACCGTGATTGGCTCATGCATTGTCAATTGGGTCTACACCACAGTCTCGCCGGAGATACTCGCGATCATCATCAAGCCGGACGAGATGGCGCACTTCGTGTGGCTCGCGATCCACAATCTATTCCTCGGGAATTGAGCTCACAACGCCCTTTATGCACTCCATGAGTTCTACAATTTGAACCAAAGTGATCTTTCAATTACAGCTTGTTGCAGCCTGCTCAAACAATTGACGGACACCCTTCGGGACGTTGGCTATCCCATTACCGACGAAGGGCTCGTCCTCAACGCCTTTCGCGGTCTCAAATCGGACTTCAGCCAGTCCATGAAGAGCATGTCGATCCATGGCCTGCCGACGTTCCTGAATTGTCGCTCCTTCCTTGAGCAAGAGGAGCGCTGGATCGCCCACACCGCCACCATGGAGGCCAACACCGCCCTGCTCGCTCACTCCAACAGCGACGGCGGCCACAGCTCTGGCCCAGCAGCAGCAGGGGGGGGTGCGGCTGTTGTTGGGGCCTGCTGCTGCTTGTCGGAGTCGCCGTTGGAGTGAGCGAGTAGTGTGGTGTTGGCCTTCATGGCGGCGGTGTGGGCGATCCGGTGCTCCTCTTGCTCGAGGAAGGAGGGACAATTCAGGAATTTTAGGTCGTGGATCGACATGCTCGACACTTATGGGCTGAAGTCCGCTTTTGAGATCATGAAAGATGTCGAGGACGAGCCCTTCGTTGGTAATGGGATACCCGATGTCCTGGAGTGTGTCCGCCAATTGTTTGAGTCGGCTGCAATAAGCGGTAATTGAAAGAGGGCCTTGATACAAATTGGGGAACTCATGAAGTGTGTAGACGTCGCGGTGAGCTCTATTCCCAAGGAATAGATTGTGGATTGCAAGCCACACGAAGTGTGTCGTCTCGTCCGGTCGATGATCATGAGTATCTCTGACAAGACAGTGGTTTAGACCCAATTGACAATGCATGAGTCAATCATGGTCCAGTCGGGGTCGTCGAGGTGCTGGCGGGCCGTCCATGGACATGGGGAGCGTAAGCTGTGGAGCAGGGGTCGTGGGTGTTTAGAAACAGAAGGCTGATACCATGTAAGGCAGGAATGAAATTTGCCACACAATTATCTTCACTGATCGGAGGCGTATAAGTATACACATGCGTAGGGTAGAGTCCCATTGGCTAGCTAACTAACCAACTATCCATGAGCTAGATCCCGAGGGCAACTCCAACGCATGGACGCATTTCGTCCGTTTTTGTCCGCGTGGGCAGAAATGACAGCCCAACACGCGGATGCAAATCCATTTTGTGTCCGTCTGCTCTCTGCGTGGACGCAAATCCACCCAAATTTTTTGGGTCGGGTTTGCATCCACACGGACACCAGACGGATGCGTTGCGCGTCCGCTCGTTGTCCGGCCCAGCCCCACGTGTCAACCACCCCCGTTGGTCCTTTTAAATGCACGCGTGCCAGGGACCGGGGGGGGGGGGGCACCGCACCCACTCTTCTCCCTCTCTGCCCCCCGCCGCCCTATAGTCGACCCAACCCTAGCCATAGCCACCGCCCACCATGACGTGGAAGCGCATGCCCAGAGCCCACAACCACGAGGCGTGCTCCTCCTCGGGGCGCTACCGCGTGGTGACCTTCACCTTGACGCCGCCGGGGGCTGCGCCATTGGCGCGCGACCGCATCTACGTGCCTGTCGACCGGTGCCGGCACTACTGGGAAAACGCCATCCCTGTGCCATGGCCGGACGTGAACCTGCCGCATGGATGGTATTCGAACCAGGAATAGGGTTCTAGTGCCGGTCACAAGTCGCGCGCGGGAGGCGGAGATCCGCCGCCATCGCGCTCAGCTCGCGGTCGACCTCCGCGACAACCCGCTGTTTGTGGTAGACTCCACACACTGGGACACGTGGTTCACCGATGAGCACGACTAGCGCCGCCAGCGCCCCGTGCCCCGCGCGCACGCGCTCCAGCACCACAACCAGCAGGGGAGGAGGACGACAGGGCCTATAGGAAGGCCATCGAAGACTCCGAGCTTGAGGAACTCGCCAGGTGGCTTGGCCTGCCACTGGCGCTGGCCGAATCGGCCGGAGTGCAGGTCGCCGCACCCCTGCCTGCGCTTGAGCCAGAACATGAGCTGTGGCCACTAGTGGGGCACTCGTCGTCGTGGACGTCTACGTTCCCGTGCATGCTAGAGTTGGTGCGGTGCACGACCGAGTGGGTGGGCGCGGAGCAGCAGCAGGAGGCGCCCGCTGCGCCACCGCAGCAACTGGCACTGGTGGTAGTGCCGTGGCTGTATCCATGGCCGGCACCGGTCTACATCGACCTCACCGACGAGGACAACCGCGACGGACACTAGATCTAGGTTTTACTTATGTTTTTAATTTTTAATTAATGTACAGACGGACTTTTTGGCGGCAATATATTTTTAATTTCAAAATTGGTCCAAAATCAGAAATGCATCCCGGCGTGCTGGGTGCACCTATGGGCCAGTGAACACGGCCGGACTTTGGTGTCCACCTGGCCGACCCAAACAGACAAAAAACGGGCACTTTGCGTGTCTGTTTGGGTTCATGCGTTGGAGTTGCCCTAAAGACTAGGACAAGAGCAAAACGTCAGGACGTCCATGACTAGCGTACAATTGTTCACATGTGCTAACACCAATAACTGTCGAATGAGGTGGTATAGAAGTGGAGTAAGAAAGTGACATGTCTCTGTTTCCCTTTACACACTCTGCACTGCAAAGCTTGGTGTTTTTAGCATTGCTACCTGTGAATATGTCATCAATTATTTCAGTTATTGTATAATTCTGCTGCCTCCATAATGTTGTAGGGGACCGGAGATTTAACAACTGCTCTTCTACTAGGATGGAGCAATGTATGTCCCAGAGAAAGTTCGTTGTTGTTGTGGAATGGTCTTTTTATGATTATTCCATTTTTAACTCATGCTTGCTTTGATGCAATTTTCAGAAATACCCTGATAACCTCGAGAAAGCGGCGGAACTGGCAGTATCCAGTTTGCAGGTATCTTGTCCGTGCTTCTATTCAACATTATCTAACTTTTAGGTCTTGAGCGCTGTTCTTATCAGCATTATGTGTTAGCAACCCTGTGTTATGTGTTTCATGGATTCCGGTGACGTAAAACTAGATCTAGGAAAGGTATTTGAATTTACATTTTGGCCCCAGTTCTCACTTGCTAGTGAATTTATTGTCTCCGGCAACTATCACATTGACCATGTTTAAATCTGGTTAAGTTTAGGTGTCATTCTAAGCTCAGTACGTGCTCTTGCAGAAGTTAAAATGTAATGGCAAGCCAGCTTGGTACCCTTTTTGCTTGCCTAGGGCTTTACTTTGTGATATTGTCGATAGGAGTATATGCTTATTTGATGTTCACTTAGCATGCATTACTTCAGAATCTTAACATATACAGAAACTTCTGCAGGCACTCCTAAGAAGGACAGTTGAAGACTATAAAAGAGCAGGCTTTGACCCAGCAAGCAGCAGCTTAGAGATCCGATTGATACAAAGCCAGGATGAGATCAGAAACCCGCGGGTTACGTGCAACGCCATGAAGTATAAATGATCCCGTATTAATTCTGACAAGCATCACCACCAAATTGAGGCCGTCAAACTGTTATAAGGAGGAATGGTTGTAAACAAAGGTTGGTCTCCTCGAAGCATGCCAAGATCTTCACTGTCAACATGCACCGTATATTCGACGCGGTTTCTGGCTTCAGTTTTGGGAAAGCCATTTCTAGCTTGCCTTAGGTTCAAACCCGTAAAGGATCCAAATTAGGAAAAACAACAATATGCCATCATGCTTTTGCTATAATTTGTCACTTTTATTTGTGGCTGTGAGAATTAATTGTACAGAAGGTTTAGTTGCATCTTTGAAGCTTTGTTGTGTTGGTGTTACAATGATTAAACAGCATCTTATTGATGTGTTCTGTACCTACTCTTCTTTATTAAATTATTATGTGTAAACTCATTGGTGAATATTCAAGGAATGATCCATACAGCAACTTGCACCATTGTTGATTCAAATATTTCATTCCCCTTGAACATTGTTTATATTACCACAGAAAATAGTAAAGCAGCAGGTATATTATTTTTCATTTATATATATTTCCTGGGGTTTCAAACCACAAAGGTCGTGTTTATTCACATGAACAAGGGATGAGAAGCAACAACAAAACTTTTCCTGAAAAAAGAAGAGTAGAATAAACCCGAGTGTGTTTTGGGGCATGTGGGGATGATCCTCCCATAATCAGAATTCAGCTGTCCAAATGATATTTGCTGTTGATATACTGTTTGACACGTACTCTTTCCTCCCATAATATAAGATCATTTTGCAAGCTAAAACAACTTGCAAAACTTCCTTATATTATGGTACAGAGGGAGTAGTTCTTTTGCCAGAACCAATTCGGTTCTTGCAAGCTTATATAAATCCTACTTGTGAAACGGATCAGTTTGAGAAAAGAATGACTTAGTGAAAACTAAAAACAAGGATAAAGGTCGCTTCATCGAAAAAAATGAATATGATACGTAAGATTCACAATACATATGGATTTTTTATTTGAAGTATTCTTGCATTATACTTCACAAAAAAAACATCGTAAGCTTAAAGATACTCATATATTTTCCTCTGATAATCAAACATGAAAAATCCATGAAACACTCTTAAAGAAAAGGCCCACTACGCGTCAGCTGGCTGATCCCCGCACAGACCGGCCGTCTTGCTAGCCACTTGATTCGATTCATCGAGATGCTAATCTGACTGACAATGCCTATCAAGCTTGGAATGACTCCATCACCCCGCACAGATCGGCCGTCTTGCTAGCCACTTGATTCGATTCATCGAGATGCTAATCTGACTGACAATGCCTATCAAGCTTGGAATGACTCCATCACCATGTCTGACAGCTCAAGCTCCACGTACTCTGATCTTCGTGTAGTGCAGGACCCAATGGATGTGATGACAACTCCTTCTCTGCCATCGACAGCTCTGTCCATTTCTGTGTCTTTGCATAACCAAGGGATTTCCTTTGGTTTGTCTGCTCAAGGAGATGAGCTTCTTGCTGTTCTGATGAATGACCCAATCCCGCGCCAAAACCTGAACAACTTTATTTTCCAAGCTCTGCGTCCGATGATTGCTTCATTTGGTCCCTGGAGATCTGGATATGGCCCGCGTCAACCTTGGTCTGAACTTGCTGTCCTAGTCACTGCTGACTCTTCAGGCATAAGTTTCACGCAACAGCAAACGGCCGCTCTGCCTGCACCTTCATCTGTGCTCATTGAAGAGATCCCCTCTGCTCAGGAGACCAACGACAGCCTCATGGTGCAACCTGTTGGAGAGGACAGCCTCTTGCTGGAACCTGTTGGAGAGGACAGCCTCATAACACTGCCAGTCTCTGATGATAGCCTCATTGTGCAGCCAGTTGAGAATGCCTACCTCTTAGTGCAGCCAGCTTCTGCAGTCAGCCTCTTTGTGCCGCCTGCTGCAATAGTCCATGGCCAGGAAATTCCAATTGCCCCACCAACACAACCACATACACGCCCCAGACGCTCAAGACCTACTGCCCCTCTGTCCACTGTGGATGTTCGTCGCAGCTCGCGCTCTAACAAGTACAATGGCTTCAATGTCCTAGCTCTGACTGACATTCGTGTGCCCAATTCCAAGGTCAAGCCCAGGACGGTTCCTTCTACTGGATCTTCTAGCTCTCCTCCTCGAGCGACCGACGTTATTCCTCCTCCAACACCCATCTCCACCCTGCAAGACATCGACATCAACAGGTGCGCCATCCCGGAAGCAGAGCTTACTTCTGAAGCACTTCTTGCTGCTCCGTCTGCTGCTGCACCAACGCCTACATGTACTCCCTCCGTGCCGGACCAAGAGGAGCGCCACACCACCCCTCTGGAGTAACTTCATCTGCATCATGCCACCTCTGTGTTGCTGGAATGTTCTTTCATGGAATATCAGAGGTTTAAATTCTGAGAAGAAACGCTTAGCCCTTAATAATGCGATCATCTCAAGTGGCTGCGCGGTAGTTTGTCTACAAGAGACCAAGTTGTCTGATGTTACTTCTACTTTTGTTAAAACTTGTTGTCCTCGTCAGTTTGATCAGTTTGCGTTTGTTCCCTCTTGTGTTTCTTCGGGTGGGATTCTCACCATTTGGAAAAGCTCTGTCTTCTCCGGCACAGTAGTTTCGAATGACACGCATGCACTAGTTACCACTTTTGTTAGCACGCAATCGTCTCAATCTTGGACTCTAGCGAATATATATGGGCCTTGCACTGGAGAGGATCGTGACATCTTTACCACCTGGCTCTATGATGTTCACATTCCTAATGGACAAGACTGGCTATTCCGCGGTGATTTTAACTATATGCGTGCACCTGATAACCGTAACAAGCCTGGGGGGAACATGCAGGACATGCTTACCTTCAATGACATTATTCATAAACAGCAGCTCATTGAACTTCCAGTACAGGGTCGCGCTTACACATGGAGTAACATGCAAACTGATCCCCTTCTCGAGCAAATTGGATGGTTTTTTACCTCCCTTCATTGGACCACTGTCTATCCTAAAACCTTGGTAAAACCCCTCGGCAAACCTGTGTCTGATCATATACCTTGTGTGGTCAGTATTGAAACTAAAATCCCTCGCAACAAAATCTTCCGCTTTGAGCCTTATTGGATCCTTCACCCTGGGTTTATGGATGTTGTGCAAGAAGTTTGGGATAAGCCTGTTCGGTTAGAGAATGCAGCAACTAAATTATGTTGCAAGTTCAAAGCCCTTAGACATGCACTGAAATGCTGGAGTAAGAATATTTCCCGCCTCTCCATTGCTATTTCTAACTGCAATTCTGTCCTTGCTGACCTTGACGAGCTTGAAAACAAACGAACACTCACTATACCAGAAGCCAACTTCAGGACAATTCTTAAAACCCACCTGCTTAGACTCCTCCAGTACCAGAAGCTTTATTGGAAAAAACGCTGCACTATTCGGTGGATTATGAAAATACAAAGTTCTTCCAGGCCATTGCCACTGAACGGTACCGTAGGAATAATATTGCAAGCTTTCGTGATGATAATGGCACGCTGATTGAAGACCACCCTAGCAAAGAAGCCCTTCTGTTCCTCACCTACAAAAACTAACTTGGCTCCACATCAAACTCTGAGATGAAATTCTCTCTGCCTGACCTCATCAAACGGTCTGACAATCTTGATCGCCTGACAGATCAGTTCACGCAAAAGGAAATTGACCAAGTTGTTAATGAAATGCCCCCGGACCGAGCCCCTGGCCCCGATGGCTTCAGTGGGGCTTTTCTCAAGGCCTGCTGGCCCATCATCAAACACGATTTTTATGATCTATGCGCACAATTTCATGAAGGCACTCTGGACATCAACAGCATCAACGATGGGCTCATCACACTCATCCCAAAAATCAACTCTCCTGAAATAGTGAACGATTATAGACCAATCACGTTACTGAACTGCTGCCTCAAGTTGATCACAAAACTTCTAGCCGATCGGTTGCAAACCTCCATCTTGGACTTGGTTCACCGCAACCAATACTGCTTTATCAAGGGGAGAACTATACAGGATTGCCTCGCATGGGCATACCAATACATACACCAGTGTCAAACCTCAGGCAAACAGATCATACTGCTCAAACTCGATTTCGCTAAGGCTTTCGACACAATTGCACATGATCCGATGCTCCAGATTATGCGTCACATGGGCTTCAATGACAAGTGGATCTCTTGGATCAAATGCTTATTCTCCTCGGGGCGATCTTCTATTCTTCTCAATGGGGTGCCGGGCCGACAATTCCAATGTCGTTGCGGGGTCAGACAGGGCGATCCCTTGTCCCCTCTTATTTTTGTCCTCGTCGCGGATTTGTTACAATCAACCATAAATGAAGCTTTCCGACAAGGTAAAATTCAGCTCCCCTTCCCATGCAATGGGCAAACGGACTACCCCGTTATTCAATACGCCGATGACACTTTGATAGTCCTGCCCGCATGTGTCTGTCAAGCCGCTTTGGTCAAGGAGATTTTGTCGGATTATGCTTCCTCTATTGGTCTCAAGATCAATTTTCACAAATCCACCTTGGTTCCGATCAACCTTGACCCCTCCTCCACGAACACACTAGCCAGGGTTTTTGGTTGCACTGTTGGCACGATGCCCTTCACTTACCTTGGTCTGCCTCTGGGAATAGCTCGACCTACAGTCCAAGACCTCATGCCTCTGGTTTGCAGATTGGAAAGGCGCTTGACGTCAACTATTGCCATGATGTCTTATGGTGGCAGATTAACCTGGCTAAATGCCTCAGTCACGTCACTTCTTATCTTTGCCATGTGCACTCTCAAATTTCCACCCAAACTTCTTGAGATTTTGGACAAAATAAGAAGACGTTGCCTTTGGACTAAGAAGACCAAGCAAGGTGACAAATGCAACTCTCTTGCTGCGTGGGACATGGTTTGTCGACCCAAAAATAAAGGTGGGCTTGGAGTGATCAATCTCAAAATCCATAACGAAGCCCTGCTCCTCAAATTTCTCCACAAATTCTATAACAAAATGGATGTTCCTTGGGTTCACCTGCTTTGGGACAACCATTACGTCGACAAAATACCTCATGGAGCGGACCCTACCGGCTCCTTCTGGTGGCGCGATATTCTAAAATTGACACCAATCTTTAGAAGCATCTCTCGTGTTCAACTGGTGGATGGCACGACCACTCTGCTCTAGAAGGACTTGTGGGTGCATGAAGTACTGCAGGATTCTCATCCCCGTGCCTTCTCATTTGCCATGCAAGAAGACATCTCAGTCGCTGACTTCTGGGCCTCCAACGACCTGCATGAAACCTTCCACCTACCTGTGTCGCCGCTTGCACTGGATGAGATACGCGACGTACAGACAACCTTGACCAAGATCTTCCCTTCCACATCGACTACTGATGTTTGGCACTACCTGTGGGGCGCGGCCACTTTCAAACCTAAGGATTACTACTCATTTCTTTCGTGATGCTCAGACCGACCCCATGTTAGAGCACCTGTGGAAATCGAAATGCACAATGAAGATAAAGGTGTTCGGCTGGTTGCTCTTCCATGATAGACTCAACACGCGTAATATGTTGAAGCGGAGGCACTATAACATAGGAGATGATTTTGACTGCCTCCTTTGCGGGCTACCAATTGAAGAAACGGTGGACCATATGATCTTCACCTGTGATTTTAGCAAGACATGCTGGGATAAACTCCAGGTCCAATGTCCCCCTTTGATAACAGGCTCGCTGCCCTCAAATCTAACAGAGACTCCTGGCGTGACCCATTCTTCATGGAAAATTTTCTCACTGCTGCGTGGAGCCTGTGGAAAGAAAGGAATAACAAACACTTTCATGGAGTTGACCCTACTGTGGGGTCCTAGTTAGCACGCTTCAAGATAGACCTAGGTCAGCTCCAACATAGAGTTAAGGAAGCCCATAGAGGCCTCCCCCCTGGTTGGGGGGGGGTGGGAAGATGTGTTATACACCTTGTATGTCTATGTAAACACCCAATTTATATAGATATATAAAAATCACAGTGGGAGTTCTCTCCCACTGTCAATTCCCTAAAAAAACGTATGATTACTCGTAAGTTCTTTCCTTCGAGTACGTACAGAGACGACAGGCGCTGCGAACCAACCTGTGGTTGGATGGTTAGAGGGAGTGTGGTATCCCCAGCTCACCAGGGTTCAAATCCTGGTGCTCGCATTTATTCCTGAATTTATTTCAGGATTTCCGGCGATGCGCATTTAGTGGGAGGAGACATTCCCGTCGATGACGAGGCGCCTACGGTGACTTCGTAAATCTCAAGATGATATGCCGGCTCAGTCTTTCGGAGGTGCTCATAGGGGTAGGATGTGCGTGTGTGCGTTCATAGGGGTGACTGTATGCACGTGTATATGAACGAATGTGTCTGTACTGATGTTCAAAGAAAAAGAGACGACGGGCGCTCCTCTCATGCATCGCACGTGTATATGAAAGCCACCTCGCAATTTTTTTTGCGATAGAAAAGCCACCTGGCAGTTTAATCGATTGTGAATCAGAGATACATCAGATAAAAGCAAGAGCAAGAGAAAATTAGGGGATCATCAACCCATGTACATGCTTCAAAAGATAAAAGAGAAACATATTAACTTATTATATTGTTTCATGCTATTATATTATCAATCTTGTATGCTTTATATGTCATTTTATATTATTTTTTAAGACTAACCTATTATCTTAGTGCCTAGTGCCAGTTTCTGTTTTTTGCCTATTTCTTTGTTTCGCAGAAAAACCAAATCAAACGAAGTACAAACACAATGAAATTTTATGGTGATTTTTGTGAACCAAGAGAGACCCTAGAAGCTTTGGGGAGGTAACAAACGATGATCGAGGGGGGCCACAATCTCAGGTGGCGTGCCCCTTCGGGGCAGGCCATGTGAGCTTGTGGGGCCACCGTGGCTCTGTTTGCCCTAATTCCAACTTTATAAATTTACAAATATTCGAAAACCCTCAGAGTGAGACCCGAAACAATTCATCCACCGCCGCAAGCCTCTGTTCTTCTGCGATCTCATCTAGAGACCTTTTTCGGTACTCTATTGGAGGGGGAAACCATTGGGGAGGCAATCTTCTTCGACCTTGCTGCCTCCATGATGATGTGTGAGTAGTTCCTTCAGGACCTATGAGCCCACAGCAGTAGCTAGATCTCTCTCTCTCTCTATCTCTCTGATATTCAATACAATGATCTCTTCGGAGATCTATTCAATGTAATTCCTGTAGTGTATTTGTTGGGATTCGATGAATCATGGTTTTATGATCAAATTATTCATTGAAAGTATTTGATTCTTTTTGAGATCTATTTATGTGTGATTTTATAGCTATGTATGCTTTCCGATCTATGAGTTATCTTTGGCCAAGTTGATGAGTAAATCTTTAGAGGAAGTGATGCATAGTAGTGGGTTCAATCTTGCGGTGTCCTTACTCTGTGACAGGAGGGGTTGCAAGACACGTATTGTGTTGTTGCTACTAAGGATAAAACAACGGGCCGCCGTACGCTCACTAGAATCATAATCATAACTATGCGCAA
Organism: Aegilops tauschii subsp. strangulata; assembly: GCF_002575655.3. Taxonomy (NCBI): domain Eukaryota; kingdom Viridiplantae; phylum Streptophyta; class Magnoliopsida; order Poales; family Poaceae; genus Aegilops; species Aegilops tauschii. The sequence goes on along the minus strand of NC_053039.3, from coordinate 71,105,853 downwards.
TTTTGTCAATTTCCTGATAGTAATTTGTTTACCAACCGATGCTATGCTTATGAGAGAGATGCCTTTAGTGAACCTATGGGCCCCGGGTCCATTCTCCATTATTACTAAAAACATAAAATTGCTTGCTATTTTTATTTTATTTTATTTTATTTATAAGAACAAGGGGATTGACAACACCCTCTTGCCTTCGTTGGGTGTGTTGGAAATATGCCCTAGAGGCAATAATAAAATGGTTATTATTATATTTCCTTGTTCATGATAATTGTCTATTGTTCATGCTATAATTGTGTTATCCGGAAATCGTAATACATGTGTGAATACATAGACCACAACATGTCCCTAGTGAGCCTCTAGTTGACTAGCTCGTTGATCAACAGATAGTCATGGTTTCCTGACTATGGACATTGGATGTCATTGATAACGGGATCACATCATTAAGAGAATGATGTGATGGACAAGAGCCAATCCTAAGCATAGCACAAGATCGTGTAGTTCGTTTGCTAGAGCTTTTCCAAATGTCAAGTATCATTTCCTTAGACCATGAGATTGTGCAACTCCCGGATACCATAGGAGTGCTTTGGGTGTGCCAAACGTCACAACGTAACTGGGTGGCTATAAAGGTGCACTACGGGTATCTCCGAAAGTGTCTGTTGGGTTGGCACGAATCGAGACTGGGATTTGTCACTCCGTATGACGGAGAGGTATCTCTGGGCCCACTCGGTAATGCATCATCATAATGAGCTCAGTGTGACCAAGTGTTTGGTCACGGGATCATGCATTACGGTACGAGTAAAGTGACTTGCCGGTAACGAGATTGAACAAGGTATTGGGATACCGACGATCGAATCTCGGGCAAGTAACGTACCGATTGACAAAGGGAATTGTATACGGGATTGATTGAATTCTCGACATCGTGGTTCATCCGATGAGATCATCGTGGAACATGTGGGAGCCTACATGGGTATCCAGATCCCGCTGTTGGTTATTGACCGGAGAGTCATCTCGGTCATGTCTGCATGTCTCCCGAACCCGTAGGGTCTACACACTTAAGGTTCGGTGACGCTAGAGTTGTAGAGATATTAGTATGCGGTTAACCGAAAGTTGTTCGGAGTCCCGGATGAGATCCCGGACGTCACGAGGAGTTCCGGAATGGTCCGGAGGTAAAGATTTATATATGGGAAGTCCTATTTTGGCCACCGGAAAATGTTCGGGATTTTTCGGTATTGTACCGGGAAGGTTCTAGAAGGTTCCGAAGTGGGGCCCACCTGCATGGGGGGACCCACATGAACGTGGGTAGTGGGGGCAAGGCCCCACACCCCTGGTCAAGGCGCACCAAGATCCCACCTTATAAGGAATAAGATCATATCCCGAAGGGATAAGATCAAGATCCCTAAAAAGGGGGGATAACAATCGGTGGGGGAAGGGAAATGATGGGATTTCTTTCCCCCACCTTTGCCAACGCCCCAATGGACTTGGAGGGCAAGAAACCAGCCCCCTCCACCCCTATATATTGTGGGAAGGCGCATGGGAGCAGCACCCAAAGCCCCTGGCGCCTCCCTCTCCCTCCCGTGACACCTCTCCCTCTCGCTGAGCTTGGCGAAGCCCTGCCGAGATCCCCGCTGCTTCCACCACCTCGCCGTCGTGCTGCTGGATCTCCATCAACCTCTCCCTCCCCTTGCTGGATCAAGAAGGAGGAGACGTCTTCCCCAACCGTACGTGTGTTGAACGCGGAGGTGCCGTCCGTTCGGCGCTCGGTCATCGGTGATTTGGATCACGACGAGTACGACTCCATCAACCCCGTTCACTTGAATGCTTCCACTCGCGATCTACAAGGGTATGTAGATGCACTCTTTTCCCTCTCGTTTCTAGAAGACTCCATAGATTGTTCTTGGTGATGCGTAGAAATTTTTTAATTTCTGCAACGCTCTCCAACAGGGTGCAAGCATTTTCTTTGTGTGTGTGTGTGTGTGTGTGTGCAGGTACCGTTCATGTTGTTTGTGTGGTGTCTCCTATTTGTTCGATAAACCTTGGTTCTTCACTAAGGGAAATACTATCTACTACTAAACTACATCACCCTTCCGCTTCGGGGAATCCCGACACTATCACAAGTAGCACAAGAATTTCTTGCACCGTTGCTAGAGATGCTTCACCAAACAATCCAGGTGCTTTCGCACACATTTATCATTTGCTTGTTTTTTACTTTGTTTGTCGTTTGCCTTCTCCTTTTCATCTCCTTCCTCTTCTAGAAAACCTAAAAATACAAAAAATATCTTGTGTTGCTATCTTTGCTTGTTATTATGGCTAGTTATTCGCTCATTGCTTCCACTCCCGCAAACGAAGTACTTAATTCTAAACAACGGGATGGAGAAAGTTTGAAAGATGCTTGGTATAGGATTTGCAATGCTCAAAATAGATCATCTCGTATGCAATCCACCAATGTCCTTCTCCGAAATTTTTATATGGGTACTACTTGTATAGGTTTGTGCTTTACACTATTACTGGAGACAACTTTTTGAGTAGTCACCCTTTGGGTGCCTTTAATGCTGTGGGTAATTTAGTGGGATCACCACCTATTATTATCAATGAAACGATGTTAATTTTGGAACACATTATGCGAAGGCTAGATGTTACTGGAACAAAATGCCAAATATTGAACACATTAAAATTTTGGATAAAAAGGTGCATAACCAAGTAACCAAATTTGGCTCCACGGTGGGAACCACTTTAAAAATTGCTTAAGGATAGAGAACCAATCACCAATAGAGTAGAACAAAGTCCCACTATAATTGATAAATTGGAAGAGTTCATTAATAACTTGGGTATGCCTTTTTCTTCCATTAAAACTAGTGTAGGACCTCCCATGAACAAGAATTCAAATCTTATGTATGTTCCTAAAACTAATAAGGGTGCTTCCTCTAGGAAGGAGAAAGAATATTTAAAGATGATTAGTGTTCACCCCAATTCCATCAATGTAAAACATGAACCTATATTCGACACTCGATTCTTTGATTTTGTGCCTATGAGTGTTATGATTAATGATATGCTTGCTAAAACTCCTAAGAAATCATGTTGCACAATTGTGGAATTGGACAAAGATGACAATACGTGATGCTATGCATCATGCCTAGCTAGGAGCATTAAACAATAGCGCTTGTTGGGAGACAACCCAATAGTCATCCTTTATCTTTATTTTATTTTTTGTGTTGCTACTGTAGTAATTATGTTTGTATCTTTTATTTTGATTTCTGTGCCAATTTAAGCCTTTAGGTTGATGTGGATGATTGTTTATCTGGTTCTGTGCAAAAGTAGAAAGTTTAGCATCTAGTGCGTGAATTGTTTATTTGTACTGAAAGTGATCATTTCCTGAAATTTTTATGCATTACTTCTATGCAAATTTTATGCGTTATCCTAATTTTTCAGAATTTTTGGATCTACATAAGTATGACTAAATATTGCATCATTATGTATTGTTCTATTTTAGACAGATGATGGTTTTATTGCATAGTATGCTTATTTTAAAGTTTCTAGATTGTATCGGGGGTATAAGTCACGGAGATGATACAATACAGTAGGTATTATATAAGAACAATTATGATTCTATCTTTGACAATACCTAAGTAATGATTTATTTTATTGTACTAATGGATCTCACGAGGTTTAGTTTAGTTTTGTGTGGCCAAAGTTTTCAAGTTTTGGGTGAGACGACGATGGAAGAAAGAATAAGGACCGGCAAGAGCCTAAGCTTAGGATCCAAGGTAATATTCAAGGAAAACTCAAGCTTCTAAGCTTGGGGATGCCCCAGAAGGCTTCCCCTCTTTCGTCTTCAATCTACCAGTAATATTACTCAAAGCTATATTTTTATTCGTCACATGATATGTGTTTGGCTTGGAGCGTCGTGTGTTTTGTGTTATTTGTTTGCTTGTTTCCACAATCATTGTTTCCTGATCACAACAATTATGAGAGACACATATTCATCACAATTTATATAATGTTCATTGAACTTCACTTATATATTTTGAATTGAGGCAATTGCTCATGTTCTTCACTTATATCTTTTGAGCACGGCGAGAAATATTTTATAGAAATCATCTGCACTCTCTTGCTTGACTTATATCTTTTTGAGAGTTGAATATGTAGTGGTAATTTACATGAGTTATATGTTTGGTCATATACAAGGATGGTGTAATAAAAACTTGCATGTAGATCACTGAATATGTTGTGGTTGATAAACGATATTGAGGTTATAATATGAAGATTTACTAGTTAATAATCATGGTCTAGTAAAAATATCGATGTTAAGGTTTGTGATTTCCCACTCATTAAAGTGTCGGTTATGGCATGGCTAGGAAGTTGGAGCATTATTTATCCTTGATTGATATCCCTTGTGTTATCTAGATCGGGCGCGCATGATGGTTAACTCCTCCCAACCTCCCTCCTAGGGGCATGCGAGTAGTACTTTGCTTCAAGGGTTTCTAGGCTTTCACAATAAACACTTGAGTTCTTTAAGACTAATGTGGGTTTATGGACTATAAGTACCTCCACCTATCCATATTTTGCTAGCCTCTTTGGTACCATGCATTGCCCATTCTCACCTCGAGACTTGATGCAAACTTCGCCTATGCATTCAAATCTCGTGAAATGACCCACTCTTCCACACATAAGCCTTATTATATATTTCCTCAAAACAACCACCATACCCACCTATTATGGCATTTTCATAGCCATTCCGAGATATATTGCCATCCAACCTACACCTTTACTATTCACATGACTTGAGCATTGATTGTCATATTGCTTTGCATGATCATATAGGAATCACATGATATTTTTTAGCAAAGCCATCGTTCATCGTTGTTATACAGGTTACGCTATATCATTGCACATCCTGGTACACTGCCAAAGGCATTCAGAGTCGTATTCTTTTAGTTTATCAAGTTGTAAGTAAATAAAAGTGTGATGATAATCATTATTAGAGTGTTGCCCCTACTAGTAAGGAAAACAATGGTGGAGACTAATGAGTCCTAAAAAAAGTGGGGATGAGGTCCATGAGGATATTCTAAGAAAGAAAAATGAGAGAAAAGAGAGAGGGGGAAACACTACTATCCTTTTTCCATATTTGTGCTTGAAAATAGCATCATGTTCTTCATATATAGAGAGAGTCTCCATGATTTGTCACTTTCATATACTAGTGGCATTTTACATTATAGAACTTTGCTTGTGTATTCTAATGACGAGCTTCCTCAAATGCTCGAGGTCTTCACGAGCAAGCAAGTTAGATGCACACTCACTTAGTTTCACATGGAGAGCTTTCATACACTTATAGCTCAAGTGCATCTCTGGCATGGCAATCCCTACTCCTCGCATTGATATCGGTTGTAAGGCTTGTCCATTGCCTAACGATCCGCCTCGTTGATGTGAGACTTTCTCAAAATTTTGTCTTCCCCCAACCATCATTCTTTTTGCCATCCAAAATGCTAAGTCCATGGATCACGCTCATTTATTGAGTGTAGTTGAGAAAGCTTAAGCGAGAAAAAGTATGATCCAATTGCTTGGTTTGGCACCGTGGTGTTCATGATTTATACTTTATGTTAGGAAGACCGAGCTATGCCATGTTTACATGATTAAATGTTTAGGAATAGCGTTCTTTAGCATTCTTTATTTTGAAAGGTAATGATTACTTTCTAGTATTCTTGCATATTATCATTTTGATATCAAATCAATGAATGGACACTTAAAGGATTACATGATTAAAACATGCTAGGTAGCATTCAACATAATTTTTTTGTTTTTATCATTTATCTACTCGAGGACGAGAAGGAATTAAGCTTGGGGATGCTCATAATTCTCCATCGTATCTATATATATTTTATTATTTCATGCTATTATATTATCAATCTTGTATGCTTTATATACCATTTTATATTATTTTTGTGGACTGACCTATTAACTTAGTGTCCAGTGCTAGTTTCTGTTTTTTTGCTTATTTCTTTGTTTCATGGAAAAACCAAACAAAACGAAGTCCAAACACGATGAAACTTTACAGTGATTTTTTCTAGACCAGAAGAGACCCTAGAAGCTTCGGGGAGGCACCAGACGAAGATCGAGGGGGCCACAAGCTCAGGTGGCGCGCCATGTGATCTTGTGGGGACACCGTGGCTTCGTTTGCCCTAATTCCAACTCTATAAATTCATAAATATTCAAAAAAAACCCAGAGCGAGACCCGAAACAATTCTTCCGCTACCGCAAGCCACAGTTCTTCCGTGATCCCATCTGGAGGCCTTTACCGGTACTCTGCCGAAGGGGGAAACCATTGGGGACGCAATCTTCTTCGACCTTGCTTCCTCCATGATGATGTGTGAGTAGTTCCTTTAGGACCTACGGGATCCATATATAGCAGTAACTAGCTAGATGACTTTCTCTCTCTCTTTTTGATCTTCAATACAACGATCTCTTCAGAGATCTATTCGATGTAATTCTCGTAGTGTGTTTGTTGGGATCCGATGAATTGTGGGTTTATGATCAGATTATTCACTGAGAGTATCTGAATCTTTTTTAGATCTATTTATGTGTGATTTAATAGCTATGTATGCTTTCCGATCTATGAGTTCTCTTTGGCCAAGTTGATGAGTAGATCTTCGAAGGAAGTGGTGCATAGTAGTGGGTTCAATCTTGCGGTGTCCTTACTCTGTGACAGGAGGGGTTGCAAGACATGTATTGTATTGTTGCTGCTATGGATAAATCGACGAGGCTTGAGCATATTGTTTGGTCTTACATTGTCTACATTATGTCATCTTGCTTAAAACGTTACTCTGTTTGTCATGAACTTAATACTTTGAGATGCATGCTAGATAGCAGTCTTGGGGTGGAGTAATACTAGTAAGCGTTAGTAAGTTTAACGGTCAAGTTGTCACGGACGTAATGCCTATGTGAATCATGCCATGAAGAATCATAAGCATAACTATGCACAATTCTATCAATTGCCCAATAGTAATTTGTTTACCCACCGATGCTATGCTTATGTGAGATGCCTCTAGTGAACCTATGGCCCCGGGGTTCATTCTCCATTATTACTAAAAACCTAAAGTTGCTCGCCGTTCTTATTTTATCTTATTTATATACCTATCACCATCAGATTTAATCCTTGCAATTGACGAGAACAAGGGGATTGACAACCCTCTTGCCTTTGTTGGGTGCAAGCATTTGCTTTATGTGTGTGCAGGTACCGTTCACGTTGTTTGTGTGGTGTCTCCTATTGGTTCGATAAACCTTGGTTCTTGATTGAGGGAATTACTGTCTGCTACTATACTACATCACCCTTCCTCTTCGGAGAATCCCAACACTGTCACAAGTAGCATGCCGCCATATTGGCTTCCCTTGGACAATGAGCAAACTTCACTTCATCAAACTTGTTTGCCCTACGATTGCAGTCATAGATAATTGTTGAACTATTTGTTGCGGGAAAACCTCCTTTGACCATAGTTTGGATTACCACCTCACTATCTGACTCAAGAAGAACCCTATTCATGCCCATATGTTCAGCAAACCATAGGACATCTCTAGTGGCCATTGCTTCAACCATTAAAACATCATTTGCATAATCAATTTTAAAACTTCTCGCAGAAACAAAACCACCAGTGGTATCTCTAATAACAATGCCAGAAGAGCCCCCTGGTTTAGTATCATAGTTTAAAGTTGTGTCCACACTTCCTGCATAAACTCCATCAGGAGGACAGCTCCAAGTACGACCCTTGGTAGCAGCTATTCTTTGTTTGCCCTTGAAAAGTTTAGAGCTAGAGCAAAAATAGACATCATCGGTGATGCGCATTTAGTGGGAGGAGACATTCCCGTCGATGACGAGGCGCCTACGGTGACTTCGTAAATCTCAAGATGATATGCCGGCTCAGTCTTTCAGAGGTGCTCATAGGGGTAGGATGTGCGTGTGCGTGTGTGCGTTCATAGGGGTGAGTGTATGCACGTGTATATGAACGAACGTGTCTGTACTGATGTTCAAAGAAAAAGAGACGACGGGCGCTCCTCTCATGCATCGCACGTGTATATGAAAGCCACCTCGCAATTTTTTTTAGATAGAAAAGCCACCTGGCAGTTTAATCGATTGTGAATCAGAGATACATCAGATAAAAGCAAGAGCAAGAGAAAATTAGGGGATCATCAACCCATGTACATGCTTCAAAAGATAAAAGAGAAACATATTAACTTATTATATTGTTTCATGCTATTATATTATCAATCTTGTATGCTTTATATGTCATTTTATATTGTTTTTTAAGACTAACCTATTATCTTAGTGCCTAGTGCCAGTTTCTGTTTTTGCCTATTTCTTTGTTTCGCAGAAAAACCAAATCAAACGAAGTACAAACACAATGAAATTTTATGGTGATTTTTGTGAACCAAGAGAGACCCTAGAAGCTTTGGGGAGGTACCAAACGATGATCGAGGGGGGCCACAATCTCAGGTGGCGTGCCCCTTCGGGGCACGCCATGTGAGCTTGTGGGGCCACCGTGGCTCTGTTTGCCCTAATTCCAACTTTATAAATTTACAAATATTCGAAAACCCTCAGAGTGAGACCCGAAACAATTCATCCACCGCCGCAAGCCTCTGTTCTTCCGCGATCTCATCTAGAGACCTTTTTCGGTACTCTGTTGGAGGGGGAAACCATTGGGGAGGCAATCTTCTTCGACCTTGCTGCCTCCATGATGATGTGTGAGTAGTTCCTTCAGGACCTATGAGCCCACAGCAGTAGCTAGATCTCTCTCTCTCTATCTCTCTGATCTTCAATACAATGATCTCTTCGGAGATCTATTCAATGTAATTCCTGCAGTGTATTTGTTGGGATTCGATGAATCATGGTTTTATGATCAAATTATTCATTGAAAGTATTTGAATCTTTTTGAGATCTATTTATGTGTGATTTTATAGCTATGTATGCTTTCCGATCTATGAGTTATCTTTGGCCAAGTTGATGAGTAAATCTTTAGAGGAAGTGATGCATAGTAGTGGGTTCAATCTTGCGGTGTCCTTACTCTGTGACAGGAGGGGTTGCAAGACACGTATTGTGTTGTTGCTACTAAGGATAAAACAACGGGGCCGCCGTACGCTCACTAGAATCATAATCATAACTATGCGCAATTTTGTCAATTGCCTGATAGTAATTTGTTTACCAACCGATGCTATGCTTATGAGAGAGATGCCTTTAGTGAACCTATGGGCCCCGGGTCCATTCTCCATTATTACTAAAAACATAAAATTGCTTGCTATTTTTATTTTATTTTATTTTATTTATAAGAACAAGGGGATTGACAACACCCTCTTGCCTTCGTTGGGTGTGTTGGAAATATGCCCTAGAGGCAATAATAAAATGGTTATTATTATATTTCCTTGTTCATGATAATTGTCTATTGTTCATGCTATAATTGTGTTATCCGGAAATCGTAATACATGTGTGAATACATAGACCACAACATGTCCCTAGTGAGCCTCTAGTTGACTAGCTCGTTGATCAACAGATAGTCATGGTTTCCTGACTATGGACATTGGATGTCATTGATAACGGGATCACATCATTAGGAGAATGATGTGATGGACAAGACCCAATCCTAAGCATAGCAGAAGGTCGTGTAGTTCGTTTGCTAGAGCTTTTCCAAATGTAAAGTATCATTTCCTTAGACCATGAGATTGTGCAACTCCCGGATACCATAGGAGTGCTTTGGGTGTGCCAAACGTCACAACGTAACTGGGTGGCTATAAGGTGCACTACGGGTATCTCCGAAAGTGTCTGTTGGGTTGGCACGAATCGAGACTGGGATTTGTCACTCCGTATGACGGAGAGGTATCTCTGGGCCCACTCGGTAATGCATCATCATAATGAGCTCAATGTGACCAAGTGTTTGGTCACGGGGTCATGCATTACGGTACGAGTAAAGTGACTTGCCGGTAACGAGATTGAACAAGGTATTGGGATACCGACGATCGAATCTCGGGCAAGTAACATACCGATTGACAAAGGGAATTGTATACGGGATTGATTGAATCCTCGACGTCATGGTTCATCCGATGAGATCATCGTGGAACATGTGGGAGCCTACATGGGTATCCAGATCCCGCTGTTGGTTATTGACCGGAGAGTCGTCTCGGTCATGTCTGCATGTCTCCCGAACCCGTAGGGTCTACACACTTAAGGTTCGGTGACGCTAGAGTTGTAGAGATATTAGTATGCGGTTAACCGAAAGTTGTTCGGAGTCCCGGATGAGATCCCAGATGTCACGAGGAGTTCTGGAATGGTCCGGAGGTAAAGATCTATATATGGGAAGTCCTATTTTGGCCACCGGAAAATGTTCGGGATTTTTCGGTATTGTACCGGGAAGGTTCTAGAAGGTTTCGAAGTGGGGCCCACCTGCATGGGGGGACCCACATGAACGTGGGTAGTGGGGGAAAGGCCCCACACCCCTGGTCAAGGCGCACCAAGATCCCACCTTATAAGGAATAAGATCATATCCCGAAGGGATAAGATCAAGATCCCTAAAAAGGGGGGATAACAATCGATGGGGAAGGGAAATGATGGGATTTCTTTCCCCCACCTTTGCCAACGCCCCAATGGACTTGGAGGGCAAGAAACCAGCCCCCTCCACCCCTATATATAGTGGGGAGGCGCATGGGAGCAGCACCCAAAGCCCCTGGCGCCTCCCTCTCCCTCCCGTGACACCTCTCCCTCTCGCTGAGCTTGGCGATGAAGGAAATATGCCCTAGAGGCAATAATAAAGTTATTATTCATTTTCTTATATCATGATAAATGTTTATTATTCATGCTAGAATTGTATTAACTGGAAACTTGATACATGTGTGAATACATAGACAAACAGAGTGTCACTAGTATGCCTCTACTTGACTAGCTCGTTGATCAAAGATGGTTATGTTTCCTAGCCATAGACATGAGTTGTCATTTGATTAACGGGATCACATCATTAGGAGAATGATGTGATTGACTTGACCCATTCCGTTAGCTTAGCACTCGATCGTTTAGTATGTTGCTATTGCTTTCTTCATGACTTATACATGTTCCTATGACTATGAGATTATGCAACTCCCGTTTACCGGAGGAACACTTTGTGTGCTACCAAACGTCACAACGTAACTGGGTGATTATAAAGGTGCTCTACAGGTGCTTCCAAAGGTACTTGTTGGGTTGGCGTATTTCGAGATTAGGATTTGTCACTCCGATTGTCGCAGAGGTATCTCTGGGCCCACTCAGTAATACACATCACTATAAGCCTTGCAAGCATTGTAACTAATGAGTTAGTTGCGGGATGATGTATTACGGAACGAGTAAAGAGACTTGCCGGTAACGAGATTGAACTAGGTATCGAGATACCGACGATCGAATCTCGGGCAAGTAACATACCGATGACAAAGGGAACAACGTATGTTGTTATGCGGTCTGACCGATAAAGATCTTCGTAGAATATGTGGGAGCCAATATGAGCATCCAGGTTCCGCTATTAGTTATTGACTGGAGAGGTGTCTCAGTCATGTCTACATAGTTCTCGTACCCGTAGGGTCCGCACGCTTAACGTTACGATGACAGTTATATTATGAGTTTATATGTTTTGATGTACTGAAGGTTTTTCGGAGTCCCGGATGTGATCACGGACATGACGAGGAGTCTCGAAATGGTCGAGACATAAAGATTGATATATTGGAAGCCTATGTTTGGATATCGGAAGTGTTCCGGGTGAAATCGGGATTTTTCCGGAGTACCGGGAGCTTACCGGAACCCCCCGGTAACTTAATGGGCCTTAGTGGGCCTAGGTGGAAGAGAGGAGAGGAGGCCAGGGCAGGGCCGCACGCCCCTCCCCCCAGTCCGAATAGGACAAGGAGAGGGGGGCGGCGCCCCCCCTTTCCTTCCTCCCCTCCACCTCTCCCCTCTCTCTCTCCTAGTCCAACATGGAAAAGGGGGGAGTCCTACTCCCGGTAGGAGTAGGACTCTTCCTGGTGCGCCTCTGCCCTTTGGCCGGCCGAACCCCCCCTTGCTCCTTTATATACGGGGGCAGGGGGGCACCTCTAGACACACAATTGATCATTGATCTCTTAGCCATGTGCGGTGCCCCCCTCCACCATATTACACCTCGATAATATCGTAGCGGTGCTTAGGCGAAGCCCTGCGTCGGTAGAACATCATCATCGTCACCACGCCGTCGGGCTGACGAAACTCTCCCTCAACACTCGGCTGGATCGGAGTTCGAGGGACGTCATCGAGCTGAACGTGTGCTGAACTCGGAGGTGCCGTGCGTTCGGTACTTGATCGGTCGAATCGTGAAGACGTACGACTACATCAACCGCGTTGTGTTAACGCTTCCGCTTCCGGTCTACGAGGGTACATGGACAACACTCTCCCCTCTCGTTGTTATGCATCACCATGATCTTGCGCGTGCGTAGGAAATTTTTGAAATTACTACGTTCCCCAAACAGGCGAAGCCCTGCCGAGATCCCCGCTGCTTCCACCACCTCGCCGTCGTGCTGCTGGATCTCCATCAACCTCTCCCTCCCCTTGCTGGATCAAGAAGGAGGAGAGGTCTTCCCCAACCGTACGTGTGTTGAACGCGGAGGTGCCGTTCGTTCGGCGCTCGATCATCGGTGATTTTGATCACGACGAGTACGACTCCATCAACCCCGTTCACTTGAACGCTTCCGCTCGCGATCTACAAGGGTATGTAGATGCACTCTTTTCCCTCTCGTTGCTAGAAGACTCCATAGATTGTTCTTGGTGATGCGTAGAATTTTTTTAATTTCTGCAACGATCTCCAACAGTGGTATCAGAGCCAGGTTTATGCGTAGTTTCTATGCACGAGTAGAACACAAACTTGTTGTGGGCGTAGATGTTGTCAATTTTCTTGCCACGACTAGTCTTATCTTGTTTCGGCGGCATCGTGGGATGAAGCGGCCCGGACCGACCTTACACGTACGCTTACGTGAGACAGGTTCCACCGACTGACATGCACTAGTTGCATAAGGTGGCTAGCGGGTGTCTGTCTCTCCCACTTTAGTCGGATCGAATTCGATGATAAGGGTCCTTATGAAGGGTAAATAGAAGTTGGCATATCACGTTGTGGTTTTAAGTAGGTAAGAAACGTTCTTGCTAGAAACCTATAGAAGCCACGTAAAAACATGCAACAACAATTAGAGGACGTCTAACTTGTTTTTGCAGCATATGCCTTGTGATGTGATATGGCCAAAAGGATGTGATGAATGAAATATATGTGATGTATGAGATTGATCATGTTCTTGTAATAGGAATCACGACTTGCATGTCGATAAGTATGACAACCGGTAGGAGCCATAGGAGTTGTCTTTATTTTTGTATGACCTGCGTGTCATTGAATAACGCCATGTAAATTACTTTACTTTATTGCTAAACACGTTAGCCATAGAAGTAGAAGTAATCGTTGGCGTGACAACTTCATGAAGACACGATGATGGAGATCATGGTGTCATGCCGGTGACGAAGATGATCATGGCGCCCTGAAGATGGAGATCAAAGGAGCAATATAATACTGGCCATATCATGTCACTATTCGGTTGCATGTGATGTTTATCATATTTTGCTTCTTATTTTCTTAGTACGACGGTAGTAAGTAAGATGATCCCTTATAATAATTTCAAGAAAGTGTTCCCCCTAACTGTGCGCCATTGCGAAAGTCCGTTGTTTCGAAGCACCACGTGATGATTGGGTGTGATAGATTCTAACATTGACATACAACGGGTGTAAGACAGATTTACACATGCAAAACACTTAGGTTGACTTGACGAGCCTAGCATGTACAGACATGGCCTCGGAACACAAGAGACCGAAAGGTCGAACATGAGTCGTATAGAAGATACGATCAACATGAAGATGTTCACCGATGTTGACTAGTCCGTCTCACGTGATGATCGGACACGGCCTAGTTGACTCGGATCATGTTTCACTTAGATGACTAGAGGGATGTCTATCTGAGTGGGAGTTCATTGAATAATTTGATTAGATGAACTTAATTATCATGAACTTAGTCTAAAATCTTTACAATATGTCTTGTAGATCAAATGGCCCACGCTAATGTTGCCCTCAACTTCAACGCGTTCCTAGAGAAAACCAAGCTGAAAGATGATGGCAGCAACTACACGGACTGGGTCCGGAACCTGAGGATCATCCTCATAGCTGCCAAGAAAGATTATGTCCTAGAAGCACCGCTAGGTGACGCACCCATCAGAGAACCAAGACGTTATGAACGCTTGGCAGCAGCGTGCTGATGATTACTCCCTCGTTCAGTGCGGCATGCTTTACAGCTTAGAACCGGGGCTCCAAAAGCGTTTTGAGCAACACGGAGCATATGAGATGTTCGAAGAGCTAAAAATGGTTTTCCAAGCTCATGCCCGGGTCGAGAGATATGAAGTCTCCGACAAGTTCTTCAGTTGTAAGATGGAGGAAAATAGTTCTGTCAGTGAGCACATACTCAAAATGTCTGTGTTACACAACCGCTTGACTCAGCTGGGAGTTAATCTCCCGGATGACGCGGTCATTGACAGAATCCTTCAGTCGCTTCCACCGAGCTACAAGAGCTTTGTGATGAACTTCAATATGCAGGGGATGGAAAAGACCATTCCTGAGGTATATTCAATGCTGAAATCAGCGGAGGTGGAGATCAAAAGGAATATCAAGTGTTGATGGTGAATAAAACCACTAAGTTCAAGAAAGGCAAGGGTAAGAAGAACTTCAAGAAGGACGGCAAGGGAGTTGCCGCGCTCGGTAAGCCAGTTGCCGGGAAGAAGCCAAAGAATGGACCCAAGCCTGAGACTGAGTGCTTTTATTGCAAGGGAAGTGGTCACTGGAAGCGGAACTGCCCCAAGTACGTAGCGGACAAGAAGGCCGGCAACACCAAAGGAGCTGCGGAATAAACGGAGACTGGCAAAGGACGAGGTGACGATGCGCGTCGGGAATGGTTCCAAGGTCGATGTGATCGCCGTCGGCACGCTGCCTCTACATTTACCTACGGGATTAGTTTTAAACCTCAATAATTGTTATTTAGTGCCAGCTTTGAGCATGAACATTGTATCAGGATCTCGTTTAATTCGAGATGGCTACTCATTTAAATCCGAGAATAATGGTTGTTCTATTTATATGAGATATGTTTTATGGTCATGCCCCGCTGGTTAATGGTTTATTCTTAATGAATCTCGAACGTAGTGTTACACATATTCATAGTGTGAATACCAAAAGATGTAAGGTTGATAATGATAGTCCCACATACTTGTGGCACTGCCGTCTTGGTCACATTGGTGTCAAACGCATGAAGAAGCTCCATGCAGATGGACTTTTGGAGTCTCTTGATTACGAATCATTTGACACGTGTGAACCATGCCTCATGGGTAAGATGACCAAGACTCCGTTCTCCGGAACAATGGAGCGAGCAACCAACTTATTGGAAATCATACATACTGATGTATGCGGTCCAATGAGTGTTGAGGCTCGCGGTGGCTATCGTTATGTTCTCACTCTCACTGATGACTTGAGTAGATATGGGTATGTCTACCTAATGAAACACAAGTCTGAGACCTTTGAAAAGTTCAAGGAATTTCAGAGTGAGGTTGAGAATCAACGTGACGGGAAAATAAAGTTCTTACGATCAGATCGTGGAGGGGAATATTTGAGTCACGAATTTGGCACACACTTAAGGAAATGTGGAATAGTTTCACAACTCACGCCGCCTGGAACACCTCAGCGAAATGGTGTGTCCGAACGTCGTAATCGCACTCTATTGGATATGGTGCGATCTATGATGTCTCTTACCGATCTACCGCTCTCATTTTGGGGCTATGCTTTAGAGACTGCCGCATTCACTTTAAATAGGGCTCTGTCGAAATCCGTTGAGACGACACCGTATGAATTATGGTTTGGGAAGAAACCTAAGCTGTCGTTTCTAAAAGTTTGGGGATGCTATGCTTATGTCAAGAAACTTCAACCTGAAAAGCTCGAACCCAAGTCGGAAAAATGCATCTTCATAGGATACCCTAAGGAAACCATTGGGTATACCTTCTACCTCAGATCCGAAGGCAAGATCTTTGTTGCCAAGAACGGGTCCTTTCTGGAGAAAGAGTTTCTCTCGAAAGAAGTAAGTGGGAGGAAAGTGGAACTTGATGAAGTACTACCTCTTGAACCGGAAAGTAGCGCAGCTCAGGAAGATGTTCCTGTGGTGCCTGCACCGACTAGAGAGGAAGTTAATGATGATGATGATCAAGGTACTTCGGATCAAGCTCCTACTGAACTTCGTAGGTCCACAAGGACACGTTCCAAGCCAGAGTGGTACGGCAACCCTGTCTTGGAAATCATGTTGTTAGACAACGGTGAACCTTCAAACTATGAAGAAGCAATGGCGGGCCCAGATTGTGACAAATGGCTTGAAGCCATGCAATCCGAGATAGGATCCATGTATGAAAACAAAGTGTGGACTTTGACAGACTTGCCCGATGATCGGCGAGCGATAGAAAACAAATGGATCTTTAAGAAGAAGACAGACGCGGATGGTAATGTTACCATCTATAAAGCTCGACTTGCCGCTAAGGGTTATCGACAAGTTCAAGGGGGTTGACTACGATGAGACTTTCTCACTCGTAGCGAAGCTGAAGTCCGTCCGAATCATGTTAGCAATTGCCGCATACTATGATTATGAGATATGGCAAATGGACGTCAAAACGGCATTCCTTAACGGCTTTCTTAATGAAGAATTGTATATGATGCAGCCGGAAGGTTTTGTCAATCCTAAGAATGCTAACAAGGTATGCAAGCTCCAGCGCTCCATCTATGGGCTGGTGCAAGCATCTCGGAGTTGGAACATTCAATTTGATGAGATGATCAAAGCGTTTGGGTTTACATAGACTTATGGAGAAGCCTGTGTTTACAAGAAAGTGAGTGGGAGCTCTGTAGCATTTCTCATATTATATGTGGATGACATACTGTTGATGGGAAATGATATAGAATTCTTGGGAAGCATAAAGGCCTACTTGAACAAGTGTTTTTCAATGGACCTTGGAGAAGCTGCTTATATATTAGGCATCAAGATCTATAGAGATAGATCAAGACGCCTCATTGGTCTTTCACAAAGTACGTACCTTGACAAGATATTGAAGAAGTTCAATATGGATCAGTCCAAGAAGGGGTTCTTGCCTGTATTGCAAGGTGTGCAATTGAGCACGGCTCAATGCCCGACCATGGCAGAAGATAGAGAAAAGATGAGTGTCGTCCCCTATGCCTCGGCCATAGGGTCTATTATGTATGCCATGCTGTGTACCAGACCTGATGTAAACCTTGCCGTAAGTTTGGTAGGAAGGTACCAAAGTAATCCCGGCATGGAACACTGGACAGTGGTCAAGAATATCCTGAAGTACCTGAAGAGGACTAAGGATATGTTTCTCGTTTATGGAGGTGACGAAGAGCTCGTCGTAAAGGGTTACGTCGATGCTAGTTTCGACACAGATCTGGATGACTCTAAGTCACAAACCGGATACGTGTATATTTTGAATGGTGGGGCAGTAAGCTGGTGCAGTTGCAAGCAAAGCGTGGTGGCGGGATCTACATGTGAAGCGGAATACATGGCGGCCTCAGAGGCAGCACAAGAAGCAATCTGGGTGAAGGAGTTCATTACCGACCTAGGAGTTATTCCCAATGCGTCGGGCCCGATGACTCTCTTCTGTGACAACACTGGAGCTATTGCCCTTGCCAAGGAGTCCAGGTTTCACAGGAAGACCAGGCATATCAAGCGTCGCTTCAACTCCATTCGTGAAAATGTTCAAAATGGAGACATAGATATTTGTAAAGTACATACGGACCTGAATGTAGCAGATCCGTTGACTAAACCTCTCCCTAGAGCAAAACATGATCAACACCAGAACTCTATGGGTGTTCGATTCATCACAATGTAACTAGATTATTGACTCTAGTGCAAGTGGGAGACTGTTGGAAATATGCCCTAGAGGCAATAATAAAATGGTTATTATTATATTTCCTTGTTCATGATAATTGTCTATTGTTCATGCTATAATTGTGTTATCCAGAAATCGTAATACATGTGTGAATACATAGAACACAAATGTCCCTAGTGAGCCTCTAGTTGACTAGCTCGTTGATCAACAGATAGTCATGGTTTCCTGACTATGGACATTGGATGTCATTTATAACGGGATCACATCATTAAGAGAATGATGTGATGGACAAGACCCAATCCTAAGCATAGCACAAGATCGTGTAGTTCGTTTGCTAGAGCTTTTCCAAATGTCAAGTATCATTTCCTTAGACCATGAGATTGTGCAACTCCCGGATACCATAGGAGTGCTTTGGGTGTGCCAAACGTCACAACGTGTAACATCCCAAATTTTCAATTTGGTATGTTATACATAGATCATCATTGCATATCATGTTTTATTGCATTTTGACAAATCCTCGATAAGTCCTAAGCAACTCAAGGACCCTCGGAGAGAGTTGGGGATTTTCTCGAATTTTCATATTTGATTTTCATCAAATAATAAAACGAGGATTTTGGTTTTAATTATTTTCTCTCCGGAAAAGAATTTCATTTTAATAATAAACGAGAGGAGAAAATATGACTTCTCCAAAACAATTGAAATACTGGAGAAAAAGTGTTAAAATCAATTATTGGAATTTATTCGGATTTTATTTGCAATTTTAATTGCATTAAAAATATTGCATGTTTTCAAAAATTTATTTTGTGTTAAAAAAATGTTCACCCTATTCTAGATTTTCTAATTAGACGGGGAAAATTTGTTTTATCTTTTTTGGAATTTTATTTATTTTTCTACGAATTATTTTCCGCGGAACATTTAAAAAAAAATGCACTGCGCCCGACTGGGCCGAGCCCAGCCGAGCCGCAGGCCGGCCCGCCCGCGTCGTCCTCCTCGCGCACGGGAGCCGCCGCCGCCGGAGTCCGAGCCCCGCACGCCCCCGCCGGCTTGCCCCTCCCCCAAGCCACCGGAGCACCCCTCCTATTTATACCCCCGCACCCCCCTCCTCTCACCTCATCCCGCCGCCGCCCGCCTTGCCCCGCCGCCGCCGCCGGAGCACGGGAGCCGCCGCCGCCGCCGTTTGCCGCCCCCTCGCCGCCCCTCGCACCCCCCCTCGCACCCCGCACCCCGCACCCCGCGCCCTCGCCGCCCCTCGCCCCGAGCCGCCGGAGCCCCGCCGGAGCACGCCCCGACGAGGTACCTCGCCGCTCGTTCGGTTGCCGGTTTTCTTTAAAAAAAACCATTCGTTTAAAAAAAACCCTAGATCGTTTTTTTTTCGGTTTTATTATTTTGCGAGCGTTCACCGAACCGTTCGTTTTAACGAACGCGTTCGTCGGTTTTTCTCTGTTAACGAACGTCCGTTCTTTAACCGTTCGTCCGTTTTTCTTTTTCGTCGGATTTTTCCGCTATTTTCTCAGATTCGATTTCTGATCGAAACTTCGTTTCTGTTTAACTTCTCGCTCGTTTATCGGAATCAGGCGATTCAAGCGCCTAGAGTTTCGTCTCGAAATTCTCTTTCTGTTTAACCTACTCAAACAAGTTTTTGCTACTGTAAAATTTGACCTAGATCCAGATTAGTAAACGAAGCTTCTTTCTTTCGCAGTTTGACTTTCGTTGCTTCTTTCGAGTTGATTCTTTTTGCAAACCGGAGTTCTTAAGTTGAACTTTCTGGTTGGATCTTTCATTCGAGTTTTACCTGTGCATTAGATGAGTACTTATTGTTTGCTTGTTTGTTTGCGATAGAGTACCCGGAGTGTGCCGCTTGTTACTTCGAATCGCTAGGTTTCGCGGATCATCAGCAAGGCAAGTAACACTTTGATCATATACCTTCCATACCCAGTTTTTATTGCATTAGATCTATTTTCCTCAAACACTTGCATGATTAGGATCTAATTAAATTGTGGGTATTGGGGAGTAGTTGAGGTAGTACCTATTACCTGTTTTGTTTATCAAACCCTTGGGAGTTACTTCTACGCTGCTATTATATTGCCATGCTATGCTCGTAGACGTGGATTGGGTTTGAGAGATTTCCATGACAGATGTGAGATTGTTAATTAATGGTTTACTTAAGGTGGCAACTAAAACTCACATCTGGGTGGATTGAGGTACCTGGGTATTCTAGGATTGCCTGTTTTTCTTTTGGACCGCCACCCAGGTTCAAAGGGATCATAAGATTATTCATGCTAGAAACTTCCGTGTGCAGCCGCAAGCTATTATGGGCTCTAGCATAGTTGACTAAGTTGTGTGAACTCTTACAGTGGTAGACTAGCAGATGTAGGGGAAAGTAGGTGTAACTGTCTACCCATACGTAAGGTGCAAACACTTCTGAAAGACTGTGTCTCGGTCATCCGTTACTCAAACACCATGTAGTGCGAGTAATCCAACAGAGGAGATCGAGTCTTGTGGGGAAAAGTGCACAAACCTTTGCAGAGTGTACAAACTAATCATGGTTAGCCGTGTCCCCGGTTATGGACAACTTGAGTATCTAGTACTTGGATTATCATGTGAATCTCATCACCATGTTACTTTTAATTAATTTTGTTGGGTTAATGATGATTCTTAATTGGGATTGAGATGCTGTCAACCATCTCAATGTTTCACAACCACCATGATAGTTAAATAAAATTTATTCCTTTGAAGTAGGGTAAAATTGGCTTTTCGCAAAATTGTAACCATAGAGCTTTCCACCAGCCATATATGCATGTAGTATAGCCTTATTATTGTTCATTATCCTCTATGTGTTACTTTGCCAGCATATTCTATGTGCTGACCCGTTTTCGGGCTGCAACGTTTCATGTTGCAGACTTTTCAGACGACGAGTAAGGTGCCTTAGGTCGTGGTCTTATACTCAGTGATGCCGCTGGAGTTGATGGACTCACTTATCTTCCAAGTCTTCCGCTGTTATCGTTTTAGATGGCCTTAAGCCATGTTTATCATACTTAATCTCTTCGGAGATATTCGATGTAATAAGTGTGTGATTGCTACTCTGTTATAAATCCTCCTTTTGTACTGTGCGTGTCAGCATTACTGATCCAGGGATGACACTGGTGCACAGCAGCACAGACCATTTGAGGTCTGGTCGCTACAAAGTTGGTATCAGAGCACACGCTGACTGTAGGACACGACCACTAAGCTTAAGCCCTAGAAAGCTTCTCTCTTCTCATTTCTGACCCCTCTCCTTCTTTCTACTCTTTTAGGAATGGCGGATGCAAGGAGCAAGTTCATGCAACCAGATGAAGACACGCCGTTTGGTCGACACTTGAAGGAAGTCACCAAGTACTTAAACATAGGAATACCAAGCATCACCGGAACCTACAACGCCACATTACCCGAAGAGGAGAGCTGGAAGATTCAAGTTCACATTCCAGGAAGGACGTTTGTGCCAGTTACTGAACCTATAAGATTGGTTTTTGAAGCACCAACTTGGAGTTTAGGGAAGAGCATGGCCGCTCACATCGCTATGGGACGCATTGGAGAAGTCTACCACCAGGAGCTTAAGGATACAATTTATCAGATTTGTGGACGCCGAGACGCGCAATGGGAGATGATCAGAACCAAGAAGGATGGATCAATCGCAGCTTTCATCCAGGAACAAAACCAACATATTCGTCGCCAGGAGAACCAGATGTGCACGGACAAGGAAGAACTAAAGAAGGCATTAACCAAGATCAAGGAGCTCCAAGAAGAACTCAAGGCTACACGCGAGGATTATATGAAGGAAATCATCGCACTGGTAGGGAAGAATGACGACCTGGAGAACAAGATTGGAGTATTCATGGGAAATCCAGTGCCAAAAGCAGAAGTTGACGAATGCACTTGTCCGGATAACTACATCATCATCGATGACACCGACTCGGAACCAAGTGAAGATGACTTTGTTGATGAAGCTGGAGCAGACATCATGGAGTCTTCAACGGATTAGAATTTTTATTAGACCACCATATCAGTAGTAGCTTTCCCCCATTTAATAGTATAGTTCAAGCACTTTGTAACGCTAGTTAGATCGATTGTTTTGCCTTGTTTGAATTGATTGAGTGATATTGATTGAATTTGTCTCATGAGCATATGGGTAGTGTTTTCTCTCTAGACCTCATTCTATTCTTAACTCTCATCTTTTCTAACCTATCAGATGCCTCCGAGACGCGACACCGGATTTGTTTTCCCACCAGAGATCACCCAGTTGATTCAGCAACAGAATGCCCTGATGCAAGTGTTAGTGCAGAACCAAGGCAACAACAACAACAACAACAACAACAACCCACCGCCGCCACCACCTGTTGATCACTTAGCCCGTTTCTTAAGGCTAAACCCGCCGGTGTTTTCCAGTAGCACCGAGCCGATTGTTGCAGATGATTGGCTCCGCAAAGTTGGAAGAGAGTTGACCACTGCAGGATGCACAGATGCGGAAAGAGTGCGTTTTGCCGCACATCAACTTGATGGACCCGCAGCATCATGGTGGGAGAATTATACAGCCACGCACCCTATTGACACTGTCACATGGGACCAGTTTCAGCAAGCTTTCCGTACAGCTCATGTTTCAGCAGGAGCTATGGCTATGAAGAAGCGTGAGTTTCGCAACCTACGCCAAGGAGGACGCACCGTAGGCCAGTATGTGGAGGATTTCAGTAAGTTAGCACGTTATGCACCAGATGACGTTGCTACAGATGCAGTCAAGCAGGAGAAGTTTTTGGAAGGACTGAATGATGAGCTGAGTATGCAGTTGATGGTAGCAACCTTCAACAACTACCAGGAGCTGGTAGATAGAGCTCTCATGATTGAAGGGAAGCAACAACAGATTGAAAACCGTAAGAGGAAGTATGGACAAGGGAAGTATAACTCAGGAGCTCAACAGAAGCCTCGTTTTGCCCCGAAGCCGGGAGGACAGTTTCAGCATACCCATGGAGGAGGTAGTTCACACAACCATAATGGCTCTAAAAATGGTAATGGGAATGGAGGAAGCAACGGACAGAACCGCACCAACCCATCTACCCCAGCCAAGAGGGACCTGAGCCAAGTCACTTGCTTTAAGTGCCAGAAGAATGGACATTATGCCAATGAATGTCCTGAAGCCCAAAATGGAAATGGCAATGGAAGCTCTGGGAAGAAGTTGAACCCGTTCAACAAAGGGCATGTGAACCACGTGAGCGTGGAGGAGGTTGAAGCTCAGCTTGATGCAGTAATAGGTAAGTTTTTGGTTAAGTCATTTACTGCAACCGTTCTTTTCGATACTAGTGCATCGCATTCATACATATCAAGGGGATTTGTGAATAAGTTTAAGCTGTCCACCAAAGTTCTCAGAACCCCTATGTTAGTAACCTCGCCAGGAGCAGAGTATGTGGCCAGCCAAGGATGTTTTCAGATACCATTGGCCATTGGTAGGCATGTTTTCCCCTCAGACCTCATAGTGTTGGAGTCGCAAGGTTTGGATGTGATTTTGGGAATAGATTGGCTATCGTTGTATGGAGGAAACATCGATTGTGCCAGCAAGACGATTTTGCTTACCACCCCGGAAGGGAAAAGGATCAAGTATGTATCCCGGCATATGCCGAAGAGGACTCAAGTAAATTCCTTATCAGGAGTTGTACAGGAGGAAGTACCAGTGGTGAAGGATTATCTGGATGTATTTCCAGAAGAGTTGCCAGGCATGCCACCAGATAGAGACATTGAGTTCTTGATTGAACTTTTTCCAGGCACAGGGCCAATATCTAAGAGACCGTACAGGATGCCCGCAAAAGATTTGGAGGAAATTAAGAAGCAGATCAAGGAGTTACTGGATAAAGGCTATATTCGCCCAAGTTCGTCACCTTGGGGATCACCAGTACTTCTAGTGGAGAAGAAAGATGGATCGCTGAGGATGGTTGTTGATTACCGTGGATTGAATGAAGTGACCATCAAAAACAAGTACCCACTGCCGATGATCAATGATTTGTTTGACCGCCTACAAGGAGCTAAAGTATTTTCCAAGATCGATCTACGATCAGGATACCATCAGTTAAAGATTCGAGAGCAGGATATACCCAAGACGACATTTACCACCAGATATGGATTGTATGTGTATACCGTTATGTCATTTGGTCTGACTAACGCACCTGCCTATTTTATGAACCTGATGAACAAAGTGTTTATGGAGTTTTTGGATAAGTTCGTCGTGGTGTTCCTTGACGATATTTTAGTCTTTTCCAAGAATGAGGAAGAGCATGAGGAGCATTTACGATTGGTACTTGAGAAGCTCAGAGAACATCAGTTATATGCCAAGTTCAGCAAATGTGAATTTTGGCTGAAGGAAGTTGGATTCCTTGGACATGTTATTTCTGGAGAAGGAGTAGCAGTAGACCCTGCCAAGGTTGATACAGTGACAAGTTGGGAATCACCCACGACAGTTGGAGAAATCCGGAGTTTTCTTGGACTTGCAGGATACTACCGGAGATTCATCGAGAATTTCTCGAAGATTGCCAAGCCCATGACTGAGCTATTGAAGAAGGACACCAAATTCAATTGGACTGAGGAATGTGAAGCTAGTTTCCAAGAGTTGAAGGAACGATTGGTTACGTCACCAGTGTTGATTCTGCCAGATCAACGCAAGGATTATGAAGTTTATTGCGACGCTTCTCGTCGAGGACTTGGAGCAGTGCTTATGCAGGAAGGAAGAGTTGTGTCATATGCTTCACAACAACTTAAACCCCATGAGAAGAATTATGCTACGCATGATTTGGAATTAGCAGCCGTGGTGCATGCATTGAAGACATGGAGACATTTTCTCATCGGAAACCATTGTGAGGTGTACACGGATCACAAGAGTTTGAAATATATTTTCACGCAGAAGGAGTTAAATCTCAGACAGAGGAGATGGTTGGAGCTCATTAAAGATTATGATATGAGATTGCATTATCACCCTGGAAAGGCTAACATAGTAGCAGACGCGTTGAGCCGCAAGAGTCATGTCAACACCCTCATGACAGGAGAGTTACCTCAGGAGTTAGCCGAGGACCTTCGCGAGCTATGTTTGGAGATAGTCCCAAGAGGCTATTTAGCGACATTGGAGATTCAGTCTACCTTGATGGAAAGGATCAGAGAAACTCAGAAGACAAACAAGGAGATTGAAGAGATAAAGGAGAAGATGAGCAAAGGAAAAGCCAAGGGATTTCATGAGGATGAGCACGATACCTTATGGTTTGAGGACCGCGTATATGTGCCAAATGATCCGGAGATCAGGAAGTTGATTTTGCAAGAAGACCATGATTCACCGTACTCGATTCACCCAGGGAATACCAAGATGTATTTGGATCTGAAGAATACTTTCTGGTGGACCGGAATGAAGAAGGATATTGCTGAGTATGTAGCAGTTTGTGATGTATGTCAGAGAGTGAAGGCAGAGCATCAGAAGCCAGCAGGATTGCTACAACCATTGCCGATACCCGAATGGAAGTGGGATAAAATAGGCATGGATTTTATCACGGGATTACCCAGGACACGTTCAGGCTATGACTCAATATGGGTTGTAGTCGACCGTTTGACGAAAGTGGCTCATTTCATTCCAGTAAAGACCACTTATACCAGTGCTAAGTTGGCAAAGATATACATGACCAGGATAGTATGTTTGCATGGAGTTCCGAGGACCATTGTATCAGACAGAGGAACCCAATTTACCTCGAAGTTTTGGAAGCAGTTACATGAAACATTGGGAACCAGGCTGGAATTTAGTACAGCTTTTCACCCGCAGACAGATGGACAGACCGAGAGAGTCAACCAGATTTTGGAGGACATGTTGAGAGCTTGTGCACTAGATTATGGATCTAGTTGGGACGACAATTTGCCATATGCAGAGTTTTCGTATATCAACAGTTATCAAACCAGTTTGAAGATGGCCCCTTTCGAAGCCTTGTACGGAAGGAGGTGTAGAACACCGTTGTTATGGGACGAAGTTGGAGACTGTCAGTTGTTTGGACCAGATTTGATTAAGGAGTCTGAACATAAAGTGATGTTGATTCGCGACAGGCTCAAGGTAGCCCAGTCCAGACAAAAGAGTTATGCTAATTCTAAACGAAAAGAGATAGTTCACGAAGTCGGAGACCGAGTGTATCTTCGAGTATCACCACTTCGAGGAGTGAAGCGCTTTGGAGTTAAGGGAAAGTTAGCGCCCCGTTTTATCGGACCATACAGAGTTGTGGAACGTATGGGAGAGGTTGCCTACAAGCTGGAATTGCCTGAAGGATTGTCTGGAGTTCATGATGTATTTCACGTCTCCCAGTTGAAGAAGTGCCACGCAGAGATGGCTGAGATATCACTGAGAGATACTGTGCCACTGGAAGCGATTCAGCTGGAAAGTGATTTGACCTATGAGGAGAAACCAGTTAAGATTCTTGAGTATGCCAGCCGAGTTACCCGCAGCAAGGTTATCAAGTTTTGCAAAGTCCAGTGGAGTCACCACACGGAAGATGAAGCCACCTGGGAGCGAGAGGAAGATCTACGGAAGGACCACTCCCACCTGTTTTCTAGCCAACCCGAATCTCGAGGGCGAGATTCATCTTAAGGGGGGGTAGGTTTGTAACATCCCAAATTTTCAATTTGGTATGTTATACATAGATCATCATTGCATATCATGTTTTATTGCATTTTGACAAATCCTCAATAAGTCCTAAGCAACTCAAGGACCCTCGGAGAGAGTTGGGGATTTTCTCGAATTTTCATATTTGATTTTATCAAATAATAAAACGAGGATTTTGGTTTTAATTATTTTCTCTTCGGAAAAATATTCCATTTTAATAATAAACGAGAGGAGAAAATATGACTTCTCCAAAACAATTGAAATACTGGAGAAAAAGTGTTAAAATCAATTATTGGAATTTATTCGGATTTTATTTGCAATTTTAATTGCATTAAAAATATTGCATGTTTTCAAAAATTTATTTTGTGTTAAAAAAATGTTCACCCTATTCTAGATTTTCTAACTAGACGGGGAAAATTTGTTTTATATTTTTTGGACTTTTATTTATTTTTCTACGAATTATTTTCCGCGGAACGTTTAAAAAAATGCACTGCGCCCGACTGGGCCGAGCCCAGCCGAGCCGCAGGCCGGCCCGCCCGCGTCGTCCTCCTCGCGCATGGGAGCCGCCGCTGCCAGAGTCCGAGCCCCGCACGCCCCCGCCGGCTTGCCCCTCCCCCAAGCCACCGGAGCCCCCCCTCCTATTTATACCCCCGCACCCCCCCTCCTCTCACCTCATCCCGCCGCCGCCCGCCTTGCCCCCCCGCCGCCGCCGGAGCACGGGAGCCGCCGCCGCCGCCGTTTGCCGCCCCCTCGCCGCCCCTCGCACCCCCCCTCGCACCCCGCACCCCGCGCCCTCGCCGCCCCTCGCCCCGAGCTGCCGGAGCCCCGCCGGAGCACGCCCCGACGAGGTACCTCGCCGCTCGTTCGGTTGCCGGTTTTCTTTAAAAAAAACCATTCGTTTAAAAAAAACCCTAGATCGGTTTTTTTTCGGTTTTATTATTTTGCGAGCGTTCACCGAACCGTTCGTTTGAACGAACGCGTTCGTCGGTTTTTCTCTGTTAACGAACGTCCGTTCTTTAACCGTTCATCCGTTTTTCTTTTTCGTCAGATTTTTCCGCTATTTTCTCAGATTCGATTTCTGATCGAAACTTCGTTTCTGTTTAACTTCTCGCTCGTTTATCGGAATCAGGCGATTCAAGCGCCTACAGTTTCGTCTCGAAATTCTCTTTCCGTTTAACCTACTCAAACAAGTTTTTGCTACTGTAAAATTTGACCTAGA
The DNA here is from genome assembly GCF_002575655.3 of Aegilops tauschii subsp. strangulata. Lineage (NCBI taxonomy): Eukaryota > Viridiplantae > Streptophyta > Magnoliopsida > Poales > Poaceae > Aegilops > Aegilops tauschii. Next base: position 71,078,026 of record NC_053039.3, on the reverse strand, counting down.
TCCAGATTAGTAAATGAAGCGTCTTTCTTTCGCAGTTTGACTTTCGTTGCTTCTTTCGAGTTGATTCTTTTTGCAAACCGGAGTTCTTAAGTTGAACTTTCTGGTTGGATCTTTCATTCGAGTTTTACCTGTGCATTAGATGAGTACTTATTGTTTGCTTGTTTGTTTGCGATAGAGTACCCGGAGTGTGCCGCTTGTTACTTCGAATCGCTAGGTTTCGCGGATCATCAGCAAGGCAAGTAACACTTTGATCATATACCTTCCATACCCAGTTTTTATTGCATTAGATCTATTTTCCTCAAACACTTGCATGATTAGGATCTAATTAAATTGTGGGTATTGGGAAGTAGTTGAGGTAGTACCTATTACCTGTTTTGTTTATCAAACCCTTGGGAGTTACTTCTACGCTGCTATTATATTGCCATGCTATGCTCGTAGACGTGGATTGGGTTTGAGAGATTTCCATGACAGATGTGAGATTGTTAATTAATGGTTTACTTAAGGTGGCAACTAAAACTCACATCTGGGTGGATTGAGGTACCTGGGTATTCTAGGATTGCCTGTTTTTCTTTTGGACCGCCACCCAGGTTCAAAGGGATCATAAGATTATTCATGCTAGAAACTTCCGTGTGCAGCCGCAAGCTATTATGGGCTCTAGCATAGTTGACTAAGTTGTGTGAACTCTTACAGTGGTAGACTAGCAGATGTAGGGGAAAGTAGGTGTAACTGTCTACCCATACGTAAGGTGCAAACACTTCTGAAAGACTGTGTCTCGGTCATCCGTTACTCAAACACCATGTAGTGCGAGTAATCCAACGGAGGAGATCGAGTCTTGTGGGGAAAAGTGCACAAACCTCTGCAGAGTGTACAAACTAATCATGGTTAGCCGTGTCCCCGGTTATGGACAACTTGAGTATCTAGTACTTGGATTATCATGTGAATCTCATCACCATGTTACTTTTAATTAATTTTGTTGGGTTAATGATGATTCTTAATTGGGATTGAGATGCTGTCAACCATCTCAATGTTTCACAACCACCATGATAGTTAAATAAAATTTATTCCTTTGAAGTAGGGTAAAATTGGCTTTTCGCAAAATTGTAACCATAGAGCTTTCCACCAGCCATATATGCATGTAGTATAGCCTTATTATTGTTCATTATCCTCTATGTGTTACTTTGCCAGCATATTCTATGTGCTGACCCGTTTTCGGGCTGCAACGTTTCATGTTGCAGACTTTTCAGACGACGAGTAAGGTGCCTTAGGTCGTGGTCTTATACTCAGTGATGCCGCTGGAGTTGATGGACTCACTTATCTTCCAAGTCTTCCGCTGTTATCGTTTTAGATGGCCTTAAGCCATGTTTATCAAACTTAATCTCTTCGGAGATATTCGATGTAATAAGTGTGTGATTGCTACTCTGTTATAAATCCTCCTTTTGTACTGTGCGTGTCAGCATTACTGATCCAGGGATGACACTGGTGCACAGCAGCACATACCATTTGAGGTCTGGTCACTACACAACGTAACTGGGTGGCTATAAAGGTGCACTACGGGTATCTCCGAAAGTGTCTGTTGGGTTGGCACGAATTGAGACTGGGATTTGTCACTCCGTATGACGGAGAGGTATCTCTGGGCCCACTCGGTAATGCATCATCATAATGAGCTCAATGTGACCAAGTGTTTGGTCACGGGATCATGCATTACGGTACGAGTAAAGTGACTTGCCGGTAACGAGATTGAACAAGGTATTGGGATACCGACGATCGAATCTCGGGCAAGTAACGTACCGATTGACAAAGGGAATTGTATACGGGATTGATTGAATTCTCGACATCGTGGTTCATCCGATGAGATCATCGTGGAACATGTGGGAGCCTACATGGGTATCCAGATCCCGCTGTTGGTTATTGACCGGAGAGTCGTCTCGGTCATGTCTGCATGTCTCCCGAACCCGTAGGGTCTACACACTTAAGGTTCGGTGACGCTAGAGTTGTAGAGATATTAGTATGCGGTTAACCGAAAGTTGTTCGGAGTCTCGGATGAGATCCCGGACGTCACGAGGAGTTCCGGAATGGTCCGGAGGTAAAGATTTATATATGGGAAGTCCTATTTTGGCCACCGGAAAATGTTCGGGATTTTTCGGTATTGTACCGGGAAGGTTCTAGAAGGTTCCGAAGTGGGCCCCACCTGCATGTGGGGACCCACATGAACGTGGGTAGTGGGGGCAAGGCCCCACACCCCTGGTCAAGGCGCACCAAGATCCCACCTTATAAGGAATAAGATCATATCCCGAAGGGATAAGATCAAGATCCCTAAAAAGGGGGGATAACAATCGGTGGGGAAGGGAAATGATGGGATTTCTTTCCCCCACCTTTGCCAACGCCCCAATGGACTTGGAGGGCAAGAAACCAGCCCCTCCACCCCTATATATAGTGGGAAGGCGCATGGGAGCAGCACCCAAAGCCCCTGGCGCCTCCCTCTCCCTCCCGTGACACCTCTACCTCTCGCTGAGCTTGGTGAAGCCCTGCTGAGATCCCCGCTGCTTCCACCACCTCGCCGTCGTGCTGCTAGATCTCCATCAACCTCTCCCTCCCCTTGCTGGATCAAGAAGGAGGAGACATCTTCCCCAACCGTACGTGTGTTGAACGCGGAGGTGCCGTCCGTTCGGCGCTCGGTCATCGGTGATTTGGATCACGACGAGTACGACTCCATCAACCCCGTTCACTTGAATGCTTCCACTCGCGATCTACAAGGGTATGTAGATGCACTCTTTTCCCTCTCGTTCCTAGAAGACTCCATAGATTGTTCTTGGTGATGCGTAGAAATTTTTTAATTTCTGCAACGATCTCCAACAAGGTGCAAGCATTTTCTTTGTGTGTGTGTGTGTGTGTGTGTGCAGGTACCGTTCATGTTGTTTGTGTGGTGTCTCCTATTTGTTCGATAAACCTTGGTTCTTCACTAAGGGAAATACTATCTACTACTAAACTACATCACCCTTCCGCTTCGGGGAATCCCAACACTATCACAAGTAGCACAAGAATTTCTTGCACCGTTGCTAGAGATGCTTCACCAAACAATCCAGGTGCTTTCGCACACATTTATCATTTGCTTGTTTTTTACTTTGTTTGTCGTTTGCCTTCTCCTTTTCATCTCCTTCCTCTTCTAGAAAACCTAAAAATACAAAAAATATCTTGTGTTGCTATCTTTGCTTGTTATTATGGCTAGTTATTCGCTCATTGCTTCCACTCCCGCAAACGAAGTACTTAATTCTAAACAACGGGATGGAGAAAGTTTGAAAGATGCTTGGTATAGGATTTGCAATGCTCAAAATAGATCAACTCGTATGCAATCCACCAATGTCCTTCTCCGAAATTTTTATATGGGTACTACTTGGTATAGGTTTGTGCTTTACACTATTACTGGAGACAACTTTTTGAGTAGTCACCCTTTGGGTGCCTTTAATGCTGTGGGTAATTTAGTGGGATCACCACCTATTATTATCAATGAAACGATGTTAATTTTGGAACACATTATGCGAAGGCTAGATGTTACTGGAACAAAATGCCAAATATTGAACACATTAAAATTTTGGATAAAAAGGTGCATAACCAAGTAACCAAATTTGGCTCCACGGTGGGAACCACTTTAAAAATTGCTTAAGGATAGAGAACCAATCACCAATAGAGTAGAACAAAGTCCCACTATAATTGATAAATTGGAAGAGTTCATTAATAACTTGGGTATGCCTTTTTTCTTCCATTAAAACTAGTGAAGGACCTCCCATGAACAAGAATTCGAATCTTATGTATGTTCCTAAAACTAATAAGGGTGCTTCCTCTAGGAAGGAGAAAGAATATTTAAAGATGATTAGTGTTCACCCCAATTCCATCAATGTAAAACACGAGCCTATATTCGACACTCGATTCTTTGATTTTGTGCCTATGAGTGTTATGATTAATGATATGCTTGCTAAAACTCCTAAGAAATCATGTTGCACAATTGTGGAATTGGACAAAGATGACAATACGTGATGCTATGCATCATGCCTAGCTAGGAGCATTAAACAATAGCGCTTGTTGGGAGACAACCCAATAGTCATCCTTTATCTTTATTTTATTTTTTGTGTTGCTACTGTAGTAATTATGTTTGTATCTTTTATTTTGATTTCTGTGCCAATTTAAGCCTTTAGGTTGATGTGGATGATTGTTTATCTGGTTCTGTGCAAAAGTAGAAAGTTTAGCATCTAGTGCGTGAATTGTTTATTTGTACTAAAAGTGATCATTTCCTGAAATTTTTATGCATTACTTCTATGCAAATTTTATGCGTTATCCTAATTTTTCAGAATTTTTGGATCTACATAAGTATGACTAAATATTGCATCATTATGTATTGTTCTATTTTAGACAGATGATGGTTTTATTGCATAGTATGCTTATTTTAAAGTTTCTAGATTGTATCGGGGGTATAAGTCACGGAGATGATACAATACAGTAGGTATTATATAAGAACAATTATGATTCTATCTTTGACAATACCTAAGTAATGATTTATTTTATTGTACTAATGGATCTCACGAGGTTTAGTTTAGTTTTGTGTGGCCGAAGTTTTCAAGTTTTGGGTGAGACGACGATGGAAGAAAGAATAAGGACCAGCAAGAGCCTAAGCTTAGGATCCAAGGTAATATTCAAGGAAAACTCAAGCTTCTAAGCTTGGGGATGCCCCAGAAGGCTTCCCCTCTTTCGTCTTCAATCTATCAGTAATATTACTCAAAGCTATATTTTTATTCATCACATGATATGTGTTTGGCTTGGAGCGTCGTGTGTTTTGTGTTATTTGTTTGCTTGTTTCCACAATCATTGTTTCCTGATCACAACAATTATGAGAGACACATATTCATCACAATTTATATAATGTTCATTGAACTTCACTTATATATTTTGAATTGAGGCAATTGCTCATGTTCTTCACTTATATCTTTTGAGCACGGCGAGAAATATTTTATAGAAATCATTTGCACTCTCTTGCTTCACTTATATCTTTTTGAGAGTTAAATATGTAGTGGTAATTTACATGAGTTATATGTTTGGTCATATACAAGGATGGTGTAATAAAAACTTGCATGTAGATCACTGAATATGTTGTGGTTGATAAACGATATTGAGGTTATAATATGAAGATTTACTAGTTAATAATCATGGTCTAGTAAAAATATCGATGTTAAGGTTTGTGATTTCCCACTCATTAAAGTGTCGGTTATGGCATGGCTAGGAAGTTGGAGCATTATTTATCCTTGATTGATATCCCTTGTGTTATCTAGATCGGGCGCGCATGATGGTTAACTCCTCCCAACCTCCCTCCTAGGGGCATGCGAGTAGTACTTTGCTTCAAGGGTTTCTAGGCTTTCACAATAAACACTTGAGTTCTTTAAGACTAATGTGGGTTTATGGACTATAAGTACCTCCACCTATCCATATTTTGCTAGCCTCTTTGGTACCAATCATTGCCCATTCTCACCTCAAGACTTGATGCAAACTTCGCCTATGCATTCAAATCTCGTGAAATGACCCACTCTTCCACACATAAGCCTTATTATATATTTCCTCAAAACAACCACCGTACCCACTTATTATGGCATTTTCATAGCCATTCCGAGATATATTGCCATCCAACCTACACCTTTACTATTCACATGACTTGAGCATTGATTGTCATATTGCCTTGCATGATCATATAGGAATCACATGATATTTTTTAGCAAAGCCATCGTTCATCGTTGTTATACAGGTTATGCTATATCATTGCACATCCTGGTACACTGCCAAAGGCATTCAGAGTCGTATTCTTTTAGTTTATCAAGTTGTAAGTAAATAAAAGTGTGATGATAATCATTATTAGAGTGTTGCCCCTACTAGTAAGGAAAACAATGGTGGAGACTAATGAGTCCTAAAAAAAGTGGGTATGAGGTCCATGAGGATATTCTAAGAAAGAAAAATGAGAGAAAAAGAGAGAGGGGGAAACACTACTATCCTTTTTCCACACTTGTGCTTGAAAATAGCATCATGTTCTTCATATATAGAGAGAGTCTCCATGATTTGTCACTTTCATATACTAGTGGCATTTTACATTATAGAACTTTGCTTGTGTATTCTGATGACGAGCTTCCTCAAATGCTCGAGGTCTTCACGAGCAAGCAAGTTAGATGCACAACACTTAGTTTCACATGGAGAGCTTTCATACACTTATAGCTCAAGTGCATCTCTGGCATGGCAATCCCTACTCCTCGCATTGATATCGGTTGTAAGGCTTGTCCATTGCCTAACGATCCGCCTCGTTGATGTGAGACTTTCTCAAAATTTTGTCTTCCCCCAACCATCATTCTTTTTGCCATCCAAAATGCTAAGTCCATGGATCACGCTCATTTATTGAGTGTAGTTGAGAAAGCTTAAGCGAGAAAAAGTATGATCCAATTGCTTGGTTTGGCACCGTGGTGTTCATGATTTATACTTTATGTTAGGAAGACCGAGCTATGCCATGTTTACATGATTAAATGTTTAGGAATAGCGTTCTTTAGCATTCTTTATTTTGAAAGGTAATGATTACTTTCTAGTATTCTTGCATATTATCATTTTGATATCAAATCAATGAATAGACACTTAAAGGATTACATGATTAAAACATGCTAGGTAGCATTCAACATAATTTTTTTGTTTTTATCATTTATCTACTCAAGGACGAGAAGGAATTACGCTTGGGGATGCTCATACTTCTCCATCGTATCTATATATTTTTTATTATTTCATCCTATTATATTATCAATCTTGTATGCTTTATATACCATTTTATATTATTTTTGTGGATTGACCTATTAACTTAGTGTCGAGTGCTAGTTTCTGTTTTTTTGCTTATTTCTTTGTTTCATGGAAAAACCAAACAAAACGAAGTCCAAACACGATGAAACTTTATAGTGATTTTTTCTAGACCAGAAGAGACCCTAGAAGCTTCGGGGAGGCACCAGACGAAGATCGAGGGGGCCACAAGCTCAGGTGGCGCGCCATGTGATCTTGTGGGGACACCGTGGCTTCGTTTTCCCTAATTCCAACTCTATAAATTCATAAATATTCAAAAAAACCCAGAGCGAGACCCGAAACAATTCTTCCGCTACCGCAAGCCACAGTTCTTCCGTGATCCCATCTGGAGGCCTTTACCGGTACTCTGCCGAAGGGGGAAACCATTGGGGACGCAATCTTCTTCGACCTTGCTTCCTCCATGATGATGTGTGAGTAGTTCCTTTAGGACCTACGGGATCCATATATAGCAGTAACTAGCTAGATGACTTTCTCTCTCTCTTTTTGATCTTCAATACAACGATCTCTTCAGAGATCTATTCGATGTAATTCTCGTAGTGTGTTTGTTGGGATCCGATGAATTGTGGGTTTATGATCAGATTATTCACTGAGAGTATCTGAATCTTTTTTAGATCTATTTATGTGTGATTTAATAGCTATGTATGCTTTCCGATCTATGAGTTCTCTTTGGCCAAGTTGATGAGTAGATCTTCAAAGGAAGTGGTGCATAGTAGTGGGTTCAATCTTGCGGTGTCCTTACTCTGTGACAGGAGGGGTTGCAAGACATGTATTGTATTGTTGCTGCTATGGATAAATCGACGAGTCTTGAACATATTGTTTGGTCTTACATTGTCTACATTATGTCATCTTGCTTAAAACGTTACTCTGTTTGTCATGAACTTAATACTTTGAGATGCATGCTAGATAGCAGTCTTGGGGTGGAGTAATACTAGTAAGCGTTAGTAAGTTTAATGGTCAAGTTGTCACGGACGTAATGCCTATGTGAATCATGCCATGAAGAATCATAAGCATAACTATGCACAATTCTATCAATTGCCCAATAGTAATTTGTTTACCCACCGATGCTATGCTTATGTGAGATGCCTCTAGTGAACCTATGGCCCCGGGGTTCATTCTCCATTATTACTAAAAACCTAAAGTTGCTCGCCGTTCTTATTTTATCTTATTTATATACCTATCACCATCAGATTTAATCCTTGCAATTGACGAGAACAAGGGGATTGACAACCCTCTTGCCTTTGTTGGGTGCAAGCATTTGCTTTATGTGTGTGCAGGTACCGTTCACGTTGTTTGTGTGGTGTCTCCTATTGGTTCGATAAACCTTGGTTCTTGATTGAGGGAATTACTGTCTGCTACTATACTACATCACCCTTCCTCTTCGGAGAATCCCAACACTGTCACAAGTAGCATGCCGCCATATTGGCTTCCCTTGGACAATGAGCAAACTTCACTTCATCAAACTTGTTTGCCCTATGATTGCAGTCATAGAAAATTGTTGAACTATTTGTTGCGGGAAAACCTCCTTTGACCATAGTTTGGATTACCACCTCACTATCTGACTCAAGAAGAACCCTATTCATGCCCATATGTTCAGCAAACCATAGGACATCTCTAGTGGCCATTACTTCAACCATTAAAACATCATTTGCATAATCAATTTTAAAACTTCTCGCAGAAACAAAACCACCAGTGGTATCTCTAATAACAATGCCAGAAGAGCCCCCTGGTTTAGTATCATAGTTTAAAGTTGTGTCCACACTTCCTGCATAAACTCCATCAGGAGGACGGCTCCAAGTACGACCCTTGGTAGCAGCTATTCTTTGTTTGCCCTTGAAAAGTTTAGAGCTAGAGCAAAAATAGACATCACCGATCTGCCATTCGACTAGATTTGCTCTCCACGCATAACTTGTCGTCGCCGCCACCATAGAAACCAGCTAGCTGCTGGAATTAATGGGCCTGACCCATTAACAAAATCTGAAATCTCAAATGAGCCCATGTGTAAAATGGCAAGTGGTGGTGCTAAAGTTTAGTCCCACCCCGGAAGTTGAAGAAGAGTTGGACCTCTTTATATAGTGGGTTCTCTTCAGCACTCTAAGTGGTGTGTTGAGAAGAGAAAAGGAAGACCACACGCACGCTCGCTCGCCTTGCCTCGCCTGGCCGGGTCGTGGCGAGGTGAGGCGAGGCGGCGCATACGTGCGACATGTGCGTGCATGGTCCACCGAAATCCGGTACATTGCCTTGTAGGGGCGTAGCTTCCTTTTGCTGTTTTATTTTTTATGTCTTGGCAGACAACTTAATGATTTCTTGTCCGGTAAGTAAATGACTTAGAAACCAAGTCGGTTTGGGATTGTGATTGTGACACAATACCACCTCGGGTCCTAATATATATACTGCTACCGCCGTGGCCATAGACATACCGAAAGTATCTAGGGTTTTGCCTCGTCTCACACCTTGCGCCGCCACTGTAGTCTACTCTATTCCGAACGCTACCATGCATCAGAGTACGGGAGAGCAGCTCTCTGGAACTGCTCGTCTTTGCGATCCTGCACCGGGAGAGGAAGAATTAGGTTTTTGGGAAGCACTCTAAGTGACTGCTCAAGTTCGTCATCACGGGTCGTCTTCCGTCCAAGTCGGGCAGTGCTACTCATCGTCATCAATAGGAGATCGTTGCCAATATCATCATCAACACCGTCGCTCCTGTTGCAACTACCGAACAGTATGTCAATCATGATATGTTCATGTCTCTCTCTGAAGTTGTTATTTTCTGGGCGATGTTGCTGTACATGATTTGCTGCTCTTCTAGTTTGCTAAATTGTTGCATGCTAGTTTCTGTCTTAGTCATGAATTATTTACTAGAATTGATCATGAACTCGCCTAATATTTCAACAATCCAAAAATCTAAATGTAGGCAATTTCCTGAGTTAACTATGGCTAGATTCGCTGATGCATTGAGGGCGGATAAGTTTACTAGTGTGCACTTTAAGAGGTGGCAGGTGAAGAATATGCTCTGGCTTACTTCTCTGAAAGTTTTCCACGTTAGTGTTGTGCTCCTGAGGGAATGTCTGACAAAGATCAGAGAAAATTCCAGAGAGCTAATACTATGTTTGTGGGATGCATTCTGAGTGTTCTTGCTGACCGTCTGTGTGATGTGTACATGCACATAGATGACGGAAAGACATCGTGGGATGCACTGAATGCAAAATTCGGTGCAACAGATGCATGGAGTGAACTATACACCATGGAGAGTTTTCACGACTACGATATGGTGAATAACCGTTCTGTGGTTGAACAAGCTCATGAGATACTGTGCATTGTGAAGGAACTTGAACTCCTTAAGTGTGTTCTACCTGACAAATTCGTGGTTGGGTGCATGATTGCAAAGTTGCCTCCTTCATAGAGGAATTTCGCCACAACTCTGAAACATAAGAGATAGGAGATATCGGTTGAAAATCTGATTGCATCTCTTGATGTTAAAGAAAAAGCTCGGGCTAAAGACACCACTGAGAAAGGAGGTGAGGTTCAGCCTACCGCCAATACGGTGCAGAGGTTCCCACAGAACAAGAACAAAGGAAAGAACAAACCTGTTTTCAACAAGCCTACCAAGACTACTACCTTCAAGAAGAAGAAGAAGTTTAACAAGGCTGAGCTAGAGTGCTACGCCTATGGGAAGCCCGGACACTTTTCCAAGGAATGCCCTGAATGTGCAGACCGCAGAGGGAAAACGAGCTCCAAGACTGTCAACATGGTGACCGCTAGCAATATTGATGGGTATGTTAATTTACCTATTGTGCTTTCAGTATTTCAATCATATTCGTGGTGGATCGATTCAGGTGCTAACATTCATGTGTGTGCTGACGTCTCTTTGTTTACTTCTTATCAGGTCGCAAGGGATTCTTCCGTCCTAATGGGGAATGGGTCACATGCTTCTATTCGTGGCATTGGCATGGTGGATCTGAAGTTTACTTCGGGAAAGATCGTGCAACTAAGGAATGTGCAACATGTCCCTACTATGAACAAGAATCTAGTTAGCGGCTCCCTTCTATGACGAGATGGGTTTAAGGTAGTTTTAGAGTCGAATAAAGTAATCGTGTCGAGATTTGGACAATTTATAGGCAAAGGCTATGAGTGTGGAGGCTTGTTCCGCTTTTCCCTTTTAGATTTTTGCAATAAGTCAGTAAACCAAATTTGTGCTAGTGTTGATGATGATGCAAGTGTTTGGCACTATCGTTTATGCCATATTAATTTTGGTTTAATGTCTTGGCTATCCAGTATGAGTTTAATTCTGAATTTCATTGTTGCCAAAGGTTCTAAGTGCCATAGTTGTGTGCAATCAAAGCAACCTCGAAAGCCTCATATGGCTGCCGAGGAGAGAAACTTGGCACCTCTAGAACTCATACATTATGATCTTTGTGAGATGAATGGTGTGTTGGGTGTTGACAAAAGGTGAAAATATATATTTCATGACTTCGATTGACAAAAGGTGAAAATATATATTTCATGACTTCGATTGATGATGCGACTATATTTTGCTATGTTTATTTGTTGCAAACTAAAGATGAAGCATTAGACTACTTTAAAATCTATAGAGCTGAAGTTGAAAATCAACTAGAGAGAAAGATCAAGCGTCTTAGGTCCGGTCGTGGTGGAGAGTATTTTCTCAAAGTATTTGATGAATTTTGTGAGGAACATGGTATTATTCATGAGAGGACGCCTCCCTATTCACCCCAATCAAATGGGGTTGCCGAGAGGAAAAACCGCATGTTGACTGACTTGGTGAATGCCATGTTAGAGACTGCCGGTTTATCTAAGGCATGGTGGTGGGGAGGCTCTATTGACTTCGTGTCATGTCCTAAATAGAGTTCCTAACAAGAATAAGGAGAAACCCCCTTATGAGGAGTGGGTTGGGAGAAAACCATCACTGTCTTATTTGCGCACTTGGGGTTGCTTGGCAAAGGTCAATATTCCTATTCCTAAGAAACACAAGCTTAGACAAAAGACAGTGGATTGTGTCTTTCTAGGATATGCTCAATGGAGCATTTCTTATAGATTTTTAGTGGTTAAATCTAAAGTACCTCATATGCATGTTAATACTATAATGGAATCTCATGATGCAACATTTTTTGAGAATATATTCCCTATGAAAGATATGCATAGCATTGCTTGATTTTCTTCTAAGATAATTCCTAAATCTAGTACAACTGATGAATATTTTGAACAATCACATGAGGAAGTCCTTGAGAAGGATAACAATGAAGTTCCTATAAGGAGCAAGAGACAAAGGGTTGCAAAATCCTTTGGTGTGATTTCATTGTATACCTTGTGGACGACACACCCAAGTCTATTGCAGAGGCATATGCATCTCCGGATGTAGATGATTGGAAAGAAGTTGTTCATAATGAGATGGACTCAATTGTTTCTAATGGAACTTGGGAGCTATCTGATAGACCATATGGTTGTAAACATGGGGGCTATAAGTGGGTATTCAAAGAGAAGCTAAGGCCTGATGGTACTATTGATAAGTACAAGGCGCGTCTTGTGGCCAAGGGCTACACTCAGAAAGAAGGCAAAGATTACTTTGACACCTATTCACCCATTGCTAGAATGACCACCATTCAGGTGTTACTTCCCCTGGCTACCTCTAATGGTCTTATCATTTATCAAATGGATGTAAAGACAGCTTTCCTTAATGGAGAGTTGGAATATGAAATATATATGGATCAGCCTGACGGGTTTGTGGTAAAAGGTGAAGAGAGAAAGGTGTGCAAGTTTTTAAAATCTTTGTATGGTCTAAAACAGGTGATGTCGCTTGAAGCTACGTCGGTATTTCCCCAAAGAGGAAGGGATGATGTAGCACAACGGCGGTAGGAGAACCAAGCAACACAACCTAAACAACCCCTTTACACAGATAACAAATCCTCGCAACCCGACGTGTTAAAGGGGTTGTCAATCCCTTTCGGGTACGGCGCCTCAAGTAGGCAAACGGACATGAGATAAATCTGTAGTAGATTGATAGATCGAACGCCAAATAAAATAAATAAGAATAAATTGAAGAAAGTTATTTTTGTATTTTTGGTTTAATAGATCTGAAAATAAATGCAAGGAAAAAGTAGATCGCAAAGGCAAATATATGAGAAAGAGACTCGGGGGCCATAGGTTTCACTAGTGGCTTCTCTCGAGAAAAATAGCAAATGGTGGGTGAACAAATTACCGTTGGGAAATGATAGAACTTAAAATCCTCATGACAATATCCAGACAATGATCATTATATAGGCATCACGCCCAAGATTAGTAGATCGACTCCTACCTGCATCTACTACTATTACTCCACACATCGACCGCTATCCAGCATGCATCTAGTGTATTAAGTTCATGGAGAAACGGAGTAATGCAATAAGAACGATGACATGATGTAGATAAGATCTATCTATGTAGAGATAGACCCCATCGTTTTATCATTAGTAGCAACGATACATACGTGTCGGTTCCCTTTCTGTCACTGGGATCAAGCACCGTAAGATCGAACCCACTACAAAGCACCTCTTCCCATTGCAAGATAAATAGATCAATTTGACAAAACAAAACCCAAATATCGGAGAAGAAATACGAGTCTATAAGAGATCATGCATAAAAGAGATCAAAGAAACTCAAATACTTTCATGGATATAAAAAGATAGATCTGATCATAAACTCAAAGTTCATCCACACCGCAAAAGAGTTACATCATATGGTCTCCAAGAGACCATTGTATTGAGAATTCAGAGAGAGTGAGATGAAGCCATTTAGCTACTAACTAATGACCTGAAAGTCTACAAAGAACTACTCACGCATCATCGGAGAGGCACCAATGGAGGTGGTGAACCCCATCCGAGATGGTGTCTAGATTGGATCTGGTGGTTCTGGACTCTGCGGCGGCTGGATGAATATTTTGTCGACTCCCCTAGGGTTTTGGGAATATTGGGGTATTTATAAAGCAAAGAGGCGGTCCGGGGGGCACCCGAGGTGGGCACAACCCACCAGGGCACGCCTGGGCCTCCTGGCGCGCCCTGGTGGGTTGTGTCCTCCTCGAGGCACCCCCAGGTGCAGCCAGGGCCCATTATGTTCCTTCTGGTCCAAAAAAATCTCCGTAAAGTTTCGTTGCGTTTGGACTCCGTCTAATATTGATTTCCTGCGATGTAAAAAACATGCAGAAAACAACAACTGACACTTGGCACTATGTCAATAGGTTAGTACCAAAAATGATATAAGATGACTATAAAATGATTATAAAACATCCAAGATTGATAATATAACAGCATGGAACAATATAAAATGATAGATACGTTGGAGACGTATCAGCATCCCCAAGCTTAACTCCTACTTGTCATCGAGTAGGGAAGTGATAAAAATAGAATTTTTGATGTGGAATGCTGCCTAACATGTCATATCATATTCTTTTCTTTATAGCATGGACATTTGGACTTTTATATTGTTCAAAGCAATAGTCTAGTTTTGACATGATAATTTAAATACTCAAGCATATCAACAAGCAACCATGTCTTTCAAAATATCAACACTAAAATAAGTTATCCCCTAGCCCATCATGCTCAACCATTGATCCATTCATGAAACACACTCGCATATTAGTTACACCCAATAGTTAAGTACGATCATATTGCCTCCTAGTTGGTGCTTTTGTAAGAGAAGATGGAGACTCAAATTCAAAAATAAAAATTGCATAAAGTAAAAGAAAGGCCCTTCATAGAGGGAATTAGGGATTTGTAGAGGTGCCAGAGCTCAAAGCGAAAAACTTAGAGATAAAAATATTTTGGGAGGTGTATCCATCCCACCAACGAAAACGACTTAGAGTTACCAACACTTTCCATGCTAGATATATCATAGGCGATTCCCAAACAGAAAATTAGTTTATTCCCTTTTCAACCATACTTTCACTTTCCATGGCTAGCCGTATCCACGGTTTCCCTCCATACCAACACTTTCCAAGGAATTTATTGTTTGACAACATAAAGTAAATTTATTTTTCATTTCGGGACTGGGCATCCCTAATACCTTTGCCTTACTCTCGTGCAATGACAAGTGAATAAACACTCATCTTGAGAATAACACATCTAGCATGGAAAATATTAGCCACCCCTCACCGCTCCGCGAGCGAGACAAACACACAAAAGAGAAGTTTATTTTGAAAATTAGAGATGGCACATACAAATTTGCTTAGAACGACAAAAGAGTACCACATATAGGTAGATATAGTGGACTCATGTGGCAAAACTGGTTTAAATGATTTTGGATGCACAAGTAGAGATCATACTTAGTGCAAAATGAAGGCTAGCAAAAGATTGAGAAGCGACCAACCAAGAAACGGATAATCTCATAAGCAAGCATTATGCATAAATAACACCGAATAATGCACCACAAGTAGCATATAATTTCATTGCATGACTATTGACTTTCGTACTTGCATAGGGAATCACAAACCTTAACACCAATATTCTTACAAAAGCATAATTACTCATCAACATACCTCACATATCACATTGATACGTCTCCAACGTATCAATAATTTTTGCTTGTTCCATGCTGTTATATTATCAATCTTGGATGTTGTATAATCATTTTAAAGTCATTTTATATCATGTTTTGGTACTAACCTATTAACATAGTGCCAAGTGCCAATTGTTGTTTTCTGCATGTTTTTTACATCGTAGGAAATCAATATTAGACGGAGTCCAAACGCAACGAAACTTTACGGAGATTTTTTTGGACCAGAAGGAACGTAATGGGCCCTGGCTGCGCCTGGGGGTGCCCCGAGGGAGGCACAACCCACCAGGGCACGCCAGGAGGCCCAGGCGCACCCTGGTGGGTTGTGCCCACCTCGGGTGCCCCTCAGACCACCTCTTTGCTCTATAAATACCCCAATATTTCCAGAACCCGAAAGGCATCGACGAAATATTCATCCAACCGCCGCAGAGTCCAGAACCACCAGCTCCAATCTAGACACCATCTCGGATGGGGTTCACCACCTCCATTGGTGCCTCTCCGATGATGCGTGAGTAGTTCTTTGTAGACCTACGGGGCCGTAGTTAGTAGCTAGATGGCTTCATCTCTCTCTTTCTCTGAATTCTCAATACAATGGTCTCTTGGAGATCCATATGATGTAACTCTTTTGTGGTGTGTTTGTTGGGATCGATGAACTTTGAGTTTATGATCAGATCTATCTTTTTATATCCATGAAAGTATTTGAGTCTCTTTGATATCTTTTATGCATGATCTCTTATAGCCTCGTATTTCTTCTCAGATATTTGGATTTTGTTTGGCCAACTTGATCTATTTATCTTGCAATGGGAAAAGGTGCTTTGTAGTGGGTTCGAACTTACGGTGCTTGATCCCAGTGACAGAAAGGGAACCGACACGTATGTATCGTTGCTACTAAGGATAAAACAATGGGGTCTATCTCTACATAGATAGATCTTGTCTACATCATGTCATCGTTTATTGCATTACTCCGTTTTTCCATGAACTTAATACACTAGATGCATGCTGGATAGCAGTCGATGTGTGGAGTAATAGAAGTAGATGCAGACAGGAGTCGGTCTACTACTGTTGGACGTGATGCCTATATAATGATCATTGCCTAGATATCATCATGAGTATTTGAGGTTCTATCAATTGCCCAATAGTAATTTGTTCACCCACCATTTGCTATTTTTCTCGAGAGAAGCCACTAGTGAAACCTACGGCCCCGTGTCTCTTTCTCATTATATTTGCCTTTGTGATCTACTTTTTCCTTGCATTTATTTTCAGATCTATTAAACCAAAAGTACAAAAATACCTTGCTGCAATTTATTCTTATTTATTTTATTTGGCGTTCGATCTATCAACTTACTACAAATTTATCTCACGTCCGTTTGCCTACTTGAGGCGCCGTATCCCGGAAGGGATTGACAACCCCTTTAACATGCCGGGTTGCGAGGATTTGTTATTGAAGGAAATATGCCCTAGAGGCAATAATAAAGTTGTTATTTATATTTCCTTATATCATGATAAATGTTTATTATTCATGCTAGAATTGTATTAACCGGAAACTTAGTACATGTGTGGATACATAGACAAACAGAGTGTCCCTAGTATGCCTCTACTAGACTAGCTCGTTAATCAAATATGGTTAAGGTTCCTAACCATAGACATGTGTTTCATTTGATAAACGGGATCACATCATTAGAGAATGATGTGATGGACAGGACCCATCCATTAGCTTAGCATTATGATCATTTAGTTTTATTGCTATTGCTTTCTTCATGACTTATACATGTTCCTCTGACTATGAGATTATGCAACTCCCGAATACCAGAGGAACACCTCATGTGCTATCAAACGTCACAATGTAACTGGGTTATAAATGTGCTCTACAGGTGTCTCCGATGGTGTTTGTTGAGTTGGCATAGATCGAGATTAGGATTTGTCACTCTGTGTATCGGGGAGGTATCTCTAGGCCCTCTCGGTAATGGACATCACTATGAGCCTTGCAAGCAATGTGACTAATGAGTTAGTTACGGGATGATGCACTATGGAACGAGTAAAGAGACTTGCCGGTGACGAGATTAAACTAGGTATGATGATACCGACGACCGAATCTCGGGCAAGTAACATACAAATGACAAAGGGAACAACATATGTTGTTGTGCGGTTTGACCGATAAAGATCTTCATAGAATATGTAGGAACCAATATGAGCATCCAGGTTCTGCTATTGATTATTGACAAGAGATGTGTCTCGGTCATGTCTACATAGTTCTCGAACCCGTAGGGTCCGCACGCTTAATGTTCGATGACGATTTGTATTATGAGTTATGTGATTTGATGACCGAAGTTTGTTCAGAGTCCCGGATGAGATCACGGACATGACGAGGAGTCTCGAAATGGTCGAGAGGTAAAGATTCATATATTGGAAGGTTACATTCAGACAACGGAATGATTCGGGTCCTCTCGGGTAAGTTTCGGAGTACCGGGGGTTACCGGAACCTCCCTGCCCCGGGGAGTTAACGGGCCTTCATGGGCCCTGGTGTAGAGAGGAGGCGGCGGCTAGGTGGAGGCGCGCGCCCCCCCGAAGCCCAAACTGAATTGGACTAGGGTTGGGGGGCGGCCCCCCTTTCCTTCTTCTCCTCCACCTCTTTCCCCTTCCCCCTTCTCCAGAAAGGAAAGGAGGGGGCCGAATCCTACTTGGACCAGGAGTCCAAGTAGGACTCCCCCTTGGCGCGCCCCCTTGGGCTGGCTACCACTCCTCCCCCTTTATATACGCGGGAGGGGGGCACCCCAAAGGCACACCAAGTCTTCTCTTAGCCGTGTGCGATGCCCCCTCCACAGTTACACACCTCGGTCATATCGTCGTAGTGCTTAGGCGAAGCCCTGCGCCGGTAACATCATCATCACCATCGCCACGCCGTCGTGCAGACGGAACTCTCCCTCGTCCTCAATTGGATCAAGAGCTCGAGGGACGTCATCGAGCTAAACGTGTGCTGAACACGGAGGTGCCATACGTTCGGTGCTTGGATCGGTTGGATCGCGAAGATGTTCAACTACATCAACCGCGTTACTAAACGCTTTCGCTTTCGGTCTACGAGGGTACGTGGACACACTCTCCCCGCTCATTGCTATGCATCTCC
The DNA here is from genome assembly GCF_002575655.3 of Aegilops tauschii subsp. strangulata. NCBI lineage: Eukaryota > Viridiplantae > Streptophyta > Magnoliopsida > Poales > Poaceae > Aegilops > Aegilops tauschii. Next base: position 71,059,503 of record NC_053039.3, on the reverse strand, counting down.
TAGATAGATCTTGCGTGATCGTAGGTAAATTTTTTGAAATACTGTGTTCCCCAACAGTGGTATCAGAGCCAGGTCTATGCGTAGATGTTAAATGCACGAGTAGAACACAAAGAGTTGTGGGCGATAATAGTCATACTACTTACCAGCAACGTCTTACTTTGATTCGGCGGTATTGTTGGATGAAGCGGCCCGGACCGACATTACATGACCGCGTTCATGAGACTGGTTCTACTGACGTGCTTCGCACACAGGTGGCTGGCGGGTGTATATTTCTCCAACTTTAGTTGAATCGAGTTTGACTACGCCCGGTCCTTGTTGAAGGTTAAAACAACACACTTGACAAAAAATTGTTGTGGTTTTGATGCATAGGTAAGAACGGTTCTTGCTAGAAGCCCGTAGCAGCCACGTAAAACTTGCAACAACAAAGTAGAGGACGTCTAACTTATTTTTGCATGGCATGTTGTGATGTGATATGGTCAAAACGTGATGATATATAAATTGTTGTATGATATGATCATGTTTTGTAACAGTTATCGGCAACCGGCGGGAGCCATATGGTTGTCGCTTTATTGTATGAAATGCAATCGCCATGTAATTGCTTTACTTTATCACTAAGCGGTAGCGATAGTCGTAGAAGCAATAGTTGGCGAGACAACAACGACGCTACGATGGAGATCAAGTTGTCAAGCCGGTGATGATGGTGATCATGACTGTGCTTTGGAGATGGAGATCAAAGGATGATGATGGCCATATCATATTACTTATTTTGATTGCATGTGATGTTTATCCTTTATGCATCTTATTTTGCTTAGTACGGCGGTAGCATTATAAGATGATCTCTCACTAAATTTCAAGGTATAAGTGTTCTCCCTGAGTATGCACCATTGCTACAGTTCGTCGTGCCGAGACACCACGTGATGATCGGGCGTGATAAGCTCTACGTTCACATACAACGGGTGCAAGCCAGTTTTGCACACGCAGAATACTCGGGTTAAACTTGACGAGCCTAGCATATGCAGATATGGCCTCGGAACACTGAGACCGAAAGGTCGAACATGAATCATATAGTAGATATGATTAACATAGTGATGTTCACCATTGAAAACTACTCCATCTCACGTGATGATCGGACATGGTTTAGTTGATATGGATCATGTGATCATTTAGATGACTATAGGGATGTCTATCTAAGTGGGAGTTCTTTAGTAATATGATTAATTGACCTTTAATTTATCATGAACTTAGTATTTGATAGTATTTTGCATGTCTATGTTGTTGTGGATCAATGGCCCATGCTACCGTTCCTTTGAATTTTAATGCGTTCCTAGAGAAAGCTAAGTTGAAAGATGATGGTAGCAACTACACGGACTGGGTCCGTAACTTGAGGATTATCCTCATTGCTGCACAGAAGAATTACGTCCTGGAAGCACCGCTAGGTGCAAGACCCGCTGCAAGAGCAACTCCAGACGTTATGAACGTCTGGCAGAGCAAAGCTGACGACTACTCAATAGTTCAGTGTGCCATGCTTTATGGCTTAGAATTGGGACTTCAACGACATTTTGAACGTCATGGAGCATATGAGATATTCCAGGAGTTGAAGTTAATATTTCAAGCAAATGCCTGAATTGAGATATATGAAGTCTCCAATAAGTTCTATAGCTGCAAGATGGAGGAGAATAATTTTGTCAGTGAACACATACTCAGAATGTCTGGGTACCACAACCACTTGACTCAACTGGGAGTTAATCTTACTGATGATAGTGTCATTGACAGAGTTCTTCAATCACTGCCACCAAGCTACAAAAGCTTCATGATGAACTATAATATGCAAGAGATGGATAAGACAATTCCCGAGCTCTTCGCGATGCTAAAGGCTGCGGAGGTAGAAATCAAGAAGGAGCATCAAGTGTTGATGGTTAACAAGACCACTAGTTTCAAGAAGAAGGGCAAAGGGAAGAAGGGGAACTTCAAGAAGAACGGCAAGCAAGTTGCTGCTCAAGAAGCCCAAGTCTGGACCTAAGCCTAAGCCTGAGACTGAGTGCTTCTACTGCAAAAGGACAGGTCACTAGAAGCGGAACTGCCCCAAGTATTTGGCGGATAAGAAGGATGGCAAAGTGAAAGGTATAGATATACATTTTATTGATGTGTACCTTACTAATGCTCGTAGTAGCGCCTGGGTATTTGATACTGGTTCTGTTGCTCATATTTTCAACTCGAAACAGGGGCTACGAATTAAGCGAAGATTGGCTAAGGATGAGGTGACGATGCGCGTGGGAAATGGTTCCAAAGTCGATGTGATCGCGGTCGGCACGCTACCTCTACATCTACCTTCGGGATTAGTTTTAGACCTGAATAATTGTTATTTGGTGCCAGCATTTAGCATGAACATTATATTTGGATCTTGTTTGATGCGAGCCGGTTATTCATTTAAATCAGAGAATAATGGTTGTTCTATTTATATGAGTAATATCTTTTATGGTCATGCACCCTTGATGAGTGGTCTATTTTTGTTCAAATCTCAATAGTACTGATACACATATTCATAATATTGAAGCCAAAAGATGCAAGGTTAATAATGATAGTGCAACTTATTTGTGGCACTACCGTTTAGGTCATATTGGTGTAAAGCGCATGAAGAAACTCCATGTTGATGGGCTTTTGGAATCACTTGATTATGAATCACTTGATGCTTGCGAACCATGCCTCATGGGCAAGATGACTAAGACTCCGTTCTCCGGAACAATGAAGCGAGCAAATGACTTGTTGGAAATAATACATACTGATGTATGCGGTCTGATGAGTGTTGAGGCTCGCGACGGGTATCATTATTTCCTGACCTTCACAGATGGTTTGAGCAGATATGGGTATATCTTCTTGATGAAACATAAGTCTGAAACATTTGAAAAGTTCAAAGAATTTCAGAGTGAAGTGGAAAATCATCGTAACAAGAAAAAAAAGTTTCTACGATCTGATCGTGGAGGTGAATATTTGAGTTATGAGTTTGGTCTTCATTTGAAACAATGCGGACTAGTTTCGCAACTCATGCCACCTGGAACACCACAGCGTAATGGTGTGTCCGAACGTCATAACTGCACTTTATTAGACATGGTGCGATCTATGATGTCTCTTACTGATTTACCGCTATCGTTTTGGGGTTATGCTTTAGAGACGGCTGTATTCACGTTAAATAGGGGACCATCTAAATCCGTTGAGACGACACCATATGAACTGTGGTTTGGCAAGAAACCCAAGTTGTCGTTTCTTAAAGTTTGGGGCTGCGATGCTTATGTGAAAAAGCTTCAACCTCATAAGCTCGAACCCAAATCGGAGAAATGTGTCTTCATAGGATACCCCAAGGAGACAGTTGGGTACACCTTCTATCACAGTTCTGAAGGCAATATATTCGTTGCTAAAAATGGATCCTTTCTAGAGAAGGAGTTTCTCTCGAAAGAAGTGAGTGGGAGGAAAGTAGAAGTTGATGAGGTAATTATACCTTCTCCCTAATTGGAAATTAGTTCATCACAGAAATCAGTTCCAGTGATTCCTACACCAATTAGTGAGGAAGCTAATGATGATGATCTTGAAACTTCTGATCAAGTTACTACCGAACCTCGTAGGTCAACCAGAGTAAGATCCGCACCAGAGTGGTACGGTAATCCTGTTCTGGAGGTCATGTTACTTGACCATGACGAACCTACGAACTATGAGGAAGTGATGGTGAGCCCAAATTCCGTGAAATGGCTTGAGGCCATGAAATCTGAGATGCGATCCATGTATGAGAACAAAGTGTGGACTTTGGTTGACTTTCCCGATGATCGGCAAGCCATAGAGAATAAATGGATCTTCAAGAAGAAGACTGACACTGATGGTAATGTTACTGTCTACAAAGCTTGACTTGTTGCGAAAGGTTTTCGACAAGTTCAAGGAGTTGACTACGATGAGACCTTCTCACCCGTAGCGATGCTTATGTCTGTCGGAATCATGTTAGCAATTGCCGCATTTTATGATTATGAAATTTGGCAAATGGATGTCAAAACTGCATTCCTTAATGGACATCTTAAAGAAGAGTTGTATATGATGCAACCATAAGGTTTTATCGATCCAAAAGGTGCTAACAAAGTGTGCAAGCTCCAGCGATCCATTTATGGACTGGTGCAAGCCTCTCGGAGTTGGAATATACGTTTTGATAGTGTGATCAAAGCATATGGTTTTATACAGACTTTTGGAGAAGCCTGTATTTACAAGAAAGTGAGTGGGAGCTCTGTAGCATTTCTGATATTATATGTGGATGACATATTATTGATCGGAAATGATACTGAATTTCTGAATAGCATAGAAGGATACTTGAATAAGAATTTTTCAATGAAAGACCTCAGTGAAGCTGCTTATATATTGGGCATTAAGATCTATAGAGATAGATCAAGACGCTTAATTGGGCTTTCGCAAAGCACATACCTTGATAAAGTTTTGAAGAAGTTCAAAATGGATCAGTCAAAGAAAGGGTTCTTGCCTGGGTTACAAGGTGTGAAGTTGAGTCAGACTCAATGCCCGACCACTACAGAAGATAGAGAGAAAATTAAAGTCATTCCCTATGCCTCAGCTATAGGTTCTATCATGTATGCAATGTTGTGTACCAGACCTGATGTGTGCCTTGCTATTAGTTTAGCAGGGAGGTACCAAAGTAATCCAGGAGTGGATCACTGGACAGCGGTCAAGAACATCCTGAAATACATGAAAAGGACTAAGGATATGTTTCTCATTTATGGAGGTGACAAAGAGCTCGTCATAAATAGTTACATCGATGCAAGCTTTGACACTGATCCGGATGACTCTAAGTCACAAACTGGATATGTATTTATACTGAATGATGGAGCTGTCAGTTGGTGCAGTTCCAAGCAGAGCATCGTGGCGGGATCTACGTGTGAAGCGGAGTACATAGCTGCTTCGGAAGAAGCAAATGAAGGAGTCTGGATGAAGGAGTTCATATCCGATCTAGGTGTCATACCTAGTTCATCGGGTCTAATGAAAATCTTTTGTGACAATACTGGTGCAATTTCCTTGGCAAAGAAATCCATATTTCACAAGAGAACCAAGCACATCAAGAGACGCTTCAATTCCATCCACGATCAAGTCAAGGAGGGAGACATAGAGATTTGCAAGATACACACGGATCTGAATGTTGCAGACCCATTGACTAAGCCTCTCTCACGAGCAAAACAAGATCAGCACCAAGACTCCATGGGTGTTAGAATCATTACTATGTAATCTAGATTATTGACTCTAGTGCAAGTGGGAGACTGAAGGAAATATGCCCTAGAGGCAATAATAAAGTTGAATTAGTAGGCAATAATAAAGTTGTTATTTATATTTCCTTATATCATGATAAATGTTTATTATTCATGCTAGAATTGTATTACCCGGAAACTTAGTACATGTGTGGATACATAGACAAACAGAGTGTCCCTAGTATGCCTCTACTAGACTAGCTCGTTAATCAAAGATGGTTAAGTTTCCTAACCATAGACATGTGTTGTCATTTGATAAACGGGATCACATCATTAGAGAATGATGTGATGGACAAGACCCATCCATTAGCTTAGCATTATGATCGTAGAGTTTTATTGCTATTTCTTTCTTCATGACTTATACATATTCCTCTGACTATGATATTATCTAACTCCCGACTACCGGAGTAACACCTTGTGTGCTATCAAATGTCACAACGTAACTGGGTGATTATAAAGATGCTCTACAGGTGTCTCCGATGGTGTTTGTTCAGTTGGCATAGATCGCGATTAGGATTTGTCACTCTGTGTATCGAAGAGGTATCTCTGGGCCCTCTCGGTAATGCACATCACTATGAGCCTTGCAAGCAATGTGACTAATGAGTTAGTTACGGGATGATGCATAATGGAACGAGTAAAGAGACTTGCCGGTAATGAGATAGAACTAGGTATGATGATGCCGACGATCGAATCTCGGGCAAGTAACATACCGATGACAAAGGGAACAACGTATGTTGTTGTGCGGTTTGACCGATAAAGATCTTCGTAGAATATGTAGGAATCAATATGAGCATCGAGGTTCCTCTATTGGTTGTTGACCGGAGATGTGTCTCGGTCATGTCTACATAGTTCTCGAACCCGTAGGGTCCACACGCTTAACGTTCGATGACGATTTGTATTATAAGTTATGTGATTTGATGACCGAAGTTTGTTCAAAGTCCCGTATGAGATCACAGACATGACGAGGAGTCTCTAAATGGTTGAGAGATAAAGATTCATATATTGGAAGGTTACATTCGGACACCGGAATGGTTCGGGTCGTCTCAGATAAGTTTCGGAGTACCGGGGGGTTACCGGACCCCCCCGGGGAGTTAATGGGCCTTCATGGGCCCTAGTGGAGAGAGGAGGCGGCGGCCAGGTCGAGGCGCGCCCCCAAGCCCAAACTGAATTGGACTAGGGTTGGGGGGGGCGTTTCCTTCTTCTCCTCCACCTCTTTCCCCTTCCCCCCTTCTCCGGAAAGGAAAGGAGGGAGCCGAATCCTACTTGGACCAGGAGTCCAAGTAGGACCCCCCCCCTTGGCGCCCCCCTTGGGCCGGCCACCTCTCCTCCCCCTTTATATACGTGGGAGGGGGCACCCCAAAGGCACACCAAGACTTCTCTTAGCCGTGTGCGGTGCCCCCTCCACAGTTACACACCTCGGTCACACTGTTGTAGTGCTTAGGCGAATGATACGTCTCCGTCGTATCTACTTTTCCAAACACTTTTGCCCTTGTTTTGGACTCTAACTTGCATGATTTAAATAGAACTAACCCGGACTAACGCTGTTTTCAGCAGACTTTCCATGGTGTTATTTATGTGCAGAAACAAAAGTTCTCAGAATGACCTGAAACTCCACGGAACATATTTTTCGAAAATATTAAAAATACTGGAAGAAGAATCCACGTCAGGGGGGCCTCCACCTGTCCACGAGGGTGGGGGGCGCGCTTGCCCCCTGGGCGCGCCCCCTGCCACGTGGGCCCCCTATTGCTCCACCGACCTCAGCTCCAACTCCATATATTCATGTTCGGGGAGAAAAAAATCAGAGAGAAGGATTCATCGCGTTTTACGATACGGAGCCGCCGCCAAGCCCTAAAACCTCTCGGGAGGGCTGATCTGGAGTCCGTTCGGGGCTCCGGACAGGGGAATCCGTCGCCATCGTCATCATCAACCATCCTCCATCACCAATTTCATGATGCTCACCGCCATGCGTGAGTAATTCCATTGTAGGCTTGCTGGACGGTGATGGGTTGGATGAGATCTATCATGTAATCGAGTTAGTTTTGTTAGGGTTTGATCCCTAGTATCCACTATGTTCTGAGATTGATGTTGCTATGACTTTGCTATGCTTAATGCTTGTCACTAGGGCCCGAGTGCCATGATTTCAGATCTGAACCTATTATGTTTTCATGAATATATGTGAGTTCTTGATCCTATCTTGCAAGTCTATAGTCACCTACTATGTGTTATGATCCGGCAACCGCGAAGTGACAATAATCGGGACCACTCCCGGTGATGACCGTAGTTTGAGGAGTTCATGTATTCATTATGTGTTAATGCTTTGGTCCGGTACTCTATTAAAAGGAGGCCTTAATATCCCTTAGTTTCCATTAGGACCCCGCTGCCACGGGAGGGTAGGACAAAAGATGCCATGCAAGTTCTTTTCCATAAGCACGTATGACTATATTCGGAATACATGCCTACATTACATTGATGAATTGGAGCTAGTTCTGTGTCACCCTATGTTATGACTGTTACATGATGAACCGCATCCGGCATAATTCTCCATCACCAATCCAATGCCTACGAGCTTTTCACATATTGTTTTCCGCTTATTTACTTTTCCGTTGCTACTGTTACAATCACTACAAAACACCAAAAATATTACTTTTGCTACTGTTATTTTTGTTACCGTTACCACTACTATCATACTACTTAGCTACTAAATACTTTGCTGCAGATACTAAGTTATCCAGGTGTGGTTGAATTGAAAACTCAACTGCTAATACTTGAGAATATTCTTTGGCTCCCCTTGTGTCAAATCAATAAATTTGGGTTGAATACTCTACCCTCGAAAACTGTTGCGATCCCCTATACTTGTGGGTTACCAAGACTATTTTCTGGCGCCGTTGCCGGGGAGCATAGCTCTATTCTTTGAGTCACTTGGGATTTATATCTGCTGGTCACTATGAAGAACTTGAAAGACGAGAAAACAAAAATTTATCCCTCAACTACGAGGGGAGGTAGGGAAATGCCATCTAGCTTTGCACTTGATTTACCTTCTATTTTGAGTAAGCTTGTGACACCTAAACCTGCTTCTGCTATTCATTCTGATACGTCGCATGTTATTGATGATGCCACTTCTGCTATGCATGATACTTATGATGAAACTACTTCTATGCTTGATACTACTGTGCCACTTGGTGAATTTCTTGATGAACAACTTGCTAGGGCTAGAGAGAATGAAATTATTGAAACTGATAATTTTGATGATAGTGATGATGAAGACTCTCCCCCTAATAAATATGAACTGCCTGTTGTGCCTAAGGGTTATGTTCTGGATGAAGAATCTGCTAGAGCTATTCTTGCTTGTAATGATAGAAGTGATCTAAAGAGGTTATTAGCTAAATGGAAGCAGCAATCTCTTAATGCTAGAATGAAACCTGACCCTGCTGTTGCTACTTCACCTATCTGTGTTACTGATAAGGATTATGAATTCTCTGTTGATCCTGATATAATTACTTTGGTTGAATCTGATCCTTTTTATGGCTATGAATCTGAAACTGTTGTGGCACATCTTACTAAATTAAATGATATAGCCACCCTGTTCACTAATGATGAGAAATCCCGCTACCTTCATATCCTTAAAATATTTCCGTTCTCATTAAAGGGTGATGCTAAGATATGGTTTAATTCTCTTGATCCTGGTTGTGTGCGTAGTCCCCAGGATATGATTTATTACTTTTCTGCTAAATATTTCCCTGCTCATAAGAACAATCTGCTTTAAGGGATTTATATAATTTTGTGCAAATTGAAGAAGAGAGTCTCCCACAAGCTTGGGGGAGGCTTCTCCAATTACTTAATGCTTTGCCTAATCATCCTCTTAAGAAAAATGAAATACTTGATATCTTTTATAATGGACTAACCGATGCTTCCAGAGATTACCTGGATAGTTGTGCTGGTTCTGTTTTCAGGGAAAGAACACCGGATGAAGCTGAGATTCTATTGAATAATATGTTGACCAATGAAAATAATTGGACACTTCCTGAGCCAACTCCTGAGCCTATTCCTAAACTAACTCTGAAGAAGAGGGGTGTTCTATTTCTTAGTCCTAAAGATATGCAAGTGGCAAAGAAATCTATGAAAGAAAAGGGTATTAAAGCTGAAGATGTTAAGAATTTACCTCCTATTGAAGAAATACATGGTCTTAATTTACCGCCTGTTGAAGAAATACATGATCTTAATCCATCACCTATTGAAGAAACTCACGGTCTTGATAACCCGACACAGGTAGTAAAGGTAAATTCTCTCTATAGATTTGATAAAGCTGAAATCCCTCCTACTAAAATTGCTAGCCAATGCTTGGATGAGTTTGATAACTTTATGGTTAAGCAAGAAGACTTCAATGCTTATTTTGGTAGACAATTAAAACAAAATGCTTATATGATTGAACACTTGGGTGATTATATGTCAAGAGTTAAAGGTGAACTTAAACTCATTAGTAAACATGCTTCTATGGTTACCACTCAAGTAGAACAAGTACTTAAAGCTCAGAATGATTTGCTCAATGAATTAAATAGTAAGAATAATGATTATGTTGTTAGAGTGGCTACTAGAACTGGTAAAATGACTCAGGAACCTTTGTATCCTGAAGGCCACCCTAAGAGAATTGAACAAGATTCTCAGAGAAATAATATTGATGCACCTAGTCCTTCTAAAAAGAAGAAAAAGAAAAATGATAGGACTTTGCATACTTCTAGTGAACCTATTGCTGAAACACCTGAGAATCCTAATGATATTTCTATCTCTGATGCTGAAACACAATCTGGTAATGAACATGAACCTAGTGATAATGTTAATGATGATGTTCATGTTGATGCTCAACCTAGCAATGATAATGATGTAGAAATTGAACCTGCGGTTGATCTTGATAACCCACAATCAAAGAATCAACGTTATGATAAGAGAGACTTTGTTGCTAGGAAACACGGTAAAGAAAGGGAACCATGGGTTCAGAAAACCCATGCCTTTTCCTCCCAAACCATCCAAGAAAAAGGATGATGAGGATTTTGAGTGCTTTGCTGAAATGATTAGACCTATCTTTTTGCGCATGCGATTAACTGATATGCTCAAAATGAATCCTTATGCTAAGTATATGAAAGAAATTGTTACAAATAAAAGAAAGATACTGGAAGCTGAAATTTCCACCATGCTTGCTAATTATACTTTTAAGGGTGTAATACCAAAGAAACTAGGAGATCCAGGAGTACCAACTATACCATGCTCCATTAAAAGAAACTATGTTAGAACTGCTTTATGTGATCTTGGAGCCGGTGTTAGTGTTATGCCTCTTTCTTTATATCGTAGACTTGATTTGAATAAGTTGACACCTACTGCAATATCTTTGCAAATGGCTGATAAATCAACTGCTATACCTGTCGGTATTTGTGAGGATGTGCCTGTTGTGGTTGCAAATGTTACTATTTTGACGGACTTTGTTATTCTTGATATTCCCGAGGATGATAGTATGTCTATTATTCTTGGCAGACCCTTTTTGAATACTGCAGGGGATGTTATTGATTGCAACAAAGGCAATGTCACTTTTCATGTTAATGGTAATGAGCATGCGGTACACCTTCCAAGGAAACAACCTCAAGTCCATAGTATCAACTCTATTGGAAAAATTCCATCGATTATTTTTGGAGGTTTTGAACTTCCTTTACCTACTGTCAAAAAGAAATATGATATTCTTATTATTGGGGATGTGCATATCCCCGTTGAGGTAACATAGTGTTATTCGAAATTTCTCCGGTTCCATGTTAGTCGGAATGAGTTTGTTAACAAGACCCGATCAACCTTGTTAGTGGATTCCTTTTGACAAGCATGAGATGGATGAAACTAGAAGGCACAACCTTCTGTACCCTCTTTCTACTTTCTGTTACTTAGTTGAAATAAAGTAAAATTAGTATTTTTCTGTCTGTTTTCTGATTTATCCGTGCAATAAAAAAATACCCCGAAAATAAAAGTTCTCCAAATGCCCTGCCAATTTAATATGATTTTTTCTAGAATATTTGAGAATATCTGGCACTGAGAACACAGCAGGGGAGCAAGCACCTGGCCACGAGGGTCCAGGGCACGCCCACCCCTACAGGGCGCGCCCCCTACCTCATGGGCCCATGGTGGCTCCCCTCCACTTATTCCTGCACCCACACACTTCTTCTTCCTCCCAAAAAAATCACCATCCAGCTCAAGCACGAGTTCTAGCTCATTTTGCTGCGATTTTTCAATCTCCTTGCTAAAAGCCCCTCTCACAAAACTGCTTTAGGGGATTGTTCCTTGGTATGTAACTCCTCCATTGGTCCAATTAGTTTTTGTTCTAGTGCTTTATTCATTGCAAATTTGTGTTGCCTAGGTGACCATGTTCTTGAGCTTGCATGTCAAATTTATATGGTTCCAAGTAGTTCTAATGCATGATATAGGCTCTAGGCACTTGTAGGAGTAGTTGCTATCAATTTTGTTGAGCTTGGTTCGCTTTTATTTGAAGTTACTAAAAATTTCAGAATTTTTCAGAAAATAATGAAGAGATTTTTGAGGGGCTCATCGAGCCGAAGCTCGAAGGAAAAGCAAAGTGAGGAAGCAGAGAGGCCCAAATATAATCTGCCTCGCACCGCGGAGGTTCGGCCATGTGAATGGCCTTCCAATGATTTCTTGAGAGCAGCCGGGATTTATGATGATTTTTATGAATTGGCTGAGAATGCAGGCCTCACCGACTTCCTCCGCGACCAACGCGAACAGTATCTCTTACTCACCAATACTTTTGTGCAAAACTTCTACTATTATCCTAAGGAATCACCTCCTTCAGTAGAGTTTCATTTATATGATGTGGTTAACAAGATGTCACTCGATGAATTTTGCAAGGTTTGCAGAATACCTTTTGAGGGTAGTTTAGAGGAACCACATCGTAAAGATGTGGATGGGTTTATTGATACTATTATTGTAGGGGAAACTAGGAAGGTTTCCGATGCAAGAATCACTAGCATACATTTTCCTGTTTTACGCTACTTTGCCATATTTGCTAGTTGTTGCTTAATTGGTCGTGGAAACTATGGAAACCTTAGTGTTCCTGATATTATTATTTTGTTCCATGGTTTATTCTGTGATAATACTGTTAGTATGGGCGGTATTATTGCCAAATGGTTAAGTCTTAACCGTACAAAGGGCCCCATCTTTGGAGGTATCTATGCTTCACGCCTAGCTGCACATTTTAACATACCCATTAGGCACTGTGAAAAAGAAGAAAAATTGCTGCCCACTGTTTATTTAGATTATAAGAGTATGGTAGCGCATGACTTTATTGTTAAGAATAGGGAAGGAGTGCTTAAATACAAATTGTTCTTTGATAAACATCACCCTGAGACTATTACCTTGCCTGCTCCTTCCTTGTTTGATTTATCTGCAGGTTCGTATCTCGTTCCGCTGGCGGCCATTCACGCCTACCGAAACCCTACATCAGCCACGGAGCCGGAACCACAATTTGAACCTCCACGACAGTCTAATTACCAGTGGGATCCGGAGATGATTGCCAACCAGTGGCAATCAGAGTCTTCTTCATCTCAGTACGACCCCGGCTACAACTATGGATATCCGCCAGGCAATCCGTGGCAATAAACCAACTTAGGCCAAAAGCCTAAGCTTGGGGGAGTACGTATTTCCCACCGACATTACATTCTTGTTCACACACACACTCATTGCTAGATGTCGGTGCTCATACTCTTTCATTGTACTATCCATGCTAGTTTATTTTCCTTTTTTCTTGCTTTCTTCTTGTGTGTTTGATTAAACCTTAAGAAAAACCAAAAAAATAGTAGTAGCTTTAGCTAGTTTACTTTTCTTGCTGTAGTAGTAATAATTAAAAGAAAACCCAAAAAGATTTCCTGTTCTTCTTTTGCTTGTTGGGAGCTTTCCCGTGTAAATAGTTTTATTTCTTTTCTTTTCTTTGGGGGTCGATAGGAGAAGACCATGATGAAATTGTTGAAGTGGCTCTTATATGCATTATTGTTGATTTAACCAAGAGCCCATATTGCCTTGTCTTCTCCTGTTTATTGAATGCTCGCAGATTCCAGCTTAGTCCAATGCACGTGCACTCTTATTATTATTCACATCGTTCGGTCGTGCAAGTGAAAGGCAATTATGATGATATATGATGGATTGATTGAGATGAGAAAAGCTGGTATGAACTCGGCCTCTCTTGATTTTGTAAATATGATTAGTTCATCGTTCCTGATTCAGCCTATTATGAATAAACATGTTTGCAATGACAATTAGAGACTATAGTTGCTTATGCCATGCTTGATTAGTTATGAGTTATAATGATTTACCTTGCATGCCAACATGCTATTAAAATGGTTGTGATGTGGTATCCTCCTTTGAATGATTTAAGTGACTTGACTTGGCACATGTTCACACATGTAGTTAAACAAATCAACATAGCCTTCACGATATTTATCTTCATGGTGGATTATATCCTACTCATGCTTGTACTCAATGTTTATTAATTTTAATGCATGTTCATGACTGTTGTCGCTCACTAGTTGGTCGCTTCCCAGTCTTTTGCTAGCCTTCACTTGTACTAAGCGGGAATACTGCTTGTGCATCCAATCCCCTAAATCCCAAAGTTATGCCATATGAGTCCACCATACCTTCCTATATGCGGTATCTACCTGCCGTTCCAAGTAAATTTGTATGTGCCAAACTCTAAACCTTCAAATGAAATTCTGTTTTGTATGCTCGAATAGCTCATGTATCAACTAGGGCTGTCCTTATCTTCCATGTTAGGCGGGTTATTCTCAAGAGGAGTGGACTCCGCTCCTCACTCACGAGAAAATGGCTGGTCAACGGGATGCCCAGTCCCATGCTTTATGCAAATCAAATCAAAATAACTGCAAACAAAACTCCCCCTAGGACTGTTGTTAGTTGGAGGCACTCGTTATTTCGAGCAAGCCATGGATTGATGCTTGTTGGTGGAGGGGGGTATAAACTTTACCATTCTGCTTGGGAACCGCCTATAATGTGTGTAGCATGGAAGATATCGCCATCTCTCGGTTGTTATGTTGACAATGAAAGTATGCCGCTCAAAATATTATTTATCTATGCTTTTAAAATCGAGCTCTGGCACCTCTACAAATCCCTGCTTCCCTCTGCGAAGGGCCTATCTATTTACTTTCATGTTGAGTCATCACCCTCTTATTAAAAAGCATCAGCTGGAGAGCACCGCTGTCATTTGCATTCATTACTGTTAATTTATATTGGGTATGACTGGATATCTTTTACCATGAATTACAACGTCTAGTCAGTCCTTGATCTTTAAAGGTGCTCTGCATTTATGTTTTGCGGTCTCAGAAAGGGCTAGCGAGATACCATCTTGTTATATTATATCATGATGGTTTTGAGGAAGTGTTGTCATCCGAGATTTATTATTATTGCTCGCTAGTTGATTATGCTATTGACATGAGTAAACATGAGACCTAAGAGTTATTGTGAATGTGGTTAATCATAATCTTTGCTGAAAACTTGAATGCTGGCTTTACATATTTACAACAACAAGAGCAAACAGAGTTTGTAAAAGTTTTTCTTTATCACTTTCAGTTTATCAACTGAATTGCTTGACGACAAGCAAAGGTTTAAGCTTGGGGGAGTTGATACGTCTCCGTCGTATCTACTTTTCCAAACACTTTTGCCCTTGTTTTGGACTCTAACTTGCATGATTTGAATGGAACTAACCCGGACTGACGCTATTTTCAGCAGACTTTCCATGGTGTTATTTATGTGCAGAAACAGAAGTTCTCGGAATGACCTGAAACTCCACGGAACAAATTTTGGAAAATATTAAAAATACTGGAAGACGAATCCATGTCAGGGGGGCCTCCACCTGTCCACGAGGGTGGGGGCGCGCCCCCGCCTCGTGGGCCCCCTGTTGCTCCACCGACCTCAACTCCAACTCCATATATTCGTGTTCGGGGAGAAAAAAATCAGAGAGAAGGATTCATCGCGTTTTACGATACAGAGCCGCCGACAAGCCCTAAAACCTCTCGGGAGGGCTGATCTGGAGTCCGTTCGGGGCTCCGGACAGGGGAATCCGTCGCCATCGTCATCATCAACCATCCTCCATAACCAATTTCATGATGCTCACCGCCGTGCGTGAGTAATTCCGTCGTAGGCTTGCTGGACGGTGATGGGTTGGATGAGATCTATCATGTAATCGAGTTAGTTTTGTTAGGGTTTGATCCCTAGTATCCACTATGTTCTGAGATTGATGTTGCTATGCCTTTGCTATGCTTAATGCTTGTCACTAGGGCCCGAGTGCCATGATTTCAGATCTGAACCTATTATGTTTTCATGAATATATGTGAGTTCTTGATCCTATCTTGCAAGTCTATAGTCACCTACTATGTGTTATGATCCGGCAACCCCAAAGTGACAATAATCGGGACCACTCCCGGTGATGACCGTAGTTTGAGGAGTTCATGTATTCACTATGTGTTAATGCTTTGGTCCGGTACTCTATTAAAAGGAGGCCTTAATATCCCTTAGTTTCCATTAGGACCCCGCTGCCACGGGAGGGTAGGACAAAAGATGTCATGCAAGTTCTTTTCCATAAGCACGTATGACTATATTTGGAATACATGCCTACATTACATTGATGAATTGGAGCTAGTTCTGTGTCACCCTATGTTATGACTGTTACATGATGAACCGCATCCGGCATAATTCTCCATCACCGATCCAATGCCTACGAGCTTTTCACATATTGTTTTCCGCCTATTTACTTTTCCGTTGCTACTGTTACAATCACTACAAAACACCAAAAATATTACTTTTTCTACTGTTATTTTTGTTACCGTTACCACTACTATCATACTACTTTGCTACTAAATACTTTGCTGCAGATACTAAGTTATCCAGGTGTGGTTGAATTGACAACTCAACTGCTAATACTTGAGAATATTCTTTGGCTCCCCTTGTGTCGAATCAATAAATTTGAGTTGAATACTCTACCCTCGAAAACTGTTGCGATCCCCTATACTTGTGGGTTATGAGGGAAGCCATGCACTGGTAACATCATCATCACCGTCGCCACGCCGTCGTGCTGACGGAACTCTCCCTCGTCCTCAACTGGATCAAAAGCTAGAGGGACGTCATCGAGCTGAATGTGTGCTGAACACGAAGGTGCCGTACGTTCGGTGCTTGGATCGGTTGGATCGCGAAGACGTTCGACTACATCAACCGCGTTACTAAACGCTTCCGCTTTTGGTCTATGAGGGTATGTGGACACACTCTCCCCGCTCGTTGCTATGCATCTCCTAGATAGATCTTGCGTGATCGTAGGTAAATTTTTTGAAATACTACGTTCCCCAATAGTTATCTGTGTGCAGCGGCTGTTTACGTTGTGTTGCTTGGTTCTCGTACTGGTTCGGTAACCTTGGTTTCATATATGAGGGAAATACCTACCGCCGCTGTGCTGCATCATCCCTTCCTCTTTGGGGAAATACCGACGTAGCTTCAATCGACATCAAAGGAATTTTTGGCGCTGTTGTCGGGGAGGATCTTCAACATATACCAGGTTCCTAACCACAGCCTATTACACCTTCTACTTCAGGGAGACGATTGGTCATGATGCATACCGATGGCTGTGGAAGACCAAGTGCATCCCTAAAATTAAGGACTTTGGTTGGTTTCTCCTCTCTGATCGCCTTAACACAAGAAACATGCTAAAGAGGAGACATTATAACATTGGCAATAATTTGGACTACCTACTTTGTGGACAACATGTGGAAGAGACTGTTGAACATCTCTTTTTTCCATTGCACTTTTAGTACCGTATGCTGGAGCAAGCTCAACATACAATGGCCATCGCAGGGCAACAGACTGGACCTCATGACACACCTCAAGACTTTGAACCCCAGGAAGATGATCATGGATGTTTTCTTGGTGGCAGCTTGGAGCCTCTGGAAAGAAAGAATAACAACTACTTTCGCAAGGTGGATCCATCAATCCCATCCCGGGAGGCCAGATTCAAGAGAGACTTTGCTGACATTGCCTACAGGATGCCCCCCACAAGAAGCAGCTAGTGCTAACTTACTTAGCTCTATAGCTTAGTTGTAATTATACGCTTTGATCATCAAACTGCTGCCCCTTGTACCATTCTTAGCACACCCCCTTTTCCCATTTGTGCATATGTAACATAACACTTGTAACCTTTGCTGGCTGTGAGTTGGTAATATATATGCAGTAGGAGCCTTTCCTACTGTCTAACCCCTTAAAAAACAAATCTCATCTCCTTGCAATTTACATTATTTGCCATTTGCCTCTCGTTTTCCTCTTCCCCACTTCACAAAAATTTACCGTTTTATTCGCCTCTCTTTTTCTTTCGCTGTTTTCTTGCCGGATCTGTTTTTGAGTGCAATCTTGTTGTGTAGTCATCATGACTCAAGAGAACACCAAGTTGTGTGATTTCTCAAATACCAACAACAATGATTTTATTGGCACTCCGATTGCTCCTCCCGCCACTAGTGCGGAGTTTTGTGATATTAATACTGCTTTGCTGAATCTTGTTATGAAAGATCAATTTTCCAGTACTCCTAATGAGGATGCCGCGTCCCATCTTAATACCTTCACGGAATTATGCGATATGCAAAAGAAAAAAGATGTGGATAATGATGTGGTGAAGATGAAATTATTTCCGTTTTCTTTGCGTGACTCTGCAAAAATTTGGTTTTCTTCTTTGCCTCGCAATAGTATCGATTCTTAGAATAAGTTCAAAGATGCTTTTATCACTAAGTATTTTCCTCACGCAAAAATTATTTCCCTTAGAACCCAGATCATGAATTTCAAGCAACTTGAACATGAGCATGTTGCACAATATTGGGAAAGGATGAAAATGATGCTAAGGAATTGCCCAACTCATGGGTTAAATCTTTGGATGATCATACAAATTTTTTATGCGGGATTGAATTTTGTTTCTCGTAATCTTTTAGATTCCACCGCGGGTGGTACTTTTATGGAAATTACTTTGGATGAAGCCACCAAATTTCTTGATAATATTATGGCAAATTATTCACAATGGCATACTGAAAGAGCTCCTACTAGTAAAAAAGTTAATTCGGTTGAAGAAATTTCTTCTTTGAGTGAAAAAGTTGATGCTCTTATGAAATTGGTTGCTAGTAAAAGTGCTCCTATTGATTTTAATGATATGCCTTTGTCTACTTTGATTGAGCAAAATAATGATGCCATAGATGTGAATTTTATCTCTCGAAATAATTTCAATAACAATGCTTATAGAGGTAATTTTAATCCTAGGCCTTTTCCTCGTAATTCCTCTAATAATTATGGTAATTCCTATGGAAATTAATCTTATAATAATAATAGGAACACCTTTGATCTTGAGAACAATATTAAAGAATTTATCAATACGCAAAAAGTTTTCAACACTTCCATAGAAGAAAAGTTGAGTAAGATTGATGATTTGTCTAGAAGTGTTGATAGAATTGCTCATGATGTGGAAAATCTCAAGATGAAAATTTGTGTGTCTAAAGTAGATGAATCAATTAAAGCTCTTTATGTTTCTATGGATGAAGGTAAGAAAAGAACCGCTATGCTTAGAGCTAAAAGAGAACTTTTAGAAAAATCATTTTCTAGTGATTTCTTTTGCAAAAATGATGAAGATCTTAAAATGATTGGTGTTTCTTCTATTGATTCCTTGTTTATTAAAGTTAAGATTGATGAAAAAGGGACTGTAGAAGATTCAACTTTAGGTAGAAGGCGTCCCAATATTTCGGAGGGTGAAAATCTTATTGAGAAAATTGATGAAAGTGGGTTTGAAGAGGTCAAAACTTTAACTAGTGATGTGCCCACTCTTTTCGATTACAAAGACTTCAACTATGATAGTTGTTCTTTGATTGATTGTATTTCTTTGTTGCAATCCATGATAAATTCACCCCATGCTTATGAACAAAATAAAGCTTTTACTAAACATATTGTTGATGCTATGATGAAAGCTTTTGAAGAAAAATTGGAATTAGAAGTTTCAATTCCTAGAAAATTGCATGATGAGTGGGAACCTACTATCAAAGTCAAGATTAAAAATTATGAATGTTTTGCTTTGTGTGACTTGGGTGCTAGTGTTTCTACAATTCCGAAATCTTTATGTGATGTGCTTGGTTTTACCGATCTTGAAGATTGTTCTTTAAATTTGCACTTGGCGGATTCTACTATTAAAAAGCCTATGGGAAGAATTAATGATGTTCTTATTCTTTCAAAAAGGAATTATGTGCTCATAGATTTTATTGTTCTTGATATTGATTGCAATCCGTCTTGTCCAATTATTCTTGGTAGACCGTTTTTACGCACTATCGATGCCGTGATTGATATGAAAGAAGGCAATATTAAGTTCCAATTTCCTTTGAGGAAGGGAATGGAACACTTTACTAGAACAAGAATTAGGCCACCATATGAACAATTTCCCAATATCCCGAACCAAAGATGACAAAACTTAGATCCTTGCTTTATGCCTAGCTATGGGCGTAAAACTATAGCGCTTGTTGGGAGGCAACCCAATGAATAAAATTTATTTTTGCTTTTTGCTTTCTGTTCTTGAGTGTTTGCAAAATTATGCTAATGTTATGATTGTGTTTTTTGTGTTTTAATTAGTGTTTGTGCCAAGTAAAGCCTTTAGGATCTTCTTGGGTGATAGTTGTTTGATCTTGCTGAAAAACAGAAACTTTTGCGCTCACGAAAACAGTTCTCATTTTTTTACCAGAGCATGATAAAATACCAATTATTTTTGCAGAGGATTAATATACAAATTGCTCAGGTCGTCCAAAATTTTCAGAATTTTTGGAGTTCCAGAAGTTTTCGAAATAGTCAGATTGCTACAGACTATTCTGTTTTGACAGATTCTGTTTTCTTTGCGTTGTGTGCTTATTTTGATGGCTCTATGGTTTTATTTGATGAGTTTTTGCCATATAAAAGTTGGAATACAGTAGATATAATGCAAAAACAAAATATGAATTGGTTTGGTACAGTACTTATAGTAGTGATTTGCTCTCTTTTACTAACAGATCTCACGAAGGTTTTTGTTGAGTTTTGTGTAATTGAAGTTTTCAAGTTTTGGGTTATCTTACGACGGATGAAGGAATAAAGGATAGAAGAGCCTAATCTTGGGGATGCCCCGGCATCTCAAGCTATTATCCAAAAATGAGCAACCAACTAAGCTTGGGGATGCCCCCTAGTGGCATCCCCTCTTTCTTCTACCGACCATCGGTATTTTACTCGAAGCTATATTTTTATTTGTCACATACTATGTGTTTTGCTTGGAGCTTCTTGTATGATATGAGTCTTTGCTTGTTTTATTTTGTGTTTGAAGTCTTGATCCCTTGCTGGACACACCTATTGAGAGAGCTAAAATTATGTCATGACTTATATCTTTTTGAGCATGGTGTGCTTTAGTATTTTTTGAAGAAATTCTCTCTTGTTTCACTTAGATTTATTTGTTAGTTAGTAAAATTTTCAAGAAATTCTCTCTTGCTTCACTTAAATTAATTTGAGAGCAAGAAAGAAAAATTATGCTCATGATCTTCACTTATATTTGTTTGAGCTTATGAAAAGCAACAAATGAAAATTAGTCCCAAAGTGATAGATATCCAAGAAGGATATAATAAAAACTTTCATGAAGATCATTGGAAAAAATAAACTTGATTCTTAGTAATAGTTTTGAGATATGATGATGTGATATGTGAGTTATGTTGGTGAGTAATTATGCTTTAGTAAGAATATTGGTGTTAAGGTTTGTGATTCCCTATGCAAGTACGAAAGTCAATACTCATGCAATGAAATTATACCCTACCAGTGGTGCATTATTCGATGTTATTTATGCTTAATGCTTGCTTATGAGATTATTCGTTTCTTGGTTGGTCGCTTCTCAATCTTTTGCTAGCCTTCATTTTGCACTAAGTATGATCTCTACTCGTGCATCCAAAAACCTTTAAACCAGTTTTGCCACATGATTCCACTATATCTACCTATATGTGGTATTGTTTTGCCGTTCTAAGAAAATTTGCATGTGCCATCTCTAATTTTCAAAATAAACTTCTCTTTTGTGTGTTTGTTTCGCTCACGGAGCGGTGAGGGGTGAGTAATATTTTCCATGCTAGATGTGTTATTCTCAAGATGAGCGTTTATTCACTTGTCATTGCACGAGAGTAAGGCAAAAGTATTAGGGATGCCCAGTCCCGAAATGAAAAATGAATTTACTTTATGTTGTCAAATAATAAATTCCTTGGTAAGTGTTGGTATGGAGGGCAACCGTGGATACGGCTAGCCATGGAAAGTGAAAGTATGGTTGAAAAAGGAATGCACTTTATTTTCTGTTTGGGAACCGCCTATGATATATCAAGCTTGGAAAGTGTTGGGAACTCTAAGTCGTTTTCGTTGGTGGGATGGATACACCTCCCAAAATGTTTTTATCTCTAAGTTTTTCGCTTTGAACTCTGGCACCTCTACAAATCCCTAGTTCCCTCTGTGAAGGGCCTTTCTTTTACTTTATGCAATTTTTATTTTTGAATTTGAGTCTCCATCTTCTCTTACAAAAGCACCAACTAGGAGGCAATATGATCGTACTTAAGTATTGGGTGTAACTAATATGCGTGTGTGTTTCATGAATGGATCAATGGTTGAGCATGATGGGCTAGGGATAACTTATTTTAGCGTTGATATTTTGGAAGACATGGTTGCTTGTTGATATGCTTGAGTATTTAAATTATCATGTCAAAATTAGACTATTGCTTTGAACAATATAAAGTCCAAATGTCCATGGTATAAAGAAAAGAATATGATATGACATGATAGGCAGCATTCCACATCAAAAATTCTGTTTTTATCACTTCCCTACTCGTGGACGAGTACGAGTTAAGCTTGGGGATGCTGACACGTCTCCAACGTATCTATAATTTTTGCTTGTTCCATGCTGTTATATTATCAATCTTGGATGTTTTATAATCATTTTATATCATTTTTTGGTACTAACCTATTGACATAGTGCCAAGTGCCAGTTGCTGTTTTCTGCATGTTTTTACATCGTAGGAAATCAATATCAGACGGAGTCCATACGCAACGAAAATTTACGGAGATTTTTTTTGGACCAGAAGGGATGTAATGGGCCCTGGCTGCGCCTGGGGGCTTGCCTCGAGGAGGGTACAACCCACCAGGGCGCGCCAGGCCACCTCGGGTGCCCCCGGACCGCCTCTTTGCTCTATAAATACCCCAATATTTCCAGAACCCTAAAGGCATCGACGAAATATTCATCCAGCCGTCGTAGAGTCTAGAACCACCAGATCCATCTAGACACCATCTCGGATGGGGTTCACCACCTCCATTGGTGCCTCTCCGATAATGTGTGAGTAGTTCTTTGTAGACCATCGGGTCCGTAGTTAGTAGCTAGATGGCTTCATCTGTCTCTCTGAATTCTCAATACAATGGTCTCTTGGAGATCCATATGATGTAACTCTTTTGCGGTGTGTTTGTTGGGATCAATGAACTTTGAGTTTATGATCAGATCTATCTTTTTATATCCATGAAAGTATTTGAGTTTCTTTGATCTCTTTTATGCATGATCTCTTATAGCCTCGTATTTCTTCTCCAATATTTGGGTTTTGTTTGGCCAACTTGATCTATTTATCTTGCAATGGGAAGAGGTGCTTTGTAGTGGGTTCGATCTTACAGTGCTTGATCCCAGTGACAGAAAGGGAACCGACACGTATGTATCATTGCTACTAAGGATAAAACGATGGGTCTATCTCTACATAGATAGATCTTGTCTACATCATGTCATCGTTCTTATTGCATTACTCTGTTTTTCCATGAACCTTATAACACTAGATGCATGCTGGATAGCGGTCGATGTGTGGAGTAATAGTAGTAGATGCAGGAAGGAGTCGGTCTACTAATCTTGGATGTGATGCCTATATAATGATCACTGGATATCGTCATGAGTATTTGAGGTTCTATCAATTGCCAAACAGTAATTTGTTCACCCACCGTTTGCTATTTTTCTCGAGAGAAGCCACTAGTGAAACCTACGTCCCCGGGTCTCTTTCTCTTTATATTTGCCTTTGCGATCTACTTTTCCCTTGCATTTATTTTCAGATCTATTAAACCAAAAATAAAAAAAATAACTTGCGGCAATTCATTCTTATTTATTTTATTTGGAGTTCGATCTATCAACTTTCTACAAATTTATCTCACGTCCGTTTGCCTACTTGAGGCGCGGTACCCCGGAAGGGATTGACAACCCCTTTAACATGTCGTGTTGCGAGGATTTGTTATCTGTGTGCAGGGGCTGTTTACATTGTGTTGCTTGGTTCTCCCACTGGTTCTAATAACCTTGGTTTCATATCTGAGGGAAATACCTACCGCCGCTGTGCTGCATCATCCCTTCCTCTTTGGGGAAATACCGACGTAGCTTCAAGCGACATCACACATCATCATATCTCAAAACTATTACTAAGAATTAAGTTTATTTTGTCCAATGATTTTCATGAAAGTTTTTATTATATCCTTCTTGGACATCTATCACTTCGGGACTAATTTTCATGTGTTGCTTTTCATAAGCTCAAACAAATATAAGTGAAGATCATGAGCATAAAATTTCTTTCTTTCTCTCAAATTAATTTAAGTGAAGCAAGAGATAATTTCTTGAAAATTTTACTAACTCTCGAATAAATCTAAGTGAAGCAGGAGAGCATTTCTTCAAAAATACTAAAGCACACCGTGCTAAAAAAGATATAAGTGAAGCACTACAGCAAATCCATTGCTCAAAAAAATTAAGTGAAGCATAGAGAGCAATTCTAACAAGTCATGACATAATTTTGGCTCTCCAAAATAGGTATTCCCAGCAAGGGACCAAGACTTAAAACAATAAATAAAACAAGCAAAGACTCATATCATACAAAACGCTCCAAGCAAAATGCATGTTATGTGACGAATAAAAATATAGCTTCGAGTAAAATACCGATGGTCGTTAGAAGCAAGAGGGGATGCCACTCGGGGGCATCCCCAAGCTTAGTTGGTTGCTCATTTTTGGATAATAGCTTGGGATGCCGGGGCATCCCTAAGCTTAGGCTCTTCTATCCTTTATTCCTTCATCCATCGTAAGATAACCCAAAACTTGAAAACTTCAATCACACAAAACTCAACAAAACCTTCGTGAGATCCGTTAGTAAAAGAAAGCAAATCACTACTGTAAGTACTATACCAAACCAATTCATATTTTGTTTTTGCATTATATCTACTGTATTCCAACTTTTCTTCGGCAAAAACTCATCAAAGAGAACCATAGAGCCATCAAAATAAGCACACAACGCCAAGAAAACAGAATCTGTCAAAACAGAACAGTCTGTAGCAATCTGACTATTTCAAAAACTTCTGGAAGTCCAAAAATTCTGAAAAAATAGGACGACATGAAAAATTTGTATATTAATCTTTTGCAAAAATAATTGGCATTTTATCACGCTCTGGTAAAAAAATAAGAATTGTTTTTTTGAGCGCAAAAGTCTCTGTTTTTCAGCAAGATCATACAACTGTCACCCAAAAACATCCATTTGGTTCTACTTGGCACAAACACTAATTAAAACACAAAAAACACAATCATAATAGTAGCATAA
The DNA here is from genome assembly GCF_002575655.3 of Aegilops tauschii subsp. strangulata. Lineage (NCBI taxonomy): Eukaryota > Viridiplantae > Streptophyta > Magnoliopsida > Poales > Poaceae > Aegilops > Aegilops tauschii. Next base: position 71,034,527 of record NC_053039.3, on the reverse strand, counting down.
TTGTGCTAACACTCAAGAATAGAAAGCAAAAAGCAAAAATAAATTTTATTCATTGGTTTGCCTCCCAACAAGCGCTATAGTTTTACGCCCTTAGCTAGGCATAAAGCAAGGATCTAAGTTTTGTCATCTTTGTCCAACTCTTCAATCAAACACTTAGAATCCTTCAAAGATTTAACATACAAATCTTCAATAACAACACTCCTAGGAACCAATTCAAAGATTTCACCCTTGCAAAAAGGATCTCTTATCACTTCAACATAATTCGGGTGGATACCAATCATCTTAAGGTCTTCTTTATTACTATTACTAGAAGTTGCACCCTTGTTCTTGGTAACTTTTCCAATCTTTACGGGTGCTTTTTGATAGTTTTAGCGGAGGTGAAAGCCATGCTTAGACTATTAAAAATTTCTTCTAATTTATCGATCCGAGACGGGCTTTCTTCTATTCTTTCATGAATTACGGTACCCTTTTGTTTTAACAACTTAAAATTATCTCCCGCTTTTGACCCAATATTGGTGGCAAAATTATGCATCTTTTTATCTATAATTTCCATATGATCTTCGGTGAGCATTTTCTTTTCAATAGCATCTAGTCTTTCCATAACATGCTCAAGAGTCAAAATTGTTTCATTAATTATGAGAGGTGGTGAGCCCACTAAATTTCCCATAGCATTAAAGGAATCAAGAAAGGGACACATCAAGAAATTTCCACCGGTAATCGTATCAAGGACGAATATATACCAAGTGGTGATGCCAACATAAAAACAACGGTTGATTGCTTACGGATAGATCTATTATGAGCATTGCAAATTCTATACCAAGCATCATTCAAATTTTCTCCTCCCCTTTGTTTAAAGTTGAGAACTTTGTTCTCAGGAGTGCATGCAATAGAGGAGGAACTATCCATGATAATAACTGCAAACAAGATTGCACACAAAAACAGATCCGACAAGAAAACGGCGAACGGAAAAGAGAGGCGAATAAAACGGCAAATTTTTTTGAAGTGGGGGAGAGGAAAACGAGAGGCAAATGGCAAATAATGTAAATTGCAAGGAGATGAGATTTGTGATTAGGAACCTGGTATATGTTGAAGATCCTCCCCGGCAACGGCGCCAGAAATTCCTTTCGATGTCGCTTGAAGCTACGTCGGTATTTCCCCAAAGAGGAAGGGATGATGAAGCACAACGGCGGTAGGTATTTCCCTCAGATATGAAACAAGGGTTATCGAACCAGTAGGAGAACCAAGCAACACAACATAAACAGCCCCTGCACACAGATAACAAATCCTCACAACCCGACGTGTTAAAGGGGTTGTCAATCCCTTCCGGTTAGGGCGCCTCAAGTAGGCAAACGGACGTGAGATAAATTTGTAGTAGATTGATAGATCGAACGCCAAATAAAATAAATAAGAATAAATTGCAGCAAGGTATTTTTGTATTTTTGGTTTAATAGGTCTGAAAATAAATGCAAGGAAAAAGTAGATCGCAAAGGCAAATATATGAGAAAGAGAACGGGGGGCCGTAGGTTTCACTAGTGGCTTCTCTCGAGAAAAATAGAAAACGGTGGGTGAACAAATTACTGTTGGGCAATTGATAGAACTTCAAATACTCATGACGATATCCACGCAATGATCATTATATAGGCATCATGTCCAAGATTAGTAGACCGACTCCTACCTGCATCTACTACTATTACTCCACACATTGACCGCTATCTAAGAACGGTGACATGATGTAGACAAGATCTAGCTATGTAGAGATAGACCCCATCGTTTTATCCTTAGTAGCAACGATACGTACATGTCGGTTCCGTTTCTATCACTGGGATGAAGCATTGTAAGATCGAACCCACTACAAAGCACCTCTTCCCATTGCAAGATAAATAGATCAAGTTGGCCAAACAAAACCCAAATATCGGAGAAGAAATACAAGGCTATAAGATATCATGCATAAAAGAGATCAAAGAAACTCAAATACTTTCATGGATATAGAAAGATAGATCTGATCATAAACTCAAAGTTCATCGATCCCAACAAACACAACGCAAAAGAGTTACATCATATGGATCTCTAAGAGACCGTTGTACTGAGAATTAAGAGAGAGAGAGAGAGATGAAGCCATCTAGCTACTAACTACGGACCCGAAGGTCTACAAAGAACTACTCACGCATCATAGGAGAGGCACCAATGCAGGTGGTGAACCCCATCCGAGATGGTGTCTAGATTGGATCTGGTGGTTCTGGACTCTACGGCGGCTGGATGAATATTTCGTCGACTCCCCTAGGGTTTTGGTAATATTGGGGTATTTGTAGAGCAAAGAGGCGGTCCAGGGGCACCCGAGGTGGGCACAACCCACCAGGGCGCGCCTGGGCCTCCTGGCGCACTCTGGTGGGTTGTACCCTCCTCGAGGCACCCCCAGGCGCAGCCAGGGCTCATTACGTTCCTTTTGGTCCAAAAAAATCTCCGTAAAGTTTCATTGCGTTTGGACTCCGTCTGATATTGATTTCCTGCGATGTAAAAAACATGCAGAAAACAGCAACTGGCACTTGGCACTATGTCAATAGGTTAGTACCAAAAAATGATATAAAATGATTATAAAACATCCAAGATTGATAATATAACAACATGGAACAATAAAAAATTATAGATACGTTGGAGACGTATCAACAGGCACCTGAGCAATGGCATGAGAAGTTTGAAAGAACTCTCACTTGTATGGGATTTGTCATTAACAAGGTTGATAGGTGTGTTTACTATCGCCATGGTGGGTGCTATAGTGTCACATTATGTTTGTATGTGGATGACATACTGATCTTTGGTACAAACATTAATGTGATCAATGAGGTCAAGTCTTTTCTATCAAAAAGTTTTGACATGAAAGATCTGGGAGAAGTTGATGTAATTCTAAACATCAAACTTATTAAGGATGAGAGTGGGATTACTCTAACGCAATCTCATTATGTTGAGAAGGTCTTGAGCCGGTTCGGCTTTATGGATAGCAAGCCTTCTCCAACACCTTATGATCCCAGTGTGACACTCGGAAAGAACAAGAAAGAAACAAGAGATCAATTAAGATACTCTCAAATTATTGGTTCACACATGTACTTAGCTAGCGCTACAAGGACAGATATCTCTTTTGCCGTGAGCAAACTGAGTAGGTTCATGTCCAACCCGAGTGATGATCATTGGCATGCACTAGAAAGGTTCTTGCGCTATCTGAGAGGTACCATGAGTTATGGAATTCACTATTTTGGGCATCCTCCTGTGCTAGAAGGATATAGTGATTCGAATTGGATCTCCGATGTTGATGTACTGTACGCCACAAGTGGGTATGTATTTACTCATGGAGGTGGCGCAGTGTCATGGAGGTCTTGCAAACAAACCATATTGACGAGGTCAACTATGGAAGCAGAACTAACCACTTTAGAAACATCCACTATTGAGGCCGAATGGCTGCGTGAGCTCTTGATGGACTTGCCTGTGGTTGAAAAACCTATACCGGCTATTCTTATGAATTGTGACAACCAAACGGTTATCACTAAAGTGAACAATTCTAAGGATAATGCGAAGTCATCAAGACACGTGAAGAGACATCTAAAGTCTGTCAGGAAGTTGAGAAACTCCAGAGTAATAACTGTTACGTATATTCAAACAGATAAAAACTTGGCAGATCCCTTTACAAAGGGACTATCACGAAATGTGATAGGTATTGCATGAAGAGAGATGGGTTTGAGACCCAGAGATGTTACACCATAGTAGTAACCCAACCTTTGTGATCGGAGATCCTGTGAATTAGGATCTGGGAAGAACAAGCTATTGGTTAACTGAGGAGAGTAATAAGTGACTATCTCTAGGTGAAGATGCAATACTATCAGAGTTGTAAGGCTCAGAGCTGTAAGACAGGTTGGCAACATGCCTTAATGTGGTTCTATTGGCTATCATAGCAAAGATCCTGTCCTACGGAGCAGTCCTTAAAGAACACACCTATATGAGCTCCGATTGTAAAGTCACGGTCTGTGAGACTTGGGTTATCTCTAGTAAGCTCATGAAGAGACCAGGGAATATGACGTATAAGCTCCAAACCGTGGAGTAGCCTACTTGCAGCCATGTACTGGTTAAGACTTTCAATGAAACCTATTCACACAAAACTAGCAATTCAACGCATAGTCCAATGTCAAGTTGAGAATGAATGTAGCTTAAAGTTCTAGGCAGAAGTTCAACTTAACAGTCTCCGCTGAAAAATTGGTATATTAAACAAGTGGTGAGAAAAGATAAAACTCTAAATGGGTATTTGAGATCTGGTGGTGGATTGTTAGAATTAATGGGCCTGGCCCATTAATTTTTTTTGAAATCTCAAATGAGCACATGTGTAAAATGGCAAGTGGTGGTGCTAAAGTTTAGTCCCACCCCGGAAGTTGAAGAAGAGTTGGACCTCTTTATATAGTGGGTTCTCTTTATCACTCTAAGTGGTGTGTTGAGAAGAGCAAAGGAAGACCACACACGTGCGCTCGCTTGCCTCGCCGAGTCGTGGCATGGCGAGGCGAGGCGTATGTGCGACATGCGCGTGAATGGTCCACCAAAATTCGGTCTGTTGCCTTGCAAGGGCGGAGCTTCCTTTTTCCATTTTATTCTTTATGTCTTGGCAGACAAGTTAATGACTTCTTGTCCAGTAAGTATACGACTTAGAAACCAAGTTGGTTTGGGATTGTGATCGCAACACAATACCGCCTCGGGTCCTGGTATATATACTGCTACCGCCACGGTCATAGACACACTGAAAGTATCTAGGGTTTTGCCCCGTCTCACACCTTGTGCCGCCACCTTAGTATACTCTATTCCGAACACTGCCGTGCATCGGCATACGGGAGAGCAGGTCTCCGAAATCGTTCGCCTTTGCGATCCTGCACCGGGAAAGGACGAATTAGGTTTTTGGGAAGCGCTCTGCAAGACTGCTCAAGTTTTTCATCACATGTCGTCTTCCGTCCAGGTCGGGCGGTGCTACTCATCATCGTCTTCATCGTCATCAACACCAGATCGTCGCCAACATCATTATCAACACCGTCGCTCCTGCTGCAACTACCGAACAGTACGTCAATCGTGATATGTTCATGTCTCTCTCTGAAGTTGCTATTTTCTGGGCGATGTGAAGGAAATATGCCCTAGAGGAAATAATAAAGTTGTTATTTATATTCCCTTATATCATGATAAATGTTTATTTCATGCTAGAATTGTATTAACTGGAAACTTAGTACATGTGTGAATACATAGACAAACATATTGTCCCTAGTATGCCTCTACTTGACTAGCTCGTTAATCAAAGATGGTTAAGTTTCCTAACCATAGACATGTGTTCTCATTTGATCAACGGTATCACATCATTAGAGAATGATGTGATGGACAAGAACCATCCGCTCGCTTAGCATAATGATCGTTTTGTTTTATTGCTATTGCTTTCTTCATGACTTATACATATTCCTCTGACTATGAGATTATGCAACTCCCGAATACTGGAGCAACACTTTGTGTGCTATCAAATGTCACAACGTAACTGAGTGATTATAAAGATGCTCTACATGTGTCTTTGATGGTGTTTGTTGAGTTGGCATAGATCGAGATTAGGATTTGTCACTCAGTGAACATGGAGGTGCCGTACGTTCCGTACTTGGATCGGTTGCATCGTGAAGACGTTCGACTACATGAACCGCGTTACTAAACGCTTCCGCTTTCGGTCTACGAGGGTACGTGGACACGCTCTCCTGTCTTGTTGCTATGCTTCTCCTAGATAGATCTTGCATGATCGTAGGTAAATTTTTTGAATTACTACGTTCCCCAACCGTTGTATCAGAGCCAGGTCTATGCGTAGACGTTATATGCACGAGTAGAACACAAAGAGTTGTGGGCGATAATAGTCATACTGCTTACCACCAACGTCTTACTTTGATTCGGCGGTATTGTTGGGTGAAGTGGCCCGAACCGACATTACATGACCGTGTTCATGAGACTAGTTCTACCGACGTGCTTCGCACACAGGTGACTGGCGAGTGTGTAGAGATCTGACCTCGGACGGTCAAATCTCTGTGCTTAAGTGTCATCCCTGGATCGGTAATGCTGACACACACAGTGCTTGAAGGATTTATAGCAGAGTAGCAATCACACACTTATTACATCGATAGTCTCAAGAGAGAACCTATTACAATAAATATGGCTTAAGGCCATCCAAATAAGATAACGGCGGAAGGCTTGGAAGATAAAGTGAGTCCATCAACTCCAACGGCATAGCTGAGTGCACGACAACGACCTAGAGCACCTTACTCTTCCTCTGAAAAGTCTGCAACATGATATGTTGCAGCCCGAAATGGGTTAGCACTTGGAATATGCTGACAATGTAACACAGTGGAGCAATGAATAGGATAAATGCTATCACTACATGCATATATGGCTGGTGGAGGCACTATGGTTATAATGTTTTGCGAAAAGCCAAATTTCCCTACAACAAAGGAATATATTTTATTTAACTATCATGGTAGTTGTTAAACATTGAGAGGGTTCCTCCAACTCAATCCCAATTTAGCAGTATTAATAACCCAACAAATTAATTTAGAGTGATGAGATCAACATGATAATCCAAGAACCAGATACTCAAGATTGTCCATAACCGGGGACACAGCTAACCATGATTAGTTTGTACACTCTGCAGAGGTTTGGGCACTTTTCCCCACAAGACTCGATCTCCTTTGTTGGATTTCTCGCACTACATAATGTTTGAGAAACGGATGACCGAGACACAGCCTTTCAGAAACATTAACTCTTTACTCTGGGTGGACAGTTACACCTACTTTCCCCTACATCTGCTAGCCCACCACTGAAAGAGGTCATGCAACATACTCAACTATGCTAGAGCCCATAATAGCTTGTGGCTGCACATGGAAGTTTTTAGCATGAATAATCTTATGATCCCTTTGAGCCTGGGTGGCGAACCATAGGATGATCACACGGGTACTCCGGGGTATCCTAGGACGACACTAGATTCTCCAGGTGCCCGCAACCAATCCACCCAGATGTGTATTTAAGTAGCCACCTTAAGTTAACCATTAAATAGTAATCTCACATCTGTCATGGATACACTCAAAACCAATCCACGTCTACGAGCATAGCATGGCAATTTGAGCATAACGTAGAAGTAATTCCCAAGGGTTTGAAAATAAAAAAGGTGATAGGTTCTACCTCATCATCTACTTCCCAATACCCACATGTTAATCACAACCTAATCATACTGTGTTTGAGGATTGTAACTAAAGCATACAAACTGGGTAATAAAGGGGTATGATCAATGTGTTACTTGCCTTGCTGACGATCTGCAAATCCTAAAGACTCGTAGAAGCACGCTTCGCACTCCGAGAATTCTATCGCAAACAAACAATAGCATACATAAGCACTCAAGCAAGATGCATGAGTAAAACTCAAATAAGAAGATCAAATCTGAAAATTCAACTGAAGAGAATCGATCTGCAAAAAGAATCAATCAAATTGGAGCTACGGAATTGAAACTACGGTCAAAAGAACTTCGAATTCAAATATGCTTGAAACCAAATTTTAAATTGTCAAAACCTTGTTCAAGTTGATTAAATAGAAAGAGGGGCTCGAGTCGAAGATTTTGGCGTTGGTTTCACTGGATTTGGACAAACGGTTTCGAAACGACGATGGTTTGAAGATTAGGGGCTAATCTGCGATAAAAATAATCATGGATAGGTCCCTAGCCGAAAATACACAGAAAAAGAAAAATCTATCGGACGAACGTCCGCTAACAGAGACGAATGAGCGAATTCATTTGTTAAAATGAACGAACGAACGTTCGCAAACGAACTAAACCGAGAAAAACCGAACCGATCTAAATAAATAAAAAAACCAAACCTAGGGTTTTTAAGAACCAAAAAAACCGGGGCTGCGAGATCCGACAGCGGCGGCTCGGATTCCGGCGAGGCGGGGCGTGCGGCGGCGGGGGGCGACGCGAGGCGCGGGCGAGGCGGCGGTGCGGCGTGCGACGCGAGGCGGTGCGGCGCTGCAGCGGGCGGCGGCGGCACGCGACGGCGGCTGCGGCGCTGCTTACTGCAGCTTGCGGGGCGGGACTGGTGGCGAAGTGGGGCGGCAGCGGCGGCTATTTAAGAGGGGGAGGGGGCTGGGCTTGCTTGGGGGAGGGGCTGGGCGGCGGTGGTGGCCGACTCGGCCACGGTGGTGGCGGCGTGCGCGAGGCGGACAGCGGCTCGGGGTCGGGGGCGGCGCTGCGCTGGGCCAGGTGGGCCTTCGGCCCAGTTTGGACCGAAACATTTTTCTTTAAATAAAATTCTGCCGAAAGAAAATATTAAAAAAATATTAAAAAAATTCTAAAAATGCCAAAAACAATTTTCACCGTCTAAATAAAATATTTAGAACAAAGTGAACATTCTTGGCCTAAAAATGCAATTTTGAAAAATGCATATTTTCTAATTCAAATAAAATAGCAATAAAATCCAAATAAAATTATTTATTTGATTTTAACATTTTTCCTCCAATATTTCATTTATTTTGGAGAAGTCATATTATCTCCTCTCATATATGTTAATATGTAGTATTTTTGGAGAGAAAAATAATTAAAACCAAAATGATCCTCTTTTCAATATTCGAGAAAATTCAAATATGAAAAGAAAAGAAATCCCCAACTCTCTCCGTGGGTCCTTGAGTTGCTTAGGATTTTTAGGATCACAACCAAAATGTAAATAAAATATGATATGCATATGATGACCTATGTATAACATTCCAAATTGAAAATTTGGGATGTTACAAACCTACCCCCTTAAGATGAATCTCGCCCTCGAGATTCGGGTTGGCTAGAAAATAGGTGTGGGTAGTCTTTGCGTAGATCTTCCTCTCGTTCCCACGTGGCTTCATCCTCGGTATGGTGGCTCCACTGAACTTTGCAAAACTTGATAACCTTGTTGCGTGTGACTCGGCTGGCAAACTCGAGAATCTTGACTGGTTTCTCCTCATAGGTCAGATCACTATCCAACTGAATTGCTTCCAGTGGCACTGTATCTCTAAGAGGGATATCAGCCATCTCAGCATGACACTTCTTCAACTGGGAAACGTGGAACACATCATGAACTCCTGACAGTCCTTCAGGTAACTCTAACTTGTAGGCCACTTCTCCCATACGTTCCAGAACTCGGTATGGTCCTACAAATCTCGGGGCTAACTTTCCCTTAACTCCAAATCGTTTAACTCCTCGCAGAGGTGACATACGAAGATATGCTCTATCTCCAATTTCATAGACTACCTCCTTGCATTTTGAGTCTGCATAACTCTTCTGCCTGGACTGAGCTACCTTCAGTCTATCTTGAATCAACTTAACCTTCTCTTCGGACTCTTTGATCAAATCTGGTCCAAACAACTGACGGTCTCCAACTTCATCCCACATTAACAGTGTTCTGCACCTCCTTCCATACAAAGCTTCAAAAGGTGCCATCTTCAAACTGGCCTGGTAGCTGTTGTTGTATGAGAACTCTGCGTAGGGCAAGTTATCATCCCAACTAGATCCATAATCTAGTGCACAAGCTCTCAACATGTCCTCCAGAATCTGATTGACTCTCTCGGTCTGTCCATCGGTCTGCGGATGAAAGGTTGTACTGAACTCTAGTCTGGTTCCCAAAGTCGGGTGCAACTGATGCCAAAACTTTGAAGTGAACTGTGTTCCTCTATTTGATACGATGGTCCTCGGAACTCCATGCAGACATACGATCCTGGTCATATATATCTTGGCCAACTTCGCACTTGTATAGGTGGTTTTCACTGGGATAAAGTGAGCTACTTTGGTCAGACGATCCACTACTATCCAAATAGAATCATATCCCATCGGGTCCTTGGTAATCCAGTGATAAAATCCATGCCAAGTTTATCCCACTTCCATTCGGGTATCGGCATAGGCTGCAGTAATCCTGCTGGCTTCTGATGTTCTGCCTTCACTCTTTGAGATACATCACATACGTCTACATACTCGGCAATATCCTTCTTCATACCAGTCCACCAGAAACACTCCTTTAAATCCAAACACATCTTGGTGTTTCCGGGTGTATCGAGTATGGCGAGTCATGAGCTTCCTGAAGTATCAACTTCCTGATCTCTGCATTATTGGGCACATAAACACGGTCCTCAAACCACAAGGTGTCGTGCTCATCCTCATGAAAACCTTTGGCTTTTCCTTTACTCATCCTCTCCTTTATCTTGGCAATTTCTTTGTCATCCTTCCGAGCTTCTCGAATCTTTCCCAATAATGTCGACTAAACTTCCAATGCTGCAACAAAACCTCTAGGGACTATCTCCAAACGAAGCTCCCTGAGATCTTCGGCTAACTCCTTGGCAATCCTCCGCTTACGAGGGTATTGGCATAACTCTTCCGGCTCAAAGCGTCTACTACGACATTGGCCTTGCCTGGATGATAGTGCGACTTCATATCGTAATCTTTTATAAGCTCCAACCATCTCCTTTGCCTGAGATTCAGCTCCTTCTGTGTGAAAATGTACTTCGAACTCTTATGATCCGTGTACACATCACATCGGTTTCCAATAAGGAAATGTCTCCAGGTTTTGAGCGCATGCACTACAGCTGCTAACTCCAAATCATGCGTGGCATAAATCAACTCATGCGGTCGAAGCTGACGTGAGGCATATGAAACAACTCTTCTGTCTTGCATAAGTACACCTCCAAGTCCTAAGCGAGAAGCGTCACAATACAGTTGGAAGTCCTTGCGTATATCCGGCAGAATCAGCACTGGGGCTATAACCAAACGTTTCTTCAGCTCCTGAAAACTTGCCTCACATTCATCTGTCCATTTGAACTTGGTGTCTTTCTTCAACAACTCCGTCATGGGCTTCGCAATCTTCGAGAAATTCTCAATGAATCTCAGGTAGTATCCCGTGAGTCCAAGAAAACTGCGGATTTCTCCAATGGAGGTGGGTGATAGCCAATCAGTGACTGACTGGACCTTGGTAGGGTCTACTGCTATACCTTCTCCTGATATAACATGTCCAAGAAACCCTACTTCGTTCAACCAAAACTCGCATTTGCTAAACTTGGCATATAACTGATGTTCCCTGAGCTTCTCGAGAACCAAACACAAATGCTCCTTGTGTTCCTCTTCATTCTTCGAGTATACCAAGATATCATCAATGAACACCACAACAAACTTATCCAAGAACTCCATGAACACCTTATTCATCATACTCATGAAATAGGCAGGGGCATTAGTCAGTCCAAATGACATAAACGTGTACTCATATAGCCCGTACCTTGTGGTGAAGGCTGTCTTAGGTATATCCTGTTCTCGAATCTTCAGCTGGTGGTATCCTGATCGCAGATCGATCTTGGAGAATACTTTAGCTCCTTGCAGCTGGTCAAACAAATCATTGATCATCGGTAGTGGTTCCTTGTTCTTGATCGTCACTTCATTCAATGCCCGATAATCAACAACCATTCTCAAGGATCCATCCTTCTTCTCAACCAAGAGCACTGGGGCTCCCCATGGTGACGAACTTCGTCGAATATAACCTTTCTCCAATAACTCCTTGATCTGCATCTTAATATCCTCTAGATCATTTGCGGGCATCCTGTATGGTCTCTTCGATATCGGTCCGGTGCCTGGGAACAACTCTATCAAAAACTCAATGTCTCGATCCGGCGGCATGCCTAGTAGTTCCTCTGGAAATACATCTAGATAATCCTTCACTACAGGCACTTCCTCCTGAACAACACCTATTAGGGAATTTACTTGGGTTCTCCTTGGCGCATGCTTGGATACATACTTGATCCTTTTTCCCTTCGGTGTAGTGAGCATAATTGTCTTACTGGCGCAATCAATGTTTCCCCCATACATCGATAGCCAATCCATTCCTAGTATCACATCCAATCCTTGTGACTCCAAAATTACCAACTCTGAGGGGAAAACATGCCTACCTATGGTTAATGGCATCTGAAAACATCCTTGGCTTGCCATATACTCCGCTCCTGGCGAGCTTACTAACATAGGGGTCCTAAGGACTTTGGTGGGCAACTTATACTTATCCACAAATCCCCTTGAAATATATGAAGGCGATGCACCAGTATAAAAAAACGATTGCAGTAAATGACTTAACCAAAAACTTACCGATAACTGCATCTGGCTGCTCTTCAACCTCCTCCACGTTCACGTGGCTCACTTGTCCCCTGTTGAAAGGGTTGGGCTTCTTCCCAGAGCTTCCATTGCCGTTACCATTCTTTGCTTCAGAACACTCGGTGGCGTAGTGTCCAGTCTTCCCACACTTGAAACAAGTAATGTGACTTAGATCCTTCTTGGTGGGTGTGGCTGGGTTAGAGCGGTTCTGATTGCTGCCTGCTCCATTCCCGTTTCCATTCTTGGGGCTAATGTGGTTATGTGAACTTCCTCCATTGTGGGTATGGCCTCCATGGTTATGAGTATATCCTCCCGAGTTCGGGGTAAAACGGGGCTTCTGCTGAGCTCCTGAATTGTACTTCCCTTGTCCATACTTCCTCTCGCAGCTCTCAATCTGCTGCTGCTTCCCTTCAATCATAAGAGCCTTTCTACCAACTCCTGGTAGTTATTAAATGTTGCTACCATCATCTGCATACTCATCTCATCATTCAGCCCTTCCATAAACTTCTCCTGCTTAGCGGCATCTGTGGCCACATCATCTGGGGCATAGAGAGCTAACTTGCTGAACTCATCCACGTACTGCCCCACAGTATGATTTTCTTGGTGCAAGTTGCGAAACTCACGCTTCTTCATGCTCATAGATCCAGTTGAGACATGTGCAGTGCGAAAGGCTTGCTGGAACTGTTCCCAAGTCACATTGGCTATAGGGAAGGTAGTTGTGTAATTCTCCCACCACGAGGTTGCGGGTCCATCCAATTGATGTGCGGCGAAACGCACCTTCTCAGCATCTATGCAACCTGCGGTGGTCAACTCCCTTCCGATCATGTGTAGCCAGTCATCAGCAACTATTGGCTTGGTGCTACTGGAAAACACCGGTGGCTGTAACCTCAGAAAATGGGCTAAGTTGTCAACTGGAGGTGGTGGCGGTGGGTTGGGGTTGTTGTTGTTGTTGTTGTTGCCTTGGTTCTAGACTAGTAGCTGCATCAAGGCATTCTGATGTTGGATCAACTGAGTGAGCTCCGGTGGGAAGGTAAATCCGGGGTCACGTCTCAGAGGCATCTGATGGGTTTAGTGGGGAGAGATTAGAATAGAATGAGGTCTAATGAGAAAGCACTACCCATATGCACATGAGACAAACACATTAATATCACACCAAATCAATTCAAGCAAGGGCATACAACCGATCCAACTATCGTTACAGTGCTCGGACTACTACTACATACATGGGAGAAAATACTACTGATCATATGGTGGTCTACTAGAAATTTTGTTCGGTGGAAGACTCCATGATATCCGCTCATCTTCATAGTCATCATCACCACTGTCGGGGTCGGAGTCGGTGTCGTCAATGATGATGTAGTCTTCAGAACGGATGTCATCAGGATGGTCGTCATGTCCTCCTGGCGCGGGGTCTCCCATGAACACTCCTAGCTTCCTTGTCAGGTCGTCATTCTTCTCCACTAGTATTGCGATTTCCTCCTCGTATCCGCCGCATGTAGACTTGAGTTCCTCTTCTAGCTCCATGTTCCGGGTCATCATCTTCTTCAGGTCTATCATGCTTGCACACATCTGGTTCTCCTGTCGACGAATGTGCTGGTTTAACTCCTGGATGAAAGCTGCAATGGACCTGTCCCTCCTGGTGCTGATCATCTCCCATTGCTCATCTCGGTGCCCACATATATGGTAAATGGTGTCCTTAAGATCCTTGTGATAAACTTCGCTGATGCATCCCATGGCGATGTGGGCTGCCATGCTCTTACCTAGACTCCAGGTTGGTGCATCAAAGGAAAACTCTATGGGCTCAGTGACTGGCGTGAATGTCCTTCCTGGAACTTGAACGCGAATCATCCATCGCTCCTCTTCTGGTAAAGTGGTGGTGTAGGTCCCGGTGAAGCTTGGTATTTCTATGTTCAGGTACCTAGTGACTTGCTTCAAGTGTCGTCGAAAGGGTGTGTCTTCATCCGGTTGTGCAAACTTGTTCCTTGAGTCCACCATCCTATAGAGTAGGAAATGGAGAGGAGTCAGAAATGAGTAGAGAAGAGTGACCTATGGCTCACCTTAGTGGTCGTGTCCTACATTCAGCGTGTGCTCTGATACCATCTTGTAGCGATCCGACCTCGGACGGTCAAATCTTTGTGCTTAAGTGTCATCCTTGATCAGTAATGCTGACACACACAGTACTTGAAGGATTTATAACAGAGTAGCAATCACACACTTATTACATCGACAGTCTCAAGAGAGAACTTATTACAATAAATATGGCTTAAGGCCATCTAAATAAGATAACAGCGGAAGGCTTGGAAGATAAAGTGAGTCCATCAACTCCAACGGCATAGCTGAGTGCACGACAACGACCTAGCGCACCTTACTCTTCGTCTGAAAAGTCTGCAACATGATATGTTGCAGCCGAAACGGGTCAGCACATGGAATATGCTGGCAATGTAACACAGTAGAGCAATGAATAGGATAAATGCTATCACTACATGCATATATGGCTGGTGGAGGCACTATGGTTATAATGTTTTGCGAAAAGCCAATTTTTCCCTACAACAAAGGAATATATTTTATTTAACTATCATGGTAGTTGTTAAACATTGAGAAGATTCCTCCAACTCAATCCCAATTAAGCAGTATTAATAACCCAACAAATTAATTTAGAGTGATGAGATCAACATGATAATCCAAGAACCAGATACTCAAGATTGTCCATAACCGGGGACATGGCTAACCATGATTAGTTTGTACACTCTGCAGAGGTTTGCACATTTTTCCCCACAAGGCTCGATCTCCTCCATTGGATTTCTTGCACTACATGATGTTTGAGAAACGGATGACCGAGACACGGTCTTTCAGAAACATTAACTCTTTACTCTAGGTGGGCAGTTACACCTACTTTCTCCTACATCTGCTTGCCCACCACTGAAAGAGGTCATGCAACATACTCAACTATGCTAGAGCCCATAATAGCTTGTGGCTGCACACAGAAGTTTCTAGCATGAATAATCTTATGATCCCTTTGAGCCTGGGTGGCGAACCATAGGATGATCACACGGGTACTCCGGGATATCCTAAGACAACACTGGATTCTCCAGGTGCCCGCAACCAATCCACCCAGATGTGTATTTAAGTAGCCACCTTAAGTTAACCATTAAATAGTAATCTCACATCTGTCGTGGATACACTCAAACCCAATCCACGTCTACGAGCATAGCATGGCAATTTAAGCATAACGTAGAAGTAACTCCCAAGGGTTTGAAAATAAAACAGGTGATAGGTTCTACCTCATCATCTACTTCCCAATACCCACATGTTAATCACAACCTAATCATGAAGTGTTTGAGGATTGTAACTAATGCATAAAAACTGGGTAATAAAGGGGTATGACCAATGTGTTACTTGCCTTGCTGACGATCCGCAAATCCTAAAGACTCGTAGTAGCACGCTTCGCACTCCGAGAATTCACAAATAAACAATAGCATACATAAGCACAAGCAAGATGCACGAGTAAAACTCAAATAAGAAGATCAAATCTGAAAATTTAACTGAAGAGAATCGATCTGCAACAAGAATCAATCAAATCGGAGCTACGGAACTGAAACTACGGTCAAAAGAACTTCGAATTCAAATTTGCTTGAAACCAAATTTTAAATTGTCAAAACCTTGTTCAAGTTGATTAAACAGAAAGATGGGCTCGAGACGAAGATTTTGGCGTTGGTTTCACTGGATTTGGACAAACGTTTAGAAACGGCGAGGGTTCGAAGATCAGGGGCTAATCTATGATAAAAATAATCGCAGTTAGGTCCCTGGGCGAAATAAACAGAAAAAGAAAAATCTATCGGACGAATGTCCGCTAACAGAGACAAATGGGAGAATTCGTTCGTTACAACATACGAACGAACGTTCGCAAACGAACTAAACCGAGAAAAACCGAACCGATCTAAATAAATAAATAAAAACCGAACCTAGGGTTTTTAAGAAACCCGGCGGCTTTTACCTAAAAACCAAAATAACCGGGGCGGCGAGATCCGACGGCGGCGGCTCGGATTCCGGCTCGGCGGGGCGTGCGGCGGCGGGGGCGACGCGAGGCGCGGGCGAGGCGGCGGTGCGGCATGCGGCGCGAGGCAGCGCGGGGTGGCGCGGCGGCGGCAGGTGGCGGCGACGGCGGCTGCGGCGCTGCTTGCTGCGGCTTGCGGGGCGGGGCTGGTGGCGAAGTGGGGCGCGACAGCGGCTATTTCAGATGGGGAGGGGCTGGGCTTGCTTGGGGGAGGGACTCGGCCACGGCGGCGGCGTCGTGCGCGAGGCGGACAACGGCTCGGGGTCGGGGGCGGCGCTGCGCTGGGCCGGCTGGGCCTTCGGCCCAGTTCGGTCTGAAATATTTTTTAAATAAAATTCCGGTGAAAGAAAATCCTAAAAAAATATAAAAAAATTCTAAAAATGCCAAAAACAATTTTCACCGTCTAAATAAAATTAGAACAAAGTGAACATTTTCTTGGACAAAAAATGCAATTTTGGAAAATGCATATTTTTCTAATTCAAATAAAATAGCAATAAAATCCAAATAAAATTATTTATTTGATTTTAACATTTTTTCCTCCAATATTTCATTTATTTTGGAGAAGTCATATTATCTCCTCTCATATATGTTAATATGTAGTATTTTTGGAGAGAAAAATAATTAAAACCAAAATGATCCTCTTTTCAATATTCGAGAAAATTCAAATATGAAAAGAAAAGAAATCCCCAACTCTCTCCGTGGGTCCTTGAGTTGCTTAGGATTTTTAGGATCACAACCAAAATGCAAATAAAGTATGATATGCATATGATGACCTATGTATAAAATTGCAAATTGAAAATTTGGGATGTTACAGGGTGTCTGTTTCTCCAACTTTAGTTGAATCGAGTTTGACTACGGCCGGTCCTTGTTGAAGGTTAAAATAGCACACTTGACAAAAAATCGTTTTGGTTTTGATGCGTAGGTAAGAACAGTTCTTGCTAGAAGACCGTAGCAGCCACGTAAAACTTGCAACAACAAAGTAGAGGACGTCTAACTTGTTTTTGCAGGGCATGTTGTGATGTGATATGGTGAAGACGTGATGAGATATAAATTGTTGTATGAGATGATCATGTTTTGTAAAAGTTATCGACAACTGGCAGGAGCCTTATGGTTGTCGCTTTATTGTATGAAATGCAATCGCCATGTAATTGATTTACTTTATCACTAAGCGGTAGCGATAGTCGTAGAAGCAATAGTTGGTGAGATGACAACGATGCTACGATGGAGATCAAGGTGTCAATATAACATCCCAAATTTTCAATTTGGAATGTTATACATAGGTCATTCATGCATACCATGTTTTTATTGCATTTCGTTTCGCGATCCTTGAAATTCTAAGCAACTCAAGGACCCTCGGAGAGAGTTGGGGATTTCACCGTTTTCATGTTTGAATTTTATCAAATATCGAAACGAGGATCATTTGTTTTATTAATTTTCTCTCCGAAAATATTTCATATTAAAATATAAGAGAGGAGATAATATGACTTCTCCAAAATAAATGAAATATTGGAGGAAAAATATTAAAAACAAATAAATATTTTTTTGGGATTTTATTGCTATTTTATTTGCATAGGAAAAAAACGCGTTTTTCAAAATTGCATTATAGGCCCAAATAAATGTTCACCTTGTCCGGCGTATTTTTAGAGGACGGGGAAAATTTATTTCGGGATTTTTGGAGTCCGTTTAGTATTTATTTCCTTTCTTTTTCTGCACGTCGGAATATTTCAAAAAAAGGAAACCGACTCCGGGCCGTAACCGACCGGGACTCCGCCCGGCCGTCCTTTTTTAAGCCGAGGCCGCCAGCCCCGCAGCCCACCCCGATGCCCGCGCTTCCCCAATCCCTAGCGCGCCGCCGCGGCCCGCTAGCCGCCGCCGCCGCACTGCCCCGCCGCCGCTGCCGCGCCGCCGCCTCGCCGCACCGCCCCACCACCTCGCGCCGCCGCCCGTCGACCCGCCCGATTTCGAGGTAGCCACTAGTTTTTTTTAAACCGTGTGGTTTTATTTCGAAAACCCTAGTTTCATTTTTTAGAATAGATCAGTTTTTCCGTCGGTTTGTTTATTTTGCGGATGTTCGTCCGTTCGTTCGTTTAAACGAACGCCGTTCACCCGTTAGTCACGGACAGTGAACATTCGTTCGTTAGCCTGTTTGTCAGTTTTTCTTTTTCCAGGGTTTTTCGTGATTATTTCCGATCACGATTTCTGGCCCGATTTTCGTTTTAGTTTATCTTTTCGCTCGTTTATCGGAATGAGGCGATTCAAGCGCCTAGATCTTCATCTCGAAGCCCTCTTTCTGTTTAACCAACTTGAATAATATTTTGGTACTGTAAAATTTGACTTTAGTCTAGATTAGTAATCGGATCTTGTTTCCTTCGCAGTTTGAGTTTCGTTGCTCCGTTTGATTTGATTCTTTTTGCAAACCGGAGTTCTTAAGTTGAACTTTCTGGTTAGATCTTCTTATTTGATTTTTCCCTATGCATCTTTGCTTGATTGCTTATGTATGTTATTGTTTGTTTGCGATAGAATTCCCGGAGTGCGAAGCGTGCTACTACGAGTCACTAGGTTTTGCGGATCGTCAGCAAGGCAAGTGACACATTGATCATACTCTTTTCATACCCAGTTTTTATGCATTAGTTCCAATCCTCAAACACTGCATGATTAGGATGTGATTAACTTGGGGCTATTGGGAAGTAGTTGATGAGGTAGAACCTATTGCCCTGTTTTATTATCAAACCCTGGGAGTTACTTCTACGTTATGCTTATATTGCCATGATATGCTCGTAGACGTGGATTGGGTTTGAGTGTATCCATGACAGATGTGAGTTGTTAATTAATGGTTCAACATAAGGTGGCAACTTTAATACACATCTGGGTGGATTGCTTGTTTGGCCACCTGGGGAATCCAGTGTTGTCCTAGGAGATCCCAGGGATATACCGTGTGATCCTCCTACGGTCCGCCACCCAGGCTCAAAGGGATCGTGAGATATTTCATGCTAGAAACTTCCGTGTGCAGCCACAAGCCATTATGGGCTCTGGCATAGTTAAGTATGTTGTGTGACCTCTTTCAGGGGTGGGCTAGCAGATGTAGAGGGAAAGTAGGTGTAACTGTCCACCCGGAGTAAAGAATTAATGCTTCTGAAAGACTGCGTCTCGGTCATCCGTTTCTCAAACACCATGTAGTGCGAGAAATCCAACGAAGGCGATCGAGTCTTGTGGGGAAAAGTGCGCAAACCTCTACAGAGTGTACAAACTAATCATGGTTAGCCGTGTCCCCGGTTATGGACATCTTGAGTATCTAGTACTTGGATTATCCTATTGTATCTCATCACTCTAATTTAATTTGTTGGGTTGATAATTACTTTTAATTGGGATTGAGTTGGAGGTACCTTCTCAATGATGTTTCAACTACCATGATAGTTAAATGAAACTTATTCCTTTGTTGTAGGGAAAAATTGGCTTTTCGCAAAAACCTTATAACCATAGAGCCTCCACCAGCCATATATGCATATAGTGTTAGCATTTATCTGTTCATTGCTCTACTGTGTTATTTTGCCAGCATATTCCATGTGCTGACCAGTTTTCGGGCTGCAACGTATTATGTTGCAGACTTTTCAGGTGCGATACGTCGTTGTCATGCACTCAGCTATGCCGTTGGAATTGATGGACTCACTTTATCTTCCAAGCCTTCCGCTGTTATCGTGTTAGATGACCTTAAGCCATATTTATCGTAATAAGTGTGTGATTGCTACTCTGTTATAAATCCTTCGAGTACTGTGTGTGTCAGCATTACTGATCCAGGGATGACACTGAAGCACAGAGACTTGACCGTTTGAGGACGGGTCGCTACAGTCAAGCCAGTGACGATGGAGATCACGACGATGCTTTGGAGATGGAGATTAAAGGCACAAGATGATGATGGCCATATCATGTCACATATTTTGATTGCATGTGATGTTTATCCTTTATGCATCTTATTTTGCTTAGTACGGCGGTAGCATTATAAGATGATCCCTCGCTAAATTTCAAGGTATAAGTGTTCTCCCTGAGTATGCACCGTTGCTATAGTTCGTCGCGCCGAGACACCACGTGATGATCGGGTGTGATAAGCTCTACGTTCACATACAACGGGTGCAAGCCAGTTTTGCAATGCAGAATACTCGGCTTAAACTTGACGAGCCTAGCATATGCAGATATGGCCTCGGAACACTGAGACCGGAAGGTCGAACATGAATCATATAGTAGATATGATCAACATAGTGATGTTCACCATTGAAAACTACTCCATCTCACGTGATGATCGGACATGGTTTAGATGATGTGGATCACGTGATCATTTAGATGACTAGAGGGATGTCTATCTAAGTGGGAGTTCTTAATTAATATGATTAATTGAACTTTAATTTATCATGAACTTAGTACCTGGTAGTTTTTTGCATATCTATGTTGTTGTATACCAATGGCCCGTGCTACCGTTCCTTTGAATTTTAATGCGTTCCTAGAGAAAGCTAAGTTGAAAGATGATGGTAGCAACTACATGGACTGGGTCCGTAACTTGAGGATTATCCTCATTGTTGCACAGAAGAATTACGTCCTAGAAGCACCGCTAGGTGCAAGACTCGCTGCAGGAGCAACTCCAGACGTTATGAACGCCTGGCAGGGCAAAGCTGATGACTACTCGATAGTTTAGTGTGCCTTGCTTTACGGCTTAGAATTGGGACTTCAAAGACGTTTTGAACGTCATGGAGCATATGAGATGTTCCAGGAGTTGAAGTTAATATTTCAAGCAAATGCCCGAATTGAGAGATATGAAGTCTCCAATAATTTCTATAGCTGCAAAATGGAGGAGAATAGTTCTGTCAGTGAACATATACTCAGAATGTCTGGGTACCACAACCACTTGACTCAACTGGGAGTAAATCTTCCTGATGATCGTGTCATTGACATAGTTCTTCAATCACTGCCACCAAGCTATAAAAGCTTAGTGATGAACTATAATATGCAAGGGATGGATAAGACAATTCCCGAGCTCTTCGCGATGCTAAAGGCTGCGGAGGTAGAAATCAAGAAGGAGAATCAAGTGTTGATGGCTAACAAGACCACTAGTTTCAAGAAAAAGGGCAAAGGGAAGAAGGGGAACTTCAAGAAGAACGGCAAGCAAGTTGCTGCTCAAGTGAAGAAACCCAAGTCTGGAGCAAAGCCTAAAACTGAGTGCTTCTACTGCAAAGGGACTGGTCACTGGAAGCGGAACTGCCCCAAATACTTGGCGGATAAGAAGGATGGCAAAGTGAACAAAGGTATATTTGATATACATGTTATTGATGTGTACTTTACTAGTTTTCATAGTAACCCTAGGGTATTTGATACCGGTTCAGTTGCTAAGATTAGTAACTCGAAACAGGAATTGCAAAATGAACAGAGACTAGTTAAGGGCGAAGTGACGATGTGTGTTGGAAGTGATTCCAAGGTTGATAAGATCACCATCGCACACTCCCTGTACCTTCAGGATTAGTGTTGAACCTAAATAAATGTTATTTGGTGTTTGCGTTGAGCATGAATATGATTGGATCAGTTTTTTTTTGCAATACGGTTATTCATTTAAGTCAGAGAATAATTGTTGTTCTGTTTACATGAATAAAACCTTCTATGGTCATACACCCAATGTAAATGGTTTATTGAATCTCGATCGTAGTGATACACATATTCATAATATTGATGCCAAAAGATGCTAAGTTGATAATGATAGTGCAACATATTCGTGGCACTGCCGTTTAGGTCATATTGGTGTAAAGCGCATGAAGAAACTCCATGCAGATGGACTTTTGGAATCACTTGATTATGAATATTTGATGCTTGCGAACCATGCCTCTTGGGCAAGATGACTAAGACTCTGTTCTTCGGAACAATGGAGCGAGCAACTGACTTATTGGAAATAAGCCATACTGATGTATGTGGTCCAATGAGTGTTGAGGCTCGCGGCGGGTATCGTTATTTTTCTAACCTTCACAGATGATTTGACAAGATATGGGTATATCTAGTTAATGAAACACAATTCTGAAACATTTGAAGAAGTTCAAAGAATTTCGAGTGAAGTGGAGAATCATCGTAACAAGAAAAAAAGTTTCTATGATCTGATTGCGGAGGCAAATATTTGAGTTACGAGTTTGGACTTCATTTAACACAATGTGGAATAGTTTCACAACTCACGCCACCTGGAACACCACAGCGTAATGGTGTGTCCGAACGTCGTAACCGTACTTTATTAGATATGGTGCGTGTTGGAAATATGCCCTAGAGGCAATAATAAATGGTTATTATTATATTTCTTTGTTCATGGTAATTGTCTATTATTCATGCTATAATTGTATTGTCCGGAAATCGTAATACATGTGTGAATACATAGACCACAACCTGTCCCTAGTAAGCCTCTAGTTGACTAGCTCGTTGATCAACAGATAGTCGTGGTTTCCTGACTATGGACATTGGATGTCATTGATAACGGGATCACATCATTAGGAGAATGATGTGATGGACAAGACCCAATCCTAAGCATAGCATAAAAGATCGTGTAGTTTCGTTTGCTAGAGCTTTTCCAATGTCAAGTATCTTTTCCTTAGACCACGAGATCGTGCAACTCCCGGATACCGTAGGAGTGCTTTGGGTGTGCCAAACGTCACAACGTAACTGGGTGACTATAAAGGTGCATTACGGGTATCTCCGAAAGTGTCTATTGGGTTGGCACGGATCGAGACTGGGATTTGTCACTCCGTGTGACGGAGAGGTATCTCTGGGCCCACTCGGTAATGCATCATCATAATGAGCTCAATGTGACTAAGGCGTTAGTCACGGGATCATGCATTGTGGTACGAGTAAAGAGACTTGCCGGTAACGAGATTGAACAAGGTATTGGGATACCGACGATCGAATCTCGGGCAAGTAACATACCGATTGACAAAGGGAATTGTATACGGGATTGATTGAATCCTCGACACCGTTGTTCATCCGATGAGATCATCGTGGAACATGTGGGAGCCAACATGGGTATCCAGATCCCGCTGTTGGTTATTGACCGGAGAGGCGTCTCGGTCATGTCTGCATGTCTCCCGAACCCGTAGGGTCTACACACTTAAGGTCCGGTGACGCTAGGGTTGTAGAGATATATGTATGCGGAAACCCAAAAGTTGTTCGGGGTCCCGGATGAGATCCCGGACGTCACGAGAGGTTCCGGAATGGTCCGGAGGTGAAGAATTATATATAGGAAGTCCAGTTTCGGCCACCGGGAAAGTTTCGGGGGTTATCGGTATTGTAACGGGACCACCGGAAGGGTCCCGGGGGTCCACCGGGTGGGGCCACCTGTCCCGGAGGGCCCCGTGGGCTGAAAGTGGAAGGGAACCAGCCCCTAGTGGGCTGGGGCGCCCCCCTTGGGCCTCCCCCCATGCGCCTAGGGTTGGGAACCCTAGGGGGGAGTTCCCCCTTGCCTTGGGGGGCAAGGCAACCCCTTCCCCCCTTTGTGGCCTTCGCCCCCCTTGAGATCCCATCTCTTGGGGCTGGCGCACCCCCCCCAGGGGGCCTATATAAAGGGGGGGAGGGCAGCACACAACAGCCTTGGGCGCCTCCCTCCTTCCCTGCAACACCTCTCTCTCTCTCTCGTGGAAGCTCGGCGAAGCCCTGCACGAGACCCGCTACATCCACCACCACGCCGTCGTGCTCCTGGATCTCCATCAACCTCTCCTTCCCCCTTGCTGGATCAAGAAGGAGGAGACGTCGCTGCACCGTACGTGTGTTGAACGCGGAGGTGCCGTCCGTTCGGCACTCGGTCATCGGTGATTTGGATCACGACGAGTACGACTCCGTCATCCACGTTCATTGGAACGCTTCCGCTCGCGATCTACAAGGGTATGTAGATGCAGTCCCTTCCCCTCGTTGCTAGTATACTCCATAGATGCATCTTGGTGAACGTAGGAAAATTTTAAATTATGCTACGATTCCCAACAGTGGCATCATGAGCCAGGCCTATGCGTAGTTACTATGCACGAGTAGAACACAAAGCAGTTGTGGGCGTTGAGTTTGCCAATTCTTCTTGCCGCTACTAGTCGTTTCTTGTTTCGGCGGCATTGTAGGATGAAGCGGCCCGGACCGACCTTACACGTACGCTTACGTGAGACTGGTTCCACCGACTGACATGCACTAGTTGCATAAGGTGGCTAGCGGGTGTCTGTCTCTCCTACTTTAGTCGGAACGGATTCGATGAAAAGGGTCCTTATGAAGGGTAAATAGAAATTGGCAAATCACGTTCTGGTCATACGTAGGTAAGAAAACATTCTTGCTAGAAACCTACAAACCACGTAAAAACTTGCAACAACAATTAGAGGACGTCTAACTTGTTTTTGCAGCAAGTGCTATGTGATGTGATATGGCCAGAAGATGTGATGAATGATATATGTGATGTATGAGATTGATCATATTCTTGTAATAGGAATCACGACTTGCATGTCGATGAGTATGACAACCGGCAGGAGCCATAGGAGTTATCTTTATTATTTTGTATGACCTGCGTGTCATTAAATAAACGCCATGTAAATTACTTTACTTTATTGCTAAAGACGTTAGCCATAGAAGTAGAAGTAATCGTTGGCGTGACGACTTCATGAAGACACAATGATGGAGATCATGATGATGGAGATCATGGTGTCATGCCGGTGACAAAGATGATCATGGTGCCCCAAAGATGGAGATCAAAGGAGCATGATGATATTGGCCATATCATGTCACTATTTGATTGCATGTGATGTTTATCATGTTTTTGCATCTTATTTGCTTAGAACGACGGTAGCAAGTAGGATGATCCCTTATAATAATTTCAAGAAAGTGTTCACCCTAACTGTGCACCATTGCGAAGGTTCGTTGTTTCGAAGCACCATGTGATGATCGGGTGTGATAGATTCTAACGTTCAAATACAACGGGTGTTGACGAGCCTAGCATGTACAGACATGGCCTCGGAACACACGCAATACACTTAGGTTCACTTGACGAGCCTAGCATGTACAGACATGGCCTCGGAACACGGAGGACCGAAAGGTCGAGCATGAGTCGTATAGAAGATACGATCAACATGGAGATGTTCACCGATCTTGACTAGTCCGTCTCATGTGATGATCGGACACGGCCTAGTCGAATTCGGATCATGTTTCACTTAGATGACTAGAGGGATGTCTATCTGAGTGGGAGTTCATTAAATAATTTGATTATATGAACTTAATTATCATGAACTTAGTCTAAATCTTTACACTATGTATTGTAGATCAAATGGCCCACGTTGTCCTCAATTTCAACGCGTTCCTAGAGAAAACCAAGCTGAAAGATGATGGCAGCAACTATACGGACTGGGTCCGGAACCTGAGGATCATCCTCATAGCAGCCAAGAAACATTATGTCTTAGAAGCACCGCTAGGTGAAGCACCAATCCCTAAGAACCAAGACGTTATGAACGCTTGGCAGCAGCGTGCTGATGATTACTCCCTCGTTCAGTGCGGCATGCTTTACAGCTTAGAATCGGGTCTCCAAAAGCGTTTTGAGAAACATGGAGCATATGAGATGTTCGAGGAGCTGAAACTGGTTTTTCAAGCTCATGCCCGGGTCGAGAGATATGATGTCTCCGACAAGTTCTTCAGCTGTAAAATGGAGGAGAACAGTTCTGTTAGTGAGCACATACTCAGAATGTCTGGGTTGCACAACCGCTTGTCTCAGCTGGGAGTTAATCTCCCGGATGACGCGGTCATTGACAGAATCCTCCAGTCGCTTCCACCAAGCTACAAGAGCTTTGTGATGAACTACAATATGCAGGGGATGGAAAAGACCATTCCCGAGGTATATTCAATGCTAAAATCAGTTGAGGTAGAGATCAGAAAAGAACATCAAGTGTTGATGGTGAATAAAACCACTAAGTTCAAGAAGGGCAAGGGTAAGAAGAACTTCAAGAAGGACGGCAAGGGAGTTGCCGCGCCCGGTAAGCCAGTTACCGGGAAGAAGTCAAAGAACGGATCCAAGCCCGAGACTGAGTGCTTTTATTGCAAGGGAAGTGGTCACTGGAAGCGGAACTGCCCCAAATATTTAGCGGACAAGAAGAAGGCCGGCAACACCCAAGGTATATGTGATATACTAGTAATTGATGTGTACCTTACCAGTACTCGTAGTAGCTCCTGGGTATTTGATACGGGTGCGGTTGCTCATATTTGTAACTCAAAACAGGAACTACGGAATAAACGGAGACAAGCGAAGGACGAGGTGACGATGCGCGTCGGGAATGGTTCCAAGGTCGATGTGATCGCCGTCGGCACGCTACCTCTGCATCTCCCTACGGGATTAGTTTTAAACCTCAATAATTGTTATTTAGTGCCAGCTTTGAGCATGAACATTGTATCTGGATCTCGTTTAATTCGAGATGGCTACTCATTTAAATCCGAGAATAATGGTTGTTCTATTTATTTGAGAGAAATGTTTTATGGTCATGCCCCGCTGGTCAATGGTTTATTTTTGATGAATCTCGAACGTGATGTTACACATGTTCATAGTGTGAATACCAAAAGATGTAAGGTTGATAACGATAGTCCCACATACTTGTGGCACTGCCGCCTTGGTCACATTGGTGTCAAGCGCATGAAGAAGCTCCATGCAGATGGACTTTTGGAGTCTCTTGATTACGAATCATTTGACACGTGCGAACCATGCCTCATGGGTAAGATGACCAAGACTCCGTTCTCCAGAACAATGGAGCGAGCAACCAACTTATTGGAAATCATACATACCGATGTGTGTGGTCCAATGAGTGTTGAGGCTCGCGGAGGATATCGTTATGTTCTCACTCTCACTGATGATTTAAGTAGATATGGGTATGTCTACCTAATGAAACACAAGTCTGAAACCTTTGAAAAGTTCAAGGAATTTCAGAGTGAAGTTGAGAATCAACGTGACAGGAAAATAAAATTCTTACGATCAGATCGTGGTGGAGAATATTTAAGTCACGAATTTGGTACACACTTAAGGAAATGTGGAATAGTTTCACAACTCACGCCGCCTGGAACACCTCAGAGAAATGGTGTGTCCGAACGTCGTAATCGCACTCTATTGGATATGGTGCGATCTATGATGTCTCTTACCGACTTACCGCTCTCATTTTGGGGTTATGCTTTAGAGACTGCCGCATTCACTTTAAATAGGGCTCCGTCGAAATCCGTTGAGACGACACCGTATGAATTATGGTTTGGGAAGAAACCTAAGCTGTCGTTTCTAAAAGTTTGGGGATGCGATGCTTATGTCAAGAAACTTCAACCTGAAAAGCTCGAACCCAAATCGGAAAAATGCGTCTTCATAGGATACCCTAAGGAAACTATTGGGTATACCTTCTACCTCAGATCCGAAGGCAAGATCTTCGTTGCTAAGAACGGGTCCTTTCTGGAGAAGGAGTTTCTCTCGAAAGAATTGAGTGGGAGGAAAGTGGAACTTGATGAGGTGATAGTCACCCCTTCCGAACCGGAAAGTAGCGCAGCGCGGGAAAATGTTCCTGTGGTGCCTACACCGACTGGGGAGGAAGTTAATGATGATGATCATGAAGCTTCAGATCAAGTTGCTGAACTTCGTAGGTCCACAAGGACACGTTCCGCACCAGAGTGGTATGGCAACCCTGTCCTGGAAATCATGTTGTTAGACAACGGTGAACCTTCGAACTATGAAGAAGCGATGGCGGGCCCGGATTCCGACAAATGGCTAGAAGCCATGAAATCCGAGATAGAATCCATGTATGAAAACAAAGTATGGACTTTGACTGACTTGCCCGATGAGCGGCGAGCCATAGAAAACAAATGGATCTTTAAGAAGAAGACGGACGCAGATGGTAATGTGACCATCTACAAAGCTCGACTTGTCGCTAAGGGTTATCGACAAGTTCAAGGGGTTGACTACGATGAGACTTTCTCACCCGTAGCGAAGCTGAAGTCCGTCCGAATCATGTTGGCAATTGCCGCATACTATGATTATGAGATATGGCAGATGGACGTCAAAACGGCATTCCTTAACGGCTTCCTTAAGGAAGAGTTGTATATGATGCAGCCGGAAGGTTTTGTCGATCCTAAGAATGCTAACAAAGTATGCAAGCTCCAACGCTCAATTTATGGGCTGGTGCAAGCATCTCGGAGTTGGAACATTCGCTTTGATGAGATGATCAAAGCGTTTGGGTTTACACAGACTTATGGAGAAGCCTGTGTTTACAAGAAAGTGAGTGGGAGCTATGTAGCATTTCTCATATTATATGTGGATGACATATTATTGATGGGAAATGATATAGAATTCTTGGAAAGTATAAAGGCCTATTTGAATAAGTGTTTTTCAATGAAGGACCTTGGAGAAGCTGCTTATATATTAGGCATCAAGATCTATAGAGATAGATCAAGACGCCTCATTGGTCTTTCACAGAGTACATACCTTGACAAGATATTGAAGAAGTTCAGTATGGATCAGTCCAAGAAGGGGTTCTTGCCTGTATTGCAAGGTGTGCAATTGAGCACGGCTCAATGCCCGACCACGGCACAAGATATAGAAGAGATGAGTGTCATCCCCTATGCCTCGGCCATAGGGTCTATTATGTATGCCATGCTGTGTACCAGACCTGATGTAAACCTTGCCGTAAGTTTGGTAGGAAGGTACCAAAGTAATCCCGGCAAGGAACACTGGACAGCGGTCAAGAATATCCTGAAGTACCTGAAGAGGACTAAGGATATGTTTCTCGTTTATGGAGGTGACGAAGAGCTCGTCGTAAAGGGTTACGTCGACGCTAGCTTCGACACAGATCTGGATGACTCGAAGTCACAGACCGGATACGTGTATATATTGAATAGAGGAGCAGTAAGCTGGTGCAGTTGCAAGCAAAGCGTCGTGGCGGGATCTACATGTGAAGCGGAGTACATGGCAGCCTCGGAGGCAGCACAGGAAGCAGTCTGGATAAAGGAGTTCATTACCGACCTAGGGGTGATTCCCAATGCGTCGGGCCCGATGACTCTCTTCTGTGACAACACTGGAGCTATTGCCCTTGCGAAGGAGCCCAGGTTTCACAGGAAGACCAGGCATATCAAGCATCACTTCAACACCATTCGTGAAAGTGTTCAAAATGGAGACATAGATATTTGTAAAGTACACACGGACCTGAATGTAGTAGATCCGTTGACTAAACCTCTCCCTAGGGCAAAACATGATCAACACCAGGACGCAATGGGTGTTCGATTCATCACAATGTAACTAGATTATTGACTCTAGTGCAAGTGGGAGACTATTGGAAATATGCCCTAGAGGCAATAATAAATGGTTATTATTATATTTCTTTGTTCATGGTAATTGTCTATTATTCATGCTATAATTGTATTGTCCGGAAATCGTAATACATGTGTGAATACATAGACCACAACCTGTCCCTAGTAAGCCTCTAGTTGACTAGCTCGTTGATCAACAGATAGTCATGGTTTCCTGACTATCGACATTGGATGTCATTGATAACGGGATCACATCATTAGGAGAATGATGTGATGGACAAGACCCAATCCTAAGCATAGCATAAAAGATCGTGTAGTTTCGTTTGCTAGAGCTTTTCCAATGTCAAGTATCTTTTCCTTAGACCATGAGATCGTGCAACTCCCGGATACCGTAGGAGTGCTTTGGGTGTGCCAAACGTCACAACGTAACTGGGTGACTATAAAGGTGCATTACGGGTATCTCCGAAAGTGACTGTTGGGTTGGCACGGATCGAGACTGGGATTTGTCACTCCGTGTGACGGAGAAGTATCTCTGGGCCCACTCGGTAATGCATCATCATAATGAGCTCAATGTGACTAAGGCGTTAGTCACGGGATCATGCATTGCGGTACGAGTAAAGAGACTTGCCGGTAACGAGATTGAACAAGGTATTGGGATACCAACGATCGAATCTCGGGCAAGTAACATACCGATTGACAAAGGGAATTATATACGGGATTGATTGAATCCTCGACACCGTGGTTCATCCGATGAGATCATCGTGGAACATGTGGGAGCCAACATGGGTATCCAGATCCCGCTGTTGGTTATTGACCGGAGAGGCGTCTCGGTCATGTCTGCATGTCTCCCGAACCCGTAGGGTCTACACACTTAAGGTCCGGTGACGCTAGGGTTGTAGAGATATATGTATGCGGAAACCCAAAAGTTGTTCGGGGTCCCGGATGAGATCCCGGACGTCACGAGAGGTTCCGGAATGGTCCGGAGGTGAAGAATTATATATAGGAAGTCCAGTTTCGGCCACCGGGAAAGTTTCGGGGGTTATCGGTATTGTACCGGGACCACCGGAAGGGTCCCGGGGGTCCACCGGGTGGGGCCACCTGTCCCGGAGGGCCCCGTGGGCTGAAAGTGGAAGGGAACCAGCCCCTAGTGGGCTGGGGCGCCCCCCTTGGGCCTCCCCCCATGCGCCTAGGGTTGGGAACCCTAGGGGGGAGTTCCCCCTTGCCTTGGGGGGCAAGGCAACCCCTTCCCCCCTTTGTGGCCGCCGTCCCCCTTGAGATCCCATCTCTTGGGGCTGGCGCACCCCCCCAGGGGGCCTATATAAAGGGGGGAGGGCAGCACACAACAGCCTTGGGCGCCTCCCTCCTCCCCTGCAACACCTCTCTCTCTCTCGTGGAAGCTCGGCGAAGCCCTGCACGAGACCCGCTACATCCACCACCACGCCGTCGTGCTGCTGGATCTCCATCAACCTCTTCTTCCCCCTTGCTGGATCAAGAAGGAGGAGACGTCGCTGCACCGTACATGTGTTGAACGCGGAGGTGCCGTCCGTTCGGCACTCGGTCATCGGTGATTTGGATCACGACGAGTACGACTCCGTCATCCACGTTCATTGGAACGCTTCCGCTCGCGATCTACAAGGGTATGTAGATGCACTCCCTTCCCCTCGTTGCTAGTATACTCCATAGATGCATCTTGGTGAACGTAGGAAAATTTTAAATTATGCTACGATTCCCAACAGTGCGATCTATGATGTCTCTTACCGATTTAGCACTATCGTCTTGGGGTTATGCATTAGAGACAGCTGCATTCACGTTAAATAGGGCACCGTCTAATCCGTTAAGACGACACCGTATGAACTATGGTTTTGCAAGAAACCTAAGCTGTCGTTTCTTAAAGTTTGGGGCTGCGATGCTTATGTGAAAAAACTTCAACCTGATAAGCTCGAACCCAAATCGGAGAAATGTGTCTTCACAGGATACCCAGAAGAGACTGTTGGGTACACCTTCTATCACAGATCCGAAGGCAAGATATTCGTTGCTAAGAATGGATCCTTTCTAGAGAAGGAGTTTCTCTCGAAAGAAGTGAGTGGGAGGAAAGTAGAACTTGATGAGGTAATTGTACCTTCTCCCGAATTGGAAAGTAGTTCATCACAGAAATCAGTTCCAGTGATTCCTACACCAACACTACAAAAAAATACACTTCCGTGATGATACATGTTTGTCACAGTAGGTCGCGTTTTTTGTCATGCATGTACATCCATGACAATTTTATGACAGAGTCAAGATAGTCATACCTGTGCTATCGTAGAAGTGTTTCATGCCATTACCAAAATTATCATCACGGAAGTGTCCACTTCCATGACGATAAATCGCGCATCACAGAAGTGCTTTCGTCAAGGGTGACCGACACGTGGCATCCACCGTAACGGAACGCCGTTAAGCTACCGGGTCCGGTTTTGGATCTGATAACCCGTTAACAACCCGGACCAATGGGGATTTTCCACATGTAAAATCATCATTGGCCGGAGGAAACACGTGTTGCCTCACCGTTGGGACAGATGCCACCCACTCATTGGACAGGAGGCGCCTATGATAGGTCGACACGTGGCACGGCCCAACAGTGGCCCATTCCGGTAAAAAGGCCGGCCCAGTAAAAAATAGCAGGCCGGCCCATATAAGGCCTACTTGTGTCAGGTCCATTTAAGCCCACGGCCCATATGAGATGTGCCAATTCGGCCCGTCAACGACCCGTTAATGATTTGACACCATTGCAGCCCATCGTCAGTTCGAGCCCATTAACAGCCCGCTATATATTTGGGCAAAATATCGGCCCGATGAGATTTCGGCCTGTTAACAGCCCATTCAGTGGATGGGCCAATTTTCACGATGTACATCTTTCGGCCATTTAGCGACCCATTTAAATGTTGGGCTAATTTCCGGCCCGGTGTGTCTTTCAGCCTGTTGACGGCCCATAAATCAGTTGGGCCATTTGTAGTCGGACCTAAGTTTCGGCCTTTTAGCGACCCATTTAAGTGTTGGGCCAATTTCCGGCCCGGTGTGTCTTTCAGCCTGGTGACGACCCATATATCTGTTGGGCCATTTGTAGTCGGACCTGAGTTTTGGCCTTTTAGCGACCCATTTAAGTGTTGGGCCAATTCCCGGCCATGTGTGCCTTTCAGCCTGTTAACGGACCATAAATGAGTTGGGCCATTTGTAGTCGGACCTGAGTTTTGGCCTTTTAACGGCCCATGCCCTTCATGGTCCAATACCAGCCGGTTTCTCTTTCGGCCTGCTAAAGGCCCACAACACAGTTGGGCCATTTACAATACGACCTGACTTTCGGCCTCTTAGCGGCCCGTGCTCTTCATGGTCCAGTACAAGCCCGCTGTCTCTTTCGGCCTGCTAAAGTCCCACAGTATAGTTGGGCCATATGTAGCCCGAACTTAGTAACGGCCAGTTAACGGCCTGTGAAATCAATTAGGCCCTCCTGTTGCCCCCTTCGATGTCGGCCTGTTAACGACCCAGGAGTTAAGAGGGCCGACCATTAACTTTCAGCCTGGTAATGGCCCATTAACTTAATGGGCCCACTAAAGTTCGTACATGTCTTTAGGCCAAATTAGATAATTTGAGACCATTACGACGAGCAATTATGCATAGGACCAAAACCGATCAGGCAAAGGTACGGCATACAGGGAAAAACGTTGCACATCCAGCATATATTACAGGAAATTACATCCACTGGGCAATCAAAGATTGATGCCAGTGCAAATAAATGAACAGAACCTAACGATCTACAACGTCACAATCTGCAACCTCAGCACGGATGACGCCCATAAGCATGTGGGCAAGTTCTTGCTGCTTTGCTAGACTGTCTCTAAAAACATTGATCAGTTGTTCTGTCTCACGACTCTGCACCTCTGATTCCTCCACCATTTCCATCATTCCTTCAGCCATTAATTGGTTCACAAACATACATTTTTTCCGTTGCATTCGAGACAGAGGATACTGAACAGATTCAGATGGCGATTTTGGCAGGCTTGTATTATTGATAGTGGAGAGTGTCTCGACCACTGCATCATAACATAAATTAGGAGGGGAACCAAATAGATTAATCATGAGTTATTGGCATATTACCTGGCCTAGATTTATTGGAAAGAAACAATGGGGTTGCCTTGCTGTTTTCAGAGTTTGTCTTCTTATCTTCAGCAGCCTACACCAAATTAAGACAGTAGCATTGCTATCATTGGCCAAGTTAGATAATAGGAAAGCAACATTGGCACAACGAACGTTTGGGCAACTAGCCAACACCAAATTAACACAATATGGCACAATTATCATTAGCTAGGTAAGGTAATACGAAAGCAACATTGACATAATGAATGAATGGTCAACCAGAGCAGCAATACAATTCAGTAATGTGCATGATATGAGATAGTACACTCATGCAGCTCAGTATGCAAAACTACCAGGCAGTTTTCTTTACAAAAATCAACATTGGCGCCTTTAAAATTTTGCTACAATTAATTTTAGACCAGATAAAGGTTGGATTCACGCCGATTAACAAAATACATGCTGATGTAAAAATATAGTGATATACAACAGGTACTTACATCAGCATTGGAGCACAGAGAATTCCTGCAAGATATTTTCCTCGAATACAATCCCAATGAAGGAAGTCTTCTATCATTTAACCTTATTTTCTACAAGAGAGATGGGTAAGAAACATGTAGAAAATATGATCAGAATGCTATAAAATTTCATGATGCGAGGATACACACACGCTTCTTAGAATGGAGTTGACATTCTTTTGCTGGACTAGAGTGGACTAGTTCTTTGGCCACTGGAATATGCTAATTATTAGTGGGAGTTGGGTTTCTCTGTGCTGGAGCAGTATCTATGAAAAATGGAGTTGGTTTATTATCTCCTGGCGTTTGGATCTTTTGAAAAGACCTGGTTTGTAACCCTTTAGATTCTAACATGGCTGTCTTCCCCATGCATGCTGTGACGCCCCCGATTTGACCGTACACTAATCATGCACGCAAATGTGTACGATCAAGATCAGGGACTCACGGGAAGATATCACAACACAACTCTACAACATAAATAAGTCATACAAGCATCATAATACAAGCCAGGGGCCTCGAGGGCTCGAATACAAGTGCTCGATCATAGACGAGTCAGCGGAAGCAACAATATCTGAGTACAGACATAAGTTAAACAAGTTTGCCTTAAGAAGGCTAGCACAAAAGTAGCAACGATCGAAAAGGCAAGGCCTCCTGCCTAGGATCCTCCTAACTACTCCTCGAAGCCGAACTCCACGTAAAATCATCCTCGGGATCTCTAGCTCCTGGACTCCAGCATCTGGTTGCGACAATTAGGTATAGAAAGGGGAAAAGAGGGAGAAAAGCAACCGTGAGTACTCATCCAAAGTACTCGCAAGCAAGGAGCTACACTACATATGCATGGGTATATGTGTAAAGGGTCATATCGGTGGACTGAACTGTAGAATGCCAGAATAAGAGGGGGATAGCTAATCCTATCGAAGACTACGCTTCTGGCAGCCTCCATCTTGCAGCATGTATAAGAGAGTAGATTGAAGTCCTCCAAGTAGCATCGTATAGCATAATCCTACCCGGCGATCCCCTCCTCGTCGCCCGATTAGAGAGCGATCACCGGGTAATATCTGGCACTTGGAAGGGTGTGTTTTATTAAGTATCCAGTTCTAGTTGTCATAAGGTCAAGGTACAACTCCGGGTCGTCTTTTTACCGAGGGACACGGCTATTCGAATAGATAAACTTCCCTGCAGGGGTGCACCACATAACCCAACACGCTCGATCCCATTTGGCCGGACACACTTTTCTGGGTCATGCCCGGCCTCGGAAGATCAACACGTTGCAGCCCCACCTAGGCTCAACAGAGAGGTCAGCACGCCGGTCTAAACCCTATGCGCGTAGGGGTCTGGGCCCATTGCCCATTACACACCTGCACGTTGCGTACGCGGCCGGAAGCAGACCTAGCCCCCTTAATACAAGCGCGAGCTTACGGTCCAATGCGGCGCGCGCCACTCAGTCGCTGACGTCAAAAAGAGCTTCGGCTGATACCACGACGACGGGATACCCATAACTACTCCCGCGTAGATGGTTAGTGCGTATAGACCAAATGGCCAGACTCAGATCAAATACCAAGAACTCGTTAAGCGTGTTATGTTGAAGTAACCGCGGACGCCATCCAGGGCCAGGCCCACCTCTCACCTAGGCGGTCTCAACCTGACCTGTCGCTCCGCCACAAAGTAACAGTCGGGGGCCGTCAGGAACCCAGGCCCACCTCTACCGGGATGGAGCCACCTGTCCTTTCAGCCCCCTCATCAGAATCACTTGCGGGTACTCAACGAGCCGACCCGACTTTAGTCACCACATGTGTCATGTATATAAAGTATATAGTATATACCCGTGATCACCTCCCGCAGTGATCACGGCCCAGTAGTAGCATGGCAGACGAACAAGAATGTAGGGCCACTGATGGAATAAACTAGCATCCTATTCTAAGCAGTAGGATAGCAGGTAAGGGTAACAACTGTAGCAACAATGAGAGGATATGCAACAGAATAGGGTTAACCGAAAGCAGTAACATGCTACACTACTCTAATGCAAGCAGTATAGAGAAGAATAGGCGATATATAGTGATCAAGGGGGGGCTTGCCTGGTTGTTCTGGCAAGGAGGGGTCGTCAACACCGTAGTCGTACTGGGTAGCAGCGGCGTCGGTCTCGAGGTCTACCGGAGAAGAAGAGGGGGGGAAGAAATAGTAAATACGGAGCACTCAAGACATCACAAAACATAACATGGCAATAAGCGGTGCTAGGGGTGCCCAATCGCGGTAGTAGGCGATACCGGCGAAGGGGGGAAACATCCGGGAAAGTTTTCCCGAAGTTTGGCATTTTTGGACAGATGAAACGGAGGGGGACAGTTGCAGGTTTGCTATGCTAGGGACGCGTGGCAGATGAACAGACCACGTAGCCGGATTCGCCTCGTCGTTCTGAGCAACTTTCATGTATAAAACTTTTTCATCCGAGTTACAGATTATTTTATATGATTTTTCAAAGTTTTAAATGAATTTCTAAAATTTCAGGAATTATTATTAATTCGAAAATACACCTAAGTAATGCTAGATGCACCCGGTCCAGTGTGCCCAGCAGTGTATTAGAAGCTGACAAGTGGGGTCCGGGGGGGTCCAGTCAGCGGTTTAGTCAGCATGTTGACCAGTCAAAGCTGACTGGTCAACAAGGTCAAGGGGACCCACATGTAAGTGTCACGTGTGCTAAAAAATAGCTAGACTAAATTACACTAGAGGGAGCTACACGTCATAGGCTAACATATAACCTAACAATTACTAACCTAAATCTAGATTAGCCTAAACTAATTGAACATGGCCGGCCACACATACAGAACACACACGCACACACACCACGCAGCACACTCAGCCATGGCCTTGCCATGGCCAACCGCATGCAGCAGCATAGCAACGCAACAGTAGGTTTGAGTAGCAGCTGGGTTGAGCAGCAGCCGTATGCAGCGATAGCAGCAGAACGCAACACAGCACGCGAGTGGCCGAGCGGCAGTGGGCGTGCGCGCGTGGCCAGGAGGGGCGCGGTCCTAGCCAGAGGCACGCGGCCAAGCACGGGGGCACGCGCACGACCGCGAGGGCGGGGGCGCACAGTGCGCGGCCAAGGCACGACCACCGGCGACGGGGGCGAGCGCGGGGAACACGGGATGCGGGCACAGCGAGCGTGGCGCCAGGGGCGAGGCAGGGGCATGGCCCAAACGTGCGGCAGAAGAAAGCAGGCGTGGCCATGGGTAGGAGCAGCACGTACGGGTACGTGTAAACGGGAGCTCGGACGAGTTCGGGGACGGCGGCTACGACGACGAAATCGAGAGGGGGAGAGGGGGTTTTGGAAGAGGAGCTCACAACGGTTCCAATGGAGTCAACGGGGAGGCCGGAGGTGGACCGGAACCGTGGTAAAGGACATCGGTCGCCGGTGATGTACGCGACGAAGATGCGCCCGATGGCGAGCGGACAGGGCGGCTGCGCTCGATTTGATGCTCGGGATGGACGAGGTGGACCGTGGCGGTTCTTCTGGGCACCTTCTTGCGGTGCGAGGAGCGCGGTGGCCGCGGCATCAACGACGACATGACGACGGCCGAGCTCGGGTGGCTCGTGCGAGAGGGATAAGGGAGGAGTGGATCTGGGGAAGGGGGTGTAGCGAGAGGGGGAGAGAGGATGAGGGGGGTGCAAGGGCAAGTGGGGAGGCGAGAGGGACGAGGTGTCGCCTTTATCCCCTCGCCGACGGGGACGGCGAGACGGTCCGGTGGGGACGAGCGGGCGCGGGTGCGGTCGGTCGAGCAGTAGGAGGAGGAGGAGGGAGGAGACCGAGAGCTGGGCTGGGCCGGCTGGTGCGCGGCCTGGTTGGGCCAGGTGGTTGGGTGGGCTAAGGCCCAGGAAGAGGGGGTGCGTCCCTTTTCTGTTTATCTTTTTCATTTACCCTTTTTTATAGTTTTCTGTTTTGTAATTAATTTAGATAGCAAATGACTTTCATGTAATATGAAACTTGACCATAAATCACATTGCAGTTTTAGTCATTGCCACAAAAGTTTGGGGAGGGACTTAAAATAGTTTGGAATTGTTTAATAATTAAAAAGCACTTAATAATTATTTTTAGCCAAAGTTATAATCACAAAAGGGGATTTAAGTACTTTACAAAGTGTTGGGTCACCACCATAACTAGTTATGGAACATTTGCCACACTTTGAACATTTTCTTTTTCGTGTTTGAGAAATTTGAATTCTGGCTTTATTTGAATTTGAGTTCGAACTAAGATTTGGATCAAGCGAGGATTAGCAACAGTAATATGATGACAAGGCACCATTAGCAAAGGATTACTGTAGCTTGACACTGGGGGTGTTACAAATCTCCTCCACTACAAGAAATCTCGTCCCGAGATTTAAGTGGGGAAGTAAAGAGTAACTTCGGGTGTACTGACCCTTATAGGGTTAATTGTCTGGTGAACAATGCAGGGAATGTGACAGAAGTATCTCTCGAGTTGAAATTTAATAAAACATCGAGAGCAAAGTATGAAGGTACCATGAGAAGTTTTAACGGGCAGAAATCATTCGATACCTAATCAAAAGGTGAAAGGGGTTCAAAGCAACAACAACAAAAGTTATTGCGCCTGATACTAGAATAGATCACTAGGAAGGTGGCTCATGAATTAGGTACGAAGGCAAGTGAAAAAGGATACTTCGGAATCAAGGATGTACAGGAGTCAGGTTTTGATCCTGTGGAACTGTGGGTTATTGGCCCACCATGTGGTTCAAAAGTAGGAAGGACGCCGACATATTGCATGGTCATGGTAGCAAGGCATGGCAGAGGATAGCTTGTCAGTTATGTTGGCAACAACGTTGGTACCAAGGGCGAGGGACAAAGAGAACCATTTTCCTGCTCGTTGAAACGAGGTGGACCAATAGGCAAAGTTCTCGTCCATCGGGGGTTACCAGGATGTCGTCAGCAATAGTAACAGGTTCACACTGACGGAGTTGTAAACCGAGGTGTTTCCATAAGTAGGGAATTATTTCTGCTTATAACATATATAGATCACAAGAAAGGTTAAGCAAACCAATGGAGAGGAAAATGTGTTTATACACAAGATTTAGGAGTGTAACTTTTCCCAAGGAAAAGTAGAGCATGATATACATGTTAGATCAACAAGTACATCACCATTTGGATAAAGGGGCAAGGGAATTCATGATGTTATACATACAACGGTGTTTGGATAATAGAGCAAGAACATTTGGCAATGCACTTCCAATGTTCTTGTTGTTGTTCGGCGTACCACATTCATGCTTCGAGGTAACATTAACATGGTGTTTCAAGCAAGATTGAATCTGCAGGTCACAAGAAGTACAAAGGAACAATTCCAAGAATGTCAAGGAACGTAAGATATAACCAAAACACGACCAAGTCTGTATTGGCAGGAAGTCAAGGATGGTGTCGATGACAATCACGAATCATCGATGGGCAAGGATGGTATTTCTCCTCAAGAATTTGATTGATATCTTAGAGCAAGGCAGTATATTGATGGTGATCACGACCAAATTTTGTCGAGAGGCTCTATGAAGATGCCATCAAGCAGCAATGACATCAAGCAAAAGGAATGATGAAGCAAAGGCTATTGAAACCACGGGTAGGACACAAACTCGAAATCAAGTTTGCTGTTCAAGGAAAAGTGATATGACGAGGAAGATCGACGCAAGATTAGCTCACTGTCGAAATTTGTGCGCTGGGAAGGTCCAGGTAGCACAGTTAAAATCGGCACGATAATGACATAGCCGCGCAGGCTAGGAATGACTTGAAGAATTATTAAACTCGTAAGCAACAAAAATTACTTAGAGTTAATGAATCAGAGTGCGGAATTGATTCACTTATCGGTGTCCTTGAGGGGTTCTAACAACTCAGAACCCGTTGGAAAAATGGAATCGGCAAGAATATTAGTTGATGAAGAACTCATAAGAAGTTAAGTAGTTCCTTGTCATTCTCGAGATACCACAGGGGTAATATTCGATGACAGACCAGAGTAGAGGTTGGACGGGGGTATGGCTCTGCAGAGGACAAGTGCTTAAACTTGCACGAGAAATGGTATTTAAAGGAGAACATGGTCGGAACCACGATTGCAAAAGGATCAATACACAGATACTAGACGATATCATATCAAGGAAATAGTTATTATTACAAGAAGCTTCTAAGATAGGATCTACATCGTGTCCATGGGCATGAACACAAAGTTCAAGGTCGACTCCCACTTCTCCAATGCATAACCTTTCATTCACTTCTCGCATTCGATAAAGGCATTAGTGTTGAAAGTTTTACCTGGTGAAATACCAGATGAGTATGGCCCGTGAAATCTTTCGGGCTCACATAGATTAGGTAAGGCATTGGTTCAACCCATCGAGGCATCTTAGGAACATATACCACAAATATTTTTGGAGTAATTATCACAAGCTCGAAAGTAGAACATGGTTCAAGCAGAGGATACAATTTACCAAAGGCATCATGTATCCGAGGAAAAGCTCACAAGCTTATTTAATATGAAGGACATTGTCAGATAAAATCCGACAAAAGGGTCTGGTGGTCCACAAGGGATCTGATGTGAGCATCAGTACTCAACCAGAGGAAGAAAGAATGCCAGGAGATCAGATTATAGAAACAACTGACTAACTCAAAGCTCAATGCAAAGGAATTATAATTTCAAATTCAAGGGATCAGAAGCAATGCTCTGATTAGGGATGGATAAGTTGAATAGCCTTAGGTGTACAATCAATGGCAAATTTGATTGGTCAAGATCCAGCTCATGTTAAAAATGATGTCTGAGCCGGAAGGATGAATTCTAGGATCTGATTGAGGATTGTGAGCATTCGCAACATATTGAATCAATGGAACAAAAAGATAATGCCAAAGGGTGCCAATAAGATTTCGAGACTTATGGGATTAATCATAATGCTAGTAAGCATGAATTTCAAGAGCAATAGGCTCCTGAGGATTTTCGGAAGATCGAATAGTATTTTGAAGACTATTGTGAAATACATGAATCAACTGGGGACGAGTCGATACTCGGTAGGTGCGAGTAATTATCCGTATGGGTATTTCTGCGGCAAGGAACTACAAGGCAGTGGTACAAGGGATTCTTAAAAAGCCGGAGAGCAATTCGATGTATCTGGTAATAACAAGAGAAACTCAGAGTAATTGTATGAACAACAAGTGTATGTTGTTATCCATATGGATATATCGGTAGTAGGGAATTGAAAAGGCAGAGGGCACAAGGGTCTCGGGAATGATCGAAGAGTATCTTCAACATCTTCTGGTGCAGTCGGCGACCATCTGTGATAAAGGGCTCTCCGGGAGAAAGTATTTATGAGAGCCTACAGTTAGTCTTTATAGCAAAATCATTTAACCCGAATAGGAGAGAGATCAGAGTCCCAGAGTATAGACAAGGAGTAAAAGATCCTAATACCACCCAATGGCGACGTGGGCCCGTAAGACACACAGCCATGTTAGTAAAAGTTTTGTAATGTCTAGACTTGACTTCGGCCAAGGAGTTGGAAAGGGGGATTCCTACAGGCAGTTGGCTCTGATACCAACTTGTGACGCCCCCGATTTGACCGTACACTAATCATGCACGCAAATGTGTACGATCAAGATCAGGGACTCACGGGAAGATATCACAACACAACTCTACAACATAAATAAGTCATACAAGCATCATAATACAAGCCAGGGGCCTCGAGGGCTCGAATACAAGTGCTCGATCATAGACGAGTCAGCGGAAGCA
Source organism: Aegilops tauschii subsp. strangulata (assembly GCF_002575655.3). Classification (NCBI taxonomy): domain Eukaryota; kingdom Viridiplantae; phylum Streptophyta; class Magnoliopsida; order Poales; family Poaceae; genus Aegilops; species Aegilops tauschii. Next base: position 70,992,630 of record NC_053039.3, on the reverse strand, counting down.
ACAATATCTGAGTACAGACATAAGTTAAACAAGTTTGCCTTAAGAAGGCTAGCACAAAAGTAGCAACGATCGAAAAGGCAAGGCCTCCTGCCTAGGATCCTCCTAACTACTCCTCGAAGCCGAACTCCACGTAAAATCATCCTCGGGATCTCTAGCTCCTGGACTCCAGCATCTGGTTGCGACAATCAGGTATAGAAAGGGGAAAAGAGGGAGAAAAGCAACCGTGAGTACTCATCCAAAGTACTCGCAAGCAAGGAGCTACACTACATATGCATGGGTATATGTGTAAAGGGTCATATCGGTGGACTGAACTGCAGAATGCCAGAATAAGAGGGGGATAGATAATCCTGTCGAAGACTACGCTTCTGGCAGCCTCCATCTTGCAGCATGTAGAAGAGAGTAGATTGAAGTCCTCCAAGTAGCATCGTATAGCATAATCCTACCCGACGATCCCCTCCTCGTCGCCCTGTTAGAGAGCGATCACCGGGTTATATCTGGCACTTGGAAGGGTGTGTTTTATTAAGTATCCAGTTCTAGTTGTCATAAGGTCAAGGTACAACTCTGGGTCGTCCTTTTACCGAGGGACACGGCTATTCGAATAGATAAACTTCCCTGCAGGGGTGCACCACATAACCCAACACGCTCGATCCCATTTGGCCGGACACACTTTTCTGGGTCATGCCTGGCCTCGGAAGATCAACACGTTGCAGCCCCACCTAGGCTCAACAGAGAGGTCAGCACGCCGGTCTAAACCCTATGCGCGCAGGGGTCTGGGCTCATCGCCCATTGCACACCTGCACGTTGCGTACGAGGCCGGAAGCAGACCTAGCCCCCTTAATACAAGCGCGAGCTTACGGTCCAATGCGGCGCGCGCCACTCAGTCGCTGACGTCAAAAAGAGCTTCGGCTGATACCACGACGCCGGGATACCTATAACTACTCCCGCGTAGATGGTTAGTGCGTATAGACCAAATGGCCAGACTCAGATCAAATACCAAGAACTCGTTAAGCGTGTTATGTTGAAGTAACCGCGGACGCCATCCAGGGCCAGGCCCACCTCTCACCTAGGCGGTCTCAACCTGACCTGTCGCTCCGCCACAAAGTAACAGTCGGGGGCCGTCAGGAACCCAGGCCCACCTCTACCGGGATGGAGCCACCTATCCTTTCAGCCCCCTCATCAGAATCACTTGCGGGTACTCAACGAGCCGACCCGACTTTAGTCACCACATGTGTCATGTATATAAAGTATATAGTATATACCCGTGATCACCTCCTGCAGTGATCACGGCCCAGTAGTAGCATGGCAGACGAACAAGAATGTAGGGCCACTGATGGAATAAACTAGCATCCTATTCTAAGCAGTAGGATAGCAGGTAAGGGTAACAACTGCAGCAACAATGAGAGGCTATGCAACAGAATAGGGTTAACCGAAAGCAGTAACATGCTACACTACTCTAATGCAAGCAGTATAGAGAAGAATAGGCGATATCTAGTGATCAAGGGGGGGCTTGCCTGGTTGTTCTGGCAAGGAGGGGTCGTCAACACCGTAGTCGTACTGGGTAGCAGCGGCGTCGGTCTCGAGGTCTACCGGAGAAGAAGAGGGGGGGAAGAAATAGTAAATACGGAGCACTCAAAGACATCACAAATCATAACATGGCAATAAGCGATGCTAGGGGTGCCCAATCGCGGTAGTAGGCGATACCGGCGAAGGGGGGAAACATCCGGGAAAGTTTTCCCGAAGTTTGGCATTTTTGGACAGATGAAACGGAGGGGGACAGTTGCAGGTTTGCTATGCGTGGGACGCGTGGCAGATGAACGGACCGCGTATCCGGATTCGTCTCATCGTTCTGAGCAACTTTCATGTATAAAACTTTTTCATCCGAGTTACAGATTATTTTATATGATTTTTCAAAGTTTTAAATGAATTTCTAAAATTTCAGGAATTATTATTAATTCGAAAATACACCTAAGTAATGCTAGATGCACCCGGTCCAGTGTGCCCAGCAGTGTATTAGAAGCTGACAAGTGGGGTCGGGGGGGTCCAGTCAGCGGTTTAGTCAGCATGTTGACCAGTCAAAGGTGACTGGTCAACAAGGTCAAGGGGACCCACATGTAAGTGTCAGGTGTGCTAAAAAATAGCTAGACTAAATTACACTAGAGGGGGCTACACGTCATAGGCTAACATATAACCTAACAATTACTAACCTAAATCTAGATTAGCCTAAACTAATTGAACATGGCCGGCCACACATATAGAACACACACGCAGCACACTCAGCCATGGCCTTGCCATGGCCAGCCGCATGCAGCAGCATAGCAACGCAACAGTAGGTTTGAGCAGCAGCAGGGTTGAGCAGTAGCCGTATGCAACGATAGCAGCAGAACGCAGCACAACACGCGAGTGGCCGAGCGGCAGTGGGCGTGCGCGCGTGGCCAGGAGGGGTGCGGTCCTAGCCAGAGGCATGCGGCCAAGCGCGGGGGCACGCGCACGACCGCGAGGGCGGGGGTGCACAGTGCACGGCCAAGGCATGACCACCGGCGACGGGGGCGACCACGGGGAACACGGGATGCGGGCACAGCGAGCGCGGCGCCAGGGGCGAGGCAGGGGCATGGCCCAAACGTGCGGCAGAAGAAAGCAGGCGTGGCCATGGGTAGGAGCAGCACGTACGGGTACGTGTACACGGAAGCTCAGACGAGTTCGGGGACGGCGGCTACGACAACAAAATCGAGAGGGGGAGAGGGGGTTTTGGAAGAGGAGCTCACAACGGTTCCAATGGAGTCGACGGGGAGGCCGGAGGTGGACCGGAGCCGTGGTAAACGACACCGGTCGCCGGCGATGTACGCGACGAAGATGCGCCCGATGGCGAGCGGACAGGGCGGCTGCGCTCGATTTGATGCTCGGGATGGACGAGGTGGACCGTGGCGGTTCTTCTGGGCACCTTCTTGCGGTGCGAGGAGCGCGGTGGCCGCGGCATCGACGACGACATGATGACGGCCGAGCTCGGGCGGCTCGTGCGAGAGGGATAAGGGAGGAGTGGATCTGGGGAAGGGGTGTAGCGAGAGGGGGAGAGAGGATGAGGGGGGTGCAAGGGCAAGTGGGGAGGCGAGAGGGACGAGGCGTCGCCTTTATCCCCTCGCCGACGGGGACGGCGAGATGGTCCGGTGGGGACGAGCGGGCTGGGGTGCGGTCGGTCGAGCAGTAGGAGGAGGAGGAGGGAGGAGACCGAGAGCTGGGCTGGGCCGGCTAGTGCGCGGCCTGGTTGGGCCAGGTGGTTGGGTGGGCTAAGGCCCAAGAAGAGGGGGTGCGTCCCTTTTCTGTTTATCTTTTTCATTTACCGTTTTTTATAGTTTTCTGTTTTGTAATTATTTTAGATAGCAAATGACTTTCATGTAATATGAAACTTGACCATAAATCACATTGCAGTTTTAGTCATTGCCACGAAAGTTTGGGGAGGGATTTAAAATAGTTTGAAATTGTTTAATAATTAAAAAGCACTTAATAATTATTTTTAGCCAAAGTTATAATCACAAAAGGGGATTTAAGTACTTTACAAAGTGTTGGGTCACCGCCATAACTAGTTATGGAACATTTGCCACACTTTGAACATTTTCTTTTTCGTGTTTGAGAACTTTGAATTCTGGCTTTATTTTAATTTGAGTTCGAACTAAAATTTGGATCAAGCGAGGATTAGCAACAGTAATATGATGACAAGGCACCATTAGCAAAGGATTACTGTAGCTTGACACTGGGGGTGTTACACATGCCTTATATAGAAGAATGGTGCTTCAATTATAAAACATGCTACAGCAGAGATGGAATAGGTACTGAAGAATAGAAAGGCATGACATATTGACATGTATTCCCTCCATCCGGAAATAAATAGTTGGGTCTAGGCGTATTTCAGTTCTAGATACATCCAGTTTTATCCATTTCTGCGACATGTAATCCGGACGGAGGGAGTATGATGTAAGAGCTAGGGATACGATAGGACAACACAGTAAAAAAACACTGAAACCCCACTACAGAACCAAAGTAATCAAACCCACTGGTATGAGATAGTACACTCATGCAGCTCAGGATGCAAAACTACCAGGAAGTTTGCCTTACAAAAATCAACATTGTGGCCTTTAATCATACATTTTGCTACAACTAAATTTCGATCAGATAAAGGTTGGATTCACGCCGATTAACAAAATACATGCTGATGTAAAAATATAGTGATATACAACAGGTACTTACATCTGCATTGGAGCACAGAGAATTCCTGCAAGAGTCTTTCCTCACAGACGATACCAGTGCAGAAATTCTTCTATCTGTTAAGCTTATTTTCTAAAAGAGAGATGGGTAAGAAACATGTAGAAAATATGATTAGCATGCTATAAAATTTCATGATGCAAGGATACACACACGCTTCTTAGAATGGAGTTGACATATTTTTGCTGGACTGGAGCGGACTAGTTCTTTGGCCACTAGAATCTGCTTATTATCAGTAGGCGTTGGGTTTCTCTGTGCTGGAGCAGTATCTATAAAAACTGGAGTTGGTTTATTATCACCTGGCGTTTGGATCTTTTGCAAAGACCTGGTTTGTAACCCTTCAGATTCTAACATAGTCGTCTTCCCCTTGCATGCCTTGTATAGAAGAATGGTGCTTCAATTATAAAACATGCTACAGCAGAGAGATGGAATAGGTACTGAAGAATAGAAAGGCATGACATATTGACATGTATTCCCTCCATCCGGAAAAATGGATGGGTCTAGGCGTATTTCAGTTCTAGATACATCCTTTTTTATCCATTTCGGCAACATGTAATCCGGACGGAGGGAGTATGGTGTAAGAGCTAGGGATACGACAGGACAATATAGTAAAAAAACATTAGTTGAATGTAAAACTATATGCTAGCGGAATACGTACAGAAAAAACTAAGGCAACATACACGTGTATGATTGGGAAACTAAGATGGCATTTCAACAGAGCATAGAACAACACTTCAATGTAAAAAAACATGGTATGGTAGACAGATGAAGTACATACTGATGAATAACAATGCATAAGATATTCAGAAGCATGATGTCCAAATTAAGAAGATGGCATTGCGATAGAGTAGAATGACAGTACTTGAATTTTAAAACATGTTATCATTAATGGAATAGGTACTGAAAAACAGGAAGGCATGACATATTTACATGCATGATCAGCATGCTAAGCACATGGCATTGCAACAGAGTAGATACACTTAAGGACATTATATGCATGTTGTACCCATATAACGGGCCAAGTTAGAGCAAGGACCTTGTGGGGTAAAGAGGATTCAACATCTTTCTGCAAGTCTTCTGAAGAACTACCTTTACATGTTCCATCATATTGGGTATCATTGACATCAAGTTTATTGGCCTTTACATTGCTCCGTGAGGTTCTTGTGGATATATCAGTGTGTGCAATTATATCTGACATGCATGGAAGACAACTAGTAGTTAGATTTATGTAATGAGTGCCTGTAGGAGAGGACATAAATAGTAGGACTGGGGTTAACTAGCAGCAACAGGTCTCAAAAACTAAAGGGAGAACACAGATGAAAGCTATAGAATATGTATCATTTGGACTCGAGATTAACTAGATGGCACACAAAAGTATTAAAGAACAACATAGGTAATACTAGAAGTGGTATAATACTATAATCACCAGCCTATGGGATAGCATTGGCTGATGGATGATAACTATGGAACAACGTTACCTAAATAACAAGTATCTTAGCTGAACTATGGAACAACGTTAACTCCTGAACAAGACCCGTAAGAGATTAGCATGAATATACAGTGAAATGTGATAATCTATTTTCCATGCTTAGATGAATAATAAAGCCATAAATGTTGCACACAAGTAAGTTGAGGGTACAACCTATCTGGCCGCCATCCATAGGAGTGAGCATCATGTGCTGACTTGTCAATGGCCCTGCAGTTGTTGTGGCTGTCCATGTCGGGCACGCGCATTCGATGCAGGGAGCTCTTGACTGGGGACTATAGCTCCCTTCTGGTGTATGCTTCCCTTGTTGGAGCAGCTGCGGTGAGTCGGAAGACGGTGTGTCTAAAGATGCAGATAACGCATAACGTTAAGAACGACACATCTCTTTGATTTGAAGAAATACTCCAAGAGATCAACAGCAAGGTACGAGAGTGGTCACACGTCTGTTGACTGAAGACTAAATTGGGGTCACACAATTTTATTTTATTTTGGTACTGTCCGATCTACGCTGGATGGCTTGATGGCCGTCTTGTGCCTCCCGGTTGACACTGATAGGAATCTTCCCGAAGAGCCAGCGACCAACGGCAGAGCAGCCTGCCTCCGCCGTCCGTGGCCCCGGCCAAAACCCCGCTCCCCGCCCCACCGCACTGCCGTGGTTGCGCCGCCCCCGGGCCAATCCACAAAGACTCCCGTCATCCAGATCCGGCGGAGGTAGTACCTTCAACCCACGCAACTCTAAGATAGCCATCTAAGCGCTGCATCCGCGGCGAACTTGCGGCCCCGGACCCTTACGTTAGACACCAGCCAACCGGCAGCCTAGGAGCTCCGCCGCCTCGAGGGGTGCTGCTTCCCATTGGGAATCGATTGGCCCAGAATAAAAATTCAGACAACTGACGCCTAAATAAAGTGATTTGAGATGAGGGTGCGACCTATGTGGCAGCATGGTGAAGTAGGCAGGTCCACCTGCCGAGTCGGTGAGGCCGGCGCGGTTGCGGTGGCGTCCGGCGGCAGGGAAACAGCGATGTCGCGACGGTCGACAGCTACGAGGAAGCAGCGCCGGGACTCTGGACGGATCCAAAGTTGGAGCCGCTCCGGTGTCGTGAACAACAGCGGGGGTGAATCGGCTTCGGTATGGTTCACGCGGCCGTCATCGAGGCAGCTCCAGCAGCACGGAGTAAGAGGCACACGGCCCAGTGCACGACGGCAAATGGACAGCGTCTCCGGCATTAGGGAGGAGGGCGGCTGTGAAATTGGTGCGGTGGGGGGCGCCATGGAGGAGGGGCTGAGGTTTCGCGGCTCGGGAGAAGGGAGCTTCCGAGGAGAAGGTGATTTGGCGCCCACGAGGTATGAATGTGGGGGGGGGGATTGGGAGGGGAGTGGAACCATGTTTTACGGACGCATTTGTCTGAAATGTGAGGGGGAGTTACAGTTCTACCCCTGCCTTTAGGCTTCTCGGATTGGGTCTGTGTACTGAGGGTCGGGGATAGTAGAGTAACTTTGCTTCTCCCCAAATAGTGGGCGGGAGCGATTTCGGGCGAGGAGGGCGTGTTTTGAAATATAGTGGGCGCGAGCGATTTCGGGCGAGGAGAGCATGTTTTGAAATAGTGGGCGCAAGCTATTTCGGGCGAGGAGAGCATGTTTTGCCGACCATGGTTTATGAATTATTCGGCACATGTCATTTCGGCCGATGAGAAGGCGCGCTTGGATGAAGTTACGAACCTACCCTCGATGTACAACGGGCCAATTAATGTGTGTCGCACATAGGACGGTAATTTCGTGTCTCCCATTTATTTGCTCGGCCGAATTCCACCGAGCAGAGGATGTTTAACGGTTCGTTCAAAATTTGGGAGAATGAGCATCCACGTCTACCTTACCAAGTCGATTCGAATCAAATTTTGAAATATTAGCTTGCCACTTCTTTTTTAGATGGAGAGATGATGCTCGGGAGTAATGTGTTTTTGCATGCTCGCTGCTAGCGATTTACTATATGACAAATAGTTGACCCACTCAAAAACCGGAATCAATCCCAAAATGAAATATCTCGATTCAATGAAATAGCTTGTTCACCAGGTCAAAATAGTGAACTAAATCCAAAATTGAACACCTCAATCGAGTAGCATGTTGTACAATATTATAGTACTCCATAAACATGTTGAAAGTCAAATTAATGAACTTGTTTGATATACGCATATATCCGTTCATGTGTGGATTGCAGACAACATGTTCTCCAATTTAAATATTTGAATGCAAGTTTATATCGAAACATGGTTTATATCAGTCTTTGATGCATAAAACGCGACCTGCCCCTCTCCCGGACTCCTACTCTCTCTCTCTCTCTCTCTCTCTCTCTCTCTCTCTCTCTCTCTCTCTCTCTCTCTCTCTCTCTCTCTCTCTCTCTCTCGCCGACAATCTTCAATTCTATCGCACGCATCCAACACACAAACCTTGTTGGTCCCTCTCGCTTTCTCTCCATCTCTCTCTCTCTTTGTGTGTGTGTGGGGGGGGTCTTTCTAGTTCGCATGCATATATACTCCATCTATAGGTCTCTCTCGCACACTATGTATGATTCTCTAGTCCAAGCTAGATATCTTGGGTGCACTCATCGTACGCACACAAATTCCTTGGCTCGTTACCCGTAACTCTCTCACGCACCACTCTGTCGCCTCGGAGCTCTTCCCCCTCTCTCTCAAACTGTCCATCTACCTGGGTCACACATACACATGCATATCTCACTCGCACTCGATAGGCCCATCTAAAACTCTATCTCTCTCCCTCGTTCTCTCTCCTTCTCACACGCACACACACACAATCTCATGCCTAGCTAGCCAAGTATGATGGTCTCTCACTCAATTGTAGGCACATGCAGTCCCCCCTATATGTATATGACTAGCTAATCTTAGTCTCCATCACAAACATGTGCATGGTCTATCTCGATTTCTCTCTCTCTCTCTCTCTCTCTCTCTCTCTCTCTCTCTCTCTCTCTCTCTCTCTCTCTCTCTCTCTCTCGCCGACAATCTTCAATTCTATCGCACGCATCCAACACACAAACCTTGTTGGTCCCTCTCGCTTTCTCTCCATCTCTCTCTCTCTCTTTGTGTGTGTGTGGGGGGGGGGTCTTTCTAGTTCGCATGCATATATACTCCATCTATAGGTCTCTCTCGCACACTATGTATGATTCTCTAGTCCAAGCTAGATATCTTGGGTGCACTCATCGTACGCACACAAATTCATTGGCTCGTTGCCCGTAACTCTCTAACGCACCACTCTGTCGTCTCGGAGCTCTTCCCCCTCTCTCTCAAACTGTCCATCTACCTGGGTCACACATACACATGCATATCTCACTCGCACTCGATAGGCCCATCTAAAACTCTATCTCTCTCCCTCGTTCTCTCTCCATCTCACACGCACGCACACACAATCTCATGCCTAGCTAGCCAAGTATGATGGTCTCTCACTCAATTGTAGGCACACGCAGTCCCCCCATATGCATATGACTAGCTAATCTTAGTCTCCATCACAAACATGTGCATGGTCTATCTCGATTTCTCTCGGGGCATCTTTCTATCGTGCACGCACCTCCGTCGATCTCCCACCCATATAGTCCCCTCACGATCTTGAGGGGGTCTCTCTATCACAAACACACCCTCTCACCCTCCCCATGCGTCCATGTTCTCCATGTGTCCCTCTCAACCTTTGTTCCTTGTTGGCCAGACCTCTATTGGACATGTGCTATAGGGGTGTCTCTCTCCGTTGCAAAAAATCACACACTAGCTATCTTCGTGTATCTCCTCGCCTCGCTTTTCTATCACGGAGATGCATGCGTGATATGTTCTCCTAAGAAATGAAAAAACACACACTCTCTCTAATTTATCGTTTGTTGTCACTTTCTCTTTCACACACATACTCTTTTTGCACACTTACTCATTCTCCTTCACACGCACTTGATCTCTCTCGACTTAGGCACTCTCCTCGGTCCATAGCATATTGATTTATTGAAAAGTCAAACATCACAAAGTTTGACCATGTACATGGAGAAAAACAATTACATCTAGAACGACAAACATATACCATTAGATTCACCATGAGATGTAGTTTCGTATGATGTATCTTTGGTATTGAAGATATAAATAACATTTGTGTAAACCTGATCAAAGTTTCCAAAGTTTGACTTCGAAAAAAATTACATGCACTGCATTATCGAGCGGATGGAATATCTCTTTCCCCCTCTCAGCTATCTGACGCACCACTCAGCCTTATCGGGGCTCCTCAATCTCTCTCAAACTTTATATCTCCCTGTTTCACACATACACATGTCTCGCTCGCGCTATACATATAGACCCATCCAACACTCTCCGCCCTTGTTCTCTCTCTATGTGACACGCACCCCCCTAATAAGTACCATAATCCCTCACTCCATCATAGGCGCAAGCACTCCCGCCCACCCCCCTAAGTATGATTATCTCTCACTAGCCATCAGGAACACACGTATTGTCTCCTTCCATCCATACGTCTATCTCGATATCTCTCGGGGTATCTTCTATCGCGCACACACTTTGTCACTCGATCTCCCACCCATGTAGTCCCATCACGATCTCCAGGGTATCTCTCTATGACAAACATACACTCTCTCCTCCCCATGTCTGCATTTTCTCCGTACGTCTCTCTCGACCTCTCTCCCTTGTTTGTCAGACCCCTCTTGGCCATGTGCTAGGGGTCTTGCTCTCTCGGTTGCAAACAACCACACACTATCTCCTCACCTTGCTTCCGTTGTCGAAGATGCATGTGTGATATGTTTGCATAAGACACAAACGTTTTTTCTCGACTTTTATCGAGTGTTGTCCATGTCTCTTTCACACACGCACACACACTTTTTAACTCACTCTTTCTACTTCACTCTCTCTCTCTATAGTTAGGGGCTCTCTCACGTCCATAAGCATATGGATGTTTTGAAAAGTCAAACCTCAGAAAAGTTTGACCAGGTATATGTGGAGAAAAACATTTACATCTGGAACGATCATTAGATTCATCACAACATGTACTTACTTCATACTATCATTTATCTTTGGTATTGTAGATATAAGTAATTTATTTATAAACTTGGTCAAAGTTTCAAAAGTTTGACTTTTAGAAAAATGTTGGAACTACATTATCGAACGGAGGGAGTAGCTCTTTCTCTCTCTGCTATCTCTCATGGGCCTCCCCTCTCACACGAACACTCTATACCGACGGATTCTACGCTCATTGTGTCAGCATATAGCTCTGTATATTGTTTAGTTGACCGGTCAACCAGTCCACATGCTGCCTTGTCAGCTCGTGTTCTGTATCTTCGTGTGCTGGCCCATGTGGCAGTGGGTGAAAATAAGTAAACTAGAGGCCCATATGACACGCCGTGAAGTAAACAAAGTTGAAACCACTCGGGGTAGCACCCCGCACGCTAGTAAATTGAGGGCGCATTGAGGACACACTTCTTCCGCGTGGAGGACGCACTCGCGCACAATTCACCACTGCGCGGCGGCATGCACAGAAGGACGCACTCGCGCACACCCAGCACACAACACACACCAGCACATGTGTACACCGGCGTCGCCGCCGGTTGAGATGGACGGCAAGGCAGCCAACAAGCGGAGGCGGCTCGAGCCAAAACCGCATCCGGCGAGCCTGGACTTCATCAGCAGCCTCCCCGATGACATGCTGCTCGTCATCATCGGCCTCCTCCCCACCAAATCTGCCGTGCGGACCGCCCTGCTCTCCCGGCTGTGGCACCCCCTCTGGCGCCACATCCCCCTCAACCTCATCGTCGACAGCTGCCTCTGTGACGGGGACTGCAAACGCATGGCCGCAGTCTCCAAGATCCTTTCATCGCACCCTGGGCCAGCCAGACGCCTTAACATTCGCATGTTCTGTACCAACTGCAAGGTCCAACCCAAGTTCGATGAGTGGTTCTTATCCCCCGCCCTAGATCAGCTCGAGGAGCTCAGCTTTGAAGCTAGACGATGTCGCTCTCTGCCGCCATCCGCGCTCCGCCTCGCGCCAATGCTGCGCCGTGCCAGCTTCAGCTCCTGCTATCTTCCCCAGATTAATGCCGCGCCCGCCCTTCTTCTCCCTCAACTCAAGCAGCTCGACCTCTTCGACGTTGTCATCTCGAAGAAGGCTATGGAGCACCTGCTCCGCAGCTGTACTGCGCTCGAGTACCTTCGTCTTGAGCAGATCCACGGGTTCATTAGCCTCCACATCGCCTGGACGAATCTCCGATGGATTTATGTGTCATGCTGGCCCCGCAACAAGACATCAATTGGGAAGAGATCACTCCAGCTGTTCCACGTTATGGTCATTGAGAATGCGCCTTTCCTTGAGAGATTGCTTGTATCGGATCTAGAAGGTCCAACAAAAATTAGGGTCATTGACGCGCCGAAATTGACAGCGTTGGTGCACTCGTCTGCCAAATTCTCCGAACTCTTTATTAGATCCATAATCGTTCAGGTACATCACTCATCTTCTTCTCCGTCTTCTTGAAATTCACATTTTTAAATTTCTTCTTGATGTATTTATGACCGTCTTCCAGAAAATGATTCCCACAAGCTTGACCCAGTCTATGTGCACAGTGAAGATCTTGGCAATAAAATCTGTCGGCCCCAATCTGGATCAAGTTGTTGGATTCCTTACATGCTTTCCGTGCACGGAGAAGCTACTCATCGAGGTGAAACTTCTTTCCTATTAGTAAACGGTAATCACAACGTAGCTCAATTTTTTCGTAATCTTCCCAAATTACAATGACAAGTGTAGTGTTCAAAACTGCATCTACGCACTGCACCGAAAGAAATGTTTTTTGTATTTTTTTCTCACGTGATCACCTGCATCGTTTGTTTCTTGTACTACTATAGTAGCGTAGGCTAGTCATAGTGGAAAGTAACTTAGACTACTCCAGTAACTCTATGGTTACCCTAAGAGCATGTACTACCTCCGTCCTGGTTTACTCTTCCTATTTTGTAGTATCAAAATTTGACCATAGATTTAACTGACAAAATGTTAATGCATGTCACTAAGAACTATATCGTTGGATTCATATTTGAACATAATTTCAAATGGTGTAAGTTTTAGTGACATGCATTGGCATTTTCTTACATAAATATATGGTCAAAATTTTATACTAAATAAGAGGTAGTACAAAAGTGGGCTATAACGGCCCTCCACTATGTAGGCCAAAACACGTGCCAAATTCACTTGTGATGCATTTGGCATTGATGCCCCTCCATTGCTCACCTGGTGCCCCAATCTGGATCACCTACTTTGCTCTGGTACCAAATTAACTCACGCAATGAAAAAACACTTGCGTGGGAGAGAGAGAGAGGACCGAGGCAATAAAAAACACTTGTTTGGGAGAGTGAGAGGCTGGTGTAGTTGGTTTGATTGATTTGTTTATACATGTGGGTCTGTGTGCACAGCGGTGCCAACTCTCTCACATCGCGAGAGCGGTGCCAAAATCTTTTGATTTGACATCGATGCATATTATGTGGCATACTTTTGCGAAATATGGCATCGTCCACATAGTGGAAGGCAACAAATGCCCAAGCTCTTCACGTACTCCTAGGTAAATGAGAGCAAAGAGAAAGAGAAAGAGAGAGAGAGAGAGAGAGAGAGAGAGAGAGAGAGAGTGAAAAAATATCACTAGCCAGCCAACCCTATCGTATGAGCGAATGATATTGGTACCTCTTGATGACACGACAATCTTATACAGCCAGCTGCTCTAATATGTTCTCTTCTTTTGCAGATAAAAAAAGACCCGAAAGTGAAAAATGTGCTGCACTATAACAATCTCATCGAATGCCTTGATCTCCATCTTACAGAAATTGATTTGATCGACTACCGAGGTAGCACATCTGAGATTTAATTGGCCAGGTTCTTTGTTCTGGAGGCAAGTGTGCTCAAGGTAATGAGGTTTGGCGTTCCCTGGCGCAACAATGAATGGCGTGCTGATCACCGCAAGCGTCTAAGCCTAAATGACAAAGTCTCCGCAGAAGCTGAATTTGTTTTTGAAACATCAAGTGGCCAGATACTCGAAAACTTATTTGCCCATTAGTGACTTGTGAGGGCGGTGGATTTTAGTTTGTACGATAATGCTGCATCCACCTAAAGTAACGAAAGTTCTTACGTAAACTTCCTAGTAATTCCCTCTTCGTAGGTGCAGCATTACTCCTAACATTTGTAATATCAGTTTGAAACTTGTAATATTGCCGTGTCCTATTCCTGCGTTTTCAAAATCCTGCGAATCAAACAGGTCTTGAGTTGGTGATGATGTTGTGCCTGCCATCGTTCACCAATAGCTGTCGGATCTAGATCTGACGCATACAAACCAAACTTCTCCAGTTTTGCAAAAAGATGCCCGCACTTGTTCCCTATTTACAAACAACTCCTTGTCTCTCACAATTAGCCTTATCCCCTCCCCACCAAATCTAGAAGGCCATGGAAAAATCTGGCGCGATGGCCGCTGCCGACGCCGTCCACCCCCCAATCTTGGTGTTTCGTGCAATGCACGGGCATCTACGCATGGGAAATTATGTCGAACATGGCTAGTTGTAAGCAGGCTAGGTCTACAGCCATGATGATAGTGACTGCAGATGGTGAGGCTGACTATGGTATGCCGAACACGGCGCCTATACTCAGGTGTCATCTCCGGCGTAGGGTCTTGTCACTTCACTATGAGGAGCAGCACGTAATAATTTGACCAGCGGGTAGTACAGCGCTACTACATTGGTAGTACTACTACTAGTACTAGCACCACCGTCTGGATTTAGTAGTACTACCACGTCCATCTAGATTTAGTATTTGACTAGCAATATCTAGTAATGCATCTCATAAAAAATGTACTACTCCCTCTGTAAATAAATACATGATGTATTGTTTTATTCCTATCGGCGAGATAACTTAATGTATTTTTGCTACTTAATAGGATTACATGCAATGAACTAACCACTGCATGTGATGTTTGCTAGTCTCAAGTCATTGAAAGTATGCATGACCCACATCTCTCATTGGTTGATATGTCACAAAATAAGAAACGAGGAGGGAGTTAATGTACCATGCCTAAGTGTTTTGGGATTATTTGGTTTTTGTAAGGTGACTTACACGACATTTTTTGGTTACATGCATTAACGTTTTATTAGTTAAATCAAAGGTCAAAACTTGGCGCAAAATGCAAAGGGGACCAATAAACCAGTAAACATCAAAGTTCTCCCATTTGGCCCCAACTAGAGGTCCGGTGAGATGACTATACTGCACTGGCACGGAGGGGGAGGCAGCTTCATTGACTTACTGCACCTGCCTTTGAGTGTATGACACGTGGGCCCAACGGGTGGCTGGCCAACCTGTCATACAGCCAAAGGTAGGTGCGGTAGAGGGGCAAGGAGTAGATGGCCAACTAGCACGTGAATTCAACGCAGTGTGCACTTCTCATATAAAGGCTCCCGCTAGTCCAATCTACGAAATCCTACGCACCTACGCACCCAAGGGCAAGAGTGATCACTCCAATCGCAAGATCAATTGACTAGAAGCTAGACCCATGGAGGCGATGAGCGCGAGCATCAGCCGGCTGTGCCAGATGGTCCACGACGCCGGCCTGCGGCCCGACACCGAGGAACGTCTCCAGGTAGTGCTTGAGGCCGCCAGGGCGAGGGGCCGCTTGGACGACAGCTTCGTCTCCTTGTTCGACGAGGTCCTTGTCGGCTTCCTCGACAAGTTCACCGTCGTCAAGAAGCTCACTAATGACCTTGACGTACGCCTCCAGCCAACGCGCCCAGGCTCTGCAATGCCTGCCACCCTCAACGGCCTCTATGGTGACAACCTCTTCAACGCACTGGTGGCCCTGCGACTGCCCGCCGTCGCGCCAGAGAATGTCCACCTCGAGGTCGCGCTCGCCGCGCAGCGCCTGGCGCAGTAAGACACCATCGACATAATCACCCACGTCTACGCGCAAATCGTCCACAAGGACTACTACATGCAAGAGGAGGACGATAGGACGCTGGCCTTCTTGGACCGCAGGGCAACCTTGGACGGCATTGTTCAGAAGCACGTTGAGCTTGCCGCCAACGCCGCTGCTCCTCACACGTCGATTGGTGACCCGGTGCACTAGGGCATGAGGATGTCGCTGATGGATCCGTATGTATCTCTATCTTTCCGTCAAATCCATGTAGTAGTATATGGTACTACTAGTAATTATCTTACCTTTCGCATCAACTTCATAATTTTCATACGTACTCCATGCATGAGCCGCGCCAGAACCAAACTTCTCATTACTCTAGGGAAAATTGTTATTTCTATGTATCGGTCGCGCCATGGAGCAGAACCAAATTTTACAAGTTACAAGTTCAAAAGGAAAAGCCTGCCGTGTTCACGTCGCACCCCCACACGGTTGGTCCGGCACGCCGCTCAAGGGGGAATGCGTGTTGTGTTGCATTTTCACTTACAAGTGGGACCGCAGTTGAGCAAACCGACTGTCGGCAAACCCCCACCCCGCCCACCGCGCGATGGCTGAGAAAACAGGAGGGAGAAGAGATGGCTATGGCACGGACTCCAAGAAAATTGGTGTCGGATGGGACTTGTGTGGGTGGCGTGTGCCGTACTGCTAGACATGAATGCTAGTTATGGCCCATGCCACCCCACTATATCGAGGTGCTGGTTACGTAGAATAAATTTCCTGGAGTCCGTGCTCAGCCCTCCTCTATCTCTCTTCTCAGCCAGCCAGCAGACGCGCGGAGCCCATTGTCTGTTTGCTCATATGCGGTCCCACATGTCAGTGAAAATGCAAGAGGACCCACTAAACCTGCACATCTTTCACCTCGACGTGCTGGTGATGAAAAACAAATCCAATAAAGATCTTCGGTGGCTGCTTTTGGAGTTACTCAAGAGTAGTAGATTCTATTTATAGTTTAACCCAAGATGCACATCACGTGGCTTCAACTACCACTCTATTTTCTTGCATGACACGACCTGGATGCTGGATGTTCCACGTGTCGGCAAAAGGAGGAAGAACTCGACCAAGTCTTCGGTTGTGCTCTCGGATTAGACTAGTTGTGCTAACTTAAAATTTTATTGTGTAGAATGGATGCAAGTTTTGGTATTGGGAAGAAGAGTACAACAATATATTGATAGAGCCCAATTTAGTAGATGTTCTAGCACTTTTAGCTAGCATAGAGGCTAGAGATGAGACTAGTGCACTTGTTGATAGAATAGAGGCTAGACACGTCTACTTCTTTACACTCGAAGAAGAAAGAAGCACGCAAGATCGAGCCTCCGCAGATCAACAATGAATGCATCGAGAAGGCACTAATCTAACTTACAGGAGCAGTTATGGAAGTTGGATATCTTCTAAAATGTATTCTTGTGGTTCTTGTTTTCTTTGGTCTTGCTTTTCTAGTCAAAATTTTGGTGATGTATTTCCATGTACCAAAAAATCAATGATGAAAAAAGATATGTGTTTGCAAAGAAAAATGTACGTGGCCGGGATGCGTCCGCGCGTTCGGCGCACGGCCACCGCATCCGAGAAATGGCCCGGACATGACCCCATTACCCTACCCAAACGGACAGAATCCGGGCAAAACGGAGGTCCGTTTGGGGTCGTGCGTTGGAGTTGGCCTTACAAGTGGGACCGTAGTTGAGGAAACCGACTATCGGCAAACCCCCACCTCGCCCGCCGCGCGATGGCCGAGTTAGAGAAACGACGAGGTTGAAGAGATTGTTGTAGCACAGACTCCAAGAAATATGGTGTAAGATGGAAGTCGTGCTGGTGGCGTGTGCCGTACTCCTGGACGTGAATGCTTGTTCTGGCCCATGCCACCCTACTACTCCTACTACTTATAGTAGTAGTATCGAGGATTCGAGGTGCTGGTTACGTACAGCGAACACATTAACATATGGCCCACCTCACACTGTGGCCAAATTTCCTGGAGTCTGTGCTAGGTTAAAAAGTGTTCTTTGCGAGGATGGGTGGCTGGTCTCAAGTTTAAAACTTGTTGTATTACGTACGTAGACGTAGAGATAGTGCAACATGTGAAGCTAGTACAAATAGTGTACTATTGTTGATTGGCCTCATCCGATAACCTGTTGCAATGCACGTACAATTATGTATTCGAAAAATATTTTTTTGCCTCGTTGCAGCACCCACTCAGAGAAGGAACTCGAAAGCCATTCATAAATTTAGTAAGTTTATCACAGGCATATCATTTTATTACATACAACAGGTCATCAACCCACAACGACAACGAGGATACATTATAAATACTGAAGTTTTCATCACACAACAAATAACAAGCAATGAAATGAACTTCAACTCAACCAATCCTCGGCGTTGGAAACGCTTGCTTTGAACCACAAGCAATTCTCTGGGAAGAGCCAGCTACTGTCAATCTCGAGACCAACGCAGGACTAATCATCCAGGCTGAAACGGCCTACTATATCACGACCAGGGTAGGTAACCACCGCAATGTCCGATGTATAGATATAGTTGCTTCTCATAAATGGTAGTAACGTTGTGTCAACAGCAGTTGGATCGCCTTTCACCATCATTGGATAGTTTTATCCAAGGAAGAGCGAGTTTGCTCCGAGACTATCAATACTGTACCAGGGAGAAGGTGTTGGTGCTAGCACACTAGTATCCATCCCGAATACCATGCAATGGGTGTTGGAATAGGTCTGGAGAGTGCGACCATGGGAGACAACACCTGCTCCCTCAGTAGTAACATCAGCAGTGGGCTGTATACAGACAAGAAGGGTGATCCATCGGAATTAGTTGCTAGCCGCCAATGAGCATATGGGCCCTGCTCGTCCTCATGCTCGTGATCATCACCATCGTCATCTCCCCCTTGGTTATAAAAAAATTCAAGTATATGTGGTGGAATGTTCAAAGGACCTTGGAAACACAAGAAGAAGGTTAATTAGTAGAGAAGGGAAACTTGCTAACTCGCATGCATGTGGATGAAACAATTATAATTATGGTGGAAGACAAACGTACCGAAACTACGAGGATCCCATGCAAAAACAGTGCCATGAGTGGTGGCAGCAAACACAAGACCCTCGTATTGAATTGCATCACAGTACACATCCGTGTATAGAAACTGATTTTTGAGCAATATCCATCCAGCCGAACCACGAAGGACGGCAACAAGCTTGTCGAAGATAGCAACAACTTGATAGTTCTTGTAATTCCAAGAGCGGTTGGGAACTCGACAAATTGCTATCTTCCGTAGACGATAGTAACCATGATCGTATTTGAACGTACGTAGATCATCTGTGTGCTCAACCTCAGGGCACTCGAAGATTTTTGGAAGTGGAATCCGCTAACGAGTGTACACATTCACAAGTTCCCACTCGCAATTGTACCCAATATAAACAACCTAATCTCCATTTGCGCCAGCCCAGGCCTTGCCCTGAAGCGATGTCATCTTGACATCGCACCTATTGTTATCAAGCGGCATCAACTTGCACAAGGCGAGGCTGTTGGGGAACGTAGTAGAAATTCAAAATTTTCTACGCATCACCAAGATCAATCTATGGAGTTTACTAGCAACGAGAGGGAAGGAGTGCATCTACATACCCTTGTAGATCGCGAGCGGAAGCGTTCAAGAGAACGGGGTTGATGGAGTCGTACTCGTCGTGATCCAAATCACCGATGATCCTAGCGCCGAACGGACGGCACCTCCGCGTTCAACACACGTATGGAGCGGGGACGTCTCCTCCTTCTTGATCCAGCAGGGGGGAGAGGTTGATGGAGATCCAGTAGCACGACGGCGTGGTGGTGGAAGTAGCGGGATTCCAACAGGGCTTCGCCAAGCGCTGCGGGAGGAGGGAGATGTGTCACGGGAGGGAGAGGGAGGCGCCAGGGCTTAGGTATTTCTGCCCTCCCTCCCCCCACTATATATAGGGCCAAGGGAGAGGGGGGCACAGCCTTGGCCCTTCCTCCAAGGAAGGGTGCGGCCAGGGAGGAGTCCATCCTCCCCAAGGCACCTCGGAGGTGGCTTCCCCCTTTAGGACTCTCTCTTTCCCTTATCTCTTGGCGCATGGGCCTCTTGGGGCTGTTGCCCTTGGCCCATATAGGCCAAGGCGCACACCCCTACAGCCCATGTGGCCCCCCGGGGCTGGTGGACCCCCTTGGTGGACCCCCGGACCCCTTTCGGCACTCCCGGTACAATACCGATAATGCGCGAAACTTTTCCGGCGACCAAAATAAGACTTTCCATATATAAATCTTTACCTCCGGACCATTCCGGAACTCCTCGTGACGTCCGGGATCTCATCCGGGACTCCGAACAACTTTCGGGTTACCGCATACTAATATCTCTACAACCCTAGCGTCACCGAACCTTAAGTGTGTAGACCCTACGGGTTCGGGAGACACGCAGACATGACCGAGACGACTCTCCGGTCAATAACCAACAGGGGGATCTGGATACCCATGTTGGCTCCCACATACTCCTCAATGATCTCATCGGATGAACCACGATGTCGAGGATTCAATCAATCCCGTATACAATTCCCTTTGTCTATCGGTATGTTACTTGCCCGAGATTCGATCGTCGGTATCCCGATACCTTGTTCAATCTCGTTACCGGCAAGTCTCTTTACTCGTTCCGTAACACATCATCCCGTGATCAACTCCTTGGTCACATTGTGCACATTATGATGATGTCCTACCGAGTGGGCCCAGAGATACCTCTCCGTTTACATGGAGTGACAAATCCCAGTCTCGATTCGTGCCAACCCAACAGACACTTTCGGAGATACCTGTAGTGCACCTTTATAGCCACCCAGTTACGTTGTGACGTTTGGTACACCCAAAGCATTCCTACGGTATCCGGGAGTTGCACAATCTCATGGTCTAAGGAAATGGTACTTGACATTAGAATTGCTCTTAGCAAACGAACTACACGATCTTGTGCTAGGCTTAGGATTGGGTCTTGTCCATCACATCATTCTCCTAATGATGTGATCCCGTTATCAACGGCATCCAATGTCCATGTTCAGGAAACCGTAACCACCTATTGATCAACGAGCTAGTCAACTAGAGGCTTACTAGGGACATGGTGTTGTCTATGTATCCACACATGTATCTGAGTTTCCTATCAATACAATTCTAGCATGGATAATAAACGATTATCATGAACAAGGAAGTATAATAATAACCAATTTATTATTGCCTCTAGGGCATACTTCCAACAGTCTCCCACTTGCACTAGAGTCAATAATTTAGTTCACATCACCATGTGATTAACACTCACAGGTCACATCACCATGTGACCAACATCCAAAGAGTTTTCTAGAGTCAACAATCTAGTTCACATCTCTATGTGATCAACACTCAATGAGTTCTGGTTTGATCATGTTATGCTTGTGAGAGAGGTTATTAGTCAACGGGTCTGAACCTTTCAGATCCGTGTGTGCTTTACGAATATCTATGTCATCTTGTGGATGCTACCACGCGCTACTTGGAGCCATTTCAAATAACTGCTCTACTATACGAATCCGGTTTACTACTCAGAGTCATCCGGATTAGTGTCAAAGTTCGCATCGACGTAACCCTTTACGACGAACTCCTTTTCACCTCCATAATCGAGAAAATTCCTTAGTCCACTAGATACTAAGGATAAGTTCGACCGCTGTCATGTGATCCATTCCCGGATCACTATTGTACCCCTTGACCAACTCATGGCAAGGCACACTTCAAGTGCAGTACACAGCATAGCATACTGTAGAGCCTACGTCTAAAGCACAGGGGACGACCTTCGTCCTTTCTCTTTCTTCTGCTGTGGTCAGGTCTTGAGTCTTACTCAATACTCACACCTTGTAACACAGCCAAGAACTCCTTCTTTGCTGATCTATTTTGAACTCTTTCAAAATCATGTCAAGGTGTGCGTTCTTTGAAAGTATCATCGGGCGTCTTGATCTATCTCTATAGATCTTTATGCCCAATATGTAAGCAGCTTTATCCAGGTCTTCCTTTGAAAAACTCCTTTCAAACAACCCTTTATGCTTTCCAGAAATTTTACATCATTTCGGATCAACAATATGTCATTCACATATACTTATCAGAAATGTTGTAGCGCTCCCACTCACTTTATTGTAAATACAAGTTTCTAACAAACTTTGTATAAACCCAAAAACTTTGATCACTCCATCAAAGCGTATATTCTGACTCCGAGATGCATGCTCTAGTCCATGGAAGGATCGCTGGAGCTAGCATACCTTTTAGCATCCTTAGGATCGACAAATCCTTTCTGATTGTATCACATACAACCTTTCCTTACGAAAACTGGTAAGGAAACTTGTTTTGACATCCATCTGCCAGATTTCATAAATGCAGCTAATGCTAACATGATTCTGACGGACTTAAGCATCGCTATGGATGAGAAAATCTCATCGTAGTCAACTCCTTGAACTTGTGAAAATACTCTTTGCCACAAGTCAAGCCTCATAGACGGTAACATTACCGTCCATGTCCGTCTTCTTCTTAAAGATCCATTTATCTCAATGGCTTGCCGATCATCGGGCAAGTTCACCAAAGTCCATGCTTTGTTCTGATACATGGATCCTATCTCGGAATTCATGGCTTCTAACCATTTGTCGGAATATTGGCCCACCATCGCTTCTCCATAGCTCGTAGGTTCAGTATTGTCTAACAACATGATATCTAAGACAAGATTACCGTACCGCTCAGGAGTAGTACATATCCTTGTCGACCTACGAGGTTTGGTAGTGACTTGATCCGAAGTTTCATGATCACTATCATAAGCTTCCACTTCAATTGGTGTAGGTGCCACCGGAACAACTTCCTGTGCCCTGCTACACACTAGTTGAAGTGACGGTTCAATAACCTTATCAAGTCTCCACCATCCTCCCACTCAATTCTTTCGAGAGAAACTTTTCCTCGAGAAAGGACTCGTTTCTAGAAGCAATTACTTTTGCTTCCAGATCTGAAATAGGAGGTATACCCAACTGTTTTGGGTATTCTATGAAGATGCATTTATCCGCTTTGGGTTCGAGCTTATCAGCCTGAATCTTTTTCACATATGCATCGCAGCCCCAAACTTTTAAGAAACGACAACTTAGGTTTCTCTAAACGGTGTCGTCTCAACGGAATTGCATGGTGCCCCTTTTAAAGTGAATGCGGTTGTCTCTAATGCCTAACCCATAAACGATAGTGGTAATTCGATAAGGGACATCATGTATGCACCATATCCAATAGGGTGCAGTCATGATGTTCAGACACACCATCACACGGTGGTGTTCCAGGCAGTATTAATTGTGTAACACTTTCCACAATGTCTTAATTGTGTGCCAAACTCGTAACTCAGATATCTCTATGATCATATCATAGACATTTAATCCTCTTGTCACGACGATCTTCAACTTCACTCTGAAATTACTTGAACCTTTCAATAATTCAGAATTGTGTTTCATCAAGTAAATATTCTCAGCATCTACTCAAATCATCTGTGAAGTAAGAACATATCGATATCCACTGCGTGCCTCAGCACTCATTGGACTGCACACATCAAATGTATTACTTCCAACAAGTTTCTCTCTTGTTCCATCTTACTAAAAACGAGGCCTTTCAATCATCTTGCCCATGTGGTATGATTTGCATGTCTCAAGTGATTAAAAATCAAGTGAGTCCAAACGATCCATCCGCATGGAGTTTCTTCATGCATATATACCAATATGACTGAAATGGCAGTGCCACAAGTATGTGGTACTATCATTACTATTTTATGTCTTTTGGCACGAACATGTGTATCACTGCGATCGAGATTCATTTTAGGTGCAAGACCATTGAAGGTATTATTCAAATAAACAGAGTAACCATTATTCTCCTTAAATGAATAACCGTATTGCGATAAACATAATCCAATCATGTTTATGCTCAACGCAAACACCAAATAACAATTATTTAGGTTTAACACCAATCTCGATGGCAGAGGGAGCATGCGATGCTTGATCACATCAACCTTGGAAACACTTCCAACACATATCGTCATCTCACCTTTAGGTAGTCTCCGTTTATTCCGCAGCTTTTATTTCGAGTTACTAACACTTAGCAACCGAACCGGTATCTAATACCCTGGTGCTGCTATGAGTACTAGTAAAGTACACATTCATATAATGTATATCCAATATACTTCTGTCGACCTTGCCTGCCTTCTCATCTACCAAGTATCTAGGGTAGTTCTGCTTCAGTGACCGTTCCCCTCATTACAGAAGCACTTAGTCTCGGGTTTGGGTTCAACCTTGGGTTTCTTCACTAGAGCAGCAACTGATTTGTCGTTTCATGAAGTATCCCTTCTTGCCCTTGCCCTTCTAGAAACTAGTGGTTTTACTAACCATCAACAATTGATGCTCCTTCTTGATTTCTACTTTCGCGGTGTCAAACATCGCGAGTTGCTCAAGGATCATCATGTCTATCCCCGATATGTTATATTTCATCACGAAGCTCTAATAGCTTGGTGGCAGTGACTATGGAGAACCATCACTATCTTATCTGGAAGATTAACTCCCACTCGATTCAAGCGATTGTAGTACTCAGACAATCTGAGCACATGCTCAACGATTGAGCTTTTCTCCCTTAGTTTGCAGGCTTAAGAAACTTGTCAGAGGTCTCATACCTCTTGACGTGGGCACTAGTCTGAAATCCCAATTTCAGTCTTCGGAACATCTCATATGTTCTGCGACGTTTCAAAACCGTCTTTGGTGCCACAATTCTAAACCGTTAGCATTACGCACTGAACTATCACGTAGTCATCAAAACGTGTATGTCAGATGTTTCGCAACATCTACAGACGGCGCTGAGGTTCAGCACACCGAGCGGTGCATTAAGGACATAACTCTTCTGTGCAGCAATGAGGACAATCCTCAGTTTACGGACCCAGCCCGCATAATTGCTACTACCAACTTTCAACTAAATTTTCTCTAGGAACATATCTTAAACAGTAGAGCTAAAGCGTAAGCTATGACATAATTTGCAAAGACCTTTTGACTATGTTCATGATAATGAAGTTCATCTGATTATTTAATGAACTCCCACTCAGATAGACATCCCTCTAGTCATCTAAGTGATACATGATCCGAGTCAAACTAGGCCGTGTCCGATCATCACGTGAGACGGACTAGTCATCATCGGTGAACATCTCCATGTTGATCGTATCTACTATACGACTCATGTTCGACCTTTCGATCTCTTGTGTTCCGAGGCCATGTCTGTACATGCTAGGCTCGTCAAGTCAACCTAAGTGTTTCGCATGTGTTCCGAGGCCATGTCTGTACATGCTAGGCTCGTCAACACCCGTTGTATGCGAACGTTAGAATCTATCACACCCGATCATCACGTGGTGCTTCGAAACAACGAACCTTCGCAACGGTGCACAGTTAGGGGGAACACGTCTCTTGAAATTTTAGTGAGGGATCATCTTATTTATGCTACCGTCGTTCTAAGCAAATAAGATGTAAACATGATAAACATCACATGCAAATCATAAAGTGACATGATATGGCCAATATCATCTTGCGCCTTTTGATCTCCATCTTCGAGGCGCGGCATGATCACCTTTGTCACCGGCATGACACCATGATCTCCATCATCGTGTCTTCATGAAGTTGTCTCGCCAACTATTACTTCTACTACTATGGCTAACGGTTAGCAATAAAGTAAAGTAATTACATGGCGTTTTCATTGACACACAGGTCATACAATAAATTAAGACAACTCCTATGGCTCCTGCCGGTTGTCATACTCATCGACATGCAAGTCGTGATTCCTATTACAAGAACATGATCAATCTCATACATCACATATATCATTCATCACATCCTTTTGGCCATATCACATCACATAGCATACCCTGCAAAAACAAGTTAGACGTCCTCTAATTGTTGTTGCATGTTTTACGTGGCTGCTATGGGATTCTAGCAAGAACGTTTCTTACCTACGCAAAAGCCACAACCTGATATGCCAATTTCTATTTACCCTTCATAAGGACCCTTTTCATCGAATCCGATCCGACTAAAGTGGGAGAGACAGACACCCGCTAGCCACCTTATGCAACTAGTGCATGTCAGTCGGTGGAACCTGTCTCACGTAAGAGTACGTGTAAGGTCGGTCCGGGCCGCTTCATCCCACGATGCCGCCGAATCAAGATAAGACTATTAACGGCAAGTAAATTGACAAAATCGACGCCCACAACTACTTTGTGTTCTACTCGTGCATAGAAACTACGCATAGACCTAGCTCATGATGCCACTGTTGGGGAACGTAGTAGAAATTCAAAATTTTCTACGCATCACCAAGATCAATCTATGGAGTTTACTAGCAACGAGAGGGAAGGAGTGCATCTACATACCCTTGTAGATCGCGAGCGGAAGCGTTCAAGAGAACGGGGTTGATGGAGTCGTACTCGTCGTGATCCAAATCACCGATGATCCTAGCGCCGAACGGACGGCACCTCCGCGTTCAACACACGTACGGAGCGGGGACGTCTCCTTCTTCTTGATCCAGCAAGGGGGGGAGAGGTTGATGGAGATCCAGTAGCACGACGGCGTGGTGGTGGAAGTAGCGGGATTCCAACAGGGCTTCGCCAAGCGCTGCGGGAGGAGGGAGATGTGTCACGGGAGGGAGAGGGAGGCGCCAGGGCTTAGGTATTGCTGCCCTCCCTCCCCCCACTATATATAGGGCCAAGGGAGAGGGGCGCATAGCCTTGGCCCTTCCTCCAAGGAAGGGTGCGGCCAGGGAGGAGTCCATCCTCCCCAAGGCACCTTGGAGGTGCCTTCCCCCTTTAGGACTCTCTCTTTCCCTTATCTCTTGGCGCATGGGCCTCTTGGGGCTGGTGCCCTTGGCCCATATAGGCCAAGGCGCACACCACTACAGCCCATGTGGCCCCCGGGGGCTGGTGGACCCCCGGACCCCTTTCGACACTCCTGGTACAATACCGATAATGCGCGAAACTTTTCCGGCGACCAAAATAAGACTTTCCATATATAAATCTTTACCTCCGGACCATTCCGGAACTCCTCGTGACGTCCAGGATCTCATCCGGGACTCCGAACAACTTTCGGGTTACCGCATACTAATATCTCTACAACCCTAGCGTCACCGAACCTTAAGTGTGTAGACCCTACGGGTTCGGGAGACACGCAGACATGACCGAGACGACTCTCCGGTCAATAACCAACAGCGGGATCTGGATACCCATGTTGGCTCCCACATACTCCTCGATGATCTCATCGGATGAACCACGATGTCGAGGATTCAATCAATCCCGTATACAATTCCCTTTGTCTATCGGTATGTTACTTGCCCGAGATTCGATTGTCGGTATCCCAATACCTTGTTCAATCTCGTTACCGGCAAGTCTCTTTACTCGTTCCGTAACACATCATCCCGTGATCAACTCCTTGGTCACATTGTGCACATTATGATGATGTCCTACCGAGTGGGCCCAGAGATACCTCTCTGTTTACATGGAGTGACAAATCCCAGTCTCGATTCGTGCCAACCCAACAGACACTTTCGGAGATACCTGTAGTGCACCTTTATAGCCACCCAGTTACGTTGTGACGTTTGGTACACCCAAAGCATTCCTACGGTATCCGGGAGTTGCACAATCTCATGGTCTAAGGAAATGATACTTGACATTAGAATTGCTCTTAGCAAACGAACTACACGATCTTGTGCTAGGCTTAGGATTGGGTCTTGTCCATCACATCATTCTCCTAATGATGTGATCCCGTTATCAACGGCATCCAATGTCCATGGTCAGGAAACCGTAACCACCTATTGATCAACGAGCTAGTCAACTAGAGGCTTACTAGGGACATGGTGTTGTCTATGTATCCACACATGTATCTGACTTTCCTATCAATACAATTCTAGCATGGATAATAAACGATTATCAAGAACAAGGAAATATAATAATAACCAATTTATTATTGCCTCTAGGGCATACTTCCAACAGAGGCCTCCGTCGTCCGCGCCCATGCGAACAGGCTTATAGCGAAGAAGATAAGGGAGATCAAACCGCTCCTGGACCCTTGGGTTCCTTGTAATGATGTTATTAGTTGAGTCGAGAATGGTCTTGAACGAACCTGCCATGCTAGCCAAGGTGATGACGTCGCACTGATCAATGAGTTCCCCCACCATGTCATCTTTCAGATCGGGGCAAGAATAACGGGGTCATTTCCGGCTTGTTCCCTCCATGGAGAAGATGATCGAACAATGGCAGAAGGAACGGTGAAGGCAAATGGAGGAGGGAGGAAGAGCGTGCGACAGCAGTTCCAAATCAAGAGGGAAAGGCGAAGAGTCAGTGGACGGTTGCCAGTTTGCCACGGTACACGAAGAGGCGCCCTGGCCTACACGTCCTTTCGGAAATTGTACAAAAGGACTCGCCGTCGTCTCACTGACATGTTGGAAGGGGACCACATGTCAACGAAACATGGTGTGTAATTTCTCATGCAAAATGCGATCTGGCCGCGTTGGCCCGAGGTGCCGCATTAGTTATCGACCTTTATTTTTTAACATACAATCTGAGTGGATAACTCCTATGGTCATCACACGTGAGCGGATATATAGGTGGGCTAGGTGGGCAGGCGGCAACAATCTAAGTGCTAAAAGAGTTGATCTCGAAAAAAGAGTTGATCCAATGCTTGGTTTTGTTTGGATTTTCCAACTATGACCATTGGATAGAGTGAATCAATGGCTTACGTTCAAAGTTATTCTCATACTATAGAATGGTATAGGAACGTGGAGAGATTTGGTTGATTTTATATCACTGAATAATATAAAATATTACGAGTGTAGACGCTCCACACCGAGGTTTGTAGCTCCTTCTCGGTCATTGGGAATCTATGTTCTTCCACTCTTTCGTTTAAGACATGAGCTTTCTTCATCCTGTTGCCGGCACGCAGGACATCTATATGCCTCCATTTTACAAAATCATACTATATGCCTCCATGACACGCGGGACATCTAGCATCAAGGTGGCATGTCATGCAAGAAAATGGAGATATGCAGTGCGTAAGTGAGTCGTGCACTTCGACGGCACCTAGTACTATGCAATATTTTTTCTCCTCGATGGCACGTGAATAGTGCACATACTCAATGACAGAGCACGGGATGGTAGCCATGGACATGGTCGGCCCTTTTTGAAGAGAGTACTAATAAACACGTAACTTTGATGTGTCCCGTCAACTCGCAGAACGATGAGAAGCTTGCTTACTACGCCTTCTCCGTCGCCAACGCGTGCGCGGTGGCTCGTAGCACGAGAAGAAACTTTTGCTTACAAGCGGTGGACGTGTAGCACTTCATTTGGTGTCAGATTGCCAGAAGTAGTACCATCATTATTGTTCGACTTCCGGAAGAGGAGAAGAGCCAAGCGCAAGGTCACCTACAAACCTAGTACAGTACTACTACATCCAAAGTTGGTCCACCTTTTTAGAGCATGGTTAATTAATATAGGCGGCTCTTGCAGCGGCACATCATTTAGAGCAAGTACTCTCTTCGTAGGATCAAATGAAGTGAAACAAAAGTTGGAGTGGATGCTAGATTGCCAATTAAAACATGATTACATAGGGAAAAAATCCTATAGCATTATATCTTATGAATCAAACGACCAATGTAGGAAAATTATGAAGGGGGTCTCTCCAACAGTGTTCCTCGGCTCGCACCTAGCATCACGGTGGTCGAACTTGGAGTCATTCATCTGGTACACGTGGCATCTCAGATCTGGTACTCCAATATTAGGTTGGCTCTATGTGATGTGGCAACTTCATACACTAACCGGATGTTGGCTATACTACTACGGTACTCACACTCCAAGAAGTGACTCGAAAACCATTCATAAATTGAGTCTATGACACGCATTTGCAAATGTACCATTCATTGCATACAACAAGTCATCAAGACACAACGACAACGATGATACATGTTGGATTATAGATTATTTCCAACAAAACATTCTAGTAAATACTGAAGTTTTCATCACACAACAAATAACAAGCAATGAAATGAACTTCAACTCAACCAATCCTTGGCGTCGGAAACGCTTGCTTTGAACCATAGGTGCTCTGGGAAGGGCCAGCTATTGTCAATATCGAGAGCAACGCAGGACTGATCATCCAGGCTGAAGCGGCATATATCAGGAGCAGGGTAGGGAACCACCGCAATGTCCGAGGTATAGATACAGTTGCTTCTCATAAATGGTAGTAACATTGTGTCACCAGCAGCTGGATCGCCTTTAACCATCATTGGATAGTTTGGTCCAAGGAAGAGCGAGTTTGCTCCAAGACTACCAATACTGTACCAGGGAGAAGGTGTTGGCGCTAGCACACTAGTATCCATCCCGAATACCCTGCAACGGGTGTTGGAATAGGTCCGGAGAGGGCGACCATGGAAGACAACACCTGCTACCTCAGTAGTAACAATCACAGTGCACTGTATACAGACAAGAAGAGGTGATCCATCGGAATTAGTTGCCAGGCACCACTGAGTATATAAGTTCTGCTCGTCCTTATGCTCGTGATCATCACCATCGTCATCTCCCCCTTGGTTATAAAAATTTTCAAGTATAGGTGGTGGAATGTTCACAGGACCTTGGAAACACAAGAAGAAGGTTAATTAGTAAAGGGAAACTTGCTAACCCGCATGCATGTGGATGAAACAATTATAATTACGGTGGAAGACAAACGTACCAAAACTACGAGGATCCCATGCAAAAATAGTGCCACGAGTGGTGGCAGCAAACACAAGACCCTCATATTCAATTGCATCACAGTACTCATCCGTGTACAGAAACTGATTTTTGAGCAATATCCATCCAGTCAAACCACGAAGGACGGCAACAAGCTTGTCGAAGATAGCAACAACTTGATAGTTCTTGTAATTCCAAGAGCGGTTGGGAACTCGAGAAATTGCTATCTTCCGCAGACGACAGTCACCATGATCGTATTTGAACGTGCGTAGATCATCTGTGTGCTCAACCTCAGGGCACTCGGAGATTTTTGGAAGTGGAATCCGCTGACGAGTATACACATTCACAAGTTCCCACTCGCAATTGTACCCAATATAAACAACCCAATCTCCATTTGCGCCAGCCCGGGCCTTACCCTGAAGCGATGGCATCTTGACATCACACGTATCGTTATCAAGCGGCATCAACTTGCACAAGGCGAGGCCTCCGTCGTCTGCGCCCATGCGAACAGGCTTATAGCAAAGAAGATAAGGGAGATCAAACCGCTCCTGGACCCTTGGGTTCCTTGTAATGATGTTATTAGTTGAGTCAAGAATGGTCTTGAACGAACCTGCCATGCTAGCCGAGGTGATGACGTCACACCGATCAATGAGTTCCCCCACCACGTCATCTTTCAGATCGGGGCAAGAATAACGGGGTCGTTTCTAGCTTGTTCCCTCCATGGAGAAGACGATCGAACAATGGCAGAAGGAAGGGTGAAGGCTAATGGAGGAGGGAGGAAGAGCGTGCGACAGCAGTTCCAAATCGAGAGGGAAAGGCGAAGAGTCGGTGGACGGTTGCCAGTTTGCCACGGTACACGAAGAGGCGCCCCATCCTACACGTCCTTTCGGAAATTGTACAAAAGGACTCGCCGTTGTCTCACTGACATGTTGGAACGGGACCACATATCAACGAAACATGGTCTGTAATTTCTCGTGCAAAATGCGATCTGGCCGCGTTGGCCCGAGGTGCCACATTAGTTATCGACCTTTATTGTTTTAATGGCGTGCCGTTCAGTTTTGAAGCACGACTAACTGGCACTGTTTGCAGAGAAAATATAAACTACTCTACCACTACTCCACCTCTAGTACTAGTAGTATAGAAAAGATATATAGGCTGGAGCTTCAGAGCTTTCTTGCTAAGGGCTGCCCACTTGCTTCTCACACTATCACCCTCTCTCCAGATCTAAAAAAGACGGCCTCTCTCTCCCTCCTCACCGGTAGTCACAGATCCGCCGGGGAAGAAAAGGACGTGCAGCGTTAACGCACTCGTCGTCGGCGAGCGAGGTCATGCATTGACGACAAGGCAGTCCTCTCAGACCTAGCGCCCGTGCGGGATGGCCTCCGTCCCCAAGCTCGCTGCCGTAGTGTGTGCGGAGGACGACGACCACGAGCGAAGCCACTTCCCGCCGACCCTCAGGTATGCTACCTCTTTTCGAACCATACCCTTGTTCTATTGCCCCCATCTGCCACGTCGCTGCATGTGGATCTTTTTCCACTCCACCATCTTCCCAATTTGCTATCCTCTGCTCTGCTGGTCACGCTGACGAAAACCTTAATTTGCACTATTAAAGGAAACCCTACTTCATGCAGACTAATCCATGTCTGGGTTGAATAAGGAAAGGAAGGGAGACTATAGTGTCCAAGAGATTAGGCATCGAACCCGCATCTAGGTTGAAAAGGGGAAAATCAGTAGCTAAGGAACGAGTCTCGTGTCTCTTGGTTGAAGAAGGGTAGAAAGGCATGAAAACGCAATAGAGAATGACCAGGTCGATCGGTTTGTTGTCCTCACATAGGAAAAAGGTGGCTAAACAGAACAAAAATGGGAGGTAATCCACATATGCTCCCTGGATATTTGTTGCTCTGGGAAACCATACGTCCCTCACCACTCTATGCGTCTGTGGAGGTACATCGGACTGGTGCGCCCACTGTCCGAATGGGCCTCCCATGCTCTTATTGTCACTTTTTTGCTATTAATATAACGCCAGCAGTCAAGTCAAGCAATGCTACTGCTAAAGTGATGCCACATTTAACTAATGCCGCACTCAGTCTAATGCCACCGATAAATTTAAGCAATGCCATTTAATGTCACTGGATTATTTCAGGGTTAGCTGTTGATTGTGGATGTATTAAAGATTTTTTAGCTAAGGCATTCTAATGCTATTGCACAACCAGTATACCAACGATGAAACTTGTTACTACCTTCAGATTTTTGCACTGTTAATGCTTATAGATTACATACCTCACTTTCATGAGATAAGTTAATTTTTTTGTACAGTGTCACCAAAATGCCAAGGCGCTGATGTCATTTTATTTTGGTTAAACTGCACAAAAAATTATGAAGACAAGAGGAAAGGTCAAGAGTGGGCACCTCCTCCTCCGGCTGTTCTCTTGATTCGTTCGATCAAGTTTTTATGTTTGATCGATTATCAAGATTGGGATAGCAATTTTTAAGGTCCCCCCGAGTTCGAAATGATATTTACCTTGGAGGTACATGGTTTGCAATTTTTTATACTGTCATTAGTTAATAATGGTAGTTATCAGAATTTTGTATTTGGTTTAATGCTCATGCACAGCTAGTATACCAATGCTGAAACGTGTTACCTTTACATTTTGTATTGTTAATTCTTATAGAAATCTTCCAGTGCTAGAGTTTATTGAAATCTGTTCAGTAAAACCATTGTACTGTACCCTGTAATAAAATAACTACTCTACTGTTGCACTAGCCACTGGATTAGTGTATATTTGTAGTATTCGGAATTTCAAATGGTGTTGCATTAGCGTGTGGACATAAATAAAGTGTGGCAAGCTTTCCCAGATATGTGCTCAAGAAAACTACTACCTGTTTTTCTAAATACTAGACGTTTGGGGTACTTTAAATTGAACCTTGAAAACGTCTTATATTAAGGAACAGAGGGTGTAGAGTTCACTCAAATTATCCCGGTAAAGCTAGTCACACCTTTGTTAAAATTAATGTTCATTATGTTATCGGAGGAGGTCTGTAAGTTTGTCTCTAATGCCTGTCGACTACATACCTGACATCATGATGTAATGTTAAGTCATTTCCTTTTGTACAGTGTCACTGAATTGTCAAGGCGGTGATGGCATTTTATTTTAGTTGAACGGCACAAAATATGCTTAAAAGAAGAGGAAAGGTCAGGAATCGATCATTCTTTCAGAAAGAACTATATATGCCTTTCTGACATCAGCCGTTGTTGCCTTATTTATTCCTTCAAAAAGGTGGTTAGAAACAGTCTTGCTACCTTTTCCCATTAAGAAATTGGAATGCTTATATTTGTGAGTCTATGCTTCAACTAGTGCCACTTTTATAGTAATCACACTTTCAATATCTATGCAAACAGGGATGCTCGATATTAGTGGAACTGCACAAAAAGTCCAACTGGTTCAACATTAGGAGCATGTTTTCTTCCAAACCTTAATATCCAATTGGTGGCACTATGAGTTGTTCATTACGAAGGTACATGGTTTGCTACTCTTCTTGTACTGTCATTAGATAGTAATACTAGTGGTTTGCATGTGAAATTATTGGCAGGGTGGACCTACATTGGAGGTGCAGGACAGGATTCAATGATTGGATGCTCAATTTCGGTTGTATCGATTTCACCTCTTCCATCACTGCGAACATGGATATCCTTGGTCTGATGAAGAATAGGCGCTATATTTCTGCTCTGAACCAGCAAATCAATTCAGTATGAAATTGGGCAGGGCAAAACATGACTGTATCAAATTGTCCGGTGCAAAACATGACAGATGCTAAGCGGAAGAGACATGTTTAAACCGAAAATACAAGGTGGGGTATATGTTTACTAGCTGCTTGTTTGTGCAGACAGAGATGTCTGCCCGTTGCTATTTGGCAAACACACAAAGTGACAACAATTTTGGTTGAACTGCACAAGAGAATAGTATAGTCACTGCATGCATTGCCATTTGAAAATAGACACAGAAAGATTGGATAGTCACTTCATGGACTGCAGAAAAGTAGTACTGTACTATTTATTGGCCAACACTAGGTGCTTCATTGCTTTGGTCTAATTATACAATGGGCATCATTTTTCCTATGTTAAAGTTTGTATTCCGAAAATAGTCTCGCCGTGTGATCGAGAGAAGACCAAATCATATTGCAGTGGATGTTCCTCCATCATGTGTGGTTCATTCTCATGGTTCCAGCTATTGGTGAAACCACTTACGTTTGCAAGAGGAATTGTAGACTTCACAAACAAATTTGTCTTTCAGTCTGTACTGAATGTGCCAAGAGAAGCATCCATGTTAGTAGGCAGAACATATGTTTTTTCTAGATCTTTGCTTTTGGACCTACATATTTGTATATGATCTGTGAATCATTGAGATGCATTAGCATGTTGATCTTATGTATGGGAATCGTACTAGTTGATTTTAGTTGCGACGCAAGATCTGAAGTGGCTGATCTTTGCTTTTGGAGCTACATATTTGTATATGATCTGTGAATCATTGAGATGCATTAACAGTTCCTTATTTTTGTTCGCTCAGTGTTTACAAGTTACTGATCGATCACTAGCTAGCCTACTAATGCGCTCCTGGCAGTTTTAGTTGCGACGCAAGATCCGAAGTGGCAGTTTTTTGAATAAAAATGCCTACCTCTGAAGAAACTGACAAGCTGCTCTGAAGAAAATGCCATGCGAATCTGAAGAAACTGCTAGCGAAAACGTTCGCAAATGCCTTATCTCCCAGCTAAAGTTCATCAACTAATGCCCTCGGCTGCGACTCGTTGCATGCTGCTCCGCGTACTGGCTGCGAGCGATTTTGAGTGCCTGCATGCAGCCAGCCGTAATTAAGGCAGCTAACTGATGCGAAAAAGATGCGCTTTAATTGTTGCGGGCCTTTTAAATCCGTGGAATCATTATTGACAAGGAGGGAGATGATTCGAGTGCACTCGTTTGACCGTCATGTCGGCGTGCGACCCAGCACGGACGGGACGGGACGGCACAGTCATAATTTCAGTTTCTCTAGTTTTCCATGGCAAGCTGGCGCGCTAAGCCATGCCTACTTAATTATGCATTGAATTCCGATGACCGTCGCGCTACCTTCCGCCTATAAGTACTGTTTCCCGGCCTTCTCCGATGGCACCGTGACCCCACTCGCCCTATCCTCATAAGCCCACACCGGCTCGACGTCACTCGCCACTTATCCTCGCTCTCGCCACGTCTGCCATGCCCCCGCCCGTCCGCGATAGGCGAGGCTGGAGGCGGTCACTGCCAGAACTAGTGTTCGGTTTTTCACCGGAAGGCAGACGGAGGGAGGAGGCATTCTATCGGTCTTTAGATGGCAATGCGGAGATCGAGGACTTGTTGGAGCGTGACCGCCTGGCGGAGGAGCAGGAGTTGTTGGAGCGCGACCGCTTGGCGGAGGAGCAGCGTATCGCCGATTTGCACCGCCAGCGGGACATGGAGTAGCAGCGCACCGACGCTCTGAGTCGCAAGCAGAGCGCCCGCAACTGGGCCGACTACGTGGAGGCCGGCACCCGGCAAATAGCCCTGGAGGCTGTCGGGCACGCACGCGTTCGCGATGCTGATTTTTACTACCAGCTCATCAAGTGGGTTTCCTGCTTAGAAGTCGAAGCTTTGGTGGACCACGCCGGCATGGAAAAGGCCAACGGGCGCGAGCAACGCGCCCTATCGCACCTCTGGCAAGTCCGAGGCGAGGCGGAGGACGCCGGTGTCGGCGTTTAGCGTGTACCGCAGATGGCGGCCGGCATCGTCTAGTTAGCTAAGAGTAAGTTAGTACTTGTACGCTACTAGAGTATTAGTGGGAGTAGATAGTTAACTTGGCTATGATGGTTGTCAATGTGGAAGTTCAGTACTCTATATGTGGATCAGACCTGTTACTTTGCTCTGAATGTTGGACTTTCCGTTTAAACGTATGGAATGGACTATTATTTTTTAAATGGGTTGTATTTGTCCTCCACGGGTTTAGAGGCTGACTTGTGGGCCTACCAAGTTGACGCGTACACAATCAGGAGATGATTGTACGTGGAGAGGATGACAGCAGGGACCCACCAAGGCCATGGCAGTATGCAAGCAAGTGCCTCCTTATTTCAAGCCAATAAAAAATGGCTCCTCCTAATGGATTTTTGACATCTGGGTCCCATGCCATTGTCAACATAGTCAATAAACGAGAGAATTGCACAACGAGCGGCTGACACCAGGGACCCAGCAGCTCGCCCAGTTATTTTTGTTTTGGGTTAATTTGATAAATGCCACTCCAAATCCGGTGTTTCTGAGAAATGCCACTGCAATTTCCAAACTTTGAAAAATGCCATTTCATGCCATTTCCAGTGGCATTTTTCGAAGTCTGGAGTGGCATTTTTTAAAGTTTGCAAATTGCAGTTGCGTTTTCCAAAGTTTGCAAAAATTGCAGTGGCATTTTTTAAAGTTTGGAAATTGCAGTGGCATTTTTATGAATCACCATAATTGGAGTGGCATTTATCTAATTTGTTTTTGAGACGGAAGCAGGGTATCAACTGGGCTGTGCGGGGCACTTTGGCCTGTCTAGACAGCCTTCTCTTTTATGTTTACCACAGACCAGCCCAGTAGTTTTTTTCTTTCTGAAAATGGCTAGCCCAGTTTTTTTGTGATTTGCCAAGTAAGTCGCTTTGTCAGGCCTGTTGGGCTGCAAATCTTTCAAGACGAGGAGAGCTTCATTCGGCTGGCCAAGAAAATGGCCTATTAGTGATGAGAAATGGGTTGTACATTTTTAAAACACATCAAACCGGCAATTAGTTTCAAAACTCTTTATTTCATTTCGAGATTTTAAATTGCATTAATTTTTATGCGTGGACAAGTTGTTGGATTTTATATTGATATACATTTATTTTTAAAATCAGTTTGATGTGACTCCAAATTTCGGGATTAAAAACAGTTCGGACCGCACCGAAATATGCAAAATTTCATATAATTTTTTAACCGTGGCCACAATATGGGTTGTAATGCTAACAAAAAGAATATGGGCTCCAAAAAAACCTTAAGAATTAGCAAATGGGTTGTAAATTATTAGAAATAATGGCAGATGGGTTGTATGTTGTTTTCCACATATTTGAGGCTTTCCTTAAAAAAGGTTGATGCACAAGCAGTGACTGTTGGATGTCCATCCAACGGCCGTCGTGCTTCTTCAATCTCTGCTCTTCCTGCTCCAGCCGCTCAAACAAGCGCCGGCGGGACTGCCTGCTCCCTCCTCCCCGCGGCCGGCTGTGCTGCCGTGTAGGCCTCACCGCCCCACCGTACTCCCATCGCTGGCCTAGCCATCCCTCTACTCACCCACACCTGCTGTTATTCTCCGACGACGACAGACGAACCAGTAAACCCTCGTACAGTCATATTCCCCTCCGCGTGGGAAACAACTGTCGAGTCTTCCCTGGCTCCGTGTCGTTCCCTTCCTAGGCCTCACCGTCGTCCACTGCCCTGGTGCTCTCGGCGCGGCCTGGTCAACGTGGTCAACGACCGACATGCATCTGAAGTGGACTATACATGGAGAGGCTGACAGCTGGGTCCACGGCCGCACGCAAGGAAATGCCTCCTTATTACGCGCAAAATAATGATTCCTCCACCTGACATCTGGGACCCACCGAAAGGGCCTCTGTATTTCGTGAAAAAAACGTTACCGCCGCTGACACACCAGCTATCTCTTCGCACGCAAGGAAGTGCCTCCTTATTACGCACAAAAAAATGAATACTCCCCCTACTAGCTGGGACCCAGTATAGTGGGAGGCTGACTTGTGGGCCTACTAAGTTTACGGGGATGGAGGGCTTTGTCAACTTAGTCAATATGCACGATTCTAGCTCCAGTGACCATACGATGTCCATCCAATGGCCGTAGTGCTTCTTCAACCTCTGGTCTTCTTGCTCCAGCCGCCCAAACCAGCGCCGGTCGTGCCTCGTGCTCCTGCCTCCCGTGGCCGGCTACGATGCCGCAGAGGCCTCACCGACCCCTACTACTCCCACCGCTGGCCAGGCCATCCCTCTACTCACCCACACCCCCTGTTATTCTACGGTGACGGCAGCCAAACACCGCAGCGAACCAGTGAACCCTCATACTCCTCTACGCGTGGGCATCCACTGCCGCGTCCTCCCCGGCTCCGCGTCGTCCCCTTCCTAGGCCTCGCCGTCGTCCATCGCCCTGGTGTTCTCGACGCGGTGTGGTCAAGGAACGGCTTCCATCGGACGAGGACTGTACGTGGAGAGGCTGACAGCTGGGTCCACGGCCGTAGCAAGGAAGTGCCTCCTTATTACACGAAAAATAATGATTCCTCTACCTGACAGCAGGGACCCACCGGACGGGCCACCGTATTTCGCGAAAAAAACGTTTCCCCCCTGACTGCTGGGACCCGCCAGCTACATCCTCGCACGCAAGGAAGTGCGTCCGGGCAAAAAAAACGATTTGCCCCCCTGACTGTTGTGACCCACCAGCTACATCTTCGCACGCAAGGAAGTGCCTGACAGTCGGGACCCACCTGGTCGAAGCGTACATAGCGTTGTCATTCTGGTCGCGAACGTGTACGTACATACTGGTCGATGTAGAGGCGCGCATGTGTCATAGTAGAGGCGCGCACGTAGCATGTACACGTACGTACAGCGGCCAGGGTGCAAGAAAGTAAATACGGCCACGTACGTACATACGGCCGGGGTCTCGAATGCCTACTCGCGCGTACGTACGGCCACGGCTCGTGTACATGGCTGGGTCGGAACGGAGAAACAGCATCATCGTCGTGTTCATGGGGAGCTAATCGGCTGGGTCGGAACGGAATGCGTCGTCGTGTTCATCGGGAGGGCTTGGACGGAATAGCCAATGGAAACGAGGCCTGGCGTACCGCAGAACGGAGGAAACGGCCTTGTGTTCGACCGACCACGTTCAAAAAGGGATCCTGTTCATCGGGAGGGGTCTGGCGTATCGCAAAACGGAGGAAACGAACCTCCTACGGTCGAAACGGGGGTCCTGTTGATCGGGAGGGGCGTGGCGTACCGCAAAACGGAGGAAACGGACTTGTGTTGGAGCGCTACGGTCGAAACGGGGGACCTGTTCATCAGGAGGGGTGTGGCGTACCGCAAAACGGGACTCCACGGGATACTGTTCATCTCCACCGTCGACCCCTTCCAGCCTCCACGGGCTACTGTTCATCCACCGTCGACCTCCTCCAGCCTCCACCTATGACTGTTCATCCACGGGCTCCTGTTCATCCAGCCTCCACCACGCGCTACTCCACCGGCTATTGTTCAACCAGCCCTCTCCACGGGCTCCTATTCAACCACCCCTCCACGGGCTACTGTCCATCCAGCCCTCCACCATCTACTGTTCATCCAGCCCTCCACGGGGTCCTGTTCATCCAGCCTCAACCGGCTCGATCGATCGGGGTCCTGTTCATCCAGAGGCAACACCACGGGGTCCTGTTCATCCACCCCCACCGGGAACTGTTCATCCAAACCCCCCCAGCAACGCTCACTGTTCATCCAGAGGCAGCATCGATCGGCTTCAGTTAGCAGTAGTAGCGAAGGAATCGCTCGATCGGGTTCAGTTAACAACCATCGATTGATTGCTCGGGTTTAGTAACGCGTAGCCTGTAGTGCAATCACTCGGGTTCAGTTAGAGCCCAACGCCTCGCACCCACGCGCGTGCGTGTACGAGAGAAACGTGCATCGCTCGGCCCCGACCACCCACCGTAACCGGGAACACCCCGATATTTTCCTCGGCCTAGCTTCTACCACGGTTTTTTCCGTCATGGACGGCCCAAAGAATGTCATGCAGCTGCGTCTCCGGCCGGCCCAGGACGAAAAGCACATTTTCTGTCATCATTTTTTGTCTTAGAAGTAGGAGCCCACCACATCTATGATGATACTGGGTTTTGTAACAATTATCGTCATAGAAGTGTCATAAGTATGACAGAAAAAAAATTGTTCGGCCCAAAATGTCACGGATGTTTCTTTTTTTTTTGTAGTTCAATTAGTGAGGAAGCTAATGATGATGATCATGAAACTTCCGATCAAGTTACTACCAAACCTCATAGGTCAACCAGAGTACGATCCGCACCAGAGTGGTACGGTAATCCTATTCTAGAGGTCATGTTACTTGACCATGACGAACCTACGCACTATGAGGAAGCGATGATGAGCCCAGATTCCGCAAAATGGCTTGAGGCCATGAAATCTGAGATGGGATCCATGTATGAGAACAAACTGTGGACTTTGGTTGACTTGCCCGATGATCGGCAAGCCATAGAGAATAAATGGATCTTCAAGAAGAAGACTGACGCTGACGGTAATGTTACTGTCTACAAAGCTTCACTTGTTGGAGAAGGTTTTCGACAAGTTTAAGGACTTGACTACGATGAGACTGAGGGAGTCCTGGATTATGGGGTCCCCGGGCGTCCGGGCTATGTGACATGGGCCGGACTGATGGGCCGTGAAGATACAATATAGAAGGCCTTTCCCCGTGTCCGGATGGGACTCTCCTTTGTGTGGATGGCAAGCTTGGCATCTGGATGTGTAGTTTCCTTTCTCTGTAAACCGACTCTGTACAACCCTAGGCCCCTCCGGTGTCTATATAAGCCGGAGGGTTTAGTCCGTACAGGCGATCATAATCATACAGGCTAGACATCTAGGGTTTAGCCATTACGATCTCGAGGTAGATCAACTCTTGTAACCCCTATACTCATCAAAGTCAATCAAGCAGGAAGTAGGGTATTACCTCCGTTAAGAGGGCCCGAGCCTGGGTAAACATCATGTCCCCTTTGTCTCCTGTTACCTTTGATCCTCAGACGCACAGTTCGGGACCCTCTACCCGAGATCGGCCGGTTTTGACACCGACATTGGTGCTTTCATTGAGAGTTACACTATGCCGTCGACGGAAGGTTTGATGGCTCGTTTAGTCATCTACAACGACGTTGTTTCGGGGGAGACTTCTCTCACCGGTCAAATTTTTGTGTTCGGCGGCTTCGCGCTGCGTGCCAACTCGATTGGCCACCTCGAACAGATCGACAGCTACGCCCTTGGTCATCAGATCAGTTTCTGGAACCTAAATTTTGTCACTGATATCCGAGGAGACTTGATCTTCGAAGGGTTCTCGGCCCCGGCCACCGCTCTGGCCTTAGATCCGGAGCAAACCGCCAGGTCCGAAGATGGGAGTTTGGAGCCCACTGGACTCTCCGCTGCAAACCGCACTATCGAAGATCCGGAGGCAATTGTGTCCACAGCAAACTCGAAATCAGACCGGCTTCCTCCTATCACTAAAAGGCCGGACTCGCCCCCGGACTCTAGCCCCGCGGACTCTCGTTTCCCCGTCCAAACCTTGCTCCTAAACGAGGCGCTGGACTTAATGCGATCTCTCGCCATCATAGAGGAATCACCTCCGAATTATGCCCAGCCCGGACTAGGGGCTGAAAGCGGGGAATTTTACATCCCACCCACCACTCACTTCATAGCCACTGTCGAAAATTCAACCGACATGCTTGACTACGCCTCCGAAGACATCGGCGGCATGAACGACGATGCCGGAGATGAACAAGGC
The DNA here is from genome assembly GCF_002575655.3 of Aegilops tauschii subsp. strangulata. NCBI lineage: Eukaryota > Viridiplantae > Streptophyta > Magnoliopsida > Poales > Poaceae > Aegilops > Aegilops tauschii. The sequence continues at coordinate 70,950,583 of NC_053039.3, read as the reverse complement.
CAAGACCCGCCGTTTACCGGACGTTGGATGGCCACCTCCACATATGACGTGTATATGGTGGACACACCCAAAGAGGATGATGGCGACGGCAGGAAGGATCCGGTTGAGGACAAGCCTGCTGAGGCACCTCCAAAGCGTCAACGTTAGCGGCGCCGTTCAAAATCGCGTCAGAGAACGCCGAAGACCCTGAAGCCCCCGTCGAGCCAACATCCGAACATGATGATTGGGAGGAGGAGCAAGTTAACCCTAACGATCCGATCGGGAACGAGGACTCGGGGGATAGTAACTATCTACCGATCTCCAAGGATGATGTGAGCCTCAGCGACGAAGACTTCATCGTGCCAGAGGAACCACTCGAGCAGGAGCGCTTTAAGCGCCAGCTAATCGCTACTGCGAGAAGCGTAAAAAAGAAGCAGCAACCGCTCCACGCCAAATAGGATACATTCAATGACAGATGGACCCAAGTCCTAGCTGCCGAAGAGTATGGCCTTCGACGCCCAGCAAAGAGTTATCTAAAGCGTCGGCTACTACCACAATTTGACGACGAGGCCCTCGGGCCCATACCGTCCAGACATGACCATGCTAATGACCCAGACCGGCCACCACGCGGGCGAGATAAAGCAGCCACCAATGTCGAACACCAACCCGCACCACCTCCCCGTAGAGGCAGAGAGACAGCGGCTCCAGGATACACCGACGACCTACGACAGGACCTCGACAATAGAGCAGGCCAAGCCAGATCAATCTATGGATCAAGGGGGGCGTGCCCCAACGCGAGAGGATGGCCATCAGGCCTGGCGCGACAGGCACAACTTCACCTGGGCCGAAAACCGCATACGGACTTCATCCGAACTGCGTCGTGACGTCGCCCGATACAGACACGCCGCACACCCACTGGTGCGCGTCGGTCCTAAACAAACGGTTTAAAACCCCTTTCCGCGACGGCATCTGGAACCGTCGCCAAGTGAGTGTGGGCGATAGGGGGGTCCTTCCCACATGACCCAGAAACCGTCGGGGATATGCCCTTCTGGCACACACGTTCGGCAAAATGAGGTCGTGTGCGACCGGCGAGCGCTCAAATACGGAAATACGTACACTGCAGCTAAAAATACAATTATACGGCGGAATTGTTTCCGGTCATAAGTACATCCCACACAGTCAGCCCCCGCTAAACGTTTATGTTCGTATGTACATCCCACACAGTCGCTCCAAGGAAAACGTTTCCGTTCACAGGTACATCGCACACAATTTTTCCCGTTAAATCATTTGTGATAGCATTGCCATTGCACACAACAGTAATAATATTATCGTTTGCGTTATTGAATGCATCACACACGGTGCGTAGAAAGAAACTGTGTGACAAAGGCTATCCATCACACATACTTTTTATGTGATAAACGTTTGCGCAAGGTGGCCTAATACAAACAGTTTTCAAGAGAAAGTCGTGTGTGCAGTGGAGATTGATCGCACACGTAGTGGATCCTAGAAACGTTTCTGATCTCCAAGTATATCACAGACGTTTCGCTTTCGCAAACTGTGTGCAGTGTAATCCCTATTTAATCCATAATTAATCCAATTAATCCCTAATTTCAAAATCACATGTTATCAATTTGAAAGTAGGCAATCACTTATTTCATATCCAACCATGTTTTTTACAAATATAGGTTCAACCACGAATCCATAATTCAATGCACAGGTACATATACTGAAGAACTATAGAAGCACCAAGTAAAGAATGATGAACCACAGTTGTACTAAAGACTGTAAAGAGAGAGGCGAAAGACATTCTGGTTGCTGGAGAAGGTGAAGCGGAATGCCCATATTGTGCCCTCCTCCATGCGTAAGGCGCACACGACTCTAGGCCAACCCCTTGTGATGGCGGCCCGTCCATCCTTTACTGTCTTCATTAGGACTTCTCGATGCTCATTGTAGTCTGGATGAAATACTTTAACCTTCATTGCGTGTCCACCAATCATGTACTTTGCGAGGTAATCTTGTGTGAATTGCTTCGGGAACCACTGGGAACGAAAAAGATTCAGACATTGTTGTCTAACAACTCATTATGGGCAGTAAAAAGAGAAGGATGCAGAGTTTGTAGTTACCATCCTACAGCTCACTGTTGTGTTGGATAGAGCATAAACAAATAATTTGCTTGCCACCATTCGTATCTTTTTGCTAATAATCCTTATCAGTTTCCTCACTTGATGCTTGTTCATCAATATCTCATTGCCCCATATGCAAAAAGGGTCAATGCGTGAATCCTTGCCAAGGGCATATGTACCTACAAGCAACAAGTCAATATTAAAAGCTAACTAGTGTCCAGGCCTGGATCTATATGCACTACATTATGGAACGACGGGGGAGTACAAGCCGAGGGATGAAGCTAACCTCGGCGGAAAATGGTGGCCACACCATGTTGTCCTGCATAAGTAGTGGAAAGGCATGATAAGTACAGCAATCTTAACATCAAACAAATATAGCAAAGGTAAACAACATCATCTCCAAATGATAGCTTGAATGTGTTGGTTTCAGCATGCTGTTAAAGCAGATATAAAATGGAAGGCAATGTTACCGATAGCAGGCTTAACAGCCATCAAATATTGCAATTCAAACTGGTATTGTTGAAAATGAATAGAACGTAGGTAATGCTTAAACATCACACTGGATAAATGTGTAAAACTGAAAATAAAGGGCATATGTTAACTACACCAGGAATAACTGGAACCAAATATAGCCGTTCAAACTGGTATTGATGTAGTCGAGCGGCACAGTTCCAACTTGCACATAATGAACCACACATTGTGAATGACTGAAATAAACAAGGCATAAATGACCAGTATAACAACCAAATATAGCCATTGAAAACTGGACAGAGTCTCACTGCAACCAACCTAACAAGCAAATACAGATAAACAGGGCATATGCTTGGAAACTGGACAAATGCTCACTGCAACCAACCTAACAAGCAGATAAAGATAAACAAGGCATTTGCTTGATAACTGGAGAAATGCTAAAAGAAGCAACCTAACAACCAAATACAGATAAACAAGGCATCTGCTTGATAACTAGACAAATGCTAAAAAAAACAACCTATCAACTGTAGATAAACAAGGCATCTGCTTGATAACTGGACAAATACTCACTGCAACCAAACTAAGAACCAAATACAGATAAACAAGGCATCTGCTCGATAACTGAAAAAATGCTCACTCCAACCAACCTAACAACCAAATACAGATAAAAAGGCACCTACTCACTATAAACAACCAAATATAGCCATTCGTGAAACTAAAGTGGACAATTCATACTTAAACATCACATAGACCTATTGAACAATACATTTTTGCATAACTGAAATAATTAAACACGGCACAGTTAAAGCACCGCACTGCAAATGCTACTACAACAAAGGGTACGAGTTGGCAAGCTAGAAAAGGTAATATTTGCTGATAGAATGTTGCCTCACATTTCATGGACGGGATCCTTCTAGTTGGAAGAGCACAGACCCATGGTGCGCTCTCTGATGTCACAGATGGGCTGTTTCACCTTGGAAGAACCTTCGTGGGTGCCCTCCTCGTGGTTGTGGTCGTGGTCGATGAGATCTGACTTGGCAATTGAGGATCCCAAGCCTCCGCCGTAGAACGTGTCCTTCAGAAGTGACAAAATGGGCTCGATGGCATATAAAGCTCACAAATCCTTGACCGCTTGGCGGAGGAGATCAACGGCAGGGCCGTCGAAGAGATCGACGACGGTTGAACCAGAGGGGTTGTGGATGGACCGCTTAACCTGTGACATGGCCCCGTGAAGCCGTGGGTGTGGACGAGCTTGATGTTGTAGCCAGCTTTCCCGAGATACAGTAATACGCTAGCCCGCTGACATGAAGCCTTCGGCATGGCAACGTAGTCAACATCTTCGCCGACTTCCGCGGCGACGTGTTGCTCAAGGATCGACAGGTCGGGGCAAACGGCGGCCACCTCGCCAACGTCCGCCGGAGAGGCCATGATAAACCTCTTGTTGGCCGAACGCTCGTCGGGCTCCTCGGGATACGTGGTCGAGCTTAGGCTATGACATTCTGGAGTAGGGGATGTGGATCTGGCGGGGAGGGACACTGTAGGCCTCATCTAAAAACTCAGGGGAGTGGGGCGACGGTATGGGAATCGCTGGATAACCTGAACTTTATTATCTAAGCTAGGAGGAACGGGCAGACCGGCAGGGTTGGCGGCGGCGCTGGCGGCGGCCGCGAGCTAGGTTCGAAGGGGGGGAGGGGGCGGGTGGGGGACTATGGAGGGGGGTGGTGTTTGAGGATACGCCATGGCTACTAAAATTTTTAGTACTGGTGGGTGAAGATGGTGGTGGACGAGGGAGGGCGACGGTTCAAATGCCTCGGCTGCTAAAATTTTACTATAAGGTCAGATCTTGTCGGTGGAAATGACACCTATGGGGTCACTGGGATCCCTTCTACGGTTGGTAGGCGCGAGGTTCTGCAAAGAGCGGGTCTGACAGGAAGCACACGGATCGTTTACCCAGGTTCGGGCCGCGAAGATGCGTAATACCCTAGTCCTGCTTTGGTGGATGTATTTGAGTGTTCTTGTGTTCTTGAGCTAGTTATAGGGTGCAACTTGCCCAAAAGAGCCGAATCCCTCTCCTGGTCACCTCGGGCTCCTTTTATAGGAAAAAGGGGTTGCCACAGTGGCACACAGGAGGTGGAAAGGTCTACAGTCGATAAGCCTATCCTCTGGGACCGTCGGACAAATGCATTTAATGCACTGCCGACGTGCCCCTTGCTTTATCGGGGATGGCAAGGAAGCATGTCTGAGCTGTCGCCGCCTTGCCTGGCCTCGACACGCATCCAAGCTGATGAGGCATCGCGGTGCAATGTTGGTTGTCTGCTGGGCTGGTGCGGTGGTGGAGCCTTCACGAAGACCTGCATGCCACCATGCAGGTGCTTGCTGAGTCGGTTGTGGAGGCCGCTCGTCGCCACGCAGGTGCCTGCCCAGCTGGTTGAGCTAGCAGCTGCTTGGGGACGGTGGTGGATTCTTGGCAGGCCCGGGCCTGGCAGTGGCCCCGCTGATGCCCTCGGCAAGGGTCTTGCCTGGGACCCGGCAAGGGTCTTGCCGTGGCATTGCAGTCGTCCCCGGCAGGGGTCTTGCCAGGGGTCTTGTGGATTTCCTCGGCCAGGATCCCGCCGATGGTCGCCGTCTTCTGGTCCTCATCAGATCTCACATGTTTATGATCTTGACGAAGATCTGCATGCCACCACAGAGGCGCCTCCTGAGCCTTGGTTCCAATGTGGATAGTTGGTGGTGTTGGAACCCGTGGGCTCAAGGGTGGCTTTCGCTGCTGGCGTCGGGCAAGTTGCCCCGGCAAGGCTCTTGCCGGGGCTGTGGAGGCTGCCTCGGCAAGGATCTTGCCGAGGGAGTCCACCTCGCCCTCTTGCTCTCCTGTGTTTCTTGCTTGACGTTGCCTTGGTTGTCTTGTGCTTCGGCTTCTCTCCGGCTTCCCTCCTCTGCCCTGCTAAGTGTGGCCGTGGCGCGCGCCCCTGACTGCCCGTGCACAAGTAAATGGGTCAAAAGGAGAGCCCCTACTTTTGTACATCGACAGGAGCCCCCGGGTTTGGGCCACACATAAGCGCGACGCGTTGTTGGGCCAAGCCCAGAACGGTGCGCGGGCAGGCGGGGCGGATTTTTACCGTGGTAACTGTTTCATCCGCTGCGCTTCCCCACGACCTGCGTTGAACGCGCGACATGCAGGATCATGCGTGACGTGGGGGTCATGCATGGGGCGGTCTCCGCACGCATGTGACACATCGCAGTTAACGGGAAAAGAGGCGGCCCGCGCCTTCCCCGTAAAAAGGAATAACCGCGGGTGCGCTGCTCATTTACCCCCCGCGTCTTCTTCAATCTCGGAACCATCGTCCCTTTCTCCTTCCTTCCCAAGCTTTCGCCTTTGCTCGCCGCTGTTGCGTCTTCGCTGTCCTCCATCCCTTGCCTCTCGCAGCTGCCATGGCCCCCAAATCCACCAAGGGCAAGGGAGTGGCTAAGGACGCCGGGCCGCCGGAGAGCGAGTCGGCGGCGCGGCGGATGCAGCTCGCCTACTTCCCCTCGACGGTCGACGTGTTCGAACTCCGGGACTGCTTCAGGCCCCTATGGCGATGCAAGATGGGGGAGACGACGGGGCATCTAGCCACGCGCGTCATCCCCGCCAATTGCGCCGAGGCCGCCCCGAATCGGTACCCGTTCTTCGTCGACTACTTTTCTTGCGGCCTTTGCCCGCCTTTCTCTGATTTCTTCAACAATATTATGCACACATTTGGCTTCCACCTCCTGGATTTTACTCCAAATGTCGTGGCGTGCATGGCTCTGTTCGCCCATCTCTGTGAGGGCTTCGCCGGAGTTCTTCCCAACACGGCGCTCTTCCGCCATTATTTTTACCCTCGCATCCAGAAGGGAGGCGCTATTTCTGGTTGCGTCACCTGGATCCCAAGGTCCAAAGGGACGTACCCGGAGGGCGCCCAGAAGGAGAGGTGGGAAGAATGGCGGGGCTGGTGGTGCTGGATTGAGGAGGATGACCCACAGGAGTTCTGTCGGGTCCGCCAGGCGCCGCCGGTTCGCAGGAACAACTGGGGCGACATCAACGCCCAGGACGACAAGCTCAAGATCGCCACCACCAGGATCCACCGCCTCACCGTTGCCGGGCTCACCCTGGAGATGATTGGGGCGGATTTCCTCCGCCGCCGAATCGCTCCTCTGCATAACAAGGGGAGGCCGGCCTGGCTCTTCCAGAACGCGGCCGACATCATGAGGCTTCGCCCTGGCCTCAATCACAACTTCACGATGATGGGGCATGCTCACTTCTGCCAGCGGATCTTTCAGCTCGACGTGAACCGCGACGGCTGGGCTGAGAGGTCCAGCAAGGCTGCGAAGGCCGGCAAGGTCGTCAAGGGGCCCTTGTTTGGGTTGCCGGCGGGGGTGGTCCCGCTGAGCAAAAACTTGCGCCAGACCGACATCATCGCCATGATGCCAGAGTGCAACGCGCACGGTCCCGTCCAAAACTGGGCCGCGCCACCGAAGGAGCAGGTGCAGGAGTTCTTTGACGGCTTGGCAGAGGTGTATGTCCGCAACGAGCCGCTGCTCATCCAGGACACCACTCAGGCAGAGCTGGACTATATCGCCGCCAGGGCGGCGGAGGCGGAGCTCGCCAGGAAGGCCGGCAGCGCTGGCGGCGTGGAGGACGAGGCTGCGGCAGCTGCGGAGGAGAAGGAGCTCGCCCAGTGGGTGGAATCCGCTGGAGAATCCAGCAGCGCCGGCACTGGGGCCCCTCTCATTGAAGATGCGCTCGACGAATCATCGGAGGAGGAGGAGGAGGAGGAGGCCGAGGCCGTCGACCCTCCAGCCACAGGGAGAGGGTGAGTCCTGCGGCGGGCCAGCTCCGGCGAGCCGGTTTGGCCCGGCAGGGCCGTGCAACCCTGGCATGCCCAGGAGACGTCCACGCGCCAAACAAGGGCCGCAGCGGTGAAGAAATTGGTGAAGGTCGCGGTGGCGAAGAAGAAAGCATCTGCCTCTTCTTCGTCTAAGCGCGCTCAGACTCCACCTTCTTCCCCTCCTCCAGCAGATGTTGACGCGGAGGTCGTCTTTGACTTTAGGTCCCTCAGCCCAAGGAGGAAGAGGAAGGCAGCAGAGGAGGAGGTGGAGGAGGAGGAGTAAGCTTCTTGTTCCCTCCCCCCTTTTTGTCATCTCCGTCTCCTCAAACTGTGCCGCTTATCTTGGATTGTTTTCATTTTTGCAGGGATGTGGAGACGCTGGCCCAGAGGGTGAAGAGGGCCAGGTACTCGGCGGGCGGCCAGGCCCCGGCGGGCACCTCGAGGGCGCCACTGGTGGTGGTGTGTAGCCCGGACAGCAGCCCCCGGAGCAGCCCCCAGTGTAAGTTCACCACTCGCCCCTCGTCGATGTGTGTGTTGGGGGGTATGAGTCACTGGCGCTGACCTTGCCGAGATCGCAGGAGGAGGACGGCAGCAGGAGGAGCCACTGAGAGCCACCCCCAACGCACCGCCCCCATCGACCACGCCGCCCCGAGGGGCGTCCCCGGCAAGGGCGTCAAGCACCGAGCCCATGCACACGGAGGATGAGGAGGAGAACTTGGGTGCCGGCGGCTCTGCGTCGGCGCCAGATGTTGGCGAGAAAGGGGCTACTTCTTCCCAGCCCGGCACGGGTACATCATTCGCCTCTCATCCCTGCCCTTTCTTCTTCTTTTTGAATCTTGGTCTTGCCTTCGCCTCATCCCCTTCTCGATATCCAGATCCTCCCTCGGCGGGACAGGAGGACATAGACACCGTCATCGAGGATGTCGCCAAGGCCGCCGAGGCGGAGGCCGAGAAGATCGCCACCGAGGAGGCCGCCAAGGGCGCTGCTGAGGACGCCGCCAAGGGGTTTGCCGGGGAGCCCGGCAAGGCTGCTGCCGAGGAGGCCGGCAAAGGGCCTGCCGGGGAGCCCGGCAAGGCCGCTATCGAGGAGGAGGTGGTTGATGACCAGCCTTGCTCCTCCACTGCCTCTGGCTCCGGCAGGTATCTGAGGGTGAGCGACGACCTTTTCGTCCACCTTCCAGGGACGTCGAGCTCCAGGGCGCCCATCGTGGGAGAGGTGTTCGATGAGGAGGTGATTGCCGCCGCCGGGCTCGAGGTTGTTGACGAGCCGAGTGCCGGTGGCGACGGTTCTCAGGAGGAGCGGCTTCTCTAGGCCATGGGCGCCAGCTTTCGGAAGCTCCAGGCGCTCCACCGCGCCCGCCTAGACAAGGCCAAGTCCAGGATGGCTACGGTGGACAAGGTGGAGGCGGACCTCAAGGGACGCATCGCTGAGACGCAGACTTGGTTCCGCCAAGCTTGTGAGGAGCTGAAGGCCGCCCAGGGCGAGCTGGCCAAGCGCGAGGTGGAGCTCACCATGAAGCGGGCCGACATCAAGAAGGCCTAGGAGACGGCGAAGAACCTGGCCGCCGAAGCCGAGGCTGCTCGAACCCAGGACCAGGCCGTGCTGAACTCCCAAGAGGAGGACCTTGCCGCTCGCGAGGAGAAGCTTGTTGCGACTCTCCACGGCAAGGACGAGGAGGTGGAGAAGCTCGCCGCGCAGCGGACCCAGGAGCTGGAGCAGAGGCACGGAGAGACACTCAATGCCCAGGCTCTGGTTCACGCCGACAAGGTGAAGGAGCTGGAGGTGGAGCGGGACGGGCTGAAAGACCAGGTCCTGAAGCTGTCCAGGGAGAAGGACACGCTCAACATCGCTCTGGTTGAGGCACAGGGTGCGTCCCTCAGCAGGGCTGGGCAGCTCTCCGAGGCCAACAACTCCATCAAAGACCTCAAGCTGAAGCTGGAGGGTCTCGAGGGGATGCTGTCGGAGGGCAAGGCCCGGGAGGGGACCCTGGCCAAGGACCTGGAGACCGAGAAGCAGCTGCGGAAGAACGAGACCGCCAACCACAAAGACTTTGTAGAGGGTGAGAATCGCTGGATCAGGCGCCTGGAAGGCGTCGCCGGCAGGATCACCACGTAGCTGCCTACCATGGGGATGCCAAACGTGAGGTATACCCCGGAGCGCAACGTGAGCCCCAACGCCAAGCTGACCATCTTCTTCGAGGGCGTCCTCGGGGCCCTGGAGCAGCTCCACTCCAATCAGGCGGCCTCCCTGGCCGATGAGGCCCGGAGGCTTTGCCGGGGTGCCATGACCAAGGTCCTCACCAAGGTGGTGCACTGGAATCCTGACCTCGACTTCGACGCCACGCTGGAGAGCTTGTCGGAGGATGCGGACATCGCGGCACTCAAGGAGCGTATCAAGCCCATCATCAGCCGCATCGACGGAATCCAGAGGGTGGAGGGCCAGCGCCTAGGCACCCCGTTTCTCATTGCCGCTGCAGGTTCATGACCAAGACAATTTCTATCTTTAGTTAGAACCGCGGAAACAACCGATGTAATATAACTCTGTAGTACTTTTGATACAATGCATGTTATTTTCCTGTCTGATCTTCCCTTGTATGTCCGCCCTACATTAGCCGGGTAGGCTCGCTGGCGCGTAAACCCAGGGCGGCACCTTGGGGACGGATCCCCAACGGTCTGCCGGGTGTGCTTGCTGCCGAGCGAACCACCTTACCGCTCTCAACGCGGCCGCTCGAACTGTCGAGCTTGACTCGAGTCAGAATCGAGAACGTTGCCAATTGCGGAAGGCTACCCTGCCACTCTCAACGCGACGCTCGAGCTGTTGAGCGGACTCGAAACAGAACAAGGGCGTTTCCAATTGCGGAAGGGCCCCTTTGCGTGCAGGTTTTCCATACACAGGGCAGGACCTTCGAGGATAATAACCATATATATAAAAAGAAATTGCCCAAAGTTTCACATGACTTAGCTTTTCTGTCGTTGCAAGGACGCCCGCCGCATCTGCAGACGGTGCCATCATGCTTGGTCATCTTCTTCCTTGGAACGACGGCCACGATGAAGCCGCTGCTTCGATTAGACCAGATTTTCACAACTGCGACCCCCCTACCTGGCGCGCCAAAGATGTCGGTGGAAACGACACCTATGGGGTCACTGGGATCCCTTCTATGATTGGCGGGCGCGAGGTTCTGCAAAGAGCGGGTCTGACAGGAAGCACACGGATCGTTTACCCAGGTTCGGACGTGAAGATGCATAATACCCTAGTCCTGCTTTGGTGGATGTATTTGAGTGTTCTTGTGTTCTTGAGCTAGTTACGGGGTGCAACTTGCCCAAAAGAGCCGAATCCCTCTCCTGGTCACCTCGGGCCTCCTTTTATAGGAAAAAGGGGTTGCCACAGTGGCACACAGGAGGTGGAAAGGTCTATAGTCGATAAGCCTATCCTCTGGGACCGTCGGACAAATGCATTTAATGCGCTGCCGATGTGCCCCCCTTGCTTTATCGGGGACGGCAAGGAAGCACGTCCCAGCTGTCGCCGCCTCGCCTGGCCTCGACACGCGTCCGAGCTAATGAGGCATCGTGGTGCCATGTTGGCTGGCTGCTGGGCTGGCGCGGTGGTGAAGCCTTCATGAAGACTTGCATCCCACCACGCAGATGCTTGCTGAGTCGGTTGTTGAGGCCGCTCGTCGCCGCGTAGGTGCCTGCCCAGCTGGTTGAGCTAGCAGCTGCTTGGGGACGGCGGTGGAGTCTTGGCAGGCGCGGGCCTGGCAGTGGCCCCGCTGATGCCCTCGGCAAGGGTCTTGCCGTGGCATTGCAGTCGTCCCCGACAGGGGTCTTGCCGGGGGTCTTGTGGATTTCCTCGGCCAGGATCCCGCTGATGGTCGCCATCTTCTGGTCCTCATCAGATCTCACAAGTTTATGATCTTGACGAAGATCTGCATGCCACCACAGAGGCGCCTCCTGAGCCTTGGTTCCAATGTGGATAGTTGGTGGTGTTTGAACCCGTGGGCTCAAGAGTGGCTTGCTCTTGTGGCACCTCGGCTCAGAGCAACCGGTTTACCCTGCATTGCCAGCCCAGAGATCGGGTCTTCTGGCAATACACAACAACATGGTACAGAAATAACCTCTTTATTGATACTAGCGGGATACATAGGTCTGATATTACATCGAGTTGCGAGGCCAAGCAGCACACACGGTGCTGCTGGACAGTATGTACATTATTTAATGAACATGGTTGGGGCCTCGATCACACGAAACTACGCGGCAGCGAAAGAACGACGTAGCGGAACTCCATAGCACAGGGACACCAACGTGGACACGGCCTAGACACGAGATGCGCTCCAATGCGAATCAACTTGCCTGAAAGCTGGCATAACGCGCCAGGTCACTACATTGAATGTACTTGCAAGCTCACAACAAACATAAGCACGATGACAGATAATATCATGATAATTGATCAAGTTAAATTAATGCAAGAAATACTACAGATGCAATGCAGCCAAACAGTGCACCGAGTCACGCGAACTCGCTTACCAGACGGTTACCTCGTAACCAAACGGTGACCACACCGGGGTCACACCTGAAACCAAAAACCCATGAACACCTCGAGCGTTCAAGGTTCACCATGAAACAATGCATCACAACAGTCGCTTAGTTTGCAAGATTAATTATAAAAGTTGATCCATGGTGTGACTTACTCCCAAGTCTTGCCCATAACTGAGGCTGCGGCTATCGATAGATTAAATACACTCTACAGAGGTAGCGCACTTTACCCACACTACGGAGTACCTGGCCTCGCTTTCCCATTCGGGTGGACCAAAATATTCCGACGAAACCCTCCCTTTGTCATGCACTCTCCCCGGCCACTCCGACCATCTCCCTCTCAGGGCTAGGTCTTGGGTGGCCCCGTGTCTACCAAAGACACCAACGGCCACCGTCGTGGCAAAACGGTCCCAAACGGGGACAAGGTACCATAAAAACAAAAACGAGCACACAAGGTTATGTCTGCCTACCGGGCCAGGGTATGCATGCCCATAACCTTCCCTCGCGGGAGGCACCGGTGAGAGCCACAACAAAGGACCGAATCAAGACCTTCCCATTAGGTAAATGTGGTCGCACTGAATTAAAAACCTGATTCAGTGGCACCATGATGTGATCAACATCATATTCAAGTTGAACTTAATCAGGTTTAACTTCAATAAAAACTTTTTATCAAAAACATGATATGAAAAATAATTTTCATGCAACTACTCGTCATGCAAAGAAAACTAATCATGTTCATGGATCAAACTTAACCACATAATTACCTTGCAACACTAAAGGTCAAAACTCTCTGGTTATAACTCATTTTTATCAGCAAGCAACATTTTTATTAGCTCTTTATTTAAATGAAAATATCACTTAGTAAAATTACTACCATTAATTTCCATAGCAATATGCATAGTGCAAAATCTTACTCTACTTAACCAAACAAGTTCATTGCATGCAACCAATAACTAAAACAAGCATTTCTAACAGAATAAAGTAACTAACAATTTACCAAAATTATTTACAAAATTTTAGATGCAAATAAGAACTCATATTCAAGTAGAAAATCATAGATATTGAAATAACACCATCCAAATGCTGGTGTGGCTTGCCTTAGTGTACAGGAGGATCACACCCCTCTTGGTTTGCTTCAAGACAAGCTTCTCCTGAAAAATAATTTAAAACCACAAAAATAAATGTCAAAACACATTCTGAAAATCACCAGAAATTCTAGACAGCAAGGAAAAATCCACCTCTTGGTGTGCTGCTAGAGCTTTCTGTAACAAAGACAATGCAAAAAAGAATCAACTCATTTGGACTTATGGTTTAGAAATGGTGGGTGGTCAAAGTTTAGTCAAATTTCTGAATTAAATTTGAATAAACAGATAATCCTGGGGGGTGACGTCGAAGACGTAAAACGGGAGTGCGCCTCCACTTGTACCGCTTCAGGCGCGAGTGGTGAGGCTGACACTGGGCCCCGCCCGTTAGGAGAGAGAGAAGGGGATCGAGATCAGAGGGGAGGCGGCGCTTCGTCGGAGCTCACGCCGGCGATGAGGGGGTTTGGGGCTAAGCTAGAGGGATAGATTGGAAGCGGGGCTCGCGGAGCACCTGCCCGTACCCGTGGCTTGGCGAGAGGTGGACGGAGCAGCTCGGGGTTGAGCTCGCAAGCTTCAGTGGCGGACGGGGTTCGCCGGAGAGGTTGAAGACGACGGCTAGAGGCAGCTCCGAGGGCTTGGCGGCCTCCAAGCAGCACCAACAGACCACCAAGGCCCTGCCCAAGCAGTTGCCTGAGCTCGAGAGGCCCTGGAGAGCGGCAGCTGGCCTGCGGGGATCGCTGGAGTCCTCGGGTCGGGGTGACGGCCAGAGGCCTGCCCGACCGAACTGCGGTCGTTCTACGTGTTCATGGTGGTTGTGTGGAGTGGTGCGTGGCCAGGATTCCAGTCGGGGTGGCTTTATATAGTCGGAGCAAGAGGGGGGGACGTGTCGCCGCCGGAGCATTCTGGACACGTGGCGAACATCGACGAGAAGCTCCAACGCGAGGGGGCAAGGTGCTGCGTCGACTCAGGGGCTTGCCCACGCTTGCGGACGCGCACAGGAGGCGGTTGGGGAAGCAGACAAGCACACGCGCGCACTGTGGCGTTTTGGCCGCGACGCGCCTATGCTTGCTACGGAGGCTCCGGCGTCGGCGAGTGCCAGGGAGGGGTCAAGCTTGATGAGTCGAGGGTTGTTGCACGGTGCGGCAGTCGGAGGCGAGCGCTGGAACGAGCGCGCGCGAAACAGAGAGCAAGGCGCCAGCCAGAGCGCGTCGAGACGCTGCCAGGTGCCGTGTCCTCACGCGGTCACCAAGCTGGCATGGTCAAAACAACGGCCAGGAGCGGCCAAACCTTGTCTACGCGCTCGACCATGCAGTGTTACGTCTAGGAGGGGTGATGGATCATACCCAGGCCGAACAGACGTGACTCTACCAAGCTGGCAAGTTGCTGGTCAGAAACTTGGTCGTCAAGTTTGGCCACCTTCTAGAAGGCCATTAGGGCTAATCTCCTGGGGTTTAGGGTTTCTTAGGAAGGTGTTTAAGCTCAAGAAAACTCAAGGCCAAAAGCTAAAGGAAAAATGCACTTGATGTACAAAGTGCATTTCTGGTCCAGAAGTGAAAAGATTTTCTACAGCAAAAATACTACAAAAAGTGATGCAATATTTTTGCATGGGAAGGTGCGCTGGGGTCCAAAGAATATTCATGAATTATCTCAGATTTTTCTGAGCAAGAAAAATTGAGGTTGCTTTGGAGCACAAGTTCTGAAGTGAGTTTCAGAGAGGGAAATGAATATTTTTCTTTTAGGAAAAATATTCATTTGATTATTTTGGGAATTTGTTGGAAGAATAATGTAGATAGGTCACTCGGGTGAAAGCCAAGGATATGCCCAAGTGTAAAGTCCATATAAAGTGATTCAGAAACCAAATCAAATCAGGGGAAAAACCACGGTGAAAACCAAGTCCGAAAAAAGAGAGAAGGCAAGTCTGGAAAAAGAGAGAAGGCAAAATCCAGGCTGTCACAAACCTCCCCCACTTAGGATGAATCTCGTCCTCGAGATTTGGTTGCTTGGGAAAACCATTCTAGGTATGCAGTCCTTAAAAATTCCTCTCTTTCCCAGGTTGCTTCTTCTTCGGTGTGATGCTCCCACTGAACCTTGTAAAACCTTATCTCTTTGCTGCGAGTGACCCTTTCTGTCTGATCCAATATTCTTATTGGCTTTTCCTCATAAGGCAAATCCTTAGCCAATTCTATTTCTGCCATATCAGTCCTTTTCTCCAGAGGCGAGATACATTTCCTTAGCTGTGAGATGTGAAACACGTTGTGTACTTCTGATAATTCTGGTAGCAATTCCAACTGGTAGGCAACTGTTCCGACTCTGGCCATGATGGGGAATGGACCGATATATCTGGGTGCCAATTTTCCTCGGGTCTGAAACCTCTTGACTCCTTTCATAGGGGTGACTCGGAGATATACGTGCTCTCCGGGTTCGAAGCTGATCTGACGATGTTTGGCATCATAGTAGCTCTTCTGTCGGGATTTGGACAGTTGCAGTCGGTCCCGGATTTCCTTGACTTGCTTCTCTGCTTCAAGCATTAAATCAGTACCGAAAATATGGCTGTCTCCGGTTTGACACCAATTCAATGGGGTGCGGCATTTCCAGCCATACAGGGCTTCATAGGGTGACATCTTCAAGCTGGCCTGGAAACTGTTGTTGTAGGAAAACTCGGCGTAAGGTAGACAGTCTTCCCACTTGGTTCCTTGGCCAATGTACATGCCCGGAGCATATTGATACGTCTCCGTCGTATCTACTTTTCCAAACACTTTTGCCCTTGTTTTGGACTCTAACTTGCATGATTTGAATGGAACTAACCCGGACTGACGCTGTTTTCAGCAGACTTTCCATGGTGTTATTTATGTGCAGAAACAAAAGTTCTCGGAATGACCTGAAACTCCACGGAACATATTTTTGGAAAATATTAAAAATACTGGAAGAAGAATCCACGTCAGGGGGGCCTCCACCTGTCCACAAGGGTGGGGGCACGCATGCCCCCCTGGGAGCGCCCCCTGCCACGTGGGCCCCCTATTGCTCCACCGACTTCAACTCCAACTCCATATATTCGTGTTCGGGGAGAAAAAATCAGAGAGAAGGATTCATCGCCTTTTACGATATGGAGCCGCCACCAAGCCCTAAAACCTCTCGGGAGGGCTGATCTGGAGTCCGTTCGGGGCTCCGGAGAGGGGAATCCGTCGCCGTCGTCATCATCAACCATCCTCCATCACCAATTTCATGATGCTCACCGCCGTGCGTGAGTAATTCCATCGTAGACTTGCTGGACGGTGATGGGTTGGATGAGATCTATCATGTAATCGAGTTAGTTTTGTTAGCGTTTGATCCCTAGTATCCACTATGTTCTGAGATTGATGTTGCTATGACTTTGCTATGCTTAATGCTTGTCACTAGGGCCCGAGTGCCATGATTTCAGATCTGAACCTATTATGTTTTCATGAATATATGTGAGTTCTTGATCCTATCTTGCATGTCTATAGTCACCTACTATGTGTTATGATCCGGCAACCGCGAAGTGACAATAATCGGGACCACTCCCGGTGATGACCGTAGTTTGAGGAGTTCATGTATTCACTATGTGTTAATGCTTTGGTCCGATACTCTATTAAAAGGAGGCCTTAATATCCCTTAGTTTCCATTAGGACCCCGCTGCCACGGGAGGGTAGGACAAAAGATGCCATGCAAGTTCTTTTCCATAAGCATGTATGACTATATTCGGAATACATGCCTACATTACATTGATGAATTGGAGCTAGTTCTGTGTCACCCTATGTTATGACTGTTACATGATGAACCGCATCCGGCATAATTCTCCATCACCGATCCAATGCCTACGAGCTTTTCACATATTGTTTTCCGCTTATTTACTTTTCCGTTGCTACTGTTACAATCACTACAAAACACCAAAAATATTACTTTTGCTACTGTTATTTTTGTTACCGTTACCACTATATCATACTACTTTGCTACTAAATACTTTGCTACAGATACTAAGTTATCCAGGTGTGGTTGAATTGACAACTCAACTGCTAATACTTGAGAATATTCTTTGGCTCCCCTTGTGTCGAATCAATAAATTTGGGTTGAATACTCTACCCTCGAAAACTGTTGCGATCCCCTATACTTGTGGGTTATCAAGACTATTTTCTGGCGCCGTTGCCGAGGAGCAGAGCTCTATTCTTTGAGTCACTTGGGATTTATATCTGCTGGTCACTATGAAGAACTTGAAAGACGAGAAAACAAAAATGTATCCCTCAACTACGAGGGGAGGTAAGGAGCTGCCATCTAGCTCTGCACTTGATTCACCTTCTGTTTTGAGTAAGCTTGCGACACCTAAACCTGCTTCTGCTATTAATTCTGATATGTCGCATGTTATTGATGATGCCACTTCTGCTATGCATGATACTTATGATGAAACTACTTCTATGCTTGATACTACTGTGCCACTTGGTGAATTTCTTGATGAACAACTTGCTAGGGCTAGAGAGAATGAAATTATTGAAACTGATAATTTTGATGATAGTGATGATAAAGACTCTCCCCCTAATAAATATGAATTGCCAGTTGTGCCTGAGGGTTATGTTCTGGATGAAGAATCTGCTAGAGCTATTCTTGCTTGTAATGATAGAAGTGATCTAAAGAGGTTATTAGCTAAATGGAAGCAGCAATCTCTTAATGCTAGAATGAAACCTGACCCTGCTTTTGCTACTTCACCTATCTGTGTTACTGATAAGGATTATGAATTCTCTGTTGATCCTGATATAATTACTTTGGTTGAATCTGATCCTTTTTATGGCTATGAATCTGAAACTGTTGTGGCACATCTTACTAAATTAAATGATATAGCCACCCTGTTCACTAATGATGAGAAATCCCGCTACCTTTATATCCTTAAAATATTTCCGTTCTCATTAAAGGGTGATGCTAAGATATGGTTTAATTCTCTTGATCCTGGTTGTGTGCGTAGCCCCGGGATATGATTTATTACTTCTCTACTAAATATTTCCATGCTCATAAGAAACAAGCTGCTTTAAGGGATATATATAATTTTGTGCAAATTGAAGAAGAGAGTCTCCCACAAGCTTGGGGGAGGCTTCTCCAATTACTTAATGCTTTGCCTGATCATCCTCTTAAGAAAAATGAAATACTTGATATCTTTTATAATGGACTAACCGATGCTTCCAGAGATTACCTGGATAGTTGTGCTGGTTCTGTTTTCAGGGAAAGAACACCG
Source organism: Aegilops tauschii subsp. strangulata (assembly GCF_002575655.3). Classification (NCBI taxonomy): domain Eukaryota; kingdom Viridiplantae; phylum Streptophyta; class Magnoliopsida; order Poales; family Poaceae; genus Aegilops; species Aegilops tauschii. Next base: position 70,932,315 of record NC_053039.3, on the reverse strand, counting down.
GATGAAGCTGAGATTCTATTGAATAATATGTTGACCAATGAAAATAATTGGACACTTCCTGAGCCAACTCCTGAGCCTATTCCTAAACCAACTCCGAAGAAGAGGGGTGTTCTATTTCTCAGTCCTGAAGATATGCAAGAGGCAAAGAAATCTATGAAAGAAAAGGGTATTAAAGCTGAAGATGTTAAGAATTTACCTCCTATTGAAGAAATACATGGTCTTAATTTACCGCCTGTTGAAGAAATACATGATCTTAATCCATCACCTATTGAAGAAACTCACGGTCTTGATAACCCGACACAGGTAGTAAAGGTAAATTCTCTCTATAGATTTGATAAAGCTGAAATTCCTCCTACTAAAATTGCTAGCCAATGCTTGGATGAGTTTGATAACTTTATGGTTAAGCAAGAAGACTTCAATGCTTATTTTGGTAGACAATTACAACAAAATGCTTATATGATTGAACACTTGGGTGATTATATGTCAAGAGTTAAAGGTGAACTTAAACTCATTAGTAAACATGCTTCTATGTTACCACTCAAGTAGAACAAGTACTTAAAGCTCAGAATGATTTGCTCAATGAATTAAATAGTAAGAATAATGATTATGTCGTTAGAGTGGCTACTAGAACTGGTAAAATGACTCAGGAACCTTTGTATCCTGAAGGCCACTCTAAGAGAATTGAACAAGATTCTTAGAGAAATAATATTGATGCACCTAGTCCTTCTAAAAAGAAGAAAAAGAAAAATGATAGGATTTTGCATACTTCTAGTGAACCTATTGCTGAAACACCTGAGAATCCTAATGATATTTCAATCTCTGATGCTGAAACACAATATGGCAATGTACATGAACCTAGTGATAATGTTAATGATGATGTTCATGTTGATGCTCAACCTAGCAATGATAATGATGTAGAAATTGAACCTGCTGTTGATCTTGATAACCCACAATCAAAGAATCAACGTTATGATAAGAGAGACTTTGTTGCTAGGAAACACGGTAAAGAAAGGGAACCATGGGTTCAGAAACCCATGCCTTTTCCTCCCAAACCATCCAAGAAAAAGGATGATGAGGATTTTGAGCGCTTTGCTGAAATGATTAGACCTATCTTTTTGCGTATGCGATTAACTGATATGCTCAAAATGAATCCTTATGGTAAGTATATGAAAGAAATTGTTACAAATAAAAGAAAGATACCGGAAGCTGAAATTTCCACCATGCTTGCTAATTATACTTTTAAGGGTGGAATACCAAAGAAACTAGGAGATCCAGGAGTACCAACTATACCATGCTCCATTAAAAGAAACTATGTTAGAACTGCTTTATGTGATCTTGGAGCCGGTGTTAGTGTTATGCCTCTTTCTTTATATCGTAGACTTGATTTGAATAAGTTGACACCTACTGAAATATCTTTGCAAATGGCTGATAAATCAACTGCTATACCTGTCGGTATTTGTGTGGATGTGTGTTCTGGTTGCAAATGTTACAATTTTGACGGACTTTGTTATTCTTGATATTCCCGAGGACGATAGTATGTCTATTATTCTTGGAAGACCCTTTTTGAATACTGCAGGGGCTGTTATTGATTGCAACAAAGGCAATGTCACTTTTCATGTTAAATGGTAATGAGCATACGGTACACTTTCCGAGGAAACAACCTCAAGTCCATAGTATCAACTCTATTGGAAAAATTCCATCGATTATTTTTGGAGGTTTTGAATTTCTTACCTACTGTCAAAAAGAAATATGATATTCTTATTATTGGGGATGTGCATAGCCCCGTTGAGGTAACATAGTGTTATTCAAAATTTCTCCGGTTCCATGTTAGTCGGAATGAGTTTGTTAACAAGACCTGATCAACCTTGTTAGTGGATTCCTGACAAGCATGAGATGGATGAAACTAGAAGGCACAACCTTCTGTACCCTCTTTCTACTTTCTGTTACTTAGTTGAAATTAAGTAAAAATAGTATTTTCTGTCTGTTTTCTAATTTATCTGTGCAATAAAAAAATACCTCGAAAATAAAAGTTCTCCAAATGCCCTGCCAATTTAATATGATTTTTTCTGGAATATTTGAGAATATCTGGCAGTGAGAACACATCAGGGGAGAAAGCACCTGGCCACGAGGGTCCAGGGTGCGCCCACCCCTACAGGGCGCGCCCCCCTGCCTCGTGGGCCCACGGTGGCTCCCCTCCACTTATTCTTGCAGCCACCCACTTCTTCTTCCTCCCAAAAAAATCACCATCCAGCTCAAGCACGATTTCTAGCTCATTTTGCTGCGATTTTTCGATCTGCTTGCTCAAAGCACCTCTCACAAAATTGCTTTAGGGGATTGTTCCTTGGTATGTAACTCCTCCATTGGTCCAATTAGTTTTTGTTCTAGTGCTTTATTCATTGCAAATTTGTGCTGCCTAGGTGACCATGTTCTTGAGCTTGCATGTCAAATTTATATGGTTCCAAGTAGTTCTAATGCATGATATAGGCTCTAGGCACTTGTATGAGTAGTTGCTATCAATTTTGTTGAGCTTGGTTCGCTTTTATTTGAAGTTACTAAAAATTTCAGAATTTTTCAGAAAATAATGAAGAGATTTTTGAGGGGCTCATCAAGCCAAAGCTCGAAGGAAAAGCAAAGTGAGGAAGCAGAGAGGCCCAAATATAATCTGCCTCGCACCGCGGAGGTTCGGCCGTGTGAATGGCCTTCCAATGATTTCTTGAGAGCAGCCAGGATTTATGATGATTTTTATGAATTGGCTGAGAATGCAGGCCTCACCGACTTCCTCCACGACCAACGCGAACAGTATCTCTTACTCACCAATAATTTTGTGCAAAACTTCTACTATTATCCTAAGGAATCACCTCCTTCAGTAGAGTTTCAATTATATGATGTGGTTAAGAAGATGTCACTCGATGAATTTTGCAAGGTTTGCATAATACCTTTCGAGGGTAGTTTAAAGGAACCACATCGTAAAGATGTCGACGGGTTTATTGACACTATTACTGTAGGGGAAACTAGGAAGGTTTCCGATGCAATAATCACTAGCATACATTTTCCTAGTTTACGCTACTTTGCCATATTTGCTAGTCATTGCTTAATTGGTCACGGAAACTGTGGAAACCTTAGTGTTCCTGATATTATTATTTTGTTCCATGGTTTATTCTGTGATAATAATGTTAGTATGGGCGGTATTATTGCCAAACGGTTAAGTCTTAACCGTACAAAGGGCCCCATCTTTGGAGGTATCTATGCTTCACGCCTAGCTGCACATTTTAACATACCCATTAGGCACTATGAAAAAGAAGAAAAATTGCTGCCCACTGTTTATTTAGATTATAAGAGTATGGTAGCGCATGACTTTATTGTTAAGAATAGGGAAGGGGCGCTTAAATACAAATTGTTCTTTGATAAACATCACCCTGAGACTATTACCTTGCCCGCTCCTTCCTTGTTTGATTTATCTGCAGGTCCGTATCTCGTTCCGCTTGCGGCCATTCACGCCTACCGGAACCCTACATCAGCCACGGAGCCGGAACCACAATTTGAACCTCCACGACAGTCTAATTACCAGTGGGATCCGGATATGATTGCCAACCAGTGGCAATCAGAGTCTTCTTCATCTCAGTACGACCCCGGCTACAACTATGGATATCCGCCAGGCTATCCGTGGCAATAAACCAACTTAGGCCAAAAGCCTAAGCTTGGGGGAGTACGTATTTCCCACCGACATTACATTCTTGTTCACACACACTCATTGCTAGATGTCGGTGCTCATACTCTTTCATTGTACTATCCATGCTAGTTTATTTTCCTTTTTTCTTGCTTTCTTCTTGTGTGTTTGATTAAACCTTAAGAAAAACAAAGAAAAATAGTAGCTTTAGCTAGTTTACTTTTCTTGCTGTAGTAGTAATAATTAAAAGAAAACCCAAAAAGATTTCCTGTTCTTCTTTTGCTTGTTGGGAGCTTTCCCGTGTAAATAGTTTTATTTCTTTTCTTTGGGGGTCGATACGAGAAGACCATGATGAAATTGTTGAAGTGGCTCTTATATGCGTTATTGTTGATTTAACCAAGAGCCCATATTGCCTTGTCTTCTCCTGTTTATTGAATGCTCGCAGATTCTAGCTTAGTCCAATGCACGTGCACTCTTATTATTATTCATATCGTTCGGTCGTGCAAGTGAAAGGAAATTATGATGATATATGATGGATTGATTGAGATGAGAATAGCTGGTATGAACTCGACCTCTCTTGTTTTTGTAAATATGATTAGTTCATCGTTCCTGATTCAGCCTATTATGAATAAACATGTTTGCAATGACAATTAGAGATTATTGCTTATTCCATGCTTGATTAGCTATGAGTTATAATGATTTACCTTGCGTGCCAACATGCTATTAAAATGGTTGTGATGTGGTATAGTGGGGTGGTATCCTCCTTTGAATGATTTAAGTGACTTGACTTGGCACATGTTCACACATGTAGTTGAAACAAATCAACATAGCCTTCACGATATTTATGTTCATGGTGGATTATATCCTACTCATGCTTGTACTCAATGTTTATTAATTTTAATGCATGTTCATGACTGTTGTCGCTCTCTAGTTGGTCGCTTCCCAGTCTTTTGCTAGCCTTCACTTGTACTAAGCGGGAATACTGCTTGTGCATCCAATCCCTTAAACCCCAAAGTTATGCCATATGAGTCCACCATACCTTCCTATATGCGGTATCTACCTGCCGTTCCAAGTAAATTTGTATGTGCCAAACTCTAAACCTTTAAATGAAATTCTGTTTTGTATGCTCGAATAGCTCATGTATCAACTAGGGCTGTCCTTATCTTCCATGTTAGGCGGGTTATTCTCAAGAGGAGTGGACTCCGCTCCTCACTCACGAGAAAATGGCTGGTCAACGGGATGCCCAGTCCCATGATTTATGCAAATCAAATCAAAATAATTGCAAACAAAACTCCCCCTGGGACTGTTGTTAGTTGGAGGCACTCGTTGTTTCGAGCAAGCCATGGATTGATGCTTGTTGGTGGAGGGGGAGTATAAACTTTACCATTCTATTTGGGAACCGCCTATAATGTGTGTAGCATGGAAGATATCGCCATCTCTCGGTTGTTATGTTGACAATGAAAGTATGCCGCTCAAAATATTATTTATCTCTGCTTTTAAAATCGAGCTCTGGCACCTCTACAAATCCCTGCTTCCCTCTGCGAAGGGCCTATCTATTTACTTTCATGTTGAGTCATCACCCTCTTATTAAAAAGCATCAGCTGGAGAGCACCGCTGTCATTTGCATTCATTACTGTTAATTTATATTGGGTATGACTGGATATCTTTTACCATGAATTACAACGTCTAGTCAGTCCTTGATCTTTAAAGGTGCTCTGCATTTATGTTTTGCGGTCTCAGAAAGGGCTAGCGAGATACCATCTTGTTATATTATATCATGATTGTTTTGAGAAAGTGTTGTCATCCGAGATTTATTATTATTGCTCGCTAGTTGATTATGCTATTGACATGAGTAGACATGAGATCTAAGAGTTATTGTGAATGTGGTTAATCATAATCTTTGCTGAAAACTTGAATGCTGGCTTTACATATTTACAACAACAAGAGCAAACAGAGTTTGTAAAAGTTTTTCTTTATCACTTTCAGTTTATCAACTGAATTGCTTGAGGACAAGCAAAGGTTTAAGCTTGGGGGAGTTGATACGTCTCCGTCGTATCTACTTTTCCAAACACTTTTGCCCTTGTTTTGGACTCTAACTTGCATAATTTGAATGGAACTAACCCGGGCTGACGCTGTTTTCAGCAGACTTTCCATGGTGTTATTTATGTGCAGAAACAAAATTTCTCGGAATGACCTGAAACTCCACGGAACATATTTTTGGAAAATATTAAAAATACTGGAAGAAGAATCCACGTCAGGGGGACCTCCACCTGTCCACGAGGGTGGGGGTGCGCCTGCCCCCCTGGGCGCGCCCCCTGCCTCATGGGCCCCCTATTGCTCCACCAACCTCAACTCCAACTCCATATATTCGTGTTCGGGGAGAAAAAAATCAGAGAGAAGGATTCATCGCGTTTTATGATACGAAGCCGCTGCCAAGCCCTAAAACCTCTCGGGAGGGCTGGTCTGGAGTCCGTTCGGGGCTCCGGAGAGGGGAATCCATCGCCATCGTCATCATCAACCATCCTCCATCACCAATTTCATGATGCTCACCGCCGTGCGTGAGTAATTCCATCGTAGGCTTGCTGGACGGTGATGGGTTGCATGAGATCTATCATGTAATCGAGTTAGTTTTGTTAGCGTTTGATCCCTAGTATCCACTATGTTCTGAGATTGATGTTGCTATGAATTTTCTATGCTTAATGCTTGTCACTAGGGCCCGAGTGCCATGATTTAAAATCTGAACCTATTATGTTTTCATGAATATATTTGAGTTCTTGATCCTATCTTGCAAGTCTATAGTCACCTACTATGTGTTATGATCTGGCAACCCCGAAGTGACAATAAACGGGGCCACTCCCGGTGATGACCGTAGTTTGAGGAGTTCATGTATTCATTATGTGTTAATGCTTTGGTCCGGTACTCTATTAAAAGGAGGCCTTAATATCCCTTAGTTTCCATTAGGACCCCGCTGCCACGGGAGGGTAGGACAAAAGATGGCATGCAAGTTCTTTTCCATAAGCACGTATGACTATATTCGGAATACATGCCTACATTACATTGATGAATTGGAGCTAGTTCTGTGTCACCCTATGTTATGACTGTTACATGCGCATCCGGCATAATTCTCCATCACCGATCCAATGCCTATGAGCTTTTCACATATTGTTTTCCGCTTATTTACTTTTCCGTTGCTACTGTTACAATCACTACAAAACACCAAAAATATTACTTTTGCTACTGTTATTTTTGTTACCGTTACCACTACTATCATACTACTTTGCTACTAAATACTTTGCTGCAGATACTAAGTTATCCAGGTGTGGTTGAATTGACAACTCAACTGCTAATACTTGAGAATATTCTTTGGCTCCCCTTGTGTCGAATCAATAAATTTGGGTTGAATACTCTACCCTCGAAAACTGTTGCAATCCCCTATACTTGTGGATTATCACATATCTTCGAGTATTTGATTTAATCGCTTAGTCTGTCCATCTGTCTGAGGACGATAAGCTGTGCTGTACTTCAGAGCGGTCCCCAAGGCTTGATGTAGTCGGGACCAAAATGCAGATGTGAATAGAGATCCCCTGTCGGAGGTGATAGTCTTGTGTACTCCATGCAGACTGACGATTCTTGATACATACAGTTGTGCAAGTTGATTGGCACGGTATGTGGTCCGGATGGGCAGGAAGTGTGCCACCTTGGTTAGGGTGTCCACTATGACCCATATCGCGTCGTTCCTCGATGAGACCTTGGTAATCCGGTGATGAAATCCATGCAAATGTCGTCCCATTTCCACTGGGATACCGGCAGAGGCTGGAGGAGTCCGGCGGGTTTTTGATGTTCCGCCTTCACCTTATTGCATATGTCGCAACAGGCCACAAAGTATGCGATATCTTTCTTCATTCCATCCCACCAAAATATCTGACGAAGGTCCTCATACATTTTGGTACTACCGGGGTGAATTGAGTATGGTGCTTCATGTGCTTCTGCCAATATTTTCTTCTTCAGACTTTCTTGGTTGGTTACGCAAAGTCTTCCTCAGAACCTTAGCGAACCTTGCTGATCCATAGAGAAATCCGGTGCACGCCCTTGGTGCACCTTCTGAACATATATTTGTAACACCTTATCCTCCGCCTGAGCATTGCGGATTTCTTCTTCGAGAGTAGGGGCAACTTCCAATATATTGGTAAGACGGGCATCGGTGATCACCAAGTTTAACTGCATGATTTCTTCATAAAGCTCCGGAGGTAAGGAATCCATTAGAGCATTAAGGTTGGCTGGTTTGCGGCTGAGGGCGTCAGCCACCGCATTAGCTTTGCCCAGGTGATAATTTATTCCGAGGTCGTAGTCCTTAACCAACTTGAGCCATCTTCGCTGTCGAAGGTTCAAGTCGGGCTGAGTGAATATATACTTGAGACTTTTATGGTCGGTGAATATCTGGCACTTCTTTCCAATCAGATAATGTCTCCAGATTTTCAAAGTGTGCACCACTGCGGCCAATTCCAAATCATGAGTAGGATAGTTTCCTTCATGTTGCCGCAGTTGGCGAGATGCATAGGCCACCACTTTGCCATCTTGCATGAGTACACACCCCAGTCCTTTTCTGGAGGCGTGGCAGTAAACATCGAAACTACGGTAGATGTCTGGAAGAGTTAATACGGGTACTGATGTCAGCCTAGTTTTTAACTCATTGAAGCTCCGTTCGCAGTCCTCAGTCCATACGAACTTCTTGTCCTTCTTGAGGAGCTCAGTCATTGGCTTGCTGATCTTGGAAAATCCTTCAATAAAACGGCGATAATATCTGGCCAGTCCAAGGAAACTCCGGATTTCTGAGACGGTGGTGGGTGCGAACCAATCAAGTACATCTTTTACCTTGCTTGGGTCCACCGAGATTCCTTCTGCCGAGGGGATATGTCCGAGGAATCCTACTTGCTGGAGCGAAAACTCACATTTGCTGAATTTAGCATAAAGTTGATGATCGTGAAGCCTTTGCAGAACTGCTCGAAGATGCTCCTTATGCTCGTCCTTGCTCTTGGACTAAATGAGGATGTCGTCAATGAACACCACCATGAATTTGTCGAAGAAGTCCATAAACACCTTGTTCATCATATGAATAAAGAATGCAGAGCGTTGGGGAGGCTGAAGGACATAACGGTGTATTCGTAAAGACCGTACCGAGTGGTGAACGCGGCCTTAGGAATATCTTCCTTCTTTATCTTGAGTTGATGATATCCCGTCCTCAAATCAATCTTTGAGAATGCTTTGGCCCCACTGAGTTGATCAAACAGATCATCAATCCTCGGCAGTGGATACTTGTTTTTAATGGTGACATCATTCAGCTGTCGGTAGTCTACGCACATTCGTAGACTGCCATCCTTTTTGTCCACGAAGATTGCTGGTGATCCCCATGGTGAAGAGCTTGGACGAATGTATCCTTCTTGCAACATCTCATCCAGTTGTTTCTTCAATTCCACCAATTCTGAGGAGGGCATCCGATAATATTTCTTATGTATCGGGGTGGTTCCAGGCACTAGGTCAATGGAAAACTCCAATTCTCGGTCTGGTGGCATGCCGGGAAATTCTTCAGGAAATACATCTGGATACTCACTGACCACTGGGATTAATTCCACCTCTTCTGCCACGGCTGCGAACACCATATCTTTTAGGGGGGTGCGCTTGCGGGCATAAAAATTGGTAGTGCGACCTTCCATATTTTTCAGGGTAACTTCTCTGGTCGCACAGCTGATGCAGACTTGGTATTGGGTTAACCAATTCATGCCCAGAATGACATCCAATTTGTTGGAATCGATGATTATCAACGATGTTGGAAACTTGACGCCCTTGATGTCAATCTCCAAATTTTGGCAGATGAGATTGCTTCTGAGTAGGGATCCCGGGGATTGTACCAGCATGTGTTTTCCCAAAATCGAGCAAGGGAAATTGTTTTGGGAAGCAAAACTCCGCGAAATAAAAGAGTGGGAAGCCCCAGAGTCCAATAAAATTACGGCGGGTATGTCGTTAACGAGAAACATACCAATGACGACTTCCGGGTCCTCTTGGGCTTCGTCTGCGGAGATGTGATGAACTTGCCCTTGGATTATATCGGGGCGGAATACTGCTCCATGTAGTTGACTTGCGGCTGATATGGAGCGACGTGTTTGGTGTTCTTGGGACACTGTCGGGCGTAGTGTCCGGTTTGACCACAGCTAAAACACGAATTGTTGCGCTGACAATCGTCGTGCACCGGGCTGGTCACGACATTCTTGACTTGGGTAGTAGTCTTGTTGACATTCTGCTGCCAATTGGGTTTGTACTCCACCTGAGTCTGTTACCAAGTACGAGCCTTTTGCACTGGTTGCATATCCCTCTTGGGCTCGAATTTGCGCTTGTGGTCATTAGCAGCTGGCTTGTTGTCGCGCAGGAGCTTGTGTTCCCTCTCGGTGATGAGGGCCTTGTTCACCAGAGTCAGGAAGTCCGGGAAGTCAAAGATAGTGAGAGTGCACCTGAGATGCTGATTTAGGCCTCCAAGGAACCGGTCGATCTTCCGCTCTTCTGTGGCCACATCCTGGAGAGAATAGCGGGCTAGATGGTTGAATTTATTCAGGTACTCTGCGACGGTCATGCTGCCTTGAGTGAGAGCGAGAAATTCGCGTTGCTTGATCTTCATGACTCCGGTGGGAATATGATATTTGTGGAAATGATCCTTGATTTTGTCCAAGTAATTTCCTCGTCTGCAGGCCATATTGCTTTGGCAGTATCCCACCATATAGCGGCAGCTCCTTTGAGATAATGTGTGGCGAAGGGTACCTTGTCTCCTTCGTCTGTGCGAGCAATTTCTAGTTTTCTCTCAGTAGTCCTTAGCCAGTCGTCGGCGTCCAAAGGATCAATAGCATGGCTGAAACTGGGAGGCTTGGTTCGTTGAAAATCTGACAGCTTGGAATGATGGCCATTCTGGTTTCCATTCTGCCCAACCATAACTTGTACACTTTTTAGTATTTCCAGCAGATCGTTGCTCCTTCTTTCTTCAAACATTCGCAGGATTTTCTCGGTGGAAGGCGGTTGTGGCGGTGGAGGCGGAGGTGGCTGGTATGGCTCAGGGGAATGTCCTGCCTGTCTTGCGAAACGACGGACAGGGACATCCTCACCAGCTTGACTGCTACTACCTCCACGCGGCATCCTATTTTTCGTTTTCCCAATACATAGCAACCATGATGAGAAAGTTCCAAAAATGGGGAAAACCAATGACAAATCCCGGAAGAAAACAGCGAATGAAAACCAAGTCGAATAAAAGAGTCCAACATAATTATACATAGTCCCAACATTAAAGTAAACATCGCAATGGGTCTACTACCCTCGTACATGAAACTACGCATCATGATAAGTGCGATTACAGCCATACATCATGCTCATGACTACCACGATACTCTAACGGTCTACTGCTCGGATGGTGTTGCTGCAGGCTCGTCTCCTAAGCCGGACCCAGATCCTGAACTGATAGTCGAGACCTCCGGGGGAAGAGAGGTGCGCTGGCGCTGCCTTGAGGGCTCTCCCTCAGGGGCAGGTGGGGGATGGGATCTAAGCATAGGAGCGGCGGGAGTAGTGACAAGAGAAGACCATGCAGCAGGAGCGCTACGAGGGTTCACCGTCAGAGGGTTAACGGTACCCTGCAAGGTCGTCGGAGGAACGGAGGTGGGAGGAGCAGAAGTGTAGATGACAGCTGGAAGAGGGTTCCTTATACGAGCAGCAGCGAGAGAGGCGTGAGCCCGTGAGAGCTCCCAAGCTAACTCATAGTTAAGGAGATAACTAGCGGTGATGTAGCGTGCAAGGTGGCTAGTGGGACGATCGCACACCGGATTAATCAAAGGAAAGCGGATACGCCCATTCTCGTGCAGAGATGGGTAGTAGAAAAGACCAGGGTGGGTGTGCATGCGAACCTCATTGTAGCGCAAGTCTACAAGAGCCTCGATAGCAGCAAACTGAACCGCCTGAGATGGCATAGAAGCAAGACCACCCTTAGACGAACGAGTGTAAGTGCCGGATGCGGAACTATGGTGTAGAGTGACCTCAGCATAATACTCATACAATGCACCGGCCAGATGCTCGCGATACACCCGATACTCTAGATCAGCACCCTCTGGATAGAGTCGTCGCCACACATTCTGAAGCAGGTGCGGCGCTGTGCACGGAGCTGGCTCAGGATGGTACAAGATCGGTACTGGTGCCATCTACACTCACAAACCATACGGTTAGTAATAACAACAATTAAACATGCATGCAATGCAACAACAAATTTCTATGACTACCGGCACTCAAACGAAGCTATCTACCATTTTACTAACGCACTACCGGTCTAGCGTGTCCTAAAATCAGCGCGACTCTGATACCAAGCATTGTGGCACCCCGGCTCAGAGCAACCGGTTTACCCTGCGTTGCCAGCCCAGAGATCGAGTCTTCTGGCAATACACAACAGCATGGTACAGAAATAACCGCTTTATTGATACTAGCGGGATACATAGGTCTGATATTACATCGAGTTGCGAGGCCAAGCGGCACACACGGCTGCTGCTGGACAGTATGTACATTATTTAATGAACATGGTTGGGGCCTCGATCACACGAAACTACGCGGCAGCGAAAGAACGACGTAGCGGAACTCCATAGCACAGGGACACCGACGTGGACACGGCCTAGACACGAGATGCGCTCCGATGCGAATCAACTTGCCTGAAAGCTGGCATAACACACCAGGTCAGTACATTGAATGTACTTGCAAGCTCACAACAAACATAAGCACGATGACAGACAATATCATGATAATTAATCAAGTTAAATTAATGCAAGAAATACTACAGATACAATGCAGCCAAACAGTGCACCGAGTAACGGGGACTCGCTTACCAGACGTTACCTCGTAACCAAACGGTGACCACACCGGGGTCACACCTGAAACCAAAAACCCATGAACACCTCGAGCGTTCAAGGTTCACCACGAAACAATGCATCAAAACAGTCGCTTAGTTTGCAAGATTAATTATAAAAGTTGATCCATGGTGTGACTTACTCCCGAGTCTTGCCCATAACCGAGGGCGCGGCTATCGATAGATTAAATACACTCTGCAGAGGTACCGCACTTTACCCACACTACGGAGTACCTGGCCTTGCTTTCCCATTCGGGTGGACCAAAATATTCCGACGAAACCCTCCCTTTGTCATGCACTCTCCCCGGCCACTCCGACCATCTCCCTCTCAGGGCTAGGTCTTGGGTGGCCCCGTGTCTACCAAAGACACCAACGGCCACCGTCGTGGCAAAACGGTCCCAAACGGGGACAAGGTACCATAAAAACAAAAACGAGCACACAAGGTTATGTCTGCCTACCGGGCCAGGGTATGCATGCCCATAACCTTCCCTCGCGGGAGGCACCGGTGAGAGCCACAACAAAGGACCGAATCAAGACCTTCCCATTAGGTAAATGTGGTCGCACTGAATTAAAAACCCGATTCAATGGCACCATGATGTGATCAACATCATATTCAAGTTGAACTTAGTCAGGTTTAACTTTGATAAAAACTTTTTATCAAAAACATGATATGAAAAATAATTTTCATGCAACTACTCGTCATGCAAAGCAAACAACTCATGTTCATGGATCAAACTTAACCACATAATTACCTTGCAACACTAAAGGTCAAAACTCTCTGGTTATAACTCATTTTTATCAGCAAGCAACATTTTTATTAGCTCTTTATTTAAATGAAAATATCACTTAGTAAAATTACTACCATTAATTTCCATAGTAATATGCATAGTGCAAAATCTTACTCTACTTAACCAAACAAGTTCATTGCATGCAACCAGTAACTAAAACAAGCATTTCTAACAGAATAAAGTAACTAACAATTTACCAAAAGTATTTACCAAATTTTAGATGCAAATAAGAACTCATATTCAAGTAGAAAATCATAGATATTGAAATAACACCATCCAAATGCTGGTGTGGCTTGCCTTAGTGTAGAGGAGGATCACACCCCTATTGGTTTGTTTCAAGACAAGCTTCTCCTTCTGAAAAATAATTTAAAACCACAAAAATAAATGTCAAAACATATTCTGAAAATCACCAGAAATTCTAGACAGCAAGGAAAAATCCACCTCTTGGTGTGCTGCTAGAGCTTTCTGTAACAAAGACAATGCAAAAAGAATCAACTCATTTGGACTTATGGTTTAGAAATGGTGGGTGGTCAAAGTTTAGTCAAATTTCTGAATTAAATTTGAATAAACAGAAAATCCTGGGGGTGACGTCGAAGACGTAAAACGGGAGTGCGCCTCCACTCGTACCGCTTCAGGCGCGAGTGGTGAGGCTGACACTGGTCCCCGCCCGTTAGGAGAGAGAGAAGGGGATCGAGATCAGAGGGGAGGCGGCGCTTCACCGGAGCTCACGCCGGTGACGAGGGGGTTTGGGGCTAGGCTAGAGGGATAGATTGGAAGCGGGGCTCGCGGCGCACCTGCCCATACCCGTGGCTTGGCAAGAGGTGGACGGAGCAGCTCGGGGTTGAGCTCGCAAGCTTCAGTGGCGGACGGGGTTCACCGGAGAGGTTGAAGACGGCGGCTAGAGGCAGCTCCGAGGGCTTGACGGCCTCCAAGCAGCACCAACAGACCACCAAGGCCCTGCCCAAGCAGTTGCCTGAGCTCGAGAGGCCCTGGAGAGCGGCAACTGGCCTGCGGGGATCGCCGGAGTCCTCGGGTCGGGGCGACGGCCAGAGGCCTGCCCGACCGAACTGCGGTCGTTCTACGTGTTCGTGGTGGTTGTGTGGAGTGGTGCATTACCAGGATTCGAGTCGGGTGGCTTTATATAGCCGAAGCAAGAGGGGGGACGTGTCGCCGCCAGAGCGTTCTGGACCCACGGCGAACGTCGACGAGAAGCTCCAACGCGAGGGGGCAAGGTGCTGCGTCGACTCAGGGGCTTGCCCACGCTTGCGGGCGCGCACAGGAGGCGGTTGGGGAACCAGGCGAGCACACGCGCGCACTGTGGCGTTTTGGCCGCGACGCGCCCGTGCTTGCTACGGCGGCTCCGGCGTCGGCGAGCGCCAGGGAGGGGTCAAGCTTGATGAGTCGAGGGTTGTTGCACGGTGCGGCAGTCGGAGGCGAGCGCTGGAACAAGCACGCGCGAAACAGAGAGCAAGGCGCCAGCCAGAGCGCGTCGAGACGCTGCCAGGCGCCGTGTCCTCGCGCGGTCACCAAGCTGGCATGGTCAAAACGACGGCCAGGAGCGGCCAAACCTTGTCTACGCGCTCGACCATGCAGTGTTACGTCTAGGAGGGGTGATGGATCATACCCAGGCCGAACAGACGTGACTCTACCAAGCTGGCATGTTGCTGGTCAGAAACTTGGTCACCAAGTTTGGCCACCTTCTAGAAGGCCATCAGGGCTAATCTCCTGGGGTTTAGGGTTTCTTAGGAAGGTGTTTAAGCTCAAGAAAACTCAAGGCCAAAAGCTAAAGGAAAAATGCACTTGCTGTACAAAGTGCATTTCTGGTCCAGAAGTGAAAAGATTTTCTACAGCAAAAATACTACAAAAAGTGATGCAATATTTTTGCATGGGAAGGTGCGCCGGGGTCCTAAGAATATTCATGAATTCTCTCAGATTTTTCTGAGCAAGAAAAATTGAGGTTGCTTTGGAGCACAAGTTCTGAAGTGAGTTTCAGAGAGGGAAATGAATATTTTTCTTTTAGGAAAAATATTCATTTGATTATTTTGGGAATTTGTTGGAAGAATAATGTAGATAGGTCACTTGGGTGAAAGCCAAGGATATGCCCAAGTGAAAAGTCCATATGAAGTGATTCAAAAACCAAATCAAACAGGGCAAAAACCACGGTGAAAACCAAGTCCGGAAAAAGAGAGAAGGCAAGTCCAGAAAAAGAGAGAAGGCAAAATCCAGGCTGTCACAGCTCTGCTGGCGTCGGGCAAGTTACCCCGGCAAGGCTCTTGCCAGGGCTGCGGAGGCTGCCTCGGCAAGGATCTTGCCGAGGGAGTCCACCTCGCCCTCTTGCTCTCCTGTGTTTCTGGTCTTGACGTTGTCTTGGTTGTCTTGTGCTTCGGCTTCTCTCCGGCTTCCCTCCTCTGCCCTGCTAAGTGTGGCCGCGGCGCGCGGCTCTGACTGCCCGTGCACAAGTAAAGGGGTCAAAAGGAGAGCCCCTACTTTTGTACACCGACAGTGCTGGAGAAGTGTGGCGACGGTTGAAGTACGGAGGCTACTAAAATTTGGGTAAAGGAATTGATGTGGGGCGGGAGTGCCCAAGATCGCGCATGGTCCAATAACAATATGCGTGTATGATAATAAGGAAAAGTGGCGCGGATCCGCCGATTTTTGCAACGCTCAAGGCGGGTAGTTTGTTTTTTATATTTCTAGCTAGCTGGTCTATCGCACACAGTTCGTCCTAATTTCAAATAAACTTACCCTCCTTTAGCTTCCACAGGTGGTGGTTTTACAGCGCACTTGCATCGCACACGGTTAAGCCAGTACCTCCACCCTTTGCTCGCGCTTGCGCGGTCGTGGTGATTTCAGCGCACTTGCATCACACATGGTTGAGCCAGTACCTCCACCTTAATTTGCTCGCGCTTGCACGGTCGTGGTGATTCACATCGCACTTGTATCGCACACCGTTTATGTAGCGATCCGACCTCAAATGGTCAAATCTCTGTGCAAAGTGTCATCCCTGGATCGGTAATGCTGACACGCACAGTACTTGAAGGATTTATAAAGAGTGCAATCATACACTTATTACACTGAATGTCTTAAAAGAGAACTTATTACAAAAATATGGCTTAAGTCCATCTAAATAAGATAACTGCGGAAGCTTCGAAGGTAAATGAGTCCATCAACTCCAACGGCATAGCTGAGTGCACGACAACGACCTAGCGCACCTTACTCTTCATCTGAAAAGTCTGCAACATAATACGTTGCAGCCCGAAACGGTCAGCACATGGAATATGCTGGCAAAATAACACTGTAGAGCAATGAATAAGATAAATGCTAACACTACATGCAAATATGGCTGGTGGAGGCTCTATGGTTATCATATTTTTGCGTAAAGCCAATTTTTTCCTACAGCAAAGGAATATATTTTATTTAACTAACAAGTTGGTTGATAAAATATTGAGAAGGTTCCTCCAACTCAATCCCCATTAAATAATATTAATAACCCAACAAATTAATTAGGAGTGATGAGATCAAATCAATAATTCAAGAACCAGATACTCAAGATTTCCATAACCGGGGACACGGCTAACCATGATTAGTTTGTACACTCTGCAGAGGTTTGTGCACTTCTCCCCACAAGACTCGATCTCCTCCATTGGATTTCTCGCACTACATGGTGTTTGAGAAACGGATGACCGAGACACAGTCTTTCAGAAGCATTAACTCTTTACTCTGGGTAGACAGTACCGCCCACATCCCCTACATCTGCTAGTCTACCACTGAAAGAGGTCACGCAACATACTCAACTATGCCAGAGCCCATAATGGCTTATGGCTGCACACGGAAGTTTCTAGCATGAATAATCTTATGATCCCTTTGAGCCTGGGTGGCGAACCATAGGATGATCACACGGGTACTCAGGGATATCCCAGGACAGCGCTGGATTGCTCCAGGTGCCCAGACAACCACTGGGTGCTCTAGGGTGCCTCCACCAATCCACCCAGATGTGTATTCAAGTAGCCAACTTAAGTTAACCATTAATTAACAACTCTCACATCTGTCATGGATACACTCAACCAATCCACGTCTACGAGCATAGCATAACAGTATAAGCATGACGTATAAGTAACTCCCAAGGTTTATAATAAAGGACAATAGGTTCTACCTCATCAACTACTTCCCAGTACCCGCATGTTAATCAGATCCTGACCATGCAATGTTTAAGGGTTGATACAAATGCATAAAAACTGGGTAATGAAGGATATGATCAAAGTGTTACTTGCCTTGCTGACAATCTGCAAACCCTAGAGACTCGTAGTAGCATGCTTCGCACTCCGGAAATTCTATCGCAAACAAACAATAACATACATAAGCACTCAAGCATAGATGCAAGGGTAAAACTCAGATGAGAAAGTCCAAATTGAAAGTTCAACAAAAGTGCCACGATTTGCAAAAAGAATCAATCAAATCAGAGCTACGAAACTCAAACTACGATCAAAAGAAGTTCGAAATCAAATCTACTTGAAACCAAATTTTAATTTGTCAAAAACATGTTCAAGTTGATTAACTGGAAAGAGGGGTTCGAGACTTGGCGTTGGTTACACTGGATTTGGACGAACGGTTAAAAAGTTGTGAGGGTTTTAAGATCAGGGGCAAATCTGCGATAAAAATAATTGCAGATAAGTCCCTGGTCGAAAATAAAATAAAAAGATAAAGACTAACGGACGAACGTTCATTAGCAGAGACAAACGAACGAACGCGTTCGCGAACAGAGGCGTTCGGGTGAACGTTCGCTACTTAGCGAAACCGAAGAAAAAACCGATCTAACCGATCCAAAACGAAAAACAAAAAAAATCGGGTGACGGTTTTTACCGGTTCCTCGAGAAAAACCAGCGGCAGCGAGGCGAGATCCGGCGAGGCGGGGCTGCGGCTTGGGCGGCGGGGCTACGGCGGCGGTGCGGCGTCGGCGGGGTGGAGCGATGGCGCGGCGGCGACGGAGCGGCGGCGGCGGCGCGGCTCGGTGAAGAGGCGGCGGGGGGGCCTCGGCCTATTTAAAGGCCGGGGGCGGCATGGCTTGCGCGAGGGGCCGGCCCGGGGCGGAGTCCGGCTCGGACTCCCCCTCGGCGTCCGTACCGAGCACGGCGACACGCGGGAGGAAAGCGGCGCGGGGCGCTGGGCCGCGGCCTGCTCGGCTGGGCCTTCGGCCTAGTCGGGCGGGAACTTTTTTTTAAATAAATTCCGCCGAAAAACAAAAATCCTAATAAAATATAACAAAAATTCTAAAAATGCCAAAACCAATTTTCACCGTCTAAATAAAATATTTAGAACAAAGTGAACATTTTTCTGGCCTGAAAATGAAAGTTTGAAAAATGCATATTTTTCTAATTCAAATAAAATCCAAATAAAATATATATTTGATTTTAAAAAAAATCCGCCAATATTCCTCTCTTTTGAAGAAGTCATATTATATTCTCTCTTTTATTTTTTTCATATTAGAAATATTCGGAGAGAAAACTATTGAAACCAAATGGATCCACTTTTCAAATTTGAGAAAAATCAAATATGAAAATTATTGAAATCCCCAACTCTCTCCTTGGGTCCTTGAGTTGCTTAAGATTTCTAGGATCACAACAAAAATGCAAATAAAATGTGATATGCATATGATGGCCTATGTATAACATCCAAATTGAAAATTGGGATGTTACAGTTTAGATATTATACCCCGTGTCCGTTGAGGATCATCAGAGTCTCTGCAGCAAAATATAACGTTAGGGAGGGCCAAAACACAGCCACACCAGCATGTGGCCCAAATATATATGAGTGAAAAGGGTGGTATGTGATGTTCAAAATTCCAATGCACAACTTTGACCCCACGGGCCCACGGTTGGGCGCGTCATTGAAGATCGATGAGAGGGGCCAGAAGTCAAGAACCACCTGGAAGTGGCCAAATATATGTATGAATATTGGGGATGTTTAAAACTTTAAATACATAATGCATAACTTTGGTGGCACCTGCCTCGCAAACCCGAAAGCACCCTAACAACCACCTAGCTAGGATATATATAATGACATAATGTCGTACCTAGCTAGGATGCTTGGCCCACCACCTCCCACTTCGTGTCAGCGTGGCGGATGCACGTAATGATTGATACTTTGGTCATACATGCATGTCGACATGACCTACCATAAGACGGACCAATGAATCTTTCATTTGGTCAAATGACAGTTGTTGTTGTCGATAAACCGCTTGGGCCAATAGATTGAACCATCATAAAGAGAGGGACCACAAAACCAGCACCTCTTGCATGCGGCCCAAAATGATGTACGTTGGGAAGGGGTTATGCGTGTTTTCAATATAGAATAATGTACAATTTAGATGTGGTGCCTACTTCTCGATACAGACAACAACCATGAAGGCAAGGTAGTTAAGGACAAGATACGTACGCAGGGTTTGATGTAGGTCGAACCCAGCAATCCAAGCATCTGGAAGGGAATCCTGACAATGCATGAGCTCGAGTTTTGGTTGACCGACATTTGACGGTGACCGGCCCTAACATGAACTAGGAGGAATCCATTCATGGCAAACACATACCCCTCATTATCGGTCAAAGGGATGATATATATACACTAGGGGAGCCAACATATATACGTGTCGTCACAAAAAAAACCACACAAGGGAGACGTGGTCGATCAGAAGACCCTGTATACACTGCATGCGGCCCGAAAATATGTATGGGTACGATGGTGTATGATGTGTTTAAATCCCAAATGCACAACTTCGATGGGCCACGCCAAGTACATTACAAACCGAACACCGTACCCGACTCCAAGCCTGGTTCAGTACCTATGATGTCAGTTTCCCAACTTCGAGGCGGCAGCAGGGGGGTGGTCATCCCACGCATGCGCTCAAACTTTATTTTATCTACCATGGGACACATCTATATATATATACATCTATATATACATCTATACATCTATACACATATATAGTGTGTGAATAACTATGAAAGTTGCTCGTTGGATGAAGCCAATCCAACAGTACAGAGATGGCAAATCCGAGCACTACTGGCCGTTGGATATCATTTACATTCCACCAGATTCTGCCACATGTACAATTTAGAAGACTCCATGGTTGAACTTAAGCATAATGCACAAACCTCTAAACACAAGCACTTCTCCTTTGTTCTCTAGAATCTTCCATATCCTAATTGCCCAAACCATTTTTTTCTAAATGAATTGTCACTATTTGTTTTTACCTTTACAATGCACAATTCCATGAATCTTAAAATAGTTTTTTTTACAAAAATAATTGATTTTGGATGAGATGAACTATAAGAATTAAACGAACATCTACATCATGCATATCTGGGAGAAGAGGCGGGAAACCGATGAGAGGAGTGGCGAGAAACGGTAGCCTATTTTGAGTGAAAACCTAGTAGATAAAGAAGCGTGAGCTACACGACGCATGCGCACAGTGCTTACCCATGTACTGCATGTGCTGTCGAAAGGGCTCAGGGTTGTCGTTCAATCTGGGAGCATCCAACGGTGCACACGTACGATCTGTGGGGTTTGGGTTCTGGCCAATCAGAACGCAGGACTCAGATCACGCGTGCAGTGGGGGGGGATATCATATGGAAACCAACATTCGGTGGAAACCGGTGAAAACCACGAGAAAAAGATGTTTTGAAGTTTAAAAAAAATTCAAAAAAATGCGGGATGTTAAGACGATGATGTTTTATTGGCACACAAAATTTCAACTTGAAACACATTAAGAGATGTGAGCTATGAAAAAGACAAAATCAGTGTTGAATAGTGCCGAATAGTAATGTCACTATTCAGGGCGGAATTTGTCTTTTTCATAGCTCACATCTCGTAATGTTTTTCAACTAGAAATTTTGTGTCGCAATAAAGCATCACCTTCTTAAAATCCCACATTTTTCAGATTTTTATGAAACTTTAAAATATGGTTTCCATGAAGTTTTCATTGAACATCGACTTTCGTGAGTGAACCATGTGCTATTTGAAAACATTTCGTGAGAAGAATCTCGGTTTTTAAATCCCCCTAAATCCCAAACTAAGCTAAAAATCGTGAAACCTGCCATGGTGTCACGACATCGCACTTATATATCGAGGAATTTTTTTCATCCATTGTGGCGCAAGTTTTATTACAAGCCTCTTACAAACCGGAGCTTCTCTCAAAGAAGCCTCATGGTTCCGATAGGGAAACGTGTCCCCCTTGTGGGCGAAACGTAATTACTGCTTCTTTTCACCTTGTATTTTCTTCTATGGGCAACATGGAACGACAGGATATCCGTGCTGAAATTTAAACTTATTCAGGGTTCGTTTGGCCTTTTTATACACTAATTGAGTTTCCTAGGCATTTAATGTCCATAATTCAAATCTAAACAACAAATACATGCTCCAGTTCACCAAAATGGCTAGAAAAATTATACATGTGTCCTTGGGTGCATGTTTAGGTCCCATGCCAGGAATGGGAACGAATTACAACCGTACTAGTGTCATGGCTCATACTCAAACATTTCGAATCTCGGTTTTTAAGTCCCCATAAATCCTAAACTCACGAGAAAGTCATCAAAGGTGGCATGGTGTCACGTCATGGCACATATATGTCGTGGTAAAAACATTGTCCAATTTGGGCCAAGCTTTATTACAAACCTCTTACAAAAACTGGAGCTTCTCTCAAAGAAGCCTCGTGGTTCTGATAGGGAAACGTGTTCCCCTTGTGGGCGAAACGTAATCACTGCCTCTTTTCGCCTTGTATTTTCTTCCACGGGCAACATGGAAACACAGGATATTCATGCTGAAATTTAAACTTATTCAGGGTTCGTTTGGCCTTTTTATACACTAATTGAGTTTCCTAGGCATTTAATGTCCATAATTCAAATCTGAACTACAAATACATGCTCCAGTTCACCAAAATGGCTAGAAAAATTATACATGTGTCCTTGGGTGCATGTTTAGGTCCCATGCCAGGAATGGGAATGAATTACCACCGTACCGGTGTCCTGGCTCTTCCTCAAACATTTCGAATCTCGGTTTTTATGTCCCCATAAATCCTAAACTCACCAGAAAGTCGTCAAAGGTGGCATGGTGTCACGTCAGGGCACATATATGTCGTGGTAAAAACATTGTCCAATTTGGGCCAAGCTTTATTACAAACCTCTTACAAAAATTGGAGCTTCTCTCAAAGAAGCCTCGTGGTTCTGATAGGGAAATGTGTTCCCCTTGTGGGCGAAACGTAATCACTGCCTCTTTTCTCCTTGTATTTTCTTTCACGGGCAACATAGAAACACAGGATATTCATGCTGAAATTTAAACTTATTCAGGGTTCGTTTGGCCTTTTTATACACTAATTGAGTTTCCTAGGCATTTAATGTCCATAATTCAAATCTGAACTACAAATACATGCTCCGGTTCACCAAAATGGCTAGAAAAATTATACATGTGTCCTTGGGTGCATGTTTAGGTCTCATGCTAGGAATGGGAATGAATTACAACCGTACCGGTGTCCTGGCTCTTCCTCAAACATTTCGAATCTCGGTTTTTAAGTCCCCATAAATCCTAAACTCACCAGAAAGTCATCAATGGTGGCAAGGTGTCATGTCATGGCACATATATGTCGTGGTAAAAACATTGCCAATTTGGGCCAAGCTTTATTACAAACCTCTTACAAACCGGAGCCTATCGCAAGAACCCTCGTGGTTTCAATAGGGAAACGTGTCCCCTTGTGGGCCAAACGATAATCACTCCCTCTTCTAGCCTCGTATTTTCTTCTACACGCGACACGGAACAACTGGAGATTCGGGCTGAACTTTGAAATTATGCAGGGTTTGTTTGACCTTTTTTATTTATTAATTGAGTTTTCTAGGCATTTAATGTCCATCATTCAAATCCGAACTACAAATACATGCTCCAGTGCACCAAAATGGCTAGAAAAAACGTACATGTTTCCTTGGGGTGCATGTTTATGTCCCATGGAACGAATGGGAACGAATTCAACCGTCTCGCCATCCTGGCCTGGCCACAAACATTGCGAATCTCGGTTTTTAAATGTCTGTAAATCCAAAACTCACCAGGAAATCATGAAACTTGGTATGGTGTCACTACATGGTATATATAATTGTCCAATTTGGGCGAAGCTATATTACAAGCCTTTTACAAACCGGAGCCTGTTGCACCCCTCGTGGTTCCGGTAGGGAAAGATGCCCCTCTTGTGGGCAAAACGATAATCGATGCCTCTTCTCGCCTTGAACTTTGTTTTCTATAGGCAACATAAAATAATAGGAGTGTCGGGCTGAAATTTGAAACTGTTCAGGGTTCGTTGGCCATTGAATATATATTACTAATTACTAAGTTTTCTATGCATTTAATGTAGTCCATAATTCAAATTTGAACAACAACCACATGCTCCAGTGAAGCAAAATGGGTGGGAAATCGTACATGTGTCATTGGGTGCATGTTTAGGTCTCGTTTAAGGAATGAGAATGAATTACAAACTTGTCGTTGTCCTGAAACAATGAGAATCTCGGTTTTTAAATTCCAGTAAATAAAAAAGTCACCCAAAAAACATGAAACTTGGCATGGTTTCATGACATGGCACATATATGTCGTGGTAAGAAAAATCGTCCAGTTTGAGAAGAGGCGCACACATTAGTAGCCAACGAATTCCTTTTTTGACAAAAAAACTGACACGTTAATATCGCAAACGGTTGTATTATATTTACCGTGTCAAAATTTAATCATACTCGGTGACGTGCATGCAGCTATTTGATTAGACGGGACGAGCGCGAGAAGTCCGTCGTGCAGCTTCGACGGGACGCGTGCGAGCAGTCCACTGTGCAGGCTCGACGGGACGCGTGCATCATGTCCACCTCGCAGGCTCGATGGGACAAGTGCGAGCAGCAAGGCCGCCCATGCTCACTGGGAAGCGAGCTCTTTGACCTCCATGCACCAGCCGCCGCCCGCCTCGCTCACAACTTCTCCATTAATGGGTTAATTAAAGCACCTGGACGGAGGGTGTTTGCTTGTGATCCCATGGCAGCATTTGCTTTGTTCGTTTTTTCAACTAGTATTCCACCCTAATTTAAATTGCCACATAGGGCAACGAATAATACGACCATAAATAAAATGGCAACGGATAATACGATGACAAATTTACAATGGCGCATATAATAATTGTCTTCCATATTCCGGATAATTTAAAATGCCACATGCGGCAAAGCCCGGAAGACACGGGGGCAAGAGAAGGAGGAAATTGCAGACAACGATCTGGGTCGCTACTGTCTCTACTCGTCGATGGATCGCCGGGCGGCGAAATCCTCCAGCTCCTTCTTCAATTCCTCATGACTTTGCTTGAAAGCAGCCACGAATTCCTCCACCTCCTACTCGCGCTCGATCCGGAGCTTCCTCAAGCCACCCATCAGTTCCTCGACGATCGCTTTCAGCGTCATCTCCGAGGCACTGCTCTGCTCATGCAGCATCTTCCATCCGGCGGCCTCCTCCTCCTTCTCGGCGACCAACTTGAGGAGCTTCTCATTGTCATCCATGAGTTGCTCGACGAGGCCAGTCGCCTTGTCAACCGAGGCATCGCTGATCTTGAGCAGCTTCATCAAGCCGTGTAACGCCCCGGATGTAACTTTCCATAATTGTAACTCCAACTCTTGCCATTTCCGGCTATGCGATATGATATTCCCTTCGTGGTCGGGTTTTTGTCTTCGTTTTGCATTTTGTTGTTGTTGCATTTCACCATGTCATCATGCATATTGCATCCGCATGTTTTCATAAAAACTCATAGTCGTTCATAGTGCCGCTTCTCTCTTTCTCTGTTGACCTTTTGTCAAGCCCTCTTGTCTTCGTCGACCTCTCTCAAACCCCCCCTCACGTGCGCGTCCGAAACTTCCCCGAACTCGAACCTGGTTGTCGTGACCGTTGGGTCCGGATCATCCCCAAATATCTTTAAAATATCTTCAGTTATTTGTTTGGTCTATCTAACATATTTTTCTCGACTGCCCGATTTAAATCGCTTTGGATAAAACTCCTCCAGCAAGGCCCAACCTTGGTTTTACAATTGCCTCACCTAAGCCTTTCCCTTGGGTTTTCGCGAGCCCGAGGGTCATCTTTATTTACCCCCGGGCCAGTGCTCCTCTGAGTGTTGGTCCAAACTAGAGCACCGTGCGGGACCGTCCCTTGTAAACTTGGGTTATGTTGGTACTTGTATGCTTAGCTTATCCGGTGTGCCCTGAGAACGAGATATGTGCAGCTCCTATCGGGATTTGTCGACACAGTCGGGTGGTCTTGCTGGTCTTGTTTTACCTTTGTCGAAATGTCTTGTAACCGGGATTCCGAGACTGATCGGGTCTTTCCGGGAGAAGGAATATCCTTCGTTGATCGTGAGAGCTTGTGATGGGCTAAGTTGGGACACCCCTGCAGGGTATAAACTTTCGAAAGCCGTGCCCACGGTTATGTGGCAGATGGGAATTTGTTAATGTCCGTTGTAGAGAACTTGACACTTGACTTAATTAAAATACATCAACCGCGTGTGTAGCCGTGATGGTCTCTTTTCGGCGGAGTCCGGGAAGTGAACACGGTTTGTGTTATGGTTGTACGTAAGTAGTTCAGGATCACTTCTTGATCACTTCTAGCTTCACGACCGTTGCGTAACTTCTCATCTTAATCTTATTTGCGTATGTTAGCCACCATATTTTCTTAGCGCTTGCTGCAGCTCCACCTCATTACCTTATCCTACCCATAAGCTTAAATAGTCTTGATCTCGCGGGTGTGAGATTGCTGAGTCCTCGTGACTCACAGATACTTCTAAAACAGTTGCAGGTGCCGATGATACCAGTGCAGGTGACGCAACCGAGCTCAAGTGGGAGTTCGACGAGGACCTTGGTCGTTACTATGTTTCGTTTCCTGATGATCAGTAGTGGAGCCCAGTTGGGACAATCGGGGATCTAGCAGTTGGGTTGTCTTCTTTTTCATTTGGTTGTCTGTAGTCGGACTATGTGTGTATTTTGGATGATGTATGAATTATTTAAGTATTGTGTGAAGTGGCGATTGTTAGCCAACCCTCTTTATCCCTGTCTTGTTCATTACATGGGATTGTGTGAAGATGACCCTTCTTGCGACAAGTCCACAATGCGGTTATGCCTCTATGTCGTGCCCCGACACATGAGAGATATAGCCGCATCGTGGGTGTTACAAGCCGTCGACCAGCTCCTACTGCGTAGTGACACCAGCGAGAATGTCGTCGTCGCAGGCGAATGACTTCAAGAACGCCGGCTCGTCGCGCTTGTGAGATCCCTCGCGTGCCCGTGAGAGCTCGTTCGAGGGCTCCGCGGCGTGCCCGGACATCTCTGCTGCGGCTGCGGCTTCGCGGCGGGACCTCTCTAGTGCTTCCGCGGCCTTGGTCTTTGCTGCCTGGTTATATGTCCACCCTAAACTCCTCCTACCGGTCATGGCGGAACGACTTAACAGAGAAAACCAATTTTGTGGGTGATGAGGAGAGAAACTGTGAAGTAATTTTCGAGTGGGTAGTTTTTAGAGCCCGGTGCTAAGTGTGAACACATATTAGTTTCAGAGGTGTGAACAGATTTGCAATTACTTATTGTGTTGTAATCAGCAATGTGACGAGAAACAAGGTCAAAATTTATTGATGGCAGAAGGTTGACCACGTGGTTGCTCGCCGTTGAGGCGGCCGCGGCGCGCTCTGCTCTGGCGTCCCTGCGCGCGCTCTGCTCGTTGTTGAGGCAAAGTTACAATGGCAACTGTTAATAATTCTTAATAATTATCTTACATATTCAGGATAATTTAAAATGGCAAATGCGGCAAGGTCCAGAACACTCACGACCTACATATGCATACAATTATAATAAAATATAAGCTAAAAGGCTGAGCTGGCGGCCTTCCGACGATGGTCTTCTCGGACTCCATGATCAGCATAGCACCCTTGCGGCCGTTCACTCCGAGTGTCCCGACCCGCCTCCGCCTACGGAGCTGCTGGCGCTGATGGGTGGCTCTTGGGGCTGATGGGCCTCTTCCAGAAGAGCTTGACAGCGTGCAATCGCGCGCATGACAACTCCGCGGAACTGCTCCATTTCCATGTCTCTGGCCTGGTAGCAAATTCCGTCGATCACCTGCATCCTCAAGATATCACGTTGGCGATGTTCTACTTCGTCGGGGACGTCACCTTCGCCAAGGATGCGCTCGAGCCTGGCCACCACATCATCGGGATCGAGGTTGACACGGTCGCCGCGGGCAATGATGAAGCCGCAGGCTGCCTTTGTCTTGACTGAATCACAGAGGTCCTGTGCCCATTCCTTGTGGGGCATCAGGCTCTCGATGAGCACAGGTGACGGCGGTTCTTTGGGTGGGTCGTCGATCATGTCGCCGAGCAGCTCTGGATCTTTTGCACGGTGAATGGCAAACTGCTCATCACACCTCCTCTGCAATATGTCGAATGTGCTCCCAAGGACTGTGACACCGATATCGCTGCCGATGGGCCATGGTGCCTGCACCGGCCGATGAAGCTCTTGCTCCCCTACCTGCTCCGGCTCATTCTCCTCGTCGAAGATGTAACGCAGGTAGGCGTCGACGTCGAAGCTTTGGTCGTTGCCTGGCATGCTTGGAATAACTAATGGTAGATGGGTGAGGACTAGATCTTCGCAGAGTGTCGCGGCGGTGCGTTGCCGCCTGGGTTATATGCAGCAAGCCGTTAGCTGGTGGCGGGAAACCGGTGAGGAAATAGGCGTGGATTTTACAATTCACCCATGTAAAGCGTGGGAAGCATTCGCTGGAGCGGGAAGACTAAGTGGAGCACACACACAACCCGAATACTGTAGCCGGTGCCACGTGTTATTTATCACACAAGTGTTAACATAAGGAAATGCATGTGTAACTTACTAATCATCGCACACGAGTACTCGTAGACGCATCATGTGCGATACTCCTAGCCACCACAAGCAAATAGTTTGCATTTTTCAAAGTTTTTTGTACACACAGAATCGCACACGAACTAACTGTATTAACCGTCTGTGTTGTAAATTATCATCGCAAACAGTTCATACGAGTCGGCTGTTTGCCACATATCACACACATCTTGTTACATTGAACCATTTCTGTTGCGTTTACTAATCGAAAACAGTTCGCCCGAGTGAACCGTATGCCCTATATCACACACACCTTGATGTGGCTAACCGTTTATGTTGCACTCCCTAATAGCAAACGGTTCATCGCAGCGAACTGTATGCCGTATATTGCACACACATTGATATGGCTGCCCGTTTCTGTTGTTTTGCCTCATCGCAAACAGTTCGAACGGGTTAACCGTGTGGCCTGAATCGCACACGCAACTAAAATCTGAACCGTGTTTGATGCATCCTCCATTGCAAACGTTTTGCACCTCTTTTGACGGTTTTCATACACCACCGTTTGTGATTACTGCATCGCACACAGTTTCTCGAAGGGTCTCTGATCGTAGTGTCGCATTAGCAGCATCCTGCAGTAGTGACCCCTTATGCTTCACTGATGAGGTAATGGAGCACCAGTTCCCAGAAGGGTTTTAACCCGTGAACATTGAATCATAAGATGGAACGACAGATCCCGCAGTATGGATCGAAGATTTTCTTCTCCACATCCACATGGCTCGCGGTGACGATCTCCATGCCATCAAGTACCTCCCCCTAAAACTCAAGGGACCACTGGCTAAACAGCCTCCCAGAAAACTCCATTGGTAGTTGGGAAGATTTGCAAGATGCATTTAGAGACAACTTCCAAGGTACCTATGTTCGGCCTCCAGACACCGATGACCTTAGTCACATAGTCCAGCAACCCGGAGAGTCAGCCCGGAAGCTCTGGACCAGGTTCTTAATTTAAAAAACCAAATTGTTGATTGTCCGGACACCGAAGCCCTCGCGGCCTTCAAACACAGTGTCCGAGACAAGTGGGTCGCCCGACACCTCGGCCAAGAAAAACCGAAGTCCATGGAAGCCCTTACCACACTCATGACCCGCTTTTGCGTGGGAGAAGATAGCTGGCTAGCTCGCAGAAGCAACAGCACCAGTGACCCTGGCACCTCCGAAGCCAGAGACGGCAACGGTAGGCCACGATGCAACAAACATAAGCGTCGAAGCAACAATGAAGATGCCGAAGACACAGTGGTAAATGGCGGATTCAGTGGCTCTAAACCCGGTCAGCGGAAGAAGCCATTCAAAGGAAACAAAGATGGCCCATCTAGTTTGGACAGAATACTCGATCGACCTTGCCAGATCCATGGCACCCCTGACAAGCCTGCCAATCATACCAAACAGAAACTGTTGGGTCTTTAAACAGGCCGGAAAGCTAAACGCCGAACACAAGGGGAAAGGGCCACCTAGCGAGGATGATGACGAGCCTCGCCCATCAAACACAGGGGGGCAAAAGAAATTTCCCCCCGAGGTAAAAACAGTGAATATGATATATGTCACTCATATCCCCAAGCGGGAGCGCAAG
Organism: Aegilops tauschii subsp. strangulata; assembly: GCF_002575655.3. Taxonomy (NCBI): domain Eukaryota; kingdom Viridiplantae; phylum Streptophyta; class Magnoliopsida; order Poales; family Poaceae; genus Aegilops; species Aegilops tauschii. Next base: position 70,902,446 of record NC_053039.3, on the reverse strand, counting down.
CGTGCACTAAGGGACGTCTATGCCATAGAGCCAGTCGCCCCAAAATTCAACCCATGGTCAGCCTGTCCAATCACCTTCGACCGCAGAGACCATCCGACTAGTATCCGTCATGGAGGTTCAGCAGCACTGGTCCTCGGTCCAATCATTGACGGATTCCATCTCATGAGAGTCCTCATGGACGGCGGCAACAGTCTTAACCTGCTTTATCATGACACTGTCCGTAAAATGGGTATTGATCCGTCAAGAATCAAGCCCACTAAAACCACCTATAAAGGAGTAATACCCGGCGTAGAGGCCTGCTGCACAGGGTCAATAACGCTGGAGGTAGTCTTCGGCTCACCGAATAACTTCCGAAGCAAAGATTTAATCTTCGACATCGTCCCCTTCCGCAGTGGCTACCATGCACTACTCCGACGAACCGCTTTTGCCCGTTTCAATGCAGTCCCGCACTACGCATATCTAAAGCTCAAGATGCCCGGACCACGCGGCATTATAACAGTCAATGGAAACATGGAGCGCTCCCTCCGTACTGAGGAGCATACCGCGGCCCTCGCAGCTGAAGTACAGGGTGGCCTTATCAAGCCGAATACTACATCGGCAGTCAAGCCCCCGGACACTGTCAAACGAGTCCGGGGTACCCTGCAGAATGACAGTCCGGCTCGTCCAGAGCTAGATTAGCAATTCGGCCTCCGTCAAAACCCAACCTGATTGCGGCATATGTACCGCGTGTACATAACTACGCACTAAAGATACCATGGGTGAGGATGGAGGCACACTAAAAACAAAGTCCACAATACGGCTTGACCCTATCCGGGCCCTCATATTCTTCCTTTTTTTCTTCTTATTTTTATTTTTTCAGGTTCTTTACAACCCACATCACTTTTTGATGGTACCAAGGGCCCTTTTCCAGGCCCCTTATGTATACTCGATCGTCAATCCTCTCAAAGGATCATACACCAAGGCAAAAAGCGGCGCAGACGTGCGGCAGAGTGTCCAAAAGGTCTTCAAGATCACCTTTTCCTTTTTTTAGGACCTGTATACGGCTTTCCTTGTTCTCAAATTCTTGGCATGTAAAATAGCCTTGATAATTATGGCATTCTCTGTAAAGAGCATGTTTGATATATCAATCAGAATATAGCGGAAACAGTTTTGTCCTACCTTATTCGGTATTGGCCTACTCCATAATCTATATTTCGTCTTCACGGCCGATTGACATATACACATTGGCATTGATTGCCAGGGGCTTTATTCGGCCACATATATTCAAAAACAAAAAGTCCGAACACCGTCATAGTACACTTCGTCGTCCCGAACACCGCATTATATGCATCGGCTCCGAATCATGTCTTTGGTCAATAGTTGGGTTGCCCGCCTCCTATGGTTACCACCTTACGTTCCGCTTGTTCGGCTAAGGTAGTAAAGGGAGAACTACTGCGATTGTGTTTCTGGATCGTCCAGTCAAACACCTCAGTAGAGAAAGCCGAAAACTGACTGTCATAATATACCGAGAGCTGGTCAGCGGTTCAGTGACTTACTAAATCTTTTGTTCCGTATTATATGAAGGACCGGCCTCCACCCGGTCACGTACCTAAAGCCTCCAAGTTCGGAGAGCTGCACGCACACTAGGGGCTAGATCATAGTCCCCTTGTAAAACTCCTATGGCTAAGTGAAAGTGATAAAACCGCATAGTCTGATTGCCTAGTTCACGGCACGGTCACCACCTTTATGGACCAAGAAGTTGGGTCTAGTGTGGTCATGTGCTATTCCGAACACCCTCATAGTATCTACGTGGGGGCTGAAGCCGACGACTGGTAAACCTTCAGAAATAAATATTGCCGCATAGGAGGAAACTATTTCAGATAAAGGCACAAGTACATTACAAAGGCCTTGTTTCATAACAAAGTCTGGGTAGCCCGTATACATTCATTCAAACATAATATCCTTCGAGCATTGACCCTCTATTAAACGGGCACCCTCCAGGATGTCCTCGAAGTATCGCTCCGGCTGGCGGTAGTCCTTGCCTTCGGGCGGACCCTCGACTGCCATGGCGGCGGCCTTCATCTTTGCCCAGTGCATCTTGACACAGGCAAAGGCCATCTGCGTGCCTTCTATGCACGCCGAGCGCTTCACAGCCTCAACTCGGGGCAGGGCGTCACTGAGCCGCTTGACCAGGCCGAAGTAGCTGCTAGGAATGGGTCCGGCTGGCCATAGCCGGACTATGATGTCCTTCATGGCCAAACCAGACATCATGTGCAGCTCCGCCAGCTGCATCATCTGGTTGTTTAGCAGCGTTGGCCGCTCCGGCGCCAGGTACTGCGACCAGAAGAGCTTCTCCGAAGTGTTCCCTTCGTGGGCCCAGAAATATTGTGTGGCGTCGGCAGCACTCCTCAGGAGATCCGCAAAGGCGTCTGGAGCACTCCATAGTCGATTTAGCAAAGCATATTGATACTATATCTTTTTTTTGCATAGAAAAAAGAAGGGGAATATTGGTATATATTAGAGGGTATTGATATATATTATGATCTGATGTGCTTTCTTGGTATCCTAAATATAAGATTAATACTTCAAGTTGCTGAGTTGAGAAAGAGATGGTTGAATCAAAAGAATTCCTTTTTTGAAGTTCAATTTTTATCAGTCTACTACACAACCTTCTTCTTGTAGACGTTGTTGGGCCTCCAAGTGCAGAGGTTTGTAGGACAGTAGCAAATTTCTCTCAAGTGGATGACCTAAGGTTTATCAATCCGTGGGAGGCGTAGGATGAAGATGGTCTCTCTCAAACAACCCTGCAACCAAATAACAAAGAGTCTCTTGTGTCCCCAACACACCCAATACAATGGTAAATTGTATAGGTGCACTAGTTCGGCGAAGAGATGGTGATACAAGTGCAATATGGATGGTAGATATAGGTTTTTGTAATATGAAAATATAAAAACAGCAAGGTAACTAATGATAAAAGTGAGCGAAAACGGTATTGCAATGCGTTGAAACAAGGCCTAGGGTTCATACTTTCGCTAGTGCAAGTTCTATCAACAAGGATAACATAATTAGATCATATAACAATCCATCAACATGCAACAAAGAGTCACTCCAAAGTCACTAATAGCGGAGAACAAACAAAGAGATTATTGTAGGGTACGAAACCACCTCAAAGTTATCCTTTCTGATCGATCTATTCAAGAGTCCGTAGTAAAATAAGACGAAGCTATTCTTTCCGTTCGATCTATCCTAGAGTTCGTACTAGAATAACACCTTAGGAAACACATCAACCAAAACCCTAATGTCACCTAGATACTCCAATGTCACCACAAGTATCCGTGGGTATGATTATACGATATGCATCACACAATCTCATATTCTTCTATTCAAACCAACACAGAGTACTTCAAAGAGTGCCCCAAAGTTTCTACCGGAGAGTCAAGACGAAAACGTGTGCCAACCCCTATGCATAAGTTCACAAGGTCACTGAACCCGCAAGTTGATCATCAAAACATACATCAAGTAGATCACGTGAATATCCCATTGTCACCACAGATAAGCACATGCAAGACATACTTCAAGTGTTCTCAAATCCTTAAAGACTTAATCCGATAAGATAACTTCAAAGGGAAAACTCAATCCATTACAAGAGAGTAGAGGGGGAGAAACATCATAAGATCCAACTAAACTAGCAAAGCTCGCGATACATCAAGATCGTGCCGAATCAAGAACACGAGAGAGAGAGAGAGATCAAACATATAGCTACTGGTACATACCCTCAGCCCCGAGGGTGAACTACTCCCTCCTCGTCATGGAGAGCGCCGGCATGATGAAGATGGCCACCGGTGAGGGATCCTCCCTCCGGCAGGATGCCGGAACAGGGTCCCGATTGGTTTTTGGTGGCTACAGAGGCTTGCAGCGGCGGAACTCCCGATCTAGGTTATGTTCTGGAGGTTTGGGGATATATATAAGAGGTGTTGGCGTCGGGAACAAGTTGGGGGGGCACGAGGTGGCCACGAGGTAGGGGGCGCGCCCAGGGGGTAGGGCACGCCCCCACCCTCGTGGTGGCCTCGGGACTCTTCTGGTCCATCTCCGGTACTCCGTGGGCTTCTTCTGGTCCAAAAACAATCTCCGTTAATTTTCAGGTCAATTGGACTCCGTTTGGTATTCCTTTTCTGCAATACTCAAAAACAAGGAAAAAATAGAAACTCACACTGGGCTCTAGGTTAATAGGTTAGTCCCAAAAATCATATAAAATAGCATATAAATGCATATTAAACATCCTAGATGGATAATATAATAGCATGGAACAATCAAAAATTATAGATACGTTGGAGACGTATCAAGCATCCCCAAGCATAATTCCTGCTCATCCTTGAGTAGGTAAATGATAAAAACAGAATTTTGATGTGGAATGCTACTTAACATATTTTTCAATGTAATTTTCTTTATTGTGGCATGAATGTTCAGATCCAAAAGATTCAAGACAAAAGTTTAATATTGACATAAAAATGATAATACTTCAAGCATACTAACCAAGCAATTATGTTTTCTCAAAATAACATAGCCAAAGAAAGCTCATCCCTACAAAATCATATAGTTTGGCCATGCTTCATTTTCGTCACACAAAATGCTCCCATCATGCACAACCCCGATGACAAGCCAAGCAATTGTTTCATACTTAGCATTCTCAAACTTTTTCAACTTTCACGCAATATATGAACGTGAGCCATGGACATAGCACTATAGGTGGAACAGAGTATGATGATGGAGGTTGTAAGGAGAGGACAAAAAAGGAGAAAGTCTCACATCAACGCGGCTAATCAACGGGCTACGGAGATGCCCATCAATTGATGTCAATGCGAGGAGTAGGGATTGCCATGCAACGGATGCACTAGAGCTATAAATGTATGAAAGCTCAACAAAAGAAACTAAGTGGGTGTGCATCCAACTTGCTTGCTCACGAAGACCTGGGGCATTTTGAGGAAGCCCATCGTTGGAATATACAAGCCAAGTTCTATAATGAAAAATTCCCACTAGTATATGAAAGTGACAACATAGGAGACTCTCTATCATTAAGATCATGGTGCTACTTTGAAGCAAAAGTGTGGAAAAAGGATACTAACATTGCCACTTCTCTCTTTTTCTCTATTTTTTTTTTTTATTTGGGCCTTTCTCTTTTTTATGGCATCTTTTTTTCGTCCGGAGTCTCATCCCGACTTGTGGGGGAATCATAGTCTCCATCATCCTTTCCTCACATGGGACAATGCTCTAATAATGAAGATCATCACACTTTTATTTACTTACAACTCAAGAATTACAACTCGATACTTAGAACAAAATATGACTCTATGTAGATACCTCCGGCGGTGTACCGGGATGTGCAATGAATCAAGAGTGACATGTATGAAAAATTATGAACGGTGGCTTTGCCACAAATACGATGTCAACTACATGATAATGCAAGGCAATATGACAATGATAAAGCGTGTCACAATAAATGGAACGGTGGAAGTTGCATGGCAATATATCTCGGAATGGCTATGGAAATGCCATAATAGGTAGGTATGGTGGCTGTTTTGAGGAAGATATAAGGAGGCTTATGTGTGATAGAGCATATCATATCACGGGGTTTGGATGCACCGGCGAAGTTTGCACCAACTCTCGAGGTGAGAAAGGGCAATGCACGGTACCGAAGAGGCTAGCAATGATGGAAGGGTGAGAGTGCGTATAATCCATGGACTCAACATTGGTCATAAATAACTCACATACTTATTGCAAAAATCTACACGTCATCAAAACCAAGCACTACGCGCATGCTCCTAGGGGGATACATTGGTAGGAAAATACCATCGCTCGTCCCCGACCGCCACTCATAAGGAAGGCAATCAAAGAACACCTCATGCTTCAAATTTGTCACACAACGGTTACCATACGTGCATGCTACGGGACTTGCAAACCTCAACACAAGTATTTTTCAATTTCACAATTACTCAACTAGCACGACTCTAATATCACCATCTTTATATCACAAAACAATTATCAAGTATCAAACTTCTCATAGTATTTAATGCACTCTATATGAAAGTTTTTATTATACCCATCTTGGATGCCTATCATATTAGGACTAAATTCATAACCAAAGCAAATTACCATACTGTTTAAGACTCTCAGAATAATATAAGTGAAGCATGAGAGATCAATAATTTCTATAAAATAAAACCACCGCCATGCTCTAAAAGATATAAGTGAAGCACTAGAGCAAACGACAAACTACTCCGAAAGATATAAGTGAAGATCAATGAGTAGTCGAATAATTATGCAACTATGTGAAGAATCTCTAATATTTAAGAATTTCAGATCATGGTATATTATTCAAACAGCAAGCAAAACGAAGTAAAATAAAATGACGCTCCAAGCAAAACACATATCATGTGGTGAATAAAAATATAGCTCCAAGTAAAGTTACCGATGAACGAAGACGAAAGAGGGGATGCCATCCGGGGCATCCCCAAGCTTAGGCTCTTGGTTGTCCTTGAATATTAACTTGAGGTGCCTTGGGCATCCCCAAGCTTAGTCTCTTGCCGCTCCTTATTCCATAGTCCATCGAATCTTTACCCAAAACTTGAAAACTTCACAACACAAAACTCAACACGAAACTCGTAGGCTCCGTTAGTATAAGAAAATAAATCACCACTTAGGTACTGTCTTGAACTCATTCTAAATTCATATTGGTGTAATATCTACTGTATTCCAACTTCTCTATGGTTCATACCCTCCGATACTACTCATAGATTCATCAAAATAAGCAAACAACACAATGAAAACAGAATCTGTCAAAAACAGAACAGTCTGTAGTAATCTTTATCATACGAATACTTATGTAACTCCAAAAATTCTGAAATAAATTGTTGGACCTGGGGAAGTTGTCTATTAATCATCTGCAAAAAGAATCAACCTAAAATAACTCTCCAGTAAAAAATGCCAGCTAATCTCGTGAGCGCAAAAGTTTCTTTTTTTACGGCAAGATCGCAAAGACTTCACCCACGTCTTCCCAAAGGTTCTACTTGGCACAAACACTAATTAAAACATAAAACCACATCTAAACAGAGGCTAGATGAATTATTTATTACTAAACAGGAGCAAAATCAAAGGACAAAAATAAAATTGGGTTGCCTCCCAACAAGCGCTATTGTTTAACGCCCCTAGCTAGGCATGATGATTTCAATGATGCTCACATAAAAGATAAGAATTGAAACATAAAGAGAGCATCATGAAGCATATGACTAACACATTTAAGTCTAACCCACTTCCTATGCATAGGTATTTTGTGAGCAAATGATTTATGGGAACAAGAATCAACTAGCATAGAAAAGCAAAACAAGCATAACTTCAAGATTTTAAGCACATAGAGAGGAAACTTGATATTATTGCAATTCCTACAAGCATATATTCCTCCCTCATAATAATTTTCATTAGCATCATGAATGAATTCAACAATATAACCATCACATAAATCATTCTTTTCATGATCTACAAGCATAGAAAATTTACTACTCTCCACATAAGCAAAATTCTTCTCATTCGGAATAGTAGTGGGAGCAAACTCAACAAAATAACTATCAAGTGAAGCATAATCCAATTGAAAATTAAAATCATGATGAAAAGTTTCATGGTTATCATTATTCTTTATAGCATACATGTCATCACAGTAATCATCATAGATAGCAACTTTGTTCTCATAATCAATTGGAACCTCTTCCGAAATAGTGGATTCATCACTAAATAAAGTCATGACCTCTCCAAATCCACTTTTATAATTATCACAATAAGATTCAACACCCTCCAAAATAGTGCGATCATTACTTCCTAAAGTTGACGCTCTTCCAAACCCACTTTCATCAATATAATCATCATAAGTAGGAGGCATGCTATCATCATAATAAATTTGCATATCAAAACTTGGGGGACTAAAAATATCATCTTCATTAAACATAGTATCCCAAGCATTTAGTTCAAAGAATTCATACTAACAACATCACGGTCATGCTCATCATTCAAATATTTAGTTCCAAACATTTTAATGCATTCTTCTTCTAACACTTCGGCACAATTATCGGAATCCTTATTTTCACGAAAGACATTAAAAAGATGCAGCATATGAGGCACCCTCAATTCCATTTTTTTGTAGTTTCCTTTTATAGACTAAACTAGTGATAAAACAAGAAACTAAAAGATTTGATTGCAAGATCTAAAGATATACCTTCAAGCACTCACCTCCCCGGCAACGGCGCGAGAAATTGCTTGATGTCTACTACACAACCTTCTTCTTGTAGCCGTTCTTGGGCCTCCAAGTGCAGAGGTTTGTAGGACAGTAGCAAATTTCCCTCAAGTGGATGACCTAAGGTTTATCAATCCGTGGGAGGCGTAGGATGAAGATGGTCTCTCTCAAACAACCCTGCAACCAAATAACAAAGAGTCTCTTGTGTCCCCACCACACCCAATACAATGGTAAATTGTATAGGTGCACTAGTTCGGCGAAGAGATGGTGATACAAGTGCAATATGGATGGTAGATATAGGTTTTTGTAATCTGAAAATATAAAAACAGCAAGGTAACTAATGATAAAAGTGAGCGAAAACGGTATTGCAATGCGTTGAAACAAGGCCTAGGGTTCATACTTTTGCTAGTGCAAGTTATCTCAACAAGGATAACATAATTAGATCATATAACAATCCCTCAACATGCAACAAAGAGTCACTCCAAAGTCACTAATAGCGGAGAACAAACGAAGAGATTATTGTAGGGTACGAAACCACCTCAAAGTTATCCTTTCTGATCAATCTATTCAAGATTCCGTAGTAAAATAACACGAAGATATTCTTTTCGTTCGATCTATCCTAGAGTCCGTACTATAATAACACCTTAAGACACACATCAACCAAAACCCTAATGTCACGTAGATACTCCAATGTCACCACAAGTATCCGTGGGTATGATTATACGATATGCATCACACAATCTCAGATTCATCTATTCAAACCAACACAAAGTACTTCAAAGGGTGCCCCAAAGTTTCTACCGGAGAGTCAAGACGAAAACGTGTGCCAACCCCTATGCATAAGTTCACAAGGTCACTGAACCCACAAGTTGATCACCAAAACATACATCAAGTAGATCACGTGAATATCCCATTGTCACCACAGATAAGCACATGCAAGACATACATCAAGTGTTCTCAAATCCTTAAAGACTCAATTCGATAAGATAACTTCCAAGGGAAAACTCAATCCATTACAAGAGAGTAGAGGGGGAGAAACATCATAAAGATTTAACTATAATAGCAAAGCTCGCGATACATGAAGATCGTGCCGAATCAAGAACACGAGAGAGAGAGAGAGAGAGAGAGAGAGAGAGATCAAACACATAGCTACTCGTACATACCCTCAGCCCCGAGGGTGAACTACTCCCTCCTCGTCATGGAGAGCGCCGAGATGATGAAGATGGCCACCGGTGAGGGATCCCCCCTCCGGCAGGGTGCCGGAAAAGGGTCCCGATTGGTTTTTGGCGGCTACAGAGGCTTGCGGCGGCGAAACTCCTGATCTAGGTTATGTTCTGGAGGTTTGGGGATATATAAAAGGTGTTGGCGTCAGGAACAAGTCAGGGGGTCCACGAGGCGGCCACGAGGTAGGGGGCGCGCCCCCCACCCTCGTGGTGGCCTCGGGACTCTTCTGGTCCATCTCCGGTACTCCGTGGGCTTCTTCTGGTCCAAAGGACAATCTCCGTGAATTTTCAGGTCAATTGGACTCTGTTTGGTATTCCTTTTCTGCAATACTCAAAAACAAGGAAAAACAGAAACTGGCACTAGGCTCTAGGTTAATAGGTTAGTCCCTAAAATCATACAAAATAGCATATAAATGCATATAAAACATCCTAGATGGATAATATAATACCATGGAACAATCAAAAATTATAAATACGTTGGAGACGTATCACATATCTTCGACCGCCAAATATACTCTGTAAAAGAAAAGGCTTACTAGCCGCTATCTGTCTGGCTTGCTTGATCTCCTCGCGAGCCGCTCGGGACTCGGTCCGCGCCTCCTTTGCCTCTTGAAGAGCCTTGGTGAATTCGGCCGCCTGGGCCTTATTACTCTCCTCCAAGGCCTCGCACTTGTTGGCGGCATCCTGGAGCGCCTGCTCCAATTCGATCACCCGCTCTTCATACTTACGGCGGGCGACCTGCTCGGCCTCTAAATCCGCAGCCGCTTTGTCAGCGGCCGCTTGGCTCACCCGCGCCTGCTCCTAGGCTTGGGCAAGGGCACTCTTTAGGTCCTCAACCTCGGTCGCCCTATCTGCAAATATGATCAGTAATACAGGAGATTAGACTCCGTATCAAATATTCCTTTAAGTGTGTCAATAATTTTTTCCAACCATACCTTGCAATTCCTCAAATCGCTTGTTGGTGCGGACGAGTTCTTCATCGGCCCGCTCCAACTTCCGCTTAAGTTCGGAACTTCGGTGGCCTGGGCAGTTGCCGCTAACAGTGAAGCCTGTTTATCAATATAGACACGTATATTATCTCCTGCAAATAACTATTTGATCCTCTGTTCGGCCCTTCTTTGCAAAAGCTGAACAGAGTCTCAGTGGCTTCTATCTATACACAGGCACGTTTTTTGCATATACAAAGCAGCTAAGAATACTACATCACATACCTCGAAGCCTGTTAATAGGCTGGTGAAGGATTCGTTCAGTCCGCTTTTGCGGACTGAACCCTCTCAACCATCGTACCCATCAGGGTACGGTGCTCCTCCACAATGGAAGCACGTTGATGATCATCCATCAAAATGTCCGGCGCCTCCGGATTGATGGAGGACGCCGGTGGAGTCGGCACTCCCCCCTCCTTTAAAGGGGGTTGCTCGCTCGATTCCGGAGCCGTATGGGTCTCTGGAGTGGTATTCGGCTGGGGACCGGACTGGTCCGGCCCCCCGTCGTCAGTCTCCATGGTGGTTGTGCCCCCCATGTTCTCGGCAGCCGAGGCATTATCCTCTGGCACCGTCTTGGAGGCCTTCCGCACTTCTCCCTGGCCCGGAGAAGTCCGTTGGGATAACACCTCGGTGTCATCCGCGGCGTGTGGCGGAGAAGCTCGCGGAGGCGTCTCGCTCTCCACCATCTCTGGCACCAGAGAGTTCCCCGAAGACGACGATTGTTGGGGGAGATCACGGGCCGGACTGGAACACATAATGATGTGTTATCCTACAAATTATAAAAGACCGGATATATGTATAGTATCTTTGAATGCTTGCGATTCGGCCAAGGCTTCGACCTGGGGCACCACTCGGGGATGGCTTCGGCGTCTGAGTCTGAATCATCCGAAAGGGAGATCTTCCCCTTCTTGGACGCCTCCGCCTCTAGGTCCATGGAAGCCGCCCTTTTCTTCTCCCCCCTTAAGGGGAGAATTGCTATCCTCCTCTTCCTCTTCGTCTTCATCTCCCTCGTGGGAGGAGGGAACTTCAGTGTCTCCGGACGCAGCGTCCGAAGTACCTTTACGGCGAAGGCCACTTTTGGCCTCCTTGCCCTTCTTCTTGGCCTTCTTCTCCGGCGCCTGGTACGGCGCCGGGACCAGCATCCTTGTTAGCAGAGGAATGGCTGGGTAGAGCCGGACATCGGGTCTGCTCCGCCTTCTTTGTCCAGCCCTAAGGGAAGAATGGAAAGCTCAGCATACCCCTTGGATTTACAAGTTGAAGTTATGTTCGAAAATCAGAAAACTTACTGGAGTGGCCGGATGAGCGCAGTCGAGGCCGATGTCTTCGGTCGTCTCTGGCCACGACTTCTGGGCCTTGAAAAGCAGCTTCTAGATCTCTTCGTGTGTCGTGCCTAAGAATCACTGCAGGGTCCGAGGGCCAGCCGGATTGAACTCCCACATGTGGAGAGGCCGGCTCTGGCAGGGGAGAATCCGGCGAGAAAGCATCACCTGGATCACATCCGCAAGACTGGTGTTCTTCTCCATCGTATTCTTAATGCGCTTCTGCAGCATCATCACCTCGTCGGACGACGCCCAATCCAGGCCCTTGTTAATCCATGATGCAAGCCGCATTGGAGGTCCGGATTTAAACTCAGGAGTGGCAGCCCATGTGGTGTCGTGAGGTTCTGTGATGTAGAACCACTCCTATTGCCATCCCTTCACGGTCTCCACAAAGGCCATCTTGGTCCAGGTGACGTTGGGGAGCTTGCTCACCATGGCACCGCCGCAGTCCGCATGTTGCCCGTCGGCCACTTTCGGCTTCACGTTGAAGACCTTAAGCCATAGGCCGAAGTGGGGGGGAATGCGGAGGAGCACCTCACACATGACGATGACCACCGAAATGTGGAGAAATGAATTTGGGGCTAGATCATGGAAATCTAGCCCATAATACAACATGAGGCCGCGGACGAAAGGGTGGAGGGGAAACCCTAGTCTGCGGAGAAAGTGGGGGATAAACACCACCCTCTCATTGGGCTCCGGAGTAGGGATGATCTGCTTTTTGGCAGGGAGCCGATGCGCGATGTTCGCGGCCAAGTACCCCGCTTCCCAGAGTTCCTTGACGTTACTCTCCGTGACGGAGGAAGCCATCCACTTGCCCTGTGAGCCAGATCCAGACATGGCTGGAGTGTTTGGTGGTGACGGAAAAGATAGATACTTGGGCGCTGGGGCTCGAGGATGGAAGGGCTGAAGAAGAAGAAGGTGTGGGGTAAAAAGATGGGTCCTTATCCTCTTATAAGGGCAGTGAATATCAAGCGCCCCCTCACAAGCCTTAAAACTTGCCTATTCCCAAGGGGTCGTGCGAACGACACGGTTGGATTACCCAAACCCGTATTGAGGAGATGCCCGCAATAAGGGGACACGATCTGCTTAGACAAGACGTGTCAATGGAGGCCCCGCCTCGAAACGCGAGGGGGGAGGCCAAAAAACGGTTCAAAAGAATAATAAGGCCAGACGTAACATCTCGCCAAAAAAGCTGTCAGTGGACATGACTTATTTTGTTTAAGTGTTTTTCCCCTGTGGTTGGGGGTTGTAACTATTATACAGAGCCGGATTCAGTTCTCTTATTCAGAAGACTGCTTTGGTGTATTCGGAGGAGGAACCCGCCTTGCAATGCCAAAGATAATCCGCGCGCCGGACACATGGTCATTGAAGACTGGTTTAGGGGCTACTGAGGGAGTCCTGGATTATGGGGTCCCTGGGCGTCCGGGCTATGTGACATGGGCCGAACTGATGGGCCGTGAAGATACAATATAGAAGGCCTTCCCCCGTGTCTGGATGGGACTCTCCTTTGCGTGGATGGCAAGCTTGGCGTCCGGATGTGAAGTTTCCTTTCTCTGTAAATTGACTATGTACAACCCTAGGCCCCTCCGGTGTCTATATAAGCCAGAGGGTTTAGTCCGTAGAGGCAATCACAATCATACAGGCTAGACATCTAGGGTTTAGCCATTACGATCTCAAGGTAGATCAACTCTTGTAACCCCTATACTCATCAAAGTCAATCAAGCAGGAAGTAGGGTATTACCTCCGTCAAGAGGGCCCGAACCTGGGTAAACATCGTGTCCCCTTTGTCTCCTGTTACCTTCGATCCTCAGACGCACAGTTCGGGACCCCCTACCCGAGATCGGCCGGTTTTGACACCGACAGAGACCTTGTCACCTGTAGTGATGCTTAAGTCTGTCCGAATCATGTTAGCAATTGCCGCATTTGATGATTATGAAATTTGGCAAATGGATGTCAAAATTGCATTCCCTAATGGATATCTTAAAGAAGAGTTGTATATGATACAACCAGAAGGTTTTGTCGATCCTAAAGGTGCTAACAAAGTGTGCAAGCTCCAGCGATCCATGGACTGGTGCAAGCATCTCGGAGTTGGAATATACGCTTTGATGAGTTGATCAAAGCATATAGTTTTATACAGACTTGCGGTGAAGCCTGTATTTACAAGAAAGTGAGTGAGAGCACTACAACCTTTCTGATAAGTATATGTGAATGACATATTGTTGATCGGAAATGATGTAGAATTTTCTGGAAAGCATAAAGGAGTTGTTTGAAAGGAGTTTTTAAAAGAAAGACCTTGGTAAAGCTGCTTACATATCGAGCATCATGATCTATAGAGATAGATCAAGACGCCTAATAAGATTTTTCAATGAGAACATACCTTGACAAGATTTTGAAGTAGTTCAAAATGGAACAGTCAAAGAAGGAGTTCTTGCCTGTGTTGCAAGGTGTGAAATTGAGTAAGACTCAAAACCCGACCACGGCAGAAAATAGAATGAAAGTCATTCCCTATGCCTCAGTCACCATGAGTTTGGCCAGAGGGTACAATAGTGATCCAGGAGTGGATCACTGGACAGCGGTCAAAATTATCCTTAGTTACCTAAGAGGACTAAGGAAATGTTTCTCGGTTATGGAGTTGATAAAGAGTTCGTCGTAAAAGAGTTACGTCGATGCAAGCTTTAACACTAATCCAGATGACTCAGAATCTCAGTCTGGTTACATATTGAAAGTGGAAGCAATTAGCTAGAGTAGCTCACTGCAGAGCATTGCAGACATAAAAAATTGCGAAATACATATGGATCTGAATGTGGCAGACCCGTTGACTAAGCTTCTCTCACAAGCAAAACATGATCACACCTTAGTACTCTTTGGGTGTTAATCACTTGGCGATGTGAACTAGATTATTGACTCTAGTAAACCCTTTGGGTGTTGGTCACATGGCGATGTGAACTATTGGTGTCAAATCACATGACGATGTGGACTAGATTATTGACTCTAGTGCAAGTGGGAGACTGAAGGAAATATGCCCTAGAGGCAATAATAAAGTTGTTATTTATATTTCCTTATATCATGATAAATCTTTATTATTCATGCTAGAATTGTATTAACCGGAAACTTAGTACATGTGTGAATACATAGACAAACAGAGTGTCCCTAGTATGCCTCTACTTGACTAGCTCATTAATCAAAGATGGTTAAGTTTCCTGACGATAGACATGTGTTGTCATTTGATCAACGGGATCATGTCATTAGAGAATGATGTGATGGACACGACCCATCTGTTAGCTTAGCATAATGATTGTTTAATTTATTGCTATTGCTTTCTTCATGACTTATACATATTCCTCTGACTATGAGATTATGCAACTCCCGAATACCGGAGGAACACTTTGTGTGCTATCAAACTTCACAACGTAACTGGGTGATTATAAAGATGCTCTACAGGTGTCTCCGATGGTGTTTGTTGAGTTGGCATAGATCGAGATTAGGATTTGTCACTCCGTGTATCGGAGAGGTATCTCTGGACCCTCCCGGTAATGCACATCACTATAAGCCTTGCAAGAAATGTGACTAATGAGTTAGTTACGGGATGATGCATCACGTAACGAGTAAAGACACTTGCCGGTAACGAGATTGAACTAGGTATGATGATACCGACGATCGAATCTCGGGCAAGTAACATACCGATGACAAAGGGAATGACGTATGTTGTTATGAGGTTTGACCGATAAAGATCTTCATAGAATATGTAGGAGCCAATTTGGGCATCCAGGTTCCGATGTTGGTTATTGACCGGAGATGTGTCTCGGTCATATCTACATAGTTCTCGAACCCATAGGGTCCGCACACTTAACGTTCGATGACGATTTGTATTATGAGTTATGTGATTTGATGACCAAAGTTTGTTCGGAGTCCCGGATGAGATCACGGACATGACGAGGAGTCTTGAAATGGCCGAGAGGTAAAGATTGATATATTGGACGAAGGTATTCGGATGCCGGAATGGTTTCGGGACATTTCGGATATTTATCGGGGTACCGAGGGGTTACCGGAATCCCCCGGGGAAGTATTGGGCCTTCATGGGCTTTAGTGGAAAGGAGAGAAGTGTCGCAAGGGCTGCCCCCCCCCCATGGCTAGTCCGAATTGGACTAGGGAGAGGGGCGGCGCCCCCCTCTTTCCTTCTCCCTCTCCTCCTCCTTCCCACTCTCCCTCTCTTGGAAAAGGAAGGGGAGTCCAACTAGGATAGTTGGACCCCCCCTATGGCGCGCCCCTCCTTGGCCGCCGGCCTCCTCCTCCCCTCCTTTATATACGGGGGCAGGGGGCACCCCAAAGCACAACAGACAATCTCTTAGCCGTGTGCGGTGCCCCCCTCCACAGTTCAACACCTCGCACATATCGTCGTAGTGCTTAGGCGAAGCCCTGCGTCGGTAACTTCATCATCACCGTCGCCACGCCGTCGTGCTGACGGAACTCTCCCTCGTCCTCAACTGGATCAAGAGCTCAAGGGACGTCATCGTGCTGAACGTGTGCTGAACAAGGAAGTGTTGTATGTTCGGTACTTGGATCGGTTGGATCGTGAAGACGTTCGACTATATCAACCGCGTTACTAAACGCTTCCGCTTTCGGTCTACGAGGGTACGTGGACACACTCTCCCGTCTCGTTGTTATGTTTCTCCTAGATAGATCTTGCGTGATCGTAGGTAATTTTTTTGAATTACTACGTTCCCCAACACGATGATGCTGTACATGATTTGCTACTCTTCTAGTTAGCTAAATTGTTGCATGCTAGTTTCTGTCTTAGTCATGAATTATTTACTAGAATTGATCATGAACTCGCCTAATATTTAACACTCGCCGTAAGAACAGGGTCCCGAATATGCACCTCAGCAACTATAGTTAACTATTAGTTTGTTCTAATCATCTCGTCCAACACCATAGATCCTGAGCGATCCAAACAAATTGATTCATCCACCAGCTCCTTAAGCCCTAGTTCTTTCCACACCTGGTTTGCTCTTTCACATTGAAAAAGCATGTGTTTCAGGTCCTCCAACCCCACTTGGTCTAGGGGACATTGTCGAGTCGTCTTGCTAAAATACACAAACACGAAACAATGCCATGAATTGTCCGCCATCCAAAAAAATCCCTTCTACTGGGACATTCGACTTCCACAACAAACTAAACTGCATATCTTATTTACTGTAGATCTTCCAGCAATTTATGATGTAGCTACAAGGGTACTATATTTTTCTCCCATTCTCCAAAGTAAGATGATTTAATCGAGACATAAGCACTCTGAGATTGTGCCACACTACGAAATCTTCTCTATCTGTAACAAGGTGGATAGATAGTATAGCTTCCACACCAACCGACCAAAAATATAGAGTGAATCAACTACTCGCCACTCGATTAATGAGATCCGAAACTTTAGTCAGCATTATACCTCCTTGGGGTGTTCTCGCCCTTAAATTTGGATTCAAAGGAACCCAATTGTCATCCCATATATTCGCTTGGGATCCATCTCCTATCTGCCAAACATATCCTCTTTTAAAAGCTTCCACACCTGCCATAATACATTGCCATATCATTGATGAACTCTTCTTCGGTTTTGCATTAAGCAGATTTCCTTCTGGGAAATATTTATCTCTAAGAACAGAAGCACACAAAGAGTTTGGTTCCTCCATTAATCTGCCGGTGGAGCACGCGGCCCACGCGTCCAAGGAAAATAGTGATTAGCCGATCTGACGGGGAGCATGCGGCCCATGTGTCCGGAGAAATCAGCCGGCTGATTTGAAAACTTTTCTTAGATCTTGTGATGATGACATCCGTGCTGCATCAAATATCTTCATGGAACTTGTGGCGGATTTGCTATTTCTCAGGCGCCTGGAATTTTTCAAAGTGCAGTCACTTTTTCTTAGTCCATCCCAAGCTCGCCGGAGAAGAAATAGCCTCACTATCTATCTTAGGGGGAAGCCATGACCCCATTACCTATCTTAGGGGAAAGCCATGGCCTCATTATCTATCTTAGTGTGTGGGGGATACAGGTGATCGCCAGAGTTGTGCGAGGGGGGGGGCTTAAAGGGATGGTTGGGGCGGCGGCTAGCACGGCGGTGGGGCCAAGTCGAGGGGAGGGCGAGGCGGCGATAGCCGTTGGCAGCGGGGGTGGAGGCAGGTGGATAGGCCTGGGTTGACCGACGGCTGCGTGAGAAGGGAGAAGGAAGGAGGAAGAAGATGAACAATGATTGATCTATTTTTAGCCATGGGATGCAAATTGGATGGTGCAGAAAGAAAGTGACTGATGTTATTTTTCAGGTCCAAACTTGTAGACATCGGCCTAGCTTAGCTAACTGCTCTTGGATTCTTGGTCATCATGGACTGATTTGGGAGTATTTGAGGTTGCTAGTGTCTACAACAGCTAAGGGTATATCTGATGCGGACCTTCAAACCGCTCGTAAGCGTCCGGATCATTTGGTCCGGACGCAATTTGCCAACCAACACGATACCTCATCAGTATGTCGATGTGTTCAGCTATCCGTTTTATGCAAATCGGAAGCAAACTGGATGAGGGGAGCTTTGCGGAAGTCCAGATCATCGTCACGTAGGACTCCGACTCGACCCACTCAACCCCCTTTTCGATCCACTTTTCTTTCACTCCGCCCTACTGCCCCTGCTTTGCATCCGCACCCTCCTCGTTTGACGCCACCGTGTACCTCTACAGCCGCCGCCCAGGCACCCTCGAAAGTTTGCAGCCCCACCAACGCGCATGCCCGCCTTGGACTACACGGCCGTTCAACTGAGATCCCTCCGCAGTTAGGTACCCTCTGCCCTTGGCGCCGACGTCCATGACAGACACCACACCCAACATGCGTTCGGTCAAATGTCATTGAGTTTTTGTTCTTGAACTTTGTGTTGTTTTCTAGAGTAATTCGATGATGGGGTACTTGGTGATCAAGAATGAGTTTTTGTGTGATGCGTGGTTGGTCGTATCTACAGACTTCATAGGCAAGAGCTCAAGAGGCTCGATCTTGCAGTGTGTGCATGCTTCATTTGACAAGAAAAACTCCGCGCCTACGTCACGCAATGTGAAATCGATGATACACCATCTGCAACTCCTTCATGAAGTTTTGCGGTACGATTCACCGAGTGGAGATAATGTGTCCAATGTGCTTGTCAACCATCGAGATCGTAAGTTTTTTTTCTTGTTGCTTTACATGTTGGTCAATTCATTCGTTCACACAATGCTAATCTACACGTTTTTGTTTTCTACACATTCTTTTATTATTATCGTTTTTGGTTTTTGTTTCTTTCTTTGTTTTTGGTACTTTTTTGTTTTCTTTATCCATTTATTTTGTTTCCTTCGGTTTCTTTTCTTTTTTCTTCTCTCATTTTTTCCTTCATTTTGCATTTGTTTCTTCGGTTTTAATTTTCTTTTTTTTCCTTTGGTTTATTAGTATCTTTTTTTATTTTTTTATTTTTGTTGTTTCTTTTGGTTTTCATTCTACATTTTTGTATATGTCAACATTTAAGAAATTTCCAATACAAATTTAATATTTCTGTTACATAGTCAACATTTTTTCTATGTACATTTAAACAATTTTTTAATGCTTGATTACATTTTCTAAATAAAAGATTAACATTTTTAATACATTTTCAGCATTTTTTCTATTCACACTTTAAACTTTTTCAAATTTTGATTGCCATTTATCAAATAAAAGATTAAAAAATTATAATGCATGGTCAACATTTTTTAATTAACATTTAAAAAATTCAGATGCTTGATTAACATTTTAAATATGCAATATTAACAGTTTCTTAACACATGGTCAGAAAAAATACAAAACACAATTAACATTTTTTTTAAATGCTTCATTAACATCTTTCAAATACTTGTTCAACATTTTTTGAAATGCTGGGTTAACATTTTTGTATACACGATCAAATTACTTCATCATTTTTTTAATACATGGTCAGCATTTTTTCTATACACATCTAACATTTTTCAAATATTTTTTTCAGCATTTTTCTCAGATGCTTGATTAACCTTTTTATATACATGAACAAATTTATTTCATCATTTTTTAATACATGGTCAACACTTTTTCTATACACAATTAACATTTCCAAATGGTTGCATAACCGTTTTTCAAACACTTGTTGAACATTTTTTCAAATGCTTGATTCACTTTTTATAAATACATGATCAATTGTTTCTTACACATTTTTTGTATACATTTATCGTATACGTTATTAACATTTTCTCTATACACATTTAACATTTTTCAAATGCTTTGTCAACATTTTCCAAATGTTTTATGTAGAGTGATTTTTGTAATATATTTATTTTAAATAATTGGAAGTATAAACAAAAGTTTAAAAAGAAAGTAAAGAACGAAAACAGAATACGTAAAAAACAAGAAATCGAAGCTGTATAAAAACAGAAAACGAAGCAAAGAATGAAGCCTCTTTTGGGGTTTCTTTTTATGTTTTCTGTTTTCTTTTTTGCTTTACTTTTTTACTTTTGTATATACTTTAAAATATTCTAAATACATATTGTAAAAAAACTCTATAAAAACATTTGAAAAATGTTGACCAAGTATTTGAAAAATGTTAAGTGTGTATAGAGAAAATGTTTATCATGTATATAAAAAAGAATAAAAAATTGATCATGCATTTGAAAAATGTTAATGCAGCATTTGATAAACATTTGAAGATGTATTCGAAAAATGTTAATCAAGCATTTGGAAAAAGTTGACTATTTACTAAAAAACAGATAAATTTTTTCATCGTGTATATAAAGAATGTTAATCAAGCATTTGAGAAAATGTTAATCAAGCATTTGAAAAAATATGGAACAAGTATTTGAAGAATGTTAATCAAGCATTTGGAAATGTGAAATCTGTTAATCATGTATTAAAAAATATTGACCATGTATTAAAAAAATGATGAAATTTGTTTACCATGTATATAAAAATGTTCATCAAGCTTTTGAAAAAAAGTTAAACAAGTATTTGAAAAAAGGTTAATCATGCATTTTAAAAATGTTAAATGTGTATAGTAAAAATGTTGACCATGTATTCAAAAAATGATGTATTTGTTTGATCATGTATATAAAAATGTTAATCAAGCATTTAAAGAAATGTCGAACAAGTATTTCAAAAATGTCGATCAAAGAATTGGAAAATGTTAGATGTGTATAGACAAAGTGTTGACCATGTATTAACAAAAGGTAAACTAGTATTTGAAAAATCTTAATCAAGAATTTAGAGAAAAAACATGTACAGAAAAATGTTGACCATGTATTAAAAACTGTAATCTTGTATTTAAAAAATGTTACATGTGTATTAGAAAAATGTTCTTTACTTATACTAAAAATGCAGTATGAAAACCAAAAGAAACAAAAATCACAAAAAAATGAAAACAAAAAAGGCACAAAAAGGAATTTTTAAATAAAACCCAAGAAACAAATGCAAAAGTATTCAATAACAGTAAGAACTGATATAGAAAGAAGGAAACATAAAAATCATTGAAAATAAAGAAAACCAATGAAAAAGAAAAGAAAAATGAGAAGAAATGAAACAGAGAAGAAATGAAAGAAAACCGGTGAAAAATAAAGAAAAGAAAAAACAATGAAAACCAAGAAGAAAGGAAGAGAAATTTTTTGAATAAGGGAAAACCGGAGAAACTACTGAGAAAACAAGAAAATCTGGAGAAAAAAATCAAGCAAAACCTGCGAAGGAAGGTCAGCTTGCGAAGAAAACAGCCCACCGAATGAGCAAACCAAGCGAACGAAAAAAAAACTGGGCCGCCCGGATAACTTGTCGCAGAGGAAAGACCTTCAATGCAAAAAGGAGTCTCGCTTAAAGCGAGAAATAGTCGCCGCACCCATCAACGAGGGAAC
Source organism: Aegilops tauschii subsp. strangulata (assembly GCF_002575655.3). Lineage (NCBI taxonomy): Eukaryota > Viridiplantae > Streptophyta > Magnoliopsida > Poales > Poaceae > Aegilops > Aegilops tauschii. Next base: position 70,880,772 of record NC_053039.3, on the reverse strand, counting down.
CAAGCGTTGCGAGTTATAGCGAACGGAAAAAAAAGAGCAAAACTAGGCCAGCCCGATAACTTTATCGCAGAGGAAAGATTTACAGCGAGACAGAAGGGAGTCTCGCTGAAAGCGAGAAATAGTCGCCACGGTTCATGGTCGCGTGTGATTCCAAGCAGGTCATGGGTGATATCCGTAATGGCAACCAAATAGTGAAATTCAGCAGAGAGCTCCTACTTTTAACCGTAGCTTTATTTTTAAATGTCGTGATTCCAACACGGGAGCACATACTTTAGCAAAGTTTTCGCATTCTTTGTGTCCGTGGCACCGTGTTTTGCTAGGCCGTCCTCACGATCCGAGATGTGTCCTGCATTCTGCGAGTTTTTGATCAATAAAATTTGCATCTACCCCTGAAAAAACGATGGGAGCTGCTATTTGGCGCTCTATGCGCGGGGAATATGGCGTAGAGCACGCACCCCCAGCTCCCAACGCGCCCTTCTGGACCAGCCCAAGTGCAGGGCAGCACACCCCCTGTTTTTTATTTCCTGCTTTTGTTGTTTTTAATTATTTTTAATTTTTTTTATTTTTTTATTTTTTAATAATTCAGGATTTTAAAAAGTTCCAATTTTCAAAACATGCGAGTGAAATGTTCAAGAAATCATAAAATACTCACTGGTTCACAAAAAGTTCATGATTTTTTATTTTTATTCTGGTAATAATAAAATTCAAGATTCTGAAAAAAGAGTATTAAAAATGTTTCTGAATATAAACAAAAGTTCAAGAACTCGAAAATATTCATGAATTTAAGAAAGTGTTAAAATTTTCAAGAAACGTTTTGGAATTCCAAATACGTTCATGCATTTTCTAACTCTTCATCAAATCAAATAATTGTTCGCGAACAACAAAAATTGTTCCCAAAATTCAAAAAAAAAGGTCAATGATTCAAACAATGTTTGTGAGTTTCAAAACAAATGTTGATAATTTCGAAAAATGTCATGAATTTTGAAGAAAATGTTTGCAAATTCGAAAAATGATTACAATTTGAAAATGTTTGCCAATTTGTAAAAAATTGTTTGTGAATTTGAATCAAGTTTACAATTTCATAAAAATTGTTCATGAATTCATCTTTTTCTAAATGTTCATGATTTCAAAAAAATCTCACTAATTTGAAAAATGTTCGCAAAAATGAAGGGGAAAAATAAAAAAGGAAAAGGAAAGAAAAATGAAAAACAAACATGGTAAAAGAAGAAGAAAGAAAACCAAAAATAAAAATGAAAAAAGGAAGGAAAGAACGAAAGAACGAAAATGAAAAAAAACAAGGGAAATTAAAGGATAAAAGGAAAGAAAGAAAAAAATAGGCCAATAGCAAGTTGGGTCGGGCCAAAGTGTGCAAAGCGGTATATCTCTATCCACCGCGGTACCAGCTAAATAGGACTGGCCACAAATGATGGTTGAGATGGTGAAATCAGTAGTGAAGGGGTACCCCTGGCAAAAGTCTTCCCCACCTTCTGAGGCGCAGATATGTGGCACAGTGCATGTTTGCCACTTGTCGCAACCTGGATGTTTTCCTTTTTCCATAGATTCATTTATTCTAAACATTTTATCTCTTAAACCATGTCTCCAAATCTCAAACTGTTGTTATATTTCTCAGCGTGGAGATCTTCTAAACTTGATACAATGTTAATAGGTTTCGACGGACTTTTCTGACGAAAAAATAAAAAATAAAAATAAATGAAAACAAAAAATGGTTCACACAAAAAGATCGGAGAAGCATGATTGTGGATTTTTCGTATATATATTTTTGGAGTTTTCTCTCTTTTTTCGAAGAAGCTCGCAGGAGCAAAATGGTGCTTCCATGGAAGCACATATTTTTATTTTCTTTCCAGAGAAGCACAGATTTGTGCTTCCACGAAAGCAAATCTGTTCTTATCATGAAATCTTGTTTTTTTGGTCTTCTTCAAGAATCACGGTTGTGCTTCTCGTGGAAACAAAATATCTGCTTCTCGTGGAAGCATAGATTTTTTTGTCACAAGAAGCACAGTTGTGCTTCCGCGTTTTTCCACGAGAGAACATGATGCAAATAGGATACAGAGATTCCTCGCAGCGCATCAAAGCATCGTGAACCGATAAGTTCATGCCAACTGCAGGATGATCTTGTTGAACATCAGTAGCTACTCCATAGCACTTCATAGCTGTGTTTTTATCATGCTCTTTACTTCATTTGAACCCTTACATGTGTTTGACTTTGAATAATTTTGTTTGTAACTTTGAATAATTTTGCTTGTAAACTATGAATTTGTAATATTCATGAATTGCGTGAACCTTAATTATTATGTTTGGATTTAATATGTGTGCAAATATGTAGTTGAAATGTAGTATGTAAACATAAATAGGAAGATTTGGCGGGAAAAAAAGAGGGAGTTAGGTTTAGGGGATCGGCTAAGAACCGTTTTTATTTAGTATACCAAATATAAGAAGTTAAAGGATTGGTTAGAGATGCTCTTAGCATTTGCCTTCATATTCTTGAATTCTTCCTATTCTATAACCATATCATCAAAATCCTAATCTTTCAGATCCAAATTACTCAGCAGATCATCAAAATCCTAATCTTTCAGTGCTCATTTTATTTTTTAAACTCAAAAAATTATATTTACAAGTTTCAAAAAGGTCTGGAAAAAAACAGTGGACATAGTTAATGTTGTATCCTACAAACATACAAAAACCTCAATTTGAAATACTTTGAATTCTGGACAACACAAGAGAAAAAATTTATGGATCTAAGTATATTGAACGATGCATATTTTGCAAAATCTATATTTACCAGATTTGGTCATTTTCGTGTAGGCCAAAATTCAAATAACTTAGCGGTGCAAGTTTACATGCTTATAGGATAGATCATTCACTACATCTACATATATATATTTTAATTTTTTACTTATAAATAAGAATTCCTTTAAAGGTATCACTGGAGTTTGGGAGCCCAAGAGATTTTCTGTCAGATACCAGTACATCAATCGGTTATATAATAGTAGGCATTTGTGGCTCACAACCTCCAATGCTCCCTTTATTTTTTTTAATTTAAAAATATTAACAAGTTTCAAAAGAATTTAAAAACAATTCTAGATGTAACTAATGATTTATCCTACAAACGAGCAGAACCTCGATTTGAAATGCTTTGAATTCTGAACTACACGAGAATAACAAAAGGGAAGGATCTAAGTATTGTGAACGATGCATATTTTCCAAACTCCAAAATTTATCAGATTTTATCATTTTTGTGTAGGCCAAAATTTAAAGAATTTGGTGAAGGGATTTTGCCTGCTTGTAGGATACATCATTGACTAGATATTTTTGTCAGCTCTTGTTTCACTTATAAATGTGATTTTCAGTTGCTTTTTAAAATAAGGGATCACTGGAGCTCGGGAGCTAAAGAGAAATTTCGTCATTTATACCAGTACAACAATCGACTATAGAGTAGGGATCTCTGGCTCCCAAGCTCCAGTCCTCCCTTTATTTCAAAAAAAAATCATATTTGCAAGTTCCATAAAAATCTGATAAAATTCTGATATAGTTAATGATTTATCCTACAAACGTGCAAAACCTCAATTTGAAATAATTTGATTTCTGAACTGCGCAAGAATGAAACAAAGTGTGGACCTAAGTATACTGAACGGTGCCTATATTCCAAACTCCAAAATTTACCAGATTTTTTCATTTGTGTGTAGCGGTGCAATTTTGCATGCTTATAGGATACATCATTGACTATATTTAGATATTTTTGTCAGTTCTTTTTACTTATATAAATATAATATATTTTTTATTTTTTAATAAATGGATCACTGGAGCTTAGGAGCCAACGAGATTTTTTTGTCGCACCTCTAAGGCGGACCGGCAAACCATCCGGATCGAGGAAGTCATCCAATGCGGACATGTATCGGTCAATGGGGCGGTCCGGACGTCATTTCCCCGCAAATTAGAGACAAAGTGGGGGAGGTCTGCGGGAGTCCGGACACCCGAAATGTAGGACTTCAATACCCCCGGCCCACCGAATCCCCCCTCCCGGTCTCATTTCCTTCCACTTCGCCCCTTCTCCCCCTTACTTTGCATCTGCACCCTCCACCTCTGCCGCCGCTGTTGTATGTCTCCAACCGCCACAGAGGCATTGCCGGACATCCGCAACTAGCACCGCCACGCCCGCTCGCCGTTACGACGGAGCTTTCCACCCTGGAGCGGTTTGTACCCAAGTACACTTCACCCCCTGTCGATGACCTCCGTGGCGGACAGCACACCTGGCAGGTATTCGATCAAATGCCATTGATCTTATTTTCAAATGCTATGTTGTCTTTTAGAGTACGGATGATGACCAGCTACTTGACCATGGAGGTGGCCATTGCACGCGGCAAAGGACGAGATCGTAAGTTTTTCTTCCTCTTGCTCAACTTGTTGATTGATTCATTCACTCAATGTTGGTCCACACGTTATATGTAGCCCGCACGCGCTGTCGTAGTGTACCACAGGATAGAGAGACGGTCATTTACGTGCACACACTGTTGGCTGAAGCTGAAGTGGGGGTATGTGTGGGATGACATGATTCGTTCATGAAAACTTGTTGGACATCCGGGATCTAGTCGAATTTGAGATCATGTTATAGTAGACTTAATTTGCATGGTATGTATGAATGATTTGTGCTATTTTCTATCCAAATGTTGATGAATATCGGCCGGTTTGCATGAATTCTGTCCGCTTTGTTAAAATGTGAGTTAAAATGTACGCGGCTTGCCTTGGATGGCATCCTCTCACATCTATGTTCGTGGACTGGTCCTCTCTTATCCGCAGATAAATGCGGGAGAAATTTTACGAGTTGCCGCTGGAGATGCCCTTATGCCAGTACAGCAATCAATTTCGGTATTTAACAGCCACACACAGTTTTTTAGGGAAACGGCCACATACTTGCACGCACGCTACAATTAGAAGGCCACAAACGTACAGCCCAACCATTCGGCCCATGTGCAGTAACCCAGTTACGTTCTCTCTTTATCCCAAATTTTTTTTTTAAGATCCAGCTCGGCTGGCTTGCATTGATTTAGCAGAGGGGTGAAAGAATACAGGGTTTGATCAAAGCGATCAAAAGGATAAAACGGAAAAGAAGATGAAGAAAAACGAACATGAGGGGGTGGTTTTACCCCCCCCCCCTCCCCCCAACCCCCGTTCTTTGGCTTCAGGTTTTATCTCGCGCCAAAATCCCCGAACGGCGGCTCCAGTGCCTTGGCTCCGGCGAGCCGCCATTGCTCTAAGTTTTCCCTGATCGCCCTGGTGATGTTCGATGCCTCTGCTTCTTTCGCCCTGAAAACGCTGTTGTTCCTTGCGTTCCATAGCTCCCAGGTTGTGGCCATGATCATGGTTCGAACCCCTTTCTTATCCTCTTTTCTTGTGCGGGCCATGATTTGCTTGGTCGCCGCGGGTGTGGATGTTTGCTCCCTTTGCTGGGGGGCTAGGGAGGCGCAACCTTTTCAAGATGCAACTGCATCCCACACTTCTCTGGAGATAGAGCAATTCCAGAAAAGATGAACTGACGTTTTCAGATTTCTTCTGCAGAAATGGCAGAAGTAGGAGTTTGGCCATCCGCGGCGCTGTAGCCTATCGTTGCACCATAACCGATCCAAGTGGAGCAGCGACGAGAAAATTTTGATCTTGGCAGGGGCCCATGCCTTCCAGATTGTGTTCTTCATGTGTGTGGGAGGGATGCCAGTGAATTGTGTTTTATATGCCGCACTGGTGGAGTAGATGCCATTGCCGCTCGCTGTCCATCTGATCTTGTCTTGCAGGTGCTCTGCTAGAGCTTGCCCTTGATCTCTGATCAGTCTTGCAAGAGAGACTACGTCGGTCACTATATTTTCCCAGCTTTCATGCCGAACATCTCTGATCCACTGGCCATTTCTAAGTGCCTCCGCTACCGTCCTTGTCTTCTTTCTTGAGATTCTGTACAGGGCAGGAAAAGAGTTGCAAAGAGGAGCGCCGCCCAGCCAATTGCATGTCCAGAACTTTGCGGTTTGCCCGTCCTGGTAGTCCTAGCAAAAAGGTTTTTGTCTTCCTGATCGCAGGGTGTGGGGAAATCCCTCCATGGTCTGTCCGGTTACGCCCAGGACAGCCACAGCCATCTCAGACGAAGAGCTCTGCCGAAGCGATGTAGGTCTTGAATCCCTAATCTTCCTGCGCCCACAGAAACTTGCGCCTCGTCTTGTCTATTTCCTTGAGGAGTTTTTTTGGCATACGAAGAACAATCATGGCGAAAGTTGGCATTGCAGATAGAACACTGCGTACCAGCACTCTTCTTCCGGCCATGTTCATTAACTTTCCCTTCCAGCCTGCTAGTCGTGATCTAATCCTATCTAAGATGAATTGGAGATGCACTATCCTAATTCTACCCGTGCAGATTGGTAGCCCTAGATACGTCATTGGGAAGCCTACCACCACTCCACCAAAATCTTGGAGAATATCATCTAGGTTTAGGTTGTCACACCTAATTGGAGCAACCGTAGATGTCTCCTGGTTTAATCGCAGGCCAGTTGCTTCTCCGAAGAGGTGTAGGATGTTCAGAAGCTTTGATACTTCTTCTTTCACAGGGTTTGCGAAGATGACTGCGTCGTCGGCGTATAGACTAATTCTCATACTAGTTCCTCTACCTGGGAGAGGCGCCAGGGTGCCCTGGGCTACAGCTGCCGCCAGCAGATGATGGAGAGGGTCGATCGCCAAGATAAACAGCAAGGGGGACAGAGGGTCACCCTGCCGTAGCCCCTGGCGGTGGGAGATGGACGGCCCGTTGTCACCATTTAGTAAGCAAGAGGACGATGCCGTGGACTGCAGGAGTGATACCCAATCTCTCCATCTAGCACTGAAACCCAGGTGCTGAAGAAGCTCTAGGATGTATTCCCAGGAGACTGAATCGAAGGCTTTTGCGATATCTAATTTGAACAGCAGAGCAGGTTTTCTGTTCCTATGAAGAGCCTTTACGCATCCTTGGACGTAGAGGAAACTATCATGGATGCATTTTCCTATCTGGAAAGCTGATTGCGCCGGAGAGAGTATCGTTGGGATTATCGCTGCTAGTCTCATCGACAGAACTTTTGTGATGAGTTTTACAACTGAGTTGATCAAACTGATCGGTCTGAAGTGCTTCACTTCAATTGCAGCCTCCTTTTTAAGCAGGAGAGATATGAACGCCTTGTTGATCTCATGAAAGTTTTCTCCCGCAAGGTGATAGAATTTCCTGAACACTTCCATAATATCTTCTTTGATGATGTTCCAGCTTGCTCTGAAGAATTGGCCGGTGAAACCGTCTGGCCCAGGGGCTTTTTCAGCCGCAGACGCCACGATCGCAGCCCAAACCTCGCCTTCCGTAAAGGGGTTGTCCAAACCTTGAGCTGGTATCCTTGGGAGCTGCAGTTCATTCCAATTCAAGGTGAAATGCCGTTGTCTTGATGTGCCTAGGGCCTCTGCGAAGTGCTCATGTATTTCTTCAGTTTTTGTTGCATGTACAGTTACTATTGTTCCTTCTCTAGTTCTAAGCATGTGAATGTGGTTCTTCCTTCTTCTTGCATTGCATTTAGCATGAAAAAAATTTGTGCTAGCGTCCCCTGCCCGAAGCCATGTCACCCTGGAAGCTTGCCTTTTTCTGGTCCTCTCAATCGCGGCAAGCCCCAGCACTTTGGTCTTCAGAAGCTTTCTGAGATTGAACTCTTCCGCCGTTAGAGCTCTTTTTTCCTGAGCAATGTCAAGCTGCAAAATGACCTCGTTTGCTATGTGGAACTGCAATTTTGTTTTGCTGAAAAGTGATCTGCTCCAGATTTTAAGATCCTTTGCTACTCTCTGCATCTTAATCTTGATCCTGACAAAAGGGCAATCATGGTTGACAGGCCTCTCCCAGGCGTGCTGGACAGTTTCAGAGTAGTGTGGGTGTTGAGGCCAGAAATTTTCAAATCTGAATATGGCCTTTCGTGGCTGACAATCTGCACGGGACAGGATTAGGGGCAATGATCAGAGAAGGAAGTTGATGCAGCGTGCAGCATGTAGCCATCATGCAGAATTTCCCAGTCTGGGTTGCAGAAGAATTTATCTATGCTGCACAGAGTTGGATTTTCTTTTTCGTTACTCCAGGTGAAACGCCGGTTTTTGCACTTGATCTCTCTAAGCCGTGCAAAATCAAGTGCTCTTCTGAATCTGCCCATCAATCTTTTATTCAGATGCTGATTGTTCTTGTCTCTTGCTTCATATATCATGTTGAAATCTCCGGTTATCAGCCAGGCTTGCCCTAATGGAGGCGCACAACTTGACATTTCCTGCAGAAAATCTTCTCTGATCCCGTCGTCATTTGGACCATAGACTGTGGTTAACCAGAACTGAATGTTCGTTCCCAATTCCTTCACTTTGGCTGTGATTGTAAACCGTCCAAAAATAAAAACTGTGTTTTTTTGCGACTAAAAAAGCTACATTCTCTGAACCTGCATGTGTCAACACGGAAACTACAGGTGTGGCTGGTCATAAGCGAGGGCAGGGACAGCGACGTTTGAATTCATATTGCATACAACATTCAGAAATCAAATATTTAATCCCCGTGGCAATGAACGGGGTATCGTCTAGTATAAATCAGACTTGCGAAAAAAAATGCCTTAACAAAAACTAAAAGCAAAATAATAAGGACACCGATAAGTGTCACACGTGTGGGCGTTAGAGGGTCTGCCCATACATTTTGTGTGGTGTATAAGAGGAACAACCCACACACATACGTGTGGGCAAAAAAATAATGCCCACACACCTTTTTTTTCCTCCCGATCCCTCTCACACGCGTACGTGTGGGCGAAATAGATAACGTCCACACGCCCCGTATGTCAGGCCTCGTACCTCGTGGTCCCGCACGCCCGCGTGATAGTCACCGTGCGTCCCGCAGTTGCCATGGTCCAGACCCTCGTCCATGTTCGTTTAATTGCAGTTGCCATGTCGTTGAACTTCGATTGCCATGTCGGACAACTACAGTTGCCATGGTTGCTCAACTGCAGTTGCCATGTATAGTCTGATCTACTGCAGTTGCCATGATTTCAAAACTTTAGGAGTTGCCACCCACTACCACTAGGCAGTTGCCATGTAGCACTACAAAAAGGCATGGCAAAAAAACATGTTCGGGTAAAAGAGAGAGTTGCCATGTGCTCACAAGCACGCTAGGGCAGTTGCCATGTAAAAAAAAGAGTTGCCATATGCTTACGTGCACACTACGGCAGTTGCCATGTACCATGCAAAAACACATGGCAACTCGGATAAAAGAGAGTTGTCATCTGCTTACAAGCAAAGCTAGGGCAGTTGCCATGTACCTGCAGAAACATATGGCAACTGCCAGCTTTGGGTGTGGGCTAGGAGACGGGCGTGTGGGCGAAGTGATAAACGCCCACACACCAGCCCCCTCTGCGTGCGTGAAACTAGTGTGTGGGCGAATTGCTAAATGCCCACACATCAGCCCCCGTGTGGTGGAAAAATGACGTGTGGGCGACGGAATGAATGCCCACACACCAATTTAGTCCTACGTGGCACACAAAAACTGCTAGAACGCGCTAAGATGCGTGCAGAATTGATTGGACGAGGATCCATGCGTATGGGCGAGTTGCCAGACGCCCACACGTGTGGGCGTTAGACTTTTCGAATAATAATCCCTTTGTCAAAAGAATTTGAGGATTACAATCCTTAAAAAAAATCTGCTTGGTCGCTTGATTTGTTAGATTTGCAATACATACGAATTCTTTATTTGAAGTATTCTTGCATTACATTTCACAGAAGACAAATACCATAGGCTTAAGCTTAAAGACACTCGTGTATTTTCCTCTGATAATCAAACATGAAAAATCCATGAAACACTCTTAAAAGAAAAACGTGGAACATTGATGTGGAATTTTAAAAATTGGCACTAGACTATGAAATAGTATTTCTGCCTCTCCTAACTGTTGAGGATCCTACAAATTAAAGTGGCCCTACATGTGGTTCCTATGTAATTCTGTCCAGAAAAGATGTGAAAGGTGGAATAAAATACCTGGAGCATCCTTTCGGACTGCCTGCCTGCCGCCCAAACGCTGAAACAAAGCTTTGTTTACCCGGCACATACACGCACAAAGCCTGGTGGCCGCATGCGCTGAGATGTGATCTAGTCACCTGGGGCCCACCTGTCACCATCATTTCCAAGCTGTGGGTACTCGGTACCGCTGCTACGTGTTAACCACCAACTACAGTACCCATCAAGTGACGCGACGTCTCAAGCGAGAAATGAGAAATCCACCGATGGAATCAAGGGAGGGTTGTCTAGGTTTGGATATCCCGTGGGCTGAATAACCAAATGAGTTTGATTTTTCTGGGACTATGCTAATGTCTCCTCAAAGTATCATAAAACTACACGTACAAGAAGAAGAAATGTAATAGACAATGGTTGACTTTGGATCATCATTCTTTTGAAACTCGACCTCAGAGACGACAAGAATTTTACGCCGTAGCTCCATCAAACTCATTCCACACGGACAAACTCGATGAGGGCAAAATCAAAAACACCATCCTCAAAGATGAAGCGTGCCCCGTGAGCGAAAAAATATCTAACCTAAACTACTTGTCAGTGCCGAGGAATGATCCCCCCATCGGTGGCCTGAGTGGAAGGCAGATCATGGGCTCAACGATGAAGCCTAAAGGGGATGAACTCCCTAGCCAACGTAGTCGCAAGTGAGAAAGAGTCACAGAGCGTTTCATGAGATGGATCTTTTATTTTGGCTGTCGTCTATATTCTCCATGTATCTTATATGCAACCTAGATGCCTCCTCCTCTTGTTGCTCCTTCTCATGGTGATCGCCTCGACCATGCCAAGGTGAGACATCTGCACACTAATAATTCCATCCCACTAAGTTGAGTGTCGTTGATGTTATCCCGTGACCCCGACTACCCGGTAGCCTATGGTGGTGTCGTCATCACCACCGGTTGCGAGTTGGCATTCCCTTCTTTCTGCTTCTTAGAGCATCTATAGCTGGAATGGTCAAATTGGACCCCTTATACGTCCGTGGACGCATCCGGGCGCGTCCACGGACAATCACCGGTCACCCCTCATTTCTCCTAGTCCGCAACCGCCCCCCTCGTATCCGAACCCTCAAATCCATGCAACCCATGAAATGTGAGATGAACTACGTAGGTCACATTTAACATACCAACATAGTAATAACTAAACTATAGCTAGATAGATAAACAGAAGAAGGGTGGACGCCCGACTTCACTATTTCCTCGCGGGTCACTTCCCTTGTACTCACCGGATCGACGATAGTAGTGCTCCGTGTAGGATTTGGTGGTCGGAGGGGCGTCGTCGAACGTGGTTCCTTATGCCGTTATTAGATGACGACGCGGAGGAGATGATGTCGGCGAGACAACGAGCGGCGTGGGCATGCTCCTTCATGGTCGTGTCGCTTTTGCCACCGCGGCCGCCCTCTCCTTCGCAAGGTGCTCAGACTCCTCGATGCCGAGATGGATCACCTTCACAGTCTTACGACGGCGGCGCATGTGTTCATCTCTGAGGTCGGCGAATGAAGGATGATGTCGCGCATGAGTTGTTCCTCCTGGTCGACAGACGTAGACCTGCAGGAGCGCAACATGTGTGGAATGAACTGGCCACCACCGTCCTCTGTGCGACCCGTTGCCTTTCGCGGTGTGCGGCATGTGCCTCCGATTCAGACGTCCTCCTCCACGGGCTCGACGGTGCGGGCAAGAGGACCCATCCTCGACGGGGTGGAGAAGCGGGCCCAGGGATGCGGGAGGGACGTGGGAGGAGGCAGATTTTGCCCGGCACCGCAATGGGCCGAAAATGATAGCCGCATTGCGTCGCCGGCGACTGAGGGCAGTGTGGAGCTCGAGCTACCGCCCATGTCAAAACACGAACGTTGCAGTGCAACACGGAGGGCGAGGTCCTCATCGTCTCGTCTTCCGAGTCCTCTCGTAGCAGGGCATCCCAATCGATGGGATCCGCCTTCCTGCCCAATTCATCGTCGGATGCGCTCCTGGAGCTCGAGGAGGGGAGGTAGCGAGCAGTGGAACGGAGCAGAGAGTGAGAGAGTGAGGACTAGGGTTTGGTCTGGATCGGTTTTTTGTGGGGACGGGATGGGGTCGACGCGGGTCGGCGTGGGCCGTTCCAATATGGTAGTTGCATCTGGGCATGTCCGGTCTGCCACATATCCGCCCCAGATATATGCTAAGAATTGGGGGTTCTCAGACAGCCCGGATGTTCCGTGACGGTTTGAGGGTTTGGTTGGGTGGAGTTTTCATGACCGGACACTAGCGTCGTCCGTATGGATGTGTAGGGCGGATTTGAGAGGTACTCCCTCCTGTCCTTTTTACTTCACATACAAGATTTGTGTGAATTCAAACTTCGTAAAGTTTGACCATCTTTACAGAAAAGAATATCGACATTGACAATACAAAATCAATAACATTAGATGTGTCATGAATTTAATTTTCATGTCTTTTAACTTTAGTATTATATATGTTGATATTTTTCCATATAAATATGTCAAGCTTTACGAAGTTTGACTTCAAAAGATTCTTATATGCAGAGTAAAGGAGGGCCGGTAGGAGTAGTACATATGCGTGAGGAGTATTCTCTTTTCTCACCATTCATGTAAAAAAATCTCTTTCCTCACCATTTTCCTTTCCTCCCGCATTGGAGCTTGCCAGTTGGACGGCTGAACGGTCATCATGCATTTTTAAAGCTAAAACATTTTCTTTTGTTGAAAATGAGAGATAAGCACTGACGGGTGGGGTCGTCATGTGCTTTTAGGTTAGTTCTTATTCCACTGATTGTGCTCCAATTCCAGCCGAAAGTGTGAGGTTGACAACCAATTTGACAAAAACCACCAGGGCGCAAAATATAGCTATCAAGAGTTGAGAGCTTGTGCTCTGTCTTACCTTAAAGATAGCGAGGAAAAAATCAGACTAGCAGTAACTGAGAAGTGTAAATAGAGAGAGAAATCCTGCGTTTTTATTTCCTTTTATTTTTTGTATTTGAGTCATGCTGAGACATAAACAAATTCTCTCCAGCATCTTCAGGGTCTACTCCTACTATATATTCTCCTTTTGAAAAGGCCTGGCCTGAGATTCAAACAAAGATTACTTTACTTCCGGTGAAATCCTGCGTTTGAATCTGTCCTCAAGTGCACTCAAGTTGCCATGCCCCTTGCTTGCATCCTCCTGTCTCCTTTTCCTTCTCAGCCTCACACCTTTTGAGGTGAGATCACTGCATCTACGTCTCACCTTGTGGCAGGCACAAGACGCCACAAAGCATGTGGATTTTGACTCGCGGCAGGTAAAGATAAGAACGTGTGCTGTGCTGCATGCTTTTTCTGCCTGTATTTTACTGGTGGTAAATAGTGCAACTTGTTCACCGTTGCAGCTCTTGCCAGAGCATCTGCGTCAACAACTTGGTTGATTGATTGACCGCCCCAATAAATCCAGTGGATTCAACACAAAAGATTCAGTACGTACCACATCTACATCTCAAAGAAAAGGACATATGGGGTGAAGGCCACAAGGAAAAACATGGTATTTTATCTTTGGCCCTTCAGATCCCCATGAGCCAGCTTGAGATTATTAGCCACTCAGCCGGGCTCTTTTGCATTAGTCATTGGCTAGTCACCATCCTTATCACCTACGTGTTGCTTGAGCACATGGATACCATGTGTTGTGATGGGGCTACAATTCAACCAACCACCAAGATATTGAGAGGTGAGGAAAATTCCAAAAATAAAAGATATCACAAGGGCTGGTGATAATCATGGCATGAGATATTACACATATTGCTTCAATGAAACGATATATTACATATACAGAGAAAACGATACCACGAATACATCATTCATGCCTTTCACACAACTCACTCATTGACTTGACTTAAACCTAGCTGCTCTCTCTTCTCTTCTTGTAGCCACTCTTTTGTACACATCTCCATGGCCTTGGTGGCCTTGGATTTCTTGGTTGCATGGACAAAAACAATTCCATCATAAACCAAAAATAAGCATGATGACAGATGAACTAGGACAGGTACCTAACTAATTCCCAACCCCTCCCTCCCTCCAACCTAATTGAATGACTAATCCAGAAGGAAGGCAAAGGGACTCATGAAAAAAATGATTCATACAAGAGGGCTAAACTTTGTGTTTCTTGTGCCCTCTGTCCCTGATCCCCGCCCTCTAGATTTCTTCTACCCCATCCCCCCCAAACTAGAGCTCCCAAATTTACAAGAAGGGCACCTGCATCTGAACCTGAAATTTATTTACATACAAAAAGATTTGTGGTAAAATTACCTAGACTCATTATACTTATGGGATTTGACTGATGGATTATATAGTTTTTAGGGGTTAAATTTTGGACTTAAGCTCCTCTCACTCATCTCCTCCTCACTCTCATCTCTCTCCCTCCAAAGCTTTTGCACTACTGAGGGGAGAAGATTTCCTGGTTATTCGATGTTGTATGTGCATCTAGACCATGGCGGCGATGCCATGGCCACGGCCGCTACGGCCACCGTCGAGGCAGTCAAAACCCTCGACGCGGACGGCTGGCTGGAACACGCGAGCGCACCCAGCCGAGGAACGGGGCGATATCGGCGGTCCCGCCGGGCGTGGGGTGGGACGGACCACCACCGGCGCTGGCGTGACCGGCGACATCACCGGCCACCATGGCAGGGGACTGGACGGGCAGTCCATGCCGAACCGGCTGTCGTGGACCACCGGGTTCGAAGCCCGCCGCGGAGGCGAGCCACAGAACAGCGGCGGCTGCGGGGACGCCGCCGAAAGATTGCTCTCGTCGCCCTGCAAAGAACCGGAGCAGAAATATCAGCGACCCGTTGGAGAGAAGCCACGCGAGGAACTCATGGATCTTGGGCCAAGGCGGAGAAAGAACTCACCTTTGACAGGAGGAGGTCGAGCAGATCCATGCCGGCGCCCGCGTCGGAGTGGCTGCTCTGGTGGAACCGGAGGGGCGCGACCGGGCGGCGCGGCTTGGGGCAGAAGAGCGGGCTCTTCGCGTCGGTGGCGGCAGCGGCGGCGACCGGGACGGGGCTCTTCATGGCGGCGAAGTGGCTCATGGTTTCTTTTTTGGGTTTTTTTGGTTAGTTGATTAGATCCGGAAAATTTACAAACCCTGCAAGAACAAGAACAGCCAAAGAAATTGCTCAGTTTCACCTCTAAAAACGTTCAATCTTCACACGAAATTTTGCATGAGCCGAGACACCAAAAACCATTTGCTAACTAATCTGATTTTTTCCCCACCCACACAGAAAGAAATCAAGATGAACTGGAGATTTCCAGAAGATTTGACACAGAAGAACAAATCCCCTCATCCTTTTCCCTCTTTTTGCAAGAACATGTGGTAGTTTCCCAAGATCTGTAACAAAACCTATCAAGAAAACAGAAAGAACGAGCCTCACCTCTACCCCAGACTACACAACACAGATCCCCAACAGAAGATGAGAAACTAGAGAGAGAGAGAGAGAGAGATAGAGAGATAAATAGAGAGATGAGGGAGAGGAGGTTGATGTTTACCTGAAGCTTCGCCTCTGGATTTCTCTCCTTGGATACAGGGAGAGAGAAAGGAGGAGAGCCAAAACTATTGTTACTCCTACCAAGAAAGAAAAATAAAACAAAAGAAGAAACTCTCAGGATTATGAGAGGAGCGGGATGGGCGTGCCGATGGGAGGAAGGAAAGGGAAGGAGGGGATGGGAGGCCTTAAATAGCCAAGAAATGGGGAACCACACGGGGACAGCTTACCCATAGCAAGTGGCAAATATTGTTATTTTTTCTCTTTTTTCTTTCGTATAAAGAAGGGAATCCTTTGATAGTAAAAAAATGGGGGAGATATTTAATAATTGCATATGGGAAGCAGGTTGAGCAAAAGCTGGTAGGGGGCAAGAGGAAATAATTTCGGCCTGCACGGCAAAACTGCTGCCATAATTGAAGCAATAAAAAAGATGGGACCTTTTTCTTCCTCGATTGGTCATGGAGGCCACCTTTTCTTTCTTTCTTTTTTTTATTTGTGTAGGGAGGCTGGTTTTCGTGTTTCTTTGAATGATTTGGTCTGTACTCCACTCCACCACCCCTTGTTTTCTTGTGTACTTGCTCTTGAATTCTAAGCTGTCTGCCAATAATTTTGATATAATTTGTATCTGTGCAAAGAGGTCTCGTGTGCAGGAGTCTTACTCCATTGGTCCAAAAAAGCTCGTCACTTAAATGGATTAGGGACAAGCTTTTTCGGACGGAGGGAGTATCTTTGTAGCGTAGTTCTTTTCTTTTGAGCCAACATCTTTGCTTTTTTAGGGGTGGCAATATCTTTGTAACGTAGTAGTACTACCATTTTGGATCTAAAATGATGAGAACAGAGCAATCCTGGCCATATGGGCCATGCTTATAAGTCTAGCCCGCGGCATGTATTTTCTGGCACGTCATGAACTGGCACGCGGATACATGGGCCGGGCCGGCCTTTGGCACACCATGGGCCAGTGTTGATCCCTAAGGTCAAGCCTTAAGAGCGGCCCGACACAACCCTTTTAACCGCGCGGCCATTTTAGGGTTTTAGGGCTGTTTTGGAATTTTTAGGGTATTTCTACAAATGTTTTAGGGGTGTTTAAGCTTTTTAGGTTATTTTGGGATAGTTTAGGCCTTTTAGGTCCTTTTCGGCCTTTTTAATGTGGGCCAGTGTGGCAAGCCGATCCTCCATCCAAACTCTTCGAGTTGGCACGACGCATCCCTTTTAACAAAAGGCCGGCGTGGGTTCTGTCGTGTCATGCCTTTTCCGAGGCGTGACGGGTCGTGTCAGCCCAAGTGGCCAGGTTGGACCTGAGTTACTCCTCTACTCTCTCGTATATTTGTTTTGTTTTTCTATGTACTGCTCAACAAGGTTGCTCTTAAAACCCATGTTTATCTTAGGGCAACTTCAACACTCATCATTAAATTACCCACAAATATCTGGACCGGACCATCCACACACTTTTGACCATTCAACGGTGGTCACCAAATTTGTCCAGACTGAAATCCCACAAATCTGCACCAATTGGAGGGAGGTTTGGAGAGTTCACATGTCTGTCACGCCAGACTCTGCCAAGGCGGACCCACCCAAAAAACCTCCCCCACCACGTCTGCTCCGTTCTAACTGCATTCACTCCAGCATACCAGCATCTCGCCTACCCGATTCACTCTGGCAGATCGGCCTCCCGTTTACCCGCATTCATGGCGACGCCATGAACCAGAAGCCTACTCCGGCTTCAAAGCCGACGAGGCTCGATTGGTGAAAGATCGTGGATGTCGCCTAGAGGGGGGGTGAATAGGCGCTTTAAAATAATTACGGGTTAGGGTTAAACAAATGCGGAATAAAACTAGCGTTTAATTTGTCAAGCACAAAACCTAAAACCACTAGGCTCACTTATGTGCACCAACAACTTATGCTAAGCAAGATAAACAACTAAGTGATAGCAAGATATATAACATGATACACTATGGCTATCACAAAGTAAAGTGCATAAGTAAAGGGCTCGGGTAAGAAATAACCGAGGCACGCGGAGACGACGATGAATCCCGAAGTTCACACCATTGCGGATGCTAATCTCCGTTTGGAGCTATGTGGAGGCACAATGCTCCCGAAAAAGCCACTAGGGCCACCGTAATCTCCTCACGCCCTCACAAAATGCAAGATGTCGTGATTCCACAAAGGGACCCTTGAGGGTGGTCACCGAACCCGTACAAATGGCAACCCTTAGGGGCAGTCACCGAACCCGTACACTTTGGCAACCCTTGGGGGCGGTCACCGGAACCCATACAAATTGCTCAGAGCGATCTCCACAACCTAATTGGAGACCCCGACGCTTGCCCGGAGCTTTACGCCACAATAATTGAGCTCTGAACTCACCAACCGTCTAGGGCGCCAAAGCACCCAAGAGGAACAACCTCTAGGGTGCCCAAACACCCAAGAGTAATAAGCTTCTCAACTTTCACTTCCACGTATCACCGTGGAGAAACTCAAACTGATGCAACTAATGCAATGGCAAGAACACACGAAGTGGTCAAGTCCCTCACTCCCAAATCCCACCACAACAACAAAAGCTATGGAGGAATATGAGAAGAGCAACAAGGAGAACACCAAGAACTCCAAGATATAGATCCAAGGGGTTCGCATCACCTAGAGGAGAAAGTGATTGGTGGAAACGTGGATCTATATCTCCTCTCTCTTTTCCCTCAAGAACTAGCAAGAATCATTGGAGGGATTGAGAGATAGCATGCTCGAAGAAGGTCAGCAATGGGGGAAGAACACAGGCTCAAAGGATAAGATCCATGGGGGAAGAAGACCCCCTTTTATAGGCACCCCAAATCCAATCGTTATGCACTCATCCCGTGAACAGGCGATAGTACTACTCGGGTGAGTGCTACCTCTTGAGCATGCGTTGGTTTTCCCTTGAAAAGGAAAGGGTGATGCAGCAAAGTAGCGTAAGTATTTCCCTTAGTTTTTGAGAACCAAGGTATCAATCCAGTAGGAGACTACACGCAAGTCCCTAGTACCTGCACAAACAATCAAGAACCATGCAACCAACACGATAAAGGGATTGTCAATCCCTTCACGGCCACTTGCAAAAGTGAGATCTGATAAAGATAATAAGATATTTTTTTTGGTATTTTTGTTGTATAGATTGGAAAGTAAAGATTGCAAAATAAACAATGATAGAAATAGCTAGTTGATAGGAAAATAATATGATGGAAAATAGACCCTGGGGCCATAGGTTTCACTAGTGGCTTCTCTCAAGATAGCATAATCTACGGTGGGTGAACAAATTACTGTCGAGCAATTGATAGAAAAGTGCATAGTTATGAGAATATCTAGGAATGATCATGTATATAGGCATCACGTCCGTGACAAGTAGACCGAAACGATTCTGCATCTACTACTATTACTCCACACAACGACCGCTATCCAACATGCATCTAGAGTATTAAGTTCATAAGAACAGAGTAACGCATTAGGCAAGATGACATGATGTAGAGGGATAAACTCAAGCAATATGATATAAACCCCATCTTTTTATCCTCGATGGCAACAATACAATACGTGCCTTGCTTCCCCTGCTGTCACTGGGAAAGGACACCGCAAGATTGAACCCAAAGCTAAGCACTTCTCCCATTGCAAGAAAGATCAATCTAGTAGGCCAAACCAAACTGATAATTCGAAGAGACTTGCAAAGATATCAAATCATGCATATAAGAGTTCAGAGAAGAATCAAATATTGTTCATAGATAATCTTGATCATAAACCCACAATTCATCGGATCTCGACAAACACACCGCAAAAAGAATTACATCGAATAGATCTCCAAGAAGATCGAGGAGAACTTTGTATTGAGATCCAAAGAGAGAGAAGAAGCCATCTAGCTAATAACTATGGACCCGAAGGTCTGTGGTAAACTACTCACACATCATCGGAGAGGCCATGGTGTTGATGTAGAAGCCCTCCGCGATCGATTCCCCCTCCGGCGGAGCGCCGGAAAAGGCCCCAAGATGGGATCTCACGGGTACAGAAGGTTGCGGCGGTGGAAATAGGGTTTCGTGGTGCTCCTGGATGTTTTCGGGGTATATGTGTATATATAGGCAAAAGAAGTAGGTCGGTGGAGCCACGAGGGTGGGGGCGCGCCTCCCTACCTCGTGGCCGCCTCGTTGCTTCCTTGACGTCCACTCCAAGTCTCCTGGATTGCGTTTGTTCCAAAAACGATCCTCGCGAAGGTTTCATTCCGTTTGGATTCCGTTTGATATTCCTTTTCTGCAAAACACTGAAATAGGCAAAAAAAACAGCAATTTGCACTGGGCCTTCGGTTAATAGGTTAGTCCCAAAAATAATAGAAAAGTGCATAATAAATCCCATTAAACATCCAAAACAGATAATATAATAGCATGGAACAATCAAAAATTATAGATACATTGGAGACGTATCAAGCATCCCCAAGCTTAATTCCTGCTCGTCCTCGAGTAGGTAAATGATAAAAACAGAATTTTTGATGTGGAATGCTACCTAGCATAATTCTCAATGTAATTTTCATTATTGTGGCATGAATGTTCAGATCCGAAAGATTCAAGACAAAAGTTTAATATTGACATAAAAATAATAATACTTCAAGCATACTAACAAAGCAATCACGTCTTCTCAAAATAACATGGCCAAAGAAAGTTATCCCTACAAAATCATATAGTCTGGCTATGCTCTATCTTCATCACACAAAAATTTTAAATCATGCACAACACCGATGACAAGCCAAGCAATTGTTTCATACTTTTGATGTTCTCAAACTTTTTCAATCTTCACGCAATACATGAGCGTGAGCCATGGACATATCACTATATGTGGAATAGAATGGTGGTTGTGGGGAAGACAAAAAGGAGAAGATATCCTCACATCAACTAGGCGTATCAACGGGCTATGGAGATGCCCATCAATAGATATCAATGTGAGTGAGTAGGGATTGCCATGCAACGGATGCACTAGAGCTATAAGTGTATGAAAGCTCAACAAAAGAAGCTAAGTGGGTGTGCATCCAACTCGCTTGCTCACGAAGACCTAGGGCATTTTGAGGAAGCCCGTCATTGGAATATACAAGCCAAGTTCTATAATGTAAAATTCCCACTAGTATATGAAAGTGACAACATAAGAGACTCTCTATCATGAAGATCACGGTGCTACTTTGAAGCACAAGTGTGGTAAAAGGATAGTAACATTGTCCCTTCTCTCTTTTTCTCTCATTTTTTTGTTTGGGAATTTTTCTCCCTTTTTATGGCCTCTTTTTTTTTCTTTTCGTCCGAAATCTCATCCCAACTTGTGGGGGAATCATAGTCTCCATCATCCTTTCCCCACTTGGGACAATGCTCTAATAATGATGATCATCACACTTTTATTTACTTACAACTCAAGAATTACAACTCAATACTTAGAACAAAATATGACTCTATGTGAATGCCTCCGGCGGTGTACCGAGATGTGCAATGAATCAAGAGTGACATATATGAAAGAATTATGAAGGTGGCTTTGCCACAAATACGATGTCAACTACATGATCATGCAAAGCAATATGACAATGATGGAGCGTGTCATAATAAATGAAACGGTGGAAAGTTGCATGGCAATATATCTCGGAATGACTATGGAAATGCCGTAGGTATGGTGGCTGTTTTGAGGAAGGTATATGGTGGGTGTATGATACCGGCGAAAGGTGTGCGGTATTAGAGAAGCTAGCAATGGTGGAAGGGTGAGAGTGCGTATAATCCATGGACTCAACATTAGTCATAAATAACTCACATACTTATTGCAAAAAGCTAGTAGTTATTGAAACGAAGTACTACGCACATGCTCCTAGGGGGATAGATAGGTAGGAAAAGACCATCGCTCGTCCCCGGCCGCCACTCATAAGGAAGACAATCAATAAATAAATCATGCTCCGACTTCATCACATAACAGTTCACCATACGTGCATGCTACGGGAATCACAAACTTTAGAACAAGTATTTCTCAAATTCACAACTACTCAACTAGCATGACTCTAATATCACAATCTTCATATCTCAAAACAATCATAAAGAATCAAACTTCTCATAGTATTCAATGCACTTTATATGATAGTTTTTATTATACCCATCTTGGATGCTCATCATATTAGGACTAATTTTATAGCCAAAGCGAATTACCATGCTGTTTTATAAGACTCTCAAAATAATATAAGCGAAGCATGAGAGATCAATAATTTCTATAAAATAAAACCACCACCGTGCTCTAAAAAGATATAAGTGAAGCACTAGAGCGAAATTATCTAGCTCAAAAGATATAAGTGAAGCACATAGAGTATTCTAATAAATTCCGATTCATGTGTGTATATCCAAAAGGTGTGTACAGCAAGTATGATTGTGGTAAACTAAAAAGCAAAGACTCAAATCATACAAGACTCTCCAAGAAAAACACAAATCATGTCGTGAGTAAAAATATAGCCTCAAGTAAAGTTACCGATAGATGAAGACGAAAGAGGGGATGCCTTCCGGGGCATCCCCAAGCTTAGGCTTTTGGTTGTCCTTGAATTTTACCTTGGGGTGCCTTGGGCATACCCAAGCTTAGGCTCTTGCTACTCCTTGTTCCAAAATCCATCAAATCTTTACCCAAAACTTGAAAACTTCACAACACAAAACTCAACAGAAAATCTCATGAGCTCCGTTAGTATAAGAAAACAAACCACAACCTTAAGGTACTGTAATGAAGTCATTCTTTATTTATATTGGTGTTAAACCTACTGTATTCCAACTTCTCTATGGTTCATACCCCCCGATACTAGCCATAGATTCATCAAAATAAGCAAACAACACACGAAAAACAGAATCTGTCAAAAACAGAACAGTCTGTAGTAATCTGTATCAAACGTATATTTCTAGAACTCCAAAAATTCTGAAATAAATTGGTGGACGTGAGGAATTTGTCTATTAATCATCTGCAAAAATAATCAACCTAAAGGCATTCTCCAGTAAAAAAATGGCAGCTAATCTCGTGAGCACTAAAGTTTCTGTTTTTTACAGCAAGATCGCAAAGACTTCACCCAAGTCTTCCCAAAGGTTCTACTTGGCACAAACACTAATTAGAACATAAAAACACATCTAAACAGAGGCTAGATGAATTATTCATTACTAAACAGGAACAAAAAGCAAGGAACAAAAATAAAATTGGGTTGCCTCCCAACAAGTGCTATCGTTTAACGCCCCTAGCTAGGCATAAAAACAAGAATAGATCTAGGTATTGTCATCTTTGGTATGCAATCCATAAGTGTCTCTCATAATAGATTCATAAGGTAATTTAATTTTCTTCCTAGGAAAGTGTTACATGCCCTTCTTTAGTGGAAATTGGAATCTAATATTTCCTTCTTTCATATCAATAATTGCACCAATCGTTCTAAGGAAAGGTCTACCAAGAATAATAGGACATGTAGGATTGCAATCTATATCAAGAACAATGAAATCTACGGGCACATAATTCCTATTTGCAATAATAAGAACATCATTAATCCTTCCCATAGGTTTCTTAATGGTGGAATCCACAAGATGCAAATTTAAAGAACAATCATCAAATTCACGGAAACCTAACACATCACATAAAGTTTTTGGAATCGTGGAAACACTAGCACCCAAATCACACAAAGCATAGCATTCATGATCTTTAATTTTAATTTTAATAGTAGGTTCCCACTCATCATAAAGTTTTCTAGGGATAAACACTTCTAATTCAAGCTTTTCTTCATAGGATTGCATTAAAGCATCAACGATATGTTTGGTAAAAGCTTTATTTTGATCATAAGCATGAGAAGAATTTAGCACGGATTGCAACAAGGAAATACAATCTATCAAAGAGCAATTATCATAATTAAATTCCTTGAAATCCAAAATAGTGGGTTCATTGCTATGTAAAGTTTTGACCTCTTCAATTCCACTTTTACCAATTTTTACATCAAGATCTAAAAACTCCAAATCATTGGGACGCCTTTAAACTAAAGTTGACTCATCTCCAGTCCCATCTTTATCAAGATTCATATTGTAAACAAAGATTTAATAGGGGACACATCAATTACTTTTAGATCTTCATCATTATTATCATGAAAACTAGAAGAACACGCTTTCACAAAGCAATCTTTTTTAGCATGCATCCTAGCGGTTCTTTCTTTGCATTCATCAATGGAAATTCTCATGGCTTTGAGAGACTCATTGATATCATGCTTAGGAGGAATAGATCTAAGTTTCAAAGAATCAACATCAAGAGAAAATTTATCCACGTTCCTAGCCAACTCATCAATCTTAGGCAATTTTTCTTCAAGCAAGGCATTGAAATTCTTTTGCGAAATCATAAATTCTTTAACACTAGTCTCAAAATCAGAAGGCATCTTATTAAAATTTCCATAAGATTTGTTGTAGGAATTACCATAATTGTTAGAGGAATTACTATGGAACGGCCTAGAATTAAAGTTTCCTCTATATGCGTTGTTACCAAAATTGTTCCTACCAACAAAATTCACATCCATAGATTCATTACTATTCTCAATCAAAGTGGACAAAGGCATATCATTAGGATCAGAAGAAACACTCTTATTAGCAAACAATTTCATAAGTTCATACATCTTTCCACTCAAAACATTAATCTCTTCTATCGCATGAACTTTTTTACTAGTAGATCTTTCGGTGTGCCATTGAGAATAATTAACCATAATATTATCTAGGAGTTTAGTAGCTTCTCCTAAAGTGATTTCCATAAAAGTGCCTCCCGCGGCCGAATCTAAAAGATTTCTAGAAGCAAAATTCAATCCAGCATAATTTTTTTGTATAATCATCCATAAATTCAAACCATGTGTAGGGCAATTACGTATCATTAATTTCATCCTCTCCCACGATTGTGCAACATGCTCATGATCAAGTTGCTTAAAATTCATAATATCGTTTCTAAGAGAGATGATCTTAGCGGGAGGAAAATACTTAGAGATAAAAGCATCTTTGCACTTATTCCATGAATCAATACTATTTTTAGGCAAAGAAGAAAACCAAGTTTTAGCACGATCTCGAAGCAAAAACGGAAATAGCTTCAATTTAACAATATCATTGTCCACATCTATCTTCTTTTGCATATCACACAAATCAACAAAGTTGTTTAGATGGGTAGCGGCATCTTCACTAGGAAGGCCAGAAAACTGATCTTTCATAACAAGATTCAACAAAGCAACATTAATTTCACAAGATTCAGCATCGGTAATAGGAGCAATCGGAGTGCTAATAAAATCATTGTTGTTGGTATTGGAAAAATCACACAATTTAGTATTGTCTTGAGCCATCGTGACAAACAATCCAACACACAAGCAAACAAGAAGCAAGCGGAAAGAGACGGACGGAAAAAGAGGGCGAATAAAACAGCAGAGGTGAAGTGGGGGAGAGGAAAACGAGAGGCAAATGGAAAATAATGTAATGCGAGGGAGAAGAGTTTGTGATGGGTAGTTGGTATGTCTTGACTTGTGCGTAGATCTTCCCGGCAACGGCGCCATAAATTGGCAAGTTGACGGGAGATCAAATCTTGACTTGACTTGGCGTAAACCTCCCCAGCAACGGCGCTAGAAATCCTTCTTGCTACCTCTTGAGCATGCGTTGGTTTTCCCTTGAAGAGGAAAGGGTGATGCAGCAAAGTAGCATAAGTATTTCCCTCAGTTTTTGAGAACCAAGGTATCAATTCAGTAGGAGACTACACGCAAGTCCCTAGTACCTGCACAAACAATCAAGAACCTTGCAACCAACGCGATAAAGGGGTTGTCAATCCCTTCACGACCACTTGCAAAAGTGAGATCTGATAAAGAACAAAAAACCCTAGTATATATAGGTTGGAGGGGAGGGAGAGGGCAATCACCGAGGAGGGAAAGTCCCTCCCTGGGGCACCGGCCAAGGGGGGAGGATTCCTCCTCCCCTAGTCCAATTCGGCCCCCCCTTCCATAACGGGGGCGCCTCCTCCACTTGGGCCTTGGTGGCCAAAGTAGCCTTCCACTACTTGCCCTTTTTAGGCCCGTTGATATTAAATTAAATATAAAAGCCTTAAAATGATTATTAGACCTTTTCTATATAATTTGATAGCCCCCAAAACATTTTCTATCTATATATTAATTATCGGTAATACCCGGTATTACCCATACTCTCTGAAACCCTTCTGATAACCCCGAAACGCTTCCGCTTCCTCTCGGAACTATTCTGAATATTAATGAAACAATGCCAAAAATAAATCCTTGATACTCTCATCCTTCTAACGATCAACAAATCATGATTGTCTTAAGCTCGTGACCCCGTAGGTTTGGTAACTCATAGACGTGAACCAAACCGTTCGTTCAATGACCGATTGCGGAACCATGAACGTCCATATTGATCCCTATGAGCACACAAATGATATTCGAGTGAACCTTTGGTTATCATGTAATGTTCCCTTTGCTTCTCTATACTTCACAAAACCCGGGATGCATATCCTCCTAAGTCATCACATACTTACTGTACTGTTATTCTCGTTACTGGTTTTGTTCTTCTTTCTCGTTGTCGTGTTCTGGCATCCCTGTGACGAAGTCACCTATGTCTAGCCATACGATGATGGATGCCATCACACCGAGAGTGCCCTAAGAATATCTCTCCATCGTCGGAGGAGCAAATCCCACTGTCGAGCTATCTAGTCCCTTGTCAAACTTTTCGATGAGCCTGTAAGTTGTCATTATGATCATCGTGTTAAAGGTGACGTTTGAGCAACCCCAAAGTCCAGCATATGGTACCAAGTGACTACGATACTCTCATGGTCTAAGGAGCAAAATCACATGTCAACATTTCGCGTTATTATAATTGATTACAGAAGATATTATCTCAATTCATAACAAATAAGTTTGGGTCAATCCAATATGTCATTCTTCCAATGTCACAATCTCAATGTTCTTTTAGGAGTATCGTTACACTTAACGATATCCCAAGATCCGGAAAACTTGATCACCAACAACACTTGAGCTAGTCTTAGAGGCGAGACTAGGAACCTTTATTTTATCCGTTTATCATTCCACACGTGCATATGAGTTTTCCACTAAATCTCATATTCCAGGATGATAGCAGTTATAACATGAAATATAAACACTTAATCATGAATATGTAAATATAATAATACAATATTATTGCCTCCAGGGCATATTTCCAACAGTCTCCCACTTGCACTAGAGTCAATAATCTAGTTAGCACTTTTAACTTTTACACAATGGCAATCCGGTGTCTGTCCATGCTTTGCTTGTGGTATAGACTTCGTCCAATCAAATCTGACAATCTTCGATCCATGTGTATCATTTGCATTTCAATGCATTTTTCATGCTTTCACATAAATTCATAAATTGTGTGAACTGGCTTTGTATGTACTGAATCACTGGGAGGACCTATGATTCCTTAAAGTGAACTATGGAACCACTATTAAGAACAGTATTCCATTTGCACAATCATCTAGAAATTATACCAAGCTCATAAATGAACTTTTGATTCATCACCCTCTATTGTTACTTCTAAAGTGACAATATACTCAACCTTCTATTGTAGACTTCACCATAGTAATCTTTTGGACCAATTCCAACTTACTATGCCACCATAAAGTGAAATCCAAAATTGCTTGGAGCATCAATGAAGTTTTTATCGAAGTATTACTCACAATGAGCATATATTGATCAACTCCTTACAACAATCTTTTCATCTTCTCTATATGCGAGACACATGTCATTATTATTTAATAACATTATACTATTGTCCTATGATCAACAATTTGATCATTCTGGTAACTTTGCTTACAACTTACTTGGAGTACCAGATATATCTTGTTGTTTACATACCATGGAATATAATTAATACAAGTGTGATTGAAATCATGTATTTCTCTCATTATTATTTCAGAATACCGACCCTTGCTTAAAAATCTTTCATGTGACTTTGTCAAGAAACTCTTCTTAGCGTTTTTCTTACTAAACTGCTTTAGTGTTATGCAATATGTATTTTGGCTAAGCCCGATTAGACACTACTATATCCATGGATTATTATGCCTAATACTAGGGCTATATATTGCCTAATTACTTTACTGAAAAAACTAGTTTTAATAAAGTCTTCATCCGTGTCAAGAAATTTCCAATCAACAATATGTCATGCACATATAGTATTTAGAAATATTATCATGCTCCCACTTACTTTCTTGTAAATACAAGCATCTTTGTTTTCCTCGACGAAATCAAATTATTAGACCATTTCATCAGGACGAAGATTCTAACTCCACTATGCTTGCTTTAGATTTGCACACTTACTAGCATCCTCTGGATTGACAAAATCACTACAAAAAAAAGACACATCCGTGACATTTTGGGCCGAACGAATTTTTTTCTGTCATACTTATGACACTTCTATGACGATAATTGTGACAAAACCTGGTATAATCATAGATGTGGTGGGATCCTACTTCTATGACAAAAAATCATGACAGAAAATGGGCTTTTCGTCCTGGGCAGGCCGAAGACGCAGCTGCATGACATTCTTTGGGCCGTCCATGATGGAAAAAACCGTGGTAGAAGCGAGGGTGAGGAAAATATCGGGGAGTTCCCGGTTACGGTGGCTGGTCGGGGGCCGAGCGATGCGCGTTTCTCTCGTACGTACGCGCGTGTGTGCGAGGCGTTGGGCTCTAACTGAACCCGAGTGAGGCGTTGGGCTCTAACTGAACCCGAGCGATTGCACCGCAGGCTATGCGTTACTGAACCTGAGCGATCGATCGATCCCTTGCTGTTAACTGAACCCGAGTGATTCCTTCGCTACTGCTGCTAACTGAAGCCGATCGATGCTGCCTCTGGATGAACAGTGAGCGTTGTTGGGGGTTTGGATGAACAGTTCCCGGTGGGGGTTGGATGAACAGGAACCGTGGTAGTAGAGGCAGTTGCTGCTGGATATACAATACCCCGATCGATCGAGCCGGTGGATGAACAGGACCCCGTGGAGGGTTGGTTGAACAGTAGCCGTTGGAGGGCTGGATGAATGGTAGCCCGTGGAGGGGTGGTTGAACAGGACCCCGTGGAGAGGGCTGGTTGAACAGTAGCCGGTGGAGGAGCGCGCGGTGGAGGCTGGATGAACAGGAGCCCGTGGATGAACAGTCGTAGGTGGAGGCTGGAGGAGGTCGACGGTGGATGAACATTAGCCTGTGGAGGCTGGAGGAGGTTGATGGTGGAGATGAACAGTATCCCGTGGAGTCCTGTTTTGCGGTATGCCACACCCCTCCCGATCAACAGGACCCCTGTTTGGACCGTAGCGCTTCAACACAAGTCCGTTTCCTCTGTTTTGCGGTACGCCACACCCCTCCCGATCAACAGGACCCTGTTTCGACCGTAGGAGGTCCGTTTCCTCCGTTTTGCGGTACGCCAGACCCCTCCCGATGAACAGGATCCCGTTTCCACCGTGGCCGGTCGAACACAAGGCCGTTTCCTCCGTTCTGCGGTACGCCAGGCTTCATTTCCATCGGCTGTTCCGTCCAAGCCGGTTGGCTCCCAATGGACAGCAGGCGTTCCGTTGCCTCCCGATGAACACGACACATTCCGTTGCCTCCCCATGAACACGACGACGACGCAGTTTCTCGGTTCTGACCCAGCCACAACCATGTACATGAGCCCTGGCCATACGTATGCGCGATTAGGCGTTCGAGACCCCGCCCGTATGTACGTACGTGGCCGTATTTACTTTCTTGCACCCTGGCCACTGTACGTACGTGTACATGCTATGTGCGCTCCTCTAATACCATAAGTGCGCGCCTCTACTACCACACGTGCCCTTCCTTACATGGCCAAGGTTCATCGCTGCAGCCTGCAGACAGACCGATCGACTAGTATGTACGTACACGTTCGCGACCAGAATGACAACGCTACATACGCTTTGACCGGGTGGGTCCCGACTGTTAGGCACTTCCTTGCGTGCGAACATGTAGCTGGTGGGTCCCAGCAGTCAGGGGGGCGAATCATTTTTTCCCGTAATATGGACGCACTTCCTTGCGTACGAAGATGTAGCTGGTGGGTCCCAGCAGTCAGAGGGGAAACGTTTTTTTTCGTGAAATACGGTGGCCCGTCCGGTGGGTCCCCGCTGTCAGGTGGAGGAATCATTATTTTGCGCATCATAAGGAGGCACTTCCTTGCTGCGGCCATGGACCCAGATGTCAGCCTCTCCACGTACAGTACTCTTCTGATGGAAGTCGTTCATTGACCACATTGACCACGCCGCGCTGACAGCACCAAGGCGGTGGACAACGGCGAGGCCTAGGAAGGGAACGACGCGGAGCCGAGGAAGACGCGGCAGTGGATGCCCACGCGGAGAGGAGTACGAGGGTTCACTGGTTCGGCTGCGGTGTGAGGCTGCCGTCACCGTAGAATAACAGGGGGTGCGGGTGAGTAGAGGGATGGCCTGGCCAGCGGTGGGATTAGTAGGGGGCGGCGAGGCCACCGCGGCATCACAGCCGGCCACGGGAGGCAGGAGCACGCGGCACGACCGGCGCTAGTTTGGGCGGCTAGAGCAAGAAGACCAGAGGTTGAAGAAGCACTACGGCCGTTGGATGGACATCGTACGGTCACTGGAGCTAGAATCATTCATATTGACTAAGTTGACAAAGCCCTCCGTCCCCGTCATCTTAGTAGGCCCACAAGTCAGCCTCCCACTATGGTGGGTCCCAGCTAGCAGGGGGAGTTCATTTTTTGTGCGTAATAAGGGGGCACTTCCTTGCATTCGAAGATATAGCTGGTGGATCCGTCCTGTCAGCGGGGGGACATTTTTTTCGCGAAATACAGAGGCCCTTTCGGTTGGTCCCAGATGTCAGGTGGTGGAATCATTATTTTGCGCGTAATAGGGAGGCATTTCCTTGTGTGCGGCCGTGGACCCAGCTGTCAGCCTCTCCACGTACAGTCCACTTCTGATGGATGTCGTTCGTTGACCACGCCGCGCCGAGAGCACCAGGGCGGTGGACGACGGCGATGCCTATTAAGGGGACGACGCGGAGCTGGGGAAGACGCGCCAGTGGATGCCCACGCGTAGGGGAGTACGTGGGTTGACTGCTTCGGCTGCGGTGTGAGGCTGCCGTCGCCGGAGAATAACAGGAGGTGTGGGTGAGTATAGAGGGATGGCATGGCTAGCGGTGGCAACACAGCCGGACACGGGAGGCAGGAGCCGGCGGCACGGCCGACGCTTGTTTGGGCGGCTGGAGCAAGAACACCAGAGGTTGAAGAAGCACTACAATCGTTGGATGGACATCGTACGGTCACTGGAGCTAGAATCATTCATATTGACTAAGTTGACAAAGCCCTCCGTCCCCGTCATCTTAGTAGGCCCACAAGTCAGCCTCCCACTATGGTGGGTCCCAGCTAGCAGGGGGAGTATTCAATTTTTTGTGCGTAATAAGGAGGCACTTCCTTGCGTGCGAAGATATAGCTGGTGGGTCCGACCTGTCAGCGGTAGTATTCATTCTTTTTGGCGTAATAAGGACGCACTTCCTTGCATGAGAAGATGTAGCTGGTGGGTCCCAGCAGTCAGGGGGAGAAAACATTATTTTCAGGGTAAAAAAGATGCAGTTGCATGCATGCGTCCATGGGCGTGGTGCGTCCCCACTGTTAGCCTCTCACGTACAGTCATCTTCCGATGACTCTCGTTTATTGACCACGTTGACCACACCGTGCCGAGCGCACCAAGGCCGGTGGACGACGACGAGGCCCCAGACTGGAACGACCTGGAGATGGGGAAGACGCGGCAGTGGAGTCGCAGATGGAGAGGAGTGGGAAACTTGACTGCTTCGGCTGCGGTGTGAGGCTCCCGTCGCCGGAGAATAATAGGAGGTGTGGGTGAGTATAGAGGGATGGCATGGCCAGTGGTGGCAGCACAGCCGGACAGGGGAGGCAGGAGCCAGCGGCATGGCTGACGCTTTTTTGGGCGGCTGGAGCAAGAAGACCAGAGGTTGAAGAAGCACTACGGCCGTTGGATGGACATCGTACGGTTACTGGAGCTAGAATCATTCATACTGACTAAGTTGACAAAGCCCTCCATCCCCGTCATCTTAGTAGGCCCACAAGTCAGCCTCCCACTATGGTGGGTCCCAGCTAGCAGGGGGAGTTCATTTTTGTGCGTAATAAGGAGGCACTTCCTTGCGTTCGAAGATATAGCTGGTGGATCCGTCCTGTCAGCGGGGGAACATTTTTTCGTGAAATACAGAGGCCCTTCTGGTGGGTCCCAGCTGTCAGGTGGAGGAATCATTATTTTGCGCATAATAAGGAGGCATTTCCTTGTGTGCGGCCGTGGAACCATCTGTCAGCCTCTCCACGTACAGTCCACTTCCGATGCATGTCGTTCGTTGACCACGCCATGCCGAGAGCACCTGGGCGGTGGACGACGGCGAGGCCTAGGAAGGGAATGACACGGAGCCAGGGAAGACTCGGCAGTTGTTTCCCATGCGGAGGGGAGTACGAGGGTTTACTGGTTCGTCTGCCGTCGCCGGAGAATAACAGTAGGTGTGGGTGAGTAGAGGGATGGCTAGGCCAGCGATGGGAGTACGGTGGGGCGGTGAGGCCTGCGCGGCAGCACAGCGGGCTGCGGGAGGAGGAAGCAGGCAGTCCCATCGGCGCTTGTTTGAGCGGCTGGAGCAGGAAGAGCAGAGGTTGAAGAAGCACGACGGCCGTTGGATGGACATCCAACAGTCACTGCTTGCTTGTCAACCTTTTTTTAAGGAAAGCCTCAAATCTGTGGAAAACAGCACACAGCCCTTCTGCCATTATTTATAATAATTTATAGCCCATTTGCTAATTCTTAAGGTTTTTTTGAGCCCATATTCTTTTTGTTAGCATTACAACCCATATTGTGGCCACGGTTAAAAAATTATATGAAATTTTGGATATTTAGATGCGGTCCGAACTGTTTTTAATCCCGAAATTTCGAGTCACATTCAAACTAATTTTAAAAATAAATGTATATCAATATAAAATCCAACAAATTGTCCACGCATAAAAATCAATGCAATTTAAAATCTCAAAATGAAAAAAAATGAAACTAATTGCCGGTTTGATGTGTTTTAAAAATGTACAGCCCATTTCTCATTACTGATAGGCCATTTTCTCGGCCAGCCGAATGAAGCTCTCCTCGTCTTGCAAGATTTGCAGCCCAACAGGCCTGACAAAGCGACTTACTTGACAAATCACAAAAAAGTGGGCTAGCCATTGTCAGAAAGAAAAAAAACTACTGGGCTGGTCTGTGGTAAACATAAAAGAAAAGCCTGTCTAGACAAGCCAGAGTGCCCTGCACAGCCCAGTTGACACCCTGCTTCCGTCTCAAAAACTAATTAGATAAATGCCACTCCAATTATGGTGATTCGTAAAAATGCCACTGCAATTTCCAAACTTTGAAAAATGCCACTGCAATTTTTGCAAACATTCAGAGCAAAGTAACCGGTCTGATCCAGATATAGAGTACTGAACTTCCACGTTGACAACCATCATAGCCAAGTTAACTATCTACTCCCACTAATACTCTAGTAGTGTACAAGTACTAACTTACTCTTAGCTAACTAGACGATGCCGGCCGCCATCTGTGGTACACGCTAAACGCCGGCACCGACGTCCTCCGCCTCGCCTCGGACTTGCCAGAGGTGCGATAGGGCGCGTTGCTCGCGCGCGTTGGCCCTTTCCATGCCAGCGTGGTCCACCGAAGCTTCGGCTTCTAAGCGGGAAACCACTTGACGAGCCGGTAGTAAAATTCGGCGTCGCGAACGCGGGCGTGCCCGACAGCCTCCGGGGCTATTTGCCGGGCGCCGGCCTCCACGTAGTCGTCCCAGTTGCGGGCGCTCTGCTCGCGACTCAAAGCGTCGGTGCGCTGTTGCTCCATGTCCCGCTGGCGGCACAAATCGGTGATACGCTGCTCCTCCGCAAGGCGGTCGCGCTCCAACAACTCCTCATACTCCGCATTACCATCTAAAGACTGATAGAATGCCTCCTACCTCCGTCTAACTTCCGGTGAAAAACCGAACACTAGTTCTGGCGGTGACCGCCTCCGGCGTCGCCTCTCGCGGACGGGCGGGGGCATGGCGGACGTGGTGAGAGCGAGGATAAGTGGCGAGCGACGTCGGGCCGGTGGGGGCTTATGAGGATAGGGCGAGTTGGTGATGGTGCCACCAAAGAAGCCCGGGAAACAGTAATTATAGGCGGAAGGTAGGCGAACCAGCGTGTCACGGGAAACGCGGCGGTCATCGCGGTCATCGGAATTCAATGCATAAGCAGGCATGGCTTAGCGTGCCAGCTTGCCGTGAAAACCAGAAAAACTAAAATTATGACTGTGCCGTCCCGTCCCGTCAGTGGTGCGTCCCGTCCATGTTGGGTCGCACGCCGGCATGACGGTCAAACGAGTGCACTCGAATCATCTAGATGAGGTACTCCCTCCATGTCAAAAATGATTCCACCACTCATCATCTACCTTGGTTGGTGAGATTTTTGAATTAAGCCCTGCAAACCGGAAAGGAGGTAGTACGTGCATGATCCGCTATTTATTCGTGTAGGATCCTACACGTACACCATCCGGTCGTTTTTTGAATTGAGCCCTGCAAACCGGAAAGGAGGTAGTACGTGCGTGATCCGCTATTTATCCGTGTTGGATCGAGTAGGTCGGATAGTGTACGTGTAGGATCGAGTAGGTCGGATGGTGTACGTGTAGGATCGCATTAGGTGATGAACGTTCGCTGGGAGATAAGGCATTTGCGAACGTTTTTGCTGGCAGTTTCTTCAGATTCGCATGGCATTTTCTTTAGAGCAGCTTGTCAGTTTCTTCAGAGGTAGGCATTTTTATTCAAAAAACTGCCACTTCGGATCTTGCGTCGCAACTAAAACTGCCAGGAGCGCATTAGTAGGCTAGCTAGTGATCGATCAGTAACTTGTAAACACTGAGCGAACAGAAATAAGGAACTGTTAGTAACTTGTAAACATTGAGAACACAGAAATAAGGATCATGATGTGCACAGCAGTAAGAGCCGATTCGTTCGAAATGTTCACACGAGACTCACAGGCCCGACATTGTAATATGTTCACATTAGTAGCCCAAATTCAAAACCAACTAGTACGATTCCCATTCATAAGATCAACATGTGAATGCATCTCAATGATTCACAGATCATATACAAATATGTAGCTCCAAAAGCAAAGATCTAGAAAAAACATCTGTTCTTCCTACTAACATGGATGCTTCTCTTGTCCAACATTCAGTACAGAGTGAAAGACAAATTTGTTTGTGAAGTCTACAATTTCTCTTGCAAACGTAAGTGGTTTCACCAACAGCTGGAACCATGAGAATGAACCACACATGATGGAGGAACATCCACTACAATATGATTTGGTCTTCTCTCGATCACACGGCGAGACTATTTTCGTAATACAAACTTTAACTTAGGCAAAATGATGCCCATTGTATAATCAGACCAAAGCAATAAAGCACCTAGTGTTGGCCAATAAATAGTACAATACTACTTTTCTGCAGTCCATGAAGTGACTATCCAATCTTTCTGTGTCTATTTTCAAATGGCACTGCATGTAGTGACTATACTATTCTCTTGTGCAGTTCAACCAAAATTGCGGTCACTTTGTTTGTTTCCCAAATAGCAAAGGGCAGACATCTTTGTCTGCACAAATATCAAGCAGCTAGTAAACATATGCCCCACCTTGTATTTTCGGTGTAAACACGTCTCTTCCGCTTAGCATCTGTCATGTTTTGCACTGGACAATTTGATACAGTCATGTTTTGCCCTGGACAATTTCATACTGAATTGATTTGCTCGTTCAGAGCAGAAATATAGCGCCTATTCTTCATCAGACCAAGGATATCCATGTTCACAGTGATGGAAGAGGTGAAATCGATACAACCGAAATTGAGCATCCAACCATTGAATCCTGTCCTGCACCTTCAATGTAGGTCCACGCTGCCAATAAATTCACATGCAAACCACTAGTATTACTATCTAATGACAGTACAAAAAGATTAGCAAGATAGTAGAAACCATGTACCTTCGTAATGAACAGCTCATAGTGCCACCAATGGGATATAAAGGTTTGGAAGAAAACATGCTCCTAATGTTGAACCATTTGGACATTTTGTGCAGTTCCACTCAAATCGAGCATCCCTGTTTGCATAGATATTGAAAGTGTGATTACTATAAAAGGGCACTAGTTGAAGCATAGACTCACAAATATAAGCATTCCAATTTCTTAACGGGAAAAGGTAGCAAGACTGTTTCTAACCACCTATTTGAAGGAATAAATAAGGCAACAGCGGCTGATGTCAGGAAGGCATACATAGTTTTTTCTGAAAAATTGAGCCATTCCTGACCTTTCCTCTTCTTTTAAGCATATTTTGTGCAGTTCAACTAAAATAAAATGCCATCACCGCCTTAACAATTCAGTGACACTATACAAAAGGAAATGACTTAACATTACATCATGATGTCAGGTATGTAGTCGACAGGCATTAGAGACAAACATACAGACCTCCTCCGATAACATAATGAACATTAATTTTAACAAAGGTGTGACTAGCTTTACCGTGATAATTTGAGTGAACTCTACACCCTCTGTTCCTTAATATAAGACGTTTCGCAGTTCAATTTAAAGTACCCAAACGTCTAGTATTTAGAAAAACAGGTAGTAGTTTTCTTGAGCACATATCTGGGAAAGCTTTCCAGACTTTATATATGTCCATACACTAATGCAACACCATTCGAATAGTACAAATATAGACTAATCCAGTGGCTAGTGCAATAGTAGAGTAGTTATTTTATTACAGGGTATAGTACAATGGTTTTACTGAACAGATTTCCATAAGCTCTAGCACTGGAAGATTTCTATAAGAATTAACAATACAAAATGTAAAGGTAACAAGTTACAGCATTGGTATAGTAGCTGTGCAAGAGGATTAAACCAAATACAAAAGTCTGTAGGTAACTAGCATTATTAACTAATGACGATATAAAAAATTTGCGAACCATGTACCTTCAAGGTAAATATTATTAACTAACTCGAGGTATGTAATCTATAAGCATTAACAGTGCAAAAATCTGAAGGTAGTAACAAGATTCATCGTTGGTATACTGGCTATGCAACAACATTAGAATGCCTTAGCTGAAAAATCTTTAATACATCCACAATCAACAGCTAACCCTGAAATAATCCACTGACAT
This sequence comes from Aegilops tauschii subsp. strangulata, assembly GCF_002575655.3. Classification (NCBI taxonomy): domain Eukaryota; kingdom Viridiplantae; phylum Streptophyta; class Magnoliopsida; order Poales; family Poaceae; genus Aegilops; species Aegilops tauschii. The sequence continues at coordinate 70,843,949 of NC_053039.3, read as the reverse complement.
TAAATGGCACTGCTTAAATTTATCGGTGGCATTAGACTGAGTGCGGCATTAGTTAAATGTGGCATCACTTTAGCAATAGCATTGCTTGACTTGACCGCCGACGTTATACTAACAATAAGAAAGGGGCAATAAGAGCATGGGAGGCCCATTCGGACAGTGGGCGCACCAGTACGATATACCTCCACAAACGCATAGAGTGGTGAGGGAGGTATGGTTGCCCAGAGCAACAAATATCCAGGCAGCATATGTGGATTACGTCCCATTTTTGTTCTCTTTAGCTATTAATTTCCCCCTTTTCAACCTAAATGCGGGTTCGATGCCTAGTCTCTTGGACAGTACAGTCTCCCTTCCTTTCCTTATTCAACCCAGACATGGGTTAGTCTGCATGAAGTAGGGTTTCCTTTAATAGTGCAAGTTAAGGTTTTCGTCTGCGTGACCAACAGAGCAGAGGATAGCAAATTGGGAAGATGGTGGAGTGGAAAAAGATCCACATGCAGCTACGTGGCAGGTGGGGCAATAGAATAAGGGTATGGTTCGAAAAGAGGTAGCATACCTGAGGGTCGGCGGGAAGTGGCTTCGCTCGAGGTCGTCGTCCTCCGCACACACTACGACAATGAGCTTGGGGAAGGAGGCCATCCCGCGCGGGCGCTAGGTCTGAGAGGACGGCCTTGTCGTAAGTGTGTGACCTCGCTCGCCGACGACGAGTGCGTCAACGCTGGACGTCATTTTCTTCCCCGGTGGATCTGTGACCACCGGTGAGGAGGGAGAGAGAGGCCGTCTTTTTTAGACCTGGAGAGAGGGTGATAGTGTGAGAAGCAAGTGGGCACCCCTTAGCAAGAAAGCGCTGAAGCTCCAGCCTATATATCTTTTTTATACTACTAGTACTAGAGGTGGAGTAGTGGTAGAGTAGTTTATATTTTCTCTGCATACAGTACCAATTAGTCGTGCTTCAAAACTGAACGGCACGCCATTAAAAAAATTAAAAGGTTGATAACTAATGCAGCACCTCGGGCCGACGCGGCCAGATCGCATTTTGGACGAGAAATTACACACCATGTTTCGTTGACATGTGGTCCCGTTCCCACATGTCAGTGAGACAACGGCGACTCCTTTTGTACAATTTCCGAACGGACGCCTATGTAGGCCGGGGCGCCTCTTCGTGTACCGTGCCAACCATCCACCGACTCTTCACCTTTCCCTCTCGATTTGGAACTGCTGTCGCACGCTCTTCCTCCCTCCTCCATTTGCCTTCACCCTTCCTTCTGCCATTGTTCGATCGTCTTCTCCATGGAGGGAACATGCCGGAAACGACCCCGTTATTCTTGCCCCGATCTGAAAGATGACGTGGTGGAGGAACTCATTGATCGGTGCGACGTCATCACCTCGGCTAGCATGGCAGGTTCGTTCAAGACCATTCTCGACTCAACTAATAACAACATTACAAGGAACCCAAGGGTCCAGGAGCGGTTTAATCTCCCCTATCTTCTTCACCATGAACCTGGTCACTGGAGCGCGGACGACGCAGGCCTCGCCTTGTGCAAATTGATGCCGCTTGATAATGATACGTGTGATGTTAAGATGACATCGCTTGAGGGTAAGGCTTGGGCAGGCGCAAATGGAGATTCGGTTGTTTATATTGGGTACAACTGCGAGTGGGAACTTGTGAATGTGTACACTCGTCACTGGGTTCCACTTCCAAAAATCTCAGACTGCCCAGAGGTTGAGCACACCGGTATTCTACGTACGTTCAACTACGATCATGGTGACTGTCGTCTATAGAAGATAGCAATTTGTCGAGTTCCCGACCGCTCTTGGGGTTATAGGAATGCTTGTGTTGTCGCTATCTTCGACAAGCTTGTTGCCATCCTTCATGGTTCGACTCAATGGATATTGCTCAAAAATCAGTTTCTATACACGGATGAGTACTGTGATGCAATTCAATACAAGGGTCTTGTGTTTGCTGCCACCACTCGTGGCACTGTTTTTGCATGGAATCCTTATGCTTTCGGTACGTTTGTCTTCCACCGTAATTATAATTGTTTCATCCACATGCATGCGGGTTAGCTAGTTTCCCTTTACTAATTAACCTTCTTGTCTTTCCAAGGTCCTGTGAACATTCCACCACCTATACTTGAAATTTTTTATAACCAAGGGGGAGATGACGATGATGATGATCACGAGCATGAGGACCCATATACTCAGTGGCGCCTGGCAACTTATTCCGATGGATCACCTCTTCTTGTCTGTATACAGGGCACTGCTGATGTTACTAAGGAAGCAGGTGTTGTCTCCCATGGTCGCACTCTCCGGTCCTATACCAACATCCGTTGCAGGGTATTCGGGATGGATACTACTGTGCTAGCACCAACACCTTCTCCCTGGTTTAGTATTAATACTCTTGGAGGAAACTCGCTCTTCCTTGGACAAAACTATCCAATGATGGTGAAAGGCGATCCAACTGCTGTTGACACAAGGTTACTACCATTTATGAGAAGCAACTGTATCTATACCTCGGACATTGCCATGGTTCCCTACCGTGGCTATCACAATATGTGTCCTGACATAGGTCGCTTCAGCCTGGATTATCAGTCCTGCGTTGGTCTCGAGATTGACAGTAGCTGCCCCTTCCCAGAGAATCACTTCTGGTTCAAAGCGAGTGTTTCCAACGCTGAGGATTGGTCGAGCTGAAGTTCATTTCATTGCTTGTTATTTGTTGTGTGATGAAAACTTTAGTATTTACTAGAATGTATCATCATTGTCGTTGCGGGTTCATGGCCTGTTATATGTAATAAAATGATATGCCTGTGATAAACTTACTAAATTTATGAATGGATTTCGAGTCCCTTATCTGAGTGGGTGCTGCGACGAGGCAAAAAAATATTTTCCGAATACATAATTGTACGTGCATTGCAACAGGTTATCGGATGAGTCCAATCAACAATATTACTACTACTATTTGTACTAGCTTCACATGCTTCGCGCGTCGGGCGGGTGTTTTTACTGTAGCTGCGAATCCCGTCATCCTAGGTCCTCGGATGAGTCCAATAGAAATTGCATTATGATGTTTGGGTTCAAACTTTCAAAACTGCTGCACTATCTCTACGTCTACGTATACGTAATACAACAAGTTTTAAACTTGAGACCAGCCACCCACCCTCGCAAAGAACACTTTTTAACCTAGCACAGACTCCAGGAAATTTGGCCACAGTGTGAGGTGGGCCATATGTTAATGTGTTCGCTGTATGTAACCAGCACCTCGAATCCTCGATATATGTAGTAGGGTGGCATGGGCCAGAACAAGCATTCATATCCAGGAGTACAGCACACGCCACCAGCACGACTTCCATCTGACACCATTTTTTTGGAGTCCGTGCTACAGCTATCTCTTCAACCTCGTCGTTTCTCTAACACATCCATCACGCGGCGGGCGAGGTGGTGGTTTGCCGATAGTCGGTTTCCTCAACTGCGGTCCCACTTGTAAGGCCAACTCCAACGCACGATCACAAACGAACCTCTGTTTTGCCTGGATTCTGTCTGTTTGGGTAGGGCAATGGGGTCGTGTCCTGGCCATTTCTCGGATGCGGTGGCCGTGCGCCCAACGCGCGGACGCATCCCGGCTGCGTACATTTTTCTTTGCAAACAAATATCTTTTTTTCATCATTTGATTTTTGGTACATGGAAATACATCACCAAAATTTGACTAGAAAAGAAAGACCAAAGAAAACAAGAACCACAAGAATACATTTTAGAAGATATCCAACTTCCATAACTGCTCCTGTAAGTTGGATTAGTGCCTTCTCGATGCATTCATTGTTGATCTGCGGAGGCTCGATCTTGCGTGCTTCTTTCTTCTTCGAGTGTAAAGAAGTAGATGTTGCTTCCTCGCATCTAGTCTCATGTCTAGCCTCTATTCTATCAACAAGTGCACTAGTCTCATCTCTAGCCTCTATGCTAGCTAAAAGTGCTAGAAGATCTACTAAATTGCGCTCTATCAATATATCGATGTACTCTTCTTCCCAATACCAAAACTTGCATCCATTCTACACAATAAAATTTTAAGTTAGCTCAACTAGTCTAATCCGAGAGCACAACCGAAGCTAAAGTAGCACATACCCCATCGGTTGAGCACTTGATGAACACCCATCCAGGATGTTCCGGCGTTGTAGACACACGGCGCAAGACCTTCTTTGGGCATTCGTCGCACGTAATGAGTGGCAACGGTGCGCCGGCGAGCTTTTGGGCCAGCACCGAGCCCCGCCGACCGCCATTCATGTATCTGCCGGCGGACCACCGACGGTCTAGATCCAAGCGGCTAGAGGAGGAGTCAGTACCTGCATGCGGCCTTGCGGCCTTGCCGGGGCCTTCCGGCCCGGTCCCCGCCCAGTCCATGGCGCGGCGCGGCCTCCCACAGCCGGGCGAGCTCAAGCCCAACCGGATCCGCTCCAAATCCGGCCACCGGGTGCGCAAAACATGTAGCCGTGGTTGGGTAGCTCCGGGGTGTCGAGGGAAAGGGGGCTGAGCGAGCGCGTGTCCGAGCTGCATGCGCTGGAGTTGGCCTAGCGGCGTGGCGGACCAACCGTGTGGGGGTGGGAAGTGGCTTCGCTTGTGTGGGGGACGGAAGCCATCCCGCGCGGGCGCTAGGTCTGACAGAACGACCTTGTCGTCAGTGTGTGACCTCTGTGGCAACCGTCCGCTCCCCACTAGCCTCTTCATTGACATGTGGTCCCGTTCCAACATGTCAGTGAGACGACGGGGAGTCCTTTTGTACAATTTCCGAACGAACGTCTATGTAGGCCGGGGCGCCTCTTCGTGTACCGTGGCAACCATCCACCGACTCTTCGCCTTTCCCTCTCGATTTGGAACTGCTGTCACATGCTCTTCCTCCCTCCTCCATTTGCCTTCACCCTTCCTTCTGCCATTGTTCGATCGTCTTCTCCATGGAGGGAACAGACCGGAAATGACCCCGTTATTCTCGTCCCGATCTGAATGATGACATGGTGAAGGAACTCATTGATCGGTGCGACGTCATCACCTCGGCTAGCATGGCAGGTTCGTTCAAGACCATTCTCGACTCAACTAATAACATCATTACAACGAAACCAAGGGTCCAGGAGCGGTTTGATCTCCCCTATCTTCTTCACCGTGACCCTGCTCACTGGCGCGCGGACGACGGAGGCCTCGCCTTGTGCAAGTTGGTGCCACTTGATAATGATACGTGTGATGTTAAGATGCCATCGCTTGAGGGTAAGGCTTGGGCAGGCGCAAATGGAGATTGGGTTGTTTATATCGGGTCAAACTGCGAGTGGGAACTTGTGAATGTGTACACTAATCACCGGGTTCCACTTCCAAAAATCTCAGACTGCCCTGAGGTTGAGCACACCGGTTATGACCGTACTTTCAACTACGGTCATGGTGACTGTCGTCTACAGAAGATAGCAATTTGTCAAGTTCCCGACCGCTCTTGGGATTTAATGGAATATGTAGTTGTTGCTATCTTCGACAAGCTTGTTGCCTTCCTTCATAGTTCAACTGGATGGATATTGCTCAAAAATTAGTTTCTATACAAGGATGAGTATTGTGATGCAATTCAATACGAGGGTCTTGTGTTTGCTGCCACCACTCGTGGCACTGTTTTTGCATGGAATCCTTATGCTTTCGATACGTTTGTCTTACACCGTAATTATAATTGTTTCATCCACATGCATGTGGGTTAGCTAGTTTCCCTTTACTAATTAACCTTCTTGTCTTTCCAAGGTCCTGTGAACATTCCACCACCTATACTTGAAAAAATTTATAACCAAGGGGGAGATGACGATGATGATGATCATGAGCATGAGGACCCATATACTCAGTGGCGCCTGGCAACTTATTCTGATGGATCACCTCTTCTTCTCTGTATATAGGGCACCGCTGATGTGACTAAGGAAGCAGGTGTTGTCTCCCATGGTCGCACTCTCCGGACCTATTCCAACATCCGTTGTAGGGTATTCAGGATGGATACTACTGTGCTAGCGCCAACACCTTCTCCCTGGTTTAGTATTGATACTCATGGAGGAAACTTGCTCTTCCTTGGACAAAACTATACAATCATGGTGAAAGGCGATCCAGCTGCTGTTGACACAACGTTACTACCATTTATGAGAAGCAACTGTATCTATACCTCGAACATTGCTATGCTTCCCTACCGTGGCTATCACAATATGGGTCATGAAATAGGCCGCTTCAGCCTGGATGATCAGTCCTGCGTTGGTCTCGAGATTGACAATAGCTGGCCCTTCCGAGACAAACTCTTCTGGTTCAAAGCAAGCATTTCCAACGCCGAGGAGTGGTTGAGCTGAAGTTCATTTCATTACTTGTTATTTGTTGTGTGATGAAAACTTTAGTATTTACTAGAATGTTTTGTTGGAACTAATCTATAATCCAATATGTATCCTCGTTGTCGTTGTGTGTTGATGACTTGTTGTATGTAATGAATGGTACATTTGCATATGCATGTCATAAACTCAATTTATAAATGGTTTTTGACTCACTTCTTGGAGTGTTAGTGCCGTAGTAGTATAGACAGCATCCATAGTAGTATGAAGTTGCCACATCACATAGAGCCAACCAATAGTTAGTTCTAGTTAGATCAACTAGAGCTAGATGTCGCACGGAGGCCGAGAAATATGGTGATAGCGTGACTGCGTGAGGTGGGATTGTACGTAGTATGATGTAGGCACAGGGCTTGCCATGTTTCCTACTCCTACGGTCTAAATGTGGAGAAGATTTGGTCGAGTTCTTCCTACTTTTGCCGACACGTGGGACATCCAGCATCCAGGTCATGTCATGCAAGAAAATGGAGTGGTAGTTGAAGCCACGTGATGTGCATCTTGGGTTAAACTGTAAATAGAATCTTACTACTCTTGAGTAACTCCAAAAGCGGCCACCGAAGATCTTTATTGGATTTGTTTTTCATCACCAGCACGTCAAGGTGAAAGATGTGCAGGTTCAGTGGGTCCTCTTGCATTTTCACTGACATGTGGGACCCCATGTGAGCAAACAGATGATGGGCTCCGCGCGTCTGCTGGCTGGCTGAGAAGAGAGATAGAGGAGGGCTAAGCACGGACTCCAGGAAATATGTTCTACTTAACCAGCACCTCGGTATAGGCTCGATATAGTGGGGTGGCATGGGCCATAACTAGCATTCACGTCTAGCAGTACGGCACACACCACCCACACGAGTCCCATCCGACACCAATTTTCTTAGAGTCCGTGCTACAGCCATCTCTTCTCCCTCCTGTTTTCTCAGCCATCGCGCGGTGGGTGGGGTGGGGGTTTGCCGATAGTCGGTTTGCTCAACTGCGGTCCCACTTGTAAGTGAAAATGCAACACAACACACATTCCCGGCGTCCCGGACCAACCGTGTGAGGGCGCGACGCGAACACGGCAGGCTTTTCCTTTTGAACTTGTAACTTTTAAAATTTGGTTCTGCTCCATGGCGCGACCGATAGATAGAAATAACGGTTTTCCCTAGAGTAATGAGAAGTTTGGTTCTGGCGCGGTTCATTCATGGAGTACGTACGAAAATTATGAAGTTGATGCGATAGGTAAGATAATTACTAGTAGTACCATATACTACTACATGGATTTGACGGAAAGATAAAGATACATACGGATCCATCAACGACATCCTCACGCCCTAGTGCGCCGGGTCACCAACCGACGTGTGAGGAGCAGCAGCGCTGGCAGTGAGCTCAACGTGCTTCTGAACAGTGCCGTCCAAGGTTGCCCTGCGGCTCAAGAAGGCCAGCGACCTATCGTCCTCCTCTGGCACGTAGTAGTCCTTGTGGACGATTTGCGTCTAGACGTGGGTGATTATGTCGATGGTGTCTTGCTGCGCCAGGCGCTGCGCGGCGAGCACGACCTCGAGGTGGACATTCTCCGGCGCGACGGTGGGCAGTCGCAGGGCCACCAGTGCGTCGAAGAGGTTGTCACCATAGAGGCCGTTGAGGGTGGCGGGCATCGCAGAGCCTGGGCGCGTGGGCTGGAGGCGTACGTCAAGGTCGTCTGCGAGCTTCTTGATGACGGTGAACTTGTCGAGGAAGTCGTCCAAGCGGCCTCTCGCCTTGGCGGCCTCAAGCACGACCTGGAGATGTTCCTTGGTTCCGGGCCGCAGGTCGGCGTCGTGGATCATCTGGCACAGCCGGCTGATGCTCGCGCTCATCGCCTCCATGGGTGTAGCTTCTAGTCAACTGATCTTGAGATTGGAGTGATCACTCTTGCCCTTGGTTAGGGTGCGTAGGTGCGTAGGATTTCGTAGATTGGACTAGCGGGGAGCCTTTATATGAGAAGTGCACACTGCATTGCATTCACATGTGCGCTGGCCATCTACTCCTCGGCCCTCTACTGCACCTGCCTTTGGCTGTATGACAGGTGGGCCAGCCACCTATTGGGCCCATGTGTCATTCACCCAAACGCAGGTGCAGTAAGTCAATGAAGCTATGTCCCCCTCTGTCCCAAAACACTTAGGCACGGTACATTAACTCCCTCCTCGTTTCTTATTTCGTGACATATCAACCAATGAGAGATGTGGGCCGTGCATGCTTTCAATGACTTGAGACTACCAAACATGACATTCAGTGGTTAGTTCATTGCATGTAATCCTATTAATTAGCAAAATCCGGCAGAGTATTTATTGTCAATCTAACCCTGCCATCCAAACACCTAAGGCTGGACATAGTGGGAGTAACATACTACCTCCGTCTAGGTGAATAAGTCACTCGCGTAGTTCTAGGTCATCGATTTGAGGAATTAAATATGTGTTATATGTCATGAAAAGTATATCACTAGATTTCTACACGGATGTAGTTTCTAAATATATATATTTTGTCACATATAATGCATATTTAGATAGTTAAATCATCGACCTAGAACTACGCGAATGACTTATTCACTGAGATGGAGGTAGTAAGTAGTAACATAGATGCCACGTAAGCAAAAATGATGACATGTCAAGTAGTTAATGAAGAGAGAGACAAATAGAGTAACATGATATGTTACCATCATATAGCGGTTCTCAATGCTAAATGAGTGTATGAAGTAATAAATGAAGTGATGCATGACACTGCACATATGTTACTACCCACTATAGAGGTAGTAACATAGACTAGTAACATATGCATGTTACTAGTCTAAGTTACTCCCCACTATGACCAGCCTTAGAGTTAGTTCAGGGTTGGTTCAGGGTTAGAATCTAACTCTAACCTCTAACTGAGTTAGAGTATCCAAACAGGGCCAAAGCAGAGCGCTCGGTGAGTACAATAGTAGTCTGATTGATGAGACTTCAGATTTGAGCCATCTACCGGAAGGAATAAAACAATACACCATGTATTTATTTACAGAGGAGTATTACATTTTTTGTGACATGCATTACTAGATATTCCTAGTCAAATACTAAATCCAGATGGACGTGGTAGTACTACTAAATCCAGATGGTGGTGCTAGTACTAGTAGTAGTACTACTACCAATGTAGTAGCACTGTACTACCCGTTTGTCAAATTATTACGTTTTACTCGTCGCAGTGAAGTGACAAGACCCTGCGCCGGAGATGACACCTGAGTATAGGCGCCGTGTTCGGCATAACATAAGTCAGCCTCACCGTCTGCAGTCACTATCATCATAACTAGTCGTGTTCGACATAATTTCCCATGCGTAGATGCCCGTGCATTACATGGAACACCAAGATTGGGGGTGGACGGCGCCGACAGCGGCCATCGCGCCAGATTTTTCCATGGCCTTCTAGATGTGGTGGGAGGAGATAAGGCTAATTTTGAGAGACAAGGAGTTGTTTGTAAATAGGGAACAAGTGCGGGCATCTTTTTGCAAAACTGGAGAAGTTTGGTTTGTATGCGTCAGATCTAGACCCGATGGCTATTGGTGAAAGATGGCAGGCACAACATCATCACCAACTCAGGACCTCTTTGATTCGCAGGATTTTGAAAACACAGGAATAGGACACGGCAATATTACAAGTTTCAAACTAATATTACAAATGTTAGGAGTAATGCTGCACCTACGAAGAGGGAATCTAGGAAGTTCACGTAAGCACTTTCGTTACTTTAGGTGGATGCAGCATTATCGTACAAACTAAAATCCACTGCCCTGACAAGTCACTAATAGGCAAATAAATTTTCGAGTCTCTGGCCACTTGATGTTTCAAAAACAAATTCATCTTCTGCGGAGACTTTGTCATTTAGGCTTAGACGCTTGCGGTGATCAGCACGCCATTCATTGTTGCGCTAGAGAACGCCAAACCTCATTACCTTGAGCACACTTGCCTCCAGAACAAAGAACCTGGCCAATTTAATCTCAGATGTGCTGCCTCGGTAGTCGATCAAATCAATTTCTGTAAGATGGAGATCAAGGCATTCGATGAGATTGTTATAGTGCAGCACATTTTTCACTTTCGGGTCTTTTTTTATCTGCAAAAGAAGAAAACATATTAGAGCAGCTGGCTGTATAAGATTGCCGTGTCATCAAGAGGCACCAATATCATTCGCTCATACGATAGGGTTGGCTGGCTAGTGATATTTTTTCACTCTCTCTCTCTATCTCTCTCTCTCTCTCTCTTTCTCTTTCCTCTCATTTACCTAGGAGCACGTGAAGAGCTTGGGCATTTGTTGCCTTCCACTATGTGGCCGATGCCATATTTCTCAAAAGTATGCCACATAATACGCATCGATGTCAAATCAAAAGATTTTGGCACCGCTCTCGCGATGTGAGAGAGTTGGCACCGCTGTGCACCCAGACCCACGTGTATAAACAAAGCAATCAAACCAACTACACCAGCCTCTCACTCTCCCAAACAAGTGTTTTTTTATTGCCTCAGTCCTCTCTCTCTCCCACGCAAGTGTTTTTTCATTGCGTGAGTTAATTTGGCACCAGAGCAAAGTAGGTGATCCAGATTGGGGCACCAGGTGAGCAATGGAGGGGCATCGATGCCAAATGCATCACAAGTGAATTTGGCATGTGTTTTGGCCTACATAGTGGAGGGCCATTATAACCCACTTTTGTACTACCTCGTATTTAGTGTAAAATTTTGACCATAGATTTACCTAAGATGCCAAGATGGCGGATTCAGGCATATTGTTGTTCTACTTTGTAAGGCCCTCGAGAATAATCAATAAAATGGCCGCATGCATCTCCTAGATGCAGAGGCCGGGGGTCATCCTCCTTTTCTAAAAAAATAGATTTACCTAAGATAATGCCAATGCATGTCACCAAAAATTATACCATTTGAAATTATGTTCAAATACGAATCCAACGATATAATTTTTGGTGACATGCATTAACATTTTGTCTGTTAAATCTATGGTCAAATTTTGATACTACAAAATAGGAAGAGTAAACTAGGACGGAGGTAGTACTTGCTCTTAGGGTAACCATAGAGTTACTAGTCTAAGTTACTTTCGACTATGACTAGCCTAGGCTACTATAGTAGTACAACAAAAAAAGATGCAGGTGATCACGTGAGAAAAAATACTAAAAACATTTCTTTCGGTGCAGTGTGTAGATGCAGTTTTGAACACTACACTTGTCATCGTAATTTGGGAAAATTATGAAAAAATTGAGCTATGTTGTGATTACCGTTTACTAATAGGAAAGAAGTTTCACCTCGATGAGTAGCTTCTCCGTGCACGGAAAGCATGTAAGGAATCCAACAACTTGATCCAGATTGGGGCCAATATATTTTATTGCCAAGATCTTCACTGTACGCATAGACTGGGTGAAGCTTGTGGGAATCATTTTCTGGAAGACGGTCGTAAATACATCAAGAAGAAATCTGAAAATGTGAATTTCAAGAAGACAGAGAAGAAGATGAGTGTTTTACCTGAACGATTACGGATCCAATAAGAGTTCAGAGAATTTGGCAGACGAGTACACCAACGCTGTCAATTTCGGCGCGTCAATGACCCTGATTTTTATTGGACCTTCTAGATCAGATACAAGGAATCTCTCAAGGAAAGGCGCATTCTCTATGACCATAACGTGGAGCAGCTAGAGTGATCTCTTCCCAATTGATGTCTTGTTGCGGGGCCAGCAAGACACATAAATCCATCGGAGATTCGTCGAGGCGATGTGGAGGCTAATGAACCCGTAGATCTGCTCAAGACGAAGGTACTCGAGCGCAGTATAGCTGCGGAGCAGGTGCTCCATAGCCTGCTTCGAGATGCCAACGTCGAAGAGGTCGAGCTGCTTGAGTTGAGGGAGAAGAAGGGCGGGTGCGGCATTAATCTCGGGAAGATAGCAGGAGCTGAAGCTGGCGCGGCGCAGCATTGGCGTGAGGCGGAGCGCGGACGGCGGCAGAGAGCAACATCGTCCAGCTTCAAAGCTGAGCTCCTCGAGCTCATCTAGGGCGGGGCATAAGAACCACTCGTCGAACTTGGCTTGGACCTTGCAGTTGGTACTGAACATGCGGATGTCACTACAAAAAAAAGACACATCCGTGACATTTTGGGCCGAACGAAAATCTTTTCTGTCATACTTGTGACAATTCTATGATGATAATTGTGACAAAACCCGGTATCATCATAGATGTGGTGGGGTCCTACTTCTATGACAAGAAATCATGACAGAAAATGGGCTTTTTGTCTTGGGCGAGCCGGCAACACAGCTGCATGACATTCTTTGGGCCGTCCATGACGGAAAAAACCATGGTAGAAGCGAGGGCGTGGAAAATATCGGGGAGTCCCCGGTTACCGTGGGTGGTCGGGGGCCGAGCGACGCGCGTTTCTCTCGTACGTACGCGCGCGTGTGCGAGGCGTTGGGCTCTAAATGAACCCGAGCGATTGCACTGCAGGCTACACGTTACTGAACCCGAGCGATCGAGCGATGGCTGTTAACTGAACCCGATCGAGCGATTCCTTCGCTACTGCTGCTAACTGAAGCCGGTCGATGCTGCCTCTGGATGAACAGTGAGCGTTGCGGGGCAGGGGGGGGGGGTTGGATGAACAGTTCCCGGTGGGGGTGGATGAACAGTGAGCGTTGTTGGGGGGTTTGGATGAACAGTTCCCAGTGGGGGTGGATGAACAGGACCCCGACCGTTCGAGCCGGTTGGGGCTGGATGAACAGGACCCCGTGGAGGGCAGGATGAACAGGACCACCCCGTGGAGGGCAGGATGAACAGTAGGCGGTGGAGGGCTGGATGAACAGTGGACCGTGGAGGGGTGGTTGAACAGGAGCCCGTGGAGAGGGCTGGTTGAACAGTAGCCGGTGGAGTAGCGCGCGGTGGAGGCTGGATGAACAGGAGCCCATGGATGAACAGTCGTAGGTGGAGGCTGGAGGAGGTCGACGGTGGATGAACAGTAGCCCGTGGAGGCTGGAGGGGGTCGACGGTGGACATGAACAGTATCCCGTGGAGTCCCATTTTGCGGTACGCCACACCCCTCTCGATGAACATGACCCCCATTTCGACCGTAGCGCTCCAACACAAGTCCGTTTCCTCCGTTTTGCGGTACGCCACACCCCTCCCGATCAACAGGACCCCCGTTTCGACCGTAGGAGGTTTGTTTCCTCCGTTTTGCGGTATGCCAGACCCCTCCCGATGAACAGGATCCCGTTTCGAACATGGCCGGTCGAACACAAGGCCGTTTCCTCCGTTCTACGGTACGCCAGGCCTCATTTCCATCGGCTATTCCGTCCAAGCCCTCCCGATGAACACGACGATGCATTCCGTTCCGACCAAGTCGGTTGGCTCCCCATGAACATGCCGACGACGCTGTTTCTCCGTTCCGACCGAGCCATGTACACGAGCCCTGGCCGTACGTACGCGTGAGTAGGCGTTCGAGACCCCGCCCGTATGTATGTACGTGGCCATATTTAATTTCTTGCACCCTGGTCGCTGTACGTACGTGTACATGCTATGTGCGTGCCTCTACTACGACACGTGCGCGCCTCTACATCGACCAGTATGTACGTACACGTTCGCGACCAGAATGACAACGCTACGTATGCTTCGACCAGGTGGGTCCCGACTGTCAGGCACTTCCTTGCCTGCGAAGATGTAGCTGATGGGTCCCAGCAGTCAGGGGGCGAATCATTTTTTTTGCCCGGACGCACTTCCTTGCGTGCGAAGATGTAGCTGGTGGGCCCCAGCAGTCAGGGGGAAACTTTTTTTCGCGAAATACGGTGGCCCGTCCAGTGGGTCCCCGCTGTCAGGTGGAGGAATAATTATTTTGCGCGTAATAAGGAGGCACTTCCTTGCTGCGGCCGTGGACCCAGCTGTCAGCCTCTCCACGTACAGTCCACGTCCGATGGAAGCCGTTCCTTGACCACGTTGACCACGCCGCGCCGAGAGCACCAAGGCGGTGGACGACGGCGAGGCCTAGGAAGGGGACGACGCGGAGCCGGGGAAGACGCGATAGTGGAAGCCCGCGCGGAGAGGAGTACGAGGGTTCACTGGTTCGGCTACGGCGTGAGGCCGCCGTCGCTGCAGGGCCTGGCCAGCGGTGGGAATAGTAGGGGGCGGTGAGGCCTCCGCGGCAGCACAGCCGACCACGTGTGGCAGGAGCATGCGGCACGACCGGCGCTGCTTTGGGCGGCTGGAGCAACAAGACCAGAGGTTGAAGAAGCACTGCGGCCGTTGGATGGACATTGTATGGTCACTGGAGCTAGAATCATGCATATTGACTAAGTTGACAAAGCCCTCCGTCCCCGTCAACTTAGTAGGCCCACAAGTCAGCCTGCCACTATACTGGGTCCCAGCTAGCAGGGGGAGTATTCATTTTTTGTGCGTAATAAGGACGCACTTCCTTGCGTGCGAAGATATAGCTGGTGGGTCCGAGTTGTCAGCGGCGGTAACGTTTTTTTTCGCGAAATACATAGGCCCTTTCGGTGGGTCCCAGATGTCTGGTGGAGGAATCATTATTTGCACGTAATAAGGAGGCATTTCCTTGCATAAGGCCGTGGACCTAGCTGTCAGCCTCTCCACGTAAAGTCCACTTCAGATGCATGTCGGTCATTGACCATGTTGACCAGGCCGCGCCGAGAGCACCAGGGCGGTGGACGACGGCAAGGCCTAGGAAGGGAACGACACGGAGGCTGGGAAGACTCGGCAATTGTTTCCCACGCGTAGGGGAGTACAACTGTACGAGGGTTTACAGGTTCGTCTGCCGTCGCCAGAGAATAACAACAGGTGTGGGTGAGTAGAGGGATGGCTAGGCCAGCGATGGGAGTACAGTGGGGCGGTGAGGCCTGCGCGGCAGCACAGCCGACCGCGGGAAGGAGGGAGCAGGTAGTCCCGCCAGCGCTTGTTTGAGCGGCTGGAGCAGGAAGAGCAGAGATTGAAGAAGCACGACGGCCGTTGGATGGACATCCAACAGTCACTGCTTGTGCGTCAACCTTTTTTTGAGGAAAGCCTCAAATCTGTGGAAAACAGCATACAACCCATCTACCATTATTTCTAATAATTTACAGCTCATTTGCTAATTCTTAAGGTTTTTTTGGAGCCCATATTCTTTTTGTTAGCATCACAGCCCATATTGTGGCCCGGTTCTAAGCCGTAAAGCATGGCACACTGAACTATAGAGTAGTCATCAGCTTTGCTCTGCCAGACGTTCATAACTTTTGGTGTTGCTCTTGCAGCAGGCCTGGCACCCAGCGGTGCTTCCAGGACGTAATTCTTCTGTGCAGCAATGAGGATAATCCTCAAGTTACGGACCCAGTCCGTGTAATTGCTACCATCATCTTTCAACTTTGCTTTCTCAAGGAACGCATTAAAATTCAACGGAACAACAGCACGGGCCATCTATCTACAATTAACATAGACAAGTAAGATACTATCAGGTACTAAGTTCATGATAAATTCAAGTTCAATTAATCATATTACTTAAGAACTCCCACTTAGATAGACATCCCTCTAATCCTATAAGTGATCACGTGATCCATATCAACTAAACCATGTCCGATCATCACGTGAGATGGAGTAGTTTCAATGGTGAACATCACTATGTTGATCATATCTACTATATGATTCACGCTCGACCTGTCGGTCTCCGTGTTTCGAGGCCATATCTGCATATGCTAGGCTCGTCAAGTTTAACCTGAGTATTCCGCGTGTGCAACTGTTTTGCACCCGTTGTATTTGAACGTAGAGCCTATCACACCCGATCATCACGTGGTGTCTCAGCACGAAGAAATTTCGCAACGGTGCATACTCAGGGAGAACACTTTTATCTTGAAATTTTAGTGAGAGACCATCTTATAATGCTACCGTCAATCAAAGCAAGATAAGATGCATAAAAGATAAACATCACATGCAATCAATATAGTGATATGATATGGCCATCATCATCTTGTGCTTGTGATCTCCATCTCCGAAGCACCGTCATGATCACCATCGTCACCGGCTCGACACCTTGATCTCCATCGTAGCATCGTTGTCGTCTCGCCAACTATTGCTTTTACGACTATCGCTACCGCTTAGTGATAAAGTAAAACAATTACATGGCGATTGCATTGCATACAATAAAGCGACAACCATATGGCTCCTACCAGTTGCCGATAACTCGGTTACAAAACATGATCATCTCATACAATAAAATATAGCATCATGTCTTGACCATATCACATCACAACATGCCCTGCAAAAACAAGTTAGACATCCTCTACTTTGTTGTTGCAAGTTTTACGTGGCTGCTACGGGCTTAGCAAGAACCGTTCTTAACTACGCATCAAAACCACAACGATAGTTTGTCAAGTTGGTGCTGTTTTAACCTTCGCAAGGACCGGGCGTAGCCACACTCGGTTCAACTAAAGTGAGAGAGACAGACACCCGCCAGTCACCTTTAAGCAACGAGTGCTCGCAACGGTGAAACCAGTCTCGCGTAAGCGTACGCGTAATGTCGGTCCGGGCCGCTTCATCTCACAATACCGCTGAACCAAAATATGACATGCTGGTAAGCAGTATGACTTATATCGCCCACAACTCACTTGTGTTCTACTCGTGCATATAACATCAACGCATAAAACCAGGCTCGGATGCCACTGTTGGGGAACGTAGTAATTTCAAAAAAAATTCCTACGCACACGCAAGATCATGGTGATGCATAGCAACGAGAGGGGAGAGTATTGTCCAGGTACCCTCGTAGACCGAAAGCGGAAGCGTTAACACAACGCGGTTGATGTAGTCGTACGTCTTCACGATCCGACCGATCAAGTACCGAACGCACGGCACCTCCGAGTTCAGCACACGTTCAGTTCGATGACGTCCCTCGAACTCTGATCCAGCCGAGTGTTGAGGGAGAGTTTCGTCAGCACGGCGGCGTGGTGACGATGATGATGTTCTACCAACGCAGGGCTTTGCCTAAGCACCGCTACGATATTATCGAGGTGTAATATGGTGGAGGGGGCACCGCACACGGCTAAAAGATCGTTGATCAATTGTGTGTCTAGAGATGCCCCCCTGCCCCCGTATATAAAGGAGCAAGGGGGAGGCCGCCTGCCAAGGAGGAGAGGCGCGCCAGGAGGAGTCCTACTCCTACCGGGAGTAGGACTCCCCCCTTTTCCATGTTGGACTAGGAGAGAGAGGGGGAAGAGGTGGAGGGGAGGAAGGAAGGGGGGGGGGGGCGCCGCCCCCCTCTCCTTGTCCTATTCGGACTGGGGGGGAAGGGGCGCGCGGCCCTGCCCTGGCCTCCTCTCCTCTCTTCCACCTAGGCCCACTAAGGCCCATTAAGTTACCGGGGGGTTCTGGTAACCTCCCGGTACTCCGGAAAAATCCCGATTTCACCCGGAACACTTCCCATGTCCAAACATAGGCTTCCAATATATCAATCTTTATGTCTCGACCATTTCGAGACTCCTCGTCATGTCCGTGATCACATCCGGGACTCCGAACAACCTTCGGTACATCAAAACATATAAAGTCATAATATAACTGTCATCGTAACGTTAAGCGTGCGGACCCTACGGGTTCGAGAACTATGTAGACATGACCGAGACACCTCTCCGGTCAATAACCAATAGCGGAACCTGGATGCTCATATTGGTTCCTACATATTCTACGAAGATCTTTATCGGTCAGACCGCATAACAACATACGTTGTTCCCTTTGTCATCGGTATGTTACTTGCCCGAGATTCGATCGTCGGTATCTCGATACCTAGTTCAATCTCATTACCGGCAAGTCTCTTTACTTGTTCCGTAATACATCATCCCGCAACTAACTCATTAGTCACAATGCTTGCAAGGCTTATAGTGATGTGTATTACTAAGTGGGCCCAAAGATACCTCTCCGACAATTGGAGTGACAAATCCTAATCTCAAAATACGCCAACCCAACAAGTACCTTTGGAGACACCTGTAGAGCACCTTTATAATCACCCAGTTACGTTGTGACGTTTGGTAGCACACAAAGTGTTCCTCCGGTAAACGGGAGTTGCATAATCTCATAGTCATAGGAACATGTATAAGTCATGAAGAAAGCAATAGCAACATACTAAACGATCGAGTGCTAAGCTAACGGAATGGGTCAAGTCAACCACATCATTCTCCTAATTATGTGATCCCGTTAATCAAATGACAACTCATGTCTATGGCTAGGAAACATAACCATCTTTGATCAACGAGCTAGTCAAGTAGAGGCATACTAGTGACACTCTGTTTGTCTATGTATTCACACATGTATTATGTTTCTGGTTAATACAATTCTAGCATGAATAATAAACATTTATCATGATATAAGGAAATAAATAATAACTTTATTATTGCCTCTAGGGCATATTTCCTTCAGTCTCCCACTTGCACTAGAGTCAATAATCTAGATTACACAGTAATGATTCTTACACCCATGGAGTCTTGGTGCTGATCATGTTTTGCTCGTGGAAGAGGCTTAGTCAACGGGTCTGCAACATTCAGATCCGTGTGTATCTTGCAAATTTCTATGTCTCCCACCTGGACTAAATCCCGGATGGAATTGAAGCGTCTTTTGATGTGCTTGGTTCTCTTGTGAAATCTGGATTCCTTTGCTAAGGCAATTGCACCAGTATTGTCACAAAAGATTTTCATTGGTTCCGATGCACTAGGTACGACACCTAGATCGGATCTGAACTCCTTCATCCAGACTCCTTCAGTTGCTGCTTCCGAAGCAGCTATGTACTCCGCTTCACACGTAGATCCCGCCACGACACTTTGTTTAGAACTGCACCAACTGACAGCTCCACCGTTCAATGTAAACACTTATCTGGTTTGCGATTTAGAATCGTCCGGATCAGTGTCAAAGCTTGCATCAACGTAACCATTTACGATGAGCTCTTTGTCACCTCCATAAACAAGAAACATATCCTTTGTCCTTTTCAGGTATTTCAGGATGTTCTTGACCGCTGTCCAGTGATCCACTCCTGGATTACTTTGGTACCTCCCTGCTAAACTTATAGCAAGGCACACATCAGGTCTGGTACACAGCATTGCATACATGATAGAGCCTATGGCTGAAGCATAGGGAACATCTTTCATCTTCTCTCTATCTTCTGCAGTGGTCGGGCGTTGAGTCTTACTCAATCTCACACCTTGTAGTACAGGCAAGAACCCTTTCTTTGCTTGATCCATTTTGAACTTCTTCAAAACTTTGTCAAGGTATGTGCTTTGTGAAAGTCCAATTAAGCGTCTTGATCTATCTCTATAGATCTTGATGCCCAATATATATGCAGCTTCACCGAGGTCTTTCATTGAAAAACTCTTATTCAAGTATCCCTTTATGCTATCCAGAAATTCTATATCATTTCCAATTAGCAATATGTCATCCACATATAATATCAAAAATGCTACTGAGCTCCCACTCACTTTCTTGTAAATACAGGCTTCTCCAAAAGTGTGTATAAAACCAAATGCTTTGATCACACTATCAAAGCGTTTATTCCAACTCCGAGAGGCTTGCACCAGTCCATAAATGGATCGCTGGAGCTTGCACACTTTGTTAGCTCCCTTTGGATCGACAAAACCTTCCGGTTGCATCATATACAACTCTTCTTCCAGAAATCCATTCAGGAATGCAGTTTTGACATCCATTTGCCAAATTTCATAATCATAAAATGCGGCAATTGCTAACATGATTCGGACAGACTTAAGCATCGCTACGGGTGAGAAGGTCTCATCGTAGTCAATCCCTTGAACTTGTCGAAAACCTTTCGCAACAAGTCGAGCTTTATAGACAGTAACATTACCGTCAGCGTCAGTCTTCTTCTTGAAGATCCATTTATTTTCAATGGCTTGCCGATCATCGGGCAAGTCAACCAAAGTCCATACTTTGTTCTCATACATGGATCCCATCTCGGATCTCATGGCCTCAAGCCATTTTGCGGAATCTAGGCTCACCATCGCTTCTTCATAGTTCGTAGGTTCGTCATGGTCTACTAACATAACCTCCAGAACAGGATTACCGTACCACTCTGGTGCGGATCTTAATCTGGTTGACCTACGAGGTTCAGTAATAACTTGATGTGATGTTTCATGATCATTATCATTAACTTCCTCACTAATTGGTGTAGGTGTCGCAGAAACTGATTTCTGTGATGATCTACTTTCCAATAAGGGAGCAGGTACAGTTACCTCATCAAGTTCTACTTTCCTCCCACTCACTCCTTTCGAGAGAAACTCCTTCTCTAGAAAGGATCCATTCTTAGCAACGAATGTCTTGCCTTCAGATCTGTGATAGAAGGTGTACCCAACAGTCTCCTTTGGGTATCCTATGAAGACACATTTCTCCGATTTAGGTTCGAGCTTATTAGGTTGAAGTTTCTTCACATAAGCATCGCAACCCCAAACTTTAAGATACAACAACTTTGGTTTCTTGCCAAACCATAGTTCATAAGGTGTCGTTTCAATGGATTTTGATGGTGCCCTATTTAGAGTGAATGCAACCGTCTCTAAAGCATAACCCCAAAACGATAGCGGTAAATCAGTAAGAGACATCATAGATCGCACCATATCTAGTAAAGTACGATTACGACGTTCGGACACACCACTACGCTGTGGTGTTCCGGGTGGCGTGAATTGCGAAACTATTCCGCATTGTTTCAAATGAAGACCAAACTCATAACTCAAATATTCTCCTCCACGATCAGATCGTAGAAATTTTATTTTCTTGTTACGATGATTTTCAACTTCACTCTGAAATTCTTTGAACTTTTCAAATGTTTCAGACTTATGTTTCATTAAGTAGATATACCCATATCTGCTCAAATCATCTGTGAAGGTGAGAAAATAACGATATCCGCCATGAGCCTCAATATTCATCGGACCACATACATCTGTATGTATGATTTCCAATAAATCTGTTGCTCTCTCCATAGTTCCGGAGAACGGTGTTTTAGTCATCTTGCCCATGAGGCACGGTTCGCAAGTACCAAGTGATTCATAATCAAGTGGTTCCAAAAGTCCATCAGTATGGAGTTTCTTCATGCGCTTTACACCGATATGACCTAAACGGCAGTGCCACAAATAAGTTGCACTATCATTATCAACTCTGCATCTTTTGGCTTCAATATTATGAATATGTGTATCACTACTATCGAGATTCAACAAAAATAGACCACTCTTCAAGGGTGCATGACCATAAAAGATATTATTCATATAAATAGAATAACCATTATTCTCTGATTTAAATGAATAACCATCTCGCATCAAACAAGATCCAGATATAATGTTCATGCTTAACGCTGGCACCAAATAACAATTATTTAGGTCTAAAACTAATCCCAAAGGTAGATGTAGAGGTAGCGTGCCGACCGCGATCACATCGACTTTGGAACCATTTCCCATGCGCATCGTCACCTCGTCCTTAGCCAATCTTCGCTTAATCCGTAGCCCCTGTTTCGAGTTGCGAATATTAGCAACAGAACCAGTATCAAATACCCAGGTGCTACTGCGAGCATTAGTAAGGTACACATCAATAACATGTATATCACATATACCTTTGTTCACCTTGCCATCCTTCTTATCCGCCAAATACTTGGGGCAGTTCCGCTTCTAGTGACCAGTCTGCTTGCAGTAGAAGCACTCAGTCTCAGGCTTAGGTCCAGACTTGGGTTTCTTCTCCTGAACAGCAACTTGCTTGCTGTTCTTCTTGAAGTTCCCCTTCTTCTTCCCTTTGCCCTTTTTCTTGAAACTAGTGGTCTTATTGACCATCAACACTTGATGCTCCTTTTTGATTTCTACCTCCGCTGCCTTTAGCATTGCGAAGAGCTCGGGAATTGTCTTATTCATCCCTTGCATGTTATAGTTCATCACGAAGCTCTTGTAGCTTGGTGGCAGTGATTGAAGAATTCTGTCAATGACGCTATCATCCAGAAGATTAACTCCCAGTTGAATCAAGTGATTATTATACCCAGACATTTTGAGTATATGCTCACTGACAGAACTATTCTCTTCCATCTTGCAGCTGTAGAACTTATTGGAGACTTCATATCTCTCAATCTGGGCATTTGCTTGAAATATTGACTTCAACTCCTGGAACATCTCATATGCTCCATGACGTTCAAAACGTCGTTGAAGACCCGGTTCTAAGCCGTAAAGCATGGCACACTGAACTATAGAGTAGTCATCAGCTTTGCTCTGCCAGACGTTCATAACTTTTGGTGTTGCTCTTGCAGCAGGCCTGGCACCCAGCGGTGCTTCCAGGACGTAATTCTTCTGTGCAGCAATGAGGATAATCCTCAAGTTACGGACCCAGTCCGTGTAATTGCTACCATCATCTTTCAACTTTGCTTTCTCAAGGAACGCATTAAAATTCAACGGAACAACAACACGGGCCATCTATCTACAATTAACATAGACAAGTAAGATACTATCAGGTACTAAGTTCATGATAAATTCAAGTTCAATTAATCATATTACTTAAGAACTCCCACTTAGATAGACATCCCTCTAATCCTATAAGTGATCACGTGATCCATATCAACTAAACCATGTCCGATCATCACGTGAGATGGAGTAGTTTCAATGGTGAACATCACTATGTTGATCATATCTACTATATGATTCACGCTCGACCTGTCGGTCTCCGTGTTCCGAGGCCATATCTGCATATGCTAGGCTCGTCAAGTTTAACCTGAGTATTCCGCGTGTGCAACTGTTTTGCACCCGTTGTATTTGAACGTAGAGCCTATCACACCCGATCATCACGTGGTGTCTCAGCACGAAGAAATTTCGCAACGGTGCATACTCAGGGAGAACACTTTTATCTTGAAATTTTAGTGAGAGACCATCTTATAATGCTACCGTCAATCAAAGCAAGATAAGATGCATAAAAGATAAACATCACATGCAATCAATATAGTGATATGATATGGCCATCATCATCTTATGCTTGTGATCTCCATCTCCGAAGCACCGTCATGATCACCATCGTCACCGGCTCGACACCTTGATCTCCATCGTAGCATCGTTGTCGTCTCGCCAACTATTGCTTTTACGACTATCGCTACCGCTTAGTGATAAAGTAAAACAATTACATGGCGATTGCATTGCATACAATAAAGCGACAACCATATGGCTCCTGCCAGTTGCCGATAACTCGGTTACAAAACATGATCATCTCATACAATAAAATATAGCATCATGTCTTGACCATATCACATCACAACATGCCCTGCAAAAACAAGTTAGACGTCCTCTACTTTGTTGTTGCAAGTTTTACGTGGCTGCTACGGGCTTAGCAAGAACCGTTCTTAACTACGCATCAAAACCACAACGATAGTTTGTCAAGTTGGTGCTATTTTAACCTTCGCAAGGACCGGGCGTAGCCACACTCGGTTCAACTAAAGTGAGAGAGACAGACACCCGCCAGTCACCTTTAAGCAACGAGTGCTCGCAACGGTGAAACCAGTCTCGCGTAAGCGTACGCGTAATGTC
This sequence comes from Aegilops tauschii subsp. strangulata, assembly GCF_002575655.3. Classification (NCBI taxonomy): domain Eukaryota; kingdom Viridiplantae; phylum Streptophyta; class Magnoliopsida; order Poales; family Poaceae; genus Aegilops; species Aegilops tauschii. The sequence goes on along the minus strand of NC_053039.3, from coordinate 70,820,065 downwards.
GGTCCGGGCCGCTTCATCTCACAATACCGCTGAACCAAAATATGACATGCTGGTAAGCAGTATGACTTATATCGCCCACAACTCACTTGTGTTCTACTCGTGCATATAACATCAACGCATAAAACCAGGCTCGGATGCCACTGTTGGGGAACGTAGTAATTTCAAAAAAAATTCCTACGCACACGCAAGATCATGGTGATGCATAGCAACGAGAGGGGAGAGTATTGTCCAGGTACCCTCGTAGACCGAAAGCGGAAGCGTTAACACAACGCGGTTGATGTAGTCGTACGTCTTCACGATCCGACCGATCAAGTACCGAACGCACGGCACCTCCGAGTTCAGCACACGTTCAGTTCGATGACGTCCCTCGAACTCTGATCCAGCCGAGTGTTGAGGGAGAGTTTCGTCAGCACGGCGGCGTGGTGACGATGATGATGTTCTACCGACGCAGGGCTTTGCCTAAGCACCGCTACGATATTATCGAGGTGTAATATGGTGGAGGGGGCACCGCACACGGCTAAAAGATCGTTGATCAATTGTGTGTCTAGAGATGCCCCCTGCCCCCGTATATAAAGGAGCAAGGGGGAGGCCGCCTGCCAAGGAGGAGAGGCGCGCCAGGAGGAGTCCTACTCCTACCGGGAGTAGGACTCCCCCCTTTTCCATGTTGGACTAGGAGAGAGAGGGGGAAGAGGTGGAGGGGAGGAAGGAAGGGGGGGGGCGCCGCCCCCCTCTCCTTGTCCTATTCGGACTGGGGGGGGGGGGGAAGGGGCGCGCGGCCCTGCCCTGGCCTCCTCTCCTCTCTTCCACCTAGGCCCACTAAGGCCCATTAAGTTACCGGGGGGTTCTGGTAACCTCCCGGTACTCCGGAAAAATCCCGATTTCACCCGGAACACTTCCCATGTCCAAACATAGGCTTCCAATATATCAATCTTTATGTCTCGACCATTTCAAGACTCCTCGTCATGTCCGTGATCACATCCGGGACTCCGAACAACCTTCGGTACATCAAAACATATAAAGTCATAATATAACTGTCATCGTAACGTTAAGCGTGCGGACCCTACGGGTTCGAGAACTATGTAGACATGACCGAGACACCTCTCCGGTCAATAACCAATAGCGGAACCTGGATGCTCATATTGGTTCCTACATATTCTAAGAAGATCTTTATCGGTCAGACCGCATAACAACATACGTTGTTCCCTTTGTCATCGGTATGTTACTTGCCCGAGATTCGATCGTTGGTATCTCGATACCTAGTTCAATCTCGTTACCGGCAAGTCTCTTTACTCGTTCCGTAATACATCATCCCGCAACTAACTCATTAGTCACAATGCTTGCAAGGCTTATAGTGATGTGTATTACTGAGTGGGCCCAGAGATACCTCTCCGACAATCGGAGTGACAAATCCTAATCTCGAAATACGCCAACCCAACAAGTACCTTTGGAGACACCTGTAGAGCACCTTTATAATCACCCAGTTACGTTGTGACGTTTGGTAGCACACAAAGTGTTCCTCCGGTAAACGGGAGTTGCATAATCTCATAGTCATAGGAACATGTATAAGTCATGAAGAAAGCAATAGCAACATACTAAACGATCGAGTGCTAAGCTAACTGAATGGGTCAAGTCAATCACATCATTCTCCTAATGATGTGATCCCGTTAATCAAATGACAACTCGTGTCTATGGCTAGGAAACATAACCATCTTTGATCAACGAGCTAGTCAAGTAGAGGCATACTAGTGACACTCTGTTTGTCTATGTATTCACACATGTATTATGTTTACGGTTAATACAATTCTATCATGAATAATAAACATTTATCATGATATAAGGAAATAAATAATAACTTTATTATTGCCTCTAGGGCATATTTCCTTCACTCCTCCGCTAGGCGGTCGCGCTCCAACAACTCCTCGATCTCCGCATTGCCATCTAAAGACGGATAAAATGCCTCCTCCCTCCGTATGCCTTCTGGTGAAAAACCGAACACTAGTTCCGGCGGTGACCGCCTCCGGTGTCTCTTATCGCGGATGGGCGGGGGCATGGTGGACGTGGCGAGAGCAAGGAGGCCAGTGGGGGCTTATGAGGATAGGGCGAGTTGGGTGATGGTGCCACCGGAGAAGCCCGGGAAACAGTAATTATAGGCGGAAGGTAGGCGAACTAGCGTGTCGCGGGAAACATGATGCTCATCGCGGTCATCGGAATTCAATGCATAAGCAGGCATGGCTTAGCGCGCCAGCTTGCTGTGGAAAACTAGAAAAACTAAAATTATGACTGTGTCGTCCCGTCCCTTCAGTGGTGCGTCCCATCCGTGCTGGGTCGCACACCGGCATGACGGTCAAACGAGCGCACCCGAATCATCCAGATGAGGTACTCCCTCCTTGTCAAAAATGATTCCACCACTCATTATCTACCTTGGTTGGTTAGATTTTTGAATTAAGCCATGCAAACCGGAAAGGAGGTAGTACGTGCGTGATCCGCTATTTATTCGTGTAGGATCGAGTAGGTCGTTTTTTGAATTGAGCCCTGCAAACCGGAAAGGAGGTAGTACGTGCGTGATCCGCTATTTATCCGTGTAGGATCGAGTAGGTTGGATAGTGTACGTGTAGGATCGAGTAGGTCAGATGGTGTACGTGTACGATCGCATTAGCTGATGAACGTTCGCTGGGAGATAAGACATTTGCGAATGTTTTTGCTCGCAGTTTCTTCAGATCCGCATGGCATTTTCTTCACAGCAGCTTGTCAGTTTCTTCAGAGGTAGGCATTTTTATTCAAAAAACTACCACTTCGGATCTTGCGTCGGAACTAAAACTGCCAGGAGCGCAATAGTAGGCTAGCTAGTGATCGATCAGTAACTTGTAAACACTGAGCAAACAGAAATAAGGAACTGTTAGTAACTTGTAAACACTGAGAACACAGAAATAAGAATCATGCTGTGCACAACAGTAAGAGCCGATCCATTCAAAATGTTCACACGAGACTCACAGGCCTGGCATTGTAATATGTTCACATTAGTAGCCCAAATTCAAAACCAACTAGTACGATTCCCATACATAAGATGAACATGTTACTGCATCTCAATGATTCACAGATCATATATAAATATGTAGCTCCAAAAGCAAAGATCTAGAAAAAATGTCTGTTCTTCCTACTAACATGGATGCTTCTCTTGGCCAACATTCAGTACAGACTGAAAGACAAATTTGTTTGTGAAGTCTACAATTCCTCTTGCAAACGTAAGTGGTTTCTCCAATAGCTGGAACCATGAGAATGAACCACACATAATGGAGGAACATCCGCTGCAATATGATTTGGTCTTCTCTCGGTCACACGGCGAGACTATTTTCGGAATACAAACTTTAACTTAGGCAAAATGATGCCCATTGTATAATAACACCAATGCAATGAAGCACCTAGTGTTGGCCAATATATAGTACAGTACTACTTTTCTGCAGTCCATGAAGTGATTATCCAATCTTTCTGTGTCTATTTTCAAATGGCACTGCATGCAGTGACTATACTATTCTCTTGTGCAGTTCAACCAAAATTGCGGTCACTTTGTGTGTTTGCCAAATAGCAAAGGGAAGACATCTTTGTCCGCACAAATATCAAGCAGCTGGTAAACATATACCCCACCTTGTATTTTCGGTTTAAACATGTCTCTTCCGCTTAGCATCTGTCATGTTTTGCACTGGACAATTTGATACAGTCATGTTTTGCCCTGCCCAATTTCATACTGAATTGATTTGCTGGTTCAGAGCAGAAATATAGCGCCTATTCTTCATCAGACCAAGGATATCCATGTTCGCAGTGATGGAAGAGGTGAAATCGATACAACCGAAATTGACCATCCAATCATTGAATCCTGTCCTGCACCTCCAATGTAGGTCCACCCTGCCAATAATTTCACATGCAAACCACTAGTATTACTATCTAATGACAGTACAAGAAGAGTAGCAAACCATGTACCTTCGTAATGAACAACTCATAGTGCCACCAATTGGATATTAAGGTTTGGAAGAAAACATGCTCCTAATGTTGAACCAGTTGGACTTTTTGTGCAGTTCCACTAAAATCGAGCATCCCTGTTTGCATAGATATTGAAAGTGTGATTACTATAAAAGTGGCACTAGTTGAAGCATAGACTCACAAATATAAGCATTCCAATTTCTTAATGGGAAAAGGTAGCAAGACTGTTTCTAACCACCTATTTGAAGGAATAAATAAGGCAACATCGACTGATGTCAGAAAGGCATATATAGTTCTTTCTGAAAGAATGATTGATTCCTGACCTTTCCTCTTCTTTTAAGCATATTTTGTGCAGTTCAACAAAAATAAAATGCCATCACCGCCTTGACAATTCAGTGACACTGTACAAAAGGAAATGACTTAACATTACATCATGATGTCAGGTATGTAGTCGACAAGCATTAGAGACAAACATACAGACCTCCTCCGATAACATAATGAACATTAATTTTAACAAAGGTGTGACTAGCTTTATCGGGATAATTTGAGTGAACTCTACACCCTCTGTTCCTTAATATAAGACGTTTCGCAGTTCAATTTAAAGTACCCAAACGTCTAGTATTTAGAAAAACAGGTAGTAGTTTTCTTGAGCACATATCTGGGAAAGCTTTCCAGACTTTATATATGTCCATACACTAATGCAACACCATTCGAATAGTACAAATATAGACTAATCCAGTGGCTAGTGCAATAGTAGAGTAGTTATTTTATTACAGGGTATAGTACAATGGTTTTACCAGTACGATGTACCTCGACGGACGCATAGAGTGGTGAGGGAGGTATGGTTGCCCAGAGCAACAAATATCCAGGCAACATATGTGGATTACGTCCCATTTTTGTTCTCTTTAGCCACCTTTTCCCTATGTGAGGACAACAAACCGATCGACCTGGTCATTCTCTGTTGTGTTGTCATGCCTTTCTACCCTTCTTCAACCAAGAGACACGAGTCTCGTTCCTTAGCTACTGATTTCCCCCTTTTTAACCTAGATGGGGGTTCGATGCCTAGTCTCTTGGACAGTACAGTCTCCCTTCCTTTCCTTATTCAACCCAGGCATGGATTAGTCTGCATGAAGTAGGGTTTCCTTTAATAGTGCAAATTAAGGTTTTCGTCTGTATGACCAGCAGAGCAGAGGACAGGAAATTTGGAAGATGGTGGAGTGGAAAAAGATCCACATGCAGCGACAGTGGCGGAGTCAGCTCAAGTTTAGAGCCTGGGCAAGATCTAAGTGCTGCCAAATAAGTTTAGAGCCTGAGCCAGAACAAGGGTATGGTTCGAAAACAGGTAGCATACCTGAGGGTCGGCGGGAAGTGGCTCCGCTCGTGGTCATCGTCCTCCGCACGCACTATGGCAGCGAGCTTGGGGACGGAGGCCATCCCGCGCGGGCGCTAGGTCTGAGAGGACGGGCTTGTTGTCAGTGCGTGACCTCGCTTGCCGGCGACAAGTGCATCAACGCTGCACGTCCTTTTCTTCCCCGGCAGATCTGTGACCACCGGTGAGGAGGGAGAGAGAGGCCGTCTTTTTAGATCTGGAGAGAGGGTGATAGTGTGAGAAGCAAGTGGGCAGCCCTTAGCAAGAAAGCTCTGAAGCTCCATCCTACATATCTTTTTTATACTACTAGTACTAGAGGTGGAGTAGTGCTAGAGTAGTTTATATTTTCTCTGCCAATAGTACCAGTTAGTCGTGCTTCAAAACTGAACGACACGCCATTAAAAAATTAAGTCGAGAAATAATGCGGCACCTCGGGCCAACGCGGCCAGATCGCGTTTTGCACGAGAAATTACACACCATGTTTCGTTGACATGTGGTCCCGTTCCAACATGTCAGTGAGACGACGGCGAGTCCTTTTGTACAATTTCCGAAAGGACCTGTAGGCCGGGGCGCCTCTTCGTGTACCGTGGCAAACTGGAAACCGTCCACCGACTCTTCGCCTTTCCCTCTCGATTTGGAACTGCTGTCGCATGCTCTTCCTCCCTCCTTCATTTGCCTTCACCCTTCCTTCTGCCATTGTTCGATCGTCTTCTCCATGGAGGGAACAAGCCGGAAACGACCCCGTTATTCTTGCCCTGATCTGAAAGATGACGTGGTGGGGGAACTCATTGATCGGCGCGACGTCATCACCTCGGCTAGCATGGCAGGTTCGTTCAAGCCCATTCTCGACTCAACTAATAACATCATTAAAAGGAACCCAAGGGTCCAGGAGCGATTTGATCTCCCTTATCTTCTTCGCTATAAGCCTGTTCGCATGGGCGCGGACGACGGAGGCCTTGCCTTGTGCAAGTTGATGCCGCTTGATAATGATACGTGTGATGTCAAGATGCCATCGCTTAAGGGTAAGTCCTGGGCTGGCGCAAATGGAGATTGGGTTGTTTATATTGGGTACAATTGCGAGTGGGAACTTGTGAATGTGTACACTCGTCGGCGGATTCCACTTCCAAAAATCTCCGACTGCCCTGAGGTTGAGCACACAGATGATCTACGTAAGTTCAAATACGATCATGGTGACTGTCGTCTACTAAAGATAGCAATTTGTCGAGTTCCCAACTGCTCTTGGAATTACAAGAACTATCAAGTTGTTGCTATCTTCGACAAGCTTGTTGCCGTCCTTCGTGGTTTGACTGGATGGATATTGCTCAAAAATCAGTTTCGATACACGGATGTGTACTGTGATGCAATTGAATACGAGGATCTTGTGTTTGCTGCCACCACTCGTGGCATTGTTTTTGCATGGGATCCTCGTAGTTTCGGTATGTTTGTCTTCCACCGTAATTATAATTGTTTCATCCACATGCATGCGGGCTAGCAAGTTTCACTTTAGTAATTAACCTTCTTCTTGTGTTTCCAAGGTCCTGTGAACATTCCACCACCTATACTTGAAAATTTTTATAAGCAAGGGGGAGATGACGATGGTGATGATCATGAGCATGAGGAGGAGCAGAACTTATATAATCAGTGGCGCCTGGCAACTAATTTTGATGGATCACCTCTTCTTGTCTGTATACAGTGCACTCAGACTATTACTACTGAGGAATCCGTGCTAGCTACAACCATCTCTTCTCCCTCCTGTTTTCTCAGCCATCGCGCGGTGGGCGGGGTGGGGGTTTGCCGATAGTCGGTTTGCTCAACCGCGGTCCCACTTGTAAGTGAAAATGCAACACAACACACATTCCCCCTTGAGCGGCGTGCCGGACAAACCGTGTGGGGGTGCGACGCGAACATGGCAAGCTTTTCCTTTTGAACTTGTAACTTGTAAAATTTGGTTCTACTCCATGGGGCGACCGATAGATAGAAACAACGATTTTCCCTAGAGTAATGAGAAGTTTGGTTCTGGCGTGGTTCATGCATGGAGTACGTAGGAAAATTACGAAGTTGATGCGAAAGGTAAGATAATTACTAGTAGTACCATATACTACTACATGGATTTGACGGAAAGATAAAGATACATACGGATCCATCAACGACATCCTCACGCCCTAGTGCACCGGGTCACCAACCGACGTGTGAGGAGCAGCGGCGTTGGCGGCAAGCTCAACGTGCTTCTGAACAATGCCGTCCAAGGTTGCCCTGTGGTCCAAGAAGGCCAGCGTCCTATCGTCCTCCTCTTGCATGTAGTAGTCCTTGTGGATGATTTGCGCGTAGACGTGGGTGATTATGTCGATGGTGTCTTGCTGCACCAGGCGCTGCGCAGCGAGCGCGACCTCGAGGTGGACATTCTCCAGCGTGACGGCAGACAGTCGCAGGGCCACCAGTGCGTCGAAGAGGTTGTCACCATAGAGGCTGTTGAGGGTGGCAGGCATCGCAGAGCCTGGGCGCGTGGGCTGGAGGCGTACGTCAAGGTCGTCCACGAGCTTCTTGACGACGGTGAACTTGTCGAGGAAGCCGACGAGGACCTCGTCGAACAAGGAGACGAAGCTGTCGTCCAAGCGGCCCCTCGCCCTGGCGGCCTCAAGCACTACCTGGAGACGTTCCTCGGTGCCGGGCCACAGGCCGGCGTCGTGGACCATCTGGCACAGCCGGCTGATGCTCGCGCTCATCGCCTCCATGGGTCTAGCTTCTAGTCAACTGATCTTGCGATTGGAGTGATCACTCTTGCCCTTGGGTGCGTAGGATTTTGTAGATTGGACTGGCGGGAGCCTTTATATGAGAAGTGCAGACCGCGTTGAATTCATGTGCGTGTTGGCCATCTACTCCTCGCCCCTCTACTGCACCTGCCTTTGGCTGTATGACAGGTTGGCCAGCCACCCGTTGGACCCACGTGTCATACACCCAAAGGCAGGTGCAGTAAGTCAATGAAGCCGCGTCCCCCTCCGTGCCCGTGCATGCTTTCAATGACTTGAGACTACCAAACATCACATGCGATGGTTAGTTCATTGCATGTAATCCTATTAAGTAGCAAAAAGACATTAAGTTACCTCGCCGATAGGAATAAAACAATACACCATGTATTTATTTACAGAGGGAGTAGTACATTTTTTGTGACATGCATTACTAGATATTGCTAGTCAAATACTAAATCCAGATGGACGTGGTAGTACTACTAAATCCAGACGGTGGTGCTAGTACTAGTAGTAGTAGTAGTACTACCAATGTAGTAGCACTGTACTACCCGTTGGTCAAATTATTACGTGCTGCTCCTCACAATGAAGTGACAAGACCCTACTCCGGAGATGACACCTGAGTATAGGCGCCGTGTTCGGCATACCATAGTCATCCTCACCGTCTGCAGTCACTATCATCATGGCTGTAGACCTAGCCTGCTTACAACTAGCCGTGTTCGACACAATTTCCCGTGCGTAGATGCCCGTGCATTGCACGGAACACCAAGATTGGGGGGTGGACGGCGCCGGCAGTGGCCATCGCGCCAGATTTTTCCATGGCCTTCTAGATGTGGTGGGGAGGAGATAAAGCTGATTGTGAGAGACAAGGAGTTGTTTGTAAATAGGAAACAAGTGCGGGCATCTTTTTGCAAAACTGGAGAAGTTTGGTTTGTATGCGTCAGATCTAGATCCGACGGCTATTGGTGAAAGATGGCTGGCACAACATCATCACCAACTCAGGACCTGTTTGATTCGCAGGATTTTGAAAACGCAGGAATAGGACACGGCAATATTACAAGTTTCAAACTGATATTACAAATGTTAGGAGTAATGCTGCACCTACGAAGGGGAATTACTAGGAAGTTGACGTAAGAACTTTCGTTACTTTAGGTGGATGCAGCATTATCGTACAAACTAAAATCCACCGCCCTGACAAGTCACTAATGGGCAAATAAGTTTTCGAGTCTCTGGCCACTTGATGCTTCAAAAACAAATCCAGCTTCTGCAGAGACTTTGTCATTTAGGCTTAGACGCTTGCGGTGATCAGCACGCCATTCATTGTTGCGCCAGAGAACGCCAAACCTCATTACCTTGAGCACACTTGCCTCCAGAACAAAGAACCTGGCCAATTTAATCTCAGATGTGCTGCCTCGGTAGTCGATCAAATCAATTTCTGTAAGATGGAGATCAAGGCATTCGATGAGATTGTTATAGTGCAGCACATTTTTCACTTTCAGGTCTTTTTTTATCTGCAAAGAAGAGAACATATTAGAGCAGCTGGCTGTATAAGATTGCCGTGTCATCAAGAGGTACCAATATCATTCGCTCATACGATAGGGTTGGCTGGCTAGTGATATTTTCTCTCTCTCTCTCTCTCTCTCTCTCTCTCTCTCTCTCTCTTTCTCTTTGCTCTCATTTACCTAGGAGTACGTGAAGAGCTTGGGCATTTGTTGCCTTCCACTATGTGGTCGATGCCATATTTCGCAAAAGTATGCCACATAATACGCATCGATGTCAAATCAAAAGATTTTGGCACCGCTCTCGCGATGTGAGAGAGTTGGCACCGCTGTGCACACAGACCCCCATGTATAAACAAATCTATCAAACCAACAACACAAGCCTCTCACTCTCCCAAACAAGTGTTTTTTTATTGCCTTAGTCCTCTCTCTCTCCCATGCAAGTGTGTTTTCATTGTGTGAGTTAATTTGGCACCGGAGCAAAGTAGGTGATCTAGATTGGGGCACCAGGTGAGCAATGGAGGGGCATCGATGCCAAATGCATCACAAGTGAATTTGGCACGTGTTTTGGCCTACATAGTGGAGGGCCGTTATAGCCCACTTTTGTACTACCTCTTATTTAGTATAAAATTTGACCATATATTTATGTAAGAAAATGCCAATGCATGTCACTAAAAATTACTCCATTTGAAATTATGTTCAAATACGAATCCAGCGATATAGTTCTTAGTGACATGCATTAACATTTTGTCAGTTAAATCTATGGTCAAATTTTCATACTACAAAATAGGAAGAGTAAACTAGGACGGAGGTAGTACTTTCTCTTAGGGTAACCATAGAGTTACTGGAGTAGTCTAAGTTACTTTCCACTATGACTAGCCTAGGCTACTACAGTAGTACAACAAAAAAACGATGCAGGTGATCACGTGAGGACAAATACTAAAAACATTTCTTTCGGTGCAGTGCGTAGATGCAGTTTTGAACACTACACTTGTCATCGTAATTTGGGAAAATTACGAAAAATTGGAGCTACGTTGTGATTACCGTTTACTAATAGGAAAGAAGTTTCACCTTGATGAGTAGCTTCTCCGTGCACGGAAAGCATGTAAGGAATCCAACAACTTGATCCAGATTGGGGCCGATAGATTTTATTGCCAAGATCTTCACTGTGCGCATAGACTGGGTCAAGCTTGTGGGAATCATTTTCTGGAAGACGGTCGTAAATACATCAAGAAGAAATTTAAAAATGTGAATTTCAAGAAGACGGAGAAGAAGATGAGTGTTGTACCTGAACGATTACGGATCCAATAAAGAGTTCGGAGAATTTGGCAGACGAGTGCACCAATGCTGCCAATGTCGGCGCGTCAATGACCCTGATTTTTGCTGGACCTTCTAGATCCGATACAAGCAATCTCTCAAGGAAAGGCGCATTCTCAATGACCATAACGTGGAACAGCTGGAGTGATCTCTTCCCAATTGATGTCTTGTTGCGGGGCCAGCAAGACACATAAATCCATCAGAGATTTGTCGAGGTGATGTGGAGGCTAATGAACCCGTGGATCTGCTCAAGACGAAGGTACTCGAGCGCAGTACAGCTGCGGAGCAGGTGCTCCATAGCCTTCTTCAAGATGACAACATCGAAGAGGTCGAGCTGCTTGAGGTGAGGGAGAAGAAGGGCGGGCGTGACATTAATCTGGGGAAGATAGCAGGAGCTGAAGCTGGCGCGACGCAGCGTTGGCGCGAGGCGGAGCGCGGACGGCGGCAGAGAGTGACATCATCCAGCTTCAAAGCTGAGCTCCTCGAGCTGATCTAGGGCGGGGGATAAGAACCACTCGTCGAACTTGGGTTGGACCTTGTAGTTGGTACTGAACATGCGGATGTCAAGGCGTCTGGCTGGCCTAGGGTGCGATGATAGGATCTTGGAGACTGCAGCCATGCATTTGCAATCCCCGTCGCAGAGGCAGCTGTCGACGGTGAGCTTGAGGGGGACGTGACGCCAGAGGGGGCGTCACCGCCGGGAGAGCAGGGCGGTTTGCACGGCAGATTTTGTGGGGAGGATGCCGATGATGACGAGCAGCATGTCGTCGGGGAGGCTGCTGATGAAGTCCAGGCTCGCTGGATGCGGTTTTGGCTCGAGCCGCCTCCGCTACTTGGCTGCCTCGCCGTCCATCTCAACCGGCGGCGACGCCGGTGTACACGTGTGATGGTGTGTGTTGTGTGCTGGGTGTGCGCGAGTGCGTCCTTCTGTGCATGCCGCCGTCCAGTGGTGAATTGTGCGCGAGTGCCTCCTCCACGCGGAAGAAGTGTGTCCTCAATGCACCCTCAGTTTACTAGCGTGCGGGGTGCTACCCCGAGTGGTTTCAACTTTGTTTACTTCACCGCGTGTCAGATGGGCCTCTAGTTTACTTATTTTCACCCACTACCACATGGGCCAGCACACGAAGATACAAAACACGAGCTGACAAGGCAGCATGTGGACTGGTTGACCGGTCAACTAAACAATATATGGAGCTATACGCTGACACAGTGAGCGTATAATCCGTCGGTATAGAGTGTTCGTGTGAGAGGGGAGGCCCGTGAGAGATAGCAGAGAGAGAGAGAGAGAAAGAGCTACTCCCTCCGTTCGATAATGTAGTTCCAACATTTTTTTAAAAGTCAAACTTTTGAAACTTTGACCAAGTTTATAAAGAAATTACTTATATCTACAGTACCAAAGATAAATGATAGTATGAAGTAAGTACATGTTGTGATGAATCTAATGATCTTTCCAGATCTAAATGTTTTTCTCCACATATACCTGGTCAAACTTTTCTGAGGTTTGACTTTTCAAAACATCCATATGCTTATGGACGTGAGAGAGTCCCTAACTAGAGAGAGAGAGAGAAATAGAAAGCGTGAGTGAAAAAAGTGTGTGTGCGTATGTGAAAGAGACATGGACAACACTCGATAAAAGTCGAGAAAAAACATGTGTGTCTTATGCAGCAAGACCCCTAGCACGTGGCCAAGAGGGGTCTGACAAACAAGGGAGAGAGGTCGAGAGAGACGTACGGAGAAAATGTAGACATGGGGAGGAGAGAGTGTATGTTTGTCATAGAGAGATCCCCTGGAGATCGTGATGGGACTACATGGGTGGGAGATCGAGTGACAAGGTGTGTGCGCGATAGAAGATACCCCAAGAGAAATCGAGATAGACGTTGGATGGAAGGAGACAATACGTGTGTTCCTGATGGCTAGAGAGAGATAATCATACTTAGGGGGGGGGGGAGTGCTTGCGCCTATGATGGAGTGAGGGATTATGGTACTTATTATTAGGGGGGTGCGTGTCACATAGAGAGAGAACAAGGGCGGAGAGTGTTGGATGGGTCTATATGTATAGCGCGAGCGAGACGTGTGTATGTGTGAACCAGGGAGATATAAAGTTTGAGAGAGATTGAGGAGCCCCGATAAGGCTGAGTGGTGCGTCAGATAGCTGAGAGGGGGAAAGAGATATTCCGTCCGCTCGATAATGCAGTGCATGTAACTTTTTTAGAAGGCAAACTTTGGAAACTTTGATCAGGTTTACACAAATGTTATTTATATCTTCAATACCAAAGATAGATCATACAAAACTACATCTCATGGTGAATCTAATGGTATATGTTTGCCGTTCTAGATGTAATTGTTTTTCTCCACGTACATGGTCAAACTTTTTGATGTTTGACTTCTCAATAATTCAATATGCTATGGACCGAGGAGAGTGCCCAAGTCGAGAGGGATCAAGTGCGTGTGAAGGAGAATGAGTAAGTGTGCAAAAAGAGTATGTGTGTGAAAGAGAAAGTGACAACAAACGATAAATTAGAGAGAGTGTGTGTTTTTTCGTTTCTTAGGCGAACATATCACGCATGCATCTCCGAGATAGAAAAGTGAGGCGAGGAGATACACGAAGATAGCTAGTGTGTGATTGTTTGCAACGGAGAGAGACACCCCTATAGCACATGTCCAATAGAGGACTGGCCAACAAGGAACAAAGGTCGCGAGGGACACATGGAGAACATGGACGCATGGGGAGGGCGAGAGGGTGTGTTTGTGATAGAGAGACCCCCTCGAGATCGTGAGGGGACTATATGGGTGGGAGATCGAGGGAGGTGCGTGCGCGATAGAAAGATGCCCTGAGAGAAATTGAGATAGACCATGCACATGTTTGTGATGGAGACTAAGATTAGCTAGTCATATACATATAGGGGGGACTGCGTGTGCCTACAATTGAGTGAGAGACCATCATACTTGGCTAGCTAGGCATGAGATTGTGTGTGTGTGCGTGTGAGATGGAGAGAGAGCGAGGGAGAGAGATAGAGTTTTAGATGGGCCTATCGAGTCCGAGTGAGATATGCATGTGTATGTGTGACCCAGGTAGATGGAGAGTTTGAGAGAGAGGGGGGAGAGCTCCGAGACGACAGAGTGGTGCGTGAGAGAGTTACGGGCAACGAGCCAAGGAATTTGTGTGCGTACGATGAGTGCACCCAAGATATCTAGCTTGGGCTAGAGAATCATACATAGTGTGCGAGAGAGACCTATAGATGGAGTATATATGCATGCTAACTAGAAAGACCCCCCACCCACGCACACACACAAAGAGAGAGAGAGAGATGGAGAGAAAGAGAGAGGACCAACAAGGTTTGTGTGTTGGATGCGTGCGATAGAATTGAAGATTGTCGGCGAGAGAGAGAGAGAGAGAGAGAGAGAGAGAGAGAGAGGGAGAGCAGGAGTCCGGGAGAGGGGGAGGTCGCGTTTTATGATTAAAGACTGATATAAACCATGTTTCGATATAAACTTGTATTCAAATATTTAAATTGGAGAACATGTTGTCTGCAATCCACACATGAACGGATATATGCGTATATCAAACAAGTTCATTAATTTGACTTTCAACATGTTCATGGAGTACTATAATACTGTACAACATGCTATTCGATTGATGTGTTCAATTTTGGATTTAGTTCACTATTTTGACCTGGTGAACGAGCTATCTCATTGAATCGAGATATTTCATTTTGGTTTTGATTCCCGTTTTTGAGTGGGTCAAATATTTGTCATATAGTAAATCGCTAGCAACGAGCATGTAAAAACACATTACTCCCGAGCATCATCTCTCCATCTAAAAAAGAAGTGGCAAGCTAATATTTCTAAATTTGATTCGAATCGACCTTTTTTTAGCTTGATTCGAATCGACTTGGTAAGGTAGATGTGGATGCTCGTTCTCCCAAATTTTGAACGAACCGTTAAACATCCTCTGCTCGGTGGAATTCGCCCGAGCAAATAAATGGGAGATGCGAAATTACCATCCGATGTGGGAGACGCATTAATTGGCCCATTGTGCATCGAGGTTAGGTTCGTAACTTCATCCAAGCGCGCCTTCTCCTCGGCCGAAATGACATGTGCCGAATAATTCATAGACCATGGTCGGCAAAACAAGCTCTCCTCGCCCGAAATAGCTCGCGCCCACTATTTCAAAACACGCTCTCCTCGCCCGATATCGCTCGCGCCCACTATATTTCAAAACACGCCCTCCTCGCCCGAAATCGCTCCCGCCCACTATTTGGGGAGAAGCAAAGATACTCTACTATCCGCGACCCTCAGTACACAGACCCAAGCCGAGAAGCCTAAAGGCAGGGGTAGAACTGTAACTCCCCCTCACATTTTAGACAAATGCGTCCGTAAAACATGGTTCCACTCCCCTCCCAATTCCCCCCCATTCATACCTCGCGGGCGCCAAATCACCTTCTCCCCGGAAGCTCCCTTCTCCCGAGCCCCGAAACCACAGCCCCTCCTCCAAGGCTCCCCCACCGCACCAATTTCACAGCCGCCCTCCTCCCTAACGCCGGAGACGCTGTCCATTTGCCGTCGTGCACTGGGCCGTGTGCCTCTTATCCGTGCTGCTGGAGCTGCTTCGACGACGGCCGCGTAAAGCGTACCGGAGCCGATTCACCCCCGTCATTGTTCACGGCGCCGGAGCCGCTCCAACTCCGGATCCGTCCAGAGTCCCGGCGCTGCTTCTCCGTAACCATGGACCGTCGCGACATCGCTGTTTCCCTGTCGCCGGTGGCCACCGCAATCGCGCCGGCCTCACCGGCTCGGCAGCTGGACCTGCCTACTTCACCATGCCGCCAGATAGGTCGCACCCTCATCTCAAATCACTTTATTTAGGAGTCAGTTGTCTGAATTTTTATTCTGGGCCAATCGATTCCCAATGGGAAGCAGCACCCCTCGAGGCGGCGGAGCTCCTAGGTTGCCGGTTGGCTGGTGTCTAACGTAAGGGTGCGGGGCCGCAAGTTCGCCGCGGAAGCAGCGCTTAGATGGCTATCTTAGAGTTGCGTGGGTTCAAGGTACTGCCGCCGCCGGATCTGGATGACGGGATGTCTTTATGGATTGGCCCGGGGGCGGCGCAACCACGACAGTGCGGTGGGGCGGGGAGCGGGGTTTTGGCCGGGGCCACGGACGGCGGAGGCAAGCTGCTCTGCCGTTGGTCGCTGGCTCTTCGGGGAAGATTCCTAACAGTGTTAGCCGGGAGGCACAAGACGGCCATCAAGCCATCTGGCGTAGATCGGACAGTACTAAAATAAAATAAAATCATGTGACCCCAATTTAGTCCCAGTCAACAGACGTGTGACCACTCTCGTACCTTGCTGTTCATCTCTTAGTGTATTTCTTCAGATCAAAGAGATGTGTCGTTCTTAACATTATGCGTTATCTGCATCTTCAGCCACACCGTCTTCCGACTCACCGCAGCTGCTCCAACAAGGGAAGCATACACCAGAAGGGAGCTATAGTCCCCACTCAACAGTTCCCTGCATCGAATGCGCGTGCCCGACATGGACGGCCACAACAACTGCAGGGCCATCGACAAGTCAGCACATGATGCTCACTCCTATGGATGGCAGCCAGATAGGTTGTACCCTCATCTTACTTGTGTGCAACATTTATGGCTTTGTTATTCATCTAAGCTTGGAAAATAGATTATCACATTTCACTGTATATTCATGCTGATCTCTTACGGGTCTTGTTCAGGAGTTAACGTTGTTCCATAGTTCAGCTAAGATACTTGTTCTTTAGGTAACGTTGTTCCATAGTTATCATCCATTAGCCAATGTTATCCCACAGGCTGGTGATTATAGTATTATACCACTTCTAGTATTACCTATGTTGTTCTTTAATACTTTTGTGTGCCATCTAGTTAATCTCGAGTACAAACGATACATATTCTGTAGCTTTCATCTCTGTTCTCCCTTTAGTTTTTGAGACCTATTGCTGCTAGTTAACCCCAGTCCTACTATTTATGTCGTCTCCTACAGGCACTCATTACATAAATCTAACTACTAGTTGTCTTCCATGCATGTCCAATATAATTGCACACACTGATATATCCACAAGAACCTCACGGAGCAATGTAAAGGCCAATAAACTTGATGTCAATGATACCCAATATGATGGAACATGTAAAGGCAGTTCTTCAGAAGACTTGCAGAAAGATGTTGAATCCTCTTCACCCCACAAGGTCCTTGCTCTATCGCAATGCCATATGCTTAATTTGGACATCATGCATCTGAATATCTTATGCATTGTTATTCATCAGTATGTACTTCATCTATCTACAATACCATGTTTTTTACATTGAAGTGCTGTTCTAGTGCTCTATTGCAATGCCATCTTAGTTTCCCAATCATACATGTGTATGTTGCCTTAGTTTTTTCTGTACGTATTCCGCTAGCATACAATTTTACATTCAACTAGTGCTTTTTTTACTGTGTTTTCCTGTCGTATCCCTAGCTCTTACACCATACTCCCTCCGTCCGGATTACATGTTGCCGAAATGGATAAAAAAGGATGTATCTAGAACTGAAATACGCCTGGACCCATCCATTTTTTTCCGGATGGAGGGAATACATGTCAATATGTCATGCCTTTCTATTCTTCAGTACCTATTCCATCTCTCTGCTGTAGCATGTTTTATAATTGAAGCACCATTCTTCTATACAAGGCATGCAAGGGGAAGACGACTATGTTAGAATCTGAAGGGTTACAAACCAGGTCTTTGCAAAAGATCCAAACGCCAAGAGATAATAAACCAACTCCAGTTTTTATAGATACTGCTCCAGCACAGAGAAACCGAACTCCTACTGATAATAAGCAGATTCCAGTGGCCAAAGAACTAGTCTGCTCCAGTCCAGCAAAAATATGTCAACTCCATTCTAAGAAGCGCGTGCGTATCCTTGCATCATGAAATTTTATAGCATGCTGATCATATTTTCTACATGTTTCTTACCCATCTCTCTTTTAGAAAATAAGCTTAACAGATAGAAGAATTTCTGTACTGGTATCGTCTGTGTGGAAAGATTCGTGCAGGAATTCTCTGGACTCCAATGCAGATGTAAGTACCTATTGTATATCGCTATATTTTTACATCAGCATGTATTTTGTTAATCGGCGTGCATCCAACATTTATCTGATCTAAATTTAGTTGTAGCAAAATGAATGATTAAAGGCCACCATGTTGATTTTTGTAAGGAAAACTGCCTGGTAGTTTTGCATCCTGAGCTGCATGAGTGTACTATCTCATATCAGTGGGTTTGATTACTTTGGTTCTGCAGTGGGTTTTCAGTGTTTTTTTAACTGTGTTGTCCTGTCGTATCCCTAGCTCTTACATCATACTCCCTCCGTCCGGATTACATGTAGCAGAAATGGATAAAACTGGATGTATCTAGAACTGAAATACGCCTAGACCCATCCATTTATTTCTGGATGGAGGGAATACATGTCAATATGACATGCCTTTCTATTCTTCAGTACCTATTCCATCTCTGCTGTAGCATGTTTTATAATTGAAGCACCATTTTTTCTATATAAGGCATGCAAGGGGAAGACGGCTATGTTAGAATCTGAAGGGTTACAAACCAGATCTTTGCAAAAGATCCAAACGCCAGGAGATTATAAACCAACTCCATTTTTCATAGATACTGCTCCAGCACAGAGAAACCCAACTCCCACTGATAATAAGCAGATTCCAGTGGCCAAAGAACTAGTCCGCTCCAGTCCAGCAAAAGAATGTCAACTCCATTCTAAGAAGCGTGTGCGTATCCTCGCATCATGAAATTTTATAGCATTCTGATCATATTTTCTACATGTTTCTTACCCATCTCTCTTTCAGAAAATAAGGTTAAATGATAGAAGATTTCCTTCATTGGCATTGTATTCAAGGAAAATATCTTGCGGGAATTCTCTGTGCTCCAATGCTGATGTAAGTACCTGTTGTATATCACTATATTTTTACATCAACATGTATTTTGTTAATCGGCGTGAATCCAACCTTTGTCTGATCTAAAATTTGTTGTAGCAAAATGGTAAAGGCGCCAATGTTGATTTTTGTAAATAAAACTACCTGGTAGTTTTGCATACTGAGCTGCATGAGTGTACTATCTCATATCATGCACATTACTGAATTGTAGTGCTGCTCTGGTTGCCCATTCATTCATTGTGTCAATGTTGCTTTCATATTACCTTACCTGGCTGATGATAGCTGTGCCATATTGTGTTAATTTGGTGTTGGCTAGTTGCCCAAACGTTCGCTGTGCCAATGTTGCTTTCCTATTATCTGACTTGGCCAATGATAGCAATGCTAGTGTCTTAATTTGGTGCAGGCTGCTGAAGATAAGAAGACAAACTCTAAAAACAGCAAGGCAACCCCATTGGTTCTTTCCAATAAATCTAGGCTAGGTAATGTGCCAATAACTCATGATTAATCTGTTTGGTTCCCCTCCTAATTTATGTTATGATGCAGTGGTCGAGACACTCTCCACTATCAATAATACAAGCCTGCCAAAATCGCCATCTGAATCTGTTCAATATCCTCTGTCTCGAATGCAACAGAAAAAATGTATGTTTGTGAACCAATTAATGGCTGAAGGAATGATGGAAATGGTGGAGGAATCAGAGGTGCAGAGTCGTGCGACACAACAATTGATCAATGTTTTCAGAGAGAGTGTAGCAAAGCAGCAAGAACTTGCCCACATGCTTATGGGGGTCATCCGTGCTGAGGTTGCAGATTGTGACATTGTAGATTGTTAGGTTCTGTTCATTTATTTGCACTGGCATCAATCTTTGATTGCCCAGTGGATGTAATTTCCTGTAATATATGCTGGATGTGCAACGTTTTCCCCTGTATGCCGTACCTTTGCTTGATCGGTTTTGGTCCTGTGCATAATTGCTCGTCGTAATGTGCTCAAATTATCTAATTTGGCCTAAAGACATGTACGAACTTTAGTGGGCCCATTAAGTTAATGGGCCGTTACCAGGCCGAAAGTTAATGGTCGGCCCTCTTAACTCCCGGGTCGTTAACAGGCTGACATCGAAGCGAGCAACAGGTGGGCCCAATTGATTTCACGGGCCGTTAACAGGCCGTTACTAAGTTCGGGCTACATATGGCCCAACTATACTGTGGGCCTTTAGCAGGCCGAAAGAGACAGCGGGCTTGTACTGGACCATGTAGAGCATGGGCCGCTAAGAGGCCGAAAGTCAGGTCGTATTGTAAATGGCCCAACTTTGTTGTGGGCCTTTAGCAGGCCGAAAGAGAAACCGGGCTGGTATTGGACCATGAAGGGCATGGGCCGTTAAAAGGCCAAAACTCAGGTCCGACTACAAATGGCCCAACTAATTTATGGTCCGTTAACAGGCTGAAAGGCACACAGGGCCGGGAATTGGCCCAACACTTAAATGGGTCGCTAAAAGGCCAAAACTCAGGTCCGACTACAAATGGCCCAACAGATATATGGGCCGTCACTAGGCTGAAAGACACACCGGGCCGGAAATTGGCCCAACACTTAAATGGGTCGCTAAAAGGCCGAAACTCAGGTCCGACTACAAATGGCCCAACTGCTTTATGGGCCGTCAACAGGCTGAAAGACACACTGGGCCGGAAATTAGCCCAATATTTAAACGGGTCGCTAAAAGGCCGAAAGATGTACATCATGAAAATTGGCCCATCCATTAAATGGGCCGTTAACAGGCCGAAATCTCATCGGGCCGATATTGAGCCCAAATATATAGCAGGCTGTTAACGGGCTCGAACCGACGATGCGTTGGAATGGTGTCAAATCTTTAATGGGCCGTTGACGGGCCGAATTGGCACATCTCGTATGGGCCGTGGGCTTAAATGGACCTGACACAAGTAGGCCTTATATGGGCCGGCCTGCTATTTTTTACTGGGCCATCCTTTTTCATCGGAATGGGCAACTGTTGGGCCGTGCCACGTGTTGACCTATCATAGGCGCCTCCTGTCCAATGAGTGGATGACATCTGTCCCAACGGTGAGGCAACACGTGTTTCCTCCGGCCAATGATGATTTTACACGTGGAAAATCCCCATTGGTCCGGGCTGTTAATGAGTTATCGGATCCAAAACTGGACCCGATAGCTTAACAACGTTCCGTTAGGATGGATGCCACGTGTCGGTCACCCTTGACGAAAGCACTTCTGTGACGCGCGATTTATCGTCAAGGAAGTGGACACTTCCGTGATGATAATTTTGGTAATGTCATGGAACACTTCTACGACATCACATGTATGACTATCTTGATTCTGTCATAAATTTGTCATGGATGTACATGCATGACAGAAAACGTGACCTACTGTGACAAACACGTATCATCACGGAAGTGTCTTTTTTTTGTAGTGTGTCAAGGCGTCTGGCTGGCCCAGGGTGCGATGAAAGGATCTTGGAGACTGCGGCCATGCGTTTGCAATCCCCGTCGCAGAGGCAGCTGTCGACAGTGAGGTTGAGGGGGACGCGGCGCCAGAGGGGGCGCCACCGCCGGGAGAGCAGGGCGGTCCGCACGGCAGATTTGGTGGGGAGGGGGCCGATGATGACGAGCAGCATGTCGTCGGGAAGGCTGCTGATGAAGTCCAGGCTCGCCGGATGCAGTTTTGGCTCGAGTCCCCTCCGCTTGTTGGCTGCCTTGCCGTCCATCTCAACCGGCGGCGACGCTGGTGTACATGTGTGCTGGTGTGTGTTGTGTGTTGGCCTGCTGGGTGTGCGCGAGTGCGTCCTTTTGTGCATGCCGCCATGCAGTGGTGAATTGTGCGCGAGTGCGTCCTTCACGTGGAAGAAGTGTGTCCTCAATGCGCCCTCAATTTACTAGCGTGCGGGGTGCTACCCCGAGTGGTTTCAACTTTGTTTACTTCACCGCGTGTCAGATGGGCCTCTAGTTTACTTATTTTCACCCACTGCCACATGGGCCAGCACACGAAGATAGAGAACACGAGCTGACAAGGCAGCATGTGACTGGTTGATTGGTCAACTAAAGAATATACGGAGCTATGCACTGACACAATGAGCGTATAATCCGTCGGTATAGAGAGTTCGAGTGAGAGGGGAGGCCCATGAGAGATAGCAGAGAGAGAAAGAGCTACTCCCTCTGTTCGATAATGTAGTGCCAACATTTTTTTTAAGTCAAACTTTTGAAACTTTGACCAAGTTTATAAAGAAATTACTTATATCTACAATACCAAAGATAAATGATAGTATGAAGTAAGTACATGTTGTGATGAATCTAATGATCGTTCGAGATGTAAATGTTTTTCTCCACATATACCTGGTCAAACTTTTATGAGGTTTGACTTTTCAAAACATACATATGCTTATGGACGTGTGAGAGTCCCTAACGAGAGAGAGAGAGAGAGAGTGAAATAGAAAGAGTGAGTGAAAAAGTGTGTGTGCGTGTGTGAAAGAGACATGGACAACACACGATAAAAGTAGAGAAAAGGCGTGTGTGTCTTATGCAAACATATCACTCATGCATCTTCGACAACGGAAGCAAGGTGAGGAGATAGTGTGTGGTTGTGTGCAACCGAGAGAGAAAGACCCCTATAGCACGTGGCCAAGAGGGGTCTGACAAACAAGGGAGAGAGGCCGAGAGAGACGTACGGAGAAAATGCAGACATGGGGAGGAGAGAGTGTATGTTTGTCATAAAGAGATCCCTTGGAGATCGTGATGGGACTACATGGGTGGGATATCGAGTGACAAGGTGTGTGCGTGATAGAAGATACCCCGAGATAGATGTATGGATGGAAGGAGACAATACGTGTGTTCCAGATGGATAGTGAGAGACAATCATACTTAGGGGGGGGGGAGTGCGTGCGCCTATGATGGAGTGAGGGATTATGGTACTTAGGGGGGTGCGTGTCACATAGAGAGAGAACAAGGGCGGAGAGTGTTGGATGGGTCTATATGTAGCGCGAGTGAGACATGTGTATGTGTGAACCAGGGAGATATGAAGTTTGAGAGAGATAGAGGAGCCCCGATAAGGCTGAGTGGTGTGTCAGATAGCCGAGAGGGGGAAAGAGATATTCCATCCGCTCGATAATGCAGTGCGTGTAAATTTTTTAGAAGTCAAACTTTGGAAACTTTTATCAGGTTTATGCAAATGTTATTTATATCTAGAATACCAAAGATACATCATACGAAACTACATTTCATGATGAATCTAATGGTATATGTTTGCCGTTCTAGATGTAAATGTTTTTCTCCACGTACATGGTCCAACTTTGTGATGTTTGACTTTTCAACAAATCTATATGCTATGGACCGAAGAGAGTGCCTAAGTCGAGAGAGATCAAGTGCGTCTGAAGGAGAATGAGTGAGTGTGCAAAAAGAGTATGTGTGTGAAAGATAAAGGGACAACAAACGATAAATTAGAGAGTGTGTGTTTTTTCGTTTCTTATGCAAACATATCACGCATGCATCTCCGAGATAGAATAGCGAGGTGAGGAGATACACGAAGATAGCTAGTGCGTGATTGTTTGCAATGGAGAGAGACACCCCTATAACACATGTCCAATAGAGGTCTGTCCAACAAGGAACAAAGGTCGAGAGGGACACATGGAGAACATGGACGCATGGGGAGGGAGAGAGGGTGTGTTTCTGATAGAGAGATCCCCTCGAGATCGTGAGGTGACTATATGGGTGGGAGATCGGGGGAGGTGCGTGCGCGATAGAAAGATGCCCCGAGAGAAATCGAGATAGACCATGCACATGTTTTTGTTGGAGACTAAGATTAGCTAGTCATACACATATAGGGGGGACCGCGTGTGCCTACATTTGAGTGAGAGACCATCATACTTGGCTAGGCATGAGATTGTGTGTGTGTACGTGTGAGATGGAGAGAGAACGAGGGAGAGAGATAGAGTTTTAGATGGGTCTATCGAGTGCGAGTGAGATATGCATGTGTATGTGTGACCCAGGTAGATGGAGAGTTTGAGAGAGAGAGGGAAGAGCTCCGAGATGATAGAGTGGTGCGTGAGAGAGTTACGGGCAACGAGCCAAGGAATTTGTGTGCGTACGATGAGTGCACCCAAGATATTTAGCTTGGACTAGAGAATCATACATAGTGTGTGAGAGAGACCTATAGATGGAGTATATATGCATGCGAATTAGAAAGACCCCCCCCCCCACACACACACAAAGAGAGAGATAGAGAGGGATAGGGACCAAAAAGGTTTGTGTGTTGGATGCGTGCGACAAAATTGAAGATTGTCTGCGAGAGAGAGAGAGAGAGCAGGAGTCCGGAAGAGGGGGAGGACACGTTTTAGGCATCAAAGACTGATATAAACCATGTTTCGATATATACTTGCATTCAAATATTTAAATTGGAGAACATGTTGTCTGCAATCCACACATGAACAGAGATATGCATATATCAAACAAGTTCATTAATTTGACTTTCAACATGTTCATGGAGTACTATAATACTATACAACTTGCTACTCGATTGAGGTGTTCAATTTTGGATTTAGTTCACTATTTTGACCTGGTGAACGAGCTATTTCATTGAATCGAGATATTTCATTTTGGGTTTGATTCCCGTTTTTGAGTGGGTTAACTATTTGTCATATAGTAAATCGCTAGCAACGGGCATGTAAAAACACATTACTCCCGAGCATCATCTCTCCATCTAAAAAGAAGTGGCAAGCTAATATTTCAAAATTTGATTCAAAATGACTTGGTAAGGTGGACGTGGATGCTCGTTCTCCCAAAATTTGAACGAACCATTAAACACCCTCTGCTCGGTGGAATTCGCCCGAGCAAATAAATGGGAGACGCGAAATTACTGGCCTATTTGGGACACACATCAATTGGCCCGTTGTACATCGAGGGTAGGTTCGTAACTTCATCCAAGCGCGCCTTCTCCTCAGCCAAAATGACATGTGCCGAATAATTCATAAACCATGGTCGGCAAAACACCCTCTCCTCGCCCGAAATAGGTCACACCTACTATTTCAAAACATGCGCTCCTCGCCCGAAATCGCTCGCGCCCACTATATTTGAGAACACGCCCTCCTCGCCTGAAATCGCTCGCGCCCACTGTTGGTGTCAAAACCGGCGGATCTCGGGTAGGGGGTCCCGAATTGTGCGTCTAGGATCGATAGTAACAGGAGATGGGGGACACGATGTTTACCCAGGTTCGGGCCCTCTCTATGGAGGTTATACCCTACTTCCTGCTTGATTGATCTTGATGAATATGAGGATTACAAGAGTTGATCTACCACGAGATCGTAATGGCTAAACCCTAGAAGTCTAGCCTGTATGACTATCGTAATGAATATATCCTATCCGGACTACGCCCTCCGGTTTATATAAACACCAGAGGGATCTAGGGTTACAGAGAGTCGGTTGCATAAGAAGGAATCTTCATAGTTGGTCGCCAAGCTTGCCTTCCACGCCAAGGAGAGTCCAATCCGGATACGGGTACAGTCTTCGGCCTTCATGTCTTCACAGCCCATCAGTCCGGCCCATGGATAACAGGCCGGACACCCGAGGACCCCTTAGTCCAGGACTCCCTCAGTAACCCCTGAACCTGGCTTCAATGACGAGGAGTCTGGCGCGCAGATTGTCTTCGGCATTGCAAGGCGGGTTCCCTTTTTTCTGAACTCCAAGATAGTCTCCGGATGCAATGATAGTATCCGGACCTGTCACACACACCATACACAACCGCAGAGAGAATACAATTTTACACGAGTTCCATCCGCTGACAACTTTTTTTAGCACGACATTGCGTCTGACCGGTCATAATTCCAAACCGCTTTTGTATTCGACGCCCCACGTCCCAAGACGCGGTTGCTATTGGCACGTTTTGTCAAAGCAGAGATCGTGTCCCCTTATCGCGGGATTCTCATCAATGCGGGCATGGGTAACCCAACCGTGCCGTTTATACAACCCTTGGGAATAGGCGAACCTTAAGGCGAGTGAGGAGGCGCTCAATATTCACTACCTTTATAAGGGGATAATGACTCCCTCTTCCTCTCTCACGCCCTCTCTCTATCTCCGCCCTTCCAATCTCGAGCTCCAGCGCCCAAGTTCTCATCTCCTTTCCACTCAAGCTAGCACTCAACCATGTCCGGATCTGGAGGTTAGGGCAAGTGGATGGTCTCCTCCGTCAAGGAGGAGGACATTACTGAGCTTCGGGCGGCCGGATATTTGGCGAAGGAGATCACCCACCGTCTGCCGGCCGAGGGACAAGTTGTCCCCACGCCGAAGCCCACCGAGAGGGTAGTATTCATCCCCCATTTCTTCCGCGGGCTAGGGTTCCCGCTCCACCCTTTCGTCCACGGGATGATGTATTATTACGGGATATATTTCCATGATCTGTCCCCAAATTCCTTCCTCAACATCTCGGCGTTTATCATCGTGTGTGATGCCTTCCTCCGCATCCAATCCCACTTCGGGCTGTGGCTCAAAGTCTTCAACGTAAAGCCGAAGGTGGTGGATGGCCAGCATGCGGAGTGCGGAGGAGCCATGGTGAGTAAGCTGTCCAACGTCTCCTGGCAAAAAGGCACTTTCGTGGAGACAGTAAAGGAGTGGCAGAAACAGTGGTTCTATATCACAGAACCCCACAACACCACCTGGGCCGCCGCTGCCGAATTCCGCTCCGGTGCTCCCATGCGACTCACCTCCTGGGTCGAGAAGAGTCCGGACTGGTGTTCGTCTGATGAGCTGATAGCGCTGCAGACGCGTGTTCAAAGCATGGTAACCAAAAACGTCAAGCTTGTTGACGTAATCCAGGTGATGCTAGTTCGCCGGATTCTCCCGTGTCAGCGCCGAAGCCGCCCTCTGTGGGAGTTCAATCCGAAGAAGCACCAGACCCTGGCGAGGCTCTTCGAGACTACTCACGAAGGAGCCTGGAAGTTGCTCTTTAAGGGAAACGAGAAACCGTCGGCCGCAGGTTCAGACCGCGGGCACGATGTTAAACACCTCGCCAGCGAGGTATGTTATTTTTAACGTATCCCCTACTTGTTTGTTTCAGATGATGCCTGAGCTTTTATTATTGCTTTTTCAGGACTGGATGGAGAGGGCGAAGCGAATCCAGTGTCCGGCTCCGTTGCCCGAAGAACCGGTCATCCCGCGTCTGGCGAAGATGCTGGCGTCGGCACCCTATAAGGCGCCGGAGAAGAAGGCCAAGAAAAAGGCCAAGGGGGCCAAGAGTGGCCCCCGCCGCAAGGGTACTTCGGACGTGACGTCCGAAGACGAAGAAGCCCATTCCTCTATCCCTGAGGACAATGACGAGGAAGAGGAGGAAGAGGAGAACAACCCTCCCCCTGAGGAGAGAAAGAAGAAGAAGAGGGCGGCTTCCGCGCATCTGGAGGCGGAAACGCCCAAGAAGGGGAAGGGCGTCCCCACGGTCAACACCGCGTGGGACGTTTACAGCAGTCCAGAACGACGCCCCCGCACTAAGCCCCATGCCGCATCGTAAGTGTCGTGACTCGTACATGCCCGTATATCCGGCCTTTTCTCTTTGTCATCCTGATATGTTTAACTGTGCTATTGCAGTCCGGCCTGTGACCACATCCAGCAGTCCTCATCTGGAGGCTTGTTGGATCCGGCGAAAATGGCCAGCATGTCGCCGCCGCCCGCTTATTCCCCCGGGGCCAGGGACGACACCGAAGTGTTGTCCCGGAGGACCACTCCGAGCCAGGGAGAGGCCCAGGACGCTGTCCTTGAGGCGCCACAAGGCGAGACCTCCGCTGCCGGACACGTGGGGGAGCAGATCCCCATGGAGACTGGCGAAGACCCTCAGCCGAATACGACTCCGGAGACCCATATGGCTCCGGAGTCGGGCGAGCAACCCCCTTCGAAGGAGGGAGGTGCGCCGATTGCACCGGTGGCCCCTGTCCAACCAGGGGCGCCAGATAACCTGATGGAGGCGCTACGAGGCACCTCCGTTGTGGACGAGCACCGTGTCCTCATGGGTGCGGTGATCGAGAAGGTTCAGTCCGCCAAGAGTGGACTGAACGAAGCCTGCAGCAACCTGTTGACAGGTTTTGAGGTAAGTGACATAGAAAGAGAAAAACCCCATGTAGACAGTAGCCCCTGAGACACTGTCTGGTGTTCGGCGAGAAGAAACGGACAGAGGATCAATCCTTTGTTATAGGAGACTAACTTAATATGTATGAATAAGCAGGCGTCGCTGTTGGCCGCAACCTCGCATGCTGCCGAAGTCTCTGAACTAAAGTAGAGGCTGGAGCGGACCGAGAACGAGCTCGGCGAGGTGAAGATTCGGCTCCAGGAGAAGCAAGGTGAGTGACGACTTGCTGTATATTCGGAAAGAATAAGTGCTGTATATTGACCGTGGTGTCGTAATATGTGCAGGAGCTGCGACCAAGGTCGAGGCCCTAAAAAAGGCCCTGGGTGAAGCCGAGGGGAAGGCTGTCCAACAGCAAGACGCCCGTAAAAAGCTCAAGGCCCGGGTCAAGGAGGTCCAGCAGGAGCTCCAGGACGCGGTGAAGAAGTGCGAAGCCTTGGAGCGCGAGGCGTCGGTTCAAGAGACCGAACTTACCAAGGTTCGCCAGGGTGCGGAGACTGCACATAATGAGGCCCGGGACGCTCTCCAGGAGATCCAGGAGGCCAAGAAGATCGCAGCATGTAAGGCATTTAACATGCAAAGCAAGTATGCGGAGAGGAAGTACCTTTTACTAACCCGGATTCGGAGTTGCCCAGGGGCGTTTGCGGATCTACCACGCAGCGTGTCCGATGCTGCGGAGTTCTTCCGAGCCAGAGAAGGGAGCTCCATGGAGAAGCCGTTCTGGTTGCAGTATGCTGTGCCAGAGCATCCGGTGCCCTTTACCGACCAGCTGAAACAGTTGGTGGAGCTGCATATGGTGGCCGAACTAGCCATGAAGGATTTGATAATCCGGCTGTGGCCAGCCGAAGCTATGCCCGACAACTACTTCGGACTCGTGAGGAGGCTGGTGGAAGCCTGTCCACGGCTGGGCACCATCAAGCGATCAGTCTGCATCGAAGGTGCCCGCATGGTCTTCGCCCGTTGCAAGATGTGGTGGGCGAAGATGGACGATGTTGAAGTGGCCAGAGGGCCGCCAGAGGGCAAGGAGCACTGCACACCCGGGCGATATTTTGCGGATGTCCTAGAAGGGTCTCGACTTGCGACAGCGTAGTGCAGGCAGGACATCATTTTCGAATGAGTACATTCGTGTTGTCTTTGCTTTGTATGATTGAAACAAAGTCGGTTTGTAATATAATGTTTATTATGTTTTGATTGTTTCCTCCTGTGCGGCCGTGGTGTATGGAATTTTGAGGGTTGGCCAGTCGTTGGCTTCTGCCCTCACGTAGGTAGTACGGAGGTGTTCGGGATGTAATCTAAACAATCTTGATCCAATTATCTGGTCCTTGAAGGAGTTGTTTAGCGCAACGAACCAGGCAATCAGACTATGCGGCTTAAACGCCCTCACTTAGCCATAGGAGTTTTATAATAAAACATGGGCGCAGCCCCTGGTATACGAACCAGGGTGCTGTCAGCGTCTGATCGGGAAGTACCGATCCTTCACATAATGCGGAAAAAATCTCCAGCGATTTGTAACCCTCGAACAGCTGACCGGCTCTCGCCGCATCATGATAGTCAGTTTTCGGCTTTCTCTACTGAGGTGCTCATCCGGTTTAGACCAGGGCACAATCGCAGTAGTTCTCCCTTTACTACCCTAGCCGATGTAGCGGAACTTAGGGTAGCAAGCACAGGAGCCGGGCAACCCAACTATTGACCAAAGACATGATTCGGAGCCAATGCATATAATGCTAAATTCGGGGTGCCGAATTTTTCTATAAGAAGTGTTCGGACTTTGTTGCCGTGTTATGGGGCGATGAGGAGCCCCTGGCGAATATGAAACGTACCAGAAATGTACGGATGCTAGAAAATAAGTAATTAAAGGAAAACAGAGATAGTATCTAGGGCCTTTGAACTTGGACCATGAACTGTTTCCATTATAGTTGGATTAATGCGTCAAAGCACATTGATACAGAATAGTGTAATAGGCAACCGGCTATTTGACATGCCACAACCAAAGGAGAGCTGCAGTTGGGTACTGAAAGAAAGAGGTAGAGTGATCGCTGGATTGTCCTCTAGGGCTTCCCCGGTATACCTGTGCTCTGTGCCCATCTGGTGTACTTATCCTTTGACAGGACCAGTAATCAGGCCGTCGAAGGAGGCCCGCATAAAAGAAACCTAAGGGAAAAGGAAATAGTAAAGTAATATGTGTGTCCGGGATCGGTCTGGCCGAACTGTAGATCCCAGGCTAGCTTGTGCCTCCGTCGATGCCCATGGAATTTTGAGTGCGTAATTATGTACGCGTGGTACGAATGCCACTAACTCATCGGGACTGGGACGGAGGCCGAATTGCTAATCGAGCTCTTGACGAGCCGAACCGTCCTGTTGCAGTGTGGTCCAGACGCTCTTGGTGGTGTCCAGGGGCTCGGCAGCCGGATTGCGGTTCTGCTTGAGGAGGCCGCTCTGTACCTCTGCTGCTAGGACGGCTGTGTGCTCCTCTGTTCGGAGGGAGCGTCCAGTGTTGCCATTGACTGTTATGACACCGCGTGGACCGGGCATCTTGAGCTTGAGATAAGCATAGTGTGTCAGTGCGTTGAATCTAGCAAACGCGATTCGTCTGAGCAGTGTGTGGTTGCCGGTGCGGAAAGGGATGATATCGAAGATTAACTCTTCGCTTCGGAAGTTGTCCGGAGAACCGAAGACCACCTCCAGCGTGATTGACCCCGTACAACGGGCCTCTACGCCTGGTATGACTCCTTTAAAGGTAGTCCTTGTGGGTTTGATTTGTGAGGGATTAATGCCCATTTTCCGCACTGTATCCTAATAGAGCAGGTTGAGGCTGCTTCCGCCGTCCATTAGGGCTCGTGTTAGGTGAAATCTGTCGATGATTGGGTCGAGGACCAGTGCGGCCGAACCGCCATGGTGGATACTAGTTGGGTGATCTCGACGATCGAAGGTGATCGGAAATGATGACCACAGATTGAATTTTGGGGCGACTGGCTCTACCGCGTAGATGTCCCTGAGTGCTCGCTTGCGTTCCGTTTTGGGGATGTGTGTAGCGTATATCATGTTCACCATTTTGACTTGAGGGGGAAATTTCTTTGGCCCCCCAGTGTGCGGCTGCCGGGGCTCTTCGCCCTCGTCCTCACTTTGTGATCCCTTTTCTTTGTTCTCGGCATTTAACTTGCCAGCCTGTTTGAAAATCCAACAATCTCTGTTGGTATGATTGGCTTGTTTGTCTGGGGTGCCATGTATCTGGCACGGACGATCGAGAATGTGGTCCAGGCTGGATGGTCCCTCATTGTTCCTTTTGTAGGGCTTCTTCCGCTGGCCGGACTTGGAGCCGCTGAATCCGGCGTTAACTGTGGTGTCATCGGTGTTATCGCCATTGCTTCGGCGTTTGTGTCTATTGCGCCGGAGCTTGCCGGTGCTGTTCTTGGCCTCGGAGGGGCCTGCCTCACTGGCTATGTTTTCGCTACGAGCCAGCCAGCTGTCTTCACCCGCGCAAAAGCGGGTCATGAGTGCTGTGAGGGCTGCCATGGATTTCGGCTTTTCTTGGCCGAGGTGGCGGGCGAGCCATTCGTCATGGATGCTGTGTTTGAGGCTGCTGGGGC
Source organism: Aegilops tauschii subsp. strangulata (assembly GCF_002575655.3). Taxonomy (NCBI): domain Eukaryota; kingdom Viridiplantae; phylum Streptophyta; class Magnoliopsida; order Poales; family Poaceae; genus Aegilops; species Aegilops tauschii. The sequence continues at coordinate 70,788,508 of NC_053039.3, read as the reverse complement.
TTCGGCATCCGGACAGTCAACGATCTGGTTCTTTTTGGTTAGGAACCTAGTCCAGAATTTTCTGGCTGATTCTCCGGGTTGTTGGACTATATGACTTAAGTCATCGGCATCTGGTGGCTGGACATAAGTACCTTGGAAGTTGTCAAGAAAAGCTTGTTCCAAGTCCTCCCAGCTGCCGATGGAATTTTCAGGCAGGCTATTTAACCAGTGTCTAGCTGGCCCTTCTAATTTTAGTGGGAGGTATTTGATGGCGTGGAGTCATCTCCGCGAGCCATATGGATGTGGAGAATAAAATCTTCGATCCACACTGCGGGATCGGTTGTTCCGTCGTACGATTCAATGTTGACGGGCTTGAACCCCTCGGGGAATTCGTGATCCAGTACTTCGTCTGTGAAGCAGAGGGGGTGTGCGGTGCCTCTATATCGGGCCACGTCACGGCGCACCTCCGATGAAGTCCGTCTGCGGTTATCGGCCCGGGTGTGAGTAGGTTTCTCACGTCCGAATAGGTAGTCGTCATCCCGAGTAGGGAAGCGTCCTCGCGATCCGTAGATTGATCTGGTGTGTCCTGCTCTATTGTCCAGGTCCTGTCGAAGGTCGTATGTATGGTCCCGAGTTGTTCTGTCTCTGTTTTTACGAGGCGGTGGGGCGGGCTGTTGTTCGGCCTGAGTTGCCATTTTATCCCGACCACGAGGTGCTCGGTCTACCGCACTATCCCGACCACGTGGTGGTCGTTCTGCATTGCGCGAGGGGGGTACGGGATCTGGTGCCTCCTCATCAAACCGAGGTAGCAGTCTGCGCTTTGGGTAACTCTTGGCTGGGCGCTTGAGGCCGTATTCTTCGGCTGCCAGGACATCGGTCCATCTGTCAGTGAGTAGGTCTTGATCGGCTTGGAGCTGCTGCTCATTTTTCTTCAGGCTTCTAGCAGTAGCTATTAGCTGGCGCTTGAAGCGCTCCTGCTCGAGGGGCGCCTCAGGCACGATGAAATCCTCGCTGCCGAGGCTCTCCTCATCCTCGGAGACTAGACGATAACTATCGTCATTCGGGTCATTGGGCATGGCCTGTTTATCAGGGTTAACTTGCCCGTTGTCTTGTTTCTCCTGTTCGGATGCTGCTCCAACAGGGTCTTCATAGTTTTCGGCGTCGCCCGGAGTACTATTTTCTCCGGTGCCAGTGTTGCCATCTTTTGAGCGACGAGGCTTAGAACGGCGTTTAGGGCGCCGGCGCTTGGGCTGTGTCTCAGAAGGTTTATTCGCAACTGGATCTTCTTTGTCATCGTCGCTAGCTTTTTTAGGCGTGCCGACCATGTACACATCGTACAAAGAGGTGGCCGTCCAACATCCAGTAAAGGGCGGGTCTTGGCCTTGCTCCTTGTCGGCATCGTCATCCAGACCGTCGATGTCTTCGGAGCCATAATCAAGCACGTCGATTAAGTCATCGATAGTGGCTATGAAGTGGGTGGCGGGTGGGAAGAAAAATTCTCCATCGTCAGCCTCTAGCTCGAACCAAACATAGTTTGGCTGTGAGTCCTTCTCCAAGGACAAATTCTTTAAAGAGTTTAGCACATCACCCAAAGGTGAGTGCTGGAAGATGTCTGCGGCGCTGTATTCAAAAATCGATAACCGATCCAGCTCGGTGTCCGCAGGCGTACATGGTCCAAAACTTATAGCCGGAGACGAGTCCAGAGTTCCGTTGACACAAATATTGCAGGATGTCGAGTCAGTGTGTGGCTCCAACGCCGCGGACTCTGTGGCCTCGGATGGCACGATCGGCTCCGGTTCTGAGGCCGTTGCAGCAACAGGAACCATCTCCTGGATGTGATCCGATGACAGATTTAAGTCATGTTCATTGGAGCGAGGGGGAGCGATCGTCGCGGTCAGGAATCCGTTGAAGATCAGGTCTCCGCGGACGTCCCGACATAGTTCAAGCTTCCGAATCTGACCTGATGGCCAGGGGCACAGCTATCGATCTGCTCCAGATGGCCAAGCGAGTTGGCCCGCAGTATGAAGCCGATGAACACAAAGATCTGTCCGGGGAGGAAGGTCTCTCCTCGGACGCCGTCACTATCGACGATTGAAGGGGCCATCGAACCTTTTGTCGACGACATAGTGGAACTCTCAATGAAAGCACCAATGTCAGTGTCAAAACCCGCGGATCTCGGGTAGGGGGTCCCGAACTGTGCGCCTAGGATCGATGGTAACAGGAGACGGGGGACACGATGTTTACCCAGGTTCAGGCCCTCTCTATGGAGGTAATACCCTACTTCCTGCTTGATTAATCTTGACGAATGTGAGTATTACAAGAGTTGATCTACCACGAGATCGTAATGGCTAAACCCTAGAAGTCTAGCATGTATGACTATGGTAATGAATATATCCTATCCGGACTACGCCCTCAGGTTTATATAGACACCGAAGGGATCTAGGGTTACATAGAGTCGGTTACATAAGAAGGAATCTTCATAGTTGGTCGCCAAGCTTGCCTTCCACGCCAAGGAGAGTCCAATCCGGATACGGGCACGGTCTTCGGCCTTCATGTCTTCACAGCCCATCAGTCCGGCCCATGGATAACAGGCCGGACGCCCGAGGACCCCTTAGTCCAGGACTCCCTCACCCACTATATTTCAAAACATGGCCTCCTCGCCCGAAATCGCTCGCGCCCACTATTTGGGGGAAGCAAAGTTACTCTACTATCCCCGACCCTCAGTACACAGACCCAAGCCGAGAAGCCTAAAGGCAGGGGTAGAACTGTAACTCCCCCCACATTTCAGACAAATGCGTCCGTAAGACGTGGTCTCCCCTCCCAATTCCCCATTCATACCTCGTGGGCGCCAAATCACCTTTCTCCCCGGAAGCTCCTTTCTCCCGAGCCGCGAAACCTCAGCCCCTCCTCCATGGCGCCCCCACCGCACCAAATTCACAGCCGCCCTCCTCTCTAATGCCGGAGACGCTGCCCATTTGCCGTCGTGCACTGGGCCGTGTGCCTCTTACTTTGTGCTGCCGGAGCAGCCTCGACATCAGCCGCGTGAACTGTACCAGAGCCGATTCTCCCCCGCCGTTGTTCACGGCGCCGGAGCGGCTCCAACTTTGGACCCATCCAGAGCCCTGACGCTGCTTCCCCGTAGCCGTCGACATCGCGACATCTCTGCTTCCCTGCCGCCGATAGCCACCACAACCGCGCCGGCCTCATCGACTAGGCAGCTGGAGCTGCCTACTTCACCAGGCCACCAGATAGGTTGCACCCTCATCTCAAATCACTTTATTTAGGCGTTAGTTGTCTGAATTTTCATTCTGGGGAAATCAATTCCCAATGGGAAGCAGCACCCCTCGAGTCGGCGGAGCTCCTAGGCTGCCAGTTGGCTGGTGTCTAACGTAAGGGTGCGGGGGCGCAAGTCCACCGCGGAAGCAGCGCTTAGATGGCTATCTTAGAGTTGCGTGGGTTGAAGGTACTGCCGCCACCGGATCTGGATGATGACTAGTCTTTGTGGATTGGCCCGGGGGCGGCACAACCACAGCAGTGCGGTGGGGCGGGGAGCGAGGTTTTGGTCGGGGCCACGGACGGCGGAGGCAGGCTGCTCTGCCGGTGGTCACTGGCTCTTCGGGGAAGATTCCGAACAGTGTCAGCCGGGAGGCACAAGACGGCCATCAAGCCATCCGGTGTAGATCGGACAGTACCAAAATAAAATAAAATCGTGTGACCCCAATTTAGTCTTCAGTCAACAGATGTGTGACCACTCTCGTACCTTGCTGTTGATCTCTTAGGGTATTTCTTCAGATTAGAGAGATGTGTCGTTCTTAACATTATGCGTTTTCTGCATTGATGACCCACAAGTATAGGGGTTCTATCGTAGTCCTTTCGATAAGTAAGAGTGTCGAACCCAACGAGGAGCAGAAGGAAATGATAAGCGGTTTTCTGCAAGGTACTCTCTGCAAGTACTGAAATAAGTGGTAACAGATAGTTTTGTGGTAGAATAATTTGTAACGAGCAACAAGTAACAAAAGTAAATAAAGTGCAGCAAGGTGGCCCAATCCTTTTTGTAGCAAAGGACAAGCATGGACAAACACTTATATAGAGAAAAGTGCTCCCGAGGACACATGGGAATTATCGTCAAGCTAGTTTTCATCAGATTCATATGATTCACGTTCGGTACTTTGATAATTTGATATGTGGGTGGACCGGTGCTTGGGTGCTGTTCTTACTTGAACAAGCATCCCACTTATGATTAACCTCGATTGCAAGCATCCACAACTACAACAAATGTATTAAGGTAAACCTAACCATAGCATGAAACATATGGATCCAAATCAGCCCCTTACGAAGCAACACATAAACTAGGGTTTAAGCTTCTGTCACTCTAGCAACCCATCATCTACTTATTACTTCCCAATGCCTTCCTCTAGGCCCAAATAATGGTGAAGTGTTATGTAGTCGACGTTCATATAACACCACTAGAGGATAGACAACATACATCTCATCAAAATATCGAACGAATACCAAATTCACATGACTACTAATAGCAAGACTTCTCCCATGTCCTCAGGAACAAACGTAACTACTCACAAAACATATTCATGTTCATAATCAGAGGGGTATTAATATGCATAAAGGATCTGAACATATGATCTTCCACCAAATAAACCAACTAGCATCAACTACAAGGAGTAATCAACACTACTAGCAACCTACTAGTACCAATCCCGGACTTGGAGACAAGAATTGGATACAAGAGATGAACTAGGGTTTTGAGAGGAGATGGTGCTGGTGAAGATGTTGATGGAGATTGCCCTCTCCCGATGAGAGGAGCGTTGGTGATGATGATGGCGATGATTTCCCCCTCCCGGAGGGAAGTGTCCCCGGCAGAACAGCTCTGCCGGAGCCCTAGATTGGTTCCGCCAAGGTTCCGCCTCGTGGCGGCGGAGTCTCGTCCCGAAAGGTTGCTTATGATTTTTCCCTGGATGAAAGACTTCATATAGCAGAAGACGGCACCCGGAGAGCCAACAGGGGGCCCACGAGGCAGGGGGCGCGCCCTGGGGGGTAGGGCGCGCCCCCACCCTCGTGGGCAGGTGGTGGCCCCCCTGACATATTTCTTCCGTTCAGTATTTTTTATTATTTCCAAAAATGACTTTCGTGGAGTTTCAGGACTTTTGGAGTTGTGCAGAATAGGTCTCTAATATTTGCTATTCCAGCCCAGAATTCCAGCTGCCGGCATTCTCCCTCCTTATGTAAACCTTGTAAAATAAGAGAGAATAGGCATAAGTATTGTGACATAATGTGTAATAACAGCCCATAATGCAATAAATATTGATATAAAAGCATGATGCAAAATGGACGTATCAACTCCCCCAAGCTTAGACCTCGCCTGTCCTCAAGCGAAAGCCAATAACGATAAATATGTCCACATGTTTAGAGGTAGAGGTGTCGATAAAATAAAATACGGACATGAGGGCATCATGATTATTCTCATAACAGCAACGTAAATGGATATTGTCATATGATTTCTTATGATCAAGTAATAATCTATTCACAATGCCAAGTATGAATCAGAAACTTTATTGAGAACTAACAAACTATAATCTCAGTCATTGAAGCAATTGCAATTTATTGTAACATCAGAAAGAGTCTATGTCAGAGCTTTCTAGCAAGTCCACATACTCAACTATCATTTAGTCTTTCATAATTGCTAACACTCACGCAATACTTGTGGTTACGGAGTTTTAATCGGACACAGAGAAAGATAGGGGCTTATAGTTTCGCCTCCCAACCTTTTACCTCAAGGGAAATGTCAACAATAATAATTCATGCTAACCCATATCCAATTAGATATATCTATGAGGATCTTTCCAACACCCTGTGCTTGCCAAAGGATAAAATGTAAAAAGGAAAGGTGAAGATCACCCTGACTCTTGCATAAGGAAGAAGATAATAATAAAAGATAGGCCCTTCGAAGAGGGAAGCAGAGGTTGCCATGCGCTTTCAGGGTTGGATGCACAAAATCTTAATGCGAAAGAACATCACTTTATATTGCCACTTGTGATATGAACCTTTATTATGCAGTCCGTCGCTTTTATTTCTTCTACATCACAAGATCGTATAAAGCTTATTTCCTCCACACCAATCAACCATACATATTTAGAGAGCAATTTTTATTGCTTGCACCGATGACAACTTACTTGAAGGATCTTACTCAATCCATAGGTAGGTATGGTGGACTCTCATGGAAAAACTGGTTTAAGGGTATTTGGAAGCACAAGTAGTATCTCTACTTGGTGCAAAGAATTTGGCTAGCATGAGGGGGAAAGGCAAGCTCAACATGTTGGATGATCCATGACAATATACTTTATCTCAGATATAAGAAAACATAACCCATTACGTTGTCTTCCTTGTCCAACATCAACTCTTTAGCATGTCATATTTTAATGAGTGCTCCCAATCATAAAAGATGTCCAAGATAGTATATCTATATGTGAAACCTCTCTTTGTTTATTACTTCCTATTAATTTCAACGATGACCAAAGCTATGTTTGTCAACTCTCAACAATTTTTAATCATCATACTCTTTCTATGTGAAGTCATTACTCTCGATAAGATCAATATGATCTCTTTGTTCCTTTTTATTCTTTTATTTTATTCACTCAAGATCATGGCAAAATAATTAAGCCCTTGACTCAACACTAATCTTTATTATAACCCACGGACACGATTACATAGAGAGATCATAAAGCAAAACTCAAAACTAGATTATGCCATAAACTTTATTCTACTAGATCAAGATACTACTAATAGGATCGAACTAAGAAAACGGTAAAGATAAGACTGTGATGGTGATACGATACCGAGGCATCTCCCCCAAGCTTGGCAGTTGCCAAGGGGAGTGCCCATACCCATGTGATTATATCTCCTTTGTTGGTGAAGAAGGTGGAGTTGTTGATGATGGGTAGTCGCACATCGAGCGTAAGAGGTCCTCCAGCTTGCGGATAATGCCCTTGAGTGCAACAATATGCTCCTTCAACAAAATATTTTCACGTGTGAGATACTTGTTCTGTATACGAGCTAACTCAATCATCTTGAAAGCTTCGATCTCAGTTGGGGTAAGAAGGTTGTGATCAAGTTGAAGGATGTCTTCTGTTGCCGGAACTTGGTCCTCCGTGGCCTTCTTGATCCCTTCATCCTTGTTGATCTCCATGGGTTCTTCCCTCTTAAGCTCTATCTTCATTAGCCAAGCATCGTTGTCACCATTGTTGGAGGAGGGGGATGACATGATGCCTGGCCTTGACAACCCTGACAGAAAACAGCTCGAAACAAGAACAGAGGACAATTGCGTGATACAGGAGTCAAAACCTTCGGGGGATTATATAATGAATTTTTACCGACCAAAATATGTATTGTGCAAGAAAACGGAGTCCGGAGAGCACACGAGGTGCCCACAAGGTAGGGGGCGCGCCCAGTAGGGTAGGGCGCGCCCTCCACCCTCGTGGAGGCCACGTGTCCTTCCCGGACTGCTTCTTATTTTTCTATTTTTCTACATATTCCAAAACGGAGAAATATTGCCATAAAAACTGTTTTGGAGTCGGTTTACTTACCGTACCACATACCTATTCCTTTTCGGAGTCTGAAACGTTCCGGAAATTGTCCCTTATGTATTCCTCCGGGGTTACGGTTTCAATAACATTGGTTTCAACATTTATAGGATTACCTAAGATATAATGTTTAATTCTTTGACCGTTCACCACCTTCGGATTTGTGCCTTCGAAGTTGTTGATTTTTATGGCACCGGAACGATAGACCTCCTCGATAACGTAAGGACCTTCCCATTTAGAGAGAAGTTTTCCTACAAAATATCTTAAACGAGAGTTGTATAGCAATACATAGTCACCTACATTAAACTCACGCTTTTGTATCCTTTTGTCATGCCATCTTTTAAATTTTTCTTTAAACAACTTGGCATTTTCATAGGCTTGGGTTCTCCATTCATCAAGTGAGCTAATATCAAATAACCTCTTCTCACCGGCAAGTTTGAAATCATTGTTGAGCTCTTTGATAGCCCAATATGCCTTATGTTCTAATTCAAGAGGTAAGTGACATGCTTTTCCATAAACCACTTTATACGGAGACATACCCATAGGATTTTTATATGCAGTTCTGTAGGCCCATAATGCATCATCAAGTTTCTTGGACCAATTCTTTCTAGATCTATTGACAGTCTTTTGCAAAATTAATTTGAGCTCTCTATTACTCAATTCTACTTGGCCACTAGACTGTGGGTGATAAGGAGATGCAATTCTATGATTAACATCATACTTAACAAGCATTTTACGGAAATCACCATGAATAAAGTGTGAACCACCATCAGTCATTAAATATCTAGGGACTCCAAACCTCGGGGAAATAACTTCTTTAAGCATTTTAATAGAAGTGTTATGATCAGCACTGCTAGTTGGAATAGCTTCTACCCACTTAGTAACGTAATCAACAGCAACTAAAATATGTGTGTAACCATTAGAGGCAGGAAAAGGTCCCATATAATCAAAGCCCCAAACATCAAATGGTTCAATAACGAGTGAATAATTCATAGGCATTTCTTGACGTCTACTAATATTACCAATTCTTTGGCATTCATCACAAGATAAGACAAACTTACGGGCATCCTTGAAGAGAGTAGGCCAATAAAAACCAGATTGCAATACCTTATGTGCAGTTCTATCTCCGGCGTGGTGTCCTCCATAAGCCTCGGAGTGACACTTGCATAGGATCTGTTCCTGTTCATGCTCAGGTACACAACGTCTAATAACACCATCCACTCCTTCTTTATAAAGATGTGGGTCATCCCAAAAGTAATGTCTCAAATCATATATTTTTTTCTTTTGCTGGTATGTGAAACTAGGTGGTATAAATTTAGCCACGATATAATTAGCATAATTAGCATACCACGTAGTACTGTGAGAGGCATTTATAACATTCAATTGCTCATCAGGAAAGCTATCATCAATAGGTAGTGGGTCATCAAGAACATTTTCTAACCTAGACAAGTTGTCTGCAACGGGGTTCTCAGCTCCCTTTCTATCAACAATATGCTAATCAAATTCTTGTAGCAGGAGAACCCATCTAATAAGTCTAGGTTTAGCATCTTTCTTTTCCATGAGATATTTAATAGCAGCATGATCCGTGTGAATAGTTAATTTAGAATCAACAATATAAGGTCTGAACTTATCACAAGCAATACAAGTGCTAAGAATTCTTTTTCAGTAGTAGCATAATTTCTTTGAGCATTGTCTAGAGTTTTACTAGCATATTGAATAACATTTAATTTCTTATCAACTCTTTACCCTAGAACAACACCTACAACATAATCACTAGCATCACACATAATTTCAAAGGGTAAATTCCAATCAGGTGGCTGAACAATAGGTGCAGATATCAATGCTTTCTTAAGTATTTCAAATGCTTCTAGACAATCATCATCAAAGACAAATGGTATATCTTTTTGTAATAAATTAGTTAGAGGCCGAGAAATTTTTGAGAAGTCCTTAATGAACCTCCTATAAAATCCGGCGTGACCAAGGAAACTTCTTATACCTTTGATGTCCTTGGGACATGGCATCTTTTCAATAGCATCAACCTTGGCTTTATCAACTTCAATACCTCTTTGAGAAACTTTATGCCACAAGACAATACCTTCATTAACCATAAAGTGGCACTTTACCCAATTCAAGACAAGATTAGTTTCTTCACATCTCTGCAAAACTCGATCAAGGTTGCTCAAGCAATCATCAAAAGAGGATCCATAGACGGAGAAGTCGTCCATGAAAACCTCACAAATCTTTTCACAAAAGTCAGAGAATATAGCCATCATGCATCTTTGAAAGGTAGCAGGTGCATTACATAAACCAAAAGGCATACGTCTATAAGCAAAAGTACCAAAAGGGCAAGTAAAAGTGGTCTTTGATTGATCATTGGCCGACACAGGTTTTTGAGAGAAACCAGAATAACCATCTAGAAAGCAATAATGTGTATGTTTGGATAATCTTTCTAGCATTTGATCGATAAAAGGTAAGGGGTAATGATCTTTCTTAGTAGCTTTATTTAATTTGCGGAAATCAATTACCATCCTATAACCTGTAATAATTATTTGCGGAATCAATTCATCTTTATCATTAGGTACGACAGTAATACCTCCCTTCTTAGGGACACAATGGACATGACTTACCCACTGACTATCAGCAACGGGATAAATTATACCTGCCTCAAGGAGCTTTAGTATTTCCTTTCTTACCACTTCTTTCATCTTAGGATTCAGCCTTCGTTGATGATCACGAACTGGTTTGGCATCTTCTTCCAAATTTATTTTATGTTGACATAGAGTGGGACTAATGCCCTTAAGATCATCAAGAGTATATCCAATAGCAGCACGGTGCTTCTTCAGAGTTTTCAATAGTCTCTCTTCTTCATGCTCTGAAAGGTTAGCACTAATAATAACATGATATATCTTTTTCTCATCAAGATAAGCATATTTGAGAGTATCAGGTAAAGGTTTGAGCTCAAACACGGGATCACCCTTGGGTGGAGGAGGATCCCCTAAGATTTCAACAGGCAAATTGTGCTTCAGGATAGGTTCCTGTTTAAAGAATACTTCATCTATTTCCCTTCTTTCATTCATAAACATATCATTTTCATGGTCTAGTAAATATTGTTCTAAAGGATCAGTAGGAGGTACGACAATAGAAGCAAGGCCAATAATTTCATCCTTACTAGGCAATTCTTCTTCACGGTGTTGTATACTAAATTTAGAGAAATTAAACTCATGAGACATATCACCCAAGCCAATAGTAACAACACTCTTTTCGCAGTCTATCCTAGCATTAACTGTGTTCAAGAAGGGTCTACCAAATATAATGGGACACAAGCTATCTTGTGGGCAACCAAGAACAAGAAAATCAGCAGGTTATTTAGTTTTCCCACACAAGACTTCAACATCTCCAACAATCCCAATGGGTGATATTGTATCTCTATTAGCAAGTTTGATGGTAACATCAATAACTTCTATCTCAGCAGGTGCAATTTTATGCATAATTTCTTTGTATAAGTCATGAGGTATAGCCCTAGCACTAGCACCCATATCACATAAGCCATGATAAAAATGATCTCCTATTTTAACAAAAATAACAGGCATGCCTACCACAGGTCTATGTTTATCTTTAGCACAGGGTTTAGCAATTCTAGCAGTTTCACCGCAGAAATAAATAACATGCCCATCAATATTATCGGCCAAGAGATCTTTAACAATAGCAATATTAGGTTCAATTTTAACTTGCTCAGAAGGTGTATAAGTTCTAATATTGCTTATACGAACCACAGTTGAAGCTTTAGCATGATCCTTTATCCTAACAGGGAAATGTGGTTTCTCAACATAAGAAGTAGGAACAACAGGATCATTATAAGTGATAGTCTTTTCTTCAACTTTAGTAGGTGCAGATACTTTTACTTCTATGGGAGGATGATATTTAAACCACTTCTCCTTGGGGAGATCAACATAAGTAGCAAAGGATTCACAGAAAGAAGCTACTATCTCAGAGTCAAGTCCATATTTAGTGCTAAATTTACGGAAAACATCAGTATCCATAAAAGATTTAACACAATCAAACTTAGGTGTCATACCTGACTCCTTACCTTCGTCGAGATCCCAATCTTCAGAGTTGCGTTTAATTCTATCCAATAAATTCCATTTGAATTCAATAGTCTTCATCATAAAAGAGCCAGCACAAGAAGTATCGAGCATGGATTGATTATTACGAGAAAGCCGAACATAAAAACTTTGAAGAATTATTTCTCTTGAGAGCTCATGATTGGGGCATGAATATAACATTGATTTAAGCCTCCCCCAAGCTTGAGCGATGCTTTCTCCTTCGCGAGGCCAAAAATTATATATATAATTGCGATCACGATGAACAAGATGCATAGGATAAATTTTTTGATGAAATTCCAATTTCAATCGTTTATAGTTCCATGATCCCGTATCATCACATAGCCTATACCATGTCGATGCATCTCCCTTCAAAGATAAAGGGAAGACCTTCTTCTTAATAACATCACCGGGTATACCTGCAAGCTTAAATAATCCACAAACTTCATCCACATAGATTAGGTGCTCATCAGGATGCTTTGTTTCATCTCCTGCAAAAGGATTAGCTAGCAGTTTTTCTAACATACCCGAAGGAACTTCAAAGGGAACATTTTCATTTTCAGTAGGTTCAGTAGGTTGAGGAGCAACTCTTTGCTCTACTGGTCGGGGTGAAGATACCCCGAACAAGCCCCTCAGAGGATTACTTTCCATAGTAACAAGTGACAGTAAATTTCAGCACACTATATAAATTTTTCCTTACCAAATTCCACCTACCAAAGGCGCTTCACTCCCCGGCAACGGTGCCAGAAAAGAGTCTTGATGACCCACAAGTATAGGGGATCTATCGTAGTCCTTTCGATAAGTAAGAGTGTCGAACCCAACGAGGAGCAGAAGGAAATGATAAGCGGTTTTCAGCAAGGTACTCTCTGCAAGTACTGAAATAAGTGGTAACAGATAGTTTTGTGATAGAATAATTTGTAACGAGCAACAAGTAACAAAAGTAAATAAAGTGCAGCAAGGTGGCCCAATCCTTTTTGTAGCAAAGGACAAGCCTGGACAAACTCTTATATAGAGAAAAGCGCTCCCGAGGACACATGGGAATTATCGTCAAGCTAGTTTTCATCACGTTCATATGATTCACGTTCGGTACTTTGCTTATTTGATATGTGGGTGGACCGGTGCTTGGGCGCTGTTCTTACTTGAACAAGCATCCCACTTATGATTAACCTCTATTGCAAGCATCCGCAACTACAACAAAAGTATTAAGGTAAACCTAACCATAGCATGAAACATATGGATCCAAATCAGCCCCTTACGAAGCAACGCATAAACTAGGGTTTAAGCTTCTGTCACTCTAGCAACCCATCATATACTTATTACTTCCCAATGCCTTCCTCTAGGCCCAAATAATGGTGAAGTGTTATGTAGTTGATGTTCACATAACACCACTAGAGGATAGACAACATACATCTCATCAAAATATCGAACGAATACCAAATTCACATGACTACTAATAGCAAGACTTCTCCCATGTCCTCAGGAACAAACGTAACTACTCACAAAGCATATTCATGTTCATAATCAGATGGGTATTAATATGCATAAAGGATCTGAACATATGATCTTCCACCAAATAAACCAACTAGCATCAACTACATGGAGTAATCAACACTACTAGCAACCTACTAGTACCAATCCCGGACTTGGAGACAAGAATTGGATACAAGAGATGAACTAGGGTTTTGAGAGGAGATGGTGCTGGTGAAGATGTTGATGGAGATTGCCCTCTCCCGATGAGAGGAGCGTTGGTGATGACGATGGCGATGATTTTCCCCCTCCCGGAGGGAAGTGTCCCCGGCAGAACAGCTCTGCCAGAGCCCTAGATTGGTTCCGCCAAGGTTCCGCCTCGTGGCGGCGGAGTCTCGTCCCGAAAGGTTGCTTATGATTTCCCCTGGACAAAAGACTTCATATAGCAGAAGATGGCCACCGGAGAGCCAATAGGGGGCCCACGAGGCAGGGGCGCACCCTGGGGGTAGGGCGCGCCCCCCACCCTCGTGGGCAGGTGGTGGCCCCCCTGACGTATTTCTTCCGTTCAATATTTTTTATTATTTCCAAAAATGACTTTCGTGGAGTTTTAGGACTTTTGGAGTTGTGCAAAATAGGTCTCTAATATTTGCTCCTTTTCCAGCCCAGAATTCCAGCTGCCGGCATTCTCCCTCCTTATGTAAACCTTGTAAAATAAGAGAGAATAGGCATAAGTATTGTGACATAATGTGTAATAACAGCCCATAATGCAATAAATATTGATATAAAAGCATGATGCAAAATGGACGTATCATGCATCTTCAGCCACACCGTCTTCCGACTCACCGCAACTGCTCCAACAAGGGAAGCATACACCAGAAGGGAGCTATTGTCCCCACTCAACAGTTCCCTGCATCGAATGCGCGTGCCCGACATGGACAGCCACAACAATTGCAGGGCCAGATAGGTTGTACCCTCATCTTACTTGTGTGCAACATTTATGGCTTTGTTATTCATCTAAGCATGGAAAATAGATTATCACATTTCACTGTATATTCATGCTGATCTCTTACGGGTCTTGTTCAGGAGTTAACACTGTTCCATAGTTCAGCTAAGAGACTTGTTCTTTAGGTAACGCTGTTCCATAGTTATCATCCATCAGCCAATGCTATCCCATAGGCTGGTGATTATAGTATTATACCACTTCTAGTATAACCTATGTTGTTCCTTAATACTTTTGTGTGCCATCTAGTTAATCTCGAGTACAAACAATACATATTCTGTATCTTTCATCTGTGTTCTCCCTTTAGTTTTTGAGACCTGTTGCTGCTAGTTAACCCCAGTCCTACTATTTATGTCATCTCCTAGAGGCACTCATTACATAAATCTAACTACTAGTTGTCTTCCATGCATGTCAGATATAATTGCACACACTGATTTATCCGCAAGAACCTCACAGAGCAATGTAACGGCCAACAAACTTGACGTCAATGATACCCAATATGATGGAACATGTAAACGCAGTTCTTCACAAGACTGTTGGGGAACGTAGCAATAATTCAAAATTTTCTACGCATCACCAAGATCAATCTATGGAGTCATCTAGCAACGAGAGAGAGGAGTGCATCCACATACCCTTGTAGATCGCGAGCGGAAGCGTTCAAGAGAACGGCGTTGATGGAGTCGTACTCGTCGTGATCCAAATCACCGATGATCCTAGCGCCGAACGGACGGCACCTCCGTGTTCAACACACTTACGGAGCAGCGACGTCTCCTCCTTCTTGATCCAGCAAGGGGGGAGAAGAGGTTGATGGAGATCCAGCAGCACGACGGCGTGGTGGTGGAAGTAGTGGGATTCCAACAGGGCTTCGCCAAGCGCTGCGGGAGGAGGGAGATGTGTCACGGGAGGGAGAGGGAGGCGCTAGGGCTTAGATATTGTTGCCCTCCCTCCGCCCCACTATATATAGGGCCAAGGGAGAGGGGGGCGCAGCCTTGGCCCTTCCTCCAAGGAAGGGTGCGGCCAGGGAGGAGTCCATCCTCCCCAAGGCACCTCGGAGGTGCCTTCCCCCTTTAGGACTCTCCCTTATCTCTTGGCGCATGGGCCTCTTGGGGCTGGTGCCCTTGGCCCATATAGGCCAAGGTGCACACCCCTACAGCCCATGTGGCCCCCCAGGGCTGGTGGACCCCCGGACCCCTTTCGTCACTGCCGGTACAATATCGATAATGCGCGAAACTTTTCCGGCGACCAAAATAAGACTTCCCATATATAAATCTTTACCTCCGGACCATTCCGGAACTCCTCGTGACGTCCGGGATCTCATCCGGGACTCCGAACAACTTTCGGGTTACCGCATACTAATATCTCTACAACCCTAGCGTCACCGAACCTTAAGTGTGTAGACCCTACGGGTTCGGGAGACACGCAGACATGACCGAGACGACTCTCCGGTCAATAACCAACAGCGGGATCTGGATACCCATGTTGGCTCCCACATGATCCTCGATGATCTCATCGGATGAACCAGGATGTCAAGGATTCAATCAATCCCATATACAATTCCCTTTGTCAATCGGTATGTTACTTGCCCGAGATTCGATCGTCGGTATCCCGATACCTTGTTCAATCTCGTTACCGGCAAGTCTCTTTACTCGTTCCGTAACACATCATCCCGTGATCAACTCCTTGGTCACATTGTGCACATTATGATGATGTCCTACCGAGTGGGCCCATAGATACCTCTCCGTTTACACGGAGAGACAAATCCCAGTCTCGATTCGTGCCAACCCAACAGACACTTTCGGAGATACCTGTAGTGCACCTTTATAGCCACCCAGTTACGTTGTGACGTTTGGTACACCCAAAGCATTCCTACGGTATCCGGGAGTTGCACAATCTCATGGTCTAAGGAAATGATACTTGACATTAGAAAAGCTCTTAGCAAACGAACTACACGATCTTGTGCTAGGCTTAGGATTGGGTCTTGTCCATCACATCATTCTCCTAATGATGTGATCCCGTTATCAACGATATCCAATGTCCATGGTCAGGAAACCGTAACCATCTATTGATCAACGAGCTAGTCAACTAGAGGCTTACTAGGGACATGGTGTTGTCTATGTATCCACACATGTATCTGAGTTTCCTATCAATACAATTTTAGCATGGATAATAAACGATTATCATGAACAAGGAAATATAATAATAACCAATTTATTATTGCCTCTAGGGCATATTTCCAACAAAGACCTGCAGAAAGATGATGAATCCTATTCACCCCATAAGGCCCTTGCTCTAACTTGGCCCTTGATATGGGTACACCATGCATATAATGTCCTGGATTGCATATACTCTCTTGCAATGCCTTGTGCTTAGCCTGCTGATCATGCACGTAAATATGGCATGCCTTCCTATTTTTCAGTACCTATTCCATTCATGATAACATGTCTTCAAATTCAAGTACTGTCATTCTACTCTATCGCAATGCCATCTGCTTAGTTTGGACATCATGCTTCTCAATATCTTAGGCATTGTTATTCATCAGTATGTACTTCATCTGTCTACCATACCATGTTTTTTCTACATTGAAGTGCTGTTCTAGTGGTCTCTTGCAATGCCATCTTAGTTTCCCAATCATACACGCATATGTTGCCTTAGTGTTTTTCTGTATGTATTCCGCTAGCATACAGTTTTACATTCAAGTAGTGTTTTTTTACACTGTTGTCCCGTCGTATCCCTAGCTCTTACATCATACTCCCTCCGTCCGGATTACATGTCGCAGAAATGGATAAAACTGGATGTATCTAGAACTGAAATACGCCTAGACCCATCCATTTATTTCCTGATGGAGGGAATACATGTCAATATGTCATGCCTTTCTATTTTTCAGTACCTATTCCATCTTTGTTGTAGCATATTTTATAATTGAAGCACCATTCTTCTATATAAGCCATGCAAGGGGAAGACGTCTATGTTAGAATCTGTAGGGTTACAAACCAGGTCTTTGCAAAAGATCCAAACGCCAAGAGATAATAAACCAACTCCAGTTTTCATAGATACTGCTCCAGCACAGAAAAACCCAACTCCCACTGATAATAAGCAGATTCCAATGGCCAAAGAACTAGTCCGCTCCAGTCCAGCAAAAATATGTCAACTCCATTCTAAGAAGCATGTGCGTATCCTCGCATCATGAAATTTTATAGCATTCTGATCATATTTTATACATGTTTCTTACACATCTCTCTTTTAGAAAATAAGGTTAAACGATAGAAGACTTCCTCCATTGGGATCGTATTCGAGGAAAATATCTTGCGGGAATTCTCTGTGCTCCAATGCTGGTGTAAGTACATATTGTATATCACTATATTTTTACATCAGCATGTATTTTGTTAATCTGCGTGAATCCAACCTTTATCTGATCTAAAATTAGTTGTAGCAAAATGTTAAAGGCGCCAATGTTGATTTTTGTAAGGAAAACTGCCTGTTAGTTTTGCATACTGAGCTGCATGAGTGTACTATCTCATATCATGCACATTACTAAATTGTAGTGCTGCTCTGGTTGCCCATTCATTCATTTTGTCAATGTTGCTTTCGTATTACCTTACCTGGCTGATGATAGCTGTGCCATATTGTGTTAATTTGGTGTAGGCTAGTTGCCCAAACGTTCGTTGTGTCAATGTTGCTTTCCTATTATCTGACCTGGCCAATGATAGCAATGCTAGTGTGTTAATTTGGTGTAGGCTGCTGAAGATACGAAGACAGACTCTGAAAACAGCAAGGCAACCCCATTGTTTCTTTCCAATAAATCTAGGCCAGGTAATATGGCAATAACTCATGATTAATCTGTTCGGTTCCCCTCCTAATTTATGTTATGATGCAGTGGTCGAGACACTCTCCACTATCAATAATACAAGCCTGCCAAAATCTCCATCTGAATCTGTTCAGTTTCCTCTATCTCCAATGCAACGGAAAATATGTATGTTTGTGAACCAATTAATGGCTAAAGCAATGATGGAAATAGTGGAGGAATCAGAGGTGCACATTCGTGCGCAACAACAACAGATCAATGTTTTCAGAGACAGTGTAGCAAAGCAGCAAGAACTTGCCCACATGCTTATGGGCATCATCCGCGCTGAGGTTGCAGATTGTGACGTTGTAGATCGTTAGGTTCTATTCATTTATTTGCACTGGCATCAATATTTGATTGCCCAGTGGATGTAATTTCCTGTAATATATGCTGGATGTGCAACTTTTTTCCCTGTATGCCGTTGAGGGAGTCCTGGACTAAGGGGTCCTCGGGCGTCCGGCCTGTTATCCATGGGCCGGACTGATGGGCTGTGAAGATATGAAGACCGAAGACTGCACTGTGTCCAGATTGGACTCTCCTTGGTGTGGAAGGCAAGCTTGGCGACCAATTATGAAGATTCCTTCTTATGTAACCGACTCCATGTAAACCCTAGATCCCCCCGGTGTCTATATAAACTGGAGGGGTTAGTCCGGAAAGGAGATACATTCATTACCATGTACACATAGGCTAGGCTTTTAGGGTTTAGCCATTACGATCTCGTGGTAGATCAACTCTTGTAATACTCATATTCATCAAGATCAATCAAGCAGGAAGGAGGGTATTACCTCCATAGAGAGGGCCCGAACCTGGGTAAACATCGTGTCCCCCGCCTCCTGTTACCATCGATCCTAGACGCATAGTTTGGGACCCCCTACCCAAGATCCGCCGGTTTTGACACCGACATTGGTGCTTTCATTGAGAGTTCCACAGTGCCGTCGCCAAGAGGGTTGATGGCTCGCCTTGTTCTCAAGGATAATATCATCTCCGGCGGAACCCTGGCCCCAGGCCAAACCCTCCGGCTGGGCGGCTTCGTCATGACCGCCGGATCAGCCCTTAAGCCGACAATGGCCTCGCAAGTCATCGAAAATCGCCTCCGTGTTGATCCTGAAAACTCCGCCCGGATGGATCCAACGGAGTTATGGTCGTTGAACGAACTCCTGGATTGCATGGCCGCCTTGGGGGTCGCTACAGACTACGATCGGGTCGGGCTTAAACCCGACCAGAGAGAAATTAAAACTCCGCCGATCATCCACCAGATCGCGGTAGTCGAGGAGCGGAGCAACTCTTCTACTATATTGGAGACGAACTATGTCCGGATCTCCGATATCGAAGGGCCGGACATTCTCCGGCCGAAAGGCAGGCCCCGTCCTCCGAACATGGAGTTGGACGATGAGCCTAAAAAATCAGTCTATATCCCGGAACCCGAACTGCCAGGGCCGGTAGATCTTCAAACTCCGGATCCAAAATCAGGTCAGGGTTTGGATTTCGTTCCACCCACCCACCTGGACACAGAGGCTCTCATGAGCATAAAACAACAGCCTCAAGAAAAGGTCCACCACTTCTGGGCCAGATTCCTCCTTGTCAAGGACAAGGTAAAAGATTGCCATGACGAGGATGCAATATCAGCGTTCTGCAAAAATTGCGCGGACGAAGGAATCCTCAACGCCATCAATCGCCGCCGCATACTGAAATTTGCTTACTTAGAAATCATCGTACAAAAATACTGTGCGATGGAAATCGCCTGGGAAACTCGGGTAACTCACTGGGATCCACCAGCCCCAACCCAACTCCCCTACAGGCGAAAAGGGCGTACCCTCGTGGCACGCTTAGTCCCAGAGTCAAAAAACACAAAGCCGCCATATGGCACGGCATCATTCTGGAAGGGTGGCTCGATGGCCCATGCAAAATACATGCAACAACAGATACCGTGGCAACCCACAACCTCAGAGCATGTTGGATACTCCGACAGGTAGCCAAGAGCGGCGAGGACATCCTTATAAAGGACGCCCTGGAACAATACCCCCCAGAAGATGACGACCCAAGAGTACTGATAGTCTTTGAGACATTCGCTTCAAATAACAAGCGCAAAAGGGCACTTCGCGAGCTCAACGAAGTTTGCTAAATTGCTGTAATAAACCCATGGAACGACACGACTATAACATTCAACGCCGGTGACGAACCAAAGTACAGAACAATACGAGCACCAGCCGCATTAGTCCTCAGCCCCATCGTGGATGGGTTTCGACTCACCAAGGTCCTCATGGACGGTGGCAGCGGACTAAATCTCATTTATGAGGACACACTCCATAAAATGGAAATAGACAGGAGCCGCATCAAACAAAGTAACACAACCTTCCGGGGAATTGTTCCTAGTCGGGAGGCACGGTGCGCGGGCAAAATCACACTTGACGTGGTATTCGGCACGCCGGAGAATTATCGGTCTGAGGAAATAACCTTCCAAGTGGCCCCTTTCAGTAGCGGATATCACGCCTTATTGGGGCGGGATGCTTTCAGACGCTTCCAAGCTATACCTCAATACGGATATATGAAGCTCAAAATGCCCGGACCAAACGGTATAATCACTCTCGCCAGTGATCCGGACATAGCACTGCGCGCTGAAAACAAAACCGCATCCCTGGCCCTGGAAGCGCTATCCAAAGCCCTCGCGACCGAAGAATTAACTGCACTACGCTCCACAGTGGACATGGACGCTGTGATCCTCGACAAACGCCCCAAATCGACCACATTCAAACCAGCAGAAGAAATAGTCAAATTCCAGGTCCACCCAACGGACCCCAAGAAGACAGCTTCTATCGGAGCTCAACTAACACCAATAGTTGACGCCGCACTGCGTGAGTTCCTGCACGAAAACTGGGACATATTCGCCTGGCACCCTTCAGATATGCCAGGGATCCCACGCAAGTTGGCCGAACATAGCCTCAACGTATTAAAAGGATTTAAACCAGTCAAGCAAACACTGCGACGCTTTTCCGAACCCAAGCGACAAGCCATGGGGGAGGAGCTGGCCAAGCTCATCGAGGCCGGATTCATTAGAGAAATCAAGCATCGGGACTGGCTGGCAAACCTGGTGATGGTACCAAAGAAAGATAAATCCTAGCGCCTCTGTGTCGATTTCAAGGATCTTAACAAGGCTTGCCCTAAGGATCCTTTTCCCCTTCCCCGCATTGATCAAATCATTGACGCCACCGTAGGACACGACTCGCTGTGCTTCCTCGATGCATATTCTGGATACCATCAAATCAAAAGAAGGAATCCGATCAAGCTGCAACAACATTTATTACCCCGTACGGGCCATTCTGCTTCAACACCATGCCCTTTGGGCTCAAGAACGCCGACGCCACCTACCAGCGCATGATCCAAACATGCCTTGAGAAACAGATCGGCAAGACGGTAGAAGCTTACGTTGATGACGTCGTCATTAAGACTAGGCACGTCGAAACACTAATAGACGACTTACGTCTCACGTTTGACAACCTCCGGGCATATGACATTAAGCTCAACCCGGAGAAGTGTGTCTTCGGCGTCCCCGCTGGAAAACTGCTGGGCTTCATAGTTTCCAATAGAGGAATCGAAGCAAATCTGGCTAAACTCCGGGCTCTGTCACAGTTAGCTACACCAACAGACCTCAAACAGGTCCAAAAACTGGCAGGATGCGTGGCAGCACTAAGCCGCTTTATCTCCAGACTAGGAGAAAAGGCACTCCCGCTCTATCGCCTCTTACGGCGCACTGATACCTTCGAATGGACAGACACGGCGACTGCCGGACTGGAGGAAATAAAGACCCTCCTAGCAAGCGATCCAATCCTGGCTGCACCAAACGGAGGCAAACCCATGTTGCTATACATATCGGCAACACATCAAGTGGTGAGCGCCGTGCTCGTCGTCGAACGAGAACAGGACGGACACAAATTTCCGCTCCAAAAGCTGGTATACTATGTATCCACCGTCCTCACACCATGCAAATCCCGGTACCCTCACTATCAAAAGATAGCATATGTAGTCTTCATGGCATATCGAAAATTGCAACACTACTTTCAGGAGTGCTCAATCACGGTGGCCTCCGAAGTGCCCCTCAATGATATAATCAACAACCGGGATGCAACGGGCCGGATTGCCAAATGGGCCATTGAGCTCCTGCCATTCGACATCACATACAAACCACATCGAGCCATCAAATCCCAGGTACTGGCTGACTTCGTCGCCGAATGGACAGACGCCGAACTCCCTAAAGAGTACGGTGCATATTCCAACTGGGTGATGCATTTTGACGGCTCCAAAATGTTGGCAGGGCTCGGGGCGGGCGTCGTATTAATGTCCCCCACAGGAGATATCGTCCAGTACGTACTCCAAATATTATACATAGACTCCAACAACGTAGCTGAATACGAGGCCTTGCTACATGGCCTTCGGATGGCCGTATCAATGGGCATACAATGCCTGGAGGTGCGCGGGGACTCAAACTTCGCAATATCCCAAATTAATGGAGACTTTGATGCCAAAGATCCAAAGATGGCAGCTTATCGCAATGCCGTCTTAGAGATGTCGGCTCGATTTGAGCGACTCGAATTTCATCACGTCGCCCGCGAAAGTAATCAGGCGGCAGGCGTCCTTGCTCGCATCGGCGCTAAGCGCGACCTCGTCCCACCTAACATCTTCCCCGAAAGGCTCTTTAAGCCATCCGTAGTGTCGCAAGGGGGAGACAGCAACGACAGTCCCGTTCCAAACACAAACACAGATAGCGAACACGCCGATATCATCGGAGGCTCAGTCACCAAAATAACACCATGGCCACCTCATCATGGCAGTAATTGCCCCATGGGCCGAACCATTCTTGGCCTACCTTAATAGGAAGGAGCTCCCAGAAGATCAGAACGAGGCCCGCCGCATCGTCCGGCGTTCGAAGGCCTATAAAGTTCAGGAGGGAGAGCTCTACAAGAACAGCACCACCGGAGTCCTTCAAAGGTGTATCTCCGAGGAGGAGGGGTGGCAACTCTTGGCAGAAATTCACGCCGGTCTCGGTGGGCACCACGCCGCAGCCCGGGCACTTGTCAGCAAGGCCTTCCGACATGATTTTATTGGCCTACGGCCCGGGCAGATGCATAGGACCTCGTCCAGCGCTGCGTTGGATGCCAACTCTTCGCCAACCAAAGCCATATGCCCCCAACCGCCCTACAAACAATCCCAATTACATGGCCCTTTGCGGTCTGGGGCTTGGACATGGTTGGACCCCTTAAGGGGGGAAGCCATAAGAAAAAATATTTGCTGGTCATGGTGGACAAATTCACCAAGTGGATAGAGGCTAGGCGAGTCAAAACGGCCGAGTCGGGACTAGTGATCGCATTTATATCTGATGTGGTGCACCATTATGGTGTGCCGCACAGCATCATCACTGATAACGGTTCCAATTTCACAGCTGATGAGGTGAAAACCTGGTGTGCTAATCTAGGCATTAATCTCGATTACGCCTCTGTCTACCACCCGCAAACAAACGGTCCAGTCGAACGAGCTAACGGTCTTATTATGAGCGGCATCAAACCCAGGCTAGTGCGGTCTTTGAAAGAATCAGACAAACACTGGGTCGAGGAGCTTGACTCCGTACTCTGGGGGCTGCGGACCACGCCCAACCGTACTACCGGATCACACCTTTCTTCATGCTATACGGCGCAGAGGCTGTATTGCCCTGCGATATTATACATGACTAACCTCGAGTGCGTATGCACGAAGAGAAAGAGGCCGAGTTGGATCGGCAGGACAACCTAGACACCCTGGAGGAGGAGCGCGACGTCGCCAAAGCCCGTTCCGCATTTTATCAGCAGCAGGCTCGAAGATATCAAAGCAGAGAAGTACGGGCCAAGACTTACAATGTTGGCGAACTCGTTCTACGCTTACCGGAGAAGAAAAAGGACAAACTCAAGCCCAAATGGGAGGGTCCCTTCATAATTGAAGAAATTCTTACCGGAGGAGCGTACCGTCTTCGTAACGCATCAAACAATCGCCTAGAGCCGAACCCCTGGAAAGCGGCCAGACTCCGAAGGTTCTATGCCTAGCGCCGAACTCTTTGTTAGTCTCCTTCTCCCCTATAGTTTCCATTCATTTTTCTCCATCTTACACAATTCTTCTTTTCGCCTTAAAGCTCTCATTCGGCTCGACCGAACACTGCTGACGTGCACATTCTTACATATGTACGCCCATCATACCTAGGGGCTTCTTTAACAGAAGCTTGTTAATACTATTTTTTCGAGCTCATCATACATATGCGTTCTTCCCGTATGTCTTTTCTTCACCATTATATGCATCAATATGACTTCAGTTTTTGCCAAGCTGGGTTGCCTGGCTCCTGTGCTTACCCCTACGTTCCCGATTGTTCGGCTAGGTGGTAAAGGGAGCACCTCTGCGATTGTTACTACCGGGTTATCCGGATGTGTACCTCAGACTGGGTGAAGCCGAAAGCTAGCATTCTTAAGGGAATATTCGGTCGGTGGATGAAAAATACTCTTTGCACTCACTCTATTGTGAACCCCCAGAAGCTATACACACTGTGATTTTTACATCACAATTCGGACATGTCTACTAATGCATGCACACGCACGGAAAGGAACCCTTAACGGAACTATTCTGCCTGGAAGATGTTTCTTACAATCTCAATGTAATATAACATAACTAGCCGGATACAACTTGTCTGTTCAAGCAACTATGACCCCTACGCTTAGGTTTCCAAACATACCCCAGTCTATTCGGCCGCGAGGGTATTCGGAAACACTCCGCACCATCGAGTCTGGAGGTCGAAGCGAAAGGGTCTGCCATGACAAATGCGATACAATTCAGCTAGAATTACATACGGTATGGAAAGTACATAGTCATTAGGACTCAAACACTTCCTTCTCTGTACCGTCCAACAGGCGGTCTAACTTACAATCCCGTTGCGAGTATTTGGCGGCCACCTCTACTTGGTCATATACTAAACTAACGGGAATTTCTTCCCCATTGGGCCCTAGCGGTCCAACCCTGTCCATGTGATTCGGGTCCAGCTTGGTATACCGCGTTTTCACCATGGCCCAGGCTTCCCGCGCACCCTCTCAGTAGGCCGATATCTTCCATAGCCGGATACGCCGCCGAGCTCCCTTGAACAGCTCAACAAGCTCCTCCACACTTCCTGGTGGGGAGTCGGACGACCATAAGGCCTTAGCCACACTCCGCATGGCTAGCCGAGCATGCTCGTGCACCTAGGACAGCCTCTGCAGCAGATCACTCGATGATCCGGAGACCTCCTCTTCAGGACGGCCCGTCAGCACACCTGCAAACATGACTATATCAGTCCCATTTATCTCTGAGCTAATTCATAAATAGCTCGGACACATACTGAAGATACCGCCCCGCAGTTCCTTGTTCTCCTTCACGGAAGCGGCCAGCTGGGCCCGGACATCTTTCAACTCTTCACCCAATGCACTGTTGGAATCTTGCAGCTTGTTTTTCTCATCTCTGACACGGGTCAGCACACGCTCGCCTGTGGCGTGTTGCCTTTTCGCCTCTTTTTCTCCCTCTTGGGAAACCTTCAGCTTCTTTGCAAGTTGATCAGACGACCCTATTATGCAAAATCAGCAGCAACATTAGAACAGTGGGTACACAATTATTGTTCCTTGGTGGAAGGGAACAATACCCGAGGATGACTTGTTCAAGTCTCCCAGTTCGGCGGTAGCAGCTTTTACCTACGTCCGACACTGCTCCAGCTCTTGGGATAGCAGACTATTCCTCTCTGCGAGGACCTGGTTGTTCAAACAATCCTTAAATCAGTTGTGCCAACAGCTTTCAGTCTTAGGGGCTACGGGTATATGGCTATCCTTTTTTGACAAAGAAAACGTACCTGCACATCTGTCAGATATTGCCTCGTGGCTTTTCTAAGCCTGTCTCGAGCAGCTCGGATGTATGCGTCACCCGAGCTAAAGGCATTAAAGGCCTCGTCCGAGAACTTCGGGTCTCGTAAAACAGCCCTGCAGCGCTGATGATTCATGGCGCTCTCTACTTTCGAGTTGGTAACAGACATATTGTCTGAACCCTCGGCTGAGGGGCAGTCCGGCTTTGTTCCTACATCGGCCTCCATCTCCCCGACCGGGTCCACATCTTATTTTTTGGGAGCGCGGCCGGTCGGACCCCCGGACACAGTCCGGTGAACCTTTTTTCTGTAATCAAACAGGCGCATAGGTCACAGTTGGATACATCCACTGAAAAACATATTAATCCATACCTCCTCGATGAAGGCCCGGCGGTGCCTTCACCGGCCCCCCTCTTCGAAGGCCTGCTCGGTGCTGGAACCGATTTCCTCGGTATTGTCGACCGCCTCCCTTGTAGAACGCGCGACAGTGTGGTGGGTGAGGCAGAATAGGCACACACTTTCAGACAAGGTGTTTCTTGATTACTTACCTGTGAAGCAGGAAGAAGACCAGGGTAGTCGGCAATGATGGCTACCTCTGTGCCATCATAGCTCGTCTGGTAAAACACCCCCCCCCCCGCGAGCACCACAAATATATCCGGATCCTCTTCGAACCCGGGATCATGCTCCCGGTTGTGGTCCTCCAGCTGTGGGGCGGGACTATAAAATCCCTCGGTGACTTTTCGCAAGTGCTGTCATAAGCAAACGAACTAGAAATTTATCAAAGGCAACTCGAAGATGGAAGGAGTAAAAACAAAGGGGTTGGACCTTACCCAACTGGGAGGGTTATACATAGAGTACCCGTCTCTGAATTTGATGCGGAGAAATTCCTTTTCCTCCCCTTTGAACAGTTCGGCTAATATCTTAGCCAAAGCAGTGGGGGTATCCGGACCTTTCCGGCCGCAGCGAGAGGCGTCATCCTCCCCATTGTAGTGCCACATTGGAAGCCCTCTGTACTGGAGCGGCTGAACCCCTCGCGCTATGGAGATCGCCATAACCTCGATTACTGTGAGTCCGGACTGAGTGAGCTCTTTTATCTTGCTCATCAGCTGACGAACCTCCGCGCCGTCGTCCTCTTCAAGGCTCCTGGGACGCCAACTATGGCGTTTCTTTAGCGGGATGCATGCAAATTCCGGAAGACCCTTTCGAACCGGGTCAGGGAGCGCAACGTCCTCTATATAAAACCATTCGGAGGGCCATTCGTCAGGTGCCTTCCTTGGTGTGCCGGATGGGTATCCGGTATCGGCGACACGCCATACTTCGGCTCCGCCCACTTCAAATATCGACCCTTCGTGATTACGCGGGACGAGACAGAACAACTTCCTCCACAACTCGAAATGAGCCTCGAGGCCCAGGAACAGTTCGCATAAAGCGATGTAACCCGCAATGTGCAGGATGGAGGCCGGAGTGAAGTTGTGTAGCTGGAGGCCGTAGTAGTCCAGAAGCCCTCGGAGGAACGGATGGATCGGGAATCCAACGCCTCTTAGGAGGTGGGGGACAAAACACACTCGATCTCCCCCGGACGGATTGGGGAAGTCCTCTGCCTGAGTCCCACCATTGAAGGAAGCTAGCCCGCTCGAACAGGGACTAGATCCGCAGGGGGAAGGAATCCATGCGTTTGCAACCTCGCCAATTGGCTATGAGACACGGAACAGCTCTCCCACTTGCCTTTCTCTGGGCCGGGACAAGCGGAGGAGCTGGAAACACTAGCCATGCTGGAATGGTTTCTCCTAGGAAGTCTCTGGGGATTTCTTCTGTGTAGCGTTGAATGGATCTAGGATCCAATCTCTTTAAATAGATGCTCTTCCTCACGTAGATAGGGTGTTATTCGCAAAAATACCCTGACTCTCCACATTCGCTCGACACGTGGAGGACGAAGATTATTCAACGCGCAGAAGCCACGGAGGCGATATTGGATCAATGACCGAATACATTACTCGGAGATTATTGAAGGAGGAACCCGCCTTGCAATGCCGAAGATAGTATGTGTGCCGAGCACCTCGCTATTGAAGACTGGTTCGGGGGCTACTGAGGGAGTCCTAGACTAAGGGGTCCTCGGCCGTCCGCCTGTTATCCATGGGCCGGACTGATGGGCTGTGAAGATATGAAGACCGAAGACTACACTGCGTCCGGATTGGACTCTCCTTGGCGTGGAAGGCAAGCTTGGCGACCAATTATGAAGATTCCTTCTTATGTAACCGACTTGTAAACCCTAGATCCCCCCGATGTCTATGTAAACCGGAGGGGTTAGTCCGGAAAGGAGATACATTCATTACCATGTACACATAGGCTAGGCTTTTAGGGTTTAGCCATTACGATCTCGTGGTAGATCGACTCTTGTACTACTCATATTCATCAAGATCAATCAAGCAGGAAGTAGGGTATTACCTCCATAGAGAGGGCCCGAACCTGGGTAAACATCGTGTCGCCCGCCTCCTGTTACCATCGATCCTAGACGCACAGTTCGGGACCCCCTACCCGAGATCTGTCGGTTTTGACACCTACAGTCGTACCTTTGCTTGATCGGTTTTGGTCCTGTGCATAATTGCTCGTCGTAATGGGCTCAAATTATCTAATTGGGCATAAAGACATGTATGAACTTTAGTGGGCCCATTAAGTTAATGGGCCGTTACCAGGCCGAAAGTTAATGGTCGGCCCTCTTACCTCCCGGGTCGTTAACATGCCGACATCGAAGCGGGCGACAAGTGGGCCCATCTGATTTCACGGGCCGTTAACAAGCCGTTACTAAGGTCGGGCTACATATGGCCCAACTATACTGTGGGCGTTTAGCAGGACGAAAGAGACAGTGGGCTCGTACTAGACCATGAAGAGCACGGGCCGCTAAGAGGCCGAAAGTCCGGTTGTACAGTAAATGGCCCAGCTGTGTTGTGGGCCTTTAGCAGGCCGAAAGAGAAACCGGGCTGGTATTGGACCATGAAGAGCATGGGTCGTTAAAAGACCAAAACTCAGGTCTGACTACAAATGACCCAACTCATTTATGGGCCGTCAACAGGCTCAAAGACACACCGGGCCGGGAATTGGTCCGACACTTAAATGGGTCGCCAAAAGGCCAAAACTTAGGTCTGACTACAAATGGCCCAACTCATTTATGGGCCGTCAACAGGCTGAAAGACACACCGGGCCGGAAATTGCCCCAACACT
The DNA here is from genome assembly GCF_002575655.3 of Aegilops tauschii subsp. strangulata. Lineage (NCBI taxonomy): Eukaryota > Viridiplantae > Streptophyta > Magnoliopsida > Poales > Poaceae > Aegilops > Aegilops tauschii. Next base: position 70,759,416 of record NC_053039.3, on the reverse strand, counting down.
TAAATGGGTCATTAAAAGGCCGAAAGATGTACATCCTGAAAATTGGCCCTTCCCTTGAATGGGCCGTTAACAGGCCAAAAGCACATCGGGCCGATATTGAGCCCAAATATATAGCGGGCTGTTAACGGGCTCGAACTGACGATGGGCTACAATGGTGTCAAATCTTTAACGGGCCGTTGACGGGCCGAATTGGCACATCTCGTATGGGCCGTGGGCTTAAATGGACCTGACACAAGTAGGCCTTATATGGGCCGGCCTGCTAATTTTTACTGGGCTGGCCTTTTTCACCGGAATGGGCCACTGTTGGGCCGTGCCACGTGTTGACCTATCATAGGCGCCTCCTGTCCAATGAGTGGATAACATCTGTCCCAACGGTGAGCCTACACGTGTTTCCTCCAGCCAATGAGAAATTAATCGTGGAAAATCCCCATTGGTCCGGGCTGTTAACGGTTTATCGGATCCAAAACCGGACATATAGCTTAACGGCGACCCGTTATGGTGGATGCCACGTGTCGGTCACCCTTGACGAAAACACTTTCATGACGCGCCATTTATCGTCATGGAAGTGGACACTTCCGTGATGATAATTTTGATAATGTCATGGAACACTTCTACGACAGCACAGGTATGACTATCTTGATTCTGTCATAAAATCGTCATGGATGTACATGCATGACAGAAAACGTGACCTACCGTGACAAACACGTATCATCACATAAGTTTCTTTTTTTTTGTAGTGAATTACCTTAGACCATATCAAATATACAAACTTCATTCTATTTCCATCTCATGGGAATCATTTTTACATCCATCTATTATATCTCATAACCGAAATATTTAGTAATTGTTAGTTTAATCTGAACTGACCTTAGCTATTATTATGATCTGACAACTCTTCATAATGAACTCCTTGACCTTGTCATAAACTATTTGCAACAAGCCAAGCATTATAAAACATTTTTATGTTTGTCAATCTATAGATCCATCACTACACTTTAGATTTTAAGTCTTTCAGAGGGTCCATCAAGTTCTAAACTTGAATAATGTGTATGGTACTATCTCTGATTATTTGGCGTATAACCAATTCCGGAGTCAGGGCCCATCAACGCTTCTCTGTGTATTATAGGTTCATTGTTTGCTTCAACAATATTTCATCTGCATACCATGAAGGTTTGCACGAATTTTACCAACCTATATGGTTCAGCTGCAAGTTCGACTAAAGTCTCTATATCTCATGTAGAGTCTGTTGGTATCAGTCGTGGTAGGAAATTATAGAATCACTTCTAGCATTTCTTTTCTTGACCTGATCTTGAAGATTTTACAATCTTGTCGAGTTTCACTATCCTTCCCCTCGCTTTTTGCAGAAAAGATTTTCTTAAAAAATTGGCACTCTCTAACAAAACACTTTGCCTTGGCATTGTGATAGAGGAATACCAAACAATTTTGGATAACCTACAAAGTAGCACTTATTTGAATAAATTTGATGGCACTCTTCTAGTGTAAAAGCCACAGTCTCTAAAGCATCATATTAAAACCTATATTGGCGAAATATTAATACATAGCTTAATTAAATCAACTCAAAACACTCTACTCTTAGTAGTGTTTCTAGGAGGTGCAAGCTATAAGATATTTTTCATAACTCATCAGACATTCACTAAATTTGTAAGTCAAATATTCTTTTCTGCAAATCCAATTGTAGAAACATAATTTTCTTGTTACAATAATTTCTACTTCATTCTGAATATCTTTTGATTTTTTCAAAAGATCCAGATTTATGTCTCAATTAGTAAATATAAATATCTACTTGAGTGATCCTTGAAGTTAGATAAATACACTGCTTGCAACAACACTTATTGGACTACATACATCAATATGCATATTTCCAATTATTTGTTACTCGCTCTTTATGGCCTATGAGCGGTATTTTAGTTTACTTCATTACTTGGATGAAAGTTTCAAGTGCAAATGATTCGTAATCATATGACTCCAAAATCCATCACTGTGGAATTTCTCCACGCGGGTTTGTCCAATGTAACTAAATGCAGCGCCACACATATGTGGTATTATTTTATTCTTGTGACATTTAACATCAGTGTTATGGATGGTCAATTCTAATCAATATTCATAACTTACATCCTATTCACAATAGGAGTATGGCCCTTTTGTTCATTACATCGAACAACTACTTTCTCTTATGAACAACCTCCTTGCAACTTCTATGCAATGGGCTAGAGTGTACAATACTCTAAAATTAATTATAATAAATTCAGAGGTAATTTGTTGATGCAAAAGCATCACAACTTTTATTTTCAACACATATTTTAACCTCATTAATTTGTTGGTCATTAGGCCATAGTAATTCTTGCATCGATTCCCAACAACATGCAAACGAGGCAGTGTCCTTGTGATCAACTTTTAACCAATATTCTCGAAGAATTTAGTGTTTTACAATTTAATCACAATTCTCAAGAAGCACACTTTACTAGACTGACTTTCTCTACATCTTATAACTTGTAGAACATTCATACCTGAGCTAGACATTCATGTCTTCTTTTCTTTCCGCATCTAAACTTCTTATACTTTCAATATTTCTCCCACTCAATAGAAAAATCATCTAACTTATAAGAGTAGCGTGAGCCCAAAATTTCCCAAGGCACGTAAGTCTCATTACATCCTCTGGGTTTGTTATTTCTCTTTAAGTTCTCACCATCAACTCATGACTGACGTACTTTCAGATTTTACGCATTTCAGTCTTAAACATAGTTGAACGCTTCACTAGAACTTGCAAAAAAAACCTTCTTTAGATATCACATATCTTTCAGCCTTTGTTTGTTTCAGAAAACAATTTTCAGTTCCAAGAATATCACATAGCTATCCCAAACATTTTGAAGTTCGGTTTTCTCAGAAGCAAGCAGACCGTAATGCAATTATAGCTTTTGGATCTACTTGAGTCTCATCATCCATAGCATTAGTAAGAGAACATTGTAAGCATGCAGTAGGACAAAATCCTTCTTGGCACTCTTAGAGGACGATCCTCTCAATCATAAATATTCAACCAGATAAATAACAACTAATAATTTTAGCAGCAAAGGTGGAGCCGCGAGCGATAATTCTACAACTACAATGCAAACTGCACATAGACATTGTTCATAATTAATTTGCACTAGTGATTAAACTTAGTTAATACATAATTGTGCTCCCACTCAAATCATTGTCTCTCATAATTGATAGTGAGTGATTCAAGACCCTAATCTAGTTCTCAACCATTGATGTGGACATCACTGATGACGAGAATTTTGACCGATGTGCAAAATCATTGCCGATCATATCCCCATATGACTCTTGTTCATCTTTCGATGCTTCGTGCTCCGTGCTCAGAACGATTCTACTAGGACTTCAAGATAACCGAGTGCTATATGCGTACATGGTCTGACCATCTCCGTCTTACACCCCTCATCTCGTTTGTACTCATGTGGACATGACGTACCCTGAGATGCTAGAATGTCGTAGACGGTTGCAACACCGGGAAGAGAACCTTTTAATCTTGATTTTACATGTGAGATATCACCCTAATAATTGACTACTACACAGTCAAAGGGTGCAAACAACAAAGGGATAAACATCTCAGGCAATTCATAAAGCATATTATGGTATAGCCCTGGGCGCCGGGAATCCTCTTTGACTATCTTCAATCTTTTGTTGAAGCATCGTGACTGCCAATATTTCGTTGCCGTGGCAACCATTTCAAAAACGTTGTCGTGGAGGAATATCAGAAAATGCTGTCGTGGCACTAAATTCAGAAATTCTGTTGTGGCATGAAATTACAGTTCCTCGTCCCGTGCCTAGTACACCTTCTCCACGTTGGGGTCCTCCATGTATGTTTGTCATCGTCACCTATAACATGTAGGCTAACTCTAAGATATTCAAATTAACGTGGCAATCTTGTGGATCATTGCTACTTGTGAACTGCGTTGGGATTTCCTCGAAGAGGAGGGGATGATACAGTACAGTAGAGATAAGTATTTCCCTTAGTTAAGAACCAAGGTTATCAATCCAGTAGGAGAACCAAGCAACACCTCATTACCAGCACCCGCACACTTCTACTTGTGGGCTGATGTCTACTATGCAACTTTATTCTTGTAGACTCGTGTAGGGCCTCCAAGCGTAGAGTTTTGTAGGCCAGTAGCAATCTTCCCTGAAGTGGATGACCTAAGGTTTATCAATCCGTGGGAGGCGTAGGATGAAGATGGTCTCTCTCAAACAACCCTGCAACCAAATAACAAAGAGTCTCTTGTGTCCCCAACACACCAAATACAATGGTAAATTGTATAGGTGCAATAGTTCGGCGAAGAGATGGTGGTACAAGTGTAATATGGATAGTACATATTGATTTTTGTAATAGGAACAATAAAAACAGCAAGGTAGCAAGAAACAAAAGTGAGCACAAACGGTATTGCAATGCTTGAAAATGAGGCCTAGGGTCTGTACTTTCGCTAGTGCAATCTCTCAATAGTGGTAATATAATTGGATCATATAACTATCCCTCAACATGCGATGAATAATCACTTCAAAGTTCCTATCTAGCAGAGAACATAAGAAGAAATTGTTTGTAGGGTACGAAACCACCTCAAAGCTATTCTTTCCAATCAAGCTATCGTAGAGTTCGTACTAAAATAACACCAAGCTATTCTTTTCGGTCAACCTAACCAAGAGTTCGTACTAAAATAACACCATATGATACACATCAACCAACTCTAATGTCACCTAGATACTCCAATGTCACCGCGAGTATTCGTGAGTTAATTATATGATATGCATCAAACAATTTCAGATTCATAATACTAAATCCAACACAAAGAACCTCCAAGAGTGACCCCAAGATTTCTACCGGAGAAACAAAGACAAGAAGATGCATCAACCCCTATGCATAGATTACCCCAATGCCACCTTGGCAATCCGGGAGTTGAGTGCCAAAACACATATCAAGTGAATCAATATGATACCCCATTGTCACGATGGGTATTCATAGCAAGACATACATCAAGTGTTCTCAAATCCATAGAAGTATTCAATCCGATAAAATGAAATCTCAAAGGGAAAACTCAATTCACAACATGATAGAGAGGGGAAATAACCATATGATCTGACTATATTAACAAAGCCCGCGATACATCAAGATCGTGACATCTCAAGAACACGAGAGAGAGAGAGAGAGATTAAACACATAGCTACAGGTACAAACCCTCAGCCCCGAGGGTGGAATGAAGGAAATATGCCCTAGAGGCAATAATAAAGTTGTTATTTTATATTTCCTTATATCATGATAAATGTTTTTTATTCATGCTAGAGTTATATTAACCAGAAACTTGATACATGTGTGGATACATAGACAAAACACCGTTTCTCTAGTAAGCCTCTAATAGACTAGCTCATTAATCAAAGATGGTTAAGTTTCATAAACCATAGACATGTGTTGCATTTGATGAACGGGATCACACCATTAGTAGAATGATGTGATGGACAAGACCCATCCGTTAGCATAGCATATTGATCGTTCAGTTTTATTGCTATTACTTTCCTCATGTCAAATACATATTCCTTCGACTATGAGATTATGCAACTCGCGCATACCGAAGGAATGCCTTATGTGCTATCAAACATCACAACATAACTGGGTGATTATAAAGATGCTCTACAGGTATCTCCGAAGGTGTTTGGTGGGTTGGCATAGACCGAGATTAGGATTTGTCACTCCGAGTATCGGAGAGGTATCTTTGGGCCCTCTCGGTAATACACACCATAAGAAGCCTTGCAAGCAAAGTGACTAATGAGTTAGTTGCAGGATGATGTATTATGGAACGAGTAAAGAGACTTGCTGGTAACGAGATTGAACTAGGTATGAAGATACTGACGATCGAATCTCGGGCAAGTAACGCACCGATGGACAAAGGTAATTACGTATGTTGTCATAATGGTTCAACCGATAAAGATATTCGTAGAATATGTAGGAACAAATATGGGCATCTAGGTTCTGCTATTGGTTATTAACCGGAGAGGTGTCTCGGTCATGTCTACATAGTTCTCAAACCCGTAGGGTCCGTACGCTTAACGTTCGATGATGATATAGTATTATATGAGTTATGAGATTTGGGGACCGAATGTTGTTTGGAGTCCTAGATGAGATCACGGACATGACGAGGAGTCTCGAAATGGTCGAGAGGTAAAGATTGATATATAGGACGATGATATTCGGACACCGGAAGTGTTCCGGAGGGTACCGGGCACATATAGGGTCATCGGAAGGGGTTCCGGGCACCCCCGGCAAAGATATGGGCTTAATGGGCCAAGGAAGGGATAGACCAGCCCACAAGGGGCTGGTGTGCCCCTCCACCAGGCCAGCCAGCCCTAGGGAAAGGAAAGGGGGAAGGGCAAGTCACTCCTTCCTTCCCCTCCTCAAGGGAGAAAGGAAAGGGGGGCGCCACCTTCCCCTTCCTTCCCTTGGCGCCTATACAAGGAAGGGGGGGGGGCGAACCAGGGAGGAGCCCAAGTGGGATTCGGCCCCACTTGGGGCGCCCCTTGGCCTCTCCCCTCTCCCTCCCACCTATATATATACATGAGGAGGGGGCGCCTAGCACATAGAACATCAATTGTTAGCCGTGTGCGGCGCCCCCTCCACAGTTTACACCCTCGGTCATATTCTCGCGGTGCTTAGGCGAAGCCCTGCGCGGATCACATCACCATCATCGTCACCACGCTGTCGTGCTGACGGAACTCATCTACTACCTCGACACCTTGCTGGATCAAGAAGGCGAGGGGCGTCACCGAGCTGAACGTGTGCAGAACTCGAAGGCGTCGTACGATCGGTACTCGATCGATGGAGCGCGAAGAAAGTTCGACTACATCAACCGCGTTGTGAAACGTTTCCACTTACGGTCTACAAGGGTACATAGACACACTCTCCCCCTCGTTGCTATGCATTTCCATGGATAGATCATTGCGTGTGCGTAATGTTTTTGTTTTCCATGCAACGTTTCCCAACAGTGGCATCAGAGCCAGGTCTATGCATAGATGATATGCACGAGTAGAACACAAAGAGTTGTGGGCGGTGATAGTCATACTGCTTACCACCAACGTCTTATTTTGATTCGGCGGTATTGTGGGATGAAGCGGCCCGGACCAACCTTACGTGTCCACGCACATGAGACCGGTTCCACCGACAGACATGCAACTAGTTTTGCATAAAGGTGGCTGGCGGGTGTCTGTTTCTCCTACTTAAGTTGAATCGAATTTGACTACGGCCGGTCCTTGAAGAAGGTTAAAACAGCAAACTTGACGAAACACCGTGGTGGTTTTGATGCGCAGGTAAGAACGTTTCTTGCTAGAAGCCCGTAGGAGGCATGTAAAACTTGCAACAACAGAGTAGAGGACGTCTAACTTGTTTTTGCAGGGCATGTTGTGATGTGATATGGTCAAGACATGATGTGATAAACGTTATTGTATGAGACGATCATGTTTTGTAAGATATCTGACAACCGGCAAGAGCCTTATGGTTGTCTCGTTATTGTATGAAATGCAAACGCCATTTAATTGCTTTACTTTATCACTATGCGTTAGCGATAGTTGTAGAAGAAATAGTTGGCGAGATGACCATGACGCAATGATGGAGATCAAGGTGTCGAGCCGGTGACGATGGAGATCATGACGATACTTTGGAGATGGAGATCAAAAGCACAAGATGATGATGGCCATATCATGTCACATATTTTGATTGCATGTGATGTTTATCTTTATGCATCTTATATTGCTTAGTACGGCGGTAGCATTATAAGATGATCCCTTAACTAAATTTCAAGGTATAAGTGTTCTCCCTGAGTATGCACCATTGCGACAGTTCGTCGTGTTGAGACGCCACGTGATGATCGGGTGTGATAGACTCTATGTTCACATACAACGGGTGCAAGATAGTTTTGCACATGCGGAATACTCTGGTTAAACTTGACGAGCCTAGGATGTACAGACATGGCCCTGGAACACTGGAGACTGAAAGGTCAAACGTGAATCATATAGTAGACATGATCAACATAGAGATGTTCACCATTGATGACTACTCCATCTCACATGATGATCTGATAGATGACTTGAGGGATGTCTATCTAAGTGGGAGTTCTTAAGTAATTTGATTAATTGAACTTAATCTATCATGAACTTAGTCCTGATAGTATTTGCAAATTGTGTCATAGATCAATAGCTCGCGATGTAGCTCCCCGTTTATTTTTATATGTTCCTAGAGAAAAATAAGTTGAAGGATGATAGTAGCAATGATCCAGACTTGGTCCGTGATCTGAGGATTTTCCTCATTGCTGCACAGAAGAGTTATGTCCTTGATGCACCGCTAGGTGACAGACCTATTATAGGAGCAGACGCATACATTATGAACGTTTGACAAGCGATATGATGACTACTTGATAGTTTAGTGCGTCATGCTTTACGGATTAGAACCGGGACTTCAAAAACGTTTTGAACGCCATGGAACATATGAGATGTTCCAAGAGTTGAAATTGGTATTTCAGACTCATGCCCATGTTGAGAGGTATGAGACCTCTGACAAGTACTTTGCCTACAAAATGGAGGAGAATAGCTCAGCCGGTGAGCATGTGCTCAGAATGTCTGGGTACTACAATCGCTTGAATCAAGTGGGAGTTAATCTTCCAAATAAGATAGTGATTGACAGAGTTCTCTAGTCACTATCACCAAGCTACTAGAACTTCGTGATGAACTATAATATGCAAGGGATGACGAAAAAGATTCCCGAGCTCTTCGCAATGCAGAAATCAGCGAAGGTAGAAATCAAGAAAGAGCTTCAAGTGTTGACGGTTAACAAGTGTAACAACCCAATTTTCAATTTGGATGTTAATCATTAGGTCATCATATGCATTCATGCTCTTTGCATTTTTATTTGTTTTATTTGGACATTTTGATCCTAAAGACCTTAAGCAACTCAAGGACCATTTGAGAGAGTTGGAGGTTTTCATAAAAATCCATTTTTGAATTTTTCAAAATTGATAAATTCGATCAAAGTGATTTTTATTTGAAATTATTTTTCTGATTATTTCGAAAATAAATAAAATAATGAGATAAGATAATATGACTTCTTCAAACAGAGGAAATAATGGAAATTTTATTTTCAATAAAAATATTAGTTTTATTCGAATTTTATTTGAGATTTTATTCGAGTAAATTAGGGAAAATTGCATTTTTTCCTTGAAAAATGTTCATGCTGTCCTAAATATTAGTAGAGGACCGTGAAAATTGTTTTTGGGATTTTAGGATTTTTATTTATTTTATTTTGGATTTTTTCGTACGGGCGAAATTATTTTAAAAAAATCTCTTCGAATGACTGGGCCGAAGCCTAGCCGGCCCAGCCTCGCCAACCACCTCTCCCGCCCCGACTCCGGCTCGCGCTCGGCCACCGCCGCTGTGACCAGGGGGACTCCTCTCGGCGTGCCGTGTGTTGGGGAACGTAGTAATTTCAAAAAAATTCCTACGCACACGCAAGATCATGGTGATGCATAGCAATGAGAGGGGAGAGTGTTGTCCACGTACCCTCGTAGACCGAAAGCGTAAGCGTTAACACAACGCGGTTGATGTAGTCGTACGTCTTCACGATCCGACCGATCAAGTACCGAACGCACGGCACCTCCGAGTTCAGCACACGTTCAGCTTGATGACGTCCCTCGAACTCCGATCCAGCCGAGTGTTGAGGGAGAGTTTCGTCAGCACGACGGCGTGGTGACGATGATGATGTTCTACCGACGCAGGGCTTCGCCTAAGCACCGCTACGATATTATCGAGGTGTAATATGGTGGAGGGGGGCACCGCACACGGCTAAAAGATCGTAGATCAATTGTGTGTGTAGAGAGGTGCCCCCTGCCCCCGTATAGAAAGGAGCAAGGGGGAGGCCGCCGGCCAAGGAGGAGAGGCGCGCCTAGGAGGAGTCCTACTCCTACCGGGAGTAGGACTCCCCCCTTTCCATGTTGGAATAGGAGAGGAAGGGGGAAGAGGTGGAGGGGAGGAAGGAAGGGGGGGCGCCGCCCCCCTCTCCTTGTCCTATTCGGACTGGGGGGAAGGGGGCGCGGCCCTGCCCTGGCCTCCTCTCCTCTCTTCCACCTAGGACCAATAAGGCCCATTAAGTTACCGGGGGGTTCCGGTAACCTCCCGGTACTCCGGAAAAATCCCGATTTCACCCGGAACACTTCCCATGTCCAAACATAGGCTTCCAATATATCAATCTTTATGTCTCGACCATTTCGAGACTCCTCGTCATGTCCGTGATCACATCCGGGACTCCGAACAACCTTCGGTACATCAAAACATATAAACTCATAATATAGCTGTCATCGTAACGTTAAGCGTGCGGACCCTACGGGTTCGAGAACTATGTAGACATGACCGAGACACCTCTCCGGTCAATAACCAATAGCGGAACCTGGATGCTCATATTGGTTCCCACATATTCTACGAAGATCTTTATCAGTCAGACCGCATAACAACATACGTTGTTCCCTTTGTCATCGGTATGTTACTTGCCCGAGATTCGATCGTCGGTATCTCGATACCTAGTTCAATCTCGTTACCGGCAAGTCTCTTTACTCGTTCCGTAATACATCATCCCGCAACTAACTCATTAGTCACAATGCTTGCAAGGCTTATAGTGATGTGTATTACTGAGTGGGCCCAGACATACCTCTCCGATAATCGGAGTGACAAATCCTAATCTCAAAATACGCCAACCCAACAAGTACCTTTGGAGACACCTGTAGAGCACCTTTATAATCACCTAGTTACGTTGTGACGTTTGGTAGCACACAAAGTGTTCCTCCGGTAAACGGGAGTTGCATAATCTCATAGTCATAGGAACATGTATAAGTCATGAAGAAAGCAATAGCAACATACTAAACGATCGAGTGCTAAGCTAACGGAATGGGTCAAGTCAATCACATCATTCTCCTAATGATGTGATCCCGTTAATCAAATGACAACTCATGTCTATGGCTAGGAAACACAACCATCTTTGATCAACGAGCTAGTCAAGTAGAGGCATACTAGTGATACTCTGTTTATCTATGTATTCACACATGTATTATGTTTCCGGTTAATACAATTCTAGCATGAATAATAAACATTTATCATGATATAAGGAAATAAATAATAACTTTATTATTGCCTCTAGGGCATATTTCCTTCAGTCTCCCACTTGCACTAGAGTCAATAATCTAGTTCACATCGCCATGTGATTTAACGTCAATAGTTCACATCACCATGTGATTAACACCCATAGTTCACATCGTCATGTGACCAACACCCAAAGGGTTTACTAGAGTCAGTAATCTAGTTCACATCGCTATGTGATTAACACCCAAAGAGTACTACGGTGTGATCATGTTTTGCTTGTGAGATAATTTTAGTCAACGGGTCTGTCACATTCAGATCCGTAAGTATTTTGCAAATTTCTATGTCTACAATGCTCTGCACGGAGCTTCTCTAGCTAATTGCTCCCACTTTCAATATGTATCTAGACCGAGACTTAGAGTCATCTAGATAGTGTCAAAGCTTGCATCGACGTAACCCTTTACGATGAACCTTTTGTCACTTCCATAATCGAGAAACATATCCTTATTCCACTAAGGATAATTTTGACCGCTGTCCAGTGATCTACTCCTAGATCACTATTGTACTCCCTTGCCAAAATCAGTGTAGGGTATACAATAGATCTGGTACACAACATGGCATACTTTATAGAACCTATGGCCGAGGCATAGGGAATGACTTTCATTCTTTTTCTATCTTCTGCCGTGGTCGGGCTTTGAGTCTTACTCAATTTCACACCATGTAACACATGCAAGAAACTCTTTCTTTGACTGTTCCTTTTTGAACCACTTCAAAATCTTGTTAAGGTATGTACTCATTGAAAAAACTTATCAAGCGTCCTGATCTATCTCTATAGATCTTGATGCTCAATATGTAAGCAGCTTCACCGAGGTCTTTCTTTGAAAAACTCCTTTCAAACACTCCTTTATGCTTTGCAGAATAATTCTACATTATTTCCGATCAACAATATGTCATTCACATATACTTATCAGAAATGTTGTAGTGCTCCCACTCACTTTCTTGTAAATACAGGCTTCACTGCAAGTCTGTATAAAACTATTTCCTTTGATCAACTTATCAAAGTGTATATTCCAACTCCGAGATACTTGCACCAGTCCATAGATGGATCGCTGGAGCTTGCATATTTTGTTAGCACCTTTAGGATTGACAAAACCTTCTGGTTGCATCATATACAATTCTTCTTTAATAAATCCATTAAGGAATGCGGTTTTGTTTATCCATTTGCCAGATTTCATAAAATGCGGCAATTGCTAACATGATTCGGACAGACTTAAGCATAGATACGAGTGAGAAACTCTCATCGTTGTCAACACCTTAAACTTGTCGAAAACCTTTTGCGACAATTCTAGCTTTGTAGATAGTAACACTACTATCAGCGTCCGTCTTCCTCTTGAAGATCCATTTAATCTCAATGGCTCGCCGATCATTGGGAAAGTCAATCAAAGTCCATACTTTGTTCTCATACATGGATCTCATCTCAGATTTCATGGCCTCAAGCCATTTTGCGGAATTTGGGCTCACCATCGCTTCTTCATAGTTCGTAGGTTCGTCATGGTTTAGTAACATAACCTCCAGAACAGGATTACCGTACCACTCTGGTGCGGATCTTAATCTGGTTGATCTACGAGGTTCAGTAATAACTTGATCTGAAGTTTCATGATCATTGTCATTAACTTCCCCACTAATTGGCGTAGGTGTCACAGAAACTGGTTTCTGTGATGATCTACTTTCCAATAAGGGAGCAGGTACAGCTACCTCATCAAGTTCTACTTTCCTCCCACTCACTTCTTTTGAGAGAAACTCCTTCTCTAGAAAGGATCCATACTTAGCAACGAATGTCTTGCCTTCGGATCTGTGATAGAAGGTGTACCCAACTGTCTCCTTTGGGTATCCTATGAAGAGACATTTCTCCGATTTGGGTTTGAGCTTATCAGGATGAGACTTTTTCACATAAGCATTGCAACCCCAAACTTTAAGAAATGACAACTTTGGTTTCTTGCCAAACCACAGTTCATAAGATGTCGTCTCAGCGGATTTAGATGGTACCCTGTTTAACGTGAATGTAGCTGTCTCTAATGCATAATCCCAAAACTGTAGTGGTAAATCAGTAAGAAACATCATAGATTGCACTATATCCAATAAAGTACGGTTATGACGTTCGGACACACCCTTAAGCTGTGGTGTTCCAGGTGGCACGAATTTGTGAAACTATTCCACATTGTTTTAATTGAAGACCAAACTCGTAACTCAAATATTTGTCTCCGCGATCAGATCGTAGAAACCTTATTTTCTTGTCACGATGATTTTCCACTTCACTCTGAAATTCTTTGAGCTTTTCAAATGTTTCAGACTTATGTTTCATCAAGTAGATATACCCATATCTGCTCAAATCATCTGTGAAGGTCAGAAAATAACGATACCCGCCGCGAGCCTCAACACTAATCAGATCGCATACATTAGTATGTATTATTTCCAAATAAGTCAGTTGTTCACTCCATTGTTCCGGAGAACGGAGTCTTAGTCATCTTGCCCATAAGGCATGGTTCGCAAGAATCAAGTGATTCATAATCAAGTGATTCTGAAAGCCCAACAGGATGGAGTTTCTTCATGCGCTTTACACCAATATGACCTAAACGGCAGTGCCACAAATAAGTTGCACTATCATTATTAACTTTGCATCTTTTGGCTTCAATATTATGAATATGTGTATCACTATGATCGAGATCCAACGAACCATTTTCATTGGGTGTGTAACCATATAAGGTTTTATTCATGTAAACAGAACAACAATTATTCTCTAACTTAAATGAATAACCGTATTGCAATAAACATGATCAAATCATATTCAAGCTTAACGCAAACACCAAATAACACTTATTTAGGTTCAACACTAATCCCGAAAGTATAGGGAGTGTGCGATGATGATCATATCAATCTTGGAACCACTTCCAATACACATCGTCACTTCATCCTTAACTAGTTTCTGTTCATTATGCAACTCCCGTTTCGAGTTACTACTCTTTAGCAACTGAGCCAGTATCAAATACCGAGGGGTTGCTATAAACACTAGTAAAGTACACATCAATAACATGTATATCCAATATACCTTTGTTCATTTTGCCATCCTTCTTATCCACCAAATACTTGGGGTAGTTCCGCTTCCAGTGACCAGTCCCTTTGCAGTAGAAGTACTTAGTCTCAGGCTTAGGACAGAACTTAGGCCTCTTCACTTGAGCAACAACTTGCTTGCCGTTCTTCTTGAAGTTCCCCTTCTTCCCTTTGCCCTTTTCTTGAAACTAGTGGTCTCGTCAACCATCAACACTTGATGTTTTTCTTGATTTCTACCTTCGTCGATTTCAGCATCACGAAGAGCTCGGGAATTACTTTCGTCATCCCTTGCATACTATAGTTCATCACGAAGTTCTACTAACTTGGTGATGGTGACTAGAGAATTCTGTCAATCACTATTTTATCTGGAAGATTAACTCCCACTTGATTCAAGCGATTGTAGTACCCAGACAATCTGAGCACATGCTCACTGCTTGAGCTATTCTCCTCCATCTTTTAGCTATAGAACTTGTTGGAGACTTCATATCTCTCAACTCGGGTATTTGCTTGAAATATTAACTTCAACTCCTGGAACATCTCATATGGTCCATGACGTTCAAAACGTCTTTGAAGTCCCGATTCTAAGCCGTTAAGCATGGTGCACTAAACTATCAAGTAGTCATCATATTGAGCTAGCCAAACGTTCATAACGTCTGCATCCGCTCCTGCAATAGGTCTGTCACCTAGCGGTGCATCAAGGACATAATTTTTCTGTGCAGCAATGAGGATAATCCTCAGATCACGGATCCAATCCGCATCTTTGCTACTAACATCTTTCAACATAATTTTTCTCTAGGAACATATCAAAAATAAATACAGGGAAGCAACAACGTGAGCTATTGATCTACAACATAATTTGCAAAATACTATCAGGACTAAGTTCATGATAAGTTTAAGTTCAATTAATCATATTACTTAAGAACTACCACTTAGATAGACATCCCTCTAATCCTCTAAGTGATCACGTGATCCATATCAACTAAACCATGTCCGATCATCACGTGAGATGGAGTAGTTTCAACAGTGAACATCACTATGTTGATCATATCTACTATATGATTCACGCTCGACCTTTCGGTCTCCGTGTTCCGAGGCCATATCTGCATATGCTAGGCTCGTCAAGTTTAACGTGAGTATTCCGCATGTGCAACTGTTTTGCACCCATTGTATTTGAACGTAGAACCTATCACACCCGATCATCACGTGGTGTCTCAGCACAAAGAACTTTCGCAATGGTGCATACTCAGGGAGAACACTTTTATCTTGAAATTTTAGTGAGAGATCATCTTATAATGCTACCGTCAATCAAAGCCAGATAAGATGCATAAAAGATTAACATCACATGCAATCAATATAAGTGATATGATATGGCCATCATCATCTTGTGCTTGTGATCTCCATCTCCGAAGCACCGTCATGATCACCATCGTCACCGGCGCGACACCTTGATCTCCATCGTAGCATCGTTGTCGTCTCGCCAACTATTGCTTTTACGACTATCGTACCGCTTAGTGATAAAGTAAAACAATTACATGGCGATTGCATTTCATACAATAAAGCGACAACCATATGGCTCCTGCCAGTTGCCGATAACTCGGTTACAAAACATGATCATCTCATACAATAAAATATAGCATCATGTCTTGACCATATCACATCACAACATGCCCTGCAAAAACAAGTTAGACGTCCTCTACTTTGTTGTTGCAAGTTTTACGTGGCTGCTCCGGGCTTAGCAAGAACCGTTCTTACCTACGCATCAAAAACACAACGATAGTTTGTCAAGTTGGTGCTGTTTTAACCTTCGCAAGGACCGGGCGTAGCCACACTCGGTTCAACTAAAGTGAGAGAGACAGACACCCGCCAGTCACCTTTAAGCAACGAGTGCTCGCAACGGTGAAACCGGTCTCGCGTAAGCGTACGCGTAATGTTGGTCCGGGCCGCTTCATCTCACAATACCGCTGAACCAAAGTATGACATGCTGGTAAGCAGTATGACTTATATCGCCCACAACTCACTTGTGTTCTACTCGTGCATAACATCAACGCATAAAACCAGGCTCGGATGCCACTGCTGGGGAACGTAGTAATTTCAAAAAATTTCCTACGCACACGCAAGATCATGGTGATGCATAGCAACGAGAGGGGAGAGTGTTGTCCACGTACCCTCGTAGACCGAAAGCGGAAGCGTTAACACAATGCGGTTGATGTAGTCGTACGTCTTCACGATCCGACCGATCAAGTACCGAACGCACGGCACCTCCGAGTTCAGCACACGTTCAGCTCAATGACGTCCCTCGAACTCCGATCCAGCCGAGTGTTGAGGGAGAGTTTCGTCAGCACGACGGCGTGGTGACGATGATGATGTTCTACCGACGCAGGGCTTCGCCTAAGCACCGCTACGATATTATCGAGGTGTAATATGGTGGAGGGGGGCACCGCACACGGCTAAAAGATCGTAGATCAATTGTGTGTGTAGAGAGGTGCCCCCCTGCCCCCGTATAGAAAGGAGCAAGGGGGAGGCCGCCGGCCAAGGAGGAGAGGCGCGCCTAGGAGGAGTCCTACTCCTACCGGGAGTAGGACCCCCCCTTTCCATGTTGGAATAGGAGACGAAGGGGGAAGAGGTGGAGGGGAGGAAGGAAGGGGGGCGCCGCCCCCCTCTCCTTGTCCTATTCGGACTGGGGGGGAATGGGGGCGCAGCCCTGCCCTGGCCTCCTCTCCCCTCTTCCACCTAGGCCCAATAAGGCCCATTAAGTTACCAGGGGGTTCCGGTAACCTCCCGGTACTCCGGAAAAATCCCGATTTCACCCGGAACACTTCCGATGTCCAAACATAGGCTTCCAATATATCAATCTTTATATCTCAACCATTTCGAGACTCCTCGTCATGTCCGTGATCACATCCGGGACTCCGAACAACCTTCGGTACATCAAAACATATAAACTCATAATATAACTGTCATCGTAACGTTAAGCGTGCGGACCCTACAGGTTCGAGAACTATGTAGACATGACCGAGACACCTCTCCGGTCAATAACCAATAGCGGAACCTGGATGCTCATATTGGTTCCCACATATTCTACAAAGATCTTTATCGGTCAGACCGCATAACAACATACGTTGTTCCCTTTGTCATCGGTATGTTACTTGCCCGAGATTCGATCGTCGGTATCTCGATACCTAGTTCAATATCGTTACCGGCAAGTCTCTTTACTCGTTCCATAATACATCATCCCGCAACTAACTCATTAGTCACAATGCTTGCAAGGCTTATAGTGATGTGTATTACTGAGTGGGCCCAGAGATACCTCTCCGACAATCAGAGTGACAAATCCTAATTTCAAAATACGCCAACCCAACAAGTACCTTTGGAGATACCTGTAGAGCACCTTTATAATCACCCAGTTACGTTGTGACGTTTGGTAGCACACAAAGTGTTCCTCCGGTAAACGGGAGTTGCATAATCTCATAGTCATAGGAACATGTATAAGTCATGAAGAAAGCAATAGCAACATACTAAATGATCGAGTGCTAAGCTAACGGAATGGGTCAAGTCAATCACATCATTCTCCTAATGATGTGATCCCATTAATCAAATGACAACTCATGTCTATGGCTAGGAAACACAACCATCTTTGATCAACGAGCTAGTCAAGTAGAGGCATACTAGTGACACTTTGTTTGTCTATGTATTCACACATGTATTATGTTTCCGGTTAATACAATTCTAGCATGAATAATAAACATTTATCATGATATAAGGAAATAAATAATAACTTTATTATTGCCTCTAGGGCATATTTCCTTCACCGTGCTCCTTATAAGCCGCCGCCGCCCCCCTCTCTCCCACCGCACCACCCTGCCGCCCAAGCCGATGCCGCCGCAGCCGCCATAGGTCGCAGTCGCCGCTTGCCGCAGCCGCTGCCCCGCCACCTCACTACCCTTGCCTCCCGCGGCGTCGCCGCCCAACGCCGCTGTCGCCGCCGCCGCCGGTTTTTCTGCCCCGAACCGATATAAAACCGAACCGCTGCTGTCGGTGTCAAAACCGGCGGATCTCGGGTAGGGGGTCCCGAACTGTGCGTCTAAGTCTAATGGTAATAGGAGGCGAGGGACACAATGTTTACCCAGGTTCAAGCCCTCTCGATGGAGGTAATACCCTACTTCCTGCTTGATTGATCTTGATGATATGAGTATTACAAGAGTTGATCTACCACGAGATCGTAGAGGCTAAACCCTAGAAGCTAGCCTATGATTATGATTGTCCTTGTCCTACGGACTAAACCCTCCAGTTTATATAGACACCGGAGGGGGCTAGGGTTACACAGAGTCGGTTACAAGGGAGGAGATCTACATATCCGAATTGCCAAGCTTGCCTTCCACGCAAAGGAGAGTCCCACCCGGACACGGGACGAAGTCTTCAATCTTGTATCTTCATAGTCCAACAGTCCGGCCAAGGTATATAGTCCGGCTGTCCGAGGACCCCCTAATCCAGGACTCCCTTAGTAGCGCCTGAACCAGGCTTTAATGACGATGAGTCCGGCGCGTAGATTTGTCTTCGGCATTGCAAGGCGGGTTCCTCCTCCGAACACTCCATAGAAGATTTTGAACACGAGGATCTTGTCCGACACTGCAAAACAAATTCCACGTACCACCGCGAAGAGTATAATATTCCACAAATCTAATCTGCTGACAACTTTTCATAATGTGACATCCTGCCGTGGTCCGGTCATTACGAACCGTTTTTCCCAGCCTACCACTGCACGTGTTGCGAGGCGGTTTTATTGGCACGTCTTGTCGAAGCAGAGATCGTGTTCCCCTTATCACGGGATTCTCATCAATACGGGTGTGGGTAACCCAATCGTGCTTGTTAGTACGACTCCTCGACTTTAGGCAAGTTCCAAACGGCCACGCGGAGGACGCTTGAAATTCACCCTCTTTATAAAGGGGCCAAGGCCTGTCCTTTTCTTCTCGCGCTCGATCCTTCCCTTCCCCCACCTCGAGTTCCAACACCCAAGGCTCAGGCTAAGTGCTTTGGAACTTCAATCATTTTCGGATCCAACCTTGAAGGCCGGTGGATGGCCTCCTCTGTCACGAGGAGGACATCGAGAAGCTAAGAGAAGCCAGGTATCTGACCGCCGAAATCACGCACAGGCTGCTTGCTCAAGGGCAGGTCATCCCCACTCCCGAATCCAACGAGAGTGCCGTATTTGTTTCCCACTTCCTCCGAGGGCTAGGGTTTCGTCTTGATCCCTTTGTTAGAGGGCTTATGTTCTATTACGGGCTCGATTTCCACGATCTAGCTCCAGATTCCATCATTCACATCTCGTCGTTTATCGTCGTGTGTGAGGCCTTCCTCCGCATCGCCCCACACTTCGGCTTATGGCTCAAGACCTTTAATGTGAAGCCGAAGATGATCGATGGGCGACACACAGAATGCGGAGGTGCCATAATAAGCAAAGGCGCCGATGCTCCATGGCCAAAGGGTTCCTTCCCGGAGATGTCCAACTTATGGCAGCGGGCGTGGTTTTACTTCATAGCTCCCCGAAGTACTAAGTGGGTAGCTGCCCCCGCCTTCCGTTCGGGCCCCCCGCCACAACTGGCGTCATGGGTCAACAAGGGGCTGGACTAGGGGCCAGTTAATGACGTGCCGACATTGCAAAGTCGCATCCGAGATCTCCTCAGGAGAGATGTCAGTCTCGTCAAGGTAATGCAAGTTATGCTAGTTCGTCAGGTCCTGCCATGCCAACGTCGATCTCTCTGCATGTGGGAGTTCAACCCAGAAGGACCGCGAACTATTCAACAATTCTTTGGCGTGACGCTCGAAGAGATGTATGATTGTTCTTCAGATCACGAATGAAGTGTCCGGACACCACCGAGGATGCGGGTCTCAACTGCAGCCGTCTAGATACCCATGTAAGTAATCCTGCGGCCGAACATGCTGTCTTTTTGTTTGTCACAACATCATTCTGCAAAAATCACTCTTGGCCAGGACTGGATAAGAAAGGCGAAGATGATCAGGTGTTCGGCCCCCCTTCCCGAAGGCCCACCGCATCCTGTACTAGCCAGGATGCTTGAGCAAGCACCTTATCAAGTGCCATCAGGGGAAGATAAAGGGAGGAATAAAGAAGCCGAAAGTGGGCTTCACACATTACACATCCAAACCGGGGGAATTAGTGTCTCCGCGAAGGAGGATAATCGGGGAGAAGAATCTAGAATCCCCTCTCCCCAAGGAAGGAAAAGGACTGCCTCCGAAGACTTGGAAACGAAGGTTTCCAAACGAGGGAAGAAACCTTCGCCAGGGGGCCCTGCCCCGGAGGGCGTCCTTACCGCACAGCGGCCGCAAGGGGGCCAGCGCTCCGCCGAGCTGTAAGTGAACAAGAGTACTTTGGTAAATATATCCTGCTTTATCTCCGAGGACAATAACCGAGACATATATCTTGCAGTCCGGCTCGTAGCGTTTCTCGACAGAGTTCGTCTTTGGGGGATCTTCTTCCGGAGATGATGGAGAGCGAAACGCCTCCCCCTGTCTCCCCGCCACATGGGGCGGACGACCCTGAGGTGTCGTCACGGAGGATTTCTCCTGATCTGCCAAGGCCAGAAGGTAACCCTTCGGCCACCCGATGTCCGGAGTATTCGGCTCCTAAGAAGACCAACAGAAAGAGTCCGGGACTATCCGGTGCACAACCGGACGCACTGATGGGACTTCTGGAGCAAGCGGCTATCTCTGAGGCGCATCGTACCTTAATGGGTACGGTGTTTGAGAGGATTTCATCTGCCAAAAGCGGGTTGCATGAAGCTTTTATGAGCCTGCTAAGAGGCTTTGAGGTACGTGTCGGATGTGGGGTTCCGGCAAACCCTTAAGGTTCGAACACTGGGGTGCGCGCGAAGTCTTTCCCTCCTACCGATCTACGCCCTAGCTCGCTAAGATCTCACGGACGAACTCAACGAACTCGCAACACAGAGAGACATGGGGTTTATACTGGTTCGGGCCGCCGTTGTGGTGTAATACCCTACTCCAGTGTGGTGGTGGTGGATTGCCTCTAGGGCTGATGATGAACAGTACAAGGGAAGAACAACCTCCTGAGATTGAGGTGCTCTTGTGTCTAGGGTAGGCTCTCGATCAGGTTGGATCAAGCTAAGATGAGATGAGATGAGATGAGATCGCGCTACTATGGTGGCTAGCTCTACTTATATAGGCCCTAGTCCTCTTCCCAAATATCGACCGGGAAGGGAGCCAACAACGGCGGGCAAATTTGAAGGGGGACAGCTAGTACAAGCTATCCTGACAAAAGTGGTCTTCGCCTGCGAAAAGCTCTGGTGGTGACGCCTACTTGGGCTCCACGATGACCTCCTTCTTGCCGTCCTCCTGGTCTTGGTCTCGTTGCACCAATATAGCAACCTTTGCCTAATGCCTCGGTACTCTTCGCCTGCGCTGGCCTCCTTAGCACCAAAGAGGACATAAGGACGCTGCGCGCGCTGGCGCCCGCCTGGCGCCCGCATGGTGTCGTTCGTCATGGCTCACGTCACGAGGGCCTCGTGTGGTTTGCCATGCCTTGATATCTCCGCTCCTCGTGAGCCTGCATGGCTAGGCCACTCCAGAGGAGGTCTTGCGTCGTCCGCCTCATGAGGCTTGGACCCTCGCGAGGGTCATGGATGCCTTGTTGATGAAGATGGGTCGTACGGCCTGCTGGCTTAGCCGCGCTGTGGGCCGCAGGCAGGCAAGTCTGGGGACCCCCGTTCCCAGAACACCGACAGTAGCCCCCGGGCCCAAGGTGCGCTCGGGCTTGGTTTCGCGGCGAAGCCAAGGGTCAAGTTAGGAGCACCACGGGCCCCAAAAGCTTCCGGCCTTGGTTGACACGTGGCGGTTGATTGGACGTGGGCATCTCCGCTTCCCCACACTGCCTCGGCAACTGCACGACTTGACAAGTCCGTGCGACATGCAAGGGAAACCATCATTACCTGCGATCATGGGAGACGCCGGTTGGCCTTCTCTTGCTATAAATGAGGAGGGGGCGGAGCCCCCGTCGCCCATCTCTTCCTTCCTTGCTTGCTTCTTCCTCCCCGCTCCACTGCTAACAACAATGGTGCCGATCAGAAGGTTTTCTGCCGAAGAAAAAGGAAAGGCTCCCCGTGATGATCCGGGGCCACTTCCACCGAAGAAGAGGTCGATCCATCACCGTGATGAAGCGGCGACGTAGGTGGTGTCGAGGCCTTGGTGCGAGCGGCCTCCTCCTGGGTACCCGCTACCCTTGTACGCCCGAGCCGAGGGCTCGGGAGGACGGAGTGACGAGCAGCGCCGCCCACGCCGTGTTCGGGGTCACCGCGCCACGGCGACGCGTGCCGTCGCCCCTGGGATCCACGCCGCAGACTCCTCGCGCGAGTTGGTGCTGTGGGCGCCGATGCCTCCGAGCTCCTGGATCCGCTTCCCGCGGTTCTTCTCTGACGTGATGCCGCCGAGGGGGCCTCTCGAGCTCTGGTTGCAGCACACCGACTGCAGCGCTCCGGCGACCGGAGCGGAGATCGAAGCGGTTCCCACCAGCAAGATCTTCATGACCCGCGGCTGCGGGGAGATCGCGCGGGTCTGCCGTGTGAGGGGCGCCCTCGCAATCCACTTCGAGTACGATAGCGCTTCCACGCTCTTCTTCAAGGTCTTCAACACGGAGGCCGCCGCCTGGAGTGCTGCTTTGGAGAGGAGCGCCAAACTGACGCGCGCTCCGCTCGCGGCAATTCCAGCAGCAACAGCCCTTGGGTGTCCAGCAGCTCTCCTGAGCTTTACGAGACTCCGGAGATTAGCGATGACAGCAACGTGCCCCCGAGCTCTCGCCGCGCTCGAAGCAGAGCTGCGGCGTCCGACCGTCGCCGCCGTTGATCTGGATGGGGTTGGCGCCGGCCTCCCGTGGCCCACTGTTGATGATGGCGTCCGCCACGGAAGGTTGTAGATAGGACTCCCCTTAGTATCAGCTTTTATTTCCTGCGAAGAATCGTGAATCACCCCATGGGGGCATGTAAGGATCTGCAATGTCTTTTCTACTTATCTTCCTTGTTATGAAAACTTGGTGAGCGCATTTGCCGTTAAGGCTCGGTCCTCCCTTTCTTTCCTGGCGATAGCTTGTTGCTCTAGGCTGATAGGTCCCGGTCCCTAGGCAGGCTACAGCTGTCGCTGGTATGGCAGGTCGCGTGCCGTTGTCAAGGCCAGGAGGTGTGCGGCCCGAGGTCCAGTAAGAGCCCCTGAGGCGTGATGCTCAGGAGGTCCCCCTTAGCGCTCAAGCAGCCATGGTAAGGCGAGAAAGGGAGTTAACGTGGCCGCAACGGGGTTGCGGCAAGGCAAGGGTGACCATTAAGCCCAAACATTTAGCTGATCCAAGGGCGGGACTTATCTTGTTGACTTCATGGCGACTCCTGACGTTGCGCTAGGGCTGCGCGCCTATTCGTGCGGCATAGCTGGGCCGGCCCATACGAGTCCCCCCCCCTCATGCTCTCCTCAGTGCTCTACGTCCTCAGGTCCCAGCCCTCGAGCGAGCTCATCCGCTGCTGGTATGCCAGGTCGCGTTGCCGTGGTCAAGGCCAGGGGGTGAGGGTTGGAGAGCCAGTAAGAGCTCCTGAGTCGCGATGCTCAGGAGCCCCGCTTTTAACGCGCAAGCGAATTGCACAAGAGAAAAGGAGACTCGCGGTGCCGCCTTCTATCCTTCCCACAGGATCCCTGTGAACCGGCACAAGAAGAAACATGGTTTGCCGTTACAGCTGTCAGCCTGCCGCTGGTTGCTCTGGATGAGGTGAAGGCACTGAGGGCCTGGTGAGGTGACGTGCGCGGGGCGTGCCGCGAGCCAGAGCTTGACCGCTCTGGTTTGTCGACGTGACAGGGACAGACCCATGCACTAGCGCCGTGCCTGTGTGGAGGCCCCTGGAGAGGCGATGATCGGGTAGGTGGTAGCAGTTGGTAGGTTTAGCATGGAAAGCAGATCAGCTTAGGTAAATGCAGGAAGATACATGCCATTGGGTCCGGCTCGAGCGGCTTGGGGATGATGCAGCCCGAGGGGCGCCCCCAGCAAGGCAAGCTAAAGATATAAGCAAAAGGGATACATGCCACAGGGACGGACCCATGCGGCCTGGGAATAATGCAGCCCGAGGGGCGCTCCCAGCTAAACGCGCTTGGAAGATGTCACCTGGTTATGTAGACGAAGTAGATTTGGTGCAGCTGAAGGCGTGCGCTGAAGAAATGACTCCTCATGAGCCACCGGGGCCCTGAGCCTCGGGAGGCTCCCTGAAGACCATCTCCATCTCCTCCAGGACGGCGTGGTACATGGCCTCCTGAGCCGCCAGGACACGCCGCATGTTGCGCTGATAGGCCGACGCCATGCTCGACAAGCCGAAGGGCATGCGAACGTAGCTGTGTGGTGGGCCCTCGCATTGGCCCACATGTGAAGGCTAGAAGCGCTCCTAAGATGCGGCCCTGTTGAGCCCTGGGACGTCGATGCAGACACTCAGCCCAGCATCCTCGCCAGGATGGGGAGCTGCGCCTCGTGAACGGCGGTCGCCGCGCATGGCTCTTGCGTCTTGCAGTTCCTGGGTGGTCTTGGTGATGAACTCCTGAGTGGTGGGCACTCCCTGCCCTGTGCTCTCCTAAGGAACATGTGCCGCGAAGCACGCTTCCAAGTGGTGCCCAAGTGCCTCCCTCGTGAGGTTGCCAAGGTCTGAGGCCCTCCAGAAGAGAGCCCCGAGCCCTGCCTGAGGAGGGCGCCGGGCGCGCCTTCCTATGCGATGGAGGGAGGCGCCCCTGGGACGGATGCTGATCCTGATGAGGCCCCTGCCGCGACACCATCCTCCTGAGGTCCTGCGCGGCGCGGCTTCTTCTTCTTAGGGATGGCCTCCGGAGGGCCTTCACTTCTACTGTCGGGGTCATCGATTGCTGCAGCTTGGAAGGCGCGCTCGAGGGAGCACACCGCATCCCTCTCTTCCCATGGGACCGTGATGATTCCTCCGCTTCCTTGCATCTTGAGGACGTTGTAGCCGTGATGGGTGACTGCCATGAACTTCGCCAGGGCTGGATACCCGAGGATGGCATTGTACGGCAGGCAGATGTGCGCGACGTCGAAGTCGATGAGCACGGTGCGGTAGTTCTTGCGCTCCCCGAAGGTGACAGGCAGGCGGACCTGCCTTATCGGTGTGGTGGAACCGTCGGTCACTCCTGAGAAAGGCTTGGTGGGCTGGAGCTGTTCATATGGCACTTGGAGGTTGTCGAACATGCCGACAGACAGGACGTTGAGCCCTGCGCCGCCGTCGATGAGGGTCTTGGTGACCTGCACATTGCTGATGACTGGGGAACACAGCATAGGGAGGGCGCCAGTGGTGGCCGCGCAATTGAGCTTATCTACCGAGTTGAAAGTGATGGCGCATTGGGACCACTTGAGCTGGCACGTGGCCTCGAGCTTGGGGAGCACCGCGTTCACCTCGCGAGCGAACTGTTTGAAGATGCGCTGAGAGGCTGGGGCCTGGGCGCCGCCCAAGATGCAGGCGATTGCACGCGGCTCCTGGAAGCCTCCAGCCCCCTCGTCCTGGTGGTGGTCGTCGTTCCTTCTTGGTGGCGGCAGCGGGGGAAGACCGGTGTTGCCCTGGGGGCGATCCTCACGAGGCGGGTCCCTCCAGGCGCCCTCGTGATGTTGGTCCTGCCAGCGATCCTCACGAGGCCGGTCGCGCCACTCCTGGCGCGGGCCACGGTCGTCCCAGCGTCTGCCTCCACGTCCTCCTCCGTGGCCGTAGCCCCGGTCGCTGCGCTCGGGGCGTCGATCGAAGCGTCCTTCTCATATGGCTCTGAGCTCTTGACAGTCACTGGTGTTGTGGGTGTTCAGGTTGTGGAAGGCGCAGAACGGTCGGCTGTTCATGGAAGACTCGGGCTGATCTATGCTCCGCTTGGTGTCGGGCTCTGCTGCGAGCACAGCGGCCTCCTTGTGCTTCACGTCCTTGGCCTTGGTTTTCTTCTCCTCCGCGCCCACGGCTGGCAGCTCAAGGAGAGAGAGGCGCCCCTCCTCAGCTCTTGCGCACTTGGTCGCCAGGATGAACAACTCCTGAGAGGTGCAGAGCTCCTCATGGATGGCGAGCTCTTCCTTCATCTTGACGTCGCGGACGCTGTCTGAGAACGCGGAGATGATGGCTTCGTCCGTGACCTTGGGGATCTTGAGGCGGGTGTTGTTGAAGCACTGGATGTACTTCTGGAGGGTCTCTCCTGGTTGCTGCTTGATGCGGCGTAGATCACCCGCAACCGGCGGGCGGTCGCGAGTGCCCTGGAAGTTGGCGACGAAGCGGTCGCGCATTTCGTCCCAAGAGGAGATCGAGCCACGCTGCAGGTTCAGGAGCCAGGAGCGGGCTCCATCCTTGAGAGCCATGGGAAACTAGTTTGCCATGACTTTTTCGTCGCCGTTGGCCTCTTCGATGCTCAGCTCATAGAGCTGTAGGAACTCCGCAGGGTCGGCTGTGCCGTCGTAGCGAGGGGGCAGATCCGGCTTGAACTTGCCTGGCCAGGCAACGCTACGCAGCTCGGGGATGAAGGCGCGGAAGCCAGCCGGGGCCCTCTTCGGAGGTGGAGCTTGGTCTTGACGAGGCCCGCACTGCACCGCTGCGGGTGGTGCGCAGTCTTGACGAGGTGGCGCGGGAAGCGCAGGTGCGGCTTCTCGCGGCCGAGGGATTTCTTGGCAGCTTCTCTCTTCGCGCGCGGGCACCGGGCGCGGCGGATCACGCCGCGGAGCTGCGCGCCTTGGTGCCAAGGCGCCGTCTTGGGGCACAGGTGGTGGAGGCACACCATGAGCCTCGTCGCCCATGGCTGGTTGAGGGGGAGGCAGAGAGAGGGACGGCGCCGGAGAGGCCCCTGCGGCGCGGACGAGCTCGGCGACGCGGTCGAGCCACTCCTCATAGAGGTCGTCGACGGGGCGGTAGCGCAGGAGTTTGTTCGCCGCGAGGAGCGCGGCCCGTGCCTCCATGGGAGCGCGGCGCGCGTGAGACGAAGAACCGGCAGGGGTCAGTGATGGAGTGGCGGTGCGGCCGTCCTGCCGCACTGAAGGATGCAGCGAGGACGCCTGCTGCTCGTTCCCCGCCGGGCCGGTGGCAGCATTGGCGGCGGGAGACGGAGAACGACGAGGTGGCCCGCTGACGGGAGCCGTCTGAGCGACGCCAGCGGTGAGGGCAGCCCGACGCTCAGCCCGAGCACGGCGAGCGTCTGCCATGGAGACGACGGAGCGACGGAGCGACGAACTGATGGAAGGGAAGCTACGGCGCACCCCTACCTGGCGCGCCAAATGTCGGATGTGGGGTTCGGGCAAACCCTTAAGGTTCGAACACTGGGGTGCGCGCGAAGTTTTTCCCTCCTACCGATCTACGCCCTAGCTCGCTAAGATCTCGCGGACGAACTCGACGAACTCGCAACACAGAGAGACACGGGGTTTATACTGGTTCGGGCCACCGTTGTGGTGTAATACCCTACTCCAGTGTGGTGGTGGTGGATTGCCTCTAGGGCTGATGATGAACAGTACAAGGGAAGAACAGCCTCCTCAGGTTGAGGTGCTCTTGTGGCTAGGGTAGGCTCTTGATCGGGTTGGATCAAGCTAAGATGAGATGAGATCGCGCTACTATGGTGGCTAGCTCTACTTATATAGGCCCTGGTCCTCTTCCCAAATATCGAGCGGGAAGGGAGCCAACAACGGCGGGCAAATTTGAAGGGGGACAGCTAGTACAAGCTATCCTGACAAAAGTGGTCTTCGCCAGCGAAAAGCTCTGGTGCTGACGCCGTCTTGGGCTCCACGATGACCTCCATCTTGCCGTCCTCCTGGTCTTGGTCTCGTTGCACCAATATAGCAACCTTTGCCTGATGCCTCGGTACTCTTCGCCTGCGCTGGCCTCCTTAGCACCAAAGAGGAAATAAGGACGCTGCGCGCGCTGGCACCAGCCTGGCGCCCGCGTGGTGTCGTTCGTCATGGCTCACGTCACGAGGGCCTCGTGAGGTTTGCCCTGCCTTGATATCTCCGCTCCTTGTGAGCCTGCCTGGCTAGGCCACTCCAGAGGAGGTCTTGCGTCATCCGCCTCGCGAGGCTTGGACCCTCGCGAGGGTCTTGGATGCCTTGTTGATGAAGATGGGCCGTACGGCCTGCTGGCTTAGCCGCGCTGTGGGCCGCAGGCAGGCAAGTCTGGGGACCCCTGTTCCCAGAACGCCGACAGTATGCAAAGTAATATATATATATATATATATATATATATATATATATATATATATTGACAGTACCGCACACGCTAGGTGTGCTCTATACAGATAGTAGCCCCTGAGACTCTGGTTGCTGTCCAAAGGCGGAAAACAGAGGATCATAGTCCCAGGTAATGATCGCGCCGCTTACATGTGCAGGCGGCTGAGGGTATGGTGGCTGGCCGGACTACTGAGTTTGCCGAACTGAGGCGGCAGCTTTACGCGGCAGATGCCGACATCACGCTTGTGAACAAGCGGCTCGACGAGGCACAGGGTATGTATTTTCGTGTGGTCAACAAATATTAAGAGGAGCATGATGCTAGTATCTATAATATGTTGTGACTGCAGATGGAGCTGCCGCCGTGGAGTCCCTTTGGGCGGAACTTGCCCGAACCAAGGAACAAGCCAGGAGAAGTGATGCGGCCGCCCTAAAGGCGGTCCAAGAGTTAAGAGCCGAACAGGCTGCTCATCGCCAGAGCAAAGATAAAATAGCCAAGATGGTTGTTGAGCTGAAAGATGTCGCCGGCCGATATGAGCTTCTTGAAAAGGAAAGCCGAGCGAAAGCGGCTGACCTGAAGAAAGCCATGGAAGCAGCCAAGGAAACCCGCTCTAAAATCAGAGCGGCGAAGGAGGAGCTCTGTCAAGCCGGAGATATCATGGCTGGGAAGCCCTTTTTGTTGCGGACGAAGTTCAGAGATCCGAAGTATGCCCTCTGGATCAATTATGGAGTGCTGCAGACGCGTACTTGGACTTGGCAATGAGTGGTGCTGATGCGACCGAGTTTTTCAAAGATCAGAAAGATCATGAAGTGGAAAGGTTGTTCTGGTCGCAGTTCAGTGCTCCAACGCGTCCGCTGCTGTTAAATGAACAAATGGCCGAGTGGGCCGAGCTCCATAGGTTGTCCGTATGCCATGAGGTCTGTCCTGGATCATCTTTGGCCGAAGGGACTGAGGGAGTCCTGGATTAGGGGGTCCTCGGACAGCCGGACTATATACTTTAGCCGGACTGTTGGACTATGAAGATACAAGATTGAAGACTTCGTCCCGTGTCCGGATGGGACTCTCCTTGGCGTGGAAGGCAAGCTTGGCAATACGGATATGTAGATCTCCTCCCTTGTAACCGACTCTGTGTAACCCTAGCCCCCTCCGGTGTCTATATAAACCGGAGGGTTTAGTCCGTAGGACAACAACAATCATACCATAGGCTAGCTTCTAGGGTTTAGCCTCTACGATCTCATGGTAGATCAACTCTTGTAATACTCATATCATCAAGATCAATCAAGCAGGAAGTAGGGTATTACCTCCATCGAGAGGGCCCGAACCTGGGTAAACATCGTGTCCCCCGCCTCCTGTTACCATCTGCCTTAGACGCACCGCCGGTTTTGACACCGACATTGGTGCTTTCATTAAGAGTTCCACTATGTCGTCATCATAAGGCTTGATGGCTCGTCTTGTTGTCAAGGACAACATCACTTCCGGGGAGCCCTAGCTGTAGGCCAAACTCTCCGATTAGGCGACTTCATCATGACCGCCCGTTCGGCCGCTGCGCCGACGATGACCTCTCGGGTCATCAAAAACCGCCTCCGCATCGGCTTGGGACTTGCCGTGCAGATGGATCCAATGGAGCTCTCCTCCTTGAACGAGCTCTTGGATCGCATCGCTGCTTTGGGAGTCGCTACGGACTATGATCGGATTGGGCTTAAACCCGACCAAAGGGAGATTAACTCTCTGCCGGTCACCCATCAGATAGCGGTGGTGGAGGAGCAACTTAGCAATTCTTCCTCCATCTTGAGGACAAACTATGTCCAGATTCCTGAGCTCCCCGAGCCAGATACCCGTCTACGGGAGGACATGGCCCAAGCCTTGAACCTAGAATCAGACAGCGGGCCAGACCTAGCGGGCAACATCCCGGAGCCCGAGCTTCCAAGATCGGAAACTCCTCCGCCCCTGGGTCTCAGGTCGGGTCAGGGTTTGGACCTAAATCTACCCACCCGCCTAGATATAAGTGATCTTTCCCACATTAGACAAGAGCCCCAAGAGACAGTACACCACTCTTGGGCCAGATTCCTCCTTGTAATGAGCAAGGTTAAGGACCGTCGTGAGGAAGACGCAATTTCATTCTTTTGCAAAAATTGCACGGACAGGGGAATCCTCAATGCCATAAGTCGCCGTGACATAGCACACTTCGCTGACTTGGCGGCCATAGTATGAAAGTACTGTGTGATGGAAAGCGCCTGGAAAACCCAAACAAAATTTTGGGATCCTCCGGCTCTGACAAAACCCCCAGTCCAAACTAAAAGGGTGCACTCTCGTAAGTAGCCCGATCCAATTACAAAGAAGCAAAAGCCCACTACAGGGCGTGGAACCGTATTGGAGGGATGGCTTAATGGGCCATGCAAAATTCACAGTACAACGGATACCATGCCAACACACAGCCTTAGAGCATGTTGGGTACTCCGGCAGGTGGCCAAGAGCGGTGAGGATCTCCTCATCAACAATACCTCAGAGCACCATCCCGTGGAGAACAACAATACAATATTGACAGTCTTCGAGACCTTCGCCTCAAATAATAGGCGTAAGCGAGCACGCCGCAGCCTTGCCGAAGTCTGCCACGTGGCAGCAATAAATCCATGGAGCGATACGACTATCACCTTCAATGCAAGTGATGAACCTAAATTCCGAACAGCCTGAGCACCAGACGCCTTGGTCCTTAGTCCAATTTGTGGACGGCTTCCGGCTTACTAAAGTGCTCATGGACAGCGGCAGCGGATTAAACCTCATCTATGAGGAGACTCTTCGTAAAATGGAAATAGACAGAAGCCGCATCGAGCGAAGCATCACGACCTTCAGAGGAATCATCCCTAGTCGGGAGGCACGATGTGCTGGGAAAATCACACTAGATGTGGTATTCGGCACGCCGGAGAATTATAGGTCCGAATAAATCACATTCCAAGTGGCCCCGGTCAATAGCGGATGCCACGCCCTTCTACGGCGGGAGGCATTCATGATCTTCCAAGCTATACCCCATTACGGGTACATGAAGCTCAAAATGCCCGGGCCCAATGGAATCATCACTCTAACTAGTGATCCGGACATAGCACTCCGTGCCGAAAATAAAACAGCCGCACTGGCCCTCGAGGCGTTATCCGAAGCCCTCGCGGCCGAGGAATTAACTGTGCTGCGCTCCACAGTAGACAGAGACGACGTGATACTTGACAAAAGATCGAAGTCAAATTCCAAGTCCACCGAACGGGCCCTACAAAAACAGCATCCATCAGGGCACAGTTAAACCCCACAGTAGATGCCGCACTACGGGAGTTCTTACGCGAGAATTGGGACATATTCGCCTGGCATCCTTCAGACATGCCAGGAATCCCACGCAGGCTGGCCGAGCATAGCCTTAACATTCTAAAGGGGTTCAAGCCGGTCAAGCAGACTCTTCGGCGTTTCTCTGAACCTAAGCGACAAGCCATGGGAGAGGAGCTAGCCAAGTTACTTGAGGCCGGATTCATTAGAGAAATAAAACATCCGGAATGGCTAGCAAACCTGGTGATGGTACCAAAGAAGGATAAATCCTGGCGCCTATGTGTCGATTTCAAGGACCTTAACAAGGCTTGCCCCAAGGATCCCTTCCCCCTCCCCCGCATCGATCAAATTATCAACGCTACTGCAGGACACGACTCATTGTGTTTCCTCGACGCATACTCCGGATACCATCAAATCAAGATGGCGGAGTCCGATCAAGCCGGAATGACATTTATCACCCCATACGGCCCCTTCTATTTTAACACCATGCCTTTTGGGGTTAAAAACGCCGGTGCAACCTATCAACGCATGATTCAGACATGCCTGGAAACACAGATCGGCAAAACAGTGGAGGCATACGTAGACGATGTGGTCATTAAAACCAGACACGTCGAATCTTTAATAGACGACTTGAGGCTCACGTTCGACAATCTCCGAGCATAAGACATCATGCTCAATCCGGAAAAATGCGTTTTCGGCGTGCCCGCCGGGAAGCTCCTGGGCTTCATAGTCTCCAGTAGAGGAATTGAAGCAAATCCGGCTAAAATTCAAGCTCTGTCACAGTTGGCTATCCCAACAGACCTCAAGCAAATCCAGAAATTAACTCGATGCGTGGCGGCCTTAAGCCGCTTTATCTCCCGATTAGGAGAAAAGGCACTACCCCTTTATTGCCTTCTTCGGTGCACCGAACACTTTGAGTGGACGGATGTGGCCACGGCCGGATTGGAAGAAATAAAAGCCATCCTGGCCACAAACCCAATCTTGGCCGCGCCAAATGTCGGCGAACCAATGCTGTTATATATAGCGGCAACTCACCAAGTTGTAAGCGCAGTGCTCATTGTCGAACGAGAGACGGACGGACATAAATTCCCACTTCAAAAGCCGGTATACTATGTATTCGCTGTCCTCACTCCATGCAAATCACGGTACCCACATTATCAAAAGATAGCATACACGGTATTCATGGCATCCCGGAAATTACGACACTACTTTCAAGAGTGTTTAATTACGGTGGCCTCGAAAGTACCACTCAACGACATAATAAATAACCGCGATGCCACGGGCCGGATTGCTAAATGGGCTATCGAGCTCCTCCCGTTTGACATAACATATAAACCACGGCGAGCCATTAAGTCGCAAGTACTGGCCGATTTCGTCGCTGAATGGACGGAAGCCGAACTCCCTAAAGAGTACGGCGCGTACTCAAATTGGATCATGCACTTTGATGGTTCAAAGATGTTGGCTGGTCTGGGGGCAAGCGTCGTCCTGACATCCCCCACCGGAGATATAGTCCAATACGTACTCCAAATATTGTACACAGACTCCAACAATGCAGCAGAATATGAGGCCCTGTTGCATGGTCTCCGGATAGCAGTCTCCATGGGCATTCAACGCCTAGAGGTGCGTGGGGATTCGAACCTCGCAATATCTCAAATAAATGGAGACTTTGACGCCAAGGACCCAAAAATGGCGGCTTACCGCAACGCCGTCCTCAAAATGTCAGCTCGGTTCGAGGGGCTCGAATTCCACCATGTGGTCCAAGAAAACAATCAAGCGGCGAATATCCTCGCCCGCATCGGCGCTAAGCGCGACCCTGTCCCACCCAATATCTTCTTGGAAAGGCTGTTTAAGCCATCCGTGGTATGGGAAGGAGAGACCGGCAACAACAGTCCGGACTTGGCCACAACACCAGATACCGAACACTCTGACGTAATCGGAGGCTCTACCACCAAAACAACACCTTCCGCCCACGTGATTATGGCTGTCATCGCCCCGTGGACAGAACCCTTCTTGGCCTACCTAACTAGGCAGGAACTACCTGAGGACCCAAACGAGGCACGTTGCATTGTGCGGCGGTCTAAAGTCTACAAGGTCCACGAGGGAGAGCTTTATAAGAAAAGCGCTACCGGAGTCCTTCAAAGGTGTATCTCCAAAGAGGAAGGACGACAACTTTTGGCAGAAATACATGCTGGACTTGGCGGCCACCACGCCGCAGCTCGGGCCCTTGTAAGCAAGGCCTTCCGTACAGGTTTCTACTGGCCGACGGCCCGAGCAGACACACAGGACCTCGTTCAATGTTGCGTCGCCAGCTTTTCGCAAACCAAAGCCATATGCCGCCTACCGCTCTCCAAACAATCCCCATTACTTGGCCCTTTGCGGTCTGGGGGCTTGATATGGTCGGACCCCTCAAAGGGGGAAGCCATAAGAAAACATACTTATTGGTCATGGTGGATAAATTCACCAAATGGATAGAAGCCAAACCAGTTAAAATGGCCAAATCTGGACCGGTGATAGACTTCATATATGGGGTTGTACACCAATATGGCGTCCCCCACAGCATCATCACCGATAACGACTCGAACTTTACAGCCGACGAGGTAAAACTTTGGTGCAGCAACATGGGCATTAAGCTCGATTATGCTTCTGTCTATCACCCGCAAACTAACAGTCAAGTCGAGCGAGCAAATGGTCTTATCATGAGCGGCATTAAACCCAGATTAGTGCGATCCTTGAAGGAATCCGATACCCACTGGGTAGAGGAGCTCGACTCCGTACTATGGGGGCTGCGGACCACGCCGAATCGCACTACCGGATACTCACCATTCTTTATGGTGTACGGCGCAGAGGCGGTACTGCCCTGCGACATAATTCATGATTCACCTCGAGTGCGCATGTACGAATAGAAAGAAGCCGAGCTTGATCGGCAGGACAGTTTGGACGCCCTAGAGGAGGAGCGTGACATGGAAAAAGCCCGTTCCGCATTCTATCAGCAACAGACTCGAAGGTATCAAAGCAGAGAAGTAGTGGCCAAAACTTATAACGTTGGCGAACTCGTTCTACGCCTACCGGAGAAGAAAAAGAACAAGCTCAA
Source organism: Aegilops tauschii subsp. strangulata (assembly GCF_002575655.3). Lineage (NCBI taxonomy): Eukaryota > Viridiplantae > Streptophyta > Magnoliopsida > Poales > Poaceae > Aegilops > Aegilops tauschii. Next base: position 70,724,520 of record NC_053039.3, on the reverse strand, counting down.
GCCCAAATGGGAAGGTCCCTTCGTTATCGACCAAGTTCTGACCGGTAGAGTGTATCGTCTGCGGGATGCATCGGACAATCGACTCGAGCCAAACCCATGGAACGCAGCCAGACTCCGAAGGTTCTACGCCTAGTGCCGGACTCTATGTTCGTCTCCTTACCTCCGTCAATTTTTCATACATCCATTATCTGTCTTTTATTTCTTTCTTTCTTCCCTTTTTCTTCCAGGCCTTAAAAGGCTAAAATGTGTCTTGACTACACAATCTTGACGCGCTAGCCGCGCTCATTATACCTGGGGGCTTCTTATACAGAAGCTTAATATAACTATTTTCCGGGCTCTATGCCCCACACATGTGTTATTCTTCCACATGTACCTTTTTTCGGCATTATATGCATCGATATGACTTAAGTTTTGCCCAAGCTAGGTTGCCTGGCTCTTGTGTTTATGCCCTACGTTCCCGTTAATTCGGCTAGGGCATAAGGGGAGCACCTCTGCGATTGTTACTGCCGGGACAGCCGGATGTGTACCTCAGACTGGGTGAAGCCGAAAGCTAGCGCTCTTAAGGGAATACTCGGTCGGTGAACAAAAGATGACCCTTATTTATTGTAACACATGCCCCTAGATGTTTATATCCTGTGTCTCTTTTCGCAGCTCGGACATGCACATTAGGGCATGCGTACCCAAGGAAAGGAACCCTTAACGGAACTATTCTCCCTGGAAGATATTTCTTACTATCCATGTAATATAACATAGCTAGTTGGGTACTTGTCTGTTCAAGCACTTATGACCCCTATGCCTTGTTTCCACGCGTACCCCGTTTTTTTCATAACTGAGCGGGTATTCGGATACACTCCGGACTGTCGGGTCCAGAGATTGAGGCGAAACGGTCCGCCATGATAAATGATTTACAATCCGGCTAGGGACAATACATGTCACTTGAAGTACGCAGTCACTTAGACTGACTAAATTCTTCTTCTATACCATCCAACAGGCTGTCTAGCCTACAATCCTGTTGGGAATACTTTGCGGCTAATTCTACTTGGTCATACACCAAACTGACGGTGATCTCTTTCCTATCAGGCCCCACAGGTCCGACCTCGGCCATGTGGTTCGGGTCAGCCTTGGTATATCGCGTCTTCACCATGGCCCAGGCTTCCCTCACACCTTGTCGGAAGGCTGATATCTTCCATAATCGGAAGTGCCGCCGCGCTCCCTTGAGCTTCTCTATAAGCTCCCCCAGGCATCCTGGCGGCGAGGCGGATGGCCACAAGGCTTGGGCAATGCCCTGCATCACCTGCCGAACTTGTTCGTGCAGTTGTGAGAGCTCTGGCAGAAGATCACCTGCAGACCCGGGCATTTCCTCTGCGGCACGACCCATCAGCATACCTACAGATATAACTCTGTTAGCCGGTTTCTTCGCCGAACTCAATAAAAACTTCGTTCAAGCACTTACTAAAAATGCCGCGTCGAAGCCTCTTATTCTCCTTTACGGAGTCAGCAAGTTGGGCCCGAACATCTTTCAGTTCAACACTCAGCCGGATATTGGCATCTTGGAGATCGTTTTTCTCCTGCCTAACCTGCTTAAGCACGCGCTCGCCAACCTTTAACTGTCGTTGAGCATGTGGCTCATCCCCTTGCACTACCTCCGGATTAACCCCGGGATCATCTGCAGAATCTATTGTTAGATTTGCATGCATGCCGCATACTAACCGGTACATGTCATTCTTTTTGATAGAGACAAGTGTTACCAGAGGGGGCCTTCTCGGACTCCTTCATTGCGGCAACTGCGGCCCGTAGCTGGGCTTTGCACTCTTCCAGCTCTTGAGACAATTGGGTATTCTTCTTCATAAGAACCTGCACAAACAATGATCCTTAAATTAGTTGTTTCAACTGTTTCAAGTCTCAGGGGCTACTGATATACATAATTATTAGATTTCCTTACCCGTATATCCTTTACATACTGGTCCATGGCTCTGGTAAGACCATTTTGAGCAGCTCAGATGTACGCGTCTCCTGAGTTGAAGGCATCGAACACCTCTTGGGATAAACAAGCGTCACGGAGTACGGCCCGGCGACGCCTGTGATTCATGGCGCTCTCCACTTCGGAATTTGTAGCGGATAGCCTATCCGCATCCTCTGTAGGAGGAACATCCGGCATTCGCCTCATGTTAGCGTCCGCCTCTATGTCCGGAGCCCGACTGGTGGAGCCGTGACCGGCAACCTCTCCGGATATAGTCCGGCGAGCGTTTTTCCTACTAGGAAACATGGGTGTTATTATGTTTTAAAAGACGACCACCACGGAGCGGGGTTCTCTTTCATTCCTCTGTGACGGCGTCTCAATCCTGACCGCCTTCCTTTTAAGCCTACCCGGCTTCGGTGCCCCTTGTTATTGAGTCACTGCGGGTTCGGCATGGCGTCCCGAGGGCCTTCCCTGTAAGACACCATATGTGTGCGGTAGGTGAAGTGCAGAAAAGGGGATCCTTCTCGGAAGTTGGGACTCCGGTTTTACTTACATGCGATACAGGGAGTAGTCCAGGATAATCGGCTATGATGGCCACCATGGCATCATCGCAGCTCAATTGATAGAACATCCTGTCAATCAGCTCCACAAATGTGTCCGTATCGTCTTCAAGTCCGGGGTCGAGGGCCCGGTCAGAGTCCTCCGGTTGTGGAGGCGGGCTGTGGACCTCCCTTACAGCTTTTTGCAGTTCCTGCTATGAAACAGCAAGGTAAATACTTATGACGAAGAATGCGGGAAGGTTGGGAGTACAAAGTGACGGCTCACCCAGCTTGGAGGGTTGTACATGGAGAATCCATCCCATGGCTTAATGCGGATGAACTCCTCTTGCTCTCCTTTGTACAAATCGGACATAATTTTTGCTAGACCAGCGGCTGAGTCCGGTCCCTTACGACCGCAGCGGGTGGCATTGTCTTCTCCGTTGAAGTGCCACATGGGTTGCCCCCGATATTGAAGTGGTTGTACCCCCCGCATTTACATATTGACATAACCTCAATTATTGTCAATCCTGACTGGGCCAGCGTCTGTATCCGACTCATCAGGTAAAGGACTTCCCTGTTATCTTCCTCCTGAGGGCTCCGAGGGCGCCAGCTGCGGCGTTTCTTCAAGGGAGCGTTGTCGAACTCAGGAAGGCCCATCCGAATAGGGTCCGGAAGGGGGACGTCCTCCATATAAAACCACTCCGAAGGCCAGTCCTCGGATGTCTTCTTCGGGGTACCGGACAGGTATCCGGTCCCGGCGATGCGCCATATTTTGCCTCCGCCCACTTGGTATATTGACCCTTCCTGTATACGGGGTACGAGGCAGAATAGCCTCTTCCATAGCTCGAAATGAGCTTCGCAGCCCAGAAACAGCTCGCAAAGGGCGATATAGCCAGCGATATGTAATATGGAGGCGGGAATGAAATTATGCAGCTGGAGGCCGTAGAACTCCAGGAGCCCGCGGAGGAACGGATGAATTGGGAATCCAAGCCCTCTTAATAAGTAAGGGACAAGGCATACCCGCTCCCCCATGGATGGGTTGGGAAAGCTCTCCGCTTGCTCCCCGCCATTATAGGTGGCGAGCCCGGCTCGAACGGGGACCATATACGCTGGAGGGAGAAATCCCTGGGTCTGTAACTCTACTAATTGGACGTGGGGGACAGAACACTTCTTCCAATTACCGGGCTTAGGGCTACGGAAGCGAGAGGAGGAGCTGCGATGGCCGGCCATGTTGGAATGGATTTTTTCCGGGCGTGCTCCGATGGATACTCGCTGTGGGAGGATGGTGTGATCTGGATCTGAGAATCCCCATCCCTTTAATAGACGGTTTACTCGCATGGCTAGGGTGGCAAATGTAAAAATGCCCTGGCTTCTCGCATTCGCTCGACACGTGGAAGATATCCATTATTAGGCGCGGAAGCCAAGGAGTGCAACATTTATGGGAAGCCGGAAACTACTCAATAGGTACTCAGAATTTGGAGAAGAACCCGCCTTGCAATGCCGAAGACAATCTGCGCGCCGGACTCATCGCCATTGAAGCCTGGTTCGGGGGCTACTGAGGGAGTCCTGGATTAGGGGGTCCTCGGACAGCCGGACTATATACTTTAGCCGGACTGTTGGACTATGAAGATACAAGATTGAAGACTTCGTCCCGTGTCCGGATGGGACTCTCCTTGGCGTGGAAGGCAAGCTTGGCAATACGGATATGTAGATCTCCTCCCTTGTAACCGACTCTGTGCAACCCTAGCCCCCTCCGGTGTCTATATAAACCGTAGGGTTTAGTCCGTAGGACAACAACAATCATACCATAGGCTAGCTTCTAGGGTTTAGCCTCTACGATCTCGTCGTAGATCAACTCTTGTAATACTCATATCATCAAGATCAATCAAGCAGGAAGTACGGTATTACCTCCATCGAGTTGGCCCGAACCTGGGTAAACATCGTGTCCCCCGCCTCCTGTTACCATCCGCCTTAGACGCACAGTTTGCGACCCCCTACCCGAGGTCTGTCCTGGATCATCTTTGGCCGAAGGGACCGAGGCCGAATAGTTATTTTGGTTTAGTGCAACGATTCCTTCGTGCTGTGCTGCATATCGACGCTGTAAAGAGGTCGGCGTGCATAGAGGGTGCGCGGATGGCTCTTGCCCGTGTTAAGACATACTGGGCAGAGATGGAGGCCACCACTATTACAACCCGGGGTCCGGTCGTAGGCCAGGTCTCGGCCGAGCGCTATTTTGAAGAAGTCCTAGAAGGCGCTCATTTAATAGAGGCTGAGTGCTCGAAGAGTATCATGTTCGAGTGACATGTATCCCAATATTAAAAACAATGCTATTTTGATTATAAAGGTTGTGTTTATACTTTTGCCTGAAAGTATTATGATGCCTCCTGTGCGGCCGTTTATGTATGTATATAACCTGAAAGTTTGCAGTTGTCGGCTTCCACCCCCACGTATATAATGCGGGGGTGTTCAGAAAAGCGCGTATTCACACTTGATCCAACGTCTTGGTCCATTAAGGAGGTGATAGCACGGCGAAAAGGCAATCGGACTATATAGCTTTAACACTTTCACTCAGCCATAGGAGTTTGACGGCGGGGCTACTATATAGCCCCTAGTACTTCCGCGCTCATCCGAATACGGTGCGCGTACATACATGACCGGGAAACCGGTCCTTCGTTAATGCGGAGGAATCACGAAGATTCCGCTGAGTCATCGAGTGGTTGACCAGTCTCGCGCTTTATCATGACAGTCAGTTTTCGGCTTTCTCTACTGAGGTGCTCATCCAGATGAACCAGGGCACAATGGCAGTAGTTCTCCCAGTGCCACCTTAGCCGATAGAGCGGAACGTAAGGCAGAAAAACACGGGAGCCGGGCAAACCCAACTATTGACCAAAGACATGATTCAGAGCTAATGCATATAAGTCCAAACTCACGACGCGAACACTCCCTAAGGTATTCGAACTTTACAACATATACTGGGCTGAGTAACGCCCTCGATAATGAGCCCTGAATTTCCAGGTACGTGCATTAGTCTGACGTGACGAAATGCCAATAACGCGAGCATCCCACTCGGTTGTGTTGAGTATCCGGAGGGTGTGAAGCAACAAGAGATAGTAAAAAAGGTTTACATAGGGTCTTAATCTAAAAGGAAACCTTTGAGCGGGGCCCTGCTGCACGTCTGCGCCTGTGTCTCCGTTGTGCCGTATCCTGGAAGGGTGTAGCATGATGATCATCTGTAAAAGAGAAAAACCCAGGTGAAAGTCTTCATGCGAAAAATTGGTTATTCTTAACCATTAAAATGCAAACTAAATAGGGTCAAGCCGAACTATAGCCCTTTTTACAAGCGGGAAGCCCCTAGCACCACCTATGGGGGTATATCCATCGACCCAATCTCAGGTTTATCTGAGCTGTTACAGCTAGTGGTGCGCCGGACTCGTCTAGCCGTGCCCGCGGTCTTGACGACCGATCGTTTATTCTGGTTGGAGAGGCCATTCAGTGTTCGGCTGCCAGAGCCGCCACATATTCCTCCGCACGTAAGGAATGCTCTGAGTTTCTGCTAACTATCATGATGCCACGTGGACCGGGCATCTTAAGCTTAAGATAAGCGTAATGCGGTACTGCATTAAAACGAGCGAAGGCCGTTCTTCCGAGTAGTGCGTGATAGCCGCTTCGGAATGGAGCGATGTCGAAGGTTAATTCTTCGCTTCGGAAGTTGTCGGGAAAACCTAATACAACCTCTAGTACTAGAGAGCCCGCGCAGCGGGCCCCTGGGCCTGGTATTACTCCTTTGAAGGTAGTATTGCTTTGGCTGATTCTTGTCGGGTCTATCCCCATTTTGCGGACAGTGTCATGATATATCAGATTAAGACTACTGCCGCCGTCCATAAGGACTCTGGTGAGATGGTATCCGTCAATTATTGGGTCTAGCACCAAGGCAGCCGATCCTCCGCGCCGGATACTAGTCGGGTGATCCCTACGATCAAAAGTGATCGAGCAGGCCGACCAAGGGTTGGACTTGGGGGTGACGGGTTCCACGGCGCATACGTCTCAGAGTGCGCGTTTGCTCCTCCTCTTCGGTATGTGAGTTGCGTAAATCATGTTCAGTGTTTTGACCTCTGGTGGGAATTTTTTCTATCCCTCAGTGTTCGGCTGGCGAGGCTCATCCTCGTCTTCACTTGGTGTCTCCCTCCCCTTGTGTTTGGCGTTTAGCTTGCCGGCCTGCTTGAAGACCCAGCATTCTCTGTTGGTGTGATTTGCAGGTTTGTCGGAGGTGCCATGAATCTAACATAATCTGTCTAGAATCTTGTTTAGGCTGGACGGTCCATCTCTGCTACCTTTAAATGGCTTTTTCCGTTGACCGGGTCGAGAGCCCCTGAATCTAGCGTTTACCGCCGTGTTGTCTGGGCTGTCTTCATTGTTTCGACGCTTGCTTTTATTGCATCACGGTTTCCCATTGCCATCCCTGACTTCGGATGTGCCTGGGTTGCTGGTGCCGCTACGGGCCAGCCAACTGTCTTCACCCGCGCAAAAGCGGGTCATAAGGCTTGTTAGGGCTGCCATTGTCCTTGGTTTTTCCTGGCTGAGGTGTCTAGCGAGCCATTCGTCCCGGACACTGTGTTTGAAAGCCGCTAAGGCTTCGGCATCCGGGCAGTCGACGATTTGATTCTTCTTAGTGAGAAATTTGTTCCAAAGCTTTCGGGCTGACTCTCCGGGCTGTTGAATTATATGACTTAAATCGTCTGCATCCGGAGGTCGGACATAGGTCCCTTGAAAATTAGCCCTAAAAGCGTGCTCAAGCTCTTTCCAACTTCCGATTGAGTTTTCAGGGAGGCTTTTCAACCAGTGCCGAGCTGGTCCTTTCAACTTGAGGGGCAGGTATTTTATGGCGTGGAGATCATCTCCGCGAGTCATGTGGATGTGAAGGATAAAGTCCTCAATCTAGACCACAGGGTCTGTCGTTCCATCGTATGCCTCTATGTTCACGGGTTTGAATCCCTCTGGAAATTCATGATCCAGCACCTCATTGGTGAAGCATAGGGGGTGTGCGGCACCCTTGTATTTGGATGTGTCATCGCATTCTGACGGTTGTAGTGTTTGGTTTTGATTCCGAGCTGTTATTCGGTCAGTATAGTCGTTTGGGCGGCCATGATTCTGTGCCGGAACGCGCTTCCAAGATCCGTAGATGGACCTGGCCATACCGGATTTTTTGTGCAGGTCCTCACGTAGATCGTGCGCTGACTTGTGTGCGACGTCGTTAGCTGCCCTGTCGCGGCCACGGGGTGGTCGATCCGGTTGATCGGCCGTTTTATTTTTCGGCTGAATGGGCTCTAAAGCCTCGTCGTCGAATTCAGGCAGCAGCTTGCGCTTTTGATAGCTCTTTGTGTGGCGACTATCGCCGTACTTTTCTTCAGTGTCAAGCACTTTATTCCATCTGCTGTTGAGCGTATTCTGCATGGCCTTAAGCCTTTGCTTTTGCTTCTTCAGGCTCCTTGTAGTGGCGATAAGCCTTCTATGGAGGTTCTCTTGTTCCAAGTGCCTTTCCGGGATGATGTGTGCATCGTCGTCCGGACTGTTCTCATCTCCGAAGACAGGTTGATGAGTTTTACCCTCGGCGTCACCGTGATCGGACAGCGGCTCTGTACTATGTTCGTCGTCCGCTAGTTCATCTTGCTCCATCGCTGGGTCCATGTGGTCGTCGTTTCCTTTGGAGTCAACCGGGATATTATTCTTTTTTGCGCTGTTATCGCTGTTTTTGCTGAGGCAGGATTTGGAGCGGCGCCTACGTTGTTGCTTTGGTTGCTTCTCGAGGGAACTATCCTTCGATGCTTCCTCCCGTTCCTCGTCGTTGTTTTCTTTGGGTGTATCCACCATGTATATATCGTGTGATGAAGTGGCTGTCCAGCGCCCTGTGGGCGGTGGTTCCTGTTCCTCTCCTGCATCGTCGTCCATACCGTCGATGTCTTCAGAGTCGAAATCAAGCATGTCGGTTAAGTCGTCGTTAGTGGCTATTAAGTGGGTGGTGGGTGGGGAGCGAATTTCTTCGTCGTCCGCTTCCCACTCGAGCCGGACATAGTTCGGCTGAGGGTCTCCTGACAAGGAGAGAGACCTCAATGAATCTAGCACGTCGCCAAGGGCGAGTGCTGAAAAATATCCGCGGAGGTAAACTCCATGATCGGTGCCCAATCAGATTCGATAGGCACGGATGCAGGCGGTTCGGAGCCCGTGGCCGGGGACGAATCCAAGGGTCCGGCAACACAGGTCTCATAGGAGGTGAAGTCAGTATTCGGCTCTATCGCCGCTGAGTGTGCGGCCTCTGTGGCGGGGTCCATCCACCAGTCCTCGGACGGCGCGATCTGCTCCGGATTGAGGGCCGGAGTGACCACAGGTGTGATCTCCCGAACACCGTCCGACGGCAGAGCTAAGTCATGCTCGTCGTGACTGTGTGGCGCACTTGACATGGGCTCGAGTCCATCGAAGATCAAGTCTCCGCGGATGTCGGCGGTATAGTTTAAGCTTCCAAACCTGACCTGACGGCCAGGGGCGTAGATCTCGATCTGCTCCAGATGGCCAAGCGAGTTGGCCCGCAGTACAAAGCCGCCGAATACGAAGATCTGTCCGGGGAGAAAAACCTCACCCAAGATCGCATTGTTGTCAATGATTGAAGGAGCCATCAAGCCTTTATCGTGACGGCATATATAGTGGAACTCCCAATGAAAGCACCAATGTCGGTGTCAAAACCGGCGGATCTTGGGTAGGGGGTCCCGAACTGTGCGGCTAAGGCTAATGGTAACAGGAGGCGGGGGACACAATGTTTACCCAGGTGCGGGCCCTCTCGATGGAGGTAATACCCTACTTCCTGCTTGATTGATCTTGATGATATGAGTATTACAAGAGTTGATCTACCACAAGATCGTAGAGGCTAAGCCCTAGAAGCTAGCCTATGATTATGATTGTCCTGGTCCTATGGACAAAACCCTCCGGTTTGTATAGACACCGGAGGGGGCTAGGGTTACACAGAGTCGGTTACAAGGGAGGAGATCTACATATCCGAATTGCCAAGCTTGCATTCCACGCAAAGGAGAGTCCCACCGGACACGGGACGAAGTCTTCAATCTTGTATCTTCATAGTCCAACAGTCCGGCCAAGGTATATAGTCCGGCTGTCCGAGGACCCCCTAATCCAGGACTCCCTCAGCTGCCCCTTTTTTTGGTTTATTCTTTTAGATCGGTTTTATTTTTAGGGTGCGCTAATTAGCGAACGTTCACCCGATCTTCTCTGTTAGCGAACGAATTCGTTCGTTAGTCTCTGTTAGCGGACGTGCGTCCGATAGATTTTTCTTTTTAATTTTATTTTCGGCCAGGGACCTATCCGTAATTACTTTTATCGCAGATTAGTCCCTGATCTTTAAACTCTCACTACTTTTTGCTTGTTTGTCCAAATCCAGTGAAACCAACGCCAAAATCTTCGTCTTGTTCCCCTCTATCCATATAATCAACTTGAAGACGATTTTGAAAATTTAAAATTTGGTTTCAAGCAGATTTGAATTTGAACTTCTTTTGATCGTAGTTTGAGTTTCGTGACTCCGATTCGATTGATTCTTCTAGCAAATCAAAGCTCATCACTTGTACTTTCTGCTTAGATATTTTCTTTTGGGTTTTAACTTTGCATCTTATGCTTGAGTGCTTATCTATGCTATTGTTTGTTCACGATAGAGTTTCCGAAGTGCGAGGATTTCTACTACGAATCTCCAGGGTTTTTCGATCGTCAGCAAGGCAAGTAACACTTTGATCATATCCCTTTAATACCCAGTTTTTATGCATTAGCTTCAACCCTCAGACATTGCATGAGTAGGATTGATAACATGTGGGTATTGGGAAGTAGCTGATGATTTAGAACCTATTGTCTTATATCCAAACCTTGGGAGTTACTACGTTATGCTTATTTTGCTATGCTATGCTATGCTCGTGGACGTGGATGGGTATGAGAGAATTCATGAAAGATGTGAGAGTTATTGTTAACTAAGGTTTAACCTAAGGTGGCTACTTTAATACACATCTGGGTGGATTGGTTGTGGGCACCTGGGGATATACCAGTGTTGTCCTAGGAGATCCCGGGGAACCCGTGTGATCATCCTATGGTTTGCCACCCATGCTCAAAGGGATCATAAGATTATTCATGCTAGAAACTTCCGTGTGCAGCCACAAGCCATTATGGGCTCTGGCATAGTTGAGTATGTTGTGTGACCTCTTTCAGTGGTAGACTAGCAGATGTAGGGGATGCAGGTGGTACTGTCTACCCATCGTAAAGAGTTAATGCTTCTGAAAGACTGTGTCTCGGTCATCCGTTTCTCAAACATCATGTAGTGCGAGAAATTCAACAGAGGAGATCGAGTCTTGTGGGGGAAAGTGCGCAAACCTCTGTAGAGTGTATAAACTAATCATGGTTAGCCGTGCCCCCGGTTATGGACATCTTGAGTATCTGGTATTTGAATTATTATGTTGATCTCATCACTTTACTTAATTAATTTGTGGGGTTATAATTACTATTTTGGGATTGAGTTGGGGGTACCTTCTCAATGTTTTTCAACCAACTTTGTAGTTAAATAAAATATATTCCTTTGTTGTAGGGAAAAACTAGTTTTATGCAAATGATAACCGTAGAGCCTCCACCAGCCATATATGCATGTAGTGATAGCTGTTATTCTATTCATTGCTCTACAGTGTTATCTTGCCAGTATATTCCATGTGCTGACCTACACGGCTGCAACGTATCATGTTGCAGAGTTTTCACATGAAGAGTAAGGTGCGCTAGGTCGTTGTTGTGCACTCAGTATTGTCGTGGAGTTGGATGGACTCCTTCACCTTTGAAGCTTCCGCTGTTATCTTATTTAGATGGCCTTCTGCCATATTATTGTAATAAGTTCTCTTTTGAGACATTGATTGTATTAAGTGTGTGATTGAACTCTGTTATAAATCCTCGAGTATTGTGTGTGTCAACAATACCGATCCAGGGATGACACTTGAGCACAGAGACTTGACCGTCTGAGGTCGGGTCGCTACAAGATGGTATCAGAGCACACGCTGACTGTAGGACGCGACCACTAGGATAAGCCACAGGACACTCTTCTCTACTCATTTCTGACTCTTCTCCATTTTCTACTCTATAGATGGCAGACCCAAGGAACAAGTTCACTCAACCAGATGACGACACACCTTTCGGACGACACTTGAAGGAAGTCACTAGGTACCTGAGCATCGGAATACCAAGCTTCGCCGGCATCTACACCGCCACTCTACCTGAAGAAGAGCGTTGGACGATTTGAGTACATGTTCCAGGAAGGACGTTCGCGCCAGTTACCGAGCCCATAGAGTTTTTCTTTGATGCACCAATCTGGAGTCTAGGAAAGAGCATGGCCGCCCACATCGCCATGGGACGCATCGATGAGGTATACAACAAGGATCTTAAGGACACCATCTACCAGATATGTGGACGCCAGGATGAGCAATGGGAGATGATTTGCACCAGGGGGGATAAATCCATTGCCACCTACATCCAGGAGTTAAATCAGCACATTCGTCGTCGGGAGAACCAAATGTGCGCTAGTATGATAGACATGAAGAAGGTGATGACCAGGAACATGGAGCTAGAAGAGGAACTGAAGTCTATACGCGATGGATACGAAAAGGAAATTGCTGTACTACTGGAGAAGAATGAAGACCTGAAGAAGAAGCTAGGAATATTCATGGGAGATCCCGAACCTGAGGAGGACAACCATCCTGAAGACTACATCATAATCGACGACACCGACTCCGACCCCGATAGTGATGATGATTATGAAGACAAGGCTGGAGCAGATATCATGGAGTCTTCCACCGATCAAAATTTCTAGACGACCACCATATTATCTTTAGTATTCCCCCATGTATATAGAAATAGTCCGAGTATTTTGTAACGGTAGCTTAGATCGAATGTATGATCTTGTTTGAATTGAGTGGTGTGAAATGAATGTGTTTGTCTCCAATTGCTGCTGATCAATAAACAAATTGTCTATGTCGTCCTATTTTGGCTGAATTTTTGGAGTTCCAGAAGTTTGCGTTAGTTACATATTACTACAGACTGTTCTGTTTTTGACAGATTCTTTTTTTGTGTGTTGTTTGCTTATTTTGATGAATCTATGGCTAGTAAAATAGTTTATAAACCATAGAGAAGTTGGAATGCAGTAGGTTTAACACCAATATAAATAAAGAATGAGTTCATTATAGTACCTTGAAGTGATGTTTTGTTTTCTTTCGCTAACGGAGCTCACGAGATTTTCTGTTAAGTTTTGTGTTGTGAAGTTCTCAAGTTTTGGGTGAAATATTTGATGGATTATGGAACAAGGAGTGGCAAGAGCCTAAGCTTCGGGATGCCCATGGCACCCCAAGATAATCTAAGGACACCAAAAAGCCAAAGCTTGGGGATGCCCCGGAAGGCATCCCCTCTTTCGTCTACTTCCATCGGTAACTTTACTTGGAGCTATATTTTTATTCACCACATGATATGTGTTTAGCTTGGAGAGTCTTGTATTATTTGAGTCTTTGCTTTTTAGTTTACCACAGTCATCTTTGCTGTACACACCTTTTGAGAGATACACACTTGATTAGGAAATTATTAGAATACTATGTGTGCTTCACTTCTATCTTTTGAGTTATATAGTTTTTGCTCTAGTGCTTCACTTATATCTTTTAGAGCACGATGGTGATTTTGCTTTATAGAAACTATTTTCTCTCATGCTTCACTTAGATTATTTTGGGAGGCCTACAAAACAGCATGGTAGTTTGCTTTGACAGGCATTCAAGATTAGTAAAAAAAATCTTATGAGTGTGTTGAATATTATGAGAAGTTCGATACTAGATAATTGTTTTGAGATATGAAGATGGTGATATTAGAGTCATGATAGTTCAGTAGTTTTGAATTTGAGAATTACTTGTGTTAAAGTTTGTGATTCCCGTAGCATGCACGTATGGTGAACCGTTATGTGATGAAGTCGGATCATGATTTATTTATTGATTGTCTTCCTTATGAGTGGCGGTCGGGGACGAGCGATGGTCTTTTCCTACCAATCTATCCCCCTAGGAGCATGCGCGTAATACATTGCTTTGATAACTTGTAGATTTTTGCAATAAGTATATGAGTTCTTTATGACTAATGTTGAGTCCATGGATTATACGCACTTTTCCTCCTTCCACCATTGCTAGCCTCTCTAATACCGCGCATGTTTCGCCGGTATCATACACCCACCATATACCTTCCTCAAAACAGCCACCATACCTACCTATCATGGCATTTCCATAGCCATTCCGAGATATATTGCCATGCAACTTACCACCGTTTTGTTTATCATGACACACTCCATCATTGTCATATTGCTTCGCATGATCATGTAGTTGACATTGTATTTGTGGCAAAGCCACCGTTCATAATTCTTTCATACATGTCACTCTTGATTCATTGCATATCCCGGTACACCGCCAGAGGCATTCACATAGAGTCATATTTTGTTCTAAGTAGAGTTGTAATTGTTGAGTTGTAAGTAAATAAAAGTGTGATGAGCATCATTTTTTAGAGCATTGTCCCAAGTGAGGAAAGGATGATGGAGACTATGATTCCCCCACAAGTCGGGATGAGACTCCGGACGAAATAAAAAAATGAGAGAAAAAGACAGAAGGGACAATGTTACTATCCTTTTACCACACTTGTGCTTCAAAATAGCACCATGATCTTCATGATAGAGAGTCTCTTATGATATCACTTTCATATACTAGTGGGAATTTTTCATTATAGAACCTGGCTTGTATATTCCAATGATGGCTTCCTCAGAATGCCCTAGGTCTTCGTGAGCAAGCGAGTTGGATACAGACCCACTTAGTTCCTTTCGTTGAGCTTTCATATACTTATAGCTCTAAGTGCATCCGTTGCATGGCAATCCCTACTCACTCACACATATATCTATTAATGGGCATCTCCATAGCCTGTTGATACGCCTAGTTGATGTGAGACTATCTTCTCCTTTTTTGTCTTCTCCACAACCACCATTCTATTCCACATATAGTGCTATGTCCATGGCTCACGCTCATGTATTGCGTGAAGATTGAAAAAGTTTGAGAACACTGAAATTATGAAACAATTGCTTGGCTTGTCATCGGGGTTGTGCATGATTTAAATATTTTGTGTGGCGAAGATAGAGCATAGCCAGACTATATGATTTTCTAGGTATAACTTTCTTTGGCCATGTTATTTTGAGAAGACATAATTGCTTAGTTAGTATGCTTGAAGTATTATTATTTTTATGTCAATATTAAACTTTTGTCTTGAATCGTTCGGATCTGAATATTCATACCACAATTAAGAGAATTACATTGAAATTATGCCAAGTAGCATTCCAAATAAAAAATTCTGTTTTTATCATTTACTTACTTGAGGACGAGCAGGAATTAAGCTTGGGGATGCTTGATACGTCTCCAACGTATCTATAATTTCTTATTGTTCCATGCTATATTATATTCTGTTTTGGACATTAATGGGCTTTATTATACACTTTTATATTATTTTTGGGACTAACCTATTAACCGGAGGACCAGCCCAGAATTGCTGTTTTTTTGCCTATTTCAGAGTTTCGTAGAAAAAGAATATCAAACGGAGTCCAAACGGAATGAAACCTTCGGGAACATGATTTTCGGAACGAACGTGATCCAGAGGACTTGGACCCTATGTCAAGACATCAACCAGGAGGGCACGAGGTAGGGGGGCGTGCCTAACCCCCCCAGGCGCACCCTCCACCCTCATGGGCCCCACATTGCTCCACCGACGTACTTCTTCCTCCTATATATACCTACGTACCCCCAAACTACCAGATACGGAGCCAAAAAC
The DNA here is from genome assembly GCF_002575655.3 of Aegilops tauschii subsp. strangulata. Taxonomy (NCBI): domain Eukaryota; kingdom Viridiplantae; phylum Streptophyta; class Magnoliopsida; order Poales; family Poaceae; genus Aegilops; species Aegilops tauschii. Next base: position 70,709,115 of record NC_053039.3, on the reverse strand, counting down.
CTAATTCCACCATCGCAACCTTCTGTACCCATGAGATCCCATCTTGGGGCCTTTTCCGGAGCTCCGCCGGAGGGGGCATCGATCACGGAGGGCTTCTACATCAACACCATAGCCTCTCCGATGATGTGTGAGTAGTTTACCTCAGACCTTCGGGTCCATAGTTATTAGCTAGATGGCTTCTTTTCTCTTTTTGGATCTCAATACAATGTTCTCCCCCCTCTCTTGTGGAGATCTATTTGATGTAATCTTCTTTTGCGGTGTGTTTGTTGAGACCGATGAATTGTGGGTTTATGATCAAGTTTATCTATGAACAATATTTGAATCTCCTCTGAATTCTTTTATGTATGATTGGTTATCTTTGCAAGTCTCTTCGAATTATCAGTTTGGTTTGGCCTACTAGATTGATCTTTCTTGCAATGGGAGAAGTGCTTAGCTTTGGGTTCAATTTTCCGGTGTCCTTTCCCAGTGACAGTAGGGGCAGCAAGGCACGCATTGTATTGTTGCCATCGAGGATAACAAGATGGGGTTTATATCATATTGCATGAGTTTATCCCTCTACATCATGTCATCTTGCTTAAAGCGTTACTCTGTTCTTATGAACTTAATACTCTAGATGCATGCTGGATAGCGGTCGATGTGTGGAGTAATAGTAGTAGATGCAGGCAGGAGTCGGTCTACTTGTCTCGGACGTGATGCCTATATACATCATCATACCTAGATATTCTCATAACTATGCTCAATTCTGTCAGTTGCTCAACAATAATTTGTTCACCCACCGTAATACTTATGCTCTTGAGAGAAGCCTCTAGTGAAACCTATGGCCCCGGGTCTATTTTGCATCATATTAATCTTCCAACACTTAGCTATTTTTGTTACTTCTTATTTTACTTTGCATCTTTATCATTAAAATACAAAAAATATTATCTTATCATATCTATCAGATCTCACTCTCGTAAGTGACCGTGAAGGGATTGACAGCCCCTTTATTGTGTTGGTTGCGAGGATTTATTTGTTTGTGTAGTTGCGAGGGGCTCGTGCGTGGTCTCCTACTGGATTGATACCTTGGTTCTCAAAAACTGAGGGAAATACTTACGCTACTTTGCTGCATCACCCTTTCCTCTTCAAGGGAAAACCAACGCAGTGCTCAAGAGGTAGCAACATGTTTCAGCTGGAGCCATGAGTATGAAAAAGCATGAGTTTCGCAACTTGCGCCAGGGGAATCGTACTGTGGCGCGTACGTGGATGAGTTCAGCAAGTTAGCACGCTACGCCCCAGATGATGTCACCACAGATGCCGCAAAGCAGGAGAAGTTTATGGAAGGGCTGAATGATGAGCTGAGTATGCAATTCATGGTGGCAACATTCGCCAACTACCAGGAGTTGGTAGATAGGGCTCTCATGATTGAAGGCAAGCAACAATAGATTGAGAACCGCAAACGGAAGTATGGACAAGGGAAGTACAACTCTAGAGCTCAGCAGAAGCCTCATTTTACCTCGAACTCGGGAGGACATACCCATCATAACCATGGAGGCCGCACTCACAATGGAGGGACTTCACACAACCACAGTGGCCCTAACAATGGAAATGGGAATGGAGGAAGCAGCAGTCAGAGTTGTTCCAACCCAGCAACACCCGCCAAGAAGGATCTGAGTCACGTTACCTGTTTCAAGTGTGGGAAGACTGGACACTACGCCAATGAATGTCCTGAAGCAAAGAATGGAAATGGCAATGGAAGTTCAGGGAGGAAGCCAAATCCCTTCACCAGAGGTCAGGTGAGCCAGATCAACGTGGAGGAAGTTGAAGAGCAGCCTGACGCAATGATTGGTAAGTTTTTGATTAAGTCATTTACCGCTCTCATTCTTTTTGACACAGGTGCATCGCATTCATACATCTCAAGGGGATTTGTGGACAAGTTTAAATTGCCAACCTTAGCCCTTAGGTCACCCATGTTAGTAAGCTTGCTAGGAGCGGAGTCTATGCCCAGCCGATGGTGTGATCGGTTACCTTTAACCATTGGTAGCCACGTTTTTCCCTCATACCTAATAATTTTGGAATCACAAGGACTTGGATATAATACTAGGCATGGATTGGCTATCGAAGTATGGAGGGAACATCGATTGTGATAGTAAGTCGATACTTCTCACCACCCCTGAGGGAAAGAGGATCAAGTATGTATCTAGACATGCTGCAAGGAGGACTCAAGTAAATTCCCTCTCGGGACTTGTTCAGGAGGAAGTGCCAGTTGTAAGGGATTACCCAGATGTTTTTCCAGAGGAATTACCAGGCATGCCACTGGATCGAGATATAGAATTTTTGATAGAGCTATTGCCTGGCACCGGACCAATATCGAAGAGACCGTATCAGATGCCCGCAAATGATCTGGAGGAAATTAAGAAGCAGATTAAGGAATTATTGGAGAAGGGTTACATTCGACCAAGTTCATCACCGTGGGAGCCCCAGTGCTCTTAGTTGAGAAGAAGGATGGATCTTTGAGAATGGTTGTTGATTATCGTGCATTGAATGAGGTGACGATCAAGAACAAGTACCCACTACCGATGATCAACATTTGTTTGACCAGCTACAGGGAGCCAAAGTATTCTCCAAGATCGATCTTCGATCAGGATACCACCAGCCGAAGATCCGAGAACATGATATACCTAAGACAACTTTTACCACAAGGTATGGGCTATATGAGTACACTGTTATGTCCTTTGGATTGACTAACGACCCTACCTATTTTATGAGTATGATGAGTAAGGTGTTCATGGAGTTCTTGGATAAGTTAGTTGTGGTGTTCATTGACAACATATTGGTATACACGAAGAATGAAGAAGAACACAAGGAGCATTTGCGTTTAGTTCTCGAGAAGCTCAGAGAACATCAGCTATACGCCAAGTTCAGCAAATGTGAGTTTCTGTTGAAAGAAGTTGGATTTCTTGGACATGTTATATCAGTAGAAGGTATAGCAGTAGACCCTACCAACGTTCAGTCTGTCACTCAGTGGTTGGCACCCACCTCAGTTGGAGAGATCTGCAATTTTCTTGGACTCGCTGGATATTATAGGAGGTTCATTGAGAATTTTTCCAAGATTGCGAAGCCCATGACGGAGTTATTAAAGAAGGACACCAAGTTCAAATGGACCGAGGAATGTGGGGCCAGTTTTCAGGAGTTGAAGAAACGTTTAGTTACAGCCCCAGTGCTAATTCTTCCGGATATACGCAAGGATTTCCAAGTTTATTGCGACGGTTCTCGCCTAGGACTTGGAGGTGTACTTATGCAAGACGGAAGAGCTGTTTCATATGCCTCACGTCAGCTTCGACCTCATTAGTTGAACTATGCCACGCATGATTTGGAGTTAGCAGCCGTAGTGCATGCGCTCAAGACCTGGAGACATTTTCTTATTGGAAACCGTTGTGATGTTTACACGGATCATAAGAGCTTGATGTACATTTTCACGCAGAAGGAGTCGAATCTCAGGCAGAGGAGATGGTTGGAGCTCATAAAAGATTATGATATGAAGCTGCATTATCATCCAGGAAAAGCTAATGTTGTAGCAGACGCGTTGAGCCGCAAGAGTTATGTCAATACTCTCGTAACCAGAGGATTGCCAAAGGAATTAACCGACGATCTCAGAGAACTTCGTTTGGAGATAGTTCTGAGAGGTTTTGTTGCAGCATTGGAGGTTCAGTCCACATTGATGGGAAAGATTCGAGAAGCCCAGAAGACTGATAAAGGGATTGCGGAAATAAAGGAGAAGATGAGCAAAGGAAAAGCCAAAGGTTTTGTGAGGATGAGCACAAAACTTTATGGTTTGAGGATCGTATTTATGTGCCCAATGACCCAGAGATCAGGAAGTTAATACTTCAGGAGGCCCATGACTCGCCATACTTGATTCACCCAGGAAACACCAAGATGTATTTGGATTTGAAGGAACATTTCTGGTGGACAGGTATGAAGAAGGATATTTCCGAGTATGTAGCCGTATGTGATGTATGTCAGAGAGTTAAGGCAGAACACCAGAAGCCAGCCGGATTACTACAACCTATGCCGATACCCAAATGGAAGTGGGATAAACTTGGCATGGATTTCATCACCGGATTACCCAGGACAAGATCAGGTTATGATTCTATCTGGGTAGTAGTTGATCGCTTGACCAAAGTGGCTCACTTTATCCCCGTAAAAACCACTTATACGAGCGCGAAGTTGGCCAAGATATATATGACCAGGATCGTATGTCTGCATGGAGTTCCGAGGACCATCGTATCAGATAGAGGGACATCGTTTACTTCGAAGTTTTGGAATCAAATGCACCAGACTTTGGGTACCAGGCTAGAGTTTAGTACAACCTTTCCTCCGAAGACAGATGGACAGACTGAGAGAGTCAATAAGATTCTCGAGGACATGTTGAGAGCTTGCGCGCTAGATTATGGATCTAGTTGGGACGATAATTTGCCTTACGCAGAGTTCTCATATAACAACAGCTACCAGGCTAGCTTGAAGATGGCCCCTTTTGAAGCCTTGTATGGAAGGAGGTGTAGGACACCATTGACGTGGGATGAAGTTGGAGACCATCAGTTATTCGGACCAGATTTAATCAAGGAGTCTGAAGAGAAGGTTAAGTTGATTCATGATAGACTGAAGGTAGCTCAGTCCAGGCAGAAAAGTTATGCCGATACGAAATGCAAGTAGGTAACCTACAAAATCGGAGACAGAGCATATCTTCGTGTGTCACCACTGCGAGGAGTTAAACGATTTGGAGTTAAAGGAAAGTTAGCCCCAAGATTTGTAGGACCATATCGAGTTCTGGAACGTATGGGAGAAGTGGCCTACAAGTTGGGGTTACCCGAAGGATTTTCAGGAGTTCATGATGTGTTTCACGTTTCCCAGTTGAAGAAGTGCCATGCGGAGATGGTTGATATTCCTCTAAGAGATACAGTGCCCCTGGAAGCAATTCAATTGGAGAGTGACCTAACTTACGAGGAGAAACCCGTCAAGATTCTCGAGTTTGCCACCCGAGTTACACGTAGCAAGGTTATCAAGTTTTGCAAAGTTCAGTGGAGCCACCATACTGAGGAAGAAGCCACCTGGGAGCGAGAGGAAGACCTACAGAAAGACCGCCCACAACTATTTTCTAGCCAACCCGAATCTCGAGGGCGAGATTCTTCTTAAGGGGGCTAGGTTTGTAACATCCCAATTTTCAATTTGGATGTTAATCATTAGGTCATCATATGCATTCATGCTCTTTGCATTTTTATTTGTTTTATTTGGACATTTTGATCCTAAAGACCTTAAGCAACTGAAGGACCATTTGAGAGAGTTAGGTTTTCAAAAAAATCCATTTTTGAATTTTTCAAAATTGGTAAATTGGATCCAAGTGATCTTTATTTTAAATTATTTTTCCGATTATTTCGAAAATAAATAAAATAATGAGAGAAGATAATATGACTTCTTCAAACAGAGGAAATAATGGAAATTTAATTTTAAATAAAAATATTTGTTTTATTCGAATTTTATTTCAGATTTTATTCGAGTAAATTAGGGAAAATTGCATTTTTAAAGATAGCATTTTAGCCCAGAAAAATGTCCATGTTGTCCTAAATATTAGTAGAGGACCGTGAAAATTCTTTTTGGGATTTTAGGATTTTTATTTATTTTATTTTGGATTTTTCTGTTCTGGCGAAATTATTAAAAAAAATCTCTTCGACCGACAGGGCCGAAGCCCAGCCGGCCCAGCCCCGCCGACCACCTCTCCCGCCCCGATCCGTGACCGAGGGGGACTCCCCTCGGCGTGCCCTGCTCCTTATAAGCCACCGCCGCCCCCTCTCTCCCACCGCTCCACCCCGCCGCCCAAGCCGACGCCGCCGCTTGCGCCGCCGCCCGTAGCTAGCGCCGCCGCCCCGCCACCTCACCGCCGTTGCCGCCCGCGCCGTCGCCGCCCAACGCCGCTGTCGCCACCGCCGGTGAACACTGCCGCCGCCGCGGATTTTTCCGCCCCGAACCGGTATAAAACCGAACCGCCGCCCTCCTTTTTTCGGTTTATTCGTTTAGATCGGTTTTACTTTTAGGGTTCACTAATTAGCGAACGTTCACCTGATCTTCTCTGTTAGCGAACGAATTCGTTCGTTAGTCTCTGTTAGCGGACGTTCGTCCGATAGATTTTTTTTAATTTTTTTGGCCAGGGACCTATCCGTAATTACTATTATCGCAGATTAGTCCCTGATCGTCAAACTCTCACTACTTTTTGCTCGTTTGTCCAAATCCAGTGAAACCAATGCCAAAATCTTCGTCTTGTTCCCCTCTATCCAGATAATCAACTTGAACATGATTTTGAAAAGTTAAAATTTGGTTTCAAGCAGATTTGAATTTGAACTTCTTTTGATCGTAGTTTAGTTTCGTGACTCCGATTCGATTGATTCTTCTTGCAAATCGAACCTCTTTACTTGTAATTTCTATTTAGATCTTCTATTTTGGGTTTTACCTTTGCATCTTATGCTTGAGTGCTTATGTATGCTATTTTTTGTTCACAATAGAAATCCGGAGTGCGAGGCTTGCTACTACGAATCTCTAGGGTTTTCCGATCGTCAGCAAGGCAAGTAACACTTTGATCATATCCCTTTAATACCCAGTTTTTATGCATTAGTTTCAACCCTCAAACATTGCATGAGTAGGATTGATAACATGTGGGTATTGGGAAGTAGCTGATGAGGTAGAACCTATTGTCTTATATTCAAACCTTGGGAGTTACTACGTTATGCTTATTCTGCTATGCTATGCTATGCTCGTAGACGTGGATGGGTTTGAGAGAATTCGTGAAAGATGTGAGAGTTATTGTTAACTAAGGTTTAACCTAAGGTGGCTACTTTAATACACATCTGGGTGGATTGGTTGTGGGCACCTGGGGATATACCAGTGTTGTCCTAGGAGATCCCGGGGAACCCGTGTGATCATCCTATGGTTTGCCACCCAGGCTCAAAGGGATCATAAGATTATTCATGCTAGAAACTTCCGTGTGCAGCCACAAGCCATTATGGGCTCTGGCATAGTTGAGTATGTTGTGTGACCTCTTTCAGTGGTAGACTAGCAGATGTAGGGGATGTAGGTGGTACTGTCTACCCATCGTAAAGAGTTAATGCTTCTGAAAGACTGTGTCTCAGTCATCCGTTTCTCAAACATCATGTAGTGCGAGAAATTCAATGGAGGAGATCGAGTCTTGTGGGGAAAAGTGCGCAAACCTCTACAGAGTGTATAAACTAATCATGGTTAGCCGTGTCCCCGGTTATGGACATCTTGAGTATCTGGTATTTGAATTATTATGTTGATCTCATCACATTACTTAATTAATTTGTTGGGTTATAATTACTATTTTGGGATGAGTTGGGGGTACCTTCTCAATGTTTTTCAACCAACTTTGTAGTTAAATAAAATATATTCCTTTGTTGTAGGAAAAAACTAGCTTTATGAAATGATAACCGTAGAGCCACCACCAGCCATATATGCATGTAAAGCTGTTATTCTGTTCATTGCTCTATAGTGTTATCTTTCCAACATATTCCATGTGCTGACCTACACGGCTGCAACGTATCATGTTGTAGAGTTTCCAAACGAAGAATAAGGTGCATTTGGTCGTTGTTGTGCACTCGGTATTGCCGTGGAGTTGGATGGACTCCTTCACCTTCAAAGCTTCCGCGGTTATCTTATTTAGATGGCCTTCAGCCATATTATTGTAATAAGTTCTCTTTTGAGACATTTGTTGTATTAAGTGTGTGATTGAACTCTGTTATAAATCCTCGAGTACTGTGCATGTCAGCAATACCGATCCAGGGATGACACTTAAGCACAGACACTTGACCGTCTGAGGTCGGGTCGCTACAACAAGACCACTAGTTTCAAGAAAAAGGGCAAAGGAAAAGAAAGGGAACTTCAAGAAGAATGACAAGCAAGTTTCCACTCCCGTGAAGAAGCCCAAAGCTAGACCTAAGCCTGAAACTGAGTGCTTCTACTGCAAAGGGAATGGTCACTGGAAGCGGAACTACCCCAAATACTTGGCGGATAAGAAGGATGGAAAAGTGAACAAAGGTATATTTGATATACATGTTATAGATGTGTACCTTACTAGAGTTCATAGTAACCCTACGGTATTTGATACCGGTTCAGTTGCTAAGATTAGTAACACGAAACAAGAGTTGCATAATGAACATAGACTAGTTAAGGGCGAGGTGACGATGTGTTTTGGAAGTGATTCCAAGGTTGATAAGATCACCATCGCATACTCCCTCTACCTTCAGGATTAGTGTTGGACCTAAATAAATGTTATTTGGTGTTTGCGTTGAGCATGAATATGATTGGATCATGTTTATTGCGATACGGTTATTCATTTAAGTCCGAGAATAATTGTTGTTCTGTTTACATGAATAAAACCTTCTATGGTCATACACCCAATGTAAATGGTTTATTGAATCTCGATCGTAGTGATACACATATTCATAATATTGATGCCAAAAGATGAAAAGTTGATAATGATAGTACAACATATTTGTGGCACTGTCGTTTAGGTCATATTGGTGTAAAGCGCATGAAGAAACTCCATACGGATGGATTTTTGGAATCACTTGATTATGAATCATTTGATACTTGCGAACCATGCCTCATGGGCAAGATGACTAAAACTCTGTTCTTCGGAACAATGGGGTGAGCCAATGACTTACTGGAAATAATACATACCGATGTATGCGGTCCAATGAGTGTTGAGGCACGCGGCGGGTATCGTTATTTTCTGACCTTCACAGATGATTTGAGCAGATATACATATATCTTCTTAATGAAACACAAGTCTGAAACATTTGAAAAGTTCAAGGAATTTCAGAGTGAAGTGGAGAATCATCGTAACAAGAAAATAAAGTTTCTATGATCTGATCGCGGAGGTGAATATTTCAGTTATGAGTTTGGCCTTCATTTAAAACAATGTGGAATAGTTTCACAACTCACGCCACCTGGAACACCACATCATAATGGTGTGTCCGAACATTGTAACCGTACTTTATTAGATATGGTGCGATCTATGATGTCTCTTACCGATTTACCATTATCGTTTTGGGGTTATGCATTAGAGACAGTTGCATTCACGTTAAATAGCGCACCGTCTAAATCTGTTGAGACGACACCGTATGAACTGTGGTTTGGCAAGAAACCTAAGCTATCGTTTCTTAAAGTTTGGGGTTGCGACACTTATGTCAAAAGGCTTCAGCCTGATAAGCTCGAACCCAAATCCGAGAAGTGCATATTCATAGGATACCTTAAGGAAACAATTAGGTACACCTTCTACCACCGATCCGAAGGCAAGATCTTTGTTGCCGAGGTTTCTCTCGAAAGAAGTGAGTGGGAGGAAAGTAGAACTTGATGAGGTAATTGTACCTTCTCTCGAATTGGAAAGTAGCACATCAGTGAAATCCGTTCCCATGATGCCTACACCAACTAGAGAGGAAGCTAATGATGATGATCATGAAACTTCGGATCAAGTTACTACTGGACCTCATAGGTCGAACAGAGCACGTTCTGCACCACAGTGGTACGGTAATCCTGTCCTGGAAGTCATGTTATTAGACCATGGCGAACCTACGAACTATGAAGAAGCTATGATGAGCCCAGATTCTGACAGATGGCTTGAGGCCATGAAATCTGAGATAGGATCCATGTATGAGAACAAAGTGTGGACTTTGGTGGACTTGCTCGATGGTAGGCAAGCCGTTGAGAATAAATGGATCTTCAAGAGGAAGACGGACGCTGATGGTAGTATTACTATCTACAAAGCTTGACTTGTCGCAAAAGCTTTTCGACAAGTTCAAGGTGTTGACTACGATGATATTTTCTCACTCGTAGCGATGCTTAAGTCTGTCCGGATCATGTTAGCAATTGCCGAATTTTATAAAATCTGTCAAAACTGCATTCCTTAATGGATTTCTTAAAGAAGAGTTGTATATGAGGCAACCAAAAGGTTTTGTCGATCCTAAAGGTGCTAACATAGTGTGCAAACTCCAGCGATCCATCTATGGACTGGTGCAAGCATCTCAGAATTGGAATATACGCTTTGATAAGGTGATCAAAGCATATGGTTTTATACAGACTCATGGTGAAGCCTGTATTTACAAGAAAGTGAGTGGGAGCTGTGTAGCATTTCTGATATTATATGTGGATGACATATTGTTGACTGGAAATGATGTAGAATTTCTGGATAGCATAAAAGGATATTTGAATAAGAAATTTTCAATGAAATACCTCGATGAAGCTGCTTACATATTGGGCATTAAGATCTATAGAGATAGATCAAGACACTTGATAAGAATTTCAATGAGTACATACCTTGACAAGATTTTGAAGGAGTTCAAAATGGATCAGTCAAAGAAGGAGTTCTTGCCTGTATTGTAAGGTATGAAGTTGAGTAAAGACTCAAAATCCGACCACGGCAGAGGATAAAGAGAGAATGAAAGTCATTCCCTATGCCTCAGCCATAGGTTCTATAAAGTATGCCATGATGTGTACCAAACGTATTGTGTACCTTGCCATGAGTTTGGCAAGGGGGTACAATAGTGATCCAGGAATAGATCACTGGATAGCGGTCAAAATTATCCTTACTTACCGTAAAGAGGACTAAGGAAATTTTTCTCGGTTATGGAGGTGATAAAGAGTTCGTCATAAAGAGATACATCGATGCAAGCTTTGACACTGATCTAGACGACTCTAAGTCTCAATATAGATATGTATTGAATGTGGGAGCAATTAGATAGATTAGCTCCATGCATAGCATTGTAGACATAGAAATTTGCAAAATACATACGGATCTAAATGTGTCAGACCCTTTGACTAAACTTCTCTCACAAGCAAAACATGATCACACCTTACTACCCTTTGGGTGTTAATCACATAGCAATGTGAACTAGATTATTGACTCTAGTAAACCCTTTGGGTGTTGGTCACATGGCGATGTGAACTATGAGTGTTAGTCACAAAAAGATGTGAACTATTGGTGTTAATTCACGTGGCGATGTGAACTAGATTATTTACTCTAGTGCAAGTGGGAGACTGAAGGAAATATGCCCTAGAGGTAATAATAAAGTTGTCATTTTATATTTCCTTATATCATGATAAATGTTTATTATTCATGCTAGAATTGTATTAACCGGAAACTTGATACATGTGTGGATACATAGACAAAACACCGTGTCCCTAGTAAGCCTCTACTAGACTAGCTCGGTAATCAAAGATGGTTAAGTTTCCTAAACCATAGGAATGTGTTGTCATTCGATCAACGGGATCACATCATTCGAATGATGTGATGGACAAGACCCATCCGTTAGCATAGCAAATTGATCATTCAGTTTTATTGCTATTGCTTTCTTCAGGTCAAATACATATTCCTTCGACTATGAGATTATGCAACTCGCGGATACCGGAGGAATGCCTTATGTGCTATCAAACGTCACAACTAACTGGGTGATTATAAAGATGCTCTATAGGTATCTCCGAAGGTGTTTGTTGGGTTGGCATAGATCGAGATTAGGATTTGTAACTTCGAGTATCGGAGAGGTATCTCTGGGCCCTCTCGGTAACACACATCATAAGAAGCCTTGCAAGCAAAGTGACTAATGAGTTAGTTGCAGGATGATGTATTACGGAATGAGTAAAGATACTTGCTGGTAACGAGATTGAACTAGGTTTGTAGATACTGACGATCGAATCTCTGGCAAGTAACATATCGATGGACAAAGGTAATTACGTATGTTGTCATAATGGTTCGACCGATAAATCTTCGTAGAATATGTAGGAGCCAATATGGGCCTCTAGGTTCCGCTATTGGTTATTGACCATAGAGGTGTCTCATTCATGTCTAGATAGTTCTCGAACCCGTAGGGTCCGCAGGCTTAATGTTTGATGACGATATAGTATTATATGAGTTATGTGATTTGGTGACCGAATGTTGTCCGGAGTCTCGGATGAGATCACGTACATGATGAGGAGTCTCGAAATGGTCAAGAGGTAAAGATTGATATATATGACGATGGTATTCGGACACCAGAAGTGTTCCGGAGGGTACCGGGTACATATAGGGTCACCGGAAGGGGTTCCGGGCGCCCCTGGCAAAGATATGGGCTTAATGGGCAAAGGAAGGGACAGACCAGCCCACAAGGGGCTGGTGCGCCCTTCCACCAGGCCGGCCAACCCTAGGGAAAGGAAAGGGGGGAGGGCAAGTCTCTCCTTCCTTGCCCTCCTCAAGGGAGAAAGGAAAGGGGGGCGCCACCTCCCCCTTCCTTCCCCTGGCGCCTATATAAGGAAGGGGGGGGCGAACCAGGGCAGGAGCCCAAGTGGGTTTCGGCCCCACTTGGGGCGCCCCTTGGCCTCTCCCCTCTCCCTCCCACCTATATATATATATATTAAGAGGGGGCGCCTAGCACATAGAACATCAATTGTTAGCCGTGTGTGGTGCCCCCCTCCACAGTTTACACCCTCGGTCATATTCTCGCAGTGCTTAGGCAAAGCCCTGCGCAGATCACATCACCATCACCGTCACCATGCCATCGTGCTGACGGAACTCATCTACTACCTAGACACCTTGCTGGATCAACAAGGCGAGGGACATCACCGAGCTGAACGTGTGCAGAACTCGGAGGTGTCGTACATTCGGTACTCGGGCGGTGGAGCGCGAAGGAAGTTCGACTACATCAACCGCGTTGTGAAACACTTCCGCTTCTGGTCTACGAGGGTACGTAGACACACTCTCCCCCTCATTGCTATGCATCTCCATGGATAGATCATTGCGTGTGCATAGAATTTTTTTTGTTTTCCATGCAACATTTTCCAACATGGACTACCTCCTCCTCATTATGGTGGCCGCCGGGATGATGAAAATGGCCACCGATGATGATTTCCCCCTCCGGCAGGGTACCGGAACGGGGTCTAGATTGGTTTTTCGTGGCTATAGAGACTTGCGGCGGCGGAACTTCTGATCTAGGTTTTTCTTTGGGGTTTTTGGAATATTTGGGAATTTATGGGGCGAAGAGGCGGTGCGGGAGGCCACCGAGGTGGGCACAACCCACCTGGGCCCGCTTTGGCCTCCACGCGCGCCCAGGTGGGTTGTGCCCCCCTCGGGGCACCCCTCTAGTACTTCTTTGGCCCATGTTGTTCCTTCTGGTCCATACAAATTCTCCAAAAAGTTCCTCTGCGTTTGGACTCCGTTTGGTACTGATATTCTGCGAAGTAAAAAACAAGCAAAAAACAACAACTGGCACTGGGCACTATTTCAATAGGTTAGTCCCAAAAAATGATATAAAGTTGCTATAAAATGATTGTAAAACATCCAAGAATGATAATATAACAGCATGGAATAATAAAAAATTATAGATACGTTGGAGATATATCAGCATCCCCAAGCTTAATTCCTGCTCGTCCTCGAGTAGGTAAATGAAAAAAATCAGAATTTTTGATGTGGAATGCTGCCTAACATGTTGACCACATATTCTATTCTTTTGTAGCATGGACATATGGACTTTTATATGGTTCAAAGCAATAGCCTAGTTTTGACACGAAGATTTCAATACTCAATCATATCAACAAGCAACCATGTCTTTCAAAATGTCAACACTAAAGAAAGTTACCCCTAGCCCATCATGCTCAATCATTGATCCATTCATGAAACACACTCGCATATTAGCTACCCAATGCTCAAGTATGATCATAGTGCCCCTTAGTTGGTGCTTTATAAGAGAAGATGGAGACTCAAATAAAAGTAAAAATTGCATCAAGTAAATAGATAGGCCCTTCACAGAGGGAAGCACAAGTTGTCATGCGCATTTTGTTTTTGGATGCCCAAACTCTTAATGGAAAGAAATGTCACGTTATATTGCCCCATTTGATAGCAACCTTTACTATGCAGTCTGTCACTTTTATTACTTTGTCATCACAAGTTCATACAACGCTCAATTTTCCCTTACAATAAAAGATCAAACATATTTAGGAGAAATTTGTATTGCTTTATGCACAGATGACAACTTACTTGAAGGATCTTATTCAATCCATATGTAGGTATGGTGGACACTCATGGCAAGAAACTGGGTTTAAGAGTTTTCGGATGCACAAGTAGTATCTCTACTTAGTACAAATTTTTGGCTAGCAAAAGATCCTAGGCAAACACCATATGTTGGAGGATCCATGACAATATAACTTCTATGAAAATATACACAACCATAACTCATTACGTTGTCTTCCTTGTCCAACTTCAACTAATTTGCTCAAGTTTGAAAATAATTAATGGGTATTCACAATCATAGAAGATGTCCAAGATAATATATTTATATGTGAAAGTTCTGTTCCTTATACTAATCATTCATGAATTGCTTGTATGACCAATATTGTGATTGTCAAGCTTCAAAAGATTTAACTTTCTAAACCCAATGTGAAGCTACCACTAGGCATGATATGAACATATAATTTCAAATTAATGATATTCAATTCATTCAACAATTTACTCATAGGATATAAGTGAAGCACAAGAGTAAATGACAAACTACTCCAAAAAGATATAAGTGAAGTTCAAGCGAGTAGTTAAGTAGATGGGTAGCTATTTGAGGACTCTCTCTTATTTAAAAACTTTCAGATCTAAGTATTTTCTTAAAACAGAAAGCAAAACAAAGTAAAATGACATTCCAAGAATAGCACACATTATGTGAAGAAGCAAGAACTTAGGCTCAACCGAGGCTAACCGATAATTGTTGATGAAGAAATGTGGGATGCCTACCGGGGCATCCCCAAGCTTAGATGCTTGAGACTTCTTGAAATATTATCTTGGGATGCCTTGGGCATCCCCAAGCTTGAGATCTTGTGTCTTCTTCATTCTTCTCATACCATGGTTTACCTAAATCTTAGAAACTTCATCCACACAAAACTCAACAAGAACTCGTGAGATAGGTTAATGTAAATCAATGCAAAACCTTATCATTCTCTACTATAGCAAATCAATAAAAATTATAATTTAACATTGCATACTAAATGCCTCTACATATTTAATACTCCTATCCTTAAATAGAATCATTAAACAAGCAAACATAATAGCAACCTGTCTAAACAGAACAGTCTGTAAAGGATGAAGCAAGATCCATATTTATTTAATTCCAAAACTTTTGAAAATTTACCACACTGTATAAAATTTATCATGTATTATTGTGCAAAAAATTTCAACCTTTTACCACAGTCTGACTTTTCTAGAGAATTTTTGCAACAGCGATAAACTTTCTGTTTTCAAACAGCAAGTCATATACTTGTGAAATATGCATGGCAAGGGCTATACTTGACATTTTTATTGAAGTAAAAGATAGAAAAATTATTCTAAATAACATCAAGCAAATCAAAACAAAATAAAATGACGCTCCAAGCAAAACTCATATCATGTGACGAATGAAAATATAGCCTCAAGTAAGATTACCGATATTGTTGGAGACGGAAGAGGGGATGCCTTCCGGGGAATCCCCAAGCTTAGTTGGTTGGATCTTACTTTAATATTACCTTTGGGGTGCAATGGGCATCCCCAATCTTACGGTCTTGCCACTCCTTACTCTCCTCATATCGATATCTCACCCAAAACTTGAAAACTTCAATGACACAAAACTTGACGGAACTTCGTGAGATAGGTTAGTATGATAAAGACAAATCATTCACTTTGGTACTGTTGAAGACAAGATTCATAATTGTTCTCACACAATGTCTACTGTACCTTATCATTTCCATAATTTATATTGAGCAATATAAGCCATAGAAACTAGAAAACAAGCAAACTATGCATTGAAAACTTAATCTGTCAAAAACAGAACGGTGTGTAGTACTCTAACCATACTTATGCTACTCCAAAAATTCTGAAAATTTAGGAAAATGTGGGAAATCTGTGTACAAACCATCTGTAAAAAAATCAGATTGAAAGCACGTTCCAGTGAATTTCTAAATTCCTGGACTGAGCGCAAAAGTTTCTGTTTTTGCACAGAATCAAGTCAACTATCATCCACACTGTCCCAAAGGCTTTACTTGGCACTTTATTGAAATAAAAGCTATAAAACATGATTAATACAGTAGCCTAATCATGTGAACACACAAAAACAGTAGGTATAAATATTGGGTCGTCTCCCAACAAGCGTTTTTCTTTAATGCCTTTTAGCTAGGCATGATGATTTCAATGATGCTCGCATAAAAGTAAAGAACTGAAACACAAAGAGAGCATCATGAAGCATATGACTAGCACATTTAAGTATAATCCACTTCCTATGCATAGGGATTTTTTGAGCAAACAACTTGTGGGAACAAAAATCAACTAGCATAGGAAGGCAAAACAAGCAAAACTTCAAGATTTTCAACACATAGAGAGGAAACTTGATATTATTGAGATATGTAAAAGCATATGTTCCCCTCTCATAATAATTTTCAGTAGCATCATAAATGAATTCAACAATATAACTATCATGTGACACTTTATTGGCATAATCACATAGATAATTAAAATCACGATGACAAGTTTCATAGCTATCACTATTCTTTATAGCATACATGTCTTCACCATAATCATCATATATAGAAACTTTATTGTCATAATCAAATTGCAACCTCTTCCAAAATAGTGGATTCATCATTAAATAAATTCATGACCTCTCCAAATCCACTTTCATCAATATAAACATCATAAATAGGAGGCATGCAATCATCATAATAAATTTTCTCATCAAAACTTGGAGGACTAAAAATACCATTTTCATCAAATATAGCATCCCAAAGCTTATGGCTTTGCATATCATTAGCATCATGGATATTCAAAGAGTTCATACCAACAATATTGCAATCATGCTCATCATTCAAAGATTTTTTTGTCAAACATTTTATAGAATTCTTCTTCTATCAATTGAGCACAATTTTCCTTTCCATCATTTTCAAGAAAGACATTATAAAGATGAACAATATGAGACCACCTCCATTCCATTTTTTGCAGTTTTCTTTTATAAACCAAACTAGTGATAAAACAAGAAACTAAAAGATTCGATTGCAAGATCTAAAGATATACCTTCAAGCACTCACCTCCCTCGCAACGGCGCCAGAAAAGAGCTTGATGTCTACTACGCAACTTTATTATGGTAGACTCATGTTGGGCCTCCAAGCGCAGAGTTTTGTAGGACAGTAGCAATTTTCCCTCAAGTGGATGACCTAAGGTTTATCAATCCGTGGGAGGTGTAGGATGAAGATGGTCTCTCTCAAACAACCCTGCAACCAAATAACAAAGAGTCTCTTATGTCCCCAACATACCAAATACAATGGTAAATTGTATAGGTGCACTAGTTCGGCGAAGAGATGGTGATACAAGTGTAATATGGATAGTAGATATCGATTTTTGTAATAGGAACAATAAAAAATAGCAAGGTAGCAAGTAACAAAAGTGAGCACAAAAGGTATTGCAACGCTTGAAAATGAGGCCTAGGGTCCGTACTTTCACTAGAGCAATCTCTCAACAGTGGTAATATAATTGGATCATATAACTATCCCTCAACGTGCGATGAAGAATCACTCCAAAGTTCCTATCTAGCGGAGAACACAAGAATAAATTGTTTGTAGGGTATGAAACCACCTAAAAGCTATTCTTTCCGATCAAGCTATCCTAGAGTTTGTACTAAAATAACACCAAGCTATTCTTTCCGATCAGTCTAACCAGGCGTTCGTACTAAAATAAAACTATATGATACACATCAACCAACTCTAATGTCACCAGGAGTATCCGTGAGTTGATTATACTATATGCATCAAACAATTTCTGATTCATAATACTCAATCCAACACAAAGAACCTCAAAGAGTGCCCCAAGATTTCTACTGGAGAAACAAAGACAAGAACGTGCATCAACCCCTATGCATAGATTGCCCCAATGTCACCTTGGGAATCCGCGAGTTGAGTGCCAAAACACATATCAAGTGAATCAATATGATACCCCATTGTCACCACTAGTATTCATAGCAAGACATACATCAGGTATTCTCAAATCCATAAAAGTATTCAATCCGATAAAACGAAATCTCAAAGGGAAAACTCAATTCACAACAAGATAGAGAGGGGAAAACACCATATTATCCGACTATATTAGCAAAGCCCGCGATACATCAGGGTTGTGACATCTCAAGAACACGAGAGAGAGAGAGAGAGATTAAACACATAGCTACTGGTAGAAACCCTCAGCCCCGAGAGGGTGGACTACTCCCTCCTCATCATGGTGGCCGCTGGGATGATGAAGATGGCCACCGGTGATGATTTCCCCTATGACAGGGTGCCGGAATAGGGTCTAGATTGGGTTTTCGTGGCTACAGACACTTGCGGCGGCGGAACTTCTACTCTAGGTTTTTCTTCGGGGTTTTTGGAATATCCGGGAATTTATAGGGCGAAGAGGCGGTGCGGGAGGCCACCGAGGTGGGCACAACCCACCAGGGCGCGCCTGGGCCTCCAGGGTCGCCCTGGTTGGTTGTTCCCCCCACGAGACAACCCTCTGATACTTCTTTGGCCCATGTTATTCCTTCAGGTCCATAAAAATTCTCCAAAAAGTTTCGCCACGTTTGGACTCCGTTTGGTACTGATATTCTGCGAAGTAAAAAATAAGCAAAAAACAGCAACTGGAACTGGGCACTATGTCAATAGGTTAGTCCCAAAAAATGATATAAAGTTGCTATAAAATGATTGTAAAATATCCAAGGATGATAACATAACAGCATGGAACAATCAAAAATTATAGATACGTTGGAGATGTATCATGGGCTGCGTTGGAATTTCCTCGAAGAGGAGAGGATGATGCATTACAGTAGAGATAAGTATTTCCCTCAGTTAAGAACCAAGGTTATCAATCCAGTACGATAACCGCGCAACACTATGTAAGCAGTACTTGCACACAAGATAACAAATCCTTGCACCCACCGCAAACAAGGGGTTGTCAATCCCTTGGCGGTTATTTGCAAGATTAAATTTATGGTGATAGATAGATAGATCAAAAAATATAATATAAAATAAAGAATGAAAAATTGCAGCAAGGAATTTTTGGATTTTAATATATGATAAAAGATAGACCCGGGTGATACGTCTCCAACGTATCTATAATTTTTTATTGTTCCATGCTATTCTATTATCTTTTTGGATGTTTTATATGCATTAATATGCTATTTTATATTATTTTTGGGACTAACCTATTAACCTAGAGCCCAGTGCTAGTTTATGTTTTTTCCTTGTTTTTGAGTTTTACAGAAAAGGAATATCAAACGGAGTCCAAACGGAATAAAACTTTGGCCATGATTTTTCTTGGACCAGAAGACACCTTAGTGACTTTGAGAGAGGGCCAGAAGGTTCCGGAGGAGGCCACAAGCCTGCTAGTCGCGCCCCAGGGGGGCGCCCTGTGGGCTTGTTGGCCCCTCGGAGGTGTCCCAACCCTTATCTTTGCCCTATAAATTCCCAAATATTCCCAAACCATCAGAGGCATCCACCAAAATACTTTTCCGCCGCCGCAACCTTCTGTTCCCGTGAGATCCCATGTTGGGGCCTTTTCCGGTGATCTGCCGGAGGGGGATTCGATAATGGAGGGCTTCTACATCAACCCTATTACCCTTCCGATGATGTGTGAGTAGTTTACCATAGACCTACGGGTCCATAGCTATTTGCTAGATGGCTTCTTCTCTCTCTTTGATCTTCAATACAATGTTCTCCGCGATGTTCTTGGAGATCTATTTGATGCAATACTTTTTTGGGGTGTGTTTGTTGAGATCCAATGAATTGTGAATTTATGATAAGATTATCTATGAATATTATTTGAGTCTTCTCCGAACTCTTTTTTGCATGATTAAGATATCTTTGTATTTCTCTTCGGACT
The DNA here is from genome assembly GCF_002575655.3 of Aegilops tauschii subsp. strangulata. NCBI lineage: Eukaryota > Viridiplantae > Streptophyta > Magnoliopsida > Poales > Poaceae > Aegilops > Aegilops tauschii. The sequence continues at coordinate 70,689,200 of NC_053039.3, read as the reverse complement.
ATCGATTTGGTTTGGCCAACTAGATTGGTTTTTCTTACAATGGGAGAGGTGCTTAGTTTTGGGTTCAATCTTGCGGTGTCCTCAACCAGTGACAGAAGGGGTAGCGAGGCACATATTATATTATTGTTATCGAGGATAAAAAGATGGGGTTTATATCATATTGCTTGAGTTTATCCCTCTACATCATGTAATCTTGCTTAAGGCATTACTCCGTTCTTACGAACTTAATACTCTTAGATGCTTGCTGGATATCGATCGATGCGTGGTGTAATAGTAGTAGATGCAGGCAGGATTCGGTCTACTTGTCACGGACATGATGCCTATATTCATGATCGTTGCCTTAGATATCATCATAACTCTGTGCTTTTCTATCAATTACTCAACAGTAATTTGTTTACCCACCGTATGCTTTCTTCAAGAGAGAAGCCTCTATTGAAACCTATGGCCCACGGGTCTATTTTCCATCATATATTTTCAGATCTATAAACCAAAAAAACCCAAAATACCTAGCTGCAATTTATTTATATTTACTCTAGTTTGCCTTTTTATTTATCTTTTACACCTATCTCTGTTAGATCTCACTCTTGTTCGAGACCGTGAAGGGATTGACAACCCCTTTTTCACGTTGAGTGCAAGTGTTTGTTAGTTTGTGCAGGTGCATAGATTGGAGACTTGCTTGTGCCTCCTACTGGATTGATACCTTGGTTCTTAACTGAGGGAAATGCTTATCTCTACTTTGCGCATCACCCTTTCCTCTTCAAGGGAAAAATCAAAGCAAGCTCAGGAAATAGCACCGGGGGCCATAGTTTTCACTAGAGGCTTCTCTCAAGAAAATAGCATATGGTGGGCAGACAAATTACTATTGGGCAATTGATAGAAAAACAAATAATCATGACGATATCCAAGGCAACGATCATACATAGGCATCACGCCTGAGACAAGTAGACCAAAACGATTCTGCATCTACTACTGTTACTCCACACATCGACCACTATCCAACATGTATCTAGAGTATAAAGTTCATAAAGAACGGAGTAACGCCTTAAGCAAGATGACATGATGTAGACAAGATAAACTCACATATGAATAAACCCCATCTTTTTAACCTTAATAGCAATGATACATACATGTCATGTCCCCTTCTGTCACTAGGATTGAGCACCGCAAGATCGAACCCATTACAAAGCATCCCTTCCCATTGCAAGATAAACCAATCTAGTTGGCCAAACAAAATCAATAGATCGGAGAAGAAAGAAGAAGCTATAGTAATCATGCATAAAAGAGTTCAGAGAAAACTCAAAAAATATTCATGCATAATCTGATCATAAACTCACAGTTCATCGGATCCCAACAACCACATCTCAAAAAAGAATTACATCGGATAGAACTCCAAGAACATCAAGGAGAACATTGTATTGAAGAACATCAAGAGACAAGAAGCCATCTAGCTACTGACTATGGACCCGTAGGTTTGTGGTAAACTACCCATGCATCACCGGAAGGGCAGCAAGGTTGATGTAGAGCCCCTCCATGATCAATTCCTCCTCTAGCGGAGTGCCAGCGGAAGCCTCCAGATGGGATCTCATGAGAACAGAATGCGGCGGCGGAAAAAGTATTTCGAGGGCCCCTGATCTGAGGGGAATATTTGGGTATTTATAGAGGCAAAATTAGGTCAATACATGCTGCAAGGGGGCCCACAAGCCTGTGGGGCGTGCCCGACGAGCTTGTTGCTTCCTCGTGGGTCTTCTGGTCTCCCCCAAACCATCTAGGGTCTCTTCTGGTCCAGAAAAAATTAATCCAAAGTTTTTTCTTCATTTGGATTCCATTTGATATTGATTTTCCGAAAAGTCAAAAAAGAGGCAAAAAAACAGCAACTGGTACTGGGCACTAAGTTAATAGGTTAGTCCAAATTTGCTTGTAAATGAATATAAAACATCCAATATTGATACTATAATAGCATGGAACAATCAAAAGTTATAGATACATTGGATACATATCTGATGGAAATATGCCCTAGAGGCAATAATAAAGCTTTTATTATTATATTTCATTATTCATGATAAAGGTTTATTATTCATGCTAGAATTGTATTGACCAGAAACATAAATACATGTGTGGATACATAAACAAATAGCGTGTCCAAAGTGAGCCTGTACTATACTAGCTCGTTGATCAAAAGATGGTTAAGGTTTACTAAACATAGACATGAGTTGTCATTTGATAACGGGATCACATCATTAGGAGAATGATGTGATGGACAAGACCCATCCGTTAGCTTAGCATAAGATCGTTCAGTTCATTGCTAATGTTTCTTAATGTCAAATACATATTCCTTCGACCATGAGATCATGCAACTCCTGGATACCGGAGGAATACCTTGTGTGTTATCAAACATCACAACCTAACTGGGTGATCATAAAGATGCTCTACAGGTATCTCGGTGTCTGTTGAGTTGGCGTGAATCAAGATTGGGATTTGTCACTCCGTGTATCGGAGAGGTATCTCTGGGCCCACTCGGTAATAAACATCACAAGGAGCTTGCAAGCAAAGTGACTAAGGAGTTAGTTGCAAGTTGATGTATTACAGAACGAGTAAAGAGACTTGCTAGTGACGAGATTGAACTAGCTATGGAGATACCAATGATCGAATCTCGGGCAAGTAACATACCGACAGACAAAGGGAATTATGTATGTTGTCATAAAGGTTCGACCGATAAAGATCTTCGTAGAATATGTAGGAACCAATATGGGCATCCAGGTCCCGATATTGGTTATTGACCAGAGAGGTGTCTCGGTCATGTCTACATCATTCTCGAACCCGTAGGGTCCGCACGCTTAACTTTCGTTGACGATATAGTATTATATGAGTTATGTGAGTTGGTGGCCTAATGTTGTTCGGAGTCCCGGATGAGATCACGTACATGATGAGGAGCTCCGAATTGGTCCGGAGGTAAAGATTGATATATAGGACGATGCTATTTTGTCACCAGAAAGGTTTCAGAATGTACCGGGTAATCATCGGATCACCGGAAGGGGTTCCGGGAAGCCCCGGGAGGTTAATGGGCCATATGGGCTAAACGGGGAGCACACCAGCCCAGAAGGGGCCGGTGCGCCCCTCCTCTGGCTGCAGGCCTTGGGGAGAAATGGAAGGAGGGGAGTTGGCCTCCCCTTGCCTTCCCTCATCTCATCCTCTTTCCTTCCCCCAAGTGCAAATAAGGAAGGGGGTGCCATAGGGCAGGCGCCCAAGGGGGCCGGCGGTCACCCTTCAGGCGCACCCTGGCTGCCTCGTCGTTCTAAGCAAAATATGAGAGGGAGGGGGCGCCACACACCCACGACAACTCCCAAGCCGTGTGCAGCGCTCCTCTCCCCGGTTTCATCATACGTAAAGTTTTTCCGCAGTGCACGACGAAGCCCTGCGGGAACAAGTTCACCACCAACATCACCACGCCGGCGTGCTGCCGGAACTCATCTACTACTCCACCCGTCTTGCTATATCAAGAAGGCGAGGAGGTCATCGAGCTGAACATGTGCTGAACACGGAGGTGCCGTGCATTCGGTACTTGATCGGAAGGATCGTGAAGGTGTGACACCCAAAATTTTATTTGGCATTTTCAAACTTTTATTTGATTTGAGGGATGTTATTTAAAATTTTCTGAAGTACTCTCCCTCTCAAAATATTTTCTTTTATGACAAGTGTTTTGCTTTGGATTCACCCAAGACTTGATTTTGGTCTTGGAGGTTTTTCCCTTCCTATGTGGACTCAAAACCAAATGCTTTTCACCTGGGAAATTTCTTTTGATGATCTTTTAAATAGCCCTATGGCATTTGGAGTGATCTTTCCCCCTTTTCAAAATCTTCTCTTGCCATGACATGAGTGGAAATCCCCTCCCAAAAGCCTTTCCTCATCTTTGGATCATGATATACTTCAAATCCAGCAAGTTGAACCTCCCCATAATTTTTCTCCCATTTATTTCTTATCAAAAATTATTCCTGCCTTCTATTCTAGCTCTTGGAGATTTACAAAGGAGCTACCATTTCTATGAATTTTGCCTCCAAACCAATTCCCCTAGCTAGTCCTTTGAACCCTCAACCAAGATCCATGAAGATCCACTGGTCTCCAGTTCAAATATTTCAAATTATTCTTGCTGCAAGTTTGGACCTCATTTGCCAAATTTGATGAAATTCATTTGAATTCTCCTCCTAAAAATTTGTGAAAATTCAGGCAGCCTCTGGGTGCATTGAGAGGTCACCTCACCAAGTCCCAGCTCCAGAAATTTTTTTCTTCATGCCAAATCATTTCGTCGAACACCTGCTGGACACTGTTGCTGTCAAGTTCAGTTTTTCAGAGAAACAGTTTCAGTGAGCACTGTCGTTTTCTTCAGAGTTCGTTCTCAATCTCGCCAGTAGCCGGTGTGTCGCCGTGCGCCCTGTGCTTCCTCCTTATCCTCTGCGCCGCACGATCGCCTGGAGGCTTGCGGGCATCGGCGACGAGCAGGAGGAGGTGCACCACCCCGTGAGCGATGGCAGCGGCGGCTTTGCGGCTGCTAGAGAGAGGCGCAGTGTGGACGGCGCCGCCCAGCGCCGCCCAAGCCACCGGAGGCCGCCGCGTGGCCACCCACTCGCCCGTGCACGCTGACACCCTCGTAGTGAACTGCTAGGCGCGGAGCGCGCTCTCTGCCGCTGCCGTGCCCGTACGGCCGCCCCGTTGAGGACCGGCGCTATTACGCCAAGGCCGACCAAGTTTAGCAGTGGAACGGGACCAGTAACTCTCACTGATGGTGCCTAGCCTCCAAAACCTACTGCCCAACCACTGCCTCGCCGTAATCGCTCGCCGGAGATTTCCCGTTCACGGCCACCCCCTCGGATCGCCTATAAATAGAGGCCCCGAGCTCGAACTCGAACCCACACCACCTCTGCACACCTCCAACTCCACGCCTAGCCACTGGAAGAGCCCCGAGGGAGCCTTCTTCCCCAACTCCGGCCGCCTCGACCCGCCACGGGACCCAGCTCGATTCGCTCCCGTGCGTGCACCCCTAACCCTCAGCTCTTGCCAGTAGCCCTCTAATGCATCCACCCTTCTAACCCGCGCTTCAATTTGGAGTTTGCAGCACCCACCGGAGTTCTCCACGATCGCCTGAACCACCGTCCGCCGGAGAAAGTGTCGCAGTCGACGTGGTGCTCCCCGACGACCAAGTCCACCACCCACCGACGCGGAAGAACACACTGAACCTCTTGGTACCCTCCGATCTCCCTGTCTCGCCGTGGTTCAACGCCGGCGACCACCGCAGCCTTCGGGCGCCGGCGAAGTTTAAACCTGACATGTGGGACCCCCCCGTCAGCCTCTCTTCTTTTCTCCCCCTCGAACCGTTTTCTGTTGGCGCCTTCGGGCAAATACCTTTTCTCTTTGGGCTGACGCCTTTAACTCCGAACCATTTTCTGTTTTCTCAGTAAAGTCCCTGGATCTTTTCTGTTTCATCACAGATTGGTCCCTGGACTAAAACCCTTATATCTTTTTAATAAAAGATGATTTTTGAGTGATTCTTTTTCTGTCAGTCTTATATTTTTGTCTAGTTTTTTATAGTATTTATTTGGAAAAATTTTGGAACAAAGTTTATGCACGCGATGATTTTCACCTTAGTGTACGTTTTCGCTATACTGTAGGTTCCGGAAGAGGTGAAGGAGCCGCGAACTTCGCCGAGCTAGACTCCTACTTCTCCGTACCAGGCAAGCATGTTTGAACCTTTGATATGATAGGTGTTTTGCATGTTTGCTTGAATGGTTGTGCACGGCATATGAGCATCGGTGAGTACCTCGTTGCATGTAAGGCAACTATCCGTGTGCTGCGAAGTTGCTGTGATCTCTGATGAGAGATGGCCTAGTCATGTGGTGACGTGAAAGGCAGTAAGGTGGTATTGTTGCAGCATGCCAGCCTTACGACATCCGATAAACTCCGACGTTAACGTGGTCTGAGCCACGTTACCGTTCTTTCCCTTTCGTGCTACCACATGTTTTCTGCACAGAATACGGTTTAGTAAGTTGGTAACCTCTTTCCGTGTACACACCAAATGGAGGGGCCAGGATGAGGGTTCCATGGCCCTAGATTAAAGCCAGTCATCCGGTCAGGGGGCATGGGTGTTTCCGGTTGGGACCGAGAGGGGGGCACCCCTTAGAGCGCGCGTATATAAATTTGATCCCATGCTACGCGAGGTTGTAGCCTCCCCGTCTCAAAGTTTTTCTTGAACGCTGCCGAGGGTGATTCCTGGCTTCGGAATGTTGAATGGGTGTGTATTGGTTAGATGTGTTTCTCCTAAAACACCGTAAACGGAACTAGTCCCCGTGACTACTGAAATCCGTTGGCTGTGGTTAAAGTACAAACTCTGCAGAGTCAAATCCTTCCGAGTCATCATATCCATGGTCAAGGACCGTGACCAGTGTATCCATATCTGTGTTAAATCCTCGTGGTTTTGTCCCCGGTGAACAAGTTGGAGTGGTAAATTGGTTGAACATTATTCCGTGGATGGACTAACCCTGTGGTTTATTTCATACCTGATTATGCCCTTGAAATGATTAAATTCATAAGCTACTGGAATATTAAGTTGTGCAATATAAGCCCTTTATGAGATGTCGCTTAGACGTCCGACTGTGGCACTCTTGTTAATTACTTTTGATATAAGCCCTTTATGTGATGTCGCTTAGACGTCCGACTGTGGCACTCTTGTTATTTACTTTTGATATAAGCCCTTTATGTGATGTCGCTCAGACGTCCGACTGTGGCACGCACTGTTATTTATATTCTATTATAAGCCCTTTATGTGGCGTCGCCTTGACGCCCGACTGCGGCATTGTTTTTTCTTCTTTTGTTTCCTCTCGAGGAGTCATTCAGACACTCGTTTGGCCCTCAGTATTACTTTGGGATTTCGGGAGGACTACCGCCCGACTTCTCTTTTATTCCCCATGCATTATTATCTCTATGTCTGAGTGTGCTTGTTAACCTGTTCATATGCATCATGTTTACATTTGTTATATCTTATGTCCGAACTGTCTTGCGAGTACTTTCATAGTACTCACCTGGCTTGTTGTTTTGGCCAGATGTTGACGAAGGCGATCTCATGGATGAAGAGTTTGATAGTGAGTCCGACGCCTAGAGGAGTCCCAGTCAGTCCCGTGCGATCCTGGATATTGGTCACTTGTATTATATACGCTTCCGCCACCCACAATAAGTCTCCTCGAGCCTCACTCCGACGCTCGAAGAGTTGTTAGATTCAGGAGTCTTGTCACCCACTTCGCTGTGATATTTCCACCACCGCTTTTATCGTGAGTTAGTAGTTATGCCACCCTATCCGCCTTTATGGGTAATATCGGCGTGTTTGTAATAAATTGTTGAGCAGTCTCCGCTCAACCTTGTATTATATTCAGTACTCCTGGTATTTCTCTTCTGTGATCAAGATTTTGTCTACCAGTAAGAAGGATTCTTCTCTACTGGTCCGTAAAAGGGACCGATTTCTCAATAAATATTTTTATTGGAAAACCGGTCGTGACACAAGGTGTACGAATACATCAACCGCGTTGATAAATGTTTCCACTTAACGGTCTACGAGGGCTCGTAGACACACTCTCCCCTCTCATAGCTATGCATCTCCATGGACAGATCTTGCGTGTGCATAGAATTTTTTGTTTTCCATGCAACGTTCCCCAACAGTGGCATCTTGATCCAGGTCTATGCGTAGATGATATGCACGAGCAGAACACAAAGGAGTTGTGGGTGATGATGTTCATACTGCTTACCACCAACGTCTTATTTTGATTCGGCGGCACTGTGGGATGAAGCGGCCCGGACCAACCTTACATGTCCATGTACATGAGACCGGTTCCATCGACTAACATGCAACTTGTTTTGCATAAAGGTGGCTGGCAGGTGTCTGTTTCTGCTACTTTAGTTGAATCGAATTTGAGTACGGCCGGTCCTTGAAGAAGGTTAAAACAACAAATTTAATAATCACCATTGTGGTTTTGCGTAGGTAAGAACGGTTCTTGCTACTTGCCCATAGCAGCCATGTAAAGCTTGCAACAACAAAGTAGAGGACGTCTAACTTGTTTTTGCAGGGTATGTTGCGATGTGATATGGTCAAGACGTGATGTGATATACTTTGTTGTATGAGATGGTCATGTTTTGTAATATCGACAATCGGCAGGAGCCTTAGGGTTATCTTTTAATTATTGTATGACATGCGTGTCAACCATTAAGCACCGTGTAATTGCTTTACTTTATCGCTATGCATTAGCAATAGTTGTAGAAGCAATAGTTGGCGAGACAACCCCGACGCAATGATGGAGATCAAGGTGTCGCGCGGGTGATGATGGAGATCATGCCGATGCTTTGGAGATGGAGATCAAAAGCACAAGATGATGATGGACATATCATGTCACATATTTTGATTGCATGTGATGTTTATCCTTTATGCATCTTATTTTGCTTAGAACGACGATAGCATTATAAGACGACCCCTTCACTTAATTTCAAGATAAAAGTGTTCTCCCCGAGTATGCACTGTTGCTAAAGTTCGTCGTTTCGAAGCACCTCGTAATGATCGAGTGTGATAGACTCTACTTTCACATAAAACGGGTGTAAGCCAGTTTTTCACAAGCAGAATACTTGGGTTAAAATTGACGAGCCTAGCATGTACAAACATGTCCTTAGAACACTGGAGACCGAAAGGTCGAACGTGAGTCATATTGTAGATATGATCAACATAGAGATGTTCACCATTGATGACTACCCCATCTCACGTGATGATCGGACATGGGTTAGTTGATTTGGATCATGTATCACTTAGATAACTTGAGGGATGTTGATTTAAGTGGGAGTTCTGTAGTAATTTGATTAATTGAACTTAATTTATCATTAACTTAGTCTTAATAGTTTTTGCATATCTATGTTGCAGATCAATGGCCCGTGCTACCGTTCTCCTGAATTTTAATGCGTTCCTAGAGAAAGCTAAGTTGAAAGATGATGGTAGCAACTACACGGACTTGGTCCATAACTTGAGGATTATCCTCATTGCTGCACAGAAGAATTATGTCCTTGATGCACCGCTAGGTGACAGACCTGCTGCAGGAGCTACTGCTTATGTTATGAACGTCTGGTAGGCTCGATCTGATGACTACTCAATAGTTCAGTGTGCCATGCTTTACGACCTGGACCCGGGACTTCAAAAGCATTTTGAACGCCACGGAGCATATGAGATGTTCCAAGAGCTGAAATTGATATTTCAAGCAAATGCCCGGGTTGAGAGATATGAAGTCTCCAACAATTTCTTTAGCTGTAAAATGGAGGAGAACTATTCTGTCAGTGAACACATACTCAAAATGTCTGGGTATCATAACCACTTGGTTAAGCTGGGAATTGAGCTCCCAAATGAGTGTGTTATTGATAGAGTTCTTCAATCACTGCCACCAAGCTATAAAGGCATCGTGATGAACTATAATATGCAAGGGATGACGAAAACGATTCCCGAGCTCTTCGCGATGCTAAAATCGGAGGAGGTAGAAATCAAGAAGGAGCATCAAGTGTTGATGGTTAACAAGACCACTAGTTTTAGGAAAAAGGGCAAGGTAAAGAAAGGGAATTTCAAGAAGAATGACAAGCAAGTTGCTCTTCCTATGAAGAAGCCCAAAGCTGGACCCAAGCCTGAAACTTAGTGCTTCTGCTGCAAGGGAAATGGTCACCGGAAGCGGAACTACCCCAAATATTTGGCGGATAAGAAGGATGGCAAAGTGAACAAAGGTATATTTGATATACATGTTATTGATGTGTTCCTTACTAATGCTCGTAGTAGCGCCTGGGTATTTGATACTGGTTAGGTTGCTCATGTTTGTAACTCAAAATAGGAGCTGCGGAATAAACGAAGATTGGCTAAGGACGAGGTGACGATGCACGTCGGGAATGGTTCCAAGGTCGATGTGATTGCTGTCGGCACGCTACCTCTGCATCTACCTTTGGGATTACATTTAGACCTCAATAATTGTTATTTGGTGCCAGCGTTGAGCATGAATATTATATCTGGATCTTGTTTATTGCGAGATGGTTATTCATTTAAGTCATAGAATAATGGTTGTTCTATTTATATGAGTAATATCTTTTATGGTCATGCACCTTTGATGAATGGTCTGTTCTTGTTTAATCTCAGTCGTAGTGATACACATATTCATAATATTGATGCCAAAATATGCAAAGTTGATAATGATAGTGCAACATACTTGTGGCACTGCCGTTTAGGTCATATTGGTATAAAGCGCATGAAGAAACTCCATGCCGATGGACTTTTGGAATAACTTGATTATGAATCATTTGATACTTGCGAACCATGCCTCATGGGTGATACGTCTCAACCGTATCTATAAGTTTTGATTGTTGCATGCTATTATCTGTTTTGGATGTTTTATATGCATTAATATGCTATTTTATATTATTTTTGGGACTAACCTATTAACCTAGAGCCCAGTGCCAGTTTCTGTTTTTTCCTTGTTTTTGAGTTTCGTAGAAAAGGAATACCAAACGGAATAAAACCTTCGCGATGATTTTTCTTGGACCAGAAGACACCCAAGAGACTTGGAGATCAAGTCGGAGGAGCCACGAGGCGGCCAAAAGGGTGGAGGGCGCGCCCAGGGGGGTAGGGCACGCCTCCCTGTCTTGTGCCCCCCCCCCCCGTGACTCCCCTGACCTAATTCCTTCGCCTCTATATTCACATATATTCCCAAACCACCAGAAGTGTCCACGAAAACACTTTTCCACTGCGGCAACCTTCTGTACCCGTGAGATCCCATCTAGGGACCTTTTCCGGCACCCTGCCGAAGGGGGATTCAATCATGGAGGGCTTCTACATCAACTCTATTGCCCTTCCGATGAAGCGTGTGTAGTTTACCTCAGACCTACGGGTCCATAGCTAGTAGCTAGATGGCTTCTTCTCTCTTTGATTCTCAATACCTTGTTCTCCTCGATGTTCTTGGAGATCTATCTAATGTAATCTTCTTTTGCGGTGTGTTTGTCGAGATACGATGAATTGTGGATTTATGATCAGCTTATCTATGAATATTATTTGAATCTTCTCTGAAATATTTTATGCATGATTTGATATCTTTGTAAGTGTCTTCGAATTATCGGTTTGGTTTGGCCAACTAGATTGGTTTTTCTTGCAATGGGGAAGTGCTTAGCTTTCGGTTCAATCTTGCGGTGTCCTTTCCCAGTGATAGTAGGGGCAGCAAGTCACGTATTGTATTGTTGCCATCGAGGATAAAAAGATGGGGTTTTCATCATATTGCTTGAGTTAATTCCTCTACATCATGTCATCATACTTAATGCGTTACTCTGTTCTTCATGAACTGAATACTCTAGATGCAGGCAGGAGTCGGTCGATGTGTGGAGTAATAGTAGTAGATGCAGAATCGTTTCGGTCTACTTGACATGGACGTGATGCCTATATTTCATAATCATTGCCTTAGATATCATCATAACTTTGCGCTTTTCTATCAATTGCTTGACAGTAATTTGTTCACCCACCGTATTATTTGCTATCTTGAGAGAAGCCTCTAGTGAAACCTATGGCCCCCGGGTCTATTTTCCATCATACAAGTTTTCGATCTGCTATTTTGCAATCTTTTACTTTCTGATCCATAAACCAAAAATACCAAAAATATTTACTTTACCTTTTTTTTAGTTTCATCTATGTCTATCAGATCTCACTTTTGCAAGTAACCGTGAAAGGATTGACAACCCCTTCATTGCGTTGGGTGCAAGTTGTTTGATTGTTTGTGCAGGTATTGGTGATTTGTGTGTTCTCTCCTACAGGATTGATACCTTGTTTCTCTAACTGAGGGAAATACTTATCTCTACTTTGTTGCGTCACCCTTTCCTCTTCAAGGGAAAAACCAACGCAAGCTCAAGAAGTAGCAGGAAGAATTTCTGGCGCCGTTGCCGGGGAGATCTACGCCAAGTCAAGACATACCAAGTACACATCATAAACTCTCATCTCTTGCATTACATTTTCGCCATTTGCCTCTTGTTTTCCTCTCCCCCACTTCTAAAATGATTTTCAAAAAGATTTGCCTTTTTTCGCCTTCTTTCGTTTGTCTTTTCATTTTCCCTTATGTCTTACTTGGTTTGTTTGCTCGTTTGCTTGGTATAATTGTGTGTTTATTGAAAATCAGAAGCAAATAGGTTTATGGATCCTCATACACTTGCTAATATTTTTAAAACATCCAATTATGATGAACCAATTGCTAGTGAGTTCAGTGCACTAGATTATCTTTATGAGGTTTTGCTTGAAATTCATGAATCTGATAATTGTCATGAAGAGTTGAAAGAAGAAAATTATAAAGTGATTCACAATAGTGCCTTGAATGAAAAGCATGATTGCAATGATGTTATTATAAATTCCATTAATGTTAATTGTGTTAATGATATGCAAAACCCTAAGCCTGGGGATGCTAATTTTGCTATGTCTACTACTTGTTGCAATGATCATGATTGGGGTGATTTTTCTTATGATCTTGAAAATTTATTCAAGCCCCATGATGAATATGAGATTGATAATAATGTTTGCAATAATATTGAAAGTGGGTTTGGAAGAGTGTCAACATCAGATCCCACATATTTGAAGAATGTTCAATCTTATGAAATTTTTGATAAAAGTGGGTTTGGAGAGGTCATGACTTTAGTTAATGTTAATCCCACTATTTTGGAAGAGTGTCAACTTTGCATGCATGTGGATCGTGTTGAGAATATGTTATGTGATAGCTGTATTGTTGAATTTGCTTATGATCCTACATGTAATTATTATGAGAGAGGAAAATATGGTTGTAGAAATTTTCATGTTACTAAATCACCTCTCTTCATGTTGAGATTGCTATCGTCTCTTTCTTCTTCCTTGCATATGCTAGTTTTTGATTGCCTTGATGATTTATTTGCTTATAAAATGCCTATGCATAGGAAGTATGTTAGACATAAGTGTGTTTGTCACATGTTTTATGATGCTCCCTTTGTGCTTCAATTCTTCTCTTTTATGTGAGCATCATTGAAATTATCAATGCCTAGCTAAAAGGCTTTAAAGAAAAGCGCTTGTTGGGAGACAACCCAATATTTTCTTTCCTGTTTTACAATAAATAATTCATCTAGCCTCTGGTTAGATGTGGTTTTGTGTTTTAATTAGTGTTTGTGCCAAGTAAGACCTTTGGGATAGCTTACAGTGATAGTTGTGTTAATCTTGCTGAGAAACAGAAACTTTTGCGCCTAGGAAAATAATTTTTATTTTTTACAGAAGCGTGCTTTTGATCCGATTCTTTTTGCACTTGATTGGTATCGTCATAACTTTGCGCGTTTCTATCAATTGCTCGACAGTAATTTGTTCACCCACCGTATTATTTGCTATCTTGGGAGAAGCCTCTAGTGAAACCTATGCCCCCCGGGTCTATTTTCTATCATACAAGTTTCCGATCTACTATTTTGCAATCTTTTACTTTCCGATCCATAAACCAAAAATATTTACTTTACCTTTTGTTTAGTTTCATCTATCTCTACCAGATCTCACTTTTGCAAGTAGCCGTGAAGGGATTGACAACCCCTTTATCGCATTGGGTGCAAGTTGTTTGATTGTTTATGCAGGTATTGGTGATTTGTGCATTGTCTCCTACTGGATTGATACCTTGGTTCTCTAACTGAGGGAAATACTTATCTCTACTTTGCTGCATCACCCTTTCCTCTTGAAGGGAAAAACCAATGCAAGCTCAAGAAGTAGCAATGGGTAAGATGACTTAAACTCCATTCTTCGGAACAATGGAGCGAGCTAATGACTTATTGGAAATAATACATACCGATGTATGCGGTCCGATGAGTGTTGAGGCACGCGGCGGGTATCGTTATTTTCTAACCTTTACAAATGATTTGAGTAGGTATGGGTATATCTACTTGATGAAACACAAGTGTGAAACATTTGAAAAGTTCAAAGAATTTCAGAGTGAACTAGAGAATCATCATAACAAGAAAATAAAATTTCTACGATCTGATCATGGAGGTGAATATTTTAGTTACGAGTTTGGCCTTCATTTTGAAACAATGTGGAATTGTTTCACAACTCACGCCACCTGGAACACCACAGCGTAATGGTGTGTACGAACATCATAATCATACTTTATTAGATATGGTGCGGTCTATGATGTCTCTTACCGAATTTCCTTTATAATTTTGGGGTTATGCATTAGAGACAACCAGTTTCACTTTAAATAGGGCACCGTCTAAATCCGTTGAGACGACACCGTATGAACTATGGTTTGGCAAGAAACCTGAGCTGTCGTTTCTTAAAGTTTGGGGATGCAATGCTTATGTCAAACAGCTTCAACCACATAAGCTCGAACCCAAAGCGGAGAAGTGTGTCTTCATATGATACCCTAAAGATACCATTGGGTATACCTTCTACCACATATCCGAAGGCAAGATCTTTGTTGCCAAGAATGGAACATTTCTAGAGAAGGAGTTTCTCTCGAAAGAAGTGAGTGGAAGGAAAGTAGAACTTGATGAGTAATTGTGCCTTCTCTCGAATTGGAAAGTAGCACACCATGGAAAACCGTTCCCGTGATGCATGCACCAGCTAGAGAGGAAACTAATGATGATGATCATGAAACTTCAGATCAAGTTACTACTGAACTTAGTAGGTGCTACTTCTTGAGCTCGTGTTGTTTTTTAAAGGGTGATGCAGCAAAGTCGAGATAAGTATTTCCCTCAGTTTGAGAACCAAGGTATCAATCAAGTAGGAGGTACAAGCAAGTCTCCAATCTATGCACCTGCACAAACAATCAAGCACTTGCACCCAATGCGATAAAGGGGTTGTCAATTGCTTCACGGTCACTTGCAAGGATGAGATCTGATAGAGACAGATATAAAAGATTACTAAAATGTAAAACAAAGTGAACACAAATAAATTGCAGCAAGGTACTTTTGGGTTTTTTGTTTATAGATCTGAAAATATATGATGGAAAATAGATCCGGGGGCCATAGGTTTCACTATAGGCTTCTCTCTTGAAGAAAACATATGGTGGGTGAACAAATTACTGTCGAGCAATTGATAGAAAAGCGCAAAGTTACGATGATATTCAAGGCAATGATTATGAATATAGGCATCACGTCCGTGTCAAGTAGACCGACTCGTGCCTGCATCTACTACTATTACTCCACACATCGACCGCTATCTAGCATGCATCTAGAGTATTAAGTTCATAAGAACGGAGTAACGCCTTAAGTAGGATGACATGATGTAGAGGGATAAACTCAAGCAATATGATGAAAACCCCATCTTTTTACCCTTGATGGCAACAACACAATACGTGCCTCGCTACCCCTACTTTGTCACTGGGTGAGGACACCGCAAGATTGAACCTAAAACTAAGCACCTCTCCCATTGCAAGAAAAACCAATCTAGTTGGCCAAACCAAACCGATAATTCAAAAAGAAATACAAAGAGTTCAGAAAAGACTCAAATAATATTCATAGATAATCTGATCATAAATCCACAATGCACCGGATCTCGAGAAACAAACCGCAAAATAATATTACATCGGATAGAACTCCAAGAACATCGAGGAGAACTTTCTATTAAAGATCAAAGAAAGAGAAGAAGCCATCTAGCTACTAGCTATGGACCCGTAGGTCTGTGGTAAACTACTCACGCTTCATCGGAAGGGCAACAAGGTTGATGTAGAGGCCCTCCGTGATCGAATCCCCCTCCGACAGATGCCGAAAAATGCCCCAAGATGGGATCTCATGGGAACAGAGGCTAGCGGCGGCGGAAAAGTATTTTGGTGGATGCTTCTGTTGGTTTGGGAATATTTGGAAATTTATAGAACATGAATTAGGAGGTGTCCACAAGCCAAGGGGTGCCTCCCTAGGGCATGCCCTGAGGTCTTGTGGGCCCCTCGGGACTCTTCTGACTCCGTCTCCAAGTTCCGTGGATGTCTTCTGGTCCAAGAAAAATCATTGTAAAGTTTTATTCCGTTTGGACTCCGTTTGATATTCTTTTTCTGTAAAACTCAAAAACAAGAAATAACATTAACTGGCACTGGGCTCTAGGTTAAAAGGTTAATCCCAAAATAATATAAACTAGCATATTAATGCATATAAAACATCCAAAACAGATAATATAATAGCATGGAACTATCAAAAATTATAGATACGTAGGACGTGTATCAAGCATCCCCAAGCATAATTCCTACTAGTCCTCAAGTAGGTAAATGATGAAAACAGAATTTTTGATGTGGAATGCTACCTAACATATTTATCCATGTAATCTTCTTTATTGTGGCATGAATATTTAGATCCATAAGATTCAAAAGAAAAGTTTAATATTGACATAAAAACTATAATACTTCAAGCATACTAATAAAGCAATCATGTCTTGTCAAAATAACATGGCAAAAGAAAGTTATCCCTACAAAATTATATAGTCTGGCTATGCTCCATGTTCATCACACAAAGTATTTTATCATGCACAATCCCGATGACAAGCCAAGCAATTTTTTCATACTTTTGTTGTTCTCAAACTTTTTCAACTTTCACGCAATACATGAGCGTGAGCCATGGGTATAGCACTATAGGTGGAATAGAATATGGAGGTTGTGGAGAAGACAAAAGAAGGAGAAAGTCTCACATCAACTAGGCGTATTAATGGGCTATGCAGATGCCCATCAATAAATATCAATGTGAGTGAGTAGGGATTGCCATGCAACGGATGCACTAGAGCTATAAGTGTAGGAAAGCTGAAAAAGAAACTAAGTGGGTGTGCATCCAACTCACTTCCTCACGAAGACCTAGGGCAATTTGAGGAAGCCCATCATTGCAATATACAAGCCAAGTTCTATAATGAAAAATTCCCACTAGTATATGAAAGTGACAAAATAGGAGACTCTCTATCATGAAGATCATGGCGCTACTTTGAAGCACATGTGTGGAAAAAGGATAGTAACATTGTCCCTTCTCTCTTTTCTCTCATTTTTTTACTTTGGGCTCTTTGGGCTCTTTTCTTCCCTTTATTTCGTCCGGAGTCTCATCCCAAATTGTTGGGGAATCATAGCCTCCATCATCCTTTCCTCACATGGGACAATGCTCTAATAATGATGATCATCACACTTTTATTTACTTACAACTCAAGGATTACAACTCGATACTAGAACAAAGTATGACTCTATATGAATGCCTCCGGCGGTGTACCAGGACGTGCAATGATCAAGAGTGACATGTATAAAAAATAAGAACGGTGGTTTTGCCACAAATACTATGCCAACTACATGATCACGCAAAGCAATATGACAATGATGGTGCGTGTCATAATAAACAGAACGGTGGAAGTTGCTTGACAATATATCTCGGAATGGCTATGGAAATGCCATAATAGGTAGGTATAGTGGCTGTTTTGAGGAAGGTATATGGTGGGTTTAATGTACCGGCTAGAATTGCACGGTACTAGAGAGGCTGCAAAGGTGGATGGGTGAGAGTGTGTATAATCCATGGACTCAACATTAGTCATAAAGAACTCACATACTTATTGCAAAAATTTATTAGCTATCGAAACAAAGTACTACACGGATGCTCCTAGGGGGATAGATTGGTAGGAAAAGACCATCGCTCATCCCAGACCGCCACTCATAAGGAAGACACTCAAAGAATAAATCATGCTCCGACTTCATCACATAACGGTTCACCATACGTGCATGCTACGGGAATCACAGACTTTAACACAAGTATTTCTACCAATCCACAATTACTCACTAGCATGACTCTAATATCACCATCTTTATATCTCAAAACAAATGCAAGAAAACAAGAACGAACTATTTACACAGGAAAGCTCCCAACAAGCAAAAGAAGAATCGAGAAATCTTTTTGGGTTTACTTTTAACACTACAACTATTTTAAACTAGAAAGAAAATCTGAAAAGAAGCGGGAAATGTTTTTTTGATTTTCTCAAAGTTTTTCAAACACACAAGAAGAAAGTGAGAAAATAAAACTAGCATGGATAATACAATGAAAAAGTGTGGCCACCAACAACTGAAATGTGTAAACATGAATGTAATGTCGGTGGGCATACATACTCCCCCAAGCTTAGGCTTTTGGCCTAGCTTGGTAATCACCACCCGTAGTAGCCATGCGATCCAACGTCAAAGTGCTGAGGCAGAGGCACCTAAGCATCCCACTCCTGAGGCTCCTCCTCTGCCACTGCCTGTGCGTTCTGGTAGGCAATAATGTCTGCTGGCATGACCCTGTATCCGTTCCTGGCAATCGAATCAAACAAAGCAGGTGCAGGCAACGGTATAATATCACGGGTATCCTCACTGAAAAACTAGGTTATAGTGGAGAGGGTTTAAGCACCTCAGTGTTATCAAGAAATTGGTGGTCCACCATCTACTGGCGGTCCAAATAAACTCTAGGCAACAAATAATCATGCTGGCGTAGCGGAATGTTAAAGCGTCTCGCCAAGCGAGTTGCATAAATACCACCATGAATTTTACCCTTAGTTCTATTAGTGTGCAGGCGGCGTGCAACAATAGCCCCTAGGCTATAAGTGTGATCATCATGAAGTGCACGACGTAAAATGGCAAGGTCAAGTGCACCGAGTATACTGCCTTTCTCTCTACCAGTCAAGCATTTTGATATAAATAGAGCAAAATAGTGCACAGAAGGAAACTGCAAGCTAGTGGTGGTGGCTTTCGACACACCCGTCTCCTCACCCACAGTTAGGGTGCGGAGAAACCATCAAACTCCGCTGGTCTAGGTTCTCTTAACTCCCATCAATGAGAATTAAGCATATCTCACAAAATTTAGTAAGCGGTAATTGACGAGTTACAGAGTATAAATTAAACCGCACCTCAGGAGGATTGTTCCTATTTAAGAAATGGAAATTTTGCACAAAGGAATTTGTTAGGACATGGTATTGGTCACACTCATCTGCGAGGAAGTCGGTAAGCCCAGCATTTGCAATGAATTGCGCGAACTCTTGGCGGAATCCGGCTTCATCCATGAAAGCAATGTGCGGCCACTCGCACGGCCGGACCTCCGTCCATCGCGGAGTGTTGATATCACCATAAGATGATTCACTGGTGACTCCCTTGGCATTCTTCTTATATGAACTCCTTTGAAATAAATCCATTTTCCTAAGAAAAAAATTCTGAAATTTTTTGGGACACAAAATGATGTCAATAAAACTTAACAAAATTGAAAGCAACTACTCATATGGATGTAAAGAGGCTATATCAAGCATTCAAACTACTTGGAACTCAAAGAATTCAACATGCAAGCTCATTTATAGTAGCACCAAGAGTAGCTAATTACTCAAAATATAAACCACTAGAAAAATAATAATTGGAGCAATGGAGGAGTCACATACCAAGTAGCAATACCCCAAAATAGTTTCAAAAACGGAGCTTCGAGCAAAGACCGAAATCCGCGGGTTTGAGAGCAAGAACGCGAGAGAGAGAGAGAGAGAGTAATGGTGATTTTTTCGGGAGGAAGGTGATGAAGTGGAACGAAGGGATAAGTGAGGGGGGCCCATGGGGCCCACTACCCACCAGTGCGCACCTGGGGTAGCTGGCACGCCCTGGTGCCTTGTGGGAACCAGGGGCACCCCCTGTGGTCTTCTTTGCATCAAAAAGTCGGAAAAAATCATGTCAAAATTTCAGGGCATTCTGAGCACTTTTATTTTTGGGCAGTTTTTTATTGCATGGAAAATTCAGAAAACAGGATAAACATGGCATTTTATTGTGTTTAACTAAAAATAACATAAAATAAAAGTGTGTACATAAGGTTGTGATTACTAAATTCATCGATCACATGCCTCTAGAAAATAATTCATTAATAAGGTTGATCAAGTCCTATTAACAACCACTTTCGATTAGCATGAAACTGAAGAGCTTTCGTAAAACACTAAGTTACCTCAACGGGCATATGCATCGCCCCAAGAATAAGTATTTCATACTTTTCTTGCAGTAGGAAGGGGAAGCTGAGAACTTCCAATAGTGATTGTCGGAGATTTTTCAATAACATCAATACCATTCACTTGAAATTGTTTCTTCAGAAAGTGCATTGTATGCTCATTACCATTGATATGAAAAGTGACTTTGCTTTTGTTGCAATCAATAACAGCCCATGCAGTATTCAAAAAGGGTCTACCAAGGATAATCCACATGTTGTCATCCTCGGGCATATCACGAATAATGAAGTCTGTTAAGATAGTAGCATTTGCAACTACAACGGGCACATCCTCACAAACACCGATAGGTATGGCCGTTGATTTGTCAGCCATTTGCAATGATATTTCAGTGGGTGTGAGTTTATTCAAATAAAGTCTTTTATATAAAGAGAAAGGCATAACACTAACACCAGCTCCCAAATCACATAGAGCAGTTTTGACATAGTTTCTTTTGATGGAGCATGGTATAGTTGGTATTCCTGGATCCCCTAGTTTTTTAGGTACTCCATGATTAAAAGAATAATTAGCAAACACGATGGATATTTCAGCTTCGGGTATTTTTCTTTTATTAGTGATAATGTCTTTCATGTATTTAGCATAAGGGGGCATCTTTAAAATGTCAGTCAAACGAGTACGCAAAAAGACTGGCCTAAGCATCTCAGCACAGCGTTCAAATTCTTCCTCATCCTTTTTCTTATATGGTTTAGGTGGAAAAGGCATGGGTTTCTGAACCCATGGTTCTCTTTCCTTATTGTGTTTTCTAGCAACAATGTCTCTTTTATCATAACATTTATTTTTAGGTTGTGGGTTATCAAGATCAACAACTGGTTCTATTTCAGCATCATTATCTGGTTCTTTATCATTGTCTGGTTGGGTGTATTCATGAACATCATCATGATCATTTTCATTATCACTAGGTGGATGTTCATTACCAGATTGTGTTTCAGCATCACAAATAGAGACATCATTATCATCCTTAGAGGGTTTTTCTATCTCAGGTTCACTAGAAGTATGCAAAGTCCTATCATTTTTCCTTTTCTTTTTAGAAGGACTAGGTGCATCAGTGTTAATTCTTTGAGAGTCTTGTTCAATTCTTTTAGGATGACCTTCGGGATAAGGTGGTTCCTGATTTATTTTACCTCCTCTAGTTGCTACTCTAACAGCATAATCATTCATATTATTGTTCATTTCATTAAGCAGCTCACTTTGAGATTTAGCAACTTGTTCTAACTGAGTTCGAACCATAGAGGCATGTTTTCCTACGCCCCTTACATCATTGTAATTCTAAATAACAAGTCACTCAAGCGAGCAATCATATCATAATTTTGATTCAATTGTTTCATAACATTTGCATTGATGTGATCTTGTTTTCTAATGTAGTTGTCAAATTCATGCAAGCATTGACTAGGATGTTTATTGTAAGGGATGTCACCTTCATCAAACTTTAATAAAGAACTTACCTCTACCACCTCTGGTGGTGTGTCCAGACCATGTATTTCTTCAATCGTGGTAAATTCTTAACATCTTCAGCTTTAATATGTTTTTCCTTCATACATTTCTTTGCCGCTTGCATATCTTCAGGACTGAGAAATCATATACCCCTCTTCTTCGGAGTGGGCTTAGGAGGTGGTTTGGGAAGTGTACATTCATCATAATTCTTCAATATATTATTCAATAATTCCTCAACTTGTTCAATAGTTCGTTCCCTGAAAACACCACCAACACAACTATCTAGGAAGTCCCTAGAAGCATCGGTTAGTCCATTATAGAAGATATCAAGTATTTAATTTGTCTTAAGAGAATGATCAGGCAAAGCAATAAGTAATTGGAGAAGCCTCCCCCAAGCTTGTGGGAGACTCTCTTCTTCAATTTGCACAAAGTTAAATATTTCCTGTAAGGCAGCTTGTTTCTTATGAGCAGGAAAATATTTTTCAGAGAAGTGATAAATCATATCCTGGGGACTACGCACATAACCAGGAGCAAGAGTATTATACCAAGTCTTAGCACCACCCTTTAAAGAGAAAGGAAATAACTTAAGAATATAGTAATAACGATCTTTTTCCTCATGAGCAAATATGGTAGCTATATCAATTAGTTTAGTAAGATGTGCCACAACAGTTTTAGTTTCATAGCCATGGAAAGGATCAGATTCAACTAGAGTAATTAACCTCTGGGTCGACTGAGAATTCATTATCCTTATCAGTAATAAAGATGGGATAATTAGATTTATGCCCCTAGTTGTGTCCCACTCGGCTATTTTACCCCTAATTTCCAAAAGTCACCGGTTCTGTCCAAGTCACTTCGCTCCTCTTATGCTTTTGCCCTTTGACCGTTTGACCGCCAGTTTCAAAAGTTCATAACTAATTCATACTAAATCAGAAAATGCAAATAAGATACCAAAATGTTTGAAAAACATCACCTATATGTCGGTGTCATTTGTATTCATGAAAAAAGTGTTGGAAAGTGCCCATCCGAGTTTCTGCTCTTATGCTACCACCATGAATAGTAAAATCTAAAAAAAATCTAAAAATTCAAAATAAAATTGGTGGCAAAGAATGACAAATGTTTTAAGTGCTTGCCAAGTTTCATCAGGGAATGACATTCGTGGGTGCCACGGCAAAGAAAACAATCAACACTCGAAAAGAGATTATTCTTTTGCCACGACTTCCATGAATGTCGTTCCCTGATGAAACTTGGCAAGCACTTAGAAAATTTGTCATTCTTTGCCACCATATTTTTTTATTTTTTTGATTTTTTTATATTTTACTATTCATGGTGGTATCAAAAGAGCTAAAACTCGGATGTGGACTTTCCAGCACTTTTTTCATGAATGAAAATGATACTGACATATAGGTGATGTTTTTCTGAACATTTTGGTATCTTATTTGCATTTTTCTGATTTAGTATGAATTAGTTATGAAGTTTTCAAACTGACGGTCAAAGGGCAAAAGCATAAGAGGAGCAAAGTGACTTGGACAGAACCGGTGACTTTTGGAAATTAGGGGTAAAACAGACGAGTGGGACACAACTAGGGGCATAAATCTAATTATCCCAATAAAGATAAGTGAAGTAGCAAACTTAGGATGATATTGCATTCAAGCATTCAAGGATTTTTCTTTCAACTTGACTAGTAATTTCTTAAGATCATCTCTATCCTTACAAGCAAGAATATCCCTAGCGACCTCTCCATCCATAACATAACCCTCAGCATCTCAGGAAATTCATATCTAGGAGAGCTTGGTCTAATAGGTGTTTCATAATTCTCAGTTTCAAAGACATCCTCGGTTTTAGTAGTTTCATTAGTTTCAGCGATTTCATTTT
Organism: Aegilops tauschii subsp. strangulata; assembly: GCF_002575655.3. Classification (NCBI taxonomy): domain Eukaryota; kingdom Viridiplantae; phylum Streptophyta; class Magnoliopsida; order Poales; family Poaceae; genus Aegilops; species Aegilops tauschii. Next base: position 70,665,874 of record NC_053039.3, on the reverse strand, counting down.
CTTTAGCTTTAGCAATTTGTTCATCAAGAAATTCACCTAGTGGCACATTATCATCAAGCAAGGTACTAGCATCATTGATAGCAGAAGTAGCGTCATCAATTACTTGCGACATATCAGGATTAATAGCATGTGGAGGTGTTGCAAGCTTATTCAAAACAGAAGGTGAATCAAGTGCAGAATGTGATGGTAGTTCCTTACCTCCCCTCGTCTTAGAGGGAACGATCTTGGTTCTGGAATCTTTCAGATTCTTCATAATGATAAATATATATAAATCCCAAGTGAATCAACAAATATAGCTATGCTCCCTGACAACGGCGCCAGAAAAAGGTCTTGATTACCCACAAGTATAGTGGATCGCAACAGTTTTCGAGGGTAGAGTATTCAACCCAAATTTATAGATTTGACACAAGGGGAGCCGAAGAATATTTGTAAGTATTAGCATTTGAGTTGTCAATTGAACCACACCTGGAGATTAAATATCTGCAGCAAAGTGATCAGTAGCATAGTAGTATGATAGTTTTGATAGCAGTGGTAACAGTAATAGTAAGGTAACAGTGATAGCAATAATTTTGTGGCAGTTGTAACAGCAGTAGCAACGGTAGTAACTTAGCAAGAACAATATGTGAAAAACTTGTAGGCATTGGATCGGTGATTTCGTTGGATGATATTCAACATATAACAATCATAACCTAGGGCGACACATAACTAGCTCCAGTTCATAAATATAATGTAGACATGTATTCCGTAAATAGTTGTACGTGCTTATGGAAAAGAACTTGCTGCCATTTTTTGTCCTACCCTCCCGTGGCAGCGGGGTCCATAAGGAATGTGACGCCCAGATAGTTAAGCTGCAGTGAACCTTCGCTAATGATGCCACGTCACCTCGATTACTGTTGATAAACTCGCGCTAATTCGAAACCGATTCGAAATTCAAATTTAAAATGAAGTCAAATAGTAAAAGTTTTCAAATATTAAAACTAAAATGTTCTGGAGGTGACAAATAATGCATAACTAATAATGGTGGAGAAACCAACATCTTTAAAATTGTCTGAATGTCCTAAAATTAAATAAAACCGTAGCAAAAAAACTAATTAAATGCCTTTTATAAATAATAAAATGTGAAACTATTTTATTTAGTTGCCAAAATTTAGGTCGCATTAGTATATTTATTTCGACTAAATTAGGGACTACTTTTATAATTTATAGAACTAAAATAAAAGAGAAACTAAAAGAAAACTGAAAAGAAAAGAATGAATAAAAACATAAAAACCTAAATACCAAAAAAGCTTAAATAAAAGGACGAAACCACGGCCCAACAGGGCCTTGGCCGAGTCGGCCGGCCCAACCAGCCCACCCCTGCCTATATACCCCACCACCCGAAACCCTAGATCCCACGCCCCACTCCCTCCACGATCCCCTCGCTCATCCGCCCCCCTCCCCCCCCCCCCCCCCCCGCGTGTGGATCTGGATCTGGGGCTACCGACGCCCCCGACCCCGCCGGACGCCGCGAAGCCACCGCCCATCCCCGACACCGAGGTCGACGCACGTCGCCCCGCCGCTGCACCTCGCCGCCTCGTCGCGTCGACCCCGACTCCTCCCCGAGCCCGCTGCCATTCCCCTACTGCCCCGGCGTAAGCACCTCCCTCTCTCTTCCCGTCACCGTTGCTGCAGCCCCTGCTACACCCGCGCCTCCTGCTCGTCATGCTCGCATGCCGTCCCGTCCGCGTCGTCCAGGTCAGCGAGCACCGCCACGGCCACCGCACAACACTGCCTCACCCTCCGCTCGCCCGCCCGTGGCCGTGCTTCGGCACCCCTGCGCTCTGCTCTCGCGCTCCGCCGCCCACGCGCCGCGCCCGCGCACAGTCGCGGTGCCCCTGCCCGCCGTTGTGTCGCTGCTCCCCTGCTGAAGCTGCTGACCCCGCTCTCCCTTGTCGCCGCCGGTCGTCGCTCACGCTGGCCGCGACCGCTCAGCCCACTCTGGCCACGGCCTCGCCTTGCCCCCCGGCCGGGCTCAGCCTCAGCAGGGGTGACGCCAGCGCCCGGAGCTAGTCGCCTGCACGCCTGCACCCGTTAAGGCCCCCACTGGGCCACTGATTAGGGGGCCTAGCCAGAACAAAAATGATTAATAATTATAATTAATTAGTGAATTAATTAAGTTAATTAATCATGTTTAACTAAACTAATTAAATTTAGTTAACTTAATCAAATAATTAAACTAATTAGCCTTGTTTAATTAAATCTGAGACAATGACGAGCGGGTCCCACTTGCCAGGGTTGACATAGTCAACCTATGGCCCTCCACACATCATGATGAAATCACGCTGACATCATGCTGACATCATAATTATATTTTTAATTAATTTATTTCTATTAATTCTAAAAATGAATTAAAACTTTGAAAAATAAAATAAAATGAACCATATCTCGGATGAAAATACTCTGTGCATGAAAGTTGCTGAGAGTGACGAGACGAACCCGAATACACAGTCTGTTCATCTGCCACACGTCCCTAACATAGCGAACATGCAAAAATCCCCCTCCGGTTCGTTTATCCGAAAACGTCCAACACTGGGAATACTTTAGGATGAACCTATTCTGCTGCATAGCCTGTCATTGTTGCTACAATTGTTGATACCTTTACCTGCTATCCTAAATGCTTAGTATAGGATGCTATTGTTCCATCAGTGGCCCTACATTCTTGTTCGTTTGCTATGCTATACTATCGGGCCGTGGTCGCTTCGGGAGGTGACATGATGTGACTAAAGTTGGATCGGCTCGTAGACTACCCGCAAGTGATTTCGATGTGGGGGCTCAAAGGACACGTGGTTCCATCCAGGTAGTGGTGGGCCTGGGTTCCCGATGGCCCCCGAGTGTTACTTTGTGGCAGGGCGACAGGGCAGGTTGTGACCACCTAGGAAACAAGTGGGGCTGGTCCTGGTCAGCGTCCGCGGTTACTTCAAATAACACGCTTAACGAGATTGGGTATTTGATCTGAGTTTCCCACTGGCATATACGCACTAACCACCACGCGGGAACAGTTATGGGCACTCGACATTGTAGTATCCGCCGAAGCCTCCTAGACGTCAGCGACTGAGTGGCGTGCGCTGGGTTGGACCGCGTAACGCAACTTCCTTTGTAATGGAGGTTGCTAGGACTGCTCATCGGCCGCCCTCGCAACATGCAGGAGTGTAAAGGGCGATGGGCCCAAGACCCCTGCGCACTTAGGATTTAGACCGACATGCTGACCTCTCTGTTAGGCCTAGGTAGGGTTGCGACGTGTTGATCTTCTGAGGCCGGGCATGACCCAGGAAAGTGTGTCTGACCAGAGTGATCGAGTGTGTTGGGTAATGTGGTGCACCCCTGCTGGGAAGATTGATCTATTCGAATAGACGTGTCCATTGTAACAGGACGACCCAGAGTTGTATTATGACCTCACGACAACTAGAACCGAATACTTAATAAAACACACCCATATAATTTCCAGAGACAACCCAGTGATCGCTCTGTCACAGGGTGACGAGGAGAGGATCGTCGGGTAGGATTATGCTATACGTTGATACTTGGTTAACTTACCAGCTACTCTCTTCTATATGCTTCAAGATGGAGGCTGTCAGAAGCGTAGCCTTCGCTAGGGCTAGCTTTCCCCCTATTATTTTGGCATTCTGCAGTTCAGTACACATATACTACCCATTTCATTGATACTGATGCATATGTAGTGTAGATCCTTGCTTGCGAGTACTTTGGATGAGTACTCACGGCTCCTTTGCTACTTCGTTTTCCCCTTTTTCCGGTTATTGCGATCGTATGATGGAGTCCAGGAGCCAGAGGATCCCGAGGATGTTTCTACGTGGAGTTCAACTTCGAGGAGTAGTTAGGAGATCCCAGGCAGGAGGCCTTGCCTTTTCGATCCTTGCTACTTATGTGCTAGCCTTCTTAAGGCAAACTTGTTAAATTATGTTTGTACTCAGATATTGTTGCTCCCGCTGACTTGTTGTATCAAGCTTATGTATTCGAGCCCTCGAGGCCCCTGGCTTGTAATATTATTCTTGTTTTATTTGAAATTGTGTCTAGAGTTGTGTTGTGATATCTTCCCGTGAGTCTCTGATCTTGATCGTATACATTTGCGTGTATGATTAGTGTATGATTGAATTGGGGGCGTCACAAGTTAGTATCAGAGCCAACTGCCTGTAGGAACCCCCCTTCCAAACTCCTTGGCCGAAGTCGAGTCTAGACATTGCAAAACTTTTACTAACATGGTTGTGCGGCTTACGGGCCCACGTCGCCATTGGGTGGTATTAGGATCTTTTATTCCTCGTCTACACTCTGGGACTCTGATCTCTCTTCTATTCGGGTTAAATGATTTTACTAATTCTAACTCTAGGCTCTCGTACCCAATTCCTGTCGTAGAGCCCCTTCATTCCAGATGATCGACTGCTTCACCAGAAGATTCTGACGATACTCTTTGATGTTCTCCCCATACTTGCCATCGCTTTTGCAATTCCCTACCACCAATGATCCCTATGGATAGCTATATACACTTTGTCGTCCATACCTTCATTTCCAATTGCTCTTATTATTACAAGATACCCTATAATACTTTGCAATATTTCGAGAATCCATTGTGCCTACTGCCTTGCAGCTCTTTTCCGCAAGAATACATGTACGGATAATTCCTCGCACTTACCGAGTATCTGCTCATCCCCAATTGTTCATATGTTTCATATGATACTTTGAAATAAGATCTGATATTCCGAGAATCCTCTGCAACATATTTCTCTGGAAAGTCTTGCCTGCCTGCATTATGGTTACTTCCATATGTCTAGCAATATTCATTAGCATCCCTTGTCATCATCATTTTGAGTCTGTTGATTCAATATGTTGCGAATGGTTCCAATCCTCAATCGGATCCTAGAATTCATCGTTCCGGCTCAGACGTCATTTTAAACATGAGCTAGATCTCGACCAATCAAATTTCCATCGATTGCACCCTTAAGCCTACTCAACTTATCCATCCTTAATCAGAGCGCTTGCTTCTGATCCTTTGAATTGGAAATCATAGTACCTTTGCTTTTGAGCTTTGAATTAGTCATTTGCTTCTATAATCCAATGTCTTTGCATTGTTTTCTTCCTCTGATTGTGTGCCGATGCTCACATCAGCTCTGTTATGGACCGTCAGATCCTTTGTTGAATTATCATCCGACAGTGTCCTTCGTATACTAAACCTTGAGTAGTTGTTTTTCTAATGTGTAATGTCATTGGTAAATCCTATTCTCTGATTGGTCAACCATGCTCAGCTTTTGAGCTGGTAATACTTACTCTGGAAACTTGTGGTATATGTTTCTAAGATGCCCCTATGGGTTGAACCTATGCCTTCTCTAAACCGTGTGAACCTGAAAGTTTTCATGAGTCATACTTGGTGTTTCGCCAGATAAAATTTCAACACTTCAACTCCTTCGAAGACAAAGTGAATGAAAGGTTATGCATTAAAGAAGTGGGAGTCGACCTTGAACTTTGTGTTCATGCCCATGGACCCGATGTGGAACTTATCATGGAAGCTTCTTGCAAAATATTTAATCATTTGGATAATTCTTTCGGTGTCACTAAATTGGATCCCTTGCAGCTATGGTTCCGACCATATTGTTCTTCTTTGATCCCATTCTCGGGCAAGTTTAAGCATTTTTCTTAGGCGGATCAATACTCCAGTCCAACCTTTACTTTGATCTACCGTCGAGTATTACACTCTGGTATCTCGAGAATATCATGGAACTGCATAACTTCTTATGGGTTCTTCATCAACTATTATTTCTCACCGATTCCAATTTTCCTGGGTTCTGGGTTGTCGTCAACCAAGAACACAGAATAGTGAATTGAGTTCACACTCCGATTCAATAAATCTAAGTAATTTTCGTTGCTTACGAGTTTAATAATCCTTCAAGTCATCCCTAGCCTGGTCGGATATATCATTATCGTGCTAAATTTTAAACTGTGCCACCTGGTCCTTCCTGGAGCACAATTTTTGATGATGAGCTAAGCTTGCATCGATCTTCCTCATCATATCACTTCGCCTTGAACGACAAGCTTGGTTTGGAGTTTGTGTCGTACCCTTGGTTCCAATAACCTTTCGCTTCACCATTCCTTTGACTTGATGTCATCGCCGATCGATTATATCTTCTTGAAATCTCTCGACAAATGTGTCACGATCATCATCAACATTTTGAGATCTTCCAAGATATCTATTGAATTCTTGATGAGAAATACCACCCTTGCCCGTCGATGATCGGTGTTATCATCGACCACATTATTGCCTTTCCCCGACACAAACTTGATCATGTTATGGAGCTCCTTTCTATCCAGCTTTTATGTTCTACCTTGGAGTATTACCATCTTTTATATCAAGGGTGTTGTGAGAATTGCTCCACCCCTTAAGAATTCTTGGTGTAGTAATACTTCTCGCCATCTCCGTTCATATCTTGGTCCCCGTGTTGAATCTAACTGGGATACCAACAAGTGATTGGTGCTCCTTGGATTCTGTACTTCTAGCAACCCTATTGCTTTGGAGTTAATGGTCGACAGTTCATTTGTAGACTATTGGTTATTGAATCACCATTCTAACATTGATCATACTAGCTAAGCCCATATTTCGGGTGCACCTTTCAACCAATGCTTAATTGTGTATGCTTTCCCCGAGCATACATCATTATGTCATTTGATCTGACAAATGTTATCTCCATGTTCACATAATTGTGGAAATCCATCCTTTATGGAAATCTCGGATGAACTGTTGCTAAGCCCGTCGGCCACATCCTCATCTTTCCTTGCTGAAATTGTATGACTTATTCTACAAGTTGTTTCCAATGGATCCTTTATGTAACCAAAGTCTAATCTTTACCTGATGACCATGTTGAGGCTATCTCGAAGCATGTCTGTGGTACTCCGATTTTCAATAAGAAAATTTGAAGCACAATGCTAAAATTTCTTTATCAACTAACCAAACACCATTGTATGGGTAATGTCATGAAATTTTTCCCCCTCACCTAAAGGGTTTTCTACTTTATATCCTGTCATGGTTATCATGCTCTGGTTGTCCTCTGGTTGTCATGGTTATCAGCGCGAGTTTATCAGGGCAACTAGAGCATGATATCCCCGCAGAAGTACGATGGAGTTCCTGAAGAAAGGATGCCGACTTCATCATGATGACCTGAAGTAGAGAAATGAAGACATCAACGTAATGGATTGACCTCTTCGAGAAGAGCAACCAAGACCGAGAAGATTCGTTAGAATTTCGTAACCAGATCTTTCCCCCTTACTCCATCTCTTAAAATCTCGGGACGAGATTTCTTGTAGTGGAGGAGAATTGTGACGCCCCGATAATTAAGCTATAGTGAACCTCTGCTAATGATGCCACGTCACCTCGGTTACTGTTGATAAACTCGCGCTGATTCGAAACCCATTTGAAATTCAAATTTAAAATGAAGTCAAACGGTAAAAAATTTCAAATATTAAAACTAAAATGTTCTGGAGGTGACAAATAATGGATAAGTAATAATGGTGGAGAAACCAACATCTTTAGAAGTGTTTGAATGTCCTAAAATTAAATAAAACCATAGCAAAACAACTAATTAAATGCCTTTTAAAATTAATAAAATGTTAAACTATTTTATTTAGTTGCCCAAACTTAGGTGGCAGTAGTATATTTATTTAGACTAAATTAGGGACTACATTTATAATTTATAGAACTAAAATAAAAGAGAAACTAAAAGAAAACAGAAAAGAAAAGAATGAATAAAAACAAACTTAAATAAAAGGAGGAAACCCCGGCCCAACTAGGCCTTGGCCCAGCCAGCCGGCCCAACCATCCCACCCATGCCTATATTCCCCACTACCCCAAAACCCTAGAGCCCACGCCCCACTCCCCCCACGATCCCCTCGCTCATCCCCCCCCCCCCCCCCGCGTGGAACTGGATCGAGGGCTACCAACGCCCCCAACCCTACCGGACGTCGCGACCCCACTGTCGGTGTCAAAACCGGCGGATCTCGGGTAGGGGGTCCCGAACTGTGCGTCTAAGGTCAATGGTAACAGGAGACAGGGGACACGATGTTACCCAGGTTCGGGCCCTCTCTATGGAGGTAATACCCTACTTCCTGCTTGATTGATCTTGATGGATATGAGTATTACAAGAGTTGATCTACCACGAGATCGTAATGGCTAAACCCTAGAAGTCTAGCCTATATGACTATGGTAATGAGTATCTCTCTTTCCGGACTAAGTCCTCCGGTTTATATAGGCACCGGGAGGATCTAGGGTTACACAAGGTCGGTTACAAAGAAAGGAATCTACAAATGCGGTTGCCAAGCTTGCCTTCCACGCCAAGGAGAGTCCTATCCGGACACGGGTGCAGTCTTCGGTCTTCGTATCTTCACAACCCATCAGTCCAGCCCATGGCTAACAGGCCAGACGCCTGAGGACCCCTTTGTCCAGGACTCCCTCAGTAGCCCCCGAACCAGGCTTCAATGACGAGGTGTTCAGCGCACAGATTGTCTTTGGCATTGCAAGGCGGGTTCCTCCTCTGACGACTTCCAAGTAGTGTATTCGGCTTATAATTCAATGCCGCACCCCTCGGCTTCTGTGCATCTATGACCTCAGCTTCCATGTGTCGGGCAATTACGGACGGTCAGGGTATTTTTGCAAATAACACCCCGGCCATGCAAGGAAGAGCGTCTATTGAAAGGGATTGGATCTCAGACCCATTTGGCACCACGCGGAGAAAATTCTCAGAGATTGCTATGAAAGACCATCCCAACATGGCAAGCATCCCCCGCTCCTCCTCCCATTCCGGCCCAGAGAAAGGCGAGTGGGAGAGGTGTTCCGTATCCCATGCCCAGCTGGAGAAGCTGCAAACGCAGGGGTTCCTTCCTCCTGCAGATCTGGTCCCTGTTCGAGCAGGGTTGGCTTCCTTCAACGGCAACACCCAGGCGGAGATTTTCCCAATCCATCCTCGAGGGAACGAGTGTGCTTTGTCCCCTATCTGCTGAGGGGCGTGGGATTTCCAATTCACCCATTCCTTCGAGGGCTTCTGGAGTATTATGGCCTCCAGCTGCACAATTTTACCCCAGCCTCCATTCTGCACATTGCAGGTTATGTCGCTTTATGCGAACTATTCCTGGGTTGTGAGGCCCATTTTGATCTATGGAGAAAGTTGTTTTGCCTTGTCCCGTGCAACCACGAGGGATCAATTTTTGAAGTGGGCGGCGCCGAAATATGGCGTATTGCTGACACCGGATACCTATCCGGCACACCGAAGAAAGCTTCCAAAGAGTGGACCTCTGAGTGGTTCTACATAGATGACCTCGTACTTCCAGATCCAGTCTAGAAAGGTCTCCCCGAGTTTGCGAGTGTTCCTCTAAAGAAGCGCCACAGCTGGCGCCCTCGGAGCCACGAAGAGGAAGATAGTACGGAAGTTCGCCAACTCCTGAGCAAGATTAGGACGCTTGCCCAGTCCGGGTATACGATAGTCGAAGTGATGGCGACCTCCATAGTACGGGGAGTTCAGCCACTCTAATACAGAGGACTTCCCATGTGCAATTACAATGGGGAAGATGACGCCTCCCGCTGCGGCATGAAAGGTCCAGACACCCCTTCCGCCCTAGCCAAAATATTAGCCGAACTATTCAAGGGTGAGGAAGAGGAGTTCTTGCGCATCACGCACAGAGAAGGATATTCCATGTACAATCCTCCTAGCTGGGTGAGCCCCCAACTTTTTTTTGCTCCACTCATTCCCCTCCCGGAGCTTTCTTCACTGAAATATTAACCCATCCATTTATAGCAGCACTGGCGAAAGACTTCCGAGGGGATTCACACCCCCGCCCCACAGCCCGAGGGCCACAATCGGGACCTTGACCCCGGATTCGAAGAGGATTTGGATATATTTGTGGTGCTGGAGAATGGGACATTTTACCAAACGAGCTATGACGGCACAGAGGTGGCCATCGTTGCCGACTATCCTGGTCTTCTCCCTGCTTCTCATGTAAGTAATTAGGAGACACTTTGTCTGAGAGGGTTTCCGCATTCTTTCTTGCTCACCGCGGCATCCTGTGCTTAGAAGGGGAGGCGTTCGGTGCGTCGGGCCGCCACAGGGGCGTCTCCGGAGAGAAGGGCTCCCACGCCGGGCAGGCCTTCGAAGAGGAAGGCAAACAGAGACACTGCCAGGCCTTCCTTGAAGAGGTATGGGTTTGCAACTATGCTCTTTGTAGCAGTCGCGTCCGACCGTGACTCATATGTTCATTTTGTATCAGAAAAAGGGTTCGACAGACCATGTCCGGGGACCCGGCCAGTCGTGCCGGAGAAGGGGCCCGATATGGGAGTGGCGCCGGACTGTCCTTCTGCCAAGGGTTCGGAAAATATGGTCGTCACCAATTCAGAGGTGGCGAGCGCCATGGATCACCGGCACCGGAAGGCAGTTTTACGAAATCCCCGCTTCTCAAAAGAGGCGTTTGGTGCCTTCAGCTCGGCTGATGCATACATCCGAGCTGCTCGAGATGGGCTTAACAGAGCCACCGACCAACATTTGAAAGATGTGCAGGTAAGTTTACGTTGCCCGAATTTGATAACCATGAGCCAGTAGCCCCCGAGACTTGAAGCAGTTGGGACAAATGTTTTAAGGATCGTTATGTAACCAGGTTCTTACGGAGAAGAACGACTTGCTAGCCCAAGAGCTGGAGCAGTGCCGGACACAGCTAACTGCTGCTACCACCGAACTGGAAAAGTTCAAGAAGGCGTCCTCTGGTAATATTTCCCTCCATCGAGAAACAAAAAATGATACGCTAGCTATATTAAAACTGCTGATTGTCTCATAACAGGGTCATCGGACCAACTGGAAGAGGAACTGAAGGCCGCGCAGACGAGCGAAAATGAGGCGAAGAGACAGTGTGCCGCGGGCGAGTGCGTCCTTACTAGTCAGAGAGGAGAAAAACAAACTCCAAGATTCAAACACCAAACTGGGCGAAGAACTGAAAGATGTACGAGCCCAGCTAGCCGACTCCGTGAAGGAGAAGAAAAAACTGTGAGGCAGCGTATTCAGTATGTGGCCGTATTTACCTTATAACAGTTTGGAAGTAAAAGTAGCTGATATAGCTGTGATTGCAAGTATATTGACGGGCCGCCCCGAAGAGGAGGTGTCCGGATCATCAAGTGATCTTCTACAAAGGCTATCGCAGTTGCACGAGCAAGCTCGGCAGGCAATGCGGAGTGTAGCCAAGGCCTTATGGCCATCCGACTCCCCTCCAGGGAGTATGGAGAAGCTTGTAGAGCTGTTCAAGGGAGCGCGGCGGCGTATCCGACTTTGGAAGATATCGGCCTGCCGAGAGGGTGCGCGAGAGGCCTGGGCCATGGTAAAAACACGATATACCAAGCTGGATCCGAATCACATGGCCCGGGTCGGACCGCTAGGGTCAAATGGGGAAGAAATTCCCGTTAGTTTAGTATATGGCCAGGTAGAGGTGGCTGCGAGATACTCCCAACAGGATTGTAAATTAGACCGCATGTTGGACGGTATAGAGGAGGTAAATTTTTAAGTCCTAAGTGACTATGTATTTTCCTTCTAGCTGGATTGTAAAACGATTGTCATGGCCGACCTTTTCGCTTCGATCTCTCGACCCGAAGGTGTGGAGTGTTTCTGAATACCTGAGCGGCAAAATAAACTGGGGTGTGCGTGGAAACCAGGCGTAGGGGTCATAGGTGCTTGAATAGACAAGTTGTATTCGGCTAGTTATGTTATATTACATTGAAATTGTAAGAAACCTCTTCCAGAGAGAATAGTTCCATTAAGGGTTCCTTTCCCTGGGTGTGCATGCATCGATGTGCATGTCCGGACTGTGATGAAAAAATCACAGTGTGTATAAGTTCTGGGGGTTCATAATGGAGCGAGTGCAAAAACATCTTTAGTTCACCGACTGAATATTCCCTTAAGAACTCTAGCTTTCAGCTTCACCCAATCTGAGGTACACATCCGGATGACCCGGCAGTAACAATCACAGAGGTGCTCCCTTTATGCCCTAGCCGAACTAACGGGAACGTAGGGCATAAGCACAAGAGCCAGGCAACCCAGCTTGGCCAAAACTTAAGTCATATCGATGCATATAATGGCAAAGAAAAGGTACATATGGGAGAAAACGCATATGTGATGAGCTTTATGCTCGGAAAATAGAAATAGCAAGCTTCTGTCCAAGAAGCCCCCAGGTATGATAGACGTACATACTTGAAGATGTATGCGTCGGGGGTGCACGGTCTAACCGCATTGAAGCCTTTAAGGCTAAAGAGAAAAAATGAAAAGAGAGAAAAAATGATGAAAACAATAAGAGGAAGGAGACGAACAAAGAGTTCGACGCTAGGCATAGAATCTTCAGAGTCTGGACGAGTTCCAGGGATTCGGCTCTAGTCGATTGTCTGACGCATCACGCAAGTGGTACGCCCCTCCGGTGAGAACTTTGTCAATGATGAAGGGACCCTCCCACTTGGGCTTGAGTTTGTCCTTTTTCTTCTCCGGTAGGCGTACAACGAGTTCGCCGATGTTGTAAGCTTTGGCCCGCACTTCTCTGCTTTGATACCTGCGAGCCTGCTGTTGATAAAATGCAAAACGGGCTTTTGCGACTTCGCTCTCCTCCTCCAGGGCATCTAAGCTGTCCTACCGATCGAGCTCGGCCTCTCTCTCTTCGTACATGCGCACTCGAGGTGAGTCATGAATAATGTCGCAGGGTAATACTGCCTCTGCGCCGTACACCATGAAAAACGGTGTGTATCCGGTAGTGCGATTGGGCGTGGTCCGCGGCCCCCAGAGTACGGAGTTGAGCTCCTCAACCCAGTGCTTGTCTGATTCCTTCAAAGACCGCACTAGTCTAGGCTTAATGCCGTTCATAATGAGACCATTGGCTCTTTCGACTTGACCGTTTGTTTGTGGGTGATAAACAGAGGCGTAATCGAGCATGATGCCCAGATTGGCGCACCAGGTTTTCACTTCGTCTACTGTGAAGTTGGAGTCGGTATCGGTGATGATACTGTGCGGAACACCATAACGGTGTACAACGCCGGATATGAATTCTATCACCGGCCTGGATTCGGCCGTTTTAACTGGTTTAGCCTCTATCCACTTGGTGAATTTATCCACCATGACCAGCAGATATTTTTCTTATGGCTTCCTCCTTTAAGGGGTCCAACCATATCCAATCCCCAAACCGCAAAAGGCCAATTTATGGGTATTGTTTGTAGGGCGGTGGGGGCATGTGGCTTTGGTTGGCGAAGAGTTGGCATCCGACGCAATGTTGGACAAGGTCCTGTGCATCTGCTCGGGCCGTCGGCCAATAGAATCCTGTAGGGAAGGCCTTGCTAACAAGGGCTCGAGCTGCGGCGTGGTGCCCGCCAAGACCGGCATGAATTTCAGCCAGGAGCTGCCGCCCCTCCTCCTCGGAGATACACCTTTGAAGGACTCTGGTAACGCTTTTCTTATAGAGCTCTCTGTCGTGAACCTTGTAGGCCTTCGAACGCCGAACGATGCGGCGGGCCTCATTCTGATCCTCAGGAAGTTCCTTCCTATTAAGGTAGGCCAAGAAAGGTTCGGTCCATGGGGCAATGACTGCCATAATGAGATGGGTCGACGGTGTTATTTCGGTGGTGGAGCCGCCGATGATATCTGTGTGTTCGGCCTCTGGGCTTGTGCTCGGATCCGGACTAGTGTTGCCGCTTTCCCTCTGCCACACCATGGATGGCTTGAAAAGCCTTTCCAGAAATATATTAGGTGGGACGGGGTTGCGCTTGGCGCCAATACGAGCAAGAACGTCCGCCACTTGATTACTTTCACGGGCCACATGATGGAACTCGAGCCCCTCGAACCGAGCCGACATTTTTAGGACGGCATTACGATAAGCCGCCATCTTTGGGTATTTGGCATCGAAATATCCATTTATTTGAGATATTTCCAGGTTTGACTCTCCACGCACTTCTAGGCGTTGCATGCCCTTGGAGACAGCCATCCGAAGAGCATGCAACAAGGCCTCATATTTGGCTGCATTGTTGGAGTCTGTATATAGTATTTGGAGTACGTACTGAACGACGTCTCCAGTAGGGGACGGCTAAACGACGCCCACTCCTGGCCCTGCCAGCATTTTGGAGCCATCGAAATACATAACCCAATTGGAATATGTGCCATACTCTTTAGGGAGTTTGGCCTCTGTCCATTCGGCGACGAAGTCGGCCAGTACTTGGGATTTAATAGCTCGACGTGGTTTGTATGTAATATCGAATGGAAGGAGCTCAATGGCCCACTTGGCAATCCGGCCTGTGGCATCGCGGTTGTTTATAATGTCATTGAGTGGAACTTTGGAAGCCATCGTAATCGAGCACTCCTGGAAGTAGTGACGGAGCTTTCGGGATGCCATGAAGACCGCGTAGGCTATATTTTGATAATGGGGGTACCGGAATTTGCATGGTGTAAGGACAGTGGATACGTACTATACTGGCTTCTGAAGCGGGAATTTGTGTCCGTCCTGTTCTCGTTCAACGACGAGCGGCACTCACCACCTGATGTGTTGCCGATATGTATAATAACATCGGTTGACCGACGTTTGGCGCGGCCAGGATTGGGTTGCTCTCAAGAAGGGTTTTTATTTCCTCCAGTCCGGCTGTTGTCGCATCCGTCCACTCAAAGTGATCGGTTCGCCGTAGAAGGCGATAGAGTGGCAGTGCCTTTTCTCCCAATCTGGAGATAAAGTGGCTTAGAGCTGCCACGCAACCCGCGAGCTTTTGGTCTTGTTTAAGGTCTATGGGCATAGCGAACTGTGACAGAGCTCGGATTTTGGTTGGATTTGCTTCAATTCCTCTGTTGGAAACGATGAAGCCCAGCAGTTTTCCTGCGGGAACACCAAAAACGCACTTTTTCCGATTGAGCTTAATGTCATCCACGCGGAGGTTGTCGAATGTGAGACGTAAATCTTCTATTAGTGTTTCGACGCGCCTGGTTTTGATGACGACGTTGTCGACATAAGCTTCAACTGTCTTGCCGGTCTGTTTCTCCAGGCATGTTTGAATCATGCATTGGTATGTGGCGCCGGCGTTCTTAAGCCCGACGGGCATGGTGTTGAAGCAAAATGTCCCATATGGGGTAATGAATACTGCTGCAGCTTGATCGGACTCCTTCATTTTGATTTGATGGTATCCGGAATATGCATCAAGGAAACACTGTGAGTCGTGTCCTGCGGTAGCATCAATGATTTGATCAATGCGTGGGAGGGGGAAGGGATCCTTAGGGCAAGCCTTATTGAGGTCTTTGAAATCGACGCACAGGCCCCAGGATTTGTCCTTCTTTGGTACCATCACCAAGTTTGCCAGCCGGTCCGGATGTTTTATTTCTCTAATGAATCCGGCCTCAATTAGCTTGGCTAACTCCTCCCCCATGGCTTGCTGTTTGGGTTCGGAAAAGCGCCGCAGTGCTTGTTTGACTGGTTGATATCCCTTTAATATATTGAGACTATGCTCGGCCAGCTTCCGTGGGATTCCAGGCATATCAGAAGGGTACCAGGCGAATATATCCCAGTTTTCGCGAAGGAAATCCGATAATGCGGTGTCGAATGTTGGGTCTAGTTGTGCTCCAATGGATGGTGTCTTCTTGGGGTACGTTGGGTGGACCTGAAATTTGACTATTTCTTCTGCCGGTTTGAAGGAGGTGGATTTGGCTCGTTTGTCTAAGATCATGTCGGTGTGGAACGACACCTATGGGATCACAAGAATCCCTACTACGATTGCAAGAAGAGCAGGGCTAGTAGACAACACAAGGATCGTTTACCCAGGTTCGGGCCGCGAGGATGCGTAAAACCCTAGTCCTGCTTTGGTGGGTGTATTTCAGAGAGTTCTTGAGCTCTCGAACTAGCTGTGGTCAGTGCGTGGTTCGAAGGAGCCGAATCCTTCTCCAGTATGCCATGGGCCTCCTTTTATAGTCAGAAGGGGCTGCCACAGTGGCACACAGGAGGTGGAAAGGCGTACAGTGCCCTGAGCTTATCGCTCGTATTACAGGACAAGACGCATTTAATGTGTGGCTTAGGTGTCCCCTTGCTTTATCGGGGATGGGGGCGAGGCACGTCCCGTCCGTCGCCGCTCCTCCTCGCTTCGACACGCGCCCCGGCCAGTGATGCGTGCGGTGCCATGTAGGCAGGCAGGCAGCTGAGGTGGCGCGGTGGTGGAGCCTTCACGAAGATCTGCATGCCGCCAGGCAGGCGCTTGATGAGTTGGCCTGGGAGCTGCATGTTGCCACGCAGGTGCCCGCCCAGCTGGCTGGGCTGGGAGCTGCATGGGAACGGCGGTGGAAGCTTGGTTGGCGCGGGCCTGGCGGTGGTCCTGCCGGCGTCCTTGGTGAGGGCCTTGTCGGGTGGCCCGGCAAGGGTCTTGCCGTGGCGCGCTGTCGTCCCCGGCAAGGGCCTTGCCGGGGGTCTGGTAGCCTTCCTCGGCAAGGATCTTGCCGGGGATCGTCGTCTTCTAATCCTCATCTGATCTTGAATATGTCTTCACAAAGATCTGCATGCCACCACGGAGGTGCCTCCCAAGCCCTGGCCCCACGTGGATGATGGTGTTGGGGATCGTGGGCTCAAGGGTGGCTCGCTCTGTTGGTGTGGGGCGAGCTGTCGCGGCAAGGATCTTGTCGGGGCCGCTGAGGTTGCCCCGGCAAGGGTCTTGCCGGGGGAACCTGCTTCGTCCCTCTGCTCTTTGTGGTCTTGGCCTTGGCGTTGCTCAGATTATCTTGGGCTTCGGTCTTACGTTGGCTCACCTCCCCTGCTCTGCTTGGTGTGACCGCGGGCGCAGCTCCGACTGCCCATGCACAGGTATTGGGGTACAAAAACGCACCCCTCTTTTTGTACACCGACAGGAGCCCCGGGGCCTGGGCCACACATAAGCGCGACACGTTGTTGGGTCAGGCCCAAAACGGTGCGCGGGCAGGCGGGGCGGTTTTTACCGCGGTAAAACTCTTCGCGCGCTTTGCTTCCCACGACGCGCGCGCGAGGTGCGCTGTGGAGGGGTGTGCGTGACGTGGGCGGCATGCGTGGGGTGGTTTCCGCACGCATGCGTCACATCGCAGTAAAGAGGCGGCTCGCGCCTTCCCGTAAAAAGAGGGAGGCGTGGAGGCGCAGCTCATTTACTAAATGGGGCCGGGCCGCGGTCTTCAAGGCGTCCACTCCCCACGATCATGGGGTGGGGAGATGTCGCCTCACCCGTCCCCTCGGTTTTGCACGTCCGCCACGCGTCCTTCATGCACCTGGGGTGGCAAGCGGTGGAGGCGGGAAACCGGGCCGTCGCTGGTTGGGGCAGCGGGTCGGTCCTGATTCCCTGCGCCTCCAGTGGCTGGACTGGCCGAGCGGGGCGGCCGAGCCCCGACCCCGCCCCTTTATAAAGAGGGGAAAGGGAGGATGGTGTCCTGCATTCTTCTGCCATCTATGTCCTCCTTCTTCTGCTTCTTCCTCTCACCTGCCATGGAGAAGGGGAATCCCGGTCCCTCGACGGTGGCGGCGAGGGTCGCCGCTCGACAACGCGTCCCTCCTCCTCCTGAGCCCGTGGTGGTGGAACCGGCCGCGAGGGGAAGGGGGAGGGGGCAAGGCCGGGGCAGAGGTCGTAGTGCTCGGGGAAGAGGAGGACGAGGCGGCGCGCCGGCCTCGCCCCTGCCAATGGTGCCCTTCCCGATGGAAAGCCATGTCGGAGACCAGCCCCGCGAGTTCTTCATCAGGCTGCGCCGGCCTCCGCGTCGCCGTCTCCGTCTTCCCGCCCCATTTGCTTGGGAGATGGAGCGTGACCGGCCCCAATCCCTCAGGTTGCACATGAGGGGTTGTGGGAACGAAGGCACGCGGGTCGACGTCGACTTCCCGGCTCCACGGGTCATGTACCTCCGTCGTGGGTGGAAGACGTTCGCTCGCATCCACAGCCTGACGGCGGGGCTCATCCTCTACTTCAAATTAATGGAGGACGGCCTGCTCTCCGTCAAGGTCTTCGGAGAGTTCGGGACTCGCCTGAAGTGCTGCGTGGAGAGCTCCTCCGATGGAGATTCTGACGATGGAAGCTCTTCCTCGAGCGAAAGTGATGAGGAGGACAGCGGGGCAGATGGCGGGGACGAGTCCGACTAGGCGTCGGACGCCCCGTGCCTGGGAGGGTGCGGCAGCAGCAGCATCTGCACCTGGCCGCTCCTCCGGCAGAGGTTTGCCGGGGGCGAGGCCAGCTCCTTGAACTTCTCGGGGCCGTCTCCTTGGCCGGTTGGCGTCGGGAGGCTGTGGAAGAGGAAGAGGGCGGGTGACAAGGCCGTCAACTCGGAGTACGCGGGCACCGACGCCTTCATCGCGTATTGCCAGTCCTGCCGCCTCGTCTTCCAGCTCCTTTCCCGGCACCGTCATCACCGGCCCACCCGTGGGCGGCCACCGAGGTGTTCTCTTGGTGCTTTCTGCTGCTCGTAGCTCGCCTAGGCGCCCCTTTTGCCATTTCGCCTCCTTGACCTGCCTCCTGAGGAGAGGGACAAGAAAGGGATTACGGGCATCTTATCTCTTTTTTAGTTTGTAAGTCTGCGGGCCTTTGTTAAATTTAAAACTTGTAATCCCCTTGCTCATGTTTTTCATCTCGCACGAACTCTACCTATATGGGATGTTTTTAATGAAAAAGGGATGCTTGCCGGGTTTTTCGTTTGTGGGTAAATCCCGCGAGAAGGAGCGAATCCTTGTTATTGTTTAAGATAAACGTTTTTCGCCCGGTAACAGGCCTTGCCGTCCCCCCACTCCACTCGACCGTTCGCGTGCTCTTGGCGGAGGCAAGGATGAGGTGGGCTTTAGGCTCCTCATTCTACCTCCTTGCCGCCGCGGCTACAACCAAATCCGGACCCAGGAAATAATCCTTAGGAATAGGAAAAAGGGGAGCACGACAACCTAGAGATAAAAACGAGGTTTCACATACCCAGTCCGGTTCCGAAATTTATGATAGAGGATAAAAGACTTATCTGGATCTGCAGCCCCCGGCAATCTCATCTTGCCGCGGTTGGATCCTTGTGCTTGCAGCACCCGGCAAATCTGGTTTGCCGGGGTCGGGGCGCCGGTCCGTTTCCTTCTTTCCAAGTAGCTCAGCAGAAGTGCTCATGTGCCCTATGAACCAAAGGAGGACAGAAAAGGAACAGATAGACGCGCACTCGACCTCTAGGCTAGGGGTTAGTTGCCGCTAAGCACTATCAACCCTAACCAAGGAAGAGACTCGACCTAGCATGCATGCTATAACTTAGGGCGCCAGCGCTTCATTTATTTATGCTCAGGGTCTGCGCCTGGCTTTGTACAAAGGGTCACATGCCTTGCCGGCAAAGCTTGTACAAAAGGTGGCTTGCCGGGAGGCCCGGCAAGCCGCGCCTTATGGGTAAAACTTGCGAAGATGCTCGATGTTCCAGGAGTTGCTCACCGGGACGGCATCTTCGGTCTCCAGGCGGACTGCGCCGGGCCTGGTGACTCATATTACCCGATAAGGGCCTTCCCACTTCGGCGTCAACTTGTTCGTATTCTTGGCCGACTGAACGCGCCGAAGAACAAGGTCGCCTTCCTCAAAGCTTCGGGCATGAACCTTGCGGCTATGGTAGCGACGCAAGGCTTGCTGGTAGCGTGCTGCTCTCACAGCCGCCCAAAGACGATCTTCCTCAAGGAGTGTCGCGTCATCTTGGCACAACTGCTCTTGCTCAAGCTCATCATAAGCGAGCACTCGGGGTGACCCGTGTATGAGTTCCGTGGGGAGAACTGCTTCTGCCCCGTAGACCAGGGCAAAAGGTGTCTGGCTGGTGGCTCGATTTGGCGTCGTCCTGATCGACCAAAGAACCGCCGGCAATTCATCAATCCAGCGCCTTCCGCTCTTGCGCAGCTTGTCAAAAGTCTTTGTCCTTAGGTCTGGCAACACTTCAGCATTTGCCCTTTCCGCTTGGCCATTGCTCCGTGGGTGTGCCACGGAAGCAAAACAAACCTTGCTGCCGAGGTCTTGAATGCATTGCATGAAGGTGTGGCTCGTGAACTGCGTGCCGTTGTCGGTGATAACTCTGTTTGGCACACCAAAACGGCAGACCAGTTCCTTGAAAAACTTGACAGCTGACTGAGCAGTCACCTTTCTCACTGCTTCCACCCCCGGCCACTTTGTGAACTTGTCAATCGCAACGTACAAGTACTCAAAGCCACCGACAGCGCGGGGGAAAGGGCCCAGTATATCGAGCCCCCAGACCAAGAATGGCCAGGAGAGAGGGATTGTTTGAAGGGCTTGAGCTGGTTGATGAAGCTTCTTTGAATGGAACTGACACGCTTCACACTTGGTTACTAGTGCCGTTGCATCCTGGAGGGCGGTGGGCCAGAAGAAACCTTGCCGGAACGCCTTCCCGGCAAGGGCCCTCGACCCTATGTGGGAGCCACATATGCCACTGTGTATCTCCGCCAACAGCTCCAGTCCTTCCTCCCGGGGGATGCATTTCAATTTCACACCGTTTGGCCTTCTCCTGTACAGGACGTCATCGACGAACTGGTACAGGGCGGACCAACGGGCTACTTTTTCTGCTTCTTCCTGCTCCTCAGGAAGCTCCCCTGTTTGGAGGAAATGGACGGTATGTTGCGCCCATGCCGGAGCCTGGGACTCGACGGCAAGGACCAAAGGTATTTCTTCCGCCATGGGAGCGGCTGTCTCTACGGCCAGGGCTTGGCGCCCTACCGGAGCAAGTTGCTCTTGGGCAGGTTCGGTGTCCATGGCAGCACCCTTGCCGGCGGCCCCAGGGGGCTCGGTAGGAAAGTACTTGCCGGGACCTGACTTCCTCCGCTTGTTCTGCCCCGTTGATGGCTCGACGGATGGTTGAGTTAGCCGGAGCAAAAAGGTACCTGGTTCCACAGGTAGTTTGAATGCAGCACGCTTTGACAGGTAATCGGCGATGTCGTTCTCCACTCGGGGGATGTGCTCCGCTTGGATACCGTCAAAGTGTTCCTCCAGCTTCCTCACCTCATCTACATAAGCTTCCATCAATGGGCTGCGAGTCACCCCTGACGATGAGCTTCTTAACCCCGAGGTCTGCCGCGATCCTGAGACCGGCAAGCAATCCCTCGTACTCAGCAGTGTTGTTGGTGGACATCTCCCTAGGGAAGTGCATCTGGATCATGTACTTGAGGTGCTCTCCGGTGGGCGCGACGAGTAGCACACAGGCACTGGCGCCTTGCAGCGAGAAAGCCCCATCAAAGTACATGATCCAGTCGCGGTCTGCTTCCTTGCGGGGAGAGTGGTCTCCTGGATTTCTTCGTCAGGCGTCGAGGTCCATTCTGCAATGAACTCCGCCAAGACTCTACTCTGAATTGTCGAGGTACTTTCAAACCTTAAACCAAAGCTTGACAACTCCAAGGCCCATTCCACAATCCTTCCAGTCGCATCCGGGTTGTGCAGTATCTGTTGCAATGGGAGGCGGGTGACGACAGTGATCTCGTGGGCTTGGAAGTAATGGTGCACCTTCCTCGGGCCATAAGGAGGCCGAAGAGCAATTTATGCACACCGGAGTACCTCGATCTAGCTCCCTGCAAGAGGGAGCTGACAAAGTAAACCGGGTGCTACACCATCTTCTTCCTCTGCACCCCCTCACTCGACTGCGCGGGCACTGCCTTAGTGGCATCAGGCTCTGCCGGGGACCGCGCCTTGCTGGCACCAGGCCCTGCCGGGGGAATCTTTGGCTTGCCATCCGCTGGTTCTGCTGCCGTCACTGCCTCCTCGTCGACCTCCCTCTGTGGCACCAGTGCGGCGCTGACCACTTGATTCGTCGCCGCCAGTTATAGCAGCAACGGCTCTTGTGGTTTAGGCGCAACCAATATTGGCGTGGAGGAAAGGTATTTCTTCAGATCTTGCAAAGTTGTCTCGGCTTCTGGGGTCCACTCCATTGGGCCCGCCTTCTTCAAGATTTTGAAGAAAGGAAGGGCGCGCTCGGCGGACTTGGAGATGAATCGGCTCATGGCGGCAACGCAGCCGGTGAGCCGACGCACATCCTTGATCCGCTTGGGCGCCTCAATCTGCTCAATAGCCTTGATCGTGTCTGGGTTCGCCTCGATCCCGCGCTATGACACAAAGAACCCGAGAAGCTTGCTGGATGGAACGCCGAAGACACACTTCTCAGGGTTCAGCTTGAGGTTGATCTTGCGCAGGTTGGCAAATGTCTCTTCCAGATCTTGCACAAGAGTTGGCCCGTCCTTGGTTTTGACCACTATGTCATCCATGTATGCCTCCATATTTCTATGGAGCTGAGGTTCAAAACCAATTTGGACCGCTCTTGCGAACGTTGAGCCAGCACTCTTCAACCCGTAAGGCATCCGTAAAAAGCAATACGTACCACATGGGGTGATGAATGTTGTCTTCTCTTCATCCTCTCTTGTCATGAAGATCTGGTGGTAGCCTGAGTAGGCGTCAAGGAATGATAACAGATCACACCCGGCTATGGAGTCGATAATCTGGTCAATGCGCAGCAATGGGAAGGGGTCCTTAGGACAAGCCTTATTGATATCCATGTAATCAATACACAACCTCCACTTCCCATTCGCCTTGCGCACCACTACCGGATTGGCCAACCACGTCGGGTGGAGCACTCCTCTCACCAAACCTGCCGCTTCCAACTTCCTGATCTCCTCTGTGATGAACTCCTGCCTTTCTAGAGCCTGCTTTCTGACCTTCTGCTTGACGGGCCGCGCGTGGGGGCAGACAGCTAGGTGGTGCTCAATCACCTCCCTGGGAACACCGGGGATGTCGGACGCTTGCCATGCAAACACGTCGACATTTGCCCATGGGAAGGTGACGAGCGCGCCTTCCTATTTGCTGTCGGGGGTGGAGCCTATGGTGAAGGCCCCTCCCGTGCCATCCTCCCCGACGGGCACCTTCTTGGTCTGCGGCGGCTCGGCTCTGGATCTCTTGCTCTTGTCGGTAGAGCTCTCTGGCACGTCCTCAACGGTAGTACAACACTCCGAGGAGGTGCGCTTGCCGGAGTGGGTGCGAGAGGTCTTGTTGGGCTCCTTCTTCCCTCCCGCGCCTTCAGCGGCAGGAGCAGGTGCCTCGACGGCAGCTGCTGCTACTGCTTCCCGGTAGAGTTGGTTGGCGCAGATCAGCGCGTCCTTCTTGTCGGAGGGGACGGAGATGAGGGTCAATGGCCCGGGCATCTTTAGCATGTTGTAGGCGTAGTGTGACGCCGCCATGAACTTGGCTAGTGCCGGGCGGCCGAGGATCCCGTTGTAGGGCAAGGGGATCTCGGCCACGTCGAAGACGATCCTCTCCGTCCTGTAGTTCAACTCTCCTCCAAATGTCATGGGCAGTGTGACCTTTCCCTTCGGCTGGCTTCTCCCCGGATTGACCCCTTGAAACGTGCCCGTTTCCTCGAGGTCTCCATCAGGGATTTGCAACCTTTTGATCACGACAGGCGAGATCAGGTTCAGGCCGGCCCCGCCGTCAACCAACATCTTGTTCACCCTGAGGTTGCGTATCGTTGGTGAGACCAACAATGGCAAACACCCGACCGCGGTAGTGCGGTCAGGGTGGTCCTCGGCGTCAAAGATGAGGGGCGTGTTGGACCACTTTAGCGGCTTCTAAGCGTCGAACGACGGCTCTACTGCTGTAATCTCACGTGCCCACTGCTTGAGCTGGCGGTGAGAGGTATGCAGCGAGGCGCCGCCATCGACGCACATGGCCTTCGTAGCCTTCTGGAACCCATGCTCACCAGACTCGTCCTCCTCGTCGTGATCATCGTCTTCTTGTTTCTTGTCGCGGCCCCAGGGGGGCCTCTCTTGCTGGTTGTCCTTGCCGGGGCGGCCTCCTTGGCCACCACGCTTCTTGCCGGATCCCTCAGCACCGTCCTGGTCCTTCTCCTTGTCCCACCTCTGGATGTCGACTTGTCGGCAATTCTGGATGTCGTGGCCCTTGGTGCGGTGGATCTTGCAGTATTGCTTGCCAGAGCGTCCTGGCTTGTCGGTAGCCGCCAAGGCCCGGCAGGCGGCGCACCCGACAATCTCCTTGCCGGGGGCGTCTGCCTTGACCTTCTTGCCGGCACTAGTATCGTCAGATCCCTCAACGGCAAGCACGGCCTTGCCTTTGCGTTTCCTGTTGCGACGCCGGCTCTTCTTCGTCGGGGTGGCGGCTCATCGATAGAGTCGGTTTCCGCGCCGGCGTCTTCGCCGGGGTACTTCCTTCCCTCTTCAGCCCGGGCGCACCTATCGGCCAGAATGTAGAGCTCGGCCACATCCTTAACCTTGGTCATCGCCAGCTCCTCGCGCATCTTGCGATTGCGCACGTTCTGGTGGAACGCGCTAATCGCAGCGGCGGGATGAAAGTCGGGGATGTTGTACTGCACCCGGCTGAATCTCTGGATATACTTGCGCAGGGTCTCCCCTTCCTTCTGGGGAATGATATGTAGATCACTGGCCTGGCCATGAGCTTGGTGGCCTCCTGTGAAGGCGCCAATGAACTCATGGCATAGATCTGACCAAGAAGAAATGGAATCCACCGGCAAGTGCATCAACCAAGACATCACATTGGGCTTGAGCGCCAGCGGGAAATAGTTGGCAAGCACCTTGTCGTTGCGAGCCCCAGCAGCCTGCATCGCGATGGTGTAGATGCAGAGGAACTCGGACGGATGGGTCTTGCCAGTGTACTTCTCCCCGACATCGGGCTTGAACGTGCGGTGGGACGGCCAACGGAACTGCCGCAGCTCACGGGTAAATGCCGGGCAGCCCACCTCGTAAGGTAGGCCGCCGGGGCCCCCCGGTGCCGGGTGGTCCATAGCGGGTCCCGCCCGCTTGTCCGACTGGCGGTGCGTTTCGCGCCGGCGCTCGACGGTGGCTTGAGCGTCTTCGTGAGCTCGCTCCCGAAGGACCTGGCACTGGTCGCAGAGGGTTCGCGGGTCGGACGACGCTATGGAGATGTTATCACAAGCGTCGTCGCGATGGGCCGACGCCCGCGGCGGCTGGCGAGGAGGAGGAGAGTGCACCGTGGCCGCAGCTCCCCGGTCCTCCCAGCGCCAGCATGTGGTGGCTCGGTGGAGCGCCGACCAGAGGGCCCCGCCGGTCGCGGATCGTCTTTGTTTGCGACGGCAACGAGGCTCCGGATGGTGGCCCTCCACTCATCGAGCTTCTCCGCAACAGGAGGGAAGTTGAGGAGCAGCTGTGCGCGCGCCAAAGCTTCCGCTGGCGTGGGCGGCGGCGACAGCTGCGTGGATCGTGGCGCGCTTCGACTTCTAACTTCGTTAGAAGGAGCTCCGTTACGACCCAGCGGCTGTGTGCCATTTCCGCCAGCGCTTCAGCGAGCATGCTGGACCCCTTCATCTTGCGGGTGACGCACAGGGCTCTTCCCACGGCGGTGCCCAGGGTCACCAACGTGGTGACGCTACTCGGCGTGCACACCATGGGAAGAGCGCGCGGTGGTAGACGGTGTGAGCGTCTTGGAGGTCGCTGCGCCGCCCGGAGGTGGCACAACGACACCCCTGGAGGGCACCGCGCCGCCTGCGGGGGGCCCGGCTCTGTCTTTGGATCTGGCGGCGTGCGGCCGGTCGTCTGGCGCGCGAACGACGCCGCTCGCCAGGCTCTGACTGCCTGGGCGATGCTGGTGCTCGCGGACCGCGGCCTGGGTCCTGTCCGCGACCGGTCCACTGCTCGTCCGCACCGGCACGGGCCGTTCGGCTCCCAACGAGCCGATCACCGTGGCCGTCTTCTTCTTCGGAGCCATGGAGACGAAGCTGCTAGGCTAACTACTTGCCAGATTCTCACAATTGCGCCCCCTACCTGGCGCGCCAAAGATGTCGGTGTCGAACGACACCTATGGGATCACAAGAATCCTTACTACGGTTGCCGGGGCACGGGGTTGCAAGAAGAGCAGGGCTAGTAGACAGCACAAGGATCGTTTACCCAGGTTCGGGCGCGAGGATGCATAAAACCCTAGTCCTGCTTTCGTGGGTGTATTTCAGAGAGTTCTTGAGCTCTCGAACTAGCTGTGGTCAGTGCGTGGTTCGAAGGAGCCAAATCCTTCTCCAGTATGCCATGGGCCTC
This sequence comes from Aegilops tauschii subsp. strangulata, assembly GCF_002575655.3. NCBI lineage: Eukaryota > Viridiplantae > Streptophyta > Magnoliopsida > Poales > Poaceae > Aegilops > Aegilops tauschii. The sequence continues at coordinate 70,639,804 of NC_053039.3, read as the reverse complement.
CTTTTATAGTCAGAAGGGGCTGCCACAGTGGCACACAGGAGGTGGAAAGGCGTACAGTGCCCTGAGCTCATCGCTCGTATTACAGGACAAGACGCATTTAATGCGTGGCTTAGGTGTCCCCTTGCTTTATCGGGGACGGGGGCAAGGCCCGCCCCGTCCGTCGCCGCTCCTCCTCGCTTCAACACGCGCCCCGGCCAGTGATGTGTGCGGTGCCATGTAGGCAGGCAGGCAGCTGAGGTGGTGCGGTGGTGGAGCCTTCACGAAGATCTGCATGCCGCCACGGAGGCGCTTGATGAGTTGGCCTGGGAGCTGCATGTTGCCACGCAGGTGCCCGCCCAGCTGGCTGGGCTGGCAGCTGCATGGGAACGGTGGTGGAAGCTTGGTTGGTGCGGTCCTGGCGGTGGTCCCGCCGCCGTCCTTGGTAAGGGCCTTGCCGGGTGGCACGGCAAGGGTCTTGCCGTGGCGCGCTGTCGTCCCCGGCAAGGGCCTTGCCGGGGGTCTGCTAGCCTTCCTCGGCAAGGATCTTGCCGGGGATCGTCGTCTTCTAATCCTCATCTGATCTTGAATATGTCTACACAAAAATCTGCATGCCACCACGGAGGTGGCTCCCGAGCCCTGGCCCCACGTGGATGATGGTGTTGGGGATCGTGGGCTCAAAGGTGGCTCACTCTGTTGGTGTGGGGCGAGCTGTCCTGGCAAGGATCTTGTCGGGGCCGCTGAGGTTCCCCGGCAAGGGTCTTGCCGGGGGAACCTGCTTCGTCCCTCTGCTCTTTGTGGTCTTGGCCTTGGTGTTGCTCAGATTATCTTGGGCTTCGGTCTTACCTTGGCTCACCTCCCCTGTTCTGCTTGGTGTGACCGTGGGCGCGGCTCCAACTGCCCGTGCACAGGTATTGGGGTACAAAAACGCACCCCTCTTTGTGTACACCGACAGATCACATCGTCACTATCCATCGTGGAGCGCAGTGCGGTTAATTCTTCTGCCGTGAGGGCTTCAGATAATGCCTCAAGGGCCAGGATGCGGTTTTGTTTTCGGCGCGGAGTGCAATGTCCGGATCACTGACAAGAGTGATTATGCCGTTTGGTCCAGGCATTTCAAGCTTCATGTAACCGTAATGAGGTATAGCTTGGAAGCATGTAAAAGCATCTCGCCTTAATAGGGCGTGGTATCCGCTGCTGAAAGGAGCCACTTGGAAGGTTATTTTTTCAGACCGATAAACCGGCGTGCCGAATACCACGTCAAGTGTGATTTTTCCTACACACCGCGCCTCCCGACTGGGAATGATTCCTCGGAAGGTCGTGTTGCGTTGCTCGATGCGGCTCCTGTTTATTTCCATCTTGTGGAGTGTGTCCTCGTAGATGAGGTTTAGTCCGCTGCCGCCGTCCATGAGGACCTTGGTGAGTCGAAAGCCGTCCACGATGGGACTGAGGACTAATGCGGCTGGTGCTCGGACTGTCCTGTATTTTGGTTCGTCACCGGCATTGAAGGTTATAGCCATGTCGTTCCAAGGGTTTATCTCGGCGATTTGATAGACTTCGGCGAGGTTGCGGAGTGCCCTTTTGCGCTTATTGTTTGAAGCAAATGTCTCGAAGACCATTAATACTCTGGGGTCGTCGTCTTCTGGACGGTGTTGTTCCAGGGTGTTTTTGGTAAGGATGCCCTCGCCGCTCTTGGCTACCTACCGGAGTATCCAACATGCTCTAAGGCTGTGGGTTGGTATGGTGTCCGGTGTTGTGTGTATTTTGCATGGGCCATGGATCCATCCCTCTAGAACGGTTCTGTGCTGCGTAATGGGTTTATATTTCTTGGCTATTAGACTCGGCGTGTCCCGAGGATGCGCCCTTTTCGCCTGGACCAGTGGTTGAGTTGGGACCGATGGCTCCCAACAAGCTGCCTGATCTTTCCAGGCGCTTTCCATTGTGTTGTACTTCTGTACGATAGTTGCCAAGTCAGCAAAGTGTAGTATGCGGCGGCGATTAATGGCGTTGAGGATTCCTTCGTTCGTGCAGTTGTTGCAGAACGCTGATATTGCGTCCTCGTCGCGGCAATCTTGAACCTTGTCCTTGACAAGGAGGAATCTGGCCCAGAAGTGGTGGACCGTTTCCTGAGACTGCTGTTGTATGCTCATGAGAGCGCTTATGTCCGGGTGGGCGGGTGGAATTGGATCCGGACCCTGACCCGATCGATGATCCGGAGTCTGAAGGTTCTCCAGACTTAACAGTCCGGGCTCCGAAGTATCTTCTGGTTGCTTAGGCCTGCCGTCCGATTCTATGTTCGGAAGGTCGGTCACCTCCTTTTGCTGGTGGGTATCCGGCTCTGCAGGGTTGGCGATCCGGATATAGTCCGTCTTCGGTATAGGGGAAGAGTCGCCGTCATGCTCCTCGACTACCGCTATCTCGTGGGTGATCGGTGGAGATTTGATTTCTCTTTGGTCGGGTTTAAGCCCGATCCGATCGTAATCTATGGCGATTCCCAGGGCGGCGATGTGATCAAGGAGCTCGTTTAAAGACAAAAACTCCGCCGGATACATCTGCTTGGAGTGTTTGGAGTCGATACGAAGGGGATTTTCCATGGCCCGAGAGGTCATCGTTGGCTTAACGACCGAACGGGCGGTCATGGTAAAGCCGCCCAGCCGGAGGGTTTGGCCTGGGGCCAATTCTCCTCCGGCGGTGATATTGTCTTTAAGGATAAGGCGAGTTATCGATCCTGTCATCGACGGTGCAGTGGAACTCTCAATGAAAGCACCAATGTCGGTTTCAAAACCGGCGGATCTCTGGTAGGGGGTCCCGAACTGTGCGTCTAAGGTCGATGGTAACAGGAGACAGGGGACACGATGTTTACCTAGGTTCGGGCCCTCTCTATGGAGGTAATACCCTACTTCATGCTTGATTGATCTTGATGGATATGAGTATTACAAGAGTTGATCCGCCACGAGATCGTAATGGCTAAACCCTAGAAGTCTAGCCTATATGACTATGGTAATGAGTATCTCTCTTTTCGGACTAAGTCCTCCGGTTTATATAGGTACCGGGAGGATCTAGGGTTACACAAGGTCGGTTACAAAGAAAGGAATCTACATATCCGGTTGCCAAGCTTGCCTTCCACGCCAAGGAGAGTCCTATCCGGACACAGGTGCAGTCTTCGGTCTTCGTATCTTCATAGCCCATCAGTCCGGCCCATGGATAACAGGCCGGACGCCCGAGGACCCCTTAGTCCAGGACTCCCTCACCCACTGCCAGTCCCCGACTCCTCCCCGAGCCTGATGTTGACGCATGCCGCCCCGCTGCTGCACCTCACCGCCTCGTCGCGCTGACCCTGACTCCTCCCTGAGCCCGCTGCCATTCCCCTACTGCCCAGCCATGAGCACCTCCCTCTCTATTCCTGTCACCGTCACCGCCGCCCCTGCTGCACCCGCGCCTCCAGCTCATCGTGCTCGCCTGCCGTCCCGTCTGCGTCGTCCAGGTCACCGAGCACCGCCACGGCCACCGCATAGCACCGCCTCGCCCTCGCTCGCCCGCCCGTGCCCGTGCTCCGGCACCCCTGCGCTCTGCTCCCGCGCTTCGCCGCCCGCGCACAGTTGCGACGCCCCTGCCCGTCGCTGTGTCGTTGCTCCCCTACCGACCCCGCTCTCCCTCACCGCTGCCGGCCATGGCCCACGCCGGCCGCCACCGCTCAGCCCCGCTCTGTCCACGGCCTCGCCTTGCCCCCGGTCGGGCTCGGCCTCAGCACGGGTGACGCCAGCGCCCGGGGCGAGTCGCCCGCATGCCCGCGCCCGCTAACACTCGCACCCGTTAAGGCCCCCTCTGGGCCACTGACTAGGGGGCCCCAGCCCAGAACAAAAATGATTAATAAAAATAAATAAATAATTATAATTAATTAATTAGTGGACTAATTAACTTAATTAATCTTGTTTAACTAAACTAATTAAATTTAGTTAACTTAATCAAATAATTAAACTAATTAGCTTTGTTTGATTAAATTTGAGACAATAACGAGCGGGTCCCACCTGCCAGGCTTGACCTAGTCAACCTATGGCCCTGCTGACATCATGATGACATCACCCTCACATCATAATAAAATTTGTACTTAATTTAGTTGTGTTAATTCGAAAATTGATTTAAAACTTTGAAAAATAGTATAAAATAAACCGTATCTCGGATGAAAATAATTTGTACATGAAAGTTGCTCAGAGCGACGAGACGAACCTGAATACGCAATCCGTTCGTCTGCCACACGTCCCTAACATATCGAACATGCAACAATCCCCCTCCGGTTCGTCTGTCCGAAAACGTCCAACACCGGGAATACTTTCCTGGATGTTTCCCCCTTCGCCAGTATCGCCTACTACCGTGTTAGGGCACACCTAGCACCGCTCATAGTCATGTCATGCATCGTCACGCATCTGTTTGCATTATATTTTTGTTTCTTCCCCCTCTTCTCTCGTTAGACACTGAGACCGATGCCGCTGCTGCCCCGATCGACTACGGTGTTGACGACCCCTCCCTCTCAGCAGAGCTTCCAGGCAAGCAAACCCCTCTTGATCACCCCGATATCGCCTACTCTTTCCCTCTGCTACTTGCATTAGAGTAGTGTAGTTGTTACTGCTTTAGGATGAACCTATTCTGCTGCATAACCTGTCATTGCTGCTACAATTGTTGATACCTTTACCTGCTATCCAAAATGCTTAGTATAGGATGCTAGTATTCCATCAGTGGCCCTACATTCTTGTCCGTCTGCTATGTTATACTATCGGGCCGTGGTCACTTTGGGAGGTGATCACGGGTATATACATACATACATACTATACAGGTTACATGATGTGACTAAAGTCAGGTCGGCTCGTAGAATACCCACAAGTGATTCCGATGTGGGGGCTGAAAGGACAGGTGGTTCCATCTAGGTAGTGGTGGGCCTGGGTTCCCGACGGCCCCCGAGTGTTACTTTGTGGCGGAGCAATAGGGCAGGTTGTGACCACCTAGGAGACAGGTGGGCCTGGACCTGGTCGGCGTCCGTAGTTACTTCAAATAACACACTTAATGAGATTGGGTATTTGATCTGAGTTGGCCACTGGCCTATACGCACTAACCACCATGCGGAAACAATTATGGGCACTCGACGTCGTAGTATCAGCCAAAGCCTCCTAGACGTCAGCGACTGAGCGGCGCGCACCGGGTTTGACCGTGTAACGCAACTTCCTTTGTAATGGAGGTTGCTAGGCCTGCTCACCGACTGCCCTCGCAGCGTGTAGGAGTGCAAAGGGCAATGGGCCCAAGACCCCTGCACGCTTGGGATTTAGACCGGCGTGATGACCTCTCTGTTAGGCCTAGGTAGGGTTGCGAGGTGTTGATCTTCCGAGGCCGAGCCGGACCTAGGAAAGTGTGTCCAGCCAGAGTGATCGAGTTTGTTGGGTAATGTGGTGCACCCGTGCAGGGAAGATTGATCTATTCGAATAGTCGTGTCCACGGTAACAGTACGACCCGGAGTTGTATTCCGACCTCGTGACAACTAGAACCGGATACTTAATAAAACACACCCAGATAAGTTCCAAAGACAGCCCTGTGATCGCTCTCTCACAGGGTGACAAGGAGAGGATCGTCGGGTAGGATTATGCTATACGTTGATACTTGGTTAACTTACTAGCTACTCTCTTCTATATGCTTCAAGATGGAGGCTACCAAAAGCGTAGTCTTCGCTAGGACTAGCTTTCCCCCTCTTATTCTGGCATTCTGTAGTTTAGTCCACATACACTACCCATTTTATTGATACCGATGCATATGTAGTGTAGATCCTTGCTTGCGAGTACTTTGCATGAGTACTCACGGTTGCTTTGCTACTTCTTTTTCCCCCTTTCCCGGTTACTGTGATCATATGATGGAGTCGAGGAGCCAGAGGATCCCGAGGATGTTGCTACGTGGAGTTTGACTTCGAGGAGTAGTTAGGAGGTCCCAGGCAGGAGCCCTTGCCTTTTCGATCGTTGCTACTTATGTGCTAGCCTTCTTAAGGCAAACTTATTAACTTATGACTGTACTCAGATAGTGTTCCTTCCGCTGACTTGTTGTATCGAGCTTATGTATTCGAGCCCTCGAGGCCCCTGGCTATATTAAGCTTGTATTATTTGAGATTTTGTCTAGAGTTCTGTTGTGATATCTTCCCATGAGTCCCTGATCTTGATAGTATACATTTGCGTGTATGATTAGTGTACGATTGAATCGGGGACATCACAAGGAAACTAAGGGATATTAAGGCTCCTTTTAATAGAGAACCGAAACAAAGCATTAACATATAATGAATACATGAACTCCTCAAATTACGGTAATCACCGGAGAGAATCCCAATTATTATCACCTTGGGGTATGCGGATCATAATTGTAATAGGTGTGTATAACTTGCAAGATCGGATCAAGAACATAGATATGATGGTGAAAACATAAACGGTTCAGATCTGAAATCATGGCACTGGGGCCCTAGTGACAAGCATTAAGCATGGCAAAGTCATAGAAACATCAATCTCAGAACATAGTGGATACTAGAGATCAAGCCCTAAAAAAACTAACTCGATTACATGATGAATCCCATCCAACCCCTCACCATCCAGCAAGCCTACGAAGGAATTACTCACTCCCGGTGGGGAGCATCATGGAATTGGTGATGAAGGAGGGTTGCTGATGACGAAGACCGAAGATTCCCCTCTCCGGAGCCCCGAACGGGCTCCAGATCTGGCCTCCCGATGAAGAAAGGAGGTGACGGTGGCTCCGTATCGTAAAACGCAATGAAACCCACCATGGCGCACAAGACGTGGGTGGCGCGCCCTGGTGCCTTGTGGGCAGCTGGGCCCCCCTCCAGTGGGTCTTGGTTCCAGAAATTATGATATATTCCAAAACAATTCTCCAAAAAAATTCGTCCAATTTCAAGAACTTTTACTTTTGCACAAAAACAACACCATGGTAGTTCTGCTGAAATCAGCGTCAGTCCGGGTTAGTTTCATTCAAATCATGCAAATTAGAGTCCAAAACAAGAGAAAAAGTGTTAGGAAAAGTAGATACGACGGAGACGTATCAGATGCAAACCCACTTAGTTTTTATTTTGAGCTTTCATACACTTATAGCTCTTAGTGCATCTGTTGTATGGCAATCTCTACTCCTTGCATTGACATCAATTGATGGGCATCTCCACAGCCCTTTGATTAGCCTCGTCAATGTGAGACTATCTTCATTTTTGACTTCCCCTCATCAATCTCTACCACCGCATTCTATTCTTCCCATAGTGCTATATCCATGGCTTGCGCTCATGTATGCATGGGGTTGAAAAAGCTGAAGCGTGTTAAAAGTATGAACCAATTGCTCGGCTCGTCATCGGGGTTGTGCATGATAAATACTTTGTGTTAAGAAGATGGAGCATGACAAGACTATATGATTTTGTAGGGATAACTTTCTTTAGCATTTTTTGAAAGGCATGATTATTTATTAGTATGCCTGAGTATTGATGTCTTTATATCAAATTATAGACTATTTCTTTGAATCATTCGGATCTTAATATTCATATCTAAAAGAGATTACATGATATACATGTTAGGTAGCATTCTACGTCAAAAATTCTGATTTTATCATTTACCTACTCGAGGACGAGCAGGAATTAAGCTTGGGGATGTTGATACATCTCCAACGTATCTATAATTTTTTATTGTTCCATGCTATTACAGTATCAATCTTCTATGTTTTATATGCACTTACATATCATTTTCTGGGACTAACCTATTAACCCAGTGCCTAGTGTTAGTTGCTGTTTTTTGCCTGTTTTTGCTTTTCCTGGAAATCAGTACCAAACAAAGTCCAAACGCTATGAAACTTCTTCATGATGTTTTTCTGGACAAGAGATACCCTAGAAGCTTCCGGAGGAGACCAGTAGGCAAACGAGGAGACGACATGGTAGTAGGGCGCGCCCAGGGGTGGTGGTCACGCCCTAGTACCTTGTAGGCCCCTCATTGCTCCGTATGAATTGATTTCACCTCTATATATTCTCTAAAATTGGGAAACCAACAAAGAGGCCACCCAAAATACTTTTTCCACCCCCGCAAGTTTTTGTTCTTCAGCGGTCCCATCTGGAGGGCTTTTCCTGCACTCTGTAGGAGGGGGAATCAATCATGGAGGGCTTCTACATCAATGTTGTTGCCCTTCTGATGATGTGTGAGTAGTTTACCACAGACCTACGGGCCCATAGCTAGTAGCTCGACGACTTCTTCTCTCACTTTGATCTTCCACACAATGTTCTGCTTGATGTTCTTGGAGATCTATTCGACGTAATCTTCTTTTGCGGTGTGTTTGTTGGGATCCGATGAATTGTGGGTTTATGATCAGATTATTCATGAATATAATTTGAGTCTTCTCTGAACTCTTTTATGCATGATTTTTAAAGCTTTGTATTTCTCTCCTATCTATCTGTTTAGTTTGACCAACTAAATTGATTTACCTTGCAATGGGAGAGGTGCTTTGTAATGGGTTCAATCTTGCGGTGCTCTATATCTGAGTGACAGAAGGGGATAAGACACGTATTTGTATTGTTGCCATTAAGGGGAAAAGATGGGGTTTATTCACATTTTTTGGATTTACTTTGTCTACATCATGTCATCTTGCTTAAGGCGTTACTCCGTTTTTATTATCTTAATACTCTAGATGCATGCTGGATAGCCGTTGATGGGTGGAGTAATAGTAGTAGATGCTGGCAGGAGTCGGTCTACTTGTCTCGAACGTGATGCCTATATACATGATCATTGTCTTGAGTATCATCATAACTATGTGCTTTTCTATCAATTTCCCAACGGTAATTTGTTTACCCAACGTATGTTTTTTGTTCGAGGGAGCAGCCTCTAGTTAAAACTGTCGTGGAATTGTCACGGCAGATGTCCTCGAGCTAGGACTTAGTCGTGGAGCCATCGCAGCTAGGAAGCTTAAAGGGGTTAAACGGGACAAGGAACACGAGGGTTATACTGGTTCGGCCCCTTATGGTGAAGGTAAAAGCCTACGTCCAGTTGAGGTGGTATTGATTATGGTTTCGATCACCAGGGAGCTTAATTGCTATGCCTGGCTCTCGATGAGATCTTACTTGTCCCTAAACCGCCGCCGGGTCGTCCCTTTATATAGAGAGGTTGACGCCCAGCGGCTCTCAGAATCCCGGCCGGCTCATAAGAGTGTCCGGCTCGGACTCTCAACTATTCTTGCCTTACACTACAAGTCTTGCCATACGGCGGTTTATCACTACAGGCCTTAAGCCACATCCGGGTCTTAGGCCCATCATTGACCCGCCGTCTTCAAGCTTGGTACTGGGCTTCACGTGATGACCATTATGAGTAACCCGGCCCCTCCTGGCGGGTGACTCTAAGGGTTATATCCTCAACATTAGGCCCCAGATTGATTTGAACCGGTTCATGTCAATCTTCAATTCCCTTGAAAGAAAGTTTTCCGGCTTACATCTGTGCGAAGGCTTTAACCCGCCGTGACGTCATCTTCTGGATTCCTGATAACCCGCCATGACGTCATCTTCCATTAAGTTCATTTCTTTATTCCATTAAATCCCAACGGATCTTATCTTTAATGGTCATCCCGAAAATCGAGGCGCCTCTGGGGCGAGATAATCGCGTCGTGACCTCCTCATTTCTCGCGCCCACTTATGAGCTTCACCTTATAAATAGCCCGGCCCATGAGCCTCTCAGTCACTCGTCGCCTCCATCTTCTTCCTCCTCTCGCCACTGTGCTGTCGCCCGAGCTCCGCCGCCGCCGCCGCGGATCTCCTCGTCCTCACCAACTCCGGCCGTTGCATCAACCTGACGTGTCCAGAGAAAACGGCGGCGACCTCCGCGACTCACCAGCACCCGTAAGCCCTTGCCACTCCATAGAGTAGATCCACAGTAGGGTTCTTTGCTGTTCTTCCCGTGTTCTTCGCCGTTCATCGCGAGTTCTTGATAGATTTCATTATTACCACCCTTTCTTGATCTGTAGACTGTATAGAACTGTTACGGTAGTTGTTTCACACCCATTCCCAATGTACATAGATCCCTTTTCATTGCATAAAGGCTCCATTCGAACCTATGAACTTCTTCTGCGTCTGTTTTAGGTCTAGAAACTTTCCCTTTCCAGTCGATCGTTTGATCCAGAATAATTACTGTGATCTGTGAAACTTGTTTGCGCCACACTTAGTCAAAAATTGCATCTGTTTAGCTATGGCGGCTCATATCTCCGGCTTAAAAGAGGCCACACGCTGTAGAAATTTCCGGCTTATTCATAATAGGGCTTTAGACAACTGGAATTACTGACGATGCCCTCAGCGGTTAGATAACCCGATGCATTTAGCCATATGTCATTAGGCCCCTTCATAAGCCGCCACTTTAAACATTGAACTATAAACTTCCTCCGGCTTATAATTGAACCGGACATTTCCTTTTATCATAGGCTTCTGTCTTTCACAATGCCTCCCAAAGCTCCCAAGGCACCCATCACGTGCAACTGGATGAGATCCAATGTTACTGACGAAACCTTAGCGGACTTCGTGAAGATGGGTTACCTGCCCAAGAAGGATGTCATGTCTTACCGTGCCCCTGACCCGTCGGAGGAGAGACCTCAACCTAGGATGGTGAGGTGGTGATATTTGCTGATCACATGAGCCGGGGCTTCGCACCGCCCGGCTCAAAATTCTTTAGAGATGTACTGAATTTCTTTGACCTACGGCCGCAAGACATAGGACCCAATTCCGTGTCAAATATTTGCAACTTTCAAGTATTCTGCGAAGTCTATCTTGGAGAAGAGCCCAGCCTGGTGCTCTTTAGAGAGCTCTTTTATCTGAACCGCCAGAACGAGTGCGCCAACGGGCCGAGCCTGGAACTTGGTGGAATCTCCATTCAACGCCGTAGAGACTGCCTCTTTCCTTACGCTGAGCCACCCAGCCATCCAAAGGACTGGAACCAAACATGGTTCTACTGCCAGGATACTTCGCCGGCTGACGAGAGCCCTCTGCCCGGCTTTCGTGCCCTGCGTCTGGAGCCAAGTCACTCCCTGCCGGATAAGCTAACTCAAGCCGAGCGTCAACCTCTGATCCCCACCATCAACAAAATTAAGGCTCTCCTGGGAAATGGCCTCAACGGCATTGATCTGGTCCGGGTCTGGATCTCTTGGCGGGTGATCCCCTTAAGCCGCCGCTCTGGCTTAATGTGTGATTACACGGGCCGGAAAGATGACCCTCTGCAACACAGCCGTAACGATCTACCTGAAGACGTTGTTGACGACATGACCAAGTCCCTCTTGAATGAGAGCTTGGTAGACTGCGGGAGGACCGGCTTAAGCCCCTTCTGCAAGACTAACCCGGCCCCAGCGGTAAGCCACTGATCTGAACACCTTATTTTCTCCTTAGATAGTTTTCATCTGAACCTTAAGAAGTCTTCATTGTATTTTTCAGGCCGATGATAAGTTCTGGAAGGTCAAGTATGACCATGAGGCGGCTAAAAAAGCCAGAAAGGCTAAGAAAGCCGCCAGGAGAGCCGCTCCCCGAAAAAAGGGAAGCAAGCCTACCGCCTCAGAGCTGCTTCAGCTGGATGATAGCTCCGAGTCAGAGGTAATCCTTAATTCCTTAGACTCTTCTTTTGTTTCCGCTTTTCATCTGTCTTTTGACCACCTTATTTACTTGATTATCCACAGGATGACACCGGAGCAAGTAACCCGGTAACTGAAGAGGTAACTATACTTTCCTCCAACTCGGGCCCCTTGCCAAGGCTGAAAGTCCGAAGAGTAACCTGGAAAGTAAGCTTTTCGCATCCTTTAGCTTATCAAGATCCTCAATTTCTTTTGAAGCAACAGATTCATGAGAGCCGGAGGCAAACCCGGGCCAGCAAGGATGCAGACCTCTCCTCCGGCTTACCTGAGGCATCAAGAAAGCGCCGGACTGAGGTTATCTCCAACTTATACCCTTGTCATCCTTTAGCGGGAGTCACTCGTCAACCGCTCAATTTGTCTGATTCCAATTATCAGGAAACTTCACCTTCCTCTGGTGATTCTATGCAATCCACCCTGCCGGCTTTCAAGACCGCACCCGGGTAATGATGATCATCTTATGTTGTACTTATCTTACTCATGCTTTAGTACTAACCTTTTATCCTTTCAGTGCTCAAGCAAAGCTCAGTAAAAGAGCGAAGAAAAATAAGCCGGTCGAAGAGCCGGTCCTGACTAAACCGGAGGATTCAGCTCAAGAGCCGCCCGCTGCCTCTGCTCCTGAAACCACCGCTCCAATCGACGAGCCAATCACAGAAACTTCTGCTAACCCGGAGATCTCCAGCCCGGCTCAGCCGGCCGATGACCCGGACGTGGTAATCACCCGGACGGAGTTTGTCGAGCCTGGGGGACCCACTGCGCTGGCTAAGTGCTCTGCCAAGGAAGAGTTGCTAGAGCGCCGCAGGGCCAGGCTGGACATCACCAACTATGCTAACTTGAGCATCGGAGATATCATCTCCGGTTATGTCAATCAGGTTCACAGCAGCCGGGACCTGGAGATTGACATGGTGAAGCAGATACAGCAGAAGTCTGAGGTACCACTCTACTTCTTACCGCATAGCCATCTTTACCATACTAGCCCCCAAGTCTACTACTTATGATAGAATATGTTGTAGACTTAACTTCCGGCTTACTTCCATGAACCAGTAATTTGTAGATAGAAACTTTCGACATGCATTAGCCCCCAAGTGCCAAGTGTCTTTGCTTGGAAAGTGCTTGGGACTTTAAAGTTGCATAATAATTATTCATATGATAACCCGGAAATTGTGCAGGCTGCTTGCAAGAAATTTGAGGCTGATATCTCTGAGCTGAAGAACCGCCTGAAGACTCAGGAAACTGAGACCCGGAAGGCCAACGCCAAATTTGAATCCAGTATTGCTGCTCAAGAAAAGCTGAAGAAGAAGTTTGAAGCTGAAAGGAAGACTTGGGCTGAAGAGAAGGCTGCTCTGGTAAGCCGGGCCGAACAGGCGGAGAAGGCTCTGACGGAGAGAACCGCCGAACTCTCCGGCTTAAAGCGCCATGTGTCACAGATGGTCGCCGCAATCTTCGGTAAGTCATTCTGCAGACTTTCAACAAGTTTACTTTCTCTATGTCTCATAATTCCCATCATTGCTAGCGGCTTACCTGACGTTGTAAAACAGGTCCCAGAAGCGCCAACCTCAACCAAAATGTATTGACCAAGCTGAAGGCCGTGTATACTTTGGTGGAACAACTCTACACCGGGTCACAACGCGCCTTGGCCGTTGTAGCCCTGTCCAATGAGGTTCCGACTCACCTGGCGGACGTACTTCACCGGCTTGTCGTTCTTCCCCAGCGTTTCCAAGAGCTGCGACGGGCCTCTGCAAGAGCCGGGGCCATAGCTGCTCTGAGCCGGGCCAAGGCTTTCCTCCCGGAGCTAGACCCGGCAGAGATCGCGCTTGGATATCCCAGTCTGAAGGAAGACGGCACTCCCTTTGACCAAAAAGATTTTGCTGATTGTGTGAAGAGTGTCCGCCCGGTGGCTACCTTAATTGGGAATGACACCGACCTCACCAAGTATCAGCCGGGTTATGACTCGGAGAATCAGAGGATCCCCACTCCACGCTACGAAGCAATCAGCTTGATCCCTCCGACTCGTAAGCATACCTTCGCCCCGGAAGTTGACCCGGCCAGGTTAATTGACGAGGAGGCTCAATTTGAAGCTTTGAGCGGCATTGACTGGAAATCGTCAACTTTCCAGGTCATAGGAACAGCCGGAGGAGCGGAGAGGGATGAGCCGGAAGCTTCGACCCGGCAAGCATCTTGACTCTTTAGGCGGCCCATGATTATGCTTGTTAAACAATGCTTCACCCTTTTGGACTCGGGGAGTCTTGTAATAGAATAGGACCAACATTTTAACTTTGTCGTGCCATCGTGCACGTGTTGAATGGTTAACTCCATTGAAGTTGCTTCCTTATATTTCTCCGGGTCATAATTGATCATTTATTTTCCTTAAGCTCAAATAGCTGTCTTTAACCATCCTGCATAGAAAAACAAGTCACAAGTCTCTAGGCGGCTTACCGCACTGAGAATCATAGTCTTATACATACGACCCGGAATATGAACCCAAGTCACCAAAGATTGGTCCTCAATTATATCCTTGATGTAACCATAATAGCATACTTACAGGCCTTCAAGTATACTTCCGGTTTATGTAACCTGGAGAGTATGGTTGGTACCTCAACTCCGGTTTACCGGTTTTGATAATGCTTATTGTGTGTGACTAACACTGTGAACCAAAGTTAAGTCGGCGGAGTAAGAGCCGCCGTGCACACTGTTGATACAACCAGAAGAACTCGTTGCAAATCGGAAAATCAAAACTTAGGGGCTTCCAGTTCGAATACGACCAGAGACCCGTCCCAAAGGGGTTAAGCTAAGATTCGAATACGATCATACAGCCCCCAGTGGGTTTGGCGATGCCGATCAAGAGGGTACCGACAGCTATGTTCTCTTTGGTTCGAATACGACCCATGTTTGAACAGGAAGCCCCCAAATGACCTTAAAAGTTGTTTAACGACGCTGATTCGAATACGATCCACGTCGGTTCCCAAAGGGGGTTAAGCTATGATTCAAATATGATCAAGAAAACCCTCCAATGAGCTCGGCAGTGTGCCAATCAAGTGGGTATCGACAGCTATGTTCTCTTTGGTTCGAATACGACCTATGTTTGAATAGGAAGCCCCCGGGTGACTATATTGTTTAACGGCAAGATTCGAATACGATCGTAAGCCGGATCCACCTCCAAGTTACCATGTGATCTTGTAATGGAAACAACACATTTACCTTTGGAGGAGAAAAAAGGACAGAGGTCCTGCTTTATTGCTTATCATAATATATATATGGCTATAGAAATATGTACATTATGAGAGCCAATGGCTCAAGTATAATAAGGCCGAAGTTGAGCTATGTTCCACGGCCGACGGGTCTCTTCCTCCGACTTACGTGAATCTTTATGCTCCCGAACGTCAATAAGGTAGTATGACCCGTTGTGCAAGTTCTTGCTGACCACAAAGGACCCTTCCCAAGGCAGGGATAGCTTGTGTGCATCTGTTTGATCTTGGATGAGCCGGAGCACCAGATCACCTTCCTGGAAGACCCGGGACTTAACCCGGCGACTGTGATAACGGCGCAGGTCTTGTTGGTAAATCGCTGAGCGAGCTGCTGCCACATCACGCTGTTCGTCCAACAAGTCAAGAGCATCTTGGCGCGCTTGTTCATTATCCGCCTCAACATAAGCCGCCACTCGAGGCGAGTCATGACGGATGTCGCTGGGGAGGACTGCTTCCGCTCCATAAACCATGAAGAAAGGCGTGTAACCCGTAGACCTGTTAGGAGTAGTATTGATGCTCCATAACACGGAGGGTAGCTCCTCCACCCAACAACCCGGCGTCCGTTGCAAAGGGACCAAAAGCCGGGGCTTGATACCCTTCAAAATCTCCTGATTAGCCCCTCTCAGCTTGACCATTGGATTGAGGGTGAGCCACTGAGGAAACGTCAAGTCGAATATGCTCACGTTGACAAAACTCCTCCATGGCGCCTTTAGACAGATTAGTCCCATTGTCAGTTATAATGCTGTGCGGAAAACCAAAGCGAAAATCACCCTTTTCATGAACTGAACCGCCGTGGCTGCGTCACACTTGCTAACGGGCTCTGCCTCAACCCACTTTGTGAACTTGTCAACTGCCACCAAAAGGTGAGTCTTCTTATCCTTGGACCTTTTAAAAGGCCCAACCATATCAAGCCCCCAGACCGCAAATGGCCAAGTGATTGGTATCATCCTCAGCTCCTGAGCCGGCACATGAGCCCGTCGCGAGAACCTCTGGCAACCATCACATTTACTGACCAAGTCCTCTGCATCAGCATGAGCCGTCAACCAATAAAAACCATGACGAAAAGCCTTGGCCACAAGGGACTTTGAGCCGGCATGATGGCCACAATCCCCTTCGTGAATCTCACGCAAGATTTCTTGACCTTCCTCAGGGGAGACACAACGCTGGAACGCTCCCGTAACACTGCGGCGATGCAGCTCACCATTGATAACAACCATTGACTTAGACAGCCGGGTTATTTGTCTGGCCAAAGTTTCATCCTCAGGCAAATCTCCCGGGGTCATGTAAGCCAAGTATGGCACCGTCCAGTCCGGGGTGATGTGGAGAGCCGCTACCAACTGTGCCTCCGGGTCAGGGACAGCCAAATCTTCCTCTGTAGGTACCTTAATAGAAGGGTTATGCAAGATATCCAGGAAAGTATTAGGCGGCACCGGTTTTCGCTGAGAGCCCAGCCGGCTTAATGCATCAGCCGCCTCGTTCTTCCTGCGATCAGTGTGTTCTACTTGGTAACCCTGAAAGTGTCCAGCAATGGCATCAACTTCACGGCGATAAGCCGCCATGAGAGGGTCCTTGGAATCCCACTTGCCTGATACTTGTTGAGCCACTAAGTCTGAGTCGCCGAAGCACCTTACCCGGCTCAAGCTCATCTCCATAGCCATCTGAAGACCATGGAGCAAGGCCTCGTACTCAGCCGCATTGTTAGTGCAAGGAAACATCAACCGTAGCACATAATGAAACTTGTCACCTTTAGGGGAAGCCAATACAACTCCAGCCCCCGAGCCCTCCAATTGCCTAGACCCATCAAAGTGAATAGTCCAATATGTATTATCCGGCTTTTCTTCAGGCACCTGTAGTTCTGTCCAATCGTTGATGAAATCCACCAAAGCTTGAGATTTAACAGCAGTGCGTGGCACGTACTTTAGACCATGAGGCCCAAGTTCTATAGCCCACTTAGCCACTCTCCCTGTGGCCTCTCTGTTTTGGATGATATCTCCAAGGGGGGCAGAACTAACCACAGTGATAGGGTGACCCTGAAAATAATGCTTAAGCTTCCGGCTCGCCATGAACACACCATAAACAAGCTTCTACCAATGTGGATACCGCTGTTTGGATTCGATGAGCACTTCGCTGACGTAATAAACCGGCCGCTGAACCGGATACTCTTTACCCTCTTCCTTGCGCTCCACCACCACAGCCACGCTGACGGCTCGTGTGTTAGCAGCTACATATAGTAATAAGGGCTCCTTATCAACCGGAGCAGCAAGAACTGGGGGCTCAGCCAGCTGTCTCTTCAAATCCTCAAAAGCAGCATTAGCAGCATCATTCCAGATAAAGTCATCAGTTTTCTTCATCAACTGGTACAGCGGCATGGCCTTCTCACCCAAACGGCTTATAAACCGGCTTAAAGCAGCGATACGACCCGCCAGGCGCTGGACGTCGTTTATGCACGCCGGCTTAGCCAGAGAGGTGATTGCCTTGATTTTTTCCGGGTTAGCTTCAATGCCTCTGTTAGAAACCAGGAAACCCAAGAGCTTGCCTGCAGGAACACCAAAAACACACTTGGCCGGGTTAAGCATCATCTTGTAGATCCGGAGATTATCAAAGGTTTCCCTTAGATCATCTATCAAGGTTTCCTTCTCCCTGGACTTAACCACAATATCATCCACATAGGCATGAACATTGCGCCCAATCTGGTTATGAAGACAGTTCTGCACGCAACGCTGATAAGTCGCCTGTGCACTCTTGAGTCCAAAAGGCATAGACACATAACAGAAGGCTCCAAAGGGAGTGATGAACGCCGTCTTCTCCTGGTCCTTAACTGCCATTTTGATCTGGTATCCAGAATATGCATCCAAGAAACTTAAACGCTCACAACCCGCCGTCGCATCAATGATTTGATCAATACGAGGGAGAGCGAAAGGATCAGCCGGACATGCCTTGTTTAAGTCCGTGTAGTCCACACACATCCGCCAGGTGCCATTCTTCTTGAGCACGAGCACCGGGTTAGCTAACCACTCTGGGTGAAAGACTTCAACAATAAACCCGGCCGCTAAGAGCCGGGCCACCTCCTCACCAATGGCTTTCTGCCTCTCTTCATTAAATCGTCGAAGGAATTGCCTGACCGGCTTAAATTTTGGATCAACATTGAGAGTGTGTTCAGCGAGTTCTCTAGGTACACCTGGCATGTCAGAAGGTTTCCATGCAAAGATGTCCCTGTTCTCACGGATAAACTCGATGAGCGCGCTTTCCTATTTCGGATCCAAATTGGCACTGATGCTGACTGCTGAGACGAGTCACCTGGAACGAAATCAACAAGTTTAGTCTCATCAGCTGACTTAAATTTCATTGCCGGCTCATGCTCCGTAGTCGGCTTTTTCAGAGAGGTCATATCTGTTGGGTCAACATTGTCCTTGTAAAACTTCAACTCCTCCGTTGCACAAACAGACTCTGCATAAGCCGCATCGCCTTCCTCACACTCCAAGGCCACCTTCCGGCTGCCATGAACCGTAATGGTCCCATTGTGACCCGGCATCCTGAGCTGCAAATACATGTAACACGGTCGTGCCATGAACTTGGCGTAAGCCGGCCGCCCAAATATGGCATGATACGGACTTCTTATCTTGACCACCTCAAAGGTCAATTTTTCCACCCTGTAGTTGTACTCGTCTCCAAAGGCCACTTCCAATTCGATCTTACCAACTAGATAAGCCGACTTACCAGGCACCACGCCATGGAAAACAGTATTGGACTGGCTGAGGTTCTTATCAATCAACCCCATACGACGGAAAGTCTCATAATAGAGGATGTTGATGTTGCTGCCTCCATCCATGAGCACCTTAGTGAACTTATATCCTCCCACCTGAGGGGCCACCACCAGGGCCAAGTGACCCAGATTATCAACCCGGGGAGGGTGATCCTCCCTACTCCACACAATAGACTGCTCAGACCATCTTAAATAGCGTGGAACCGCCGGCTCAACAGCATTCACAGCCCTCTTATGAAGCTTCTGTTCCCGCTTACACAGACTGGTGGTAAATACGTGATACTGTCCACCGTTAAGTTGCTTTGGATTGGTCTGATAACCCACCTGCTGCCGTTGATGACCCTGGCCAGACTGCTGATTAAAGCCCCCTTGACCGTTTTGAGGATTAGGATTTGAGCCGCCGCCCGGGCCATGAAAACCGCCAGCGCCTGAGCCGCCGCCCGGGCCATTGTTGCCATTAAAGGCGTTGGAATTCTTAAAGGCCTTCATGATTGCGCAATCCTTCCATAGATGAGTAGCTAGCTTCTCCCTAGAGCCATGCCTTGGACAAGGCTCATTCAACAGCTGCTCCAGCGTCGGGCCTGAACCGCCGGCTCGGGGAGGTGGCCTCCCCTTGCGTCGCTGGTTATTACCCTATGAGCTGGCGTTGGCCACGAACTCTAGGCTGCTGTCGGCCTTACGCTTGCCACCTCCTTGGTTCACCGGGTTATGCTGAGGACCCTTGCCATTGCCGTTCTTCTTTCCCTTCCCTGTCCTTTCATCATCCGACGCGGGGTCCTTGGTACTATCAGAGTCGGCATACTTGACGAGAGCCGCCATCAGTGTACCCATATCATTACAATCACGCTTGAGCCGCCTGAGTTTCATCTTCATGGGCAAGAAACGACAATTCTGTTCCAACATTAAGACTGCAGAGCCGGCATCCATCTTATGAGATGAATGTATTATCTCTTTGACCCGGCGAACCCAATGTGTTGTAGACTCACCCTCCTGCTGTTTACAGTTAGTCAAATCCACAATTGACATAGACTGCCTACAGGTATCTTTGAAGTTTTGGATGAACCGGGCTTTCAGCTCAGCCCAAGACCCGATGGAATTCGGTGGCAGCCCTTTCAACCAAGTGCGGGCAGTCCCATCTAACATCATGGTGAAGCACTTGGCCATCGCCGCTTCGCTGACCTCCAGCAATTCCATGGCCATCTCATAACTCTCGATCCAGGCTCCGGGTTGTAAATCAGCCGTGTAATTAGGCACCTTCCTAGGCCCTTTGAAGTCCTTGGGTAGACGTTCATTGCGGAGAGCCGGTACTAAACAAGGGACGCCTCCAGTCCTCGTAGGGATACCCACATTGACAAAAGCCGTCGGATAAGCCGAGGGTGTCTGGTAAGCCGTCAACTGAGGCACCTGCTCCGCCTCTTGCCGTGCTCTGTCTTGGTCTGCTGCGTGAAAGGCCCCGTGATGAGCCGGGCCATGGCCAGGTGGCAAGTCATGGCGTCGGACATTACTTGAGCCGGTCGCTGAAACCATGTGTCTGCTATAACTCGGGCTCCGGCCTGGACGATGGGTTGAATGGATCCTGTCCCGGCTGTAAGAGTATGCCTCTTGCTGCGCCAGAGCTGTCTGAAGGAGCTCCCTGACCTGGCGGGTTTCAACCGCCATTGGAGAGTCGCCATCGATTGGGAGAGCCGCCAGCCGTGCTGCCGCGGCGACCATGTTTTCCAACGGGTTGGCATAATGACCCGACGGTATTGGCACGTACTGAGGCGGGGCAGGGTTCACCCGTGGCGGTCCCATTACTTGGGGCTGAATTGGTGTCCCAGCTCCGGGTACTATGATCTTCGGCGGGTTACTAGAACCTGCACCTGGCGTGTTGAAAAGGTTTCGAGGATCGTAGACCGGAGGGAGTCGAGATTGGGCCTTTTGATGCCTCCTTCTCATTACCTCATTGGACGCGTTCTGATCCATCGTGAGCCGGAAGGACTGCGCCTGAATCAACTGAGTCTGGGCGTCGAGAGCCGCCCTCTCCGCAGCCATCCTGATCCCTTCCGCCGCCAGATCCTCCTTGGCTTTCACCAGATCTAACTTTAACTGCGCCACCTCCGCGTCATGCTGAGCTTGGCCCGCCGGGTCAACCATGGTGGTCAACAGGGCTGTCATCTTGTCCGTGAGATCCATCAGCACCTGAGCCGGCGAGGGTACTGGGTTTTCTAACCCAGCGGCAGGGTTTTGAATAGGCTGTGCACCGGCCATGAAGATTCCAACCCGGCTCGGCGGCTCAAAAGGGTCCAGAATACTGTCACCATCGGAACAACCCCTGAGCCTGCCATCTTGAATTTGATACAACGAGTTTGACTCATCTGTGGCCGACTCGCCGTCAGAGTCGGCTGCCGCCTCATCACCAGATCCAGATCCTTCAGAGAGTCCTCCATGGACACACCCCACGAAAGCATGCTTCAAGGCAGGTAGAGCCCGGGCGGGCCGTGCACGCTGATCCATCTCGATGAGGTCGGTGCAGAGCTCCGGCTCAAGGCCCGGCTCACCAATTTTGCCAATGAAGACGTGGATTCCGCCAAAGGGGACCCGGTACCCGTACTCGATTGAGCCGGCGTCGGGGCCCCAGGTTGTATCGTCGATGTAGAGCTTGCCGCGACGACTCTTGGTCATCCGGCCCATAGTGTATCCCTTGAGCCCTTCGAAGCTGCCCTTCAAGAACTCAAATCCACCGTGCGCTGGCCCCACGGTGGGCGCCAACTGTCGTGGAATTGGCACGGCAGATGTCCTCGAGCTAGGACTTAGTCGTGGAGCCATCGCAGCTAGGAAGCTTAAAGGGGTTAAACGGGACAAGGAACACGAGGGTTATACTGGTTCGGCCCCTTACGGTGAAGGTAAAAGCCTACGTCCAGTTGAGGTGGTATTGATTATGGTTTCGATGACCAGGGAGCTTAATTGCTATGCCTGGCTCTCGATGAGATCTTACTTGTCCCTAAACCACCGCCGGGTCGTCCCTTTATATAGAGAGGTTGACGCCCAGTGGCTCTCAGAATCCCGGCCGGCTCATAAGAGTGTCCAGCTCGGACTCTCAACTATTCTTGCCTTACACTACAAGTCTTGCCATACGGCGGTTTATCACTATGGGCCTTAAGCCACATCCGGGTCTTAGGCCCATCATTGACCCGCCGTCTTCAAGCTTGGTACTGGTCTTCGCGTGATGACCATTATGAGTAACCCGGCCCCTCCTGGCGGCTGACTCTAAGGGTTATATCCTCACCAAAAACTATAGCCCCGGCTCTACTTTTATCATATATAAAATCCAAAATTACCTTGCTGCAATTTATTTACCGTTATCCTATTTTGTGTTTTAATCTATCTATCTATCACTACAGATTTGATCCTTGCAATTAACCGCCGAGGGGATTGACAACCCCCTTGTTTGTCTTGGGTGCAACTATTTCCTTTTGTGTGTGTAGGTGCTGCTAACGAGGTTTCGCCTGGTTCTCCTACTGGATAGATAAACTTGGTTCTTAACTGAGGGAAGTACTTATCTCTACTATACTGCATCATCCTCTCCTCTTCGGGGAAATCCCAACGCAGCTCACAAGTAGCATGGGTGCAAATCCATAAAACACGTCCTTATAATATATCGAACAACCATTATCTTCTGATTTATAAGAAAATCCGTCACCTATAAAACATGATCCAGAGATAATGTTCTTACATAACTTTGAAATGAAATAACAATTATGTAGTTCTAAAACAAATCCTGGAGGTAAGCTCAAAGACATGACACCGACGGCTTGAGTCGCAATCCCATCACCATTCCTGACTCGCATCATGACCTCATTTCTACTTATCTTGCGAATCTTCTGTAGTCCCTGCATCATGTTGCAAATGTGGGCAACATATCCGGTATCAAGTACTCATGACTTGGAGTTTTCAGCAAGTAGAATATCAATAACATTAACTTGTATAACTTTTATACCTTTACCAGAAGACGAGTTCTTCTTATCCGCCAGATACTTCAAGCAATTTATTTTCCAGTGTCCTTTCTCTTTGCAATAGAAACATGTAGTCTCATGAGATGCTCCACCCTTGTTCCTTTTGGTGTTGTGTTTCTTCTTGAAACTTTTTGTTTTGTTCACCAATAACTTTTGTTGGTTCTGCAACCCAATCTTATTGGTTTTGAGCATCGCTTCATAAAGCGAAGTGAGGAGTACATTTTATGGTGTCTTGGGAAAATCAACTCCCATTGCAGTTATACTATCATAATAGTCTCCAAATCCTAGAACCTTGCTTAACACCTTCAGTTATCTTCCATTGCTTCAGTCATCTCGTGAACTTCAGCTGGTTCTTTGTGGTACGGAACTTCCAGTGTCTCGACAACCTCGATAGTACTGGATTGTTCAAAACGTTTCTGTAACACAATGTCCATGCAAGATAACGTAATGCTCTTGACAACACTGAAATCGTTCTTGCGAGATAAAAACACGTTGATGACATCTTGCGACGTTCCAGGCACCGGGTAGTCACCAAGTGGTTGATTCAGCACATATTCTTTCTTTGCACTCCTGAGAACACATCTCAGGGTGTGGATCCAATCCTCATAGTCTCCACCATTCTTAGCCAACTTTTCTTTCTCAAACAATGCTACTCAATTGAAACTATTGCAAGCCATTGATCTACAACAATAAACACAAGATTCACTTTAGACACAATTCATAATTAATATGGCACTAGTGTTTAAACAAGTTTTAGTTTAAAGTGCACTCGCTCAAATTAATATCTCTCATAGTTAATTGTGAGTGATTCAAGATCCAAGTCTAGTTCTCAGCCATTGATGTGGACATAACAGATGATGAGAACTTTGACCAGTGGGCAAACTTTTGCCGATCATATCTCCATATGATTCTTGTTCATCTTTCGATGCTTCATGCTCCGAGCTCAGAATGATTCTCCTAGAACTTGAAGACAACAAAGTGCTATTTGCATACATGGTCTAACCATCCCCATCTTAGACCTCACGCCCCGTTTGTACTAATGTGGACATGACGCACACCGAAATGCTACGTCTTATAGAGGGTTGCAACAATGGGAAGAGCACCTTTTAACTTGATATTTAGTGTTAGAGATCACCCTAATAAGTGACTACTGCGCAATCAAAGGGTGCAAACAACAGAGGGATAAACATCTCAGGCAATTCATAATAGCATGATATGGTATAGCCCTGGGCGCCGGGAGTTCTCCATGAACGTCTGTAATCTCCAATTTAAGCGACGTGATGGCCAATATTTCGTTGCCGTGTCGGCAGTCTCAGAAAACGTTGTGGTGGCAGTTGTTTCAGAAAACGTTGTCGTGGCACAAAAATATGAAATTCCGCTGTGCACAAAATTATAGCTCCTCATCCTGTGCCTGGTACACCCTCTCCTCATCGGGGTCCTTCGTGTATGTCTTGCCACTGTCACCTGTAACCTATCTCCACGATATTTACATTAAGGTCACAATCTCGTGGCTCCAGCCATCAAGCGGTGCCGCGCAGGCCACTTAACATTACAACATATAACCATCACATACATAAACTCATTATCATGACGAAGGCTATACCACATCATATGCAAACCCTGCAAAACCAAGTTAGACGTCCTCTAGTTGGTTTGGCAAATTTTAAATGCATGGATTCTAGGGTTTCCGGATAAACATAGCTACCTACATGCACACCATAAAGTGATAATCCTTGTTGCTAGATTAACTTTCGGGGTGTGTGAAAGAAGAGACTTAATTAAAAATCTTGTTCCCCCACACTAAACTTCGTCTAATATGCATGACCCCCTAGAAGATCATCCATCTTCATAGCCCACTTGCATACGTGACGGTTCACTGTTCTTAACTATGGTGAAGTGTTGGGGAACGTAGTAATTTCAAAAAAATTCCTACGCACACGCAAGATCATGGTGATGCATAGCAACGAGAGGGGAGAGTGTGTCCACGTACCCTCGTAGACCGAAAGCGGAAGCGTTAGCACAACGCGGTTGATGTAGTCGTACGTCTTCACAATCCGACCGATCAAGTACCGAACGCACGGCACCTCCGAGTTCAGCACACGTTCAGCCCGATGACGTCCCTCGAACTCCGATCCAGCCGAGTGTTGAGGGAGAGTTTCGTCAGCACGACGGCGTGGTGACGATGATGATGTTCTACCGACGCAGGGCTTCGCCTAAGCACTGCTACGATATTATCGAGGTGGACTATGGTGGAGGGGGCACCACACACGGCTAAAAGATCAATGATCAATTGTTGTGTCCCCAAGGGGTGCCCCCCTCCCCATATATAAAGGAGTGGAGGAGCGGGAGGGCCGGCCCTCTCTATGGCGCGCCCTAGGAGGAGTCCTACTCCCACCGGGAGTAGGATTCCCCCCTTCCAAGTAGTAAGAGTAGGAGTCAAGGAAACGGGAGAGATGTAACACCCCGGATGTAACTTTCCATAATTGTAACTCCAACTCTTGCCATTTTCAGCTATGTGTTATGATATTCCCTCCGTGGTCGGGTTTTGTTTTTCGTTTTGCATTTTTTTCATGTCATGCATCCCATATCATGTCATCATGTGCATTGCATTTGCATACGTGTTCGTCTCATGCATCCGAGCATTTTCCCCGTTGTCCGTTTTGTAATCCGGCACTCCTATCTCCTCCGGCGCCTCCCCTCTTGTTTTCTTTTCGTGAGTGGGTGTTGAACATTCTCGGAATGGACCGAGGCTTGCCAAGTGGCCTTGGTATACCACCGGTAGACCACCTGTCAAGTTTCGTGCCATTTGGAGGTCGTTTGGTGCTCCAATGGTTAACCGGGTAACCGCGAAGTCCTTTTGTGTGTTGCAGCAAAAAAAAACCTCCAAAACAGCCCAACACCCCTCTAAGTCACTTCCATGCTCTAGGTCGTTCGATCACGATCGTGTGGGCGAAAACCGCACCCCATTTGGACTCTCCTAGCTCACTCTACCTATATATATGTGTCCCTCCCCGAAATTTTCCGCAGATCAAACCCTAGCCCCGTTCCTCTCTCCGCGCCGGACATGTCCGTCTCCGCCGGACACAGTCGCCGCCGCCGCCCGTGCCAATCCGATCGTGCCACGTGTCCCCGCCGCCGGCCCGCGCGGCCCCCTTCTGGCCCGCGGGGCCCGACCGCCGGCGCCCGCGCCCGAGGCCCCCGCCGCCCGCGCGCCTCCTCCCTCCGTCGCCGCGCCGCCACCGCGCGCCTCGCCGCCGAGCCCGCGCTACCGCAGCCAGAGCCCCGCCGCCGCCGTCCTCCTCCGGCGCCGCGCCTCCTCGCCGCCTCCTTCCCCGAGCTCCTCTCTGGCCGGCTCCGCCCCGAGCTCCGGCGAGCCGCCGTGCGCCCGAACCCTAGCCGAGCCAGATCCCGATCTGGTCAACCCGAGGTTGACTCTCCCCTCTCCCCGAAATATTCCAAGTCCTAGATTTCTTACATTACATGCTCCTGTTCATCGCATCATAACTCTCTGCATATAGCTCCGTTTTGTGTGTGTAATATATCGGAATGTTTGTCTCGAGATGCTCTTCATTTTGTTCCATTATACCATCTTCATTTGAGTTCATCTTGGCGCCCAAATCTCTGATGCAAGAGTGCTAGTTGCTGTTATCTGCTGTTACTTATCAGAACTTGAGGATTTGTTATTTTTTGTTGCATTTATTGTGTGCATCTTATGGGCATGAGCTCTACATGTGTTTTGATGTATGTCATGCCATCTTTACAGAGATATATGCCATGTTTTTTTGTGATCTCTGTGGTGACTAGCACAAGCATGCAAACTAGGCCTCGTGATGTTTCTGTTTTCAGGGACGTAGTAATTTTACCAAGTCTGTGACTGCTGTTATTTTGTTGCTATGTATCCATGTGTCTACAGAGAGATCCATGCTCCTTTTGGAGATGTCTAGTAAGGATGTTTTGTAGATAATGTTGTAGTTGATCCATCCATGCCCTTGTTTGCAATTATGGAGTGCCCTAGCATGACTCAATCTTGCTCTACTTTTGCTATAAAATATTTCTGGCAGATTGTTAACATGATATTCAATTTTGCCAAGGTTGTTGTAGTTGTTTCATAAATGCTATGTATTTTCTCTTGCCATGGATAGCTTCATCAACATGCCATCTTACTGTAGGTATGCTTGTTTTGTCATGCGTTGCTTTGTGGTTAGTGCATCAAGCTCACCAAGATGCCCTCATAATGTCTGTTTCTGCCATGCTCTGTTTTCTGCTAAGTCTGGAACCTGTTAACGAAACTTGCTATGTTTACATGGTTGCCATCATATCCTCTGGTCCTTTTTGGCTTATTGTCAGTAAGGGATTTTTGTCATATGCATTTAGTAGAATACTTCCATGCCTTGTTTGGCCATGTTAAGTTCCTGTAGCATGTTGATTTCGTGCTCTTAACATTGCTACCTGATGCTGTTTCAGTCATGTCCAGTATTTTCACCAAGTCTGTGAACCTGATATCTTTTGCACTTTTGCCATGCTTGTTTGAACCTGTTATGTTGTGATCTAGCCGTAGCTCAGTGTTCATATTTTGTCAAGCATCTCCTGTAGATTACTGACATATGCTTTGTTGCTATGTTGGAGGGCTGTAGCTTTGTTACTTGTTGCATTCTAAGTGCTATCATGCTGTTAATCGCAGATTCGTGTCATTCTTGTTTTGCTTGCCATTTGCAAACCGTGCATCCGTTTCCGGTGATCTTTATATCGATTTCAACCGAAATCATCTCATCTTTCCAGTGGCATACTTGGTTTGCCAAGTTACTGCCTTGTTCATCATTTTTCGTCCGGAGCACGCATATGCACCGCATATCATATCTTGCATATCATTCATGTATTGCATCATGTTGCTTGTGCATTCCCCGTGATTGATTGTGGTTCCGTTGCTTGTGTCCTTATTTTGGGTAGAGCCGGGAGACGAGTTCGTGAATGAGCAACCTGTTGAGTACGCTTACGAGGATCAAGCTTTCGACAACTCTGAGAACCTTGGAGGCAAGATGACCATACCCTCGAAATCACTTCTATCTTTGCTTTTCTAGTTGTTCGCTCTATTGCTATGCTGCGCTACCTACCACCTGCTATATCATGCCTGCCATATTTCCATGTCAAGCCTCTAACCATCCTTTCCTAGCAAACCGTTGTTTGGCTATGTTACCGCTTTTGCTCAGCCCCTCTTATAGCGTTGTTAGTTGCAGGTGAAGTTGAAGATTGCTCCATGTTGGAACATGATTATGTTGGGATATCACAATATCTCTTATTTTATTAATGCATCTATATACTTGGTAAAGGGTGGAAGGCTCGGCCTTATGCCTGGTGTTTTGTTCCACTCTTGCCTCCCTAGTTTTCCGTCATACCGGTGTGATGTTCCTTGATTTTGCGTTCCTTACGCGGTTGGGTGATTTATGGGACCCCCTTGACAGTTCGCTTTGAATAAAACTCCACCAGCAAGGCCCAACCTTGGTGTTACCATTCGCCTACCTAAGCCTTTTTCCCTTGGGTTCTGCAGACTCAAGGGTCATCTTTATTTACCCCCCCCCCCCAGGCCAGTTCTCCTTCGAGTGCTGGTCCAAACCGAGAGATGTATGGCGCCCCCTGGGCAACCAGGGTCTATGCCAACCCGACGTCTTGCTCATCCGGTGTGCCCTGAGAACGAGATATGTGCAGCTCCTATCGGAATTTGTCGGCACATACGGGCGGCTTTGCTGGTCTTGTTTTACCATTGTCGAAATGTCTTGTAAACCGGGATTCCAAGACTGATCGGGTCTTTCCGGGAGAAGGTTTATCCTTCGTTGACCGTGAGAGCTTATAATGGGCTAAGTTGGGACACCCCTGCAGGGTATTATCTTTCGAAAGCCGTCCCCGCGGTTATGCGGCAGATGGGAATTTGTTAATATCCGGTTGTAGAGAACTTGACACTTGACCTTAATTAAAACGCATCAACCACGTGTGTAGCCGTGAGGGTCTCTTCTCGGCGGAGTCCGGGAAGTGAACACGGTTCTTGTGTTATGTTTGACGTAAGTAGGAGTTCAGGATCACTTCTTGATCATTGATATTTCACGACCGTTCCGTTGCTTCTCTTCTCGCTCTTATTTGTGTATGTTAGCCACCATATATGCTTAGTGCTTGCTGCAGCTCCACCCTTTTACCTCATCTTTCCTATAATCTTAAATAGTCTTGATCTCGCGGGTGTGAGATTGCTGAGTCCTCGTGACTCACAGATACTTCCAAAACAGTTGCAGGTGCCGATGATACCAGTGCAAGTGACGCAACCGAGCTCAAGTGGGAGCTCGATGAAGATCTTGTTCGTTGTGTTGTTTCTTTTCATGTTGATCAGTAGTGGAGCCCAGTTGGGACGATTGGGGATCTAGCAGTTGGGTTGTCTTCTTTTATTTTGGTTCTGTAGTCGGACCTATGTATGTACCTTGAATGATGTATGAATTCATTTATGTATTGTGTGAAGTGGCGATTGTAAGCCAACTCTTTATCCCATTCTTGTTCATTACATGGGTTTGTGTGAAGATGACCCTTCTTGCGACAAAACCACAATGCGGTTATGCCTCTAAGTCGTGCCTCGACACGTGGGAGATATAGCCGCATCGTGGGTGTTACAAGAGAGAATAGAAGGAAGGAGGGGACGCAGCCCTCCCCCTACTCCAATTCGGACTAGGCCTTGGGGGGCGCCCAGCCTCTCCTATCTCTTTCCCCTAAAGTCCAATAAGGCCCATATACTCCCCGGCGAATTCCCGTAACTCTCCGGTACTCCGAAAAAATACCCGAATCACTCGGAACCTTTCCGATGTCCGAATATAGTCGTCCAATATATCGATCTTTATGTCTCGACCATTTCGAGACTCCTCGTCATGTCTCCGATCTCATTCGGGACTCCGAACTACCTTCGTTACATCAAAACACATAAACTCATAATATAACCATCATCGAACTTTAAGCGTGCGGACTCTATGGGTTCAAGAACAATGTAGACATGACCGAGACACGTCTCCGGTCAATAACCAATAGCGGAACCTGGATGCTCATATTGGCTCCCACATATTCTACGAAGATCTTTATCGGTCAAACCGCATAACAACATACGTTGTTCCCTTTGTCATCGGTATGTTACTTGCCCGAGATTCGATCATCGGTATCTCAATACCTAGTTCAATCTCGTTACCGGCAAGTCTCTTTACTCGTTCCGTAATACATCATCCCACAACTAACTCACTAGTTACAATGCTTGCAAGGCTTATAGTGATGTGCATTACCGAGTGGGCCCAGAGATACCTCTCCAACAATTGGAGTGACAAATCCTAATCTCGAAATACGCCAACCCAACAAGTACCTTCGGAGACACCTGTACATCACCTTTATAATCACCCATTTACGTTGTGACGTTTGGTAGCACACAAAGTGTTCCTCCGGTAAACGGGAGTTGCATAATCTCATAGTCATAGGAACATGTATAAGTCATGAAGAAAGCAATAGCAGAATACTAAACGATCAAGTGCTAAGCTAACGGAATGGGTCAAGTCAATCACATCATTCTCCTAATGATGTGATCCCGTTAATCAAATGACAACTCATGTCTATGGCTAGGAAACATAACCATCTTTGATCAACGAGCTAGTCAAGTAGAGGCATACTAATGACACTCTGTTTGTCTATGTATTCACACAAGTATTATGTTTCCGGTTAATACAATTCTAGCATGAATAATAAACATTTATCATGAAATAAGGAAATAAATAATAACTTTATTATTGCCTCTAGGGCATATTTCCTTCAGTCTCCCACTTGCACTAGAGTCAATAATCTAGATCACATCACCATGTGATTTAACATCAATAGTTCACATCACCATGTGATTAACACCCATAGTTCACATCGTCATCTGACCAACACCCAAAGGGTTTACTAGAGTCAATAATCTAGTTCACATGGCTATGTGATTAACACCCAAAGAGTACTAAGGTGTGATCATGTTTTGCTTGTGAGAGAAGTTTAGTCAACGGGTCTGCCATATTCAGATCCGTATGTATTTTGCAAATTTCTATGTCTACAATGCTCTGAACGGAGCTACTTTAGCTAATTGCTCCCACTTTCAATATGTATCCAGATGAAGACTTAGAATTATCTAGATCAGCGCCAAAACTTGTATCGATGTAACCCTTTTACGACGAACCTTTTGTCACCTCCATAATCGAGAAACATATCATTATTCCACTAAGGATAATTTTGACCGCTGTCCAGTGATCTACTCCTAGATCACTATTGTACTCCCTTGCCAAAATCAGTGTAGGGTATACAATAGATCTGGTACATAGCATGGCATACTTTATAGAACCTATGGCTGAGGCATAGGGAATGACTTTCATTTTCTTTCTATCTTCTGTCGTGGTCGGGCTTTGAGTCTTACTCAATTTCACACCTTGTAACACAGGCAAGAACTCTTTCTTTGACTGTTCCATTTTGAACTACTTCAAAATCTTGTCAAGGTATGTACTCATTAAAAAAACTTATCAAGCGTTTTGATCTATCTCTATAGATCTTGATGCTCAATATGTAAGCAGCTTCACCGAGGTCTTTCTTTGAAAAACTCCTTTCAAACACTCCTTTATGCTTTGCAGAATAATTCTACATTATTTCCAATCAACAATATGTCATTCACATATACTTATCAGAAATGTTGTAGTGCTCCCACTCACTTTCTTGTAAATACAGGCTTCACCGCAAGTCTGTATAAAACTATATGTTTTGATCAACTCATCAAAGCGTATATTCCAACTCTGAGATGCTTGCACCAGTCCATAGATGGATCGCTGGAGCTTGCACATTTTGTTAACACCTTTAAGATCGACAAAACCTTCTGATTGCATCATATACAACTCTTCTTTAATAAATCCATTAAGGAATGCAATTTTGTTTATCCATTTGCCAGATTTCATAAAATGCGGCAATTGCTAACATGATTCGGACAGACTTAAGCATAGATACGAGTGAGAAACTCTCATCGTAGTCAACACCTTGAACTTGTCGAAAACCTTTTGCGACAATTCTAGCTTTGTAGATAGTAGCACTACTATCAACGTTCGTCTTCCTCTTGAAGATCCATTTAATCTCAATGGCTCGCCGATCATTTGGGCAAGTCAATCAAAGTCCATACTTTGTTCTCATACATGGATCCCATCTCAGAATTCATGGCCTCAAACCATTTCGCGGAATCTGGGCTCATCATCGCTTCCTCATAATTCGTAGGTTCGTCATGGTCAAGTAACATGACCTCTAGAATAGGATTAGCGTACCACTCTGGTGCGGATCTCACTCTGGTTGACCTACGAGGTTCGGTAGTAACTTGATCTGAAGTTACATGATCATCATCATTAGCTTCCTCACTAATTGGTGTAGGAGTCACAGGAACAGATTTCTGTGATGAACTACTTTCCAATAAGGGAGCAGGTACAGTTACCTCATCAAGTTCTACTTTCCTCCCACTCATTTCTTTCGAGAGAAACTCCTTCTCTAGAAAGGATCCATTCTTAGCAACGAATATCTTGCCTTCGGATCTGTGATAGAAGGTGTACCCAACAGTAACTTTTGGGTATCCTATGAAGACGCACTTTTCCGATTTGGGTTTGAGCTTATCAGGATGAAACTTTTTCACATAAGCATCGCAACCCCAAACTTTAAGAAACGACGGCTTAGGTTTCTTGCCAAACCATAGTTCATACGGTGTTGTCTCAACGGATTAGACGGTGCCCTATTTAATGTGAATGCAGCTGTCTCTAATGCATAACCCCAGAACGATAGTGGTAAATCGGTAAGAGACATCATAGACGGCTTATGTTTCAAATATTTCAGACTTATGTTTCATCAAGTATATATACCCATATCTGCTCAAATCATCTGTGAAGGTCAGAAAATAACGATACCCGCCGCAAGCCTCAACACTCATCGGATCGCATACATCAGTATGTATTATTTCCAATAAGCCAGTTGCTTGCTCCATTGTTCCGGAGAACAGAGTTTTAGTCATCTTGCCCATAAGGCATGGTTCGCAAGCATCAAGTGATTCATAATCAAGTGATTCCAAAATCCCATCAGCATGGAGTTTCTTCATGCGCTTTACACCAATATGACCTAAACGGCAGTGCCACAAATAAGTTGCACTATCATTATTAACTTTGCATCTTTTGGCTTCAATATTATGAATATGTGTATCACTACGATCGAGATCCAACAAACCATTTTCGTTGGTGTGTATGACCATAGAAGGTTTTTATTCATGTAAATAGAACAACAATTGTTCTCTAACTTAAATGAATAACCGTATTGCAATAAACATGATCAAATGATATTCATGCTCAACGCAAACAACAAATAACACTTATTTAGGTTCAATACTAATCCCGAAAGTATAGGGAGTCTGCGATGATGATCATATCAATCTTGGAACCACTTCCAACACACATCGTCACTTCACCTTTAACTAGTCTCTGTTTATTCTGCAACTCCCGTTTCGAGTTACTAATCTTAGCAACTGAACTAGTATCAAATACTGAGGGGTTGCTATAAACACTAGTAAAGTACACATCAATAACATGTATATCAAATATACCTTTGTTCACTTTGCCATCCTTCTTATCCGCCAAATACTTGGGGCAGTTCCGCTTCCAGTGACCAGTTCCTTTGTAGTAGAAGCACTCAGTCTCAGGCTTAGGTCCAGACTTGGGCTTCTTCACTTGAGCAGCAACTCGCTTGTCGTTCTTCTTGAAGTTCCCCTTCTTCCCTTTGCCCTTTTCTTGAAACTAGTGGTCTTGTCAACCATCAACACTTCATGTTTTTCTTGATTTCTACCCTCGTCGATTTCAGCATCACGAAGAGCTTGGGAATCATTTCCATTATCCCTTGCATATTATAGTTCATCACGAAGTTCTAGTACCTTGGTGATAGTGACTAGAGAACTCTGTCAATCACTATCTTATCTGGAAGATTAACTCCCACTTCATTCAAGTGATTGTAGTACTCAGACATTCTGAGCACATGCTCACTAGCTGAGCAATTCTCCTCCATCTTGTTGGCAAAGTACTGTCAGAGGTCTCATACCTCTCGACACGGGCATGAGTATGAAATACCAATTTCAACTCTTAGAACATCTTATATGCTCTGTGGTGTTCAAAACATTTTTGAAGTCCCGGTTCTAAGCCGTAAAGCATGGTTCACTAAACTATCAAGTAGTCATCATACCGAGCTTTTGTCAAACGTTCATAACGTCTGCATCTGCTCCTGCAATAGGTCTGTCACCTAGCGGTGCATCAAGCACATAATACTTCTGTGCAGCAATGAGGTTAATCCTCAGATCACGGACCAAGTCCGCATCATTGCTACTAACATCTTTCAACTTAGTTTTCTCTAGGAACATATCAAAATAAAACAGGGGAGCAAAACGCGAGCTATTGATCTACAACATAGATATGCTAATACTACCGGAACTAAGTTCATGATAAATTTAAGTTCAATTAATCATATTACTTAAGAACTCCCACTTAGATAGACATCCCTCTAATCCTCTAAGTGATCACATGATCCAAATCAACTAAACCATGTCTGATCATCACGTGAGATGGAGTAGTTTCAATGGTGAACATCACTATGTTGATCATGTCTACTATATGATTCACGCTCGACCTTTCGGTCTCAGTGTTCCGAGGCCATATCTGTTATATGCTAGGCTCGTCAAGTTTAACCTGAGTATTCTGCGTGTGCAACTGTTTTGCACCCGTTGTATTTGAACGTAGAGCCTATCACACCCGATCATCACGTGGTGTCTCAGCACGAAGAACTTTCGCAACGGTGCATACTCAGGGAGAACACTTATACCTTGATAATTTAGTGAGAGATCATCTTATAATGCTATCAGTAATCAAAGCAAGATAAGATGCATAAAAGATAAACATCACATGCAATCAATATAAGTGATATGAAATGGCCATCATCATCTTGTGCTTGTGATCTCCATCTCCGAAGCACCATCATGATCACCATCGTAACCGGTGCGACACCTTGATCTCCATCGTAGCATCGTTGTCGTCTCGCCAACTTATGCTTCTACGACTATCGCTACCGCTTAGTGATAAAGTAAAGCATTACAGGGCATTTGCATTGCATACAATAAAGCGACAACCATATGGCTCCTGCCAGTTGCCGATAACTCGGTTACAAAACATGATCATCTCATACAATAAAATATAGCATCATGCATTGACCATATCACATCACAACATGCCCTGCAAAAACAAGTTAGACGTCATCTACTTTGTTGTTGCAAGTTTTACGTGGCTGCTACGGACTGAGCAAGAACCGTTCTTACCTACGCATCAAAACCACAACGATAGTTTGTCAAGTTGGTGATGTTTTAACCTTCGCAAGGACCGGGCGTAGCCACTCTCGGTTCAACTAAAGTTGGAGAAACTGACACCCGCTAGTCACCTGTATGCATAGCACGGCGGTAAAATCAGTCTCGCGTAAGCGTACGCGTAATGTCGGTCCGGGCCGCTTCATCCAACAATACCGCCGAACCAAAGTATGACATGTTGGTAAGCAGTATGACGTATATCGCCCACAACTCACTTATGTTCTACACGTGCATATAACATCAACGCATAAAACCAGGCTCGAATGCCACTGTTGGGGAACGTAGTAATTTCAAAAAAAATCCTACGCACACGCAAGATCATGGTGATGCATAGCAACGAGAGGGGAGAGTGTGTCCACGTACCCTCGTAGACCGAAAGCAGAAGCGTTAGCACAACGCGGTTGACGTAGTCGTACGTCTTCACGATCTAACCGATCAAATACCGAACGCACGGCACCTCCGAGTTCAGCACACGTTCAGCCCGATGACGTCCCTCGAACTCCGATCCAGCCGGGTGTTGAGGGAGAGTTTCGTCAGCACGATGGTGTGGTGACGATGATGATGTTCTACCGACGCAGGGCTTCGCCTAAGCACCGCTACGATATTATCGAGGTGGACTATGGTGGAGGGGGGCACCGCACACGGCTAAAAGATCAATGATCAATTGTTGTGTCCCCAAGGGGTGCCCCCCTCCCCGTATATAAAGGAGTGGAGGAGGGGGAGGGCCGGCCCTCTCTATGGCGCGCCCTAGGAGGAGTCCTACTCCTACCGGGAGTAGGATTCCCCCCTTCCAAGTAGTAAGAGTAGGAGTCAAGGAAAGGGGAGAGAGAAGAGAAGGAAGGAGGGGGCGCAGCCCCTCCCCCTAGTCCAATTCGGACTAGGCCTTGGGGGCGCCCAGCCTCTCCTCTCTCTTTCCCCTAAAGCCCAATAAGGCCCATATACTCCCCGGCGAATTCCCGTAACTCTCCGGTACTCCGAAAAATACCTGAATCACTCGGAACCTTTCCGATGTCCGAATATAGTCGTCCAATATATCGATCTTTACGTATAGACCATTTCGAGACTCCTCGTCATGTCCCCGATCTCATCCAGGACTCCGAACTACCTTCGATACATCAAAACACATAAACTCATAATATAACCGTCATCGAACTTTAAGCGTGCGGACCCTACGGGTTCAAGAACAATGTAGACATGACTGAGACACGTCTCCGGTCAATAACCAATAGCGGAACCTGGATGCTCATATTGGCTCCCACATATTCTACGAAGATCTTTATCGGTCAAACCGCATAACAACATACGTTGTTCCCTTTGTCATCGGTATGTTACTTGCCCGATATTCGATCGTCGGTATCTCAATACCTAGTTCAATCTCGTTACCGGCAAGTCTCTTTACTCGTTCTGTAACACATCATCCCGCAACTAACTTATTAGTCACAATGCTTGCAAGGCTTATAGTGATGTGCATTACCGAGTGGGCCCAAAGATACCTCTCCGACAATCGGAGTGACAAATCCTAATCTCGAAATAAGCCAACCCAACAAGTACCTTCGGAGACACCTGTACATCACCTTTATTATCACCCATTTATGTTGTGACGTTTGGTAGCACACAAAGTGTTCCTCCGGTAATCTCATAGTCATAGGAACATGTATAAGTCATGAAGAAAGCAATAGCAGAATACTAAACGATCAAGTGCTAAGCTAACGGAATGGGTCAAGTCAATCACATCATTCTCCTAATGATGTGATCCTGTTAATCAAATGACAACTCATGTCTATGGCTAGGAAACATAACCATCTTTGATCAACGAGCTAGTCAAGTAGAGGCATACTAGTGACACTCTGTTTGTCTATGTATTCACACAAGTATTATGTTTCCGGTTAATAAAATTCTAGCATGAATAATAAAAATTTATCATGAAATAAGGAAATAAATAATAACTTTATTATTGCCTCTAGGGCATATTTCCTTCATGAAGCCCAAGGAATTGTTGGCAGATCGTCGATAGCCAGAGGTGAACGATTGTCATAACCTTGTGAAAAGCGACACCATGCCATCAATGAACTGAACCGAAGCAACACTCGAGGGAAGCATAGCAAGAACATCACCTTCAAAATCACATGTGATCTAGATCGAAACCTGCATCTACTCATAGAACCGCTCATGATGCCACTGTTGGGAAACGTAGTAAAAAACAAAAAAAACGCCCTATGAACACCCAGGAACAATAAGAAGATGCATATCGGGTTTGGATCAACGATCGTTATGGACTCTGGAATGGAGCAGAAGTAGACGAGACGGTGTAGTTCTTACTTGGAGTCCCTCGAACGTCGATGATGATCCCGCGAACCGCCCTCGAATGATCCCTCGAAAGGAAGACTGAAAGCACGACCTCTCTACTTGGTTGCAACTATACGGTCTTCACGATCCGGAAGTACTTCACCGTCCAGAGCTAATCATCGTCGGAGAGTTAGAGGGGGGAGATTAGAACCACACAGGGATTCTAATTATGAGGATTAGAGGTGGCTAGGGCTAGCTCTAATTAGTCAACTAGGACCAACTAGAACTAGATCAACTAGAGGAGGCTCCAAAACTTGTGTCACATAGGGTGGAATTCCTCTAGTATATATAGGTTTAGGGGAGAGGAGGGGGTGCCATAAAGGTGGGAAGGACTCCTCTCCCCTTGCGCCGGCCAAGGGGGAAGGAGGAGTCCTTCCCCCACTAGGATTCGGCCTCCCCATAAGGGGAAGGGGGGCGCCTCCCCTATTGGGCCCTTGTGGCCCAATTCCTTCTCCACATCTTGGCCTTATTAGGCTCATTGATATAAAATTTAATATATATGTTCCATCTATATATATATTAATCCGTAATACCCGGTATTACCTGATATTCATCGAAATCCTTCCGTGACCCCGAAACGCTTCCGGAACCTCTCAGAACTATTCCGGATATTAATGAAACAATTCCACAAATATATTCTCATCACTCCTATCACACTAACACTCAGTAGATCATGATTACATTAAGCTTGAGACCCCGTAGGTTCTGTAAATCATAGACATGAACAAAACTCCTTTGTTCAATAGCCGATGGCAGAACCGTGGACATCCATATCGGTCCCTATGATTACACGAATGATATTCGAGTGAACCTTTGGTTATCATGTGATGTTCCCTTTGCTTCGCGATACTTTACAAAACGCGGTGTGCATCAGTATCCTCTTGAGTCATCACCATGCTCACTATACTGTTGCTCCCGTTACCGGTTTTGTTCTTCTTTCTCGGTAACGTGTTCCGGCATCCCCATGACGTAGTCACCTGTGTCTGGCTAGACGATGATTGATGCCATCACACCGAGAGGGCCCTAAGAATATCTCTCCATCTTCGGAGGAGAAAATCCCACTCTTGAGCTATCCGTTCACTTGTCAAACTTTTTGGTGAACCCGAAAGTTGTCGTTATGATCACCTTGTTACAGATGATGTTTGAGCAACCCCAAAGCCCACCGTCCAGTAGGAAGTGACCGAGACACTCTCACGGTCTGAGGAACTAAAACAATGCTAACACTCCATGTTATAACAAATGATTTCAGACGATATAATCACAAAGTATAACGGACAAGTATTGGGTCGATTCAATATGACCATTCTTCTAAAGTCATACCCTCAATGGTGTTTAAGGGTTATCTTTACACTTAATGATATCCTAAGATCCGGAAAACGTGATCACCAACAACACTTGAGCCAGTCTTAGAAGCGAGACCGGGAACCTATTGTTAACCATTTATCATTTCACACGTGCATATGAGTTTTCCACTGAATCGCATATTCCGGGATCATAGCAGTTATAGCATGAAATATAAACTCTTAATTATGAATAATGGAAATATAATAATACAATATTATTGCCTCTCGGGCATATTTCCAAAAATTAGAACCACAATGGGCTTCTAATTATGAGGATTAGAGGAACTAGACCAAGCTCTAATTAGTCAATGGAGTGTTTTAACTCTGTAGAGTGTTTTGCACTTTACAGGGGACACGGCTAATCGATTAGGTTTTAACTCTGCAGAGTATTTTGCACTTTACCCACAAGAATCGTCCCCTCCTTTTAAGTCCTCGCACTGCTGGGTGTTTGAGAACAGGACGAACGAAACATGGTCTTTCAAAGAGTTACCCTGGCCACTGCTAGTTGCCCATCCAATCCTACCTTTCAAGTACATCTGCTAGCAACTATCCAGCCAGAGTCACAACTAAGATCGACCAAGCCAGAGCCCATAGTGACTTGTGGCTGTAAAGGTAAGATTCTGGGCATGAAGTATTCTTCTGTCTCTTTGAATCTGGGTGAAGCTTTCCGCAAGATGTCATGGTGCTTCTCCATGCATCCCAGGTCATCCACTGGTTGCTCCAGGGTGCCCATCAAAACCATCCTTGTAATGTTTCTTAAATGCTTGTCTCAATTCTCGAAGTCTTGAGGGTTTGTAGATGCAGACATTGCAGTTGTCATCTTGAAGTTGTCGTCATTCACGTAGAGTCCTCCTTCTCACTCCACTCCTAGATACTCATACCAATCCCCGTCTACTAAAGTGTAGAATTAAAATAAATAATGTTCCCGGGGCTTGATAACAGGGGTGTGGGTTCCTACCTCATGCTTCTACCCAACTACAAGAATCAATATCACTACTGGAGGAAATGTTGCAAAGGTGACACTAATTGCAATAAAAACATAGGTATGAACATATGGTCAAAGTGAACTTGCCTAGTAAGATTGATGAACATTATAACACTCTCGGAAATAACTTGATACTATTCGTCACTCTTCGATGAAAATCTATTTAAACAGACATTGCTTTCATATAAGCATTCAATCTAGCAATCATTCTCTAGCAATCAATGTAACAACCAATAAAAGCAATTAAGAATTCAATAACAAAACAAAATAAAATCGAAAGAAAACTTCAAAAGAAAACTATAAAGAACCTACTAGAGAAAATTCTATGACTTAACTACACCACAAAAATAGTTTTGTCCTAGGTAAAACTTAACAGCAAAGAAATAGTAAAACAACTAAGCAAAAAAAGGAATTTTAACTAGAGTTTTAACTAGCAAAGAGAAACACTTAAAAAGCTATTTTAAAACCTAAGTTATGATCAAAACAATATTAACTTAGAATTAAACCAAAAACAATTCCAACTATAATACAAATTGTTTCTTATCTAAAGTTAACAGAAAAGAAATTTTAATCAACTAATTTTTTTATAAAGTATTTGTTGTTAAAAGCTTTAATAGCAATAGGAATAAATCAAAACTAGGCATATAAGCTACTGTTTTAGAAAAACAAACTAAATAATCTTTTATAAATAAGTTTATTTATACCACTAGATAAACCAATAGCAAAAAGAATTAATTAAAAAAATAAAAATAAAAGGATTAAAGATAAAACAAAAGCAAAGTAAAAAAAATACTATTTTTGCGAAAACCCTAATTAAATTAATCAAAAGATATTTGTAAAATCTCTACTGGATAGACAAAATTCCTAGTGACAACTAGCAAAAAGAATCAAATTAAAAAAATTTAAACGCAAGATATAAGCAGAATAGTAGTTTGAACAAATTTGAGCAAATTCAAAATTAAAAACTTCAATTTTGAAAACTATTGGGTCCTACAAAAACTACATAAAATTTTGCAACTATTGCAAAAAGAATCACTCAAATTGGATTAAAACATAAAAGATATAAGCAATCTAAAATTGAAACAATTTCTAAAAAGAAATTAAACCAGAAATAAAGAAAACTCTACAGGCCGGCTAATAGACACGTGGCACGATCTGGTTGGCGGGGAGGCGTGCACTGTCGATAAAAGCGGCAGGTGGCCGAGGCTTAGGGACTTCGCGTGGTGGGCAGCTAACCAACAAAAACCGGGCGGTCGGTTCGATCTAAACTATACAAGTAAAATCGATCAATCTAAAAAAACCTAACCGTTGATTGGATCTAATCTAGGCCGTTGCTTCGGGATCTAATGGAGGAGAGGTCCAGCGGCTTACCCTGGCGGAGGACGGCGGCGTTGGCTTCGGGCGGCGTTAGTGGCGAGGGCTACGGTGGTCGGCAAGCTCCGGTGTGGGTAAGGGAGGATGCGGCGAGGCGAGGGGAGTCCGGTGGTGGTGTCAGCGGTCGTCGGCGACGTCGGGAGCGAGCGGTGCGACGCCGATGGGGCTCCGGTGCTCCGTCGGCTCGGGTGAGCTCTAGGCGGCGGCTCTGGCGGGTTCTGAGCCTAGATAAAATGTCAAAAGGGCGTGCATTGCCTAGATACGTCGATATGCAGAGGCAAGGGTCATCGGAGTGCTCACCGGCGTGGGAATCGAGGGCGAACAGTTGTGGCTCCGGCGAGATGTGTTTAGCGAGGGCGAGCGCTACGGTGGGTCTCGGGCGAGGGGTTTTAGGGGGATCGAGAGAGGGTGCAGAGGGGGTTTTGTAGGACAAAGTCTTGGAGGAGGGGGCGAATCGGAGCGCGATCCCGAAGGATCCGGGATCCGGCGATGCTCCGGTGTGCTCTGGGAAGGAAAGGGGCGAGGGGAGGAAGAAGATGACGCGGGGCCCGCACGTCAGCGAGCGAGGCTGTGGGCGACCGGAGCGAAGGGGTTTTCGCTCGCGCGTGCGGCCGTGGGCCGAAAGCTGAGTTGGGCCGACTGCTGTGAGCTGGCTGGACGAGCTTCAGTCATTTTAAAATAAAAATGTTCTCCTTTTTCTTATAAACAGAGAACAAAAGGAGATAAAAATAAAAAAAATTGACATAGGATATAATATATCTAAATGTCGAGAAGAAGATTTTTTAAAAACATGGACTACTTGTCAATTCTAAATAAAATCTAGAAAAATTCAAATAATGCAAACAATGTTATTGTTGCATTTAAAATGAATAAAAAATATTTTTAAAATTCCAAAATGATTTCAAATTTATTTTCTGTAGTTCTTCATTGAAAGGAATCATTTTACTCTTATTTCCATATAATTGGTTTTAGGAGAAAAATAATTTGAATAAAAACCAAATAACTCCTAAGTGGTTTTGAATTTGAATTTCAAACCACTTTCAAATCTTTTCTGTTTTTCCTCATTCAAATATATTTCAAATGCCTCTGAATTTTGAAGTGTCATATTACTTCACTCATTTTGAATAACTTTCAAAGAATTTGAAATTTGGAAATTCAAATAACTTTAAATGGAAAATGAGTTTCAAATAACTTCAAAATGACTTTCAAAATGATTCTTTGAAACTTCTAGCTCTCTTTCTTATGGTTTGAAGAAGTCATTTTATCTTCTCTCATGAAACTCATTGAGTTGCATAAAATTTCTGAATTTGAAATGCTTCCAAATGGAATTCAAATCTTTTTGAATCCCTTTTCATTTCTTTAAATGGAAGAAGTCATATTATATTCACTCTATGGTTTTGTGATGAAAGGATTTTGAACTTATGGAGACCAAAATGCAAGTATGAAAGTTTTGGGAAAGTCCTTTTATTCCCTCTCATTCAACTTTCAAAAGCTTCAAATTTCACACAATCATTCATAAAACAATCAAGCAATAATCAAAATTATTTATAATATATAACATTCCACAATTTGGAATTTTGGGATGTTACATTTACAAAAGGACTATCACAGAATGTGATAGATAATGCATCAAGAGAGATGTGTATGAGACCCATGCGTGTTACAACATAGTAGTAATCCGATCATTGTGATCGAATATCTCATGAATTAGGACATGAAAAAAATAAACTATTTGGTTAATTGTCTCTGAGTGTATATGCAGAACTCTGAAAGCTGCAAGGTGGGTTGGCCATATGCTTTAACGTGTTCCTATTGGCTATGCTTAACAAAGATGACGTCCCACTGAGCATTTTTGAAAGAACATACGTATACGAGTTACTGTTAAATGTCACAACTCATGACGAAACTATGGAGTACGACTTATATACTCCACCCACGAGGTAGGCTACAAGCAACGAGGTGTCGGTTATGACGTTGAGTGAAACATCACAAAAATTGCAATTTAAGGTGTGGTTCATTGTTCGGCGTGTGGACGGGTGTACCTTGAATCTCTATTCGAATCCGCTTATATTAAACAATAGCAAGAATATGCAAATCTCTAAACGAGCATTTGAGATCTGGTGGGGTTTGTTCAAATGTTCGGATTGGCTCATATACTAACTCCAAAGAAATCTCGAAGTCCCATTTATGACAAGAAGTGGAGGTGCAATCTTTAGTCCCACCTTGTTGGTGGAGGTGGAGTTTGACTTTCTTCTATAGAGAAATCTCTCCACCTCACCAAGTGATAGGTATGAGGAGAGAATAAGAACACCATAGGCACGCTCGCCTTGCCTCGCTCTTGTGACCTACATCGAGAGATGGTGAATTAGGTTATTAGTAAGCGACTGCTTGAGTTCTTCATCATTGGTCGACTTTCATCTAGGTCAGGGGATGTTGCGCACCACCTTCTTTGTGGTTGTCTGCTTCAACCAGTTCTTCGTTGTTGTCTTCAATAACATCATCTATGCATTAACTATGACGACTTCATTTACAAACGAGTAGTACATGGTGATGATATGATCTACTATTCTTATCATTGTTTTTGCTTACATGGCAATGTTGTTCATCTTGTTTAATCTTCTAGTATGATAGAGTGGCTATGCGTATTATAATAATGCAAAGGCCGGGGCAAGTCCTTTTTTGAAAGAAAAAAAATCTAGTACGATAGACACTTATTTGGGCGGAGAGTACATGACAGTGTTTCGTTTGTCTTGATTTATATTCAAAACTTAATCATAAGATTGCCTAATTTTTCAACAATACGCATGTTCATAACTAGAAATGATACGATCGAGCTCCATGCAACTTGGTGTCTTGGAAAATTTTGTAATGCATAAAAGGGATACACCATGTGCCCGTCATAGGAGACTTTTTTTTGTGGGATCATCATAGGAGACATTTAGGGCTACACCGCATGTCTGGCACGAACCAAACATCTTCCAGACTGCTCTCGAACCAAACTAGCCCTTAGACGTGTGGTGTGTAATCCTGCTCATGGAAACATACCACCCACACTGCATCGAAGAGGAGCCCCTTGAAATCTGCAACTACGAGGAAAACATGTTACTTGGATGGAGATATTTTTGATGAGACAAAATTCGTTGCGGTGAGCATTCATTGCAACAAAAACAATACGTAGGCACTTGGGTGATATCACCATGTCCCTGCTTTTAAAAAAAAAATCTGTTTCAGCCCTAGTTGTTGAAGGTGTAGAGGTTCAAGAAGAGGAAAATATCCGATTCAAGAAGAGGAAAATATCCGATGCTCAATAGAGAAAACTAACGGCCGCGCAAGAGCCAGAACCCATGAGTCATGGAGTGGTTTTACCGTTTCGTGACTATGAAATTCGTTGCGTATTTTGGGAATCCGTGGGGCCCCGAGTGATTTCACAGGGTGCCCCACAGCTAGCACTGAAGAAAAGCTAACCTATTTCGTACATAATTAGTGCGACTAGGAAGCTAATTGAGTATATAACGGTAAGCTACTGGCCGTTGTTTATCAGAGGTTTGACCAGCCATGGAGCGAGCGAAGAAAGAGCGCACGATGATGATAAAATATCAAGCCATC
Source organism: Aegilops tauschii subsp. strangulata (assembly GCF_002575655.3). Classification (NCBI taxonomy): domain Eukaryota; kingdom Viridiplantae; phylum Streptophyta; class Magnoliopsida; order Poales; family Poaceae; genus Aegilops; species Aegilops tauschii. The sequence goes on along the minus strand of NC_053039.3, from coordinate 70,595,068 downwards.
TCGATCTCCGCTGTCCCCCAGAAATAATTCTAAAAACAAGGGATAGAATTGGCATCTTCCTGCCACTCTCTTCCCACCAGGCCAGCAGTGAGACCAAACCATGGCAGCACCAGCACCAGCACCAGTGGCCATGTGCTGCCATCAAGACGACCCGGCCCCGCTCACGCTCAGCGGCAGCATCTCTCCCTCTCTCAGATCGTGGCCGATCGAGCGATTAATTAGAGGGGCAGAGAGAAAAGTATTAGCAGTGGTTAGGCCCTGATTAAGCGCATAAATTAAACCGCCACGTGATGTGCCGGGCGGGGGGCTGTGGCTCTCTGCCGCTGCTAGTAATGAGTACTAGCTTATTATTCACTCTGGCTCGATCAGCCTGTTGCTACGTACGTACACATACTGGATCTGTGCGTGCCCGGGATGCAAGTGCAAGTGCAGTGCATCGCCATGGCCCTGGCTGTCCATGTGGTGGCTTGGCTCTAGCTGAGGTTAGGTTAGATTTCGTTTTGGGGTGTTTCCATCCGGAGCACGCCATGCTGGAGCGGGAGGGGTCCAAAGCTCGCTTCGCTTTCATGGCCGTGGGGCGTGCATCCGGCTGCCGTGCCGTGTCCTTGTCGCCTCCCACGCAACGGCCGGCCGGATGGACGGGCTCGGCCCTTGCATGCGAGAGCCTCCATCGCTAGCAATCATTTGCCGGGCGCCCTACAGATATACGCGATATCCCATTTTCTACATATATCTGACAAAAAATGATGGGGTGGAGCTTATGTGAGGAGAGCGTGTTTCAGACGGGACGGTTTGTCAGCTACTGCTAGATCCCCGCCAAAGAAAAGATACCGCTAGTACGAAAATTGGAGAAGTCCCGCCCCAATCCCCTCAAAAAAAAAAAAAAAAAGTCCCGCCCCAATCCAACGCGCTTCATCAAACCTTTCGGTACAAACGGTCCGAACAATTTTAGTTCTCCAACGCGGCCGGTTAAACTAAATCAAAGGGACGAACCAATTTATAATTGGATGATTATGAAGATAGTGGTATTTCAGCCCACGAGAGTTCAAATCCTAAACTTAATATTGGTGCTCGCATTATTCCTGATTTATTTCAGGATTTCCGACGATGCGCGATCAGCGAGAGGAGACGTTTCCGTCGACTACGAGGGGCGCCTATGGTGACTTCGTCAATCTCAAGATAATATGTTGGTTCAGCCGCTCGGAGGTGCTCACTCTTGGGAACGTAGCATGCAATTTCAAAAATTTCCTACGCTCACACAAGATCTATCTAGGAGATGCATAGCTACGAGAGGGGAAGAGTGTGTCCACGTACCCTTGTAGACCAAAAGCGGAAGCGTTTGACAACGCGGTTGATGTAGTCGAACTTCTTCTCGTTCCGACCGATCAAGCCCGAACGTACGGCACCTCCGAGTTCTACACACGTTCAGCTCGATAACGTTCCTCGAACTCTTGATCCAGCAAAGTGTCGAGGGAGAGTTCCGTCAGCGCGACGGCATGGTGACGGTGATGGTGAAGTGGTCCGCGCAGGGCTTCGCCTAAGCACTAGGTGAATATGACCGGAGGCGTAAACTGTGGAGGGGGGCGCCGCACACTGCTAACAAACGTTGGTGTGTGTTCTAGGCGCCCCCTCCTCAGGTATATAAAGGAGGGAGGGGAGAGAGGCAGCCTAGGGCGCGCCCAAGTAGGAGGAATCCTACTTGGGCCCCTAGTCCAATTCGGCCTCCCCCCCTTTCCTTTTACCGGAGGGGGAAAAGAGGGAAGAGGGAAGAGGGAAGGAGGAAGGAAAAGGGGGGGGGCGACCCCCACCTCCTTCTCCTATTCGGCCTCCTACGTAAGGGGGGCGCCACCCCTTGTGGGCTGGTGTGCTCCCCTCCTATGACCCATATGGCCCATATCTTCCCCCGGGCGGTTCCGTTAACCCCCCGGTACTCTGATATGTACCCGATACATTCCGGAACACTTTCGATGTCCGAATACTATCATCCTATATATCAATCTTTACCTCTCGACCATTTTGAGACTCCTCCTCATGTCCTTGATCTCATCCGGGACTCCGAACAACATTCGGTCACCAAATCACATAACTCATATAATACAAATCGTCATCGAACGTTAAGCATGCGGACCCTACGGGTACGAGAACTATGTAGACATGACCGGGACACCTCTCCGATCAATAACCAATAGCGGAACCTGGATACTCATATTGGCTCCCACATATTCTACGAAGATCTTTATCGGTCGAACCGTTATGACAACATACGTTATTCCCTTTGTCACCGGTATGTTATTTGCCCGAGATTCGATCGTCGGTATCTTCATACCTAGTTCAATCTCGTTACCAGCAAGTCTCTTTACTCGTTCCGTAATACATCATCCCGTAACTAACTCATTAGTCATATTACTTGCAAGGCTTATTATGATGTGCATTACCGAGAGGGCCCAGAGATACCTCTCCGATACTTGGAGTGACAAATCCTAATCTCGATCTATGCCAACCCAACAAACACCTTCGGAGATACCTGTAGAGCATCTTTATAATCACCCACTTATGTTGTGATGTTTGATAGCACATAAGGTATTCCTCCGGTATCCGGGAGTTGCATAATCTCATAGTCAAAGGAATATGTATAAGTCATGAAGAAAGCAATAGCAATAAAACTTAACAATCATTATGTTAAGCTAACGGATGGGTCTTGTCCATCACATCATTATCCTAATGACAACACATGTCTATGGTTAGGAAACTTAACCATCTTTGATTAACGAGCTAGCCTAGTAGAGGCTTACTAGGGACACTATGTTTTGTCTATGTATCCACACATGTATCAAGTTTCCGGTTAATGCAATTCTAGCATGAATAATAAACATTTATCATGATATAAGGAAATATAAAATAACAACTTTATTATTGCCTCTAGGGCATATTTCCTTCAGTCTCCCACTTGCACTAGAGTCAATAATCTAGATTACAATGTAATGATTCTAACACCCATGGAGTTTTGGTGTTGATCATGTTTTGCTCGTGGAAGAGGCTTAGTCGATGGGTCTGCCACATTCAGATCCGTATGTATTTTGCAAATCTCTATGTCTCCCTCCTTGACTTGATCACGAATGGAGTTGAAGCGTCTCTTGATGTGTTTGGTTCTTTTGTGAAATCTGGATTCCTTCGCCAAGGCAATTGCTCCAGTATTGTCATAAAAGATTTTCATTGGACCCGATGCACTAGGTATTACACCTATATCAGATATGAACTCCTTCATCTAGACTCCTACATTCGCTACTTCCGAAGCAGCTATGTACTCCGCTTCACACATAGATCCCGCCACAACGCTTTGATTGGAACTGCACCAACTGACAGCTCCACCATTCAATATAAATACGTATCCGGTTTGTGACTTAGAGTCATCCGGATCTGTGTCAAAACTAGCATCGACGTAACCATTTACGATGAGCTCTTTGTCACCTCCATAAACGAGAAACATATCCTTAGTCCTTTTCGGGTACTTCAGGATGTTCTTGACTGCTGTCCAGGGATCCACTCCTGGATTACTTTGGTACCTCCCTACTAGACTTATAGCAAGGCACACATCAGGTCTGGTACACAGCATAGCATACATGATAGAACCTATGGCTGAGGCATAGGGAATGACTTTCATTTTCTCTCTATCTTCTGCAGTGGTCGGGCATTGAGTCTGACTCAAGTTCACACCTTGTAACACAGGCAAGAACCCTTTCCTTGACTGATCCATTTTGAAATTCTTCAAAACTTTATCAAGGTATGTGCTTTGTGAAAGTCCAATTAAGCGGCTTGATCTATCTCTATACATCTTGATGCCCAATATATAAGCAGCTTCACCAAGGTCTTTCATTGAAAAAACTCTTATTCAAGTATCCTTTTATGCTATCCAGAAATTCTATATCATTTCCAATCAACAATATGTCATCCACATATAATATTAGAAATGCTACAGAGCTCCCACTCACTTTCTTGTAAATACAGGCTTCTCCAAAAGTCGGTATAAAACCATATGCTTTGATCACCTCATCAAAGCATATATTCCAACTCCGAGATGCTTGCACCAGTCCATAAATGGATCGTTGGAGCTTGCACACTTTGTTAGCACCTTTAGGATCGACAAAACCTTCTGGTTGCATCATATGCAACTCTTCTTTAAGAAATCCATTAAGGAATGCAGTTTTGACGTCCATTTGCCAGATTTCATAATCATAAAATGCGGCAATTGCTAACATGATTCGGACAGACTTAAGCATCGCTACGGGTGAGAAGGTCTCATCGTAGTCAAGTCCTTGAGCTTGTCAAAAACCTTTCGCAAAAAGTCGAGCTTTGTAGACAGTAACATTACCATCAACGCCAATCTTCTTCTTGAAGATCCATTTATTTTCTATGGCTTGCCGATCATCGGGCAAGTCAACCAAAGTCCATACTTTGTTCTCATACATGGATCCCATCTCAGATTTCATGGCCTCAAGCTATTTTGCGGAATCTGGGCTCATTATCGCTTCCTCATAGTTCATAGGTTTGTCATGGTCTAGTAACATGACTTCCAGAACAGGATTACCGTACCACTCTGGTGCGGAACGTGCTCTGGTTGACCTACGAGGTTGGTAGTAACTTGATCCGAAGTTTCATGATCATTATCATTAGCTTCCTCACTAGTTGGTGTAGGCATCACGGGAATGGTTTTCTCTGATGAGCTACTTTCCAATTCAAGAGAAGGTACAATTACCTCATCAAGTTCTACTTTCCTCCCACTCACTTCTTTCGAGAGAAACTCCTTCTCTAGAAAGGATCCATTCTTAGCAACAAAGATCTTGCCATTGGATCTGTGATAGAAGGTGTACCCAACAGTTTGTTTTGGGTATCCTATGAAGATGCACTTTTCCGATTTGGATTCGAGCTTATCAGGCTGAAGCTTTTTCACATAAGCATCGCGACCCCAAACTTTAAGAAACGACAGCTTAGATTTCTTGCCAAACCACAGTTCATACGGTGTTGTCTCAACGGATTTAGACGGTGCCCTATTTAACGTGAATGCAGTTGTCTCTAATGCATAACCCCAAAACGATAGTGGTAAATCGGTAAGAGACATCATAGATCGCACCATATCTAATAAAGTACGGTTAAGACGTCCGGACACACCATTACGCTGTGGTGTTCCAGGTGGCGTGAGTTGTAAAATTATTCCACATTGTTTTAAATGAAGGCCAAACTCATAACTCAAATATTCGCCTCCGCGATCAGATCATAGAAACTTTATTTTCTTGTTACGATGATTCTCTACTTCACGCTGAAATTCTTTGAACTTTTCAAATGTTTCAGACTTGTGTTTCATTAAGTAGATATATCCATATCTGCTCAAATCATCTGTGAAGGTTAGAAAATAACGATACCCATCAACACTCATCGGACCGCATACATCGGTATGTATTATTTCCAATAAGTCAGTAGCTCGCTCCATTGTTCCGTAGAACAGAGTCTTAGTCATCTTGCCCATGAGGCATGGTTCGCAAGCATCAAATGATTCATAATCAAGTGATTCCAAAAGTCCATCCACATGAAGTTTCTTCATGTGCTTTACACCAATATGACCTAAATGGCAGTGCCACAAATATGTTGCACTATCATTATCAACTTTGCATCTTTTGGCATCCATATTATGAATATGTGTGTCACCACGATCGAGATTCAACAAAAATAGACCACTCTTGAAGGGTGCATGACCATAAAAGATATTACTCATATAAATAGAACAACCATTATTCTTTGATTTAAATGAATAACTGTCTCGCATCAAACAAGATCCAGATATAATGTTCATGCTCAACGCTGGCACCAAATAACAGGTCTAAAACTAACCCCGAAGGTAGATGTAGAGGTAGTGTGCCGACGGCGATCACATCGACCTTGGAACCATTCCCGACGTGCATCTCCACCTCGTCCTTAGCTAATCTTCGTTTAATCCGTAGCACCTGTTTTGAGTTGGAAATATGAGCAACAGAACCAGTATCAAATACCCAGGCGCTACTACGAGCATTAGTAAGGTACACATCAATAACATGTATATCAAATATACCTTTGTTCACTTTGCCATCCTTCTTATCCGCCAAATACTTGGGGCAGTTCCGCTTCCAGTGACCAGTCCTTTTGCAGTAGAAGCACTCAGTTTTAGGCTTGGGTCCAGACTTGGGCTTCTTCCCGGGAGTGACAACTTGCTTGCCATTCTTCTTGAAGCTCCCCTTCTTTCCCTTGCCCTTTTTCTTGAAATTAGTGGTCTTGTTAACCATCAACACTTGATGCCCTTTCTTGATTTCTACCTCCGCAGCTTTGAGCATAGCGAAGAGCTCGGGAATTGTCTTATCCATCCCTTGCATATTATGGTTCATCACAAATCCTTTGTAGCTTGGTGGCAGTGATGGAAGAACTCTGTCAATAACACTATCATCCGGAAGATTAACTCCCAGCTGAGTCAAGTGGTTATGATACCCAGACATTCTGAGTATGTGTTCACTGAAAGAACTGCTCTCCTCCATCTTGCAGCTATAGAAATTGTTGGAGACTTCATATCTCTCAACTCGGGCATTTGCTTGAAATATTAACTTCAACTCCTGGAACATCTCATATGCTCCGTGATGTCCAAAACGTCTTTGAAGTCCCGATTCTAAGCCGTAGAGCATGGCACACTGAACTATAGAGTAGTCATCAGACCGCGTCTGCCAGAAGTTCAAAGCGTCTACATTAGCGGGAGGGAGCTTGTCACCTAGCGGTGCATCAAGGACATAATTCTTCTGTGCAGCAATGAGGATAATCCTTAAGTTACGGACCCAGTCCGTGTAGTTGCTACCATCATCTTTCAACTTAGCTTTCTCTAGGAACGCATTAAAATTCAAGGGAACGGTAGGACGGGCCATTGATCTACAACATATATATGCAAAAACTATCAGGACTAAATTCATGATAAATTAAGTTCAATTAATCGTATTACTTAAGAACTCCCACTTAGATAGACATCCCTCGAGTCATCTATATGATCACGTGATCCATGTCAACTAAAACATGTCCGATCATCACGTGAGATGGAGTAGTTTTCAATGGTGAACATCTCCATGTTTATCATATCTACTATATGATTCACGTTCGACCTTTCGGTCTCCAGTGTTCCGAGGCCATGTCTGTATATGCTAGGCTCGTCAAGTTTAACCCGAGTATTCCGCATGTGCAAAACTGTCTTGCACCCGTTGTATGTGAACGTAGAGATTATCACACCCGATCATCACGTGGTGTCTTGGCACGACGAACTGTCGCAACGGTGCATACTCAGGGAGAACACTTATACCTTGAAATTTTAGTAAGGGATCATCTTATAATGCTACCGCCATACTCAGCAAAATAAGATGCATAAAAGATAAACATCACATGCAATCAAAATATGTGACATGATATGGCCATCATCATCTTGTGCCTTTGATCTCCATCTCCAAAGCACTGCCATGATCACCATCGTCACCGGCTTGACACCTTGATCTCCATCGTAGCGTCGTGGTCATCTCGCCAACTATTGCTTCTACAATTATCGCTAACGCATGGTGATAAAGTAAAGCAATTACATGGCATTTGCATTTCATACAATAAAGCGACAACCATAAAGCTCCTGCCAGTTGCCGATAACTTTTACAAAACATGATCATCTCATACAACAACATATATCACATCATGTCTTGACCATATCACATCACAACATGCTCTGCAAAAACAAGTTAGACATCGTGTACTTTTTGTTGCAAGTTTTACGTGGCTGCTACTGGCTTCTAGTAAGAACCATTCTTACCTACGCATCAAAACCACAACGGTGATTTATCAAGTTTGTTGTTTTAACCATCAACAAGGACCGGCCGTAGTCAAATTCGATTCAACTAAAGTTGGAGAAACAGACACCCGCCAGCCACCTTTATGCAAAACTAGTTGCATGTCTGTCGGTGGAACCGGTCCCATGAATGTGGTCATGTAAGGTTGGTCCGGGTCGCTTCATCCAACAATACCGCCGAATCAAAATAAGACATTGGCGGTAAGCAGTATGACTATCAACGCCCACAATGAAGGAAATATGCCCCAGAGGCAATAATAAATTTGTTATTTATATTTCCTTATATCATGATAAATGTTTATCATTCATGCTAGAATTGTATTAACCGAAAACTTAGTACGTGTGTGAATACATAGACAAACAGAGTGCCACTAGTATGCCTCTACTTGACTAGCTCGTTAATCAGAGATGGTTAAGTTTCCTAGCCATAGACATAAGTTGTCATTTGATGAACGGGGTCACATCATTAGAGAATGATGTGATTGACAAGACCCATCCGTTAGCTTAGCACTATGATCGTTTAGTTTGTTGCTATTGCTTTCTTCATGACTTATACACGTTCCTATGACTATGAGATTATGCAACTCCCGAATACCAGAGGAACACTTAGTGTGCTATCAAATGTCACAACGTAACTGGGTGATTATAAAGATGCTCTACAGGTGTCTCCGATGGTGTTTGTTGAGTTGGGATAGATCAAGATTAGGATTTGTCACTCCGATTGTCGGAGAGGTATCTCTGGGCCCTCTCGGTAATGCACATCACTATAAGCCTTGCAAGCAATGTGACTAATGAGTTAGTTGCGGGATGATGCATTACGGAACGAGTAAAGAGACTTACCGTTAATGAGATTGAACTAGGTATAGTGATATCAACGATCGAATCTCGAGTAAGTAACATACCGATGACAAAGGGAACAACGTATGTTGTTATGCTGTTTGACCGATAAAGATCTTCTTAGAATATGTGGGAGCCAATATGGGCATCCAGGTTCCGCTATTGGTTATTGACTGGAGATGAGTCTCGGTCATGTCTACATAGTTCTCGAACCTGTAGGGTCCGCACGCTTAGCGTTCGATGACGATCGGTATTATGAGTTTATGTGTTTTGATGTACCGAAGGTAGTTCAGAGTCCCGGATGAGATCACGCACATGACGATGAGTCTCGAAATGGTCGAGACATAAAGATTGATATATTGGACCATGTTGTTCGGACACCGGAAGAGTTCCGGAGATTTTCGGATAAAACCGGAGTGCGGGAGGGTTACCGGAACCCCTCCCCCCCGGGAAGTTATGGGCCTTAGTGGGCCTTAGGGGAGAGAGAGGGCTGCGGCCAGGAGGTAGCGCGCGCCCCCCAAAGGGGAGTCCGAATAGGACAAGGGGAGGGGGCGCGGCCCCTCTTTCCCTCTCCCTCTCCTTCCTTCTCCTCCTAGTTGGACTAGGAAAAGAGGAAACCTACTCCTACTAGGAGTAGGATTCCTTCCCCCTTGGAGCGCCCCTTGTGGCCAGACGGCCTCCTCCTCCCCTCCTTTATATACGGGGGAAGGGGGCACCCCATAGAAACACAAGTTGATCTTTAGCCGTGTGCGGTGCCCCCCTCCACAGTTTTACACCTCGATCATATCGTCGTAGTGCTTAGGCGAAGCCCTGCGCCAGTAACTTCATCATCACTGTCACCATGCCGTCGTGCTGATGAAACTCTCCCTCGACCTCAGCTGGATCAAGAGTTCGTGGGATGTCACCAAGCTGAACGTGTGCAGATCGCGGAGGTGCCGTACGTTCGGTACTTGATCGGTTGGATCGCGAAGACGTTCGACTACATCAACCGCGTTACTAAACACTTCCGCTTTCGGTCTACGAGGGTACGTGGACACACTCTCCCCGCTCGTTGCTATGCTTCTCCTAGATAGATCTTGCGTGATCGTAGATTTTTTTTTGAAATACTACGTTCCCCAACAATAGCCTCAGAGCCAGGTTTATGCGTAGATGTTATATGCACGAGTAGAACACAAAGAGTTGTGGGTGATAATAGTCATACTGCTTACCGGCATGTCATACTTTGATTCGGCGGTATTGTTGGATGAAGCGGCCCAGACCGACATTACATGACCGCATTCATGAGACTGGTTCTACCGCCGTGCTTCGCACACAGGTGGCTAGTGGGTGTCTGTTTCTCCAACTTTAGTTGAATCGAGAGTGACTACGCCCGGTCCTTGTTGAAGGTTAAAACAGCACACTTGATGAAAAATCGTTGTGGTTTCGATGCATAGGTAAGAATGGTTCTTACTAAGCCCGTAGCAACCACGTAAAACTTGCAACAACAAAGTAGAGGACATCTAACTTGTTTTTGCAGGGCATGTTGTGATGTGATTTGGTCAAGACGTGAAGATATATAAATTGTTGTATGAGATGATCATGTTTTGTAACAGTTATCGGCAACTGGCAGGAGCCATATGGTTGTCGCTTTATTGTATGAAATGCAATCGCCGTGTAATTGCTTTACTTTATCACTAAGCGGTAGCGATAGTCGTAGTAGTAATAGTGAAGGAAATATGCCCTAGAGGCAATAATAAAGTTATTATTTATTTCCTTATATCATGATAAATGTTTATTATTCATGCTAGAATTGTATTAACCAGAAACATAATACATGTGTGAATACATAGACAAACAGAGTGTCACTAGTATGCCTCTACTTGACTAGCTCGTTAATCAAAGATGGTTATGTTTCCTAGCCATAGACATAAGTTGTCATTTGATTAACGAGATCACCTCATTAGGAGAATGACGTGATTGACTTGACCCATTCCGTTAGCTTAGCACCCGATCGTTTAGTATGTTGCTATTGCTTTCTTCATGACTTATACATGTTCCTCTGACTATGAGATTATGCAACTCCCGTTTACCGGAGGAACACTTTGTGTGCTACCAAACGTCACAACGTAAATGGGTGATTATAAAGGTGATCTACAGGTGTCTCCAAAGGTACTTGTTGGGTTGGCGTATTTCGAGATTAGGATTTGTCACTCCGATTGTCGGAGAGGTATCTTTGGGCCCACTCGGTAATGCACATCACTATAAGCCTTGCAAGCATTGTGACTAATAAGTTAGTTGCGGGATGATGTGTTATGGAACGAGTAAAGAGACTTTCCGGTAACGAGATTGAACTAGGTATCGAGATACCGACGATCGAATCTCGGGCAAGTAACATACTGATGACAAAGGGAACAACGTATGTTGTTATGCGGTCTGACCGATAAAGATCTTCGTAGAATATGTGGGAGCCAATATGGGCATCCAGGTCCCGCTATTGGTTATTGACCGGAGACGTGTCTCGGTCATGTCTACATAGTTCTCGAACCCGTAGGGTCCGCACGCTTAAAGTTACGATGACAGTTTTATTATGAGTTTATGTATGTTGATGTACCGAAGGAGTTCGGAGTCCCGGATGAGATCGGGGACATGACGAGGAGTCTCGAAATGGTCGAGACGTAAAGATCGATATATTGGACGACTATATTCGGACTTCGGAAAGGTTCCGAGTGATTCGAGTATTTTTTGGAGTACCGGAGAGTTACGGGAATACGTATTGGGCCTTATTGGGCCATACGGGAAAGAAGAAAAAGGGCCTCAAGGGTGGCCGCACCCCTCCCCTTGGTCTGGTCCGAATTGGACTACGGAAGGGGGGCGCCCCCTTCCTTCCTTCTCTTTTTCCCTTCCTCTTTTCCTATTCCATATGAGAGGTGGAATCCTACTAGGACTAGGGAGTCCTAGTAGGACTCCACACTTGGTGCGCCCCCTCCTAGGGCCGGCCTCCTCCTCCCTTGCTCCTTTATATACGGGGGCAGGGGGCACCCCAGAGACACAACAATTGATCCTTGAGATCTTTTAGCCGTGTGCGGTGCCCCCTCCACCAAATTACACATCGATAATATCATTGCGGAGCTTAGGCGAAGCCCTGCGTCGGTAGAACATCATCATCGTCACCACGCCGTCGTGCTGACGAAACTCTCCCTCAACACTCGGCTGGATCGGAGTTCGAGGGACGTCATCGAGCTGAACGTGTGTAGAACTCGGAGGTGCCGTGCGTTCGGTACTTGATCGGTCGGATCGTGAAGACGTACGACTACATCAACCGCGTTGTGATAACGCTTCCGCTGTTGGTCTACGAGGGTACGTGGACAACACTCTCCCCTCTCGTTGCTATGCATCACCATGATCTTGCGTGTGCGTAGGAATTTTTTTGAAATTACTACGTTCCCCAACAAATAGTTGGCGAGACGACAACGATGCTTCGATGGAGATCAAGGTGTCAAGCTGGTGACGATGGTGATCATGACGGTGCTTTGGAGATGGAGATCAAAGGCATAAGATGATGATGGCCATATCATATCACTTATATTGATTGCATGTGATGTTTATCCTTTATGCATCTTATTTGGCTTAGTACGGCGGTAGCATTATAAGATGATCTCTCACTAAATTTCAAGGTATAAGTGTTCTCCCTGAGTATGCACCATTGCGACAGTCGTCGTGCTGAGACACCACGTGATGATCGGGTGTGATAATCTCTACATTCACATACAACGGGTGCAAGCCAGTTTTGCACACGCAGAATACTCGGGTTAAACTTGACAAGCCTAGCATATGCAGATATGGCCTCGGAACACTGAGACCGAAAGGTCGAGCGTGAATCATATAGTAGATATGATCAACATAGTGATGTTCACCATTGAAAACTACTCCATCTCACGTGATGATCGGACATGGTTTAGTTGATATGGATCACGTGATCACTTAGATGATTAGAGGGATGTCTATCTGAGTGGGAGTTCTTAAGTAATATGATTAATTGAACTTTAATTTATCATGAACTTAGTACCTGGTAGTATTTTGCATGTCTCTGTTGTTGTAGATCAATGGCCCGTGCTACTATTCCTTTGAATTTTAATGCGTTCCTAGAGAAAGCTAAGTTGAAAGATGATGGTAGCAACTACACGGACTGGGTCCGTAACTTGAGGATTATCCTCATTGCTGCATAGAAGAATTACGTCCTGGAAGCACCGCTAGGTGCAAGACCCGCTGCAGGAGCAACGCCAGACGTTGTGAACGCCTGGTAGAGCAAAGCTGATGATTACTCGATAGTTCAGTGTGCCATACTTTACGGCCTAGAACCGGGACTTCAACGACGTTTTGAACGTCATGGAGCATATGAGATGTTCTAGGAGTTGAAGTTAATATTTCAAGCAAATGCCCGGCTTGAGAGATATGAAGTCTCCAATAAGTTCTACAGCTGCAAAATGGAGGCGAATAGTTCTGTCAGTGAACATATACTCAAAATGTCTGGGTATCATAATCACTTGACTCAACTGGGAGTTAATCTTCCTGATGATAGTGTCATCGGCAGAGTTCTTCAATCACTGCCACCGAGCTACAAAAGCTTCGTGATGAACTATAATATGCAAGGGATGGATAAGACAATTCCCGAGCTCTTCGCGATGCTAAAGGCTGCGGAGGTAGAAATCAAGAAGGAGCATCAAGTGTTGATGGTCAACAAGACCACTAATTTCAAGAAAAAGGGCAAAGGGAAGAAGGGGAACTTCAAGAAGAATGGCAAGCAAGTTGCTGCTCAAGTGAAGAAGCCCAAGTCTAGACCTAATCCTGATACTGAGTGCTTCTACTGCAAAGGGACTGGTCACTGGAAGCGGAACTGCCCCAAGTATTTGGCGGATAAGAAGGACGGCAAAGTGAAAGGTATATTTGATATACATGTTATTGATGTGTACCTTACTAATGCTCGCAGTAGTGCCTGGGTATTTGATACTGGTTCTGTTGCTCATATTTGCAACTCGAAATAGGGGCTATGTATTAAGCGAAGATTGGCTAAGGACGAGGTGACGATGCGCGTGGGAAATGATTCCAAAGTCGATGTGATTGCCGTCGGCATGCTACCTCTACATCTACCTCCGGGATTAGTTTTAGACCTGAATAATTGTTATTTGGTGCCAGCGTTCAGCATGAACATTATATCTATATCTTGTTTGTTGCGAGACGGTTATTCATTTAAATCATAGAATAATGGTTGTTCTATTTATATGAGTAATATGTTTTATGGTCATGCACCCTTGATGAGTGGTCTATTTTTGTTGAATCTCAATAGTAGTGACACACATATTCATAGTATTGAAGCTAGAAGATATAAGTTTAATAATGATAGTGCAACTTATTTGTGGCACTGCCGTTTAGGTCATATTGGTGTAAGGCGCATGAAGAAACTCCATGCTTATGGGCTTTTGGAATCACTTGATTATGAATCACTTGATGCTTGTGAACCATGCTTCATGGGCAAGATGACTAAGACTCCATTCTCCGGAACAATGGAGAGAGCTACAGACTTGTTGGAAATAATACATACTGATGTAATGCGGTCCGATGAGTGTTGAGGCTCGTGGCGGGAATCGTTATTTTCTTACCTTCACAGATGATTTGAGCAGATATCGATATATCTACTTGATGAAACATAAGTCTGAAACATTTGAAAAGTTCAAAGAATTTCAGATTGAAGTTGAAAATCATCGTAACAAGGAAATAAAGTTTCTATAATCTGATCGTGGAGGAGAATATTTGAGTTATGAGTTTGGTCTTCATTTGAAACAATGCGGAATAGTTTCGCAACTCACGCCACCCGGAACACCACAACGTAATGGTGTGTCCGAACGTCGTAACCGCACTTTATTAGATATGGTGTGATCTATGATGTCTCTTACTGATTTAGCGCTATTGTTTTAGGGTTATACTTTAGAGACAGCTGCATTCACGTTAAATAGGCACCATCTAAATCCGTTGAGATGACACCATATGAACTGTGGTTTGGCAAGAAACCCAAGTTGTCGTTTCTTCAAGTTTGGGGCTGCGATGCTTATGTGAAAAAGCTTCAACCTGATAAGATCGAACCCAAATCGGAGAAATGTGTCTTCATAGGATACCCAAAAGAGACTGTTGGGTACACCTTCTATCACAGATCCGAAGGCAAGATATTCTTTGCTAAGAATGGATCCTTTCTAGAGAAGGAGTTTCTCTCGAAAGAAGTGAGTGGGAGGAAAGTAGAACTTGATGAGTTAATTCTACCTACTCCCTTGTTGGAAAGTAGTTCATCATATAAATCAGTTCCTGTGATTCCTACACCAATTAGTGAGGAAGCTAATGATAATGATCATGAAACTTCTGATCAAGTTACTACCGAACCTCGCAGGTCAACCAGAGTAAGATCCGCACCAGAGTGGTACGGTAATCCTGTCCTGGAAGTCATGTTACTTGACCATGACGAACCTACGAACTATGAGGAAGCGATGATGAGCCCAGATTCCGCAAAATAGCTTGAGGCCATGAAATCTGAGATGGGATCCATGTATGAGAACAAAGTGTGGACTTTGGTTGACTTGCCCGCTGATCGGCAAGCCATAGAGAATAAATGGATCTTCAAGAAGAAGACTGACGCTGACGGTAATGTTACTATCTACAAAGCTCAACTTGTTGCGAAAGTTTTCGACAAGTTCAAGGAGTTGACTATGATGAGACCTTCTCACCCGTAGCGATGCTGAAGTCCGTCCGAATCATGTTAGCAATTGCCGCATTTTATGATTATCAAATTTGGCAAATGGATGTCAAAACTGCATTCCTGAATGGATTTCTGGAAGAAGAGTTGTATATGATGCAACCCGAAGGTTTTATCAATCCAAAGGATGCTAACAAAGTGTGCAAGCTCCAGCGATCCATATATGGACTGGTGCAAGCATCTCAGAGTTGGAATAAACGTTTTGATAGTGTGATCAAAGCATATGGTTTTATACAGACTTTTGGAGAAGCATGTACTTACAAGAAAGTGAGTGGGAGCTCTATAGCATTTCTAATATTATATGTGGATGACATATTGTTGATTGGAAATGATATAGAATTTCTGGATAGCATAAAAGGATACTTGAATAAGAGTTTTTCAATGAAAGACCTCGGTGAAGCTGCTTATATATTGGGCATCAAGATCTATAGAGATAGATCAAGACACTTAATTGGACTTTCACAAAGCACATACCTCGATAAAGTTTTGAAGAAGTTCAAAATGGATCAAGCAAAGAAAGGGATCTTGACTATGTTACATGGTGTGAAGTTGAGTCAGACTCAATGCCTGACAACTGCAGAAGATAGAGAGAAAATGAAAGTCATTCCCTATGCTTCAGCCATAGGTTCTATCATGTATGCAATGCTGTGTACCAGCCCTGATGTGTGCCTTGCTATTAGTTTAGCAGGGAGGTACCAAAGTAATCCAGGAGTGGATCACTGGATAGCGGTCAAGAACATCCTGAAATACCTGAAGAGGACTAAGGATATGTTTCTCGTTTATGGAGGTGACAAAGAGATCGTCGTAAATGGTTACGTTGATGCAAGCTTTGACACTGATCCGGATGACTCTAAGTCACAAACCGGATACGTATTTATATTGAATGGTGGAGCTGTCAGTTGGTACAGTTCTAAGCGAAGCGTCGTGGCGGGATCTACGTGTGAAGCGGAGTACATAGCTGCTTCGGAAGCAGCAAATGAAGGAGTCTGGATGAAGGAGTTCATATCCGATCTAGGTGTCATACCTAGTGCATCGGGTACAATGAAAATCTTTTGTGACAATACTGATGCAATTGCCTTGGCAAAGGAATCCAGATTTCACAAGAGAACCAAGCACATCAAGAGACGCTTCAGTTCCATCCATGATTAAGTCAAGGAGGGAGACATAGAAATTTGCAAGATACATACAGATCTGAATGTTGCAGACCCGTTGACTAAGCCTCTCTTACGAGAAAAACATGATCAGCACTAAGACTCCATGGGTGTTAGAATCATCACTATGTAATCTAGATTATTGACTCTAGTGAAAGTGGGAGACTGAAGGAAATATGCCCTAGAGGCAATAATAAAGTTGTTATTTATATTTCCTTATATCATGACAAATGTTTATTATTCATGCTAGAATTGTATTAACCGGAAACTTAATACATGTGTGAATACATAGACAAATAGAGTGTCACTAGTATGCCTCTACTTGACTAGCTCGTTAATCAAAGATGGTTAAGTTTCCTAGCCATAGACATAAGTTGTCATTTGATGAACGGGATCACATCATTGGAGAATGATGTGATTGACAAGACCCATCCGTTAGCTTAGCACTATGGTCGTTTAGTTTGTTGCTATTGCTTTCTTCATGACTTATACATGTTCCTATGACTATGAGATTATGCAACTCCCGAATACCGAAGGAACACTTAGTGTGCTATCAAACATCACAACGTAACTGGGTGATTATAAAGATGCTCTACAGGTGTCTCCGATGGTGTTTGTTGAGTTGGCATAGATTGAGATTAGGATTTGTCACTCCGATTATCGGAGTGGTATCTCTGGGCCCTCTTGGTAATGCACATCACTATAAGCCTTGCAAGCAATGTGACTAATGAGTTAGTTGCGGGATGATGCATTACGGAACGAGTAAAGAGACTTACCGGTAACGAGATTGAACTAGGTATAGTGATACCGACGATCGAATCTCGGGCAAGTAACATACCGATGACAAAGGGAACAACGTATGTTTTGACCGATAAAGATCTTCACAGAATATGTGGGAGCCAATATGGGCATCCAGGTTCCGCTATTGGTTATTGACCAGAGATGAGTCTCGGTCATGTCTACATAGTTTTCAAACCCGTAGGGTCCGCACGCTTAACGTTCGATGACGATCGGTATTATGAGTTTATGTGTTTTGATGTACCGAAGGTAGTTCGGAGCCCCGGATGAGATCACGGACAGATGAGGAGTCTGAAAATGGTCGAGACATAAATATTGATATATTGGACCATGTTGTTCGGACACCGGAAGAGTTCCGGAGACTTTCGGATAAAACCGGAGTGCTGGTGGGTTACTGGCCTTAGTGGGCCTTAGGGGAGAGAGAGGGCTGCGGCCAGGAGGTAGTGCGCCCCCCCCCCCCCAAGGGGAGTCCGAATAGGACAAGGGGAGGGGGCGCGGCCCCTCTTTCCCTCTCCCTCTCCCTCTCCTTCCTTCTCCTCCTAGTTGGACTAGGAAAAGGGGAAACCTCCTCCTACTAGGAGTAGGATTCCTTCCCCCTTGGCACGCCCCTTGTGGCCGGCCGGCCTCCTCCTCCCCTCCTTTATATACGGGGGAAGGGGGCACCCCATAGAAACACAAGTTGATCTTTAGCCGTGTGCGGTGCCCCCCTCCACAGTTTTACACCTCGGTCATATCGTCGTAGTGCTTAGGCGAAGCTCTGCGCCAGTAACTTCATCATCCTATCAGAGTACATCAACCGCGTTGTCAAACGCTTCCGCTTTTGGTCTACGAGGGTACGTGGACACACTCTCCCCGCTCGTTGCTATGCTTCTCCTAGATAGATCTTCCGTGATTGTAGGATTTTTTTTTTGAAATACTATGTTCCCCAACACACAACTCTTTGTGTTCTACTCGTGCATATCATCTACGCATAGACCTGGCTCGAATGCCACTGTTGGAAAACATAGCATGCAATTTCAAAAATTTCATGCGCTCACGCAAGATCTATCTAGGAGATGCATAGCAAGGAGAGGGGGAGAGTGTGTCCATGTACCCTCCTAGACCAAAAGTGGAAGCGTTTGACAACACGGTTGATGTAGTCGAACTTCTTCTCGTTCCGACCGATCAAGCTCCGAATGTACGGCACCTCCGAGTTTTGCACGCGTTCAGCTCGATGACGTCCCTCGAACTCTTGATCCAGCAAAGTGTCATGGGAGAGTTCTGTCAGTGCGACGGCGTGGTGACGGTGATGGTGAAGTGATCCGCGCAGGGCTTCGCCTAAGCACTACGTGAATATGACCGGAGGCATAAACTGTGGAGGGGCACGCCGCACACGGCTAACAAACGTTGGTGTGTGTTCTAGGCGCCCCCTCCCCACGTATATAAAGGAGGGAGGGGGAGAGAGGCAGCCTAGGGCGCGCCCACGTAGGATGAATCCTACTTGGGCCCCTAGTCCAATTCGGCCTCCCCCCTTTCCTTTTACCGGAGGGGGAAAAGAGGGAAGAGGGAAGGAGGAAGGAAAAGGGGGGGCCGAACCCCACCTCCTTCTCCTATTTGGCCTCCTACCATAAGGAGGGGCGCCACCCCTTGTGGGCTGGTGTGCTCCCCTCCTATGCCCCTTATGGCCCATATCTTCCCCCGGGGGGTTCCGTAACCCCGCCGGTACTCTGATATGTATCTGTACATCCCGGAACACTTCTGATGTTCGAATACTATCATCCTATATATCAATATTTACCTCTCGACCATTTCGAGACTCCTCGTCATGTCCGTGATCTCATCTGGGACTCCAAACAACATGCGGTCACCAAATCACATAACTCATATAATACAAATGGTCATCGAACGTTAAGCGTGCGGACCCTACGGGTTCGAGAACTATGTAGACATGACCGAGACACCTCTCCGGTCAATAACCAATAGCGGAACCTAGATGCCCATATTGGCTCCCACACATTCTACGAAGATCTTTATCGGTCGAACCGTTATGACAACATACGTTATTCCCTTTGTCATCGGTATGTTACTTGCCCGAGATTCAATCGTTGGTATCTTCACACCTAGTTCAATCTCATTACCGGCAAGTCTCTTTACTCGTTCTGTAATACATCATCTCGTAACTAACTCATTAGTCACATTGCTTGCAAGGCTTATTATGATGTGCATTATCGAGAGGGCCCAGAGATACCTCTTCGACACTCGGAGTGACAAATCCTAATCTCGATCTATGCCAACCCAACAAACACCTTCGAAAATACCTGTAGAGCATCTTTATAATCACCCAGTTACATTGTGATATTTGATAGCACACAAGGTATTCCTCCGGTATCCGGGAGTTGCATAATCTCATAGTCAAAGGAATATGTATAAGTCATGAAGAAAGCAATAGCAATAAAACTTAACAATCATTATGCTAAGCTAACAGATGGGTCTTGTCCATCACATCATTCTCCTAATGATGTGATCATGTTCATCAAATGACAACACATGTCTATGGTTAGGAAACTTAACCATCTTTGATTAACGAGCTAGTCTAGTAGAGACTTACTAGGGACACTGTGTTTTGTCTATGTATCCACACATGTATCAAGTTTCCGGTTAATACAATTCTAGCATGAATAATAAACATTTATCATGATATAAGGAAATATAAAATAACAACTTTATTATTGCCTCTAGGGCATATTTCCTTCACTCACAGGGGTAGGGTGTGCGTGTGTGCGTTCATAGGGGTGAGTGTATGCGCGTATATATGAGCGCTTGTGTATGTACCGTGTTAAAAAAACAAATCAGAGGGGTGAAAGGGAAGGAGCCGAGGTCCCTTGCTCTGCCGACGGCCGGACCGCCGGTCCTCTTTCTTTTCAGCTACCATTGCGGCGGCGGGAGAGTGGAGGGACCTCCGATCTGTGCCCGAGGCATGTAGATAGTAGGTTAGGGATCCCGGCGGCGCTGCTAGGAGGATGGCGACGGTGCTGTGGAATAAGGTGGCGGGAGTTCCTTCCCCTTCTCGGTTTGGCCATGTATGGCTGAGCCGGCGAGCTTCCGTCTTTCTGAGCTTCCGGATCCATTGATCTGGTGGGCTCTGGTTCTCCATGGAGGTCCTCGCGGCGAGGCATTGGCTAGCGGTGTGGAGTTTTGGTCCCTCAATTCCGTCTTCGTCGCAGCAAGGTGGTTCCTGGCTTCGCTGTGGCGATGCTGGGGGGTGGTGTGGCGTGCTGCTAATGGTTGCCGCCGGTGGTTTTTGGCGCATGTATAGGAGATTACTGTGGATTTCAGAGTTATGCTTTCGTCGGCGTGGTCACCGATGGTCGTCCTTCCTCTATTCCTGTCTTGCTGGTCCTTTGGGGCCGAGGTTGAGGACTACCCATCCACGTTCATTTTGGCTGCAGATAACCAAGGTCACGCCGGCTCTGGAGGGAGCGACGACAGCAGTAGCGGCGGCGCTCCGGCAGCCCTCGGTGATTGGAGGGGTGGGCTGGTTCCCCGGGGACAATGTATAATTTCTTTGTTTGGTGGGGTGCTTTGTACCACTGTTCGGATTAAATATAACTTTGCGGGCCTTTCCATAAAAAAATAAATTAGAGGGTCGAACCAACCTGTGTTTGGATGGTTCGAAAGACAGTGGTCCCCATCCTATCAGAGTTCAAGTCCTAGACTTGACATTTTGATGCTCACATTATTTCTGGATTTATTTCAGGCTTTCGGCGATGTTCATCTAGTGGGAGGAGATGTTCCCGTCGACTGCAAAGCACCTATGGTGACTTCGTAAAATCTCAAGATGTTATGCCGGCTTGGTCTCTCGGAGGTGCTCATAGGGGTAGGATGTGTGTGCATGTGTTCATAGGGTGTGTATGTGAGTGACTTCGATTGTACCGTGTCTAAATCAGAGGGAGGGAAACTAACCCCATGCCGCCTCGCCCTGGCAACTCAGGGGCGGCCAAACAAACCAAGCACCGCCTCCCCTATACATCCCTCCACCACACTACCGCTGGAGGACACCGACGGCAAAGGCCGCGCGACTAACTCTGGTGGTGGGGTCATTCTCCGCGACACTCCGGTGGCCTCTTCTGCTCTACATGTTTCCCCTCCCCCTCCCTGCGCCATCCTCATTGGTGTCCATGGAGCTCGCCCTCCAACGATGGGGTGATGGCGGCCTTTTATTGTGGATACGTGGCTAGTGCGGTCGCAAGCCATTCCCAACGAGATGATGCCATCCGACTCTATCTACTCAGGCAGCGTTGCTGCTAATGCCAACGACGGGATGGTGTCCCGAGGCCGTGGTTGATGTGGGTACGCGGGCTGTAGCACTTTCGTTCTTTGTCACTAATCAGATCTGCCTCTCTTGCTCCAAATCCGACCATGTCGACCTCTAGGCCAATGAGCGTTGACAGGGCTCTCTCCGGTGAGGTGATAGTATGCGATGGCGTGCTTCATCATTGGTGTTAGTCCGTGTTGCCACTCCGGGCTGTGGCGGTATCCTCGATGTGGATTATAGCTGCCATCAAAAGGTCTTCATGAGGGTTACTCCCTGCAGATCTGGTGGGTGCCTTAGCCAAATGCAATCTATTGACGACGGCTTGATGCAAAGGCTTTGGTTGTGCAACAATGGTGGACTGTTCTTTAGCCCATCACATGTTGCTGCTAGGCACGGAAAAGTGGAGGAGACAACACATGATTGACTTTTATTTAGTGGTGCTACTTGAGTACCCAGTCTCGAGCTCGAGGGGTGAAAACCTTGGTCAAACGCAAGTTGGTTATACCTGGCGATGGCGATATTTTTGCATCATTACCTTGTTGAAGGCAATTCTCGGATTTGCTCAGACTAGTTCTTCAGTGTGAAACCTAGAATCTGGCGTCTGTTGGTTGGATCCAGTGACAGAGATATTTGAACATCGATCCTCCCTGAAGGCATTGTTGTTGAAGAATCTTATTGTCCTTGTGGTGTCAAAAGATGGTCGATGCGGATATGGTCCTTTTGCAGTTTGTCGATAGCATATTTGATCACTTCGGTTTTTTCTTTTTCTTCCTGACTTAGGCATAACTTTGGTTTTATATGACTCGCTATTTGTCGAGATTTTTTTGTTTGTGTGTGCTCATTGTGTTTGTATCCACTTGACGCTTCATTTTGAGTCAATAAATCAACCCTATGCTAAAAAAATCGGAGGGGAGTCCGGACGTTAGCCATATCAAACTCCGACGGCTTGGATCCATCCAAAACTCTGCTCGACGTATGTGATTTTTCACAATCCGCTCCACTCTTTTTGCGCCTGGGCCTGTCCTCTTTGCCTCGAACATCGTCGCCACACAGGAGGTCCTCTTGCGAAAGAAACTCCGGTGTGGGTTGTACAATGATACATCCCCCGAGCAAGATTTGAGTGGTCGTTGGATACAGCTCCTATAGGGGCCAGGCGATACAACAAACGATGCAGCCCCCGAACCCATCTCATAGATGGATCTCTCTGACTCCCCTCAAGCCTTAGCACGATGCGGTCAATACAAGATGCTTTCTAGTACCATGGAGCATGGATAGAAAGTTTGATTTGATTAGGGCACTAAGGTGTATTTATAATGCCATCACATCAATTCTTTGTATGACAAGCCAAAGGGTAGTAAAAAGATTTTATTTCTTTGTTTGATAATTTGTTCGTAAAACAAATCTAATGTGCTGAATGTAAAAAGACAAGAGAAAAATTGGCCCTGCGTTGCGATGCTGTCCAAGTGGCTTCTCATGCTCTGGTTTCTGCCGTCGGCCTCCTAGCCTCGTGCCCCTCCTTCATGCCGGTTGGAGCATGAGAGGTCTGTTGGTGGCTCCCGAGCCACTGTAGCTGGGTTGCCGTTCTTCAGCTTCTTGAAGTGCTCGGAGGAGACCTCTGTACATTCGTGTTCATCTTTTGGGAGGTCGGCCTCTGCCTGCTCCAAGTGGGCGACCTTCGCTGCATGTGCGTTCTTGGTGTCGCTGGAAACGGTGATGACCCCGTTTGGACCGGGCATTTTGAGCCTCATGTAGGCATAGCATGGTATAGCCATGAATTAGACAAATGGTGGCCTTCCGAGGAGGGCGTGATACCCGCTTGAATGGGACCACCTCGAAACATAGCCTTTTGGCCCGAAAGTTGTTCTCCATGCCGAAGATGACCTCTAGTGTGATTTGGCCAGGTGGTTTGGCCTTCTTCCCTGGGACGATGCCGTGGAAGGGTGTTGGTGAAGGCTGTAGGCCTGTTATGGGGAGGTCCATTTTCTACAATGTTGCAGCATACGTGATGTTGAGGCCGGATCCGCCATCCATGAGTACTTTGGACAACTGGCAGCCCACGATGATCGGGTCAACGACGAGCGTGTTCCTCCCTGGGTTCAGTATATAGTCCAGGTGGCCGTCCAGCCCGGAGGAGATCATATGATTCGACCCATCCAGTAGCTGGGGTACTCCGGGAGCGAGAGCGTAGACCTCCCGTAACGTTTGCTTCTGGGCCCTTTTGGACTCCGAGCCTCAAAAAATCATGTTCACGATGTGCATGTCGGTTCTTTCCTTTGGCCTCCTCTTGGAATCCTTTTGGGGGTCACGTGTGTGTTGCGACTTCCTTGGTGTCCGAGCGTTCTCTGTCCCTTGCGTTATTCTCTTGGGTGAGTTACTCGTTGAGGTGTCACTCGCGTGTTGAGTGTAGTGCTTTGTAGGCTCCATGGATGTGATATCTGCAGGGCCCGCTCATGATCGTCTCATATGTGCAGGACGCGTGGCTTGGCATGCATTCATGCTTGGTTCTTTTGCTGCCTAGCTGGTCGGCCTCCTGTCCGGTTGCTGCCGCCAGTGGCCGCTCCTTCCATTTTGTGTACATGGTTGTGGCCGCGCGTGGTGCGGCCTCCTTTGCCATGCGCACTGGCCGGTCCATCTGGTGGCTTGTGATGGTGACCAACGTGAGTGCTTTCCTCACCTGTGGAAAAGATGTTTGCGATCTTCATGAGGGCCGCGATGTTGAACGGTTGTCCTTGCGCCCTCTTCCTTCTGATCTTGTGCCTCAGCATGGGGTCGAGCGCTCCGCTGACGAATGCTTCGATGGTTGTTCCATTGGAAATGTTTGGTATTCTATTTTTCGTCTTGAACCAATGGACGATGAAGTCCCGTAGTGGGTCATGTTCTCCTTGTGTTATATTGTAGAGGTCTACCAGGCTTCCTGGCCAGTTGTGCGTCCCTTCAAGGTTGTTGAGGAACTCGTGCTCAAAATCTCCCCAATTGTGGATGGAGTTCGAAGGGAGCCCGTTCAGTCATGAATGCCCCGATCCTGATAGGCATAGAAGAACATGGTGAAGGGCATTGCCGATGTCACCATGTGCCAGTTCGACAGACATCAGGTAGTCGCTGAGCCAGAGGTCAGGTTTTGTATCGCCCGAGGATTTTTCTACTCCGCGCACAATGAATGGCAGAGGGAATCGATGTGTGATGACCTCATAGCCGAAGCATGCGAGCGCGATGTCGGACGTCAGCCAAGGTATTGGGGCTTCATATTCTGGACCGTAGCACTCCATGGCCTGGGCTCGTAGATGACCGTGAAGGTCTGGTCGAAAACCAAGGCGGTCATGAACGGACCCTCCTTGGTGCCCTGTCTTCGCGGCTTGTATTGTGTGGAAGAGGTCATCGGTGCCTAACGCCGCATCATGCTCCTCCGGTCTGCCTGTGTTCTAGCCTACCGGAGTTGCCTCCTCATGGGATGATCATAGGATGCCATGTGCATACTTTATTTGTTTTCCTTGGAGCTCGGTCGTCCTGTGCACGGCTTTGATGAGGTCGTCCAGGATCCCGGGGTGTGTAGGCGTAGCTCTGAGCTTGTTGACCAACTTAACTGCTTCTTGTATACTTTGGGGGAGCTCTGTTGGCTCCGGTGTGTGTGAGTCCGGCTGCCAGTGCGGCCTCTGGTCGCTGGATGGATCCCTGACGATGTTCGCAGGCTGGGTGGTTGGCAGTGGATAGGACACTTTGGGTACCCACCAGCTTTTCCCTTGATCGTGAGATGTTATCCTGGAGCTCCACCATCCTGTGAAGCATGTGAGTAAGGTCGCCAGGAGTTTAGGATCTCCTAGTGTGTCTTGCAGCCGATCAACCAACGCCGCCACTGCTTGGAGGCCTGGGCTGTAATTGGAGGTGGCGGTGGGGTGACCTCCTTGACCGGCTCATCGAAACCGATTCCCCATTCTCGGCCTCAGCTGGCAAGGTCATTGAGGAGGTTGCATGGTTGGCGTTGTGGGTGTCGCAGGCGTTCGCGCGTCATCATCTCATTCCACTAGGCCTCGCAGGCCGAGGCCTCAAGTGCTTGTTGCTGGAGTGCGAGCTGCGCATTTAGTTGGGACACCCGTATGTCCTCCAGCATCCTTGACACTAGGTCAGTGCCGGCTGGGTGTCGTGAGGTAGTTCAAAGCGTATCCTGTCACCGGTGGCAATGTAGTCATCGCTCTTTGGCTTTGGCGAGGCCCGTCGGTGAGCTTAAAGGGATGCCTGTACTTATTTGTGGTTGAGGTGTCAGCACCGGGTTGGTTTGGGGTTATGCCGTGGCGGCTAACGGCCCTGACGCCGGAGGTCCGAAGGTAGCAGCCTCCATCGCCTCCGTTGTGCGTAGTGCGTTCATGGTCGGCTCCGTCATAATGATCGGGTGGAGAAAAATAGCCTGGGAGGGAGGGATTGGACTTAGAGGTCTCCTGATCAGTGGAGACATCGGTCCCCGAGCCTGTGGAGGACCCCGTCTCTCTCCAGAGGTCAGAGTATGTGACCTCGCGGAATGGCGGGAGGCCGGTGTTTTGATCCTCGTTGGCGAGGCAAATTTGCGTCGCTCTCCTCGTCGTCTGTGCGACACCGATTGTGTTGGTGTCCTCGTGGGTATCTGGGTCGGTGATGAGGCAGTCATCTGATGACTGGTTAAGACGACAACTGTCGCAGACCATTACGACCAGCTGGGTAGCTGGTGTGGTTTTTGTTTCGTAGACGGGGAGGAAACCAATCACGGGTCCCGCTGGCTCGGCGGTGCTGTTGGGTAACGTAGTAATTTCAAAAAAATTCCTACGCACACGCAAGATCATGGTGATGCATAGCAACGAGAGGGGAGAGTGTTGTCCACGTGCCCTCATAGACCGACAGCGGAAGCGTTATCACAGCGCGGTTGATGTAGTCGTACGTCTTCACGATCCGACCGATCAAGTACCGAACGTACGGCACCTCCGAGTTCTACACACGTTCAGCTCAATGACGTCCCTCGAACTCCGATCCAGCCGAGTGTTGAGGGAGAGTTTCGTCAGCACGACGGCGTGGTGACGATGATGATGTTCCACCGACGCAGGGCTTCGCCTAAGCTCCGCAACGGTATTATCGAGGTGTAATATGATGGAGGGGGCACCGCACACGGCTAAGAGATCTCAAGGATCAATAGTTGTGTCTCTGGGGTGCCCCCCTGCCCCCGTATATAAAGGAGCAAGGGGGAGGCAGCCGGCCAAGGGGAGAGGCGCGCCATAGGGGGGAGTCCTACTCCCACCGGGAGTAGGACTCCTCCTTTCCTTCAGAGAGTAGGAGAAGGGAAGGCGGAAGGAGAAAGAAGGAAGGGTGCGCCCCCCTTCCCTAGTCCAATTCGGACCAGACCATGGGGAGGAGTGCGGCCACCTTTTGAGGCCTTTCTCTCCTTTCCCGTATGGCCCATTAAGGCCCAATATGAATTCCCGTAACTCTTCGGTACTCCGAAAAATACCCGAATCACTCGGAACCTTTCCGAAGTCCGAATATAGTCGTCCAATATATCGATTTTTACGTCTCGACCATTTCGAGACTCCTCGTCATATCCCCGATCTCATCCGGGACTCCGAACTCCTTCGGTACATCAAAACTCAATAAAACTGTCATCGTAACGTTAAGCGTGCGGACCCTACGGGTTCGAGAACTATGTAGACATGACCGAGACACGTCTCCGGTCAATAACCAATAGCGGGACCTGGATGCCCATATTGGCTCCCACATATTCTACGAAGATCTTTATCGGTCAGACCGCATAACAACATACGTTGTTCCCTTTGTCACCGGTATGTTACTTGCCCGAGATATGATCGTCGGTATCTCGATACCTAGTTCAATCTCGTTACCGGCAAGTCTCTTTACTCGTTCCGTAACACCTCATCCCGCAACTAACTCATTAGTCACAATGCTTGCAAGGCTTATAGTGATGTGCATTACCGAGTGGGCCCAGAGATACCTCTCCGACAATTGGAGTGACAAATCCTAATCTCGAAATACGCCAACCCAACAAGTACCTTTGGAGACACCTGTAGAGCATCTTTATAATCACCCATTTACGTTGTGACGTTTGGTAGCACACAAAGTGTTCCTCTGGTAAACGGGAGTTGCATAATCTCATAGTCATAGGAACATGTATAAGTCATGAAGAAAGCAATAGCAACATACTAAACGATCGAGTGCTAAGCTAACGGAATGGGTCAAGTCAATCACGTCATTCTCCTAATGAGGTGATCTCGTTAATCAAATGACAACTTATGTCTATGGCTAGGAAACATAACCATCTTTGATTAACGAGCTAGTCAAGTAGAGGCATACTAGTGACACTCTGTTTGTCTATATATTCACACATGTATTATGTTTCCGGTTAATACAATTCTAGCATGAATAATAAACATTTATCATGATACAAGGAAATAAATAATACTTTATTATTGCCTCTAGGGCATATTTCCTTCAGTCTCCCACTTGCACTAGAGTCAATAATCTAGATTACACAGTAATGATTCTTACACCCATGGAGCCTTGGTGCTGATCATGTTTTGCTCGTGGAAGAGGCTTAGTCAACGGGTCTGCAACATTCAGATCCATATGTATCTTGCAAATTTCTATGTCTCCCACCTGGACTAAATCCCGGATGGAATTGAAGCATCTTTCGATGTGCTTGGTTCTCTTGTGAAATCTGGATTCCTTTGCCAAGGCAATTGCACCAGTATTGTCACAAAAGATTTTCATAGGACCCGATGCACTAGGTATGACACCTAGATCGGATATGAACTCCTTCATCCAGACTCCTTCATTTGCTGCTTCCGAAGCAGCTATGTACCCCGCTTCACATGTAGATCCCGCCACGACGCTTTGTTTAGAACTGCACCAACTGACAGCTCCACCGTTCAATGTAAATACGTATCCGGTTTGCGATTTAGAATCGTCCGGATCAGTGTCAAAGCTTGCATCAACGTAACCATTTACGATGAGCTCTTTGTCACCTCCATATACGAGAAACATATCCTTAGTCCTTTTCAGGTATTTCAGGATGTTCTTGACCGCTGTCCAGTGATCCACTCCTGTATTACTTTGGTACCTTCCTGCTAGACTTATAGCAAGGCATACATCAGGTCTGGTACACAGCATTGCATACATGATAGAGCCTATGGCTGAAGCATAGGGGACATCTTTCATCTTCTCTCTATCTTCTGCAGTGGTCGGGCATTGAGTCTTACTCAATTTCACACCTTGCAACACAGGCAAGAATCCTTTCTTTGCTTGATCCATTTTGAACTTCTTCAAAACTTTGTCAAGGTATGTGCTTTGTGAAAGTCCAATTAAGCGTCTTGATCTATCTCTATAGATCTTGATGCCCAATATATACGCAGCTTCACCGAGGTCTTTCATTGAAAAACTCTTATTCAGGTATCCCTTTATGCTATCCAGAAATTCTATATCATTTCCAATCAGTAATATGTCATCCACATATAATATCAGAAATGCTACAGAGCTCCCACTCACTTTCTTGTAAATACAGGCTTCTCCAAAAGTCTGTATAAAACCAAATGCTTTGATCACACTATCAAAGCGTTTATTCCAACTCCGAGAGGCTTGCACCAGTCCATAAATGGATCGCTGGAGCTTGCACACTTTGTTAGCTCCCTTTGGATCGACAAAACCTTCTGGTTGCATCATATACAACTCTTCTTCCAGAAATCCATTCAGGAATGCAGTTTTGACATCCATTTGCCAAATTCCATAATCATAAAATGCGGCAATTGCTAACATGATTCGGACAGACTTAAGCATCGCTACGGGTGAGAAGGTCTCATCGTAGTCAATCCCTTGAACTTGTCGAAAACGTTTCGCAACAAGTCGAGCTTTATAGACAGTAACATTACCATCAGCGTCAGTCTTCTTCCTGAAGATCCATTTATTTTCAATGGCTTGCCGATCATTGGGCAAGTCAACTAAAGTCCATACTTTGTTCTCATACATGGATCCCATCTCAGATTTCATGGCCTCAAGCCATTTTGCGGAATCTGGGCTCACCATCGCTTCTTCATAGTTCGTAGGTTCGTCATGGTCTAGTAACATAACTTCCAGAACAGGATTACCGTACCACTCTGGTGCGGATCTTACTCTGGTTGATCTACGAGGTTCAGTAATAACTTGATCTGAAGTTTCATGATCATCATCATTAACTTCCTCACTAATTGGTGTAGGTGTCTTAGAAACTGGTTTCTGTGATGAACTACTTTCCAATAAGGGAGCAGGGATAGTTACCTCATCAAGTTCTACTTTCCTCCCACTCACTTCTTTCGAGAGAAACTCCTTCTCTAGAAAATTTCCGAATTTAGCAACAAAAGTTTTGCCTTCGGATCTGTGATAGAAGGTATACCCAACAGTCTCCTTTGGGTATCCTATGAAGACACATTTCTCCGATTTGGGTTCGAGCTTATCAGGTTGAAGTCTCTTCACATAAGCATCGCAGCCCCAAACTTTAAGAAACGACAACTTTGGTTTCTTGCCAAACCACAGTTCATAAGGCGTCGTCTCAACGGATTTTGATGGTGCCCTATTTAACGTGAATGCAGCCGTCTCTAAAGCATAACCCCAAAACGATAGCGGTAAATCAGTAAGAGACATCATAGATCGCACCATATCTAGTAAAGTGCGATTACGACGTTCGGACACACCATTACGCTGTGGTGTTCCGGGTGGCATGAGTTGCGAAACTATTCCGCATTGTTTCAAATGTAGACCAAACTCGTAACTCAAATATTCTCCTCCACGATCTGATCGTAGAAACTTTATTTTCTTGTTACGATGATTTTCAACTTCACTCTGAAATTCTTTGAACTTTTCAAATGTTTCAGACTTATGTTTCATTAAGTAGATATACCCATATCTGCTTAAATCATCTGTGAAGGTGGGAAAATAACGATATCCGCCACGAGCCTCAACATTCATCGGACCACATACATCTGTATGTATGATTTCCAACAAATCTGTTGCTCTCTCCATAGTTCTGGAGAACGGTGTTTTAGTCATCTTGCCCATGAGGCACGGTTCGCAAGTACCAAGTGATTCATAATCAAGTGGTTCCAAAAGTCCATCAGTATGGAGTTTCTTCATGCGCTTTACACCGATATGACCTAAACGGCAGTGCCACAAATAAGTTGCACTATCATTATCAACTCTGCATCTTTTGGTTTCAATATTATGAATATGTGTGTCACTACTATCGAGATTCAACAAAAATAGACCACTCTTCAAGGGTGCATGACCATAAAAGATATTACTCATATAAATAGAACAACCATTATTCTCTGATTTAAATGAATAACCGTCTCGCATCAAACAAGATCCAGATATAATGTTCATGCTCAACGCTGGCACCAAATAACAATTATTTAGGTCTAAAACTAATCCCGAAGGTAGATGTAGAGGTAGCGTGCCGACCGCGATCACATCGACTTTGGAACCATTTCCCACGCGCATCGTCACCTCGTCCTTAGCCAATCTTCGCTTAATCCGTAGCCCCTATTTCGAGTTGCAAATATTAGCAACAGAACCAGTATCAAATACCCAGGTGCTACTGCGAGCATTAGTAAGGTACACATCAATAACATGTATATCACATATACCTTTGTTCACCTTGCCATCCTTCTTATCCGCCAAATACTTTGGGCAGTTCCGCTTCCAGTGACCAGTTTGCTTGCAGTAGAAGCACTCAGTTTCAGGCTTAGGTCCAGACTTGGGTTTCTTCTCCTGAGCAGCAACTTGTTTGCTGTTCTTCTTGAAGTTCCCTTTCTTCTTCCCTTTACCCTTTTTCTTGAAACTGGTGGTCTTATTGACCATCAACACTTGATGCTCCTTTTTTATTTCTACCTCCGCAGCCTTTAGCATTGCGAAGAGCTCGGGAATTGTCTTACTCATCCCTTGCATATTATAGTTCATCACGAAGCTCTTGTAGCTTGGTGGCAGTGATTGAAGAATTCTGTCAATAACGCTATCATCCGGAAGATTAACTCCCAGTTGAATTAAGTGATTGTTATACCCAGACATTTTGAGTATATGCTCACTGACAGAACTATTCTCTTCCATCTTGCAGCTGAAGAACTTATTGGAGACTTCATATCTCTCAATTCGGGCATTTGCTTGAAATATTAACTTCAACTCCTGGAACATCTCATATGCTCCATGACGTTCAAAACGTCGTTGAAGACCCGGTTCTAAGCCGTAAAGCATGGCACACTGAACTATCGAGTAGTCATCAGCTTTGCTCTGCCAGACGTTCATAACATCTGGTGTTGCTCCTGCAGCAGGCCTGGCACCCAGCGGAGCTTCCAGGACGTAATTCTTCTGTGCAGCAATGAGGATAATCCTCAAGTTACGGACCCAGTCCGTGTAATTGCTACCATCATCTTTCAACTTTGCTTTCTCAAGAAACGCATTAAAATTCAACGGAACAACAGCACGGGCCATCTATCTACAATTAACATAGACAAGCAAAATACTATCAGGTACTAAGTTCATGATAAATTCAAGTTCAATTAATCATTTTACTTAAGAACTCCCACTTAGATAGACATCCCTCTAATCCTCTAAGTGATCACGTGATCCATATCAACTAAACCATGTCCGATCATCACGTGAGATGGAGTAGTTTCAATGGTGAACATCACTATGTTGATCATATCTACTATATGATTCACGCTCGACCTTTCGGTCTCCGTGTTCCGAGGCCATATCTGTTATATGCTAGGCTCGTCAAGTTTAACCTGAGTATTCCGCGTGTGCAACTGTTTTGCACCCGTTGTATTTGAATGTAGAGCCTATCACACCCGATCATCACGTGGTGTCTCAGCACGAAGAACTTTCGCAACGGTGCATACTCAGGGAGAACACTTATACTTTGATAATTTAGTGAAGGATCATCTTATAATGCTACCGTCAAACAAAGCAAGATAAGATGCATAAAGGATTAACATCACATGCAATCAATATAAGTGATATGATATGGCCATCATCATCTTGTGCTTGTGATCTCCATCTCCGAAGCACCGTGCTTGTGATCTCCATCTCCGAAGCACCGTCATGATCACCGTCGTCACCGGCGCGACACCTTGATCTCCATCGTAGCATCGTTGTCGTCTTGCCAACTTATTGCTTTTACGACTATCGCTACCGCTTAGTGATAAAGTAAAACTATTACATGGCGATTGCATCTCATACAATAAAGCGACAACCATATGGCTCCTGCCAGTTGCCGATAACTCGGTTACAAAACATGATCATCTCATACAACACATTATATCACATCATGTCTTGACCATATCACATCACAACATGCCCTGCAAAAACAAGTTAGACGTCCTCTACTTTGTTGTTGCATATTTTACGTGGCTGCTACAGGCTTAGCAAGAACCGTTCTTACCTACGCATCAAAACCACAACGATAGTTTGTCAAGTTGGTGTTGTTTTAACCTTCGCAAGGACCGGGCGTAGCCACACTCGGTTCAACTAAAGTGAGAGAGACAGACACCCGCCGGTCACCTTTAAGCAACGAGTGCTCGCAACGGTGAAACCAGTCTCGCGTAAGCGTACGCGTAATGTCGGTCCGGGCCGCTTCATCTCACAATACCGCTGAACCAAAGTATGACATGCTGGTAAGCAGTATGACTTATATCGCCCACAACTCACTTGTGTTCTACTCGTGCATAGCATCAACACATAAAACCAGGCTCGGATGGCACTGTTGGGTAACGTAGTAATTTCAAAAAAATTCCTACGCACACGCAAGATCATGGTGATGCATAGCAACGAGAGGGAAGAGTGTTGTCCACGTACCCTCGTAGACCGACAGCGGAAGCGTTATCACAACGCGGTTGATGTAGTCGTACGTCTTCACGATCCGACCGATCAAGTACCGAACGTACGACACCTCCGAGTTCTACACACGTTCAGCTCGATGACGTCCCTCGAACTCCGATCCAGCCGAGTGTTGAGGGAGAGTTTCGTCAGCACGACGGCGTGGTGACGATGATGATGTTCCACCGACGCAGGGCTTCGCCTAAGCTCCGCAACGGTATTATCGAGGTGTAATATGGTGGAGGGGGGCACCGCACACGGCTAAGAGATCTCAAGGATCAATAGTTGTGTCTCTGGGGTGTCCCCCTGCCCCCGTATATAAAGGAGCAAGGGGGAGGCAGCCGGCCAAGGGGAGAGGCGCGCCATAGGGGGGAGTCCTACTCCCATCGGGAGTAGGACTCCTCCTTTCCTTCTGAGAGTAGGAGAAGGGAAGGGGGAAGGAGAAAGAAGGAAGAGTGCGCCCCCCTTCCCTAGTCCAATTCGGACCAGACCATGGGGAGGGGTGCGGCCACCTTTTGAGGCCTTTCTTTCCTTTCCCGTATGGCCCATTAAGGCCCAATACGAATTCCCGTAACTCTCCGGTACTCCGAAAAATACCCGAATCACTCGGAACCTTTCCGAAGTCCGAAAGTCGTCCAATATATCGATTTTTACGTCTCGACCATTTCGAGACTCCTCGTCATATCCCCGATCTCATTCGGGACTCCGAACTCCTTCGGTACATCAAAACTCAATAAAACTGTCATCGTAACGTTAAGCGTGCGGACCCTACGGGTTCGAGAACTATGTAGACATGACCGAGACACGTCTCCGGTCAATAACCAATAGCGGGACCTGGATGCCCATATTGGCTCCCACATATTCTACGAAGATCTTTATCGGTCAGACCGCATAACAACATACGTTGTTCCCTTTGTCACCGGTATGTTACTTGCCCGAGATTTGATCGTCGGTATCTCGATACCTAGTTCAATCTCGTTACCGGCAAGTCTCTTTACTCGTTCCGTAACACCTCATCCCGCAACTAACTCATTAGTCACAATGCTTGCAAGGCTTATAGTGATGTGCATTACCGAGTGGGCCCAGAGATACCTTTCCGACAATTGGAGTGACAAATCCTAATCTCGAAATACGCCAACCCAACAAGTACCTTTGGAGACACCTGTAGAGCACCTTTATAATCACCCATTTACGTTGTGACGTTTGGTAGCACACAAAGTGTTCCTCCGGTAAACGGGAGTTGCATAATCTCATAGTCATAGGAACATGTATAAGTCATGAAGAAAGCAATAGCAACATACTAAACGATCGAGTGCTAAGCTAACGGAATGGGTCAAGTCAATCACGTCATTCTCCTAATGAGGTGATCTCGTTAATCAAATGACAACTTATGTCTATGGCTAGGAAACATAACCATCTTTGATTAACGAGCTAGTCAAGTAGAGGCATACTAGTGACACTCTGTTTGTCTATATATTCACACATGTATTATGTTTCCGGTTAATACAATTCTAGCATGAATAAGAAACATTTATCATGATACAAGGAAATAAATAATACTTTATTATTGCCTATAGGGCATATTTCCTTCAGGTGCCGCATACTGGCCAGGTCGCAAGCGGGTGCCGCGGGGCTCCTTAGGAGGCCCCTGGGTGATGAGGCTGGTCGGTGGGTGGACGTCGACCCGGCCCACCCTGTCGGCGGTAAACGTCGGGGAGCCAAAGGTCAAGCTTTCTCCTGGCAGTAGGCCACCGGGAGCAGAAGAAGATTCAATCCATGATCTGTCTCTAGCCGGCGCTGCCCGTCCCGGACTCGCCAACTGACGGAGCAAATTCCCATCAGATCCCTCAGTAGGGGTCCAAGGGTAGCTGGAAGTCATGGTTCAGAGGTCACATGAGGAGTTTTGGTGATTCATATTGGAGGGATACCTCGTGCGAGAGGTTACAATGGTGTATGAGATTACTACCAAGAGTTCTCGTATCTAAGGATATATGAGCAATGGGCACCCTAGACCTCCCTTTGTATAGACAAGAGAGGCCTAGGGTTTACATGTCAGATGCGATCTGGGGTGCTACCGCCCTCTAGTCTTGGGCTTCAATAAGGTCGTCTTGCCTCCTAGGGTTCGCAACGTGTCCTAGGCCTGTTGGGCCCCCTTGTGGTTGACGAGGTTGGGCTCCTGGGTGTTATCTACCCCCGATACAGGACCCCGTCAGTGTAGGTACTGCTAACCTTGTCAATGTGGTGCCTCCGACTAGTTCGATAAACCTTGGTTCTTAACTAAGGGGAATACTTTCAGTTGTTATGCTACATGACCCTTCCTCTTCGAGGAAATCCAACAACTCCATGGTTAGTAGAAGTGATGTGGAGGAGGACGTAGGTGTTGTACTACCCACACCGCATTGTGCGACACGCTAGGTTCCGCAGTCGCACGAAGTCCACGCCCTTGAACACCACCATGGCTCCCTGCTGATTCTCCTATGCTTTCTTGATATCTTGTTGATCGACGACACCTATAGCGGCGATGGCACACGCGACCCACTGTGACATGCGTGTCGAACATGCTCTCCTGTGTGTTCACCATCGTCGCTGCTCGCCACATAGTAAGTGTCCAACAAAATGTATGAGCCAAACAAAATTTTACTCTATTAAGTTTAGTGTTTGGTTAGAAATGACCATTTTTTGGAGGAGTAAAAGTACTCCTCTAAAGGATACTCGGTCGTTTACGCCTCTAATTTAGGGGGATTGTTAGAGTTGCTCGTTAGGAGAAGATAAGCCTTTTAACTAGTTTTTTTTCAGGTTAGCATTTTTCTTACTTGGCACTCTTAAGGTAGCACCATTATATAGGCCTTACATCGATGATCACTCTCCCAACCTGTATGAACGAAAGTGACGTAAGGGCATCTCCAACGCTGACCTACGAAACAAACATCACATCCTCTGCGAACCGGGAGGACCGGTCCGTCGACATGGATGCGGAAGCCAACCATCCAATGCCATCTGCAATAATTTCAAACAAGATTTAAAAAAGGGACAAAATTAAGCCAACACGCTGGGTTTCAGTCAAGTTCGGAGATAATTTACATATACAACCGATATTTCAGTCGTTTACCTGAAAACTAAAACATAAACTCTATAGGTTGTACTGGACGACCACATCGTACGCGTGGCCGCGCTGCCCGGGTGGACCGCAATTGTCGTGTGTGCCGTCGTCGTCCCTCTAGTGGCGGTAGGTTACCGGTGGCCCGCAACAGCCTTGTCCATCCGCAGTCTGGCGCACTGCTTCCTCCTGCGCGGTGCGGAGGGTTGCCGCGACCAATTCTGATGACGCACGCGGAGCCCTGGCGGCAGCCTTGCCCCTGCCGACATTGGTGGAGTAATCGCTAAGTGACTACCCCTCGCTGATCTTGGCGAGCTCGCCGTCAAGGCGGTGGCGGTGGCGAGGTCTGGGTCACTACGGAGCCATTCAGACACCGTGTCTGATTTGGCAATCGTGTAGCGGTGGACAGTGTTGCGCCACTCGTAGCATGCCTGTTGCCACACCACCCGCTCCTCCTCGGACGTGACGTCCCTCGAGCCCGAGGGACCACCGTCACCGCTGCTTCCGAGGTAGTGGAGGATGCGGTCGAGCGCCTTGGTGATCGTGGGCGGCAGCTCATCCTTGACGAACTGCCCGCGGCGGGGCGATGATGCAGGCCTGTCAACACGGGCATAGAGGCTGGCCACCGGCGGTAAGGCCGGCTCCTCTTTCACGTGGCACCTGATCTCGACGCCGCCACCGCGGTTGTGCGGCGGGGACGGTGACTCGCCCTTGACGCGACGCCCGATCTAGATGTCGCAGCAGTTACATGGGGGGATGCAAGATCCTCCTTCACCCGCTGAAGAGGGGACGTCGGCTCCCGCTTGACGTAGTAGCACGACGGGGACGGCGAATTCTTGTTGCCCGCACGTGGCAACGAGGGTGGTGTTGGGACCATATGACAGAGCGATCGCTCCATCATGGTCTCCATATCATAGATGAATTCTTCGTCCGTCAGAGCGGCCTCAACGAGTAGGCGCGGCTGCTGTTGCGGCAGGTGCTCCTGCGGCGGCGCCTGTCCTCCTCGTCGCTAGAGGAGATGATGATCTCCTCCTTGTCGGAGGCGCCGGCCTCAATGTATGCCAAGGGGCCTGGAGAACGAGGGCGGCGGCGCCATGATTTTCCTAACGAAGAACTGCCGCCACCTCCGCCTACCGGTGCGGAGAACCGGGACTTCGGCATCATCGGAGTTGGAGATGCTCGGTGAAAAGGATGGGCTCGGGGAGAAGGAAGCGCTTGGAGACGATGCGGTGCGGATGCGTGCATTGCCGGTGCACGGCTTAAATAGCCGCGGCGAGGCCAAGCGAAGGGCCGGTGAGCCCTTTTCAATGCAACGTAGCCGTCGGAGTTGGTTTCTCGGGACATGGCGTTCGCATTGAAGCGGCAACATCTGAGAGGTCGTGTCCGTCAGCGCTCCCTTCACATCCGATCACGTCGCTCGACATCAATGCCAGCCGCTGCATGCTCTTGGCGGGCATGAATGCGGCACGACAAGCGGCGCATGTGTTGGATGGAAAGTGTAGGAGAGGCAGAATATTTTTTTTGGGTGGGCCATGGTTGCCATACGCAAGCGTGGCAGCGATTCGGACACCCGCAAAGCCCCCCCCCCTCCCTTAGTTTGTCTCGGGTTTACGAAACAAAAGAAGGTTTCTGACTATCTAGTAAATGAGACATGCCATGAAGCAAGAAAAGGAAACATGTAGATGCATCTGAACCGATTGAGAAACCGATACAAGACCGTGTCGGTCGGATGGCAAAACACGTCCAGTACAATAGCGGAAGGTTTAAGGGTTCGCGCTAGGATGCCCTAATAACACTTCTAAGCTTTGCGATCGAAAGTACTACCACTTGAATGGAGGAGGCTTTCCTTTTATCCACTGCATTAAGCAAGGTTGTAAGGATGAGCGAGTCCGCGGAGATGCTTGTAGTGTTTTTTTACACTTGTAGTGCTTTTAATCAATGTATGATTTTCTTTTTAACATCAGTACAGATGCAAGCACTCATATATATGTGCATACACTCACCTCTGTGAAAATACACACGCACACTCTACCCCTATGAGCACCTCCGAGAGACTGAACCGACATTATATCTTGAGATTTACAAAGTCATCGGGAACGTCTCTTCCCACTGAAAGCACATCGCCGGAAATCCTAAAATAAATTCAAAAATAACGCGAGCACCAGAACTTAAACCCTGGTGGTTAGGAATACCACTGTCTCTTTAACCATCCAACAATAGGTTGGTTCGCAATCAGTGTATGGTTTGATTGTTAAGAAGAAAAACTTATTTCTTATATGATATTGACGGTCAAAGAGCGTGGCACGGTGAGTGTTACCTCACAGGTCGGTGATCGTGCAACGGTACCAAGTAGTAATACTCTACATGGCCCTTGAGATACGGGTGTCCGTGGATTCAACAGATCTGAGCCCTCTGGTCACACGTACGGATACGGGGTGTGACAGCTTAGATCCACACCCCTTGCAATATATTGTACTGCCACTGTTGTCGCCGACATCGACGTGTATGTACACCCCCTGTAGGCGAACATGCCATGTTGCAGCCGTGCAGCTAGCTCACACTCACTGACGAATTAATCATAACAGAGGAAAATGATTCATTCTTGGTGGTAGGAAGCTTCGCGTGGCATCATACGGTCGATCCAACGGGCCAATAATCGCGTTCACCAATCTGTTGCTCCCTGATTGTTCAAGAAAATTTAAGTCTGTTGCTCTCTGGGTGATCTGAAAGATCCTGTTTATAAGTTTTTATTATTTATTTGCCGGGTGTTAATTAGTCTACTTGATTGACCACACGGATGAAGTTGGCAAGTACGTATATTTGTAGGCGAATGATCT
The DNA here is from genome assembly GCF_002575655.3 of Aegilops tauschii subsp. strangulata. Classification (NCBI taxonomy): domain Eukaryota; kingdom Viridiplantae; phylum Streptophyta; class Magnoliopsida; order Poales; family Poaceae; genus Aegilops; species Aegilops tauschii. The sequence continues at coordinate 70,555,517 of NC_053039.3, read as the reverse complement.
GCATCGGCGCGCCGGTCCAAATTTGGGCCGGTCGCACCCTGCCCGTCGGATCTGGCCACCCTTACGCGTCAGATCCCGCTCTCTCGTTCCGAACCTTCCACCAACGCTGCGAGCAGCAGACGGGAAGATGCAGGAGTCGCCCGACGCGCAGCAGCTCCCTCCCTCCCCCCCCCCCCCCCTCCCTCCGGTCGAGCGGTCCTTCTCGAGCTGCGGCAGTCGCTCTCGTCGTCGGCGGTGGCACGACAGCACCTGCGCGCATACCGCTTGACATCTCCCGCCGCAGGGGCGCCGTGATTGAATCACGACACCGGATTGTAGCACGCGCTCCCCTTCCTCCCCCACTCCCCACGTCTCTCTGTTGTTGCAACACCTAGTTGCCGCCGTGGTAGCACTACCGTGCTGTCTGCCGTAGCTCTCGGCGTCGCCACTCGCATCATCGGTGTGTGTGGGTTGAAACTTTTTCCCGATGTCGGTTGCAGCTTTTTACACCGCCGGTTGAAGCTTTTTCAACTGCCGGGTAAAGCTTTTTCCATGGGGTGAAAGCTTTTCCCATGCCAGTCGCAACATTCGTCAAAGCCGGTTCCAGCACATGGTGCCCACGGTTCCGACATTTGTCGATGCCGGTTCCAGCACGTGGTTACCACGGTCCCAGCATCTGCCTTGACGGTTCCGGCGCGTCGTGACCACGGTCTCCAGCAGGCCAGCATTTCCCAATACCGGTTCCAGCACAGACTGACAGCGGTTGCAACATCACAAACAGCTTGGTTGCGGCCACGGGTCCAGCTCGCCGTTGTGGCCAACACAGCTTGTCGTATTCGTGGCAACCAAAATTCTGACCGGTCGCCAATGTAGCAAAACTCTAACCGGTTTGTAACTTTCTGGTTGCCGGATGCAGCAAAAACAAACGACGTGGTTGTAGCAAAAAACATTGTCGATCACATATGTATATGGTGGTAACAAAACCCGTTGACGGTGGTAGCAAAAAGTTGTGTCGTTCGTAGCAAAAAAATATTGTCGCTCGCCATCGGGGTTGCATCATCTTCATGAATGATTTAGCGAAGAAAATGTCATCGCCGGTAGTAGCAAATTAAGTCAGCGGTAGTAGCAAAACCAAACACCGGTTGTAGCAAAAACAAAAACAACAACGAAGTTCCAGCAAAAATTTGTAGGTTGTAGCATCCCTCGCCACCGGATGTAGCATATCTAGCGACCGGTTGTAGCATCTCGCTCCCGGGGGTTGCATGAGTGAAGGTGCGGGGAGACGCATCCATGGCGATTGCTGCGTCATAGTGTTTTTGTGGACTTGAGGTGGACGGCATGCCGAATCACCGCCCCCTTGTACCTCATCGCTGGTCGCGCCGCTTGCTGGTTGGGGGCATCTGATGCTCGGGCCCATCGCGCGCGGCCATGGTGAAAGGCGCGGGCGCGACCATGGCGCGAGGGGGCGTGCGGCAGTGCGCGAGCTCACTGGGGGTGGGTGCCTCGCCGAGGAAGAAGAGGGGAAATGAGGCGGTTCGTCTGATAGTGAACAAAGAAAATAAAGCAGAGAAAAAAATGGGTGCGAGAAAGACGCGCGACAGACACACGATCCATAGGGATCAAACGCGCTCGACACTACGGGACGAAGCTTCAGCCGGCGCGCCGCATGTTAACGTTAGCTGGAAAATTCACATGGGTGATTTCTGTTCGGTATGCTGATACGGTATGCAGTTTTAATGCGGTACATATCCCGCAAAAAATACGGTACATAACATGACATGACACTGCATACATGCATACTATTTATTTTGGAGAATATATACATCCATAGTGCATCGTTTTGTTCGGCGCAATTAGACCGATACTAACTGAGCCGAGAGCCCGACTCTTCCGATGCATTTTAATGCCACAAAAAAACTGCTCGTGCGCGCCGAGTGTAATTCAAAGTTGAGACCGCGTGGTATTCGAACGCTGCACTAACAACCGCACCCCTTCCTTCTTTTCTTCATACATCTTTTTCTATTTCTATTATTTTTCTTTTTTTCATTTTGCGTTCGAACGGATTTCTTTTTTCTAATATGTTAAACTTTTTTTAAAATTGATGATTTTCTTTCAAAATCGATGATTTTTTGAAAATGGATGAACTTTTTTCAAATCCATGTACTTTTTCCCAAAATTGATGATTTTTTTTCAAAATGAACGTCTTTTCAAAATCTGAGATTTTTTCAAAATTGATGAACTGTTTTCGGCAAAATCGATGAACTTTTTCAAATCCGATGAACTTTTTTCAAAATTGATGAATTTATTTTTCCAAATCGATGAACTTTTCCCATTTTTGTAATTCTTTTCTTTTAAATTCGTCAACTTTTTTACCGGGAACTATTTTTTTGTGAACGGTTTTTTTAATTCCTTAAAAAAAACATATTTTTTAGTAGTCAACGGTCAGACCGGTCAAATGTGGCCGGTGAACCGCGACCAGGGGAAGGAATACCGTTGCCCCTAGAGCGGTTAATTCCACCACAACCTGTTCCGCTTGATGGCGCATCGAAGCATTCTCCTCCATATTGGGCCTGCCCACGAAGGTGTGCGTGTGAGCGCCAGTTCCGCTCGCTCGCACTTAAGGCGCTAGGAGCCCCACTCTTCCGTGACCTCCTGTACAACACTTATCGCACTCATTCTCCCAGCAACGCTCACATGTACTCCCTCCGTTTCTAAATATTTGTCTTTGTTGAGATTTCAAATGAACTATCACATACGGATGTATATAAACGTATTTTAGAGTGTAGAATCACTCATTTTACTCCGTATGTAGTCACTGTTGGAATATTAGGCAAGTTCATGATTAATTCCAGTAAATAATTCATGACTAGAAGAGATACTAGCATGCAATAATCTAGCAAACTAGAAGAACAGCAAGACATGCATAACAGCAGCAAACACGTAACAATAGCTGTAGAAACAGACATGAACAGAGGATGTTGGACGTACTGATCGTTAGCTATTATGGGTGCGACAATGTTGATGACGATGTTGGCGACGATCTGCTGCTGACGGCGATGAATACGACGATGAGTAGCACCGCCCGACTTGGACGGAAGACGACCCGTGATGACGAATTTGAGCAGTCGCGCACAGCGCTTCCCAAAAACCTAATTCGTCCTCTCCCGGTGCAGGATCGCAAAGACGAACGGTTCCGGAGACCTGCTCTCCCACGCGCCGATGCACGCCGGCGTTTGGGATGGAGTAGACTACGATGGCGGCGCAAGTTGTGAGATGAGGCAAAACCCTAGGTGTTTTTCGGTGTGTCTCTGGCAGCAGCCGGTAGCTGTATATATATTAGGACCAGAGGCGGTATTGTGTCGCGACCACAATCCCAAACCGACTCGGTTTCTAATTCGTATACTTACCGGACAAGAAATCAAAAACTTGTCTGCCAAGACATAAAAATAAAACGGCAAAAGGAAGCTGCACTCCTGCAAGGAGACGGACCGGATTTCGGCGGACCATTCACGCGCATGTCGCATGTACGCCTCGCCTCGCCTCGCCACGCCACGCCACGCCACGCCACGGCCCGGCCAGGCGAGGCGAGCGAGCGCGCGCGTGTGGTTTTCCCTTTCTCTTCTCACACACCACTTAGAATGGTGGAGAGAACCCACTATATAAAGAGGTCCAACTCTTCTTCAACTTCCAAGGTGGGACTAAACTTAGCACCACCACTTGCCATTTTATACATGGGCTTTGAGATTTCAGAAATTGCTATGGGCCTAGCCCATTAATTCTAACAATCCCCCACCAGATCTCAAATACCCATTTAGAGATTTGCCTTCTCTCATCACTTGTTTAATATACCAGTGTTTCAGCAGAGACTGTTAAGTTGAACTTCTGCCTAGAACTTTAAGCTACATCCATTCACAACTTGACAATGGACTATGCCTTGAATTGCTAGTTTTGTGTGAACAGGTTTCACTCAAAGTCTTAACCAGTACCTGACCGCCAGTAGGCTACCCCGCGGTTTGGAGCTTATACGTCATACTCCCTGGTCTCTTCGTGAGCTTACTAGAGATCACCCAAATCTCATAGACTGCGACGTTTACAGTCAGAACTCATATAGGTGTGTTCTTTCAAGACTGCTCTGTAGGACAGCATCTTTGCTAATTATAGCCAATAGAACCACATTAAGGCATGTTGCCAACCTGCCTTACAGATCTGAGCCTTACAGCTCTGAGAGTTTTGCATCTTCACTTGGAGACGATCATAAGTTATTACTCTCCTCAGTTAACCAATAGCTTGTTCTTCCCAGATCCTAATTCACGGGATCTCCGATCACAAAGATTGGGTTACTACTATGGTGTAACATCTATGGGTCTCATACCCATCTCCCTCGATGCAATATCTATCACATTTCGTGATAGTCCCTTTGTAAAGGGATCTGCCAGGTTTTTGTCTGTTTGTATATACGTAACAGTTATTACTCCGGAGTTTCTCAACTTCCTGACAGACTTCAAACGTCTTTTCACGTGTCTTGATGACTTTGCATTATCTTTAGAATTGTTCACTTTAGCGATAACCGTTTGGTTATCACAATTCATAAGAATAGCCGGTACAGGTTTTTCAACAACCGGCAAGTCCATCAAGAGCTCACGCAGCCATTCTGCCTCAACAGTAGCTGTGTCCAAAGCAGTTAATTCTGCTTCCATAGTTGACCTCGTCAATATGGTTTGCTTGCAAGACCTCCATGACACTGCGCCACCACCATGAGTAAATACATACCCACTTGTTGCGTAAAGTACATCAACATCGGAGATCCAATTTGAATCACTATATCCTTCTAGCACAGCAGGATGCCCTGAATAAGTAATTCCGTAACTCATAGTACCTCTCAGATAGCACAAGACCCTTTCTAGTGCATGCCAATGATCATCACCCGGGTTGGACATGAACCTACTCAGTTTGCTCACAGCAAAAGAGATATCTGGTCTTGTAGCGCTAGCTAAGTACATGAGTGAACCGACAATTTGAGAGTATCTTAATTGATCTCTCGTTTCTTTCTTGTTCTTTCTGAGTGTCACGCTGGGATCATAAGGTGTTGGAGAAGGCTTGCTATCCATAAAACCGAATCGGTTCAAGACCTTCTCAACATAGTGAGATTGCGTTAATGTAATCCCACTCTCATCCTTAATAAGTTTGATGTTTAGAATTACATCGGCTTCTCCCAGATCTTTCATGTCAAAACTTTTCGATAGAAAAGACTTGACCTCATTAATTGCATTAATGTTTGTACCAAAGATCAGTATGTCGTCCACATACAAACATAATATGACACTATTGCCCCCACCATGGCGATAGTAAACACACCTATCAGCCTCGTTAATGACAAATCCTGCAGAAGTCAGAGTTCTTTCAAACTTCTCATGCCATTGCTTAGGTGCCTGTTTCAGACCATACAAAGATTTTAACAACTTGCACACCTTTCTCTCTTCACCCTTTACCACAAACCCGTCAGGCTGATCCATATAGATCTCCTCTTCCAACTCTCCATTGAGAAAAGCTGTCTTTACATCCATTTGATGAATGATAAGACCATAAGAGGCAGCCAAGGAAAGTAACACTCGAATGGTGGTCATTCTAGCAACGGGTGAATAGGTGTCAAAATAATCTTCGCCTTCTTTCTGAGTGTAGCCCTTGGCCACTAGCCGCGCCTTGTACTTATCAATAGTACCATCAGGCTTCAGCTTCTTTTTGAACACCCACTTACAGCCCACAGGTTTACAACCATATGGTCTATCAGTTAGTTCCCAAGTTCCATTAGAAAGAATTGAGTCCATCTCATTATGAACAGCTTCTTTCCAATCATCTACATCCGGAGATGCATATGCTTCTGCAATCGTCTTGGGTGTGTCGTCCACAAGGTATACAATGAAATCATCACCAAAGGATTTTGCAATCCTTTGTCTCTTGTTCCTTCTAGGAACTTCATTGTTATCCTTCTCAAGGACTTCCTCATGTGATTGTTCGAAATATTCATCAGTTGTACTAGATTCAGGAATTATCTCAGAAGAAAATCTAGCAATGCTATGCATATCTTTCATAGGAAATATGTTCTCAAAAAATGTTGCATCACGAGATTCCATTATAGTATCAACATGCATATCAGGTACTTCAGATTTTACCACTAAAAACCTATAAGCAATGCTCCGTTGAGCATACCCTAGAAAGACACAATCCACTGTCTTTGGTCCAAGTTTGCGTTTCTTAGGAATAGGAATATTGACCTTTGCCAAACATCCCCAAGTGCGCAAATAAGAAAGTGATGGTTTTCTCCCAACCCACTCCTCATAAGGGGTTTTCTCTTTATTATTGTTGGGAACTCTATTCAGGACATGACATGAAGTCAATAGAGCCTCCCCCCACCATGCCTTAGATAAACCAGCAGTGTCTAACATGGCATTCACCAAGTCAGTCAATGTGCGGTTTTTCCTCTCGGCCACTCCATTTGATTGAGGTGAATAGGGAGGCGTCCTCTCATGAATAATACCATGTTCCTCACAAAATTCATCAAAAACTTTTGGAAAATACTCTCCACCACGATCGGACCTAAGACGCTTGATCTTTCTCTCTAGTTGATTTTCAACTTCAGCTTTATAGATTTTAAAGTAGTCTAATGCTTCATCTTTAGTTTGCAACAAATAAACATAGCAAAATCTAGTCGCATCATCAATCAAAGTCATGAAATATCTCTTTCCACCTTTTGTCAACACACCATTCATCTCACAAAGATCAGAATGTATGAGTTCTAGAGGTGCCAAGTTTCTCTCCTCGGCAGCCTTATGAGGCTTTCGAGGTTGCTTAGATTGCACACAACTATGGCACTTAGAACCTTTGGCAACTGTGAAGTTCGGAATTAAACTCATGCTGGATAGCCGAGACATTAAACCAAAATTAATATGACATAAACGAGAGTGCCAAATACTTGCATCATCATTAACACTAGCACAAATTTGGTTTATTGACTTATTGCAAAAATCTGAAAGAGAAAAGCGGAACAAGCCTCCGCACTCATAGCCTTTTCCTATAAATTGTCCAAATCTTGACACGATTACTTTATTGGACTCTAAAACTACCTTAAATCCATCTCGACATAGAAGGGAGCCGCTAACTAGATTCTTGTTCATAGTAGGGACATGCTGCACGTTCCTTAGTTGCACGATCTTTCCCGAAGTAAACTTCAGATCCACCGTGCCAATGCCACGAACAGAAGCATGTGACCCATTCCCCATTAGGACGGAAGAATCCCTTGCGACCTGATAAGAAGTAAACAGGGAGATGTCAGCACACACATGAACGTTAGCACCCGAATCAATCCACCACGAAGATGATTGAAATACTGAAAGCACAATAGGTAAATTACCATACCCATCAGTATTGCTAGCGGTCACCATGTTGACAGTCTTGGAGCTTGTTTTCCCTCTGCGGTCTGCACGTTCAGGGCATTCCTTGGAAAAGTGTCCAGGCTTCCCACAGGCGTAGCACTCTAGCTCAGCCTTGTTGAACTTCTTCTTCTTGAAAGTAGTAGTCTTGGTAGGCTTGTTGAAAACAGGTTTGTTCTTCCCTTTGTTCTTGTTCTGTGGGTACCTCTGCACCATGTTAGCAGTAGGCTGAACCTCACCTCCTTTTTCAGTGGTATCTTTAGCCCGAGCTTTTTCTTCAACATCAAGAGATGCAATCAGATTTTCAACTGATATCTCCTGTCTCTTATGCTTCAGAGTTGTGGCGAAATTCCTCCATGAAGGAGGCAACTTTGCAATCATGCACCCAGCCAAGAATTTGTCGGGTAGAACACATTTAAGGAGTTCAAGTTCCTTCACAATGCACTGTATCTCATGAGCTTGTTCAACCACAGAACGGTTATTCACCATCTTGTAGTCATGAAAACTCTCCATGATGTACAGTTCACTGCCTGCATCTGTTGCACCGAATTTTGCATTCAGTGCATCCCACAGAATTTTTCCGTCGTTTATGTGCATGTACACATCACACAGACGGTCAGCAAGAACACTCAGAATGCATCCCACAAACATAGTATTGGCTTCCTGGAATTTTCTCCGATCTTCGTCGGTTATTCCCTCTGGAGCACCAACACTAGCGTGGAAAACTTTCAGAGCAGTAAGCCAGAGCGTGGTCTTCACCTGCCACCTCTTAAAGTGCACACCGGTAAACTTATCCGGCCTCAGTGCATCAGCAAATCCAGCCATAGTTAACTCAGGAAATTGCCTACAATTAGGTTTTTGGATTGTTGGAATATTAGGCAAGTTCATGATTAATTCCAGTAAATAATTCATGACTAGAAGAGATACTAGCATGCAATAATCTAGCAAACTAGAAGAATAGCAAGACATGCATAACAGCAGCAAACACGTAACAATAGCTGTAGAAACAGACATGAACAGAGGATGTTGGACGTACTGATCGTTAGCTATTATGGGTGCGACAGTGTTGATGACGATGTTGGCGACGATCTGCTGCTGACGGCGATGAATACGACGATGAGTAGCACCGCCCGACTTGGACGGAAGACGACCCGTGATGACGAATTTGAGCAGTCGCGCACAGCGCTTCCCAAAAACCTAATTCGTCCTCTCCCGGTGCAGGATCGCAAAGACGAACGGTTCCGGAGACCTGCTCTCCCACGCGCCGATGCACGCCGGCGTTTGGGATGGAGTAGACTACGATGGCGGCGCAAGTTGTGAGATGAGGCAAAACCCTAGGTGTTTTTCGGTGTGTCTCTGGCAGCAGCCGGTAGCTGTATATATATTAGGACCAGAGGCGGTATTGTGTCACCGACTCGGTTTCTAATTCGTATACTTACCGGACAAGAAATCAAAAACTTGTCTGCCAAGACATAAAAATAAAACGGCAAAAGGAAGCTGCACTCCTGCAAGGAGACGGACCGGATTTCGGCGGACCATTCACGCGCATGTACGCCTCGCCTCGCCACGGCCCGGCCAGGCGAGCGAGCGCGCGCGTGTGGTTTTCCCTTTCTCTTCTCACACACCACTTAGAGTGGTGGAGAGAAGCCACTATATAAAGAGGTCCAACTCTTCTTCAACTTCCAAGGTGGGACTAAACTTAGCACCACCACTTGCCATTTTATACATGGGCTTTGAGATTTCAGAAATTGCTATGGGCCTAGCCCATTAATTCTAACAGTCACTTGTTGAAATCTCTAGAAAGATAAATATTTAGGAACGGAGGGAGTAGCTCAGTTGGGCCGTGGCGCAGCGCTCGCTCACGTACACTGCCACACTCGATCATGCACGATGCCACGTTCAACTCAAAAATGGACACACACGCTGTCACCTGACTCACAGTCATTCACCATTGATCGTTGACTTTACTAAAAAAAAATCATATAATTTAAAGGAAATTAAGAATTTGTAAAAAAACATATTTTTTGAGTTTAAGACCTTATTCACGGGTTTGATAATCATTCTTGAATTTTGAAAAAGTAATGCAAATTGAAAAAGATCATGAATTTAAAAACAATTCACAGATTTGAAAAAAATGGATTTGAAAAATGCTCATAGATTTCAAAAAAGTTCATGAAAGAAGTTTGTGAAGTTGAAAAAGTTCAAGAATTTGAGAAAACATTCAGAATGTTCAATTTTTTGAAAAAAAAATCAGGGATTTGAAAAAATGGACTTGAAAAATAATTTGAAAATTTGAAAATTATTTACAAATTGAAAGAAGTTTGTGAAGGTAAAAATTTCACTAATTTGAGAAAACATAGATTTGAAAAAAGTTTGCGAGTATGAAAAAGGTTCAAGGTTTTGGAGAAACTTCGCGCATTTGAAAATGTTCAATAATTTTTCATATTCACGAATTTGAGAATATTTCACCTATTTCAAGATTTTTCATAGTTTTTTTAAAATATAATATAGAATATAAAACAGAGAAAAAAAGGAAAATAAAAATATGCAAAATAGAAAGAAAAAATAAAAGAAAAGGGAAAAATAAAATAACGAAAAAAAGCCTGCCAAACAAACGCATAAAAACATGAAAATACACAAAGAAAGCATCTGGAAGCATCGACAAGCTTCACAAAAGAAAATGGTTAAATGGGCCATCCCACCGAAACACACGCTTGGGCATTTTATGAATCCCGGGAACATTTTTCAAATTGGTGAATATTTTTTGAAATTTAGAACTTTTATTGAATTTTGGAACAAATTCGCAAATTGAGAAAATTCCAGGAATAGTTTTTCAACCAAAACATAAACATTTTTTGAATTTATGGGACATTTTTTGCAAATTTGTGATCATTTTTTGAAATCAAGAACATTTTTAACTCCAAGAAGTTTCTTAAAATCATTAATATTTTAGGAAATCATGCACATTTCTGAAATTTATGAAATTTTTTGGAAATCCAAGAACGTTTATCAAGTAGGTGAATATTTTTAATTCCAAGAACATATTTTTGATTTCTGAAAATAAAAATTCAAATCGGTTAACATGTTTTCTAATAGTGAATGTGTGTTCTAATTGTGAATTTTTTTGTCCAAACCATTATCTCTTTTGAAGTGTGTAAGGTTTTTAAGTCATTGACACTTTTTTTGAAATTCGAGAATTTTTTGAATTCTTTGATACTTTAAAATAGAGAACATTTTTAATTTGTGAAACAACTTCTTATATCCAAGAGCATTTTTTATTTTTGTGAAAATTTCAAAAATTCATGACCCTTTTTTGGAATTCTTGAATAATTTTGGGATCCAAGCCCATTTTTTAAAATTTGTAATTTTATTTCAAATTTATGAACATTTATAGAAAGTTATAACTTTTTTGAAAATTTGTGATTATTTTTTAAGAAGCCGAAAAGGAAAATGGAAAAGAAAAATAGGGGCTCTCTCCACAAAGTGGACGGCCCTAAATTGTGCACTTGGGATCAAGGGGTGCTTGGTTGGGCGACTCCTGTCGCCCTACAGGGCAATAGGAATCGGCGGCGAGTAGTTCGTTATAACACGGATGGGTAACACACTTGACTGACAAAATAAATCCCAGACCGGTCACACACGGAATTGTCAACGTGTGTCTCCTATTTTCAGAAGATCGTCGTACGGCGGGCGGGGGAGCTATATCTTGCTGATAGCGAGATAGAACCTCCCATCGCCTGAAGTTTTAAGATTTGTCACAGTACTGGGCTGGCCCATTTTTGCGTGTTTAGTTTATTCTTTTTATGTCACTTGTAGTGTTCGCTTCATTCGCTCTCTTGGTGGCAATTTTTTCTTCGGGGTTTTTTCTCCCTTAATTTTTACTTTCTTCAGTTTATTTGTTTATTTATTGGTTTTTACGGCCTTTTTTGTTTCTATGTCATTTTCTTCAATATTCTGTTTTCCATCGGTTTAATTCGCTTCATTCATGATTTTTCATGTTTTCTTTCTTTCTTTCTTTCTTTCTTGGTGTTCCCTATTTTTCCCTTTTCCTTTCTTTCTTGCTTCATTTTTCTTTGTTTCTTTCGTCGCTTTCCTACGTTTCCTTCTTGGGTTTCTTTGGTTTTCATTTTCTCTTTTGGTTTTCTTTTTTGAGATTTATCGGTTTTCTTTGTTATTTTTTTTGTCTCGGTTTCTTTTTTGTTCAATTCATGTCTAAGTTTTCAGTACACAATATATGCCAAACATTTTTTCGATACATGTTAAAGATTTTTCAAATACCTGGCATATAAATTTATTTTAATGCATGTTTCGAACACGTTTTGGAATAGATGATCAACCTGTTTTCGAATATACATTAAACATTTTTTATGGTAATATATTTTTTAAACTACGTAAACATTGTTTTACTTTGTATGAACATTTTATAATGTTTTAGGTACACAATATAATTTTGAGTGCACAGTTTAAACATTTTTTTGATACACGTTGAACAATTTTCAATACACAATGTACATATTATTTTAGTAATGTTTTGAACACTCTTTGGAATACAAGTTTAACACTTTTTTGAATATAGGCTGAACAATTTTATGGTAGTAAATATATTTTTTAAACTACGTAAACATTGTTTTATGTTGCATAAGCATTTCTTAAATGTTTTCAGTGCATAATATATTTTTAGAGCACACAGAAAACATTTTTTGTGAAACATGTTGGACAGTTTTCAAATATACGATGTACGTTTTTCTTTTGGTACATGTTTTGCAAACTTTTTTGAATACATGGTCAACATTTTTCTCAAATATAGGCCGGACAATTTTTATGATACACGTTGGACATTTATTCAAATACACAATGCACATTTTTCTTTAAGTGCATGTTTTGAACATTTTTTTAAAAACATGGTCAACATTTTTAATGGACATTTTCCTTTAAGTAACATTTTTTAGAACTATGAGAACATTGTTGTACATTGCATAAACATTTTTTAAATGTTTTGAGTAGACAATATACATTTTTAGTTTACATGTGAAACATTTTTTTGATACACATTAAACATTTTGCAATACATGAGGTACATTTTTCTTTTAATACCTGTGGTGTACACTTTCTAGAATCGATTGTCAGTTTTTCTTCAAATACACGTTGAATATTTTGTATAGTAATAAAAAAATTAAACCAGGTGAACATTTTTACACTGCATAAACATTTTTCTAATGGTACATAACGTTGTTTTATATTACACAAACATTTTTTACATAACATAGACTTTTTAAAAAAATCACACACAATGTTTTGAAACACACATAATTTTTAATGGGCACAAACACTTTTTTGAAAGGTACGAACATTTTTTAGTTGCACTAACATCTTTAATACATTGGTAACAATTTTCAAATTCATTTCTACTTTTTTTTAAAAAAAAATTATGTTTTCAGAAACTAAAAAAAGAAAACAAAGAAATTACCCCAACCTTAGCATGAAATCATGTGGCATCAGGCGGGCGAACCCATATTCCTACCGGCCCGGCCCAGCACCGGCTCCTTATTGGCGAGCTACCTTCCATGTGTGTATAAGTTTTAATGATCAAAGACCACAGTGTGTGTTACATCTCGGGCCATGGGGTTGTCCTAGCCACACATGACGCTCCTGACCTCAATTATGAGCTTCTTTGTTCGACTCTCGACTTTCAAAAGTAAAATTAAAATTAAAACTACTAGCTCGATGTTGAATTTCACTAATGATAGTGTCATATCTCGCTTGATTGCCCTTCAGGACGTCTCCTACTAGTTGCGTGGAATCTAATGCAATGATGAAACTCTGTAGGAGTAGGTCTTCTGCCAAAGATAGTGCATCCTGAAGGAAATATGCCCTAGAGGCAATAATAAAGTTGTTATTCATATTTCCTTATATCATGATAAATGTTTATTATTCATGCTAGAATTGTATTAAACCGGAAACTTAGTACATGTGTGAATATATAGACAAACTAAGTCTCACTAGTATGCCTCTACTTGACTAGCTCGTTGAATCAAAGATGGTTAAGTTTTCTAACCATAGACATGAGTTGTCATTTGATTAACGGGATCACATCATTAGGAATGATGTGATTGACTTGACCCATTTCGTTAGATTAGCACTTGATCATTTAGTTTACTGTTATTGCTTTCTCCATGACTTATACATGTTCCTATGACTATGAGACTGTGCAACTCCCGAATATCAGAGGAACACTTTGTGTAGTACCAAACGTCACAACGTAACTGGGTGATCATAAAGGTGCTCTACAGGTGTCTCCGATGGTGTTCGTTGAGTTGGCATAGATCGAGAATAGGATTTGTCACTCTGATTATCGGAGAGGTATCTCTGGACCCTCTCGGTAATACACATCACTATAAGCCTTGCAAGCAATGTGACTAATGAGTTAGTTGCGGGATGATGCATTACGGAACGGGTAAAGAGACTTGCCGGTAACGAGTTTGAGCTAGGTGTTGAGATACCGAGGATAGTATCTCGGGCAACTAATATACAGATGACAAAGGGAACAACGTATGTTGTTATGCGGTTTGACCGACAAAGATCTTCGTAGAATATGTAGGAACCAATATGAGCATCCAGGTTCCGCTATTGGTTATTGACCGAAGACGTGTCTCGGTCATGTCTACATAGTTCTCGAACCCGTAGGGTCCGCATGCTTAAAGTTCTGTGACGATCGGTATTATGAGTTTTGTGTTTTGATGTACCGAAGGTAGTTCGGAGTCCCGGATGAGATCGGGGACATGACGAGGAGTCTCGAAATGGTCGAGACGTAAATATCGATATATTGGACGACTATATTCGGACATCGGAAAGGTTCCGAGTGATTCAGGTATTTATCGGATTACCGGAGAGTTACGGGAATTCGCCGGGGAGTATATGGGCCTTATTGGGCTTTAAGGGAAAGAGAGAGGGGAGGCTGTGCGCCCCCCAAGGCCTAGTCCGAATTGGACTAGGGGGAGGGGCAGCGCCCCCTCCTTCCTTCTCTTCTCTTTTCCCTTTCCTCCTCTCCTACTACTACTACATGGAAGGGGAGAATCCTACTCCCGGTGGGAGTAGGACTCCTGCAGGGCGCGCCATAGCTAGGCCGGCCCTCCCCCTTCCTCCACTCCTTTATATACGTGGCCAGGGGGCACCCTTAGAACACACAAGTTGATCATTGATATCTCTAAGCCGTGTGCGGTGCCCCCCTCCACCATAATCCACCTCGGTCATATCGTAGTGGTGCTTAGGCGAAGCCCTGCGTCGGTAGCTTCATCAACACCGTCACCACGCCGTCGTGCTGACGAAGCTCTTCCCCGAAGCTCTATTGTGAGTTCGCGGGACGTCACCGAGCTGAACGTGTGTTGAACGCGGAGGTGCCGTACGTTCGGTACTGAGGATCGGTCGATCGTGAAGACTTACGACTACATCAACCACGTTGTCATAACGCTTCCGCTTACGGTCTACGAGGGTACGTAGGTCACACTCTCCCCTGTTCTTGCTATGCATCACCATGATCTTGCGTGTGCGTAGGAAAATTTTGAAATTACTACGTTCCCCAACACATCCCTGCATGCGATAGCCTCAAGTGTTAACGGATCAAGGAAGCCATGTATAACCAACGTCGAGCTACCCAAATAGTTCCATGCTCATCTCGCAAAACCGCTAGCGCGGTACCGCCCCTGGATGGTGTGGACACGCCCGCGTCGACATGGATCTACGCAAATTTCGCTGGAGGCGCCTTCTGTGTTCTTTCACCCCTCGGTGCACTGCTCCGGTTAATAGTTTGCATCGAACCCGCCTCCCTTAGGATTTCGACTTCTGTAATATATCTCTCTATGAATGCATGAGTAGCTTGTGGGCATTGGAATATGTTTCGTGCTAAGATAGTACGACGCGTGCTCCTTTAGGCGAAACGAGCTGGTTTTCCACAGTGTTTTCTGAGTTTTTCTGTTTTACTTTTTTCTTTTGTTTTCCACCGGGTTTTCTGCGTTTTTTCTCTGTTTTCATTTTTTTATTTCTTTTTTTTTGTTGTTTTTCTTTAGTTTTGTTTACTTCTTTCTCGGTTTCATTGTGGTTTTTTTGTTTATGTTTTTTCATTTTCCTTCAATTTTGCTTCTTTCTTTCTTTTTTTCCATCATTTTTTTGTTTTCTCTTGGGTTCCATTGTTTTTCGAAACACATTTTTTATATATCTAATACATGTTTAATATTTTTTAAATATTTTATTAAAAAATTTCAAATATAATA
Organism: Aegilops tauschii subsp. strangulata; assembly: GCF_002575655.3. Lineage (NCBI taxonomy): Eukaryota > Viridiplantae > Streptophyta > Magnoliopsida > Poales > Poaceae > Aegilops > Aegilops tauschii. Next base: position 70,539,844 of record NC_053039.3, on the reverse strand, counting down.
TTAACATTTGTTTGAATACAGGGTCAAAAAGAGATTCTATACACATTTATAAATTTATTGAAATGGTTGATTGACATTTTCCAAATACTAGTTTAATATTTTTGTAGTACATGGTCAATATTTTTCTATACACATTTAATGTTTTCCAAATGATTGATTAACATTTTTCAAATACTTATTCAACATTTGCTTAAATGCTTGATTAACATTTTAATACACATGATCCAAAATTTTAATCATTTTTAATACCTATTCAATATTTTTGTATACACATTTAATATTTTTCCAAATGCCAGGCTAATATTTTTTAAATACTTGTTCAATATTTTTTCAAATGCTTGATTAACATTTTTATATACATGATAAAAAATTCAACATTTCTCTAATACATTGTCAACATTTTTCGATAAACATTTAGCATTTTTCAAATGTTTGATCAACATTTTCAAATACTTGTTCAACATTTTTCAAATGCTCGATTGACATTATATAAAAATGATAAAAATATCATTTTTTCCTACAAGGTCAATATTTTTCTATACACATTTAGCATTTTTCATATGCTTGATCAACATCTTACATATACTTGTTCAAAAAACATTCAAATGCTTCATTAACATTTTCTAAATACGTGATCAAATTTCTTTATGCATGTTTTTTATACATTTTTAAAAATGCTTGTTCAACAATTTTCAAATGCTTGATCAACATTTTTCAAATATTTTTTTTAATTTATATTAGTATATTTTAAAGTATAAACAAAAGTAAGACATTAAATAAAAAATAAATTAGTATGTCATACTGCTTACCAGTATGTCATACTTTGGTTTGGCGGTATTGTTGGATGAAGCGGCCCGGACCGACATTACGCGTACGCTTACGCGAGACTGGTTCTACCGACGTGCTTCGCACATAGGTGGCTGGCGGGTGTGAGTTTCTCCAACTTTAGTTGAACCGAGTGTGACTACGTCCGGTCCTTGTTGAAGGTTAAAACAACACTAACTTGACGAAATATCATTGTGGTTTTGATGCGTAGGTAAGAACGGTTCTTGCTCAGTCCGTAGCAGCCACGTAAAACTTGCAACAACAAAGTAGAGGATGTCTAACTTGTTTTTGCAGGGCATGTTGTGATGTGATATGGTCAAGACATGATGCTATATTTTATTATATAAGATGATCATGTTTTGTAACGGAGTTATTGGCAACTGGCAGGAGACATATGCTTGTCGCTTTATTGTATGAAATGCAATCGCTATGTAATTGCTTTACTTTATCACTAAGCGGTAGCGATAGTCGTAGAAGCAATAGTTGGCGAGACGACAACGATGCTACGATGGAGATCAAGGTGTCGCGCCGATGACAGTGGTGATCATGACGGTGCTTTGTAGATGGAGATCAAAGGCACAAGATGATGATGGCCATATCATATCACTTATATTGATTGCATGTGATGTTTATTCTTTATGCATCTTATTCTGCTTTGATTGACAGTAGCATTATAAGATGATCTCTCGCTAAAAATTTCAAGGTACAAGTGTTCTCCCTGAGTATGCACCGTTGCCAAAGTTCATCGTGCCGAGACACCACGTGATGATCGGGTGTGATAAGCTCAACCTTCTTGTACAACGGGTGCAAGCCAGTTTTGCACACGCAGAAATACTCGGGTTAAACTTGACGAGCCTAGTATATGCAGATATGGCCTCGGAACACTGGAGACCGAAAGGTCGAGCGTGAATCATATAGTAGATATGATCAACATAGTGATGTTCACCATTGAAAACTACTCCATATCACGTGATGATCGGACATGGTTTAGTTGATATGGATCACGTGATCACTTAGATGATTAGAGGGATGTCTATCTAAGTGGGAGTTCTTAAGTAATATGATTAATTAAACTTTAATTTATCATGAACTTAGTCCTGGTAGTATTAGCATATCTATGTTGTAGATCAATAGCTCGCGTTTAGCTCCCCTATTTTATTTTTGATATCCAAGAGAAAACTAAGTTGAAAAATGTTAGTAGCAATGATGCGGATTGGATCCGTGATCTGAGGATTATCCTCATTGCTGCACAGAAGAATTATGTCCTTGATGCACCGCCAGGTGACAGACCGATTGCAGGAGCAGATGCAGACGTTATGAACGTTTGGCAAGCTCGATATGATGACTACTTGATAGTTTAGTGCATTATGTTTTATGGCTTAGAATCGGGGCTTCAAAGACGTTTTTGAAACTCCACAAAGCATATGAGATGTTCCAAGAGTTGAAATTAGTATTTCAGACTCATGCCCGTGTCGAAAGGTATGAGACTTTTGACAAGTACTTTACCTACAAGATGGAGGAGAATAGCTCAGCTAGTGAGCATGTGCTCAGAATGTCTGAGTACTACAATCACTTGAATCAAGTGGGAGTTAATCTTCCAGATAAGATAGTGATTGACAGAGTTGTCTAGTCACTATATGCAAGGGATAACGGAAACGATTCCCAAGCTCTTCGTGATGCTGAGATCGACGAAGGTAGAAATCAAGAAAAGCATCAAGTGTTGATGGTTGACAAGACCACTAGTTTCAAGAAAAGGGCAAAGGGAAGAAGGGGAACTTCAAAAGAACAGCAAGCAAGTTGTTGCTCCCGTGAAGAAGCCCAAAGCTAGACCCAAGCCTGAAACTGAGTGCTTCTACTGCAAAGGAAATGGTCACTGGAAGTGGAAATACCCTAGATACTTGGCGGATAAGAAGGATGGCAAAGTGAACAAAAGTATATTGGATATACATGTTATTGAAGTGTACTTTACTAGTGTTTATAGCAACCCCTCGGCATTTGATACTAGTTCAGTTGCTAAGAGTAGTAACTCGAAACGGGAGTTGCAGAATGAACAGAAACTAGTTAAGGGCGAGGTGACGATGTTTGTTGGAAGTAGTTCCAAGATTGATATAATCATCATCACACACTCCCTATACTTTCGGGATTAGTGTTGAACCTAAATAAGTGTTATTTGGTGTTTGCGTTGAGCATGAATATGATTTGATCATGTTTATTGCAATACGGTTATTCATTTAAGTTAGAGAATAATTGTTGTTTTGTTTACAGGAATAAAACCTTCTATGGTCATACACCCATTGAAAATGGTGTTGGGGAATGTAGTAATTTACGCACACGCAAGATCATGGTGATGCATAGCAACGAGAGGGGAGAGTGTCGTCCACGTACCCTCGTAGACCGGAAGCGGAAGCGTTATGAGAATGTGGTTGATGTAGTCGTACGTCTTCACGATCCGACCGATCTAAGTACCGAACGCACGGCACCTCCGAGTTCAGCACACGTTCAGCTTGGTGACGTCCCACGAACTCCGATCCAGCAGAGCTTCGAGGGAGAGTTCCGTCAGCACGACAGCGTGATGACGGTGATGATGACGCTACCGACACAGGGCTTCGCCTAAGCACCGCTACGATATGACCGAGGTGGATTATGGTGGAGGGGGGCACCGCACACGGCTAAAAGATCAATAATCAATTGTTGTGTTTCCAAGGGGTGCCCCCTCCCCGTATATAAAGGAGTGGAGGAGGGGGAGGGGGCCGACCTCCTATGGCGCGCCCCATGAGGAGTCCTACTCCCACCGGGAGTAGGACTCCCCCTTCCAAGTAGGAGTAGGAGAGGGGAAGGAAGGGAGAGAGGGAGAGAAGGAAAGGGGGGCGCCGCCCCCCTCCTTGTCCAATTCGGACTAGAGGTGGAGGGGGCGCGCAGCTGCCCTGGCCGCCCCTCCTCTTCTCCCACTAAGGCCCAATATACTCCCCAGGGGGTTCCGATAACTCCCCGGTACTCCGGTATATGTCTGAAACCTCCCGAAACACTTCCGGTGTCCGAACATAGTCGTCCAATATATCGATCTTTATGTCTCGACTATTCCAAGACTCCTCATCATGTCCGTGATCATATCCGGGACTCCGAACTACCTTCGGTACATCAAAACACAAAAACTCATAATACCGATCGTCACCGAACGTTAAGCGTGCGGACCCTACGGGTTCGAGAACTATGTAGACATGACCAAGACACGTCTCCAGTCAATAACCAATAGCGGAACCTGGATGTTCATATTGGCTCCTACATATTCTACGAAGATCTTTATCGGTCAAACCGCATAACAACATACGTTGTTCCCTTTGTCATCGATATGTTACTTGCCCGAGATTCGATCGTCGGTATCTCAATACCTAGTTCAATCTCGTTACCGGAAAGTCTCTTTACTCGTTCCGTAATACATCATCCCGCAATTAACTCATTATTTGCATTGCTTGCAAGGCTTATAGTGATGTGTATTACCGAGAGGGCCCAGAGATACCTCTCCGACAATCGGAGTGACAAATCCTAATCTTGATCTATGCCAACCCAACAAGTACCTTCGGAGACACCTGTAGAGCACCTTTATAATCACCCAGTTACGTTGTGACGTTTGGTAGCACACAAAGTGTTCCTCCGGTATTCGGGAGTTGCATAATCTCATAGTCACAGGAACATGTATAAGTCATGAAGAAAGCAATAGCAATATACTAAACGATCAAATGCTAAGCTAACGGAATGGGTCAAGTCAATCACATCATTCTGTAATGATGTGATCCCATTAATCAAATGACAACTCATGTCTATGGCTAGGAAACTTAACCATCTTTGATTCAACGAGCTAGTCAAGTAGAGGCATACTAGTGACACTTAGTTTGTCTATATATTCACACATGCACAAAGTTTCCGGTTAATACAATTCTAGCATGAATAATAAACATTTATCATGAAATAAGGAAATAAATAATAACTTTATTATTGCCTCTAGGGCATATTTCCTTCAGTCTCCCACTTGCACTAGAGCCAATAATCTAGTTCACATCGCCATGTGATTTAACACCAATAGTTCACATCACCATGTGATTAACACCCATAGTTCACATCGCCATGTGACCAACACTCAAAGGGTTTACTAGAGTCAGTAATCTTAGTTCACATCGCCATGTGATTAACACCCAAAGAGTACTAAGGTGTTATCATGTTTTGCTTGTGAGAGAAGTTTAGTCAACGGGTCTGCTAAATTCAGATCCGTATGTATTTTGCAAATTTCTATGTCAACAATGCTCTGCCCGGAGCTACTCTAGCTAATTGCTCCCACTTTCAATATGTATCCAGATTGAGACTTAGAGTCATCTGGATCAGTGTCAAAACTTGCATCAACGTAACCTTTTACGACGAACCTTTTGTCACCTCCATAATCGAGAAACATATCCTTATTCCACTAAGGATAATTTTGACCGTTGTCCAGTGATCTACTCCTAGATCACTATTGTACTCCCTTGCCAAACTCAGGGCAGGGTATACAATAGGTCTGATACATAGTATGGCATACTTTATAGAACCTATGGCTGAGGCATAGGGAATGACTTTCATTCTCTTTCTATTTTCTGCCGTGGTTGGGCTTTGAGTCTTACTCAACTTCACACCTTGCAACACAGGCAAGAACTCTTTATTTGACTATTCCATTTTGAACTACTTCAAAAAACTTGTCAAGGTATGTACTCATTGAAAAAACTTATCAAGCGTCTTTATCTATCTCTATAGATCTTGATGCTCAATATGTAAGCAACTTCACCAAGGTCTTTCTTTGAAAAACTCCTTTCAAACACTCCTTTTATGCTTTCCAGAAAATTCTACATCATTTCCAATCAACAATATGTCATTCACCTATACTTATCAGAAAGGTTGTAGTGCTCCCACTCACCTTCTTGTAAATACAGACTTCACCGCAAGTCTGTATAAAACTATATGCTTTGATCAACTCATCAAAGCGTATATTCCAACTCCGAGATGCTTGCACCAGTCCATAGATGGATCGCTGGAGCTTGCACATTTTGTTAGCACCTTTAGGATCGACAAAACCTTCTGGTTGCATCATATACAACTCTTCTTTAAGAAATCCATTAAGGAATGTAGTTTTGACATCCATTTGCCAGATTTCATAAAATGTGGCAATTTGCTAACATGATTCGGACAGACGTAAGCATCGCTACAAGTGAGAAAATCTCATCGTAGTCAACCAAAGTCCACACTTTGTTCTCATACATGGATCCCATCTCAGATTTCCTGGCCTTAAGCCATTTCGCGGAATCTAGGCTCATCATTGCTTCCTCATAGTTCGTAGGTTCATCATGGTCAAGTAACATGACCTCCAGAACATGATTACCGTACTACTCTGGTGCGGATCTCACTCTGGTTGACCTATGAGGTTCGGTAGTAACTTGATCCGAAGTTACATGATCATCATCATTAGCTTCCTCACTAATTGGTGTAGGAGTCACATGAACAGATTTCTGTGATGAACTACTTTCCAATAAGGGAGCAGGTACAGTTACCTCATCAAGTTCTACTTTCCTCCCACTCACTTATTTCGAGAGAAACTCCTTCTCTAGAAAGGATCCATTCTTAGCAACGAATGTCTTTCCTTCGGATCTGTGATAGAAGGTGTACCCAACTATCTCCTTTGGGTATCCTACGAAGACACATTTCTCCGATTTGGGTTTGAGCTTATCAGGATGAAACTTTTTCACATAAGCATCGCAACCCCAAACTTTAAGAAATGACAACTTTGGTTTCTTCACAAACCACAGTTCATATGGTGTCGTCTCAACGGATTTAGATGGTGCCCTATTTAACGTGAATGCAGTTATCTCTAATGCATAACCCCAAAATGATAGTGGTAAATCGGTAAGAGACATCATAGATTGCACCATATCTACTAAAGTACGGTTACGATGTTCGGACAAACCATTATGATGTGGTGTTCCAGGTGGCGTGAGTTGCGAAACTATTCTGCATTGTTTCAAATGAAGACCAAACTCGTAACTCAAATATTCTCCTCCACGATCAGATCGCAGAAACTTTATTTTCTTGTTACGATGATTTTCCACTTCACTCTGAAATTCTTTGAACTTTTCAAATGTTTCAGACTTATGTTTCATCAAGTAGATATACCCATATCTGCTCAAATCATCTGTGAAGGTCAGAAAATAACGATACCTGCCGCGAGCCTCAACACTCATCATACTGCGTACATCAGTATGTATTATTTCCAACATGTCTGTTGCTCACTCCATTGTTCCGGAGAACGGAGTCTTAGTCATCTTGCCCATGAGGCATGGTTTGCAAGCATCAACTGATTCATAATCAAGTGATTCCAAAAGCCCATCAGCATGGATTTTCTTCATGCGCTTTACACCAATATGACCTAAATGGCAGTGCCACAAATAAGTTGCACTATCATTATTAACTTTGCATCTTTTGGCTTCAATATTATGAATATGTGTATCACTATGATCGAGATTCAATAAACCATTCACCTTGGGTGTATGACCATTGAAGGTTTTATTCATGTAAACAGAACAACAATTATTCTCTAACTTATGAATAACCGTATTGCAATAAACATGATCAATACATGCTTAATGCAAACACCAAATAACATTTATTTAGGTTCAACACTAATCCCGAAAGTATAGGGAGTGTGCGATGATGATCATATCAATCTTGGAACTACTTCCAACACACATCGTCACCTCGCCCTTAACTAGTTTCTGTTCATTCTGCAACTCCCGTTTCGAGTTACTACTCTTAGCAACTGAACCAGTATCAAATGCCGAGGGGTTTCTATAAACACTAGTAAAGTACACATCAATAACATGTATATCAAATATACCTTTGTTCACTTTGCCATCCTTCTTATCCAGCAAATACTTGGGGCAGTTCTGCTTTCAGTGACCAGTCCCTTTGCAGTAGAAGCACTTAGTCTCACACTTAGGTCTAGACTTGGGCTTCTTCACTTGAGCAGCAACTTGCTTGCCGTTCTTCTTGAAGTTCCCCTTCTTCCCTTTTGCCCTTTTCTTGAAACCAGTGGTCTTGTCAACCATCAACACTTGATGCTTGTCTTGCTTCTACCTTCGTTGATTTCAGCATCACGAAGAGCTTGGGAATCGTTTCCATTATCCCTTGCATATTATAGTTCATCAAGAAGTTCTAGTAACTTGGTGATAGTGACTAGAGAACTCTGTCAATCACTATCTTATCTGGAAGATTAACTCCCACTTGATTCAAGTGATTGTAGTACTCAGACATTCCGAGCACATGCTCACTAGCTGAGCTATTCTCCTCCATCTTATAGGCAAAGTACTTGTCAAAGGTCTCATACCTTTCGACATGGGCATGAGTCTGAAATACTAATTTCGACTCTTGGAACATCTCATATGCTCTGTGGTGTTTCAAAAACGTCTTTGAAGCCCCGATTCTAAGCCGTAAAGCATGGTGCACTAAACTATGAAGTAGTCATCATATCGAGCTTGCCAAACGTTCATAACGTCTGCATTTGCTCCTGCAATCAGCCTGTCACCTAGCGGTGCATCAAGGACATAATTCTTCTGTGCAGCAATGAGGATAATCCTCAGGTCACGGATCCAATCCGCATCATTGCTACTAACATCTTTCAACTTAGTTTTCTCTAGGAACACATAAAAAATAAAACAGGGGAGCTAAACGTGAGCTATTGATCTACAACATAGATATGATAATACTACCAGGACTAAGTTCATGATAAATTAAAGTTCAATTAATCATATTACTTAAGAACTCCCACTTAGATAGACATCGCTCTAATCATCTAAGTGATCACGTGATCCATATCAACTAAACCATGTCCGATCATCACGTGAGATGGAGTAGTTTTGAATGGTGAACATCACTATGTTGATCATATCTTCTATATGATTCACGCTCGACCTTTCGGTCTCCAGTGTTCCGAGGCCATATCTGCATATGCTAGGCTCGTCAAGTTTAACCCGAGTATTCTGCGTGTGCAAAACTGGCTTACACCCGTTGTATGTGAACGTAGAGCTTATCACACCCGATCATCACGTCGTGTCTCGGCACGACGAACTTTCGCAACGGTGCATACTCAGGGAGAACACTTATACCTTGAAATTTAGTGAGAGATCATCTTATAATGCTACCGTCGATCTAAGCAAAATAAGATGCATAAAAGATAAACATCACATGCAATCAATATAAGTGATATGATATGGCCATCATCATCTTGTGCCTTTGATCTCCATCTCCAAAGCACCGTCATGATCACCATCGTCACCGGCGCTACACCTTGATCTCCATCGTAGCATCGTTGTCATCTCGCCAACTATTGCTTCTACGACTATCGCTACAAATTAGTGATAAAGTAAAGCAATTACATGACGATTGCATTTCATACAATAAAGCGACAACCATATGGCTCCTGCCAGTTGCCGATAACTCGGTTAAAAAACATGATCATCTCATACAATAAATTTTAGCATCATGTCTTGACCATATCACATCACAGCATGCCTGCAAAAACAAGTTAGACGTCCTCTACTTTGTTGTTGCAAGTTTTACGTGGCTGCTACGGGCTGAGCAAGAACCGTTCTTACATACGCATCAAAACCACAATGATATTTCGTCAAGTATGTGCTATTTTAACCTTCACAAGGACCGGGCGTAGCCACACTCGATTCAACTAAAGTTGGAGAAACTGACACCCGCCAGCCACCTGTGTGCAAAGCACGTCGGTAGAACCAGTCTCGCGTAAGCGTACGCGTAATGTCGGTCCGGGCCGCTTCATCCAACAATACCGCCGAATCAAAGTATGACATGCTGGTAAGCAGTATGACTTGTATCGCCCACAACTCATTTGTGTTCTACTCGTGCATATAACATCTACGCATAAACCTGGCTCGGATGCCACTGTTGGGGAACGTTTCAAAAAAATTCCTACGCACACGCAAGATCATGGTGATGCATAGCAACGAGAGGGGAGAGTGTCGTCCACGTACCCTCGTAGACCGTAAGTGGAAGCGTTATGAGAACGCGGTTGATGTAGTCGTACGTTTTCACGATCCGACCGATCCAAGTACCGAACGCACGACACCTTCGAGTTCAGCACACGTTCAGCTCGGTGACGTCCCACGAACTCCGATCCAGCAGAGCTTCGAGGGAGAGTTACGTCAGCACGACGGTGTGATGACGGTGATGATGATGCTACCGACGCAGGGCTTCGCCTAAGCACGGCTACGATATGACCGAGGTGGATTATGGTGGAGGGGGGCACCGCACACGGCTAAAAGATCAATGATTAATTGTTGTGTCTCCAAGGGGTGCCCCCCTCCCCGTATATAAAGGAGTGGAGGAGGGGGAGGGGGCCGGCCTCCTATTGCGCGCCCCATGAGGAGTCCTACTCCCACCGGGAGTAGGACTCCCCCCTTCCAAGTAGGAGTAGGAGAGGGGAAGGAAAGGGAGAGAGGGAGAGAAGGAAAGGGGGGCGCCGCCCCCCTCCTTGTCCAATTCGGACTAGAGGGGGAGGGGGCACGCGGCTGCCCTGACCGCCCCTCCTCTTCTCCCACTAAGGCCCATTAGGCCCAATATACTCCCCGGGGGGTTCCGGTAACCCCCGGTACTCCGGTATATCTCCGAAACCTCCCAAACACTTCCGGTGTCCGAACATAGTCGTCCAATATATAGATCTTTACATCTCGACCATTTATAGACTCCTCGTCATGTCCGTGATCATATCCGGGACTCCGAACTACCTTCGGTACATCAAAACACAAAAACTCATAATACCGATCGTCACTGAACGTTAAGCGTGCGGACCCTACGAGTTCGAGAACTATGTAGACATGACCGAGACACGTCTCCGGTCAATAACCAATAGCGGAACCTGGATGTTAATATTGGCTCCTACATATTCTACGAAGATCTTTATCGGTCAAACCGCATAACAACATACGTTGTTCCCTTTGTCATCGGTATGTTACTTGCCCGAGATTCGATCGTCGGTATCTCAATACCTAGTTCAATCTCATTACCGGCAAGTCTCTTTACTCGTTTCGTAATACATCATCCTGCAACAAACTCATTAGTTGCATTGCTTGCAAGGCTTATAGTGATGTGTATTACCGAGAGGGCCCAGAGATACCTCTCCGACAATCGGAGTGACAAATCCTAACCTCGATCTATGCCAACCCAACAAGTACCTTTGGAGACACCTGTAGAGCACCTTTATAATCACCCAGTTACGTTGTGACGTTTGGTAGCACACAAAGTGTTCCTCCGGTATTCGGGAGTTGCATAATCTCATAGTCATAGGAACATGTATAAGTCATGAAGAAAGCAATAGCAATATACTAAACGATCAAATGCTAAGCTAACGGAATGGGTCAAGTCAATCACATCATTCTCTAATGATGTGATCCCGTTAATCAAATGACAACTCATGTCTATGGCTAGGAAACTTAACCATCTTTGATTCAACGAGCTAGTCAAGTAGAGGCATACTAGTGACACTTAGTTTGTCTATATATTCACACATGTAGAAAGTTTCCGGTTAATACAATTCTAGCATGAATAATAAACATTTATCATGAAATAAGGAAATAAATAATAACTTTATTATTGCCTCTAGGGCATATTTCCTTCAAATGGTTTGTTGGATCTCGATCGTAGTGATACACATATTCATAATATTGAAGTCAAAAGATGCAAAGTTAATAATGATAGTGCAACTTATTTGTGGCACTGCCGTTTAGGTCATATTGGTGTAAAGCACATGAAGAAACTCCATTCTGATGGACTTTTGGAATCACTTGATTATGAATCACTTGGTACTTGCGAACCATGCCTCATGGGCAAGATGACTAAAACTCCGTTCTCCGGAACTATGGAGCGAGCAACATATTTATTGGAAATCATACATACCGATGTATGTGGTCCGATGAATATTGAGGCTCGCAGCGGGTATCGTTATTTTCTCACCTTCACAGATGATTTGAGCAGATGTGAGTATATCTACTTGATGAAACATAAGTCTGAATCATTTGAAAAAGTTCATATAATTTCAGAGTGAAGTGGAAAATCATCATAACAAGAAAATAAAGTTTCTACGATCTGATCGTGGAGACGAATATTTGAGTTACGAGTTTGGTCTTCAATTAAAACAATGCGGAATAGTTTCGCAACTCATGCCACCTGTAACACCACAGCGTAATGGTGTGTATGAACATCGTAACCGTACTTTATTAGATATGATGCAATCTATGATGTCTCTTACCGATTTACCACTATCGTTTTGGGGTTATGCATTAGAGACAGCTGCATTCACATTAAATAGGGCACCATCTAAATCCGTTGAGACGACGCCTTATGAACTATGGTTTGGCAAGAAACCAAAGTTGTCTTTTCTTAAAGTTTGGGGCTGCGATGCTTATGTGAAAAAGCTTCAACCTGATAAGCTCAAACCCAAATCGGAGAAATGTGTCTTCATAGGATACCCAAAGGAGACAGTTGGGTACACCTTCTATCACAGATCCGAAGGCAAGACATTCGTTGCTAAGAATAGATCCTTTCTAGAGAAGGAGTTTCTCTCGAAAGAAGTGAGTGGGAGGAAAGTAGAACTTGATGAGGTAACTGTACCTGCTCCCTTATTGGAAAGTAGTTCATCACAGAAATCTGTTCCTGTGACTCCTACACCAATTAGTGAGGAAGCTAATGATGATGATCATGTAACTTCAGATCAAGTTACTACTGAACCTCGTAGGTCAACCAGAGTAAGATCTGCACCAGAGTGGTACGGTAATCCTGTTCTGGAGGTCATGTTACTTGACCATGACGAACCTACGAACTATGAGGAAGCGATGACGAGCCCAGATTCCGCGAAATGGCTTGAGGCCATGAAATCTGAGATGGGATCCATGTATGAGAACAAAGTGCAGACTTTGGTTGACTTGCCCGATGATCGGCAAGCCATAGAAAATAAATGGATCTTCAAGAGGAAGACGGACGCTGATAGTAGTGTTACTATCTACAAAGCTAGACTTGTCGAAAAAGGTTTTTGACAAAGTTCAAGGTGTTGACTACGATGAGATTTTCTCACTCGTAGCGATGCTTAAGTCTGTCCGAATCATGTTAGCAAATTGCCACATTTTATGAAATCTGGCAAATGGATGACAAAACTACATTCCTTAATGGATTACTTAAAGAAGAGTTGTATATGATGCAACCAGAAGGTTTTGCCGATCCTAAAGGTGCTAACAAAATGTGCAAACTCCAGCAATCCATCTATGGACTGGTGCAAGCATCTCGGAGTTGGAATATACACTTTGATGAGCTGATCAAAGCATATAGTTTTATACAGACTTGCGTTGAAGCCTGTACTTACAAGAAAGTGAGTGGGAGCGCTACATCATTTATGATAAGTATATGTGAATAACATATTGTTGATCGGAAATAATGTAGAATTTTCTGGAAAGCATAAAGGAGTATTTGAAAGGAGTTTTTCCAAGAAAGACCTCGGTGAAGCTGCTTACATATTGAGCATCAAGATCTATAGAGATAGATCAAGACGCTTGATAAGTTTTTTCAATGAGTACATACCTTGACAAGATTTTGAAGTAGTTCAAAATGGAACAGTCAAAGAAAGAGTTCTTGCCTGTGTTACAAGGTGTGAAGTTGAGTAAGACTCAAAGCCCGACCATGGCAGAAGATAGAGAGAGAATGATAGTCATTCCCTATGCCTCAGCCATAGGTTCTATAAAGTATGCCATACTGTGTACCAGACCTACTGTATACCCTGCCCTAAGTTTGGAAAGGGAGTACAATAGTGATCTAGGAGTAGATCACTGGACAGCGGTCAAAATTATCCTTAGTGAAATAAGGATATGTTTCTCGATTATGGAGGTGACAAAAGGTTCGTCGTAAAGGGTTACGTCGATGCAAGTTTTTTCACCAATCCGGATGACTCTAAGTCTCAATTTGGATACATATTGAAAGTGGGAGCAATTAGCTAGAGTAGCTCCATGCAGAGTATTGAGGACATAGAATATTTGCAAAATACATACGGCTCTGAATGTGACAGACCCATTGACTAAACTTCTCTCACAAACAAAACATGATCACACCTTAGTACTCTTTGGGTGTTAATCACATACCGATGTGAACTAGATTATTGACTCTAGTAAACCCTTCGGGTGTTGGTCACATGACGATGTGAACTATGGGTGTTAGTCACATAGTGATGTGAACTATTGGTATTAAATCACATGACGATGTGAGCTAGATTATTGACTCTAGTGCAAGTGGGAGACTGAAGGAAATATGCCCTAGAGGCAATAATAAAGTCGTTATTTATATTTCCTTATATCATGATAAATGTTTATTATTCATACTAGAATAGTATTAATCAGGAAACTTAGTACATGTGTGAATATATAGACAAACTAAGTGTCACTAGTATGCCTCTACTTGACTAGCTCGTTGAATCATAAATGGTTAAGTTTCCTAACCATAGACATGAGTTGTCATTTGCTTAATGGGATCACATCATTAGGAATGATGTGATTGACTTGACCCATTTCGTTAGCTTAGCACTTGATCGTTTAGTTTACTGCTATTGCTTTCTCCATGACTTATACATGTTCCTATGACTATGAGACTGTGCAACTCCCGAATATCAGAGGAACACTTTGTGCGCTACCAAACATCACAACGTAACTGGGTGATCATAAAGGTGCTCTACAGGTGTCTCCGATGGTGTTCGTTGAGTTAGCATAGATCGAGAATAGGATTTGTCACTCCGATTGTCGGAGAGGTATCTCTGGGCCCTCTCGGTAATACACATCACTATAAGCCTTGCAAGTAATGTGACTAATGAGTTAGTTGCGGGATGATGCATTACAGAGTGAGTAAAGAGACTTGCCGGTAACGAGATTGAGCTAGGTATTGAGATACCGACGATCGAATCTCGGGCAAGTAATATACCGATGACAAATGGAACAACATATGTTGTTATGCGGTTTGACCGATAAAGATCTTCGTAGAATATGTAGGAACCAATATGAGCACTATTGGTTATTGACCGGAGACGTGTCTCGGTCATGTCGACATAGTTCTCGAACCCGTAGGGTCCGCATGCTTAAAGTTCTGTGACGATCGGTATTATGAGTTTTGTGTTTTGATGTACCAAAGGTAGTTCGGAGTCCCGGATGAGACCGGGGACATGACGAGGAGTCTCGAAATAGTCGAGACATAAAGATCGATATATTGGACGACTATATTCGGACATCGGAAAGGTTCTGAGTGATTCAGGTATTTATCGGAGTACCGAAGAGTTACGGGAATTCGCCGGGGAGTATATGGGCCTTATTGGGCTTTAAGGGAAAGAGAGAGGGGAGGCTGCGCGCCCCCCAAGGCCTAGTCCAAATTGGACTAGGGGGAGGGGCGGCGCCCCCTCCTTCCTTCTCTTCTCTTTTCCCTTTCCTTCTCTCCTACTCCTACTACATGGAAGAGGGGGAATCCTACTCCCGGTGGGAGTAGGACTCCTCCAGGGCACGCCATAGCTAGGCCGGCCCTCCCCCCTCCTCCACTCCTTTATATATGTGGCCAGGGGGCACCCCTAGAACACACAAGTTGATCATTGATCTCTCTTAGCCGTGTGCGGTGCCCCCTCCACCATAACCAACCTCGGTCATATCGTAGCGGTGCTTAGGCGAAGCCCTGCGTCGGTAGCTTCATCAACACCGTCACCACGCCGTCGTGCTGACGAAGCTCTTCCCCAAAGCTCTACTATGAGTTCACGGGACGTCACCGAGCTGAACATGTGCTGAACGCGGAGGTGCCGTACGTTTGGTACTGAGGATCGGTCGATCGTGAAGACGTACGACTACATCAACCGCGTTGTCATAACATTTCCGCTTACGGTCTACGAGGGTACGTAGACGGCACTCTCCCCTCTCGTTGCTCTGCATCACCATGATCTTGCGTGTGCGTAGGAAAATTTTGAAATTACTACGTTCCCCAACACATCCCTGCATGCGATAGCCTCCAGTGTTAACGGATCAAGGAAGCCATGTATAACCAACGTCAAGCTACCCAAATAGTTCCCATGCTCATCTCGCAAAACCGCTAGCGCGGTACCGCCCCTGGATGGTGTGGACACGCCCGCGTCGACATGGATGTACGCAAATTTCGCTGGAGGCGCCTTCTGTGTTCTTTCACCCCTCGGTGCACTGCTCCGATTAATAGTTTGCATCGAACCCGGCTCCCTTAGGATTTCGAATTCTGTAATATATCTCTCTATGAATGCATGAGTAGCTTGTGGGCATTGGAATATGTATCGTGCTAAGATAGTACGACGCGTCCTCCTTTAGGCGAAACGAGCTGGTTTTCCACAGTGTTTTCTGAGTTTTTCTGTTTTACTTTTTTCTTTTGTTTTCCACCGGGTTTTCTGCATTTTTTCTCTGTTTTCATTTTTTTTCATTTTTCATTGTTTTTCTTTAGTTTTGTTTACTTCTTTCTCGGTTTCATTGTGGTTTTTTTGTTTATGTTTTTTCATTTTCCTTCAATTTTGCTTCTTTCTTTCTTTTTTTCCATCATTTTTTTGTTTTCTCTTGGGTTCCATTGTCTTTCGAAACACATTTTTTATATATCTAATACATTTTCCTAATACATGTTTAATATTTTTTAATATTTGATTAACAATTTTCAAATACAATATTAACATTTGTTTGAATACAGGGTCAAAAAGAGATTCTATACACATTCATAAATTTATTGAAATCGTTGATTGACATTTTCCAAATACTAGTTTAATATTTTTGTAGTACATGGTCAATATTTTTTTATACACATTTAATGTTTTCCAAATGATTGATTAACATTTTTCAAATACTTATTCAACATTTTCTTAAATGCTTGATTAACATTTTAATACACATGATCCAAATTTTTAATCAATTTTAATACCTATTCAATATTTTTGTGTACACATTTAATATTTTTCCAAATGCCATGCTAATATTTTTCAAATACTTATTCAGTATTTTTTTCAAATGCTTGATTAAAAATTTTATATACATGATAAAAAATTCAACATTTCTCTAATACATTGTCAACATTTTTCGATAAACATTTAGCATTTTTCAAATGTTTGATCAACATTTTCAAATACTTCTTCAATATTTTTCAAATGCTCGATTGACATTATATAAAAATGATAAAAAACTATCATTTTTCCCACAAGGTCAATATTTTTCTATACACATTTTACATTTTTCATATGCTTGATCAACATCTTACATATACTTGTTCAAAAAACATTCAAATGCTTCAGTAACATTTTCTAAATACGTGATCAAATTTCTTTATGCATGTTTTTTATACATTTTTAAAAATGCTTGTTCAACAATTTTCAAATGCTTGATCAACATTTTTAAAATATTTTAATTTTTTGTAATTTATATTAGAATATTTAAAGTATAAACAAAAGTAATACATTAAATAAAAAAGAAATCAGAAAACATAGAGAAAAACACAAAATGGAGGTTGTGGCTTCCTGCGCTCCGGGGCCGGCCTATCTCGCTCCCCTTCAGCGAGTGTCCCGTAGGTCTCGCTGAACGCGAGATATAGGGACGCCCGTCTCGACTGACTAGGAATCACCTACAGCGGGTGGCCATCGGGCCGGCTCAATATAGTAGCCTAGTGTGAGGTTTTTTCTTCTGATTTTGCACTGTCTGTAGCACAATTTTTATTTGGGATTTCATAGGATTTTCTCTGGGGATTTCTATCTTCAGTTTCCTTTTTTCGGTTTTCCTCCTATTATTTATTCGGTGATCATATTATTACTTTTCAGTTTCCATTGGTTTTCTTCTCACTTTTTTCTGCTCGACATATATATGATTTCTTGTACAAATTATACACTTTTGTATACATCAGGAATATTTTCTGTACATATTTAAGATTTTCCAAATACATGATTTTTTAAATATATGTTTTAATGGCTATTTTTCCACATGTATAGTAATTTTTCTTATAAATCTAAAACATTTTAGTATACATTTTTTTCAATACTCCCACCGATCCATATTAAATGTCACTGCTTTAGTACAACTTCGACAATTAATATCGATTGGAGGCAGTGCTTGCTTTGAATAGCATTTCAAGTACATGTTGAAACATTTTTTGCATGATACGAAACATTATTTTTAAACTATGTGAGCAATACATTGGATAAACATGTTTTGATTCTTTAAAAATATAATGTATATTTTTTTAATGGTACGAACATTTTTTGAATTACACAATTATTTATTACATTGTTTAATATTTAAGAAAATCATATGTTTTCTGAAACACGTGAATATTTTTGTATCTCACATACATCTTTTTGTATGGTACAAACATTTTTTCCTAAAAATTGAGTGTAACATTTTTATACTACGGTTACATTTTTAAATGTAAGATTAAGAATGTTTTTAAAATTTACTAATTTATTGTTTCGTAATATATGTATTTAGAAAAAAAAGACGCAAAATGTGAACGTGGTCACTGGGCCGGCCCAGTACCATGTGTATGCAGGAGACCCTCACATAAGAGTCGCTACGGGCGACACATAGCTACGCCGCTAATGTCGGGCCACCAATGACGGAGTTGAATCCGGCAGATCTCGGTTAGGGGGTCCCGAACTAGTAGTCTTGACACGATGGTAACAAGGGAATGGGTTTTTAACCAAGTACAGGACCCTACGTTCTGCTTATTTTTTGTATTGATTTGCGAAGAAGTAAAAAGTACAAGTGCTCAACCACAAGATCGTTGTGTGTCATCTACGAGCCTATCCCCGAGTTATATAGATATTAGGGGTCGATCTAGGGTTACAACCTAGTCTGGCTACTTACAAGGAGAACGTGTTGTAGATGACCTGTGATGTCTTGAAGTATATGTCAAGTCTTCGACAGTCTTCCTTTCATACGCCATGGGCCGCCTCAATGTGGCTCACTGGTGAGCTGACATGGGAGTCCCTGGCCTGGCCCACCTGGCCGGGAGACGGCTTGGTGAGTGACCCCAATCCGGGACACCGTGACCTAACTACATGGGCATTATCCATGCGTGCTCCTATTTTTTGCTCTTAACTGGGTATTGGCGGGAACGTCATATTGACACTTATTCTATCACTTCTATGATACACATACATTACATGTGGTTTATAGATAACCAAAGTATGAATTAAGATCGACATGACATATTGTAGATGGCAAATATGTAAGGTTTTTTTTGGCAAACAATATGTATGTTTGGAGTCATATATTCATGGCGTGGATATAGATTTAGTTGTCGTAGTTCATCATATTAAAACACAAATTATGGATACAAAATATATAAAGACTTCGTAGCATAATACTACCTGAAACTCATCTCAAAGATATTCAACACATTTGTCTTTGGATATCTCGTGTTGCAGTTTTGAGTAACTAGTATTGCATCTTCAGAGATAAAATGAAATTTAGAAACCTGTTCTCAATAAGTCTTGAACAAAAAAAGTCATAAAATAAAAATGAATGATAATTATTTCAAAGAAGGAAAAACTTGGTAGAATTAAAGTATTGAAGAGCTTAGAACAAATGAGAAGTTTCTATGATGTGAGGTTTATGCATATTGTGCATTGTAAAACATTAAGTATAAAAAGGAATGGTAATTCATTCACAAGAATATTTTTGGATGACAAAAGTATACAATATTCTAGAACAAAGGATAAATGCTTATATTTTGAGGTACGTGCATATTATGAATTGTAGAACATAAAGTAAAACATAATGGTAATTTATTTAGAATAAAATAGTTTTGATAACTAAAGTGTGGAAGATTATAAAACAAAGGATAAATGCTTCTGCTTTGAGGCTTATATATATTGTACATTGTAAATCATAAAGTAAAAAATGAATGGTTTTAAACTTAAAGATTTTTTTTTTGATAATTAAAGTATGGAAAATTTGAAAACAAAGGAGAAATACTTCTCTTTTGAGATATGTGCATTGTGCTTAAGCTCAACCACGGAATCATCTAGTTCGTACATGTGGAAGAATCCAATGTAGTGAAGATGATATCTATTGGTAGATAGTGCTTGCATTTGCCACCTTTGTACCATTGAATTGGATTCTGTTGGAAATATGCGCTAGAGGCAATAATAAATTAGTTTTTTTGACTGGGATAATAAATTAGTTATTATCATATTTCCATGTTCATGATAATCGTTTATTATCCATGCTAGAATTGTATTGATCGGAAGCTCAGATACATGTGTGGATACATATACAACATGTCCCTAGTGAGCCTCTACTAGACTAGCTCGTTGATCAAAGATGGCTATGGTTTCCTAGCCATAGACATGAGTTGTCATTTTGATAACGGGATCACATCATTAGGAGAATGATGTGATGGACAAGACCCAAACTATAAATGTAGCATATGACCGTGTCAAGTTTATTGCCATTGTTTTCTGCATGTCAAGTATATGTTCCTATGACCATGAGATCATGCAACTCACTGACACCGAAGGAGTACCTTGTGTGTACCAAACGTCGCAACGTAATTGGGTGACTATAAAGGTGCTCCACAGGTATCTCCGAGGGTGTCTGTTGAGTTGGCATGGATCAAGATTGGGATTTGTCACTCCGTATGACAGAGAGGTATCTCTGGGCCCTCTCGGTAATACAACATCACAAGAAGCTTGCAAGAAATGTGACTAAGGAGTTAGTCACGGGATCTTGTATTATGGAACGAGTAAAGAGACTTGCTGGTAACGAGATTGAACTAGGTATGGAGATACCGACGATCGAATCTTGGGCAAGTAACATACCGATAGACAAAGGGTACTGCATACGGGATTAGCTGAATCCTTGGCATCAAGGTTCGACCGATAAGATCTTCGTCGAATATGTTGGAACCAATATGGTCATCCATGTCCCGCTATTGGTTATCGACCGTAGAGGTGTCTCGGTCATGTCTGCATAGTTCTCAAACCCGCAGGATCTACACACTTAACGTTTGGTGACGATATAAGTACAGTTGAGTCATTATGGTGGTTACCAAACATTGTTCGGAGTCCCGGATGAGATCCCGGACGTGACAAGGAACTCTGGAATGGTCCGGAGGTGAAGATTGATATTTTGGACGAAGGGTATTGGAGTCCGGAATTGTTCTGGGGGTACCGGGTTATGACCAGCATGACCGAAAGGGGTTTCGGGGGCCCCCCGCAAGTGTTGGGGGGTCTCATGGGCCAAGGGGAGGGGGCAAACCAGCCCACTAAGGGAATGTGCGCCCCCTCACCCTTTCCCACATAACCAAGAGAGGTGGGGCGCCCCCTCTAGGGTTCCCTCCACCTGGCTTGGGGGGCAAGCCACCCTAGGGTTTCCCTAGGGGGCACCCCATCTGCCTTGCCCCTCCCCCTAGATGGGATCTAGGGGTGCCACCCATCCTCCCTTCCCCCTGTATATAGAGGGGTAGAGGGAGGGCAGCCGCACCCATCTATGCCACGGTGCTGCCCTCCCTCTCCTCGTAGTCCTCTTCCTCTCAGTAGTGCTTAGGGAAGCTCTGCTGAGATTCCACCACCACCGCCACCACGCCGTCGTGATACCGGAGGACTCGGGCTACTACTTCACCATCGCTCACTGGATCGAGGAGGTGAAGGCGTCATCAAGCCGTACGTGTGTTGAACGCGAAGGTGCCGTTCGTTCAGCACTTGGATTGGGAGTTCGCAAGACGGATCATGATTGGATCGCGAAGACGTTCGACTACATCAACCATGTTTCTTAACGCTTCCGCTTAGCGATCTACAAGGGTATGTAGATGCAATCTCTCCTCTCGTAGATGTTCATCGCCTAGATTGATCTTGGTGAGCGTAGTAATTTTTTTGTTTCCCATGCAACGTTCCCCAACAGTGGCGTCATGAGCTAGGTCTATGCATAGATGACATCACGAGTATAACACAAAGGAGTTTGTGGGCGTTGATATTCAGATTGCTTCCTTCCTTGGTATTTTCTTGATTAGGTGGTATTGTGGGATGAAGTGACCCAGACCAACTTTACATGTCCACGTACATGCGACCGGTTCCATCGACTGACATGTGACTTTGTTGCATAAAGATGGCTGGCGGGTGTCTGTCTCTCCCACCTTAGTTGAATCAGATTCGACAAAGGCAGTCTTTGTAGAAGGTTAAATAGCAACTTGCATATCACCATTGTGGCTTTGTGTAGGTAAGAATTGTTCTTGCTAGATACCCATAACAGCCACGTAAAACATGCAACAACAATTAGAGGACGTCTAACTTGTTTTTGCAGGGTATGTTGTGATATGATATGGCCAAAGACATGATGAGATATATTTGATGTATGAGATGATCATGTTTTGTAATAGTTTGTCACGACTTGCATGTCGATGAATACGGCAACCGGCAAGAGCCATAGGGTTGTCTTTAATTATTGTATGACCTGCGTGTCAATCATTAAACGCTATGTAATGCTTTACTTTATCGCTAAGCGATAGCAATAGTAGTAGAAGCATGGTTGGCGTGACATCCCTGATGGCAACACGATTGTCGGTGTCAAAACCGGCGGATCTCGGGTAGGGGGTCCCGAACTGTGCGTCTAGGATCGATGGTAACAGGAGACGGGGGACACAATGTTTACCTAGGTTCGGGCCCTCTCTATGGAGGTAATACCCTACTTCCCGCTTGATTGATCTTGATGAATATGAGTGTTTACAAGAGTTGATCTGCCACGAGATCGTAATGGCTAAACCCTAGAAGTCTAGCCTATGAGTATATGGTAATGAATCTCCTATCCGGACTATGCTCTCCGGTTTATATAGACACCGGAGAGATCTAGGGTTACATGAGGTCGGTTACATAAGGGGGAATCTTCATAGTCGGTCGTCTAGCTTGCCTTCCACTCCAAGGAAAGTCCAATCCGGACACGGGTATAGTCTTCGGTCTTCATATCTTCACAGCCCATCAGTCCGGCCCAAAGAGTAATAGGCCGGACGCCCGAGGACCCCTTACTCCAGGACTCCCTCAGTAGCCCCTGAACCTGGCTTCAATGACGAGGAGTCCGGCGCGCAGATTGTCTTCAGCATTGCAAGGCGGGTTCCCCTTCTTCCGAACTCCAAGATAGTCTTCGGATGCGATGATTGTATCCGGACCTGTAACGCATTCCACACACAACCGCAGAGAGAATATAATATTTGCACGAGTCTAATCTGCTGACAGTTTTTTATGACGATACGCCTGTCCGGTTATAGTCTTGAACCGTTTTTCACCTGCCACCCCACATTGCGAGACATGGTGGCTATTGGCACGTCTTGTCGAAGCAGAGATCATGTCCCCTTATTGCGGGATTCTCATCAATGCGGGCATGGGTAACCCAACCGTGACGTTTGCACAACCTTTAGGAATAGGCGAATCTTAAGGCGAGCGAGGAGGCGTTTAATGTTTGCTGCCTTTATAAGAGGATAAGGTTCCCCTCTTCCTCTTCTCACGCTTTCTATCCGTCTACGCCTTCCCGATCTCGAGCTCCAGCGCCCAAGTCTTCATCTCCTTTGCACTCCTGCAACCATGTCCGGATCCAGTGGTCAGGGCAAATGGATGGTCTCCTCAGTCACGGAGGAGGACATTACTGAGCTCCGGGCGGCCGGATATTTGGCGAAGGAGATCGTCCACCGCCTACCGGCCGTGGGACAGGTCGTCCCCACGCCAGAGCCCACAGAGAGGGTGGTATTCCTCCCCCATTTCTTCCGCGGGCTAGGGTTTCCACTCCACCCCTTTGTCCGCGGGTTGATGTAATGTTACGGGGTAGATTTCCATGATCTATCCCCGAATTCCTTCCTCAACATCTCGGCGTTTATCGTCGTGTGCGAGGCCTTCCTCCGTATCCATCCCCATTTTGGGCTGTGGCTCAAAGTCTTCAACGTGAAGCCGATGGTGGTGGATGGCCAACACGCAGAGTGCGGAGGGGCAATGGTGAGTAAATTGTCCAACGTCTCTTGGCCCAAAGGCACCTTCGTGGATATGGTAAAGGAGTGGCAGAAGCAGTGGTTCTACATCACAGAACCACGCGGCACCACCTAGGACGCAGCTGCCGAATTCCACTCCGGCGCTCCTATGCGACTCACCTCCTGGGTTGAGAAGAGTCCAGACTGCTGTTCTCCTGATGAGCTGATAGCGCTGCAGACACGCGTTCAGAGCATGGTCACCAAGAGCGTCAAGCTTGTTGACGTGATCCAGGTGATGTTAGTTCGCCGGATCCTTCCATGCCAGCACCGAAGCCGCCCGCTGTGGGAGTTCAATCCGAAGAAGCGCCGGACCCTGGCGAGGCTCTTCGAGACTACACACGAAGGCGCATGGAAATTGCTCTTCAAGGGCAATGAAAAACCACCGGCCACGGATTCAGACCGTGGTCATGATTGTACACACCCCACCAGCAAGGTATGTTATTTCGAATGAGTCCTCAACCCAATTGTTTCGAGGATGATGTTTGAGCTTTTTATTACTGCTCTTTTCAGGACTGGACGGAGAGAGCGAAGCGGATCCAGAGTCCGGCTCCGCTGCCCGAAGAACCAGTCATTCCGTGTTTGGCGGAGATGCTAGTGCCGGCGCCATATAAGGCGCCGGAGAAGAAGGCCAAGAAGAAGGCAAAGGGGGCCAAGAGCGGCCTCCGTCGTAAGGGTACTTCGGACGCGACGTCCGAAGACGAGGAAACTCATTCCTCTGTCCCTGAGGACAATGACGGGGAAGAGGAGGAGGAGGAAGAAAACAGTCCTCCCCCCGAGGAGAGGAAGAAGAAGAGGGCGGCTCTGACACATCTGGAGGCGGAGGCGCCCAAAAAGGGAAAGGGCGTTCCGGCAGCTAACACCGCGTGGGACGTTGACAGTAGTCCGGAACGACGCCCCCGCCAAAAGCCCCAGGCCGCATCGTAAGTGACATGGCTTATTTATGCGCTCATCCAGCCCTTTCTTTCCATTATCTTGATGTAGTTAGCTGTACTATTGCAGTCCAGCCCGCGACCTGATCCAGCAATCCTCGTCTGGAAGTTCGTTGGCTCCGTCGGAGATGGCGAGCCAGTCGCCACCGCCTGCTTACTCCCCTGGGGCCGGGGACGACGCCGAGGCGCTGTCCCGGAGGGACGATCCGAGCCGGGGAGGAACCCAGGATGCTGTCCGGGAGGCGCCACGAGGCGAAGCCTCCATTGCCGGACACATGAAGGAGATGATCCCCATGGAGACTGGCGAAGAGGGCCGCATCCAGCTTGGCCCTCAGCCGGATGTGATTCCGGAGACCCATACGGCTCCGGAGTCGGGCGGGCATCCCTCTTTGAAGGAGGGGGTGCCCCGTTTCTGCCCGTGGTCCCTGTCCATCCAGGGGCGCCGGATAACCTGATGGAGGCGCTACAAGGCACCTCTGTTATGGACGAGCACCGTGCTCTTATGAGCGCGGTGATCAAGAAGGTTCAGGCCGCCAAGAGTGGACTGAACGAAGCCTGCAGCAACCTGTTGACAGGTTTCGAGGTAAATAACAGAGAAAAAAACCATATAGTCAGTAGCCCTTGAGACACTGTTCGGTGCTCGGCAAGGGGAACCGGACAGGGGATCAATCCTCTAGTGTAGGAGACTAACGTGATATGTGTGCATGAGCAGGCGTTGCTGTTGGCCGCGACCTCACATGCTGCCGAAGTCTCTGAACTGAAGCAGAGGCTGGAGCGGACCGAGAATGAGCTCGGCGAGGTTAGAGTGCGGCTGCAGGAGAAGCAAGGTTAGTAACGTCTTGCTGTGTGTTCGGAGAGCGCAGACGCTGTATGTTGACTGTAATGTCGAAATATATGCAGGAGCTGCGACCGAGGTCGAGGCCCTGAGGAAGGCCCTGGGCGAGGCCGAGGAAAAGGCTGTCCAGCAGCAAGCCGCCCGTAAGAAGCTTAAGGCCCGTGTCAAGGAAATCCAGCAGGAGCTCCAAGATGCGGTGAAAAATTGTGAGACCTTGGAGAATGATGTGTCGGCTCAGAAGACCGAGCTCACCAAGGCTCGTCAGGGCACGGAAACCACGCGGAATGAGGCCCAGGCCGTCATCCAAGAGATCCAGGAGGCCAGGAAGATCACGGCTGGTAAGGCTTTTAAGATGCAAAGAAAGTATGCGGAGAGGCAGTACCTTTTACTAACCCGGGTTCGGAGTTCCCCAGGAGCTTTTGCGGATCTACCACGCAGCATATCAGACGCTGCAGCGTTCTACCGAGCCGAAGGAGGAGGTTCTACGGAGAAGCTATTTTGGTCACAATATGTGATGCCGGAGCATCCCGTGTCCTTCACCGATCAACTGAAGCAGCTGGTGGAGCTGCACAGGGTGGCCGAACTAGCCATGAAGGATTTGACAATCCGGCTATGGCCAGCCGAAGCTATACCCGGCAGCTACTTCGGACTCGTGAGGCGGCTGGTGGAGGCCTGTTCGTGGCTGGATGTCGTCAAGCGCTCTGCATGTATTCAAGGCGCCTGTATGGCCTTCGCTCGCTGCAAGATGTGGTGGGCGAAGATGAACGCTGTTGAAGTGGCCAGCGGGCCGCCAGAGGGCAAGGAGCACCACACACCCGAGAAATATTTTGCGGATGTCTTAGAAGGGTCTCGACTTGTGGCAGCCCAATGTTCGAAGGACGTTATTTTCGAATGAATATATTCGTGTTGTCCTTTGCCTTGTATTATAAAGACAAAGCTTGTTCTATAATGTAATTGCGTTATGCTTTAAATTGTTTCCTCCTGTGTGGCCTTCTTATATACAATCTGAGGGTTGGCCAGTCGCCGGCTTTTGCCCTCACGTAAGTAGTACGGAGGTGTTCGGGATGCGATCTAAACAATCTTGATCCAATTATATGGTCCTTGAAGGAGTTGTTTAGCGCAACGAACAAGGCAATCAGACTATACGGCTTAAACACCCTCACTTAGCCATAGGAGTTTTATAATTAAGCAAGTGCGTAGCCCCTGGTCGAAGCCAGGGTGCTGTCCGCATCTGATCGGGAAGTGCCGATCCTTCGCGTGACGCGGAAAAAATCTCCAACGATTTTGTAACCCTCGAACAGCTGATCGGCTCTCGCCGTATCATGACAGTCAGTTTTCGGCTTTCTCTACTGAGGTGCTCATCCGGTCGAGGCCAGGGCACAATCGCAGTAGTTCTCCCTTTACTACCCTAGCCGATGGAACGGAATGTAGGGTAGCAAGCACAGGAGCCGGGCAACCCAACTATTGACCAAAGACATGATTCGGAGCCAATGCATATAATGCTAGATTCGGGGTGCCGAACTGTTATATCAGAAGTGTTCGGACTTTGTTGCCGTGTTATGGGGCGATAAGCAGCCCCTGGCGAATATGAAACGTACAAAAGAGTACCGATGTAGCTGATAAGCAGATCGAAATAAAATGAATTAAGAGGCGAAAACCACAGAAACTGGGTCGCAAATCATTTTTATTATGACTGAATGGATACGTCAAGGCATATCTTATACAAATAGTGCGATAGGCACCCAGACTATTTAACATGCCGGGATCAAGGAAGAGCAGCGTATGGGCCCTGGGAAATAAATAAAAATACCGTCGAGAAGAACGTATGGAGGCTACCCTGCGCACTTATGCTACATGCCCCCTTTGTATGCCGATCCTTCGAAAGGGCTGGTGATCAGGCTCACGGGAAAAGGAACCTGAAACAGAAAGGAAAAAGTGTGTCCGAGGTGGGTCTAGCCGAACTGTAGATCCCGGGTTAGCTCGTGCCTCCGTCGATGTCCATGGAATTTCGAGTGCGTAATTATGTATGCGTGGTACGAGTGCCACTAATTCATCGGGACTGGGACAGAGGCCAAATTGCTAGTCGAGCTCTTGACGAGCCTTGCTGTCCTGCTGCAGTGTAGTTTGGAACTTCTTGAAGGTGTCCGGGGGCTCGACAGCCGTACTATGGTGCTGCTTGAGAAGGCCGCTCTGTACCTCTGCTGCTAGGGCGGCGGTGTGCTCCTCCGTCCGGAGAGAGCGTTCCGTGTTGCCATTGACTGTTATGACGCCGCGTGGGCCGGGCATTTTGAGCTTGAGGTAAGCGTAGTGCGGCACTGCGTTGAATCTAGCAAATGTTGTTCGTCCGAGCAGTGCGTGGTAGCCGCTGCGGAATGGGACGATGTCGAAGATTAACTCCTTGCTTCGGAAATTGTCCGGAGATCCGAAGACCACTTCCAGCGTGATTGAGCCCGTACAGCGGGCCTCGACGCCTGGTATGACTCCTTTGAAGGTAGTCTTTGTTGGTTTGATTCGTGAGGGGTCAATGCCCATCTTCCGCATCGTGTCTTGATAGAGCAGGTTGAGGCTGCTACCACTGTCCATCAGGACTCATGTTAGGTGAAACCCGTCAATAATTGGGTCCAGGACTAGTGCGGCTGAACCGCCGTGGCGGATGCTGGTTGGGTGATCTCGTCAATCGAAGGTGATCGGGAATGACGACCATGGATTGAACTTTGGGGCGACTGGCTCTACCGCGTAGACGTCCCTGAGTGCTCGCTTGCGCTCCCTTTTGGGGATGTGTGTGGCGTATATCATGTTCACCGTTTTGACTTGAGGGGGAAATTTCTTCTGCCCTCCGGTGTTCGGCTGCCGGGGCTCTTCGTCCTCGTCCTCACTTTGTGATCCCTTTTCTTTATTTTCGGCATTTAAGTTGCCAGCCTGCTTGAAAACCCAACAATCCCTGTTGGTATGATTGGCTTGCTTATCCGGGGTGCCATGTATTTGGCACGGACGGTCGAGTATGCGGTCGAGGATGGAAGGTCCTTCATTGTTTCTTTTGTAGGGCTTCTTCCATTGGCCGGACTTGGAGCCACTGAATCCGGCGTTGGCTGTGGTATCATCGGTGTTGTTGTCATTGTTTCGGCGTTTGTGCCTATTGCGCCGGGGCTTGGCGGTGCTATTCTTGGCCTCAGAGGGGCTTGTCTCGCTGGCTGTGTTGTTACTACGAGCCAGCCAACTGTCCTCTCCCGCGCAAAAGCGGGCCATGAGTGCCGTGAGGGCTGCCATGGACTTCGGCTTTTCTTGGCCGAGGTGGCGTGCTAGCCATTCGTCACGGATGCTGTGTTTGAAGGCTGCTAAGGCCTCGGCGTCCGGACAGTCAACGATCTGGTTCTTTTTGGTTAGGAACCTAGTCCAGAATTTTCTGGCTGATTCTCCAGGTTGTTGAACTATGTGGCTTAAGTCATCGGCATCAGGTGGCCGGACATAAGTTCCTTGGAAGTTGTCCAGGAAAGCTTCTTCCAAGTCCTCCCAGCCACCGATAGAATTTTTAGGCAGGCTATTAAGCCAGTGCCGAGCTGGCCCTTTGAGCTTGAGTGGGAGGTATTTAATGGCGTGGAGATCATCTCCTCGAGCCATGTGGATGTGGAGGATGAAATCCTCAATCCATATTGCGGGGTCGGTTGTGCCGTCGTATGATTCGATATTGACGGGCTTGAATCCCTCGGGGAATTCGTGATCCAGTACCTCGTCTGTGAAGCAGAGGGGGTGTGCGGCACCTCTGTATCGGGCCGTGTCGCGGCGTAGCTCTGATGGAGTCCTTCTGCGGCTTTCAGACCGGGCGTGGTTAGGTTTGTCGCGTCCGAATAGGTAGCCGTCTTCATGCCTCGAGGCACGTCCTCGCGATCCGTAGATCGATCTTGTATGTCCTGCTCTACTGTCCAGGGTCTGCCAGAGGTCATACGTGTGACCCCGAACTCTTCCGTTTTTATTTTTGTGGGGCGGTTGGGCAGGCTGCTGTTCGGCCTGAGTGGCAACTTTATCCCGACTGCGTGGCGGCCGGTCGGCTGCCCTGTCTCGACCACGCGGTGGTCGTTCCGCATTACGCGGGGGAGATGTGTGCTTCGGTGCCTCCTCATCGAATTGAGGTAGCAGTCTGCGTTTCAAGTAGCTCTTGGCTGGGCGCTTGAGGCCATATTCTTCCGCTGTCAGGATGTCAGTCCATCTGTTGACGAGCAGATCTTGTTCAGCTTGAAGCTGCTGCTGTTTCTTTTTCAGGCTCTTTGCAGTGGCTATGAGTTGAAGCTTAAAGCGCTCCTGTTCCAAAGGGTCCTCAAGCACGATGAAATTTTTGTTGCCGAGGCTTGTTTCCTCTTCGGAAGGTGGACGGTAACTATCATCCCCCGAGTCATCTTCTATGGCCTGCTCATCAGGGTTGTCTTGCCTGTCGTCATGTTCCTCTAGTTCGGATGCAGCACTGACAGGGTCTTCATTGTTTTCGGCGTCGCCCGGAGTGCTATTTTCTCCGGTACCAGTATTGTCGTCTTTTGAGCGGCGAGGCTTAGAACGGCGTTTGGGGCGCCGGTGCTTGGACTGCGTCTCAGGAGGTTTACTCTTATCTGGCTCTTCTTTGTTGTCGCCAGATCCCTTGGGTGTATCAACCATGTACACGTCATACAAAGAGGTGGCCGTCCAACGTCCAGTGAATGGCGGGTCTTGGCCTTGCTCATTATTGGCATCGTCGTCCATACCGACGATGTCTTCGGAGCCATAGTCAAGCACGTCGGTTAAGTCGTCGACGGTGGCTATGAAGTGGGTGGCGGGTGGGAAGCAAAATTCCTCGTCGTACGCCTCTAGATCGAACCGAACATAGTTCGGCTGTGAGTCTTCCTCCAAGGAAAAGTTCTTCAAAGAATTTAGTGCGTCACCCAAAGGCGAATGCTAGAAGATGTCTGCGGCGCTAAATTCGAAAATTGATAACCGATCCAGCTCGGTATCCGCCGGTGCACTTGATCCAGAACGTGTTGCCGGAGACGAGTCCGGAGTTACATTGACGCCAGCATTGCAGGATGTCGAGTCCGTGTGCGGCTTCAATGCTGCGGGCTTTATGGCCTCAGAGGGGATGATCTGCTTCGGTACTGAGGCCGTTGCGGCAATAGGATCCATCTCCAGGATGTGCTCCGATGACAGATTTAAGTCATGTTCATTGGAGAAAGGGGGAGCGATCGCCGCGGTTTCAAATCCCTCGAATATCAAGTCTCCACGGATATCCGCGACGTAGTTCAAGCTTTCGAACCTGACCTGGTGGCCAGGGGCGTAACTATCGATCTGCTCCAGATGGCCAAGCGAGTTGGCCCGCAGTGCGAAGCCGCCGAATACGAAGATCTGTCCTGGGAGGAAGGTTTCTCCCTGGACCACGTTGTTACTGACGATTGAAGGGGCCATCAAACCTTTCGTAGACGGCACAGTGGAACTCTCAATGAAAGCACCAATGTCGGTGTCAAAACCGGCGGATCTCGGGTAGGGGGTCCCGAACTGTGCGTCTAGGATTGATGGTAACAGGAGACGGGGGACACAATGTTTACCCAGGTTCGGGCCCTCTCTATGGAGGTAATACCCTACTTCCTGCTTGATTGATCTTGATGAATATGAGTGTTTACAAGAGTTTATCTACCACGAGATCGTAATGGCTAAACCCTAGAAGTCTAGCCTATGAGTATATGGTAATGAATCTGTCCTATCCGGACTATGCTCTCCGGTTTATATAGACACCGGAGAGATCTAGGGTTACATGAGGTCGGTTACATAAGAGGGAATCTTCATAGTCGGGCGCCTAGCTTGCCTTCCACACCAAGGAGAGTCCAATCCGGACACGGGTAGTCTTCGGTCTTCATATCTTCACAACCCATCAGTCCGACCCAAAGAGTAACAGGCCGGACGCCCGATGATCCCTTAGTCCAGGACTCCCTCAACGATGATGGAGATCATGGTGTCATGCCGGTGACGATGGAGGTCATGTCGATGCTTTGGAGATGGAGATCAAAAGCACAAGTTGATGGCCATATCATGTCAGTTATGATTTGTATGTGATGTTAATCCTTTTATGCATCTTATGTTGCTTAGGACAACTGTAGCATTATAAGGTGACCCCTCACTAAAATTTCAAGATAAAATCGTGTTCTCCCCAAGTGTGCACCGTTGCGAAAGTTCGTCGTTTTGAAGCACCACATGATGATCGGGTGTGATAGACTCTACGTTCACATACAATGGCTGCAAGCCAGTTTTGCACATGCGGAACACTTGGGTTAAACTTGATGAGCCTAGCATGTACAGACATGGCATCAGAACACAAGAGACCGAAAGGTCGAGCATGAGTCATATAGTAGATATGATCAACATGGAGATGTTCACCATTGAAACCACCTCATCTCACGTGATGATCAGACTTGGGTTGGTGAATTTGGATCATGTTACACTCGGATAACCGAAGGGATGTTAATTTGAGTGGGAGTTCTTAGGTAATATGATTAATTGAACTCATTATCATGAACAATAGTCTAAGTTGTATTTGCGAATTATGTTGTAGATCAATAGCTCGCATTGTAGCTCCCTGTTTTAATACGTTCCTAGAGAAAGACTAAGTTGAAAGATATTGTAAGCAATTATGCGGACTAGGTCCGTAGTATGAGGATTGTCCTCACTGCTGCACATAAGGCTTATGTCCTTGATGCAACGCTTGGTGTGTCAACCCCTCTAGCATCGTCTATGGATGTTGTGAACATCTGGCAGACATGTTCTAATGACTACTTGATAGTTTAGTGCGCCATGCCTTACGACTTAGAATCGGGGATCCAAAGACGTTTTGAACGCCATGGAACATATGAGATGTTCCAAGAGCTGAAATTGGTATTTCAGGCTCATGCCCGTGTTGAGAGGTATGATACCTCTAACAAGTTCTTTGCCTACAAGATGGAGGAGAATAGCTCAGCCAGTGAGCATGTGCTCAGAATGTCTGGGTACTATAATCGCTTGAATCAAGTGGGAGTTAATCTTCCAGAAAAGATAGTGATTGACAGAGTTCTCCAGTCACTATCACCAAGCTACTAGAGCTTCATGATGAACTATAACATGCAAGGGATGGAGATGATCCCGGAGTTGTTCGCGGTGCTTAAGGCCGTGAAGGTAGAAATCAAGAAGGAGCATCAAGTGTTGATGGTTAACAAGACCACTGGTTTCAAGAAGGGCAAGGGCAAGAAGGGAAACTTCATGAATGGCAAGCCAGTTGCCGCTCCAGTGAAGAAACCCAAGTTTGAACCCAAACCCGAGACCGAGTGCTTCTATTGTAAGGGGAATGGTCACTGGTAGCGGAACTGCCCCAAATACTTGGTAGATAAGAAGGCTGGCAACTTCAGCAAAAGTATATTTGATATACGTGTTATTGATGTGTACCTTACTAGTACTCCTAGTAGCACCTGGGTATTAGATACCGGTTCAGTTGCTAATATTGGTAACTCGAAACAAAAGCTACAGAATAAATGGAGACTGGCTAAGCGTGATCACCATCGCACGCTCCCTCTACCTTCAGGATTAGTGTTGAACCTAGACAAATGTTATTTGGTGTCTGCGTTGAGCATGAACATGATTAAGATCGTGTTTTATTGCAATACGGTTGTTCATTTAAGTCGAAGAATAATGGTTATTCTGTTTACATGAATAATACCTTCTATGGTCATGCACCCAATGTGAATGGTTTGTTGAATCTCGATCGCAGTGATACACATGTTCATAATATTAATGCCAAAAGATGCGAAGTTAATAATGATAATACCACATACTTGTGGTACTGCTGCTTAAGTCATATTGGTGTAAAGTGCATGAAGAAAATGCATGCCGATGGACTTTTGGAGTCACTTGATTTTGAATCACTTGACACATGTGAACCATGCCTTTAGGGGGGGGGCACTTTTGAACCGGAAACTGAAAAACCGAACCGAACCGAACCATATTAACCGATTTATCTATTAATTCGGTGGTTTGATTTTTTGTTTAGTGGGAAATTTTATGGTTGTTCGGTGTTTGGTTTTTGTTTGGTTTTCAGTGCCCAAAAGCCGAATACACCGAAAAAACCGATATGTACGATACCCCATGCAATACCTTGTTTTCGAAAGTGCAGCGGGGGCGCGTCCTCTGGCAAATACTTTGGTTGTGACAGACGTCCGGCCAGCCGCTAGATGAGTTTCTAATCTCACAATCTAACTAGTACTCCTACGTAACGCCATACTAACATGGCTAATTGAATCTGTTTAGATTATTTTACTATTGTTTGCATGCAACATAGTCAATGGCCGTATTCTTCTAGTAAGTACTCCCTCCGTCCCATAATGTAAGACGTTAATGTCAAAAAAACGTCTTACATTATGGGACGGAGGGAGTACTTATTAAGATTTCTATCCATGCAATATCTCGTAGGAGTATGTATGCATGCCCGGCGCTTGGTTATGGAAGTAACTAGCAATTAGTGTATCAATTAGTGCATGAGTTGCTTAGTTTACATGCATCACACATATTCTTCTGTACATAATAGATGTAACGCCCCATGTGATTTTACACTTAATTATGTTTACTAGTTTGCTTGACCGAATAAAGCACTGATTGATGTTAAGGTTGCTAGCTCTTGTGATATATACTGATGAGTGCATGTATTTTGGTTTTCGGTTAACCAAATAAACCGAAGATATATTATGGTTAATATGGTTCGGTTTCTAAATATTGTGTGATTAATTCGGTTTCCATTTCTTCAAAACTGAAATTATAAAACACCGAATAAACCAAACCGTATTAACCATTTAAACCGAATGCCCAGCCCTACATGCCTTATGGGCAAGATGACTAAAACCCCGTTTTTCGATACAATGGAACGGGCAAGTGACTTGTTGGAAATCATACACACTGATGTGTGCGGTCCGATGAGTGTTGACGCGCGGTGGATATCATTATTTTGTCACCTTCACCGATGATTTGAGTAGATATGGGTATATTTACTTAATAAAGCATAAGTCTGGAACGTTTGAAAAGTTCAAGCAATTTCAGAGTGAAGTTGAGAATCATCGTAACAAGAAGATTAAATTCCTATGATCTGATCGGGGGGGGGGGGGGGGAATACCTGAGTTATGAGTTTGGCAATCACTTAAGAGAATGTGGAATTGTTGCACAATTGACACCACCTGGAACACCACAACGTAATGGTGTGTCCGAACGTCGTAATCGTACCTTATTGGATATGGTGCGTTCTATGATGTCTCTTGCTGATCTACCACTATTGTTTTGGGGTTATGCATTAGAGACAACTACATTGAATTTCAATAGGGCACCATCTAAGTCCATGGAGACGACATCGTATGAACTGTCGTTTGGAAAGAAGCCTAAGTTGTCGTTTCTTAAGGTTTGGAGCTGCGATGCTTATGTCAAAAGGCTTCAGCCGGAAAAGCTCAAACTCAAAGCAGACAAATGCGTCTTCATAGGATACCCAAAAGAGACGGTTGGGTATACCTTCTATCTCAGATCCGAGGGCAAAGTGTTTGTCGCTAAGAACAAGACCTTTCTCGAGAAAGAGTTTCTCGCGAAAGAATTGAGTGGGAGGAATATATAACTTGATGAGATTGTTGAACCTTTACTTCAACCAAAGAGTAGCGCAACACAGAAAGATGTTTCTGTGGCACCTACGTCAGTTGAAGAGGAAGCTAATGATGATGATCATGAAGCTTCGAATCAAGTTACTGCCGAACCTCGTAGGTCGACAAAGGTACGTACAACTTCTAAGTGGTACAGTAACCCTGTCTTAGAGGTCATGTTGTTGGACAACGGCGAACCTACGAGCTATGGAGAAGCGATGGTGGGCCTGGATTCCAACAAATCGCTAAGAGCCATGAAATCCGAGATATGACCCATGTATGAGAACAAAGTATGGACTTTGGTGTACTTGCCCGATGATCGGCAAGCCATTGAGAATAAATGGATCTTTAAGAAGAAGACGGATGATGATGGTGATGTCACCATTTATGAAGCTCGACTAGTCGCAAAGAAGTTCTCGACAAGTTCGAGGACTTGACTATGATGAGACTTTCTCACTGATAGCGATGCTAAAGTCTGTTGGAATTATATTAGTAGTTGTTGCATTTTCAATTATGAAATCTGGTAGTCAAAACAAAGTTTCCTTGATGGTTTCCGTGAGGAAAGGTTGTATGTGATACAACCAGAAGGTTTTATCGATCCTAAGGATGCTAAAAGGTATGCAAGCTCTAGTGATCCTTCTATGGACTGGAGCAAGCATCTCAGAGTTGGAACATACACTTTGATGAGGTGATCAAAGCTTTTGGGTTTATACAAAGTTTGCAAGAAACTTGTATTTACAAGAAAGTGAGTGGGAGCACTACAACATTTCTAATAAGTATATGTGGATGACATAGTGTTGATCAGAAATGATGTAGAATTTCTGGAAAGCATAAAGGGTTGTTTGAAAGGAGTTTTTCAAAGGAAGACCTGGGTAAAGCTGCTTGCATATTGGGCAACAAGATCTGTGGAGATTGATCAAGACGCCTGATAAAACTTTCACAGAGCACATACCTTGACATGATTTTGAAGGAGTTCAAAATGGATTAGTCATAGAAGGAGTTCTTGCCTGAGTTGTAAGGTGTGAATTTGAGTAAGACTCATAGCTCGACCACGGTAGAAGAAAGAAAAAGGACGAAGGTCGTCCCCTATGCCTTAGCCATAGGCTCTATACGGCATGTCATGCTACGTACTGCACCTGATGTGTGCCTTACCACGTGTCTGGCAAGGGGGTACAAGAGTGATCCAAGAGTGGATCACTGGTCAGCGGTCAAAATTATCCTTAGAGGAATAAGGAGATGTTTCTCGGTTATGGAGGTGATGAAGAGTTCGACGTTTAGGGTTACGTCGATGCAAGCTCTGACACCAATCCGGATGACTCTGAGTAGCAAACCGGATACGTATAGTGGAGCAGCCATTTGGAATATCCCCAAGTGGAGCGTGGTAGCAGCATCTACACTACAAAAAAATGCACTTACGTGATGATACATGTTTGTCATAGTAGGTCATGTCTTTTGTCATGCATGTACATCCATGACGATTTTATGACAGAATCAAGATAGTCATACCTGTGTTGTCGTAGAAGTGTTCCATGACAATACCAAAATTATCATCATGGAAGTCTCCACTTCCATGACGATAAATGGTGCATCATGGAAGTGCTTTCGTCAAGGGTAACCGACACGTGGCATCCACCATAACGGGTTGCCGTTAAGCTATCAGGTTCCGGTTTGGATCCTATAACCCGCTAACAGCCCGGACCAATGGGGATTTTCCACGTGTAAACTCATCATTGGCTGGAGGAAACACGGGTCGGCTCACCATTGGGACAGATGTCATCCACTCATTGGACAGAAGGCGCCAATGATACATCGACATGTGGCATGGCCCAACATAGGCCCATTCCCGTGAAAAGGCCGGCCCATTTGACTTGGTTAAAAGATAGCGGGCCGGCCACAGAAAGCCTCTTAACGGCCTGTTCGCACATAGCCCATTTATAGCCCGCTAACCCAGGGCCCGTTACAGCCTATCCGAATTTGGCCCAGTAGCGTCATCTGGGCCATCCAATATGATCCCAACCCATTGTAACTTTCGGCCCATGTATGGCCCATGATGTCTTTTGGCCCATATGAGGCACTTTGTAACTCTTGGCCCATTAACGGCCCACGGTGAAACTGGCCCGTAATGAACAGTATATCGCTTTATACCCATTAACGGCCCAATATTCCATTGGGCCATTTCAAGCCCATGTTATCTTTCGGCCTTCTCAGGGCCCATTTATTCTTGGGCTCATTTCCAGCATTCGGTAACTTACGGCCTGTTACTGTCCTTTTCTGCTTGTGGGCCAAATTCAACCCGTGGTTACAGTCGGCCCATTTGTGGCCCGTTAATCCGTTTGGCCGTTTTCATAGCGTCATCAAATACGGCCGATTAACGACGGGCCTTTATGGTCGGCCCATGAATGGACGATTCCAACTCTAGCCTGTTTAAGACCCATAATGCGGTCTGTTATTGGCCCATGTTTGGCCAATCGATCATACGGCCCGTAGAAGGACCATTGATGGTACTCCCCGTAGAAGGCCCATTGTTTCTACGGCCCGTAGAAGGCCCGTTGTTTCTAAGGCCCGTAGGAGGCCCAGGGTCACTATAGTAAATACGTGGCCCATGGTTATTATGGCCTAGTTTTAAAAAATAGGTTATTGCGGCCACTAGAAAACCGCGGAAAAAGAACTGCACTGACTGCAAGCAAACAAATAAAAAAGACAACAAGGAAATAAATAAGCAAGCAACTTACGCTAGGCTATCACGACTATTACACATATTACATCCACTGGGCATCAAAGTTCGCCACCAGTGCAAATATAGGGAACAAAGCAGCATATCACATACACTGGTTGTCAAAGTTGGCGACCAGTGCAAATAAACGCCATAGCAAAACAAGTCCAAAACTGAAACCACTTCAGAAGAGCTCAAGAAACAATATCCTGGGTACCCATAATGCTGGCAAGATGCTTAGAAAGCTTATTAACTTTCTCTTGTTTGGCGCTTAAATCCTCCAGCGCTTGCTGTTGCACAAGAAAGTATGCATCTGAATTCTGCAGGGACTTCCTCAGCCCTTCGGCTTCTTGCCACAGCACAGCTGACTGA
Source organism: Aegilops tauschii subsp. strangulata (assembly GCF_002575655.3). Taxonomy (NCBI): domain Eukaryota; kingdom Viridiplantae; phylum Streptophyta; class Magnoliopsida; order Poales; family Poaceae; genus Aegilops; species Aegilops tauschii. The sequence continues at coordinate 70,501,417 of NC_053039.3, read as the reverse complement.
TGCCTTTCAGCTTGTAGCTGAGACTGAAGAAGCTGAAGTGATTCGGGCAGTGAGTTTGAAGAGCTTGTGCCAGCGGTACTGGCCAGTAACTCGAACACTACATCAACACAGGACTATGGGGTTTTCTCACTGTCTACAAGATCGTTTTTATCACCTTTCTTGGAGACCAACAGGGTTGTCTCACTATCTTGAACCTTATCCACATTACTTTCTCTACCATTGCATAGTGGGGTGCTCTTCTCCAATATTCTGTTCGCATACTACAAGAGAAACAAGCAGACACATCACATGTTTAGCATGTAGTATACGAAACTCATTTTGGTACACCGGTTTAGTAGTAAGGTGGACAGGATAACAACATGAAACATACATATATCTATGTACTATGGTCACTGTATTGTCCATATCATTCTAGTTTATGCTGCCAAATCAAGATAGAGACACAGTTCAACTCATATATTTTTAAGACACAACAGCATAGACAGAATATAAGTGTGAGAAACTACACAGCATTGGCAACAATTGTAATGTGCATCACATGAGAACATAACTGTTTATACAACTAAAACTAAAATCAACATAGAGCAAGAAGTTAGAACAACAATCCAGTTAAAGAAATAGGTTTAAAACATACCTGTTGTGCCATTGGAGTTTCAATTGGATCCTTCAAATCCGAAATTAGTTGGTATGAGTAAATACAGTGATGCAACAACAAAGGAGTATGGACCATAGCTACGGAATCTGACTTGAGAATAGTTGCTCTTCTGCTTTAAACGTGGAGTTTGGGTTTGCTGTGGTGGTCTTCGTGCTTTGGGCACTGCAGTTGCTTTACAAACTGCTCGTGTGGGGGTACTCTATGGTGGACATGGTGCTGTGTCAACTAGAAGTGGGTTACTATCCACTGGGGTTGGGGTTAGATGGGTTGTAGATGGTTCTCTGTCCAACGGTGTAAGTGTGCAATCTGGAAGAGTCTCGATTATGTGTGGTGGGGCTAGTTCGTGGGCCAGTACAACCATGGTTCTATCCGCATCGACGGGTAGCACCGTCTTTTTTGAGGAACGTGTTTTTGTTCCCATAAATACTGCCATCACCCCCTCCAATTCAAAAGGCTGATAAACAAGAAAAGAAATTGAACGTACAGACATTGTATGATAGACAAATGTGGTAATTCACATATATGTTGTCTAACCAAACAGGACAACATGACACAATTTCACATATATGATGCCTAACTAAACAGGATAGCATGACACAGTTTCAGATATATGATGGATAACTTAACAGGATATAATGGCATAATTCAACATATGATGAGTATCTAAACAGGATGACATGACAAAACTATATGATGTCTCTCTAAAATAGGTTGGGATGAAATAATTCACATACATGTTGTCTAAGTATACATGATGGCATGATATAATTGACATAATTGATTCATATACGAAGCAGCTGGCACTCGCATGTATGATCTCTAAACTAAGCAGATGGAATTCAATATTGTGCATATGATGTCTAAACTAAGCAATGCAAGACACCATATGCATGATATGAGAAATATAAACATTGCAACTTAGAGCATACACCTCAGGTGGGACATAGGACTGGTCATCTGTCTCTGAATCCTCCTCTGAGGAGCTACCTATAACCATCGAGATATATGCTTCAACATGTACCATTGCCTGCTCTGAAGACCTTGTTTTCACTCCTAATTTTTCCATAACCGGCTCAAATGGTTGATACACATGAAGAGTGGTTCAATGTACACATATTATCGACAAACGGAATACGTAATGAAAAAAAGATGGCATGAGATAATTCACATATATGATGCCTGGCTACATGGCGGTGCATAATTCACATATATGATAACTGGCTAAAAAACATGGCATTGCATAATTCACATATCTGATATACAAAGCAAACATGAGGCATTCACACAAAGCATGTCTAATCTAAGCAGATGGCATGGCAATGCAAGACACCATATGCATGATATGAGCAATATAACCCTGCCAAGTTAGAGCATGCCCCTCGGGGGGGGGGGGGATACGACTGGTCATCTGTCTCTGAATCCTCCTCTAATGAGCTATATGTAACCAACAAGAAATCTGCATCGACATGTAGCACTGACTGCTCATAAGACCTTTTTTTCACTCCAGATTTTCCCATGACCGACTCAAATGGCTGATGCACATGAAGAGTAGATGAATGTATAAACATTGTTGAAAAATGGAATACATTATGAAAAAAATATGGCACAATACATTCACATATACGATGACTGGCTAAACAGGACGACATTGCATGATTCACGTATATGATGCCTGGCTAAAGAAGATAGCATTGCATAATTCCCATATACTCCCTCCATTCCTAAATATTTATCTTTTTAGAGATTTCAAATGGATTACCACATACGAATGTATATAGACATATTTTAGAGTGTAGATTCACTCATTTTGCTCTGTATGTAGTCACTTGTTGAAATCTCTAAAAAGACAAATATTTAGGAATGGTGGGAGTATGATATAGAAACCAAACAGGTGGCATTCACACAAAGCAAATCTAAACTAAGCTGATGACATATAAGATGTAGAATGTAAGCAATGCGAGGCACCATATGCATGATATGACCAACATCAGCATGCCAGGTTAGAGCAAACACCTCAGGTGGTAAATAGGAGTGGTCGGCTCCCTCTGAATCCCCATCTGAACATTTATCTTCCTCTGGAATACAATCTGGAATGGCGGGAGGGGGGCCACTTCACCCACCATGGAGCGGCATTTGCATGACATTATATTCCCACGCAATGGTCTTCTCTTTTTCTCTACATGTTCAGTACGATACAATAACTGGCATGCGTAATAAAAAAACATAGTTAGATTATGTAAGGCCTAAGGGGTGCATGCAGAAATCAAGACTGATGGTAGCAAATGAGTGGATAGATCCAAAACTAATGATAGCAGGTAGATTATAGCTTCAGTTTAAAAAGATAGACAATGTATCATCTATTGTTTGTTGCCCACCCAACATGAACCACATAGAAGACCCCAGATGAATCAGATAGTAGGCAGATACTATTCGTTGTTCCCTCGATATGTGCCCCACGGGCATTTTAAAACTCAAGTTTGAACGACAAAGTAGTAGGTCATAATAACCGATGTATAACATAAGCAAACACGATAGAGTGCAACCTCTCTTCCGAAACTGTGTAGTCCTCAGGTTCATCTGCTCAGTCGATGATGGCAATGCAGTTGGCATGGCTGCCGACAACAGGGAAGATGATCTGAGGCGGCAAAAGAAAGTCTGCAGGGGGAATCTCTGCTGCAGTGAATGCTTCCGTCGATGGTGCACCTCAGGTGGGGTGGATGACGGCACGGCAGGAGCAGGACATAACACACAGAGTTATCTTTGACGCCTATCTGAAAATGAAGTAAATCTATAAGGGCTCCTTAGAATTGGAGGATTCTATAAACGCAGGGACAGGAAAAACACAGGAACGGGATAGGAATGCACGTGCAAAACAGAGCATTTGGAAACATAGGATTTCTGTAACCCTGGGTGTTTGGTTCACATGAATTGGAAGAACACAGGAATGGAGAAACATGGTCAAATTAAAGTCAAACCACGTGAAAATGAAAAAATAACAATCTTATTATGCCAGTAATGCAATTAGTCTTGTTCTTCATGCATATTAATTTGAAAAGGACGTTCAAGTGGATATTAAAATTCCTATGTTTTTTCTTTGAAAGAGACACCAAAGGAAAAAAATCCTCCAGTTTTGCTTTGCTCCGCTCCTTCTAACCAAATGCACGAATAGTACTCCCTCCGGTCCTTTTTACTCAGCATATAAGATTTGTCTGAAGTCAAACTTCATAAAGTTTGACCAACTTTATAGAAAAAATATCAACATTCACAATACAAAACCAATACCATTAGCTGCGCAATGAATTTAATTTTTATATCGTATAATTTTAATATTGTAGACGTTAATATTTTTTCATATAAATTTGGTCAAAGTCAATGGAGTTTGACTTCAAACAAATCTTATATGCGGAGTAAAAAGGACCAGAGGGAGTAGTACCATAGTAGTTCCATAGCAAAGGGTCCCTGAGGGATCGACATGAATGCAGAGTAACAAAGTGGTGTGACGAGTGTACAACCTCTTTGGCATAGCCTTGTCGACCTCAGCATCATTGGGTTGGACGTGGAGGATGGTGGTGCTGGTGTGACTGTCGGAGGCGGGGAAGAAGATCTGAGGCCTCTGGAAACAGCGCCGAGGGTACTGCTCCGCTGTGATGGATGGTTCTGTCATTGGAGCAGCTCCGGTGAGGTGTACATCGGCGAGGCTGAAGCAGGACAAGACAGACAACGTTAATATGAAGTGGGACTGGAATATCATCTGCAATAGATGATGTAAAATACATCACCAAAAGGTGCTAGATGTAAAACGCATCAGCCGCGCCATGGCCACTCCGACAGATGCTATAAATACTGTTCATTCTGAACTTAACTAAAGAAACTAAACTTTACAGTCGAAACTAAATTTTACTATCAAAGCTGATTGAACTAGTTGCAGAGCATTGCAATAGATGTTTAGGGCATTCGAGCACTAGTAGCAGAGAAGCAGTGATCTAAATCAGCAGCCGCTCGAGCGGGGAACGCACTAGCAGAGAGCAAGTCATGCAGCAGCACCGCGAGCGAGTGCTAAAGCAGCACCTCCTGTAGTTGCCGGAGGTCGTGCAGCAGCAGCAGCGTGAGCGAGAGCAAGAGTAGAGCAGCAGCATGAATGAGAGCAAGAGCGGAGCAGCAGCACGACCGACAACAATAGCAGAGCAGAGCACCAGCACAAACGAAAGCAAGAGCAGTGCAGTAGCGCGATCGACAACAAGAACAGGGCTGCAGCACAAGCGAGAGCCGGAGCAGCTGCAGCTGTGCCAGCATGAAAGTAGCCTCCGAGGAAGCAACGACATGGGGGAGAGACGCCGTGGATGAAGTGGCCGGCAACAGCGCCGTCGATGGAGACCCGCCATGGCTGCTCAGTATCGAGCACCGGCAACCCCATGAGATTGAATAAAAGATAAAATGCAGCGGTGAGTGCAGAACCTCCTTGGTGGCACCGAGTAGGCCTTGGCTTCATCGGAGGAATTGGTGAGGGTGTTGCGGTTCCGGTGGGGCAGGTCAAGATGACGCTGTGGGGATGGAGGTGGCGCGATAGACGAGGCGAACATCGGGGCAGCTCCTTGGAGGTGGAGGACTGGGCGGCTGATCCGGCGGGACGACGAGATCGACGACAGATCCTCATCCGGTGCGGTGGATGAGGGACGGTGAGCTGTTGCGGTGGACGACATTGTCGGGGAAGAGTCACCGGCTGGGCGGCGGTTGGGAGGCCGACGGAGGAGCGTGGGGTTTCATGGGTTTTGGCGGCCTCAGTGTACGAATGGGGGGACGAAGGGGAAGGTAGGGGGAGCCATGGCTTAGGGACGTGCTTGTCCGAAATGTAGGGTAAGTTACCAGTGTACCCCCACCGGTTTTGACCACGCGACGTCGAGCCGGCATTTCCGGCTGAGGGGTAGAAGGGGGATTTCGCGTGTCTGGGCTGCGGGACCGATTTCGAATGAGGAGGGAGTTTTCACGTGCGTCGAAATTTCGAGATAACAAGGTGCGATGCGGGTTGAAGAGGCGGGAGTTTCATAGCAGATGAGATAAAAGATACCTGAGCTTGAAAATTTTGGGATAACAAGGCGCGGATTCCATGTTCAGCAGAACAAACTTAACGTGTACAAAAAACAATTCATACAAGACACAAGAGAGGCATGTCCCCTTTTACTATATTGCTATAAATGCCATTGAAAAAACTACACAAAAATGTAAAAAAAATCGGGAGAACAAGATTACCCTGTACAGTACCAAATCAATTCGCACTTCCCTCAACAACAACAAAAAACAAATCAATTCCCACCCCAAGAAAGAGTTATGTCCCTTTTTATATGATTACAAATGCCAGGATCTCGAATTTAAATTTTTGAATCCACATTATATTGAATTCTAATATATCGTTAGGTGACCTTGCGGTATATAATGGATGTAGTCCTACATTTTGATCTTCCATCATATATGAACTTTTTACTCCACATTATGAACATATATATTGTCGTCTACCATATGGCTAAATTTGAATCAATTTTCCTTATTTGAATATGATTGTTGTCAAGTTATACCATCATTTAAATATTATCTTGATAACAAAAAAACATGCATATAGCAGTAATCATATTTCACTATGAACTACATGTACCATACGATCTCCAATTCAAATATTTGTATCCATTTTATGTTGAATTCAAATCATAGTACATTGGTCTAGGTAGCAAGATGTTATAATCTAAACCCTGTTTTAATATGTATAATTTGTGGCTGAATTAGGACAAGTTTTGGTATAAGCTTCTTGCAAAACTGGAGATTCTCTCAACAAGCCTCGTGGTTCTGAGAGGGAACATGTCACCTTTGTGTGCGAAATGATATACGCTGCCTCCCCCCTGATTTTCTTTATAGAGGCAACATAGAACTATATGAGTGCCCTGTTAAATTTTGGAATTATTCCGGGTTCGTTAGGCCTTTTTTATACACTAGCGAAACATGCCTGTGCATTGCAACGGGAGGGAAAAAACATCTTTCATACACACATCCGTCAACATCAGCAAACAATATTCTTAAAAAAATCTTTATTGGCGCAATTTCAAACAATATGAAAATCAACTTTAAGCCTCTGGTTTACATAAAACTTGTATCAACAGTTTAATGTGCATCATCGTACAGGGGTTGGTAGTGCACTGTGCAAAACAGAGAAGATGATTATGTACCTGTTTTAACATTTAGGATATCGTAGTTTATAGGAATCAACATCCCCTATAGTGCCAATAATAGATTATGTGAGAGCATCAAACTGTCATATCTACTAAATTTGAAGGGTAGAAAACATACAATAGACATTTATTAAATGCCCCACATAGAGAAGATATTAATTAAGTTTATATTTTGTTAAAATTTGGAATTATTCCGGGTTTGTTTGGCCTTTTTTATATATTAATTGAGTTACTGGACATTTAATGTGCATAATTCAAATTTGAACTGCAAGCACATGCTTTGGTGCACAAAAGTTGGTTGAAAAATCACATGTGTGTCCATGGGTGAATTTCCAGGTCCCATGCAATAAATGGGAATGAAATTCAAACATCTGGGCATCGTGACTCGGCCGAGAACATTGAGAAACTTGGTTTTTAAATTCCTGTAAATCCAAAACTCGCCTGGAAATCATGAAACTTGGCATGGTGTCATGTCATGGCACTAACATGTTGTGGTAAAAAGCTTGGCCGAATAGGAACAAGTTTCGGTATAAGCTTCTTGCAAACCGGAGCTTCTCTCAAGAAGGCTCGTGGTTCTGAGAGGGAACGTGCCACCTTTGTGTGCGAAGTGATATACACTGCCCCCCTGTTGATTTTCTTTACAGAGGCAACATAGAACTACATGAGTGTCGTGTTAAATTTTGGGATTAGTCCGGGTTCGTTTGGCCCTTTTTATACATTAATTGAGTTTCTGGTCATTTAATGTGCATAATTCAAATTTGAACTACAAGCACATGCTCCAGTGCACCAAAGTTGGTTGAAAAATAACATGTGTGTCCTCGGGTGAATTTCTAGGTCCCATGCAATAAATGGGAATGAAATTCAAACATCTGGCCGTCGTGGCTCGGCCGAGAACATTGAGAAAATTGGTTTTAAAATTCTTGTAAATCCAAAACACGCCTAAAAATCATGAAACTTGGCATGGTGTCATGTCATGGTACTAACATGCTGTGGTAATTTTTTTTGGCCTAATTGGACCAAATTTTGGTATAAGCTTCTTGCAAACCGTAGCTTCTCTCAACAATGCTCGTGGTTCTCAGAGGGAACGTGTCACCTTTGTGTACGAAACGATATATGCTGCCCCCTTGGTTTTCTTTACAGAGGCAACATAGAACTATATGAGTGTCGTGTTAAATTTTAGAATTATTCCGGGTTCGTTTGTCCTTTTTTATACATTAATTGAGTTTCTAGTCATTTAATGTGCATAATTCAAATTTGAACTACAAGCACATGCTCCAGTGCACCAAAGTTGGTTAAAAAATCACATGTGTGTCCTCGGGTAAATTTCTAGGTCCCATGCAAGAAATGGGAATGAAATTCAAACATCTAGGCGTCGTGGCTCGGCCGGTAACATTGAGAAACTTGATTTTTTAATTCCTGTAAATCCAAAACATGCATGAAAATCATGAAACTTGGCTTGGTGTCATGACATGGCACCAACATATTGTGGTAATTTTGTTGTCTGATTTGCGAAGGCGCACAGATTAACAATCAACAAAGTCATTTTGGAACAAGTCCTGTCACGTTACAATCGGAAACACAAGTATTATTGAAACCGTGGGCGTTCTACTTACCATTTACGTGCCACTACGCGTCTCCTTTTTTTATTAGCTAGGAGGCGCCATGCAGGGTAGCTATTTGAGTACGGGAGGCGTGCGATCAGAGCCCTGCGCGTGCTTATCGGGAGGAGAGCCTTTGACCTCCAATTGCCGCCCACCTCTCTCCCAAGGTCTCCATTAATGCCGCCCGAGCCCCTGTTTAATGGTGTGGCTATGTCTCACTCGACTGAGATTTAAGAGAGAGAAAAGAAAATCTGAAAAGAAATTTTTGCATGGATCTTGATGTAAGATCCGACGGACCTATATAGCATCTACTGCGACTTATAGCAAGACTGATGAATATATAAGGACGACGACAGTGGATAATAATTGTCTTACATAATTAGGAAGATAATTAAAAAAGGCACATGCGGCTACGCCCGAAATACACAAGGGCAAAAGAAGAAGGAAGGCAACGATCTGGCTCGCTGATCTCTACTTTCTTGATGCGTTGCTGCAGGCCACGGGAACTAGTCTCCACGGCGAGCGGCGACGAGCTCTTTCGTGTCCTCAAGACGCTGCTTGAGATCATCCACGGATTCATCCACCAGCCTTTGGCGCTCGATGCGGAGCATGCCATTCTCGTCCATAAGTTTCTTGACGATGACACCGGTCCTCTTCAACAAGGCACTGGTCTCCTCCTGCTGCTCTGCACTTCCAACGATCTTTGCCCTCAGCAGGTCGCGCTCGGCCCAGAGCTTGTCATTGCCCTCCCTTAGTTGCCGGATGACGCCGGTAGCCTATTCAAATGAGGCTTTCTCCTACAACCTCGCCCAGCCGGAGATCTGATCCATCTAGCTATGGACGATCGCATTCATGCGCCTATAAGATTCGTCGCCTGCCCGCGAGACATTTTCCCAGGCCGTTGCGGCACGGTGGGACATCTCTACTGCATTCGCGACGCGGCGGGACATCTCTGCTTCTTCCGCGGCATGGCCGGACCAGTCTGCTGTATCGACGGTGCGGCGGGACCTCCGTGCTGCTTCGACGGCGTGGCGAGACCTATGTGCTGCTACTTCCGCGCGGTGGGACATGTCAGCTGCTTTCGCAGCGAGGCGGGACATCTCTCGTGCTTCCGCTTCCATGCTCATCTCTCCCTGGTGGTAATCTCTCGACCCAGAACTCATGCTGGCAATGGCAGACGCAATGGAAGGATGCTGAATGACTTGTTTGTTTTTGTGGATGAGGAGTTGAGGAGGAATGTGCAGTCATCTTGTCATAGTAGTATTTATAACCGAGTACTAATACGCTCCTAAGTGGGAAACCGTTTAGGTTGTGATCGGTGTGAACAGGTTTGCAATTAAATATAGCGTGGTAGTAATTTGGAATGTGACGAGAAGCAAGCTCAAAATTTATTGACGGTAGTTTCGAAGTGCGGCACTATTCCCGGGTGGCGTAACATGGGCACGTGTTCTCGGCCGTGGTGTAGCATATGTCATGGTACTTCTTTTCTACTGCTGTGTACGTGCAATAACTGGCACCGTTGGATACATATCTTATGGTTATTGGGGCATTCGACAGGAATAGCCTCGTGGTGAGCTATAGACTATTCTTTTTTTCACACGCATTACATCGACACATATCATCTCTCTTCCTCTTTCCCACAGACACACCTATCTCTTGGGACTTCTCGCACGCACCATCTCTAGCTCCCTAGGTCGATGCCACCCACATACACTTGTACTCTGAGTTTAGTATGTTATACAGGAAGAGAAGAGGTGCACGCACGCACTCATCCTCTCTCACACATGCATCTGTAGCTATGAATTGTAGTGTTCTCAACCATCCGATTGGCTCTATCATAGGTTTCCCATTGCTCCTTGGCCTTGAGATTGAGGAGTTTAAAACACAGAGGCTAAGCTGGAGGTGCGAGGTTTTGGTTAATGTGCGGGCCGCACACGGCACCAACACGACACGAGCTTCGTCTGCCTGGTGCGTAGTCGGGTGAGTTGTCCAAGTATAGACACAACCAGGCCCTCCTTGGTATCTGCGCCTCGACTAATGCGCAGAGAAATTAGGATCGAAGAGAGTACTACTAGTAGTAGTACTACTTTGATGTGTCGTGTCAACTCGCACAAGTATGCAACACTTCCTGAACAAACAAGCATATAAGCTGTTATACCTCTTACCCAAAGGATCTTTATATCCAACAGACACAAAATATCCGTCCGACTGTTGGAAATTACTTTAACCGCTGATCTGATGTCGAAGTAATTGCTGCATCGCCACCAAAACCCACCATCTCTTAAGCTAAAGTAGACCGAGCCAACCCCTATATTAGCAGAAGGCACTGTAGAATCATTAGGAGGTGAGCTTGTCAATCTGAATGTGGAGGAACACCGTCCTCGACAACCCAGCCCCGACCAGTAGCTTGGGCGGAACTGTGAAGAAGGTCAGCTCCTACACGGCGACGTCGCTGGGATCCTTGTTGCTTGTCACCTCCATTTCCACCTTGACGGTGTCGGTCCTACCTTTGGGCTCCCCCGACGGGCTGTTTGCCCATAGCTTGGCCACGTAGTGCGGCAATGGGGATGCCCCCGCTCTGATGCAGACGACCGACACGGAGATAGGCGCACCAATGTCGAGCACGCCGCCGACCAATAAAAATGCGCGTCCGTCCTCCTCCGCAAACAGCAAGAGCCCTCGCTCCGACAGTGGCACTGCAGCTGGAGCACCTTGCCATACTGGATCCTGTGCACGGGCATGGGATGCACGGTGCTGATGTGGTGGGAGAGCGCCGGCGGTGGGCCATCATAGTCGCAGACAGGCACGGGGCATTTGCAGGGCGCGAGCGGACACACGCTCTGGTGATCGGCAAGCTTGTGGTAAGTGACGTAGAGCCCGCAACCTTCGTGCGGGCACTCCACCCTCACCGAGGAGAGGATGGCGTCCACTGCCGTGTTCCGCACGTCCAAGCCACCACCGCGCTCGCACTTCTGGCACTGCCGCTGGTTCCCGGGGCGCTCGCCACGACAGTTCACGCAGGCCAGGTGGCCTCCCTTGCACTGCACAAATCAATCAAACAACACATCAATCAAGAAACATGCACCTTGCTTGATCAGCCGAACGGACAAGGTGTATTCGAACCTCATACACTAGAGGCTTCAAGGGGCGGAGGCACAAGGGCAGTGGAGCAAGGTGAGGGCCATAGAGACAATAGAGAGCTCCATCATCGGGTCATGTTCCGTCGGCATGGTCTCGCCCTCCTCGTGCACAACCATCTCTCACTTTAGGGCCGGGGCATTACAAAGCTTTACCCTCACATATTCATACTACTTCAAGGTGCATTAAATCAACACATGCAAGTATCAAAAGGAAAGTCGCGACATGCATGCATGTGTTGTAATTAATGCATCGGTAAACGAAAATTATTGAAATATATCGAGTGCACTACTTTGATGTGTCGCGTCAACTCGTACAACAACGAGAAGTTTGATTACAACGCCCTCTCCCTCGCCCATGAGCGTGGTGGCTCGCAGGACTAGGAGAAGCTTTCGCTACACGCTCTCCCTCCCGCACGCGGTGGACATGCAGTAGTTCATTCGGTGTTAGATGGCCAGAAGCATACTTTAGTACTCCACTGCAGTAGTACCATCATTGTTTGACTTCCCAAAGAGGAGAAGAGCCAAGCACAACCCGGACGCTCGTGTGGCAGTTTCATGTGTAGAGTAGGCTAGGATAGTATGTATCGTGCCTCTAAGCTTAAAATCGTTGGGGTCGGCTCCATGCTATGAGGCCATCTCGAAGCATTTTTGGATTAAAATAATCTTCTGGCCCTACCTATCATCCTGGTGATTGTAGTTTGTACGCTTATCTGGTCAAGACATGAATATATATTTTAATTTGTGGTGGGGTAAATGTTAGAGGTTGCAGCAAATATATTGTACACTGCCGGTCTTTTAGCCAAGTTTAGAGGCAAGCATGTGGGGCCAGTGCTATGATGTGTCGCGTCAACTCGTACAATGAGGGGAAGCTTGATTTTACTACTACACGCCTTCTCCCTCGCCCATGCGGGCGGTGGCTCGCAGACGAGGACATGCTTTTGCTTACTACAACAAGCTATCCCTCCCGCATGCGGTGGACGGACATGCAGCAGTTGATTCAATACTGTAGAAGTAGTAACATCATTGTTCGTCTTCTCGAAGAGGCGAAGAGCCAAGCGCAACCCAAACGTGGTAGTTGCGAATGCTCACGTGGCAGTCTTTGTGTAGGGGTGGGGCGTGGTGTGGAGCCTTGGAGCACGCATATAGTCAGGCTCTTGCATGAGACAAAATTGCTATGTAAGCAGGCTATAAGCCCACTATTGTAGTACCTGCTAGTATAGCCCTGCAAACCGGAAAGGAGTATTTTTCCTTTCTAGACATTTCAACAAGTGACTACACCCTAAATGAGTACATATGGAGCAAAATGAGTGAATCTACATCGTAAATAAATACGTAGTTCTCTCATTTTACTCTCCGCCTTGGTCGCGGTGCACAATATTGAGTATACTACTACTGACTAGTCTCTTTTTGACACACATTTACGTTGATACGGCTTGAATGCCAATGACGCAGAGGGTAGCGGTTCCCGAAATGTTGAACGGTCAATGATGCCTACGCATTCAATTAGCATGCAGAGGTAGGAGTAAGTAGTTGGAGAAGCAAAATGGAGCCAACACGATGTGAATGCAACGTAGTTTGGACTCTCATATAAAGGCGCCCCACCACTCCAATCCATCTACTCCTAGTCTCTGCGCAACACTGCCCACTCCAATCCAAGACCAATACTAAGTGACCAGAAGCCACAAGCACCCATGGCGTCAATGGACGCGTGCGGCAGTCGGCTGTGCCAGGTCGTCCAAGACGCCGACCTGCGGCCCCACACCGCGCAGCATTTCCAGACAGTGCTGGCGACCACCGGCGTCATAGTCCTCGTCGACGCTGGCTTCACCTCTCGCATGTGCCAGATGATGGTCGACTCCATCCGCGGGTTCACCGCCGTCAAGAAGCACATGGACGACCTTGCCGTATTGCTCCAGCCCGTGTGCCCAGGCTCCTTGTTGCCTGCCACCCTCATCGGCCTCCAAGGTGATGAACACTTTGAAGCACTGGTGGCCCTGCAGCTGCCGGAGGTCACAACAAAGAATGTGCACCTCGAGGCCGCGCTCGCCACGCAGTGCCTCGCAATGCAAGAAACCGTCAATCTGCACATCCACGTCTACGAGGAAATCGTCTACATAGGCCACTACAAGGCCAGCGAGGACAGAAAGACGTTGGCCTTCTTCCAGCGGCTGAATCTTTGGACGCCATTGTTCATAAGCATGTCGACCTGGCCTCAAAAGCCGCTGCTACTCAGCCGCCGTTCGGTGGGCCGGCGCCCTGAGTCAATGAGGTGGACGTCGTCAATGGATGCATCTTTCTTCTTGCCTCCCGTAACCAGCACTGCATCGCCTTGTGGCCTTAATGTTTTATTAGTGTATGGCATTTTTATTCCAGTCGTAAATTACATGTGAGATCCCTTGCTCTTATTTGGCATTAATTATATGTAGTATCACTGTCTTCGACCTAGTGTACTACCTAGGTCGTGGTTTATTAGTCCCTTTTGTAATTTGTGCTAAATTTTGACCAAAGATTTAACTGACAAAATGTTAGTGCATGTCAACAAAAATTATATCATTTGATTTGTGTTTGAACATAGTTTTCAATGATATAATTTTGGTGACATGCATGAACCTTTTTTTAGTCAAATTTATGGTCAAAATTTGGCACAGATTACGACGGGGGCAATAAACCAAGACGTAGGTAGACTGGTCCGTCACCATCGTGTTTTGTGTCTAATTTTGACCTCAACAACCCAACCTACATGGAGGGAGTGATGTATATATTGGCGCGACAACCAAACTTATAAAGTATATTCAAAACTGAGCGTTACTACAAGTCATGAGTTCAAAACAAGAAAGTGGAACAAGTACAGCATGCCTGTGCCATCGCACCCCCACACAGTCGCGGTGCACAATGTAGTAACTGATCTCTTCTTGACCCGCATTTACATTGATACGGCTTGAATGCCAAGGAGGGAGAGGGTAGCGGTTCCCGAGACGTTGAACGGTCAATGACGCATCCTCAATTAGCATGCAGAGGGAATTAATTGGAGAAGCAGAATAGAGCCAGCACGATGTGAATGCAACAGAGTTTGGACTCTCATATAAAGGTGCCCCACCACTCCAATCCATCTACTCCTAGTCTCTGCGCAACACTGCTCACTCCAATCCAAGACCAAGTGACCAGAAGCCACAAGCACCTATGGAGGCGACGGACGCGAACGGCAGTCGGCTGTGCCAGATCATCCAAGACGTCGGCCTGCGGCCCCGCACTGTGCAGCGTTTCCAGACGGTCCCGGCGACCGCTAGCGTCGTAGCCCTCGCCGACACTGGCTTCGCCTCTTGCATGGATGCCATGATGGTCCACTCCATCCGCAAGTTCACCACCATCAAGAAGCGCGCGGACGACCTTGCCGTACTGCTCCAGCCCGCGCGCCTAGGCTCCTTATTGCCTGCCACCCTCATCGGCCTTCATGGTGACGAACTCTTTCAAACCTTGGTGGCCCTGCAGGTGCCGGAGGTCGCGACGAAGAATGTGCACCTCGAGGCCACGCTCGCCGCGCAGCGCCTCGCCATGCAAGAAACCGTCGACCTGCACATCCACATCTATGAGGAAATCATCTACATAGGCAACTACAAGGCCAGCTAGGACAGAAAGACGTTGGCCTTCTTCCAACGGCTGGAATCTTTGGACGCCATTGTTCAGAAGCACGTCGACCTGGCCACGAACGCCGCCGCTACTTAGAAGCCGTTCGGTGGGCCGGCGCCCTGAGTCGAGGAGGTGGACGTCGTCGATGGATGCATCTTTCTTCTTGCCTCCTGTAACTAGCACTGCATTGCCTCGTGGCCTTAATGTTTTATTAGTAGTATATGGTATTTTTATTCCAGTCGTAACATTTTCACTATGAGGTGGGGCCGCAGTTGAGCAAACCGACCATTGGCAAATCCCCACCCCACCCACCGCGCGTCGGCTGAGTTTAAAATTAGAAGAGAGAAACGAGGGAGAAGAGCTAGCAGTAGCACGGACGCTGTTGTCAGATGGGACTCGTGTTGATAGAATAGGAGTACCGAGCACTCGCACCTCTTTTTTTAGGGAAAAAGTAGTCGTAAGTCTAGTACCACTAGTTGGGTGCGTGCGACCTATACCTGTCATCACTTTAGGTCTCCTTTTCGAACCGCAGCTACGCTTAATAGTACATATATTTTTCACGCATTTATCCTCCTATATGTACTCCTAGGCTATTTCCATGTGCTCCCTTTCGCCGACATGTGGGACATAGAGCATATGGGTCGTAGTGCATGCACGACTCGGAGCATATGCAACCATGCCGAGGTACTTTACATTTCAAACCTCACGAATTACATGCAACCCCCCCAGAAGAATAAATAAATAAATAACTACATGAAATCGGATTATTTTCGTAGAAACCGGAGCACGTTCACTAAATTTTGGACATAAAACGTTTATAAAAAACGATCGGACCTAAACCAGTCTAAGGGCCTCTTTGATTCACAGGATACTGAAAACATAGGAATGGGGAAAGTATGATGGCGATGAACCGAGACGAGGAGAACTCTAACTTAGTTAGAGGTTAGAGTTAGATTCTAGCCCTAAACTAACTCTAACCAAAGAGGTGTTTGGATGGCAGGGTTAGATTGACAATAAATGCTCTTTCTCAATCATTTGACTACTTTGGACCCTATTTCCTGCCGGATTTGGTGTGGTCCGCTCTTGTGTGGCCTCCTCCCACTCACAATTGACATAAACGAACCATCTTTACAAATCAAGCATGCAAAACATGATAAATTTTATTTTGTCCATATAAATGAGATATCCCACATAAACATACAAGTCGTCAATCAAGCTTCACAAAAAAATTACACTCCATGAAACAAAGCATGAGCTAACTCATCACGAAAGTCATTCACGATAGGGAGGGAGCCCGGAGCCCCTCACGCGCCCAGGGAGGAGCTCGTCATCGTTGCTCTAGAGGAAGGCTCTGTAGAGCCCAAGCCCCGGGAACCCCTCTGACGCTGGTGCTTGCGAGTTGAGGTCGAGACCGGCATGGGTAGCAGGGCCACTTGCCGACGACTGCCAACCGAATCTTTGGGCCTCTAGAAATAATGCAAGCCTGAAACTGAAATACCTAGAAAGGTGAACTGAATCTTTGGGCCTCTAGAAATAATGCAAGCCTGAAACTGAAATACCTAGAAAGGTGAACTGAATCTTTGGGCCTCTAGAAAGATTTATCACCTCCTCAAGCAACATCAAACAATTCCATGCGTGCACCACAAATCTATACCGAGTTTAATTAGGATCTACTTTTCCAAATCAGAATTAGCACTAGAGCGAGCAAGATCAATGATATGGTTGTGAGACAGAGAAGGAACGAACAAACTCACCCCTCTCGCGACCTCCCTGGTAGATGCGCCGCCGCCGTGCATGACAGAGGGAGAAAAATGACCGGTGAAGGGGGAGTGGGGCGAGCTTCAGAGGCCGGAGGGAGAGGGCGGCCGAAGGAGGGCGTTGGAGGCCGGAGGGAGAGGGCGGGAGGAGGAGGGAGAGGGCGAGCGGCGGAGCGGCGCTTGGGCGGGCGGCGCAATGTGGAACAAAGAGGAGTCGTGCGAGGGGGGACAGAGGGAGCAATCTGGTGCGGGAAGGGGAGATTTTTTTAGTTCTCTTTTAGTGGGCCCGAGGAGAACTAACCCAATTAGAACCTCTCCATCGGGCTATTTTTTTAGCTGGGTTAGAGCAAACTACCTCAAAGTAACCCCTCCTGTTTGGATACTTTGAGGCTATTTCAACCCAAACTAGCTCTAACTCAGGGATCCAAACAAAGAGGAGTAATACTGTACATGCTACAGACTGGACTGTGGCACATTGTTTTTTATGGCCATATCACCACATTGTTTTCTACTGCTGGTTCACTGGGCTGTCGTGGTTCATACTGCTGGTTCACTCAGGGATCCAAACAAAGAGGAGTATGGCCTATCGCCTGCTGGTTCACTGGGTTGCCGTGGTTCTCACTCCTCCAGCGTGAGTAGTAGTACTAGTATATACACTATATATACCGCATGATTCTTTGTTCCTTCTTACGTACTTTGCCGACATGTGGGAGAGCCAGCATCCGAGTCGACGTGTCATGCACCAAATTAGAGTAGGGAATGGAATGGGGGCATCACCCCGGTCGTAGCGCCACTAACTCATGACTATAGTGAGTAGTCATATCACAAGTCTTTCCAGCTGTAACGCGCCGTCAAATCGCATAGCCCGACCTTTCCAGCAGTAAGTAAGTTGAATCTGCTACTCCATCACCGTCCTCGCCTCTCTGTCAAATCGCCTACGCGAAAACTGCCGCGCGTACTGCCCGGGAAAAGCACTGCCCTCAACTTTTAACTACGCAAAAATAGTTCGAGCTTGTTCGTTCTATATAAATACTAGTACTGTATGTTTATTCACCCGTGGGGTTGTTCAATGAATGGAGGGCCGGGGAGCATAAGTGAACAATACTACTACTAGTAAGTAGGAGTCATACAGTTAGTCACGTTAAATAGAGAGTTTCTTTTCTTTAATGCCACATACACAAATTGAAATGCTTGTTGTGGAGAGAAAAAGATAATCACTCCACTATATATGTAGGCAGGGGCCTGAGTGCTTGCTTTACTAGGGTTGCTCTCTTCATTCTCTCATCCTCTCTATATCTAAACAAGACAGCGGTAGCGACATTTTCTCTCTGCTCACCACTGGTCACAGATCCGGTCGGATCCCTTCGGCCGGTGTGTGTAGAGGACTAGGTGCATCGTTCACGCGGTCATCACCGGCGAGGGAGGAAACCCACAGCTGTCGGCGGGGCCCGATCCTCTGCCCGTGCCGTTCTCTCCGACACAGCGCCGGCTCAGCAGGTCCTCCAACTGTTCTTCCTCCCTGCCGTATTGTGCACAGATCCGACCTTCCGCCACCGACATCCCGACGACCCTCAGGTATAAGTTCTTTGAAAGCGACCTTGCTCTACTGCCCCAGCTCCCCACGTGTCTGCATGTGCATCTTTTTCTACTTCTATCAGCTCCTCCAAAGCCACCTAAATTTTTAGTATTATTAGAGCTAAAGCTACTTCATGCATTCGAATCTAGGACTTGTTCAAACAGCGAAGAAAGGGGGGAAAGTCGTGGCATGAATCTAGGACTTGATTCAAAGAGGAAATAACAGGGGGGAAGTAGTAGAGACCGGATACCCAACCGGTCTCTTGGTTGAAAAGGGAAATAATGGGAAAACGTAGTACAAACTGGATAAGGAGCAAATCTATTATTGTTTGAAAAAAGGATAGAAAGTGGCGGCTGGTGTACAAGTCAACAGAGTTTGTCCAGGAATAGATTTGCTGCCCTCACATAGTAAAAGGTCTCCAGAATTAGATTTGCTGCCCTCACAGAGCATGAACAAACTCGGCATCACCACTTTATGCCTCCTTGTAGGTACATTGTGCTGATGTGTCCGCTGTCGCATGTCCTTATACCAACTTTTTGTTGTTGTTGTTGTTAATGTAAGGACGCATGTAAAATGAAGCGATCACACTGTTACCTTAAGGACATGTCTAACCAGTGTTATTGTTAATCTAATGCGTCCAGTGATATGATGCAATTAAACTTTGTTACAAATGGTACTCTTGCTGTTTTCCCTAGTATGATAAGTAAGTTGCTTCTTTATGCTGCTGAGTGTCCTGGTGTCCCCACGGTCCCATGCCCTTAAACCAACCCTTTAGCTGCTGTTGATTTACTGTATCTGGTAAACAAGCAATGCCGCCATTAAAGTAATCCCATATTTGAAGAATGTCATTGTTGATCGTAATGCTTCCGGTAACATGAAGCATTGCTGACGTTTTAAAATTTCTACTGTCCTTGCGTGATTTCCATGAACATAATTAAGATGCTTCTTTTCATTTCGTGTATGTTTCGTATCTTCTTATTGACTAGCATCTGTTTACTTTCTATCTTTTTGTGCAGATAGGGATATCCATTTCACCTTGTTGCTATTGTGACCTTTTGGTGAACTGCACAAAACACTTTTTTGTGGAATGAGTGTCTCGTGCAGTTCAACTAAAATGTCACGTGGGCAACATCTCTCAATTTTGGTGGAACTGCACAAAATGGTGATTGGATTTTCCAAAATCTCCGTCAAATTCTGCTGGTAATCTCATGCAACATTTTATTAGCCTTTGCAAGATGAGTCATCACTTTCACCACAATGGCACTTTATTTTAGTGGAACTGCACAAAAGGATAAGCAAATTATAGTTGCACCTTACATGAGCAGGACAGCCAACCTTAATGTTGCTCAATTTTTGTGCAACTACTAAAGAAGAACCTGCCAGCTCACGAGAGCAAGTACTTCTTGCTAGCTGAATGATGCAATCTTTGCTTCATTTCATGTGAACTGCAGAAAAAGTGGCATGAATTGAATCATCGAGTGGAGCTGCAGGTTGACTTCCACTAGTGCCACTATTATAGTAATCATGCTCTTTATTATCTGTGCTATGCAAACATGAATACTCAACTACAGATGTTGTGATGCTCAAGAGCATTCGCCAAGTTCTGGGGTTGTATGACACGGCTAGCCAAGATGGATTTAATCCCGATATTCCCTTTATCAAAAGGCTTTAATGGGTTGGTTCTGAATCTTGCAAGCTGGGAATCAATGAGATGTGTAGGCATCTTTGTTGTACTTATTATTTGAATCTTATTTGTTGGTTCTGAATCTTGCAAGCTGGGAATCAATGAGATGTGTAGGCATATTTGTTGTACTTATTATTTGAATCTTATTTGTTGGTTCTGAATCTTGCAAGCTGGGAAACACGACATGATGATGCAAAGGACAGCAACCATAGCAAACAGTTCAAACTTGGTAGTATTATCTGTGTGAAAGTGCGACAAATGTGCTGCGTGTGCGTCCTGAGAATAATAATTCTAATTGTTGTGCATGTTGATCCTATGGCACTGATAGAATGAGCCAATGCATTGCTTGTTTTAAGAATAAATTTCTATTAAAGCTAATTAAATTTAAGTAAAGTGACCACTAACACTTGTTATTACAGTACCAATACAGACCCGCTCGTGAACCGACGTGTGGAAGGAATAGGTTTCTTAATGGAGGCATTTGAATGTGCCGAGGGTGCATGTTCATCCGGGTGTGCAGCGGGCGAGGGAGGGGTAGTAATTGTTGTCGCCTGTACACACTCAGTTTACTATTGAATCCACTTCCCCAAGAGCTAAAAAGCGAACTGCCGCCGCCTACCCACTCGTTCACTTGAAGAGTCTCCAATGGCGATCCGAGGGGTGAGCCTGCTGGATATGGACTTCAGCAAGGAGTTCACCTTTGAGTTTGCCGTTCAGTCCCATGGCCGCACCAAGTTGAATGTGATGTACACCAACAATCTGGACTCGGTGAAGCTCTGTCTCGCCGAGTTCAAGTAGTACCTACAGGATGAGAAAGCACAAGGTCGCAGGACTAGACCTTGTGCCCATCCATTTGTCTCCTGATCGGGACCAGCGGATCACCGTTGCCCAGGTATGCGTGCAGGACGAGGTTCTCGTCTACCACTGCTGTAGGGCCATCAGAGGTTCTGGAGCATTCGCCCGTTTCATTGGCAGCCGACTGCACCTTCACTACGGTGGAGAGAAGGAAGAACGCGACGATTCGGCCATCTGGTGCAACAAGCTTGTCGACATCCAGAAGTAATACAAGATCATCGGCAACGGGAAGGGGAATGACTCCATGGTTGACCTCGCCGAGACCATCATCGACCCCTGCTATGCCAACATGAAAGAATACAATGATACCAAGGACCTGAACACGTGGGAGGTACCTCTGAATCTAGCCTACATAACCTACACGGCCAAGGACGCATACGCATGCTACGACATGTACACGCGGATCTTGGAGATGAGGGCGTGTCTGCTTCCCGTAATGGACGAGTACACAGACAGCCGCAACGTCATGATCAAGCGTGCCAGGAAGGTCTAGATGTTGTACTTTATCTGTTTAAGCACCTTTATCATCTAAGTGTTTCATGCATTAGCCTATGTGCCGTAATTATCTGTTTTGTCTGAAATATTTCTTTTAAGAACCCATTAACCTGATTGCTTTTTTAGTGGCTATTTGCTTATGTATGTAACTAGTTCACTCGGTTGCCGTGCTTTGAATCTCCTTCCTCCCAACATATTCCCCTTCTCAGGTGGACCTGGCAGGTCTCGTACACAGACATATGGGACCAACCACTTATTCATTTGTATTTCTTTATTTTGTTTAATCTTTCGTCCTCTTCCTATACAGCAGCTGGCGGCGCTGCCGTGCATGCCTCGGTGACCCATCCTAGCCTACGGTGTTGGCCAAGCCATCCCTCTACTCCCACACATTGTCCGGCAGCGGCAGCTCCACCGGCCCACCCTGCACCCGAACAAGTAAACCCTCGTACTCCCCTCCGCCTGCGTTTTCCCCCGCTCCAGTTCATTCGGTCAGAGGTCTCGACGTCGTCCTCCGCCTTGGTTCTCTTGCCGCGGTGCCGCCGTATGTCGTTCCCAACATGGTCAGCAAAACAAGAGGAATCGGGAGACGACTGTTTGTCGAGAGGCTGACAGTCCCGGGCCCACCAGGTCCATGGCCTAGGTTTTGTTGTTTAACATGGGCAGCCCACGACATGTTTCAACTTTTTTTGGATCCCGCAGGTATCAAGCGGCCTCTGGGCCTCCCAGCCTAGCTTGTAGATAACATCAGCAGCCCAAGTTATGTTTGTTTTTTCTAGACGACACACAGCTCAGTTCTATTTTTCTATAAGAATGCAAAACTGAACCTATGTTTTCTCTTCTATAATATTATATATATATATATAATATATATATATATATATATTATTTTATTACATATATATGTATATAATAGAAACAACATAAGGTTCCGTTAAACCTGTCATTCGTCCAACCATTTTATAGACCTTCCCACTTCCTATATTTTTTGTTTTCATTAATCCTACATCTGAATTTTCTCCCACTTTCTTTTTCGATATAATCTGAGTTTTCTCCCAGTACTTTTCCCTAGAACCAACTCAACTATCCCACGTCTAGCCTAAAAAATAATAATACCCCACGTCCTATTAACTCATCAAATTAAAATGATATTTTATTTCGTAAATCAAAAGTTCTCACAAAAAAAATTAATAATTATTTATATATAACTTGGCAAGTTAACTCCTAGTGATTGCGTACATAAGCTTGCAAAGATTTTACTGACCAATGTAGTAATAGACGTGCAATCATGTGTTTATGTTTTTATAACATTTCTCTGTCTAGCCCAACATGATATTTTCACCCAGCCCAGCAAGTCCGCGGATTTCAAGAAAAGTGCAAATGGGCTTTAAATTCTACCATAATATATAAACGGGTTGCATAGATGCTACATCATTGTTTCACCCAGCCCACCAAATGGACTAGCTGACATGTGGGCTAGTAGGTCAAAGCCTAAGCACTTTGGCAAAAAATAAAAATACAAAGGTCGAAGCCTAAGCAAGGCGTTGGATTTACATCCAACGGCCGACATTCTTCTTCAATCTCTCGTCTTCTTCCCCCAACGCTGCCAGGACCGCCTGCTCTAGCCTCCGGCATCTAGCGGTGCTGTTTTGCGCGCCTCGCAGCGAAACGCTACACTGCCGATGGCCAGGCCATCCCTCCACTCCTCTGCACCTCCTGTTATTCTCTGCTGAGTGTAGGCCCACCCCGCACCCGAACCAATCAAGTTTCCCACTCCTCTCCATCTGCGACTCCACTGCCGTGTCTTCCCCACATCTCCGGGGTGTCCCAGTCTGGGGCCTCATCGTCGTCCACCGGCTTGGTGCGGGGTGTGGTCAACGTGGTCAACAAACAAGAGTCATCGGAAGATGACTGTACGTGGAGAGGCTGACAGTGGGGACGCACCACGCCCATGGATGCATGCATGCAACTGCATCCTTTTACACTAAAAATAATGTTTTCTCCCCCTGACAGCTTGGAGCGACCAGCTACATCTTCGCATGCAAGGAAGTGCGTCCTTATTACGGGCAAAAAAATGATTCTTCCCCCTGACAGCTGGGACCCACCAGCTATACCTTTGCATGCAAGGAAGTGCGTCCTTATCCTCCCTGACAGCTGGGACCCACCCGGTCGAAGCGTATGTAGCATTGTCTGTGTACATACTGGTCGATCAGTCTGTCTGCCATGATGAACCGTGGCTGAGTAAGGAGCGGTAGCAGTTCAGGCAGTCCAGTCAAAACCGTGTACACGTACGTACAGGCAGATGCCAAAAAATACGGCCACATACATACGGGCGGGGTCTTGAACGCGTACTCGCGCATACGTACGGCCAGGGCTCGTGTACATGGAGAGGCCACGGACGGCACCAACGGTGTCCTGTTCATCGGAAGCCAACCAGATGGGTCGGAATGGAGAAACTGCGTCGTGTTCATGGGGAGGCAACGGAATGCATCATGTTCATCGGGAGGCAATGGAATATGTCGTCTTCATCGGGAGCCAACTGGCTTGGACGGAATAGCCAAAACGAGGTCTAGCGTACCGTAGAACGGAGGAAACGTGCCTTCTATTCGACCGCGTACGGTCAAAACGGGGTCCTGTTCATTGGGAAGGGTCTGGCGTACCGCGAAACGGAGGAAACGGACTAGTGTTCAACCATGTATGGTCGAAACGGGGTCCTTTTGATCGGGAGGGGTGTGGAGTACCACAAAATGGAGGAAACTGGCTAGTGTTGGAGCACCTATGGTCGAAATGGGGTCCTGTTGATCGGGAGGGGTGTGGCGTACCGCAAAACGGGACTCCACGGGCTACTGTTCATCCACCATCGACTTCCTCCAGCCTCCACCTGCTACTGTTCATGCACCATCGACTTCCTCCAGTCTCCACCAGCTACTGTTCATCCACAGGGTCTTGTTCATCCAGCCTCCCCGGCTACTGTTCATCCAGCCCTCCACGGGGTCCTGTTCAACCAGCCCCTCCACGGGGTCCTGTTCAACTAGCCCTCCATGTACAGGGTCCCTCCACCGGCTACTGTTCATCCACCCCCACGCCTCCTTGATCGGGGTCCTGTTCATCCAGCGGCAACGGCCTCTACTACCACGGGATCCTGTTCATCCAACCGCCACCGGAGCTGTTCATCCAACCCCCACCGGGAACTGTTCATCAAGAGGCAGCTTCGATCGGCTTCAGTTAGCAGCAGTAGCGAAGGATGAAGGAAATATTCCTTAGAGGCAATAATAAAGTTGTTATTTATATTTCCTTATATCATGATAAATGTTTATTATTCATGCTAGAATTGTATTAACCAGAAACTTATTCATGTGTGAATACATAGACAAACAGAGTGTCCCTAGTATGCCTCTACTAGACTAGCTCGTAATCAAAGATGGTTAAGTTTCCTAGCCATAGACATGTGTTGTCATTTGATGAATGGGATCACATCATTAGAGAATGATGTGATGGACAAGACCCATCCGTTAGCTTAGCACTATGATCGTTTAGTTTATTGCTATTGCTTTCTTCATGACTTATACATGTTCCTATGACTATGAGATTATGCAACTCCCGAATACCGGAGGAACACTTAGTGTGATATCAAACGTCACAACGTAACTGGGTGATTATAAAGATGCTCTACAGGTGTCTCCGATGGTGTTTGTTGAGTTGGCATAGATCGAGATTAGGATTTGTCACTCCGATTGTCGGAGAGGTTTCTATGGGCCCTCTCGGTAATACACATCACTATAAGCCTTGCAAGCAATGTGACTAATGAGTTAGTTGCGGGATGATGCATTATGGAACGAGTAAAGAGAGTTTATGTGATTTTATGACCGAAGGTTGTTCGGAGCCCCGGATGAGATCCGGACATGACGAGGAGTCTCGAAATGGTCGAGACATAAAGATTGATATATTGGACCATGTTATTCGGGCACCGGAAGTGTTCCGGATAGTTCTGGGTAAAAACCGGAGTGCCGGAGGGGTTACCGGAACCCCCCGGGGGAACTAATGGGCCACCATGGGCCCTATTGGAGAGAGAGGAGGGCAGCCAGGGCAGGCCCCCCCCTTGGAGTCGGAATTGGACAAGGGAAGGGGGCCCTTTCCCACTCCCTCTCCCTCTCCTTCCTTCCCCCTCTCTCCCTCTTGGTGGAATCCTACTAGGACTTGGAGTCCTAGTAGGACTCCTCTCCTTGGGTGCGCCCCCTAGGGCCGGCCAGCCTCCTCCCTCCCTCCTTTATAGACGGGGGAGGGGGGCACCCCATTGACACACAAGTTGATCTTTAGTCGTGTGCGATGCCCCCTCCACAGTTTTACACCTCGGTCATATTGTCGTAGTGCTTAGGCGAAGCCCTGCGCCGGTAACTTCATCATCACCTTCACCATGCCGTCATGTTGACGACACTCTCCCTTGGCCTCAGCTAGATCAAGAGTACGAGGGACATCATCGAGTTGAACATGTGCAGATCGCGAAGGTGCCGTGCGTTCGGTACTTGGATCGGTTGGATCGCGAAGACGTTCAACTACATCAACCGCTTTACTAAAATGCTTCCGCTTTCGGTCTACGAGGGTATGTGGACACACTCTCCCCGCTCGTTGCTATGCTTCTCCCAGATAGATCTTGCGTGGTCGTAGGATTTTTTTTGAAATACTACGTTCCCCAACATTGGCATCCGAGCCAGGTCTATGCGTAGATGTTATATGCACGAGTAGAACATAAAGATTGTGGGCGATAATAGTCGTACTTCTTACCAGCATGTCATACTTTGATTCGGCGGTATTGTTGGATGAAGCGTCCCAGACCGACATTACATGACCGCGTTCATGAGACTGGTACTACCGCCGTGCTTCGCACACAGGTGGCTAGTGGGTGTCTGTTTCTCCAGCTTTAGTTGAATCGAGTGTGACTACTCTCGGTCGTTGTTGAAGGTTAAAACATCACACTTGATGAAAAATCGTTGTGGTTTTGATGCGTAGGTAAGAACGGTTCTTGCTAAGACCGTAGCAGCCACGTAAAACTTGCAACAACAAAGTAGAGGACGTCTAACTTGTTTTTGTAGGGCTTGCTGTCATGTGATATGGTCAAGACGTGATGATATATAAATTGTTGTATGAGATGATCATGTTTTGTAACAATTATCGGCAACTGGCTGGAGCCATATGGTTGTCGCTTTATTGTATGAAATGCAATCGCCATGTAATTACTTTACTTTATCACTAAGCGGTAGAGATAGTCGTAGAAGCAATAGTTGGCGAGACGACAACGATGCTTCGGTGGAGATCAAGGTGTCAAGCCGGTGACGATGGTGATCATGACGGTGCTTTGGAGATGGAGATCAAAGGCACAAGATGATGATGGCCATATCATATCACTTATATTGATTGCATGTGATGTTTATCCTTTATGCATCTTATTTTGCTTAGTACGGCGATAACATTATAAGATGATCTCTCACTAAATTTCAAGGTACAAGTGTTCTGCCTGAGTATGCACCTTTGCGATAGTTCGTCGTGCCGAGACACCAAGTGATGATCGGGTGTGATAAGCTCTACGTTCACATACAGTGGGTGCAAGCCAGTTTTGCACACGCAGAATACTCGGGTTAAACTTGACGAGCCTAGCATATGCAGATATGGCCTCGGAACACTGAGACCGAAAGGTCGAGCGTGAATCATATAGTAGATATGATCAACATAGTGATGTTCACCATTCAAAACTACTCCATCTCACGTGATGATCAGACATGGTTTAGTTGGTATGGATCATGTGATCACTTAGATTATTAGAGGGATGTCTATCTAAGTGGGAGTTCTTAAGTAATATGATTAATTGGACTTTAATTTATCATGAACTTAGTACCTGATAGTATTTTGCATGTCTATGTTGTTGTACATAAATGGCCCGTGCTACTGTTCTGTTGAATTTTAATGCGTTCCTAGAGAAAGCTAAGTTGAAAGATGATGGTAGCAACTACACAGACTGGGTCCGTAACTTGAGGATTATCCTCATTGCTGCACAGAAGAATTACGTCCTGGAAGCACCGCTAGGTGCAAGACCCGCTGCAGGAGCAACGCCGGACATTATGAACGCCTGGCAGAGCAATGTTGATGACTACTCGATAGTTCAGCGTGCCATGCTTTACGGCTTAGTACCGGGACTTCAACGACGTTTTGAACGTGATGGAGCATATGAGATGTTCTAGGAGTTGAAGTTAATATTTCAAGCAAATGCCCGGATTGAGAGATATGAAGTCTCCAATACGTTCTATAGCTGCAAAATGGAGGAGAATAGCTCTGTGAATGAACATATACTCAAAATGTCTGGGTATCATAATCACTTGACTCAACTGAGAGTTAATCTTCCGGTTGATAGTGTCATTGACAGAGTTCTTCAATCACTGCCACCAAGCTACAAAAGCTTCGTGATGAACTATAATATGCCAGGGATGGATAAGACAATTCCCGAGCTCTTCGCGATGCTAAAGGCTACGGAGGTAGAAATCAAGAAGGAGCATGAAGTGTTGATGGTTAACAAGAGGGGAGAGTGTCGTCTACGTACCCTCGTAGACCATAAGCGGAAGCGTTATGACAACGCGGTTGATGTAGTCGTACGTCTTCACGATCGACCGATCCTCAGTACCGAACATACGACACCTCTGCGTCCAGCACACGTTCAGCTCGGTGACGTCCCGCGAACTCACAATCCAGTAGAGCTTCGGGGAAGAGCTTCGTCAGCACGACGGCTTGGTGACGGTGTTGATGAAGCTACCGATGCAGGGCTATTGATCTACAACATAGATATGCTAATACTACCAGGACTAAGTTCATGATAAATTAAAGTTTAATTAATCATATTACTTAAGAACTCCCACTTAGATAGACATCTCTCTTATCACCTAAGTGATCGCGTGATCCAAATCAACTAAACCATAACCGATCATCACGTGAAATGGAGTAGTTTTCAATGGTGAACATTACTATGTTGATCATATCTACTATATGATTCACGTTCGACCTTTCGGTCTCACTGTTCCGAGGCCATATCTGCATATGCTAGGCTCGTCAAGTTTAACCCGAGTATTTCTGCGTGTGCAAAACTGGCTTGCACCCGTTGTACAAGAACGTTGAGCTTATCACACCCGATTATCATGTGGTGTCTCGGCACGACGAACTTTGGCAACAGTGCATACTCAGGGAGAACACTTGTACCTTGAAATTTTTAGTGAGAGATCATCTTATAATGCTACCGTCAATCAAAGCAGAATAAGATGCATAAAGGATAAACATCACATGCAATCAATATAAGTGATATGATATGGCCATCATCATCTTGTGCCTTTGATCTCCATCTTCAAAGCACCGTCATGATCACCATTGTCACCTGTGCGACACCTTTGATCTCCATCGTAGCACCGTTGTCGTCTCGCCAACTATTGCTTCTACGACTATCGCTACCGCTTAGTGATAAAGTAAAGCAATTATATGGCGATTGCATTTCATACAATAAAGCGACAACCATATGGCTCCTGCCAGTTGCTGATAACTCCATTACAAAACATGATCATCTCATACAATAAAATATAGCATCATGTCTTGACCATATCACATCACAACATGCCATGCAAAAACAAGTTAGACGTCCTCTACTTTGTTGTTGCAAGTTTTACGTGGCTGCTACGGGCTGAGCAAGAACCGTTCTTACCTACGCATCAAAACCACAACGATATTTCATCAAGTTAGTGCTGTTTTAACCTTCAACAAGGACCGGGCGTAGTGACACTCGGTTCAACTAAAGTTGGAGAAACTGACACCCGCCAACCACCTGTGTGCGAAGCACGTCGGTAGAACCAGTCTCGCATAAGCGTACGCGTAATGTCGGTCCGGGCCGCTTCATCCAACAATACCGTCGAACCAAAGTATGACATGCTGGTAAGCAGTATGACTTGTATCGCCCACAACTCACTTGTGTTCTACTCGTGCATATAACATCTATGCATAAACCTGGCTTTGATACCACTGTTGGGGAACGCAGTAATTTCAAAATTTTCCTACGCACACTCAAGATCATGGTGATGCATAGCAACGAGAGGGGAGAGTGTTGTCTACGTACCCTCGTAGACCATAAGTGGAAGCGTTATGACAACACGGTTGATGTAGTCGTACGTCTTCACGATCGACCAATCCAAGTACCGAAGGTACGGCACCTCCGCGATCTGCACACGTTCGGCTCGGTGACGTCTCACAAACTCACGATCCAGCAGAGTGTCGAGGGAGAGCTTCGTCAGCACGACGACGTGATGACAGTGATGATGAAGCTACCGGCGCAGGGCTTCGCCTAAGCACTACGACGATATGACCGAGGTGGATTATGGTGGAGGGGGGCACCGCACACGGCTAAGGGATCAATGATCAACTTGTGTGTCGTAGGGTGCCCCCCTCCCCACGTATATAAAGGAGGGAGGGGAGGCCGGCCGGCCTCTCTAGGCACGCCAAAGGGGGGAGGAATCCTCCTCCTAGTAGGAGTAGGATTCCTCCTTTCCTAGTCCTACTAGGAGGGGAAGGAAGGAGAGGGGGAGGAGAAGGAAAGAGGGGGCGCAGCCCCTCCCCTAGTCCAATTCGGACTAGGCCCATGGGGGCGCGCGGCCAGCCCTCGTGGCTTCTCCTCTTTTTCCCCTAAAGCCCACTAAGGCCCATATGTACTCCCGTATTCCTGTAACTCCCCCGGTACTCCAAAAAATACCCGGATCACTCGGAACCTTTCCGATGTCCGAATATAGTCATCCAATATATCGATCTTTACGTCTCGACCATTTCGAGACTCCTCGTCATGTCCCCGATCTCATCCGGGACTCTGAACTACCTTTGGTACATCAAAAACACATAAACTCATAATACCGATCGTCACCGAACGTTAAGCGTGCGGACCCTACGGGTTTCGAGAACTATGTAGACATGACCGAGACACGTCTCCGGTGAATAACCAATAGCAGAACCTGGATGCTCATATTGGTTCCCACATATTCTACGAAGATCTTTATCGGTTAAACCGCATAACAACATACGTTGTTCCCTTTGTCATCGGTATGTTACTCGCCCGAGATTCGATCGTCGGTATCTCAATACCTAGTTCAATCTCGTTACTACTCGTTTCATAATGCATCATCCCGCAACTAACTCATTAGTTGCATTGCTTGCAAGGTTTACAGTGATGTGCATTACCGAGAGGGCCTAGAGATACCTCTCCGACAATTGGAGTGACAAATCCTAATCTCGATCTATGCCAACTCAACAAGTACCATCGGAGACACCTGTAGAGCACCTTTATAATCACCCAGTTATGTTGGGACGTTTGGTAGCACACAAAGTGTTCCTCCAGTATTCGGGAGTTGCATAATCTCATAGTCATAGGAACATGTATAAGTCATGAAGAAAGCAATAGCAACATACTAAACGATCAAGTGCTAAGCTAACGGAATGGGTCAAGTCAATCACATCATTCTCTAATGATGTGATCCCATTAATAAAATGACAACTCATGTCTATGGCTAGGAAACTTCACCAGCTTTGATTCAACGAGCTAGTAAAGTAGAGGCATACTAGTGACACTTAGTTTGTCTATATATTCACACATGTACTAAGTTTTCGGTTTAATACAATTCTAGGCATTATAAACATTTATCATGATATAAGGAAATATAAATAACAACTTTATTATTGCCTCTAGGTCATATTTCCTTGAACTTGATTATGAATCACTTGGTACTTGCGAACCATGCCTCATGGGCAAGATGACTAAAACGCCGTTCTCCGGAACAATGGAGTGAGCAACAGATTTGTTGGAAATCATACATACTAATGTATGTGGTCCAATGAATATTGAGGCTCGCGGCGGGTATTGTTATTTTCTCACCTTCACAGATGATTTGAGCAGATATGGGTATATCTACTTAATGAAACATAAGTCCGAAACATTTGAAAAGTTCAAAGAATTTCAGAGTGAAGTTGAAAATCATCATAACAAGAAAATAAAGTTTCTACGATCTGATCGTGGAGGAGAATATTTGAGTTACGAGTTTGGTCTACATTTGAAACAATGCGGAATAGTTTTGCAACTCACGCCACCCGGAACACCACAGCGTAATGGTGTGTCCGAATGTCGTAATCGTACTTTACTAGATATGGTACGATCTATGATGTCTCTTACTGATTTACCGCTATCGTTTTGGGGTTATGCTTTAGAGACGGCTGCATTCACGTTAAATAGGGCACCATCGAAATCCGTTGAGACGACGCCTTATGAACTGTGGTTTGGCAAGAAACCAAAGTTGTCGTTTCTTAAAGTTTGGGGCTGCGACGCTTATGTGAAAAAGCTTCAACCTGATAAGCTCAAACCCAAATCGGAGAAATGTGTCTTCATAGGATACCCAAAGGAAACTATTGGGTACACCTTCTATCACAGATTCGAAGGCAAGACATTTGTTGCTAAGAATGGATCCCTTCTAGAGAAGAAGTTTCTCTCGAAAGAAGTGAGTGGGAGGAAAGTAGAACTTGATGAGGTAACTGTACCTGCTCCCTTATTGGAAAGTAGTTCATCACATAAATCGGTTCCTGTGACACCTACACCAATTAGTGAGGAAGCTAATGAGGATGATCATGAAACTTCAGATCAAGTTACTACCAAACCTCGTAGGTCAACTAGAGTAAGATCCGCACCAGAGTTGTACGGTAATCCTGTTCTGGAGGTCATGTTACTTGACCATGACGAACCTACAAACTATGAAGAGGCGATGGTGAGCCCAGATTCCGCAAAATGGCTTGAGGCCATGAAATCTGAGATGGGATCCATGTATGAGAACAAAGTGTGGACTTTGGTTGACTTGCCCGATGATCGGCAAGCCATCGAGAATAAATTGATCTTCAAGAAGAAGACTGACGCTGACAGTAATGTTATTGTCTACAAAGCTCGACTTGTTGCGAAAGGTTTTTGACAAGTTCAAGGGGTTGACTACGATGAGACTTTCTCACCCGTAGCGATGCTTAAGTCTGTCCGAATCATGTTAGGAATTGCCGCATTTTATGATTATGAAATTTGGCAAATGGATGTCAAAACTGCATTCCAGAATGGATTTCTGGAAGAAGAGTTGTATATGATGCAACCAGAAGGTTTTGTCGATCCAAAGGGTGCTAACGAAGTGTGCAAGCTCCAGCGATCCATTTATGGACTGGTGCAAGCCTCTCGGAGTTGGAATAAACGTTTTGATAGTGTGATCAAAGCATATGGTTTTATGCAGACTTTTGGAGAGGCCTGTATTTACAAGAAAGTGAGTGGGAGCTCTGTAGCATTTCTAATATTAATGTGGATGACATATTGTTGATTGGAAATGATATAGAATTTCTGGATAGCATAAAAGGATACATGAATAAGAATTTTTCAATGAAAGACCTCGGAGAAGCTGCTTATATATTGGGCATCAAGATCTATATAGATAGATCAAGACGCTTAATTCGACTTTCACAAAGCACATGTAACACCCCAAAATTTTGACCTTGTTTTATTAATTAAATTTTGCCAGGAAATTAATTTTTTATTTTTCTGGATTTCAACTTTGATTTCAGAACCCCTCTTCTCTTTAATATTGTGGGTTTTTACCTCAAGTGGAAACTTTCCAAAAGTATTATTGGACTTGTATGACCTCTTTATAAAAACAATTCTTTATCAGTGGATTTATTTGCATAATTGTTTTTCATGAGCTTTATTCTTTTAAAATGATCTTTCTTAAATTTGGAGCCCCTTTTTGCACTGCAACCTTTTGATAAATGCATTTAAAATTTTCACCAAAATTTGGGGATGTCATGTGAGGTTTCCACATCACTTTTATGCAAAAATATCTTCTGGTTATTGGAGGTTTTGAGCTCTACATCAATTTTTCAAATCTGGTCCAGTAGGTATTTTTGCACTACAACCTATTTAAATATTCTTCTAAAAATTCTTCCAAGTGTTTGGAGATGTCAGTAGATGCTCATAATTCAACTTCATGCAAAAACCCAGTGTTGTTCTATGAAATATTTGAGTGAATCAACCTCATTTTCATTCTGGTCCAGTTTGGTGATTTGTACTGCAACCCTATTTTATTTTGCTCTAGTACCCATGAGCTTTTTCCTACTTATAGTTCTCCCTACCAAACCCTTAAGTCCAGGATATTGGACCCATTGGAGTATTTTTAGTGCATGCAATGATAGCCTTTAGTTTCTGCCCAAACCTGATTTTCTCAAAAACTTGCAGTAACAAATTTCTGTTTTCGCCAAACTAACCTTACCACCTTCTTTAGCTCCTAAAGAGACTAGGATCTGGAGATTTTTGCCACCCCAAGAGTTGCCTAGATGCCCATGGCATTCTGTCGAGCACCTTGTGTGCAGGAATAGTTTTAGCCTGTCTTCTAGTTTGCATTGTGGACTTGAGCCCCTGACCCATCCAGCATGTCCACTAACCTCCTAGCTATCCCTAACCCTGGCCTTTTAACTGCCAGCATCACCCAAGCTCTCTAGCATGCGCTGGCTTTTCGTCGAACACCTGGTGTGCGTGCTCTGGGCGCGGCCAGAGCGCGCGTTTTGCACGTGCGTGCGCACGGGTCGCGACGTCGCACCCCTGGCCCTTGCTCGCCTGCAGAGCCGTGCCCTGCACTCGCCCACTCACCAGAAACCTCCAAGCCTCCCTGGCGCCCTACAGCGCCGCCGTCAGGGCTCCCTTGGCGGCACGCCAGCGTCGGCAGCGGGCTCTGCCGTGGTCGGCGCCGCCCAAGCCACCCGCGCGCACCAGCTGCCCCCTGGGAACAGCCCGAGCTTATCCGCAAGCCGTCGGCACGCGCTCGTCGCCGCCACGTAGCCCTGCAACCACAGGATAGTGGTCGCCGGCGATCCTATCCACGGCCGCCGCGGGACCGACCTCGAGCTCCTATTTAAGGGGATCCCGAGCTCAACCTAGCACTCAAGCAACCTCATTCTGACCCCCTAGTGCCCCCATCACCCAGCGATCGACGTCGGGAAGCTTTCTTCCCCGCCTCCGGCCAGTTCGGTCGCCGCCGCAATCCAGTGCAATACGTCGCAGCCAGGCCCTCCCCCGCCCATCCAACGCCACCAACCGTCTCCCCATAGTCTTGCGGAGCTGCCTAGAGCCTCAGCCTCGACCAAGGACCACCATAGCCCGAAGCTCACTTTGCTCCCGAGCCGCCGTCCGCCGCGGAGCTCGCCGCGGGTGACTTCCTCTGTCCCCACCTGCCTAGCGCCCACCGGGAGGACCGCCCTAGACTGGCGGATCCATCCCTGCCCTCGGGGCCCCGTGGGGAGCTGCCGTTCGTCGACGGCGATCGCCGGAGTCCCGCCACCGTTCGGGCAGAGAGAGAGGAGGGAGGGAAGACCAGTCAAACCGGACCAGTGGGCCCTCTGGACCCAGTGTCAGTGACCCGCGTGCCCGTCCACTCTGGTTAAGTGAAAGCGCAAAGTCCCGAGTACGTCTCCTCTGCTTCGAAAGCGTATTTTCCCCCGAAACGTTTTCTTTCCTGGTTTTATTTAAAAATAGAACTTTGACTAATCTTTGACTGGCTATATCTTCTAAAATAAAACTCCAAATGAGTTGATTCTTTTTCCTACCTCTCTAAAATTTCATCTAGTTTATTTTAAGATTTATTTCAAAAATATTTGGGACAACTTTTTGTACTGTTTTTGAAATATGTGTTATTTGAATATTTCTCAAAATAGGATTTTGGAGAAAAAGGCAACCTTCAAAAAGTGCACCCCCACATGCATACACTTGAAGGCAAGCATTCTGAACTCTGGCATAATATTTTTGTGAGGTGTTTTGATACGGTTACAACACCACTTGACTTGGAGCATACGTTATTTTTGTGTGACGATAAAAATCATTCGCATGAATGCACAATGGAGATTCTTTTCTGGTAGTAATGGTCATGCTGATGATAGTAGTCATCCTCGTGAGCTTTTCATGCATACCGGAAGGAAGCCGGGAAGGTCGCTGTCTTGGGTAGACACGAGTTGTCCCTAGTTCCTCGTCGAGACGAGTGTGTCCGGTATGGCATGGTGAGGTTTGATGGGTGGTGACTTTATCTGTTAATGGAAATATATTTGTCTTATGGAGAATGCTTGGACCTCCTGAGTCGGCCGTAAGTCGAGTCTTGTTCAGTGACTTCCCCTTCTTGTTTTGTTCTACCACTTGTCCCTGCCGCAGGTAGGGTACGGTTCAGTAAGTTGTCAACCCCTTACCAAAGCACACACCGTACAGAGAGGCCATGGTGGAAGATACCGGAGGCCTCCGGTAGGCATGCCACCTGGTCCGGGGGCATGGGTGTTTCCGGTTGGGACCGAGAGGGGGGCACCCCTTAGAGCGCGCGATATAAATTTGATCCCATGCTACGTCGAGGTTGTAGCCTCCCCACTTAGAGTTTGGCTTGACAGGTGTTGTGGGTGATTCCAGACACCGGTAAGTTAAGCTGGTGTGTGCAGGTCAGGCGTGTTTTCAATTAAAAGGCCGTAGGCGGAATTAGTCTCGATGGACTAAATAAATCCGTTACTCGTGGGTAAAGAGTGCACCCTCTGCAGAGGTTATATCTATTCGGATAGCCACGTCCATGGGTAAGGACTGTAGTTTGGGATGGGCCTAGTGACGGTTTTCGGATGGAGACATGGCTAAACTGGACCATAGTAACGGTATTCGGATGGAGAAACGGCTAAACTAGAATCTGGTGATGGTCTTCGGATGGAGAAACGGCTAGACTAGATATTGTTTATGACCTGTGACATATGGGGATTATGTTTATTATTATTATGGACTAACCATCTACATTATTTGAATTATTGAGTATCCCTGGGACGGTTCTACCTCCTGGATACTCACTGCGAATTATTATTTATAAGCCCTTTATGTGGCGTCGCTCGGACGCCCGACTGCAGCATGTTGTCATTTATTCATTATTCATAAGCCCTTTATGTGGCGTCGCACAGACGCCCGACTGCGGCATGTTGGTCATTTCTTTATCATTTATAAGCCCTTTATGTGGCGTCGCTCAGACGGCCGACTGCGGCATGTTGTCATTTATTTATTATTCATAAGCCCTTTATGTGGTGTCGCTCAGACGCCCGACTGAGGCATGATTTATTTTTTTTCCTTTTTTTCTTTCGAGACGTCGCTTCAGACACTCGATCCCCACACTCTATTTTTTTCTATATTGCATATTCATATTTTACCCGCATGCGTACATCCTGGATTTCGTATATTTCGTGACAGACGTTACCATCAAAAATATTTCGGAGCATGATTACCCCTTGTTATATTGTAACCGTGTTCTAAATGTTTGCGAGTACATTAAAACGTACTCACTGGCTTGTCCCTGGCTATTGTCTTGGCCAGATTTCACGCAAGGAGATAGCATTGCGATGACAGCCCTGGAACCTACGCTATGACGATAGCAGCCTCGCGAAGATAGGAGTTATCCTGGTCAGCTGTTCTTGTGGGAAATGGAGTCCCATAGACGCAGATGTACCACAAACCGCTTCCGCCATCAACCACTAGAATCCAAATGTTGTACTCCTAGGCCACAATGGTCTTGTACTACATATTTTGTACTTTGCTTGGAATTCTTGTATCAAGTTGGTGCCTCATCAGCTAACAGTAATCCTGGGGCTGGTGAGCACAAGGGCCATTTTCTGGAAAATTGATATCCCGAAAATCCGGTCCTGACAAACTTGGTATCAGTGCCAGGCTGACCATTGGCTAATCCTATCTTAGCCAGGTCGATAAACCTAGGTTGACCAACCCACCAGACCTTAACCCAACCCCGGCCAAGCTTCTCGCGTAAGATAGCCACACAGTGACCCCGACGCTTTTGGCAGTCGGTGCCCAACCTATCAGCCTAGCCTGTCGATCACGCGCCAGTGACCGACACCTAACATGTCTCATTCGCAAGCGTGCGAAGGAAGACTCCGCCCCTTTTTCTATAAAAAGGGCGCGCTAGCCTCAACCCAGCACAACCTCTTTCCCAAACCAAGTCACGATGCCTGGCCCCATTGTTCACAATGAGACCACAGCAACCAACCTTGGAGGTTTTGTGACCGTGCTCGCGAACCTCACCCGCCGTGCCTATGCGTTAGAAGAACCCCCAGAATATGTTGTGTACCAAGAACTCATGAGCGGTGAGAGTCGTCAGTTCTGGGCCACTGTACACATTTATGGTAGGGGTCTATCGCCAGAACGCCCCTACAGGTTCACTGGGAGGACCACTCCCTTTGAGCCACAAGCCATCCAACTGGCAGCTCGAGAAGCTATAGTTCAACTCCGGCACTTGTCGCCCAGAGTCAACTGTCGCTCGTTCTACTATTACCCCAGTCGTAACGGGTATGGTAGGCCGCCCCAGGTTTCCAACGGAGATCACGATACGGATCCTGCACTATTGCATCTGGTGCGCTATGTAAGTGCACTAGAGGAACTGTTCGATCAAATCACCCTTGATCTGATCGCAGCTCGTGGAGAACTGTTTCGCCGAGCCCCGGCGAGAGGAGACGTGGAGCCCGACGCCGACAACCCAGTCGTGCTGTTCGGACACCCGATCGAGCCCTTGAGGTCTGCCCCAGCCATCGGCCAAAATGCTTTGGCGTCCCCAGAAGTGCTTCGTCGCCTTTTGGGAACACACTCCAACGGGGTTGTAGCCAACAACCCCCGCGATGGTCATCATCGCTACCCCGACCCTGCAGCCCCTCAACCTCATCCGGCTAATCCCGACGGTGAAACCCGTGGAGAAGCTTCGACGTCCACTAGGCAAGCCCGCTTAGATATTAGCGGAGTAGACTAAGTCACTCGAGTAGTAACGAGCCTTAATATTTCTACGCCTTGTAATCGTGTGATCCTGTATTACCTTTATTAAGTGATGTTTGCTTATGCACCCCTACTTTTGTATAATAGCCATGCATAAGTACGTCAGCGTACCATTGCTTTTTTTTAAATCCCGGGCGCAGCTACCAAAAACCACCCGACGACGCCACAGCAATGTGTCACATTTTTGAGATATGAGTAGCTGTGGCTTTGACCCCGACCAGGAGAGACGCGTTCATCGACTAGTCAACCCGCTTTCCCCGATAGAAGAAGAGTGCGCCCCAGTACCAGAGACGTTTTCTCAAGACCCTGTCCTTTTGCCGTTTTCATTATAAACGTCATAGCTATGTTTATTTGTGTGTTGCAGCTTATGTTTATACCCTAATTTTGTACTATGAGCAAACTCTTGGTTTCAACTAATGGGAGTATTATTTTTTTTAAACAACCCTTGGCAAATCTCGAGGACGAGATTTTTCTTAAGGGGGGTAGTGTTGTAACACCCCAAAATTTTGACCTTGTTTTATTAATTAAATTTTGCCAGGAAATTAAATTTTTTATTTTTCTGGATTTCTCCTTTGATTTCAGAACCCCTCTTCTCTTTAATATTGTGGGTTTTTACCTCAAGTGGAAACTTTCCAAAAGTATTATTGGACTTGTATGCCCTCTTTATAAAAACAATTCTTTATCAGTGGATTTATTTGCATAATTGTTTTTCATGAGCTTTATTCTTTTAAAATGATCTTTCATAAATTTGGAGCCCCTTTTTGCACTGCAACCTTTTGATAAATGCATTTAAAATTTTCACCAAAATTTGGGGATGTCATGTGAGGTTTCCACATCACTTTTATGCAAAAATATCTTCTGGTTATTGGAGGTTTTGAGCTCTACATAAATTTTTCAAATCTAGTCCAGTAGGTATTTTTGCACTACAACCTATTTAAATATTCTTCTAAAAATTCTTCCAAGTGTTTGGAGATGTCAGTAGATGCTCATAATTCAACTTCATGCAAAAACCCAGTGTTGTTCTATGAAATATTTGAGTGAATCAACCTCATTTTCATTCTGGTCCAGTTTGGTGATTTGTACTGCAACCCTATTTTATTTTGCTGTAGTACCCATGAGCTTTTTCCTACTTATAGTTCTCCCTACCAAACCCTTAAGTCCAGGAGATTGGACCCATTGGAGTATTTTTAGTGCATGCAATGATAGCCTTTAGTTTCTTCCCAAAACTGATTTTCTCAAAAACTTGCACTAACAAATTTCTGTTTTCGCCAAACTAACCTTACCACCTTCTTTAGCTCCTAAAGAGACTAGGATCTGGAGATTTTTGCCACCCCAAGAGTTGCCTAGATGCCCATGGCATTCTGTCGAGCACCCTGTGTGCAGGAACAGTTTTGGCATGTCTTCTAGTTTGCATTGTGGACTTGAGCCCCTGACCCATCCAGCATGTCCACTAACCTCCTAGCTATCCCTAACCCTGGCCTGTTAACTGCCAGCATCACCCAAGCTCTCTAGCACGCGCTGGCTTTTCGTCGAACACCTGGTGTGGGTGCTCTGGGCGCGGCCAGAGCGCGCGTTTTGCACGTGCGTGCGCACGGGTCGCCGCGTCGCACCCTTGGCCCTTGCTCGCCTGCAGAGCCGCGCCCTGCACTCGCCCACTCACCAGAAACCTCCAAGCCTCCCTGGCGACCTACAGCGCCGCCGTCAGGGCTCCCTTGGCGGCACGCCGGCGTCGGCAGCGGGCTCTGCCGTGGTCGGCGCCGCCCAAGCCACCCGCACGCGCCAGCTGCCCCCTGGGAACAGCCCGAGCTTATCCGCAAGCCGTCGGCACGCGCTCGTCGCCGCCACGTAGCCCTGCAACCACAGGACAGCAGTCGCCGACGATCCTATCCACGGCTGCCGCGGGACCGACCTCGAGCTCCTATTTAAGGGGATCCCGAGCTCAACCTAGCACTCAAGCAACCTCATTCTAACCCCCTAGTGCCCCCATCACCCAGCGATCGACGTCGGGAAGCTTTCTTCCCCGCCTCCGGCCAGTTCGGTCGCCGCCGCAATCCAGTGCAATACGTCGCAGCCAGGCCCTTCCTCGCCCATCCAACGCCACCAACCATCTCCCCATAGTCTTGCGGAGCTGCCTAGAGCCTCAGCCTCGACCAAGGACCACCATAGCCCGAAGCTCACTTTGCTCCCGAACCGCCGTCCGCCGCGGAGCTCGCCGCCGGTGACTTCCTCTGTCCCCACCTGCCTAGCGCCCACCGGGAGGACCGCCCTAGACTGGCGGATCCATCCCTGCCCTCGGGGCCCCGTGGGGAGCTGCCGTTCGTCGACGGCGATCGCCGGAGTCCCGCCACCGTTCGGGCAGAGAGAGAGGAGGGAGGGAAGACCAGTCAAACCTGACCAGTGGGCCCTCTGGACCCACTGTCAGTGACCCGCGCGCCCGTCCACTCTGGTTAAGTGAAAGCGCAAAGTCCCGAGTACGTCTCCTCTGCTTCGAAAGCGTATTTTCCCCCGAAACGTTTTCTTTTCTGGTTTTATTTAAAAACAGAACTTTGACTAATCTTTGACTGGCTATATCTTTTAAAATAAAACTCCAAATGAGTTGATTCTTTTTCCTACCTCTCTCAAATTTCATCTAGTTTATTTTAAGATTTATTTCAAAAATATTTGGGACAACTTTTTGTAATGTTTTTGAAATATGTGTTATTTGAATATTTCTCAAAATAGGATTTTGGAGAAAAAGGCAACCTTCAAAAAGTGCACCCCCACATGCATACACTTGAAGGCAAGCATTCTGAACTCTGGCATAATATTTTTGTGAGGTGTTTTGATACGGTTACAACACCACTTGACTTGGAGCATACGTTATTTTTGTGTGACGATAAAAATCATTCGCATGAATGCACAATGGAGATTCTTTGCTGGTAGTAATGGTCATGCTGATGATAGTAGTCATCCTCGTGAGCTTTTCATGCATACCGGAAGGAAGCCGGGAAGGTCGCTGTCTTGGGTAGACACGAGTTGTCCCTAGTTCCTCGTCGAGACGAGTGTGTCCGGTATGGCATGGTGAGGTTTGATGGGTGGTGACTTTATCTGTTAATGGAAATATATTTGTCTTATGGAGAATGCTTGGACCTCCTGAGTCGGCCGTAAGTCGAGTCTTGTTCAGTGACTTCCCCTTCTTGTTTTGTTCTACCACTTGTCCCTGCCGCAGGTAGGGTACGGTTCAGTAAGTTGTCAACCCCTTACCAAAGCACACACCGTACAGAGAGGCCATGGTGGAAGATACCGGAGGCCTCCGGTAGGCATGCCACCTGGTCCGGGGGCATGGGTGTTTCCGGTTGGGACCGAGAGGGGGGCACCCCTTAGAGCGCGCGATATAAATTTGATCCCATGCTACGTCGAGGTTGTAGCCTCCCCACTTAGAGTTTGGCTTGACAGGTGTTGTGGGTGATTCCAGACACCGGTAAGTTAAGCTGGTGTGTGCAGGTCAGGCATTTTTTCAATTAAAAGGCCGTAGGCAGAATTAGTCCCGATGGACTAAATAAATCCGTTACTCGTGGGTAAAGAGTGCACCCTCTGCAGAGGTTATATCTATTCGGATAGCCACGTCCATGGGTAAGGACTGTAGTTTGAGATGGGCCTAGTGACGGTTTTCGGATGGAGACACGGCTAAACTGGACCATAGTAACGGTATTCGGATGGAGAAACGGCTAAACTAGAATCTGGTGACGGTCTTCGGATGGAGAAACGGCTAGACTAGATATTGTTTATGACCTGTGACATATGAGGATTATGTTTATTATTATTATGGACTAACCATCTACATTATTTGAATTATTGAGTATCCCTGGGACGGTTCTACCTCCTGGATACTCACTGCGAATTATTATTTATAAGCCCTTTATGTGGCGTCGCTCAGACGCCCGACTGCGGCATGTTGTCATAAATTCATTATTCATAAGCCCTTTATGTGGCGTCGCTCAGACGCCCGACTGCGGCATGTTGGTCATTTCTTTATCATTTATAAGCCCTTTATGTGGCGTCGCTCAGACGCCCGACTGCGGCATGTTGTCATTTATTTATTATTCATAAGCCCTTTATGTGGTGTCGCTCAGACGCCCGACTGAGGCATGATTTATTTTATTTTTTTATTTTTTTTCGAGGCGTCGCTTCAGACACTCGATCCCCACACTCTATTTTTTTTCTATATTGCATATTCATATTTTACCCGCATGCGTACATCCTGGATTTCGTATATTTCGTGACAGACGTTACCATCAAAAATATTTCGGAGCAGGATTACCCCTTGTTATATTGTACCCGTGTTCTAAATGTTTGCGAGTACATTAAAACGTACTCACTGGCTTGTCCCTGGCTATTGTCTTGGCCAGATTTCACGCAAGGAGATAGCATTGCGATGACAGCCCCGGAACCTACGCTATGACGATAGCAGCCTCGCGAAGATAGGAGTTATCCTGGTCAGCTGTTCTTGTGGGAAATGGAGTCCCATAGACGCAGATGTACCACAAACCGCTTCCGCCATCAACCACTAGAATCCAAATGTTGTACTCCTAGGCCACAATGGTCTTGTACTACATATTTTGTACTTTGCTTGGAATTCTTGTATCAAGTTGGTGCCTCATCAGCTAACAGTAATCCTGGGGCTGGTGAGCACAAGGGCCATTTTCTGGAAAATTGATATCCCGAAAATCCGGTCCTGACAGCACATACCTTGATAAAGTTTTGAAGAAGTTCAAAATGGATCAAGCAAAGAAAGGGTTCTTGCCTGTGTTACATGGTGTGAAGTCGAGTAAGACTCAATGCCCGACCACTGTAGAAGATAGAGAGAAAATGAGAAGTGTTCCCTATGCTTTAGCCATAGGCTCTATCATGTATGCAATGCTGTGTACCAGACCTGATGTGTGCCTTGATATTAGTTTAGCAGGGAGGTACCAAAGTAATCCAGGAGTGGATCACTGGACAGCGGTCAAGAACATCCTAAAATACCTGAAAATGACTAAGGATATGTTTCTCGTTTATGGAGGTGACAAAGAGCTCGTCGTAAATGGTTACGTCGATGCAAGCTTTGACACTGATCCGGACGATTCTAAATCACAAACCGGATACGTGTTTATATTGAACGGTGGAGCTGTTAGTTGGAGCAGTTCTAAACAAAGCATCGTGGCGAGATCTACATGTGAAGCGGAGTACATAGCTGCTTCGGAAGCAGCAAATGAAGGAGTCTGGATGAAGGAGTTCATATCCGATCTAGGTGTCATACCTAGTGCATCGGGTCCAATGAAAATCTTTTGTGACAATACTGGTGCAATTGCCTTGGCAAAGCAATCCAGATTTCACAAGAGAACCAAGCACATCAAGAGATGCTTCAATTCCATCCGGGATCAAGTCCCGGTGGGAGACATAGAGATTTGCAAGATACATACGGATATGAATGTTGCAGACCCGTTGACTAAGCCTGTTCCACGAGCAAAACATGATCAACACTAAGACTCCATGGGTGTTAGAATCATTACTGTGTAATCTAGATTATTGACTCTAGTGCAAGTGGGAACCTGAAGGAAATATGCCCTAGAGGCAAAAATAAAGTTATTATTTATTTCCTCATATCATGATAAATGTTTATTATTCATGCTAGAATTGTATTAACCGGAAACATAATACATGTGTGAATACATAGACAAACATAGTGTCACTAGTATGCCTCTACTTGACTAGCTCGTTGATCAAAGATGGTTGAGTTTCCTAACCATAGACATGAGTTGTCATTTGATTAATGGCATCACATCATTAGGAGAATGATGTGATTGACATGACACATTCCGTTAGCTTAGCACTTGATCGTTTAGTTTACTGCTATTGCTTTCTACATGACTTATACATGTTCCTATGACTATGAGATTATGCAACTCCCGATTACCAGAAGAACACTTTGTGTGCTACCAAACGTCACAACATAACTGGGTGATTATAAAGGTGCTCTACAGGTGTCTCCGATGGTGTTCGTTGAGTTGACATAGATCGAGAATAGGATTTGTCACTCCGATTGTCGGAGAGGTATCTCTGGGCCCTCTCTGTAATGCACATCATAATAAGCCTTGCAAGCAATGCAACTAATGAGT
This sequence comes from Aegilops tauschii subsp. strangulata, assembly GCF_002575655.3. Lineage (NCBI taxonomy): Eukaryota > Viridiplantae > Streptophyta > Magnoliopsida > Poales > Poaceae > Aegilops > Aegilops tauschii. The sequence continues at coordinate 70,456,766 of NC_053039.3, read as the reverse complement.
TAGTTGCGGCATGATGTATTACGGAACGATTAAAGAGACTTACCGGTAACGAGATTGGACTAGGTATTGAGATACCGGCGATCGAATCTCGGGCAAGTAACATACCGAAGACAAAGGGAACAACATATGTTTTTATGCGGTTTGACCGATAAAGATTTTCGTAGAATATGTAGGAAGCAATATGAGCATCCAGGTTCTGCTATTGGGTATTGACCGGAGACGTGTCTCGGTCATGTCTACATAGTTCTCGAACCCGTAGGGTCCGCACGCTTAAAGTTCTGTGACGATCGGTATTATGAGTTTTTGTGTTTTGATGTACCGAAAGTAGTTCGGAGTCCTGGATATGATCACGGACATGACGAGGAGTCTCGAAATGGTCGAGACATAACGATCGATATATTGGACGACTATGTTCGGACACCGGAAGTGTTTCTGGAGGTTTCAGACATATACCGGAGAACCGGGGGGTTACCGGAACCCCCCGGGGAGTATATTGGGCCTAATGGGCCTTAGTGGGAGAAGAGGAGGGGCGGACAGGGCAGCCGCGCGGCCCCTCCCCCTCTAGTCCGAATTGGACAAGGAGGGGGCGGCGCCCCCTGTCGGTGTCAAAACCGGCGGATCTCGGGTAGGGGGTCCCGAACTGTGCGTCTAGGATTGATGGTAATAGGAGACGGGGGACACAATGTTTACCCAGGTTCGGGCCCTCTCTATGGAGGTAATACCCTACTTCCTGCTTGATTGATCTTGATGAATATGAGTGTTACAAGAGTTGATCTACCACGAGATCGTAATGGCTAAACCCTAGAAGTCTAGCCTATGAGTATATGGTAATGAATCTGTCCTATCCGGACTATGCTCTCCGGTTTATAGACACCGGAGAGATCGAGGGTTACATGAGGCCGGTAACATAGGAGGAGATCTTCATAATAGGTTGCCTAGCTTGCCTTCCATGCCAAGTAGAGTCCAATCCGGACACGGGTATTGTCTTCGGCCTTCGTATCTTCACAGCCCATCAGTCCGGCCCATGGATAAAAGGTCGGACGCCCGAGGACCCCTTAGTGGACTCCCTCAGTAGCCCCTGAACCTGGCTTCAATAACGAGGAGTCTGGCGTGCAGATTGTCTTCGATATGGCAAGGCGGGTTCCCCTTCTTCCGAACTCCAAGATAGTCTTCAGATGCGATGATTGTATCCGGACCTGTAACGCATTCCACACACAACCGCAGAGAGAATATAATATTTGCACGAGTCTAATCTGCTGACAGTTTTTTATGACACCACGTTTGTCCGGTTATAATCTTGAACCGTTTTTCATCTGCCACCCCACATTTCGAGACGCGGTTGCTATTTGGCACGTCCTGTTGAAGCAGAGATCATGTCCGCTTATTGCGGGATCCTCATCAATGCGGGCGTGGGTAACCCAACTGCACCATTTGCACAGCCATTAGGAACATGCGAGTTTAAGGCGAGTGGGAAGGCGCTTGACATTCGCGGCCTCTATAAAGGGGGTAAGGATTCCCTTCTTTCACCCACGCCCTTTCTCTTCCTCAGCCCTTCCGTCCTTGAGCTCCAGCGCCCAAGCTTTAGCTTTTCCCTCGTTCGAGAAAGTACTTCGAGGATGTCCGGATCCGGAGCTGGAGGCAAGTGGATGGCCTCTTCTGTCAAGAAGAAGGATATCAAGCAGCTCCGGGAGGCTGGATATCTGGCCAAAGAGATCGCTCATCGACTCCCAGCCAAGAGACAGATCGTCCCCACTCCCGAGCCCCACGAGAGGGTTGCATTTCTTACACATTTCCTTTGCGGGCTTGGGTTCCCTCTTCACCCATTCGTCCGCGGGTTGATGTTTTACTACGGGCTGGATTTTCATGACCTAGCCCCCAACTTCATCCTCAACATTTCGGCGTTTATCGTCGTTTGTGAGGCCTTTCTCCGCATCCCGCCTCACTTCGGCCTGTGGCTGAAGACCTTCAATGTGAGGCCGAAAGTAGTGCGCGCTTAACAAGCAGAGTGCGGAGGCGCTATGGTGGGCAAGATGCCCAACGTCACCTGGCCTGAAGGTTCGTTTGCGGAGACGGTGAAGGGGTGGCAATCGGGGTGGTTCTACATCACCGAGCCGCGCGACGCTGACTGGTTGGCGGCCCCCGAATTCTGATCCGGAATCCCGATGCGGCTCACCTCCTGGCAAGAGAGGGGCCTAACCTGGGGTCCTTCGGACGAGCTGACTGGGCTCCAGACGTGCATCCAGAACATGATAGAAAGGAAAATCAAGCTCGTCAACGTGGTCCAGGTCATGCTTGTTCGTCGGGTCCTTCCGTGCCAATGCCGAACTTGTAATTTGTGGGAGTTCGAGCCGGCCAAGCACCAGACGCTACTGGAGCTCTTCGGCACGATGCACGAAGAAGTCTGGAAGGTGCTCTTCAAGGCCGGCGAGACGCCAACGCCTACGACCGAAGACTGCGGGCTTAGCTTAAAGCGCCAGCCCAACCCGGTCAGTTCCTTTAATGTTTTCAAGGAGTATCCCCTACTAGCATATTTTGAGAGGAAATTTAAGCTTCCTTCCCCTATTTTTAGGCCTGGATTAAGTTGGCCGAGGAGATTAACTGTCCGGCTCCGCTGCCCGAGGACCAGGAATTTCCATTATTGGAGAAGATGTTGTTCCCTGCACCTTATGAGGTGCCGGAGAAGACGGCTAAGAAGGCCGCCCAAGGGGCCAAGAAGGGCCTTCGCCGGAGAAGCACTCCGGACAGACGTCCGGAAGCGAGACTTCCTCTTCGTTCGCTGACGACAGCAATGAAGAGGAAGAAGAAAACGACTCCCCGCCTGAAGCGGGGAGGAAGAAGAGAGCGGCCCCCATAAGCCCGGAGGCGAAAGCGCCTAAGAGGGTTAAAGGCTCCCTCGCGGATAACTCCGCGTGGGATGTTGACAGCAGCCTGGAACGACCTCGCCGGACCAAGCCTCGGGCCGCTTCGTAGGTACCAGAATTCGCAAACGTCTGGCTTTTCTGGTTTGTAAAATCGACATATTGTAAACTTTGTCCTTGCAGTCCGGCGCGCGATGGCTCTCCGCGATCCTCGACAGAGGATTCGCTGGACACAGAGGAGATGGCTAGCATATCTCCACCACCTACTCATTCTGTCTCACCCAGGGGTGATGACGAGGTGGCGTCCAAAAAGGCCTTCCCAGGCCGGGGGGAGGTTCCAGAGATCATCGGGGTGACGCCCCAGGATGACTCCTTGGACGCCGGACACACGGGGGAAAAAGCCCCCATGGAGACTGGTGACGGGGTCCGAGTTCCCTTCGGACCTCCGCCAGATACCATTCCGGAAATCTATACGGCTCCGGGTCCAGCGAACGGCATCCCCCCCAAGGAGGGAGCGTGCCTGTTCCACTGGTGACCTCTGTCCAACAGGAGGCACCGGATAATCTACTGGAGGCGCTGCGAGGCGCCTCTATCATGGATGAACATTGTGTCCTTATGGACATGGTAATAGAGAAGGTTCAGTCCGCTAAAAGCGGACTGACCGAAGCCTGCACTAGCCTTCTAACAGGCTTTGAGGTAAGTAATGTGATTATAGGAAAAATATCACAGTATATACAGTAGCCCCTGATGCTCTGTTTGTTGTTCGGGAAGAAAAGCCTAACAGAGGATCAAAAAATCGCAGGAGTCTAACATGAGTTGTCTATGTGAATAAGTAGGTATCGCTGCAGGCTGCCACTGCTCATGCTACGAAGGTCTCCGGACTGAAGCAGAAGTTGGAGCGGGCCGAGGAGGAGCTCGGCCGCGTGAAGAAGCAGTTGGAGGATAGCCAAGGTATGCAGTAACCCGTGGGTACATTTCGAGAAAATGAATAGTCCGACCGGACTGAAAGTGTCATAAACTTTATTAGGGGCAACGACCGAGGTGGCAACCCTTAAGAAGGCGCTAGCCGAGGCCGAGGACAAAGCGGCCAAAGAACGCGTTTTGCGCGAGAAGCACGAGACCCGGGTTGGCGAGGCACAGCAACAGCTCCAGGGCACGATAGAGAAATTTGAGTCCTTGGAGCGCGATTTTAAGGCGCAGGAGTCCGAATTGCCGAAGGCTCACCGGAGCGCGCAGGATGCATGAGCCGAAGCCCAGAGCGCCCTCCAGGAGATTCAAGTGGCCCAGAAAATTGCGGCGGGTGAGTCTTTCACCATGCCGAGCAAGTATGTAGAGAAAACGTCCCTTGTACTTGTCCTGGATTTTGGTTTTCCAGGGGCATTTGCAGGCCTGCCGCACAGTGTGTCGGACACGGCCGAGCATTATAGAGCCGAAGAAGGGATGTCTACAGAGAAGCTGTTCTGGTCCCAATATCTGGGATCCGAACATCCGGTGCCGTTCAGCGACCAGCTAAAGCAGTTGGTCGAGCTGCACAGGTTGGCAGAGCTGGCCATGAAGGACCTGATAGTCCGGCTGTGGCCTGCCGATCGTACACCTGGCAGCTATTTCGGACTTGCGCAGCGGCTTGTGAGTGCCTGTTCGTGGCTCGAAGCCGTGAAGCGGTCGGTCTGCATTGAAGGTGCGCGTATGGCTTTTGCCCGCGTCAAGACGCATTGGGCGAAGCTGGATGCCAAGAAGCTAATGACCGAAGGACCGCCGGAGGGCAAGGAGCATCGTCGGCCCGAGCACTATTTTAATGGTGTCCTGGAAGGGTCCCGCCTTGCGGCAGAGCAATGTTCGAAGGATATTATATTCCCATAAGAACATGTGTATTATCTTGCCCTGTAATATGGAACATAGATGTTATGTAGTATAATGTTTATGATTTTAAATTTTACCTCCTCTGCGGCCGTTTATTAATCTGAGGGATGACCTGTCGTCGGCTTCTGCTCCCACGTAGATAATACGGGGGTATTCGGGATAAATCTAAACACTCTTTACTCCACATTCTGGTCCTTAAAGGAGGTCTTTAGCGCAGCGAACAAGGCAATCATACTATGCGGCCTTTACCGCCCCCACTTAGCCATAGGAGTTTGACAATTAACAAAGGTGGCGAAGCCCCTGGTGTTCGGAAGGCCGAATTAGGGGCGCTATACATGCCTAATCGGAAGAACCGATTCTTCGCAAGAAGCGGGAAAAATCTCCAATGACTTAGAACCTCACGAACAGCTGACTGGCTCTCGCCGCATCATGACAGTCAGTTTTCGGCTTTCTCTACTGAGGTGCTCGTCCGGAAGAACCGGGACACAATCACAGTAGTTCTCCCTTTACTACCCTAGCCGATATAGCGGAACGTAAGGTAGCAAGCACAGGAGCCGGGCAACCCAACTATTGACCAAAGACATGATTCGGAGCCGATGCATATAAAGCTATAAGTTCGGGGTCCCGAACTATACTGTAAAAGTGTTCGGACTTTTATTGCTGTGATGCGGGGTGTTATTAAGCCCCTGGCATATTAGTACGTACCATGGTGTACGTGTGCAATGAGTAATAAATACTGAGGTGAGGAAACGGAAAAAATGAAGTAATGGGCTGACGCCATCATTTATTCACCGTTGAGGTGTAATCGGTACGTCAAGGCGTACTTTGTACAAGTAATGCGGTAAGCAAGTAAGGCTTATTGAAAATGTCGTAACCAAGGGCGAGCTGCGTGCGGGTATGTAAAACAAGTATAGTAATCGTTTATTAGAAACCACCTGGGGGTTCCCCTGTACGCCAGAGCTCCTTGCCTCCTTGGTGTGTTCTGCAAGCAGGTCGTCCGTATAGCCCTTGAAAAGAGAAGAAGACGTATACAAAGAAAAAGCAGAAGCGTGCGAATCCCAGGGTCTATCAAGCCGTACTGTGGATTGCGAGTGAGTTGTGCCTCCGTCAGTACCCATGAGTGCGTAGCCTATATGCGCGCGGTACTAATACCATTGCCTCGTCTGGGCTGGGGCAGAGGCCGAATTTGCTAGTTTGGCCCGTGACGAGCCGAGCTGTCCTACTGCAGTGTAGTTCGGACCCTCTTAATGATGTCCAGGGGCTCGGCAACCGGATTATGGTGTTGCTTGAGAAGGCCACTCTGTACTTCTACTGCTAGGGCGGCGGTGCGCTCCTCTATATGGAGGGAGCGTTCCGTGCTTCCATTTACTGTAATGACGCCACGTGGACCAGGCATCTTGAGCTTGAGATAAGCATAATGCGGCATCGCATTGAATCTAGCGAATGCGGTTCGTCCGAACAGCGCGTGATTGCCGCTGCGAAATGGGATGATATCAAAGATTAGTTCTTCGCTTCGGAAGTTATCCGGGGAACCGAATACTACCTCCAGCGTTATTGAGCCTGTACAACGGGCCACTACGCCTGGTATGACCCCTTTAAAGGTACTCTTCGTGGGCTTGACTCGTGAGGGGTCAATGCTCATTTTACGTATTGTATCCTCATAGAGCAGGTTGAGGCTGCTACCGCCGTCCATTAGGACTCGAGTCAGGTGGAATCCGTTGATGATTGGGTCGAGGACCAGTGCGTCTGAACCGCCATGCCGGATGCTAATTGGATGGTCTCGATGGTCCAATGTGATCGGGAATTATGACCATGGATTAAATTTCGGGGTGACGGGCTCTACCACATAGACGTCCCTGAGTGCGTGCTTGCGCTCCCTTTTGGGAATATTTGTAGCGTATATAATGCTTACCGTTTTGACTTGAGGGGGGATTTTCTTTTGCCCCCCGGTGTCCGGCTGCCGGGGCTCTTCGTCATCGTCCTCGCTCTATGATTCCCCTTCTTTGTTTCTGCTATTTACCTTGCTGGCTTGTTTAAAGACCCGACAATCTCTGTTAATATGGTTGGCCGGTTTGTCTGGGGTGCCATGTATTTGGGAAGGACGATCGAGTATGCGGTCCAAGCTGGATGGTTTTCCGCTACTCCTATAGGGCTTCTTTCGCTGGCCGGACTTTGAGCCACTGAATCCGGCATGAACCGTTGTGTCGTCGGTGTTATCGCCATTGCTTCGGCATTTGTTTCTGTTGCACTGGAGCTTGCCAGTGCTGTTTTTTACCTCGGAGGGGCTTGTTTCGTTGGCCGTGTTGTTACTACGGGCCAGCCAACTGTCCTCTCCCGCGCAAAAGCGGGTCATGAGTGCCGTGAGGGCTGCCATGGACTTCGGCTTTTCTTGTCCGAGGTGGCGTGCTAGCCATTCGTCCCGAATGCTGTGTTTGAAGGCTGCCAAGGCCTTAGCATCTGTCGGTGTACAAAAAGAGGGGCATGCTTTTGTACCCCTTTACCTGTGCACGGGCAGTCGGAGCCGCGCCCACGGTCACACCAAGCAGAACAGGGGAGGTGAGCCAAGGTAAGACCTAAGTCCGAGATAATCAGAGCAACGCCAAGGCCGAGACCACAAGGAGCAGAGGGACGAAGCAGGCTCCCCCGGCAAGACCCTTGCCGGGGCAGCTCGCCCCACACCAACAGAGCGAGCCACCCTTGAGCCCATAGTCCCCAACGCCATCATCCACGTGGGGCCAGGGCTCAGGAAGGCACCTCTATGGTGGCATGCAGATGTTTGTGAAGACATATTCAAGATCAGATGTGGATTAGAAGACGACGATCCTCGGCAAGATCCTTGCTGAGGAAGGCCACTAGACCCCCGGCAAGGCCCTTGCCGGGGACGACGGCGCGCCACGGCAAGACCCTTGCCGAGCCACACGGCAAGACCCTCACCAAGGACGCCCGCAGGGCCACCACTAGGCCCACGCCAACTAAGCTTCCACCGCCGTTCACATGCAGCTGCCAGCCCAACCAACTGGGCGGGCACCTGCGTGGCAACATGCAGCCCCCAGGCCAACTCATTGAGCGCCTGCGTGGCGGCATGCAGATCTTCGTGAAGGCTCCACCACCGCGCCACCTCAGCTGCCTACCTGCCTACATGGCGCCGCACGCATCGCTGGCCAAGGCGCGTGTCAAAGCAAGGAGGAGCGGCGACGGACGGGATGAGCCTCGCCCCCGTCCCCGATAAAGTAGGGGGACACCTAAGCTACGCATTAAATGCATCTTGTCCTGTAATACGAGCGATAAGCTCAGGGCACTGTGCACCGTTCCACCTCCTGTGTGCCACTGTGGCAGCCCCTTTCGACTATAAAAGTAGTCCCATGGCATACTGGAGAATGATTCGGCTTTTTCGAACCACGCACTCACCACAGCTAGTTCGAGAGCTCAAGAACTCTCTGTAATACACCCACCAAAGAAGGACTAGGGTTTTACGCATCCTCGCGGCCCGAACCTGGGTAAACGCTCCTTGTGCTGGCTACTGATCCTGCTCTTCTTGCAACCCTGTGCCCCGACAACCATAGTAGGGATTCTTGTGATCCCATAGGTGTTGTTTCCCCCGACATCTTTGGTGTGCCAGGTAGGGGGCACAATTGTGAGAATCTCGTCTAGTAGTTAGCCTAGCAGTTCTTCGTCACCATGGCTCCTAAGAAGAAGACGGCCACATCGATCGGCTCGTTGGGAGCCGAACGGCCCATGCCGGTGCGGACGAGCAGTGGACCGGTCGCGGACAGGACCCAGGCCGCGGTCCGCGAGCACCAGCATCGCCCAGGCAGTCAGAGCCTGGCGAGCGGCGTCGTTCGCGTGCCAGATGACCGGCCGCACGTCGCCAGATCCAAAGACGGAGCTGGGCCCCCTGCAGGTGGCGCGGGGCCCTCCAGGGGTGTCGTTGTGCCACCTCCAGGCGGCGCAGCGACCTCCAAGACGCCCACACCGGCGACCACCGCGCGCTCTTCCCATGGTGTGCGCGCCGAGTAGCGTCACCACGTTGGTGACCCTGGGCACCGCCGTGAGAAGATCCCTGTGCGTCATCCACAAGATGAAGGGCTTCAGCACGCTCGCCGAAGCGCTGGCGAAAATGGCACGCAACCGCTGGGTCGTAACGGAGCTCCTTCTAACATAGTTAGAAGTCGAAGCGCGCCGCGATCCACGCAGCTGTCGCCGCCGCCCACGCCAGCGGAAGCTTTGGCGCGCGCGCAGCTGCTCCTTGACTTCCCTCCTGCTGTGGAGAAGCTCGACAAGTGGAGGGCCACCATCCGGAGCCTCGTCGCCGTCGCCAACAAAGACGATCCGCGACCAGCGGGGCCCTCGGGTCGGCGCTCCACTGAGCCACCACACGCTGGCGCTGGGAGGACCGGGGGAGCTGCGGCCACGGTGCACTCTCCTCCTCCTCGCCAGCCGCCGCGGGCGTCGGCCCGTCGTGACGACGCTTGTGATAACATCTCCATAGCGTCGTCCGACCCGCGGACCCTCCGCGACCAGCGCCAGGTCCTTCGGGAACAAGCTCACAAAGACGCTCGAACCACCATCGAGCGCCGGTGCGAAACGCGCCGCCAGTCGGACAAGCGGGCGGGACCCGCTATGGACCACCCGGCACCGGGGGGCCCCAGCGGCCTACCTTACAAGGTGGGCTGCCCGGCCTTTACCCGTGAGTTGCGGCAGTTCCAGTGGCCGTCCCACCGCACGTTCAAGCCCGACGTCGGCGAGAAGTACACTGGCAAGACCCATCCGTCCGAGTTCCTCAGCATCTACACCATCGCGATGCAGGCTGCTGGAGCTCGTGACGACAAGGTGCTTGCCAACTATTTCCCGCTGGCGCTTAAGCCCAATGTGATGTCTTGGTTGATGCACATGCCGGTGGATTCCATTTCTTCTTGGTCAGATCTGTGCCATGAGTTCGTTGGCGCCTTCACAGGAGGCCACCAAGCTCATGGCCAGGCCAGTGATCTGCATATCATTCCCCAAAAGGAAGGGGAAACCCTGCGCAAGTACATCCAGAGATTCAGCTGGGTGCAGTACAACATCCCCGACGTTCATCCCGCCGCTGTGATCAGCGCGTTCCACCAGAACGTGCGCAACCGCAAGATGCGCGAAGAGCTGGCGATGACCAAAGTTAAGGATGTGGCCGAGCTCTACGTTCTGGCCGATAGGTGCGCCCGGGCTGAAGAGGGAAGGAAGTACCCCAGCGAAGACACCGGCGCGGAAACCGACTCTACCAATGAAGACGCCGCTACCCCGACAAAGAAGGGCCGGCGTCGCAACAGGAAACGTAAAGGCAAGGTCGTGCTTGCCGTTGAGGGATCTAACGACACAGGTGCCGGCAAGAAGGTCAAGGCAGACGCCCCCGGTAAGGAGACTGCCGGGTGCGCCGCCTGCCGGGCCTTGGCGGCTACCGACAAGCCAGGAAGCTCCGGCAAGCAATACTGCAAGATCCACCGCACCAAGGGCCACGACCTCCAGAACTGCCGACAAGTCGAGCTGCTTGCTGAGAAGCAAAAAGCTGAGTATGAGAGGCGGGACAAGGAGAAGGACCAGGACGGTGCTGAGGGATCCGGCAAGAAGCATGGCGGCCAAGGAAGCCGCCCCGGCAAGGACAACCAGCAAGAGAGGCCCGCCCGGGGCCATGACAAGAAACAAGAAGACGATGACCATGACGAGTCTGGTGAGCAAGGGTTCCAGAAGTCTACGGAGGCCATGTGCGTCAATGGCGGTGCCTCGCTGCATATCTCTCACCGCTAGCTCAAGCAGTGGGCGCGTGAGATTACAGCAGCGGAGCCGTCGTTCGATGCTCAGAAGCCGCTGAAGTGGTCCAGCACGCCCCTCATCTTTGACGCCGAGGACCACCCTGACCGCACTACCGCGGTCAGGTGTTTGCCATTGTTGGTCTCACCAACAATATGCAACCTTAGGATGAACAAGATGTTGGTTGACGGCGGGGCCGGCCTGAACCTGATCTCGCCTGTCGTGATCAAAATATTGCAAATTCCTGATGGAGACCTTGAGGAAACGGGCACGTTTCAAGGGGTCAATCCGGGGAGGAGCCAGCCGAAGGGGAAGGTCACACTGCCCGTGACGTTTGGAGGAGAGTTGAACTACAGGACGGAGAGGATCATCTTTGACGTGGTCGAGATCCCCTTGCCCTAAAACGGATCCTCGGCCGCCCGGCACTAGCCAAGTTCATGGCGGCATCACACTACGCCTACAACATGCTAAAGATGCCCGGGCCGTTGACCATCATCTCCGTCCCCCTCCGACAAGAAAGACGCGCTGATCTGCGCCGACCAACTCTACCGGGAAGCAGTTGCAGCAGCTGCCGTCAAGGCACCTGCTCCTGCTGCTGAAGGCCAGGGAGGGAAGAAGAAGCCCGGCAAGACCTCTCGCACTCACTCCGGCAAGCGCACCTCCTCGGAGTGTTGTGCTACCGTCGAGGATGTGCCAGAGAGCTCTACCGACAAGAGCAAGAGATCCAGGGCCGAGCCGCCGCAGACCAAGAAGGTGCCCGTCAGGGAGGATGGCATGGGAGGGGCCTTCACCATAGGCTCCACCCTCGACAGCAAATAGGAAGGCGCGCTCGTCACCTTCCTGCGGGCGAATGTCGACGTGTTTGCGTGGCAAGCATCCGACATCCCCGGTGTTCCCAGGGAGGTGATTGAGCACCACCTAGCTGTCTACCCACACGCGCGGCCCATCAAGCAGAAGGTCAGAAAGCAGGCTCTGGAGAGGTAGGAGTTCATCACAGAGGACATCAGGAAGTTGGAAGCGGCAGGTTTGGTGAGAGGAGTGCTCCACCCGGCGTGGTTGGCCAATCCGGTAGTGGTGCGCAAGGCGAATGGGAAGTGGAGACTGTGTATTGATTACACAGATATCAATAAGGCTTGTCCTAAGGACCCCTTCCCGTTGCCGCGCATCGACCAAATTGTTGACTCCACAGCCGGGTGTGATCTGTTATCATTCCTCGACGCCTACTCGGGCTACCACCAGATCTTCATGACAAGAGAGGATGAAGAAAAGACAGCATTCATCACCCCATGTGGTACGTATTGCTTTTTACGGATTCCTTCCGGGTTGAAGAGTGCTGGCTCAACGTTCGCAAGAGCAGTCCAAATTGGTTTTGAACCTCAGCTCCATAGAAATATGGAGGCATACATGGATGACATAGTGGTCAAAACCAAGGACGGGCCAACTCTTGTGCAAGATCTGGAAGAGACATTTGCTAACCTGCGCAAGATCAACCTCAAGCTGAACCCTGAGAAGTGTGTCTTCAGCGTTCCATCCGGCAAGCTTCTCGGGTTCTTTGTGTCACAGCACGGGATCGAGGCAAACCTAGACAAGATCAAGGCTATTGAGCAGATTGAGGCGCCCAAGCGGATCAAGGATGTGCGTCGGCTCACCGGCTGCGTTGCCGCCATGAGCCGATTCATCTCCAAGTCCGCCGAGCGCGCCCTTCCCTTCTTCAAAATCTTGAAGAAGGCAGGCCCAATGGAGTGGACCCCAGAAGCCGAGGCAACATTGCAGGATTTGAAGAAATACCTTTCCTCCACGCCAATACTGGTTGCGCCTAAACCACAAGAGCCGTTGCTGCTGTATCTGGCGAAGACGAATCAAGTGGTCAGCGCCGCGCTGGTGGCACAGAGGGAGGTCAACGAGGAGGCAGTGACGGCGGCAGAACCAGCGGATGGCGAGCCCAAAATTCCCCCGGCAGGGCATGGAGCCGGCAAGGCGAGGCCCCCGGCGGAGTCTGATGCCGCCGAGGCAGTGCCCACGCAGTCAAGTGAGGTGGTGCAGAAGAAGAAGATGATGCAGCACCCGGTTTACTTTGTCAGCTCCCTCTTGCAGGGAGCTAGATCGAGGTAATCCGGTGTGCAGAAATTGCTCTTCGGCCTCCTTATGGCCTTGAGGAAGCTGCATCATTACTTCCAAGCCCACGAGATCACTGTCGTCACCCGCCTCCCATTGCAACTGATACTTCATAACCCAGATGCAACTGGAAGGATTGTGGAATGGGCCTTGGAGTTGTCAAGCTTTGGTTTAAAGTTTGAAAGTACCTCAACAATTCAGAGCAGAGTCTTGGCGGAGTTCATTGCAGAATGGACCTCGACGCCTGATGAAGAAATCCAGGAGACCACTCTCCCCGGCAAGGAAGCAGACCGCGACTGGATCATGTACTTTGATGGGGCTTTCTCGTTGCAAGGCGCCGGTGCCGGTGTGCTGCTCGTCGCACCCACCGGAGAGCACCTCAAGTACGTGGTCCAGATGCACTTCCCCAGGGAGATGTCCACCAACAACACTGCTGAGTACGAGGGATTGCTTGCCGGTCTCAGGATCGCGGCAGACCTCGGGGTTAAGAAGCTCATCGTCAGGGGTGACTCGCAGCTCGTTGTCAGACATGTCAACAAGGATTATCAGAGCCCATTGATGGAAGCTTACATAGATGAGGTGAGGAAGCTGGAGGAACACTTTGACGGTATCCAAGCGGAGCACGTCCCCCGAGCAGAGAACGACACCGCTGATTACCTGTCAAAGCGTGCCGCATTCAAGCTACCTGTGGAACCAGGTACCTTTTTGCTCCGGTTTAACTCAACCACCCGTCGAACCATCAGCAGGGCAGAACAAGCGGAGGAACTCAGGTCCCGGCAAGTACTTTCCTACCGAGCCCCCTGAGGCTGCCAGCAAGGGTGCTGCTGCGGACGCTGAGCCTGCCCAAGAGCAACTAGCTCCGGCAGGGCGGCAAGCCCTGGCCATAGAGACAACCACTCCCATGGCGGAAGAAATGCCTTTGGTCCTCGCCGTCGAGCCCCAGGCTCCGGCATGGGCGCAGCATACCGTCCAATTCCTCCAAACAGGGGAGCTTCCTAAGGAGCAGGAAGAAGCGGAAAAAGTAGCCCGTCGGTCCGCCTGTACCAGTTCGTCGATGACGTCCTGTACAGGAGAAGGCCAAACGGTGTGAAATTAAAGTGCATCCCCCGGGAGGAAGGACTGGAGCTGTTGGCGGAGATACATGGAGGCATATGTGGCTCCCACATAGGGTCGAGGTCCCTTGGCGGGAAGGCGTTCCGGCAAGGTTTCTTCTGGCCCACCGCCCTCCAGGATGCGATGGCACTAGTAACCAAGTGTGAAGCGTGTCAGTTCCATTCAAAGAAGGTTCGTCAACCAGCTCAAGCCCTTCAAACAATCCCTCTCTCCTAGCCATTCTCGGTCTGGGGGCTCGATATACTGGGCCCTTTCCCCCATGCTGTCGGGGGCTTTGAGTACTAGTACGTTGCGATTGACAAGTTCACAAAGTGGCCGGAGGTGGAAGCAGTGAGAAAGGTGACTGCTCAATCAGCTGTCAAGTTTTTCAAGGGACTGGTATGCCGTTTTGGTGTGCCAAACAGAGTCATCACTGACAACGGGACGCAGTTCACGAGCCACACCTTCATGCAATACATTCAAGACCTCGGCAGCAACGTCTATTTTGCTTCCGTGGCACACCCACGGAGCAACGGCCAAGCGGAGAGGGCAAATGCTGAAGTGTTGCGAGGCCTAAGGACAAAGACTTTTGACAAGCTGCGCAAGAGCGGAAGGCGCTGGATTGATGAATTGCCGGTGGTTCTTTGGTCGATCAGGACGACGCCAAATCGAGCCACCAGCCAGACACCTTTTGCCCTGGTATACGGGGCAGAAGCAGTTCTCCCCACGGAACTCATATACAGGTCACCTCGAGTGCTTGCTTATGATGAGCTTGAGCAAGAGCAGTTGCGCCAAGATGACGCAACGCTCCTTGAGGAAGATCGTCTTCGGGCGGCTGTGAGAGCAGCGCGCTATCAGCAAGCCTTGCGCCGCTACCATAGCCGCAAGGTTCATGCCCGAAGCTTTGAGGAAGGCGACCTTGTTCTTCGGCGCGTTCAGTCGGCCAAGAATTCCAACAAGTTGACGCCAAAGAGGGAAGGCCCTTATCAGGTAATACGAGTCATCAGGCCCAGCGCAGTCCGCCTGGAGACCGAAGATGCTGTCCCAGTGAGCAACTCCTGGAACATCGAGCATCTTCGCATGTTTTACCCGTGAGGCTCGGCTTGCCGGGCCTCCCGGCAAGCCACCTTTTGTACAAGCTTTGCCGACAAGGCATGTAACCCTTTGTACAAAGCCAGACGTAGACCCTGAGCATAAAGAAATGAAGCGCTGGCGCCCTAAGTTATAGCATGCATGCTAGGTCGAGTCTCTTCCTTGGTTAGGGTTGATAGTGCTTAGCGGCGACTAACCCCTAGCCTAGAGGTCGAGTGCGCGTCTATCTGTTTCTTTTCTGTCCTCCTTTGGTTCGCAGGGCACATGAGCACTTCTGCTGAGCTACTTGGAAGAAGGGAAACGGACCGGCATCCTCACCCCGGCAAACCAGAGTTGCCGGGGGCTGCAAGCGCAAGGATCCAACCGCGGCAAGGCAGGGTTGCCGGGGGCTGCAGATCCAGATAAGTCTTTCATCCTCTATCATGCATTTCGGAACGGAACTGGGATATGTGAAACCTCGTTTTATTTCTAGGCCACCGTGCTCCCCTTTTCTATACCCAAGGATTGCCTCCTGGGCCCGGATTTGGTTGTAGCCGCGGTGGCAAGGAAGTAGAATAAGGAGCCTAAGCCCGCTTCATCCCTACCTCTGCCAAGGGCGCGAGAATGGTCGAGCGAAGTAGGGGGACGGCAAGGCCTGTTGCCGGGTGAAAACATTTATCTTAAATTATAACAAGGATTCGTTCCTTGTCGTGGGGTCTGCCCATGAACGAAAAAACCCGGCAAACATCCCTTTTTCATTAAAAGCATCCCACAACAGGTACAGTCCGTACGGAATGAAAAACATGAACAAAGGGGATTACAAGCTTTAAATTTAACAAGGCCTGAAGGCTTACAGATTAAAAAAGAGATAAGGTGCCCGTGATCCCTTTCTTGTCCCTCTCCTCAGGAGGCAGGTCAAGGAGGCGAGAGGGCAAAAGGGGCGCCTAGGCGAGCTACGAGCAGCAGAAAGCACCAAGAGAACACCTCGGTGGCCGCCCACGGGTAGGCCGGTGATGACGGTGCCGGGAAAGGAGCTGGAAGACAAGGCGGCAGGACCGGCAGTACGTGATGAAGGCGTCGGTGCCCGCGTACTCCGAGTTAACGGCCTTGCTGCCTGCCCTCTTCCTCTTCCGCAGCCTCCCGACGCCAGCCGCCCAAGGAGACGGCCCCGAGAAGTTCAAGGAGCTGGCCCCACCCCCGGCAAAACCCTACCGGAGGAGCGGCCAGGTGCAGATGCTGCTGCTGCCGCACCTGCCCAGGCGCGGGGCGTCCGACGCCTAGTCGGACTCATCCCCGTCATCTGCCCTGCTGTGCTCCTCATCACTTTCGCTCGAGGAAGAGCTTCCATCATCGGAATCTCCATCGGAGGAGCTCTCCACGCAGCACTTCAGGCGAGTCCCGAAGTCTCCGAAGACCTTGATGGAGAGCAGGCCGTCCTCCATCAATTTGAAGTAGAGGACGAGCCCCGCCGTCAGGCTGTGGATGCGAGCGAACGTCTTCCACCCACGACGGAGGTACATGACCCGAGGAGCCGGGAAGTCGACGTTGACCCGCGTGCCCCCATTCCCACAACCCCTCATGTGCAATCTGAGGGATTGGGGCCGGTCACGCTCCATCTCCCGAGCAAACGGGGCAGGAAGACGGAGACGGCGACGCGGAGGCCGGCGCAGCCTAATGAAGAACTCGCGGGGCTGGTCTCCGACATGGCCTTCCATCGGGAAAGGCACCATTGGCGGGGGCGAAGCCGGCGCGCCGCCCGGTCCTCCTCTTCCCCGAGCACTACGACCTCTGCCCCGGCCTCGCCCCTCCCCCTTCCCCTCGCGGCCGGTTCCACCACCACGGGCTCAGGAGGAGGAGGGACGCGCTGTCGAGCGGCGACCCTCGCCGCCACCGTCGAGGGACCGGGATTCCCTTTCTCCATGGCGAGTGAAAGGAAGAAGAAAAAGCAAGAGGAGACAGATGACAGAAGAATGCGGGACGCCATCTCCCTTGCCCTCTTTATAAAGGGGCGGGGTCTGGGCTCGGCCGCCCCGCTCGGCCAATCCAGCCACCGGAGGCGCAGGGAATCAGGACTGACCCGCTGCCCCAACCAGCGACGGCCCGGTTTCCCGCCTCCACCGCTTGCCACCCCAGGCGCATGAAGGACGTGTGGCGGACGTGCAGAACTGAGGGGACAGGTGAAGCGACCTCTCCCTACCCCGTGATCATGGGGAGTGGACGCCTTGAAGACCGCGACCCGGCCCCGTTCAGTAAATGAGCCGCGCCTCCCTCTTTTTATAGGGAAGGCGCGAGCCGCCTCTTTACTGCAATATGATGCACGTGTGTGGAAACCGCCACACGCATGCCGCCCACGTCACGCACACCCCTCCACGCCGCGCCGCGCGCGCGGGTCATGGGAAGCGAAGCGCGTGAAGAGTTTTACCACGGTAAAAACCGCCCGCCTGCCCGCGCACCATTTTGGGCCTGGGCCAACAATGTGTCGCGCTTATGTGTGGCCCAGGCCCGGGGGCTCCTGTCGGTGTACAAAAAGAGGGGCACGCTTTTGTACCCCTTTACCTGTGCACGGGCAGTCGGAGCCGCGCCCACGGTCACACCAAGCAGAACAGGGGAGGTGAGGCAAGGTAAGACCGAAGCCCAAGATAATCAGAGCAACGCCAAGGCCGAGACCACAAGGAGCAGAGGGACGAAGCAGGCTCCCCCGGCAAGACCCTTGTCGGGGCAGCCTCAGCAGCCCCGGCAAGACCCTTGCTGGGGCAGCTCGCCCCACACCAACAGAGCGAGCCACCCTTGAGCCCACGGTCCCCAACGCCATCATCCACGTGGGGCCAGGGTTTGGGAAGGCACCTCTGTGGTGGCATGCAGATCTTTGTGAAGACATATTCAAGATCAGATGAGGATTAGAAGACGACGATCCTTGGCAACATCCTTGCCGAGGAAGGCCACCAGACCCCCGGCAAGGCCCTTGCCGGGGACGACGGCGCGCCACGGCAAGACCCTTGCCGGGCCACACGGCAAAACCCTTGCCGGGCCACACGGCAAGGCCCTCACCAAGGATGCCCGCAGGGCCACCGCCAGGCCCACGCCAACCAACCTTCCACCGCCGTTCACATGCAGCTGCCAGCCCAACCAGCTGGCGGGCACCTGCGTGGTAACATGCAGCCGCCAGGCCAACTCATCGAGCGCCTGCGTGGCGGCATGCAGATCTTCGTGAAGGCTCCACCACCGCGCCACCTCAGCTGCATGCCTGCCTACACGCGCCGCACGCATCGCTGGCCAAGGCGCGTGTCGAAGCAAGGAGGAGCGGCGACGGACGGGACGGGCCTCGCCCTCGTCCCCGATAAAGCACGGGGACACCTAAGCTACGCATTAAATGCGTCTTGTCCTGTAATTCGAGCGATAAGCTCAGGGCATTGTGCGCCTTTCCACCTCCTGTGTGCCACTGTGGCAGCCCCTTTCGACTATAAAAGGAGGCCCATGGCATACTGGAGAAGGATTCGGCTTTTTCGAACCACGCACTCACCACAGCTAGTTTGAGAGCTCAAGAACTCTCTGAAATACACCCACCAAAGCAGGACTAGGGTTTTACGTATCCTCGCGGCCCAAACCTGGGTAAATGCTCCTCGTGCTGGCTACTGATCCTGCTCTTCTTGCAACCCTGCGCCCCGGCAACCGTAGTAGGGATTCTTGTGATCCCATAGGTGTCGTTTCCCCCGACAGCATCCGGACAGTCAACGATCTGGTTCTTTTTTGTTAGGAACCTAGTCTAGAATTTTCTAGCTGATTCTCCGAGTTGTTGAACTATGTGACTTAAGTCATCGGTGTCTGGTGGCCGGACGTAAGTTCCTTGGGAGTTATCGAGGAAAGCCTCTTCCAAGTCCTCCCAACTGCCGATGGAGTTTTCAGGCAGGCTATTAAGCCAGTGCCGAGCTGGCCCTTTGAGCTTTAGCGGGAGGTATTTAATGGCGTGGAGATCATCTCCTCGAGCCATATGGATATGGAGAATAAAGTCCTCGATCCATACTGCGGGATCGGTTGTGCCGTCGTATGATTCGATATTGACGGGCTTGAATCCCTCGGGGAATTCGTGATCGAGTACCTCATCTGTGAAGAAGAGAGGGTGTGCGGCACCTCTGTACCGATCCACATCGCGGCGTAGCTCTCATGGAGTCCGTCTGCGGCATTGGGCCCGGGCGTGGTTAGATTTATCACGTCCGAATAGGTAGCCGTCTTCGTGCCTCGAGGCACGTCCTCGCGATCCGTAGATCGATCTTGTGTGTCCTGCTCTACTGTCCAGGGTCTGCCGAAGGTCATACGTGTGACCCCGAACTCTTTCGTCTTTATTTTTGCGGGGTGGTGGGGCAAGCTATTGTTCGGCCTGAGTTGCCGCTTTATCCCGACCGCGGGGTGGCCGGTCGGCCGCCCTGTCTCGACCACGCGGTGGTCGTTCCGCATTACGCGAGGGAGATATGTGTTCCGGTGCCTCCTCATTGAATTGAGGTAGCAGTCTGCGTTTCCGGTAGCTCTTGGTTGGGCGCTTGAGGCCGTATTCTTTGGCTGTCAAGACGTCGGTCCATCTGTCCACGAGCAGGTCTTGTTCAGCTTGAAGCTGCTGCTGTTTCTTTTTCAGGCTCCTTGCAGTGGCTATGAGCTGAAGCTTGAAGCGCTCCTGCTCCAGAGTGTCCTCCGGCATGATGAAGTCTTCATTGCCGAGCCTTGTCTCCTCTTTGGAGGGTGGATGATAACTATCGTCCTCCGAGTTATCTTCTATGGCTTGTTCATCAGGGTTGTCTTGCGTGTTGTCATGTTCCTCCTGTTCGGATGCAGCTCCGACAGGGTCTTCATTGTTTTCGGTGTCGCCCGGAGTACTATTTTCTCTGGTGCTAGTGTTGCCATCCTTTGAGCAACGAGGCTTGGAACGGCGTTTGGGGCACCGGCGCTTGGACTGCGTCTCAGAAGGTTTGTTCTTATCTGGCACTTCTTTGTCGTCGCCAGATCATTTGGGTGTATCAACCATGTACACGTTGTAGGAAGAGGTGGCCGTCCAACGTCCAGTAAATGGCGGGTCTTCGCCTTGCTCCTTGTTGGCATCGTCGTCCATGTCGTCGATGTCTTCGGACCCATAGTCAAGCACGTCGGTTAAGTCGTCGACGGTGGCTATGAAGTGGGTGGCAGGTGGGAAGCAAAATTCCTCGTTGTCCGCCTCTAGCTCGAACTGAACATAGTTCGGCTGTGAGTCATCCTCCAAGGACAAGTTCTTCAAAGAATTTAGTACGTCACCCAAAGGCGAATGCTGGAAGATGTCTGCGGCGCTAAATTCGAAAATCGATAACCGATCCAGCTCGGTGTCCGCAGGCGCACTTGATCTGGAACGTGTAGCCGGAGACGAGTCCGGAGTTCCATTGACGCAAGCATTGCAGGATGTCGAGTCCGTGTGCGGCTCCAACGCCGCGGACTTTATGGCCTTAGAGGGGATGATCTGCTTCGGTACTGAGGTCGTTGCAGCAACAGGATCCATCTCCTGGGTGTGCTCCGATGACAGATTTAAGTCATGTTCATCGGAGAGAAGGGGAGTGATCGTCCCGGTCTCAAATCCATCGAAGACCAAGTCTCCATGGATATCTGCGACGTAGTTCAAGCTTCCAAATTTGACCTGATGGCCAGGGGCGTAGCTATCGACCTGCTCCAGATGGCCGAGCAAGTTGGCCCGCAGTACGAAGCCGCCGAATACGAAGATCTGTCCGGGGAGGAAGGTTTCTCCCTGGACCACGTCATTACTGATGATTGAAGGGGCCATCAAACCTTTCATCGACGGCACAGTGGAACTCTCAATGAAAGCACTAATGTCGGTGTCAAAACCAGCGGATCTCGGGTAGGGGGTCCCGAACTGTGCGTCTAGGATCGATGGTAACAGGAGACGGGGGACACAATGTTTACCCAGGTACGGGCCCTCTCTATGGAGGTAATACCCTACTTCCTGCTTGATTGATCTTGATGAATATGAGTGTTACAAGAGTTGATCTACCACGAGATCGTAATGGCTAAACCCTAGAAGTCTAGCCTATGAGTATATGGTAATGAATCTGTCCTATCCGGACTATGCTCTCCGGTTTATATAGACACCGGAGAGATCTAGGGTTACATGAGGTCGGTTACATAGGAGGAAATCTTCATAATAGGTCGCCTAGCTTGCCTTCCACGCTAGGTAGAGTCCAATCCAGACACGGGTATTGTCTTCGGCCTTCGTATCTTCACAGCCCATCAGTCCGGCCCATGGATAACAGGCCAGACGCCCGAGGACCCCTTAGTCCAGGACTCCCTCACCCCCCTTTTCCTTCTCTCCCTCTCTCCCTTCCTTCCCCTCTCCTACTCCTACTTGGAAGGGGGGAGTCCTACTCCCGGTGGGAGTAGGACTCCTCATGGGGCGCGCCATAGGAGGCCGGCCCCCTCCCCCTCCTCCACTCCTTTATATACAGGGAGGGGGGCACCCCTTGGAGACACAATAATTGATCATTGATCTTTTAGCCGTGTGCGGTGCCCCCCTCCACCATAATCCACCTCGGTCATATCGTAGCGGTGCTTAGGCGAAGCCCTGCGTCGGTAGCTTCATCAACACCGTCACCACACCGTCGTGCTGACGAAGCTCTTCCCCGAAGCTCTACTGGATCATGAGTTCGCAGGACGTCACCAAGCTGAACGTGTGCTAAACGCGGAGGTGCCGTACGTTCGGTACTGAGGATCGATCGATCGTGAAGATGTACGACTACATCAATCGCGTTTTCCTAACGCTTCCGCTTACGGTCTACGAGGGTACGTAGACGACACTCTCCCCTCTTGTTGCTATGCATCACCATGATCTTGGATGTGCGTAGGAATTTTTTTGAATTACTACGTTCCCCAACAGAATCACTTGATGCTTGCGAACCATGCCTTATGCGCAAGATGACTAAGACTCCGTTCTCCGGAACAATGGAGCGAGCAACAGACTTGTTGGAACTAATAGCTACTGATGTATGCGGTCCGATGAGTGTTGAGGCTCGCGGCGGGTATCATTATTTTCTGACCTTCACAGATGATTTGAGCAGATATGGGTATATCTACTTGATGAAACATAAGTCTGAAACATTTGAAAAGTTCAAAGAATTTCAGAGTGAAGTGGAAAATCATCATAACAAGAAAATAAATTTTCTACGATCTGATCCTGGAGGTGAATATTTGAGTTACGAGTTTGGTCTTCATTTGAAACAATGCGGAATAGTTTCGCAACGCACGCCACCCGGAACACCATAGCATAATGCTGTCTCCAAACGTCGTAACCGCACTTTATTAGATATGGTGCGATCTATGATGTCTCTTACTGATTTACCACTATCGCTTTGGGGTTATGCTTTAGAGATGGCTGCATTCATGTTAAATAGGGCACCATCTAAATCCGTTGAGACGACACCATATGAACTGTGGTTTGGCAAGAAACCAAAGTTGTCGTTTCTTAAAGTTTGGGGCTGTGATGCTTATGTGAAAAAGCTTCAACCTGATAAGCTCGAACCCAAATCGGAGAAATGTGTCTTCATAGGATACCTAAAGGAGACTGTTGGGTACACCTTCTATCACAGATCTGAAGGAAAAATATTCATTGCTAAGAATGGATCCTTTCTAGAGAAGGAGTTTCTCTCGAAAGAAGTGAGTGGGAGGAAAGTAGAACTTAATGAGGTAATTTTACCTGCTCCCTTATTGGAAAGTAGTTCATCACAGAAATCAGTTCCAGTGATTCCTACACCAATTAGTGAGGAAGCTAATGATGACGATCATGAAGCTTCTATCAAGTTACTACCAAACCTCGTAGGTCAACCAGAGTAAGATCCACACCATAGTGGTACGGTAATCCTGTTCTCGATGTCATGTTACTTGACCATGACGAACCTATGGACTATGACGAAGCAATGATGAGCCCAGATTCCGCGATATGGCTTGAGGCCATGAAATCTGAGATGGGATCCATGTATGAGAACGAAGTGTGGACTTTGGTGGACTTGCCCGATGATCGGCAAGCCATAGAAAATAAATGGATCTTCAAGAAGAGGACCTACGCTGACGGTAATAATGTTACTGTCTACAAAGCTCGACTTGTTGCAAAAGGTTTTGACAAATTCAAGGAGTTGACTACGATGAGACTTTCGCACCCGTAGCGATGCTTAAGTCTGTCTGAATCATGTTAGCAATTGCCGCATTTTATGATTATGAAATTTGGCAAATGGACGTCAAAACTGCATTCCTGAATGGATTTCTAGAAGAAGAGTTGTATATGATGCAACTAGAAGGTTTTGTCGATCCAAAGGGTGCTAACAAAGTGTGCAAGCTCTAGCGATCCATTTATGGACTGGTGCAAGCCTCTCGAAGTTGGAATAAACGTTTTGATAGTATGATCAAAGCATATGGTTTTATATAGACTTTTGGAGAAGCCTGTATTTACAAGAAAGTGACTGGGAGCTCTGTAGCATTTCTAATATTATATGTGGATGACATATTGTTGATTGGAAATGATATAGAATTTCTGGATAGCATAAAAGGATACTTGAATAAGAGTGTTTCTATGAAAGACTTCGGTGACACTGCTTACATATTGGGCATCAAGATCTATAGAGATAGATCAAGACGCTTAATTGGACTTTCACAAAGCACATACCTTGATAAGATTTTGAAGAAAGTTCAAAATGGATCAGTCAAACAAAGGGTTCTTGCCTGTGATACAAGGTATGAAGTTGAGTGAGACTTAATGCCCGACCACTGCAGAAGATAGAGAGAAAATGAAAGTCATTCCCTATGCCTCAACCATAGGTTCTATCATGTATGCAATGCTGTGTACCGGACCTGATGTGTGCCTTGCTATAAGTATAGTAGGGAGGTACCAAAGTAATACAGGAATGGATCACTGGACAGCGGTCAAGAACATCCTAAATACCTGAAAAGGACTAAGGATATGTTTCTCGTTTATGGAGGTGACAAAGAGCTCATCGTAAATGGTTACGTCGATGCAAGCTTTGACACTGATCCGGATGACTCTAAGTCACAAACCGAATACGTATTTATATTAAATGGTGGAGCTGTCAGTTGGTGCGGTTCCAAACAGAGCGTCGTGGTGGGATCTACGTGTGAAGCGGAGTACATAGCTGCTTCGGAAGCAGCAAATGAAGGAGTCTGGATGAAGGAGTTCATATCTGATCTAGGTGTCATACCTAGTGCATTGGGACCAATGAAAATCTTTTGTGACAATACTGGAGCAATTGCCTTGGAGAATGAATCCAGATTTCACAAGAGAACCAAGCACATCAAGAGACGCTTCAATTCCATCTGCGATCTAGTCAAGGAGGGTGACATGGAAGTTTGCAAAATACATACGTATCTAAATATTGCAGACCCGTTGACTAAGCCTCTCTCACGAGCAAAACATGATCAGTACCAAGACTCCATGGGTGTTAGAATCATTACTATGTAATCTAGATTATTGACTCTAGTGCAAGTGGGAGACTGAAGGAAATATGCCCTAGAGACAATAATAAGGTTGTTATTTATATTTCCTTATATCATGATAAATGTTTATTATTCATGCTAGAATTGTATTAACCGGAAACTTAGCACATGTGTGAATACATAGACAAAGAGAGTGTCCCTAGTATGCCTCTACTAGACTAGCTCGTTAATCAAAGATGGTTAAGTTTCCTAGCCATAGACATGTGTTGTGATTTGATCAACGGGATCACATCATTAGAGAATGATGTGATGGACAAGACCCATCTGTTAGCTTAGCACTATGATCGTTTAGTTTATTGCTATTGCTTTCTTTCGTGACTTATACATGTTCCTAAGACTATGAGATTATGCAACTCCCGAATACCGGAGGAACACTTAGTGTGCTATCAAACGTCACAACGTAACTGGCTGATTATAAAGATGCTCTACAGGTGTTTCCGATGGTGTTTGTTGAGTTGGCATAGATCGAGATTAGGATTTGTCACTCCGATTGTCAGAGACATTTCTCTGGGCCCTCTCGGTAATACACATCACTATAAGCCTTGCAAGCAATGTGACTACTGAGTTAGTTGCGGGATGATGCATTACAGAACGAGTAAAGAGACTTGCCGGTAACGAGATTGAACTAGGTATGGTGATACCGATGAACGAATCTCGGGCAAGTAACATACCGATGACAAAGGGAACAATGTATGTTGTTATGCGGTTTGACCGATAAAGATCTTCGTAGAATATGTAGGAGCCAATATGAGCATCCAGGTTCCGCTATTGGTTATTGATCAGAGATGTGTCTCGGTCATGCCTACATAGTTCTCGAACCCGTAGGGTCCGCACGCTTAAAGTTCGATGATGATTTGTATTATGAGTTTATGTGATTTGATGACCGAAAGTTGTTCGGAGTCCTGGATGAGATCACGGACATGACAAGGAGTCTCAAAATGGTCGAGACATAAAGATGGTATATTGGACCATGTTATTCGGACACCGGAAGTGTTCCGAATAGTTTTGGGTAAAAACCGGAGTGCCGGAGGGGTTACCGGAACCCCTCGGGGGAACTAATGGGCCACCATGGGCCCTATTTGAGAGAGAGGAGGGCAGCCAGGGCAGGCCATGCCCCCCCCTTGGAGTTAGAATTGGACAAGGGAAGGGGGGCGGCGCCCCCCTTTCCTACTCCCTCTCCCTCTCCTTCCTTCCCACTCTCTCCCTCTTGTTGGAATCCGACTACGACTTGGAGTCCTAGTAGGACTCCCCTCCTTGTGCCCGCCCCCTAGGGCCAGCCGGGCTCCTCCCTACCTCCTTTATATATGGGGGAGGGGGCACCCCCTTGACACACAAGTTGATCTTTAGCCGTGTGCGGTGGCCCCCTCCACAGTCTTACACCTCGGTCATATTGTCGTAGTGCTTAGGCGAAGCCCTGCACCGGTAACTTCATCATCACCGTCACCACGCCGTCGTGCTGACGAAACTCTCCCTCGGCCTCAGCTGGATCAAGAGTACGAGGGACGTCACCGAGCTGAACATGCGCAGATCCCGGAGGTGCCGTGGGTTCGGTACTTGGATCGGTTGGATCGCGAAGACGTTCGACTACATCAACCGCGTTACTAAAACGCTTCCGCTTTTGGTCTACGAGGGTACGTGGACACACTCTCCCCGCTCGTTGCTATGCTTCTCCTAGATAGATCTTGCATGATCGTAGGAATTTTTTTGAAATACTATGTTCCCCAACAAAGGAATTACTCGGGTTTAGTTAACAGCAAGGGATTGATCGGGGTTCAGTAACATAGCTAGTGCAATCGCTCGAGTTCAGTTAGAGCCCAACGCCTCGCTCAGGTTCAGTTAGAGCGCAACACCTCGCACACATGCACGTACGTGTACGAGAGAAGCATGCAAACCTCCATGCATCGCTCGGCCCCGACCACCCACCGTAACCGGGAACTCCCCGATATTTTCCTCGCCCTCGCTTCTACCACAATTTTTTCCGTCATGGACGGCCCAAAGAATGTCATGCAGCTGCGTCTCTGGCCCGCCCAGGATGAAAAGCCCATTTTCTGTCATGATTTTTGTCATAGAAGTAGGAGCCCACCACATATATGATGATACCGGGTTTTGTCACAATTATCGTCATAGAAGTGTCATAAGCATGACAGGAAAAAAATTCGTTCGGCCTAAAATGTCACGGATGTGTCTTTTTTTTGTAGTGCTACAATACGACATATAGATTTTTAAAGTACATGCGGATATGAATGTTGCAGACCCGTTGACTAAAACCTCTCTCACAAGCAAAACATGATTAGACCCTAGAACTCATTGGGTGTTAATCACATGGTGATGTGAACTACATTATTGACTCTAATGAGAGTGGGAGAATGTTGGAAATATGCCCTAGAGGCAATAATAAATTAGTTATTATCATATTTCCTTGTTCATGATCATCGTTTATTATCCATGCTAGAATTGTATTAATCGGAAACTCCGATACATGTGTGGATACATATACAACAACGTGTCCCTAGTGAGCCTCTACTAGACTAGCTCGTTGATCAAAGATGGCTATGGTTTCCTAGCCATAGACATGAGTTGTCATTTGATAATGAGATCACATCATTAGGAGAATGATGTGATGGACAAGACCCAAACTATAAACATAGCATATGATCGTGTCAAGTTTATTGCAATCTTTTTTGCTTGTCAAGTATATGTTCCTATGACCATGAGATCATGTAACTCACTGACACCGGAGGAGTACCTTGTGTGTACCAAATGCCACAACGTAACTGGGTGACTATAAAGGTGCTCCATAGGTATCTCCGAGGGTGTCTGTTGAGTTGGCATGGATCAAGACCGGGATTTGTCACTCTGCGTGACAGAGAGGTATCTCTGGGCCCTCTCGGTAATACAACATCACAAGAAGCTTGCAAGCAATGTGACTAAGGAGTTAGTCACGGGATCTTGTATTACGGAACGAGTAAAGAGACTTGCTGGTAACGAGATTGAACTAGGTATGGACATACTGACGATCAAATCTTGGGCAAGTGATACGTCTCCAACGTATCTCTAATTTTTGATTGTTCCATGCTATTATATTATTTGTTTTGGATGTTTAATGGGTTTTAATATACCTTTTTATATTATTCTTGGGACAAACCTATTAACCGAAGGCCCAGTGCAATTTGTTGTTTTTTTGCCTATTTCAGTGTTTCGCAGAAAAGGAATATCAAATGGAATCCAAACAGAATGAAACCTTCGCGGGGATCTTTTTTGGAACAAACGCAATCCAGGAGACTTGGAGTGGAGGTCAAGAAAGCCACGAGGCGGCCACAAGGCAGGAGGGCGCGCCCCAAGGGGGTGGGCGCGCCCCCACCCTCATGGGCCCCTCATAGCTCCACCAACCTACTTCTTTCGCCTATATATACTCTTATACCCTGAAAACATCCAGGGGAGCCACAAAATCACTTTTCCACCGCCGCAACCTTCTGTACCCATGAGATCCCATCTTGGGGCCTTTTCCGGCGATCTGCCGGAGGGGGATTCGATCACGGAGGGCTTCTACATCAACACCATAGCCTCTCCGATGATGTGTGAGTAGTTTACCACAAACCTTCGGGTCCATAGTTATTAGCTAGATGGCTTCTTCTCTCTCTTTGGATCTCAATACAAAGTTCTCCTCGATCTTCTTGGAGATCTATTCAATGTAATACTTTTTGTGGTGTGTTTGCCGAGATCCGATGAATTTTGGGTTTATGATCAAGATTATCTATGAACAATATTTGATTCTTCTTTGAATTCTTTTATGCATGATTTAAATATCTTTGCAAGTCTCTTCGAATTATCGGTTTAGTTTGGCCTACTAGATTGATATTTCTTGCAATGGGAGAAGTGCTTAGCTTTGGGTTCAGTCTTGCGGTGTCCTTTCCCAGTGACAGTAGGGGAAGCAAGGCACGTATTGTATTGTTGCCATCGAGGATAAAAAGATGGGGTTTATATCATATTGCTTGACTTTATCCCTCTACATCGTGTCATCTTGCCTAATGCGTTACTCTGTTCTTATGAACTTAATACTCTAGATGCATGCTGGATAGCGGTCGATGTGTGGAGTAATAGTAGTAGATGCAGAATCGTTTCGGTCTACTTGTCACGGACGTGATGCCTATGTTCATGATCATGCCTAGATATTCACATAACTAAGCGCTTTTCTATCAATTGCTCGGCAGTAATTTGTTCACCCACCGTAATATACTTGCTATCTTGAGAGAAGCCACTAGTGAAACCTATGCCCCCCGGATCTACTTTACATCATATAAGTTTCCAATCTACAATTCTAGTTTACTATTTATTTTGCAATCTTTATTTTCCAATCTATACAACAAAAATACCAAAAATATTTATCTTATTATCTTTATCAGATCTCACTTTTGCAAGTGGCCGTGAAGAGATTGACAACCCCTTTTATCGTGTTGGTTGCAAGGTTCTTATTTGTTTGTGCAGGTACTAGGCGACTTGCGTGTAGTCTCCTACTGGATTGATACCTTGGTTCTCAAAAACTGAGGGAAATACTTACGCTACTTTGCTGCATCACCCTTTCCTCTTCAACGGAAAACCAACGCATGCTCAAGAGGTAGCAGCAAGTAACATACCGATAGACAAAGGGAACTGCATACGGGATTAGCTGAATCCTTGGCATCGAGGTTCGACCGATAAGATCTTCGTAGAATATGTAGGAACCAATATGGGCATCCAGGTGACGATATAAGTATAGTTGAGTCATTATGGTGGTTACTGAAGGTTGTCCGGAGTCCTGGATGAGATCCCGGAGGTTACGAGGAACTCCCGAATGGTCCGGAGGTGATGATTGATATATTGGACGAAGGGTATTGGAGTCCGGAATTGTTTCAGGGGTACTTGGTGATGACCAGCATGACCGAAAGGGGTTTCAGGGGGGGCCCCCGCAAGTGTTGGGGGCCTCATGGGCCAAGGGGAGGGGGCAAACCAGCCCACTAAGGGGCTGTGCGCCCCCTCACCCTTTCCCACATAACCAGGAGAGGTGGGGCGCCCCCTCTAGGGTTCCCTCCACCTGGCTTGGGGGGCAAGCCACCCTAGGGTTTCCCTAGGAGGCGCCCCCATCTGCCTTGGTCGCCGCCCCCTAGATGGGATCTAGGGCGCCACCCCTCCTCCCTTCCCCCTATATATAGAGGGGTAGAGGGAGGGTAGCCGCACCCATCTATGCCACAGCGCTGCCCTCCCTCTCCCTCGTAGTCCTCTTCCTCTCCGTAGTGCTTAGCGAAGCTCTGCTGAGATTCCACCACCACCGCCACCACGCCGCCGTGCTGCCGGAGGACTCGGGCTACTACTTCACAATCACTCGCTGGATCGAGGAGGTGAAGGCGTCATCAAGCCGTACGTGTGTTGAACGCGGAGGTGTCGTCCGTTCGGCACTTGGATCGGGAGTTCGCGGGACGGATCGTGATTGGATCACGAAGACGTTCGATTACATCAACCGCGTTTCTTAACGCTTCCTCTTAGAGGTCTACAAGGGTATGTAGATGCAATCTCTCCTCTTGTAGATGTTCATCTCCTAGATTGATCTTGGTGAGCGTAGGAAATTTTTTGTTTCCCATGCAACATTCCCCAACAGATTCATCCAACAACGAATATTCAAAGTTACTCATATGCTATATAGTGGTATAGAACTAGGAGGGGTGCCACACACATGTGTCTCGTGGGTACGTCGACCATCTTAGCGCAACCTCGCGAAGCAAAGAGAGCCTCTAACTATTACAATTTTTGTTTACCGGATTTTTTAGTTCATAATCAGTTTTATTGGTTTTTTAGTCTATTTTCACACTATTTCTCCAAAAATATAAGAACTTATTTTAGGCGGTGGACAATGTTGGAGCTAAATCCGACATGTCCCTGGTACGGTATCCTACCTAGGCGACTTGGCATGATGGTAACCGGAGGCAAGGTTTACCCAGGTGAAAGGATCGATATGGTTGACTAGAGGGGGTGAATAGGCAAATACCAATTTTTAGTTGTTTTTAACAAATTATGGTTAGCAACAAATAGGTTGTCCAGATATGCAACTAGGTGGACAACATATATGATGCGCTCAACAACAGCAACACAAGCAAGCACAAGAAACTACACAAGATAAGCTTGCACAAAGTAAAGGTAAGAAGTAATCACAAGTGGAGTCGATGGGGATGAGGATGTATTACCGAAGTTCCTTCCTTTTACTGGGAATTACGTCTTCGTTGGAGCGGTGTGGAGGCACTATGTTCCCCAAGAAGCCACTAGTGGTTCCCTTGAAGGCGGTGAATGAACCTATACAGACAAGGTTGGGGCTCTGTCCACAACTTAATTGGAGGCTCCCAACACCGCCAAGCTTCACCACAATGGAATGTGGCTCTGAGGTGACCTATTCTGTCTAGGGTGCCCACACACCCAAGAGTAACAAAATCCACACAAGAAAGTATGGGGGAATCTAATTTCCTTTGGTGGAAGTGTAGATCTAGGTCTCCTCCTTCTATCCCTAGCAAATCCATAAGTTTGAGTGGCTAGAGAGAGAGAGAGATTGGGCAAGAAAGCTTAGATGGCATTAATGGAGGAGAGAGGGAGGCAAGAGTTAAAGTGGCAGGTGGAACAACCACCTACTTATATAGTGTCTCCCAAATCGAACTACATCAGTTTTTACACTGCAGCGGTACAACCGCTCAAGGCATCGGTACAACCGGGATTCACGGGGTACCCTGTAGAAATGCACCAAGCGGTACAACCAGTAGTACCGGTAGGCCAGAGTCACCCGGAAACTACCTGTCCACTACCGCCCAACAACCGCCTCATAATAGAAGGGAATCACCCCATAGCGGTGGTTGGGGCAGTACTTGTGCCGGTGCAACCACCTGAGCCACGCACGGGTGGTGGCAATGTCTGGAGCGATACAACCACTTCGAGTCACCCGTAGTACCGGTTCGCTGGAGCCGTCCGAGAACTATCGGGCCGCCACCACCCAACTACTGCTCCACAATAGAAGCTTTTTCGGTGGTAGAGCGGTACTTGGCCGGTAGAACCACCTAGCATCAGTCCTAGGGTTTGCCAAGCACTAGGCGGTACAACCACCCAAGGCAGCGGTACAACCGCTTGGCAGACATCTGGAGACTGCATACCTAGGATATCACCCCTAGGCTGGTGGTTGTGCTGGAAGTACTAGTCCAGCGGTACAACCGCTTGGGAAAGCGGTACAACCTCTTGGCGCAGAAACCACTGCTACAGAAAGGATTTGAGTCTCTCTCCTTGAACGGAAGGATGTATAGTGGGTGCAAGAGAGTGTGTACGTGTATGGATTCACCCAGTACCTTCTGATGCAGATTCCCTCTTAGTAGTATGGATTTCCTACGACCAAAGAAATAAACGCGTCGGAAACACTGTCTTCGATCATTTTTGTCTGGAGGGAATGCCTAACCGTCTCATGCCAAACGAAGTAAACCTGAGAAGCTAAGGCACACGAGTAGTCTGCAAATTGCACTTCCATCAACACCAAAACACTTAAGGCGGGAAATGCCCTTACAATCTCCCCCTTTTTGGTGATTGATGACAAAAGGATTTGCACAGGGGGTCTAGAAAATATAGACGGGCTCCCCTAGATATAAGCAAAATTTAGAATTTGCTTCTGGAATGCTAATCGCTCACACTAGGATCAACGACCCCCTATATTTTATAGACCCACAATAGGATGCAAAAGAAACGATAGGGCTATATGCATCCAATTGCAACAATTATTACGCCGAGCAAAAGATAAAGGGCAGGGACATAATGCACAGCTCTACAAACATACGAGACAAGATAAAATAATAGCTCGGGAACGAATGTCTCACACCATGCACGACAAAAGTCTCCACACAAACCAAGTTCACAAACTAACTCGAAGCAAATAGTTCAACTAACAACCAAAGCACATAAACACACCCATGCAAATCCTGAGACCTAATAGAACTCTCTCCTCCTTTGGCATAAAGACACCAAAAAGGAAAAGAGCGATGCTAACGCCCCAGAGCTCGGTAGTCCTCGGACTCCTCGATCTCCTCGGGATCATCACCATCAGACTCCTCGTCATCCTCCATGTAGTCATCAACCGTGGCAGCTGAGGTAGAAGTAGTAGGAGGGGCAGAGTCATCCTCATCTGACCACTTGATGTACCCATAATTCCACCTCTCCTCTGAAATGATGCTCTTCTCCGACCCACTCTCAACTTGCATGTTGATATGCCTCATCATCAGAATCTGTCTGCGCCTAGCCATCTTCTCATTGACATGAGCCTCATAGAGCTTATTCTGGATGTGAGTCTGGATGCAGAAGGTCTTCTTTACCTTGGCAGTGAGTTTGGCAACCCATGATGTCTTGGCCCCGGGCTCGAGCTCGAAGTCACTGTCACTCGAAGTAGAATACATTACAGTTTTCATATAGACCGGAGTAAAACCTACTCTAAACAAGTTGCAACTGTAATGTGGGTTGCACATGAACGATGGCCGGGCGTGGTGTTGTTTGAGGCTACTCATAGTGGGGAGTATCATATACAATATACTAGTGTATGATATACTACTTTTATAGTGCATAGTATCATAGAGAAGTATCATAAATGATCATATTTATTGCCATGCATGACCCCCTATCTCTTCTTTAATTCTCTGCCACATCACCATGTATGATATTCCCGAGTGTTTGTACCAGCTAAGTTACCACCACTATGACCAGCCTCGACGCGGAGCGGTCGTGTCCACCGGGAAGCCGCTCTCTCAGGCGCCGCGCTGCTTCAAAGCCAGCACTAGTGAGAGGTCGCATCCGCTCTGGCCGGGAATAAATGCGGCACTGACGCTCTGGGGTGGCGCTGACCATTTCAGGTGGGAAGCGCGCGCTGGCGAGGGAGGGGGTTCGGGTCGGCCAGGGCGGTCAGACGCGGGCGTGGTGGTGGTATTGATTTTATACCGTTTCAGGTGTAGTACTGGTAGTTTGCAAAACTACTCAATTATTGCACTCGGTTTCCTAAAAAATTGTGGTAAAAAACGTTACTTGCAATGCATGCAAGCATGACCAATAAAAACTACTACATGCATGCAACGATTTAATGCACATTGTAATCTCAACATGTGATGGGGAGTTCTAAATTTGAATTTGAAACTTATAAAATGGAAAAATTCAAAACAAATAAACTGGAAGAGAGGGAGTATACCATTGGATGTGTCCCAAACGAAACAAGTCCTCTGGTTTGTCACCACGAAGATGTGGTTAGAAAGGAGCATAACGTCTTCGTACTCGTACAGCAAAAAATTGGTCGCAGACAACATGGTCCACCTTTGACCGCCATGTGCAGGGTTCGTGAAAAGAACCGCGATGTCGAACACCGCGATGAGAGTGTAATTTTGGTTGGCGGACGACCTTATCGGGGCTTCCGGGGTTGCTATCTTCTTCAATCTCACCGTGGTTCCATCGTGCCGATTCAGGTGATGGCCCATTGCATGGCTGATCCCAATGTTGGAAAAAGGTTCTACGGGAACAGTTTCACCATTGTAGATGTTGTGCAAATTGATGTTGGTACCCTCCCGTACATATGCAAGCCAATCTCCACTGGCACCAAGCCTAACCTGTGAAACATTGGGCAGCAGGGGAATTAGGAAATGGACACGTGCTACCTCTTGAGCACTGCGTTGGTTTTCCCTTGAAGAGGAAAGGGTGATGCAGTAAAGCAGCGTAAGTATTTCCCAATGTTGTCAATCCCTTCACGGTCACTTACAAAAGTGAGATCTGATAGATATGATAAGATAATATTTTTCGTATTTTTATAATGGGGATGCAAAGTAAAATAAAAGGCAATAAAAATAGTAAAGTGTTGGAAGATTAATATGATGGAAAATAGACCCGGGGGCCATAGGTTTCACTAGTGGCTTCTCTCGAGAGCATAAGTATTACGGTGGGTGAACAAATTACTGTTGAGCAATTGATAGAATTGAGCATAGTTATGAGAATATCTAGGTATGATCATGTATATAGCCATCACGTCCGAGACAAGTAGACCGACTCCTGCCTGCATCTACTACTATTACTCCACACATCGACCGCTATCCAGCATGCATCTAGAGTATTAAGTTCATAAGAACAGAGTAACGCTTTAAGTAAGATGACATGATGTAGAGGAATAAACTCATGCAATATGAAATAAACCCCATCTTGTTATCCTCGATGGCAACAATACAATACGTGCCTTGCTGCCCCTACTGTCACTGGGAAAGGACACCGCAAGATTGAACCCAAAGCTAAGCACTTCTCCCATTGTAAGAAAGATCAATCTAGTAGGCCAAACCAAACTGATAATTCGAAGAGACTTGCAAAGATAACCAATCATACATAAAAGAATTCAGAGAAGATTCAAATATTGTTCATAGATAAACTTGATCATAAACCCACAATTCATCAGTCTCAACAAACACACCGCAAAAGAAGATTACATCGAATAGATCTCCACGAGAATCGTGGAGAACTTTGTATTGAGATCCAAAGAGAGAGAAGAAGCCATCTAGCTAATAACTATGGACCCGAAGCTCTGAGGTAAACTACTCACACATCATCGGAGAGGCTATGGTGTTGATGTAGAAGCCCTTCGTGATCAATGCCCCCTTCGGCAGGACGCCGGAAAAGGCCCCAAGATGGGATCTCACAGGTACAGAAGTTTGCGGCGGTGGAATTAGGTTTTCGTGGATGCTTTTGTTGGTTTGGGGGTACGTAGGTATATATAGGAGGAAGAAGTATGTCGGTGGAGCAACGTGGGCCCCACGAGGGTGGAGGGCGCGCCCCCTACCTCGTGCCCTCCTGGTTGCTTTCTTGACGTAGGGTCCAAGTCCTCTGGATCACGTTTGTTCCGAAAATCACGTTCCCGAAGGTTTCATTCCGTTTGGACTCCGTTTGATATTCTTTTTCTGCGAAACACTGAAATAGGCAAAAAAAAGCAATTCTGGGTTGGGCCTCCGGTTAATAGGTTAGTCCCAAAAATAATATAAAAGTGTATAATAAAGCCCATTATCATCCAAAACAGAATATAATATAGCATGAAGCAATAAAAAATTATAGATATGTTGGAGACGTATCAAGCATCCCCAAGCTTAATTCCTGCTCGTCCTCGAGTAGGTAAATGATAAAAACAGAATTTTTGATGCGGAATGCTACTTGGCATAATTTTTTAATGTAACCCTCTTAATTGTGGTATGAATATTCAGATCCGAAAGATTCAAGATAAAAGTTTAATATTGACATAAAAGTAATAATACTTCAAGCATACTAACTAAGCAATTATGTCTTCTCAAAATAACATGACCAAAGAAAGTTCATCCCTACAAAATCATATAGTTTAGTCATGCTCCATTTTCGTCACACACGAATGCTCTCATCATGCACAACCCCGATGACAAGCCAAGCAATTGTTTCATACTTTAGTAGTCTCAAACTTTTTCAAGCTTCACGCAATACATGAGCGTGAGCCATGGATATAGCACTATGGGTGGAATAGAATATAATGATGGGGGGTTATGTGGAGAAGACAAAAAAGGAGAAAGTCTCACATCAACGAGGCTATTCAACGGGCTATGGAGATGCCCATCAATTGATGTTAATGCGAGGAGTAGGGATTGCCATGCAACGGATGCACTAGAGCTATAAATGCATGAAAGCTCAACAAAAGAAACTAAGTGGGTGTGCATCCAACTTGCTTGCTCACGAAGACCTAGGGCATTTGAGGAAGCCCATTGTTGGAATATACAAGCCAAGTTCTATAATGAAAAATTCCCACTAGTATATGAAAGTGACAAAACAAGAGACTCTCTATCATGAAGACCATGGTGCTACTTTGAAGCACAAGTGTGGAAAAAGGATAGTAGCATTGTCCCTTTTTTTGGGCCTTTCTTTTTTTTGGCCTTTCTCTTTTTTTATTTGGGACAATGCTCTATGAATGATGATCATCACACTTCTATTTATTTACAACTCAATGATTACAACTCGATACTAGAACAAAGTATGACTCTATATGAATGCCTCCGGCGGTGTACCGGGATATGCAATGAATCAAGAGTGATATGTATGAAAAATTATGAACGGTGGCTTTGCCACAAATACGATGTCAACTACATGATCATGCAAAGCAATATGACAATGATGAACGTGTCATGATAAACGGAACAGTGGAAAGTTGCATGGCAATATATCTCGGAATGGCTACGGAAATGCCATAATAGGTAGGTATGGTGGCTGTTTTGAGGAAGATATAAGGAGGTTTATGTGTGACAGAGCGTATCATATCACGGGGTTTGGATGCACCGGCGAAGTTTGCACCAACTCTCAATGTGAGAAAGGGCAATGCACGGTACCGAAGAGGCTAGCAATGATGGAAGGGTGAGAGTGTGTATAATCCATGTACTCAACATTAGTCATAAAGAACTCATACACTTATTGCAAAAATCTACAAGTCATCAAAAACCAAGCATTATGCGCATGCTCCTAGGGGGATAGATTGGTAGGAAAAGACCATCGCTCGTCCCTGATCGCCACTCATAAGGAAGACAATCAAAGAACACCTCATGTTTCAAATTTGTTACATAACGTTTACCATACGTGCATGCTACGGGACTTGCAAACTTTAACACAAGTATTTCTCAATTCCACAACTACTCAACTAGCACAACTTTAATATCACTACCTCCATATCTCAAAACAATCATCAAGTATCAAACTTCTCTTAGTATTCAACACACTCATAAGAAAGTTTTTACTAGTTTTGAATACCCAACATATTAGGATTAATTTCCCAATTTAAGCAAATTACCATGCTGTTTAAGACTCTCAAAATAATATAAGTGAAGCATGAGAGAATAATAGTTTCTATAAAACAAAACCACCGCCATGCTCTAAAAGATATAAGTGAAGTACTAGAGCAAAAACTATATAGCTCAAAAGATATAAGTGAAGCGCATAGATATTCTAACAAATTCCGAATCATATGCGTCTCTCTCAAATGGTGTGTACAGAAAAGATGATTGTGGCAAACTAACAAATAAAGACTCAGATAATACAAGACGCTCCAAGCAAAACACATATCATGTGGTGAATAAAAATATAGCTCCAAGTAAAGTTACCGATGGAAGTAGACGAAAAGAGGGGATGCCTTCCGGGGCATCCCCAAGCTTTGGCTTTTTGGTGTCCTTAGATTATCTTGGGGTGCCATGGGCATCCCCAAGCTTAGGCTTTTGCCACTCCTTGTTCCATAACCCATCAAATCTTTTACCCAAAACTTGAAAACTTCACAACACAAAACTTAACATAGAATCTCGTGAGCTCCGTTAGCGAAAGAAAGCAAAACACCACTTCAAGGTACTGTAATGAATTCATTCTTTATTTATATTGGTGTTAAACCTACTGTATTCCAACTTCTCCATGGTTTATAAACTATTTTACTAGCCATAGATTCATCAAAATAAGCAAACAACACACGAAAAACAGAATCTGTCAAAAACAGAACGGTATGTAGTAATCTGTAACTAACGCAAACTTCTGGAACTCTAAAACTTCAGCCAAAATAGGAGGACCTAAAAAATTTGTTTATTGATCTGCTGCAATTGGAATCAATATTATATCACGTTCTGATAATTTTTAACAATGTTTTTCGTGAACAGAAAGTTTCTGGAATTTTCAGCAAGATCAAATAACTATCATCTAAGAAGATCCTATAGGTTTAACTTGGCACAAACACTAATTAAAACATAAAAACAAATCTAAACAGAGGCTAGATCAAATATTTATTCCTAAACAGAAGCAAAACGCAAAAAACTAAAAATAAAATTGGGTTGCCTCCCAACAAGCGCTATCGTTTAACGCCCCTAGCTAGGCATAAAAGCAAGGATAGATCTAGGTATTGCCATCTTTGGTAGGCAATCCATAAGTGGCTCTCATAATAGATTCATATGGTAATTTAATTTTCTTTCTAGGGAAGTGTTCCATGCCTTTCCTTAATGGAAATTGGAATCTAATATTCCCTTCCTTCATATCAATAATCGCACCAATCGTTCTAAGGAAAGGTCTACCAAGAATAATAGGACAAGAAGGATTGCAATCTATATCAAGAACAATAAAATCTACGGGACATAATTCCTATTTGCAACAATAAGAACATCATTAATTCTTCCCATAGGTTTCTTAATGGTGGAATCCGCAAGGTGCAAGTTTAAAGAGCAATCATCAAATTCACGGAAACCTAACAAATCACACAAAGTTTTTGGAATCATGGAAACACTAGCACCCAAATCACACAAAGCATAGCATTCATGATATTTAATTTTAATTTTAATAGTAGGTTCCCACTCATCATAAAGTTTTCTAGGGATAGAAACTTCCAACTCAAGTTTTTCTTCATAAGATTGCATCAAAGCATCAACGATATGTTTAGTGAAAGCTTTATTTTGTCTATAAACATGAGGAGAATTTAGCACGGATTGCAACAAGGAAATACAATCTATCAAAGAGAAATTATCATAATTAAATTCCTTGAAATCCAAAATAGTGGGTTTATTGCTATCTAAAGTTTTAACTTCTTCAATCCCACTTTCAATATTATTGCAAACATTATTATCAATCTCATATTCATCATGGGACTAAAATAAATTTTCAAGATCATAAGAAGAATCACCCCAATCATGATCATTGCAACAAGTAGTAGACATAGCAAAACTAGCATCCCCAAGCTTAGGGTTTTGCATATTATTAGCACAATTGACATCAAGAGAATTTATAGTAAAATCATTGCAATCATGCTTTTTATTCAAGGAGCTATCGTGAATCTCTTCATAAATTTCTTCATCACAATTTTCAGATTCACGAATTTCAAGCAAAACCTCATAAAGATAATCTAGTGTACTCAAATCACTAGAAATTGGTTCATCATAATTGGATCTCTTAAAAAGATTAGCAAGTGGATGAGGATCCATAAACTCTTAGCAAGCGAAGATGCAAGCAAAAAGAAGGCACATGGAAAAGAGAGGGCGAATAAAATGGCAAGGGTGAAGTGGGGGAGGAAAACGAGAGGCAAATGGCAAATAATGTAATGCGGGAGATAAGAGTTTGTGATGGGTATTTGGTATGTTGACTTTTGCGTAGACTCCCCAGCAACGGCGCCAGAAATGGCTCGTTGATGGGAAATCAAATCTTGACTTGACTTGGTGTAGGCCTCCCCGGCAACGGCACCAGAAATCCTTCTTGCTACCTCTTGAGCACTACGTTGGTTTTCCCTTGAAGAGGAAAGGGTGATGCAGTAAAGCAGCGTAAGTATTTCCCTCGGTCTTTGAGAACCAAGGTATCAATCCAGTAGGAGGCCACGCACGAGTCCCTCGCACCTACACAAACAAATAAAAACCTCGCAACCAACGCAATAAAGGGGTTGTAAATCCCTTCACGGTCACTTACGAAAGTGAGATCTGATAGATATCATAAGATAATATTTTTGGTATTTTTATAATGGGGATGCAAAGTAAAATAAAAGGCAATAAAAATAGCTAAGTGTTGGAAGATTAATATGATGGAAAATAGACCCGGGGGCCATAGGTTTCACTAGTGGCTACTCTCGAGAGCATAAGTATTACGGTGGGTGAACAAATTACTGTTGAGCAATTGATAGAATTGAGCATAGTTATGAGAATATCTAGGTATTATCATGTATATAGGCATCACGTCCGATACAAGTAGACCGACTCATGCCTGCATCTACTACTATTACTCCACACATCAACCGCTATCCAGCATGCATCTAGAGTATTAAGTTCATAAGAACATTGTAACGCTTTAAGTAAGATGACATGATGTAGAGGGATA
Source organism: Aegilops tauschii subsp. strangulata (assembly GCF_002575655.3). Classification (NCBI taxonomy): domain Eukaryota; kingdom Viridiplantae; phylum Streptophyta; class Magnoliopsida; order Poales; family Poaceae; genus Aegilops; species Aegilops tauschii. Next base: position 70,416,570 of record NC_053039.3, on the reverse strand, counting down.
AACTCATGCAATATGAAATAAACCCCATCTTGTTATCCTCGATGGCAACAATACAATACGTGCCTTGCTTCCCCTACTGTCACTGGGAAAGGACACCGCAAGATTGAACCCAAAGCTAAGCACTTCTCCCATTGCAAGAAAGATCAATCTAGTAGGCCAAACCAAACTGATAATTCTAAGAGACTTGCAAAGATAACCAATCATACATAAAAGAATTCAGAGAAGATTCAAATATTGTTCATAGATAAACTTGATCATAAACCCACAATTCATCGGTCTCAACGAACACACCGCAAAAGAAGATTACATCGAATAGATCTCCACAAGAATCGTGGAGAACTTTGTATTGAGATCCAAAGAGAGAGAAGAAGCCATCTAGCTAATAACTATGGACCCGAAGGTTTGAGGTAAACTACTCACACATCATCGGAGAGGCTATGGTGTTGATGTAGAAGCCCTCCATGATCAATGCCCCCTCCGGCAGGACGCCGGAAAAGGCCCCAAGATGGGATCTCACGGGTACAGAAGGTTGCGGCGGTGGAATTAGGTTTTCGTGGATGCTTCTGTTAGTTTGGGGGTACGTAGGTATATATAGGAGGAAGAAGTACGTCGGTGGAGCAACATGGGCCCCACGAGGGTGGAGGGCGCGCCCCCTACCTCGTGCCCTCCTGGTTGCTTTCTTGACGTAGGGTCCAAGTCCTCTGGATCACGTTTGTTCCGAAAATCACGTTCCCGAAGGTTTCATTCCGTTTGGACTCCGTTTGATATTCTTTTTCTGCGAAACACTGAAATAGGCAAAAAACTGCAATTCTGGGCTGGGCCTCCGGTTAATAGGTTAGTCCCAAAAATAATATAAAAGTGTATAATAAAGCCCATTATCATCCAAAACATAATATAATATAGCATGAAGCAATCAAAAATTATAGATACGTTGGAGACGTATCAACACGGAAGTAGTCTTTAGAATGTATTTACTACGTGATCAAACTCATCACTTACCTGCTCATCGGACAAAATCCGAGTGCCCCTCAACATCGGCATCTCAAGGGGCGTCAACTTGCAACTACGGCCACGCCGCGCTGGAGAGACCCCCAAGGAAACATCCTCGTCCTCGAGGACGCATGGCAGACCAACTAGCATGGCCTTCTCCCACGCATATTTACACACCCTCTTAAAATATTTGGTGCAAGTACCACTAAGTCTTGTGGATGTGAGGAAGTCGGAGCGACTTGCGATTTCTCCCAAAGGATCGTCGTCCAAGGTCTCCCAACCTCGACGAGGACGAGAAGCACCACCGCCTTGCGAATCCATGGCAATGGCGACGAACTGACTTGTCCCTTGTGGGGCTGGTTTACATGAGAGGAGATGGTAACTGCAGGGCTTCGTCCCTTCGGAAAGGATGTTCTGCGGGACTAAAACATGTTGCAGCCATGTCATCCAAACACAACCTAAAAGGCCAATTCATACTCCGCTGGACTATACTGTACTACTATGCATTGTTTGGCACGAATGTTCCTTGGAGCTCGTGCTGCAACTGGCATACTCCACAGGCCACTTCCCTTCTCCTTCCTCTTCCACCGCCCGCGCACGTCCACGATAAGACCGGTCAACCCTTATATAGGAGTGCTAGCACAAAAAGATGCATGCATGACGACTAAACTTTCCTTTCTCTTATATCTATGAAATAAATGTGGCGTGAAACTCAAAGCCCTTTAAATCTGAGTATAATGGAAATATAGTTTTTAGATGATACCTTTAAATAAGAAAGGAGGGAGTATTAGAAGTATGTTTTTAAAAAACAAAAGGCACTCGCCAAGCTTTCATTCATTCATCTTTAAAGCAGTTTACAGTGAGGAGTAGTACTATATAAGTCATCTTACGAAAACCAAATAATCCCAAAACACTTAGAGCATGGCTAATAAAAAGCCGGCGACTGGCTGTATACTAGTGACATGTCACCTAATAGTCTTCAAGAAAAGATGTCATATAATAAGGTTGGTTGTACATAGGTTGAAGTAATTAATGTATGCGTGCATGAGGAGCGAGGGCAACGCGCCTGATTGGAAGGCATGAGGCAGCGCCTGCCTTTTTTGTCGTGTACTGAGTTGTTGCCCGGCGATAACTGAAGCGTTGACTCTCTTCTCTCTCCTTCCTTCTCTCACCTCCAGCAAAGATTTTGCTGACCTAGACTTGCTTATAGCCTACTGATTAAGGACCTATTAGAGCAAGTACAATAAGGTAATGTAGGCGGGCTGTAAGGCATTAAATATTATATTTTTGCTTAGTTGGAAGAGAGAGAAGAGGAGAGAGAAGAGAAGCGGGCTACTAGTTTAACAGCCGGCTGCAGCATGTGCTCCTAGGAAATTTGTGAGAGAGTGAGGTGGGCCATGTATCAACAAAGTAGTACATATTTCTATGCACCTATTGTACTTGCCGGCTATAAGCTTGGCTATATACGACGTGGCAACATCATATAGCCATGAGCTGGCTATATTATTAACCATGCTCTTATACTTGCTCTTAGACGCGGTGCATTAACTTTCACCTCGTTTCTTGTTTCTTCACATAAATAAAGGAATCAACCAATAAGAAGAGATGTGGGGCATGTATGACTTCAATGATTTGAGACATTCAAGCACGACATGCAGTGGTCAATTCATTGCATGCAATTCTATGAATTAGCAAATAAGCATTAAATTCTCTCATTTTTTTTCCTTCGCCTTGGTCAAGGTGCAAAACCTAAAGATGACATTAGCTTTGGAGGGAGTACTAGATATATCTACATAGTACCATGCAATAGTAGTAACTAGTAGTAAGTACATAACCTAAGCTAGACCACACTACTCGTCATAGGAGATGGGTAGGCGGCCGCATGCTGCAACTCCAGGTCGTCCTGCTCCTCCTCCAGTTTGGCAAACATCTCATTGATCCCCCACTCTCGCTAGCGCTGGAAGTTGCGGTTGGCCTCCACCTGGGCCTTCGACGGGATGGACTCGAGGATGGCCTGTTGTTCCGCCGCCCCCTCCGCTTGGGTCAACTCCGCCATGGTGAAGCATGCAGCCGGTGGCGCCGGCTCCGCCTCGCCTGCATCGTCATCGTCCTCCTGTTACGGCTCCGCATCACCCATGTCGTTGTTATCCTCCTTCGACTCCGCGTGCTGCTCCGCCTCCATTGCCTCCTCCTCAGGCTCTGGCTTGTCCGGACTCCGGAGGCAGGGCGGCTGCGATCCGGGCTTCGCGCCGCCTCCAGATCTCGGGAAGCAGCTTAATGCGCCGCTTCGGTGGGAGCATGGCGTATGTCGTTACCTTCGGTCGGGCCATGGCTATCGGGCGACGGCGACCGGAGAAGAGGCGGTGGGAGGGGAATGAATGCGGCTACTGGTTGGGTTCGCCGTCCATCTTAAATAAATGCGCACCATCACGTGTACCCGCGGGTGCACAAATTGTGACATACGGGTCTGCTTAGGGTGCGTCATGTAACTGGTATGTGTGTGAGATTCTGAGAGACAGAGTGCATGTGTGCGACTCTACTCTTCGGACATGTACTCCACCTTTTGCATCGGGATATAAGTATAATGGTATTACACTTTAGCTTGTGATTTACGTGGCCATGTTAATGTGGTTGTGTAAAAAACTGTCACTTCTTGCTCGTGATTTGCGTTATATAATAATGAGAAGTTTGCTAACTACTAAAATAAAGTGAAATGTGTCCATGATATATAAGTAAATTAAGGTGATTATTTATCACACGGGTAAGCGTAAGGGCATATTTATCCCTAAGATGTTTTGGTGATTGATGACAATGCTTTTGCGGACTAATCGTGTGCATTGAGTGTTTTAAGAGATTCATCCTTTTGGCACGAGACGATTCCCTCCCCTCGGAGCTTGAAGCAAACACGGTGTAGTCCTTTCGAATTAGTTTGGTGGACTAGTTTCATAGGGATCACCGTACTATCAAGAGGGGGTCCGCTTTGGAAAGGCTAGGGCGGAATCATCATGTACACTTCCTTTGCGCCCCCTCCGAGCCTTTCCGCTTCTATGATGAGCTCGTTCCTCTCTACAGTGTGCCCTCTCTGGTCCCAGCGGTAGTACCGCGGGCCGGAGCGGTAGTACCGCTTGGGTGCTATAAGCGGTAGTACCGCGCCAGAGCGGTAGTACCGCTCTGGAGCGGTAGTACCGCTGGTAGCCCCCAGCCGTAGTACCGCTGCGGTCTCGTGCTAGTACCGCCTCGATTCGAGGGGTCTTTTTTCGTGTCGGGTTTTACGGTACCAGCCACGGAAGTGGGGGCCATAGTACCGCTCGTATGCGGTAGTACCGCCCTGCCACCGCGGTAGTACCGCTCTGGGCCCAGCGGCAGTACCGCGAGGGGGAGCGGTAGTACCGCTTATAGGGGCAAGCGGTAGTACCGCTGGCCAAGCGGTAGTACCGCTCTCTACGGCGCTGAAGTGGGGGTAACGGTTGGATTGTTCCCCCCACTATATAAGGGGGTCTTCTTCCCCAAAGTTGACCTACCTCTTCCCCCAAAAGCTCCATTGTTGCTCCAAGCTCCATTTTCGCCCGATCTCTCTCCCTAGCCAATCAAACTTGTTGATTTGCTCGGGATTGGTTGAGAAGGCCACGATCTACACTTCCACCAAGAGAAATTTGATTCCCCCCACTTATCCCTAGCGGATCTTGTTACTCTTGGGTGTTTGAGCACCCTAGACGGTTGAGGTCACCGCGGAGCCATAGTCCATTGTGGTGAAGCTTTGTGGTGTCGTTGGGAGCCTCCAATTAAGTTGTGGAGATTGCCCCAACCTTGTTTGTAAAGGTCCGGTCGCCGCCTTCAAGGGCACCAATAGTGGAATCACGGCATCTCGCATTGTGTGAGGGCGTGAGGAGAATACGGTGGCCCTAGTGGCTTCTCGGGGAGCATTGTGCCTCCACACCGCTCCAACGGAGACGTACTTCCCCTCAAAAGGAAGGAACTTCGGTAACACATCCTCGTCTTCACCGGCTCCACTCTTGGTTATCTCGTCCCTTTACTTTCGCAAGTTTACTCGTGTTATATCTCTTATTTGCTTGCGTGCTTGTTGTCATTGCATCATATAGGTTGCTCACTTAGTTGCATATCTAGACAACCTATTTTGATGCAAAGTTTAATTTGGTAAAGAAAAGCTAAAAATTGTTAGTTGCCTATTCACCCCCCCCTCTAGTCAACTATATCGATCCTTTCAATTGGTATCAGAGCCTCGTCTCTTTTTAAGGACTTTACCGTCCGAAGAGTATGGTTGACGTCGTAGACGGTGTGGAGGAGCACTCCGGTGTGAATCCGGTCTCGTCTACGGGAGATGGGGGAACCGCGGTCTCTCGTGAGGAATTAAATGTGGCGTTGGACACATTGAAAACCTCCATGACTACCGAGGTCGAAAGCATGTTTAATAAATACTTAGAAGGGCTTAAGCTTTCCACCGCACCGTTGAAAGTGGGTGATCCCGCCAACAAGGTGACGGATGCTACCTCCGACAAAGGGGAAGCTACTAGCGAGAAAGCTCCTTCTTCTAGTGGTAAAAAGGGCACCGGCATCTTTGCCCATGTGGAACCTCCACCTGTCTATGGTGGACCGCTCCCTTCCACTCATTTGAATCATGCCGGCCCAGCTCCTAAGATTGAGAAGAATGTAGATTTTGATTCTTGGGTCTATCGTTTTAAGCGTCATTTAAATCATGTGAACACTAACCTTTGGAGAATCATTGAAGAAGGTTTCTATCCGCATGACCGAAGTAACTTCACTCCTAGAGAAGTTGTGGATCATCAATTCAATGAGAATGCTCTCTTCATCATCCAAGAAGAAATCCCACCCGAAGATCTTCCTCATCTCCGGCCTTACACCGTGGCCAAAGATGCTTGGCTCCAAGTTGTTTCCCTCTATCGGGGAAGCGCAAGCATTCAACGCTCCAACTATGAAGTGGTGCAAGATGAAGCCGACGAGTTTGCAATGAAAGAAGATGAAGAACCTCGTGAGCTCTTTCAGAGAGTAACCAAACTCGCGGTCTCTCTCCGAGATCATGGAAGTAAGGACACGGATGACAATTGGATCAAGCGCAAATTCCTCAAGGCAATGATGCCCTACCACAAAAGCCATGTCCTCCGTAATTCGTCAAAGGCCGGACTTCCACACCTTGTCATCAAGTGAAGTGTTGGATGAGTTTGTTGCTATGAGCATCTTGGACAGGACCGCCGACAATGCGGTTCTTCGCTCTCAAAGAGTAAAGAAACCCAACCTTGCTCTAAAGGCCAAGGTTAGTATGGTGGAAGAGGATGAAGAGGAAGAAGAGGAGGGCAACCTCGAAGATACGAAGTATGCCTATCATGAACACATGGCTCTTGCTTCAAGGCAATTTTGGAGCAAGAAGAACACAAGGCCAAACTTCAACAAGAGCAATTCAAGTGGCGCAAAGGGCAAGCAACGAGTGAGAACTTGCTTCAATTGTGGCAATGTGAGCCACTTTGTTGCGGAGTGCCCTTACGAGAAGAGGGAAGACAATGGTGGCAAGCTCATTAGAAAGGACAAGGCCAAGTCGTTCCCCAACAAGAGCAACTTCACCAAGAAGACTCCTCCCAAGGCATTAGTGGTACAATAAGAGTACAACGAGGATGATGACGATGATGAAGATGATGAGTCGATTGCCATGGCCTCCATTGCCATTGCGAAGACTCCACGGATGTCTCTCTTCGACTCACCCAATGAGAACATCACCGCCAAGTGCCTAATGGCTAAAGCCACCAATAAGGTAACCTCCAACATCAAAACTACCATCATTAATCATCCTTCTTCGACGGATAGCATTGATGAACATGAGGGGACAAATGTGGAGGAAAATGAGTTTGAGACCTTTATGGGTAAACTCAAGGGTAAATCCAAGAAGCACTTCGTTGCTCTCTTGGAACAACTTGGTGAAGCCAATGACATGATCGAGGCTCACGAAGGTACCATCTCTAAGATGGAGGGGCATAGTCGTGACTATGCCGATGAGATTTCGGATCTTTCCAATGCTCTTGAAGAAGAGCGTGGTCTTCGTTTGGCTCTTGAGGAGTCATACAACGATGATCATGCTAAGTTAAAGAAAGATATTGATCATGGTCTTGTTGCGTCTCGTGTGCTAAACTCCGAGAAGGCAAAACTTGGGGTTGATCTTGCTAGACTTAAAGAGGAGTTTGACATTCTCGACAAGGCTCACAAAGTCTTGAAGGGCGTTCATGCTAGCCTCAAGGAGTCTCATGATCAACTCCAAGTAATGCTAACTAAGGAGAAAGCCACCTTTCCTCATATGGTGTTAATTGATAATGCAAATGCTACTAACCCTTGTTGTGAGCATGTGCATCTTGTTGAGGAGAATGCTAAGTTGAAGGAGCAACTTGAGAAAGGCCTTGTGTCATGCATACAAGGTGAGAAGAACCTCAACGACCTTTTGAGAAACCAAAAGGAAGTTGTGGCCAAGGAGGGGATTGGGTTCGCACCCAAGCCCAAGAACAAGAAGAAGAATGACAAGACCAAACGACCTCCCCCTCTCAAGCAAACTTTTGTGAAGGAGGGAGAGGGTACTTCCAAGGAGAAGAAGAACAATGCAAAGGGTGACGGTGTCAAGAAGGGCAATACCACCCCATCCAACAAAGCCGGCGACTTTAATCCTTCTTATGTGTTATGCCGTGCAAGTGATGGGCATGTTTATGCCAAATTTGTTGGTTCTCCTCATGAGTATATTGAATGGTCCATTTGGGTTCCTAAGACCCTTGTTACTAACATCAAAGGACCCATTACAAAATGGGTACCTAGAACCAAGCATTGATCTCTTGTAGGTGTTTGCTTCCGGTGGGGGATCATGGTTGCTCGATAGTGGAGCTACAAATCATATGACCGGAAGCAAGGACTTGGTGGTGGACGTGCACAAGATTCCATCTATGCCCACCAATGTCGAGTGGGGTGATGCCTCGTCTTCTAAGGTATTGGGACTCGGCAAAGTTGTCATTTCTCATGATCTCACGATCGAGAAGGTCATGCTAGTTGAGTCCCTTGCATACAATTTACTTTCCGTTCGTCAAATTGCTACCATGGGCTTTGCCACTTTCTTTGATATTGATACCGTGGCCCTCTTGTGGAGCAACACTCTTAAAGTAGCCTTTGTTGGGCATGTCGAGAACGGTCTCTATGTGATTAACTTTTCAGAGCGACCCACTAAGACCGCGACATGCCTAATGGCTAAAGTTGACGTGGGATGGCTTTGGCATCGCCGTTTAGCCCATGTCAATATGAGATCTTTGCAAAGTCTTCTCAAGGGGGACCATGTCCGTGGACTAACGAACGTTAGTTTTGCTAAAGATCGTGCTTGCAGTGCTTGTATCGAAGGAAAGCTTCATGAGAAGGCTCACCCTCCCACGACTCTCATTTACTCGAAGAGGCCTTTGGAGCTCCTTCACTTGGATCTCTTTGGGCCTCCATCCTTTGATAGTCTTGGGGGTAGAAAGTATTGCTTGGTAATTGTGGATGACTATTCAAGATACACTTGGGTGTATTTCTTCAAGAGGAAGAGTGAGACCCAACAAACCGTCATTGACTTTGCAAATGAAGCCCAACGTCAACACAATGCAAAGATCTTGACAATAAGAAGTGACAACGGCACCGAGTTCAAGAACTACACCTTGGATGAGTTTCTTAGTGATGAGGGGATCAAGCATCAATTTTCCGCACCTTACACCCCTCAACAAAATGGTGTTGCGGAGAGGAAGAACCGGAGGTTGATGGATGCGGCAAGGACCATGATGGCGGAGTTCAAGTCTCCATACAACTTTTGGGCCGAAGCCATCAACACCGCGTGTCATGCTTCAAATCGGCTCTATCTCCGCAAAGGCTTGAACAAGACTCCATATGAGATACTCACCGGTAACAAGCCCAACCTCAAGTACTTTCGGGTGTTCGGGTGTAAGTGTTTCATTCTCAAGAAAGGTGTTCGTTTGTCTAAATTTGAGACTAGAGCTCATGAGGGCATATTTGTTGGTTATGCTACAAACTCCCATGCTTACCGTGTTCTCAATAAGTCCACGGGACTTATTGAGGAGACATGTAACGTGGAGTTTGATGAGAATAAAGGCTCCCAAGTGGAGCAAAGTGGTACTTGTGATGTAGGTGATGAAATTCCTCCCCAAGCCATAAGAAGAATGGGTGTTGGTTATATCCTACCCATTGAGGAACCCCTTGTGGCCGAAGGAGAAGGACAATGCTCCACTCAAGTGGAGCCATCACCAACCCAAGACCCACACGCTTCCGAAGAACAAAGTGAAGGCCCTCAACCTCATGAACAAGATCAAGGGCAAGATCAACCTCAAGATGGTGGTGATCCACCAAATGATGCCCAAGGTCAAGTTCTCCCCCTCGAGCAAGTTCAAGATCAAGAACAAGCTCAAGACGACACTCAAGATGATCAAGTAACCCCTCCTCGTTTCACTTCCAAGGAGGAATTGGAGCGTCGTGCCGCTAAGATCGCTTCCAAGCTCACCACCAAAGGTCATCTCATGGAGAATATGGTTGGAAGCCTAAGAAAGGGGGTAAGCACTCGTAGACAATTAGCAAACTATTGTGAACATCATGCGTTTGTTTCTTGTGTCGAACCCCAAAAGGTTTATGAAGCGCTCGAGGACCCGGATTGGCTCAATGCCATGCATGAAGAACTCAACAACTTCAAACATAACCAAGTGTGGAAATTAGTGCCAAGGCCAACCGGGAACCATAATGTCATTGGAACCAAGTGGATATTCAAGAACAAGCAAGATGCTCATGGGATCATTGTTCGCAACAAGGCTCGTTTGGTGGCACAAGGCTACTCCCAAGTCGAGGGTATCGACTACGGTGAAACCTTTGCCCCCGTCGCTCGCCTTGAATCTATTCGTTTGTTTATTGCTTATGCTTCTCATCATAATTTCACGTTGCAACAAATGGATGTGAAGAGTGCTTTTCTTAATGGTCCCATAAATGAGTTGGTATATGTCAAACAACCCCCCGGGTTCGAAGATCCCTATTTCCCCGATCATGTGTATCAACTCCACAAGGCGCTCTATGGCCTTAAACAAGCCCCACGTGCGTGGTATGAGCATCTTACGAAGTTGTTACAAGATCGTGGATTCGAAATCGGGAAAATTGACCCCACTCTTTTTACTAAGAAGGTCAAAGGGGAGTTGTTTGTGTGCCAACTATATGTTGATGATATTATTTTTGGTTCCCCTAACAAAGCCTTCAATGAAGAATTTGCCGCTCTCATGACCTCAAAGTTCAAGATGTCTATGATGGGAGAGTTGAAGTTCTTTCTCGGATTCGAAATCAAACAAAGAAGAGAAGGAACCTTCATCAACCAAGCCAAATACACTCAAGACATGCTAAAGAGATTCAAGCTAAGTGATGTCAAGCCGGCTTCCACTCCAATGCCCACCAAGTGCCAACTTGACATTGATCCCAATGGTAAAGCGGTGGATCAAAAGGTATATCGCTCCATGATTGGATCCTTGCTTTACCTTTGTGCATCTAGACCGGATATCATGTTGAGTGTGGGAATATGTGCACGGTTTCAATCCGCACCTAAGGAAAGCCACTTTGTGGCGGTCAAGCGAATCTTTCGATATTTGGCTCATACCCAAACTTTGGCTTATGGTACCCAAGAGGAGCAAACTTCAAGCTTGTAGGTTATTCGGACTCCGATTGGGCGGGAGACAAAGTGGATAGGAAGTCCACTTCCGGAGGGTGCCAATTTCTTGGTTGCTCTTTGGTAAGTTGGTCTTCTAAAAAGCAAAGTTGTGTGTCTCTCTCGTCCACCGAAGCGGAGTATGTGGCGGCTGGGAGTTGTTGTGCACAACTCTTATGGATGAGGCAAACGTTAAAGGATTACGGTGTCATTTGTGACTAAGTGCCTCTTTGGTGTGACAATGAAAGTGCTATCAAGATTTCTCTCAACCCGGTGCAACACTTCAAGACAAAGCATATTGAGATTCGGTATCACTTCATCCGGGATCATATTAGGCGAGGGGAGATCGAGCTCAACTATGTCAACACTCATGATAACCTTGCAAATATTTTCACGAAGCCATTGTATGAAGCAAGATTTCACGAGTTAAGGCATGAGCTAAATATCATTGATTCGAGCAATGTGGTTTGAACCTTTGCACATCCCTCACATTCATCATGCATTCTTGTCTAGGTGTAGGCATGGACTTAGGGGGAGTGTTGTTCTCTCAATGAACTCTTCCTCCCCCCATAATGCATAAACTAATCTCACTCTTCCACATTAGCCATTTTTGATGGTACTTGTGCTTCAAAGACGAGCTTTGGTCATGGGCCCAATATAATTCTTCGCGGTGCCATACCAATTGACTCAAACATAGGTGGCCTCGGCCACCGCCTGCTCGTATAGAGGCGTGTGGTTCTTGTTCTCTTGCTGGTGCTCTTGTTGGTCTTCTTGCCGTCGTTTCCCTTCTTTCGTTTTGTGCCATAGGTGTTGAGTCTTGTTTTGAGTTGCGCTGGGCGGTACTACCGTTGTGAAGGCGCGGTACTACCGCTGGAGCGGTACTGCCGCTCTACGGAGCGGTACTACCGCTTATGTGGCTAAGCGGTACTACCGCCCATCACCACGGTACTACCGCTGAGGGGCGGGGCCAGGGGGTTAAGTCGTGGGCAGGGGTGGTTTCCTCCCCCCCCCCATACCCATTTGCTTCGTCCCCTGGTTCCTCTTCCTCTCTCTCCAGTGCCATCTCACCGCGGGAGGGCTCCGGCGGCCCTCCGTCTCCGGACCGTTCCTTTCCATTTCCTTCGGTGGAGTCGATCCCCACCTCGTCCTCTTGCCATGGATGCCGGTATTGCCCCCGTTCCTCTTCTCTTCTTGTCTAGTTTTCATATCTCGCGTTTTAGGGGCAATAGTAGTTGTATCTCTAGATTTTTGGCCAAATCTAGGCTTGAGTAGGTTGGAGAAGGCAACTAGACTCTTTGGATTGATGTTTGGTAGGTTTATTTTTGAATTTGGCATCCCCAGTAGTGCCGGATCTGACCACGGCAGTAGGGATCCTCCGTGCCCCGTCTCGGGCGGTACTACCGCCCATCTAGCGCGGTACTACTGTTGTGGGGGCACGGTACTACCGCTGGTGCAGTACTGCCGCTGTGCAGGCACGGTACTACCGCCGGATGCCCAGTTCCATCATTTCCTACCACATGTTGATCCATATTTGTTGTGTTTATTTGGTTTTGATCGCTCCTTCTGGTTGTTTCTTGTGTCCGTGTGTTTGGTTCCAGGTGATGAACATCCTGAGCAGCAAGTCCGCCGTGTCAACCCCGGGCGTTCAACGTCAAAGCGGTACCGCTCATCTAAGACTGCAGGTGGTTCTTCCAGTGCTCCACCGCCGCCAGTGGGTGCTTCCTCAAGTGCTAATCCTCCTCTCAAGAAGAAGACTGCCAACCGGCCGAAGCCAAGTGGCAAGAAGGTGACTGAGATGTCTAGCAAGGAATTCTGGGACAGGCGTCGCCGCAACCCATATGAGGAAGACCAAGAACCCAACCTTGTCAATCGCCCGTTCTGGAACCGGTTTCAGTATGCCACCTACTTTGATGTGATCAAGGCTAAGAAGAACCTCTTTGTCAATGTTCATTCCATCAACACGGATGTTATGGAGAAGGACCCTGAGTACTTTGGTGATGCCCTTCAGATGTGCTCTCAGTTGAACATTCTCAGGATCATGCAGTTCAACAAGGACTTTGATGCAGATTTGCTGGCATAGTTCTTTGCCACTGTCCACCTAGGAACTGATGAAGACAGGACTCTGACTTGGATGACTAATGGGAAGTTGCTAGCTGTCAAGTGGCAGGCCTTCATGGGGTTGCTTGAGGTGGAAGATCAAGGGCTCGAGACTCCAGTCGGTTTTCGTCCTCACCAAAATGTTACCTCCACTCACAAGCAAGCCCTCTGGCCCTACTGTACTCGGAAGGTCAACCCTGAGACCAGGAAGGAAACCTATGAGTTGTCTGCCTATCTGGACATCCTTCACCGTATCTTCCGCGAGACTCTCTTCCCTCGTATCGGGAATCTGGACATGGTACACTCTTATCTCGTGGACATGCTTCTCTTCTGCCAGCGTGAGAAGGAAGCAAACACTGGCGAGTCCCTGGACATCTCTCATGTCATGTGGTCTGAACTTCTTGCTGCTATTTCTGAGCGCAAGTGCCCAATTTATGGTCCGTTCATTATGTTGCTCATTGAGAAGGCCTGGAGACGTACCTATCCTGAGGAGCCGCTGGAAACTGGAGAGTTGGTTTCTCATGAGACCAAGCGTCTGCGGAAGAAGGATAATTGGGGCATTCCTAGATCTGGAGTTCCATCTTCTGCTGCTACCATGGAGACCGAGGGCGAGGCTGATGCCGATGATGACGATGAGGATTATGTGCCTTCTGGGACAGAGCCTTCTGTGGCAGAGCCCTCTTAGGCAAAGAAGCTCAAACACAAGATGAAGAAGCTATTCTGCATGGAGTCTCACGGTCAGTACATGACTCATGTGGCTGAGAAGAAGGCAAGGGGACGTCACAAGGAGCTTATGCATCAGTTGGGTGCGACAGTCACCAGTGGCTCTGAGGGTCAGATTACTGAGGAGGAGGAGTGGATCCAGCAGCACTGTTCGTGGACCGATTCAGATGCCGAGCAGTTTTCGGCCGAGGACGGCGGTGCAGATGATCACGCAGAGTCTTGATGTTCGAGATCCTTAGCTTGCTCTCACCTGGAGCTGTAGGTTTGCTCTTTGCCCCTTTTGGTGTCTCGATGCCAAAGGGGGAGAGAGTTTAGGGATTTGCGTCATTGTGTTGCGAGTGTGTCGTCTTTGACTTTGTTCTTTCGTTGTGTTTGCTACCTTGTGCTTTGTTTGGTTTTGTGTTCAGTGAGACCTTAGTTCAAGTCATATGGTGTGAGACATATGCTACCCTATCCTTATCATATCTTTATCTTTGTCTCTAGTCATTTGGTATCTCATGAGTTGCATGCTTTATTATGTTATATATCCTGCTATCTTGTATCTCGCTTAGGTTGTTGGTCTCTAAAATACAGGGGGAGTGTTGATCCTAGTATGTGTGTCGTGCCGTCCAAAGCACTTATCTTGATGGCACACATCTAGGGGGAGCCCGTCTATATTTTAGAGATTTGGGGTTTGCTTATGTCCTTTGTCTTTTCCCAGTTGTACAAATCCCTTATTGTCATCAATCCACCAAAAAGGGGGAGATTGTAAGGGCATATTTATCCCTAAGATGTTTTGGTGATTGATGACAATGCTTTTGCGGACTAATCGTGTGCATTGAGTGTTTTCAGAGATTCATCCTTTCGGCACGAGACGATTCCCTCCCCTCGGAGCTTGAAGCGAAGACGGTGTAGTCCTTTCGAATTAGTTTGGTGGACTAGTTTCATAGGGATCACCGTACTATCAAGAGGGGGTACGCTTTGGAAAGGCTAGGGCGGAATCATCACGTACACTTCCTTTGCCCCCCCCCCTCCGAGCCTTTCCGCTTCTATGATGGGCTCGTTCCTCTCTTCAGTGTGCCCTCTCTGGTCCCAGCGGTAGTACCGCGGGCCGGAGCGGTAGTACCGCTTGGGTGCTATAAGCGGTAGTACCGCGCCAGAGCGGTAGTACCGCTCTGGAGCGGTAGTACCGCTGGTAGCCCCCAGCCGTAGTACCGCTGCGGTCTCATGCTAGTACCACCTCGATTCGAGGGGTCTTTTTTCGTGTCGGGTTTTACGGTACTAGCCACGGCAGTGGGGGGCGTAGTACCGCTCGTACGCGGTAGTACCGCCCTGCCACCGCGGTAGTACCTCTCTGGGCCCAGCGGCAGTACCGCGAGGGGGAGCGGTAGTACCGCTTATAGGGGCAAGCGGTAGTACCGTTGGCCAAGCGGTAGTACCGCTCTCTGCGGGGCTGAAGTGGGGGTAACGGTTGGATTGTTCCCCCCACTATATAAGGGGGTCTTCTTCCCCAAAGTTGACTCTTCCCCCAAAAGCTCCATTGTTGCTCCAAGCTCCATTTTCGCTCGATCTCTCTCCCTAGCCAATCAAACTTGTTGATTTGCTCGGGATTGGTTGAGAAGGCCACGATCTACACTTCCACCAAGAGAAATTTGATTCCCCCCACTTATCCCTAGCGGATCTTGTTACTCTTGGGTGTTTGAGCACCCTAGACGGTTGAGGTCACCGCGGAGCCATAGTCTATTGTGGTGAAGCTTTGTGGTGTCGTTGGGAGCCTCCAATTAAGTTGTGGAGATTGCCCCAACCTTGTTTGTAATGGTCCGGTCGCCGCCTTCAAGGGCACCAATAGTGGAATCACGGCATCTCGCATTGTGTGAGGGCGTGAGGAGAATACGGTGGCCCTAGTGGCTTCTTGGGGAGCATTGTGCCTCCACACCGCTCCAACGGAGACGTACATTCCCTCAAAAGGAAGGAACTTCGGTAACACATCCTCGTCCTCACCGGCTCCACTCTTGGTTATCTCGTCCCTTTACTTTCGCAAGTTTACTCGTGTTATATCTCTTATTTGCTTGCGTGCTTGTTGTCATTGCATCATATAGGTTGCTCACTTAGTTGCATATCTAGACAACCTATTTTGATGCAAAGTTTAATTTGGTAAAGAAAGGCTAAAAATTGTTAGTTGCCTATTCACCCCCCCCCCCTCTAGTCAACTATATCGATCCTTTCGGTAAGGTTGGACGAAGGGTGGTAGGAACAAATGCTCCACCTAGAGCATGTGTGTGTGAAATGGAATCTTAATGTGTGTGTGTGTGTGTATGTGTGAAGCGGAGTCTTCGGTGGGGAAAGTAATTTAAGTGTGAGTGGCTTCATTGTAGAGAGGTGATGTGTATGGCAGAGGCCTCCAACGAGGGGGGTGCAAGAGAGAAGAGGCCTGTAAAGAGGGAAGAGAAGGCGTGTGCGTGTGAGAGGAGTGGATATCAAGATAACGTGTTTGTTCGAGAGACACCGAGGAAGACTACTATATATTGATGGTGCATCTAGGCGGGAATTAAACGAAGGGATAGTCTTATTGGTTTCGGGGATATAGGGAAGGAGTGAGAGAGGGGGTAGCTAGAAGGAGATTGTTAAGTGTGAGTGTGTGTTTTAGAGAAGAGACCCGTCCAGGCGGAAGTCATGTGCACACAGGAAGAGAAAGATTCAATGTGGGGTGAGGGCTGAGGGTAATTAACTACGTATGGAGACATAGGATACCTTGAACGTGATGTGCGAGAGGTATACATGTATATGTGGGATGTGTGTGTGCGCGCGTGCGCGCATGATTGAGATAAAAGAAAGAGGACATAAGTCATAAGATCAATGGCATGGGAGAGACGGATTGGTATGACAATATGCAAGCATGTGAGAGGGGAGGGAAGAAGGCCCGATAATTGAGCATGTGTTTTTGTCTTTAAGAGATAGTGGCGTGGGCTGGAGCATGCATCTATGGCGAGCAGAGAGAGCGAGACACAACGATTGTGCAAAAGAGATTGACCTATAGATGCATATATAGGGAGACAGATATAGTGTGAGTGATAGGAAGCAAGAGTGCGTGTGAGAAAGAAAGGTTGACGAGGAAACTGCAGATAGATAGAGAGGTAGATATGCTAGTTAGAGGGACATCGGCTAGTTTGTGAGTTAGAGATAACCGCCGAGTGGTTCAGAGGGGTGAGTTATGTGTGTGTGAGAGAAAGATAAAAAGAGGGCACATTACTGCATGTAGAGAGAAACATATACAGTGTGCATGATAGGAAGCAAGAGTGAGGGTAAGAAAGAAAGGTTGATGGAGAAACAGATAAATAGAAAGATAGAGATGCTAGCTAGAGGGAGATTGGCTAGTGTGTCTATTAGAGATAAGAGTCGAGTGGATCAGAAGGCTGGGTTATGTGTGTGGGTGTGAGATAGATAGAGAGAGGGTGCATGTGAGTCACATATAAACGAATATTAGAGAGAAATGAGATCCCGAGAGACGGAGTTTTGTGTTTGCAAGCGAGAAAGATATTTTACAAGGAGAGTCATAGCTAGAGAGACATATCAGGGAACGCGAGATATCCCTAGGGAGAGAGTGTGTGTGAGCGACATACAAGGGAATGGTGGAGAGATATGAGACCCTGGGAGACAGAGTTTGTGTTTGTGTGTGAGAAAGAGATATTTAAGAGGGAGAGTCGTAGCTTCTCAGACCTAAGGAGCGCAAGACATCTCTATGTGAGAGGGGGGGTGCGAGCGGCATACAGGGGAATAGTAGAGAGAAAGAGACCCAGGGAGACAAAGTTTGTGTTTGTGTGAGAGAAAGAGATTTCAGAGGGAGAATCATAGTTAGAGACACATAGCAGGGAGCGAGATGTACTTAGAGAGTGATAGAGTGAAGGCCGGGGGAGAGAGTACCGTCAGTGTGTTACGAAGATAAAAGGCCGTTGTCGACATACAAGTAGCACGAGAGATACCGAGAGACGGTGAAGGCGTATAGGTCTAGAGAGAGATATAATCATGAGTGATAGCTATATGAGACAAAGATCTAGATTAAAGGGAATTCAAATATTTAAACTAGAGATCACGACATCGATAATATCATAACGAAAATTGGTCTATCAAACGCGCATATTCATTTGAATTTGGGGACACGTGTAATGTTATATAGTTTATTAATATTAGTGGTCCATAGATTCTTTAATTAGAGACAATGCATGGTTTATATGCAATTGATGTCTAAACGGGGTTATACTATATGTTGCGTGTGTCAAACACATTATACGTGTTTGAGAAGTAAAAAACCCGCATGAAACACACATTCATTGGATACAGTTAGCGAGGAATGCATACATTGGATTTCAACATAAAGTGGTTTCAAATATTTGAAAATCCAAATTAAGATGGATCCAGCCTAATGAATCTGAGATCATGCCATTTGTAAACCATATTTATGTATAAAGGGTGTTGTGCTTTTGAAAGTATATTTAAAAAAAGATGTATATAGATTTGTATTCGAATACAAAATGGATCCTGCCAAAAAAATGGATTCGAATTGAGTTGGCACGGTAAACGTGCACTATTTTTCTGCAAAAATTTGAACGAAGCAGGGAAACTCGCAGTAACCGACCGAAACCAAAATCTGCGAGATGGAAATTACTGCCTATCCTTGACACGCAGAGCCTATCGGCTCAATTTCTATAGGTTTCGATAGGGGTAGGCTTGTAATTTCACTCAAACGTGACATAACCGCCTCCGCCTCTCACCTCCATGGATTCATACACGATGGGCGCCAAAACATAGTTTCTCCTTGGCCGAAATCGCCTCACACCTCCCCGATTCATACACGGTGGGTGCCAAAACAAACTCTCCTCAGCTGAAATATCCGTCGGCAAATATTCGGTGTATGCGAGATTACCGTCCTATCCCCAACCGACTAATATTGTTGTGATGTAGGAAATTTTAAATGGGGGCCAAGTTTGTAACTTTCTTCGCATTTGAGACAAGCGCGACCTGAAGACATGGTTCCTCTACCTCTCTCCCTCCATTTCCCCATTCGTACTCCGTGGGTGCCAAAACACCCTCTCCACCCCAGTCTCCTCTGTCCGCCACCCCATCCACCGCCATCCTCCTCCACCATGCCGAAGTTGGTACCCCGATGCCGTCGTCCATTACAAGAGATCGACCTCTCTCATCCATGGCTTCGGACCAGGATCCTTGCATCGCGTCCTCTCGCTTCATCCGCGCTGTCGTCCACCTTACTGAGGCCGCTCGTTTGACCGTCTCGTCCATCGCGCCAGGATATTTCCCTCGCCGCCACTGTTTCCCTCCTAGATCTGCTTCCACGCTGCCGACAGCCATCGCTACCGCAGCACCCTCAACGCCTCAGCAGATGCTTACACGGCGCCACACCAGAGGTGGTACTCTTTCGTATCTGCTCAAGTTATTTATCTTAGAAAGAAAATAGGTCATCACTGCTTTACTGTGATTTCTTGTTCATCACTTAGAATCTTACTTGTTAGTTGAGACCAAACATTGGTTGCGAAGTTGCCTTTGTCCAGTTTCCACCTTCAGATCCACCATGGCATGCTCACCACTATACTCGCAATGCTTATGGTTTTCCCCTTTTATATTCCAACATTAGCTTAAATGACAGTCGACTGGATTTCAATTTGGGGTCAGTCCATTTTTGGGAGTTCGTCGGAGGGTAGGAAGGGGCTCGTCGGAGGGCTGCCCCATTATCTATCTTACGGTTTCGGGTGGGGACAGTGGTTGTGGGGGCTGTCGTCGAGCTATGGTGGGGCATCGCCGGAGGCAAAACTCGACATGGGTGGGGGGAGGGGTTAGCTAGAGGGATGGCCGGGGCGGCGAAAGACCGGAGGTGGTGGGTGGTTCAGGGGAGGGCGGGGGCATGTGGTTCTACCGGCAGCCCATGCGGTGGTCTGTAGGGGAAGAATAAGAGGCGAGGAAGAAGAAGGGTTAGCAGACGTAGGATGTTCATCCAACCGCCTAAAATGGTCGACTGGCCCAAATGACGAAATTCAGGGACTTGCATGTAGACATTCCCATATATTCAGTACCATCATCGTAGGTGCTTCGAGACGTACGTGCAAGCAATGCTCCTCAACCCATCAAGCTAAACAACATGCCACTCATAATTCCAAACTTAGTTGCTCAAATATGAATCTGATATGATACTGACATGTTCTAAAACAGATAATTTTTAATTGGTCAGCTAATGTTCCTACTTTACTTTCGAAAAGCACATGCGCCACATATCGAGGGATAGTAGGGAGTTGCATTCTTTATGCGCTCTCGTTCGTCATGTGTGGGCAATGAACATTTTATTATCCAAAATCTGCTTGCTCTTCTTAAGCATGCCCCTATTCTGTTCTTCTTTTGTAAGTACTCTCTCCGTTCCTAAATACAAGTCTTTGTAGAGATTACTCCATGGACTACATACGGAGCAAAATGAGTAGAGGGAGTATAATAGTAGTAAAGTATGTTCCTATACATCCGTATGTGACTCCATGGACTATACTCTAAAATGTATCTATATACATCCGTATGTGATCCATAGTGGAATCTCTACAAAGACTTGTATTTAGGAATAGAGGGAGTATAATAGTAGTACAGTATGTTCCTTGTAGTGAAGAGGAGCAGTGACATTTGCAGTGTACAGGTCTATTCGATCCCTTCTCATGGACGCTTTCAACTCTTCGTGTTGGTCTTCATGTCGCTTGTCATGGACACTTTCAACTCTTCGTATTCGGTCATATGTGTTGCCTTTGAGAGTTAGACTGATAGTAACAGTACTGCGCCTTCAGTTGTAGAGATCTGGTATCCGAAGCCTTTCTAGCCATACCAGCAATACTAGCACATATTTTTCAGCAAGTTCCACTTTCCTGATTTTACTCTTGATGCTTAGGGTTTTCCCATTATATCTACACTATGATCTGCGTAGGTGCTATGTGTCCTACTAGCAGCAGTCCACCCTTTAAAGCTAAATAACACACCAATCATATGTCCTAAGCTTCTTCAAATACGAATGTAATATGATACTGACATTAGCTAACAGACACACATTTAATTGGTTAGCTAATGCTCCCACTTGAGTTTCCAAATGCATGTGGCCACATATAGAGAGACATAATGGAATGGCATTTCTTTGGGCGCTCTGATTCATCATGGGTGGGCAACCAACATTGTATAGAAAGAAGGGGGATCTCAATAATATGCTTCCCCTTCTATTCTTTAACATGTTCCTCTTCTGTTCTTATTTAGTAAGTACAGTATGTTCCTTGTCAGGAAGGGGAGCAGGGACATCTGCAGTCGACAGCTCTATTGGGCCGCTTTTGCTACATGATTTTAGCACTTCGAGTTGGTCTTCCATAATATCCTGGAAATGGTGGGAGCCGCTGGTCTTTGATAGACTAGACTGATAGTAACAGCAGTGCACCTTCAGATGAATAGAGCTGGCCTGTAGGTGATCGATAGGCTGCATATCAGTAGCGGCAATACAACCCTGTATTTTCCAGCCAGTTCTGTTTTCTCGATTTATTTATGGTGGTTATGGTGTACCCCTTTTATCTACACTATGATCTTCCTAGTGGTTGTGCGCTCTTGTTATCATGGTTTGGCAATAAACTTTCTATACGGTATATTATGAACCTATCATCTGCCAACTATCCTTACATCTGGAGCTCCCAACAAGGAGCCTATTTTGTTGTGTAGTTGTGCCAAATTATATTAATCTACTCACCATATTACAACACGCATGGGCTCGCTCATCAGAATCTAGTGATAGCACACAAGGGTTTACAGGGAGCCCCTATTATATTAGAATATCCTCTGCATTACAAAGATAATCTCACTACTATTTATGTTTTCATGCTTCTCAGATATTGTACGTAATCACAATGAATACAAGAATGCGCACATCAGAAGAATATTGCGGAATAGTTCAATGGGTAACAAACTTGGCATCAAGGGATTGAGGTCCATTATGGATGCAATGAAACCCACATGCTCCCAACCTATAGATTCCTATTCAGAATATGAATGTAATGACTATTCTGAGCTCAGGGAGTCAAAGGCAGAAGGCTTATCCTGTTCACCCAATAAGGTATTTGTTCTAATTTGGCACGGTTTAATTGGTTGCACATATCTTGCATAAGGTATCTTGCATTTGTTTTGCTTCGTTGCACCGCCATCTGCTTAGTTTACTCATGATATATGAAGATGCCATGCCCATCCATTATCAATACCTATTCCATTTGTCGGCATACCATGTTTTTCCATTCAAATGTTGTTCTTGTGTTTCAGACATCCAAAGGGAAGAGGGTAGTTGCAGAACCTGAAGGAGTACAAGCAAAGTCCTTGAAAAAGGTGGTGGTACCGGAGAAATCAGATACCACCCCACTTATATTGGCAATAGAACCAGCGCCGCAAAACCTAGGATATCGCAACTATGTTGGTCGCTGCTTTGCTCTTGTTAGTACCTATTGTCCTATCGTTGACTTACATTCATACCTGGTGGATTATGTGACATCATTGTGCATTATAGCTTGCTTATCCACTGTTCGCTCCAAATTATCATATTTGTATTAATGCTTACATTAATGTAGAATAAAGGGATAATTAGATTTATGCCCCTAGTTGTGTCCCCTCGGCTGTTTTACCGCTAATTTCCAAAAGTCACCGGTTCTGTCCAAGTCACTTCGCTCCTCTTATGCTTTTGCCCTTTGACCGTCAGTTTGAAAACTTCATAACTATACTTGTTCTAGGTAAAGCGAACGTTAAGCGTACGTAGAGTTGTATCGGTGGTCAATAGAACTTGAGGGAATATTTGTTCTACCTTTAGCTCCTCGTTGGGTTTGATACTCTTACTTATCGAAAGAGGCTACAACTGATCCCCTATACTTGTGGGTTATCAAGATCTTTTTCTAGCGCCGTTGTCGGGGAGCAATAGCATGGGGTGAATATTCTCGTGTGTGCTTGTTTGGTTTATCACTATGTAGATTTTATTTGCTTTTATAAGTTGTTCTCTATCGTTAGTTATGGATATGGAACACGAAATACCAGAAAAATTAGGTGTACTTGCTACTCATGGAGATGGAGAACCTCCTAAAACCCTCGATGCTCGCTATGTGGAAAATATTATGCACTACTTTGTTAATCCTAAGAAAACCCCATTCAACTTGATAACGGGAGACACCACTACTGCAGGATGCTGCTAACGCGGCACTACGATCAGAGACCCTTCGAGAAACTATGTGCGATGACATAATCGCAAACGGTGCTATATGAAAATCGTCAGAAATGTGTAAAACTTTTGCGATGACGGATGCATCAAACGCAGTTGAGGTTTTAGTTGCGTGTGCGATGAAGGGCATACGGTTCAGTTCAATGAACTGTTTGCGATGAGGAGGAACAAAAGAAACGGGCAGCCAGATGGAGCCGTGTGCGATACACAGCATACGGTTCACTCAGATGAATTGTTTGTATTAGGCAACACAAAAGAAACGGTCAGCCAGATCAAAGGTGTGTGCGATATACGGCATGCGGTTCACTCGGATGAACTGTTTGCATTGAGACATGAGAACATAAACGGTTCAACTTAACAAGATGTGTGTGATACACGGCAAACAGGTCTGTAATCAGAAATGTGTCTGAAGACCGATAAGAACACAGACGGTTGCTGCTAATAAGACGTGTGTGTTGTGCGATGGGATTGCATACAGAACAACAACATATATATATACACACACTTATAAGGACATGCTTGCATAACCAAATTAAACATCCACTTACATATGTGGCTACTACAACCATGGCATTTGCACACACCAAAGTAAACTATTACATGCATAATTACATAGGTGGCTACTACACACATGACATTTCCACACACACCAATAAAGTAAACTATATATTACATGCATGATTAACTAGCATAAACGATCATCTGATCATCATCTACTTCTTGTGACGCTTGCTCTTCTTGTGGCTCGATCAGGGCTCGTCGATTTGGGTAACGAGGCACTTCCTCATGTCAATGATCCGCATGTACATCCCGTAGCATGTGTACACGCTCTTGGCCGCGAACCTGAGGTGAGGTTCATCCAGCTGCCGCATCCAGGCCTTGTGCCAGGATACGGGACTTGTTCTCTGGGCATCCTGCTTCATCTTTTCGTAGTAGGGGTCGATGGTGGCCGAGGCGAGTTCGACCAGGGAGTCCAGCTTCGTGCTGCCCCAGACCCTGTAGTGGTCACGGATTTCGACAAGGTTCTTGCAGGCCAAGCCCGTAACACTGAGCGCTTTTACATCGTCTTTGGTATCCACCATGGCGAACTTGTAGTCGGTGCTGTTGACAAACCTGTTGAAACGGTCGCAAGGCTCTGTGGCAATGCAGTAGTGGTAGATGAGGACATGATGGTGCATGCACAACTGGGCGACGGCAACCTTCTGATCTATGCCGGGACGACCTGCGGTGTACTGGAGGTCGATGCCGACCACCTTGTACTTGTCTCCAGCAAGCAACTGCTCAACGCTGTTGATGTAGTCGTCCACCACGGCCGGGTCAATGGTGTACACCACCGAGAGATCCGTCTCCCTCGCGTGGGTCTTCACTCTATGCTCGCCGAACCCCATTGGAGCGCCGCCGGACATCCCCTCTCTATGTGTTGTCATGGGTGTGCTTGTTGTGTTGTGGGGCGCGATCGAAAGGTTGAAGAGACAAAGGTTATAATGGCCGCGGGAATTAAAGGGGAAGTCGGACGGCCAGGAATATTGGCAGACCCTGATGGCAGTTCTAATTTGCAGTGTGTAACTCCATCGTGCCGCACGTAACTGCATCGCGTGGCAACGCGCGCGGCGCAACCGCATGCATATGGGGCCCCCGACGTGATCGTGCGCACGCCCAACCGCTGGCAGAGCGCGCGCGAAGGGACGCGAGCAGAGCGCTGCACGGTCGCCTCAAGGAAAAGTTGTCCGCAAGTCGAGCGCGCCGACGGACGCGAGCAGAGCGCGCCAATGGACGCGACAGAGCACGTCACGGCGCCTAACGTGAGCACAGCGCGCTGCGGCGCTAACGGCGAGCAAGCTCGCCGAGGGACGCGAGCAGAGGACGTCACAGTGATACGTGGCAAATAAGACGAACTATGCGAGAGATGTCGGAGACATCGAGCACGAATCATATTAGAGTTGCGTGTGCGATACGTGGCAGACAGTTGATCCATCAGAGCTGTTTGTGATGGAATAAGCCGTGTGTGTTGCGGGTAAACGCCTGCTGGTGTATAACCTTAATTTAACCGAAAAAGTGTTAATGCATGTTACAAAAATTGTATAGCTGGAAACTATGTTCAAATACGACTCCAACGATATAATCTATGGCGACATGCATTCGTATTTTATTAGTTAAATCCTACTTATAAACCAGGATGGGTATAGTAGGTAATTAAATCGCAAACTTTTTTTATTAACTCTATGTGTATGTGTCCTCTCGTCCTCCTCTCGCACGTCTTGTCACCCCGCTGCCGCAGACGGCTTACAGCACAAACTTGTGCAGCGCGCGGGGGCGTTCTTTTGGCCAAATGGTGGCGCCAATGAATCATCGGTGAGCCCATTCCCGCGCAAGCTTCCCACCTGACTCGGTGAAATCCCCCAAAATCCCAATGCTTACCGGCCTGCTATAAAAACCCTCACGGCCGGCGAGTCCTGCATCGCATTTTCCCCTCCCTCCATGTAGCTTATCTCGTCTGCTTCTCCCACAATCACCAATGGCACCGGTCCGTCGTCGCTCAGCCACTCCACCGTCATCAGAGGACAGCTCCAGCTGGGAGGCTACATCGCAGCGGCGGCGCAGTCCCCGGCGTAGTGTAGTGCGCGTGGCGTCCCTATTGGGTGTGCACGGAACACCCACCACACGCTCCGCCGCCGCTGCCCGTCGGCAGCTGTTGCCGGCCGCCGTTGCCGCCACACCACCATCGAAAGCCAGGGCCATCTCCCGCTCCGCCGCCGCGGCCCGCAGGCGGGAGGTGGCCATCATGGCCGCCACCCCACTGCCGGCCACCATGGCCATCACCCGCTCCGCCACCGCGGCCCGAAGGCGGGAGCTACTGGTCGTGGCCGCCAGCCCACCGTCGACCGCCGGGATCATCACCAGCTCCGCCACCGCCGCCCGAAGGAGGGAGGCGGAGGTGGAGGACCGCACGTGCGTCAGCGACCTTGCGCGCTACATCGAGTTCCTGCGGGAGGAGGAGGAGCGCCTCGTCGAGCATGCAAAGAGCCTTGCCGCAGCCGTGGCCGCAGCACACGCCGACGCAGAGGCGAGGAATCAGGAGATCTATGAGTAGTCTGGCTGCTTAGAGAGGGATCGTCTGGAGCGGAAGTGGGCATTCGAGCTGGCGAGCTTCGCTGAACATGCAAAAGCGACAGGCACCGTATTGCATTTCTCCGGCTCGTCGGTAGGCTCCTCCTCCTCCTCTACCTCTCATTGAGCGCGCTCGACAAAGGAGAGGCTGCCGGAAGTAGCACAAAGCCCCTCCGTGGTAGTAGTAGTATTTAGGGGCTATTTTGTTCAGTTCATCTGACTATAGATGTGTGGTCGAACTGTACAACGTACTTAAAATTAGCTAGTATATATAGTTGAACTAGCTATTTCAGTATGTGGTTGGCAACAATTGGGGAGAAGTTTGGTCGGTTCAGCTGTCGAGTTGAACTGTTTGTATAAATTAAGAACGACTGCTTAATCTATGAATGAAATCTATGCTTAATTACTGAATTTTAGTTGCAAAAATTACATAGTGCTAATGATTTCTAGCTGCATATTTTGACAAATCGCAGTGTTACAAGGATTGACAAATGGCAACGTTACTAGATCAACAAATGTAAACCTTTCCAGTTTGACAAGTGGCAACATACCCAATATGACAGATGCAAATCTTACCAAATTGTTTGTACGTGGTTGTACACTAGTCATCCAGAACAACCGTTTGCGTTAAAGGGATGCACAAATCCTGCGCTGCTCTCACTTTGCATACGAGTGTTCTATCTAAATCGTTTGCGATCAAGAGCTGCAGAAATCCCATTCAGTCAAGATCAAGCAGCTATCTGCACAGCACCTGCTACAGCCATTGAAACCAAGACACGTGGCGTCACGTGAATGGTTAGTAGAATTTTGGATTTACTAGAATTTAAAAACCAGGCATCTCAATGTTTTGCCAGCAATCAACGGTGCCTTGGTGTTTGAAATTCATGCCCATTTCTTGCATGGGACCTAAGCATGCACCCAAGGACACAGATTTGATTTTTCAACCAATTTATATCAACTGGAGCATGTGCATGTAGTTCAAATTTGAATTATGCACATAAATGCATTGAAAACTCAGTTAATGCACAAAACTGTCCAAACGAAGCCCAAAAAATCACAAAATTTCACACAACACTCCTGTTGTTCTATGTTGACACGAGAAAAAAAATTGAAAGCAATAAGAGGCAATGGATATCGTTTCGTCCCCAAAGGTGGGACGTTCCCTATCGAAAACCATCATGCTTGTTGTGAGAAGCTCCGGTTTGTGAGAAGCATATACCCAAACCTGCCCCAAATGGGACAAAATTTGTACCACGGCATGTTGATGCCGCTCCATGATAGCATGCCAAGTTTCATGAATTTCAGACGAGTTTCGGATTTACTAGAATTTAAAAACCAGGCATCTCAATGTTTTGCCGGCAATCAACGGTGCTCTGGTGTTCGAAATTCATGCCCATTTCTTGCATGGGACCTAAGCATGCACCCTAGGACAAAGATTTGATTTTTCAACCAATTTATATGCACTGGAGCATGTGCATGTAGTTCAAATTTGAATTATGCACATAAATGCATTGAAAACTCAGTTAATGCATAAAAATGTCCAAACGAACCCCGAAAAATCACAAAAATTAACACAACACTCCTGTTGTTCTATGTTGACCCGAGAAAAAAATGAAAGCAATAAGAGGCAATGGATATCGTTTCGTCCCCAAAGGTGGGACGTTCCCTACCAAAAACCATCATGCTTGTTGTGAGAAGCTCCGGTTTGTGAGAAGCATATACCCAAACCTGCCCCAAATGGGACAAAATTTGTACCACCGCATGTTGATGCCCCTCCATGATAGCATGCCAAGTTTCATGAATTTCAGACAAGTTTTGGATTTACTAGAATTTAAAAACCAGGCATCTCAATGTTTTGCCGGCAATCAACGGTGCTCTGGTGTTCGAAATTCATTCCCATTTCTTGCATGGGACCTAAGCATGCACCCAAGGACACAGATTTGATTTTTTAACCAATTTATATGCACTGGAGCATGTGCATGTAGTTTAAATTTGAATTATGCACCTAAATGCATTGAAAACTCAGTTAATGCATAAAAATGTCCAAACGAACCCTGAAAAATCAAAAAAATTCACACAACACTCCTGTTGTTCTATGTTGACACAAGAAAAAAATTGGAAGCAATAAGAGGCAATGTGTTGGGGATATTACCACTGGGCGTAAACCAGCCAGGAGAGGCCGGGTTAACTTCATAAGTAGTTCATCTGTATATGAAGCCCATGAAGACAGACAGTGACGCTTCATGAAGTTCCAGGGCCCAAAGTCGGTTTAAGGCATGTAGAGACAAACCGGCATTGAGATGTAAACTTGTATTGTAAGATATGCGTAGCAGAGACCGAGCCGGACACGATTATGAGCCAGCCTCAGAGTCTGTAAACCGACGAGCGTCAACCCATGTATATAAGGGGACGGTCCGGCGGCGGTTCAGGACGACAAACAACAACTCGAGACTCAGGCAAAAGCGTATTCGCTCCCTGATCATCGAAACCCCATCAATTCCATCACAACTAGACGTAGGCTTTTACCTTCATCGTAAGGGGCTGAACTAGTATAAAACTCTCTTGCGTCCCTTGTCCGCTTTAACCCCTTTAAGCTAATCTGTAGCGATGGCTCCACGACTAAGTCCTTTCTCTAGGACATCTGCCGTGACAAAACCACGACAGTTGGCGCCCACCGTGGGGCTATCGAACAATGGTTTCAAGTTCTTGGAGGGCAGCTTCGAAGGACTCAAGGGTTACGCTGTGGGCCGGATGACCAAGAGTCGTCGCGGCAAGCTCTACATCGACGATGCAGGCTGGGGCCCCAAGGCCGGCTCAATCGAGTACGGGTGCCGGGTCCCCTTTGGTGGCATACACGTTTTCATTGGCAAGATCAGTGAACCGGACCCTGAGCCGGACATCTGCGCCGACCTCGTCGAAACGGCTCAGCGTGCGAGATCTGCCCGGGTCAAGCCTGTCATGAAGCGTGCCTTCGTGGGAGTTATCCATGGAGGTGAATCTAAGGATAGATCGGAATCTGGTGGTGAGACCGTCGTTTATTCCGGCGACGAGTCATCTACTGGAGAGACCGAGTCGTTATATCAGTTACAAGATGGCCGGATTGGGGGCTGTTCCGAGAGCGACAGTATTTCGGACCCATTCGAACTGCCAAACCGGGTGGCGATCTTCATGGCCGGCACGCAACCGGCGCTCCATTCTTCAACCGCAGCGGCGATGATTTCCGGGTCAGCAACGGCGGCACCGGCTGGGGCAGGAGGCCCTGTGCGGCCGCCAGCTCAAGTTCTATCTGATTTGTTTGATGTGTTGGCAACGCTGATGGCGGAGGTTAACCCGGCGGATCAGGATGCACACAATGCGGAAGTTGCAAAAGTGAAAGATCAGATCACCCAGGCAAAAGCCGACTTAGCAGCTGAGGATACCAGGATAGCCGCGGAGCGGGCCGCTTTGGATGCACAAGCTTACTGGATTATGCTGGATCAGAGTGCGTCGAACGAAGTCCTGAAGAGGAGGCACCGATCTCGCCTGCCCCCGGTTTACGATGCTAGAAATCTCTTTAACACCCTAGGGGCAGGAACCAGTAATCCGCCGGTGGTAAACCGGGCAGAGGCACCCGGAGCAGGGGCGGCAGTTCAGCCACGTTTGGTGGATCCGCCTCGTCAGAACAACGTTGTGGTACCTCATGTCCCCACACCACCGGGTCATTATTCTAACCCAATGGAAAACATTGTCGCTGCCGCTTCACGGCTGGCGGCCATCCCGATCGAAGGCGATTCTCCAGCAGCGGTCGAGACGCGTCGGGTTAAGGAGCTTCTTCAGACAGCCCTGATTCAACAGGAGGCGTATTCATATATTCGCGATCGGATTCATTCCACTCCCCGTCCAAGCCGGAGTTACAGCAGGCGGATGGATGAACCGGCGGTGTCAAATAATGCGCGGAACCGTGATCCGTCCCATGGCCATAACCCGGCGGGTGGTGCCGGTGATGCTCAGGATGTGGTGAACCGGGCTCGAGCACGCAGAGAGGCCGAGTTAGCAGTGCAGCACGAGGCTCATCAGCTCACTCCGGTTCGTCCAACCACATCGGTGGAACCAGGAGTTACCTCTAGTTCCTTGGGAGTGCCATGTCTTGTCCCGGCGTTGCGCAATGTGCGCCTGCCCAAAGATTTCAAGGGCCCGCGCATAGTGCCGAATTACACCACTGATTTATCCCCTGAAACATGGGTTGAAATCTATGAGATGACCATGGAGATGCTGGACGTGGATGATGCGGCATGTGCGAAGTACTTCACCATGATGTTAGAAGGAACGGACCGCACTTGGCTAAAGAGTTTACCGGCTAATTCAATCAGGTCATGGGCCGAGTTGAGAGCCCGGTTTGTTCAGAATTTCAAGGATATGTGCAAGCAGCCCATGTCAATTGTGGACTTAGCTGCTTGTGTCCAGGAGAAAGGAGAGTCAACAACCCATTGGGTGCGCCGGGTTTCGGAGATTTTGCATTCATCAGACCGCATCAACGCTCACACCGCAGTTTTAACATTGGAAGGCAATTGCCGATTTCAGCCCTTGAAGTTGAAGTTGGGACGGCTCAAACGTCATTGTAATGACATGGGAACCCTTATGGCTGCACTGGTGAAGTATGCCGACTCTGATAGTACCAAGGATCCTGAGTCTGACGATGACAAGACAGGGAAGGGAAAGGAGAGCAGCAACACCAAGGGGCAGCACCACAACCCGGCGAGTCATGGAAACGACGGCAAGCGTAAAGCGGACCACGATTTAGATTTTGTGGCTAACACTAATACACACGATAAGGGCCAGCGGCGTAAGGGTAAACTGCCCCGGCGGAATGGAATGCCGAATCCTAATCCGGACCGATTGTCGTATCTGTTGAACCAGCCCTGTCCAAAGCATGGGACGAAGGAGGAACCATCTAAACACCTTTGGAAAGATTGTTATATCATGCAAGAGTTCAAAAATTCTGACTCTTTCCGGTATGATCATGGATCAGGAGGCAGTTCGGGCTCTGGCTCTCATGGGCCGGGTTATGGCGGAGGAAATTCCGGTTCGGGATTCCATGGCAATCAGGGCGGACATAACAATCAAAATAATCAAGGTAACCAAGGTGGCTATAATCATCAGGGCAATCAGCAGCAGCAGCAGCAGTCGGGTTACCAGAGCAACCCGAAGCAGTTGAACAGCGGACAGTATCATGTCTTCACCACTAGCTTGGACAAGCGCGATCAGAAGCTTCATAAAAGGATGGTGAATGCCATTGAACCGGCGGTGCCCCATTTTTTGCACTGGACCGAGCAGCCCATTGTGTGGAGTAGAGACGATCATCCACCTGGGTTGACAATCCGGGTCATCTGGCTCTGGTGGTGGCACCTCAGGTGGGAGGTTATAAGTTCACTAAGGTACTCATGGATGGAGGGAGTAGTATCAATATCCTTTATTATGAAACTTTCTGTCGCATGGGGCTAACAGATAAAAATCTTAAACCATCCAATACGGTGTTCCATGGTGTGGTGCCTGGTAAGTCGGCATATCCTGTTGGTAAGATAGCCCTGGAGGTGGCTTTTGGAGATGAGCATGACTCGAGATCAGAAACCTTGACCTTTGAAGTGGTGAAAATCAGAAGCCCGTATCATGCCCTATTTGGACGGCCAGCTTATGCCAAGTTTATGGCACGGCCTTGTTATGTCTATCTACAGCTCAAGATGCCGGGTCACAAGGGAACTATAACCGTGCATGGAAGCCGCAAGATTGCTCTGGAGTGTGAGGAAGGTGATGCGGCTTATGCTGAGTTGGTTTGTGCAACAGAGGAGTTGAAGTTTTACAAAGACAATGTTCATCCAGCAGATATGACTTCGTTGAAGAAACCAACTACGGAGCATGATCCGGCCCTAAAGTTTAAATCGGCTGATGAGACTAAACTTGTTGACTTCGTGCCGGGCGATTCGTCCAAGCAGTTTAGCATCAGCGCTAACTTGGATCCGAAATAGGAAAGCGCGCTCATCGAGTTCATCCGTGAGAATCGGGACATCTTTGCATGGAAGCCTTCTGACATGCCTGGTGTACCGAGAGAACTCGTTGAGCACACCCTCAATGTTGATCCTAAGTTTAAACCGGTCAAGCAGTTTCTCCGTCGGTTCAATGAAGAAAGATGCAAAGCTATTGGAGAAGAAGTATCCAGGCTCTTGGCGGATCATTGAAGTATTCCATCCTGAGTGGTTGGCTAATCCGGTGCTGGTCCTCAAGAAGAATGGCACTTGGCGTATGTGTGTGGATTACACAGATCTCAACAAAGCTTGTCCGGCAGATCCTTTTGCCATCCCCTGTATTGATCAGATTATTGATGCTACGGCGGGTTGTGTTAAGTTTTTTGGATGCATATTCTGGTTATCATCAGATCAAGATGGCAGTTAAGGACCAGGAGAAGACGGCCTTCATAACTCCCTTTGGAGCCTTCTGCTATGTGTCCATGCCCTTTGGGCTCAAGAGCGCACAGGCAACTTATCAACGATGTGTGCAGAATTGTCTTCATAGACAGATCGGCCGCAATGTTCACGCCTATGTGGATGATATTGTGGTGAAATCAAGGAAAAAGGAGACATTGATTGATGACTTGAAGGAAACCTTCGATAACCTACGGGTTTATAAAATGATGATTAATCCAGCCAAGTGCGTCTTTGGTGTACCTGCAGGCAAGCTCTTGGGTTTTCTGGTGTCTAACAGGGGCATTGAAGCTAATCCGGAAAAGATCAAGGCCATCACCTCCCTGGCTAAACCAAAGTGTATCAATGGTGTTCAATGCCTGGCAGGCCGGATTGCCGCGTTGGGCCGGTTTGTCAGTCATCTTGGTGAGAAGGCCATTCCTTTGTATCAGATGCTGAAGAAAACGGATAACTTCGTCTGGAGTGACGCAGCTAATGAAGCATTTCAGGACTTAAAGCGGCAGCTAGCTAATCCGCCGATTCTCGTTGCTCCGGTTGATCAAGAACCGTTGCTGCTATATGTGGCAGCTAACACTCGGGCTGTTAGTGTGGCTATTGTGGTGGAGCGCAAGGAGGCAGGCAAGGAATATCCGGTTCAGCGGTCGGTTTACTATATTAGTGGGGTACTCATTGAATCCAAGCAGAGGTACCCGCATTGGCAAAAATTGGTGTATGGGGTTTTCATGGCAAGCCGGAAGCTTAAGCAGTATTTCCAAGGTCATCCCATCACGGTGGTCAGCTCTGCTCCTTTGGGGGATATAATCCAGAATAAGGAGGCAACTGGTCGAATTGCTAAATGGGCTATCGAGCTCGGGCCTCATGGGTTGAAATACATACCCCGAACGGTGATCAAATCTCAGGCACTTGTGGATTTCATAAATGATTGGACAGAATTACCCCACGAGGTGATAAGTTTTGTTATGTTCTCCGTTTGATGTTCCCTTGCACTAATAATGCAGCTGAATATGAGGCCTTACTCCATGGTCTACGGATGGCTAAGGAGATGAATCTCAGCCAAGTTAAATGCTTCGGTGACTCAGATCTGGTGGCTCAACAAGTGTCTGGCACTTGGGATTCCAAGGACCCACTGATGGCAGCATATCGTCGTGAGGTGGATATTGTTGCAGGTCACTTCAAAGGTTATCAGGTGGATCATGTGGACCGACGGAAGAATGAAGCGGCAGACGCTTTAAGCCGCCTGGGTTCCCAACGTAAACCAGTTCCACCTAATGTTTTCCTGGACGTTTTGCATAATCCGTCCGTCAAGCTCCATGGTGAAGAGGATTTGGCTATTCCTGATCCGGAGGCTTAGTTGGTGGCAGCTCTACGTATTATCCCGGATTGGACGGTTCCGTATCTGGCGTATATAAACTGGGGCGAGTTACCAAAGGATGAAACTTTGGCCAGACAGATAACCCGGTGGTCCAAGCCCATGACTATTATCAATGGAGAGTTACATCATTGTAGTGTGACAGGGGTGTTTCAACGCTGTGTATCTCCTGAGGAAGGCCGTGAAATTTTGCGTGAGATCCATGAAGGAGATTGTGGGCACCACGCCGGTTCAAAACCTTTGGTGGCCAAGGCGTTTCGTCACGGTTTTTATTGGTTGACAGCTCATGCTGATGCTGAGGACTTGGTTAAAAGATGTGATGGCTGTCAAAAGTTCTCACGGCGTGTTCATGTACCAGCTCAAGAATTGAGGATGATTCCAATCACCTGGTCGTTTGCAACTTGGGGGCTGGATATGGTTGGGCCTCTCAAGAGGTCCAAGGACAAGAAGACCCACCTTTTGGTGGCAGTTGATAAGTTCACAAAATGGGTGGAGGCAGAGCCAGTTAGTAAGTGTGATGCAGCCACGGCAGTTCAATTCATCAAAAAGGTGATCTTCCGGTTTGGTTTTCCACACAGCATTATAACAGACAATGGTACCAATCTGTCAAAAGGTGCTATGAAGGAGTTCTGTCAACGTGAGCATATCCGGCTTGACGTGTCATCAGTGGCTCACCCCCAGTCCAATGGTCAAGCGGAGAGGGCCAATCAAGAGATCTTGAGAGGCATCAAACCCCGACTTATGGTTCCTTTGCAACAGACGCCGGGTTGTTGGGTGGAGGAGTTACCTTCAGTATTATGGAGCATCAATACCACACCCAACAGATCAACAGGCTACACACCATTCTTCATGGTTTATGGAGCGGAAGCGGTTCTTCCTAGTGACATCCATCATGACTCGCCTCGTGTAGCGGCATATGTTGAAGCGGATAACGAGAAGGCACGGCAGGAAGCTCTTGACCTGTTAGATGAGGAGCGTGACATGGCGGCAGCCCGTTCGGCGATTTATCAGCAAGATCTGCGTCATTATCATAGCCGCCGGGTTAGAACCAGAACCTTTCAAGAAGGAGATTTGGTGCTTCGACTCATCCAGGATCAGACGGATATGCACAAGCTATCCCCCCCTTGGGAAGGGCCTTTTGTGGTCAGCAAGGATTTGCACAATGGGTCGTACTACCTAATCGATGTTTGAGAGCGCAAAGACTCATGTAAATCGGAGGAGGAGACCAACCGGCCGTGGAATATTGCTCATCTTCGGCCCTACTATACTTGAGCTACAGGCTCTGCTTATGTACATATTATGACATTGTATATATTATGATCAATATAATAAACCGGAACCTCGGCTAAAGCGGGGTATCTGTTGTTTTCTTACATCACGTGTGGTTACATGGAGCTTACAAAGCGGCGTCCGGTTTACCCCTTGATTTAGCTTCTTAAAGCTTGATATCAGATCATTTGGGGGCTTGGTCGTATCCGAACCATAGCTACACCTTTTGATCAACGTAATGCCACGGCATCACTTGGGAGCATGGTCGAACCCGAACCATGACTATGCCTCTTGATCGGTGTAGAGCCATAGAATAACTTGGGGGCTTGGTCGTATCCGAACCATAGCCACGCCTCTTGATCAGCGTAATGCCACAACATCATTTGGGAGCATGGTCGAACCCGAACCATGACTACGCCTCTTGATCGGCGTAAAGCCACAGAATCACTTGGGGGCTTGGTCGAACCTGAACCATAGCAATGCCTTTTGATCGGCGTAATGCCACAACACAATTTGAGGGCTTGGTCGAACCCAAACCATTGCAACACCTCTTGATCAAATTTGGGGCCTGGCAGCCTGTGAAAAGCCTCGACTACAATGGTTTTATTTGCCTTTTGCTAAGTTTCTTTTTCTTATGCTAAGATTTGTGATGTTTTCAAACCAGTGTTTATCAACCCGGTTGGGCTGTCAACTACAAGTTGTCAGTACATGACCACGTTATAATCCGGAGACTATCAGCCCGGTCTGGTTTTGACTCATAGTCACCAGTATGGAATAAGCCGGTGTTTTTCACAACCCGGAACGGGTTTTTTTTTGTAAACCGGCATTATATAGCAGGAGATGTTTTTATTCCGGATTAAGGTTATTACCTTCATTACAAGGTTGGTCAACCAACACTATGCCTAAAGGTCGCAGGTATCATATATTTCCATACTTGGTTATCTTTTGCAACCATTGGTTATAAAACTTGGTCATTTATATAGTTGGGTATCATGACCCGCTCGGTGGTAAACCACCAGGGCATTTTAAGCTTTTTATCTACAGGAACAATTGGAATAAAAAGCTATGGATTATGAACATCAAAGCATGGCGGATTAACATGCATCAGTTGCAGATAAATATGCACGAAGGCATAACAGACCAACTATTTTAACTAGCCTATTACAAGGGAGACAATCATCCTACAGAACACAATGATCTTGCCCATTATCTTCACGAGCTCTTTCACCTCCTCATTGTTGTCAAGGTCGTTCAGCAGTTGTTGCTTGGCCATGATCAGATGAACTGCATCTTTAACCTTCTGCTCTGCATCTTCCTCTTCTGTCGTTTGATACGTCTCCAACGTATCTATAATTTTTTATTGTTCCATGTTGTTATATTATCATTCTTGGATGTTTTGCAATCATTTTATAGCAACTTTATATCATTTTTGGGACTAATCTATTGACATAGTGCCAATTGTTGTTTTTTACTTCGCAGAAAATCAATACAAAACGGAGTCCAAACGCAGTGAAACTTTTCGGAGATTTTTTTGGACCAGAAGACATCCACTGGGCCAAAGAAGTACCAGAGGGGTGCCCCGAGGGGGGCACAACCCACCTGGGCGCGCTTGGGCCCTGGTGGGTTATGCCCACCTTGGTGGCCTCCCGCACGGCCTCTTCGCCCTATGAATTCTCAAATATTCCAAAAACCCCAAAGATAACCCTAGATCGGAAGTTCCGCTGCCGCAAGCCTCTGTAGCCACGAAAAACCGGTCTAGACCCTGTTCTGGCACCCTGCCGGAGGGGGAGATCATCATTGGTGGCCATGTTCATCATCCCGGCGGCCACCATGATGAGGAGGGAGTAGTCCACCCTCGGGGCTGAGGGTTTGTACCAGTAGCTATGTGTTTAATCTCTCTCTCTCATGTTCTTGATGGCACGATCTTGATGTATCGGGGGCTTTGTTAATATAGTTGGATCATATGGTGTTTTCCCCTCTCTATCTTGTTGTGATGAATTGAGTTTTCCCTTTGAGATTTGTTTTATCGGATTGAATACTTATATGGATTTGAGAGCACTTGATATATGTCTTGCATATGAATACCCGTGGTGACAATGGGGTATTATTTTGATTCACTTGATATATGTTTTGGCACTCAACTCACGGATTCTCGAGGTGACATTGGGGTAATCACTGGTACGCGTCGGTCCTAAACAAATGGTTTTAACCCCTTTCCGCGACAGCATTTGGAACCGTCGCCAAGTGAGTCTGGGCGATAGGGGGGTCCTTCCCACACGACCCAGAAACCGTCGGGGATATGCCCTCCTGGCACACACGCTCCGCAAAATGAGGTCGTGTGCAACCGGCGAGCGCTCAAATACAGAAATACGTACAGTAGAGCTAAAATATACAATTATACAGGCGAAATTGTTTCCGGTGGCAAGTACATCCCACACAGTCAGTCCCCGCTAAACGTTTCCGTTCGTATGTACATCCCACACAGTCGCTCCAAGAAAAATGTATCTGTTCACACGTACATCACACACAATTTTTCTCGTTAAATCGTTTGCATTATTGAATGTATCACCCACGGTCTGTACAAGAAACCGTGTGGCAAAGGTTGTCCATCACACACAGTTTTTATGTGGTAAACATTTGCGCAACGTGGCCTAACGCAAATAGATTTCAAGAGAAAGTCATGTGTGATTGTTCATTTATCCAACACGGTTTATTCCTGGAAACTGTGTGCGTTGCCTGAGGTCATTGCCCACGGTATTTTTTCAATAACCGTTTGCAATATCAAAACCCAATTAGCAGGCTAATTCACCATTAGCAGGCTAATTGCCCTATTATTATTAATCCATTTATTAATCTAATTGACATTCCTATTAAGCACACAATATATTTCATTTCCATATTAAGGAAGCAGACTTTCATAATTGAAATACATCATAGTACAACATGATATAGCTTCAGCACTCAGCTACCCCATTACACAATTGCACCAGCACCAAGTTCCACATGCAACATGTAGAACCTTTCAAAATTAGCATCATAGACAGTATATAGACAAATGCATCTCATCTGGAGAACTGCTGAAGCAGAAGGCGAATATTGAGCCTTCATTCATGTTGAAGGTCTTTGCAACTTTAGGCCAGTGCATGTGGATGATTGATCGTTCGTCCTTTGTCCTCTTCAGGAACACTACAATATTGAACCATGGGTGTTGTATGAAAACCTTCCTCGCCTCCTGACCATAGAGGTGGTTTGAAAGGTAATCATCAGTGAACTGCTTTGGAAAGGCCTGAAAACAAGGATGTGCATAAATATCTTCTCTATATTGGAAATGGGGCAAAGGAATAAAAAAAGGCAAGGTATAATAGTTAGTACCATCTTGTAGTGAACGGATGTCTTCTTCATTGTGCAGACAAAGATCTTGTTGTCTTTTTGTCGCTAATTTCTTTATTCTAACAATCTTTCTGAGTTTCTTGATTTAATTGATATTCATCGACAACTCATTTCCCCATATGCAAAAAGGGTCGAACAGTGGGTCAAAACCTCTGACAACAGGACCTACATGTGCAAGACCAAATTGTTAAAAACTAAAATATTAGAATGGTTCCTGCAATTGCACAATAATCTGCTATTAGAGAATGGACCGTGCACGTGCTAACCTCGATTGTAAACCTCAGTGCTTCCCATTGTTTCCCTGCAACACATATAAGGTAGTTAGTCATCAGGTTAAGTAAGGGTTCACATGCTATCAGTAAAATATGTTGATGAAAAATAAGCACATTACAAATTCATCAGATTAACTCAAGTCACACGGAAAACCCATTTATCCAAACCAAGCATAATTAAGAACTAGGAAATATAGCACTTGTATATGTTTCTCGTGTATTAAGTGCAGGCAAATTCGATTTATTCCTCACATGCACAACAATACAAAATTCTACCCACGACAATTGGACATCGCATTGCAGAATTGAACCAAGCAGTTAACTAAACACCACAACAAATGAACCAAAAATTAACTGAGCACCACATTGCACAATATAACATACTCCTAATAGAAGATCAGACAGTTAACCAAACAGTTAACTACAGCCAATTGTAGCAATTGTATTTGTTTCTCATGTATTTACTACATCCAAATTCAATTTATTCCTCACATGGTATACAATAACAGAATGCACCCACAACTATTGAACATCGCATTGCAGAATTGAACCAAACAGTTAACTAAACACCACAACACAAATGAACCAAACGTTAACTGAGCACCACATTGCACAATGTATAACCAAACCAAGCATGCTTGACAACTTGGAAATATAGCAATTGAATTCATTTCTCATGTATTTTGTAAAGATAAATTCGATTTATTTCTCACATGGAAGACAATACAAAATCGCAGCCTGAAGAATTGAACATCACATTTGCAGAATTGAACCAAACAGTTAACTGAAGACGACAACTAATTAACAAAACAGTTAATAAGTGAGCACCACACTGCACGACATATAGAACATATACACTAGAGCAACAGATTGCAAGGTAAAATTAGATAGCACAATTCACTAGAATTTGTGAAGGAAAGGCAGGAGCAGCACATGCAACGGGTAAACCGAGCATGCTTAATCGGCATAGCTAGCAAATGGCAAGGTGCTCCTCCAAGATCTGGGGGTCGGCACGAATGGCAGCCATCGCGACCTCATTCGCGCGTGCGGCCGCGATTTGCTTCTCTGCTGCCAAATGCTCCTTGAGATCCTGGCTATACTGCATGCACCATGGCTTAGGGCAGCACTTATTTGGTGGAGGGGTCGGTGATTTTGGTGGAAGGTGTTGCTCTCGCGCCGGCGGTCGGGGCATGTGGGATGTGGAAGGAGGAGGAGGATGGTGGTCGGGTGTGGATTACCTGCCTGGATAGACGAGGCCGAGCAGCGTGAAGGAGGGTCGCCGACGAGGAGGCAGCGCTGCAAGCAAGGAGTGAAGGTTTCAACTTGGAAAGGAAGGCGGAAAGAGGGGAAATGTGGCTTTTGGTAAGGGGGAGGGGGCGGGGAGGTAGATATTTCCGCGGCAGCCGAAAATTTGGAATCACTTCAGCCAAAAAACTGGCGCGCAAAGTGTCATCAGACATGGTCCCTTATTCAGAACTGTGTACGATATGTGGACATCACAAACGATTCAGATAGCTTCACCTGTGTGTGATGAGTTTGAACGTCAAAAGTTTTGGTTCAAATTTCCATGGTTACAGTGGTCATCCACGTCATTGCATAATTTGGGTACACAAAGGAGACTGCAGCACACCCACACTTCTTAATCGAGCAAGTTCAGCAATTAAACAGAGCTAGCTGACCTAAACATTACTCTAACAAATTAAAGACCGGCGCTCTTAATTAAACAAAAGAAAGAGTACTACTATGGCTGGTGCTCGTCGATCTCCGCCACCGCCTCCATGTCCAGCTCGCGCCCGACGGTCTCTTGGGGAAGGGGCTCCATGGCATCCATCATACCATACTCGGCAAGCATCTCGCCATCCGCGTCTGCCATCTCTTTGGAAAAGGCCGCCACGAGCTGGGCGTGGGCGGACGCGATCTGGGCTTGGACGGGCTCCGTCGTTGCAAGGTATGCGGCGGAGGAACGGGCAGCTGCTCGAACGCTCTCGGCGATTGCCAGCTCTTCGGTCGTGGGTTGCCGACCGTTGTCGGAGAAGCTTCATTCGATTTGTGCGGTGACCGCCAGGAGCTGGGCGTGGGCGGCCTCGACATGGTCGTGGGTGGCCTCCATCAGGGCTAAGGCCGACGCTGCGGAACAGACAGTTGCTATGCCGCTCTCGCCAGTTGCTATCCCCGAGGCAGATGTTGCTGCCGCCACCTGAGAAGCAACAGTAGTCGTTTGGCTGCCTTTGCCGCCCGGTCGTAGATTGCGGCCGCGCTCATGCACCTTGTTAGCACGCGCATGGCGGCTGCGGATGCGCTCTCGCCGGAGTAGGCCACTGAAGTTGCCCTCACGACGTGGGTCGACGTGCCCATCTTTCACCGGCGACGATTGAACAGTGAAATGATATTTGGGGAGCGAGCTGGTGTGCTTGAGATGCCGGCTGTGGATTGTAGCCGACGCACCTTCTTGCGTAAGCCATAGGCGTACTATACACCGACGGTGCTCCAGGATATTTTGTGCTGCATCTCACACGGTTGGTGATAATAAACTGTGTGCGATCTACTTGATTTTTCATCTTGATTTGAATTACATAATGGGGTCATAACGGCAATGGACGGTGTTTGAATTGCTAGACCTTTTATCCGGAGTGAACATGCAACTATATGTGTGTCAAAAAAGAATTGGGATTATTCAGGGTTCGTTTGAACATTTTATACATTAAATTGGTTTTCTAGCCATTTCAGGTGCACAATTCAAAATTAAACTACATGCACATGCTCCGGTGCACCAACATGGGTTGTAAAATCATATATGTGTCCATGGGTTT
Source organism: Aegilops tauschii subsp. strangulata (assembly GCF_002575655.3). Classification (NCBI taxonomy): domain Eukaryota; kingdom Viridiplantae; phylum Streptophyta; class Magnoliopsida; order Poales; family Poaceae; genus Aegilops; species Aegilops tauschii. The sequence continues at coordinate 70,375,122 of NC_053039.3, read as the reverse complement.
ATGCTTATCTCCCATGCAAGAAATGGAATGAAATTCGAACACCACGGCACCGTGGCTCTCTGGCAAACGTCGACGTACTTGCTTTTGTAATTCTAGTAAATCCAAAATTCGTCCGAAATTCATGAAACTTGGCATGCTATCATGGAGCGGCATCCACATGCCGTGGTAAAAATTATGTCCCATTTGGGGCAGGTTTGGGTATAAGCTTCTCGTAAACCAGAGCTTCTCACAAAAAGTGTGATGGTTTCGGTAGGAAACGTTTCATCTTTCTGGACGAAACGATATCCATTTCCTCTTCTCGATTTCAAATTTTTTTCCTAGTGTCAACATAGAACAACAGGAGTGTTGTGTCAATTTTTGGGATTTTTCGAAGTTCGCTTGGACATTTTTATACATTAACTGAGTTTTCTATGCATTCATCTGCATAAATAAAATTTGAACTATAGGCACATGCTCTAACGCATATAAATTAGTTGAAAATTCAAATCCGTGTCCTTGGTTGCCTGCTTAGGTCCCATGCAAGAAATGGGGATGAATGTCAAACACCCTGCCACCGTCACTCGGCCGCAAACATTGAGATACCTAGTTTTTAAATTCTAGTAAATCCAAAACTCATCTGAAATTCATGAAACTTGGCATGCTATCATGGAGCGGCATCAACATGCCGTGGTAAAAATTTTGTCCCATTTGGGGCAGGTTTGGGTATATGCTTCTCACAAACCAGAGCTTCTCACAACAAGCATGGTGGTTTCGGTAGCGAACGTTCCACCTTTGGGGACGAAACGATATCCATTGCCTCTTATTGCTTCCAAAAAATTTCTCATTCCAACATAGAACAACAGGAGTGTTGTGTCAATTTTTGTGATTTTTCAGGGTTCGTTTGGACATTTTTATGCATTAACTAAGTTTTCAATGCATTTATGTGCATAATTCAAATTTGAACTACATGCAAATGCTCCAGTGCATATAAATTGGTTGAGAAATCAAAACTGTGTCCTTGGGTGCATGCTTAGGTCCCATGCAAGAAATGAGAATGAATTTCAAACACTAGGGCACTCTTGATTGCTGGCAAAACATTGAGATGCCTAGTTTTTAAATTCTAGTAAATCCAAAACTCGTCTGAAATTCATGAAACTTGGCATGCTGTCATGGAGGGGCATCAACATGTCGTGGTAAAAAATGTGTCCCATTTGGGGCAGGTTTGGGTATATGCTTCTCACAAACCAGAGCTTCTCACAACAAGCACGATGTTTTCGGTAGGGAACGTCCCACCTTTGGGGACGAAACCATATCCATTGCCTCTTATTGCTTTCAATTCTTTTCTCGTGTCAACATAGAACAACAGGAGTGTTGTGTCAATCTTTGTGATTTTTCGGGGTTCGTTTGGACATTTTATGCATTAAGTGAGTTTTCAATGAATTTATGTGCATGATACAAATTTGAACTACATGCACATGCTCCAGTGCATATAAATTGGTTGAAAAATCAAATTTGTGTCCTTGGGTGCATGCTTAGGTCCCATGCAAGAAACTGGAATGAATTTCAAACACCAGGGCACCGTTGATTGCCGGCAAAACATTGAGTACTTTATTTTTAAATTCTAGTAAATCCAAAAGTCGTCTGAAATTCATGAAACTTGGCATTCTATCATGGAATGGCACCCGACATGCTGTGATATTTTTCGTGTCCTTGTTGAGAGAAGGCGCACTCGAATAATGACAGCCAACAAAGGCATTTTGAAAAAATAGCTGCCACTTTAATATCTCAAACGTTTGTATAATTCAAACCGTGTGTGTTTTGTTAACCATTCACGTGACGCCACATGTCTTGGTTTTAATGGCTGTAGGAGGTGCCGTGTAGACAGCTGCTTGACCTTGACTGAACGGGAAGCGTGCGAGCGCTGTTCGATGCACAAGCTGACCGAGAGGCGTGCAAGCTGTCCTCGAATGCGCAGGCTCACCGGGAAGCGTGCGAGTTGTACGCTGCGCAGGCTCACTGGGAAGCGAGCCCTTTGACTTCCATGGCCGCCCGCCTTGCTCGCACCCTCTCCATTAATGGCGCCCAAGCCGTAGTTTAATTCAGTTTTTAAATATAAAACACTCATCGCAAACATTTTAGTTAGAACACCCATATGCAAACCGACGGCTTCCCGAGGAAGCCAAGAAAAATGTGTCGAGCAGGATTTCTGTAGCTCTTGATCGCAAACGTTTTAGATAGAACACCCGTATGCAAAGTGAGAGCAACGCAGGATTTGTGCATCCCTTCAACGCAAATGGTTGTTTTGGATGACCCGTGTGCAACCACGTACAAACAATTTGGTAAGATTTGTCAATTCTTGTAACACTGCGATTTGTCAAAATATGAAGCTAAAAATCAGCAGCAGTATCTAATTTTTGCAACTAAAATTCAATAATTAAGCATAGAGTTCATTCATAGATTAAGCAGTCGTTCTTAATTTATACAAACAGTCCAACTCGACAGCTGAACGGACCAAACTTTTCCCCAATTGTTGCCAACCACGTACTAAAATAGCTAGTTCAACTATATATACTAGCTAATTTTAAGTACGTTGTACAGTTCCACCACATCTATAGTTAGATGAACTGAACAAAATAGCCCCTAAATACTACTACTACTGCAGAGGGGCTTTGTACTAGTTCCGGCTGCCTCTCCTCTGCCGAGCGCGCTCAGTAAGAGGCGGAGGAGGAGAAGCCTATCGACGAGCTAGGCAACCACAATACGGTGCCTGCCGTTGTTGCAGCTTCAGCGACGCTCACCTCGAACGCCCTATGCCGCTCCAGACGACCCCTCTCGAAGCGGTGGTTCTCCTCGAAGATCCCTTGATTCCTCGCCTCTCAGGCGGCATGTAAAGCTCTTTGCGTGCTCGACGAGGCGCTCCTCCTCCTCCCGCAGGAACTCGGTGTAACGCACAAGGTCGTTGACGCACGTGCGGGCATCCACCTCCGCCTCCCGCCTTCGGGCGGCGGTGGCGGAGCGGGTGATGACCCCGGCAGTCGACGGTGGGCTGGCGGCCACAGCGGCCACGACCACCACCTTCCGCCTTCGGGCCACGGTGGTGGAGCGGGTGATGGCCACCATGGCCGGCAGTGGGGTGGCGTCCATGACGGCCACCTCCCGTCTTCGGGCCGCGGCGAAGGAGCGGGCGATGGCCCTGGCTTTCCACGGTGGTGTGGCGGCAACGGTGTCGGTGTACAAAAGTAGGGGCCTTCTGTACCCCTTTACTTGTGCACGGGCAGTTGTAGCCACACCTGCGGCCACGCTTGGCGGGGCAGAGGAAGCAAGGCACAAGACTATCAAAGCTGCGCTGAGACCAGAGGCGCGAAGAGCGAAGGGGCAAGGTGGGTTTCCCTCGGCAAGAGCCTTGCCGGGGACGACCTGCGCTGCCCCGGCAAGGGCCTTGCCGGGGCAACTTACCCAACACCAGCAAGACCGCCACCCTTGAGCCTGAGAGTTCCGACACCATCGACAACATTGGGAACAAGGCTCAAGAGGCGCCTGCATGGTGGCATGCAGATCTTTGTGAAGACTGAAGGCCTGCAAGACCAGATAAGAACCAGAAGACGAAGGCCCCCGGCAAGACCCTTGCCGGGGACGCTCACAAGACCCCGGCAAGACCCTTGCCGGGGACATGTGCGGGGCCACAACCAGGCCCGCACTTACCAAAGCTTCGCTGCCCCATGGACGTTCTGATGCAGCAGCCAGCCTGCCAACTAGGCACGCACCTACGTGGCAGCATGCAGCTTCTAGGCCAACCAGGCAAGCACCTGCGTGGTGGCATGCAGATCTTCGAGAAGACCCGGCCACCGCACCAGCGCAGCAGCCAGCCAGCATGGCGCTGCACGCCTCGTCAGCTTGGACGCGCGTCGAAGCGAGGCGAGGCGGCGACAGACGAGACGAGCTTCCTTGTCGTCCCCGATAAAGCAAGAGGACACGTCGGCAGCAGATTAAATGCATTTTGTCCCACGATGTCAGAGATAGACTTGAACACTATAGACACTTTCCACCTCCTGTGTGCCGCTATGGCAGCCCCTTTGACATATAAAAGGAGGCCCGAGGCATACTGAGGAAGGATTCTGACTTTTTGGGGTAGGCATGCACCGCAGCTAGTTCAAGATCTCAAGAACACCAAATATACACCAAAGCAGGACTAGGGTATTACGAATCGCTTGCGGCCCAAGCCTGGATAAAATTCCCCCGCCTTGATCTTCTAAACCCGCTCTTTTTACAGCCCAGCGCCCCGGCAACCGTAGTAGGGATTCCCGGTGATACCATAGGTGTCGTTCTTGAACCCGGACATCTTTGGCGCGCTAGGTAGGGGGCGCAAGCTGTGAAAATCCGGTTTTGAAGCCAACTCACCAACTACATCATCGCCATGACCCCCAAGAAGAAGCGGATCACAACGATCGGGTCGTCCGGAGCCGGCCCGTCCGCACCAGCATGGGTGGGCAATGGGGTGGCCACGGGTGGTGCCGGAGGTGCGGCCCGCGAGCACCCACGACACTCTGGCAATCGGAGCCAGGCAAGCGGCGCCGTTCGGGCCCAAGACGACGAGCCACGCGCCGCTGGGTCCGGAGGCGGGGCCATGCTGCCCACAGGCGGCGCGGCAGCCTCTATGACGCCCCGGCCGGCACCCGCGACGTGACCTTCCCAGGCCGCGCGTGATGAGCAACACCGCGACGACAGTGCCCCTGGGCGCCGCCGCGGGAAGAGCCCTTTGCGTCATTCTCAGGACGGGTCGGGCCGGCGTGCGCACCTGGACGCAGCGGGAGCGGCACGCGACCACGAGACCGTGATGGAGCTCCTCCTAACATGGTTAGAAGTCGAAGCGCATCACGGTGCACGCAGCTTTCACCACCTTCCACGCCAGCGGAAGCGTTGGCGCGCGTGCAGCTACTCCTCGACTTCCCTCCTGCTGCGGAGAAGCTCGACGAGTGGAGAGCCACCATTCGGAGTCTCATCAGCTTCGCCAACAAAGATGAACTGTGACCAGCGGGACCCTCGTGTCAGCGCTCTGTAGAGCCAGCACACGCCGATGGTGGGAGGACCGGAGGCGCTGCAATAATGGTTGGTGATAATAAACTGTGTGCGATATACTTGATTTATCGTCTTGATCATTTGAGTTACGTAATGGGGTCACAGCTACAAAGGATGGTGTTTGAATTGTTAGAACTTTTATCTGCAGTGAACATGCAACTATAGGTGTGTCGTCAAAAAAATTGGAATTATTCAGGGTTCGTTTGTACATTTTTTATACATTAACTGGGTTTTCCAAGAAATTTATGCACATAATTCAAATTTGAACTACATGCACATGCTCGAGTGCATACAAACTGATTGAAAAATCAAATATGTATCCTTGGTTGCGTGCTTAGGAACCATGCAAGAAATGGGAATGAATTTCAAACACCCTTTCACCATCACTCGACCGCAAACATTGACATACCAGGTTTTTAAATTCTAGTAAATCCAAAACTCGTCTGAAATTCATGAAACTTGGCATGCTATCATGTAGCGGCATCAACATGTCGTGCTAAAAATTTTGTCCCATTTCGGGCAGGTTTGGGTATAAGCTTCTCACAAACCAGAGCTTCTCACAACAAGCGAGATGGTTTTGGCAGGGAACGTGCCACCTTTGGGGATGAAACGATATATGTTGCCTCTTCTTGCTTTAAAAAAATTCGAGTGTCAACATGGAACAACAAGAGTGTTGTGTTCAATTTTGGAATTTTTCGGGGTTCGTTTGGACATTTTTATGCATTAACTGAGTTTTCAATGCATTTATGTGCATAATTCAAATTTGAACTACATGCACATTCTCCAGTGCATATAAATTGGTTGAAAAATCAAATATGTGTCCCTGGGTGCATGAATTCAAATTTGAACTACAGGCAAGAAATGGGAATGAATTTCAAACACCAGGGCACCGTTGATTGCCGGCAAAACATTGAGATGCCTAGTTTTTAAATTCTAGTAAATCCAAACTCGTCTGAAATTCATGAAACTTGGCATGCTATCATGTAGCGGCATCGACATGCTGTGGAAAAAATTTATCCCGTTTGGGGCAGGTTTGGGTATATGCTTCTCACAACAAGCATGATGGTTTTCGGTAGGGAACGTCCCACCTTTGGGGACAAAACGATATCCATTGCCTCTTATTGCTTTCAAATTTTTTTCTCGTGTCAACATAGAACAACAGGAGTGTTGTGTGAATTTTTGTGATTTTTCGGGGTTAGTCTGGACATTTTTATGCATTAACTGAGTTTTCAATGCATTTATGTGCATAATACAAATCTGAACTACATGCACATGCTCCAGTGCATATAAATAGGTTGAAAAATTAAATCTGTGTTCTTGGGTGCATGCTTAGGTCCCATGCAAGAAATGGGAATGAATTTCAAACACCAGGGCACCGTTGATTGCCGGCAAAACATTGAGATGCCTTGTTTTTAAATTCTAGTAAATCCAAAACGCGTCTGAAAATCATGAAACTTGGCATGCTATCATGGAGCGGCATCAACATGTCGTGGTACAAATTTTGTCCCATTTGGGGCAGGTTTGGGTATATGCTTCTCACAAACCGGAGCTTCTCACAACAGGCATGATGGTTTTCGGTAGGGAACGTCCCACCTTTGGGGACGAAACGATATCCATTGCCTCTTATTGCTTTAAAAAAATTCTCATGTCAACATAGAACAACATGAGTGTTGTGTGAATTTTTGAGATTTTTTGGGGTTCGTTTGGACATTTTTATGCATTAACTGAGTTTTCAATGCATTTATGTGCATAATTCAAATTTGATCTACATGCACATGCTCTAGTGCATATAAATTGGTTGAAAAATCAAATATGTGTCCTTGGGTGTATGCTTAGGTCCCATGCAAGAAATGGGAATGAATTTCAAACACCAGGGCACCGTTGATTACCGACAAAACATTGAGGTGTCTGGTTTTTAAATTCTAGTAAATCCAAAACTCGTATGAAATTCATGAAACTTGGCATGCTATCATGGAGCGGCATCAACATGCCGTGGTACAAATTTTGTCCCATTTGGGGCAGGTTTGGGTATATGCTTCTCACAAACCGAAGCTTCTCACAACAAGCATGATGGTTTTTGGTAGGGAACGTCCCACCTTTGGGGACGAAACGATATCCATTGCCTCTTATTGCTTTCAAAAAAATTCTCATGTCAACATGAGTGTTGTGTGAATTTTTGTGATTTTTCGGGGTTCGTTTGGACATTTTTATGCATTAACTGAGTTTTCAATGCATTTATGTGCATAATTCAAATTTGAACTACATGCACATGCACTAGTGCATATAAATTGGTTGAAAAATCAAATATGTGTCCTTGGGTGCATGCTTAGGTCCCATGCAAGAAATGGGAATGATTTCAAACACCAGGGCACCGTTGATTGCCGACAAAACATTGAGATGCCTAGTTTTTAAATTCTAGTAAATCCAAAACTCGTTTGAAATTCATGAAACTTGGCATGCTATCATGGAGCGGCATCAACATGCCATGCTAAAAATTTTGTCCCATTTGGGGCAGGTTTGGGTATATGCTTCTCACAAACCGGAGATTCTCACAATAAGCATGATGGTTTTCGGTAGGGAACGTCCCACCTTTGGGAACGAAAGGATATCCATTGCCTCTTATTGCTTTCAAAAAAAATCTCATGTCAACATAGAACAACATGAGTGTTGTGTGAATTTTTGTGATTTTTCGGGGTTCGTTTGGACATTTTTATGCATTAACTGAGTTTTCAATGCATTTATGTGCATAATTCAAATTTGAACTACATGCACATGCTCTAGTGCATATAAATTGGTTGAAAAATCAAATATGTGTCCTTGGGTGTATGCTTAGGTCCCATGCAAGAAATGGGAATGAATTTCAAACACCGGGGCACCGTTGATTACCGACAAAACATTGAGGTGTCTGGTTTTTAAATTCTAGTAAATCCGAAATTCGTCTGAAATTCATGAAACTTGGCATGCTATCATGGAGCGGCATCAACATGCCGTGGTACAAATTTTGTCCCATTTGGGGCAGGTTTGGGTATATGCTTCTCACAAACCAGAGCTTCTCACAACAAGCATGATGGTTTTCGGTAGGGAACGTCCCACCTTTGGGGACGAAACGATATCCATTGCCTCTTATTGCTTTCAAAAAAATTCTCATGTCAACATAGAACAACATGAGTGTTGTGTGAATTTTTGTGATTTTTCGGGGTTTGTTTGGACATTTTTATGCATTAACTGAGTTTTCAATGCATTTATGTGCATAATTCAAATTTGAACTACATGCACATGCTCTAGTGCATATAAATTGGTTGAAAAATCAAATATGTGTCCTTGGGTGCATGCTTAGGTCCCATGCAAGAAATGGGAATGATTTCAAACACAAGGGCACCGTTGATTGCCGACAAAACATTGAGATGCCTGGTGTTTAAATTCTAGTAAATCCAAAACTCGTCTGAAATTCATGAAACTTGGCATGCTATCATGGAGCGGCATCAACATGCCGTGCTAAAAAATTTGTCCCATTTGGGGCAGGTTTGGGTATATGCTTCTCACAAACTGGAGATTCTCACAACAAGCATGATGGTTTTCGGTAGGGAATGTCCCACCTTTGGGGACGAAACGATATCCATTGCCTCTTATTGCTTTCAAAAAAAATCTCATGTCAACATAGAACAACATTAGTGTTGTGTGAATTTTTGTGATTTTTTGGGGTTCGTTTGGACATTTTTATGCATTAACTGAGTTTTCAATGCATTTATGTGCATAATTCAAATTTGAACTACATGCACATGCTCTAGTGCATATAAATTGGTTGAAAAATCAAATATGTGTCCTTGGGTGTATGCTTAGGTCTCATGCAAGAAATGGGAATGAATTTCAAACACCAGGGCACCGTTGATTACCAACAAAACATTGAGGTGTCTGGTTTTTAAATTCTAGTAAATCCAAAACTCGTCTGAAATTCATGAAACTTGGCATGCTATCATGGAGCGGCATCAACATGCCATGGTACAAATTTTGTCCCATTTGGGGCAGGTTTGGGTATATGCTTCTCACAAACCGGAGCTTCTCACAACAAGCATGATGGTTTTCGGTAGGGAACGTCCCACCTTTGGGGACGAAACGATATCCATTGCCTCTTATTGCTTTCAAAAAAATTCTCATGTCAACATAGAACAACATGAGTGTTGTGTTAATTTTTGTGATTTTTCGGGGTTCGTTTGGACATTTTTATGCATTAACTGAGTTTTCAATGCATTTATGTGCATAATTCAAATTTGAACTACATGCGCATGCTCTAGTGCATATAAATTGGTTGAAAAATCAAATATGTGTCCTTGGGTGCATGCTTAGGTCCCATGCAAGAAATGGGAATGAATTTCAAACACCAGGGCACCGTTGATTGCCGGAAAAACATTGAGATACCTGGTTCTTAAATTCTAGTAAATCCAAAAGTCGTCTAAAATTCATGAAACTTGGCATGCTATCATGGAATGGCACCGACATGCTGTGGTATTTTTTCGTGCCCATTTTGAGAGAAGGTGCACTTGAATAATGACAGCCAACAAAGGCATTTTTTAAAAATAGCTACCACTTTAATATCTCAAACGTTTGTATAATTCAAACCGTGTGCGTTCTATTAACCATTCACGTGATGCCACGTGTCTTGGTTTTAATGGCTGTAGGAGGTGCCGTGCGGACAGCTGCTTGACCTTGACTGAACGGGAGGCATGCGAGCGCCATGCGGTGTGCAGGCTGACCGAGAGGCGTGCTAGCAGTCCTCGAATGCGTAGGCTCACCGGGAAGCGTGCGAGCTGTACACTGCGCAGGCTCACTGGGAAGCTAGCCCTTTGGCTTCCATGGCCGCCCGCCTTGCTCGCATCCTCTCCATTAATGGTGCCCAAGCCGCAGTTTAATTCGCTTTTTAAGTATAAAACACTCATCGCAAACGTTTTAGTTAGAACGCCCGTATGAAAATCGATAGCTTCCCCAGGAAGCCAAGAGAAAATGTGCTGAGCAGGATTTCTGCAGCTCTTGATTGCAAACGTTTTAGATAGAACACCCATATGCAAAGTGAGAGCAGCATAGGATTTGTGCATCCCTTCAACGCAAACGGTTGTTTTGTATGACCCGTGTGCAACCACGTACAAACAATTTGGTAAGATTTGCATCTGTCATATTGGGTATGTTGCCATTTGTCAAACTGGAAAGATTTACAATTGTTGATCTAGTAACATTGCCATTTGTCAATCCTTGTAACACTGCGATTTGTCAAAATATGCAGCTAGAAATCATTACCACTATGCAACTTTTGCAACTAAAATTCAGTAGTTAAGCATAGATTTTATTCATAGATTAAGGAGTCGTTCTTAATTTATACAAACAGTTTAACTCGACAGCTGGACCGACCAAACTTCTCCCCAATTATTGCCAACCACGTACTGAAATAGCTAGTTCAACTATATATACTAGCTAATTTTAAGTACGCTGTACAGTTCGACCACACATCTAAAGTCAGATGAACTGAACAATAGCCCCTAAATACTACTACTACCATGGAGGGGCTTTGTGCTACTTCGGCAGCCTCTCCTCTGCCGAGCACGCTCAGTAAGAGGCAAAGGAGGAGGAGGAGGAGGAGGAGCCTACCGACGAGCTGGACAAATGCAATATGGTGCATGCCGCTAATGCACGTTCAGCGACGCTCGCCAGCTCGAACGCCCACTACCGCTCCAGACGATCCCTCTCGAAGCGGCCGGACTGCTCGTAGATCTCCTGATTCCTCGCCTCTGTGTCGGCGTGTGCTGCGGCCACGGCTACGGTAAGGCTCTTTGCGTGCTCGACAAGGCGCTCCTACTCCTCCCGCAGGAACCCGATGTAGCGCGCACGGTCGCTGATGCACGTGCGGGCCTCCACCTCCGCCTCCCTCCTTCGGGCGGCGGTGGCGGAGCGGGTGATGATCCCGGCGGTCGACAATGGGCTGGTGGCCATGGCGGCCGACGATGGGGTGGCGGCCACGACCACCACCTCCCGCCTACGGGCCGCGGTGGCGGAGCGGGTGATGGCCACGGTGGCCGGCAGTGGGGTGGCAGCCATGACGGCCACCTCCCACCTTCGGGCCTCGGCGACGGAGGGGGAGATGGCCCTGGCTTTCGATGGTGGTGTGGCGGCAACGGCGGTCGACAACAACTGTCGACAGGCAGCGGCGGCGGAGCGTGTGGTGGGTGTTCCGCACACACCCAACAGGGACGCCACACGCACTACACTACGCCGGGGACTGCGCTGCCGCCGCGGTGTAGCCTCCCAGCTGGAGCTGTCCTCTGATGACGGTGGAGTGGCTGAGTGACGACGATGGACCGGTGCCATTGGCGATTGTGGGAGAAGCAGACGAGATAAGCTACAGGGAGGGAGGGGAAAATGCGACGCAGGACTCGCCGGCCGTGAGGGTTTTTATAGCAGGCCGGTAAGCATTGGGATTTTGGGGAATTTCACCGAGTCGGGCGGGAAGCTTGCGCGAGAACCTACAAGGTTGCATGGGAACGGGCTCACCGACGATTCATTGGCGCCACCGTTTGGCCAAAAGAACGCCCCCGCGCGCTGCGCAAGCTTGCGTTGTAAGCCGTCTGCGGCAGCGGGGTGACAAGACGTGCAAGAGGAGGACGAAAGGCCACGTACACATACGGTTAATAAAAAAAGCTTGCGATTTAATTACCTACTATACCACTGTCCTGGTTTATAAGTATGATTTAACTAATAAAATACGAATGCATGTCGCCAAAGATTATATAGTTGGATTTGTATTTGAACATAGTTTCCAATTATATAATTTTTAAAACATGCATTAACATTTTGTTGGTTAAATTTGAGGGCAGAGTATGGCACAGAATATAAAGGAGACTATAGACTAGACGGAGGTGGTAGCACACGGCCGCTCTCTATGCAGCGATACAACTTCCGGCCGGCTTGTAGGCAACCATTTCCTGCATGTTCAACTGCTCTATGTGTGTTGCTTGCGGTTCAGGCGGCCGCAGCACGCTCTGCTCGCGTCTCGCCGTGCATGCTCTGCTCTCGCGTCCCTCCGGGTGCTCTGCCCTCGTCCCTCCACGCGCGCTGCCAGTGTTTGGGGCTGGCGCACGATCACGCACGTTCATGTGCAAGCGGTTGCGCCGGGCGCGGCGCGACGATGCAGTTACCCGCTGCAAAAACTGCCATGCGGACGCGCCGAGAATCCACGCCGCCCGGCCCCCTTTTATTCCTGCGGCTATTTACCTTCATCTCTCGTCTCACACGACACAATAAGCACACCCACGAGGACACATACAGAGAGGACATCCAGCGGTTCCAATGGCGCTCCCCGTGGCTCCAATTGCGCTCCGAGTGGCCGACGATGACAACGGCGGGCAGTTCACCACGCATCACGTAGTGGACACCCACGTGAGGGGGAAGGCCCTCTCGGTGGTGTACACGAACAATCCGGTCTCGGTGGAGAGCTCCATCCAAACTATGGAGTAGTTCCTTGCCGAGGACACCACCGGTCGTGTCGGGCACGATCAGAAGGTTGTCGTTGCCCAGTTGTGCGTGCGACATGACGTCCTCGTCTACCACTACCACCTTGCCACAAGGCCTTGCGAGCGTTTCTCCAGGTTTATCAACAGCTCCGACTACAGTTTCCCTACGGTGGACACCACCAACGATCTAAAAGCGTTCAAGGTTTCGGACTTGAAATGCCCAATCTTGTCAACATCTAGCACCACTACAAGGTCTGGGACAGCGACAAAAACAAACTGAACTCCCTGGTTGACCTCGCCTCGGCCATCATCGACCCCTACTACGCGAAAGGAAGAGAGCAATAAGGACAAGAACGCCTGACACAGTGTGTGGCATGAGAGACTAGATGAACAACATGTCAAGTACGTGGACATGGACGCGTACACAAGCTACGAGATCTACAGGAAAATCGTTGACATGAGAAACTGTCTTCTTCCTGACCCAGACGAGGGATCGAGCCACGTAGCAGTGGCGGGAGCGTCACAAGAAGTAGATGACTAGATGATCGTTTCTCCTACTTTAGAATGCATGCAATTGTTTATTGAGGTGTGTGCAAATGATCTGTATAGTCACTTATGTAATTGGATGCTTATTTCAGTTTTATATATACACATGTTATTCTACTATAGACAGAGCAATTCACACGGCTTATTAGCAGCAATCGTCTGTGTTATTATTGGTCTTCGCACACATTTCTGATTATGGACATGTTTGCCGCGTATCACACACATCTTGTTCAGTTGAACCGTTTCCATTGTGTTGCCTAATCACACACAGTTCATCCCAGTGAACCGTATGCTGTACACGCCTTCATCTGGCTGCCCGTTTCTTTTGTTCCTCCTCATCCCAAACAGTTAATTGAGCTGAACCGTATGCCCTGCATCGCACACGCAACTAAATTCTGAACCGTGTTTGATGAAACTATCATCGCAAACGTTTTGCACCTTTTTTACGGTTTTTTACACCACCGTTTGCGATTATGGCATCGCACACAGTTTCGTCGAAGGGTCTCTGATCGTAGTGTCGCGTTTGGACCATCCTGCAGTAGTGAATCTATGCATAGGGGTTGATGCACGTTCTTGTCTTTGTTTCTCCGATAGATATCTTGGGGCACTCTTTGAGGTTCTTTGTGTTGGATTGAGTATCATGAATCTGAAATTATTTGGTTTTATTTTAGTACGAACTCTTGGATAGATCGATCGGAAAGAATAGCTTCGAGGTGGTTTCATACCATACAAACGATTTCTTCTTATGTTCTCCGCTAGATAGGAACTTCGGAGTGATTCTTCATCGCACGTTGAGGGATGGTTATATGGTCCAATTATATTAGCATTGTTGAGAGATTGCACTAGCGAAAGTACGGACCCTAGGCCTCATTTTCAAGCATTGCAATACCGTTTGTGCTCCGTTTTATCAATTGCTAACTTGCTGTTTTTTATTGTTCTTATTACAAAAATCAATATCTACTATCCATATTACACTTGCATCACCATCTCTTCACCGAACTAGTGCACCTATACAATTTGCCATTATATTTGGTGTGTTGGGGACACAAGAGACTTTTTATTATTTGGTTGCAGGGTTGTTTGAGAGAGACCATCTTCATCCTACGCCTCCCACGCATTGATAAACCTTAGGTCATCCACTTGAGGGAAAATTGCTACTGTCCTACAAAACTCTGCGCTTGGAGGCCCAGCATGTTTCTACAAGAATAAAGTTGCGTAGTAGACATCAAGCTCTTTTATGGCGCCATTGCCGGGGAGCTGAGTGCATGAAGGTATATCTTTAGATCTTGCAATTGAATCTTTTAGTTTCTTGTTTATCACTAGTTTGGTTTATAAAACTACAAAAAAATGGAGATTGGGTTACCTCAGGTTGTTCTCTATCTTTACAATGTCTATCTTGAGAATAAGGATTCCGATGATTGTGCTCAATTGCTCGAAAAAGAATTCAACAAAATTTATGGCATAAAAACGTTGGATGATGGGCATGATTTCAATATTGCTAGTATGAATTCCTTGAATATCCATGATGTTAATGATGATTGCATTAGTCATGATAATGATGTCTCCTATAAGAACGTCAATTTTTGCGGAGTGAATTGGGAGTGCGAATGCACACCAAAAAGGGAAGATAGATTTTGTAGAAGCATAAATATTTAGAAATGAAAAGGTTGCAAGAGAGGCTAGATGATTGTGCTGAAAGATTTAATTTCTCTCACCATCCTTGTGAACTTTGCAATGAACGTGGTCATTTAAATCTCCAATGCAAATTGTTTCATGATCAAATCATGTCCAAAAATTGTGATAACTTGATTACCCTTGAGCATCATAAAGAGCTTAGTCTTCTTTTTGGGGTATGAAGAAATGAAACGTATAACTGAGGGTATTCCAAAATTTTATCTTGATAGATTTCTTGATTTTGATCTAGAGGAAATTTATATGTTTTGTGCGGTAAATTGCAATGAGAATCCTTATATTGCCAACTATCTAAAGACCATAAAACCAATAGAATATGAAGAGAGTACTAATGAAAGGGAAAATATTTCTCAGTACCCTCCTAGTGTTTATTATGATGAATCAGGTAACGAGGAGGAGCTTCCTATCCAATAAATCTCTTCAACAAGAAGCTTGAAAAAATTAATTAAACCCACACATGGTGTGGTGAAGAAGAAGAAAAGAAGAAAGAATAGAGGTAAAAGGGTATCTCTCCCAAATAATGTTGCTCCTATTACTGTTGTGCCTCATGAAAATGAATAAAAAATAATTGTGGAAGATGATGCACTTGATGATGATTTTGTTATGCCTATTGCTTGTTGTCATGATTATGATTGGGAAGATAATGATACTTCTTATAATCTTGGAAATCATTTTGGCACCAACTTGGGAAATTATGATGATAGCAATTGTTATACCGTTGGTGTTATTCATACTATTAATGATGAGAATGATTATGCTTATGATATGCCAAGCCACAAGCTTGGGGATGCTATGTTTGATGAGAATGACATGTTTGAGAATTTATTTGCTGCAATTAATGTTTGTACTAATCTTGGGGATGATATGCTTAATGAAGATGATCTTTTTAGTCCCCCTACTTCGAATGATCAAATTTGCTATGATGATTGCATGCCTCCTATCTATGATGAGAACAAAGTTGCTACTTATGATGATTATTGTGATGATACTTATGTTATAAAAAGTAGTGATAATTATTGTCATAATTTTGAATATCCTTTGATTGAACATTACTCTTTTAATGTGTAAACAATCTTTAGTATTCGAGTTTCATATGATACTCCCACTATTGTGAATGAGAATAAAATTGCATATATGGAGAGTAGTAAATTTTCTATGCTTTTGGATCATGAAAAGAATGCTCTATGTGATGGTTATATTGATGAATCTATTCATGATGCTACTGAAAACTATTATGAGAGAGGAACTTATGCTTCATGATGCTCTTGTTATGTTTCAATCCTTATCTTTTATGCGAGCATCATTGAACTCATCATGCCTAGCTAAAAGGCATCAAAGAGAAGCGCTTGTTGGGAGTCAACCCAACACTTTCCCCTACTGTTTTTATGTGTTCAAATGATTAAGCTACTGTAGTAATCATGTTTTATTGCTTTTGTTTCAATAAAGTACCAAGTAAAGTCTTTGGGATAGTGTGGATGATAGTTGACTTGATTCTGTCCAAAAACAGAATCTTTTGCGCTAAGTCCAGGAATTTTGAAAATTTAATGGAATGTGATTTTGATCTGAATTTTTTACAGGTGATAGATATACAAATTATCTATGTTTTCCTATTTTTTCAGAATTTTTGGAGTTGCATAAGTATGGTTGGAGTACATATTACTTCAGACTGTTCTGTTTTTGACAGATTCTGTTTTCAATGCATAGTTTGCTTGTTTCCTAGTTTCTATGGATTATATTGCTCAATATAAATTGTGGAAATGATATTCTACAGTAGGCATTGTGTGGAAACAATTATGAATCTTGTCCTTGACAGTACCAAAGTGAAATGGTTTGCTCTTTATCATACTAACCTATCTCACGAAGTTCCGTTAAGTTTTGTGTGATTGAAGTTTTCAATTTTTGGGTGAGATGTCGATATGAGGAGAATAAGGAGTGACAAGACCCTAAGGTTGGGGATTCCCAAGGCACCCAAAGGTAATATTCAAGGAAGATCCAAGCAACTAAGCTTGGGGATGCCCCGGAAAGCATCTCCTCTTTCGTCTCCAACATTATCGGTAACCTCAATTGGAGCTATGTTTTCATTCATCACATGATATGTGTTTTACTTGGAGTGTCAATTTATTTTGTTAGGATTTGTTTTCTGTTATTTACATAATGTTTTGCATCTTTCTTTTCAATTAAAATGTCAAGTATAGCATTTGCCATGCTTATTTTGCAAGTCTACATGTGGCTGTTTCAAAACGGAAAGTTTATTGATGTTGCAAAAAATCTCTAGAAAAGTCAGAATTTGATAAAATGTTGAAACTTTTTGCATAGTAGGATAAAATAAATTTTCTACAGTGTGGTAATTTTTCAGAATTTTTGGAGTTAGGGAAGTATGATGAATATTGCACTCTTTACAGACTGTTATGTTTGGCAGATTGTTGTTATGTTTGCATATGTTTGCTTGTTTAATGATTCTATTTGAGGATAGGAGTACTAAATATGCAGAGGCATTTCGTATGCAATGTTAAATTATAATTTTAGTTATTTGCTACAGTAGAGAATGATAAGGTGTTGCATTGATTTATACTAACTTATCTCATGAGTTCTTGTTGAGTTTTGTGTGGATGAATTTTTTAAGATTTAGGGAAACCGTGATATGAAAGGAATTAAGGAGACACAAGAGCTCATGCTTGAGGATGCCCAAGGCATCCAAGTTAATATTCCAAGAAGTCTCAAGCATCTAAGCTTGGGGATGCCCCAGTAGGCATCCCACCTTTCTTCATCAACAATTATCGGTTAGTATCGGTTGAGCCTAAGTTTTTGCTTCTTCACATGATATGTGTTATTCTTGGAATGCCATTTTATTTTGTTTTGCTTGCTGTTTTAATAAAATACTTAGATCTGGAAGTTTTTAAATAAGAGAGTCCTCACATAGCTACCTATTTACTTAACTACTCACTTGATCTTCGCATACATCTTTTTGGAGTAGTTTGTCTTTTGCTCTAGTGCTTCACTTATATCTTTTTGAGCATGGTGTGCTTTAATATATTTTGAAGAAATTCTCTCATGCTTCACTTATATTATTTTGAGATAAGAAAAAATTTATGCTCATGTTCTTCACTTAAATTTGTTTGAGCTTGTCAAAAGCAACATATGAAACTAGTCCCAAAGTGATAAATATTCAAAAGGGATATAATAAAAACTTTCATGAAGATCATCGGACAAAATAAACTTGATTCTTTGTAATAGTTTTGTGATATGTTGATAGTGATATGTGAGTCATGTTGGTGAGTAATTATGCTTTAGTAAGAATATTGGTGTTAAGGTTTGTGATTGCCTATGCAAGCACGAAAGTCAGTAGTTATGCAATGAAATTACATCCTACTTGTGGTGCATTATTCGGTGTTAGTTATGCTTAATGCTCGCTTATGTGATTTTCGTTTCTTGGTTGGATGCTTCTCAATCTATTTGCTAGCCTTCCCTTGTACTAAGTAGAATACTACTTGTGCATCCAAAATCCTTAAACCTAGTTTTGCCTCATGAGTCCACTATACCTACCTATATGCGGTATTTTCGTGCCGTTCTAAGCAAATTTGTATGTGCCATCTCTAATCTTCAAAATAAATTTCCTTTTTGTGTGCTTGTACTGCTCATGAAACGGTAGGGGGTGGCTGATATTTTTCCATGCTAGATGTGTTATTCTCAAGATGAGTGTTTATTCACTTGTCATTGCACGGGAGTATGGCAAAGGTATTAGGGATGCCCAGTCCCGAAATGAAAAATGAATTTACTTTATGTTGTCAAATAATAAATTCCTTGGGAAGTGTTGGCTTGGACGGCACCCGTGGATACGGTTAGCCGTGGAATGTGAAAGTATGGTGGAAAAAGGAATAAACTTTATTTTCTGTTTGGGAACCGCCTATGATATATCTAGAATGGAAAGTATTGGGAACTACTCGGTCGTTTTCGTTGATAGGAAAAGCATGCCACCCAAAACAATTATCACTACCTTTTTCGCTTTGAGCTCTGGCACCTCTGCAAATCCCTACTTCCCTCTGCAAAGGGCTTTTCTTTTACTTTCTGCAATTTTTATTTTATTTGAGTCTCCATCTTCTCTTATAAAGCACCAACTAAGGGGCACTATGATCGTACTTGAGCATTGGGTGTAGCTCATATGCGATTGTGTTTCATGAATGGATCAACGATTGAGCATAATGGGCTAGGGATAACTTGCTTTAGTGTTGATATTTTGAAAGACATGGTTGCTTGTTGATATGCTTGAGTATTGAAATCTTCATGTCAAAACTAGACTATTGCTTTGAATCATATAAAAGTCCAAATGTCCATGCTACAAAGGTAAAGAATATGTGATGAACATGATAGGCAGCATTCCACATCAAAAATTCTGTTTTTATCATTTACCTACTCGAGGACGAGCATCAATTAAGCTTGGGGATGCTGATACGTCTCCAATGTATCTACAATTTTTTATTGTTCCATGTTGTTATATTATCATTCTTGGATGTTTTACAATCATTTTATAGCAACTTCATATCATTTTTTGCGACTAACCTATTGACATAGTGCCCAATGCCAGTTGTTGTTTTTGCTTGTTTTTTACTTCATAGAAAATCAATACAAAACAGAGTCCAAACGCAGCAAAACTTTTTGGAGATTTTTTTGGACCAGAAGACATCCAGTGGGCCAAAGAAGTGCCAGAGGGGTGCCCCGAGGGGGGCACAACCCACCTGGGCGCGCCTGGGCCCTGGTGGGTTGTGCCCACCTTGGTGGCCTCCCGCACCGCCTCTTCGCCCTATGAATTCTCAAATATTCCAAAACCCCCGAATATAACCCTAGATCAGAAGTTCTGCCGCTGCAAGCCTCTATAGCCACGAAAAACCAATCTAGAATCCGTTCCGGCACCCTGTCGGAGGGGGAGATCATCACCGATGGCCATCTTCATCATCCCGGCGGCCACCATGATGAGGAGGGAGTAGTCCACCCTCGGGGCTGAGGGTTTGTACCAGTAGCTATGTGTTTAATCTCTCTCTCTCTCTCGTGTTACTGATGGCATGATCTTGATGTATTGGGGGCTTTATTATTATAGTTGGATCATATGGTGTTTTCCCCTCTTTATCTTGTTGTGATGAATTGAGTTTTCCCTTTGAGATTTTTTTTATCGGATTGAATACTTTTATGGATTTGAGAGCACTTGATATATGTCTTGCATATGAATACCAGTGGTGACAATGGGGTATTATTTTGATTCACTTGATATATGTTTTGGCACTCAACTCGTGGATTCCCGAGGTGATATTAGGGTAATCTACGCATAGGGGTTGATGCACGTTCTTTTCTTTGTTTCTCCGGTAGAAATCTTGGGGCACTCTTTGAGGTTCTTTGTGTTGGATTGAGTATCATGAATCTGAAATTCTTTGGTGTTATTTTAGTACGGACTCTTGGATAGATCAATCAGAAAGAATAGCTTCGAGGTGGTTTCGTACCCTACAAACGATTTCTTCTTATGTTCTCCGCTAGATAGGAACTTCGGAGTGATTCTCCATCGCACGTTGAGGGATGGTTATATGATCCAATTATATCAGCATTGTTGAGAGATTGCACTAGCGAAAGTACGGACCCTAGGCCTCATTTTCAAGCATTGCAATACCGTTTGTGCTCCGTTTTATCAATTGCAACCTTGCTGTTTTGTATTGTTCTTATTACAAAAATCAATATCTACTATCCATATTACACTTGTATCACCATCTCTTCGCCGAACTAGTGCACCTATACAATTTGCCATTGTATTTGGTGTGTTGGGGACACAAGAGACTTTTTATTATTTGGTTGCAGGGTTGTTTGAGAGAGACCATCTTCATCCTATGCCTCCCACGGATTGATAAACCTTAGGTCATCCACTTGAGGGAAAATTGCTACTGTCCTACAAAACTCTGCGCTTGGAGGCCCAACACGTGCCTACAAGAATAAAGTTGCATAGTAGATATCACCGTTCCTTCAATTACTTGTCCAACACCCCAACCTGCTGGTATTGGGATTCCTCGGCTAACCAAATAATCAGCGTAGTTCCATTCCCCCACATCAGCAACTTTCGAGAAATACAAATCACACAAATCTTCCCTTTTCTGCACGAATCAAATTGGAAGATCATCAACCAAACTATTTAAAAAAATCAGCAACTGAGAGCAAGCGAACAACACTTAAACATATTATTACCCCATGATTTGGGCATTTGTAGAAGACTCGGCCAGGGTTGAGGATTGTAGTTAAGACGCGACAGATGACTTTGCGTGATTTGCAGCAGTGGCACTACACCAAAGGTAGTGGGTTGCGATGAGCAACCGGCTGCGGTGAGTGTGCCGGTGGGGGTGTGATGAGACCCACATGCGATGGTACAGGTGGCGACTTGGCGCATATCTGGTTGTTGTCTACTGAAGAGCAGGTGGACAAGCCGCCAGCGTACATGGTTGCCGCGGTCGAAGCTTCTGATGCTAGGAAGAGTAAATAGAGAAGAGGAGAAGCGAACGTTGGATATGTCAGTTTCATTACTTGCAGAGTAGCATGGCACTATATATAGTCATGGTCTAGGTTTGGATTCGAACCAGCTATAGGAGCACGTCTCTCTTTTTTCTAAAACTCAGCAACGTCTCTTTACTGGTACACTAGCTTGTTCTGTATGCCTTCTCAAGTCTTTGATTTTTGGGAA
Source organism: Aegilops tauschii subsp. strangulata (assembly GCF_002575655.3). Taxonomy (NCBI): domain Eukaryota; kingdom Viridiplantae; phylum Streptophyta; class Magnoliopsida; order Poales; family Poaceae; genus Aegilops; species Aegilops tauschii. Next base: position 70,353,624 of record NC_053039.3, on the reverse strand, counting down.
TGTTATGTGGCGAACGTTCCCTGGGACAAGGACGACAAACGAACGCATTTTCTTGGCAGTTTTAGTTGCGACGCAAGATCAAACGGTGGCAGTTTCGGGAATGTCTGGCGAACGAGCCCGGTTTTTCTTTTCTTCCTATAAAAAAGTATGATATGTGGTGTCGGCATAGTCAACAAACGATTGTGCCAACCTTGACCGTTGGATTGACATTCAACGTCTGTCGTGTTTCTTCAATCTCTTCTTCCTCCAGCCGCCAAAGCCAAACCAGCGCCGACGGGACAGCCTGCTCCCGCCTCCCACGGCTGGTTGTGCTGCCACGCACGCATCACGGCCACATCGCACCCTAAAATTCTGCGCATCTTCCCCGGCTCCTGTTCGTTCCCGTCCGAGGCCTCACCATCGTCCTTCGCCTTGGTTCGCTCACCGCCGCACCACCCTCCGGTGTTGTCAACATGGTCAACAACCGAGAGGAATAAGGAGATGATTGTACATGGTGGGGATGACAGTAGGGACCCACCAGGATCATGGCAGTAGGCAAGCAAGTGCCTCCTTTATTACAAGAAAAAAATGGTTCCTCCAGATGGTTTCCTGACATTTGGGTCGCACGCCACTGTCAACGTAGTCAATAAGCAAGATAACTGCACAAGGAGCAGCTAACACCCGGGACCCAGCAGCTCACGTAGTATTTTGTATTTTAGGGACGGGGTAGGGTATCAACTGGGTGGTGCGGGAGCTGTGGCCCATCTAGCCCATGTGTCGGAGGAAATCGACACCTATGGAATCACTGGGATCCCTTCTACGGTTGGTGGGCACGAGGTTGTGCAAAGAGCGGGTCTGACAGGAAGCACACAGGTCGTTTACCCAGGTTCGGGCCGCGAAGATGCGTAATACCCTAGTCCTGCTTTGGTGGATGTATTTGAGTGTTCTTGTGTTCTTGAGCTAGCTACGGGGTGCAACTTGCCCAAAAGATCCAAATCCTTCTCCTGGTCGCCTTGGGCCTCCTTTTATAGGGAAAAGGGGTTGCCATAGTGGCACACAGGAGGTGGAAAGGTGTACAGTGGATGAGTCAATCCTGTAGCACCGTCGGACAAACACATTTAATGTGCTGTTGACGTGCCCCTCTCGCTTTATCGGGGACGACAAGGAAACACGTCCCAGCTGTCGCCGCCTCGTATGGCTTCGACACGCGTCTGAGCTGATGAGGCGTCGTAGCGCCACGTTGGATGGCTGCTGGGCTGGCGCGGTGGTGGGTCCTTCACGAAGACCTGCATGCCACCACGCAGGTGCTTGCTGAGTCGGTCGTGGAGGCTGCTCGTCGCCACGCAGGTGCCTGCTCAGCTGGTTGAGCTGGCAGCTGCATGGGGATGGCGGTGGAGCCTTGGCAGACGCGGGCCTGGTCGCAGCCCCGTAAGTGTCTTTGGCAAGGGCCTTGCCGGGGCCCCGGCAAGGGTCTTGCCGCGGCACCGTGGTCGTCCTCGGCAAGGACCTTGCCGGGGGTCTCGTGGATTTCCTCGTCTAGGATCCCGCCGAGGATCATCGTCTTCTGATCCTCATCTGATCTTGTGTGTTTATGATCTTGACGAAGATCTGCATGCCACCACAGAGGCGCCTCCCGAGCCTTGGTCCCAATGTAGTTGGTTGGTGGTGTTGGAACCCGCGGGCTCAAGGGTGGCCTGCTCTGCTGGCATCGGGCAAGTTGCCCCGGCAAGGCTCTTGTCGGGGCCGCGGAGGCTGCCCCGGCAAGGGTCTTGCCGGGGGAGTCCACCTCGCCCTCTTTCTCTTTTGTGTTCTCTTCTCTTGGCGTTGCCTCTGGTCGCCTTGTGCCTTCGGCTTCCCTCCTCTGCCCTACTCAGTGTGGCCGTGGGCGCGGCTCCGACTGTCCGTGCACAAGTAAAGGGGTAAAAACACGAGTGCCCCTACTTTTGTACACCGACAGGAGCCCCCGGGCCTGGGCCACACATAAGCGCAGCACGTTGTTGGGCCAGGCCCAGAACGGTGCGCGGGCAGGCGGGGCGGATTTTTACCGCGGTAACTTCTCGTCCGATGCGCTTCCCCACAACCTGCGTTGAACGCGCGACATGGAGGGTCGTGCGTGACATGGGGGTCATGCGTGGGGCGGCTTCGCATGCATGCGTCACATCGTGGTAAAGAGGCGGCTCACGCCTTCCCCATAAAAAGAGGGAGGCGCAGAGGCGCGACTCATTTACTGAGTGGACTTGGGTCGTGGTCTTCAAGGCGCCCGCGCCCCACGATCACGGGGTGGGGAACGGTCGCCTCACCCATCCCCTCGATCCTGCTCGCTCGCCACGTGTCCCCCATGTAGGTGGCAGGCGGTGGAGGCGGGAAACCGGGCCGTCGCTAATTGGGGCAGCGGGTCGGTCCCGATTCCCTGCGCCCCCGATGGTTGGATTGGTTGAGTGGGGCAGCCGAGCCCCGACCCCGCTCGTTTATAAGAAGGGGGAGGGGATGTCATCCCACATTCTTCCAGCATCCATCTCCTTCCACTTCCGCTCCTTTCTTCCATCTGCCATGGCGAGAGGGGGCTTAGGCCCTTCAACGGTGGCGAGGGTCGCTGCTCGACAACGCGTCCCTCCTCCTCAGGAGCTCGCAGCAGCGGAGCCGGCCACGAGAGGAAGGGGGAGGGGTGAGGCCGAGGCTGTCGTGGCGCCCGGGGGAGAGGGGGACGGGGTGCTACCTCTTGAGCACTGCGTTGGTTTTCCCTTGAAAAGGAAAGGGTGATGTTGTAAAGTAGCGTAAGTATTTCCCTCAGTTTTTGAGAACCAAGGTATCAATCCAGTAGGAGGCCACACACGAGTCCCTCGCACCTGCACAAACAAATAAAATCCTCGCAACCAACACAATAAAGGGGTTGTCAATCCCTTCACGGTCACTTACGAAAGTGAGATCTGATAGATATGATAAGATAATATTTTTGGTATTTTTATGATAAAGATGCAAAGTAAAATAAAAGGCAATAAAAATAGCTAAGTGTTGGAAGATTAATATGATGGAAAATAGACCCGGGGGCCATAGGTTTCACTAGTGGCTTCTCTCGAGAGCATAAGTATTACGGTGGGTGAACAAATTACTGTTGAGCAATTGACAGAATTGAGCATAGTTATGAGAATATCTAGGTATGATCATGTATATAGGCATCACGTCCGAGACAAGTAGACCGACTCCTGCCTGCATCTACTACTATTACTCCACACATCAACCGCTATCCAGCATGCATCTAGAGTATTAAGTTCATAAGAACAGAGTAACGCTTTAAGCAAGATGACATGATGTAGAGGGATAAACTCATGCAATATGATATAAACCCCATCTTGTTATCCTCGATGGCAACAATACAATACGTGCCTTGTTGCCCCTACTGTCACTGGGAAAGGACACCGCAAGATTGAACCCAAAGCTAAGCACTTCTCCCATTGCAAGAAAGATCAATCTAGTAGGCCAAACCAAACTGATAATTCGAAGAGACTTGCAAAGATAACCAATCATACATAAAAGAATTCAGAGAAGATTCAAATATTGTTCATAGATAAACTTGATCATAAACCCACAATTCATCGGTCTCAACAAACACACCGCAAAAGAAGATTACATCGAATAGATCTCCACAAGAGAGGGGGAGAACATTGTATTGAGATCCAAAAAGAGAGAAGAAGCCATCTAGCTAATAACTATGGACCCGAAGGTCTGAGCTAAACTACTCACACATCATCAGAGAGGCTATGGTGTTGATGTAGAAGCCCTCCGTGATCGATGCCCCCTCCGACGGAGCTCCGGAAAAGGCCCCAAGATGGGATCTCACGGGTACAGAAGGTTGCGGCGGTGGAATTAGGTTTTTGGCTCCGTATCTGGTAGTTTGGGGGTACGTAGGTATATATAGGAGGAAGAAGTACGTCGGTGGAGCAACATGGGGTCCATGAGGGTGGAGGGCGCGCCCAGGGGGTAGGCGTGCCCCCCTACCTCGTGCCCTACTGGTTGATGTCTTGACGTAGGGTCCAAGTCCTCTGGATCACGTTCGTTCCGAAAATCACATTCCCGAAGGTTTCATTCCGTTTGGACTCCGTTTGATATGCTCTTTCTGCGAAACTTTGAAATAGGCAAAAAACAGCAATTCTGGGCTGGGCCTCCGGTTAATAGGTTAGTCCCAAAAATAATATAAAAGTGTATAATAAAGCCCAGTAATGTCCAAAACAGAATATAATATAGCATGGAATAATAAAAAATTATAGATACATTGGAGACGTATCACGGGGCAGCGCACCGGCCTCGCCTCCGCCGGTGATGCCTCTCCCGATGGAGGGTCACATTAGGGACCAGCCTCGTGAGTTCTTCATCAGGCTGCACCGGCCACCGCGTCGTCATCTTCGTCACCCTACCCCATTTGCTTGGGAGATGGAGCTCGATCCGCCCCAGACCCTTAGGTTGCACATGAGGGGCTGCGGGAACGGCGGCACGCGGGTTGACGTCGACTTCCCCGCTCCTCATGTCATGTACCTCCGTCGCGGATGGAAGACATTCGCTCGTGTCCACAGCCTAACGGCGGGGCTCGTTCTCTATTTCAAGTTAATGGAGAATGGCCTGCTCTCCGTCAAGGTCTTTGGATATCTTGGAACTCGCCTAAAGTGCTGCGTGGAGAGCTCCTCCGACGATGAAGATTCCTCCTCAAGCGGGAGTGATGAGGAGGACAGCGACAGCGACGACGAGGGCGTTGAGCGGCGGGACGCCGACCTCGACTCCGACTGACCGCGTTGCCCCTCCCTTGGCCACGCGCCCTGCCGAGGGCCTTCCTCGTCAAGCTCTCCATCGGCGCATTCCCTGTCGCCTCCTTGGGCGGCTGGCGTAGGAGAGTTGGAGAAGGCGAAGAAGGCGGGTGGCGGCCGTCAAGTTAGAGTACGCGGGCACCGACGCCTTCGTCGCGTATTGTCAGCCCGCTGCCTCATCTTCCAGCTCCCCTCCCGGCACCGGGATGTTCTGTTGGTGCCTTATGCTCCTCGTACCTTGCATAGGCGCTCTTTTTGCCCTCCCACTATCTTGTTCCACCTTCTGAGGAGAGGGACAAGAAAAGGATTACGGGCATCTTATCTCTTTTTAGTTTGTAAGCCTGCGAGCACTTGTTAGATTTAAAATTTGTAATCCCCTTGCTCATGTTTTTCATCCCGTATGAACTGTACCTGTATGGGACGTTTTTAATGAAAAGGGTGTTTGCCGGGTTCTTTGTGCGTGAGCGAGGCCCATGCCAAGGAGTGAATCCTTGTTATTTTTAAGATAAACATTGACGCCCGGCAACAGGCCTTGCCGTCCCCTTACTTCAACCGACCATTCTCACGCTCTTGGAGGAGGCAGGGGCGAAGTAGAGTTAGGCCCCTTGTTTATTTCCTCGCCACCGCGACTACGACCCGGTTCCGACCCAGGGACTTGGGTACAGGAAAAGGGGGAGCACGGTGGTCTAGGAGCAAAACGAGGTTTCATACGCCCCATCTTCATACGGAAATGCACAACAGAGGATGAAAGACTTATCTGAATCTACAGCCCCCGGCAGCCTTGGCTTGCCGTGGTTGGATTCTTGTATCTGCATCCCCCGGCAACCTTGGCTTGCCGAGGCAAGAGCGCTGGCTCATTCTCTTTCTTCCAAACAGCTCAGCAGAAATGTCCATGGACCCTGCGAACCAAAGAGGATGGAAAGGAACAAAGAAACGCAAACTCGACCTCTATGCTAGGGGTTAGTCGCCGCTAAGCACTATCAACCCTAACCGAGGGAGAGACTCAACCTAGCATGCATGCTATAACTTAGGGCGCCAGCGCTTCGTTTATTTATGCTCAGGGTCTGCGCCTGGCTTTCTACATAGGGTTACATGCTCTGCCGGCAAGGCTTGTACAAAAGGTGGTTTGCCGGGGGTCCCGGCAACCGCGCCTCATGGGTAAAACTTGCGAAGATGTTCAATGTTCCAGGAGTTGCTCACTGGAATAGCACCTTCGGTCTCCAGGCGGACTGCGTCGGGCCTGGTGGCTCGTATTACCCGATAAGGGCCTTCCCACTTTGGCGTCAACTTGTTGGAATTCTTGGCCGATTGAACGCGCCGAAGAACAAGGTCGCCTTCCTCAAAGCTTCGGGCATGAACCTTGTGGCTATGGTAGCGGCGCAAGGCTTGCTGGTAGCGCGCTGCTCTCACAGCCGCCCGAAGATGATCTTCCTCGAGGAGCATTGCGTCATCTTGCCCCAATTTCTCTTGCTCAAGCTCGTCATAAGCAAGCACTCGAGGTGACCCGTATGTGAGTTCCGTGGGGAGAACTGCTTCTGCCCCGTATACCAGGGCAAAGGTGTCTGGCCGGTGGCTCGATTTGGCGTTGTTCTGATCGACCAAAGAACCGCCGGCAATTCATCAATCCAGCGCCTTCCGCTCTGGTGCAGCCTGTCAAAAGTCTTGGTCCACAGGCCTCACAGTACTTCAGCATTTGCCCTCTCCGCCTGGCCGTTGCTCCGTGGGTGTGCCAGGGAAGCGAAACAGACCTTGCTGTCGAGGTCTTGGATGTATTGCATGAAGGTGTGGCTTGTGAACTGCGTGCCGTTGTCGGTGATGACTCTGTTTGGCACACCAAAATGGCAGACTAGCCCCTTGAAGAACTTGACGGCTGCCTGTGTTGTCACATTCCTCACTACTTCCACCTCCAGCCACTTTGTGAACTTGTTGATTGCAACATACAAGTACTCAAAGCCCCCGACAGCGCGGGGGAAAGGGCCCAGTATGTCGAGCCCCCAGACCGAGAATGGCCAGGAGAGAGGAATTGTTTGAAGGGCTTGAGCTGGTTGATGAAGCTTCTTCGAATGGAACTGACACGCTTCACACTTGGTTACTAGTGCCGTTGCATCCTGGAGGGCGGTGGGCCAGAAGAAACCTTATCGGCAAGGGCCCTCGACCCTATGTGGGAGCCACATATGCCTCCGTGTATCTCTGCCAACAGCTCCAGTCCTTCCTCCCGGGGAATGCACTTCAACTTCACACCGTTCGGTCTTTTTTTGTACAGGACGTCATCAACAAACTGATACATAGCAGACCGACGGGCTACTTTCTCCGCTTCTTCCTGCTCCTCAGGAAGCTCCCCTGTTTGGAGGAATCGGATGGTATGTTGTGCTCATGCTGGAGCCTGGGGCTCGACGGCAAGGACCAAAGGCATTTCTTCTGCCATGGGAGCAGTCGTCTCTACGGCCAGGGCTTGATGTCCTGCTGGAGTCAGTTGCCCCTCGGCAGGCTCAATACCCACGGCAACACCCTTGCCGGCGGCCCCAGGGGCTCGGTGGGGAAGTACTTGCCGGGGCCTGATTTCCTCCGCTTGTTCTGCTCTGTTGATGGTTCGACGGATGGTTGAGTTAACCGAAGCAGAAAAGTACCTGGTTCCACAGGTAGTTTGAAGGCAACGCGCTTCGACAGGTAATCGGCGGTGTCATTCTCCGCTCGGGGAACATGCTCTGCTTGTATACCGTCAAAGCGCTCTTCCAGCTTCCTCACCTCATCTACGTAGGCCTCCATCAACGGGCTCTGATAATCATTGTTGACTTGCCTGACGACAAGCTGTGAATCACCCCTGACGATGAGCTTCTTAATCCCGAGGTCTGCCGCGATCCTGAGACCGGCAAGCAACCCCTCGTATTCAGCGGTATTGTTTGTGGACATCTCCCTGGGAAAGTGCATCTGGATTACATACTTGAGGCGCTCCCCGGTGGGTGCGACAAGCAGCACACCAGCACCGGCGCCTTGCAGCGAGAAAGCCCCGTCAAAGTACATGATCCAGTTGCGACTTGATTCCTTGCCGGGGAGAGTGGTCTCCTGGATCTCTTCGTCGGGCGTTGAAGTCCATTCCGCAATGAATTCCGCCAGGACTCTGCTCTGGATCGTTGAAGTAATTTCAAACTTCAAACCAAAGCTCGACAGCTCCAAGGCCCACCCCACGATCCTCCCGGTTGCGTCTGGGTTATGCAGTATCCGTTGCAACGGGAGGCGGGTAACGACGGTGATTTCGTGTGCTTGGAAGTAATGACGCAGCTTCCTCGAGGCCATAAGGAGGCCGAAGAGCAATTTCTGCATACCGGAGTACCTTGACCTAGCCCCCTGCAAGAGGGAGCAGACAAAGTAAACTGGGTGCTGCATCATCTTCTTCTTCTGCACCACTTCATTTGGTTGCACGGGCCCTGTCCCGATGGCGTCAGACTCCGCCGGGGGCCTTGCCTTGCCGGCGCAAGGCCCTGCCGGGGGGAGCTCTGGCTCGCCATCCGCCAGTCCGGCCGTTGCCGCTGCCTCCTCATAGACCTCCCTCTGTGCCACTAGCGCGGCGCTGACCACTTGATTTGTTGCTGCCAGATACAGTAGCAACGGCTCTTGTGGTTTAGGCGCAACTAGTATTGGTGTAGAGGATAGGTATTTCTTCAAATCCTGCAGCGCTACTTCGGCCTCTGGGTTCCACTCCATTGGGCCCGCCTTTTTCAAGATTTTAAAAAGGGAAGGGCGCGCTCGGCAGACTTGGAGATGAATCTGCTCATGGCGGCAACGCAGCCAGTGAGCCGACGCACATCCTTGATCCGCTTGGGTTCCTCAATTTGCTCGATAGCCTTGATCTTGTCTGGGTTTGCCTCGATCCCATGATGTGACACAAAGAACCCGAGAAGCTTGCCGAACGGAACGCCGAAGACACACTTCTCAGGGTTCAACTTGAGGTTGATCTTGCGCAGGTTGGCAAACGTCTCTTCTAAGTCTTGTACAAGAGTTGCCTTGTACTTGGTTTTGACCACTATGTCATCCATATAAGCTTCCATATTTCTATGTAGCTGGGGCTCAAAACCAATTTGGACCGCCCTTGCGAATGTCGAGCCAGCACTCTTCAACCCGAAAGGCATTCGTAAAAAGCAATACGTACCACATGGAGTGATGAATGTTGTCTTCTCTTCGTCTTCTCTTGTCATGAAGATCTGGTGGTAGCCCGAGTAGGCGTCGAGGAATGATAACAGATCACACCCGGCCATGGAGTCAACAATCTGGTCAATGCGCGGCAACGGGAAGGGGTCCTTAGGACAAGCCTTATTGATATCTGTGTACTCAATACACAGCCTCCACTTCCCGTTTGCCTTGCGCACCACCACCGGATTGGCCAACCACGTCGGATGGAGCACTCCTCTCACCAAGCCTGCTGCTTCCAACTTCCTGATCTCCTCTGTGATGAACTCCTGCCGTTCTAAAGCTTGCTTCCTGACCTTCTGCTTGATGGGTCGCGCATGGGGACAGACAGCAAGATGGTGCTCAATCACTTCCCTGGGAACGCCAGGGATGTCGGATGCTTGCCATGCAAACACATCGACATTCGCCCGCAGGAAAGTGACGAGCGCGCTTTCCTATTTGCTGTCGAGGGTGGAGTTTATGGTGAAAGCCCCTCCCGTGCCATCCTCCTTGATGGACACATTCTTGGTCTCTAGCGGTGCAGCTCTGGATTTCTTGTTCTTGCCGGTGGAGCTCTCTGGCACGTCCTCGACGGTAGCACAACACCCCGAAGAGGTGCGCTTGCCGGAGTGGATGCGAGAGGTCTTGCCGGTCTTCTTCTTCCCTCCCGAGGCTTTAGCGGCAGGAGCAACTGCCTTGGCGGCAGCTGCTGCAACTGCTTCCCGGTAGAGTAGGTCAGCGCAGATCAGCGCATCCTTCTTGTCGCAGGGGACGGTGATGATGGTCATCGGCCCAGGCATCTTCAGCGTGTTGTAGGCGTAGTGCGACGCCGCCATGAACTTGGCTAGTGCCGGGCGGCCGAGGATCCCATGGTAGGGCAAGGGGATCTCGGCTACATCAAAGACAATCCTTTCCGTCCTGTAGTTCAACTCGCCTCCAAACGTCACAAGCAACATGACCTTCCCCTTCGGCTGGCTCCTTCTCGGGTTGACCCCTTGAAACGTGCCCGTCTCCTCGAGGTCTCCATCAGGAATTTGCAGCCTTTTGATCACAACGGGTGAGATCAAGTTCAGACCGGCCCCGCCGTCAACCAGCATCTTGTTCACCTTGAGGTTGCATATCGTTGGTGAGACCAACAACGGCAAACACCCGACCGCAGTTGTGCGATCAGGGTGGTCCTCGGCGTCAAAGATGATGGGCGTGCTGGACCACTTCAGCGGCTTCTGAGCGTCGAATGATGGCTCCAGTGCTGTGATCTCACGCGCCCACTTCTTAAGCTGGCGGTGGGAAGTATGCAGCGAGGCGCCACCATCGACGCACATGGCCTTCGTAGCCTTCTAAAACTCATGCTCACCGGACTCATCGTCCTCGTCATGATCATCATCTTCCTGCTTCTTGTCGCAGCCCTGAGCGGGCCTCTCTTGTTGGTTATCCTTGCTGCGGTGGCCTCCTTGGCCGCCACGCTTCTTGCCGGATCCTTCAGCGCCATCCTGACCCTTCTCCTTGTCCCGCCTCTCATACTCGGCTTTTTGCTTTTCAACAAGCAGCTTGACTTGTCGGCAGTTCTGGAGGTCGTGGCCCTTGGTGCGGTGGATCTTGCAATACTGCTTGTCGGAGCCCCCTGGCTTGTCGGCAGCCGCCAAGGCCCGACAAGCGGCGCACCCGGCAATCTCCTTGCCGGGGTCGTCTGCCTTGGCCTTCTTGGCAGCGCCGGTGTCGTCGGATCCCTCGACGACAAGCACGACCTTGCCCTTGCGTTTCCTGTTGCGATGCCGACCCTTCTTCGTCGGGGCGGCGGTGTCTTCGTCGATAGAGTCGGTTTCCGTGCCAGCATCCTCATCGGGGTACTTCCTTCCCTCTTCAGCCCGAGCGCATCTATCGGCCAGTACGTAAAGTTCGGCCACATCCTTGACCTTGTTCATTGCCAGCTCTTCACGCATCTTACGGTTACGCACATTTTGATGGAATGCACTGATCACGACGGCGGGATGAACATCTGGGATGTTATATTGCACTCGGTTGAACCTTTGTATGTACTTGTGCAGGTTTTCACCTTCCTTCTGGGGAATGATATGCAAATCACTCGCCTGGCCATGAGCTTGGTGGCCTCCAGTGAAGGCACCAAGAAGAAATGGAATCCGCTGGCAAGTGCATCAACCAAGACATGACATTGGGTTTCAGGGCCAACGGGAAGTAATTGGCAAGCACCTTGTCGTCGCGAGCTCCAGCGGCTTGCATTGCGATGGTGTAGATGCTGAGGAACTCTGACGGGTGGGTCTTGTCGTTGTATTTCTCACCGACGTCGGGCTTGAACGTGCGGTGGGACGGCCACTGGAACTGCCGCAGCTCACGGGTAAAGGTTGGGCAACCCACCTCGTAAGGTAGGCCGCCGGAGCCTCCCGGTGCTGGGTGGTCCATAGCGGGCCCGCCCGCCTATCTGACTGGTGGCGCGTATCGCGCCGACGCTCGATGGTGGTTCGAGCGTCTTCATGGGCTCGCTCCCAAAGGACTTGGCGCTGGTCGCGGTGGGTCCGTGGGTCGGACGACGCTATCGAAATGTTATCACAAGCGTCATCACAACGGATCGACACCCGCGGTGGCTGGCGTGGAGGAGGAGAGTGCACCGTGGCCGCAGCACCTCCCTGTTGGGAATCATAGCATAATTTTAAAATTTTCCTACGTTCACCAAGATGCATCTATGGAGTATACTAGCAACGAGGGGAAGGGAGTGCATCTACATACCCTTGTAGATCGCGAGCGGAAGCGTTCCAATGAACGTGGATGACGGAGTCGTACTCGCCGTGATCCAAATCACCGATGACCGAGTGCCGAACGGACGGCACCTCCGCGTTCAACACACGTACGATGCAGCGACGTCTCCTCCTTCTTGATCCAGCAAGGGGGAAGGAGAGGTTTATGGAGATCCAACAGCACGACGGCGTGGTGGTGGATGTAGCGGGTCTCGGCAGGGCTTTGCTAAGCTTCTGCGAGAGAGAGAGAGAGGTGTTGCAGGGGAGGAGGGAGGCGCCCAAGGCTGTTGTGTGCTGCCCTCCCTCCCCCCTTTATATAGGCCCCCTGGGGGGGCGCCGGCCCCAAGAGATGGGATCTCAAGGGGGGGCGGCGGCCACAAGGGGGGAAGGGGTTGCCTTGCCCCCCAAGGCAAGGGGGAACTCCCCCCCTAGGGTTCCCAACCCTAGGCGCATGGGGGGAGGCCCAAGGGGGGCGCCCCAGCCCACTAAGGGCTGGTTCCCTTCCACTTTCAGCCCACGGGCCCTCCGGGATAGGTGGCCCCACCCGGTGGACCCCCGGGACCCTTCCGGTGGTCCCGGTACAATACCGGCAACCCCTGAAACTTTCCCGGTGGCCGAAACTGGACTTCCTATATATAATTCTTCACCTCCGGACCATTCCAGAACCTCTCGTGACGTCCGGGATCTCATCCGGGACTCCGAACAACTTTCGGGTTTCTGCATACATATATCTCTACAACCCTAGCGTCACCGGACCTTAAGTGTGTAGACCCTACGGGTTCGGGAGACATGCAGACATGACCGAGATGCCTCTCCGGTCAATAACCAACAGCGGGATCTGGATACCCATGTTGGCTCCCACATGTTCCACGATGATCTCATCGGATGAACCACGGTGTCGAGGATTCAATCAATCCCGTATACAATTCCCTTTGTCAATCGGTATGTTACTTGCCCGAGATTCGATCGTCGGTATCCCAATACCTTGTTCAATCTCGTTACCGGCAAGTCTCTTTACTCGTACCGCAATGCATGATCCCGTGACTAACGCCTTAGTCACATTGAGCTCATTATGATGATGCATTACCGAGTGGGCCTAGAGATACCTCTCCGTCACACGGAGTGACAAATCCCAGTCTCGATCCGTGCCAACCCAACAGACACTTTCGGAGATACCCGTAGTGCACCTTTATAGTCACCCAGTTACGTTGTGACGTTTGGCACACCCAAAGCACTCCTACGGTATCCGGGAGTTGCATGATCTCATGGTCTAAGGAAAAGATACTTGACATTGGAAAAGCTCTAGCAAACGAAACTACACGATCTTTTATGCTATGCTTAGGATTGGGTCTCGTCCATCACATCATTCTCCTAATGATGTGATCCCGTTATCAATGACATCCAATGTCCATAGTCAGGAAACCATGACTATCTGTTGATCAACGAGCTAGTCAACTAGAGGCTTACTAGGGACACGTTGTGGTCTATGTATTCACACATGTATTACGATTTCCGGACAATACAATTATAGCATGAATAATAGACAATTATCATGAACAAAGAAATATAATAATAACCATTTATTATTGCCTCTAGGGCATATTTCCAACAGTCTCCCACTTGCACTAGAGTCAATAATCTAGTTACATTGTGATGAATCGAACACCCATTGCGTCCTGGTGTTGATCATGTTTTGCCCTAGGGAGAGGTTTAGTCAACGGATCTGCTACATTCAGGTCCGTATGTACTTTACAAATATCTATGTCTCCATTTTGAACACTTTCACGAATGGAGTTGAAGCGACGCTTGATATGCCTGGTCTTCCTGTGAAACCTGGGCTCCTTCGCAAGGGCAATAGCTCCAGTGTTGTCACAGAAGAGAGTCATTGGGCCCAACGCATTGGGAATCACCCCTAGGTCGGTAATGAACTCCTTCATCCAGACTGCTTCCTGTGCTGCCTCCGAGGCTGCCATGTACTCCGCTTCACATGTAGATCCCGCCATGACGCTTTGCTTGCAACTGCACCAGCTTACTGCTCCTCCATTCAAAATATACACGTATCCGGTTTGTGACTTCGAGTCATCCAGATCTGTGTCGAAGCTAGCGTCGATGTAACCCTTTACGACGAGCTCTTCGTCACCTCCATAAACGAGAAACATATCCTTAGTCCTCTTCAGGTACTTCAGGATATTCTTGACCGCTGTCCAGTGTTCCTTGCCGGGATTACTTTGGTACCTTCCTACCAAACTTACGGCAAGGTTTACATCAGGTCTGGTACACAGCATGGCATACATAATAGACCCTATGGCCGAGGCATAGGGGATGACACTCATCTCTTCTATATCTTCTGCCGTGGTCGGGCATTGAGCCGTGCTCAACTGCACACCTTGCAATACAGGCAAGAACCCCTTATTGGACTGATCCATATTGAACTTCTTCAATACCTTGTCAAGGTATGTACTCTGTGAAAGACCAATGAGGCGTCTTGATCTATCTCTATAGATCTTGATGCCTAATATATAAGCAGCTTCTCCAAGGTCCTTCATTGAAAAACACTTATTCAAATAGGCCTTTATACTCTCCAAGAATTCTATATCATTTCCCATCAACAATATGTCATCCACATATAATATGAGAAATGCTACAGAGCTCCCACTCACTTTCTTGTAAACACAGGCTTCTCCATAAGTCTGTGTGAACCCAAACGCTTTGATCATCTCATCAAAGCGAATGTTCCAACTTCGAGATGCTTGCACCAGCCCATAGATTAAGCGTTGGAGCTTGCATACTTTGTTAGCATTCTTAGGATCGACAAAACCTTCCGGCTGCATCATATACAACTCTTCCTTAAGGAAGCCGTTAAGGAATGCCGTTTTGACGTCCATCTGCCATATCTCATAATCATAGTATGCGGCAATTGCTAACATGATTCGGACGGACTTCAGCTTCGCTATGGGTGAGAAAGTCTCATCGTAGTCAACCCCTTGAACTTGTCGATAACCCTTAGCGACAAGTCGAGCTTTGTAGATGGTCACATTACCATCTGCGTCCGTCTTCTTCTTAAAGATCCATTTGTTTTCTATGGCTCGCCGCTCATCGGGCAAGTCAGTCAAAGTCCATACTTTGTTTTCATACATGGATTCTATCTCGGATTTCATGGCTAGCCATTTGTCGGAATCCGGGCCCGCCATCGCTTCTTCATAGTTCGAAGGTTCACCGTTGTCTAACAACATGATTTCTAGGACAGGGTTGCCGTACCACTCTGGTGCGGAACGTGTCCTTGTGGACCTACGAAGTTCAGTAACTTGATCTGAAGCTTCATGATCATCATCATTAACTTCCTCCCCAGTCGGTGCAGGCACCACAGGAACATTTTCCCGTGCTGCGCTACTTTCCGGTTCGGAAGGGGTGACTATCACCTCATCAAGTTCCACTTTCCTCCCACTCAATTCTTTCGAGAGAAACTCCTTCTCTAGAAAGGACCCGTTCTTGGCAACGAAGATCTTGCCTTCGGATCTGAGGTAGAAGGTATACCCAATAGTTTCCTTAGGGTATCCTATGAAGACGCATTTTTCCGATTTGGGTTCGAGCTTTTCAGGTTGAAGTTTCTTGACATAAGCATCGCATCCCCAAACTTTTAGAAACGACAGCTTAGGTTTCTTCCCAGACCATAATTCATACGGTGTCGTCTCAACGGATTTAGACGGTGCCCTATTTAAAGTGAATGCGGCAGTCTCTAAAGCATAACCCCAAAATGAGAGCGGTAAATCGGTAAGAGACATCATAGATCGCACCATATCCAATAGAGTGTGATTACGATGTTCGGACACACCATTTCTCTGAGGTGTTCCAGGCGGCGTGAGTTGTGAAACTATTCCACATTTTCTTAAGTGTGTACCAAATTCGTGACTTAAATATTCTCCACCACGATCTGATCGTAAGAATTTTATTTTCCTGTCACGTTGATTCTCAACTTCACTCTGAAATTCCTTGAACTTTTCAAAGGTTTCAGACTTGTGTTTCATTAGGTAGACATACCCATATCTACTTAAATCATCAGTGAGAGTGAGAACATAACGATATCCTCCGCGAGCCTCAACACTCATTGGACCGCACACATCGGTATGTATGATTTCCAATAAGTTGGTTGCTCGCTCCATTGTTCCGGAGAACGGAGTCTTGGTCATCTTACCCATGAGGCATGGTTCGCACGTGTCAAATGATTCGTAATCAAGAGACTCCAAAAGTCCATCTGCATGGAGCTTCTTCATGCGCTTGACACCAATGTGACCAAGGCGGCAGTGCCACAAGTATGTGGGACTATCGTTATCAACTTTACATCTTTTGGTATTCACACTATGAACATGTGTAACATCACGTTCGAGATTCATTAAGAATAAACCATTGACCAGCGGGGCATGACCATCAAACATATCTCTCATATAAATAGAACAACCATTATTCTCGGATTTAAATGAGTAGCCATCTCGCATTAAATGAGATCCAGATACAATGTTCATGCTCAAAGCTGGCACTAAATAACAATTATTGAGGTTTAAAACTAATCCCGTAGGTAAATGTAGAGGTAGCGTGCCGACGGCGATCACATCGACCTTGGAACCATTCCCAACGCGCATCGTCACCTCGTCCTTCGCCAGTCTCCGCTTATTCCGCAGCTCCTGTTTTGAGTTACAAATATGAGCAACCGCACCGGTATCAACTACCCAGGAGCTACTACGAGTACTGGTAAGATACACATCAATTACATGTATATCACATATACCTTTGGTGTTGCCGGCCTTCTTGTCCGCTAAGTATTTGGGGCAGTTCCGCTTCCAGTGACCACTTCCCTTGCAATAAAAGCACTCAGTCTCACGCTTGGGTCCATTCTTTGGCTTCTTCCCGGTAACTGGTTTACCGGGCACGGCAACTCCCTTGCCGTCCTTCTTGAAGTTCTTCTTACCCTTGCCCTTCTTGAACTTAGTGGTTTTATTCACCATCAACACTTGATGTTCTTTTCTGATCTCCCCTTTCGCTGATTTCAGCATTGAATATACCTCGGGAATGGTCTTTTCCATTCCCTGCATATTGTAGTTCATCACAAAGCTCTTGTAGCTTGGTGGAAACGACTGGAGGATTCTGTCAATGACCGCGTCATCCGGGAGATTAACTCCCAGCTGAGACAAGCGGTTGTGCAACCCAGACATTCTGAGTATGTGCTCACTAACAGAACTGTTCTCCTCCATTTTACAGCTGAAGAACTTGCGGAGACTTCATATCTCTCGACCCGGGCATGAGCTTGAAAAACCAGTTTCAGCTCCTCGAACATCTCATATGCTCCATGTTTCTCAAAACGCTTTTGGAGACCCGGTTCTAAGCTGTAAAGCATGCCGCACTGAACGAGGGAGTAATCATCAGCACGCTGCTGCCAAGCGTTCATAACGTCTTGGTTCTCTGGGATTGGTGCTTCACCTAGCGGTGCTTCTAAGACATAATCTTTCTTGGCTACTATGAGGATGAGCCTCAGGTTCCGGACCCAGTCCGTATAGTTGCTGCCATCATCTTTCAGCTTGGTTTTCTCTAGGAACGCGTTGAAATTGAGGACAACGTTGGCCATTTGATCTACAAGACATAGTGTAAAGATTTTTAGACTAAGTTCATGATAATTGAGTTCATCTAATCAAATTATTTAATGAACTCCCACTCAGATAGACATCCCTCTAGTCATCTAAGTGAAACATGATCCGAGTCAACTAGGCCGTGTCCGATCATCACGTGAGACGGACTAGTCAAGATCGGTGAACATCTCCATGTTGATCGTATCTTCTATACGACTCATGCTCGACCTTTCGGTCCTCCGTGTTCCGAGGCCATGTCTGTACATGCTAGGCTCGTCAAGTCAACCTAAGTGTATTGCGTGTGTTCCGAGGCCATGTCTGTACATGCTAGGCTCGTCAACACCCGTTGTATTCGAACGTTAGAATCTATCACACCCGATCATCACGTGGTGCTTCGAAACAACGAACCTTCGCAACGGTGCACAGTTAGGGTGAACACTTTCTTGAAATTATTATAAGGGATCATCTTACTTACTACCGTCGTTCTAAGCAAATAAGATGCAAAATATGATAAACATCACATGCAATCAAATAGTGACATGATATGGCCAATATCATCATGCTCCTTTGATCTCCATCTTCGGGGAACCATGATTATCTTCGTCACCGGCATGACACCATGATCTCCATCATCATGATCTCCATCATTGTGTCTTCATGAAGTTGTCACGCCAACAATTACTTGTACTTGTATGGCTAACGCGTTTAGCAACAAAGTAAAGCAAATTACATGGCGTTATTCAATGACACGCAGGTCATGCAAAATAATAAAGACAACTCCTATGGCTCCTGCCGGTTGTCATACTCATCGACATGCAAGTCGTGATTCCTATTACAAGAATATGATCAATCTCATACATCACATATATCATTCATCACATCTTCTGGCCATATCACATCACATAGCACTTGCTGCAAAAATAAGTTAGACGTCCTCTAATTGTTGTTGCAAGTTTTTACGTGGTTTGTAGGTTTCTAGCAAGAACGTTTTCTTACCTACGTATGACCACAACGTGATTTGCCAATTTCTATTTACCCTTCATAAGGACCCTTTTCATCGAATCCGTTCCGACTAAAGTAGGAGAGACAGACACCCGCTAGCCACCTTATGCAACTAGTGCATGTCAGTCGGTGGAACCAGTCTCACGTAAGCGTACGTGTAAGGTCGGTCCGGGCCGCTTCATCCTACAATGCCGCCGAAACAAGAAACGACTAGTAGCGGCAAGAAGAATTGGCAAACTCAACGCCCACAACTGCTTTGTGTTCTACTCGTGCATAGTAACTACGCATAGACCTGGCTCATGATGCCACTGTTGGGAATCGTAGCATAATTTTAAAATTTTCCTACGTTCACCAAGATGCATCTATGGAGTATACTAGCAACGAGGGGAAGGGAGTGCATCTACATACCCTTGTAGATCGCGAGCGGAAGCGTTCCAATGAACGTGGATGACGGAGTCGTACTCGCCGTGATCCAAATCACCGATGACCGAGTGCCGAACGGACGGCACCTCCGCGTTCAACACACGTACGGTGCAGCGATGTCTCCTCCTTTTTGATCCAGCAAGGGGGAAGGAGAGGTTGATGGAGATCCAACAGCACGACGGCGTGGTGGTGGATGTAGCGGGTCTCGGCAGGGCTTTGCTAAGCTTCTGCGAGAGAGAGAGAGAGGTGTTGCAGGGGAGGAGGGAGGCGCCCAAGGCTGTTGTGTGCTGCCCTCCCTCCCCCCCTTTATATAGGCCCCCTGGGGGGGCGCCGGCCCCAAGAGATGGGATCTCAAGGGGGGCGGCGGCCACAAGGGGGGAAGGGGTTGCCTTGCCCCCCAAGGCAAGGGGGAACTCCCCCCCTAGGGTTCCCAACCCTAGGCGCATGGGGGGAGGCCCAAGGGGGGCGCCCCAGCCCACTAAGGGCTGGTTCCCTTCCACTTTCAGCCCACGGGGCCCTCCGGGATAGGTGGCCCCACCCGGTGGACCCCCGGGACCCTTCCGGTGGTCCCGGTACAATACCGGTAACCCCCGAAACTTTCCCGGTGGCCGAAACTGGACTTCCTATATATAATTCTTCACCTCCGGACCATTCCGGAACCTCTCGTGACGTCCGGGATCTCATCCGGGACTCCGAACAACTTTTGGGTTTCCGCATACATATATCTCTACAACCCTAGCGTCACCGGACCTTAAGTGTGTAGACCCTACGGGTTCGGGAGACATGCAGACATGACCGAGACGCCTCTCCGGTAAATAACCAACAGCGGGATCTGGATACCCATGTTGGCTCCCACATGTTCCACGATGATCTCATCGGATGAACCACGGTGTCGAGGATTCAATCAATCCCGTATACAATTCCCTTTGTCAATCGGTATGTTACTTGCCCGAGATTCGATCGTCGGTATCCCAATACCTTGTTCAATCTCGTTACCGGCAAGTCTCTTTACTCGTACCGCAATGCATGATCCCGTGACTAACGCCTTAGTCACATTGAGCTCATTATGATGATGCATTACCGAGTGGGCCCAGAGATACCTCTCCGTCACACGGAGTGACAAATCCCAGTCTCGATCCGTGCCAACCCAACAGACACTTTCGGAGATACCCGTAGTGCACCTTTATAGTCACCCAGTTACGTTGTGACGTTTGGCACACCCAAAGCACTCCTACGGTATCCGGGAGTTGCACGATCTCATGGTCTAAGGAAAAGATACTTGACATTGGAAAAGCTCTAGCAAACGAAACTACACGATCTTTTATGCTATGCTTAGGATTGGGTCTCGTCCATCACATCATTCTCCTAATGATGTGATCCCGTTATCAATGACATCCAATGTCCATAGTCAGGAAACCATGACTATCTGTTGATCAACGAGCTAGTCAACTAGAGGCTTACTAGGGACACGTTGTGGTCTATGTATTCACACATGTATTACGATTTCCGGACAATACAATTATAGCATGAATAATAGACAATTATCATGAACAAAGAAATATAATAATAACCATTTATTATTGCCTCTAGGGTATATTTCCAACACTCCAACCGCTGGCGTGCGGTGGTTCGACGTAGCGCCTGCCTGAGGGCCCCGCTGGCCGTGGCTCGTCTTTGTTGGCGACGCCGACGAGGCTCCGAATAGTGGCTCTCCACTCGTCGAGCTTTTCCGCACCAGGAGGGAAGTCGAGGAGCAGCTACGCGCGCGCCAAAGCTTCTGCTGGCGTGGGTGGCGGCGAAAGCTGCGTGGACTGTGGTGCGCTCCGACTTCTAACCACATTAGAAGGGGCTCTATCACGGCCCGGCGGCTGTGTGCCATTTTCGCCAGCACTTCGGCGGGCATGCTGGCCTCCTACGTCCCGCAAATGATGCACATGACTCTTCCCACGGCGGCGCCCGGGGTCACCAGCGTGGTGACGCTGCTCGTCGCGCACACCCTGGGAAGAGCGCGTTGTGGGCGCCGGCGTAGGCGTCTTGGAGGTCGCCGCACCGCCCGTGGGCGGCACGGTGCCGCCCCGGAGGGCCCCGCGCCGCCTGCGGGGGTGGGCCAGCTCCGTCTCTGGACTTGGCGGCGTGCGGCCCATCGTCTTGCGCACGAACGACGCTGCTCGCCAGGCTCTGACTGCTAGAGCGATGTTGGTGCTCGCGGGCCGCGCCTCGGGTTCTGTCCGCGACCGGCCCGCTGCTCACCCGCACCGGTACGGGCCGTCCGGCTCCCGACGAACCGATCGCCGTGATCGCCTTCTTCTTGGGAGCCATGACGATGAAGAACTGCTAGGCTAACTACTAGACCGGATTTTCACAACTGCGCACCCCTACCTGGCGCGCCAAAGTTGTCGGGGGAAATCGACACCTATGGAATCACTGGGATCCCTTCTACGGTTGACGGGCGCGAGGTTGTGCAAAGAGCGGGTCTGACAGGAAGCACACGGGTCGTTTACCCAGGTCCGGGCCGCGAAGATGCGTAATACCCTAGTCCTGCTTTGGTGGATGTATTTGAGTGTTCTTGTGTTCTTGAGCTAGCTACGGGGTGCAACTTGCCCAAAAGATCCGAATCCTTCTCCTGGTCACCTCGAGCCTCCTTTTATAGGGAAAAGGGGTTGCCACAGTGGCACACAGGAGGTGGAAAGGTGTACAGTGGATGAGTCTATCCTCTGGCTCCGTCGGACAAACGCATTTAATGTGCTGCCGACGTGCCTCTCTCGCTTTATCGGGGACGGCAAGGAAACACGTCCCAGCTGTCGCCGCCTCCTATGGCTTTGACACGCGTCTGAGCTGACGAGGCGTCGTAGCGCCATGTTGGCTGGCTGCTGGGCTGGCGCGGTGGTGGAGCCTTCACTAAGACCTGCATGCCACCATGCAGGTGCTTGCTGAGTCGGTCGTGGAGGCCGCTCGTCGCCACGCAGGTGCCTGCTCAGCTGGTTGAGCTGGCAGCTGCATGGGGACGGCGGTGGAGCCTTGGCAGAAGCGGGCCTGGCCGCGGCCCCGTATGTGTCTTTGGCAAGGGCCTTGCCGGGGCCCCGGCAAGGGTCTTGCCGCGGCACCGTGGTCGTCCTCGGCAAGGGCCTTGCCGGGGGTCTTGTGGATTTCCTCGGCTAGGATCCCGCCGAGGATCGTCGTCTTCTCATCCTCATCTGATCTTGTGTGTTTATGATCTTGACGAAGATCTGCATGCCACCACACAGGCGCCTCCCGAGCCTTGGTCCCAATGTAGTTGGTTGGTGGTGTTGGAACCCGCGGGCTCAAGGGTGGCCTGCTCTACTGGCATCGGGCAAGTTGCCCCGGCAAGGCTCTTGCCGGGGCCGCGGAGGCTGCCCCGGCAAGACCCTTGCCGGGGGAGTCCACCTCGCCCTCTTGCTCTTTTGTGTTCTCTGGTCTTGGCGTTGCCTATGGTTGCCTTGTGCCTTCAGCTTCCCTCCTCTGCCCTGCTGAGTGTGGCCGTGGGCGCGGCTCCGACTGTCCGTGCACAAGTAAAGGGGTAAAAACAGGAGTGCCCATACTTTTGTACACCGACACCATGCTTTTTTCATATGTTTACCACATGACCAGCCCAGTTTTTTTCTTTCTGAAAATGGCTGACCCAGCTATTTTGTTTTTTGCAGAATAACCAATGGAGGCCTACTTGCTTTTCTACACCTTGCTCGGCCGAAAATCTTTCAAGACGAGGAGGGATGCATTCGGCTTGCGAGAAAATGGGCTATAAGTAATAAGAAATGGGTTGTAAAATGAAAAAATAAAACAAACAGGCAATTAGTTCCAAATCACCTTTTTCTTTCGGATTTTGATAGTTTAAATTTCATTGTTTTTGTGCGGGTAAAAATTCATTAGATTTTAAATTAATGTATGCTTAATTTTTAAATTAATCTGAATCTGGCTAGAAATTTCAGGCTGTATGCTGTTTGGGACAGATTTGGAGGCTGACTTGTGGGTCTACTAGGTTGACGTGTACGAAAGGCTTTGTCAACTTAGTCCGCAAACGATCCTAGCAATAGTGACCGTTAGATGTTAATCCAACGGCTATGCCGCTTCTTCAATATCTGATCTTCTTGCTTTACCCGCCCAAACCAGCACCGGTGGGACCGCCTGCTCCTGCCACCTGTGGCCAGCTACGCTGCCCCACAGGCCGCACTGCCCCACCCTACTCCATCGCTGACCAGGCCATTCCTCTACTCACCTGCACCTTTTGTTATTTTCCGGCGACGACAACCAAACTAGTAAACCCTCGTACTCCCCACCGCGTGGGCAACCACTGCCGAGTCTTCCCCGGCTCCGGGTCGTTCCCTTCCTAGGCCTCGCCATCGTCCACCACCTTGGTGCTATCGACGTGGCATGGTCAACATGGTCAACGAATGACATCCATCGGAAGAGGACTGTATGTGGAGAGGCTGACAGCTGGGTCCACGGCTGTCGGCGTCCTGGGAATGGGGGTCCCCAGACTTGCCTGCCTGCGGCCCACGGCGTGGCTCTACCAGCGGCCCTGTACGGCCCATCTTCACCAGCAAACACTCAAGACCCTTGCGAGGGGCCAAGCCTCGTGAGGCAGACGACGCAAGACCTCCTCAGGGGCGGCCTCACCAGGCTGGCTCGCGAGGGGCGGAGAGATCAAGGCAAGGGACACCTCGCAAGGTTCCCGTGACGCAAGCCATGATGACTGGAGCCAGGCGGACGCCAGCGCGCGCAGTGTCCTCGTTTCCCCTTTGATGCTAAAGGGGAAAGCGCAGGCGAGGAATACTTGTAGATCACTGAATATGATATGTTTGATTCCTTGCAATAGTTTTGCGATATAAAGATGGTGATATTAGAGTCGTGCTAGTTGGGTAGTTGTGAAATTGAGAAATACTTGTGTTGAGGTTTGCAAGTCCCGTAGCATGCACGTATGGTAAACGTTGTGTGACAAATTTGAAGCATGGGGTGTTCTTGATTGCTTTCCTTATGAGTGGCGGTCGGGGACGAGCGATGGTCTTTTCCTACCAATCTATCCCCCTAGGGGCATGCGTAGTAGTACTTTGCTTCGAGGGCTAATAAACTTTTGCAATAAGTATATGAGTTCTTTATGACTAATGTGAGTCCATGGATTATACGCACTCTCACCCTTCCATCATTGCTAGCCTCTTCGGTACCGTGCATTGCCCTTTCTCACCTTGAGAGTTGGTGCAAACTTCGCCGGTGCATCCAAACCCCGTGATACGATACGCTCTATCACACATAAGCCTCATTATATCTTCCTCAAAACAGCCACCGTACCTACCTATCATGGCATTTCCATAGCCATTCCGAGATATATTGCCATGCAACTTCCATCATCATCATATACATGACTTGAGCATTTATTGTCATATTGCTTTGCATGATCGTAAGATAGCTAGCATGATGTTTTCATGGCTTGTCCGTTTTTTAATGTCATTGCTACGCTAGATCATTGCACATCCCGGTACACCGCCGGAGGCATTCATATAGAGTCATATCTTTGTTCTAGCATCGAGTTGTAATATTGAGTTGTAAGTAAATAAAAGTGTGATGATCATCATTATTAGAGCATTGTCCCAGTGAGGAAAGGATGATGGAGACTATGATTCCCTCACAAGTCGAGATGAGACTCCGGACGAAAAAAAAGAGAAAGGCCAAAAAAAAGAGAAGGACCAAAAAAACAAAAAAAAGAGAGAAAAAGAGAGAAGGGACAATGTTACTATCCTTTTACCACACTTGTGCTTCAGAGAAGCACCATGTTCTTCATATAGAGAGTCTCTTGAGTTATCACTTTCATATACTAGTGGGAATTTTCATTATAGAACTTGGCTTGTATATTCCGATGATGGGCTTCCTCAAATGCCCGAGGTCTTCTTGAGCAAGCAAGTTGGATGCACACCCACTTAGTTTTCAGTTTGAGCTTTCATATACTTATAGCTCTAGTGCATCCGTTGCATGGCAATCCCTACTCCTCGCATTGACATCAATTGATGGGCATCTCCATAGCCCGTTGATTAGCCGCGTCTATGTGAGACTTTCTCCTTTTTTTGTCTTCTCCACACAACCTCCATCATCATATTCTATTCCACCCATAGTGCTATGTCCATGGCTTGCGCTCATGTATTGCATGAGGGTTGAAAAGGCTGAAGCGCGTTAAAAAGTATGAACCAATTGCTCGGCTTGTCATCGGGGTTGTGCATGATGGGAGCATTTTGTGTGACGAAAATGAAGCATGGCCAAACTATATGATTTTGTAGGGATAAGCTTTCTTTGGCTATGTTATTTTGATAAGACATAATTGCTTGGTTGGTATGCTTGAAGTATTATTGTCTTAATGTCAAATGATAGACTATTGCTTTAAATCACTCGTATCTTAATATTCATGCCATGATTAGACATATGATCAAGATTATGCTAGGTAGCATTCCACATCAAAAATTATCTTTTTTATCATTTACCTACTCGAGGACGAGCAGGAATTAAGCTTGGGGATGCTGATACGTCTCCGTCGTATCTATAATTTTTTATTGTTCCATGCCAATATTATACAACTTTCATATACTTTTGGCAACTTTTTATACTATTTTTGGGACTAACATATTGATCCAGTGCCCAGTGCCAGTTCCTGTCTGTTGCATGTTTTTTGTTTTGCAGAAAACCCATATCAAACGGAGTCCAAACGGGATAAAAACTGACGGATATTTTTTTTGGAATATTTATGATTTTTGGGAAGAAGAATCAACGCGATACGATGCCCGAGGGGCCACGAGGCAGGGGGCGCGTCCCAGGGGGTCAGGCGCGCCCTGGACCCTCGTGGCCACCCCGTAAGGCGGTTGGAGCCCTTCATTCACCGCAAGAAAGCTAATATCCGGATAGAGATCGTGTCCAAAATTCAGCCCAATCGGAGTTACGGATCTCCGATTATAAAAGAAACGGTGAAAGGGCAGAATCTGGAGCGCAGAAATAGAGAGAGACAGAGAGACGGATCCAAGCTCGGAGGGAGTCTCGCCCCTCCCATGCCATGGAGACCATGGACCAGAGGGGAAACCCTTCTCCCATCTAGGGAGAAGGTTAAGGAAGAAGAATAAGAAGGGGGCCCTCTCCCCCTCTCTCCCGGTGGCGCCAGAACGCCGCCGGGGCCATCATCATCACCGCGATCTACACCAACACCTCCATCATCTTCACCAACATCTCCATCACCTTCCCCCATCTATCTACAGCAGCCCACTCTCCCGCAACCCACTGTACCCTCTACTTGAACATGGTGCTTTATGCTTCATATTATTATCCAATGATGTGTTGCCATCCTATGATGTCTGAGTAGATTTTCGTTGTCCTATCGGTAATTGGTGAATTGCTGTGATTGGTTTAATTTGCTTGTGGTTATGTTGCTATCCTTTGGTGCCCATCATATGAGCGCGCGTGTGGATCACACCATAGGGTTAGTTGTATGTTGATAGGACTATGTATTGGAGGGCAAGAGTGACAGAAGCTTCAACCTAGCATAGAAATTGATGCATACGTGATTGAAGGGGGACCAATATATCTTAATGCTATGGTTGGGTTTTACCTTAATGAACGTTAGTAGTTGCGGATGCTTGCTAATAGTTCCAATCATAAGTGCATAGAATTCCAAGTCAGGGATGACATGCTAGCAGTTGCCTCTCCCACATAAAACTTGCTATCGGTCTAGTAACGTAGTCAATTGCTTAGGGACAATTTCGCAACTCCTACCACCACTTTTCCACACTCGCTATACTAACTTTATTGTGTCTTTATCTAAACAGCCCCAGGTTTTTATTTACGCGCTCTTTATCTTCTTGCAAACCTATCCAAAAACACCTACAAAGTACTTCTAGTTTCATACTTGTTTTAGGTAAAGCGAACGTTAAGCGTGCGTAGAGTTGTATCGGTGGTCGATAGAACTTGAGGGAATATTTGTTCTACCTTTAGCTCCTCGTTGGGTTCGACACTCTTACTTATCGAAAGAGGCTACAATTGATCCCCTATACTTGTGGGTTATCAGTCGTCTTCTCCGAACACCCTCACGTAGAGGGGCGTGTTGCCATTTGAAGTGGAGGGTGCACCGCCTACCCAGGCCGCGCGCGCGGGCAAACGTCTGCCAGCCGCGTGCCAGGGCTGCGTTGCCTGTGACGGAGACCTCGACCGCGACCCATGAAGCTTTTCTGCAGCAGTCGTCCGCCTGCAGCCAGAGCCCACCTGGACCTGTGGCCGGCAGCTCACCGGCGAAGAAGCGCGAGAGCTGAATCCAGGTGCCGGCCGGGTTCTCCGACCACACGACGAACTCCGGCATCACCTCCGCCGAGTGGAAGCACGACCGGGGAGAGGCCGTGCGACCATGGCGCACCTCCCTTCATCGACGGGGCTGCCACGATCTGGGCAAGTCCCACCACGAGAAGAGGCGCCGCCGCGGCCGCGAGGGGCCACGGCGGGGGCTGCGGCGTGCTTACGGGGACGGCCACGCCCATGCTTGGGCGGCGGAGAGCCGGACCCTCTTGGCGGGCCTTCCCCTTCTCCGCGGCTGAGAACCTCTTCGTAGGCGCCATGGGAGTCGCTACTAGCAATGGAGCAAGGAAGGAGAAGCGAGCGGAGCAGGAAGAGATGAGCAACGGGGGCTCTGCCCCCTCCTCATTTATAGCGGGAGAAGGCCAACCGGCGATCCCCACGATCACAGGTAATGATGATCTTTCTCTGCATGCAGCGGGGACTCGTCAAATCAGGAAGTTGCCGAGGCAGCATGGGGAAGCGGAGACGCCCACGTCCAATCAATCGCCACGCGTCAAGCGGGGTCGCAGGCTGTTGGGGCCCGCGGCGCTCCGCACTTGCCCTTTGGCTTCGCCTTGAAGCCAAGTCCGAGCGCGCCTTGGGCCCGGGGGCTACTGTCGGCGTCCTGGGAACAGGGGTCCCCAGACTTGCCTGCCTGCGGCCCACGGCGTGGCTCTACCGGCGGCCCTGTACGGCCCATCTTCACTAGCAAACACTGAAGACCCACGCGAGGGGCCAAGCCTCGCGAGGCGGACGACGCAAGACCTCCTCAGGGGCGGCCTCACCAGGCTGGCTCGCGAGGGGCAGAGAGATCAAGGCAAGGGACACCTCGCGAGGTTCCCGTGACGCAAGCCATGACGACTGGAGCCAGGCGGGCGCCAGGCAGGCGCCAGCGCGCGTAGTGTCCTCGTTTCCCCTTTGGTGCTAAAGGGGCAAGCGCAGGCGAGGAGTCCCGAGGCATCAGGCAAAGGTTTCCATATCGGTGCAATGAGACGAAGACCAGCAGGACGACAGGACGGAGGTCACCGTGGAGCCTAAGACGGCATCACCACCAGAGCCTTTGGCAGGCGAAGACCACCTTTAGTCAGGATAACTAGTACTAGTTGTCTCCCTTCGAATTTGGCCGTTGTTGGATCCCTTCCCTCTCAATATTTGGGGAGAGGACCAGGGCCTCTATAAATAGGACTAGCCACCACAGTAGGAGGGGACAGATCTGGAACTCATTCAGATCATCCTCAACCACACACAAGTTCGCCAAGCACAATAGCACCTCTCCTCGGGAGGCTGTTCTTCCCTTGTAACTGTTCATCCTCAGCCCGAGAGGCAATCCACCACACCACACTGGAGTAGGGTATTACACCACATCGGTGGCCCGAACCAGTATAAACTCTCGTGTCTCTCTTTCTGTGGGTTCGTCAAGCTAGGCTTTGAGATCGCGGTGAGGCCGAGGGCGTGATTAGGTAGGGAGAGATCTTCATGCGCACCCCAGCGTTCGAACCTCGAGGGTTTTGCCGGAACCCGAAATCCGACAACGGCCACACGCAAGGAAGTGCCTCCTTATTACGCGCAAAATAATGATTCCTCCACCTGACAGCGGGGACCCATCGGAAGGGCCTCTGTATTTCGCAAAAAAAATGTTCCTCCCACTGACAGCTCGGACCCACCATCTATATCTTCACACGCAAGCAACTGCCTCCTTATTACGCACAAAAAATGAATACCCCTACTAGCTGGGACCCACCATATTTGGAGGCTGACTTGTAAGCCTACTAAGTTGACGGGGACGCATGATTTGTCAACTTAGTCAATATAAACGATCCTAGCTGCAGTGACCGTACGATGTCCATCCAATGGCCGTCGTGCTTCTCCAACCTCTGGTCTTCTTGCTCCAGCCGCCAAAACCATCGCCGGCCATGTCGCCTGCTCCTGCGTCCCATGTCCGACTGTGCTACTGCGCAGGCCTCACCGCCCCACCCTACTCCCATCGCTGGTCTGACCATCCCTGTACTCACCCAGACCTCCTGTTATTCTCCGGCAACGGCAACCTCTGAACCAATAAACCCTCGTACTCCCCTCCGTGTGGGACACAACTACCGAGTCTTCCCCGGCTCCGGGTCATTCCCTTCCTAGGCCTCACTGTCGTCCACCGCCTTGGTTCTCTCGACGCGGCATGGTCAACGTGGTCAACGAATGACTTCCATCGGAAGAGGACTATACATGGAGAGGCTGACAACTAGGTCCACGGCCGCAACAAGGAAGTGCCTCCTTATTACGCGCAAAATAATGATTCCTCCACCTGACAGCGGGGATCCACCGGAAGGGCCACCGTATTTTGCAAAAAAACATATCCCCCTAATAGCTGGGACCCACCAGCTACATCTTCGCACGTAAGGAAGTGTGTCCATATTACGGGCAAAAAAATGATTCTCCCCCCTGACAGCTGGGACCCACTAGCTATATCTTCGCACGCAAGGAAGTGCCTCCTTATCCTCCCTGACAGCTGGGACTCACCCGGTCAAACCGTACGTAGGGTTGTCTGTCTAGTCGCGAACGTGTACGCACATACTGATCGATCGGTCTCCCTGCAGCGATGAACAGTGGCCGAGTAAGGAGCGGCACGTGTCGTAGTAGAGGCATGGACGTAGCATGTCACGTAGTCCCGTCTATATCGTGTACATGTACGTACAACCATGTTGCAAGAAAGTAAATACGGCTACGTATGTACATACGGGCGGGGTCTCTAACGCGTACAGCGACAGCGTCATGTTCATCGGTAGCCAACCGGTTGGGTCAGAACGGAGGAAAGAACGGTGTGTTCATCGGGAGGCAACCGACTGGGTTGGAATATGTCTTGTTCATCGGGAGGCAACCGACTGGGTTGGAATATGTCTTGTTCATCGGGAGCCAACCGGCTTAGACGAAACAGCCGAAACGAGGTCTGGCGTACCGCAGAACGGAGGAAACGGCCTTCTGTTCGACTGTGTACGGTCAAAACAAGGTCCTATTCATTGGGAAGGGTCTGGCGTACCGCAAAATGGAGGAACAGACTTCTGTTCGAGTGCCTACAGTCCAAACGGGGTCCTGTTGATCGAGAGGGATGTGGTGTACCACAAAACGGATGAAACAGACTTCTGTTCGCGTGCCTATGGTCGAAACGGGGTCCTGTTCATCCACCGTCTACTGCCTCAATTGATAGAGGCAAAGGTGTCCCGTCTTTCGATGAGATGGTGGCTATCGTTTTGGAGGAAGTCGACTTTCACGATCCGACTACGAACATGCGAGGACGTCGCGCCTTAGCAATCGCTAAACCAACTCCGAGAGGTTATTGATCACGCCGGAGCACAATCAACCTGACCATGAAGGTCTGTTTCCTGCAGGAAAACGAAGAACAAGCAAGAAACTAAGATTGCAATCTGGATATTGCGAATATAAGAGGAAAGCTTTATTGATCAAGGTGGGGTTCTGTAACGCCTTTGTCTAGTCGTTGAACACAAACGAAGTACGCGAAGTTGCAGCGATGGCGAACTTTAATCTAAACAAAACCCCAAAGTCTAAACGACGCCCTAAGGGCTGTATATATGGAGGAAGAGGGGGAAATTTCATCAACCTTGAGGGAGGGGTCCGAAACCAACCCTAACTCTTGTTTCCCCGCACATACGAACTCTAAAAATAGCCTATACTTAAGTATTTCGAAATTACATGGGCCTGGCCCCATAATAAGGTGACGCAGCACCTAGAATAGCCTCTGGACAAAATTTATGAAGTGGCATCTTGTATATTTCGTCCAAGGCTTCATGCACTCCTTATGGTGGCTTCGAAGTCCTGAAATCATCACTTGTAACTCGTTCTTGTTCCCCTTGCACATGCCATCATCTCCAAGCTTGGTCTTGCTCCAGTGTTCATCCCTCTTATCCATGCCAGGCCCTTCATTTGTAAACAAAACAAATGTATCCAATTTAGGCAGCATCATATTCTCATGAACATTAGAATCATTACCAAGAAACGTAAGTACCTGATAATTTAATTGGCATGCACAAGCTCTAGTAATTGGTCCAGTATATGTAGCAGTAGGGGCTGTGGGTGTAACAATGGTATTGATGCCCTCATCATCCTCCCCTTCTTGAAATGAAGTCATCCTCGACGGAAGCTCATCTTCCTCACCCAAATAAGGCTTCAAATCTGCAATGTTAAAAGTGGGACTAACCCCAAAATCTGCAGCCAACTCAAGTTTATATGCATTATCATTTATTTTCTCTAACACCTTAAAAGGACCATCAGCACGTGTCATTAGCTTTGATTTGCGCAAATCAGGAAATCTATCCTTATGCAAATGTAACCAAGCAAGATCTCCAAGTGTGAACACAACATGTTTTCTACCCTTATTACTAGCAAATTTATATTTAGCATTCATACGGTCAATGTTTTCCTTAGTTAACTCATGCATTTTTAAAATCAATTCAGCATGTTATTTAGCATCAAAATTAACCTTCTCCGAAGATGGAAGAGGCAACAAATCAATAGGTGCATGAGGTAGGAAACCATACACAATTTCAAAAGGGCACATCTTAGTAGTAGAATGCAATGAACGATTATAAGCAAATTCAGTATGAGGCAAGCATTCTTCCCACATTTTCTTATTATTCTTCAAAATAGCCCTAAGCATAGTAGAGACAATGTTCTATTGACTACTTCAGTTTGTCCATCAGTTTGGGGATGACATGTAGTAAAAAAGCAGTTTAGTCCCCAACTTAGCCCATAAACATCTCCAAAAGTGGCTAAGAAATTTAGTATCATGATCTGAAACAATAGTATTTGGCACACCATGCAAGCGAATAATTTCACGAAAGAACAAATCAGCAACATTAACAGCATCATCGCTTTTATGACATGGTATAAAGTGTGCCATTTTCGAGAACCTATCCACGACAACAAATATGCTATCCCTCCCCTTCTTTGTTCGAGGTAAACCTAAAACAAAGTCCATAGATATATCCTCCCAAGGAACACGAGGTACAGGCAAAGGCATATATAAACCATGAGGATTGAGTCGTGACTTAGCTTTTTGACATGTAGTGCAGCGAGCAACAAAACGCTCAACATCCCATCTCATATTTAGCCAAAAGAAATGTGTAGCAAGTATATCCTCCGTCTTCTTCACGCCAAAGTGTCCCATTAATCCTCCTCCATCCGCCTCCTGCAACAACAAAAGACGAACGGAGCTAGCTGGAATGCATAGCTTGTTAGCACAAAACACAAATCCATCGTTAGCGACGAACTTGTTCCATGTTCTCCCTTCTTTACAATTCTGCAATACATCTTTAAATTCAACATCATGCAAATATTGATCTTTGATGGTCTCCAAACCAAATATTTTAAAGTCAAGTTGTGAAAGCATAGTATAACGACGAGACAATGCATCCGTAATAACATTTTCTTTACCCTTCTTGTGTTTAATGACATAAGGGAAAGTCTCAATGAATTCAACCCACTTAGCATGTATATGATTCAGTTTGGCTTGACTTTTAATATGTTTCAAAGATTCATGATCAGAGTTTATAACAAATTCTTTGGGCCATAAATAATGTTGCCATGTTTCTAAAGTCCGAACAAGAGCATATAATTCTTTATCATAAGTAGAATAGTTCAGACTAGGCCCACTCAATTTTTCAGAAAAGTATGCAACAGGTTTGCCATCTTGTAATAACACACCTCCTAATCCAATTCCACTAGCATCACATTCAAGCTCAAAAGTCTTACTAAAATCAGGAAGTTGGGGTAAAAGAGCATGTGTCAACTTATCTTGCAATACCGTGAAGGCTTCTTCCTATGCGTTACCCCAAACAAAAGGCACATCCTTCTTTGTAAGCTCGTTGAGAGGTGCAGCAATGGTGCTGAAATCTCTCACAAAACGCCTATAGAAACCAGCAAGGCCAAGGAAACTCCTCACTTGTGTGACCATTTGGGCTGCGGCCAACTCTCAATAGCTTAAATCTTAGCTTTATCAACTTCAATTCCCTGTGGAGTAACAACATAGCCAAGAAAAGATACTCGGTCGGTGCAAAAGGCGCACTTTCCAAGGTTACCAAACAAACATGCATCACATAGAGCAATAAAAATAGCACGTAAATGTTCCAAATGTTCCTCCAAAGGTTTACTATAAATCAGTATATCATCAAAATAGACTACCACAAATCGTCCAATGAAAGCACGTAAAACTTCGTTCATTAATCTCATGAAAGTACTAGGTGCATTAGTTAACCCAAAAGGCATGACTAACCACTCATATGAACCAAACTTAGTTTTAAATGCAGTTTTCCATTCATCTCCCAATTTCATACGAATTTGATGGTATCCACTACGCAAATCAACTTTGGAGAAAATTGTAGAGCCACTCAATTCATCAAGCATATCATCTAGCCTAGGAATAGGATGACGATAATGAATAGTAATATTATTAATGCCTCTACAATCAACACACATACGCGATGTACCATCCTTTTTAGGCACTAGTATAATAGGAACAACACAAGGACTAAGAGATTCACGTATATAACCTTTGTCGAGCAGCTCCTGTACTTGACGCATAATCTCCTTCGTCCCCTCTGGATTGGTACGGTATGTTGCACGGTTGGGTAGCGATGCACCGGGAATTAAGTCACTTTGATGCTCAATCCCTCGAATAGGTGGTAATCCCTATGGCACGTCTTGTGGAAAGATGTCAGCAAACTCCTGCAAAATGTTAGTGACAGCAGGGGCAAAGAGGAAGGCACATCCTCGAATGAAAATAATGCCTCTTTGCACACAAAAGCATAGCAAACAGATTTGCTGAAATCTAGCTCATCAATATCAGATTTTGAGGCAAGTAAACATGCACTTTTCAATTTAATTTCAGAAGCAACACTAGATGGTTTATTATTAGGTTTCATTTGTTGCTCAAATTCTTTTGCCACAATCTGATTTTCACTCTTATTTTTCTCCTATTTTGCTTTATTAGCTCTATTAATATCATCTTTCAAAATGAAATCAGGGGTCATAGGAAGCAAAGTAATATTTTTATCCTTATGAACAAGAGTATACTGATTGTTTCTACCATGGTGTATAGATTTTTTATCAAATTGCCATGGTATACCAAGTAAGAAGGAACATGATTGCATAGGTACCACATCACAATCAACATAATCAACATATGTCGAGATACTAAAATGCACACGAACAGTACATGTTACCTTAACCTTGCCGCTGTTGTTGAACCATTGGATGTAGTAAGGATGTGGGTGTGGTCTTGTGGTGAGAGATAGCTTCTCCACCATATCCATGCTAGCCAAGTTGTTGCAGCTCCCTCCATCTATGATGACACGAACAGAACGTTCCTTCACAACTCCCTTTGTATGGAACAAATTATGCCTCTGATTTTGCTCAGCTTGTGTGACCTGCACACTCAAAACACGTTGAGCAACTAAACATTCATACATGTCAGCATCTTCAGGAGCCATGTATTGCGTCTCATGATCAGAATCATCTCCACCGTGTTCTTCACGTGTAATAAGAGCCAAAGTCTCCTCATCATAGTCACTAGCGGACTCATACCCACCATCCTCAGTAGCAATCATCACACGCTGAGATTTGCATTCTCTTGCATAATGACCTATTCCCTTACAATGACGACAAATAATATCACTTGTGTGCCCTGTTGATGCCATGGAAGAAGAAGAGCTCTGTGCAGGGCCGGCAGGTGTGCTCTTGGCAGATAGTGGTGGTTGTGCCTGCTTTCTTGTATCACGGCTGGAGGTGGCACCTGATGAAGGTGATGGTGCAGTGGAAGTAGAGGATGCACGTGGTGTCCATGATGAAGGTCGACCTGCAGAGAAGTTAGTTCGCGCCAATGCATGTCGATCATGTACTTCATGTTCAGCTGTACAAGCAAGATGGAATAAACGAGCGATATTATTATACTCCTTATACTCTAGAATGGTCTGAATCTCTCTATTTAATCCACCCATAAAATGTGCAAGCATAGCTTCATTATCCTCAACAATACCACATCTAATCATGCCAGTTTGTAATTCCTGATAATATTCCTCTACGGAATTTTTTCCTTGTCTTAAACGCTGCAATTTTTGAAGTAATTCATGTTGATAATATGGTGAAACCCAACGAGTATGCATAACAGTTTTCAAAGCAGCCCAAGTAGTTGGAATATTATTCGGATATAATCTACGATGTTCAGACCACCAAACACAAGCAAAAGTAGTGAAAGCACAAAGTGCAGCAGCAACACGTCTCTCCTCGGGATATTCTAAACATGTAAAACGTTGTTCAGTTTCTAACTCCCAAGTAAGATATATATCAGGAACGTATCTACCCTCAAATGGTAGAATATTCAATTTCAGTTTAGGGAGATGTCGGCGTTCTAGGAACGGGGGTCCCCAGATTTGCATGCCTGCGGCCCACAGCGTGGCTAAGCCAGTAGGCCGTATGGCCCATCTTCATCAACAAGGCATCCAAGACCCTCACGAGGGTCCAAGCCTCGCGAGGCGGATGACGCAAGACCTCCTCTGGAGTGGCCTAGCCAGGCAGGCTCACGAGGAGCAGAGACATCAAGGCAGGGCAAACCTCACGAGGCTTTCGTGACGTGAGCCATGACGAACGGCGCCAGGCGGGCGCCAGCGGGCGCCAGCGGGCGCCAGCGCGCGCAGCGTCCTTATTTCCTCTTTGGTGCTAAGGAGGCCAGCGCAGGTGAAGAGTACTGAGCCATCAGGCAAAGGTTGCTATATTGGTGCAACGAGACCAAGACCAGGAGGATGGCGAGACAGAGGTCATCGTGGAGCCCAAGACGGCGTCACCACCAGAGCTTTTCGCAGGCGAAGACCGCTTTTGTCAGGATAGCTTGTACTAGCTGTCACCCTTCAAATTTGCCTACCGTTGTTGGCTCCCTTCCCGCTCGATATTTGGGAAGAGGACCAGGGCCTATATAAGTAGAGCTAGCCATCACAGTAGGGGCATCGAGCAATTCACCCAGCTCTCACCCACACAAGTTAGCCTACTCACAAGAACACCTCAACCTCAGGAGGCTGTTCTTCCCTTGTACTGTTCATCATCAGCCCTAGATGCAATCCACCACCACCACACTGGAGTAGGGTATTATACCACAACGGTGGCCCAAACCAGTATAAACCTCGTGTCTTTCTGTGTTGCGACTTCGTCGAGATCGTCCGCGAGATCTTAGCGAGCTAGGGCATAGATCGGTAGGAGGGAAAGTCTTCGCGCGCACCCCAGTGTTCGAACCTTAAGGGTTTGCCGGAACCCCACATCCGACATTTGGCGCGCCAAGTAGGGGTCCGCCGTAGCTTCCCTTCCATCAGTTCGTCGCTCCGTCGCTCCGTCGTCTCCATAGCGGACGCTCGCCGTACTCGAGCTGAGCGTCGGGCTGCCCTCACCGCCGCGTCGCTCAGATGGCTCCCATCGGCGGGCCACCTTGCCGTTCTCCATCTCCCGCCGCCAACGCTGCCACCGGCCCGGCGGGGAACGAGCAGCAGGCGTCCTCGCTGCATCCTTTGGTGCGGCAGGACGGCCGCACCACCACTCCATCGCTGACCCCTGCCGGTTCTTCGTCTCATGCGCACGGCGCTCCCATGGAGGCACGGGTCGCGCTCCTCGCGGCGAACGAGCTCCTGCGCTACCGCCCCGTCGACGACCTCTACGAGGAGTGGCTCAACCGCGTCGCCGAGCTCGTCCGCGCCGCGGGGGGCTCTCCGGCGCAGTCCCACTCTCTACCTCTCCCTCAACCAGCCGCGGGCGATGGGGCTCATGGCGTGCCTCCACCACCTCAGCCCCAAGATGGCGCCTTGGCACCAAGGCACGCGTCTCCGCGGCGTGATCCGCCGCGCCCGGCGCCCTCGCGTGAAGAGAGAAGCTGCCAAGAAATTCCGCGGCAGCGAGAAGCTGCACCTGCGCTCACCGCGCCACCTCGTCAAGACCGCGCACCGCCTGCAGCGGCGTAGCGTGGACCTCGTCAAGACCAAGCTCCACCTCTGAAGCGGGCCCCGGCAACCACGGCAGGCTGTCGCGCCTTCACCCCCGAGCTGCGTAGCGTCACCTGGCCAGGCAAGTTCAAGCCGGATCTGCCTCCTCGCTACGACGGCACCGCCGGCCCCGCGGAGTTCCTGCAGCTCTATGAGCTGAGCATCGAAGCGGCCAACGGCGACGAAAAAGTCATGGCGAACTGGTTTCCCATGGCTCTCAAGGATGGAGCTCGCTCCTGGCTCCTAAACCTGCAGCACGGCTCGATCTCCTTGTGGGACGAGATGCGCGACCGCTTTGTCGCCAACTTCCAGGGTACTCGTGACCGCCCGCTGGCTGCGGGTGATCTGCACCACATCAAGCAACAACCAGGAGAGACCCTCCAGAAGTACATCTAGCGCTTCAACAACACCCGCCTCAAGATCCCCAAGGTCACGGACGAGGCCATCATCTCCGCGTTTTCCGACGGCGTCCGTGACGTCAAGATGAAGGAAGAGCTTGCCATCCACGAGGAGCCCTGCACATCTCAGGAGCTGTTCAACCTGGCGACCAAGTGCGCAAGAGCTGAGGAGGGGCGCCTCTCTCTCCTTGAGCTGCTAGCCGTGGGCGCGGAGGAGAAGAAGGCCAAGGCCAAGGACGTGAAGCGCAAGGAGGCAGCTGTGCTCGCAGCGGAGCCCGACACACCGCGGGGCAGAGATCAGCCTGAGTCATCCAAGAACGGCCGACTGTTCTGCGCCTTTCACAACCTGAACACCCACAACACCAGCGACTGTCAAGAGCTCAGAGCCATACGAGAAGGACGCTTCGGTCGACGCCCCGAGCACAGCGACCGGCCGCGGAGGAGGACGAGGAGGCGGATGCTGGGGCGACCGTGGCCCGTGCCAGGGGTGGCGCGACCGGCCTCGTGAGGACCGCTGGCAGGACCAACCTCGCGAGGGCGCCTGGAGGGACCCGCCTCGTGAGGATCGCCCCAGGGCAACACCGGTCTTCCCCCGCTGCCGCCACCAAGAAGGAACGACGACCACCACCAGGACGAGGGGGCTAGGGGCTTCCAGGAGCCGCGTGCAATCGCCTGCATCTTGGGCGGCGCCCAGGCCCCAGTCTCTCAGCGCATCTTAAAACAGTTTGCTCGCGAGGTGAACGCGGTGCTCCCCAAGCTCGAGGCCACGCGCCCGCTCAGGTGGTCCCAATATGCCATCGCTTTCAACTCGGCAGATCAGCTCAAGTGCGCAGCCACCGCTGGCGCCCTCCCTATGTTGTGTTCCCCGGTCATCAGCAATGTGCAGGTCACCAAGACCCTCATCGACGGCGGCGCAGGGCTCAACGTCCTGTCCGTCGACACGTTCGACAACCTCCAAGTGCCATATGAACAGCTCCAGCCCACCAAGCCTTTCTCAGGAGTGACCGACGGTTCCACCACACCGATAGGGTAGGTCCGCCTGCCTGTCACCTTCGGGGAGCGCAAGAACTACCGCACCGAGCTCATCGACTTCGACATCGCGCACATCCGCCTGCCGTACAATGCCATCCTCGGGTATCCAGCCCTGGCCAAGTTCATGACAGTCACTCATCACGGCTACAACGTTCTCAAGATGCCAGGAAGCAGAGGAATCATCACGGTCCCGTGTGAAGAGAGGGATGTGGTGTGCTCCCTCGAGCGCGCCTTTCAAGCCGCAGCAATCAACGACCCCGACAGGAGAAATGAAGGCCCTCCAGAGGCCATCCCCAAGAAGAAGAAGCCGCGCCGTGCAGGACCTCAGGAGGACAGCGTCGCGGCAGGAACCTCGTCCGGATCAACGCCCACTCCAGGGGCGCCTCCCTCCATCGCATAGGAAGGCGCGCCCGGCGCCCTCCTCAGGCAGGGCTCGGGGGCTCTCTTCTGGAGGGCCTCGGACCTTGCCACCCTCACGAGGGAGGCGCTTGGGCACCACTTGGAGGCGTGCTTCGCGGCACGTGACCCTCAGGAGAGCACAGGGCAAGGAGTGCTCACCACCCAGGAGTTCATCACCAAGACCACCCAGGAACTGCAAGAAGCAAGAGCCATGCGCGGCGACAGCCGCCCACGAGGCGCAGCTCCGCATCCTGGCGAGGATGCTGGGCTGCGTGTCTGCATCGACGTCCCAGGGCTCAACAGGGACGCATCTCAAGAGCGCTTCTAGCCATCGCGTGTGGCCCGCTGCGAGGGCCCACCACACAGCTACGTTCGCATGCCCTTCGGCTTGCCGAGCGTGGTGTCAGCCTATCAACGCGACCTGCGGCGTGTCCTGGCGACTCAGGAGGCCAGGTATCACGCCGTCCTGGAGGAGATGGAGACGGTCTTCAGGGAACCTCCCGAGCCCCCAGAGCCTCCCGAGGCTCAGGGTCCCGGTGGCTCATGAGGAGTCGTTTCTCCAACGCACGCCTGTAGCTGCACCAACTCTACTTCGTCTACAGAACCAGGTGACATCTTCCGAGCTCGTTTAAGCTGGGAGCGCCCCTCGGGCTGCATTATTCCCAGGCTGCGTGGGTCCGTCCCTGCGGCATGTATCCCTTTTGCTTATGCCTTTAGCTTACCTTGTTGGGGGCGCCCCTCGGGCTGCATCATCCCCAAGCCGCTCGGGCCGGACCCGGTGGCATGTATCTTCCAGCATTTATCCAAGTTGATCTACTCTCCCTGCTTAACCTGCCAATTGCTATCATCTGCTCAATCATCGCCTCCCCCGGGGCCTCCACACAGGCACGGCACTGGTGCATGGGTCCGTCCCTGCCACGCTGACAAACCTGAGCGGTCGAGCTCTGGCACGCGGCACGCCCCGCGCACGTCACCTCACCAGGCCCTCGGTGCCTTCACCTCATCCAGAGCAACCAGCGGCAGGCTGACAGCTGTAATGGCAAACCGTGTTTCTTCTTGTGCCTGTTCACAAGGATCCCATGGGAAGGATAGCAGGCACCGCTGCGAGTCTCCTTTTCTATTGTGCAATCCGCTTGCGCGTTAAAAGGGGGGCTCCTGAGCATCGTGACTCAGGAGCTCTTACTGGCTCTCCAGCCCTCACCCCCTGGCCTTGACCACGACATCGCGACCTGGCATACCAGCGGTGGCTGAGCTCGCTCGGGGCCGGGACCTGAGGACGTCGAACACTAAGGAGAGCATGAGGGGAGGGAAACTCGTATGGGCCGGCCTAGCTATGCCGCACGAGTAGGCGCGCAGCCCTAGCGCAACGTCAGGAGTCGCCACGAAATCAACAAGATAAGTCCCGCACTCGGATCGGCTAAATGTTTGGGCCTAATGGTCGCTCACGCCTTGCCGCAATCCCGTTGCGGCCACGTCGACTCCCTTTCTCGCCTTACCATGGCTGCTTGAGCACTAAGGGGGACCTCCTGAGCATCGCGTCTCAGGGGCTCTTACTGGACCTCGGGCCGCACACCTCCTGGCCTTGACCACGGCACGCGACCTGGCATACCAGCGACGGCTGTAGGCGCCTGGGGACCGGGACCTGTCAGCGTAGAGCAACAAGCTATCGCGAGGAAAGAAAGGGGGGACCGAGCCTTAACGGGACATGCGTTCACCAAATTCTCATAACAGGGAAGATAAGCACAAAAGACATTGCAGATCCTTACATGCCCCC
This sequence comes from Aegilops tauschii subsp. strangulata, assembly GCF_002575655.3. Classification (NCBI taxonomy): domain Eukaryota; kingdom Viridiplantae; phylum Streptophyta; class Magnoliopsida; order Poales; family Poaceae; genus Aegilops; species Aegilops tauschii. The sequence goes on along the minus strand of NC_053039.3, from coordinate 70,312,954 downwards.
ACGGGGTGATTCATGATTCTTCGCAGGAAACAAAAGCTGACACTAAGGGGAATCCTATCTACACCCTCCCATGTCGGACGCCATCATCAACAGTGGGCCACGGGAGCCCGGCGCCAACCCCATCCAGATCAGCGGCGGGACGGCCGGACGCCGTGGCTCTACTCCGAGCGCGGCGAGAGCTCGGGGGCACGTAGCTGTCGTCGCTCGTCTCCGGAGTCTCGTAAAGCTCAGGAGAGCTGCTGGACTCCCAGGGGCTACTGCTGCTGGAGTAGCCGCGAGTGGAGCGCGCGTCAGTTTGGCGCTCCTCTCCGGGGCAGCACTCCAGGCGGTGGCCCTCAGCATCGAAGACCTTGAAGAAGAGCGTGGAGACGCCGTCGTACTCAAAGTGGATCGCGAGGGCGCCCCTCGCACGGCAGACCCGCGCGATCTCGCCCCAGCCATGGGTCATGAAGATCTTGCCGGTGGGGACCGCTTCAATCTCCGCTCCGGTCGCCGGAGCGCTGCAGTCGGCGTGCTGCAGCCAGAGCTCGAGAGGCCCCCTCGGCAGCATCACGTCGGAGAAGAACCGCGGGAAGCGGATCCAGGAGCTTGGAGGCATCGGCGCCCACAGCACCAACTCACGCGAGGAGTCCGCGGCGTGAACCCCAGGGGCGACGGCATGCGTCGCCGTGGCGCGGCGACCCCGGATGCGGCGCGGGCGGCGCTGCTCTTCACTTCGTCCTCCCGAGCCCTCAGCTCGGGCGTACAAGGGTAGCGGGTACCCCGGAGGAGGCCGCTCGCACCAAGGCCTCGTCACCACCTGCATCGCTGCTTCATCACGGTGATGGATCGACCTTTTCTTCGGCGGAAGTGGCCCCGGGTCATCACGGGGAGCCTTTCCTTTCTCTTCGGCAGAAAACCTTCTGATAGGCGCCATTGTTGTCAGCAGTGGAGCAAGGAGGAAGAAGCAAGCAAGCGAGGAAGAGATGGGCGACGGGGGCTCCGCCCCCCCCCCCCCGTTTATAGCAAGAGAAGGCCAACCAACGCCTCCCACGATCGCAGGTAATGATGGTTTTCCTTGCATGTCGCAGGGACTTGCCAAGTCGGGCAGTCGCCGAGGCAGCGTGGGGAAGCGGAGACGCCCACGTCCAATCAACCGCCCCGCGTCAACCGAGGCCGCAGGCTTTTGGGGCCCGCGGTGCTCCGAACTTGACCCTTGGCTTCGCCGCAAAGCCAAGCCCGAGCGCACCTTGGGCCCGGGGGCTACTGTCGGCGTTCTGGGAACGGGGGTCCCCAGACTTGCCTGCCTACGGCCCACAGCGTGGCTAAGCCAGTAGGTCATACGGCCCATCTTCATCAACAAGGCATCCAAGACCCTCGCGAGGGTCCAAGCCTCGCGAGGCGGACGACGCAAGACCTCCTCTGGAGTGGCCTAGCCAGGCAGGCTCACGAGGAGCGGAGACATCAAGGCAGGGCAAACCTCACGAGGCTTTCGTGACGTGAGCCATGACGAACGGCGCCAGGCGGGCGCCAGCGCGCGCAGCGTCCTTATTTCCTCTTTGGTACTAAGGAGGCCAGCGCAGGCGAAGAGTACCGAGGCATCAGGCAAAGGTTGCTATATTGGTCCAAAGAGACCAAGACCAGGAGGACGGCGAGACGGAGGTCATCGTGGAGCCCAAGACGGCGTCACCACCAGAGCTTTTCACAGGCGAAGACCGATTTTGTCAGGATAGCTTGTACTAGCTGTCCCCCTTCAAATTTGCCCGCCGTTGTTGGCTCCCTTCCCGCTCGATATTTGGGAAGAGGACCAGGGCCTATATAAGTAGAGCTAGCCATCACAGTAGGGGCATCGAGCAATTCACCCAGCTCTCACCCACACAAGTTAGCCTACTCACAAGAACACCTCAACCTCAGGAGGCTGTTCTTCCCTTGTACTGTTCATCATCAGCCCTAGAGGCAATCGACCACCACCACACTGGAGTAGGGTATTACACCACAACGATGGCCCGAACCAGTATAAACCTCGTGTCTTTCTGTGTTGCGAGTTCGTCGAGTTCGTCCGCGAGATCTTAGCGAGCTAGGGCGTAGATCGGTAGGAGGGAAAGTCTTCGCGCGCACCCCAGTGTTTGAACCTTAAGGGTTTGCCGGAACCCCACATCCGACAGGAGATGGTCATGATCTCGTACCTAAGGGGGTGGTGCAGCCCAACCATTGCGATTATTTGCATGTGGACGACCTGGTGGTTGTGGTGTTGGTGGTTGCACGTAGTTCTCATTTTGATCAACCTCATCCTCATAATCTCCCGCATAATCATCCTCCTCATCAGCAGCAGGAGCCACAGAAGTATCAACAGCACCACCAATAGTTTGGCCAGGCTCAAGAGGGACACGGCTCGCTCGGCGGAGGGCTGTTTCGCGACGTGGAGGTAGTCATTGTTGTTGTTGTTGTGGCAGAGGTGCAGCCGGTGGTGGTTGTGGAAGACGCGCAAGCACTTCATTAAATTTGTTATCGAGCTTTGTTTCGAACGTCTTCTCAAAGCCGGTTATCTTATCCATGGCCTCTTCAAAATTGTTCAGCACATCTTGCACCTGTTCTGACATCATTTGCTAAAATTTATCATGCAACTCCTTATTCGTCATGTTCTCCCAGTCAGTCTCATCGACTTGTGATCCTGCCATGGTTAGCAGCAATAGAAACACACAAGAATATGATCCTACAGACTACTAGAAAATGGTGGTGGTGGGGCGTCACAAATCTGCCAAGCAAATCTCAAATTCTTACCAGTTCTTACCAAGCAGCAGGTGGTGATCAGCAACCATCGTAGTCAAAACTCTCAAAGCTTGGATAGAGTGATTACCAGAGAGAGTCAAACACACGACGTTGATGTATGTGGAGCTGGGAAGGCTTATAATATGGTAGCAAAAAGGGTCAGCAATAATCAATTCAGAGATGCAAAGTTGAATAAACGCTCAACGACGGTATTCTGCTGGTCCTAGGCTAGACCGTACTACACACGCGAGCCTAGAACACGAACAAAATCACGGCGCGACACATAAACAAGGGAAAAGCACTCTGAATTTTTTTTGCTCTTTTTTTTGCGCTCCTCTTTTTTTGGTGAAAAATCACTATAATGACGAGTGTCTCAAAACTCTTCCCAAGTCAAACTAATAGGATAGGCACGCAATTTTTTTGACAATTTTTTTTCGGAAATCAGGGCAGCGATGACGAAAAAGTGTGACGAAAAATCACTATGATGGCGAGTGTCTCAAAACGCTCCGTGGGACCTAAAAATAGGATAGGGAAAATATTTTTGGTCACCGAAATTTTGGCCTAAAAACTGCCCGGGGGTCTCCAGACTTTTTTTTTCTTTCGAGACCTACTCAGGCAAGGAAACACGGAACGGAAAATAGATGGATCTCGAAAACAAACCTAATATGAAAAGAACTTGGATTGGTGGTGGATAGGTAGATGTATATGTGGACTCGGATTGGTGGTGGACGGGCGGATATATATGTGGACTCGGATTGGTGGTGGATAGGTGGATGTATATGTGGACTCGGATTGGTGGTGGACAGGCGGATGTATACGGCAACGGTAAGGAATATGTTGTTGGTGGTGGTATATGGCAGGAGCAATGACGATGGTGCGGCGGCGGCGTGACAACTTGTGAACATAACTCGAAACTCTAAGGGAAACTAGACGCTAAGACGAGCAACTTGACACGACGATGCAACCGCAAATTCAACAAAGCAACATACCGAAAAGACTATGCAAAGGCTCGGACTGGTTCGGATATGATGAACTAACCCTAAATTTTTTTGTGGCTTTTTCGTGGACTGTAGGTATGAAGAACAGACTCGATCTAAACTACGAAAAACTGTAAAATCTCACCGAGCAACCTGAAAATCTGATACCACTTGATAGAGGCAAAGGTGTCCCGTCTTTCAATGAGATGGTGGCTATCGTTTTGGAGGAAGTCGACTTTGATGATCCGACTACGAACGTGCGAGGACGTCGCGCCTTAGCAATCGCTAAACCAACTTCGAGAGGTTATTGACCACGCCGGAGCACAATCAACCTGACCATGAAGGTTTGTTTCCTACAAGCAAACGAAGAACAAGCAAGAAACTAAGATTGCAATCTGGATATTGCGAATATAAGAGGAAAGCTTTATTGATCAAGGTGGGGTTCTGTGACGCCTTTGTCTGGTCGTTGAACACAAACAAAGTACGCGAAGTTGCAGCTATGGCGAACTTTAATCTAAATAAAACCCCAAAGTCTAAACGACGCCCTAAGGGTTGTATATATGGAGGAAGAGGGGGGAATTTCGTGGCCCTTGAGGGAGGGGTCCGAAACCAACCCTAACTCTTGTTTCTCCACAAATACGAACTCTAAAAACAACCTATACTTAAGTATTTCGAAATTATATGGGCCTGGCCCCATAATAAGGTGACGCAACACCTAGAATAGCCTCTGGACGAAATTTATTAAGTGGCATCTTGTATATTTCGTCCAAGGCTTCATGCACTCCTTATGGTGGCTTCAAAGTCCTGAAATCATCACTTATAACTCCGTTCTTGTTCCCCTTGCGCATGCCATCATCTCCAGGCTTGGTCTTGCTCCAGTGTTCATCCCTCTTATCCATGCCAGGCCCTTCATTTGTAAGCAAAACAAATGTATCCAATTTAGGTAGCATCATATTCTCATGAACATTAGAATCATTACCAAGAAACGAAAGTACCTGATAATTTAATTGGCGTGCGCGAGCTCTAGTAATTGGTCTAGTATATGTAGTAGTAGGGGCTGTGTGTGTAATAATGGTATTGATGTCCTCATCATCCATCCAGCCTCCACGGGCTACTGTTCATCCACTGTCAACTTCCTCCAGCCTCCACCTGCTACCATTCATCCACCGTGTCTTCCTCCTGCCTCCACCAGCTACTGCTTATCCACGGGATGCTGTTCATCCAGCCTCCAACGGCTACTGTTCAACCAGCCCTCCACGGGGTCCTGTTCATCCACCCCAACCGGCTCGGGTGTGGCGGCCTCCTCGGGGTCCTGTTCGTCCAGCGACAACGGCCCACTACCACGGGGTCCTGTTCATCTAACCCCCACCTGGAACTGTTCATCCAACCCCAACCAACCGACTAGACTCACCACGTCTCGACTCGTTCAACCAACCCCCAACAATCACTGTTCATCAAGAGGCAAGTTCGATCGGCTTCAGTAAGCAGCAGCAGCGATCGATCGCTCGGGTTCAGTTAGCAGCAGTAGCGAAGGAATCGCTCGAGTTCAGTCAGCAGTGAAGGAATCGCTCAGGTTCAGTTAACAGCCAGGGATCGATCGCTCAAGTTTAGTAACATAGCTAGTGCAATTGCTCGGGTTCAGTTAGAGCCCAACGTCTCTCTCTCTCTCACACACACACACGTACGTATGTATACGAGAGAAATGCGCAAACCTTCGTGCATCACTCGGCCATGACGACCCACCGTAACCGGGAACTCCCTGAAATTTTCCTCGCCCTCGCTTCTACCATGATTTTTTTCCGTCATGGACGGCCCAAAGATGTCATGCAAGTGCGTCCCCGGCCCGTCCAGGACGAAAAGTCTATTTTCTGTCATGATTTTTTGTCATAGAAGTAGGAGCCCACCACATCTATCCTGATACGTGGTTTTGTCACAATTATCGTCATAGAAGTGTCATAACCATGACAGAAAAACTTTTTGTTCAGGCCAAAATGTTACAGATGTGTCTTTTTGTGTAGTGATGTATGCCGTTGAGCAGCTCATTGAAGAAAAGTTATACTGCCCATATGTTCCGAATGTTTCCATGCCCCCTGTCCGTGACACGCTCAAAATTGTGAAGTACATAGGCAAAGGAAAAATGCCAATGGATGCCACTACTTCTGCTTCTGTGCCTGCTTCTGCTGAAGTTCCGAAGATCAAGAAGGCTAAAATTGAAATTCCTAGTGAAGAAAATCCTTCACTATATGATATTTGTCTTTGCACTCAGCAAGCATTGGAAAGCCACACCAAGCTCGATAGAAAAGTAAAGCTGGAAATGATGACAAAGATAAATTTGCTTCACAATTATCCTCGACAAGCTCTCTTGTATGAGAAGGAACAGAAGAAGCGCTCCTGGACACTTCTTCGCAAGCATTACACTCGCAAGAAACTTTCAGCCAAGGGCATCGAAAAGGAATATGATTATCTGGAACAGTTTGAAGTACCTTGGATTCGAAGGCAAACACCAGTGCTCCCTCAGCGTTCTGCCTCAACTGACCTGCTGTTTGTTGAACCGGATGATGTTCTTGAAGACACTGCTGGAACGTTCATTTACAAGCCATACACTGCTGGAACGACAAGATTTACTACGAGAAATATATCTACAATTCTTGTGCTCTGTTTTCCCTCGTATATCTAACTTGCAGGGAACCTTTATCTCGTGTGGATTTAATATGTGCTCTAAGAAAATCTTCATGGCTTATCCTTTGTCACAAATCATTTCAAAGCATTCACGTTATCTAACACATCTTTCTCAAAGATTGTGTGTGTGACAGGAAACACCTTAAACACCATCGAGTGTATTGGTAGAGACCACGAATGAGATCATATGTCAATGTCACTCGTATGAAGATTCATCTCGCTACCTTCCATTTTTATCATCTATGCATTCGATGCATATGTTCAGGGGAGCGTGTTTTATCTTCGTAATTATCTCTCGTCTTTCATTATCCTTCGCATTCCATTCCATTCATTTATCTATCCTTCGATGTGTTCTGTTTTGTCAACAAATGTCCAAAAAGTGGGAGATTGTTGGTGCAATAATTGCCCTCCTGTGTTTTGGAGATTGTTGACAGAAACAGGCATGGACTGATTTGTTTGCTAGTGCATACAGAGAGAAATAGTCCATGCAGAACCGAAGAGAATGTTGTCTCCTGTGTCAAGTTCGAGGAACTTCGCCGAAGAATATCTGCGTTGCAAAGAAGAATGAGCTACTTCTATTGAAGACATGTAGGCGGGAAGATTGATGTGAAGGAGTTAGCCCCTCGAAAATTATTGCTGACGTAAAGCAATTGGTTCAGATATTCTGTCTGAAGGAAAATGACAGCAGCGTATGGAAGTCGAAGACAAAATGAAGACGTAGTATTCATTTCGTTCTTCTTCTTCCATTTATTTGAGTCATAGGACCTCCGTACTATTAAGAGGGGTATAGGTTCTCCAAGCTTAGATCTGTTGTGATGCTTCGCCCAAAATCTATGAAAGATGCGAGAGAAATCTCTTTATGCTTCGAATGATTACCTGGCAGCAGTAGACGTTGTTCTTCGTGCTGCATGAGATATCCTTCGAACTAAGGAGTTAGCATTACTTGCCCCGCAAGTAATGTTACCGTTGTGCTCAATTTCCGACTGTTGGACTCATGTCGTTCGACCATTGGCTGCTCCACATGTCCAATTTGGTCATTTCCCTTCAGGGAAGGCTACAGCTATAAATAGCCACCCTGCTCCAACATTGTTCGTTGGCTGCTTCGCTTAAGATTTCTGAGAAGATTGATTGAGCATCCCCTCTCTGAGTGATTTGAGTTTAAGATCCACCGAGAAAAAAATCAAGAGCCCAAACTTAGATGGTGGTTGAGCATCACAGTAGTTCTGAGTTAGAGTTCTTGTACCTATTACTCTTGAGAGCTGCGCACTCTCTAGACGGATAGGTGTCGGCTCGAGTGTTGAAGAGCTATTGTCTTCACCGAGCTAGATTTCAGCAACCGAGTGATTGTGGTTCGTGAAGGTCGACCGAAGGTTTGGAGATCGCCGACAAGTATCTACCACGAGTGAAATCAATTAGACTCTGATCAGCTCTGAGTTGAAGGAGAATAGGGCGAAGAGAGATTATCTTCTGTGTTAAATCACAACCCCTCTAACAAGATGTAGTCCTTTCGCAGAAGGGAGAACTAGTCTACCAAATCCATATGTCGCCATCGAGCACTACTGGTTCTATCTACTTTACTGCATTACTTTTGGCAGTTTACTTTCGTGCTCTGTGACGATAGTTTATCTGATCTGGTTACGATTGTTTCTTATCCCACATGTCAATCATCTCAGTCGCTCGCATATGATTATCCTTCATTGCACCTCTTGATGCATTCTTATCATTCAATGCAATCCTTTCAGTAGCATTCATTTCCATTCACACTTGTTATTTCTGGAAGTGATGTCCCCATGCCATCTGTCATTTACTTTGTCTTAGTTATCTCTCGCATGTTCCACTCATAGTTCTACCCTGTGCTATCTCATGTTACTGTTTCTGTTTGCTCGTTGCATTATAATAGTTATTGTCAAACCTGTGGTAGCCTATACTCGATCTATTGTTGCTCGCTATCTCGAAGGAATTGATCCTCAGTATCCAGTTTGATTAAGTTCTTCTCCCTCGTACCTTTGCCCCCCTGCTGTGTTTGGGTTCGGTTCAATTCATTTGAAAGAATTTTTTAATCTCCCATTCACCCCCTCTGGTCGATATACTCTCGATCCTAACACAAACCTTTGCCTTCCACATGGTCCACTTGAGCTAGATGACGACGATCTTGACTTCCTCGAGTTGGACCATCTTTCTTGACGGCGTTGGCTCGATGAAGACTAGTTGATTTCTCCCCCATACTCCACTATGGGTGAGCCACTCTTCGGCACATCTTCATAAGTCCATTGTCACCACAGTGGACGGCAAGAATCAAGCACGATCACTTTGTGATGCTCCACTTGAACTTATACGTCGCAATCTTGATGACGATCACCACTTGATGTCATCCTCCATGGGTTGTATGAGATATTCCTCTTGATGCAAGTCCATGGAAACATACCTAACCCCACATAGAACTCTCACGAAGACCATGGGTTAGTAACCAAAGCATAATTGACATTGTTTACCATACCACGGGATCACTTGATCCCTCACAGTACATCTTGTACGCTTTGTGTGTTGATCAACTTGAATCACTTTTTGTACTTAGTCTTGATCAACCTTGAATTTTCCAACTCTCTTCGTTAAGATGATGTCTTGAAGGTAAACATGAATGTTCGCACAGTCTTCTTCTTCTTCAAGACATGCTTGCAATAGGCTCAACTCTCACGTGACCAATCTTTGGATAAATTATTGAATAGCACCTTGGTCAACACATATTCTTCTTCTAATAGCCTTGAAACCAACAAATGGTCTTCAAGCAATACCTATGGACAAACTCTTCAAATATAACTCAAGGCAACCATTAGTCCATAGAGATTGTCATCAATTACCAAAACCAAACACGGGGGCACCACATGTTCTTTCACAAGCCAACAGAGCCAACATGCCACTATATTCGACATGTCTGATGCAATATCCTGCACCGGGGGCCGTGACAAGTGAGGGATGACAGTGTAGCCAGCATGACCCACTTACGACTGAGGCCTAGCGTCACACAAAATCTCAATCCATCGTCCACAAACCGAAACGTGACCCACTACCACGGGTGCGTGAACGTCAAGCACCGAGTTGCGCCCTTGCGAGTCGACAAGGAGAGCGGATCACGAGAGTTGAGCACTTGGTAGACAAAGTGGTCGAGCGTGACAACCAATGATCTCATGTGAGGTGATAGTTTCCCCTTGGAGGTCATTGACCCCTCATCCTCAATGGAGCAGACATCGACCTAGGCCCACAACCGGACCCCAACAAGCCGTCACTAGACGACGACCGCAAGGACAACGACAACAACAAGAGACGTCTGACCCGCATAGTTGCCTCAAAATCACTCAAGGAGACGCTACAACACCTAATGGTCATATCGCCCCTCCCATTTTCTACCATGTTCACGTGTGGATCTTTTAAAGTGAATAAAAGCTCTATTCACTTTAAAAGATCCACATGTGAAATAACGAGCATTTGACGCAAGTGTAGCGAAACACTGGTGTAAGGCCAACTCCAGCGCACGACCCCAAACAGACGACCGTTTTGCCAGGATTCTGTCCGTTCGGGTAGGGCAATGGGGTCGTGTTCGGGCCTGTCCTGGGATGCGTTGGCCGTGCGCCCAGCGCGCGGACGCATCCTTTGGCCCCATCCTGTCCGCCACGGCCAAAAAATGCTCATATATTCATATTTCAATGTTCAAAATAAGTTTGCATGTCCAAATATTAATTGTCTGAAAATAAAAATAGTTTTACAACTCAATCGAAATTATCTCTAATAAAATAGTTTTACAACCAAATCGAAATTGTCTTGAACGAACATAATGAACCAATACATCTATTGGTTGCCAATGTGAGTCCACACATGCTCAACCAAGTCATTTTCAAGATCCAAATGAGTGTGCCAATCACGCAATTCATGATGAAATTGGGCAAACTGTTCAAACGTGGCCGGCTCTTGGTGCAGAGGCTCAACATTTTCACATTGAAAATCAAATCCTTGGTCGAAGATCCTGTCATCATGCTCGTCCTCGACGATCATGTTGTGCATGATCACACAAGCAGTCATCACCTCCCAAAGCTTCCCTTCATCCCATGTCAGTGCAGGGTTTCGAACGATACCCCATCGGGACTGAAGCACAGCAAAAGCACGTTCCCCATCCTTTCTAGCACTCTCTTGCATTTGGGCAAATCCCTTTCTCTTCTCACCTTGGGGGTTCGAGATTGTCTTCACAAAAGTTGACCACTAAGGATATATACCATCAGCTAGGTAGTACCCCTTGTTGTACTGGTGGCCGTTGATCTCAAAGTTGACAGGTGGGGAGTGGCCTTCTGCAAGCCTTGCGAAGACTAGAGAACGCTGCAGCACGTTGATATCATTGTGAGAACCTGCCATGCCGAAGAAAGAATGCCATATCTAAAGATCCTGCGAAACCACCGCTTCTAATATGACAGTGCACGCTTTAACATGCCCATTGTACTGGCCCTGCCAAGCAAATGGAAAGTTCTTCCACTCCCAGTGCATACATTCTATGATGCCAAGCATGCCTAGAAAGCCTCTAGCTACGTTGGTCGCCAACAATCTCTCTGTATCAGCGGCATTTGGCTGCCTCAAGTACTCAGGGCCAAACACTGCCACCACGGCCTTGCAGAACTTGTACAGTGACAACAGACATGTGGACTCACTCATACGCACATACTCATCCACCAGATCGTCTGGAATTCCATATACAAGCATGCGGATGGTCGCGGTGCATTTCTGGTAAGAGGAGAATCCAAGCTTGCCAAGGGCATCCGTCTTGCACTCGAAGTATGGGTCATGAGCAACCACTCCCTCTCAGATACGATTGAACACATGCCTTGCCATACGAAAACGACGACGAAATTTATCCGGCTTGACGAGCGGGGTGTTCGCAAAGTAATCAACATAGAGCAGGGCGTGGACTCTCTCCCTGTTGCGGTTCAGGTTGGGAGCACGGCCAGGGAGTGACCCCCTGTACCAAGGAAGCTGCCATTCAATGTGGTCGTAAACGACTAGTGCAGCCACCACAAGATCTTCATCATCCGAGGACGAACCGTCCGATGAATAAATGAAGTGGTGGAAGAAAAATCCATCTCCACTGTCCATACATTTGTGGGCAAAGGGTCAAACACCTTGCGGTCGTGGTGGCAAAGAGGCCGCGATGATCACCTCGATGCAGCAGGGGTGGTTGGCGGCCGGCTACTGGCCGCTCTTGAGCACTGAACGGAAGCTACCGTGGTCCATAAACGTCGCCGGCGGTCGTTTCCCCTTTGGCACCGGCTACGACGGCGACGACCAAATCTCCTCCAAGCGACGGCCAAAACTCCTACGAAAGCGCGGGCGTGGTGGCGGCCATGTCGAGACGTGATTTGGTATGGACGGCCGGGAGATGAGCAGTGAGGAGGCCGCCGGAGAATAGTGGCGGCGCCGGCAGCGGGGTGGGCGGGGGAGAACGGGTGGAGGCGTTGAAGCTAATGGACTGTTAGTGTCCCTGACAGGCGGGCCACGGGGGGACAAGGGCGTGCGTCGAGCCCGTCCGCGCGATGTCTGTTTGACCCCAAACTCGGCGCAAGTTTGGGCCGGGAATGAGTCGAAAACGGACGAAATCCGGATAGCTGTCCATTTGGGGCCACGCTATTCGTCCGTTTTACCCCAAACGGACGCACCCGGACAGGATGGGGTCGCGCGCTGAAGTTGGTCTAACGTGTCCAATGTTGGTTTCAGCAACAAAATTACCAAAAAAAAAAAACCAACGCTTGTGTGAAAACTGCGAAATCTCCCCATAAATACTCAATACTCACCACGTTTTCGTGAAATTGCGTAATCCGCACTCATAAATACGAAAGATATTCATCACCCAGTATCAGCATGGAGTCGGTCCACGAGGGAACCACCAGCCGCCCAGCTGGAAAACCCCGTCCGCACCGCACGCAGCCAAAGACCGAGCCCACGGGGCGCTCCGATCCGATCGAGTCTGACTCGGCCCGCACACACACATGCAGCTGCAGCCACCGTAGAACCCAAACCACCCAAAACCCCCAGCCCCGCGTCCGCCTCCGCGCGCGGCGCCAACCCGAAAAACCGAACCAAAAATGGAAAAAAAGGGGAAGAAAGAGCTCGCGCGCCAGAGAAATGGCGCCAACCCCGCGCCCCTCTCCCGCCCTGTCTGTCTCGCCCCACCCTCTATTTCCTCACCTCTCCACACTCCCACCATCAAACCCTACCCTGGCTACCCAATCCCATCCGGTCCCGTCCGTCCCATCCTAGCCCCAGCCCCAGATCTCCGCTCCCATGGCCAGCTCCGGCGCCTTGTCCGTCGTCCCCGCGCCTGACGCCGCCGCCGCCCCCGCGCAGCCGGCGGTCGCCAAGAAGCGGGGCAGCTACAACTGCGGCCGCTGCGGGCTCCCCAAGAAGGGCCACGTGTGCTCCATCCCCGGCCCCCCTGCCGCCGGGGCCGGGGCCGCGGCGGCCCCGGAGCACAAGCCGAGGCGCGCGCTCCACTTCGACGAGGCGGCGGCGGCGGGCGCGCTGGAGGTGACGCCGGTGGCGGTGGCGTATCCGGCGCCGCACCGCCCCCCGGAGAAGAAGGCGAGGGTGGATGTGGTGGACGTGGATGATTCGGAGCCGGAGTCGGGTGCTGTCGGGAGGCAGGGGTTGGTGGCGGTCGGCTCCGGGGTGCGGGTGCCGGGGGAGGTGGTCATTGAGGTGCTCCGGCGGCTTGCCCCGAGGGCAGTCGCGGCGTCCGCGGCCGTCAGCCGCGGGTGGCGTGACTGCGCGAGGCGGGTCTGGCGGGGGGCCGAGGAGCTCCGCCTCCGCGCTGCCGGCGTTAGCACCATCGGGACGCTGCTGCCGCGGTGCCCCGCGCTGTCCAGGCTCGTGGTCCGCATGGAAAGGTTAGGAAAATGCACAAAAACCGAACCCGATCCGGCCGATCCACGAGCAGATCTCTATAACCAACTAATCTTGGTCGAAATGGGAAGACGGACCGAACGTTCTTGCTTAATTCACCATTGCTTAGACGCACTAACGGATGAACACGCCCGATCTACGCTCAATTTGCCAATGTGTGATCCGATCTGGCGACGTGAGATCTCACACCGTTGTGGACCCTTGATCGGCGCCCGATCGGAATCTATACACAAGTAATTCTCCAGGAAGAAAGGTATCTAGACATGGTAGATATTAGAAATGGGCTTGCTGTGGCGAACCTGATCTGCTTTTCAGAAATGGACTTGCTTTGGCGAATCTGATCTGCTTTTTAGAAATGGACTTGCTGTGGCGAACCTTATCTGCTTTTTAGAAATGGACTTGTTGTGGTGAACCCGATCTGCTTCTTTGATGCGATTTTCTTGGGGATACATCCAGTCATGGTACCGTGAGGTCGTTATATGGATCCCTAACCGGTGCCTGACTTGATCTGTGACTGAGAGTTCGGGGTATCTTTGATGCATAATGTGTGCAGTGTGCCCAATGCTAGATCAGCAACATGCTGAATATTTCATTGTTAGTGCAAGTGGGCACAAGTCTCTTATAGATATGCCTGCCTAGCTCAGTTTTTGTGCAGCAATTTATACAAGTAAATGTATAATTCTGGTTAGTTTCGTCACAGATTTTTGTTTGGAGAAAATATTTCCTGATCCAGTGACCTCAGGGGATTTTATAAGTTAATTATGCAAAGTACAATAGGCAGATCTGTTTTTTCTTTTCTCTGAACCTTACATTTAGTTAGAAACTTTGATTAGTTTTGTCATACTGAATGAAATCTAGTATGGTTCTTCTTGCAATGGGGTCATCAACTTGATCTAGTTCTATGGGACTTTAGTCATGATTAGATCACACATGTTCCAACCTATTTTTGGCCAAAAAGTTCCATTCAGTTTCTTGGCTGAGAGTTATGTTCTAATTACCATGTTCTTTTGGACATTTGATGCAGTGATGTTGATGCCACAATGCTTGCATGCCTTGCATTTTCCTGCCCAAACATGCAATCTCTGGAGATAAGCATGGCTGATAGTGCAGTCAACCGGATGACTGGGTATGTTGAACCTCATCCCTAAATCACAAGTCCTGTGATATTGTATCTTTTCATGCATTTTGTCCTCTGAAATATATGCTTTCTAATGTTGTCTTTGACATAAATGATACACACATTCACTATTGTGCACTAGCAAACTGTTCAGTATTATTGGTTGAAGGTGCTTACTGATCAGAATGTTGTTTCATGCTGCCATACGCTGCCTTGCCACGCTGTGCATTGCCTCCATTTACATGATCTGAAAAATAACTTATACAGGACAGTTTATGGATAGATTAGATGATTATAAGACTGAGTGATCTTTTAACAAACACTTGTTTTCTTAAACAGGGATGAGCTTACTAGATTTATTTCGGAGAAGAAGTCTCTCACAGTTCTTAAAGTAGATTGCTGTAGTGGTCTTGGTTTTCTTAATATAAACTCTACAAGCCTTTCAACCCTTTGGCTATCAGATCTTTCCTCCCTTACAAAATCTGTAAGTTGACGCACTTTTACAATTGTTGACTTATTTTCGTATGCTGTTTTATAAATTGACCAGGGTGTTATTTTCTTACAGGTCATAAACTGTCCAAATTTGAGTGAACTCTCGCTGATTTTTTCCCAACAAGATAATGATTCTACTGACCTGATTAGTATGATGGATAGTCTGGGCCGCACCTGCTCAAATTTGAGAAAATTGCACATCTCCTCAATTCACTTGTGCAATGAAGCTGTGTTTGCTCTTGGGAGTGCTAATCTCAGGTAAATTCACATATTGCTATTGTTCATATGGATTGTTGCTCAAATTTCAGAAATTGAGCCGACTGAACTTTAATATTATTCTTGCTTATTTCTTTTCGACCATCTTATATTTTATTCTTGTTTCATCAGGGGTTTGTGCATGCTGTCCTTGCTTCTAGGTAAAAAAATAACAGATGCAGCTGTTGCATCTATTGTTCGTTCTTTTACAAGCTTGGAGTTGCTTGATTTAAGCGGGTATGTGCTGGTTTTTATGAAGCCTAATGGTTTGGAGATATTTTGTTTAAATCATGCAAAATAAAGCCTAAACCAACATGGCATGCTTAATCTCCAGATCTTGTATCACTGATAATGGGCTTGGGATGGTCAGCAAGGCATTCCCTGATACCCTAACTAGACTGCTCCTTGCGATGTGCCCAAATATCACCTCATGTAAGTTTGAACCTTAACATTGCTTGTGCTCCTTTGTTCTAGTGATTTCAGAAATATCACATTGCCCATAGCAGCAAATATCTAAAAGTTTTCATGTTCATGTGATCTGTAGATGGGGTCCAGGTGGCCACAGCGCAGTTGCCACTTCTTCAGCTCATGGACTGTGGCAAGAGCTTATGTGCCAATGTGCCGCCTGAAGCACCCCGATCATACTTTGGTGATCTCACTGGAGGGATTAGGTTTTGCTCGAAACTACAAATCACAAGGAAGCAGCAACCAACTTACCAAAAGTTGATTATAAAGCATGCTAATCTGAAGAAACTCAGTCTTTGGGGCTGTTCTGGAATAGATGTAAGTGCTCAAAATTTCATGATTACTATTTTTTTTGTATTCTTGTTTGTGTACAAAATGAAGCTATTTCTTACTACTGTTCTCTTCATGCATGACAGGCCCTATGTGTAAATTGCCCAGAGCTGAATGATCTGAACCTCAACTCCTGCATAAATCTGAATCCAGGTGTGACATCCTAATTCTTTCTTGTTCGGTCGGTACCGAACTACTCCGTAGATGCTTCTTCAGTGTCCGAACTTATAAATGGTTAGTGCACGAGTG
This sequence comes from Aegilops tauschii subsp. strangulata, assembly GCF_002575655.3. NCBI lineage: Eukaryota > Viridiplantae > Streptophyta > Magnoliopsida > Poales > Poaceae > Aegilops > Aegilops tauschii. Next base: position 70,296,706 of record NC_053039.3, on the reverse strand, counting down.
TTTACAGCCTGTGAAACTTTCTGCAGAACGGTTGCTTCTTCAGTGTCCAAGCTTGAAAGATGTTCATGTCACTGGATGCCATGATATGTTAATCGGAGCAATCAGAAACCAGGTACTGCCAATTTTTAACCTCCCCTCTGATGAGAAAAGCCTTAGCTGCTGCAACATCAATTGCCAAGTTTCATCTTAATCTTAGGTTGAAATATAGGGAGCATTGCCATAATCTTATGTTCCCGTTTCTGAACGAGTTGCCACTCTAAATTTTGCCAGGTTCTGAACGAGTTTGCAGCAGCAGAGCCTCGCATGCCTTGCAAGCGCCTTGCGGATGGCTCGAAGCGGGTGCAAGTCCCACAATTCATGCTAGAACAGGTAATGAACTGCACCTGCAATGCTGCAACCCTCACCAATCTGCATCCACTTGTTGGTTCATCGCTTCTCTGTTGACAGTGATCACTCACATTCGTTTACTGCGAACCCTTTTCAGCAGTTTGAGGACGAGAAATGGTGCGGCGAGTCGCGGCGAAGCCAGTGCGCGGTTCACGTCTGAGCTGAAGCAAGGCAGTCACTTGCAGAGCCAGCCGAATAGCTAGCAGTCCCAACAACCTAGGGGGCACAGGAAAGGAAGATTAGTTAGGCTGTGATGTTGTAAGGCTGGCTGGGGGCACATAATCTGAGCCTACTGGTGTTGTAGAACTCTACTGTTTCTTGTTTCTCTGCAAAAATCTCATTTGTTTCTTCCCTGCTGAATTCTTCTGTTGGACAATAAGGGCATGGTGTAGTGTGGCCTAGCACCCTTGGTTCATCTTGCGAAATAATGACGACATAAATTAAATATTTATTGGTGTGTCCATATATAATTTTCAGTTTTGCTAAAGCACATCTAGATGTGCCATAAGTATTGCACATCTAAGTCATATGTCATTGATCTTACATTGAGATTCGTGTGAATATTTTCTCTCTTTTTTCTTTTTCTCTTTGTACTTGATTCACTCACTTAGATGTGCAATAACTAGAGCACATCTAGATGTGCCCTAGACACACCCTATAATTTTTGTCATGACCCTACTGATTTGTTTAATCTCTTGTTTCCAAATGGATGCTGCTGTAACTGTAAGCCTGCAAGTGTAGTCTGGTGTAGATTTCCCAGTGTGAGCTGGGGCAATTTTACAGTCGGGTCCTGGGGATGCACTTGCATTGGAGATTAGTATGAGGGGCCCAGATGGGAAGTTCCACCTGCTCTTTTTGTTTTATTTTATTTTTTCCCCGAAAGAAATTCAGTCCCTTTCTGAATCGGAACCGAGTAGAGGAATGAAAAGATTCTGATCCTTACTTAATCCTCTGGATAATCCAGTCTAACCTACTGCAGCGGTTTTGTCGCTTAATCTCACTCTAGAAGAACAGCACGCGCTCCTCGATCCAGAGAGGGGCCATGGAGTTGTCGGGTTCCGTCGCCTGCCCCACGGCGGCTCAGGCGCGGCTGCTCCGGCCGCCGGCTGATCTCCGCCAGCTCGCCTCGCCTCGTAAGTGATCTATCCCCCTTCTGTTTCTCATCTTCCCGGTTCGCAAGTAGGGTGGTTCGGCCCGACGATCTACTGCTTCGTCCCTGGCGCCGGTTTCGATCACGACGAGCTGCGGCGGGGATCGCCGGATCGGCCGGCCGGTGAGGCTTTGCTCTGCATACGGTTGATTTGTAGGCGGCCGCTGATTCGTAGACTGATTCTACAAACCATGTCTCTGATTATCCAGCAAGACTGACCGACCTGCAGTCAGACACCTGTTGATTCTATCTTATTTCCAAAAAACACGAATGTGCTACTCCGATCCATATTACTTGTCACTGGTTCAGTACAAAGTTGAGGGAGTATCTATTTTTCTTACCTGTCTTTGCTGAATAGCTCAAAGGTGCAATGTCTCTGCCTCTTCAGGATACATATCTTGTAGGAGTTTCGCCGCGAGAAGCAAAGTGACCAAGGCAATGCCTTCACTGAGTGTGAGCTTTCAGCCCGCATTTCGTCAACCAGTTACCAGGGCTACATGGAAGAAGAAACACAATGTGAGCGCCTTTCCTTCTCACGCAGTTCTATCATGCGTATTTTTTTGCGATGTTTGACTCCAACATCGTTTTCCAGATTGCATGCTATCAGAGACAAGGAGCTCCACAGATAGAAGCCAAGTAAGTTGCAACTATCATTTATGAAGGAAAACAGTCACCACATAGTCAGAATTGGCCTATTTGATCACCAAGTTGGTCTTTAGGGCATCTCTAGCACATCCCCCAAAAGTTATATTTGAGGGAAAATCTAGCAGAACATCAGTAGCATATAAGTTGTTATGTTTTCAAGTCCTAGCTTCCAAACTAGCACCAGAAATCTGGATTCAGAGGGGAAAGGCATATTCTAAAACATAAGAACGTTAGCTCATGTCACCAGTGAACTATTTTTTTTAGTGAATACGGAAAGCTTGCGTATCTTTCCATTGATAGAATAAAGAGAATGAGTACAAGGGAGGGTACAACACATGGCACGAGCGCAAGAGGGTGTGAAAATGGTGCCCGGAGTAGAGAGACATGGGATGCTCTGCCTGAACAAGGAAACAACACAGCTAAACCCCCCTAGTCTGGACTCAAGCCATGGAAGGCAAGGAGATGAGACAGAGGATACCCAAACCACGTCAAGACCTCACGAGAACCCCCGCTGCGCGGCCACGGCTCGAAACTCGACTAGATCAACGTGCCCCAACCAAGAGCACCAGGAGATCGGCAAGTGGGCTGCAGGACCCGGCCTAGCCGGAGGCGGAAGACATGGGGGAAGCACCATCGCAGTCGTACATAGCGCCCCGGAAGCCCACACCTTGAGAGGCAGCCCGAACCAATGTGACGTCCAACATCCCCAAAACCAACACCGGGGATGCCGCGAGCAAACAAGACGGTGCCTTCTAGAAGGAAAACGACGTGGCGCCTTCGCCGTCCGATCCGAAGAGCCGGACCTAGGGTTTCCCCCGGTGCTTGAAGAGGGGCACATACAGAGGCCATGGCAGCGCCTCCAAGGAGGGAACGGCACTCGCAAGCGTCGGTCGCCGCTGCCAGCATCGCCAAGCCGAGCAGGGATTTCCCCTGGCCCGAGTCTGAGCAATCCCGTAGCCGCTGGATCAGTATCTGAAGACTTGGAAATTAAACGTTGGTTGAAACCGCCACCACAAGAAGGGGAGCTAGTTTTGCTATTTTCTCCATCAGTCAGTGCACACTTTTCATGTTTAAAGAAGAGGAAAACTACCAGGATGTGTTAATATGCTGTGATTGTCTCTCGCCTTTTTTCAGCAGTAATTTAAACTGGATTATATCTAGAGTAGCTACATGGTGGTACATCTTTTCAAATTTGAGCAACAATGGTTGAGTTGCATTGCATGATTTGAGAGTTGCGATGCTGATAAAAGTTCTCTAATTTTAAACTTGAAGGTCAATGGAGGAAGTATATGATGCTTTGGCTGAGCACCTTCTTTCTGTTTCACAGAGTATCGATAATCTTGATTCAAAGTAAGCTGTTTATAGAAATGCTGTTTGGGGCATAGTGAATTATTTCCGTCGCAACAGTTTGTACCTGTATTATTTATATGCTTCTTCTGCCGTAGAACATCGATTCATGAACATTTTTATCAACAAGGATACACTCTTATCTGTTCGCTATTAGAAGCAAACAGAAACGTAATATTTTTGGTCCAACCTATTTTAGATTCAAACAGGAGCTGGTTAACTGAACACAATATTTTTGGTCCAATGCTATACAGAACTGTCTGTAGTTTCTTCCTGTTAAATACTCCACCTTACAAGCACCTAGTCAGACAAACATTTTGAGTCTAAAATACAGTGGATCTTTAAGATTTGTGGATATCATTGAAAACAGGGCATCAATATCTGATTGTTATTCAAGGCATAACAATGAACCTTATCAATGTAGATTGTCCTCCTCTCCTTTTATTTCTCTTTCTCATTTCCCTTTTTTGGGGCAACTGCTATATTTATAATTAAGATGGTAAACGAAGAAAATCTGATGAAATTACTGGAACAATAGTTTTTGTTAGCTCTCCTCTGATAGAAATTATTGAATCACTATGCTGATCCACTTAATAATATCACTCTCAAATACTGAACAGATATATTGTTGGTCTGGCTGGCCCACCTGGTGCAGGCAAGTCTACTGTTGCCTCTGAAGTGGTTCGACGCGTCAATATGCGTTGGTCTCAGAAGCATGCAAAAGATAGTTCACTGAATTCAAATGAAGACATTGCGACAATGCTTCCCATGGATGGTTTCCACCTTTATCGATCCCAGCTTGATGCAATGGAGGTTTGTTCTCTTTTGAGAAATCCATTTTCTATTTTTCTTCTTCTAAAGTTATTGACACAATGGTGCTTTTAGGATCCAAAAGAAGCACATGCAAGAAGAGGAGGTGAGAAGGGTTCCCCGCTTGATATGTTTTTAATAAAATATTGTTTTCACAATGTACTTACATTTGCTTTGTTAAATTAAATTTAGCACCATGGACATTCAACCCATCACTTTTTCTGAAATGCCTACAGACCCTAAAGGAAGAGGTATTTACTAATTTTTCATTGTCAAATTATATGAACTCTGTAGCAGTAAATACTTCCGGGCTAACATCTTGGTTTATAGGGGTCAGTTTATGCTCCATCATTTGATCATGGTGTTGGTGATCCAGTCGAGAATGACATATTTGTAAAGCCGCAGTAAGTTATTTTGCAGAGTACATGGACATGTTTCTTAGCTGACTTGATTGAAATGTCAAACCTGCCCAAGTTATTCACAGTAAATTAATTGCTGAACTACCGACCATAGTACCTTTTGCAACTTGACTTTTGCATGTCCTTTCTGCTACATAACATTAGAATGTCCTAAGCATATTTTATTTGAAGCACTGTCCTAACCTATGACGGTATGTGATTGTTCTGCTGTTAATCTTCATCAGAAGTCAACCTCGCTGCTTCCACTTCTGTAGTTCCGACGAGAATGGACACAACTGTCATAACTGCTCCACAATTTCACCACTTTACCGTGATACAGATGGTGCTTGACCTATGCTTTTTGCCACTTACTATGATTTTGTCAGACACAAAATAGTGATCGTCGAAGGGAATTATTTATTACTGGAAGAAGATGTTTGGAGGGATATTAGAGACATGTTCGATGAGAAATGGTGAGTATGCAGGTTTCACAACCATATTTGAGAGAAATACAATTTCATCGATCACAAATACCAAATCTATGTAGCTCTTCAGTTTCATATAACACAACACACACTTGTTTCCTCATCTCAAAAGGGATAAATCGTGTTTCTAATGCCCAAACTTCATCGTCTCAGGTTCATTGACATTGACATCGATGTCTCCATGCAAAGAGTGCTCCAGAGGCATATTGGCACAGGTTTGCCCATCCACGATTGCTTTGCTCCTTTGAGACGCACTATAATTTATGTATCTAATTCCATTTTCTGCTCTGTTACTGTTTGCCAGGGAAAGAGCCAGATGTGGCAGCATGGCGGGTAATTATCATTCTCCATTCTTGCCTCTCACACAAGAACACGCATATGCTGCTTACATACAGCCACATAAAACGCTCATTCAGTGCCTTGTGTTGACTTTATAACCTGTGCATTAGCTTAGACTTGCATATTTCATCTTTTTTTTTGATAAAGAGAGCGGCCTCTCCGATTTCCATATATCAGAAACCACAATGTCTTGTTACAAGCTACTGAGAAACACATAGAGGAAACGATGCACGCCCTGGAGCTGAGCAAACCGGGCAAGCAGATTCACCCAGCAACAGACCCAAACGCAAAAGCAAGCATAGCCCCAAACCAAAGCTACCTCACCAACTAAACCCAGTTTATCAAATCCCCCAGACTTTTTATATTACATACCAGCAACAGGAACAGCTAAGAAAAGCGAAGAGGAATAAGAGGCCATTCAAGGTCGAGTCTTCATCAGCTTCAGAGCTTCACCCAAGACGCATGCTAGATTTTTCTTCACCCCACAGTGATCCTGTGTCTGTTCCTCCACCCTAGAATAGCGTTGAAAACCTCTACAGCTTTCATCTCAACCTTTCTTACGCCCTCCCTCATTAGCTTTTGCCTTTCTGGATTTATCTGCAAAACAAGCCATGCGTGCAACATTTTCACTATTAGATTTACAGGTACACAAGGATCAGTCAACATATTTCATCTAATAAACAATTCATGCCAAAATGGTTCATTTGTGTTGCCTGTTTGTAGGATTATTTGATTATATTGTTATACCATAGGAAAACCTACATAAGTAGCTATTCCGATCGGTTAATCATATGCCATCTGTGTTGAACGAAGACATAATTTTTTTCATGCTTCTAATAGCAGATTTTCCGAACACTACAACTTCTTACCTTCTCAAAATTTGTCTCGTGAATCAGATTTCATACAATGACCGGCCGAATGCTGAGCTTATCATGGAGTCAAAAAAGGCTGCAGATCTTGTAATCAGATCGGTGGACTACTAAAGCTAGACCCCATGTTTCTGATGGCAATTTTGATTTTCGGTAATAATTGTTGCCCTATGCCGATGTTTGTACATAGAATAAGTCAGCTGGCTGTTTCCATCCGTGGTGATTTAGTGCATAGAATAAGGTATTCCCCCATCAATTTGTTCTCGAGGAATAACTCAATAAACGACATCATTTTATTTTAATATTCCTGTTTGTACAGTTCTGAATCCATAAAGCTTCAGTGATAATAAATGGTTGTAGTTTGCAAATCTGGAACTTCAGTTCATGTGTTGATGGTAGTTTGTTGATGCAGTAGGTTGTGTATAAGTTGCAACCTTAAGAGACAAGTTATTTAGTTAATCAAAAGATTATCCTCCACCATAAGGCAACTGATTCAGAACTTCAGTTCGTTTGTGTTGCCTGTTTTGTAGGATTATTTTATTATATTGTTATACCATAGGAAAACTTACACAAGTAGCTATTCAGTAGGGACATTTTCGGTTCAACGAAGTCATATTTTTTTTCATGTTTCTAATCATAGAGTTTCTGAACACTACAACTCCTTACCGTCTCAAAATTTTTCTTGTGAATCAGATTTCGTACAATGACCGGCCGAATGCTGGGCTTATCATGGAGTCAAAAAGGACTGCAGATCTTGTGATCAGATCGATGGACTACTCAAGCTAGACCCATGTTTCTGATGGCAATTTTGATTTTCCGTAATAATAGTTGCCCTATGGTGATGTTTGTACATAGAATAAGTCAGCTGGCTGTCTCCATCCGTGGTGATTTAGCACATAGAATAAGGTATGCCCCCATCAATTTGTTCTCGAGGAAGAACTCAATAAATGACACTCTTCAAGTATCTAATCATTATATCATTTTATTTTAACATTCCTATTTGTAACATTCCTGTTTGTATACAGTTCTGAATCCACAAAGCTACAGTGATAATAGTGGCTGTAGTTTGCAAATCTGGAACTTCAGTTCATATGTTGATGGTAAATTGTTGATGCAATAGGTTGTGTATAAGTTGCAACCCTAAGAGACAATCTATCCAGTTAATCAAAAGATGCTCCATGGCTTGGAGGAAACAGTAAGATAACTGCTTGTTTCCATCCATGGTGATCTGTGTACATGTATAATCTATTCCTCCACCAGTTTGTTCTTGATGCACAGTTTAGGAATAATCGAATAATTTCTGTGTATTCTAGTAATAAGAGATAGTCTTGCAGCATTTATCTAATACTCCCTCCGTCTCATAATGTAAGACATGTTTTGACACTACATTAGTGTTAAAAAACGTCTTACATTATGGGACAGAGGGAGTACCTATTATTTATTTCATCAGTTTTGTTTGTACAGTTCTGAATCCGTAAAGCTTTGGTCCAAAATGGTTGTAGTTTGCAAACATGGAAGCAGTTCATGCTGTGATAGTAAATTGTTGATGGACGCTAAACATCTTGTATGTCGCAACCTTAAGAGACAAACTATCTATTTGCTCAAAAGATGACCCATGGCCGGTAAGAAACAATAATATCCATAGTGACCACTTTTAACTGAGCAATTTCTTGGTGGAAGCAACACAAGATTGCCTTGAGAGGAGGACAATGTGCACTTGAAAAGACTCGAGGCTGGCATCATTACCAGGGGACATGATCTCCAAAGGGAAATATGTTTTGCTTAATCTAACATGCAAAGTCACCTTTAGTTGGGGGAGATACTCATGGCTAGGAAGGTACAGCTGAAAGTTCCCAGAAATCATGGCAACACCCTCCAGCACTTCATGTTTTTCTTTTGTTGGGCCTCTCTAGAAAACAGGGAAAGGACAGCTCAACTTTGTCCAACCCTGCACCCTTTATCATGACACAGGGCACAATGCACCAAACAATGGCATGTATAATAATAGTACATGATAGCAAAAGATGCAGCAAAGTGTGATGCCTCATAATAGTTGTGAGAGCTAGTGATTGGCATATGAAAATCAAGGTGCACATGGGATGCCTCTGTCCATCTCTCCCCTCCCAGTTGGCTCCACATATAAAAAAAACATGGACAGCCATGTTGACACACACATTGATTTGTATGTCGACAATGCACCACAGAGCAAAGCATCTCTACTCTACCATTGAATCCCCCATGATTCTTCAGTGGAACACCATTATAAGTTTACAACACCAGAATAAATCATGTCAAAAGGAAGCACCATGCAAGCTCATAATACAATACAATTAACATTTAACACCTTGCAATAAATATATGTTCTGTTGACAGTCACACCATGCTGATAATTAAACAACTTTTGATGGACAAACCGCAAGAGGAAAAATAGGGTGCCTTTGCATTTTGTGCCAAGAAGAGACATAAGAAGAGAAAAAAAAAAGGAAGAACAAGCAGAGCAAAAAAGAAAAGACACAATTATGTGGCAGACAGGTACAGATACATCTCACATGTTCTTGGCTTCTTCTTTCTTATGTATATAACAAGATGAGACTTGGGACTGACTGACTGGAAAAGAGAAGATCACAAACCAAAATGACTTCACTGATCAGGAGATACAGACTTAGACTTAAGACAGAGAATATGATACAGGGATGAGCAAGCAAGGTTATAGGTATTTTGATTCTTGCATAACATTTAGTACACCCTCTCCTCAGCTCCTGTTCTTGCATTTCTCCATCGCCCTTGGTGCTGAAACAATTCAAAACAAACACAAAGCAATTCACAATCAAAACAAAAGTCGCCCCAAATCTTAACAAAACCTCTAGAAAAAAAAGCCTTTCATCCGCTGATCTGAAACTTAAGGGAGAAGGGAGATCTACTGACCAAGGCCAATAGCTTCTGATCCCTTCATTATCCGAAGGCGCTTGCATGACTCGACGAACATCCTGAAATTTTAGAAAACGGAGCGTTACATCAGGCCAGCGCTTACCAAAGATTCAGAGTAGTACTTCAGATGTTTGAAATAAAGTACACAAATGGAGCATTATGCATATGGAGAATCAAGGATGCAGCACTCACTCCCACGGGACGTCGCCGACGAGCATCCAGTCGCCGTCCTTGTCCTCGTACGTCGGAACATACTCGGATCCATTGAGCAGATCCATCAGCTTGCTTTCGTTCATGGCGTTCATCCCTGGAGTTCCACAGTTTCCTGAAGTGTGACAACACGTACACTGGGATTAATATCTAATTCCAGAACATCAAGAGTAACTCGGAAAATACATAGTGCTAGTTCAGAGCAGTTGTTATGGTCTAGTTAACAACGGGAAGTGCCGGATAAAGTCCCGTATCAAATCAACGGGCCACAAATCTACAATCACCACAACCAACAGAGAAAAACCAATAATTGTTGTTTTGGGAAACCAACCATTGGTTGCATCTTTTTTAAGATGCACGCTCCAACATGTTGGATTATTGCTTACTGGGTATCAAGTTACAACGACTCATGCTAATCATGAACCAACCAAAGATAGCTAGCTGAGTGAGCAGATGCTATGATCATGATCATGAGCTAGCTAGCTGTTGTGTACATATGGTAGAGAGACAAGGACATTATGCCACAGACAGGGAAGACACCTACCAAGGAATAGGATCGATGCAAATCATGCACACCCTGGCAAAACCACATGGTGACCACCACCATACATGCAAATGGAAGTGCAATCATATACGCAAGTCATGCATGCATGTACCATACATAGCCAGTAACTTTATAAATATGTTACGATCTTTTTTGTGTATAGAAGTTCAGGAACACTACAGCTAGATAGATAGCGATCTTGTTATAAATAAATGGGACTAGGGTTTAGGAAACACAGTTCTAGAAAATTCAGCGGTCTAATATGCACATTTTTTTGGTTTTTTTACACACACACATATATACGCTCGTGTGAAATTTCGGTGTTCCGAACAGGCCGAGTAGCGTAGAAATATATATACTATATCTTTGTGGCCTAGTTATAAATGAAAAATGTTATGGCTGATCTAGTATTATGTTAGAGATATGTAGAGAAGAAGCATGCATACCGATGGTGAAGGAGCTGAACATCTTCTCGAGGGCCTTGGAGAGGTCCTGGTAGGTCTTGTACATGTTGAGGTCCACCTTGCGCAGGTAGGGCGCGCCGTCCATGCTCACCTTGACGAACGCCGCCGCCGCCGCCGGCGACGACTTCTCCGCCAGGATGTTCTTCCGGAACGACCGGACCGGAGGCCACCCCACCACCTGCGCCCTGGGTAAAATTAACCACCCAAACGATTTGGTTAGTTTTAAACATGTTATGTTAAACTAACATACACACATGCATGAGTTTCTTTCATGATCCATGAGGTGCAAATATATATAAATTCAGATCCAGTTCCCCCTTTTCTTCGCTCTTCTATGAAATGAAAACTTTTGTGGCAACGCATGACATGCATGCAACCTTTGTCCTCTCGTTTTTGTTATCCACACATGGCACATATATGCACATACATCTCCACAGCACATTTTCAACTGTTTACTCAGATGAATAAAAACAAAAACTACTGCATGTTGGTTACTTTTTACCTACCTTTTTCTTCCTCATACTATATATATCTACTAAAGGTCTAAAGTGACACAGAATATATATAGAATGTAATAAGTTTCAGCTTGATTTGTACAAGAGGGAGGAGATCAAGACAAGGGGGGCAGATAGATCTAGAACGGCGAACCCAACAAGGTGGGGCCATGCCATATCTTGATACAGTGCATGCCATGGCCGGGAAGGAAGGGCAGTATGGGCAAATATGACAATCTATTATCTTTCTCCTTTCCATTGTAGCGTGAGGACAGGATACGAGTGATATGGGGATGATGGCGACGTGGACAAAAAAGTAAACCGTGCGAGCGAGAGGGAGGGGCAGCAGTGCAGTGGAGTGCAGTGTGCGTGGCTTTCTTTTATCGTGTCGGCACTAGGCACTGTCCCCCACTGCCCCACACGTAACATGCTGCTGTCTCTCTGCTGGCTACTGCCACTGCTGCTGCAGATGGAGATGGATGGATGAATCTCTCCGTAGATCTCACACATCATCTCTCTTCTTTCTCGTCCATGATCAGTGCTCGATCTGAGATGATCACCGGCCGTGACTAACCGTGACTGAACATGCATGGAGTAGTACAGGCTAGATCGATCATGGCGAGAGAAACAGAGTGATTCATGTCGTTAACTACCCGTTAATCAAGTTGGTTTTGCTCGCAAACTAGTTAGTTAGGCTCGCGTTTTGATGGGATTTTTTTGTTTTGTTTTTGAAAGCTTGCGTTACGAAGAGCCTACATACACGAGGAAGACGAGCAGAGGTGAGCTGCATGTGTGAGCATGCAGAGCAGAGCGTAGCAGAGAGATGGGTGGGGTGGAGGAGATGGAGATGCACGTACTTGGGCGCGCGCGGCTTCTCGGCGGGGTCGGGCAGCGCGGCGGAGGTGACGACGCTGCTCTGGCTCGGCGACCTCTTCATCTTCCCCCCGCCGGCGTCCGTCGCCGTCTCCTCCTGGTTCTCTGCCGCCGCGGCGGCGACCACGGCCACGTCGGCCCGATCCTCCTCGGCCGGCGCCTCCTCGCCGGCCGGCTCCAGCTTCAGCTTCAGGTCGATGGTCTCGGCGAAGCCCCTCTTGCCGGAGGAGCTCCTCGCCTCCCCCTCGCCGCCGCCGGGCAGGCCGAGCCGGAGCTCGGTCGCGTCGAAGCCCAGGTCCGCTGCCATTGCTAGCTAGCTGGCTCAGCTCCTCGCTTCTTCTTCTTCTTCTACTGCTGCTGCTGCTTGGTTTGCTTCGCTCCTTTCTGCGTTTCTTGGCGAGCTTTTGGGGTTCGGTTTGGCTGTTTTGAGAGGCTGCAATGCGAAAGGCGAGCGATGCAAATGCAGATGGAAATAGATAAAGAGAGTGAGAGAGGAGAGGAGAGAGGGGGGCAGGCAGAAATAATAATGGCAGTGAGGGTGTTGGTGTGGGCGTGTAGAATAATAGGGCCATGATAATGCATGGCCAGCCTCTTTTGCGCCTAGCCCCCCTGCTAATATTTTTGATTTGTTCGCTACAGCTATTCATTTGTTTAGGCGCCTTAGACTCAGCTTGTTGTCGATGGAGTATTATATGCTAACTTATTTTATAGTCTGTGGTGGAGAATAGATATAAAATCTAAAAAATTAACTGATTATACAGATAATGTATAACACATAGAAAAACTAGTTAAAAACAACTAGATTACCATGATCCACAATACAATGCCGGCGCAATGCTAGTTTGCTACTCCGGCAAAATAAAATTAACTAAATTAACTGAGTATTGTGCATAATAGACTACAATTAATTGGTTTTCTAAGACAATTCTATATTTAAACATATTATTACCACAACTTAAGTACAAAATTATTATCAGCCTTGATGATGTGGCTAGCGTCGTCGTCTCGTCGAAGTGCGTGTGGAGGAGTGTCTCCCTCAGATCTCGTGCGATCCAATCAGTGTTGGTCTTCGGTGTACCTGTTTGGATTCAATATTTGTCTGAGTGTTTGCAAATTTGATCCTTCTAATCTACGACTGTCTTCATCGGTGATTGTTATTACTCTGGTGCACTTGGTCTTGTGAGGCCTTAGCACAATGACTTTCTGACTGTCTACTACAATAAAATTTGTCGGTCCGGTGAAGGAGGGGCAATGATGACGGCACGTTCGGCTCATGAAATGCTTGTAGGCATCGCTAGGTGGTTCATGGACCTAGTAGTTGTGTTTGTTGTTACATTGGTGTTCTCCGTACCGTCATTATTGATTATGAATAGTAGATCAAATTTTTTTCCGAGAAAAGTACAAAATTACCAAATTTCTTACGAATGGGTACACATATGGATGTAGCTGATCATATTGGTGCGCTTTTGTTTTAGTGCCTCCATTTACTTACTTTTCTGTCCCGACTGCCAAAGCACACATGCAACGATGGCACAAAGATAACACGCAGTTTAACGTGTTGAAAACATTTATTATCGATCGAACCTTAACAAACAAACAAAAAATGATAATAAAGCGCGTATTAGTGCAGCTTGGTTTGCTGGTCGACCACTAAGACGAAACTATACAAGTAACGTGACGCTTACAAGAAAAAAAAACCGTGACGCTTATACAAAAAAAAGTAACGTGACGCTTACACTTGTTTCCCCCCTTTTTCTTTGAATGTATGTATATGCAGTGGGCGCTCAAAAAGGAAAAAGAAAAATCTGAAATCTAAAAAGTGCTTACGCATTATTTAAACGAATCGAGCGGCCGGCTCTTGTTCGCATGTCACACTGGTTCCCTCACTTATTGAATGCATATATGGGCATGTTTTGTCTCTTAGTGCATGTGATTGATGGCATTAAATGCAATCAGACTTATACTACATGTGAATTAAAAAACAGATCAACGTATATTTACTTTGGATTTTCAATTTTTAAAAAACTCATATCTTTTAAACCACGCATCGAAATTCAGATCTGTTTTCGCCATTGGATTCCTCGTGACGAGATCTTTGAAACTAGATCCCGCATGGGCATGTTTCGATGAATTTTTTTCGATGCCAACTTTCGTGCTATATTGTGCAACTTTAGTATTGTATTGTGCAACTTTAGTACTACATCGTGCAACTTTTTCCAAAACCAATTTTTGGATATGCATGATTCAACTTTCATGAGGTTGCAATGTAGCAACCATGACAACTTTGATGTGCAACTGGTCTACTATACTGACCAACTATCAAGTAGTCGTTGTGCAACCCTCCTCCCTACTCGTGGATGCGTAGTTTTTCAATGTCGGTGCACCCTACTCCCACCTCCCCTGCAAGCGATTTGTGCAACTTAGTCTATTGTTCAAGCCAACTGCCTATTAGTCAATGTGCAACTCCTTCCCCTTCCTACTTGTGGACATGTATTTTCAATTGGCGGGGGTAACAAACAGAGTTGCACATACTCTGCTAGGTAGTTGATCAGGGCAACATACAAAGTTGCACATCTCACAAGCAAGGACAGTTGAATGGTAAAAAATGACATTCATGAGGGTTGTGAAAAGTTACATATAGACAGAGTGCGAAAGTTGCGAATCTCATTAGCAGGGGTTGGTTTGGACCGTGTGCTAGCAGGGAAACTACACATCCATGGAGGTATAGGAGAAAATTGCAAATCACTGTTAGACAGTTGGTCGTGGCAGTATCCGAAGTTGCACAACCACTACTAGAAAGTTGGCGGATGCAGTAAATAGTGAAAACACATCCACGGGCAAGCGAAAAGTTGCACGTCAATTACTAGGCAGTTGGCCCGAGCAACGGACGAAATTGCTCATCTCACTGGAAGGGGTAGTTTGAGGGGGTGGAGGCGATATCAGTGAAAACTGCACATCCACGAGGTAGGCGGAAAGTTGCACACCCACAGTCAGCTAGTTGCACATGGACTACTAGGCAGTTGCACAAAACGAGGTACTAAATTACACAATTTTTTTTTATCGAAACATACCCATGCGGGATCTAGTTTCGAAGAGCACGTCGTAAGGGTTCCAACGGTGAAAGCGGATCTTAATTTTGATGTTTGGTTCAAAAGTTATGGCTTTTAAAATGAAAAGGAATTCTAAATTAATGTGTTCACACCTGGTTGCTTTCCAATTCGTAATTAAAAACATGTTGCATGCCTTTTCTATCTTTTTTACAATGAAAAAGAATCTTTTTCTTTTTGTTTGATGGGGACATAAACTTGCTAAAAGTGACAGCCGTCGCGTCCAAAGAAAAAAGGAAGCAGGGGGAAATAGAAAAGGTGGGGCCACGTCGGGCTTTGCTGGGCTAGCTCGAGGCCAAGAAACCGCATGCGCTGTGGACCGTGACCCCCACGCGCGAAAATGACCGCCTCGCGGGACCACCACGCGCGATCACTCACCAGGGATGGTGGGTCCGCCTGCCGGGGGGCGGTCCCACGTGCCTGCCACCTTGATCACTATTTTCTCTCTCTTGATCCCTTTTCTCCGTTCTGCATACTCCTCTCGCTGTTCGTTCCGCCCGTAGTTGCGTCTGGTCTGGAGCATTTTTTTGACCCTTTTTTTTCGGGATAGAAGGGAGTTTTATATTATTTCAAAATAACAGGATTACAGTACCGCGATCGAGGGTCTCCGTTCGGTCTGAGTACGAGAGTAAAACTATACTGCGACATCTGGAATGGTATTTGAACTCAAAAGACATGTACGGTCTTTGCGCTTGCTAAAGGAGCACATCTACGGTCCTTGTACTACGTATGAACTCCGTAATTCTATGCCACGTGGTGTACTGAGGAATGTTTCGAGCCCTGCTACACACATTTGAATCCCTAGCTGCTACTATATGCGAGTCGCATGACTACTGGCAGGAGGGAAGCAAAACCAACCCTTCACAAAAATAGTACAATTTGCCAACCACAGTATATTAATTTTGTCCATTTGAGAACGAATGTGACAAGTCACAAGTGTGACAGCCTCGCCAAAATTATCGAGCTTGGAAGCTTGTCACTCTGAGGTAATCGAGCTTGGCAAGTTGAGTATACCACCAAACGCCTAAACCTGCATACGTGCAAGGGCTGGGCGTGCAACACGTCCGCGGATTTCGCCGGAGAAAAGGAACACAGTACGGCGAAAAGGAGCGCGCACGAATCCGACGCAATCATGCATAGCCCCAGCCCGTCTCACGGGCGGTGGGGCCGGGGAACCGCTGGGGTAGACGGCGAGGGGTTCGTGTTGCATGTGACGGGGTCCGAGGCGGGGCCCGCGGACGGCGGCCATGTGAGCCTGCGTCCGGGGTGTCTCCCCTCCCCCGCCGTCTGCTGCGCGCACCCCGCGGGCGCCCATTTTTGCCCGTACCGCGCTCCCTGGGAAGCGGGGCTGGGCTGCTCAACTGACGACAGTCTCGCCGTTTGCCCGGCCCATTTAATCGTTTTTTTTTGCAAGAGGAGGGTGCTCCTTCTTGATTTGCAAGCAAAAGGAAGCTACTAGCTTAGAGGGTGGCCAAACCTAGGTTAGCATGCATGCATGGGTCAGCTGATGGGTCACCGATCACCAACTATGTATGTAATCCAGCCATCACGGGGGACGGGGGCACCACACGTGTGGGTTAGATGTGATGCTTCCCAATCACAAACGATTAATTCTCCATGAAACGCAGAGTGACCACTTAACTAATTAACCATATCGACTACTAGCTAGTTAGCTAGCTGCTTAGACACGATCGATAACGACACAATATATTAGAGGCAAATCAGAGCCAAGTGAATTAATTAACTAACCACACACTGGTAACATTTTCCTTTATGACATCTCACTCACTCGCCAGTTGCACCAACCAATCTACGTGGCACGCAGCACGGTCAGAACTAGAGAGAGTGCATGCATGCATGTTTTGTTCGGGGTTTACTGTTATTGGCGTTGTTAAGTTAATCAGTTGCTGCGTACTCCACTGTACTGGCCAGCTGGATTTGGATGCTCTCGCTTGAATGTGATACAGTGATGCTGGCTGGCTTCCCATGTCGTGTGCCATACTCAAACGTACACCCGTCCAATTTCTTGCATGTCTATCTTGTAGACCAATTAATTTCAACAATAATGCGGCTCTGTTTTGCAAAAAAAAAACAATAAGGACGTGTTTGGTTGTCCGCATGCAGCCCAACCAAGCCCGCGCGGGATGTGCGCGGCCTGTTTGGTTGCTTGGGCTACATGCGGTTTGTGGCCCGCACGGACCTTAAAGCAGCCCGCAGCCTGGCCCGGGCGAGCCTGGCCACGCGCGGCCACGCGTGCGAGGCAGTTGCACGCCTCGGGCAGCGCGGGAGACGGAGGCGACGTCTCATTACTCGCCCCCCACTCTCCTGTCACCGCCCAGACGCACTGTTCCCACCGCTCCCTCTCTCCCCCTCACTGCCCCTCCCTCTCCTCTCCTCCGATGGCTCCGCCACGCCCACCGCCGCGCCGCCCTCTGACCCCCGTCGACCAGCACATCACCAGCATCCAGGAGCGCTGGCTGGCCGGGCTCCAGAACTCGGGCCGCGACCTAGCGCCGCCGCTGCGAGCGCCGTCCCCCATCTGCTGCCGGCCACCACGAGCGCCGACCAATGCGGTGCCGGCCGCTCCTACTCCGCCGCCGATTCCGGACCTCGTGGTCCTGGGCTCGGCGCCGACGCCGTCGACGAAGCCGCCCCTTCTTGGGACCCCATTGGGCACGGGGGTTTTCTTGACCCCCGTCCAAGGGTTTTCTCTTGTCGGCGGGCCGTTCTTCTCGACCTCCGGCGTGGCGTTGAGCACGGGGCCAATGCCGCAGGCCGTCGCCGGGGCCGGCTCCTCCTCTGCTCCGCCACCTCTCTCCTTCCCACCGGGGTTTTCACCTCGGCCTCGGTTCGCCGCGGCTGCGCGTGCTCCGGTGAGTCAAACCCCCTCAATGCTTGCTCCTAGATGTAGATTAGGGGTTTATTTCTTAGGCATGTGCTAGTAGTTTGTGGATTCGATAGGATTAGATAGGATTCTAGCAGATCCGATTGGATGCGATCCCAATTGAATCCAATCGGACTGATCTGTTCTTGTTTTGTATAGTGTGTGTGCTAGGATAATTTTCTTGTGCTACTGCTTGTGTGTCCTATGATTTGTGTTCATGCTAGTAGGTGTGTTCATGCTAGAATCATGTTCATGTTGACTGATGAATGTTATACTGATGGCATGTTCATGTTGACTGATGAATGCTAGAATCATGTTGACTGATGGCATGTTCATGTTTAAGCTAGGATCATGTTCATATTTCATGTTGCTAACATACATGTTCAAGCTAGGTTTGTGTTGAATGTTATACGTGCATGTAGTAGGACCATTTTAGGATGGTGCCAAATCTACATGGCTGCACATGGGTGCTATTGGCACTTGGTGTTGCTATTTTTAGATGTTTCCATGTTTAGGATAGTGCAGTGATGAGTGCCAGTTGCAGCAAAGAAGATGGCACTGACCAGTGGACTTGCCCAACAGCAAGTCAACTGATCAGTGGCATTTGCCCAACAACAAGTGTCATTGATAAGGCATTTCCTCAAAGAGTTTGTGCACTGATCAGTGTCATTTACTCTTGGGCAAATGTCCCTGATCAGTGCCATTTTGCAAAGAGTTTGTGCACTAATACTTGTCATCTTACCTGACAAGATATTGAAGACTGTCTGGGATGTGGCGGGAGGAGGAGCTCAGGTGGTGGCCGGAGCTGAGCGCGCCGAGGATTTCATCCCCACGAACAGGTGGCTCAGGACGGTGGACCTACCTGGCATGATCGCTTTCATGAGCGTGCCTCGTTCAAGGGGACGATCTCCGAGGCAGGGCCACGAGGAGGGGGCCAGGGAGCCGTAGCGCTTCTACCAGCAGATCAAGGACAACGAGGACCTCGCCATGCTCGTCATGCCTCCCAAGTTCGTGGAGGTGATGAACACCTGGCTGGTCATCAAGCGGCTCCCGCGCATGGTCAGGCTGTCGGCGAACAAGCGGTGCGTGTTCTGGTGCAGGTCCAGAACTTCGAGGGGCACATGGTGCTTAGCCGGGGCTGGAACTACTTCCGCCGCCGCCACCGGATTGTCCCCGACGACCTCGTCGTTGTGCGCATTCTCAGGACTCGGACTGAAGGTTCAGATCTACAACCACAACTCCTCGGTCATGTGCAGGTTTCGTTGCAGCAGGCACAGTTGCGTTGGTAACATCGAGCAGACTATGTAGTTAAGTTAAGTAAGGTGTTAGTGGGGAACTTTTATGGTGTGTGGCGAGACTTGTGCTGGAAACTTGTTCATATTTTGGCCAGGAGCAGCACCCTGGCATGGAGCAGGGAAGGAGGATGCCCCTGCTGTTAATCTAGACTTATGCTATGTAGTTAAGTAGTTTGCTGTCATTTCCTTGCTTGCTGTGTTAAGTTTGCTGCCATTACATTGCTTGCTTTGCTTGATCTTGCTGTTGTGCTGTTGCTGTTATGCTGATCATGTGGTAGTAAGGCCACCACATTTGAATGAGATGAGCAGAACACAAACGCTGTTTGCAACCAAACAGCTGAAGTTTGCATCTGCTCACACCTAAGCACAAAAACGGCAACCAAACAACAGGGGGTAAGTGCCTCTTCATGCGATGCAGGCAACCAAACAGGTTGCATCTGCTGCATATGAGGTTGCATTTCATCAAACAAGCTGACTGAAGATGGACATGCAATGCAATCACTGTTGCAAACTGCAACCAAACACGCCCTAAAGTGGCTCTCTCCCTCGCTCGATCCATCTTGTTCATCAAAACTTAGTTTTATTTCAACAATCTAAACAGTGGAGCTGCATCATTGCGGTTAATGTTGGCATAACTTAGTTTTATTTTCAACATGGAAAACATAGTTTCGATGACAACAAAAGCAGCCTCCAGGGAAGTTTGACAAGGCTACAGTCAAATGGTCAATTGTCTCCGTACGTCCACATAAGCAACATTGATGGTTACCTGTCCATCGGCTTCTGATATGCAAATATCATGACTTTCAGGGGTCCTATGGGTTGACAACTTAGTCTTTGTTACATGTTCTATGGCCCGTCGCCACTTTTAATTTGTCGATGAGAACATTTTGTTTCTAGGACTCTATCAACATACGTAGAGGGTTATTATATGACTCTATCAACATACGTAGAGGGGTATATGCATCTCCATTGTAAAGGCCGACGTTGTTAAAGTTTATGTTTCCTAAAAAT
Source organism: Aegilops tauschii subsp. strangulata (assembly GCF_002575655.3). Lineage (NCBI taxonomy): Eukaryota > Viridiplantae > Streptophyta > Magnoliopsida > Poales > Poaceae > Aegilops > Aegilops tauschii. The sequence goes on along the minus strand of NC_053039.3, from coordinate 70,276,466 downwards.
GATATTCAGTTTTATAGCGAGGTGAGGGTTGGACCAAACATAGCATGTGTACTACATACATACATCTGCCACGGATCGGCGGCCGCCGTCTCTCTCGGTGAAGCTATGGCGCCACTCTGTCCGCTGACTTATTACAGAACCAGCCAAGGCACGCATACGCATCCATGCATGGGTTTCTCTGGTCGCCCATGAAGCGCCCATTTTCTCTAGAGCAAAACGAGATCTGACAACTCGATCGATCGATCGATCCGGCCGACACATGTACCTTTCGTGCCAGCTCGAGTTCATGCCATGTACGGCCCTGCAAATCTCATAAAATCATACTCCTCCGTTCCTAAATAGTACTCCCTCCGTCCCATAATATAAGAGCGTTTTCAACACTACACTAGTGTCAAAAACGCTCTTATATTATGGGACAGAGGGAGTACTATTTTTAGAGATTCTAATATAAACTACATATGAAGCAAAATGAGTAATCTGCACTTTAAAATATATTTTTATATATCCGTATGTAGTTTGCATTGAAATTTCTAAAAAGACTTATATTTAAAAACGGAGGAAGTAGATTTTGTGACACCAAACTTACAGATTAACGTTGGGGCAAGCTAGCTAGGCATGCTGACTAATTTCTTTTCTAAACTCGGAACGTATCCTATATATATAAGAAGTTGATTCCCATTATCCTATTTATTTATATGCCCACATGTTACCTCATCAAAGGCTCACCACTATATGCATGGGAAAAAGTTTTTCATTATTAGTTGATCTCATGCACACTTTTCACCTCACCACACATGACACCTCATCAAAGGTCCACTCAACATGCATGAAAAAAAGTTTTCCATTACGTTACGCCACTTATATTCAAAATATTTTTCAACTACATAATAATCAAATACAATATATAATATTTATTTTAGCTTGTACTCCCTCCGTTCCTAAATATAAGTCTTTGTAGAGATTTTACTATGGACTACATACGAAGCAAAATGGATGAATCTACATTCTAAAATGCATCTACATACATCCGTATGTGATTCATAGTGGAATCTCTCCAAAGACTTATATTTAGGAATGGAGGGAGTACATTATTAATTTAACAATGAAAGCTTCATACAATCAAATCACTGAAATATATTGCAATCGATTCCGCGTGGTATTCTCTAGTACATAATATGTCAAGTGCTGTAACTACTATGGACTCAGCTCTAGTTTTCGTCAATTCCCTAGCTAGACAGAGAACACGTACTATGGTACAAGTACGGACGTAAGTACGCACATTGCGTTCCGCCACGTGAATGCATGTTTAGTTAATTAATTAAGTATACTAGCTGTCTGCCTTACAGATCTGAGTAGCCAAAGCCATTAAGCCATGTACGATGAACCCTAGACATACGGTACACTCAATCGAGTACGCATGTTAATTTACGTGATCTGGAATGACAGGAGGTCTGGAGTACTCTATAATCCTACTACTCCTACTAACGTATGCTTAGTTAATTCGCCGACATTTTTATAGGTACGTACGTGTTTGCTCTGTGTTACCCCGGTCTAAGGCATGCATGCAAGAAATGCGCGCGATCCACGCATGTGTTCGTGCGACATGCATGCAATGCAACCCACAGCAAGATACATCGCACCTAGCAGCTGCTCGTGATCTGCGAATGTACGGCATGCTCCCTGCATGCGTACATACGTGTGCGTTGTTCATTTGACTAGCGGGAGCACTTTAGTCTCGAGCTAATTAAATTTAGTCTGCATCGATCTTCACATCCATGCTTGTTTTTTTAGTGAGTGGACATGCATGCATGTCTTGGTAGTATTACTAGCATAGCCCGCGGCGACACGCCGCGCCTATTCATACGTTATGCGAAAAACAATATTAAACTTTATATACAATTATTTGATTAATTATTCAGTTTTTGCTTGCTCATTTTATATTTTTCATGTTAAGGTGTATGTATAAAATCATATTGATACGAATCCTGGGATCTTTATTGAATGAAAAGACTTGACAAAGGGCAGATTCTTCGGCAAGTAATAGCATCCTTGTTTCAACCGCTCGCTGGATGTGTGCTGGTGATGGAATAATTGTTGTTGAAATTACATACGTGGTGAAGACTCGCATTTAGTTACTGTGCTCCTACACCAGTTCGATAGGTGAGAGCACTTTAGCATAACTTTAAAAGAAATGCAATGTAAATCTAAATCATGATGGTACTTAGCTTACGGGTGCAGATCAGTCCGAAATAGCCCGTGCCGCCGCCTTTGGCCACCATGGCATGTTCAAACTTTTCGGGCCAAGGAGGATGATGTCGTCCTCTCTAATCGTTTGTGAGTTCAGTTAGATGCAATTACACGGCTATTTTTTCTCTCTAAAGAATTATAGGGGTTCGGTTATAGATGCTCTTAGGCAAGGTTTTAGTCATGCCAGGCGAGCGACCGAACAAGAGAACCCACAACGACCGTTGGATTGGGCAAAACCCACAACGCCTTTGAGGTGGAGTTTGAGAGCATGAGTTGCGTGCTGACTTGGGATACGGGAGAGATGATTGTAAAATGTATACATGACCGTTAGATACAATCTTGCCCTTTTGCATATAGAGAAAACAATATTTACTATGTAAATACAAAATAATATAAATATATATTTCACGGTGAGGCTTCTAACAACGATTTTACCTATAAACGCGATAACCAAAGACAAAACATAGTGTGAACCGACTTGTGGTTGGATGGTTACGAGGATAGTGGTATCCCAGCCCACTAGGATTCAAATCCTACTGCTCGCATTTATCCTGGATTTATTTTAGAATTTCAGGCGATGCGCGTTTAAGAAGAAGAGACGTTTACATCGACTATGAGACGCCTACGGTGATTTCATGTTCATGAAAGTGAGTATATGCACGTATATATGGACGCCTACGTCAAGACAAAACTTAGTGCGGGGTAAGGGGTTTGTGCAAATGCCGCGGAGTTCACGGTGAAGCAGTAGGACGCAGACATCACAACCTACTGCTACCCTTTTGCTCTGAACTGTCTGAGAGCTAATCACTGTAGATCCAAAATCCTTACTTGATCCAGAATTAGAATGCTAATTTCCACTTAGAAGGGATTAGGACGTTTTTCTTTTTTGCGCTGGGAAGGGATTAGAACGTTAATCAATCTCGGATCTGATCGAGACGGTCGAGCCGATAGATCTAGATCACGTACACCCGATGGATCATCAATGCGAGGCTCATGCATGATTGCTCGCATTACTTGCTACAGTGTGCATTGTATCTAATCAAAGCTGCGTACGTGCATATAGACTTGCTTACTACGAGTAATCAATGTGGAAGAAAAGAGAGAAATGGAGCAGCGTGGTGTGGGTTGAGTTGGAGCATTCACGCATGCATTCATGTCCGCCTTGTTGGCGACAAAGCTTGGCCGTACCGGTAGGGGGACGTCGTCCAAACCAGCCGCGATCCTTCTCTTCTAGCCGGCCAGGCTGACGGCGATCGTTCCACAGGGATTAGTAGACTCTAGATATATAATCCCTATATATATATAAACTAACACTGCCCTAATTACAATTTCCCGTCTTGTCAAGTATATCTACATCGAGAGCCTGAGGCCTGTCGCCTGTGTAGGAGCTGGCGTGCAGTCGTTTCAAACTTTGCACTATCTCACTTCTGCGTGATTGTCATGCATGTAACTAACTGTAGTATATATAAACAAGAATTAGCACTAATCAAATTAAGTCGTTGAGACTTCAAACGCTAGCTAGCTAGCTTGATCGTTATGTATGTCGGTGTCAACTGTCAAGTGATTGTTGATAATGAGCATCAGGGTTGAAGCCCTTGTCGGCTTTGTTGGAGCGTGTCAAGATCAAGGGCAGCTTCTGACCCATCGTCCGTGACAGTGAGCGTGTGGGGGATCCCTGTACGCACGAGCGCGCGCGCGTCCCCGTCCTTGACACCTACTGTACGTGCGTGCGCCATCGATCGACACCAACCTTGCGAAAATTTATTAATTTGCGGCAGCTGACATCTCACTTGTCACTAGATCGATCGCAGTCATTGCCCATGCATGCATCTACACACTACAGTGGATGCACACCCTCCCCTTGGTCCATCTTGAGAGAGAGATGTACAGAGGCTGATCGAGACACGTGCGCATGCTTGACCAATCCCACACATTCTATATTTGCCTCCTATTACATTTTTTTTGAGAAACCTCCTATTACGATTTACACACCAACCAAACCGATATTAGCCTGTTGTGTAAATTGTTTTCTTTTATCACTTGACTAGGTCTCATCCGAAAAAAATATTTGCGGTCGAAAACACCCTCCCAGATAAAATGGAAACCTAGTGATTCTCACTTTCTCTGTGAGCATTATGACGGTCAAGTGGGATTTCTTGTGCTTTGGGGCCATTGATATAGTATACAGGATGCTGCTCACAAGTGTGTTTCGGGAAGATACTTGGCTAGGTATCACTCATCTTAGTCGGCAGTATCCAAGATTGTATTACACGGCAAGGGTCAAAGCACTACTCAACTACAGCGATGTTGGGCTCACGCTAGATGTATGGTCTCTGGATGCGCACAAAAGTTGCATCCCCACTCCAACCACTCTTAAGAAAATTATCTTTGGTCAAAATGTTGTTCTTCAACATTAGCAAGAGAATAATCTTGATTTCGAGAGGCAACTTCAGTTTCCAAATAAACCTGTATCCCACCATATAAACTTTTTAAAGTGAAATATATAGTTCCCTCATAGAGAATCTTTGTTACTTGGTTTCCATCTCACCTGTATTTTTCACTAGTCAGGACAACATTCTCTTTAGCTCAGTCCATTGCTCAACAGTTTCCCCTAACAAAGTCCTCATGAACAACAAACATTCCCAACCGTATTGACTTTGTGTATAGTTATTTTCTTGGTGAAACTGATATTGTACAACCCGAAGAATCTACTTGCTAGTGTTGATGCATGTACTTAGATATATCTTCCTAAAACAAAAGCTTATAGCTACATAACCAATAACTCTCTCAAAGACTTGCTTAAAGATATGTTTAACTTTCACGAGCCCAAGCTAGAAATGATATTCACCACTAGGGATTTCCACCTCTGATAGAGTATGTCTCTTGAGATATTTTCTTCGTAAAAATTCTTGCCAAATTATATCATTATTCTATAACATCAATAAATGTTTGCATAACCTGCATTGGTTCATGGCTTGAAGATCAAGCACACCAACCCCTCCACAATTCTTAGGCATACACACCATCTTCCAATTTACTAAATGATACTTCCTCTTGTTCTTGGACTTCTGCCATACCATCCCGTCCCTATTAGAATTCATAATGCCCCTTTTGGTCCCTCCAGGAGGAGAGCATATACAGAGGTATGCTACTAAGAGAAGCATTTGTCAATAGAAGTCTATCTCCAATTGAGAGCAAGTTACCAATCCATTCAACCATCCTTTTTTTCGTTTTTTCTTCTACCAACCTTTTCTCATCAATGGGAATGACAGGATATTGTACTGGAAGTTTTCTAGCAGCATAAGTAAAGTTCATAACCGGATAGCCTAGAACAACTATTGTGCTTGCCTAACCAATATCCAACTATAAGAATCCTATGGGCATGTCTCCGTATAAAATGGTTTATGGAAAAGCATGTCATTTACCTCTTGAGCTAGAACATGAAGTATATTGGGCAATTAAAGAACTTAATTCTAATTTCAAACTTGCCGGTGAGAAGAGGTTATTTGATATTAGCTCGCTAGATGAGTGGAGAACCCCAAGCATATGAAAATGCCAAGTTGTTTAAAGAAAAGTTAAAAGATGGCATGACAAAAGAATTCAAAAACGGGAATTCAAAGCGGGTGAGTATATTCTATTGTACAATTCTTGTTTCAGATTCTTTGCAGGAAAACTTCTCTGTAAATGGGAAGGACCATATATCATCAAAGAAGTTTATCCTTCCGGAGCTATTAAGATCAACAACTCCGAAGTCACTAATCCGAGGGTGTTCAATGGACAAAGAATTAAGCATTATATCTCAGGTACACCTATTAATGTTGAAACTAACATTATTCAAACTATGACACCAGAGGAACACATAAAAGAGACCTTCCAGAACACTCCAGAACCCTGAAAAGAAATAGGTATGTGATACGGTAAGTAAATCGACTCCAAAAATTTCATAAAAATACTTTCTGTCCGTTTAGGAATATTAGAAAAAATGCCAAAATAAGAAACAACCGAGGGGACACACCAGGCGCCCACAAGGCACCTGGGCGCGCCCACCCCCTAGGCATGCCCTGGTGGTTTGTGGGTCCCTCGTGTGCCTTCCCGGCTCCATTTTCCTCTGGAATACTTGTTTTGCAAGGTAAAAATTCTTTATATATACTTCCTGATGTTTTGACCATCGTATCCCGAGATTCTCCTCTGTTCCTGTTTCGTGCTGTTTCTGTGACAGATCCAGATCGCCATGGCTCCTCGAAGGCTCCGTACCAAGCACCGGAGCGTGCAACCTTCGCCGGGCAAACGCCCTTACAACGAGGTTTATTACGAGTAGTCATCAGGGGAGGAGGATACCATCAAGCAGGAGGAAGCTGAGAAGGCCGCGGGAGGCCAGGTCCAAGAGGGAGATCAATCCATGCCAATGGGAGAAACTACCGAAAAGGGAGATATACTGCAACCTTTTTATGATCATCTCTCCATCTGAAATTGATAACTTGAGGGTCTTTGAAACAATTTGTGCTCAGAATACATCTCTCCCTCATGAAGTTATTCTGTTGGAAGAGCAAAACTGTGCCCTTCGGAATATCAAGAGAAGTTTGGAGTACTTATTGAAGCTGAAGGGCAAGCCCACTACTTCATCACCACCACCATCACCAAAGGAGACTTGAGTACACGGGTATGGGCACTGCCCTTGGCTTGCGCCAAGCTTGGGGGAGGTGCTCCGGTATCGTATCACCACCACTTTTATAATCATTATCTATCTTAGTTCGATCCTTATTTATTTTTTGATTTAGTAGAATAAAAGTTTAGTATGATCTATTATTGAGTGCTAATTTTGTGATCTACGTATCTATGCAATCGAGTTGAGAGTTATATAATAAAGAGTAGTTTGAGTTTTGCTTCCTTACTTTTATGTTTCTATCCTAGCATTGAAAATAATGGAAAAGATCATATGCTAATCTCATGGAAAGTAATGACTTCACATAAGAAAAGTGTAAGTGGTAAAATTTATTGGAAGTTAACAAACATAGTATCGGTCAATGATGCAATTCATGCAAGATTAATAAGGGAAGAGAAGATTCACATATAAATATACTAACTTGGACATACTTTATGATTGTGAGCCCCCATCACTACAGGAATCAGGAACTTTGCCGCCTGCTGTGGCTGACGGCAAAGGCATGCCTGGCGGACGGCAAAGGCCTTTGCCGTCAGCCAGCAGATGGCAACACGTCCGGTTGAACAAACTACGGCAAATGGCACTTTGCCGTATGCTAGCGGACGACAAAGATGCAAAGGTCTTTGCCGTCCGCCAGCAGACGGCAAAGGGCCTGTACGGCACACGTGGCAGCTTAGGTCCGTTAAGGGGTTAACGGCGTGCTTTGCCGTCTGCTGGCAGACGGTAAAGACCTTTGCATCTTTGCCCAGACGGCAAAGTGCCCAAATATGCCAGCCCAAATGCCCCCCAGGTAGCTGCCACGTGGCATGCTTTGTCGTCTGCTGGCATACGACAAAGATGCAAAGGTCTTTGTCGTCTGCCAGTAGACGGCAAAGCAACCATATAGGCCAGCCTAGTGCCCCCCAGGTTGCACAGGGAGCTGCCACGTAGCAGCTTTGCCGTCTGCTGGCTGATGGCAAAGAGCCTGTATAGCCCCTATTTTTTTTTCTGTTTTTTTCTTAAATTCATTCAATTTCACAGAATTTCACAGATATATATACACATTTGAAAATACTTTCGACAGGCATACCAACACATATACATACCAAATCATATCCCTGCCATATGGATATGATCATCCAACACATATACATACCAAATCAAAAGTCCATATGCAAGATATATAGCTAGCCAACATATCCAACAACAAGCATACAATGGTTTCATCCATACATACATATATAGGTAGCAAGTTTCACATTATTCATCTAGCTAGATTTTTTCTTCTCTTTCTTTTTCTCCTCTCCTCTTCTTTATCTTCTTCTTCTTCTTCTTCTTCTTCTTCTAACTAAGGTAGGTAAAAATGCCATTTTTAGCTACGCTAGGTAAAAAATGCTAAGTGTAGGTCATTTTAGAGCTAAGCTAGGTAAATAGGTCATTTTGGAGCTTAGTAAGGTTATTATGTCATTTTCGAGGAAAATAAGCTAAGTCTATGTCATTTTGGAGGTAACAAAGATTATCATGCCACTTTTGACCTAAGTATGCTAAGTATGTCATAAATGAACTGAAGAAGCTAATTATAGGTCATTTTTGAGCCAACCTAGGTAGTTATGCCATTTTTGATCTAACTAAGCATATTTATTCATTTTGGAGGACAGAGTGGTAAGTGTAGGTCATTTTAGAGCTATCCTAGTTAAAATCGGTCATTTTGGAGCTAGGTAAGGTTATTTTGTAATTTTGGAGGAAAGTAAACTAATTATATGACAGTTTGGAGCTAAACCAAGGTTATTATGCCATTTTTACCTACGTAAGCTAATTATGTCATAAATGAACTAGGTAAGCTAAGTATAGATCATTATTGAGCTACTTAGGTAGTTATGCCATTTTTTAGCTAACTAGGCATATTAAGTCATTTAGGAGGAAAAAAAAAATGCTAAGTATAGGTCATTTATAGCCATCCTAGGTAAAGTATAGGTCAACTAAGCTTATTATGTCAATTTGGAGAAAAATAAGGTAAGTATAGGTCATTTTTGTGCTAACCTAGGTGATGATGCCATTTTTGAGTCAACTTACGTAAGTATAGCTCATTTTTTTTATCTAACTTAGGTAATTATGTCATTTAGGAGGAAAATAAGCTAAGTATGCATTTGCTAAGCAAAACACTAGAGAAAACTTACCCTCATCACAGCAAATGCAATGAAGATCGCAACTAAGGTAACAATTGATCCAACGGCATAATGATACCAAGCCTCATTATCAATGACATATTTTCTAATCTTCTTAATCTTCAAGCGCATTGCATCCATCTTCAAGCGCATCACATTCATCTTCATCTTGTGATCATCGACGACATCGGCAACATACAACTCCAATGTCATCTTCTCTTCTTCAATTCTTTTAATTTTTTCTTTCAAATACTCATTTTCTTTTTCAACTAAATTTAACTTCTCGACAAGAGGGTCGGTTGCAATTTCCGGTTCACATACCTCCTAGATTAAAATATCTCTATGTCAACTTGATGGCCATAATTGTCATAAATGCGAAATGCAACAAATAGTTATAGAAGATAATTTACCACATCCGAATCATAAAGCGGGCGAGGGCCGACGGGGACGGATATCAAGACCATGGCACTATGTATAACAAACAATCATACAACGTAAGAAAATTATACAAGTAACTATATAAATCATACAATCATACAAGTAACTATATAAATCAAGTACAACATAAAAAATTGAATACCTAATAATAATCTGGATCGTCGGGTTCAATAAATGCTCCGGGATCAATAAATGCATCATCATCATCATCACTATCAGTAATGACATGCTCATCATCATCATTAATAAATGCATCATCATGTGGAAGGCCACCTTTACGTAATCGGTCAAGCATTGACAGGTCATCCGCATCAATAACCTCTTCTAGTTCAGGCTCTTCTTATTCCGGCTCAGGGGCGAAGTTGGGTTCATTGTCGCTGCCTACTTCAATGTTCTAGGGTGAAGCAGAGCGGTTCTTGAAACGGTTTTTGGAAAGACGTGTTTCTTGGAAGAATTCTCCTTCATATGTGTCTGGGTTAATGTGAGGTTCATAATGTTGGGGAACGTAGTAATTTCAAAAAATTTCCTACGCACACGCAAGGTCATGGTGATGCATAGCAACGAGAGGGGAGAGTGTTGTCCACGTACCCTCGTAGACCGACAGCGGAAGCGTTATCACAACGCGGTTGATGTAGTCGTACGTCTTCACGATCCGAACGTACGGCACCTCCGAGTTCTACACACGTTCAGCTCAATGACGTCCCTCGAACTCCGATCCAGCTGAGTGTTGAGGGAGAGTTTCGTCAGCACGACGGCGTGGTGACGATGATGATGTTCCACCGACGCAGGGCTTCGCCCAAGCTCCGCAACGGTATTATCGAGGTGTAATATGGTGGAGGGGGGCACCGCACACGGCTAAGAGATCTCAAGGATCAATTGTTGTGTCTCTGGGGTGCCTCCCTGCCCCCGTATATAAAGGAGCAAGGGGGAGGCAGCTGGCCAAGGGAGAGGCGCGCCATAGGGGGGAGTCCTACTCCCACCGGGAGTAGGACTCCTCCTTTCCTTGTGGGAGTAGGAGAAGGGAAGGGGAAAGGAGAAAGAAGGAAGGGTGCGCCCCCCTTCCCTAGTCCAATTCGGACCAGACCATGGGGAGGGGTGCGGCCACCTTTTGAGGCCTTTCTCTCCTTTCCCGTATGGCCCATTAAGGCCCAATACGAATTCCCGTAACTCTCCGGTACTCCGAAAAATACCCGAATCACTCGGAACCTTTCCGAAGTCCGAATATAGTCGTCCAATATATCGATCTTTACGTCTCGACCATTTCGAGACTCCTCGTCATATCCCCGATCTCATCCGGGACTCCGAACTACTTCGGTACATCAAAACTCAATAAAACTGTCATCGTAACGTTAAGCGTGCGGACCCTACGGGTTCGAGAACTATGTAGACATGACCGAGACACGTCTCCGGTCAATAACCAATAGCGGGACCTGGATGCCCATATTGGCTCCCACATATTCTACGAAGATCTTTATCGGTCAGACCGCATAACAACATACGTTGTTCCCTTTGTCACCGGTATGTTACTTGCCCGAGATTTGATCGTCAGTATCTCGATACCTAGTTCAATCTCGTTACCGGCAAGTCTCTTTACTCGTTCTGTAATACATCATCCCGCAACTAACTCATTAGTCACAATGCTTGCAAGGCTTATAGTGATGTGCATTACCGAGTGGGCCCAGAGATACCTCTCCGACAATTGGAGTGACAAATCCTAATCTCGAAATACGCCAACCCAACAAGTACCTTTGGAGACACCTGTAGAGCACCTTTATAATCACCCATTTACGTTGTGACGTTTGGTAGCACACAAAGTGTTCCTCCGGTAAACGGGAGTTGCATAATCTCATAGTCATAGGAACATGTATAAGTCATGAAGAAAGCAATAGCAACATACTAAACGATCGGGTGCTAAGCTAACGGAATGGGTCAAGTCAATCACGTCATTCTCCTAATGAGGTGATCCCGTTAATCAAATGACAACTCATGTCTATGGCTAGGAAACATAACCATCTTTGATTAATGAGCTAGTCAAGTAGAGGCATACTAGTGACACTCTGTTTGTCTATGTATTCACACATGTATTATGTTTCCGGTTAATACAATTCTAGCATGAATAATAAACATTTATCATGATATAAGGAAATATATAATACTTTATTATTGCCTCTAGGGCATATTTCCTTCACATAATCCTCTTCATTGGGGGGAGGTGGTCTAACACGTGGCGACACTTCATAAACAACATCCAACCATTGAGATTTGGATCACTTTGACAGGCCCACGGTAGATAGAAAACTTGGGTTGCCTATTGAGCCATAATATAGACATCGAGAACATCCAAATGGGTGCTTTGTTTGATTTCCACTAGCCCTATATGTTCATGAGTCCTTCTAGTCTCCTTCGGCTGGAACCAATAACATTTGAAGACTACGACGTTTGGTGGGTTTGCACCATAGAATTGAAGTTCATAAATTGCTTCAACTCTTCCATAATACTCGGTATCTCCTTCGTCGATAGCAGAGACACAACAATTTGTAGACTTTCGGTCGGCCATAGATAGCTCTTTGCCATAGGTACGAAAGCGATACCTGTTGATGTTGTATTTGTCAAATGAACGGACCTTAAAGTCAAAATCATTAGCGACTTGTCTCAATTCAGCGTCCATAAATTCTGAATTAGCCTACAAGTTTAATACGAAAGGGATTGTTGCATTAGCCACAAATTAGACGAAGAAATGAAATGGTCTAATGGGAATTAGCGTTTGTTTGAACCAAGAGATGAAACAGGGATAACCGCCTCCATGCTTTGCCAGAAGCTCATACTCTTCGACGGAATCCTTTTGGATCACCGCTCCATACGAGAATTTGGCGACATATCGACTGTATCAAATTTATCCGAGAATAAGAGCAGTTCAAAGGAATTAAAGTTGCGAAACAATGTACCGAGAACTTACTCGATCTACGGCCGCACTTTTGTTAGGTTGTTGAAGATATACAACGAAATGGTCCGCCATTCTTCGACATCCAACGTTAAGGAATTAGAAGCACCGGCTGGTGCGAGATCCCCTTTGAATTGGCTGAGGTTGGATCCACCCCTTTTAGGGTCGCCAGCATTGTACCGAGGCTTCGGATTATGCAAATGACGATTTTTGGCTTCGTAGTGTGCTGTCACGAAGTTTGCCGCCTCCTCAGTAATGAATGCCTCGGCCATCGATGCTTCAATTCTTCGTTCATTTTTTACATTTTGCTCAAAGCGTCTTCTGTATCCTCTCAATTGCGTAGCACCAACGATTTTGTATGCCCCCCCAATCTTGCCTTGGTTGGGAGATGCAAAATCAAGTGCTGCATTGGATTAAAGAAGCCCTGCGGAAAGATCTTCTCTAACTTGCAGATCAACTCCGACGCCAACTCTTCGATTTCTTCTAGCAGGCCAAGCGATAGTTCTTTCGCACAAAGAACACGGAAGAAATAGCTCAGATCTGCCAGTACTAGCCATTCATCCTCAGGGATGAAGCCACGCAACATCACCAGCATTACCGACTCAATCCATATGTGCCAATCATGACTCTTGAGACCAAATATCTTCAATTTATCAAGACTCGCTCCCCTCTTTAGATTCGCTGCATACCCATCGGGGAACATCAACTGCATTTTCACCCACAAGGTAATTTCCATCATAGCTGGCCTTCCAAGATTGAACAATGCCTTTGGCTTTGTCCAGTTCTACTTTCCTTTCGGTGGTTGCATGTTTTGTAACGGTCTATGACATAGCGCCTCCTGATCGACTCTAGCCTTGGTATTATCCTTTGACTTCCCATCTATGCCGAACAATGTACCAAATAGTGCCTCGGCGATATTCTTCTCGGTGTGCATCACGTAGATGTTGTGTGGGCAAAGGAGGTCTTTGAAGTAAGCCAGATCCCACAAGCATGTCTTGTGAGTCCAGGCGTGTTCTGAATTATACCCCTTGAAATACCCTGGACGCTCTGGATCTGGCCCGAGAGCGTTTAACTGATCCAGGGTCTCTTGGCCTCTCAACAGAGGTGGTGCAGAGTTTTTGACAACTCTACCTTTGATGAAGTTCTGCTTGTCTTTCCTGAACTTATGGCGAGGATCGAGGAACTGTCCATGCAAGTCGAAGCAAGAAAACTTGTGACTGGCCTGAAGCCAATGAAACTGAAGAGCTCCCTTGCATGTGGGGCACGGGAACCTTCCATGCACACACCAGCCAACGAATAGCGCATACGCCGGCAAGTCATGCGTTGAGTACATGTAACAGACACGCATTATGAAGTTCCGTTTGCTAAAGGCATCGTATGTCTTGAACCCATTATCCCAGGCTTCTTGCAATTCGTTCTTCAGCGGCTGCATGTAGACATTCATATTCTTCCCCGGATAGTTGGGCCTTGGAATTATCAACGTCGGGAAAATGTTCTTTCTTTGCATAATCTGCCCGAGGGGGGAGATTGAGTGGAATGACAAATAGGGGCCAACAATTGTATTGGGCCGCCGTCAAACCGAACACACTGAACCCATCCGTGCTGATGGCGACTCGAGGATGCCCCAGATCTGCCGCTTTGTCATCATGTAATGCATCGAAGCGCTTCCACGCTTCACCGTACGATGTGTGCACCATCATGAGCTTCCCATCTGCATCTAGTTGGGTTCTTTTGCACGTTTTGTGCCATGTCATCTATCTGGCCATCTCTTCAACCATGAAAACACGTTGAAGTCTTGGTACGATTGGCATATACCGAAGAACATTAACGGGGATTTTGGTTTGCGTCTTCTCACCCATACCGTTGTCTACCACAACATACCTCGGTGACTTGCAAATGGGACAATAGTTCAAGTCCGCGTACTGAAGCCTAAATAAGGCACATCCTTTCTCATAGGCATGTATCTTCTCATAGGGAATCTTAAGAGCATGGAGGATTTTGTCTGACTGGTACAGGTTTGCAGGTAGTACATGGCCTTTGGGTAGAAAACGTCCAAATACTGTCATCATCGCGTCGTAGCATTCTCTGCCCAAGTTGAATTGAGCCTTCAGAGCCATTATTTGTGAGATGGCATCCAGCTGACAAAGCTCAGTGTGCTCGTGGAGAGGACGTTTTGAAGACTCCAACATTTCATTGAAGGCCTTTGCAGATTCCTCCATCTCATCTTCCGAGTCCCGAGCATCATCAAAGTCTTGCACCATGTCTTCCATCCCGGTACCATGCTCGTCGGTGCGACAACGAAGCACCTCAGCTCTGGCACATTGGGCAGACTCGCCATGAAATGTCCACACCATATAACCTGGCGTAAAACCCCTCTTCTGCAGGTGTTTGCCCATTTCATCCTCTGTCCTCTTGTGCCAATTGTTGCACCCGACACAGGGGCACCAGGTTGTCCTCTGGCCATTTGCGGCTCTCAGAAACCCCTTGGTCATGTCTTTCTGACTAGTGTGACCATTCAATGGTCATGTCTTTCTGACTAGTGTGACCGGTGTACATCCACGCACGATCACTCATCTTGCCTAGCTACTGGACACATAAGAAATATATATATAAATCAACATGTATATATTCATCATTTAATGGAGTTTGTCACTTTTATTACGTTCATGCAACCTAGACGCTAATAGGTAAAGATAGGTCCTAAACCCACCCGAGTATGTGTAGATTGGGTTCATTTTCCCATGCTCTGCTCCGGATCAGACGCAAAATTTCGGCAGCACCTCCCCGCTGTTCTCCTGATACACGTCTCGGCAATAAGCAGAGAGGATGTGTACCCGGAGAACAACAGGGAGGCACTGATGAAATTCTGCATCGGATCCGGAGCGGAGCATATGGGAAAACGAACCCAATCTACACATACTCGGGCTGTCCATGGATAACGTTGGACAATTCGAAAGAATCACAGTTATAAATATGCAAATGCATGCATATTTATAGATGTAACCCTTCTGAATGGGAGACGCATAGTGGTCACGCATACTGGTGATTGAATACACCTATAGCTAGCAAGTTTCATCGGCACGAAGACCGAAACTGAGAAAATGAAGGGGGAGGAGGAGATGTCATTTGTGCTCACCCATGAACGTAAGGGCGGAGCTCATCAAACGCACCGGGAGGTCGTCGAACACTAGACCCTCGCAGCAACGAAACAACTGCACATTTAAAACCACCTGATCAACACAAATATGATGTTTTTTATAACAAAATCAAAAAATATATGACTAACTCATAATTCACAAATATATGATCCCGTCGGCCTTTGGAAGGCAGAAGAGCACCTTTTCGGGAGGTGTCGGGGGTGTCGTATCGGGGTCGGAGTACTGTGTCGGGGTCGGGGGTGCCGTGTCGGGGTCGGGACCCCTCGACCCCTCGGCGACCCTCGATCCTTGACCCCTTTTCCCCTCGACACCTCGATCCTCGACCCCTCGCCCCCTCGGCGACCCTCTTTTTCTACTTTTCCTACTTCTTTTTTTCATCATCTTCTTCTACTTTTTTTATCTTCTTTCTTCTTCTTCTTCTTCTTCTTCTTCTTCTACTTATTGTTCTTTTTATTCATCTTCTTCTTCCTCTTTTCTTCTTCTTTTTCTTCCTCTTCTTCTTTTACTTTTTTTTTCATCTTTCTTGTTTATTCTTAAAAAACAGAAAAAACCTAAACTAAACTAAACTAACATAAACTAACACTACAAAAAAAAGACACATCCGTGACATTCTGGGCCGAACAAAAATCTTTTCTGTCATACTTATGACACTTCTATGACAATAATTGTGACAAAACACGGTATCATCATAGATGTGGTGGGGTCCTACTTCTATGACAAAAAATCATGACAGAAAATGGGCTTTTCGTCCTGGGCGGGCCGGAGACGCAGCTGCATGACATTCTTTGGGCCGTCCATGACGAAAAAAACCGTGGTAGAAACGAGGGCGAGGAAAATATCAGGGTGTTCCCGGTTACGGTGGGTGGTCAGGGCCGAGCGATGCGCGTTTCTCTCGTACACGCACGCGTGTGGGTGCGAGGCGTTGGGCTCTAACTGAACCCGAGCGAGGCGTTGGGCTCTAACTGAACCCGAGCGATTGCACTGCAGGCTACGCGTTACTGAACCCGAGTGATCGATCGATGGCTGATAACTGAACCCGATCGAGCGATTCCTTCGCTACTGCTGCTAACTGAAGCCGATCGATGTTGCCTCTGGATGAACAGTGAACGTTGCTGGGGGGGTTTGGATGAACAGTTCCCGGTGGGGGTGGATGAACAGGACCCCGTGGCGTTGCCTCTGGATGAACAGTGAGCATTGCTGGGGGGTTTGGATGAACAGTTCCCGGTGGGGGTGGATGAACAGGACCCCGATCATTCGAGCCGGTTGGGGCTAGATGAACAGGACCCCGTGGATGGCAGGATGAACAGGACCACCCCGTGGAGGGCAGGATGAACAGTAGACGGTGGAGGGCTGGATGAACAGTAGCCCGTGGAGGGGTGGTTGAACAGGAGCCCGTGGAGAAGGCTGGTTGAACAGTAGCCGGTGGAGTAGCGTGCGGTGGAGGCTGGATGAACAGGAGCCCGTGGATGAACAGTCGCAGGTGGAGGCTGGAGGAGGTCGACGGTGGATGAACAGTAGCCCGTGGAGGCTGGAGGGGGTAGACGGTGGAGATGAACAGTATCCCGTGGAGTCCCGTTTTTGCGGTACGCCACACCCCTCCGACAGGACCCCCGTTTCGACCGTAGCGCTCCAACACAAGTCCGTTTCCTCCATTTTGCGGTACGCCACACCCCTCCCGATCAATAGGACCCCCGTTTCGACTATAGGAGGTCCGTTTCCTCCGTTTTACAGACGCCAGACCCGTCCCGATGAACAGGGTCCCGTTCCGAACGTGGCCGGTCGAACACAAGGCCGTTTCCTCCGTTCTGCGGTACGCCAGGCCTCGTTTCCATCGGCTGTTCCGTCCAAGCCGGTTGGCTCCCACGCGTTTCGTTTCCTCCCGATGAACACGATGCATTCCGTTGCCTCCCCATGAACACGACGACGGCGCTGTTTCTCCGTTCCGACCCAGCCATGTACACGAGCCCTGGCCGTACGTACGCGCGAGTAGGCGTTCGAGACCCCACCCGTATGTACGTACGTGGCCTTATTTACTTTCTTGCACCCTGGCTGCTGTACGTACGTGTACATGCTACGTGCGCACCTCTACTACGACACGTGCGCGCCTCTACATCGACCAGTATGTACGTACACGTTCGCGACCAGAATGACAACACTACGTACGCTTCGACCAGGTGGGTCCCGACTGTCAGGCACTTCCTTGCGTGCGAAGATGTAGCTGGTGGGTCCCAACAGTTAGGGGGAAACGTTTTTTTTTGTGAAATACGGTGGCCTGTCCGGTGGGTCCCCGCTGTCAGGTGGAGGAATAATTATTTTGCGCGTAATAAGGAGGCACTTCCTTGCTGCGGCCGTGGACCCAGCTGTCAGCCTCTCCACGTATAGTCCACGTCCGATGGAAGCCGTTCCTTGACCACGTTGACCACGCCGCGCTGAGAGCACCAGGGCGGTGGACGACGGCAAGGCCTGGGAAGGCGACGGCGCGGAGCCGGGGAAGACGCGGCAGTGGATGCCCACGCGTAGAGGAGTACGAGGGTTCACTGGTTCACTGCGGTGTGAGGCTGCCATCGCCGCAGAATAACAGGGGGTGTGGGTGAGTAGAGGGATGGCCTGGCCAGCGGTGGGAATAGTAGGGGGCGGTGAGGCCTCCGCGGCAGCACAGCCGGCCACGGGAGGCAGGAGCATGCGGCACGACCGGCGCTGCTTTGGGCGGCTGGAGCAACAAGACCAGAGGTTGAAGAAGCACTACGGCCGTTGGATGGACATCGTACGGTGACTGGAGCTAGAATCGTTCATATTGACTAAGTTGACAAAGCACTCCGTCCCCGTCAACGTAGTAGGCCCACAAGTCTGCCTCCCACCAAGGTGGGTCCCAACTAGCAGGGGGAGTATTCATTTTTTTGTGCGTAATAAGGAGGCACCTCCGGTGGGTCTGAGCTGACAGCGGGGGAACGTTTTTTTCGCGAAATACGTTGGCCCGTCCGGTGGGTCCCATCAGTCAGGGGGGAAACATTTTTTCGCCAAATACGGTGGCCCGTCCGGTGGGTCCCTACTGTCAGGTTTAGGAATAATTATTTTCCGCGTAATAAGGAGGCACTTCCTTGCGGCTGCCGTGGACCCAACTGTCAGCCTCTCCACGTACAGTACTCTTCCGATGGAAGTCATTCCTTGACCACGTTGACCACGCCGCGCCGAGAGCACCAGGGCGGTGGACAACGGCGAGGCCTTGGAAGGGAACGACACGGAGGCAGGGAAGACTCGGCAGTTGTTTCCCACGCGGAGGGGAGTACGACTGTACGAGGGTTTACTGGTTCGTCTGCCGTCACCGGAGAATAACAGCAGGTGTGGGTGAGTAGAGGGATGGCTAGGCCAGCGATGGGAGTATGGTGGGGCGGTGAGGCCTGCGCGGCAGCATAGCCGGCCGTGGGGAGGAGGGAGCAGGCAGTCCCGCCGGCGCTTGTTTGAGCGGCTGGAGCAGGAAGAGCAGAGATTGAAGAAGCACGACGGCCGTTGGATGGACATCCAAC
The DNA here is from genome assembly GCF_002575655.3 of Aegilops tauschii subsp. strangulata. NCBI lineage: Eukaryota > Viridiplantae > Streptophyta > Magnoliopsida > Poales > Poaceae > Aegilops > Aegilops tauschii. The sequence continues at coordinate 70,257,351 of NC_053039.3, read as the reverse complement.
AGTCACTACTTGTGCGTCAACTTTTTTTTAGGAAAGCCTCAAATCTGTGGAAAACAGCATACAGCCCATCTGCCATTATTTCTAATAATTTACAGCCCATTTGCTAATTCTTAAGTTTTTTTGGAGCCCATATTCTTTTTGTTAGCATTACAGCCCATATTGTGGCCACGGTTAAAAAATTATACGAAATTTTGCATATTTCGGCGCGGTCTGAACTGTTTTTAATCCCGAAATTTCGAATCACATTCAAACTGATTTTAAAAATAAATGTATATCAATATCAAATCCAACAAAACTGTCCACGCATAAAAATTAATGCAAATTAAAATCTCGAAATGAAAAAAAGAAATTTGAAACTAATTGCCGGTTTGATGTGTTTTAAAAATGTACAACCCATTTCTCATTACTGATAGGCCATTTTCTCGGCCAGCCGAATGAAGCTCTCCTCGTCTTGAAAGATTTGCAGCCCAACAGGCCTGACAAAGCGACTTACTTGGCAAATCACAAAAAGACTGGGCTGTGGCCGTGGACCCAGCTGCGGTCATGGACCCAGCTGTCAGCCTCTCCACGTACAGTACTCTTCCGATTGAAGTCGGTCGTTGACCACATTGACCACGCCGCGCCGAGAGCACCAAGGCGGTGGACAACGGCGAGGCCTAGGAAGGCGACGACGTGGAGCCGGGGAAGACGCGACAGTGGATGCCCAGGCGGAGAGGAGTACGAGGGTTCACTGGTTCGGCTGCGGTGTGAGGCTGCCGTCGCCGCAGAATAACAGGGGGTGTGGGTGAGTAGAGGGATGGCCTGGCGAGCGGTGGGAGTAGTAGGAGGCGGTGAGGCCTCCACGGCATCACAACCGGCCACGGGAGGCAGGAGCACGTGGCACGACCGGCGCTGGTTTGGGCGGCTGGAGCAAGAAGACCAGAGGTTGAAGAAGCACCACTGCCGTTGGATGAACATCGTACGGTAACTGGAGCTAGAATCGTTCATATTGACTAAGTTGACAAAGCCCTCCGTCCCTGTCAACTTGGTAGGCCCACAAGTCAGCCTCGCACGATGCTGGGTTCCAGCTGGCAGGGAGAGTATTCATTTTTTGTTGCGTAATAAGGAGGCACTTCCTTGCGTGCGAAGATAGCTGGTGGGTCCGACCTGTCAGCGGGGGGCACATTTTTTCACGAAATACAGAGACCCTTCTGGTGGGTCCCAGATGTCAGGTGGAGGAATCAAAGACTTGAGAAGGCGTACAGAACAAGCTAGTATACCAGTAAAGAGACGTTGCTGAGTTTTAGAAAAAAGAGAGACGTGCTCCTGTAGCTGGTTCGAATCCAAACCTAGACTATGACTATATATGGTGCTATGCTACTCTGCAAGTAATGAAACTGACATATCCAACGTTCACTTCTCCTCTTCTCTACTTACTCTGCCTAGCATCAGAAGCTCTGGCCGCAGCAACCATGTCCGCTGGCTGCTCGTCCACTTGCTCTTCAGCAGGCAACAACCAAATATGCGCCAAGTCGCCACCATTACCATCGCCTGTGGGTCTCATCACACCCCCGCCGGCACGCGCATCGTAGCCGGTTGCTCATCGCATCCCGCTGCCATTGGTGTGGTGCCATTGCTACAAATCATGCAGAGTCATCCGTCGCGTCTCAACCACAATCCTCAACCCTGGCCGAGTCTTCTACAAATGCCCGAATCATGGGGTAATAATATGTTTAAGTGTTGTTCTGCTGCTTTCAGTTGCTGATTTTTTTAATAGTTTGGTTGATGATCTTCCAATTTGATTCGTGTAGAAAAGGGAAGATTCGTGTGATTTGTATTTCTGGGAAGTTGCTGATGTGGGGGAGTGCAACTACGCTGATTATTTGGTTAGCCGAGGAATCCCAATACCAGCAGGTTGGGGTGTTGGACAAGTAACTGAAGGAACGCCAGAAGAGGAAGATGCAGAGCAGAAGGTTAAAGATGCAGTTCCTCTGATCATGGCCAAGCAACAGCTGCTGAACGGCCTTGACATCAATGAGGAGATGAAAGAGCTTGTGAAGATAATGGGCAAAATCGATGTGCTCTGTAGGATGATTGTCTCTTTATTTGCAGTGTATGTAGCACTCGTGATGTATTCAGTGGCTATGACATGAGCACTTTGCTGAAACTAGTAATGAATGAAACCTCTGTAGCAGACTGGGCATAGTGTTGTGAACATCTAATGATTTCTATTAACGGAAATCGGGGGGTATCCCCTTTTGCTCATAAATAAATAAACAGTAGAGGACCTTTTGGTAATAAATAAATAAATTAGCAGAGGACCTGTCGGGTCAGCTTTGTTCTCATTCGAACACGTCGAGCAAATTGCAGTCCAACAACAAACTATGTCATCAAATTCAAATTTCACAGCCAAATATGAGTACAACTAAACAACAATGTCATCATGTTTTAGTCGTCATACAATCACCAAACACAAATCAGCATACATAACAAGTGATGTTCTCACAGGAAAATACTAAACAACATGTTCATCAGGTTTCAGTTGTCATAGCAAACACAATTTCACATAGTAGATAAAAAAACGTCTTCTGACAGGCAAATACGAAAAAAGCAATGTAATCATCATCCGCAGCAGCAACGTTAACATCTTCGCCATGTGTATCAGTCTGAATCGTAATTCCCCATGGTGTCATCTTCTTCTTCGTCCTCAATGTCCTCGAACGTTGGCTTCTTCTTGATCAACTCTTGTATGTCCACAGCACGACAGGCAATCTTTTCGCCGGCGTCATTGACGTGATGGTTCTCAAAGATATTAGGAACATCTGTGTTATCTTGTACATCAGGAGCAGTGTAAGCATCATCTTGTTGTGCAACTTCATTAAACGAATTCCTCTGCTCAAACCTTTGCACTACTCTCCAGTCATCGCTACGTGAAAATGTGTCTTCCAGGAAAAATATCTGTGTTGCTTGATTTGCTAAAATAAAAGGCTCGTTGGTCTGGTACGCCGCCTTGACATTGATGGATTTAAAATAATCATCAGCTCTGGGTTTTGCGATCCTGGAAAACAGGTTATACCAAGGACAGCATAACAGAACCACACACCGATGATCCTCGAAACCGGAGATATACTGCAACTGAACAATGTCTGTTATGTTAGCATACATTTCAGTTGTCTCTTTGTCATACGTATCCGTGCTCATGATGGCACTGTTTTGTGTCTTCCTGCCTTCGTCTCGTGCAAGGGTGTTGTAGCGCACATCTCCAACAACGCAAGATTCATAATGTCTTACCCGAGTATCAGGACCCATTGCTAGTGAGTAAAGGGCATCATCAACTGCCTGCCCATCCTCCCGCATCTTCTTAACCTATGGTTAGAAAATAGACAAGCTGATCATCTTATGTACTCAATATATTAAAAAAACTGACAGTGCAATTCAAAAGCTTACATGGCTCTTGAACCATTTCGCAAATCCTGGCATGACCAGTTTGTCAATGTTTCTTGGATTTTGCGGTAGTAACTCCTTTTTGTAGATGCTGCACAACATAGTGATCGCGTCAAACATCTAAATATATAAGAATGTGCTACAAGTTTAGTAGATTACGATGTATAAGCTGCAGTACTCAGCACTTACTTGATATAAGGTAGTATATCAGGACAGTTATTCAACACATACCAAACCATTTTGTCCAAATCTTTAGGTTTGTCCTCTTGTCGACTCTTCCCTGTAACTCGAACAGAATAATCGAAAACATTGAGCCCGAGATTGTCTTCATCCACGTCTTTGCTAAGCTGATCAGCTGTTTCAATGTATTTTGAGCAGAATGTCAACGCTTCTGTAGCAATGTAGGCCTCTGCAATGGAACCCTCGGGTCTAGCTCTGTTCCTAACATAGCCCTTGAAAGTGCCTAGCCGCCTTTCAATAGGGTACATCCAGCCATACTGTACTGGACCTCTAAGTAGTGCCTCATCAGGTAGATGAACAGCCAAATGCACCATCACATCAAAGAAGGCTGGAGGATATATCTTCTCAAGGTCGCATAGGATAGTTGGTATCTTGTCTCTAAGATGCTCCAAAGCATCTATCCTGATATTTCTACTGCAGAGTTTCCTGAAGAATTGTCTCAACTCTGCAACTGCTCTGTATACGTCAGGGCGGCCCAATCCTCTAAGGATAACAGGTAAAACTCTTTGAAGTAGGACGTGACAGTCATGAGTTTTCAACCTTTGTACCTTGTCTCCATCTGCACTGACTCTCCTTTTAGGGTTGGAAGCAAATCCATGTGGGAATCTCACACGTGACAGGACCTTGCAGAATTCTTTTCTTTTTACCTTGTCCAAGACGTACACAGCTGGTGCCATATCCCGTGGTTTACCTTCATCTTGCACCTGCAAATCCTTTCTGATACCCAGGTGTGTCAAATCAATCCTAGATTTTAAGGTATCTTTCGTCTTGCCTTCAATATTAAGAAGTGTGCCGATAATGCTGTCACATATACTTTTCTCGATGTGCATCACATCAAGATTATGCCGCAGATCCAAATCTTTCCAATACTCCAAGTCCCACAAAGTGGACCTGCGGGTAAACAATAATCTCTCTTCTGCCCTGCCATGCTTCCTTTTCCCGCTACCATTATCAGGATGGTTTCCTGGTGTAATATGCCTGACCTTCTCTAATTCCACTTGCAACTCATCGGCGGTGAGCCTCTTTGGCGCATCACGGTTTTCATACTTTGCATTGAACACATGTCTTCGGTATTTTCTAGGATGCGGCTTGTCCTTGGCAAGGAAACGACGGTGTCCAATGTAACAGATCTTGCTAAGTATTGCGTATGACAGCGGATTCCTATCACAGCGAACACATGCATTGTAACCATGTGTCGTTCGCCCTGACATAGTGCCCAAAGCCGGATAATCATGGATGCACCAAATTATAACAGCACGCAGAAAGAAATCAGCTGGTGGGCTGCTATATAGGTCTCGAGTGAGAACACCCCTCCATAGCTGTTGAAGTTCCTCCACAAGAGGCTCCATGAACAAATCAAAATCCTTTCCAGGACTTTTTGGACCTGGGATGAGCAAGGCCATCATGTAGTTTGATTCTTTGGTGTAGACATTTGGAGGCATGTTGTAAGGGATAACAAGCACTGGCCACATGCTATATGTGGCGCTCTGGTGGCCAAATGGGTTAAATCCATCTGAAGCTAAGCCAAGTCTAATGTTTCTCGGGTCAGCAGCAAACGTTTCGTGCTTCCGATTGAAGCTTTTCCACCCACTACCATGAGATGGATGGCTCATTACATTCTGATATCTGAAATCCTGGTTCCTAGAATGCCACAGTACATCCTCTCTTGTTTCAGCATCATGAAACAACCTCTGCAATCTTGGTGTAATTGGAAAATGTCTCAGAACATTATGAGGAATCCTCTTCACAGCATCGCCATCTTTCCATCTTGATGATTTGCATTTCGGGCATTCACTTAAGTTGGCATAATCCTTCTGGAACAGAACACAATTATTCTTACAAACATGGATCATATCATATCCAATTCCAGCTGCACGAAGGAAATTCTTCATTTTACTGTAGGTGTGTGGCAGCTCAGACGCATCTGGGAAAGCTTTGCGGAAAGCAGCCAACATCGCATCGAATGATTTGTTGGTCATCCGCTCAGATGTCTTAACCTGAAGAAAGGTGACCATAGCTGAGAATACTGACAACTTATTTCCTGGGGTGACAGCCACGTTGCATTATTCCAACATGCGGGCCCACCGTTTTTCTTCTGCAGGTGAAAGTTCACGGAATGCACGAGCATTTCGTAGCATTGTTTCAATGTTGGTCAAACTCACTGGCTCCGCCACCACCTCCTCCTCCTCCTCCTCTTCCACCTGAGCATCAGGCAGATCAAGATGGTGATCTGCTGCTTCCACGTAGTCAATAACATTGACGTTCACAGCTTCACCATGATGAACCCCCTAGTATATGTGACCGACATCCCATACAAGTGTAGATGATTTTGCATAGTTGACTGGGGTCTTGTAACTGAATTCATACAACTGCTACACGGGCAGAGCACATCTGATTTCGGACCACCATACTCAGCTCTGATAAAGTTCATGAAGTTTTCAACCCCCTCGACATATGCAGCGGAGAATCTTCGAGCAGAAGTTATCCAAGTCCTGTCCATCTGTTAGACATACAAATTAGTTCTTCTACTAGATATTACAGGAAAAACATATATGCTTTTTAATGAAGTCCAGAAGAAAATACCTAGGTCGATGTCTAAAGCTATGGCAAGATATTTGGACGAGCAGATCTAAGTAACGAAATATATGTAAAGCTAATTCAGCAAACAGATTTGAGTGCTAAATTATGGTAGGCTATTTCAGCAGTCAATCAGGCCGAGCACACAACCATCGAACTATCGAAGGCCATCGCAGCAATAAAGATCGAGTATAAAACGGTGTAGAGATATTTCACCTAACAGATTGGCTACTAGACCATGGCAATCTACATCACAATAAATATATGGCAGGATATTTTAGCAACTAATCGGCCTTGGCATGCCATCTCAGCTAAGCAGATTGAGTGCATAACAAGGCAAGGAAGCTTCTTAAGCAGAGCATATTGACTGTAAACTACTTCGGCAAACAGTGAGATTAACAACGTCTATCAGCTAACATTCAGCGCTACACCGACATGCACGGGGCCTCAGTCTAGAATGCGCGTACCGTGGGAGAAGCTGACCGTCGTGCGTCTCCACACAAACGTCGCCAGCGGTGGCGGCGCTGACCGCCGTGCGCCTCCACAAGAACGTCGCCAATGGTGGCGGCGCGGCTAGAGGATGGCAGTCTACGGGAGCGTACTGTGGGAGCGAGATGATCGCCGTGCGTCCCCTCAACGAACCGCGGCGCTGATGTATCGGCGTGGCGGGGAGGGCGGCTTTGGCGGAGCGAATGGAGTGGAGGGGGACGGGGGGGGGGGGGGGGGTTGGGGAATATTATTGGCTAGTTGGCCGAAGGGCGGTTGAATCTAGGATTTGGGGGGAATTTTTGGGTGGGGGAGGATTTTCGCGCGGTGGGCGGGGGGAGTTTGGCACATGGTCGGTTCTCCAAGTGCAGTCCCACGTTTCGGTGAAGAGGCAAGCCGGAGCGCGTTTCGTTTGCGTGAGCCGTGTGCAGGACTGAAAGTGTGTGGGGTGCAATGCGACCACGACATGGGTGCTGTGAGTGTACCACCTTTTTTCCTTTTAAACTAGGTGCTTCGCCCCCTAAAAAAAACTTGTTGCCTCGCACGATCCATCGATACTACTACTAGTAATCCGGTAATCCCGACTAAAACGGCGCGGCCGGGTCTTTTCCCGCGCGATATGCTGGGAGGTTGGCTTAGTTGGGTTTTTTAGGACGAGTAATGCTACACCTACGTAGTCCCAGTTATGTAATTAACATAATGTGAAACGTGTGAGCTGTTGATTGTAGATTGGGGGTAGGGAGGGGCCCACCACCATGAAAATCAGGGGAGGAGAGAGAAAGGCAATTTACGTTAACCCTTTCGTAGGTTCCCGTAGATGTAGAAAAATGTGAAATGCGTGAATGTGCATTTGCAGATAAGGCCTTCCCTCATTCATCCTTTTCTCCCACAAGATCTTGATCTTCTGTGCAATGCACGGGCATCTTGCTAGTACTCCTAGAATATACTATATTATTGTGAAAGTTCATATACACCTGCCGAGATTAATGCAAACACGACAAATTTTCATTACATTTCGAACTTTTATAGGACAAAAAAATAAAAGAAACCCGACCCTAAACCTATTCTACGGCGGCGACCGACGTCCTCCATCCGCGATCTCCATGTACGGGGGCGGGGTTCAAGACCCGTGAAGTGAAGGTGCGGTCTCCGGCGAGGAAAAGTAGAACACGGGAGACGGACCGACCAGTTGGCACACCATGCCCTGCCGCCTCCCATGACCTACTCATCCTCGGAGGAGTCCCCGACCTCGGCGGTGCCGGACGTTGGACGGCGGCAAGTAGGACGTGTGGCTGACGGTGCTCCTGTCGTCGGCCGCCAGCATGGCCACCGCTTGTGCGGCGACTTGAGCGAGGGCGGCGCCCTCGAGCTCCATCCCCGAAGACAAGCTCTCCCGCAGAGCGTTCGCGCTTGCGGTCATGGCGGATGTGGTGCCAGGTAGGAGGACGATGCGCTATGGTGTGGAGGTTAGCTGGGCGTTGCCGCTTTAAGTAGCGCATTCCGGTGAGGCCAAGCGTCCTGGTGCGTCATTAAGTCGCCGGAGTTGGTTCCTCGGTCACCGAGCCTCTTAACGACGGCATACAGACGGACGACATGAATGCGGGCAGCTGGCGCCGGCTGGGAACGCACCGCGCGACGGCGTGAGGGACGAGGGTTTTTGGTGTGCCAGGGTAGTCAGCTGCGGTCGTGGCAACGTTGGAGATGCCCTTTGCTCACATGCGATCGACGCATGTCATTGAAAAAGCAAGACGACCTGACATGGTCTCAGGTCCTGAGGATGCAGTTGGCCGCACTACACCACTCCGCGGATGCGTCCCGGCGCCCCGTGCATCCTCGACGAGCCGGGTGTTGGGGTGTGTTTGGATTGTGGCCAAAGTGCACCTTACCAAAATTTTGGTCATGACCCAAAGATTGGTCTTTGTTTGGATGGTTGCCATTTTTTTTGAGGTTTTGATCATGACCCAAAAATGGATTGTTGCCATTTTTTTGGCATGCTAATGAACTCTAGCCAACTCTAGTTCATTTTTCTTACCGATGTCGGCCAAATCATGGGCAACCAAAACCTCAACCAAAATTTTGGCTACCCAATGCTTTGATGGGGCAACCTTGGGCACAAACCAAACATACTAGCTGTTGGTCGTGCCACAGCACTAACGCCACCCTCGGCACACTGAAACCGACCGTGTCTAGCGACGATGAGCGTGTCGCTCACCGCCGTCGCCGTGTCCAAAGGCAGTGCTGGAGCTGCGCCACGTTGTTGGCCCCCACGACCCACATGAACGGTTGCCGGTAGCGAGGAGGTCGTGGGCCAGCTCCTCCATTGGACTAGTTTGCGCTAAGTCGTCCCGACAGGTGTGCCCCACATGTCGGTTTCCCTGTTTTCCCGGCCATATTCGAGCGTCAGTGCTCTGCGTTACGCATTAGGCCTTTCACTATGTAGGCCAAGCGAGACAAATTATTGTTTATTTGAGCCGGTCAAGTATAATCATGTGGCATTTGCTTATTTCTCATTCATCTCCAACCCTCTTCTCCATCGATCATGTCGCCCTCCGGTCGAGTCCATCCTCCCGCATGCCTCATTTGAACATTCTGCCGAGTATCATTCGCATGTGGGCCTAGACCATGCTTGTATTTCCAACGTTTATTTGTAATTTATCCGACATGCATACAAACAAACGGTTCGTTTGAAGTTTCACTTTGCCTCCACTACGTGTCGCTTCGCGTCTTAGTTTTGGCATCCCATTCGGTTCATGCATGCCCCGACACATGTTGACGAGATCGATTGATGTTCAGAGATCAATTGCGTGTCGTGCAAGGAGATAAAGGTTTGGTCTGTTTCTATGATAGAAATCACCCGCGGGGGGGGGGGGGTCTGTGTGGATCAGAGGGAGTATATTGTACGTTCATAAGCGAAACGAACGTATTGTACCCACCCTAGTCCTCTTTCAATCGATCTCCAGACCCCGAGATGAAATCGAGAGAGAACGAGTGGGGGCATGTGTGATACCTAAGGCGGATTCAAAATTTTGAACCGGTGATCATAGCATCCGCAAATCATATATAAAGGGTATTCAATGTTCGTTTCGTTTTTGAACGTACAATATACTCCCTCCTATCCTTTCTAGTTTACATATAAGTTTTATGTGTAGTCAAAGGATCTCTGCTTTGATAAAAAAAGTATCAACATTCAACAACGCCCGATCAATATTGTTAGATTCGTACGTACTCCTAGATTTGTACTCGAGATGGTTTCCAATTTGTTTTCAACCACGTGAATGTGCTTGTTCTCGCGCATGCTCTTCCTCCTAGAATTTCGCCACGTATAGCCAGTCCAATAGTAACTTCTTTTAAGCTCCCTGTCCAATAGTACTAGTGGAGTACTGACAACATCTGTACTAGAGTATGCAGTGCTCATAGTTGTACTCCCTCCTTCCATTTACATAGGGCCTATGTGGAGGAGAGAGATGTGAAAAAGTAAGGGGAGTGAGCTCTCATGCAAGAGCCTAGCTATATACGCATTCCTAGTTAAATACGTACAATAAATATGAAGAAAGAGATGGAAAAAGTACTAATACAATAGCCAACCTTATAAATTTTTTTGCGGGAAATAGCCAACCTTATAGCCCAAACTACTGTATGAGTGCATATAATAGATGATGGCTATAGATGACATGGCAGTTCCTTATAGCCATCGACTGGCTATATTATTAACCATGCTCTAATGCATTTTTCAAAACTGCATTTGACTATTGACAAGATTAATAGTACATGAGATGTATAATGTGAAAATTATATCATTGGAAGCTCCTTTCACATACGTATCCCTGCCTTAACCTCCCTTTCGGTCACTTACTGGTGGACCCCATGCTTGCTAGGCCCCGCATGTCAGTTACTCAATGGGTTCGGCCACGTCAGGGGATCCTCATCCATAGTATACTCCCTCTGTTTTTATTTACACCGCATAAAATGACGCGGGCGGGGGAGGGGGAAGGACGTCGGTTTGCTCTCAACTGTGGTCCCACAAGCGAGCAAAAACACAAGACGAAGCGCGTTCCATTCGGTGAGCGACGTGGAGGGTCCAGCGTGCCGGGCTGCAACGCGAAGGCGACAAGAGCGATGTACAGTCAAAACCGATTGACCGGTCGTCACCGGAACCACTATTCACACCAGAACCTTCGCTGCTCGGCCTACGCCAGCCACTGCCCTAAAACCACACCTAATCTCCAGCCCCTTCCCCCACCTTTCGATCCCCTAGCCCGTATCAAGCGTCCCCTAGTTCGCCGGAAAGCCATGGTGCGCCGCAAGATCACGTACTACAAGATGCTGACGCCGGAGCGTGATGACCCACAAGTATAGGGGATCTATCATAGTCCTTTTGATAAGTAAGAGTGTCGAACCCAACGAGGAGCAGAAGGAAATGATAAGCGGTTTTCAGCAAGGTATTCTCTGCAAGCACTGAAATAATAGGTAACAGATAGTTTTGTGATAGGATAATTTGTAACGAGCAACAAGTAACAAAAGTAAATAAAGTGCAGCAAGGTGGCCCAATCCTTTTTGTAGCAAAGGACAAGCCTGGACAAACTCTTATATAGAGAAAAGCGCTCCCGAGGACACATGGGAATTATCGTCAAGCTAGTTTTCATCACATTCATATGATTCACGTTCGGTACTTTGATAATATGATATGTTGGTGGACCGGTGCTTGGGTGCTGTTCTTACTTGAACAAGCATCCCACTTATGATTAACCTCTATTGCAAGCATCCGCAACTACAACAAAAGTATTAAGGTAAACCTAACCATAGCATGAAACATACGGATCCAAATCAGCCCCTTACGAAGCAACGCATAAACTAGGGTTTAAGCTTCTATCACTCTAGCAACCCATCATCTACTTATTACTTCCCAATGCCTTCCCTCGTGGCCAGGTGGGCCCCCCTGACGTACTTCTTCCGCTCAATATTTTTTAATATTTTCAAAAATAACTTCCGTGGAGTTTCAGGACTTTTGGAGTTGTGCAGAATAGGTCTCTAATATTTGCTTCTTTTCCAGCCCAGAATTCCAGCTGCCGGCATTCTCCCTCCTTATGTAAACCTTCTAAAATAAGAGAGAATAGGCATAAGTATTGTGACATAATGTGTAATAACAGCCCATAATGCAATAAATATCGATATAAAAGCATGATGCAAAATGGACGTATCAACTCCCCCAAGCTTAGACCTCGCTTGTCCTCAAGCGAAAGCCGATAACGATAAATATGTCCACATGTTTTGAGGTAGAGGTGTCGATAAAATAAAATACGGACATGAGGGCATCATGATTATTTCCATAACAGTAACATATATGGATATTGTCAAATGATTTCTTATGCTCAAGTAATAATCTATTCACAATGCCAAGTATGAATCAGAAACTTTATTGAGAACCAACAAACTATAATCTCAGTCATTGAAGCAATTGCAATTTATCATAACATCAGAAAGAGTCTATGTCAGAGCTTTCTAGCAAGTCCACATACTCAACTATCATTTAGTCTTTCATAATTGTTAACACTCACGCAATACTTGTGGTTACGGAGTTTCAACCGGACACAGAGAAAGATAGTGGCTTATAGTTTCGCGTCCCAACCTTTTACCTCAGGGGTAATGTCAACAATAATAACCCATGCTAACCCACATCCAATTAGATATATGTATCAGGATCTTTCCAACATCTCGTGCTTGCCAAAGGATAAAATATAAAAAGGAAAGGTGAAGATCACCATGACTCTTGCATAAGGTAGAAGATAATAGTAAAAGATAGGCCCTTCGCAGAGGGAATCAGAGGTTGCCATGCGCTTTCAGGGTTGGATGCACAAAATCTTAATGCAAAAGAACGTCACTTTATATTGCCACTTGTGATATGAACCTTTATTATGCAGTCCGTCGCTTTTATTTCTTCCACATCACAAGATCGTATAAAGCTTATTTCCTCCACACCAATCAATCATACATATTTAGAAAGCAATTTTTATTGCTTGCACCGATGACAACTTACTTGAAGGATCTTACTCAATCCATAGGTAGATATGGTGGACTCTCATGGCAAAACTGGTTTAAGGGTTTTGGAAGCACAAGTAGCATCTCTACTTGGTGCAAAGAATTTGGCTAGCATGAGGGGGAAAGGCAAGCTCAACATGTTGGATGATCCATGACAATATACTTTATCTCAGATATAAGAAAACATAACTCATTACGTTGTCTTCCTTGTCCAACATCAACTCTTTAGCATGTCATATTTTAATGAGTGCTCCCAATCATAAAAGATGTCCAATATAGTATATTTATATGTGAAACCTCTCTTTCCTTATTACTTCCTATTAATTGCAAGGATGACCAAAAGCTATGTTTGCCAACTCCCAACAATTTTTAATCATCATACTCTTTCTATGTGAAGTCATTACTCTCAATAAGATCAATATGATCTCTTTGTTTCTTTTTATTCTTTTCTCTTTTCTTTTATTCACTCAAGATCATGGCAAAATAATCAAGCCCTTGACTCAACACTAATCTTTATTATATAGCTCATGGACTCGATTACATAGAGGAATCATAAAGCAAAACTCAAAACTAGATCATACCAAAACTTTATTCTACTAGATCAAGATACTACTAATAGGATCGAACTAAGAAAAAAAACAGTAAAGATAGGAGTGTGATGGTGATACAATACCGGGGCATCTCCCCCAAGCTTGGTAGTTGCCAAGGGGAGTGCCCATACCCATGCGATTATGTCTCCTTCTTCGGGGAAGAAGATGGTGGTGATGGTTTAGTTGATGGCGTAGGCTTCTTCCTTAATTTGCGCTTGAGGACAGAATTTTGATCCCTCAAGTCATCAATCTCCTGCTCCAGGCTTAATATCCTTTTGCATAGTTCCTGCTTGTTTTCCTGCAAGAGACGAAAAGGGATAAACTCGATCTTAAGTTTCTTTGCTCTATCAGGGAGGCTTGACTTTTTGAACTCCACATGCATGTCCCCAGGTTGAGGTAATGGGACTTCATCTTCATCTGAGCTCGTCTCCTCCTTTCTCTTTGGTTCATAGTCCTCTTCTTCTTCCGTAGTCCAACCACAATGCTCCACATCTCCATAGACCTTAGGATTTGCAAGGTAATCAGCCACATAGCTTTCTCCTTTAGAATCCTGGGACGACATGTTGCTCTAATCTGCAGCAGCAACAGCTCGAAACAAGAACAGAGAATATTTGCGTGATACAGGAGTCAAAACCTTTGGGAGATTATATAATGAATTTTTACCGACCAAAATACGTAACGTGCAAGAAAACGGAGTCCGGAGAGCACACGAGGTGCCCACGAGGTAGGGGGCGCGCCCAGTAGGGTAGGGCGCGCCCTCCACCCTCGTGGAGCCCTCGTGTCCTTCCCGGACTGCTTCATATTTTTCTTATTTTCTAAATATTCCAAAAAGGAGAAATATTGCCTTTAGAACTGTTTTGGAGTCGGTTTACTTACCGTACCACATGCCTATTCCTTTTCGGAGTCGGAAACGTTCCGGAAAGTGTCCCTTATGTATTCCTCCGAGGTTACGGTTTCAATAACATTGGTTTCAACATTTATAGGATTACCTGAGATATAATGTTTGATTCTTTGACCGTTCACCACCTTCGGATTTGTGCCATCGAAGTTGTTGATTTTTATGGCACTGGAACGATAGACCTCCTCGATAACGTAAGGGCCTTCCCATTTAGACAGAAGTTTTCCTGCAAAAAAGTCTTAAACGAGAGTTGTATAGCAATACATAGTCACCTACATTAAACTCATGCTTTTGTATCCTTTTGTCATGCCATCTTTTAACTTTTTCTTTAAACAACTTGGCATTTTCATAAGCTTGGGTTCTCCATTCATCAAGTGAGCTAATATCAAATCTCTTCTCACCGGCAAGTTTGAAATCATAATTGAGCTCTTTAATAGCCCAATATGCCTTATGTTCTAGTTCGAGAGGCAAGTGACATGCTTTTCCATAAACCATTTTATACGGAGACATACCCATAGGATTTTTATATGCAGTTCTATAGGCCCATAATGCATCATCAAGTTTCTTGGACCAATTCTTTCTAGATCTGTTGACAGTCTTTTGCAAAATTAATTTGAGCTCTCTATTACTCAATTCTACTTGACCACTAGACTGTGGGTGATAAGGAGATGCAATTCTATGATTAACATCATATTTAGTAAGCATTTTACGAAAAGCACCATGAATAAAGTGTGAACCACCATCAGTCATTAAATATCTAGGGACTCCAAACCTCGGAAAAATAACTTCTTTGAGCATTTTAATAGAAGTGTTATGATCAGCACTACTAGTTGGAATAGCTTCTACCCACTTAGTAATGTAATCAACAGCAACTAAAATATGTGTATATCCATTAGAGGCAGGAAAATGTCCCATATAATCAAAGCCCCAAACATCAAATGGTTCAATAACAAGTGAATAGTTCATAGGCATTTCTTGATGTCTACTAATATTACCAATTCTTTGACACTCATCACAAGACAGGACAAACTTACGTGCATCCTTGAAGAGAGTAGGCCAATAAAAACCAGATTGCAATACCTTATGTGCAGTTCTGTCTCCAGCGTGGTGTCCTCCATATGCCTCGGAGTGACACTTGCGTAGGATCTGTTCCTGTTCATGCTCAGGTACACAACGTCTAATAAAACCATCTACTCCTTCTTTATAAAGATGTGGGTCATCCCAAAAGTAATGTCTCAAATCATAGAAAAACTTTTTCTTTTGCTGGTATGTGAAACTAGGTGGTATAAATTTAGCAACAATATAATTAGCATAATCATCATACCATGGGGCAATACGAGAAGCATTTATGACATTTAATTGCTCATCAGGAAAGCTATCATTAATAGGTAGTGGGTCATCAAGAACATTTTCTAACCTAGACAAGTTGTCTGCAACGGGGTTCTCAGCTCCCTTTCTATCAACAATATGCAAATCAAATTCTTGTAGCAAGAGAACCCATGTAATAAGTCTAGGTTTAGCATCCTCCTTTTCCATAAGGTATTTAATAGCAGCATGATCAGTGTGAATAGTTACCTTAGAATCGACAATATAAGGTCTAAACTTATCACAAGCAAATACGACTGCTAAGAATTCTTTTTTAGTAGTAGCATAATTTCTTTGAGCATTGTCTAGAGTTTTACTAGCATATTGAATAACATTTAATTTCTTATCAACTCTTTGCCCTAGAACAGCACCTACAGCATAATCACTAGCATCACACATAATTTCAAAGGGTAAATTCCAATCAGGTGGCTGAACAATAGGTGCAGAGATCAATGCTTTCTTAAGGATTTCAAATGCTTCTACACAATCATCATCAAAGACAAATGGTATATCTTTTTGTAATAAATTAGTCGGAGGCCGAGAAATTTTTGAGAAGTCCTTGATGAACCTCCTATAAGAACCGACATGACCAAGGAAACTTCTTATACCTTTGATGTCCTTGGGACATGGCATCTTTTCAATAGCATCAACCTTGGCTTTATCAACTTCAATACCTCTTTCAGAAACTTTATGCCCCAAGACAATACCTTCATTAACCATAAAGTGGCACTTTTCCCAATTCAAGACAAGATTAGTTTCTTCACATCTCTGCAAAACTCGATTAAGGTTGCTCAAGCAATCATCAAAAGAGGATCCATAAACGGAGAAATCGTCCATGAAAACCTCACAAATCTTTTCACAAAAGTCAGAGAATATAGCCATCATGCATCTTTGAAAGGTAGCAGGTGCATTACATAAACCAAAAGGCATACGTCTATAAGCAAAAGTACCAAAAGGGCAAGTAAAAGTAGTCTTTGATTGATCATTGGCTGACACAGGTATTTGAGAGAAACCAGAATAACCATCTAGAAAGCAAAAATGTGTATGTTTGGATAATCTTTCTAGCATTTGATCGATAAAAGGTAAGGGGTAATGATCTTTTTTAGTAGCCTTATTTAATTTGCGGAAATCAATTACCATCCTATAACCTGTAATAATTCTTTGCGGGATCAACTCATCTTTATCATTAGGAACGACGGTAATACCTCCCTTCTTAGGGACACAATGGACATGACTTACCCACTGACTATCAGCAACGGGATAAATTATACCTGCCTCAAGGAGCTTTAGTATTTCTTTTCTTACCACTTCCTTCATCTTAGGATTCAGCCATCGTTGATGATCACGAACTGGTTTGGCATCTTCCTCCAAATTTATTTTATGTTGACATAGAGTGGGACTAATGCCCTTAAGATCATCAAGAGTATATCCAATAGCAGCACGGTGCTTCCTCAGAGTTTTCAATAATCTCTCTTCTTCATGCTCTGAAAGGTTAGCACTAATAATAACAGGATATATCTTTTTCTCATCAAGATAAGCATATTTAAGAGTATCAGGCAACGGTTTAAGCTCAAACACGGGATCACCCCTGGGTGGAGGAGGATCCCCTAGGATTTCAACAGGTAAATTGTGTTTTAGGATAGGTTCCTGTTTAAAGAATACTTCATCTATTTCCCTTCTTTCATTCATAAACATATCATTTTCATGGTCTAGAAAATATTGTTCTAAAGGATCACTAGGAGGTACGGCAATAGAAGCAAGGCCAATAATTTCTTCCTTACTAGGCAATTCTTCTTCACGGTGTTGTCTACTAAATTTAGAGAAATTAAACTCATGAGACATATCACCCAAGCCTGTAGTAACAACATCCTTTTTGCAGTCTATCCTAGCATTGACGGTGTTCAAGAAGGGTCTACCAAATATAATGGGACAAAAGCTATCTTGTGGGGAACCAAGGACAAGAAAATCAGCAGGATATTTAGTTTTCCCACACAAGACTTCAACATCTCTTACAATTCCCATTGGTGAAATAGTATCTTTATTAGCAAGTTTAATTGTGACATCAGTATCCTCTATCTCAGCAGGTGCAATATCATGCATAATTTCTTTGTATAAGTCATAAGGTATTGCACTAACACTAGCACCCATATCACACAAGCCATGATAACAATGATCTCCTATTTTAACAGAAATAACAGGCATGCCTACCACAGGTCTATGTTTATCTTTAGCACAAGGTTTGGCAATTCTAGCAGTTTCACCGCAGAAATAAATAACATGCCCATCAATATTATCAGCCAAGAGACCTTTAACAATAGAAATATTAGGTTCAACTTTAACTTGCTCACGAGGTGTATAAGTTCTAATATTGCTTTTACGAACCACAGTTGAAGATTTAGCATGATCCTTTATTCTAACAGGGAAAGGTGATTTCTCAACATAAGAAGTAGGAACAATAGGATCATTATAAGTGATAGTCTTTTCTTCAACTTTAATAGGTGCAACTACTTTTACTTCTATCGGAGGATGATATTTAAACCACTTCTCCTTAGGGAGATCAACATAAGCAACAAAAGATTCACAGAAAGAAGCTACTATCTCAGAGTCAAGTCCATATTTAGTGCTAAACTTATGGAAAACATCAATATCCATAAAAGATTTAACACAATCAAACTTAGGTGTCATACTTGACTCCTTACCTTCGTCGAGGTCCCAATCTTCAGAGTTGCGTTTAATTCTATTCAATAATTCCCATTTGAATTCAATAGTCTTCATCATAAAAGAGCCAGCACAAGAAGTATCGAGCATGGTGCGATTGCTTTCAGAAAGCCGAGCATAAAAACTTTGAATAATTATTTCTCTTGGGAGCTCATGATTGGGGCATGAATATAACATTGATTTAAGCCTCCCCCAAGCTTGAGCGATGCTTTCTCCTTGGCGAGGCCAAAAATTATATATATATAATTGCGATCACGATGAACACGATGCATAGGATAAAATTTCTGATGAAATTCCAATTTGAATCGTTTGTAGTTCCATGATCCCGTATCATCACATAGCCTATACCACGTCGATGCATCTCCCTTCAAAGATAAAGGGAAGACATTCTTCTTAATAACATCACCGGGTATACCTGCAAGCTTAAATAATCCACAAACTTCATCCACATATATTAGGTGCTCATCAGGATGCTTTGTTCCATCTCCGGCAAAAGGATTAGCTAGCAGTTTTTCTAACATACCCGAAGGAATCTCAAAGTGGAAATCTTCATTTTCAGTAGGTTCAGTAGGTTGAGGAGCAACTCTTGCTCTACTGGTCGGGGTGAAGATACCCCGAACAAGCCCATCAGAGGATTACTTTCCATAGTAACAAGTGACAGTAAATTTCAGCACACTATATAAATTTTTCCTTACCAAATTCCACCTACCAAAGGCGCTTCACTCCCCGGCAACGGTGCCAGAAAAGAGTATTGATGACCCACAAGTATAGGGGATCTATCGTAGTCCTTTCGATAATTAAGAGTGTCGAACCCAACGAGGAGTAGAAGGAAATGATAAGCAGTTTTCAGCAAGGTATTCTCTGCAAGCACTAAAATAATAGGTAACAGATAGTTTTGTGATAGGATAATTTGTAACGAGCAACAAGTAACAAAAGTAAATAAAGTGCAGCAAGGTGGCCCAATCCTTTTTGTACCAAAGGACAAGCCTGGACAAACTCTTATATAGAGAAAAGCGCTCCCGAGGACACATGGGAATTATCGTCAAGCTAGTTTTCATCATGTTCATATGATTCGTGTTCGGTACTTTGATAATTTGATATGTGGGTGGACCGGTGCTTGGGTGCTGTTCTTACTTGAACAAGCATCCCACTTATGATACCTCTATTGCAAGCATCCGCAACTACAACAAAAGTATTAAGGTAAACCTAACCATAGCATGAAACATATGGATCCAAATCAGCCCCTTACGAAGCAACGCATAAACTAGGGTTTAAGCTTCTGTCACTCTAGCAACCCATCATCTACCTGTTACTTCCCAATGCCTTCCTCTAGGCCCAAATTATGGTGACGTGTTATGTAGTCGATGTTCACATAACACCACTAGAGGATAGACAACATACATCTCATCAAAATATCGAACGAATACCAAATTCACATGACTACTAATAGCAAGACTTCTCCCATGTCCTCAGGAACAAACGTAACTACTCACAAAGCATATTAATGTTCATAATCAGAGGGGTATTAATATGCATATAGGATCTGAACATATGATCTTCCACCAAATAAACCAACTAGTATCAACTACAAGGAGTAATCAACATTACTAGCAACCTACATGTACCAATCCCGGACTTAGAGACAAGAATTGGATACAAGAGATGAACTAGGGTTTGAGAGGAGATGGTGCTGGTGCAGATGTTGATGGAGATTGCCCTCTCCCGATGAGAGGAGCGTTGGCGATGACGATGGCGATGATTTCCCCCTCCTGGAGGGAAGTGTCCCCGGCAGAACAGCTCTGCCGGAGCCCTAGATTGGTTCCGCCACGGTTCCGCCTTGTGGCGGCGGAGTCTCGTCCCGAAAGGTTGCTTCTGATTTTTCTTCGGACGAAAGACTTCATATAGCAGAAGATGGCCACCGGAGGGACAACAGGGGGCCCACGAGGCAGGGGCGCGCCCTGGGGGGTAGGGCGCACCCCCACCCTCGTGGCCAGGTGGGGCCCCCTGATATACTTTTTCCACTCAATATTTTTTATTATTTCCAAAAATAACTTTCGTGGAGTTTCAGGACTTTTGGAGTTGTGCAGAATAGGTCTCTAATATTTGCTTCTTTTCCAGCCCAGAATTCCAGCTGCCGGCATTCTCCCTCCTTATGTAAACCTTGTAAAATAAGAGAGAATAGGCATAAGTATTGTGACATAATGTGTAATAACAGCCCATAATGCAACAAATATCGATATAAAAGCATGATGCAAAATGGATGTATCAGAGCGCCGCGCAGAAATCGCGGCGGCGGTCGGCGCCAGAGACCTCCGTTCCCAAGCTCGCTTTGCGGCGGGCCAATCCCTGAGTTCTCTGGAGCCAAGCTACGAGGAGGAGGAAGCCGATCCAATGCTCATGGCGGAGGTCGCGGCGGAGAAGGCCCCCGATGGGTATGAGACGATGGACGTCGACTCCGTGCCGGCGTCCGAGTCCCCCATGGTGCAGGCGGTCCAGCGGTTCAACCTGGCGATACTAAAGGAGGACCGGGAGGCAGAGGCTCAACTCGACGCGGAGCGCGCGCTTGCCGCTGCCATCGAGGCTCTCTTGCAGGCGGAACCGGATGTCGTGGATGTGAACCGGGCAGCGGAGGCTCAACTTGAGGCGGAGCGCGCGGATGCCGCTGCCATCGAGGCCCTCCTGCAGGCGGAACCAGACGTCGTGGACTTGAACCGGGCGGCAGGGGCTCAACTCGACGCGGAGCGTGCGGATGCCGCTCTCATCGAGGCCCTCCTGCAGGCGGAACCGGACGTCCTAGACTTGAACCGGGCGGCGGAAGCTCGACTCGATGCGGAGCGCGCGGATGCCGCTGCCATCGAGGCCCTCCTGCAGGCGGAACCGGACGTCCTCGACTTGAACCGGGCGGTGCTCTCGTCCGTGCAGAGCGCCCGCACGCTCCACGTGAACAAGTAGCTGGAGGCCGAGGACAACCACGGTGCGGAGACACACGTAGGTAGCTACGGCTGGTTCGTGCCGGCAGCCAAAGACGACGAGGCCGTCTCGTTCCGCGAGCAGTGATAGTTTTTATTTATGTTGTTGTTTTTATGGATCTTTTGCTGTGTAAAAACATATATTGTTATGCAAGTCGCCTGACTTGGGTCAGTCTACCATTTCAGGCGGTTGGATGAATATCCTACGTCTCATAATCCTTCTTCCTCACCTCTTCTTCTTCCCCAACAGACCACCGCACGGGCCGTACGGATACTCCCCAACATGCGGTTGGATAAACATACTCTATGAACGAAAATTATGTGTCAGCGGTAGGATGGCTGAGTTTGGTTTGTTCACATGCGACAGCACGTGTCAGTGAGGGTGCGTTCCCTTGGTTGGGTTTGCGGCGTGCAGGAGCGACTGTGCATGTGAGGGTGCGGTGTGACCGCGGCGTGCAGGAGCGACCGTGTGAGGGTGCGGTGCGACCGCGACAGCCGTGCGCAAGTGTACCTCCTTTTCATTTTGAAAACTTTAGGCAAGCTTGGCAAAAATGTGTGGCGAAGTATGGAAATGCAAGGCCTAGACCCAAACAGGATAAGTACGTAGTACTACGTACTAGGAGTACTAGTGTTAAAAAAGAAAGGCGGGGTTTTCCTTCGCGGGATTAATCGATACAAATCCTCATTTCACGTGTTAATTAATGCGTATTTTTTTCTCCAAAGCCCAAAGAGCTAACCATCTCACTCCTCATCGTTTGATTAATGCAGCACCATGCAAACCAACCTTCTCACTTCCGCATGCATGCAGGGGATATTAATGTCCTTGGTTGCTAGTACGAGGCAAACCCCATCAGTTTTGCCTCGATTAGTGTTAGTGGCCTTTTGCAAATTGTAATTTTGATATACTGGCCTTGTGTAAAAAAATGGAGGTAGTAACTATATTTGACTTCCTTCCCCATTGCGGTGACGTCGACGATATCTCGAACGTTGTGGTTTGGCGAATTGCATTTGACGGAGAACACCATTGAGGGAGACCACGGTAAGTCGTTCGCAAGTGCCGCCTGCAAGCCGAGACAACCGCCTTATTTGCATCCAGGAAGTCCGGTGAACCAAAGGACGCGTAAATGTACTAGTACTACTCGTACACAATAGCGTCGTCCGTCCAGCTTAGTGCGGTGAGATGGTTTCTCGAAGAAGATGATGGAGAAGTGGAGTCAGCGAAGAGTGAAATGATGGTTGCTTCGTCCCTGCTTTGTGATTTGACGCCACACTGCTTTGTGATTTGTGATAGAAGGGACAGGGGAGTAGACTCTGTCCTCTATACTGTACATGCGTCCAAGCACGGGAGAAAGAGGAGAGATATTGCATTTTTCTATTCCTTCAATCAATCAATCAATCAATCAGGGAGCTTCGGTTCCATCCTTTTGGCTTTGGCAACACCATCCACAATGGTTCCCACGATGCCAAAAGTTATTTTCACATTTGGCTAGACATTGTGGATGCCCTTAACCGTACCACTTGGTTTTGCTCCTGTGTGCTATCTATACAAATCTCAACTATATTGATCTAAAAAATTATAGAATCAAGATTAGTAAAAAGGAGGTGATTTTTCCGCGCGGATGGCGGGGGAGGTTTCTTATTTTTAGAGGACGTTGTCCTGGCGGTTTGCTAACATGCGGTCCCACGTGTCAGTGCTTTACCAAGCCGACCCGCTTCCCACATGAGGCAGAACAACGACAGAAGCAACACGTGGTTAACTTGAAGAAGATGAGGGAGAAGCGGATTCAGCAACGAGTGAATGATGGTTGCTTCGTCCCTCCAACTTATTTTTTTAGCATTATTACTTCGTCCCTCCAACTTAACTGCGGGAAAGGTGCAACTTTGTGATTTGACGCCTCATTGCTCATTACTACGCCGGCGCCATGACTGGGTGCTTCACCCCGGCTGCTCTGCACTGTATTCCGGTATGGCACGTGGACCCGGTAGTTTGATGCCCCACATGTCGGCGAAAGGGACTAGAAGATTTATGAAAGTGAGCGCTCCAATCTTACGATGGAGGAGTACACGACACGACGGCCCAGTGAACTGTCACTTGTACTGTATATAGTACTATAGTTCTGCTGTTTCGCACTATCCATCGATACAAACCCGATTAAACAGGAAAGGGCGGGATTTTTCCCGCGCGGTATATGATACTGGCCATACATTTCAAAGGCAATTTTAATGTATGCAAACTGAATAATTAAGTAACAATATGATATTTAGTAAAACTAAAAACACATATGATTTATTGTGTTAGAGTGTAGTAGTAGTGCTGTATTGCATAGTTGTTAGATGTAACATGCGAGAACGTGTAGAGATGTAGTTTTGGAGGGCCTACAGAGAGAAAAGCGTAATACGTTCACCGAACTTCAGAATAAGCTAATTATGGTCACTATATACGTTTTGCGGTGATTATACGGTCACTTGCTCACGGTTCAGCATCGGATTGCACTCTGTTGACCGGCCAAATAGTCTGCGTGGCACCATGTTGACTAGTTAAATTGACCATGTTCCTTGTGGGTCCCACCTGTCAGTTCGCATAGGGAAAAGGTCAGATAAACACAAATTTACGCAGGCGCGACAAGACTCCACCCCATGCGCGGGAATCACCTGGTTGTGTATGTGTCTGTCAGGGCCTGATGTGTGCGCATGCACGTGTAGGTTGAGCACTTGAGCGTGAGAGTGTGTGTTGGTCGTGTGGTGTACTGGTGTGTGCATGCATGCGTGCGTGTGTGCGTGTGAGTGTTGCGTGTGTGCGTGGCTGCGTGTGTACGTGTGAGTGTTGCATGCTTGCGTGGGTGCATGTGTTCGTGTGAGTGTTGCGTGCATGCAGTTCGTGTGCATGCATGCGCATGTGTATAATCACCACACCAGCTCCTGTGTGTTAAAACAGACGGCTCAGCATACCAAATACAAGGCCACCTTGTCCGCTGTGCCCGCGGTCATGACTTTGAACCACCGTCCAATATTTTGTTGTTGTTTGTTTTCATTCTTACTAGCAAGATGCAAGATGCCCGTGCGTTGCACGTAACATCAAGATGCATTTGTATGACTAGTTTATCTTGTGAGAGAAAATGATGAACGAGGGAAGGCCTTATTTGCAAATGTGGAGAGGTGTGTGGGTACATCTTAGGCAAAATTGTCATAGTTTCTTTCCTATCCATCAGATATAAATCGGATGGTCTATATTGCAGGATGGCAGGCACACCATCATCACCAACTCTGTTTTTTATAAGAGTGTATTTTATCCCTACTCTTATAAAAATCATAGTCGGTGATGATCGTGTGCCTGCCATCCTGCAATATAGGCCGTCCGATCTATATCTGACGGATAGGCAGGAAACTATCGCAATTTTGCAAAAAGATACCCACACCCCTCTCCACACTTGCAAATAAGACCTTCCCTTGTTCATCCTTTTCTCCCACAAGATAAACTACTCATACAAATGCATCTTGATGTTCCGTGCAACGCATGGGCATCTTGCTAGTATTTTATAAGAGTGTATATGTAGAGTAGATACAAGCCAACAGGCGGGCCCGATGGTAGTGAGATAATGTGATGCAACACTAGAGGTGCCACATGGAGCGTTTAACTGGTCAACTAGTCGTGTCTTGAGCAAATACAGAGTTGTACGGTGAGCCCATGACTGTATAATAACCACAAAATGTAAATGGTGACCGTAATGAGTGGATTCTGAAGTCCAATGTATGTATCGTGCTTTCGCTTCAAATACAATGATCGTCACTGTATATATCGCGAGAGAAAGATGAAACATGCGTGAATGTGCTGGGGGCTTACTTTTAGAGGACCTGGAGATAGTTTGTGTGCGTACCTGAAAGGGGCGTAGAGGGGGGGGTATGCGATGGAGAGAGAGATGCTCTTCGTTTCTCTTTATTATGACTACCTTTATATATAGTATAAAAATATACAAATTCACAATGCGGAATAAATATCATTGTGGGCACCATGCAATGCAAGCGTTCATACTCCTCCATATAACTTTATAATGTTGTATATATGTAGAAATTCTGAAATATTTTTTTGGCCACACTTTATTCAAAAGGAATGTTGTATGCGAAATAAACGTGAAGAGAGGGCTTTTTAGATCAATGGGGTACGTGATGTAACATGTGTGAATGTGTAGTTGATGCATTTGGCAGGGCCTAGAGAGGTATGTGTGTGTATTACGTATCCGAGAGAGGCATGGATAGAGGGGCCGACAGGGGGGGGGGGCGTGGGAGAGATAGCACGAGAAATGAGAGTGGTCTAGAGAGAGAGACGAATATGATGTCACGGCGAGAGATTCCCTTGAGTGTGTATATGCAAGGGGGGAGTGGATAGAGGCACGAGGAGAATATATTTTTTGCGTGTGGTGTCTGTGTTGGTATGTGTGGGTGTGAGAAGATAACGAGACATGGGGGCAGAGGGTGTGTCACCGCGTGAGGTCCGGTGTTTCGAGGTGAGGCCCTACATTCGGTTCCGTCCCGCGCCACATTGGTCGGCCCGTGACGCATTTAGGGAGACCCATGGATGACTAGTCGTACAAGACAAAGATAGCATAATTGTGAAGGACTCTATGTCCACTGACAAAGCCGGCTAGGATTTGTAACCCTGGGTTCTCGGACTAAGGTAACCCCTTTATCTCTGATATTACTATTCATCCAACCTAACTTTAAGGGGCATCCTATAGAATGCTCTGCTAGAATCATACTCGTCGATTAGGAAGAGAGGTGTGAGACAATGCGTGAGAGACATGCCTAAAGATAATGTGCGTACAGGAGACACGTAGGCAGGTCTATGTATATAGAAAGGGTCGATGGGGATTGTGCGTGTGTATGCTTGCGAGAGGAAGAGTGCTTGTGATAAAGGTTAGTGAAAACAGTCGTAAATGGTTACGAGAGGGAGGGAGGGTTATATCGAGAGCATGTGTGCGAGAAAGACACCTCGGGAGAGAGGGTGTGAGCATGTGTGAGAGACCACCGATGGAGAGTGAAACTACACGTACAAGATTGCTATACACATTGATTAAAGATATAAATTGTATCCAAATATTAGGATGGGATCATGATATTTGCAATCCGCGTAAGGAACGGTCATTGATCCATCAGACATCTAGATTCTATCAAATTTGAGCATGTCTATGTTCTTATTCGACACAATTGATCCACATAGTTAGTATTTTGAACTCCACACAATGCATCGCTTTAGCAATCGAATATAAATGTGAGTATAGTTCATGTTGTGTGTGTAAAGCACATTATACATACGAAAGTTACACAATGAACATTATAAATAGCTACCTATGAACTAGCATACATTTGAATTCAACTTAAGGTGGTTTTAAAAAATCGTATTCAACATGAAGTCCATTCAATTATTTGAATTTGATATCATGGCGTTTGTAAATCATACCTAAATTATGGGGGCACCAATCTTTGCTCTGATTTTGTACATAATAGCATATGTAGTCGTGTACAAAATAGATTCTAATTTAGCTCCTCCATTCCAAAATAATCGTAGTTATAGGATTTTCAAGTGTCAAAATTTCAAAAAGAAGCGGATAATTTAATGAGGTTTTCAAACATACAAGGTCAAATTTAACGTTGTCTATTTAGGTCAATCCTCAAAGTTCAAGAGTACTCTAAACGTGAATGGTTGTGTTTCAAAATTTCGAACGAAGCGCCAAAAGAGCCTCTACTCGCCTGAAACCGCGTGAGACCAATGTTTGGTAGTACAAGGAAATTACTTTTCTAATAACTCCGACCCGTGAAACCTACCGGCCCGACATCCAAAGGTCTAAACCGGGGTAGGTTTGTAGCTTCATCTAGACGCCACGTATCCGCCTCCAAAAAACATTCATACACAATGGCCGCCTAAGCACACATGCGCGTGGCCGAAATCGCTCCCGCCCACTATTTGGGACACCTGGGATTACCATCCTACCCTCGACCCGCAGTAGGTCTGAAATTTAAGAGGGGGGCAAAGTTTGTACTTTCCCCAAATTTCAAACAAGCGCGTCCCATCTTCTGTTCAAAAAAGTCAAAAACAAGTGCGTCCCAGACCGAAACATGGTTCTCCCCCTCCCCCCGCCCACCCGTTCGATTCCCCATTCATACTCCGTGGGCGCAAAAACTACATCTCCACCAGCCGTGAAACCCCGGCGTCCTCCGTCCGCCACCCCATTCCACCCATCAACCGCCGCCCTCCTCCATCACGCCGGAGCCGATATCCCGACGTCGTCGTCCACCGCAACCTCAACCGCAACGCCCCCCACGGCTAGTAGTTGAAGCCGAGGCCGAGCCGTCCGTACCCGAGCCAGTTCAACCACGCCGTCCTGCGCCTCACCGCTGCCGCTCCAACTTCGCCACTCTCCACCGCACCGGGGCTGTTCCTGCTAAGCCGTCCTTCATCGCCTCGGAGCTGCTTCCCCTCCGCCGACATAAGGCCACGGCAACACAGTCAACAATTTGGCCATGGGTTTGTCCAAGAATCCACGGTTCTCCAAAACACCGGTTCCCCCGGGAGAAAAAAGAAGATCGGCGCGACATATGGAGGACACCACACTGGCAACCGATAAGGGTACTCCTCCTCCCTTATTCGTGCAAATCTTACGTGTCTGCTTGCACAGTATTCATCCCACAAAAGACA
The DNA here is from genome assembly GCF_002575655.3 of Aegilops tauschii subsp. strangulata. Lineage (NCBI taxonomy): Eukaryota > Viridiplantae > Streptophyta > Magnoliopsida > Poales > Poaceae > Aegilops > Aegilops tauschii. The sequence goes on along the minus strand of NC_053039.3, from coordinate 70,229,358 downwards.
CTAGTTGACCGCTTCTTCTTGATACTAGATGTTCCTAGAAACTCGCGATGCACAAGGTTTCTCCTCATATACTATTTCACCTTAGCTAGAGGTCCGTCGCCCCCCTGAATTTCAATTCCTGGCCAGTTGATTCCCAATTAACGGAGGCATTCCCCGGCGTAACAGGTGCTAGTCCGCCTATTATGCCAGGGAAGCAGCGCCTCGGTGTTTATCTTAGGGGCGTGTGGGGCCTAGAGCTACTGGCGCCCAATCTGGAGGTCGGCCGGGATTAAAGGGATGGACTGGGGGCGCCGCCAAGCACGGCGGTGGTGTGAGGTCGAGGGGAGGGCGGGGCGGCGGAGGCAGGGGTCTGGGCCGGTGGTCGCTGGCGGTTCGAGAAAGATCATCAACAGTGACTGGCGGGAGGTAGACGAAGGCCATCTGCCCGTTCCTTATAGATCGGATGGTTCATTAAAAAAATTGACTGACCTATTTATTTTCAGTCGACTGTTATCTTGACATGACCACATGTGGTGGTGTGCTGGAGGAGTACATGCATTTCCTGTGCTCATATATTAGAAAATCATACGGAGTAGAATCTAATTTTGTTTGCCATGCAATGTTGTAGAGCTATCATATGTCTCCTGTCATTTATTTTTCAGCCACCTGCTATCTGCTACTTTTACAGTGCACTAGTTCTGCACACACTTCACCCATACTCTCACTATTGTGTTTTTATGCAAGGGTATTTCAGACTCTGCTGCTATGAGAGAAGCAAAAAAGAAAAGAGAGAAGTCGCTCCAGCATCGTACGCGGATAGGCCAGACACGTTTCAGCCTTATAATAGGTGCAGTGTCAGCAGATGGAGATGGTAAACGTAGCTCTGGAGTTGATGACCTCGCTCGCAATGAACCACCATCCCAGGTGCTTGCTTTAACTTCGCGGTGTCATATGTGGTTGCATGTTCCATATGGTGTCTAGCTTGTATTCGAAAGGCCGAAGTCGGTCTTTATTAAGATAAGGAAAGATATTTTTTACATGAACCACCATCCCGTGACCACCAGAAGACAAATAGCTAGTCAGGGCACTGGCCGAGCTAGTGACAAGCCCAACAAAGAGAGGCATCACCTGGAAGCCAACTAAAAAGCCGTGATGTTGGCGAAGCAGCCCGCCTCCCACCAGGCTCTCAGGTCCTAGATGATCATGCTTACCACTCCATCCGGATGTCTAGCTTGTATTGCTTCCAATTTGGTTAAATTGCATCTGCTTAGCTTACACATTATACCTTTGAATATGACATGCCTTTCTGTTTTTGGTACATACTAGTACATCTGTGTATTAACCATGTTCTTACATCAAACTAATGTTCTTGTGTATCCCTCATCAATCACTTATGATGAGGCAGTCAGGCAAGTGGAATACTCCTCATTTAAAGAATGCAGCACCAGCCTCCCGACATGATTCTCAAGAAACAACAAGGCTAGATGAAGATAGTGAACGTAGCTCTGTAGTTGATTACCGCATTTCCCCTACACTAGCATCGCAGGTGCTTGCTCTAACTTGGCAGCGTGATATGTGGTTGCATGTTGCATATGGTGTCTAGATTGTAATTCTTCCAATCTAGTTAAACTGCATGTGCTATTCTGCTTAGCTTATACATTATACCTGTTAATGTGACATGCCTTCCTGTATTTAGTACATAGTACATCTGTCTATTAAGCATGTCCTCACATAAAACTATTGTTTTTTGTATCCCGCATAAATCAATATGACGAGACACCTTCAGTATATGCAGTGTGATATTAGTTGCATCTTTGATATGATTTATAGCATGCACTGCTTCTAATTTGTTCAAATGCCATTTATGATGGGACACTTTTAACTTGGCAGAGTCATATTGGTTGCATCTTTCACGTGGTGTCTAGCTTGCATTGCTTCTTATTTGGTGAAATGGTTTCTGCTTAGTTTACACAAACAGTTGTGAATATGCCATGCCGTCCTGTTTTTCGTATTATTCCATCCTGGAATCATGTGTTTGCCTTACATCAAAGTAGTGATTGTCAGTATCATGCACGAATGAGTTTTGAAGAGTGAATTTTATTGCTTTTTCTTGTCGGTTTTACTTGACAATTCAAAATCAATAAAGCGGAAGGAAGTTAGCAAGGCAGCGGATGAAGGTGCTCCTTCCAAATGGAGGGCCTCTACATATTCAACTCCTCCACCCCCAAGATGATTTCCAAGACAACACATGCATAGACACTCAACGTAGCTGTGTTGGTGATGAGCACGTCTATCCTACTGCACCATCACAGGTGCTCCCTCTAACTTGGCACTGTTATATGTGGTTGCATGTTATGTATGATGTCTAGCTTGTATTGCTTCTAATTTTGTTGAATTGCATATGCTTACTTTACACATTATACTTGTGACTAAGACACGTGTTCCTGTTTCTAGAACATACAATATCTGTCTATCACACCATGTTCTTACATCAAAGCACATTTGTTCTGAAGAACTAAATTGTTATTCGTTTTTCTTGTCGGCTTGACTTAACATGGCACAGAGAAAGAGGAAGCAAGACAGAACGACAGGGAAAGGGAAGCGGAACAATCCTGCAGATTCTGCTGGTACCGATGGTGCAATAGAAGGTCAAAGTCCACGAAAAATTGTACCGACAGGGTATCCCATGCTACACGAGCTGCAGAACAAGCCAAACAGAAAAAATAGCTGCCACCAAACAAGCAGAGACAACCATAGTTGTTGCAACACCTTCCACAGTACCACCAGCTGCACGATTTACTCGTTCGTCAACTCAGCTAGCAGCACGTTCCCAAGCTCCCTTGCCACCTGACACTACTTCCGAAGCACTCTTGACACAAGATGAGTTGGCAAGATCAGATGAACTTTGTAGCGACCAGACCTCAAATGGCCTGTGCTGCTGTGCACCAGTGTCATCCCTGGATCAGTAATGCTGACACGCACAGTACAAATGGAGGATTTATAACAGAGTAGCAATCACACACTTATTACATTGAAAATCTCCAAAGAGATTAAGTAAAAAAACATGGCTTAAGGCCATCTAATAACGATAACAGCGGAAGACTTGGAAGATAAGTGAGTCCATCAACTCCAGCGGCATCACTAAGTATAAGACCACGACCTAAGGCACCTTACTCGTCGTCTGAAAAGTCTGCAACATGAAACGTTGCAGCCCGAAAACGGGTCAGCACATGGAATATGCTGGCAATGTAACACATAGAGAGCAATGAACAATAGTAATGCTATACTATATGCATATATGGCAGGTGGAAAGGCTCTATGGTTACAGTTTTTGCGAAAAGCCAATTTTATCCTACTGCAAAGGAATAAATTTTATTTAACTATCATGGTGGTTGAAACATTGAGAAGGTACCTCCAACTCAATCCCAATTAAGTGTCATCATTAACCCAACAAAATTAATTATAAGTATCACGGTGATGAGATTCAAATGATAATCCAGATACTAGATACTCAAGTTGTCCATAACCGGGGACACGGCTAATCATGATCAGTTTGTACACTCTGCAGAGGTTTGTGCACTTTTCCCCACAAGACTCGATCGCCTCCGCTTGATTCTCGCACTACATGATGTTTGAGAAACGGATGACCGAGACACAGTCTTTCAGAAACAGTCACTCTCTACTCTGGATGGACCGGTACACCTACTTTCCCCTACATCTGCTAGTCCACCTCTTCAAGAGATCCTGTAACCTACTCAGCTATGCTAGAGCCCATAATAGCTTGCGGCTGCACACGGAAGTTTCTAGCATGAATAATCTTATGATCCCTTTGAGCCTGGGTGGCAGACCTTATACATACAGGCAACACTGGGTTCTCCAGGCGCCTCAATCCACCCAGATGTGAGTTTTAGTTGCCACCTTAAGTTGAACCATTAATTAACATCTCACATCTGTCATGGATATCACTCAAACCCAATCCACGTCTACGAGCATAGCATGGCAATAATAAAAGCAACGTATAAGTAACTCCCAAGGGTTTGATAGAAAACAGGTAATAGGTACTACCTCAACTACTTCCCAACACCCACAGTTTAATTAGATCCTAATCATGCAATGTTTGAGGGAAAAGATCTAATGCAATAAAACTGGGTATGAACGGGATATGATCAAAGTGTTACTTGCCTTGCTGATGATCCGCAAAACCTAGCGAGTCGAAGTAACAAGCGGCACACTCCGGGTACTCTATCGCAAACAAACAAGCATACAATCAGTACTCATCTAATGCACAGGTAAAACTCGAATGAAAGATCCAACCAGAAAATTCAACTCAAGAACTCCGGTTTGCAAAAAGAATCAACTCGAAAGAAGCAACGAAAGTCAAACGGCGAAAGAAAGAAACTTCGTTTGCTAATCTGGATCTAGGTCAAATTTTACTGTAGCAAAAACTTGTTTGAGTAGGTTAAACGGAAAGAGAATTTCGAGATGAAACTCTAGGCGCTTGAATCGCCTGATTCCGATAAACGAGGGAGAAGTTAAACAGATTCGAAAATTCGATCAGAAATCGAATCTGAGAAAACAACGAGAAAATCCGACGGAAAAGAAAAACGGACGAACGGTTAAATAACGGACGTTCGTTAACAGAGAAAACCGATGAACACGTTCGTTAAAACGAACGGTTCGGTGAACGCTCGCGAAATAAGAAAACCGAAAAAAAACCGATCTAGGGTTTTTTTAAAAACAAAAGGTTTTTTTTCCAGAAAACCGGTCACAACGAAGACGGCCGGCGGCAGTACCTCGACGGCGGCTCGACGAGGGGCTCCGGCGGGCGGGGCTCGGGTGCGAGGGGTGCGGGGCTCGGGGAGGGGCTCCGGCGGCGAGGGGGCGGCGGCTCCGGCGACTCCCAGCGGCGGCGGCGAGGCAAAAGGCGGCGGCGGCGGCGGGCTAGATGCGGGCGGCGGCGGCGGGCTCCTCCGGCGGCGGTGGTGAGGAAAACGGAGGGGGGGGGGCTAGGGAGGCTTGGGAAAGGGGCATCCGAGGCGGCGGCGGCTACCGTGGCGATGGCGGACTCCGGCGGCGGCGAGGCGTGCGGGAAGAGGAGAGGGCGACGGGGCGGGCCGTCGGCTGGGCTCGGCCCAGTCGGCGCGGCGCGTTTTTTTAATAAGTTCCGCGGAAAATATTGCGTAGAAAAATAAATAAAAATCAGAAAAATATGAAATAAATTTTCCCCGTCTAGTTAGAAAATCTAGAATAGGGTGAACATTTTTAAAAATCAAAAATAAATATTTTGAAAACATGCATATTTTTAAATGCAATAAAAATTGCAAATAAAATCCAAATAAATTCCAAATAATGATTTTAAAATTTTTCCTCCAGTATTTCAATTGTTTTGGAGAAGTCATATTTTCTCCTCTCGTTTATTTAAAATTGAAATATTTTTCCGGAGAGAAAAATAATTAAAACCAAAATCCTGTTTGAAAAATCAAATTGAAAATACGAGAAAAATCCCCAACTCTCTCCGAGGGTCCTTGAGTTGCTTAGGATTTATCGAGGATTTGCCAAAATGCAACAAAACATGATATGCAATGATGATCTATGTATAACATTCCAAATTGAAAGTTTGGGATGTTACAAACCTACCCCCCTTAAGATGAATCTCGCCCTCGAGATTCGGGTTGGCTAGAAAACAGGTGGGAGTGGTTTTTCCGTAGATCTTCCTCTCGCTCCCAGGTGGCCTCATCTTCTGTGTGGTGACTCCACTGAACTTTGCAAAACTTGATAACCTTGCTGCGGGTAACTCGGCTGGCATACTCGAGAATCTTAACTGGCTTCTCCTCATAGGTCAAATCACTTTCCAGCTGAATCGCTTCCAGTGGCACAGTATCTCTCAGCGGTATCTCAACCATCTCTGCGTGGCACTTCTTCAACTGCGAAACATGAAATACATCATGTACTCCAGACAATCCTTCGGGCAATTCCAGCTTGTAGGCAACTTCTCCCATACGTTCCAAAATTCTGTATGGTCCGATAAAACGGGGCGCTAACTTTCCCTTAACTCCAAAGCGCTTCACTCCTCGAAGTGGCGATACTCGAAGATACACTCTGTCTTCGACTTCGTGAACTGTCTCCTTGCATTTAGAATCAGCATAACTCTTCTGCCTGGACTGGGCTACCTTGAGCCTATCGCGAATCAACCTTACTTTCTGTTCAGACTCCTTAATCAAATATGGTCCAAACAACTGACGATCTCCAACTTCGTCCCATAACAACGGTGTTCTACACCTCCTTCCGTACAAAGCTTCGAAAGGGGCCATCTTCAAACTGGTTTGATAACTGTTGTTATATGAAAACTCCGCATATGGCAAATTGTCGTCCCAACTAGATCCATAATCTAGCGCACATGCTCTCAACATGTCCTCCAAAATCTGGTTGACTCTCTCAGTCTGTCCATCTGTCTGTGGGTGAAATGCTGTACTGAATTCCAGCCTGGTTCCCAATGTTTCATGTAACTGCTTCCAAAACTTCGAGGTAAATTGGGTTCCTCTGTCTGATACAATGGTCCTTGGAAATCCATGCAAACATACTATCCTGGTCATGTATATCTTTGCCAACTTAGCACTGGTGTAGGTGGTCTTCACTGGAATGAAATGAGCCACTTTCGTCAAATGGTCGACTACAACCCATATCGAGTCATAGCCTGAACGAGTCCTGGGTAATCCTGTGATAAAATCCATGCCTATTTTATCCCACTTCCATTCGGGTATCGGCAATGGCTGTAGCAATCCTGCTGGCTTCTGATGCTCTGCCTTCACTCTCTGACATACATCACAAACTGCTACATACTCCGCAATATCCTTCTTCATTCCGGTCCACCAGAAAATATTCTTCAAATCCAAATACATCTTGGTATTTCCTGGGTGAATCGAGTACGGTGAATCATGGGCCTCTTGCAAAATCAACTTCCTGATCTCCGGATCATTTGGCACATATACGCGGTCCTCGAACCATAAGGTATCGTGCTCATCCTCACGAAATCCCTTGGCTTTTCCTTTGCTCATCTTCTCCTTTATCTCTTCAATCTCCTTGTCTGTCTTCTGAGCTTCTCTGATCCTTTCCATCAAGGTAGACTGAATCTCCAATGTCGCTAAATAGCCTCTAGGGACTATCTCCAAACATAGCTCACGTAGGTCCTCGGCTAACTCCTGAGGTAACTCTCCTGTCATGAGGGTGTTGATATGACTCTTGCGGCTCAACGCGTCTGCTACTACGTTAGCCTTTCCAGGGTGATAGTGCAATCTCATATCATAGTCTTTGATGAGCTCCAACCATCTCCTCTGTCTGAGGTTTAACTCCTTCTGCGTGAAAATGTACTTCAAACTCTTGTGATCCGTGTACACTTCACAATGGTTCCCAATGAGAAAATGTCTCCATGTCTTCAATGCATGCACCACGGCTGCTAATTCCAAATCATGCGTTGCATAATTCTTCTCATGGGGTTTAAGTTGTCGTGAAGCATACGAAACAACTCTTCCTTCCTGCATAAGCACTGCTCCAAGTCCTCGACGAGAAGCGTCGCAATAACTTCATAGTCCTTGCGTTGATCTGGCAGAATCAACACTGGTGAGGTAACCAATCGTTTCTTCAACTCTTGGAAACTAGCTTCACATTCCTCAGTCCAATTAAATTTGGTGTCCTTCTTCAATAGCTCAGTCATGGGCTTAGCAATCCATGAGAAATTCTCGATAAATCTCCGGTAGTATCCTGCAAGTCCAAGAAAACTCCGGATTTCTCCAACTGTCGTGGGTGATTCCCAACTTGTCACTGTGTCAACCTTGGCAGGGTCTACTGCTATTCCTTCTCCAGAAATAACATGTCCCAGGAATCCAACTTCCTTCAGCCAAAACTCACATTTGCTGAACTTGGCATATAACTGATGTTCTCCGAGCTTCTCAAGTACCAATCGCAAATGCTCCTCATGCTCTTCTTCATCCTTGGAAAAGATTAAAATATCATCAATGAACACCACGACGAACTTATCCAAAAACTCCATAAACACTTTGTTCATCAGGTTCATGAAATAGGCAGGTGCGTTAGTCAGTCCAAATGAAATAACGGTATACTCATACAATCCATATCTGGTGGTGAATGCCGTCTTAGGTATATCCTGTTCTCGAATCTTTAACTGATGGTATCCTGATCGTAGGTCGATCTTGGAAAATACTTTAGCTCCTTGTAGGCGATCAAACAAATCATTGATCATCGGCAGTGGGTACTTGTTTTTGATGGTCACTTCATTCAATCCTCGGTAACCAACAACCATCCTCAGCGATCCATCTTTCTTCTCCACTAGAAGTACTGGTGATCCCCAAGGTGACGAACTTGGGCGAATATAGCCTTTATCCAGTAACTCCTTGATCTGCTTCTTAATTTCCTCCAAATCCTTTGCGGGCATCCTGTACGGTCTCTTAGATATTGGCCCTGTGCCTGGCAAAAGTTCAATCAAAAACTCAATGTCTCTATCTGGTGGCATGCCTGGCAACTCCTCTGGAAATACATCTGGATAATCCTTCACCACTGGTACTTCCTCCTGTACAACTCCTGATAAGGAATTCACTTGAGTCCTCTTCGGCATATGCCGGGATACATACTTGATCCTTTTTCCTTCCGGGGTGGTAAGCAAAATCGTCTTGCTGGCACAATCGATGTTTCCTCCATACAACGATAGCCAATCCATTCCCAAAATCACATCCAAACCTTGTGATTCCAAAACAATGAGGTTTGAGGGGAAAACATGCCTTCCGATGGCCAACGGTATCTGAAAACATCCTTGGGTGGCCATATACTCTGCTCCTGGCGAGGTTACTAACATGGGGCTTTTGAGGACTTGGGTGGACATCTTAAACTTGTTTACGAATCCCCTTGATATGTATGAATGCGATGCACCAGTATCGAAAAGAACAGTTGCAGTAAATGACTTAACCAAAAACTTACCTATTACTGCATCAGGCTGAGCTTCAATTTCCTCCACGCTCACGTGGTTCACATGTCCTTTGTTGAACGGGTTCGGCTTCTTCCCAGAGCTTCCATTGCCATTTCCATTTTGGGCTTCGGGACAATCGGTAGCGTAATGTCCCGTCTTCTGGCACTTGAAACAAGTAATGTGACTTAGATCTCTCTTGGTTGGGGTAGATGGGTTGGTGCGGTTCTGTCCGTTTCCTCCTCCATTCCCATTACCATTCTTGGAGCCATTATGGTTGTGCGAACTACCTCCTCCATGGGTATGCTGAAACTGTCCTCCCGGCTTCGGGGTAAATCGTGGCTTCTGCTGGGCTCCAGAATTGTACTTCCCTTGTCCATACTTCCTCTTGCGGTTTTCAATCTGCTGTTGTTTCCCTTCAATCATGAGAGCTCTATCTACCAGCTCCTGGTAGTTGTTGAAAGTTGCTACCATCAACTGCATACTCAGCTCATCATTCAATCCTTCCAGAAACTTCTCCTGCTTGGCAGCATCCGTAGCAACGTCATCTGGTGCATAACATGCTAACTTACTGAAATCCTCCACATATTGGCCTACGGTGCGTCCTCCTTGGCGTAGGTTGCGAAACTCATGCTTCTTCATAGCCATAGCTCCTGCTGAAACATGAGCTGTACGGAAAGCTTGCTGAAACTGGTCCCATGTGACAGTGTCAATAGGGTGCGTGGCTGTATAATTCTCCCACCATGATGCTGCGGGCCCATCAAGCTGATGTGCGGCAAAACGCACTCTTTCCGCATCTGTGCATCCTGCAGTGGTCAACTCCCTTCCAACTTTGCGGAGCCAATCATCTGCAACAATCGGCTCGGTGCTACTGGAAAACACCGGCGGGTTTAGCCTTAAGAAACGGGCTAAGTGATCAACAGGTGGTGGTGGCGGTGGGTTGTTGTTGTTGTTGTTGTTGCCTTGGTTCTGCACTAACACTTGCATTAGGGCATTCTGTTGCTGAATCAACTGGGTGATATCTGGCGGGAAAACAAATCCGGGGTCGCGTCTCGGAGGCATCTGATAGGTTTAGAAAAGATGAGAATTAAGAATAGAATGAGGTCTAGAGAGAAAACACTACCCATATGCTCATGAGACAAATTCAATCAATATCACTCAATCAATCCAAACAAGGCAAAACAATCGATCTAACTAGCGTTACAAAGTGCTTGAGCTATACTACTAAATGGGGGAAAACTACTACTGATATGGTGGTCTACTAGAAATTCTGATCCGTTGAAGACTCCATGATGTCCGCTCCAGCTTCATCAATCCATTCGTCTTCACTTGGTTCCGAGTCGGTGTCGTCGATGATGATGTAGTTATCCGGACAAGTGCATTCATCGACTTCTGCTTTTAGCACTGGATTTCCCATGAATGCTCCAATCTTATACTCCAGGTCGTCAATCTTCCCGACTAGTGCGTTGATTTCCTCCAAATAATCTTCGCGGTTAGCCTTGAGTTCTTCTTGGAGCTCCTTGATCTTCGTGAATGCCTTCTTCAGTTCTTCCTTGTCCGTGCACATCTGATTCTCCTGGCGTCGAATATGTTGGTTCTGCTCCTGGATGAAAGCTGCAATTGATCCATCCTTCTTGGTCTTGATCATCTCCCATTGCGCGTCTCGACGTCCACAAATTTGATAAATTGTATCCTTAAGCTCCTGGTGATAGACTTCTCCAATGCATCCCATGGCGATGTGTGCGGCCATGCTCTTCCCTAAACTCCAAGTTGGTGCTTCGAAAACCAATCTCATGGGACTAAACATCCTTCCTGGAATGATAACTTGAATCTTCCAGCTCTCCTCTTCAGGTAAGGTGGCGTTGTAGGTTCCGGTGACGCTTGGTATTCCTATGTTCAAGTACTTGGTGACTTCCTTCAAATGTCGTCTAAACGGCGTGTCTTCATCTAGTTGCATGAACTTGCTCCTTGCATTCGCCATTCCTAAAAGAGTAGAAAGTGGAGAGGGGTCAGAAATGAGAAGAGAGAAGTTTTCTAGGGCTTAAGCTTAGTGGTTGTGTCCTACAGTCAGCGTGTGCTCTGATACCAACTTTGTAGCGACCAGACCTCAAATGGCCTGTGCTGCTGTGCACCAGTGTCATCCCTGGATCAGTAATGCTGACACGCACAGTACAAATGGAGGATTTATAACAGAGTAGCAATCACACACTTATTACATCGAAAATCTCCAAAGAGATTAAGTAAAAAAAACATGGCTTAAGGCCATCTAATAACGATAACAGCGGAAGACTTGGAAGATAAGTGAGTCCATCAACTCCAGCGGCATCACTGAGTATAAGACCATGACCTAAGGCACCTTACTCGTCGTCTGAAAAGTCTGCAACATGAAACGTTGCAGCCCGAAAACGGGTCAGCACATGGAATATGCTGGCAATGTAACACATAGAGAGCAATGAACAATAGTAATGCTATACTATATGCATATATGGCAGGTGGAAAGGCTCTATGGTTACAGTTTTTGCGAAAAGCCAATTTTATCCTACTGCAAAGGAATAAATTTTATTTAACTATCATGGTGGTTGAAACATTGAGAAGGTACCTCCAACTCAATCCCAATTAAGTGTCATCATTAACCCAACAAAATTAATTATAAGTATCACGGTGATGAGATTCAAATGATAATCCAGATACTAGATACTCAAGTTGTCCATAACCGGGGACACGGCTAATCATGATCAGTTTGTACACTCTGCAGAGGTTTGTGCACTTTTCCCCACAAGACTCGATCGCCTCCGCTTGATTCTCGCACTACATGATGTTTGAGAAACGGATGACCGAGACACAGTCTTTCAGAAACAGTCACTCTCTACTCTGGATGGACCGGTACACCTACTTTCCCCTACATCTGCTAGTCCACCTCTTCAAGAGATCCTGTAACCTACTCAGCTATGCTAGAGCCCATAATAGCTTGCGGCTGCACACGGAAGTTTCTAGCATGAATAATCTTATGATCCCTATGAGCCTGGGTGGCGGACCTTATACATACAGGCAACACTGGGTTCTCCAGGTGCCTCAATCCACCCAGATGTGAGTTTTAGTTGCCACCTTAAGTTGAACCATTAATTAACATCTCACATCTGTCATGGATATCACTCAAACCCAATCCACGTCTACGAGCATAGCATGGCAATAATAAAAGCAACGTATAAGTAACTCCCAAGGGTTTGATAGAAAACAGGTAATAGGTACTACCTCAACTACTTCCCAACACCCACAGTTTAATTAGATCCTAATCATGCAATGTTTGAGGGAAAAGATCTAATGCAATAAAACTGGGTATGAACGGGATATGATCAAAGTGTTACTTGCCTTGCTGATGATCCGCAAAACCTAGCGAGTCGAAATAACAAGCGGCACACTCCGGGTACTCTATCGCAAACAAACAAGCATACAATCAGTACTCATCTAATGCACAGGTAAAACTCGAATGAAAGATCCAACCAGAAAATTCAACTCAAGAACTCCGGTTTGCAAAAAGAATCAACTCGAAAGAAGCAACGAAAGTCAAACGACGAAAGAAAGAAACTTCATTTGCTAATCTGGATCTAGGTCAAATTTTACTGTAGCAAAAACTTGTTTGAGTAGGTTAAACGGAAAGAGAATTTCGAGATGAAACTCTAGGCGCTTGAATCGCCTGATTCCGATAAACGAGCGAGAAGTTAAACAGATTCGAAAATTCGATCAGAAATCGAATCTGAGAAAACAACGAGAAAATCCGACGGAAAAGAAAAACGGACGAACGGTTAAATAACGGACGTTCGTTAACAGAGAAAACCGATGAACGCGTTCGTTAAAACGAACGGTTCGGTGAACGCTCGCGAAATAAGAAAACCAAAAAAAACCGATCTAGGGTTTTTTTAAAAACAAAAGGTTTTTTTTTCAGAAAACCGGTCACAACGAAGACGGCCGGCGGCAGTACCTCGACGGCGGCTCGACGAGGGGCTCCGGCGGGCGGGGCTCGGGTGCGAGGGGTGCGGGGCTCGGGGAGGGGCTCCGGCGGCGAGGGGGCGGCGGCTCCGGCGACTCCCGGCGGCGGCGGCGAGGCAAAAGGCGGCGGCGGCGGTGGGCTAGATGCGGGCGGCGGCGGCGGGCTCCTCCGGCGGCGGTGGTGAGGAAAACGGAGGGGGGGCTATTTATGGAAGGGGGGGCTAGGGAGGCTTGGGAAAGGGGCATCCGAGGCGGCGGCGGCTACCGTGGTGATGGCGGACTCCGGCGGCGGCGAGGCGTGCGGGAAGAGGAGAGGGCGACGGGGCGGGCCGTCGGCTGGGCTCGGCCCAGTCGGCGCGGCGCGTTTTTTTTAATAAGTTCCGCGGAAAATATTGCGTAGAAATATAAATAAAAATCAGAAAATATGAAATAAATTTTCCCCGTCTAGTTAGAAAATCTAGAATAGGGTGAACATTTTTAAAAATCAAAAATAAATATTTTCAAAACATGCATATTTTTAAATGCAATAAAAATTGCAAATAAAATCCAAATAAATTCCAAATAATGATTTTAACATTTTTCCTCCAGTATTTCAATTGTTTTGGAGAAGTCATATTTTCTCCTCTCGTTTATTTAAAATTGAAATATTTTTCCGAAGAGAAAAATAATTAAAACCAAAATCCTCGTTTGAAAAATCAAATTGAAAATACGAGAAAAATCCCCAACTCTCTCCGAGGGTCCTTGAGTTGCTTAGGATTTATCGAGGATTTTCCAAAATGCAACAAAACATGATATGCAATGATGATCTATGTATAACATTCCAAATTGAAAATTTGGGATGTTACAAACTTTGTGAGCTTCAACAGCAAGAAGGTAGTTGCTGGACTCAAGTTACAGTTGCATGCTTCTTTATATGTAGTCTCACAGTTTGATGTACACTAACACTTCCTATGTTTGTTGTTGGACTAGCACCTAGGCGCAAGAGGAAACAAACATCAGGGATAATGCTCGATAGGTTAACTAAATCTAGAGGAGGAAGAATGGAGATCCGTTTTGAGGCAGGTTTAAAAAGGCCACGTGATGCTATAGAGTCAGCCAAGTTAGTATAAGAGGCAGCGGTTGTTGTTAGGTGTCATGTACGTATCCTCCCAACATGGATTCAGTACAGGAATGACAAAGACGAAACCCAGTTCAACACCTTCCTCGACCATTTATCTGTAAGTATGGTTATGTATGGAAACTAGTAATATCGTCTTGCTCTGTCCAATACTTTTTAGGTTGCTGATAATGAGACTCCCATAATTTTCAACAGATGAGGTTCAAGTTGGATAGCCAAGATGATGCAACCAGACAAGCTTGCACCCATGTTTTCAAGTCTGCTCTATGACAGTATCGGTATAACTTGAGGAAAACTCACTTTGAAGGCAAGGCTAACAGTGAACTTGCCCAAACATCTCCAGTGGAAAATATATCTGATGAAGACTGGAGAGGCCTCGTTAAACACTGGTCCGATCCGAAGTATCAGGTACATTATATATATGTGATCAGATCACATGTTGAAGTCCTATTTACGCATGTGCCACACAAGTCTATCTTCTTGTAGGTGAACTGTTCAAAGAACAAGGCCAACCGTACGAAAGTGAAATTCCAACAGACGACAGGATCTCGTAGCTATATTGCACACTGCGAGGCTCTTGTAATTAGCTGTTGTTTCACTCTTTTTGCTGTACCATATTATCAGATCTATATTGACTTGTTCCAAATGCAGAGGAAAGCCCGCAAGGACCAAAAAGTACCTGAACCAAATGCTGTGGAAATCTTCAAGGACTGCCACACCAGCAAGAAGAAGGGCATGACTACACCAGTCAAAGCCGCTGTTGTAAGTCCTTAATCCTCATGCCTTTTAACTACTACTTACTCTGACTTGTGCCTTGAACTGCATGGTTTGCAGCCAATGTCTATTACTCTTTTCAATTTTATACACAATTGTCTTAGCGTATCATTGCACCTTACAAGGTTTAAAAGAGAGGAGTGATGTTCCTTTGATCTTGACCAGTAATATAGTTCCGTGCTGGACTTGCCCACACAACGTTACAATTTCCTGTTTGTCTGTTCTCAGTTGTTTTGTGATTTGAATGATGTCATACTATGCTTACCGTATTATAAACTTCGTCTATTTATCCTTAGCCCTCAATACAATGTGAAGAAATAGACAATACATTAGCGATGGTACATTGTCATATGTTTGGAACCTGGTTTTATTATGTACTTTGCAATAAAATACAACTATTATTTTACATGGTTTCACCGGAATAAGTTCTGTATATAGACCAAAGCTATTTTGTTTGGTTTTGCTGCCTCCTTAATATCTTCTGTTCTGGTACTACTAATGTAAAACCACAACTTTTCAGTGAGCTATGGAAAAAATGGTGAACCGCCACCTTCTGAAGGTGACGAGGCAACTATAACCGCAATGTCAGCTCTTGCCGCAGTGGGTCAGTACCTGTCCACTAACAATGCCAAAAGCACGTTCCTGCGTAATACTGGGTTGGTTGTTAAGGCAATCTCGTCCAAACTGCCTCATGATCAAGATATGCAAGCTCAAAACAATGTTGTATCTGCGCTCCAGACACAAGTCCATTCCCTAACAGAGACCCTTTGTGAAACAAGGAGAGACATTATTCGATGTTGTCAAGATATGCATGGTTTTGAAACCAGACTATCAGACATTTGCTATGTTGTTCAGGAGCCTAGGAGAACTGAAGGCCAAGGTTATGGTGCTCCATCGGACAATACAACATGAAAACGTAACAGTCAGGTCAAATGAACTGAGCTTCTAAACTTCTGGTGGTGCATTTATCTGCTAGACTGTTAACTTTTATGCCAACCTTCCTTTTGTTTTATAGTTGTAATTTGTTTTGGTGCGATACAAAATTTGTTCTTAACGTGCAACCATCGGTTGAAGAAAACAACAAGCCATTTTTGTATAGTGTAGGGTGTTCCCTATATTTGCACTGGTGGCGAACTTTGATGCCCACCGGCTGTAGTTTACATGGGCCTCCTACGGGCCGTAGAAACAATGGGCCTTCTAAGGGCCGTAGAAACAATGGGCCTTCTACGTGGTGTAGAAACAATGGGCCTTATATGGGCCGTAGACACAATGGGCCTTCTATGGGCCGTATCATCAATGGGCCTTCTACGGGCTTATGATAGGTTGGCCAAACATGGGCCAATAACAGACCACATTATGGCCATAAATGGGCTAGAGTTGAAATCGTCCGTTCATGGGCCGACCATAACGGGCCATCGTTAATCGGCCGTATTTTGATGACGCTATCGAAACGGCCCAACGTATTAACGGGCCACAAACGGGCCGACTGTAACCACATGCTGAATTTGGCCCACAAGCAGAAAATGACAGTAACGGGCCGTAAGTAAACGAATGTGGAAATGAGCCGAAGAATAAATGGGCCCCGAGAAGGCCGAAAGATAACATGGGCTGGAAACGGCCCAACTGAATAATGGACTGTTAATGGGTATAAAGTGATACACTGTTCATTACGGGCCAGTTTCACCATGGGCCGTTAATGGGTATAAAGTGATACACTGTTCATTACGGGCCAGTTTTACCACGGGCCGTTAATGGGCCGAGAGTAATAAGGGCCTCATATGGGCCGAAAGACGTCATGGGCCATACATGGGCCGGAAGTTAAAACGGGCTGGAATTATTTTGGACGGCCCAGATGACGCTACTGGGCCTAATTCGGTTAGGCCGTAAACGGGCCCTGGGTTAGCGGGCTGTAAATGGGCTATATGCGAACAGGCCGTTAACAGGCTTGCCGTGGGCCGGCCCGCCACCTTTTGACCAAGTCAAACGGGCCGGCCTTTTCACAGGAATGGGCCTCTGTTGGGCCATGCCATGTGTCGACGTATCATAGGCGCTTTGTGTCCAATGAGTGGATGACATCTGTCCCAACGGTGAGCTGACACGTGTTTCCTCCAGCCAATGATGATTTTACACATGGAAAATCCCCATTGGTCGGGGCTGTTAACAGGTTATCGGATCCAAAACCGGACCCGGTAGCTTAACGGTCTTCCGTTACGGTGGATGCCACGTGTCAGTCACCCTTGATGAAAGCACTTCTGTGACGCGCGATTAATCGTCATGGAAGTGGACACTTCCGTGATGATAATTTTGGTAATGTCATGGAACACTTCTACGACAGCACATGTATGACTATCTTGATTCTGTCATAAAATTGTCATGGATGTACATGCATGACAAAAAATGCGACCTACTGTGACAAACACGTATCATCACGGAAGTGTACTTTTTTGTAGTGTAAATCTAACCTTAACTAAACTAAACTAAACTAACCTAACCTAAACTAAATCTAAAAAACAGAAAAAAACACAAGACTCACCTCCGGCGAGGTCGGACCGTGGAGGCAGGCCACGGGGAGGGGGCGGCGCGGCTCCGGCAGCGGGGCAAGGCGCGATGCGGCTTCGGCAGTGGGGTGGGGTGGCGCGGCGTGGCTCCGGCGAGGTTGGCCCGTGGAGGCAGGCCACGGGGAGGAGGCGGCGCGGCTCCGGCGGCGGGGCAGGGTGCGGTGCGGCTCCGACGGCGAGGCGGGGCTGGGTGGAGCTGCGCGGCTCCGGCGATGGGGCGGCACGACGCGGCTCCGGCGAGGTCGGCCCGTGGAGGCAGGCCACGGGGAGGGGGCGTCGCGGCTCCGGCGGCGGCGCGGGTGAGGTGTGAGGGGGGAGAGAGAGAGGGGTGGGGGATGGGGGGGACCATTTTTAGCAGACAGCAAAGAGCCTAGCTAGTGGGTGGGGACGGGGGGAACGACCGTTAGGTTGTCCACTTTCTTTGTCGTCTGCTAGCAGACAGCAAAGAAGCAGATGGCAAAGCTAGTGGCCGTTAGGTGGTTCTCATTAGTGGGCCACCCTCCCTCTTTGCCGTCTGCTAGCAGACGACAAAGCTTCTATGCCGTCAGCTAGCAGACGACAAAGAGCTGGCTGACGGCAAACATGATCTTTGCCGTCAGCTCTTTCTTTGCCGTCAGCTTTCTGTAAGCTGATGGCAAAGACCTTCTTTGCCGTCAGCTAGCAGACGGCAAAGAGCTGGCTGATGGCAAAGATCCTGATTCCAGTAGTGCATTAAGTATTCTATGTCAAATTGTTGACATTGGACAAGGAAGACAACGTAATGAGTTATGTTTGCTTATATTCACATAGAAGTTATATTGTTATAGATCCTCCTAACATGTGGTGCTTGCTCAATATCTTTGCTAGCCAAAATTCCGCACCAAGTAGAGATACTACTTGTGCATCCAAAACCCCTTGAACCCAGTTTCATGTCATGTGAGTCCACCATATCTACCTATGGATTGAATAAGATCCTTCAAATAAGTTGTCGTCGGTGCATAAAGCAATAAAAGTTGCTTCTTGATCTTTTATTGTAAGTGACAAATAAGCTTTGTACGATCTTGTGATGGTAAAGAAATAAAAGCGATGACCACATAATAAAAGTTGCTATCACAAGGGGCAATATAAAGGGACGTTCCTTTGCATTAAGAGCTTGCATATCCAAAAACAAAAAGCGCATGATAACCTCTGCTTCCTTCTGCGAAGGGTCTATCTTTTACTTTTATGTATTTACTTTTCATGCAAGAGTCAATAGTGTTCTCCTCTATTCCTTTTTATTTTTCTCTTTTGCAAGCATCATGTGGTGGGGAAAGATTTAGGTACATATATCCAGTTGGATATTAGTGATCATGAGTTATTATTGTTGACATTACCCTTGAGGTAAATGAGTTGGGAGGCGAAATTATAAGCCCCTATCTTTCTATGTGTCTGATTGAAGCTTTTGCTCCATATATATGTCGTGAGTGTCAACAATCATAGAAGACTAAATGATAGTTGAGTATGTGGACTTGCTAAACAAAAGCTCTTACATGAGACCCTTCCTGAAAAGATAATTAATTGCAATTGCCTTCTTGACTGAGAACATAGTCTGTTACTTTTCAAGAAATTTTATGCCTTATACTTCGTTGTTGTGATGAATTGTTACTTATTCATGAGAAGTTATATGATAATATATATTGCTGCTATGGTATTGATCATGATGCTACTATGTCCGTATTTTGTTTTTATCGACACCCCTCTCTCTAAACATGTGGTCATGATTATCGATATCGGCTTTCGCTTGAGGACAAGCGAGGTCTAAGCTTGGGGGAGTTGATACGTCCATTTTGCATCATGTTTTCCTACTGTTATTTATGATGTTTTTGATCAATATAATACTTTGTGGTGCAATTCTAATGCATTTTCTCTCTTAATTTGCAAGATTTACATGAAGAAGGAGATTGCCGGCAGTTGGAATTCTGGACCTGAAAAAGCTACATCACAGACACCTATTCTGCACAACTCCAAATGAGCTGAAATTTCACGGAGAATTATTTTGGAATATATAAAAAAATATTGAAAGAAAGAAATACCAGAGGGGGCCTACCAGGTGCCCATGGGGCCCCTGGCCAGCCTCCGTGGCCCATCTTCTGCTATATGAAGCCATTTTCCCTAGAAAAATAAGGAGAGGACTTTCGGTACGAAGCGCCGCCGTCTCGAGGCGGAACCTGGGCAGGAGCACTTTTGCTCTCTGGTGGAGTGATTTCGCCGGGGATACTTCACTTCGGAGGGGAAAATCGAAGCCATCGACATCACCAACCGTAGTTCATCTCTTATATTCAATCTTTGTGGGAGGACTAATCTTCATCAGCACCATCTCATCGTGGGAGGACCAATCTTCATGGGAGGACCAATCTTATCATCATCTTCACCAGCACCATCTTATGTCAAACCGTAGTTCATCTCTTGTATTCAATCTTTGTCTCAAAACCTTAGATTGGTACCCGTGGGTTGCTAGTAGTGTTGATTACATCTTGTAGTTGATGCTAGTTGGTTTATTTGGTGGAAGATTATATGTTCAGATCCTTGATGTTATTCAATACCCCTCTGAACATGAATATGATTTGTGTGTAGTTACTTTTGTTCTTGAGGACATGGGAGAAGTCTTGTCATAAGTAATAATGTGAATTTGTATTCGTTCAACACTTTGATGATATGTATGTTGTCGGTTCCTTTAGTGGTGTCATCTGAACGTTGACTACATGACACTTCACCATACTTAGGCCTAAGGGAAGCCATTGTGGAGTAGTAATTAGATGATTGGTTGCTAGAGTGATAGAAGTTTAAACCCTAGTTTATGCACTATTCCACAAGGGGCTGATTTGGATCCATATGTTTCATGCTATGGTTAGATTTATCTTAATTCTTTTTTCATAGTTGCGGATGCTTGCGAGAGGGGTTAATCATAACTGGGAGGCTTGTTCAAGTAAGAACAACACCCAAGCACGGGTCCACCCACATATCAAATTATCAAAGTAGCGAAAGCGAATCAAACAAACATGATAAAAGTGACTAGATGAAATTCCCGTGTGTCCTCAAGAACGCTTTGCTTATTATAAGAGACCGTTCTGGCCTGTTCTTTGCTACAAAAAGGATTGGGCTACCTTGCTGCACCTTTGTTGCTGTTACTACTTATTGCTCATTACAAATTACCTTGCTATCAAACTACTCGTTACCGATAATTTCAGTGCTTGCAGAAAATACCTTGCTGAAAACCGCTTGTCATTTCCTTCTGCTTCTCGTTGGGTTCGACACTCTTACTTATCGAAAGGACTACGATTGATTCCCTATACTTGTGGCTCATCAGCAACATAGTAGGGCAGGTGTGTGTCTCGGTGTTAACCTTGACCTAGAATGGACAAAAAAATTATTAGGGTAACATAGGGTGAACAATATTGGTAACATATGAAAATACTCATTATATACTAGGGAATACCTTAAATGGAAGGCCAAATTTCATTGCATGTGCATGTAGTCGCCATTTACATATTGGGTTTGCCTACAATGCACCTTAGCATATTTTTGTCACTCTTTTCAGTGATAAATTTGAACCCCCTGCCATAGGCATAAGTTGCAGGTGAGTATATGTAATCCTCCACAAAATCAAACCTAGTCCTGACCTTCATATCAGGGCAGTCCGAGCTGTCAAAGGAGATCACATACCTATCATCTTCTTCTTCTCCACCATCAGCTACCACATCCTCATCCTTGTCATTAGCCTCCTCATCCTTATTAGGCGCATAGCTATCCGCATCCACATGTGGGTACATTTTCTCATTATTAATGAAGCACTCTTGCCCCAATCTGATCTTTAGCGATATAAACCGACATCAACAAAATCCTCATAGGCATGTATTTTCCAGACATCACAAACAATCCTCATCGTCTACATCATTGAATTTTTCTAGTTTGTTTTCATAGTACCCGAGTAGGTAATGCTCGTTCGGTTGGCGCAAATACTTCTCAAATTGCTTAAGCAGACCCCTCCGAGTTACCATGGTAGTGTCTACGGGCAATTGATAGTAAAACCTGCCACTAACTGTCAAGCTGTCATCGGGCAGGCCGGATCTTCAAAATCATCGTTGCTGGAAGGTACCGGCCTACACAAAATAGTAGAACATGACCATGCTATTCGAACCGCAAAATAAAATCACAAAACATGTATAGGATAATTGCAGATTTTTTACCTTGATGTGGGAAACGACACTTTTGAGCATGACCAGAGGCCACCGTCCATCACTGCTTTCATGATCCGGGCTGATGGAGGCCTTGGCAAAAGTGTGGCAGGGCCGGCGACGATGGTAGTGGTGGACCAGCTAGAGGACAGTAGTGGAAGTAGCGAGAAGAAAATGGGTTGCACATGCCAAAAATTAGGAACTTGCCACTATCGAGCGCTGCTGGTGGGCCCAATGTGGACGAAGGCTCAACTGAGTCTCCTCTTTTCTTATAGGTCAACCGAATCTCCTCGCAGGGCCCATGGTGTTTTGTTTTTAACAAACAGTGGATGAAGGCTCTGTCGAGTCTCTTGTTGATGTGGCAAAGTTATGGGTCCCATAGAGGAGGAAACAAAACAAATTAGACTGCAACATGACGGCAACTCAGTGAGACGGTCCGCATAAGCATGTAGCTAATTTCTATGCAAGTACTATTGGCATAGACCAAATTCGTGAAGTTTGAGCGGCAACCTTCAAATGTCCAAGTTTAGAAGTACGACATGGACCGAAATTTGTCATACATATTTGGTTTGTGAAATTGCCGACCTAAAAGTACACGTAAGGCCAATACACCGGGATGGAGGGAGTACTGATGATACAATATCCATTCCAAAGCGTGATTTACTCTTTGTTTAGTTAAATCAATAAATCTGATTATTTACTATAAACAATGTTAGCAAAATAACCTAGCATTAACACATAAATTAAGTTCGGCTTACCTGTCTAAAATTTGGTGAAGTGTATCAGTGAACGAGACATGCATTTTACTAACTACTCCCTCCGTTCCTAAATATTTGTCTTTCTAGACATTTCAACAAGTGACTACATACAAAGCAAAATGAGTGAATCTACACTCTAAAATATGTCTACATACATCCGTATGTGGTAGTCATTTGAAATGTCTAGAAAGACAAATATTTAGGAACGGAGGGAGTACATGCGTAGATATATAGCTAGGTTAGTGAACGATCAATTACACAGATATAGTGAAAAAAATATATGTGCAAACTGTACATTCACATATAGTTTGCAGCCAACAGGTTGAGCACATAAAACAGGGGGTAGCAAGTGCGTAGTACACATGCATGCACAGTGTAGACAAAGCAAATGATAAGCCAAGCAAAAGTTCAACTGCCAATGTTATATATATATGTCCGTTACGACTACCCACTAATTAAATTGCCCGCTGTTAGAAGCAAACACTTGCAATTGATAATCGTTTCCATGTAGGGGGTTATTGCAACACAAAGCATCAAATGAGCTAGGCAAAAGAAATGCTCATCTTATAATCCTAGAGGGAATCTATCTAGAATATCATTTCCATGCAGAACCTCCACATATTCCCGGCACATGAAATTAACGGATTTTAAGGAGGTTGCAACATTTAGTCGGTGCATGGATGCAGTACTCCATCATCATACAACAAAAATATATGCATCATGCAGAGTCAAGCATGCAACAAACAGTCAAACGTGCAGGCACCGCCCTAATTCCCCGGCTCAAAATTTGATCATGCAAAAGATTCTTGCCTGCCAAATTAAACCACTCCATGATTCATTGTACCTTCTCTCCTAGTATTAACAAATGCATTGAGTATATGTAGTTGAGTAGTTCAAGCCGGAATCCAAGAAACTTTGATCAGTGGGCGACATGGACAGTACTTAAGCAAATATTTTTCCAAGACAGGCATCAAGATTGAAATTAAGTTCAAACTGACCTTACGGTTAGCTTACATCTCGGCATAGTTTAATTTGGAAACAAGGCATGCACACTTGTTTTTCGCCGCGAATTCAAAAGATTCTTTTGGGGATTATTCTAGTTTGGGATTGTAGGAGGTTGCAGGAACATAGGGTACCTTTGCTTGGTGATAGTCAAACGCATGGACATGGTGGTCGAAATTTCGGTGCAATTGGATGTGTATAGGTTGTGGCAGTGTTGTCAGGGAATCCAATTTGATGCTACTTCCTTAACTTAATTAGTTTAGCAAATCGAGGCTGGTTAGTCAGTTACTGATCAAAGGGGGGATTAGTTCACCGAACATGAGACTGCAAATATCTTTGCAAAGATTGCTTGATGGTGGCAATGTATAAGAAATGTCATGGTAGGAACAAAGTTGAGACAGACAAATGTGGCTTTACTGATCTTAGGAACATCTACTGATCTGCACTTTGATGGGTCTTATCCAGAGAACCTTTCCATGACTATTCTACTAGACATTTTGACTTACACAATTGCACAACAGTATAAATCGCACTAGTTCAACCGTTGGGTTTTTTACATGAATTTACATTGCATAAATGCACGAAAACTTTGTTTAATCTTGCAAAAAGAGATTATTTTACTAAATAAATAAATAAGTTTTTTTTCCAGGATTTCCTCAAGCTGAGCCCGGCATTCCTGATATCCCGTAGGCCAAATTCATCTTGTTTGATAATCTAGCTGAAGCTAGGGACCACCTTTGCTCACCAGGAAAATGAATATACAAGCATCGGTTAGTTAAAGGAGCAGCACCATCACTGCAGTTCACAATACTTTGCAGTTTCCATAGAAAAAGAAAAGGTGAAGTGGTTAACAGTGCACTTTGCAAGGGAACTTTTGGACTAATTAAACAAGCTCCCCTACCACTAGGGCCTGCTTTGCATAGGCAAAAGAAGCAAGGGCAGGGAAAAGAAGAAACAAAAGGTAGTGGAGAGAGATGCAGGTATATGATGAGGAGCATGCAATAGACAAGTGCCCATATACTCCATGTTACATTGTTCCATACATATCTTATTATTGGGGAGGAGGGAGGAGACAGTTTTGTATTAGCCAAAGATGCTCCCCCAAGATCTCTAATGATAACATCCTAATCATGGCATTGGCGCCCTATTTATTTTATTTATTTAATCAAGCTAAATTTCATCAGTGCTGTTTGAACCTTTCTAGATGACGGGTACCGGTGCCGGGCCCAGATCCATGCCCGGTTCAACCGGGTTATGGTAACTACATTTTGAGGATAATTGATATGGGGTCCAATTAGTAATGTACACGTACAGTGATCACGTACCGGGCTATCGGGTCAAGTGCAGCAATCCAGCAACGACTCGACCCGCCGGCACCCGAGAATCTCTAGTGGTACGCCTAGTGGAGCCGCGTGGGTCCCGCCGGGTCGCCGCCGGCAAGGCCCCCATGGCTGCACCCCACCCCGCAACCACCCCAGCTACCTGTGGTAAGTGTGTGGACGCCGCACATGCGCGTGGCCTGGGCTGTGGCACGTACGTGTGCGTGCATGTGGACGCATGTGGAGTTGGAGCCTCCCTCACACGGGCGCGCCACACGCCCGCCTATCTCGCCTCGTCGCAGCAGGCCTACCACCCAGGCCTCTATAAAACATTTCCATGGCGAACCTCCACAGCTCACAAACCCTCACAACTCACCTACAGCCAGCTGAGAAGAACGACTTGCAAGTTGTAACCACCTCTAGTCGGTAGACACGCACCTCGTCGCCGGAGACAGGAACTGATGGCGGCTGCCATGAGCTACGTGCATGCCGACGTGGAGAACCTCAAGGCGACGGAGCTGAGGCTCGGCCTGCCGGGCGTCGAGGAGAGCGACAAGATGCCGTCGCCGCCGTCCACTCCCAGGGCCGGCACCAAGCGCGCGCTCGCCGGGGAGCACCGCGAGGTGGAGCCCAAGGCCGCGCCCCCGGCCGCCAAGGCGCAGGTGGTTGGGTGGCCGCCCGTGAGGTCCTACAGGAAGAGCTGCTTCCAGCAGGCGAGCAGCAAGACCAAGGAGGCCGCGCCGGCACCTGTGGTGGTGAAGCAGGAGGAGGCTGCCGTTGCCGCGGCGCCGCCCGCCGCCGCAGCCGCGGGCGGATCACTGTACGTGAAGGTGAGCATGGACGGAGCCCCCTACCTGAGGAAGATCGACCTCAAGATGTACAAGGGCTACCGCGAGCTCAGGGAGGCCCTGGAGGCCATGTTCCTCGGCTTCTCCGGCGACGCAGGCAGCGTGAACCCGTCGGACTTCGCCGTGACCTACGAGGACAAGGACGGCGACCTCATGCTCGTCGGCGACGTGCCCTTCGGGTAAGTTCATGCATCCGAGATACTACATATGATTTGGTTTGGTTGGAATTTTTAAATCTCAGTACGGTGTCTTATGATGATTTTTTTGTCGATTTGCAGGATGTTCATGAGCACTTGCAAGAGGATGAGGATCATGAAGGGATCCGAAGCAAGAGGCCTAGGATCATCAAAGGAGTGAAAATGGAATCTATCTACGAAGAACACGCAACATGCCA
The DNA here is from genome assembly GCF_002575655.3 of Aegilops tauschii subsp. strangulata. Lineage (NCBI taxonomy): Eukaryota > Viridiplantae > Streptophyta > Magnoliopsida > Poales > Poaceae > Aegilops > Aegilops tauschii. The sequence goes on along the minus strand of NC_053039.3, from coordinate 70,203,455 downwards.
TGGGTGCATGTGTGCAACATGGAGGAATTCTTTTGTTCTTTTGGGCATGTTGTCGACTCATCTACCACAGTGCTACTCTTCAAGGCAAAGACGCAAGCTGATTCGAGTGGAGTTTTATTTTTATTTTGTTTTTTAAAATAGGTGTTAGCAACACAAAAGGAGTGGAGATCCGTTCGAGTTGAATCGGATCTCCATGTGTGTTTGTACAAAGAAAACAGCTTTCTTTCCGTGTTAAGCCATGTCAATGGTTGGTTGATGTCTCCCTTGAGTTTGGTTATATCAAAGGTTGCAAGAAAATCTCATTCGTGGGCATCAGTTTGTGCAATCATCTCAAACCATGCTAAGCATGAACTTGACCCCCTTAATAACTAATGCTACAAAAATGAGACCAAAATGTTACACAGAGTCAGACATGCGTGTCCTCTCAGGCTCTCATCATCAATCACTTGCAAAAAAGATGGTTAACCAAGCAAGGCTCCAAATTTTTTTAATGAGACAAATCTTGCTAGCAAGATCCAAATGAATGATGTGTATGGGGAATGCGTCCAATTTCTTTTCCTTTCTCTTTTACCGAGCACTTTGTCCGGGCAAATTTATTTACACGTGCACTGGAGATGAACAGGAACAAGATTGGGCCACATGCATGAGCCACTTGTCAAAGTGGTGACAAAAGGGCAGAGTTAATTAGCCAGCCCGGATGAAACAGTTAACCAGGGCTGGTCAAGAGACAGACTCTCCTCGATGAGTAGTGCTAAATCTGGGTGTCTGCACTGCTGCTCCCATTCATTCATTCAGGGGTAACATGCACCGGCCGGCCGGCCGACAGGGTACATGTGGTGCACATGAGTCTCGAGGTTGTGGTCAAGACTAGTTAGAGAGAGAAGATGAGAGAGATGGAGAGCATCCAAAGCAACTCAAGAGTTGTATGTAGCCTAACACAGGCATTACTGTCAGCAGTGGCGGAGCTTAGCGAGGGCCAGTAGCACTATTTGAGCTAAATTTACAATACTACACTAAATTAGCCCCCTCAACTCTATTTAACACTCATTTAGCCCCATCTTGAATCGCGTTGGATCTCCGCCACTGACTGTCAGAGGACGTTTTAAAATTCGCATGTAATCAATTTATATTCCTTGACTAAAATTACTCATATTTATCATGAAACTACTTCATACATTTTACTGGTATTCATATGAAAAATACATTTTACTGGTATTCATATGAAAAATAATAATGGTCAAAGCTGCATGTTGGACACGGCCTGGCATCCAGAACGAGGCCAACTTGTGAACATAGAGGGCAGAAATCTTGTGAGATGCTGCGGTGGTTTGGGTACTGGAGCGCCATAGTGGCCGGAGAAAACGGTAGGGTCTAGGAGATGTGATTGTGAAGCAGCACAGCGCAGCACAGCGAGAAGATGAGATGCAGGGTCCTTGTCTTGGCGCAGACGGATCTCTTCCTAATTTCCTGCATGATTAATTCCCGCTGTTAGGTTCAACCAGAGCTGGGTATCAGGGTATTTATTTCTGCACCTTGCCTGCCTGCCTGCCTGCCTGCTGGCTATACAGACAGAGGTTAGTGCAAGGCCACAGGCTGGATGATGCTGATGCGGAGGCTTCTTATTCTGCCCGTTGTGTTGTGTTTTGTTGTTGCCAACATATGTGTTGGCAGCTAATTCAGTTGGTATCTCTGATGGGCTCTCAGCTGACCATGGATAGTGCAACTTGCAGGAGGAAATAAAATCAGGATCTGCAACCATCTTGCGTTAGTTTAGCATGCCAAGAATCTATTTGGGGTGTTCTCAATTATCATTGTGTTATTACTGGGAACTACTCCCTCCGTTCCTAAATATAAGTCTTTATAGAGCTTCCACTACGAACCACATACGGATGTATATAGATGCATTTTAAGTGTAGGTTCATTCATTTTGCTCCGTAGTCCACCTAGTGAAATCTCTACAAAGACTTATATTTAGGAACGGAGGGAGTATAATGTAACTTCAATGATAAGACTTAATGTAACCACTATTGGAAAAGGACATGATTACATGTGTGTGCGTCCATCATTTAGAATTGTCACTTCTTCTCTTCGAAATTTTTACTGAATGCAAATAAAGCAGCAAGAGAATACAAATACAAAGAGCACACATCCAACCTCTGCATAGTTAGGATGCAAACAGCCAACACGATCACACACACAAGCATAAAACACGTCGGCAAATAACAAAGTCATGAAATACCAAAGTTGTGCCGGAGTGAGGAAAAAGAGAAAACCCATAAGCGAGGGAAAAGAGAAAACCCAGAAACGATCACAAACTACAACAATGACATGTTGGGCCACGCTAGGTGCATTGTCTGCAATATAATTTTTTTGTATGCATAGATCTACCAGGAACATGCTATGGGAGATAGATCACGAGATCATACCACTCAATGTGCAGTGCAGCGGAAGTAGAGTTGATGTGGTGCGTAGCCGGGGTCGTCTCCTCCTCGTCACCGATCTCCCTCAAACAGAGTTGCCGAATCCCTCGAACAAGTCCGCCGGAGTAGTGCAGGTGCACTGCCTCTAACTGTATCCGCGCGTGCGGTGAGGAACGTCAGGCAGCGGACTGCTAGGTCCGATCGCACGACCTAGACGTGCTTGGAAGCTAATTGCAACACATGCTAAGCCCTAACTTTTGCACCGGAATGATTATCTGATAGTGATGCAGTACCCCCACTATATATAGGCATCCACTACGGCTCAACACATGGGCCCCGTGTGGATCCTAAAGCCCAAAGCCCGTTCAGCCCAGATCCAAGTCCACGTCGGATCACATCCGAACGGTGAAGTCGGATCCGGCCTCACAAATTCCTTTCCTTAAGCGCGCGATCCCTTAGGTTCAAGTCGACTTGGTCGCAGGTGATGACATCCCACATGCTCAGTTGGTAGTGGCTTCTAGCAAAACTTGCCAACCACCAAGTAGACAATGAAGCTGGTTTGGTGAACCTGTACAACGTGTCCTTCTGTTACTTTTGCCTCACAATACATGTTGCTGGGCTCAGGGAAAATCGGTCACCCTTGTTCCAGCCCGATCTCTTTCTCGTTCTAGTGATGCTGACCTCAAAACTGGATTATATCATTTGTTCCAAAAATAACATGTCTACACCACAATATCAGTGTCAGAGAACTATATATTCAGAGTTTTTTGTTCAAACTAGAAAATGCACGCTTCACAGACCTTGTCTTGATGATCTTCAAGCTAGAAAATGCATGCTCATCACTAGAGGTGGAAAACGGGAGAGTAACAAGTAAACTAATCAATCTGTCAACCAAGTTGTAGATCCTACATCGGCTCGTCACAACAAGGCACCAACAAAGTGCAGTTAAAATTGAAGTGTTCTTCAAATCTTCACTATTGGAAGCATCCGCAGCAAAATGATTAAGTTGATGCTCTAGTCCAATCATATTTGTTGTGTGAAATTTGCTAGATAGTACTTCTCAACCATTTTGCATATATCTTTAGGACTAAAAGAAGCAAATCCATCATTTGGCACCAAAGTAAAACTTATGGATAGAAGAGCCGGCACATTCTCATCGAACTTTAGATTTAATTCATTTAGCTGGTGATACGTCTATTTTGCATCATGATTTTATGTTGATATTTATTGTATTATAGGATGTTATTACACATTATATCACAATAGTTATGCCTTTTCTCTCTTATTTTACAAGGTTTGCATGAAGAGGGAGATTGCCGGCAGCTGAATTCTGGACTGGAAAATGAGCAAATATTAGAGACCTATTTTGCACAACTCCAGAAGTCTTGAAACTTCACGGAGAATTGTTTTGGAATATATAAAAAACTAGATAACGCCCCGTGCGTTGCTGCGGAAAATGTACTTTACTCGACGGACTAACTCTCCTAAAAGGATCATGAAAACAATGAGTAAATGATTTTTCTTGGTCAATAATACCGTAGAATAATACATACTTATATCAATCAAAGTTTGGACAACTGACGAACACACATATTAGAGGATTATATGAAAGTTTACACGTGGAACCCAAATGGTCCATGGCTTCAATACATGCCCACCATCTCCGCTTCTTTTGTAAGTGGAAAAAACCTTCAAGCTACAACTGAAATATCACCACCTATCTATAAGACTATAACCCCAAATTTGAACCATGCCACTCTCCATCAGAAATCTCCCGTCCATTTACTTTGATCCATCCCTCCACATGAGGAAAAGAAATGCTGGATATTAAACATGAAAATCACCGAAGGGCAACTTCAGAATCAAGAAAAAAGTGACATGTAAACATCAAGGCCCTTCTATTATTCAGAGAAGGTGGATTCATCTTGCATTACTACTATTTAATATAAGATGTGCAGAACAACAAAGAAAATTTTGGATGTCATATCGTCAAATTAAACTTCTGCACTTTTGTAAAGTAATTTCATTGGACATTTTCAGCAATACACAATGGTAAGATATGTGCAATTGTGGTCCTGAAAAGGGCATGGAATATCATGAGTTGCATCGAGTGGATGAATCATTGCCTTCCTCAGTAGGTGACTGACATGGTTGATAAAATAAAGGGTTTTGCGCAAACACAATAATTTAGAGAAAATTAGATCAACCCATAGCATTTTGGCATGCCTTGATTGATATATTTTCTGGGATCTCAGGAGCTACGAAGTATCTTTTCCGCATACCACACTGTAGATGTCAGGGAACACCTAGACATACCAGTGCTCCTTATCCTGAGTTCGTGATCAAGCCACCAACTGCTGCTACCGCTAGTGGCGGTTTGCTTCGCCATTTGTTGGATGGCAAGAGTACTGCAGTAGACAAATAATTTCATGTATTAGGAATTGATTTGACAGATAATTAGATGTGTGTGTTGCATGATGCCCATGGCACTCCGTTCTCATACTTTTACCAAATCGAAAGAAGAAATTGCCACATCATACCTCTTATTAATTAGATATAGGTCAATCTCGCCACGGATGTCAAACTGCATTGAATTTATTGGGGAAAATGAAATTTAGATCGTTCCTTTGAGAACTATATCAGCTGCAAGATTCCTCCCGCCATCCCGATCTGTTGGAAATCTCAGAAAGTCAGTAGACTGGACAAACAAACCTAACAAATTCAACTTATCTTCTGATAAGCGGCCGGGGCAGGGTGTCCCGTTGTCTACCTGCTCGTGTGCAGCAGCGGTGCCGCTAGTCCAGATCCGGTAACCACGCAATCGAGGAGAGGAAGAGGACGACTAGATGACACTGATGAGAGAAGAGGGGAGTTGGTGAAGGTTGGAAAGCAAGGATGGAAGGGGACAGATGGGCGATGTATATGAAGGAAAGGGGAGACAATGGGCCGTGAAGGATTAAACTCTAGCAGTTAACGCGACATTTGCTTTGGACGTGCTTGCATTGGTTGCATGCACCTGATTTCAAGCGCCACGTGTAGTTCTCTTCCTTTAATTTAGCAGATTTCTTTATCTCAAACGTTACACATATAGGAGGAAGACCGAGGGGAAAAAACCGATCTTCTTCGTGTAAAACGGACGACGCTTCCTGTCCCGCTGGCGTAATAAGCTCGGAAAAATGTAGTACGTACTAATTACTTGTGATAATTATTCCATAAAATAAATAATGACGTGGATGCATGGATGTACTATGTATGCTAATAATTGATGATGTGGCAACACTGCTGAGTTGGATAGCTTGCATGTTAGGATAAATATGATAGTGGGGGTGAACTTCTTAGGTATATAGGATATCGGGCGAAGAAAGAACCAAAGGTGGGCCACCTGCCATCCACAAGGGTGGAGGGCGCGCCTCCTGCCTTATGGGCCACCTGGCAGGCCCCTGATGCCCATCTTCTGCTATATGATGTGTTTTGACCTGTAAAAAATAAGAAGGAAGCTTTCGGGACGAAGCGCCGCCATCTCGAGGCGGAACTTGGGCAGAACCAATCTAGGGCTCCGGCGGAGCTGTTCTGCCGGGGAAACTTCCCTTCGGGAGGGGAAAATCATCGCCATCATCATCACCAACGATCCTCTCATCGAGAGGGGGTCAATTTCCATCAACATCTTCACCAGCACCATCTCCTCTCAAACCCTAGTTCATCTCTTGTATCCGATCTTTGCCTCAAAACCTCAGATTGGTACCTGTGGGTTGCAACTAGTGTTGATTACTCCTTATAGTTGATGCTAGTTGGTTTATTCGGTGGAAGATCATATGTTCAGATCCTTAATGATAATTAATACTCCTCTGATTATGAACATGAATATGTTTGTGAGTAGTTACGTTTGTTCCTGAGGACATGGGAGAAGTCTTGTTATAAGTAATCATGTGAATTTGCTATTTGTTCGATATTTTGATGAGATGTATGTTGTCTTTCCTCTAGTGATGTTATGTGAACATTGACTACATGACACTTCACCATGATTTGGGCCTAGGGGAAGGCATTGGGAAGTAATAAGTAGATGATGGGTTGCTAGAGTGACAGAAGTTTAAACCCTAGTTTATGCGTTGCTTCGTAAGGGGCTGATTTGGATCCATATGTTTCATGCTATGATTAGATTTATTTAATTCTTCTTTCGTAGTTGCGGATGCTTGCGAGAGGGGTTAATCATAAGTGGGAGGCTTGTCCAAGGAAGGGCAGCACCCAAGCACCGGTCCACCCACATATCAGATTATTAAAGTAACGAACGCGGATCATATGAGCATGACTAAAACTAGCTTGACAACAATTCACATGTGTCCTCGGGAGCGCTTTACTTTATATAAGAGTTCGTCCAGGCTTTACCTTTGCTACAAAAAGGATTGGGCCACCTTGCTGCACCTTAGTTACTTAGTTACTCGTTACGAATTATCTTATCACACAACTATCTATTACCGATAATTTCAATGCTTGCAGAGAATACCTTGCTGAAAACCGTTTGCCATTTCCTTTTGCTCCTCATTGGGTTCGACACTCTTACTTATTGAAAGGACTACGATAGATCCCATATACTTGTGGGTCATCAAGACTCTTTTCTGGCGACGTTGCCGGGGAGTGAAGCGCTTTTGGTAAGTGGAATTTGGCAAGGAAACATTTATATAGTGTGCTGAAATTTACTGTCACTTGTTACTATGGAAAATAATCCTTTGATGGGCTTGTTCGGGGTATCTTCACCTCGACCGGAAGAGAAAAGAGTTGCTCCTCAACCTACTGCACCTACTGAAAATATTTATATGAAATCCCTTCGGGTATGATAGAGAAACTGCTAGCTAATCCTTATGCAGGAGATGGAACGTTACATCCTGATATGCACCTAATCTATGTGGATGAAGTTTGTGGATTATTTAAGCTTGCAGGTTTGCCCGAGGATGTTGTCAAGAAGAAGGTCTTTCCTTTATCTTTGAAGGGAAAGGCATTGACATGGTATAGGCTATGTGATGATATTGGATCTTGGAAATACAACCGATTGAAATTGGAATTTCATTAGAAGTTTTATCCTATGCATCTGGTTCATCGTGATTGGAATTATATATATAATTTTTGGCCTCGTGAAGGAGAAAGTATCACTCAAGCTTGGGGGAGGCTTAAGTCCATGTTATATTCATGCCCCAATCATGACCTCTCAAGAGAAATTATTATTCAAAAATTTTATGCTCGTCTTTCTCATAATGATCGATCCATACTCGATACTTCTTGTAATGGTTCTTTTATGAAGAAGGATATTGACTTCAAATGGGATTTATTGGAAAGAATTAAACGCAAATCTGAATATTGGGGACTCGACGAAGGTAAGGAGTCAGGTATAAACCTTAAGTTTGATTGTGTTAAATCTTTTATGGATACCGATGCTTTTCGTGATTTTAGTACTAAATATGGGCTTGACTGTGAGATAGTAGCTTCTTTCTGTGAATATTTTGCTACTCATCTTGATCTCCCTAAAGAGAAGTGGTTTAAATATCATCCTCCCATTGATGTTAAAGTAGTAGAACCTATTAAAGTTGAAGAAGAAACTACTACTTATAATGTTGATCCTATTGTTCCAACTCCTTATATTGAGAAACCACCTTGTCCTGTTAGAATAAAGGATCATGCTAAAGCTTCAATTGTGGTTCGTAAGAGTTATACTAGAACACCTACACCCCGTGAACAAATTAAAGTTGAACCTAGTATTGCTATGGTTAAAGATCTCTTGGTTGATAATATTGATGGGCATGTTATTTATTTCTATGATGAAGCTGCTAGGATTGCTAAACCCGATATTAAAGATAAACATAGACCTGTTGTTGGCATGCCTGTTGTTTTTGTTAAAATAGGAGATCATTGTTATCATGGCTTATGTGATGTGGGTGCTAGTGTGAGTGCAATTCCTTTTTCTTTATATAAAGAAATTATGAATGATATTGCACCTGCTGAGATAGAAGATATTGATGTTACTATTAAGCTTGCCAATAGAGATACTATATCACCAATTGGGATTGTTAGAGATGTTGAAGTCTTGTGTGGGAAAATAAAATACCCTACTGATTTTCTTGTTCTTGCTTCCCCACAAGATGACTTTTGTCCCATTATATTTGGTAGACCTTTCTTGAATACTGTTAGTGCTAAGATAGACTGCGAGAAAGATACTGTTACTATTGGCTTAGGGGATATGTCTCATGATTTTAATTTTTCTAAATTTCATAGACAACCCCATGATAAAGAACTGCCTAGTAAGGATGGAATTATTGGTCTTGCTTCTATTGTCGTGCCTCCTACTGATCCTTTAGAACAATATTTGCTAGACCATGAAAATGATATGTTTATGAATTAAAGAAGGGAAATAGATGAAATATTCTTTAATCAAGGGCCTATTTTGAAACACAACTTGCCTGTTGAAATCCTTGGGGATCCTCCTCCACCCAAGGGCGATCCCGAGTTTGAGCTTAAAAATTACCTGATACTTTGAAATATGCTTATCTTGATGAAAAGAAGATATATCTTGTTATTATTAGTGCTAACCTTTCAGATCATGAAGAAAAAGAATTATTGAAAACTCTGAAGAAGCACAGTGCCGCTATTGGATATACTCTTGATGATCTTAAGGGCATTAGTCCCACTCTAGGTCAGCACAAAATTAATTTGGAGCATGATGCTAAACCAGTTGTTGATCATCAGCGACGGTTAAATCCTAAGGTGAAAGAAGTGGTAAGAAATGAAATACTAAAGCTTCTGGAGGGAGGTATAATTTATCTTCTTGCTAATAGTAGATGTGTAAGTCATGTTCATTGTGTCCCTAAGAAGGGAGGTATTACTGTTGTTCCTAATGATAATAATGAATTGATTCCATAAAGAATTGTTACAGGTTATAGAATGGTAATTGATTTTCTCAAATTAAACAAAGCTACTAGAAAAGATCATTACCCTCTACCTTTTATTGATCAAATGCTAGAAAGACTATCCAAACATACACATTTTTGCTTTCTAGATGGTTATTCTAGTTTTTCTCAAATACCTGTGTCAAAAGATGATCAGGAAAAGACCACTTTTACTTGCCCTTTCGGTACCTTTGCTTATAGATGTATGCCTTTTGGTTTATGCAATGCACCTGCTACCTTTCAAAGATGTATGACTGCTATATTCTCTGATTTTTGTGAAAAGATTGTTGAGGTTTTCATGGATGATTTCTCCGTTTACGGAACTTCTTTTGATGATTGCTTAAGAAACCTTGATCGAGTTTTGCAGAGGTGTGAAGAAACTAATCTTGTCTTGAATTTGGAGAAGTGCCACTTTATGGTTAATGAAAGGTATTGTCTTGGGGCATAAAATTTCTGAAAGAGGTATTGAAGTTGATAAAGCTAAGGTAGATCCTATTGAAAAGATGCCGTGTCCTAAAAATATCAAAGGTACAAGAAGTTTCCTTGGTCATGCTGGTTTCTATAGGAGGTTTATTAAAGACTCCTCTAAAATTTCTAGGCCTCTCACCAATCTCTTGCAAAAAGATGTTCCTTTTGTTTTTTATGATGATTGTGTAGAAGCATTTGAAATACTTAAGAAAGCCTTGATTTCTGCACCTATTATTCAACCACCTGATTGGAATTTACCCTTTGAAATTATGTGTGATGCTAGTGATTATGCTGTTAGTGCTGTTCTAGGCCAAAGAGTTGATAAGAAATTGAATGTTATTCATTATGCTAGTAAAACTCTAGACAGCGCCTAGAGAAATTATGCTACTACTGAAAAAGAATTTTTAGCAGTTGTATTTGCTTGTGATCAGTTTAGACCTTATTTTGCTGATTCCAAAGTAACTATTCACACTGATCATGCTGCTATTAAATATCTTATGGAAAAGAAAGATGCTAAACCTAGACTAATTAGATGGGTTCTCTTTTTACAAGAATTTGATTTGCATATTATTGATAGAAAGGGAATTGAGAACCCCGTTGCAGATAACTTGTCTAGGTTAGAAAATGTTCTTGATGACCCACTGCCTATTGATGATAGCTTTCCTGATGAACAATTAGCTGTCATAAATGCTTCTCGTAATACTCCATGGTATGTTGATTATGCTAATTACGTTGTTGCTAAATTTATACCACCTAGTTTCACATACTAGCAAAAGAAAAAGTTTTTCTATGATTTAAGACATTACTTTTGGGATGACCCACACCTTTATAAGGAAGGAGTAGATGGTGTTATTAGATGTTGTGTACCTGAGCATGAACAGGAACAGATCCTACGCAAGTGCCACTCCAAGGCTTACAGAGGACACCACGCTGGAGATAGAACTGCACATAAGGTGTTGCAATCTGGTTTTTATTGGCCTACTCTCTTCAAGGACGCTCGTAAGTTTTTCTTGTCTTGTGATGAATGCGAGAGAATTGGCAATATTAGTAGACGTCAGGAAATGCCTATGAATTATTCACTTGTTATTGAACCATTTGATGTTTGGGGCGTTGATTATATGGGACCTTTTCCTTCCTCTAATGGGTATACACATATTTTAGTTGTTGTTGATTACATTACTAAGTGGGTAGAAGCTATTCCAACTAGTAGTGCTGATCATAACACTTCTATTAAGATGCTTAAAGAAGTTATTTTTCTGAGGTTTGGAGTCCCTGGATATTTAATGACTGACGACGGTTCACATTTTATTCATGGTGCTTTCCGTAAAATGCTTGCTAAGTATGATGTTAACCATATAATTGCATCTCCATATCATCCTCAGTCTAGTGGTCAAGTAGATTTGAGCAATAGAGAGATTAAATTGATTTTGCAAAAGTCTGTTAATAGATCTAGAAAGAATTGGTCTAAGAAACTTGATGATGCATTATGGGCTTATAGAACTGCTTATAAGAACCCTATGGGCATGTCTCCGTATAAAATGGTTTATGGAAAAGCATGTCACTTACCTCTCGAACTAGAACATAATGCTTATTGGGCAATCAAAGAGCTCAACTATGATTTCAAACTTGCCAGTGAAAGAGGTTATTTGACATTAGCTCACTTGATGAATGGAGAACCCAAGCCTATGAGAATGCCAAGTTATTTAAATAAAAGGTTAAAAGATGGCATGACAAGAGGATACAAAAGTGTGAGTTTAATGTAGGTGATCATGTTTTGCTATACAACTCTCGTTTAAGATTTTTTGCAGGGAAACTTCTCTCTAAATGTGAAGGTCCTTACATTATCGAGGAGGTCTATCATTCCGGTGCCATAAAAATCAACAACGCCGAAGGTACAAATCCGAAGGTGGTAAACGGTCAAAGAATCAAACATTATATCTCAGGTAATCCCATAAATGTTGAGACCAACATAATTGACACCGTAACATCAGAGGAGTACATAAGGGACACTTTCTAGAACGTTTCAGACTCCGAAAAGGAATAGCTATGTGTTACGGTAAGTAAACCGACTCCAAAACGTTTCCAATCGTTTTTTTTTCTCCGTTCTCGAATATTTAAAAAATTAGGAAAACTAAAAGTAGTCTGAAAGTTGCACGAGGAGACCACAAGGGTGGAGGGTGCGCCCTACCCCCTGGGCGCGCCCCCTGCCTTGTGGACACTTCGTGTACCCTCCGGACTCTGTTTTCTTCACAATACTTCTTTTGGTCGGTAAAAATTCATTAGATAATCTCGCGAAGGTTCTGACCACTATACCATGACAAAATCCCCTGCTTTTGTTTTGAATTGTTTCTGCAGCAGATTTGGAGCAAGATGTCTTTGCAGGAGTCGATCGGGGAGAGTCATGCTTCTCATCCGACACTGGGACCAAGAGCAAACAACGAAGTTGGCCACTTTGGGCAAGCAACGGAGGAGGAGATGGAGGCTGACTTAAAAAGAGTGGATTCCATGGAGGAGGACCAAGAAGTTACCTCCCGTCTTCAAGCTGGATTCATGTTGGAGGAACTTCAGAGCTCAGCAATACCAAATTCGGTCATCCCTCCCAATGCTAGATTTCTCTCTTATGAAAATATGAAAAAGAGTTTTTAGTTTTTCTCCCGCAGCTATGAAACATCCATGGGTGATTGGAGCTCTAGCCGTCACGGGTAAACTTCACAAGGAAATAATGGATCTTAAGAATCAAAATAATAAGCTCGAGGAGGAGAATCGCATCTTAAGGGGCATCATCGCCAAGAATATCACATCATCACCTCCGAAGAAAGAGATATAAATACATGGGAATGGGCACTCCCCTTGGCAACTTCCAAGCTTGGGGGAGGTGCCCCGGTATTGTATCACCATAACACTTTTACCTTTATCGTTTTTCTTAGTTTGATTCTTTTGGTTATATCTTGATCTAGTAGAATAAAGGTTTTACTATGATCTAGCTTTGAGTTTTGCTTTATGTTCCCTCTATGTAATCAAGTCCTTGAGCTATATATAATAAAGAGTAGTTTTGAGTTAAGGGATTTGCTTTCTTGCTATGATCTTGAGGGAATTAAATAAAAGAAAGAACAAAAAGAAATAAAAAGTTCATATGTTGATCTTACGGATAGTAATGACCTCACATATAAAGAGTATGATGAATAAAAGTTATTGTGAGTTGACAAACATAATTTTGGTCATTGTTGCAATTAATAGGAAGTCATAAAGAAGGAGAGGTTTCACATATAAATATACTATCTTGGACATCTTTTGTAATTGTGAGCACTCATTAAAATATGACATGCTAAAAGGTTGACGTTGGACAAGGAAGACAACATAATGGGTTATGTTTTCTTATATCCGAATAGAAGTTATATTGTCATGGATCCTCCAACATGTTGAGCTTGCTTTTCCCTCTCATGCTATCCAAATTCTTTGCACCAAGTAGAGATACTACTTGTGCTTGCAAACATCCCTTAAACCAGTTTTCCATGAGAGTCCACCATACCTACCTATGGATTGAGTAAGATCCTTCAAGTAAGTTGTCATCAGTGCAAGCAATAAAAATTGCTCTCTAAATATGTATGATCTATTAGTGTGACGAAAATAAGCTTTATACGAACTTGTGATATGGAAGAAATAAAAGCGACGGACTGCATAATAAAGTTCTTTATCACAAGCGGCAATATAAAGTGACGTTCTTTTGCATTAACATTTTGTGCATGCAACCATAAAAGCGCATGATAACCTCTGCTTCTGATACGTCTCCAACGTATCTATAATTTTTGATTGTTCCATGCTGTTATATTATCATTCTTGGATGTTTTATAATCATTTTATATCATTTTTTGGTACTAATCTATTGACATAGTGCCAAGTGCCAATTGCTGTTTTTTGCATGTTTTTTTACATCACAGGAAATCAATACCAAACGGAGTCCAAACGCAGCGAAACTTTTTGGAGATTTTTTGGACCAGAAGACATCCAGTGGGTCAAAGAAGCGCCTGGGGGGTGCTCCGAGGGGAGCACAACCCACCAGGGCGCGCCAGGAAGCCTAGGCGCACCCTGGTGGGTTGTGCCCACCTCGGGTGTCCCCTGAACCGACTCTTCGCTCTATAAATACCCCAATATTCCAGAAACCCTAGGGGAGTCGATGAAAATCAATTCTAGCCGCCGCAGAGTCCAGAACCACTAGATCCAATCTAGACACCATCACGGAGGGGTTCACCACTTCCATTGGTGCCTCTCCGATGATGCGTGAGTAGTTCTTTGTAGACCTTCGGGTCCGTAGTTAGTAGCTAGATGGCTTCCTCTCTCTCGTTTGATTCTCAATACAATGGTCTCTTGGAGATCCATATGATGCAACTCTTTTTGCGGTGTGTTTGTTGGGATCTGATGAACTTTGAGTTTATGATCAGTTATATCTTTTTATCCATGAAAGTTATTTGAGTCTTCTTTGATCTCTTATATGCATGATTGCTTATAGCCTCGTATTTCTTCTCTGATATTTGGGTTTTGTTTGGCCAACTTGATATATTTATCTTGCAATGGGAAGAGGCGCTTTGTAGTGGGTTCGATCTTACGGTGCTTGATCCCAGTGACAGAAGGGGAACCGACACGTATGTATCGTAGCTACTAAGGATAAAACGATGGGGTGTATTTCTACATAAATAGATCTTGTCTATATCATGCCATCGTTCTTATTGCATTACTCCATTTCTCCATGAACTTAATACACTAGGTGCATGCTGGATAGCGGTCGATGTGTGGAGTAATAGTAGTAGATGCAGGCAGGAGTCTGTCTACTAATCTTGGACGTGATGCCTATATAATGATCATTGCCTGGATATCATCATGATTATTTGAAATTCTATCAATTGCCCAACAGTAATTTGTTCACCCACCGTTTGCTATTTTTCTTGAGAGAAGTCACTAGTGAAACCTACGGCCCCCGGGTCTCTTTCTCTTATTATTTGCCTTTGCGATCTATTTTCCTTTGCTTTTATTTTCAGATCTATTAAACCAAAAATACAAAAATACCTTGCTGCACTTTATTTTATTTGGTGTTCAATCTATCAATCTATTACAACTTTCTCCCATCCACATGCCAATTTCTGGCGCCGTTACCCGAAAGGGATTGACAACCCCTTTAACACGTCGGGTTGCGAGTATCTGTTATTTGTGTGCAGATGCTATTTACGTAGTGTTGCTTGGTTCTCCTACTGGTTCGATAACCTTGGTCTCATCACTGAGGGAAATACCTACCATCGTTGTGCTGCATCATCCCTTCCTCTTTGGGGAAATACCGACGTAGCTTCAAGCGCCATCAGCTTCCCTCTACGAAGGGCCTATCTTTTACTTTTATCTTCTACCCTTATACAGGAGTCATGGTGATCGTCACCTTTCCTTTTTACACTTTTTCCTTTGGCAAGCACTATGTGTTGGAGAGATCCAGATATATATATATCCACTCGGATGTAGGTTATCATAAAATATTACTGTTGACATTACCATTGAGGTAAAAGGTTGGGAGGCGAAACTATAAGCCCCTATCTTCTCTGTATCCGATTGAAACTTTGAACACATAAGTATCGCGTGAGTGTTAGCAATTGTGACAGACTAAATGATAGTTGAGTATGTGGACTTACTGAAAAGCTCTTGAATTGACTCTTTCCGATGTTATGATAAATTGCAATTGCTTCAGTGACTAAGATCATAGTTTGTTGGGTTTCAATGAAGTTTATGATTCATACTCTACCTTGTGAATGAATTGTTACTTTAGCATAAGAAATTATATGACATTATATGTTGTTGTTCTAAAGATGATCATGATGCCCTCATGTCTGTATTTTATTTTATCGACACCTCTATCTCTAAACATGTGGACATATTTTTCTATTTCGGCTTTCGCTTGAGGACAAGTGAGGTCTAAGCTTGGGGGAGTTGATACGTCCATTTTGCATCATGCTTTTATGTTGATATTTATTGCATTATGGGCTGTTATTACACATTATATCACAATACTTATGCCTTTTCTCTCTTATTTTACAAGGTTTACGTGAAGAGGGAGAATGCCGGCAGCTGGAATTCTGGACTAGAAAAGGAGAAAATATTAGAGACCTATTCTGCACAACTCCAAAAGTCCTAAAACTTCACGGAGATCTGTTTTGGAATATATAAAAATATAGGGTGAAGAAAGCACCAAAGGGGGCCACCTGCCATCCACAAGGGTGGAGGGCGTGCCCCCTGCCTTGTGGGCCACCTGGCAGGCCCCTGATGCCCATCTTCTGCTATATGATGTGTTTTGACCTGTAAAAAATTAGAAGGAAGCTTTCGGGACGAAGCGCCGCCATCTCGAGGCAGAACTTGGGCAGAACCAATCTAGGGCTCCGGCGGAGCTGTTCTGCCGGGGAAACTTCCCTCCGGGAGGGGGAAATCATCGCCATCGTCATCACCAACGATCCTCTCATTGAGAGGGGGTCAATCTCCATCAACATCTTCACTAGCACCATCTCCTCTCAAACCCTAGTTCATCTCTTGTATTCGATCTTTGTCTCATAACCCTAAGATTAGTACCTGTGGGTTGCTACTAGTGTTGATTACTCCTTGTAGTTGATGCTAGTTGGTTTATTTGGTGGAAGATCATATGTTCAGATCCTTAATGATAATTAATACTCCTCTGATTATGAACATGAATATGCTTTGTGAGTAGTTACGTTTGTTCCTGGGGACATGGGAGAAGTCTTGTTATAAGTAATCATGTGAATTTGGTATTCGTACGATATTTTCATGAGATATATGTTGTCTTTCCTCTACTTGTGTTATGTGAACGTTGACTACATGACACTTCACCATGATTTGGGCCTAGGGGGAGGTACTAGGAAGTAATAAGTAGATGATGGGTTGCTAGAGTGGCAGAAGCTTAAAGCCTAGTTTATGCGTTGCTTCGTAAGGGGCTGATTTGGATCCATATGTTTCATGCTATGGTTAGATTTATCTTAATTCTTCTTTTGTAGTTGCAGATGTTTGCGAGAGGGGTTAATCATAAGTGGGAGGCTTGTCCAAGGAAGGGCATGATGTCTACTATGCAACTTTATTCTTGTAGACATGTATTGGGCCTCCAAGCGCAGAGTTTTGTAAGATAGTAGCAATTTTCCCTCAAGTGGATGACCTAAGGTTTATCAATCCGTGGGAGGCCTAGGATGAAGATGGTTTCTCTCAAACAACCCTGCAACCAAATAATAAAAAGTCTCTTGTGTCCCCAACACACCAAATACAATGGTAATTTGTATAGGTGCACTAGTTCGGCGAATAGATGGTGATACAAGTGTAATATCGATAGTAGATATTGATTTTTGTAATAGCAAGGTAGTAAGTAACAAAAGTGAGCACAAACGGTATTGCAATGCTTGAAAATGAAGCCTAGGGTCCGTACTTTCGCTAGTGCAATCTCTCAACAATGCTAATATAATTGGATCATATAACCATCCCTCAAAGTGTGATGAAGAATCACTCCAAAGTTCCTATCTAGCGGAAAACATAAGAAGAAATTGTTTGTAGGGTACGATACCACCTCGAAGCTATTCTTTCCGATCGATCTATCCAAGAGTTCGTACTAAAATAACACGAAATAACTTCAGATTCAGAATACTCAATCCAACACAAAGAACTTCAAAGAGTGCCCCAAGATCTCTACCGGAGAAACAAAGACAAGAACGTGCATCAACCCCTATGCGTAGATTACCCCGATGTCACCTCGGGAATCCGCGAGTTGAGTGCCAAAACATATATCAAGTGAATCAATACGACACCCCATTGTCACCACGGCTATTCATATGCAAGACATATATCAAGTGCTCTCAAATCCATAAAAGTATTCAATCCGATAAAACGAAATCTCAAAGGGAAAACTCAATTCATCACAACAAGATAGAGAGGGGAAAACACCATATGATCCGACTATATTAACAAAGCTCGCAATACATCAAGATCGTGACATCTCAAGAACACGAGAGAGAGAGAGAGATTAAACACATAGCTACTGGTTGCTACCTCTTGAGCATGCGTTGGTTTTCCCTTGAAGAGGAAAGGGTGATGCAGCAAAGTAGCATAAGTGTTTCCCTCAGTTGTTGAGAATCAAGGTATCAATCCAGTAGGAGACTACACACAAGTCCCTCGTACCTGCACAAACAATCAAGAACCTTTGAACCAATGCGATAAAGGGGTTGTCAATCCCTGCACGGCCACTTGCAAAAGTGAGATATGATAGAGATAATAAGATAAATATTTTTGGTATTTTTTTGTATAGATTGAAAAGTAAATATTGCAAAATAAACGGCAACAGAAATAGCACGTTGGCGGGAGATTAAGATGATGGAAAATAGACCCGGGGGCCATAGGTTTCACTAGTGGCTTCTCTCAAGATAGCATACTCTACGGTGGGTGAACAAATTACTGTCGAGCAATTGATAGAAAAGCGCATAGTTATGAGAATATCTAGGCATGATCATGTATATAGGCATCACGTCCGTGACAAGTAGACCGAAACGATTCTGCATCTACTACTATTACTCCACACATCGACCGCTATCCAGCATGCATCTAGAGTATTAAGTTCATAAGAACAGAGTAACGCATTAGGCAAGATGACATGATGTAGAGGGATAAACTCATGCAATATGATATAAACCCCATCTTTTTATCCTCGATGGCAACAATACAATACGTGCCTTGCTACCCCTGCTGTCACTGGGAAAGGACACCGCAAGATTGAACCCAAAGCTAAGCACTTGTCCCATTCCAAGAAAAATCAATCTAGTAGGCCAAACCAAACTGATAATTCGAAGAGTCTTGCAAAGATATCAAATCATGCATATAAGAATTCAGAGAAGAATCAAATATTGTTCATAGATAATCTTGATCATAAACCCACAATTCATCGAATCTCGACAAACACACCGCAAAAAGAATTACATCAAATAGATCTCCAAGAGAATCGAGGAGAACTTTGTATTGAGATCCAAAGAGAGAGAAGAAGCCATCTAGCTAATAACTATGGACCCGAAGGTATGTGGTAAACTACTCACACATCATCGGAGAGGCTATGGTGTTGATGTAGAAGCCCTCCGTGATCGATCCCCCCTCTGGCGGAGCGCTGGAAAAGGCCCCAAGATAGGATCTCATGGGTACAGAAGGTTGCGGCAATGGAAATAGGGTTTCATGGTGCTCTTGGATGTTTTCAGGGTATATGAGTATATATAGGCGAAAGAAGTAGGTTGGTGGAGCCACGAGGGGCCCACGAGGATGGGGGCGCGCCTACCCCCTGGGCGCGCCTCCCTGCCTTGTGGCCACCTCGTTGCTTCCTTGACGTCCACTCCAAGTCTCCTGGATTGCATTATTTCCAAAAACGATCCGCGCGAAGGTTTCATTCCGTTTGATATTCCTTTTCTGCGAAACACTGAAATAGGAAAAAAAACAGCAATTTGCACTGGGCCTCCGGTTAGTAGGTTAGTCCCATATAAAAGTGCATAATAAAGCCCATTAAACATCCAAAACAGATAATATAATAGCATGGAACAATCAAAAATTATAGATACGTTGGAGACGTATCACTGGTACAAACCCTTAGCCCCGAGGGTGGACTACTCCCTCCTCATCGTGGTTGCCGCCGGGATGATGAAGATGGCCACCGGTGATGATTCCCCCTTCCGACAGGGTGCCGGAACGGGGTCTAGATTGATTTCTTGTGGCTACAGAGCCTTGCGGCGGCAGAACTTTTGATCTAGGTTAACCCCCAGGGTTTTTGGAACATTTGGGAATTTATAGGGTGAAGAGGCGGTGCGGGAGGCCACCGAGGTGGGCATAACCCACCTGGGTGCGCCTGGGCCCCCAGGCGCGCCCTGGTGGGTTGTGCCCCCCTCGGGGCACCCCCCAAGTGCTTCTCTGGCCCACTGGATGTCTTCTGGTCCATAAAAAATCCACAAAAAGTTTTGCGGTGTTTGGACTCCGTTTGATGTTGATTTCCTGCGATGTAAAAAACAAGCAAAATACAGCAACTGGCACTGGGTCAATAGGTTAGGCCCAAAAAATGATATAAAGTTGCTATAAAATGATTGTAAAACATCCAAGAATGATAATATAACAGCATGAATACTTCATAAATTATAGATACGTTGGAGACGTATCAGCATCCCAAGCTTAATTCCTACTCGTCCTCGAGTAGGTAAATGATAAAAGAAATAATTTATGAAGTGTGAATGCTAGCAAAGTGCACAAGTTTGATCAATGACAATTTCAATCACTTTTCCTAGCATCATAACAGTAGTTCTTTCTTATAAAACTTCTCATGTTAAAGTAGCAACCAATTCACATGTTATGGTTCAAACAATGAAGTCTCTTGAAACTCAACAATCTATATTCTCAGTCACCAAACAATTGCAATTCAACTTATTCAACAGAGTCTAAGTAAGAGCTCCACATACTCAACCATCATATAGTCTTCTATGATTGCTTACACTCACTGCATACACATGAGCAAAACGTTTCAACCGGACACATAGAAAGATGGGGGCTTATAATTTTGCCTCCCAACGTATTCACCTCAAGGGTGATGTCAAGAATAATAACTCATGCTACCCATATCCAACTGGATATATGTGCCTAGATCTTTCCTCACCACATGATGCTTGCCAAAAGAGAAAAATATAAAAAGGAATAGAGAGAAAAACTTTGACTCTTGCATGAAAGTAAATACATAAAAGTAAAAGGTAGGCCCTTCGCAGAGGGAAGCAGAGGTTGCCATGCGCTTTTTGTTTGTATGCTCAATCCCTAAGTGCAAAAGAACGTCACGTTATATTGCCCCTTATGATAGCATTCTTTATTATGCAGTCTGTCGCTTTTATTCTTTGCATCACAAGTTCGTACAACGCTCAATTTTCTCTTACACTAAATGATCTCACACTTTTTAGAAGCAATTTTTATTGCCTTTTTGCACCGATGACAACTTACTTGAAGGACCTTACTAAATCCATAGGTAGGTGCTACCTCTTGAGCATGCGTTGGTTTTCCCTTGAAGAGGAAAGGGTGATGCAGCAAAGTAGCGTAAGTATTTCCCTCAGTTTTTGAGAACCAAGGTATCAATCCAGTAGAAGGCTACACGCAAGTCCCTCGTACCTACACAAACAAATAAGAACCTTGCAACCAACGCGATAAAGGGGTTGTCAATCCCTTCACGACCACTTGCAAAAGTGAGATCTGATAGAGATGATAAGATAATATTTTTGGTATTTTTATGATAAAGATTGAAAGTAAAGACTGCAAAGTAAAATAGATTGGAAACGTATATGATGGAAACTAGACCCGGGGGCCATAGGTTTCACTAGTGGCTTCTCTCAAGATAGCATAAGTATTACGGTGGGTGAACGACGAAAAGTGCATAGTTATGAGAATATCTAGGCATGATCATGTATATAGGCATCACGTCCGCGACAAGTAGACCGACTCCTGCCTGCATCTACTACTATTAATCCACACATCGACCGCTATCCAGCATGCATCTAGAGTATTAAGTTCATAAGAACAGAGTAACGCATTAAGCAAGATGACATGATGTAGAGGGATAAACTCATGCAATATGATATAAACCCCATCTTTCTATCCTCGATGGCAACAATACAATACGTGTCGTTTCCCCTTCTGTCAATGGGATCGAGCACCGCATGATTGAACCCAAAGCTAAGCACTTCTCCCATTGCAAGAAAGATCAATCTAGTAGGCCAAAACAAACTGATAATTCGAAGAGACTTGCAAAGATAACCAATCATACATAAAATAATTCAGAGGAGATTCAAATATTGTTCATAGATAATCTTGATCATAAACCCACAATTCATTGGATCTCGACAAACACACCACAAAAAGAGTTACATCGAATAGATCTGCAAGAAGATCGAGGAGAACTTTGTATTGAGATCCAAAGAGAGAGAAGAAGCCATCTAGCTAATAACTATGGACTCGAAGGTCTGAGGTAAACTACTCACACATCATCGGAGAGGCTATGGTGTTGATGTAGAAGCCCTCCGTGATCGATTCCCCCTCCGGCGGAGCGCCGGAAAAGGCCCCAAGATGGTATCTCACGGGTACATAAGGTTGCGGCGGTGGAAATAGGGTTTCATGGTGCTCTCAGATGTTTTCGGGGTATATGAGTATATATAGGCGAAAGAAGTAGGTCGGTGGAGCTACGAGGGGCCCACGAGGGTGGGGGGCGCGCCTCCCTGCCTCGTGGCCTCCTTGTTCATTTCTTGACGTCCACTCCAAGTCCCCTGGATCACGTTTGTTCCAAAAATAACTCTCCCGAAGGTTTCATTCCGTTTGGACTCCGTTTGATATTCCTTTTCTGCGAAACACTGAAATAGGCAAAAAATAGCAATTTGCACTGGGCCTTGGATTAGTAGGTTAGTACCAAAAATAATATAAAAGTGTATAATAAAGCCCATTAAACATCCAAAACAGAATATACAATATCATGGAACAATAAAAAAAATAGATACGTTGGAGACGTATCAAGCATCCCCAAGCTTACTGCTCGTCCTCGAGTAGGTAAATGATAAAAAACAGAAATTTTGATGTGGAATGCTACCTAGCATATTTGTCAATGTATTTTTCTTTATTGTGGCATGAATGTTCAGATCCGAAAGATTCAAGATAAAAGTTTAATATTGACATAAAAATAATAATACTTCAAGAATACTAACAAAGCAATCATGTCTTCTCAAAATAACATGGCCAAAGAAAGTTATCCCTACAAAATCATATAGTCTGGCTATGCTCTATCTTCATCACACAAAGTATTTAATCATGCACAGCCACGATGACAAGCCAAGCAATTGTTTCATACTTTTGATGTTCTCAAACTTTTTCAATCTTCACGCAATACATGAGCGTGAGCCATGGACATAGCACTATATGTGGAATAGAATGGTGGTTGTGGAGGAGACAAAAAGGAGAAGATAGTCTCACATCAACTAGGCGTATCAATGGGCTATGGAGATGCCCATCAATAGATATCAATGTGAGTGAGTAGGGATTGCCATGCAACGGATGCACTAGAGCTATAAGTGTATGAAAGCCCAACAAAAGAAACTAAGTGGGTGTGCATCCAACTCGCTTGCTCACGAAGACCTAGGGCATTTTGAGGAAGCCCATCATTGGAATATACAAGCCAAGTTCTATAATGTAAAAGTTCCACTAGTATATGAAAGTGACAACATATGAGACTCTCTATCATGAAGATCATGGTGCTACTTTGAAGCACAAGTGTGGTAAAAGGATAGTAACATTGTCCCTCCTCTCTTTTTCTCTCATTATTTTTTTGTTTGGGCCTTCTTCTCTTTTTTTATGGCCTCTTTTCTTTTTTTCTTTTTCGTCCGGAGTCTCATCCCGACTTGTGGGGGAATCATTGTCTCCATCATCCTTTCCTCACATGGGACAATGCTCTAATAATGATGATCATCACACTTTTACTTACTACTCAAAAATTACAACTCAATACTTAGAACAAAATATGACTCTATGTGAATGCCTCCGGCGGGGTACCGGGATATGCAATGAATCAAGAGTGACATGTATGAAAGAATTATGAATGGTGGCTTTGCCATGAATACGATGTCAACTACATGATCATGCAAAGCAATATGACAATGATGAAGCGTGTCATAATAAACGGAACGATGGTAAGTTGCATGGCAATATATCTCGGAATGGCTATGAAAATGCCATAATAGGTAGGTATGGTGGCTGTTTTGAGGAAGGTATATGGTGGGTGTATGATACCGGCGAAAGGTGCGCGGTATTAGAGAGGCTAGCAATGGTGGAAGGATGAGAGTGCGTATAATCCATGGACTCAACATTAGTCACAAAGAACTCACATACTTATTGCAAAAATCTATTAGTTATTGAAACGAAGTACTACGCGCATGCTCCTAGGGGGATAGATTGGTAGCAAAAGACCATCGCTCGTCCCCGACCGCCACTCATAAGGAAGACAGTCAATAAATAAATCATGCTCCGACTTCATCACATAACGGTTCACCATACGTGCATGCTACGGGAATCACAAACTTTAGAACAAGTATTTCTCAAATTCACAACTACTCAACTAGCATGACTCTAATATCACCATCTTCATATCTCAAAACAATCATCAAATATCAAACTTCTCTTAGTATTCAATGCACTTATATGGAAGTTTTTATTATATCCATCTTGGATGCCTATCACTTTAGGACTAAAATTTTAACCAAAGCAAATTACCATGCTGTTCTAAAGGACTCTCAAAATAATATAAGTGAAGCATGAGAGATCAATTATTTCTATAAAATAAAACAACCGCCATGCTCTAAAAGATATAAGTGAAGCACTAGAGCCAAATTTTCTAGCTCAAAAGATATAAGTGAAGCACAAAGAGTATTCTAATAAATTCCAAATCATGTGTGTCTCTCCCAAAAGGTGTGTACAGCAAGGATGATTGTGGTGAACTAAAAAGCAAAGACTCAAATCATACAAGACGCTCCAAGCAAAACACATATCATGTGGTGAATAAAAATATAGCTCCAAGTAAAGTTACCGATTGACGAAGACGAAAGAGGGGATGCCTTCCGGGGCATCCCCAAGCTTAGGCTTTTGGTTGTCCTTAGATTTTACATTGGGTGCCTTGGGCATCCCCAAGCTTAGGCTCTTGCCACTCCTTGTTCCATAATCCATCAAATCTTTACCCAAAACTTGAAAACTTCACAACAAAAAACTCAACAGAAAATCTCATGAGCTCCGTTAGCGAAAGAAAACAAAAAACCACTTCAAGGTACTGTAATAAACTCATTCTTTATTTATATTGGTGTTAAACCTACTGTATTCCAACTTCTCTATGGTTCATAACCTCCATACTAGCCATAGATTCATCAAAATAAGCAAACAACACACGAAAAAACAGAATCTGTCAAAAACAGAACAGTCTGTAGTAATCTGGATCTAACGCAAACTTCTGGAACTCAGAAAAATCTACCAAAATAGGAAGGCCTAGATAATTTGTTTATTGAACTACTGCAATTGGAATCAGTATTTTATCAGGTTCTGGTGATTTTTAACAATTATTTTCGTGAGCAGAAAGTTTCTGACTTTTTCAGCAAGATCAAATAACTATCATCCAAGAAGATCCTATAGGTTTTACTTGGCACAAACACTAATTAAAACATAAAAACACATCTAAACAGAGGCTAGACCAATTATTTATTACTAAACAGAACCAAAAATCAAGAAATAAAAATAAAATTGGGTTGCCTCCCAACAAGCGCTTTTCTTTAAAGCCTTTTTAGCTAGGCATTGATAATTTTAATGATGCTCACATGAAAGACAAGAATTGAAGCACAAAGAGAGCATCATATAGCACATGAAAACACATCTAAGTCTAACATACTTCCTATTCATAGGCATCTTATAGGCAAACAAATTATCATAGCAAGCAAAAACTAGCATATGCAATGAAGAGGAAAGAAACAATAGCAATCTCAACATAAAGAGAGGTAATTTAATGACATGAAAATTTCTACAACAATATTTTCCTCTCTCATAATAATTAAATGTAGGATCATAAGCAAATTCAACAATATAGCTATCACAAAACATATTCGTAACACAATCCACATGTATGCAAAGTTGACACTCTTCCAAAATAGTGGGATTAACATTAACTAAAGTCAGGACCTCTCCAAACCCACTTTTATCAAAAACTTCATAAGAGTGAACATTCTCCAAATATGTGGGATCTAAAGTTGACACTCTTCCAAACCCACTTTCAATATTATTGCAAACATTATTATCAATATCATATTCATCATGAGGTTTAAATAAATTTTCAACATCATAAGAAGAATCACCCCAATCATGATCATTGCAACAAATAGTAGTCATAGTGAAACTAGCATCCCCAAGCTTGAGGTTTTGCATATCATTAACACAATTGACATGAAGAGAATTTATAATAACACCATTGCAATCATGCTTTTCATTGAAGGAACTATCAAGTATGGGTGCAATAGCAATGATCTCATGTTTAACATAAGGAACTATAGCAAATTCATCTTCATAAATATTGGCATCATGGCCACAAGAATAGCAAGCATCATGTTCATCAAGGGATATTTCAATCAAATTATCGGAATCATAATTATCTATAGATTCATGCATATCATTATTTTCTTCCAAAACAACGGTCATTCTTTCAATAAATTCTTTGACATAGACATTCTGAGCATAGTTTTCATAGCAATATTTAAGTATGTAAAAAAAAATTCAGATTCATAGAGAGTAGTATCATACTTTTCAATCAAAGAAGCAACTTCATAAGCACCCTTAAAGGCAACAAATTCTTCAATTTGTTCGATATCATAGTAACTATAAACACCCTTTGCATAAGAAGATAAGATTTCATTATCATTAAACTCACATAGGCAGGGAAGGTGTTTTTTAGGGTTCTTAGAGCAACAAGTAAAATCATAAATTTCACAAAGATTCCAAGCATAACACAGCAATCTGTTTATTTGATCCCATAAGAGTCTCCCTTTTTCAGACAAACGGTGATGCACAAAATGAGCATGCTCATCTAAAGATTTCCCATCAACTAGGCTAGTTGGGGTTTTAGCACGAGCGCATAAAGATCGAAGATGATCCAAGTAGAACACTTTAAGTGGATCCATATCAATTGATTTTAGCAAGCAAAGATGCAAGAAAATAGAAGGCACATGGAAACACAAACAAAAATACATACGGGAAGAAGGCGAAGAAAAGGCATAGGTGAAGTGGGGGAGAGGAAAACGAGAGGCAAATGGTAAATAATGTAATGTGACGGATAAGAGTTTGTGATGGGTACTTGGTATGTCTTGAATTGTGCGTAGACTCCCTAGCAACGGCGCCAGAAATCCTTCTTGCTACCTCTTGATCATGCGTTGGTTTTCCCTTGAAGAGGAAAGGGTGATGCAGCAAAGTAGCGTAAGTATTTCCCTCAGTTTTTGAGAACCAAGGTATCAATCCAGTAGGAGGCTACACGCAAGTCCCTCGTACCTACACAAACAAATAAGAATCTTGCAACCAACACGATAAAGGGGTTGTCAATCCCTTCGCGGCCACTTGCAACAGTGAGATCTGATAGAGATGATAAGATAATTTTTTTGGTATTTTTATGATAAAGATTGAAAGTAAAGATTGCAAAGTAAAATAGATTGGAAACGTATATGATGGAAAATAGACCCGGGGCCATAGGTTTCACTAGTGGCTTCTCTCACGATAGCATAAGTATTACGGTGGGTGAACGAATTACTGTCGAGCAATTGATAGAAAAGTGCATAGTTATGAGAATATCTAGGCATGATCATGTATATAGGCATCACGTCCGCGACAAGTAGACCGACTCCTGCCTGCATCTACTACTATTACTCCACACATCGACCGCTATCTAGCATGCATCTAGAGTATTAAGTTCATAAGAACAGAGTAACGCATTAAGTAAGATGACATGATGTAGAGGGATAAACTCAAGCAATATGATATAAACCCCATCTTTTTGTCCTCGATGGCAACAATACAATACGTGTCGTTTCCCCTTCTGTCACTGGGATCGAGCACCGCATGATTGAACCCAAAGCTAAGCACTTCTCCCATTGCAAGAAAGAACAATCTAGTAGGCCAAACCAAACTGATAATTCGAAGAGACTTGCAAAGATAACCAATCATACATAAAAGAATTCAGAGGAGATTCAAATATTGTTCATAGATAATCTTGATCATAAACCCACAATTCATCGGATCTCGACAAACACACCGCAAAAAGAGTTACATCGAATAGATCTCAAAGAAGATCGAGGAGAACTTTGTATTGAGATCGAAAGAGAGAGAAGAAGCCATCTAGCTAATAACTGTGGACCCGAAGGTTTGAGGTAAACTACTCACACATCATCGGAGAGGCTATGGTGTTGATGTAGAAGCCCTCCGTGACCGATTCCCCGTCCGGCGGAGCGCCAGAAAAGGCCCCAAGATGGGATCTCACAGGTACAGAAGGTTGCGGCAGTGGAAATAGGGTTTCGTGGTGCTCTCGGATGTTTTCGGGGTATATGAGTATATATAGGCGAAAGAAGTAGATCGGTGGAGCTACGAGGGGCCCACGAGGGTGGGGGCGTGCCCAGGGGGCAGGCGCGCCTCCCTGCCTCGTGGCCTCCTCGTTCGTTTCTTGACATCCACTCCAAGTCCGCTGGATCACGTTTGTTCCAAAAATAACTCTCCCGAAGGTTTCATTCCGTTTGGACTCCGTCTGATATTCCTTTTCTGCGAAACACTGAAATAGGCAAAAAAACAGCAATTTGCACTAGGCCTTGGGTTAGTAGGTTAGTCCCAAAAATAATATAAAAGTGTACAATAAAGCCCATTAAACATCCAAAATAGAATATATAATAGCATGGAACAATAAAAAATTATAGATATGTTGGAGACGTATCAGTAGGTATGGTGGACTCTTGAAAATAAGATTTGGGTTTAAGGGTTTTTGGATGCACAAGTAGTATCTCTACTTGGTGTGGAATTTTTGGCTAGCAAAGAAGGGGGGCAAGCACCACATGTTGAAGGATCTATGACAATATATCTTCTATGTGAATATGAACAAACATAAATCATTACATTGTCTTCCTTGTCCAACATCAACAATTTTGGCATATAATATTTTGATGGGGGCTCACAATCACAAAAGATTTCCAAGATAGTGTATTTGCATATGAAAGTTCTCTTCCTTATAGTAATCATTCAGGAATTGCTTGTATGACCAATATTGTGATTGTCAAGCTTCAAAAGATTTCACTTTCTAAACCCAATGTGAAGCTACCACTAGGCATGATATGAACATATAATTTCAACTTCATGATATTCAATTCATTCAACAATTTACTCATAGGATATAAGTGAAGCACGAGAGTAAATGACAAGCTACTCCAAAAATATATAAGTGAAGATCAATCGAGTAGTTAAGTAAATAGATAGCTATGTGAGGAATCTCTCTTATTTAAAACTTTCAGATCTAATTATTTTATTAAAACATCAAGCAAAATGAAAATAAAATGACATTCCAATAATAGCACAACTCATGTGAAGAAGCAAAAACTTAGGATCAACCGATACTAACCGATAATTGTTGATGAAGAAAGGTGGGATGCCTACCGGGGCATCCCCAAGCTTGGATGCTTGAGACTTCTTGAGATATTATCTTGGGATGCCTTGGGCATCCCCAAGCTTGAGCTTTTGTGTCTCGTTAATTCCTTTTATATCACGGTTTCCCTAAATCTTAAAAACTTCATCCACACAAAACTCAACAAGAACTCGTGACATAAGTTAGTATAAACCAATGCAAAACCCTTATCATTCTCTACTCTAGCAAATCACTAAAATTATTATTAAACATTGCATACTAAATGCCTCTGCATATTTAATACTCCTATCCTCAAATAGAATCATTAAACAAGCAAACATATGCAAACAATGCAAACATAACAACAATCTGCCAAAACAGTATAGTCTGTAAAGAGTGCAAGAGTATCAATACCTCTTTAACTCCAAAAATTATAAAAATGTACCACACAGTAGAAAATTTGTCATGGCTTATTTTGCAAAAAGTTTAAACATTTTATCACATTCTAACTTTTCTTGGGAATTTTTGCAACAACGATAAACTTTCTGTTTTGAAATAGCAACTCATATACTTGCAAAATAAGCATGGTAAAGGCTATCCTTGAAATTTTTATTGAAATACAAGATGCAAAACATTATTCTAAATAACAGCAAGCAAATCCTAACACAATAAAATTACGCTCCAAGCAAAACTCATATCATGTGACTGATACGTCTCCGTCGTATCTATAATTTTTGATTGTTCCATGCCAATATTATTCAACTTTCATATACTTTTGGCAACTTTTTATATTATTTTTGGGACTAACATATTGATCCAGTGCCCAGTGCCAGTTCCTGTCTGTTGCATGTTTTATGTTTCGCAGAATATCCATATCAAACGGAATCCAAACGGGATAAAAACGGACGGAGCTTATTTTTGGAATATTTGGAAAATCTGGGAGAAAGATCAACGCGAAACGGTGTCTGAGGTGGCCACGAGGCAGGGGGGCGCGCCCCTGACCCTCGTGGGCCACCCGTAAGGCGGTTGATGCCCTTCTTCGGCCGAAAGAAAGCTATTTTTTGGTAAAAAAATCACGGCGAAGGTTTCAGTGCAATCGGAGTTACGGATCTCCATATATACACGAAACGGTGAAAGGGCAGCAGGGGGAGCGCAGAAACAGAGAGAGACAGAGAGACAGATCCAATCTTGGAGGGGCTCTCGCCCCTCCCGTGCCATGGAGACCAAGGACCAGAGGGGAAACCCTTCTCCCACCTAGGGAGAAGGTCAAGGAAGAAGAAGAAGGAGGGGGGCTCTCTCCCCCTCACTTCCAGTGGCGCCGGAACGCCGCCGGGGGCCATCATCATCACCGCGATCTTCACCAACACCTCCGCCATCTTCATCAACATCTCCATCACGTTCCCCCCTCTATCTACAGCGATCCACTCTCCCGCAACCCGCTGTATCCTCTACTTGAACATGGTGCTTTATGCTTCATATTATTATCCAATGATGTGTTGCCATCCTATGATGTCTGAGTAGATTTTCGTTGTCCTATCGGTGGTTGATGAATTGCTATGATTGATTTAATTTGCTTGTGGTTATGTTGTTGTCCTTTGGTACCCATCATATGAGCGCGCGCGTGGATCACACCATTGGGTTAGTTGTATGTTGATAGGACTATGTATTGGAGGGCAAGAGTGATAGAAGCTTCAACCTAGCATAGAAATTGATGCATACGGATTGAAGGGGGACCAATATATCTTAATGCTATGGTTGGGTTTTACCTTAATGAACGTTAGTAGTTGTGGATGCTTGCTAATAGTTCCAATCATAAGTGCATAGAATTCCAAGTAAGGGATGACATGCTAGCAGTGGCCTCTCCCACATAAAACTTGCTATCGGTCTAGTAAAGTAGTCAATTGCTTAGGGACAATTTCGCAACTCCTACCACCACTTTTCCACACTCGCTATATTTACTTTATTGTGTCTTTACTTAAACAGCCCCTAGTTTTTATTCTCGTGCTCTTTATATTCTTGCAAACCTATCCAAAAAAACCTACAAAGTACTTCTAGTTTTATACTTGTTCTAGGTAAAGCGAACGTCAAGCGTGCGTAGAGTTGTATCGGTGGTCGATAGAACTTGAGGGAATATTTGTTCTACCTTTAGCTCCTCGTTGGGTTCGACACTCTTACTTATCGTAAGAGGCTACAATTGATCCTCTGTACTTGTGGGTTATCAAGACCTTTTTCTGGCGCCGTTGTCGGGGAGCAATAGCGTGGGGTGAATATTCTCGTGTGTGCTTGTTTGCTTTATCACTAAGTAATTTTTATTTGCTGTTCTTAGTTGTTTTCTATCTTTAGTTATGGGTAGGAAACGCAAAATACCAAAAGATTAGTTGTACCTACTGAACCATTGGTTGAAGAACCACTCAAAATCTATCACATTGCTGAAGCTTTTTACTTGGATCATCTTCGATTTCTTTGTGCTCGTGCTGAAACCCCAACTAGCTTAGTTGAGGGCAAATCTTTAGATGAGCATGCTTGTTATGTGTGACACCGTATATCTGAAAAAGGGAAACTTTTACTGGGTCAAATTCATCGTTTGCAATGCTATGCTTGGAATTTATGTGAAATATATGATTTTACTTGTTGTTCTGAAAACCCTAAGAAACACCTTCCCTATCAATGTGAGTTTACTGATAATGGAATCGTATCTTCGTATGCTAAAGGTGTTTATAGTTACTATGATGTTCAAAAAATTGAAGAATTTGTTGCTTTTAAGGGTGCTTATGAAATTGCTTCTTTGATTGAAACGTATGATGCTACTCTTTACAAGTCTGGAGATTTTGCCATACTTAAATATTGCTATGATAATTATGCTTCTAATGCCTATGTTTAACCATACATTGAGGATTACCCCGTTGTCCAAGAAGAAACTAATATTTTGCAGGAGTCTATGGAAGAAGAAATTATTGAAACTGTGAGCTCATTGGATGAAAAAGATGATGAGGAGAGCGAAGAACAAAAGGAGGAAGAGCGGATTAGCTACCCGTGGCCACCTTCTAATGAGAGTAACTCTTCAACTCATACATTGTTTAATTTCCCTTCGTGCTTACCGAAGGATGATTGCTATGATGATTGTTATGATCCCATTGATTCTTTTGAAATATCCCTTTTTGATGATGCTTGCTATACTTGTGGCCAAGATGCCAATATGAATTATGCTTATGGAGATGAACTTGCTATAGTTCCTTATGTTAAACATGAAATTGTTGCTATTGCACCCACGCATGATAGTCCTATTATCTTTTTGAATTCTCCCAACTACACTATATCGGAGAAGTTTGTGCTTATTAAGGATTATATTATGGGTTGCGTTTTACTACCACACATGATGATTTTGATAGATATAATATGGATGTGCTTGCTGCTCCTACTTGCAATTATTATGAGAGAGGAACTACATCTCCGCCTCTTTATGTTTCCAACACGATAGAATTGCAAGAAATTGCTTATACTATGCATTGGCCTTTACTATGTGTGCATGAATTGCTTTTTATGACATGCCGATGCATAGGAAGAGAGTTAGACTTCGTCATTACATGATATATGTTACTGTGTGCTCACTACTAAATTACAAATCATTGTTAATTAAAATTGGCTTTGATATACCTTGGGATCCGGGTGGATTCATTACTTGAGCACTATATGCCTAGCTTAATGGCTTTAAAGAAAGCGCTGCCAGGGAGACAACTCGGAATCTTTAGAGAGTCATTTATTTCTGTTGAGTGCTTTCATATAGTTTAAAAACAACAACAAAAAGAGGGGAACCCAAAACTTTTTCAAAAAGGAAAGTGAAAGTGAGAAAGACAAGCATTGTTGAAGTGGGAGAGCTCCTTGAACTTTGTTCATGCTCACGGAAACTTTGTGAATCTTGATTACAGAAACTTTTCAACAAAAATAATTATCCCCTTGTACAATTCCATTGTATTATAAAAATAATGTGGCAAGGTTTGCCTTTAGGATGTTTACAATGCTTGTTGGTTTGTGCGGTGCAGGACAGAAACTTTGGCTGTAGTGCGCGAATTTTAATTTTTTACTGGAACGTCAAATGGTTCTGATTCTTTTTTCAATGTCTTGCTGTACAAATTGTTTATTTTTCCTAATTTTGGAAGAAGTATGGTTAATGTTCAGATTGTAACATACTGTTCTGTTTTTGACAGATTGTGTTTTTGATGCATAGTTTGCTTGTTTTGATGAAACTATCAATTTATATCAGTGGATTAAGCCATGAAAACGTTATATTACAGTAGACACAATGCAAAAATAAAATATTAATTGGTTTGCAACAGTACTTAGAGTGGTGATTTGCTTTATTATACTAACGGATCTTACCGAGTTTTCTGTTGAAGTTTTGTGTGGATGAAGTGTTCGATGATCGAGAAGGTTTCGATGTGAGAAGAAGGAAGAGAGGCAAGAGCTCAAGCTTGGGGATGCCCGAGGCACCCCAAGTAAATATTCAAGGAGACTCAAGCGTCTAAGCTTGGGGATGCCCCGGAAGGCATCCCCTCTTTCTTCAACAAGTATCGGTATGTTTTCGGATTCGTTTCGTTCATGCGATATGTGCAAATCTTGGAGCGTCTTTTGCATTTAGTTTTCATTTTTCTTTTATGCACCATGCTGGTATGAGATAGTCCTTGGTTGATTTATAGAATGCTCTTTGCACTTCACTTATATCTTTTGAGTATGGCTTTATAGAATGCTTCATGTGCTTCACTTATATCATTTGAAGTTTGGATTGCATGTTTCTCTTTACATAGACAACCGCCATTTGTAGAATGCTCTTTTGCTTCACTTATACTTGTTAGAGCGTGGGCATATCTTTTGTAGAAAGAATTAAACTCTCTTGCTTCACTTATATCTATTTAGAGAGATGACATGAATTGGTCATTCACATGGTTAGTCATAAAATCCTACATAAAACTTGTAGATCACTGAATATGATATGTTTGATTCCTTGCAATAGTTTTGCGATATAAAGATGGTGATATTAGAGTCGTGCTAGTTGAGTAATTGTGGAATTGAGGAATACTTGTGTTGAGGTTTGCAAGTCCCGTAGCATGCACGTATGGTGAACCGTTATGTAACGAAGTCGTAGCATGAGGTGTTCTTTCATTGCTTTCCTTATGAGTGGCGGTCGGGGACGAGCGATGGTCTTTTCCTACCAATCTATCCCCCTAGGGGCATGTGTAGTAGTACTTTGCTCCGAGGGCTAATAAACTTTTGCAATAAGTATATGAGTTCTTTATGACTAATGTGAGTCCATGGATTATACGCACTCTCACCCTTCCATCATTGCTAGCCTCTTCGGTACCGTGCATTGCCCTTTCTCACCTCGAGAGTTGGTGCAAACTTCGCCGGTACATCCAAACCCCATGATACGATATGCTCTATCACACATAAACCTCCTTATATCTTCCTCAAAACAGCCACCATATGTACCTATCATGGCATTTCCATAGCCATTCCGAGATATATTGCCATGCAACTTCCATCATCATCATATACATGACTTGAGAATTTAATGTCATATTGCTTTGCATGATCGTAAGATAGCTAGCATGATATTTTCATGGCTTGTCCGTTTTTTGATGTCATTGCTACGCTAGATCATTGCACATCCTGGTACACTGCCAGAGGCATTCATATAGAGTCATATCTTTGTTCTAGTATCGAGTTGTAATATTGAGTTGTAAGTAAATAAAAGTGTGATGATCATCATTATTAGAGCATTGCCCCTGTGAGGAAAGGATGATGGAGACTATGATTCCCCCACAAGTCGGAATGATACTCCAGACTTTACAAAAAAAATAAAAGAGTCCAAAGAAGCCAAAAAAAGAGGCCAAAGAAGCCCACCAAAAAAATAAAAAAAATGAGAGAAAAAGAGAGAAGGGACAATGTTACTATCCTTTTACCACACTTGTGCTTCAAAGTAGCACCTTGTTCTTCATATAGAGAGTCTCATTGAGTTATCACTTTCATATACTAGTGGGAATTTTCATTATAGAACTTGGCTTGTATATTCCGATGATGGGCTTCCTCAAATTCCCGAGGTCTTCATGAGCAAGCAAGTTGGATGCACACCCACTTAGTTTCAGTTGAGCTTTCATACACTTATAGCTCTAGTGCATCCGTTGCATGGCAATCCCTACTCCTCGCATTGACATCAATTGATGGGCATCTCCATAGCCCGTTGATTAGCCGCGTCAATGTGAGACTTTTCCTTTTTGTCTTCTTCACACAAACCTCCATCATCATATG
Source organism: Aegilops tauschii subsp. strangulata (assembly GCF_002575655.3). Classification (NCBI taxonomy): domain Eukaryota; kingdom Viridiplantae; phylum Streptophyta; class Magnoliopsida; order Poales; family Poaceae; genus Aegilops; species Aegilops tauschii. The sequence continues at coordinate 70,168,092 of NC_053039.3, read as the reverse complement.
CTATTCCACCTATAGTGCTATATCCATGGCTTACGCTCATGTATTGCGTGAGGGTTGAAAAGGCTGAAGCGCGTTAAAAAGTATGAACCAATTGCTCGGCTTGTCATCGGGGTTGTGCATGGTTTGAATGCTTTGTGTGGTGAAGATGGAGCATAGCCAGACTATATGATTTTGTAGGGATGAGCTTTCTTTGGCTATGTTATTTCAATAAGACATAATTGCTTGGTTGGAATGCTTGAAGTATTATTGTCTTAATGTCAAATGATAGACTATTGCTTTGAATCACTCGTATCTTAATATTCATGCCATGATTAGACATATGATCAAGATTATGCTACGTAGCATTCCACATCAAAAATTATCTTTTTTATCATTTCCCTACTCGAGGACGAGCAGGAATTAAGCTTGGGGATGCTGATACGTCTCCGTCGTATCTATAATTTTTGATTGTTCAATGCCAATATTATTCAACTTTCATATACTTTTGGCAACTTTTTATATTATTTTTGGGACTAACATATTGATCCAGTGCCCAGTGCCAGTTCCTGTCTGTTGCATGTTTTATGTTTCGCAGAATATCCATATAAAATGGAATCCAAACGGGATAAAAACGGACGAAGCTTATTTTTGGAATATTTGGAAAATCTGGGAGAAAGATCAACGCGAAACGGTGTCCGAGGTGGCCACGAGGCAGGGGGGCGCGCCCCTGACCCTCGTGGGCCACCCATAAGGCGGTTGATGCCCTTCTTCGGCCGCAAGAAAGCTAATTTTTTGTAAAAAAATCACGGCGAAGGTTTCAGTCCAATCGGAGTTACGGATCTCCATATATACACGAAACGGTGAAAGGGCAGCAGGGGGAGCGCAGAAACAGAGAGAGAGACATAGAGACAGATCCAATCTCGGAGGGGCTCTCGCCCCTCCCGTGCCATGGAGACCAAGGACCAGAGGGGAAACCCTTCTCCCACCTAGGGAGAAGGTCAAGGAAGAAGAAGAAGGAGGGGGGCTCTCTCCCCCTCGCTTCCGGTGGCGCCGGAACGCCGCCGGGGGCCATCATCATCACCGCGATCTTCACCAACACCTCCGCCATCTTCATCAACATCTCCATCACCTTCCCCCTCTGTCTACAACGATCCACTCTCCCGCAACCCGCTGTACCCTCTACTTGAACATGGTGCTTTATGCTTCATATTATTATCCAATGATGTGTTGCCATCCTATGATGTCTGAGTAGATTTTCGTTGTCCTATCGGTGGTTGATGAATTGCTATGATTGATTTAATTTGCTTGTGGTTATGTTGCTGTCCTTTGGTGCCCATCATATGAGCGTGTGCGTGGATCACACCATAGGGTTAGTTGTATGTTGATAGGACTATGTATTGGAGGGCAAGAGTGACAGAAGCTTCAACCTAGCATAGAAATTGATGCATACAGGATTGAAGGGGGACCAATATATCTTAATGCTATGGTTGGGTTTTACCTTAATGAACATTAGTAGTTGCGGATGCTTGCTAATAGTTCCAATCATAAGTGCATAGAATTCCAAGTAAGGGATGACATGCTAGCAGTGGCCTCTCCCACATAAAACTTGCTATCGGTCTAGTAAAGTAGTCAATTGCTTAGGGACAATTTCGCAACTCCTACCACCACTTTTCCACACTCGCTATATTTACTTTATTGTGTCTTTACTTAAACAGCCCCTAGTTTTTATTCTCGTGCTCTTTATATTCCTGGAAACCTATCCAAAAACACCTACAAAGTACTTCTAGTTTTATACTTGTTCTAGGTAAAGCGAACGTCAAGCGTGCGTAGACTTGTATCGGTGGTCGATAGAACTTGAGGGAATATTTGTTCTACCTTTAGCTCCTCGTTGGGTTTGACACTCTTACTTATCTAAAGAGGCTACAATTGATCCCCTATACTTGTGGGTTATCAGTGACGAATGAAAATATAGTCCCAAATGAGGTTACCGATAATGTTGAAGACGAAATAGGGGACGCCTTCTGGGGCATCCCCAAGCTTAGTTGCTTGGATCTTCCTTGAATATTACCTTGGGGGTGCCTTGGGTATCCCAAAGCTTAGGGTCTTGTCACTTCTTATTCTCCTCATATCGATATCTCACCCAAAACTTGGAAACTTCAATCACACAAAACTTAACGGAACTTCGTGAGATAGGTTAGTATGATAAAGAGCAAACCATTTCACTTTGGTACTGTCAAAGACAAGATTCATAATTGTTCCCAAACAATGCCGACTGTAGCATGTCATTTCCACAATTTATATTGAGCAATATAAGCCACAGAAACTAGGAAACAAGCAAACTATGTATTGAAAAAAGAATCTGTCAAAAACAGAACATACTGTAGTAATCTAGACAACTACCATACTTCTACTACTCCAAAAATTCTGAAAATTTAGGACAACGTAGACAATTTGTATATCAATCATCTGTAAAAAAACAGAATTTTATCACCTTCCAGTGAATTTAAACAATTCTGTTTTTGCACAAAATCAAGTCAACTATCATCCACACTATCCCAAAGGCTTTACTTGGCACTTTATTGAAACAAAAGCAATAAAACATGATTACTACAGTATTATAATCATGTGAACACACAAAAATAGTAGGTAAAAGTGTTGGGTTGTCTCCCAACAAGCGCATTTCTCTTATGCCTTTGAAGCTAGGCATGATGATTTCAATGACGCTCACATAAAAGTAAAGAATTGAAACATAACGGGAGCATCATGAATCACATGGCAAGCACATTTATGTCTAACCCACTTCCTATGCATAGGGATTTTGTGAGCAAACAATCCATGGGAGCAAGAATCAACTAGCATAGGAAGGCAAAACAAGCAAAACTTCAAGATTTTCAACACATAGAGAGAAAACTTGATATTATTGCAATATGTAAAAGCATATGTTCCTCTCTCATAATAATTTTCAGTACCATCATGAATGAATTCAACAATATAGCTATCACATAAAACATTCTTTTCATGATCCATAAGCATAGAAATTTTATTACACTCCACGTAAGCAAATTTATTCTCATCAATAATGGTGGGAGCAAACTCAACAAAATAACTATCATGTGATTGAAAATTAAAATCATGATGACAAGCTTCATGGTAATCATTATTCAATATAGCATACATGTCATCACCATAATCATAGATAGCAACCTTGTTCTCATAGTCAATTGAAGCCTCATCCAAAATAGTGGATTCATCATTAAATGAAGTCATGACTTCTCCAAATCCACTTTCTCATTATAATCATCATAAATAGGAGGCATGCAATCGTTATAACAAATTTGCACATCAAATCTTGGGGGACAAAACATATCATCTTCATCAAACATAGCATCCCCAATCTTATGGCTTTGCATATCATTAGCGTCATGGATATTCAAAGAATTCAGACTAACAACATTGCAATCATGCTCATCATTTATACCAAACATTCTATTGAATTCTTCTTCTATCAATTGAGCACAGTTTTCCTTGCCATCATTTTCATAAAATACATTATAAAGATGAATAATATGATGCAACCTCAATTCCATTTTTTGTAGTTTTCTTTTACGAACCAAACTGGTGATAAAACAAGAAACTAAAAGATTCAATTGCAAGATCTAAAGATATACCTTCATGCACTCACCTCCCCGGCAATGGCGCCAGAAAAGAGCTTGATGTCTACTACGCAACTTTATTCTTGTAGACACGTGTTGGGCCTCCAAGCGCAGAGTTTTGTAGGACAGTAGCAATTTTCCCTCAAGTGGATGACCTAAGGTTTATCAATCCGTGGGAGGCGTAGGATGAAGATGGTCTCTCTCAAACAACCCTGCAACTAAATAATAAAAAGTCTCTTGTGTCCCCAACACACCAAATACAATGGTAATTTGTATAGGTGCACTAGTTCGGCGGATAGATGGTGATACAAGTGTAATATGGATAGTAGATATTGATTTTTGTAATAGTAACAATAAAAACAGCAAGGTAGCAAGTAACAAAAGTGAGCACAAACGGTATTGCAATGCTTGAAAATGAGGCCTAGGGTCCGTACTTTCGCTAGTGCAATCTCTCAACAATGCTAATATAATTGGATCATATAACCATCCCTCAAAGTGCGATGAAGAATCACTCCAAAGTTCCTATCTAGCGAAGAACATAAGAAGACATTGTTTGTAGGGTACGAAACCACCTCGAAGCTATTCTTTACGATCGATCTATCCAAGAGTTCGTACTAAAATAACACCAAATAATTTCAGATTCATAATACTCAATCCAACACAAAGAACTTCAAAGAGTGCCCCAAGATTTGTACCAGAGAAACAAAGACAAGAACGTGCATCAACCCCAATGCAAGATTACCCCAATGTCACCTCAGGAATCCGCGAGTTGAGTGCCAAAACATATATCAAGTGAATCAATACGATACCCCATTTTCACCACGGGTATTCATATGCAAGACATATATCAAGTGCTCTCAATCCATAAAAGTATTCAATCCAATAAAACGAAATCTCAAAGGGAAAACTCAATTCATCACAACAAGATAGAGAGGGGAAAACACCATATGATCTGACTATATTAACAAAGCCTGTGATACATCAAGATCGTGACATCTCAAGAACATGAGAGAGAGAGAGAGATTAAACACATAGCTATTGGTACAAACCCTCAGCCCCGAGGGTGGACTACTCCCTCCTCATCATGGTGGCCGCCGGGATGATGAAGATGGCCACCGGTGATGATTCCCCCCTCGGACAGGGAGCCGGAATGAGGTCTCGATTGATTTCTCGTGGCTACAGAGCCTTGCGGCGGCGGAACTTCTGATCTAGGTTAACCCCTAGGAATTTGGAATATTTGAGAATTTATAGGGCGAAGAGGCGGTGCGGGAGGCTACCGAGGTGGGCACAACCCACCTGGGCGCGCCTGGGCCCCCAAGCGCGCCCTGGTGGGTTGTGCCCCCCTTGGGGCACCCCCCAGGTGCTTCTCTGGCCCACTGGATGTCTTCTGGTCCATAAAAAATCCACAAAAAATTTCGCGGTGTTTGGACTCCATTTGATATTGATTTCCTTTGATGTAAAAAACAAGCAAAAAATAGCAACTGGCACTGGGCACTGGGTCAATAGGTTACTCCTAAAAAATGATATAAAGTTGCTACAAAATAATTGTAAAACATCCAAGAATGATAATATAACAGCATGAATACTTCATAAATTATAGATACGTTGGAGATGTATCAGGGCAGCACCCAAGCACCGCTCCACCCACATATCAAATTATCAAAGTAACGAACGTGAATCATATGAGCATGATAAAAACTAGCTTGACAACAATTCCCATGTGTCCTCGGGAGCGCTTTACTTTATATAAGAGTTCGTCCAGGCTTGTCCTTTGCGACAAAAAGGATTGGGCCACCTTGCTGCACCTTAGTTACTTTGTTACTTGTTACTCGTTACGAATTATCTTATCACACAACTATATATTACCGATAATTTCAGTGCTTGCAGAGAATACCTTGCTGAAAACCGCTTGTCATTTCATTCTGCTCTTCGTTGGGTTCGACACTCTTACTTATCGACAGGACTACGTTAGATCCCCTATACTTGTGGGTCATGACTAGCTGTCCAATGTTGCTCGAAATATCCCCACTCGAAAGTAATGCTCATTTGTAAGATAATCAGGTTGATGATGAGCATGACCACTACAAAAATATATTTCTCCTCCATGTTTGGCATGCTCTGCACAAAACTCGCAAACCTAGAGGAAAATAATTCCCACAACCATCTGATCACATTCGTTCAAGAAGTGTTTTGTGCATAACACAAAACGAATGTCATCTACTATGTCTTGTGATTCCTTTTGTAAAGCTTTGCCAAGCTCTTCGATGATTCCCAATATTTTCTCATCGTACATAGGAAAAATACAAACTCAAATGATGACAAGTAGTTAAAGGTGGTATCTCCATCAAGTTGTTGAAGGTTGATATGTGATTGATTCATATAGCTTGACAATCGCTCACTTCATTGTTGTGCCGTGAGCAAGGTCCAGATCCAATATGAGCCAAGAATTTACACTTCTTGCAATTATTAACTCTCTTCCATCCATCAAAACCTTTTGATGTGAACACATCAAAACCACTTTTTTGTATGTTCTTACTACAAAGAAAGCAACATAAACAAAATGCACAACTTTTACTCTTAGAGTACTCCAACCACGATTAAAAATCCTTCGACCAACTGAATTGAAAACGTCTTTGATGTCCTTGTGGTCCATATGGCTTGTAAATCTCCAGTCTAGGCTACATGTGATCTAATTGTAGATATGGTCTTCGCACCTCATCTCTCACATTTTCTGGGTATTGCCAAATTTGTGGGTGTTCCCAGTGTCTCCCTTAAAAACTCAATAACTCAAAATATGATAGGTTCATTTGTTGCCGCTCTGCCTCTTCATTTTTATTTGGTTGCTCTTGTTCCGCTTCAACCAATGCCAACTGTGGGATTCAGGTTCAGGAGTTGAAGTACCTTCATCATTTGAAAGATTTCTTTTTCTTTTGTAATATGGATCCATGATTTATCTTGAACCAATGCTGTAGCCATCAACCTATAGTTTACAGCAACAAGAAAAACAACATCTTTGAAGTAAACAGTCAAATAATCTTTAATCAGCAGAGGAGACAACAAGAGAAATTAACCCTTGACATTTCGCGTTTGTGTACCTTGCCTAATGCCTATAGTCTGCTCAATTTGGCGCTCCACTATTGACTGCACCGTGCTCTCCCCCTCGTCTCGTGTGACCCACTGACCCAGTTTGCAACTTGGAGAGAAATTGCTTCCACAATCAGATATCAAAGTTGTAGCAATCATCTATACTAGTTTGAACACACACAAAAAATAAAGAAAGGGCTAGAAGATGGGGATTTTGGGGGAAGGAAGAATACCTAGCAAAGTCGCCATGAGTAATTAGGGAACGATTCAAAGAGAGGAGAACATGGGATACCAACCATGGGACTCATGCGCAGAACAGAGGAGATGATGATGAGCCGCGTGCCCAGATCAGCCTACCACAACAAAAGCTCATGGGCTAGATAGACAGAATACACCATGGTAAAAATTACACTTTTGGAAGACTAAGCCATTGCCAAGTATGGTGTACCCGACCCTCCGCCACTGGCTACATGGCTAGTGAGATCAAGTCATCCACTGTCTTGCATGCTAGTCTAGTAAGATGTGAGTCCATGATGTCTACTACACAACTTGTTCTTGTAGACTCGTGTTGGGCCTCCAAGCGCAGAGTTCTGCAGGACAGTAGCAAATTTCCCTCAAGTGGATGACCTAAGGTTTATCAATCCGTGGGAGGCGTAGGATGAAGATGGTCTCTCTCAAACAACCCTGCAACCAAATAATAAAAAGTCTCTTGTGTCCCCAACACACCAAATACAATGGTAAATTGTATAGGTGCACTAGTTCGGCGAAGAGATGGTGATACAAGTGTAGTAATGATAGTAGATATTGATTTTTGTAATAGGAGCAATAAAAATAGCAAGGTAGCAATTGACAAAAGTGAGCACAAACGGTATTGCAATGCTTGAAAATGAGGCCTAGGGTACGTACTTTCGCTAGTGCAATCTCTCAACAATGCTAATCTAATTGGATCATATAACCATCCCTCAAAGTGTGATGAAGAATCACTCCAAATTTCTTATCTAGCGGAGAATATAAGAAGAAATTGTTTGTAGGGTACGAAACTACCTTAAAGTTATTCTTTCCGTTCGATCTATTCAAGAGTTCGTCTTAAAATAACGCAAAGTTATTCTTTCCGTTCGATCAATCCAAGAGTTCATACTAAAATAACACCATATGATATGCATCAACCAACTCTAATGTCACCTAGATACTCCAATCACTAGTAGAAAACAGGGCTTTGGTCACAGGGCAATATTCACATTAGTCCCGGTTCAGTCACGAACCGGGACTAATGTGAGCATTGGCCCCGGTTCGTGCGGCTAAGGCATTAGTCCCGGTTCACCTGAGCCCTTTAGTCCCAGTTTGAGACACGAACCGGGACTAAAGGGTGCGATGCCCATACCGGTTCGTGGCACCAACCGGTACTAAAGGTTAGACCTTTAGTGCCGGTTCGAGCCACTAACCGGTACTAATGGGGTTTGAGGCATTAGTACCGGTTCATGGCACGAACCGGTACTAAAGGTCCCATTTTCAAACTCTACCCCCACCCCCCCTGTGGATCGCCTTTTCAGTTTTGTAAAAAGCAAAAGAAAATGATAAAAACTTCAAAAATTAAAATCCTTCCAGATGTAGTTATGTTACTACATGTACTAGTTAGGAAAATTTAAAAACTTAAATTTGGACATGTTTTGCAAAAAGTGTAGGGAAAATGTAAAACGGCTATAACTTTTGCATATGATGTCAGAAAAAAACGTATAATATATCAAAATGTTCAGCACGAAAATCCGCATCCGATTTTGACCGCCTACGGCCTATTTGCAAATTTTTAGAATCGTCAAATTCTAAAAGGAAAAAAAGTTATGCTCAAATTTCAGTTTTTTGAATTTTTGTTAAATCTGGTCAAACTATGGTCAAACTACTTATTCAAGAAGTATTAGTGTTACTAAATAATTATTCAAGAATATTAGTGTTAGTAAATAATTATTTCAGTTTTTTTGAATTTTGGTCAAATCTGGTCAAACAATGGTCAAACTAATTATTCAAGAATATTAGTGTTACTAAATAATTATTTCGGTTTTTTTGAATTTTGGTCAAATCTGGTCAAACTATGGTCAAACTACTTATTCAAGAAATATTAGTGTTACTAAATAATTATTTCATTTTTTTTGAATTTTGGTCAAATCTGGTCAAACTGTGGTCAAACAATGGTCAAACTAATTATTCAAGAAATATTAGTGTTACTAAATAATTATTTCAGTTGTTTTGAATTTTGGTCAAATCTGGTCAAACTGTGGTCAAACTATGGTCAAACTACTTATTCAAGAAATATTAGTGTTACTAAATAATTATTGTTTTTTAAAACAATAGTTTCAAACTCAAACAGTGAAATGTGTGACTTCATGCTCAAGCTAGATTCCTGAGGGTTAATAGGATTGACATCTTACTATTGTCAGGAAAACAACAAGTGCAGACTTGGAAACGAGGGAGAATAGAACCCGGAAGTTAAGCGTGCTCAGGCTGGAGTAGTGAGAGGATGGGTGACCATCCGGGAAGTTAGATGATTTGGAATGATGAGGGGTGATTAGAGATTAGAGGTTAAATTGAGCAGTGATGAGGGGTGGTGATTAGAGATTAGAGGTTAAAAAAATTCAGAAATTTGAAAATAAAAAAAATCAAAAAATTGAAAAAAAATTCATAAAATTTCCTTTAGTCCCGGTTGGTGTGCGGCCACGTGGACGGCCTTTAGTCCCGGTTCGTGTAAGAACCGGGACTAAAGGGGGAGGCTTTAGTAACGACCCTTTAGTCCCGGTTCCAGAACCGGGACAAAAGGCCCTTATAAACCGGGAACAAAGGCCATTTTTCTACTAGTGAATGTCACCACAAGTATCCATGAGTTAATTATACGATACACATCAAACAATTTCAGATTCATCATACTCGATCCAACAGAAAGAACCTCAAAGAGTGCCCCAAGATTTCTACCAGAGAAATAAGGACGAATACGTGCATCAACCCCTATGCATAGATTACCCCAATGTCACCTCGGGAATCCGCACGTTGAGTGCCAAAACATATATCAAGTGAATCAATATAATGCCCCATTGTCACCATGGGTATTCATATGCAAGACATACATCAAGTGCTCTCAAATCCATAAAAGTATTCAATCCGATAAAGCAAAATCTCAAAGGGAAAACTCAAACCACAACAAGATAGAGAGGATAAAATACCATACGATCCAACTATATAAACAAAGCATGCGATACATCAAGATCGTGCCATCAAGAACACGAGAGAGAGAGAGAGAGAGAGAGAGAGAGATTAAACACATAGCTACTGGTACAAACCCTCAGCCCCGAGGGTGGACGACTCCCTCCTCATCATGGAGACCGTCGGGATGATGAAGATGGCCACCGGTGATGATTTCCCCCTCCGGCGGAGTGCCGAAACAGGGTCTAGATTGGTTTCCATGGCTATAGAGGCTTGCGGCGGCGGAACTTCTGATCTATCGACTCCTCTAGGATTTTTGGAATATTTGTAAATTTATAGGGCGAAGTGGCGGTGTGGGAGGCCACCGAGGTGGGCACAACCCACCTGGGCGCGCCTGGGCCTCCAGGCGCGCCCAGGTGGGTTGTGCCCCCTCGAGCACTTCTTTGGCCGACTGGATGTCTTCTGGTCCAAAAAAATCTCCGAAAAGTTTCGCTGCGTTTGGACTCCATTTGGTATTGATTTTCTGCAAAGTAAAAAACAAGCAAAAAACCGCAACTGGCACTGGGCACTATGTCAATAGGTTAGTCTTAAAAAATGATATAAAGTTGCTATAAAATGATTGTAAAACATCCAATAATGATAATATAATAGCATGAATACTTCATAAATTATAGATACGTTGGAGACGTATCAGTCCACACATCACTTTCCAACAAGGGACTATTTAGAGCGTATGTAAGATCTCACATACAAGACACATACTTGTCTATATGCATCATTGATATCGTCCAAGGACTATATGATTCATAAGCACATCGGAAATACCATCATGCATGATTGTCTCTAGGGAATGTCTCCAACATAACCATATTCGCACCAACCATCTCATGACACCACAAGGATAGCGTGCGAGGTTCTTCAACAACAACACCATTAGGAAGGGAGCGATGCTCAAGTGCTCTCGTCACTGGATTCAGCTACCAAAGCCAAATTCCGACAAATCCGAGCATATCCGAGCAATGGCTTCAACAAGGTAGGTGAAGCAAAAACATCATCATTGCCAGGTACATCCAACTTCGATTAGACCTAGGTTTTCTTCTAGGAGCTAGAGATTGGGTGAACGAGTAGCATCACCCTCTAAGTCAATCATGTGTTCCCGCCACCACTTCTCTATGATCCCAACAGTTGCATGCGACCGCCCGCCGCCGCACAGAACCATATCCTCTACACCAAGCCGTCGTCCAGATATTGCATCTCACCGCCGAGGGTAAACATTGGATCTGGAAGGAGAAACCCTCACAAAAACCTTTTGGTGGTCACTGCAATCGGCAGTCAGGCTACCGCCTACATCAAAGTGGTCTCCCGATGGAAGAACAAGGATATTGAAGCAGACCAGCGCCGATTGGACTATCACGAGGAGAGAGCCCTTTAAGGCTCGTCGGCCCCTGGGCGAATCTTCTTTGCTAGCATCACTAGCGGCCCCCTGGCGAGCCGGTGGCCACCTCCGCTAGTGATGAGGGAGAGAGGAAGCGGGGGGAGGGCCAGTGGCGGCCAAGGGTTTAGTTACGCCCCATGCCAATCCTACCTTTTCTTCTTAATGAAAAGACAACACTTGTGCTAGTTGCTTAAAAAAGATTATGTTATGGTAGTTGAAAGAGTTTACTTTGGGAGACAATGTTTGCAAACTTGCAACTCATGGACTTCTTGTTGATCCTTCATGTAAACATGGTTTCTTGGGCACTGGTACTGGAGAGGATTTGTAGCACACAGGTGCGGGGGCATGCAACCCACTTTTTCCTTTGGCTTTTGATTTTCAATCTTTCATATCTTTTGAACCAAAAGTCCAAATTAAGTTTTGTTTGCATATCCGTATTTCTAGTGATGAGGACTTTCAAATGGGATCCATTTTGATGAGTTTTCAAAACTTCATTAAGTTTCAACCTCTGAAACTTACTATGAGCAACCGACAAAATCATATATTTCAGAACCTGCGAATGACAAAATTGTAGGTAAGTTTCAACTCTGAAACTTGGTATGAGCGACCGACCAAATCAGAAGTTATAGAACATGTGACTAGCAAAATTGTAAGTTTCAGTTTCTAAAACTTAAAACTTGTTGTGTCCTCATGTGGGATCCATCGACTTTGCGGATTGCGAGTCAATCGGGCGGATGACACAGTTGGGCAGGTGTGTGCCCCCGCACCTGTGTGCCCGTGCGAATTTCCGCACTTGCTACTTCAAGTCTATGTATACGCTTCCGACACTCACTTGCATGGCATTCCATGAGACTTTCAGGTTGAGTGAGGGTTGCCACCGTCATCCTCAGCCGAGTTCAAAAACCCATTTGTCTTCCTGAATGACAAGGTTTTTAAAATAACAAAGATAAATCAAAAAGCATAACAACTTCGCTGAGGGCTTGGTTGTTGTAGGATTCACTATACACTTGCGCCCGCCAACTTTGAGCTCCCATGTGTACACATCTTGAATGACCCCATGACAACCGCATTTTTGACCCACAAGCCTTTGAAATTACGCGTGTATTGATGCGCTACGAAAGTAGGACCCCATCAACATCACACATTCACTCTCTTGTGGCATTGTCAATCTCACTAACATTTTTGTTTCGGTCTACCAAGTTGTTGATCCACGAGACTATCCATGCCACCCACCTTGTATATCTAACACCAGTCCAAATTGTTTGGCTATGCTCTTGCTCCTGTTTGCAGCGTATCAGCCCAACACATCTATGTGCATTACTTGACACCGCGTAGATGCATGATATTTGCGTGACGCACTCTAGGTTCCTTCTAACCTGATGCACTCGTCATCCATCGTTGTTGTACACACTCTAATCCCTCTCAACAAACTTTCCCACCCGTAAAAGAAATGTTTTGGATAAGGCTGACCCCAACAGATACCCTCTCCACATTTTTTCTTGTTGCAACTTGCTAGTAGACCCATCTTCTTTTTTTGAGGGGAAACAACCAAAAATATTCATCTATAAGGTTTGTAGTCATAGAAAAATTTCCTGTGTGTCTTTTCCTTTCCCTCACGCAAATGCGACTAGGGGAAAGTTCTCCTTTCCTCCAAGATCCACCGAACAGCTTGTGGATTCTTCTCCCCCCTATTTGCTGCTCCAGAGACAGGTGGCGGGGAGGGGAATCTCGGTGCCTCAGCTCATATAGTAGTTTAGGTTAGACCTTTGTAGTCCTCGCATTAGTGGTGCTCGGACGGATGGAGGCGCTTTATCTTCTAGTTAGTCTTTCGGGCTTCGACCCTCTCGGATTCGTCCATCAGGATGAACTACACGAAGCTCTGACATAGATTCCTATCATCTCCTTGAGGCAGTGGCATTAGACTCATGATGACTCCTTTTCTACTCATCGGTTCTTGTTTTCTTAGGGAATTCTACTCGCCGGATAATTCTTTGCGAAAGCAACTAATCAAAGGGTGCTCCCAGCGAGTGACACTTTTCATCAAAGGGTGCTCCCAATGGGTGGCACTTTTCCTTCTTTGGGCAGCGCTTCAGCAGGCCATGTGGAGCGTCCCAACACTGCTATGTGTTGTGCTAGACTCTTCTTTCATGACTTTTTCTTTCACTTTTTTGTTTTTAGTTTTTTCATGGAACACAAGTGTGTTTCCACACGGGGTAGATGTGTGATTCACGCAGGAGGACAATTGTATTACACCCCCTACGGGATTGTTAGTATTAGTTGAGAGCATGAGTTAGTTCATATTAGTAGCACAGTTTGGTGTAGTTTGGGAGCACACATGTTAGTACTAGTAGGAAGCAGGCCCATACCACAAGCATGTGCAAGGTGTGCAACCGCACAAGGCCCGAAAATCAGTGGGGCCCCGAATTTTTCATTAAGTAGTATATTGTGCCTAATTTTACATTTAGCATTGGGCCTCTGAATTCTTTGGTATGGCCTTGGTTGGAAGCATAAGTTCGGGAGCACATGTTCATACAAGGTGAAAGTACAAGTGAGTTCGAGTTGGAGCACATGTTTTTTCTTCCTCTGATCATAAGAACTTTATTCATCAAATAATAGTAAGGTCATTTACATAGTGATGAATTATAAAGTCAAGGACATTGGATTCCCAAGATTCAAACTTATTAATGCTAAAATAGTGTTTTGCCAATCAATCTGCTATCATATTTGCTTCTCTGCTACAGTGGACAAAACTGATGCTAGCAAACTCCATGGACATGATAGATCACTCTGCTATGATTGGAACATCAGTTCCCATATAAGAATTTGGATCAGAGATGTCCTCCAATGCCACCATACTGTCAGACTCGATGATAAGTTTAGTGCAACCCAATTTTTCTTCCAGGATCAAACCAATTCAGACAGCCATAACTTCCGCTGAATATGCACTAGAAACATGGGGTATTAGACATGTCTCTGTTGCCAGAAAATTACCTCAATCATCTCGAGCTATCGCTCCGCAGGCTCGTGTCTTATTTTCCACATGAAAGTACGCATCAACATTGACTTTAACATCTCCCTCACTTGGCTTCTTCCAGCTATGATTGACCTTGCGCATAGGCTGGTTTGGACTATAAGCTCGAACAAAATTTGTAGCTAGAAGCCGTATAGACATGGATGATTGTTCTACTTACATGATTGACTCTCTTTTGGTAGATTGACGCCTCTGCCACCAAATGAACCACATAGCGACCAAAATTAGTTCGGCTATTGGTATTTCATGCATCATAGTGCAAAGTCGGACCAAAATCTCTAGGTTGATTGATCCCGAGCGGTCTTGCCGCACAACCATATCAATTTCATCATTAAGACCCAACTAGGTCCAAACCTCTAATGCCCGGGAACATGTGAACAAGAAGTGTTGAATGTCCTCAAGTCCGATCTTTCCAAATGGGCATTGAGGAATCAGTCGAATATGTTTGCTTGCTAGCACTCCATAGCATGGTAAAACTCCCTTAAGAACTTTCCAACCAAAATATTTAATCTTTCCCGGGAGGCGAAGTTGCCATAACTCCTTCCAAATTGTATTCAGATGAACACTACCTGGCAGTTTGAGCTTAGTAATGGCATCCAAACTAATGATCAAACTCCACATGGTAGGCCGACCGGACTGTGAAAGTTCGGGACCTAGTATAGTGCCAAGCTACAAAGTCATCAAGAGCTTCAACATTCAGAGGGATCTGCAATATTTTGTTAACATCCACGGGTGAAAAGACACTCCATATAAGCTCCTCGTCCCACTGTCCAGTATGGGGGTCAATGATTTCTTCCACCTTTGTTAACATTATTCCTCCTCTGGGGGTGGTCAATTTCCTTGACTCACTAGATGGGATCCAAGGGTCATCCCAAATGTTTATGTGTGAACCAGAGCCCACTCGCCATATACAACCCCTTTTGAAGGTCTGAATTCCTGCTACAATGCTTTGCCACATACTCGATGACCCTTTCTTTGGTCCTGCCTTTAGGATATCACCATTAGGATAATATTTAGCACTCAACACTCGTGCACACAAAGAGTCAGGATTCTGGAGAAGTCGGCAACACTACTTTGCTAACATAGCAAACTTAAAGTCATGAAGGTCTCTAAACCCCATACCACCTTTCTTCTTCAGAACACACATCTTCCACTATGCAAACCAGTGCATTTTATTCTTCTCTTCTTCATCTCCCCACCAGAACCTCGACATCCCATCAGTGATTGATTTACATATTCCTTTAGGAAACTTGAAATCAGACATAGCATAAGATGGAATTGCTTGTGCCACTGATTTTAACAGAATCTCTTTACCTTGAACCGATAGAATCTTTTCTTTCCATCCCTTCTGCATCTGGCATACTATGTCAACCAGATGCTGAAAACAGTCACTACGGTCCACGCCAACCATGTTAGGTACGCCCAGATACTTTTCTAACGGAGCTTCAATTAAAATATCCAATATTACACAAACACTCTCCCTGTTTGTAACTCAAGAATTAGGACTGAAAAAATACTGGATTTTGGTGTACTTACACGCTGACCTGAACTAGAGCAGTATGTGTCAAGAACCCTCTTCAAGGTATTTGCATTATGATTAGTCGCTTTCATCAAAATCAGTGAGTCATCAGCAACAAGAAGATGAGAGATAGAAGGTGCATTTCTAGATACTTTTATACCTTGAATTCCACCATTGTCTTCCTCGTGAGCCAGCATGCTAGAAAGACCTTCAGAACAAATCTGTAAGGATCTAGATGACGACTAGAGGGGGGGTGAATAGGCGTTTTAAAACTGTTACGGATTTGGCTTTATCCTAATGCGGAATTAAACTAAACGGATACCTTTCAAGCACAAATCCTAAATATGCTAGGCTCAACTAAGTGCACCAACAACCTATGCTAAACAAGATAGGCACTTAAGGAAACTAGCAAGCACAAACTATATCACAAGATATGGAAATGTAGGAACACCTAAGCAATTCAACTAGCACAAGATATATCAATATGAGCAAGTATGAATTGCGGTAAGTAAAGGGTGTGGGTAAGAGATAACCACAAGTGAGTCGGAGACGCGGATTTATCCTGAAGTTCACACTCGTGAGAGTGCTAATCTCCGTTAGAGCGGTGCCGAAGCCAAAGCTCCGGGGCGTCACCAAGTGACTCACCGTATTCTCCTTTTCGAGTCACCCCCAACGGATGAGCCTCGATTCACTCGGGGTTGGTCTTGAAGGCGACCACCACACCTTTACAAACTTCTCCTGAGCACACCACAAACAAGGAAGCTTCCGGAGGAACTTGACCACCTAGGCCACTTCAACACCCTTCCCCGGAGCACACCACAAGAGGAAGCTTCCGGGGGAACCTTGGCCACATAGGCCTCTTTCACAATCTTCTCAATGTATCACCAAACCGTCTAGGAGGCGGAGGCCTCCAAGAGTAATAAACTCACGGGCTCACACTCGAACAAATCGATGCAGGGAGCTCAAACCAATGCAACAAATGCAATGCAAGGTCAAGCAACAAATGCTCAACTCACTCTCTCAATCTCATAAGATGCACTCTTGAAAGTAGGAGATTGAAGAGAGGGGATGCTTTGGATATGATCAACAAATGGCTCACTAATCCATCCACAAATCCCCCTTCACATAGAGGGGAGATAGGGGTTTGGGAGAGGTGGAGAGAGGCTCAAAATGGTGTTTAGAATGTGTGTGAACCAACCCCCAACCGGTGGGAGGAAAGGGCCCTTAAATAGCCAAACTCCGAAACTAGCCGTTGGGGCTCCAACGGGCATTTCCTGGGCACCCTGTGCGCACGGGGGTTGAGACCCCGTGTGCACGGTGTCCCGTGTGCACGGTACGAGCCCGTGTGCATGGAGTACCCAGAATTCTGGACACCCCGTGCGCACGGGGGTCAAAACCCCGTGCACACGGGGTCCCCAGGACAGTCAGCAGCAGCCCACTAAAACATCGATAACTTGGGCATACGGACTCCGAATTCGATGATCTTGGGCTCGTTTTGAAGCTATGGAAAAGCCCAAGGTCCTCACATAGAGAAACACCCAAGATCAACAAGAAAGAATGATGCAAGTAATGCAAAGGTTTGAGCTCTCTACATGCGACGTGATCAAGCTACTTGCCCGAGAGTCCCTCTTGATAGTACGGCTATCAAACCTATAATCCGGCCTCCCGCCAAGCACTATGAGACCGGAAAACTAGGAAAACCTAGCTAAGGTATACCTTTGCCTTGCACATTCAACTTGAGCTTGATGATGACTTTAATGCTTGCCTCAAGTTGGAATCCCTTTCTTGTCCACGACCACTTGGTGAAGATACTCGAATTGCTTCCTCATGATGCAATGAGGGAAGCCTTATCTCAAGCCCATCTTCACATGCACATTATCATGATGTGGACCGCAAGCTTCAAAGCATATAACCTCCGGCTTCTCATCTTGCACCTGGACTCCCCGAACTCGATGACCATCACCACTTGATGTCATCCACACATAGACAACACGGGATCTTTCCTTTTGATGCAAGCCTATGAGAAACACCTAACCCACATAGACATAACAAACATATAGCATGGGTTAGGTAACAAAGCACAATTCACAATTACTTACCATACCACTAGATCACTTGATCTCACGTGGTACATTGTTTGTGCTTTGTGAGTTGACCACTTAGATATACTCTTCGAGCTTCATCTTGGTCAACCAACATCTTTACTTCAAGCTCCATCTTGGTTTCTTGAAAGCCACAATGAACTCTTCATTTCACTTCATTGCTTCAAGACAATATCACCAAAGACTCTTTCATGACCATATCAAGTTCCACTATGAATATCATCTTGGTCACCACTTGCCCTTCTAAAAACTCCATCACAATCTCTTGAGAGGCATAATGAATTCGTCACTCTAGTTGCTTGCTTCAAGACTTGATCAACCGAAACCCAACACATGAGCTCACCATGATCTTGTCTTGAGACCATAACTTGAATTCTTCTCTTTGATTATTCTCTCAAGCCCTTGATCCTTAAAAGCCCTCCATCATAATATATTGAGAGGCACAATGGATTCTTCACTCTAGTTGTTTGCTTCAAGACCTGGTCAACCTAAAGCCAACACACGAGCACACCATGATCTTGTCTTGAAACCATAACTTGAATTCTTCTCTTTGATTACTCTCTCAAGCCTTGATCCTCAGAAGCCCAAATATATCAATCTTTGAGATCCTCCAATGAACTCCATCATGAACATAATTAGATTAGGCATTGAAACCAATCTTGATGGCTTCAATAGAGGTACCCGAAGACCAACTTGAAACCTCACTGGATATGGGATCTCGAGAGCCAACACCTAGGCCCCATGAGCACGGGGTATCCAGAGAGTTGACAGTCGACCCCGTGCGCACGGTACAAGCCCGTGTGCATGGGGTATCCAGAGAAGGATACCATGAGGACTTCTTCGGATGCTTTGATGGCAGACTTCACAAAACAACCCAATGCACTTCAAGCATCACTATGGAACATATCTTCATATAAGAT
This sequence comes from Aegilops tauschii subsp. strangulata, assembly GCF_002575655.3. Taxonomy (NCBI): domain Eukaryota; kingdom Viridiplantae; phylum Streptophyta; class Magnoliopsida; order Poales; family Poaceae; genus Aegilops; species Aegilops tauschii. The sequence goes on along the minus strand of NC_053039.3, from coordinate 70,149,180 downwards.
TCAATGCACTTGATGCTCCATAGTAATTGTCATTTAATACCAAAGCATAGGGCAAATATATCTTCATATATATGGACTTCATCCTTGATTCCGTCTAATATCCTTGAGGCACTATCTTCATATATATATGGACTTCATCCTTGATTCCGTCCAATATCCTTGAGGCACTACTTCATATATATGGACTTCATCCTTGATTCCGTCCAATATTCTTGAGGCACTATCTTCATATATATGGACTTCATCCTTGATTCCATCCAATATCCTTGTGGCACCATCTATGGACAAAACCTTCAAATATATCTCACTGAAAACATTAGTCCATAGAGATTGTCATTTAATTACCAAAACCACACTTAGGGGCTACATGCCCTTTCAATCTCCCGCATTTTGGTAATTGATGACAATCTCAACAAGAGGGTTTATATAATGAATTTAAAACAAGTATGCAATCTATCCGAGAATAAATTGAATACTTGAGGTGGTTTTGATAGCCTCAAATATCACAAAGATAGTTGATGTTATCAAAACCGGTTGTACTAGCATCGAAATACTACACAAGAATTTGATGCTAGTAGAACCACACTATATAGAGCAAACTCCCCCACAATATATGCATGGAAGAACTTGGTGGAGTTTCCTCTATATACACATCCATGCAACAACCACAACAAATGTAGATATGCATGAACCAACCTACTTCACCTAAACCCTCTAAACTTCTCCCCCATTGGCAACAAGTGCCAAAATGGAGAAAAAATCTAGAAGACCAATATAGTATGAGTTCCTCCTTAATTTGTGCATTTCTCATATTGTGAGTGGAATCAAATGCACATATCCAGTTACGAACAAATGAAGAAATTCACACTATATTGAGGATCCATAAAATGCACCAAAAAGATATTATGATATGAGCATAGGAGTGTTCTAAAGAACATAGAGAAGCTCCCCATGATTTGTGCATTATTTAGTTTTGTACTTGGATACAACGTGCACAAAATAGGATCATCACTTGACTAAGCAAGGGTCCAAAATATATCCAACAACTCATGAGTGCAATGATATATGCAATACATACAAGCACTCACTACTCAACCTCTTACCGGATCCACCAAAGAATAAAAAGAGACAATTCCAAGGACGGGCAAGGAAATGAAAGGATATCAAAGAGGGATATGCACTTTCTCATGTGTATAAGTTTCTTACGTGGCCAATAATCATCAAGATGAGCATCCACAAAGAAACTTGCACACACAAAAAGATACAAAAGATAAGAACATGATATCCAAGAATGAATCCATTATTTATACAAACTTGATCTTAGCGTAGGGCTATGTCACATGGCACATGGCACAAGGCACATGGCGCAAACTGATCTCATTTGCATAAAAATGAATTACTAAGCATGAGAGCAAATACCACAACCAAAAAGATTGTTTCTTGCAATTTTATCAATATTGCACATAAGAGCACTTTGAGGAATTGGTATGCAATAAATTGCTTAAGTGGCATATTTGGGATAAGTGAACCATGAGCATGGTTTTATAGATCCCCATGATATGCTTCTTCTCAAAAGTCTCATAGATGCAATAAGGAGGTTTAAGCTGTTGCAAGAAATACAAACTCAACAAGTACTAAACATGCCATGATGCAACATACACAATGTTGACTCTAATTTAAACAAACGCATGAAGTAAGTACTTGTTACCGAGAGAGCATTGGTTCAAGGGGCCCTTGATCTAGCCCATGAACATGAGGGACTTGATCTTGTTCTTGGATAGGTAAATGATCTCCCATAGCATCTTGCTCTTGTGTTGGGGGTGATGACTTCCCTTGTGGTGGATCCACAAGAGGGGCTCTTACTCCTTCTTCTTCTACATGGACAAGGGGTGTTTCTTGTGGAAGAATATGACCAATCCCCATTGTACTTGTAGCTTGGGAAGGAGCCTCATCACCTACAACACTTGAAACAAATTGCTCCGCATGGAAGCTGTTATTCTCATCACACTCCACATTCACCATTTCCTCAATACATCCCGTGGATTTATTGAGAATACAGTAAGTGTGGGAGTTTGATGCATATCCAACAAAAAAGACCCAAATTATGTTAACCGGGTTGAATTGATGAGAATGAAACACTTACAACCGAATCGGGTTTTCATTTATCTTCTCCCTCAAATCAAAGAATCAACCAAGCTTGGCTCTAATAATTTTCCATGGTGTCTCCACCTTCCTTGTGAATAAGCCAAGCATCCAATGCTTCTCCACAGTACCTAAAACACATTGAGGTACAATTTGGTCCCCAAACATATTGGGTCCGAAGTAGTTAGGACAACCACAATATATAGGGCAAACTCCACATTAAATATGTGCAAAAGGATATGAACTTGAAGTTCATGCACACTTTTAACCATTAATGATTTTATGGAGTTTACCCTACATAGAGGATCAAGTAGCAAGCAAGGCATGAAGAAGAATATAAATAAATATGCATGCTCATGCCTACCAAGATCCAGAGAGATACAATTTGGACAAAAGAACACTTAACCGAAGAATACTCCGATAATATCACAAAGTATTCAAGTTGTCCAAATTATATCAAAGTGACGAATCCACACAGGACCGCACACAAAGTACAACATATGAACTAAGCAAAAACCAAAGAGCATATAGGATATACAATACACACATGCTCAAAGGCTTATCTTACTCAAGTAGATAATAGATAGCACAAGCAGTGAGATAAGGCAAGTTGAAGCACAAGCCGAGAAGAAGATGATCATAAGGTTCTACCACATGAGGAAATACCAATTGTAAGAGAATACAAATGGTATTCGGAATTAACACTCGGGGGTAGATTACGAAGATGCACAGGATCATCAACAACTCCAAAGCAAAGAAAGATAAATAAAGCGTACTTGGCCGGGTGGACATTTCTGCCCATAGGACCCCGTGCGCACGGGCTAGGTCAGCCCCGTGCGCACGGTGTGTCCAGAGAAAAAACACCACCCCGTGGGGGTCAGAGACCCCGTGCACACGGGGTGTCCAGAAACTTACTGAAGAACCTCACAGGACACCGCGACGAAGCACGCAACAAAGGTAAATAACAACCAACAAGAGATAATTAGTGGATACTCTGAGAATTTGAATTTCAAATGAGCTTGACATAACACATAGTGACTAGATAATATTGAATATCAATACTATGTGGCATTTCTCATATTCACATTTTGGGTTTGTGATGTGCACACAACAAAACACTCCCCCATAATGTGATGATCCACTAATATCTTGCAAGAGCCAATCATGATACAATACAGGCTCAAAACAGCAAACACCACTATATAATGTGCAATGCAACCTACACATGCTAGATAACACAAATCAAGCATACTAAGAAACACAACATATAGATGCACATGCTAGATACAAAACCTAAGCATGCAAGGGGCGAGCAACTTTCAATGTAAGCGATATAAATACAAGTTACCGCAAAGAGGAACATTGGATAGATAATATGAAGATAATCCACATGACTTGGCTCGAACAAATAAATGGTGGATATCCTTTTATTTATGAACTAGCCAAATCTTCAATGTCCTCCACACACCTATTGATCACGTTTGAGCTTGATGGTACCCAACAAAGTTGGGTCCTAAGAAGTTAGTCACAATAGGCTTGGCAACCCAAATGGCCTTTTCCATTTCCAAGCCACTTTGGGCACCAACAAACTTGGAAAACAAATTGCCAACAACATCCTTCCTAAGCGAATAATGATCATTGACTAGAGGAGGCTTAGGGATGTTACCGTTGGGACAAGATGAGGATATGTGTCCCTTCTCACGACAATTATAGCAACATGTGCTCCCCCTTCTCTTCTTCTTTATTTTCTCAACTTGGGGAGCATTATCTTGGTTCATCATTGGTAGTGGCCTTTTTTCAAGTTGAGTTTGACCTTGAGATTGAACTTGAGGCCGCTTCCCTTGTTGCTTCACATTTGAAGCCTTCTTCTTCAATGGACAATATCTCACATGGTGTCCAACATTCTTGCACTTGAAGCATGTAATGTTGGCATCATTCTTGACTTGGTCTTGTCCCTTCTTCTTTTTCTTGGACTTCTTGTTGTTGGAGATGAAACCAAGTCCACCCTTGTCATGAGGGGATTTTTGAACACTCAAGATAGTGTTGAGAGTGGAATTTACTTCATGACACATTTCCAAGTCTTTCTTCAAATTAGTGACTTGGGCCTTGAGCTCTTTGTTTTCCTCTACAAGGTTAGTATCAACAAAAGTACTAGAGGAAGTAGAAACTTCATTGTTAGAGCAACAAGGCAAGGAGAGCAATTCATCATAAGAATTGGGAATAATATGTCTAGATGAATCACTAGGACTAGCACATGTCAATAAAGCATTTTGAGTAGAAATAGTGCTAATGTCCACATGAGGCTCACAAGATGTTACCTTAGTCACAATAGCCTCATGAGCTAACTTTAGCCTTTCATGGGAGATTAGAAGGTCATCATGAGAGCCCGAGAGCTTTTCATGACTTTCTTCTAATTTCCCATAATTGCTAGTTAGCAAAACAAGTTGAGCCTGTAGCTCAACATTCTCCTTCAAGATAGATGCTTCACAAGAAGTAGAGTTAGTAGCACAAGCATCATTGACAATATGAGAGGAGCTAGAAGAAACTAGAGACTTCACATGAGTAGCTTGAAGTTCCTCATAAGACTTAGAGAGTTTGGCGAGCTCTCCTTTGACATTCTTGTAGCCAAGGTCAAGGTGCTCAAAATCCTCTTTAAGTTTATCATGAGCAACTTCAATCTCTTCTTTGGAAGATTCTAAGTCTCTAAGAGTTTCTAGAGCATCAAGAAGGTTACAATCAAGTTTATCATTTTGTTCTTGCTCTTCGTGAAGTAAATCATTACACTTTCCAAAATGAGTAATAAGATCTTTAAATATCTCATAAGTGTTCTTATTTACTCCACGAAGAGAATTACCAATTTCATATATTTCTTGACTCATATCCCTATCACATTCATCATCGCTCTCATCATTATCATTACTAAGAGTAGATGATACCTTGGTAGTACCTCTTGCCATGAGGCACATGTGAACATCGGAGGTTGATGATGATTCTTTTGGAGAGGGAGATTCTTCATCATCAAGAGTAGGATATCCATGTCCATCCTCTTGACACTCATAGCATTTCCTCTCCAACATAGTGATTTCCTTCTTTGCTCTTCTAGCAAATTCTCCATTAGTGATGTGTGCACCATTTTCTCGTATTTCCTCTACATGGTTAGTCAAACAACAACTAGAGGAAATAGAAGCATAGATATCATGGCAACAAGGAGAATCAAGCATATCATCACAACAAGTATTCAAGGAATCTCTATATGATATGTAAGGACTATCAACACAAGAATGTATGTCATTTTTGCTAGATGTGTTCAAGTCCAAAGAAGCTACAAAATTAGCATTTATGCATGAAAGATCATCAATGTTGAGCACAACATCATCATCACAAATTATATTTCCACTCACCATGTCATTACCTTGGGACATGTCATATGATGGTGAGGTGGAAGAAGTTGAAATGTCCAAGCACACGGAGGAAGAAGCAATATGGAGTTCTTCATGATATGAAGATGTGGAGAACTCCTCAAGAGACACCTTCGAAATATGATTGACCTCATCAAGATTGGACCCACCATATATTTCTTCAAGTTTTGTCCACATCTCATGAGCCGACGCACACGTCATAATTGACTCAAACACTTCGAGGGATATAGACCGGATTAAGGCATTCTTTGCACCATACCCACAAAGCATATCATCATTTTCCTTAATAGATGGAAAAAGTTCATCCTTCCATGGAGAAGCCCCTACAAGAACAATTCGCACAAAATTTGGACCCATGGCCCAGAAATGACAAAGCATGCGAATTTTCCACAAGTGATAGTTTGTGCCACTAAAACAGAAAGTGTCATCGTGCACTATACCACTAGTCGACATCTTTACTCTCTAGGCGTTGAAGCCTAGCAAGGAGAGACCAAAGCTCTGATACCAATTGTAAGGATCTAGATGACGACTAGAGGGGGGGTGAATAGGCGTTTTAAAACGGTTACGGATTTGGCTTTATCCTAATGCGGAATTAAACTAAACGGATACCTTTCAAGCACAAATCCTAAATATGCTAGGCTCAACTAAGTGCACCAACAACCTATGCTAAACAAGATAGGCACTTAAGGAAACTAGCAAGCACAAACTATATCACAAGATATGGAAATGTAGGAACACCTAAGCAATTCAACTAGCACAAGATATATCAATATGAGCAAGTATGAATTGCGGTAAGTAAAGGGTGTGGGTAAGAGATAACCACAAGTGAGTCGGAGACGCGGATTTATCCCGAAGTTCACACTTTTTTTTTGAGGAAGAATGACAGTGGGAGAGGCTCCCACTGACTTTGTATTACTCACAAAGGAACAATTACATATGTGTTACAAAGGGGTTTTGTGGCCCCCCGGCCATGCAAGCTATCCACGGTCCTAGTGACCCAAATTTACAATGTAATTAGACAGGAAGGGATGAAGTTCCTCTCGGCAGTTATGTGTTAGCAGCTCCAAGAGATGCTTGAATCTAGCCAGCCATGCTCCATAAGAGTGTTGAATCCGTCTAAAGTGTTTATTGTTTCTCTCCATCCAAAGACTCCAAGCAGCCAAAAGAAAAATATCCATGAAAAGAGGTTGTCTCCAATTATCCCTACCCCCATGCAGAAGAGCCAGTCTGTTGTCATCTATCGGCCATGTCATTCCAACTACATCCCAGCAGCGTTGACTAAAGGGGCAATTGAAGAACAGATGTTCCACCGTTTCCTCTGGAGGGTTTTGACAGAACATGCATGCATAGTTGCCCCCCACGACAACAAAATGTCTGCGTTTGAGCATATTCCTGGTATTCAGGCGATCAACTAGGAGTAGCCACCCAAACATCTTGAATTTGATCGGGCTTTTAGCTTTCCAGAGCCATCCAAACGCCTCATCTGCCACAACCTGTTTGTAGCAGTGGTTATAGAACTTCTTGGATGAGAAACGCCCTAGCGTGCATTCCCAGACATCACTGCGATCGACGGCCATCCGATTTTGTGGCAACCCCTCCGGGATCTCTTTGATTTCCTCCCTCGCCTAGATCGAGAGAGGTAGACTAAAAATCGTGGCTGGGTCAGTTGCAGTAAGAACCCTAGCAATGGAGTCGTCCTCATTCAAGCAAAATGAAAAGGCTCGTGGATATATATCCATTATTGGGGAATCCTGAGTATTATCAAACCAAACATCTTTCCAGAACAGAGCACTAGAGCCATCCCCGGGGGTGACTTTAGTGATCCCTCGGAAGATCCCACTGAGTTGCATTACGTCCTTCCACCAGAAAGAGCCCACCGCCTCAGATGCATGCGGTATCCTGTTTCTGTAGTAGGCATCCCAAACAAGCTCCACCCAGGGAACATCTTCATGATTATAGAATTTGAATAGATGTTTTAGGAGAAGGGCTGCATTCTGTGTTTTTATATCAATAACACCAAGGCCTCCACGGCGTTTTGGGCGGCAGACAAGTTCCCAGGCCGCGAGAGAGTTATTCTTGACCCCATCGTCAGTGTTTTTAGTCCAGAGGCAATATCTACGCAGCTTTTCCAGATGTTCAATCACCTTTGGGTGTATTTTGATTGTGCACATTGCATATATCAGCATCGAAGTCACAACTGAATTGACCAAGGTCAGTTTAGCCCCGGATGACATCAGTGATAGCGCAGTGGATGTCTTCCGCTCAACTGCATGAACCAACGGCATAAGATCAAGGACACTAGGCCTCGTCGTGCCCATTGGCAGGCCGAGGTATGTGAAGGGCATGGACCCAACAGAGCAACCAAAAACCCCAGCCAGTTCACAAGCACGTCGGTGATCAATGTTAATGGGTATAAGAGTTGATTTCTGAAAATTGATCTTCAGCCCAATGGAAGTAGCATAATCTTCTAGGATAGCTTTCATACGGGTAGCCTGCACGGGACATGCCTGCATAACTAAAATCGTGTCGTCAGCGTATTGGACAACAGGGAAGTCACCCGCCCTATCACTAGGGAGAGGAAGATCAATCAGTCCTCGAGTATAAGCATCGTTAACTGCTGCTTGGAGGAGATCAGCCGCAAGGACAAAGATCAACGGCGAGAGAGGGTCCCCCTGGCGCACTCCACACTTACAGTTGAATTTTCGACCAGGGACTCCATTAAGGAGTATAGAAGAAACCCCCGAGCCAAAGATCGTTTCCATCCATCCAAGCCATTTGTCATCAAAACCCATGTGCTTCATAATTGCCATCATGGGGGCGTGCTCAATAGTGTCAAACGCCTTGGCAAAGTCTAATTTGAGGAGGATGTTTTCCCTCGCTGAAGTGTGGCATTGATGGATGTATTCAAACGACCACGCCAGGCAATCTTGGATTGTCCTCCCTTTGAGGAAACCGTACTGATTTCTGTGTATGATCTTGAGGATGACTTTCTGTAACCGATTAGCCAAGATCTTAGTGATGATTTTCAGACAACAATTCAGTAAAGTAATTGGTCTATAATCATTTGCATTTTCTGGAGAAGAGGTCTTTGGGATCAAGGTGATGTACCCCTCACTAATACTGGTAATATCTAGTCCTCCGGCATGAAATGCATGGCACAGCTCATAGAAATCCGACTTGATGATCTGCCAGCAGCTCTTAAGGAAACAACCATTATAACCATCGGGACCCGGAGCCCGATCACTCGGCATTTCCTTAATAACAGTGTCAATCTCTTCATTGGAAAAAGGTGCCGACAAGTGCTCCAGTCCCTCAATCCGACGGATGATTCTGGAAAGATCAAAACGCATGTGAGTGGATTTAGAAGAACCCAAACGTTCCTTATAGGTTTTGAACAACACCCCTTCCTTGCCAACATGGTCATGTATTTCCACATCGCCATCACGAAGCATGGCGATAGAGTTGTGTCTATATCTCTCCGTGGCCAGGGATTGAAAGAGTTTGGTATTTTCATCCGCAAATCTGAAGTATCTGATCGTGCATCTTTTCCTCCAGTATTCATTCTGAAACTGTAACAATGTCTGCAAGTGGGATTTCAAAATTTTCCGGAAGTTTGATTCCTGGATAAATAGAGGTCTCTTGTCCTCGAGATTATCCATCGTGGCTAAGGATTCATTACTGTTCTGGATTATGATTTTCAGCTTTGAGATGTCCCTGCTCCATCTCTTGAGATCATACCTCAGAGTTTTCAGTTTTTTACCAATGCGGGCGGCAGCGTTCGGGGCATGGCATGTCTTGGACCAGGAGGCGGCAACCACGTCCATAAACCCAGAATGGTTAATCCAAAAATTCTCAAAACGGAAGAGTTTGGACTTGGGGATGGTGGACTCAATTGTAACCACACATGGAATATGATCAGACACCGGTTTTCCCAATGGCAAGACCATTGTGTTTGGGAACGAGGTAGTCCAGCAAGAGGACGAAAAGAACCAATCAAGCTGTTCAAGTAAGGGGTCGTCTTGCATATTACTCCAGGTATATGTTCGGCCCTTCACAGGTAACTCCATCAGAGACTGCGCTCGAATGATTTCATTAAAAAGCAACATGTCCGCAGCGTCACCCCCAGGTTTGTTTCTGTTATTCGTGGAACGAATAAAGTTGAAATCTCCAAGGATCAACCAGTTCTCATCATCAGGTATATGTAGGTCAAATAACCAATTAGTAAAATCCAGGTATATGCCACACTTCAGCGAGGGAAAACATCCTCCTCAAATTAGACTTTGCCAAGGCGTTTGACACTATTGAGCACGCCCCCATGATGGCAATTATGAAGCACATAGGTTTTGATGACAAATGGCTTGGATGGATGGAAACGATCTTTGGCTCGGGGGTTTCTTCTGTACTCCTTAATGGAGTCCCTGGTCGAAAATTCAACTGTAAGTGTGGAGTGCGCCAGGGGGACCCTCTCTCGCCGTTGATCTTTGTCCTTGCGGCTGATCTCCTCCAAGCAGCAGTTAACGATGCTTATACTCGAGGACTGATTGATCTTCCTCTCCCTAGTGATAGGGCGGGTGACTTCCCTGTTGTCCAATACGCTGACGACACGATTTTAGTTATGCAGGCATGTCCCGTGCAGGCTGCCCGTATGAAAGCTATCCTAGAAGATTATGCTACTTCCATTGGGCTGAAGATCAATTTTCAGAAATCAACTCTTATACCCATTAACATTGATCACCGACGTGCTTGTGAACTGGCTGGGGTTTTTGGTTGCTCTGTTGGGTCCATGCCCTACACATACCTCGGCCTGCCAATGGGACTCACCGTACCCGAAGTTCACACTCGTGAGAGTGCTAATCTCCGTTAGAGCGGTGCCGAAGCCAAAGCTCCGGGGCGTCACCAAGTGACGCATCGTATTCTCCTTTTCGAGTCACCCCCAACGGATGAGCCTCGATTCACTCGGGGTTGGTCTTGAAGGCGACCACCCCACCTTTACAAACTTCTCCTGAGCACACCACAAACAAGGAAGCTTCCGGAGGAACTTGACCACCTAGGCCACTTCAACACCCTTCCCCGGAGCACACCACAAGAGGAAGCTTCCGGGGGAACCTTGGCCACATAGGCCTCTTTCACAATCTTCTCAATGTATCACCAAACCGTCTAGGAGGCGGAGGCCTCCAAGAGTAATAAACTCACGGGCTCACACTCGAACAAATCGATGCAGGGAGCTCAAACCAATGCAACAAATGCAATGCAAGGTCAAGCAACAAATGCTCAACTCACTCTCTCAATCTCATAAGATGCACTCTTGAAAGTAGGAGATTGAAGAGAGGGGATGCTTTGGATATGATCAACAAATGGCTCACTAATCCATCCACAAATCCCCCTTCACATAGAGGGGAGATAGGGGTTTGGGAGAGGTGGAGAGAGGCTCAAAATGGTGTTTAGAATGTGTGTGAACCAACCCCCAACCGGTGGGAGGAAAGGGCCCTTAAATAGCCAAACTCCGAAACTAGCCGTTGGGGCTCCAACGGGCATTTCCTGGGCACCCCGTGCGCACGGGGGTTGAGACCCCGTGTGCATGGTGTCCCGTGTGCACGGTACGAGCCCGTGTGCATGGAGTACCCAGAATTCTGGACACCCCGTGCGCACGGGGGTCAAAACCCCGTGCACACGGGGTCCCCAGGACAGTCAGCAGCAGCCCACTAAAACATCGATAACTTGGGCATACGGACTCCGAATTCGATGATCTTGGGCTCGTTTTGAAGCTATGGAAAAGCCCAAGGTCCTCACATAGAGAAACACCCAAGATCAACAAGAAAGAATGATGCAAGTAATGCAAAGGTTTGAGCTCTCTACATGCGACGTGATCAAGCTACTTGCCCGAGAGTCCCTCTTGATAGTACGGCTATCAAACCTATAATCCGGCCTCCCGCCAAGCACTATGAGACCGGAAAACTAGGAAAACCTAGCTAAGGTATACCTTTGCCTTGCACATTCAACTTGAGCTTGATGATGACTTTAATGCTTGCCTCAAGTTGGAATCCCTTTCTTGTCCACGACCACTTGGTGAAGATACTCGAATTGCTTCCTCATGATGCAATGAGGGAAGCCTTATCTCAAGCCCATCTTCACATGCACATTATCATGATGTGGACCGCAAGCTTCAAAGCATATAACCTCCGGCTTCTCATCTTGCACCTGGACTCCCCGAACTCGATGACCATCACCACTTGATGTCATCCACACATAGACAACACGGGATCTTTCCTTTTGATGCAAGCCTATGAGAAACACCTAACCCACATAGACATAACAAACATATAGCATGGGTTAGGTAACAAAGCACAATTCACAATTACTTACCATACCACTAGATCACTTGATCTCACGTGGTACATTGTTTGTGCTTTGTGAGTTGACCACTTAGATATACTCTTCGAGCTTCATCTTGGTCAACCAACATCTTTACTTCAAGCTCCATCTTGGTTTCTTGAAAGCCACAATGAACTCTTCATTTCACTTCATTGCTTCAAGACAATATCACCAAAGACTCTTTCATGACCATATCAAGTTCCACTATGAATATCATCTTGGTCACCACTTGCCCTTCTAAAAACTCCATCACAATCTCTTGAGAGGCATAATGAATTCGTCACTCTAGTTGCTTGCTTCAAGACTTGATCAACCGAAACCCAACACATGAGCTCACCATGATCTTGTCTTGAGACCATAACTTGAATTCTTCTCTTTGATTATTCTCTCAAGCCCTTGATCCTTAAAAGCCCTCCATCATAATATATTGAGAGGCACAATGGATTCTTCACTCTAGTTGTTTGCTTCAAGACCTGGTCAACCTAAAGCCAACACACGAGCACACCATGATCTTGTCTTGAAACCATAACTTGAATTCTTCTCTTTGATTACTCTCTCAAGCCTTGATCCTCAGAAGCCCAAATATATCAATCTTTGAGATCCTCCAATGAACTCCATCATGAACATAATTAGATTAGGCATTGAAACCAATCTTGATGGCTTCAATAGAGGTACCCGAAGACCAACTTGAAACCTCACTGGATATGGGATCTCGAGAGCCAACACCTAGGCCCCATGAGCACGGGGTATCCAGAGAGTTGACAGTCGACCCCGTGCGCACGGTACAAGCCCGTGTGCATGGGGTATCCAGAGAAGGATACCATGAGGACTTCTTCGGATGCTTTGATGGCAGACTTCACAAAACAACCCAATGCACTTCAAGCATCACTATGGAACATATCTTCATATAAGATTCAATGCACTTGATGCTCCATAGTAATTGTCATTTAATACCAAAGCATAGGGCAAATATATCTTCATATATATGGACTTCATCCTTGATTCCGTCTAATATCCTTGAGGCACTATCTTCATATATATATGGACTTCATCCTTGATTCCGTCCAATATCCTTGAGGCACTACTTCATATATATGGACTTCATCCTTGATTCCGTCCAATATTCTTGAGGCACTATCTTCATATATATGGACTTCATCCTTGATTCCATCCAATATCCTTGTGGCACCATCTATGGACAAAACCTTCAAATATATCTCACTGAAAACATTAGTCCATAGAGATTGTCATTTAATTACCAAAACCACACTTAGGGGCTACATGCCCTTTCAATCAAAAATAGATAAGGGGATATTGGGCCCCCTGCCTCAGACCCCTTGTTGGTGTGAACTCCTCAGTTTTTGCGTCATTGAATCTAATTCTATAGCTCACAAAAGAAACACACTAACTCCACCCATTGTGACTGAAAACCCAATTTTAACATCATTTGTTCAAGAAGCTGCATTCTACTCTGTCATATCCTTTAGCATATCCAATTTCACAGCACAAACTCCATTAGAGCCATGTGTCTTCTTAATCGCATGAAAACACTCATAAGCTACCAGCACATTATCAGTAATTAACCCGCCTCGAAAAGAGCACTCTATGTTGGAGATATCACCTCGGGTAGGATCTTCTTTAGTCTATTGGCCAACATCTTAGAGATAATCTTATAAACCACATTACACAAACTAATGGGTCAGAACTGGGTTATTACCTCGGGGCTATCCACCTTAGGAATAAGAACAACATTCGTGGAGTTCCACCCCTCAGGATTGGTTTTGTTATTGCTCCCCTCAAGGACTTCTTTGGATAGCTCATCCCCTACAAATTAACATGGAACTGGATATCTTAACGTGAGGAACGTTTTTTTTATAATTCGAATGCACGATTTAAGAGATATTAAAAAATGAATGTAAAAAATCACAAACAAAATCTCCTATCTCTCATGAAAAGAAAACCATTAAATCTTTTATCACCATGAGAGAAGATAGGGGAGTGACCTTTGTGAAGGTACCTGTAACCACATAACTAGTTCTTTTTTAGAAAAAGAACTACAAAAACAGTGATTTCAATTGCTTGCGCCTGTCCTTTGGTCGAAATCTCTCGGGCATTTGCTCGCCTGGTAGCTCCTCCGGCACCTCCTCCGCTTGCTTGAGGCACGTCGCGCTATGACCCACGCTTCCTGGACTACTAGCCTGCAAAAATCACTAGTTAAGGGGTACCTTTTGTAAAGGTCACTCCCCCCTTCTCTGGTGGGGACAAAGTTGACTCGCAGCTTGGGAATTTTGGTGGGTTCTCTTCCACGCACTGGATGTATGGATGTTTGTGCTTCTTTTTTGTACATTTGTTTTTTCTAAACGTTTTTATCTCCATGCGTCCAAATGACGAACCGTTTTCACCATTGCATTTCTCGTGTCAAGATCTTCGAATATAGATCCCATGTTGATAGGTTCTGACGAACTTTCTTTTGGGAAATACTTGTGCTTTCAGCAAGTAGTAACTTGTGCTTCAAAGATGTATTAACCCGTGCTTCCAAATAAACTAATTTATGATTCCATGGGGGGGTGTTCCACGGGTAAGCACACATGACCTTGAAGCACGGAAGCACAATTGTGTTTCATGTGGAAACCAAAAAATCAGGAAGCAAAAAAGAAACGAAGACCATAAAAACTAGAAATCGAGAAAAATGGAAACCCAAAAACATTGAAACCAGAAACCGAGGAAAAACCAAAAACTGGAAATACCAGAAACAAATGAATAATCTAAAACTAAGATAAAACTGCGGAAGCCTGTTTGTCCTTCACTTTTTTGGGGAAAGCGCAACATAGTTCGTGTTTCACAAGGAAGCACATTGTGCTTGACGCGAAAGCACAATTGTGCTTCACCCTTTGAGAAGCACGATTTGTGTAACAACTGTGCTTCATGCAAAGGCACATCTACACTTTACTATTTTTGGAAGCACAACTGTTCTTCACCCTCGGCAAAGACAAAATGACAAAACATATCGAAGAAATAAAAAATCAAGAAAAATAAAAATCATTAAAAAAACAAAAGATCATGATAAAAAACCGAAATACCCGAAACATCCCCTATAAAACCATGCACGACACATGGATGGCACTGGGGCGCGCTCCTGCATACAAAAGTGTCTGCTGGGACACCCAACCAGGGTGTGCCCGCTAATCAGTTACCCATAGTCTATATGCGCCATCTAAGTCATCTCCTGGGGCAATCCTCGGCCATGCCATGCCAGGCCTGCTGTTGTTGCACAAGGTCAACTAATTGGGCCACCCCTTATTGGGTCACTCCCTCCGCGAAAGTGCTCCAGCGGCTTCACATGGTGCGCCCTACGTTGCCATGATGTCGTTTGCTGGACACTTTCCCATAGGGATATTTTTCAGGGGGAGGGGGTGGGTTGGATTTTTATTTTATTTTTAAATCTTTTTTCTTGTTTTCCTAGCTTTTTATCATGTTACTTGTTATTTCCTTCATGTTTCCTCGTCTTTCCTGATTTTCGTCTATTAAGAGCATGAGTGTGTTGTGCTTCGCATGGAGCACAAGTGCGCTTCAAGCGGGAGCACATAGTTCTTTCCTGTGGAGTACAGATGCGCTTTATGGAGAGCACAACGTAGTTTCATTTAGGAGCATGACTTAGTATGATTTGGAAGCATATGTTAGTCATTTTGGGGGCATAATGTTTGCCCGAGAATAAGTTTATTGAAATATGTTAATATGGGCTCTGGTTTTTAAGATCTCAACACGAGGAACTCAATGATGTAAACGGTTCATGATTTGAACGCACAGTTGAAGAGATAAATCATTTTGAAAAATTAATTTAGGACAAAAAAGCACAAATTTATGAGAAGAAATCTTATCAAAACTCTCAGATTACCACAAATCACCGCATAAGCGTCACTAGCCATCATTAGAGAAAATGTAACTAACTTAGAGATATCCCAGGTTAGGGGTACCTTTTAGCGGGACCTCCTATTCCACGACCTACGCGGGGAGTAGCAAGAAAACGCGCACCCTCCCTCCCCCAACACTGAATTAGGCCAGCCCAACTAAAATAGGGCTATCGAGCTTGCCTGATGTTTTTTTATTCGTTTTCCAACATTTTTGTTTTTTGCAGAAACAATGATTTTTGTCATCTTTTTATACTTTGTCTTCTTTTCTATTAATATCTTTCTCAATTCAAAAATATTCTTAAAACTCGGGAAAAACTGAATTAAAAAAATGTTCGGGAATTTAAGAAATTGTTCCAAATTTAAAAAATGTTTGTGAATTCAAAAACATGCTCCCAAATTTCAAGAAATATTCGCCAATTCAAAAAATGTGAAGGTATTCATAAAATGTGCGCGATTGTAAAAAATTGTTCTCGGAGTTCAAAAAGTGTTTAAGAACTCGAAAAATGTCTCACTTTCAAAATGTTTCTGAACTTCAAAAAGTCTTACCAAATATCCGAAACTGTTCATCGATTCAACAAATGTTTGTGAATTTCAATAATTGTTCCCGTATTGCAAAAAATGTTCACCACTTCAACAACTATTCAAATTTGAAAAAAATTCACAAATGTAAAAAATATTCATTAATTCACCAGATGTTCATCAATTTAGAAAATGTTAATGAATTTCAAAAAATCATTCATGAGTTTAAAAAAATGTTCCCGAATTTTAAAAGAAAATCTTGAGATTGAAATATATTCACAACTTTTCAAAAATGTTCATAGATTTGAAATTTGTTCTTTAATGTTCAAAAAGTTTTGAATTGAAATTTGTTTAAAATTATAAAACAATTGCGAATTTGGAAGAAGAAAAATAAAATAAAATAAGAAAATGAAATAAAATTCATAAAAGATAAATGAATAAAGAAAAATAAAGAGAAAACTGCAGAAAACAAAGGGAAAAAATGCAAATTTGGAAAAAGAAAATGGAAACAAAATAAAATAAAAATAAAAATCATAAAAGAAAAATGAGTAAAAGAAATAAAGAGAAAACTGGGGAAAAACAAATCTTTCACGCTCTCACGTTGTTGTCTGCTTGGGAACAAACCTCATGCCGCTGAACGCCACCGGGAGAGCTTTCGTGCAGGGTGCTATTTTAAATGGGCCGGCCTATTCCCTGGCGTCATCGTGAGCTAGTACTAAAAATTCCAAAAAATTAAGCTGTATTGAGGAATCTAACAGGGGACCTCCTATATGCCGCTAACTGCGGCAAGAGGTTGACGTTTCGCACAGGGCGGCTCACGTGAGCCGGCCCATTTGCAGGTGTAGTGGCACCACATGATCAACCTGATGCCTCAAGAACTAAGCGACCACGGCAAAACATAAATACAGCTCTTTGTAGGGGATCGAACCAAGGAGCTCTTGCTCGTTAACAACGTCACTACCCACCATAACTACTGAGATTAAATGTCTAAATAGCAGCCAGTGTGTGCCAACTATAAGCCACAAACAGATAAATTTATTTCTAAATTTGAACGTGATTTTGTTTTTGAAAAGAGTAATTATTTTTTGAAATGCAAACATTTTATAATTTTGAACAATATGTTTTAAAAGTCGAACATTTTGTGAACCCAAAACATTTTTTGAACAAAGGAACAAATTTGAAAGGGAGAACAAAATTTTAAATTATGAACAAAATTTTGGAAATGCAAACATTTTTTAAAAAACAGGCACAAGAAATTATAACAGGAACATTTTTTACATTACGAACATATTTTCAAAAACACAAACATTGAGTAATTTTTTAAGATGTCTAAAATGGAAATTTCGACTAATTTTTTGAAGGTATGATTTTTTTCACAAACGCAAACAAAATTATGAAAGCGAACAAATTTGGAATTTCCCAAACATTTTTTGAAAACATGAAGATTTTGTAATTTGTGAACAAAATTTTAAAGCATGAACATTTTTTGAATTTTGAGAACAAATTTCGAAACGGAGAACAAATTTCAAAGCGCAAACAATTTTTTAAAGCACGAATAATTTTTGGATCTTGAGAATCAATTTTGAAATGGAGAAGTATTCTGAAAAAGGAAAAACTAACGCTCACACGTGTGCGCGTTTGCACATCGCCCATACACCTCCATCACCACTCATTTTGCCACGTATGAATAGATGACATCGGCAGAAATCATTTTGATTTTCGGCTTAAAAATGTTTTATCTCCTAATTAACAAAGCGAATTAAAAATTTGTTTTCATCATTAAATCCGTCTCGACGAGATCTTCAAAACTAGACCCCATATTGATATGTTTCGACGAATTTTTTTTCCCCAGAAGTTGCCATGATATTTACACTGTAGTTACCATAGTGCTTAAACTAAAGTTGCCATGTGGCAATTTTAGTTTGTAGATCATGGCAATTTTAGTTTTTTGATGATGGCAATTCCAGTACTTTGACCATGAAAATATATTTTTGTATGAACCATGGCAATTTTAAGTGCATATATCATGGCAATTTTAGTTTATGGTGCATGGCAAGTCTAGTTTCTTAATTCCCCGTTTTATAATATGTTAAAATTACTTTTAAATGTAAAAGAAAATAGCTGAAACATACCATGGCAACTTTAGTGTAAATATCATGGCAATTCATGTGCAATAGACATGGCAACTTTTAATCAATTTTTTTTCACCAAAATATATTGATATGAGATCTAGTTTCGAAGATCTCGTCACCAGGGATTTAATGGTGAAAACGGATCTTCAATCGGATTTTTCATTTAAGAGATAAACCATTTTAAAAATTGAAAATCCAAAAAGATTTTCACATGCATGCATGCGGTGACATGACGTAGTCTGTGTATTATAGAGCGTGTGGGCGGGTTTGCCTCTCACTACACGTATGGGCGTTAGCGTTGTCCTTGAAAAATCTCAAGCAAATTTGGTAGCATGATTTTTTTTGAAATACGTGAACAAAAAATTGAAATTCGGTACTTTTTCTGAATTTCGAAAGTTTCGAACTTTTTGTGTAACAAGAACAATTTTTTAATTTTGAGAACATTTTTTTGAAAACTGAACATTTTTTGGGAACACGAACAAAATTTGAATTTTTTGAATTTTTTTTTGGAAAAAGATAAGAACAGAAATGGAAATAAAAGACCAAAGATTTTTTTTTTAAAAGAGAAATTAACTTGAATAGGAAAACTGAAAGAAAAAACGTAACGAAAAGAAAAGAAAAAAATAGAAAGAGTAAAAAAAGAAAAATAAAAGGAAAAATAAAAAACAGGTTCAGGGACCTTCTAGATGGTTCCCAAAACCAGTAAGAACCGGCTGGGAACGCTCTAGAAGGTTCCCAAAACTGGAGCCTGTGTACGAGATGGGCTGGCCGAAAATCGCTAGCTAGTCGTATTCCTGTGAGAATCGTCGGCAGTTTGACACGATATGCGTCAAATATGTTTTTCCATCTAACAGCTACCCTACGATTGAGAGCTAGCTTTCATTACCACTTGAGCTGTTGCGCGATAGTGATTAGTAAGCTGCGTGAACTCTTAAGAACTATATATAGCATTGTTGAGGAAATCGTTAACTGGTAGCTGCTCGGTTGGCTAGCGAGTAGGGGATTAATAGGCTAATCGGCAAGTTAATCGGCCATTTAATCAATTAATCAGATGATTTATCGGTTTATCAGCTACTCGGTGACCCTATGAGTAGGGATTAATCGGCAAATTAACTGGTTAATCGGACGAATTCTTGAACAGGGATATATAGTGACAGATCCAAAAAAATAAAAAATTCGACCATTGAACTTTTTTTAATAAACATTGAAAAATTTCATAATATACGATGAACATTTCTGAAATACACATAGAACATTTTTGTGATATACGCTAAACAATTTGAAAATACACAGTGAACATTACTGTGATGTATGCTAAACAATTTGAAAATACGCAATGAACTTTACTGTGATATATGGTGAACAATTTGAAAAGACATAATGATTATTACTGTGATATACGCTAATTTTTTTGAAAATACACATTGAAACATTTTTTTTTCTTGTACACTGAACATTTCTTAAGTACATAATTAAAAGAATTGAATACGGTGAAATTTTTCTTAAATCTACGATGAACATTTTCATAATGCACGATAAACTCTTATATAATACGCAAAAAGGGAAGAATGTAAAAATAAGCGGAAGAAACACAGATTGTTTGTTGTATTAAAATATTATTAACGAAAAAATACACAAAGTATTTTATTAATGTATTAATGGAAGCAAAGGAAAAGGGAAAAGGAAAGAAAGATAAAATCAGAAAGAAAAAACGAAAGAAACATGAAAGAAGCAGAAAGATAAAACCGAAAAGATAAAACAAAACAAAAAAGCAACAGAAGAAACGAACGAAAAACAAAACAGTGAACGGGCAGCGTGCTGCCGTGAAATGGGTCGGCCCACCAGCTGGCGCTGCAGGCATAGCCACTGCTGTTCGCCGCCCGCGGGTAGCAAATAGGATCCGCCCGCCACCTACATGAGTTTCAGTCTCCACAGCAAACCTCATCTTTTGTGACGACATATATCAATGAGCTGGGTCACCTGGCTAGTTCAGAGACGAGGCAAGCTCCCGTGGTAGCCCAGCAGGACTCATCCAACTCCTGGCTAGCTTCACCAGCAGGCGTTGTGAAGATGAACGTGGACGCCGCAGGCCCGCAGTAGCACGTAACCGGTACGGGGGTGCAGTGGCTGCCATTTGCCGAGACCACACGGGGACGTATCTTGGGTCGTCGGCTGTCGTAGTACGAGGCATCACCGACCCGGCGAGGCTGGAAACTTTTGCTAGGAAACGTTGGCACTAGCAAAATGACCTAAATGTTTTTTTTTTGAAACCTAGACCGTAGAACAATGTTCTACGGTATTTCATTTATAATTAAAAATATTTACAAATCAAGTACAGAATGTAAAATTATCCAATACCAGCTCTAGGTATCATGAAATCAAATTATAAGTTCAGTTCTATCCAACTATCAATCTGTGTTGCTTTGTGGTGCTTTGCTCTGAGTTTGATTGTCTGTAGTCTTTCTTTGAGATAGTATTTCCATGAGATAATATGCGGTGGAGCCGATCTGCAAATCTTATCATTTTTTACCAGCCAAGTACTCCAGCATCCCATAATTATGATCTCATTGCAATGTCTTTGGGTAGCTTGATACAAAACATACCACATACTGATGAGAAGGATAAATGGAGTTACTCATGGATTAACCCTCAATACTCATCCATGAAAATGTATAAGAACATTTGTGGACAGGCTGAAGCCCACACCATATTTAAGCAGCTATGGAAAACTGCCTGCAGACTCAGACACAAGATTTTCTTCTGGCTCTTATTGCATGACAGAGTTAGCACAAGGAATTTACTACAACGCAGAAATATGTTTCTGCCTGATTATAATTGTGCTCTATGCGCCGATGCAACAGAAGTGACAAGCTGGTTAGGTGCCAAGTTGGATTAGACATCGCGGGTTTCAGTTTAAGAATTGGGAAGAGGTTAAGAACCTAGTGGAATCCACTACTCTCATCCACCTCTTCTGAAATTGCCCCTTCTCACTAAACTGCTGGACAAGTCTGATACCCACCAAGCAAAGGGGGATTTCCGCATTAGATGACCTAAATGTTCAAAGGTTGAAGGTGGCATCAGATTTGTCTCGGAGTGGTGAATGGCTTCGTCGATGGGACAAACGCTCCAGTGTATGCGTTACAAGGCAACTAGCATTTTGTCATGGAAGTTCGTAAAAGAATGTTCTTGTTTTTCGTTGGGAAAACCAATACCGACGTCAAGATCAGTCTCCTTTCCTTTCTCTTTTCGGGAGCAGAGCTGAAAAAAATGGAAAATTCCAATGATTCTTCTCCTTTTGGTTCAGTCTATAGGGAAATCAGAATTCACCATTGAATCATGTGGATCAGCTCCCTTACATAATAATATTTCACTGTATCAGCTACAAGGGGAAATATCATCCAGCTCCTTGCGAATGGAATAAGAAAGCATGTAAATTTCTCTAATTCATAATATTCAAAAATATTACAGTACAGATAGATACACATTAATAGATAATAGAAAAAGTTTGGTGTTTTTATATTGAATTTGTTAAAACAAAAAAAATAATATATAGTAAAAAAAGAAGATCTAGAATATATCCATCCCACTATCTAATAATGGGAAATAGAAGAAAAGAAATTCGTTCGATATACATTCGAACCACTCTTGGTCATATTTCTTTTTATAGAGAAATAGAGGAAGCCATACAAGGATTTAGTCAGGCCTATTCATACACTACCTATTAACTCTGGGACAAGAGGTCTTCATTCAGCAGTAGTACATGAAATAATAGAGCGTAGCAATAGCTTTACATTATGTTCTTTCGTCCATGAGCGTAGGAGTCACAATTTTGTAGTTAATAATCTCGCCAAATTTTCTTGTGATCTAGGCTCAGGTAGACATGTTTGGTTGGGCATTCCTCATGACCCGAACCGTGTACCGATGAACATTCTTCTCGATGAATAAAGTGGCAAGATTTCTCAAAAGAAACTAATTGAGGAGCGCTCCTTTGGCGGCCTCCCCAAGGGTCACTTGGGGTGGGCTGAGAGCACTCCACTTGGCGCGCTCTCAGCCGCCACCATGTGTCGCGCTCTGGGTGCTTCCTTCGAATTTTTTATTTTTTCCGCACGCGTTTTTTGCAGATGATTTTTTAGTTTCTGGCTTATCGGTTTTCCACCTGTATTTTTTAGCTTTTTGACAAAAAAATCATTTTTCTTTGCATGAAAAAATGTTCTTTTTTCTTCCGCGAGAGTCACGGATTTGCTTCCGCTAGAGGCACGGTTGTTTCTATCGGAAACGGAAAAAATACATGTCTTTTGTTTTTCATTCTGTGAGAGGCACGGTTCTGCTTTCGTTAGAGGCACGGCCATGCCTCTCGGAAATAAAAAAAAAACACATTTTTTTCTTCCATGAGAGGCACGGGTTTGCTTCCATGACAGGAACAATTTTGCTTTTGCGAGAGGCACGACCGTGCCTTTCGGAAATGACAAAAAATGTGTTTTTTTTCTTTCATAAGAGGCATGATTTTGCTTATGCGAGAAGCACGCCCGTGCCTCTTGAAAAAGGAGAAAACGCCGTTTCTCTCTTTTTGCTTTCTGTTGGAGGCACGGTATTGCTTCCGCAAGTGTCACGGTTTTGCTTCCGCAAGAGGCATGACCGTTCCTATTAAAAACAAAATAAATGTGTTTTTCTTCGTTTGCGACAGGCATGAATTTCCTTCCATGAGAGGCATGGTCATGCCTCTTGGAAACGGCTTTCAAAAAGGAAAAAACATGCTCCCAGTTAGTTGTTCTCATCCGGTGTTTTCGTGAAAAAAAAAGTTCACCAAAATCTATTAGCATGGGATCTAATTATAAAGATTTCAACGCGAGGAATCCTACGGTGAAAATGGTTCGAGATTTGGATGCGTGGTTTAAGAGATAAAACATTTTAAATAAACGAATCTACGAGAAAAGGGAAACTTCCAGATTGCGACAAGTGATGCACATGTAGTGTGCAACTTGTCGCAACTCCGAGAAGGTGAAAGTGATCTTTGAAACAAGTGTTCATCAGTTAGTGATTTCGGCACACCCCTCCAGTTAGCCTCAGCTTCACGTCTTGACCCATTAGGCCAACTCCAATGCGCGACCTCATGTCTGTTTCGTCCGTTTTTCGTCCGTATATGGGGGTGGCAATGGGGTCGTGTCCGCCCAGATTTGTGGATGCACTGGCCGTGCGCCCAACGCACGACCGCAATTCGGCCACATACAATTTTTTTTCACAAGTACATACCTTTTATTTCGCCATTAATTTTTGATACATGGAAGCACATCACCAAATTTTGACTAGAATAGCAAGACCAAAGAAACCAAGAACCACAAGAAGACATTTTAGAAGATAACCAACTTCTGCTCCCGTAAGTTGGATTAGTGCCTTCTCGATGCATTCATTGTTGATCTGCAGAGGCTCGATCTTGCGTGCTTATTTCTTTTTCGAGTCTAAAGAAGTAGATGTTGCTTCCTCGAATCTAGTCTCATGTCTACCCTCTATTCTAACAACAAGTGCACTAGTCTCATCTCTAACCTCTATTCTAGCTAAAAGTGCACGAACATCTACTAAACTGCGCTCTATCAATATATCGATGTATTCTTCTTCTCAATACCAAAAGTTGCATCCATTCTACACAATAAAAATTGAAGTTAGTACAACTAGTCGAATCCGAGAGCACAACCGAAGCTAAAGTAGCACATACCCCAATGTTTGAGCACTTGACGAACACCCATCCGGGATGTTCCGGCGTTGTAGACACGCGGCGCAAGACCTTTCTTGGCCAGTCGTCGCACTTTATGAGCGGCAACGGTGCGCCGACGAGCCTTTGGGCCAGCACCGAGCTCGGCCGACGGCCGTTTGCGTATCTGCCGGCGAACCTCCGACGGTGTAGATCCGAACGGCTAAAGCAGGAGTCAGTACCGGCATGAGGCCTTGCCGCCTTGCCGGGGCCTTCCGGGCCGGTGCCCGGCTAGTCCATGGCACGACGCGGCCCCCCCGTAGCCGGGCGAGCTCAAGTCCGGCCGGATCCGCTCCAAATCCGATCGCTGGGTGTGCAAATCAGGTGGTCGTGGTTGGGTAGCTCGTGGCGTCGTTGGCACGGGGATTGCGACAAGGGTTGGGGCGAGCGCGCGACCGAGCTACACAGTGGCAATGGCGGCGGCGGCGACGGCGAGGGAAGAGAGTAGCGGGGGGTGCGGCTGGAGCGCCACGGGGGGGGGGGGGGGGGGGGGAGGCCTGTGCCACTGACGGGCGGTCCAGGCGAGGACATGGGCAGGCGCCACACGCCGTCCACCCATGTTCGTTCGGCTGCAAACTCAGCCTAAACTTGTGCCGGGAATAGGTCAAAAGCGGACAGAAAACGACGGTCCGTTTACAGCCGCGCGTTGGAAAGCTTGCTTTGTTCGTTTACCCCCAAATGAATATGGACGGATAGGACGGGGTGCGCGTTGGAGTTGGCCTTAGCACTGGTTAGCCTCAACTTCACGTCTTTGACCCATTAGCACTGAACACCGCCAATACCCACGTGAGAGTGTGGTAGATATATATCGCTTATAGCGAGATTTAATGCTCACCTGGCCTAAAGCTTTTTCTCCATTGCGTAGGCCGACCCATTTTTCTCTTCGCTCGCTTGTACGGGTTTGGTTAGGTTTTCTTCTGTTTCTTTTCCTTTTCTTGCTTTATTTCTTTGGTTTTCTATTTTACTTTGTTTTTCTGATCGGGTTTCTTCATTTCTTTTACGGTTTTTTGTTTCTTTCTTAGTTTTCTATGATATTTTTGCTTTATTTTTCCTTTCTTTTTTATTTTTATGTCTTTCTTTGTTTTCCTATTTTTTTTATTGTTTTCTTTGTATTTCTTCGTACATATTCCGTGCACACCTGAAACATTTCTAATACACATGTTTAACATTTCCTAGACACATGACTAATATTTTTGAAACATTATATTTTTTATGTCTCATTTTACTCTACACATGACACATTTTTCGTGTACATAAGGAACAATTTTAGATACACGTTTAAGATTTTGGAAATACATGATTAATATTTTTTTAACATATATTGTTATGTCTAATTTTTCAGTTACCATTGCACATTTTCTGTATACATTAGGAACATTTTATATATACATATTTAACAGATTCCAAATATATGAATAACATTTTTCAAAAAAATATACTTTTGTATGATACTCTTTTCATATACATCAGGAACATTTTTTATATACATATTTAAAATTTTCCAAATACATGGTTAACATTTGTTGAAAACTTACGTTTGTTGATGTCTACTTTTTCTCATACACGTTGTACTCCCTCAAACCCGATTTAACTGATGCCAGTTGTATACAATTTTGTACTAGCTTAGCTCCTCCTCTGCGTCACTTAATTCGGGACAGAGCGAGTACATTTTTGTACACATAATTTTCTTTTTCTATTCACATTTAATATTTATCGAATGCATGATTAAAATGATTAACATTTTTATACAAAAAATATTTGGAAGTATAAATAAAAGTAAAAATAAAAAACTAAGACCAAAAAGGTAAATAAAAAAGAGTGGAAAAAGAGTGTTTTGAGGCCTATAGCCTACCACACGCTGGGTCGGCCTAGTCTCATGCTGGATCGGGCGAGGCAGCCATACATTTGGCTATAAGCGAGTCATAGGCCGGAGATCCTGTGAGAACAAGTGCAGCGATTTGGTGCCCAAGCTCATCTGCACCCGCGTTGAGAAACAATTCAAAACAAATACTAGAAATAAAATCAAAAAATTCCAAGTTTTTTCCAGGTACTAGATAATTTGGTGCGTGAGGTGCGCTCAAATTTCAAATCATTGAACATCTGAGTAGCTCTCAGCAAAAAAGACAAATTGAGATCTGTAAAAAAGACAAATTGGGGTCTATAAAAAAGTGTACAGTTCATGTACTGTTCTGGCCCCAATTTGTCCTTTTTGCTGAGAGCTAATTATATTTCCAAATGATCTGAAACTTGGAGCGCACCTCACGCACCAAACTATCTACCATCAGAATTTTTTTGGATTTTTGTGAAGTGCTTTGAATTGTTTTGTGATTTTTTTAACCAGGTGCAGATGAGTCTGAGCTCAGAAATGGATATTCGTGTGAGAACCTGTTTCTTTAGCAATCCCAAGCTCTTGTAGCAACCTTTTTTGCTTATTTATTTTCTTTGAACATTTGGTTTTCTGTCTTTCGTAACTACACAAATTTTAAATACTAAAAAAGTGAAACTGTATTTTGATAAAACTATCCTATATTTAAAAAATGTTAATTATATTTAAGAGAAATGTTCAGTGACATTTTGAAAAAATGTCTGCATAATATAAAACATTATTGTCTATTTACAAAATATTTACTATGTATTAATTTTTTTTCCTATGTATTGAAAATGTTTGCAATATTTTAAAAATTATTTACCATACATTAAAAAAGAAAATGTCAAAAAAAAAGAAAGATGATAAATAAATAATAAAAATAGGAAAAAAAGAGACTAAAATAGAAACCGGAATAAAAAGCATAACACGAAGGAAAAACATAATGCCGCGGTAGTACACACATGGGATCCTTAGTGTAGGTCAACTAATCGTCCTTCGTTAAGCGCGGGAGTCTACATGCGAACTTTTTGCTTGTTCGCCAGATGGTTCGGAGACTTCATTCCAATAAATGTAAAGCTGTGATGCTAAAATTGGACATTTCTACGGCCTTTGACTCTCTCTCTCTCATGGCCTTTCCTTTTCTTGTACCAAAGATGGGCTTCAATGATAAATGGCTATGTTGTATAGCCATTCTTCTCTCTTCTATTAGTTCTAGAGTGAAGGTGAATGGTGTCCCGAGCCAGAAGATTTCCCATGCTAGGGGCCTGTGGCAAGGGGACCTGCTCCCCCCTTTATTGTTTGTCATTGCAATTAACACTTTGACATCTATGTTTCTTTGTGATACAGAAATGGAGATCTTGTCCACTTTACCCAATGTTTCACCAATCCAACGATTATCCATATTGGCTGATGATGTAGTGCTCTTCATCCGTTGGTCTCGGACTGATCTTACTTCCATTGGCTCAACGTTGGAGATTTTTGGAGAGGCATCAGGGTTGAGTAAATTCCGCAAAATCTTCTGCTATCTCAATAAGGTGTAATGATGATGATCAGGGTCAATGAGATGCTTGGTTGCTGCTTAGGGGCGTTTCCTTGTAAGTACCTGGGGCTTCAACTGGGTATTACTAAGCTCACTAGAGTCCAATGGAAGCCCATGCTCGATTGTGTTAGGGATTTTTTGGAGCATAGCAGCGTGGCTTGATCACCTGACTCGGCCGCTTGTTGAGTCTTGTCAAATCTATCATTGCAACTAAGCCCATTCATCATTGCCAGGTGCTAGCCATGCCAGTTTGGGTTTTGAGGAGATCGACAAATGGATGTGTGCTTTTTTTCTATGTTGGCCCTGACATGGTTAATGGTGGCTTAGAGCTCGATTTGTAGACCAACCTGTTTTGGTGGTTTAGGTGTCAAAGATCTTTAGATTCAAGCCATGCCTTTGTGTATGGGGTGGGAATGGCTGTGTAGATCTGACCAGCTTAGGCCTTGGCACGGGATGCCACTGCTCAATGATGACAAGGCACGACAAGTGTTTGACAGTCTGGTCCGTATCCACTTTGGAGATGGGAAATTGATGCTCTTCTTGAGAGATTGATGGATCAATGGTGTGGCTATCACGGATTTTGTTCCTCTTGTGTTGGAACGGGCCAGGAGTAGGACTACTAACATGCATTTTGTCCGTGGAGCTATCACCTCCCTCAATTGGATCACCGATATGGGGCCAGGACTCTCACCCCAAGGGCTGGTGCAATTTTTGACCATCTAGATTGTTGTTAGCCCCATATCGCTGACCATTGGCACACTAGACAACTTTAATTGGCCTTGTTCACCTGATGGGAAAAACTCGCCTCGCTCCACCTAAAGGCTCCTTTGTCAAGGAATGGCGTGCTTCCCGTCTACTTCGGCCATCTGGGTTGCTTGGCACTGCTAAAATGTAAGATCTTCGCATTGTTGTCTCTTCATTACAGACTATGGACATCAGATCGACGACAACACTACGGGCTAAAGTAGTCAACTCCGTGATTCATCTGCTGCTATCAGGAGTAGGACAAGATGGATCACATCCTCATGGGTTGTGTCTACACGCCGGAGACTTGGCACCTACTCTTCGCTCAACTCCACATCCTCATTGCCCCACCATTGATCGCCGACTGCCTCGAGGAGTGGTAGTTTAGATCCAGAAGGTTGATTGCCCCACCGTTATTTCTTCATTACAGATTGTATTGTCACTCTTACCGCTTGGAGCCTATGGAAACAACACAATGCTCGCGTATTCAACAATATGGAGAAATAACGGTCATCCATTACATTAGTATCTCAAATCATAGGTGAACTTAAAGAATGGAGGACTGCTGGTACGGTGTGCTTAGATAGTTTTATGAGAGAGTAGTTCTTGTTATCCTGGATGTGGAGGTCGCTAGCTAGTTTGGGTTCATTGTGCCCTAGCTATCTATTGCTTCCTTCTATAAAAATATGGTATGCAATTTGTGTACTCTTGAATTTTTTTTCACTTTAATAACCGTCCGAATACAAAAAAGATCAATGTGAACGGTGCGCGCCTGCATCCCTAATGGTGTTAGAGATGAGGCAAGAAGTACGAAACTTGTGTTTACGAGGACATGATTCAGAAATAGAACAAACATTAGTAGCTCACTTGCACCTTAATAATTTGTTTAATAATATTTTTATATTACTTTCATGATTTATTATCGACTAATAATAGATAATCGTGACTTTCTCTTGTTTCCCCTAACCCTAGGCGGCTAGGGAAAACTCTTCTCTCTAGGCTTCACAGGCGAGCCCGTGGATACTCCCAGTGCCTCTGCTCCGTTTAGTAGTTTAGGTTAGGATTTTCTAGTCCTCACAGGCACGTCGCTTGGGCGAATGGCGGTTCTTCTTCGAGTTTGTCTTCCGTGTTGCGATCCTCCTCGAGTTCGTCCATCTAGACATAGTTGACATAGATCTGGCATATATTTCTACCGTCTACTTGGGGTGCTGAGGTTACAGTTTCTCGTCATGTGGCCAAAACTGCTTTCGGGCGCTTTAGATCTATGCATGGGTTCAAAGGCGACAACTACGGTCCATGGCGCTGGTCCCTAGGAGCACGTGCATGAAAAATCCTCAGCTGGCATCGACAAGGTCAGGCCGGCTTCGGTAGGGAAGCGGCGACAACAGCGCGTTGATGGCTTGTTCTCATGGCAATAGTGGTCGTTTGGTGATCTGGGAATATTAACATAATTTCCATTATGTTAGAGATGCTTTGTACTTCGAGTGAACTCTTATAATAGATATGATCATTTAAAAAAAGTGTAAATGGGTGTGGCAACTCTATCACTTTAGAAGAAGAGATACTAATAGGAATGATAATATTTGAGGAGATATTCTGCTCGGTATTTCACCGACTTGAAACTATGTAATGTGTGGCTCCATGCTATTGCAGAGCCTAATTAAAACCAATAGTTTTATTCAAGGAAATATTCCCTAGAGGCAATAATAAAGTTGTTATTTATATTTCCTTATATCATCATAAATGATTATTATTCATGCTAAAATTGTATTAACCGGAAACTTAGTACATGTGTGAATATATAGACAAACTAAGTGTCACTAGTATGCCTCTACTTGACTAGCTCGTTGAATCAAAGATGGTTAAGTTTCCTAACCATAGACATGAGTTGTCATTTGATTAACGGGATCACATCATTAGAGAATGATGTGATTGACTTGACCCATTCCGTTAGCTTAGCATTCGATCTTTTAGTATATTGCTATTGCTTTCTTCATGACTTATACATGTTCCTATGACTATGAGATTATGCAACTCCCGAATACCGGAGGAACACTTTGTGTGCTACCAAACGTCACAATGTAACTGGGCGATTATAAAGGTGCTCTACAGGTGTCTCCGATGGTACTTGTTGAGTTGGCATAGATCGAGATTAGGATTTGTCACTCCGATTGTCGGAGAGGTATCTCTGGGCCCTCTTGGTAATGCACATCACTATAAGCCTTGCAATCAATGCAACTAATGAGTTAGTTGCGAGATGATGTATTATGGAACGAGTAAAGAGACTTTCCGGTAACGAGATTGAACTAGGTATTGAGATACCGACGATCGAATCTTGGGCAAGTAACATACCGATGACAAAGGGAACAACGTATGTTGTTATGCGGTTTGACCGATAAAGATCTTCGTAGAATATGTAGGAGCCAATATGAGCATCCAGGTTCCGCTATTGGTTATTGACCGGAAACGAGTCTCGGTCATGTCTACATAGTTCTCGAACCCGTAGGGTCCGCACGCTTAACGTTCGGTGACGATCGGTAATATGAGTTTATGTGTTTTGATGAACCGAAGGTAGTTCGGAGTCCCGGATATGATCAAGAACATGACGAGGAGTCTCAAAATGGTCGAGACATAAAGATCGATATATTGGAAGCCTATATTTGGACATCGGAATAGTTCCGGGTGAAATCGGGATTTTACCGGAGTGCCCGGTGGGGGGGGGGGGGGGTTACCGGAACCCCCCGGGGGCTAATGGGCCTTGATGGGCCCTAGTGAAGAGAGAGAGAGGGGTCGGCCAAGGCAGGCCGCGCGCCCCCTCCCCTTGAGTCCGAATAGGACAAGGAAGGGGGGGCGCCCCCCTTGCCTTTCCCCTCTCCCACTCCTTCCTTCCCCCTCCTAGTGGGACTAGGAAAGGGGAGTCCTACTCCCACTAGGAGGAGGACTCCTCTTGGCGCGCCCTCCTAGGGCCGGCCGGCCTCCCCCTTGCTCCTTTATATACGGGGGCAGGGGGCACCCCAAGACACACAAGTTGATCAGTTGATCTTTTAGCCGTGTGCGGTGCCCCCCTCCACCATAATCCACCTCGGTCATATCTGAGAGGTGCTTAGTCGAAGCCCTGCGTCGGTAGCATCATCATCACCGTAATCACACCGTCGTGTTGACGGAACTTTCCCTCGAAGCTTTGCTGGATCGGAGTTCGTGGGACGTCACCGAGCTGAACGTGTGCTGAACTCGGAGGTGCCGTGCGTTCGGTACTTGGCTCGGTCGGATTGTGAAGATGTACGACTACATGAACCGCGTTCTCATAATGCTTCCGCTGACGGTCTACGAGGGTACGTGGACGACACTCTCCCCTCTCGTTGCTATGCATCACCATGATCTTGCGTGTGCGTACGAATTTTTTTGAAATCACTACGTTCCCCAACAGTGGCATCCGAGCCAGGTTTATGCGTAGATGTTATATGCACGAGTAGAACACAAGTGAGTTGTGGGCGATACAAGTCATACTGCTTACCAGCATGTCATACTTTGATTCGGCGATATTGTTGGATGAAGCGGCCCGGACCAACATTACACGTACGCTTACGCGAGACTGGTTCTACCGACGTGCTTTGCACGCAGGTGGCTGGCGGGTGTCAGTTTCTCCAACTTTAGTTGAATCGAGTGTGGCTACGCCCGGTCCTTGTGAAGGTTAAAACAACACATACTTGACGAAATATCGTTGTGGTTTTGATGCGTAGGTAAGAACGGTTCTTGCTCAGCCCATAGGAGCCACGTAAAACTTGCAACAGCAAAGTAGAGGACGTCTAACTTGTTTTCGCAGGGCATGCTGTGATGTGATATGGTCAAGACATGATGCTAAATTTTATTGTATGAGACGATCATGTTTTGTAACCGAGTTATCGGCAACTGGCAGGAGCCATATGGTTGTCGCTTTATTGTATGAAATGCAATCGCCATGTAATTGCTTTACTTTATCACTAAGCGGTAGCGATAGTCGTAGAAGCAATAGTTGGCGAGACGACAACGATGCTACGATGGAGATCAAGGTGTCGCGCCGGTGACGATGGTGATCATGACGGTGCTTTGGAGATGGAGATCAAAGGCACAAGATGATGATGGCCATATCATATCACTTATATTGATTGCATGTGATGTTTATCTTTTATGCATCTTATTTTGCTTAGATCGACGGTAGCATTATAAGATGATCTCTCACTAAATTTCAAGGTATAAGTGTTCTCCCTGAGTATGCACCGTTGCGAAAGTTCGTCGTGCCGAGACACCACGTGATGATCGGGTGTGATAAGCTCTACGTTCACATACAACGGGTGCAAGCCAGTTTTGCACATGCAGAATACTCGGGTTAAACTTGACGAGCCTAGCATATGCAGATATGGCCTCGGAACACTGAGACCGAAAGGTCGAGCATGAATCATATAGTAGATATGATCAACATAGTGATGTTCACCATTGAAAACTACTCCATCTCACGTGATGATCGGACATGGTTTAGTTGATATGGATCACGTGATCACTTAGATGATTAGAGGGATGCCTATCTAAGTGGGAGTTCTTAAGTAATTTGATTAATTGAACTTTAATTTATCATGAACTTAGTACCTGATAGTATTTTGCATGTCTATGTTATTGTAGATAGATGGCCCGTGTTGTTGTTCCGTTGAATTTTAATGCATTCCTTAAGAAAGCAAAGTTGAAAGATGATGGTAGCAATTACACGGACTGGGTCCGTAACTTGAGGATTATCCTCATTGCTGCACAGAAGAATTACGTCCTGGAAGCACCGCTGGGTGCCAAACCCGCTGCAGGAGCAACGCCAAATGTTATGAACGTCTGGCAGAGCAAAGCTGATGACTACTCGATAGTTCAGTGTGCCATGCTTTACGGCTTAGAACCGGGACTTCAACAACATTTTGAACGTCATGGAGCATATGAGATGTTCCAGGAGTTGAAGTTAATATTTCAAGCAAATGCCCGGATTGAGAGATATGAAGTCTCCAATAAGTTCTACAGCTGCAAGATGGAGGAGAATAGTTCTGTCAGTGAGCATATACTCAAAATGTCTGGGTATAACAATCACTTGATTCAACTGGGAGTTAATCTTCCGGATGATAGTGTCATTGACAGAATTCTTCAATCACTGCCACCAAGCTACAAGAGCTTCGTGATGAACTATAATATGCAAGGGATGGATAAGACAATTCCTGAGCTCTTCGCGATGCTAAAGGCTGCAGAGGTAGAAATCAAGAAGGAGCATCAAGTGTTGATGGTCAACAAGACCACCAATTTCAAGAAAAAAGGTAAAGGGAAGAAGGGGAACTTCAAGAAGAACGGCAAGCAAGTTGCTGCTCAGAAGCCCAAGTCTGGACCTAAGCCTGAGACTGAGTGCTTCTACTGCAAAGGGACTGGTCACTGGAAGCAGAACTGCCCCAAGTATTTGGCGAATAAGAAGGATGGCAAGGTGAACAAAGGTATATGTGATATACATGTTATTAATGTGTACCTTACTAATGCTCGCAGTAGCACCTGGGTATTTGATACTGGTTTTGTTACTAATATTTGCAACTCGAAACAGGGACTACGGATTAAGCGAAGATTGGCTAAGGACGAGGTGACGATGCGCGTGGGAAATGGTTCCAAAGTCGATGTGATCGCGGTCGGCACGCTACCTCTACATCTACCTTCGGGATTAGTTTTAGACCTGAATAATTGTTATTTGGTGCCAGCGTTGAGCATGAACCTTATACCTGGATCTTGTTTGATGCATGACGGTTATTCATTTAAATCGGAGAATAATGGTTTTTCTATTTATATGAGTAATATCTTTTATGGTCATGCACCCTTCAAGAGTGGTCTATTTATATTGAATCTTGATAGTAGTGATACACATATTCATAATATTGAAGCCAAGAGATGCAGAGTTGATAATGTTAGTACAACTTATTTGTGGCACTACTGTTTGGGTCATATTGGTGTAAAGCGCATGAAGAAACTCCATTCTGATGGACTTTTGGAATCACTTGATTATAAATCACTTGGTACTTGTGAACCATGCCTCATGGGCAAGATGACTAAAACGCCGTTCTCCGGAACTATGGAGCGAGCAACAGATTTGTTGGAAATCATACATACTGATGTATGTGGTCCGATGAATATTGAGGCTCGTGGCGGGTATCGTTATTTTCTCACCTTCACAGATGATTTGAGTAGATATGGGTATATCTACTTGATGAAACATAAGTCTGAAACATTTGAAAAGTTCAAAGAATTTCAGAGTGAAGTGGAAAATCATCGTAACAAGAAAATAAAGTTTCTACGATCTGATCGTGGAGGAGAATATTTGAGTTACGAGTTTGGTCTTCATTTGAAACAATGCGGAATAGTTCCGCAACTCACGCCACCCGGAACACCATAGCGTAATGGTGTGTCACGTCCAATATGCGACCCTATCCGCGAGGAACTCGAAGGTCCCACCAAGGATAGACCCGCATATTGAAACGCTTTTGCAAGGTGGATATCATTACATCAACATTACATAATAGTTGGGGATACTTACAAGGCATACAAATGCCGCAAGAATACA
Source organism: Aegilops tauschii subsp. strangulata (assembly GCF_002575655.3). Lineage (NCBI taxonomy): Eukaryota > Viridiplantae > Streptophyta > Magnoliopsida > Poales > Poaceae > Aegilops > Aegilops tauschii. The sequence goes on along the minus strand of NC_053039.3, from coordinate 70,114,184 downwards.
TCAATACATCATACATAAGATCAACATTCGACTATGGACGAAACGCAAACAGAAGCTCAAACGACATCCACCCTGCTAGCCCAGGCTGCCGACCTGGAACCTATCCCCTGATCGAAGAAGAAGCAGAATAAGAAGAACTCCAAAACAAGTAACATCGCTCTCGCGTCATGATCATCGCAAAACCTGTACCTGCAACTGGTGTTGTAGTAATCTGTGAGCCACGAGGACTCAGCAATCCCATTACCATGGGTATCAAGACTAGCAAAGCTTAAAGGGTAAGGAAGGGGTAAAGTGGTGCGGTTGCAGCAGCAACTAAGCGAGATATGGTGGCTAACATACACAAATAAGAGCAAGAAGAGAAGCAACGGAACGGTCGTGAAACTAGCAATGATCAAGAAGTGATCCTGAACTCCTACTTACATCAAACATAACCCAAAAACCGTGTTCACTTCCCGGTCTCCGCCGAGAAGAGACCATCACGGCTACACACGCGGTTGATGCGTTTTAGTTAAGTCAAGTGTCAAGTTCTCTACAACCGGATATTAACAAATTCCCATCTGCCACATAACTGCGGGCACGGCTTTTGAAAGATAATACCCTGCAGGGGTGTCCCAACTTAGCCCATTATAAGCTCTCACGGTCAACGAAGGATATTCCTTCTCTCGGGAAGACCCGATCAGTCTCGGAATCCCGGTTTACAAGACATTTCGACAATGGTAAAACAAGACCAGCAAAGCCGCCCGATGTGCCGACAATCTCGATAGGAGCTGCACATATCTCGTTCTCAGGGCAACACCAGATGAGACATCCTACGAGTAAAACCAGACCTCGAGTTTCCACGAGGGGGCCCCGCAGTCTACTCAGTTCAGACCAGCACTTAGAGAAGCACTGGCCCGGGGGGGTTAAAATAAAGATGACCCTCGGGAGCGCGACTCCCAAGGGAAAAAGGCTAGGTGAGGCAAATGTAAAACCAAGGTTGGGCCTTGCTGGAAGAGTTTTATTCAAAGTGAACTGTCAAGGGGGTCCCATAAATCACCCAACCGCGTAAGGGACGCAAAATCAAGGAACATAACACCGGTATGACGGAAACTAGGGCGGCAAGAGTGGAACAAAACACCAGGCATAAGGCCGAGCCTTCCACCCTTTACCAAGTATATAGATGCATTAATAATAGAAGAGATATTGTGATATCCCAACATAAACATAATCCAACATGGAGCAATCTTCATCTTCACCTGCAACTAGCAACGCTATAAGAGGGGCTGAGCAAAAGCGGTAACATAGCCAAACAATGGTTTGCTAGGAAGGGTGACAAAGGTTAGAGGTGGTTTCATGGCAATTTGGGAGGCTTGAAGAGCAAGTGATAGGTAGCGCAACATAGCGATAGAACGAAGCAACTAGCATAGCAATGATAGTAATGAGATCCAAGGTGACGGTCATCTTGCCTGAAATCCCGCTAGGAAGAAGAACGAGTCCCTGAAGAAGATGAAGCCACGAAGACGAACCAAGCGTAGACGAACGAATCCTCACGATCGCAACGAAACGGGAACTATTGAGAAGAAGCACACAACATGGTAAACACACCACACATGAACAAGACATGATGCTCAACCAAGTATGATGCATGACAAGGCTACATAAAGCTACTCATGGCAAGAGATGATGCATACAAGAACAACACATCAACGCAAGTTTAAATGAGGCCGGAAACAACATAGATAAATTCCGGTAAGTCCTCATATGCAAATTTCAAAATTGGTCCAGATCTGAATAAACCTTATGTTCAAGTTGTTAAACAGCAAGTTAAGATGCACCAAGATGATTTACACGAAATTCTAGTCAAGTTACATATAAAGTTCATTAGATTCGGAGCTACGACCTAGAAGATATGAGCAAAACAAGTTAAACATGGCATTGATGCAAAATGCATTCAAACATCAAGAAAACACATTCAAAATATGGATCCAACAAGGTAAAATTAATCTACATGCAATTATAAGCAAGTTTTATATAGAGCATGCCCAAAACGGAGCAACGGTGCAACACTTACACTCCAAACAAGATATAGCAACAATCTGTCCAAAACAGCAACTAGGCATCTTGCAAGCATCATTAACATATGCTACAGCACCCCAACATGATAACAAAAGGCATCTACATAATGTACAGGTAAAGCATGACAAAACATGAACAATGAGCTATCTCCAGAAACCACTACAGCATGCTCTAAAGGACATGGCAAGATTGCAAATAATAACAGTTTCACAGACTTGGCGGAAATCACTGGACATAGCAGAAATAACATCAGGTTGCAAAGTTTAGAACTATCAACCAACATGAGGAACATATCATAGCAAACAAAGGCATGGCATGAATCTACTAATTGCATAGAACAAAAGTCTCTTACTCATCACGAGCCAAAAAGGCACAGAAGATATGATGGTACCCATGTAAACATAGCAAGTTTCATAAACACATTCAGACTTGGTGAAAATAACAGTTCATGGCAGAAACAACGATAAGTAGGCATGTTGGTGAGCTTGTACCAGTCACCATAGAGCATTACATGGCATAGCAAGGCATCCAACAGTAAGATGGAATAAATATGAAGCTAAGAATGGCAATATAATAGTCATATGGTGCAAGAATCACTAACAAAACACATGTCAAAGCTGAACTTCATGTTAACAGGCTGACAACAACATTATTTAGCAATTTGAGAGCAAGTTTGCAGCAAGCTACATCAGGCTATAAATGCAACCAAGGGCATTGATGGGTAGAGCATAACATGTATAACAAAACATCCTTAGTGACCATCTCCAGATTATGCATAGAATGACTTGTGGAAGCAGGTTTACATGGCATCACAATGTTACAGCTACAGACTTAGCAGAAATGACTAAGTCACAGAAATCAGCAACATCATGGAGGCTACTTTGCATGCTTGTGTTAGTCATCACATAGATCAAAAAATACAAGACAAGCACCAATGTAGAGATGGCATGATGTAGTTCAAAACACATGTAGAGCTCATGCTCAAAGGATGCACACACAAAATGCAATGAAAAAGACAAATCACCAAGTTCTGTAAACAGACATCAGTTAACATCATATAGCACTCTTGCAACGATGATTAGAGCATCAAGATGGACTCAAACAAGCATGGCACAATGGAATAAAATGAAGAGCATCTCAAAATGAACATTTTGATATATTATGCACGCAAAACGGAGCTACAGTCATGGAGGTATGGCATGGCAAAGATGCACACATGGGATTGAAAAACTGAGGAGCTAGAGAAAATTATACCCTCCGGGAAAAGTCAACGGGACGAGGAGATCCTGGGACGGAGCGGACCGGGGAGGCTCGGGGCGTTTGGATCGGGGACCGGTGGATCTGGTCCCGATCCGGATCCGGTGAACTCCGGCGAGACCGACGAACTCCGGCGAGGCGGCGGCCGGCGGGGGAGGCACGGGACGACGGGGCGGCGGGGTCCGGCGAGGGAGGATGGGGCGCCGGCGGGCGGAGGCGGCTGGGCACGGGCGGATCCGGCGGCGCCGAGCTCCGGCGAGCTCCGTGGCGGCGCCGGCCATGGAGGTCCCGGCGGCGGGGAGGTGGCGCAGGGCGGAGGCGCTCGGCGGCGGGGGTCAGCGAACGGGCGCGCACCGGCGACGAGGAGGCGGCGAGGTTCGGCGACCGGCGGTGGAGGCGCTGGACGCGGGCGGCGGCGAGCCGCACGGGGGCGGCGCGGGGCGGCTCGGGCCCGGCGCGGGCGCGGGCGGGCCGGCCGTGGGCCTCGCGGGCCGCGGCGGGGCGCGGGGATCCGGCGGGGTGAGGTGGCGCGTTGCGGTTGGTTGGGGAGGCGGCGGTGACAACGTGGCGTCCCCGGATTGGTCCGGGCGACGTGGAGGCGGCGGTGGACATGTCCGGCGACGGGATGGACATGTCCGGCAGCGCGAGGAGGAAGTGGACTAGGGTTAGACCGCGAATTTCGGGGGAGAGGGCATATATATATATAGGTAGAGGGAGATAGGAGAGTCCAAATGAGGTGCGGTTTTCGCCCACACGATCGTGATCGAACGGCGGAGAGCATGGAGGGGAGTTAGATGGGCTAGGTGGGCTGTGTGAAGGGGGGCTGGGCTGCAAAGAGAGAGGGGTTTTCGGGCTACGCAGTTAATCGTTGGGGCATCAAACGACCTCCAAATGGAACGGAATTTGACGGTCGGTCTGTCGGTGCTATACCAAGGCCACTCGGCAAATCTCGGCCCATTCCGAGAACATTTTTCTCCCGCTCACAAAACAAGGTCTGAGAGGGGCGACATGTGCATGTGGGAGTGTCGGATCACGAAACGGACAACGGGGAAAAGGACCGGATGCAAGTTTTGAAGAACATGCAGATGAAATGCAGATGATGACATGGCAAAATGCAACACGCAAGCAAATGACATGGCAACAACGACGAATAACTGGAAGACACCTGGCGCATCGGATCCGGGGCGTTACATGGTGTGTCCGAACGTCGTTATCGTACTTTACTAGATATGGTGCGATCTATGATGTCTCTTACTGATTTACCGCTAACGTTTTGGGGTTATATTTTAGACACGGCTGCATTCACGTTAAATAGGGCACCATCTAAACCCGTTGAGACGACGCCTTATGAACTGTGGTTTGGCAAGAAACCAAAGTTGTCGTTTCTTAAAGTTTGGGGCTGCGGTGCTTATGTGAAAAAGCTGCAACCTGATAAGCTTGAACCCAAATCGGAGAAATGTGTCTTCATAGGATACCCAAAGGAGACTGTTGGGTACACCTTCTATCACAGATCCGAAGGCAAGACATTTGTTGCTAAGAATGGATTCTTTCTAGAGAAGGAGTTTCTCTCGAAAGAAGTGAGTGGGAGGAAAGTAGAACTTGATGAGGTAACAGTACGTGCTCCCTTATTGGAAAGTGGTTCATCACAGAAATATGTTCCTGTGACTCCTACACCAATTAGTGAGGAAGCTAACGATGATGATCATGTAACTTTAGATCAAGTTACTACCGAACCTCGTAGGTCAACCAGAGTAAGATCCGCACCAGAGTGGTGCGGTAATCCTGTTCTGGAGGTCATGTTACTAGACCATGACGAACCTACGAACTATGAGGAAGCGATGATGAGCCCAGATTCCGCAAAATGGCTTGAGGCCATGAAATCTGAGATGGGATCCATGTATGAGAACAAAGTGTGGACTTTGGTTGACTTGCCCGATGATCGGCATGCCATCGGGAATAAATGGATCTTCAAGAAAAAGACTGACACTGACGGTAATGTTACTGTCTACAAAGCTCGACTTGTTGCAAAAGGTTTTCGACAAGTTCAAGGAGTTGACTACGATGAGACTTTCTCACCCGTAGCGATGCTTAAGTCCGTCCGAATCATGTTAGCAATTGCCGCATTTTATGATTATGAAATTTGGCAAATGGATGTAAAGACTATGTTCCTGAATGGATTTCTGGAAGAAGAGTTGTATATGATGCAACCTGAAGGTTTTATCGATCCAAAGGATGCTAACAAAGTATGCAAGCTCCAGCGATCCATCTATGGACTGGTGCAAGCATCTCGGAGTTGGAATAAACGTTTTGATAGTGTGATCAAAGCATATGGTTTTATACAGACTTTTGGAGAAGCCTGTATTTACAAGAAAGTGAGTGGGAGCTCTGTAGCATTTCTAATATTATATGTGGATGACATATTGTTGATTGGAAATGATATAGAATTTCTGGATAGCATAAAAGGATACTTGAATAAGATTTTTTCAATGAAAGACCTCGGTGAAGCTGCTTATATATTGGGCATCAAGATCTATAGAGATAGATCAAGACGCTTAATTGGACTTTCACAAAGCACATATCTTGATAAAGTTTTGAAGAAGTTCAAAATGGATCAAGCAAAGAAAGCGTTCTTGCCTGTGTTACAAGGTGTGAAGTTGAGTCAGACTCAATGCCCGACCACTGCAGAAGATAGAGAGAAAATGAAAGATGTTCCCTATGCTTCAGCCATAGGTTCTATCATGTATGCAATGTTGTGTACCAGACCTGATGTGTGCCTTGCTATTAGTTTAGCAGGGAGGTACCAAAGTAATCCAGGAGTGGATCACTGGATAGCGGTCAAGAACATCCTGAAATACCTGAAAAGGACTAAGGATATGTTTCTCGTTTATGGAGGTGACAAAGAGCTCGTCGTAAATGATTACGTCGATGCAAGTTTTGACACTGATCCGGATGACTCTAAGTCACAAACCGAATACGTATTTATACTGAACGGTGGACTCTCAGTTGGTGCAGTTCTAAGCAAAGCGTCGTGGCGGGATCTATGTGTGAAGCGGAGTACATAGCTGCTTCAGAAGCAGCAAATGAAGGAGTCTGGATGAAGGAGTTCATATCCGATCTAGGTGTCATACCTAGTGCATCGGGTCCAATGAAAATCTTTTGTGACAATACTGGTGCAATTGCCTTGGCAAAGGAATCTAGATTTCACAAGAGAACCAAGCACATCAAGAGACGCTTCAATTCCATCCGCGACCAAGTCAAGGAGGGAGACATAGAGATTTGCAAGATACATACGAATCTGAATGTTGCAGACCCGTTGACTAAGCCTCTGTCACGATCAAAACATGATCAGCAGCAAGACTCCATGGGTGTTAGAATCATTACTGTGTAATCTAGATTATTGACTCTAGTGCAAGTGGGAGACTGAAGGAAATATGCCCTAGAGGCAATAATAAAGTTGTTATATATTTCCTTATATCATGATAAATGTTTATTAATCATGCTAAAGTTGTATTAACCGGAAACTCAGTACATGTGTGAATATATAGACAAACTAAGTGTCACTAGTATGCCATTACTTGACTAGCTCGTTGAATCAAAGATGGTTAAGTTTCCTAACCATAGACATGAGTTGTCATTTGATTAACGGGATCACATCATTAGAGAATGATGTGATTGACTTGACCCATTCCGTTAGCTTAGCATTCGATCGTTTAGTATATTGCAATTGCTTTCTTCATGACTTATACATGTTCCTATGACTATGAGATTATGCAACTCCCGAATACCGGAGGAACACTTTGTGTGCTACCAAACGTCACAACATAACTGGGTGATTATAAAGGTGCTCTACAGGTGTCTCCGATGGTACTTGTTGAGTTCGCATAGATCGAGATTAGGATTTGTCACTCCGATTGTCGGAGAGGTATCTCTGGGCCCTCTCGGTAATGCACATCACTATAAGCCTTGCAAGCAATGGAACTAATGAGTTAGTTGCGGGATGATGTATTACGGAACGAGTATAGAGACTTGCCAGTAACGAGATTGAACTAGGTATTGAGATACCGACGATCAAATCTCGGGCAAGTAACATATCGATGACAAAGGGAACAACGTATGTTGTTATGCGGTTTGACCGATAAAGATCTTCGTAGAATATGTAGGAGCCAATATGAGCATCCAGGTTCCGCTATTGGTTATTGACCAGAAACGAGTCTCGGTCATGTCTACATAGTTCTTGAACCCGTAGGGTCCGCACGCTTAACGTTCGGTGACGATTGGTAATATGAGTTTATGTGTTTTGATGAACCGAAGGTTGTTCGGAGTCCCGGATATGATCCCGGACATGACGAGGAGTCTCGAAATGGTCGAGACATAAAGATCGATATATTGGAAGCCTATATTTGGACATCGGAATAGTTCCGGGTGAAATCGGGATTTTACCGGAGTGCGGGGGGGGGGGGGGGGGGTTACCGGAACCCCCCGGGGGCTAATGGGTCTTGATGGGCCCTAGTGGAGAGAGAGGGACCGGCCAAGGCAGGCCGCGCGCCCCCTCCCCTTGAGTCCGAATAGGACAAGGAAGGGGGGGCGCCCCCTTGCCTTTCCCCTCTCCCACTCCTTCCTCCCCCTCCTAGTGGGACTAGGAAAGGGGAGTCCTACTCCCACTAGGAGGAGGACTCCTCCTCTTGGCGCGCCCTCCTAGGGCCGGCCGGCCTCCCCCTTGCTCCTTATATACGGGGGCAGGGGGCACCCCAAGACACACAAGTTGATCAGTTGATCTTTTAGCCGTGTGCGGTGCCCCCCTCCACCATAATCCACCTCGGTCATATCGTAGCGATGCTTAGGCGAAGCCCTGCTTCGGTAGCATCATCATCACCGTCATCACACCGTCGTGTTGACGGAACTCTCCCTCGAAGCTCTGCTGGATCGGTGTTCGTGGGACATCACCGAGCTAAACGTGTGCTGAACTCGGAGGTGCCGTGCGTTCGGTATTTGGATCTGTCGGATCGTGAAGACGTACGACTACATCAACCGCGTTCTCATAATGCTTCCGCTTACGGTCTACGAGGGTAAGTGGACAACACTCTCCCCTCTCGTTGCTATGCATCACCATGATCTTGCGTGTGCGTAGGAACTTTTTTGAAATTACTACGTTCCCCAACTTTTATGTGGATATTCACGGTGTGAAATACCGCCAGATCCCTTAGTAGGGGTCCAAGTGTTCGGTGCCAATCCGAAAATTGGTCTTAAAAAAGGGTGCTTCTGTCGTGCATTAATATGACACACCCGATCTCAAGACCTCAAGCGGGTCAGCCCATGGCTGTAACCTCCTATCCCGAAGGAGGAGTACTGCTCGTTAGGCCAGTTTAGCAAACTAAACTCGAACGGCTTTGAGAGAGAGACTAGGCTCCCCGGCTATTGACCACACACTCGCGTCGAAAAAAGGAGTGATAGAAAAAGATTTTGCAACGACTAAGAAGAAAACACTGATTACAAAATGGCTCATGTAAATTTAAGAGCCCCCGAGTGACTTGGGCAAAAGAATTTTATGTATAATGATTGTATGTACGGAAGTACTTATATCATATCTGTGTTCACCCGAACTTTAAACGCGTCTTAACCGACCGTCGGCTTCTCCCTCTTCGGTCAAGGACCGAAAAGTGTTATGTACTCCACCTGTCGAGAATATCGACGGTGTTTCCGATAACCAGGCAATCAGGCCATAAGGCTGTAACAGACAAAGCACGCTCAGGGAACTTATGCTATATCACTGACAACGTGTAAGAAGCATCTTCGAAGAAAATAGTACCTCCACCGATACCTTTCTTCGGTTGCTCATTGTTATTATGAGACTTGTGCAATAGATTTTTTGTACTCATGAGTTCCGTTGTGTGCCGACCATAATTGAAAACAATAAGAGCGCTAGCTTTCGGCGTCACCCAGTCTGAGGTCTGAGCTCGGATGACCCGACCGTGACAATATCAGAGGTGCTCCCTTTACTCCCTAGCCGAACAATCGGGAACATAGGGGTAAACAGAGGAGCAAGGCAACCCAGCTTGCGTAACACTTAAGTCAACATGGTGCATATTGTGGCGTAATACACGAACAAGGAACGAAGCCGTACAAGTATAATCATATGCAAGAGGAAAGGCTTCATGAAGGAAGCCCCCAAGTAAATGTTGTATTTGAATTTGTGTGTCACAAACAAAGTTTTGACAAGGAAGTTTTCACATACAAATTTTTACCAAAAAGGTATAATGCTTGGTCGAACCGAACAAAATTTGAAACTTTGAGCACGAAAGCGACTTAACTTGTTAATGTGTTCGGCATTGATGACGCGGTCCGAGCTTGATGCGGGACAAGGTCCCAGCCCCCGAGCCGGTCCCGAGGTGGCAAAGAGAATAGCTCGGCACTCTGAAGTGGCGACGTAGCACGACCAATGTGGCGAGGTGGAACCCCCAGTCCGACCGAGGCGAGGAAGCAGGCCGGCAGTGTGACGCCGAAGTCCCCGGCATGGGTTAATGAAGTGATGACGAAGCCCCCCGTCCATCCGAGGTGATGTGGTATGTCCGTATGCCGAGGTGACAACATTGCCCGACCCGGATCATTTACTTGTGCACAAAAATAGTGCAAACCGGAGATAATAGTAATAATAATAAATTAAAAAGAAAAAATTTAGTTGCATAATTAATAATTTATGCAAAGTGAGTAATAAAAGAAATATGGCCCGTGTGTCGAACACTCGATGAGGTAGAGCTCTCTCAACGATGCCGAAGTCCCCGAGGCAACCGAACACGTCGGTGTGGCAACACGACCAACAAGGTGGTCACGCGAGCCGATTTACGCCGATTGGGACGACGGTGTCGGCTTGCCGAAGAGATCATGTGACGTAGTCGAAGTCCATTACTTCATAGGTCGGTTCAAGTTCCGCATGCGGCGTTCGCCGGACTATGTACGGAAACTGACCGAACCACCATGTGACCGCCGTTAACGCGGCCACCATTTGATAGACCTGTGTACAGATGATGGAACAAACCAGAGTAATAATTCCTTGGGGAAAATAAACCCGAACAAGCAAAAATTACTAGGATAAATAGCACCTGGTTTATTTGTTGTAGCAATCTGAAGAAAGGTGACTCCCAAAATTGGGACTCGATCCGCGCACCCATTGCCTGATGGGCGATAAAGCGACGACATGGCGATGCTCGCAAAGGTTGGCTTGCCGAGACAAAGCCCTCGGTCCAGCTAACGTGACGAAGCTGGTCGGCTGGTGACGCCGAAGTCACCGGAGTATGTTGATGAAGAAATAGCCAAGTCCGGTCCAGCCGAGGTGACGGAGTAGGTCGGTGAGGAGACGTTGCAGCTGCCATGTCAGCCGAGGTGTTGAAGCAGTTCGGCGTGATAGACATCGGCTTGAAGAAGCAACAGTGCGTCCATGCTGACGCAGGTCGTGACTTGTGGCGCGGTCAATGTCGGCTTGATGAAGTGACCATGCGGCGATGCCGGTGTGCCCGCTCTGTATAGTCCGTGGGGCAGCGATGTTGGTGATGATTTATCCTTCGCGATGCCGAACTCTTGTTCGGCTTGCCGAGCTGATGATCCGATGAGGTTAGGTTCGGCTCGATGAAGCAACAATCTGTCTAGCACAGGTCGGCTGACATGGAGCAATGTTACCGGGCTGGTTTGACACCAGCGTGACGGTGAAGAGTACCTCCGAAAAGGAGCAAAATTTGTGAGCATGTGTTCGAAAACAAAACACAATACCCTACAAAGAGATTCTTCCAAAAAGGTTGTCCAATATCCCGTTCATGAAGAAAGATGAACTCGGGCCGGATTCGTATTCGCGCAGAAAACAGATCCGAAAATTGGTCCACTCATCGGAAGGTTCCCGGAGTTTGAACCGTCGGATCGAGCTGAAATTTGGAGGGGTGGTAGATATGGGAATTCCGCAGCAGATGAACGGTTGGATCTTCCAAAGGACCTCCGAGCTGGGCTCTGGAGACCACGCCCTAAACTCGTCCAGATTCCCATCTAGATTTGACAGGGCTCCGGTATATCATAGATTGCCAGAGATTCCTCCATCGGAACTCGATGAAATTTGGCATGGTTGTTGTAAACTTAATTCCGCACAATTCCACCTGAGGAATCATCAAAGCGATGCTCGAAGAGGTGGTGATAGCGGATACAAGTTTGCTGTTCGGAAAAAAACAGCACGGTCGCCCGAGGGCAATGTTGACGTTGAGCCCCCGAGCTCCATGGATGATTCCTCCATGATCATGATAGGGATGGGAGTTGATGTTGATGAAGGCCCTCGTCCGAACATCATGATTGGATGTGGGCACAGTCCTTGGTTAAGCCAAGGTGACCAGTCGAGCCGGCGACAAAAGATGCTGACATCGACCATAAAGCTCGGCTCCGATGCGTAGATCGCGCCAGAGACGATCCGAATTCCCATCGCCCCGTGGCGACCGCCAGCAGGCTCTCAATCAAAGCACCAATGTCGGTTCAATATCCGGCGTATCTCGTAGTAGGGGTCCTAAGCTAGGTGTCTTGGAGCGATCGTAACATGGACATGGGGTTTCACCCAGCTTCGGGCTCTCTTGATGAGATAATACCCTACATGCTGCTTTTGATTGTATTCATATGGGTGTAGTACAGAGTACATGTATCTACCACGAGATTGTAGTAATGAATGTGAGATTGTCCATTGACTAGCCTGGCCTCGGTTTATATATGCACCGTAGGCCTAGGGTTTAGAGGAGTCTTTGTCTTGGGCGCCAAGTCTTGTAGAATCCTCCTTGTATGCGGCATGGGCTGTCCGAACTGGCCCATGAGTATACGGCCATGGGGGTCCTCGGCCCAATCTAACTGATCGGGAGACGACGTGGTGAGTACCCCCTAGTCCAGGACACCGTCAGTCACCACAGTGGCAAACTAGTCATTACGCACTGGTTAGATAACAAACAGTGCTATCATACCTAACTCTGCAGGCTGACAGAGTGCATTAAATGTGCCGCGTCACATCACAGCTTGCCCGGCAGGCCCTGCCGGGCGGTTTTGCCAGCTTCGCGCCTGATTGCTTGACACGTCTCAGGACGGGTGTCGCTTGGAGGTATCTTCTATAGGAAGTGGGTGCCATGTGGCAAATAGCAGCCACTTAGTCACTTTGGAGCTTGACACCGCACCGATCAACGACATGCACCGTGATGAGGTGGTGCGGTGGTGTGGTTTGCCTCCATAAGCCCCGACAGGCCTGCCGGGACGATCCGAAGGATTGCTTCCGAGGGTAACCCCATCTTTGCCAGGCTCGCCTGCCCGGCAAGGGAGGGTTTTCCCTTAGTGATATCTTGCTTCCCTAGCTAGTCTTGGTCCTCTTGATCTACACGTTGGTCCTTTGAAGAACTGATCCCTTGTGCTCCAATCTGATCTTGGTGCTGTGATCTTGTTCTTGTGCCTGTGCACTGTCTGGGCAACAGACCCAGGGTTTGTTGCACCGACAGGAGCCCCCGGGCCTGGCCCGAATGCGCTACCTAGCATCGTCGGGGTAGGCCCTAACCAGTGCATAGGCAGGGCGTAGAAGTGGCTGGCCCCTTGAGATCTTCTTTGCCTCTTCATTAACTCGAGTCCGGGCTAGTTTTCGGTTTTCCCGCGCGTCGTGCCGAGCGTTATGGAAAAAACCAGATCGAGGCCTGTAGATGGCCCACGCCCCACGATCACGGGTCATAAACCGCTATCCCACTCGCCTCCCGCCCTAGGCATCATTGGTTGGTGTAGAGGGTCGGCTCTGATTCCCCGAGCTATTGAAGGCGCAGTGAGGCTCTATTGGGGGAGCAAGGCAGTTGCTTCTTAGGAGAGAGGCCAGCCCCCTGCATCGTCCCTCTATAAAAGGGGACAGGAATGGTGCATTTGCTCACACACCTTTCTTCTCCCCTTTCCAACTTTCCCTGCTCGCTATGGCCAGAGGGCGTGGACACTGTGGTGTTCCAGTGGCGGCGACGAGAGCTTCTACTCGACAGCGTGTCCCTCCTCCTCCAGACAACGTGGAGGGGGCACCCGCCGCGAGAGGAGGAGGGAGGGGGCGAGGTCGCGGTTGTCGTGGCGCTCGAGGAGGAGGAGGATGGGGCGATGCTCTCATTGCTCCCCCGCCGAACGCTCCTCCTCCGCTGGAAGGCCATGTCGGAGATCAGCCACTGGAGTTCGTTATCAGGCTATACATGCCTATTCGCGGCCTTTCCGTCTCCCCACACGATACGCCAGGGTGATGGAGCTCGAACAGCCGCGCACACTGATATTGCACATGAGGGGCTGCGGGAATGGCAGCATACGAGTGGATGTGGATTTCCCAGCCTCTCACGGTATGTATCTCCGACGCGGTTGGAAGACTTTCGCCCGCGCCCATAGCTTGTCGGAAGGGCACGTCCTCCAATTTAAGTTAATGGAGGACTATTTCCTTTCCGACTAGGTTTTTGGGAGCTTGGGTGCTCGCTTAGGGTGTTGCGCGGAGAGCTCTACCGATGACGAAAGCTCCTCCTCGAGCGATAGCGATGAGGAGGACAGTGAATGATGAAGATGGCACCGACCGGGAGGGTGACAACTCTGACTCCAGCTGAGTATCAGCCGGACTGTCACCGTCAGGCGGTGGCATCACCATCTGCATCTGCATCTCCTCTCTAGCAAGGTGAGTCGGAGAGTTGGGAGCAGAGGTGGGGGTAGTGCCTCTGGCTCCTCCAGCAGCCTTCCAGCTGGACCCCGGCAGGCTTCCTCACGGGCTGCAGCTCCGTTAGCCCTGTCGCGTCCTCCTGGCCCTGGTGGTGGCGGTTGACGGGTCGTCTATGCCATGCTCTTCATCGCCGCCTTCGTCGGTGCCCTCCCGCTCCTGCCAGGCTACCTCTCCTGGTGCCCGACAGGGGCAGGCTGGGCTTCTGCCCAGGCACCCCTTTTGCCATCTTCCTATCCCGCCACAGTGCCTAGGAGGAGAGGGACAAGAAAGGGCATTACGGGGCATTTATATTTTTTTCTTAAATCTGTAGGCACTTGCCAAATTTTAGCTCAAATATTGTAATCTCTTGAATCCATGTTTGTGTCCTGTAAGGTCTGTACTTGTTTGATCAGCATATTAATGAAAAAGATGAACCTTGTCGGGGACTCGTTCATGTATATGTCCATGCAAGTGTGGAGTGCTGCTATATTTTTAAATAAATGAGTTTCCCCCGGTAGGCTATCCTGCTGTGACCCTCTATTTTGTTGTCGGGGAGTTAGGCCTACCGGGCACGAATTATGACAAGGGACCAGCCCCCCGCCAATCTTTTGTTCATCAGAGGCCGCTACGACCATCCTAACCGAAGCAACGTTCGAGCCGAGGGATGGGAGCACCTAAGTTTCTAAAAGTGGCGAGGTTTTATTATGCACAAGTCTTTACTTACAGAACACGTATGGACAAGAGATAAAACTTATCTGTTTGGCTTGCCAGAGATCGCAGTGTTAGCTCATCTTTCCATCTCCTCTTGGAGGCCAAGTACTCGATGGGGGCCTACAGTTTATGCAGATGAAATTGATGCCAGATAAGATCTTATCTACATGAACATGCGATGCTCATGAAATGCTCATGCATGCATGCAACTAGTCGGGGGGCCCCAGGGCTTCATTTATTTCTCTGTTGCTCAGGGTCTGCGCCTGGCTTTGTACAAGGGGTTACATGCAACTGAGGCAAGGCCTGTACAAAAGGGTGGCTACCGGGCAGGGCCTGACAGCCGCGCCTTATAGGTAGAACTTCCGGAGATGCTCAATATTCCATGAGTTTTGCAATTGACTGCCAACTCCGGTCTCCAGACGGACTGCGCTAGGTCTGGTGACTCGTACTACCCGGTAAGGGCCTTCCCACTTTGGCGTCAACTTGTTTGCACCCTTGGCGGACTGAACGCGCCTAAGGACAAGGTCGCCTTCCTCAAAACACCAGGCATGAACCCTGCGGCTGTGATAGTGACGCATGGCTTTTTGGTAGCGTGCAGCACACGTAGCAACCCAGAGATGGTTCTCCTCGAGAAGCACAGCGTCTTCACACCGGTGCTGATCCTGGGCTACTTCATCGTTGGCAAGCACTCGATGCGACCCGTAAATGAGTTTCGTGGGCATAACTGCTTCTGCCCCATAAACTAGGGAGAAGGGAGCCTGCCCGGTAGCTCGATTTGGTGTCGTTCTGAGGGACCAGAGAACTACCAGCAGCTCATCCATCCATCGCCTGCCGCACTTCTGCAACATATCAAATGTTCTTGTCTTGAGTCCTCGCAACACTTCAGCGTTCGCCCTCTCAGCTTGTCCATTGCTTCTGGGATGTGCAACAAAGGCAAATGAGATCTTGCTTCTAAGGGCATGAGCGTATTGCATGAAGGCGCGGCTCGTGAACTGGGTGTCGTTGTCGGTGATGATTTGGGTAGGGACCCCGAAGCGGCACACCAATCCTTTCAAGAACTTGATAGCTGACTGATCAGTCACCTTTCTCACGGCATCTACTTCCGACCACTTTGTAAACTTTTAGATGGCAACGAACAAGAATTCAAAGCCCCCGGCAGCTCGGGGGAAAGGGCCGAGGATATCGAGCCCCCAGACCGAAAACAGGCATGACAAAGGGATTGTTTGAAGAGCTTGTGCAGGCAGATGGATATTCTTGGAATGGAACTGGCAAGCTTCACACTTGTTTACTAGCTCGACCGCATCTTGGAGGGCTGTGGGCCAATAGAATCCTTGCTGGAATGCTTTCCCAACTAATGCCCTTGATCCAATGTGGGAGCTGCACATGCCTTTGTGTATTTCTGCCAACAGTTCCTTTCCTTCTTCCCGGCAGATGCACTTCAATTTCACACCATTGGGCCTCCTTCTGTATAGAGTGTCATCGATAAACTGATATATGTTGGCCCTCCGGGCTACTCTTCCAGCTTCCTCTTGCTCATCGGGAAGTTCTCCAGTTTGGAGGAAATGGACTATGTGCCTCTCCCAAGTTGGAGCCTGGGGCTCGGCAACAAGGACTAGCGGCACCTCCTCACCTACGGGAGCGCATTCCTCGACCGCCAGGACCAGTGGCCCGGTAGGAGGGCGCAGCCCGGCAATCGATGATGAGTTGTTTTCGGCAGGGTCCCTGCCAGGAGCCCCGGGATGCTCTATCGGAGTCCAATTTCCTCCTCTTTCGGGCCATTGTTGCCAGGGATACGGAGGGCTGAGTAAGATGGAGAAAAAAAGTTCCTTGTTCCACAGGAAGTTTTTGCGCATCACATTTTTACAGATGATTAGCTATGCTGTTTTCCGCACGGGGTACGTGCTCTGTTTGCAATCCATCAAAAGCGTTCCTCCAATCTTCTCACTTCCTCAATGTATGCCTCCATCAATGGACTTTGGTAATCTTTATTGAATTGTCTCACCACAAGTTGTGAATCTCCTCGAATGATCAGTTTCTTGATTCCCAATTCTGTGGCAATTATGAGCCCAGCAAGGAGCCCTTCATACTCTGCTGTATTGTTGGTTGCCTCCTCCCGGGGAAAATGCGTCTGGACGACGTACTTCAGGTGCTCTCCAGTGGGAGCGACTAGAAGTACGCCAGCCCCTGCACCTTGCAGGGGGAATGCACCATCGAAATACATGATGCATTCTTCGGGCGCTTCCTTGCCGGGGGTAACCATTCCCAGCACTTCTTCATTAGGGGTTGGCGTCCATTCTGCAATAAACTCTGCCAATGCCCTGCTCTGAATTGTTGATGTGCTCTCAAATTTCAGGCCAAAGATGGATAACTCCAAAGCCCACTCCATTATTCTGCCGGTAGCCTCAGGGTCTCGGAGTATCCTTTGCAACGGAAAGCGGGTGACAGCCGTGATCTCATGGGCTTGGAAATAGTGGCGCTGTTTCCTTGAGGTCATGATGAGGCCAAAAATCAACTTTTTCACACTAGAGTACCTTGATCTAGCCCCCTGTAACAGGGAGCCGACGAAGTGCACTGGGCGCTGCACCATTTTCTTCCTTGCCGCGTCCTTGGGGTTGTCCCTGCTGCCGTGCTCCTCTTTGTCCTGATCCTCATCCGGTCCTGCCGGGCTTTGCTCACTCTCTGTTTCTTCTACTTCCCGCTGTGCCACTAGGGCTGCACTAACCACTTGATTGGTTGCCCCTAAGTATAGGAGCAACAGCTCTTGTGGTTTGGGAGCAACCAAAGTGGGCGCAGAGGATAAGTAGGTTTTCAAATCTTGCAATGTTGCGTCTGCTTCCGGGGTCTACCTCATGGGCCCTGCCTTCTTCAAAATTTTGAAGAACGACAAGGCGCGCTCAGCAGACTTGGAGATGAATCTGCCAAGTGCGGCAATGCACCCTGTCAGACGCCTTACATCTTTAACTGTCCTGGGTGCCTGGATCTGCTTGATAGCCTTGATCTTATCGGGGTTGGCCTTGATCCCACGATGGGACATGAAGAACCCAAGTAGCTTGCCGGAGGGAACACCAAACACACACTTCTCTGGGTTTAGCTTCAAGTTGATCTTGCGCAGATTAGCAAATGTCTCCTCCAAATCCTGGATGAGGGTTGATCTGTCCTTGGTCTTGACCACAATATCATCCATATAAGCCTCGATGTTTTTGTGCAATTGTGGTTCAAAACCAATCTGGACTGCTCTTGCAAAAGTGGACCCGACACTCTTTAGCCTGAAAGGCATGCACACGAAGCAGTACGTACCACATGGGGTGATGAATGAGGTCTTCTCTTCGTCTTCCTTGGACATGAAGATATGATGATATCTAGAGTATGCATCCAGAAAAGAGAGCAAATCACAACCTTAAGTGGAGTCCACAATCTGGTCGATGCGCGGCAAGGGAAATGGGTCCTTCGGGAAAGCCTTCTTGAGATCTGTGAAATCTATGCAAAGCCTCCATTTTTCGTTAGCCTTACGAATGACCACCGGGTTTGCTAACCATGTTGGATGCAATACTCCTCTGACCAGACTAGCTGCTGCCTCTAGATTCTTAATCTCTTCGGCAATGAACTGCTGCCTCTCCAAGGCCTGCTTTCGAACCTTTTGCTTGATGGGTCAGGCATGTGGGCAGACAACAAGGTGGTGCTCGATTACCTCCCTAGGAACACCGGGGATATCAAATGGCTGCCAGGCAAACACATGAATATTCGCCCATAGGAAGGCAACGAGCGCGCTTTCCTATTTGTCATCAAGGGTGGCGCTCATAGTAAAGGTACCATCAACGCCAGCCAGCCCTGTCGGGACCTTTTTTACATGTGGTGCAGCAGCCTTGGATCTCTTGCTGTTGGAACTCTCCGGCAAGTCATCAACAGGCAGCACACTCCGAAGAGGTACGCTTCCCAGATTCCTTGCTGGTGTCCCTGCTATCCTTCTTCTTTGCTTTGTTTTCCTTGGCGGGGATCACTTCTGCCGCGGCCTCTGCCGTGACTACGTCCCGATACATCTTATCCACGCAAATGATTGCATCTTTCTCGTCTGACGGAACGAAAATGACTCCTACCAGCCCTGGCATCTTCAAAGTGTTGTAGGCATAGTGGGATGCCGCCATGAATTTTGCCAGAGCTGGGCGTCCAAGGATCCCATTGTACGGCAGGGGGAGGTCAACCACATCAAACACAACCTTCTTAGTCCGGTAGTTCAACTCTCCCCCAAATGTCACTGTCAACGTGATCTTTCCCTTAGGATGACTCCTGCCGGGATTGACTCCTTGAAACGTGCCCGTGACCTTTAGTTCTTCCTTTGCTATCTGAAGCTTGCTGATAACCTTTGGGGAAATTAGATTCAAACCCGGCCTCGCCGTCAACCAACATCTTTGTGACTTCGAGGTTGCAAATTGATTGTGAAACCAACAACGGCAAGAACCCTACCGCGGTAGTGCGGTCAGGATGGTCCTCATCGTCAAAGATGATGGGTGTGCGTGACCATTTGAGCGGCTTGACTCCGCCGCTGGCTCCACGACATTGACCTCACGCGCCCACCGTTTAAGTAGGCGGTGAGAGGAGTGCAAAGATGCACCCCCGTCAATGCACAGGTCGTCAGTGGCCTTCTGGAATTCCTGCTCGCTGGTTTCCTCTTCATCCCCTCCATCAGTCTCATCATTGAAACCTTCCTTCTCTCGGCCCCTGGCAGGTTTTCCTTGGTTCCGAAGAGCCTTGCCGGGGTGATTTCCTTCACCGCCTCGACCCTTCCCGCCAACGCCATTCTGACCTTTTTCCTTATCACGCTTCTCATATTCAGGCCTCTGGCTCTCGATGAGCTGCTCAACCTGATGACACTCTTGGAGTTCGTGGCCTTTGGTCCATTGAATCTTGCAATACGGCCCATTGCATTTCCCAGCCTTCTCGATAGCCGCAGCCTTCCGGCAGTCAGTGCATGCCGCAACTTCCTTGCCGGGGGCTTCGGCCTTAGCCTTCTTGGCGGTACTAGGCGTGGCCGATCGTTCAACGGTCAGTACTGCTTTATCCTTGCGCCTCTTGTTGCGCTTCTTGTTCTTGTTCTTCTGACTGGTGGTCTCGTCGTCATCCTCTGAATCGATGTCGACACCATCTTCCTCTCCAGGGATTTTCCTTCCATCCTCCACCCGAGCGCATTTGTCCACTAAGGTGTAAAGCTCCTTCACAGTCTTGGGCAACCGAACATTCATCTTGGAATGTATCATGCGGTTGCGCACATTGGATTGGAAGGCAGCTATCACAGCTGCCGGGTGGATATCTGGGATATTCTGTGGACTTGTCTGAATCTCTGCAAATACTTCCGTAGAGTCTCTCCTTCTTTCTGTTGGAGAAGCTGCAAGTCACTGGGCTGTCCTGGTTCTTGATGGCCGCCCGTGAAGGTGCCAATGAACTCATGGCACAGGTCAACCCATGTCTAAATGGAGTTTTCCGGTAGGTGCGTCAGCCAAGACCTCACATTGGAATTGAGTGCCAAAGGGAAGTAGTTGGCGAACACTTCCCATCTCTTCCCCGGTAGCCTGAACATCGATGGTGTAGATGCTCAATAACTCTGCCGGGTTCAGCCTCCCATCATACTTCTCGTGTATCTCTGGCTTGAACGTGCGAGTGGATGGCCAACAGACTTGTCGAAGCTCACGAGTAAAGGCAGGGCACCCAACCTCGAAAGGTAGGCACCTGCCATCCTCGAGAGCGGGCTCGTTGACGTCGGGGCCATCGCACCGATTAGTCCAGCAGTTGTCGTCGCGGCGTCGCTCGACGATGACGCGCGCGCCTTCCCTCCACCCATCCTCTGAGGCTTGCCGTTAGCCTTGATGTGCTCGAGGGTCGGAAGAGGCCATCGAGACGTTGTCGGGTTCTTGATTTCGCGGCTCCTGTGCTGATTCCCATGGTGGGGACTGCACTATGAGGGTGGCCCCTTCCGCATGGCCAGCATCATCAGCCGTCGTCGTCTGGGGAGGCCGCGGCGGGCCAGCTCGCTATGATCCCCCAACCTCGGCGAAGCCAATCAGACTTTGATTGGTGGCTCTCCACTCATCCATCTAATCAACTGCCGGTGGGAACCTCAACAGTAGCTGGGCCCGTGCCTTGGCCTCCGTAGTGGTTCTTGGCACTGATGATGATGATGTAGACCGCATCGTCGCTCGGCTTCTGATGGTGCCGGCGGCGACTGCATCACACCCTCACTATTGCGAACTAGCCGCTTGGATGGCATGGTGACGTGGTGGAGGTGCTTGAGGGCCAGTGGCTCCATTCACTGGTACGCGTCGGTCCTATACAAATGGTTTTTAACCCATTTCCGTGATGACATTTGGAACCGTCGCCTAGTGACTGACGGCGATAGGGGGCTCCTTCCCACACGACCCAGAAACAGTCGGGGATATGCCCTCCTGGCACACACGCTCGGCAAAATGAGGTCGTGTGCGACCGACGAGCGCTCAAATACGGAAATATGTACAATAGAGCTAAAAAATACAATTATACAGGCGAAATTGTTTCCGGTCGCAAGTACATCCCACATTGTCAGTCCCCGCTAAACATTTCCGTTCGTATGTACATCCCACACAGTCGCTCCAAGGAAAACGTTTCCGTTCACAGGTACATCACACACAATTTTCCCCGTTAAATCATTTGTGATAGCGTTGCCATTGCACACGATATTAACAATATTATCGTTTGCGTTATTGAATGCATCACACACGGTGCATAGAAGAAACCGTGTGGCAAAGGCTATCCATCACACACAGTATTTATGTGGTAAACGTTTGCGCAAGGTGGCCTAACACAAACAGTTTTCAAGAGAAGGTCGTGTGTGATTGTTCATTGATCCAACACGGTTTATTCCTAGAAACTGTGTGCGTTGCGTGAGGTCATCGCCCACGGTATTTTCTGAATAACCGTTTCCAATAGCAAAACCCAATTAGCAGGCTAATTCGCCATTAGCGGGCTAATTGCCCTATTATTAATAATCCATTTATTAATCTATTGACATTCGTATTAAGCACATAATATATTTCATTTCCATATTAAGGAAGCAGGATTTCATAATTGAAATACATCAGAGTACAACATGATATAGCTCCAGCACTCAGCTACCCCATTACACAACTGCACCAGCACCAAGTTTCACATGCAACATGTAGAACCTTTTGAAATTAGCACATAGACGGTATATAGACAGATGCATCTCATGTGGAAAACTACTGAAGCAGAAGGTGAATATTGAGCCTTCATTCATGTTGAAGGAATTTGCAACTTTAGGCCAGTGCTTGTGGATGATTGACCGTCCGTCCTTCGTCCTCTTCAGGAACACTTCAATATTGAACCGTGGGTGTTGTATGAAAACCTTCCTCGCCTCCTGACCATAGAGGTGGGTTGTGAGGTAATCATCAGTGAACTGCTTTGGAAAGGCATGAAAACAAGGATGTGCATAAATATCTTCTCTATATTGGAAATGGGGCAAAGGAATAAAAAAGGCAAGGTATAATAGTTAGTACCATCTTGTAGTGAACTGATGTCTTCTTCATTGTGCAGACAAAGATCTTGTTGTTTTTTGTCGCTAATTTCTTTATCCTAATAATCTTTCTGAGTTTCTTGACTTGATTGATATTCATGGACAACTCATTTCCCCATATGCAAAAAGGGTCGAACAGTGGGTCAAAACCTCTGACAGCAGGACCAACATGTGCAAGACCAAATTGTTAAAAACCTAAATATTAGAATGGTTCCTACAATTGCACAATAATGTGCTATTAGACAACGGACCATGCACGTGATAACCTCGATTGTAAACCTCAGTGCTTCCCATTGTTTCCCTGCAACACATATAAGGTAGTTAGTCAACAAGTTAAGTGAGGGTTCGCATGCTATCAGTAAAATATGTTGATGAAAAATAAGCACATTGCAGATTCATCAGATTAATTCAAGCCACATGGAAAACCCATTTATCCAAACCAAGCATGATTAAGAACTAGGAAATATAGCACTTGTATATGTTTCTCATGTATTAAGTGTAGCCAAATTCGATTTATTCCTCACATGCGCAACAATACAAAATTCTACCCACGACAATTGGACATCGCATTGCAGAATTGAACCAAACAATTAACTAAACACCACAACAAATGAACCAAACATTAACTGAGATCCACATTGCACAATATAACATACTCCTAATAGAAGATCAGACAGTTAACCAAACCAAGCATGCTTAACAACTTGGAAATATAGCAATTGTATTCGTTTCTCATGTATTTACTACAGCCAAATTCAATTCCTCACAAGGTATACAATAACAGAATGCACCCACAACTATTGAACATCGCATTGCAGAATTGAACCAAATAGTTCTAAACACCACAACACAAATGAACCAAACATTAACTGAGCACCACATTGCACAATGTATAACCAAACCAAGCATGCTTGACAACTTGGAAATATAGCAATTGTATTCGTTTCTCATGTATTTTGTAAAGATAAATTCGATTTATTTCTCACATGGAAGATAATACAAAATTGCAGCCTGAAGAATTGAACATCACATTTGCAGAATTGAACCAAATAGTTAACTGAAGACGACAACTAATGAACAAAACAGTTAATAAGTGAGCACCACACTGCACGACATATGGAACATATACACTAGAGCAACAAATTGCATGGTAAAATTAGGAAAGGCAGGAGCAGCACACGCAACGGGTAAATCAAGCATGCTTAACTGGCGTAGCTAGCAAATGGCAAGGTTCTCCTCCAAGATCTGGGGGTCAGCACGAATGGCAGCCATCGCGACCTCATCCGCGCGTGCGGCTGCGATTTGCTTCTCCGCTGCCAAATGCTCCTTGAGATCCTGGCTATACTGCGTGCACCATGGCTTAGGGCGGCGCTTATTTGGTGGAAGGTGTCATGCCGGCGGTCGGGGCATGTGGGATGTGGAAGGAGGAGGAGGATGGGGGTCGGGTGTGGATTAACTGCCTGGATAGACGAGGCCAAGCAGCGTGAAGGAGGGTCGCCGGCGAGGAGGCGGCGCTGCAAGCAAGGAGTGAAGGTTTCAACTTGTAAAGGAAGGCGGGAACAGTGGAAATGTGGTTTTTGGTAAGGGGGGGGGAGGTAGATATTTCCATAGAAGCCGAAAATTTGGAATTGCTTCAGCGAAAAAACTGGCGCGCAAAGTGTCATCAAACACGATCCCTTATTCAGAACTATGTACGATATGTGAACATCACAAAATATTCAGATAGCTTAACCCATGTGTGATGAGTTTGAACGTCAAAAATTTTGGTTCGAATTTCCCTGGTTATAGTGGTCATCCACGTCATTGCATAATATGGGTACACAAAGGAGACTACAACACACCCACACTTCTTAATCGAGCAAGTTCAGCAATTAAATAGAGCTAGCTGACATAAACATTACTCTAAAAAATTAAAGACCGGCACTCTTAATTAAACAAAGCAAAGAGTACTACTACGCCTGGTGCTCGTCGATCTCCGCCGCCACCTCCATGTCCAGCTCGCGCCCGACGATCTCTTGGGGAAGGGGCTCCATGGCATCCATCACACCACACTCGGCAAGCATCTCGCCATCCGCGTCCGCCACCTCTTTGGAAAAGGCCGCCATGAGCTGGGCGTGGGCGGCCATGATCTGGGCTTGGACGGGCTCCGTCATCGCAAGGTATGCGGCGGAGGAGCGGACGGCTGCTCGAACGCTCTTGGCGATTGCCAACTCTTCGGTCGTGGGTTGCCGATAGTTGTCGGAGAAGCTTCGTTCGATTTGTGCGGTGACCGCCATGAGCTGGGCGTGGGCGGCCTCGACATGGTCGTGAGCGGCCTCCATCAGGGCTAAGGCCGCCACTGCAGAACGGACAGCTGCTGTGCTGCTCTCGCCAGTTGCTATCCCCGAGGCAGATGTTGATGCCGCCACCTGAGAAGCAACAAAAGCCGTTTGAGCTGCCTTGGCTGCCCGGTCGTAGATTGCGGCTGCGCTCATGCACCTTGTTAGCATGCGCATGGCGGCTGCGGCCGCGCTCTCGCCGTAGTGGGCCACCGAAGTTGCCCTCACGACGCGGGTCCACGTGCCCATCTTTCGCCGGCGACGATTGAACAGTGAAATGACATTTGGGGAGCGAGCTAGTGTGCTTGAGACGCCGGCTGTGGACTGTAGCCAGCGCACCTTCTCGCGTAAGCCATAGGCGTACTATACACCGATGGTGCTCCAGGATATTTTGTGCTGCATCTCACACGGTTGGTGATAATAAAATGTGTGGGATCTACTTGATTTTTCATCTTGATTTGAATTACATAATGGGGTCACAGCGGCAATGGACGGTGTTTGAATTGTTAGACCTTTTACCTGCAGTGAACATGCAACTATATGTGTGTTGTAAAAGAATTGGAATTATTCAAGGTTCGTTTGAACATTTTACACATTAAATTGGTTTTCTAGCCATTTCAGGTGCACAATTCAAAATTAAACTACATGCACATGCTCCGGTGCACCAACATGGGTTGTAAAATCATATATGTGTCCATGGGTTTATGCTTATGTCACATGCAAGTAATGAGGATGAAATTCGAACACCACGGCGCTATGGCTCTCCGGCAAACATCGACGTACTTGCTTTTGTAATTCTAGTAAATCCAAATTTTTTCCAAAATTCATGAAACTTGGCATGCTATCATGGAGCGGCATCAACATGCCGTGGTAAAATTTTTGTCCCATTTGGGGCAGGTTTGGGTATAAGCTTCTCATAAACCTGAGCTTCTCACAACAAGTGTGATGGTTTCAGTAGGGAACGTTTCACCTTTCTGGACGAAACGATTTCCGTTGCCTCTTCTCGATTTCAAATTTTTTCCTAGTGTCAACATAGAACAACAGGAGTGTTGTGGCAATTTTTGGGATTTTTGGGGTTCGCTTGGACATTTTTATACATTAACTGAGTTTTCTATGCATTCATGTGCATATTTCAAATTTGAACTACAAGCACATGCTCTAATGCATATAAATTAGTTGAAATTCAAATCTATGTCCTTGGTTGCATGCTTAGGTCCCATGCAAGAAATGGGAATGAATGTCAAACACCCTGCCACTGTCACTCGGCCGCAAACATTGAGATATCTGATTTTTAAATTTTAGTAAATCCAAAGCTCGTCTGAAATTCATGAAACTTGGCATGCTGTCACGGAGCGGCATCAACATGTCGTGGTAAATTTTTTGTCCCATTTGGGGCAGGTTTGGGAATATGCTTCTCACAAACCAGAGCTTCTCACCACAAGCCTGATGGTTTCAGTAGGGAACGTTTCACCTTTCTGGAAGAAACGATATACGTTGCCTCTTCTTGATTTCAATTTTTTTTCCTAGTGTCAACATAGAACAACAGGAGTGTTGTGTCAATTTTTGGGATTTTCCGGGGTTCGTTTGGACATTTTTATGCATTAATTGAGTTTTCAATGCATTTATGTGCATAATTCAAATTTGAACTACATGCACATGCTGTAGTGCACATAAATTGGTTGAAAATTCAAATCTGTGTTCTTGGTTGCATGGTTAGGTCCCATGCAAGAAACGGGAATGATTGTCAAACACCCTGCCACCGTCACTCGGCCAAAAATATTGAGATACCTAGTTTTTAAATTCTAGTAAATCCAAAACTCATCTGAAATTCATGAAACTTGGCAAGCTATCATGCAGCGGCATCAACATGCCGTGGTAAAGTTTTTATCCCATTTGGGGAAGGTTTCGGTATATGTTTCTCACAAACCAGAGCTTCTCACAACAAGCATGATGGTTTCAGTTGGGAACGTCCCACCTTTGGGGAAAAAATGATATCCATTGCCTCTTATTGCTTTCAAAAAATTTCTCGTGTCAACGTAGAACAACAAGAGTGTTGTGTCAATTTTTGTGATATTTCGGGGTTTGTTTGGACATTTTTATGCATTAATCGAGTTTCCAATGCATCCATGTGCATAATTCAAATTTGAACTACATGCACATGCTCTAATGCATATAAATTGGTTGAGAATTCAAATCTGTGTCCTTGGTTGCATGCTTAGGTCCCATGCAAGAAATGGGAATGAATGTCAAACACCCTGCCACCTTCACTCGGCCGCAAACATTGAGATACCTGGTTTTTAAATTCTAGTAAATCCAAAGCTCGTCTGAAATTCATGAAACTTGGCATGCTGTCATGGAGCGGCATCAACATGCCGTGTTAAATTTTTGTCCCATTTGGGGCAGGTTTGGGGATATGATTCTCACAAACCAGAGCTTCTCACAACAAGCCTAATGGTTCGGTAGGGAACGTTTCACCTTTCTGGACGAAACGATATCCATTGCCTCTTATCAATTTCAATTTTTTTTCCTAGTATCAACATAGAACAACATGAGTTTGTGTCAATTTTTGGGATTTTTCGGTGTTCGTTTGGACATTTTTATGCATTAATTGAGTTTTCAATGCATTGATGTGCATAATTTAAATTTGAACCACATGCACATGCTCTAATGCATATAAATTTGTTCAAAATTCAAATCTATGTCCTTGGTTGCATGCTTAGGTCCCATGCAAGAAATGGGAATGAATGTCAAACACCCTACCACCGTCACTCGCCGGCAAACATTGAGATACCATTTTTAAATTCTAGTAAATCCAAAACTCGTGTGAAATTCATGAAACTTGGCATGCTATCATGGAGCGGCATGAGCATGCCGTGGTAAAATTTTAGTCCCATTTGGGGCAGGTTTGGGTATATGCTTCTCACAAACCAGAGCTTCTCACAACAAGCATGATGGTTTCGGTAGGGAACGTCCCACCTTTGGGGACGAAACGATATCCATTGTCTCTTATTGCTTTCAAAATTTCTTGTGTCAACGTAGAACAACAGGAGTGTTGTGTCAATTTTTGTGATTTTTTGGGGTTCGTTTGGACATTTTTATGCATTAACTGAGTTTTCAATGCATTCATGTGCATAATTCAAATTTGAACTATATGCACATGCTCTAATGCATATAAATTGGTTGAAAATTCAAATCTGTGTTCTTGATTGCATGCTTAGGTTCCATGCAAGAAATGGGAATGAATGTCAAACACCCTGCCACCGTCACTCGACTGCAAACATTGAGATACCTAGTTTTTAAATTCTAGTAAATCCAAAACTCGTTTGAAATTCATGAAACTTGGCATGGTATCATGGAGCGGCATCAACATGCCATGGTAAATTTTTTGTCCCATTTGGGGTAGGTTTTCGTATATGCTTCTCACAAATTAGAGCTTCTCACAACAAGCATGATGGTTTCGGTAGGGAACGTCCCACCTTCGGGGACGAAACGATATCCATTGCCTCTTATCGCTTTCAAATTTTTCTCGTGTCAACATAGAACAACAGGAGTGTTGTGTCAATTTTTTTTGATTTTTCGGGGTTCGTTTGGACATTTTTATGCATTAACTGGGTTTTTAGTGCATTTATATTCATAATTTAAATTTGAACTACATGCACATGCTCTAGTGCATATAAATTGGTTGAAAAATCAAATATGTGTCCTTGGGTGCATGCTTAGGTCCCATGCAAGAAATGGGAATGAATTTCAAACAACAGGGCACATTTGATTGCCGGCAAGATGTTGAGATTCCTTGTTTTTAAATTCTAGTAAATCCAAAACTCGTGTGAAATTCATGAAACTTGGCATGCTATCATGAAATGGACCCGACATGCTGTGGTATTTTTCGTGTCCATTTTGAGAGAAGGCGCACTCGAATAACAGCCAACAAAGGCATTTTGAAAAAATAGCTGCCACTTCAATATCTCAAACGTTTGTATAATTCAAACCGTGTGCGTTCTATTAACCATTCACGTGACACCACGTGTCTTGGTTTTAATGGCTATAGGAGGTGTCGTGCGGATAGTTGCTTGACCTTGACTGAACGGGAGGCGTGCGAGCGCAGTCTGGTGCGTAGGCTGACCGAGAGGCGTGCAAGCTGTCCTCCAATGCGCAGGCTCACCGGGAAGCGTGCGAGCTGTATGCTGCGCAGACTCACTTGGAAGCAAGCCCTTTTACTTCCATGGCCGCCCGACTTCCTCTCCATTAATGGCGCCCGAGCCGCTGCTTAATACGGGCGGCCTTACTGTTCGCCTCCCTCCCACAGACCTCCACCAGTGCCATGGCGCAGAAGGATCATCTGCCACTAGTCTTCAAGTTTGGTGAAGTCGACTCCGAGCCGGAGGAGATAGAAAATAAGGAGGAATGGAGCCTCATGGACATGGCCCAGAACGAGCTGGCCGCGGTGGTTGTTGCCCCCGCTCCCTTCCCAGCTCCCATCCGCGCGCCAGCACCAGCGACCATCCCCGTAGCATTGACAGGCTGGTCGCCGAGCACTATCGCAGAGCTGGAAGCCGCGGGCGTCAGCGAGGGCTCCGCGGACCCGCACGACCTTGTGTACATGCCAGCGCTAGCGCCCGTGCCCGTGCGCGCCCCTCCACCCACCGCAGCGCCGGTCCCAGTGCGTCTGGCTACACCTGCCGCGCCGGTGCCCGTGCGCGTGCCCCCCTCAGCGGCATGGGATGCCGCCGTCGACCGCTACCTCTCAGCGCCGCTAGCTACCGTCCTCCCGCGCCCCACCCGTCGATCGTGCGGCGACATGATGTTTGATTTACAAGTGAAGACCATTCTGTGCTGCATTGAAGACTTCAACAATGGCGTCCCGGAGGACGACAACGACAACGACAGCGCGGCACGCCGCCTCCGCCGCCGCCGGAAATTGTTTTTTTCTTTGGTTTAATACAATATCTCGATCATATGAATATAAATTTGTAGTATGACTGAATGAAAGATATGGTTTGAGCGAACTTGCATTTTTCTCTCTTAATTTACATACTTATCAAACGATTTTCTTTTGAAAAAATGTCAATGGTTTTTAAATATAAAACACTCATCGCAAATGTTTTAGTTAGAATACCCGTATGCACACCGACAGCTTCCCCAGGAAGCCAAAGGAAAATGTGCCGAGCAGGATTTGTGCAGCACTTGATCGCAACGTTTTAGATAGAACACCCGTATGCAAAGTGAGAGCAGGATTTGTGCATCTCTTCAACGCAAACGGTTCTTTTGGATGACCCGTGTGCAACCACTTACAAACAATTTGGTAAGATTTGCATCTGTCATATTGGGTATGTTGCCATTTGTCAAACTGGAAAGATTGACATTTGTTGATCTAGTAACATTGCCATTTGTTAACCTTGTAACACTGCGATTTGTCAAAATATGAAGCTAAAAATCACTAGCAGTATCTAATTTTTGCAACTAAAATTCAGTAATTAAGCATATATTTCATTCATAGATTAAGCAATCGTTCTTAATTTATACAAATAGTTCAACTCGACAGCTGAACCGACCAAACTTTTCCCCAATTGTTGCCAACCACGTACTGAAATAGCTAGTTCAACTATATATACTAGCTAATTTTAAGTACGTTGTACAGTTCCACCACATCTATAGCCAGATGAACTGAACAAAATGGCCCCTAAATACTACTACTACTACGGAAGGGATTTGTACTACTTCCGACTGCCTCTCCTCTACCGAGCGCGCTCAGTAAAACGCAGAGGAGGAGGAGCCTACCGATGAGCTGGGCAACTGCAATACGGTGTCTGCCGCTGCTGCAGCTTCAACGACGCTCACCTCGAACGCCGTCTGCCGCTCCAGATGACCCCTCTCAAAGCGGTGGTTCTCCTCATAGATCTCCTGATTCCTCGCCTCTGAGGCGGCATGTGCCGCGGCCATGGCGGCAGTAAGGCTCTTTGCGTGCTCAACGAGGCACTCCTCCTCCCGCAGGAACTCGGTGTAGCGCGCAAGGTCGCACACGCACGTGCGGGCATCCACCTCCGCCTCCCGCCTTCGGGCGGCGGTGGCAGAGTGGGTGATAACCCCGGCGGTCGACGGTGGGCTGGCGGCCGACGATGGGGTGGTGGCCACGACCACCACCTCCCGCCTTCGAGCCGCGGTGGCTGAGCGGGTGATGGCCACGGTGGCCGACAGTGGGGTGGCGGCCATGACGACCACCTCCTGCCTTCGGGCTGTGGCGGCAGAGCGGGCGATGGCCCTGGCTTTCGATGGTGGTGTGGCGGCAACGGCGGCCGGCAACAGCTGCCGTTGGGCAGCGGCGGCGGAGCGTGTGGTGGGTGTTCCGCGCACACCCAACAGAGACGCCACGCACACTACACTACGCCAGGGACTGCGCTGCCGCCACGGTGTAGCCTCCCAGCTGGAGCTGTCCTATGATGACGGTGGAGTGGCTGAGCAACGACGACGGACCGTTGCCATTGGCAACTGTGGGAGAAGCAGGCCAGTAAGCATTGGGATTTTAGGGGATTTCACCGAGTCGGGCGGGAGGCTTGCGCGGGAACCTGCGAGGTTGCGCGGGAACGGGCTCACCGACGATTCATTGGTGCCACCGTTTGGCCAAAAGAACGCCTCAGCGCGTGGCGCAAGCTTGCGCTGTAAGCCATTTGCGGCAGCGGGGTCACAAGACGTGCGAGAGGAGGACGAAATGCCACGTACACATACGGTTAATAAAAAAATGTTTGCGATTTAATTACCTACTATATCCCCGTCCTGGTTTGTAAGTATGATTTAACTAATAAAATACAAATGCATGTCGCCAAAGATTATATAGTTGGATTCGTATTTGAACATAGTTCCAATTATATAAATTTTATAACATTCATTAACATTTTGTTGGTTAAATTTGAGGGCAAAGTATGGCACAAAATATAAAGGGACTATAGACTAGATAGAGGTAGTAGCACACGACCGCTCTCTACGCAGCGACGCAACTGTCGGCCGGCTTGTAGGCGACCATATCCTGCATGTTCAACTGCTCTATGCGTGTGGTTGCTTGCGGTTCAGGCGGCCGCGGCACGCTATGCTCGCGTCCCGCCACGCGCACTCTGCTCTCGTGTCCCTCTGGGTGCTCTACCCTCGTCCGTCCACGCGCACTGCCAATGTTTGGGGCCGGCGCACGATCATGCACATTCGTGTGCATGCTGTTGCGCCGGGCACGACGCGACAATGCAGTTACCCGCTGCAAAAACTGCCATGCGGACGCGCAGAGAATCCAGGCCAACCGGCCCCCATTTATTCCTGCAACCATTTACCTTCATCTCTCGCGTCACATGACACAGTAAGCACAACCACGACGACACATACAGAGAGGACATCCAACGGTTCCAATGGCGCTCCCCGTGGCTCCAATGGCGCTCCCAGCGGCTGACGACGACAACGGCGGGCAGTTCACCACGCATCACGTAGTGGGCACCCACATGAGGGGGAAGGCCCTCTCGATGGTGTACACGAACGATCCGGACTCGGTGGAGAGCTCCATCCAAACTATGGAGTAGTTCCTTGCCGAGGACAAGTACCAAGTGGTCGGCTTCGACCTCGAGTACACCATCGGTCGTGCCGGGCACGATCAGAAGGTTGCCGTTGCCCAGTTGTGCGTGCGACATGACGTCCTCGTCTACTACTAGCACCTTGCCACAAGTCCTTGCGAGCGTTTCTCCAGGTTTATCAACAACTCTGATTACAGTTTTGCTACGGTGGACACCACCAACGATCTAAAAGCGCTCAAGGTTTCGGGCTTGAAATGCCTGAATCTTGTCAACATCCAGCACCACTACAAGGTTTGGGGCAGCGACAAAAACAAAGTGAACTCCCTGGTTGACCTCGCCTCGGCCATCATCGACCCCTACTACATGAAGATGAAGAATGAGAGGAAGAAGGACAAGAATGCCTGGCATAGTGTGTGTGGCATGAGAGACTGGATGAACAACATGTCAAGTACGGGCCAAGGACGCGTACACAAGCTACGAGATGTACATGCGGATCGTTGACATGAGGAAATGTCTTCTTCCTGCCCCAGACGAGGGATCGAGCCACAGAGCAGTGGTGGGAGCGCCACAAGAAGTAGATGACTAGACGATCGTTTCTCCTGCTTTAGAATGCATGCAATTGTTTATTGAGGTGTGTGCGAATGATCTATATAGTCACTTATGTAACTGGATGTTTATTTCAGTTATATATATACATACATACATACATACATACATACATACATACATACATGTTATTCTTATGTAGACAGAGCAAATCACACGGCTTATTAGCAGCAATCGTCTGTATTATTATTGGTCTTCGCACACATTTGTGATTACGGACCTGTTTGCCGCGTATCACACACATCTTGTTCAGGCCATTGTGTTGCCTAATCACACACAGTTCATCCTAGTGAACCGCATGCTGTATATCGCACACACCTTCATCTGACTGCCCGTTTCTTTTGTTCCTCCTCATCCCAAACAGTTAATTAAAATGAACTGTATGCCCTGCATCGCACACGCAACTAAAATCTGGACCGTGTTTGATGCATCCGTCATCGCAAATGTTTTGCACCTTTTTTGACGGTTTTTACCCCACCATTTGCGATTATGGCATCGCAAACAACGTCGAAGGGTCTCTGATCGTAGTGTCGCGTTTGGACCATCCTGCAGTAGTGATTGGGCACAGTGGCTGGGTCAGCCCGCTTCGGGGGAGGCGTGCGCCCTACGGTCGCGCCCATGGCAAGGGCGGCCGGAGGGTGGCGATTCGCCCCAAACTGGGTGCCACCACTGCGGCTATGCCCTTCGGCGGGGACGAGGGGTACAGACGGAATAACCCCTTCGTTCGTACCTTGTGGAGCATGACCGTTGGGATGTTGCTGATGCTGCTCTTCTCCGGTGCCTCCCGCTCCTGCTTCGGCCGCGGGAGAGGTGGTGACAACGCCGCCTACGCCGACCGCGTCCCCTACATCGCCCACATCCTCATGTACCTCCGCATTCCCCACGGCGTCAGCGGCCACAGGTGGCGGAGCCTTCGAGGCGGACGGGTGAGCTGTGGCACCGGACTTCTTCTTGGGCTCCATAGTCGATGGAGCCATCGATGATGAAAAAGGTGATGAAGATGACGCGCTGCTCACGCTTTTGGGTTCGCACAAGTGATCCCACTACCTGACGCGCTCAAGATGTCGTGGGAAACCATGGCCACCTATGGGGCCAAGAGCCCCTTTCTGGTTCGGCGGGGGGATATCACATTGCAGAAAGAGCGGAGAAGCGTGGAACAGCACGACAGAGATCACACGGGCAGTCTTTACCCAGGTTCGGGCCACCGTGAGGCGTAAAACCCTACTCCTGCTTTCGTGGATTGATGGTGGGAAAAATGGTGGTGAGCGCAGCATGCTTGCCCGTTAGGGTGACCTCGGGCCGAGAGCGGCTATGCGCGTATGAGTGTGTAAGGGTCCAAATCAGCCAACCCTTTCTTTGTTTGCCACGGGCCTCCTTTTATAGATCAAGGGGTCACCACAGTGGCAAACTAGTCATTACACACTGATTAGATAGCAGATGGTGCTATCATACCTAACTCTGCAGGCTAACAAAGCGCATCAAATGCGCCGCTCAATGTCACATCACAGGTTGCCCTGCAGGCCCTGCCGGGCTGTTTTGCTAGCTTCACGCCTGCTTGCTTGATACGTCTCAGGACGGGTGTCACTTGGAGGTATCTTCTGTAGGAAGTGGCTGCCATGTGGCAAGTAACAGCCACTTAGTCTCTTTGAAGCTTGACACCGCACCGATCAATGACGTGCATCGTGATGAGCTGGTGCGGTGGTGTGGGTTTGCGTTCGTAAGCCCCGGCAGGCCTACTTGGACGATCCAAAGGCTTGCTTCCGGGGGTAACGCCATCTTTTCCAAGCACGCCTGCCCGACAAGGGAGGTTTTTCCCTTAGCGATATTTTGCTTCCCTGGCTAGTCTTGGTCCTCTTGATCTGCATGTTGGTCCTTCGAAGAACTAACCCCTTGTGCTCCAATCTAATCTTGGTGCCGTGATCTTCTTCTTGTGCCTGTGCATATCTGGGCAACGGACCCAGGGTTTGTTGCACCGACAGTAGCCACAAGGGCTTTTGAGGACTTGGTGCTCCTAGCCCAATAAGGCCAGGGCGCCTTCCCGTAGCCCATGCTAGGCCTTGGGTCATGGTGGACCCACTTGTGGACTTCCGGACCCCTCCGGAATCCTCCGGAACCTTCTACAATACCAAAAAACAGCACCTTTTCCCGGAACCCAAAATATGACTTCCCATATATAAATCTTTACCTCTCGACCATTCCGAGACTCCTCGTGATGTCCGGGATCTCATCCGGGACTCGAAACAACATTTGGTTACCCCTCATCAAATATCCTAATACTACTCTAACGCCAACAAACGTTAAGCGTGCAACCCTGCGGGTTCGGGAACTATGTAGTCATGACGGAGACACCTCTCCGGTCAATAACTAATAGCGGGACCTGGATGCCCATATTGATTTGTACATATTCCACGAAGATCTTTTATCGGTTGAACCTTTATGACAACATAGATAATTCCCTTTGTCTGTCGGTATGTGACTTGCCCGAGATTCGATCGTTGGTATCTCTATACCTAGTTGAACCTTGTTACCGGCAAGTCTGTTTACTCGTTCTTTAATACATCATCTTGCAACTAACTCCTTAGTCACTTTGCTTGCAAGCTTCTTGTGATGTGTATTACCGAGAGGGCCCAGAGATACCTCTCCGATACACGGAGTGACAAATCCCAATCTAGATTCACGCTAACTCAACAGACACCCTGGGAGATACCTGTAGAGCATCTTTATGATCACCCAGTTACGTTTTGACATTTGATAGCACACAAGGTATTCCTCCAGTATCCGTGAGTTGCATGATCTCATTGTCGAAGGAACATGTATTTGATATTAAGAAAGCAGTAGCAATAAACTGAACGATCGCATGCTAAGCTAACGGATGGGTCTTGTCCATCACATCATTCTCCTAATGATGTGACCCCGTTATCAAATGACAACTCATGTCTATGGTTAGGAAACTTTAACCATCTTTTGATCAATGAGCTAGTCTAATAGAGGCTCACTAGGGACACGGTATTTGTTTATGTATCCACACATTTATTTAAGTTTCCGGTCAATACAATTCTAGCATTAATAATAAACCTTTATCTTGATTAAGGAAATATAATAATAACCATTTTATTATTGCCTCTAGGGCATATTTCCATCCGTCTCCCACTTGCACTAGAGTCAATAATCTTGTTAACATCGTTCTGTGATTAACACCCGTAGTTCACATCGCCATGTGACTAACACCCAAAGAGTTTACTAGAGTTAATAATCTAGTTCACATCGCCATGTGATTAACACCCAAAGATTTTAGTAGAGTGTGATCATGTTTTGTGTGTGAGAGTGGTTTTAGTCAATGGGTCTGTAACATTCAGATCCATGTGTACCTTGCAAATGTCTATGCCTACAATGCTCTGCATAGAGCTACTCTAGCTAACTATTCCCACGTTCAAACATATCCAGATTGAGACTCAGAGTAATCTGGATCAGTGTTAAAGCTTGCATCAACGTAACCCTTTACAACGAACCCTTTATCACCTCCATAATCGAGAAACATTTCCTTAGTCCTCTTTTGATACCTAAGGATAATTTTGACCGCTGTCTAGTGATCCACTCCTAGATCACTATTGTACCCCCTCACCAAACTCACGGCAAGGCACACAACAAGTCTAGTACACAACATGGCGTACTTTATAGAACCAATGGCTGAGGCATAGGGAATGACTTTCATTCTTTCTCTATCTTCTGCCGTGGTCGGGCTTTGAGTCTTACTCAACTTCACACCTTGCAACACAGGCAAGAACCCTTTCTTTAACAGATCCATTTTGAACTTCTTCAAAACTTTGCCAAAGTATGTGCTTTGTGAAAGTCCTATTAAGCGTCTCGATTCATCCCTATAAACATTGATGCCCAATATACACTACAAAAAAGACACATCCGTGACATTTTGGGCCGAACGAATTTTTTTTCTGTCATACATATGACACTTCTATGACGATAATTGTGACAAAACCCGGTATCATCATAGATGTGGTGGGATCCTACTTCTATGCCAAAAAATCATGACAAAAAATGGGCTTTCGTCCTGGGTGGGCCGGAGACGCAGCTGCATGACATTCTTTGGGCCGTCCATGACGGAAAAAACCGTGGTAGAAGCAAGGGGGAGGAAAATTTCGGGGAGTTCCCGGTTACGGTGGGAGGTCGGGGGCCGAGCGATGCGCGTTTCTCTCGTACACGTACGCGCGTGTGTGCGAGGCGTTGGCTCTAACTGAACCCGAGCGAGGCGTTGGGCTCTAACTGAACCCGAGCGATTGCACTTCAGGCTACGCATTACTGAACCCGAGCGATCGATCGATGGCTGTTAACTGAACCCGATCGAGCGATTCCTTCGCTACTGCTGCTAACTGAAGACGACCGATTGGATGAACAGTGAGCGTTGGGGGGGGGGGTTGGATGAACAGTGAGCGGTGACGTTGCCTTTGGATGAACAGGACCCCGTGGTGTGGAGGGCTGGATGAACAGTAGACGGTGGAGGGGTGGTTGAACAGGACCCCGTGGTGTGGAGGGCTGGATGAACAATAGACGGTGGAGGGGTGCCCGTGGAGGGGTGGTTGAACAGTAGCCGGTGGAGTAGCGCGCGGTGGAGGCTGGATGAATAGGAGCCTGTGGAGGCTGGAGGAGGTCGACGGTAGCCCGTGGAGGCTGGAGGAGGTCGACGGTGGAGATGAACAGTATCCCGTGGAGTCCCGTTTTGCGGTACGCCACACCCTCCCGATGAACAGGACCCCCGTTTCGATCGTAGGAGGTCCGTTTTGTCCGTTTTGCGGTACGCCACACCCCTCCCGATCAACAGGACCCCCGTTTCGACCGTAGGAGGTCCGTTTCGTCCGTTTTGCGGTACGCCACACCCCTCCCGATCAACAGGACCCCCGTTTCGACCGTAGGAGGTCCGTTTCCTCCGTTTTGCGGTACGCCACACCCCTCCCGATCAACAGGACCTTGTTCCGAACGTAGGAGGTCCGTTTCCTCCGTTTTGCGGTATGCCAGGCCTCGTTTCCATCGCCTGTTCCGTCCAAGCCCTCCCGATGAACACGACCACGCATTCCGTTCTGACCCAGCCGGTTGGCTCCCACGCGTTCCGTTGCCTCCCGATGAACACGACGCATTCCGTTGCCTCCCCATGAACACGACGCATTCCGTTGCCTCCCCATGAACACGATGACGACACTGTTTCTCCGTTCTGACCCAACCATGTACACGAGCCCTGGCCGTACGTATGCGCGAGTAGGCGTTCGAGACCCCGCCCGTATGTACACATACGTGGCCGTATTTTCTTTCTTGCACCCTGGCCGCTGTACGTACGTGTACATGCTACGTGCGCGCCTCTACTACGACACGTGCGCGCCTCTAGAGCCACCAGTATATATGTATGTACACGTTCGCGACCAGAATGACAACGCTACGTACGCTTCGACCAGGTGCGTCCCGACTGTCAGGCACTTCCTTGCGTGCGAAGATGTAGCTGGTGGGTCCCAGCAGTCAGGGGGGAAATACGGTGGCCCGTCCGGTGGGACCCCGCTGTCAGGTGGAGGAATAATTATTTTGCACGTAATAAGGAGGCACTTCCTTGCTGCGGCCGTGGACCCAGCTGTCAGCCTCTCCACGTACAGTCCACGTCCGATGGAAGCCGTTCCTTGACCATGTTGACCACGCCGCGCCGAGAGCACCAGGGCGCTGGATGACGGCGAGGCCTAGGAAGGGGACGACGCGGAGCCGGGGAAGACGTGGCAGTGGATGCCCACGCGTAGAGGAGTACGAGGGTTCACTGGTTCACTGCGGTGTGAGGCTGCCGTCGCTGCAGAATAACAGGGGGTGTGGGTGAGTAGAGGGATGGCCTGGCGGTGGGAGTTGTAGGGGCGGTGAGGCCTCCGCCGCATCGCAGCCGGCCACGGGAGGCAGGAGCACGAGGCACGACCGACAGTGGTTTGGGCGGCTGGAGCAAGAAGACCAGAGGTTGAAGAAGCACTACGGCCGTTGGATGGACATCGGACGGTCACTGGAGCTAGAATCGTGCATATTGACTAAGTTGACAAAGCCCTCCGTCCCCGTCAACTTAGTAGGCCTACAAGTCAGCCTGCACTATACTGGGTCCCAGCTAACAGGGGGAGTATTCATTTTTTTGTGCGTAATAAGGAGGCACTTCCTTGCGTGCGAAGATATAGCTGGTGGGTCAGAGCTGTCAGCGGCGGTAATGTTTTTTTCGTGAAATACAGAGGCCCTTTCGGTGGGTCCCTGATGTCAGGTGGAGGAATCATTATTTTGCGCATAATAAGGAGGCATTTCCTTGCGTGCGGCCGTGGACCCAGCTGTCGGCCTCTCCACGCACAGTCCACTTCAGATGCATGTCGGTCGTTGACCACGTTGACCAGGCCGCGCCGAGAGCACCAGGGCGGTGGACGACGGCGAGGCCTAGGAAGGGAACGACACGGAGGCAGTGAAGACTCGGCAGTTGTTTCCCACGCGGAGGGGAGTATGACTGTACAAGGGTTTATTGGTTCGTCTGCCGTCGCCGGAGAATAATAGCAGGTGTGGGTGAGTAGAGGGATGGCTAGGCCAGCGATGGGAGTACGGTGGGGCAGTGAGGCCTGCGCGGCAGCAGAGCCGGCCATGGAGAGGAGGGAGCAGTCAGTCCCGCCGACGCTTGTTTGAGCGGCTGGAGCAGGAAGAGCGGAGATTGAAGAAGCACGACGGCCGTTGGATGGCCATCCAATAGTCACTGCTTGTGCGTCAACCTTTTTTTAGGAAAGCCTCAAATCTGTGGAAAACAGTATACAACCCATCTACCATTATTTCTAATAATTTATAGCCCATTTGCTAATTATTAAGGTTTTTTTGGAGCCCATATTCTTTTTGTTAGCATTACAACCCATATTGTGGCCACGGTTAAAAAATTATACGAAATCTTGCATATTTCGGTGCGGTCCGAACTGTTTTTAATCCCGAAATTTCGACTCACATTCAAAATGATTTTAAAAATAAATGTATATCAATATAAAATCCAACAAATTCTCCACGCATAAAAATTAATGTAATTTAAAATCTTGAAATGAAAAGAAAGATATTTGAAACTAATTGCCGGTTTGATGTGTTTTAAAAATGTACAACCCATTTCTCATTACTGATGGGCCATTTTCTCAGCCAGCCGAATGAAAGCTCTCCTCGTCTTGAAAGATTTGCAGCCCAACAGGCCTGACAAAGCGACTTACTTGGCAAATCACAAAAAACTGGGTTGTGGCCGTGGACCCAGCTGTCAGCCTCTCCACGTACAGTACTCTTCCGATGGAATGTTGTTGACCACATTGACCACGCCGCGTCGAGAGCACCAAGGCAGTGGACGACGGCGAGGCCTAGGAAGGGGACGACACGGAGCCGGGGAAGACGCGGCAGTGGATGCCCACACGGAGAGGAGTACGAGGGTTCACTGGTTCGGCTGCGGTGTGAGGCTGCCGTCGCCGCAGGGCCTGGCTAGCGGTGGGAGTAGTAGGGGGCGATGAGGCCTCAACGGCAGCACAGCCGGCCACTGGAGGCAGGAGCAGGCGGTCTCCCCGGCGCTGGTTTGGGCGGCTGGTGCAAGAAGAGCAGCGATTGAAGAAGCAGCAGGACCGTTCGATTCAAATCCAACGGTTACTGCTGCTAGAATCATTTGTTGACTAAGTTGACAAGCCCTGCGTACGCGTCAACTTAGTAGGCCCACAGGTCAGCCTCCCAACCGGTGCACCTCAGATGTCAGTGGGAGTAATCATTTTTTCAATTAATAAGGAGGCAGTTGATTGCGTGCGGCCAGGCCAGCGGAGGGAGTAGGGTGGGCCGGGGAAGCCTGCGTGACATCACAGCGGGCCACAAGAGGAGGGAGCAGGCAGTCCCGCCGGCGCTAGTTTAGGCGGCTGGAGCAGGAAGATCAGAGATTGAAGAAGCACGTCAGCCGTTGGATGGACATCCAACAGTCACTGCTGCTAGAATCGTGTGTTCACTAACAAAGCGTTGCGTAAACAAGTCAGCCTCGAAATCTGTGGCGTGTACAGCCCATTTGCTATTATTTTTATAATTTTTACTCATTTTCTAATTCATATGGAATTTATTGCAGCCCATTTTCCATTTTTAGAATTGCTGGCCATTTTCTGGTCAGTACTAGGGTCAAAAAATTAACTAAATATGTGGGAAATTTTGAAAATTCGCAAATTTTTGCTGGGGAACGAAATATTCTTAATCCTAAAATTAATAGCCATACTAAAACAAATTTAAAAATAAATTAGTACTATGTCATGTTAAATCCAATGAAATACGTATAAGATATCAGTGAAGAACAAAAACAAAAAAAGAAACTTATATCCCATTTGCTATATTTTTTTTGGATTTTTCAACCCCTTTTGATATTACTTTTAACAGACATTGACCATACTCTTAAGCCAGGCCGGAATGCATCCCTCCTCGTCTTGAAAGATTTGCAGCCCAGTAATTCGGAGACAACAAATAGGCCTAGCTTGGGTATTCTTCAAAAAGAAATACTGGGCTACCTATTTTCCCAAAGAACTGGTGCATGAGCATTTAGCTTTATTTATTTATTTACTTATTTATGTTTAGGGGACCATGAGCATGTACCTGGGCCGGATTCATGTGAGAGCCTCCCTTCCAGTTAATTATGGGCTTCTCTATTGGGCCTTCATCAGTGGGCTGCATGTTATCAAGAAGTGGAAAATGTGTTCCGTACGAAAAATAGTATGCGCTACGTACGGTACGGGGCACTAAAGGATCGAACCGTGCAACGACTTCCAAAACATTGTGTTTGTCGTTCTAAAAACACATTTATTCAACCAACAGACGAAATATACTACTGATTGTACATTGAAAACAGCAGCAGCAGCAACCAGGGCTGGGGGTGCAACAGAAGCAGTAAGCAGGCCAGAAGAGTGTAGACGCAGCTCTCTCTTCCAAACAAAACATCAGCCATCGTTACAAAAGGGCTACCAAAAAAGAACAAGTGTATGCATCAAACTAAATAAAGATCCTACTACACCAAGTGTATGCATCTAACTAACTGGCTCAGTTAGACGTTACTATTTATTAAGCTGTGGAGATTGGCTGACGGCTTGAACGAGATGGGTGCCTGACGGGGGAAACTCCAGCCAGCAGGTCGAAGTCTGATACTTGCGACCCTCTCTCCTACTTTGGGCTGCAGAGCGTGGCGGCACATATCAGGGTATGGTGCATGCAGAGACGCATGGTACGCTGTGTACACACAGTTTTGCCTGATGAACGAAACCGCGCTGCCATCATGATCCTTGCCGTCGGTTATCTCCTGGTTAATCGGATAATTCAGTCTGACAAACAGAGAGCGTGTACCAAGGCTACTTACCAGCCTCCAGTCAAAAATTCCTGAAGGCCCAGAGAAGCTGGGATCCTGGTCAAAGACCTTGCAGTGACTGTGATTGTATTCCGCGAAACAACACGTCCGGTACGTGCGAACAATCATCAATCTTTCGCCGTCGTCTGATCGAGCCAGGAACCACCTGCAACTGCCATGCCGCTTTTCTTTGAAAGGTTCTGGGATTAGGAAGGGTAGGGACACCAGGCGGCCTACAACATCATATCAAGTTGGAGTCAAATAAAAAAGGGCTCTTGATTTAGTCAATCTTAAGAACAGCATGTTATGAGCATGAATATTTTTTCAGCAAATGTTGACAGTAATATAAGCAAGCCATCATGATATCATAGGAAAGTAACATACTGCTGTAACACCCGTTTGTAGCGATGACTGGAGTAGGCCAGCAATACGTCCAGCCATAGAAGGAGTCGACAGCGTAAATGAAGCCCTTGTATTCAATGGCATCAGAGAAGCATGGAGGATGTATGATCCTGCGATGGACGTGCAGATTTATCCACTTACCGCAGTGACCTGTCAGATAGGTGAGACTGTGGTTGAAGAACGCAATTAGCCTGAAGTCTTTATAATTCGCAGATCTTGTGGGCACTTGGCAGATTACAACCTTGAGCAAATCAAACTTGGTATCATGTTGGCTACTGTAAGATTCCGAGTATTCTGGGCCGCGGTGCCAAAGCAGTGCAGTGTTAATCGAAGGAAGGGGGATCAATCGCCGGGTGTAGACCTCCACGAGCATCCAGCTGCCGCGACCGTCGACGAGCACCATCCAAGACGTGTTCATGCCGACCTAGTACATACCGTTAATGTAGTTGAGGCTGACGGGGATCGGATCGCAGTCAAGGGGGTTGATGCTCGCCACCCTACGATCGTTATGCTGCGTGACACGCCGTTTCTGAAGATCAGGCGGCATCAGCAAGCAAGGAGCCGGCTTAAAAAGCTCCGGCCCGAGGGCTTTGAGTAAACGGTACAGCCCCGACGAGCACGCGACGAGCGGCATGGTACTGAGATTGTCCACACGCGAAACAATGAGCTTGATTACCTCTGTGGGGAGCGAATTCCAGGCACTCTTTCGGCGGACGCTGCTCGATTCTGCCATTGTTGGTGCTTGGGTTTTGGACGAGGGGGGGAGGCGCCTTAGCGGGGATGGAAGATTGGACGAGATTATGTGCGAACAAAGATGGAGAAGCGAATATGTGCTGCGGGAAGTGGACATGTGATGATGACTACAGCACGCCGATTGACTTACGAGACACATACCAGCAGCGTAGGGTCATGTCGATGCCAGACAACTTGCTTGAGTGATCACAGTACTGGTACTCCCTACAGTGCTATGCCCTAACTTGCTTGAGTAGAGTAGTAGAGTAGGACTCCGCTCTACTACTAGCATCGGAGGAGTAGTATATTCTAATCTAAAATAGTTACAAACTTCAATGCCCGAGCGTGGAACGACTACGAACCGTGCTCAAAGACCGTGTCTACGTGGTGTTTGGACATGGGCGACAACCTCAACGCCAACGGTGCTGCTCCCGTTGCACCGTATGTGTTTCTGTCCTTCATGTTCAAAATCATGGTAGAATTCATGTTTCTACTCTGTATCCTACTACTATGCTAGTCCACATGATTAGTTTCATCTCTGTTATAGCCGTCATGATTTATTTTGTGCTTATTCGAATTAAATCTCATAGTAACTTGCTCATATATTCAACTGGCGCAACGTCCCCTACAGCCACTCCCGTTTCATGGACGGCCTGGTCGATGCCTCCAAGGAGCCCTTCGTCCACTGCTATGAGTGCCCGATGCCGTTTTGTGGCTCACCGGTGGACATGGTGCATCACCTCACGGATGCGTGCAGCGGTCACTGCTGGCCCTTGGCGGAGAACATCAAGTACGAGATGTGCTACCCGTTCACCATGCCGGAGTCGCCGGAGGATCACCGCCGCCTGCTGGTCTCGGAGGAGGACGGTAGCGTCTTCCTCTTGATCGTGGGCACCGGCGAGGCCCGCGCAGGCCGCCGCCCCGTCTCTGTAATGTGCGTCAGGGGCGACGCCGCTGACGTTGACAATGACGCGAGGCCGATGTACGGGTGCGTGGTCAGTGTTACTACCCCTCCGGGTCGCGTGGGCGGCGACACCGGCCTCATCGAACGGACTTGGACTCTGGGGAGCTGGGACTATCCCGCCAATGTGGACTTGGAAAACCCATGGCATCCTTTACCCGCCGATGCGGTGCACGGGGAGTCCAAGGAGGTTCACCTAGACATACACATTATGAAGTTAAATGTTGATCATTAGTCTTCGCTCAATGTAATCCGGTGTCTAAGCATGTGGAGACTTCCATGCAGGATCTTGCTCTATTGGAGTATTGCGCATGAATAAAAGTGTATCCGTTTATGGTTTAGTCTAGAATCTTCCATGTATGAATTTTTACTACAGTACTGGTGAAAGACTTACGATGAACCATTTCTTACATCTCCTCTGCCCGCTTGCAAGTCATCCTGGTTTAATCCCTCCGTCTAGGTGTATAAGGGCATGGTTAATATTACTTAATAGTATAGCCAACTGTTGACTATAAGAAAGTGCCATGTCATCTGTAGCCAACATGTATAATAATCGATACTCAAAAACTAATTCTTAAAGATCATTTCTTGCAAAGCACAATAGGTGTTATTTCTTCACAAGTTTTGGATGCAGGTTGAACAGTTCAATGCTTTTGTTTGCAAAAGATACCTTTTTATCTA
Source organism: Aegilops tauschii subsp. strangulata (assembly GCF_002575655.3). Taxonomy (NCBI): domain Eukaryota; kingdom Viridiplantae; phylum Streptophyta; class Magnoliopsida; order Poales; family Poaceae; genus Aegilops; species Aegilops tauschii. The sequence continues at coordinate 70,069,278 of NC_053039.3, read as the reverse complement.
TTTCACCCGGATGTTTGTGAGCTCTAGAGATGAAATAATATCCGAAGAAACCTATCGATACCTGTTACACATGAGATGACCCCCACATCCTTTGTCAAAATAAACAACTCCCCGATCAATGCATTTTACTCTTCGGTGCAACGCACGGGCACCTTACTACTATAGATTAGTACGACCAAAAATTGAACTAACATTATATATAGTACGATAAATGCTGATGCATGTCACCCAAAATTATATCATCCAAAACTATGTTCAAATACGAATACAACGATATAGTTTTTGTTGACATGCAGTAACATTTTGTCAGTTAAATCTTCAGTCAAATTCAATGGGGGACTAATAAACCACGACCGATGTAGTACAAGTGTAGAGGGCAGCGCTGCACGGGAGTCTCACCTCTCACCCCGCTCGTGGCACGGCAGTAAAGCCGTCATATCACAAAACCCAACCACTCCCAGTAATAAGTGGCCTGGTAAAATAAACGGACAAGCAACCATCACATCCCTTCGTCTTTTTTGCATTTCATCTCTCTGCATTTACTTTCTCCGGTTCATCTCGCACACTCGATCCCTAGCTACTACTCCTAGGGCCAGTTCTTTTGGCGGCTTCCCCAGCTTTTCCCACAAGACTACTCACAGTGGAGAGTAACAATAAGGCGCCTCACTCATTTATTTGGGCTTCTAAACTACTACTCCGTCCTGGTTTATTCCTCACCATTGTAATCCCTCCGTCTAGGTGTGTAAGTCATCTTACGAAAACCAAATAATCCCAAAACACTTAGGCGCGGTGCATTAACTTCTACTCCATACCTCGTTTCTTGTTTCTTGACATATCAACCAATAAGAGATAAAGAGTGTGCATGCTTTTAATGACTTGAGATATCAAACACGACATGCAGTGGTTAGTTCATTGCATGCAATACTATGAATTAGCAAATAAAAATTAAAGTTTCTCGTTTTCTCCTCCTCCTTGGTCATGGTGCACAGCCTAAGATGACTTACTCACCTAGACGGATGGAGTAGTGCATGTGACATGCACTAACATTTCATTAGTTAAATTTATGATCAAAATTTGACACAGATTACAATGGGGACCAATAAACCAGGACGGAGGTAGTAGTTATGGGATTACTAATCTAGAAGCCTAAAAGAACTGCCCCTGGTACTCCTACTAGTAGTAGTACTCAATTTGGAATTCCAATTGCACGTCACAACTTGTTAGGCAAAAAATTCGATACAGGGTGTAGGAATCGGTTTGGGAATTTGCATGCCTTTCCAACCAGTGAGATACTCCGTACAAAGTACGACAGAGAAATAACCACAGAGAAGGAAGCTAAAAGTAAATAATCAAACGAGCATTTTTGCATTTGTTTTGCATTGAATCGTTTCACAAGCTTGACTAGTGCTGTTTTTCTACTTTTACAAAAACTGTATCGTAATGTTAAAACGTGCATTTGCACATACATAAGTAATAGTAGTACTCCCTCCATCTAGGTGTATAAGTCTTCCCTCCTTCTTGGTCACGGTGCACAACCAAAGATGACTTATTGACCTGGACGGAGGGAGTAGCACAGTCTGCAAGCATATATCGAGAGAGACGTGTAGTTTGATAGTATATAGTAAAGTTTGTGCTATATGCACGTACTTGCAAAATGCGTACGAATACACAAGGTTTCCAAACTTTCCCTTTTACATACTTAATTAAGGACGCTAAAAATTCTTGAACGTTTGGGATTTATCATTTGCGTCCCAAAACTAATGGATCGCCTTACGAAACAAAAATTATACTCCTCCTAAAAGTCACGACGCTCACAGGAGTGCTTGCGGCGTGCCACGAGTGCCCTGGTGCGCGGCCGTTTCCCAGCGCGCCGGCACAACGCCTCTTCCTCAGCCTCGCAACTCGCGAGGTGCTGATTGGCGGCTTGCCGACGGGCGAGCGCGATCTCACCGGTGTGGTGATCCGGCGCCAACAGGTACTCCTCCTCGCTGGAAGCATGCACCCGGTCCACGTACCGCCAAGCGTAGATGAGGCGCTTGGGCCCGACTGCACTCAGGGCATCGGCACGGGTGTCCTCTGCCACTCTCACGGCCCTTGCATGAGCCTTCTGCCAAAGAGCCAATTGCCTGACTCTCTCAGACGCGACATAGGCCTCCCAGGCAGCTTGTTCCGCGTTGCGCTTCTCTTCCTCGGCCTTCTTCTCTGCCTCTATTTTGGTGCGCTCTACTGGAGGCAAATCCTCCCACAAGGCGACATCCATTTCTTTCCAAAGCTCCTCAAGGCTGGGGGGCTCGGCGGGCGGCGCGGCGTTCTCCTCGTAGCGGGGAGCCGACGCGTCCTCCGGCGCGCGTGCTGGCGAGATTGGGAACGCCGACGCGTCCACCTCGACGCGTCGCGGTGAGGAGCGGAACGCCGACGCGTCCTCCTCGACTAGTGGCGGCGAGGAACAGAACGGCGACGCGTCGCATCGCGGCGAGGAGCGGAACACCGACGCGTCCTCCTCGACTAGTGGCGGCGAGGAACGGAACGGCGACGCATCGCGTAGCGACGAGGAGCGGAACACCGACTCGTCCTCCTCGACTAGTGGCGGCGAGGAACGGAACGGCGACGCGTGACCGTCCGCGCGGTGCAGCGAGGGGCTCCTAGGGCTTGTGGGGGGCGATGCCATGGTGGTCGACGTGAGAGGGAGGGGGAGGAGATAGCGATGAACGTGAATGTGAGGGGGAGGAGATAGCGATGTCGTGGGAGGCGCAGTATTTATAGCGAGCAATGGCACACCTACATAAGATATGGACTGAGCTACACTGACTTAACTGCAGGTCCAGTTGTGTCACTGACATGTGGGCCAGACCCCTGTTGTGCCCATATGTCAGTGACCCAATGCACCTGCAGTTAAGTAACAGCTACGTGGGCATATTTGTTGGAGTAAATTACGAGGGAGCGAAGGGGTGGAAATATTGCTGGTCACAATGGATTGGACGAGCGTGGGGGGAGGAGAGTCATGCATGCTGATTTTTTCACACGGGGTGGAGTGGTTGTCGGAGTAAATGGCCACCGGTAGCCTAACCGACTCCCCCTGGCTCTTCGAAAAATTATCAGGCCATTCAAGCCTTCAAGCGTACAAAGCATAGGGCCGCCTTCCCCCGGCCGACTATCCCCAGGGCCGACTCCCAGAAGGCGACCCAGTCTCAGAAAACCTCCCCCAAGAAAGATACGAGATAGCCGACTCCAGGAAGCCAGCCCTAAGAGGACCGACTCCCAGAAGCCGGCCATGAAGAAGGCCGACTCCCAGAAGCCGGCCAAGACTGCACCCACTAAGACTGTACCCACATAACGGTGATAGGATGGGGCGTGGCCGCAGTACAGCCCACTACCCCCGAATCCCGGAACAGGTATGGTCACAGGGCGTCATACGGGCCAGCCATCCCCCGTCCGGCGCGGCACTATAGCCACGTTGGCCCCGACGTCACCCACGACAGGTGCCAGAACGGCCCGCCGGTGGCGGGCCCCTTTGCCAGGGAAACATCTGGAGATGGCCCGGCCTCCTCTAGTCGGCCAGGGATGTGGCCGGCTCCCAACAGCCGGCTACCTCCCTCCCTCGAAGCATGCACCCTATTAAGGAGACAAGATGAGGTAAGGCTACAGTGAGAGCTTGCAAGGCAGCGACACTTTAGCCATGCTTACCTCGACTAAGCCCTCGTCATCAGAGGCGAGGCAACAGTGACCAGCCGCCGACAAAGCCCCCATGCGGTGGGGCCGGGGTGCCGGCCAAGAAGCCGGCAGCTGGCGGGACCCACCAGTCGGCGGGCCCCAATGACCGGTGGAGAAGCCGGCAAACATAGACACTGATGGCTGGGACCCGCGCCCAGCCGGATTACCATTGTACTCCTGGGGGGTAGGTCTATATAAACCCCCCGGGGCACCCATGCAAAGGGTTGGTCTCATAAAATTACACACACCACATAGAGAGAAAAGGAGAGCTAGCCTTGCCCTTCTTCTCCCTCTAACCCGACAGCTCAAGGAGCACTTGTAGCTACTTGTCTTGATCTAGTGATCATGCAGAGACCCCGCAGAGCAGGACTAGGGTGTTATCTCCACGGAGAGCCCCGAACCTGGGTAAGATTCGCCGGCGTGCATGTCTTCGCCTCATCCCGTTCCCAGGCACCGGCGACGTCTTACTGGCTCCCACAATGATAAGCCACCCGTTGGCATATGTCGCACCCACCACCCGACATTTGGCGCCCACCGTGGGGCCAGGTGCACCGTCGTCCGGAGACCAGTTCTGGACGGGAACCCTTTTCCTCCCCCGCGAGCGTAGCCAGCCCGCTGCACCCGATGGCGCTTGCCCCGACGCGCTGCAAGGCGTTGACGACGTCTGCGCAGCGAGCTGCCTCGCCGATCTTCTTGGCGAGACTCACATCTCCGACGAGCCTGCGTCCGACGCAGGCACGGACTACCCCGAGAGCCGCCTCGTCAGACTCCTCGACCAACTTCACGTCTCCAGCGAGCCTGCTGTAGACTTGGAGTCGGTCGGCTCCACCGACCCAATGCTTATCGACTCCGACACGGCATCGCTCGATGCCTACCCCTCCGACGTGGTAGTCTTGGACGACCCTCTCCCTCGAGCTGACAGCGGCAGCAGCGCTGTCAATGAGGTGCTGGTCATCAGCCACGTCGCCAACTTGGGTGAGAACGCCCACGATGCCCTGCAAGCGGCGATGCATGACTTATCCATTCCCATCCCGGCCGACGCCGACGCCGAGACCCTGGAGGCACGCCGCCTCGCCCTCATCACGGAAGGCCAGAAGATAGCCTCCATGAGACGCCTCACTGAGGCTCACCAGCGCGAAGTCGACCGCGCCGCCTTTGGCACGCCGCCTCATGGCGGGCCGAGCCGAGCCGGCCTCGTCAAGAAGCGCGGCGCGCCCATCGCCAGCATGGTGGGGGCAGACCGCCCCGTCTATGCCACCCCGCTCGAGAATCTGTGAGCCGCTCAGGCGGCCGCTGAGGAGCTAAATGGGCTGGGAGCTGATGAGTTCCCTACATGACAAGGTGAATCCAGCAGCTGATCGACGCGGCCGCAGAATGGCACGAAGCCGGCGCCCGCGCTGAGAGTCCTCCCCCGCACCGAGAGCACGCTGCGACATCCCGGTCGCCGACTGCGAGCGGCGCCCGCGCAAGGAAAGATAAGAGCCGGCTGCTAGCCGCAGCCGGACTCGGATCACCATCGAGCGCGACGCGGAAGGCCGCCCTCGAGCAGTGGAGCGCCAAGGAAATCCACCTCCTCCCCCGCATCAAGGGGAGAGATATCCCACCCCGCCACCTGTCACGCATCCGACTCTTGGTGGCCGACTAGGCCACCGCGAAGGAGTCGGCGAGAACGACGGCCGCCACCGGATCGACCGCCTAGCTCGATCCCTGGCGCTAGAAGAAGAAGACGATGTCGGCCCGCCATGCTTTGGCCCCCGCATCCGCGACGAGCCCTTCCCTAAAGGGTTCTCGCTCCCCAGAGACATGCCCAAGTACAACGGCTCTGTGAAGCCGGAAGATTGGCTCATCGACTACTCTACTGCTGTCAGCATAGCGAACGGCAACAGGCGCGTAGCCGTGAAGTACGTCCCTCTCATGCTGCAAGGCACGGCACGCACCTGGCTCAACAGCCTCAAGACCTACAGCGTCAACAGCTGGCTGGACTTCACGGAAGTCTTCGTCTGCAACTTCACCAGCACGTACAAGCGGCCTCCCAAGCCCCACCAGCTCTCCCTATGCGTCCAAGGGCCCAACGAGTCAACCCGCGACTACCTCACGCAGTGGGCCGAGCTCCGCAACTCCTGCGAGGGGGTGCACGAGGTTCAGGCCATCGAATACTTCACCGCCGGGTGCCGAGAGGGCACCCTCCTCAAGCACCGACTCCTCTGCGATGAGCCGGCTACCCTCGACGAGCTGCTGATCATTGCGGACAAGTACGCCACGGCCGACTCCTCGATGAAGACCGAGCTCCGAGTGGACGCCTCTAGGAAGGTGCTCGCTCCGGCTACCAAGACGCCGGCTGGCGACCCCAAGCGGCGCCCCTACCAGAACGACCACAAGCGCAAGGCCCCTATGCCGCCTTCCACCAGTCGGCAGGTGGCCACAGTCAAAGATGAGCAGCCCGAAGAACGGCCCGCTCCCAAGAAGAAGGGCGGCAGGCCGGCTTGGCAGCCGGCCTTCTCCTACGAGCAGACTCTCGATGTCCCCTGCAAGTTCCACAGCGGCGCGAAGCCATCCAACCACACGACCCGAAAGTGCCACTGGCTCACACGGATCTCCAAGGGCGAGGGGCTGGTGCCGCCTCCGCCTCCCGGCCCGCCGCCTCCAGCCCCCCAGCAGCCGGCTGCTCGACCAGCAGTCGGAGCCATTCAAGAAGAGTTCCCTGAAGAGCATGCCGCCTACGTCGTCTTCACAAGCCAGGTTGAAGACAAGCTCAGCCGGCGCCGACAGCACCAAGAGGTCAACGCAGTCGCCTCCAGCAACCCCGAGTTCATGCATTGGTCCGAGAAGCCTATCAACTGGAGCCGGGCCGACCACCCAGAGGTGATGCCATCCCCTCGCTCCTACGCATTAGTATTGGATGTCACCCTGGCTCCTACGCATTAGTATTGGATGTCACCCTCGCAACGGAGAGGCGAGCTGCCCGATTCTCCGGCGTTCTGATTGATGGCAGAAGCAGTATCAATATACTGTACCGTGATACCATGGAGAAGCTTAACCTCAAGGCAAAGTAGCTTATGCCAAGCCGGACCGTGTTCCATGGCATCGTACCCGGCCTGTCCTGTTCCCCGACCGGCAAGATCAAGATGGATGTTCTCTTAGGAGACAAGGATCACTTTCGCCGAGAAGCAATCTGGTTCGAGGTAGTAGATCTGGAGAGCCCTTACCACGCCTTGCTTGGCCGACCTGCTCTGGCCAAGTTCATGGCTGTGCCCCACTATGCCTACCTGAAGATGAAGATGCCGAGCTCGAAGGGGATCATCATTGTAGCCGGCGACTACAAGAAGTCCATCGAGTGCGCCGCAGCCAGTAGTCGGCTGGCCGAGTCCCTCGTAGTGGCAGAAGAGAAGAATATGCTGGAGCGCGTTGTGGCCATGGCTGGCAAGCAGCCGGCCTTGTCTCCCAACCCCAAGGATTATGATGCGCAGGGCTCCTTCCAGCCGGCCAAGGAGACGAAGAAGATACCTCTAGACCCGGAGAACCCGGAAAGGTTTGCAGTCATTGGTGCAAACCTGGACAGTAAATAGGAAGGCGAGCTCGTCGACTTCCTCCGTGAGAATCGAGACATCTTTGCATGGTCCCCAAAGGACATGCCGGGTGTTCCGAAGGATTTCGCCGAGCACAAATTGCACGTCCGAGCCGACGCGAAGCCGGTCAACCAGCCCCTCTGCAGACTGTCAAAAGAGAAGCGAAGAATCGTAGGAGAAGAGATAGCCCGGCTCCTCGCCGTCGGCTTTATTATGGAAGTATTTTTCCCAGAATGGCTTGCCAACCCAGTCTTGGTGTTGAAGAAGAACAACAAATGGCGTATGTGTATAGACTACACCAGCCTCAACAAGGCCTGCCCCAAAGATCCGTTTGCTTTGCCACGGATTGATCAAGTGATAGACTCCACGGCGGGATGCGAGCTGTTGAGTTTTTTGGATGCCTACTCAGGATACCACCAGATCAAGTTGGACCCAGCAGACCGCCTGAAGACTGCCTTCATCACACCATTCGGAGCTTTCTGTTACCTGACTATGACATTCGGCTTGAGGAATGCCGGTGCCACTTTTCAGCGTTGCATGCAGAAATGCCTCCTCAAGCAACTCGGCAGAAATGCCCACGTTTACGTAGACGATATTGTGGTGAAGACAGAGAAGCGCGGCACCCTGCTGGAGGACCTCAAAGAAACATTTGCCAACTTGCGCCGATTCCAGATCAAGCTCAACCCCGAGAAATGCGTGTTCGGAGTACCAGCTGGCCAGCTTCTAGGTTTTCTGGTCTCCGAACGCGGCATTGAGTGCAACCCTGTGAAGATCAAGGCCATTGAGAGAATGGAGATTCCCACCAAGTTGCGGGACGTGCAGAAGTTCACTGGGTGCCTAGCCTCCTTAAACTGCCTTATCAGCCGGCTAGGAGAGAAGGCTCTCCCCCTGTACCGACTCATGAAGAAATCCACTCATTTCGAGTGGAATGACCAAGCAGACCAAGCCTTCCATGAGTTGAAGAAGATGCTGACTACTCCACCTATCCTGGCAGCGCCGACTGAGTAGGAGCCCATGCTCCTTTACATTGCCGCGACTAGCCGAGTGGTCAGTACAGTTGTTGTGGTCCAGCGCCCGGAAGAAGGCCGAGCCCAGCTAGTCCAGAGGCCGGTATATTATCTAAGCGAAGTACTATCCAGCTCAAAGCAAAACTACCCGCACTACCAAAAGATGTGCTATGGAGTGTACTTCGCCGCCAAGAAGCTGAAGCCCTACTTTCAAGAGCATCCCATCACGGTCGTGTGCACCGCCCCGCTTGCCGAGATCATAGGCAGCCGGGATGCATCCGGCCGGGTGGCTAAATGGGCCATTGCGCTGGCACCTTACACAATCTTCTACCAGCCCCGCACCGCCATCAAGTCCCAAGCATTAGGCGAATTCCTCATCGACTGGGCCGAGACCCAGTACCTACCGCCGGCACCCGACTCTACCCATTGGCGGATGCACTTCGACGGGTCCAAGATGCGCACCGGCTTGGGAGCCGGCATCGTCCTCACCTCTCCCAAAGGCGACAAACTCAGATACACGCTGCAAATCCACTTCGCCGCCTCCAACAACGTGGCTGAGTACGAGGCACTCATACACGGGCTCCGGCTAGCCAAAGAGCTCGGCATACGCCGGATCCTGTGTTATGGCGACTCAGACTTGGTGGTCCAGCAGTCATCTGGCGACTGGGACGCCAAGGATGCAAACATGGCGAGCTATCGATTCCTCGTTCAACAGATCAGTGGGTACTTCGAAGGATGCGAGTTCCTTCACGTGCCACGGGCCGACAACGACCAAGCAGATGCCCTGGCGCGGATCGGCTCCACCCGACAGGCTATACCGATCGGTGTCTCTCTCCAGCGCCTCCTCAAACGATCCATCAAGCCGTCTCTAGAGTCGGACTCTATCTTCGTACCGCCTGCCACCGACGCAGCCGGATCCGACTGGAGGAACCCAGCAGGCGGCTCGGGGACTTCGACAACCGGCCCGGGGACTGCCGTAGTCGCACCCGGCTCGGGGACTTCAGAACCTGGTCCGGGGACTGCAGCAGTCGGCCCGGGGACTGCAGCGACACAAGAAGCGGTGACGGACTCCAACTCCCCACCACCAACCCGCCCACCCGAGTCACAGTGGCCGTATTGACAGTAGAAGAAGTCACAGCTCCATCATGGGCCCAGCCCATCCTCAACTTCCTAGTCAATAGAGAGCTGCCGGCTGATGAGATCTCGGCAAGACTAGTGCAACGTCGAGCCGGAGCATATGCAATAATAAACAGAGAACTTGTCAAGCGCAGCGTCACTGGAGTCTTCCAGCGCTGCGTCGAGCCAGAGAAAGGTGTGGCAATCCTCAAGGATATCCATCAAGGCGAATGCGGCCACCACGCAGCCTCGAGATCACTTGTGGCCAAAGCTTTCCGCCACGGTTTCTTTTGGCCGACTGCTTTGGAAGATGCCAAAGAGATAGTCAAAAGCTGCAAAGGATGCCAAGTCCTCAGTTCCAAGCAACACCTGCCGGCTTCTGCACTCAAGACCAGCCCCCTCACCTGGCCCTTTGCCGTCTGGGGGCTGGATATGGTGGGCCCATTCAAGACAGCCCGCGGCGGCCTGACACATCTGCTTGTCGCCGTGGAAAAATTTACCAAGTGAATCGAAGCAAAGCTGATCAAGAAGCTGAACGGGCCGACTGTCGTGACGTTCATTGCCGACATCACTACTCGGTACGGCGTGCCGCACAGCATCATCACCGACAATGGCACAAACTTTGCCAAAGGAGCACTGGCACGTTTCTGCGCGACGCAGGGTATCCGACTGGACTTAGCGTCAGTTGCCCACCCGCAGTCAAACGGCCAGGTCGAGTGAGCAAATGGACTCATCCTCTCCGGCATCAAGCCCCGATTGGTCGTACCACTGGAGCGATCGGCCGGCTGCTGGCTCGATGAGCTGCCGGCTGTCCTCTGGAGTCTGCGTACTACCCCTAACAAGTCAACCGGCTTCACTCCGTTCTTTCTTGTATATGGTGCCGAGGCTGTCATCCCAACCGACATCGAGTTCGACTCGCCTCGGGTCACCATGTACACGGAGGCGGAGGCCAAGGAAGCGCGAGAAGACGACGTCGACCTGCTGGAAGAAGACTGGCTGTTAGCACTCAGCCGGTCCGCCATCTACCAGCAGGGTTTGCGCCATTACCACAACCGCAAGGTCAAGCCAAGATCTTTCCAAGAGGGCGACCTTGTGCTTCGGCTGATCCAGCGAACAGCCGGCCAGCACAAGCTCTCAGCCCCTTGGGAAGGCCCTTTCGTCATCAGCAAGGCACTAGGCAATGACTCCTACTACCTGATTGACGCACAAAAACCAAGAGCACGCAAGAGGGATGATTCCGGCAAGGAGTCGGAGCGACCATGGAACGCGAACCTCCTGAGAAGATTTTACAGTTGAAAGCAGTATGTATCATGCTACCCTTTTTGTATTAAGTACGAAACAACGGGCCCCCCGAGGAGCACTCGGGGACTGCCCTCCTTTATCTATGAATGACGAGTGTCATATTCATGAATGTATTATTACATTTGATTTTCTGTCTGGCACCGGGTTTGACTAGTCGGCCCGGGGACTGGCCGCCTTAAGTTATACTAAAGTTCTACCTGAAGTCAGACAAGTAGTGTGCCGGCACCCGAGCCCTCTCTTGTTGAAAGTCGCAGCTCGAAGAACCGACTGTCCGACTAGCAAGAGCCAAAGACAGAAAGGATGCCCACACGAAAAACGGCTAAGGACTAACGAACTTGTATAAACGAAAAGACGGCCTCCAACCACGCTTGCCAGCTGTCAAAACAGCCGGCTGGCTGGCCTCCCAATCACTTCGCTATAATCCAACAAAGATGGAGTACTTGCCCTCCCAACTGGCCAAGCACTCCTCCAGCCACAGATTGTAGAGCAACTGTCCGACTGGGGAGGCGGCAACCAAGGGAGGGCGGCAAAGGAAACAGCAGAAGGATGAAAAGCAAAGAACAAGGGAAAGCCAAAGGCATGTATAATTATATTTAAACATAAGGCCCCCAACAGGCCGGTAATCAATATAGTTTGAATACACCCAGTGGGTGGAATTGTGCAAACCTAACAAAATACTGTTCCAAGAGTGGTAAAACAGGAAAATAGAGGCAACAGACTAGACTAAGGGCGCGGTGTGGGAGCCGGGTTGGTCGGTGGAGACGGCGCCACCGGCTGGAGGAGTGGCCGGCTGGCGGGTCTCGGCTTGATCATCGCCGGCTGCAGGCGGTGCACCCGCGCATGCCTTGTTGCTGGAGGCACGGTCAAGTTGAGGCTGACCGGCCGCTCCACCATCCGGCCCGGCGTCTTCACCCTCCTCCTCCTCCTCCTCGCCCTCGTCGCTGGAGTCGATCTCCTCCGCCGAGTCCTTGCCGTCTGCCGGGTTCAGCCCGAACCACTCCCCGGCTGGGCAACACCGTTGTCGTCCACCTCAGGAGCAAAGGCGCTGGTGTCGGTGTAGTCGGCAATCGCCGAAGCCCGCTGGATGATAGCCGGCCGTGCCGGCTCCAGCTCCGTGACGGCCTCCTGCCGCCAGGTGGCCAGCTGGTCCAGACTCAGCTCGGGATACCATGCCTTGGCGAACTCCAGCGCCCGTCTGGCGCCGGACCGAGCCGCCGAAGCCTTCCAGGCCTCGAAGCGGCCGACCGCCACCTCCAGCCAGTCGGCAGTCCGACTGGGGGTGCGGGGAATCACTTCACCAGGCCAGAGAGCGGCAAACACCTGCGCCCCAACACGCTGAAGCCGGCGGAGCAGGCGATGAGCCGGCTGGAGGCGGGCCTGGATCGCCAAGAGCTGCTCCTCCAGCGACCGGCGAGCATTTGGTGCGATTTTGGTGCCAGCCTGCCTTTGTGCCTCGCGGTGGGCCTCGACGACCTGGTTGGCGGCGGTAGAGTAGCCAGGGAAGTACTCTACGCAAGGAAGAAAGAGAAAGAAGAGAAAAACACCAAGTCAGAAAACAAGCTAAAACGGCAAGCGGCAAGCAAGGACGAAGAGGAAGGCGGCCTACCGTCAACCAAGTCTTCGATCTGGCCATAGCCGTTGATCAGCGTCTGCTTCGCTTCGGCCCAGCTGGCCGCCTCTGTCTCATACTCGGCTTGGAGGGCGGCCTCGCTGTCCCGCACCGCCTTCAGGGCCACCTTGTGGCTCTCCTCCTGGTCGGCCAACCTCTTGGCCAGGCGGTCACGATCCTGTGCCAAGGCGGCAAACTCGGCCTCCTTAGCGCGGAGGGCGCCCTGAGTCCCACCCAGCTGCTCCCTTAGACTGGCGTTGGCCGCTGCAGGGATGGCAGAAAAGAAAGAAGCAATAAGGAAGAAGTCGTCAAGGAAGATCCGACCCGACTGCTCAGCAGTCGGCCCGAATCTCGGGGACTACACCCAGTGGGTGCGCTGACGCGCCCCCATGTGAGATAAAAGAGGAAGCACTTACCCCGGCTCTCATATAGGTCAGCAGTCTTCTGGGTCAGCTCCCGAGCCTGGGAGTTGAAGGCAGCCGCGCGGAGGTTGTGGTAGTCCTGCAAGTCAGGCAGAGGAGCGAATGAGAACAAGAATATCAAAACAAGGCCCGCTAGGAAGTTCCAAGCCTCTTGCTCAGCAGCCGACTCGGAACTCGGGGACTACACCCAGTGTGTGCGCTGACGCGCCCCCACGGAAGAAACCAAGATCAAAAAAGCAAAGACAAGAAGACTAACCCGAATGGCCGCCCATGTCGCAAGGAACTCGTCATTATATTTCCTCAGCGCCGCAGCCTGGGCTTGAAGCCAATTCCGGACGTCCTGCGCGGCCACGTTCACCACAGCCGTCCCTCCACCCGGCGTCCACCCCGAGCTGGCGCTGGCCGCCTCCATGTCCTGGGCCGACGAGCTGGAGCCCGCGGCCTTTTGCGGCTCCGATGCAGCCTTCCCCGCGCGCTGGCGCGACGGCGTCTGGACCACCAGATCAGTCCTCGCGGCCGGCTCGCTCCCGGCCGATCGCGCAGGTGGCAAGTTAGGCCGGCCGCCTTGGGTCGCCCCAGTCGGCGGGGCCGGTGCTGCCTCCCTCTCCGGGACGACGACGTCGTCCTCCCTCTCCAATCCCGGCTGGTCACCGCCGGATTCTTCTGGCGGGGGCTCTGGGGCCTCAGGCGCCGCGACGCACAGAGGGGTGACTAGCAAGGCCCCCTCCGCCATCGCCGCGGCCGCAGCCTTCGCTTGGGCCTTGGGCGCTGCGTCGGCGCGCGCCTTCGCCGCCTCCTCCTCCTGCTCCGCCTTGGCGGCGGCCGCCCTCAACTCCTCCGCCTCCCGCTCCTCCCGCGCCTCTCGCGCGTTTCGCTCCGTCGCCGCCTGAAGCTCGGCACGGGGGTCCACGCGGCGAGTGGTGCTCCCGGATCCTCCCGGCGATCCAATGACGGAGGCGGCGGCTACCCGCTCGAGCGACAGTGGAGCCCTGATTTTTTGAGAAAGGACAAGGATTCAGGAACTACCAGAGAAAAGAAGAAAGAATACACGAAGGAGTATACACTTACGCTGACACCGTCTGCGGCTGCTTCACCGCCTTGCGGAAAGCGGGCCGCCTTCGCGGCCGCCTCATCCTGCCTGGTCGCCGCTGCCCCGCCCTTGGGCTTCTTCGGCCGACTGCCGAACAAGCCCGACGCGGCACGACGCTTCTGCTCGCCGCCCCGAGCAGGCGGCGCGGTGGAGGAACCCGCGCCGTGGCCAGACGCCGGCTGGCGGCGTGGGACGACTTCCGCCTCGTCGTCTTCCGGCCAGTCGTCGAAGCTGACTCCAAGCCCGGAGCCGCCTGCTTCGCCACCGGCTTGGCCGCCACCCGCCTTGGTGTTGTCATCCATGGCGGCCGCCCCCAAGTCGGGGTCCTCCAGGTCGTGCTCCGTCCGGTCGGGGAGGAATCGGCGCTCCGCCTCCGACCCGCCTGCAGGCCGAAGGAGAGGGCTCTGCCGAGACGTGCCGACTAGTCAGAGTCGGCCAAAAGGAACTCGGCGACAAAACTAAGAGAAGAAAGGGAAAAAGAGAACATACCTGGGCGGCGGATGTGCTCAGGAATATGGCTCCTTGCCAAACTACCATTCTGCGGAGAGCTTGCAGTTCGAAAGGTAATTCACCGTATGGGCCACTTCGTCGTGCGGCATGTCCTTGGTGCACATCCGACTCTGATCGAGCTAGCCGCTCATATGACAGATCAGGTGAGGGCGGCTCTGAAGCGGAAGCACCCGGCGCGCGACGAAGGCGGCCAGCAAGTCGGGCCCAGTCAGGCCCTCCGACTGGATCATCACCCGCAGTCGGGTGACGGCCGCGGCTCCAGCCGGCGTCAGCGTCACGGCCCGATAGGACCACTGGGGCCGCCTACCCGCCGGCGGGCCGGCTACATAAGCCGGCAAATTGACGTAGTCGCCTTGCGGGGAGACGTTCTTCACGTAGAAGTATGACTTCTGCCAGAGCTTCACCGACTGGATTAACGTAATGACGGGGAAGGGGTTGTCGGCTGCCACCCTCCGCATCGCGATGAAGGCGCCACTCTGAGCCGGCACACCCTACATACGCGTGCCCAGCTTGGACTGGAAGAACTCTGCCCAGAGCTCGAGGGTGGGGAGAATGCCAAGATAGCCTTCGCACAAGGTGACGAAGGTGGACAGCAGCACCACCATGTTCGGGGTGAGGTGGTGCGGCTGGAGTTGATAGAATTCAAGGAAGGAACGGAAGAAAGCACTCGCTGGCAAGCCGATGCCGCGCAAGAAATGCGAGCGGAAGACCACCCGCTCGCCTTCCTCCGGCTCCGGCGTGATCTCCTTCTCAGGCGCGAGACGGACCCGCACCTTATCCATGCCGGGCAGCCGCCGCGTCTTGCGGAGGAACTCGACGTGGTCCACATGGACGTTGGAGCCGTCCCAGTCCCCGCCGTACTGCATGTCGGCGTGATGCCGGCAAGAATGAGCGCGGCGGCGGGGAAAAGAATGGTGGGACGGCGCGGCGGCGAGACGCTGCTGTGAGGGAAAGCAGGAGGAAGAAGATGGCAGAGAAGAGAGGAGCGTGCGAGCGTCTGCCGCTTCCCCCTCCCCCTACTTATAGCCTCGTGTAGCGAAGCCGAGGAGGCGAGGCGTGGGGTGGGACGTGGGATTAACTGCACCCACTCCCCCACGTCCCGCGATTACTGCGCCCTAAAAACGAGCCGAAACCGCCGCAGGAAGACGTGCGGACGGCTTTGGGCCGCAGAGAATCCGCGCCTGGGCCTGGGCGTAGGAGTGGTGGGCCCCTGACCTACGGCGACGTCTTGTCACGCGCTTGGGCTGGCAGGCTCTTTTCAGCCAAGGGATGCCACGTGGTTCGCAGGCGGCGAGCGGCCGGCCCGCAGCCCGGCGCGCGCGCCAACAGACTCCCGACCTCCGACTTTAAAAATTTTCGCCAAGAGGGCGCGCCCAACCGAAGCCGGCTCCCAGCGGTCGGCTCGTCAAGATAAGAAGCTGCCCGAGCTTCTCGACCTGCACTCAACCTCGAAGCCCGATCAGCTTCGGGGACTACTGTCGGAGTAAATGGCCATGGGTAGCCTAACCGACTCCCCCTGGCTCTTCGAAAAATTATCAGGCCATTCAAGCCTTCAAGCGTACAAAGCATAGGGCCGCCTTCCCCCGGCCGACTATCCCCAGGGCCGACTCCCAGAATGCGACCCAGTCTCAGAATACCTTTCCCAAGAAAGATACGACATAGCCGACTCCAGGAAGCCGGCCCCAAGAGGACCGACTCCCAGAAGCCGGCCATGAAGAAGGCTGACTCCGAAAAGCCGGCCAAGACTGCACCCACTAAGTCTGTACCCACATAACGGTGATAGGATGGGGCGTGGCCGCAGTACAACCCACTACCCCCGAATCCCGGAACAGGTATGGCCACAGGGCGCCGTACGGGCCAGCCATCCCCCGTCCGACGCGGCACTGTAGCCACGTTGGCCCCGACGACACCCACGATAGGTGCCAGAACGGCCCGCGGGCGGCGGGCCCCTTTGCCAGGGAAACATCTGGAGACGGTCCGGCCTCCTCTAGTCGGCCAGGGATGTTGCCAGCTCCCAACAGCCGGCTACCTCCCTCCCTCGAAGCATGCGCCCTATTAAGGAGACAAGACGAGGTAAGGCTACAGTGAGAGCTCGCAAGGCAGTGACACTGTAGCCATGCTTACCTCGACTAAGCCCTCATCATCAGAGGCGAGGCAACAGTGACCAGCCACCGACAAAGCCCCCATGCGGTGGGGCCGGCGTGCCGGCCAAGAAGCCGACAGCCGGCGGGACCCACCAATCGGCGGGCCCCAATGACCGGCGGAGAAGCCGGCAAGCATAGACACTGATGGCTGGAACCCGCGCCCAGCCGGATTACCATTGTACCCCTGGGGGGTAGGCCTATATAAACCCCCCGAGGCACCCATGCAAAGGGTTGGTCTCATAAAATTACACACACCGCATAGAGAGAAAAGGAGAGCTAGCCTTGCCCTTCTTCTCCCTGTAACCCGACAGCTCAAGGAGCACTTGTAGCTACTTGTCCTGATCTAGTGATCATGCGGAGACCCCGCAGAGCAGGACTAGGGGTGTTATCTCCACGGAGAGCCTTGAACCTGGGTAAGATTCGCCGGCGTGCATGTCTTCGCCTCATCCCGTTTCCAGGCACCGGCGACGTCTTACTGGCTCCCACAATGATAAGCCACCCGTTGGCATATGTCGCACGCACCACCCGACAGTGGTGGGACCGCCGGAGGGAGAAGGAGAGTTTGGCAGGCATATTGTTTCCACACATGGAGATGAAAAGATTTGGAGACGAACGGGCTTCCTGCAGGTATGGGGAACGGTGCATAATAAGTCATCTTGCATGCCGGGCTAGGTATAGTCTCAAGTCATTAAAAACATACACGCCCCACACATGTTCATATTTCAAGGTGCACTAAATTATTGCATGCGATGATTAAGGCTGGCCATAATGGTGGTATCTTAGCTGGTATCATGCACACGGGAATAGCAAACATGCTGATGTGGCAAAGAATTAAAGAAGAGTGGGGGGTTAGAGTAACTAGTGTTCATGCATGCATTGGTAAACACATTTTTTTGTGAAGAACGACATCATTAGTTGAGTGCTTTTGCAGACTTCAAAAACTATTCCACCGCCTCTACTATCTTGCTAAGAGTAGGTGAAAATTTTGAATCGAGCCCTTTAAACTAGAAGGGAGGTAGTGGTACTCTAAGGCTGGTCATAGTGGGGAGTAACTTAGACTAGTAACATGCATATGTTACTAGTCTATGTTACTACCTCTATAGTGCATAGTATCATAGATTGGTATCATAGGTGGTCTCATTTATTGCCATGCATGACACATAGTAGCATCACATTTATTATGTTACAGTATCTACCTATGTTACTATAACCATCTCTCTCTTCTTTAATTGCCTACCACATTAGCATGTTTGCGAGTCCCAAGTGCATGATACTACTTATGTTACCTCCACTATGGCCATCCTAATAGCCAACCTTGTTGTGATGACAAGATAGGACATGGCACGCACCTGGACGGAGGAACTAGTCTGCATTTTGCATTTAAGTTTTGTCTGAAGTCAATGTACCTCTACTTTCACTAGACTTATAGAAAAATGTGTCAACATTCACAATGTCAAATCAATATTTTTACACTCATTATAAAACGTAGTTCTTATACTCATTATAATCAGTATTGTAGATATTGATATTTTTAGTATAAATTTGGTCGTGGGATTTCATTGATGCCTGTCAAAGCGTGGAGGAAGCGGAGCTTAGGGCTTGCATTGCCGGTCTCTACATAGGTATTTCTCTTCATAATCCTGTAATTTTAGAGACTGATTGCACTTTTGTGGTAGCGTCTCTTGCATCGGGGGACTATGACAGGTCTGCTATGCGTGACCTGAAGATGAAAGCGATGAGCATCTCGAAGTTGATCAACAAACTTCAATTGTCAAAGATTAGCCGTTCGGCCAATAAGGTGGCACACTTAATCGCTAAGTATAGCTTTGACAATAGATTAGATGGTATTCTTGTAAATAACGTACCGCCCTGTGTGGTGAATATTGTATCGAATGAGTGTACTGGTGTGGCTGGTTAATTAATATAAGGTGGTGTTCAAAAAAAAGTATAAATTTGGTCAAACACTTTGCAAACGGTTGACGGGAGTAAAAAGGACCAGAGGGAGTATCATGCATGCGGAGTAGGCAAAAAAAATTGCTTGTCTAAAAAAAGGCAAAAAATTGCTCATTTATAGCCGGTCGAAGTCTCAAAGGGCGCGACCGCGTGAGGGAGGCGAAGGTCGTGGGAGGCGCGACGTTTGACGGAATAAAGTGAAGTTACATCCACGCGCCGGCATGGCGTGTGAACAGGCAGAAGCTATACCATTAGGCCTACGATATGGGTCTAGTAGACATGACATCTAGTGGGTTCCGCATAGTTCTCGAGAACTCTTTGGGGGCTTGCAACGGTTTATCCATCGGGCAAGCCAGCGACCCCAGGCCGTTCGCACGCCCTAGTCGTCCCCGTCTTCTACCTTACAACAGTTCGCTCCTAGTCGTCCCGTCCTTTTACATTAGTTTGCTCCCAGTTTTTTTGCGGGGTACAATAGTTCAACTTCTCCTAACCCTCCTCCAAAATCCATGGCCTCCCAAATCTCCATGGTCGCCGCTGAGTACCAGGTTAGAGCCATCACCGGCGATCAGTTCATCGTCATCTACACACGTGGATCCGAGACGGTGAAAGCATGGCTTGCTCGCTTCCTACGCATGTTCAACAGTTCAACGGATGAGTGGGTCGCTGGGCTAGATGTTGAGTACACCACAGTCCTGGGACGAGAGAAGGATCTAAAGGACGAAGAGAGGAAGAAGCCCGCCGTGATCCAGGTTTGCGTACATAACGTTTGCTTGGTCTACCACATATGCCATGCCGACGTTGAGTGCCAGGATTTTAAGAACTTCCTCAAGGACAAAAGAGTGAAATTTGTTACTGTAGGCTTTAAGAACGACAGGGATGTCCTGCGTCGGATAGGTCTCGTTGTAGGCCAGCCCTTCGATCTCCAGAAGGCAAGCCTGGTGTCCTCCTATCAACCTTCAATGCTGACCCTGGCAGCAGCCATGATTGATCCTTCGTACGCTAAACTGAAGAAACCTCATCACGAGTTTCATCATGCATGGGAGTCGAAGACATTAGATGAAGATCACATCCTGTACGCAGCAATGGATGCCTACCTTTGTTTAAATATCTACAAGGGTTGGATGAAGAAGCAGAGCCCAGTGTCCGGTTCAAGGAAAGAAGCATCGGCGAAGAGGAAGAGGGACGAGGACGAAGTCGAGGACGTGGACTCGGACTCCGAGTAGGTGGCAGTGCCGTCGCTCATGCTGGTTCTACTGCAGTGTCAAGCGGACTAGTTGCTTAGTTTATTTTCAAGGGTGTGTTGTGCTGAGGCCCCAGCAGAACTATGTTTATGTTCTTTCTCGTTATTTGAACTCTTTAGTACGTACAGTAGTACTAGTACTATGTCTTACTACTGTTCTTCTTGCAGTTGGTACTACTGCTCGTATCTTCGTGTTCCTACTATACTTAATACGTTCGTACTAGTAGTATAATTTGGGTCAGTCGATTTGTGAAAGAAGTTCGACGGAGCGAAGGAAGAAGACGGCAGAAGAGGTGGAAGAAGCCCTTCTAGCCATCCATGTTGCATCAAACGGCTCACATGAGTCGACTGACCCAAATTGCTCCTTCAGATTGCATGATCCACGTGGCATTCAAGGTCTCGAAGGTAGATTCCGCGTCCGCACCCGGTTTGCGGGCTCGACGAGCGCGCGACCGGCTTCCGCCGCGACAGCCACCATGCGCGCCTCCTCCGCGCGGTCGGAGACGACAATGACACGCTAGTTCCTCCTCACCGGCGTGCTGGAGCACGCGCTCGTCCTCCTCTTCGTACGCTGCGTGCATAGACGCGGCTCCACCAGCTGCTCGCGTGCTTGGCAGCGCGGCGGCATCGCGAGGATGGACTGCAGACGACATGAGCGGGCGAGCCTTCGGCTTCATGGCACAGGGATGGCGGCGACACGGCGGTGATGGGCGAGAAATTGTTGGCCGGAGCAGGCGGGTGCCGACATGCGCAACGGCAGCGGCGACATATTGATGAGTGCACGTGTGGGAGCTTACTTTAGTTTTATATATAAGGTTGGTCAAACTTAAAAGAAAACCGTACTAGTACACGTAAATATTAGACTTAGGCAGCGCTTTTATTAGTTAGTACCACAACCACGATACGGAATCCTGTGCAAGCGCGTGAACCGCGGCCACGCGGTCGATCGAAC
This sequence comes from Aegilops tauschii subsp. strangulata, assembly GCF_002575655.3. Lineage (NCBI taxonomy): Eukaryota > Viridiplantae > Streptophyta > Magnoliopsida > Poales > Poaceae > Aegilops > Aegilops tauschii. The sequence goes on along the minus strand of NC_053039.3, from coordinate 70,048,656 downwards.
GGTGCGTCACCGTGTCGCGCTCGAAGGACATCCACCGAACCTTTTTGTGTGTGAAAACAATCCTCGAATATTACTCAACTTTTTTTCCTGTGAAAGTTCTTGACGCTGCAATATTTCCATATATTTGAATTTAGCTCCAGTTCGTGTTTATTTGGATTTGGACGTTTTAGGTGCGCCCTATTTTTTTTAATACTGATTTTGTGTGTGTGACTGAGAGAGAACATGTGTATGTGTCCATATGTGTGTTGTGGCGGAAGGGCAATGTGGAGACGGTGTGCGTGTGATACAGACATAGAGAGGTGTGAATGTGCAAATGATCATGCATGAGTGAGACATAGACAGATGCTGATACGTTGTGTATACATGAGAGAACGGTCTTCTAGTTTACTTGTGTGTGTGTGTGTGTGAGAGAGAGAGAGAGAGAAAGAGAGAGAGAGGGAGAGAGACAAACAGAGAGAGGAGCATCCGTAACACAACAACCATCTCTCTCGATTCGTCCGTCCCTCGCACAGTCGCATGCAACACATGCATCAACGCGCACATTTTGACACCCTCACCCGGCCCCTACCCACCTCAAGGCCCGCACAATCTCTTCGTGAATACCCATTTCTCTCCTTAGGTTTGTTTTCTCTCAATATCTGACACACACACACACAGACACACGCAGCACAACACACACACACACACACACACTCCCCCGAGCACACAATTCATCCCCATCCAAGGTTATACGACGACCACTGTCGCTTGTGCTTCTTTGCACCCCAACATGCACAACACCTCAATCTTCAAAGAGGGCATTGAGCAGATCGAAGACGGCGACCACAACAAGTCAAGACCATGCGTAAATTAATTATATTTTAGTCATTTTTTGTGTTCTAAAATGCCTGCCGGCTCACGGAAGGACGTGTTGCCGGCACACGTGCGGATTCAATGAAGGCAGGCGGGGCAGTCTTAAGCTGGTTGCACGCGGTGAGGAGGCGTGCTCAGCCGGGCCTGCAGCGAGTGCGGCCCTCTTGGCCGGCGCGCCGGTTCAATGCCTGCACTATGAGAGGTCGCGTCCGTGTCAGAGCAATCACTCCCTCCAGTCCTTTTTTGTTTGGGTATAACAATATCTCGTTTTCCATTCACATTTTACAAGTAAAATTCGTGGACAAACTTTGACCCAAAGTACGATGGGGACTAGTAAACCAGAATGGAGGTAGTAGTTTTTTTAATCAAAGAAGGGTTTCCCCTTCCGATTTTCATTACTGAAAACCAGCATCTAAATCTAAACCATAGTATTTGCCCTAGAACTACCAGGTTCAACATCTCGCAACATAAACCCATACAACCTACATTGCAAAAAAAAACCATACAACCATACGCCAAGGAGGTACGTAGTGCTATGAATTCCATTTTCGCTCCATACCAATCGTTCTAAAAACTACTTACTACTTATAACGCGCCATTGAAAATCGGAACTCTTAACCCCGCTAAAAAATGATATTTTCAACGTAGCTACTCGATCTGTGGCAACTGGCGAGCCACCACGCTCCAAGTCGTTCACCTGTGGTCCCGACCATCAACTCCTACGGATTAAATTATCACGCGAGCTGACTATTCCTACAAAGGTGCTCCACCACGTACCCGGTACCCGCGAATGCAGCAATCGTGCACCTAGGGTTTTAGGGTTTATTTGTTAACGTCGCCTTTACGTAACACTCATGTGTGCGAGACAGTGAGAGGCCGACTGCGTGCGTGCGCCTCTTCTCTGCGTATATGTACTCCACCGTTTGTCTGGTGTCCAAAAAATTATAATACTACTAGCAATGTGCCAATGCGTTGCCACACGATCAAAGTAGATTAATACATATTCACCAATTTGATAGAAAAAAAGTCTAGTTTTGAAATACGTATATCACTAAAAATATGTCATGTTTCACTCAAAATATATTCCTTTGGCGGTTTTGATGAGATAAGGGAGGAATGTTGTTGGTTTCAAGATTCGAGAAGAGGTATATGTCTAATTTCTACTCTTACTAGCAAGATGCCCGTGCGTTGCACGGAACATCAAGATCTTGTGGGAGAAAAGGATGAACGAGGGAAGGCCTTATCTGCAAATGTGGTGAAGAGTGCGGGTAAATTGCCATATTTTCCTTCCTATCCGTCAGATATAAATCGGACGACCTACATTGCAGGATGGCAGGCCCACCATCATCACCAACTCTATATTTTATCCCTACTCTTATAAAAAGCATTGTCGGTGATGATCGTGTGCCTGCCATCCTGCAATATAGGCCGTCCGATCTATATCTGACGGATAGGAAGGAAACTATGGCAATTTTGCAAAAAGATACCCACACCCCTCTCCACATTTGCAAATAAGGCCTTCCCTCGTTCATCCTTTTCCCCCACAAGATAAACTACTCATACAAATGCATCTTGATGTTCCGTGCAACGCATGGGCATCTTGCTAGTTGTTGCAAAAAGCCCATGTGTGTGTGAGAGAGAGGGAGAGTGGAGGAGGACGGAGTGCATGTGTGACAAAGACACAAGGAGTGTGTGTGTGATAGGTATCAGCTTAAAATGAGGAGATAGTGTGTGTGTGTGCACGATCGGGAAGGCGTGTCTCAAGAAGGGAAGAAAAATCTACATAGATACAAGGAGCGGGAGAGAGACATGTATGCGATGGTGGAAGCACGAGTGTGCGGGTGTATAAACCTATCTAGAGGCTAGCTAGTCGATAAATGTTTGTGAGAGAAATACGAGTCGGGGTGCGAAAGCGAGAGTTTTGTGTGTGTGAGAGAGAGATGGTAGTTGGGAAGGGGAGTGGAAGCAGGAGTTGTGTGTGTGTGTCTGTGAGAGAGAGAGGAGACGGTAGTCGGGGTTGTCTGATCGGTAAACAAATGAATAATGTCAGTCTGGGATGGAGACGAAAAGGAGACCACAACAAATGTTGTGTCTACAGGAGAGAGAGAGTATTTTTAGTGGTATGAGTCATATGTAGAGACATATAGGGTGTGTGAGAGAATCCCATAGAGAGAAAGACAAAGTGAAAGATGAGTGGAGACTGTGTGTGTGGCGGTGAAAAAGAAAGCTTAGGTACCGAGTGATACCAGAGAACAGTAGAGACGTGAGAGATAATGAAAACCGTGTAATGTATAATGATAGGGAGAGTGTGACACTTCTCCAGGGAGACGTCGAGAGACCATGTTTGCGAGGATAGGAGAAACATGAAGTGAGCGTGTGGGTGAGCTGGAGAAAAGAGAGTGATAGCTACCTGAAGGAGCATGCATGCGAGAGAGATGGGCGTGAAAGGAGTGAACAAAAAAGGGATTCAAATATTTGAATTCGAAATGATGATACATGTAATCCATACTCGAACCAAAATTGATCTATCAAACATGCATGCTCATATGAATTCACGCACATCTATGTTATTTAATATGTAGATATTACTGATCCATACATTTTAGTAGAACATAATTTGGTTAAATTTTTTCGAATTCAACCTTAAGATTTCGAGATCGTTGTATTTGTAAATCATATTAGACATATAAAGGAGCAGAATTCTTTGTTGTGCTTTTGAAAGTATATATATAAAAATGATGTATATAGAATGTAATTCCAATTGAAAATGGATCCCGCCCGAAAAAACCAGAATACAAACGGGATTCGAATTGAGTTGGCATGGTAAACGTGCACTCTGCAAAATTTGAACGAAGCGGGGAAAGTCGCAGTAACCGCCTGAAACCAAATCTGCGAGACGGAAATCACTACTGCCTATCCCTGCCACGCAAAGCCTATCTGCTGGATTTCTATAGGTTTCGATAGGGGTAGGTTTGTAATTTCACCCAAACGTGACGTAACCGCCTGTCACCCGGATTCATACACGGTGGGCGCCAAAACACAGTGTGTCCTCGGCCGAAATCAACTCCCTCCCCGATTCATATTCATACACGATGGGCGCCAAAAACAAACTCTCGTCGGCAAATATTCGGATTACCGTTCTATCCCCAACCGACTAATGTTGCTGTGATGTAGTAGAAATTTGAAACGGGGGCTAAGTTTGTAAATTTCCTCGCATTTGAGACAAGCGCGCCCTGAATACATGGTTCCCCGTTCCTCTCTACCTCCCTTTTCCCCATTCGTACTCCGTGGGCGCCAAAACACCCTCTCCACCCCACCCTCCCCCATCCGCCGCCGTCCGCCACCCCATCCACCGCCGTCCTCCTCCACCATGCCGGAGCTGATACCGCGCCGCTGCCGTCCATTACAAGAGATCGACCTCTCTCATCCATGGCTTCGGACCGGGATCCTTGCATCCCGTCCTCTCGCTTCATCCCCGCCGTCGTCCACCTTGCTGGCGCCGCTGCTACGACCGTCTCGTCCACCGCGCCCCACCGCCACCGTCTACCCTCCTAGATCTGCTTCCACGCGGCCGACAACCATCACTACCGCAGCACCGTCAAATTTTCAGCAGATGCGTACACGACGCCGCACCAGAGGCTGTACTCTTTCGTATCTGCTCAACTTATTTATCGCAGCAAGAAAATAGATCACCACTGCTTTACTCTGATTTCTTGTCTTGGTTGCGAAGTTGCCTTTTTCCGGTTTGCACCTTCAGATCCGCCATGGCACGCTCAACACTATACTCCCAATGCTTATGGTTTTCCCCTTTTATATTCCACACTAGTTAAAGCACAGTAGACTAAATTTCAAAATTGGGTGAATCAATTTTTCAGAGCTCACCGGAGTTCGCGGGTGCGATCGAAGGGGCTCGGGTGGTTGTGGGGCCTCGCCGAACGAAGAAAACTCGACGCGGGTGGGGGTTGGGGCGGGGGTGGCGGAGGAACACAGGCGGTGGGGGCCGGTGGTCCGGCCGGCGGCCCGTGCGGTGTTCTGTATGGGAAGAATCAGAGACGAGGAAGAAGAAGGGTTAGGAGACGTAGGATCTTCATCCAACCGCCTGAAATGGTCGAGAGATAGCTGGGAGTTGCATTCTTAATGCTCTCTGGTTCATCATGTGTGGGCACTGCGCAACCAACATTTTATTATCCAAAATCTGCTTGCTCTTCTTTACCATGTTCCTCTTCCGTTCATCTTTAATATGTACTCTCTCCGTTCCTAAATACAAGTCTTTGTATAGATTCCACTATGGACTACATATGGAGCAAAATGAGTGAATCTACACTCTAAAATGTATCTGGATACATCTGTATGTGATCCATAGTGGAAATCTCTACCAAGACTTATATTTTGGAATGGAGGGAGTATGATAGTAGTACAGTATGTTCCTTGTACTGAAGATGAGTAGGGACATTTGTAGTGTAGAGGTCTATACGGTCGGTTGTGATGGACACTTTGAGCCTCTTTGATTTGTAGGATCTTGTAAACATAGGAATAGGATTTGTAGTGGCCTGCCCACTTGAATCCTATAAGAATAGCTAGGAAATGCGGGGAGCTGTGTCGCCTTTGAGAGTTACACTGATATTAACAGTACCGTACCTTCACTTGAAGGGAGCTGGTATCCGAAGCCTTTCTAGCCGTACCGGCAATACTAGCACATATATTCCAGCAAGTTCCACTTTACTGATTTTACTCTGATGCTTAAGGTTTTCCCGTTATATCTACACTATGATCTGTGTAGCTGCTTTGTGTCGCACTACGAGCAGTCCACTCTTGAAGCTAAACACTGCAATGACTTACAAAATTGGCACCAAGGCATTGAGTGCCATTCTGGATGCAATGAAACTCATACGCTCCCCACCTGTTGATTCTTGTTCAGAATATGATCCTAATGACTATTCTAACCTCGAGGAGTCAAAGGCAGATGGCCTGTCCTGTTCACCCATCAAGGTGCCTGTTCTAATTTGGCAATGTTTTATTGATTGTGGGTATCTTGCATATGTTGTCTTGCATTTCTTCTACTTTGTTGCACCGCCATCTGCTTAGTTTACTCATCATATATGTCGAGATGCCATGCCCATCCATTATCAATACATATTCCATCTGTCATCATACCATGTTTTTCCACTCAAATGCTGCTCTTGTGCACCAGACATCAAAAAGGAAGAGGGTGATTGCCGAACCTGAAGGAGCACCAGCAAAGTCCTTGAAAAACGTGGTGGTGCCGGAGAAATCAAACAACGCCCCACTTATATTGGCTGTACAACCAGTGACACGAAACGTAGGACCGACTCCAGCAGACTGTACCCATACTTCACTGGCCACACCACTAGCCCCACCACATAGGACCTGCACTCCAGCAAAAGGTATACCGATTTCATTTGCCATAGCACCAGTTGTACCACAGAAAAATCCCACTCCAGCAAAAAGTACAGCAAGTCCACCGGCCGAAGACCTATCCCAACTGCAGAGACGGCCAATTCCTGCAGATTGGAACCCCATTCCATTTATTCCCAGTTTAAAAGACAATGCTTTCAATGTTGTAAGGGACTACGTGCATATATTCCCATCATGGGAAGATTATTGTGAAGACAAACATCATTTTCACATCTTCCTGTCCAACTTACGTGTAAGTGCTATTATTCATGGTTATTATTTTCCTATTTTCTGCTGATTGAACACAACAATGATTTACATTACATTGTTGTAACTAGGCGAGGGTCAATCTGGATAGTCATGACGAGCAAAGCTTGCTTGTGCTTTTCAAGGAAGCATTGCAGCAGTATCTCTGTTACCTGAGGAAATCACACTTTGATGGCAAGTCTATAAACGAATTTCCGGTGAAGTCTCCTGTGCTAAATTTAGAAGACATTGAATGGAAAAACCTTGTTATGCACTGGTCTCGTTCCCAGGATGAGGTACTGACTATGAAATCACATGACAATTTGAACTTCTACTTTTCCGCATGTGCCTTACGGATCTTTTTTGCAGGAAATCTGCTCGAAGAAGAATTCCGGTTTGACAAGAACGACAGGATATCACAAATATGCTGCCCACTGCTTTGCTCTTGTTAGTACCTGTTGTCCTGTATCAAAGTACTTGCATACATACCTGGTTCATTATGTGACTGCAGTATGCATGATAGCTTGCTTATCAATTGTTCGCTCCAAATTATCTGATCTGTATGAATGGTTACATTAGTGTAGAATATATCCAATGTCAATGTTTTTTTAGCTCTGCATTGTTCTTGTAAGTACATGCTGTCCTTTATCAGTGTAATTATAATGACAGGTAGTTGTTCATGTACCATCACTTTGCAGCTTATTTTCCTTTGCCCTCCATTTTCTACACATCAGATCTATATTTACTCTTACCATAAGGTTGGTACTGAAGAAGTTTAGCTGTGCATTGCTCTTGGCTGTACCTTTTGCCTGTATCGCTGCACTTACATTTATAGCTACTTGGTTATGTAGCATCACTCTTCATCTTATCTTAAATATTCTCCATTTTTTCGTATATTATCACATCTATATTTACTCTTAACAAAATGTAGAATAAAGGCAATGCTTTTGAAGAAGATTCTGTGGTAAACTTCTTGAATTGCCCCCATCAGCTTGGACAAGGCCTTTATAGAGCCTATCTTCACCAATAATGTAAGTTTGCCCATCTCAAGCCTTCAAACTTTGTTGTATATATTTGGTTAGGCATGACTCCAACAGTTGTTTATTTTTGGTGTTTGCATCAAATTGCTTGTTTAAAGTTTATTATGTAGTTCATAAACAAAAGTTTGTCCTTTTTCAATTTAAGTTTTCAGTTGTACAACCAAGTTCCTTCTTCATACCATGTAAATTAAACTATACAGAGCAAGTGATCTTCTTTTGCACTGCATGTATGCTTCTGTTCTTCATCCGTAATCCAGTGGTGTGGTGAACCTACCCACTACAGCACAATGTAATATTCTGCAATGTCTTAACTATGAAATGTCATATCATTCTACTATTATTTAAACCATCTCTTTATTTGCCAATCTGAAATGGTATAAATTGACAGCACACTAACCATTGATACTTATGAGTTCTTGATCTGTAATCCAGTGGTGTCGTGAAGCTGCTAACTCCTTCACAATGTCATTTCCTGCCATGTCTTGACCTGAACAATACCATATTGTGTTAATGCAATTTTAAACTGTGTCACTTTATTCGTCAGTAAGAAATGTGATGAATTGTCAGCACTGATACTTTTATGTGCAAAACCTGTCATCTGTCTGCTTGTTTATCTTTCAGAGTGAGGAAGATATAAGTGTTGAACAAGCGCAGTCTCATCATCTTGCTCAGCTGCTTGCGCTGCAGCTCCCCAGCAGGGCTAACCTTTCTTAAACTCTATTAAAGTGCTGCCGGTTTTGTATATTATTTTGTCAGTGTGTTTATTTGCACTGGTGGCGATCTTTGATGCCCAGTGTATGTAATCTGCTGTCTGCTTGTGCTTTATTATCATAGTGGCGAACTTTGATGCCCAGTGGATGTAATATGCCGTAATTTCTTTATTGTATAGTCTAGGTTTTTTCTTATTCACGATGCTATCGTTATTTTACTGTATATATATATATATATATCCTTTCTTCGCAGTAAACCGGCCAAACCGTAAAATTACGGTACATAATCGGGCCGTCATGCAATCACGATGTAGGTTGGGCCTGAAACGTGCCGAACAGCTCACGGGCCGGCAGCAGCCCGAAATGAACCCCGGCCCATGATTGTGCGAATCAAATCACGGGCTTTTAACAGGCCAAAATTGTCTCGGTCCTTGTTTGGCCCAATCAGATATCGGCTGCGAGCAGGCCGGATGCAAACCGGGCCGTAGTTAGGCCCAACTATATGACGGGCTTTTAACAGGCCGAAATTAATATAGGGCCGAAATGTTAAACGGGCCCTTAACAGGCCAAAACTAATATCATGCCGAATTATAAGTGGGCCTTTAGCAAGTGGGCCCAAAAGCATAGTGTCCAGTTGACGGGCCGAATCTGATATGGGCCATAATTGAGCCCAAAGCCTCTTAAAGGGCCGGACCTGATCTGGGCCGTAATTTGGCCCAGAACGTGGTAGGCTTTTAACGGGCCGGATCTCATATGGGCCAGTATTAGGCCCGGAGCATGGCAGGCCATTAATGGACCGGATCAAATATGGGCCGGCATTTGGCCCAAAACATGGCAGCCAGTTAATGGGCCGGCCTACTAGGGTCCTCAAAATCTTGTGGGCCTACAGCTGGGCCGGCCCATTAATGTCGGCGAAATCTTGTGGGCCTTTAGCTGGGCCGACCCATTATGATCCGCAAGAATCTTATGGGCCTTTACCTGGGCCGGCCCATTATGGCACACAAAAATCTTGTGGGCCTTTACCTAGGCCGGCCCATTATGGCCCGCAAAATCTTGTGGGCCTTTAGCTGGGCCAGCCCATGATGGTCCGCAAAATCTCGTGGGCCTTTAGCTGGGCCGGCCCATTATGGTCCGCAAAATCTGATGGGCCTTGAGTTGGGCCGGCCCATTTAAACTTGATGGGCCGGTCCACGTGTCAACATATCATAGGCGCGTCTCGCCCATTGGATGAGTGACACCTATGCCAACGCGGACCTGACACGTGCCTCCTCCAGCCAATGATGATTTTACACGTGGAAAATCCCCATTGGTCGGGGCAGTTAACGGGTTATCGGATCCAAAACCCGACCTGATAGCTTAACGGCGTTCCGTTATGGTGGATGCCACGTGTCGGTCACCCTTGACGAAAGCACTTCTGTGACGCGCGATTTATCGTCATGGAAGTGGACACTTCCGTGATGATAATTTTGGTAATGTCATGGAACACATCTACGACAGCACAGGTATGACTATATTGATTCTGTCATAAATTTGTCATGGATGTACAAGCAAGAAAAAAAAAACGTAACCTACTGTGACAAACACGTATCATCACAGAAGTGTATTTTTTTGTAGTGATATAAGCTGCTTCACCGAGGTCTTTCATTGAAAAATTCTTATTGAATTATCCTTTTATGCTATCCAGAAAATCTATATAATTTCCAATCAACAATATGTTATTCCACATATAATATCATAAATGATACAGAGCTCCCACACACTTTCTTGTAAATACAGGCTTCACCGTAAGTCTGTATAAAACCATATGCTTTGATCAACTCATCAAAGCGTATATTCCAACTTCTGGATGCTTGGACCAGTCCAGAGATGGATCGCTGGAGCTTGCACACTTTGTTAGCACCCTTAGGATCGACAAAACCCTCTGGTTTCATCATATACAACTCTTCCTTAAGTAATCCAATAACGAATGCAGTTTTGACGTCCATTTGCCACCTTTCATAATCATAAAATGCGGCAATTGCTAACATGATTCGGACAAACTTAAGCATCGCTACGGATGAGAAAGTCTCATCGTAGTCAACCCCTTGAACTTTTCGAAAACCTTTCATCACAAGTCGAGCTTTCTAGACTGATACGTCTCCAACGTATCTATAATTTTTGATTGCTTCATGCTATATTATATTCTATTTTGGACATTATTGGGCTTTATTATACACTTTTATATTATTTTTGGGACTAACCTATTAACCGGAGGCCCAGCCCAGAATTGCTGTTTTTTGCCTATTTCAGAGTTTCGCAGAAAAAGAATATCAAACGGAGTCCAAACGGAACGAAACCTTCAGGAACGTGATTTTTGGAACGAACGTGATCCAGAGGACTTGGACCCTACGTCAAGACATCAACCAGGAGGGCACGAGGTAGGGGGCGCGCCTACCCCCCTGGGCGCGCCCTCCACCCTCGTGGGCCCCACGTTGCTCCACCGACGTACTTCTTCCTCCTATATATACCTACGTAGACCAGATACGGAGCCAAAAACCTAATTCCACCGCTGCAACCTTCTGTACCCGTGAGATCCCATCTTGGGGCCTTTTCCGGAGCTCCGCCGGAGGGGACATCGATCAGGGAGGGCTTCTACATCAACACCATAGCCTCTCCGATGATGTGTGAGTAGTTTACCTCAGACCTTTGGGTCCATAGTTATTAGCTAGATGGCTTCTTCTCTCTTTTTGGATCTCAATACAATGTTCTCCCCCTCTCTTGTGGAGATCTATTCGATGTAATCTTCTTTTGCGGTGTGTTTGTTGAGACCGATGAATTGTGGGTTTATGATCAAGTTTATCTATGAACAATATTTGAATCATCTCTGAATTCTTTTATGTATGATTGGTTATATTTGCAAGTCTCTTCGAATTATCAGTTTGGTTTGGCCTACTAGATTGATCTTTCTTGCAATGGGAGAAGTGCTTAGCTTTGGGTTCAATCTTGCGGTGTCCTTTCCCAGTGACAGTAGGGGCAGCAAGGCACGTATTGTATTGTTGCCATCTAGGATAACAAGATGGGGTTTATATCATATTGCATGAGTTTATCCCTCTACATCATGTCATCTTGCTTAAAGCGTTACTCTGTTCTTATGAACTTAATACTCTAGATGCATGCTGGATAGCGGTCGATGTGTAGAGTAATTGTAGTAGACGCAGGCAGGAGTCAGTCTACTTGTCTCGGACGTGATGCCTATATACATGATCATACCTAGATATTCTCATAACTATGCTCAATTCTGTCAATTGCTCAACAGTAATTTGTTTACCCACCGTAATACATATGCTCTTGGGAGAAGCCACTAGTGAAACCTATGGCCCCGGGTCTATTTTCCATTATATTAATCTTCCAACACTAAGCTATTTTTATTGCCTTTTATTTTACTTTGCATCTTTATCACAAAAATACCAAAAATATTATCTTATCATATCTATCAGTCCTCACTCTCGTAAGTGACCGTGAAGGGATTGACAACCCCTTTATTGCATTGGTTGCGAGGATTTATTTGTTTGTGTAGGTGCGAGGGACTCGTGCGTGGCCTCGTACTGGATTGATACCTTGGTTCTCAAAAACTAAGGGAAATACTTACGCTACTTTGCTGCATCACCCTTTCCTCTCCAAGGGAAAACCAACGCAGTGCTCAAGAGGTAGCAAGAAGGATTTCTGGCGCCGTTGCCTGGGAGTCTACGCAAAAGTCAACATACCAAGTACCCATCACAAACCCTTATCTCCCGCATTACATTATTTTCCATTTGCCTCTCATTTTCCTCTCCCCCACTTCACCCTTGCCGTTTTATTCGCCCTCTCTTTCCCGTTCGCCTCTTTTTCGCTCGCTTCTTGTTTGCTCGTGTGTTGGATTGCTTGCTTGTCACGATGACTCAAGATAATACTAGATTGTGTGACTTTACCAATACCAACAACAATGATTTCCTAAGCACTCTGATTTCTCCTCCTACCGATACTGAATCTTGTGAAATTAATGCTGCTTTGTTGAATCTTGTCATGAAAGATCAATTCGCCAGCCTTCCTAGTGAAGATGCCGCTACCCATCTAAATAGCTTCGTTGATTTGTGTGATATGCAAAAGAAGAAAGATGTGGATAATGATATTGTTAAATTGAAACTATTTCCTTTTTCCCTTAGAGATCGTGCTAAAGCTTGGTTTTCATCTTTGCCTAAAAATAGTATTGATTCTTGGAATAAGTGCAAAGATGCTTTCATCTCTAAGTATTTTCCTCCCGCTAAGATCATCTCTCTTAGAAACGATATCATGAATTTTAAGCAACTTGATCATGAACATGTTGCACAAGCTTGGGAGAGGATGAAATTAATGATACATAATTGCCCTACTCATGGTTTGAATTTGTGGATCATTTTACAAAAAAAATTATGCCGGATTGAATTTTGCTTCTAGAAATCTTTTAGATTCGGCCGCGGGAGGCACTTTTATGGAAATCACTTTAGGAGAAGCTACTAAACTCCTAGATAATATTATGGTCAATTATTCTCAATGGCACACTGAAAGATCTACTAATAAAAAAGTGCATGCGATAGAAGAAATTAATGTTTTGAGTGGAAAGATGGATGAACTTATGAAATTATTTGCTAATAAAAGTGTTTCTTCTGATCCTAATGATATGCCTTTGTCTACTTTGATTGAGAATAATAATGAATCTATGGATGCGAATTTTGTTGGTAGGAATAATTTCGGTAACAACGCGTATAGAGGAAACTTTAATCCTAGGCCGTATCCTAGTAATTCCTCTAATAATTATGGTAATTCCTACAACAACTCTTATGGAAATTTTAATAAGGTGCCCTCTGAATTTGAGACTAGTGTTAAGGAGTTTATGAATTCGCAAAAGAGTTTCAATGCTTTGCTTGAAGAAAAATTTCTTAAAGTTGATGAATTGGCTAGGAACGTTGATAGAATTTCTCTTGATGTTGATTCTTTGAAACATAGATCTATTCCTCCAAGCATGATATCAATGAGTCTCTCAAAGCCATGAGAATTTCCATTGATGAGTGCAAAGAAAGAACCGCTAGGATGCGTGCTAAGAAAGATTGTTTTGTGAAAGCGTGTTCTCCTAGTTTCTATGAAAATAAAGATGAAGATCTAAAAGTTATTGATGTGTCCCCTATTAAATCTTTGTTTTCCAATATGAATCTTGATGATGATGGGACTGAATATGATGCACCTCTACCTAGAAGGCATTCCAAAAATTCGGAGTTTTTAGATCTTGATGCAAAAATTGGTAAAAGTGGGATTGAAGAGATCAAAACTCTAGATATTAATGAACCCACTATTTTGGATTTCAAGGAATTTAATTATGATAATTGCTCTTTGATAGATTGTATTTCCTTGTTGCAATCCATGCTAAATTCTCCACATGCTTATAGCCAAAATAAAGCTTTTACTAAACATATCATTGATGCTTTGATGCAATCTTCTGAAGAAAAACTTGAGTTGCAAGTTTCTATCCCTAGAAAACTTTATGATGAGTGGGAACCTACTATTAAAATTAAAATTAAAGACCATGAATGCTATGCTTTGTGTGATTTGGGTGCTAGTGTTTCCACGATTCCAAAAACTTTGTGTGATTTGTTAGGTTTCCGTGATTTTGATGATTGCTCTCTAAATTTGCACCTTGCGGATTCCACTATTAAGAAACCTATGGGAAGAATTAATGATGTTCTTATTGTTGCAAATAGGAATTATGTGCCTGTAGATTTTATTGTTCTTGATATAGATTGTAATCCTTAATGTCCTATTATTCTTGGTAGACCTTTCCTTAGAACGATTGGTGAAATTATTGATATGAAGGAAGGGAATATTAGGTTCCAATTTCCGTTAAGGAAAGGCATGGATAACTTCCCTAGAAAGAAAATAAAATTACCTTATGAATCTATTATGAGAGCCACTTATGGATTGCCTACCAAAGATGGCAATACCTAGATCTATCCTTGCTTTTATGCCTAGCTAGGGGCGTTAAACGATAGCGCTTGTTGGGAGGCAACCCAATTTCTTTTTCTTTTTTTTCTTTTTGCTTCTGTTTAGGAATAAATCTTTGATCTAGCCTCTGGATTGATTTGTTTTTATGTTTTACTTAGTGTTTGTGCCAAGTTAAACCTATAGGATCTTCTTGGATGATAGTTATTTGATCTTGCAGAAAATTCCAGAAACTTTCTTTTCACGAAAACAATTGTTAAAAATCACCAGAACGTGATAAAATATTGATTCCAATTGCTTCTGATCAATAAACAAATTTTCTAGGTCTTCCTATTTTGTCTGAATGTTTTGAGTTACAGAAGTTTGCGTTAGTTACAGATTACTACAGACTGTTCTGTTTTTGACAGATTCTGTTTTTCGTGTGTTATTTGCTTATTGTGATGAATCTATGGCTAGTAAATAGTTTATAAACCGTAGAGAAGTTCGAATACAGTAGGTTTAACACCAATATAAATAAAGAATGATTTCATTACAGTACCTTGAAGTGGTGTTTTGTTTTCTTTCGCTAACGGAGCTCATGAGATTTTCTGTCAAGTTTTGTGTTGTGAAGTTTTCAAGTTTTGGGTGAAAGATTTGATGGATTATGGAATAAGGAGTGGCAAGAGCCTAAGCTTGGGGATGCCCATGGCACCCCAAGATAATCTAAGGACACCTAAAAGCCAAAGCTTGGGGATGCCCAGGAAGGCATCCCCTCTTTCGTCTACTTCCATCGGTAACTTTACTTGGAGCTATATTTTTATTCACCACATGATATGTGTTTTGCTTGGTGCGTCTTGTATTATTTGAGTCTTTGTTTTTAGTTTACCACAATCATCCTTTCTGTACACACCTTTTAAGAGAGACACACATGATTCGGAAATTGTTAGAATACTCTATGTGCTTCACTTATATCTTTTGAGTTATATAGTTTTTGCTCTAGTGCTTCACTTATATCTTTTAGAGCACGGTGGTGGTTTTGTTCTATAGAAACTATTGTTCTCTCATGCTTCACTTATATTATTTTGAGAGTCCTACAAAACAGCATGGTAATTTTTTTAATGATGATAGGCATCCAATTAAATTTTTTCTTATGAGTGTGTTGAATACTATGAGAAGTTTGATACTTGATAATTGTTTTGAGATATGAAGATGGTGATATTAGAGTCATGCTAGTTGAGTAGTTTTGAATTTACTTGTGTTAAAGTTTGTGATTCCCGTAGCATGCACGTATGGTGAACCGTTATGTGATGAAGTCGGAGCATGATTTATTTGTTGATTGTCTTCCTTATGAGTGGCGGTCGGGGACGAGCGATGGTCTTTTCCTACCAATCTATCCCTCTAGGAGCATGTGCGTAATACTTTGTTTCGATAACTAATAGATTTTTGCAACAAGTATATGAGTTCTTTATGACTAATGTTTAGTCCATGGATTATACACACTTTTCTTCCTTCCACCATTGCTAGCCTCTCTAATACCGCACACTCTTCGCCGGTATCATACACCCACCATATACCTTCCTCAAAACAGCCACCATACCTACCTATCATGGCATTTCCATAGCCATTCCGAGATATATTGCCATGCAACTTACCACCATTCTGTTTACTATGACACGCTCCATCATTGTCATATTGCTTTGCATGATCATGTGGTTGACATCGTATTTGTGGCAAAGCCACCGTTCATAATTCTTTCATACATGTCACTCTTGATTAATTGCATATCCCGGTACACCGCCGGAGGCATCCACATAGAGTCATATTTTGTTCTAAGTATTGAGTTGTAATTCATGAGTTGTAAGTAAATAAAAGTGTGATGATCATCATTATTAGAGCATTGTCCCAAGTGAGGAAAGGATGATGGAGACTATGATTCCCCCCAAGTCGGGATGAGACTCCGGACTAAATAAAAAAGAGAGGCCATAAAAAAAGAAAAAATGCCCAAATAAAAAAATGAGAGAAAAAGAGAGAAGGGACAATGTTACTATCCTTTTACCACACTTGTGCTTCAAAGTAGCACCATGATCTTCATGATAGAGAGTCTCCTATGATATCACTTTCATATACTAGTGGGAATTTTTCATTATAGAACTTGGCTTGTATATTCCAATGATGGGCTTCCTCAAAATGCCCTAGGTCTTCGTGAGCAAGTGAGTTGGATGCACACCCACTTAGTTCCTTTTGTTGAGCTTTCATATACTTATAGCTCTAGTGCATCCGTTGCATGGCAATCCCTACTCACTCACATTGATATCTATTAATGGGCATCTCCATAGCCCATTGATATGCCTAGTTGATGTGAGACTATCTTCTTCTTTTTTGTCTTCTCCACAACCACCATTCTATTCCACATATAGTGCTATATCCATGGCTCACGCTCATGTATTGTGTGAAGATTGAAAAAGTTTGAGAACACCAAAAGTATGAAACAATTGCTTGGCTTGTCATCGGGGTTGTGCATGATTTAAATACTCTGTGTGGTGAAGATAGAGCATAGCTAGACCATATGATTTTGTAGGGATAACTTTCTTTGGCCATGTTATTTTGAGAAGACATAATTGCTTAGATAGTATGATTGAAGTATTATTATTTTTATGTCACTATTAAACTTTTGTCTCGAATCTTTCGGATCTGAACATTCATACCACAAATAAGAGAATTACATTGAAAATTATGCCAAGTAGCATTCCGCATAAAAAATTCTGTTTTTATCATTTACCTACACGAGGACGAGCAGGAATTAAGCTTGGGGATGCTTGATACGCCTCCAACGTATCTATAATTTTTTATTGATTCATGCTATATTATATTCTGTTTTGGACATTATTGGGATTTATACACTTTTATATTATTTTTGGGACTAACCTATTAACCGGAGGCCCGGCCCAGAATTGCTGTTTTTTTGCCTATTTCAGAGTTTCGCAGAAAAAGAATATCAAACGGAGTCCAAACGGAATGAAACCTTCGGGAACGTGATTTTCGGAATGAACATGATCTGGAGGACTTGGACCCTATGTCAAGACATCAACCAGGAGGGCAAGAGGTAGGGGGCGCGCCTACCCCCTGGGCGCGCCCTCCACCCTCGTGGGCCCCACATTGCTCCACCGACGTACTTCTTCCTCCTATATATACCTACGTACCCCCAAACTACCAGATACAGAGCCAAAAACCTAATTCCACCGCCGCAACCTTCTGTACCTGTGAGATCCCATCTTGGGGCCTTTTCCGGAGCTCCGCCGGAGGGGACATCGATCACGGAGGGCTTCTACATCAACACCATAGCCTCTCCGATGATGTGTGAGTAGTTTACCTCAGACCTTCGGGTCCATAGTTATTAGCTAGATGGCTTCTTCTCTCTTTTTGGATATCAATACAATGTTCTCCCCCTCTCTTGTGGAGATCTATTCGATGTAATCTTCTTTTGCGGTGTGTTTGTTGAGACCGATGAATTGTGGGTTTATGATCAAGTTTATCTATGAACAATATTTGAATCTTCTCTGAATTCTTTTATGTATGATTGGTTATCTTTGCAAGTCTCTTCGAATTATCAGTTTGGTTTGGCCTACTAGATTGATCTTTCTTGCAATGGGAGAAGTGCTTAGCTTTGGGTTCAATCTTGCGGTGTCCTTTCCCAGTGACAGTAGGGGCAGAAAGGCACGTATTGTATTGTTGCCATCGAGGATAACAAGATGGGGTTTATATCATATTGCATGAGTTTATGCCTCTACATCATGTCATCTTGCTTAAAGCATTACTCTGTTCTTATGAACTTAATACTCTAGATGCATGCTGGATAGCGGTTGATGTGTGGAGTAATAGTAGGAGATGCAGGCAGGAGTCGGTCTACTTGTCTCGGACGTGATGCCTATATACATGATCATACCTAGATATTCTCATAACTATGCTCAATTCTGTCAATTGCTCAACAGTAATTTGTTTACCCACCCTAATACTTATGCTCTTGAGAGAAGCCACTAGTGAAACCTATGGCCCCCGGGTCTATTTTCCATCATATTAATCTTCCAACACTTAGCTATTTTTATTGCCTTTTATTTTACTTTGCATCTTTATGACAAAAATACCAAAAATATTATCTTATCATATCTATCAGTTCTCACTCTCGTAAGTGACCATGAAGGGATTGACAACCCCTTTATTGCGTTGGTTGCGAGGATTTATTTGTTTGTGTAGGTGCGAGGGACTCGTGCGTGGCCTCCTACTGGATTGATACCTTGGTTCTCAAAAACCGAGGGAAATACTTACGCTACTTTGCTGCATCACCCTTTCCTCTTCAAGGGAAAACCAAAGCAGTGCTCAAGAGGTAGCATAGACAGTGATAGTACCATCAGCGTCCATCTTCCTCTTGAAGATCCATTTGTTTTCAATGGCCTGTCGATCATCGGGCAAGTCCACCAAAGTCCACACTTTTTTCTCATACATGGATCCTATCTTAGATTTCATGCCCTCAAGCCATTTATCGGAATATGCTCATCATAGCTTATTCATAGTTCGTAGGTTCACCGTGGTCTAATAACATGACTTCAAGGACAGGAGTACCGTACCACTCTGGTGCGGAACATGTTCTGGTCGACCTACAAGTTCAGTAGCAACTTGATCTGAAGTTTCATGATCATCATCATTAGCTTCCTCTCTTGTTGGTGTAGGCATCACGGAAACGTTTTTCCCTGGTGTGCTACTTTCCAATTCGAGAGAAGGTACAACAACTTCATCAAGTTCTACTATCCTCCCACTCACTTCTTTCGAGAGAAACTCCTTCTCTAGAAAGGACCCGTTCTTGGCAACAAAGATCTTGCCTTCAGATCTGTGGTAGGAGGTATACCCAATGGTCTATTTAGGGTATCCTATGAAGACACACTTCTCCGTTTTCGGCTCGACCTTATCAGGCTGAAGCTGTTTGACATAAGCATCGCATACCCAAACTTTAAGAAACGATAACTTAGGTTTCTTGCCAAACCATAGTTCATACGGTGTCGTCTCAACGTGTTTAGACGGTGCCCTATTTAACATGAATGCGGCTGTCTCTAATGCATAACCCCAAAATGATAAAGGCAAATCAGTAAGAGACATCATAGAATGCACCATATCTAATAAAGTACGATTACGACGTTCGGACACACCACTACACTGTGGTGTCCCAGGTGGCGTGAGTTGTGAAACAATTCCACATTGTTTTAAATGAAGGCCAAACTCGTAACTCAAATATTCACCTCCATGATCAGATTGTAGAAACTTTATTTTCTTGTTACGATGATTCTCTACTTCACTCTGAAATTCTTTGAACTTTTCAAATGTTTTCAGAATTGTGTTTCATCAAGTAGATATACCTATATGTACTCAAATCATCTGTAAAGGTTAGAAAATAACGATACCCTCTTCATGCGTCAACACTCATCAGACCGCATACATCGATATGTATTATTTCCAATAAGTCATTAGCTCACTCCATTGTTCCTGAGAACGGAGTTTTAGTCATCTTGCCCATGAGGCATGGTTTGGAAGTATCAAATGATTCATAATCAAGTGATTCCAAAAGTCCATCCGCATGGAGTTTCTTCATGCGCTTTACACCAATATGACCTAAACGGCATTGCCACAAGTATGTTGCACTATCATTATCAACTTTGCATCTTTTGGCATCAATATTATGAATATATGTATCACTACGATCAAGAATAAACCATTCACATTGGGTGTATGACCATAGAAGGTTTTATTCATGTAAACAGAACAATAGTTATTCTCCAACTTAAATGAATAACCGTATTGCAATAAACAAGATCTAATCTTTTTCATGCTCAACGCGAACACCAAATAACATTTATTCAGGCTCAACCCTAATCCTAAAGGTAGAGGGAGTGTGCGATGGTGATCATATCAATCTTGGAAACACTTCCAACACACATCGTCACCTCACCCTTAACTAGTCTCCGTTTATACTGCAACTCCTGTTTCGAGTTACTAATCTTAGCAACTGAACCGGTATCAAATACCCACGGGCTACTACGAGCACCAGTAAGGTACTCATGAATAACATGTATATCAAATATACCTTTTTTTTACTTTGCCATCCTTCTTATCTGCCAAGTATTTGGGGCAGTTCCGCTTCCAGTGACCATTTCCTTTGCAGTAGAAGCACTCAGTTTTAGGCTTGGGTCCAGCTTTGGGCTTCTTCACGGGAGCGGCAACTTGCTTGCCATTCTTCTTGAAGTTCCCTTTCTTTCCCTTGCCCTTTTTCTTGAAACTAGTGGTCCTGTTAACCATCAATACTTAATGCTCCTTCTTTATCTCTACCTCCGCTGATTTCAGCATCGCGAAGAGCTTTGGGAATCATTTTCGTTATCTCCTGCATATTTATAGTTCATCACGAAGCTTTAGTAGCTTGGTGATAGTGACTGGAGAAATCTGTCAACCACTATCTTATCTGGAAGATTAACTCACACTTGATTCAAGCGATTGTAGTACCCAGACATTCTGAGCACATGCTCACTGGCTGAGCTATTCTCCTCCATCTTGTAGGCAAAGTACTTGTCAAAGGTCTCATACCTCTCAACATGGGCATGAGCCTGAAATACCAATTTCAGCTCTTGGAACATCTTATATGTTCCATGTCATTTGAAACGTCTTTGGAGCCCCGATTCTAAGCCATAAAGCATGGCACACTAAACTATCAACTAGTCATCAGATCGAGCTTGCCAAACATTCATAACGTCTGCATCAGCTCCTGTAGCAGGTTTGTCACCTAGCAGTGCATTAAGGACATAATTCTTCTGTGCAGCAATGCTGATAATTCTCAGATCATGGGCCTAGTCCGCATTATTGCTACAATCATCTTTCAACTTAGTTCTTTCTAGGAATGTATCAAAAGACGGGGAAGCTACATCGCGAGCTATTGAACTACAACATAATTTGCAAAGACATTTTGACTATGTTCATGATAAATCATAGTTCAATTAATCAAATTACTAATGAACTCCCACTTAAATCGACATCCCTCAATTTGTCTATGTGATACATGATCCAAATCAACTAACCCATGTCCGATCATCACATGAGATGGGGTAGTCATCAATGATGAATATCTCTATGTTGATCATATCTACTATATGACTCATGTTCGACCTTTTGGTCTCCATTGTTCTGAGACCATGTCTGTACATGCTAGGCTCGTCAAGTTTAACCCAAGTATTCCGCGTGTGTAAATCTAGCTTACACCCGTTGTATGTGAACGTAGAGTCTATCACACCCGATCATCACAAGGTGCTTCAAAACGACGAACTTTAGCAACGGTTCATACTCGGGGAGAACACTTTTATCTTGAAATTCACTGAAGGGATCACCTTATAATGCTACCATCGTTCTAAGCAAAATAAGAGTCATAAAGGATAAACATCACATGCAATCAAAATATGTGACATGATATGGCCATCATCATCTTATGATTTTGATCTCCATCTCGAAAGCATCGTCATGATATCCATCATCACTGGCTCGATACCTTGATCTCCATCGTAGCGTTGTGGTCGTCTCGCCAACTGTTGCTTCTACAACTAATGCATAGCGATAAAGTAAAGCAATTACATGGCACTTGCATATCATACAATAATTAAGAGACAACCCTAAGGCTCCTGCTGGTTGTCGATATTACAAACCATGATCATCTCATACAACAATGTATATCACATCATGTCTTGACCCATATCACATCACAACATACTTTGCAAAAACAAGTTAGACGTCCTCTACTTTGTTGTTGCAAGTTTTACGTGGCTGCTATGGGCAACTAGCAAGAACCGTTCTTACCTACGCAAAACCATAATGGTGATTATCAAGTTTGCTATTTTAACCTTATTCAAGGACCGGCCATAGTAAAATTCGATTCAACTAAAGTAGGAGAAACAGACACCTGCCAACCACCTTTATGCAAAACAAGTTGCATGTCAGTCGGTGGAACCGGTCTCATGTGCGTGGACATGTAAGGTTGGTCTGGGCCGCTTCATCCCACAATGCCGCCGAATCAAAATAAGACGTTGGTGGTAAGTAGTATGAACCTCACTGCCCACAACTCTTTGTGTTCTACCCGTGCATATTATCTACGCATAGACCTGGCTCTCCTACCACTGTTGGGAAACGTTGCATGGAAAACAAAAAAATTCTATGCACACGCAAGATCTATCCATGGAGAAGCATAGCTACGAGAGGGGAGAGTGTGTCTACATACCCTCATAGACCGTTAAGCGGAAGTGTTTATCACGCGGTTGATGTAGTCGTACTCTCCGCGATCCGATCACGATCCAACCGATCTAGTGCCGAATGGATGACACCTCCGAGTTTAGCACACGTGCGACTCGATGACGTCTCCTCCTTCTTGAGCCAGCAAGCGGGAGAGGAGAAGTAGATGGGATCACAACCAACATGACGGTGTGGTGGTGATGGTGGTCATGGAGTACCGACAGCGCTTCGCTAAGCGTCGCCGGGACGAGGCGGTGGAACTACGGAGTAATGGGAGAGAGAGGGGCGCCAAGGGCTTGGTGTATCCTCTTGGGGCGCTACCTCCCCTCTATATATAGGTGGAGGGGCATGAGAAACGGCCCCTCCAAGCCCTAGGGCGCAGCTAAGGGGAGGAGGACTTGGACTCCAAGTCCAATCCTATTCCTACTAGGATTCCTTCCTTTTTTGCCTTTCCTAGCCACATGGGCTTTTGAAAACTTGGTGCGCCTAGCCCAATAAGGCCAGGGCTCCTCCCCGCAGCCCATGCTAGGCCATGGGTCGTGGTGGACCCACTTTTGGACCTCCAGACCCCTCTGGAATCCTCCAGAACCTTCTGGAAGCTTCCCACTACCATACCGAAAAAACTGCACCTTTTTACGGAACCCAAAATATGACTTCCCATATATAAATCTTTACCTCTCGACCACTCTGAGACTCCTTGTAACATCCGGGATCTCATATGGGACTCCGAACAACATTTGGTTACCACTCATCAAATATCCCAATACTACTCTAGCGTCAACGGACATTAAGCGTGCGACCCTGCGGGTTCGGGAATTATGTTTTGTCAAGACCGAGAGACCTCTCCGGTCAATAACCAATAGCAGGACCTAGATGCCCATATTGATTCCTACATATTTCATGAAGATCTTTTATTGGTTGAACCTTTATGACAACATACGCAATTCCCTCTGTCAGTATGTTACTTGCCCGAGATTCGATCGTCGGTATCTCTATACATAGTTCAATCTTGTTACCAACAAGTCTCTTTACTCGTTCCATAATACACCATCTTGCAACTAACCCTTAGTCACTTTGCTTGCAAGCTTCTTGTGATGTGTATTACCGAGAGGGCCCAGAGATACCTCTCCGTTACACGGAGTAACAAATCACAATCTCGATTCACTCCAACTCAATAGACACCTTCGGAGATACCTGTAGAGCATCTTTATGATCACCCAGTTATGGTGTGACGTTTGATAGCACACAAGGTATTCATCCGGTATCCGGGAGTTGCATGATCTCATGGTCGAAGGAACATGTATTTGACATTAAGAAAACAGTAGCAATAAACTGAACGATCATATGCTAAGCTAACGGATGGGTCTTGTCCATCACATCATTCTCCTAATGATGTGACACGTTATCAAATGACAACTCATGTTTATGGTTAGGAAACTTTAACCATCTTTTGATCAACGAGCTAGTCTAGTAGAGGCTCACTAGGGACACGGTATTTGTTTATCTATCCACACATGTATTTAAGTTTCCAGTCACTACAATTCTAGGATGAATAATAAACTGTCGGATTTCGGGTTCCGGCAAAACCCTCAAGGTTCGAACACTGGGGTGCGCACGAAGATCTCTCCTCTCCCAAGCTCTCGCACTCCACGATCTCACGGACTAGCTCGCCGAACCCAAAGAACACGGGACACAAGATTTATACTGGTTCGGGCCACCGTTGTGGTGTAATACCCTACTCCGGTGTGGTGGTGGTGGATTGCCTCTTGGGCTAAGGATGAACAGTACAAGGGAAGAACAGCCTCCTGAGGAGAGGTGTTCTTGTGCTCGGTGAACTTGTGGGTGTGAGGATGGAAAATGGAACCGATCCCCATCCTATTGTGGTGGCTAGTCCTATTTATAGAGGCCCTGGTCCTCTTCCCAAATATTGAGCGTGAAGGGATCCACAATGGCCAAGTTTGAAGGGGGACAGCTAGTACAGCTTATCCTGACAAAAGTAGTCTTCGCCTGCCAAAGGCTCTGGTGGTGACGCCATCTTGGGCTCCACAGTGACCTCCGTCCTGCCGTCCTGCTGGTCTTGGTCTCGTTGCACCGATATGGAAACCTTTGCCTGATGCCTTGGGACTCCTCGCCTGCGCTTGCCCCTTTAGCACCAAAGAGGAAACGAGGACGCTGCGATCGCTGGCGCCAGCCTGGCCTTGATCGTCATGGCTTACGTCACGGGAAACCTTGCGAGGTACCCCTTCCCTTGATCTCTACGCCCCTCGCGAGCCAGCCCGGTGAGGCCGCACCGGAGGAGGTCTTGTGTCGTCCGCCTCGCGAGGCTTGGCGCCTCGCGAGGGTCTTGAGTACTTGCTGGTGAAGATGGGCCGTACGGGCCCGCTTGGAGAGCCACGCTGCGGGCCACAGTTAGGCAAGTCTGGGGAACCCCGTTCCCAGAACGCCGACATAAACCTTTATCATGATTAAGGAGATATAATAATAACTATTTTATTATTGCCTCTAGGGAATATTTCCATCATCTTCACCAGGAACAGCAGGCCTGCAGCATCCTCCGCAATGACCTACAAGGTAACAAGGACCGTCAGGGCTTTCTTCAGCGAGACTTGGAGGCTGCGGAAAAAAGCTATCGATGATGACTACCGTGGCCCAAGAGGGTGAGAAGAAGATCCTCCAGCTTCATAAGGACAATGATGATGCAACCTCGCAACTGGCAAAGGCATATAAGTATTGTCGTGACTTGGAGGCCACAGCTAAAGGTAATACGCCTCGTGTTTATTTTTCTCCATTTTGTGTGGTAAATAGCCATTGTCTTATTTTTGACCCTTTTCCTTTTTAGCTCCTCTTCCTGAGATTCGGGATGATGACACGGAGGCCAGTCTCTAGGACATCATGGCGGTGGCTGGGAAGACGCGGGGTGCGCTCAAGGTTGTTGTGGGTATGCTCTTCTGTGGAGACCCTCGGCTGAAGACTAACATCAAGATTGTCCTAACTTTGCTCGGGCAGTCCATTGATCAGCTGGAAGACTGGATCTACTCTACGACCTTTGAGGGAGCCTGCTATGTTTTTACTGGCATGAAGGCACATCACCTCGACATGAACTTCTGGCCCTTGGTGCATTCCTCGCCCAGAGGTCACAATCTATGGCAATTCTTTGCCAAGGTCACAAAAGAAGTTGAGTGCACTACTGGAGTTTGTGCCGTGTAAGACATAGTTAAGAGCGTGCCCCAAGCCTGATGATCCTGCAAGTTAACTTCTTGCATAAAAAACCACTAGTAGAAAACAGGTTGGTCCAGGCCTGGCCAGCCCATTAGTTCTGGTTCAGTCACGAACCGGGACCCATGGGTGCATACGTCCCGGTTCGTGCGCCCAGGGGGCCAGCCGAGCCTCGTGGGGCATTGGTCCCGGTTCATCTGGACCCTTTTGTCCCAGTTCCAGACACGAACCGGGACCAATGGGTCTCGCTCCTGGCCCACATCCATTGGTCCCGGTTCGTGGCTGGAACTGGGACCAAAGGGTGGCCTTTAGTCCCGGTTCCAGCCACGAACCGGGAGCAATGAGGTGGCTATATCTACCCCTCGCTCGCGAGCAGAGCACTCCACTGCTCTGTTTTTTTCAGGCCGGCGAGGGGAGGGCTTTGTGGTCCTCTAGCTCACCTCCTATGCACATGAGGTGTTCGATGAAATGCCCGAGCCACACTACTTAACCTTTCTCCTCTCCAAGCTCGACCTCCAAGCTCCATTTTCCTCAAGATTTGTCTAGGTTTAGCAGTCCATCACGTCCCGTCCCCATCTGCACTGCCGTCGATCGCCCGCATCGATCTCGTCGCCGGCACCACCGTGGTGAGCCTCTTGTTCTTATCTTCTTTATGAAAGAAAAAAACTCTTACTTGTATGATTAGATAGATACTTTTATAATTTTCTTACTTCTATTATTGTCTGTTATTATATAGTACGATGGTTTTGGTATCCGCCCCCGTCAGCCCTCGTCCTGTCTATGATTTAGATGTGGTATATATTATCTTTTATAACTATTTGGTTCATTTATTGTTTATGACAATTATGCCGACCAACGTGACATAGATTTTATTTATCTAGGAGGTATGTGAACCGGAAATTCCAACCGACCCTATTGTCGAGAGGTTAAATTTAGTTGAAGAAGAAAACAATTACTTGAAGGAAAAAATAAAAAAATTGAGGAGGATAAGATGATATTGGAGTTGCATGTTGCGGATGTCGTCGATGATCACAAGATCAAGATGGATGCAATGCGCTTGAAGATTAGAAAGATTAGAAAATATGCCATTCATACCGAGGCTTCGTATCATTATGCCGTTGGATCAACTGTTACGTTGGTTGCGATTATGATCGCATTTGTTGTTGCATTGAAATGTTTTACATAGTTTCAATGTATGGTTTAATTAATTAGATGCTCTGGAGAGCTATATATATGTTGTTAGATGAGAACTATGTATGTACTTTGGTTTTAATGTGATGATGAACTTCCATTAATTTGGTCATGTATCTACTCATGATGTTCTGTAATGGTTTTTGACACAATTAATTATATATAATGCACGTAGATGAACCGGCAATGGATGTACGGTGACAGACACACCTCCGAGTACATTAAGGGCATGCATAATTTTCTCGAAGTGGCTAAGGCAAACAAGCAGAATGATTTTATGTGTTGTCCATGCCCTATATGTGGGAATACGAAGTCTTACTCTGACTGGAAAGTCCTTCACACCCACTTGCTTTATAAGGGTTTCATGCCAAACTATAATGCTTGGAGCATGCACGGAGAAATAGGGGTTATGATGGAAGACAGCGAAGAAGAAGAGGATCAAGAGGAACCAGACGATGTGCCCGATGATGATCTACGCCGGGTCATTGTTGATGCAAAGAGATAGTGCGAAAGTGAAAAAGAGAAGCTGAAGTTCGATCGCATGTTAGAGGATCGCAAAAAAGGGTTGTAGCCCAATTGCGAAGATGGCAACACAAAGCTCGGTACCGTTCTAGAATTGCTGCAGTGGAAGGCAGAGAATGTTGTGCCTGACAAAGGATTTGAGAAGCTACTGAAAATATTGAATAAGAAGCTTCCAAAGGATAACGAATTGCCCAACAGTATGTACGCAGCAAAGAAGGTTGTATGCCCTCTAGGATTAGACGTGCAGAAGATACATGCATGCCTGTCGGTGTCAAAACCGGCAGATCTCGGGTAGGGGGTCCCGAACTGTGCGTCTTAGGTCGATGGTAACAGGAGACAGGGGACACGATGTTTACCCAGGTTTGGGCCCTCTCTATGGAGGAAATACCCTACTTCCTGCTTGATTTATCTTGATGAATATGAGTGTTACAAGAGTTGATCTACCACGAGATCATATGTTGTGGTCTAAAACCTGAGGGTATGATGAAAAATGTCATAATCTATCGACTAGCCTGGCCTTGGCTTATATAATGCACCAGAGGCCTAGGATAACAAGAGTCCTAGCCGAATACGTTGGTGGAGAGGAGTCCTTGTCTTGATCACCAAGTCTTGTGGAATACTCCTTGTATGCAGCATGGGCTGCCCAAAGTGGCTCATGAGTGAACCGCCATTGGGGTCGTCGGCCCGATCCACCTGGCCGGGAGACGATGTGGTGAGTACCCCCTAGTCCAGGACACCGTCAGTAGCCCCCTGAACCGGTCTTCAAGTTGGGGACGCTCCTCGATCCTTCCAAACTGTTCTTCATCTTCGGTCGTTAGTCTTGAAAACTGGTTCAACAAATATTCTCATCTTCGATCTTGAGGATCACCTAAGTAAATCTGAAGAGTTTACAGGTCGGGTATCCGAGGAGCCCCATTAAGTTTCTGGCCTTTA
The DNA here is from genome assembly GCF_002575655.3 of Aegilops tauschii subsp. strangulata. Taxonomy (NCBI): domain Eukaryota; kingdom Viridiplantae; phylum Streptophyta; class Magnoliopsida; order Poales; family Poaceae; genus Aegilops; species Aegilops tauschii. The sequence goes on along the minus strand of NC_053039.3, from coordinate 70,020,254 downwards.
TCAATGCCTTGTTATTTTTATGCCACACCTCGGGTTTGAAGTTGTTCCCGGGCGGCAGTGTCCTCTTGCGTCCGAGCTCCAACGCCGGACTGTATTCGAGGTATCTTTTGCAGCCGAGCACCAACGCCGGACCGCTTCCGAGCTCCAACGCCAGAATGTATCCGAGCTCCAACGCCGGACTATGTCCAAGCACCAACACCGGACTATATCCGAGGTGTCATAGATCACCTTGGTTCAAAAAAGTTGAAGGAGTTTAGCCGAGCTTAATGCCGGAAATGCCCTCTATGGAGCCAGCCACTGGCACCCGAGCTTTATGCCGGACTGCTTCCGAGGTGGTGCACCACCCCGACTGCGGGCAGATTTTTTGTCAATATTTTTGATTGGTGCAATTTGTTCTCTGCCGAGATATATAGCCAGTAGCCCTCAAGGTGTGTATCGGTCTAAAACCCGAGATGCACCTGAAGGATGACATAAGACCGCTGATCCCAGTTGCCCCTGAGACTCAGGTTGATTCGCAAAATCGGCATGAGGATCAACTCCTAGCTCAGCAAAATACTTCGAGACACAAAAAGCGGTGTGCAAAGTCCTCGAGACTCAGGTTGGGTGCGGCCGACCAAACCGAGGATCATAATCTCCTCGAAAACTATATTGCACTTAAATTTTCTGCACTGGATTGCCAATGCAGTAGGTCCCGAGACACTGGTCGGGTGGCAACACCAGATCAAGGGATCGATGTGCCCCTTTAATATTAGTAGATAATGAGCGCAAAGCCCAGTAGCCCTCGAGCCTTAATGTGGGCACATGTGGCCAAATTAAGGATCGATATCCGTTTGACAGAAAATTTTGTTGTGTTTAACACACATTTCTCGGAAAGAGAATAAAAGATCTCATAAAGGAGACATAGCTAACGAAAGCTGAGCTTGCCAAGTGCGGCCTTAAGGGGCTTAAGAGATAGGAAATCAATGCCAATAGGGAACTATGAGAGCGTTATGTCAGCTGCTCGGTTGTCTCAAAGAGAGTGTGCCATTGAATCTTTGAAAGATTGACTGTGGAAAAATTGATTTTTGCTCACAATTTATGTGTAATGATTCTATGTACCCAAGTACTTAACATCATTAATGCTCGGATCCGCATTGTACAAAACTTTTTTGACCAACCATCGGCTTCAACCTCCTCGGCTAGTAGCCAGGGAGTGTTTGTCCCACTTTTTAAAGCCATTATGAGGGCAAAGATTTGTGGCAAACGAGGCAATCCGGCCATATGGTTTTATAAACAAAGGTATGCGGAGAGATATGTTATATGAAGAAACATCTTCCAAAGAAAATAGGTCCGCTACCGGTTCCTTTCTTTGGGTTGCCATGCCGACCATGGTCATGAAACCTCACCTCCGATCAATGCGGGAGAAAAATATTGAGGATTTAGTTTGGGGAAAGTTCCCAAACTTTGTGGTCTTTAGCGAACCTAAATTTTCACTTCCCCGTTGCCGACCAATTATATCCGTTAAGATGGCTAGCTTTCGGCTTCACCCAGTCTGAGGTACTAACTCGGATGATCCGGTAGTAACAATCACAGAGGTGCTCCCTATACCGTCTAGCCGAACAATCGGGAACGTAGGGGTACGCACAGGAGCCAGGCAACCCAGCTTGGCCAAAATCTTAAGTCAAACTGATGCATATTTATGGCTTTATGACGATGATTACGGAAGGCACCCCTCGTATATTAAATATGAACACCGATGATATGTTTATTTTGACTCCGTTGCGACCGTTTATCAGTTGAAAGTGGCCCATCATCGGGTTCCACCCCCTTGTAGATGCTACACAGGGTGTTTCCGTAATAACAAAACAACCCTTAGCCAACGTCTCGGTGCCCGAAGGCGGTTGTGTTAGCGGAAACGAGGCAATCAGATATGCGGGCTTTATAACTTTCACTTAGATAGGAGCTTTAAACTGGGAAGCTAGCTATGAGCCCCCGGTTAGTGTTCGGCGACAGCCGAGGTCAAGCCGTAAACACTTCGGCCAATGTTATGAACGGCCCGTCATTTAAAACGGGGCGACCTCTATCGATCTTATAGTTTAACACAGTCATCGGATCGCTGACCAGTTTGCGCTTATTGTGACAGTCAATTTTCGGCTTTCTCCACCGAGGTGCTTTAACCATGCTAGCTGGAAGCACAATCGCAGTGGTTCTCCCTTTGCACACCTAGCCGAATAAAGCGGAACGTAGGAGGCAAGCACAGTAGCTTTGCAACCCAACTATTGACCGAAGTCACAATTCGAAACCGATGCCTATATAGCAATATCCGAGAATGTTTTTGCCGAATCTCTAAAGGTGTCCAGCGTTGCAGTGCTAGACTTATGCTAGAAACACACAAATAGTTTAAAAGTGCCATAGGCTTGGAAGACCAAAAACTTCAGTAAAAACTTGACGTCCGAACTAGATCAAGTGTTCGGTGCTAATCCGAAAATTGGCCTTTGAAAGAAAAACAAAATTGTGCTTCTGTCGTGCTTTGACATGACACATCCTATCTCAAGACTTAAAGCAAGCCAGCCTATGGCTTCAACCTCCTATCCCGAAGGCGGAGTACTTCTCGTTAGGCCAGTTTAGCAAACTAAACTCTAGCGGCTTTGAGAGAGAAATTAGGCTCCCCGGCTATTGACCACACACTCGCGTCGAAAAAAGGAGTGATAGAAAAAGACTTTTCAACGACTAAGAAGAAAACACTTATTATAAAATAGCTCATGTAAAATTTAAGAGCCCCCAAGTGACTTGGGTAAAAGAATTTTATGTATAACGATTGTATGTACCGAAGTACTTATATCAGATCTGTGTTCACCCGAACTTTAAACGCGTCTTAACCGACCATCGGCTTCTTCCTCTTCGGTCAAGGGCCGAAAAGTATTATGTACTCCACCTGTCGAGAATATCGACGGTGTTTCTGATAACCAGGCAATCAGGCCATAAGGCTGTAACAAACAAAGCGCGCTCTGGGAACTTATGCTATATTACTCACGAAGTGTAAGAAGCATCTTCGAAGAAAATAGTACCCCCACCGATACCTTTCTTCGGTTGCTCATTGTTACTATGAGACTTGTGCAGTAGATTTTTTGTACTCATGAGTTCCGTTGTGTGCCGACCATGATTGAAAAAAATAAGAGCACTAGCTTTCGGCTTCACCCAGTCTGAGGTCCGAGCTCGGATGACCCAATCGTGACAATCGTAGAGGTGCTCCCTTTACTCCCTAGCCGAACAATCGGGAACATAGGGGTAAACACAGGAGCAAGGCAACCCAGCTTGCGGAACACTTAAGTCAACATGATGCATATTGTGGCGTAATACACGAATGGGGATCGGAGCCGTACAAGTATAATCATATGCAAGAGGAAAGGCTTCAGAAAGGAAGACCCCAAGTAAACGAGGTATTTGAATTTGTGTTTCACAAACTAAGTTTTGACAAGGAAGTTTTTCACATACAACTTTTTGCCAAAAAAGTATAATCCTTTGGTGTAACCAAACAAAATTTAAAATTGAAAATTCTGAGCATAAAAGCGACTTAGCTGGTTAATGTGCTCGATGTCGATGCACGGCCCGAGCTTATGGCGGGACAAGGTCCCAGCCCCCAAGCTGGTCTCGAGGTAGCGGAGCGAAGAGCTCGGCACTCCGAAGTGGCGACTTAGCATGGCCAATGCAGGCCGACAGTGTGACGCCAAAGTCCCCGACGTGGGTTAATGAAGTGATGACGAAGCCCTCGGTCCAGCCGAGGTGACGTGGTACGTCGGTACGCCGAGGTGACAGCACTGCCCGACCCGGATCCTTTACCTGTGCACAGAAAATAGTGCAAGCCGGAGATAATAGGAATAATAATAAATAAATAAAAAATTGTTGCATAATTAATAATTTATGCAAAGTGAGTAATAGAAGAAATATGGCCCGTGTGCCGAACACTTGATGAGGTAGAGCTCTCGCAGCGATGCCGAAGTCCCCGAGGCAACCGAACATGTCGGTATGGCGATTCGACCAACAAGGTGATCATGCGAGCCGAATTATGCCGATTGGGACAATGACGTCGGCTTGCCGAAGTGACCGCGTGACGTAGTCAAAGTCGAACACCTACACACATAAAATAGTGCGGTCCAAAAAGGATAATTGATTTTTGCAAAAATAATTTATTTAAAGAGAAGTGGCCTCGCACCGAAGTCAATGTCGATGCAGGGCGTCGGCGTGACGCAGTGAAGGCGTGGCAAAGCTTGAATTCACAGGCCGGTCCGAGTTCCGGATGAGGCATTCGCTGAACTGTATACGGAAACTGACCGAACCACCACACGACCGTCGTTAATACGGCCACCATTTGATAGACCTATGTACAGATGATGAAACAAACCGGAGGAATAATTCCTTGGAAAAAATAAACCCAAGCAAGAAAAAAAATACTAGAATTAATAGCACCTGGTTTATCTGTTGTAGCAATCTGAAGAAAGGTTACTCCTAAAACTGGGACTCGATCCGCACACCCATTGCCTGATGGGCGATAAAGCGATGGCATGGCGATCCTGGCAAAGGTGGGCTCACCGAGGCAAAGCCCCCGGTCCAGCTAACGTGACGAAGCTGGTCGGCTGGTGACGCCGAAGTCATCGGAGTATGTTGATGAAGAAATAATAAAGTCCCCGGTCCAGCCGAGGTGTTGAAGTCTCCATGTCAGCCGATGAGTCGAAGCAGGTCGGCTGGTGACGCCGAAGTCCCCGGTCTAGCCGAGATGACGGAGCGGGTCGGTAAGGAGAGTTTGCAGCTGCCATGTCAGCCGAGGTGTTGAAGCAATTCGGCGTGATGGGCATCAGCTTGAAGAAGCAATAGTGCGGCCAAGCCGACGCTGGTCATAACTTGTGACGCGATCAATGCCGGATTGATGAAGTGACCGAGCGGTGGTGTCGGCATGCCTAACCCGTGCAATCCGTGGGGCGATGGTGTCGATGATGATTTATCCTTCGCAATGGCCGAACTCTTGTTCGGCTTGCCGAGCTGATGATCTAATAAGGTTAGGCTCGGCTCGATGAAGCGACGATCTGTCTAGCGCAGGTCGGCAGACGTGGAGCAATGTTACCGGACTGGTTTGACACCAGCGCGATGATGAAGAGTTCCTCAGAGAAGGCTTAAAATTTTATGGGCACGTGTTAAGAACAACGCACAATACCCTAGAAGAAAATTTCTTTAAGAAGGTCGTCCAATATCATGTTCATAAAGAAACATGAATTCTGGTCGGATCCATATTCGCGCAGAAAATAGATTCGAAAAGTGATGCACTAATCGGAAGGTTCCCGTTGTTTGGACGGTCGGATCGAGCTGAAATTTTCAGGGGTGGTAGATATAGGAATTCCGCAGCCGATCAACGGTTGGATCTTCCAAAGAACGTCTGAGCTAGGTGCTGGAGACCGCGCCCTAAACTCGTCCAGATTCCCATCCAGATTTGACAGGGCTCCGGTATATCGTAGATTGCCGGAGATTCCTTCATCGGAACTTGACGAAATTTTGCATGGTTGTTGTATACTTAATTCCGCACAATTCCACCAAATCAATCGTCAAAACGATGCTCGAGGAGGTGGTGGGAGCGGATACAAGTTCGCTGTTCGGAAAAACAGGACGGTCGCCCGAGGGCAATATTGACGTTGAGCCCCCGAGCTCCAAGGATGATTTCTCCATGATCATGATAGGGATCGGAGTTGATGTTGATGGAGGCCCGCGTCCGAATATGATGATCGGAGGCAGGGCACAGTCCTCGATCAAGCCAAGGTGACCAGTTGAGCCGGCGATGAAGATGCCGACGTCCCAGTCGATCTGCAGACGAGCCATTGACCCTTTGCCGATCACACAGCGGAACTCTCAATGAAAGCACCATTGTCGGTGTCAAAACCGGCAGATCTTGGGTAGGGTGTTCCGAACTGTGCGTCTAAGGTCGATGGTAACAGGAGACAGGGGACATGATGTTTACCCAGGTTCGGGCCCTCTCTATGGAGGTAATACCCTACTTCCTGCTTGATTGATCTTGATGAATATGAGTATTACAAGAGTTGATCTACCACGAGATCATATGTTGTGGTCTAAAACCTGAGGGTATGATGAATAATGTCATAATCTATCGACTAGCCTGGCCTTGGCTTATATAATGCACCAGAGGCCTAGGATAACAAGAGTCCTAGCCGAATACGTTGGTAGAGAGGAGTCCTTGTCTTGATCACCAAGCCTTATGGAATACTCCTTGTATGCAGCATGGGCTTCCCAAAGTGGCCCATGAGTGAACCGCCATGGGGGTCCTCGGCCCGATCCACCTGGCCGGGAGACGATGTGGTGAGTACCCCCTAGTCCAGGATACCGTCAATGCCCTAATGACTGCATTCTCTACCGCGGTGCGTACGAGGATTTGAACGCATGCCCGGTATGCGGTGCATTGCGGTATAAGTGTAGCGACCTGACCTCAGACGGTCAAGTCTCTGTGCTTCAGTGTCATCCCTGGATCAGTAATGCTGACACAGACTGTACTTGAAGGATTTATAACAGAGTAGCAATCACAAACTTATTACATCGAATGTCTCCAAAAGAGAACTTATTACAATAGATATGGCTTAAGGCCATCTAAATAAGATAAAGCGGAAGGCTTGGAAGATAAAGCGAGTCCATCAACTCCAACGGCATAGCTGAGTACATAACAAACGACCTAGCGCACCTTACTTTTCGTCTGAAAAGTCTGCAACATGATATGTTGCAGCCCGAAACGGGTCAGCACATGGAATATGCTGGCAATATAACACAGTAGAGCAATAAAAAGATAAATGCTAACACTACATGCATATATGGCTGGTGGAGGCTCTATGGTTATAATGTTTTGCGAAAAGCCGATTTTTCCCTACAACAAAGGAATAAATTTTAATTTAACTATCATGGTGGTTGAAACATCATTGAGAAGGTTCCTCCAACTCAATCCCAATTAAAGTAATCATTTACAACCCAACAAATTAATTTAGAGTGATGAGATCAAATCAATAATTCAAGTACGTTATAATCAAGATGTCCATAACCGGGGACACGGCTAACCATGATTATTTTATACACTCTGCAGAGGTTTGCGCACTTTTCCCCACAAGACTCGATCTCCTCCGTTGGATTTCTCGCACTACATGGTGTTTGAGAAACGCATGACCGAGACACAGTCTTTCAGAAACATTTACTCTTTACTCTGGGTAGACAGTTACACCTACTTTCCCTCTACATCTGCTAGCCTACCACTGAAAGAGGTCATGCAACCTACTCAACTATGCTAGAGCCCATAATATCTTGTGGCTGCACATGGAAGTTTCTATCATGAATAATCTTATGATCCCTTTGAACCTGGCTGGCGGACCGTAGAATGATCACACGGGTACTCCGGGATACCCTAGGACAACACTCGATTCTCCAGGTGCCCAAACCAAAAATCCACCCAGATGTGTATTCAAGTAGCCACCTTAAGTTAACCATTAATTAACAATCTCACATCTGTCATGGATTCACTCACTCAAACCACGTCTACGACCATAGCACAGCTATATAAGCATAACGTAGAAATAACTCCCAAGGGTTTGATAACATAAAGACAATAGGTTCTACCTCATCAACTACTTCCCAAATCCCACATGTTAAGAGATCCTACTCATGGAATGTGTGAGGGTTGTAACTAATGCATAAAAACTGGGTAATAAAGGGGTATGATCAATGTGTTACTTGCCTTGCTGACGATCAGAAATCCTAGAGACTCGTAGTAGCACGCTTCGCACTCCGGGAATTCTATCACAAACAAACAATAGCATACATAAGCACTGAACTAGAAGCATGGATAAAACTCGAATAAGAAGATCTAACCAGAAAGTTCAACTGAAGAACTCCAGTTTGCAAAAAGAATCAAATCAAACGGAGCAACGAAACTCAAACTACGAAAGAAACAAGATCCGTTTACTAATCTGGACTAAAGTCGAATTTTTACAGTACCAAAATCTTGTTCAAGTTGGTTAAATAGAAAGAGAGCTTCGAGACAAAGGTCCAGGCGCTTGTTTCACCTGATTTGGATAAACGAGCGAAAAGATAAACTAAAACGAAGATCAGGCAGAAATCGCGATCGAAAATAATCGCGGAAAAACCCTGGAAAATAAAACGAGACGAATAGGCTAACGAACGAACGTTCGCTGTCTGCGGCTAACTGACGAACAGCGTTCATTAAAATGAACGAACGGCCGAACGTCCGTTAAATAACCGAACCGAGAAAACCGAACCGAACAAAATAAAAAAACGCATGTAGGGTTTCTAAAAAAACCGATCGGTTTTTACCTAAACCGAAAAAACCGGGCGTCGGATCCGGCGAACGGCGGCGGCGGCTCTGGCGGCTTGCGGTGGCTCCGGCGAGGCGAGGTGGCGGCAGGGCGATGGCGGGGTGCGGGCGGGGCGACGCGGCGCTGGCGGGGCGGGGTGAGGGCGGCGGCGGGGCAGGTTATAAAGGGGAGGGGCGACTCGACTTGGGGAGGGGCAACCGGGCAGCGGCGGCGTCCCGGACTCCAGCAGAGTCCGGCTCGGGCACGGGGCACGCGCGCGGTGAGGCGGCGGCGGTGCCGGGCCGGCTGGGCTTCGGCCCAGTTCGGTCCGTGAAGATTTTTTTTTAAAACAGATTCCGCAGGAAAAATCCTAGAAAATAAAATAAAAATCTAAAAATACCAAAACAAATTTTCATCGTCTAAATTAAATAGAATATTTAGAACAAAGTGAACATTTTCTTGGCCCAAAAATGAAATTTTGAAAAATGCATATTTTTCTAATTAAAATAACAATAAAATTATTTATTTGATTTTATTTTTCCTATAATATTTATTTTATTTTGGAGAAGTCATATTATCTCCTCTCGTTTATTTTTATATTGGAAATATTTTTGGAGAGAAAAATATATAAATAAAACCAAAATGATCCTTGTTTCGATATTTCAGAAAATTCAAATATGAAAAGCGTGAAATCCCCAACTCTCTCCGTGGGTCCTTGAGTTGCTTAGAATTTCGAGGATCGCAGAACGAAATGCGATAAAATATGATATGCATGAATGACCTATGTATAACATTCCAAATTGAAAATTTGGGATGTTACAAACCTACCCCCCTTAAGATGAATCTCGTCCTCGAGATTCGGGTTGGCTAGAAAATAGTTGTGGGTGGTCTTTGCGTAGATCATCCTCTCGTTCCCATGTAGCTTCATCCTCGGTATGGTGGCTCCACTGAACTTTGCAAAACTTGATAACTTTGCTGCGAGTGACTCGGCTGGCAAACTCGAGAATCTTGATAGGTTTCTCCTCATAGGTCAGATCACTGTCCAACTGAATTGCTTCCAGGGGCACTGTGTCTCTCAGAGGAATACCGGCCATCTCTGCATGGCACTTCTTCAACTGGGAAACGTGAAACACATCATGAACTCCTGACAGTCCTCCGGGTAACTCCAACTTCTAGGCAACCTCTCCCATACGTTCCAAAACTCGGTATGGCCCTACAAATCTCGGGGCTAGCTTTCCCTTAACTCCAAAACATTTAACTCCTCGTAGAGGTGACACTCGTAGATATGCTCTGTCTCCGATTTCATAGACTACCTCCTTGCGTTTTGAGTCTGCATAGCTCTTTTGTCTAGACTAGGCTACCTTTAGTCTGTCTCGAATCAGCTTAACCTTTTCTTCTGACTCTTTAATCAAATCCGGTCCAAACAACTGACGGTCTCCAACTTCATTCCACATCAACGGTGTTCTGCACCTTCATCCGTACAAAGCTTCGAAAGGTGCCATCTTCAAACTGGCCTGGTAGCTATTGTTGTATGAGAACTCCGCGTAGGGCAAGTTATCATCCCAACTAGATCCATAATCTAGCGCACAAGCTCTCAACATGTCCTCCAGAATCTAATTGACTCTCTCGGTCTGTCCATCTGTTTGCGGATGAAAGGCTATACTAAACTCTAGCCTGATACCCAAAGTCTGGTGCAGCTGGTGCCAAAACATTGAAGTGAACCGTGTTCCTCTATCTGATACGATGGTCCTCGGAACTCCATGCAGACATACGATCCTAGTCATATATATCTTGGCCAACTTCGCACTTGTATAGGTGGTTTTCATTGGGATAAAGTGAGCCACTTTGGTCAAGCGATCAACTACTACCCAGATAGAATCATATCCCAATCGGGTCCTGGGTAATCCGGTGATAAAATCCATGCCAAGCTTGTCCCACTTCCATTCGGGTATCGGCATAGGCTGCAGTAATCCTACTGGCTTCTAATGTTCTGCCTTCACTCTCTGACATACATCACATACGGCTACATACTCGGCAATATCCTTCTTCATTCCAGTCCACTAGAAATGCTCCTTCAAATCCAAATACATTTTTGTGTTTCCAGGGTGTATCGAGTATGGTGAGTCATGAGCTTCCTGTAGTATCAACTTCCTGATCTCGACATTATTGGGCACATATACACGGTCCTCAAACCACAGGGTGTCATGCTCATCCTCACGAAAACCTTTGGCTTTTCCTTCACTCATCCTCTCCTTTATCTCCGCAAATTCTTTGTCATCCTTCTGAGCTTCTCGAATCTTTCCCAATAACGTTGACTGAACCTCCAATGCTGCAACAAAACCTCTAGGGACTATCTCCAAACGGAGCTCCCTGAGATCCTCGGCTAACTCCTTTGGAAAACCTCCACCCACGAGCGTATTGGCATAACTCTTCCGGCTCAAAGCGTCTGCTACGACATTGGCCTTGCCTGGATGATAGTGCAACTTCATATCATAATCCTTTATGAGCTCCAACCATCTCCTCTGCCTGAGGTTCAGCTCCTTCAGCGTGAAAATGTACTTCAAACTCTTATGATCCGTGTACACATCACAATGGTTTCCAATAAGAAAATGTCTCCAGGTCTTGAGTGCATGCACTACAGCTGCTAACTCCAAATCATGCGTAGCATAATTCAACTCATGGGGTCGAAGCTGACGTCAGGCATATTAGACAACTCTTCCGTCTTGCATAAGTACTCCTCAGAGTCCTAAACGAGATGCGTCACAATTCACTTGGAAATCCTTATGTATATCCGGCAGAATCAGCACTGGGGCTGTAACCAAACGTTTCTTCAACTCCTGAAAACTTGCTTCACATTCTTTAGTCCAATGGAACTTGGTGTCCTTCTTCAACAACGCCGTCATAGGCTTCGCAATCTTGGAAAAATTCTCAATGAATCTTTGATAGTATCCCGCGAGTCCAAGAAAACTGGGGATCTCTCCAACTGAGGTGGGTGCCAACCACTCAGTGACTGACTGAACCTTGGTAGGATCCACTGCTATACCTTCTCCTGATATAACATGTCCAAGAAATCCAACTTCCTTCAACCAAAACTCACATTTGCTGAATTTGGCATACAACTGATGTTCTCTGAGCTTCTCGAGAACTAAACGCAAATGCTCCTTGTGTTCCTCTTCATTCTTCGAGTACACCAAAATATCATCAATGAACACCACGACAAACTTATCCAAGAACTCCATGAATACCTTATCATGCTCATGAAATAGGCGGGGGCATTAGTCAATCCAAATGACATAACCGTATACTCATATAACCCGTACCTCGTGGTGAAAGCAGTTTTTGGTATATCCTTTTCTCGTATCTTCAGGTGGTGATATCCTGATCGTAGATCGATCTTCGAAAACACTTTAGCTCCTTGCAACTGGTCAAACAAATCATTGATCATCGGCAGCGGGTACTTGTTCTTGATTGTCACCTCATTCAAAGCACGATAATCAACAACCATTCTTAAAGATCCATCTTTGTTCTCAACCAAGAGCACTGGGGCTCCCCATGGTGATGAACTTCGTCGAATGTAACATTTCTCCAATAACTCCTTAATCTGTTTCTTGATCTCTTCCAGATCATTTGCGGGCATCCGGTACGGTCTCTTCGATATTGGTCCGGTGCGTGGCAACAGCTCTATCAAAAACTCGATCTCTCGATCTGGTGGCATGCCTGGTAACTCCTCTCGAAATACATCTGGATAATCCTTCACTACAGGCACTTCCTCCTGAACAACTCCTGAGAGGGAATTTACTTGGGTTCTCCTTGGCGCATGCCATACTTTATCCTTTTTCCCTCCGGGGTGGTAAGTAAAATCGACTTACTAGCGCAATCGATGTTCCCCCCATACATCGATAGACAATCCATTCCTAGTATCACATCCAATCCTTGTGACTCCAAAATTATCAGGTCTGAGGGGAAAACATGGCTTCCAATGGTTAATGGCATCTGAAAACATCCTTGACTTGCCATTTACTCTGCTCCTGGTGAGCTTACTAACATAGGTGTCCTAAGTACTTTAGTGGGCAACTTATATTTATCCATGAATCCCCTTGAAATTTATGAATGCGATGCACCAATATCAAAAAGAACAATGGCAGTAAATGACTTAACCAAAAACTTACCGACAATTGCATCAGGTTGCTCTTCATGCTCCTCCACGTTCACGTGGTTCACTTGTCCACTATTGAAAGGGTTGGGCTTCTTCCCAGAGCTTCCATTGCCATTTCCCTTCTTCGCTTCAGGGCACTCAGCGGCATAGTGTCCAGTGTTCCCGCACTTGAAACAAGTAATGTGACTTAGGTCCTTCTTGACGGGTGTGGCTGGATTAGGGCGGTGCCGATTGCTGCTTGCTCCATTCCCGTTCCCATTCTTGGGGCCACTGTGGTTATGTGAACTTCCTCCATTGTGGGTATGGCCTACATGGTTATGGGTAAATCCTCCCGAGTTCGGGGTAAAACGGGGCTTCTCTTGAGCTCCAGAATTGTACTTTCCTTGTCCATACTTCCTCTTGCGGCTCTCAATCTGTTGCTACTTCCCTTCAATCATAAGAGCCTTGTCTACCAGATCCTGGTAGTTGTTAAATGTTTTCACCATCAACTGCATGCTCATCTCATCATTCGACCCTTCCATAAACTTCTCCTGCTTTGCGGCATCTGTGGCCACATCATCTGGGGCATATCAAGATAGCTTACTAAAGTCATCTATGTACTGAGCCACAATACGACTTCCCTGGCGCAAGTTGCGAAACTCGCGCTTCTTCATGCTCATAGCTCCAGTTGAGACATGGGCTGTGCGGAATGCTTGCTGAAACTGATCCCAAGTGATATTGGCTATAGGGAAAGTGGTCGTGTAATTCTCCCACCATGAAGCTACTGGTCCATCCAATTGATGTGCGACAAAGCGCACCTTCTCAGCATCTGTGCAACCCGCGGTGGTCAATTCCCTTCCAATCTTGCGTAGCCAGTCATCGGCAACTATTGGCTCGGTGCTACTGGAAAACACCAGCGGCTGCAACCTCAGAAAACGGGCTAAGTTGTCAACTGGTGCTGGTGGCGGCGGGTTGTTGTTGTTGTTGCCTTGGTTCTGGACTAATATCTGCATCAAGGCATTCTGTTGTTGGATCAACTGAGTGATCTCTGATGGGAAGACAAATCCGGTGTCACGTCTCGGAGGCATCTGATGGGTTTAGAGGGGAGAGATTAGAATAGAAAAGAGGTCTAGTGAGAAAGCACTACCCATATGCACATGAGACAAACACAATCATATCACACCAAATCAAATTCAAGCAAGGGCATACAATCGGTCTAGAACTATCGTTACAAAAGTGCTCGGACTACTACTATGTACATGGGGAAAACTACTAATCATATGGTGGTCATCTAGAAATATTCATCGGTGGAAGACTCCATGATATCTGCTCCAGCTTTGTCTTCACAATCATCATCACTACCATCAGGGTCAGAGTCGGTGTCGTCGATGATGATGTAGTCTTCAGAACGAATTTCCTTGGGTTCGTCATCTTCTCCTCCTGTTGCGGGGTCTCCCATAAAAACTCCTAGCTTCCTTGTCAGGTCGTCGTTCTTCTCCACAAGTATTGTGATTTCTTCCTCATATCCGTCACGAGTAGACTTGAGTTCCTCTTCTAGCTCCATGTTCCTGGTCATCCCCTTCTTCAAATCTATCATGCTTGCGCACATCTGGTTCTCTTGTCGACGAATGTGCTGGTTTAACTCCTGGATGAAAGCTGCAATGGATCGGTCTCTCCTGGTGCTGATCATCTCCCATTGCTCATCTCAGCGCCCACATATCTGGTAGATAGTGTCTTTGAGATCCTTGTTGTAGACTTCGCCGATGCGTCCCATGGCGATGTGGCCTGCCATGCTCTTTCCTAAACTCCAGGTTGGTGCATCAAAGGAAAATTCTATGGGCTCAGTTCTTGCGTGAATGTCCTTCCTGGAACTTGAACTCAAATCATCTAGTGCTCCTCTTCTGGTAAAGTGGTGGTGTAGGTCCCGGTGAAGTTTTGTATTCCGATGTTCAGGTACCTAGTGACTTCCTTCAAGTGTCGTCCAAAGGGTGTGTCTTCATCCGGTTGAGCAAACTTGTTCCTTGAGTCCGCCATCCTAAAGAGTAGAAAATGGAGAGGAGTCAGAAATGAGTAGAGAAGAGTGAACTATGGCTCATCTTAGTGGTCGTGTCCTACATTCAGCGTGTGCTCTGATACCATCTTGTAGCGACCCAACCTCAGACGGTCAAGTCTCTGTGCTTCAGTATCATCCCTGGATCGGTAATGCTGACACACACAGTAGTTCAAGGATTTATAACAGAGTAGCAATCACACACTTATTACATCGAATGTCTCCAAAAGAGAACTTATTACAATAGATATGGCTTAAGGCCATCTAAATAAGATAACAGCGGAAGGCTTGGAAGATAAAGTGAATCCATCAACTCCAACGGCATAGCTGAGTGCATGACAAACGACCTAGCGCACCTTACTCTTCGTCTGAAAAGTCTGCAACATGATATGTTGCAGCCCGAAACGGGTCAGCACATGGAATATGCTGGCAATATAACACAGTAGAGCAATAAACAGATAAATGCTAACACTACATGCATATATGGCTGGTGGAGGCTCTATGGTTATAATGTTTTGCGAAAAGGCAATTTTTCCCTACAACAAAGGAATAGATTTTAATTTAACTATCATGGTGGTTGAAACATCATTGAGAAGGTTCCTCCAACTCAATCCCAATTAAAGTAATCATTTACAACCCAACAACTTAATTTACTGTGATGAGATCAAATCAATAATTCAAGTACCAGATACTCAAGATTTCCATAACCGGGGACACGGCTTACCATGATTAGTTTATACACTCTGCAGAGGTTTGCGCACTTTTCCCTAGAAGACTCGATCCCCTCCGTTGGATTTCTCGCACTACATGGTGTTTGAGAAACGCATGACCGAGACACAGTCTTTCAGAAACATTTAATCTTTACTTTGGGTAGACTGTTACACCTACTTTCCCTCCACATCTGCTAGCCTACCACTGAAAGTGGTCATGCAACCTACTCAACTATGCTAGAGCCCATAATAGCTTGTGGCTGCACACGGAAGTTTCTAGCATGAATAATCTTATGATCCCTTTGCGCCTGGGTGGCGGATCGTAGGATGATCACACGGGTACTCCGGGATATCCTAGGACAACACTGGATTCTCCAGGTGCCCAAACCAACAATCCACCCAGATGTGTATTCAAGTAGCCACCTTAAGTTAACCATTAATTAACAATCTCACATCTGTCATGGATTCACTCACCCAAACCATGTCTATGAGCATAGCACAACTATATAAGCATAACGTAGAAATAACTCCGAAGGGTTTGATAACATAAAGACAATAGGTTCTACCTCATCAACTACTTCCCAAATCCCACATGTTAAGAGATCCTACTCATGCAATGTGTGAGGGTTGTAACTAATGCATAAAAACTAGGTAATAAAGGGGTATGATCCATGTGTTACTTGCCTTGCTGACGATCTGCAAATCCTAGAGACTCGCAGTAGCACGCTTCGCACTCCGGCAATTCTATCGCAAACAAACAATAGCATACATAAGCACTCAACTAGAAGCACAGATAAAACTCGAATAAGAATATCTAACAAGAAAGTTCAACTGAAGAACTCCGGTTTGCAGAAAGAATCAAATCAAACAGAGCAACGTAACTCAAACTACGAAAGAAACAAGATCCGTTTACTAATCTGGACTAAAGTCAAATTTTACAGTACCAAAATCTTGTTCAAGTTGGTTAAACAGAAAGAGGGCTTCGAGACGAAGGTCTAGGCGCTTGTTTCACCTGATTTGGTTAAACGAGCGAAAAGATAAGCTAAAACGAAGATCAGGCAGAACTCGCGATCGAAAATAATCGCGGAAAAACCCTAGAAAATAAAACGAGACGAACAGGCTAACGAACGAATGTTCGCTGTCTGCGGCTAACTGACGAACAGCGTTTGTTAAAACGAACGAACGGACGAACGTCCGTTATATAACCGAACCAAGCCAAACTGAACAAAATAAAAAAACGCATCTAGGGTTTCGAAAAAACCGATCGGTTTTTACCTAAACCGAAAAAAACCGGGCGTCAGATCCGGCGAACGGCGGCGGCGGCTCCGACGGCTTGCGGCTGCTCCGGCGAGGCGAGGTGGCAGCGGGGCGACGGCGGGGTGCGGGCGGGGTGACGCGGGCGGCGGCGGCGGCTGCTGCTGCGGTGAGGAGCAGGGTGAGGCGAGGCGGGGTGAGGGCGGTGGCGGGGCATGTTATAAAGGGGAGGGGGCGACTCGGCTTGGGGCAGGGGCAACCGGGCGGCGGCGGCGTCCCAGATTCCGGCGGAGTTTGGCTAGGGCATGGGGCGCGCGCGGGGGGAGGCGGCGGCGGTTCAGGGCCGGCTGGGCTTCGACCCAGTTCGGTCCGCAAAGATTTATTTTTTAAACAGATTCCGACGGAAAAATCCTAGAAAATGAAATAAAAATCTAAAAATACCAAAACAAATATTCACCGTCTAAATAGAATACTTAGAACAAAGTGAACATTTTCTTGGCCCAAAAATGAAAATTTGAAAATGCATATTTTTCTAATTAAAATAACAATAAAATCCAAATAAAATTATTTATTTGATTTTAATATTTTCCTCTAATATTTCTTTTATTTTTGAGAAGTCATATTATCTCCTCTCGTTTATTTTTATATTGGAAATATTTTCAAAGAAAAAAAAATAATTAAAACCAAAATGATCCTTGTGTCGATATTTGAGAAAATTCAAATATGAAAAGTGTGAAATCCTCACATCTCTCCGTGGGTCCTTGAGTTGATTAGAATTTCGAGGATCGCGGAACGAAATGCGATAAAATATGATATGCATGAATGACCTATGTATAACATTCCAAATTGAAAATTTGGGATGTTACAATAAGATCAGACGAGATGACCCACTACAAAAAAAAGACACATCCGTGACCTTTTGGGCTGAACGAATTTTTTTTGTCATACTTATGACACTTCTATGATGATAATTGTGACAAAACCCGGTATGATCATAGATGTGGTGGGCTCCTACTTCTATGACAAAAAATCATGATAGAAAATGGGCTTTTCGTCATGGGCGGGCCGGAGACGCAGCTGCATGACATTCTTTGGGCGTCCATGACGGAAAAAATCATGGTAGAAGCGAGGGCGAGGAAAATATCGGGGTGTTCCCGGTTATGGTGGGTGGTCGGGGCCGAGCGATTCACGGAGGTTTGCGCATTTCTCTCATACACGCACGCGCGTGGGTGCGAGGCGTTGGGCTCTAACTGAACCCGAGCGAGGCGTTCGCCTACTGAACCCGAGCGATTGCACTGCAGGCTACGCGTTATTGAACCCAAGCGATCGATCGACGGCTGTTAATTGAACCCGATCGAGCGATTCCTTCGCTACTGCTGCTAACTGAAGCCGGTCGATGCTGCCTCTGGATGAAGAGTGAGCGTTGCTGGGGGGGTTTGGATGAACAGTTCCCGGTGGGGGTGGATGAACAGGACCCCGTGATGTTGCCTCTGGATGAACAGGACCTCGATCGATCGAGCCGGTTGGGGATGGATGAACAGGACCCCGTGGAGGGATGGATGAATAGGACGACCCCGTGGAGGGCTGGATGAAGAGTAGATGATGGAGGGCTGGATGAACAGTAGCCCATGGAGGGGTGGTTGAACAGGAGCCCGTGGAGAGCGCTGGTTGAACAGTAGCCGGTGGAGTAGTGCGCGGTGGAGGCTGGATGAACAGGAGCCCATGGATGAACAGTCGCAGGTGGAGGCTGGAGGAGGTCGATGATGGATGAACAGTAGCCCGTGGAGGCTGGAGGGGGTCGACGATGGAGATGAACAGTATCCCGTGGAGTCCCGTTTTGCGGTACACCACACCCCTCCCGATCAACAGGATCCCCGTTTCGACCGTAGCGCTCCAACACAAGTCCGTTTCCTCTGTTTTGCGGTACGCCACACCCCTCCCGATCAACAGGACCCTGTTTCGACCATAGGAGGTCCAACACAAGTCCGTTTCCTCCGTTTTGCAGTACGCCAGACCCCTCCCGATGAATAGGATCTCGTTTCGAACGTGGCCGGTCGAACACAAGGCCGTTTCCTCCGTTCTGCGGTACGCCAGGCCTCGTTTCCATCGGCTGTTCCATCCAAGCCGGTTGGCTCCCATGCGTTCCGTTGCCTCCCGATGAACACGACGCATTCCGTTGCCTCCCCATGAACACGATGACGACACAGTTTCTCCGTTTCGACCCAGCCATGTACACGAGCCCTGGCCGTATGTATGCGCGAGTAGGCGTTTGAGACCCCGCTCGTATGTACGTACGTGGCCGTATTTTCTTTCTTACACCCTGGCCGCTGTACGTACATGTACATGCTACGTGCGCGCCTCTACTACGACACGTGCGCGCCTCTACATCGACCAGTATGTACGTACACGTTCGCGACCAGAATGATAACACTATGTATGCTTCGACTAGGTGGGTCCCGACTGTCAGGCACTTCCTTCCATGCGAAGATGTATCTAGTGGGTCCCAACAGTCAGGGGGGCGAATCGTTTTTTTGCCCGGACGCACTTCGTTGCGTGCGAAGATGTAGCTGGTGGGTCCCAGCAGTCAGGGGGGAATTTTTTTCGTGAAATACGGTGGCACGTCTGGTGGGTCCCTGCTGTCAGGTGGAGGAATAATTATTTTGCGTGTAATAAGGAGGCACTTCCTTGCGGCCGCCGTGGACACAGCTGTCAGCCTCTCCACGTACAGTACTCTTCCGATGGAAGTCGTTCCTTGACCATGTTGACCACGCCACGCCGAGAGCACCAGGGCGGTGGATGACGGCGAGGCCTAGGAAGGGGACAACGCGGAGCCAGGGAAGACGCGGCAGTGGAAGCCCGCACGGAGAGGAGTACGAGGGTTCACTGGTTCGGCTGCGGTGTGAGGCTGCCGTCGCCGCAGGGCCTGGCCAGCGGTGGGAATAGTAGGGGGTGGTGAGGCCTCCGCGGCTGCATAGCCGACCACGGGAGGCAAGAGCATGCGGCACGACCGGCGCTACTTTGGATGGCTGGAGCAAGAAGACCAGAGGTTGAAGAAGCACTACGGCCGTTGGATGGACATTGTACGATCACTGGAGCTAGAATCGTTCATATTGACTAAGTTGACAAAGCACTCCATCGCCATCAAGTTAGTAGGCCCACAAGTCAGCCTCCCACCAAGGTGGGTCCCAACTAGCAGGGGGAGTATTTGTTTTTTTTGTGCGTAATAAGGAGGCACTTCCGGTGGGTCCGAGCTGACAGCGGGGGGAACGTTTTTTTCACGAATACGGTGGCCCATCTGGTGGGTCCCAGCAGTCAGGGGGGAAACGTTTTTTCGCCAAATTCGATGGGCCGTCCGGTGGGTCCCTGCTGTCAGGTGGAGGAATAATTATTTTTCGCGTAATAAGGAGCCAATTCCTTGCGGCTGCCGTGGACCCAGCTGTCAGCCTCTCCATGTACAGTACTCTTCTGATGGAAGTCGATCGTTGACCACATTGACCACGCCGCGCCGAGAGCACCACGGTGGTGGACGACGGCAAGGCCTAGGAAGGGGACGACGCGGAGCCAGGGAAGACGCGGCAGTGGATGCCCATGCGGAGAGGAGTACGAGGGTTCACTGGTTCGGCTGCGGTGTGAGGCTGCCGTCGCCGCAGAATAACAGGGGGTGTGGGTGAGTGGAGGGATGGCCTGGCCAGCCGTGGGAGTAGTATGGGGGTGGTGAGGCCTCCGCGGCAGCGCAGCTGTGCACGGGAGGCAGGAGCAGGCGGCACGCCCGGTGCTGCTTTGGGTGGCTGGAGCAAGAAGACCAGAGGTTGAAGAAGCACTATGGCCATTGGATGGACATCGTACGGTCACTGGAGCTAGAATCGTTCATATTGACTAAGTTGACAAAGCCCTCCGTCCCCGTCAACTTAGTAGGCCCAGAAGTTAGCCACCCACTATGGTGGGTCCCAGCTAGTAGGGGTATTCATTCTT
The DNA here is from genome assembly GCF_002575655.3 of Aegilops tauschii subsp. strangulata. Lineage (NCBI taxonomy): Eukaryota > Viridiplantae > Streptophyta > Magnoliopsida > Poales > Poaceae > Aegilops > Aegilops tauschii. Next base: position 69,999,803 of record NC_053039.3, on the reverse strand, counting down.
TTGTGCATAATAAGGAGGCACTTCCTTGCGTGCGAAGATATAGCTGGTGGGTCCAACCAGTCAGCGGGGGGAACGTTTTTTCGCGAAATACAGAAGCCCTTCCCGTGGGTCCTAGCTGTCAGGTGGAGTTATCATTATTTTGTGCGTAATAAGGAGGCATTTCCTTGCGTGTGGCCGTGGACCCAGCTGCCAGCCTCTCCATGTACAGTCCACTTCTGATGGATGTCGTTCATTGATCACGTTGACCAGGCCGCCTCGAGAGCACCAAGGCGGTGGACGACGGCGAGGCCTAGGAAGGGAACGACACAGAGCGAAGGAAGACTCGGCAGTTGTTTCCCACGCGGAGGAGTACGAGGGTTTACTGGTTCGTCAGCCATCCCCGGAGAATAATAGCAGGTGTGGGTGAGTAGAGGGATGGCAAGACCAGCGATGGGAGTACGGCGGGGCGGTGAGGCCTGCGCGGCAGCATAGCCGGCCGCGGGAGGAGGGAGCAGGTAGTCCCGCCAGCGTTTGTTTGAGCGGCTGGAGTAGGAAGAGCAAAGATTGAAGAAGCACGACAGCCGTTGGATGGACATCCAACAGTCACTGCTCTCGCGTGTTGACTAAGTTGACACGGCGTTGCTTGTGTGTCAACCTTTTTTTTAAGAAAGCATACGCGTCAACCTGTAGTAGGCGCACAAGTCAGCCTCAAATCTGTGGAAAACAACATACAACCCATTTGCCATTATTTCTAATAATTTACAACCGATTTGCTAATTCTTAAGAATTTTTTTTGAGCCCATCTTCTTTTTGTTAGCATTACACCCCATATTGTGGTCACGCTTAAAAAGTATACGAAATTTTGCATATTCCGGTGCCGTCAACTGTTTTAATCCCGAAATATCGATTCACGTTCAAACTATTTTGAAAACTAATTTATATAAATATAAAACCAAAATAATTGCCCACGCATAAAAATCAATGGATTTTAAAATCTTGTAATAAAAAAATTGAAACTAATTCCCGTTTTGATGTGTTTTAAAAATGTACAGCCCATTTCTGGGCAAACCGAATGAAACTCTCCTCATCTTGAAAGATTTGCAGCCCAGCAGGGCTGATAAAGCAAGCAGGCCTCGTTTGGGTATTTCTTAAAAAAATAGAACTGGGCTAGCCATTTTCAGCAAGAAAAAAACACAACTGGGCTCATGATGTGGTAAACATAAATAAAACCCTGGCTAGATGGGCCACAACCCCCGCACAGCCCCGTTGTTACCCTGATCCGTCGCTAAAACTAGTATAAATAACAACTGCTTGTTCCTCAAAAAAACTGCGCGACCTGCTGGGTCCCTGGTGTCAGCCGCTCGTAGTGTAATTCTCTCGTTTATTGACTACGTTGACAATGGCGTGAGCCCCAGATGTCCAACTATTAGGAGGAACCATTTTTTTGGGCTTGTACTATAGAGGCACTTGCTTGCGTACTGCCATGACGCTGGTGGGTCCCTACTGTCATCCTCTCCACGTACAGTCATCTCCTTGTTCCTCTCGGTTGTTGACGACGTTGACAACGCAAGAGGGTGGCGCACCGCGCACGGCGAGCGAACCAAGGCCGCAAGGCGGAGGACGACCGCGAGGCCTCGGAGGAAACGAACAGGATCCGTGGAAGATGCGCCGGTCCAGTCGCAGGTGGAGGGGAGTACGAGGGTTGACTGGTTTGGGTGCGGGTGCGTGTTGGGGCTGACGTCGCTGGAGAATAACAGGACATGTGGTGTCACATCCATAGAATGTTGGTTGTAATCAGTTACATGAGTGAGCATCTTGCATCATGTCTATTTTCTGAAAGTTGAATTGAGGTTAGTTGAAACCCTCAGAAACAAGTTCAGAAATAATCAACATTAAAATCTCATCAAAGATGCCAAAGAAAATGTTCCTGTTAAACCTTGAAAAATATTGGCAAGAATAAATCTCAAACCAATATTTTTGGAGGCTTAAAAATAATTATTTTGGGCCTTTGAGTTAAATCATAATGTATTTGAATTGGCTTTATTTATGTTATAAAAGAAATACATGTCCAATAATTTTGGAAATTATTGTGGGGCTCTGGAATAATACCACTAGTCCATATACAATAATTTATAGAAGTAAATAAATTGGTTTAGTATTCCTACTAAATCAAAAACAGACAGCAGATAAAACAAAAAAACAGAAAGAAAGGAAAGGAGAGTACCTCACCCACTTACTTGGCCTGCCCTGTGCAGCCCACCACTGCTGCAGGCCCAGGACACTAGAGGCAGCACTGTCTTCTTCCTCCTGCCAGGAGTAGAAGCAGCTGCATGCCCGGCACACAACCGAGCCGCGCCAGCCCCTGCTTGCCACCTCAAGGCGTCTCGGCGCTTCCAACCGCCCCACGGAGATGCCCTCATTCCCTCAGCCTCTCTCTTGTCTCACATCCCCCTCTGACCCTCTCTGTTGCACATCCGAGCGCCCCGTCGCCGCCGCTCGCCGCTGCCGCGCCCTGAGCCACCCCCTCATCTCCCCGACGCATCCACCGGCTCCGCTGCGTCGCCCTGAGGCTCTCCGCCAATGAATACGACGCCGGAAGCCCTGTATCGTCGTCCCCGACATCGTCTTGAAGCTCCGGCCGCCGGAGATCGCCGCCGTCGTTCCGGCCACACTAGATCTTCCCCGAGCCGCTGACGACACCCTCGAGATCGTTGTGAGCTCTGCCGCCTTTCCCCCTCCTCCCTGAGCTCGTTCCCGTCCTCTAGCCGCATCTTCCACCGAAGCCGTGAGCTCCTCGCCGCCGGCGATGACGCAGACGCAGCCATGGGCACTGCAGCCCGTGTCCGAGCACACCAGTGTGCTCAGCACGTCTCCGCGAACCCGTAGCCACCAGCAGCTCCCCCTCCCACGCTCTCTAGCCCCGAACCCATCTGCCCCCGAACTCCGGCCGCCGCCTCGCTCACCACCGCCGACGCTACAGCTCACCCCAGCTCCTTTTGCTTGCTCCTTTGGATGCGCGCGAACCCGAGGAACCTATAGGAGCAAACGGCGAGGCAAATGGTTGCCCGTAGCTCGATCCCGATGAACATCCGTCGTCGGATGTGCTCGCCGGCGTTCAACTCCGGTGAGATGACGTGGCGTCATTAGCTTGAGGCTAATTACCGCATTAATCTCGCCCTGTGCCGCTGACAGACAGGCCCCACCCCCTAATTAACCACGGGGTTAAGTTTTAACCTAACCACAGTGGACCCCACACGTCAGTTGATCGGCTGACGTGGCCCTTGACCGGTCCCACCCGTCAGTGACCAAGGCCAGCAATGTGACACTGACCAGTGGGACCCACTGGTCAGGTTTGACCTGGCTGACGTTTGTTGACCTGCTGATGTCACCCAGGCATCATGCTGACACAGTAAATGATTTTCTGGATTAAAAATAATCCAGGAAATTCCATAAAATTAGCAAAGCTTCAAAAATTCATAGAAATTCAACCGTAACTCCAAATGAAACAATTTATATATGAACAATTATCAGAAAAATCCAAAGAATCTGTTTATGGCATTTTCATGCATGTTAGAGCAACTTATGGCTACTATCTAGGACAAATTAAGTGAATGACATTTAAATAACCACATGTGGAGTTTGAATTTGAACCTTTGGTTCAAACCAACTTCATTTAATCTGGTTGCTAGATGCATTAGCTCAAATCACATCATATTGCCATGTCATGATCAAGCATAATATTGTCGCATTGCATTGATTGTGTTCTTTCTCTGTTGCCGGTGTTCTTCCCCTCTCAGTAGACGTGGTTTCGACGATGAGTTTGATGACACCGATGAAGAGTTATACTATCTTCAGTAGTGCCAGGCAAGCAAAACCCCCTTGTTCATTCCGATACAATCCCACTCTCTCGCTCCTGCTCTCTTTTACTGCATTAGGGCAACAACGATTCAACTGTTATGTGCTGTGGTAGCTGAACCCCTTTCCTCTGCATGACCTGTCATTGCCACAGTAAATAGATGAAACCCACTAGCATGAGTAGGAGTTGTTTGAGCCCTGATGTGCCTACTCATTCATGCTTGTTGTCATGCCTGCTACTGCTTAGAGTTGAGTCAGGTCTGATTCATCGGGAATGAATTGGAGGTGTGTGAACATGTTCTACCGTTGAGAGCTAAGTGCGTGAACACGATTTGGGAAAGGTAGTGGTGAGAGGCCATGTAGGAGTACGTGGTGGGTTTCCTCATTGAAACCGTCCTCAGGAACTGAGTTCTGTGTTTGTGATCCATGAACAGCTACTAGCATGCATTGGGCCCGAAACCAATGGACCCTCTCGGCTTCCTAACCACCCTTGTCCTCTAACCAGGAGTTGCAAGTAGTTTCTGGTGTTTGTAGTATGCTGGAGGCCGTGCGCAGCGCTGACCCGCGGGGTGGGCTGTGATGCGGTAGGCACGTGCCATGGTGTACCGGGTGCCCGTTTGGTGTCTCGGGAACCCTGCTCACATCGTTCGGGGCCGTATGTGGAAACTTCGGCCGAACTCCCTGCGGATGGAACCTGAATAGGCGATAAACCTGGACTAGAGACTTGAGTGTTTAGGTAGGCCGTGGCCGACACCCTCGCCAGGCTTCCGCTTGAAGGTTGCCGAGATCGTGTGTGAAGAAGTACACCCCTGCAAGGTTAACATCATCTATTCGAATATACGTGTCCGCGGTAAAGGACTTCTGGTTGCCTGTACAGTTCAAAGACAAGTGAAAGTGGATACTCTAAAACTCGCAAGATAAGCGTGAGTGCTATGGATGGCCTTCTCGTAGGGAGACGGGAGTGGATCCATAGTGGTGTATTGATATGGTGAATATATGGACTCGTGTGCGCCACCTCAAAAGAGTTACTTGCAGTCATAGTTTAGGATAGCCACTGAGTCAAAGCTGGCTTGCTGCAGTCAAACTCCACCGCCCCCTTTGTTGATATTGATGCATATGTGGCTAGTTCTGATGTAAGTCTTGCTGGGTACATTTGTACTCACGTTTGCCTATTTTATGTTTTGCAGAGAGACGTCAGTCTCGCTAGTAGTTCCGTGTGGAGTTGGACGTTTAGCTTGTTACCTCAGCTACGATCTTGTGCCCTCGGCAGGGTCTTGTAGATAGTCAAGCTTCTCAGCCTTTTTCATTGGTAGTTGTCTGTACTCAGACAAGTTAAGCTTTGGCATGTGCTTGTCGCTTGTATGCTCTGTATGTTGGGGTCATGAGACCCATGTTTGTAATACTTGGCTCCTCGGAGCCTAATGAATAAATACTTGAGTCGTAGAGTTATGTTGTGATGCCATGTTGTATTTACGCATATTGAGCATATTGTGTGTATGATTGAAATGCTTGGTATGTGTGGGATCCGACAACCTAGTCATTTATCCTTGGTAGCCTCTCTTATGGGGAAATGTAGTCTTGTGCTTCCATGAGCCATAGTAGTCCGCTATAGCCCGGTTCACCGGAGTCCTGCTAGCCCAACACTACTGCTCCGGAACACTTGACTGGCCGGCATGTGATTCACTTCGTTCATGTGTCTGTCCCTTCGGGGAAACGTCACGCGGTGACATCGGGAGTCCTGCCTAGCCTGCTACAGCCCGGTTCACCGGAGTCCTGTTAGCCCAGTGCTACAGCCCGGATTCGCACGCTGCTGACTGACATACTCGATGTTGATTCATGTATGCCTGTCCCCGTAAGTTAGTGCCACTTTGGGTTCACGACTAGTCATGTCGGCCCGGGTTAGCTGTCATCTGGATGCTAGCGACACTATCATATACATGAGCCAAAAGGCGCAAACGGTCCCGGGGCATGGTAAGGCGACACCCGTGGGAATACCATGCGTGAGGCCGCAAAGTGATATGAGGTGTTACCGGCTAGATCGATGTGACTTGGAATCAGGGTCCTGACAGCTTTGGTATTAGAGCCTGACTGCCTGTAGGATTACCAAGCCAAACTGGTCGAAGTTGAGTCTAGAAATGCTTTAGTTATATAAGGGAATTGATTGTGGAAGGGAACGTAAGGCTCTTTTTACTTCTTATACCATTTGCCCTTCGGATCTGAGTCACCCTCTTCTTTTCTGCGGGGATTAAGAACTAGGCTTTCCCATCTTCTATCAGGATCACATGTTACCAATATGTAGACTTATATGATTGTTGGTTTCAAGCCCGAGTTCAGCTCCTACTACTTCTGTGTGTTGACAGTTGATCTCAGAACTTTGATATTGTGATGTTAAGTGGTTATGCCACCATTTTGCAGGATGTCTCAAATCATTTTGAGCATTTACAGCCGTTATGCTGTCCGAGTCATCCCAGGTTTCTAAATAGTCTGATGGATTTGCAAATCCCTTCTTCCCGTTTCTGGTGTTCTTTCGGGCCATATTAATCACACAAATTAGTGTGTTGAGGTACTCCGTTGCCTCGGCATATATGTTGGAGTTGTTATTATGACCCTATGTGTCTTAGAGGATCACCTAGTAACCTAGCAATGCTTTGTATCCCCAGTGTGATGATTCTGGCCATCATTCTCGAAAGCATCCCGTGATGCCATTTAGTAGTAGGTATTCTAATCCTGGTTTTGAACCCGAGATTCACCCTACTTACCTCATGTTGATAGTGTTTGCTAGTTCCTTTAGGATATTAGTAACCTTTTGCGATAGTCCTCGAGGTTCGTGGTATTTCCTTCTTCCAAATACCATGAACTACTTATGGCAGAAGTTCTTTTGAACCAAAAGATCACAACCAGAGTGCTCTTGATAAGTTCTTGATGTTATATTGTGAATCTGCCAGTCCTTCCTCTTTTTCATGGGTTATCCGGAGGAAATGTTGAGCTTTGCTCGACACACTAATCTATGCACCCACAACTCAGAAAATCGTATGTTCCTTTGAGTTGTCCCCCTTTAGTTGTATTTTGACCCTCGTCTATCAATTGATAGTCAAGGGTATGTGTGCATTCGTTCATCGATGCCTATTACTCTTGTGGTCCGTCAAGCCATTCTGTTCCAGAATGACTAGGAGAAACAAACTCCGGTATCTCATCCATATCCAGGATTGAGTCAAAGTAATCGTACTCTGCAGATCGAAATGCCAATCCAGCTTTTGTTCTGTCCTATCCTAGAGTATTACCCCCTTTATGTCAAGAAAATCATAGGAATTGCACCACGTCCTATGAATTCTTGACGAAGTGATACTTCTCGCCATCGTTCTTCATTCCTCGGTCTCCGTGTTGTTGCAACTGGAATACCGACACGTGAATCGTGATGTGTGAAATCAATACTCCTAGCAACCTTGTTGCTTGGTAGTAAATGGACAAAATTTCATTCTTAGCATGTTAGTTACTAAATCGACATTCTAAGATTGATCATGCTACCTAGTCCTTATTTCAGGTGCACTCTTCGATCAATGAGTTAGGATTATTCAATCCCTTGCTTATTTGATCATATCGTCTTGCTCTGAAAAGCAAGATTGTTCTCGAGCTTAGTAACATATCGGTGGTTCATGATGTTCCGAATATCTTCTAGGAAGTATTACCAGGTTGTCACCTGACCGCTATGTTGAGTTCGTGATCATGTTGGTTTTCCTTCAAACCACCCATTCTCCAAGAATCTGTGTTGGATACCCCTGAGCTAGTTGGTTAAGCCAAACAACAGCTTGGAGAGTTGGAAGATAAAAGCTTGTCTGACTTAGTTCATGTTAAGGGATATCTTTTTGTGTGTGAGTGTGTGTGTGTGTTGAGGAAAGATGATATCTCCATCGATTGGTCCTCGTGATCAGTTGTTGGATCTATTGCCTTGTCAAAACTTTGACTTGAGTATGGGCTATCGTCAAGTCAAATCAGAACCAACGATGTTCGTAATGTTGTCTTACTCATGGTTGATCCCTCGAGCATACACCATTACATCTTTTGGTCTGACAAATGCTATCACTGTGTTCACATGATGGTGGAAGTCCAGTGATATGGAAATTCCGATGAGTTGCTGTTGAGCCCATCAGCAGCATTTTGTCTCCTCCATGATTCGTGTTGAACATCCAGCTAGTGTTGGAAACTTGTGTAAGCATTTTCTTCATGCTAGTTCATGAAGCATATGTTAGATGAAAGAAGTGACCTCCTCTAATTCATGTGCATTTGATGCAAGTTGCCGCTGTGAATTCGAGAAAGTTTGTTTTTGCTTCCTTTGGAGTCATCCCAAGTTAGTCATGCAGGTGTGAAGTATTCTATGGTTTGATAGGCTCGCTACCTTCATTCCATATGTATTCCCTAGCACACCAAGCCACTGATTGACTTGTTTAAGGATAAGAAGTTCATCGATAAGTGCACAAGGACTTCGATATCCTCGATGATGGTTCCTTACCAGAACTCGGTAGTGTTTTATTGTAAGACTACTCTATGGTCATGCTTGTCTTGGACAACATGTTCACATGCGTGTAGCAGAACCAACTCATGTTTTGGAGCTTGCTACCATAGTTAATTTCCCGAGAATCTCGCAACATCATCTCATCGATTTGTGTTGCAACCTTTCTTTCTCCAGACATGCTGCCTGAAATATCCCGTTACCAACCAGATCTGAATCTCAGGCAGATATGATGGTTGGAACATTCCCAACATTTACATTTTGTTCCCAACTTGCACCCGCCTTTGTGCCATTTTACCTATGGTCTGCCTTTTCAGTAATTGCTATTCGGGATCATCTTCAAAAGTGGGCTTACCATGGGTCCCATCTATTTTCGGTGATAAGCAAAAATCATCCATTGCGTTGTCTTCAACAAGGTAGTCCACATCATCCATCCTACTTTGAGTATGCCATTCTTCCGAGCTCCCTCAACCGATCGATTGTGATTTGCCTTAGGCTGGTATAAGGAGTTTCAATGATCTCTGAATCAAAAGTAACTCTTTTTGCCACTTAAGGGAATATTTCTACGAGTCACCTCTCCCAAGGTGCCCCGTTATGGGATCATGGTAATTGTTTCCTCGCTACTTTGAAACCCTCGTTAAATTGTTTCTTCCGTCCCTCCTGATGCATGTTTTGCCTCTCAGCTCCAGAGATGTTCCTATGTCTCATTCCGTGAGTTGATCTTGTGATCATTGAGATGATCCTAAGTTGCTCGAACCTCAAGAAGATCGATTCTTCTAAAATTCTCCCTTTCCTCTCTTTGTCATGTTGGATGAAGTTCTCAAAGCAAGACGTCGAGATCAAGATGATGCAATGAATAAACATCGTCGAGAAGGACAGTTGGATCTTGGAAATCATGTTATTAGCTTGTGTCCCACTGACTTCTTACCTCACGTCTTGAATCTCGAGACGAGATTCTTGTTTAGTGGGGGTGAGTTGTCACATCCCTAGAATGTTGGTTGTAATCAGTTACATGAGTGAGCATCTTGCATCATGTCTATTTTCTGAAAGTTGAATTGAGGTTAGTTGAAACCCTCAGAAACAAGTTCAGAAATAATCAACATTAAAATCTCATCAAAGAAGCCCAAGAAAATGTTCCTGTTAAACCTTGAAAAATATTGGCAAGAATAAAATTCAAAGCAATATTTTTGGAGGCTTAAAAATAATTATTTTGGGCCTTTGAATTAAATCATAATGTATTTGAATTGGCTTTATTTCTGTTATAAAAGAAATACATGTCCAATAATTTTGGAAATTGTTGTGGGGCTCTGGAATAATACCACTAGTCCATATACAATAATTTACAGAAGTAAATAAATTGGTTTAGTATTCCTACTAAATCAAAAACAGACATCAGATAAAACAAAAAAACAGAAAGAAAGGAAAGGAGAGTACCTGAGCCACTTACCTAGCCTGCCCTGTCCAGCCCACCACTGCTGCAGGCCCAGCCCACCAGGGGCAGCACTGTCTTCCTCCTCCTGTCAGGAGGAGAAGCAGCTGCGTGCCCGGCACACAGCCGAGCCGCGCCAGCCCCTGCTTGCCACCTCACGGCGTCTCAGTGCTTCCAACCGCGCCATAGAGATGCCCTCGTTTCCCTCAGCCTCTCTCTTCTCTCACATCCCCCTCTGACCCTCTCTGTCGCACATCCGAGCACCACCATCGCTGCCGCTCGCCGCTGCCGCGCCCTGAGCCACCCCCTCGTCTCCCCGACGCATCCACCGGCTCCGCTGCGTCACCCTGAAGCTCTCCGCCAACGAATACGACGCCAGAAGCCCCGTATCGTCGTCCCTGACCTCCTCTTGAAGCTCCGGCCGCCGGAGATCGCCGTCGTCGTTCCGGCCACACTAGATCTTCCCCGAGCCACTGACGACACCCTCGAGATCGCTGTGAGCTCCGCCGCCTTTCCCCCTCCTCCCTGAGCTCGTTCCCGTCCTCTAGCCGCATCTTCCACCGAAGCCGTGAGCTCCTCACCGCCGGCGATGACACAGACGCAGCCATGGGCACTACAGCCCATGTCCGAGCACACCAGTGTGCTCAGCGCGTCTCCGCGAACCCGTAGCCACCAGCAGCTCCCCCTCCCACGCTCTCTAGCCCCGAACCCATCTGCCCCCGAACTCCGGCCGCCGCCTCGCTCACCACCGCCGACGCTACAGCTCACCCCAGCTCCTTTGGATGCGCGCGAACCTGAGGAACCCGTAGGAGCAAACGGCGAGGCAAATGGTTGCCCGTAGCTCGATCCCGATGAACATCCGTCGTCGGATGTGCTTGCCGGCGTTCAACTCCGGTGAGATGACGTGGCGTCATTAGCTTGAGGCTAATTACTGCATTAATCTCGCCCTGTGCCGCTGACAGACAGGCCCCACCCCCTAATTAACCACGGTGTTAAGTTTTAACCTAACCACAGTGGACCCCACACGTCAGTTGACCGGCTGACGTGGCCCTTGACCGGCCCCACCCAGCAGTGACCAAGGCCAGCACTGTGACACGAACCAGTGGGACCCACTGGTCAAGTTTGACCTGGCTGACGTCTGTTGACCTGCTGATGTCACCCAGGCATCATGCTGACTCAGTAAATGATTTTCTGGATTTAAAATAATCCAGGAAATTCTAGAAAATTAGCAAAGCTTCAAAAATTCATAGAAATTCAACCGTAACTCCAAATGAAACAATTTATATATGAAAAATTATCAGAAAAATCCAAAGAATCTTTTTATGGCATTTTCATGCATGTTAGGACAACTTATGGCTACTGTCTAGGACAAATTAAGTGAATGACATTTAAATAACCACATGTGGAGTTTGAATTTGAACCTTTGGTTCAAACCAACTTCATTTAATCTGGTTGCTAGATGCATTAGCTCAAATCACATCATATTGCCATGTCATGATCATGCATCATATTGTCGCATTGCATTGATTGTGTTCTTTCTCTGTTGCCGGTGTTTGTCCCCTCTCAGTAGACGTGGTTTCGACGATGAGTTCGATGACACCGATGAAGAGTTATACTATCTTCAGAAGTGCCAGGCAAGCAAAAACCCCTTGTTCATTCCGATACAATCCGACTCTCTCGCTCCTGCTCTCTTTTACTGTATTAGGGCAACAACCATTCAACTGTTATGTGCTGCGGTAGTTGAACCCCTTTCCTCTGCATGACCTGTCATTGCCACAGTAAATAGATGAAACCCACTAGCATGAGTAGTTGTTTGAGCGCTGATGTGCCTACTCATTCATGCTTGTTGTCATGCCTGCTATTGCTTAGAGTTTAGTCAAGTCTGATTCATCGGGAATGAATTGGAGGTGTGTGAACATGTTCTACTGTTGAGAGCTAAGTGTGTGAACACGATTGGTAAAGGTAGCGGTGAGAGGCCATGTAGGAGTACATGGTGGGTTGTCTCATTGAAACCATCCTCAGGAACTGAGGTCTGTGTTTGTGATCCATGAACAGCTATTACCATGCATTGGGCCTGAAACCAATGGACCCTCTCGGCTTCTTAACCACCCTTGTCCTCTGTCCAGGAGTTGCAAGTAGTTTCTGGTGTTTGTAGTATGCTGGAGGCCGTGCGCAGTGCTGACCCGCGGGGTGGGCTGTGATGCGGTAGCCACGTGGCACGGTGTACTGGGCGCTCGTTTGGTGTCTCGGGAACCCTGCTCGCGTCGTTTGGGGCCGTATGTGGAAACTTCGGCCGGACTCCCTGCGGATGGAACCTGAATAGGCGATAAACCTGGACTAGAGACTTGAGTGTTTAGGTAGGCCGTGGCCGACACCCTCGCCAGGCTTTCGCTTGAAGGTTTCCGAGATACATGACGTGTACATGGCGGTAAGTGGCGAGAGCGTGTGTGAAGAAGTACACCCCTGCAGGGTTAACATCATCTATTCGAATAGCCGTGTCCGCGGTAAAGGACTTCTGGATTGCCTGTACAGTTCATAGACAAGTGAAAGTGGATACTCTAAAACTCGCAAGATAAGCGTGAGTGCTATGGATGGCCTTCTCGTAGGGAGACGGGAGTGGATCCATAGTGGTGTATTGATATGGTGAATATGTGGACTCGTGTGCGCCACCTCAAAAGAGTTACTTGCAGTCATAGTTTAGGATAGCCACTGAGTCAAAGTTGGCTGGCTGCAGTCAAACTCCACCACCCCCTTTGTTGATACTGATGCATATGTAGCTAGTTCTGATGTAAGTCTTGCTGGGTACATTTGTACTCACGTTTGCCTATTTGATGTTTTGCAGAGAGACGTCAGTCTCGCTAGTAGTTCCGTGTGGAGTTGGACGTTTAGCTTGTTACCTCAGCTACGATCTTGTTCCCTCGGCAGGGTCTTGTAGATAGTCAAGCTTCTCAGCCTTTTTCATTGGTAGTTGTCTGTACTAAGTGAAGTTAAGCTTCCGCATGTGCTTGTCGCTTGTATGCTCTGTATGTTGGGGTCATGAGACCCATGTTTGTAATACTTGGCTCCTCGGAGCCTAATGAAAAAATACTTGAGTCGTAGAGTTATGTTGTGATGCCATGTTGTATTTACGCATATCGAGCATATTTGTGTGTATGATTGAAATGCTTGGTATGTGTGGGATCCGACAACCTAGTTTTTTATCCTTGGTAGCCTCTCTTATGGGGAAATGTAGTCTTGTGCTTCCATGAGCCATAGTAGTCCGCTAGAGCCCGGTTCACCGGAGTCCTGCTAGCCTAGCACTACTGCTCCGGAACACTTGACTGGCCGGCATGTGATTCACTTCGTTCCTGTGTCTGTACCTTCGGGGAAATGTCACGCGGTGACATCCGGAGTCCTGCCTAGCCTGCTACAGCCCGATTCACCGGAGTCCTGTTAGCCCAGTGCTACAGCCCGGATTTGCACGCTGCTGACCAACATGCTTGATGTTGATTCATGTATGCCTGTCCCCGTAAGTTAGTGCCACTTTGGGTTCACGACTGGTCATGTCGGCCCGGGTTCTCTGTCATATGGATGCTAGCGACACTATCATATACGTGAGCCAAAAGGCGCAAACGGTCCTGGGCCATGGTAAGGCGACACCCGTGGGAATACCGTGCGTGAGGCCGCAAAGTGATATGGGGTGTTACCGGCTAGATCGATGTGACTTGGAATCGGGGTCCTGACATGTGGGGGAATAGAGGGAGGGACTGGCCAACGTTGGAGGGTACGTACGGTAGGGCGGCGGAGGCGCAGCCAGCCATGGGAGGCGGGACCAGGCGGAGCCGACGGGGTGGTTTGGTTTGGGTGGCTGGAGGAAGAAGAAAACAAGAGATAGAAGATACACGACATATGTTGGATGTCAAGCCAACGGCTGGTAGGCAGGATCGTTTGTTGACTGGCTAGTAAGTCGACACCACCTTGGATAGGCTATTTCCTTGCGGGTGCCAAATGTCAGAATCCAAATCTATCACGGTCATGCAGCCTTTCCTATGAAAATTTACAACCCATTTGATGTGCTAGTTCGAAATAAGTTTGTGGGTGCTGGTGGGGGCTAATCACTTGGCTTCTGTAATGCACAGTGAGCTCAAGCAGCCGGCAAGAGTGATGTTATTTCTGTTGGTTGGGATTTGTTAGTTGTTACAATATTTCACTCTAAATTAAATGACTGGCAAGGCATTTGCCTTGTTTCAAAGAAAATATGACAATCACAGCCGAGTTGAAAAGGGCAAGAACATCTAACTCCATCTTACAAACTGTATAAAAGCACGAGGGTTAATTATTCATCAGGTTTACAAAAAAACCCAGGTTGAAAAGGGCAACAACATCTAACTCCAGCACTGTTTTCGGCAGTCACAGTCAAATGGATCGGTCAGGTCCATAGAAATGAACATCCTGGGTCGTAAAATTTACTGGATTATGACCACAATATGTTGTAAATAGAAGCCCGGCACGTTCAGAAGCTCTTTTGCCCACCTGAAACTCCTTTTTTTGCTCTTCCACATACCCATCCGTCAAAACCATGCTGCTGATAAACTTAAGCCTGATGGACAATAGTAACCTCGCATTTAGCAGGAAGAATGTGACAAATCTAGTGTTTGCACGGTTGGCTACATATCATTCTAGCGTTATTGTCTTCAATCAAATCTCATGAGAAGTGAGGAAATCACGATGCTTACGAATCCACCGATTGGTTATAACTTTCTTACCCCGTCCTGTTGCCTAAATAGACATGCATATTGAAAACAGTTAAGGTCTAAAAAAAGAGTGTCGAAAGAGCAACAGCTGAACGGTTAATTCTAGTACACTATATGCGGGCTTCCAATGTGCGTGAAATTATCACCTTTATATACAACTTCTCCAGATATGGAAAGCATTGCAGCAAGCCAATAATCTTGTTCAGATCAAAACTATTCATTTGGATATATAAGATCTTGACAGAATCCAGTACCATTGATAGGCCATCCATGGAGAAACTCTTCATTGAGCATAGAACATGATATTAGTACAAAGTGTGTACTCCAAGATGATATATAACTTATGCGCAGAAATTTAAAATGCAGCTTATGGTTACAAGTGTAGATGATAATATAAAGTACCTGAAGAACTGTGGAGCCAAACACCATATTGAAATGAGCACAGAGATCATGTATTACACCCAAGGTCTCCAGTTTAGGCGCAGAGAGGACGGTTATTTGCAACGGTGAATGACTAGAATCAAGGATCAACCTTTGAAGTGAAGGGGCATCTTGGATGATGAGCTGCCTCCCGTCAAAAGAAATTCCAATTCTTACAAGGTTAGGCGACTTTATTTGGAGACAACCGATTCTAACTGTGAAAACAAGCACCAAGCACTCCAGGGCAGGGCAACTGGAGTGGATGATGCTGTGCAATGAGGCCTCCGATATACGAACCCGCACAAGTGAAAGTTTCTTGAGAAATGGGAGTCGAAGGTTTAGTACCAGATTGTCTGGTAGGTAGCACAGCGCAAAGGTGGCGGTGTGGAAAGAGGAGGAAAACCGCGAGATGGACATCGGTGTTGAGGCCACAAGTACATGGCATTCAGTATGTGGTATGTGATTTCCAGGGGAATAGTAGAGCTCAAGCAGCTGTAGTTCTGTGAATTCAGGGGATTTCAGCCAGGAGTCCACCATGTAGGGCATGGTATGCTTGCTCAGGTAGCATGACGGGATGCAGAGGCTTTGAACGGAGCCCTGGTGGGAGGAGATGATGGCTCTAGGGATTTCAAAATCATTGAATTGAGATAGCTGACGACAGTCGAGATTAAGGGGCACGGCGCGCCATAGAGGGCGCCACCGAATTGAGAGGACTTGGGTGCGGCAGCAATCCTTGGTGGGGAGAAGCGAGATGATCGCCCCAAGGACGGCGTCCAGGAGATCGCTGATGCGGTCCACCCAAGATTCTACGGGTTCCTGGGATTCGGTGGGGGCGGGGTCGCTGCTTCTCCCCGCACTGCCGTGTGCGAGATCTACAACAGGCGTCGCCGCTGGCGGGAGCCTCATCTTCTTGGCGCTGGGGTCAGCCAACTCCATTTACCTCGAGGGCGTCGCGTCGCGCTCATGGATTTGAAGGGGAGCTGGGGTTTTCTGTAGGAGTGAGGTGAGGGATTTAGGGGTACGAGTGGAGCGAGCTGACGTGAGGTGGGTGGGAGTGAGGAGGAAGAAGAGCACCCAGGTTTTTTTGGGGGGCGGTGTGCTGGGTGTGGGTAGCGCCTCTCATTCAGTAAATATATGGGCTTTTGAATTGATTATACTATTTACTAGGGTGGATGCGCTGTTTTGTCTTGGGCCCAGAGAAACAATTACTACTAGTACAGTGGAGACACTCTACAGCTACCCAGAAAAACAATTACTACTAGTACAGTGGATACAATACCGCTTCTTGCTCCTCCTAGGTCATTGAAACATCTCCCTCTACTAAATGCCGTTATACTTTTGTTCACTGACATGCGGGCCATGCAGCGCACGGGCCCAAATGCCATCCACCAAATTAGAAGGCAGTATGCAGGCGGAGAGTCACCCCGGTCGTAGCGCAGTAGTAACGAGCCGTCGTATCACAAAACCCCACCTTCCCACAGTCTAAGTTTGACGGACGAAGCAACCATCATTTCACTCTTCGCTGAATCCCCTTCTCCCTCACCGTCTTCAAGAAAGGCAACACTCGCATCTGCCATTATTCTTCTCTCCCAACGAAGGGAAGGTAAGCGGATCCGTGATGTTGGTGTATTTTCGTTCAAAGAAAAAAAAGAACTTTTGCAAAGCAGTAACCGATCCTCACTCTCTTTTTTGTTTCATTGTCATTGCAATTGTGTTTTCCTTTCAGTGGTCTCCTAGTATTCGTCAGTTTCATGATGGACCAAGGAGAACCAGGCAAAGATCTGCCGATATTGGAGCAGACGCGGGAGGCTGATCCCCACGAGACAGAGAGCTCCAAGAAGATGGAGGCAGCCACCGAGCCGACCCCAGATACGCTCACGGCCACTACTGGGATGGTCAACACCCCGTTTGAGGTTACAGCCCCCGTGGCACTGCAGGAGTAATTTTCCCCCTTCGAGGATGTGTCCCCCCCCCCTGCTGAGCTGCCCAAGGTGGTTTTCTTCTTTGCCGATCTCGATTGTGGTTTTTCATCTAAGTATGTGGTGATGAATAATGCAAAATTTTATTAGCTTCGATGACATGCTATACATAGTGGTTTAAATAACTTGTGTTTCTTATACTGGAAAGTAATTTAGAATTTGTTTCTGTTTCAATTAAGCCCTGATGCAGACAAGGATTGTGTGGTTATACATGTCACTCGCTATGAGCCGGATGACCTGAATATACGAACTGGGAAAACAGAGGTTTTAGGCTGTTGAATCCTGGAAGCCATTTGCGCTTATACCAACGAAGAGTTGTATTCCAGCCTCACTGTTGTCAGGCCTGTTGTCCAGGGTGTACTGAAGCACAAGAAGTTCAAAGCTACTCCTTCGTTTGTGAGGCATACTGTTCTTGTCAAGCTTACGCAGGAAGATGACGTGGCATGCCTCCATAAACAAGTTTATGAGTGGAAGGCCACAAGGTTGTCTTCATGAAGGTTCACAGGATTGAGCTGCTGCCGGACGTCCTCGATGATGTTCATGGCAAGGTCCATCTTGTGTCCAACCCAAATTAGATCGAGGCATGAAATAGTTGCCCCAGCTAGTGTTTAATAGTAGTTTGGATTGTGTCTAATTATCCGAACCTTGCCTGTTATCGAGTCCTCTGGGGCTAGTACTCTGTTTGAATCCATCTATGGGAACTGCTGCTACTTTTGTGTGTCCGTGAATCATGTGAGAACCATCGTAATTGTTGCCAAAACAGATGCGTCCGCACTAGTTTTTTCATGAATATGGCATGGTAAGACATAAGTTGTCACGGTTTATCATATGAGCAGTGTGTGTTTTGATGAAATAGAGTACTCGTTCGAGAACTGTGCGCTGACGTATACATAAGTACTTGTAAACACTGTTGGTGCTACCCCACTTGTAAGCAGTTGTGCAAAACACGGCACATTGGCTCAGCTCGCTTCAACACTAGGCTATCGACCAGCTACAATCAACAATCTGCTGTCTGACATATAAGCAACTATGTATCTTGTTACAGTGGTTCATGTAGTTAACTGAGGCCACAATGTAAATTTCAAACGTTCACACGCTAGTCCAGCGTTCATGTGGGACACTCACATTAAACTCGGCTTCATAAAAAACTTGAAAAGCATAAGTTAAGCAATTTTATACATCTTAATGATTCATAGAACATAACAAACATATACTAGTTCACAACAAAAGACAAAGTTGTGAGAAGGTTTACAAATCAGGAAAAAACAAGCAAGGTTTCTCTGAGCAAAGGGCCTCCCGGCAGGCTTAAATTTCCTGGAGTTCACTCTGGTTTTTTCTTGTTGCCACCATCCAGGGTTAGGTTCTCTCATTCTAGAATAACCAATTATAATTGTTTTCTTAGCTGGAATGCTGAACTGAACCATGTAGTGTACTGACCAGCTGAAAGTCTTGTGCATTCCACTAAATTTAGGCACCGCTATTTGCAGAAATAAGCAGACCACAATGCCTCTTATCTGCGCACCTGTCCAAAAAACCGCCGTGCAGCCGTGCCAGCTAGTCCTCGGTCCATGGATGAACTGGTAGAAAGTGCATTCCAGACTAGGATGCAGTTGTTTTCGCTCGTCCCTACACTGCAATCAGGAAGTAAAACGTACGAATCAACTTCTTTTATATTGCGTTGGTCATTCTACCTAGTAACTACCAATGTAGGAATACCTGGAAGACGGGTGGTTAGACGACCGCAACGAGGGATAGCCATCTCATTTTGCGCAGTTCTACTAAAACTGAGGTGTGTGCTTTTGATTGCGCAGATAGAAATGATACGGAGACAGACATCCCGAAACGATATGGAGACAGACATCCCTATTTGCACAAATACGAAATACGGTTATTTAAACCGTGATAGATATTTGCAGTGGCGTATGATTAACAGCAGCATCTATTGTGTTATAATTGGCACTAGATTGACAGTATGAAAGTGTCCTTAAGTAAGTAGCATCACATCACATCAACACTGCCACTAGATTAACATTCAGAACAATAGCATTAGTATTACTGTCATGAGAGTAGCACATGGTCAGTAAATGTGCAATCAAATTTGTGCAGTTCCACTGGGATGAAGCAATGTTAGTGCTGTGAGATTTAAGTGTAACTGCAAAAACACAATTCATGATAAATAAAGCAAGACGGAAGCACTTCATAAAATGGTGGTGGCATTGCTTCAATTTATCAACGACACTAGACCATTACTTATAGTGACATTAGGTGGCATTGCTTAATGCTTCATGTGATTTTACATTAACGGTAGCGATATGGGCATAGAGACAGCAGGGGCATAAAGTGGTGAGGCAGATGTGGTTGCTGAGAGCGGCAAACACTCAGGCAGCATGTCTGCATTTGTCCCATTTTTTATCTCCTCGGTGACATTTTCCAATGTGAGCATAGGAAATCAAGACCTGCTCATTCTCATTTGCGTTGTCCCCCAACACCCGTCACTTTCATTCCTTTTTCAACCAAGAGATAGGTCCACTTCCCCCCACCCTTCGCCATCCACCATGCTTTCTTCGTCTTTTCAACCAAGAGACCAGTTGGGTAGCCAGTATCTACTACTTTCCCCCCTTTCCTCTTAGAACCAAGCCCTAGATTCATGCTACAGCTTTCCCACTTTCTTCCCTGTTTGAACCAACTCTTAGAGTCGACTGTATGAACTAGCTTCACCTCTAATAATAGTAAAAGTCTAGGTGGCTTTGGAACAGCGGACGGAAGTAGAAAAAGATCCACACGAAGCCAAGTGGGGAGCTGGGGCAGTAGAGCAAGGCAGGTTTCAAAGGAATATATACCTAAGGGTCGTCGGCATGTCGCAAAGACGGCGTCAGGAGGCCGCATCTTGGCCACAATACCGCAAGGAGGAAGAAGGGGTCGGAGGCCCTCCCGAGCCAACGCTTTCTCGGATAGAACGGCACGGCCGCCGATCGGGACGCGCGGGCAGCCGTTGGTCTCCTCCCTCGCCGCCGACGACAGCGGGAACGATGCACCTACACCCCTACCCCGGTTGAGGTTGTCCGGCCGGATTTGTGACCAACCGTGAGCTGAGAGAGAGTGTGGCCACCTATGTATTGCTTAGATCTGGAGAGCATGAGAGAGTGAACGAGAGGAACCCTAGTAAATCAAGCGTTAAGGCTCCTGCTTATATATATAGTGGAGTGATTTTGTTGTACCAGCTTAAAAAAATGCGCTCCTACGTGTACCCGCGAGTGGGTGTGAGAGAACTAGTGCGTGCGTGCACCGCTTCTCTTCGTGAGAGTACAATATACTATGCACAAAGAACGTTCGCCACAAGAGTAATAGTATAAGTGTGTGACGTGTGAGCTAAAATAAAATGTGTGTGACGTATTTTGTTTTTTAGAAGTTTTGAGGGTAGGGTGTGAAGAGCACATATGTGTGTAACGTCTACCTGCAGATAGACCGTAGGTGCGAGAGGACTCGGGAGATTCGTGACTCGTGAGGGTGCGTGTGCATGAGAGAGAGGGGGCCACGTATCAATGCAATGCATGTGTCCGTAAATCATTATCCGACAAACGTACGCCACAAGCCTTTTCCTGACGAACGCCGTAAGAACTGTTAGATCGGCATCCGACAGTGTCAGTTTTGCCATGTCATTTAATAGAACAGCCACTCCTCCTACACACAAATCTTCCACATGACTGTTAGCAACTGCCATATGCTCCCTCCGTTCCAAAATTCAGTGCATATAGCTTTATTGAAAATTCGAACCTCGCTAACTTTTATTGAGTTTTCATGTACCAAATTTCACATGGAGAATACCCTGTATATATCATTTCATTCATCTTCGAGAGGTAACTATAAAGATAGGGGAGGAGTCTACAAAGAAAGACCATCGTATCACCTGCAGCAATTTCAACCATCCTTTGGTGTGGAGGAATATCATAGGAACTCTATATGATATGATTTTTATAGGATTTTTCCTTTAGAGCCAATTGGTTCATAGGAATAGATTCATATACTCCACATTTCAAAGGAAATAAACATGATATCATTTCTATAGCTTTAGAGCCACTTGGTTCATATGAATGGATTCCTATACTCCCATAATTTCAAAGGAAAATAAACATTAGCGTATATTCAATAGAAAAGTTCCTATGATATGAAACAAATTACATCTCTTTTCTAATCCCTCCTCATAGGAATTGAGATACATGTCATCTCCATATTTAGAAAAGTTCCTATGATGTGAACCAAATGACATCTCTTTTCCAATCCCTACGCATAGGAATTGAGATACTCCATGTCATCTCTTTCCCTACAACTTCCATGTATACATCTTCTATTCCTAAATAGCTAGTACAACCCACTAGTAGCTTTTTTCCAAGACATGCAACTATGGCACAAGAACTATATAGTGTGCGAATAACTTTGAAAGATGGTCGCTGGATGAAGCTAATCCGATAGTGCAGAGATGGCAAATCCGAGCACTACTGGCCGTTGGATATCATCAACATTCCACTAGATCTGCCACATGTACAATTTAGAAGACTCCATGGTTGAACTTAAGCATAATGCACAAACCTCAAAACACAAGCACTTCTCCTTTGTTCTAGAATCTTCCATATCATAATTGATTTTTTTTTCTAAATGAATTGCCATCATTTGTTTTTAACTTTATGCTTTACAATGCACAACCCCATGAGTCTTAACTTTTTTATAAAACTAATTGATTTTGAATGAGATGAACTATAAGAACTAAACAAACATCGATATCATGCATATATGACTCAAAGCTTTACATGCTATAGTGTGTATTTATTCATAATTTGGTTTTGAAATCTCATGCGTTCAATGCATGTGTACCTTACTATTGAGTAGAGCAGCAAATTTCACGCGGCCCCGGGTATATCATGCAGGGCCCATGCATCATTGCCTTTCGGTCGAACTATTTTGTACGTACTATATCTCCATTGGTCCCCGAACCCAAAATGCTGCCTCGTTCCCCTAAAACCAAGCGGCCCACACATATTTAAGGCATCAACTCGAACTCAATCCCTCTCCTGTTTACTATGACGTGGCCCCGCATGCCGTAGTAGTACTCCTACAAACCCTACCGCCGCACGCATCATCGGTTTTCTTCAAGAGGACAAGGGAGAAGCAGATTTGTAGTGGAGGCGCTTTCAAAAAAAGGATTTGTAGTGGAGACCCCTACCCTAGGGTGCCCTAGTTAGCTGCCGCACGCATAATTGGTTTTCTCTTTTCTTTATGCTCTTGCGCCCTAGAGTGAAATGATGGTTGCTTCGTCCGTCCAGCTTAATGCGGGAAAGGTGGGGCTTTGTGATTTGACCCCTCATCGCTCATTTTCTACTACTGCGGTGCTACGATCGGGGTGCCTCCAATTCCAACCGCTGCTCGGAACTGTAATTTGGTGCATCGCATGTGGAAAAAGATGGTGGATGAGCCACATGTCGGCCAAAGGGGTCCTGTTAAGTGTGTCGCCATTTCGTGTGCGGACTGGCCCTGCCTGAGTTGCTACGCCAACACGACAGGAGCAGCCTACCACTTGGTTTTGCTCCTTGGTGAATTCCGACTATATTGATCTAAAAAGATACGTACTGAACTACCCTCTCCGTCTCATTTTCTTAGGCATCTCGGTTTATAGGGCGTGCACGTAGTTCTAGGTCATCCATTTGACTAACTAAATATGAGTTACTATGTCACAAAAAGTATATCATTGGATTCTTAAGCGGATGTAGTTTCTAAACATATACTGTTCATCACATATATAGCCAGTTAAATTCTCAACCTAGAACAACGTGCATGCCATGTAAACCAATACGGAGGAAGTATAGTAAAAATGAGGTGATTTTACTGAGCGATCGGTGGGGGAGCATGGCCTGTCATGAGGTCCCACGTGTCATGATGTACCAAGGCGATGTGCGTGTCCCTCTTGAGGCAGAAGCAATACTACGTGGTTGGAGATGATGGCGAACCGAAGTGTGAAATAATGGTTGCTTCGTCCGTCTGGGAAGGTGCGGCATTGTGATTTGACGTCTCATTGCTCATTACTACTACTGGGGCGGTACGACTGGGGTGCGTCCCCCTGCTGTTCTGCACTGTTATTTGGTGCTTGACACGTCGACCCGGTTGCTATATGTCCCACATAATCATGAAAGCGAGCGTCGACGAAGGAGTACAAGACACGGCTTGGGTTTTTGTTGTTCGCGCGATCCATCGATACAAACCCGGAGGCGAGGGCGGGTCTTTTCCCGCGCGGCAGGCAGGGGAGTTTGGCACAGTCTGTTCGAGGCAAGGAGGCAGGAAGGGAAACAAGCAAATAAAGGTTGAGCGACTTAGTTTTGGGAAAGTCTGATTTTACGGAGTACGTACCCACTAGGGTTTATAGGGCTCATCTAAAAAACATTCGTTTTGCTGTTTTATAGGTCTCAATTCTACTACTAGTAGTAGTACCATCACATTTTGGATTTTGAGGTGCGTTAGATCACCCGATGCAAGCAGTGTCAAGAGAGAACTCACCAATGCATGTAGAAGTTCATGGAAATTTAGTGGTCATTCATGCATTTGTTCTAATTAATGCCTCGGTAAACATAACTTCTTGAGAAAAACGAGCGTACTAATTACTTGTGCAAACTAGGAGTACGAAATTAATTCGACCACTCACAGTCTACCTTGGTTGGAGAGATTTTGAAATTGAGCCGTAAACTGGAAAGGAGGGAGTAGTAACTTTTGTCTCGATTACGATTTGTGGCCTTGTATAGATGCAAAATGTATTTTTTTATAGTGGCCTTGTATAAGTAAATGGAGGGAGTACTAAAGGACATATATATTACAAACAATATGATAATCTCTCTAACCAAGTTAGTAGGGACAAGGAGTAAACGGAGGGAGTAGTAAAATTTTCTCCTCGTCCTGCGAGCCACCACGCGCGTGGGCGAGGGAGCGGGCGTAAGGCGTACAGTACTACTACTAGTAAGCAAGCTTCACCTCACCCTGCGAGCCACCGCGCCCGTGGGCGGGGGAGACGGCGTACTAAGCAAGCTTCTCCTCGTTCTGTGAGTTGACGGGACACATCAAAAGTATTCCAATGTATAGAGCCTTGCCTCTAAGGTAGGCCCCACATGGTTTGCCTCTTTTTTTAACATAACGCGTCAAGTCGCAATTTGTGTGTTCACCCGTGGTAGATGATCCTCCCTCCACCAAGTGGACAACCAGTACACGTGTCAAATTACCACGTGGGCTGCCTTTTTGTACAGAAATGAGCTCCACCGTGTACCCGCGCGGGTGTGGTTGGGAAAGAGACAGGAGTAGGTGCGTCGTGCGTGCACCTCTTCTCTTCGTGCACGTCCCCCACCTACGTGGGTGTGTGTGAGAGAGATACAAAGCTAGACATAATGCGCCGTCCATCCCCATGCCCCCGCCCAGTCCGACCACCAATCACCACCATGCCCCACTCCCTCCTCACCTTATCTCTCATCTTTCTCCCTCCATTTTTATATACAAGGCCACTATCAAAATTACAATTTGCAGATATACAAGGCCACTAACACTAATCGATGCAATATTAATGGTGTTTGCCTCGTAGTACTAGCAAAGGAGGACATTAATTATCCCTTGCATGCATGCGGGAGTGTGAGCATTGGCTTGATGTGCATGAAAGAGAAGAATACACATTAATTTACAAGGCAAACAAGGAAACAAGGTGGCTTGCAACATTGACGTAGAAGACATTAATTTTTGCCTTGGTACTTATAATATGGGTTTGTGGCCTTGTTACAAAAATGGAGTCCGATAAAATTCTCGAGATACCATTTATCCGGTAAAATTCACGAGATATCATTAGTTTTTACAAAATGGGATTACTCCTGCATGGGTCAATCACAACAGGTGTTTTGTAAAAAATTGCATCTTGATGTTCCGTGCAATGCACGGGCATCTTGCTAGTCCATGAAAACAACATATGGCAAAATTCCACGGCGAACGAGGGATTTGAATCTGTTGGGAGGGGCTGTTTGGATCTTGCCCGGGGTAGCCAAAATATTGGCGACCCTTTTATCCACCGGTGCCTTTGCCACCGATGAACGAGGAATGGCTCGGGTGCTCATGCATCCTCCAGCGCGCACGTTGGAGACGAGCTCGCACGAGCTATGTCCTTTTTGTCCCACCATGCTGCCCGAGCCGCCCGTAGACCGACCGGCGACCCGCAAATTACGCCATCCAACCGTAGCCGCACACATTATGACAGCAACTCAACCAACCGGACGAAATTCACGCAAACACGGCGATATTTCATATAAACAATGACGGAAATCATATAAGATACCGGATTTTCATACAAACATGACGGATTTCATTATATTCAAATGAACTACACGGTGCTAGTTCTGGACAACACAGGTATATAATACTGCTACCTCTTGAGCACTGCGTTGGTTTTCCCTTGAAGAGGAAAGGGTGATGCAGTAAAGTAGCGTAAGTATTTCCCTCAATTTTTGAGAACCAAGGTATCAATCCAGTAGGAGACCATGCTCGAGTCCCATGCACCTACACAAACAAATAAGAACCTCACAACCAAGCGATAAAGGGGTTGCCAATCCTTTCACGGTCACTTACGAGAGTGAGATCTGATAGAGATGATAAGGTAATATTTTTGGTATTTTTATGGTAAAGAATAAAAGTAAAGAAAGCAAAATAAACGACGATAGAAATAGCTAGTTGTTGGGAGATTAATATGATGGAAGATAGACCCGAGGGCCATAGGTTTCACTAGTGGCTTCTCTCAAGAGCATAAGTATTACGGTGGGTAAACGAATTACTGTCGAGCAATTGATAGAATTGAGCATAGTTACGAGAATATCTAGGTATGATCATGTATATAGGCATCACGTCCGTGACAACTAGACCGACTCCTGCCTGCATCTACTACTATTACTCCACACATCGACCGCTATCCAACATGCATCTAGAGTATTAAGTTCATAAGAACGGAGTAACGCTTTAAGCAAGATGACATGATGTAGAGGGATAAACTCATGCAATATGATATAAACCCCATCTTTTTATCCTTGATGGCAACAATACAATACGTGTCTTTTCCCCTACTTTCACTGGGATCGAGCACCGTAAGATTGAACCCAAAGCTAAGCACTTCTCCCATTGCAAGAAATATCAATCTAGTAGGCCAAACCAAACTGATAATTTGAAGAGACTTGCAAAGATAACAAATCATACATAAAAGAATTCAGAGGAGATTCAAATATTGTTCATAGATAATCTGGATCATAAACCCACAATTCATCGGATATCGACAAACACACCGCAAAAAGAAGAGTTACATCAAATAGATCTCCAAGAGAATCGAGGAGAACTTTGTATTGAGATCCAAAGAGAGAGAAGAAGCCATCTAGCTAATAACTATGGACCCGAAGGTCTGAGGTAAACTACTCACACATCATCGGAGAGGCTATGGTGTTGATGTAGAAGCCCTCCGTGATCGATGCCCCCTCCGGAAGGACGCCAAAAAGGCCCCAAGATGGGATCTCACGGGTACAGAAGGTTGCGGAGGTGGAATTAGGTTTTTGTGGTGCTCTTCGATGGTTTGGGGGTACGTAGGTATATATAGGAGGAAGAAGTAGGTCGGTGGAGCCACGAGGGGCCCACGAGGGTGGATGGCGCGCCCCCCTACCACGTGGCCTCCTCGTCGGTTGCTTGACGTCCACTCCAAGTCCTCTGGATCACGTTTGTTCCGAAAATCACGTTCCCGAAGGTTTCATTCCGTTTGGACTCCGTTTGATATTGTTTTTCTGCGAAACACTGAAATAGGCAAAAAACAGCAATTTGGGTTGGGCCTCCAGTTAATAGGTTAGTCCCAAAAATAATATAAAAGTGTATAAATAAGCCCATTAAACATCCAAAACAGAATATATAATAGCATGGAACAATCCAAATTTATAGATACGTTGGAGACATATCAAATACCTGGCCTAAATGGTCGCCCGCCGATCGATTTGTGTTCCTCATGTCCAGCAGGACGATCACTGGACTGCCGGGAGCCCCAGAGGTATATGCTTCAGCACAAAGGACGGCTCGCTTCCCCACTATCCAAGTGATATCATTGGCTGATGCCGAAGATGATGGTGGAAGGGGGCTTCCCCGCTTCCGTGGTGCCCATGCGGGGTCGACAAAGGTCCTCGCAACAAAAGGATCCGGCAAGACACCTGTTGTGTATGTCGGAGTCGCCTCCACGGTGGCCTTCATGGGACCCAAGCGGCGGCAGCCTCCCGTGTTCTACTTCTCCTTGATGATGGCGGCGGACGCGGAGGCGCTGGCCACCGACTCGTCGCTCTCTGCGCACCCGGCTTCTGTCGCTGCTTGCATGGCGCGGCCGCCGGCATGGGAGTCTCGGCCACAGAAACGGGAGACGCGGTACGAGGCGGCGGCGTGGATGACAGCAACGACGTCCGTGCGCTGCTCCTCGTCGAGCTGGCCTAGAGCGGCGAGTTGCTGAACCGCGCGCCGGCTTGGGGCGGCAACTGACTCCGTCAGGCGAGGGGAGGGAGGTGGATCAGCGAGCTGCATAGCTCGTATCCGGCGGGCTCGGCGGGCCACCCAGCCGGCTTGGATGCGGTTCATAAGCCATTGTAGGAGTGGAGAAAATGGTGAAGGAGGAGATAGGGGAGCGGCGGAGGTGTGCGATTCTTGGCCGGCGTTTGGCCTCGTTTAAATAGGAGATTAAATAGACGGCGGACGGGAGGAGCTCGGCCGGCATTGTGTTTAATGCCAGCCCGGTCATGAACGGACGTGTGTCCAGAGTGGGTTTCTCGGCTTCCACATAGGCGGGTTTCATGGAGGCGTTTGAATGCGGCAAGGAGGCCTGTTCAGCCGGGCGTGCTGCGAGTGGCGCCCTCGACTATGACGTGGGACACCGCGCCGTTCTTCCACTGACGTGTGGGCTCTCTAGGAACATGGCCTGCATGTCAATGACCCAACACAGGCAGCACACAGCAGAGGAACCTTTGGTGGGCCAGGGCGGTCAGAAGCGGGCACTTCATAAACCGATGATTGTTCATTAAGTGTGATATCATCTTTTTCATGTAGATAAGCCTACTATGTTGATAGCCCGTTCGATACGTTGTGATTCATAAAGACCGCTGCAAACATCAATGTTCTGCTTATCACAGATAAGATTGATTAATACCCGTAACAATCCATGTCCTTAACAAAGGGTGCATGCACGTATAGGTTGAGCATGTGTCTTGCGTCGTGTGTTGTGTGCATGCAGGCGTGCGAGTGTTGCGTGTGTGCAAGGGTACGTTTCAGGGTCGCATGCATGTGTGCGTACGTGCGTGTGTTCCTGAGTGCATCTGTACGTGTCAGTGTTGCACGCCTGCATGCGTGCGTGTGTTCGTTATGTGTATGTGTGAGTGTTGCATGCCTATATGCGTGCGTGTCTTGCGTGCGTGCATGTGTACGTGTGGGGTGAGGCTACACGTCAGTCGACTGACTTTTTCATCTCTGGTCATTAGATTTTCCAGCCGTTTGATACGAAATCAAGGGCCTGCAGTTTATCATCAAACTCCACCCCCCTGAGCCGCCAGCCACCACCGGCCGAACCGCCGGCCCCGCCGCCCGCGGCCGGCCCGCGCCGCCACGCCGCCCTGCCCGCCCCGAAACCACTCCGTACCGCCGGTCTGCCACCGCACCGGCCATCCCTGTAGCCCCCCCCACGCCGAGCTTTTTCTCCGGCGATCCCCACCCCACCCCCCAATCAACGCGCCCCCCGGCCACCGCCGGCGACTGCCAACCAGAGGTCTCACGACATTGAGTACCCACCGACAACTAATTTATTACCATTTGTGTCCTTCATATACGCGCTGACGGGTGGGCCCTATGGTAATGTGCGCTGCTGAATGTGGACGGTTTGACTGGTCAATTGATCATGTCATCAACAAATTATGGAGCTGTATGGTGGGCCAGTGACCGTATGATCACCCTAAAATGTATTTTATCAACATAGTACAGACTCAAACTACCATTTCTTTCTTTTATATATGGGCTGACAGGTGGGCCCCACGGTTACGCGCCCCGATGGTGCAACACTAGTTGCGCCACGTGGAATGTTTGACTGGTCAATTGATTGTGTCATCAACAAAATACGGAGTTGTACGGGTGAGCCAGTGACCGTATAATCATGACATGTATTTTTTTTAACACGGTACAGACGCAAGGGCTCATATATACACGCAAGCAGTCATCGCTATAAGCGCATACACGCAGACCCTACCCTATGAGCACCTTTGAGAGAGTGAGCCAGCATATGATCTTGAGATTTTATGAAGTCACCATAGGTGCCTCGTAGTCGAGTCGAACATCTCCTCCCACTTAACACACATCGTCGGAAAATACCAAAATTAACCCAGGATAAATGCGAGCACCGGGCTTTAACCCTGGTGGGCTCGAGAAACCACTGTCCTCCTAACCATCCAACCACATGTTGGTTAGCACGACAAAATGTATGTGGTGACCGTGATGAGCTTATACTAAAGTCTAGTGACCATATCATGCTTTCTCTTCAAATACAATGACCATAAGTGTCGTCAACAAAATACGGAGCACACATCAAATGCAAAGTCCGTCAGTGTCATCTAGAAAATACGGAGACGTATCGTGAGCTAGATACCGTATGATCACCACGAGAATGTATACGCTGACCGTAATGAGCATATTCTGAAGTCCAGTGACCGTATAGTGCTTTAGCTTGAAATACAGTGACCGTCACACGTGAATGTGTCATGGGCATGCATACTTTTAGAGGACCGAGAGATAGTTTGTGTGCGTACGTGAAAGTGGTGTAGAAAGAGGGGGTGTTCGGTGGAGACAAGGAGAGATATGCCCTTTGTTTATCTTTCCCGTGACTAATATTTTAGGAGAATATATAAACATTCACAATGCAGAACAAATATTTTTGGATGCACCATGCAATTAACTTTCATGTATAACATTGTACTATTGTATATGCTTATTTTCTTAGTGGCCGATTGCGTGTGTGGTGTGGTGGGCACATCATTTCTAGTTGTGGTGGGTCAACATGAGGACTCATGGGTAGGTTCCATCCTGCGCCACATAGGTTGGACCGAGACGCGTTATACGAAGACCCATGTGGAGGACTCGGCGTACAACACGAAGCTAGCTACTAGAGTCGCGGAGGACTCTATCCCCACTGGTGATAAGCCGACTATACATGATTTGTAACCCTAGGCCCCCAGTGTGTTATAGAAGCTTGGGGTCTAGTTCGTTGATAGTATACACACACGCACAATGCCTGGTATTCACGTGTACTTTGTACACACCCCTATCACTAATATACAGGACCAGGAGTAGGCTTTTTCCTCAACTGCAAGGGTCCGAACTAGGGTAAAACTTTGCCTCGTATTACCATCCAGCCTAACAGTCAGGGATATCCTACCGAATGATATGATGGAATCATATCTGCCAACTACGAAGCGAGAGGTATGTCTTGGGGGGGGCAATGTGTGTGAGAGAGGCCTAAAGATAATGTGCGTGCGGGAGACACGTAGGCACATATATGTGCGTATAGAGGGCTAGTAGAGACCATGCGTGTGTATATATGCATGTGAGAGAAAGTGTTTTCCAACTGAGATTAGTGAAAAGAGTGGCACATAGTAGTAAGAAAGAGAGAGAGAGAGAGAGAGATACAGAGAGAGCATGTGCGTGAGACACCCCGACACCCCGAGAGAGATTGTGAGCATGTGTGAAAGAGAAATGCCGATGCATATAAAGTGTGTGCACTTATGCGGTAGATAGAGATATATATAGCGCGTTTGTGAGAACGGGCCGAGGCATAGTGCATCTACGTGTAAAAGGCGGTTGTACGCATTAAATAAAAATATAAATGGCATTATTATTTTTGGATGAGATAATGAATTTTGCAAATTGCGTATGGACGAAAATCAGTCTATCAGACACCCATACTCTATTGAATTCTAGCATGTGCATGTGTTTATTTCATATTTTCGATCCATAGAGTGAGAGCGGTTTGAAATACAGGCAATGGATGCTTTTGCAATTCATATATAAACATTAATTAGAGCACTCCATGTTGTTAGTGTGAAGCACTTTATACATTTGTCACTTGCATCGATACATTCCAAATTGCTAGCTACGAAATAGAATACATGTCGAATTCAACATAAAGGGGGTTTCGAAGATTCGAATTCATAGGAAGTGCATTCATCTATTTGAACCCGAGATAATGGCATTTGTAAATCAGATGTAAAAGGGGGCATCAATCTTTGTTGTGCGTTTGAACATGCTATATATATTCATACGCATGTCTAACTTTCTTTTTTGCAACCAAGGAGATTA
Source organism: Aegilops tauschii subsp. strangulata (assembly GCF_002575655.3). Taxonomy (NCBI): domain Eukaryota; kingdom Viridiplantae; phylum Streptophyta; class Magnoliopsida; order Poales; family Poaceae; genus Aegilops; species Aegilops tauschii. Next base: position 69,968,492 of record NC_053039.3, on the reverse strand, counting down.
TATCTGGAACCATGCATGAACTGAGGTAAGTTGCATATTTTTTAATATATACTCGTGTACAATGTATATTCAAATGTACCCCCTCCATTCCAAAATAATCGTAGCTTCAGGATTTTCAAGAGTAAAGATTTGTGAAGTTTGACAAATCCTGAAAGTTAAATTCAAGAGAACCGAAAACGTTAATGCTTCTGCTCCCAAATATTGAACGAAGCGCCAAATAGGCCTCTGGTCACCCGATACCGCGCGAGCTAATGTTTGGTGGTAGGAAATTACTGTCCTGACTCTGGCCCGTGTAGCCTATCGGCCCGATGTCCAAAGGTCTAAACCGGGGTAGGTTTGTAACTTCACCAAGATGCCAGTCTCAACCGCCTCCGAGAAGCATTCATACGCCGTGGGCGCCTAAACACCCATGCGCTCGGCCGAAATCTATCCTGCCCACATTTGGGACACCTGAGATTACTGTCCTACCCCCAACCCGCAATATGCCCGAAATTTTAGATGGGGCAAAGTTTATAACTTTCCCCAAATTTCAAACAAGCGCGTCCCAAACCAAAACATTGTTCCCCCTTAGTTCCCCGCCTCCCTCCGTTTCCCCAATCATACTCCGTGGGCGCCAAAATGCCCTCTCCACCAGCCGCGAAACCCCAGCCTCCTCCATCCTCCACCCCATAGCGCCCAATCCACCGCCGCCCTCCTCAATCACGCCGGAGCTGGTACCCCGACGTCGTTGTCCAACGCAACCGCAACACCCTCAAGGACTTAGCAGCTGAAGCCGAGGAAGAGCTGCCTCCATGACGCCGACGACGACGTGCGCCGTACTAGAACCACTCCGACCACACCGTCCTGCGCCTCACTGCTGCTGCTCCACTGTTGCAACCGTCCACCGCACCGGAGCTGTTCTCGCTACGCCATCGTTTGCCGCCTCGGATCTGGTTCCCCGCCACCGACAGACGGCCACCGCACCACACTCAACAACTTGGCCATGGGTTCGTTCAAGGCTCCACCGTCCTCCACAACTTCTCGTTTCTAGCGAACCACAAGAAGATCGTTGGAAAAATAGAAGGAGGACACAACACTGCCAGCAGAAAGAGGTACTCCTCTCCCCTTATTCGTGCAAACCTTACATCTCTACTCACACCGTATTCATCCCACGAAAGAAACTAGTTGAGCGCTTATTACTGCATCTTCTTCGTGATACTAAATGCACAAGGTTTCCTCCCTTTACTATTTCACCTTTGCTAGAGGTCAGTAGCCCTCCTGGATTTCAATTCAGGGTCAGTCGAACCGCAATTAAAAGAAGCAGCACCCGCTTAGGCGCGCGGAGCACCTAGTCCGCCTGTTCGCCGGGGTAGCGGCGCATCGGTGTCTATCATAGGGGTGTGGCGCGCAGGAGCAGCTTGCGACCGATCTGGAGGTCGGCGGGGCTTGAATGGATGGCCGGGGGCGGTGCCAAGCAGGGCGGTGCGGTGAGGTCGAGGGGAGGGCGCAGGCAGGGGACTGGGCCGGTGGTCGCTGGCGTTTTGAGGAAGATCGTCAACACTGACTGGCTGGAGGTAGATTAAGGCGATCTGCCTGTTCTTTATACATCAGACGGTGCAGAAAAAATGGACTGGCCTATTTGTTTTCAGTCGACTGTTATATTCATAGAATCATGTAGTAATTTAGTGTGCCATGCATGTTGTAGAGCTATCATATGTCTCCCGTCATTTATTTCTCACTGACCTGCTATCTGCTACCTTTACACTGTACTAATCGTGCACACACTTCACCCATACTCACACTATTGTTTTTTATGCATGGGTATTTCAGACTCTGACGCAGTGTTGATGAATGCAGAAAAGAAAAGGCAGAAGTCGCTCCAATGTAATTCGAAGATAAGCACTAAGCGTTTCAGCGCTCTAAAGGGTGCAGTGTCAACAGTTTGAGATAGTAAACGTAGCTCTGCAGTTGATGATCTCAATTGCCACACACAACCATCCCAGGTGCTTGCTTTAACTTCGCGCTGTCAAATGTGGTTGCATGTTGCATATGTTGTCTAGCTTGTATTGCTTCCAATTTGGTTAAATTGCATCTGCTTACTTTACACATTATACCTTTGATAATGACATGCCTTCCTGTTTTTGATACATACTACATATGTCTATTAACCATGTTCGTACATCAAACTAATGCTCTTTTGTATCCCTCGTCAATCACTTATGATGAGACAATCACCCCAGTGGGTTACTGTGAGACGCCCTACTCGTTTAAAGAGTGCATGTCATCCTCCCCACATGATTCTCAAGAAATATCAAGGCTAAATGAAGATAGTCAATGTAGCTCTCTAGTTGATGACCGCAATTCCCCCACACCACCATCGCAGGTGCTTGCTCTTACTTGGCAGTGTGATATGTGGTTGCATGTTGCATATGGTGTCTAGCTTGTAATGCTTCTAATTAGGGTAAATTGCATCTGCTTAGTTAACACATTATACCTGTGAATATGACATGCCTTCCTGTTTTTGGTACATACTACATCTTTCTATTAACCATGTTCTTACATCAAACTACTTTCTTGTGTATCCCTCATCAATCACTTCTGACGATACACCTTCAAGTTGACAGTGTAATATTGGTTGCATCTTGCATATCATTTCAAACATGTATTGCCTCTAATTTATTGAAGTGCCACTTGTAATGAGACACATCTAACTTGGTAGAGTGATTTTGGTTGGATCTTTCATATGGTGTCTAGATTGCATTGCTTCCAATTTGTTGAAATGCCTTCTGCTTAGTGTTTTTCATACGTATTCCATCCTCCTACAATGTGGTTGCCATACATAAAAGTTGTGTTCGTCAGTATCATGCATCAACGAATTTGGAAGTGCGAATTTCATTCCTTTTTCTTGTGTGTTTACTTGACAAGGCAAAATCTGAAAGGACGAAGGCACGGAATGATGGTGGTCCTCTGGAGCAACTGAAACAGATGATCTCTGCGGATTCGCCTGCTACTCGTACTGCAGTGCTAGTTCCAAATCTCATCTCCCCTACTCCACAACCCAAGGTGCTTGCTCTAACATGGCAGTGTGATATCTGGTTGCATGTTGCATATGGTGCCTAGCTTGTATTGCTCCTAATTTTTTAAATTGCATATCCTTAGCTTACACATTATACATGTGAATATGACACGCCTTCCTGTTTTTGGTACATACTACATCTGCCTATCACACCATGTTCTTACATCAAACTACTGTTCTTGTGTATCTTGCATCTATCGCTTATGATGAGACAGTAACGCCCGTGGGTTAATATGAGACGCGCTACTCTTATACATAATGCAATTTCATCCTCTCTTATAAAGAAGCTTGCATTGATTCTAACAAGTTCAAGCACCTTGTGCTTAGTTTACACTTTATACATCATACATGTCAATATGTCACACTGTCTTGTTTTTCATAAATATTCCATCCTCCTATCATGCGGCTGCCTTACATGAAAGTAGTGTTCGTCAGTATCATGCATCAATGAGTTCTTAAGAGAAAATTTTATTCCTTTTTCTTGTGGGTTTGACTTGACAAGGCAACATCAAGAAAGAGGAAGGAAAAGAGTAAGGAAGGCAATGATGGCGGTCCTCTGCAGCAATGTAAATGGAGCATCTGTACCGATTCTCCTTGTACTGATAGTGCATTACAAGGTCCAAGTCTCCGCTCCCCTACTCCACCATCCCAGGTGCTTGCTCTAACTTGGCAGTGTGATATCTGGTTGCATGTTGCATATGGTGTCTAGCTTGTATTGCTCCTAATTAATGTAAACTGCATCTGCTTAGCTTACACATGATACAAGTGAATATGACACGCTTTCTTGTTTTTGGTACATACTATATCCGTCTATCACACCATGTTCTTACATGAAACTACTCTTCTTGTGTATCCTGCATCAGTCACTTATGATGGGACACCTTTAAGTTGGCAGTGTGATATTGGTTTGCGTCTTGAATATGATTTCTAGCATGTATTGCTTCTAGTTTGATGAACGCCACCTATGACGAGACAGTTTTAACTTGGCAGAGTGATATTGATTGCACCTTCCATATGGTGTCTAGTTTGCAGTGCTTCTAATTTGTTGAAGTGCCTTCTGCTTAGTTACCACATCATAGGTGTGAATATGTCAAGCCGTCCATTTTTTCGTACATATTCCATCCTCGTATCATGACTTTGCCTTTCATCAGAGTAGTGTTCGTCAGTAGCATGCATGAATGAGTTCTGAAGAGCGAATTATATTCATTTTTCTTGTCGGTTTGACCTCATAATGCAAAATCAATAAAGCTGAAGGAAATTGGCAAGGCATTGGACGATGGTGGTCCTTCCGAGCAACTGAAACGGAGGTTCTCTACAGATTCTACTCCGCCATCCTCCCAACAAGATTCGCAAGACAACGCAAGGCTAGACAGTCAACGTAGCTGTGTAGATGATGAGCACACCTCCCCTACTCCACCATCACAGGTGCTTGCTCTAACTTGGCACTATTATATGTGGTTGCATGTTGCGTATGATGTCTAGCTTGTATTGCTTCTAACTTTGTTGAATTGCATCTGCTTACTTTACACATAATGCCTGTGAATATGACACGTGTTCCTGTTTCTAGAACATATGTGTACATGATGACCACATCTCCCCTACTCCACCATCACAGGTGCTTGCTCTAACTTGGAACTGTTATATGTGGTTGCGTTTTCCGTATGATGTCTAGTTTGTATTGCTTCTGAATATGCTGAATTGCATCTGCGTAGCTTACAACTTATACCTGCAACAATCACTTACCCATAAGACACATTTAACTTGGGACTGTGATGTAGGTTGCATCTTACGTTGTCTTCTAGCTTGTACCGCTTCTAATTTCTTGAAATGGCACTTACGACGAGACACTTTTTACCTGATAGAGTGATATTGGTTGCATGTTCATATGGTGCCAAGCTTTCATTTTGTCTAATTTTGTTGAAATGCCTTCCGCTTACTGTTTTTCATACATATTCCATCCTCCTATCGTATGTGTGAATATGAAACGCTGTCTTCTTTGTATATATTCCATCCTCCTATCCTGCGCTTGCTTTACATCAAAGTAGTGTTCGTCTGTATCGTGCATCAACTAGTTATGCAGACCTAATTTTATTCATCTTCTTGTGGTTTTGACTTCATAAGGCAATATCGGAAAATAGGAAGGAAACGAGTAAGTTAGGGGATGTTGGTGGTCCTCCGCACCGACGCAAACAGAGACTCTGTCAGGTGGTAGGCGCGACATATGCCAACGGGTGGCTAATCATGGTGGGTGCCAGTAAGACGTCGCCGGTGCCTGGAAACGGGATGAGGCGAAGACATGCACACCGGCGAATCTTACCCAGGTTCGGGGCTCTCCGTGGAGATAACACCCCTAACCTTCTCTGCGGGGTCTCCGCATGATCACTAGATCAGAACAAGTAGCTACAAATGCTCCTTGAGCTGTCGGGTTCAAGGGAGAAGAAGAGCAAGGCTAGCTCTTGCTTCCCTCTCTCTATGGTGTGTGTGTAACTCTAAGAAGCCAACCCTTTGCATGGGTTCCCTAGGGGGTTTATATAGGCCTACCCCCGGGGGTACAATTGTAATCCGGCTGGGTGTGGGTCCCAGTCGTCAGTGTCTATGCTCGCTGGCTTCTCCGCCGGCCGTTGGGGCCCGCCGACTGGTGGGTCCCACCGGCTGCCGGCCTCTTGGTCGAAAGGCCGGCCCGACTGCCTAGGGGTCTTGTCGGCGGCTGCTTACTGTAGCTTCGCCCCTGATGACGAGGGCTTGGTTGAGGTAAGCGTGGCTACAGTGTGCCGCCTCGAGGGCTCTCACTGTAGCCTTACCTCTTCTTGTCTCCTTAATGTGGCACATGCTTCGAGGGAGGGGGGTAGCCGGCTTCTGGGGGCCGGCTACGCCCTAGGCCGACTGGGGGAGGCCAGGCCGCCTTCGCGCCTCTCTCTCGCTAAAGGGGCCCGCCGCCCGCAGGTCGTACTGACATCTGTCATGGATGACGCTGAGGCCAGCATGGCTACAGTGCCGAGCCGGACGGGAGATGGCTGACCCGTACGGCATCCTGTGGCCATGCCTGCCTCGGGCTTCGGGGGTAGTGGGCCGCACTGTGGCCACACCCCGTCTTGTCACCGTTATGTGGGTGTAGTTTTGGTGGGTACGATCTTGGCCGGCTTTGTGGAGTCGGCGTGCTTCATGGCTGGCTCTTGGAAGTCAGTCCTCTTGGCGCCGGCTTCCTGGAGTCGGCCATCTCGCAACCATCTTGGGTGAGGTTATCGGGGCCGGGTCGCCTTTGGAGAGCCGGCCCCTGCGGTAGTCGGCCAGGGGAAGTCGGCCCAATGCTTCGAACGCTTGAAGGCTCAATCGGCCTGATAATTTTTGAAGAACCATGGGTAGTCGGTTAGGCTACCAGTGGCCATTTACTCCGACAGTAGTCCCCGAAGCTGATTGGGCTTCGAGGTTGGGTGGGAGTCGAGAAGCTCGATCAGCTTCCTATATTGACGAGCCAGCAGCTGGGAGCCGACTTTGGTTGGGGGCGCCGTCTCGGCAAAAAAATTTGGGAGTCGGAGGGCGGGAGCTGGCCAGCGTGCGCACCGGGCCGTGGGCCGGCCACTTGCCGCCTGCGAACCACGTGGCAAAAAAGCCCGCCAGCCCACGCGCGCGACGGGACGTCACCATAGGTTGGGGGCCCGCCACGCCCACGCCCAGGCCCAGGCGTGGATTCTCCGCGGCCCGAAGCCGCCCGCACGTCTCCCTGCGGCGGTTTCGGCACGCTTTTAGGGCGTAATAATCACGAGGCGTGGGGGGAGTGGGTGCAGTTAATCCCACGTCTCATCGCACACCCTGCCTCCCCGGCTTCACCTTGCGATGCTATAAGTAGGGGGAGGGGGAGAGCGGCAGGCTCTCGCACGCTCCTCCTCTTTCCACCATCTTCTTCCTCCTGCCCTTTCTTGCAATAGCGCCTCGCCGCCGCGCTGTTCTACCACTCGATCCTCCGCCGCCGCGTTTGTTCTCGCCAGCCCCACGCCACGATGCAGTACGACGGGGATTGGTATGGCTCCAACGTCCATGAGGATCACGTCGAATTCCTCCGCAAGACGCGGCGGCTGCCCGGCGCGGACAAGGTGGAGGCCCGTCTCGCGCCGGTGAAGGAGATTACGCCGGAGCCGCAGGAAGGCGAGCGGGTAGTCTTCTGCTCGCATTTCTTGCGCGGCATCGGCCTGCCCGTGAGCGCCTTCTTCCGCTCTTCGCTCGAGTTCTACCAACTCCAGCCGCACCACCTCACCCCGAACACGGTGGTGCTGCTGTCCGCCTTTGTCACCTTGTGCGAAGGCTACCTCGGCGTCCTCCCTACCCTCGAGCTCTGGGGGGAGTTCTTCTAGTCCAAGCTGGGCACGCGCATGCAAGGCGTGCCGGCTCAGAGTGGCGCCTTCATCGCGATGCGGAGGGTGGCTGCTGACAACCCCTTCCCCGTCATCACGCTGATCCAGTCGGTGAAGCTATGGCAAAAGTCATACTTCTACGTGAGGAACGTCGCCCCGCAGGGCGACTACGTCAATCTGCCGGCTTACGTAGCCGGCCCACCGGCGGGTAGGTGGCCCCATTGGTCCTACCGGGCCGTGACGCTGACGCCGGCTGGAGCCGCAGCTATCGCCCGACTGCGGGTGATGGTCCAGTCGGAGGACTTGTCGGGGCCCGACCTGCTGGCCGCCTTTGTCACGCGCCGGGTGCTCCCGCTCCAGAGCCGCCCTCATCTGATCTGTCAGATGAGCGGCCATCTCGATCCGAGCCGGATGTGCACCAAAGACATGCCGCACGACGAGGTGGCCTATATGGTGAACTACCTTGCGAACTGCAAACTCTCCGCAGAGTGGCAGTTTGGCAAGGAGCCATATTGCCGAGCTCATCCGCCGCCCACGGTACGTCCTCTTCTTCTCTTTTCCTTCTCTCAGTTTTATTGCCGAGTTCCTTTGGGCCGACTCTGACCAGTCGGCTTGTCTCGACAGAGCCCTCTTCTTCATCCTGCAGGCGGGTCGGACGCGGAGCGCCGATTCGCCCCCGATCGAACGGAGCACGATTTGGAGGACCCCGACTTGGGGGCGGCCGCTATGGACGACAACACCGAGGCGGGCGGTGCCCAAGCCGGCGGCGAGGCAGGCGGCTCCGAGCTTGGAGTCAGCTTCGATGACTGGCCGGACGATGACGAGGCTGAAGTCGTCCCACGCCGCCAGCCGGCGTCTGGCCACGATGCGGGTTCCTCCGCCGCGCCGCCTGCCCGGGGCGGCGGGCAAAAGCGTCGCGCCGTGCCAGGCTTGTTCGGCAGTCGGCCGAAGAAGCCCAGAGGCGGGGCAGCGGCGACCAGGCGGGAGGGGGCGGCTGCGAAGGCGGCTCGCTTTTGCAAGGCGGTGAAGCAGCCGCAGACGGTGTCGGCGTAAGCGTACTCTCCTTCGTGCATTCTCTTTTCTTTTCTCTGGTAACTCCTGAATTCTTGTCCTTCTCTCCAAACAACTAGAGCTCCATTGTCGCTCGAGCAGGCTGCTGCCGCCTCCGTTGTTGGGTCGCCGGGAGGATCTGGGAGCACCACTGGCCGTGTGGACCCCCGCGCCGATCTTCTGGCGGTGACGGAGCGGAACGCGCGGGAGGAGCGGGAGGCGCGGGAGGCGGAGGCTTTGAGGGCGGCTGCCGCCAAGGCGGCGCAGGAGGAGGAGGCGGCGAAGGCGCGCGCTGACGCCGCGGCCAAGGCCCAAGCGGAGGTTGTGGCTGCGGCGATGGTGGATGAAGCCTTGCTGGTCACCCCACTACGCGCTGCGGCGCCTGGGGCCCCAGAGCCCTCGCCCGAAGAAGCCGGCAGTGACCAGCCGGGGCTGGAGAGGGATGACGACGTCGTCATCCTGGAGAAGGCGGCGGTGCCGACCCCGCCGACTGGGGCGGCTCAAGGCGGCCGGCCTGATCTGCCGCCTGCGTAGTCGGCGGGGGGCGAGCTGGCTGCGAGGACTGAGCTGGCGGTCCGGACGCCGCCGTGCCGGCGCGCGGGGAAGGCTGCGTCAGAGCCACAGAAGGCTGCGTCGGAGCCGCAGCCGGCTGCGGGCTCCAGCTCGTTGGCCCATGATGTGGAGGTGGCCAGCGCCACCTCGGGGTGGACGCCGGGCAGAGGGATGGCCGTGACGAACGTGGCCGCGCAGGACGTCCGGACCCGGCTCCATGCCCAGGCTACGGCGCTGAGGCGATACACCGACGAATTCCTTGCGACGCGGGCGGCAATCCGGGTTAGTCTTCTTATCTTGCTTCTTCTTGATCTTGGTTTCTTCCGTGGGGGCGCGTCAGCGCATCCACTGGGTGTAGTCCCCGAGTTCCGAGTCGGCTGCTGAGCAGGCGGCTTGGAACTTCTTAGTGGATTTAGCTTTCCTATTCTTGTTCTTACTTCGATCTTCTGCCTGTCTTGCAGGACTACCACAATTTTCGCGCGGCTGCCTTCAACTCCCAGGCTCGGGAGCTGACCCAGAAAACCGCCGACCTAACTGAGAGCCGAGGTAAGTGCTTCGTCCTTTATCTCACGTGGGGGCGCGTCAGCGCACCCACTGGGTGTAGTCCCCGAGATTCGAGCCGACTGCTGAGCAGTCGGGTCGGATCTTCCTTGACGACTTCCTCTTATTGCTTCTTCTTTTTCTGCCGTCCTTGCAGCGGCCAACGCCAGCCTGAGGGCACAGCTGGGAGGTTCTCAGGCTGCCCTTCGTGCCAAGGAGGCCGAGTTTCCCGCCTTGGTGCAGGAACGTGACCGCCTGGCCAAGAGGTTGGCCGACCAGGAAGAGAGCCACAAGGCGGCTCTGAAGGCGGCGCAAGACAGCGAAGCTGCCCTCCAGGCCGAGTAGGAGACAGAGGCGGCTGGCTGGGCCGAAGCAAAGCAGCCGCTGATCAATGGTTATGGCCAGATCGAAGATTTGGTTGATGGTAAGCCGCCTGCTTCTTCGTCCTTTCTTGTCGCCTGCCGCTTTTGGCTTGTTTTCTGACTTGATGTTTTCTCTGCTTTCTCTTTCTCTTTTGCACAGAGTACTTCCCTGGCTACTCTACCGCCACCAACCAGATCATCGAGGCCCACCGCGAAGCACGAAGGCATGCTGGCGCCGAGATTGCACCGAACGCTGGCTGTTCGCTGGAGGAGCAGCTCTTGGCGATCCAGGCCCGTCTCCAGCCGGCTCACCGACTGCTCCGCCGGCTTCAGCGTGCCGGGGCGCAAGTGTTGGCCGCCCTCTGGCCCGGCGAAGTGGTTCCCCGCACCCCCAGTCGGACTGCCGACTGGCTGGAGGTGGCAGTCGGCCGCTTTGAAGCCCGGAAGGCCTCGGCGGTTCGGTCCGGCGCCAGGCGGGCGCTGGAGTTCGTCAAGGCCTGGTATCCCGGCCTGAGTCTGGACCTGCTGGCTACCTGGCGGCAGCAAGCCGACACGGAGCTGGAGCTGGCGCGGCCGGCTATCATCCGGCGGGCTTCGGCGATCGCTGACTACACCGACACCAGCGCCTTCGCCCCTGAGGTGGATGACAACGGTGTTGCCCAGTCGGAGGAGTGGTTTGGGCTGAACCCGGTAGATGGTGAAGACTGGGCGGAGGAGATCGACTCCAGCGACGAGGGCGAAGAGGAGGAGGAGGAGGGTGAAGACGCCGGGCCGGATGGTGGAGCGGCCAGCCCGCCTCAGCCTGACCGCGCCTCCAGCACCACGTCGCGCGCGGGTGCGTCGCCTGCCACCGGTGGTGACCAAGCCGAGACCCGCCAGCCGGCCACTCCTTCAGCCGGCGACGCCGTCTCCACTGACCAACCCGCTCCCGCACCGTGCCTTTAGTCTAGTCTGCATCTTTTGTTTTCCTGTCTTGCCACTTTTGGAACAATATTCTGTTAAGTTTACACAATTCCACCCACTGGGGGTGTATTCGAACTTATGTCGATTGCCGGCCTGTTGGGGGCTTTATATGTATATATGACTATGCATGCGTTTGGCTTTTCCTCGTTCTTTGCTTTTCATCCTTCTGCTGTTTCCTTTTCCGCCCTCCCTTGGTTGCCGCCTCCCCAGTCAGACAGTTGCTCTGCAATTTGTGGCTGGAGAAGTGCTTGGCCAATTGGGAGGGCAAGTACGCTAGCTTTGTTGGATTATAGCTAAGTGTTTGGGAAGCCGGCCAGCCGGCTGTTCTGACAGCCGGCACGCGTGGTTGGAGGCCGTCTTTTCGCTATATAAGTTCATTAGTCCTTAGCCGTTTTTCGTGTGGGCGTCTTTTCTGCCTTGGCTCTTGCTAGTCGGACGGTCAGTTCTTCGAGCCGCGACTTTCAACAAGAGAGGACTCGGGAGCCGGCACACTACTTGTCTGACTTCAGGTAGAACTTTTAATATAGCTTAAGGCGGCCAGTCCCCGGGCCGACTAGTCGAACCCGGTGCCAGACAAGAAATCAAATGTAATAATACATTCATGGATATGACACTTGTCACTCATAGATAAATGAAGGCAGTCCCCGAGTGCTCCTCGGGGGGCCTGTTGTTTCGTACTTAATACAAAAGGGTAGCATGATACATACTGCTTTCAACTGTAAAATCTTCTCAGGAGGTTCGCGTTCCATGGTCGCTCTGACTCCTTGCCGGAGTCATACCTCTTGCGTGCTCTTGGTTTTTGCGCGTCGATCAAGTAGTGGGAGTCGTTGCCTAGTGCCTTGCTGATGACGAAGGGGCCTTCCCAAGGGGCCGAGAGCTTGTGCTGGCCGGCTGTTCGCTGGATCAGCCGAAGCACAAGGTCGCCCTCTTGGAAGGATCTTGGCTTGACCTTGCGGTTGTGGTAGCGGCGCAACCCTTGCTGGTAGATGGCGGACCGGCTGAGTGCTAACAGCCGGCCTTCTTCTAGTAGGTCGACGCCGTCTTCTCTTGCTTCCTTGGCCTCCGCCTCCGTGTACATGGTGACCCGAGGCGAGTCGAACTCGATGTCGGTTGGGATGACAGCCTCGGCACCATATACAAGGAAGAACGGAGTGAAGCCGGTTGACTTGTTGGGGGTAGTGCGCAGACTCCAGAGGACAGCCGGCAGCTCATCGAGCCAGCAGCCGGCCGATCGCTCTAGTGGTACAACCAGTCTGGGCTTGATGCCGAGAGGATGAGTCCATTTGCTCGCTCGACCTGGCCGTTTGACTGCGGGTGGGCAACGGACGCTAAGTCTAGTCGGATACCCTGCGTCGCGCAGAAACGTGCCAGTGCTCCTTTGAAAAAGTTTGTGCCGTTGTTGGTGATGATGCTGTGCGGTACGCCGTACCGAGTAGTGATGTCGGTGACGAATGTTACGGCAGTCGGCCCGTTCAGCTTCTTGATTGGCTTCGCTTCGATCCACTTTGTGAACTTGTCCACGGCGACAAGCAGATGTGTCAAGCCGCCGCGGGCTGTCTTGAAAGGACCCACCATATCCAGTCCCCAGACGGCAAAGGGCCAGGTGAGGGGAATGGTCTTGAGTGCAGAAGCCGGCAGGTGTTGCTTGGAACTGAAGACTTGGCATCCTCTGCAGCTCTTGACTATCTCTTTGGCATCTTCCAAACCAGTCGGCCAAAAGAAACCATGGCGGAAAGCTTTGGCCACAAGTGATCTTGAGGCTGCGTGGTGGCCGCATTCGCCTTGGTGGATATCCTTGAGGATTTCTACTCCTTTTTCTGGCTCGACACAACGCTGGAAGAGTCCAGTGACGCTGCGCTTGACAAGCTCTCTGTTGATTATTGCATACGCTCCGGCTCGTCGTTGCACTAGTCTTGTTGAGATCTCATCAGCCGGCAGCTCTCTGCTGACTAGGAATTTGAGGATGGGCTGGGCCCATGATGGAGCTGTGACTTCTTCTTCTGTTAGTGCGGCCACCATGACTCGGGTGGGTGGGTCGGGAGGCGTGGAATTGGAGTCGGCCTCCGCTTCTTGCGTTGCTGCAGTCCCCGGGCCGACTGCTGCAGTCCCCGGGCCGGGTGCGACTACGGCAGTCGGTGGGGCAGTTGTCGAAGTCCTCGTGCCACCTGCGGGGTTCCTCCAGTCGGATCCGAAAGTATCTAGCACAGGCGGTACGAAGATAGAGTCCGACTCTGGAGACGGCTTGATGGACGGCTTGAGGAGGCGCTGGAGGGAGACGCCAGTCGGTATAGCCTGTCGGGTGGAGCCGATCCGTGCCAGGGCATCTGCTTGGTCGTTGTCGGCCCTTGGCACGTGAAGGAACTCGCACCCTTCGAAGTACCCACTGATCTACTGGACGAGGAATCGATAGCTCGCCATGTTCGCGTCCTTGGCGTCCCAGTCGCCAGACGACTGCTGGACCACCAAGTCTGAGTCGTTGTAACATAGGATCTGGCGTATGCCGAGCTCTTTGGCTAACCGGAGCCCATGTACGAGCGCCTCGTACTCGGCCACGTTGTTGGAGGCGGTGAAGTGGATTTGTAGCGTGTATCTGAGTTTGTCGCCTTTGGGAGAGGTGAGGCCGATGCCGGCTCCCAAGCCGGTGCACATCTTGGACCCGTCGGAGTGCATCCGCCAATGGGTAGAGTCGGGAACCGGCGGTAGGTACTGGGTCTCGGCCCAGTCGACGAGGAAGTCGGCCAATGCTTGGGATTTGATGGCGGTTCGGGGCTGGTAGAAGATCGTGTATGGTGCCAATGCAATGGCCCATTTAGCCACCCGGCCGGATGCATCCTGGCTGCCTATGATCTCGGCAAGCGGGGCGGTGCACACGACCGTGATGGGATGCTCTTGGAAGTAGGGCTTCAGCTTCATGGCGGCGAAGTACACCCCATAGCACATCTTCTGATAGTGCGGGTAGTTTTGCTTTGAGTTGGATAGTACTTCGCTTAGATAATACACCAGCCTCTGGACTAGCTGGGCTCGGCCTTCTTCCGGGCGCTGGACCACGACAACTGTACTGACCACTCGGCTGGTCGCGGCAATGTAGAGGAGCATGGGCTCCTTCTCAGTCGGCGCCGCCAGGACAGGTGGGGTGGTCAGCATCTTCTTTAGCTCATGGAATGCTTGGTCGGCTTGGTCATTCCACTCGAAGTGAGTGGACTTCTTCATGAGTCGGTACAAGGGGAGAGCCTTCTCTCCTAGCCGGCTGATAAAGCGGTTTAGGGAGGCCAAGCATCCGGTGAACTTCTGCACATCTCGCAATTTGGTGGGAATCTCCATCCTCTCGATGGCCTTGATCTTCACAGGGTTGCACTCGATGCCGCGTTCGGAGACCGGAAAGCCTAGCAGCTGGCCGGCTGGTACTCCGAACACGCACTTCTCGGGGTTGAGCTTGATTTGGAATCGGCGCAAGTTGGCGAATGTTTCTTTGAGGTCTTCCAGCAGGGTGCCGCGCTTCTCTGTCTTCACCACAATGTCGTCTACATAGACGTGGGCATTTCTGCCGAGTTGCTTGAGGAGGCATTTCTGCATGCAACGCTGAAAAGTGGCACCGGCATTCCTTAAGCCGAATGTCATAGTCAGGTAACAGAAAGCTCCAAATGGTGTGATGAAGGCAGTCTTCAGGCGGTCTGCTGGGTCCAACTTGATCTGATGGTACCCCGAGTAGACATCCAAAAAACTCAACAGCTCGCATCTGGCTGTGGAGTCTATCACTTGGTCAATCCGTGGGAAAGCAAACGGATCCTTTGGGCAGGCCTTGTTGAGGCTGGTGTAGTCTATACACATGCGCCACTTGTTGTTCTTCTTCAATACCAGAACTGGGTTGGCAAGCCACTCTGGAAAAAATACTTCCATAATAAAGCCAGCGGCGAGGAACCGGGCTATCTCTTCTCCTACGATTCTTCGCTTCTCTTCTGACAGTCGGCGAAGGGGCTGCTTGACCGGCTTCGCGTCGGCTCGGACGTGCAATTTGTGCTCGGCGAAATCCTTCGGGACACCCGGCATGTCCTTTGGGGACCATGCAAAAATGTCTCGATTCTCACGGAGGAAGTCGACGAGCTCGCCTTCCTATTTAGTGTCCAGGTTTGCCCCAATGACAGCAAACCTTTCCGTATTCTCCGGGTCCAGAGGTATCTTCTTCGTCTCTTTGGCTGGCTGGAAGGAGCCCTGCGCATCACAATCTTTGGGGTTGGGGGACAGGGCCGGCTGCTTGCCGGCCATGGCCACAACCCGCTCGAGCATCTTCTTCTCTTCCGCCACTACGAGGGACTCGGCCAGCCGGTTGCTGGCCATGGCACACTCGATGGAATTCTTGTAGTCGCCGGCTACGGTGATGATCCCCTTCGAGCTCGGCATCTTCATTTTCAGGTAGGCGTAGTGGGGCACAGCCATGAACTTGGCCAGAGCAGGTCGGCTAAGCAAAGCATGGTAGGGGCTCTCCAGATCCACTACCTCAAACCAGATCGCTTCTCAGCGAAAATGATCCTTGTCTCCGAAGAGAACATCCATCTTGATCTTGCCGATCGGGGAACAAGACAAGCTGGGGACGATGCCATGGAACATGGTCCGGCTTGGCATAAGCTGCTTTGCCTTGATGTTCAGCTTCTCCATGGTATTGCGGTACAGTATATTAATACTGCTTCCGCCATCTATCAGGACGCGGGAGAATCGGGCAGCTCGCCTCTCCGTCGGGAGGGTGACATCCAAGACCAGTGCATAGGAGCCAGGGGAGGGCATCACCTCTGGGTGGTCGGCCTGGCTCCAGTTGATGGGCTTCTCGGACCAGTGCATGAACTCGGGGGCGCTAGAGGCGACCGCGTTGACCTCTTGATGCTGACGGCGCCGACTGCGCTTGTCTTCGGCTTGGCTTGTGAAGATGACGTAGGCGGCGTGCTCTTCAGGGAACTCGTCTTGAATGGCTCCGACTGCCGGCCGAGCCGCCGGCTGCTGGGGGGCCGGAGGCGGCACCAACCCTTCGCCTTGGAGATTCACGTGAGCCAGTGGCATTTTCGGGTCGTGTGGTTGGATGGCTTCACGCCGCTGTGGAACTTGCAGGGGGCGTCGAGAGTCTGCTCGTAAGAGAAAGCCGGCTGCGAAGCCGGCCTGCCACCCTTCTTCTTGGGAGCGGGCCGCTCTTCGGGCTGCTCATCTTCAACTGTGGCCACCTGCCGACTGGTGGAAGGCTGCATGGGGGCCTTGCGCTTGTGATCGTTCTGGTAGGGGCGCCGATTGGAGTCGCCAGCCGGTGTCTTTGGAGCCGGAGCGAGCACCTTCCCAGAGGCGTCCACTCGGAGCTCGGTCTTCATCGAGGAGTCGGCCGTGGTGTACTTGTCCGCGATGATCAGCAGTTCGTCGAGGGTAGCCGGCTCGTCGCAGAGGAGTCGGTGCTTGAGGAGGGTGCCCTCTCGGCACCCGGCGGTGAAGTACTCGATGGCCCGAACCTCGTGCACCCCCTCGCAGGAGTTGCGGAGCTCGGCCCACCGTGTGAGGTAGTCGCGGGTCGACTCATTGGGCCCTTGGACGCACAGGGAGAGCTGGCGAGGCTTGGGAGGCCGCTTGTACGTGCTGGTGAAGTTGCGGACGAAGACTTCCGTGAAGTCCAGCCAGCTGTTGATGCTGTAGGGCTTGAGGCTGTTGAGCCAGGTGCGCGCTGTGCCTTGTAGCATGAGGGGGACGTACTTCACGGCCACGCGCCGATTGCCGTTGGCTATGCTGACAGCAGTGGAGTAGTCGATGAGCCAATCTTCCGGCTTCACAGAGCCGTTGTACTTGGGCGTGTCTCTGGGGAGCGAGAACCCTTTGGGGAAGAGCTCGTCGTGGATGCGGGGGCCAAAGCATGGCGGGCCGACATCGTCTTCTTCTTCCAGCGCCAGGGATCGAGCAAGGCGGTCGATCCGGTGGCGGGCGTCGTTCTCGCCGACTCCTTCTCGGCGGCCTAGTCGGTCACCAAGAGTCGGGTGCGTGACGGGCGGCGGGGTGAGACGTCTCTCCCTTCGAGGCGGGGGAGGAGGGGGATTTCCTTGGCGCTCCACCGCTCGAGGGCGGCCTTCCGCGTCGCGCTCGATGGTGATACGAGTCCGGCTGCGGCTAGCAGCCGGCTCCTAGTCTTTCCTCTGGCGGGCGCCGCTCGCAGTCGGCGAGCGGGACGTCGCGGCGTGCTCCCGGCGCAGGGGATGACTATCGGCGCAGGCGCCGGCTTCGTGCCGTTCTGCAGCCGCGTCGATCAGCTGCTGGATCCGCCTTGTCATGTAGGGGAGCTCATCGGCTCCCAGCCCATTTAGCTCCTCAGCGGCCGCCTGAGCGGCTCGCAGATTCTCGAGCGGGGTAGCGTAGACGGGGCGGTCTGCCCCCATCATGCTGGCGATAGCCGCGCCGCGCTTCTGGACGTAGCCGGCTCGGCTCGGCCCGCTAGGCGGCGCGGTCGACTTCGCGCTGGTGGGCCTCGGTGAGGCCTCTCATGGAGGCTATCTTCTGGCCTTCCGCGACGAGGGCGAGGCGGCGTGCCTCCAGGGTCTCGGCGTCAGCGTCGGCCGGGATGGGGACGGATAGGTCGTGCATCGCCGCTTGTAAGGCGTCGTGGGCGTTCTCGCCCGAGTTGGCGACGTGGCTGATGACCAACACTTCGGTGACACCGCTGCTGCCACTGTCAGCTCGAGGGAGAGGATCATCGAAGACCACCACGTCGGAGGGGTAGGCGTCGAGCGACGCCGTGTCGGAGTCGACGAGCATCGGGTCGGTGGAGCCGACCGACTCCAAGTCTGCAGCAGGCTCGCTAGAGACGTGAAGCTGGTCGAGGAGGCTGACGAGGCAGCTCTCGGGGTAGTCCGTGCCCGCGTCGGACGCGGGCTCGTCGGAGATGTGAGTCTCGCCAAGCAGAAAGGCGAGGCAGCTCGCCGCGCAGGCATCGTCGACGCCTTGCAGCGCGTCGAGGCAAACACCATCGGGCGCAGCAGGCCGGCTGCGCTCGCGGGGGAGGAAAAGGGTTCCCGTCCAGAACAGGTCTCCGGACGATGGTGCACCTGGCCCCACGGTGGGCGCCAAATGTCGGGTGGAAGGTGCGACATATGCCAACGGGTGGCTTATCATGGTGGGTGCCAGTAAGACGTCGCCGGTGCCTGGAAACGGGATGAGGCGAAGACATGCACGCCGGCGAATCATACCCAGGTTCGGGCCTCTCCGTGGAGATAACACCCCTAATACTGCTCTACGGGGTCTCCGCATGATCACTAGATCAGAACGAGTAGCTACAAATGCTCCTTGAGCTGTCGGGTTCAAGGGAGAAGAAGAGCAAGGCTAGCTCTTGCTTCCCTCTCTCTATGGTGTGTGTGTAACTCTAAGAAGCCAACCCTTTGCATGGGTGCCCCGGGGGGTTTATATAGGCCTACCCCCGGGGGTACAATTGTAATCCGGCTGGGTGTGGGTCCCAGTCGTTAGTGTCTGTGCTCGCCGGCTTCTCCGCCGGCTGTTGGGGCCCGCCGACTGGTGGGTCCCGCCGGCTGCTGGCCTCTTGGTCGACAGGCCGGCCCCACTGCCTAGGTGTCTTGTCGGCGGCTGCTTACTGTAGCTTCGCCCCTGATGTCGAGGGCTTGGTCGAGGTAAGCGTGGCTACAGTGTGCCGCCTCGAGGGCTCTCACTGTAGCCTTACCTCGTCTTGTCTCCTTAATGTGGCACATGCTTCGAGGGAGGGGGGTAGCCGGCTTCTGGGGGCCGGCTACGCCCTAGGCCGACTGGGGGAGGCCAGGCCGCCTTCGCGCCTCTCTCTGGCTAAAGGGGCCCACCGCCCGTAGGTCGTACTGACGTCTGTCGTGGATGACGCTGAGGCCAGCATGGCTACAGTGCCGAGCCGGACGGGAGATGGCTGACCCGTACGGCATCCTGTGGCCATGCCTGCCTCGGGCTTCGGGGGTAGTGGGCCGCACTGTGGCCACACCCCGTCTTGTCACCGTTATGTGGGTGTAGTTTTGGTGGGTACGGTCTTGGCCGGCTTTGTGGAGTCGGCGTGCTTCATGGATGGCTCTTGGAAGTCGGTCCTCTTGGCGCCGGCTTCCTGGAGTCGGCCATCTCGCAACCATCTTGGGGGAGGTTACCGGGGCCGGGTCGCCTTTGGAGAGCCGGCCCCTGCGGTAGTCGGCCAGGGGAAGTCGGCCCAAAGCTTCAAACGCTTGAAGGCTCAATCGGCCTGATAATATTTGAAGAACCATGGGTAGTCGGTTAGGCTACCCGTGGCCATTTATTCCGACAGACTCTCTAGATTTGCCACTGCTACTACTAATGATGAGTTCATCTCCCGTACTCCACCATCGCTGGTGCTTGCTCTAAGTTGACAGTGTGATAATTGGTTTCATGTTGCATATGTTGTCTAGCCTGTATTTCTTCTATTTTGATTAAATTGCACCTGCTGAGTTTATATGTTATACATGTGCATATGACATGGCTTTCTATGTCTAGAATACACTGCATCTATCTATCATACCATGTTCTTACATCAAAGTACTGTTGTTGTGTATCCCGCATCAGTCACTCATGATTGGACGCTTTTAACATGGCAATTTGATAGTGGTTGCATCTTGCATTGATTTCTATGTTTTACTGCTTCTAATTTTTCGAATTGCCACTTATGACAAGACACTTTTAACTTGGCAGAGTAATATTGGTTGCATCTTTCATATGGTGTCTAGCTTGCATTACTTCTATTTTCTTGAAAATCCTTCTGCTTAATTTACACATCATAGCTGTGAATATGTCATGCCGTCCTATTTTTCTTACATATTCCATCCTCATATGGTTGTCTTACATCAAAGTATCGCTTGTCTGTATCATGCATCAATGAGTTCTGAAGAGCGATTTTATTCTTTTGCGTTGTGGGTACGGCTTGACATGGAAAAGTGAAAACGAGCAAGGAAAATAATATAGTAGGGAGTGGTGTTACTCGTCGGGTGAAACGGAAAAGGATCTGCCGTCGAGATTCTGCTGGTACTTATAGTGCAGTAGAAGGTCCAAGTCCACCGGCTAAATCTACAAACACAGTATCACCTGCTCCACCAGCTGCAGCATCCGCTTCAACTGTACCAGCATCTCAACGAGTTACTCGTTCGTTTTCTCTAGAACTGGCCAGTTCCCAAGTAGCCTTCACACCTAACACTACTTCCGAAGCACTGCTGACACAACTGGAGTTGGCAAGATCAGATGAACCTCATGAGCATCAACGCCAAGACGGTACCTGACCGAGTCAAGTTGCAGTTGCATGCTCCTTTATATGTACTCTCACATTTTGATGTACACTAACACTTTCCATATTCGTTGTTGAACTAGCACCATGGCGCAAGCGGAAACAGACATCAGGGATAATGCTTGACAGATTAACAAAATCTAAAGGAGGAAGAATGGAGATCCATTTTGAGGCAGGTTTAAAAAGGCCACGTGATGCTACAGAGTCAGCCAAGTTAGTATCAGAGGCAGCCGTTCCCGTTAGGTGCCATGCACGTATCCTCCCAACGTGGATCCAGTACAGGAATGAGAAAGACAATACCCAGTTTAACACCTTCCTTGACCATTTATCCATAAGTTATGTTATTCATCGCAATTAGTAATATTGTCTTGCTCTGTCCCATACTTTTAGCTTCCTCCTAATAAGACTCACATTCTTTTTTCAACAGATGAGGTTCAAGTTAGATCCGAAAGATGATGCAACTAAACAAGCATGCACTCATGTTTTTCAGTCTGCTCTGCGATAGTATCGGTACCACCTTAGAAAATCTCACTTTGAAGGCAAGGCTAACAATGAAATCGCCCAAACATCTCCAGTGGAATATATTACAGATGAAGACTGGACAGCCCTCGTTAAACACTGGTCTGATCCAAAGTATTAGGTAGGCTATATGTATTTGATCAGACCAACTGTTTGAAGAACAAGACAAACCATTCTAAAGTGAAATTCCAACAGACAATAAGATCTCGTAGCTATATTGCACACTACGAGGCTCTTGTAAATAGCTGCTACTTCCTTCTTTTTTCTGTGCCATATTATCGTATCTATATTGACTTGTTCCAAATACAGAGGAAAGCCTGTGCGGACCAAAAAGAACCTGAACCGAATGCAGTGCAAATCTTCAAGGATTGCCACACCAGCAAGATGAAGGGCATGAGCACACCAGTTCAAGCCGATGTTGTAAGTCCTTACTCCTCCTGCCTTTGAACTGATTGGTACTGTGATGTGTTCATTTAACTACTTGGTTTGCAGCCAATGTTAGTTACTCTGTTCACTTTTATACACAGTTGTCTTAACGTATCATTTCACCTTACATGGTTTAAAAGAGATGAAGGATATTCTTTTGGTCAAGATATATCAGAGGCATGGGAGGACCTGCAACATTTGCACGAAAAAGACGGCATGCCTCCAAAGCAGTATGAAGGTCCTGCCAGCTATGCTCTTACCAAAGAAGAGAAGGAAATCTTCTTTGAATGCCTGCTCAGTATGAAGGTCCAGTCTGGCTTCTCGTCGAATATAAAGGGAATAATAAATATGGCGGAGAAAAAGTTCCAGAACCAAAAGTCTCATGACTGCCACGTGATTATGACGCACTGCTTCCGGTTGCATTGAGGGGGCTTCTACCGGAAAAAGTTCGATTAGCCATTGTGAAGCTATGTGCATTCCTCAATGCAATCTCTCAGAAGGTGATCGATCCAGAAATCCTACCAAGGCTAAGGAGTGATGTGGCGCAATGTCCTGTCAGTTTCGTGCTGGTGTTCCCACCATCCTTCTTCAATATCATGACGCATGTCCTAGTTCATGTAGTCCACGAGATTGTCATTCTGGGCCCCGTATTTCTACACAATATGTTCCCCTTTGAGAGGTTCATGGGAGTCCTAAAGAAATATGTCCGTAACCGCGCTAGGCCAGAAGGAAGCATCTCCATGGGCCATCATCGGAGAGAGGCCAGCCCCCTGCATCGTCCCTCTATAAAAGGGGGAAGGAACGGTGCATTTGCTCACACACCTTTCTTCTCCCCTTTCCAACTTTCCCCGCTCGCTATGGCCAGAGGGCGTGGAAGTAGTGGTGCTCCAGTGGCGGCGACGAGAGCTTCTGCTCGACAGTGTGTCCCTCCTCCTCCGGACAACATGGAGGGGGCGCCCGCCACAAGAGGAGGAGGGAGGGGGCGAGGTCGCGGTCGTCGTGGCGCTCGAGGAGGAGGAGGACAGGGCGGTTCTCTGATTGCTCCCCCGCTGAACGCTCCTCCTGCGCTGGAAGGCCATGTCGGAGATCAGCCACTGGAGTTCGTTATCATGCTACAAGCCTATTCATGGTCGTTTTCGTCTCCCCACCCCATACGCCAGGGTGATAGAGCTCGAACAGCCACGCGCACTGAGATTGCACATGAGGGGCTGCGGGAATGGCAGCATACGAGTGGATGTGGATTTCCCAGCCCGACCCTCATGGTATGTATCTCCGACGCGGTTGGAAGACTTTCGCCCGCGCCCATAGCATGTCGGAAGGGCACGTCCTCCAATTTAAGTTAATGGAGGCCGATTTCCTTCCCGTCAAGGTTCTTGGGAGCTTGGGTGCTCGCTTAGGGTGCTACACGGAGAGCTCGGCCGACAACGAAAGCTCCTCCTCGAGCGATAGCGACGAGGAGGACAGTGAAGTGATGAAGACGGCACTGACCGGGAGGGCGACAACGCTGACTCTAGCTGAGTATCAGCCGGACCGTCACCGTCAGGCGGTGGCATCACCATCTGCATCTGCATCTGCTCTGTAGCAAGGTGAGTCGGGGAGTTGGGAGCAGAGGTGGGGGTAGTGCCTCCAACTCCTCCAGCAGCTTTCCAGCTGGACCCCGGCAGGCTTCCTCGTGGGCTGCAGCTCCGTTAGCCCTGTCGCGTCCTACTGGCCATGGTGGCGGCGGTTGACGGGTCGTCTTCGCCATGCTCTTCATCGCCGCCTTCGTCGGTGCCCTCCCGCTCCTGCCAGGCTACCTCTCCTGGAGCCCGATAGGGGCAGGTTGGGCTTTTGCCCAGGCACCCCTTTTGCCCTCTTCCCATCCCGCCGCAGTGCCTAGGAGGAGAGGGACAAGAAAGGGCATTACGGGGCATTTATGTTTTTTCAATCTTAAATCTATAGGCACTTGCCAAATTTTAGCTCAAATAATGTAATCTCTTGAATCCATGTTTGTGTCCTGTAAGGTCTGTACTTGTTTGATCAGCATATTAATGAAAAAGATGAACCTTGTCGGGGACTCGTGCATGTATATCTCCATGCAAGGGTGGAATGCCGCTATATTTTTAAATAAACGAGTTTCCCCCGGCAGGCTATCCTACCGGTACCCTCTATTTTGTTGCCAGGGAGTTAGGCCTACCGGGCACAAATCATGACGAGGGACTAGCCCCCCGCCAATCTTTTTTCCTTAGAGGCTGCTACGACCATCCAGACTGAAGCAATGTTCGAGCCGAGGGATGGGAGCACCTAAGTTTCAAGAAGTGGCGAGGCATTATTATGCACAAGTCTTTACTTACAGAACACGTATGGACAAGAGATAGAACTTATCTGTTTGGCTTGCCGGAGAACGCGGTGTTAGCTCATCTTTCCATCTCCTCTTGGAGGCCAAGTCCTCGACGGAGGCCTGCAGTTTATGCAGATGAAAATGATGCCAGATGCGATCTTATCTACATGAACATGCGATGCTCATGAAATTCTCATGCATGCATGCAACTAGTCGGGGGGCCTCAGCGCTTCATTTATTTCTCTATTGCTCAGGGTCTGCGCCTGGCTTTGTACAAGGGGTTACATGCAACTGAGGCAAGGCCTATACAAAGGGTGGCTACCGGGCAGGGCCCGATAGCCGCGCCTTATAGGTAGAACTTCCGGAGATGCTCAATATTCCTTGAGTTTTGCAATTGAATGCCATCTCCAATCTCCGGACGGACTACGCTAGGTCTGGTGACTCGTACTACCTAGTAAGGGCCTTCCCACTTCGGCATCAACTTGTTTGCACCCTTGGCAGACTGAACGCGCCTAAGGACAAGGTCGCCTTCCTCAAAACACCAGGGATGAACCCTGCAGCTGTGATAGCGACGCATGGCTTGTTGGTAGCGTGCAGCATGCGTAGCAGCCCGAAGACGGTTCTCCTCAAGAAGCATAGCGTCGTCAAGCCGGTGCTGATCCTGTGCTACTTCATCATAGGCAAGCACTCGAGGCGATCCGTAAATGAGTTCTATGGGGATAAATGCTTCTGCCCCATAAACTAGGGAGAAGGGAGTCTGCCCGGTAGCTCGATTTGGTGTCATTCCGAGGGACCAGAGAACTACCGGCAGCTCATTGATCCATCGCCTGCCGCACTTCTGCAGCATATCAAATGTTCTTGTCTTGAGTCCTCGCAACACTTCAGCGTTCGCCCTCTCAGCTTGTCCATTGCTCCTGGGATGTGCAACAGAGGCAAATGAGATTAGTCTTCTAAGGGCATGAACGTATTGCATGATGGCGCGGCTCGTGAACTGGGTGTCATTGTTAGTGATGATCCGGGTAGGGACCCCGAAGCGGCAGACCAATCCTTTCAAGAACTTGATAGCTGACTAAGCAGTCACCTTTCTCACGACATCTACTTCCGGCCACTTTGTAAACTTTTCTATGGCAACGAACAAGAAATCAAAGCCCCCGGCAGCTCGGGGGAAAGGGCCGAGGATATCGAGCCCCCAGACCGAAAACAGCCATGACAAAGGGATTGTCTGAAGAGCTTGTGTAGGCAGATGGATGTTCTTGGAATGGAACTGGCAAGCTTCACACTTGGTGACTAGCTCGACCGCATCTTGGAGGGCTGTGGGCCAATAGAATCCTTGCTGGATCCAATGTGGGAGCCGCACATGCCTTTGTGTATTTCTGTCAGCAGTTCCTTTCCTTCTTCCCGGCAGATGCACTTCAATTTCACACCATTGGGCCTCCTTCTGTACAGAGTGTCATCGACAAACTGATACATGCTGGCCCTCCGGGCTACTCTTCCAGCTTCCTCTTGTTTATCGGGAAGTTCTCCAGTTTGAAGGAAATGGACTATGTGCCTCGCCCAAGTTGGAGCCTGGGGCTTGGCATCAAGGACTAGCGGCACCTCCTCACCTACGGGAGCGCGTTCCTTGACCGCTGGGACCAATGGCCCGGTAGGAGGGCGCAACCCGGCAATCGATGAGGAGTTGTTTTCGGCAGGGTCCCTGCCAGGAGCCCCGGGAGGCTCTACCGGAGTCCAATTTCCTCCTCTTTCGGGCCATTGTTGCCGGGGATACGGAGGGCTGAGTAAGATGGAGAACAAAAGTTCCTGGTTCCACAGAAAGTTTTTGTCACGACCGGTTTTCCAATAAAAATATTTATTGAGAAAACGATCCCTTTTACGGACCAGCAGAGAAGAACCTTTCTCACTGGTAGACAATATCTTGATCACAGAAGAGAAAACCAGGAGTACTAAATATAATACAAGGTTGAGCGGAGACTGCTCAAAAATTTATTGCAAGCACGCCAATAATACTTAAAGGCGGATAGGGTGGCATAACTACTAACTCACAATGGAAACGGTGGTGGATAAATCACAGTGAAGTGGGTGACATGACTCCTGAATCTAACAACCCTTCGAGCATCGGAGTGAGGCTCGAGGATACTTATTGTGGGTGGCGGAAGCGTATATAATACAAGTGACCAATATCCAGGATCGCACGGGACTGATTGGGATTCCTCTAGGCGT
Organism: Aegilops tauschii subsp. strangulata; assembly: GCF_002575655.3. NCBI lineage: Eukaryota > Viridiplantae > Streptophyta > Magnoliopsida > Poales > Poaceae > Aegilops > Aegilops tauschii. Next base: position 69,942,865 of record NC_053039.3, on the reverse strand, counting down.
CGGACTCACTATCAAACTCTTCATCCATGAGATCGCCTTCGTCAACATCTGTCCAAATCAACAAGCCAGGTGAGTACTATGAAAGTACTCGCAAGACAGTTCGGACATAAGATATAACAAATGTGAACATGATGCATATGAACAGATTAACAAGCGCACTCAGACAATGAGATAATAATGCATGGGAAATAAAAGGGAAGTCGGGCGGTAGTACTCCCGAAGTCCCAAAGTAATACTGAGGGCCAATCGAGTGTCTGAATGACTCCTCGAAAGGATACAAAAAGAATAACAATGCCGCAATCGGGCGTCAAGGCGACACCACATAAAGGGCTTATAATAGAATATAAATGACAGTGCGTGCCACAGTCGGACGTCTGAGCGACGTCACATAAAGGGCTTATATCAAAAGTAAATAACAAGAGTGCCACAATCGGACGTCTGAGCGACATCACATAAAGGGCTTATATCAAAAGTAAATAACAAGAGTGCCACAGTCGGACGTCTGAGCGACATCACATAAAGGGCTTATATCAAAAGTAAACAACGAGCGTGCCACAGTCGGACGTCTGAGCGACATCACATAAAGGGCTTATACTTCACAACTTAATAATTTAGCAGCTCATGAATTTAATATCACAACAAGGAAATATTCAGATACGTGATAAAATAAAGGTTAGTCCATCCACAGGAATAACAATTCAAACGAGTATACCACTCAAGCTTGTTCACCGGGGATTTACCACGAGGATTGACATAGATATGGATATACTGGTCATGGTCCTTGACCATGGTCACGATGGCTGGGAAGGATTTGACTCTGCAGAGTTTGTACTTTAACCACAGCCAACGGATTTCAGTAGTCACGGGGACTAGTTCCGTTTACGGTGTTTTGGAAGAAACACATCTAACCAGTACACACCCATTCAACATTCCGATGCCAGGAATCACCCTCGGCAGCGTTCAAGAAAAACTTTGAGACGGGGAGGCTACAACCTCGCGTAGCATGGGATCAAATTTATATACGCGCGCTCTAAGGGGTGCCCCCTCTCGGTCCCAACCGGAAACACCCATGCCCCCTGACCGGATGACTGGCTTTAATCCAGGGCCATGGAACCCTCATCCCGGCCCCTCTATTTGGTGTGTACACGGAAAGAGGTTAACAACTTACTAAACCGTATTCTTTGCAGAAAACATGTGGCAGCACAAAAGGGGAAGAACGGTAACGTGGCTCAGTCCACGTTAACGTCCGAGTTTTATCGGATGATGAAGACTGGCATGCTACAACAATACCATCTTACTACCTTTCATGTCACCACATGATCAGGTCATCTCTCATCAAAGATCACGGTAACTTCGGAACACACGGATAGTTGCCTTACATGCAACGAGATACTCACCGATGCTCATATGCCATGCACAAACCATTCACGCAAACATGCAAAACACCTATCATATCAAACGTTCAAACATGCTTGCCTGGTTCGGAGAAGTCGGAGTCTAGCTCGGCGAAGTTCGCGGCTCCGTCACCTCCTCCGGAACCTACGGTATAGCGAAAACGTACACTAACGTGAAAATCATCGCGTGCATAAAATTTGTTCCAAATTTTTTCCAAACAAATACTATAAAAAACTAGACAAAAATATAAGACTGACAGAAAAAGAATCAATCAAAAATCATCTTTTATTAAAAAGATATAAGGGTTTTAGTCCAGGGACTAATCTATGATGAAACAGAAAAGATCCAGGGACTTAACTGAGAAAACAGAAAACGGTTCGGAAAGAAATGCGCCAGCCCAAAGAGAAAACGCATTCTGCCCGAAGGCGCCATCAGAAAACGGTTCGAGGGAGATAGAAGAGAGGCTGACGGGGGGGTCCACACGTCAGGTTCAAAAACTCCAACGGAGCTCGCCGGCGCCCGAAGGCTGCGGTGGTCGCCGGCGTTGAACCGCGGCGAGATAGAGAGATCGGAGGGTACCAAGAGGTTCAGTGTGTTCTTCCGCGTCGGTGGGTGGTGGACTTGGCCGACGGAGAGCACCACGTCGACGGCGACACTTTCTCCGGCGGACGGTGGTTCGGGCGAGGGTGGAGTACTCCGGTGGGTGCTGCAAACTCCAAATTGAAGCGCAGGTCAGCAGAGTGGATGCACTAGAAAGCTACTTGCAAGAGCTGAGGGGTAGGGGTGCACGCACGGGAGCGAATCGAGCTGGGTCCCGTGGCGGGTCGAGGCTGCCGGAGTTGGGGAAGAAGGCTCTCTCGGGGCTCTTCCAGTGGCTTGGCGTGGTATTGGTGGAGTGCAGAGGTGGTGTGGGTTCGAGTTCAAGCTCGGGGCCTCTATTTAAAGGTGATCCGAGGGGGTGGCCGTGAACGGGATCGCTCCGGCGAGCGATTACGGCGAGGCAGTGGTGGGCAGTGGGTTTAAGCGGCTAGGCACCATCAGGGAGGATCACTGGTGCCGTTCCCCCGCTAAACCTTGGTCGGGCTAGGCGTAATGCGCCAATCCTCGACGGGGCGGCCGTACGGGCACGGCGGCGGCAGAGAGCGCGCTCCGCGCCTAGCAGTTCGCGACGAAGGATGGCAGCGCGCACGGGTGAGTGGATGGCCACGCGGCGGCCTCCGGTGGCTTGGGCGGCGCTGGACGGCGCCGTCCACGCTGCGCCTCTCTCTGGCAGCCGCAAAGCCGCTGCTGCCGTCGCTCACGGGTGGCGCACCTCCTCCTGCTCGTCGCCGACGCCCGCAAGCCTCCAGGAGATCGTGCGGCGCAGGGATAAGAAGGAGAGAACATGGAGCAACGCGCCACCGCGGTACTGGCGAGATCGAGAACGGACTCTGAAGAAAACGACAGTAGTTTACTGAAACTGTTTATCTGAACTCTGAACATTGACAACAACACTGTCCATTAGGTGTTCGACGAAATGATTTGGCATGAAGAAAAAAATTTCTAGAGCTGGGACTTGGTGAGGTGACCTCTCAATGCACCCAGAGGCTGCCTGAATTTTCTCAGATTTTTAGGAGGAGAAATCAAATGAATTTCATCAAATTTGACAAATAAGGTCCAAACTTGCAGCAAGTACAATTTGAAATATTTGAACTGGAGACCAGTTGATCTTCATGGATCTTGGTTGAGGGCTCTAAGGACTAGCTAGGGAAATTGGTTTGGAGGCAAAACTCAAAGTAGAAATGGTAGTTCCTTTGAAAACCTCCAAGGATCAAAGTAGAGGGCAGAAATTATTTTTGATAAGAATTAAATGGAAGAAAATTTATGGGGAGGTTCAACTTGCTGGATTTGAAGCATATCATGATCCAAAGATGGGGAAAGGCTTTTGGGAGAGGATTTCTACTTGGGTCATGGCAAGAGGAAATTTTTGAAAAGGGGAGAAGATCACTCCAAATGCCATAGGGCTATTTAAAAGATTTTTAAATATTTATATATTTTTTTCAAATGAAAAACATTTGAGCCAACATGAGATGAAAAACCTCCAAGACCAACAGTCAAGTCTAGGATGAAACCAAACAAAACATTTGTCATAAAAAGGAAATTTTTGAGAGGGAAAGTTCTTTTAGAAGAAAATTTAAATACCCTCGTCAAATCAAATAAAAGTTTTTGATAAAACCGAAAATAATAATTTTGGGTGTCACAGCACCTACCCCCTTAGGAAAAATCTCGTCCTCGAGATTTCAGCTGATCCTCAAATAGATGCGGGTACTCTGCCTGAAGAACATCTTCTCTTTCCCACGTAGCTTCATCCTCGGTGTGATTGCTCCACTGAACCTTGGAAAAATTTTATCGTTTTCTGACGGGTCCTCCTTTCAGACTCTTCCAATATCTTTACTGGTCGCTCTCTGTAGGTGAGGTCTGGTTGCACATCAATGCTTTCATGAGATACATGCTTCTCCAGGTTGTTCACACATTTCCTCAACTGTGAGACGTGGAACACGTCATGGACGTCTAACAGCTCCATGGGTAGGTCTAGCTGGTAAGCTACCGTGCCTCTTCGTGCAACTATACAGAATGGTCCAATAAATCTTGGGGCTAGCTTCCCTTTAATTTTGAACCGTTGCAGGCCCCTCATAGGAGACACTCGCAGGTATACATATTCACCGGGTTCGAAGCTGACCTCACGATGTTTTCGATCGTAATAGCTCTTCTGTCGGCTTTGAGCTGTCTTGAGTCTGTCCCTGATCTATTTAACTTTCTCCTCGGCCTCCTTGAGCATGTCTGGGCCGAAGATACGACTGTCACCTGTCTCTGACCAATTTAGTGGGGTACGACACCTCCGTCTGTACAATGCTTCAAAGGGTGCCATTTGTAAGCTGGCTTGGTAACTGTTGTTGTAAGCAAACTCGGCATATGGCAAACTTTCTTCCCAACTGGATCCATAGGTGAGCACACAGGCTCTCAGCATGTCCTCTAGGATTTGGGTCACGTGTTCCGTTTGTCCATCAGTTTGAGGGTGGTACGCTGTACTGAATGCTAGTTGAGTGCCCAGAGCTTGTTGTAAGTGATCCCAGAATTTAGAGACAAATTGAGTGCCTCGGTCGGATATTATAGTCTTTGGGATTCCATGCAAACAAACTATACGGGAGAGATAAAGCTTGGCAAGTCTTTGAGTGGAGTAGGTCGTCTTCACGGGAATGAAATGGGCTACCTTGGTTAGCCTATCTGTGATGACCCATATGGCATCATTTCCGCGTTGTGATCGAGGTAGTCCGACGATGAAGTCCATTCCAATTTCATCCCATTTCCACTCAGGTATCCGGTTTGGTTGTAGCAGCCCTGCTGGCTTTTGATGTTCGGCTTTAATACGCTGACATGAATCGCAACAAGCAATGAATGTGGCTATATTCCTTTTTATACCGTGCCACCAAAATCTTTCCCGAATGTCTTTGTACATTTTGGTTCCTCCAGGGTGGATCGAGTATGGAGCGGTGTGGCTTTCGGTTAGGATTTGATGCTTGAGTTCCTCGATGTTAGGTACGCAAATTCTGTCCCCGTACCATAATATTACTTTATTGTCTGTGACGAACTCTGAAGCCTTGCCAAGGCTCATTTTTCTCTTTATTCCTTCGATGCTGGGATGTCCATGCTGAGCCTTCTTAATTTGTTTCATCAGGGTGGGTTGTATCTCCAGATTTGATACGGTGCCCTCAGAGACTAACACCATGTTGAGTCTAGTGAACTCCTGCTGAAACTCAGGCCTCAAGTTTTGTGGACTGTCGTTGCCCGGGCTGGGGTTCCGACTAAGAGCATCTGCCACTACATTTGCTTTCCCTGGATGGTAGTGAATGCCGACATCATAGTCCTTGACCAATTCCAGCCAGCGTCGTTGTCGTAAATTTAGCTCTGGTTGCGTGAAAATATATTTAAGGCTCTTATGGTCCGTATATATTTCACAACGATTTCCCAGTAGAAAGTGCCTCCACTCTTTGAGTGCATGGATGACTGCTGCCAGCTCCAAGTCATGAGTAGGATAATTTTCCTCATGCTTCCGTAGTTGCCTGGAAGCATACGCGACAACTTTGCCATCTTGCATCAGTACGCACCCGAGGCCCTTCCGGGATGCGTCACAAAACACTTCAAAACTCTTGTGTATGTCTGGCACGGTCAAAACCGGTGCTGTCGTTAGTTTCTTCTTGAGCTCTTGGAAGCTTTTCTCGCATGCTTCCGTCCATACAAATTTCTTGTCTTTCTTGAGCAACTGTGTCATTGGTTTTGCCACAGTAGAGAATCCTTCAATAAATCTTCGGTAATATCCAGCCATTCCAAGGAAACTCCGTACATCGGTCACGTTGGCTGGTGGTTTCCAGTCAAGTATGGCCTTGACCTTTTCTGGGTCTACGGCCACGCCTTCTTGGGTTAATATATGGCCTAGAAAACCAACTTGTCTTAGCCAAAATTCACACTTGCTAAATTTGGCGTACAATTGATGTTTCCTTAATTCTCCCAAAACAATTCTGAGATGTTCGGCATGTTCTTCTGGTGTCCTTGAGTATACCAGAATATCGTCAATGAACACCACTACAAATTTGTCCATGAATTTCATAAACACTTTGTTCATGAGGTGGACAAAATATGCGGGGGCGTTCGTCAGTCCAAAAGGCATCACTGTGAACTCATATAATCCGTATCTGGAGGTGAATGCTGTCTTAGGGATATCTTCTGTCCGTACTTTCAATTGATGATATCCCGATCTTAAATCAATTTTTGAGAACACCTTGGCTTGTGCGAGCTGGTCAAACAAATCATTTATCCGTGGCATCGGATATTTGTTTTTGATGGTTACCATATTGAGAGCTCGGTAGTCTATACACAATCTCAGTGTCCCATCCTTTTTCTTGGCGAATAATACTGGCGATCCCCAAGGTGAGGAGCTGGCTCAAATAAATCCTTTGTCCAGTAATTCTTTTATTTGCTTCTTCAATTCTACCAACTCTGAGGGTGCCATTCTATAAGGTTTCTTATAGATGGGAGTGGTGCCAGGTGCTAGTTCAATGCTGAACTCTATCTCTCGGTCTGGAGGCATGCCTGGTAGTTCTTCAGGGAATACGTCGGGAAATTCGCACACCACTGGAACTTTTCTCAATTCTGAAATGTCTACTTTGTTCAGCTTTGGTTGCCGTGACCGTGGTCTCTCTTGAGCTGTAACCTTTATTGTCTTGCCGTGAGGATGAGTGAGAATCACAGTCCGATTGAAACAATCAATAAACCCCTTGTTGGTGGTCAACCAGTCCATCCCTAAGATGACATCCAGTCCTTTATTTTCCAACACGATGAGATTAGCTTGAAACTTTAGTCCTTCGAACTCAATGATCACTCCTTGGCAGTAACTCTGAGCGACCTGCTTATTCCCGGGGGACTTGATGATCATAGATTTTTCCAAGGGAAGTATCGGAAAACCATGTTGTAAAACAAAACTCTTCGAAACGAACGAGTGAGAAGCTCCAGAATCAAACAAAACCGTGGCAGGTACTGTGTTGACAGGGAACGTACCAAGTACGATGTCTGGGGCATTTTGGGCTTCTTCCCTGGTCACATGGTTCAGGTGACCCTTCCTGTGATTGTTGCTGGGATTGAAATTGTTGCGCTTGGGGGCTGGATTGTTCCCACCATTGTTCGGCTTGGGGGCCGAGTTCCTTGGTTTTGGGCACTGTTTGGCGTAGCGCCCTTCTTCACCACAAGCATAGCAAGTGACCCCTGGACGGTACGTGAAGTCCTTGTCCCTGGAATGAAACTGTCTGGTTGGCCTTAGATAAGTAGTCGTGGATTTTCTTGCTTTAATCCTCTGAACATCAGTCTTGCTTTGGTCGTTGCGAGCAAGAGTCGTCTTGTCCCTCTTTCTCTTACGAATATCTTCCAGACTGCGGCGCTCATTATCCAAGGTAATGGCCTTGTCAACCAGAGTTTTAAAATCCGGGAAAGTGTGTATGACCAGTTGGCATCTTAATGCTGGCGCCAGGCCGTCCAAAAACTTTTCCATCCTTTTGTTCTCAGTCATATGCTCATCGTAGGCATAACGAGATAGCTGGGTAAACTGACCGTTGTATTCTGTCACTGTCATGCCTCTTTGCTTGAGGTCATCAAATTCTCTTTTCTTGATTTTTATGATGCTCCTGGGGATGTGTGCCCCACGAAAGCCTTCCTTAAACTCTTCCCAGGTGATGTTGTGTTCACTGGTATGCATGTGTAGGAAGTTTTCCCACCATGCTGCAGCTGCTCCAGTGAGGTAGTGAGGTGCATAAAGCACCTTCTCATGATCTGAACACTGAGCAATAATCAGCTTTCTTTCGATGTCACGAAGCCAATCATCGGCTTCAAGTGGCCTATCAGTGTGAGCAAACGTTGGAGGGCGTGTCTTCTGCAGTTCAGACAACTTGGAGTGTCGTTGGTATGACTCACGGTGATTCCCCATATTGATGACATGATTCATCATTTCTTGGTGTTGCTGTTGGCTTTGTTCGAAAAGGCGGCATACTTGAGATAAGGCTGCTTCGCTGTCTTGTTGACTAGACTGTCCCTGAGTGAAGTTGCTGGTCTGTGTTCCATAAACTTCTTCTGGTTGATTGGGCATGGAACGAGTCCACGGACGAGACATTTTCCACTCTGGGGTATTATTTTGCAAAACTCATGAGAAGAACTGTGTGGCACAAGGAAAATCTTGCAAGGGCAAAAATTTTAAAGACCTCAAGATTTTTCAAGAACATAAACGATTTCGCACGGAGAAGGACTGCTTAGCCCATATCTTACACGCGATACGCAAACGTACGATACATCACTCAGGATATGCGTACACATTCCTGACATGTTATTAAGGCTAGCACACTCCTCCGGGATGCAGCGCACACAACTACTACAAACTTAAGTACACATAAAACATAACATACATGCAGACACAACGCGCGGCTACTCGGCGCACTCAGTCGGAGATGGTGAAGATGTCCTTCCCCTTGCCGAGGGTAAGACCCAGCGGTGCAGGAGACTCAACCTCCACCTCCTCCCTAGTAGGCTCCAGGCGCGTAGCACTGTGCTGAGGTGATGGCGCGGGTGCGACAGGCGGCAGTGCGAGTGCGGCAGGCGGTGCAGCTCTGACTGGAGTAGGAGCGATGACTCGGTCGAACTCCTCAGTGGTAGGCAGATGGCGAGCAGTGGCCAAAATGGCCGGTGAATAAGATGCCGAGGACGAGACGAATGTCAGTGGCGGTGCCATGTGGAGAAGCTCCTTCCTGCTGGCAGGACCGCCCCGAACTAAGTCCATGCGGGCAGCCACAAGATCGTCCACGAGGTTGTCGAAAGATTCCTCTAGAGCTTTGAGGTACTCGACAAGCATCTCTATAGCTTCATCCCGCTCTCCCCTATGGCAGGCGAATGCATAGTGACAAGTATATTGCACATGGCATGGGAGGTAGCGGTAGCGGCGAGTCTTCATCATAGGAAGGATATCCCGAAGGCGAGCTATCGCCTCATGGCCGGCCATCTGCATGGCATGCCTCTCCGTAGGCATGGCCCTTCCCACAAAACAGAAGTGGCAAGACGCAGAACGTCCCCTCTTGAATTGCACCACGGCCTGGTGCATAAACACGTCGTCGCTGAGCTTGTGCTGGTAAAGCGTGAACTCCGGACGAGTCGCTGGCCCGATCGCAAGCTTGGTGATGGAGATGAGGAGTTTGACAAACCCCTCGGGCACATTCATGAACACCCGAGTCTCACAGTCGTTGCCAGCCATCTACAAAAGTAAGCAAAAATTCTGAGTAGTCAAATCATAAATTTATGATGACCAACAGAAAATAGCTACATTTGCAAAATGCTGAAAAAGCACTAAAGACGCTAATAACCGATTAGCGATCGCACCTAGTGGCTCCCTACAGTCAGCCTGTCTCTGATACCAAGCTTGTCACGACCGGTTTTCCAATAAAAATATTTATTGAGAAAACGATCCCTTTTACGGACTAGCAGAGAAGAACCTTTCTCACTGGTAGACAATATCTTGATCACAGAAGAGAAAACCAGGAGTACTAAATATAATACAAGGTTGAGCGGAGACTGCTCAACAATTTATTACAAGCACACCAATAATACTTAAAGGCGGATAGGGTGGCATAACTACTAACTCACAATAGAAACGGTGGTGGATAAATCACAGTGAAGTGGGTGACATGACTCCTGAATCTAACAACCCTTCGAGCGTCGGAGTGAGGCTCGAGGATACTTATTGTGGGTGGCGGAAGCGTATATCATACAAGTGACCAATATCCAGGATCGCACGGGACTGACTGGGATTCCTCTAGGCGTCAGACTCACTATCAAACTCTTCATCCATGAGATCGCCTTCGTCAACATCTGGCCAAATCAACAAGCCAGGTGAGTACTATGAAAGTACTCGCAAGACAGTTCGGACATAAGATATAACAAATGTGAACATGATGCATATGAACAGATTAACAAGCGCACTCAGACAATGAGATAATAATGCATGGGAAATAAAAGGGAAGTCGGGCGGTAGTCCTCCCGAAATCCCAAAGTAATACTGAGGGCCAATCGAGTGTCTGAATGACTCCTCGAAAGGATACAAAAAGAATAACAATGCCGCAGTCGGGCGTCAAGGCGACACCACATAAAGGGCTTATAATAGAATATAAATGACAGTGCGTGCCACAGTCGGACGTCTGAGCGACGTCACATAAAGGGCTTATATCAAAAGTAAATAACAAGAGTGCCACAGTCGGACGTCTGAGCGACATCACATAAAGGGCTTATATCAAAAGTAAATAACAAGAGTGCCACAGTCGAACGTCTGAGCGACATCACATAAAGGGCTTATATCCAAAAGTAAACAACGAGCGTGCCACAGTCGGACGTCTGAGCGACATCACATAAAGGGCTTATATTTCACAACTTAATAATTTAGCAGCTCATGAATTTAATATCACAACAAGGAAATATTCAGATACGTGATAAAATAAAGGTTAGTCCATCCACAGGAATAACAATTCAAATGAGTATACCACTCAAGCTTGTTCACCGGGGATTTACCACGAGGATTGACATAGATATGGATATACTGGCCATGGTCCTTGACCATGGTCACGATGGCTGGGAAGGATTTGACTCTGCAGAGTTTGTACTTTAACCACAGCCAACGGATTTCAGTAGTCACGGGGACTAGTTCCGTTTACGGTGTTTTGGAAGAAACACATCTAACCAGTACACACCCATTCAACATTCCGATGCCAGGAATCACCCTCGGCAGCGTTCAAGAAAAACTTTGAGACGGGGAGGCTACAACCTCGCGTAGCATGGGATCAAATTTATATACGCGCGCTCTAAGGGGTGCCCCCATCTCGGTCCCAACCGGAAACACCCATGCCCCCTGACCGGATGACTGGCTTTAATCCAGGGCCATGGAACCCTCATCCCGGCCCCTCTATTTGGTGTGTACACGGAAAGAGGTTAACAACTTACTAAACCGTATTCTTTGCAGAAAACATGTGGCAGCACGAAAGGGGAAGAACGGTAACGTGGCTCAGTCCACGTTAACGTCGGAGTTTTATCGGATGACGAAGACTGGCATGCTACAACAATACCATCTTACTACCTTTCATGTCACCACATGATCAGGTCATCTCTCATCAAAGATCACGGTAACTTCGGAACACACGGATAGTTGCCTTACATGCAACGAGATACTCACCGATGCTCATATGCCATGCACAAACCATTCAAGCAAACATGCAAAACACCTATCATATCAAAGGTTCAAACATGCTTTCCTGGTTCGGAGAAGTCGGAGTCTAGCTCGGCGAAGTTCGCGGCTCCGTCACCTCCTCCGGAACCTACGGTATAGCGAAAACGTACACTAACGTGAAAATCATCGCGTGCATAAAATTTGTTCCAAAATTTTTCCAAATAAATAATATATAAAACTAGACAAAAATATAAGACTGACAGAAAAAGAATCAATCAAAAATCATCTTTTATTAAAAAGTTATAAGGGTTTTAGTCTAGGGACTAATCTGTGATGAAACAGAAAAGATCCAGGGACTTAACTGAGAAAACAGAAAACGGTTCGGAAAGAAATGCGCCAGCCCAAAGAGAAAACGCATTCTGCCCGAAGGCGCCATCAGAAAACGGTTCGAGGGAGATAGAAGAGAGGCTGACGGGGGGGTCCACACGTCAGGTTCAAAAACTCCAACGGAGCTCGCCGGCGCCCGAAGGCTGCGGTGGTCGCCGGCGTTGAACCGCGGCGAGATAGAGAGATCGGAGGGTACCAAGAGGTTCAGTGTGTTCTTCCGCGTCGGTGGGTGGTGGACTTGGCCGACGGAGAGCACCACGTCGACGGCGACACTTTCTCCGGCGGACGGTGGTTCGGGCGAGGGTGGAGTACTCCGGTGGGTGCTGAAAACTCCAAATTGAAGTGCGGGTCAGCAGAGTGGATGCACTAGAAAGCTACTGGCAAGAGCTGAGGGGTAGGGGTGCATGCACGGGAGCGAATCGAGCTGGGTCCCGTGGCGGGTTGAGGCGGCCGGAGTAGGGGAAGAAGGCTCTTCCAGTGGCTTGGCGTGGTATTGGTGGAGTGCAGAGGTGGTGTGGGTTCGAGTTCGAGCTCGGGGCCTCTATTTATAGGCGATCCGAGGGGGTGGCCGTGAACGGGATCACTACGGCGAGCGATTACGGCGAGGCAGTGGTGGGCAGTGGGTTTAAGCGGCTAGGCACCATCAGGGAGGATCACTGGTGCCGTTCCCCCGCTAAACCTTGGTCGGGCTAGGCGTAATGCGCCGATCCTCGACGGGGCGGCTGTACGGGCACGGCAGCGGCACAGAGTGCGCTCCGCGCCTAGCAGTTCACGACGAAGGATGGCAGCGCGCACGGGTGAGTGGATGGCCACGCGGCGGCCTCCGGTGGCTTGGGCGGCGCTGGACGGCGCCGTCCACACTGCGCCTCTCTCTGGCAGCCGCAAAGCCACTCCTGCCGTCGCTCACGGGTGGCGCACCTCCTCCTGCTCGTCGCCGACGCCCGCAAGCCTCCAGGAGATCGTGCGGCGCAGGGATAAGAAGGAGAGAACAGGGAGCAAGGCGCCACCGTGGTACTGGCGAGATCGAGAACGGACTCTGAAGAGAACGACAGTAGTTTACTGAAACTGTTTATCTGAACTCTGAACATTGACAGCAACAGTGTCCATCAGGTGTTCGACGAAATGATTTGGCATGAAGAAAAAAAATTCTGGAGCTGGGACTTGGTGAGGTGACCTCTCAATGCACCCAGAGGCTGCCTGAATTTTCTCAGATTTTTAGGAGGAGAAATCAAATGAATTTCATCAAATTTGACAAATAAGGTCCAAACTTGTAGCAAGTACAATTTGAAATATTTGAACTGGAGACCAGTGGATCTTCATGGATCTTGGTTGAGGGCTCTAAGGACTAGCTAGGGAAATTGGTTTGGAGGCAAAACTCAAAGTAGAAATGGTAGTTCCTTTGAAAACCTCCAAGGATCAAAGTAGAGGGCAGAATTTATTTTTGATAAGAATTAAATGGAAGAAAATTTATGGGGAGGTTCAACTTGCTGGATTTGAAGCATATCATGATCCAAAGATGGGGAAAGGCTTTTGGGAGAGGATTTCTACTTGGGTCATGGCAAGAGGAAATTTTTTAAAAGGGGAGAACATCACTCCAAATGCCATAGGGCTATTTAAAAGATTTTTAAATATATATATATTTTTTTTCAAATGAAAAACATTTGAGCCAACATGAGATGAAAAACCTCCAAGACCAACAGTCATGTCTAGGATGAAACCAAACAAAACATTTGTCATAAAAAGGAAATTTTTGAGAGGGAAAGTTCTTTTAGAAGAAAATTTAAATACCCTCCTCAAATCAAATAAAAGATTTTGATAAAACCAAAAATAAAAATTTTGGGTGTCACGGTTTTTGTGCAGCACACTTTTACAGATGATCAGCTATGCTGTTTTCCGCATGGGGTACGTGCTCTGTTTGCAATCTATCAAAAGCGTTCCTCCAATCTTCTCAGTTCCTCAATGTATGCCTCCATCAATGGACTTTGGTAATCTTTGTTGGCTTGTCTCACCACAAGTTGTGAATCTCCTCGAATGATCAGTTTCTTGATTCCCAATTCTGTGGCAATTATGAGCCCGACAAGGAGCCCTTCATACTCTGCTGTATTTTTGGTTGCCTCCTCCCGGGGAAAATGCATCTGGACAACGTACTTCAGGTGCTCTTCAATGGGAGTGACTAGAAGTACGCCAGCCCGTGCACCTTGCAGGGGGAATGCACCATCGAAATACATGATCCATTCTTCGGGCGCTTGCTTGCCAAGGGTAACTATTTCTAGCACTTCTTTATCAGGGGTTGGCGTCCATTCTCCAATAAACTCTGCCAATGCCCTGCTCTGAATTGTTGATGTGCTCTCAAATTTTAGGCCAAAGCTGGATAACTCCAAAGCCCACTCCATTATTCTGCCGGTAGCCTCAGGGTTTCGGAGTATCCTTTGTAACGGAAAGCGGGTGAGAACCGTGATCTCATGTGCTTGGAAATAGTGGCGCAGTTTCCTTGAGGCCATGATGAGGCCAAAAATCAACTTTTGCACACTAGAGTACCTCGATCTAGCCCCCTGTAACAGGGAGCTGACGAAGTGCACTGGGCGCTACACCACTTTCTTCCTTGCCGCGTCCTTGGGGTTGTCCGTGCTGTCATGCTCCTCTTTGTCCAGATCCTCATCCGGTCCTGCCGGGCTTTGCTCACTCTCTGTTTCTTCTACTTCCCGCCGTGCCACTAGGACTGCACTAACCACTTCATTGGTTGCCGCTAAGTATAGCAGTAATGGCTCTTGTGGTTTGGGAGCAACCAAAGTGGGCACAAAGGACAAGTAGGTCTTCAAATCTTGCAATGTTGCGTCTGCTTCTAGGGTCTACTTCATGGGCCCTGCCTTCTTCAAAATTTTGAAGAACGACAAGGCGCGCTCGGCAGACTTGGAGATGAATCTGCTAAGTGCGGCAACGCACCCTGTCAGACGCCTCACATCGTTAACTGTCCTGGGTGCCTGGATTTGCTCGATAGCCTTGATCTTATCGGGGTTGGCCTCGATCCCACGATGGGACACGAAGAACCCAAGTAGCCTGCCGGAGGGAACGCCAAACACACAATTCTCTGGGTTTAGCTTCAAGTTGATCTTGCGCAGATTAGCAAATGTCTCTTCCAAATCATGTATGAGGGTTGATCTGTCCTTGGTCTTGACCACAATATCATCCATATAAGCCTTGATGTTTCTATGCAACTGTGGTTCAAAACCAATCTGGACTGCTTTTGCAAAAGTGGACCCCACACTCTTTAACCCGAAAGGCATGTGCACGAAGCAGTACGTACCACATGGGGTGATGAATGAGGTCTTCTCTTCGTATTCCTTGGACATGAAGATCTGATGATATCTAGAGTATGCATCCAGAAAAGAGAGCAAATCACAACCTGAAGTGGAGTCCACAATCTGGTCGATGCGCGGCAAGGGAAATGGGTCCTTCGGGCAAGCCTTGTTGAGATCTGTGAAATCTATGCAAAGCCTCCATTTTCCGTTACCTTACGAACGACCACTGGGTTTGCTAACCATGTTGGATGCAATACTCCTCTGACCAGACTAGCTGCTGCCTCAAGCTTCTTAATTTCTTCGGCAATGAACTGCTGCCTCTCCAAGGCCTGCTTTCGAACCTTCTGCTTGATGGGTCAGCCATGTAGGCAGACAACAAGGTGGTGCTCGATTACCTCCCTGGGAACACCGGGGATATCAGATGGTTGCCAGGAAAACACATCAATATTCGCCTGCAGGAAGGCAACGAGCGCGCTTTCCTATTTGTCATCAAGGGTGGCGCTCATAGTAAAGGTACCATCAACACCAGCTAGCCCTACTGGGACCTTTTTTACATGTGGTGCAGCAGCCTTGGATCTCTTGCTGTTGGAACACTCCGGCAAGTCATCAACAGGCGCAGCGCACTCCCAAGAGGTACGCTTCCCAGATTCCTCGCTGGTGTCCCTACTATCCTTCTTCTTTGCTTTGTTTTCCTTGGCAGGGATCGCTGCTGCCACGGCCTCTGCCGCGACTGCGCCCCGGTATATCTTATCCACTCAAATGATTGCGTCTTTCTCGTCTGACAGAACGAAAATGATTCCTACCAGCCCTGGCATCTTCAAAGTGTTGTAGGCTTAGTGGGATGCCGCCATGAATTTTGCTAGAGCTGGGCGTCCAAGGATCCCATTGTACAGCAGGGGGAGGTCGACCACATCAAACACAACCTTGTCAGTCCGGTAGTTCAACTCTCCCCCCAAATGTCACTGGCAACATGATCTTTCCCTTAGGATGACTCCTGCAGGGATTGACTCCTTGAAACGTGCCCGTGACCTTTAGTTCTTCCTCTGCTATTTGAAGCTTGCTGGTAACCTTTGGGCAAATCAGATTCAAACCCGGCACCGCCGTCAACCAACATCTTTGTGACTTTGAGGTTGCAAATTGTTGGTGAAACCAACAACGGCAACAACCCTACCGCGGTAGTGCGGTTAGGATGGTCCTCATCATCAAAGATGATGGGCGTGTGTGACCATTTGAGCGGCTTCCGAGACTCTGCCGCTGGCTCCACGACATTGACCTCACGCGCCCACCGTTTAAGGTGGCGGTGAGAGGAGTTCAAAGATGCACCCCCGTCAATGCACAGGTCATCAGTGGCCTTCTGGAATTCCTGCTCGCTGGTTTCCTCTTCATTCCCTCCATCAGTCTCATCATTGCAACCTTCCTTCTCTCGGCCCCTGGCGGGTTTTCCTTGCTTCCGAAGAGCCTTGCCGGGTGATTTCCTTCACCGCCTCGACCCTTCCCGCCAGCGCCATTCTGACCTTTTTCCTTATCACGCTTCTCATATTCAACCCTCTGCCTCTTGACGAGCTGCTCAACCTGATGACACTCTTGGAGATCGTGGCCTTTGGTCCATTGAATCTTGCAATACGGCCCATCGCCTTTCCCAGCCTTCTCGGCAGCCGTAGCCTTCCGGCAGTCAGTGCACGTGGCAACTTTCTTGCCGGGGGCTTCGGCCTTAGCCTTCTTGCTGGTACTAGGCGTGCCCGATCCTTCAACGTTCATTACTGCTTTATCCTTGCGCCTCTTGTTGCGCTTCTTGTTCTTCGTCTTCTGACTGGTGGTCTTGTTGTCATCCTCTGAGTTGATGTTGATGCCATCTTCCTCCCCAGGGATTTTCCTTCCCTCCTCCACCCGAGCGCATTTGTCCACCCAGGTGTAAAGCTCCTACACAGTCTTGGGCAACCGAACATTCATCTTGGAACGTATCATGCGGTTGCGCACATTGGATTGGAAGGCAGCTATGATAGCCGCCGGGTGGATATCTGGGATATTTCTGTGGACTCATCTGAATCTCTGCAAATACTTTTGTAGAGTCTCTCCTTCTTTCTGCTGGAGAAGCTGCAAGTCGCTGGGCTGTCCTGGTTCTTAACGGCCGCCCGTGAAGGCGCCAATGAACTCATGGCACAGGTCAGCCCATGTCTAAATGGAGTTTTCCGGCAGGTGCATCAACCAAGACCTCACATGGGAATTGAGTGCCAAAGGGAAGTAGTTGGTGAACACCTTCTCATCTCTTCCCCGGTAGCTTGAACATCGATGGTGTAGATGCTCAAGAACTCTGCCGGGTTCAGCCTCCCATCATACTTCTTGTGTATCTCTGGCTTGAATGTGCGAGTGGATGGCCAACGGACTTGCCGCAGCTCACGAGTAAAGGCATGGAACCCAACCTCGAAAGGCAGGCACCCGCCATCCTCGAGAGTGGGCTCGTCGACGTCGAGGCCATCGCGCCCATTAGTCCAGCGGTTGTCGTCGCGGCGTCGCTCGACGATGACGCACGCGCCTTCCCTCCACCCATCGTCTGGGGCTTGCCGTTAGCCTTGACGTGCTCGAGGGTCGGAAGAGTCCATCGAGACATCATTGGGTTCTTGATTTCGTGGCTCCTGCGCTGATTCCCGTGGTGGGGAATGCACTGTGAGGGTGGCCCCTTCCGCATGGCCAGCAGCATGAGCCGCCGTCGTCTGGGGAGGCCGCGACGGGCCAACTCGCTGTGAGCCCCCAGCCTCGGCGAAGCCCATCAGACTTTGAATGGTGGCTCTCCACTCGTCCATCTAATCAACTATTGGTGGGAACCTCAACAGCAGCTGGGCCCGCGCCATGGCCTCTGTAGTGGTGCTTGGCATTGGTGATGATGATGTAGACCGCATCGTCGCTCCGCTTCGGATGGTGCCGGCGGCGACTGCGTCGCGCGCTCGCTGTTGTGAACCAGCCACCTGGATGGCATGGTGACCTGGTGGAGGTGCTTGAGGGCCAGTGGCTCCATTCACTGGTACGCGTCAGTGCTATACAAACAGTTTTTAACCCCTTTCCGCGACGACATTTGGAACCATCGCCTAGTGAGTGACGGCGATAGGGGGCTCCTTCCCACACGAGCCAGAAACCATCAGGGATATGCCCTCCTGGCACACACGCTCGGCAAATGAGGTCGTGTGCGACCGACGAGCACTCAAATATGGAAATACGTACAATAGAGCTAAAAATACAATTATACAGGCGAAATTGTTTCCGGTCGCAAGTACATCCCACACAGTCAGTCCTCGCTAAACTTTTCCGTTCGTATGTACATCCCACACAGTCGATTCAAGGAAAACGTTTTCGTTCACATGTACATCACACACAATTTTCCCTGTTAAATCGTTTGTGATAGTGTTGCCATTGCACATGATATTAACAATTTTATCGTTTGAGTTATTGAATGCATCACACACGGTGCGTAGAAGAAATTGTGTAGCAAAGGCTATCCATCACACACAGTATTTATGTGGTAAACATTTGCGCAAGGTGGCTTAACGCAAACAGTTTTCAAGAGAAGGTCGTGTGTGATTGTTCATTGATCCAACACGGTTTATTCCTAGAAACTGTGTGCGTTGCGTGAGGTCATCGCCCACGATATTTTCTGAATAACCGTTTGCAATAGAAAACCCCAATTAGCAGGCTAATTGCCCTATTATTAATAATCCATTTATTAATCTAATTGACATTCATATTAAGCACATAATATATTTCATTTCCATATTAAGGAAGCAGGATTTCATAATTGAAATACATCAGAGTACAACATGATATAGCTCCAGCACTCAGCTACCCCATTACGCAACTGCACCAGCACCAAGTTTCACATGCAACATGTAGGACCTTTCGAAATTAGCATCATAGACGGTATATAGACAGATGCATCTCATGTGGAAAACTGCTGAAGCAGAAGGTGAATATTGAGCCTTCATTCATGTTGAAGGTCTTTGCAACTTTAGGCCAGTGCTTGTGGATGATTGACCGTCCGTCCTTCGTCCTCTTCAGGAACACTTCAATATTGAACCGTGGGTGTTGTATGAAAACCTTCCTCGCCTCCTGACCATAGAGGTGGTTTGAGAGGTAATCATCAGTGAACTGCTTTGGAAAGGCCTGAAAACAACGATGTGCATAAATATCTTCACTATATCGAAAATGGGGCAAACGAATAAAAAGGCAAGGTATGATAGTTAGTACCATCTTGTAGTGAACTGATGTCTTCTTCATTGTGCAGACAAAGATCTTGTTGTTTTCTGTCGCTAATTTCTTTATCCTAATAATCTTTCTGAGTTTCTTGACTTGATTGATATTCATGGACAACTCATTTCCCCATATGCAAAAAGGGTCGAACAGTGGGTCAAAACCTCTGACAGCAGGACCAACATGTGCAAGACCAAATTGTTAAAAACCTAAATATTAGAATGGTTCCTGCAATTGCACAATAATGTGCTATTACACAACGGACCATGCACGTGATAACCTCGATTGTAAACCTCAATGCTTCCCATTGTTTCCCTGCAACACATATAAGGTAGTTAGTCAACAGGTTAAGTGAGGGTTCGCATGCTATCAGTAAAATATGTTGATGAAAAATAAGCACATTGCAGATTCATCAGATTAATTCAAGCCACATGGGAAACCCATTTATCCAAACCAAGCATGATTAAAAACTAGGAAATATAGCACTTGTATATGTTTCTCATGTATTAAGTGCAGCCAAGTTCGATTTATTCCTCACATGCGCAACAATTCAAAATTCTACCCACGACAATTGGACATCGCATTGCAAAATTGAACCAAACAGTTAACTAAACACCACAACAAATCAACCAAACATTAACTGAGCACCACATTGCACAATATAACATACGCCTAATAGAAGATCAGACAGTTAACCAAACCAAGCATGCTTAACAACTTGGAAATATAGCAATTGTATTCGTTTCTCATGTATTTACTATAGCCAAATTCAATTTATTCCTCACATGGTATACAATAACAGAATGCACACACAACTATTGAACATCGCATTGCAGAATTGAACCAAACAGTTAACTAAACACCACAACACAAATGAACCAAACGTTAACTAAGCACCACATTGCACAATGTATAACCAAACCAAGCATGCTTGACAACTTGGAAATATAGCAATTGTATTCGTTTCTCATGTATTTTGTAAAGATAAATTCGATTTATTTCTCACATGGAAGAAAATACAAAATTGCAGCCTGAAGAATTGAACATCACATTTGCAGAATTGAACCAAACAGTTAACTGAAGACGACAACTAATTAACAAACAGTTAATAAGTGAGCACCACACTGCACGACATATAGAACATATACACTAGAGCAACAGATTGCATGGTAAAATTAGATAGCACAATTCACTAGAATTTGTGAAGGAAAGGCAGGAGAAGCACACTCAACGGGTAAATCGAGCATGCTTAAGCAGCGTAGCTAGAAAATGGCAAGGTGCTCCTCCAAGATCTGGGGGTCGGCACGAATGGCAGCCATCGCGACCTCATCCGCGTGTGCGACTGTGATTTGCTTCTCCGCTGCCAAATGCTCCTTGAGATCTTGGCTATACTGCATGCACCATCGCTTAGGGCGGCGCTTATTTGGTGGAGGGGGTCGGTGATTTGGGTGGAAGGTGTCGCGTCGGCGGTCGGGGCATGTGGGATGTGGAAGGAGGAGGAGGATGGGGGTCGGGTATGGATTACCTGCCTGGATAGATGAGGCCGAGCAGCGTGAAGGAGGGTCGCCAGCGAGGAGGCGGTGCTGCAAGCAAGGTGTGAAGGTTTCAACTTGGAAAGGAAGGCGGAAACAGGGGAAATGTGGCTTTTGATAAGGGGGGCGGGGAGGTAGATATTTCCGCAGAAGCCGAAAATTTGGAATCGCTTTAGCGAAAAAACTGGTGCGCAAAGTGTCATCAAACACGATCCCTTATTTAGTACTGTGTATGATATGTGAACATCACAAACGATTCAGATAGCTTAACCCATGTGTGATGAGTTTGAACGTCAAAAATTTTGGTTCGAATTTCCCTGGTTACAGCGGTCATCCACGTCATTGCATAATTTGTGTACACAAAGGAGACTACAACACACCCACACTTCTTAATCGAGCAAGTTCAGCAATTAAACAGAGCTAGCTGACCTAAACATTACTCTAACAAATTAAAGACTGGTGCTCTTAATTAAACAAAACAAAGAGTACTACTACGGCTGGGCGTGTGGAGCCATGATCTGGGCTTGGACGGGCTCCGTCATCGCAAGGTATGCAGCGGAGGAACGGACGGCTGCTCGAATGCTTTAGGCGATTGCCAACTCTTCGGCCGTGGGTTCTCGACCATTGTCAGAGAAGCTTCATTTGATTTGTGCGGTGACCGCCATGAGCTGGGTGTCGGCGGCCTCGACATGGTCGTGGGCGGCCTCCATCAGGGCTAAGGCCGTCGCTGCGAAACGGACAGCTGTTGTGCTGCTCTTGCCAGTTGCAATCCCCGAGGCAGATGTTGCTGCCGCCACCTGAGAAGCTACAAAAGCCGTTTGGGCTGCCTTGGCCGCCCGGTCGTAGATTGCGGCCGCGCTCATGCACCTTATTTTCGCACACGCATGACGGCTGCGGCCGCGCTCTCGCTGGAGTGGGCCATCGAAGTTGCCCTCACGACGCGGGTCCACGTGCCCATCTTTCACCGGCGACGATTGAACAGGGAAATGATATTCGGGGAGCGAGCTAGTGTGCTTGAGATGCCGGTTGTGGACTGTAGCCGGCGCACCTTCTCGCGTAAGCCATAGGCGTACTATACACCAACGGTGCTCCAGGATATTTTGTGCTGCATCTCACACGGTTGGTGATAATAAAATGTGTGGGATCTACTTGATTTTTCATCTTGATTTGAATTACATAATGGGGTCACAGCGGCAATGGACAGTGTTTGAATTGCTAGACCTTTTATTTGCAGTGAACATGCAACTATATGTGTGTCGTAAAAGAATTGGAATTATTCAGTTCAGGAGCACAATTCAAAATTAAACAACATGCACATGCTCCGGTGCACCAACATGGGTTGTAAAATCATATATGTGTCTCCGGCAAACATCGACGTACTTGCTTTTGTAATTCTAGTAAATCCAAAATTCATCCAAAATTCATGAAACTTGGCATGGTATCATGGAGCGACATCAATTGGGGCAGGTTTGAGTATAAGCTTCTCATAAACTAGAGCTTCTCACAACAAGTGTGATGGTTTCGGTAGGGAATGTTTCACCTTTCTGGACGAAACGATATCCGTTGCCTCTTCTCGATTTCAAATTTTTTCCTAGTGTCAACATAGAACAACAGGAGTGTTGTGTCAATTTTTGGGTTTGTCGGGGTTCGCTTCGACATTTTTATACATTAATTGAGTTTTCTATGCATTCATGTGCATAATTCAAATTTGAACTATAGGCACATGCTCTAATGCATATAAATTAGTTGAAATTCAAATCTGTGTCCTTGGTTGCATGCTTAGGTCCCATGCAAGAAATGGGAATGAATGTCAAACACCCTGCCACCGTCACTTGGCCGCAAACATTGAAATACCTGGTTTTTAAATTCTAGTAAATCCAAAGCTCATCTGAAATTCATGAAACTTGGCATGCTGTCATGGAGTGGCATCAACATGTTGTGGTAAATGTTTTGTCCCATTTGGGGTAGGTTTGGGGGTATGCTTCTCACAAACCACAGCTTCTCACAACAAGCCTAATGGTTTCGGTAGGGAACGTTTCACCTTTCTGGAAGAAACGATATCCATTGACTCTTCTTGATTTCAATTTTTTTCCTAGTGTCAACATAGAACAACAGGAGTGTTGTGTCAATTTTTGGGACTTTTTGGGGTTTGTTTGGATATTTTTATGCATTAATTGAGTTTTCAATGCATTTATGTGCATAATTTAAATTTGAACTACCTGCACATGCTCTAATGCATATAAATTGGTTGAAAATTCAAATCTGTGTCCTTGGTTGCATGCTTAGGTCCCATGCAAGAAATGGGAATTAATGTCAAACACCCTGCCACCGTCACTCGGCCGCAAACATTGAGATACCTGGTTTTTAAATTCTAGTAAATCCAAAACTCATCTGAAATTCAAGAAACTTGGCAAGCTATCATGGAGCGGCATCAACATACTGTGGTAAAATTGTTGTCCCATTTGGGGAAGGTTTGGGTATATGTTTCTCACAAACCAGAGCTTCTCACAACAAGCATGATGGTTTCAGTAGGGAACGTCCCACCTTTGGGGATGAAACGATATCCATTGCCTCTTATTGCATTCAAAAGTTTTCTCGTGTCAACGTAGAACAACATGAGTGTTGTGTCAATTTTTGTGATTTTTCGGGGTTTGTTTGGACATTTTTATGCATTAATTGAGTTTTCAATGCATTCATGTGCATAATTGAAATTTGAACTACATGCACATGCTCTAATGCATATAAATTGGTTGAAAATTTAAATCTATGTCCTTGGTTGTATGCTTAGGTCCCATGCAAGAAATGGGAATGAATGTCAAACACCCTGCCACCGTCACTCGGCCGCAAACATTGACATACATGGTTTTCAAATTCTAGTAAATACAAAGCTCGTCTAAAATTCATGAAACTTAGGATGCTATCATGGAGCGGCATCAACATGTCGTGGTAAATTTTTTGTCCCATTTGGGGCAGGTGGGATATGCTTCTGACAAACCAGAGCTTCTCACAACAAGCCTAATGGTTCTGTAGGGAACGTTTCACCTTTCTGGACGAAACGATATCCATTGCCTCTTCTGAATTTCAATTTTTTTCCTAGTGTCAACATAGAACAACAGGAGTGTTGTGTCAATTTTGGGGATTTTTCGGGGTTCGTTTGGACATTTTTATGCATTAATTGAGTTTTCAATGCATTGATGTGCATAATTCAAATTTGAACTACATGCACATGCTCTAATGCATATAAATTGGTTCAAAATTCAAATATGTGTCCTTGGTTGCATGCTAGGTCCCATGAAAGAAATGGGAATGAATGTCAAACACCCTGCCACCGTCACTCGGCCGCAAACATTGAGATACCTTTTTTGTTAAATTCTAGTAAATCCAAAACTCGTCTGAAATTCATGAAACTTGGCATGCTATCATGGAGCGGCATCAACATGCCATGGTAAAGTTTTTGTCCCATTTGGGGTAGGTTTGGGTATATGCTTCTCACAAACTAGAGCTTCTCACAACAAGCATGATGGTTTCGGTAGGGAACGTCCCACCTTTGGGGACGAAATGATATCCATTGCCTCTTATTGCTTTCAAAAAATTTCTCGTGTCAACATAGAACAACAGGAGTATTGTGTCAATTTTTGTGATTTTTCGGGGTTCGTTTGGACAATTTTATGCATTAACTCAGTTTTTAATGCATTTATATGCATAATTCAAATTTGAACTACATGCACATGCTCCAGTGCATATAAATTGGTTGAAAAATCAAGTATGTGTCCTTGGGTGCATGCTTAGGTCCCATGCAAGAAATGGGAATGAATTTCAAACAATAGGGCACCGTTGATTGCCGGCAAGACGTTGAGATACTTTGTTTTTAAATTCTAGTAAATCCAAAACTTGTCTAAAATTCATGAAACTTGGCATGCTATCTTGGAATGGCACTTGACATGCTGTCGTATTTTTGGGTCCATTTTGAGGGAAGGCGCACTCGAATAACAGCCAACAAAGGCATTTTGAAAACATAGCTGCCACTTTAATATCTCAAACATTTGTATAATTCAAACCATGTGTGTTCTGTTAACCATTCATGTGATGCCACGTGTCTTTGTTTTAATGGATATAGGAGGTGTCGTGCGGATAGCTGCTTGACCTTGACTGAACGGGAGGCGTGCGAGTGCAGTCTGGTGCCCAGGCTGACCGAGAGTCATGCAAGTTGTCCTCCAATGCGCAGGCTCACCGAGAAGCGTGCGAGTTGTATGCTGCGTAGTCTCACTGGGAAGCGAGCCCTTTGACTTCCATGGCCGCCCGCCTTCCTCTCCATAAATGGCACCCGAGCCGCTACTTAATACGGGCGGTCTTACTGTTCGCCTCCCTCCCACAGACCTCCACCAACGCCATGGCGCAGAAGGATCATCTGCCACTAGTCTTCAAGTTTGGTGAAGTCGACTCTGAGCCAGAGGAGATAGAAAATAAGGAGGAATGGGGCCTCATGGACATGGCCCAGAACAAGCTGGCCGCAGCGGTTGCTGCCCCCGCTCCCGTCCCAGCTCCCATCCCCGCACCAGCGCCAGCGACCATCCCCATAGCATTGACGGGCTGGTCGCCGAGCACTATCGCAGAGCTGGAAGCCACGGGCATCAGCATGCCAGCGCTAGCGCCCGTGCCCATGCGCGCCCCTCCACCCACCGCGGCGCAGGTCCCTGTGCGTTTGGCTACGCCCGCTGCACCGGTGCCCGTGCGCGTGCCCCCCTCAGCGGCACGGGATGCCACCGTCGACCGCTACCTCTCAGCGCTGCTAGCTATCGTCCTCCCGCGCCCCACCCGTCGATCGTGCGGCGACATGATGTTTGATTTACAAGTGAAGACCATTATGTGCTGCATTGAAGACTTCAACAACGGCGTCCCGGAGGACGACAACGACCACAACGGCGCGGCACACCGCCTCCGCCGCCGCCGGAAATAGTTTTTTTCTTGGGTTTAATATTGTATCTCGATCATATGAATATAAATTTGCAGTATGACTGAATGAAAGATATGGTTTGAGCGAACTTGCGTTTTTCTCTCTTAATGTACATACTTATCAAACGATTTTCTTTTGAAAAAATGTTAATGGTTTTTAAATATAAAAAACTCATCGCAAACGTTTTAGTTAGAATACCCGTATGCAAACCGACAGCTTCCCCAGGAAGCCAAGGGAAAATGTGCCGAGCGGGATTTTTGCAGCACTTGATCGCAAATGTTTTAGATAGAACACCCGTACGCAAAGTGAGAGCAGGATTTGTGCATTTCTTCAACGCAAACGGTTCTTTTGGATGACCCGTGTGCAACCACTTACAAACAATTTGGTAAGATTTGCATCTGTCATATTGGGCATGTTGCCATTTGTCAAACTGGAAAGATTGACATTTGATGATCTAGTAACATTGCCATTTGTTAACCTTGTAACACTGCGATTTGTCAAAATATGAAGCTAAAAATCACTAGCAGTATCTAATTTTTGCAACTAAAATTCAGTAATTAAGCATAGATTTCATTCATATATTAAGCAATCGTTCTTAATTTATACAAATAGTTCAACTCGACAGCTGAACCAACCAAACTTTTCCCCAATTGTTGCCAACCACGTAAAAATAGCTAGTTCAACTATATATACTAGCTAATTTTAAGTACGTTGTACAGTTCCACCACATCTATAGCCAGATGAACTGAACAAAATAGCCCCTAAATACTACTATTGCAGAGGGGCTTTGTACTACTTCCGACTGCCTCTCCTCTGCCGAGCGCGCTCAGTAAGAGGCAGAGGAGGAGGAGCCTACCGACGTGCTGGGCAACTGCAATATAGTGCCTGCCGCTGCTGCAGCTTTAGCGATGCTCACCTCGAACGCCCTCTGCCGCTCCAGATGACCCCTCTCGAAGTGGTGGTTCTCCTCGTAGATCTCCTGATTCCTCGCCTCTGAGGCGGCATGTGCCGCGGCCATGGCGGCGGTAAGGCTCTTTGCGTGCTCGACGAGGCACTCCTCCTCCCGCAGGAACTCAGTGTAGTGCGCAAGGTCGCAGACGCACGTGTGGGCATCCACCTCCGCCTCCCGCCTTCGGGCGGCGGTGGCGGAGTGGGTGATAACCCCGGCGGTCGACGGTGGGCTGGCAGCCACGGCGGCCGATGATGGGGTGGTGGCCACGACCACCACCTCCTGCCTTCGAGCCGCGGTGGCGGAGCTGGTGATGGCCACGGTGGCCGACAGTGGGGTGGCAGCCACGACGGCCACCTCTCGCCTTCGGGCTGTGGCGGCAGAGCAGGCGATGAACCTGGCTTTTGATGGTGGTGTGGCGGCAATGGCACAGAATATAAAGGGGACTATAGACTAGACGGAGGTAGTAGCACACGGCCGGTCTCTACGCAGCGACGCAACTGTCGCCCGACCATTTCCTGCGTGTTCAACTACTCTATGCGTGTCGTTGCTTGCAGTTCAGGCAGCCGCGGCGTGCTCTGCTCGCGTCCCGCCGTGCGCGCTCTGCTCTCGTGTCCCTCTGGGTGCTCCGCCCTCATCCCTCCATGCGCGCTGCCAATGTTTGGGGCCTGCGCACGATCACGCACATTCGTGTGCATGCGGTTGCGCCTGGCACGGCGTGACGATGCAGTTACCCGCTGCAAAAACTGCCATGCGGACGCGCAGAGAATCCAGGCCACCCGGCCCCCATTTATTCCTGCGGCCATTTACCTTCATCTCTCGCGTCACACGACACAATAAGCACACCCACGATGACACATACAGAGAGGACATCCAGCGGTTCCAATGGCGCTCCCCGTGGCTCTAATGGCGCTCCCAGCGGCCGACGACGACAACGGCAGGCAGTTCACCATGCATCACGTAGTGGACACCCACATGAGGGGGAAGGCCCTCTCAGTGGTGTACACGAACGATCCAGTCTCGGTGGAGAGCTCCATCCAAACTATGGAGCAGTTCCTTGCTGAGGACAAGTACCAAGTGGTCGGCTTCGACCTCGAGTACACCATCGGTCATGCCGGGCACGATCAGAAGGTTGTCGTTGCCCAGTTGTGCGTGCGAGATGACTTCCTCGTCTACCACTACCAACTTGCCACAAGGCCTTGCGAGCGTTTCTCCAGGTGTATCAACAGCTCCGATTACAGTTTCGCTACGGTGGACACCACCAACGACCTAAAAGCGCTCAAGGTTTCGGGCTTGAAATGCCCAAATCTTGTCAACATCCAGCACCACTACAAGCTCTGGGGCAGTGACAAAAACAAACTGAACTCCCTGGTTGACCTCGCCTCGGCCATCATCGACCCCTACCACATGAAGATGAAGAATGAGAGCAAGAAGGACAAGAACACCTGGCAAAGTGTGTGGCATGAGAGACTGGATGAACAACATGTCAAGTACGCGGCCAAGGATGCGTACACAAGCTACGAGATGTACAGGCAGATCGTTGACATGAGGAAGTGTCTTCTTCCTGCCCCAGAAGAGGGATCGAGCCACAGAGCAGTGGCGGGGGCGTCACAAGAAGTAGATGACTAGACGATCGTTTCTCCTACTTTAGAATGCATGTAATTGTTTATTGAGGTGTGTGCGAATGATCTATATAGTCACTTTTGTAATTGGATATTTATTTCAGTTATATATACACACACACACACACACATACATACATGTTATTCTTCTGTAGACAGAGCAAATCACACGGCTTATTAGCAGCAATCGTCTGTGTTATTATTGGTCTTCGCACACATTTGTGATTACGCACCTGTTTGCCGCGTATCACACACATCTTGTTCAGGCCATTGTGTTGCCTAATCACACACAGTTCATCCTAGTGAACAGTATGTTGTATATCGCACACATCTTCATCTGGCTGCCCGTTTCTTTTGTTCCTCCTCATCCCAAACAGTTAATTAAACTGAACTGTATGCCCTGCATCGCACACGCAACTAAAATCTGAATCGTGTTTGATGCATCCGTCATCGCAAATGTTTTGCACCTTTTTATCGGTTTTTACACCACTGTTTGCGATTATGGCACCACACACAGTTTCGTCAAAGGGTCTCTGATCGTAGTGTCGCGTTTGGACCATCCTGCAGTAGTGATTGGGCACAGTGGCTAGGTCAGCCCGCTTCGGGAGAGGCGTGCGCCCTGCGGTCGCGCCCGTGGCGAGGGCGACCGGAGGGTGGCGATTCACCCCAAACTGGGTGCCACCACTGCGGCTATGCCCTTCGGCGGGGAGGAGCGGTACAGACGGAATAACACCTTTGTTCGTACCTTGTGGAGCATGACCGCTGGGATGTTGCTGATGCTGCTCTTCTTCGGTGCCTCCCGCTCCTGCTTCGGCCGCGGGAGAGGTGGTGACAACGCCGCCTACTCCGACCGCGTCCCCTACAGTGCCCACATCCTCGTGTACCTCCGCATTCCCCGCGGCGTCGGCAGCCACAGGTGGCGGAGCCTTCGAGGCGGACGGGTGAGCTGCGACACTGGACTTCTTCTTGGGCGCCATAGTCGATGGAGCCGTCAATGATGAAAATGGTGATGAAGATGACGCGCTGCTCACGCTTTCGGGTTCGCGCAAGTGATCCCCCTACCCGATGCGCTCAAGATGTCGTGGGAAACCATGGCCACCTATGGGGCCAAGAGCCCCTTTCTGGTTTGGCGGGGGGATATCACATTGCACAAAGAGCGCAGAAGCGTGGAACAAGACGACAGAGATCACACGGGCAGTCTTTACCCAGGTTCGGGCCGCCGTGAGGCGTAAAACCCTACTCCTGCTTTCGTGGATTGATGGTGGGAAAAATGGTGGTGAGCGCAGCATGCTTGCCCGGTAGGGTCGCCTCGGGCCGAGAGCAGCTATGCACGTATGAGTGTGTAAGGGTCCGAATCAGCCAACCCTTTCTCTGTTTGCCATGGGCCTCCTTTTATAGATCAAGGGGTCACCACAGTGGCAAACTAGTCATTACACACTGATTAGATAGCAAATAGTGTTATCATACCTAAGTTTGCAGGCTAACAGAGCACATTAAACGCGCTGCTCAACATCACATCATAGCTTGCCCGGCAGGCCCTGCTGGGCTGTTTCGCCAGCTTCACGCCTGCTTGCTTGATACGTCTCAGGATGGGTGTCTCTTGGAGGTATCTTCTGTAGGAAGTGGCTGCAATGTGGCAACTAACAGCCACTTAGTCACTTTGGAGCTTGACACTGCACACCGATCGACAACGTGCATCATGATGAGGTGGTGCGATGGTGTGGTTTGCATCCGTAAGCCCCGGCAGGCCTACCGGGACGATCCAAAGGCTTGCTTCCGGGGGTAACGCCATCTTTGCCAAGCACGCCTGCCTGACAAGGGAGGATTTTCCCTTAGCGATATCTTGCTTCCCTGGCTAGTCTTGGTCCTCTTGATCTACATGTTGGTCCTTGATGACCCACAAGTATAGGGGATCTATCGTAGTCCTTTCGATAAGTAAGAGTGTCGAACCCAACGAGGAGCAGAAGGAAATGACAAGCGGTTTTCAATAAGGTATTCTCTGAAAGCACTGAAATTGTAGGTAACAGATAGTTTTGTGATAAGGTAATTTGTAACGGGTAGCAAGTAACAAGTGTAAATAAAGTGCAGCAAGGTGGCCCAATCCTTTTTGTAGCAAAGGACAAGCTTGGACAATTTCTTATATGAAGGAAAACGCTCCCAAGGACACATTGGAATTATTGTCAAGCTAGTTTTCATCACGTTCATATGATTCGCGTTCGATACTTTGATAATATGATATATGGGTGGACCGGTGCTTGGGTGCTGTCCTTACTTGGACAAGCATCCCACTTATGATTAACTCCTATTGCAAGCATCCGCAACTACAAAAGAAGTATTAAGGTAAACCTAACCATAGCATGAAACATATGGATCCAAATCAGCCCCTTACGAAGCAACGCATAAACTAGGGTTTAAGCTTCTGTCACTCTAGCAACCCATCATCTACTTATTACTTCCCAATGCCTTCCTCTAGGCCCAAACAATGGTGAAGTGTCATGTAGTCGACGTTCACATAACACCACTAGAGGAAAGACAACATACATCTCATCAAAATATCGAACGAATACCAAATTCACATGACTACTAATAGCCAGACTTCTCCCATGTCCTCAGGAACAAATGTAACTACTCACAAATCATATTCATGTTCATAATCAGAGGGGTATTAATATGCATAATGGATCTGAACATATGATCTTCCACCAAGTAAACCAACTAGCATCAACTACAAGGAGTAATCAACACTACTAGCAACCTACAGGTACCAATCTGAGATTTGGATACAAAGATTGGATACAAGAGATGAACTAGGATTTGAGAGGAGATGGTGCTGGTGAAGATGTTGATGAAGATTGACCCCCTCCCGATGAGAGGATCGTTGGTGATGACGATGGCGATGATTTCCCCCTCCCGGAGGGAAGTTTCCCCGGCAGAACAGCTCCACCGGAGCCCTAGATTGGTTCCGCCAAGGTTCCGCCTCATGGCGGCGGAGTTTCGTCCCGTAAGCTTGTTTATGATTTTTTTTCCAGGTAAAAGACTTCATATAGCAGAAGATGGGCACCGGAGGCCTGCCAGGGGGCCCACGAGGCAGGGGGTGCGCCAAGGGGGGTAGGGCGTGCCCCCCACCCTCGTGGCCAGGGTGTGGGCCCCCTCTGGTATTTTCTTTGCTCAGTATTTTTTATTATTTCCAAAAATGGCTTCCGTGAAGTTTCAGGACTTTTGGAGCTGTGGAGAATAGGTCTCTAATATTGCTCCTTTTCCAGCCCAGAATTCCAGCTGCCGGCATTCTCCCTCTTCATGTAAACCTTGTAAAATAAGAGATAATAGGCATAAGTATTGTGACATAATGTGTAATAACAGCACATAATGCAATAAATATCGATATAAAAGCATGATGCAAAATGGACGTATCAACTCCCCCAAGCTTAGACCTCGCTTGTCCTCAAGCGGAAGCCGATAACGATAAATATGTCCACAGGTTTAGAGATAGAGGTGTCGATAAAAGAGAATACGAACATGAGGCCATCATGATCATTCTTATAACAGCAACATAAATACATATTGTCATATGATTTCTTATGCTCAAGTTATAATCTATTCACAATATAAAGTATGAATCAGAAACTTCAATGAGAACCAACAAACTATAATCTCAGTCATTGAAGCAATTGCAATTTATCATAACATCAGAAAGAGTCAATATAAGAGCTTTTCATCAAGTCCACATACTCAACTATCATTTAGTCTTTCACAATTGCTAACACTCACGCAATACTTGTGGTATTGGAGTTTTAATCGGACACAGAGAAAGATAGGGGATAATAATTTCGCCTCCCAACCTTTTACCTCGAGGGTAATGTCAACAATAATAACTCATGCTAACTTACATCCAATTGGATATATATATATATATATATATATATATATATATATATATATCAGGATCTTTCCAGCACAATGTGCTTGCCAAAGGATAATATGTAAAAAGGAAAGGTGAGGATCACCTTGACTCTTGCGTAAAGTAAAAGTAAAAGATAGGCCCTTCGCAGAGGGAAGCAGAGGTTGTCATGCGCTTTTATGGTTGGATGCACAAAATCTTAATGCAAAAGAATGTCACTTTATATTGCCACTTGTGATATGGACCTTTATTATGCAGTCCGTCGCTTTTATTTCTTCCACATCACAAGATCGTATAAAGCTTATTTTCTCCACACTAATAAATCATACATATTTAGAGAGCAATTTTTATTGCTTGCACCGATGACCACTTACTTGAAGGATCTTACTCAATCCATAGGTAGATATGGTGGACTCTCATGGCAAAACTGGGTTTAAGGATATTAGGAAGCACAAGTAGTATCTCTACTTGGTGCAAAGAATCTGGCTAGCATGAGGGAGAAAGGCAAGCTCAACATGTTGGATGATCCACGACAATATACTTTATTTCAGATGTAAGAAAACATAACCCATTATGTTGGCTTCCTTGTCCAACATCAACTCTTTAGCATGTCATATTTTAATGAGTGCTCACAATCATAAAAAATGTCCAAGATAGTATATTTATATGTGAAACCTCTCTTTCTTTATTACATCCTATTAATTGCGACGATGACCAAAACTATGTCAACTCTCAACAACTTTTAATCATCATACTCTTTATATGTGAAGTCATTACTCTCCATAGATCAATATGATCTCTTTGTTTCTTTTTATTCTTTATTTTTCTTTTATTCACTCAAGATCATAGCAAGATAATCAAGCCCTTGACTCAACACTAATCTTTATTATATATAGCTCACGGACTCGATTACATAGAAGGATCATAAAGCAAAACTCACAACAAGATCATACTAAAACTTTATTCTAATAGATCAAGATATTACCAAAAGGATCGAACTAAGAAAACGGTAAAGATAGGAGTGTGATGGTGATACGATACCGGGGCACCTCCCCCAAGCTTGGCAGTTGCCAAGGGGAGTGCCCATACCCATGTGATTATGTCTCCATCTTCGGAGGTGAGGAAGGTGGTGGTGATGATGACAATTGTGCCTTCAGCTTTTTCATATTGTAATTGAGAAGAGCAATTTCCTCCTGTAAATCATCGATCTCCGATTCTAGCTTCAAAATTTTGTCACATAAATCTCCTTTGCTTTTCTGCCGAAAACGAGGAGGAATAGATCGGTTGTTAGATAGTTTATCCCTCTTAGGGAGACTAGATTTCTTGAACTTCACGTGCATATCCCCAGGTTGAGGTAGAGGGACATCCTCCTCCTCCGAACTTGAATCATGGATCCTCATCAAATGAGCATCCTCCTCCTCATCCGTAGTTCGACCACAAGGAGATAGATCCCCATAGGTTTTTGGGTCAGCAATGAGGTGTGAGACATAGCTCTCTCCCGTCGGAATCCTGAGATGACATCTTGCTCCAAGTCTGCTAAAGAAAACAGCTCGAAACGAAAACAGAGGATATTTGCGCGATACGAGAGTCAAAACCTTCGGGAGATTATATAATGAATTTTTACCAACCAAAAGAAGTATGATGCAAGAAAACGGAGTCCCGAGAGCGCATGAGGTGCCCACGAGGCAGGGGGCGCGCCTCCCACCCTCATGGAAGCCTCGTGTCCTTCCCGGATTGCTTCTTATTTTCCTATTTTCTTAAATATTCCAAAACGGAGAAAAATTGCCATTAGAACTGTTTTGGAGTCTGTTTACTTACCGTACCACATACCTATTCCTTTTCGGAGTCTGAAACGTTCTGGAAAGTGTCTCTTATGTATTCCTCCAGGGTTACGGTTTCAATAATATTGGTTTCAACATTTATGGTGTTACCTGAGATATAATGTTTGATTCTTTGACCGTTCACCACCTTTGGATTTGTGCCTTCGAAGTTGTTGATTTTTATGGCACCGGAACGATAGACCTCCTCGATAACGTAAGGACCTTCCCACTTAGAGAGATGTTTTCCTGCAAAAAATCTTAAACGAGAATTGTATAACAATACATAATCACCTACATTAAACTCACGCTTTTGTATCCTTTTGTCATGCCATCTTTTAACTTTTTCTTTAAATAATTTGGCATTTTCATAGGCTTGGGTTCTCCATTCATCAAGTGAGCTAATGTCAAATAACCTCTTCTCACCGGCAAGTTTGAAATCATAATTGAGCTCTTTAATAGCCCAATATGCCTTATGTTCTATTTTGATAGGTAAGTGACATGCTTTTCCATAAATCATTTTATACGGAGACATACCCATAGGATTTTTATATGCAGTTCTATAGGCCCATAATGCATCATCAAGTTTCTTGGACCAATTCTTTCTAGACCTATTAACAGTCTTTTGCAAAATTAATTTGTGCTCTCTATTGCTCAATTCTACTTGACCACTAGACTGTGGGTGACAAGGGGATGCAATTCTATGATTAACATCATACTTAGCAAGCATCTTAAGAAAATCACCATGAATAAAATGTGAACCACCATCAGTCATTAAATATCTAAGGACTCCAAACCTCGGAAAAATAACTTCTTTAAGCATCCTAATAGAGGTATTATGATCAGCACTACTAGTTGGAATAGCTTCTACCCACTTAGTAACGTAATCAACAGCAACTAAAATATGTGTATACCCATTAGAGGAAGGAAAGGTCCCATGTAATCGAAGCCCCAAACATCAAATGGTTCAATAAGAAGTGAGTAATTCATAGGCATTTCCTGATGTCTACTAATATTACCAATTCTTTGACATTCATCACAAGATAAGACAAACTTACGAGCATCCTTGAAGAGAGTAGGCCAATAAAAACCGGATTGCAATACCTTATGTGCAGTTCTATCTCCAGCGTGGTGTCCTCCATAAGCCTCGGAGTGACACTTGCGTAGGATCTATTCCTGTTCATGCTTAGGTACACAACGTCTAATAACACCATCTACTCCTTTATAAATATGTGCGTCACCCCAGAAGTAATGTCTTAAATCATAGAAAAACTTCTTCTTTTGCTGGTATGTGAAACTAGGTGGTATAAATTTAGCAACAATGTAATTAGCATAATCAGCATACCATGGAGCAGTACGAGAAGCATTTATGACATTTAATTGTTCGTCAGGAAAGCTATCATCAATAGGTAATGGGTCATCAAGAACATTCTCTAACCTAGACAAGTTGTCTGCAACGGGGTTCTCAACTCCCTTTCTATCAATAATATGTAAATCAAATTCTTGTAGCAAGAGAACCCATCTAATAAGTCTAGGTTTAGCATCTTTCTTTTCCATAAGATATTTAATAGCAGCATGATCAGTGTGAATAGTTACTTTAGAGTCAACAATATAAGGTCTAAACTTATCACAAGCAAAAACAACTGCTAAAAATTCTTTTTCAGTAGCAGCATAGTTTCTCTGGGCATTGTCTAGAGTTTTACTAGCATATTGAATAACATTTAATTTCTTATCAGCTCTTTGCCCTAGAACAGCATCTACAGCATAATCACTAGCATCACACATAATTTCAAAGGGTAAATTCCAATCAGGTGGCTGAACGATAGGTGCAGAAATCAAAGCCTTCTTAAGTATTTCAAATGCTTCTACACAATCATCATCAAAGACAAAGGTATATCTTTTTGTAATAGATTAGTCAGAGGCCGAGAAATTTTTGAGAAGTCCTTAATGAACCTCCTATAAAAACCGGCATGACCCAGAAAACTTCTTATACCGTTGATGTCCTTAGGACACGACATCTTTTCAATAGCATCAACTTTAGCTTTATCAACTTCAATACCTCTTTCAGAAATTTTATGCCCCAAGACAATACCTTCATTAACCATAAAGTGGCATTTCTCCCAATTCAAGACAAGATTAGTTTCTTCACATCTCCGCAAAACTCGATCAAGGTTGCTCAAGCAATCATCAAAAGAGGATCCATAGACGGAGAAATCATCCATGAAAACCTCACAAATCTTTTCACAAAAGTCAGAGAATATAGCCATCATGCATCTTTGAAAGGTAGCAGGTGCATTACATAAACCAAAAGGCATATGTCTATAAGCAAAAGTACCGAAAGGGCAAGTAAAAGTGGTGTTTGCTTGATCATCAACTGACACAGGTATTTGAGAGAAACCAGAGTAACCATCAAGAAAGCAAAAGTGTGTATGTTTGGATAGTCTTTCTAGCATTTGATCAATGAAAGGCAAAGGGTAATGATCTTTTTTAGTAGCTTTATTTAATTTATGGAAATCAATTACCATCCTATAACCTATAATAATTCTTTGTGGGGTCAATTCATCTTTATCATTAGGAACGATAGTAATACCTCCCTTCTTAGGGACACAATGAACAGGACTTACCCACTGACTATCAGCAACAGGATAAATTATACCAGCCTCAAGGAGCTTTAGTATTTCCTTTCTTACCACTTCTTTCATCTTAGGATTCAGCCATCATTGGTGATCAATAACTGGTTTGGCGTCTTTCTCCAAATTTATTTTGTGTTGACATAGAGTGGGACTAATGCCCTTAAGATTATCAAGAGTATATCCAATAGCAGCACGGTGCTTCTTTAGAGTTTTCAATAATATTTCTTCCTCCTTCTCTGAAAGATTAGCACTAATAATAACAGGATATATCTTTCATCAAGATAGGCATATTTAAGAGTATCAGGTAATGGTTTAAGTTCAAACACGGGATCACCCTTGGGTGGAGGAGGATCCCCTAGGATTTCAACAGGCAAATTGTGTTTCAGAATAGGTCCCTGTTTAAAGAATACTTCATCTATTTCCCTTCTTTCATTCATAAACATGTCATTTTCATGGTCAAGAAAATAGTGTTCTAAAGGATCACTAGGAGGCACGGCAATAGAAGCAAGACCAATAATTTCATCTTTACTAGGCAATTCCTCATCACGAGGTTGTCTACGAAATTTAGAGAAATTAAACTCATGAGACATATCATCCAAACCAATAGTAAGAACATCATTTTCGCAGTCTATCCTAGCATTGACAATATTCAAGAAGGGTCTACCAAATATAATGGGACAAAAGCTATCATGTGGGGAACCAAGAACAAGAAAATCAGCAGGATATTTAACCTTCCCACACAAGACTTCAACATCTCTAACAATCCCAATCGGTGAAATAGTATCTCTATTGGCAAGCTTAATGGTAACATCGATATCTTCTAACTCAGCGGGTGCAATATCATGCATAATTTCTTGATATAAAGAAATAGGTATTGCACTAGCACTAGCACCCATATAACACAAGCCATGATAACAATGATCTCCTATCTTAACAGAAATAACAGGCATGCCTACAACAGGTCTATGTTTATCTTTAGCACCAGGTTTGGCAATCCTAGCGGTTTCCTCACAGAAATAAATAACATGCCCATCAATATTATCAGCCAAGAGATCTTTGACCATAGGAATATTAGGTTCAACTTTAATTAGCTCAGGAGGTGTATAAGTTCTAGTATTACTCTTATGAACCATAGTTGAAGCTTTAGCATGATCCTTTATTCTAATAGGGAAAGGTGGTTTCTCAACATAAGTAGTAGGAACAATAGGATCATTATAAGTGATAGTCTTTTCTTCAACTTTAATAGGTTCAACTACTTTTACTTCTATGGGAGGATGATATTTAAACCACCTCTCCTTAGGGAGATCAACATGAGTAGCAAATGATTCACAGAAAGAAGCTACTATCTCAGAGTCAAGTCCATACTTAGTGCTAAATTTACGGAAAACATCGGTATCCATAAAAGATTTAACACAATCAAACTTAGGTGTTATACCTGACTCCTTACCTTCGTCGAGATCCCAATCTTCAGAGCTGCGTTTAATTCTTTCCAATAAATCCCATTTGAATTCAATAGTCTTCATCATAAAAGAACCAGTACAAGAAGTATCGAGCATGGAGCGATTGTTGTCAGAAAGCCGAGCATAAAATTTTTGAATAATCATTTCTCTTAAGAGCTCATGATTGGGGCATGAATATAACATTGACTTAAGCCTCCCCCAAGCTTGAGCGATGCTTTCTCCTTCGCGAGGCCAAATATTATATATATATATATATATATATATATATATATATATATATATATATATATATATATATATAAAATTACGATCACGATGAACAAGATGCATAGGATAAAACTTCTGATAAAATTCCAATTTTAATCGCTTGTAGTCCCATGATCCCATATCATCACATAGCCTATACCATGTCAATGCATTTGCCTTCAAAGATAAAGCGAAGACCTTCTTCTTGATAACATCATCAGGCATACCTGCAAGCTTAAATAATCCACAAACTTCATCCACATAGATTAAGTGTAAATCGGGATGCAATGTTCCATCTCCTGTAAAAGGATTAGCTAGCAGTTTCTCTATCATACCCGAAGGAATTTCAAAGTAAACATTTTCAGTAGGTTCAGTAGGTTGAGGAGCAACTATTTGCTCTACCCTTCGGGGTGAAGATACCCCGAACAAGCCCCTCAAAGGATTACTTTCCAAAGTAGCAAGTGACAGTAAATTTCAACACACTATATAAATTTTTCCTTACCAAATTCCACCTACCAAAGGCGCTTCACTCCCCGGCAACGGCGCCAGAAAAGAGTCTTGATGACCCACAAGTATAGGGGATCTATCATAGTCCTTTTGATAAGTAAGAGTGTCGAACCCAACGAGGAGCAGAAGGAAATGACAAGCGGTTTTCAATAAGGTATTCTGTGCAAGCACTGAAATTGTAGGTAACAGATAGTTTTGTGATAAGGTAATTTGTAACGGGTAGCAAGTAACAAGTGTAAATAAAGTTCAGCAAGGTGGCCCAATCCTTTTTGTAGCAAAGGACAAGCTTGGACAATTTCTTATATGAAGGAAAACGCTCCCAAGGACACATTGGAATTATTGTCAAGCTAGTTTTCATCACGTTCATATGATGCGCGTTCGATACTTTGATAATATGATATGTGGGTGGACCGGTGCTTGGGTGCTGTCCTTACTTGGACAAGCATCCCACTTATGATTAACTCCTATTGCAAGCATCCGCAACTACAAAAGAAGTATTAAGGTAAACCTAACGATAGCATGAAACATATGGATCCAAATCAGCCCCTTACGAGGAAACACATAAACTAGGGTTTAAGCTTCTGTCACTCTAGCAACCCATCATCTACTTATTACTTCCCAATGCCTTCCTCTAGGCCCAAACAATGGTGAAGTGTCATGTAGTCGACGTTCACATAACACCACTAGAGGAAAGACAACATACATCTCATCAAAATATCGAACGAATACCAAATTCACATGACTACTAATAGCAAGACTTCTCCCATGTCCTCAGGAACAAACGTAACTACTCAAAAATCATATTCATGTTCATAATCTGAGGGGTATTAATATGCATAATGGATCCGAACATATGATCTTCCACCAAGTAAACCAACTAGCATCAACTACAAGGAGTAATCAACACTA
The DNA here is from genome assembly GCF_002575655.3 of Aegilops tauschii subsp. strangulata. Taxonomy (NCBI): domain Eukaryota; kingdom Viridiplantae; phylum Streptophyta; class Magnoliopsida; order Poales; family Poaceae; genus Aegilops; species Aegilops tauschii. Next base: position 69,903,237 of record NC_053039.3, on the reverse strand, counting down.
CTAGCAACCTACAGGTACCAATCTGAGGTTTGGATACAAAGATTGGATACAAGAGATGAACTAGGGTTTGAGAGGAGATGGTGCTGGTGAAGATGTTGATGAAGATTGACCCCCTCACGATGAGAGGATTGTTGGTGATGACGATGGCGATGATTTCCCCCTCCCGGAGGGAAGTTTCCCCAGCAGAACAGCTCCGCCGGAGCCCTAGATTGGTTCCGCCAAGGTTCCGCCTCGTAGCGGCGGAGTTTCGTCCCGTAAGCTTGCTTATGATTTTTTCCAGGGTAAAAGACTTCATATAGCAGAAGATGGGCACCGGAGGCCTGCCAGGGGGGCCACAAGGCAGGGGGCGCGCCTAGGGGGGTAGGGCGCGCCCCCACCCTCTTAGCCAGGGTGTGGGCCCCCTCTGGTATTTTCTTCGCTCAGTATTTTTTATTATTTCCAAAAATGGCTTCTGTGAAGTTTCAGGACTTTTGGAGCTGTGCAGATTAGGTCTCTAATATTTGCTCCTTTTCCAGCCTAGAATTCCAGCTGCCGGCATTCTCCCTCTTCATGTAAACCTTGTAAAATAAGAGAGAATAGGCATAAGTATTGTGACATAATGTGTAATAACAGCCCATAATGCAATAAATATCGATATAAAAGCATGATGCAAAATGGACGTATCAGTCCTTCGAAGAACTAACCCCTTGTGCTCCAATCTAATCTTGGTGCCGTGATCTTGTTCTTGTGCCTGTGCACAGTCTGGGCAACAGACCCAGGGTTTGTTGCACCGACAGTAGCCACAAGGGCTTTTGAGGACTTGGTGCACCTAGCCCAATAAGGCCAAGGCGCCTCCCCGCAGCCCATGCTAGGCCTTGGGTCGTGGTGGACCCACTTGTGGACTTCCGGACCCCTCCGGAATCCTCCGGAACCTTCTACAATACCAAAAAAGCTGCACCTTTTCCCGGAACCCAAAATATGACTTCCCATATATAAATCTTTACCTCTCGACCATTCCGAGACACCTCGTGACGTCCGGGATCTCATCCGGGACTCGAAACAACATTTGGTTACCACTCATCAAATATCCCAATACTACTCTAACGCCAACAAACGTTAAGCGTGCGACCCTGCAGGTTCGGGAACTATGTAGTCATGACGGAGACACCTCTCTGGTCAATAACCAATAATGGGACCTGGATGCCCATATTGATTCATACATATTCCACGAAGATCTTTTATCGGTTGAACCTTTATGACAACATACGTAATTCCCTTTGTCTGTCGGTATGTTACTTGCCCGAGATTCGATCGTTGGTATCTCTATACCTAGTTGAACCTCGTTACCGGCAAGTCTCTTTAATCGTTCCGTAATACATCATCTTGCAACTAACTCCTTAGTCACTTTGCTTGCAAGCTTCTTGTGATGTGTATTACCGAGAGGGCCCAGAGATACCTCTCCGATACACAGAGTGACAAATCCCAATCTCGATTCACGCCAACTCAACAGACACCATCGGTGATACCTATAGAGCATCTTTATGATCACCCAGTTACATTGTGACATTTGATAGCACACAAGGTATTCCTCCGGTATCCGTGAGTTGCATGATCTCATGGTTGAAGGAACATGTATTTGATATTAAGAAAGCAGTAGCAATAAACTGAACGATCATATGCTAAGCTAACGGATGGGTCTTGTCCATCACATCATTCTCCTAATGATGTGACCCCATTATCAAATGACAACTCATGTCTATGGTTAGGAAACTTTAACCATCTTTTGATCAATGAGCTAGTCTAGTAGAGGCTCACTAGGGACACGGTATTTGTTTATGTATCCACACATGTATTTAAGTTTCCGGTCAATAGAATTCTAGCATTAATAATAAACCTTTATCATGATTAAGGAAATATAATAATAACCATTTTATTATTTCTCTAGGGCATATTTCCATCAGTCTCCCACTTGCACTAGAGTCAATAATCTTGTTCACATCGTCATGCGATTAACACCCGTAGTTCACATCGCCATGTGACTAACACCCAAAGAGTTTACTAGAGTCAATAATCTAGTTCACATCACCATGTGATTAACACCCAAAGATTTTATTAGAGTGTGATCATGTTTTGCGTGTGAGAGTGGTTTTAGTTAATGGGTCTGTAACATTCAGATCCATGTGTACCTTGCAAATGTCTATGTCTACAATGTTGTGCATAGAGCTACTCTAGCTAACTGTTCCCACGTTCAAACATATCCAGATTGAGACTCAGAGTAATTTGGATCAGTGTTAAAGCTTGCATCAACATAACCCTTTACAACGAACCCTTTATCACCTCCATAACCGAGAAACATTTCCTTAGTCCCCTTTTGATACCTAAGGATAATTTTGACCGCTGTCCAGTGATCCACTCCTAGATCACTATTGTACCCCCTTGCCAAACTCATGGCAAGGCACACAACAAGTCTGGTACACAGCATGGCGTACTTTATAGAACCAATGGCTGAGGCATAGGGAATGACTTTCATTCTTTCTCTATCTTCTGCCGTGGTCGGGCTTTGAGTTGTAACATCCCAAATTTTCAATTTCGAATGTTATACATAGATCATTCATGCATATCATATTTTTATTGCATTTCTTTTCGCAATCCTCGAAATTCTATGCAACTCAAGGACCCTCGGAGAGAGTTGGGGATTTCACTGTTTCATATTTGAATTTTATCAAATATTGAAACGAGGATTATTTGTTTTAATTATTTTTCTCTCCGAAAATATTTCATATTAAAACATATGAGAGGAGATAATATGACTTCTCCAAAATAAATGAAATATTGGAGGAAAATATTAAAATCAAATATTTGATTTTATTCAGATTTTATTGCAATTTTATTTGCATAGGAAAAATATGCATTTTTCAAAAATTGCATTTTAGGCCAAAAAATGTTCATCTTGTTCTAAATATTTTATTTAGACGGTGAAAATTTGTTTTGGTATTTTTAGATTTTTATTTATTTTTTTAGGATTTCTTTTCGACGGAATCTGTTATTTAAAAACAACTTCCGCGCCAGACTGGGCCAAGGCCCAGCCGAGCTAGGCTGGCCCGCGCCGCGCCACCACCTCCGCCGTGCCCGAGTCCGGCCAGGACTCGGCAGCCGCCGCCATCGCCGCCCGGGACACCTCCCGCCCCCTCCCGCAAGCCACCCGCCCCCTCCCCTTTATAAGCCGCCGCCCCCGCCCACAAATCGCCACCCCGCCGCCGCACGCAACAGCAGCAGCCGCCGCCGCCGCCAGCCGCCGCCTGCCGCGCCTCGCCGCCAGCCGCCGCCGCCGCCAGCGCCCGTCGCCGCCTGCCACCGCCCGCCTCGCCGCCGCACCACCCGCGCCACCCCGCCGTCGCCCGCGCCGCCGCCCCGCTCGGCGGAAGCCGCCAGAGCCGCGCCAGAGTTCGCAAATCTCGCCGCCCGGATTTTTTTCGGTTTAGGTAAAATCCGTCGGTTTTTTTAAACCCTAGTTACTTTTTTTAGACCGGTTCGTTGGTTTTCTCGGTTTAGTTTATTTAGCGGACGTTCGTCCGTACGTTCGTTTTAACGAACGGTTTTCGCCCGTTAGGCACAGACAACGAACGCTCATTCGTTAGCCTGTTCATTCGTTTTTCTTTTTCTCGGGTTTTCGCGATTATTTTCGATCGCGATTTCTGATCCGATTTTCGTTTTAGTTTATCTTTTCGCTCGTTTATCGGAATCAGGCGATTCAAGCGCCTAGATCTTCGTCTCGAAACCCTCTTTCTGTTTAACCAATTTGAACAGGATTTTGGTACTGTAAATTTTGACTTTAGCCCAGATTAGTAATCAAATCTTGTTTCTTTCGCAGTTTGAGTTTCGTTGCTCCGTTTGATTTGATTCTTTTTGCAAACCGGAGTTCTTAAGTTGAACTTTCTGGTTAGTTCTTCTTATTTGAGTTTTACTCGTGCATCCATGATTGATAGCTTATGTATGCTATTTTTTATTTCTGATAGAATTTTCGGAGTGCGAAGCGTGCTACTACGAGTACCTAGGTTTTGCGGATCGTCAGCAAGGCAAGTAACACATTGATCATACTCTTTTCATACCCAGTTTTTATGCATTAGCTCCAATCCTCAAACACTGCATGATTAGGATGTGATTAACTTGTGGGTATTGGGAAGTAGTTGATGAGGTAGAACCTATTGCCCTGTTATTATCAAACCCTTGGGAGTTACTTCTACGTATTGCTTATATTGCTATGCTATGCTCGTAGACGTGGTTTGGGTGAGTGAATCCATGACAGATGTGTGATTGTTAATTAATGGTTCAACTTAAGGTGGCTACTTTAATACACATCTGGGTGGATTGCTTGTCGGGCACCTGGAGAATCCAGTGTTGTCCTAGGATATCCCGGAGTACCCATGTGATAATCCTAAGGTCCGCCACCCAGGCTCAAAGGGAACTGAGATTATTCATGCTAGAAACTTCCGTGTGCAGCCACAAGCTATTATGGGCCCTAGCATAGTTGAGTAAGTTGCATGACCTCTTCCACTGGTAGGCTAGCAGATGTAGAGGGATGTAGGTTGGTACTGTCTACCCGGGGTTAGAGTTAATGCTTCTGAAAGACTGTGTCTCGGTCATCCGTTTCTCAAACACCCTGTAGTGCGAGAAATCCAACGGAGGCGATCGAGTCTTGTGGGGAAAAGTGCGCAAACCTCTGCAGAGTGTACAATCTAATCATGGTTAGCCGTGTCCCCGGTTATGGACATCTTGAGTATCTAGTACTTGGATTATCATAACTATCTCATCACCCTAATTTAATATGTTGGGTTGATAATTACTTTTAATTGGGATTGAGTTGGAGGAACCTTCTCAATGATGTTTCAACTACCATGATAGTTAAATAAAATCTATTCCTTTGTTGTAGGGAAAATTGGCTTTTCGCAAAAATATAACCATAGAGCTTTTCCACCAGCCAAATATGCATGTAGTGATAGCATTATTCTCTTGCTTTACTGTGTTATATTGCCAGCATATTCCATGTGCTGACCCGTTTTCGGGCTGCAACGTATCATGTTGCAGACTTTTCAGACGAGGAGTAAGGTTCGTTAGGTCGTTGTCGTGCAGCTCAGCTATGCCGTTGGAGTTGATGGACTCACCTTATCTTCCAAGCCTTCCGCTGTTATCGTATTAGATGGCCTTATGCTATCTTTATTGTAATAAGTTCTCTTTTGAGACATTCGATGTAATAAGTGTGTGATTGCTACTCTGTTATAAATCCTTCGAGTACTGTGTGTGTCAGCATTACCGATCCAGGGATGACACAGAAGCACGGAGACTTGACCGTTTGAGGTCGGGTCGCTACAACATGGTATCAGAGCACACGCTGAGTGTCGGACACGACCACTAAGATAAGCCATAGGTCACTCTTCTCTACTCATTTCTGACTCCTCTCCATTTTCTACTCTTTACGATGGCGGATTCGAGGAACAAGTTTGCACAACCGGATGAAGACACACCCTTTGGACACCACTTGAAGGAAGTCACTAGGTACTTAAACATCGGAATACCAAGCTTCACTGGGCCTACAACGCCACTTTACCAGAAGAGGAGCGCTGGATGATTCGAGTTCAAGTTCTAGGAAGGACGTTCGCGCCAATCACTGAGCCCATAGAGTTTTCCTTTGATGCACCAACCTGGAGTCTAGGCAAGAGTATGGCAGCCCACATTGCCATGGGACGTATTGGAGAAGTCTACAGCAAGGAGCTCAAGGACACTATCTACCAGATATGTGGGCGCCGAGATGAGCAATGGGAGATGATCAGCACCAAGAAGGACAGATCCATTGTAGCTTTCATCCAGGAGTTAAACCAGCACATCCGACGCCAGGAGAATCAGATGTGCGCAGACATGATAGATTTGAGGAAAGCGAAGACAAGGATCACTGAGCTGGAAGAAGAACTCAAGTCTACACGCAATGGATATGAGGAGGAAATTGCAACACTATTGGAGAAGAATGACGACCTGATAAAGAAGATCGGAGTATTCATGGGAGACCCCGCGCCAGGAGGAGAGGACAAAGATTCCACTTGCCCGGAGAACTACATCATCATCGACGACACCGACTCCGACCCCAGTGAAGATGACTTTGAAGACAAAGCTGGAGCAGACATCATGGAGTCTTCCACCGATCAAAATTTCTAGATGACCACCAATTGATTAGTAGCATTCCCCCATGTATATAGTAGTAGTTGAGCACTTTTAACGATAGTTCTAGACTGTTTGTATGCCCTTGTTTGATTGCTTGAGTGATATGATTCTGTTTATCTCATGTGCATATGGGTAGTGCTTTCTCACTAGACCCCTTTTCTATTCTAATCTCTCCCCTCTAAACCCATCACATGCCTCCAAGACGTGACACCGGATTTGCCTTCCCGTCAGAGCTCACTCAGTTGATCCAGCAGCAGAATGCCTTGATGCAATTGTTAGTCCAGAACCAAGGCAACAACAATGACAACACGCCTCAAGTTGACAACTTAGCTCGCTTTCTGAGCTTGCAGCCGCCGGTGTTCTCCAGTAGCACCGAGCCTATAGTTGCTGATGATTGGCTACGCCGTATTGGAAGGGACTTGACCACCGCAGGTTGCACAGATGCTGAGAAGGTGCGATTTGCCGGACATCAATTGGATGGAGCAGCAGCCTCATGGTGGGAGAATTATAGGGCCACTTTCCCCATAGCCAACGTCACTTGGGATCAGTTTCAGCAAGCTTTCCGCACAACCCATGTCTCAACTGGAGCTATGAATATGAAGAAGCGTGAATTTCGCAACTTACGCCTGGGAACCGTACTGTAGCTCAGTACGTGGATGAGTTTAGCAAGTTATCTCGCTATGCCCCTGATGATGTGGTTACAGATTCCGCGAAGCAGGAGAAATTTATGGAAGGGCTGAATGATGAGATGAGCATGCAGTTGATGGTGGCAACATTCAACAACTACCAGGAATTGGTAGATAAGGCTCTTATGATTGAAGGGAAGCAGCAGCAGATTGAGAGCCGTAAGAGGAAGTATGGACAAGGAAGATACAACTCAGGAGCTCAGCAGAAGCCTCGTCTAACCCCGAACTCAGGAGGACTAGTTCATAACCATGGAGGTCATAACCACACCAGAGGAAGTTCGCATAACCACAATGGTTCCAAGAATGGGACTGGTAACGGAACAAGCAACAATCAGAACCGCTCCAATCCAGCCACACGCGCCAAGAGAGACCTAAGCCACATTACTTGCTTCAAGTGCGAGAAGACTAGACATTATTCCGCGGAGTGCCTTGAAGCGAAGAATGGAAACGGTAATGGGAGCGCTGGGAAGAAGCCCAATCCATTCAACAAAGGAGAAGTGAACCACGTTAACGTGGAGGAGGTTGAAGAGCAGCCCAATGCGGTTATCGGTAAGTTTTTGGTTAAGTCTTTTACCGCCCTTGTTCTTTTTTATACTGGTGCATCACATTCATACATATCAAGGGGATTCGTGGATAAGTTTAAACTACCAACCCAAGCCCTTAGGACCCCTCTGTTAGTAAGTTCACCTGGAGCAGAGTATATGGCTAGCCGATGGTGCGACCGGATACCCTTAACCATTGGTAGCCATGTTTTCCTGTCCGACCTAATAATTTTGGAGTCACAAGGATTGGATGTGATATTAGGCATGGACTGGATGTCAAAGTATGGAGGAAGCATTGACTGTGCTAGTAAGTCGATTTATCTCACAACCCCGGAGGGAAAAAAGATCAAGTATGTATCTAGGCACGCGCCTAGGAGGAGCCAAGTAAATTCCCTCTCAGGAGTTGTTCAGGAGGAAGTGCCTATAGTAAAGGATTGCCCAGATGTATTTCCAGAGGAATTACAAGGCATGCCGCCAGATCGGGACATCAAGTTTTTGATAGAACTGTTGCTAGGCACCGGGCCTATATCGAAGAGACCATACCGGATGCCCACAAATGATCTGGAGGAGATTAAGAAGCAGATCAAGGAGTTATTGGAGAAAGGTTACATTCGACGAAGTTCATCACCGTGGGGAGCCCCAGTGCTATTGGTTGAGAAGAAGGATGGATCATTGAGGATGGTTGTTGATTATCGAGCATTGAATGAGGTGACGATCAAGAACAAATACCCTTTGCCGATGATCAATGATTTGTTTGACCAATTGCAAGGAGCTAAAGTGTTTTCAAAGATCGATCTACGATCAGGATATCACCAGCTGAAAATTCGAGAGAAGGATATACCAAAGACAGCATTCACCACAAGGTACGGGTTGTATGAATATACGGTCATGTCATTTGGACTGACTAACGCCCCTACCTACTTCATGAGCATGGTGAACAAGGTGTTCATGGAATATTTGGATAAGTTTGTTGTGGTGTTCATTAATGATATAATGGTATACTCGAAGAATGAAGAGGAGCACAAAGAGCATTTGTGTTTAGTTCTCGAGAAACTCAGGGAACATCAGCTGTATGCCAAGTTCAGCAAATGTGAGTTTTGGTTGAAGGAAGTTGGATTCCTTGGACATGTTATATCAGGAGAAGGTATAGCAGTAGACCCCACCAAGGTTCAGTCAGTCACTGAATGGTTGGCACCCACTTCAGTTAGCGAGATCCGCAGTTTTCTTGGACTCGCAGGATACTATCGGAGATTCATTGAGAATTTTTCCAAGATTGCGAAGCCAATGACGGAGTTATTGAAGAAGGATACCAAATTTAAATGGACGGAGGAATGTGAGGCAAGTTTTCAGGAGCTAAAGAAATGTCTGACTACAGCCCCAGTGCTGATTCTGCCAGATATACGCAAGGATTTCCAAGTGTATTGCGACGCCTCTCGCTTAGGACTTGGAAGTGTGCTTATGCAGGACGGAAGAGTTGTTCCGTATGCCTCACGACAACTAAAACTGCACGAATTGAATTATGCCACGCATGATTTGGAGTTAGCAGCTATAGTGCATGCGCTCAAGACTTGGAGACATTACCTTATTGGAAACCGTTGTGATGTGTACATCGATCATAAGAGTTTGAAGTACATTTTCACACAGAAGGAGCTGAACCTTAGGCAGAGGAGATGGTTGGAGCTTATAAAGGATTATGACATGAAGCTTCACTATCATCCAGGCAAGGCCAATGTCGTAGCAGACGCTTTGAGCCGGAAGAGTTATTCTAACACCCTCGTAAGCACAGGATTGCCAAAGGAGTTAGTAGAGGATCTCGGGGAACTTCGATTGGAGATTTTTCCTAGAGGTTTTGTTGCAACAATGGAAGTTCAGTCCACATTGTTAGGAAGGATTCGAGAAGCTCAGAAGGATGACAAAGAGATTGCCGAGATAAAAGAGAGAATGAGCAAAGGAAAGGCCAAAGGTTTTCATGAGGATGAGCACCACACCTTATGGTTTGAGGACCGTGTTTATGTGCCCAATAACACAGAGATTAGGAAGTTAATACTTCAGGAGGCTCATGACTCACCATACTCGATACACCCCGGAAACACCAAGATGTATTTGGATTTGAAGGAACGTTTCTGGTGGACTGGTATGAAGAAGGATATTGCCGAGTATGTAGCCGTATGTGATGTATGTCAGAGAGTGAAGGCGGAACATCAAAAGCCAGCAGGATTGTTACAGCCTATGTCGATACGTGAATGGAAGTGGGATAAGCTTGGCATGGATTTCATCACCGGATTGCCCAGGACCAAATCAGGATATGATTCTATATGGGTAGCAGTTGATCGCTTGACCAAAGTAGCTCACTTTATCCCAGTGAAAACCACCTATACAAGTGCGAAGTTGGCCAAGATATACATGACCAGGATCGTATGTCTGCATGGAGTTCCAAGAACCATCGTATCAGATAGAGGAACACAGTTTACCTCAAAGTTTTGGCATCAGCTGCACCAGACTTTGGGTACAAGTCTAGAGTTCAGTACAGCCTTCCATCCGCAGACAGATGGACAGACCGAGAGAGTCAACCAGATTCTGGAGGATATGTTGAGAGCTTGTGCACTACATTATGGATCTAGTTGGGATGACAATTTGCCCTACGTGGAGTTCTCATACAACAATAGCTATCAAGCCAGTTTGAAGATGGCACCGTTCGAAGACCTATATGGACGAAGGTGCAGAACACCATTGATGTGGGATGAAGTTGGAGACTGACAGTTGTTTGGACCAGATTTGATCAAGGAGTCTGAAGAGAAGGTTAAGTTGATCCGAGATAGACTAAAGGTAGCCCAGTCCAGGCAGAAGAGTTACGCAGATTCGAAACGCAAGGAAGTTACCTATGAAATTGGAGACAGAGCTTAGCCCCGAGAATTGTGGGACCGTATCGTGTTTTGGAACGCATGGGAGAGGTTGCCTACAAGTTGGAGTTACCTGAAGGACTGTCAGGAGTTCATGATGTGTTTCAAGTTTCACAGTTGAAGAAGTGTCATGCTGAGATGGCCGATATACCGCTAAGAGATACAGTGCCCTTGGAAGCGATTCAGTTGGACAGTGATCTGACCTATGAGGAGAAGCCAATCAGGATTCTTGAATTTGCCAGCCGAGTCACTCACAGCAAGGTTATCAAGTTTTGTAAGGTTCATTGGAGCCACCATACCGAGGATGAAGCCACCTGGGAACGAGAGGATGATCTTCGCAAAGACCACCCACACCTATTTTCTAGCCAACCCGAATCTCGAGGGCGAGATTCGTCTTAAGGGGGGTAGGTTTGTAACATCCCAAATTTTCAATTTGGAATGTTATACATAGATCATTCATGCTTATCATATTTTTGTTGCATATCGTTTCGCGATCCTCGAAATTCTATGCAACTCAAGGACCCTCGGAGAGAGTTGGGGATTTCACTGTTTCATATTTGAATTTTATCAAATATTGAAACGAGGATTATTTGTTTTAATTATTTTTCTCTCCAAAAATATTTCATACTAAAACATATGAGAGGAGATAATATGACTTCTTCAAAATAAATGAAATATTGAAGGAAAAATATTAAAATCAAATATTTCATTTTATTCGGATTTTATTGCTATTTTATTTGCATAGGAAAAATATGCATTTTTCCAAAATTGCATTTTAGGCCAAAAAAATGTTCATCTTGTTCTAAATATTTTATTTAGACGGTGAAAATTTGTTTTGGTATTTTTAGATTTTTATTTATTTTTCTAGGATTTCTTTTCGGCGGAATCTGTTTAAAAAAAAACTTCCGCGCCCGACTGGGCCAAGGCCCAGCCGAGCCAGGCCGACCCGCGCCGCGCCACCGCCTCCGCCGTGCCCGAGTCCGGCCAGGACTCGGCAGCCGTCGCCGCCCGGGACACCTCCCGCCCCCTCCCGCAAGCCACCCGCCCCCTCCCCTTTATAAGCCGCCGCCCCCGCCCACAAATCGCCACCTCGCCGCCGCAAGCAGCAGCAGCAGCCGCCGCCGCCTGCCGCGCCTCGCCTCGCCGCCAGCCGCCGCCGCCCGCAGCGCCCGTCGCCCGCCTCGCCACCGCACCACCCGCGCCACCCCGCCGTCGCCCGCGCCGCGGCCCCGCTCGCCGGAAGCCGCCAGAGCCACGCCGGAGTTCGCAAATCTCGTCGCCCGGTTTTTTTCGGTTTAGGTAAAAACCGTCGGTTTTTTTAAAACCCTAGTTACGTTTTTTAGACCGGTTCGTTGGTTTCTCGGTTTAGTTTATTTAGCGGACGTTCGTCCGTACGTTTGTTTTAACGGATGGTTTTGGCCCGTTAGTCACAGACAACGAACGCTCATTCGTTAGCCTGTTCATTCGTTTTTCTTTTTCTCGGTTTTTTCGCGATTATTTTCGATCGTGATTTCTGATCCGATTTTCGTTTTAGTTTATCTTTTCACTCGTTTATCGGATCAGGCGATTCAAGCGCCTAGATCTTCGTCTCGAAACCCTTTTTCTGTTTAACCAACTTGAACAAGATCTTGGTATTGTAAAATTTGACTTTAGCCCAGATTAGTAATCGAATCTTGTTTCTTTCGCGGTTTGAGTTTCGTTGCTCCGTTTGATTTGATTATTTTTGCAAACCGGAGTTCTTAAGTTGAACTTTCTGGTTAGTTCTTCTTATTTGAGTTGTACTTGTGCATCCGGGATTGATTGCTTATGTATGCTATTGTTTGTTTGCGATAGAATTTCCGGAGTGCGAAGCGTGCTACTACGAGTCCCTAGTTTTTGCAGATCGTCACCAAGGCAAGTAACACATTGATCATACTCTTTTCATACCCAGTTTTTATGCATTAGCTCCAATCCTCAAACACTACATGATTAGGATGTGATTAACTTGTGGGTATTGGGAAGTAGTTGATGAGGTAGAACCTATTGCCCTGTTATTATCAAACCCTTGAGAGTTACTTCTACGTATTGCTTATATTGCTATGCTATGCTCGTAGACGTGGTTTGGGTGAGTGAATCCATGACAGATGTGAGATTGTTAATTAATGGTTCAACTTAAGGTGTCTACTTTAATACACATCTGGGTGGATTGCTTGTCGGGCACCTGGAGAATCCAGTGTTGTCCTAGGATATCCCGGAGTACCCGTGTGATAATCCTAAGGTCTGCCACCCAGGCTCAAAGGGAACTGAGATTTTTCATGCTAGAAACTTTCATGTGCAGCCACAAGCTATTATGGGCTCTAGCATAGTTGAGTAAGTTGCATGACCTCTTCCAGTGGTAGGCTAGCAGATGTAGAGGGATGTAGGTTGGTACTGTCTACCCGGGGTTAGAGTTAATGCTTCTGAAAGACTGTGTCTCGGTCATCCGTTTCTCAAACACCCTGTAGTGCGAGAAATCCAACGGAGGCGATCGAGTCTTGTGGGGAAAAGTGCGCAAACCCTCTGGATCTTGCACACTTTGTTAGCACCCTTAGGATCGACAAAACCCTCTGGTTTCATCATATACAACTCTTCCTTAAGAAATCCAATAAGGAATGCAGTTTTGTCATCCATTTGCCACATTTCATAATCATAAAATGGGGCAATTGCTAACATGATTCGGACAGACTTAAGCATCGCTACGGATGAGAAAGTCTCATCATAGTCAACCCCTTGAACTTTTCAAAAACCTTTCACGACAAGTCGAGCTTTGTAGACAGTGATATTACCATCAGCGTCCGTCTTCCTCTTGAAGATCCATTTATTTTCAATGGCATGTCGATCATCGGGCAAGTCCACCAAAGTCCACACTTTGTTCTCATACATGGATCCTATCTTAGATTTCATGGCCTTAAGCCATTTATCAAAATATGGGCTCATCGTAGCTTCTTCAGTTCATAGGTTCGCCGTGGTCTAATAACATGACTTCCAGGACAGGATTACCGTACCACTCTGGTGCGGAACATGTTCTGGTCGACTTACAAGTTCAGTAGCAACTTGATCTGAAGTTTCATGATCATCATGTTGGAAATATGCCCTAGAGGCAATAATAAATAGGTTATTATTATATTTCCTTGTTCATGGTAATTGTTTATTATCCATGCTAGAATTGTATTGATAGGAAACTCAGATGCATGTGTGGATACATAGACAACACCATGTCCCTAGTAAGCCTCTAGGAGACTAGCTCGTTGATCAATAGATGGTTACGGTTTCCTGACCATGGACATTGGATGTCGTTGATAACGGGATCACATCATTAGGAGAATGATGTGATGGACAAGACCCAATCCTAAGCCTAGCACAAGATCGTGTAGTTCGTTTGCTCAGAGCTTTTCTAATGTCAAGTATCAGTTCCTTAGACCATGAGATTGTGCAACTCCCGGATACCGTAGGAATGCTTTGGGTGTACCAAACGTCACAACGTAACTGGGTTACTATAAAGGTGCACTACAGGTATCTCCGAAAGTGTCTGTTGGGTTGGCACGAATCGAGACTGGGATTTGTCACTCCATGTAAACGGAGAGGTATCTCTGGGCCCACTCGGTAGGACATCATCATAATGTGCACAGTGTGACCAAGGAGTTGATCACGGGATGATGTGAGTTACGGAACGAGTAAAGAGACTTGCCGGTAACGAGATTGAACAAGGTATAGGGATACCGACGATCGAATCTCGGGCAAGTAACATATCGATAGACAAAGGGAATTGTATACGGGATTGATTGAATCCCCGACATCGTGGTTCATCCGATGAGATCATCGTGGAACATGTGGGAGCCAAAATGGGTATCCAGATCCCGCTGTTGGTTATTGACCGGAGAACGTCTCGGTCATGTCTGCATGGTTCCCGAACCCGTAGGGTCTACACACTTAAGGTTCGATGACGCTAGGGTTATAGGGAAAGTATGTACGTGGTTACCGAATGTTGTTCGGAGTCCCGGATGAGATCCGGACGTCACGAGGAGTTCCGGAATGGTCCAGAGGTAAAGATTTATATATGGAAAATTGTTGTTCGGGTTCCGGGAAAAGTTCGGGTTTTTCGGTATTGTACGGGGAAGCTTCCAGAAGGTTCCAGAGGATTCCGGAGGGGTCCGGAGGTCCGGAAAATGTTCCACCACGTCCAATACAGCAGCATGGGCTGTAAGGGGGCGCCCTAGCCTTAATGGGCCAGGGGCACCAGCTCCCCCAAGGCCCATGCGCCTGGGAGAGGGGAAACCCTAAGGGGGAGGGCCTCCACTTGACTTGGGAGGCACTCCTCCCCCCTTTGGCCGCCGCCCCAACCCTAGATGAGATCTAAGGGGGCCGGCCCCCTCTCTCCCCACCTATAAATAGTGGAGGGGTGGGAGGGCAGCGATAACCCAAGTTCTGGCGCAGCCCTTCCCCTCTCCCAAGTCCTCCTCCTCTCCCGCGGTGCTTGGCGAAGCCCTGCGGGATTGCCACGCTCCTCCACCACCACCACGCCGTCGTGCTGCTGCTGGACGGAGTCTTCCCCAACCTCTCCCTCTCTCCTTGCTGGATCAAGGCGTGGGAGACGTCACCGGGCTGCACGTGTGTTGAACGCGGAGGCACCGTTCTTCGGTGCTCAGATCGGAATCAACCGCGATCTGAATCGCTACGAGTACGACTCCCTCATCCGCGTTCTTGCAACGCTTCTGCATCGCGATCTACAAGGGTATGTAGATGCACTCGCCTTCCCCTCGTTGCTAGAGTACTCCATAGATTGATCTTGGTGATGCGTAGAAAATTTTGAATTTCTGCTACATTACCCAACAGTGGCATCATGAGCTAGGTCTATGCGTAGTTTCTATGCACGAGTAGAACACAAAGTAGTTGTGGGCGTAGATGTTGCCAATTCTTCTTCCCGCTACTAGTCTTATCTTGTTTCGGCGGCATTGTGGGATGAAGCGGCCCGGACCGACCTTACACGTACGCTTACGTGAGACAGGTTCCACCGACTGACATGCACTAGTTGCATAAGGTGGCTAGCGGGTGTCTGTCTCTCCCACTTTAGTCGGAACGGATTCGATGAAAAGGGTCCTTATGAAGGGTAAATAGAAATTGGCATATCACGTTGTGGTCTTACGTAGGTAAGAAACGTTCTTGCTAGAAACCTATCCAAGCCACGTAAAAACTTGCAACAACAATTAGAGGACGTCTAACTTGTTTTTGCAGCATGTGCTATGTGATGTGATATGGCCAGAAGATGTGATGAATGATATATGTGATGTATGAGATTGATCATATTCTTGTAATAGGAATCACGACTTGCATGTCGATGAGTATGACAACCGGCAGGAGCCATAGGAGTTGTCTTTATTTTTGTATGACCTGCGTGTCATTAAATAACGCCATGTAAATTACTTTACTTTATTGCTAAGCGCGTTAGCCATAGAAGTAGAAGTAATCATTGGCGTGACAACTCCATAAAGACACAATGATGGAGATCATGATGATGGAGATCATGGTGTCATGCCGGTGACGAAGATGATCATGGTGCCCCGAAGATGGAGATCAAAGGAGCAAAATGATATTGGCCATATCATGTCACTATTTGATTGCATGTGATGTTTATCATGTTTTGCATCTTATTTGCTTAGAACGACGGTAGCATAAATAAGATGATCCCTCACTAAAAATTTCAAGAGAAGTGTTCCCCCTAACTGTGCACCGTTGCGAAGGTTCGTTTTTTCGAAGCACCACGTGATGATCGGGTGTGATAGATTCTAACGTTCGAATACAACGGGTGTTGACGAGCCTAGCATGTACAGACATGGCCTCGGAACACATGCAAAACACTTAGGTTGACTTGACGAGCCTAGCATGTACAGACATGGCCTCGGAACACAAGAGACCGAAAGGTCGAGCATGAGTCATATAGAAGATACGATCAACATGGAGATGTTCACCGATGATGACTAGTCCGTCTCACGTGATGATCGGACACGGCCTAGTTTGACTCGGATCATGTATCACTTAGATGACTAGAGGGATGTCTATCTGAGTGGGAGTTCAATAATCAGATGAACTTCATTATCATGAACATAGTCAAAAGGTCTTTGCAAATTATGTCATACGCTTTAGTTCTACTGTTTAAGATATGTTCCTAGAGAAAAATTTAGTTGAAAGTTGGTAGTAGCAATTATGCGGACTGGGTCCGTAAACTGAGGATTGTCCTCATTGCTGCACAGAAGGCTTATGTCCTTAATGCACCGCTCGGTGTGCTGAACCTCAGCGTCGTCTGTAGATGTTGCGGAACATCTGACATACACGTTTTGATGACTACGTGATAGTTCAGTGCGGTTTAGAATTGTGGCACCAAAGACGTTTTTGAAACGCCGCAGAACATATGAGATGTTCCGAAGACTGAAATCGGGATTTCAGACTAGTGCCCACGTCAAGAGGTATGAGACCTCTGACAAGTTTCTTAAGCCTGCAGACTAAGGGAGAAAAGCTCAATCGTTGAGCATGTGCTCAGATTGTCTGAGTACCACAATCGCTTGAATCGAGTGGGAGTTAATCTCCCAGATGAGATAGTGATAGTTCTCCATAATCACTGCCACCAAGCTAGTAGAGCTTCGTGATGAACTATAACATATCAGGGATAGTTATGATGATCCTTGAGCTATTCGTGATGTTTGACACCGCGAGAGTAGAAATCAAGAAGGAGCATCAATTGTTGATGGTTAGTAAAACCACTAGTTTAAGAAGGGCAAGGGCAAAAGGGATACTTCATGAAACAGCAAGTCGTTTGCTGCTCTAGTGAAGAATCCCAAGGTTGAACCCAAACCCGAGACTAAGTGCTTCTGTAATGAGGGGAACGGTCGCTGAAGCAGTACTACCCTAGATACTTGGTAGATGAGAAGGCGGGCAAGGTCGACAGAAGTATATTGGATATACGTTATATGAATGTGTACTTTACTAGTACTCCTAGCAGCACTAGGGTATTAGATACCGGTTCGGTTGCTAAGTGTTAGTAACTCGAAATAAAAGCTGCGGAATAAACGGAGACTAGCTAAAGGTGAGATGACGATATGTGTTGGAAGTGTTTCCAAGGTTGATGTGATCAAGCATCGCATGCTCCCTCTACCATCGAGATTTGGTGTTTGCGTTGAGCATGATTGGATTATGTCTATCGCAATACGGTTATTCATTTAAGGAGAATAATGGTTACTCTGTTTATTTGAATAATACCTTCAATGGTCTTGCACCTAAAATGAATCTCGATCGTAGTGATACACATGTTCGTGCCAAAAGATATAAAATAGTAATGATAGTACCACATACTTGTGGCACTGCCATTTGAGTCATATTGGTATAAAACACATGAAGAAGCTCCATGTAGATGGATCTTTGGACTCACTCGTTTTTGAAAAGATTGAGACATGCGAACCATGCCTATTGGTATATATGCATGAAGAAACTCCATGCAGATGGATCGTTTGGACTCACTTGATTTTGAATCACTTGAGACATGCAAATCATACCACGTGGGCAAGATGACTGAAAGGCCTCGTTTTCAGTAAGATGGAACAAGAGAGCAACTTATTGGAAGTAATACATTTTGATGTATGCATTCCAATGAGTGCTGAGGCATGCAGTGGATATCGTTATGTTCTTACTTCACAGATGATTTGAGTAGATGCTGAGTGTATTTACTTGATGAAACACAAGTCTGAATTATTGAAAGGTTCAAGTAATTTCGGAGTGAAGTTGAAGATCGTCGTGACAAGAGGATAAAATGTCTGTGATATGATCATAGAGATGAGTATCTGAGTTACGAGTTTGGCACACAATTAAGACATAGTGGAAAGTGTTTCACAATTAATACCGCCTGGAACACCATAGTGTGATGGTGTGTCCGAACATCATAACTGCACCCTATTGGATATGGTGCATACCATGATGTCTCTTATCGAATTACCACTATCGTTTAAGGGTTAGGCATTAGAGACAACCGCATTCACTTTAAAGGGGCACCACACAAATTCCGTTGAGACGACACCGTTTAGAGAAACCTAAGTTGTCGTTTCTTAAAAGTTTGGGGCTGCGATGCTTATGTGAAAATGTTTCAGGCTGATAAGCTCGAACCCAAAGCGGATAAATGCATCTTCATAGAAAACCCAAAACGGTTGGGTATACCTCCTATTTCAGAGTCCTTTCTCGAGGAAAAGTTTCTCTCGAAAGAATTGAGTGGGAGGATGGTGGAGACTTGATGAGGTTGTTGAACCATAACTTCAACTAGTGTGTAGCAAGGCACAGGAAGTTGTTCTTGTGGCACCTACACCAATTGAAGTGGAAGCTTATGATGGTGATCATGAAACTTCGGATCAAGTCACTGCCAAACCTCGTAGGACGACGAGGATGCGTAATACTTCAGAGTAGTACGTGATCCTGTCTTGGAAGTCATGTTGTTGGACAACGATGAACCTATGAGCTACGGAGAAGCGATGGTGGGCCCATATTCCGACAAATGGTTAGAAGCCATGAAATCCGAGATAAATGGATCTTTAAGAAGAAGACGAACGTGGACAGTAAGGTTACCGTCTATGAAGCTCGACTTGTGGCAAAGAGTATTTTCACAAGTTCAAGGAGTTGACTACGACGAGATTTTCTCATCCGTAGCGATGCTTAAGTCCGTCGGAATCATGTTAGCATTAGCTGCATTTATGAAATCTGGCAGATGGATGTCAAAACAAGTTTCCTTACCAGTTTTCGTAAGGAAAGGTTGTATGTGATACAATCAGAAAGGTTTTGTCGATCCTAAGGATGCTAAAAGGTATGCTAGCTCCAGCGATCCTTCCATGGACTAGAGCAAGTATCTCGGAGTCAGAATATAAGCTTTGATGGAGCGATCAAAGTTTTTGGGTTTATACAAAGTTTATGAGAAACTTGTATTTCCAATAAAGTGAGTGGGAGCGCTACAACATTTCTGATAAGTATATGTGAATGACATATTGTTGATCCGAAATGATGTAAAATTTCTGGAAAGCATAAAGGGTTGTTTGAAAGGAGTTTTTCAAAGGAAGACCTGGATAAAGCTGCTTAAATATTGGGCATCAAGATCTATAGAGATAGATCAAGACGCCTGATGATACTTTCAAAGAACGAACACCTTGACATGATTTTGAAAGAGTTCAAAATAGATCAGCAAAGAAGGAGTTCTTGGCTGTGTTACAAGGTGTGAGTATTGAGTAAGACTCAAGACCTGTCCACAGCAGAAGAGAGAGAAAGGACGAAGGTCGTCCCCTATGCTTCAGACGTAGGCTCTACAGTATGCTATGTTGTGTACCGCACATGAAGTGTGCCTTGCCATGAGTTAGTCAAGGGGTACAATAGTGATCCGGGAATGGATCACATGACAGCGGTCGAACTTATCCTTAGTATCCAGTGGACTAAGGATTTTCTCGATTATGGAGGTGAAAAGGAGTTCGTCGTAAAGGGTTACGTCGATGCGAACTTTGACACTAATCCGGATGACTCTGAGTAGTAAACCGGATTCGTATAGTAGAGCAATTATTTGAAATGGCTCCAAATAGCGCGTGGTAGCATCCACAAGATGACATAGATATTCGTATAGCACACACGGATCTGAAAGGTTCAGACCCATTGACTAATAACCTCTCTCACAAGCATAACATGATCAAACCAGAACTCATTGAGTGTTAATCACATAATGATGTGAACTAGATTGTTGACTCTAGTAAACTCTTTGGATGCTGGTCACATGGTGATGTGACCTGTCAGTGTTAATCACATGGTGATGTGAACTAGATTATTGACTCTAGTGCAAGTGGGAGACTGTTGGAAATATGCCCTAGAGGCAATAATAAATAGGTTATTATTATATTTCCTTGTTCATGATAATCGTTTATTATCCATGCTAGAATTGTATTGATAGGAAACTCAGATGCATGTGTGGATACATAGACAACACCATGTCCCTAGTAAGCCTCTAGGAGACTAGCTCGTTGATCAATAGATGGTTACGGTTTCCTGACCATGGACATTGGATGTCGTTGATAACGGGATCACATCATTAGGAGAATGATGTGATGGACAAGACCCAATCCTAAGCCTAGCACAAGATCGTGTAGTTCGTTTGCTCAGAGTTTTTCTAATGTCAAGTATCAGTTCCTTAGACCATGAGATTGTGCAACTCCCGGATACCGTAGGAATGCTTTGGGTGTACCAAACGTCACAACGTAACTGGGTGACTATAAAGGTGCACTACAGGTATCTCCGAAAGTGTCTGTTGGGTTGGCACGAATCGAGACTGGGATTTGTCACTCCGTGTAAACGGAGAGGTATCTCTGGGCCCACTCGGTAGGACATCATCATAATGTGCACAGTGTGACCAAGGAGTTGATCACGGGATGATGTGAGTTACGGAATGAGTAAAGAGACTTGCCGGTAACGAGATTGAACAAGGTATAGGGATACCGACGATCGAATCTCGGGCAAGTAACATATCGATAGACAAAGGGAATTGTATACGGGATTGATTGAATCCCCGACATCGTGGTTCATCCGATGAGATCATCGTGGAACATGTGGGAGCCAACATGGGTATCCAGATCCCGCTGTTGGTTATTGACCGGAGAACGTCTCGGTCATGTCTGCATGGTTCCCGAACCCGTAGGGTCTACACACTTAAGGTTCGATGACGCTAGGGTTATAGGGAAAGTATGTACGTGGTTACCGAATGTTGTTCGGAGTCCCGGATGAGATCCCGGACGTCACGAGGAGTTCCGGAATGGTCCGGAGGTAAAGATTTATATATGGAAAGTTGTTGTTCGGGTTCCGGGAAAAGTTCGGGTTTTTCGGTATTGTACCGGGAAGCTTCCAGAAGGTTCCGGAGGATTCCGGAGGGGTCCGGAGGTCCGGAAAATGTTCCACCACGTCCAATACAGCAGCATGGGTTGTAAGGGGGCTCCCTAGCCTTAATGGGCCAGGGGCACCAGCCCCCCCTAAGCCCATGCGCCTGGGAGAGGGGAAACCCTAAGGGGGAGGGCCTCCACTTGACATGGGAGGCAATCCTCCCCCCTTTGGCCGCCGCCCCAACCCTAGATGAGATCTAAGGGGGCCGGCCCCCTCTCTCCCCACCTATAAATAGTGGAGGGGTGGGAGGGCAGCGATAACCCAAGTTCTGGCGCAGCCCTTCCCCTCTCCCAAGTCCTCCTCCTCTCCCGCGGTGCTTGGCGAAGCCCTGCGGGATTGCCACGCTCCTCCACCACCACCACGCCGTCGTGTTGCTGCTGGACGGAGTCTTCCCCAACCTCTCCCTCTCTCCTTGCTGGATCAAGGCGTGGGAGACGTCACCGGGCTGCACGTGTGTTGAACGCGGAGGCACCGTTCTTCGGTGCTCAGATCGGAATCAACCGCGATCTGAATCGCTACGAGTACGACTCCCTCATCCGCGTTCTTGCAACGCTTCCGCATCGCGATCTACAAGGGTATGTAGATGCACTCCCCTTCCCCTCGTTGCTAGAGCACTCCATAGATTGATCTTGGTGATGCGTAGAAAATTTTGAATTTCTTCTACGTTACCCAACACATCATCATTCGCTTCCTCTCTAGTTAGTGTAGGCATCACGGAAACGTTTTTCCCTGGTGTGCTACTTTCGAATTCGAGAGAAGGTACAACAACTTCATCAAGTTCTACTTTCCTCCCACTCACTTCTTTCGAGAGAAACTTCTTCTCTAGAAAGGACCCATTCTTGCCTTCAGATCTGTGGTAGAAGGAATACCCAATGGTCTCTTTAGGGTATCCTATGAATACGCGCTTCTTCGTTTTCGGTTCGAGCTTATCAGGCTGAAGTTGTTTGACATAAGCATCGCATCCCCAAACTTGAAGAAACGATAGCTTAGGTTTCTTGCCAAATCATTGTTCATACGGTATCGTCTCAACGTATTTAGACGGTGCCCTATTTAACGTGAATGCGGTTGTCTCTAATGCATAACGTGATAAAGGCAAATCGGTAAGAGACATCATAGAACACACCATATCTAATAAAGTACGGTTACGACGTTCGGACACACCACTACGCTGGGGTGTTCCAGGTGGCGTGAGTTGTGAAACAATTCCACATTGTTTTAAATGAAGGCCAAACTCGTACTCAAATATTCACCTCCACGATAGAATCGTAGAAACTTTATTTTCTTGTTACGATGATTCTCTACTTCACTCTGAAATTCTTTGAACTTTTTAAATGTTTTCAGAATTGTGTTTCATCAAGTAGATATACCTATATGTACTCAAATCATCTGTAAAGGTTAGAAAATAACGATACCCTCCGCGTGCCTCAACACTCATCGGACCGCATACATCAGTATGTATTATTTCCAATAAGTCATTAGCTTGCTCCATTGTTCGGAGAACGGAGTTTTAGTCATCTTGCCCATGAGGCATGGTTTGGAAGTATCAAATGATTCATAATCAAGTGATTCCAAAAGTCCATCCGCATGGAGTTTCTTCATGCGCTTTACACCAATATGACCTAAATGGCATTGCCACAAGTATGTTGCACTATCATTATCAACTTTGCATCTTTTGGCATCAATATTATGAATATATGTATCACTACAATCAAGAATAAACCATTCACATTGGGTGTATGACCATAGATGGTTTTATTCATGTAAACAGAACAATAGTTATTCTCTAACTTAAATGAATAACCATATTGCAATAAACAAGATCTAATCTTGTTCATGCTCAACGCAAACACCAAATAACATTTATTCAGGCTCAACCCTAATCCTGAAGGTAGAGGGAGTGTGCGATGGTGATCATATCAATCTTGGAAACACTTCCAACACACATCGTCACCTTGCCCTTAACTAGTCTCCATTTTCATGCTCAACGCAAACACCAAATAACATTTATTCAGGCTCAACCCTAATCCTGAAGGTAGAGGGAGTGTGCGATGGTGATCATATCAATCTTGGAAACACTTCCAACACACATCGTCACCTTGCCCTTAACTAGTCTCCGTTTATTCTGCAACTCCTATTTCGAGTTACTAATCTTAGCAACTGAACCGGTATCAAATACCCAAGGGCTACTACGAGCACCAGTAATGTACTCATGAATAACATGTATATCAAATATACCTTTGTTTACTTTGCCATCCTTCTTATCTGCCAAGTATTTGGGGCAGTTCCGCTTCCAGTGACTATTTCCTTTGCAGTAGAAGCACTCAGTTTCAGGCTTGGGTCCAGCTTTGGGCTTCTTCACGGGAGCTGCAACTTGCTTGCCATTTTCCTTGAAGTTCCCTTTCTTTCTCTTGCCCTTTTTCTTGAAACTAGTGGTCATGTTAACCATCAATACTTGATGCTCCTTCTTGATTTCTACCTCCGTCGATTTCAGCATCGTGAAGAGCTTTGGGAATCATTTTCGTTATCCCCTGCATATTTATAGTTCATCACGAAGCTTTAGTAGCTTGGTGATAGTGACTGGAGAAATCTGTCAACCACTATCTTATCTGGAAGATTAACTCACACTTGATTCAAGCGATTGTAGCACCCAGACATTCTGAGCACATGCTCACTGGCTGAGCTATTCTCCTCCATCTTGTAGGCAAAGTACTTGTCAGAGGTCTCATACCTCTCAACACGGGCATGAGCCTGAAATACCAATTTCAGTTCTTGGAACATCTTATATGTTCCATGGCATTCGAAACGTCTTTGAAGCCCCGATTCTATGCCATAAAGCATGGCGCACTAAACTATCAAGTAGTCATCAGATCGAGCTTGCCAAACATTCATAACGTCTGCATCAGCTCCTGCAGCAGGTTTGTCACCTAGCGGTGCATTAAGGACATAATTCTTCTGTGCAGTAATCAGGATAATCCTCAGACCATGGGCCCAGTCCGCATTATTGCTACCATCATCTTTCAACTTAGTTTTTTCTAGGAACGTATCAAAAGACGGGGAAGCTACATCGCGAGCTACTGAACTACAACATAATTCGCGAAGACATTTTGACTATGTTCATGATAAATCATAGTTCAATTAATCAAATTACTAATGAACTCCCACTTAAATCAACATCCCTCAGTTTGTCTAAGTGATACATGATCCAAATCAACTAACCCATGTCTGATCATCACATGAGATGGGGTAGTCATCAATGATGAACATCTCTATGTTGAGCATATCTACTATATGACTCAACCTTTCGGTCTCCAGTGTTCCGAGACCATGTCTGTACATACTAGGCTCGTCAAGTTTAACCCAAGTATTCCGCATGTGCAAATCTAGATTACACCCATTTTATGTGAACGTAGAGTCTATCACACCCGATCATCATAAGGTACTTCAAAACGACAAACTTTAGCAACGGTTCATACTCGGGGAGAACACTTTTATCTTGAAATTCACTGAAGGGATCACCTTATAATGCTGACATCGTTCTAAGCAAATAAGATGCATAAAGGATAAACATCACATGCAATCAAAATATGTGACATGATATGGCCATCATCATCTTGTGCTTTTGATATCCATCTCCAAAGCATTGTCATGATCTCCATCGTCACTGGCTCGACACCTTGGTCTCCATCGTAGCATTGTGGTCGTCTCGCCAACTATTGCTTCTACAACTATTGCTAATGCATAGTGATAAAGTAAAGCAATTACATGGCACTTGCATATCATATAGTAATTAAGAGACAACCCTAAGGCTCATGCTGGTTGTCGATATTACAAATCATGATCATCTCATACAACAACGTATATCACATCACGTCTTGACCCATATCACATCACAACATACTTTGCAAAAACAAGTTAGACATCCTCTACTTTGTTGTTGCAAGTTTTACGTGGCTGCTACGGGCAACTAGCAAGAACCGTTCTTACCTACGCCAAAACAACAATGGTGACTATCAAGTTTGTTGTTTTAACCTTCTTCAAGGACCGGCCGTAGTCAAATTCCATTCAACTAAAGTAGGAGAAACAGACACCCGCCAACCACCTTTATGCAAAACAAGTTGCATGTCAGTCAGTGGAACCGGCCTCATGTGCGTGGACATGTAAGGTTGGTCTGGGCCACTTCATCCCACAATGTCGCCGAATCAAAATAAGACGTTGGTCATAAGCAGTATGAACCTCACCACCCACAACTCTTTGAGTTCTACAACGTGCATATCATCTACGCATAGACCTGGCTCTCATACCACTGTTGGGAAACGTTGCATGGAAAACAAAAAAAATCTACGCAAAGATCTATCCATGGAGATGCATAGCTACGAGAGGGGAGAGTGTGTCTACATACCCTCATAGACCGTTAAGCGGAAGTGTTTAGCACACGTGCGGCTCGATGACGTCTTCTCCTTCTTGATCCAGCAAGCGGGAGAGGAGAACTAGATGGGATCACAACCAACATGACAGTGTGGTGGTGATGGTGGTCGTGGAGTACCGACAGCGCTTCGCTAAGCGTCGCCGGGACGAGGCGGTGGAACTACGGAGTAACGGGAGAGAGAGGGGCATCAAGAGCTTGGTGTACCCTCTTGGGGCGCCACCTCCCCTCTATATATAGGCGGAGGGGAATGAGAAACGGCCCCTCCAAGCCCTAGGGCGCAGCTAAGGGGGGGAGGACTTGGACTCCAAGTCCAATCCTATTCCTACTAGGACTCCTTCCTTTTTTGCCTTTCCTAGCCACATTGGCTTTTGAGGACTTGGTGCGCCTCGCCCAATAAGGCCAGGGCACCACCCTGCAGCCCATGCTAGCCCATGGGTCGTGGTGGACCCACTTTTGGACTTCCAGACCCCTCCGGAATCCTCCAGAACCTTCTGGAAGCTTCCCAATACAATACCGAAAAAACTGCACCTTTTTCCGGAACCCAAAATATGACTTCCCATATATAAATGTTTACCTCTCGACCACTGCGAGACTCCTCGTGACATCCGGGATCTCATACGGGACTCCGAACAACATTTGGTTACCACTCATCAAATATCCCAATACTACTCTAGTGTCAACGGACGTTAAGCTTGCGACCCTACGGGTTCGGGAATTATGTGTAGTCATGACCGAGACACCTCTCCGGTCAATAACCAATAGCGGGACCTGGATGCCCATATTGATTCCTACATATTTCATGAAGATCTTTTATTTGTTGAACCTTTATGACAACATACGCAATTCCCTCTGTCGGTATGTTACTTGCCCGAGATTCGATCGTCAGTATCTCTATACCTAGTTCGATCTTGTTACCAGTGATACGTCTCCAACGTATCTATAATTTTTGATTGTTCCATGCTATTATATTATCCATCTTGGATGTTTTATATGCATTTATATGATATTTTATATGATTTTTGGGACTAACCTATTAACCTAGAGCCCAATGCCAGTTTCTGTTTTTTCCTTGTTTTTGAGTTTTACAGAAAAGGAATACCAAACGGAGTCCAATTGATGTGCCAAGTTTTCATGATTTTTTATGGACCAAAAGAAGCCCCCAGAGTAAAAGAGTTGGGACAGAAGAGTCCTGAGCCATCCACGAGGGTGGAGGGCGCGCCCTACCCCCTAGGCTCGCCCCCCTATCTCGTGGATGACTCGGAGACCCCCCCCCCCCTGACGTGAGACCGACGCCAAAAATTCCTATAAATACAGAAACCCCCAGAAAGAAACCTAGATGGCAATTCCGCTGCCGCAAGCCTCTATAGCCGCGAAAAACCAATCGGGACCCTGTTCCGGCACCCTGCCGGAGGGGGAATCCTTCACCGGTGGCCATCTTCATCATCCCGGCGCTCTCCATGACGAGGAGGGAGTAGTTCACCCTCGGGGCTGAGGGTATGTACCAGTAGCTATGTGTTTGATCTCTCTCTCTCTCTCCTGTTCTTGATTCGGCACGATCTTGATATAGATATAGATATAGATTAATAATCTTAACCAAGTCCCAGTCGATGCTATATCTGCAGGATCTTACATGGAGATCCGTGTAAAATTTTATTTTTGTTTCTTCCTTGTGACGTCACTTGACTTAGACTTGGTCAAGTCTCAGTCGACTGCGACCTTGCCACACCATTTAAAGATTACAATAGAAACTACATACGGATGTATATAGACATATTTTAAAATGTAGATTCATTCACTTTGCTCGTCCATATTGGAAGCTCGAGAAAGACTTATATTTTGGAACGGAGGGAGTAATAATTAACTAATTGATCAAATCTTTTTTTTCACGTGCATGTGCATATACACATACGTGTGCATGAGCTATTTTTGTAGGTGGACGTAGGATTGTGAGATGCACGTAAAGCAAAGCATTGAGAAAGCCAAAGGTAAGCAATCAGAGAGACCCCCAGCTGATGGCCTCAAAGCTGCTACACCATGCATGCACGCACGTAGCTGATACAGTACATGTGAGCGTTCTACTTCTCGATCGATCGATCAAAATGGCTCATGTGTGTTGTTTGTTTGGTTGATCATGCACATGCACGTACCAAGTTGAAGCAAGATCCAATCTTTTCGAGCAGCTGCTTTTGCACCCGCCTCGCCACGTGTGCTCGCTCGCTGCACGCTCCCGGCTGGGACCAATGCCTACGGCTCCTGCGGACGCCAGCCGGTGCCTCGCCGCGCGCGCATGTCTCCATGGATGTACGCCGTCTTGGGTCGCGCGCGTCTTGTTAGTCCGGGAGGTGGACGGTGTCGGGTCGGTCGGTGCTTTTCCGTGGGCAGCTGCACGAGGTGGACGGACGTCCTTGTTAGACCACGACCGTCACCAGCTGCACGAGGGACGAATTAAGTAAGAAGGCATGGATCTTTCGTGGCAACGCAGGCATGTGTACGGCCGTGAAGGCGCGGTGGCGTGGGAGCACTCCGGGCTGACGAGCATTGTGCCGTACAGGCACTGTGCGTACGTGCGCGTGGCAGAGAAAAAGCACCCCGTACCGTACGATGGAGGTCCGCGGCGAGCTGACGGCGACGAGATGCAAGCACGCCTAGCTAGAACGATTCTGCCCTCGCCGGCCGGCATGTCATGAAAGGAAGTAGGAGAGAGATGGTGGAAAAACGATGAGATCTTTGTGTTTGGTGTGGCAATTGCGGCGGCGGCAGCGGCGCTGGCCGGAGACGATGGCGATTTAGGCCCTAGCCGGGCTGGCGAATCAGCTACGGGCAGCGGCAAAGTTCACGTACGGCGGCCACGGCGACGTGCACTGACGCATGCATGCTGTGTTGTTCCTCGCTGCAAGCACACGTACGCACGCCTACATCTCCAAGGGCCGGCCGGCCGGCGTCATCCACGGCGACGGACGTGCTTTTCCTAAAAAATTACGGGAGCAGCAGGAAAAACAACAACGCAGCGGAGGATATATAGATAGATTTGTACCACCTTGAATATAGAAAATAAATATGTACGTGTTGAAGAAAAAACTGAAAGCGTAAATTCATGAGAGTATTGTGACGGTGAACCCACGGAGTCAATCCGTGCTTTATTATTAGGGAAAGATTACTAACAAACATGGAACGAGAACTAAAATTAAAGTTCCAATTTTTTCGAAATTTCATTTTTTTGTACAAATTTTCGTTAAATCTTCAGAATTTTAAAATTAGTTCCTTTTTTTTCACCCAAAAAAAAGCTAATTTTAAAATTCTGTAGATTTAACGAAAATTTGTATGAAAAACGAAATTCCGAAAAAAATTGGGGAAAGAAAAGTTAAAAAAGAACACAGTAAAAATGAAAACGGTGGGCCCATCTTTGGGCGACCATTGTGAAGCTCGAACTATATGCGGCCCGTGGCGGTAAATTAGGTTTCCCAGCTGCGTGGGCAGGATAAAAATGGGTGGCTTCTCCTAGCCTTAGCGCGTGCGGCCCACGTACGAAATTTTGGACAAAACTCTTTGTTTTTTCTAGCAGATGGACTACAAAAATTTAGTACCACCTCGGATATCTATATCTATATCTATACCCATACTAATAAAGAAAGGTGTGTTACTCCAATTTTTTCAGCCGTTCACCACCGAAAATACTTTTAAGATAGATGCACTTAATGGAGTGAGAATTATATGTGCAAGAAAAACCATGTGTGCACGTCAAGAAGGAAAATTTTGGTTCTGGGTTTCGCCGCGTGTGAAGTAGTCAATACGCTATTTTTTTCATTCATTGATCGAGTGCATTTAATGGTTTTATTAGCTCATCGCATGCTGGAGAAGGTCCGTGAATTAGTCAATCTATTATTTCATTCATTCGAGAGGATTTTAAAGCATGGAGTTCAATAATATGGAAATGAGGTGGGTCTTCTCTTTTCCATGTACAAACCACTGGTATGTACAACCTGAGTTAATTGTACTCCACTATTTTTGCATTTCTTAGTCGAGGGGATTTAAGGTTGAAGTTGCATAATGTGGGAGGTCGTTAGGTTTTTTCTTTTTCATGCATCTAGCTCAGGTAGTCGGGTCTTCTCTTCTCTTTACCTCAAGTAGGAATCCTTGAGAAATTTAGGGCCCTTTTGTAGATAGTTCAGCTAGCAATCCATCCATCTAGCTCACGTACTGGATATAATTCCCTTTTTAGAAAGCTCGAGTACTAATTCATCCATCCTTCATTCGACTTAATTCATCCATCCTTTATCAAAATTAATTCATCCATCCTTCATTCAGTTTACTACATATAGTTTCGCACAGGTATATAAATCGTTACGACTGTACATAAATGAGCTATATGGGACTATTGAACATATTTTATTTTACTTATTTCCTAGGTAGTTGGACTGGCTAAATTTCGTGGGGTGTGAAATTCTTAGACACCGAATTGACATGTGTTTGCAAGGCGTGAGTAAAAATCCAGAGTTGAAGGATCGTACTCACAATCTCAAACACCCGACACAGTGTTGTCGTTCACTCGAATAAACATGTCCTGCTAACCAATGGCCAACGTAAATATTTAAGAACATACCGCAGCGTCACATACGAAACAATCTACGATTACCTTTGTTTTATTCAAATTTTCAAAAAATAAAATTATTATGAATTGCCAAATATTCTCGAAACATGAACCATTGTTGAAATCGCGAACAATTTTCAAAACTGCGATTTGGTTTTTGCAAGTTTCATACATTTTCAGAAATACAGAAACAAAATTTGAAATGGGAACATATTCAAAAATTTACAAACATTTTTTGAAAACATGAACCTTTTATAAGAACACGAGCATTTTTTGAATTTGTGAACAATTTTCAAAAAAGGGAACATGTTTACCATTCTAAACAACTTTACAAAATCTGCAAATTTTAAACACAAACATTATTTAAATTTGTGAACATTCCTCTAAACAATAATATTTTTTAAATTTGGAGCATTTTTTCAAATGCAATTTTTTAAGAACCTTGAACAATTTTGGAAAATAAAATTTTTTCGGAAAAATGGGAACATTACTTTTGAACTAAAATTTACAGTGTCCTTTTCCATCTAGCTCATGTGCCAATTCATCCATCCTTCGTCAGAAATAATAGGTCCACACTTCATAGATCTTATTACTACATGTAGTTTCACACACGTTTATAAATTGGTACGACCGCATGTAAAGAGCAATATGGGACTATTTAAATTATTTTGATATTTAATTTGTGAACATTTCACTACAATAAGAACATTTTTCGAATTTGGAACACTTTTGATTATTATTTTGAAAATCTCGAACAATTTTGTTGAAAAGAAAAAAAATCAGCTTTCAGCAAATTTAGGAAGCATATTTTTTTTCAATATACGAATATTTTTTAAACGGGAATAAAATTTCGGGATTCTGAACATTCATAAAAAAATTTGATTTTTGTTAAATTATAACGATTCTATAAAAACATAAAGGGACAATTGCATTTTTGCACCTAGTTGGTTCCTACCCATGGGTTTTGCCCTTACTTTTCGAGCTTGCTCAGTTTTGCCCTTACTTTTTCCGTTGTGGTCCCTCGAATGCCCTTTGACCGTTTGACCAAAACTTT
Organism: Aegilops tauschii subsp. strangulata; assembly: GCF_002575655.3. Classification (NCBI taxonomy): domain Eukaryota; kingdom Viridiplantae; phylum Streptophyta; class Magnoliopsida; order Poales; family Poaceae; genus Aegilops; species Aegilops tauschii. The sequence goes on along the minus strand of NC_053039.3, from coordinate 69,871,893 downwards.
GAAAATTGATGACTAATTCATATGAACTCAGAAAAATGCAAATAAGATATCAAATGTTCAGGTAAACATTACATTTATGTGCATATCATTTGCATTCAGGACAAAAGCACCCTTTAAACTACCTAAGGTAATTAATGTTATTAACATTATTAAAAATAAAAAGGTATAAACAATATATTTTTCATGAATAAAAATTACATGCAAATGTAAGTGATGTTTTCTGAACATCCAGATATCTTATTTTCATTTTTCTGAGTTCATATCATCTTGTTATGAATGTTCTAACGACTTTCACCATTATTTGGAAACTTCATAACAAGTTGATACGAACTCAGAAAAATGCAAATAAGATATCAGGATGTTCAGAAAACATCATCTACATTTGCCTGTAATTTTATTCATGAAAAAAGTATTGTTTATACCTTTTTATTTTTAATAATGTTAATAACATTAACTACCTCAGGTAGTTTAAACGATGCTTTTGTCCTGAATGCAAATGATATGCACATAAAGGTAATGTTTATCTGAACATTTTGATATCTTATTTGCATTTTTCTGTGTTCATATGAATTAGTTATGAGTTTTCAAAGTTTTGGTCAAACGGTCAAAGGGCATTCGAGGGACCTCGACGGAAAAAGTAAGGGCAAAACTAAGCAAGCTCGAAAAGTAAGGGCAAAACCCGTGGGTAGGAACCAACTAGGGGTAAAAATGCAATTGTCCCAAACTCAAATGATAAAAAGTAAAAAGAAACAAAAATAATATTAGGAATGAAAAAGTAAAAAAAATAGTAACAAAAAGAGAAAGGAACAATATGTTAAATTGAAACTGAACAAAGAAATAATGGAAACGGGCCGGCCCAGTCCATGGCTAACTGTGTGAACCTCGCACTATCTATTGGCTAGCGCGGGAAATAGGATTTCCTTAAGTTGCGTGGGCAGGGAAATAAGTGGGCTGGCTTTACTGGGCTATATTGGGCGGCCAATGTACGAAATTCGAGACAAACCATATTTCTTTTTCTAGCACATGGACGCACAAAAAATTAGTACCACCTCGGATTGTAAAAAAATATTTTCGCTGGTGAACGGATGAAAAATTAGACGAAACGCACCTTGCTTTATTAGTAGGTATAGAAAACTACAAAAAATGGAATTATTGTTGCCTCATATGCTTCATCTTTTAAATGTCTTTCGTGAAAATGATGGGAAGGAAAACTGTGCTCAAGTACTAGAAGAAGAATTACATAGAATGCTTGGCATAAAATATGTGAATGATGAGCATGATTGCAATGTTGTTAGTATGAATTATTTGAATACCCATGATTCTAATGATATGCAAAGCCACAAGCTTGGGGATGCTATGTTTGATGAAGATGATATGTTTAGTCCCCCAAGTTTTGATGAGCAAATTTATTATGATGAAAGCATGCCTCCTATTTATGATGATTATTTTGATGACACGTATGCTATAAAGAATAAAGATAATCATGAAACTTGTCATCGTGATTTTAATTTTCAATTGGATTATGCTTCACATGATAGTTATTTTGTTGAGTTTGCTCCCACTACTATTCATGAGAACAAATTTTCTTATGTGGAGAGTAATAAAATTTCTATGCTTGTGGATCATGAAAAGAAGGCTTATGTGATGGTTATATTGTTTAATTCATTCATGATGCTACTGAAAATTATTATGAGGGAGGAATATATGCTTGTAGGAATTGCAATAATGTGACGCCCCCGATTCAATCATACACTAATCATGCACGCAAACGTGTACGATCAAGATCAGGGACTCATGGGAAGATATCACAACACAACTCTAAAACATAATTAAGTCATACAAGCATCATAATACAAGCCAGGGGCCTCGAGGGCTCGAATACAAGTGCTCGATCATAGACGAGTCAGTGGAAGCAACAATATCTGAGTACAGACATAAGTTAAACAAATTTGCCTTAAGAAGGCTAGCACAAACTGGGATACAGATCGAAAGAGGCGCAGGCCTCCTGCCTGGGATCCTCCAAAACTACTCTTGGTCGTCGTCAGCGGACTGCACGTAGTAGTAGGCACCTCCAGTGTAGTAGGAGTCGTCGTCGACGGTGGCATCAAGCTCCTGGGCTCCAGCATCTGGTTGCGACAACCAGGTAGAATGGAAAGGGGGGAAAGAGGGAGAAAAGCAACCGTGAGTACTCATCCAAAGTACTCGCAAGCAAGGAGCTACACTACATATGCATGGGTATATGTGTAAAGGGCCATATCGGTGGACTGAAATGCAGAATGCCAGAATAAGAGAGGGATAGCTAATCCTGTCGAAGACTACGCTTCTGGCCACCTCCATCTTGCAGCATGTAGAAGAGAGTAGATGGTAAGTTCACCAAGTAGCATCGCATAGCATAATCCTACCCGGCGATCCCCTCCTCGTCGCCCTGTTAGAGAGCGATCACCGGGTATATCTGGCACTTGGAAGGGTGTGTTTTATTAAGTATCCGGTTCTAGTTGTCATAAGGTCAAGGTACAACTCCGGGTCGTCCTTTTACCGAGGGACACTGCTATTCGAATAGATAAACTTCCCTGTAGGGGTGCATCACATAACCCAACACGCTTGATCCCATTTGGCCGGACACACTTTCCTGGGTCATGCCTGGCCTCGGAAGATCAACACGTCGCAGCCCCACCTAGGCTCAACAGAGAGGACATCATGCCGGTCTAAATCCTATGCACGCAGGGGTCTGGGCCCATCGCCCATTGCACACCTGCACGTTGCGAGGGCGGCCGGAAGCAGACATAGCCTAGCAGGCGTTCCAGTCCAATCTGGCGCGCGCCGCTCCGTCGCTGACGTCAAAAAGAGCTTCGGCTGATACCACGACGTCGAGTGCCCATAACTGTTCCCGCATAGTTGGTTAGTGCGTATAGACCAAATGGCCAGACTCAGATCAAATACCAAGATCTCGTTAAGCGTGTTAAGTATCCGCGAACGCCGACCAGGACCAGGCCCACCTCTCTCCTAGGTGGTCTCAACCTGCCCTGTAGCTCCGCCACACAGTAACAGGCGGGGGCCGTCAGGAACCCAGGCCCACCTCTACCGGGATGGAGCCACCTGTCCTTTCAGCCCCCTCATCAGAACCACTTGCGGGTACTCAACGAGCTGACCCGACTTTAGTCACAACATGTGTCATGTATATAAAGTATATAGTATATACCCGTGATCACCTCCCGAAGTGATCACGGCCTAGTAGTATAGCATGGCAGACGGACAAGAGTGTAGGGCCACTGATGGAACACTAGCATCCTATACTAAGCAGTAGGATAGCAGGTAAGGGTAACAACTGTAGCAACAATGACAGGCTATGCAGCAGAATAGGATTAACCGAAAGCAGTAACATGCTACACTACTCTAATGCAAGCTGTATAGAGAAGAATAGGCGATATCTGGTGATCAAGGGGGGGGGCTTGCCTGGAAGCTCTGTTGTACCGGGAGAAGGGTCGTCGGTGACGTAGTCGTACTCGGTGGCATCAGCGCCGGTCTCGGGGTCTACCGGAGAAGAAGAGGGGGAAGAAACAATAAATATAATGCAAACATAAGCATGACGGTGCATGACAAGACAATGCGCGGTGCTAGGTGTGCCCTAACGCGGTAGGAGGTGATACTGACGAAGGGGGGAAACATCCGGGAAAGTATGCCCGGTGTTTCGCGTTTTCGGACAGATGAACCGGAGGGGGAAGGTTGCGTGTTTGCTATGCTAGGGGTGTGTGGCGGGCGAACGGGCTGCGTATTCGGATCGTCTCGTCGTTCTGAGCAACTTTCATGTATAAAGTATTTTCATCCGAGTTACGGTTTATTTTATATTAAATTTTCAAAGTTTTAAATGATTTTCTAATTTCTGGATTTACTTTAGTTTGAAATTAAATTAATATTTAAATGCTATGGGCACACAGGAAGTGTACCCAGCCATATGCAACAGAGGCTGACAGGGGCCCAGTTGACTTGGTCAACTGCCCAGTCATCAGAGGCTGACTGGTGGGCCAGGGCTGAGTCAGCAGCCTAGTCAGCAGAACAGCGGGCCCCACTGGTCAGTGAGAGAGTTTAATAATAGTTTTTTAATTTTTTAACTTAAAAAATTAGCTAGTGGGCCCGACGTGTCAATGGCTATTAACTTAACAGTTTAAACTAACCATTTTATTTAGTGGTGGGGGGCCACGTGTCATTTACACTAGGTTGTTAGATTAGTGAAGCAAATTATTTACGTTTAAGTTAATTAGGGAGGGTCCACATGTCAGTGCCTGTTTAGGAGTTCGGGTTAGTGCTGAAATAGGGGTTAGTCCACGCCACGTCAGCACGTTAATGGCGATGAGGCCGAGCTTGCTGGCGACGACCGCGCGCTTGGTTCCGGCGACGGTTTGCGATGTGGCTGGGGCTATAGGTGCGTCGCGAGGAGGCGCGCCGTATGGTGGCTGCGGGATGGCCAGCGGCAGTGAGGCCACGCACGGGCGCGTGCACAGGCTGCAGTGAGCAGCGCGCAGGCAGGGACAAGGAACGCGGCGTCTCGCGCACAGACAACGAGGGTGAGGGCGAGCATGGGCATGCGAGGGAGAGAGGAGAGGGGCCTGACGGGGTGCTCACAGAGGAGCTGCAGGGCATGGCCATGGGCTCGGGGAAGCGGAAGGGTGTTGGTGGTGTGGACGGGGCGGCGTCCGGGCCGCCGGCGACGAGGGCGGTGGGGCAATGGCGTCCAGCTCGGGAGGGAGTAGCGCGAGGGAGAGGCGGGGACGGCCGGTCCAGCGCGACAGGGGCGGGTGACGCGACCTTCGGGATCCGGCGGTGGCGTCGATGGTGGGGCGGCGCCTGGGTGGGAGACGGCGAGGTGGCGGCGGGCACGATGAGCGGACACGAGGGGGGGTGCCCCGATCCAGATCGAATCGGGGGAGGAGAGAGTAGTGGGGGCGAGTGGCGGGGGGTTACGGGTTAGGGTTTCCCCAGAGTGGGGATATGGAAGAGGGCAGTGGGGCGCCGGCTGGGCCGGCCTGGCTAGCCCAATGGCCAGCCGCGCCGAGGCCCAGCGAGGGGGGGCTTTTATTTTCTTTTGTTGCTTTTTTTTATTCTTTTCTGTTTTATTTTAGTTACACTTTATTTTTAGTTTAGTAAAATATGACAATAGCTCCAAAAATAGGGTTTCAAAATAATCCACTATTCTAAGAAGTTTTACCTCAAAATAAAAATAGTTTAGCATTTCCTAAAATATCAAAGGCACTTATTTAATCATTTGAACTACTGTCTTAATCATTTTTAGAGTAGTAAAACATTTCACAAAAGTGGGGTTTCTGCACCACAATTACCTTTGCATCCTTTTGGCACAACTCGAACATTTTAGTTTTAAAGTTTGAAAACTTTTGTTGTTTGCCTGATTTTTAATTTGAATCCGAATCGGTTTCGAACTAACGCGAGATTAGCAATAGTAATCGAGGGGACGTGGCATCATTAGCAGAGGTTCACTGTAGCTTAAGTATCCGGGCGTCACAATTCTCCTCCACTACAAGAAATCTCGTCCCGAGAATTAAGAGGCGGACTAGAGGGAGAAGGTTCTGGTTACGAATCTCTAGCGAGTGTTCTCGGTCTTGGTTGCTCTTCTCGAAGAGGCCGATCCATAACCTTGATGTCTTCATTTCTCTGCTTCAAGTTCTCATGATGAAGTTGGCATCCTTTCTTTGGGAACTCCATCGTACTTACGAAAGAATAAAGGGGCTGGGAGAACAGACCTCTGCAAGGTTGACTAACTTGTTGATAACATCGGGGAAGGTGGGGGAAGTAACTCTCGAATTAAAAACCTTTAGAAAATATCGAGAGTAAGGCAAGAAGGTGTCATGAGAAGTTTCAAGCGGCAGGCAATCGTTCGATGCGTGAAACAGAGTGTGAAAGGGGTTCAAAGCAATCGGAATAAGTATTATGTCTGATGCCAGTATAGATCAGTAGGACGGTGGTCCGTGAATTACATACGAGGCCACGCGCGATGAATAAATTTGGGAACAGGGGGTGCACAGGAGAGTCAGGTTTTGATCCTATGGAACTGTGGGTTATGGGCCCACCATGTGGTTAAAGTAGGAAGGGCGGTGACATCTTGCACGATCATGATAGCAAGGCATGTCAGAGGGTAGCCTGTCAGTTATATGTTAGCAACATCGTCGGTACCAAGGGCGAGGGACGAAGAGAACCATTTTCCTGCTCGTTGAAATGATGCGGACCAATAGGCAAAGTTCTCGTCCATCGGTGGTTACCGGAATGTCACCAACAATAGTAACAGGGTCTTACTGACAGAGTTGTACACCGAGGTGTTTGCACAAGCAGGGAATTAATACTGCTTAGATCATAATGATCACCAGAAACGTTAAACCAACCAATGGAAAGGAAAATATGATTATCAGATTAAACAGAACAATGGAAAGGAAAATGTGTTTAAACACATATTTCAGGGGTATATCCTTCCCAAGGACAATGGTTAGAAGAGAACCATTTAGGTTAGGGAAGAGGAAGTTCATGACATTACCCAAACAACGGTGTTTGAATAATTGATAACGAAAATTTAGCATTGTGCTTCAAATGTTTTTATTGAAGATCGGAGTACCACAGACATGCTTCGAGATAGCATTGACATGGTCATTAGGTAAGATCAGGCTATGGATACACAAAGGATCCATCAGGAACAACTTATAGAGTAAGTCTTACAATTTCCACATGGAAGAATAGCTAACCTTGCTAAAAAGGAAAACTTATAACAATAGGTCCTCCGGCCAGGTGTGTTAGGCATGACATCACCTTACCGAGTCATAAATAGACCAATGTTATAACTCTTGGAAATATGTTCCAACCATCATATCTGACCGAGATTCAGATCTGGTTGGTGTCAGGATAACTCAGACTCAGGATGCCTGAGAAGAAAGGTGCAAAACAAATTGTCAAAACGACATCAAAGATTCTCGGGAGATGAACTATGGAAGCGAGTTCCGAACAAGGGTTCATCATTAAATCAAGGAGAGGTGAGGAGGTGACTGATTGACTCAGCGACAATCCATTGAGATTTCCAAAAGATGGATTTCCACAACTATGTGACCAAGGAGATAACATTAGCTAGATCGAATGACTTAATGATGTATGCTCGAGGAAAACATACATAGTTAAACATTGGTTGAAATGTGCACCCGAAATATGGGCTAGGTAGCACGATCAATGTTCGAATGATGATTCATTAAGCCATAGACGTAGAATGAAACTATAGACCAATAACTTCAAAGCAATAGGGTTGCTAGAAGTTTAGAATTTACACATCACAGACCATTTGTTGGTATTTCGTTTAGAAACAACACGGGGACCAAGAAAGAATGGTGATGGTGAGAAGTATCACTGTACCAAGAATTCTTAAGAGGTGGAGTAATGCTCACGACATTCTTGACATCAAAGATGGTAATACTCCACGGTAGAATATAACATAAGTTGGATAGCAGGGAAATCAAGATACAACACAAAATATGAACACGTTTGTGTTGGGGGGAGGCAAGAATGTTGTCGATGATAACACAATTCATAGAGGGGCAAGGATGGTATTTCTCATCCTGAATTTCGACACACAACTTGGAAGAAGTCAAATTGTTGACAATGATCATGACACATTTGTCGAGAGATTTCATGAAGATGTCAATCAGCCATGACATTAAGTCAAAGGAATGATGAAGCAGACGGTTATTGGAACCATGGGTAGGACACAAACTTGAAGTCAAGCTTATTGTTCAAGGTGAAATGGTATGAGAGGAAGATCGGCGTAAGCTTAGCTCATCATCGAAAGTTGTGCTCCAGGGTTAAGGACCAGGTAGCACAGTTAAAATTTAGCACGCTAATGATATAGCCGATCAGGCTAGGAATGACTTAAATGATTATTAAACTCGTAAGAAACGAAAATTACTTAGAGTTATTGAATCGGAGTGCGGACTTGATTCACTATTCGGTGTTCTCGATTGACAAACAACCCAGAACCCATGAAGTGACAAAGACAAGGTAAGGTAGTACTTCATCTAAGTTTATAAGATGGAGTGCAATGGTAAGATATCCTCGAGATACCAGGGGTAATACTCAAAGGTAGATCATAATAGAGGTTGGGCGGGCGTATTGACCTGCAGAAGACAAGGGATTTAACTTGTCCAAGAAATGGTATTTAAAGGAGAACATGGTCGGAAACCACGATCATAAATGATCGAACCACGGATTCAAGATGAACTTATAACAAGGGGGTAATTATTTTTACGAGCAGCTTCCATGATAAGTTATACATCGTGTCCATGGGCATGAACGCAAGGTTCAAGGTCGACTCCCACTTCTTCAATCTATAACCTTCCATTCACTTCTCGCCTTGATAAAGGCATTAGTGTTGAAAGTTTTACCTGGTGAAATACCAGATGAGTATGACTCGTGAAAACTTCCGAGTTCACACATATTAAGGAAGGCATAGGTTCAACCCGTCAGGGTATCGTGGAAACATATACCACAAGCTTCAATAGTAAATACCACCAGCTCGAAAACAGAGCATGGTTGAGAAAACAGAGGATACAATTTACCAAAGGCATGGTGTATCAGGGGAAGAACTCAAGGTTTTGAGAATATGCAGGAACGGTCGGATAATAATCCACCAAAGGATCTGGCGGACCGCAAAGAAACTGATTTGAGTATATATGTTCAGCCAGAAGAAGAAATAATGCCAAGGCATCGGATTATAGAAAAATCTGGATAATTCGATACCTTAAATGCAAGGAATTATGATTTCCAAAATTGGGGGATCAAAAGCAGATGCTCTGATAAAAAGACAAGTAAGTTGAATAGACTTAGAGGCACAAACGGTGGCAATTTGATTGGTCGACAACCAGCTCATGTTCAAAATGACGTCTGAGCCGGAAGGATGAATTCTAGGCTCTGATTGAGGATTGCGAGCATTCACAACAAATTGAATCAACGGACTCAAAATGATAATGACAAGAGATGCCCATAAGATTACGAGACTTAAGATTAATCATCATGCAAGTAAGCAAGAATTTCAAGAGCAAAAAGGCTCCTGAGGATTTTCGGAAGATCGAATGGTATTTTGAACACTTTTGTGAAATACTTGAATCAACTGGGGATGAGCGGATACTCGGTAAGTGCGAGAATTATCCGTAGGGGTATTCAGGTGACAAAGAACAGCAAGGCAGTAAGCTCAAAGGATTCTCGGAACAACAGAGAGAATTTCGGGGTATCTTGTAATAACAAGATCAACTGGGAAACATTGTATGAATGGCGAGTATACGTGGTTATCCATAGGAGTTTATCGATGAAAGGGAATTGCAAAAGCGATGAACACAAGTTCTCGGGTTATCAGCGGAGAGTATCTTCAGGGTCTTCACGTGCAGCAGACGATCATCAGTAATAAGGGGCTCTCCGGGTGAAAGTGATAACGAGATCCTAATGTTAGATTTAGCAAAATTCACTTAACCCGAATAGAAGAGAGATCAGAGTCCCAGAGTATAGACAAGGAGTAAAAGATCCTAATACCACCCAATGGCGACGTGGGCCCGTAAGCCACACAGCCATGTTAGTAAAAAAAATTCAATGACTAGACTCGACTTCGGCCAAGGAGTTGGAAAGGGGGATTCCTACAGGCAGTCGGCTCTGATACCAACTTGTGACGCCCCCGATTCAACCATACACTAATCATGCACGCAAACGTGTACGATCAAGATCAGGGACTCATGGGAAGATATCACAACACAACTCTAAAACATAATTAAGTCATACAAGCATCATAATACAAGCCAGGGGCCTCGAGGGCTCGAATACAAGTGCTCGATCATAGACGAGTCAGCGGAAGCAACAATATCTGAGTACAGAGATAAGTTAAACAAATTTGCCTTAAGAAGGCTAGCACAAACTGGGATACAGATCGAAAGAGGCGCAGGCCTCCTGCCTGGGATCCTCCAAAACTACTCTTGGTCGTCGTCAGCGGACTGCACGTAGTAGTAGGCACCTCCAGTGTAGTAGGAGTCGTCGTCGACGGTGGCGTCAAGCTCCTGGGCTCCAGCATCTGGTTGCGACAACCAGGTAGAATGGAAAGGGGGGAAAGAGGGAGAAAAGCAACCGTGAGTACTCATCCAAAGTACTCGCAAGCAAGGAGCTACACTACATATGCATGGGTATATGTGTAAAGGGCCATATCGGTGGACTGAAATGCAGAATGCCAGAATAAGAGAGGGATAGCTAATCCTGTCGAAGACTACGCTTCTGGCCACCTCCATCTTGCAGCATGTAGAAGAGAGTAGATGGTAAGTTCACCAAGTAGCATCGCATAGCATAATCCTACCCGGCGATCCCCTCCTCGTCGCCCTGTTAGAGAGCGATCACCGGGTATATCTGGCACTTGGAAGGGTGTGTTTTATTAAGTATCCGGTTCTAGTTGTCATAAGGTCAAGGTACAACTCCGGGTCGTCCTTTTACCGAGGGACACTGCTATTCGAATAGATAAACTTCCCTGTAGGGGTGCATCACATAACCCAACACGCTTGATCCCATTTGGCCGGACACACTTTCCTGGGTCATGCCTGGCCTCGGAAGATCAACACGTCGCAGCCCCACCTAGGCTCAACAGAGAGGACAGCACGCCGGTCTAAATCCTATGCACGCAGGGGTCTGGGCCCATCGCCCATTGCACACCTGCACGTTGCGAGGGCGGCCGGAAGCAGACCTAGCCTAGCAGGCGTTCCAGTCCAATCCGGCGCGCGCCGCTCCGTCACTGACGTCAAAAAGAGCTTCGGCTGATACCACGACGTCGAGTGCCCATAACTGTTCCCGCATAGTTGGTTAGTGCGTATAGACCAAATGGCCAGACTCAGATCAAATACCAAGATCTCGTTAAGCGTGTTAAGTATCCGCGAACGCCGACCAGGACCAGGCCCACCTCTCTCCTAGGTGGTCTCAACCTGCCCTGTAGCTCCGCCACAAAGTAACAGGCGGGGGCCGTCAGGAACCCAGGCCCACCTCTACCGGGATGGAGCCACCTGTCCTTTCAGCCCCCTCATCAGAACCACTTGCGGGTACTCAACGAGCTGACCCGACTTTAGTCACCACATGTGTCATGTATATAAAGTATATAGTATATACCCGTGATCACCTCCCGAAGTGATCACGGCCCAGTAGTATAGCATGGCAGACGGACAAGAGTGTAGGGCCACTAATGGAACACTAGCATCCTATACTAAGCAGTAGGATAGCAGGTAAGGGTAACAACTGTAGCAACAATGACAGGCTATGCAGCAGAATAGGATTAACCGAAAGCAGTAACATGCTACACTACTCTAATGCAAGCTATATAGAGAAGAATAGGCGATATCTGGTGATCAAGGGGGGGGGGGGCTTGCCTGGAAGCTCTGTTGTACCGGGAGAAGGGTCGTCGGTGACGTAGTCGTACTCGGTGGCATCAGCGCCGGTCTCGGGGTCTACCGGAGAAGAAGAGGGGGAAGAAACAATAAATATAATGCAAACATAAGCATGACGGTGCATGACAAGACAATGCGCGGTGCTAGGTGTGCCCTAACGCGGTAGGAGGTGATACCGACGGAGGGGGGAAACATCCGGGAAAGTATTCCCGGTGTTTCGCGTTTTCGGACAGATGAACCAGAGGGGGAAGGTTGCGTGTTTGCTATGCTAGGGGTGTGCGGCGGGCGAACGGGCTGCGTATTCGGATTCGTCTCGTCGTTCTGAGCAACTTTCATGTATAAAGTATTTTCATCCGAGTTACGGTTTATTTTATATTAAATTTTCAAAGTTTTAAATGATTTTCTAATTTCTGGATTTACTTTAGTTTGAAATTAAATTAATATTTAAATGCTATGGGCACACAGGAAGTGTACCCAGCCATATGCAACTGAGGCTGACAGGGGGCCCAGTTGACTTGGTCAACTGCCCAGTCATCAGAGGCTAACTGGTGGGCCAGGGCTGAGTCAGCAGCCTAGTCAGCAGAACAGCGGGCCCCACTGGTCAGTGAGAGAGTTAATAACAGTTTTTTTAATTTTTTAACTTAAACAAATTAGCTAGTGGGCCCGACGTGTCAGTGGCTATTAACTTAACAGTTTAAACTAACCATTTTATTTAGTGGTGGGGGCCCACGTGTCATTTACACTAGGTTGTTAGATTAGTGAAGTAGATTATTTACGTTTAAGTTAATTAGGGAGGGTCCACATGTCAGTGCCTGTTTAGGTGTTCGGGTTAGTGCTGAAATAGGGGTTAGTCCATGCCACGTCAGCACGTTAATGGCGATGAGGCCGAGCTTGCTGGCGACGACCGCGCGCTTGGTTCCGGCGACGGTTTGCGATGTGGCTGGGGCTATAGGTGCGTCGCGAGGAGGCGCGCCGTATGGTGGCTGCGGGATGGCCAGCGGCAGTGAGGCCACGCACGGGCGCGTGCACAGGCTGTAGTGAGCAGCGTGCAGGCAGGGACAAGGAACGCGGCGTCTCGCGCACAGACAACGAGGGTGAGGGCGAGCATGGGGATGCGAGGGAGAGAGGAGAGGGGCCTGACGGGGTGCTCACAGAGGAGCTGCAGGGCATGGCCATGGGCTCGGGGAAGCGGAAGGGCGTCGGTGGTATGGACGGGGCGGCGTCCGGGCCGCCGGCGATGAGGGCGGTGGGGCGATGGCGTCCAGCTCGGGAGGGAGTAGCGCGAGGGAGAGGCGGGGACGGGCGGTCCAGCGCGACAGGGGCGGGTGACGCGACCTTCGGGATCCGGCGGTGGCGTCGATGGTGGGGCGGCGCCTGGGTGGGAGACGGCGAGGTGGCGGCGGGCACGATGTGCGGACGCGAGGGGGGGTGCCCCGATCCAGATCGAATCGGGGGAGGAGAGAGTAGTGGGGGCGAGTGGGGGGTTACGGGTTAGGGTTTCCCCAGAGTGGGGATATGGAGGAGGGGAGTGGGGCGCTGGCTGGGCCGGCCTGGCTAGCCCAATGGCCAGCCGCGCCGAGGCCCAGCGAGGGGGGGGGCTTTATTTTCTTTTGTTGCTTTTTTTATTCTTTTCTGTTTTATTTTAGTTACACTTTATTTTTAGTTTAGTAAAATATGACAATAGCTCCAAAAATAGGGTTTCAAAATAATCCACTATTCTAAGAAGTTTTACCTCAAAATAAAAATAGTTTAGCATTTCCTAAAATATCAAAGGCACTTATTTAATCATTTGAACTACTGTCTTAATCATTTTTAGATTAGTAAAACATTTCACAAAAGTGGGGTTTCTGCACCACAATTACCTTTGCATCCTTTTGGCACAACTCGAACATTTTAGTTTTAAAGTTTGAAAACTTTTGTTGTTTGCCTGATTTTTAATTTGAATCCGAATCGGTTTCGAACTAACGCGAGATTAGCAATAGTAATCGAGGGGACGTGGCATCATTAGCAGAGGTTCACTGTAGCTTAAGTATCCGGGCGTCACAAATAATATCAAGTTTCCTCTCTATGTGCTTAAAATCTTGAAATTATGCTTGTTTTGCTTTCCTATGCTAGTTGATCCTTGTTCCCATAAAGTTTTTGGTCACAAAATCCCTATGCATAGGAAGTGGGTTAGACTTAAATGTGCTAGTCATATTCTTCATGATGCTCTATTTATGTTTCAATTCTTATCTTTTATGTGAGCATCATTGAAATCATCATGCCTAGCTAGGGGCGTTAAACGTTAGCGCTTGTTGGGAGGCAACCCAATTTTATTTTTGTTCTTTGCTTTTTGCTCCTGTTTAGTAATAAATAATTCATCTAGCCTCTGTTTATATGGGGTTTTATGTTTTAATTAGTGTTTGTGCCAAGTAGAACCTTTGGGAAGACTTGGGTGAAGTCTTTGCGATCTTGCTGTAAAAAAACAGAAACTTTTGCGCTCACGAGATTAGCTACCTTTTTTTACTGGAGAGTGCTTTTAGGTTGATTCTTTTTTCAGAATATTAATAGATAAATTCCTCACGTCCACCAATTTATTTCAGAATTTTTGGAGTTACAGAAATATTCGAATGATACAGATTGCTGCAGACTGTTCTGTTTTTGACAGATTCTGTTTTCTATGTGTTGTTTGCTTATTTTGATGAATCTATGAGTAGTATCGGAGGGTATGAACCATAGATAAGTTGGAATATAGTATATATTACACCAATATGAATTTAGAATGAGTTCACAACAGTACCTAAGTGGTGATTTATTTTCTTATACTAACGGAGCATACGAGTTTTCTGTTAAGTTTTGTGTTGTGAAGTTTTCAAGTTTTGGGTAAAGATTCGATGGACTATGGAATAAGGAGTGGCAAGAGCCTAATCTTGGGGATGCCCAAGGCACCCCAAGGTAATATTCAAGGACAACCAATAGCCTAAGCTTGTGGATGCCCCGGATGGCATCCCGTCTTTCGTCTTCGTTCATCGGTAACTTTACTTGGAGCTGTATTTTTATTCACCACATGATATGTGTTTTGCTTGGAGCGTCATTTTATTTTATTTAGTTTTGCTTGATGTTTTAATAATATCCCAAGATCTGAAATTCTTAAATGTTAGGGAGTCTTCACATAGTTACATAACTCATTTTATTTTATTTTATTTTATTTAGTTTTGCTTGTTGTTTTAATAATAACTCATTGATCTTCACTTATATCTTTTGGAGTAGTTTGTCATTTGCTCTAGTGCTTCACTTGTATCTTTTTAGAGCACGATGGTGGTTTTATTTTGAAGAAATAGATGAACTCTCGTTCTTCAATTATATTATTTTGAGAGCCTTAAACAGCATGGTAATTTTCTTGGGTTATAAAACTAGTCCTAATATGATGGGTATCCAAGAGGGATATAATAAAAACTTTCATATAAAGTGCATTGAATACTATGAGAAGTTTGATTCCTTATGATTGTTTGAGATATGAAGATGGTGATATTAGGGTCATGCTAGTTGAGTGGTTGTGAATTTGAGAGATACTTGTGTTAAAGTTTGTGATTCCTGTAGCATGCACGTATGGTGAACTGTTATGTGATGAAGTCGGAGCATGGTTTATTTTTTGATTGCCTTCCTTATGAGTGGCGGTCGGGGACGAGCGATGGTCTTTTCCACCAGTCTATCCCCCTAGGAGCATGCGCGTAGTACTTCGTTTCGATAACTAATATATTTTTGCAATAAGTATATGAGTTCTTTATGACTAATGTTGAGTCCATGGCTTATACGCACTCTCACCCTTCCACCATTGCTAGCCTCTCTAATACCGCGCAACTTTCGCCGGTATCATACACCCACCGTATACCTTCCTCAAAAAAGCCACCAGACCTACCTATTATGGCATTTCCATAGCCATTCCGAGATATATTGCCATGCAACTTTCCACCATTCCGTTTATTATGACACGCTCCATCATTGTCATATTGCTTTGCATGATCATGTAGTTGCCATCGTATTTGTGGCAAAGCCACCGTTCATAATTCTTTCATACATGTCACTCTTGATTCATTGCACATCCCGGTACACCGCCGGAGGCATTCATATAGAGTCATATTTTGTTCTAAGTATCGAGTTGTAATTCTTGAGTTGTAAATAAATAGAAGTGTGATGATCATCATTATTAGAGCATTGTTCCGTGTAAGGAAATAAAAGAAGGAAAGGCCAAAGAAGCCTATGAAAAAAGAGAGAGAGGCCAAAGAAGCCAAACAAACAAAAAACATAGAGAAAAAGAGAAGAGGGACAATGCTACTATCATTTTCCCACACTTGTGCTTCAAAGTAGCACCATGATCTTCACGATAGAGTCTCTTATTTTGTCACTTTCATATACTAATGGGCATTTTCATTATAGAACTTGGCTTGTATATTCCAACGATGGGCTTCCTCAAATGCCCTAGGTCTTCGTGAGCAAGCAAGTTGTATGCACACCCACTTAGTTTCTTTTGTTGAGCTTTCATACATTTATAGCTCTAGTGCATCCGTTGCATGGCAATCCCTACTCACTCACATTGATATCTATTGATGGGCATCTCCATAGCCCGTTGATACGCCTAGTTGATGTGAGACTAACTTCTTTTTTGTTGTCTTCTCCACAACCACCATTCTATTCCACCTATAGTGCTATGTCCATGGCTCACGCTCATGTATTTCGTGAAGGTTGAAAAGGTTTGAGAATACTAAAGTATGAAAAAATTGCTTGGCTTGTCATCGGGGTTGTGCATGATTTGAATATTTTGTGTGATGAAGATGGAGCATAGCCAGACTATATGAATTTATAGGGATAAACTTTCTTTGGCCATGTTATTTTGAGAAGACATGATTACTTTGTTAGTATGCTTGAAGTATTATTGTTTTCATGTCAATATTAAACTTTTGTTTTGAATCTTATGGATCTGAATATTCTTGCAACAATAAAGAAGATTACATTGATAAATATGTTAGGTAGCATTCCACATCAAAAATTATGTTATTATCATTTACCTACTCAAGGACGAGCAGGAATTAAGCTTGGGGATGCTTGATGCGTCTCCAACGTATCTATAATTTTTGATTGTTCCATGCTATTATATTATCCATCTTGGATGTTTTATATGAATTTATCTATTGTTTGGGACTAAACTATTAACCTAGAGCCCAGTGTCAGTTTCTGTTTTTTCCTTGTTTTTGAGTTTTACAGAAAAGGTGTAGCGACCCGACCCAAAAATGGATCGAAGTCTCTGTGCTTAAGTGTCATCCCTGGATCGGTATGCTGACACACACAGTACTCGAGGAATTATAACAGAGTTCAATCACACTTTATTACATCGAGGTTCTCAAAAGAGTATTTATTACAATAATATGGCCAAAGGCCATCTAAATAAAAATAACTGCGGAAGCTTCAAAGGTAAATGAGTCCATCCAACTCCAACGCAAACTGAGTGTAGAACAACGACCTATCGCACCTTTAATCTTCGTCGGAAAAGTCTGCAACATGAGACGTTGCAGCCGTGTAGGTCAGCACATGGAATATGCTGGCAATTTCACACCATAGAATAATAATAAATGAAAAGACTATCTCTATATGCAAATTTAGCTGGTGGAGGCTCTAAGTTTTATTTTGCATAAAGCCAATTTTACCCTACAACAAAGGAATAAATTTTTATTTACTACTAAATTAAAATGCCATATTTGAGAAGGTTCCTCCAACTCAATCCCAAAATCCCCAAGTTATTAGTAACCCAATAATTTCATTAAATAGAGTGATGAGATCAACCAATAATTCACTTCTAGATACTCAAGATGTCCGTAACCGGGGACACGGCTAATCATGATTAGTTTGTACACTCTGCAGAGTTTTGCACACTTTCCCCCCACAAGACTCGACCACCTCCATGATGGGAAGATCGAGACATAGCCTTTCAGAAGCGTTTCCCCTTAACCCTGGGTAGACCTGTACACCTACTTTCCCCTAGATCAGCTAGTCTACCACGAAAAGAGGTCACGCAACTTACTCAACTATGCCAGAGCCCACAATGGCTTGTGGCTGCACACGGAAGTTTCTAGGCATGAAATATCTTATGATCCCTTTAAGCCTGGGTGGCGGACCTAGGGTAATCACACGGGTACTCCGGGATTCCCCTTGGGCAAGCACTGGTTTCTCCAGGTGCCCCAAACAATCCACCCAGATGTGTATTAGAGTTGCCACCTTAGGTTATCCCAAAATTATTAACTCTCGCAACTTGCATGGATCACACATACCAATCCCCGTCTACGAGCATGGCTAAGCAATATATGACATAACGAAAATTCCCGGGGTGATCAAAGGTCATAGGTTCCTACCACATGTTCCCAATCCTACTCATGCAATCTTTGAGGGTTAAACTAATGCATAGTAAAAACTGGGTATTAAAAATTATGATCAAAGTGTGAACTTGTCTTGCTGACGTTCGTTGAACTGTAAAGATTCGTGGTAGCAAGCTTCACACTCCGGATGATCTAGCGTAAGCAAGCAATAACATACATAAGCATACCAGCAAAGAGACAAGAAGAAAACAAATAAAAGACTTCGGAAAACTATAAAAACATCCAAATAAAGTTTCTGTTCAGAACATAACTTTTACAGTATCTAAAATATGTGTGTTTGGGTCTAACAGAAAGTACACGTTACGAGCTTCGATTTGCAAAAAGAATCACCTAAAACGGAGTTACGAAACTCGAATTACGGCCTAACGAAGTTTGAATTCAGATCTGTTTGAATTCAAATTTTAAAACTTTCAAAATATTTTTCGTTTGATTCTCTGGATAGAGGATATTTTTATGAACTAGTAGGAAAAAGAATCACCTAATTTGGAACTATAGATTTATAGATACGAATTTCCAAAGATTGGGCATTTTTCTGGAAATCAATTACGGGATTCAGTATGAACTGCCACGTGGCGTGCTGTGATTGGTGTATACCCCTTCAACTAAGAACACGTTTTGAAGGAATGGCTGGTTGCTCACCGTGAGGGTTCGCCGGAGTTGGGCGGAGCGGAGTGTATTCGATGAACCGGAGTCGATGGAGTAGCGAACGGTGGAGATATGGTGAAGGAGAATTCTATGGACTCCGTAAGGATCTCAGGAGCTTTCTACTTCACTGGACAGAAGTGGCCGAAGTTTGGCACGGCGGCGGTGAGCCTCGGTCCTCGCGGTTCTGATGCTCCTTCTGCGAAATCGAGAGAGAAAAGGGCTCACAGAGATGCGCATCAACAAGGGGAAGAGAAAGGTGGAGGAGTTAGGGCTTGGGGTACCTCGGTCGCGACAGAATCCTCGTCGGACTTTGATGCTATTGTCGAACTCCGGCGAGCAATTGCTCATAGGAGAGATCGAACTCGAGAGGGATTTTGAGCGTGATGATGTAGGGGAGTGGGGTGTATCCAGAGATGGTATTTATAGGTGCGTGGGGAGTCCATACGAAGAGATCCACGATGACCTTAGTGCGGCCATTAATGGTTGTTTGTGCAAGAACGTTTCCGGATCAGTTCGGCGATTTAAGGCAATATAATGTTGGGTTTTAATTCCCTGAATGGGTTATTGGTAACGCCCTCGACAATTTTCGTGTTGACTCCGAAGTGAAACGGCAAAGAAATTAAGTGGGAGGAGGGGAGGAAGATGTAGAGGTGACATGCTTGTTCCTCTGTGTTCCTGAAGGCTGAACGAAAAGAGGTAGAAGAAGACGAGCACCTGGGCCTTGCGCTAAATGAAAGGGAGATGGGCTTAGTGAGAAAAGTGGCCCGTGGTTGAGCGTTTTTTTTAATAACAGAAACACTATGACACCCAAGATACAAATAATTATAAGTCTAAAAAAAATTCCAGAAAATTCACATAGTTATATGGTCTTATGTATGACCTAGTGAACTTTTATCTGGCCTAAAATGCAAGTTTTCAAAAATAAACTTTTTGCTATGCTAATAAAATAAATTGCAAATAAAACTCAACAAATATATTTTGGTTCCAAATTCAATTTCCAATATTTTCTTTCTGTTTTTGAAGAAGTCATTTTATCTTCTCTCTTTATTTTATTTTTGATATAATGGAAATGAATTTTGGTGAAACCAAATTTGATCCAAACTCCCAACTTCGAAAAAATTCAAAATTGGTTTTTAGGGAAACTTCCAACTCTCTATTTTGGTCCTTGAGTTGCTCAAAGTCCCTTGGATCAAAAATCAAATAAAAATCAAATCATAAATCATGGATGTATATGAATGATCTATTATAAACATCCAAATTGAAAATTGGGATGTTACAAACCTATCCCCCTTAAGATGAATCTCGCCCTTGAGATTCGGGTTGGCTAGCAAAAAGGTGTGGGTGGTCCTGTTGGAGGTCTTCTTCTCGTTCCCAGGTGGCTTCTTCCTCAGTATGATGACTCCACTGAACCTTGCAAAACTTGAATGACCTTGCTGCGGATAACCCTGCTTGCAGTCTCGAGAATCTTGATGGGCTTCTCCGCATAGGTCAGATCACTATCCAACTGTATGGCCTCCAGTGGCACTGTATCTCTCAAAGGAATATCGGCCATCTTCGCATGGCACTTTTTCAACTGGGAACGTGTAACACATCATGAACTCCTGACAAGGCTTCTGGTAATTCCAACTTGTAGGCAACTTCACCCATGCGTTCTAAAACTCTGTACGGCTCCACAAATCATGGTGATAACTTTCCTTTGACTCCAAATCGTTTAACTCCTCAAAGTGGAGACACACGAAGATATGCTCTATCTCCGACTTCATAGGTTACCTCCTTGCGTTTAGTATCGGGATAACTCTTCTGTCTGGATTGGGCTACCTTGAGTCTGTCGTGGATCAGCTTGACTTTTTCCTCTGAATCTCTAATTAAATCTGGTCCGAATAATTTACGGTCTCCAACTTCATCCCACATCAATGGTGTCCTGCACCTCCTTCCGTACAAAGCTTCGAAAAGGGCCATTTTCAACTAGCTTGATAGCTGTTGTTATATGAGAACTCTGCGTAAGGCAAATTATCATCCCAACTAGATCCATAATCTAGCGCACAAGCTCTCAACATGTCCTCCAGAATCTGATTGACTCTCTCGGTCTGCCCATCTGTCTGCGGATGAAAAGATGTACTGAACTCCAGCCTGGTACCCAAAGTTTCATGTAACTGATGCCAAAACTTTGAGGTAAATTGTGTTCCTCTATCTGATACAATGGTCCTCGGAACTCCATGCAGACATACGATCCTGGTCATGTATATCTTGGCTAACTTAGCACTTGTATATGTGGTTTTCACGGGGATGAAGTGAGCTACCTTAGTCAAGCGATCAACCACTACCCAAATAGAATCATAGCCTGATCGGGTCCTGGGTAATCCTGTAATGAAGTCCATGCCAAGCTTGTCCCACTTAAATTCTGGTATCGGCAAAGGCTGAAGTAATCCTGCTGGTTTCTGGTGCTCTGCCTTAACCCTCTAACATACGTCACATACTGCGACATACTCGGCAATATCCTTTTTCATACCTGTCCACCAGAAACTTTCCTTCAAGTCCAAATACATCTTGGTGTTGCCCGGGTGTATTGAATAAGGCGAATCATGAGCCTCCTGAAGAATCAATTTCCTGATCTCTGGGTCATTTGGCATGTAAATACGCTGCTCAAACCATAAGGTTCCATGTTCATCCTCAAGAAATCCTTCTGCCTTTCTTTGGTTCATCCTTCCCTTTATCTCTGCAATACCTTTGTCTAACTTCTAGGCTTCTCGGATCTTTCCCAACAAAGTGGATTGAGTTTCCATTGCGGCAACAAAACCTCGTGGTACTATCTCCAATCGAAGATCTCTGAGATCATCAATTAACTCCTGAGGTAATCCTCCTGCTGTGAGGGTATTGACATAGCTCTTGCGGCTCAATGCATCTGCCACAACATTGGCCTTTCCTGGGTGATAGTGCAATTTCATGTCATAATCCTTTATGAGCTCCAACCATCTTCTCTGCCTGAGGTTCAACTCCTTCTGCGTGAAGATGTATTTCAAACTCTTATGATCCGTGTAAACATCACAACAATTTCCGATAAGAAAATGTCTCCAGGTCTTGAGTGCATGCACTACGGCTGCTAACTCCAAATCATGTGTGGCATAATTCCGCTCATGAGGTCGAAGCTGACGTGAGGCATATGAAACAACTCTTCCTTCTTGCATAAGAACACCTCCAAGTCCCTGACGTGAAGCGTCGCAATACACCTGAAAATCCTTGTGTATATTTAGAAGAATTAGCACTTGGGCTGTGACCAAACATTTCTTTAACTCCTGGAAACTGGCCTCACATTCGTCGGTCCAAACAAACTTAGTGTCTTTCTTCAATAACTCTGTCATGGGCTTCGCGATCTTGGAGAAATTCTCAATAAACCTTCGGTAATATCCTGCAAGTCCAAGAAAACTGCGAATCTCTCCGACTGGGGTTGGTGCCTTCCATTCGGTGACGGCTTCAACCTTGGAGGGGTCTACTGCTATTCCTTCTCCTGATATAACATGTCCGAGAAATCCGACTTCCTTCAACCAGAATCCGCATTTGCTAAACTTTGCGTATAATTGATGTTCCCTGAGCTTCTCAAGAACCAAGCGCAAATGTTACTTGTGTTCTTCTTCATTCTTCGAGTAAATCAATATGTCATCAATGAATACCACAACAAACTAATCCAAGAACTCCATGAATACCTTATTCATCATACTCATGAAATAGGCAGGGGCATTTGTCAAACCAAAAGACATGACCGTGTACTCATAAAGCCCATATCTCGTGGTAAAAGCTGTCTTGGGTATATCCTGTTCTCGAATCTTCAGTTGATGATATCCTGATCGAAGATCGATCTTAGAGAAAACTTTTGCTCCTTGTAGCTGGTCAAACAAATCATTGATCATTGGCAGAGGGTACTTGTTCTTGATCGTCACCTCATTCAGCGCATGATAATCTACCACCATTCTCAAGGATCCATCCTTCTTCTCAACTAGAAGCACTGGGGCTCCCCAAGGTGATGAACTCGGTCGAATATAACCTTTCTCCAATAATTCCTTAATCTGCTTCTTAATTTCCTCCAGATCATTTGCGGGCATCCGGTATGGTCTCTTGGATATTGGTCCGGTGCCTGGTAACAATTCGATCAAAAACTCTATGTCCCGATCTGGTGGCATGCCGGGTAATTCCTCAGGGAATACATCGGGATAATCCTTCATAACTGGTACTTCCTCCTGAACAACTCCCGAAAGAGAATTCACTTGAGTCCTCCTTGGCGTATGCCTCGACACATACTTGATCCGTTTCCCCTCTGGGGTGGTGAGAAGAATCGACTTACGGGCACAATCAATATTCCCTTCATACTTGGATAGCTAGTCCATGCCTAGAATTATGTCCAATCCTTGTGATTCTAGGATGATAAGGTCTGTAGGGAAAACGTGTCTCCCTATGGTCAATGGCAACTGAAAACATCCCCGACTAGCCATATGCTCTGCTCCCGGGGAACTTACTAACATAGGTGATTTAAGGGCTACGGTCGGCAACTTAAACTTATCCACAAACCCCCTTGATATGAATGAATGTGATGCACCGGTGTCAAAAAGAACAAGGGTTGTAAAGGAATTAATCAAGAACTTACCAACAACGGCGTCAGGCTGGTCATAAACTTCCTCCACATTGACATGGTTCACCTGACCTCTGGTGAAAGGATTGGGCTTCTTTCCAGAGCTTCCATTACCATTCCCGTTCTTCGCCTCGGGACATTCAGTGGCGTACTGTCTGGTTTTCCCGCACTTGAAACAGGTAATGTGGCTCAGATCCTTCTTTGCCGGTGTAGCAGGGTTGGACTGATGCTGATTGTTGTTTCCTCCGTTCCCATTGCCATTCCTATGGCCATTATGGTTATGTCCATTTCCTCCATGATGAAAATTTCCTCCATGGTTATGGTGAGTGTGTCCACCATACTTGCCGGATCCTGATCCATTATTTCCCGAGTACGGGGTATAGCGGGGCTTCTGCTGAACTCTAGAGTTGTACTTTCCCTGTTTGTACTTCCTCTTGCGATTCTCCACCTCTTGCTGCTTGCCTTCCAGAATGAGAGCCTTGTCGACCAACTCTTGATAATTGTTAAAGGTAGCCACAGTCAACTGAAGTCCCAGATCATCGTTTAGTCCCTTCAGAAATTTCTCCTGCTTAGTGGCATCATCAGCCACTTCTCCGGGAGCATACCTGGATAACTTGCTGAATTCCTCCACATAATCACCAACAGAACGATTTCCCTGGCGTAAGTTGTGGAACTCACGCTTCTTCAGACTCATAGCTCCGGCTGAAACATGTGCGGTACGGAACGCCTGCTGGAACTGATCCCAAGTCACATTGGCTATGGGGAATGTGGTGGTGTAATTCTCCCACCACGAGGCTGCCGATCCATCCAGTTGATGTGCGGCAAAGCGCACCTTCTCAGCATCAGTGCATCCCGCGGTGGTCAGCTCTCTTCTGAACTTGCGAAGCCAGTCATCTGCAATAATCGGCTCCGTGCTGCTAGAGAACACTGGTGGGTTCAACCTCAGGAAACGGGTAAGGTTGTCGACCGGGGGTGGTGGTGGTGGGTTGTTGTTGTTCTGGTTCTGATTCTGGATGAGTAGCTGCATGAGGGCATTCTGGTTCTGGATCAACTGGGTAAGTTCCGGTGGGAATTCCGGGTCACATCTCAGAGGCATCTGTTCGGTTTAGAGTGGATGAGAAATTAGAATGGAATAAGGGCCTAATGAGAGAAATCACTACCCATATGCTTATGATAGCAAGAAAATTTCAAATCAAGCAATTCACACAGATCACACCACACAAGCAAAAACCTACAGGTAAGGTCATATCCACAAGAGATATGATCTCTTCATACTACCGCAATCATTCGTTGGACTCAACTTGATAGTGGTGGTCTGAACTAAATCTTCTCAAATCAAAGTCAACTCTAGCTTCTTCATCTTCTTCTTCTTCGTCAATGATGTCTTCATAGGTCATGGTCTCATCGGGCTGAGCAACTTGGTGATGGGGTTCAACAACTATTTTATTGAAGTGGAGAAGAGATAGAAATGAATAGAGAAGAGTATAGACCAACGGATATTTAAGGAAGTCGTAAAATAGAGTTTTCTTCCTATGGCTTTCCATTTCCTAGTGGTCGCGTCCTACAGTCAGCGTGTGCTCTGATACCATCTTGTAGCGACCCGACCCAAAAATGGATCGAAGTCTCTGTGCTTAAGTGTCATCCCTGGATCGGTATGCTGACACACACAGTACTCGAGGAATTATAACAGAGTTCAATCACACTTTATTACATCGAGGTTCTCAAAAGAGTATTTATTACAATAATATGGCCAAAGGCCATCTAAATAAAAATAACTGCGGAAGCTTCAAAGGTAAATGAGTCCATCCAACTCCACGGCAAACTGAGTGCAGAACAACGACCTATCGCACCTTTAATCTTCGTCGGAAAAGTCTGCAACATGAGACGTTGCAGCTGTGTAGGTCAGCACATGGAATATGCTGGCAATTTCACACCATAGAATAATAATAAATGAAAAGACTATCTCTATATGCAAATTTAGCTGGTGGAGGCTCTAAGTTTTATTTTGCATAAAGCCAATTTTACCCTACAACAAAGGAATAGATTTTTATTTACTACTAAATTAAAATGCCATATTTGAGAAGGTTCCTCCAACTCAATCCCAAAATCCCCAAGTTATTAGTAACCCAATAATTTCATTAAATAGAGTGATGAGATCAACCAATAATTCACTTCCAGATACTCAAGATGTCCGTAACCGGGGACACGGCTAATCATGATTAGTTTGTACACTCTGCAGAGTTTTGCACACTTTTCCCCCACAAGACTCGACCGCCTCCATGATCGGAAGATCGAGACATAGCCTTTCAGAAGCGTTTCCCCTTAACCCTGGGTAGACCGGTACACCTACTTTCCCCTACATCAGCTAGTCTACCACGAAAAGAGGTCACACAACTTACTCAACTATGCCAGATCCCATAATGGCTTGTGGCTGCACACGGAAGTTTCTAGGCATGAAATATCTTATGATCCCTTTGAGCCTGGGTGGCGGACCTAGGGTAATCACACGGGTACTCCGGGATTCCCCTTGGGCAAGCACTGGTTTCTCCAGGTGCCCCAAACAATCCACCCAGATGTGTATTAGAGTTGCCACCTTAGGTTATCCCAAAATTATTAACTCTCACAGCTTGCATGGATCACACATACCAATCCCTGTCTACGAGCATGGCTAAGCAATATATGACATAACGAAAATTCCCGGGGTGATCAAAGGTCATACGTTCCTACCACATGAACTACATAGCATAACCACATGTTCCCAATCCTACTCATGCAATCTTTGAGGGTTAAACTAATGCATAGTAAAAACTGGGTATTAAAAATTATGATCAAAGTGTGAACTTGCCTTGCTGACATTTGTTAAACTATAAAGATTCATGGTAGCAAGCTTCACACTCCGGATGATCTAGCGTAAGCAAGCAATAACATACATAAGCATACAAGCAAAGACCCAAGAAGAAAACAAATAAAATACTTCGGAAAACTTCAAAAACATCCAAATAAAGTTTCTGTTCAGAACATAGCTTTTACAGTAGCAAAAATATGTGTGGTTGGGTCTAACAGAAAGTACACGTTACGAGCTTCGATTTGCAAAAAGAATCACCTAAAACGGAGTTACGAAACTCGAATTACGGCCTAACGAAGTTTGAATTCAGATCTGTTTGAATTCAAATTTTAAAACTTTCAAAAATATTTTTCGTTTGGTTCTCTGGATAGAGGATATTTTTATGAACTCGTAGGAAAAAGAATCACCTAATTTGGAACTATAGATTTATAGATACGAATTTCCGAAGATTGGGGATTTTTCTGGAAATCAATTACGGGATTCAATATGAACTGCCACGTGGCGTGCTGTGATTGGTGTATACCCCTTCAACTAAGAACACGTTTTGAAGGAATGGCTGGTTGCTCACCGTGAGGGTTCGCCGGAGTTGGGCGGAGCGGAGTGTATTCGATGAACCGGAGTCGATGGAGTAGCGAACGGTGGAGATATGGTGAAGGAGAATTCTATGGACTCCGTAAGGATCTCAGGAGCTTTCTACTTCACTGGACAGAAGTGGCCGAAGTTTGGCACGGCGGCGGTGAGCCTCGGTCCTCGCGGTTCTGATGCTCCTTCTGCGAAATCGAGAGAGAAAAGGGCTCACAGAGATGCGCATCAACAAGGGGAAGAGAAAGGTGGAGGAGTTAGGGCTTGGGGTACCTCGGTCGCGACAGAATCCTCGTCGGACTTTGATGCTATTGTCGAACTCCGGCGAGCAATTGCTCATAGGAGAGATCGAACTCAAGAGGGATTTTGAGCATGATGATGTAGGGGAGTGGAGTGTATCCAGAGATGGTATTTATAGGTGCGTGGGGAGTCCATATGAAGAGATCCACGACGACCTTAGTGCGGCCATTAATGGCTGTTTGTGCAAGAACGTTTCCGGATCAGTTCGGCGATTTAAGGCAATAATGTTGGGTTTTAATTCCCTGGATGGGTTATTGGTAACGCCCTCGACAATTTTCGTTTTGACTCCGAAGTGAAACGGGAAAGAAATTAAGTGGGAGGAGGGAAGGAAGAGGTAGAGGTGACATGCTTGTTCCTATGTGTTCCTGAAGGCTGAACGAAATGAGGTAGAAGAAGACGAGCGCCTGGGCCTTGCGCTAAATGAAAGGGAGATGGGCTTAGTGAGAAAAGTGGCCCGTGACTGAGTGGTTTTTTTTATAACGGAAACACTATGACACCGAAAATACAAATAATTATAAGTCTAAATTTTTTTCCAGAAAATTCACATAGTTATATGGTCTTATGTATGACCTAGTGAACTTTTATCTGGCCTAAAATGCAAGTTTTCAAAAATAAACTTTTTGCTATGCTAATAAAATAAATTCCAAATAAAAGTCAACAAATATATTTTGGTTCCAAATTCAATTTCCAATATTTTCTTTCTATTTTTGAAGATGTCATTTTATCTTCTCCCTTTATTTTATTTTTTATATAATGGAAATGAATTTTGGTGAAACCAAATTTGATCCAAACTCCCAACTTTGAAAAAATTCAAAATTGGGTTTTAGGGAAACTTCCAACTCTCTATTTTGGTCCTTGATTTGCTCAAAGTCCCTTGGATCAAAAATCAAATAAATCAAATAAAAATCAAATCATAAATCATGGATGCATATGAATGATCTATTATAAACATCCAAATTGAAAATTGGGATGTTACAAAAGGCATTCCAAACGGAGTCCAATTGACATGGCAATTTTTGATGATTTTTTATGGACCAAAAGAAGCCCCCGGAGTAAAAGAGTTGGGCCAGAAGAGTCCCGAGCCATCCACGAGGGTGGAGGGCGCGCCCTACCCCCTAGGCTCGCCCCCCCTATCTCGTGGATGACTCGGAGACCCCCCTGACGTGAGACCGACGCCAAAAATTCCTATAAATACAGAATCCCCCAGAATGAAACCTAGATCGAGAGTTCCGCCGCCGCAAGCCTCTATAGCCACGAAAAACCAATCGGGACCCTGTTCTGGCACCCTGCCGGAGGGGGAATCCTTCACCGGTGGCCATCTTCATCATCCCGGCGCTCTCCATGACGAGGAGGAAGTAATTCACCCTCAGGGCTGAGGGTATGTACCAGTAGCTATGTGTTTGATCTCTCTCTCGTGTTCTTGATTCGGCACGATCTTGATGTATTGCGAGCTTTGCTATTATAGTTGGATCTTATGATGTTTCTCTGCCTCTACTCTCTTGTAATGGATTGAGTTTTCCCTTTGAAGTTATCTTATCGGATTGAGTCTTTAAGGATTTGAGAACACTTGATGTATGTCTTGCATGTGCTTATCTGTGGTGACAATGGGATATTCACGTGATCAACTTGATGTATGTTTTGGTGATCAACTTGCGGGTTTAGCGACCTTGTGAACTTATGCATAGGGGTTGGCACACGTTTTCGTCTTGACTCTTCGCTAGAAACTTTGGGGCACTCTTTGAAGTTCTTTGTGTTGGTTGAATAGATGAATCTGAGATTGTGTGATGCATATCGTATAATCATACCCGTGGATACTTGAGGTGACATTGGAGTATCTAGGTGACATTAGGGTTTTGGTTGATTTGTATCTTAAGGTGTTATTCTAGTACGAACTCTAGGATAGATTGAACAGAAAGAATAGCTTCGTGTTATTTTACTACGGACTCTTGAATAGATCGATCAGAAAGAATAACTTTGAGGTGGTTTCGTACCCTACAATAATCTCTTCGTTTGTTCTCCGCTATTAGTGACTTTGGAGTGACTCTTTGTTGCATGTTGAGGGATAGTTATATGATCTAATTATGTTATCCTTGTTGAGAGAACTTGCACTAGTGAAAGTATGAACCCTAGGCCTTGTTTCCTAGCATTGCAATACCGTTTATGCTCACTTTTACCACTTGCTACCTTGCAGTTTTTATATTTTCAGATTACAAAAACCTATACCTACCATCCATATTGCACTTGTATCACCATCTCTTCGCCGAACTAGTGCACCTATACAATTTACAATTGTATTGGGCGTGTTGGGGACACAAGAGACTCTTTCTTATTTGGTTGCAGGGTTGTTTGAGAGAGATCATCTTCATCCTACGCCTCCCACGGATTGATAAACCTTAGGTCATCCACTTGAGGGAAATTTGCTACTGTCCTACAAACCTCTGCACTTGGAGGCCCAACAACGTCTACAAGAAGGTTGTGTAGTAGGCATCAACCAACAAGTCTCTTTACTCGTTCCGTAATACATCATCTTGCAACTAACCCTTAGTCACTTTGCTTGCAAGCTTCTTGTGATGTGTATTACCGAGAGGGCCGAGAGATACCTCTCCGTTACACGGAGTGACAAATGACAATCTTGATTCACTCCAACTCATTAGACACCTTCGGAGATACCTATAGAGCATCTTTATGATCACCCAATTACGTTGTGACGTTTGATAGCACACAAGGTATTCCTCCGGTGTCCGGGAGTTGCATGATCTCATGGTCGAGGGAACATGTATTTGACATTAAGAAAGTAGTAGCAATAAACTGAACGATCATATGCTAAGCTAACGGATGGGTCTTTTCCATCACATCATTCTCCTAATGATGTGACCCCGTTATCAAATGACAACTCATGTTTATGGTTAGAAACCTTAACCATCTTTTGACCAACGAGCTAGTCTAGTAGAGGCTCACTAGGGACATGGTATTTGTTTATGTATTCACACATGTATTTCAGTTTCCGGTCACTATAATTCTAGCATGAATAATAAACTTTTATCATGATTAAGGAGATATAATAATAACTATTTTATTATTGCCTCTAGGGAATATTTCCATCATCTTCACCAGGAATAGGAGGCCTGCAGCATCCTCCGCAATGACCTACAAGGTAACAAGGACCATCAGGGCTTTCTTCAGCGAGACTTGGAGGCTGCGGAAAAAAGCTATCGAAGCTGACTACCGTGGCCCAAGAGGGTGAGAAGAAGATCCTCCAGCTTCATAAGGACAATGATGATGCAACCTCGCAACTAGCAAAGGCACATAAGTATTGTCGTGACTTGGAGGCCATAGCTAAAGGTAATACGCCTAGTGTATATTTTTCTCCATTTTGTGTGGTAAATAGCCGTTGTCTTATTTTTGACCCTTTTCCTTTTTAGCTCCTCTTCCTGACATTCAGGATGATGACGCGGAGGCCCGTCTTCAGGACATCACGACGGTGGCTGGGAAGACGCTGGGTGCGCTCAGGGTTGCTGTGGCTATGCTCTTCCGTGGAGACCCTAGGCTGAAGACTATCATTGAGATTGTCCTGACTTTGCTTGGGCAGTCCATTGATCAGCTGGAAGACTGGATCTACTCTGCGGCCTTTGAGGGAGCCCGCTATGTTTTTGCTGGCATGAAGGCACATCACCTCGACATGAACTTCTGGCCCTTGGTGCATTCCTCGCCAGAGGTCGCAATCTAGGGCAATTCTTTGCCAAGGTCGCAAAAGAAGTTGAGTGCACTACTGGAGTTTGTGCCCTGTAAGACATAGTTAAGAGCGCGCCCAAGCCCGATGATCCTGCAAGTTAACTTCTTGCATAAAAAACCACTAGTAGAAAACAAGGCTTTGGTTCAGGCCAGGCCAGCCCATTACTCCCGGTTCAGTCACGAACCGGGACCCATGGGGGCATACGTCCCGGTTCGTGCGCCCAGGGGGCCGGCCGGGCCTCGTGGGCCATTGGTCCCGGTTCGTCTAGACCCTTTTGTCCCGGTTCCAGACACGAACCGGGACCAATGGGTCTCGCTCCTGGCCCACATCCATTGGTCCCAGTTCGTGACTGGAACCGGGACCAAAGGGTGGCCTTTAGTCCCGGTTCCAGCCACGAACTGGGACCAATGAGGTGGCTATATATACCCCTCGCCCGCGAGAAGAGCACTCCACTGCTCTGTTTTTTTCTGGCCGGCGAGGGGAGGGCTTTGTGGTGCTCTAGCTCACCTCCTATGCACATGAGGTGTTCGATGAAATGCCCGAGCCACACTACTTAAGCTTTCTCCTCTTCAAGCTCGACCTCCAAGCTCCATTTTCCTCAAGATTTGTCTAGGTTTAGCGGTCTGTCACGTCCCATCCCCGTCTTCACCGCCGTCGATCTCGTCGCCGGCACCACCGTGGTGAGCCTCTTGTTCTTATCTTCTTTATAAAAGAAAAAAAATTCTTACTTGTATGATTAGATAGATACTTGTATAATTTTATTACTTTTATTATTGTTTGTTATTATATAGTGCGATGGTTTTGGTATCCTCCCCCATCGGCCCTCGTCATGTCTATGATTCGGATGTGGTATATATTATCTTTTATAACTATTTGGTTCATTTATTGTTTATGACAATTATGCCGACCAACGTGACATAGTTTTTTTATCTAGGAGGTATGTGAACCGTAAATTCCAACCGACCCTATTGTCGAGAGGTTAAATTTAGTTGAAGAAGAAAACAATTACTTGAAGGAAAAAATAAAAAGAATTGAGGAGGATAAGATGATATTGGAGTTGCATGTTGCGGATGTCGTCGATGATCACAAGATCAAGATGGATGCAATGCGCTTGAAGATTAGAAAGATAAGAAAATATGCCATTCATACCAAGGCTTGGTATCATTATGCTGTTGGATCAATTGTTACCTTGGTTGCGATTATGATCACATTTGTTGTTGCATTGAAATGTTTTACATAGTTTCAATGTATGGTTTAATTAGATGCTCTGGAGAGCTATATGTTGTTCAATGAGAACTATGTATGTACTTTGGTTTTAATGTGATGATGAACTTCTATTAATTTGGTCACTTATCTATTCATGATGTTCTGTAATGGTTTTTGACACACTTAATTATATATAATGCACGTAGATGAACCGACAATGGATGTACGGTGACAGACACACCTCCGAGTACATTCAGGGCGTGCATAATTTTCTCGAAGTGGCAGAGGCAAACAAGCAGAATGGTTTTATGTGTTGTCCATGCCCTATATGTGGGAATACGAAGTCTTACTCTGACTGGAAAGTCCTTCACACCCACCTGCTTTATAAGGGTTTCATGCCACACTATAATGTTTGGACCAAGCACGGAGAAAATAGGGGTTACGATGGAAGACAGTGAAGAAGAAGAGAATGATGACAACTATGTGCCCCCTGAATACGGCGATGCTGCAACGGGGGAAGCTGAAGATCAAGAGGAACCAGACGATGTGCCCAATGATGATCTCCGTCGGGTCATTGTTGATGCAAAGAGACAGTGCGAAAGTGAAAAGGAGAAGCTGAAGTTCGATCGCATGTTAGAGGATCACAAAAAAGGGTTGTAGCCCAATTGCGAAGATGGCAACACAAAGCTCGGTACCGTTCTGGAATTGCTGCAGTGGAAGGTAGAGAATGTTGTGCCTGACAAAGGATTTGAGAAGCTACTGAAAATATTGAAGAAGAAGCTTCCAAAGAATAACGAATTGCCTGACAGTACGTATGCAGCAAAGAAGGTCATATACCCTCTAGGATTGGAGATGCGGAAGATACATGCATGCCCTAATGACTGCATCCTCTACCGCGGTGCGTTCGAGGATTTGAATGCATGCCCGGTATGCGGTGCATTGCGGTATAAGATTAGACGAGATGACCCTGGTGATGTTGACGGCGAGCCCCCCAGGAAGTGGGTTCCTTCCAAGGTGATGTGGCATGCTCCTATAATACCATGGTTGAAACGTCTGTCCAGAAACAAAGAGCATGCCAAGTTGATGCGATGGCACAGAGAGGACCGTAAGAAAGACGGGAAGTTGAGAGCACCCGCTGACGGGTCGCAGTGGAGAAAAATCGAGAGAAAGTATCGGGCTGAGTTTGCAGGTGACCCAAGGAACGTATGGTTTGGTTTAAGAGCGGATGGCATTAATCCTTTTGGAGAGCAGAGCAGCAATCACAGCACCTGGCCCGTGACTCTATGTATCTATAATCTTCCTCCTTGGCTATGCATGAAGCGGAAGTTCATTATGGTGCCAGTACTCATCCAAGGCCCTAAGCAACCCGGCAACGACATTGATGTGTACCTAAGGCCATTAGTTGAAGAACTTTTACAGTTGTGGAATGGAAACAGTGTACGTGTGTGGGATGAGCACAGACAGGAGGAATTTGACCTGCATGTGTTGCTGTTTGGAACCATCAATGATTGGCCTGCTCCCGGTAACCTTTCAGGACACACAAACAAGGGATACCACGCATGCACACACTGTTTAGCTGACACCGAAAGTATATACCTGGACAAATGCAGGAAGAATGTGTACCTGGGGCATCGTCGATTTCTTCCGACCAACCATCAATGTCGAAAGAAAGGCAGGCATTTCAGAGGCGAGGCAGATCACCGGAAGAAGCCCGCCATGCATACCAGTGATCACGTACTTGCTATGGTCAATGATTTACATGTAATCTTTGGAAAGGGTCCCGGCGGACTATCTGTTTCGAATGACGCTGAGGGACGCGCACCCATGTGGAAGAAGAAATCTATATTTTGGGACCTACCCTACTGGAAAGACATAGAGGTCCGCTCTTCAATCGACGTGATGCACATGACGAAGAACCTTTGCGTGAACCTGCTAGGCTTCTTGGGCGTGTATAGGAAGACTAAAGATACACCAGAGGCGCGGGAGGACCTGCAACATTTGCACGAAAAAGACGGCATGCCTCCAAAGCAGTATGAAGGTCCTGCCAGCTACGCTCTTACCAAAGAAGAGAAGGAAATCTTCTTTGAATGCCTGCTTAGTATGAAGGTCCAGTCTGGCTTCTCGTCGAATATAAACGGAATAATAAATATGGCAGAGAAAAAGTTCCAGAACCTAAAGTCTCATGACTGACACGTGATTATGACGCAACTGCTTCCGGTTGCAATTAGGGGGCTTCTACCGGAAAACATTCGATTAGCCATTGTGAAGTTATGTGCATTCCTCAATGCAATCCCTCAGAAGGTGATCGATCCAGAAATCCTACCAAGGCTAAGGAGTGATGTGGCGTAATGTCTTGTCAGTTTCGAGCTGGTGTTCCCGCCATCCTTCTTCAATATCATGACGCACATCCTAGTTCATCTAGTTGATGAGATTGTCATTCTAGGCCCCGTATTTCTACACAATATGTTCCCCTTTGAGAGGTTCATGGGAGTCCTAAAGAAATATGTCCGTAACCACGCTAGGCCAGAAGGAAGCATCTCCATGGGCCATCAAATAGAGGATGTCATTAGGTTTTATGTTGACTTCATTCCTGGCCTTAAGAAGATTGGTCTCCCTCAATCACGGTATGAGGGGAGACTGACTAGAAAAGGCATGCTAGGAGGGGACTCAATAATATGTAGGGACGGGCATTCTTGGTCTCAAGCACACTACACAGTTCTACAGAACTCTACCTTGGTGACCCCGTATGTCGATGAACACAAGAATATTCTGCGCTCCAAACACCCGGAGCAGTGTGACGACTGGATTACATGTGATCACATCAGGACTTTCGGTAGTTGGTTGGAAACACGTCTCAGAGGTGACAACACTGTTTCTGATGAGCTGTACTCGTTGTCCAGGGGACCATCTTCGACTGTATTGACTTACAAAGGATACGAGATAAATGGGAATACATTTTACCTGATCGCCCAAGATCAAAAGAGCACCAACCAAAACAGCGGTGTCCGCTTTGATGCAGTAACCAAGAGGGGAAAGGACACATATTATGGTTACATAGTGGACATATGGGAACTTGACTACGGACATGATTTTAAGGTCCCTTTGTTTAAGTGCAAATGGGTCAATCTGTCAGGAGGCGGGGTACAGGTAGACCCACGGTACGGAATGACAACAGTGGACCTGAACAATCTTGGGTACACAGACGAACCATTCGTCCTAGCCAATGATGTGGCGCAGGTTTTCTATGTGAAGGACATGTCTACCAAACCGAGAAAAAGAAAAGATAAGGAAGCGAATGCATCATACGATGAGCCAAAGCGCCACACAGTTCTTTCAGGAAAAAGAGACATCGTGGGATTGGAGGGCAAGACAGACATGTCTGAAGATTATGAAAAGTTTCATGAAATTCCTCCCTTCAAAGTCAAGGCTGACCCAAGCACCCTGTTAAGCGATGAAGAATATCCATGGTTACGGCGCAATAAGCAAAGGACACCAGCGAAGAAAAAGTGAAGACTTTCACTCCACAACTATTATGATGGCGCCTTTGATCTAGAATATCACTGCAGTTACATGTGAAGAAATAAAATGCCTTTTGTAACAGACGAGTTTTCGTATGAAACCCTGATACTTCGAAACATATTGTCCGTTTTGTACACGAAGTGCATCCAGTTTTTGCCTTAACCCTCTCAACTTTTTAGCACATGCTATGTGGGTGAAATGATGATACCATGCCAATTTTCAACCATTTCAGAGTTCATTTGTAGTGCTTTTCAATTTCAGGGTCATATAGCTCAAAAAATCAGTAAATGCATGAAAAATAACAAATGAAGTCAGAAAGGGTTGAAAATTGATTATGTGGCTTTGGATGGTGCATTTTCAACACACAAAAAGTCTGGAGTTCAAAAAAATGAAATCCCTTTGTAACAAATGAGTTTCCGTATGAAACCCTGATACTTCGAAAGAGATTATCCGTTTTGTACACGAAGTGCATCCAGTTTTTACCGTAACCCTGTCAACTTTCTAGCACATGCTATGTGGGTGAAATGACGATACCATGCCAACTTTCAACCTTTTCAGAGTTCATTTGTAGTGCTTTTCAATTTTAGGGTCATATAGCTCAAAAAAATTCAGTAAATGCATGAAAAATAACAAATGAAGTCAGAAAGGGTTGAAAATTGATGATGTGTCTTTGAACGGTGCATTTTGAACACACATAAAGTCTGGAGTTCAAATAAGTTCAAAAAAATGAAATCCCTTCGTAACAGATGAGTTTTCCTTCGAAACCCTGATACTTCGAAAGAGATTGCCCGGTTTGTACACGAAGTGCATCCAATTTTTGCCGTAACCAAGGATCAACTAAAACAAAACTATAATATTCTTCAGTAGCAAAAAGAATCAACTAAAAAGCTTTTATAAAACTCTAATAGCAAAAGGAATCAACTAAAAAGCTTTTATAAACCTCTAGTATTTTTTAAACTAAAATCATATAAAATTTATGCAACTAAAATTATCAAAGTATTTTCTGTTCAAAACATTAATGGCAAAAATAATTTTCATAAAGAAATTTTTTGTTAGAAACTTTAAAAGCAAACTAAAATAACAAATTCTGTTTTTGATTAAAACAGACATTTAAAATAACCTAAAAATTACCAAATTGAATATAATGATAAAACACAGTAATATTAAGTAGGAGGAAAAAGAATCACTCAAAAATCTATTTTTATAGTAAACTTACTCACAAACTAGTGATTCACATAAATTTCAAAAAAATTCAAATTTAAACTATTCAAATTTGAAAACTAATGGCACTAAGAGAAAGTTTATAATTTTTGTGTCCTAAAAGCAAAAAGAAAAACTGTAAGTAGAAACAAAAGAAAATAAATATAGCAAAAAACAAAACAAAAAATGGAAAAAATAAAAAATGCCACCTACTAGGCCACGACGGCCTGAATACGACTAGAAACCCAACTATCCTGTTGGGCCAGGATTCAGGCCCGCGGAAGGCCCAGTAGACCACAGGGAGATTGGCTAGTTTAGGCCAGCAGGCCTGCAGTTGAGAGGAGCTCGAAGTGGCTGGCGCAACGGTGCTTATAAACCACAACGAGCCCCTCTCAGCTAGCAAGGTGGGACTAAAGTTTGGGCCGTGGTAGCAGCACCCACCTTTGGTTCCGGTTTGTGCCACCAACCGGGACGAATACCCACCTTTGGTCCCGGTTGGTGGCACAAACCGAGACGAATACCCACCTTTGGTCCTAGTTCGTGCCACAAACCAGGACGAAAGGTCTCTGCTTCCCGCCCTTTGGGCTGCTTAAAAGAGACCTTTGGTCCCGATTGGTGGAAGGAACCGGGACCAAAGGTGGGTATTCGTCCCAGTTTGTGCCACGAACTAGGACCAAAGCCTTTGCTATATAAGAAACACTTAGCAAAAATTCAGAATTTCATCGCCAGTTGCCCCCGACGACGCCGACCTCCTCGACGCCGCCAGGCTGCCCCGATGCCGTCGCCCGTGCCTCCGAGCCCACGCCCACGCCGTCTGCTGCCCCCGAGCCCACACCGACGCCGTCCGCCGCCCCCGAGCGCCGCCAGCCTCGCCCCTGCGCCACGCCGACGCCCTCACTGCCCCCACCGTCTCCCATGCGGGCCGCCCCCGATCTGAGCCGCCGCCGCCCCGGCTCTGTTCAGAGTTTTTTTTCATATAATGTGTATTATTTTTTTGTTCATAGCATTTTTTCATATATATATAATGTATATTTGTATGTGGTAGCTATATGATGAATGGATGTGGCTATGTATGTATGGATATAATGTTCATAGCATTTTTTGTTTATATATATTTTTTCATATATGTATTAATTTTTTATTTAGGTTGTTAGTAGATACCGATTTTAGGTTAGTGCATTTTAGGTTAGTTGATTTAGTGCATTTTTAGGTTAGTTGGACTGTTAGTGCATTTTAGGTTAGTAGATTTTACGTTAGTGGAGAGGAAAAAGAAGAAAAGAGGAAGAAGGAAGAAGGAAGAAGAAGAAAAAGAAGGAGAGGGAAAAGGAAAATAAGAAGAGGAAGAAGGAGGAGAAGAAGAGGAGAGGAAGAACAAGAGAAAAAAAGAAGAGGAAGAAGAAGAAAAAAAAGAGGACAAGAAGAAGGAATAGAGGAGGAGAAGAAAAATAGAATAATATTATTCTATTTTTCCTTCTTCTTCTTCTCTATTCCTTCTTCTTCTCCTCTTTTTTTCTTCTTTTTTTCTTCTTCTCCTCTATTCCTTCTTCCTCTCCTCTTTTTTTCTTTTTCTTCCTCTTCTTATTTTTTATCGGGTATATCGTTGTCGATATACCCCCTCCCCGATAACTTCGACATGAGGGGGGGGTCGATAGACCCCCTCCCCGATAACATTTTTTTCCATGTATGTATGTCATTGTCGATATATCCCCTCCCCGATAACTTCGACATGAGGGGGGCGATATACCCCCTCCCCGATAACATTTTTTTCCATGTATGTATCACCGAGGGTTCGAGGGTCTAGGATCGTTGAGGGTTCGAGGGTAAAGTGTCATCGAGGGGTCGAGGGTTCGAGGTTCGAGGGTCGTCGAGGGGTCGAGGATCGCCGAGGGGTCGAGAGGTTGCCTTCTGTCAAAGTATTGAAGAAATCCATTGCTTCATCATTTGCCGGAAGTAACCGTGGCATGATGGTACAAAGTTCTCCAAAGTTATTTTGGAACGGAGTCCCGGATAGGATAATTCGCCTTTTGGTACGAATTTCAGCAAAGGCCTTCCAAATAGCGATATTCGGAAGGCTCTTGCTGAACTTTGTACCAAAAAGCGAATTATCCTATCTGGGACTCCGTTCCAAAATAACTTTGGAGAGCTTCGTTCCATCATGCGCCTATTACTTTTGCCTAATGATGAAGCCATGGTTTTCTTGAATCCTTTGACACTAGACAAACGTGACATATAGAAGGGTAGATGAGATCAGGAAAAATAGGGACCATTTTCTGCACATCCAGAATGGCACCATTTTGTTAAATCCCTTGTCAGTGCAGACGTCGGACATTCATGAGAGAGGCAGTCCG
This sequence comes from Aegilops tauschii subsp. strangulata, assembly GCF_002575655.3. Taxonomy (NCBI): domain Eukaryota; kingdom Viridiplantae; phylum Streptophyta; class Magnoliopsida; order Poales; family Poaceae; genus Aegilops; species Aegilops tauschii. The sequence continues at coordinate 69,833,046 of NC_053039.3, read as the reverse complement.
GCCCAAACCCTAGAAAAACATTGTCGGTCTCCTACCCCCTCCCGCCCCTACCCGACAACTCTCTCAAGATTTATAAGAGATTTATCAAGAATGCCCCCATTATGGATGTGCATACTTAAGTTGATCCATATGTTTCCTGATCTCATCTACCATTCTATATTTGCATGTTCTCTTGTGTCAGAGTATTGAAGAAATCCATGGTTTCATAATTGGCCGGAAGTAATAGGCGCATGATGGTATGAAGCTGTCCAAAATTATTTTGGAACGGAGTCCTGATAGGATAATTCGCCTTTTGGTACGAAGTTTAGCAAAGGCCATCCAAAGAGCGATATTCGAAAGGCTCTTGATGAACTTCATACCAAGAAGCGAATTATCCTATCAGGACTCCGTTCCAAAATAATTTTGGAGAGCTTCATACCATCATGCGCCTGTTACTTCCGGCTCATGATGAAGCCATGGTTTTCTTGAATCCTTTAACACTAGACATTGTGACATACAGAAGGGTAGATGAGATCAGAAAAAATAGGGACCATTTTCTGCACATCCAGAATGGCGTCATTTCGTTAAATCCCTTGTCGGTCCGGACATCGGACATTCATGAGAAAGGCGGTCCCGCCCAAACCCTAGAAGCATTGTCGAGGCCACCCCAAACCCTACAAGCGTTGCCGAGGCCACCCCAAACCCTAGAAGCATTGTCAAGGCCACCCCAAACCGTAGAAGCGTCGAGCTAGCTAGGTCTATGTTTTCCACTAATATATCCATCTGTCATGTTTGTATATTAATTGCCATGTTGTAATATTTGCAGAAACTATGGAGCACCGAGACATCGAAGCAGAACAGTTGTTGGGGGACATAATCCTCGGTGGAGGTGATGTCTTGTTGTATCTCAATGACACCGATGGTCTGGAAGGAGAGGGTGAAGCAGGCTCCGGTGATCGAACAATGGAGGTGGAAGGACATGATTACGATGGCTCCGGTGACGGAATGCTGGTGGAAGAAGGAGATCGTGATAACGGCTCCGGTGAGTGAACGGAGGAAGGAGCTGTTGCAAAGTCCGGCGAGATATATATATATATATTAATTAAGCATGTGCTGACTAGCTAATTGATGCATTAATTGTTTTGGTATGTACACATATTAAGTCTCTTCTTTCTTCTTTTCTAGCCCTCCGGATCGAGCCAAACTTTGGTAACGAGACGAGGCCCAAAGAAAAGGTTGCGCCAGGATGAAAGGTTCACGATCACAGCAATCAAGGGCGATGGCCAACCGACTGAACCCAGCCGGACCAAGGAAGCATTTTCTGCTCAGTGCAGGGTTCTTGTTAGGGACATGATCCCGATCAGCATCCACCAATGGAATAAGCCTAAGAGCGAAGACCCTCAAGTGTCTTTTGTCAACGATAGATAGAAAGATGATCTTTGGACCGCGCTGAAGGCAAATTTCACCCTATCGCCAGAGGAGGATCCGGATAAGCCAGTTATAGAGCCATTGGTCAAGGCTCATGCTCTTAAGAAGATGGCAGATCTATTCAGGAGGTGGAAGAATGAGTTGAAACCAACGTTTGTCGACAAAGGGAAGACTCTAGAATTCACCGGCCGATTTGAGAAGATAAGAGATCACTGGCCCGCATTTGTGGCCCACAAGACATCGGAGAAGAGTAAGAAGATGTCAGCGACAAACAAGATAAATGCTGCAAAGGAGCATCAGCATCGCACGGGGTCAGGTGGCTACTCAAACCTGGCCGTTGTGGGACAAGGCTAAGAAGGACCTGCTTGATAAAGGGGTCGAAGCAGAGACATTGAACTGGCCAGACCGTTCAAGGACTTGGTTCTTCGGGGTTGTGGGAACCTTGGACCCTGAAACAGGGAAGTGCGTTTGGACGGACCAGCAACTTGAAATACCGGTCAAGAAGCTTCAGAAGTCTATCGCCGCAGCGTAGCAAGGGACGTTCATTCCCGACAGAGAGAAGGACGAGCTCACAGAGGCCCTCGGCAATCCTGAGCACCCAGGACGAACACGAGGCACGGCAAGCTTTGTTGCGTGGAAGGTTGGGTTTCCTGGCGTAGGCGGTTACAAAACCCAAGAGAGGAGGAGGAAAGTGGAGCAGACCGAACTGCAGAAGCTGAATGCAAGGGTACGAGCGCTAGAGGAACAAGCAGTTCATAGCCAGCGACCTGCCGGAGCTACCCCAAAAGCTACCCTGCCATCTCAGCAGAGAAGCAGCGTGGCTTCCACTGAGCTCCTTCAGCAGCCTGACTTCACGGCTCCTAGCTACCCCGTGGATTCTATCACGGAGGCTCAAGATTGCCACCTTATGACGCAATGGCAGCACCTCAAAGTCAAGGCGGTTGTCGGCTCTGTTGCACCTCCTCAACCCGACACAACTTTTCACTACCTTCCGATTCCACAAGGCTATGCTGTTGTGATGGTGGATGAAATAACGGAGGGATTTGAGGAGCTCGAGCTTGACCACCCTACCGGTGAAGGGGAGACTCAGCTGGGTCTTGCTCTAAAGACTCCATGTCTATGGCGGAAGGAGCTCATCAACCTTCCAAACTGGACGCCTCCGCCTCCTCCTCCGACGACGACGACGACGACGACGAGTCAGGGCACTACGCCTCCTCCTCTGGCAAGTGATCAGGGCACTCCGCCTCCTTCTCCGGGTGCTCCGCCGCGTGGCGGCACTCCTCCTCCTCCGGCGCGTCCGAGCAGCCCGCCTCCTCCTCCGCCTCGTCAGCAACGGTGGAAGAGAGCCACCGCCGCTCCGGCTGCTCCGGCACGTCGTAGCACTCCGCCTCCTTCTCCGCCTCGTAAGCAACAAAAGAAGACAGCCGCCACCGCTCCGGTGTCTAGCAGTACAGCCAGAGGCGGGAGGCAATATAGATTCGTTCCATCTCTCAAGCCTCTAGAGAAGTTACCATACGAGAGGACCGTGGAGGAAAACGCGGATATCTGTCAATCCTATGTGAAGGACTTCTTTGAAACGCGAAAAGCTATGAAGCATCCACCTCCGGAGGAGAAGATAGATCATGTGAAATTTCAGCGCACTATCGATGCCCTGAAGTGACCACCAACGTTTCCGCTGCAAACCAACTATGAGCGCATTATTGAAAGGTCATACATGGAAGCTGAGCGGTCGGGAAGTACTTGCAGTGATCGAAGGTTAGCAGAACGAAGAAGTGGGAAAAAAATTCCCTAGCTCGGCGAACAAGCGAACCAATCGTGCCCCCCGCTCAAGGTGTCTTGCAATATCGTCGCTAACCATCCAGGGATGGTGCCCGGTACCAATCCTGCAGATTACCTGCCCGACAATGCACATTTTGATACAATGGAGGTGGACGCAAATACCGGCACGGGAAGCCTCTCGTCAAACCTGGCCATCCTCCTCTAACAACGATGATGCGAAGATTCCATGAGTGGTACATGGAAACCTGCAGCGAGTCTGGGAAGGATATTTTGACGCTGAGAGTTAAAGAGGAGCACGACCTCGTTGGAATTGATCTGTTGCCTGTTCCATTTGAGGAGTTCTTCCAGTTTTTCAATCAAAAGGCCCGCGATAAAATAATCGGCACTTGCTACTGTCTGTAAGTACTACGTCTGTAATTAAGTCTCTATATATAGCTCAGCTCTTTCATTGCATGTATATATAATTATCCTCACTGTATTATGCAGATTGAAGATCGTCAAATGCAGAAAAGCAGAAATCTATGATATTGGGTTGATTAACACAAATCTCATAGATGAATGGACGGCTAAATATGATGCCAAAGAAACCGAGGCCAACTTGCTACGATCATTGCTTCAAAATCAAAACAAAGGTAAAATACTCTTTCCTTACAACTTCAAGTGATTGTTACTGTCTTGTGCATATTCAGTTTCCCTTATTACTCGAGGTTATAGTAATGTAATTAATTGATGAGTTATGCATGTGTGCGCAGCTTCCACTTTATTCTCCAGGAGATTAAGCTTGAGCAAGGACTAGTAACCGTCTTAGACTCGAGATGAAAAGAACCCGAGGAGTATGCGGCCATGACTAAAATGCTCGAGAAGTAAGTTCAATCGATCATAATCGCAACATATCGGCAACTTTGTTCATTTCCTGATATCAAGTAATTGTTTTCTTTGTCTCGCAGGGTTTGGAAAGTATTCACCGCACAAGCTCCGGGACTGTCGGGGGAGCTGCGATTTACACACCCGAAAGTAAGTACTACTAGCTAGCTAGTTCCGCGCATCTCCCGTTGATTCTAGCTACTTTCATCAATACCATTTATAATGCTTGATTATCAGTTTGATTTCCCTCTATTTCTCGTAAAGTGCTTGTGGCAGGAACCCGGGAATGATTATTGTGGATACTATGTTTGTGAGTTCATCTACAACGCGACGGCCAAGAATAAGCGGGGCTACTCTAAAAGACAATTTGAAGTGCGTAAGCAATAATATTCACAATTTTATTTTATTAGCATCATTTGTGTTGAGTTTCATTCATATATATGTATTGATCCCCTTCTTCAAATTAGATGTGGCAGATGCGGAATGAACTCCTACCACAAGATCGCATACGAGCAATTCAAGAGGAATTGGTGGGATTCTTTCTTGACCACGTCATCAATAAAGCCGGAGAATACCATGTGGAACTTGAGTTCAAATGTTAGGGGATTGTAAGAGATCTTATATTGTATATATGTAGCCAGTAGCGTCGGATAGATATAAGAAAACTTATTGTTCGACTAATCTCTCGGAGAAGGTGAGGTCGATCACTTCTCTCTGTATATGTTCATGATGATCTTCTGTACTTAATGGTTTCCTTCATTTGCTTACTAGCTAGCATGTCGAGTCCTCTCTACACGTATAGTACTTAGCGTCGACCAAGCACGGAGATAAGAGGGGACACTTCTCTCTATTAGCTAGCTAACACAATATATGAAACCCCTAAATTAACCCTACAAAACCCCCAACCCCCCCCCCTTTCAAAACAAAAAACAAAAATCCCAGCCCCTGAACTGCTGACGCGTGGATGCTTTTTGGTCCCGGTTGGTGCTACCAACCGAGACAAAAGGCCCTTCTGCCTGGGCAAGCCGCAGCGGCCATGTGGAGCCCCATCCGTCCCGGTCGTAGGCGAACCGGGACTAAAGGTATTGGGCTTTAGTCCCGGTTTTGGAACCGGGACAAATGGGCTTTTTTCTACTAGTGAACCTTACCATACTATGGTTAACATTGCTGCTTTTACTTTGGTTGTGACCTGTCATGTTCGTCTCGTGCAACGTCTTTTACATTCGATGTGAGAACGTCGTTGATCAACCAAGTAATTAGCGTGCTAGCATTGGTTTTCTAGAATAGGAGCCCCTTAGGAACTCAATATGTTTGCATGTGCACTTTGCACAGACTTGGCAGTGGGCTCTGGGTAGGTCCTCAACATTTGTTAAGACTATGTGTTGCAACTCAAATGACAAGGTTGGTTGTAAACCTTTGACAAGTCGTCCTGTTTATTGGACGATGGAGGTTGGTGTGCCACGAATGCAGCCCCCAGGTCTGTGTTTGTAGGGTTACTGGATGCATCCCCTATACTAACTGTCGGTTGGTCCAAAAAATAATGCAACCCTCGAGTTTGGTAAATAGGAAGGTCTCCTGAACCAATCAACAAACATTTCCATTTAGCGATCATATACGTGGTATTGAAACATAATGAGGTGATTGCGTGGCAAAGCACTTTTTATTCACTGTCTAATACATGATCGAGATAATATGATTAGTCCACAAAGTCTTACGGTTAAAACTTATGCTTAAGTAGAAAAAAAGAATTTAAAATTACTAAAATAGTGGTTCGTGGATGGCGCCATGATCTCTTTCTTCTTCTTGACCTCCAGGGTGATTAGGGAATAAGTGGATCTACCAATAGGTCTGTAGCCTTCGAGTTTTCTGCTATTCTGAGGGCCTCCACCCCCAATCATGTGGGAGGAGCCTTGTCTATTGTGCCCAGGAGGCCCCGCGACTGTGCCTTGTCCCGTGCTGCTGTTGGCATGGGCGATGCGTGTGTCGGCCTGCACCACGTTCACAACCTCTGCTCAGAGGGCATGCAAGGGATTGCCATTGGCTACGATTACTTCATATGGCCCTAGCATATTCAACTTCATGTAGGCGTAGCACGATATTGCCATGAACTTGACAAATGTTGTCCTTCCGAGGACTGCATTATATTCTCCTGGAAATGGGACGACTTCAAAACAAAGGTAACCTCTTGTGTTTTTTGACCAATTGGTGCCACCTTATTTCCTAGTACTATGCCATGGAATTCAGTTGATGAAGGCCAGAGGGCTTGTAGTGGTACATCTATTCTATTTAGTGTGCTGACATATAGGATGTTGATGCCGGAGCCTCCATCCATGAGTACTTTGGGAAAATTGCAACCTCCTTTGAGTACTATGCCATCTGGGTGGTCTTCTTGGCAGAAGGAGATGGCTTGTTATGACCATTCCAGAAACCTACTATGACGCCTCATGCGTGTGTGATGATGTCGGCACATGTGCCTCGTTGGCCTCGTCTCAACTGTAATCATGTTAACTCAGCGTTTGCCCTTGCAAAACGCTCGCTACCCTATGTTGCGGGGCTGCTGGTCTTGGTGGGCGACCGGGACTGGTGGGGTTGCATTATGACCCCCTTCGAGTTTATTTCCCTTCTCCTTGATGAGATGTTCGTTAAGCTGGCATTCCCTCGTGGAGTCTTGTGCCTTATGAGTTTCTAGCTATGGTATAAGCATGGTCCGCTCATGATTCCCTCATATGTGCGGGGAGGCTGCCGCGGCTTTCCTCCCTACCGCTACTTTTTGGCTCCGGCCTCTTCTGCCTCATTTGCTGCAACGATCAGTTCAGAGTCATGTTCCTCCTTCCATTTACGACCCACCTTTCCCTTATTGTTGCATCTTTCGGTGGCGACTCCACCGGTAGGCTACCAGATATTAAGCCCTGGCGTGGAGCGGCGGCTTTCCCAAGCGGTTTCTTCCCCTATGGCGAAGTCATTTTCTACCTTCATGAGTGCTGCCATGGTGGTCAGCTTGCCCTCACCTCACTTCTTGCCGAGCTTGTGGAGAAATAAATTGTCCTGCGCCCCCCTCACTAATGCTCCGTTGGCTATATTTGTCTGAGATGTTTGTCAGTGTGTTCTTCTTTTTGAGCCATCGCCCCACGAAGTCGCGCCCGAACTCGTTGTCGCCTTGCATGATAATGTGGAGGTCGGTGCCTCTCCCTGGATGCTTGTAGGTCCCTACAAAATTGTTGAGGAATGCATGCTCGAAATATTCCCAGTTGAGGATGGAGTTGGGCACGTGGCTGCTGAGCCAGGAGCACGCGTGTCCAGTGAGACATAGTGGTATGTGTCGTAGGGCGTTGCTAATGTCTCCATTGTCCACATCGACCGCTGTGAGGTAGTCATTCAGCTAGTAATCGATCTTTGTGTACCATTAGTACTTCTAGACACCACGAAGGGTGAGTGGTTGGGGGAACGGGCGGTGTTATCACCGTGTGGCCGAAACATGCTGGTGCGATGCTTGATGTGAGCGAGTTGAAGCATGGGGGGGGCTCCATGACTCTTCCCATACTATTCCTTCGCCCGTGTCTCAGGATGAGGAAGGTGAGCTCGGCGTCCTCCCATTATCGAGCCTCTTAATGGTAGTGTTGCTCGTGTTGTACTGTTACAGCCGAAATCGGGCGCCTGAGGTTTGCAACCTCTGGCTCTGGCGCGGCCTCCAGTCGTTGTACTGATTCTTGTCTTTGCTCGCAGGCTGGGTGGTTGGCTGCAGAGAGGACACGGTCAGTGCCCGCAAGTATGTCCCTCGAGCGTGACACATTGTCCTATTGGAGTACCTGTGTGAGGTCAGCCAGGAGTCTGGGATCTATCGTGTAGCTTGTAGCATGTCCACTAACACCATGGTGGCCTGGAGACCTCAGGCTAGCATCGATGCCGGTGCATTCTCCATTGGCTCATTGAATCTGATGCCATATTCCCGGCCGAGAGCCACGAGGTCAACAAGGATGGCTCATGGGAGACGGGAAGCTCGCATAGTCGCATCATTGTCTCGTTCTACCACGCTTCACGTGTGGCAGCCTCCAGGGCAAGCTGCTGTAATTCCCACTGGGCATTCAGTTGCGACATGGGGAGGGCCTCCCGTGTGTTGGGGATCCTAGCAGAAATTTGAAATTTTCTACGCATCACCAAGATCAATCTATGGAGTCATCAAGTGAACGGGGTTGATGGAGTCGTACTCGTCGTGATCCAAATCACCGATGACCGAGTGCCGAACGGACGGCACCTCCGCGTTCAACACATGTACGGAGCAGCGACGTCTCCTCCTTCTTGATCCAGCAAGGGGGAAGGAGAGGTTGATGGAGATCCAGCAGCATGACGGCGTGGTGGTGGAAGTAGCGGGGATCTCGGCAGGGCTTCGCCAAGCTCAGCGAGAGGGAGAGGTGTCACGGGAGGGAGAGGGAGGCGCCAGGGGCTGTGGTGCGGCTGCCCTCCCTCCCCTCCACTATATATAGGGGCCCTGGGGGGGTGCCGGCCCCAGGGAGATCCAATCTCCAGGGGGCGGCGGCCAATGGGGGTGGCTTGCCCCCCAAGCCAAGTGGGGCGCCCCCACCCCTAGGGTTTCCAACCCTAGGCGCAGGGGGAGGCCCAAGGGGGGCGCACCAGCCCACTAGGGGCTGGTTCCCTTCCCACTTCAGCCCATGGGGCCCTCCGGGATAGGTGGCCCCACCCGGTGGACCCCCGGGACCCTTCCGGTGGTCCCGGTACAATACCGGTGACCCCCGAAACATTCCCGGTGGCCGAAACTTTACTTCCTATATATAATTCTTCACCTCCGGACCATTCCGGAACTCCTCGTGACGTCCGGGATCTCATCCGGGACTCCGAAAAACTTTCGGATTTCCGCATACTAATATCTCTACAACCCTAGCGTCACCGAACCTTAAGTGTGTAGACCCTACGGGTTCGGGAGACATGCAGACATGACCGAGACGACTCTCCGGTCAATAACCAACAGCGGGATCTGGATACCCATGTTGGCTCCCACATGTTCCACGATGATCTCATCGGATGAACCACGATGTCGAGGATTCAATCAATCCCGCATACAATTCCCTTTGTCAATCGGTACGTTACTTGCCCAAGATTCGATCGTCGGTATCCCAATACCTCGTTCAATCTCGTTACCGGCAAGTCACTTTACTCGTACCGTAATGCATGATCCTGTGACCAACCACTTGGTCACTTTTAGCTCATTATGATGATGCATTACCGAGTGGGCCCAGAGATACCTCTCCGTCATACGGAGTGACAAATCCCAGTCTCGATCCGTGTCAGCCCAACAGACACTTTCAGAGATACCTGTAGTGTACCTTTATAGTCACCCAGTTACGTTGTGACGTTTGGTACACCCAAAGCACTCCTACGGCATCCGGGAGTTACAGGATCTCATGGTCTAAGGAAATGATACTTGACATTGGAAAAGCTCTAGCAAACGAACTACACGATCTTGTGCTATGCTTAGGATTGGGTCTTGTCCATCACATCATTCTCCTAATGATGTGATCCCGTTATCAATGACATCCAATGTCCATAGTCAGGAAACCATGACTATCTGTTGATCAACGAGCTAGTCAACTAGAGGCTTACTAGGGACATGTTGTGGTCTATGTATTCACACATGTATTACGATTTCTGGATAACACAATTATAGCATGAACAATAGACAATTATCATCAACAAAGAAATATAATAATAACCATTTTATTATTGCCTCTAGGGCATATTTCCAACAGTCTCCCACTTGCACTAGAGTCAATAATCTAGTTACATTGTGATGAGTCGAACACCCATAGAGTTCTGGTGTTGATCATGTTTTGCTCTAGGGAGAGGTTTAGTCAACGGATCTGCTACATTCAGGTCCGTATGTACTTTACAAATATCTATGTCTCCATTTTGAACATTTTCACGAATGGAGTTGAAGCGACGCTTGATATGCCTGGTCTTCCTGTGAAACCTGGGCTCCTTGGCAAGGGCAATAGCTCCAGTGTTGTCACAGAAGAGAGTCATCGGGCCCGACGCATTGGGAATCACCCCTAGGTCGGTAATGAACTCCTTCATCCAGATTGCTTCTTGTGCTGCATATGAGGCCGCCATGTACTCCGCTTCACATGTAGATCCCGCCACGACACTTTGCTTGCAACTGCACCAGCTTACTGCCCCTCCATTCAAAATATACACGTATCTGGTTTGTGACTTAGAGTCATCCAGATCTGTGTCGAAGCTAGCATCGGCGTAACCCTTTACGACGAGCTCTTCGTCACCTCCATAAACGAGAAACATATCCTTAGTCCTCTTCAGGTACTTAGGATATTCTTGACCGCTGTCCAGTGTTCCATGCCGGGATTACTTTGGTACCTTCCTACCAAACTTACGGCAAGGTTTACATCAGGTCTGGTACACAGCATGGCATACATAATAGACCCTATGGCCGAGGCATAGGGGACGACACTCATCTTTTCTCTATCTTCTGCCGTGGTCGGGCATTGAGCCGTGCTCAATTGCACACCTTGCAATACAGGCAAGAACCCCTTCTTGGACTGATCCATATTGAACTTCTTCAATATCTTGTCAAGGTACGTACTCTGTGAAAGACCAATGAGGCGTCTTGATCTATCTCTATAGATCTTGATGCCTAATATATAAGCAGCTTCTCCAAGGTCCTTCATTGAAAAACACTTATTCAAATAGGCCTTTATACTTTCCAAGAATTCTATATCAATTCCCATCAACAGTATGTCATCCACATATAATATGAGAAATGCTACAGAGCTCCCACTCACTTTCTTGTAAACACAGGCTTCTCCATAAGTCTGTGTAAACCCAAACGCTTTGATCATCTCATCAAATCGAATGTTCCAACTCCGAGATGCTTGCACCAGCCCATAGATGGAGCGCTGGAGCTTGCATACCTTGTTAGCATTCTTAGGATCGACAAAACCTTTCGGCTGCATCATATACAATTCTTCCTTAAGAAAGCCGTTAAGGAATGCCGTTTTGACGTCCATTTGCCATATCTCATAATCATATAATGCGGCAATTGCTAACATGATTCGGACGGACTTCAGCTTCACTACGGGTGAGAAAGTCTCATCGTAGTCAACCCCTTGAACTTGTCGATAACCCTTAGCGACAAGTCGAGCCTTATAGATGGTCACATTACCATCCGCGTCTGTCTTCTTCTTAAAGATCCATTTATTTTCTATGGCTCGCCGATCATCGGGCAAGTCAGTCAAAGTCCATACTTCGTTTTCATACATGGATCCTATCTCGGATTGCATGGCTTCAAGCCATTTGTTGGAATCCGGGCCCGCCATCGCTTCTTCATAGTTCGAAGGTTCACCGTTGTCTAACAACATGATTTCCATGACAGGGTTGCCGTACCACTCTGGTGCGAAACGTGTCCTTGTGGACCTACGAAGTTTAGCAGTAACTTGATCTGAAGCTTCATGATCATCATCATTAACTTCCTCCCCAGTCGGTGCAGGCACCACAGAAACATCTTCCCGCGCTGCACTACTTTTCGGTTCGGAAGGGGTGACTATCACCTCATCAAGTTCCACTTTCCTCCCACTCACTTCTTTCGAGAGAAACTCTTTCTCCAGAAAGGACCCGTTCTTGGCAACAAAGATTTTGCCTTCGGATCTGAGGTAGAAGGTATACCCAATGGTTTCCTTAGGGTATCCTATGAAGACGCATTTTTCCGACTTGGGTTCGAGCTTTTCAGGTTGAAGTTTCTTGACATAAGCATCGCATCCCCAAACTTTTAGAAACGACAACTTAGGTTTCTTCCCAAACCATAATTCATACGGTGTCGTCTCAACGGATTTCGACGGAGCCCTATTTGAAGTGAATGCGGCAGTCTCTAAAGCATAGCCCCAAAATGAGAGCGGTAGATCGGTAAGAGACATCATAGATCGCACCATATCCAATAGAGTGCGATTACGACGTTCAGACACACCATTTCGCTGAGGTGTTCCAGGCGGCGTGAGTTGTGAAACTATTCCACATTTCCTTAAGTGTGTACCAAATTCGTGACTCAAATATTCCCCTCCACGATCTGATCGTAAGAATTTTATTTTTCTGTCACGTTGATTCTCAACCTCACTCTGAAATTCCTTGAACTTTTCAAAGGTCTCAGACTTGTGTTTCATTAGGTAGACATACCCATATCTACTCAAGTCATCAGTGAGAGTGAGAACATAACGATAGCCACCGCGAGCCTCAACACTCATTGGACCGCACACATCAGTATGTATGATTTCCAATAAGTTGGTTGCTCGCTCCATTGTTCCGGAGAACGGAGTCTTGGTCATCTTACCCATGAGGCATGGTTCGCACGTGTCAAATAATTCGTAATCAAGAGACTCCAAAAGTCCATCTGCATGGAGCTTCTTCATGCGTTTGACACCAATGTGACCAAGGCGGTAGTGCCACAAGTATGTGCGACTATCGTTATCAACTTTACATCTTTTGGTATTCACACTATGAATATGTGTAACATCACGTTCGAGATTCATTAAGAATAAACCATTGACCAGCGGGCCATGACCATAAAACATATCTCTCATATAAATAGAACAACCATTATTCTCGGATTTAAATGAGTAGCCATCTCGCATTAAACGAGATCCAGATACAATGTTCATGCTCAAAGCTGGCACTAAATAACAATTATTGAGGTTTAAAACTAATCTCGTAGGTAAATGTAGAGGTAGCGTGCCGACGGCGATCACATCGACCTTGGAACCATTCCCGACGCGCATCGTCACCTCGTCCTTCGCCAGTCTCCGCTTATTCCGCAGCTCCTGTTTTGGGTTACAAATATGAGCAACTGCACCGATATCAAATACCTAGGAGCTACTACGAGTACTGGTAAGATACACATCAATTACATGTATATCACATATACCTTTGGTGTTGCCGGCCTTCTTGTCCGCTAAGTATTTGGGGCAGTTCCGCTTCCAGTGACCACTTCCCTTGCAATAAAAGCACTCAGTCTCAGGCTTGGGTCCATTCTTTGGCTTCTTCCCGGCAACTGGCTTACCGGGTGCGGCAACTCCCTTACCGTCCTTCTTGAAGTTCTTCTTACCCTTGCCTTTCTTGAACTTAGTGGTTTTATTCAACATCAACACTTGATGTTCCTTTTTGATCTCCACCTCCGCTGATTTCAGCATTGAATATACCTCAGGAATGGTCTTTTCCATCCCCTGCATATTAAAGTTCATCACAAAGCTCTTGTAGCTCGGTGGAAGCGATTGAAGGATTCTGTCAATGACCGCGTCATCCGGGAGATTAACTCCCAGCTGAGTCAAGCGGTTGTGCAACCCAGACATTTTGAGTATGTGCTCACTGACAGAACTGTTTTCCTCCATCTTACAACTGAAGAACTTGTCGGAGACTTCATATCTCTTGACCCGGGCATGAGCTTGGAAAACCATTTTCACCTCTTCGAACATCTCATATGCTCCGTGTTGCTCAAAACGCTTTTGGAGCCCCGGTTCTAAGCTGTAAAGCATGCCGCACTGAATGAGGGAGTAATCATCAGCACGTGACTGCCAAGCGTTCATAACGTCTTGGTTCTCTGGGATGGGTGCGTCACCTAGCGGTGCTTCTAGGACATAATCTTTCTTGGCAGCTATGAGGATGATCCTCAGGTTCCGGACCCAGTCTGTATAGTTGCTGCCATCATCTTTCAGCTTGGTTTTCTCTAGGAACGTGTTGAAGTTGAGGGCAACGTGGGCCATTTGATCTACAAGACATATTGTAAAGATTTTAGACTAAGTTCATGATAATTAAGTTCATCTAATCAAATTATTCAATGAACTCCCACTCAGATAGACATCCCTCTAGTCATCTAAGTGAAACATGATCCGAGTCAACTAGGCCGTGTCCGATCATCACGTGAGACGGACTAGTCAACATCGGTGAACATCTTCATGTTGATCGTATCTTCTATACGACTCATGCTCGACCTTTCGGTCTTCCGTGTTCCGAGGCCATGTCTGTACATGCTAGGCTCGTCAAGTCAACCTAAGTGTATTGCGTGTGTAAATCTGGCTTACACCCGTTGTATTCGAACGTTAGAATCTATCACACCCGATCATCACGTGGTGCTTCGAAACAACGAACCTTCGCAACGGTGCACAGTTAGGGGGAACACTTTCTTGAAATTATTGCGAGGGATCATCTTATTTAAGCTACCGTCGTTCTAAGCAAATAAGATGTAAAACATGATAAACATCACATGCAATCAAATAGTGACATGATATGGCCAATATCATTTTGCTCCTTTGATCTCCATCTTCGGGGCGCCATGATCATCTTCGTCACCGGCATGACACCATGATCTCCATCATCATGATCTCCATCATCGTGTCTTCGTGAAGTTGTCATGCCAACAATTACTTCTACTTCTATGGCTAACGTGTTTAGCAATAAAGTAAACTAATTTACATGGCGTTATTCAATGACACGCAGGTCATACAAAAAATAAAGACAACTCCTATGGCTCCTGCCGGTTGTCATACTCATCGACATGCAAGTCGTGATTCCTATTACAAGAACATGATCAATCTCATACATCACATATATTTCATTCATCACATCCTTTTGGCCATATCACATCACAAGGCATATGCTGCAAAAACAAGTTAGACGTCCTCTAATTGTTGTTGCAAGTTTTTACGTGGCTGCTATAGGTTTCTTAGCAAGAACGTTTCTTACCTACGCCAAAACCACAACGTGATATGCCAATTTCTATTTACCCTTCATAAGGACCCTTTTCATCGAATCCGTTCCGACTAAAGTGGGAGAGACAGACACCCGCTAGCCACCTTATGCAACTAGTGCATGTCAGTCGGTGGAACCTGTCTCATGTAAGCGTACGTGTAAGGTCGGTCCGGGCCGCTTCATCCCACGATGCCGCCGAAACAAGATAAGACTAGTAGTGGCAAGAAAATTGACAACATCTACGCCCACAACAAGTTTGTGTTCTACTCGTGCATAGAAACTACGCATAGACCTAGCTCATGATGCCACTGTTGGGGATCGTAGCAGAAATTTAAAATTTTCTACGCATCACCAAGATGAATCTATGGAGTCATCTAGCAACGAGAGAGAGGAGTGCATCTACATACCCTTGTAGATCGCGAGCGGAAGCGTTCAAGTGAACGGGGTTGATGGAGTCGTACTCGTCGTGATCCAAATCACCGATGACCGAGCGCCGAACGGACGACACCTCCGCGTTCAACACACGTACGGAGCAGCGACGTCTCCTCCTTCTTGATCCAGCAAGGGGGAAGGAGAGGTTGATGGAGATCCAGCAGCACGACGGCGTGGTGGTGGAAGTAGCGGGGATCTCGGCAGGGCTTCGCCAAGCTCAGCGAGAGGGAGAGGTGTCACGGGAGGGAGAGGGAGGCGCCAGGGGCTGTGGTGCGGCTGCCCTCCCTCCCCTTCACTATATATAGGGGCCCTGGGGGGCACCGACCCCTGGGAGATCCAATCTCCAGGGGGGCGGCGGCCAAGGGGGGTGGCTTGCCCCCCAAGCCAAGTGGGGCGCCCCCACCCCTAGGGTTTCCAACCCTAGGCGCAGGGGGAGGCCCAAGGGGGGCGCACCAGCCCACTAGGGGCTGGTTCCCTTCCCACTTCAGCCCATGGGGCCCTCCGGGATAGGTGTCCCCACCCGGTGGACCCCCGGGACCCTTCCGGTGTTCCCGGTACAATACCGGTGACCCCCGAAACTTTCCCGGTGGCCGAAACTGGACTTCCTATATATAATTCTTCACCTCCGGACCATTCCGGAACTCCTCGTGACGTCCGGGATCTCATCCGGGACTCCGAACAACTTTCAGATTTCCACATACTAATATCTCTACAACCCTAGCGTCACCGAACCTTAAGTGTGTAGACCCTACGGGTTCGGGAGACATGCAGACATGACCGAGACGACTCTCCGGTCAATAACCAACAGCGGGATCTGGATACCCATGTTGGCTCCCACATGTTCCACGATGATCTCATCGGATGAACCACGATGTCGAGGATTCAATCAACCCCGCATACAATTCCCTTTGTCAATCGGTACGTTACTTGCCCAAGATTCGATCGTCGGTATCCCAATACCTCATTCAATCTCGTTACCGGCAAGTCACTTTACTCGTACCGTAATGCATGATCCCGTGACCAACCACTTGGTCACTTTGAGCTCATTATGATGATGCATTACCGAGTGGGCCCAGAGATACCTCTCCGTCATACGGAGTGACAAATCCCAGTCTCGATCCGTGTCAACCCAACAGACACTTTCATAGATACCTGTAGTGTACCTTTATAGTCACCCAGTTACGTTGTGACGTTTGGTACACCCAAAGCACTCCTACGGCATCCGGGAGTTACAGGATCTCATGGTCTAAGGAAATGATACTTGACATTGGAAAAGCTCTAGCAAACGAACTACACGATCTTGTGCTATGCTTAGGATTGGGTCTTGTCCATCACATCATTCTCCTAATGATGTGATCCCGTTATCAATGACATCCAATGTCCATAGTCAGGAAACCATGACTATCTGTTGATCAACGAGCTAGTCAACTAGAGGCTTACTAGGGACATGTTGTGGTCTATGTATTCACACATGTATTACGATTTCCGGATAACACAATTATAGCATGAACAATAGACAATTATCATCAACAAAGAAATATAATAATAACCATTTTATTATTGCCTCTAGGGCATATTTCCAACACCGTGCCCTTGACACGGGGCCGTTTCCTGGGATTGGCGTTGTCAGATAGTTCGTGCCGTATGCGGTGATGGGAGGCAACATTGTAGTTGCGCATGTGGGGTTCATGTGTGTTGCCGCCTGCCGTGGGTGCGGGGAAGCCAGGTGTGTAAATCCTAGGGCACCCGTGCTGCCTTGCTGCTAGATAGTGGTAATGGGCATTGTTGGCGCTTGCGTTGTGACGACCTGCGGTCCTGACTGGAGGGTGTGGGGCTATGAGCCCTGCGGTTGTCGTCATGGGTGGTACTTGGGTGGTTGTGTCCATGGAGGTACCCACCGGTTTTGTCATCATTACTTGCTGTAGTAAGATGGCTGGTGGAGCTCCGAACTGGGAGGCCTCCTTTGAGGTGGTCTGGCAGTCCTCGTCATCAGACGACTCTGACTTGCTCTAGAGGCCAAGCGCCGTGGATTCCCGAACGATGTGAAAACCGGCATTTTCGTCGTAGTTGGTGAAGTGGATTGGTTCATAATCACTACTCTCCTCGCCCAAGATTGATACGATGTCAACTAGGTTGGTGCTATCGTTGGTGGTGAACCCGCTGATGACGCAATCCTCTAGCATGTGAGTGATGAGGCAATTGTCGCAGACCATCGCAACGAGCTGAAAGATCGGGCCAGGCTGTTGTGAGCATGTGAGGCCGGAACAACCCCTAGCCCGCGACGTCCAGCAGATGGGTGCCGCAAAGATGCCATCATCTCCCGAGGGTGAGACATGTGATGCGGGAGTTGAGTAGCCTAACTCATCCATGTCGGTGGTGACCTCCTGACGGGGCTGTACGTGCGGTGGTCGGAGGTGGCCTCTTGCTACATGTCTACAACTTTTTGGGGAATGGTTTTATGCGATCGTCATGGGGCTGGCAGCGAAGATGTCGTGGTTGCGGAAGTTGTCGTGATTTGTTGGCCCCGCAGCCTGCTCAGGTGGAGGTCGTCGTTGCTGGTGATTGCAAAGAACCCATCGGCGTTGCCTAGGTGGGCCGGTCGGTTGACATTGACCCGGCCCGCCCTATCGACGGTGAAGGTGAGGGAGATCTGAAGGTTAAGCTCTCCCCCGGCGAGATACCGCAGGAAGATGAGGAAGATCCGATCTGAAATTGGCCTCTAGATGACGCCGCCCATGTCTGGCACGCCAACTAACGGTGCAAAATACTGCTAGATTCCTCAGTATGGGTCCAAGCGTAGCTGGAAGTCATAGATCGAATGTCTCATGAGGGTTTTACCTAGGTTCGGGCCTCTGGAGAGTAATAACCTACATCCTGATTGCTTTTGTTATTCATGGTGGAGGGACACCTCGTGCGAGGGGTTTACAATGGTGTATGAGATTGCTACATTGAGTTTTTTTTTGCGGGACTACATTGAGTTTCTATTTGTGACTAGATGCCTATGAGAGCCTCCTAGCCTCCCCTTATATACACGATGGATGCTAGGGTTTACATGCAAGCAGATGCGATCTTGGCTGCTGCCGTCCTTGACTTGGGAGGGAAGAAGGTCTGCAACGCCTTCTTTAGGGTTCCCTTTGACCCCCGGGCCGAATACCCAAGAATTTGGCCCAATTTTTTGAACTATACATGTATACATGATGGAGCCCTCTATAGCATCCCATTCCGAGCCTGAGCCACGACAACCATGCAACTGGCCTTCGTCTCCCACCCCCCTCCCTCGATCCAGTCCCCAAAACTAACTGATGCGTCAGCGGTGGCAAGCGATTCCAGCCATCCAGGTCTGGCGATCCAGCCCTCTACCCCTCTCCCTCCCTTCCAGCCATCCCTTTTTCCTATGGCCCTCCCCTCTGCCCCCGCCCTCCGCGGTCCATGCGGGGATGTGCCTCTACAGCAGTGGGCTTCAGGTGTCCCCCTGGCGTCGCCACTGCTCCAGGCGCCCCCCCCCCCACCTTCGGCCTTCGTCCCCGTCGGGCTTCACCGCGTTAGTACCCCATCCATCTAGTATTGCATCCATCTATAGGTACCAACCAAGTAACCACCAAGGTAATTTTCCTCTCGTTTTTAAACAAATCTGAACCTTTTTTTTAGTAAATTTCCACTGCCATGCCACTGATTGATTGCTACTTTGTTGATTTATTCATGTAAATTGTATTTGTTTGTCACTGCTATTGATTGTAGCTATAGGCTGTAGTCTGAAACATTGCCACTGTCACTGCCACACTATTAGAGATATTGCCACAAAGATATTTTGCTACTATTATTGATGTATGGTCATTGAGTCATTGATTTTGCATATTTTTTGTTCTATCATATTGCTTTTGCAAAAAAAAAAATTACAAGAATACCTAGGAGGAAATTCCTGGCTCCGCCACTGTCATGGTCGCCTGGGTAGGCCCGATGGCGGGCCTCGTGGTGAGCTACCCCCGGTGTACAACACCATTAGAGATATCCCCAATATATTCTCTTGGAAATGGAGTACCACTAGATAGTACTTGGTGCAATCTACCTACAAGATGTTGTGTGAGGCATGATTCAATTACCCATTGCTCATTGCATATGGAAGAGTTGGGCGCCGCTCAAATGCAAAATATTTATATGGCTGCGTATCCAGTATCGTGTGTGGACCTCTGATCGACAATTCCAACATGGACTACAAGACACCACTGCTCCATGCTTCACCTACTGCTAGGAGGAGGATACGCTGCAATATGTCTATGCTAGGCAGGCATGACATGCTTGTTTCACTTCTTTGGGTGTACATATCGCCATCCCTTCGATTGAGGAGAGCCTTGAGGTGTGGTGGCTAAGATCGCGCAAATGATTGCCGAAGACGAGCAGAAAGAGGTTCGATTCGCTAGTCATTCTCATTGCTTGGAGCTTGTGGAAGCAGATAAATGCGAGGGTATTCATGAATGTGGAGCAGCGACGTAATATCCCACAACTCGTTAATCCCATACTTGATGAGGTTCATTCTTGGAGGATGGCAGGAGGGTGTTTTCAAATCTTTATGACAGAGTAGCATGTATTTGTTGGTGGGTGGGTTCTCCATGCTGGTAGCTTACTTTATTTGGCTTACGACATATCTTGTAAACTTTGCTCTGCCTTCTATAAAAATATGGTACGCAATTTGCATATTTTTTTTATATAGGAGGCGCTTGCCCGGCCTTAAGCTGAGGCAATTTGCATATTCTTATCAATAAAAAGTTTAATCTCCACATAAAACTAATGTTTTAATTAGGCACGGCATGGATGTGTGGAAAGAAAGGGAGATGCGGGGCACTTCAACAAGCAGGTGGGTAATTCAGTGTTTCTCTCGAACGAAGCATTGTAAATTGCATATCCCCAGTTCCGACTCAAATACTAGTTGCAACACTAGCTAAGAAATACATATACACAGGCAGAAGACTACCTTTTCTTTCTTTCGAAATTAATAGCGAGAGCACGTGTGTACATCCATGATACTGGTAAAAAGATGCAGATCTAGTTGAGGACAACAGAATTGCACTGCATATGCAGAGATAACACGTACGTATGTGCCTTGAGTAACAGTTGCTATCATAGCAAGTATTTATACGAAAGTATTGATGATTAACTTATCTAACAGCTAGCTAATTAGGTAGCTATAACTGGAGCATGGCATCTAAGAATTTATTATCCTCATGTTGGAACCCATCTTGGCAATCTCGGACGGCAGTCATAGACATGAGTATAATACCAGCTGAAACAAAACCGACTGGAACACAGACCGTGAAGAAGCTGTAGTCATTGATCATCAGGTAATAGAAGGCGAGCATCGTGACGGCGCCGCCGGCAAATAGAAGGCACATGAGGATCCACCTGCTATGCTCCTGTGGCTCCGCCACCACGGCGTCCTCGCCTACGACGTGAACGTTGATGAGGTTGACAATGAAATCCCTCATGGCGAAGCCAGGATCCGCCCTAGCCACGGCGTGCTCTATGTCGGCCATATACCTGCTGTGCTGGATCTGAATTTGTTCTTCGGCTGTGCGTCCTCTGGCTGCCTGAACCTAGATCGATACAATGAAAACTGTACTACAAGAGGAAGAACAGGGAACTTATTATGGGATGGGAATTATATAAGCCCCGGCCAGAACTAACCGCCTAATTGACAGAATAAATTAGCGCAAAGGGCGGAAGGTAGTTACATGACTTTTTTCTTTTCTGGAAATCTTATCCGGTGACCGTTCCTGGGAGGCTAACCCAGCGAACGTCCCATCACGGTCGCTCGCATTTCCACGCGCGTCCGGTGCCAGGTATAGGTCAGCTCGAGCAGGTCGGTGCTTCAGCTTTCCCAGTGAACGTTCCGTGGGGCGCATCGCCTACTAAATACGGGCATGGGCAGTCCGGCCCAAAAAACCCGGGCCTGGCCGGGCCGGGCTTGATGTTGGGGCCAGGCTCGGGCCTAGTTTTGCAGCCCGGAAGATAGTTCGGGCCGGGCTCGGGCTTCACTTTCCCCGTATTTCAGGCCGGGCTTTCGTGCTTCAGGTCGGGCTTGCATGTGTGTACACTGAAAAACAGCGTTTGGGCCGAGCTTTCGGGCCTGATTTCGGGCCAGGCTCGGGATTGAAAACAGGGAGTATTTCAGGCTTCTGGCCGGGCTCGGGCTTGAGAAATGAAGGTCGGGCTTTTACATGCCCTGCCCGAAACCCGGCCCGGCCCGACATTTGCCCGGGTTTATCGCCTACCACTTGGACTATAGCAACACCTCAAAAAAAACTTGGACTATAGCAGGTTTTGTGTACATTTGCATTTAAACCTATTTTTATATATCTTATGAAGCTTTTTTTAATGTTTCATTTGACAAAAAAACTAAAAAATCATTTTTTTTCCATTATTGGTAGAATAAAACCCCTTTTATTAGGAGGATTTTTTTCTTCTAAACTTGATGTGTGCATTTTTATTATACTCCCTCCATTCCTAAATATTTATCTTTTTAGAGATTTCAAATGGACTATCACATACGGATGTATATAGACATATTTTAGAGTGTAGATTCGCTCATTTTGTTCCGTATGTAGTCACTTGTTGAAATCTCTAGGAAGACAAATATTTAAGAACGGAGGGAGTATGTAGCATGACATTTTTCTAGATCCTTTGCAATGCCCCACATCACATTTTTTTTAAGAGCATGGCATTTTAATAATTAATAACATGTCATTTTCTTTTATTAAGAGGATGTCAGTTTTATTATTAGTAACATGGCTTATTTTACTCTTTAGTTACATGGCATTTTCATTTATCAAGAGGGATGACAGTTTATGATAAAGAGCATGACATTTTTATTATTAATAACTAGCGAACATGCCCATGTGTTGCAACGGGAGATGGAAAAATTAGCATGTGTCTCTAAAATGATAAGCATTTCAAGACCTTCTTATGTGAACCGTCCTCTGTTTTAACATGACGTTGCATGGATCGATTGAGGATAGGTCTTTTCACGATACCATTTTTGAAACATGAGATGTGGTCCCAAGCCAGCTCTGTTTAACTTTAAAATAAATAAACTAAATAATATTGCGAACAAATTTGAATTAAGTCGCCGAGCAGATAAATCTGGAGTAACAGTGATAGCAAGCAAAACATGTTTGTTTGTGTTAGGCAAGATTAGGAATGGTACTTTGTCAACACCTTCCTCCAATCGTCGCGACTTGCACCAACTCCAAACCCGACTCCAACATTGCTCCTTTATGGTCCCGTATCATTTGTAGCCAGCATAACATTAGTGGTCGTGCGTTACAATAGAAGAAACTTTGACGTATATCCATATCTATTTGCAAAACACATCCGCAGTTCATGAAAATTCTACGTACAAAATAGACCGTGTGTTGCAATTGACATGATAAAATAAATTTGAGTTTGCGTGCTATTTGAGAGTTTACCTGTCCTAACTGCCAGTCAATTTGCTTCTGACTCCCTTATGTTCGCTTTGGTGTGAAATCGCTGGGTTGCGACATTAGTCCTTGAAAAACAGAAAATGATACTATTTAAATACATAACATTTGGCTTATAAAGTTTTAATCAGATGATCGATCGAATATATGGCACTTCATAGATACACAAAGAGTGGTCCAAATTTTGTTGTTGAATTTGGATCAAAATAAACTTCTTTGATTTCTCAAAAAGAATCAAACTTGCTTTCAATTGGAGAATTACCTCTACACATGATGCTCAATGGAAGCAAATATTTGTGTAAATCCATGCAAAACCAAATCAGTGAAATGCACGATGCAATTTCAAAGAAGAAACTGAAAATATTGAATCATCCTAACAGTTTATATTTCATTTTCTTCATTAAAATTGCTATCAGGAAAATCATCATCCTGTCCAAGATTTTTAATTTAGGAAACAAAATAATTTCACCGGAATATGTGAAATTTTGGAAATTTTGCATATTTCGAAAATTATTTTGGATTTTGAGACTTCAAATTTCACCTAATTTTAATGAAAGCGGATGCTAATTTGTATTACTAATTAAGAGAACAATTTACGTGGATGGTAAACAGATCGAAAGTGGACATCGATAAGCTTGTTTACGGGCAGAGCGGTACCTACATACATTGGGGAGAGCTCTTAGTCAGGGATCTCGAGTCCGTAAGGACGTCGAGGGTAGCTCTTGGCCGGACATAAAAGTTACCTGTACATCACATTATACACATACTAAACCTGGCCAGGTTTAGTTTACCAGGTTTTTTTGACTTTTTATTATCAGTGAAAATCGACCCAATGAGATGGCGCCACGTGCTTTACTGGGACCTGACGGGGTACGCTTCCGGGTGCGCTTGGTAATTTTGTTGTGGATAGATGGTCAAAGTTTGGCTATTGACTACTCCTAAATTGCAATCGACTAGTTTGTTTCTTCTGTAGTCGGTCGCCGCTTCAATCACTGGCCCTGGGCGCTTCGAGAGAGACCTTGTCGATATTACTGCTGAAGTTACTCCCACTATGGCTAGTCTCAAGGCCACCGCTGCACCGCGAAACAAGACTATAAATAGACTCTCCTTCCTCACGGTCTCTGCCTCACCTTCCTCCCCGCCCCACAGCCGAGCTCCCGTTCCCTTCATCCAGCGCCGCCCCTTTCCCCCGTTTCTTCTCAGCCTGGGCTGGGACGCATCGCCGGAAACCCACGCGCGGTCATCTTCCCCATCAGCCTGCGCGCCGTGGCTATGCTCCCCACGCGTCGCCTGCCCCGACGGCCCGAGGGTCCTCACGCCGTCTCGGCTGGAGTGTGCCAAGGTGAGGAGCTGCCATGACCGCGAATCCCCCAACCTCCCCTGTTCCTCCTAACCTCTTCTACGCCTCCCCTGATGTGCTACATGCTGCTCTCGCGACAGAGATGACGGTCAATCTTTGATTGCACGCCGCGGCGGCTCGCCATGGGACTCACGGCATGGTCGCCGGCGCTCTGCACCTTCCACCGGTGTCTCTTGCACGTGCCTAGATCACTCCCTGCTACAGCCGGTGGACCTCCACATGTCGGACGAGGACGATGGCACTGACGACCCGTGGCCAGTCCCGTGAGACCATGCCCCTCCCACCTCTTTCGGTGGCTTTCTGCTGCCCCTAGAGCTCAATGTGGGGGGACTCGCCATGGATCGAGCATCGTTCTGGACGTGGCTGCCCACTGCTCTGCAAGTCGACTGTTCCAACGCCCAGCATGTGTTCGACGTAATGTTTGGACGGCTGTAGGTAAAAGAAAATCAGTTCTATCCAGAAACTGTGTCAAAGGTTATATGCGTGTTCCATCCCGAGCACAATTCTTCTTCTTTACATGTTCCTTTTGTGATATATCTGCTTATGCAATGAGGCTCAGCCTGCTACTGATGATTGCAGCTTGGAAATATGTTGAAAGAGAAACTTTACTGTCAGGAAGCCCTTCATATAGGAAATAAAGTAGGATGCAGTGTAAAATGGACCCTGCCTTAACCCTTGATTGGTATAAACTTCATGGATGAGGCAATTGAGCTCTACACAACAAGGCAACAAGCATATTTAATACATCAAGGTTGTTAGGCACAATTGTTCATGTATGTAGAACCATCTGTTAAACTTACTATGACTTCCTTTTCAGGATGCTCCATGGAATCTTCGAACAGATAAATGGATAAAGCAAAAGAAAGTCCATACGGGGCTCTGTGAGGCCTGCTGCTTCCGGTCGTCCTCCCCAAGAGTGTCAGGAGAAGCGGCTACTACAGAACTCATCGCACTCTCGAGCCATGCATGCATCTTATTCTGAGGCAAATTTAGCATGCATGTCAGTTAATTGTTCCATTAATGTGTTTGCAGGACAGAGATGGGAGGCTCTTCTACAATCTCATGATTGACATCGAGGAGCTGCATATCCTTATTTATAGAGATAATAGAAGTTTGTGAGAAATTAAGTGTGCTCTACATCTAATTTCAGAGGAAGCACATGTACTGCAGTAGCATGCAAGTGGGTTCCTGCCATTGTACATAGCACGTTCCAGCTGTTGCATATCCTTACTTTCAGAGACAGTTAATAGTTTCTGAGAAATATATATTTCATAGCAATAGCTATGAGAGATCATTAGAGCAGTAGTTCTATCTACTACCACATGTATTTTCCGTTGATTGTACAAGTTCACATGTACATCTCTGAATAAAGAAGAACCCTATTACTGAAGTTATAGAACAGAGGTGGTGTTGCTCTATATGTACAGGCTATTATTTGCATGCTTTGCTGAATAAGTGCAGTTTAGAATGAGTTGAAATCTAAGAGCAGACAGTTGCATATTCGACTTCCGTTGTGCAGTACCATTTCTTGCAAAATACTTCCAATTAGAATAGTTGCCGTTGGTAATCAGTTTTTCCTACTCCAGTTCTTGGATGTGCTATCCTCCCTTCTCACTCTCGGGCTCTAGCAGCAAATGGACCGCAAGCATCATGAAGCAGCTCAGCTCCGTTGCCTCCAGTGGCGGCAAGGTCTGTATGCTCAGCCCAACCCCGATGCTCTCTGTGCATTTTATTTATACACCAAAATATACTGAATGGAGGACAAGTTCTACTTTTCGTTAATGGAGCTAGCTTGATTGATTTTTTTCAACATTAGCTTGATTGATTTAATCCCGGTGGTTCTGCTACTTTGTGTTCATGCCCACGTGTATTTGTGTAATGTATACAAGGGAGCAAGCGTACTAGAGGGTAGTTATTCCTTGAATTTGTGATACAATATATAATGCATTCTGTAGAAACCAAAATGATGTTCATTGGAGCTTCTCTCTTGCTATGTTCCTTCCATTCGTTTCTACTTTGAGAAAACTCCATACTTGAAAAATGTCTCTTCATGGTTTCTTCGAAGTTTTTTCTGTAGTTTTTAGTCTTGGGTGCATGCAGTTTCTTCATCTCACATCTGAAATTTGGGGCCATGTATGTACATTCTAATTAGCAGAGCCTTGCGAGTTTATGATACTAAATGAGGTACTTATATATATAGGTTACACACACGCCTAGGGCGACTCGGGGGCGCCTCCCTAACCCTAGCGCGCCGCCACCCAATCGCCCCCAGCCCCGCGCCGCCGCCGGAGGAAGCCGCCGGGCGAAGCTCGTGAGGCTGACGGCGGCGGCGGGGCGACTCCTCGCGGCTCCCGTTGGGACTGGGGCGGCGGATCTCGGCGGGAACCGGCGGCGGCCCGGGCGTGCGCGGCCCATGGCGTCCGGCGGCGTGGTGGCGGGTCTCGGCGAGGGGTTGTAGGTGGTGGCGGAGGGGTCGGCCGTTCCCGTGTGATGTACTGCTGCCTGCGATGGCGCATGGCGCACGGCAGTACTCTGCGTTCCTTGGACGAGCGCGTCCTTGGGAGCAGGAGGGGGTCGGCCTGACGAGCTCCGGTGGGCGTGGCGTGCTCGTGGCAGCGGCAATCCGGCGCTCCGGGTGGTGTCTCCTTCGAGCGGCGCGAGGTGGACAGCGGGCATGTGGTGGCGGTGCTGATCTTGGATCTGGCGAGGCACCACGGCCCGGTGCTAGGCGATCCGTGCACACGATGCTTGATGGAGGCTCTTCGAACAGATCTGGGTGAAAACCTGCCTTTGGCTAGCTGCCAAGGCCGGCGGTGACGGCGCTGTTATGCGGCGTTCCCTTCTTGAAGGCATCGCCGAGGAGAAGTTCAAAGCCACTATCTGCTATCTCCGGGGGAAACCCTAGATCAGTAGATCGGATGACGGCGGCGCTATTTTGTGTCGTTTCCTCTCGGGGGCGTCAGTCTTGGAGGTGTTCACGGGATCGAGGGACCAATGGGAGGCTTCTTTGGTTGAGCGGTGCTTCATCTTAAACATTGATGGCAGCAGGTCTCGGCGGCGTGGTGCAGTGGAGACTTGGCGCCCGATGCGCGGAGATGGACTCGCGCAGGAGGAGGTAGCTGTCCGGCGTCATGGTGACGTCGATGGCGGAGCGGCCTACACAAGGTAGAAGACTCAATATATTCTGAAGACGGACCTGTGGAAGATGGCTGCGATGACACAAGAGTGTGTCTGACCGGATTGTGCCCCAGACCCGGTATGTGGCTCGGCTGGGGCTTCCGGCTTTTGATGTTAGGTTTAGGTGAGTGGTTTGGGTAGTGGCCCAACTAGCATCCCTTCATCATATTTTGCCGAGATGGTGGATTCAGGAATATTGTCTGTAATACTTTGTGAGGTCCTCGAGAATAATTAATAAAGTGGCCGTATGCATCTCCCAGATGCAGAGGCCGGGGGTCATCCTCCATTTCCAAAAAAAAAAAGGTTTGCACCATGTCATTTTTTCCTGTGATTAATTGATCTTCATACCAAGAAAATCCTGTTCGAGGTATATCGTGCATACTCTGATTTTTTAGGGTGCATACTCTTGATTTTTACTGCTTTTTATGAGAAGAGGGTTGTCAAGTAATTATTTTTCCTTTGATCTGAACAACAATAATACTTTAGGATTGATCTACACCTGTGTAATATGTAGCGTGAGTTGTGGCTCATGGTAGTACACCATATGGTTGAGTAACTGAGATAGAAAGTCAATTAGTAAGTTTTTTTCGAAGACAATCACCAAGTATTTTGAACATATTTTCCCTGCCATCTTTTTTTGAAATTGGTTGCTTGATTAGAAATACTCACTGTTAGTATACACTAGGATGAAGTGTTGAGGTGTTGGTTATAGTCCGACTAATTTATATTACCATGATGTTCAGGTAGGTTGCCTTCTTGATGTCTTCTCCCTGAGTAATCGAGGAAATAAAGAACTATCTTGCACGTTTTGAAGAAGCACAATCAGTTTTATGGTGTAAAAAGTAGTAGCACCTGAGGATTGTTAATCGAGGTTGACTCTTCCATTTCTAGAAAGGCATGATGTCCTGACAAGTTTTATGTTGGAACTGTGAACTTTATTTTTAAGAAGTGGAACCCAGCAGTAGTATTTGGTTAGGCAGAACTGCAGATCACAGAGAGAAATTTATTTAGGCAGAACTGCAGATCATAGAGAGAAATTTAGTCATTTATGTGCGACATCATACACCATTGCATATCTAACATACACAAACTGAAGATCCAATAATCTCATACATCGGTGCTAACCAACCACAAGATCTCTTGCAACAATTTGCAAAAGCTCTATACCACATTACCACTTCATCTACAATGATACCTCATTCATTTTTTACCCACTCTATGTTCACACACAGTTAAACACGATACAATGGATGGAGCTTACCATCATGAGAGAGCATTCTCCATGGGAAAGCAAGTCAAGAAGAAAGGCAAGCTCCCAACACTAAGCTCCTTGAAGATCATCCCCAGTTCCCCACTTCAATCGCGCCAATGCAAGCAGCTCAGTAAGCCCTCACTCTTATCCAATATTTTATGTTCTTTCTTCTCTTGTGCCTAAACGAAATATACAGCAGGAGAACTTGATAGTATACATTTCAAGGCGTCCAATTCTTGAAGCACTAAGTTTGGCAACTGGCTTAAAAATACAGTGTTATACCCACTGGTATCATCATGGAGCCATGGCACAAGCATGTGTGCTGTTAGGCCTACCAAGTCAACGAGACAGCCATAGGGAATCTTCAATGACGATTGAAGGAGAACCAGCCGAGACAGAAGATGAAGCCAAAGAAAAGGCTCCACAAGTTGCTCTGGAATGCATTTGTGCAGATTACAACATTTCTATCAATGACCACAACTACTACGCACTTGAAGTCACAAAGAAAAGATTATTTACGCCACACTAGAAGACACAAACCAAGCAGTGGCAATTTAACATGGCGCGTCGGCAAGTAGCTACTCGACAGAATGAGTTACAAGACAAACGATGATTTCAGCAAAAATATGCAATAACTTCTCACATGTGTTGCCACTTTACATGTATCCTAAGTGCCCACATAGCGAAAATCCTATTATCACATATACATGTGCAAAACCACATGTCGGGCATGTCCAAGAATTTGCAAAAGCTTTGTATGACTTTATTATAGGCACTAATCCTTCAGCGGGTTATACCGGGATGGTCTAATCCAGCGAAACCCGTTTGCGACTTCTTATTAAAGTTAAAGTACGTTTGCATCTCCCAATACAGCCCACTATGTAGGGTAAGTTGTATATGGTTTTAATAAGTAGTTCTTATTAGAGGTGAGCCAATGTTAATCATGGCTGCAATAAATTTACTTTTTTGTCACCTTTAAATTTTTTAATTGATAATGAATAACTACTCTCTCCGTCCGGAAACAAGATGAATAAAAGGGATGTATCTAGACGTATTTTAGTTCTAGATACATCCCTTTTTATCCATTTTGATGACAAGTATTTCCGGACGGAGGGAGTATTTATTACTCTATTGCTTGGACTATAGTCTACATAGTCGCGATTTACCGATAGGCACGGCGTGTCGCCGCGCGGGCTAAGCTAGTTGGTATTAGAACATGAAAATTAATAACAAAACTGTCTGCTCTAAGCAACTTGGCCAAAATAGAACCGTGTGTGTTTACCATGGGAGTGATATTAGTTACTCCCTCCGTCCCATAATATAAGACGTTTTTTGGCACTAAGTGCCAAAAAACGTCTTATATTATGGGACGGAGGGAGTACTAACTATTCAACCATTCCAGATATTTCATATTCCAATCAAAGTGCAAAATGCAAGAGACTATGAACAAAACAATACACAATTTGTAGCAGGCAATAAAAAAGGCAGAGGCAACTAATCTTCACAAGATTATAGCTTTCAAATAGAGAAGAGAAAACCTAACAGCGATTAGATAATAACTAAACTATTTTGGCATGCTATACCTTGTCAAGCTTGCAATGGGACTTCTAGAATTTAAATAAAGCAGCATATCGAATTAGGGATTTGGACAAAAGAAATACAGTCTCGGTGCATCAACCCCATCCACAGATTGAAGGAATTTGGATTGAGCTCACCAGCGTATAATAGGGGCAAGCAGCCGTGCAACATATAATATGAATAGACAACCAAGTCAAATCAAAGGAAGTAAAGAAACTTTGATCAAACGCCACTTTGATCTCTGGGACGGACCTTTCTCTGAACCTTGTTGGTTCCATGGCGTCCGCACCAGGCATATCTTCTTCCTCAATGATCATCTTCCTCAATTTTAATTCGTTTGCCCACCCTTGCTTATTGATCCCAGTCGGCTTGATGATTTCAACTCGTAGTTGTATTTAAATTGGTTTATTTCAATGTAAGGGGGCGAGATGGGATTATGTAATCAATGATCAAACGCTCACTCTTTTTCACAATATCATGGGATAGCCCATAGGATGCCCTCTTGTGAAATAAGCGGTAGGTTGCCCGTTTGATCCATCTTTCTCGTAATATTTTTTAGACCAGATTCGTTTAATGGGCCCAGGCCCATGCTAGCCGGTTGGGACGTAGTGGGCTTCTTTGGGACAATGACGATGAATTTTCTCTCCTCACGAACGACGTACGAAAGTTTACCGCACGTACGGATGAAAATTAAGTGGGTATAAGAAGCATTAACCCTTTTATTGCATTTTTATTCTTTGGAGGATGACATTTTTATTATTGAGAGCATGGCATTTTATTATTGTTGTCGTGACATTTTTTATAGAGGATGGCATTTTTATTAGTAAGAAGATGGCAATTTTTTTGCCATGGCAAAAAGAAAACACAGACATGGCTTTTTTATGAATTTGTGCACAGTGGACAAAATAAAGAAAAATTACATCATAGCATTTTTTGTAATGTAGCATGACTTTTTTATAAATTAACATGTCATTTTCATAAAGTAGCATGACATTTTTCATTTGTATATGTTCATGGCAATTATACAACATTTCTTCCTGTGTTTACAAAAAAAATGTACTCCCTACTATAGCAGCGTCAATTAATTTGGTTTGGAGTGAGTATTTTTTTGTTCATGGAATTTCTTTAAAAAGAGAAAAGCTGTAAACTAGGCCTCCGGGCCATTGAGGATTCGCCCTGGCCTTTCCCTAGGCGAACGATCAAGGAGGGTTGCTTCGTTCACTGGGAGCAACTCGCCCCAGCGACAAAATCGTTCGATCGGCCCTCCCTTGTGGGGACCGTCCCTAGTTATGGGGGTCCTTTTTTATACAGGAAATATTTTTGTCGCTCTCTATATCCATAATAGAACTACGGAAGGAGAGCTGCTCTTTGCATTAAGAGTATTCAAGAAAAGTCTATTGAATATAAAGGGACAAAAATTATATTGTTGTGATCCAAGTACTAAGAAATTAGTAGGGTACTTGACCTTACCCCACAAGACTTCAACATCTCTAATAATCCCAAGGGGTGAAATGGTGTCTCTATTTGCAAGCTTAATAGTAACATCAATATCTTCAATCTCAACGGGTGCAATGTCATTTATAACTTCTTGGTAAAGAGAAAATGGAATAGCACCCACACTAGCACCCATATTACATAAACCATGATAGCAATGATCTTCAATTTTAACAGAAACAACAGGCATGCCAACTACATGTTTATTCTTGTCTAACATATCTTGTTCATTTCTAGCAGGTTTAGCAATTCTAGCAGCCTCAGAACAGAAGTAAATAACATGTCCATCAATACCATCGACCAAGAGATCTTTAACCATTGAAATATTAAGTTATATCTTAATTTGTTCAGAAGATGTAGGTGTTCTAATATTACTCTTATGAACCACAGTTGTAGCTTTAGCATGTTCCCTAATCCTAATAGGGAAAGGAGGTTTCTCAATATAAGTAGTAGGCACAACTGGATCAACATTGCAAACGATTGTTTTATCTTCAGCTATAACAGGTTCCTTACAAATTTCTTTAATAGGTGGATGAAACTTAAACCACATCTCCTTAGGGAGATCAACATGAGCAGCAAATGATTCACAGAAAGTAGCTACTATCTTAGAGTCAAGTCCATAGTTTGCACTAAACTCATGAAAAGCATCAGTTTCCATAAAAGATTTAACACAGTCAAATTCAAGATTTATACCTGACTCAATACCTTTGTCGATTTACCAATCTCCAGAGTTGCGTTTAATTCTCTCCAGAAGATCTCATTTGAATTCAATAGTTTTCTTCATGAAGGAACCATTAGAAGAAACATCGATTATTGATTGATCATCATGAGAAAGCTGAGAATAAAAGTTTTGTATAATTATCTCTCTTGAGAGCTCATGATCAGGGCATGTGTGCATCATATATTTAAGCCTTCCCCAAACTTGAGCGATACTTTCTTCTTCACGTGGCCAAAAATTATATATGTAATTTCGATCATTATGAACCAAATGCATAGGGCTAAATTTCTAGTGGAATTCTACCTTCTACGGTTCTAGTCCCATGTCCCGGTATCATCCAATATACTATACAGTGTTAATACCTTTCCCCCCAAAGATAAAGGGAATACTTTCTTCTTAACTCCATCCCCAGATAAACCTACAAGTTTAAACAATCCACCAATTTCATCTATATCGATTAAGTTCACATCGGGATGTATTGTTCCATCTCCTACATAAGGATTAGCTAGCAGTTTCTCTAACATACCCGAAGGAATTTCATAATAAATATTTTTAGTAGCTTTAGTAGGTTGAGAGGCAACTCTTATGGCTTCTGGTCGAGATGAAGATACCCCTAACAAGCCTCTCAAAGGATTATTTTCCATATAACAAGTGACAACAAATTTCAACACGTAATAAAAACATTTCCTTACCAAAGGAGCTTCACTCCCCGGCAATGGGGTCAGAAAAGAGTATTGATGAAAAACTAGTATAGGGGATGAACCATAGTCCTTTTGATAAGTAAGAGTGTTGAACCCAATAAGGGGCAGAAGGAAATGACAAGTGGTTTCAGCAAGGTATTCTCTACAAGTACTGAAAGTAGCGGTAACAGATTGTTTTGTAGCAAGATAATTTGTAACAAGTAACGAGTAGCAATCGTAACCAAGGTGCAGCAAGCTGGCCCAATCCTTTTTATTGCAAATGACAAGCCAAAACGGTCTCCTATTGTAAGCAAAGCATTCTTGAGGACACATTGGAATTCTCGTCTAGTCACGTTCATCATGTTTAGTTGGTTCACATTCGTTACTTTGATAATTTGATATGTGGGTGGGCCGGTGCTAGGGTGTTGTTCTTACTTGAACAAGCAACCCTCTTATGATTAACCCCTTTCGCAAGCATCCATAACTATGAAAGAAGAACTAAGATAAATATAACCATATCATGGAATATATGGGCCCAAATCAACACTTTACGGAATAACGCATACACTAGGGTTTAAACTTCTGTCACTCTCGCAACCCATCATCTACTTATTACTTTCCAATGCCTTCCCTTAGGTCCAAGGATGGTGAAGTGTCATGTAGTCGACGTTCACATGACACTAGTAAAGGAAGAACAACATACATATCATCAAACTATCGAACGATTACCAACTTCACATGATTACTTATAACAAGACTTCTCCCATGTCCTCAAGAACAAAGTAACTACTCACAAATTATATTCAGGTTCAAGATTAGAGGGTATTGAATATGCTTAAGGATATGAACATTTAATTTTCCACCAAATAAACCAACTAGCATCAACTACAAGATGTAATCAACACTACTACCAACCTACCAATATGAGGTTTTGGGACAAAGATTGAATACAAGAGATGAACTAGGGTTTGAGAGGAGATGGTGCCGGTGAAGATGTTAATGAAGATAGGTCCTCTCACGATGAGAGGATCGTTGGTGATGTCGGTGGTTTCAATTTCCCCCTCCCGGAGGGAAGTATCCCCGACAAAATCGCTCCACCAGAGCCAAAGTGCTCCTGCCCAGATTGCGCCTTGAGAGGGCAGTGCTTCATCCCCAAAGTCTTCTCCTGGTTTTGTCCAGGGCAAATAGATATAGGAGAAGATGAGCCCTAGAGTCCTGCTGGGAGTCACAAGCCTAATAACCCACAAGTATATGGGATCGTTTGTAGCCTTCTTCAATAAATAAGAGTGTCGAATCCAACGAGGAGCTAAAGGCAGAACAAATATTTCCTCAAGTTCTATTGACCACTGATACAACTCTAAGCATAGTTGACGTCCGCTTTACCTAGAACAAGAATAAAACTATGGATAAATTGCAAGGTAATAAAAGTGGATAGCTTTTGTCAACGAGAAAGTCATGTCCCTAGGCAATCCATAACAAGTACCGGTAATCATTCTTGCGATTTTATATGAGGGAGAGGCATGAGCTAACATACTTTCTCTACTTGGATCATATGCACTTATGATTGGAACTCTAAAAAGCATTCGCAACTACTAAAGATTATTAAGGTTGTGAAACCCAACCATAGCATTAAGTATCAAGTCCTCTTTATCCCATATGCAACAACCCACCTACTCGGGTTTAAGCTTCTGTCACTCTCGCAACCCACCATAAGCAAATCATGAACGTATTGCAACACCCTACAACGGGGACCCCTCACGTTTGTGCGAGATGGAGGGCATCGTAGAATAGCACCATAAATAAAATATACACTCATACCAACCAAGATCATGATTAACCCAGAGGACAAAACAGATCCACTCAAACATCATAGGATAGCCAAATATCATTGGGAAATAATATATGGAGTTGAGCACCATGTTTAAGTAGAGATTACAGCGCGGAGAAGGGGTGTTACACTGCTGCATAGAGGGGGAGAGAGTTGCTGTTGACGGTAGCAAGATTGTTAATGTAGATCGCCGTCACGATCCTTGCCCCGGCGGCACTCCAGCGCCACCGGGAGAGAGGGGGAGAGAGCCCCCTCCTTCTTCTTCTTCCTTGGCCTCCCCCTAGATGGGAGGAGAGTAGCCCTTTTGGTCCATGGTCTCCATGGCGGCGGAGGGGCGGGAGCCCCTCCGAGATTGGATCTCCCTCTCTGTTCTCTTCTGTTTCGCCTTCCCCAGATATGGCCCTTCACGATTTCTTAAATTCCCAGAGATCCGTAACCCCGATTGCGCTGAAATTTTTACACGATTTTTTCCATAAATTATCTTTCTTGCGCCAGAAGAAGGGCCCCAACTGACCCTCGAGGAGGGCACAAGATACCTGGGCGCGTCTGGCACCCCCAGGCGCGCCCTGGTGGGTTGTGGGCACTGTGGGCCCCCGTTTGCGTTGATTCCACCTCCCAAAAATCACATATATTCCAAAAAAATTCCCATAAATTTTTATCGTGTTTGTACTTCGTTTGATATGGTTTTTTTGCGAAACAAAAAACATGCAGAAAACAGGAACTGGCACTGGATCAATAGGTTAGTCCAATAAATCATATAAAAAGTTGCCAAAAATATGTGGAAGTTGTATAATATTGGCATGAAACAATCAAAAAATTATAGATACGACGGAGACGTATCAACATCCCCAAGCTTAATTCCTGCTCGTCCTTTAGTAGGTAAATGATAAAAAAGATAATTTTTGACGTGGAATGCTACCTAGCATAAACTTGATCATATATCTAATCATGGCATGAATATTAAGACATAAGTGATTCAAAGCAATAGTCTATAATTTGACATAAAGACATGAATACTCAGGCATCCCAACACACAATCGTGTCTTTCAAAATATCAACGCTAAATAAAGCTATCCCTACAAAATCATATAGTCTTGTCATGCTCTGTCTTCTTAACACAATGTATTTATCATGCACAACCCCGATGACAAGCTGAGCAATTGGTTCATACTTTTTAACGCGCTTCAACTTTTTCAACCCTCACACAATACATGAGCGCAAGCCGTGGATATAGCACTATAGGTGGAATAGAGTATGATGATGGGGTAAATATAGAGAAGACAAAAAGGTAAGAAAGTCTCACATCAACGCGGCTAACCAACGGGCTATGGCGATTCCCATCAATTGATATCAATGCGAGGAGTAGGGATTGCCATGCAACGAATGCACTAAGAGCTATAAGTGTATGAAAGCTCCATATGAAAACTAAGTGGGTGTGCATCTAATCCTATAATGAAAAATTCCCACTAGTATGTGAAAGTGACAACATAGGAGACTCTCCATATGAAAAACATGGTGCTACTTTGAAGCACAAGTGTGGAACTAGCATGCCCCTTCTCTCTTTTTATTTCTTTATTCCTTTCTTTCTTTTCTTTTTTTCCTTTTCTTCTTCTTTTTTCTTTATATATATATATATATATATATATATATATATATATTTCTCTCATTGTCCGGAGTCTCATCCCGACTTGTGGGGGAATCATAGTCTCCATCATCCTTTCCTCACTTGGACATGCTCGAATAAGGAATAATGATGATCATCACACTTCTATTTACTTATAACTTAATATTACAACTCAATACCTATAACAAAGTATGACTCTATATGAATGCCTCAGGCAATACCAGGATGTGCAATGATCTAGCGTCACATGTATGAAAAATGATGAATGGTGGCGGAGCCACAAATACTATCTCAACTATATGATCATGCAAAGCAATATGACAATGAATGCTCAAGTCATCCAAACGGAAGTGGTGGCGGTTGCATCGCAATATATCTCGGAATGGCTACGGGAAGGCCATAATAGGTAGGTATGGTGGCTGTTTTGAGGAAGATATAATAAAGCTTATGTGTGATAGAGCGTATTATATCACGGGGTTTGGATGCACCGGCGAAGTTTGTACCGACTCTCAAGGTGAGAAAGGGCAATACATGGTACTGTAGAGGCTAGCAAATTGCGGAAAGGTAAGAGCGCGTATAATCCATGGACTCACATTAGTCATAAAGAGCTCATATACTTATTGCGAAAGTTTATTAGCCCTCGAAGCAAAGTACTACTAAGCATGCCCCTAGGGGGATAGATTGGTAGGAAAAGACCATCGCTCATCCCCGACCACCACTCATAAGGAAGACAATCAATAATAAATCATGCTCCAACTTAATAGCATAATGAGAGACTATACGTGCATGCTTCGGGAATCACAAACCTTAACACCAATATTATTACTAACCACAACCGTTTACTAGTACCTCCCACATATTCCATCTCTATATCGCAAAACTATTGCAAGGAATCAAACATATCATATTCAGTGATCCACAAGTTTTATGTAGGATTTTATGACTAACCATGCAATTGACCAATTACTTTTGACTCTCTAAATAGATATAAGTGAAGCATGAGAGTTTAATTCTTTCTACAAAAGATCATGCTTTAATAAATATAAGTGAAGAAAAAGAGCATTCTTCAAATAACGGTTTTCTATGTGAAGAGAAACAGGCAATCCAAACTTCAAATGATATAAGTGAAGCACAGGAAGCATTCTATAAAGCCATACTCAAAAGATATAAGTGAAGTGCAATGAGCATTCTATAAATCAACCATGGACTATCTCATACCAGCATGGTGCATAAAAGAAAAATGAAAACTAAGCACAAAATACGCTCCAAGATTTGCACATATCACATGAACGAAACGAGAACGAAAACATACTGATACTTGTTGAAGAAAAATGGGATGCCTTCCGGGGCATCCCCAAGCTTAGATGCTTGGGTCTCCTTGAATATTTACTTGGGGTGCCTTGGGAATCCCCAAGCTTGATCTCTTGCCTATCCTCCTCCTCATATCGAGACCTCCTCGATCTTTGATCACTTCATCCACACAAAACTCAACAGAAAGCTCGGTAAGATCCGTTAGTATAATAAAGAAAATCACTACTCTAAGTACTGTTGCAAACCAATTCATATTTTTTTTGCATTGTAGCTACTGTAATATAACTTTTCCATGGCTTATACCACCAATAAAATCGATAGTTTCATCAAAACAAGCAAAACAATGCATCAAAAACAGAATCTGTCTTAAACAGGACAGTCTGTAGTAATCTGAACATTCACCATACTTATATTACTCCAAAATTTTTGCAAAATTTGGAACAAATAAAAATTTTGTATAGAAATAATTTGCAAAAAAATTCAGAAGCTTTTGACATTCCAGTAAAAAATGTAAAATCGCGCACTACAGCTATAGTTTCTGTTTTTGCACCGCACATACCAACAAGCAATCTACTCATCCTAAAGGCAAATCTTGGCACATTATTTCTATAATACAATGGAATTTTACAAGGGTATAATTATTTTTGTGAAGAATCTTCATGAAAAATTCTACATTGTTTCCATGAGCATGAACACAAGTGTTCAAGGTCGACCCTCACTTCTCCAATGCATAACTTCCAATCGCTTGTCTTTTGTGAAAAAGTTTTTAAGTTACCCTCTATTTTTTTAAAACTTTATAAAAGCACTCAATAGAAAGAAATGACTCCCTAAAACTTCCAGGTTGTCTCCCTGGCAGCGCTTTCTTTAAAGCCATTAAGCTAGGCATAAAGTGCTCAAGTAACGAATCCACCCGGGTCCCAAGGTATATCAAAGCCAATTTTAATTAACAATGATTTGGCATTTAGTAATGAGCACAAAGCAACATATATCATGCAATGAAGAAGTCTAACTCTCTTCCTATGCATCGGCATGTCATACGAGAACAATTCGTGCATGTCAAGTAAAGGCCAATACATACCATAAGAAGGTTCTTGCAAATTTTGTGTGTTGGAAACATAGAGAGGCGGAGATGTAGTCCCTCTCTCATAATAATTGCAAGTAGGAGCAGAAAGCACATGCATATTATACTCATCAAAATCATCATGTGCAATGGTAAAAGGCAACCCATCAATGTAATCTTTAATAAGTGCAAATTTCTCCGATATAGTGTAGTTGGGAGAATTCAAAAAGATAATAGGACTATCATGTGTTGGTGCAATAGCCAAAAATTAATTCTTATTATAAGAAACTATAGCGAGTTCATCTCCATAAGCATAATTCATATTGGCATCATGGCCACAAGCATAGCAAGCATCAAGTTCATCAAAAAGGGATATTTCAAACGAATCAACGGGATCATAGCATTCATCCTTCAGTAAGCATGAAGGGAAATTAAATAATGTATGAGTTGAAGATTTATTCTCAATAAAAGGTGGGGATGGGTATCTAATCCGCTCTTCCTCCTTTTGTTCTTCGCTCTCCTCATCATCTTTTTCATCCAATGAGCTCACAGTTTCTTCAATTCCTATTTCCATAGACCCCTGCAAAATATTAGTCTCTTCTCAGACAGCGGAGACTTTCTCAATAAATATATCAATATCGGAATTGTATTTATAATTTTCGTAGAAATATTTGAGTATAGCAAAATTTTCGGTTCTATAAACATCATCATCAAAAGCTTCATACTTTTCAAACAAAGATTCAGTTTCATAAGCATGCTTAAAAGCAACAAAATCCTGTATTCGTTCCACATCATAGTAATCATATCTACCATCAGCATAAGAAGCTAAGGTTTCATTATCATTAAATTTGCATGAAAAGGGAAGGTGTAGAGCGCTCATCCTAGAGCAACAAGTATAATCATATCTCTCGCATAAATTCCAAGCATACCAATGCAACATATCAATTTGATCCCATAATAATTTCCCTTTTTGTGTCAAGCGATAATCCCTAAAGTTTTCATGTTGACCCAACGTTACTCCCATTATCAAGTTGACCGGGGTTTTCTTAGGATTATCAAAAGTAGTGCATGATATTTTTCACATAACGAGCATCGAGGGTTTTGGGAGGTTCCCCATCTCCATGAGTAGCAAGTACAACTATTTTTTTTGGTATTTCGTGTTTCATATCCATAAATAAAGATAGAGAACAACTTAGAACAGGAAACAAAATCTACTTAGTGATAAAGCAAACAAGCACACATGAGAATATTCACCCCACGCTATTGCTCCCCGGCAACGGCGCCAGAAAAAGGTCTTGATAACCTACAAATATAGGCGATCGTTTGTAGCCTTCTTCGATAAATAAGAGTGTCGAACCCAATGAGGAGCTAAAGGCAGAACAAATATTCCCTCAAGTTCTATCGACCACAGATACAACTCTACGCACACTTGACGTCCGCTTTACCTAGAACAAGAATAAAACTAGAAGTACTTTGCAAGAATAAAACTACAGATAACTTGCAAGGTAATAAAAGTGGATAGCTTTCGTCAACGAGAAAGTCATTTGTCCCTAGGCAATCGATAACAAGTACCAGTAATCATTCTTGCGATTTTATATGAGGGAGAGGCATGAGCTAACATACTTTCTCTACTTGGATCATATGTACTTACAATTGGAACTCTAGAAAGCATCTGCAACTACTAAAGATCATTAAGGTCGTGAAACCCAACCATAGCATTAAGTATCAAGTCCTCTTTATTCCATACGCAACAACCCACCTACTCGGGTTTAAGCTTTTGTCACTCTCGCAACCCACCTTAAGCAAATCATGAACGTATTGCAACACCCTACAACGGGGACCCCTCACGTTTGCGCGAGACGGAGGGCATCGTAGGACAACACCATAAATAAAACATACAATCATACCAAGCAAGATCACGATTAACCCACAGGACAAAACGGATCTACTCAAACATCATAGGATAGCCAAATATCATTGGGAAATAATATATGGAGTTGAGCACCATGTTTAAGTAGAGCTTACAACAGGGAGAAGGGGTGTTACACTACTGCATAGGGGGGGGGAGAGAGTTGGTGTTGATGGTAGCAAGATTGTTGATGTAGATCGCTGTCACGATCCTTGCCCCGGCGGCACTCTGGCGCCACCGGGAGATAGGGGGAGAGAGCCCCCTTCCTTATTCTTCTTCCTTGGCCTCCCCCTAGATGGGAGGAGAGTTCCCCTTTTGTTCCCTGGTCTCCATGTTGGCGGAGAGGCGGGAGCCCCTCCGAGATTGGATCTCCCTCTCTGTTCTCTTCTATTTCACGTTCCCCAGATATGGCCCTTCAAGGTTTCTTAAATTCCTGTAGATCCGTAACTCCGATTGCGCTGACATTTTTACACGATTTTTTTCCATAAATTACTTTTCTTGCGCCAGAAGAAGGGCCCCAACCGACCTTCGAGGAGGGCACAAGATACCTGGGCGCGCCTGCCACCCCCAGGCGCGCCCTAGTGGGTTGTGGGCACTGTGGGCCCCCGTTTGCATTGATGCCACCTCCCAGAAATCACATATATTCCAAAATACTTCTCCGTGAATTTTTATCGCGTTTGGACTTCGTTTGATATGGATTTTCTGCGAAACATGCAGAAAACAGGAACTGGCACTGGATCAATACGTTAGTCCAATAAATCATATAAAAAGTTGCCAAAAATATGTGAAAGTTGTATAATATTTGCATGAAACAATCAAAAATCATAGATACGACAGAGACGTATCAGTGCTCACATGCGCGCGCCGAGGGGGAGCGCCCCCTGACCTCATGACTCTTTGGTGGGTCCCCTCCTGGTATTTCTTTCGCAAGAATTTTTTATAAATTTCAAAATAATTCTTCATAAATTCTCGAGTCATTTGGAGCTGTGGAGGATATCTATCTCTGTTGTAGCTTTTTCAGGTACATAATTCCAGCTGTCGGCAATCTTCCTCTTCATGTGAAACTCGCAAAAATAGGAGACACAATGCATTATAACTACTTCATAAAGTGAAATAACAACTTAAAATATTATAAATAATAGTAGGAAAACATGATGCAAAATGGATGTATTAGGCAGCGAAGTTGTTGGTGTAGATTGCGGATACGTCTCCGTCGTATATATAATATTTTATTGTTTCATGCCAATATTCTACAACTTTCATATACTTTTGGCAACATTTTATACTATTTTTTGGGACTAACATATTGATCCATTGCCCAGTGCCAGTTCCTGTTTGTTGCATGTTTTTTGTTTCGCGGAAAATCCGTATCAAACGGAGTCCAAACGGGATAAAAACTTACGGAGATATTTTTTTGGAATATATGTGATTTTTCAGAAAAAGAATCAACGCAAGACGATGCCCGAGGGGCTCACAAGGACAGAGGGCGCGCCTCTGGTCCTTGTGGTCACCCCGTAAGGCGGTTGGTCCCCTTCTTATGGCGCAAGAAAGCTAATATCCGGATAAAAATCGTGTTAAAATTTCAGCCCAATCGGAGTTATGGATCTCCGTGAATTTAAGAAACGGTGAAAGGCCAGAATCTAGGAGCGCAGAAACAGAAGGAAATAGGGAGAGAGAGAGAGAGAGAGAGAGAGAGAGAGAGAGAGAGAGATCCAAACTTGGAGGGGCTCCCGCCCCTCCGCCTCCATGGAAGCCAAGGACCAAAGGGGAAATCCTTCTCCCATCTAGGGGGAAGGTCAAGGAAGAAGAAGAAGAAGGGGGGCTCTCTCCCCCTCTCTCCCCGGGGCGTCGGAACGCCGCAGGGTCCATCATCGTGACCGTAATCTACACCAACAACTTTGCCGCCATCATCACCAAGTCTCTCCCCATCTATGCAACAGTGTAACACCTCTTCTCCCCGCTGTAATCTCTACTTAAACATGGTGCTCAACGCTATATATTATTTCCCAATGATGTATGGCTATCCTATGATGTTTGAGTAGATCCGTTTTGTCCTACGAGTTAATTGCTGATCGTGATTGGTTTGAGTTGCATGTTTTATTATTGGTGCTGTCCTATGGTGCTCTCCGTGTCAGGCAAGCGTGAGGGATCCCCGCTATAGGGTTTGCAATATGTTCATGGTTTGCTTATTGTCTGTGTTGCGTGAGTGATAGAAACACAAACACGGATAAGTGGGTTATGGCGTATGGTAATAAATAGGACTTGATACTTTAATGTTATGGTTGGGTTTTACCTTAATGATGTTTAGTAGTTGCGGATGCTTGCTAGAGTTTCAATCATAAGTGCATATGATCCAAGGAGAGAAAGTACGTTAGCTTATGCCTCTCCCTCATATAAAATTGCAATAATGATTACCGGTCTAGTTATCGATTGCCTTGGGACAAATAACTTTCTGGTGACAAAAAGCTCTCTACTCAAACTAACTTAGTTGTGTCTTTATCTAAACAGCCCCTAGCTTTTATTTACAAGCTCTTTATTATCTTGCAAACCTTTCCTATCACACCTACAGAGTACTTATAGTTTCATACTTGTTCTAGGTAAAGCGAATGTCAAGTGTGCGTAGAGTTGTATCGGTGGTCGATAGAACTTGAGGGAATATTTGTTCTACCTTTAGCTCCTCGGTGGGTTCGACACTCTTATTTATCAAGAAAGGCTACAACTGATCCCCTATACTTGTGGGTTATCAAGACCTTTTTCTGGCGCCGTTGCCGGGGAGCAATAGCGTGGGGTGAATATTCTCGTGTGTGCTTGTTTGCTTTATCATTAAGTAGTTTTTATTTTCTGTTCTAAGTTGTTTTCAATCTTTAGTTATGGGTAGGAAACGCAAAATACCAAAAAAATTAGTTGTACTTGCTAAACCAATGGTTGAAGAACCACCCAAAATATATCATACTACTGAAGTTTTCTACTTGGATCATCTTCGATCCATTTGTGCTCGTGCTGAAAACCCAACTAGCTTAGTTGAAGGAAAATCATTAAATGAGCATGCTTATTTTGTGCGACACCGTTTATCTCAAAAAGAGAAACTTTAATGGCATCATATTAATAGTTTGTATTGCTATGCTTTGAATTTATGCGAAATACATGATTTTACTTGTTGTTCTGAGGACCCTAGAAAACAATTTTGCTTCCAATGTGAGTTTAAGGTTAATGGAATCTTATATTCTTATGCCAAGGGTGTTTATAATTACATTGATATTGAACAAATTTAAGAATTTGTTGCTTTTAAGGGTGCTTACGAAATTGCTTCTTTGATTGAAAAGTATGATGCTACTCTTTACAAATCTAATTTTTTTTGCCATACTTAAATATTGCTATGAAATATATGCTTCTAATGCTTATGTTAAGCCATATATTGAGGACTCCTCCGCTGTCCACGAGGAGACTAATATTTTGTAGGAAACTATGGAAGAAGAAATTGCTGAAACTGGGAGCTCATTAGATGAAAAAGATGATGAGGAGAGCGAAGAACAAAAGGAGGAAGAGCAGATTAGCTACCTGTCGGGGATATACCCCGCGGTATGACCCGGCCGGACTTGGCGCTTCACCGATGACCCGCCGGAGGACTAACGACTCACGAGCCTGACGACTCATGGATGGCCCCGATGGCGGGTCAGATAGAAGACAAGGCCCAAGGCCCAGAAGGCCGGCTCACGTTTATAATGGGCCGGCTTAATAAGAAAGGGATGACGAATGTTTCCTTTACGAGGAAGCAAGACCCGGACTTGTATTCAACTTGTAAGAAAAGATAGACTAGTACTAGTCCTAT
The DNA here is from genome assembly GCF_002575655.3 of Aegilops tauschii subsp. strangulata. Lineage (NCBI taxonomy): Eukaryota > Viridiplantae > Streptophyta > Magnoliopsida > Poales > Poaceae > Aegilops > Aegilops tauschii. Next base: position 69,788,514 of record NC_053039.3, on the reverse strand, counting down.
TAGGATTCCACATGTAACCCGCCCCTCTAACTTATATAAGGAGGGGCTGGGCTCCCCAAGAGGGACAAGCAAGAAGAAACAATCTTTAGGGCTAGACACAAAGAGCCGGCCAACCCGGCGACTCACTCATGATCAGAATGAGACCTAGCCTCAAACAGCATGTAGGGTTATTACCGGATGATGTTTCCCGGGGCCCGAAGCTGTCTAAATCCCTGTCTTATGTTGCGTCTCTCGATTCCGCCCAACCCCTCTCAAGCTACCACATAGATGCGTTGGCCTCGCGACTAAGTCCTCACACCAAGGACATCTGCCATGACAATTCCACGACAGTTGGCGCCCACCGTGGGGCCTGCGCATGTGGTGTTGAGTTCTTGAAGGGATCTTTCCCAGGGTTTCGAGAAGCTCGTGATTGTTCAAATAAAGAAAAGTTGGTTTGAAAAGATCTGCACCGGCTTCAAGTTCAATAGTTCAGATTTATAATCTATGAGATTTGAGTTTAAGAAGAATTAAGGTTGAGATATTTGCGTCCGTCGCCGCCGTCCGATGATCCGCCGAAGCTCACAGACATCAAATCCCAGGGAAGGCAAAGACAGCCGATTTCTGCGGCACCTAGTATTGGTTGGACACAAAAGGCGCTAAGACCAAGGAGGACAAGTTCCAATAAGGAAACCACCGCTGGTACTAAATTGGATGGAAACCGGAGACGTGGTCAGCTCCAACTAGTACTAATACTACCCTATCATGTGGAGAAATCAGTAAACGTGACTTTAGCTAACAAGCACTACTATGATTCACGTAGTACTAAGAACCACCAGTGTAATTATGAAGGAAAAGGCAACTGCCTAGCACACACGGATGAAGAATCCAAGAGGCAGAGGGGATCAGTCAGGTCAAAACTGCGGCGGCAGAGAAAACCAGCTGAAAGTCTATACCATCAAAACAAAAGGTTGGGACAAAGCCCCAGGCGTCAACTCCAATCCGAGTAGCAGTACGCACAAGAAAGCTAGTCGGAGTCTGGTTCAAAGAAAGGAAAGGGGAAAAGGAGTCAGCCCGCAGGTGACCAGACCGGACGCAGGTCCTTTTTCGGATGTCACATCCAAACAGTAACAAGGAAAGAAGGAAAATGCCAATATCGCTGACGACCACATATTGTCAAGGGTTGGTCGAAGCTACCAACGGAAGACCAGGCAACATGCTCCACGTGAAGACCAAGCCAAAAGAAGAAATCAGATGACTGTGGCCATCATACGTCACATCAAGACAATTATGAGCGAAAAGTGAAAATTATACAAACTACGACAAACATTGGCAAGGCCTTGAAAGGATCAACACAAAAATTCTTGGTTATGTACGGACGGCGTATAGTAATCATCCGTCGCCTAAAATCAGGTGATATTTATCCTATATATTTTGTTAAGTACATGTTGATTTCCTTCGACAAACAACGACTCCGCCCTGTTGTATGTTTTGTCAGCAGGACAATTGTGGTTTATACCATGGTTACGGAGCACGTACTTACAACATTGCGCCCGGCGTTCGTCCGTGCCTCATTACCCGGTAAATGGACGCGCGAGCCGCCACCCTTGTGGCCCGGACTACTTCAACTCACCGGAACCGTCCCTGTGATTGACTCGTCCGTCCGCGCCGCCTTACAACGCCACGGACGACTCGCCCGTCCGCCCTCGCGGCCGGTTCACGTGTCTGCGCCGGCTTACAACGCCGTGGCTGACTCGCTGTCCGCGCCGGCTTACAAACGTCGCGGCCGACTCACCCGTCTGCACCGGTTTACCACGCCGCGGCCGGTTCACCCGTGAGCGACTTCAACTTCACCTAGCAATCATCAATTTCATGGCGGATTATTTCCGGCCTGGCACATCAGGTGATATCCATCTAAAATATATTTTATTGGTACATATTATTTTTTATCAAAGAGCAGTTTATCTTTGTCTTGGTCTGCAATATTGTTGATGCAGGACAATTGTTCACTACATCAAAACGATGTGGTTAACTCGCCCATCCGCACCGGCTTACAACGCCACGGCCGACTCATCTGTCTGTGCTGCCTCTGATGCAACGGTCGTCTTTACCATCCGTCTCTCGCGGGTTGGTCTATATCAACAAACCGGGCCGCACCTGTCTACATGAGCTGTTCATTGAATATGAGCGAGTCACTGCTTGGGAAGCCCGGTTTTCTTCCAACAAATTGGAGGCGAATTATCATGTATTATCAGCCGCCGTCTGCACTGGATGGCTCAATGGGCAGGCGCACAAGTCGCCGCCACTACAATTTGGTTAAACTTCAAACAATCAGTTGGAAGGAACCATTGGCCGAGTTGCTGACACGGCTCATACGAGATCATTTATAAACCCGCCGCAGTCACCTCAACCTTCTGTGAATTCACATAACGCTATCAACGCTAATGATATACACCTTCTGCTATGGTAAAATATGGAGAATCTCGAGCCAACTCCTCGAGTCGTCCCGAGACTCGGGGGCTACAATGGTATGACTCGGCAAAGTTAGCCAGTTTCAATGAATTCAAGAAGTCCGGGTCATTGAAGGGAAAAATAACCCAACCCCGGGGATTACTGCTAGATCGATGAAAATTTAAGGGCCGTCAGAAGATTTCTGGCTCAAAATAAGGATTCTGGTTCAAAATCCGGTTCAAGGACAATCTCTCTCCCACAAACCATTGAAGCTCTTAATATCCGGTTTAAAAAACCGGTTCAAGGAAAATTTATTTACCACAAAGCTTTGAAGCTCTCTAATCCGGTTCAAAATCCAGCTCAAGGTAAATTTATCTCTCACAAAGTTTTAAACTTTCAAATCCGATTTAAAGTTCCGGTTTAAAAAGAATTAATCTCTCACAAGTTTGAGTTCTCAGAAAGATTAAAGGGTGCCAAAAAGGGCTTGCTGCCATGATGCACGGTTCAAACATGGGTATCCCGCTTTACGGCTTATCTTATTATGGTCACTTGGGGGCTTCCTGCTCATCAAGTATAGCTGTCAATACCCTCTTGATCGGCGCAATGCCAAAACTTATATGGTCACTTGGGGGCTTCCTGTTCAAACATAGGTCGTATTCGAACCAAAGAGAACATAGCTGTCGGTACCCTTTTGATCGGCACACTACCAAACTCACTAGGGGGCTTCTTGATCGTATTCGAATCATAGCTCAACCCCTTTTGGGTCTGACGTGGATCGTATTCGAATCAGCGTCGTTAAACAACTCTCAAGGTCATTTGGGGGCTTCCTGTTCGAACATAGGTCGTATTCGAACCAAAGAGAACATAGCTGTCGGTACCCTCTTGATCGGCAACGCCAAAGCCATTGGGGGCTACATGATTGTATTCGAATCCTAGCTTAACCCCTTTGGAACGGTTTACTGATTGTATTCGAATCAGAAGCCTTGATTTTCTTTTTGTCTGGATTAAGTTTTTTGAACGCAGTCTTTTGGGTTTTGAGACTTTTTGTTCATATCTGAAGCATATATGAGTAACTTCTATTTAACCCGGCTCGACTTTGGACGATAAGTCGCCAGCATGTGACAATCATAAACATTTGGAAGTTTTTGCTTCAAAAGATTGGGTTATCACCCTTACTGCACAGGTATCATAAGCCGGCAGTATGATTCAATATCACAGGTATGATATTATTTATACATGATTATGTTTAAACCGGCCCTGGCTTTTGACGTTAAGTCGCCAGGGCATATGTTGTTTAAGCTCTGTGCAGGATTTGCAGAACTATGACTTATATAAATGCTTAAAATCCAAGCTCATCATTAAAATTGATGCTTCAAAATGATTATCCGTTCTGGATTTTCTCAAAGGCTGTAAGCCGCCGGGTTATAAAAAGTCTAGCTTACAAGAGAGGCGTATTAAATCGCTATCGGTCAAGAGCCACCGGGTATTTAAACTCCAGATTTACTTGTCAACAGATAAGGTATTCAAAGTCGCTTTGGCGCAATGGCTATTATTTTATCAATGGATATGGTTTTTTCTACAATGGAAGGAATAGTCCCGAGTCGCTGCAGGCTTACGACCCGGCACTTGGGGGCTACATTATTCAAATTGAGATTACATTAAATATGCAAGTCCCATATAGCTGCCAGCATGCACCATGGCACTTGGGGGCTAATGCAAAGTCATTTTTTGCTCAACTTATTGAAGACCCGACTCATCACATTGTAGATGAGCCGGCCCTTGGGGGCTACCAATTGCTCCTGTCGAAAATTCAAGGTACACAAGCCTTAAACCATTATATTGAAAGATCCACTACTCAGTTGGTAGAGTACAAAGCTCTTAACCTTGTGGACGTGGGTTCAAGCCCCATGGTGGAGATTACATCATATGCTGTTATTATCAATGAATCATATACAAAGTCCCAGCTCGGTAATATCTTACTGACCCGACCCTTGGGGGCTACGCTTTGCTGGTCAAGTTTACATGATTATATTTACAATGTCTCTGTTCATTATTGCATAATGACCCGGCTCTTGGGGGCTACGCTGGTTGAAGTTTTTATGAGCATAAGACAATTACAAGTCCCAGGTTGCTGCAAGCATGACAACCCAGCACTTGGGGGCTACATATGTGGAATATTCAGTTTGTGACTAATGATTGAGATGAATAACTCGGATTTCTTCAAGGTTGCAACACTTATATTGAAGCAAGTCTTAAGTTATCACTATGTTCTCCTCTTAAGACTTGGGGGCTACAGGTGATATGTATATAAGGGAGAAAAAAATCTTCAAATTCTCATTTTGGAGTAGACCAGATTAACCCGGTGTCTGCAACAATCATGACCCGGCATCATTTGTTTATAACCCGACAATTTTGGCAATCATCGGCAAGATTTACATCTTTAAGCCGGCTGAATATCAGTTGAATATTTCAAGACCAATATTTTTGTCAAATCAGAGCATTGAAGGCCGACTCAAATGGATTATTTCTTATAATATCTCTTTACAAGAGCCAATGCCAGCAAATGGATTATGAAGCTGGCCTATTGACCCAGATTTTCCAGGAGAAAATGTCAAGGACTTAAGGATGATCATGTGCCGCTTACAAGAATATTTAACCCGGAGCAAACCTGTCAAATTTGTTCTTGTGTTTGTTTTACAGGATCAGTTTAACATGGATAAATCCAAAATTAAACTGGGGGCTAATGTCGGGGATATACCCCGCGGTATGACCCGGCCGGACTTGGCGCTTCACCGATGACCCGCCGGAGGACTAACGACTCACGAGCCTGACGACTCATGGATGGCCCCGATGGCGGGTCAGATAGAAGACAAGGCCTAAGGCCCAGAAGTCCGGCTCATGTTTATGATGGGCCGGCTTAATAAGAAAGGGATGATGAATGTTTCCTTTACGAGGAAGCAAGACCCGGACTTGTATTCAACTTGTAAGAAAAGATAGACTAGTACTAGTCCTATTAGGACTCCACATGTAACCCGCCCGTCTAACTTATATAAGGAGGGGCTGGGCTCCCCAAGAGGGACAAGCAAGAAGAAACAATCTTTAGGGCTAGACACAAAGAGCCGGCCAACCCGGCGACTCACTCATGATCAGAATGAGACCTAGCCTCAAACAGCATGTAGGGTTATTACCGGATGATGTTTCCCGGGGCCTGAAGCTGTCTAAATCCCTGTCTTATGTTGCGTCTCTCGATTCCGCCCAACCCCTCTCAAGCTACCACATAGATGCGTTGGCCTCGCGACTAAGTCCTCACACCAAGGACATCTGCCGTGACAATTCCACGACACTACCCATGCCCACCTTCTAATGAGAGTAACTCTCCAACTCATACATTGTTTAATTTCCCTTCGTGCTTATCGAAGGATGATTACTATGATAATTGCTATGATCCCTTTGATTTGTTTGAAATATCCCTTTTTGATGAAATTGATGCTTGCTATGCTTGTGGCCATGATGCCAATGTGAGTTATGCTTATGGAGATGAACTTGCTATAGTTCCTTATGTTAAGAATGAAATTGTTGCGATTGCACCTACGCATGATAGTCCTATTATCTTTTTGAATTCTCCCAACTACACTATATTGGAGAAGTTTGCTCCTATTAAAGATTGTATTGATGGGTTGCGTTCTACTATTGCACATGATGATTTTGATAAATATAATATGCATGTGCTTGCTGCTCCTACTTTCAATTATTATGAGAGAGGAACTACATCTCCGCCTCTCTATGTTTCCAATACGATAAAATTGCAAGAAACTGTTTATACTATGCATTGGCCTTTACTTTGTGTGCATGAATCATTCTTTTATGACATACCGATGGATAAGAAGAGAGCTAGACTTCATCATTACATGATATATGTTACTTTGTGCTCACTACTAAATTACAAATCATTGTTAATTAAAATTGGCTTTGATATACCTTGGGATCCGGGTGGATCCATTACTTGAGCACTATATGCCTAGCTTAATGGCTTTAAAGAAAGTGCTGCCAGGGAGACAACCCGGAAGTTTTAGAATGTCATTTGTTTCTGTTGAGTGCTTTTAAATAGTTTAAAAACAAAAATAAAATAAAGAGGGGAACCTAAAACTTTTTCAAAAAGAAAAGTGAAAGTGAGAAAGACGAGCATTGTTAAAATGAGAGCTAGCCTTGAACTTTGTTCATGCCCATGGAAACTTTGTGAACCTTGATTACAGAAAATTTTCAACAAAAGAAAGTATCCCCTTGTATCAATCCATTGTTTTATAAAATAATGTGCCAACGTTTGCCGTTAGGATGATTAGATTGCTTGTTTGGCATGTGTGGTGCAAAAACAGAAACTTTGGCTGTAGTGCGCGATTTTACATTTTTTACTGGAAAGTCAAACGCTTCTCAAATTTTTTGCACAGTACTTCTATACAAATTGTTTATTTTGTCCTAATTTGTCAGAATTTTTGGAGTTACAGAAGTATGGTAGATTTTCAGATTGCTACAGACTATCTTGTTTTTGATAGATTCTGTTTTTGATAGATTCTGTTTTTGATGCATTGTTTTGCTCGTTTTGATGAAACTATCGATTGCATCGGCGGTATAAGACATACAATGCAAAATAAAATATGAATGAGTTTGCAATAGTACTTAAAGTGGTGATTTGTTTTATTATACTAATGGATCTCACGAGGGTTTTGTTAAGTTTTGTGTGATTGAAGTTTTCAAGTTTTGGGTGAGATCACGATGCATGAAGGAATAAGGAGTGGCAAGAGCCTAAGCTTGGGGATGCCGAAGGCACCCCAAGGTAATATTCAAGGACTCCCAAGCAACTAAGCTTGGGGATGCCCCGGAAGGCATCCCCTCTTTCTTCTTACGATCATCGGTAATTTTACTTGGAGCTATATTTTTATTCGTCACATGATATGCGTAAATCTTGGAGCGTCGTGTGATTTTTTTTCTTTTAATAAATGCACCATGCTGGTATGAGATAGTCCTTGCTTGATTTATAGAATGCTCTTTGCACTTCACTTATATCTTTTGAGTATGGCTTTATAGAATGCTTCATGTGCTTCACTTTTATCATTTCAAGTTTGGATTGCCTGTTTCCCTACACATAGAAAACCGCCATTTGTAGAATGCTCTTTTGCTCACTTGTATTGTTAGCGCGTGGGCATATCTTTTTTAGAAAGAATTAAACTCTCTTGCTTCACTTATATCTATTTAGAGAGTTGACAGGAATTGGTCATTCACATGGTTAATCATAAAATCCTACATAAACTTGTAAGATCACTGAATATGATATGTTTGATTCCTTGCAATAGTTTTGCGATATAAAGATGGTGATATTAGAGTCATGCTAGTGGGTAATTGTGGATTGTAGAAATACTCGTGTTGAAGTTTGTGATTCCCGTAGCATGCACATATGGTGAACCGTTATGTGATGAAGTGGGAGCATGATTTATTTATTGATTGTCTTCCTTAAGAGTGGTGGTCGGGGACGAGCGATGGTCTTTTCCTACCAATCTATCCCCCTAGGAGCATACGCGTAGTACTTTGTTTCTATGACTAATAGATTTTTGCAATAAGTATGTGAGTTCTTTATGACTAAGGTTGAGCCCATGGATTATACGCACTCTCACCTTTCCACCATTGCTAGCCTCTCCAATGCCGCACAACTTTCGCCGGTACCATACACCCACCATATACCTTCCTCAAAACAGCCACCATACCTACGTATCATCGCATTTCCATAGCCATTCCGAGATATATTGCCATGCAACTTCCATCATCATCATATATATGACTTGAGCATTCATTGTCATATTGCTTTGCATGATCGTAAGATAGCTAGCATGATATTTTCATGGCTTGTCCGTTTTTTTGATATGTTTGCTATGCTAGATCATTGCACATCCTGGTACACTGCCAGAGGCATTCATATGGAGTCATATTGTTCTAGATATCGAGTTGTAATATTGAGTTGTAAGTAAATAAAAGTGTAATGATCATCATTATTAGAGCAGTGTCCCAGTGAGGAAAGGATAATGGAGACTATGATTCCCCCACAAGTCGGGATGAGACTCCAGATGAAAAAATAAAAAAAATAAAAAAAGAGGCCAAAAAAGGGAGGGCCAACAAAAAATGAGAGAAAAAGAGAGAAGGGGCAATGATACTATCCTTTTACCACACTTGTGGTTCAGAGTAGCACCATGTTATTAATAGAGAGAGTCTCCTATGTTGTCACTTTCATATACTGGTGGGAATTTTTATTATAGAACTTGGCTTGTATATTCCGATGATGGGCTTCCTCAAATGCCTGAGGTCTTCATGAGCAAGCAAGTTGGATGCACACCCACTTAGTTTTCAGTTTGAGCTTTCATACACTTATAGCTCTAGTGCATCTGTTGCATGGCAATCCCTACTCACTTGCATCGATATCGATTGATGGGCATCTCCAAAAACTACAGAAAAAAGACACATCTGTGACATTTTGGGCCGAACGAATTTTTTTCTGTCATGCTTATGACACTTCTATGACGATAATTGTGACAAAACCCGGTATCATCATAGATGTGGTGGGCTCCTACTTCTATGAAAAAAAATCATGACAGAAAATGGGCTTTTCGTCCTGGGCGGGCCGGAGACGCAGCTGCATGACATTCTTTGGGCCGTCCATGACGGAAAAAACGTGGTAGAAGCGAGGGCGAGGAAAATATCAGGGAGTTCCTGGTTACGGTGGGTGGTAGGGGCCGAGCGATGCACTGTGGTTTGCAAGTTTCTCTCGTGTACGCGCGTTTGTGCGAGGCGTTGGCTAACTGAACCCGAGCGATCGCACGTTACTGAACCCGAGCGATCATCCCTTGGCTGTTAACTAAACCCAAGCGATTCATTCGCTGCTGACCGAACCCGAGCAATTCCTTCGATGCTGCTGCTAACTGAACCCGAGCGATCGATCACTGCTGCTGCTTACTGAAGCCGATCGAACCCCCGTGCGAGATGTAGCCAGCCGGTGTTGGGTTACCTCTCGATGAACACTGACCGTTGCTACCGTGCACGCGGTATGTAGAACGAGTCGAGACGTGGTGAGTCGAGCCGGTTGGTTGGCTGTGGATGAACAGTTCCCGGTGGGGGTTGGATGAACAGGACCCCGTGGTAGTAGGCCGTTGCCGCTGGATGAATAGGACCCTGAGGAGGCTGCCGCACCCCAGCCGGTTGAGGGTGGATGAACAGGACCCCATGGAGGCTCTATGAACAGCAGCCGGTGGAGGCTAGATGAACAGTAGCCGTGGCTGAACAGTAGCCCATGGAGGGTGCAGGAGGTCGACGGTGGATGAACAGTAGCCCGTGGAGGCTGGAGCGAGGCAGTAGACGGTGGATGAACAGGACCCGTTTCGACCGTAGGCGCTCTAACACAAGTCAGTTTCCTCCATTTTGCGGTACGCCACACCCCTCCCGATCAACAGGACCCCGTTTCGACCGTAGGCACTCGAACACAAGTCCGTTTCCTCCGTTTTTGCAGTATGCCAGACCCCTCCCGATGAACAGGATCTCGTTTCGACCGTGGCCGGTCGAAAACAAGGCCATTTCCTTCGTTCTGCAGTACGCCAGGCCCCGTTTCGGCTATTCTGTCCAAGCCGGTTGGCTCCCGTTGAAAAGGACGCATTCCGACCCAGTCGGTTGCCTCCCGATGAACAGGACGTTGTTTCTCCGTTCTGACCCAGCCGGTTCGCTGCCCGATGAACATGACGCCGTTGCTGTCGTCCGACGCCTCTCCATGTACACAAGCCCTGGCCGTCCGTATATATATGCGCGAGTACGCGCTCGAGACCCCGCCCGTATGTATGTACGTGGCTGTATTTTTTGCCCTGTGGCTGTACGTACGTGTACAGGACTTAGACGGGACTGCGTGAACTGCTATGTTGGGTGCTCTACAACGACACGTGCCGTTACTTACTCGGCCACGGTTCATACTTGCCGAGAGACCGATCGACCAGTATGTACGTACACATTCGCGACCAGACAGACAAGGCTACGTACGCTTTGACCGGGTGGGTCCCAGCGGTCAGGGACGATAAGGACGCACTTCCTTGCGTGCGAAGATATAGCTGCTCGGTCCCAGCTGTCAGGGGGAGGAATCATTTTTATTTTGCGAGTAATAAGAAGGCACTTCCTTGTGTTCGAAGATGTAGCTGGTGGGTCCAGCTGTCTGCCTCACCGCCTAAAGTCCTCTTCCGATGGCTGTCCTTCGTTGACCACGCCGCATCGAGAGCACCAAGGCAATGGACGACGACGAGGCCTAGGAAGGGAACAACGTGGAGCCGGGGAAGACGCAGCAGTGGATGCCCACGTGGAGGGGAGTACGTGGGTCGACTGCTTTGGCTGCGGTGTGAGGCTGCCGTCGCCGGAGAATAACAGGAGGTGTGCGTGAGTATAGAGGGATGGCATGGCCAGCGGTGGCAGCACAGCCGGACACGGGAGGCAGGAGCAGGCGGCACGGCTTGCGCTGGTTTGGGCGGCTGGAGCAAGAAGACCAGAGGCTGAAGAAGCACGACGGCCGTTGGATGGACATCGTACGGTCACTGTAGCTAGAATCATTTACATTGACTAAGTTGAGAAAGCCCTTGGTACGCGTCAACTTAGTAGGCCCACAGGTCAGCCTCCAAAACGGCGCGCCCCAGATGTCAGGGGGAGGAATCATTTTTTGGGCGGCTGAAGTAAGAATATCCGAGATTGAAGAAGAAGCACGACATCCGTTGGATGGACATCCAACGGCCACTGCTGCTAGAACCGTGTGTTGACTATAAGTTGACAAAGCCTTGCATACGCGTCAACTTTGTTTTTGTTTTTTTAGGGGACTCGTCAACTTAGTAGTCCCACAAGTGTGTGACAGAGAACCTATAGCCCATTTGCGATTTGTAAGAATGTACATCCCATTTTTGAATTCTAATGGAATTTACTACATCCCATTTACAGTTTTTTAAAAGTACAACGCATTTTCTAGCTAGGACAACGATTAATAATTTCAACCAACCGCTCGAAACAGAGTTCAATAGAATTTCCCACATTTTGATGGGATCCGAAATATTTTTATCCCAAAATTTCTAATCAGATTAAATATAATTTTAAATAAATTTGTATTACGTAAAAATCCAACGAAATATTGCACGTGCAACAAGTAATGAAATTAAGATTTTCAAATTCCAAAAATAATATATTTTTTAAACTAATTACGTGTTTGGTGCATTTTTATAGTTAGTGCCCAGTTTTTATAATTACATCCCATTTATTATTTCTTAAAGCCCATTTTCTTGTTAAGCCTAATGCATCCCTCCTAGGAAAGATTTGCAGCCTAGCGGGGCGGAGAATAACAAGTTGACCCGGATATTGTGTACAACTGTCGGCCCAGCTGCATTGCTGATGTTGAAAAAAGGCCTGTGTAGTACAGTACAACCTTACATGGCTACTCAGCCCACATTCAGCGATGCCAGAAAGGCCCAAACAAGGCTTCTGTACAACTTTTTGAAGTCACTGAGCTCAATTAATAACTTAAGAAAAAATTTAGAGTACAGTGGAACCTAATTAAAAGCTGTCACGAGCGAAGAAATAATTCAACGGGTCCCACTTGTGCGTGTGTACGTGTGTGTGTGTGTGTGGGAGAGAGAGAGACCCATATGCATTGCTGATGCTCAGTAAAAACTTATATAGTTGACACAACCATATATAACATCATAGCACAGTGAACTTGCATACAAAAATTTCACGCAGGCGGCACAATCACGGTGGAAGCAGTGGATCACTACGGGTAGGGCTATGTTGAAACCAACGAACTCGTACATAACGGTTCATCGTCTTTATCAATGACGGGGAAATATCTTGAATGCTGTGCAAAGAAAACAAACAGATAACACAATATATAAGATCTGCTAGAACATTAAGTTGACATACAACCCTTTCTAAAAAAAGTTCAGGTAAAAAAATAGAACAGGTCACAATCAAATGTACTGGCACATGAGTGCTTCACACCCATAGCTCGAATTTAACTAGTATCTCACAAGATTCAGTTGTTACCTCAAATTAGAGCACATCCAGGCAGCCAGCCCGGCCTCTTCTCCCAAAGAAGCAGTGGCCTCCGCCGGGCGATGGTGTAGGCCTTGTGCCATCCATCGTTCCGAGCAACACGGGGAAAGTCTGACGTTGACTCCTGTAATGGACGTCGTTGACGGACCCGGGCACCAGCGGCGGCGGCAAGACTTCGATTGATGGATTGACCACTTCTTCGACATGCACAAACACTCGATACAGGTACATTCCTAGCGTGGTCTGCGGCGGCCTTGGTGGCGACGAATGGTACAACCCCTGTTCCTGCACCGGTATCTCAACACCAATCACCTTCGGTATGGTGGACGGCTTCTTCATCCATGCCACAACCGTCAGAGCCCAGCTGTCTGGAGGAACAAACATACTTACGAGCTCACCTCCAAGGTCGTTGATAAGCTCATTCATGGACTCGTTGTTCCAAGCACGTCAAGGCATGCCGTGGAAGGTAAGCTTTGTTAAAAAATCAATCTTAGAGGGCACCGAGCCCCATCCTGGGTGCCACCGATCAAAGCTCACCAGCGCGCCATCACAGAACAAATGCCGGGAAGATTCGAACACACGACTGTAGTCGAAAGTTGTCCGGAACCTGACGAAGAAATCAGCCGGTGGCGGACAGACTTCGACAAGCAAGTCACTTATTTGGATGCCGTGCGCAATGCCAAGAGCTTTGACAAGGTCGTCTGGCGAGACGGGGGGCTGGTCGCCATTGATGGTTACCATCAGCACTTTGCCGGCAAACTGGTCGTCAAGCGCCGCCATGCCACTTTTGAGCGACGACACGTAGCGCCCGGAGGCAGGACGAACCTCAGGATCTTCTGCTCGGAGATCCGCGTTGACCGGCAACATGATAGTGCGCTTGAGTACAGGGAGTACATGAGGGGGATTTGGGGGAACTGGAGTAGGAATCGAGATTCCAGAGGTGGGGGAGGGGCGGGAGATTGGGGATGGAAAGGTAGCATGAATTTCGAACACGCGCCAATATGCTCTCGGCGCAAGCGCACGAAAACACCGGTGGCGCCCACATGTCGGCGTAAGAGTCCCAACTTTCTTTTTTTGAGAGCCCGGCCTTTTTTTTGAGGATCTTTTGAGAGCCCGCCTGAGAGTCATAATTGACCTGTTTGGCATTGCGTTACTACTCGGCCCATATTCAACGACACCTCACTGGCCCAAACAAGTGTAAATCATTGAAAAGACACTGAGCTCAAATTATAACTTGAAAAAGGAGAGATACTCTGAACACTGGAGAATGGTGATGCCCACATTAAGCCCACCAGCAGTTCGAGACAATAAACAGTTTGAAACAACGATATATACAACATTCAAACACTGACTAGTGACTACTACTGACATAAACAACAAGAAATGATAGTTCATAAGAAGTCTTGCTACACCACCAAAACGCACCCATCTGCAGCGCTCAGACTCTCGTGATCCAGATGAGAATGACATTCTAAATAGAGGCAACTATTACATAGTAAGAGTGACATAGACGAGGATGACCAAATGACAAGGAATATGCATAAAAAAGAGAGAACTACCCATCCAGAACAAGCAGCAAAGACAACAAGTCATTCAAAGAGGGATGATCCAACACCATCATAATTTGCAGCCCCGCTTTAGCCACCAGTGATCCAGAGACACAAGTACTCCACCCTTTTGTAGCGACCAGACCTCAAACAGTCTAGTCTCTGTGCATTAGTGTCATCCCTGGATCGGTAATGCTGACAAGCACAGTACTTGAAGGATTTATAACAGAGTAGCAATCACACACTTATTACATCCAATATCTCAAAAGAGAACTAAATACAATAAATACGGCTTAAGGCCATCTAAAAACGATAACAGCGGAAGACTTGGAAGATAAAGTGAGTCCATCAACTCCAACGGCATCACTGAGTATAAGACCACGACCTATGGCACCTTACTCGTCGTCTGAAAAGTCTGCAACATGATACGTTGCAGCCCGAAAACGGGTCAGCACATGGAATATGCTGGCAATGTAACACATAGAGAGTAATGAACAGAATAATGCTATCACTACATGCATATTTGGCTGGTGGAAAGCTCTATGGTTACAGTTTTGCGAAAAGCCAATTTTTCCCTACCACAAAGGAATAAATTTTATTTAACTATCATGGTGGTTGTTAAACATTGAGAAGGTACCTCCAACTCAATCCCAATTAAGAACGTGATTAACCCAATCAAATTAAATTAAGTAACATGATGATGAGATTCACATGATAATCCAAGAACTAGATACTCAAGATGTCCATAACCGGGGACACGGCTAACCATGATTAGATTGTACACTCTGCAGAGGTTTGCGCACTTTTCCCCACAAGACTCGATCGCCTCCGCTTGATTTCTCGCACTACATGGTGTTTGAGAAATGGATGACCGAGACACAGTCTTTCAGAAACAATACTCTTTACTCCGGGTGGACAGTTACACCTACTTTCCCCTACATCTGCTAGCCCACCTCTTCAAGTGGTCATGTAACCTACTCAACTATGCTAGAGCCCATAATAGCTTGTGGCTGCACACGGAAGTTTCTAGCATAAAATAATCTCATGATCCATTTGAATCTGGGTGGCGGTCCATAGGATGATCACACGGGTACTCCGGGATATCCAAAATACAGGCAACACTGGGTTCTCAAGGTGCCTCAATCCACCCAGATGTAAATTAAAGTAGCCACCTTAAGTTGAACCATTAATTGACAATCTCACATCTATCATGGAAAAATCTCAAACCCAATCCACGTCTACGAGCATAGCATAGCAATATAAGCAAACATAGAAGTAACTCCCAATGGTTTGATATAAACAGGGCAATAGGTACTACCTCAACTACTTCCCAAAACCCACATTTTAATCAGATCCTAATCATGAAATAGTTTGAGGATTGATCTAATGCAATAAAACTGGGTGGTAAAGAGATATGATCAAAGTGTTACTTGCCTTGCTGATGATCCGTGAAACCTAGAGACTCGTAGTAGCACGCTTCGCACTCCGGGTACTCTATCGCAAACAAACAATACATACATAAGAAATCAAGCAAGGGTGCACAGATAAAACTCAAAATAAGAGATCTAACCAGAAAGTTCAACTTAAGAACTCCGGTTTGCAAAAAGAATCAAATCGAACGAAGCAACGAAACTCAAACGACGAACGAAACAAGCTTCGTTTACTAATATGGACCTAAGTCAAATTTTACAGTACCAAAATCTTGTTCAAGTTAGTTAAACAGAAAGAGGGTTTCGAGACGAAACTCTAGGCGCTTGAATCGCCTCATTCCGATAAACGAGCGGAAAGTTATACTAAAACAAAAAACAGATCGGAAATCACGATCGAAAATAATCGCGAAAAATTCGAGAAAATGAAAAACTGACGAACAGGCTAACGAATGAACGTTCGTTGTCTGTAACTATCGGGCGAAAACCGTTCATTAAAACGAACGTATGGACGAACATCCGCAAAATAAATAAACCGGAAAAAAAACTAAACCGATCTATATATAAAAAAACAACCGCGGGTTTTATAAAAAAACCGATCGGTTTTCCGGGAAAGACCGGCGGCGGCGGCTACCCCGGGTCTGGCAGTATTCCGGCGAGGCGCGGGACGGCGGTGGCTCCGGCGGCAGGCTCCGGCGGGGTTGGCGTCGGGCGGCGGGGCGGCGGTGAGGGCGGGCGGCGGCGTTCCCTGCGGCGGCGGCGGAACGGCGAGGGCGGCGGCGTTCGGCGGCGTTCGGTGGCGGGGCGGCTCGGCTCGGGGTGGGGAAGAGGTGGCGGCGGGCGGCGGTACTTAAAGGTGTGGGGGGGGTGGGGCGTCCGACTTGTGGGAGGGGGCACCCCCGGGCGGCGGCGGCGGCGCTGACCCGGACTCCGGCGGGAGTCCGGCTCGGCCACGCTCGGGCGAGGCGGCGCTGGCAGATGGGCCGGCTAGGCCTTCGGCCCAGTTCGGTCCGCGGGCGAAAATAATATTTTTTTAAAAAACCAATTTCGCCGAAACATAAATAAATCCTGGAAAAATAAGTAAAAATCTAAAAATGCCAAAACAAATTTCCTCAGTCTAAATAAAATATTTAGAATAAGATGAACATTTATTTGGGCCTAAAATGAAATTTTGAAAAACGCATATTTTTCCTAGTTCAAATAAAATCCAAATAAAATCAAATATTTGTTTTTAATATTTTTCCTCCAATATTTCATTATTTTGGAGAAGTCATATTATCCCCTCTCATATAATTGATATGAAATATTTTCGGAGAGAAAAATAATTAAAACAAATGATCCTATTTTCAAAATTTGAGAAAACCCAAATATGAAAATAATGAAATCCCGAACTCTCTCCGTGGGTCCTTGAGTTGCATAGAATTTCTAGGATCGCAAAACAAAATGCAATGAAATATGTTATGCATGATTGATCTATGTATAACATTCCAAATTGAAAATTTGGGATGTTACAAACCTACCCCCCTTAAGATGAATCTCGCCCTCGAGATTCGGGTTGGCTAGAAAATAGGTGAGAGTGGTCCTTCCGTAGATATTCCTCTCGCTCCCAGGTGGCTTCATCCTTGTTATGGTGACTCCACTGAACTTTGCAAAACTTGATAACCTTGCTGCGGGTGACTCGGCTGGCATATTCGAGAATCTTGACTGGTTTCTCCTCATAGGTCAAATCGCTATCCAGCTGAATCGCTTCCAATGGCACTGTATCTCTCAGTGGTATCTCAACCATCTCTGCGTGGCACTTCTTCAGCTGAGAAACATGGAACACATCGTGAACTCCCGACAATCCTCCGGGCAATTCCAACTTGTAAGCAACTTCACCCATACGCTCCAAAACTTTGTATGGTCCTACAAAACGTGGCGCTAACTTTCCCTTAACTCCAAAGCGCTTCACTCCTCGAAGTGGTGATACTCGAAGATAAACTCTGTCTCCGACTTCGTAAACTGTCTCCTTGCGTTTAGAATCCGCATAACTCTTCTGCCTGGACTGGGCTACCTTGAGCCCATCGCGAATCAACTTCACTTTTTGTTCAGACTCTTTAATCAAATCTGGTCTAAACAACTGGCGGTCTCCAACTTCGTCCCACAACAATGGTGTCCTGCACCTCCTTCCGTACAGAGCTTCAAAAGGGGCCATCTTCAAACTGGATTGATAACTGTTGTTGTAAGAGAACTCTGCATACGGCAAATTGTCATCCCAACTAGATCCATAATCTAGCGCACAAGCTCTCAGCATGTCCTCCAAAATCTGATTGACTCTCTCGGTCTGTCTGTCTGTCTATGGATGAAAGGCTTTACTGAACTCTAGCCTGGTACCCAAAGTTTCGTGTAATTGATTCCAAAACTTTGAAGTAAACTGGGTTCCTCTATCTGATACAATGGTCCTCGGAACTCCATGCAGACATACGATCCTGGTCATGTATATCTTTGCCAACTTAGCACTTGTATAAGTGATCTTTACTGGGATGAAATGAGCTACCTTCGTCAAACGATCGACTACAACCCATATCGAGTCATAACTTGAACGAGTCCTGGGCAATCCTGTGATAAAATCCATGCCTAGCTTATCCCACTTCCATTCGGGTATCGTCAATGGTTGTACCAATCCTGCTGGCTTCTGATGCTCTGCGTTTACTCTCTGACATACATCACAAACTGCTACATACTCAGCAATATCCTTCTTCATTCCGGTCCACCAAAAACTGTCCCTTAAATCCAGGTACATCTTGGTATTTCCTGGGTGAATTGAATATGGTGAATCATGGGCCTCTTGCAAGATCAACTTCCTGATCTTTGGATCATTGGGCACATAAATGCGGTCCTCAAACCATAAGGTATCGTGCTCATCCTCACGAAATCCCTTGGCTTTTCCTTTACTCATCCTTTCCTTTATCTCGACAATTTCCTTGTCTGTCTTCTGAGCTTCTCTGATCTTATCCATCAAAGTAGACTGAATCTCCAATGCTGCCACATAGCCTCTCGGAACTATTTCCAAACATAGTTCACGAAGATCATTTGCTAACTCCTTGGGTAACTCTCCGGTCATGAGTGTGTTGACATGGCTCTTGCGGCTCAACACATCGTCTACTACGTTAGCCTTCCCTGGGTGATAATGCAATCTCATATCATAATCCTTAATGAGCTCCAACCATCTCCTTTGCCTGAGATTCAACTCCTTCTGCGTGAAAATGTACTTCAAACTCTTGTGATCCGTGTACACCTCACAATGGCTTCCGATGAGAAAATGTCTCCACGTCTTCAACGCATGTACTACGGCTGCTAAATCCAAATCATGTGTAGCATAATTCAACTCATGGGGTTTAAGCTGTCGTGAGGCATATGAAACAACTCTTCCCTCCTGCATTAGTACTGCTCCAAGTCCTCTACGAGAAGCGTCACAATATACTTCATAATCCTTGCGTTGATCTGGAAAAATCAACACTGGCGCTGTAACCAAACGTTTCTTCAACTCCTGGAAACTAGCCTCACATTCCTCAGTCCAATTGAATTTGGTGTCCTTCTTCGACAACTCCGTCATAGGCTTTGCAATCTTCGAGAAATTCTCGATGAATCTCCGGTAATATCCTGCGAGTCCCAGAAAACTCCGGATTTCTCCAACTGTCGTGGGTGACTCCCAATTTGTCATAGTGTTAACCTTGGTGGGATCTACTGCTATTCCTTCTCCGGATATAACATGTCCAAGGAATCCAACTTCCTTTAACCAAAACTCGCACTTGCTGAACTTGGCATATAACTAATGTTCTCTGAGCTTTCCAAGTACCAAACGCAAATGCTCCTTATGCTCTTCTTCATTCTTCGAATAGACCAGAATATCATCAATGAACACTACGACGAACTTATCCAAAAACTCCATAAACACTTTGTTCATCATGTTCATGAAATAGGCGGGTGCGTTAGTCAGGCCGAATGACATAACGGTGTACTCATATAGCCCATACCTTGTGGTAAAAGCTGTCTTGGGTATATCCTGCTCTCGAATCTTCAACTGGTGGTATCCTGATCGCAAATCAATCTTGGAAAATACTTTAGCTCCTTGTAGTCGGTCAAACAGATCATTGATCATTGGCAGTGGGTACTTGTTCTTAATTGTTACTTCATTCAATCCACGATAATGAACAACCATCCTCAACGATCCATCTGTCTTCTCCACTAGAAGTACGGGTGATCCCCAAGGTGACGAACTTGGGCGAATATATCCTTTATCCAGTAACTCCTTAATCTGCTTCTTAATTTCTTCCAAATCCTTAGCGGGCATCATGTACGGTCTCTTAGATATTGGCCCAGTGCCTGGCAAAAGCTCAATCAAAAACTCGATATCTCTATCCGGTGGCATGCCTGGCAACTCCTCTGGAAATACGTCAGGGAAATCCTTCACCACTGGCACTTCCTCCTGTACAACTCCTGATAAGGAATTCACTTGAGTCCTCTTCGGCACATGCCGGAATACATACTTAATCCTTCTTCCTTCTGGGGTAGTAAGCAAAATCGCCTTACTGGAGCAATCGATGTTTCCTCCATACATCGATAGCCAATCCATTCCCAAAATCACATCCAAACCTTGCGACTCCAAAACTATTAGGTCTGAGGGGAAAACATGCCTACCTATGGCCAATGGCATCTGAAAACATCCTTGGCTTGCCATATACTCTGCTCCTGGCGAGGTTACTAACATAGGTGTTCTAAGAACTTTGGTGGGCAACTTAAAATTATCCACAAATCCCCTTGATATGTATGAATGCGATGCACCAGTATCAAAAAGAACGATTGCAGTAAATGACTTAACCAAAAACTTACCTATTACTGCATCAGGCTGTGCTTCAACCTCCTCCACATTAACGTGGTTCACCTGTCCCCTGTTGAAAGGGTTTGGCTTCTTCCCCGAGCTTCCATTGCCATTTCCATTCTTAGCTTCCGGACATTCAGTTGTATAATGTCCAGTCTTCTGGCACTTGAAACAAGTAACGTGGCTTAGATCCCTCTTGGCTGGGGTTGATGGGTTGGTACAGTTCTGTCCGTTGCTTCCTCCGTTCCCATTGCCATTCTTGGGGCCACTATGATTGTGCGAGCTCCCTCCATTGTGAATGTGACCTCCATGGTTATGCTGAAGGTGTCCTCCCGAGTTTGGGGTAAAACGAGGCTTCTGGTGAGCTCCTGTATTGTACTTTCCTTGTCCATACTTCCTCTTATGGCTCTCAATCTGCTGCCGTTTGCCTTCAATCATGAGAGCTCTATCTACCAACTCCTGGTAGTTGTTAAAAGTTGCCACCATCAACTGCATGCTCAGCTCATCATTCAGTCCTTCCAGAAACTTCTCCTACTTAGCTGCATCCGTAGCAACGTCATCTGGGGCATAACGTGCTAACTTACTGAAATCCTCCACGTACTGGCCAACGCTACGTCCTCCTTGGCGTAAGTTGCGAAACTCACGCTTCTTCATGGCCATAGCTCCTGTTGAAACGTGGGCAGTACGGAAAGCTTGCTGAAACTGGTCCCATGTGACGGTGTCAATGGGGTGAGTGGCTGTGTAATTCTCCCACCATGATGCTACGGGTCCATCAAGCTGATGTGCGGCAAAACGCACTCTCTCCGCATCTGTGCATCCTGCAGTGGTCAGCTCCCTTCCAACCTTGTGGAGCCAATCATCTGCCACAATTGGCTCGGTGCTACTTGAGAACACTGGCGGATTCAGCCTAAGAAAACGGGCTAAGTGATCATCAGGTGGTGGTGGTGGGTTGTTGTTGTTGTTGTTGTTGTTTCCTTGGTTCTGAACTAGCGCTTGCATCAGGGCATTCTGCTGCTGAATCAACTGAGTGATCTCCGGTGGGAAAACAAATCCGGTGTCGTGTCTCGGAGGCATCTGATGGGTTTAGAAAAGGTGAGAAAATAGGATAGAATGAGGTCTAGAGGGAAAACACTACCCATATGCATAGGAGACAAACACAATCATATCACTCCAATCAATTCAAACAATGCATACAATCGATCTAACTATCGTTAAAAAGTGCTTGGACTATACTATATACATGGTGGAATACTACTACTAATTTGGTGGTCTACTAGAAAAATTGCTCAGTCGAAGACTCCATGATATCTGCTCCGGCTTCATCCTCCCAATCATCATCACTGGGGTCCGAGTCAGTGTCTTCGATGATGATGTAGTTCTCCGGGCAAGTAGAATCGTCATCATCTCCTCCTGGTGCTGGGTCTCTCATGAAAACTCCTAGCTTCTTTATGAGGTCGTCATTCTTCTCCAACAATGTTGCGATTTCCTCCTCATATCCATCGCGTGTAGCCTTGAGTTCTTCCTCAAGTTCCATGATCCTTGTCTTTGCCTTCTTCAGTTCTATCATGTCTGCGCACATCTCGTTCTCCTGGCGACGAATGTGCTGGTTTAACTCCTGGATGAAAGCTGCAATAGATCTATCCTTCCTGGTGCTGATAATTTCCCATTGCTTGTCTCGGCATCCACAAATCTGATAGATAGTATCCTTGAGATCATTGTGGTACACTTCTCCAATGAGTCCCATGGTGATGTGGGCTGCCATGCTCTTTCCTAGACTCCAGGTTGGTGCATCAAAGGAAAACTCTATGGGCTCAGTGACTGGCATGAACGTCCTTCCTGGAACTTGAACTTGAATCATCCAGCGCTCCTCTTCTGGTAGTGTGGCGTTGTAGGTTCCGGTGAAGCTTGGTATTCCGATGTTCAGGTACTTAGTGACTTCCTTCAAGTGTCGTCCAAAAGGTGTATCCTCATCCGGTTGCGCGAACTTGTTCCTTGCATCCGCCATCCTAAAAGAGTGGAAGAGAAGGAGAGGAGTTAGAAATGAGAAGAGAGTAGTGATCTAGGGCTTTAGCTTAGTGGTCGTGTCCTACAGTCAGCATGTGCTCTGATACCATCTTTGTAGCGACCAGACCTCAAACAGTCTAGTCTCTGTGCATCAGTGTCATCCCTGGATCGGTAATGCTGACACGCACAGTACCTGAAGGATTTATAACAGAGTAGCAATCACACAATAATTACATCAAATATCTCAAAAGAGAACTTAATACAATAAATACGGCTTAAGGCCATCTAAAAATGATAACAGCGGAAGGCTTGGAAGATAAAGTGAGTCCATCAACTCCAACGGCATCACTGAGTATAAGACCATGACCTATGGCACCTTACTCGTCGTCTGAAAAGTCTGCAACATGATACGTTGCAGCCCGAAAACGGGTTAGCACATGGAATATGCTGGCAATGTAACACATAGAGAGTAATGAACAGAATAATGCTATCACTACATGCATATTTGGCTGGTGGAAAGCTCTATGGTTACAGTTTTGCGAAAAACCAATTTTTCCCTACCACAAAGGAATAAATTTTATTTAACTATCATGGTGGTTGTTAAACATTGAGAAGGTACCTCCAACTCAATCCCAATTAAGAACGTGATTAACCCAATCAAATTAAATTAAGTAACATGATGATGAGATTCACATGATAATCCAAGAACTAGATACTCAAGATGTCCATAACCGGGGACACGGCTAACCATGACTAGATTGTACACTCTGCAGAGGTTTGCGCACTTTCCCCCCAAGACTCGATCGCCTCCGCTTGATTTCTCGCACTGCATGGTGTTTGACAAACGGATGACCGAGACACAGTCTTTCAGAAACAATACTCTTTACTCCGGGTGGATAGTTACACCTACTTTCACCTACATCTGCTAGCCCACCTCTTCAAGAGGTCATGTAACCTACTCAACTATGCTAGATCCCATAATAGCTTGTGGCTGCACATGGAAGTTTCTAGCATGAAATAATCTCATGATCCCTTTGAGTCTGGGTGGCGCTCTATAGGATGATCACACGGGTACTCCGGGATATCCAAAAATACAGGCAACACTGGGTTCTCCAGGTGCCTCAATCCACCCAGATGTAAATCAAAGTAGCCACCTTAAGTTGAACCATTAATTAACAATCTCACATCTGTCATGGAAAAATCTCAAACCCAATCCACGTCTACGAGCATAGCATAGCAATATAAGCAAACCTAGAAGTAACTCCCAATGGTTTGATATAAACAGGGCAATAGGTACTACCTCAACTACTTCCCAAAACCCACATTTTAATCAGATCCTAATCATGCAATAGTTTGAGGATTGATCTAATGCAATAAAGCTGGGTGGTAAAGAGATATGATCAAAGTGTTACTTGCCTTGCTAATGATCCGTGAAACCTAGAGACTCGTAGTAGCACGCTTCACACTCCGGGTACTCTATCGCAAACAAACAATACATACATAAGCAATCAAGCAAGGGTGCACGGATAAAACTCAAAATAAGAGATCTAACCTGAAAGTTCAACTTGAGAACTCCGGTTTGCAAAAAGAATCAAATCGAACGAAGCAACGAACCTCAAACGGCGAACGAAACAATCTTTGTTTACTAATCTGGACCTAAGTCAAATTTTACAGTACCAAAATCTTGTTCAAGTTGGTTAAACAGAAAGAGGGTTTCGAGACGAAACTCTAGGCGCTTGAATCGCCTGATTCCGATAAACGAGTGAAAAGTTATACTAAAACGAAAAACAGATCGGAAATCGCGATCGAAAATAATCGCGAAAAATCCGAGAAAAAGAAAAACCGACGAACAGGCTAACGAACGAACGGTCGTTGTTTGTAACTATCGGGCAAAAACCATTCGTTAGAACGAACGTACGGACGAACGTCCGCAAAATAAATAAACCGGAAAAAAACTAAACCGATCTATATATATATATATATATAAACAACCGCGGGTTTTATAAAAAAAACCGATCGGTTTTCCAGGAAAGACCGGTGGCGGCGGCTACCTCGGGTCCGGCGGGATTCCGACGAGGCGCGGGACGGCGGCGGCTGTGGCGGCGGGCTCCGGCGGGGTTGGCGTCGGGCGACGGGGCGGCGGTGGCTCCCTGCGGCGGCGGCGGAACGGCGACTGCGGCGGCGTTCGGTGGCGGGGCGGCTCGGCTCGGGGTGGGGAAGAGCTGGCGGCGGGCGGCGGTACTTAAAGGGGTCTGGGGGGGGGGGGCGTTCGACTTGGGGGAGGGGACACCCCCGGGCGGCGGCGGCGGCGCGTACCCGGACTCCGGCGGGAGTTCGGCTCGGCCACGCTCGGGCGAGGCGGCGCGGGCAGATGGGCCGGCTGGGCCTTCGGCCCAGTTCGGTCCGCGGGCGAAAATAATATATTTTTTAAAAATCAATTTCGCCGAAACTTAAATAAATCCTATAAAAATAAGTAAAAAATCTAAAAATGCCAAAACAAATTTTCTCCGTCTAAATAAAATATTTAGAACAAGATGAACATTTATTTGGGCCTAAAATGAAATTTTGAAAAACGCATATTTTTCCTAGTTCAAATAAAATCCAAATAAAATCAAATATTTGTTTTTAATATTTTTCCTCCAATATTTCATTATTTTTGGAGAAGTCATATTATCCCCTCTCATATAATTGATATGAAATATTTTCGGAGAGAAAATAATTAAAACAAATGATCCTAATTTCAAAATTTGAGAAAACCCAAATATGAAAATAATGAAATCCCCAACTCTCTCCGTGGGTCCTTGAGTTGCATAGAATTTCTAGGATCGCAAAAGAAAATGCAATAAAATATGTTATGCATGAATGATCTACGTATAACATTCCAATAGCCCACTTACCTATCAACCTGAAGGCTTGAACGACATCACTGCCTGTCAGACACGACACATACAAGGATCAAAGTTAATCCAGATGCCTTTGTCATTCTCACCTTCTTTAGGCTACAGGCTGTATCGTTGGCAATCAGGGGAGTTTGCTCCCGAACTCCTAGGGCTCGCCATGTAGACACAGTTTTCCATAGCAAACAAAGCCTCTTTGCCATCAAGGTCCTTGCCAATGGTGATCTCCTGGTTAATTAGATAATTGAGTCCGAGAAATAGAGAGCGTGAACCAAGGGTGTTTACCCGCCTCCAACTCAAAAATCCTTAAGGCCCCAACAAGCTGGTATCCTGCTCATAGATGCAACAGCCACTATCCAGATACTCACGTATTTCACGGTGCTTGTATACAGTGGGGTTTTTGCAATATAACTTTTCCGGCTCATGTGTTCGAATGATCATCAGTCTTTTGCCGTTGTCTGATCAAGCGAGGAACCAGTTGTGCTTCCCTGTTTTTGGCAAAGGTGGTGTGATTACAAAGGGCAGTAACTGTAGGGACACTGCATCATATCAAAAAGGACATGCATTGTTAATGTAAGATCAGCATTGTTCAGAGTATGAGTAGGATAATGCAAGAAACAACATTGATATGTCCCTGTTGGAACTGGGAGGAAAATACAGGGAAATGTATATTGGGTTCGAAAATATAGAAGTGCCATGAATGGTTATACTCATGTTATCTCACAATCGATTCTTCACAGGAAACTACCATGTCATGCATGCTATGTAATCATGTTCTGTCCTCACAAACAAATTCTTCAAGGAAACTAACAGACCATGCATTGTTATACTCATGTTCTGTGGGATTTTTGTGTGAGGATATTATTCTAGCCATTGATTGCTGAAGGGCGAATATAGGTATGTACACATGGTAAGCATTACATGATTTCACTACTTCCAAATATAGAGTTCTCCATATGCACATTTACTTCCCTAATGTATGGTTAGATGAAACCAACAATGTGATGCATGTTTCTACATCATGAAAATGAGGAAACTAACATGGTCATTGATACACACTCATATTTAGTAGTATATAGATTACTATAAAATAAGGAGAATATCCATATCTTCCTAACGTTTGATTATTCAGGGGTACAAATTGGCTGTAATGACATGGTCACAATCACATGAATTAACTCATCCCAAATATAGCTGATTTACGGCGTCTCTAATACATTGCCATAGTTCTACTCAAATTCTGCTCAAACAGGGATATGCCAATCATCACAAAAAGTTCAAACAGTGTCATGGCGTCATCATTAACATCAGATGGCAACAACTTACGCTCGCCGCCCAGCAATACGTGGTGCCATCTGCTTTGTCAATCGCGTAGATGATGCCATTGTGTTCAATAGCATCACAGAAGTGTGTATCAGCTTTGACGATACACTGCAAGGTGAGCTGTCTCCAGCTAAAGAAGGCACCCGCGGAAAGATAGGCGAGTCCGCGGTCAAACAAGGCAATTAGCTTGAATTATGCGTAATTCGCATCTCGTGTGGGCACTTGGCAGATTACAATCTTCTGCAAAACAAGGTGCATCCAACTGACTTCGTAATCTAGATGACTTGGACCGCGATGGTAAAACCCTATATAATCCAACGTAGGAAGGACAATCTCATGGGAGGTGTGGAAGTTCACCAGCACCAACTTTTTCCAGTCTTGTCTGACGGCAGCCATCCAGTGGGAGCTCATGCCGACCTAGTACATACCTGCCAAGAAGTTTTGGGCGATGGTGATTGGATTGAAGTCAAGAGAAATGATGTATGGCGACCCTCTACATACCTGAAAAGAAGTTTTGGCTAATGGAGGTCGGATTGAAGTCGAGGGGCATCATGTACGCCTCCGTATCATGGTGAGCAAATCTTGCAAGACCAGATAGCAGCAAGCAGGCTGTCTTGAAAATCTTAGGCCTCACTTCGACGATGGCCATGTGCATGTCCCCCGAGCATGCAGCTAGCCGCAGGGCGCTCAACATATCCATACACGAACAACAGAGGTCGAGGATGTCACTGGAGAGATTGCTCCAATCGCGGCTCATATGGATGTTACACGGTTCGCGTTCGGCCATGGTGGAGTTTGGAGGGTGGGGTTTTGGGGGGCTTGATTTACGGGGGAGAAGGCTCTCGGTGCTGGAGCGCGGCTAGCGAGGGAATAGTGGTACTGGGGGAGGCGAGCGAGGCGAGGGTACGCAGGGGCACATTGAGATGATGAAGAGTGGCCTCAGGATCTCCGGCGAGACGGAGATGGAGATGGAGTGGTGCTAGGGGAGAGGGAGACGAGGCAAGGCATGCTATACATCGGCGGGGACAGTGACTACACAGTGCACAAGGTGAGGCTGACTTTGGTAACCCGGACACGCCGCTTGGACTAGTGTCACCTCGGGCGCATTGTCTTGTCACTTCACTGTGAGGACCGGATGAATAATATTTTGACCATCAAGTGTACCACAGTTTTACTACTACTACTACTACTACTACTAGTACTCCCGTGCTAGCATGCCTCTGGTTCACTTCATCCTCCAGGTATCATCCATATTGCGAGCAGAACCAAATTCTCGTGCATGCGGAAGCGCGAATAAGGCTTTTTCTTTTTTGAGGATAACCGCATACTTATTCCTTAACTAGAGAATGTTGTGTCTCCCACGCACGCGGCAATATCCATCTGAACCAGCTACGCCACATTTTTTATCCGTTTGCATAGGTACCACCTGTCAGGAGGGGTGCAGAAATAAAAAGGAATCATAAAATGTCTCGCCACGGTGATTTGAAAGAGTGACCTCAACTAGCCAGTGGCACATGTAGCACTAGCAGGATGGGCACGTACACGGACAGGTACCACTCCTCAGTCTACCTGCATAGCCTTTTCATCTAGTCTACCTAGCCGTCTAATCAACTGCCTGTAGGCCACTTCTCCCATTTACTTCTCCATCGGGAACTGATTTTCCTCAGCTTCTTCACCTCTCCTTCATGTTCATTTTCATCCAGACCACAATGCATTCATATTGTTTTAACCTCTTCACATCCTCCCGGAGTAATTCTGAAGCCCTTTTAAATAATCATCTTCTTCAGTTAGACTAGCCATCTAATCCTAATTCTCCAAACCATAGCCCTCCGGTCCAGCGGTTCCAAATGGCGAAAGAGATCTAGATGCAGGTTTTTAGCGTCCAACATGTCCTCGTCGAAGGCTCGTTGAGCATAGTTGCCACAGTCACCAACCACCCATTGGTTGTTTGGAAGTGGACCAACAATGTATCCAACTCCCTCCAAAAGGTGGAGATGAAGGTCATCGGTCTCGATGCAGAGTACACGGAGCGTGCCACTGGGAAGATCCAACACGCCGCCGTCCTTCAGATGTGCCTCGAAGATGATGTTTTGGTGTACCAAATCATACACGCGCCCTCCATACCAGGTGAGCTTCACAATTTCTTGTCTCGGGAGGACATATACTTCTATGGGGTAGCCATCACAGGGGACAAACAGAAGTTGGAGCCGTACAACCTAGATTTGAAAAGCATCGCTAACGTACAAACCAAAATAAAAATTCGTGTAGAAGATTGTGATAAACCGACACCATCCCTATTCAACGTAGCAAATTTTGTGCTCAGAACAAATCTTCAGAAGGGTGACGAGACGGTAGCATTAAGGTCGTCTGGATGGGAGAATTATCCCTTGACGTTCGAGCGGATAAAATATGCTGCCCTCGATGCTCGTGTGAGTTTAGAGATAGTTGCAAGGTCTAGAGAGCTTGTTGCGAAGCCGTCTCCCACAGAAAATGAGAACAAGAAGGAGAAGAAATAGAAGAAGAAGAAGAAGCTGCACCAGCAGCAGGGCATTATGGATGGATAAACTATTTCCTCTCTTGTAAAAAATTATTCCCTCTTTGTGTATATTGATATAGATGGACTATTTCGATGGTGTGCATGTCTTTGGAACAAGTAGTAGCGTGGGTCTGCTTGACTATAAGGAACTATTTATCTGCCTCGCTTTCTCTACTACTCCTTCCAGTGATCGGTATGCAATGCATGTGTCCATAGACATGACAGCTTGTCCATGGAAGTTCAACTACGGCGAACCATCATGTTTCATCCATTGCCACTCGCGATTCCCACGACGCCACTCCAACCCATGGCACGACATCCCCCGACGTGCGCCTCACCCCTCTCGGCCGCACCGCCCCTCTGCCTTTGTGTGCATGACATGTGGGCCACCTGAAATTCAGCGAGCATCAAGTTTCTACCACAGCCACACCCGATTGGACGCGGTTTGCCTGCTCCGCTCCTGTGCTCCGATCCGTACTCCCGCACCATCAAATTTTCATCCAACAGCTGTGACACATTTCGTCCCGGGCATCAATCCTCAGCTGGAGTACTTCTATACTACATGTAGTACCCGCCGGTGTGGCCATCTACGCCTCATAACGCCCCGATGCCCAGCTATGCCACCCTCGCCTCGGCCACGCTACCACCGGCCGGTTCATCTCGAACGAGTGAGTCGTGAACCATGCCACCACCATGAGAATGACATGTGGGCCAGCCGCATTTAAGGTCCACATGTCATTGACTCATAGGCCGGTGCACTAAGCCACTGAAGCTCAGTCCCGTGGGTCTCGAGAGGGAAATGTAACTCCTGTGGCAGGCCTTGTGGTGCTCCCGCAGTACGAGCTCGTGCCAACCCGGAATTTGTTTCTTACTACTACCAATGTGCCGGCCCGTGCGTTGCAATGTATCCAAAGTATATCTATTTAGTGGAGTGCACTCTAAACACATTATCTATTCATTTTTCTCTAACCTTTCGTAGCCATGCAACCAAGCCACGTAAGCTTCATGGGTGCCCCCACATCATATTATTCATACTATTTTGACTGAAAAAAAGATAAATCACCCAAAACAAGATCTTCCCCTTTTTGTTCCTACGTTGTTGTGCCGTCAACGTACCTAGTTGTATAGTGGTAGTACTAGTTGTAGTACAAACTTCGTACTAGTAGTAGGAGTAGTAGTACGGAATGCTCCTACTCTATCAACGAGCCCCATCTGACACCAAATTTACTGGCTTCCATGCTATAGCTAGATCTTCCCCTCGTTTCTGTTTTCTAACCCGGCGACGGGCGGGGCACGGTTTGCCAATAGTCGGTTTGCTCAACGGCGATACCACATGAAAGTGAAAATGCTAGGCAACACGCCTTACCTAGCTATTTGGCATGGCGGACGGGCCGTGGAGTACTCCCGATTCCCGGGCGTGTGGGGGTGCGACGCGAACGCAGCAGGCCTTTTCCTTTTACTAGCAATGTGCCTATGCATTGCGATGGATCCAAAGTAGTAGATAGTAGTACTTGTTCACAAACTTGAAAGAAATCACTCTTGTTTTGATATACATATATACCACTAAAAATATATTACTTTTCACTCAAAATATATTTCTCAGGCTGTTTTGATGAGGTGAGGGAGGGATGTGGTTACTTTCAAGATAATAAGGGGTTTTCTGCAAATTGGAGCAGAGAAGTGGGCTGTTGTTGCAAAAATGCCACCACTTACCTCACGGCCGTTAGATGCAGATCTAATGGTCAGAAACGACGGATGGCAGACACACCACCATCACCAACTGAGTATTTTATAGGAGTCGGAGTAGAGAAACATGTATAAATTGTAACATTTGGTTCTGCTCCTTGGCATGATCAATAGATAGAAATAGCGATTGGAAACGCTGGGGCGGGGCTATTTCTGCCAGATAAGCAGGGTACGTAGTAGCTAGGTTGGCGCATCGCCGGTTTGGTCACATGCGGTCCGACATGTTCTAGTGTTTCTAGCAAGATGCCCGTGCGTTGCACGAGGTTGATGGACAAGGTAAGCACAACTTATAAATTTACGGATGGAGTACTAGTTACAATGATGCATATAATTAAGCAAAGGGATCGCACATGTCGGTATTGACTGGAACGAGAATGCAATAGCACAATAAGAATTAAGGCCATGATGATGCGATCACAGTGGTGGTTACAGGAGGCAAGAAGAAAGATGCATCCATCAACGTACAACCTCATCCTCCTCAACTTAGTGCATCAGGCCACCGACCGGCGGCTAATTAAGGAGCGACGGCTTTTGTGGCGTGGTCAAGTTGCTTCTCAGCAAAGGCATCCAAGGCTTCCAGCCGGTTGAGGAAGGTCAACGTCGTAGCGTCTTCACTGGCCTTGTAGATACCTATGTACACGATTTGCTCATACACGTGGATGTGTAGGTCGACGAATTCTCGAAGGGCGAGGTGCCTCGCGGCAAGCGCGACCTCCAGGTGGACATTCTTTGTGGCATCGGTGGGCAGTCGCACAACCACCAGTGCTTGAAAGAAGTTCCGGCCATGGAGGCCGATTAGGGTGGCAGGCAATGAGGAGCCCGGGCGCGCGGGCTGGAGGAGTACGGCTATGTCTTCCGTGAGCTTCTTGAGGACGGTGAACTTGTTGGTGGTGGCAACGATCATCTGGTCTAACTGAGAGTCGTAGTTGGCGTCGACAGCGGCCATCCACCAGCCGGTCGCCAACACCGTCTGGAGACGATCCTCGCCGCCATGCCGCAGGCCGGCGTCGTGGACCATCTAGCATAGCCGCTGGCCGCTCGCGCGTATCGCTGCCATGGGTCTGGAGTGAGCACTTTTGTGCTTAGTGTAGGTGCTTAGGCAAATGCTTAGGTGCGTACGATGTGGTAGATGCATTGGAATGGAGGGGCGCTTTTATATGAGCGCAAACTGCGTTGCATTCACATCGTGCAGCCTCTTTTCCCTGTCCTCCTCCCATTACTGCCCTCATGCATTCACGATGCTAATTGAAGGATGGTGCATCATTGGCCGTTCAACATTTCGGGAACTGGTACCCCCTCCCTCGTCTGCATTAAAGCCGTATCGGGAACTGCGCCGCCCGCTGTCAAATCGAATAGTACTGTGCCGCCCGCTGCATGCCTGGCTAAACACACCTCCTCACCTCCATCGAACCCCTCCGTTAAACCCGCATGCAAACCGACAAACCTACTCCGGCCACACGTCTGTTCATGAGCGGGCCGGATTAAACGCAACGCCAGCCGAGCTCCTCCCGCCCGCCCTCAGTTTAAACAAGGCCAGACGCCGGCCAAGCTCCTACCGTCCACCCTCTATTTAAACGAGGCCAGACAGAGAGCGGGCAAGAATCGCACCACTCCACCTCTCCCCCATCTCCTCCTTCACCATTTTCTCCACTCTTCCGATGGCTTCCGAGGAGCCGTTCTCCGGCATACTACCCGACTGGGTGGCCCGCCGAGCCCTCCGGATACGGGCGAGGCCGCTCGGTGCTTCACCAACCTCGCTTGGCCCGACGGAACTAGTTGCCGCCCCAAGCAGGCGCATGGTTCAGCAACTCGCCGCTCCAGTTTAGCTCGATGAGGAGTAGCGAGCTGCTCCATGCCGGCACGGCGCCGAGCATGCCGGTACGGGCGTCGTCGTTGCCGCGTCGTACCGCGCCTCCCGTGTCTCTGGGTGCGCCTCCCATGCCTGCGGCCGCGCCTCCCGTGCCTATGGCAGCGCCATGCAGGCAGAGACAGAAGCCGGGTGCGTGGAGAGCGACGAGTCGGTGGCCAGCTTCTCCGTGTCCACCGCCATCATCGAGGAGAAGTAGAACACGGGAGGCCACCGCCACTTGGGTCCCATGAAGGCCACGGCCGAGGTGACGACAACGCATTCAGGTGGTTTGTTTGCTGCTTCGTCTCTTCCGAGGACCTTCGTCGACCCCGCAAGTGTCTGCCGGACATGAGGAAGACAAAGGGATCCGCGGGCGGCCATTTAGATTAGGTACTCCCTCTCCGGCAGGCGGGAAATATTTGTTCTAAGAATGGATAAATTGGATGTATCTATAACTAAAATAAGTCTAGATACATCCATTTCTAGGACAAGTATTTCCGGACGGAGGGAGTATTAATTATACCAAGAGAGCCGGATTAGCACCGCTTAGTTCATGTAAATGTAATTAAATCCATCATGTTTATATGAAGATCCGGCTTTTTCATATGAAATCCTTCATGAAATCAGTCCGTGTTTGCACGAATTTCATTTAGTTGGTTAGAGTTGTGAAAATGTATGTCGCTGGCGTTTGATGTCGTCCTCCGCGGAAGGAAGCGGGAGGAAATTTGCCGGCTACCGTTGGAGATGCTCTTATGATGGAAATAATAGAGTCACATCCAATCCATTTGAGTTAATTGCATGTATGATTCTCCCTCTATAAAAAGTTAATTGCATGTACAGTGTACACGTGACTTGCAGGGTGGCTACAGCTTCGTACAAAAAGTTAAAAAGAAACAAGTCCATCCTTAATCTTGTATTCTAAGTACTCCGTGGGTTCCACTGTCAGAACAGTAGCGAAAGAAGTATATATATTAAATAAGTAATATAAAATATAAAAATCTAAATTTAAAGACATAATTCGAACTCAGGTCATCACGTTGCGAACATCCGGCGCTAACCAGTCAGCACATTTTTGTTGTGGACCATGCTGGAGATATATCTACACGTCTACTCTTATAGTCCCTCCGTTCCTAAATATTTGTCTTTTTCAGATTTCAAATGGACTACCACATACGGATGTGTATGTAGACATATTTTAGAGTGTAGATTCACTCATTTTGCTCCGTATGTAGTCACTTGTTGAAATCTCTAAAAAGACAAATATTTAGGAACATAGGGGGTAGAAAATAGAGTTAGTGATGATGGTGTGCGTGCCATCTTGCAATATAGGTCGTTGGATTTATATCTAATGGATAGGAAAGAAACTATGGCAATTTTGCAAAAAGATATCCACACCCCTCTCCACGTTTGCAAATAAGGCCTTCCCTCGTTCATCCTTTTCTCTCACAAGATAAACTACTCATACAAATGGATCTTGATGTTCCGTGCAACGCACAGGCATCTAGCTAGTTTCTTTTAAAATAGTTACTGCGATAATTGGGTTGAAGTGATATATTTTATGTCTGCCCTGAATGATTTTAGATTCACTAGTAGTAACAAAGAAAAGGTTGCCTTGTTAATTAACAGAAAAACAGGGTGAAAACTATCACATGAGGCCGGTAAAAACAAGGCACCCTGGGTTCAGCTTCACCGTCACTACAGCTGTGTGCGCGCGCGAAGTCTACATATCGAGGGGGCTATTGAGAAAAAGATGTATCGAGTGTGTCTGAGCGAGGCACAGAGACACAATGTTTGAGAGAGAAACCAATTGATAGATTAAGATCAGATCGAGTTGTCACCCTTCTGCTGTCATTGTTGGGGTGGGGTTGGGGAGGGGGGAGGGAGAGAAAGACATATCGAGAGTGTGCGTGGTAGGCACAGAGGCACAACTAGCAAGTGTGTATGTATGTGTGTGTGTTTGAGAGAGAAGCAGTAGATAGATTACTATCAAGATCGAGGTGCCACCCTACTCCTTCGGTGTCGGGTAGTGTGTGTGTCTGTGTGTTTGAGAGAGAAGCCAGTCGATAGATTAGTATCAAGATCGAGGTGTCACCCTACTCCTTCGGTGTCGGGAAGTGTGTGTGTGTGTGTGGGTGTGGGGGGGGCAGTGACACTTACATATCTACACTCTTATAAAAATAGAGTTAGTGATGATTCTGTGCCTACCATCCTGCAATATAGGCCATCCGATTTATACCCGACGGATAGGAAGGAAACTATGGCAATTTTGCAAAAAGATACCCACACCCCTCTCCACATTTGCAAATAAGGCCTTCCCTCGTTCATCCTTTTCTCCCACAAGATAAACTACTCATATAAATGCATCTTGATGTTCCGTGCAACGCATGGGCATCTTGCTAGTAGGGAGAAGGAGTTTGTGTGACACATATCTATATTAAGGGATAGGTAGATAGCATGTGTGCGAGGCATACTTAAAGCATCACCGAGATAAACAAACGGTGTGCATGCAAGTGCCGGGAAAATGAAGCGAGAAACAATGTCTACGCGCGCACGCGCGCGCGCATGTGTGTGTGTGTGTGAGCGAAATCTCAAAACAAAAGGTGCTCTGCTGGAATCTCATTGTATGCATTCATATGGTTCCGGAACTCGAGTTAACCTTAGGCATATGTGTGAGAGACATAATTATACTTTGAGACATTAGTGGCTGTGGGTGGGCGGAATTAAAGGGGTGGGCGTGTTCGACAGAGAGAGCGTGTGTGTTTCTATGTGAGAGACTTGTAGGACGGGGTAGAAAGACGAATTCTAACCTTGACGGAGGGAGAGAAATACATGAAGTGCGCGTGTGTGATTCTGATGCCCATGGGGAAATGAGATATGTATGCGTGTGAGAGAGATTGCACAATTCATTCACGTATCACTATCTAGCGATCGTGGACGTGCATCGCTTGAACATAAATCAATATCTACTTTATATCATGGCCAAGGCACACTACCGATTCAACTCTATAAAGACTGGACACTCACATATCACACTTTTTTTTCTATCTAAATAAACCTTTTCAATTGTGCATTCCAAAGTTACAGTGATGTTTCTTCAAATAACCAGTGTAGCTATCATGTACACGCACCATTGTTAGTCTTGCATTCAAATTCATTAGTCCTGGATGATTTAAGGTTCTATTATGAAGTAATATATGTAAGGGTTAATTCCATTTTCCCCCTAATCTTGCCCTAGTCTCAGCTTTACCCCTAAAAAAAGCATGTGCTCAACTTTGCCCCTCTTCCGTCTGGTGCTGTTTTAGAAATACCCCTCCGCGTCATTTCTGTCCAGTCAAAGTGGTTTGACCGTTTTTGGGACAATTTTGGGACAAGTTTGCCCCTACTTACATGTGGGGGGGCGACCGAACAGTTATCTCTCTCGGTTTTCTTCTTCCTCCCGACGCTAAGAACAAAGTGTAGGAGGAGGCGGCCGCTCAGCCGATTTCGATAGCTCGGTGCTGGAGAGCTAGCAAAGGAAGATGGCGTCCGTGTCCTCGACGACTCAGTGCTTGGCGACTTCAGCCGCGGAGGACGAGGTTAGTAAAGTCTGCATATTTGGGGATTTCAGATCTAGGCTTTGTGCGGATTTGGGATTTTTTAGCCATGTGCATCCGATTTTTTTGTAGGTGGATGGTTGCGGCATTGTGCAGTTTAGTTCAGAGCATTTCATTCCCAATCCCATCTTCTGTGGCCTTGAGGAGCGCTCGAAGCGTAGATGCCCAGGGCATGGG
The DNA here is from genome assembly GCF_002575655.3 of Aegilops tauschii subsp. strangulata. Classification (NCBI taxonomy): domain Eukaryota; kingdom Viridiplantae; phylum Streptophyta; class Magnoliopsida; order Poales; family Poaceae; genus Aegilops; species Aegilops tauschii. Next base: position 69,752,023 of record NC_053039.3, on the reverse strand, counting down.
CTAGTTCCGGCTCGCCATGTAGCTTGGGGAGGAGCAAGCACTGGTAGACGTTTTTTGGGTTGTCCAGTTGATGTAAGTGCTATATTTCCCTCAATTTGATATATTTTTTTGTCGAATTGATGCTAAGGTTTTAGTTTGACATTATTTTTGAACTATGCTTTTGCAGCTTCCCGATGAATGTGATTGGGTTGTATGGATTGAACCCCCTCCTACTGACTATGTTGGGCTTTCTTTTGAGGATTTACATGCTGCCCTTGAACACAGTTGGATTAAAGCAAGCAATCTGGAGAGGAGGGTTGTGGATCTTACCACTAAAAACAAGAAGTTGAAGCGAAAGTTGAAGAAAAAGAATGAGCTGATGGAAACAATGTGCTTTGTTATTGTTCTTGGCATAAGCATTGTGGCTAGTCTTGTTTCTGTGTGGTCAAATTAGGCTATTTAAGTGTTTGCTGATCTAGGTTATGTTGTTATGTTCTGGAGCCTTTATGTAATGGAGCCTTTATATAATGGTGTGAACTATGAAATTGTAGTAGATGTTTTGGAGCCTTTATGTTATGTTCTGGAGCCTTTTTGAAATGTCCCTTTATATAATGGTTATGTTGTTAATGTGGTTTAAATCATGTATGAATGCACATTGAGGTACTTTTGGCCTGTGATGTTTCCATGTGGTAAATATGAGCACAAATATATATACCAATCCAGGGCAAATATGATCACACAAATATAGCACAGGGGCAAATATGAGCACACAAGTGTAGCACATGGACAAATAGGAGCACAGAATTGTAGCACAGTGACAAATATGAGCACAGAAGTGTAGCACAGGGCAAATATGAGCACATTACACAGGAGTTCACAACAGTTTGACAACATGCAAAGCAACAAACATCAGTTAACACATTACATCTAACATAGCAGTTCATCACTCTAGTTGAACAGAACCAACATTAAGCTGATCACACTAGTTTGGCCCTCTTGCTCCTAGTGTTGGCAGCAGGATTTGCAGCTTTGCTCCTCGTGCTGACAGCAGAGTTGCCGCCTTTCGCCTTCTTCTGTGGTGACCCCCACCTAGTTCCTCTCTCAGCAGCTCTTTTAGTACATTTCTTTGGACTGAGAAGCATGTAAACAATCAAGATTAGTATGAAATAATGAAGTTACACAAAGAACGCATGAACATCTAGTAGAAAACATACCTGACAAGTGCTGTTGGAGAGCTTGGAGCATTTGGTGGAGAGCTTGGAGCTGGTGGAGAGCTTGGAGTAGCTGGTAGAGAGCTTGTAGTAGTTGGTGGAGAGCTTGGAGCAGTTGCAAGAGCATTTTCTGCACCCCAATTCTCATCTTCTCCAAACGCAGGATCAATTGACTCTTTGCAATGGGTGCCTCTGTGACCAAGTCTGCCACATCTACTGCATTTCTTTTGCCTTCCTCCAAGACCTTTTCCTTCTGCCTGTGCCCTTATCCTAGTTTTCCTTGGTCTTCCAGGTGGTCTATTTTGCTCTAGTGCACACAGTTTAAACCCAGTATCAACAATGTCCCACTGTTGCTTCCCCTCCATTGCAAGCAAATTCTCTGCATAAGTAAGATGAATCTATGCCGAGAGTAAAATTCATGCACATACTGATCAATCTCACTTGCTGGACCTCTGAGTGAAGTAATGAAGTATAATGCATGAATGCAAGGTTGTCCAGTGATTTGCCATTTTGTGCAGCTACAAGTTTGTGCTTCCAGATCAACAGGATACCTCCACTCCCTCTTCTCTTTATCAATTGCAGACACCTCTGCCTCATGAGTACTTCTCTTAACAATGCTCATATCTAAGGTCTTTGATTTTGCCATTAACTGTTTCATCACTTTGGGGACTATGATATGCCCTCCATAAGTGCCAGCAGAAATGCTTTGCCTTACATCAAATTTCTCCATTAAGACTTGCCTGATTTTGTCTAGCAGGTCTACAATGTGTAGTCCTTTCCATTTTCTGATTTTGGAATTGAAAGATTCTGCAAGATTATTGTTCACATAATCTAACTTGCACTTCTCATTGAACAGTGCCCTGGCCCATATCTTGCTGTGATGTTCATCCAGATAATCCTTTACATCTGGCTTGCTATACAACTGCCTGAGATGGTAATTGTGTTTCTTTAAGCTAAATGTTAGGGAACAGGGCCACAAGTTCTCATCAAAAAATTTCCCTTTAAACTTCTTGGTGAAGTTTGCAGCTAAGTTCCTCATGCAGTCTCTGTGCTCTACTCTAGGGAAAACATCATCTATAGCTGCCTCTAATCCTTTACAGGCATCAGTGTGTATGACTAGACCATCTGGGTGGCCTATCAGGTTTTTCAAGTGCTCAAAGAACCATGTCCAACTCTCCAAGTTCTCTACCTCTAGCACACCATATGCAACTGGAAATATCCAGTTGTTTGCATCTACAACACATGCACTGACTAGTTGTCCTTTGAACCTACCATTGAGTGCAGTGGTATCTACTGCTAGATATGGCCTACAACCTTCTAAAAAACCCTTCCAACATGCCTTAAATGACACAAACACTCTCCTAAAGCCCTCTTTGGACCTGCTCTGACCATTCTTTTCAAACTGAACAGTGTGCCTATCAATGTGAACTACACTACCAGGTGATGCTTTCTGTACCTCAGCCTTGAATGTGTACAATAATTGAAATCTGTCAGTCCACTTACCATAGATGTTGTCAATGGCCATCTGCTTACCATAAAATACTCTCATGTATGGCAGCTGCAATCCATACTTCTTCTTCAAGTCAATTTGAAGTTGTGTGACCCTTATTATTGGAGTTTTCTCTCACCCAGTTCTTAACAGCATCTGCAATCCATATGCACTTTGCTGATCTCAACCTTTGTCTTCTTGTCACACTTGGGCATGTGTGAGGATTTCTGTTTACTTTGACCTGTAGTTAAACATTGTAACAAGGATCAGAATCATAAACAACATCACAATCATAAAGAGCATGCATAGTTAACTGTTAGTGTACCTGAAATAGTTTGGTATTTTTCAGAAAGGATGCATGCATCCTCCTCTTACACCTTCTATATGAACAGTGTACTGTTAGCCTACCAGGCTCACTCTTGTCAATTTTGAATTCACTTTGAGTCTTGATTGCATAAGTGGCTAATGCATTTCTGCACTCTACAACATCAGAGAATATAGCTCCTTCTAGAAGAGAAGGATCATCTCTGTGAAAATGCACATCTGTCCTGGCCTCATCTGAACTCTCAGAATAACCCATGTCATTGTCCTCCTCTCTCTCATCTAAATCTGTCTCAGCAAACTCTGGAGGGGAAATGTAATCATCTTGTTGAGCTGCTTCCTTCCCCTTTGGCTTCTTCCCTATTACAAATTCAGGATGCATTAATTCATCCTCATCATCTGTTGGTACATCATCAGGTTGTTCCTCTTCTATGATTGGATCAGCATCTGGTTGCTTGCTACTGCTAGGACCTGGTTCATGCACAGCACTAGTTTCTGAATTTCTTCTTCCACCTGAACTACCTCTGCCACCTGAATTCCTTCTTGCACCTGAACTACCTCTGCCACCTGAATTCCCTCTTGCACCTGAACTACCTCTGCCACCCGAACTCCCTCTTCCTCTTGTTTGACTGCACCTAGCTTGAGAACTGTGAGCTTGAGATCTAGTTCCTCTCCTCTTAGTTTCTCCTCTAAGCCTTTGTATCACATTAATTTCTAAATCTACTGTCTTAGTTTCAGCATTGGTTGCAAACATAATTCCCAATTCATCATCAGATTGCACTGGCACCCAATTAGTATTTCCCATGTCCCAATACCTAATTTCTACAGCATCATAGAGGCCCCATGGATATTTATCTGAGATTGCAGATCTAAACTTCACAAATGTTGATGTGCAATCAACCACAAGACGAAAATGAAACCCTGTGCCAGATCCTTTTGTACCAGAACTGCCTAACACGACGGTTTCCATCCTACAGTTGAGATAGAAAGCTCTAGCTGGATCCATCCTACGGTAAATGTTGAGAAAAATTAGAGGAAGGCAAAGACAGTGAGCATAGCAATCGTGCGAGTAACCTAATGGAGACACTTACCCCGTTGGAACAGCTGGTGTGATCGCCGCTGTGGTCTGAGAGCTCTCAGCTCTGCCGCTGCCGGCGCCGCTTCCACGAACGGCAGCCATCCGCGAAATCCCTCGGTGAAGAGGAGCGGCGGGTCAGATCCAGCCGCCGCGCATCTCAATCCCCACGCTATCCCTCCACGGCGGCCGACGATGAACCAAATTGCGGGCGGGCTAGGGTTAGGGTTCAAGTCGCCAGAGAGAAGAGAAGAGATGAGAGGAGAGGATATCTGTGAGTGAGTGAATCTGTCCGAAGGGCCCCACATGTAAGTACCAGGGGTAAATTGTCCGAAATGTGTCTCCTGCATGGTCAAACCACTTTGACTGGACGGTAAGGGTACGGAGGGGTATTTCTGAAATGGCACCAGACGGAAGAGGGGCAAAGTTGAGCACTTGTTTCTTTGAGGGGTAAAGATGAGGCTGGGGCAAGATTAGGGGGGAAAATGTAAATGTCCCTATATGTAGTATTCATATATGAATTCAACGGGTACGCAATTTATGAAATGCAAGCTATGTAATCATATGAGGTAACACTTTTAAGTAGCGGACTACAATATCCATTTCTTTTGTGGGACTACAATATCCATTTCTTTTTGTACTCCTTTACACTAACACGTCAATGCATTATGTTTAAAGTAAATAACCAATGACACTAAATTACCTATTTACACGAGAAATACATAGGCTGAGTGTTTGATCCTTTTTTTGTGAACGCGCCTCTACACCCGTATGATTCGTCGCGCCCGTGTGAACGTCCAAGTTATCGGTGCATCATCCCGAGTTATTGTCTTTTTTTCTGGGGTGGACTTCACACTAGTTATTAACCGCTGACGCGTGCCCTGTGTACACAGTCTCGCATGACCTTCCCGCTAGCACGGTCCAAAATTAGTTGAAACTGGATACGAACGATCCCGCGGGCGGCAAAATCTCCCACCTCCTTCTAAAATTTCCGCCACCTAGTCTTTAGCATGCGAAATTCCTCTTTTGTCCTTGGTGCACGGAGAACAGCAGTTACAATACCGCCCTCATCTATATAATAGGTCGGGGCTGCTTTGGTAACTTTCGGTTCCCCCCACCACACGGCACCCCCATTTCCTCTCCCCCTCCCGCAAAAACTACTAACTCCACAGCACTAGAGCATCTTACATCACGCCGTCCGTACTTCATCGGCCTTTCTACCCTTCCCCTCTCGAAACCCTAGACTGCTCATCCACTGGCGTAGAGCCCATTCACTGCAAGCAGCGTCCACCTCGCCGGATCTGCTTCTGCGGCTGCAGTTACCACTCTCACCTCCCCTAGAAACAAGTAGACTACTCATCCACCACTGTACCATGGCCCATTCAGTGACGGCCTTGTCCACGGCGCTGGATCTGCTTCGCCGGTACTCTCGTCAACCGCAGCGCATCTGCAGCGGCTCCTTCGTACTCCCCATTGAAGACGCTTCGTCCACACACCCCGGAGCCACCCCACCGACGCCCCCGTCGACGGCCTCTGATCCTCTTCGCCAACACCTTCCTCAACCCTACCGGAGCCGCTTCGCCGACACCATCGTCAACCCTACCGGAGTAGCTTCGTCTATACCATTCTCAACCCTACCGGGGCCGCTTTTCCAACTCACAAGTCCATGGCCTCAGATCCGCTTCGTCGCACCCTCATCCAACCTACCGGAGCTGCTTATGACGCCCCGTCCACGGCCACAGATCCGCATCGTCGACACCATTCTGAACCCAACCACCGGAGCAGCTTCAACGACGCCCTCATCCATGGCCACAGATCCGCTTCGCCCACACCGTAGTCCACCCTATCGGAGCCGCTCCACAAACACCCTACTCGACGGTTCTAGATCTCCTTACCGGACCCTGACAGCCAGCACAGCGTCATCACCCTTGACGTTTCCAACCTGATTCCCACTGTCTAGCAAGATGCCAAGCACCTGCCACGGCCTAGGTACTTGTCACCTTTAAACCCGTCCAACATCACCTGCCCGATGTACTTCAAATATACTAACAGGTAGCTGTTACATGTTATGCAGCTGGTAAAAACTACAAGGACGATGTTTCTTCCGGATCTAACAGCTTGGCCAACCAAGATCCTGGACTGAGGCATTGCTATGATCTTGTAAGTGTGTGTCTCTCTCTTGTATTGTTGTGTGCCTGCCAGCATGCTTTGCTAGGATTTTCGACCAGTAATCCCTTTGTGTAGACAATGATTTCTACTACTGGCTGCTAAATTAGATATGTAGATGTCATACATGATACTACCTCGTACCTCCGTTCCTAAATATAAGTCTTTCTAGAGATTCCACTATAGGCAACATACAGAGCAAAATGAGTGAATCTACACTAAAAAATGCATCTATATACATCTGTATGTGGTCCATACTGGAATCTCTACAAAGACATATATTTAGGAACAGAGGTAGTACATTACACAAAATCGTAGGTGGCATGTAGGAATTCCAGTGCACTAAATTAGGCTCCCTTAGAGTGCTTGCTAGTCCAGCACACGGAGTCATGGCTAGTTTATGCTACGCACACAATCGTTAATTGGTGGTTTAAATATGCGCAAGGGATATGCAATGTATTATCATGTAGAGATGTCTGGAATTAGCCGTGTCAACTTGCAGATAGGGTTACACAATGAAAAAGTAGAAGATGTATATGGCAATTTCATGGAACATCGCAAAAAAGGAGAGGTAGCGGTGAGCCTATACAGTGTGCTATGGTAGGTCACTCCTCCATTGCAATCATCATGACATGTTATTCGTATGTCAGTTCTATTGGCCAAGTTTCTTAGGGACAGTTATTATGAGTTATCCTAAGAAAATAAGCACCTGTGAATATAAGCTCCAGGTAATAAGCCAACCAGTTCTTTACATTGCCTTCCTTTTCAGCTTATCTTTGGTATGATCAGTGAAAACTCTAGATTGCGTTATATTTTGTCATTTTGCTGCCCATATGAAAATTAATTTGACTTGCAAACATCACAAATTGAACCTAGTGCAGTAATTAATATGATAGGAAAATAGATCATCACTATTTGTTCAAAATGCAAATACAAAGATACCATCTACTTGGCACAATCTACTTTGGTCAATGTCTTCCATAGAGATCCCATTGCCTAGTTCAAACGAAGAACGCATGACCCACATTTAAATGAAGAAAAAATATTTATTGAAATTCGATGGTCCAAGTGGCTGGTTATTATCATATAGCAGCACCACCTGAAAGCATCATATAGCAGTAGCAGCAGCTCATAGCAACTCATCATACAACAGCAGCAGCAGTGTGCAATCCATCATATACCACCACCAGCTCATAGCAATTTGTCATATAGCAGCAGCATGAGCAGCTCATAGGAATTCATCATATACCAGCAGCAGGAGCAACTCATAGCAATTCATCATATAGCAGTAGCAGGAGCAGCTCATAGTAATTCATCATATAGCAGCAGGAGGAGCAGCTTATAGCAACTCATCATATAGCAGCAACAGCAGCTCATAGAAATTCATCATATAGCAGTAGTAGCTCATAGCAATTCATCATATAGCAGCAGCAGGAGCAGCTCATAGCAATGCATCATATGGAAGCAGCAGAAGCAGCTCATAGCAATTCATCGTATAGTGGATCGGAAAGAAAATTTGGCAAAAAATCAAAGGAGATCCTCACCTTGTTGGATGAGCTCATCCTTCAACAACACCTCAAGGCCACGACCTAGGAGGAGGAGAGGAGGAATAAGGTGCCTTCAACCGTAGTGTGGCATCAACCATAGTTGTGCGGCGCCCGCCGGAGTAGTGCGTTGGACGGACCACAGTGGAGCAGCTGCTGGAGACCATGAGAATGAGGGGCGACGCCAGAGGGAGGAGAAGCCGGGGAGATTTGGCCCTACCCGCCGGCCATCTAGCCTAGCTGGACAGAGCATCGTCGAGGACCAGGCTAGATGGGACCAGTGGCGACAGCTCGCTGGAGGAACCCTAGCGCTATAGGCAGGGGATCGAGGTAGAGGGAAAGGGGAGAGGAGATGCAAGGAGGCAGGGCAATAAACGCTTGTGTGTTTGTTTTTACTTGACAGTCAGGTGTGACGCGGGCGTGAGCGGTTGCATTTTGAGTGTAATATAGGCAGACAACAGAGTCATTTCACTATTCCCCTTCCCTTCAATTTTTAGTGAGTTTCTACCTGAAAGACCCCCCTCCAAAGCAAAATAAGTTAAGCCCAAGCCCATAACTCAAAAATGACTTCTTTACATCTTTATGGCTTATTTTGACAATAATCTCCGAAAAGGCGGAATATAACTAGCCCTTAACCTACAATTCAATTGTGCGTGCAATGATGAATCACTCCTGCCTCCTATAGTGTACAGTTAGGCATCATCATACATGGCATAACCTAATACATGTGCATTCCATTGTAGAATCTGGAATATGCAATGTTTATGTTAGTTCATACGTTGCACATGATGCTTAAATGCCCCTTAAATCTGGTCAGTCAAGTGATGGTCTTTAAGCCTCCTTCTTTGCTTCTTTTCTTGATATGTAAGATTTGCTCACACATCTGTTCAATTGCTTGTTTGCATCAGCCAGCCATACTAGGATTGTTTGCTTTGATTACGTGCTGTTCTTGACCTAACACTCTAACAGAGCTTATCAACGATTTAAACACTAAGGGTTGTTGTAGTGGGGTCTTGTCTAACTCATAGGTGACATAAAGGTTTGGCTGTACACTAAAGTAGGCTCTCCAAGAGTACCTGGAGATCCAGTTCGAAGGTATGCCTAGTTTTTACATAGTGCACACATAGTAAATACTCATTTCATTGTGCGCAAGTGCAAGAGATGTGGCATGTTTCATTATGTGTGTTGTTTTGTTATAATCTCATCCTTTTGTGTTGTTCACAGACTGGAAAGTATGCATTTTTATCTTCCAAGGAGACGAGTAACTAGTTTGTGTCACCTTGTAGAGGTGGTGCAATGAAGATAAGATTGAGGATTTCCAAGTACAAGATGTTAGGAAGGAGCCTTGCAAGAGAAGTAGGAGCAGCGCTGAGCCTATTCAACCAGTTAAGGTAAGTCACTGTATCCAACTTAGCAGTTCAATTCCTTGTTTGTTTCAGGCATAGTTAATTTGCTCTTTTCAATTGCTTTATTTGTCCTCGGTTAATGAGATGCCCAAACAATGATGCCTGATGTTGGGTACTTGTATAACTATTAGTTAACATAATTAAAGGTCTTACCATTTAATTACTCTAGCGAAGTGTGCGTGAAGCTTTGAAGTCTATTAACCAACTATTACTGCATGAGGCTCACAATCTAGTTTATACTAGGCTAATGATTGCATAGTTTTGCTTGCTGTAGCAGGTTTGTATGAATCCCTCTGCTGTTCATTATGCTCCCTAAGACTTTAATTGAGCTACAGAATGGCCAACTGCTTGCTTACTTATACACAACGTGCTATCTAAATTTGTGACTTGTCTGTGTTTTGGATTTGGCCCCAACATCATGCTCCTCCGGTGAGCTAAGAGAGATTTCTATATGCGGGCTGCACACACAACTATTTTTATAATTTTTAAAATATCACCTTCTTATGCTTCATGACGTGTAACATTATTGTTAGTCCTGTTTTTCCATGTACAAAATAGTCTGTCTTGCTCGCTTCACTTTGTAACTATATTTTTGCCCTAGTCATGTGTACTTACAGAAACATTTCAGGATGAAGTGACATCAACACAAAGATCTGCGAGAAGTGCAGCATGGCCATTACCAAATGATTATGGATTGGAATTTGAATGTGCTGATGTTCTCGAGCATCAACTAGAGGTGGCGAGACAACGTGTACATGATTCTCAACGTACATTCAACAAGTTGAGACTAGACTTGCAGGTATTAGATGCAGGATCAAAAAAATGAAACAAGACACCGAGGTAACCACGAAGGAATTGGAGATTTTGTAGACTAAAATTTTTGTCTATCTGAATCCGGCCAATCCTGTTTTCTGAAGAGATTATAGTTCAAATGTAAAGTTCTGTTGATGTGTGTACATGATGTATGAGCTTTATTTGTCTAATGTGTGTAATTTGCTATTTGTGTACGCTTTATTATCACTGATGCCAAACTATAATGCCCAGTGGGTATATTCGGCTATAATTTCTTTATTGTATAGTGTAGGATTATTCTATGTTTCTATGCCTTAGTCTTTTTATTGTATAGTGTATGTTTTTAGAGGCGATAGTATAGAGTAGGATAATTCTTGAATATGCTACATTGTTGAAACGGGGGCCAACACGCCCAAACATTTCCTGGATGCCATACAAATGAACAAACATGTGTATTCAAAGCGGGCCTGAATTGGGCCAGTCAAAATAATATTAAGTGGATCCCAAATGATGTGGCCCACCGTAACAACGACTCTTAGCAGGCTGTTAACAGGCCAAAAGCTCGATAGGGCCGTATAATGGAAATGGCACGCGGGCCTCTAGCAGGCCGAAATACATGTCAATCTTGTCTCAGCCCTTTTACTTTATGGGCCAGTAAGAGGCCGAAAGTGTTATGGGCCAGAGGAGGCCCAATTTGCACAGTGGGCTTTTAACAGGCCGAAAGTCGCGTTGGGCTGAAATGATGCCCTGCGGAACGTGGGCCCCTAATGGAGCTAAAGTCGAAGTACCAACTGTTGTGCGGGCCGTTAACAGGCCGAGAGACAAAATGGGCTAGGAGTTGGCCCATTTATCGAATGGGCCGAGGACACGCCTAAAGTCACAGTAGGCTAGAACTGGCCCAACTACAGAATGGGCCGAGAAAAGGCCGAAAGACGTTCCGGGCCGTAAACGGGCTAGAACTGACGATGGGCTCCTAACAGGCCAAAAGAAGCTCGGGCCGCAATTGGGCCCAAAGACGTAGCGGGCCGTTAACGGGCTTAAACTAACGATGGGCTAGAAATTGTCAAATCTAGAGTGGGCGTTTGATGGGCCGATTCTATGTAACTTGTATGGGCCGTGCTTGTAAATGGGCCTAACTCAAGTAGGCCGCTAATGGGCCGGCCCGCTTATTTTGACAGGCCCGGCCTTTTAACCAGAATGGGCCACTGTTGGGCTGAGACACGTGTCAACGTATCATAGGCGCATTGCATCCATTCGCTGGATGACAACTTTACGAAGCCGGGCCGACACGTAGATCTGCCAGCCAATGAGAATTTTACACGTAGAAAATCCCCATTGGTCCGCGCTGTTAACGGGTTATCAGATCCAAACCGGAACCCGATAGCTTAACGGCGACCCGTTACGATGGATGCCACGTGTCGGTCACCCTTGATGAAAGCACTTCTATGATGCATGATTTAATGTCATGGAAGTGGACACTTCCGTGATGATAATTTTGGTAATGTCATGGAACACTTCTACGACAACACAGGTATGACTATCTTGAGTCTGTCATAAAATCTTCATGGATTTACATGCATGACAGAAAACGTGACCTACTGTGACAAACACGAATCATCACGGAAGTGTATTTTTTGTAGTGATAGCCCATTAATTTGCCTAGTTGATGTGAGACTTTCTCCCTTTTTGTGTTCTCCACACAACCTCCACCATCATATTCTATTCCACCTATAGTGCTACATCCATGGCTCACGCTCATGTATTTGCGTGAAAGTTGAAAAGTCTTGAGAACATTAAAAGTATGAAAGAATTTCTTGGCTTGTCATCGGGTTTGTGCATGATGAAATACTTTGTGTGATGAAGATGGAGTATAGCCAGACTATATGATTTTGTAGGGATAACTTTCTTTGGCCATGTTATTTTGACAAAGACATGATTGCTTTATTAGTATGCTTGAAGTATTATTGTCTTAATGTCAAATGATAGACTATTGCTTTGAATCACTCGTGTCTTAATATTCATGCCATGATTAGATTATGTTATCAAGATTATGCTAGGTAGCATTCCTCATCAAAAATTATCTTTTTTTATCATTTACCTACTCGAGGTCGAGCAGGAATTAAGCTTGGGGATGCTGATACGTCTCCATCGTATCTATAATTTTTTATTGTTTCATGCCAATATTCTAAAACTTTCATATACTTTTGGCAACTTTTTATACTATTTTTTGGGACTAACATATTGATCCAGTGCCCAGTGCCAGTTCCTATTTGTAGCATGTTTTTTGTTTTGCAGAAAACCCATATCAAACGGAGTCCAAACGGGATAAAAACTTACGGAGATTTTTTTGGGACTAACATATGTGATTTTTGGGAAAAATAATCAACGTGAGACGATGCCCGAGGGGCCCACAAGGACGGAGGGCGCACCCCTGGTCCTTGTGGTCACCCTGTAAGGCGGTTGGCCCTTCTTCTGGCGCAAGAAAGCTAATATCCGGATAAAAATCATGTTAAAATTTCAGCCTAATCGGAGTTACGGACCTCCAAAAATTTAAGAAACGGTGAAAGGCCAGAATCTGGGAGTGCGGAAATAGAGAGAGAAAGAGAGAGAGAGAGAGAGAGAGAGAGAGAGAGAGCGAGAGAGAGAGATCCAATCTCGGAGGGGCTCCCGCCCCTCCGCCACCATGGAAGCCAAGGACCAGAGGGGAAACACTTCTCCCATCTAGGGGGAAAGTCAAGGAAGAAGAAGAAGGGGGGCTCTCTCCCCCACTCTTCCAGGGGCGTCGGAACACCGCCGGGGCCATCATCGTGACCGCAATCTACACCAACAACTTCGCCGCCGTCATCACCAACTCTCTCCCCCTCTATGCAGCGGTGTAACACCTCTTCTCCCCGCTGTAATCTCTACTTAAACATGGTGCTCCACGCTATATATTATTTCCCAATTATGTATGGCTATCCTATGATGTTTGAGTAGATCCGTTTTGTCTGGTTTGCACTACTAGGGAAAAGCCTAGAAGTAGCGCGGGTGACCGCGCTACTGCTACGGCGCTAACGCTAAAGGTTTGCAGTAGTGTTGGTTTACCCGCGCTACTGCTATATCCACTTAGTAGTAGCGCTTCCTGCCAAAGGCGCTACTGGTAATTACTAGTAGCGCGTCTCACTGCCCGCGCTACTACTATTATTCCGTATTCTATTTCTTTTTTATTTTATGTCGTATTCATACACCTTTATACAAGTTTTCATGCAGTAGCAATTTAGAGATTGGTTTTACATCATAATGAGTTATTACATCACTAGGTGAAAGAACCGTGGACTAGTTTCAAGTGGATGGACATCCACTGGAAACTAATCCGCGGTTCTTTCACCCAATGATATAATAAATATCATCATCATATCATTAACAACTTATCATCATAATACATCATTGTCATTTAACACCTCCTCATGATCATCATTTTCATCAATGAGACATCATATAGCAAGTTGGTCACTAGTCATAATCACAACTCCTCCTCCTCCTCATCAACTCTAACACATTGTAGCACATAATAACACATTGTACCTAGGACCTACTTCTCTCTCATAGGACCTACTACCTATGTTATGTAAAATAGCATAAAACAAGATAGGCCTTGACTCTCCTTTATGGAGAATGGAGATTATCCTGTCTCCAATTCTTGCGCCTCGCACAATGTTGCTTCCAAGTAGCTCCCTACGATTGACCATACATTTTTTCCAATCTTTGATTGTCATGTCTTCATCGGGTTTAGAAATGCGGTATGAACATCAGTGATGCGTAGGATGACCTGGCCGTAAGTTCATAACATCAAGGCGACCATTCGGAAACATCAGATGAGGCACACAATCCTTCGGGATTTTCTGTTGAAAAATATAGTAATAACTACGTAGTTAGCAATGTAGTTGAGTTTTAGAAGAATTTATGCAAAAGATGCACGGATGTCGTAATAGTAAAAAATCTTACCATGATGATAACACACAAGTATAGGGGATCGCAACAGTTTTGGAGGGTAGAGCATTCAACCCAAATTTATAGATTCGACACAAGGGGTGCCAAACAATATTTGAAGGTATTAGCAGCTGAGTTGTCAATTCAACCAGACCCAAAGATTAATTATCTGCAGCAACGTGATCAGTAGCAAAGTAGTTTGATAGTTTCGATAATAGTAGCAATAGCAATAGTAACGGTAACAGTGATAGCAGTATTTTTGTAGCAAGTGCAATGGTAATGATACCAATAGTAAGTTATCAAGAACAATATAAGATAAATTCGTAGGCATTGGATCGGTAATTTGTTGGATGATATTCATCATGTGACAGTCATAACCTAGGGCGATACGACACTAGCTCCAGTTCATTAATATAATGTAGGCATGTATTCTGTAAATAGTCATACGTGCTTATGGAAAGAACTTGCATGACATCATTTTTCCTACCCTCCCGTGGCAGCTGGGTCCAATTGGAAACTAAGGGATATTAAGGCCTCCTTTTAATAGAGAACCGGAACAAAGCATTAACACACGGTGAAGATATGAACTCTTCAAACTACGGTCATCACCGGGAGTGGTCCCGACTATTGTCACTCCGGGGTTGTCGATCATAACACGTAGTAGGTGACTATAACTTGCAAGATTGGATTTAGAACATGGATATAATGGTGATAACATAAATGGTTCAGATCTGAAATCATGGCACCCGGGCCCAAAGTGACAAGCATTAAGATGGCAAAGTCATAGCAACATCAATCTCACAACATAGTGGATACTAGGGATCAGGCCCTAACAAAACTAACTAAATTACATGATGAATCTCATCCAACTCCTCACCGACCAGCGAGCCTACGAAGGAATTACTCACTCCCGGTGGGGAGCATCATGGAATTGGCGATGGAGAAGGGTTGGTGATGATGAAGAACCAAGATCCCCCTCTCCGGAGCCCCAAACGGGCTCCAAATCTGGCCTCCCGATGAAGAACAGGAGGTGACGGCGGCTCCATCTCGTGGATCACGATAATTCTTTCTCCCTGATTTTTTTCTGGAAAAATAGGGTTTTATGGCGTCGGTTTCAGGGTCTGCGTGGCCACCAGGTGGGGACAACCCACCTGGGCGCGCCTGGGGGGGGGGGGGCAGGCGCGCCCTGGTGGGTTGTGCCCACCCAGGTGCCCCTCCTCAGGTGACTCTTGGCTCCAGAAATTCTCTTTTATTATATAAAAAATCCTCGTGAAGTTTCGTTCCATTCCAAGAACTTTTATTTCTGCACAAAAACAACACCATGGTAGTTCTGTTGAAAACAATGTCAGCCCATGGTTAGTTTCATTCAAATCATGCAAAATTAGAGTCCAAAACAAGAGGAAAAGCGTTAGGAAAAGTAGATACGTTGGAGACGTATCAACTCCCCCAAGCTTAAACCTTTGCTTTTCCTCAAGTAATTCAGTTGATAAACTAAAAGTGAAAAAAGAAAAACTTTTACGAACTCTTTTGCTCTTGTTTGCATAAATAAGCTTAAACAGCACCCAGGTTTTCAGACAACATTATAACTAACCATGCTGACAATGACTCTTAAAGATTATATTAACTCATATCAATAACATAATCAGCTAGCGAGCAATAATAAGATATCTCAAACAGCAAGATGTTATCAAAACAACCATGATATAATATGACAATAGTGGTATCTCGCTAGCCCTTTCCGAGACCGCAAAACATAAATGCAGAGTACCTCCAAAGTTCAAGTAGTGACTAAACATTGTAATTCATGGTAGAAAAGATCCAATCATGATGCACCCAACATTATGTACACACAATGCATCAGCATGACAGCAGTGCTCTCAGGTTCTGGCACTTATTTTACAAGGTGATGACACAACATAAAAGTAAATATAAAGTCCCTTCACAAAGGGAAGCGGTGATTTGTGATGTTGCTTGAAGCTACGTAGGTATTTCCCCAAAGAGGAAGGGATGATGCAGCACAGCGGCGGTAGGTATTTCCCTCGGATATGAAACCAAGGTTATCGAACCTGTCGTGGAATTGTCACGGCAGATGTCCTAGCAAAAGGACTTAGTTGTGGAGCCATCGCAACTAGGACGCAAGAAGGGGTTAATCGGGACAAAGGACACGGGGTTTATACTGGTTTGGCCCCTTACGGTGAAGGTAAAAGCCTACGATCCAGTTTTGAGTGGGATTGCTTATGTCTCGATAACCAGGGAGAGAATCCGCTTGACCTAGCTCTCGATTTGATGTTACTTGCCCTGAACCACCGCCGGGTCGTCCCTTTATATACAGAGGTTGACGCCCAGCAGCTGATAGAGTCCCGGCTGGCCCATAAAAAGTGTCCAGCTCGATTTCTCTCTATTCCTGCCTTATAATACAAGTTACACACATATGGCGGTTTATCTCTACGGGCCTTAAGTCGCCCTTTGGGCCTTGGGCCCTTAATTAACCCGCCATCTCGAGGAGTCGTCTTGGGCTTCATGAGTCGTCTTAAGTATAACCTGGTACCTTCTGGGCGGGTCATACTAATAGTTATATCCCCAACATTAGGCCCCAGATTGATTTAAACTGGTTCATGTCAATCTTCAACACTTAGACAAAATCTTCTACTCTTTATTGCACGGCAATTTGTAACCCGCCATGACGTCATCTTCTGGATTTCCAATAACCCGCCATGACGTCATCTGTCATTAATTCATATTTTATCCAATACATCTCAACAGATCCTTATCTTTAATAACCACCCTGAGAATCGAGGCGTCCTAACAAGCTGGATACCCATATTTTTTGGCCTCCTCGTTTTCGCGCCCACTTATCAGTCTTTCCCTTATAAATAGGCACGACTGGTCTTTCTTCATTCTCCCCCTTTCCACCGTCTTCTTACTCTCGCGACCCTACTGCTGCTCGACCTCCGCCGCCGCCGCAGCGCACTTCGTCTTTCTCGACCCCGACCACTGCATTAACCTGAGCTTGTCCAGAGAACGGCGGCGACCCTTCGCAGTAGATCTGCGTCCGTAAGTCTTTGCTTTTCCGCACCTTAGATCCACATTAGGGTTTGCAAGTTCTTCTGTGTTCTTTGCTGTTCATCACGGATTCTTCGTAGTTTCTCCACCGCATCCTCTTTTGATCTAAAAGAAGTATGAAACTCATGCGGTAGCTGTTTCGCATCCATTTCAGATGCTAATAGATCCCCTTTTCTTGTACAAAGGCCTCTTTAGAACTGATGAACTCCTTTGTACTGGTCTTTTAGGTCTAGAATATTTTCCTTTTCTGAGCATCCGTTGATCCAAAATAATGATTGCAATCTGTGAAACCTATTTTTGCGACACTTAGTCAACGTCTGTGTTTTGATAGATCCACCTAGCCATGGCGGCTTATACCACCGGCTTTTAATTACAATGCTCAATAGATAACCTCAACCACACATGGTAGCTCAAATAAGTTAACTGCTCATGGCGGCTTAAATAATCTGACATAATTAGCTATATACCATTAGGCCCCTTTATAAGCCGCCATCTTGAATATGCATTGAAATATTTCTCTCCGGCATAAATTTGAACCGGGAATTTTTTACTCTGTCTTAGGCTTTCATCACAATGGCACCAAAAGCACCCACTACATGCAACTGGGTTAAATCCATCATCACAGATAGTACGCTGGATGACTTTGTAAAGAACGGCTATCTGCCGAAGAAGGAAGTCATGTCTTCTCGTGCTCCTAATCCGGAGGAAGAAATTCCTCAGCCCAAACAGGGGGAAGTTATTATTTTCACGGATCACATGAACCGGGGTTTTACACCACTGATACGTCCATTTTGCATCATGATTTTATATCGATATTTATTGCATTATGGGCTGTTATTACCCATTATGTCACAGTACTTATGCCTATTCTCTCTTATTTTACAAGGTTTACATAAGGAGGGAGAATGCCGGCAGCTGGAATTCTGGGCTGGAAAAGGAGCAAATATTAGAGACCTATTCTGCACAACTCCAAAAGTCCTGAAACTCCACGAAAGTTATTTTTGGAAATAATAAAAAATATTGAGCGGAAGAAATACGTCAGGGGGGCCTCCACCTGTCCACGAGGGTGGGGGGCGTGCCCTACCCCCCTGGGCGCGCCCCCTGCCTCGTGGGCCCCCTGTTGGCCCTCCGGTGCCCATCTTCTGCTATATGAAGTCTTTCGTCCGAAGAAAAAATAATAAGCAAGCTTTCGGGACGAGACTCCGCCGCCACGAGGCGGAACCTTGGCGGAACCAATCTAGGGCTCCGGCAGAGCTGTTCTGCCGGGGACACTTCCCTCCAGGAGGGGGAAATCATCGCCATCGTCATCACCAACGCTCCTCTCATCGGGAGAGGGCAATCTCCATCAACATCTTCACCAGCACCATCTCCTCTCAAACCCTAGTTCATCTCTTGTATCCAATTCTTGTCTCTAAGTCTGGGATTGGTACCTGTAGGTTGCTAGTAGTGTTGATTACTCCTTGTAGTTGATGCTAGTTGGTTTATTTGGTGGAAGATCATATGTTCAGATCCTATATGCATATTAATACTCCTCTGATTATGAACATGAATATGCTTTGTGAGTAGTTACGTTTGTTCCTGAGGACATGGGAGAAGTCTTGCTATTAGTAGTCATGTGAATTTGGTATTCGTTCGATATTTTGGTGAGATGTATGTTGTCTATCCTCTAGTGGTGTTATGTGAACGTCGACTACATAACACTTCACCATTATTTGGGCCTAGAGGAAGGCATTGGGAAGTAATAAGTAGATGATGGGTTGCTAGAGTGACAGAAGCTTAAATCCTAGTTTATGTGTTGCTTCGTAAGGGGCTGATTTGGATCCATATGTTTCATGCTATGGTTAGGTTTACCTTAATACTTTTGTTGTAGTTGCGGATTCTTGCAATAGAGGTTAATCATAAGTGGGATGCTTGTCCAAGTAAGGACAACACCCAAGCACCGGTCCACCCACATATCAAATTATCAAAGTACCGAACGCGAATCATATGAACGTGATGAAAACTAGCTTGACGATAATTCCCATGTGTCCTCGGGAGCGCTTTTCTCTATATAAGAGTTTGTCCAGGCTTGTCCTTTGCTACAAAAAGGATTGGGCCACCTTGCTGCACTTTATTTACTTTTGTTACCTGTTACTCGTTACCAATTATCTTATCACAAAACTATCTGTTACCTATTATTTCAGTGCTTGCAGAGAATGCCTTGCTGAAAACCGCTTATCATTTCCTTCTGCTCCTCGTTGGGTTCGACACTCTTACTTATCGAAAGGACTACAATAGATCCCCTATACTTGTGGGTCATCAAGACTCTTTTCTGGCACCGTTGCCGGGGAGTGAAGCGCCTTTGGTAGGTGGAATTTGGTAAGGAAAAATTTATATAGTGTGCTGAAATTTGCTGTCACTTGTTACTATGGAAAGTAATCCTCTGAGGGGCTTGTTCGGGGTTTCTTCACCCCGACCAGTAGAGCAAAGAGTTGCTCCTCAAATTACTGAACCTACTGAAGATGAAAATGTCCACTTTGAAATTCCTTCGGGTATGTTAGAAAAACTGCTAGCTAATCCTTTTGCAGGAGATGAGCACCTAATATATGTGGATGAAGTTTGTGGATTATTTAAGCTTGCAGGTATACCCGGTGATGTTATTAAGAAGAAGGTCTTCCCTTTATCTTTGAAGGGAGATGCATTGACATGGTATAGGCTATGTGATGATACGAGATCATGGAACTACAAGCGATTGAAATTGGAATTTCATCAGAAATTTTATCCTATGCATCTTGTTCATCGTGATCACAATTATATATATAATTTTTGGCCTCGCGAAGGAGAAAGCATCGCTCAAGCTTGGGGGAGGCTTAAATCAATGTTATATTCATGCCCCAATCATGAGCTTCCAAGAGAAATAATTATTCAAAGTTTTTATGCTCGGCTTTCTGATAACAATCGCACCATGCTCGATACTTCTTGTGCTGGCTCTTTTATGATGAAGACTATTGAATTCAAATGGGATTTATTGGATAGAATTAAACGCAACTCTGAAGATTGGGATCTCGACGAAGGTAAGGTGTCAGGTATGACACCTAAGTTTGATTGTGTTAAATCTTTTATGGATACCGATGTTTTCCGGAAATTTAGCACTAAATATGGACTTGACTCTGAGATATGAGCTTCCTTTTGTGAATCTTTTGCTGCTCATATTGATCTCCCTAAGGAGAAGTGGTTTAAATATCATCCTCCCATAGAAGTTAAAGTAGCTGCACCTATTAAAGTTGAAGAAAAGACTATCACTTATAATGATCCTATTGTTCCTACTTCTTATGTTGAGAAACCACCCTTCCCTGTTAGGATAAAGGATCATGATAAAGCTGCAACTGTGGTTCGTAAAAGCAATATTAGAACTTATACACCTCCTAAGCAAATCAAAGTTGAACCTAATGTTGCTATTGTTAAAGATCTCTTGGCTGATAATATTGATGGGCATGTTATTTATTTCCGTGATGAAACTGCTAGAATTGCCAAACCTTGTGCTAAAGATAAACATAGACTTGTGGTAGGCATGCCTGTTATTTCTGTTAAAATAGGAGGTCATTGTTATCATGGCTTATGTGATATGGGTGCTAGTGCTAGTGTTATACCTCATGACTTATACAAAGAAATTATGCATGATATTGCACCTGCTGAAATAGAAGATATTGATGTTACCATCAAGCTTGCCAATAGAGATACCATATCACCCATTGGAATTGTTAGAGATGTGGAAGTCTTGTGTGGGAAAACTAAATATCCTGCTGATTTTCTTGTTCTTGGTTCCCCACAAGATAGCTTTTGTCCCATTATATTTGGTAGACCCTTCTTGAACACTGTTAATGCTAAGATAGACTGCAAAAAGGATGTCGTTACTATTGGTTTGGGTGATATGTCTCATGAGTTTAATTTCTCTAAATTTCGTAGACAACACCGTGAAGAAGAATTGCCTAGTAAGGATGAAATAATTGGTCTCGCTTCTATTGCCGTACTTCCTAGTGATCCTTTAGAACAATATTTGCTAGACCATGAAAATGATATGTTTATGAATGAAAGAAGGGAAATAGATGAAGTATTCTTTAAACATGAACCTATCTTGAAACACAATTTGCCTGTTGAAATCCTAGGGGATCCTCCTCCACCCAAGGGTGATCCCGTGTTTGAGCTTAAACCGTTACCTGATACTCTTAAATATGCTTATCTTGATGAGAAAAAGATATATCTTGTTATTATTAGTGCTAACCTTTCAGAGCATGAAGAAGAGAGATTATTGAAAACTCTGAAGAAGCACCGTGCTGCTATTGGATATACTCTTGATGATCTTAAGGGCATTAGTCCCACTCTATGTCAACATAAAATAAATTTGGAGGAAGATGCCAAACCAGTTCGTGATCATCAACGACGGTTGAATCCTAAAATGAAAGAAGTAGTAAGAAAGGAAATACTAAAGCTTCTAGAGGCAGGTATAATTTATCCCGTTGCTGATAGTAAGTGGGTAAGTCCTGTCCATTGTGTCCCTAAGAAGGGAGGTATTACCGTCGTTCCTAATGATAAAGATTAGTTGATCCCACAAAGAATTATTACAGGTTATAGGATGGTAATTGATTTCCGCAAATTAAATAAGGCTACTAAAAAAGATCATTACCCCTTTCCTTTTATCGATCAAATGCTAGAAAGATTATCCAAACATACACATTTTTGCTTTCTAGATGGTTATTCTGGTTTCTCTCAAATACCTGTGTCAGCCAATGATCAATCAAAGACTACTTTTACTTGCCCTTTTGGTACTTTTGCTTATAGACGTATGCTTTTTGGTTTATGTAATGCACCTGCTACCTTTCAAAGATGCATGATGGTTATATTCTCTAACTTTTGTGAAAAGATTTGTGAGGTTTTCATGGACGATTTTTCCGTCTATGGATCCTCTTTTGATGATTGCTTGAGCAACCTTGATCGAGTTTTGCAGAGATGTGAAGAAACTAATCTTGTCTTGAATTGGGAAAAGTGCCACTTTATGGTTAATGAAGGTATTGTCTTGGGGCATAAAGTTTCTGAAAGAGGTATTGAGGTTGATAAAGCCAAGGTTGATGCTATTGAAAAGATGCCATGTCCTAAGGACATCAAAGGTATAAGAAGATTCCTTGGTCACGCCGGATTTTATAGGAGGTTCATTAAGGAGTTCTCAAAAATTTCTTGGCCTCTGAGTAATTTATTACAAAAAGATATACCATTTGTCTTTGATGATGATTGCGTAGAAGCATTTGAAATACTTAAGAAAGCATTGATCTCTGCACCTATTATTCAGCCACCTGATTGGAATTTACCCTTTCAAATTATGTGTGATTCTAGTGATTATGCTGTAGGTGTTGTTCTAGGGCAAAGAGTTGATAAGAAATTAAATGTTATTCAATATACTAGTAAAACTCTAGACAATGCTCAGAAAAATTATGCTACTACTGAAAAAGAATTCCTAGCAGTTGTATTTGCTTGTGATAAGTTCAGACCTTATATTGTTGATTCTAAAGTAACTGTTCACACTGATCATGCTTCTATTAAATATCTTATGGAAAATAAAGAGGCTAAACATAGACTTATTAGATGGGTTCTCTTGCTACAAGAATTTGATTTGCATATTGTTGATAGAAAGGGAGCTAAGAACCCCGTTGCAGACAACTTGTCTAGGTTAGAAAATGTTCTTGATGACCCACTACCTATTGATGATAGCTTTCCTGATGAGCAATTAAATGTCATAAATACTTCTCGTACTGCTCCATGGTATGCTGATTATGCTAATTATATTGTTGCTAAATTTATACCACCTAGTTTCACATACCAGCAAAAGAAAATGTTTTTCTATGATTTAAGACATTACTTTTGCGATGACCCACATCTTTATAAAGAAGGAGTAGATGGTGTTATAAGACGTTGTGTACCTGAGCATGAACAGGAACAGATTCTACGCAAGTGTCACTCCGAGGCTTATGGAGGACACCACGCTGGAGATAGAACTGAACATAAGGTATTGCAATCCGGTTTTTATTGGCCTACTCTCTTCAAGGATGCCTGTAAGTTTGTCTTATCTTGTGATGAATGTCAAAGAATTGGTAATATTAGTAGACGTCAAGAAATGCCTATGAATTATTCACTTGTTATTGAACCATTTGATGTTTGGGGCTTTGATTATATGGGACCTTTTCCTTCCTCTAATGGATATACACATGTTTTAGTTGCTGTTGATTACGTTACTAAGTGGGTAGAAGCTATTCCAACTAGTAGTGATGATCATAACACTTCTATTAAGATGCTTAAAGAAGTTATTTTTCCGAGGTTTGGAGTCCCTAGATATTTAATGACTGATGGTGGTTCACATTTTATTCATGGTGCTTTCCGTAAAATGCTTGCTAAGTATGATGTTAATCATAGAATTGCATCTCCTTATCACCCGCAGTCTAGTGGTCAAGTAGAATTGAGTAATAGAGAGCTCAAATTAATTTTGCAAAAGACTATCAATAGATCTAGAAAGAATTGGTCCAAGAAACTTGATGATGCATTATGGGCCTACAGAACTGCATATAAAAATCCTATGGGTATGTCTCCGTATAAAATGGTTTATGGAAAAGCATGTCACTTACCTCTCGAACTAGAACATAAGGCTTATTGGGCTATTAAAGAGCTCAACTATGATTTCAAACTTGCCGGTGAGAAGAGGTTATTTGACATTAGCTCACTTGATGAATGGAGAACCCAAGCCTATGAAAATGCCAAGTTGTTTAAAGAAAAGGTTAAAAGATGGCATGACAAAAGGATACAAAACCGTGAGTTTAATGTAGGTGATTATGTATTGCTATACAACTCTCGTTTAAGATTTTTTGTAGGAAAACTTCTCTCTAAATGGGAAGGCCCTTACGTTATCGAGGAGGTCTATCGTTCCGGTGCCATAAAAATCAACAACTTCGAAGGCACAAATCCGAAGGTGGTGAACGGTCAAAGAATCAAACATTATATCTCAGGTAATCCCATAAATGTTGAAACCAATGTTATTGAAACCGTAACCTCGGAGGAATACATAAGGGAAACTTTCTGGAATGTTTCAGACTCCGAAAAGGAATAGGTATGTGGTACGGTAAGTAAACTGACTCCAAAACAGTTTTTATGGCAATATTTCTCCGTTTTGGAATATTTAGAAAAATAGAAAAATAAGAAGCAGTCCGGGAAGGACACGAGGCCTCCACGAGGGTGGAGGGCGCGCCCCCCTACCTCGTGGGCACCTCGTGTGCTCTCCGAACTCCATTTTCTTGCACGATACGTATTTTGGTCGGTAAAAATTCATTATATAATCTCCCGAAGGTTTTGACTCCTGTATCACGCAAATATCCTCTGTTCTTGTTTCGAGCTGTTTTCTGTCAGGGCTGTCAAGGCAAGGCATCATGTTGTCCCCCTCCTCCAACAATGGTGACAACGATGCTTGGCTAATGAAGATAGAGCTGAAGAGGGAAGGACCCGTGGAGATCAACAAGGATGAAGGGATCAAGAAGGTCACGGAGGACCAAGCTCCGGCAGCAGGAGACACCCTTCAACTTGATCCCAATCTTCTTACCCCAACTGAGGTCGAAGCTTTCAAGATGATTGAGTTAGCTCGTATACAAAACAAGTATCTCACCCGTGAAAATATTTTGTTGAAGGAGCATATTGTCGCACTCAAGGGCATTATCCGCAAGTTGGAGGATCTCTTACGCTCAATGTGCGATTACCCATCACCAATAACTCCACCTTCTTCACCAGCAAAGGAGGCATAATCACATGGGTATGGGCACTCCCCTTGGCAACTGCCAAGCTTGGGGGAGATGCCCCGATATCGTATCACCACCACATCTCCTATCTTTACCGTTTTTCTTAGTTCGATCCTATTAGTAGTATCTTGATCTAGTAGAATAAAGTTTTGGTATGATCTAGTTTTGAGTTTTGCTTTATGATCCCTTTATGTAATCGAGTCCATGAGCTATATATAATAAAGATTAGTGTTGAGTCAAGGGCTTGATTATTTTGCCGTGATCTTGAGGGAATAAAAGAAAAGAGAATAGAATAAAAAGAAATAAAGAGATCATATTGATCTTATTGAAAGTAATGACTTCATATAGAAAGAGTATGATGATTAAAAATTGTTGAGAGTTGACAAACATAGCTTTGGTCATCGTTGCAATTAATAGGAAGTAATAAAGAAAGAGGGGTTTCACATATAAATATACTATCTTGGACATCTTTTATGATTGGGAGCACTCATTAAAATATGACATGCTAAAGAGTTGATGTTGGACAAGGAAGACAACGTAATGGGTTATGTTTTCTTATATCTAAGATAAAGTATATTGTCATGGATCATCCAACATGTTGAGCTTGCCTTTCCCCCTCATGCTAGCCAAATTCTTTGCACCAAGTAGAGATACTACTTGTGCTTCCAAAAACCCTTAAACCAGTTTTGTCATGAGAGTCCACCATATCTACCTATGGATTGAGTAAGATCCTTCAAGTAAGTTGTCATCGGTGCAAGCAATAAAAATTGCTCTCTAAATATGTATGATTGATTGGTGTGGAGGAAATAAGCTTTATACGATCTTGTGATGTGGAAGAAATAAAAGCGACGGACTGCATAATAAAGGTTCATATCACAAGTGGCAATATAAAGTGACGTTCTTTCGCATTAAGATTTTGTGCATCCAACCCTGAAAGCGCATGGCAACCTCTGCTTCCCACTTCGAAGGGCCTATCTTTTACTATTATCTTCTACCTTATGCAAGAGTCATGGTGATCTTCACCTTTCCTTTTTATATTTTATCCTTTGGCAAGCAAAGGATGTTGGAAAGATCCTGATAGATATATCTAATTGGATACGGGTTAGCATGAACTATTATTGTTGACATTACCCTTGAGGTAAAAGGTTGGGAGGCGAAACTATAAGCCCCTATCTTTCTCTGTGTCCGATTAAAACTCCGTAACCACAAGTATTGCGTGAGTGTTAGCAATTATGAAAGACTAAATGATAGTTGAGTATGTGGACTTGCTAGGAAGCTCTGACATAGACTCTTTCTGATGTTATGATAAATTTCAATTGCCTCAATGACTGAGATTATAGTTTGTTAGTTCTCAATAAAGTTTCTGATTCATACTATGCATTGTGATTAGACTATTACTTGAGCAAAAGAAATCATATGACAATATCCATATATGTTGCTGTTATGAGAATAATCATGATGCCCGCATGTCCGTATTTTATTTCATCGACACCTCTACCTCTAAACATGTGGACATATTTATCGTTATCGGCTTTCGCTTGAGGACAAGCGAGGTCTAAGCTTAGGGGAGTTGATACGTCCATTTTGCATCATGCTTTTATATCGATATTTATTGCATTATGGGCTATTATTACCCATTATGTCACAATACTTATGCCTATTCTCTCTTATTTTACAAGGTTTTCATAAGAAGGGAGAATGCCGGCAGCTGGAATTCTGGGCTGGAAAAGGAGCAAATATTAGAGACCTATTCTGCACAACTCCAAAAGTCCTGAAACTCCACGAAAGTTATTTTTGGAAATAATAAAAAATATTGAGCGGAAGAAATACTTCAGGGGGGCCTCCACCTGTCCATGAGGTGGCGGCTCGCCCTACCCCCTGGGCGCGCCCCCTGCCTCGTGGGCCCCCTGTTGGCCCTCCGGTGCCCATCTTCTGCTATATGAAGTCTTTCGTCCGAAGAAAAATCATAAGCAAGTTTTCGGGACGAGACTCCGCCGCCACGAGGCGGAACCTTGGCGGAACCAATCTAGGGCTCCGGCAGAGCTGTTCTGCCGGGGACACTTCCCTCCGGGAGGGGGAAATCATCGCCATCGTCATCACCAACGCTCCTCTCATCGGGAGAGGGCAATCTCCATCAACATCTTCACCAACACCATCTCCTCTCAAACCCTAGTTCATCTCTTGTGCCCAATTCTTGTCTCTAAGTCTGGGATTGGTACCTGTAGGTTGCTAGTAGTGTTGATTACTCCTTGTAGTTGATGCTAGTTGGTTTATTTGGTGAAAGATCATATGTTCAGATCCTATATGCATATTAATACTCCTCTGATTATGAACATGAATATGCTTTGTGAGTAGTTACATTTGTTCCTGAGGACATGGGAGAAGTCTTGCTATTAGTAGTCATGTGAATTTGGTATTCGTTCGATATTTTGATGAGATGTATGTTGTCTATCCTCTAGTGGTGTTATGTGAACGTCGACTACATAACACTTCACCATTATTTGGGCCTAGAGGAAGGCATTGGGAAGTAATAAGTAGATGATGGGTTGCTAGAGTGACAGAAGCTTAAACCCTAGTTTATGCGTTGCTTCATAAGGGGCTGATTTGGATCCATATGTTTCATGCTATGGTTAGGTTTACCTTAATACTTTTGTTGTAGTTGCGGATGCTTGCAATAGAGGTTAATCATAAGTGGGATGCTTGTCCAAGTAAGGACAGCACCCAAGCACCGATCCACCCACATATCAAATTATCAAAGTACCGAACGCGAATCATATGAACGTGCTGAAAACTAGCTTGACGATAATTCCCATGTGTCCTCGGGAGCGCTTTTCTCTATATAAGAGTTTGTCCAGGCTTGTCCTTTGCTACAAAAAGGATTGGGCCACCTTGCTGCACTTTATTTACTTTTGTTACCTGTTACTCGTTAACAATTATCTTATCACAAAACTATCTGTTACCTATTATTTCAGTGCTTGCAGAGAATGCCTTGCTGAAAACCGCTTATCATTTCCTTTTGCTCCTCGTTGGTTTCGACACTCTTACTTATTGAAAGGACTACGATAGATCCCCTATACTTGTGGGTCATCAACCACCCGGCTCAAAATTCTTGATAGACGTCCTACACTTCTTTGACCTCCGTCCTCAAGACATCGGACTCAATTCCGTGTCTAATATTTGCAATTTTCAAGTGTTCAGTGAAGTATATCCTGGAGAAGAACCCAACATATTACTCTTCAGAGAGCTATTTTACTTGAACCACCAGAATGAATGTGCCAACGTCGGAGAGACGTAATTTTTCCTTATGCCAACCCGCCGAGTCATCCCAAAGACTGGAATCAGACATGGTTCTATTGTCATGACACTTCTCCGGCTGAAGAAAATCCTCTGCCCGGCTTTCGTGCTCTGCGTCTGGAATCTGATCATCCACTTCCGGATAAGATAACAGCCGCCGAACGCAAGGCGCTCGCCCCCACCCTGGCCAAGATCAAGGCTCTTCTGGGGAACGGGTTAAATGGCATCGATTTAGTCCGGGTTCGGCTATCCTGGCGGGTCATTCCATTAAGCCGTCGCCCCGGCCTAATGTGCACCTATACAGGCAAGAAAGATGATCCTCTGCGGCATAGTTCTCATGATTTACCTAAATACGTCATCAATGACATGACCAAGTCTCTCCTCAATGAAAGCTTAGCAGACTGCAGCAAGGTGGGCCTAAGCCCCTTCTGCGAAGCTAACCCGGCTCCAGCAGTAAGCCGCCCATCTGAACAAATTACTTTCAATTTTTGACGTTTTATCTATACTCATACCTTTGCTAATTTTCACAGGCTGGTGACAAATTCTAGAAAGTCAAATATGATCACAAAGCTGCAAAAAAGGCTAGGAAGGCCAAGAAAGCCGCCAGAAAAGAGGCTGCGAAGAAGAAGGGCAAGAAAGCCACCGCCTCTGACTTGCTACGGCTAGAAGAATCTTCTGAGTCAGTGGTAGCCCTTGACTCTCTTGGATCCTTTTTTAACCACCTTATTGACACTGATTATCAGCAGGAGGACACGGAACCAGTCATGGAAAAGCTGAAGAGGTAACTATCATTTCCTCCAACTCCGAGCCTTTGCCAAGACAAAAAATCCGAAGAGTAACCCGGAAAGTAAGATTTTCACATCCCTTAGCTTATCACGATCCTCAATTTCTTTTTAAGCGACAGATTCATGAGAGCCGGAGGCAGACCCGGACCAGTATAGATGCGGAACTCTCCTCCGGCTTACCCAATGTACCAAGGAAGCACCGGAACGAGGTCACCTCCGATTTAAATCCCTTTTATCCCTTGGCGGGTCTCACTCGTCAACCACTCAATTCTTCTGATTCAAATTATGAGGAAACTTCACCTTCCTCCGGTGAGTCAATGCACTCCAATTTGCCGGCTTTTAAAACTGCTCCAGGGTAATGATAACCTGCTTATCCTATGTTTATTTCAATTCATTGTATTTACACTGATCTTTTGATCTTATGCAACGGAAAAGCAAAGCCGAGCAAAAGGGCGAAGAAGAACAAGTCAGCCCAAGAGCCGATCTTATATGATCCGGAACTTGTAATGGCCGCACCTGAAGCCTCCACTCATGAGCCGCCGCCTGAGCCAGCCCATGATATACCAACGCCCACTGCTGACCCACCTACCGAGCAAGCCGTCGATGGTTCTGAAAACCCGGAAGTCCCTAGCCCGGCCAGGACGGATGATCCTCAAGACCCTGATGTCGAAATCACCAAGACCGGCTTTGTTGAGCCGGGGAGGCCAACCGTGCTGGCCAAGTGTTCCGCCAAAGAGGAACTTCTGGAACGCCGCAGGGTTAAGTTTGATGTCGCTGATTATACTCACATGAGTATTGGAGAGGTCTTTTCTGGCTATATGAGCCATGTGCACAGCAGTCGTAAAATCGAAATTAATATGGTGAAGCAAATGCATCAGAATTTTGAGGTACAACCTTTTCTCTGTATCCATTTATCCTTACTATGCCAGCCCCCAAGTCTATTGCTTATGACGAATATGCTGTAGACTTAGAAACAAACTTAGCAATATTAGTAACACATTTGAATGAAAATACAGAAGAAATCCGGCTTACTCCGTAGTCCCCAAGGGGCGGCTTAATCAGCATAGTTGAACCGGTCCTTCATATGGTTGTGCAGAATAAAGTACTTGAAAGGTTTAAACAGCAATATGCATTAGCCCCAAGTGCCAAGTACTGTTGCTTGCAAAGTGGTTGGGACTTAGTGTCATGAACCGCCACTTTAAACAAAATTCTTCAGTATACATTAGCCCCCAAGTGCCAAGTGTTATTGCTTGCAAAAAGGCTTGGGACTTAATATTGCATTATGATAATCCTGATTTTGACCCGGTATTTGTACAGGCCACCACTAGTCAACTTGAATCAGAAGTATTTGATTTAAAGAACCGCCTGGAAGCACAGGAGACTGAAACCCAAAGGGCCAACTCCAAATTCGAATTCAGTGTATCTGAACAAGAAAAACTGAAAAAAGGTTTCGAATTGGAGAAGAAGGCATGGGCTGACGAAAAGATCGCCTTGGCCAATCGGGCTGAGAAAGCAGAGGCGGCTCTTGCAGTGGCGACCGCCGAATTATCCAGCTTAAAACACCGTATATCTCAGATGGTCTCAGCAATCTTTGGTAAGTCACCCTGCAAGTGTTAAATATTTGAATCTTTCTAATAAGCATATAAATTGTCATCAACTCACCTGACATTGTAATGCAGGCCCCAGGAGTTCAAATCTTAACCAAAGCATGCTGATAAAGATGAAGGCGGTTTATACGCTGGTGGAACAACTCAACACCGGATCGCAGCGTGCCTTAGCCGCAGTGGCCCTGTCAAATGAAGTTCCCACCCTCCTGGCGGATGTACTAAAGCGGCTTGCTGTGCTACCTCAGCGGTTCAATGAATTAAGGCGATCTTCTGCGAGAACCGGAGCCGTAGCTGCATTAAGCCGGGCCAAGGCGTGGCTACCGGAGCTAGACCCAGCCGACATCGTCATTGGATATCCAAGCCTGAAGGAGGACGACACATCATTTGAACAGGAGGATTTCACCGCTTGTGTGAAGGAAATACGCCATGTGGCCACCCTGGTTGCTGATGACACGGATCTTACCAATTACCAGCCAGGTTATGACGCAGAAAATCGGAGGATTCCAACGCCGCATTATGAAGTGATCAGCATGATCCCTCCAATCCGTAAGCATACCTTCGCCCCTGAAGTTGACCCGGCCAGATTAATTGATGATGAAGCTGAATTTTAAGCTTTGAGTTGCATTGACTGGTCATCATCAACCTTCCAGGACAGGGAACAAGATGGAGGAGCGGAAAGGGATGATCCGGAAGCTTCAGGCCAGCAAAACAATTGATCCGTCGGGCGGCTCATATTTGTGTTTTGCTGAAAAAACAATGTTAATCATTTGGACTCGGGGAGTCATGTAATAGGGTAGAAATAACTTGGTTTTGCCGTGCCATTGTGCACGTGTTTGGTGCTCAACACTGTTAAGCCGCCATCTTATATTCACCCGTAATATACTTATCATCTGCTTTCCTTATGCTTAAGAAAGTTTTTAAACTGTCCTGCATACAGAAATAAATCACAAGACCCTTGGCGGCTTACCGCAGGGCGGGTCATATCTTACATAAAACCCGGAACATGAAGAAGAGTCATAGATAAGCCTGTTATATCATACCTATAATATCATACCGGCTTACGCTGGGTTATCAATTATAGCTTTGAAACACAACTATAATATCATACCTGCGATCCTTTGATTTGTACTGCCGGTTTATGTGACCCGAACATTAAGGGTGATAACCCAATCTTTAGAAGCCGCCTACTTCCAAATGTATGATGCTTGTTGTCTGTTGGCGACTTATCGTACAAAACCAAGCTGGGCTAAATTTAAGCCACACTTATACTTATATCTGAACCCAAAAAAGTCATAAGATAAAAATCAAAGAGTGTGTTCAAAAAACTTAAGCCAAATAAGAAGAAAATCAAGGCTTCTGATTCGAATATGATCAGTAAACCGTTCTGTCGTGGAATTGTCACGGCAGATGTCCTTGAGCTAGGACTTAGTCGTGGAGCCATCGCAGCTAGGAAGCTTGAAAGGGTTAAGCGGGACAAGGAACACGAGGGTTTATACTGGTTCGGCCCCTTACGATGAAGGTAAAAGCCTACGTCCAGTTGAGGTGGTATTGATTAGGGTTTCGATGACCAGGGAGCTAAACTGCTATGCCTGGCTCTCGATGAGATCTTGCTTGTCCCTAAACCGCTACCTGGTCGTCCCTTTATATAGGGAGGCTGACGCCCAGCAGCTCTCAGAGTCCCGGCTGGCTCATAAGAGTGTCCGGCTCGGACTCTCAACTATTCTTGCCTTACACTACAAGCTCTACCATAATAACGATTGTAACTACGAGCCTTGAACCATATCCGGGTCTTAAGCCCATCTTTGGCCCACCGTCTTCAAGCTTGGCGCCGGGCTTCTGGCAATGACCATATGAGTAACCGGGCCCCTCCTGGCGGGTGACTCTAAGGTCTATATCCTCAACATTAGGCCCCAGATTGATTTGAGCCGGCTCATGTCAATCTTCAATTCTTTCGACAGAAAAAATCTCCGGCTTACCATTTGTGTGAAGACCATAACCTGGCGTGACGTCATTCTCTGAACTCCGGGTAATCCGCCGTGACGTCATCTTCCATTAAGCCCGTTTTTTACTCCACCAGATCCGCAACGGATCTTATCTTTACTGCCATCCCGAAAATCGAGGCGTTTCGTGGGGAGATAGCCACGCCGTGGTCTCCTCGTTTCTCGCGCCCACTTATGAGCTCGCCCTTATAAATAGGCCGGCCTGACGGGCCTTCAGCCACTCCTCTCTTCTTCGTCTTCTTCCTCGCACCACTGCTCCCCTGCTCGAGCTCTGCTGCTGCCGCCGCCGCGGGTCTTCTCGCCGTCACCAACTCAGGCCGCTGCATCACCCTGATTTGACCAGAGAAACGCGACGACCTCCGCGACTCACCAGCCCCTGTAAGTCCTGCTTTCCCTGTAGAACAGATCTGCCGTAGGGTTCGTCCGCGTTCTTCGTGTTCTTCGCCGTCGCCCACAAGCTCCGGTATTTTTCATTTTTACTGCCCTTTTCTGATCTTAGCCCTGTATAGAACCACTGCGGTAGATGTTTTAGCACCCATTTCCCACGCAAGTAGACCTCTTTTCACTGCATAAAGGCCTCGTTCGAGCTCAAGAACTCCCCTGCGTCTGTTTTTAGGTCTAGAAATTTTCCTTTTGCCCGACCATTTTGATCCAAAATATTCACCGCAATGTGTGAAACCTGTTTTCACCACACTTAGTAAAAAACTGCACTCATTGAGTCATGGCGGTTTATATTTCCGGCTTAAAGAAAACACGCGCCGTAGAACCTTCCGACTCAAAGGAAACCATGCGCCATAGAATTTTCCGGCTCATCTGTGATAAGGCCGTAGACAATCGAATTACTCTCAATACCTTGGGCGGCTTAAATAACCTGCTGCACTTAGATATATGTCATTAGTCCCCTCTGTAAGCCGCCACTTTAACATTGAACTATAACTTCCCTCCGGCTTATACTTAAACCGGACGTTTCCTTTTATCATATGCTGCCGACTTTCACCATGCCTCCCAAAGCTCCTAAAGCCTCTATCACTTGCAATTGGATGAGGTCCAATGTCACCAATCAGACCTTAGCGGATTTTGTCAAGTCAGGCTACCTGCCCAAGAAGGATGTCATGTCCTACCGTGCCCCTGACCCGTCAGAGGAGAGACCACAGCCAAAGGACGGGGAGGTGGTCATTTTTGCGGATCACATGAGCCGGGGCTTCGCACCGCCCGGCTCAAAGTTTTTTAGAGACGTGCTGAACTTCTTTGACCTGCGGCCACAAGATATAGGACCCAACTCGGTGTCCAACATCTGCAACTTCCAAGTGTTCTGCGAGGTCTATCTTGGAGAGGAGCCCGTCTGCTGCTCTTCAGAGAGCTCTTCTACCTGAACCGTCAGAATGAGTGCGCCAATGGGCCAAGTTTGGAGCTAGGTGGCATCTCCATTCAGCGGCGGAGGGACTGCCTTTTCCCTTACGCAGAGCCGCCAAGCCACCCCAAAGACTGGAATCTGACGTGGTTCTACTGCCAAGACACGTCGCCGGCTGATGAGAGTCCGTTGCCCGGCTTTCGCCCCTCGCGTCTGGAGCCAACACACCCACTGTCAGACAAGCTGACTCAAGCGGAGCGCCAACCTCTGCTCCCCACCATAAACAAGATCAAGGCTCTCCTGGGCAACGGTCTCAACGGAATCAATCTGGTCCGGGTCTGGATCTCCTGGCGGGTGATCCCATTGAGCCGCCGCCCCGGCTTAATGTGCGAGTACACGGGCCGAAAGGATGACCCCCAGAGACACAGCCGCAACGATCTTCCTGAAGATGTTGCAGAGGATATGACCAAGGCTCTTTTGAACGAGAGCCTGGCAGACTGCGGGAGGACCGGGTTAGCCCCCTTCTGCAAGACCAACCCAGCCCCAGCGGTAAGCCGCTGATCTGAACATCTTATCTTCTTCTGTATATAACTTTCATCTGAATCGTTTTAAGAAATCATCATTGTATTTTTCAGGCTGATGACAAGTTCTGGCGGGTCAAATATGACCATGAGGCGGCCAAGAAGGCCAGAAAGGCGAAAAAAGCCGCCAAGAAAGCCGCTCCCCGTAATAAGGGAAGTAGGCCAACCGCTTCAGAGCTGATGTAATTAAGCGACAGCTCCGAGTCAGAGGTAACCCCTGAACCTGTAAGCTCTTGCTATATCTGCTATTTACTTCTGTCCACCTTATCCATACTATTCATCATCGGGATGACACCGGCGCAAGTAACCCGGTGGTTGAAGAGGTAATGTCACTTTCCTCCGACTCGGAGCCCTTGCCAAAGCTAAAAGTCCGAAGGGTAACCCGGAAAGTAAGCTTTTCCAATCCTTTAGCTTATCAAGATCCTCAATTTATTTTGAAGCGACAGGTTCATGAAAGCCGGCGGCACACCCGGACCAACAAAGACACTGACCTTTCCGCCGGGTTACCTAACGCATCGAGGAAACGCCAGACCGAGGTGATCTCAAAGTTGTACCCTTTTCATCCTTTGGCAGGTGTTATACGTCAACCACTCAACTCTTCTGACTCAAATTATCAGGAAACTTCCCCCTCTTCTGGCGACTCTATGCAGTCGAATCTTCCGGCTTTCAAGACCGTGCGCGGGTAATGATAATCATCTCATGTTATACTTGTCTTTACTTACACTTTTGTGCTTAATCTTTTTTGTCTTTTCAGTGCTCAAGCAAAACTCAGCAAAAGGGCGAAGAAGCACAAGCCGGTCGATGAGCCGGATTTGCCTGAGCCAGTGGCAGCCGCTCAAGAACCGCCAGCTTCCTCTGCTCCTGAGGCCGCTGCTCCAACCAACAAGCCCGTAACAGAAGCTTCTGTTAACCCAGAGGCCTCCAGCTCGGCTCAACCAGCAGATGACCTAGACGTGGTAATCACCCGGACGGAGTTTTTTGAGCCGGGGAGACCTACTGCGCTGGCCAAGTGCTCCGCCAAAGGGGAGCTACTAGAGCCCCGCCGGGTTAACCTGGACCTCACCGACTATGCCAATTTGAACATTAGAGAGATCGTCTCCGGCTTCGTCAACCAAGTGCACAAGAGCCGGGACGCAGAGATTGCCATGGTGAACCAGATCCAGCAGAAATCTGAGGTATTATTCTTCTGTCCTCTTACTTACTGCATAGTTACCTTTACCATGCTAGCCCCCAAGTCGATGACTTATGATTGAGTATGTTGTAGACTTTAAGTTCCGGCTTACTCACTTGAACCGGCAAGTTGTAGATAGTAACGTTCGATATGCATTAGCCCCCAAGTGCCAAGTGTCTTTGCTTGGAAAGTGCTTGGGACTTTAAAAATGCACAATAACTGTTCATCCTATAACCCGGAAACTATGCAGGATGCTTGTAAAAAGTTTGAAGCTGACATCGCCGATCTGAAGAGCCGGCTGAAGACACAAGAAATGGAGACCCGGAAAGAAAATGCGAAATTTGTGTCCAGTATTGCTGCACAAGAACAGCTGAAGACAAACTTTGATGCTGAACGGAGAGCCTGGGCCGAAGAGAAGGCCACTCTGGTGAACCGGGCCGAACAGGCGGAGAAGGCTCTCTCAGAGAAGACCGCCGAACTCTCCGGCTTAAAGCGCCAGGTGTCCCAAATGGTTGCCGCAATCTTCGGTAAGTCATCTCACCGGCTTTCATCAAGTTTAGAATCTTTATATCTCATAATTCATCCTCGTCGGCGGCTTATTTGATTCTGTTAAACAGGTCCCAGAAGTGCCAACCTCAACCAGAGTGTGGTAACCAAGCTGAAGGCCGTGTACACCCTGGTGGAGCAGCTCTACACCGGGTCATAGCGTGCCTTGGCTGTGGTGGCCCTATCCAACGAGGTGCCGACTCACCTGGCGGAAGTCCTTCGCCGGCTCGCCGTTCTGCCTCAACGTATCCAAGAGCTGCGACGGGCCTCTGCAAGAGCCGGAGCAATCGCCGCGCTGAGCCGGGCCAAGGCGTTCCTTCCAGAGTTAGACCCGGCGGACATCGCCCTCGGCTATCCAAGTTTGAAGGAAGACGGCTCAGCCTTCGATCAAAGGGACTTTGCCGCCTGTGTGAAGATCGTGCGCCCCGTGGCCACCCTCATTGGAAACGACACAGATCTGACCAAGTACCAGCCGGGTTACAATGCGGAAAATCAGAGGATCCCGACCCCGCGCTATGAAGCCCTCAACTTAATCCTGCCGGCTCGTCAGCACACCTTCGCCCCGGAGATTGACCCGGCGGGGTTAATTGACGAGGAGGCTCAATTCGAAGCTCTGAGCGGCATCGACTGGAAGTCATCGACTTTCCAGGCCTTGGAAACAGCCGGAGGAGAAGAGAGGGACGAGCCGGAGACTTCCACCCAGCAAGCGTCTTAACTTTGCAGGCGGCTTATAAAACAATGCCTCACCCTTTTGGACTCAACGAGTGTTGTAATAGAATAGGGTCAACACTTTAACTGTGCCGTGCCATCGTGCACGCATTGAATGCTGAAGTCTATTGAAGTTGTCTTCCTTATATTCCTCCGGGTCGTAATCAATCATTTAGTTTCCTTAAGCTCAAAATAGTTGCCTTCGACTATCCTGCATACAAGGACAAATCACAAGTCTCTAGGCGGCTTACCGCACTGAGAATCATATGTTTTAGATATATAACCCAGAATATGAATCAAAAAAGACTGGTCCTCAATTATATCCCTACAGCCGTAATAACACACTTAGCGGTCTGCAAGCATACTTCCGGTTTAGATAACCCGGGTAATAAGGTTGGTACCTTAATTCCGATTTACCTGTCTTAATAGTCAACACTGTAAATCAATGTTAAGCCGGCAAAGTGAGACCCGGCTGTACACACTTTGAAATAATCAGAAGAAACTTACGATAAAGCCGAAGAACTTAGGGGCTTCCGGTTCGAATACGACCAGAGACCCGGCCCAAAGGGGTTATGCTAAGATTCGAATGCGATCATATAGCCCCCAGTGGGTGTGGCGATGCCAATCAAGAGGGTACCGACAGCTATGTTCTCTTTGGTTCGAATACGACCCATGTTTGAACAGGAAGCCCCCAAATGACCTTAAGAATTGTTTAACGACGCTGATTCGAATACGATCCACGTCGGTTCTCAAAGGGGTTAAACTATGATTCAAATATGATCAAAGAAAACTCCCCAATGAGCTCGGCACTTTGCCAATCAAATGGGTATCGACAGCTATGTTCTCTTTGGTTCGAATACGACCCATGTTTGAACAGGAAGCCCCCAAGTGACCTTATTGCTTACGGCTAGATTCGAATACGATCATAAGCCGGATCCTCCTTCAAGTCATCATGTAATCTTGCAGTGAAACCAACACGTGCACATTTGGAGGAGAAAAAAGGACAGAGGTCCTGCTTTATTGCTTATCATAATATGTATATGGCTTAGAGAAATATGTACATTAGGAGAGCCGGTGGCTCAAGTGTAGTAAGGCCGAAGCTGAGCTATGTTCCACGGCCGACGGGTCTCTTCCTCCGACTTACGTGAATCTTTGTGGTCCCGAATGTCAATGAGGTAATATGACCAGTTGTGCAAATTCTTGCTGACCACAAAGGGTCCTTCCCAAGGCGGGGATAGCTTGTGCGCATCTGTTTGATCTTGGATGAGCCGGAGCACCAGATCGCCTTCCTGGAAGACCCGGGACTTAACCTGGCGACTGTGATAACGACACAGGTCTTGTTGGTAAATCGCTGATCGAGCTTCTGCCACATCACGCTGTTCGTCCAACAAGTCAAGAGCATCTTGGCGCGCCTGTTCATTATCCGCTTCAACATAAGCCGCCACTCGAGGCGAGTCATGATGGATGTCACTGGGGAGGACTGCTTCTGCTCCATAAACCATGAAGAAAGGGGTGAAACCCGTAGACCTGTTAGGAGTAGTATTGATGCTCCATAACACGGAGGGTAACTCCTCCACCCAACAACCCGGCGTCCGTTGCAAAGGGACCAAAAGCCGGGGCTTGATGCCCTTCAGAATCTCCTGATTAGCTCTCTCAGCTTGACCATTGGATTGAGGATGAGCCACCGAGGAAACATCAAGTCGGATATGCTCTCGTTGACAAAACTCCTCCATGCATGGCGCCTTTGGATAAATTGGTGCCATTGTCAGTTATAATGCTGTGTGGAAAACCAAAGCGAAAGATCACCTTTTTCATAAACTGAACCGCCGTGGTTGCATCACACTTGCTAACTGGCTCCGCTTCAACCCACTTGGTAAATTTATCAACTGCCACCAAAAGGTGGATCTTCTTATCCTTGGACCTTTTAAAAGGCCCAACCATATCAAACCCCTAGACCGCAAAGGGCCAAGTAATTGGGATCATCCTCAGCTCTTGAGCCAGCACATGAGCCCGTCGCGAGAACCTTTGGCAACCATCACACTTACTGACCAAGTTCTCTGCATCAGCATGAGCCGTCAACCAATAAAAACCATGACGAAAAGCCTTGGCCACAAGAGACTTTGAGCCGGCGTGATGGCCACAATCCCCTTCATGAATCTCACGCAAGATCTCTTGACCTTCCTCAGGGGAAACACAACGCTGAAACGCTCCCGTAACACTGCGGTGATGCAACTCGCCATTGATAACAATCATTGACTTAGCCCGCCGGGTTATTTGTCTGGCCAAAGTTTCATCCTCAGGCAACTCTCCCCGGGTCATGTAAGCCAGATAAGGTACTGTCCAGTCCAGTATGATGTGGAGAGCCGCCACCAATCGTGCCTCCAGGTCAGGGACAGCCAAGTCTTCCTCTGTAGGTAATTTAACAGAAGGGTTATACAGGACATCCAAGAAAGTATTAGGCGGCACTGGCTTTCGCTGAGAGCCCAGCCGGCTTAGGGCATCAGCCGCCTCGTTCTTCCTGCGATCAATGTGCTCTACTTGGTTGCCCTGAAAGTGCCCAGCAATGGCATCAACCTCGCGGCGATAAGCCGCCATGAGAGGGTCTTTAGAGTCCCACTTGCCTGATACTTGTTGAGCCACCAAGTCTGAGTCACCGAAACACCTTACCCGGCTCAAGCTCATCTCCTTAGCCATCAGAAGACCGTGGAGCAAGGCCTCGTACTCAGCCGCATTGTTAGTACAAGGAAACATCAATTGTAGCACATAATGGAACTTATCACCCTTAGGGGAAGCCAATACGACTCCAGCCCCCGAGCCCTCCAACTGCCTGGACCCATCAAAGTGAATAGTCCAATATGTGTTATCCGGCTTTTGCTCGGGCACTTGTGACTCTGTCCAATCATTGACGAAATCCACCAAGGCCTGAGATTTAACAGCAGTGCGTGGCACATATTTCAGACCATGGGGTCCGAGCTCTATAGCCCACTTAGCCACCCTCCCTGTGGCCTCTCTGTTTTGAATGATATCACCAAGAGGGGCAAAACTGACCACAGTGATGGGATGACCCTGGAAATAATGCTTAAGCTTCCGGCTTGCCATGAACACACCATAAACAAGCTTCTGCCAATGCGGATACCGCTGCTTGGACTCAATGAGCACTTCGCTAATATAATAAACCGGCCGCTGAACCGGATGCTCCTTACCCTCTTCCTTCCGCTCCACCACCACAGCCACACTGACAGCTCGTGTGTTCGCCGCCACATATAGTAATAAGGGCTCTTTATTAACCAGAGCAGCAAGGACTGGGGGCTCTGCCAGCTGCTTCTTCAAATCCTCAAAGGTAGTATTAGCTGCATCATTCCAGACAAAGTTATCAGTTTTCTTCATTAACTGATATAATGGCATGGCCTTCTCACCCAAACGGCTTATAAACCGGCTTAACGCAGCGATGCGACCCGCCAAGCGCTGAACATCATTTATACACGCCGGCTTAGCCAGGGAGGTGATGGCCTTGATCTTCTCCGGGTTAGCTTCAATGCCTCTGTCAGAAACCAAGAAACCCAAGAGTTTGCCTGCAGGAACACGAAAAACACACTTGGCCGGGTTAAGCATCATCTTGTAAACCCGGAGATTATCAAAGGTTTCCCTCAAATCATCTATCAGGGTTTCCTCCTTTATAGATTTAACCACAATATCGTCCACATAAGCATGAACATTGCGCCCAATCTGGTTACGAAGACAGTTCTGCACGCAACGCTGATAAGTCGCCTGTGCACACTTGAGTCCAAAGGGCATAGATACATAGCAGAAGGCTCCAAAGGGAGATATGAACGCCGTCTTCTCCTGGTCCTTAACTGCCATTTTAATCTGATGATATCCGGAATAAGCATCCAAGAAACTTAAGCGCGGACAACCCGCCGTAGCATCAATAATTTGATCAATACGGGGAAGGGCAAAAGGATCAGCCGGACACGCCTTGTTTAAGTCCTTGTAGTCCACACACATCCGCCAAGTGCCGTTCTTCTTGAGCATGAGCACCGGGTTAGCTAACCACTCTGGGTGAAAGACTTCAAC
Organism: Aegilops tauschii subsp. strangulata; assembly: GCF_002575655.3. NCBI lineage: Eukaryota > Viridiplantae > Streptophyta > Magnoliopsida > Poales > Poaceae > Aegilops > Aegilops tauschii. The sequence goes on along the minus strand of NC_053039.3, from coordinate 69,711,083 downwards.
AATAAAACCGGCCGCCAAGAGCCGGGCCACCTCTTCACCAATAGCTTTCCGCCTCTCCTCATTGAACCGCCGAAGGAACTGCCTGACCGGCTTAAATTTCGGATCAACATTGAGAGTGTGCTCAGCGAGTTCTCTAGGTACACCTGGCATGTCAGAAGGTTTCCATGCGAAGATGTCCCTATTCTCACGGATGAACTCGATGAGCGCGCTTTCCTATTTTGGATCCAGATTGGCACTGATGCTAAACTGCTGAGATGAATCTCCTGGAACGAAATCAACAAGTTTAGTCTCATCAGCCGACTTAAATTTCATTGCCGGCTCATGCTCCGTAGTCGGCTTTTTCAGAGAGGTCATATCTGTTGGGTCAACGTTGTCTTTGTAAAACTTCAACTCCTCTGTTGCACAAACAGATTCTGCATAAGCTGCATCGCCTTCCTCACATTCCAAGGCCACCTTCCGGCTGCCGTGAACCGTAATGGTCCCATTATGACCCGGCATCTTGAGCTGTAAATATACGTAACACGGCCGTGCCATGAACTTGGCGTAAGCCGGCCGCCCAAATATGGCATGGTACGGACTTCTTATCTTGACCACCTCGAAGGTCAATTTTTCCACCCTGTAGTTGTTCTCATCTCCAAAGGCCACTTCCAACTCGATCTTGCCAACTGGGTAAGCCGACTTACCAGGTACCACACCATGGAAAATAGTGTTTGATTGGCTGAGATTCTTATCAATCAACCCCATACGACGAAATGTCTCATAATAGAGGATGTTGATGCTGCTGCCTCCATCCATGAGTACCTTAGTGAACTTATATCCTCCCACCTGAGGAGCCAACACTAGGGCCAAGTGACCCGGATTATCCACCCGGGGAGGGTGATCCTCCCTACTCCACACTATAGGCTGCTCAGACCACCGTAAGTAGCGTGGAACCGCCGGCTCAATAGCGTTCACAGCCCTCTTATGAAGCTTCTGATCTCGCTTACACAGACTGGTGGTAAACACATGATACTGTCCACCGCTAAGCTGCTTTGGATTGGTCTGATAACCTCCCTGTTGCTGTTGATGACCCTGGCCAGACTGCTGATTAAAACCCCCTTGACCGTTCTGAGGGTTAGAATTTGAGCCGCCGCCCGGGCCATGAAAGCCGCCGGCGCCTGAGCCGCGCCCGAGCCATTGTAATTCTTAAAGGCCTTCATGATTGCACAATCCTTCCATAGATGAGTTGCTGGCTTCTCTCTAGAGCCATGCCTTGGACAAGGCTCATTCAACAGTTGCTCCAGCGTCGGGATTGACCCGCTGCCTCGGGGAGGGGGCCTCCCCTTGCGTCGCTGGTTATTACCTTGTGAGCTGGCGTTGGCTACAAACTCTAGGCTGCCATCGGCCTTGCGCTTGCCTCCTCCTTGGTTTCCCGGGTTATGCACAAAATGACAATTCTGCTCCAACATTAAGACTGCAGAGCCGGCATCCATCTTATCCGAGGAATGTATTATCTCCTTAACCCGGCGAACCCAATGTGTCGTAGACTCACCCTCCTGCTGCTTGCAGTTAGTCAAATCCACAATTGACATAGACTGCCTACATGTATCCTTGAAGTTTTGGATGAACCGGGCCTTTAGCTCAGCCCAAGACCCAATGGAATTCGGTGGTAGCCCTTTCAACCAAGTGCGGGCAGTCCCATCTAACATCATGGTGAAGTACTTAGCCATGGCCGCTTCACTGACCTCCAGCAGTTCCATAGCCATCTCATAACTCTCGATCCAGGCTACGGGTTGTAAGTCTGCCGTGTAATTAGGCACCTTCCTAGGGCATTTGAAGTCCTTGGGTAGACGTTCATTGCGGATAGCTGGCACTAAACAAGGGACACCCCCAGTCCTTGTAGGGATACCCACGTCGACGGAAGTCGTCGGATAAGCCGGGGGAGTCTGGTAAGCCGTCAACTGAGGCACCTGTTCCACCTCTTGCCGCGCTCTGTCTTGGCCTGCTGCGTGAAAGGCTCCGTTATGAGCCGGGCCATGGCCAGGGAGCGGGTCATGGCGTCGGACGTTACTTGAGCCGGTCGCTGAGAACATGTGTCTACTGTAACTCGGGCTCCGGCCTGGACGAGGGGTCGAGTGGATCCTGTCCCGGCTGTAGGAGTACGCCTCTTGTTGTGCCAGTGCCGTCTGAAGGAGTTCCCTGACCCGACGGGTTTCAATAGCCATCGGAGAATCGCCGTCAATTGGGAGAGCCGCCAGCCATGCTGCTGCGGCGACCATGTTCTCCAGCGGGTTGGCATAATGACCCGGTGGTATTGGCACGTACTGAGGCAGGGCAGGGGCATCTGGGGAGGCCCCATCACTTGTGGCTGAATAGGGGTCCCCGACCCGGGCACTACGATCCCTGGCAGGTTACTAGACCCTGCCCCTGGCGTGTTGAAGAGGTTTCGTGGATCGTAAACCGGAGGGAGTCGAGATTGGGCCTTTTGATGCCTCCTTCTCAGGACCTCATTGGACGCGTTTTGATCCATCGTGAGCCGGAAGGACTGCGCTTGAATCAACTGGGTTTGGGCGTCGAGAGCCGCCCTTTCCGCAGCCATCCTGATCCCTTCTGCTGCCAGATCCTCCTTAGCTTTCACTAGATCCAACTTTAACTGCGCCACCTCCGCATCATGCTGAGCTTGATCCGCCGGGTCAACCGTGGCGGTTAATAGGGCCGTCATCTTGTCCGTGAGATCCATTAGCACCTGAGCCGGCGAGGGCACCAGGTTTCCCGCTCCAGCAGCAGGGTTCTGAACAGGCTGTGCACCGGCCATAAAGACGCCAACCTGACTTGGCGGCTCAAACGGGTCCGGAATACTGTCACCATCGGAACAACCCATGAGCCTGCCATCTTGAAGTTGATACAACGAGTTTGACTCATCGGTGGACGACTCGCCGTCAGAGCCGGCGGCCGCCTCATCACCAGATCCAGATCGATCAGAGGCCCCTCCATGGATACATCCCACAAAAGCATGCCTTAAGGCAGGCCGGGCCCGGGCGGGTCGTGCACGCTGAGACGTCTCGATGAGATCGGCGCAGAGATCCGGCTCAGGGCCCGGCTCACCAATCTTGCCAATGAAAACATGAATTCCGCCGAAGGGGACCCGGTACCCGTACTCAATTGAGCCGGCGTCGGGGCCCCAGTTTGCATCGTCGATGTAGAGCTTGCCGCGACGACTCTTGGTCATCCGGCCCACAGCGTATCCCTTGAGCCCTTCGAAGCTGCCCTTCAAGAACTCAAATCCACCGTGCGCTGGCCCCACGGTGGGCGCCAACTGTCGTGGAATTGTCACGGCAGATGTCCTTGAGCTAGGACTTAGTCGTGGAGCCATCGCAGCTAGGAAGCTTGAAGGGGTTAAGCGGGACAAGGAACACGAGGGTTTATACTGGTTCGGCCCCTTACGGTGAAGGTAAAAGCCTACGTCCAGTTGAGGTGGTATTGATTAGGGTTTCGATGACCAGGGAGCTAAACTGCTAGCCTGGCTCTCGATGAGATCTTGCTTGTCCCTAAACCGCTGCCGGGTCGTCCCTTTATATAGGGAGGCTGACGCCCAGCACCTCTCAGAGTCCCGGCCGGCTCATAAGAGTGTCCGGCTCGGATCTCAACTATTCTTGCCTTACACTACAAGCTCTACCATAATAACGATTGTAACTACGAGCCTTAAACCATATCCGGGTCTTAAGCTCATCTTTGGCCCACCGTCTTCAAGCTTGGCGCCGGGCTTCTGGCAATGACCATATGAGCAACCCGGCCCCTCCTGGCGGGTGACTCTAAGGTCTATATCCTCAACACGTTACAAAGGGGTTAAGCTAGGATTCGAATACGATCATGTAGCCCCCAGTGGCTTTGGCGTTGCGCCGATCAAAAGGGTACCGACAGCTATGTTCTCTTTGGTTCGAATACGACCTATGTTTGAACAGGAAGCCCCCTGATGATCTTGAGAGTTTTTTAACGACGCTGATTCGAATACAATCAACGTCGGACCCAAAGGGGTTAAGCTACGATTCGAATACGATCAAGAAGCCCCCTAGTGAGTTTGGCAGTGCACCGATTAAAAGGGTACCGATAGCTATGTTCTCTTTGGTTCGAATACGACCTATGTTTGAACAGGAAGCCCCCTAGTGATCATGAGAGTTTAACGGCTAGATTCGAATATGATCATGAGCCGGACCAAGAGGGTTAAGCTAGATTCGAATACGACCAGCCCCCAATTGGTCGTTTTATAATTAGAATAATAAAGACATATGATCATTGAGTATGAAAAGGACAGAGGTCCTGCTTTATTACTTATCATAATATATACATCGTCAAAATATGTACATCATGAGAGCCGGTGGCTCAAGTGTAGTAAGGCCAAAGATGAGCAATATTCCACGGCCGGCGGGTTTCCTCCTCCGACTTACGTGAGTTTTTGTGCTCTCGAACATCGATAAGGTAGTATGACCTGTTGTTCAAGTTCTTGCTGACCACAAAGGGTCCTTCCCTAGGTGGGGATAGCTTGTGCGCGTCAGACTGATCCTGGATGAGCCGGAGCACCAAGTCACCTTCTTGAAAGGTTCTAGACTTAACCCGGTGGCTGTGATAACGGCCCAGGTCCTGTTGGTAAATCGCCGAGCGGGCTGCTGCTAAGTCGCGCTTCTCATCTAACAGGTCAAGTGCATCCTGACGGGCTTGTTCATTATTAGCTTCAACATAAGCCCCCACGCGGGGCGAGTCATGACGGATGTCACTAGGTAGAACTGCCTCTGCGCCGTAAACCATGAAGAAAGGCGTGTAACCCATAGACCTGTTGGGGGTAGTATTGATGCTCCATACCACAGAAGGTAACTATTCTACCCAACAACCCGACGTCCATTGCAAAGGAACCATAAGCCGGGGCCTGATGCCTTTCAAAATTTCCTGATTGGCTCTTTCAGCTTGCCCATTGGATTGGGGGTGAGCTACTGATGAAACATCAAGCTGGAAGTGCTCACGTTGACAGAACTCCTCCATGGCACCCTTGGACAGATTAGTACAATTGTCAGTTATAATGTTGTGTGGAAAACCAAAGCGAAAGATCATCTTTTTTCATGAATTGAACCGCTGTTGCTGCATCACACTTACTGACTGGCTCTGCCTCAACCCACTTTGTGAATTTGTCAACCGCCACCAAGAGGTGGGTCTTTTTATCTTTGGACCTTTTGAAAGGCCCAACCGTGTCGAGTCCCAAGACTGCAAACGGCCAAGTAATTGGAATCATCCTCAATTCTTGAGCCGGTACGTGAGCCCGTCGTGAGAATTTCTAACAACCGTCACATTTACTGACCAGATCTTCCGCGTCAGCATGAGCCGTCAGCCAATAAAATCCATGACGAAAAGCCTTGGCCACAAGGGATTTTGAATCGGCATGATGGCCACAATCTCCTTCATGAATCTCACGAAGAATTTCTTGACCCTCCTCAGGAGAGACACAACGTTGAAACGCCCCAGTGACAATGCGATGATGTAACTCCCCATTGGCAATCGTCATTGACTTAGACCGCCGGGTTATCTGCCTAGCCAAGGTTTCATCCTCAGGCAACTCGCCCCGGGTCCTGTAAGCCAAATATGGCACTGTCCAATCTGGGATGACGTGAAGAGCCGCCACCAATTGTGCTTCCGGGTCAGGAACAGCCAAGTCTTCCTCTATAGGCAACTTGACAGAAGGGTTATGCAGAACATCCAAAAAAGTGTTAGGTGGCACCGGCTTACGCTGAGACCCCAGCCGGCTTAAAGCATCGGCTGCCTCGTCCTTTCTGCGATCAATGTGCTCCACCTGGTAACCCTTGAAGTGTCCAGCAATGGCATCAACTTCATGGCGACAAGCCTCCCTGAGGGGATCCTTAGAATCCCACTTGCCTGAGACTTGCTGAGCCACCAAGTCTGAGTCGCCAAAGCACCTTACCCGGCTTAAGTTCATCTCCTTAGCCATCCATAGACCATGGAGCAAGATCTCATACTTAGCTGCATTGTTAGTACAAGGAAACATCAACCTTAGCACATAACAAAATTTGTCACCTCGAGGGGAAGCTAAGACAACTCCAGCCCCCGAGCCTTCCAATTTCCTGGACCCATCAAAATGAATAGTCCAATATGTGTTGTCCGGCTTTTCTTCAGGCATCTGCAGCTCTGTCCAATCGTTGATGAAGTCCACCAGTGCTTGAGACTTAATAGCAGTGTGTGGCACATACTTTAAGCCCTGAGGCCCAAGTTCAATGGCCCACTTGGCGACCCGTCCTGTGGCTTCTCTATATTGAATGATATCTCCCAAAGGAGCAGAACTAACCACAGTGACAGGGTGACCCTGGAAGTATTGCTTAAGCTTCCAGCTTGCCATGAACACCCCATAAACGAGCTTCTTCCAGTGTGGATATCTTTGCTTGGACTCAATAAGCACCTCACTGACGTAGTAAACCGGTCGTTGAACCGGATGTTCCTTGTCTACCTCTTTGCGCTCTACGACAATAGCCACACTGACGGCACGTGTGTTAGCAGCCACATATAGCAACAATGGCTCCTTATTAATAGGAGCAGCAAGGACCGGTGGCTCAGCGAGCTGTCTCTTCAAATCTTCAAAGGAAGCGTTAGCAGCATCACTCCAGACAAAGTCATCTATCTTTTTCATCATTTGATATAGCGGTATGGCCTTCTCACCTAACCGACTTATGAACCGGCTTAGAGCAGCAATACGACCCGCCTAACGCTGAACATCATTGATACACGCCGGCTTAGCCAAAGAGGTAATTGCCTTGATCTTCTCCGGGTTAGCTTCGATGCCTCTGTTAGAAACCAGGAAACCCAAAAGCTTTCCTGCTGGCACTCCAAAAACACACTTGGCCTGGTTAAGCATCATCTTATAGACCCGGAGGTTATCGAAGGTTTCATGCAAATCATCGATCAAGGTCTCCTTCTCCCTGGACTTCACCACAATGTCGTCCACATAAGCATGAACATTGCACCCAATCTGACTGTGTAGGCAGTTCTGCACACATTGCTGATAAGTCGCCTGGGCACTTTAAGCCCAAAAGGCATAGACACATAGCAGAAGGCTCCAAATGGAGTAATAAAAGCCATCTTCTCCTGGTCCTTAACCGCCATCTTGATCTGATGATAACCAGAATAAGCATCCAAAAAGCTCAAACGCTCACAACCCGCCGTAGCATCAATGATTTGATCAATACGAGCAAGAGCAAAAGGATTAGCCGGACAAGCCTTGTTTAAGCCCATGTAGTCCACACACATACGCCAGGTGCCGTTCTTTTTAAGCACGAGCACCGGGTTAGCTAACTACTCTGGATGGAAAATTTCAATAATGAACCCCGCCGCCAAGAGCCGGGCCACATCCTTACCAATGGCCTTACGCCTCTCCTCATTAAACCGCCGAAGAAACTGTTTGACCGGCTTAAACTTCGGAACAATATTGAGAGTGTGCTCAGCGAGTTCTCTCGGTACACCCGGCATGTCAGAAGGTTTCCATGAAAAAATGTCCCAGTTCTCACGGATGAACTCGATGACCGCGCCTTCCTATTTGGGATCCAGATTAGCGCTGATACTGAACTGCTTAGATGAGTCGCCTGGAAAAAAATCAACAAGCTTGGTTTCATCAGCTGATTTAAACTTCAGTGGCGGCTCATGTTCTGTGGTTGGCTTTTTCAAAGACGTCATGTCCGCCGGGTCAACATTGTCCTTATAGAACTTCAACTCCTCTGTTGCACACACAGATTCGGCGTAAGCAGCATCGCCTTCCTCACATTCCAAGGCTATCTTCTGACTCCCATGTACTGTGATAGTGCCCTTATAACCCGGCATCTTGAGCTGCAAGTAAACATAACACAGCCGCGCCATGAACTTGGCATAAGCCAGCCGTCCAAACAGGGCGTGATATGGGCTCTTAATCTTGACCGCTTCAAAGGTTAACTTCTCAGCCCTAGAATCATGCTCATCTCCAAAGGCTACCTCCAGTTCAATCTTACCCAACGGGTATGCCGATTTACCAGGCACCACTCCATGGAAAATGGTGTTGGATGTCTTAAGATTCTTATCAGTCAACCCCATACGACAGAAAGTCTGATAATAAAGGATGTTGATGCTACTGCCTTCGTCCATGAGCACTTTAGTGAACTTATATCCACCGACCTAAGGAGCCACCACTAAGGCCAAGTTTCCCGGATTGTCAACCCGGGGAGGGTGATCCTCCCTACTCCACAAAATAGGCTGCTCAGACCATCTCGGATAACGAGGAACCGCTGGTTCAACAGCGTTCACAGCCCTCTTGTGAAGTTTCTGGTCCCTTTTGCATAAACTGGTGGTAAACACATGATACTGCCCACTATTCAGCTGCTTTGGGTTACTCTGATACCCGGATTGCTGCTATTGACCTCCTTCGCCAGATTGCTGATTATAACCACCCTGGTTACCCTGAGGGCCCTGAAAGTTGGAATTTGAACCGCCACCCGGGCCATGAAAACCGCCGCCACCTGAACCGCCGCCGGGTCCCTGATTGTCGTCGAACATGTTAGAATTCTTGAAAGCCCTCATGATCGTACAATCTTTCCATAGGTGAGTGGCCGGCTTCTCCCGGGTACCGTGTCTTGGACAGGGCTCATTTAGCAACTGCTCAAGGGTGGGACCTGACCCGCCAGACCGAGGAGGTGGCCTCCCCTTACGTCATTGATTGTTGCCCTGCACATTAGCCACAAACTCCGAGCTACCGTCAGCCTTACGTTTATTATTTCCTCCTTGATTTGCCGGGTTATGCTGAGGACCCTTAGCGTTGCCGTTCTTCTTTCCCTTCCCTATCTTCTCCTCATCCGACGCGGGATCCTTGGTACCATCAGAGTCGGCGTATTTGACTAGAGCCGCCATCAGCTGGCCCATGTCATTACAATCGCGCTTGTGCCACCCCAGCTTCTGCTTCACAGGTTCAAAACGGCATGTTTTCTCCAACATTAAGACCGCAGAGCCGGCATCCATTTTATCAGATGAATGTATTATGGCCTTCACCTGGCGCACCCAATGGGTCGTGGACTCACCTTCCTCTTGCTTGCAATTAGTCAAGTCCACAATCGACATGGGCTGCTTGCATGTGTCTTTGAAGTTCTGAATAAACCGGGCCTTTAACTCGGCCTAGGAACCAATGGAATTAGGTGGCAGTCCCTTTAACCAAGTGCGGGCCGGTCCATCCAGCATCGTAGTGAAGTACTTAGCCATTGCCGCGTCACTGACCTCCAGCAATTCCATGGCCATCTCATAACTTTCAATCCATGCCCCGGGCTGTAAGTCGGCCATGTAATTAGGCACCTTTCAAGGCCCCTTAAAATCCTTGTGCGAACGCTCATTACGCAGTGCTGGTACTAAGTAAGGGACACCTCCCGTTCTAGTGGCCGCGCCTGCCTCAATAGAAGTCGTCGGATAAACCGGAAAAGACTGGTAAGCCGCCCGCTGAGCCGCCTGCTCAATCGCCTGCTGAGCCGCCCGCTCAGCCTCTTGGCGTATCCTATCCTAATCAACCAAGTTAGGGGCCCCATCACGCGCCGGGTCTCGCCCGCATGGCTGGTCACGACGCCGGGAGTTGCTTGAAACTGCTGCTGAGTCCATATGCCTGCTATAACTCGGGCTCCGGCTTGGGCGAGGGGTCAAATGAATCCTGTCTCGACTATAAGAATATGCCTCCTACTGTGCCAGAGCCGTCTGAAGAAGTTCTCTGACCCTTCATGTTTCAATCACCGTCGGAGAGTCACCCTCCACCGGGAGAGCCGCTAATCGTGCCGCCGCAGCGATCATGTTCTCCAAATGGTTAGAATAATGACCCGGTGGTGTTGGTACATAATGAGGTGGAGCAGTGTTCATTCGAGGAGGTTCCATCACCCGTGGTTGAACCGGCGTCCCAGCCCCAGGCGTCGCAGCTGGGTTTACCTCCGGCGGGTTGCTGGTGCCTACACCGGGCGTACGGAAGAGGTTTCTAGGATCATAAATCGAAGGCAGACGGGATTGAGATTTCTGGTGCCTTCTCCTCATGACCTCATTCGATGCGTTCAAGTCCATCGTAAGCTGGAACGCTTCTGACTGAAGCTACTGAGCTCGAGCATCCAAAGCCGCCCGCTCTATGGCCAATCTGGTGTCCTCAGCTGCTAGGTTTTCCTTGGCTTGTGCTACCTCCTCACGTAACCGTGCCACCTCTGCATCATGTTCAGCTTGATCCGCCGGATTAACCACGGCAGTTAACAGGGTTGTTAGCCTATCCATGAGATCTATCAGCACCTGAGCCGGTGGGCGCACAGGGCCTCCTGCCCCTGCTGCCGCTGACCTGGAGGTTATTGCTGCCGCAACTGTAGAGTTTTGACCGGGTTGCGTGCCAACCATGAAGATCCCTACTCTGCTCGGCGGCTCAAAGGGGTCCGGAATACTACTACCATCGGAACAGCCCCCAAGCCCGCCGTCTTGCAGTTGATCCAACGAATCCGTCTCTCCCATGGACGACTCACCATCAGAATAGATGGCCGTCTCACCGCAAGACATGGATCCTTCAGGAAGTTCCCCTCCATGGATGCATCCCAGGAAGGCACGCTTCATGGCAGGCGGAGCCCGTGCGGGTCTCTCACGCTAAGCCGTCTCGATGATGTTGGTGCAGATGTCCGGCTCAGGGCCCGGCTCGCCGATCTGGCCGATGAAGACGTGAATTCTGCCGAAGGGGACCCGGTACCCGTACTCAATTGAGCCGGTTGTCGGCGTTCTGGGAACGGGGGTCCCCTGACATGCCTGCCTGCGGCCAACAGCGTGGCTATGCTAGCAGGCCCGTACGGCCCATCTTCATCAACAAGGCATTCAAGACCCTCGCGAGGGGCCAAGCCTCGCGAGGCGAGGGACACAAGACCACCTCAGGAGCGGCCTCCCCAGGCTGCCTCACGAGGAGCGGAGATAACAAGGCGGGGCAAACCTGTGAGGCTCTCGTGACGTGAGCCATGACGATCGACACCAGGCGGGCGCCAGCGCGCGCAGCGTCCTTGTTTCCACTTCGGTGCTAAGGAGGCAAGCGCATTCGCAGAGTACCGAGGCATTAGGGAAAGGTTTCCAGAACCGTGCAACAAGACCAAGACTAGCAGGCCAGCAGGACGGAGGTCACCGTGGAGCCCAAGACAGCGTCATCGCCAGAGCCCTTTCGCAGGCGAAGACCGGTTTTGTTAGGATAGCTTGTACTAGCTGTCCCCTTTCAAAATGGCCCGCCATTGTTGGCTCCCTTCTCGCTCAATATTTGGGAAGAGGACCAGGGCTCTATAAATAGGTCTAGCCACCACCGTAGGGGAGAGAGAGAGAGAGATCTCATCTTGAACGGATCAAGTTCTCACTCACAAGTTCATAGAGCACAAGAACACCTCAACCTCAGGAGGCTGTTCTTCCCCTTGTACTGTTCTCCATCAGCCCAAGAGGCAATCCACCACCACCACACTGGAGTAGGGTATTACACCACAACGGTGGTCCGAACCAGTATAAATCTCGTGTCTTTCTGTGCTGCGAGTTCGTCGAGTTCGTCCGTGAGCTAGGGCGTATATCGGTAGGAGGGAAAGACTTCGCGCGCAAACCAGAGTTCAAACCTTAAGGGTTTTGCCGGAACCCCAGATCCGACATTTGGCGCGCCAGGTAGGGGTGCGCCGTAGCTTCCCTTCCGTCGATCGGTGCTCCATCGCTCCATCGTCTCCATGGCAGACGCTCGCCGCGCAAGAGCTGAGCGCCGGGCTTCCCTCACCGCCCTTGTTGCTCAGACGGCTCAGGTCGGCGGGCCACCTCGTCATTCTCCGTCTCCTGCCGCCAACGCCGCAACCGGCCCGGCGGGGAACGAGCAGCAAGCGTCCTCGCTGCACCCGTCGGTGCGGCAGGACGACCGCACCGCCACTCCATCGCTGACCCCGGCCGGTTCTTCGTCTCATGCACGTCGCGCTACCATGGACGCGTGGGCCGTGCTCCTCATGGCAAACGAGCTCCTGCGCTACCGCCCGGTCGACAACCTCTACGAGGACTGGCTCGACCGCGTCACCGAGCTCGTCCGCGTCGCAGGGGGCTCCCCGACGCCGTCCCTTTCTCTGCCTCACCCTCCGCCAGCCACGGGAGACGTGGCTCATGGCGCGCCTCCACCACCTCTGCCCCAAGACGGTGCCTTGGCGCCAAGCCGCGCGGCCCCACGGCGTGAGCCACCACGCCCGGTGCCCGCGTGTGAAGAGAGAAGCTGCCAAGAAATTCCTCGTCCGCGAGAAGCTGCACCCGCGCTCCCCGCGCCGCCTTGCCAAGACCGCGTGCTGCGTACGGTGGCGGCACGTGGACCTCGTCAAGACCAAGCTTTACCTCCGAGACGGGCCCCGGCAACCACGGCCGGCTGCCGCGCCTTCACCCCCGAGCTGCGTAGCGTCGCCTGGTCGGGCAAGTTCAAGCCAGATCTGCCCCCTCGCTACGACGGCACCACCGACCCCGCGGAGTTCCTGCAACTCTACGAGCTAAGCATCAAAGCGGCCAACGGCGATGAGAAAGTCATGGCGAACTGGTTTCCCATGGCTCTCAAGAACGGCGCTCGTTCGTGGCTCCTAAACCTACCTCAAGGTTCGATCTCCTCCTGGGACGAGATGCGCGACTGCTTCTTCGCCAACTTCCCGGGCACTCATGACCGCCCGCCGGCCACGGGTGACCTGCGCCGCACCAAGCAACAACCAGGAGAGACCCTCCATAAGTACATCCATCGCTTCAATAGCACTCGCCTCAAGATCCCCAAGGTCACGGACGAGGCCATCATCTCCGCGTTCTCTGACGGCGTCCGCGACATCAAGATGAAGGAGGAGCTCGCTATCCGTGAGGAGCTGTGCACATCTCAGGAGCTGTTCAACCTGGCGAACAAGTGCGCAAGAGCTGAGGAGGGGCGCCTCTCCCTCCTCGAGCTACCAGCTGCGAGCGCAGAGGAGAAGAAGGCCAAGGCCAAGGACCTGAAGCGCAAGGAAGCAGCCGTGCTTGCAGCGGAGCCGGACACCAAGCGGGGCAGAGATCAGCCCGAGTCATCCAAGAACGGCCGGCCGTTCTGCGCCTTCCACAACCTGAACACCAACAACACCAGTGACTGTAAAGAACTCAGAGCCATTCACGAAGGACACTTCGGTCGACGCCCCGAGCGCAGCGACCGGGGCTACGGCCGAGGAGGAGGACGTGGAGGCGGACGCTGGGACGACCGTGACCCACGCCAGGAGTGGCGCGACCGACCTCGCGAAGACCGCTGGCAGGATCATCCTCGCGAGAGCGCCTGGAGAGACCAGCCTCGTGAGGATCGTCCTTAGGGCAACGCCGGTCTTCCCCCGCTGCCTCCACCAAGAAGGAATGACGACCACCATCAAGACGAGGGGGCTGGGGGCTTCCAGGAGCCGCGTGCAATCGCCAGCATCTTGGGCGGAGCTCAAGCCCCAGCCTCGCAGTGTATCTTCAAGCAGTTTGCTCGTGAAGTGAATGCAGTCCTCCCCAAGCTCGAGGCCACACGCCCGCTCAGTTGGTCCCAGTGTGCCATCACCTTCAGTTCAAGTGCGCAGCCACCACTGGCGCCCTCCTGATGCTGTGCTCCCCAGTCATAAGCAATGTGCAAGTTACCAAGACCCTCATCAACGGCGGCGCAGGGCTCAACGTCCTGTCCGTCTACACGTTCGACAACCTCCAATTGCCATATGAGCAGCTTCAGCCTACCAAGCCTTTCTCAGGAGTGACCGATGGTTCCACCACACCGATAGGGCAGGTCCGCCTCACTGTCACCTTCGGGGAATGCAAGAACTACCGCACCAACCTCATAGACTTTGACATCGCGCACATCCGTCTGCCGTACAACGCCATCCTCGGGTACTCAGCCCTGGCCAAGTTCATGGCGGTGACATACCACAGCTACAACGTCCTCAAGATGCCAGGAAGCGGCGGAATGATCACAGTCCCATGCGAGGAGAGAGATGCGGTGTGCTCCCTCGAGCATGCCTTTCAAGCTGCCGCAATCGACAACCCCGACAGCAAGAGCAAGGGCCCTCCTGAGGCCCTCGCCAAGAAGAAGAAGCAGATGCGCTGTGCAGGATCTCAGGAGGATGGCAACGCAACTGGAGCCTCGTCAGGATCAGCGCCCGCTCCAGGGGCGCCTGCCACCATCGCATAGGAAGGCGCGCCCGGCGCCCTCCTCGGGCAGGGCTCGGGGGCTCTCTTCTGGAGGGCCTCAGACCTTTCCAACATCACGAGGGAGGTGCTTGGGCACCACTTGGAGGCATTCTTCAAGGCACGTTTCCCTCAGGAGAACACAGGGCAAGGAGTCCCCACCACTCAGGAATTCATCACCAAGACCACTCAGGAACTACAAGACGCAAGGGCCATGCGCGGCGACAGCCGCTCACGAGGCGCAGCTCCCCATCCATGTGAGGATGCCGGGCTGCGCGTCTGCATCGACGTTCCAGGGCTCAATAGGGCCGCATCTCACGAGCTCTTCTGGCCTTTGCGTGTGGGCCATTGCGAGGGTCCACCACACAGCTACGTTCGCATGCCTTTCGGCCTGCCGAGCATGTCGTTCGTCTACCAGCGCAACTTGCGGCGCGCCCTGGCGGCTCAGGAGGCCAGGCAACGCGCCGTCCTGACAGAAATGGAGACGGTCCTCAGGTGTAACGCCCCGAGACCGACGCTCCAGATGTCTTCCTTGTTTTGCGTGCCAGCTGTGTCATTTATTTGTTTGTTGAAATTCATCATCGCATCATTTGCATTGCATCCGCATGTTTTCATAAAAACTTGTAGCCGTTCGTAGTTGCCGCCTCTCTCCTTGTCTCCGTAGCATGTCGTCGGACCGTTTGTCTTCTTTGACCATTCTCAGTCCAACTACACACTTGACCTCGTCCGCTTAACCCCTCTCTGCACATCCCGCAAACCCCTCGCGTGCGCGTCCGAAACTTCTCCGAACCCGACCCGGCAGTCATGACCATTGGGTCCTGATCATCCCCAAACATCTACAAAACATCTCCGTTTTCTTATTTGGACTCCATAACCTATTTTTTTCCGTCCGTCCGATTACGAACGGAGGGACGAGATAGCCCCTAGCCTAACCCACCTGCTATATATATTAGTCTAAACCAAGACCAAATCCCTAGTTTCTAGGGATCCTCCTAGCCGCCGCCGCCACTCTCACCCGCATCTTCATCGGGATCCTCCCAAATCCAATCCCCACCACCACAGCCCGACTCTCCCTCGATTTCCCGATTCGGCCAACCATCTCCACCCCTCGATCCACCCAACCCCGCAACCGAGGCCCCGAGCTCCTCCCGCTCGATCCCTCCCCGAGCACCTCGTGCTCGATCTTCACTACAGCCAGTGCTCAAGCCCCACGGCGCCCCTCCAGTTCGTCTGCCGATGTCCCCGATGAGCTGCCCCTCCGGCGATCCACGACCAGGCCAGCTCCTCGCGACCCTCTCCTTCCGTTCCCTCTTCCCTGCATCTCTCCCTCCCTAATCTCTTCATCTCTCTATACCTCAACATGAGCTCCAGCGCGATGGCCATCCCGAGCTCAGCCTGCGCAGCTCGGAGACTCCAAGCGCCCTCGTTCCAGCAGTCCAGGAGGATGCGGCCGTGCCCGTGCTTCATCCCGCGAACCCGCCGGCAACCTCGACCTTCAGGCCACCCCGACGCGCCCCTGCCTCCTCGACCTCCTGACCCCCCTCACGCCCAAGCCGCACGGGAGACGAGCACCCCGCAGCAGCGCCCGACCCCACGCTCGTCTCTTCGCCCGGACGGCAGCCTCGTCCGCATCTACCTCGCCGTCGCCGGAGTTCCAAGCTGCGTCGCTGCGTCGTCTGCTTCGTCCTGCTGCTGCCCGTTCCCCTGCGTCACGAACGAGACGACGACGAAGCTGCCCTCCTGCATTGACCGCGCCTCGCTCGAGTGCTCGTGCGGGCCTGCCAAGCCGCCTCTTCACCAGGCCCAGCGTGCCCCCCTGCAGGCCTCCCTCTCCACCAGCCGGCCCGCGAGGCCTGGTGAGCAACCCCCGTCCTTTGTTTGCTCCTGTTGGGCTAGCCAATTTCAGCCTGATAGTATTTTTTTCCTGACCTGCGAATTTCCTTTTATATTGTGAATTACAGTTTTGCAGAAAAACCCTCAAACATCATGCATATAATAACTCATTAACCGTGCATCTTATGTAAATAATTTATATATGTAAAATGCTCAGCAATTTGTGTAGTTTAATAATATGTCACTTCCATCCATGTTTAAATTGTTTAACGTGCTGTTTGTTTAAATTTGCATAAATGCCATGTTAAAATGATTTATTTCATAACTAATTAACCGTAACTCGGAATTTAATAAACTTTATATGTAAATGGGGTAGAAAAATGCATAGATTAACATGTTGCACTTTATTTTCCTGTTTAACAACAATAAAATATGGTTTTAGGCAGAACAGTACCAAATCTAAAATATGCACATGAGGATTTTTCGGAATTGTTGTTGGTTGTTTCCGGCCTCATGTAACTTGTTTAAATAGTTGGTTTACTTATGCTTCACCTTTTGCCATGTTTAACAACATTTAATATTGTTGGGTACATAACGAGAGAGAACTAAATAATTGAATGTGGTGTTTGGCCAATATGCAACTCGTTGCATATTGAGCTCCATTTAATTTGTAGTATTGTTTGTTGCACTTTGCCATGCCATGCATATTTAAACCGGACATGCATCATACTTGTTTTTGCATCATGCCATGTGTATGTGGTGGTTGTTTACTATGTTGTTAGTTTCTTTCCGGGTTGCTTCTCTCCTTAGCTTCGGTTTCGTTCCGGAGTTGTGAGGTTTCGTTTGACTTCGTCCGTTTGTCTTCTTCATGGACTCGTTCTTCTTCCTAGCGGGATTTCAGGCAAGATGACCATACCCTCGAAATCACTTCTATCTTTGCTTGCTAGTTGTTCGCTCTATTGCTATGCCGCGCTACCTACCACCTGCTATATCATGCCTCCCATATTGCCATGTCAAGCCTCTAACCCACCTTTTCCTAGCAAACCGTTGTTTGGCTATGTTACCGCTTTTGCTCAGCCCCTCTTATAGCGTTGCTAGTTGCAGGTGAAGATGAAGTTTGTTCCATGATGGAACATGGATATGTTGGGATATCACAATAGCTCTTGTTTTAATTAATGCATCTATATACTTGGTGAAGGGTGGAAGGCTCGGCCTTATGCCTGGTGTTTTGTTCCACTCTTGCCGCCCTAGTTTCCGTCATACCGGTGTTATGTTCCTTGATTTTGCGTTCCTTACGCGGTTGGGTGACTTATGGGACCCCCTTGACATTCACTTTGAATAAAACTCCTCCAGCAAGGCCCAACCTTGGTTTTACCATTTGCCTACCTAAGCCTTTTCCCTTGTGTTTTGCAGACTCAAGGGTCATCTTTATTTTAACCCCCCCGGGCCAGTGCTCCTCCGAGTGTTGGTCCAAACTAGATCCCTTTGCAGCGCCACCTCGGGGAAACTTGAGGCCTGGTTTTAGTTGTATGGACTGCTCATCCGGTGTGCTCTGAGAACGAGATATGTGCAGCTCCTATCGGGATTTGTCAGCACATTCGGGTGGTCTTGCTGGTCTTGTTTTACCATTGTCGAAATGTCTTGTAAACCGGGATTCCGAGACTGATCGGGTCTTCCCGGGAGAAGGAATATCCTTCGTTGACCGTGAGAGCTTATAATGGGCTAAGTTGGGACACCCCTGCAGGGTATTATATTTCGAAAGCCGTGCCCGCGGTTATGAGGCAGATGGGAATTTGTTAATATCCGGTTGTAGAGAACTTGACACTCGACTTAATTAAAACGCATCAACCGCGTGTGTAGCCGTGATGGTCTCTTTTCGGCGGAGTCCGGGAAGTGAACACGGCTTTTGAGTTATGTTTGACGTAAGTAGAAGTTCAGGATCACTTCTTGATCATTACTAGTTGACGACCGTTACGTTGCTTCTCTTCTCGCTCTTATTTACGTATGTTAGCCACCATATATGTTTAGTCGCTGCTGCAACCTCACCACCACTACCCCTTTCCTACCCTTAAGCTTAAATAGTCTTGATCTCGCGGGTGTGAGATTGCTGAGTCCTTGCGACTCACCAGATACTTCCAAACAGTTGCAGGTGCCGATGATACCAGTGCAGGTGACGCAACTAAGCTCAAGTTGGAGTTCGATGAAGCTCTTGTTCGTTGTGTTGTTACATGTCCTGTTGATCAGTAGTGGAGCCTAGTTGGGACGATCGGGGATCTAACATTTGGGGTTGTCTTCTTTTCTTGTGGTTCCTTAGTCGGACCTATGTGTGTAATTTGAATGATGTATGAATTTTATTTATGTTCCGTGTGAAGTGGCGATTGTAAGCCAACTCTTTATCCCATTCTTGTTCATTACATGGGATTGTGTGAAGATGACCCTTCTTGCGACAAAACCACAATGCGGTTATGCCTCTAAGTCTTGCCTCGACACGTGGGAGATATAGCCGCATCGTGGGCCTTACATCAGGGAACCACCTAAGCCCCCAGAGCCTCTCGAGGCTCAGGGTCCCGGTGGCTCGTGAGGAGCGACCCCTTCGCCGCACGCCTTCAGCTGCACCAACCCTTCTTCGTCGACAGAACCAGGTGACATTTTCCAAGTTCATTCAGCTGGGAGCGCCCCTCGGGCTGCATCATTCCCAGACCGCATGGGTCCGTCCCTGTGGCATGTATCCCTTTTGCTTATGCCTTTAGCTTACCCTGTTGGGGGCGCCCCTCGGGTTGCATCATCCCCAAGCCGCTCAGGCCTGACCCAGTGGCGTGCATCTTCCTGCATTTACTCAAGATGATTTGGCTTCCATGCTTAATCTACCTATGGTTATTGCCTTCTCAATTGACACCCGCCACGGGTACATCCCTTCGTCATGCAATCCGCTTGCACGTTAAAAGGGGGGCTCGACTCAGGAGCTCTTACTGGCTCTCCATCCCTCACCCCCTAGCCTTGACCACGGCATCGCGACTTGGAATACTAGCGGCGGCTGAGCTCGCTCGAGGGCCGGGACCTGAGGACGTAGAGCACTTGCATCTAACCACCTCGCAGGAACATACATCCATCAAGACCGAAGACCAGGCACAACCCGCCTTGAGGTAGGGCCTCGTGAGTCCTGCGCTGGCTCACGAGTGCCCAGATACACCTCGCAGCCCTGCCGTGCAAGCCACGTGTCAGGGCAGGGCTGTACACGCCCCGGGGGCTCCTCCCGGAGGGGGCCCCCCGGCCACGCACAAGTGGAAGCACCATGCTCCGCGCTAGCCGTCGACACTGCCGAGGAGCGGCTATGCCCGTGCACAAGCGGAAGCACTATGCTCCGCGCTGGTGATAAAAAACAGAAGGCGGCTTCATGGTCGTACCAACCTCAGGGAGCCCCAGAGCTCAGCGTCCAGCCTCACCGCAACGCCTCCCCTCGGGAGAGCCGCGTGAGGGGGCTGGGCACGGGGGCTGCACTCGGGTCACGCCCAAGCGTACGCCACCCAACCAGGTCTCCCGGACCTGGTCGTCGCACGCCCTCCCAAGGCCTCAGCGAGGGCAGGTATGGAAAATGTTTGCACGTCAAGGGGGACTCCTGAGCATCGCGACTCAGGAGCCTAACTGGTCACGTAGCCCCTCACTTCTTGGTCCGTCCTGGTCTCCGGTCGGCCCAATGGCGGTTGAGGTATGCGCGGGGCCGGGCTCTGCCGACGTAGAACATTAGTCTATCCTCGCGTACTCTCCCTATAAGATGTTTGCGCGTCAAGGGGGACTCCTGAGCATCGCGACTCAGGAGCCTAACTGGTCACGTAGCACCTCACTCCTTGGTCCGTCCTGGTCTCCGGTAGACCCAATGGCGGTTGAGGTATGCGCGGGGCCGGGCTCTGCCGACGCAGAACACAAAGCAAATAGGAAGGAAAGCGCAAAATCTCGAAGCAAATATTACAAAACATATTGTCCTCACAATATCAAATGAAAAGTCTAAATGCCTCCACGAGGCCTGATGCATGTTGCAGGAACGAAACAGGAGAGTAGCCGCAGGTCACCCCTGGACACCGCCATCGCCTGCAGAAGGTGCTCCTCCTTGGGTGACGTCGTCTTCACCTGCACCACCATCTTCATCAACAAGGCATTCAAGACCCTCGCGAGGGGCCAAGCCTCGCGAGGCGGACAACACAAGACCTCCTCGGGAGCGGCCTCACTAGACTGCCTCACGACGAGCGGAGATATCAAGGCGGGGCAAACCTCATGAGGCTCTCATGACGTGAGCCATGACGATCGACACCAGGCGGGCGCCAGTGCGCGCAGCGTCCTTGTTTCCTCTTCGGTGCTAAGGTGGCAAGAGTAGTTGCGGAGTACCGACGCATCAGGCAAAGGTTTCCATAACCGTGCAACAAGACCAAGACCAGCAGGCCAGCAGGACAGAGGTCACCGTGGAGCCCAAGACGGCGTCATCGCCAGAGCCCTTTCGCAGGCGAAGACCGCTTTTGTTAGGATAGCTTGTACTAGCTGTCCCCTTTCAAAATGGCCCGCCATTGTTGGCTCCCTTCCCGCTCAATATTTGGGAAGAGGACCAGGGCCTCTATAAGTAGGTCTAGCCACCACCGTAGAGGGGAGAGAGATCTCATCTTGAACTGATCAAGTTCTCACTCACAAGTTCATAGAGCACAAGAACACCTCAACCTCAGGAGGCTGTTCTTCCGCTTGTACTGTTCTCCATCAGCCCAAGAGGCAATCCACCATCACCACACTGGAGTAGGGTATTAAATGACAATGGTGGCCCGAACCAATATAAATCTCGTGTCTTTCTGTGTTGCGACATCGCCGAGTTCGTCCGCGACATCGTAGCGAGCTAGGGCGTAGATCGGTAGGAGGGAAAGACTTCGCGCGCACCCCAGAGTTCGAACCTTGAGGGTTTTGCCAGAACCCCAGATCCGACATTTGGCGCGCCAGGTAGGGGTGCGCCGTAGCTTCCCTTCCGTCGATCGGTGCTCCATCGCTCCATCGTCTCCATGGCAGACACTCGCCGCGCTAGAGCTGAGCGCCGGGCTGCCCTCACCGCCCGCGTCGCTCAGACGGCTCCCGTCGGCAGGCCAACTCGTTGTTCTCCGTCTCCCGCCCCCAACGCCGCAACCGGCCCGGCGGGGAACGAGCAGCAAGCGTCCTCGCTGCACCCGTCGGTCCGGCAGGACGGCCGCACCGCCACTCCATCGCTGACCCCGGCCGGTTCTTCATCTCATGCACATCGCGCTCCCATGGACGCGCGGGCCGCACTCCTCATGGCAAACGAGCTCCTGGGCTACCGCCCAATCGACGACCTCTACGAGGACTGGCTCGACCGCGTCGCCGAGCTCGTCCGCGCCGCAGGGGGCTCCCTGACACCGTCCCTTTCTCTGCCTCACCCTCCGCCAGCCACGGGTGACGTGGCTCATGGCGTGCCTCCACCACCTCTGCCTCAAGACGGTGCCTTGGCGCCAAGGCGCGCGGCCCCACGGCGTGATCCACCATCCTGGTGCCCGCGCGCAAAGAGAGAAGCTGCCAAGAAATTCCTCGGCCGCGAGAAGCTGCACCCGCGTGCTGCCTGCGGTGGCGGCACGTGGACCTCGTCAAGACCAAGCTCTACCTCTAAGACAGAGCCCGGCAACCACGGTCGGCTGCCGCGCCTTCACCCCCGAGCTGCGTAGCATCGCCTGGCCGGGCAAGTTCAAGCCAGATCTGCCCCCTCGCTACGATGGCATCGCTGACCCCGCAGAGTTCCTGCAACTCTACGAGCTGAGCATCAAAGCGGCCAACGGCGACGAGAAAGTCATGGCGAACTGGTTTCCCATGGCTCTCAAGGACGGCGCCCGTTCGTGGCTCCTGAACCTAGCTCAAGGCTCGATCTCCTCCTGGGACGAGATGCGCGACCGCTTCGCCGCCAACTTCTAGGGCACTCGTGACCGCCCGCCGGCCGCGGGTGACCTGCGCCGCATCAAGCAACAACCAGGAGAGACCCTCCAGAAGTACATCCAGCGCTTCAACAGCACTCGCCTCAAGATCCCAAAGGTCACGGAAGAGGCCATCATCTCCGCGTTCTCTGACGGCGCCCGCGACATCAAGATGAAGGAGGAGCTCGCTATCCACGAGGAGCTCTACACATCTCAGGAGGTGTTCAACCTGGCGACCAAGTGCGCAAGAGCTGAGGAGGGGCGCCTCTCCCTCCTCGAGCTGCCATTTGCGGGCGCAGAGGAGAAGACGGCCAAGGACAAGGACGTGAAGCGCAAGGAAGCAGCCGTGCTCGCAGCAAAGCCGGACACCAAGCGGGGCAGAGATCAGTCCAAGACATCCAAGAACGGCCGGCCATTCTACGCCTTCCACAACCTGAACACCCACAACACCAGTGACTGTCAACAGCTCAAGGCCATTCGCTAAGGACGCTTCGGTTGACGCCCCGAGCGCAGCGTCCGAGGCTACGGCCGAGGAGGAGGACGTGGAGGCGGACGCTGGGACGACCTTGGCCCCCGCCAGGAGTGGCGCGACCGACATCGCGAGGACCGCTGGCAGGATCATCCTCGCGAGAGCACCTGGGGAGACCAGCCTCGTGAGTGTCGTCCTCAGGGCAACGCCGGTCTCCCCCCGCTGCCACCACCAAGAAGGAATGACGACCACCATCAAGACGAGGGGGCTGGGGCCTTCCAGGAGCCGCGCGCAATCGCCTGCATCTTGGGCGGAGCACAAGCCCCTGCCTCGCAGCGTATCTTCAAGCAGTTTGCTCGCGAAGTGAACGCAGTCCTCCCCGAGCTCGAGGCCACGTGCCCGCTCAGGTGGTCCCAGTGTGCCATCACCTTCAACTCGGCAGATCAGCTCAAGTGCGCAGCCATCGCTGGCACCCTCCCGATGCTGTGCTCCCCAGTCATCAACAATGTGCAAGTTACCAAGACCCTCATCGACGGCGGCGCAGGGCTCAATGTCCTGTCCGTCGACACATTCGACAACCTCCAAGTGCCATATGAGCAGCTTCAGCCTACCAAACCTTTCTCAGGAGTGACCGATGGTTCCACAACACCGATAGGGTAGGTCCGCCTCCTTGTCACCTTCAGGGAATGCAAGAACTACCGCATCGAGCTCATCGACTTCGACGTCGCGCACACCCGTCTGCCATACAACGCCATCCTCGGGTAACCAGCCCTAGCCAAGTTCATGGCGGTGACACACCATGGCTACAACGTCCTCAACATGCCAGGAAGCGGCGAAATCATCACAGTCCCATGCGAGGAGAGAGATGCGGGGTGCTCCCTCGAGCGCCCCTTTCAAGCTGCCGCAATTGACGACCCCGACAGCAAGAGCGAGGGCCCTCCTGAGGCCCTCCCCAAGAAGAAGAAGCAGCTGCGCCATGCAGGATCTCAGGAGGATGGCAACGCAGCTGGAGCCTCGTCAGGATCAGCGCCCGCTCCAGGGGCGCCTCCCTCCATCGCATCGGAAGGCGCGCCCGGCGCCCTCCTCGGGCAGGGCTCGGGGGCTCTCTTCTGGAGGGCCTCAGGCCTTGCCAACATCACAAGGAGGCATTGGGCACCACTTGGAGGCATGCTTCAAGGCACGTTTCCCTCAGGAGAACCCAGGGCAAGGAGTGCCCACCACTCAGGAATTCATCAACAAGACCACTCAGGAACTACAAGATGCAAGGGCCATGCGCGGCGACAGCCGCTCACGAGACGCAGCTCCCCATCCAGGTGAGGATGTCGGGCTGCGCGTCTGCATCGACGTTCCAGGGCTCAACAGGGCCGCATCTCAGGAGCTCTTCTGGCCTTCGCGTGTGGGCCGTTGCAAGGGTCCGCCACACAGCTACGTTCGCATGCCTTTCGGCCTGCCGAGCGTGTCGTTCGTCTACCAGCGCAACTTGCGGCGCGCCCCGGCGGCTCAGGAGGCCAGGCAACACGCCGTCCTGACCGAAATGGAGACGGTCCTCAGGGAACCACCTGAGCCCCCAGAGCCTCCCGAGGCTCAGGGTCCCGGTGGCTCGTGAGGACCGACCCCTTCGCCACATGCCTTCAGCTGCACCACCCTTCTTCGTCGACAAAACCATGTGACATTTTCCAAGTTCATTCAGCTGGGAGCGCCCCTCGGGCTGCATCATTCCCAGGCCGCGTGGGTCCGTCCCTGTGGCATGTATCCCTTTTGCTTATGCCTTTAGCTTACCCTGTTGGGGGCGCCCCTCGGGCTGCATCATCCCCAAGCCGCTCGGGCCTGACCCAGTGGCATGTATCTTCCTGCATTTACTCAAGCTGATTTGTCTTCCATGCTTAATCTACCTATGGTTGTCACCTCCTCAATCGTCGCCCCCCACCGGGCCCCCTCGCATTGGCACGGCGCTTGTGCATGGGTCCGTCCCTGCCATGTCGACAAACCCGAGTTGTCGAGCTCTGGCTCGCGGCACGCCCCATGCACGTCACCTCACCAGGCCCTCGGTGCCTTCACCTCTTCGTGAAGCAACCAGCGGCAGGTTGGCGACCATAACGGCGAAATCGTGTTTCTCCTTGTGCTGGCTCGCAGGAATATCACGAGGATAGCACCAGGCGGCGCCGCGAGCTCTCACCTCTTCCAAGTGATCTGCTTGCACGTTAAAGGGGGGGATCCTGAGCATCGCGACTCAGGAGCTCTTACTGGCTCTCCAGCCCTCTCCCCCTGGCCTTGACCCCGGCATCGTGACCTGGCACACCAGCTGCGGCTGAGCTCGCTCGAGGGCCGGGACCTGAGGGCCGGGTTCAGTGTGTTTGGTATGACGGCAGCCCAATACAGTTGTTGGCCCGTATTTGTCTTTCCACTCAATATCCCCCCCCCCCCCCCGGCCAGATTATGCAAAGAAAGAACATTTTCCTGACGTTGATAATTCCAGGGCCCAATTATCCGGGGAAAAATATGAATGTGTACATGCAACCGCTTAAGGACGAATTGCAAGAAGCCTGGGATAATGGGTTCAAGACATACGATGCCTATAGCAAACGGAACTTCATAATGCGTGTCTGGTACATGTACTCGACGCATGACTTGCCGGCGTATGCGCTATTCGTTGGCTGGTGTGTGAATGGAAGGTTCCCGTGCCCCACATGCAAGGGGGCTCTTGAGTTTCGTTGGCTTCAGGCCGGTCGCAAGTTTTCTTGCTTCGACATGCATAGACAGTTCCAGAATCCTCGCCATAAGTTCAGGAAAGACAAGAAGAACTTCATCAGAGGTAGAGTTGTCAAAAACACTGCACCACCTGCATTGACAGGCCAACAGACCCTGGATCAGTTAAACGCTCTCGAGCCAGATCCAGAGCGTCCAAGGTACTTCAAGGGGTATAATTCTAAGCACGCCTGGACTCACAAAACATGCTTATGGGATCTGCCTTACTTCAAAGACCTCCTTTGCCCACACAATATCGACGTGATGCACACTGAGAAGAATATCGCCGAGGCACTTTTTGGTACATTGTTCGGCATAGATGGGAAGTCAAAGGATAATACTAAGGCTAGAGTCGATCTGGAGGCGCTATGTGATAGGACGTTACAAAACATGAAAGAACCAAAAGGAAAGCAGAACTGGACGAAGCCAAAGGCATGGTTCAATCTTGGAAGGCCAGCTATGAGGGAAATTATCTTGTGGGTGAAAATGCAGTTGATGTTCCCCGATGGGTATGCAGCGAATCTACAGAGGGGAGCCAGTCTTGATAAATTGAAGATATTTGGTCTCAAGAGTCATGATTGGCACATATGGATTGAGCGGGTAATGCCGGTGATGTTGCGTGGCTTCATCCTTGAGGATAAATGGCTAGTACTGGCAGAACTCAGCTATTTCTTCCGTGTTCTTTGTGCGAAAGAACTATCGCCTGGCGTGCTAGAAGAAATGGAACAGTTGGCGCCGGAGTTGATCTGCAAGTTAGAGAAGATCTTTCCACCGGGCTTCTTTAATCCAATGCAACATTTGATTTTGCATCTCCCGACCGAGGCAAGATTGGGGGGGGGGGGCGTGCAAAATCGTTGGTGCTACCCAACTGAGAGGATGCAGAAGACGCTTCGACAAAAATGTAAAAATAAACGTAGAATTGAAGCATCGATGGCTGAGGCATTCATCACTGAGGAGGCGTCAAACTTCGTGACAGCACACTACGAAGCCAAAAATCGTCATTTGCATAATCCGAAGCCTCGGTACAAAGCTAACGACCCTAAAAAGGGTGGATCCAACCTCAGCCTATTCAAAGGGAATCTCGCACCAGCCAGTGTTTCAAATCCATTATCTTTGGATAACGAACAATGGCGGACCATTTTGTTGTATATCTTCAACAACCTGATAGAAGTGCGGCCGTACATCGAGTAAGTTCTCGGTACATAGTTTCGCAACTTCTATTTCCTTTGAACTGCTCTTATTCCTGGATATGTCATACAGTCGATACGTCACCTTATTCTCGTATGGAGCGGTGATCCAAAAGGATTCTATCGAAGAGTATGAGCTTCTCGCAAAGCAAGGAGGCGGCTATCCCGGTTTCATCTCTTGGTTCAAACAAACGATAATTTCTATTAGACTTGTAGGCTAATTTGTAGGCGGCTATCCCGGTTTCATTCGCTAATTTGTGCGTAATGCAACAATCCTTTCATATTAAACTTGTAGGCTAATTCAGAGTCTATGGACGCCAAATTGAGACAAGTCGCTAATGGTTTTGACTATAAGGTCCGTTCATTTGACAAATACGACATCAACGGGTATCGCTTTCGTACCTATGGCAAAGAGCTATCTATGGCCGACCGAAAGTCTACAAATTGTTGTGTATCTGCTATCGGCGAAGGAGGTACCGAGTATTATGGGAGAGTTGAAGCAATTTATGAACTTCTATTCTATGGTGAAAACCCACCGAATGTTGTAGTCTTCAAATGTTATTGGTTTCAGCCGAAGGAGACTAGAAGGACTCATGAACATATAGGGCTAGTTGAAATCAACCAAAGCACCCATTTAGATGTTCCTGATGTCTATATTACGGCTCAACAGGCGACCCAAGTATTCTATCTACCGTGGGCCTGCCAAACTAATCCAAATCTGAAAGGTTGGGATGTCGTTTATGAAGTGCGTCCACGTGCTAGACTATCTCCCCCAAAGTTAGAGGATTATGAACCTCACATTAACCCAGACACATATGAAGGAGAATTCTTCCAAGAGACACGTCTTTCCAAAAAGCGTTTCAAGAACCGCTATACTTCACCCCAAAACATTGAAGTAGACAGCGACAGTGAATCCGGCATCACCCCAGAGGAGGAACAAGAAGAGCCGGAACAAGAAGAGGTTACTGCTGCGGATGACCTGTCATTGCTTGACCGATTACGTCAAGGTGGCCTTCCACATGTTGATGCCACTGAACCCTATGAGCCCGTCATTGATTATAGTGATGATGATGATGATTATGCATTTATTGATGATACTGATCGAGATTATTAGTAGTGTCAGGTATTAATTTTTTTAATGTTGTACTTGATGATGATACACTTAAGAGATACACATATTATTATTCATGTCGGTCTTTTTTTTATGTTGTACTAATTTCGTTTACTGTTTGTCATGGCAGGTGTTGAAAGATGGTGGGCGCTGGTCGGGAGCGCGCCAAGGCCCCTTCTTCGTCGGCGCGTGGTCTGAGGTCTTCGATTCCAGACGCACCTCTCCGCCGAGCGTTGCTGGACAGTATGTCCACACCGCCGGGCCCTTCTTCGTCGACCGCGGTGCCCAGCAGGGGACGAGGTAGGAAGAGAGGAGGTGGGGCACGTGGTCGCGGGAGAGGAGGTAGGGTGACTGCTGCGGCGCCTTCCTCGCCGCCACCCCCAGTTGTTTCACCCGAGCACGTGACTGCTAGGGTGGACTCGTCCGAGGAGGAGGCTACACGGACTCCGGTCCACGAGCCTCTGGTCCACCGGTCTTGGGCCCACGAGCCTCGGGTCGACTGGCCTTCGGCCCACAAGAGTTCGGCCCACGAGACCCCGGAGGAGCACACGTCCGGATGGGGTACCTGGCCGGATCAGCCCGAGGAGCCGAGTGGCCATGCTGATGATGGCGGGGAGCCGGCTGATCTTGAGGACGAGGGTGGCACCGTCTACCAGCTTGGTGCTACACGGCTCCCGTCCGTGCCGGCGACCCGCGAGCAGAGGTGGTTGATTTTCCCTGATGGGGAGAGGTACGTAAGTGCATTTAATATTTTTGTACCTTCTGCATTCACGTTTCTTCAAATAACTAATGCGTTGGCCTTGTCATGCTGCAGGGGTTGGGACCACCATCATAGTGTCCGCCGGCCCAACTCCGTCCTTGGAGTTCTTTGCCGGCAAAACTTCTCGGGGTTTGTCACGTTGCCTGGTGAGGGTAAGCTTCCAGAGCTTGGATTGAGCTGGGAGCTCTACGTGGCTGCCCCGGCCCCGCCGGATGAGATTATCGACGGTGTCGTGTGCGACACGAGGGCAGACATGGTGATCAGAAAGTTCTGGGTAATTTCTCCTTTACACATTTAAAAATCTTCAACTAGCTAGTTATTAATTGTACTAATCAATATTGTCTCATTTGATTGCAGACATTCTACAGGTGTGAGGAGGGATACGAGGAGGACGCGGCACATGTTATCAAGAACGTCTGCAAGCGCCTACTCCAGAACTTACGGCACGAGGCTCGGGTGCAGGCTGTTCGAGACTACTACGCCTTGCGTGGTATCAAGAAGACCAAGACGGCGTGCCGCGATAAGTTCCTGAGTAAGGAGCAGTACATGAAGGTAATTCTTAAGGCCTTCTACTTAAGTTCCTTCATTTAGTAATTCTTAGCCGTAGCGCTCAAGTTTCTATTTGCTAACTTAGGCGCCTCCGAGATGGTGTGCGGATCAGATGGATTGTTGGGAGGTGTTGGTCGATGAGTGGTGCTCAAAAGAATGGCTAGCCCTCCACAACGAGGCCAAGGACAAACGTGCCCAAATGGAAGGTGTGCCACACCATCAAGGCAGCTCCAACTTATATCAGTTCGGGCGCAACTGGGTATGTGGTTTGCTTCATGATTCATGCAATTCATTCATCATGCTAGCTTGAGCCCTTTAATTACTAATTTTCATTGTTTCTCTCTTTCAGGCACGCTACAATAAGGCGGATAAGGTGCCAGAGGTGTACGACCTGTACGCCATGGCCCACACTGCCTCTTTCAAGAAAGTCAAGGCTTTCTCTCAGTCTGACCTCGACGATGCAAACAACTTCACCAACATCTCCGCCCACAACAAGCTCGTGAGATATAGAGATGAGGGGAAGGCGAGGAAAGGGGAGGACTTTAACCCGAGCCAGGGTCCCATTGATCCAGAGCTGGTGATGATATCTGGTGGCGGGAGGTCCCATCGCTCCATAGCCATTGGAGATGGACTTATCCGTTGTCATAGCACTCTCCCGGAGATCAAGGCGCGCCAGTCGAGCTCCGCTCCTGAGATAAGGCCTCGTGAACGGCCAGTGCAACTCGCCATCAAGGTTAGTGATACGTACTCAGTTATCTTTCTCCATTACATTGTGTGCGCTTCCATCAATGATTACAAATGGTCATGTGAGTGGTGTTGCAGGCTGCTATACAGACTGAGAGAGATAGAACGGAGAAACTTCTGGCGGAGGCGGCGGAGAGGCAGCGGGAGATGGAGGAGAGGACGAGAAAGATGATGGAGGAGGAGAGGGCACGGAATGACATGCAGGCAAGGGCCATGTACGAGCTCCTTGTGGTAAGTTTCTTCTGCAGATTACTTGCTAGTATTAACATTTGAGTCTCATTACTAACTAGTATGACTCTGTTGTGAAAACCAAATGTGCAGTCTGTGTGCGAGAAGTCCGGTCAGCCCGCTCCGCCGATGCCAGTGATTGCTCCTGGGAGCACGGTGAGTTTAATTTGAATGGACATTACTTGCTAGTCTTAACATTTGAGTGTCATAATGCTAATGAGACATTGGAAATGATCTTTGGTGCAGCTTAACTTCAGAAACGCATCGCACGATCCTTCTCCAGGTAGCGGCACTAGCCACCCCGCTCCTACACCTCCCTGATCACGGTAAGTTTATCTAGTGTTTTGCTTAACAAATGCACAAAGACCTAGACTTAGCTTTATTTCCTCCAATATGCTTACCATAATGACCTAGAGTTAGCTTCTTTTCCTCCAAAATGACCCATTTTACCTAGGTTAGCTTATAAATGATGCAGTTCATCCAAGTTAGCTCAAAAATGACCCATTTTACCCAGATTAGCTCCTAAATGATCCATTTTACCTACGTTAGCTTTAAAATGGCCCATTTCACCTAGGTTAACTCCAAAATGACCCATCTTACCTAGGTTATCTCATAAACGATCCATTTCAACTAATTTAGCTCATAAACGATCCATTTCACCTAAATTAGCTCTTAAATGATCCATTTCACCTAAGTTAGCTCAAAAAGATCCATTTCAACTAAATTAGCTCATAAATGATCCATTTCAACAAAGTTAGCTCAAAAAGATCCATTTCAACTAAATTAGCTCATAAATGATCCATTTCAACAAAGTTAGCTCAAAAACGATCCATTTCAACTAAGTTAGCTCATAAATGATCCATTTGACCTAAGTGAGCTAAAAAACGATCCATTTCACCTTAGTTACCTCCAAAACGATCCATTTGACCTTAGTTAGCTCATAAACGACCCATTTCAACTTAGTTAGCTCATATATGATCCATTTCACGTAAGTTAGCCCATAAATGACATACTCTTCTTGTTCTAGTCTTCTTCTTGTTCTAGTCACCTATTTCTAACTTTCTTATTTTTCATTTTGCAGATTTCATTCACTTGACGAAAGCTTGCATAGATGGAGTGCTCCTTATCCCTTTCTCTGTTTCTTTTGTATCGTTGAACTATGCATGTATCTTGGCAGTTGGATGAACTATGCTATGTATGATGGAACTTGGTAGTTGGATGGAACATATGTGATGGAACTATGTATGATGGAACTCTGCATGTTGGATGGATATCTTGTATGTTTGCTGGGAAAATTGTTGTCATATATATCATATATATCTTATATGTTTGCTGATGAAATATATCTATATATGTCATATATATTTGTGATGAAAATTGTTGGATTTAATAAAAAACAAAAAAAGAGCCAATATGCAGGCTCTTTGCCGTCTGCCACCGACGGCAACGGGCTCTTTGCCGTCTGCAGCGGACGGCAAAGAGGCCACGTGGCATCCAGCTGTGCTTCCTGGGAGCTGACCCATTTGGTCAATTTGCCTACAGTGGCAGACGGCAAAGAGTAAAAGAGTTTGCCGTCAGCGGCAGACGGCAAAGGCCTGCCATGTAGTGACGTGTAGATGACATCATATGGCAGACGACAAAGGCACTAGAAAGTTTGCCGTCCACGGCGGAGGCAAAGGCCTGCCGTTAGCCACCTAACTGACTTGTCCGCCCTCTTTGCCGTCCGCGGCGGACGGCAAAGGGCCTTTGCCGTCAGCCGCCAGGAAGCAGACGGCAAAGTAGCTGTTTACCGTAGCCTACTTTGCCGGAGCCATTTGCTATCTGCGGCTGACGGCAAAGGCCTTTGCCGTCCGCCGTTCGTGCCTTTGCCATCCGCCGTGGCAGACGGCAAAATAGCTGATTCCAGTAGTGGAGGGGAGAGAGATCTCATCTTGAACTGATCAGGTTCTCACTCACAAGTTCATAGAGCACAAGAACACCTCAACCTCAGGAGGCTGTTCTTCCCCTTGTACTGTTCTCCATCAGCCCAAGAGGCAATCCACCACCACCACACTGGAGTAGGGTATTACACCACAACGGTGGCCCGAACCAGTCAGATCGTAGCGAGCTAGGGTGTAGATCGGTAGGAGGGAAAGACTTCGCGTGCACCCCAGAGTTCGAACCTTAAGGGTTTTGCCGGAACCCCAAATCAGACACTAGTGATGACCTACCCTTCGTTGGGATGAGGGGCTGCTCCCTCTCCTCCTGGCGAGCGTCTGTCTCGGCATCGTCTGGCAGGGTGCGGAGGATCTCGGCCTTGCTCAGAGGAGGAGTCTCCCCCACCTCTTCAAGAGTCTTCTCCGAGTCCACCTCCTCTTCCTCCCCCCACGGGACTTATCGGAGCACACCTCCACCGGCTTCGGTGCTGCAGAGACTCCTGCGAGCGCCGGCGGCACTAGCCCGCGCGCGTCAAAGGTCGGCCTGGAGACCACGAGCGCCTCCCAGTCCTTGCGGAGGAACAAAGGAGAGAAGGCGCTAGGCGGGTACTCCTGGTTGTCCCCAACTATGAGGCGCAGGACAGCAGCCAGTTCATCGCGAGGCAGGGCCCCTGGCCTCAGGCGGGTCTTGTCTTCTTCACCTCTGAGCTTCCACAAGGGGCGCGCACGCACCTGAAGCGGGGCGACGCGCAACATCAAGAATTCCCTCAGGAGCGTGGCCCCCGTGACCTTCCTGCCTTTGCGTTGCCCGGCT
This sequence comes from Aegilops tauschii subsp. strangulata, assembly GCF_002575655.3. Taxonomy (NCBI): domain Eukaryota; kingdom Viridiplantae; phylum Streptophyta; class Magnoliopsida; order Poales; family Poaceae; genus Aegilops; species Aegilops tauschii. The sequence goes on along the minus strand of NC_053039.3, from coordinate 69,678,586 downwards.
TCAGATCGATCTGCATCTGCTCCAACACCGACGACGCCCGCTCATCAGCGAACTCCGCGCGGGGCCACAACTTGTTGAACTGGGGCGCCTCCGTTGGCAACACGAGATGCGGATGGACGCACTTGGCGTTCATCATGACCCATTTGGCTCGGATGTTGTCGGCCCTCTTCCCGGTGCTCGATATTGAGTTGGCCTTGCCAGACGCGATGAAATTGGCGCATCCGGAGATTTGTCAATCGGTGATGCGAAGGAAGAAGAAGTGGCGCAGAAGCGCCACGGATGGCAGCATGCCCTGGTACGCCTCGCAGTAGTAGGCGAAGATGGATAGGAGGATGATAGAGATGGGATGGAGGTGCAGCGCCAGCAGCCCGTAGTGGTTGAGGACCTCATAAAAGAAATCGGAGAAGGGGGGACCAACCCAACGGTGACGCTGCTCGAGAAGAAGGGGAAGAAGGACCTTCCCTCAGGCTCCGGCACGTCGGAGCCGAGCCGGAGCTCCGTATTCCCCCATTCATTGCTCTCCCCCGCCGTCAGCAAGCGCGTGGAAGCAAGGCCCTTCTCTGTTACGGTGGGCGCTTCAAGAGCTGGCTCGTACCAAGCCGATGCCGAGGAAGTCTTGACCTTGTGCGGCGCCATGGGTCTCATATGCGGAACAAATTGGAGCAGATCTGGAGGTAGCGGTGGCGAGGAGCGAGAAAGGGGATCTGGAGCGATGCGAGGAAGAAGCAATGAAGGCAAGTACTGTCTGCGCCAGCCTTTTGTTAAGTCGAGCAGTTGCCGAGGCAGCGTGGGGAAGCGGAGACGCCCACGTCCAACCAACCGCCACGCGTCAACGAAGGCCGCAGGCTTTTGGGGCCCGCGACGCTACGCACTTGACCCTTGGCTTCGCCTCAAAGCCAAGCCTGAGCACACCTTGGGCCTGGGGGCTACTGTCGGCGTTCTGGGAATGGGGGTCCCCAGACTTGCCTGCCTGCGGCCCATGGCGTGTCTATGCTAGCAAGCCTGTACGGCCCATCTTCATCAACAAGGCATTCAAGACCCTCGCGAGGCGAGCGACGCAAGACCTCCTCAGGAGCGGCCTCCCCAGGCTGTCTCACGAGGAGCAGAGATATCAAGGCGGGGCAAACCTCGTGAGGCTCTCGTGACGTGAGCCATGACGATCGACACCAGGCGGGCGCCAGCGCACGCAGTGTCCTTGTTTCCTCTTCGGTGCTAAGGAGGCAAGCGCAGTCGCGGAGTACCGAGGCATCAGGCAAAGGTTTCCATAACCGTGCAACAAGAACAAGACCAGCAGGCCAGCAGGACGGAGGTCACCGTGGAGCCCAAGACGGCGTCATCGCCAGAGCCCTTCGAAGCTACCCTTCAAGAACTCAAATCCACCGTGCGCTGGCCCCACGGTGGGTGCCAACTTTCATGGAATTGTCACAGCAGATGTCCTAGAGAAAGGACTTAGTCGTGGAGCCATCGCAACTAGGAAGCAAGACGGGGTTAATCGGGACAAAGGACACGGGGTTTATACTGGTTCGGCCCCTTACGGTGAAGGTAAAAGCCTACGATCCAGTTTTGAGTGGGATTGCTTATGTCTCGATAACCAGGGAGCGAATCCGCTTGACCTAGCTCTCGATTTGATGTTACTTGCCCTGAACCGCCGCCAGGTCGTCCCTTTATATACAGATGTTGACGCCCAGCGGCTCATAAACAGTGTCCGGCTCGGTTTCTCTCTATTCCTGCCTTATAATACAAGTTACACACATATGGCAGTTTATCTCTACGGGCCTTAAGTCACCCTTTGGGACTTGGGCCCTTAATTAACCCGCCATCTCTAGGAGTCGTCTTGGGCTTCATGAGTCGTCTTAAGTATAACCCGGTACCTCCAGGGTGGGTCATACTAATAGTTATATCCCCAACAGAACCAGTAGGAGAACCAAGAAACACAACGTAAACATCCCCTGCACACAAATAACAACACCTCGCAACCCGACGTGTTAAAGGGTTGTCAATCCCTTTCGGGGTATGGCGCCAGAAACGGTGCATGGATGGGAGAAAGTTGTAATAGATTGAATAAATAGATCGCAAATAAAATAAAGTGCAGGAAAGTATTTTTGTATTTTTGGTTTAGTAGATCGGAATAAAAGTGCAAAATAAAAGTAGATCGCAAAGGCAAATATATGAGAAAGAAGACCCGGGGGCCATAGGTTTCACTAGTGGCTTCTCTCGAGAAAAATAGCAAACGGTGGGTAAACAAATTACTGTTGGGCAATTGATAGAACTTCAAATAATTATGAGGATATCCAGGCAATGATCATTACATAGGTATCACGTCCGAGATTAGTAGACCGACTCCTGCCTGCATCTACAACTATTACTCCACACATCGACCGCTATCCAGCATGCATCTAGTGTATTAAGTTCTTGGAAAAATGGAGTAATGCAATAAGAACAATGACATGATGTAGACAAGATCTGTTTATCTATGGCGTTAGATATAGATCCCATCTTTTTATCCTTAGTAGCAACGATACATACGTGTCGGTTCCCTTTCTGTCACTGGGATCAAGCACCGTAAGATCGAACCCACTACCGGGCACCTCTTCCCATTGCAAGATAAATAGATCAAGTTGGCCAGACAATACCCAAATATCAGAGAAGAAATATGAGGCTATAAGAGATCATGCATATAAGAGATCAAAGAAACTCAAATAACTTCCATGGATATAAAAGGATATAACTGATCATAAACTCGAAGCATCAGATCCCAACAAACACCGCAAAAAGAGTTACATCATATGGATCTCCAAGAGACCATTGTATTGAGAATCAAAAGAGAGAGAGGAAGCCATCTCGCTACTAACTACGAACCCGAAGGTCTACAAAGAACTACTCACGCATCATCGGAGAGGTACCAATGGAAGTGGTGAACCCCTCCGTGATAGTGTCTAGATTGGATCTGGTGGTTTTGGATTCTGCGGTGGCTGGATGAATATCTCGTCGATGCTTTTAGGGTTTCTCGAATATTGGGGTATTTATAGAGCAAAGAGGCGGTCCGGGGGGGCACCCGAGGTGGGCACAACCCACCAGGGCGCGCCTGGGCCTCCTGGCGTGGCATGGTGGGTTGTCCCCTCCTCGGGACTCCCCCCAGGTGTAACCAAGGCCCAACTTCTTCCTTTTGGTCCCAAAAAAATCTCCATGAAGTTTCATTGCATTTGGACTCTGTCTGATATTGATTTTCGGCGATGTAAAAAACATGGGAAAAACAGCAACTGGCACTTGGCACTATGTCAATAGCTTAGTAACAAAAAATTATATAAAATGATTATAAAACATCCAAGATTGATAATAAAACAACATGGAACAACCAAAAATTATAGATACGTTGGAGACGTATCAGCATCCCCAAGCTTAACTCATGCTCGTCCTCGAGTAGGTAAGTGATAAAAACAGAATTTTTGATGTGGAGTGCTGTTCATCATGTCATATCATATTATTTTCTTTATAGCATGGACATTTGGACTTTTATGTGATTCAAAGCAATAGTCTAGTTTTGACATAATGATTTAGATACTCAAGCATATCAACAAGCAACCATGTCTTTCAAAATATCAACGCTAAAATAAGTTATCCCTAGCCCATCATGCTCAAACATTGATCCATTCATGGAACACACTCGAATATTAGCTACACCCAATACTTAGTCACGATCATAGTGTCCCTTAGTTGGTGCTTTTATGAGAGAAGATGGAGACTCAAATTCAAAAATTAAAATTGCATAAAGTAAAAGAAAGGCCCTTCGCAGAGGGAGGTTGGGATTTGTAGAGGTGCCAGAGCTCAAAGCGAAAAATATAGAGATAAAAACATTTTGGGAGGTGTATCCATCCCACCAACAAAAACGACGTAGAGCTACGAATACTTTCCATGCTAGATATGCCATAGGCGGTTCCCAAACAGAAAATAAAGGTTATTCCTTTTTCCAGCATACTTTCACTTTCCATGGCTATCCGTATCCAGGGTTGCCCTCCATACCAACACTTTCCAAGGAATTTATTATTTGATCACATAAAGTAAATTCATTTTTGCATTTCGGGACTGGGCATTCCTAAAACGTTTGCCTTATTCTCGTGCAATGACAAGTGAATAAACACTCATCGTGAGAATAAAACATCCAGCATGGAAAATATTAGCCACTCGTTACCTTTCTGCGAGCAAAACAAACACACAAAAGAGAAGTTTATTTTGAAAATTAGAGATGGCACATGCAAATTTGCTTAGAACGGCAAAAGAATACCGCATGCAGGTAGATATAGTGGACTCATGTGGAAAAATTGGTTTAAAGGATTTTGGATGCACAAGTAGAGGTCATACTTAGTACAAAATGAAGGCTAGCAAAAACATTGAGAAGCGACCAACCAAGAAACGAATAATATCATAAGCAAGCATTAAGCGTAATTAACACCGAATAATGCACCACAAGTAGGATATATTTTTCATTGCATGATTATTGACATTCGTGCATGCACAGGGAATTTGTCGGCGTTCTGGGAACAGGGGTCCCCAGACTTGCCTGCCTGCGGCCCACGGCGTGGCTGTGCTGCAGGCCTGTAAGAACCATCTTCATCGGCGAGGCATTCAAGACCCTCGCGAGGGGCCAAGCCTCGCGGCGCGGACGACGCAAGACCTCCTCAGGAGCGGCCCCACCAGGCTGCCTCGCGAGGAGCGGAGAAATCAAGGCAGGGCAAACCTCGCGAGGCTCTCGTGACGTGAGCCATGACGATCAAGATCAGGCGGGCGCCAGGCGGGCGCCAGCACGCGCAGCGTCCTTGTTTCCTCTTTGGTGCTAAGGAGGCAGGCGCAGGCGCAGAGTACCGAGGCATCAGACGAAGGTTTCCATATCAGTGCAACGAGACCAAGACCAGCAGGACGGCAGGACGGAGGTCACCATGGAGCCCAAGACGGCATCACCACCAGAGCCTTTTGCAGGCGAAGACCGCTTTTGTCAGGATAAGCTATACTTGCTGTCCCCTTTCAAATTGGTCGTTGTTGGCTCCCTTCCTGCTCAATATTTGGGGAGAGGACCAGGGCCTATATAAGTAGAGCTAGCCACCACCGTAGGGACGACTCATCTTGGACTGGATCCATTCCATCCTCACCCCCACAAGTTCGCCAAGCACAAGAACACCTCAACCTCAAGAGGCTGTTCTTCCCCTTGTACTGTTCATCATCATCCCAAGAGGCAAACCACCACCACACTGGAGTAGGGTATTACACCACAACGGTGGCCCGAACCAGTATAAATCTCGTGTCTTTTGTGTTGCGAGTTCGTCGAGTTCGTCTGCGAGATCTTAGCGAGTTAGGGCGTGGATCGGTAGGGAGGAAATCTTCACGCGCACCCCAGTGTTCGAACCTTGAGGGTTTTGCCGGAACCCATGATCCGACATTTGGCGCGCAAGGTAGGGGTGCGCCGGAGCCTTTTCCCCGCCGATCGACCTGCCAACGCTCCGCGGCACTGATGTCCGGTGACTCGAGGGCCGACTCTGACCGCTGGGCAGCCTGACCAGCCCGGGCAGCGCCACCTGCCCATGAAGACCTCAACCCTGTGCTCCAGGCGGCCCAAGCGCCGTCTAACGACGCAGGGCGTGGGCGGCGTGGCGGGGCGTCGTCCACCCTCACTCCACGACAAGCGCGAGCCGCTGCAAGGGCCGCAAGCCATGCCGCATCAACGGCGCCACACACACGGTGGGAGCAGGCGAACATGCGGGCCGCGCTCATGGTGGCGTGGGAGCTTCTGCGGTGCCGACTGATGGAGAGCGGCTGGGATGCACTGCTGGAACGCGTCGCTGAACTACTGGATGCGGCAGCATCGGTAGCGTCGCCCTTCTGCTATCTGCTTCCTTCTCAGGCTACTACGGGATCTCACGGCAGGTGTCGCCGCGACCACGCGCCTCCAGGTGTGCCTGGGGGCTTCGTCAACACCAGGACGGCCGGCAGTGCCGGGGCCCCGTTGCCCCCACGCCGCCTCCGATGAGCATGGGCACGAGCGTTGACCCCCCATGGCCCTAGCGAGGTGTCGCGCTATCATCCTCAGGACGCCGCGCTGGGCCGGGCGACGTGGAGTGTGGGGCAGTACAGCGAGGTGTTTGGGGTGACAGCCCCGGAAGCCTATGTGCCCCGCATGATGGACCAGGGGTACACGCCGGAGGACGACCCTGGCTCGTTTCTCGGGCCAGGTTGGGAGGAGGAGGCATTAGGAGCTGAAGCCTTCCAGGAGCCGCCGGAGAGCCCCACCAACCGCGCCATCGACAACAGATATAGGGTACCACTAATCCCTCAAGAGCAGGCTTACGCTAACCATGGGCTGCAAGTGAATCAGGTCACAACATCGGCCGACGACCCAGGCGCAGCGGCCTGCCTTCCGTCAGGGGAAGCACGCTGGGGGCTGCACGGAGGGAGCCAGGAGCAAGGACCCTCCCCACGGCGCGCGAAGCCAGGCGTCACCCGGAGGTAGGCCCTCTGCCGGGGAGGTGCCGGCGAGCCTTCCCCCGGCAGAGGACCCGTGGTCGCCGAGGGCGCCGCTGGCGTCCCCTTCCCCCCTTTGTGCCGTTCTGGTTGCCGGTCGGCTCAAAGGTGGTCGAGGGCGGTGCAAGGCGGGCCCTCGTCTGGCGATATGAAGCAAGGCCGGTACCTGTGAACCCAGTGCATGTGAAGATGGCTCCAGGAGTCCCGAAAGCTCATGACCTCACGATTTGGTTCGTGACCCGCTCCGATTAAGGTAAACCGTGATGGGAACATGCCGCCAGGTCTACGGTTTCGCAAAGGCACACACTTAGTTGACATAAGAAAATGAAGGCAGAGGTTTGTTTACACGAGGGGTCCCCCTCTCAAAATCCTCTCACAATCTTTAGGGGCCACGCCCGAGTTTTTGCGTATAGGATAAAACAACAGGGGAACATAGGATCAGCTAGATATGTCGCTCGTCACATCGCCTTCGGACACGTTACTCGCATCGTCGTCGTCTTCGCCGGCACCGTCGACGCCTCCATCGCCATCGTCAACCACGTCGCCTTCGTTTGCGACGACCACCACCGCGTCGTCGTCAGAAGCGAAGGCTCTGACCAGCGCATCCACGTTGTCCTCCACCCACCGTGCCAGGTCACCCCGGATGGCCTGCGGTATGGGGGCAATGGAGGCGTCGAAGTCGAAGTCGGGGAAGGTGCTCCGGAGATGGCTGAAGACACGGGAGAACGCGCACCCGAGCAGGCCCCGGCTTCTCTCTTCTACAAGCTGGCGGGCCCTATCAGACCGGGCTTCCAGGCGCGTCACCACGTTGGTGAAGAAGTTCAGGTGACTGGCGTAGTCATTCGAGTGGGGGTGCGGTGCATTCTTGTTGCAGATATAGCCCAGGGCGGTGTTGGCCCTGTTCCAGAGGTCCTGAAGCATGAGGGCGTGCTCGCGCTCCTGCGTCCGCCGTTGAAGCACTTCCTCCCTGTTTTGCCGCGCGACGGCCTCGGTGTCATGAACCCGTTTCCAAAGATGAAGTGGCTCGGCGCGGGCAGAGGCCAAGTCCGCCTACGCTGTGACCAGGGCAGCAGATGTGGCCTCCTCACGCCTCTCCGCCTCATCTGACCTGGACCTAAGAGCGGCGGTCCTGCCCGCAGGTTCAGTTCCCACAAGCTTCAGCTTCAGGTTGTACCGACCTTCAAGATCCGCGCAAACCTGAGCCACCCGGCGGTCGACTTCCTCCTGGACCTTGGCCTCGCGAGCCCCGACGGCATCTTCTGCTTGGGCAACTTGACGCTCCCTCGCCTCCAGCTGCTCAAGCTCAAGGCTGCGCTCCACGGCTTCCAGAGCCAACGCCTCCTCGCGCCTCCGGACCTCTTCTTCCACGGTGGGCGTCCCCCTTAGAGACGCAAGGGCGGCCTGGCGCGCCTCCACCTGCTGCTCCAGGGACGCACTCCAGGCCTGGAGCTCCCACGCGCGCTTCTCCGCAGCCTCGTGACGGCGGTCAGCCTCACGAGCCTCCTCCAGAGCTCGAGAGCAAGCCTCACGAGAAATCTCGAGGGACGCCTTGGCTTTTGCATTATCAAGATCACACTGATGGCGGCCAAGGTTGAAGGCCACCTTCACCTTACATCGTCCCTCCGCCAGCCAAAGACCCTCAGCCTCAAGGCGCGAGTCGACACCCGTGAGTTCTTCACCAAGTCGGCTCATCGCGCCCATCGCCTCCTGGAAGAGCTCATGACGAACGACGCTCCGCCTGCGCTCGAACTCCAATGCACGGCCCACCTCGTCTTTCGCCATGGGGGCTGTAGGCAGGACGTGAAGCGGCGCACCCCCTCTCAGCAGGGGGCTGGGGGCTGGTGCCGTTCTAGGTGCCAGCCCGACCTCACGAGGGGCCCCGGCCGGTCGGGGCCCGCTGCTTGAGGAGGAGCTGAAGACCGAAGCCAACCGGCTGCTGTCCATGACCAGAGGAGGAGTCCGAGGAACGCCCGCCAAGCTCGAAGCCAGGCCGTGGAGGAAGGGCGACGGAGCCGCAGATTCAAGGCCCCATGAAGGCGAGCGCTCCCCTCGACCGGCCCAGCTCCAGGCGCGGCATGCAGGCTCGGGATGCTCAACGCCGACGGGGGTGCCCAAGAAGGCGAGGATTGCTTCTCGGGGGACTCAACGGCCCTGGCAGAAAGGGTCCTAAAGAACCAGCGTTAGGGAGGAAGGCATCAATCAAGAAATCACAAGGTGCAGTACTTACTCGTCGACGGCGATATACTTTCGTCGCTTCAACGACCCGAAGATAGCGCTGTCGCTCGGAGATCCTTTCCTCTCGCGGAGTTCATCAAAGTCCACGGAAACCCGACCGAAGCACTCAACGTGGCGGCTAGTGCGGTGTGCGGCCGGAGAAGTGCTCGAGGGAACAGCTTCAGGGGTGCCCGGCTGCGGAGAACTGTCGGGCGCCGTCTCACCGCGACCTCCCGAGGCCTCCGGAGTTTCGGCCTCGGGAGCCGCGTGCTGCATCGTCTCAACGACCAATGTCCCGAATCACGGGTTCCAGAGGACGAAACCCCAGGAGCCCCAGGCGGCATCCGCACATCAGCGTTCGTGCCGCCAGCCCCTGGCAGCGCTCGTCCTCCTGCACCTACATTTGGGACGAGCTCGGCGCCAGCGGCGAAAAGGGGAACCACGCCGACGGGGTTCTCGCGGGGCCCCACCAGGCCGCTTGGGCGCAGCCCCCACTCATCGAAGGAAGGCATGCCCTCTACAAAGTCAGCCTTGTTCTTGCATTGATACTGCAGACAGCTCTTCCCAGGCATGTCGTCCGGTGAAGGGACACCCGTGAAGACCTCGAGTACGGTTTGTTGCGTCTTAAGAGGGAGCCCGGACTCCTGAAACCTCATATGGTCCTGACTGCTGAGCAAAGCCCACATCGGGCGAGAATGGCGCTAAAGCGGAGCGACTCGGCGCCTGACAAACTCCCTCATCACCATGGGCGCGGTCACGCCGCGGTCCTTCAACCTCCTCAGCCTGAGCCAGACGGGGACAAGACGGGGGTTCGCGAGCCTCTCGTGGCCCCAGCCAGGGTGGGAAACGGCAGGCGCTGACGGGGCGTGCAGCAGGGGGCTGAGCACACCGGCGTCGACGAACACCCACAACGTCCGAAACTCGCTCGTAGATGGAGGAAGCTCGAAGTCGATCCCCGCGCCCGCCGTCGCAGCCACAGCCTGGAAGCTCACGCACCCCAAGCTTTGCTGAGGGTCAATCAGATGCAACGAGAAGAAATGGCGGAGGAGGGCCACAGAAGGAGCGATGCCCACCATGGCTTCACACACAAAGGCAAAGGCGGCAAGGAGAGTCACGGATTGAGGGTCGAGATGCAGCATGTGGATATGATAATGCTCAAGCACCGCGTTGAAGAAGGCGGAGAAAGGAGGGATCAGGCCAGCCCAAAGGGCATCGATGAAGACTGGGACCTCGGTGACTGCCCGGGCAATGCGAGCGCGGGACGCAGGCCAAGCCACCGTCTCGCCCCACTCGTTGAAGCTGGAAGCGAGCATTGGATGCACCTTGTCCATGGCCTCGTCGTTGAGCACCAAGGATCGGCCGACCACAGGCTCGACGGCCGGAGGCGCACTTGGCGAAGACAGGGTCTTCTTCCCCTTGTATGCTTCTTTCGGCGCCATGGCAACGAAGCGGGTAGGGTGCAGGTCAGATTGGAGAGGAGGAGCAAGGTCTCGAGAAAAGCAGAAGGATTGGGGAAGCAAGGCGTGGGCGATGCGAGAATAACTGTGTAGGTTGCGGGGGCCGCATAGCCAGGCGGATTCTAAGGCAGTGTGGGGAAGCGGAGACGCCCACGTCCAATCAACCGCCACGTGTCGACCAAGGCCGCAGGCTTTTGGGGCCCGCAGTGCTCCGCGCTTGACCTTTGGCTTCGCCTCAAGCCAAGCCCGAGCGCGCCTTGGGCCCGGGGGCTACTGTCGGCGTTCTGGGAACGGGGGTCCCCAAACTTGCCTGCCTTCGGCCCACGACGTGGCTGTGCTGCTGGCCTATATGGCCCATCTTCATCGGCGAGACATTCAAGACCCTCGCGAGGGGCCAAGCATCACGGGGCGGACGATGCAAGACCTCCTCAGGAGCGGCCCCACCAGGCTGCCTTGCGAGGAGCGGAGAAATCAAGGCAGGGCAAACCTCGCGAGGCTCTTGTGACGTGAGCCATGACAATCAAGATTAGGCGGGCGCCAGCGCGTGCAGCATCCTTGTTTGCTCTTTGGTGCTAAGGAGGCAGGCGCAGGCGCGGAGTACCGAGGCATCAGGCAAAGGTTTCCATATTAGTGCAACGAGACCAAGACCAGCAGGACGGCAGGACGGAGGTCACCATGGAGCCCAAGACGGCGTCACCACCAGAGCCTTTTGCAGGCGAAGACCGCTTTTGTCAGGATAAGCTGTACTAGTTGTCCCCTTTCAAATTGGCCGTTGGTGGCTCCCTTCCCGCTCAATATTTGGGGACAGGACCAGGGCCTATATAAGTAGAGCTAGCCACCACCGTAGGGACGACTCATCTTGGACTGGATCCATTTCATCCTCACCCCCACAAGTTCGCCAAGCACAAGAACACCTCAACCTCAAGAGGCTGTTCTTCCCCTTGTACTGTTCATCATCAGCCCAAGAGGCAAACCACTACCACACTGGAGTAGGGTATTACACCACAACGGTGGCCTGAACCAGTATAAATCTCGTGTCTTTTGTGTTGCGAGTTCGTCGAGTTCGTCCGCGCGATCTTAGCGAGTTAGGGCATGGATTGGTAGGGAGGAAATCTTCGCGCGCACCCCAGTGTTCGAACCTTGAGAGTTTTGCCGGAACCCGTGATCCGACAGAATCACAAACGTTAACACCTATATTCTTACTAGAGCACAATTACTCATCAACATAACTCACATATCACATCATCATATCTCAAAACTATTACTAAGAATCAAGTTTATTTTGTCCAATGATCTTCATGACATTTTTTTACTTTATCCTTCTTGGATATCTATCACTTAGGGACTAATTTTCATGTGTTGCTTTTCATAAGCTCAAACAAATATAAGTGAAGATCATGAGCATAAAAATTTTCTTTCTCTCAAAATAAATCTAAGTGAAGCAAGAGAGAATTTATTCAAAATTTTACTAACTCTCAAATAAATCTAAGTGAATCAAGAGAGCATTTCTTGAAAAAATACTAAGCACACCGTGCTCAAAAAGATATAAGTGAAGCACTAGAGCAAATCCTAGCTCATAAAAGATTTAAGTGAAGCGCAGAGAGCAATTCTAACAAGTCATGATATAATTTTGGCTCTCTCAAATAGGTGTGTCCAGGAAGGATTGATGACTTAAAACACAAAATAGAACAAGCAAATACACATATCATACAAGACGCTCCAAGCAAAACACATATCATGTGACGAATAAAAATATAGTCTCGAGTAAAATACCGATGGTCATTAGAAGAAAGAGGGGATACCACTCGGGGGCATCCCCAAGCTTTGTTGGTTGCTCATTCTTGGATAATATCTTGGGATGCCGGGGCATCCCCAAGCTTAGGCTCTTCTATCCTTCTTTCGTCCATCGTAAGATAACCCAAAACTCGAAAACTTCAATCACACAAAACTCAACAAAACCTTCGTGAGATCCGTTAGTAAAAGAAGGCAGACCACTACTATAAGTGCTTTTTCAAACCAATTCATATTTTGTTTTTGTATTATATCTACTGTATTCCAACTTTTCTATGGCAAAAACTCATCAAAGAAAACCATAGAGCCATCAAAATAAGCACACAACACAAAGAAAACAGAATCTGTCAAAACAGAACAGTCTGTAGTAATCTGGAACTTTCGAAAGCTTCCGTCACTTAAAAAATTCATCCAAATTAGGAAGACCTAGGTAATTTGTAAATTAATCTTCTGCAAAAAGAATCAGGGTAAAATCTCTTTTCTGTGATTTATGAAAATTATTTTCGTGAGCACAAAGTTTTTGTCTTTTTCAGCAAGATCAAACAACTATCACTCAAGAAGATCCTAAAGGTTTTACTTGGCACAAACACTAATTAAAACACAAAATACACAATCATAATAGTAGCATAATTATGCAAACACACAAGAAGAGAAACCAAAAGGCAAAAATAAATTTTATTTATTGGGTTGCCTCCCAACAAGCGCTATCGTTTTATGCCTCTAGCTAGGCGTTGAGATTTCGTTGATGCCCATATGAAAGAGAGAGCATCGTAAAACATGTGAAAAACACATTTAAGTCTAACACGCTTCTTATGCATTGTTATTTTATAAGCAAACAAATTATCAAGACAAGAAATATCTAGCATATGCAAAGGAGAGGAATAAAACATTCAAAATCTCAACAAAACGAGAGGTAATTTAGTAACATGAAAATTCCTACAACCATATTTTCCTCTCTCATAATAATTTACAATAAAAGTCTTATAATGATATAAAAAGTCTTATAAACTTTCATGATCCACATGCATAAAAGTCTTATAAAATTTCTTTTCATTATCCACATGCATAAAAGTCTTATAATCTTCCAAGATAGTGGGATTGACATCAACTAAAGTCATGACCTCTCCGAACCCACTTTTATCAAAAAAATCATAAGATTGAACACCCTCCAAATATGTGGGATTATTTTTACCTAGAGATGACACTCTTCCAGACCCACTTTCAATATTATTGCAAACATTAATAGCATATTCATCATGAGGCTCAAATAAATTTTCAAGATCATAAGAAGCATCACCCCAATCATGATCATTACAATAAGTAGAGGACATAGCAAAACTAGCATCCCCAAGCTTGGGGTTTTGCACATTATTAGCACAATTGACATTAATAGAATTTATAGTAAAATCATTGCAATCATGCTTTTCATTCAAGGAGCTATCATGAATCACTTCATAAATTTCTTCATCACAATTTTCAGATTCACGAATCTCAGGCAAAACATCATATAGATAATCTAGTGCACTCAAATCACTTGCAATTGGTTCATGATAACTGGATCTTTTGAAAAGATTAGCAAGTGGATGAGGATCCATATATAAGATTTTTAGCAAGCAAAGATGCAACCAAATAGAAGGCACATGGTAACACAAGCAAACATGAGATCTGACAAAAAACGGCGAACAAAAAATAGGGCGAATAAAAAGGCAATTTTTTGTGAAGTGGGGGAGAGTCAAACGAGAGGTGATACGTCTCCAACGTATCTACTTTTTCTCATGCCTTTCCTCTTGTTTTGGACTCTAATTTGCATGATTTGAATGAAACTAACCCCGGATTGACGCTGTTTTCAGCAGAACTACCATGGTGTGTTTTTGTGCAGAAGTAAAAGTTCTCAGAAAGAAACGAAACTTCGCGAGGATTTTTTTATGGAATAAATAAGGATTTTTGGAGCCAACACCTACTGGCGAGGGGCCCCTGGGTGGGCAAAACCCACCAGGGCGCGCGCCCCTCTCCTGGCGCACCCATGTGGGTTGTACCGGCCTGGTGGCCCCGCAGACCTCAACCCTGACATGATAAATTCCTATTTTTGGAGAAAAAATCAGGGAGAAAGAATTATCGCGTTTCACGAGACGGAGCCACCGCCAAGCCCTGTTCTTCCTCGGGAGGGCAGATCTGGAGTCTGATTGGGGCTCCGGAGAGGGGGATCTTCGTTCTTCGTCATCACCAACCAATCTCCATCGCCAATTCCATGATGCTCCCCACCGGGAGTGAGTAATTCCTTCGTAGGCTCGCTGGTCGGTGAGGAGTTGGATGAGATTCATCATGTAATCGAGTTAGTTTTGTTAGGGCCTGATCCCTAGTAACCACTATGTTCTTAGATTGATGTTGCTATGATTTGCTATGCTTAATGCTTGTCACTTTGGGCACGGGTGCCTTGATTTCAGATTTGAACCGTTTATGAATTCATCATTATATCCATGTTTTAGATCCGATCTTGCAAGTTATAGTCAGCTACTACGTGTTATGATCCGAGAACCCCGGAGTGACAACAATCGGGCCCACTCTCGGTGATGAACGTAGTTTGAGGAGTTCATGTATTCACTATGTCTTAATGCTTTGTTCCGGTTCTCTATTAAAAGGAGGCCTTAATATCCCTTAGTTCCCAATATGGACCTCGCTGCCACGGGCGGGTAGGACAAAAGATGTCATGCAAGTTCTTTTAATAACGCATGTATGACTATTTACGGAATACATGCCTACAGTATATCGATGAACTAGAGCTAGTTCTGTATCGCCCTAGGTTATAACTGTCACATGATGAATATCATTCAACAAGTCATTGATCCAATGCTTACGAATTTATTTATATTGATCTTGCTGCGTTACTATTGCTATCATCACTGTTACACTTGCTACAAATTACTGCTATCACTGTTACTGTTACTATTGCTGTTGTCACTACTATTACTGTGCTACTGATCACTTTTGTTGCAGATAATTAATCTCCAGGTGTGACTGAATTGACAACTCAGTTGCTAATACTTACAAATATTCTTTGGCTCCCCTTGTGTCGAATCTATAACTTTTGGTTGAATATTCTACCCTCGAAAACTGTTGCGATCCCCTATACTTGTGGGTTATCAAGACCTTTTTCTGGCGCCATTGCCGGGGAGCATAGCAAATTATTTCCGTTCTCATTAAAGGGTGATGCTAAAGCTTGGTACAATACTCTTAGTCCTGGTTGTGTGCGTAGTCCCCAGGATATGATTTATTACTTCTCTGAAAAAATATTTTCCTGCTCATAAGAAACAAGCTGCCTTACATGAAATATTTAACTTTGTGCAAACTAAAGAAGAGAGTCTCCCACAAGCTTGGGGGAGGCTTTGCCAGTTACTTAATGCTTTGCCTGATCATCCTCTTAAGAAAAATGAAATACTTCATATCTTCTATAATGGACTAACCGATGCTTCTAGGGACTTCCTAGATAGTTGTGCTGGTTGTGTTTTCAGGGAAAGAACTATTGCTCAAGATGAAGAATTATTGAATAACATATTGAAAAATTATGATGATTGGACTATTCCTGAACCACCGGCTAAACCCACTCCAAATAAGAGGGGTACATTATATCTCAGTCCTAAAGATATGCAAGAGGCTAAGAAATCTATGAGGGAAAAAGGTATTAAAGCTGAGGATGTTAAAAATATACCTCCTATTGAAGAAATACATGGGCTTGATACACCACCACTACCTAAGGTGGTAGAGGTAATTTCTCTTATGAAGTTCAATGAAAATGTTAATCCTCACAATATGCATCCTAGTCAATGCCTTTATGAGTTTGAAAACTACATTAGAAAACAAGATCACTTCAATGCAAATGTTATGAAACAATTGAAATACAACTCTGATATGATTGCTCGCTTGAGTGACTTGTTGTTTAGAATTTCAAATGATGTTAGAGGTGTTGGAAAACATGCTTCTATGGTTCAAACTCAACTAGAACAAGTTGCTAAATCACAAAGAGAATTGCTTGATGAAAGGAATAATAATATGCATGACTTTGCTGTTAGAGTTGCAACTAGAGGAGGTAAAATGACTCAGGAACCACTATATCCTAAGGGACACCCAAAAAGAATTATACAAGACTCACAAAGAAAGAACACTAGTGCACCTAGTCCTACTAGAAAGAAAAAGAAAAATAGAAGTGATAGGACTTTGCATGCTTCTAGTGAACCTGAAATAGGGAAACCTCCTGATAATCTAAATGAAATTTCTATCTCTGGTGCTGAAACCCAATCTGGTAATGAACATCCACCTAGTGATAATGAAAAAGATAATCATGATGTTCATGAAGATGCTCAAACAAATGAAAAGAACCAGATAATGATGTTGAGATAGAACCACCCATTGTTCTTGATAACCCACAACCTAAGAATAAAACGTATGACAAAAGTGACTTCATTGCTAGAAAACACGGTAAAGAAGAGAAATGTGGGTTAAAAAACCTATGCCTTTTCCACCCAAGTCAACTAAAAAGAATGATGATGAAGAATTTGAACGCTTTGCTGAAATGCTTAGGCCAGTCTTTTTGCGTACTCGCTTGACTGATATCTTGAAAATGCCTCCTTATGCAAAGTATATGAAAGATATCATCACTAATAAGAGAAAAATACCAAAAGCTGAAATCTCCACTATGCTTGTTAATTATACTTTTAAAGATGGAGTACCTAAAAAACTTGGAGATCCGGGTATACCAACTATACCCTTGTTCTATCAAAAAGAATTATGTGAAAACTGCTTTGTGTGATCTAGGAGCTAGTGTTAGTGTTATGCCTTTCTCTTTATATAAAAGACTTGACTTGAATAAACTCACACCTACTGAAATATCTTTGCAAATGGCAGACAAGTCAACAGCCATACCTATCGGTATCTGTGAGGATGTGCCCGTTGTTGTTGCTAATGTTACTATTTTGACTGACTTTGTTATACTTGAGATGCCCGAGGACGACAACATGTCGATTATCCTTGGTAGACCCTTCTTGAATACTGCAGGGGTTGTTATTGATTGCAATAAAAGCAAGGTCACGTTTCATATCAATGGTAATGAGCATACGGTGCACTTTCCGAAGAAACAATTCCAAGTAAATGGTATTAATGTTATTCAAAAATCTCTGACAATCACTATTGGAAGTTTTCAAATACCTCTACCTGCTGTGAAAAAGAAATATGAAATGCTTATTGCTGGGGACATGCATATCCCCATTGAGGCAACTTAGTGATTTACGTAAGTTCTTCGGTTTCATGCTAATCGAAAGTGGTTGTTAATAAGACCTGATCAACCTTATTAATGAATCATTTTGGAGCGGTATGAAGTTGATGAATTTAGTAAGCACTACCTTCTGTCCCTACTTTTTGTTTTCTGTTTTTATTAGTTAAATAAAATAAAAGGCCTCAATTTCCCGTGGAATAAAAAATGAGCCAAAAACAGAAGTTCTCAGAATGCCCTGAAAATTTTATACGATTTTTTCTGAATATTTAAGAATTTTTGGTGCAAAAAATTACCAGAGGGAGGTGCACCAGGTGGGCACAACCCACCTGGGCACGCCAGGACCCCCAGGCGCGCCCTGGTGGGTTGTGGTCCCCACGTGGGCCCCCTCACTTATCTCTTTCGACCACATCATCACTCACCTCCAGAAAAAAAATCCCCATTGCTCTCTCTCCCGTGTTCTTGAGCTCAAACCCGCGGGTTTCGATCTCTTTGCTCGAAGCACCGTTTCCAAAACTGTTTCGAAGGATTGTTGCTTGGTATGTGACTTCATCATTTGTCCAATTAGTTTTTTGTTTTAATTGTTTATATTTTGAATAATTAGCTACTCTTGGTGCTGCTGTAGATGAGCTTGCATGTTGAATTCTTAGTGTTCTAAGTAGTTTGAATGCTTGCTATGGCCTCTATGTATCCCTATGAGTAGTTTCTATAAATTTTGTGAAGTTTTGTTGAGAAAATTTTGTGAACAAAAAATTCAGATTTTCCTTCATAGGAAAAATTGTACGCAGACATGAATATCTTCAGGAAGTTTGGCTCTAAAAAATTGGGAGTCTTCTGACAGTGATCTCCACCCTCGGAGGTTGGCGGAGGTACGGCCGTGCGAATGGCCGCACACCCCGTTCCTGCAAGAGGCTGGAATTCTTGAGGAGTTCATGCAATATATTGCTAATGCCGGCCTCACGGACTTCATCGCAGATGAGTGTGACCAACACCAAATCCTCACAAACATCTTTGTTCAAAGTTTTACTTTCACTCCTAGGAATAATCCTCCTAAAGTGAGGTTTGACTTATATGCTGAAAACCATTAGATACCACTTACTGAATTTTGTGATATATGCATGATCCCGTCTGATGGGAGCTTGGCTGAGCCTAGGCCGGCTAAGTTTGATACCTTCTGTCGTACTTTGACAGTGGGGGATGAGAGAAGGGTGTCAGCCATCACTGCCAGTGGCTTACATTTTCCTGCTGTTCGTTACTTTGCATATTTCATTACCAAATGCTTGCTTGCTAGGGAGAAGCTCGGTGCACTTAGTTCACCAGACCTTGCTATTTTACGTCGTGCATTACATGGCGACAACACTTATAGCTTGGGAGCTATTGTGGCTCGTCGCCTCCATCTTAATAAATCCCAGGGTAAATAGATGGTGGGATTTTTGCTACTCGTTTGGCGGCTCACTTCGAGGTTGAGATACGCCCCCAGGATTTCCCCCTGACCAAGGTTTACCTAGATCGTGCAGCCATGGATTACCATCACTTACTTGCACATGATCGTCCTAACATCGCCATTCCTTACAACCTTGTCTATAGCATTGACACTCGTGATGTTATTCCATTGAATGCTCCTGCTTTGTTTGATTCTGTTGCCAAGGGCGGATACCGGATTCTGCCTGCGGACATCATCGCTTACTGGAATGCCCAAGCTGCTGCAGAGGCTGCACGGGCACCTCCGCAGTGGGATGAGTGGATGCCTGCTCCTCAGGATCCCTACTACCCTCCAGGCTACTAATCGATTACAAAGCTAGGCCAAAAGCCTAAGCTTGGGGGAGTACGTGTTTCTCACCGACATTACATTCATGTTCACATATCATTCTATTTGTCGGTGTTCACACTTTTCCATTGTATTATCCATGCTTAGATTTATTTTCTTGCTTTCTTCTTGTGTGTTTGAAAAACTTTAGAAAAACGAAAAAAATTAGTTGTAGTAATTTACTTTCTATGCATGCTTAGTAGTAGAACTAAAAAGAAAATCCAAAAAGACTTCCTTGTTCTTCTTTTGCTTGTTGGGAGCTTTCCCGTGTAACTAGTTTTTGTCATTTTTGCTTTTCCTTTTTTATTTGCTTGTTCAAGAAAACAAAAAACTCCAAAAAAAAATTCAGTGTGTTTCTCTGAATTTCTTTTCAATTTATTCGAGTCTTACCGAGGAGAAGACCACAATGAAAATGTCGAGTGGCTCTCGTCTGAATAATTGTTAAACTAATAAGAGCACATTTTACCTTGTGTTCTGCTGTTGAATAAAATGTCTGTAGATTCCAGCTTAGTCCACGGCACTCTTGCACGGTTATTATGGTCATATAATTCGGTCGTGCAAGTGAAAGGCAATAATGACGATACTCGATGAGCTGGCCGTGGCAAAGAGAAACTGGTATGAACTCGACTTGTCCTGTTTGTGTAAATATGTTTAACATAGTATCCATGCTTCAGCCCATTATGATTAAACATGTTTGCAAGGACAAATAGAGATTATAGTTTCTCATGTCATGCATAAGTAGCTAGGAGTGAATAATGATTTATCTTGGATATCAACATAGCGTTAAAATGATTGTGATGTAGTATGATGATAGGGTATCCTCCTCTGAATGTTCGAGTGGCTTGACTTGGCACATGTTCATGCATGTAGTTGAATCAAAACCAACATAGCCTCTATGATATTTATGTTCATGGTGTTCATATCCTACTCATGCTAGTGTCGAATGTTATTTATGCATAATGCCTGGTCATGATCGTTGTTGCTCTCTAGCTGTCCGCTTCTCAATCTAATTGCTAGCCTTCGCGTGTACTAAGTGGGAACTCTGCTTGTACATCAAAAACCTTGAACCCAAAGTTATTCCAGATGAGTCCACCATACCTACCTATATACGGTATTACCCTGCCGTCCTAAGTAAATTTGCATGTGCCACCTCTAAAAACTTCTAAAAATTATCCTATTTGTGTGCCTGGATTGTTCATGGAACGACAGGAGGTGGTCGATATCTTCCATGCTAAGCAGGTTATTCTCAGGTCGAGTGTTTATTCACTCGGCATCGCACGAGAAAATGGGCGGTACTAGGGATGCCCAGTCCCAAACTCCAAACATGAAAAAGAGTTCATCTCTTGAATAATCAAACAAAAACTCCCAATGGAGTCAAAACCTTTACTTTTATCGCTTGGGAACCGCCACTAGCGTACTTAGCATGGAAGATGTTGATAACTGATGGTCGTGAAGTGAATAAGAAGGGTGCATCTCTCAAAATATCATTTATCTCTGTTTTAAAAATTGAGCTCTGGCACCTCTGCAAATCACTGCTTCCCTCTGTGAAGGGACTTCCTATTTACTTTTATGTTGTGTCATCACCTTCTAAAACAAGCGCCAGACCCTGAGAGCACAATTGTCATGATTTCTGCATTATATATAGCTAATGTTGGGTGCATCATGACTGGATCTTTTCTACCATGAATTGCAATGTCTAGTCGCTGCCTGGACTTTGGAGGTGCTCTGCATTTATGTTTTGCGTTCTCAGAAAGGGCTAGCGAGATACCACTATTGTCATATTATATCATGGTTGTTTTGACAACGTGTTGCTGTTTGAGATATCTTATTATTGCTCGCTAGATGATTATGTCATTGATATGAGTTAATATAATCTTTAAATGTTATTGTTGACATGGTTAGTTATAATGCTGGCTGAAAATCTAGGTGCTGTTTAAGCTTATTTATGCAAACAAGAGCAAAAGAGTTAGTAAAAGTTTTTGTTTCTCACTTTCAGTTTATTAGCTGAATTGCTTGAGGACAAGCAAAGGTTTAAGCTTGGGGAGTTGATACGTCTCCAACGTATCTACTTTTTCTCACGCTTTTCCTCTTCTTTTGGACTCTAGTTTGCATGATTTCAATGAAACTAACCCCGGACTGACGCTGTTTTCAGCAGAACTACCATGGTGTTGTTTTTGTGCAGAAATAAAAGTTCTTGGAATGAAACGAAACTTCGCGAGGACTTTTTTATGGAATAAATGAGGATTTTTGGAGCCAACACCTACCGGAGAGGGGCCCCTAGGTGGGCACAACCCACCAGGGCGCGCCCCCCACTCCTGGCGCGCCCAGGTGGGTTGTACCCACCTCGTGGCCCTGCAGACCTCAACCCTGACACTATAAATTCCTATTTTGGAGAAAAAATCGGGGAGAAAGAATTATCGTGTTTCACGAGATGGAGCCGCCGCCAAGCCATGTTCTTCCTCGGGAGGGTAGATCTGGAGTCCGTTTGGGGCTCCGGAGAGGGGGATCTTCGTTCTTCGTCATCACCAACCAATCTCCATCGCCAATTCCATGATGCTCCCCACCGGGAGTGAGTAATTCCTTCGTAGGCTTGCTGGTCGGTTAGGAGTTGGATGAGATTCATCATGTAATCGAGTTAGTTTTGTTAGGGCCTGATCCCTAGTATCCACTATGTTCTTAGATTGATGTTGCTATGAATTTGCTATGCTTAATGCATCTCACTTTGGGCCCGGGTGCCATGATTTCATATCTGAACCGTTTATGAATTCATCATTATATCCATGTTTTAGATCTGATCTTGCAAGTTATAGTCACCTACTACGTTGTTGGGGAAAACGACACCTATGGGATCACGAGGATCCCTTCTACGGTTGGCGGGGCATGGAGCTGCGCAAAGAGCGAGTCTAGAAGATCAACGCGGGGGGGGGGGGATTTTAACCAGGTTCGGGCCGCAAATGATGCGTAAAACCCTAGTCCTGATTTGTGTGTATTTAGTGTTCTTGAGCACTTGAACTAGCTGCGGTGCATGCCCAGTCCAAAAAGTCCCAATCCTTCCTTAGTACGCCTCGGGCCTCCTTTTATATGTCAAAGGGGTCACCACAGTGGCACACGGGAGGTGGAAAGCATCTACAGTGTAAAAGTCTATCCCTGACATCATGGGACAAACACATTTAATGCGCTATCTACGTGTCCTCTTGCTTTATCGGGGACGGCAACTAAGCTCGTCCAGTCCGTCACCGCCTTGCCTTGCTTCGACGCGCCTCCAAGATGACGAGGCATGTAGCTCCACGCTGGCTGGCTGCTGCGCTGGTGCGGTGGCAGGGTCTTCACGAAGATCTGCATGCCACCACGCAGGTGCTTGACTGGTTGGCCTAGAGGTTGCTTGCTGCCACGTAGGTGCGTGCCTAGTTTGGCAGGCTGGTTGCCGCGTCGGAACGGCCGTGGGACAGCAAAACCTTGGTAGGTGTGGGCCTGGTTGTGGACTCGTAGATGTCCCCGGCAAGGGTCTTGTCGGGGTCGGCAAGGCTCTTGCCGGGGTCTTGTGGGCGTCCCCGGCAAGGATCTTGCCGGGGGTCTCATGGCCGTCCCGCCAAGGATCTTGCCGGCGGCCTTCGTCTGTCCCCGGCAAGGATCTCGCCGGTGGTCTTCATCTTCTGGTTCCCATCTAGATTTGCAGGCCTTTTGTCTTCACAAAGATCTGCATGCCACCACTGAGGCGCCCCTAAGCCTTGGTCTTGATTTTGTCGATGGTGTCAGGACTCTCAAGCTCAAGGGTGGCGGCCTTGCTAGTGCTGGGAAAGTCGCCCCGGCTAGGCTCTTGCCGGGGCTATGTAGGCCGCCCCGGCAAGGGGCTTGCTGGGGGAATCCACCTTGCCCCTTTGCTCGTCATGCTTCTGGCTTGAGTGCTGCCTCGGTAGCCTTGTACCTTCCCTTCCTCTGCCTTGCCAAGCCTGGCCGCGGGCGTGGCTACTACTCCCCGTGCACAAGTAAAGGGGTACAGAAAAAAACCCTACTTTTGTACACCGACAGGAGCCCCCGGGCCTGGGCCACACACAAGCGCAAGGCGTTGTTGGGCCAGGCCCAGAACGGTGCACGGGCATGCGTGGTACAGTTTTAACTGTGGTAACTCCCTCGCTAGTTGCGCTTCCCCACGGACCACATTGAGTGCGTGACGTGGGGGTCGTGCGTGGGGCGGTCGCAGCGTGCTTGCGTCATCCTGCGGTGAATAGCAAAGAGGCGGCCCGCGCCTTCCTCATAAAAAGAGGAAACCGCAGGGGCGCTGCTCATTTACCCTCTGCACCTTTTCCAATCTTGGAATCGCCGTTCCATGTTTCCCACCATGCCCGTCTTTTTCGCCATGTATGCTGCATGCATGGCACGGGGTAGGTGGCTGACGTGCAGGGTATGGGAAAGCACGCCATGGCCGAAACCCATGCGCCTTTGATTGGCGCGGGGAGGGTGATACGTCTCAAACGTATCTATAATTTATGAAGTATTCATGCTATTATCTTATCCATCTCGGATGTTTAATGGGCTTTATTAAACACTTTTATATTATTTTTGGGACTAACCTATTAACCCAGAGCCCAGTGCCAGTTTCTGTTTTTCCCTTGTTTCAGTGTTTCGCAGAAAAGGAATATCAAACGGAGTCCAAACGGAATGAAACCTTCGGGAGAGTTATTTTTGGAACAGAAGTAATCCAGAAGACTTGGAGTATACGTAAGGGAAGCAACGAGGAAGGCACGAGGCAGGGGGGCACGCCCACCCCCTGGGCGCGTCCTCCACCCTCATGGGCCCCTCGTGGCTCCCCTTGCCGACTTCTTTCGCCTATATATGTCCATATACCCTAAAAACATCGGGGAACAGAATAGATCGGGAGTTCCGCCGCCGCAAGCCTCTGTAGCCACCAAAAACCAATCGGGACCCTGTTCCAGCACCCTGCCGGAGGGGGGATCCCTCACCGGTGGCCATCTTCATCATCCCGGCACTCTCCATGACGAGGAGGGAGTAGTTCACCCTCGGGGCTGAGGGTATGTACCAGTAGCTATGTGTTTGATCTCTCTCTCTTGTGTTCTTGAGGTGGTATGATCTTGATATATCACGAGCTTTGCTATTATAGTTGGATCTTATGATGTTTCTCCCCCTCTACTCTCTTGTAATGGATTGAGTTTTCCCTTTGAAGTTATCTTATCGGGTTGATGCTTTAAGGATTTGAGAACACTTGATGTATGTCTTGCATGTGCTTATCTTTGGTGACAATGGGATATTCACGTGATTCACTTGATGTATGTTTTGGTGATCAACTTGCGGGTTCCATGACCTTGTGAACTTATGCATAGGGGTTGGCACAAGTTTTCATCTTGACTCTCCGGTAGAAACTTTGGGGCACTCTTTGAAGTTCTTTGTGTTGGTTGAATAGATGAATCTGAGATTGTGTGATGCATATCGTATAATCATACCCACGGATACTTGAGGTGACATTGGAGTATCTAGGTGACATTAGGGTTTTGGTTGATTTGTGTCTTAAGGTGTTATTCTAGTACAAACTCTATGATAGACCGAACGGAAAGAATAGCTTCGTGTTATTTTACTACGGACTCTTGAATAGATCGATCAGAAAGGATAACTTTGAGGTGGTTTCGTACCCTACAATAATCACTTCGTTTGTTCTCCGCTATTAGTGACTTTGGAGTGACTCTTTGTTGCATGTAGAGGGATAGTTATATGATCCAGTTATGTTATTATTGTTGAGAGAACTTGCACTAGTGAAAGTATGAACCTTAGGCCTTGTGTCAACGCATTTTAATACTGTTTGTGCTCACTTTTACCACTTGTTACCTTGCTGTTTTTTTATTTTCAGACTACAAAAACCTATATCTATCATCCGTATTGCACTTGTATCACCATCTCTTCGCCGAACTAGTGCACCTATACAATTTACCATTGTATTGGGTGTGTTGGGGACACAAGAGACTCTTTGTTATTTGGTTGCAGGGTTGTTTGAGAGAGACCATCTTCATCCTACACCTCCCACGGATTGATAAACCTTAGGTCATCCACTTGAGGGAAATTTGCTATTGTCCTACAAACCTCTGCACTTGGAGGCCCAACAACGTCTACAAGAAGAAGGTTGCGTAGTAGACATCAAGCTCTTTTCTGGCGCCGTTGCCGGGGTGGTGAGTGATTGAAGGTATATCTTTAGATCTTGCAATCGAGTATTTTAGTTTCTTCTTTTATCACTAGTTAGTTTATAAAAGAAAACTACAAAAAAATGGAATTGAGGGTGCCTCATATGCTTCATCTTTTTAATGTCTTCCGTGAAAATAAGGATTCCGATAATTGTGCTCAATTGCTAGAGGAAGAATGCATTAAAATATTTGGCACTAAATTTTTGAATGATGAGCATGATTGCAATGTTGTTAGTATGAATTCCTTGAATACCCATGATGCTAATGATATGCAAAGCCACAAGGTTGGGTGTGACGCCCCTGATTCAATCGTACACTAATCATGCACGCAAACGTGTACGATCAAAATCAGGGACTCACGGGAAGATATCACAACGCAACTCTAAAACATAAATAAGTCATACAAGCATCATAATACAAGCCAGGGGCCTCGAGGGCTCGAATACAAGTGCTCGATCATAGACGAGTCAGCGGAAGCAACAATATCTGAGTACAGACATAAGTTAAACAAGTTTGCCTTAAGAAGGCTAGCACAAACCGGGATACAGATCAAAGAGGCGCAGGCCTCCTGCCTGGGATCCTCCTAAACTACTCCTAGTCGTCGTCAGTGACCTACACGTAGTAGTAGGCACCTCCGGTATAGTAAGAGTCGTCGTCGACGGTGGCGTCAAGCTCCTGGGCTCCAGCATCTGGTTGCGACAACCAGGTAGAATGGAAAGGGGGAAAAGGGGGAGAAAAGCAACCGTGAGTACTCATCCAAAGTACTCGCAAGCAAGGATCTACACTACATATGCATGGGTATCTGTGTAAAGGGGCAATATCGGTGGACTAAACTACAGAATGCCAGAATAAGAGGGGGTAGCTAGTCTTGTCGAAGACTACGCTTCTGGCAGCCTCCATCTTGCAGCATGTAGAAGAGAGTAGATGGTAAGTTCACCAAGTAGCATCGTATAGCATAATCCTACCCGGCGATCCCCTCCTCGTTGCCCTATGAGAGAGTGATCACCTGTAACGCCCACGATGCGGCTATATCTCCCACGTGTCGAGGCACGACTTAGAGGCATAACCGCATAGTGGTTTTGTCGCAAGAAGGGTCATCTTCACACAATCCCATGTAATGAACAAGAATGGGATAAAGAGTTGGCTTACAATCGCCACTTCACACAATACATAAATATCACCATACATCATCCAAAATACAATCATATAGACCGACTACGGTCAAAATCCAGATGAAAATAAGACAACCCCAAATGCTAGATCCCCGATCGTCCCAACTGGGCTCCACTACTGATCATCAGGAAAAGACACATAGTAACGACCACGTTCCTCGTCGAACTCCCACTTGAGATCGACGCCATCGTCTGCACTGGCATCGTCTGCACCTGCAACTGTTTGGGAAGTATCTGTGAGTCACGGGGACTCAGCAATCTCACACCCGCGAGATCAAGACTATTTAAGCTTATAGGACAAGGAGGTGCAAGAGATGGAGCTGCAGCGGCAAAAGCATATATGGTGGCTAACTTGCGCAAAAGAGAGCGAGAAGAGAAGCAACGGAATGGACGTCATCTAGCAATGACCAAGAAGAGGTCCTGAACACCTACTTACGTCATACATAACACAGACCGTGTTCACTTCCCAGACTCCGCCGAGAAGAGACCATCACGGTTACACACGCACTTGGTGAATTTTAATTGGGTCAAGTGACAAGTTATCTACAACCGGACATTAACAAATTCCCATCTGCCTCATAACCGCGGGCACGACTTTCGAAAGATAATACCCTGCAGGTGTGTCCCAACTTAGCCCATCATAAGCTCTCACGGTCAAGGAAGGATAAACCTTCTCCCGGAAAGACCCGATCAGTCTCGGAATCCCCGTTTACAAGACATCTCGACAATGGTAAAACAAGACCAGCAAAGCCGCCCGAATGTGCCGACAAATCCCGATAGGAGCTGCACATATCTCGTTCTCAGGGCACACCGGATTGTCCAAGCTTCCGATAGGCCAGACCAGAGTTGCCCCTGGTGGCCACCGGCGACTGACAGTTTGGACCAATACTCAGAGGAGCACTGGCCCGGGGGTTTAAAATAAAGATGACCCTCGGGCTCTAGAAAACCCGGGGGAAAAAGGTATAGGTTGCAAATGGTAAAACCAAGGTTGGGCCTTGCTGGAGGAGTTTTATTCAAGGCGAACTGTCAAGGGGGTCCCATAAATCACCCGACCGCGTAAGGAACGCAAACTCAAGGAACATAATCCCGGTATAACAGTAACTAGGGCGGCAAGAGTGGAACAAAACACCAGGCATAAGGCCGAGCCTTCCACCCTTTACCAAATATATAGATGCATTAATTAAATAAGAGATATTGTGATATCCCAACATATCCATGTTCCGACATGGAACAAACTTCAACTTCACCTGCAACTAGCAACGCTATAAGAGGGGCTGAGCAAAAGCGGTAACATAGCCATACAACGGTTTGCTAGGAGAGGATGGTTAGAGGGTGACATGGCTAAAAATAGGAGACATGATATAGCAAGTGATAGGTAGCGAGCATGGCAATAGAGCGAACAACCAGCATAGCAAAGATAGAAGTGATTTCGAGGGGTGGTCATCTTGCCTGCAAGATTCTCAGAGTTGTCGAAAGCTTGATCCTCGTAAGCGTACTCGACAGGTTCCTCATTCACGAACTCGTCTCCCGGCTCTACCCAAGACAAGAACACAAACAAACGGAACCACAATCAACAACGAGAAATGCGCAAGCAACATGATGCAAAACATGTATGATATGCAAGAAATGATATGCGATGCATATGCGAGCTCCGGAAGGAAAATGATGAACATGGCAGTAAATTGGCAAACCAAGCATGCCACTGGAAAGATGAGATGATTTAGGTCGAAATCTATATAAAGATCACCGGAATCGGATGCACGGTTTGCAAATGGCAAGCAAAACAAGGATGATGCTAATATGCGATAAACAGAAAGATAGCACTTAAAATGCAACAAGCAACAATGCTACAGCACAGCAACATAGCAACAAAGCACATGGCAGTAAACTACAGGAAATGCTTGACAAAAGATGAACACTGAGCTACGGCTAGATCACAACATATCAAGCTCAAACAAGCATGGCAAAAGTGCAAAAGATTACAGGTTCACAGACATGGTGAAAAACTGGACATGGCAGAAAACAGCATCAGGTAGCAATGTTCAGAGTACGAAATCAACATGCTACAGGAAGTTAACATAGCAAACCAAGGCATGGTAGTGTTCTACTAAATGCACATGACAAAAGTCCCTTACTGACCATAAGCCAAAAAGGACCAGAAGATATGATGGCAAGCATGTAAACATAGCAAGTTCCGTTATCAGGTTTCAGACTTAGCAGAAAACAGAGCATGGCAGAAATATTAATATGTAGGCCTCTTTATGATCTTGATGCACTCACTACAGAGCAATGCATGACAACCCAAGCATATCTACGGCAAGATGGCATGATTATGAAGCTATCCATGGCAAGAACAATTGCATAGCATGTATGGAGCAAATACAATAAGCTTGGCAAAAATGCATGTCATGTTAAGAATCTGCCAGAAATATTTTATAGCAAAAGTAGAGCAAGATTGAGTCATGCTATGGTACTCTAAAATTCCAAAAAATTGCAGGAATGGGTCAATTACAACTATAGCTACAAAACATCCTTACTGAACATCTCCAAAATATGCATGGATCTCTCTGTAGCATCAAGTTTACATGGCAACAAAATTACAGCAGACAAAGACTTTGCATGCTTGTGCTAGTCACCACAGAGATCACAAAAATACATGGACTATACCACTGGAAAGATGGCATGGCAT
Organism: Aegilops tauschii subsp. strangulata; assembly: GCF_002575655.3. Classification (NCBI taxonomy): domain Eukaryota; kingdom Viridiplantae; phylum Streptophyta; class Magnoliopsida; order Poales; family Poaceae; genus Aegilops; species Aegilops tauschii. The sequence goes on along the minus strand of NC_053039.3, from coordinate 69,649,495 downwards.
ACTTCAAAACACATGTAGAGCTCATGCTCAAAAGATGCACAGAATAAATGATACAAAAATGACAAATCCCCAAGTTCTGCTAAGAACCAGAGATTAACAGCAACTAGCCCTCTCCCAACGAAGATTTGGGCATCAAGATGACCTCTAATGAACATGGTGCAATTGAACAAAATGAAGAGCATCAAGAGACGAATAATCTGACATATTATACGCGCAAATCGGAGCTACATGCAAGAAGTTATCGCATCTCGAACACGAGCACATGCTGAGAATTTCCAGGACTTAGAGAAAAAAACGGGCAAGGGAAGTCAACGCGTACTGTAGCTGTAACTGGATCGAGCGATGGGAGAGAGCTCGGCTCGGGCCTTGCCCGCCGGCGACGCTGGAGAGGAAGGCGAGGCGGGGCGGCGGCCGGAGGGAGGAGAGGACGGCGGGCGGCGGCGCCGGTGGCCGGAGGCGCGGGGCGGATGGCGGCGGCGCCGGAGGTGGCGACGGGCGGCGGCCGGCGACGAGCTCGCCCGGCGCGGCGGCGATGGGACCCGGCGGCGCGCGGGTCCGGCGGCGGGCGCGGGGCGGCGCGCGAGCCCGCGGGGAGGCGATGGGCCTGCGGGCTTCGGCGGCGGAGCGGGTGACGTGGCGCGCTCCAGTTGGCCGGGCGCGCGGCGGACGTTGTCCGGCCGGAGCGGACGCGTCCGGCGCGGCGCGGAGGGAGAGGGTTAGGGTTTCGTCTGAGATTCGTTTTTCGGGATGCCCACTTATTTATAGGTAGAGGGAGCTAGGAGGCTCCAAATGAGGTGTGGTTTTCGCCCACACGATCGTGATCGAACGACCTAGAGCATGGAAGAGAGTTTGGTGGGCTTTGGGCTGGTTTTGGAGGGGTTTTTTGCTGGACACTCAAAAGGACTATGCGGATGCCCGGTTAACCGTTGGAGTACCAAACGACCTCCGAATGGAACGAAACTTGACCGGTAGTCTCCGGGTGGTATATAAAGACCACTTGACAAGCCTCGGTCCATTCCGAGAAAGTTTGACACACGCACACGAAAGAAAACAAGAGGGGGTGCACCGGAGGAGATAGGAGCGCCGGATTGGAAAACGGACAACGGGGAAAATGCTCGGATGCATGAGACGAACACGTATGCGAATGCAATGCACATGATGACATGATATGAAAATGCATGACATGACAAAATACAAAACGAAAGACAAAACCCGACAACGGAGGGAAAAACATATCACATAGCCGAAATGGCAAGAGTCGGAGTTACAAATATGGCAAGTTACATGCGGGGTGTTACATCACCGGATTGTTTCTGGCACTTGAAAGGGTGTGTTTTATTAAGTATCCGGTTCTAGTTGTCATAAGTTCAAGGTACAACTCCGGGTCATCCTTTTACCGAGGGACACGGCTATTCAAATAGATAAACTTCCCTGCAGGGGTGCACCACATAACCCAACACGCTCGATCCCATTTGGCCGGACACACTTTCCTGGGTCATGCCCAGCCTCGGAAGATCAACACGTCACAGCCCCACCTAGGCACAACAGAGAGGTCAGCACGCCGGTCTAAATCCTATGCGCGCAGGGGTCTAGGCCCATCGCCCATTGCACACCTGCACGTTGCGAACGCGGCCGGTGAGCAGACCTAGCAACCTCCATTTCAAAGGAAGTTGCGTTACGCGGTCCAACCCGGCGCGCGCCGCTCAGTCGCTGACGTCAAGAAGGCTTCGGCTGATACCACGACGTCGAGTGCCCATAACTTTCCCACGTAGTTGGTTAGTGGGTATAGACCAAATGGCCAGACTCAGATCAAATACCAAGAACTCGTTAAGCGTGTTATTTTGAAGTAACCGCGCACGCCGACCAGGGCCAGGCCTGTCGCTCCGCTACAATGATCCACACAGAGGGCCGTTGGGACAAATGTCCTTTCAGCCCCCAATCAGTGAATCACTCGCGGGTGCTCCACGAGCCGACCCAACTTTAGTCACCACATGTATCATGTATAAAGTATATAGTATAAACCCGTGATCACCTCCCGAGTGATCACGGCCCGATAGTATAGCATGGCAGACGGACAAGAATGTAGGGCCACTGATGGAATACTAGCATCCTATACTAAGCATTTAGGATTGCTGGTAAAGGTAACAACAGTAGTAGCAAGGACAGGCTATGCATCAGGATAGGATAAACGGAAAGCAGTAACAGGCTACACTACCCTAATGCAAGTAGTATAGAGAAGAATAGGCGATATCTGGTGATCAAGGGGGGGGCTTGCCTGGTTGCTCTGGCAAGAAGGAGGGGTCGTCAAAAGCGTAGTCGGTCGGGGCACCAGCAGCGGCATCGGTCTCGTAGTCTACCAGACAGAAGAGGGGGAAGAAACAATGAATACAATGCAAACAGATGCATAACGATGCATGACAAAGCAAACAGCGGTGTTAGGTGTGCCCTAACGCGGTAAGAGGTGATACCGGCGAAGGGGGAAAACATCCGGGAAAGTATCCCCGGTGTTTCGCGTTTTCAGAAAGGTGAACTGGAGGGGGAAAGTTGCGAGTTCGATAGGTTAGGGACGTGTGGCGGCGAACGGGCTGCATATCCGGATTCGTCTCGTCGTTCTGAGCAACTTTCATGTAGAAAGTATTTTCAGCTGAGCTACGGTTTATTTTATATGATTTTCTATAGTTTTAAATCATTTTTAGAATTTATTTAATTATTTTAATTCAACATTATCCAGAACAGTGCCTGGTGACGTCAGCATGATGTAGAGGTGACGTCAGTGGTCAACGGTCCGCTGACCAGAGTCAAACCTGACCGGTGGGTCCAGTGGGACCCACCTGTCATAGTCTGAGACTAACTAATCAGGTTCAATTAGATTAGTTAATTGATTAGGTTAATTACTGATTAGATTAATCTAAATATGATTAATTAACTTAATTAATTGATTAATTATTTAATTAATTAATGTAATTATTAATTAATTAATTAATTAATTAATTAATTCTTTTTTTCTTTAAACGTTCTCGGGCTGGACCCCACTTGTCATAGACACATGGGGCGGGGCCCAGCTGTCAAAGGCACGTGGCCTTAGCGGGCGCTAGGCGATAGATCGAGCGCGAGGCGCCCGGGCGCCCGCCCGCAGAGACGGAGGTTGGCCGTCTCCGGCGGCAGTGGCGAGGCCACGCGAGTGGCCGGAGCGGCGGAAGCCAGGAGCGGAGGCGAGCGAGGTGGCTGCGGCGGCGGTGCCAGCGGCAGCCGCAGGGGAAGGCGACAGGGGGCCGAAGACGGGAGCTCCGGCGATGCGGGAGGAGCGTCGCGGCGTGGGGCGACGGCAAGCAACGGCGGGGCGCGGTGCGGCCGCGGCGATGCGAGGGTGGCCGTCGGAGGTCTGTGGCAGGGGCGACGGCGGCGCTGTAGCGGAGGCGTAGCTGTAGCGGGGTTGAGGAAGGGCAGCGGCGGCTGCGGACGGCGCAAGCGCGCGCGGCCGTGGGCGCGCGAGGGGAACAAGCAAGCGCGAGGAGGGGGGCAAGCAGCGACGGGAGCGGGGCAGCGGCGACGCATGGGGTTCCAGGGGCACGGGATCGCGTGCCCGGTCGCGTGCAAGGGCACGCGGGGCGGCGGCCATCGCGGGTAGGGGAAGGTGAGCACGGTGAGCGAGGGGAAGAGGAGGGGAGGTGGCTCACTGGGCCCTGCAGGTGTGCAAAAGTGTGCTCGAGGCTGCAGTGGCGACGGTGACGATGAAGACGAGGAAGCAGTTCGGCGAGGGAGTTCGGCAGCGTTAGGTGCAGTGGTCAGGGCGCCGTTAACGTCGGGGACGTGATGAGGCATCGATGGGTGGCTCCGGCAAGGGGGGGGTGCTCCGGACGGCGGTGGTCGGTGTCGAGGCCGAAGCGGCGATGGCGGGGCGGCGCCGGAGACAGCGAGCGGCGACGGGGTCGTAGCCGCCGATCCAGATCGGGGTCGGGAGAGGCGAGAGGGGCATGGGCAGTGGAATCGGGGGTAGTGGGTAGTGGGCTAGGGTTTGCCCCGGGTGGGGGTTAGTAGGAAGGAGTGGGTGGCCGGTTGGGCCGTCCAGGCGGCCTGGTGGCCTGCTGGGCCGAAACCCAGCGAGGGAGGGGGGTCCCTTTTACTTTCTTTTGTTTTTTTATTTGTTCTTCTTTACTGGTTTATTATTTTTATTTTCTGTTTTATTTTAGATACACCTTAATTTTAGTTTAGTAAAATATGATAACAACTCCTAAAATAATGTTTCAGGACCACCCACTGACATAAAAGTTTTACCCCAAAATAAATTAGTTTAGAGTTTTATTAATTGAAAAGAGGCATTTACTTAATTGTTTTTGTTACCATTTAAATCACTTTGGAGTATTAAAGCATTATATAAAAGTATGGTTTCTTCACCATAATTACCTATGCATTATTTGGCACCTCCCGAACATTTTAGTTTTAATATTTGAAAACCCTTACCGTTTGACTTGTTTTTGACTTTTGATTTCGAACGGGATTGAATCATTGTGAGTTTAACAACAGTAATCTCGGTGACGTGTCATCATTAACAGGGAATTACTGTAGCTTAATTACCCGGGCGTCACATTGGGGAAGCTATGTTTGATGAAGATGATATTTTTTGTCCACCAAGTTTTGATGAGAAAATTTATTATGATGAAAGCATGCTTCCTATTTATGATGATTATTGTGATGACATGTATGCTATATAGAATAAAGATAGCCATGAATCTTGTCATCATGATTTTAATTTTCAATTGGATTATGCTTCACATGATAATTATTTTGTTGAGTTTGCTCCCACTACTATTGATGAGAAGAAGTTTGCTTATGTGGACAGTAGTAAAATTTATATGCATGTAGGTCATGAAAAGAATGCTTTATGTTATGGTTATATTGTTGAATTCATTCATGATGCTACTGAAAATTATTATGAGGGAGGAATATACGCTTGTAGGAATTGCAATAATATCAAGTTTCCTCTCCGTGTGTTGAAAATCGTGAAGCTATGCTTGTTTTTCCTTCCAATGCTAGATGATTATTGCTCCCATAAGTTGTTTGCTCACAAAATCCCTATGCATAGGAAGTGGGTTAGACTTAAATGCGCTAGTCATATTCTTCATGATGCCCTCTTTATGTTTCAATTCTTATCTTTTAGGTGAGCATCATTGAAATCATCATGCCTAGCTAGGGGCGTTAAACGTTAGCGCTAGTTGGGAGGCAACCCAATTTTATTTTTGTTCTTTGCCTTTTTGCTCCTGTTTAGTAATAAATAAATCATCTAGCCTCTGGTTAGATGTGGTTTTATGTTTTAATTAGTGTTTGTGCCAAGTAAGACCTATAGGATCTTCCTGGATGATAGCTATTTGATCTTGCTGAAAATTCCAGAAACTTTCTGTTAACGAAAACAATTGTTAAAATCACCAGAAAGTGATAAAATACTGATTAAATTGGAGTAGATCAATAAACAAATTATCTAGGTCTTCCTATTTTTGTATAATTTTTTGAGTTCCAGAAGTTTGCGTTAGTTACAGATTACTACAGACTGTTCTGTTTTTGACAGATTCTGTTTTTTGTGTGTTGTTTGCTTATTTTGATGAATCTATGGCTAGTAAAACAGTTTATAAACCAGAGAGAAGTTGGAATACAGTAGGTTTAACACCAATATAAATAAAGAATGAGTTCATTACAGTACCTTGAAGTGGTGTTTCGTTTTCTTTCGCTAACGGAGCTTACGAGTTTTCTGTTAAGTTTTGTGTTGTGAAGTTTTCAAGTTTTGGGTAAAGATTCGATGGACCATGGAATAAGGAGTGGCAAGAGCCTAAGCTTGGGGATGCCCAAGGCACCCCAAGGTAATATTCAAGGATAACCAAGCGTCTAAGCTTGGGGATGCCCCGGAAGGCATCCCCTCTTTCGTCTTCGTTCATCGGTAACTTTACTTGGAGCTATATTTATTCACCACATGATATGTGTTTTGCATGGAGCGTCATTTTATTTTCTTTAGCTTTGCTTGCTGTTTGAATAAAATACCAAGATCTGAAATTCTTAAATGAGAGTGAGTCTTCACATAGCTACATAATTATTTAACTACTCATTGATCTTCACTTATATCTTTTTGGAGTAGTTTGTCGTTTAGTCGTGTGCTTCACTTATATCCTATGAGTAAATGGTTGAATGATCTGAATGTCATAAATCTGAAATTATATATGTTTCATATGCTTTTCCCATGGGGAGTAATGCCTTCACATATAAGAAGTAGAGGTGGTAAATTTATTGAAGGTTAGCAAACGTTGTATTGGTCACTTGAACAATTCATGAAATAATATTGAAGGAAGAGAGATTTCACATATAATACTATCTTGGACATCTTCTATGAAGTTGAGCCCCATTAATTATTTTCAAACCTGAGAAAATTAGTTGAAGTTGGACAAGGAAGACAACATAATGACTTATGCTTGGGTATATTTGTATAGAAGTTATATTGTTATGGATCCTCTAACATGTGGTGCTTGCTATTTAGAATCCTTTGCTAGCCAAAATATCTGTACTAAGCGGGAATACTGCTTGTGCACCCAAACTCCTTTAACCAAGTTTCTTCCATAGGTGTCCACCATATCTACCTATATGCGGTATTTATCGACCGTTCCAAGTAAATTTGCATGTGCCAAACTCTAAACCTTCAAATAATAATATGTTTTGTATGCCCGAATCGCCCATGTGGCGACTAGGGGCTAGCAGTATCTTCCATGTTAGGTGGGTTATTCTCACGATGAGTGGACTCCGCACATCATCCATGAGAAAATGGTTGGTAACTGGGATGCCCAGTCCTATGATCAAAAGATCAAAAACAAAATCGCAAATAATTCAAACAAAACTCCCCCGGGAATGTTGATAGTTGGACGGCACCCGTTGTTTCGGACAAGCCGTGCAGTGTGAATGTTGGTGGAGTGGGAGTAAAAACTTTACCTTTCTGCGTGGGAACCGCCTATCATGTATCTAGTATGGAAGATATTGGGAACTCTTGGTTGTTATGTTGACAATGAAAGCATACCTCTCAAAATTATTTTCAGCTCTGTTTTTGCTTCGAGCTCTGGCACCTCTGCAAATCCCTGCTTCCCTCTGCGAAGGGCCTATCTTTTACTTTTATGCAAGAGTCAGTAGTATTCCTTCTCATTCCAACCTACTCTTTAGTTGGCAAGCATCATGTGATGGAAAGATCTAAGCATATATGGCCATTCAAATATATTTGATCATGAATTATTATTGTTGACAATTATCTATATGATAAATAAGTTGGGAGGTGAAACATTAAGCCCCTATCTTTCTCTGTGTTCGATGGATGCTATTTGTTCTAAAAATATGCTTTGAGTGGTAGCAATCATGGAAGACTATATGATAGTTGAGTATGTGGGATTTGCAAAATCAAATCTCTGGCATAGACTCTTCCTGAAAATAAGATGAATTGTAATTGTTTGATGACTAATGACACGGTTTTTTAGTTTTCAAGAAAGTTTATGATCTATGCTTTAACATGTGAATAGTTTGTTGCTTGATCATGAAAAGTTTTATGAGTTGAGCTACTGTTATGACATATAATGATGATAGAAAAGGTGATTGAAATTATCATTGATCAAACTTATGCACCTGCTAGCATTAACATTTCATAAATTATTTCTTTTATCATTTAGCTACTCGAGGACGAGCAGGAATTAAGCTTGGGGATGTTGATACGTCTCCAACGTATCTATAATTTATGAAGTATTCATGCTATTATCTTATCCATCTTGGATGTTTAATGGGCTTTATTAAACACTTTTACATTATTTTTGGGACTAACCTATTAACCCAGAGCCCAGTGCCAGTTTCTGTTTTTCCCTTGTTTCGGTGTTTCGCAGAAAAGGAATATCAAACGGAGTCCAAACGGAATGAAACCTTCGGGAGAGTTATTTTTGGAATAGAAGTAATCCAGAAGACTTGGAGTATACGTAAGGGAAGCAACGAGGAAGGCACGAGGCAGGGGGCGCGCCCTCCACCCTCGTGGGCCCCTCGTGGCTCCTCTTACCGACTTCTTTCGCCTATATATGTCCATATACCCTAAAAACATCAGGGAACAGAATAGATCGGGAGTTCTGCTGCCGCAAGCCTCTGTAGCCACCAAAAACCAATCGGGACCCTGTTCCGGCACCCTGCCAGAGGGGGGATCCCTCACCGGTGGCCATCTTCATCATCCCGGCACTCTCCATGACGAGGAGGGAGTAGTTCACCCTCGGGGCTGAGGGTATGTACCAGTCGTTGTGTGTTTGATCTGTCTCTCTCTCTCGTGTTCTTGAGGTGGTACGATCTTGATGTATCGCGAGCTTTGCTATTATAGTTGGATCTTATGATGTTTCTCCCCCTCTACTCTCTTGTAATGGATTGAGTTTTCCCTTTGAAGTTATCTTATCGGATTGAGTCTTTAAGGATTTGAGAACACTTGATGTATGTCTTGCATGTGCTTATCTGTGGTGACAATGGGATATTCACATGATTCACTTGATGTATGTTTTGGTGATCAACTTGCGGGTTCCGTGACCTTGTGAACTTATGCATAGGGGTTGGCACACGTTTTCGTCTTAACTCTCCGGTAGAAACTTTGGGGCACTCTTTGAAGTTCTTTGTGTTGGTTGAATAGATGAATCTGAGATTGTGTGATGCATATCGTATAATCATACCCACGGATACTTGAGGTGACATTGGAGTATCTAGGTGACATTATGGTTTTGGTTGATTTGTGTCTTAAGGTGTTATTCTAGTACGAACTCTATGATAGACCGAACGAAAAGAATAGCTTTGTGTTATTTTACTACGGACTCTTGAATAGATCGATCAGAAAGGATAACTTTGAGGTGGTTTCGTACCCTACAATAATGTCTTCGTTTGTTCTCCGCTATTAGTGACTTTGGAGTGACTCTTTGTTGCATGTTGAGGGATAGTTATATGATCCAGTTATGTTATTATTATTGAGAGAACTTGCACTAGTGAAAGTATGAACTCTAGGCCTTGTTTCAACGCATTTTAATACTGTTTGTGCTCACTTTTACCACTTGTTACCTTGCTGTTTTTATATTTTCAGCTTACAAAAACCTATATCTATCATCCATATTGCACTTGTATCACCATCTCTTCACCGAACTAGTGCACCTATACAATTTACCGTTGTATTGGGTGTGTTGGGGACACAAGAGACTCTTTGTTATTTGGTTGCAGGGTTGTTTGAGAGAGACCATCTTCATCCTACACCTCCCACGGATTGATAAACCTTAGGTCATCCACTTGAGGGAAATTGGCTACTGTCCTACAAACCTCTGCACTTGGAGGCCCAACAACGTCTACAAGAAGAAGGTTGCGTAGTAGACATCAGAGGGCGGTCATTACCAATGGCTTTAATGAGCAGGACTTGAAAGGGCTCTTCAGAGGTGTAGAGCCAGTCTTCAGCCTTCTTTGCTTGGCTACAAAAAGGGGACCAGGAGGAGGAGGAGAGGCATCTTCTCATGTCTTCCCTTCTTCTCCATTCTCCATCCACTGCCATGCCGAGAGGGCGTGGCCGCGGCCGTCCTTCTGATGAGGCAACTAGGTCTTCCTCCCGCCAGAGAGTCGCGGCGGTTAAGGGAGAGCCATTCGCTCAAGGCGGAGGCGCCGGACGGGGGCGCGGTCGGCGAGGTGGTCGAGGCAGAGGTGGGCACGGAAGGGGGACACCCACGACGCCACCGTCTCCGCCACCATCTCCTCCTGCTTTGTCGAGCGGCCATGTCGGAGACACAGCGCTGGAGTTCATCTTGCAGTTGCGCGAGCCGCCGCGTAACCGCCTTCGTCTTCCCGAGGCGTTCGCGAGGGTGCTGGAGATCGACCAGCCGCTGAAGGTTGAGGCTTCACATGAAGGGGTGTTGCCATGGCGACATGTGGGCGAACACAAGGTTCCCCGTCCCTCATGTAATGCTTCTTCGTCGGGGTTGGAAAACCTTCGCACGCGCCCACTGCTTGATGAAGGGGCACGTTCTTCACTTCAAATTAGTGGAGAGCGACCTACTCTCCGTCAAGGTCTTCGGGCGCTCGGGAATCAGGTTATGGTGCTGCGCGGAGAGCTCGACTGACAATGAAAGCTCCTCCTTGAGCGACAGTGACGAGGAGGAGACCGATGGGGAGGATGATTGGGACGGGTCCGACTAGGCGTCGGACACACCGTCCCCGGGCGACGCCTGCAGCAGCATCATCTGCACCTGGTCTTCTCCCCGGTAGAGCGATTTGTCGGGCGGTAGTTCTTGGCGGTGGCTTTCTGCGCCAGCTCATTGAACTTCTCGGGGCCGTCGCTTCTGGCGGCTGGCGCTGGAAGGCCGGAGAAGACGAAGAAGGTGGGTGGCGGGCCGTCAAGTCGGAGTACGATGGCACCGATGCCTTCGTCTCGTATTGCCGGCCCGCTGCCTCATCTTTCGGTTTCTCTCTGGCACCATCATCGCCAACCATCTTCTGGACGGCCGCCGGGATGTTCTCTTGGTGTTTTCTGCTGCTCGTACCTCGCCTAGGCACTCCTTTTTCCCTTCCGCTATCTTGGTCCGCTTCCTGAGGAGAGGGACAATAAAGGTATTACGGGCATCTTGTCTTTTTTAGTTCTTAAGCCTGTGGGCATTTGTCAGATTTAAACTTTGTAACCCCTTGCTCATGTTTACATTCCGTATGAATCGTACTTGTTAACAACGCATTAATGAAGAAAAGGGTGTTTGACGGTTTCTTTTGTGCGTGAGCCAGGCTCACACCAAGGAACGAGTCCTTGTTATCTTAAGATAAACATGGTCACCCAGCAATAGCCCTTGCTATCTCCCTGCTCCATAGCCTGACCACACTCACCCCCTTGGCGGAGGTAGGGGCGAAGTAGGATTAGGCCCTTCGTTTGCTTCCTTTCCACCGCAACTACAACCAAGTTCTAGCCCAAAGAAGGGTTTTTGGGCATATGAAAGAGGGAGCATGGTGGCATTAGAATGAACGAAGTTTCGTACATCCAAGTTCCATGCGGAAGTGCACAGCGGGGGAGAAAAGACTTAACTGAGTCTATAGCCCACGGCAACCTTGGCTTGCCGTCATTGGATACCTGACTCTGCAGCCCCCGGCAACCTTGGCTTGCCGGGGTCGGGGTGTCGGTCTGTCTTCTTTCCTCCAAATGGTCCTGCAGAAGTGCTTGTGCAGCCTGCGAACCAAAAAAAGGACTAGAAGGGACAGAGAGACGCACACTCGACCTGTAGGCTAGGGGTTAGTCGCCGCTAAGCACTATCAACCCTAGCAAAGAGAGAGACTCAACCTAGCATGCATGCTAATACTTAGGGCGCCAGCGCTTCATTTATTTATCCGTTGCTCAGGGTCTGCGCTTGGCTTTGTACAAAGGGTTACATGCCTTGCCGGCAAGGCTTGTACAAAAAGTGGTCTGCCAGGGGGCCCGGCAACCGTGCCTCATGGGTAAAACTTGCGACGATGTTCAATGTTTCAGGAGTTTCTTACTGGAATACCATCCTCGGTCTGCAGGCGGACTGCACCGGCCCTGGTGACTCGTATTACCCGATAAGGGCCTTCCCATTTTGTCGTCAACTTGTTGGAATTCTTGGCCGACTGAACGCGCCGAAGAACAAGGTCGCCTTCCTCTAAGCTTCGGGCATGAACCTTGTGGCTATGGTAGCGGTGCAAGGCTTGCTGGTAGCGCGCAGCTCGCACAGCCGCCCGAAGACGATCTTCCTCAAGGAGCATTGCGTCATCTTGCCGCAACCGCTCTTGCTCAAGCTCATCATAAGCGAGCACTCGAGATGACCCGTATGTGAGTTCCGTGGGGAGAACTGCTTCCGCCCCGTATACAAGGGAGAAGGGTGTCTGGCCGGTGGGTTGATTTGGTGTTGTTCTGATTGACCAAAGAACCACCTGCAATTCATCAATCCAGTGTCTTCCGCACTTGTGTAGAATACCAATAGTCTTTGTCCTGAGGCCTCGTAGTACTTCAACATTCGCCCTCTCTGCCTGGCCGTTGCTTCGTGGATGTGCAACAGAAGCAAAACAGACCTTGCTGCCGAGGTCTTGGATGTACTACATGAAGGTGCGGCTCATGAACTGCGTGCCGTTGTCGGTGATGACTCTATTTGGCACACCGAAACGGCAGACTAGCCCCTTGAAGAACTTGACGGCTGATTGTGCTGTCACCTTTCTCACTGCTTCCACTTCTGGCCACTTTGTGAACTTGTCGATCGCAACGTACAATTACTCAAAGCCCCCGATGGCACGGGGAAAGGGGCCAAGTATGTCGAGCCCCCAAACCGAAAATGGCCAGGAAAGAGGGATTGTCTGAAGAGCTTGAGCTGGTTGATGAAGTTTCTTTGAATGGAACTGACATGCTTCACACTTGTTTACTAGTGCAGTTACATCCTGGAGGGCAGTGGGCCAAAAGAAACCTTGCTGGAATGCTTTGTCAGCAAGGGCTTTTGATCCTATGTGAGAGCCATATATGCCTCCATGTATCTCTACCAACAGCTCCAGTCCGTCCTCCCAGGGAATGCACTTCATTTTCACACCGTTTGATCTTTTCCTGTACAGGACGTCATCCACAAACTGGTACAGGGCAGACCGACGGGCTACTTTCTCTGCTTCTTCCTGCTCCTCAGGAAGTTCCTCCGTTTAGAGGAAACGGACGGTGCACTACGCCCATCCCGGAGCCTAGGGCTCGACGGCAAGGACTAAAGGCTCATCTTCGGCCGTAGGGGCAGCTGCCTCTACGGTCAGGGCCTGGGGCCCTGCCGGAGGTTGCTGCTCCTCGGCAAGCTTGGGATTCCCAGCAACTTCCTTGCCGGTGGCTCCTGGGAGCTCAGCGGGAAAGTACTTGCCGGGGCTTGCCATCCTTCGCTTGTTCTGCCCTGCTGATGGCTCAACGGATGGCTGAGTTAGTTGAAGCACAAAGGTACCTGGTTCCACAGGCAACTTGAGGGCAGCGCGTTTCGACAGGTCATCGGCGATGCTGTTCTCTGCTCGGGGAACATGCTCTGCTTGCAGTCCGTCAAAACGCTCTTCCAACTTCCTCACTTCATCCACATAGGCCTCCATCAAAGGGATCTGGTAATCCTTGTTAACTTGCTTAATGACGAGCTGCGAATCACCTCTGATGATGAGCTTCATGATTCCAAGGTCTACCGTGATCCTGAGACCGGCAATCAATCCCTCGTACTCTGCCGTGTTGTTCGTTGATTTTTCCCGGGGAATGTGCATCTCGACTACGTACTTGAGGCGCTCTCTGGTGGGCGCGCCGAGTAGCACGCCGGCTCCAGCACCTTGCAGTGAGAAATCTCCATCAAAGTACATAATCCAATCGCGGCACGTCTCCTTGCCGGGAAGGGTGGTCTCTTGAATCTCTTTGTCGGGCGTTGTGGTCCATTCTGCTATAAACTCTGCCAATGCTCGGCTCTTGATCGTTGAAGTACTTTCAAACTTGAGGCCAAAGCTCGACAGCTCCAACGCCCACTCCACAATCCTCACAAACACATCTGGGTTGTGCAAGATTCATTGCAAAGGGAGGCGGGTGACGACGGTGATCTCATGTGCTTGGAAATAGTGGCGCAGCTTTCTCGAGGCCATGAGGAGGCCGAAAAGCAGCTTCTGCATACCAGAATACCTCGATCTAGCCCCCTGCAAGAGAGAACTGACAAAATAAACTGGGTGCTGCACCACCTTGTTCTTCTGTTCAACTTCGCCTACTTGTGCAGACTCTGTCTTGCCGGGATCGGGCCTTGCCGGGGGTCGAATGCTTGCCATGCAAACACATCGACATTCGCCCGCAGGAAGGCGACAAGCGCGCTTTCCTATTTGCTATCGAGGGTGGAGCTTATAGTAAAAGCCCCGCCCATGTCGTCCTCCTTAATGGGCACCTTCTTGGTCTCTGGTGGCGCTGCCTTGGACTTCTTGCTCTTGCCGGAGGAGCTCTCTAGCACGTCCTCGACGGGGGCGCGGCGCTCTGAAGAGGCGCGCTTGCCCGAGTGGGTGCAAGAGGTCTTGCCGGAAGAGGTCTCGCCGGAAGGGGTCTTGCCGACAGAGGTCTTGCTGGTTTTCTTCCCTCCCGGGACTTCAGCGGCAGGAGCAAGTGCCTTGGCGGCAGTTGCTGCAACTGCCTCCCGGTAAAGTTGGTCGGTGCAGATGAGTGTGAGGGAGTCCTGGATTAGGGGGTCCTCGGACAGCCGGACTATATCCTTTGGCCGGACTGTTGGACTATGAAGATACAAGATTGAAGACTTCATCCCGTGTCCGGATGGGACTCTCCTTGGTGTTGAACGCAAGCTTGGCAATACGGATATGTAGATCTCCTCCCTTGTAACCGACTCTGTGTAACACTAGCCCCCTCCGGTGTCTATATAAACCGGAGGGTTTAGTCCGAAGGACAACAACAATCATACCATAGGCTAGCTTCTAGGGTTTAGCCTCTACGATCTCGTGGTAGATCAACTCTTGTAATACTCATATCATCAAGATCAATCAAGCAGGAAGTAGGATATTACCTCCACAGAGAGGGCCCGAACCTGGGTAAACATCGTGTCCCCTGCCTCCTGTTACCATCCGCCTTAGACACACAGTTCGGGACCCCCTACCCGAGATCCGCCGGTTTTGACACCGACATTGGTGCTTTCATTGAGAGTTCCACTGTGCCGTCACCGTAAGGCTAGATGGCTCCTTCGATCATCGATAACGATGCGATCCAGGGTGAGGTTTTCCTCCCCGGACAGATCTTTGTATTTGGCGGCTTCGTACTACGGGCGAACTCGCTTGGCCATCTGGAGCAGATCGAGAGCTACGCCCCAGGTCAGGTTTGGAAACTTGAACTATACTGCCGACGTCCACGGAGACTTGATCATTGACGGATTCGAGCCCATGTCAGGTGCGCCGCATAGTCACGACAGGCATGACTTAGCTCTGCCGACGGATAGTGTTCGGGAGATCCCACCCGCAGCTACTCCAGCCCTCGATCCGGAGCAGATTACGTCATTCGAGGACGGGTGGATGGACCCCGCCACGGAGGCCGCACACTCAGCGGCGATAGAGCCGAATACTGACTTCACCTCTGATGGGACCCGTGTTGCCGGACATTTGGATTCGTCCCCGGCCACGGGCTCCGAACCGCCTGCGTCCGTGCCTATCGAATCCGATTGGGCACCGATCATGGAGTTTACCTCCGCGGATATCTTTTAGCACTCGCCCTTGGGTGACATGCTAAACTCGTTGAAGTCTCTCTCCCTGTCAGGAGACCCTTGGCCGAACTATGTCTGGCTAGAATGGGATGCGGATGACGAAGAAATTCGCTCCCAACCCACCACCCACTTAGTAGCCACTATCGAAGATTTAACCGACATGCTTGACTTCGGCTCCGAAGACATCGACGGTATGGACGACGATGCAGGAGACGAACAAGAACCACCGCCCATAGGGCGCTGGACTGCCACCTCATCGTATGACATATGCATGGTGGACACCCCCAAAGAAGGCGATGGCGATAAGACAGCGGAGGACAATCCCTCCAAGAAGCAATCCAAGCACCGACGTAAGCGGCGCCGCTCTAAGTCCTGCCATAGCAAAAGCAGCGATACCGACACAAGAGACAATAACGCTCCGGATAGTGCCGAAGACGACGATAATCCCCTTCAGCCAAACATCGAGCGGGAGGATGAACAAGCTAGCCCTCCGGAACAGGCAGCAGACGGAGAATCAGAGGATGAAAATTAGATGCCTCTCTCCGAAGACGAGGTAAGCCTTGGCGACGAAGAATATACGTGCCTGAGGATCCCGTCGAGCAGGAGCGCTTCAAGCGCCGACTTATGGCAACAGCAAACAGCCTAAAGAAAAAGCAACAACAGCTTCGAGCTGATCAAGATCTTCTAGCGGATAGCTGGACTGAAGTCCTGGCGGCCGAGGAATACGAACTCGAGTGCCTAACCAAGAGTTACCCCAACTCGAGGAGGAAGCATTGAAACCCACATCACCAGCGTATGACGCAGCTGATCGGCCACCTCATGGCCGAGACAGAGAAGCATATCAGCCCGAAGTCCAGCCCGCACCCCGCCGCCGTCCAAGCAAAAATACCAAGGCCCGGGGCAACACACGGGACCTGCGAGACGTATTGGAAAACAAAGCAAAACATGCAAGATCGATCTGCGGATCACGGGGGCGCGCCCCAACGCGGGACGATGACCATCACGCCGGACATACCAAAAGCAAATCCGCCAGGCCGAATACGGTAGACAAGACTCGTATGAACTGCGTCGTGATATAGCCCGGCACAGAGGCGCCACAGACCCCCTATGCTTCGCTGATGAAGTAATGGATCACGGATTCCTAGAGGGTTTTAAACCCGTAAACATTGAATCATATGATGGTACAACAGATCCCGCGGTATGGATCGAGGATTTCCTCCTCCACATCCACATGGCTCGCGGTGATGATCTACATGCCATCAAGTACCTCCCACTAAAACTCAAAGGACCAGCCCGGCATTGGCTGAATAGCTTGCCAGCAGACTCCGTTGGCAGTTGGGAGGATTTGGAACATGCATTCCTTGACAACTTCCAGGGCACTTATGTGCGACCACCGGATGCTGATGACTTGAGCCATATAACTCAGCAGCCAGGGGAATCGGCCAGGAAATTCTGGACCCGGTTCCTAACTAAGAAAAACCAAATTGTCGACTATCCGGATGCAGAGGCCTTAGCGGCATTTAAGCATAACATCCGTGACGAGTGGCTCGCCCGGCACCTCGGCCAGGAGAAGCCGAAGTCTATGGCAGCCCTCACAACACTCATGACCCGCTTTTGCGCGGGCGAGGATAGCTGGCTGGCTCGTAGCAATAACACATTAAGAAGTCATGGCAATTCAGATGCCAAAGATAGTAACGGCAGAGCACGTCCCAACAGACACAAGCGCCGCAACAACGGTGACAACGCCGAAGACACGGCAGTCAATGCCGGATTCAGTGGCTCTAAATCCGATCAGCGGAAAAAGCCATTCAAAATAAGCAACCCGGGCCCGTCCAGTTTGGGCCGCATACTCGATCGCTCGTGTCAAATTCACGGCACCCCCGATAAGCCAGCCAATCACACAAACAGAGAATGCTGGGTGTTCAAGCAGGCCGGCAAGTTGAATACCGAAAACAAGGAAAAGGGGCTGCATAGCAACGATGAGGAAGAGCCCCGGCCGCCGAACACAGGAGGACAGAAGAAATTTCCTCCCCAAGTGAAAACGGTGAACATGATATACGCAACCCATATTCCCAAGAGGGAACGGAAGCGTGCACTAAGGGACGTCTATGCGATAGAGCCAGTCGCCCCAAAGTTCAACCCATGGTCTTCTTGTCCGATCACCTTCGATCGTAGGGACCACCCCACTAGTATCCGTCATGGCGGTTCTGCCGCATTGGTCCTTGACCCTATCATTGACGGATTTCACCTTACCCGAGTCCTTATGGACGGCTGCAGCAGCCTGAACCTGCTTTATCAGGATACAGTGCGCAAAATGGGTATTGACCCCTCGAGGATCAAACACACTAAAACCACCATTAAAGGTGTCATCCCAGGTGTAGTGGCTCGTTGCACGGGCTCAATCACACTGGAAGTGGTCTTCGGATCTCCGGACAACTTCCAAAGCGTGGAGTTAATCTTCGATATCGGCCCGTTCCGCAGTGGCTATCACGCACTGCTCGGACGAACCGCATTTGCCAGATTCAATGCGGTGCCGCATTATGCATACCTCAAGCTCAAAATGCCAGGACGTCGTGGGGTTATAACAGTCAATGGAAACACAGAACGCTCACTCCGCACGGAGGAGCACACTGCGGCCCTCGCAGTAGAAGAACAAAGCAGCCTTTCAAGGAAAACCGCCAATTCGGTGATAAAGACCCCGGACACCTTCAAGCGAGTCCGGAGTAATCTGCAGCAGGATCGCCTGGCACGTTCAGAGCTCGCCTAGCAATTCGGCCTCCGTCCTAGTCCCGGTCAAGCAACGAAATTTGTGCCGCGCGTACATAATTACGTACTAAAAATACCATGGGCATAGGCGGAGGCACGGCCAGGACACGTCCCACAATGCGGTTCAACCGCCCCAGGGGTTGTATACCTTTATCATTTTCTCTCTTTCAGGACCTTACTCTCTGGAAGCCCTTTTCGGTAGTCTGGTTGCTGGACGCATTGCGGAAAGGAAATACCAAGGAGGCAAGAAGCTAAGACGTACAAGGGAATCCCCAGGTGGTCTCTGATAACGATCGAAATACCTATTTTAAATACCCATACGCAGCTTGCCCTTGGATAGGACATGTCAAATAGTCATATTTTTTGCTTCTTGCACTACTTATATCAGTACGCTTCGACGTATTATTTAAATAACAATGCATAGCATTAGCCTATTATTGCATTACCCTTCCTTTTTTCTTGTCTGTTTATTTTACGACAAATTGCACCCGTACATTCTGGTACGGCCAGTACGCCAGGGGCTTCACTATACCCCATCAATACGGCGTGA
The DNA here is from genome assembly GCF_002575655.3 of Aegilops tauschii subsp. strangulata. Taxonomy (NCBI): domain Eukaryota; kingdom Viridiplantae; phylum Streptophyta; class Magnoliopsida; order Poales; family Poaceae; genus Aegilops; species Aegilops tauschii. The sequence continues at coordinate 69,630,943 of NC_053039.3, read as the reverse complement.
GAAGTCCGAACACTTTCGACAATGCAGCACCCCAAACTTATAGCACTATATGCATCAGCTCCGAATCATGTCTTGGGTCAATAGTTGGGTTTGCCCGGCTCTCATGTTTTGGTACCTTACGTTCTGCTATATCGGCTAAGGTAGCGCTGGGAGAACTACTGCGATTGTGTCCCGGTTCTTTCGGACGAGCACCTCAGTAGAGAAAGCCGAAAACTGACTGTCATGATAAGGCGAGAGCTGGTCGCTGTTCGAGAGGTCTCAAGTCCTTAAATACTTTTTCCGCTTCAGGCGAGGAGTCGGCCTTGCCCGACTTAGGCGTATATAGCGCCCCAAATTCGGCCTTCCGAATACTAGGGGCTTCGCCAAAATTTAAAACTGTAGACTTCTATGGCTAAGTGAGAGTGATAAAGCCTTATAGTCCGATTGCCTCGTTCGTTGCGCTGAACACCTCCTTCGAAGGACCCAAAATTGGGATAAAGAGTGCTCAGATTTATCCCGAACACCTCAGTACTAGTTACATGGGGGCAGAAGCCGACGACTGGCCAACTCTCAGATTTTATAAACGGCCGCACAAAAGGTAATATTTTAAATTCACAAGCGTTACATAGCACAGATGAACTCGTTTCATATTACAGGATCACATGAAGTACATTTATTCAAATATTACATCCTTAGCACATTCCTCCGCCACAAGGCGAGCACCCTTCAGGACACTTTCAGTATACTAAGACCAGAACAACTTCTCCGTCGAGCTCCCCTCCTCAGCCTGGTAGAACTCCGCGGCATTCGAGACACTGCAGGGTAGATCTGCGAACGCTCCAGGAGAGCTCCGAACTCGGGTAAGTAAAAAGAAAGTTTCCTTCACATGCTTGCTTGGCATAATGAATGCCTTACCCGCTGCTATCTTCTTAACCGCCTCAATTTCCCGGAGGGCCTTTTGGGCTTCGGCCTTGGCATGTTGTGCGCTCTCGAGGGCCTTCGCAAGCTCGGACCCTTGCGTCTTAGAGTCACGCTCCAAGGACTCGTGCTTTTCGGCGAGAGCCTGGAGCTCTTGCTGCACCTCGCCTACTCGGGCTTCTTGCTTTTCTCGCTCGATGCGCTCCTTGGCCGCTTTGTCTTCGGCCTCGGATAGCGCCTTCTTCAGGGCTGCCACTTCAGTCGTGGCCCCTAAAGCAAAATTCATGACGATCCTGTTATTCAAAATCCACATTTTCTTTTATCAATATACAGACGGGGTATCACTTACCTTTGTTCTCTTCGAGCTGCCTCTTGGTAAGGTCGAGCTCTTCCTTGGACCGCTCAAGGTCCCGCTTCAGTACGGAGACCTCCGCAGTACGCGCGGCAGCGGCCAACAGTGAAGTCTGTGTATGCACATAGACATATTCTGATTAGACTCCTGCGATTATTATTTGATCCTCTATTCGGCCTTTCTTCGCGAAACGCCAAACAGAGCATCAGGGGCTACTGTATAGGCTGTAACATTTTCTTATAATTTGATTACTTACCTCAAATCCTGATAGGAGGCTGGCACAGGCTTCAGTCAGTCCGCTCTTGGCAGACTGAACCTTCTTGACCACCCCACTCATGATAGTGCGGTGCTCTTCCTCAATGGAAGCGCCGCGAAGCGCTTCCAGCAAGTTGTCCGATGCCTCTGGTTGGACAGAGGTCATCGGAACAGACGGCTCGGCCCCCTTAGTGAGGGGTCGCCTGACAGAGTCCGGAACCACTGGAGGTTCCGGTACAGTATTCGGCTAGGGGCCAAGCTTGCTGCCCCCGCCATTGGGGCCCATGGGAGTCTTGCTCCCCATGCGCCCAGTGTCCGAATGTCGCCTTGGGGCGCTTCCGGGACTGTCTCCCCTTGGTTCAGCCCCCTTTGAGACAACACATCGGCGTTGTCCGTAGGGCGGGGGGTGGTGGCGGTCGGAAGTGAATCGCTGTTCATCTCCGACGGGCCCAGAGAATCATCCGACGAAGATACGTTGATGTGGGCTCGGGATGGGCTGTGTGATCATGTTTGGCATGATAAGAAGCAACAAAACGAAACATACCAGAATTACTATGGTATCCGGATACTTCCGATTTCGCCAGGGGCTTATCCCTGGGCAGCCACTCGTCGTCGCTGTAGGCGGCGGTTGTGGAGTTGTCCGGAAGGAGGGTCCTTCCCTTCTTGGACCCTTCGGCCGCCCCGACCAGGGCGGCCTTCCTTTTCTTGTCTCCCCCCGCCTGGGGGGGAGAACTTTCCTCTTCCTCCTCCTCGTTTTCGTGGGAGGAGTGCGCCTCGGTCTTTTCGGACGATGAGTCCAATATAACCTTGCGCCGGAGGCCCTTCCTGGTCCCCGTGGACTTCTTCTTGGCCTTCTTCTCCAGCACCTCATAAAGCGCCAGAACCAGCATCTCCGTTAGGAGAGCATCTACTGGATCTTCGGGCAGGGGAGCCAGACAATCGATCTGCTCCGCTGTCGCTATCCCGTCCTGTTAAATGGCGTGGAGGCTTAGATCCCGCACATGGTTATACTGGGGGAAAGAACATCTTATGAGATGTAAAGGACTTACCGGATTGGCAGGGCGCTTTGCGCAGAGTCCGCGGTCCTCGGTAAGGGGAGGAGGTACCTCGGCGCCCTTGAATAGCACCTTCCAGACGTCCTTGTGCGTCGTGTCGAAGAGCTCTCACAGCGTCTGGTGCTCGGCCGGGTCGAACTCCCACAAATTGAATGCCCGCCTTTGACACGGGAGGATCCGGTGGAAGAGCATGACTTGGACCACGTTGATGAGCTTGATTTTCTTGCTCATCATGTTCTTGATGCATGTCTGGAGTCCGATCAGCTCTACCGGGGAACCCCAGGACAGGCCCTTCTCTTTCCAGGAGGTGAGCCGCATGGGGATTCCGGATCGAAATTCGGGGGCCGCCACCCAGTTGGTGCCGCGCGGCTCGGTGATGTAGAACCACCCCGATTGCCACCCCTTTATGGTCTCCACATAGGAGCCTTCGAGCCAGGTGACATTGAGCATTTTGCCCACCATGGCGCCTCCGCACTCTGCTTGCTGGCCGACCAGCACCTTTGGTTTAACATTGAAGGTCTTCAGCCACAGGCCGAAGTGGGGCTTGATGCGGAGGAAGGCCTCGCACACGACGATAAACGCCGAGATGTTAAGGATGAAATTGGGGGCCAGATCGTGAAAGTCCAGCCCGTAGTAGAACATGAGCCCGTGGACAAACGGGTGGAGGGGAAATCCCAGTCCGCGGACGAAGTGGGTAAGGAAAACCACCCTCTCATGGGGTTCTGGAGTAGGAATGATCTGCCCCGCATCTGGCAGCCGGTGTGCGATATCCGCGGCCAGATAGCCGGCTCCCCGCAGCTTTGTGATGTTCTCCTCCATAACGGAGGAGACCATCCACTTACCTCCCGTTCCGGACATGCTTGGAGTGGTTTGAGAAGAAAAACGCGAACTTGGTGCTGGAGCTCGAGTGCGCAGGAATGGATGAGCAAGGAGGAAGAAGGCGTGGGTGAAAAGGGGAAATCCTTGTCCCTTTATAAGGATGGAGGAAGCTATGCGCCTCCCCACCTACCTGGTAAACTCGCTTATTCCCCAAGGGCCGTAATTGATGGTGCAGTTGGGTTACCCACGCCCGTATTGATGAGAATCCCGTGATAAGGGGACACGATCTCTGCTTCGACAAGACGTGCCAACAAGACCGCCTCGCAATATGTGCAGTGGCTGGTTCTGAAAAATGGTTCGAATAATGACCGGGCCGCGGTGTGATGTCATGCTACAGAATGTGTCAGCAGATTAGATTTGTGGAAATATTATTCTCTCTACGGTGGTATCTGGAATTTGTGTTGCAGAGCCGGACACTATCCTTGTGTTCAAAATCTTCTATGGAGTATTCGGAGGAGGAACCCGCCTTGCAATGCCGAAGACAATCTGCGCACCGGACTCATCGTCATTGAAGCCTGGTTCAGGGGCTACTGAGGGAGTTCTGGATTAGGGGGTCCTCGGACAGTCGGACTATATCCTTTGGCCGGACTGTTGGACTATGAAGATACAAGATTGAAGACTTCGTCCCGTGTCCGGATGGGACTCTCCTTGGCGTGGAAGGCAAGCTTGGCAATACGGATATGTAGATCTCCTCCCTTGTAACCGACTCTGTGTAACCCTAGCCCCCTCCGGTGTCTATATAAACCGGAGGGTTTAGTCCGTAGGACAACAACAATCATACCATAGGCTAGCTTCTAGGGTTTAGCCTCTACGATCTTCTGGTAGATCAACTCTTGTAATACTCATATCATCAAGATCAATCAAGCAGGAAGTAGGGTATTACCTCCATAGAGAGGGCCCGAACCTAGGTAAACATCGTGTCCCCTGCCTCCTGTTACCATCCGCCTTAGACGCATAGTTTGGGACCCCCTACCCGAGATCCGCCGGTTTTGACACCGATAGAGTGCGTCTTTCTTGTCGGAGGGGACGGTGATGATGCTCATCGGCCCAGGCATCTTCAGCGTGTTGTAGGTGTAATGCGATGCCGCCATAAACTTGGCCAGCGCTGGGTGGCCGAGGATCCCATTATAGGGCAACTGGATCTCGGCAACATCAAAATCAATCTTCCCTGTCCTATAGTTCAGCTCGCCGCCAAATGTAACGGGGAGCGTGATTTTACCTTTCAGCTGACTCCTTCCTGAGTTGACCCCTTGAAACGTGCCCGTCTCTTCGAGGTGTCCATCAGGAATCTGCAGCCTCCTGATCACAGTGGGCGAGATCAAGTTCAGACCGTCCCTGCCGTCAACTAGCACTTTTGTCACCTTGAGGTTGCGTATTGTTGGCGAAACCAACAATGGCAAACACCCGACCGCCATTGTGCGGTCAGGGTGATCCTCGGTGTCAAAAATGATAGGCGTGCTGGACCACTTTAGTGGCTTATGGGCATCGAACAATGGCTCCGCCGCAGCAACTTCACGCACCCACTGTTTCAGTTGGCGGTGAGAGGTGTGCAACGAGGCGCCACCGCCGACACACATGGCCTCCGTAGCTTTCTGGAACTCGTGCTCGTCGGACTCGTCGTCCTCATCATGATCATCGTCTCCTTCCTTCTTGTCGCGGCCCCGAGCGGGCCTCTCTGGTTGGTCGTCCTTGCCGCGGCGACCTCCTGGGCCGCCACGCTTCTTGCCGCACCCCTCAGCACCGTCCTGGCCCTTCTCCTTGTCCCACCTTTCATATTCAGCTTTCTGCTTTTCTGCAAGCAACTCAACCTGTCGGCAGTTCTGGAAGTCATGGCCCTTGGGGCGATGGATCTTGCAGTATTGCTTGTTGGAGCCTCCTGGCTTGTGGGCAGCCGCCAAGGCCCGGCAGCCAGAGCACCCGGCAACTTCCTTGCCGGGGTCGTCAGCCTTGGCCTTCTTGGCGGCGCCGGGTCGTCAGCCTTGGCCTTTTCAACGGCAAGCACGGTCTTGCCCTTACGCTTCCTATTGCGGCGTCGACCCTTCTTTGCCGGGGCGACGGCGTCTTCATCTGTGGAGTCGGTTTCTGCGTCAGTATCTTCGCCGAGGTACTTCCTCCCTTCTTCAGCCCGAGCACACCTATCAGCCAGAACATAAAGCTCGGCTACATCCTTAACCTTGTTCATCGCCAGCTCCTCACGCATCTTGCGGTTGCGAACATTCTGATGGAATGCACTAATGACAGCAGCGGCATGAACATCTGGGATGTTGTACTGCACACGGCTGAACCTTTGTATGTACTTGCGCAGGGTTTCACCGTCCTTCTGGGGGATGACATGCAAATCGCTTGCCTGGCCATGTGCTTGGTGGCCTCTAGTAAAGGCGCCAACAAACTCGTGGCACAGATCCGACCAAGAAGAAATGGAATCCACTGGCAGGTGCATCAACCATGACATAACGTTGGGCTTAAGTGCCAACGGGAAGTAGTTGGCAAGCACCTTGTCATTGCAAGCCCCAACAGCTTGCATTGCGATGGTGCAGATGCTGAGGAACTCCGACGGGTGAGTCTTGCCGTTGTACTTCTCCCCGACATCAGGCTTGAATGTGCGGTGGGTGGGCCACTGGAACTGTCACAGCTCACGGGTAAAGGCTGGACAACCCACCTCGTAAGGTAGGTCACCGGAACCCCCCGGCGCTGGGTGGTCCATAGTGGGCCCCGCACGCCGATCTGACTGATGGCGCGCTTCCCGCCACCGCTCGATGGTGGTCTGAGCATCTTCCAGGGCATGCTCCCAAAGAACTTGACGTCAGTCGTAGCGGGCTCGCGGGTCGGACGACGCTGTTGAAGCGTTGTCACAGACGTCGGCCCGATGAGCCGGCGGCTGCTGTTGCTAGCGTGGATGAGGAGAGTGCACCGTGGTCGCAGCACCTCTGGTCCTTCCACCACCGGCGTGCACCGGCTCGACAGAGCGTTGGCACGAGGGACCCGCTGGTCGCGGTTCGTCTTTCTTGGCGAAGCTGATGAGGCTCCGAATGGTGGCTCTCCACTCGTCGAGCTTCTGCGCAGCAGGAGGAAAGTCGAGGAGTAGTTGCACGCGCACCAACGCTTCTGCTAGTGTGGGTGGCGAAGAAAGCTGCGTGGAGTGTGACGCACTTTGACTTCTAACCATGTTAGAAGGAGCTCTATCACAGTCTTGCGGTCGCGTGCCATTTCCGCCTACGTCTGGGTGTGCGTGCTGGCCCGGTGCGTCTCGAGAGTGACGCAAAGGGCTCTTCCCGCGGCGGCGCCCGGGGGCACCGACGTCGCGGCGTTCCTCGTCATGCGCGATCTGGGAAGACCGTGGCACGGGCACCGGCTGGGGCGTCCTGGAGGTTGTCGCGCCACCCATGGGCAGCACGGCCCCGCCCCTGGACCCAGTGGCGTGCGGCTCATCGTCTTGGGCACGAACGACGCCGCTCGCCTGGCTTCGATTGCCATGGTGTCGTGAAGGCTCGCGGGCCGCACCTCTGGCTCCATCCGCGGCCGCCCCGTGGCCCGCCCGCGCTGGTACGGGCAGTTTGGCTCCGGATGAACCTATCGCTGCGATCGCCTTCTTCTTGGGAGCCATGGAGATGAATAATTCGGTGCGCTAACTTCTAGACCAGATTCTCACAGCGTCGGCGCCCCCTAGCTGGCGTGCCAAAGATGTCTGTGAAAACGACACCTATGGGATCATGAGGATCTCTTCTACGGTTGGCGGGGCGTGGAGCTGCGCAAAGAGCAGGTCTCTAGAAGATCAACGCTGGGGGGAGGATTTTTACCCAGGCTCGGGCCGCAAACGATGTGTAAAACCCTAGTCCTGCTTTGTGTGTATTTAGTGTTCCTGAGCTCTTGAACAAGCTGCGGTGCATGCCCAGTCCAAAAAGTACGAATCCTTCCTCAGTACGCCTCGGGCCTCCTTTTATATGTCAAAAGGGGTCGCCACAGTGGCACACAGGAGGTGGTAAGCATCTACAGTGTACAAGTCTATCACTGACATCGTGGGACAAACGCACTTAATGCGCCACCTACGTGTCCTCTTGCTTTATCGGGGACGGCAACGAAGCTCGTCCCGTCCATCGCCGCCTCGCCTTGCTTCGACGCGCGTCCAAGCTGACGAGGCATGCATCGCCACGCTGGCTGGATGGTGAAAGAAGTATGCCCTAGAGGCAATAATAAAGTTATTATTTATTTCCTCATATCATGATAAATGTTTATTATTCATGCTAGAATTGTATTAACCGGAAACTTAGTACATGTGTACATAGACAAACAGAGTGTCACTAGTATGCCTCTACTTAACTAGCTCGTTAATCAAAGATGGTTAAGTTTCCTAGCCATAGACATGAGTTGTCATTTGATGAACGGGATCACATCATTAGGAGAATGATGTGATTGACTTGACCGATTTCGTTAGCTTAGCACTTGATCGTTTAGTTTGTTGCTATTGCTTTCCTCATGACTTATACATGTTCCTATGACTATGAGATTATGCAACTCCCGAATACCGGAGGAACACTTTGTGTGCTACCAAACGTCACAACGTAAATGGGTGATTATAAAGGTGCTCTACATGTGTCTCCGATGGTACTTGTTGAGTTGGCATAGATCAAGATTAGGATTTGTCACTCCGATTGTCGGAGAGGTATCTCTGGGCCCTCTCGGTAATGCACATCACTATAAGCCTTGCAAGCATTGTAACTAATGAGTTAATTGCGGGATGATTGAGGGAGTCCTGGACTAAGGGGTCCTCGGGCGTCCGGCCTGTTAGCCATGGGCCGGACTAATGGGCTGTGAAGATATGAACACCGAAGACTCTCACCCGTGTCCGGATGGGACTCTCCTTGGCGTGGAAGGCAAGCTCGGCGATCAAATATGATGATTCCTTTCTCTGTAACCGACTTTGTGTAAACCTAGATCCCTCCGGCGTCTATATAAACCGGAGGGTTAGGTTTGTAAGACCGAATACTCATTATCGTAGTCATACACGCTAGACTTCTAGGGTTTAGCCATTACGATCTCGTGATAGATCAACTCTTGTAATACTCATATTCATCAAGATCAATCAAGCAGGAAGTACGGTATTACCTCCATAGAGAGGGCCCGAACCTGGGTAAACATTGTGGCCCCCGTCAACTGGTACCATCAACCTTAGACGCACAGTTCGGGACCCCCTACCCGAGATCCGCCGGTTTTGACACTGACATTGGTGCTTTCATTGAGAGTTCCGCTGTGACGTCGCAAACAGGATTGATGGCTCGCCTTGTCGTCAAGGACAGCATCACCTCCGAAGGAGCCCTGGCCCCAGGCCAAACCCTCCAGCTGGGAGGCTTTTCTATGACCGCCCGATCGGCCGTTAAGCCGGCGATGACTTCTCGGGTCATCGAAAATCGTCTCCGTGTTGACCCCGAATACTCCAAGCATATGGATCCGGCGGAGTTGTCGTCTTTGAACGAACTCCAAGATCGCATCGCCGCCTTGGGAGTCACTACAAACTACGATCGGATTGAACTTAAACTCGATTAGAGAGAAATCAAATCTTCCCCGATCACCCATCAGGTAGCAGTGATAGAGGAGCGAAACAACAATTCTCCCTCTATATTGAGGACGAACTACGTTCGGATTTCCGAACTTGAAAAGCTGGATACCCATCTACGGAACAGCACGCCCTGTCCTCCGAACTTAGAATCGGACGACGGGCCTGAAAAATCAGTTAACATCCAGGAGCCAGAACTATTAAGTTCGGAAATCCTTCAGGCTCCGGATCTCAAATTGGGTCAGGATTCGGATTTAAATCCACCCACCCACCCAAGTATTAGCGCTCTCATGGGCACACAACAGCAGTCTCAGGAAACGGTCCATCACTTCTGGGCCAAATTCCTCCTTGTCAAAGAGAAGATTTAAGATTGCCGCGACGAAGATGCGATCTCAGCATTTTGCAACAACTGCACGGATGAAGGAATCCTTAACGCCATCAACCGCCATCTCGTGTCCTACTTCGCAGACTTGGCAACCATAGTACAGAAGTACTGCGCAACGGAAAGCGCCTAGAAAACTCAGGCGGCCCGATGGGAACCATTGGTCCCCGCTCAACCCTTAGTTCAGGCGAAAATGGCGCACCCTCGCGGCACGCCCAGTGCAATAACAAAGAAATATAAGCCCATTACGCAGCACGAAACCGTTCTGGAGGGATGGCTCGATGGGCCATGCAAAATCCACACAACACCGGATAACATACCAACCCACAGCCTTAGAGCATATTGGATACTCCAGCAAGTGGCCAAGAGCAGTGAAGATATCCTCACCAAATACACCCCAGAACAGCACCCCCTGGAGGAAGACGACCCCAGAGTATTGACAGTTTTCGAGACCTTCGCTTCAAACAATAGGCGCAAAAGGGCACTCCGCGACCTCGCTGAAGTCTGCCAAATAGCAGCAATAAACCATTGGAACGACACGGCCATAACTTTTAATGCCGATGACGAACCAAAATTCAGAACAGTCTGAGCACCAGCCGCCTTGGTCCTCCCTCCAATTGTGGACGACTGTCGACTCACCAAAGTGCTCATGGACGGCGGCAGCGGACTAAACCTCATCTATGAGGACACACTCAACAAAATGGAAAATAGACAAAAGCCGCATCAGGCAAAGCAGCACGACCTTCCGAGGAATCATTCTCGGTCGGGAGGCGCGGTGTGCGGGAAAAATTACATTTGACGTGGTATTCCGCACGCCGGAGAATTATCGGTCCGAAGAGATAACCTTTCAAGTGGCTCCTTTCAACAGTGCATATCACACCCTATTGGGGCGAGATTCATTTACACGCTTCCAAGCTATACCCCATTACGGGTACATGAAGCTTAAGATGCCTGGGCCCAACGGCATAATCACTCTCGCCAGTGATCCGGACACAGCACTCCGCGCCGAAAACAAAACCGCATCCCTGGCCCTTGAGGCATTATCCGAAGCCCTCGCGGCTGAAGAATTAACCGAACTGCGCTCCACGGTGGATAGGGACGATGTGATCCTAGACAAACGACCCAAATCCACCTCCTTCAAACCGGCAGAAGAAATAGTCAAATTCCAAGTCCATCCAACGGACCCCAAGAACACAGCATCTATTGGAGCACAACTAGACCCAACGGTGGACGCCGCGCTACGAGAGTTCCTGCGCGAGAACTGGGACATATTCGCCTGGCACCCTTCTGATATGCCAGGAATCCCACGCGAGTTGGCTGAACACAGCCTCAATATATTGAAGGGATATAAACCGGTCAAACAAACACTACGGCGTCTTTCCGAACCCAAACGTCAAACTATGGCGGAAGAGTTAGCCAAGCTAATTGAAGCCGGGTTCATCAGAGAAATCAAACATCCGGACTGGTTGGCAAACCTGGTGATGGTGCCAAAGAAGGACAGATCCTGGCGCTTATGCGTCGATTTCAAAGATCTCAACAAAGCCTGCCCTAAGGATCCCTTCCCCCTCCCCCGCATTGACCAGATCATTGATGCTACCGCAGGACACGACTCACTGTGCTTCCTCGACGTGTATTCCGGATACTATCAAATCAAAATGAAGGAGTCCGACCAAGCCACAACGGCATTCATTACCCCATATGGGCCATTCTGCTTCGACACCATGCCCTTCGGGCTCAAAAACGCCGGGGCCACTTACCAACGCATGATCCAAACATGCCTGGAGAAACAGATCGGCAAGACAGTTGAAGCATATGTGGACGACGTCGTCATCAAAACTAGACACGTCGAAACACTCATAGACAATTTACGTCTCACATTCAGCAACCTCCGTGCATACGACATTAAGCTCAATCCGGAAAAGTGTGTTTTCGGCGTCCCCGCTGGAAAACTGCTGGGCTTCATTGTTTCCAATAGAGGAATTAAAGCAAATCCAGCCAAAATCCGGGCTTCGTCACAATTGGCTACGTCAACGGACCTTAAACAGGTCCAAAAACTTGCCGGTTGCGTGGGAGCGTTAAGCCGCTTTATCTCCAGATTGGGAGAAAAGGCATTGCCACTCTACCGCCTTCTGCGGCGCACTGATCACTTCGAGTAGACGGATGCGGCAACGGCCGGACTGGAAGAAATAAAAGCCCTTCTAGCGAGCAACCCAATCCTGGACGCGCCGAACGTAGGCGAACCCATGTTATTATACATATCGGCCACACACCAGGTGGTGAGCGCAGTGCTCGTCGTCGAACGAGAACAGGACGGACACAAGTTCCCGCTTCAGAAGCCAGTATATTACGTATCCACTGTCCTCACACCATGCAAATCCCGGTACCCTCACTATCAAAAGATAGCATACGCGGTCTTCATGGCATCCCGGAAGCTACGACACTACTTCCAGGAGTGTTCGATCACGGTGGCTTCTGAAGTACCACTCAATGATATAATAAACAACCGCGACGCTATGGGCCGGATTGCCAAATGGGCCATTGAGCTCCTTCCATTTGACATAACATACAAACCATGTCGAGCCATTAAATCCCAAGTACTGGCTGACTTCGTCGCCGAATGGACAGAGGCAGAACTCCCTAAAGAGTACGGCAGATAGTCCAACTGGGTGATGTATTTTGATGGTTCCAAAATGATGGCAGGACTAGGAGCGGGCGTCGTCTTAACGTCCCCCACTAGAGACGTCGTCCAGTATGTACTCCAAATATTATACACAGACTCCAACAACATAGCCGAATACGAGGCCTTATTGCATGGTCTTCGGATGGCTGCCTCCATGGGCATACAATGCCTGGAAGTGCACGGGGACTCAAACCTCGCAATATCTCAGATAAATGGAGATTTTGATGCCAAAGATCCAAAGATGGCAGCTTACCGTAATGCCGTTCTCAAAATGTCGGCTCGGTTCGAGGGGCTCAAGTTTCATCATGTGGCTCGAGAACGCAATCAAGCGGCGGATGTCCTTGCTCGCATCGGCGCAAAGCGTGACCCCGTCCCACCTAACATCTTTCTGGAAAGGCTCTTCAAGCCATCCGTGGTGTGGCAAGGGGAGAGCGGCAGTACCAGTCCGGACCCGATTATAACCTCAGATGCCGAACACACTGACATCATCGGGGGCTCAGCCACCAAATAACACCGTCGGCCCATCTTATCATGGCAGTCATTGCCGCATGGACCGAACCCTTCTTGGCCTACGTTAATAGGCGAGAACTCCCTGAGGATCAGAATGAGGCTCGCCACATTGTCCGGCGCTCGAAAGCCTACAAGGTTCACGAAGGAGAACTCTACAAGAAAAGTGCTACCGGAGTACTTCAAAGATGTATCTCTGAAGAGGAGGGGCGGCAGCTTTGGCCGAAATTCATGCCGGCCTTGGCGGTCACCACACCGCAGCGTGGGCCCTTGTAAGCAAGGCTTTCCATTCAGGTTTCTATTGGCCGACGGCCCGAGCAGATGCTCAGGACCTTGTCCAACGCTGCGTCGGATGCCAGCTTTTCGCCAACCAAAGCCATATGCCACCCACCGCTCTACACACAATCCCCATCACTTGGCCTTTTGCGGTCTGGGGGCTTGATATGGTCGGACCCCTTAAAGGGGGAAGCCACAAGAAAAAATACCTGCTGGTCATGGTAGATAAATTCACTAAGTGGATAGAGGCCAAACCGATCAAAACGGCCGAGGCCGGACCAGTGATAGATTTCATATCTGGTGTTGTGCACCGCTATGGTGTTCCACACAGCATCATTACCGATAATGGCTCCAATTTCACAGCCACGAGGCAAAAACCTGGTGTGCTAATCTGGGCATTAAACTCGATTACGCCTCCGTTTATCGCCCACAAACAAATGGTCAAGTCGAATGAGCCAATGGTCTTATTATGAGCGGCATTAAACCCAGACCAGTGCGGTCTTTGAAAGAATCAGACAAGCACTGGGTTGAGGAGCTTGACTCCGTACTCTGGGGGCTGCGGACCACGCCCAATCGCACTACCGGATACACACCTTTTTTCATGGTGTACGGCGCAGAGGCTGTGTTACCCTGCGACATTATTCATGACTCACCTCGAGTGCGCATGTATGAATAGAGAGAGGGCAATCTTGATCGGCAGGACAGCTTAGATGCCCTGGAGGAGGAGCGCGACGTTGCAAAGGCCCGTTCCGCATTTTATCAACAGCAGGCCCGAAGTTATCAAAGCAGAGAAGTACGCGCCAAGACTTATAATGTTGGCGAATTAGTTCTACGCTTGCCAGAGAAGAAAAAGGACAAACTGAAGCCCAAGTGGGAGGGTCCCTTCATCATCGACGAAGTTCTCACCGCAGGAGCGTACGTCCTGCGTGATGCCTCAGACAATCGCTTAGAGCCGAACCCATGGAAGGCGGCCAAACTCCGAAGATTCTACGCCTAGCGCCCAACTCTTTGTTCGTCTCCTTCTCCCTCTTGTTTCCATTATTTTCCTCTCTTTTTTGCTTTTCTTTTCTTTTAGCCTTAAAGCTTTCGTGCGGCTCAACCGTGCACTTGTGACGTATACATCTTCAAATATGTACGTCCATTATACCTGGGGCCTTCTTGGACAGAAGCTTGCTATTATTATTCCGAGCATCAAGCTGATCACATATGCGTTTTTTCATATGTACCTTTTCTTCGCCATTATATGCATCGATATGACTTAAGTTTTGGCCAAGCTGGGTTGCCTGGCTCTTGTCCTTATGCCCTACATTCCCATTAGTTCGGCTAGGGCATAAAGGGAGACCTCTGCGATTGTTACTGTCGGGTCAACCGGATGTGTACCTCAGACTGGGTGAAGCCAAAAGCTAGCATTCTTAAGGGAATATTCGGTCGGTGAACTAAAGATGTTTCTTGCACTCACTCCATCATGAACCCCCAGAAGTTACATATACTGCGATTTTTCAATCACAGTTCGGACATGCACGTTAACACATGTACACCCAAGGAAAGGAACCCTTAACGGAACTATTCTCTCTGGAAGATGTTTCTTACAATTTTAATGTAATATAACATAACTAGCCGGATACTTGTCTGTTCAAGCAACTATGACCCCTACGCCTGGTTTCCACGCATACCCCGGTCTACTCGGCCGCACTGGTATTCGGAAACACTCCGCACCCTCGGGTCCAGAGGTCGAAGCGAAAAGGTCTGCCATGACAAGCGTTTTACAATTCAGCTAGAGTTACATTCGCCAAAGGAAAGTACATGGTCACTTAAGACTCAAAAACTTCCTGTTCTATGTCGTCCAGCAGGCTGTCTAATTTGCAATCCTGTTGGGAATACTTGGCGGCTACTTCTACTTGGTCATATACCAAACTCACGGGAACTTCCTTCCCATCTGACCCTAGAGGCCCGACCCGGGCCATATGATTCGGATCAAGCTTGGTATACCGTGTTTTCACCATGGCCCAGGCTTTTCTTGCACCTTCCCGGCAGGCCGATATTTTCCATAACCGGAAACGTCGCCACGCTCCCTTGAATAGCTGTATAAGCTATCCCATACTTCTTGGAGGGGAGGCGGATGGCCATAAGGCCTTGGAAATACTTCACATCGCCTGTCGAGCTTGCTTGTACACTTGCGATAGCTCTTGTAGCAGATCGCCTGAGGATCCAGACATCTCCTCTTCGGGATGGCCAGTCAGCATACCTACAGACACAACTCTGTCAGTTCCTCTCCTTGCCGAATTATACGAAGGTAAGTTCGAACACATGCTGAAAATGCCGCCTCGTAGCCTCTTATTTTCCTTCACGGAGTCAGCTAGCTGGGCACGCACATCTTTCAGTTGTTCGCCCAGGTGGGTTTTGGAATCTTGGAGTTTGTTTTTCTCCTCCCTGACCCATTTCAGCACACGTTCGCCTGCAGTCTGTAGCCTTTTGGCTTGTTGTTCATTCGCTCGCGCGACTTCCAGTGCCTCGTTCAGTTTATCTGACGATCATACCATGACATATGCAACACTGTTGGCAATACTGGTATATAATTATATTTTCTCGATGGAGGGGAATATTACCAGGCGACGCCTTCTTGGATTTCTCCAGTTCAGCGGTACCAACAGTTAGCTGTGTCCGACACCTTTCTAGCTCTTGGGCTTGTAGGTCGTTCTTGTCCATAAGAACATGGTGATACAACGATCCTAAAATCAGTTGTACCAACTACTTTAAGTCTCGGGGGCTACTGGCATATGGTTATCATAATTGTACACAGTAAATATGCCTGCACATCTTTTAAATGTTGCTCTGTGGCTCTGCCAAGCCCATTTCGAGCAGCTCGGATGTATGCATCAGCCGAGCTGAAGGCATTGAACGCCTCTTCCGAGAAGTGGGGGTCGCGTAAGACGGCCCTCCGGCGCCGATGATTCATGGCACTCTCCACTTCCGACTTGGTGACGGACATATCTTCCGAGCCCTCAGCCGAAGGATAGTCCGGGGCCACTCCCATATCGGCCCTCGTCGCCTCGGCTGGGACTCGATCCCGGCTGTTGGGAGTATAACCGGCCAGATCCCTGGACACAGTCCAGCGAACTCTTTTCCTGATACAGGACGAACATCCAAGTCTCAGTTGGATGCGACTACTAAAAACATATTTGCAAAACCGTACCTCTTTGATGAGGGCCCGACCGTGTCTTCATCTGCCTTCCCCTTCGAAGGCTCGCCCGGTGTAGGAGCCGCTCTCTTTGGCATCACTCCCGGTGTAACGCGGCACATCGAACGCCTCCCCTTTGGAGCACAAGATAGTGCCGTGGGTGAGGCGGAACGAGGGAACCCTTTCGGGGGAGATGTCTCCTGAGTACTTACGTGGGAGGCAGGAAGAAGAAAGGGGTAGTCGGCGGTGATGGCCACTTCCGTGCCGTCGTAGCTCGCTTTGTAAAACACCCCGTCCGCGAGCACCACGAATATATCTGGATCCTCCTCGAATCCAGGGTCAAGGTCCCGGTTGTGGTCCTCTGGCTGTGGGGCGGGGCAGTAAAGCCCCTCGGAGACCTTCCGCCGGTGCTGTCATGAATAGACGGATTAAAAATCCATTAAAGATGGCTTGAGGAAGGGAGTAAGTAGAGCAGAAGGGTTGGGATTTACCCTGCTAGAAGGATTGTACATGGAATATCCATCTCGGCACTTAATATGAATAAATTCCTTCTCCTCCCCTTTGAACAGTTCGGCCAATATTTTGGCCAGAGCGGCGGGGGTGACCGGACCCTTCCTGCCGTCGCGGGAGGCGTCATCTTCCCCATTGTACTGCCACATGGGAAGCCCTCGATATTGGAGTGGCTGAACTCCCCGCACTATGGAAGTCGCCATTACCTCAACTATTGATAATCCGGACTGGGAGAGCCTCTTTATCTTGCTCATGAGTTGACGAACTTCCGCACTATCGTCTTCCTCAAGACTCCGGGGGCGCCAGCTGTGGCGTTTCTTTAACGGAACGCTTGTGAACTCGGGAAGGCCCCTCTGAGCTGGGTCTGGAATTGCGACGTCGTTAGTATAGAACCATTCGAACGGCCACTCTTCGGATGCCTTCCTTGGTGTCCCGGATAGGTATCCGGTCTCGGCGATGCGCCATATTTCGGCTCCGCCCACTTCAAATATAGATCCCTCGTGGTTGCGCGCGACGAGATAGAATAACTTTATCCACAATTCAAAATGGGCCTCACAACCTAGGAATAGCTGGCGAAGGGCGACGTAACCCGCGATGTGCAGGATGGAGGCCGGGGTAAAGTTGTGCAGTTGGAGGCCATAATACTCCAGAAGCCCGCGAAGGAATGGATGAATTGGATATCTGGCACCTCTTAGCAGATAAGGGACGAAGCACACTCGTTCCCCCCAGATGGATTGGGGAAATCTTCAGCTTGAGCCCCCCCATTGAAGACGGTCAATCCTGCTCGAACAGGGACCAAATCCGCAGGAGGAAGAAATCCATGTGTTTGCAGCTTCTCCGGCTGACCATGGGGTACGGAGCACCTCTCCCACTCGCCTTTTCTTGGGCCGCAGGGATGGGAGGAGGAGCTGGGATCGCTTGCCATGTTGGAATGGTCTTTCCTAGCAATCTCTGAGGACTTTTCCGTGTGGTGCCGAATGGATCTGAGATCCAGTCTCTTCAAATAGATGCTCTTTTTCGTGGCTGGGGTGTTATATGCAAAAATACTCTGACCTCTCGCATTTGCTCGACACGTGGAAGCCGAAGTCGTGGATACACAGAAGACGAGGAGTGCAACATTAAATGGAACGCCAAATACATCTCGTTGAAGTCATCGGAGGAAGAACCCGCCTTGCAACGCCGAAGACTATCTGTGCGCCGGACACATCGTCATGAAAGCCTGGTTCAGGGGCTACTGAGGGAGTCCTGGACTAAGGGGTCCTCGGGTGTCCAGCCTGTTAGCTATGGGCCGGACTGATGGGCTGTGAAGATATGAAGACCGAAGACTCTCAACCGTGTCCGGATGGGACTCTCCTTGGCGTGGAAGGTAAGCTCGGCGATCAAATATGAAGATTCCTTTCTCTATAACTGACTTTGTGTAGCCCTAGATCCCTTCGATGTCTATATAAACCGGAGGGTTAGGTCTGTAGGACTGAATACTCATTATCGTAGTCATACAGGCTACACCTCTAGGGTTCAGCCATTACGATCTCGTGGTAGATCAACTCTTCTAATACTCATATTATTCAAGATCGATTATGCAGGAAGTAGGGTATTACCTGCATAGAGAGGGCCCGAACCAGGCTAAGCATTGTGTCCCCCATCTCCTGTTACCATCGACCTTAGACGCACAGTTCGGGACCCCCTACCCGAGATCCGCCGGTTTTGACACCGACATGATTCATTACAGAACGAGTAAAGAGACTTGCCGGTAACGAGATTGAACTAGGTATTGAGATACCGACGATCGAATCTCGGGCAAGTAACATATCGATGACAAAGGGAACAACGTATGTTGTTATGCGGTTTGACCGATAAGGATCTTCGTAGAATATGTGGGAGCCAATATGAGCATCCAGGTTCCGCTATTGGTTATTAACCGGAGACGTGTCTCGGTCATGTCTACATAGTTCTCGAACCCGTAGGGTCCGCACGCTTAACGTTCGGTGACGATCGGTATTATGAGTTTATGTGTTTTGATGTACCGAAGGTAGTTCGGAGTCCCGGATATGATCACGGACATGACGAGGAGACTCGAAGTGGTCGAGACATAAAGATCGATATATTGGACGACTATATTTGGACATCAGAATGGTTTCGGCTGAATTCGGGAATTTACCGGAGTACTGGAGGTTACCGGAACCCCCCAGTATATGTATGGGCCTTATTGGGCCATAGTGGAGAGAGCGAGGAGGCCAGGGCAGGCCGCGCGCCCCCTCCCCCTCTGGTCCGAATTGGACTAGGAGGGGGGCGGCACCACCCCCCCTTTTCTTCCTCCCTCTCTCCCCCTTCCTTCTCTCCTAGTCCAACTAGGGAAGGGGGGGTCCTACTCCCGGTGGGAGTAGTACTCCTCCAGGGCACGCCATAGAGGGCCGGCCCTCCCCCCTCATCAACTCCTTTATATACGGGGGAGGGGGCACCCCATATACACACAAGTTGATCAGTTGATCTTCTAGCCGTGTGCGGTGCCCCCCTCCACCATAATCCACATCAGTCATATCGTAGCGGTGCTTAGGCGAAGCCCTGCGTCGGTAGCATCATCATCACCGTCATCACGCCGTCGTGCTGACAGAACTCTCCCTCGAAGCTCTGCTGGATCGTGAGTTCATGGGACGTCGCCGAGCTGAACGTGTGCTGAACTCGGAGGTGCCGTGCGTTAGGTGCTTGGATCGGTCGGATCGTGAAGACGTATGACTACATCAACCGTGTTATCATAACGCTTCCGCTTTTGGTCTACGAGGGTACATAGACAACACTCTCCCCTCTCGTTGCTATGCATCACCATGATCTTGCGTTTGCGTAGGAATTTTTTTGAAATTACTACGTTCCCCAACAGTGGCATCCGAGCCAGGTTTATGTGTAAATATTATATGCACGAGTAGAACACAAGTGAGTTGTGGGCGATACAAGTCATACTGCTTACCAGCATGTCATACTTTGATTCGGCGGTATTGTTGGATGAAGCGGCCCGGACCTACATTACACGTACGCTTACATGAGACTGGTTCAACCGACGTGCTTCGCATACAGGTAGCTGGCGGGTGTCAGTTTCTCCAACTTTAGTTGAATCGAGTGTGGCTACGCCCGGTCCTTGTGAAGGTTAAAACAGCACATACTTGACGAAATATCGTTGTGGTTTTGATGCGTAGGTAAGAACAGTTCTTGCTCAGCCCGTAGCAGCCACGTAAAACTTGCAACAACAAAGTAGAGGACGTCTAACTTGTTTTTGCAGGGCATGCTGTGATGTGATATGGTCAAGACATAATGCTAAATTTTATTGTATGAGATGATCATGTTTTGTAACGGAGTTATCGGCAACTGGCAGGAGCCATATGGTTGTCGCTTTATTGTATGCAATGCAATCGCCCTGTAATTTTTTTTACTTTATCACTAAGCGGTAGCGATAGTCGTAGAAATAATAGTTGGCGAGACGACAATGATGCTACGATGGAGATCAAGGTGTCGCGCCGGTGACGATGGTGATCATGACGGTGCTTTGGAGATGGAGACCAAAGGCACAAGATGATGATGGCCATATCATATCACTTATATTGATTGCATGTGATGTTTATCTTTTATGCATCTTATTTTGCTTAGATCGACAGTAGCATTATAAGATGATCTCTCACTAAATTTCAAGGTATAAGTGTTCTCCCTGAGTATGCACCGTTGCGAAAGTTCATCGTGCCGAGACACCACGTGATGATCGGGTGTGATAAGCTCTATGTTCAAATACAACGGGTGCAAGCCAGTTTTGCACACGCAGAATACTTGGGTTAAACTTGACGAGCCTAGCATATGCAGATATGGCCTCGGAACACTGAGACCGAAAGGTCGAGCGTGAATCATATAGTAGATATGATCAACATAGTGATGTTCACCATTGAAAACTACTCCATCTCACGTGATGATCGGACATGGTTTAGTTGATTTGGATCACGTGATCACTTAGATGATTAGAGGGATGTCTATCTAAGTGGGAGTTCTTAAGTAATATGATTAATTGAACTTTAATTTACCATGAACTTAGTACCTGATAGTATTTTGCTTGTCTATGTTGTTATAGATAGATGGCCCGTGCTGTTGTTCCATTGAATTTTAATGCGTTCCTTGAGAAAGCTAAGTTGAAAGATGATGGTAGCAATTACACAGACTGGGTCCGTAACTTGAGGATTATCCTCATTGCTGCACAAGAATTATGTCCTGGAAGCACCGCTAGGTGCAAGACCCGCTACAGGAGCAACGCCGGACGTTGTGAACGTCTAGCAGAGCAAAGCTGATGACTACTCGATAGTTCAGTGTGCCATGCTTTACGGTTTAGAACCGGGACTTCAACGACGTTTTGAACGTCATGGAGCATATGAGATGTCCAGGAGTTGAAGTTAATATTTCAAGCAAATGCCCGGACTGAGAGATATGAAGTCTCCAATAAGTTCTATAGCTGCAAGATGGAGGAGAATAGTTCTGTCAGTGAACATATACTCAAAATGTCTTGGTATAACAATCACTTGATTCAACTGGGAGTTAATCTTCCGGATGATAGTGTCATTGATATAATTCTTCAATCACTGCCACCAAGCTACAAGAGCTTCGTGATGAACCATAATATGCAAGGGATGAACAAGACAATTCGAAGCTCTTCACGATGCTAAAGGCTGCGGAGGTAGAAATCAAGAAAGAACATCAAGTGTAGATGGTCAACAAGACCACCAGCTTCAAGAAAAAGGGTAAAGGGAAGAAGAAGGGGAACTTCAAGAAGAACGGCAACCAAGTTGCTTCTCAGGAGAAGAAACCCAAGTCTGGACCTAAGCCCAAGACTGAGTGCTTCTACTGCAAAGGGACTGGTCACTGGAAGCGGAACTGCCCCAAGTATTTAGCGGATAAGAAGGATGGCAAGGTGAACAAAGGTATATGTGATATACATGTTATTGATGTGTACCTTACTAATGCTCCCAGTAGTACCTGGGTATTTGATGCCTGGTTCTGTTGCTAATATTTGCAACTCGAAACAGGGACTACGGATTAATCGAAGATTGGCTAAGGATGAGGTGACGATGCGCGTGGGAAATGGTTCCAAAGTCGATGTGATTGTTGTCGGCACGCTACCTCTACATCTACCTTCGGGCTTAGTTTTAGACCTGAATAATTGTTATTTGGTGCCAGCGTTGAGCATGAACATTATATCTGGATCTTGTTTGATGCGAGACGGTTATTCATTTAAATCAGAGAATAATGGTTGTTCTATTTATATGAGTAATATCTTTTATGGTCATGCACCCTTGAAGAGTGGTCTATTTATATTGAATCTAGATAGTAGTGATACACAAATTCATAATATTGAAGCCAAAAGATGCAGAGTTGATAATGATAGTGCAACTTATTTGTGGCACTGCCGTTTAGGTCATATTGGTGTAAAGCGCATGAAGAAACTCCATACTGATGGAATTTTGGAATCACTTGATTATGAATCACTTGGTACTTGCGAACCATGCCTCCTGGGCAAGATGACTAAAACGCCGTTCTCCGGAACAATAGAGCGAGCAACAGATTTGTTGGAAATCATACATACTGATGTATGTGATCCGATGAATGTTGAGGCTCGCGGCGTGTATCATTATTTTCTCACCTTCACAGATGATTTGAGAAGATATGGGTATATCTACTTAATGAAACATAAGTCTGAAACATTTGAAAAGTTCAAAGAATTTCATAGTGAAGTGGAAAATCATCGTAACAAGAAAATAAAGTTTCTACAATCTGATCGTGGAGCAGAATATTTGAGTTACGAGTTTGGTCTTCATTTGAAACAATGAGGAATAGTTTCGCAACTCACGCCACCCGGAACACCACAGCGTAATGGTGTGTCCGAACGTCGTAATCGTACATACTAGATATGGTGCGATCTATGATGTCTCTTACTGATTTACCGCTATCTTTTTGGGGTTATGCTTTAGAGACGGCTGCATTCATGTTAAATAGGGCAACATCTAAATCCGTTGAGACAACGCCTTATGAACTGTGGTTTGGCAAGAAACCAAAGTTGTCGTTTCTTAAAGTTTGGGGCTGCGATGCTTATGTGAAAAAGCTTCAACCTGATAAGCTCGAACCCAAATCGTAGAAATGTGTCTTCATAGGATACCCAAAGGAGACTATTCGGTACACCTTCTGTCACAGATCTGAAGGCAAGACATTCGTTGCTAAGAATGGATCCTTTCTAGAGAAGGAGTTTCTCTCGAAAGAAGTGAGTGGGAGGAAAGTAGAACTTGATGAGGTAACTGTACCTGCTCCCTTATTGGAAAGAAGTTCATCACAGAAATCTGTTCCTGTGACTCCTACACCAATTAGCGAGGAAGCTAATGATGATGATCATGTAACTTCAGATCAAGTTACTAACGAACCTCGTAGGTCAACCAGAGTAAGATCCGCACCAGAGTGGTATGGTAATCCTGTTTTGGAGGTCATGTTACTTGACCATGACGAACCTACGAACTATGAGGAAGCGATGATGAGCCCAGATTCTGCGAAATGGCTTGAGGACAAAGTGTGGACTTTGGTTGACTTGCCCGATGATCGGCAAGCCATCGAGAATAAATGGATCAAGAAGAAGACTGACGTTGACGGTAATGTTACTGTCTACAAAGCTCGACTTGTTGCGAAAGGTTTTTGACAAGTTCAAGGGGTTGACTACGATGACACCTTCTCACCTGTAACGATGCTTAAGTCCGTCCGAATCATGTTAGCAATTGCCGCATTTTATGATTATGAAATTTGGCAAATGGATGTAAAGACTGCATTCCTGAATGGATTTCTGGAAGAAGAGTTGTATATGATGCAACCTGAAGGTTTTATCGATCCAAAGGGTGCTAACAAAGTGTGCAAGCTCCAGCGATCCATCTATGGACTAGTGCAAGCATCTCGGAGTTCGAATAAACGTTTTGATAGTGTGATCAAAGCATATGGTTTTATACAGACCTTCAAAGAAACCTGTATTTACAAGAAAGTGAGTGGGAGTTATGTAGCATTTCTAATATTATATGTGGATGACATATTGTTGATTGGAAATGATATAGAATTTCTGGATAGCATAAAAGGATACTTGAATAAGAGTTTTTCAATGAAAGACCTCGGTGAAGCATCTTTTATATTGGGCATCAAGATCTATAGAGATAGATCAAGACGCTTAATTGGACTTTCACAAAGCACATACCTTGATAAAGTTTTGAAGAAGTTCAAAATGGATCAAGCAAAGAAAGGGTTCTTGCCTGTGTTACAAGGTGTGAAGTTGAGTCAGACTCAATGCCCGACCACTACAGAAGATAGAGAGAAAATGAAAGATGTTCCCTATGCTTCAGCCATAGGCTCTATCATGTATGCAATGCTGTGTACCAGACATGATGTGTGCCTTGCTATTAGTTTAGTAGGGAGGTACCAAAGTAATCCAGGAGTGGATCACTGGACAGCGGTCAAGAACATCCTGAAATACCTGAAAAGGACTAAGGATATGTTTATCATTTATGGAGGTGACAAAGAACTCGTCGTAAATAGTTACGTCAATGCAAGCTTTGACACTGATCCGAATGACTCTAAGTCACAAACCGGATACGTGTTTATATTGAACGGTGGAGCTGTCAGTTGGTGCAGTTCTAAGCAAAGCGTCGTGGCGGGATCTACATGTGAAGCAGAGTACATAGCTGCTTCGGAAGCAGCAAAGGAAGGAGTCGGGATGAAGGAGTTCATATCCGATCTAGGTGTCATACCTAGTGCATCGGGTCCAATGAAAATCTTTTGTGACAATACTGGAGCGATTGCCTTGGCGAAAGAATCCAGCTTTCACAAGAGAACCAACCTCATCAAGAGACGCTTCAATTCCATCCGCGATCTAGCCAAGGAGGGAGACAAAGAAGTTTGCAAAATACATACGCATCGGAATGTTGCAGACCCGTTGACTAAGCCTCTTCCACGAGCAAAACATGATCAGCACCAAGACTCCATGGGTGTTAGAATCATTACTGTGTAATCTAGATTATTAACTCTATTGCAAGTGGGAGACTGAAGAAAGTATGCCCTAGAGGCAATAATATAGTTATTATTTATTTCCTCATATCATGATAAATGTTTATTATTCATGCTAGAATTGTATTAACCGGAAACTTAGTACATGTGTGAATACATAGACAAACAGAGTGTCACTAGTATGCCTCTACTTAACTAGCTCGTTAATCAAAGATGGTTAAGTTTCCTAGCCATAGACATGAGTTGTCATTTGATGAACGGGATCACATCATTAGGAGAATGATGTGATTGACTTGACCGATTTCGTTAGCTTAGCACTTGATCGTTTAGTTTGTTGCTATTGCTTTCCTCATGACTTATACATGTTCCTATGACTATGAGATTATGCAACTCCCGAATACCGGAGGAACACTTTGTGTGCTACCAAACGTCACAACGTAACTGGGTGATTATAAAGGTGCTCTACATGTGTCTCCGATGGTACTTGTTGAGTTGGCATAGATCAAGATTAGGATTTGTCACTCCGATTGTCGGAGAGGTATCTCTGGGCCCTCTCGGTAATGCACATCACTATAAGCCTTGCAAGCATTGTAACTAATGAGTTAATTGTGGGATGATTGAGGGAGTCCTGGACTAAGGGGTCCTCGGGCGTCCGGCCTGTTAGCCATGGGCCGGACTAATGGGCTGTGAAGATATGAACACCGAAGACTCTCACCCGTGTCCGGATGGGACTCTCCTTGGCGTGGAAGGCAAGCTCGGCGATCAAATATGATGATTCCTTTCTCTGTAACCGACTTTGTGTAAACCTAGATCCCTCCGGCGTCTATATAAACCGGAGGGTTAGGTTTGTAGGACCGAATACTCATTATCGTAGTCATACACGCTAGACTTCTAGGGTTTAGCCATTACGATCTCGTGATAGATCAACTCTTGTAATACTCATATTCATCAAGATCAATCAAGCAGGAAGTACGGTATTACCTCCATAGAGAGGGCCCGAACCTGGGTAAACATTGTGGCCCCCGTCAACTGGTACCATCAACCTTAGACGCACAGTTCGGGACCCCCTACCCGAGATCCGCCGGTTTTGACACTGACATTGGTGCTTTCATTGAGAGTTCCGCTGTGACGTCGCAAACAGGATTGATGGCTCGCCTTGTCGTCAAGGACAGCATCACCTCCGAAGGAGCCCTGGCCCCAGGCCAAACCCTCCAGCTGGGAGGCTTTTCTATGACCGCCCGATCGGCCGTTAAGCCGGCGATGACTTCTCGGGTCATCGAAAATCGTCTCCGTGTTGACCCCGAATACTCCAAGCATATGGATCCGGCGGAGTTGTCGTCTTTGAACGAACTCCTAGATCGCATCGCCGCCTTGGGAGTCACTACAAACTACGATCGGATTGAACTTAAACTCGATTAGAGAGAAATCAAATCTTCCCCGATCACCCATCAGGTAGCAGTGATAGAGGAGCGAAAAAACAATTCTCCCTCTATATTGAGGACGAACTACGTTCGGATTTCCGAACTTGAAAAGCTGGATACCCATCTACGGAACAGCACGCCCTGTCCTCCGAACTTAGAATCGGACGACGGGCCTGAAAAATCAGTTAACATCCAGGAGCCAGAACTATTAAGTTCGGAAATCCTTCAGGCTCCGGATCTCAAATTGGGTCAGGATTCGGATTTAAATCCACCCACCCACCCAAGTATTAGCGCTCTCATGGGCACACAACAGCAGTCTCAGGAAACGGTCCATCACTTCTATGAGATTATGCAACTCCCGAATACCGGAGGAACACTTTGTGTGCTACCAAATGTTACAACGTAACTGGGTGATTATAATGGTGCTCTATAGGTGTCTCCGATGGTACTTGTTGAGTTGGCATAGATCAAGATTAGGATTTGTCACTTCGATTGTCGGAGAGGTATCTCTGGCCCCTCTCGGTAATGCACATCACTATAAGCCTTGCAAGCATTATAACAAATGAGTTAGTTGCGGGATGATGCATTACGGAACGAGTAAAGAGACTTGCCGGTAACGAGATTGAACTAGGTATTGAGATACCGATGATCGAATCTCGGGCAAGTAACATACCGATGACAAAGGGAACAATGTATGTTGTTATGCGGTTTGACCGATAAAGATCTTTGTAGAATATGTGGGAGCCAATATGAGCATCTAGGTTCCGCTATTGGTGATTGACCGGAGACGTGTCTAGGTCATGTCTACATAGTTCTCGAACCTGTAGGGTCCGCACGCTTAATGTTCGGTGACGATTGATATTATGAGTTTATGTGTTTTGATGTACCGAAGGTAGTTCGGAGTCCCGGATATGATCACGGACAACACGAGGAGTCTTGAAATGGCCGAGACATAAATATCGATATATTGAATGACTATATTTGGACATCGGAAGGTTCCGGGTGAATTCGGGAATTTACCGGAGTACCGGGAGGTTACCGGAACCCCCCGGTATATGTATGGGCCTTATTGGGCCATAGTGGATAGAGAGAGAGGAGGCCAGGGCAGGCGGCGCACCCCCTCCCCCTCTGGTCCGAATTGGACTAGGAGGGGGCGGCACCCCCTTTTCTTCCTCCCTCTCTCCCCCTTCCTTCTCTCCTAGTCCAACTAGGGAAGGGGGAATCCTAGTCCCGGTGGGAGTAGGACTCCTCCAGGGCGCGCCATAGAGGTCCGGCCCTCCCCCCTCCTCCACTCCTTTATATACGGGGGAGGGGGGCACCCCATAGACACACAAGTTGATCAGTTGATCTTTTAGCCGTGTGCGGTGCCCCCCTCCACCATAATCCACCTCGGTCATATCATAGCGGTGCTTAGGCGAAGCCCTGCGTCGGTAGCATCATCATCACCGTCATCATGCCGACGTGCTGACGGAACTCTCCCTTGAAGCTCTGCTGGATCGTGAGTTCGTGGGACGTCGCCGAGCTAAACGTGTGCTGAACTCGGAGGTGCCGTGCGTTAGGTACTTGGATCGGTCGGATCGTGAAGACATACGACTACATCAACCGTGTTGTCATAACGCTTCCGCTTTCGGACAACGAGGGTACGTAGACAGCACTCTCCCCTCTCCTTGCTATGCATCATCATTATCTTGCATGTGCGTAGGATTTTTTTTGAAATTACAACGTTCCCCGACAGCTGGCTGCTGCGCTGGTGCGGTGGCAGGGTCTTCACGAAGATCTGCATGCCACCATGTAGGTGCTTGACTGGTTGGCCTATAGGTTGCTTGTTGCCACGTAGGTGCATGCCTAGTTTGTCAGGCTGGTTGCCGCGTCGGAACGACCGTGGGACACGAAAACCTTGGTAGGTGCGGGCCTGGTTGTGGCCCCGCAGATGTCCCCGGCAAGGATCTTGTCGGGTTCGGCAAGGGTCTTGCCGGGGTCTTGTAGGCGTCCCCGGCAAGGATCTTGCCGGGGGTCTCGTGGCCGTCCCGGCAAGGATCTTGCCGGGGGCCTTCTTCTATCCCCAGCAAGGATCTCGCCGGGGGTCTTCGTTTTCTGGTTCCCATCTAGATTTGCAGGCCTTTGGTCTTCACAAAGATCTGCATGCCACCAGGCAGGCGCCCCTGAGCCTTGGTCTTGATGTTTGTCAAAGGTGTCAGGACTCTCAGGCTCAAGGGTGGCAGCCTTGCTGGTGTTGGGCAAGTCGCCCCGGCAAGGCTCTTGCCGGGGCTGTGTAGGCCGCCCCGGCAAGGGTCTTGCCGGGGGAATCCACCTTGCCCCTTTGCTCTTCATGCTTCTGGCTTGAGTGCTGCGTCGGCAGCCTTGTACCTTCCCTTCCTCTGCCTTGCCGAGCCGGGCCGCAGGCGTGGCTTCGACTGCCCGTGCACAAGTAAAGGGGTATAGAAAAGGCCCCTACTTTTGTACACCGACATACGTGTTATGATCCGACAACCCTGGAGTGACAACAACCGGGCCCACTCTCGGTGATGACCGTAGTTTGAGGAGTTCATGTATTCACTATGTGTTAATGCTTTTTTCCGGTTCTCTATTAAAAGGAGGCCTTAATATCCCTCAGTTTCCAATATGGAGCCCGCTGCCACGCGAGGGTAGGACAAAAGATGTCATGCAAGTTCTTTTAATAAAGCATGTATGACTATTTATGGAATACATGCCTACATTATATCGATGAACTGGAGCTAGTGCCGTATCACCCTAGGTTATAACTGTCACATGATGAATATCATCCAACAAGTCAGTGATCCAATGCCTACGAATTTATTTATATTGATGTTGCTGCGTTACTATTGCTATCATCACTATTACACTTGCTACAAATTACTGCTATCACAGTTACTGTTACTATTGCTGCTGTCACTACTATCAGAACCATCATATTACTGTGCTACTAATCACTTTTGCTGCAGATAATTAATCTCCAGGTGTGACTGAATTGACAACTCAGTTGCTAATACTTACAAATATTCTTTGGCTCCCCTTGTGTCGAATCTATAAATTTGGGTTGAATACTCTACCCTCGAAAACTGTTGCGATCCCTTTACTTGTGGGTTATCAAGAGGCAAATGGCAAATAATGTAAATTGTGAGGAGATGAGATTTGTGATTAGGAACCTGGTATATGTTGAAGATCCTCCCCGGCAACGACGCCATAAATTCCTTTTGATGTCGCTTGAAGCTACGTCGACATTTCCCCGAAGAGGAAGGGATGATGCAGCACCGCAGCGGTAGGTATTTCCCTCAGATATGAAACCAAGGTTATCGAACCAGTAGGACAACCAAGCAACACAACGTAAACAGCCCCTGCACACAAATAACAACACCTCGCATCCCGACGTGTTAAAGGGGTTGTCAACCCCTTTCGGGGTAGGGCGCCAGAAACGGTGCGTGGACGGTAGAAAGTTGTAATAGATTGAATAAATAGATTGCAAATAAAATAAAGGGCAGCAAAGTATTTTTTGTATTTTTTGTTTAGTAGATCGGAATAAAAGTGCAAAGGAAAAGTAGATTGCAAAGACAAATATATGAGAAAGAAGACCCGGGGGCCGTAGGTTTCTCTAGTGGCTTCTCTCGAGAAAATAGCAAACGGTGGGTAAACAAATTACTGTTGGGCAATTGATAGAACTTAAAATAATTATGACGATATCTAGGCAATGATCATAACATAGGCATCACGTCCAAGATTAGTAGACCGACTCCTGCCTGCATCTACTACTATTACTCCACACATCGACCGCTATCCAGCATGCATTTAGTGTATTAAGTTCATGGAAAAATGGAGTAATGCAATAAGAACGATGACATGATGTAGACAAGATCCGTTTATCTATGGCGTTAGATATAGATCCCATCTTTTTATCCTTAGTAGCAATGATACATACGTGTCGGTTCCCTTTCTGTCACTGGGATCAAGCACTGTAAGATCGAACCCACTACCGGGCACCTCTTCCCATTGCAAGATAAATAGATCAAGTTGGCCAGACAAAACCCAAATATCGGAGAAGAAATATGAGGGTATAAGAGAACATGCATATAAGATATCAAAGAAACTCAAATAACTTTCATGGATATAAAAAGATATAACTGATCATAAAACTCGAAGTTCATCAGATCCCAACAAACACACCGCAAAAAAAGAGTTACATCATATGGATCTCCAAGAGACTATTCTATTGAGAATCAAAAGACAGAGAAAGCCATCTAGCTACTAACTACGGACCCGAAGGTCTACAAAGAACTACTCACGCATCATCGGAGAGGTACCAATGGAAATGGTGAACCCCTCTATGATGGTGTCTAGATTGGATCTGGTCGTTCTAGACTCTGCGGCGGCTGGATGATATTTCGTCGATGCTTTTAGGGTTTCTGTAATATTGGGGTATTTATAGAGCAAAGAGGCGGTCCGGGGGGCACCCGAGGTGGGCACAACCCACCAGGGCGCGCCTGGGCCTCTTGGCGCGCCCTCGTGGGTTGTCCCCTCCTCGGGACTCCTCCCAGGTGCAACCAGGGCCCAACTTCTTCCTTTGGGTCCAAAAAAAATCTCCGTGAAGTTTCATTGCATTTGGACTCCGTCTGATATTGATTTTCTGCGATGTAAATAACATGGAAAAAACAGCAACTTGCACTTGGCACTATGTCAATAGGTTTGTACCAAAAATGATATAAAATGATTATAAAACATCGAAGATCGATAATAAAACAGCATGGAACAATCAAAAATTATAGATACGTTGGAGACGTATCAATTTGCAGCGGTGCCAGAGCTCAAGTTTTCAAAACAGAGGTAAATGATATTTTGAGACATGCACCCTTCTTGTTTACTTCACGACTATTAGTTATCAATATCTTCCATGTTAAGCACGCTAGTGGCGGTTCCCAAGCGATAAAAGTAAAGGTTTTGATTATTTGAGAGATCAATTCTTTTTGTAGTTCGGGATTGGGCATCGCTATTACCGCCCTTTCCTCGTGCGATGGCGAGTGAATAAACACTCGACCTGAGAATAACCCGCTTAGTATGGAAGATACCAACTACCTCCTGTCGTCCCATGAACGATCCAGGCACACAAAAAGGATATTTATTTGAAGTTTTTAGAGATGGCACATGCAAATTTACTTAGGACGGCAGGGTAATACAGCATATAGTTAGGTATGGTGGACTCATCTGGAATAACTTGGGTTCATGGTTTTTGATGTACAAGCAGAATTCCGACTTAGTACAGGCGAAGGCTAGCAAATACATTGAGAAGCGGCTGATGTCTACTACACAACCTTCTTCTTGTAGATGTTGTTGGGCCTCCAAGTGCAGAGGTTTGTAGGACAGTTGTAATTTCCCTCAAGTGGATGACCTAAGGTTTATCAATCCGTGGGAGGCGTAGGATGAAGATGGTCTCTCTCAAACAACCCTGCAACCAAATAACAAAGAGTCTCTTGTGTCCCCAACACACCCAATACAATGGTAAATTGTATAGGTGCACTAGTTCGGCGAAGAGATAGTGATACAAGTGCAATATGGATGGTAGATATAGGTTTTTGTAATCTGAAAATATAAAAACAGCAAGGTAACTAAGTAAAAGTGAGCATAAACGATATTGCAATGCGTTGAAACAAGGCCTAGGGTTCATACTTTCACTAGTGCAAGTTCTCTCAACAATAATAACATAATTGGATCATATAACTATCCCTCAACATGCAACAAAGAGTCACTCCAAAGTCACTAATACAGGAGAACAAACGAAGAGATTATTGTAGGGTATGAAACCACCTCAAAGTTATTCTTTCGGATCGATCTATTCAAGAGTTCGTACTAGAATAACACCTTAAGACACATATCAACCAAAACCCTAATGTCACCTAGATACTCCAATGTCACCTCAAGTATCCGTGGGTATGATTATACGATATGCATCACACAATCTAAGATTCATCTATTCAACCAACACATAGAACTTCAAAGAGTGCCCCAGAGTTTCTACCGGAGAGTCAAGACGAAAATGTGTGCCAACCCCTATGCATAGGTTCATGGGCGGAACCCGCAAGTTGATCACCAGAACATACATCAAGTGAGTCAATAGAATAACCCATTGTCACCACGGTTAGCCCACGCAAGACATACATCAAGTGTTCTCAAATCATTAAAGACTCAATCCGATAAGATAACTTCAAAGGGAAAACTCAATCCATTACAAGAGAGTAGAGGGGGAGAAACATCATAAGATCCAACTACAATAGCAAAGCTCGCGATTCATCAAGATCGTATCACCTCAAGAACATGAGAGAGAGAGAGATCAAACACATAGCTACTGGTACATACCCTCAGCCCCGAGGGTGAACTACTCCCTCCTCATCATGCAGAGCGCCGGGATGATGAAGATGGCCACTGGTGAGGGTTCCCCCCTCCGGCAGGGTGCCGGAACAGGGCCCCAGTTGGGTTTTGGTGGCTACAGAGGCTTGCGGCGGCGGAACTCCCGATCTCTTCTATTCCCTGATGTTTTTAGGGTATATGGATATATATAGGCGAAAGAAGTACATCCGGGGAGCCACGAGGGGCCCACAAGGGTGGAGGGCGCGCCCAGGGGGTGGGCGCGCCCCCTGCCTCGTGCCTTCCTCGTTGCTTCCCTTACGTACACTCCAAGTCTTCTGGATTTCTTCCGTTCCAAAAATAACTCTCCTGAAGGTTTCATTCCGTTTGGACTCCGTTTGATATTCCTTTTCTACGAAACACTAAAACAAGGAGAAAAACAGAAACTGGCACTGGGCTCTGGGTAGTCCCAAAAATAATATAAAAGTGCATAGTAAACCCATTAAACATCCAAGATGGATAATATAATAGCATGAATACTTCATAAATTATAGATACGTTGGAGACGTATCAGCATCCCCAAGCTTAATTCCTGCTCGTCCTCGAGTAGGTAAATGATAAAAGAAATAATTTATGAAGTGCGAATGCTAGCAGGTGCACAAGTTTGATCAATGATAATTTCAATCACCTTTTCTAGCATCATCATATGTCATAACAGTAGCTCATCTCATAAAAAATTTCATGATCAAGTAACAAACTATTCATATGTTAAAGTATAGATCATAAACTTTCTTGAAAACTAACAAACTATGTTCTCAGTCATCAAACAATTGCAATTCATCTTATTTTCAGGAAGAGTCTATGTCAGAGCTTTGATTCAGCAAACTTCACATACTCAACTATCATATAGTCTTCCATGATTGCTACCACTCAAAGCATATTTTTAGAACAAATAGCATCCATCGAACACAGAGAAAGATAGGGGCTTAATGTTTCGCCTCCCAACTTATTTATCATATAGATAATTGTCAACAATACTAATTCATGATCAAATATATTTGAATGGCCATATATGCTTAGATCTTTCTCCACCACATGATGCTTGCCAACTAAAAAGTAGGTTGGAATGAGAAGGAAAACTACTGACTCTTGCATAAAAGTAAAAGATAGGCCCTTCGCAGAGGGAAGCAGGGATTTGTTGAGGTGCTAGAGCTCGAAGCAAAAACAGAGATGAAAATAATTTCGAGAGGTATGCTTTCATTGTCAACATAACGACCAAGAGTTCCCAATATCCTCCATACTACATACATTATAGGCGGTTCCCACGTAGAAAGGTAAAGTTTTTACTCCCCCTCCACGAACATTCACACTCCACGGTTTGTCCGAAACAACGGGTGCCATCCAACTATCAACATTCCATGGGGAGTTTGTTTAAATTATTTGTGAATTTGTTTTTCATATTTTGATCATAGGACTGGGCATCCCAGTTACCAGCCATTTTCTCGTGAATGATGAGCGGAGTCCACTCATCGTGAGAATAACCCACCTAGCATGGAAGATACTGACAGCCCCTAGTCGCTACATGAGCGATTCGGGCATACAAAACATATTATTATTTGAAGGTTTAGCGTTTGGCACATGCAAATTTACTTGGAACGGCAGTTAAATACCGCATATAGGTAGATATGGTGGACATTCATGGAAGGAACTTGGTTCAAGGATTTTGGATGCACAACCAGTATTCTCGCTTAGTACAGATATTTTGGCTAGCAAAGGATTCTAAAAAGCAAGCACCACATGTTAGAGGATCCATAACAATATAACTTCTATACAAATATACCCAAGCATAACTCATTATGTTGTCTTCCTTGTCCAACTTCAACTAATTTGCTCAGGTTTGAAAATAATTAATGGGGCTCACAATCATAGAAGATGTCCAAGATAGTATATTTATATGTGAAATCTCTCTTCCTTCAATATTCTTTCATGAATTGTTCAAGTGACCAATACAATGTTTGCTAACCTTCAAAAAATTTACCACCTCTACTTCTTATATGTGAAGGCATTACTCCCCCTGGGATAAGCATATGAAAGATATATAATTTCAGATTTATTACATTCAAATCATTCGACCATTTACTCATAGGATATAAGTGAAGCACACGAGTAAATGACAAACTACTCCAAAAAGATATATGTGAAGATCAATGCGTAGTTAAATAATTATGTAGCTATGTGAAGACTCTCTCTCATTTAAGAATTTCAGATATTGCTATTTTATTCAAACAGCAAGCAAAGCAAAACAAAATGACATTTCAAGGATAGCACTCATCATGTGAAGAAGCAAAAACTTAGGCTCAACCGATACTAACCGATAATTGTTGAAGAAGAAAGGTGGGATGCCTACAGGGGCATCCCCAAGCTTAGATGCTTGAGACTTATTGAAATATTATCTTGGGGTGCCTTGGGCATCCCAAGCTTGAACTTTTGCGTCTCCTTAATTCCTTTTATATCACGGTTTCCTAAATCTCGAAAGCTTCATCCACACCAAACTCAACAAGAACTCATGAGATAAGTTAGCATAAACCAATGCAAAAACCTTATCATTCTCTACTGTAATATATCACTAAAATTATGATTCAACATTGCATACTAAATGCCTCTGCGTATTTAATAGTCCTATCCTCAAATAGAATCATTAAACAAGCAAACATATGCAAACAATGCAAACATAACAGCAATCTGCCAAAACCGTATAGTCTGTAAAGAATGCAGCAAGATCCATACTTCCCTAGCTCCAAAAATTATGAAATAAAATTCCCACTGTATTAAATTTATCAGAGCTTATTAGGCAAAAGGTTTCAACATTTTATCACATTCTGACTTTTCTAGGTAATTTTTGCAACAGCGGTAAACTTTTTGTTTCGAAACAGCAACATGTATACTTGCAAAATAAGCATGGTAAAGGCTATCCTTGACATTTTTATTGAAAATAGAGATGCAAAACATTATTCTAAATAACAGAAAGCAAAACTAACAAAATAAAATGACGCTCCAAGCAAAACACATATCATGTGGTGAATAAAAATATAGCTCCAAGTAAAGTTACTGATGAACGAAGACGAAAGAGGGGATGCCATCTGTGGCATCCCCAAGCTTAGGCTCTTGTTTATCCTTGAATATTACCTTGGGGTGCCTTGGGCATCCCCAAGCTTAGGATCTTGCCACTCCTTATTCCATAGTCCACTGAATCTTTACCGAAAACTTGAAAACTTCACAACACAAAACTTAACAGAAGATCTCGTGAGCTCCGTTAGCGAAAGAAAACAAAACACCACTTCAAGGTACTGTAATGAAATCATTCTTTATTTTTATTGGTGTTAAATCTACTGTATTCCAACTTCTCTATGGTTTATAAACTATTTTACTAGCCATAGATTCATCAAAATAAGCAAACAACACACGAGAAACAGAATCTGTCAAAAACAGAACAGTCTGTAGTAATCTGCATCAAACGCAAACTTCTGGAACTCGGAAAAATCTACCAAAATAGTAAGACCTAGATAATTTGTTTATTGATCTAATTCAATTGGAATCAGTATTTAATCACGTTCTAGTGATTTTTAACAATTGTTTTCGTGAGCAGGAAGTTTCTGACTTTTTCAGCAAGATCAAATAACTATCATCCAAGAAGATCCTATAGGTTTTACTTGGAACAAACATTAATTAAAACATAAAACCACATCTAACCAGAGGCTACATGATTTATTTATTACAAACAGGAACAAAAAGCAAGGAACAAAAATAAAATTGGGTTGCCTCCCAACAAGCGCTAACGTTTAACGCCCCTAGCTAGGCATGATGATTTCAATGATGCTCGCATAAAAGATAAGAATTGAAACACAACGAGAGCATCATGAAGAATATGACTAGCACATTTAAGTATAACCCACTTCCTATGCATAGGGATTTTGTGAGCAAACAACTTATGTGAACAATAATCAACTAGCATAGGAAGGCAAAACAAGGATAACTTTAAAACTTTAAGCACATAGAGAGGAAACTTGATATTATTGCAATTCCTACAAGCATACATTACTCCCTCATGATAAATTTCAGTAGCATCATGAATGAATTCAACAATATAAACATCACATAAAGCATTATTTTCATGATCTACATGCATATAATTTGTATTACTCTCCACATAAGCAAATTTCTTCTCATGAATAGTAGTGGGAGCAAACTCAACAAAATAACTATCATGTGAAGCATAATCCAATTGAAAATTAAAATCGCGATGACAAGTTTCATGGTTAGGTTTATTCTTTATAGCATACGTGTGATCACAATAATCATCATAGATAGGAGGCATGCTTTCATCACAATAACTTTGCTCATCAAAACTTGGGGGACAAAAAATATCATCTTCATCAAACATAGCTTTCCCAAGCTTGTGGCTTTGCATATCATGAGCATCATGGATATTCAAGGAATTCATACTAACAACATTGCAATCATGCTCATCATTCAAAGATTTAGTGCCAAACATTTTAATGCATTCTTCTTCTAGCAATTGAGCACAATTATCGGAATCCTTATTCTCATGAAAGATATTAAAAAGATGAAGCATATCAGGCACCCTTAATTCCATTTTTTTGTAGTTTTCTTTTATAAAATAAACTAGTGATAAAACAAGAAACTAAAAGATTCGATTGCAAGATCTAAAGATATACCTTCAAGCACTCACCTCCCCGGCAACGGCACCAGAAAAGAGCTTGATGTCTACTACACAACTTCTTCTTGTAGACGTTGTTGGGCCACCAAGTGCAGAGGTTTGTAGGACAGTAGCAAATTTCCCTCAAGTGGATGACCTAAGGTTTATCAATCCGTGGGAGGCGTAGGATGAAGATGGTCTCTCTCAAACAACCCTGCAACCAAATAACAAAGAGTCTCTTGTGTCCCCAACACACCCAATACAATGGTAAATTGTATAGGTGCACTAGTTCGGCGAAGAGATAGTGATACAAGTGTAATATGGATGGTAGATATAGGTTTTTGTAATCTGAAAATATAAAAACAGCAAGGTAACTAAGTAAAAGTGAGCATAAACGATATTGCAATGCGTTGAAACAAGGCCTAGGGTTCATACTTTCACTAGTGCAAGTTCTCTCAACAATAATAACATAATTGGATCATATAACTATCCCTCAACATGCAACAAAGAGTCACTCCAAAGTCACTAATAGAGGAGAACAAACGAAGAGATTATTGTAGGGTACGAAACCACCTCAAAGTTATTCTTTCGGATCGATCTATTCAAGAGTTTGTACTAGAATAACACCTTAAGACACATATCAACCAAAACCCTAATGTCACCTAGATACTCCAATGTCACCTCAAGTATCCGTGGGTATGATTATATGATATGCATCACACAATCTCAGATTCATCTATTCAACCAACACATAGAACTTCAAAGAGTGCCCCAGAGTTTCTACCGGAGAGTCAAGACGAAAACGTGTGCCAACCCCTATGCATAGGGTCATGGGCAGAACCCGCAAGTTGATCACCAAAACATACATCAAGTGAATCAATAGAATAACCCATTGTCACCACGGTTATCCCACGCAAGACATACATCAAGTGTTCTCAAATCATTAAAGGATCATTCCGATAAGATAACTTCAAAGGGAAAACTCAATCCATTACAAGAGAGTAGAGGGGGAGAAACATCATAAGATCCAACTACAATAGCAAAGCTCGCGATACATCAAGATCCTATCACCTCAAGAACACGAGAGATAGAGAGAGATCAAACACATAGCTACTGGTACATACCCTCATCCCCGAGGGTGAACTACTCCCTCCTCGTCATGGAGAGCGCCGGGATGATGAAGATGGCCACCGGTGAGGGTTCCCCCCTCCAGCAAGGTGCCGGAACAGGGTCCCGATTGGGTTTTAGTAGCTACAGAGGCTTGCGGCGGCGGAACTCCCGATCTCTTCTGTTCCCCGATGTTTTTAGGGTATATGGATATATATAGGCGAAAGAAGTACATCAGGGGAGCCACGAGGGGCCCACGAGGGTGGAGGGCGCGCCGAGGGGGGTGGGCGCACCCCCTGCCTCGTGCATTCCTCGTTGCTTCCCTTACGTACACTCCAAGTCTTCTGGATTGCTTCCGTTCCAAAAATATCTATCCCGAAGGTTTCATTCCGTTTGGACTCCGTCTGATATTTCTTTTCTGCGAAACGCTGAAACAAGGAGAAAAACAGAAACTGGCACTGGGCTCTGGGTTAATAAGTTAGTCCCAAAATAATATAAAAGTGCATAGTAAACCCATTAAACATCCAAGATGGATAATACAATAGCATGAATACTTCATAAATTATAGATACGTTGGAGACGTATCAGCGGCCAGCAAGAGAGCAACAACGGTCATGAACATGCATTATGCATAAGTAACACTGGACACTAGCATGAGTAGGATATGAACACCATGAACATAAATATCATAGAGGCTATGTTGGTTTTGATTCGACTACATGCATGAACATGTGCCAAGTCAAGCCACTTGAACATCCAGAGGAGGATACCATATCATCATACTACATCACAATCATTTTAATGCAATGTTGACATCCAAGATAAATTATTATCCACTCCTAGCTACTTATGCATGGCATGAGAAAGTATAATCTCTGATTGTCATTGCAAACATGTTTAATCATAATGGGCTGAATCATGGATAATAGGTTAAACATATTTACAAAAACAGAAAAAGTCAAGTTCATACCCGTTTCTCTCTGCCATGGCCAGTTCATCGAATATCGTCATTATTGCCTTTCACTTGCACGACCGAACGATATGAAAATAATAATAGTGCAAGGGTGTTGTGGACTAAGCTGGAATCTGCTAACATTTTATTCAACAGGAGAAGACAAGGTAATATGGGCTCTTTATTAGGTCAACTATTATTCATAAGAGAGCCACTCAACATTTTCATCGTGGTCTTCTCCTCGGAAAGACTCGAATAAAAAGATAAGAAATTCAGAGAAACACACTGAAATAGTTTTGGAGTTTTTGGTTTTCTTGAACAAGCAAATAAAAGGGAAAAGCAAAAACGAGAAAAACTATTTACACGGGAAAGCCCCCAACAAGCAAAAGAAGAACAAGGAAATCTTTTTGGGTTTTCTCTTCAGTACTACAACTAAGGATGCATAGAAAGTAAAACTCACTACAACTAATTTTTTTATTTTTCTAAGGTTTTTCAAACACACAAGAAGAAAGCAAGAAAATAAAATTGAGCATGGATGATACAATGAAAGAGTATGGACACAGATAACTGGAATGAAATGTGTGAACATGAATGTAATGTCGGTGGAAAACATGTACTCCCCCAAGCTTAGGCTTTTGGCCTAACTTGGTGAGCAGTCAGTAGTCTGCATAGTAGTCTGGGTGCTGAGGAGCGGGCATCCACGCATCCCACTACTGAGGCTCCTCCTCTGCTGCAGCCTGGTTGTTCCGATATGCGATGATATCCGCAGGCATAATCCTATATCCGCCCCTGGCAACAGGATGAAACAAAGCAGGAGCGGGCAATGGAATAATATCACGAGTGTTAATGTTGAAAACCAAGTTACAAGGAATAGGAATGTTAAGGTAATCTCGTGCAATAAAATGGTGGTGTTCCATGGCTGCGCGATCAAGGTAAACCTGGGTCAGAGGGTAATCATGAAGGCGTATCTCAACATTAAAGCGAGCCGCCAAACGAGTAGCGAAAATCCCACCATGTATTTTACCCTTGGACTTATTAACATGGAGGCGACGTGCCACAATAGCTCCCAAGCTATAAGTGTTGTCGCCCTCTAGTGCACGACGTAAAACAACAAGGTCTGGTGAACTGAGTGCACCCACCTTCTCTCTATCAGGCAAGCATTTTGCAATGAAAAGAGAAAAATAATGAATAGAAGGAAAATGCAAGCCAGCGACAGTGATACCCGACACCCCTCTCTCATCTCCCACTGTCAAGGTACGATAAAAGGCCTCAAACTCTGCCGGCCTAGGCTCTACCAAACCACCATCAGCAGGAAGCAAGCATATGGAAATCAGTGTACAAATTAAACTCCACCTAAGGGGTTATTCCTAGGAAGGGAATTAAAACTTTGAACAAAGATGTTTGTGAGGAGATGATACTGTTCACATTCAGCTGCGATGAAGTCTGTGAGGCCGGCATTAGCAGCCTATTGTGTAAACTCCTAAAGGATTCCAACCTCTTCCATGAACGGGGTATGCGGCCATTCGCACGACCGTACTTCCGCCAACCTCCGGGGATCGAGATCACTATCCGATGACTCCCCAATAACTCCCTTGGAGTTCTTCTTAGAAGCAAACTTCCTAAAGATATTCATCTTTTTCCAAGCAACAATCCCCCGAAACGGTTTCAAAAACAGAGCTTCGAGCAAAGAGATCGAAATCCGCAGGTTTGAGAGCAAGAACACGAGAGAGAGGGCAATGGTGAATTTTTTCTGGAGGTAGGTGATGATGTGGTGTGAAGAGATAAGTGAGGGGGCCCACGTGGGGATCACAACCCACCAGGCCACGCTTGGGGGTCCTGGCGCGCCGAGGTGGGTTGTGCCCACCTGGTGCACCTCCCTCTGATGTTATTTGCACTAGAAATTCTTAAATATTCAAAGAATCGTATTAATTTCAGAGCATTCTGAGAACTTTTATTTTTTGGTCATTTTATTGCACGGGAAATTCAGAAAACAGACAAAACATGGCAATGTATTTTATTAAACTAATAAAAATAGAAGAAAAAAGGTAGGGACAGAAGGTAGTGCTTACTAAATTCATCAACTTCATACCTCTCAAAAATGATCCATTAATAAGGTCGATCAAGTCTTACTAACAACCACTTTCGACTAGCATGAAACTGAAGAACTTTCGTAATTCACTAAGTTACCTCAACGAGGATATGAATATCCCCAACAATAAGAATTTCATATTTCTTTTTGGCAGTAGGTAGAGGTAGTTGAGAACTTCCGATAGTGATTGTCGGTGATTTTTCAATAACATTAATACCATTCACTTGGAATTGTTTCGACAGAAAGTGCACCGTGTGCTCGTTACCATTGATATGAAAAGTGACCTTGCTTTTATTGCAATCAATAACAGCCCCTGCAGTATTCAAGAAGGGTCTACCAAGGATAATAGACATGTTGTCATCCTCGGGCATGTCAAGTATAACAAAGTCAGTCAAAATAGTAACATTAGCAACAACAACGGGCACATCCTCACAAATACCGATAGGTATGGCAGTTGATTTGTCAGCCATTTGCAAAGATATTTCAGTAGGCGTGAGTTTATTCAAATCAAGTCTTTTATATCAAGAGAAAGTCATAACACTAACACCGGCTCCTAAATCACATAAAGCAGTTTTCACATAATTTCTTTTGATGGAGCAAGGTATAGTTGGTATTCTCGGATCCCCATGTTTTTTAGGTACTCCATCTTTAAAAGTATAATTACCAAGCATAGTGGAGATTTCAGCTTTCGGTATTTTTCTCTTATTGGTGATGATGTCTTTCATGTACTTTGCATAAGGAGGCATTTTTTAGATATCAGTTAAGCGAGTGCGCAAAAAGACTGGCCTCGGCATTTCAGCAAAGCGTTCAAATTCTTCACCATCTTTCTTTTTAGTTGACTTAGGTGGAAAGGGCATAGGTTTTTGAACCCGTGGTTCTCTTCCTTTGCCGTGTTTTCTAGCAATGAAGTCTCTTTTATCGTATCTTGTATTCTTAGGTGTGGGTTATCAAGATCAACTGCTGGTTCTATCACAACATCATTGTCTGGTTCTTTACTATTTGGTTGAGTGTCTTCATGAACCTCGTCAAACTTTTTCAGTATTAGAAGGTGAGTGTTCATTACCAGAATGAGTTTCAGCATCAGAGATAGAAATTTCATTATCATTATTAGGAGATTTTTATACTTCAGGTTCACCAGAAGCATGTGAAGTCCTATCATTTTTCTTCTTCTTTTTCTTTTTAGAAGGACTACATGCATCAGTGTTAGCTCTTTGAGAGTCTTGTTCAATTCTTTTTGGGTGTCCCTCGGGATAAAGTGGTTCCTGAGTCATTTTACCTCCTCTAGTTGCTACTCTAACAGCAAAGCCATGTATGTTATTATTCATTTCATCTAGCAACTCTCTTTGAGCTTTATCAACTTGTTCTAACTGAGTTTAAACCATAGAAGCATGCTTTCCAACACATCTAACATCATTCGAGATTCTAAATAACAAGTCAGTCAAGCGAGCAATCATATCAGAATTGTATTTCAATTGTTTCATAACATTTGCATTGAAGTGGTCTTGCTTTCTAATATAGTTTTCAAACTCATAAAGGCATTGGCTAGGGTGCATATTGTGAGGATTGTCATTATCATTGAACTTCATTAGAGAATTTACCTCTACCACCTTAGGCAGTGGTGGTGTATCAAGCCCATGTATTTCTTCAATAGGAGGTAAATTTTTGACATCCTCAGCTTTAATACTTTTTTCCTTCATAGATTTCTTTGCCTCTTGCATATCTTCAGGACTGAGATATAATATACCACTCTTCTTCGGAGTGGGTTTAGGCAGTAGTTCAGGAAGAGTCCAATCATCATAAATTTTCAATATATTATTCAATAATTCTTCAGCTTGCCCACTAGTTCGTTCCCTAAAAACACAACCAGCACAACTATCTCGGAAGTCCCTAGAAGCATCAGTTAGTCCATTATAGAAGATATCAAGTATTTCATTTTTGCTTAAGAGGATAATCAATCAAAGCATTAAGTAACTGGCAAAGCCTCCCCCAAGCTTGCCGGAGACTCTCTTCTTTAATTTGCACAAAGTTAAATATTTCCTGTAAGGGAGCTTGTTTCTTATGAGCAGGGAAATATTTTTCATAGAAGTAATAAATCATATCCCGGGGACTACGCACACAACCAGGAGCAAGAGTATTGTACCAAGCTTTAGCATCACCCTTTAATGAGAACGGAAATAATTTGAGAATAAAGTAATAACGAGTCTTCTCATCATGAGTAAAAAGGGTGGCTATGTCATTCAACTTAGTAAGATGTGCCACAACAGTTTCAGTTTCATAACCATGTAAAGGATCAGATTAAACCAAAGTAATTAACCTCTAGGTCGATAGAGAATTCATAATCCTTATCATCAATAAAGATAGGTGAAGTAGCAAACTTAGGATAATATTGCATTCTAGCCTTTAGAGATTTTTCTTTATACTTGCATAATAATTTCTCTAGATCATCTCTATCTTTACAAGCAAGAATATCTCTAGTTATCTCCTCATTCATAACATAACCTTCTGGTACCTTAGGCAATTCATATCTAGGAAGGATGGTTCTAGCATGTGTTTCAAGATTTTCAGTTTCAAGCTCGTCATCAGACTCAACAATATCATGTTGTCTTACTCTAGCAATTTGTTCATCAAGAAAGTAACCAAGTGGCACATCATCATCATCAAGCAAGGTACTAGCATCATCATAAGTATCATTCATAGCAGAAGTAGCATCACCAATAACTTGCGACATATCAGGATTAATAGCATGTGGTGGTGTTGTAAGTTTACTTATAACAGAAGGTGAATCTAAAGCAGAATTAGATGGCAGTTCCTTATCTCCCCTCGTCTTAGAGGGATAAATCGTAGTCTTAGCATCCTTCAGATTCTTCATAGTGATAAATTGATAATAATCCCAAGTGAATCAACAAATATAGCTATGTGCCCCTGCAACGGCGCCAGAAAAAGGTCTTGATAACCCACAAGTATAGGGGATCGCAACAGTTTCGAGGGTAGAGTATTCAACCCAAATTTATAGATTCGACACAAGGGGAGCCAAAGAATATTTGAAGGTATTAGCAGTTGAGTTGTCAATTCAACCACACCTGGAGGTTAATTACCTGCAGCAACGTGATCAGTAGCAAAGTAGTTTAATAGTTTTGATAATAGTAGCAACAACAATAATAACGGTAATAGTGATAGCAGTATTTTTGTAGCAAGTGCAATGGTAACGATAGCAATAGTAACTTAGCAAGAACAATATAAGATAAATGTGTAGGCATTGGATCGGTAATTTGTCGGATGATATTCATCATGTGACAGTCATAACCTAGGGCGATATGGCACTAGCTCCAGTTCATAAATATAGTGTAGGCATGTATTCAGTAAATAGTCATACGTGCTTATGGAAAGAACTTGCATGACATCTTTCTCCTACCCTCCCGTGGAAGTGGGGTCCAATTGGAAACTAAGGGATATTAAGGCCTCCTTTTAATAGAGAACCAGAACAAAGCATTAACACACGCTGAATACATGAACTCCTCAAACTACGGTCATCACCGGGAGTGGTCCCGACTATTGTCACTCCGGGGTTGCCGGATCATAACACGTAGTTGGTGGCTATAACTTGCAAGATTGGATTTAGAAAATGGATATAACGGTGATAACATAAACGGTTCAGCTCTGAAATCATGGCACCCGGGCCCAAAGTGACAAGCATTGAGCATGGCAAAGTCATAGCAACATCAATCTCAG
This sequence comes from Aegilops tauschii subsp. strangulata, assembly GCF_002575655.3. Taxonomy (NCBI): domain Eukaryota; kingdom Viridiplantae; phylum Streptophyta; class Magnoliopsida; order Poales; family Poaceae; genus Aegilops; species Aegilops tauschii. Next base: position 69,586,003 of record NC_053039.3, on the reverse strand, counting down.
AATATAGTGGATACTAGGGATCAGGCCCTAAGAAAACTAACTAGATTACACGATGAATCTCATCCAACTCCTGACCGACCAGCAAGCCTACGAAGGAATTACTCACTCCCGGTGGGGAGCATCATGGAATTGGCGATGGAGAAGGGTTGGCGATGACGAAGAACGAAGATCCCCCTCTCCGGAGCCCCAAATGGGCTCCAGATCTGGCCTCCCGATGAAGAACAGGAGGTGACGGCGGCTCCGTCTCATGTATCGCGATAATTATTTCTCCCTGATTTTTTTCTAAAAAATAGGATTTTATAGCGTCGGTTTCAGGGTCTGTGGGGCCACCAGGTGGGGACAACCCACCTGGGCGCGCTTGGGGGCAGGCTCGCCCTGGTGGGTTGTGCCCACCCAGGTGCCCCCCTTAGGTGACTCTTGGCTCCAAAAATCTCTTTTATTATACAAAAAATCCTCGTGAAGTTTTGTTCCATTCCGAGAACTTTATTTCTGCACAAAAACAACACAATGGTAGTTCTGCTGAAAACAGCATCAGTCCGGGGATAGTTTCATTCAAATCATGCAAATTAGAGTCCAAAAGAAGAGGAAAAGCGTTAGGAAAAGTAGATACGTTGGAGACGTATCACATGACATCTCCATGGATGTTACCATAGTTCAACATGTGCACTAGTGGAACATATTGACCATAATGTGGAGGAATTTGATAATAGATATTGTAATTCCCAAGATCAGTAATAAATGAGATCAGATGATTTTTCTCCTGATAAGTTAATTCTGAGTCATCGGTGTAGTAGGTTATGTCTACCATGTTCCGCACATTCTTTAAAGAATGAAAATAAGCTATCAATGGAAATAAGTTGTCAACTATTTTGAAATAAACAATATAAATTACTTAATAACTATGTTTGAGAAACTCACATAGCGGTAGAATTGGAAGTGTATCAACAAGGACCCAAATGTCCATATTGTCTTGGGCGATGTCAGGATCACCAAGATCCATGGTGACAAGCATACCCTCGTGAAAATCATACATCTTGCAAAGTGCTTCCCAATTCGGGAAACCAAAATGGGATAAGTTCTCAGAATTGTGTAGATTTCCTACGTATTCTAGCACAAGTCATGCCAAAATTAAAGAAAAATCCGGCACGACCTTTGCTAAAAAAGGACATATCGAGCGCCTGAAATTTGCCGGAGCGGAAATTAATCAACACTCCGGCAAAACATAGGCCACTCGGAGGTGTTACCTGCAAACATGGCCGACCACTTGGGCAAACACATATCCTATTTGAGCAACACAAGATATACATTGGCGGATGGTCTCACCTCGAGATCGGAGGGGGTCGGTGACGGGGACGATGGCGGGGATGATGGAGGGGCTCCTTGATTTCTGCAAAAACAAAATGTAAACAAAAACATTATTATCCTCATCTTAGTATTTAGTGAAACCCGATAAGCTATCAACTAATCAAATGCATACGCCTTGCATAGTGTTATCCAATTTGAGCATTCAAAATAGGAGTAGTTCTCCAATTTGAGCATTCAATAAGCAAAACAAATTCATAAAATAAAAGAGTATTCAAAGTAGCATGCATTCAATAAGCAAAACTAAATCATCTCTTGCGTCCGTACATCGTCGAATATTATCACTAATACATCTTGAATAGTATCATACATATAACATCACTAATACGGCTAAAACCCTAGCGAACCACGGGTATCGGCGCGGGCGGTGGACACCCAAAGAGAAGGAACCATCACAGGATCATAGCTCCAGTGAGACCCCTTAAGAACCTGCCGGGTATTGGAGAACCTGTCCTCCAACGCAACCATGTAGCGACGGACGTGCTCGTCCTCCTCGCTGACACGGTGACGTACCACCTCTGTGGGGTCCTCAAGCCTCCACACCGTCACTGGCCCACGCGACCGCCACCAAAGAAGTTTCGAGTCAATGACGGGCTGGCCCCTCACCAAGCTGCAACCCCCGGAAGGTAGCACCTCCCAGTACCAGCCCGGCGGAGCCCAGTCTCGGACATGGCCCCTCTGATCAAGCAGGCCTCCTCCGCCGAGTCGACGACGAGGATGCGTGATAGGCATCATCGACGTCTATGCGGGAATAATTGCTTTAACTAAAAAAATAACAACAAATGTGACATGTTCAAAATATGACATGTCCATTTCAAAACGAATCAACCTAGAATTATGTTAAATACACCTAAGTTCTATTAATTTTCTTACTAAAAATAAACTACTTTTATAGTAAAATTTTAATTAGATCATCAAATCTCATATACCTAATTTTTCTTACTAAAAATAAACTAGTTCTATTAATTCAACTAGTTCAACTAAACACTTACTATAAATGAAAATAAACTAGTTCTTACTGAAAATAAACTAGTTGAACTAGTTCTATTAATTTTCTTACTAAAAATAAATTAGTTCTATAAATTCAACTAGTTCTTACTAAAAATAAACTAGTTCAACTAGTTCTATTAATTTTCTTACTAATTCTATTAAACACTTACTAAAAAACAGTAAAAAACTATATTGAATTTTTTCTCTAAACTAAACACTACTGCCCTAATTAACATCTAGTTAAACCCTACTGCCCTAGTTCTTGAGCATCTACAAGTACTAACTAATTAGATGAACCCTAGCTAGGTACTTAAGCATCTACAACTACTTAGGCACCCATTGATGAACCCTGGGAATTTGTCCTAAAAACTACTTAAGCATCTACCACTACTGCATTAATTAACATCTAGCTTACAATTATATTTACTTAACTACATTGGGTGCACAACAACTATATAACTATTTAAGAATCTACAAGTAGTAGCTAATTTGATGAAACCTAACTAATTAGATCAACCCTAAAATTTGATGAACCCTAAGAACCCTAGCTAGGCAGAGGTAGGGGAGGAGGAGGAGGTGTAGGCGTGCTCACCTCAGGCGTTGGCGGAGTTAGGGTGCAGGAGGAGGCAGAGCGGCCGAGGAAGGGGCATGCTACTTCTTGAGCATGCGTTGGTTTTCCTTTGAAGAGGAAAGGGTGATGCAACAAAGTAGCGTAAGTATTTCCCTTAGTTTTTGAGAACCAAGGTATCAATCCAGTAGGAGGTTACACACAAGTCGCCTAGTACCTGCACAAACAAATAAGAACCTTGCAACCAATGCGATAAAGGGGTTGCCAATCCCTTCACGGCCACTTGCAAAAGTGAGATCTGATAGAGATAATAAGATAAATATTTTTGGTATTTTTGTTGTATAGATTGAAAAGAAAAGATTGCAAAATAGTAAACAAGATGCCATGTAAATAAAAGAGATATAATATGATAGGAAAGAGACCCGGGGTCCAAAGGTTTCATTAGTGTCTTCTCTCAAGATAGCATATTTACGGTGGGTGAACAAATTACTGTCGAGCAATTGATAGAAAAGCGCATAGTTATGAGAATATCTAGGCATGATCATGTATATAGGCATCACGTCCGTGTCAAGCAGATCGAAACGATTCTGTATCTACTACTATTACTCCACACATCGACCGCTATCCAGCATGCATCTAGAGTATTAAGTTCATAAGAACAGAGTAACACATTAAGCAAGATGACATGATGTAGAGGGATAAACTCAAGCAATATGATACAAACCCCATCTTTTTATCCTCGATGGCAACAATACAATACGTGCCTTGTTGCCCCTGCTGTCACCGGGAAAGGACACCGCAAGATTGAACCCAAAGCTAAGCACTTCTCCCATTGCAAGAAAGATCAATCTAGTAGGCCAAACCAAACTGATAATTCGAAGAGACTTGCAAAGATATCAAACCATACATAAAAGAATTCAGAGAAGATTCAAATATTGTTCATAGATAATCTTGATCATAAACCCACAATTCATCGGATCTCGACAAACACACCGCAAAAAGTATTACATCGAATAGATCTCCAAGAAGATCGAGGAGAAGTTGGTATTGAGAATCAAAGAGAGAGAAGAAGCCATCTAGCTAATAACTATGGACCTGAAGGTCTGTGGTAAACTACTCACACATCATCGAAGAGGCTATGGTGTTGATGTAGAAGCCCTCCATGATCGATTCCCCCTCCGGCGGAGCGCCGGAAAACGCCCCAAGATGGGATCTCATGGGTACAGAAGGTTGCGGCGGTGGAAATAGGGTTTCGTGGTGCTCTCGAATGTTTTCGGGGTACATGAGTATATATAGACGAAAGAAGTAGGTCGATGGAGCCACGAGGGTGGGGGCGCGCATACCCCCCTGGGTGCGCCCTCCTACCTCGTGGCCACCTCGTTGCTTCTTTGATGTCCACTCTAAGTCTCCTGGATCGTGTTTGTTCCAAAAACGACTCTCCCGAAGGTTTCTTTCCGTTTGATATTCCTTTTTTGTGAAACACTTAAATAGGCAAAAAAACAGCAATTCGGACTGGGCCTCCGGTTAGTAGGTTAGTCCCAAAAATACTATAAAAGTGTATAATAAAGCCCATTAAACATCCAAAACATATTATATAATAGCATGGAACAATCAAAAATTATAGATACGTTGGAGACGTATCAAGCATCCCCAAGCTTAATTCCTGCTCGTCCTCGGGTAGGTAAATGATAAAAACAGAATTTTTGATGTGGAATGCTAACTAACATATTTCAATGTAATTTCCTTTATTGTGGCATGAATGTTCAGATCCGAAAGATTCAAGACAAAAGTTTAATATTGACATAAGAGTAATAATACTTCAAGCATACTAACAAAGTAATCATGTCTTCTCAAAATAACATGGCCAAAGAAAGTTCATCCCTACAAAATCATATGGTTTGGCTATGCTCCATCTTTGTCACACAAAATACTCAAATCATGCACAACCCCAGTTTCAGCCAAGCAATTGTTCCATACTTTAATTTTTTCAAACTTTTTCAACTTTCATGCAATACATGAGGGTGAGCCATGGACATAGCACTATGGGTGGAATAGAATATAATGATGGGGGTTGTGTGGAGAAGACAAAAAAGGAGAAAGCCTCACATTGACGCGGCTAATCAACGGGCTAGGGAGATGCCCGTCAATTGATGTCAATGCAAGGAGTAGGGATTGCCATGCAACGGATGCACTAGAGCTATAAATGTATGAAAGCTCATCAAAAGAAACTAAGTGGGTGTGCATCCAACTTGCTTGCTCACGAAGACCTAGGGCATTTGAGGAAGCCCATTGTTGGAATATACAAGCCAAGTTCTATAATGAAAAATTCCCACTAGTATATGAAAGTGACAAAACAAGAGACTCTCTATCATAAAGATCATGGTGCTACTTTGAAGCACAAGTGTGGAAAAAAGGATAGTAGCATTGTCCCTTTCATTTTTTTTGGGCCTTTTTTTCTTTGGCCTTTCTTTTTTTTGGGGACAATGCTCTATTGATGATGATCATCACACTTCTATTTATTTACAACTCAATGATTACAACTCGATACTAGAACAAAATATGACTCTATATGAATGCCTCCGGCGGTGTACCGGAATGGGCAATGAATCAAGAGTGACATGTATGAAAAAATATGCATGGTGGCTTTGCCACAAATACAATGTCAACTACATGATCATGCAAGGCAATATGACAATGGAAAGCGTGTCATAATAAATGAAACGGTGGAAAGTTGCAATGCAATATATCTCGGAATGGCTATGGAAATGCCATAATAGGTAGGTATGGTGACTGTTATGAGGAAGATATAAGGAGGTTTATGTGTGATAGAGCGTATCGTATCACGGGGTTTGGATGCACCGGCGAAGTATGCACCAACTCTCAAGGTGAGAAAGGGCAATGCATGGTACCGAAGAGGCTAGCAATGATGGAAGGGTGAGACTGCGTATAATCCATGTACTCAACATTAGTCATAATGAACTCACATACTTATTGCAAAAATCAACAAGTCATCAAAACAAAGTACTACACGCATGCTCCTAGGGGAAGGGTTGGTAGGAGTTAACCATCGCGCGATCTCGACCTCCACACAAAGGATGACAATCAAAGAAATACCTCATGCTTCAAATTTGTCACACAACGGTTACCATACGTGCATGCTACGGGACTTGCAAACCTCAACACAAGTATTTCTCAAATTCACAACTACTGTACTAGCATGACTCTAATATCACCATCCTCATATCTCAAAACGATCATCAAATATCAAACTTCTCATAGTATTCAATGCACTTTTTATGAAAGTTTTTATTATACCTATCTTGGATGCTCATTACTTTAGGACTAAATTTTTTAATCAAAGCAAATTACCATGCTGTTCTAAAAGACTCTCAAAATAATATAAGTGAAGCATGAGAGATCAATAATTTCTACAAAATAAAACCACCACCATGCTCTAAAAATATATACGTGAAGTACTAGAGCAAAATTATCTAGCTCAAAAGATTTAAGTGAAGCACATAGAGTATTCTAATAAATTCTGATTCATGTGTGTCTCTACCAAAAGGTGTGTACAGCAAGGATGATTATGGTGAACTAAAAAGCAAAGACTCAAATCATACAAGACGCTCCAAGCAAAACACTCATGTGGTGAATAAAAATATAGCTCCAAGTAAAGTTACCGATAGACGAAGACGAAAGAGGGGATGCCTTCCGGGGCATCCCCAAGCTTAGGCTTTTGTTTGTCATTGAATTTCACCTTGGGGTGCCTTGGGCATCCCCAAGCTTAGGCTCTTGCTACTCTTTATTCCATAATCCATCAAATCTTTACCCAAAACTTGAAAACTTCACAACACAAAACATAACAGAAAATCTCGTGAGCTCCGTTAGTGCAAGAAAACAAACCACCACTTCAAGGTAATGTAAAGAACTCATTCTTTATATATATTTGTGTTAAACCTACTGTATTCCAACTTCTCTATGGTTCATACCCCCCGATACTAGCCATAGATTCATCAAAATAAGCAAACAACACGCAAAAAATAGAATCTGTCAAAAACAGAACAGTCTGTAGCAATCTGTATCAAACGGAAACTTCTGGAACTCAACAAATTCTGATCAATTAGGAAGTCCTAGATAATTTGTTTATTAATCTTATGCAAAGATAATCAACTGAAAAGCGCGTTTCTCTGATTTATGAAAACTAATCTCGTGCGCGCAAAAGTTTCTGTTTTTCAGAAAGATCAAATTAACTATCACCGTAGGTTATCCTAAAGGTTTTACTTGGCACAAACACTAATTAAAACACAAAACCACATCTAACCAGAGGCTAGATGAATTATTTATTGTAAAACAAAAAGGAAAAATATTGGGTTGACTCCCAACAAGCGCTTTTCTTTAAAGCCTCTTTAGCTAGGCATTGAGATTTCAATGATGCTCACATGAAAGACAAGAATTGAAGCACAAAGAGAGCATGATAAAACACGTGACAAACACATCTAAGCCTAACATACTTCCGATGCATAGGCATCTTATAAGCAAACAAATTATCAAGGCAAGCAAAAACTAGCATATGCAAGGAAGCGGAAAGAAACAATAGCAATCTCACCATAACGAGAGGTAATTTAGTAACATGAAAATTTCTACAACCATATTTTCCTCTCTCATAATAATTACATGTAGGATCATAAGCAAATTCAACAAAATAGCTATCACATCAAATATTTTCAACACGATCCACCTGCATGCAAAGTTGACACTCTTCCAAAATAGTGGGATTAACATTAACTAAAGTCATGAACTCTCCAAACATACTTTTATCAAAAATTTCATAAGATTGAAAATTCTTCAAATATGTGGGATCTAAAGTTGACACTCTTCCAAACCCACTTTCAATAACATTGCAAACACTATTATCAATCTCATATTCATTATGGGGCCTAAATAAATTTTCAAGATCATAAGAAGAATCACCCCAATCATGATCATTGCAACAAGTAGTAGACATAGCAAAACTAGCATCCCCAAGCTTAGGGTTTTGCATATTATTAGCACAATTGACATCAAGAGAATTTATAATAACATAATTGCAATCATGATTTTCATCAAAGGAACTATCAAGTATGGGCGCAATAGCAACGATCTCATGTTTAACATAAGGAACTATAGCAAATTCGTCTTCAAAAATATTGGCATCATGGCCACAAGAATAGCAAGCATCATGTTCATCAAGGGAAATTTCAATCAAATCATTGGAATCATCATTATCTATAGATTCATGCATATCATTACTTTCTTCCAAAGCAACGGTCATTCTCTCAATAAATTCTTTGACATAGACATTACGAGCATAGTTTTCATAGCAATATTGAAGTATATCAAAAATTTCAGATTCGTAGAGAGTAATAACATACTTTTCAATCAAAGAAGCAACTTCATAAGCAACCTTAGAAGCCACAAATTCTTCAATTTGTTTGATATCATAGTAACTATAAACAGCCTTTGCATAAGAAGATAAGATTTCATTTTCATTAAACTCACATAGGTAGGGAAGGTGTTTTGTAGGGTTCTTAGAGCAATAAGTAAAATCATAAATTTCACAAAGATTCCAAGCATAACACAGCAATCTATTTATTTGATCCCATAAGAGTCTCCCTTTTTCTGACAAACGGTGACGCACAAAATGCGCATGCTCATCTAAAGATTTCCCATCAACTAGATTAGTTGGGGTTTCAGCACGAGCGCATAAGGATCGAAGATGATCCAAGTACAACACTTTAAGTGGATCCATATCAATAGATTTTTAGCAAGCAAAGATGCAAGCAAATAGAAGGCACATGGAAACACAAACAAAAAGATATACGGGAAGAAGGCGAAGAAAAGGCAAAGGTGAAGTGGGGGAGAGGAAACGAGAGGCAAATGGCAAATAATGTAATGCGAGGGATAAGAGTTTGTGATGGTACTTGGTATGTCTTGACTTGGCATAAAACCTCCCCGGCAACGGCGCCAGAAATCGGCGTGTTGTCGGGAGATCAAATCTTGACTTGACTTGGCGTAAACCTCCCCGACAACGCTGCCAGAAATCCTTCTTGCTACCTCTTGAGCATGCGTTGGTTTTCCCTTGAAGAGGAAAGGGTGATGCAGCAAAGTAGCGTAAGTATTTCCCTTAGTTTTTTAGAACCAAGGTATCAATCCAGTAGGTGGTTACACACAAGTCGCCTAGTACCTGCACAACCAAATAAGAACCTTGCAACCAACGCGATAAAGGGGTTGTCAATCCCTTCACGGCCACTTGCAAAAGTGAGATCAGATAGAGATAATAAGATAAATATTTTTGGTATTTTTGTTGTATAGATTGCAAAATAGTAAACGAGATGCGATGTAAATAAAAGAGATATAATATGATAGGAAAGAGACCCGGGGGCCATAGGTTTCACTAGTGGCTTCTCTCAAGATAGCATATTTTACGGTGGGTGAACAAATTACTGTCGAGCAATTGATAGAAAAGTGCATAGTTATGAGAATATCTATGCATGATCATGTATATAGGCATCACGTCCGTGTCAAGCAGATCAAAACGATTCTGCATCTACTACTATTACTCCACACATCGACCGCTATCCAGCATGCATCTAGAGTATTAAGTTCATAAGAACAGAGTAAAGTATTAAGCAAGATGACCTGATGTAGAGGGATAAACTCAAGCAATATGATATAAAACCCCATCTTTTTATCCTCGATGGCAACAATACAATACGTGCCTTGCTGCCCCTGCTGTCACTGGGAAAGGACACGGCAAGATTGAACCCAAAGCTAAGCACTTCTCCCATTGCAAGAAAGATCAATCTAGTAGGCCAAACCAAACTGATAATTTGAAGAGACTTGCAAAGATATCAAATCATACATAAAAGAATTCAGAGAAGATTCAAATATTGTTCATAGATAATCTTGATTATAAACCCACAATTCATCGGATCTCGACAAACACACCGCAAAAAGTATTACATCGAATAGATCTCCAAGAAGATCGAGGAGAACTTGGTATTGAGAATCAAAGAGAGAGAAGAAGCCATCTAGCTAATAACTATGGACGCGAAGGTCTGTGGTTAACTGCTCACACATCATCGGAGAGGCTATGGTGTTGATGTAGAAGCCCTCCGTGATCGATTCCCCCTCCGACGGAGCCCGGAAAAGGCCCCAAGATGGGATCTCACGGGTACAGAAGGTTGCGGCAGTGGAAATAGGGTTTCGTGGTGCTCTCGGATGTTTTCGGGGTACATGAGTATATATAGGCAAAAGAAGTAGGTCGGTGGAGCCATGAGGGCCCACGAGGGTGGGGGCGCGCCTACCCCCCTGGGCGTGCCCTCCTACCTCGTGGCCACCTCGTTGCTTCCTTGACGTCCACTCCAAGTCTCCTGGATCGTGTTTGTTCCAAAAATGACTCTCCCGAAGGTTTCATTCCGTTTGGACTCCGTTTGATATTCCTTTTCTGCGAAACACTGAAATAGGCAAAAAAAACAACAATTCGGACTGGGCCTCCAGTTAGTAGGTTAGTCCCAAAAATAATACAAAAGTGTATAATAAAGCCCGTTAAACATCCAAAATAGATAATATAATAGCATGGAACAATCAAAAATTATAGATACGTTGGAGACGTATCAGGGCACGCGGTGTCGAGGTCGGGGTCGGGGCTCGGGCGCGCGGCGGAGGGCGGCGATGTAGGGTGTTGGGTATATAACTATTGAATATAAACCGCCCAGGAGGGGTCGGGTTATGCTCATAGTGATTTACCCATATTTGAAGCCCATGAAGACAAGGAAGATGGCGTTTTACGAAGGAGGCTTAATAGTAAGGCCCAAAGCCCAAAGGCACATTAGGGCCCAAAGATATAAACCGCCATAAGATGTATGACTTGTATTGTAAGATAGGAAAGAGTAGAAACCGAGCCGGACACGTTTATGAGCCGGCCGGGATTCTGTGAACCGCCGGGTGTCAACCTGTGTATATAAGGGGACGACCCAGCGGCGATTTAGGGACAAGAACAACAATTCGAGGTCCAGGCAAAGCGTATTCGCTCCCTGGTCATCGAAACCCTAGCAATACCACATCAACTGGATTAGGCCTTTACCTTCACCGCAAGGGGCCGAACCAGTATAAATTCCCTGTGTCCTTTGTCCCGCTTTAACCCCTTTAAGCTAACTACGTCGCAACGGCTCCATGTTTAAGTCCTTTCACTAGGACATCTGCCGTGACAAAACCACGACAGTTGGCGCCCACTGTGGGGCCAGCGCATGGTGGTTTCGAGTTGTTAAAGGGCAGCTTTGAAGGGATCAAGGGATACGCTGTGGGCCAGATGACCAAGAGTCGTCGCGGCAAGCTCTACATCGACGATGCAGGCTGGGGCCCCGACGCTGGCTCAATCGAGTATGGGTACCGGGTCCCCTTTGGTGGAATCCATGTCTTCATCGACAAGATCGGCGAACCGGGCCCTGAGCCGGACATCTGCACCGACATCATCGAGACGGCTCAGTGTGCGAGATCCGCCCGAGTTCATCCCGCCATGAAGCGTGCCTTTGTGGGAGTCATCCATGGAGCGGAATCTGAGGTATCCGGTGGTGAGACAGTCGTTTATTCCGATGGCGAGTCATCCACTGGCGAAACCGAGTCGTTATGTCAACTACAGGACGGCTGGCTTGGGGGCTATTCCGATGGTGACAGTATTCCGGATCCCTACGAGCCGCCGAACCGGGTCACAATCTTCATGGCCGGTACACAACCGGGGAAAAATTCCTCAACTGTGGCGGCATTGATTTTCGGGTCAACAGCGGCGACGGCGGCCGGGGCAGGTTGCCCTGCGCACCCGCCGGATCAAGTCTTTTCTGTTTTACTTGATGCTTTAGCAACACTGATGACGTCCGAGGTTAGCGCGGCAAACCGGGACGAGCATAATGCGGAAGTTGCGAAGGTGAGAGAGCAGATAGCTCAAGCCAAGGAAGACCTGGCAGCCGAGGACGTGAGGATGGCCATGATGCGGGCCGAGTTGGATGCTCAGGCGCAGCAGATTCAATCGGAGTCCTTCCGGCTTATGTTAGATCAGAACGCGTCGAATGATGTCATGAGGAGAAGGCATCAAACCCGCCTACCTTCGTTTGACAAGGCGAGAAACCTCTTTAACACTCCCGGAGCAGGGACCAGTAACCAGCCAGTGGTAAACCGGACTAAAACACCAGGAACGGGGGCGCCGGTTCAACCGCGCACGATGGACCCGCCTCGTTAAGACAATAACCCGCCGCAGCACGTGCGGATGCCGCAGCATGTGCCGACGCCGCCGGGTCATTATTCTAACCCCTTGGATAACATGGTCGCCGCCGCTTCGCGATTGGCGGCTCTCCCAGTCGAAGGTGAGTCCCCAATAGCGGTTGAGACACGGCGGGCTAGAGAGCTCCTTCAGACAGCCTTGGCTCAGCAGCAGGCTTATTCATACAGCTGTGAGAGGATTCATTCCAACCCCCCCCCCTGCCCAAGCCGGAGTTACAGCAGACATATTGACTAGTCGGACGTGTCAAGCAGTGCACGGAATCGTAATCCGCCTCGTGACCATAACCCGACAGGCGATGGTGTTGATGCTCAGAACGTGGTGGACCAAGGTAGAGCACGTCGAGAGGCCGAGCTGGTGGCGCAGTACGCGGCCCGTCAACCTTCTCCGGTTCGTCCGACGACTTCGGTCGAGACAAGTGTAACTTTCAGGACTTTGGGTGTGCCGTGTTTGGCCCCCGCTCTGCGTAACGTACAGTTGCCCAAGGATTTCAAAGGTCCCCATAAGGTGCCCAACTACACTGCCGATTTACCTCCTGAAGCATACATTGAGAGTTATGAGATGGCGATGGAACTGTTGGATGTTGACGAGGCTGCATGCGCTAAATACATCACCATGATGTTGGAAGGAACGGCTCGTACTTGGTTGAAGGGGTTACCAGCTAACTCAGTTGGATCATGGGCCGAGTTAAAAGCCCGGTTTATCCAGAATTTCAAGGACACGTGCAAGCAACCCATGTCAATTGTGGATTTGGCCTCCTGTGTCCAGGAAGAAGGTGAGTCGACAATCCATTGGGTGCGCAGGGTTTCAACAATCATGCACTCATCGGACCGGATCAATGCCGATTCAACAGTCTTGACGTTGGAGAAAAATTGCCGTTTTACGCCCCTCAAGCAGAAATTAGGGCGGCTAAAGCGCCACTGCAATGACATGGGGACGCTCATGGCGGCTCAAGTAAAATACGCTGACTCTGATGGTACCAAGGACCCCGAGTCCGACGATGAAAAGACGGGAAAGGGAAAGAAGAGCAGCAGCACCAGTGGGCAGCAGCATAACCCGGCGGCGAATCAAGGAGGTAATGATAAGCGCAAAGCTGATAATAGTTTGGACTTTGTGGAAAATACCAATGCACAGAATAATGGCCAAGGTCGTAAGGGTAGACCGCCCCCACAGACGGGAGGATCAGGCATTAATCTTGAGCATCTGTTGAACCAGCCCTGCCCAAGGCATGGTACGCGACAAAGACCGTCTACTCATCTCTGGAAGGATTGTTTCATCATGAAGGAGTTCAAAAATTCAAATCTTTTTCAAGGCAACCATGGACCGGGTGGTGGTTCAGGATCCGGCTCTCAGGGTCCGGGTTATGGTGGTGGCGGTTCAAGCTCTGGATTCCAAGGTAATCAAGGTAATCAAGGCAATCAAGGCAATCAGGGTGGTTACCATCAACAGTCAGGTCAGGGGAATCAGTAGCAGCAGTCAGGGTATCAGAGTAACCCGAAGCCGTTGAATAGTGGGCAATACCACGTCTTCACCATGATTTTATGCAAACGGGATCAGAAGCTTCATAAAAGGGCGGTGAACTCCGTTGAACCGGCAGTTCCCCGATATTTGCGCTAGTCTGAGCAGCCCATCATGTGGAGTCGGGAAGATCACCCGCCCCGGATTGATAATCCGGGTCATCTGGCGTTGGTGGTTGCATCCAGGTTGGAGGGTATAAATACACAAAGGTACTCATGGACGGAGGGAGAAGCATCAATATCCTTTATTATGAAACTTTTCGTCGCATGGGGTTGACAGATAAAAATCTTAAACCGTCAAACACTGTTTTCCACGGCGTGGTGCCTGGTAAGTCGGCGTACCCGGTCGGTAAGATAGCTCTGGAAGTTTCCTTTGGGGATGATCACGGCTCCAGGTCGGAAACACTAACCTTTGAAGTGGTGAAAATCAAGAGCCCTTATCATGCTCTATTTGGACGGCCGGCTTATGCTAAGTTCATGGCAAGGCCCTGTTACGTTTATCTACAGCTCAAGATGCCGGGTTACAAGGGGACCATCACAGTGCATGGGAGCCGGAAGATAGCTCTGGAGTGTGAAGAAGGGGATGCAGCTTATGCTGAGTCAGTTTGTGTAGCGGAGGAGTTAAAATTTTATAAGGACAATGTTGATCCGGCAGACATGACTTCTTTGAAAAAGCCAACTACAGAGCATGATCCGGCCTTGAAGTTCAAATCGGCTGATGACACCAAGATGGTTGATTTCGTTCCTGGCGATTCATCCAAGCAGTTCATCATCAGTGCTAATCTAGATCCGAAATAAGAAAGCGCGCTCATCGAGGTCGTCCGTGAGAACCGGGACATCTTTGCATGGAAACCTTCTGACATGCCAGGTGTACCGAGGGAACTCGCTGAGCACACCTTTAACATTGATCCTAAGTTTAAACCGGTCAAGCAGTTTCTCCGCCAGTTCAATGAAGAGAGGCGTAAGGCCATTGGTGAAGAGGTCGCCCGGCTCTTGGCGGCTGGGTTTGTTGTTGAAGTTTTTCACCCTGAGTGGTTGGCTAACCCGGTGCTGGAACTTAAGAAGAACGGCACTTGGCGTGTGTGTCTGGATTGCATGGATTTAAACAGGGCTTGTCCGACTGATCCTTTTGCTCTCCCTCGTATTGATCAAATTATTGATGCTACGGCGGGTTGTGAGCGTTTGAGCTTTCTGGATGCTTATTCGGGTTATCATCATATCAAGATGGCAGTTAAGGACCAGGAGAAGACAACTTTCAACACTCCCTCTGGGGCCTTCTATTATGTGTCTATGCCTTTTGGGCTCAAGAGTGCCCAGGCGACTTACCAGCGGTGTGTGCAGATTTGTCTTCATAACCAGATTGGGCGCAATGTTCATGCTTATGCTGATGATATTGTGGCGAAATCCAGAAAGAAGGAAACATTGATAGATGATTTCAAGGAAACCTTTGATAATCTCTGGGTTTATAAGATGATGCTTAACCCGGCCAAGTGTGTCTTTGGTGTACCGGCAGGCAAGCTCTTGGGCTTCATGGTGTCTAACAGGGGCATTGAAGCTAATCCGGGGAAGATCAAGGATATTACCTCTCTGGATAAACCGAAATGTGTCAATGACGTCCAACGCTTGGCGGGTCGTATCGCAGCCTTGAGTCGGTTTATAAGCCGCCTTGAAGAAAAGGCCATCCCTCTGCATCAGATGATGAAGAAGACGGATGATTTCGTTTGGAGCGATGCTGCCAATGAGGCATTTGAGGACTTGAAGAAATAGCTGGCTGAACCGCCCATTCTTGCCGCTCCTATTGATAAGGAGCCATTGTTGTTGTATGTGGCTGCTAATGCCCGGGCTGTCAGCGTAGCCATTGTAGTGGAACGGAAGGAAACAGGCAAAGAGTACCCAGCTCAGAGGCCGGTTTACTACATCAGTGAGGTGCTTATTGAGTCCAAGCAGAGATATCCGCATTGGCAGAAGCTTGTATATGGGGTTTTTATGGCCAGCCGAAAGCTTAAGCAATATTTTCAGGGTCATCCCATCACTCTGGTTAGCTCTGCTCCTTTGGGAGATATCATCCAAAATAGGGAAGCAACTGGCCGGGTTGCTAAGTGGGCTATTGAGCTAGGACCTCACGGTTTAAAGTATGTGCCTTGTACGGCTGTCAAGTCCCAAGCACTTATGGATTTCATCAATGATTGGCAGAGTTGCAGGTGCCAGAGGAAAAGCCAGATAACACGTATTGGACTATTCACTTTGATGGGTCCAGGCAATTGGAGGGCTCGGGGGCTGGAGTTGTGCTTGCTTCCCCTCGAGGTGATAAATTTTGTTATATTCTCTGTTTGATGTTCCCTTGCACTAACAATGTAGCTGAATATGAGGCCTTGCTCCACGGTCTTCGGATGGCTAAGGAGATGAGCTTAAGCCGAGTAAGGTGTTTCAGCGATTCAGATTTGGTGGCTCAACAAGTCTCTGTTACTTGGGATTCTAAGGATCCACTCATGGCGGCTTATCGACGAGAGGTCGATGTCATTGCTGGTCAGTTCAAGGGTTATCAAGTTGAGCATATTAATCGGAGGAAAAATGAAGTGGCTGATTCGTTAAGCCGGCTGGGTTATCAGCATAAACCGGTGCCACCTAATGTTTTCCTCGACGTTTTGTATAACCCGTCGGACAAATTGCCTACGGAGGAGGATTTGGCTATTCCTGACCTTGAAGCTCAGTTGGTGGCGGCTATTCACGCTATTCCTGACTGGACAGTCCCTTATTTGGCTTATATGACCCGTGGTGAGTTACCTGAGGATGAGACCTTGGCTAAGCAAATAACCCGGCGGTCTAAGTCAATGACAATTGTCAATGGAGAGCTGCATCATTGCAGTGTTACAGGGGCTTTTCAACATTGTATTTCTCCAGAAGAGGGCCGTGAAATCCTGCGTGAGATTCATAAAGGAGACTGTGTTCATCATGCCAGTTCAAAGTCTCTCGTGGCCAAGGCTTTTCGTCATGGGTTTTATTGGTTGACGGCTCATGCTGATGCCGAGGATCTGGTCAGTAAATGTGATGGTTGTCAGAAGTTTTCTCGACGAGCCCATGTGCCGGCTCAAGAATTGAGGATGATTCCAATTACTTGCCCGTTTGCAGTCTAGGGGCTTGATATGTTTGTGCCTTTTAAGAGATCCAAGGATAAGAAGACTCACCTCTTGATGGCGGTTGATAAGTTCACTAAATGGGTAGAGGCAGAGCCGGTGAGTAAGTGTGATGCAGCAACGGTGGTTCAATTCATGAAGAAGGTGATCTTCCGCTTTGGCTTTCCACAAAAAATTATAACAGACAATGGCACGAACCTCTCCAAGGGTGCTATGAAGGACTTTTGTCAACGTGAGCATATCTGGCTTGATGTATCATCTGTGGCTCATCCCCAATCTAATGGTCAAGCGAAGAGAGCCAATCAAGAGATCTTGAGAGGCATCAAGCCCCGGCTTATAGTTCCCCTGCAGAGGACGTCGGGTTGTTGGGTGGAGGAGTTACCTTCCGTGTTATGGAGCATTAATACCACCCCCAACAGATCTACGGGTTACACGCCTTTCTTCATGGTTTACGGAGCAGAGGCGGTTCTCCCTAGTGACATCCGTCATGACTCTCCCCGCGTAGCGGCTTATGTTGAAGCTGACAATGAAAATGCACGTCAGGAAGCACTTGACCTGTTAGATGAAGAGCGTGATATCGCAGTGGCTCGTTCGGCGATTTACCAGCAAGATCTGCACCGTTACCACAGCCGCCGGGTTAAAACCAGAACTTTTCAAGAAGGCGATCTGGTGCTCCGGCTCATCCAAGATCAGACTGATATGCACAAGTTATCCCCACCTTGGGAAGGACCCTTTGTGGTCAGCAAGAATCTGAACAACGGGTCGTACTACCTTATCGATGTTCGAGAGCACAAAGACTCACGTAAATCGGAGGAGGGGACCCACCGGCCGTGGAATATAGCTCATCTTCGGCCTTACTACACCTGAGCCACAGGCTCTCCTTATGTACATATTTTAGACAATGTATATATTATGATCAATATAATAAACCAGCATCCCTGCTAAAGCGGGGCCTCTGTCGTTTTTTCTTAAATGAGTTTTTGGTTACTTGGGGGCTTCCGGCTTATGCATGAAGTTATGATTACCCTTTGAACTGGCTTATAAACCAATTGAAAAAAAAACTTGGGGGCTTCCTACCAGGTTAAAAGGGACCAAAGAGAGTTTGTTGTAAAAGCACAGCTCAAACATAGGTGCCCCATGGGCACAGCTCACAATATCACTTGGGGGCTTGGTCGTATTCGAACCATAGCTTATACCCTCTTGATTGGCGTAAGGCCACCAGGATAATCACTTGGGGGCTTGTTGTATTCGAACCATAGCTTATACTCTCTTGATTGGCGTAAGGCCACCAGGATAATCATTTGGGGGCTTGGTCGTATTCGAACCATAGCTTATACCCTCTTGATTGGCGTAAGGCCACCAGGATAATCACTTGGGGGCTTGGTCCTATTCGAACCATAGCTTATACCCTCTTGATTGGCATAAGGCCACCAGGATGATCACTTGGGGGCTTTGGTCGTATTCGAACCAAAGCTTATACCCTCTTGATCGGCGTAAGGCCACCAGGATGATCACTTGGGGGCTTTGGTCATATCTGAACCATAGCTTAAACCCTCTTGATCGGCGCAATGCCACAATTATGACTACTTAAATCCTCTTGATTTTTTAGGTTTATTTGATGAGGCTTATAATGCTTTATGATTATAATTCACCTGTGTTTATTAATCCAGCCTGGCCTTTGACTATAAGTCACCAGTAAGAGGTAAACTAATATCCGGTGTTTATTGACCCGGCCTGGTTTTATTCATAAATCGGCAAACATATGATAATTACCAGTATTCAAGTTTTGGGTTATCACCCTTACTCTACTGGTTTGGTAAACCAACTGTGATCAAATATCACAGGTATGATCTATTTTAGGTTATATATGTTTATTCTTAAGTCCAGCCTTGGTTATAAACTATCTTAGTTTCCATGGTTTTTTATTGGGCTTTATAACCCGTCTAGCGGTAAACCGCCAAGACACTTTCAAACTGTCATATGCAGGAACAGATTCAAAAACTGGTAATCTCATGAAGCATATGCGGCATATCTCAATATGACGGATTAACAGTGTTATGCAAAGTAAATATGCACGATGGCATAGCAGATCAAGAGTTTCCACTAGCCTATTACAAGGCGTTTTGATGCCCAAAAGAATAATTGTTTCTCAACAAGTCTGACAGAATGCAGAAGCTTAACCGGCCACCGGATTATGAATCCTGGCCGGGCTGACTTGAAGGTTGCGGATCATCCTACGCCGGTTCATCCTCCTCTTGTCTACCCAATTGCTGGAAGTCAACGATAGACCAATCAATTCCAGTTAAGGCTTTGAATACAGCTTCATCACTTATAAGTGTGGAGGGGTCAATGATACGTCTCCAACGTATCTATAATTTTTGATTATTCCATGCTATATTATATTCTATTTTGGATGTTTATTGGGCTTTATTATACACTTTTATATTAGTTTTGGGACTAACCTATTAACCGGAGGCCCATCCCAAATTGCTGTTTTCTTGCCTATTTCAGTGTTTCGAAGGAAAAAGATATCAAACGGAGTCCAAACGGAATGAAACCTTCGGGAACTTGATTTTTGGAACAAACGTGATCCAGAGGACTTGGAGTCTACATAAAGTAATCAACGAGGAGAGCACGAGGCGGGGGCGCGCCTACCCCCCCCCCCAAGGTGCGCCCTCCACCCTCGTGGGGCCCACGTTGCTCCACCGACGTACTTCTTCCTCCTATATATACCCATATACCCTGGAAACATCAAAGACGGAGCCAAAACCCTATTTCCACCGCCGCAACCTTCTGTACCCATGAGATCCCATCTTAGGGCCGTTTCCGGCGCTCCGCCGGAGGGGGCATTGATAACGGAGGGCTTCTACATCAACACCATAGCCTCTCCAATGATGTGTGAGTAGTTTACCTCAGACCTTCAGGTCCATAGTTATTAGCTAGATGGCTTCTTCTCTCTCTTTGGATCTCAATACAAAGTTCTCCTCGATCTTCTTGGAGATCTATTCGGTGTAATCTTCTTTTGCGGTGTGTTTGCCGAGATCCGATGAATTGTGGGTTTATGATCAAGATTATCTATGAACAATATTTGAATCTCCTCTGAATTCTTTTATGTATGATTGGTTATCTTTGCAAGTCTCTTCGAATTATCAGTTTGGTTTGGCCTACTAGATTGATCTTTCTTGCAATGGGAGAAGTGCTTAGCTTTGGGTTCAAACTTGCAGTGTCCTTTCCAAGTGACAGCAGGGGCAGCAAGGCACGTATTGTATTGTTGCCATCGAGGATAAAAATATGGGGTTTATATCATATTGCATGAGTTTATCCCTCTACATCATGTCATCTTACTTAAAGCATTACTCTGTTCTTATATCATATTGTTAAATTGAAGCTATTTCCTTTTTCGCTTAGAGATCGTGCTAAAGCTTGGTTTTCTTCTTTGCCTAAAAATAGTATTGATTCATGGAATAAGTGCAAAGATGCTTTTATCTCTAAGTATTTTCCTCCCGCTAAAATCATCTCTCTTAGAAACGATGTCATGAATTTTAAGAAACTTGATCATGAACATGTTGCACAAGCTTGGGAGAGGATGAAATTAATGATATGTAATTGCCCTACACATGGTTTGAATCTTTGGATGATTATACAAAAAATTTATGCCGGATTGAATTTTTCTTCTAGAAATCTTTTAGATTCCGCCGCGGGAGGCACTTTTATGGAAATCACTTGAGGAGAAGCTACTAAACTCCTAGATAATATTATGGTTTATTATTCTCAATGGCACACCGAAAGATCTACTAATAAAAAAGTGCATGTGATAGAAGAAATTAATGTTTTGAGTGGAACGATGGATGAACTTATGAAATTATTTGCTACTAAAAGTGTTTCTTCTGATCCTAATGATATGTCTTTGTCTACTTTGATTGAGAATAATAATGATGGATGTGAATTTTGTTGGTAGGAATAATTTTGGTAACAACGTGTATAAAGGAAACTTTAATCATAGGCCGTTCCCTAGTAATTCCTCTAATAATTATGGTAATTCCTACAACAATTCTTATGGAAATTTTAATAATATGCCCTCTGAATTTGAGACTAGTGTTAAGGAGTTTATGAATTTGCAAAAGAATTTCAATGCTTTGCTTGAAGAAAAATTGCTTAAAGTTGATGAATTGGCTATGAACGTTGATAAAATTTCTCCTGATGTTGATTCTTTGAAACTTAGATCTATTCCACCTAAACATGATATCAATGAGTCTCTCAAAGCGATGAGAATTTCCATTGATGAGTGCAAAGAAAGAACCGCTAGGATGCGTGCTAAAAAAGATTGCTTTGTGAAAGCGTGTTCTTCTAGTTTTTATGAGAATAAAGATGAAGATCTAAAAGTTATTGATGTGTCTCCTATTAAATCTTTGTTTTGCAATATGAATCTTGATAGTGATGGGACTGGAGATGAGTCACCTTTACCTAGAAGGCGTCCAAAAAATTTGGAGTTTTTAGATCTTGATGCAAAAATTGGTAAAAGTGGGATTGAAGAAGTCAAAACTTTAGATATCAATGAACCCACTATTTTGGATTTCAAGGAACTTAATTATGATAATTGCTCTTTGATAGATTGTATTTCCTTGTTGCAATCCGTGCTAAATTCTCCTCATGCTTATAGTCAAAATAAAGCTTTTACTAAACATATCGTTGATGCTTTGATGCAATCTTATGAAGAAAAACTTGAGTTGGAAGTTTCTATCCCTAGAAAACTTTATGATGAGTGGGAACCTACTATTAAAATTAAAATTAAATATCATGAATGCTATGCTTTGTGTGATTTGGGTGCTAGTGTTTCCACGATCCCAAAAACTTTGTGTGATTTGCTAGGATTCCGTGAATTTGATGATTGTTCTTTGAACTTGCACCTTGCGGATTCCACCATTACGAAACCTATGGGAAGAATTAATGATGTTCTTATTGTTGCAAATAGGAATTATGTGCCCTTAGATTTTATCGTTCTTGATATAGATTGCAATCCTTCATGTCCTATTATTCTTGGTAGACCTTTCCTGAGAACGATTGGTGCAATCATTGATATGAAGGAAGGGAATATTAGATTCCAATTTCTGTTAAGGAAAGGCATGGAACACTTCCATAGAAAGAAAATAAAATTACCTTATGAATCTATTATGAGAGCCACTTATGGATTGCCTACCAAAGATGGCAATACTTAGATCTATCCTTGCTATTATGCCTAGCTAAGGGCGTTAAACGATAGCGCTTGTTGGGAGGCAACCCGATTTTATTTTAGTTTTTTGCTTTTTGTTTCTGTTTAGGAATAACTATTTGATCTAGCCTCTTCTTAGATTTGTTTTTGTGTTTTAATTAGTGTTTGTGCCAAGTGAAACCTATAGGATCTTCTTGGATAATAGTTATTTGATCTTGCTGAAAATTCCAGAAACTTTCTGTTCACGAAAACAATTGTTTAAAATCACCAGAACGTGATAAAATACTGATTCCAATTGAGATGATCAATAAACAAATTGTCTAGGTCTTCCTATTTTGGTAGAATTTTTTGAGTTCCAGAAGTTTGCGTTAGTTACAGATTACTACAGACTGTTCTGTTTTTGACAGATTCTGTTTTTCGTGTGTTGTTTGCTTATTTTAATGAATCTATGGCTAGTAAAATAGTTTATAAACCATAGAGAAGTTGGAATACAGTAGGTTTAACACCAATATAAATAAGTAATGAGTTCAATACAGTAACTTGAAGTGGTGTTTTGTTTTCTTTCGCTAACGGAGCTCACGAGATTTTCTGTTAAGTTTTGTGTTGTGAAGTTTTCACGTTTTGGGTAAAGATTTGATGGATTATGGAACAAGGAGTGGCAAGAGCCTAAGCTTGGGGATGCCCATGGCACCCCAAGATAATCTAAGGACACCACAAAGCCAAAGCTTGGGGATGCCCCGGAAGGCATCCCCTCTTTCGTCTTCGTCCATCGGTAACTTTACTTGGAGCTATATTTTTATTCACCACATGATATGTGTTTTGCTTGGAGTGTCTTGTATGATTTGAGTCTTTGCTTTTTAGTTTACCACAGTCATCCTTTCTGTACACACCTTTTTAGAGATACACACATGATTCAGAATTTATTAGAATACTCTATGTGCTTCACTTATATCTTTTGAGCTATATAGTTTTTGCTCTAGTGCTTCACTTATATCTTTTAGAGCACGGTGGTGGCTTGTTTTATAGAAACTATTGTTCTCTCATGCTTCACTTATATTATTTTGAGAGTCCTACAAAACAGCATGGTAATTTGCTTTAATCATAAAATTTGTCCTAATATGATGGGCATCCAAGATGAGTAAAAACTTTCTTATGAGTGTGTTAAATACTAAGAGAAGTTTGATACTTGATGATTGTTAGGAGATATGGAGGTAGTGATATTAAAGTTTTGCTAGTTGAGTAGTTGTGAATTTGAGAAATACTTGTGTTAAAGTTTGTGATTCCCGTAGCATGCACGTATGGTGAACCGTTATGTGATGAAGTCGGAGCATGATTTATTTATTGATTGTCTTCCTTACGTGTGGAGGTCGGGATCGCACGATGGTTAACTCCTACCAACCCTTCCCCTAGGAGCATGCGTGTAGTACTTTGTTTTGATTACTTATAGACCTTTGCAATAAGTATGTGAGTTCTTTATGACTAATGTTGAGTCCATGGATTATACGCACTCCCATTCTTCCACCATTGCTAGCCTCTCTAATACTGCACACTTTTCGCCGGTATCATACACCCACCATATACCTTCCTCAAAATAGCCACCATACCTACCTATCATGGCATTTCCATAGCCATTCCGAGATATATTTCCATGCAACTTACCACCGTTCCGTTTACTATGACACGCTCCATCATTGTCATATTTCTTTGCATGATCATGTAGTTGACATCGTATTTGTGGCAAAGCCAACATTCATTATCTTCATACATGTCACTCTTGATTCATTGCATATCCCAGTACACCGCCGGAGGCATTCACATAGAGTCATATTTTGTTCTAAGTATCGAGTTGTAATTTTTTAGTTGTAAGTAATAAAAGTGTGATGATCATCATTATTAGAGCATTGTCCCAAGTGAGGAAAGGATGGTGAAAACTATGATTCCCCCACAAGTCAGGATGAGATTCCGGACTAAATAAAAAAAAAAGAGAAAAGGCCAAAAGAAAAAAAGAAGGCCCAAAAAATGAGAGAAAAGAGAGAATGGACAATGCTAATATCCTTTTTCCACACTTGTGCTTCAAAATAGCACCATGATCTTCATGATAGAGAGTCTCCTATATTGACACTTTCATATACTAGTGGGAATTTTTCATTA
Organism: Aegilops tauschii subsp. strangulata; assembly: GCF_002575655.3. Taxonomy (NCBI): domain Eukaryota; kingdom Viridiplantae; phylum Streptophyta; class Magnoliopsida; order Poales; family Poaceae; genus Aegilops; species Aegilops tauschii. The sequence goes on along the minus strand of NC_053039.3, from coordinate 69,561,759 downwards.
TAGAACTTGGCTTGTATATTCCAATGATGGGCTTCCTCAAATTGCCCTAGGTCTTCGTGAGCAAGCAAGTTGGATGCACACCCACTTAGTTTCTTTTGTTGAGCTTTCATACACTTATAGCTCTAGTGCATCTGTTGCATGGCAATCCCTACTCACTCACATTGATATCTATTAACGGGCATCTCCATAGCCCGTTGATACGCCTAGTTGATGTAAGACTATCTTCCTTTTTGTCTTCTCCACAACCAACATTCTATTCCACATATAGTGCTATGTCCATGGCTCACTCTCATTTATTGCGTGAAGATTGAAAAAATTTGAGAATACTAAAGTATGAAACAATTGCTTGGCTGAAATCGGGGTTGTGCATGATTTAAATATTTTGTGTGATGAAGATAGAGCATAGCCAAACTATATGATTTTGTAGGGATAACTTTCTTTGGCCATGTTATTTTGAGAAGACATAATTGCTTAGTTAGTATGCTTCAAGTATTATTATTTTTATGTCAATATTAAACTTTTATCTTGAATCTTTCGGATCTGAATATTCATACCACAAATAAGTGAAGGAAATATGCCCTAGAGGCAATAATAAAGTTATTATTTATTTCCTTATATCATGATAAATGTTTATTATTCATGCTAGAATTGTATTAACCGGAAACATAACACATGTGTGAGTACATAGACAAACATAGTGTCACTAGTATGCCTCTACATGACTAGCTCGTTGATCAAACATGGTTATGTTTCCTAGCCATAGACATGAGTTGTCATTTGATTAACGGGATCACATCATTAGGATAATGATGTGATTGACTTGACCCATTCCGTTAGCTTAGCACTCGATCGTTTAGTATGTTGCTACTGCTTTCTTCATGACATATACATGTTCCTATGACTATGAGATTATGCAACTCCCGTTTACCAGAGGAACACTTTGTGTGCTACCAAATGTCACAACATAACTGGGTGATTATAAAGGTGCTCTACAGGTGCTTCCAAAGGTACTTGGTGGGTTGGCGTATTTCGAGATTAGGATTTGTCACTCCGATTATCGGAGAGGTATCTCTGGGCCCACTCAGTAATGCACATCACTATAAGCCTTGCAAGCATTGGAACTAATGAGTTAGTTGCGGGATGATGTATTACCGAACGAGTAAATAGACTTGCCGGTAACGAGATTGAACTAGGTATTAAGATACCGACGATCGAATCTCGGGCAAGTAACATACCGATGACAAAGGGAACAACGTATGTTGTTATGCGGTCTGACCGATAAAGATCTCCGTAGAATATGTGGGAGCCAATATGAGCATCCAGGTTCCGCTATTGGTTATTGACCGGAGATGTGTCTCGGTCATGTCTACATTGTTCTCGAACCCGTAGGGTCCGCACGCTTAAAGTTCGATGACGGTTATATTATGAGTTTATGTGTTTTGATGTACCGAAGGTAGTTCGGAGTCCCGGATGAGATCGGGGACATGAAGAGGAGTCTCGAAATGGTCGAGACATAAAGATCGATATATTGGACGACTATATTCGGACATCGGAAAGGATCCGAATGGTTCGGGTATTTTTCAGAGTACCGTGGAGTTACGGGAATATGGGGGAAGAAGTATAAGGGCCTTATTGGGCTTTAGGGGAGAGGGAGAGGCAGGCCGCACGCCCCCCCCCCCCATTGACTAGTCCGAATTGGACTAGGGGGGGGGCGGCGCCCCCTCCTTCCTTCTCTTCTCTCTTCCCTTTCCTTGACTCCTACTCCTACTACTTGGAAGGGGGGAATCCTACTCCCGGTGGGAGTAGGACTCCCCCTAGGGCGCGCCATAGAGAGGGTCGGCCCTCCCCCTCCTCCACTCCTTTATATACGGGGAGGGGGGCACCCCTTGGAGACACAACAATTGATCATTTGATCTTTTAGCCGTGTGCGGTGCCCCCCTCCACCGTAGTTCACCTCGATAATACTGTAGCGGTGCTTAGGCGAAGCCCTGCGTCGGTAGAACATCATCATCGTCACCACGCCGTCGTGCTGACGAAACTCTCCCTCAACACTCACCTGGATCGGAGTTCGAGGGACGTCATCGGGCTGAACGTGTGCTGAACTCGGAGGTGTCATGCGTTCGGTACTTGATCGGTCGGATCGTGAAGACGTACGACTACATCAACCGCGTTGTGCTAACGCTTCCGCTTTTGGTCTACGAGGGTATGTGAACAACACTCTCCCCTCTCGTTGCTATGCATCACTATGATCTTGCGTGTGCGTAGGAATTTTTTTGAAATTACTATGTTCCCCAACAGTGGCATCCGAGCCAGGTTTTATGCGTTGATGTTATATGCACGAGTAGAACACAAGTGAGTTGTGGGCGATATAAGTCATACTGCTTACCAGCATGTCATACTTTGGTTCGGCGGTATTGTTGGATGAAGCGGCCCGGACCGACATTACGCGTACGCTTACGCGAGACTGGTTCTACCGATGTGCTTTGCACACAGGTGGCTGGCGGGTGTCAGTTTCTCCAAATTTAGTTGAACTGAGTGTGGCTACGCCCGGTCCTTGCGAATGTTAAAATAGCACCAACTTGACAAACTATCGTTGTGATTTTGATGCGTAGGTAAGAACGGTTCTTGCTCAGCCTGTAGCAGCCATGTAAAACCTGCAACAACAAAGTAGAGGACGTCTAACTTGTTTTTGCATGGCATGTTGTGATGTGATATGGTCAAGGCATCATGCTAAATTTTATTGTATGAGATGATCATGTTTTGTAACCGAGTTATTTGCAACTTGCAGGAGCCATATGGTTGTCTCTTTATTGTATGCAATGCAATCGCCCTGTAATGCTTTACTTTATCACTAAGCGGTAGCGATAGTCGTAGAAGCATAAGATTGGCGAGACGACAACGATGCTACGATGGAGATCAAGGTGTCGCGCCGGTAACGATGGTGATCATGACGGTGCTTCGGAGATGGAGATCACAAGCACAAGATGATGATGGCCATATCATATAACTTATATTGATTGCATGTGATGTTTATCTTTTATGCATCTTATCTTGCTTTGATTGACGGTAGCATTATAAGATGATCTCTCTCTAAATTATCAAGGTATAAGTGTTCTCCCTGAATATGCACCGTTGCGAAAGTTCTTCGTGTTGAGACACCACGTGATGATCGGGTGTGATAGGCTCTACCTTCAAATACAACGCGTGCAAAACAGTTGCACACGCGGAATACTCAGGTTAAACTTGACGAGCCTAGCATATAACAGATATGGCCTCGGAACACGGAGACCGAAATGTCGAGCGTGAATCATACAGTAGATATGATCAACATAGTGATGTTCACCATTGAAACTACTCCATCTCACATGATGATCAGACATGATTTAGTTGATATGGATCACGTGATCACTTAGAGGATCAGAGGGATGTCTATCTAAGTGGGAGTTCTTAAGTAATATGATTAATTGAACTTTAAATTATCATGAACTTAGTCCTGGTAGTATTAGCATATCTATGTAGATCAATAGCTCGCGTTTAGCTCCCCTGTTTTATTTTGATATGTTCGTAGAGAAAACTGAGTTGAAAAGATGTTAGTTGCAATGATGCGGATTGGATCTGTGATCTGAGGATTATCCTCATTGCTGCACAGAAGAATTATGTCCTTGATGCACCGCTAGGTGACAGACCTATTGCAGGAGCAGATGCAGACGTTATGAACGTTTGGCTAGCTCAATATGATGACTACTTGATAGTTTAGTGCACCATGCTTAATGGCTTAGAATCGGGACTTCAAAGACGTTTTGAACGGCATGGACCATATGAGATGTTCCAGGAGTTGAAGTTAATATTTCAAGCAAATACCCGAGTTGAGAGATATGAGGTCTCCAACAAGTTCTATAGCTAAAAGATGGAGGAGAATAGCTCAAGCTGTGAGCATGTGCTCAGATTGTCTGGGTACTACAATCGCTTGAATCAAGTGGGAGTTAATCTTCCAGATAAAATAGTGAGTAACAGAATTCTCTAGTCACCATCACCAAGTTAGTATAACTTCGTGATGAACTATAATATGCAAGGGATGACGAAAACAATTCCCAAGCTCTTCGCGATGCTAAAATCGGCGAAGGTAGAAATCAAGAAAAACATCAAGTGTTGATGGTTGACAAGACCACTAGTTTCAAGAGAAAGAGCAAAGGGAAGAAGGGGAACTTCAAGAAGAACGGCAAGCAAGTTACTACTCAAGTGAAGAAGCCCAAGTCTGTACCTAAGCCTGAGACTAAGTGCTTCTACTGCAAAGGGACTGGTCATTGGAAGCAGAACTGCCCCAAGTATTTGGTGGATAAGAAGGATGGCAAAGTGAACAAAGCAATATTTGATATACATGTTATTGATGTGTACTTTACTAGTGTTCCTAGCAACCCCTCGGTATTTGATACTGGTTCAGTTGCTAAGAGTAGTAACTTGAAACGGGAGTTGCAGAATGAACAGAGACTAGTTAAGGGTGAAGTGACCATGTGTGTTGGAAGTGGTTCCAAGATTGATATGATCATCATCGCACGCTCCCTACACTTTCGAGATTAGTGTTGAACCTAAATAAGTGTTATTTGGTGTTTGCGTTGAGCATGAATATGATTTGATCATGTTTATTGCAATACGGTTATTCATGTAAGCTAGAGAATAATTGTTGTTCTGTTTACATTAATAAAACCTTCTATGGTTATACACCCAATGAAAATGGTTTGTTGGATCTCGATCGTAGTGATACACATATTCATAATATTGAAGCCAAAAGATGCAAAGTTAATAATGATAGTGCAACTTATTTGTGGCACTGCCGTTTAGGTCATATTGGTGTAAAACGCATGAAGAAACTCCATGCTGATGGGCTTTTGGAATCACTTGATTATGAATCACTTGGTACTTGCGAACCATGCCTCATGGGCAAGATGACTACAACGCCGTTCTCTACAACTATGGAGCGAGCAACAGATTTGTTGGAAATCATTGAGGCTCGTGTCAGGTATCGTTATTTTCTGACCTTCACAGATGATTTGAGCAGATATGGGTATATCTACTTGATGAAACATAAGTCTGAAACATTTGAAAAGTTCATATAATTTCAGAGTGAAGTGGAAAATCATCGTAACAAGAAAATAAAGTTTCTACGATCTGATCGTGGAGGAGAATATTTGAGTTACAAGTTAGGTCCTCATTTGAAACAATGCGGAATAGTTTTGCAACTCACGCCACCTGGAACACCACAGCGTAATGGTGTGTCCGAACATCATAACCGTACTTTATTAGATATGGTGCAATCTATGATGTCTCTTACCGATTTACCACTATCGTTTTTGGATTATGCATTAGAGACAGCTGCATTCACGTTCAATAGGGCACCATCTAAATCTGTTGAGACGACACCTTATGAACTTTGGTTTGGCAAGAAACCAAAAGTTGTCGTTTCTTAAAATTTGGGGTTGCGATGCTTATGTGAAAAAGTTTCACCTTATAAGCTCAAACCCAAATCGGAGAAATGTGTCTTCGTAGGATACCCAATGGAGACAGTTGGGTACACCTTCTATCACAGATCCGAAGGCAAGACATTCGTTGCTAAGAATGGATCCTTTCTAGAGAAGGAGTTTCTCTCGAAAGAAGTGAGTGGGAGGAAAGTAGAACTTGATGAGGTAACTGTACCTGCTCCCTTATTGGAAAGTAGTTCATCACAGAAATCTGTTCCTGTGACTACTTCACCAATTAGTGAGGAAGCTAATGATGATGATCATGTAACTTCAGATCAATTTACTACCGAACCTCGTAGGTAAACTAGAGTGAGATCCGCACCAGAGTGGTACGGTAATCCTGTTCTGGAGGTCATGTTACTTGACCATGACAAACCTACGAACTATGAGGAAGTGATGATGAGCCCAGATTCTACGAAATGGCTTGAGGCCATGAAATCTGAGATGAAATCCATGTATGAGAACAAAGTATGGACTTTGATTGACTTGCCCAATGATCGGCGAGCCATTGAGATTAAATGGATCTTCAATAAGAAGACGGACGCTGATAGTAGTGTTACTATCTACCAAGCTAGAATTGTCGCAAAAGGTTTTCGACAAGTTCAAGGTGTTGACTACGATGAGAGTTTCTCACTCGTATCTATGCTTAAGTCTGTCCGAATCATGTTAGCAATTGCCGCATTTTATGAAATCTGGCAAATGGATAAACAAAACTCCATTCCTTAATGGATTTATTAAAGAAGAGTTGTATATGATGCAACAAGAAGGTTTTGTCAATCCTAATGGTGCTAACAAAATATGCAAGCTCCAGCGATCCATCTATGGACTGGTGCAAGCATCTCGGAGTTGGAATATACGCTTTGATAAGTTGATCAAAGGATATAGTTTTATACAGACTTGCGGTGAAGCCTATATTTACAAGAAAGTGAGTGGGAGCACTACAGCATTTCTGATAAGTATATGTGAATGACATACTGTTTATCGGAAATAATGTAGAATTATTCTGCAAAGCATAAAGGAGTGTTTGAATGGAGTTTTTCAAAGAAAGACCTCGGTGAAGCTCCTTACATATTGAGCATCAAGATCTACAGAGATAGATCAAGACACTTGATAAGTTTTTCAATGAGTACATACCTTGACAAGATTTTGAAGTAGTTCAAAATGGAACAGTCAAAGAAAGAGTTCTTGCCTGTGTTACAAGGTGTGAAATTGAGTAAGACTCAAAGCCCGACCACGGCAAAAGATAGAAAGAGAATGAAAGTCATTCCCTATGCCTCAGCCATAGGTTCTATAAAGTATGCCATGCTGTGTACCAGATCTATTGTATACCCTACACTGATTTTGGCAAGGGAGTACAATGGTGATCTAGGAGTAGATCACTGGACAGCGGTCAAAATTATCCTTAGTGGAATAAGGATATGTTTCTCGATTATGGAGGTGACAAAAAGGTTCGTCGTAAAGGGTTACGTCGATGAAAGTTTTGACACTGATCCAGATGAATATAAGTCTCAATCTGGATACATATTGAAAGTGGGAGTAATTAGCTAAAGTAGCTCCGTGCAGAGCATTGTAGACATAGAAATTTGCAAAATACATACGGATCTGAATATGGCAGACCCGTTGACTAAAATTCTCTCACAAGCAAAACATGATCACACCTTAGTACTCTTTGGGTGTTAATCACATAGCGATGTGAACTAGATTATTGACTCTAGTAAACCCTTTGGGTGTTGGTCACATGACGATGTGAACTATGGGTGTTAATCACATGGTGATGTGAACTATTGATGTTAAACCACATGGCGATGTGAACTAGATTATTGACTCTAGTGCAAGTGGGAGACTGAAGGAAATATGCCCTAGAGGCAATAATAAAGTTATTATTTATTTCCTTATATCATGATAAATGTTTATTATTCATGCTAGAATTGTATTAACCGGAAACATAATACATGTGTGAGTACATAGACAAACACAGTGTCACTAGTATGCCTCTACTTGACTAGCTCGTTGATCAAAGATGGTTATGTTTCCTAGCCATAGACATGAGTTGTCATTTGATTAACGGGATCACATCATTAGGAGAATGATGTGATTGACTTGACCCATTCCGTTAGCTTAGCACTCGATCGTTTAGTATCTTGCTACTGCTTTCTTCATGACTTATACATGTTCCTATGACTATGAGATTATGCAACTCCCGTTTACCGGAGGAACACTTTGTGTGCTACCAAACGTCACAACGTAACTGGGTGATTATAAAGGTGCTCTACAGGTGCTTCCAAAGGTACTTGTTGGGTTGGCGTATTTCGAGATTAGAATTTGTCACTCCGATTGTCGGAGAGGTATCTCTGGGCCCACTCAGTAATGCACATCACTATAAGCCTTGCAAGCATTGGAACTAATGAGTTAGTTGTGGGATGATGTATTACGGAACGAGTAAATAGACTTGCCAGTAACGAGATTGAACTAGGTATTAAGATACCGACGATCGAATCTCGGGCAAGTAACATACCGATGACAAAGGGAACAACATATGTTGTTATGCGGTCTAACTGATAAAGATCTTCGTAGAATATGTGGGGGCCAATATGATCATCTAGGTTCCGCTATTGGTTATTGACCGGAGACGTGTCTCGGTCCTGTCTACATTGTTCTCGAACCCGTAGGGTCCGCACGCTTAAAGTTCGATGACGGTTATATTATGAGTTTATGTGTTTTGATGTACCGAAGGTAGTTCAGAGTCCCGGATGAGATCGGGGACATGACGAGGAGTCTCCAAATGGCATAGACGTAAAGATCGATATATCGGACGACTATATTCGGACATCGGAAAGGTTCTGAGTGGTTCGGGTATTTTTTAGAGTACCGGGGAGTTACGGGAATACGGCGGAAGAAGTATATGGGCCTATTGGGCTTTAGGGGAGAGGGAGAGGCAGGCCGCGCCACCCCCCCCCCCCATTGACTAGTCCGAATTGGACTAGGGGGAGGGGCGGCGCCCCCTCCTTCCTTCTCTTCCCTCTTCCTTTTCCTTTACTCCTACTCCTACTACTTGATAGGGGGGAGTCCTACTGCCGGTGGGAGTAGGACTCCTCCTAGGGCGCGCCATAGAGAGGGCTGGCCCTCCCCCTCCTCCACTCCTTTATATACGGGGAGGGGGCACCCCTTGGAGACACAACAATTGATTGTTTGATCTTTTAGCCGTGTGCGGTGCCCCCCTCCACCATAGTCCACCTCGATAATACTGTAGCGGTGCTTAGGCGAAGCCCTGCGTCGGTAGAACATCATCATCGTCACCACGCCGTCGTGCTGACGAAACTCTCCCTCAACACTCGGCTGGATCGGAGTTCGAGGAACGTCATCGGGCTGAACGTGTGCTGAACTCGGAGGTGCCATGCGTTCGGTACTTGATCGGTCGGATCGTGAAGACGTACGACTACATCAACCGCGTTGTGCTAACGCTTTCGCTTTCGGTCTACGAGGGTAGGTGGACAACACTCTCCCCTCTCGTTGCTATGCATCACCATGATCTTGCGTGTGCGTAGGAATTTTTTTGAAATTACTACATTCCCCAACAATAAGAGAATTACATTGAAAATTATGCCAAGTAGCATTCCACATCAAAAATTCTATTTTTATCATTTACCTACTCGAGGACGAGCAGGAATTAAGCTTGGGGATGCTTGATACGTCTCCAACGTATCTATAATTTTTTATTGTTCCATGCTATATTATATTTTGTTTTGGATGTTTATTGGGCTTTATTATACACTTTTATATTATTTTTGGGACTAACCTATAAACTGGAGGCCCAGCCCAGATTGTTGTTTTTATGCCTATTTCAGTGTTTCGAAGGAAAAAGATATCAAACGGAGTCCAAACGGAATGAAACCTTCGGGAACGTGATTTTCGGAACAAACGTGATCCAGAGGACTTGGAGTCTACCTAAAGTAATCAACGAGGAGAGCACGATGCAGAGGGCGCGCCTCCCCCCCCCCCAAGGCGCGCCCTCCACCCTCGTGGGGCCCACGTTGCTCCACCGATGTACTTCTTCCTCCTATATATACCCATATACCCTGGAAACATCAGAGACAGAGCCAAAACCCTAGTTCCACCGCCGCAACCTTCTGTACCGTGAGATCCCATCTTGGGGCCTTTACCGGCGCTTCGCCGGAGGGGGCATTGATCACGGAGGGCTTCTACATCAACACCATAGCCTCTCTGATGATGTGTGAGTAGTTTACCTCAGACCTTCGGGTCCATAGTTATTAGCTAGATGGCTTCTTCTCTCTCTTTGGATCTCAATACAAAGTTCTCCTCGATCTTCTTGGAGATCTATTCGATGTAATCTTCTTTTGCGGTGTGTTTGTCGAGATTCGATGAATTGTGGGTTTATGATCAAGATTATCTATGAACAATATTTGAATCTCCTCTGAATTATTTTATGTACGATTGGTTATCTTTGCAAGTCTCTTCAAATTATCAGTTTGTTTGGCCTACTAGATTGATCTTTCTTGCCATGGGAGAAGTGCTTAGCTTTGGGTTCAATCTTGCGGTGTCCTTTCCCAGTGACAGCAGAGCAGCAAGGCACGTATTGTATTGTTGCCATCGAGGATAAAAAGATGGGGTTTATATCATATTGCATGAGTTTATCCCTCTACATCATGTCATCTTACTTAAAGCATTACTTTGTTCTTATGAACTTAATACTCTAGATGCATGCTGGATAGCGGTCGATGTGTGGAGTAATAGTTGTAGATGCATAATCGTTTCGGTCTACTTGTCGCGGACGTGATGCCTATATACATGATCATACCTAGATATTCTCATAACTATGCTCAATTCTATCAATTGCTCGACAGTAATTCGTTTACCCACCGTAATACTTATGCTGTTGAAAGAAGCCACTAGTGAAACCTATGGCCCCCGGGTCTATTTTCCATCATATTAATCTTCCAACACTTAGCTATTTCTAGTGCCGTTTATTTTTCTTTCTTTTACTTTTTACTCTTTATCATAAAAATACCAAAAATATTATCTTATCATATCTATCAGATCTCACTCTCGTAAGTGATCGTGAAGGGATTGACAACCCCTTTATCGCGTTGGTTGCGAGGTTCTTATTTGTTTGTGTAGGTGCGTGGGACTCGAGCGTGGTCTCCTACTGGATTGATACCTTGGTTCTCAAAAACTGAGGGAAATACTTATGCTACTTTACTGCATCACCCTTTCCTGTTCAAGGGAAAACCAACGCAGTGCTCAAGTGGTAGCGGTCAACATCAGGGGCATAGGTATGCTTACGGATTGGCAGAATAAGAGTTGGAGCATCATAAGTTGGCGCATTAACCTGCTTGTTGCTAGCCAATGGACGCATTTCCCTCGTTATGGCTCTAAGGTCGTCATTATCAAATTCTGACCCGTCCTCCTTTATGCTCGGGTAGCCGTTTCCAACATCGGCCAGATCAAGATCAGATATCCATGCTTTGGCCCGAGTTAATGCAGTCAGAGCACCGGCCCTAGCAGCTGATTTCTTCAGTTCTTCAAACCATGCAGGCATCATAGCCAGCCTTTCCAATGTCTCCTTGATCAAGGTTGGGGGCGGTTTATTATGTGAGGCTGTGCACATGATCCGTTGTACGCTGGTATGTAACTACTCTATAAGTGTATAGGCAGCTTTCAGTTTCTGACGCATATCCGAGCCAAGATGAGCAACGCGACTTCCTGTATTATCAAAAACATCGGTAAACCGGCAGATTCATTGATACTACATGTTTTAAGCTTATGAAGAGGTTCTTTACCAAAAACAGCAGATGTCATGACATTTATTTACCGTTTTAAGCCAGTCAGCTCCTCTGCTACCGGATTAAGGGTCGCTTCAGCGTCCTCAGCCCTCTTTAGCAGAGTTGCTTTTTCTGTGTCCTAGCCTGCCCGCTCATTCTTGAAGTCCTCCTTCAATTTCTCCATTACTGCTAAAGTGCTGGTCAGCTCCTCCTTGGCCTTGGAAGTTTCTGCTTGTTGAGACTTGACATTTTCTTGAAGGTCGGCGATTTGGGATTCCTTTTTGCTAAGATCAGCCTGCAAGAGATTCAGTTTATAAGTTGGCAGTACATATTTGAAGTCCCAAGCACATAACAAGTTATCCACTTGGCACTTGGGAGCTAATGCCTATCGCTTTTCTTCAAAAATTATTACAAGTCCCAAGCTCAATACAAGTATTACTCTTGGCACTTGGGGGCTAATGCATATTTGCTCAAGTTCAAACTATGATTATTTTTTTCGGTTTACGAAGGTGTTCAGCAAGAATGTTGAGATTTACAGCAGAAACGTCTCGGTTCAACTCGAAAAGATAAGCCGGTCCTTGGGGGCTACACAGGCAAAGTTGAAGTATTGTTATTTTACAAAGTACCGGTTCATATTGGTATTATAAACCGGCCCTTGGGGGCTACTGAAGTTGATAGTCTAAACCGGACATAAGGGAAGAATACTTATGCAGAGTTAACAATATTTAGCTCATATCGGTCCTTCATCATGTTCACTAAGCCGGCTTCATAGTCACGGCTTGTGTACAAACGGTATAAAAACCTAGAATGGATATCTTGGGCGTTGAGGTGGGCATAATTTTACAAGTCTGTTTTCCACTTGCCCTTGTCAACAGCAGAGATTTCTTCTTTGGCACTGTGTTTTGACAGAGCAATAGGGTTGCCAGGGGGTGTGTAGCCAAAGCTAGTAACTACAACATCATCCGTTTTGTCATCAGCAGCTTTGACTGGGCTTGGCGGCTTATCAGCAACTTTGACTGGGCTTGGCGGATTACCAGCATGACCCGTCGGATCAATTTCCATCTGTTCAACAAAGATTTCATGATCTTGCGGTGGCGGATCATCAATAATAGCATCATCATTTGGTGCAAACTGTTCTGGGGTCTTCTCTAGATCAGTTGTCGTGTTTTCATCAGCCGGTTTATTCAACTTGGCCTTTTTGCTAGCTCTGGCTTGAGCCCTGAAAGTAATAAGTATAGATCAGGTCAGTATAAAAGTCGAGTATAAGATATGAAGGGTCAGTCAAACATGCTCACCCAGGAACCATTTTGAGGGTTGGCAGTTGTGTTTCTGTTGACTCGCCAGAGGAAGAATGGGAAGGTCCCTGATAATTTGAATCAGACGGATTAACAGGTTGTCAGAAATAACCCGCCTTAGGATAACGTGTGTCATAAGTGTAAGAGACCTCTGGGCAGCGTTTACGAACCGGCATGTTCGGTAAACTGGAAGAAGTTACCACATGCCGTTGTGCCGGGTTGTGCGGCGAGCTTCGTGCTGCTATTTTTTCAAAAGAAAGTTTGGATCCAAGTGAGCTAGAGGGTGAAAAATTCTTACTTTCCAGTTTTCTTGACGGGTTTTCGAAGTTGGCAGAGGATCTGAGCCGGAGGAAAGAATAATTACCTCTACGTCACCAGCTTGACTAGCCTCTGCGTCACCCTGAGAATAGTTATTGTCAATGAGACGTATGAAAAAAGAGCCAAGGGAATCAAGTTCTACCTCTGACTCATGATTATCGTCATCATCATCATCATCAATGTTTAATTCGGTGGAATCGGCGGTTCTCTTCTTGGCAGGTTTCTTAGTGGCTTTGGTCTTGACACGAGGTGTCTTGGCCGGTTTATCCTGTGGCTTCTTCTTCCATCACCCTGTTTAAAAATTGAATAGGTTATAAGGAGGGATTAAGGATATGGATTAAAACAGGAGATTGGGAAATGCTTACGGCTGGCGGTTTATTCGAAGCGCAGAAAGGACTAAGCCCGGTTTTGCTGCAGCTGTCCACCGCTTCATCCAGCATTTTCTTGACAGATTCAGTAATTTCAGCATCACACAGTTGAATATCAGTATGGCGTTGAGGGTCTTTCACGTCCCCTGTGTATTCACACATTAAACCAGGGCGAAGGCTTAAAGGCAAAATACTCCAAGACACCCAGCAACGGACAAAGTCAATGCCTGTTAAACCGTTCGCCACAAAGGCTCGGAGTTTCGAAAGTTGTGGTGCATACTTGGCCCGTTCCTTTGCGCTGAGTCGTTGGGGAAATGGATGTGTACTGGTAAGCCGGTGAGCACGATAACCCGGCAGAGGATTCTCGTCAGCTGGAGATGTATATTGGCAATAGAACCAAGTCTGATTCCAGTCTTTGGGGTGACTATGATGCTTGGCGTGAGGGAAGCTGACATCTTTCCTTTTCTGAATTGAAACCCCACCAATTTCAGTATTGGGCCCATCCGTAAATTCAGTACGGCGGTTTAAATAGAAGAAGTCTCTGAACAGTTCAACGATGGGTTCTTCTTGCAGATAAGCTTCACAAAACACTTGAAAATTGCAAATATTGGACACGGGGTTAGGTCCAATATCTTGACGGTGGAGTTGGAAGCTATGAAGCACATCATGGAAAAAATTTGATCCGGGAGGGCTAAACCCTCGACTCAGATGATCAACGAACACAATCACTTCTCCATCCTTGGGCTCAGGAGGATTTTCTGGACCGGGGACTCTCCAGTGAATGTATTCCTTTTTCGCTAAAGCGCCAGTTGCCACGCACCCGTTCAGTTGTTCCTCCGTAACCCGGGATGGAACCCAGTTACGGGAATAAAAGGATTTGGCCATTTATTCGATAACCTGAAAAAAGAGTTATGCCGAGTTAAGGTTCATGGTTAATCCGCTAAAAGGTTAAAAGGCAGAAAGTGTTGAAGCATGTATGAAGTCTTAAACCGGAGATTGACATTGTCAAGTTACAAAGATGAGCGCTTGGCGGTTTAAGAGGGGACTAATGGTACCAGGCAGATTATTATTTTATAAAGTTAAACCGCCTACATAGATACTGAAGCTATAGATCTGAAGTTAGAAAAAGGCTAAGTGCTGAAAAATAGGTTTCACAGATTGGGATTATAATTTTGGATCTAATGTGTGTCAGGAAATAAAGATATATTCAGATTGAAAATGGGCGCTTGAGCAGTTCATCAGATCCAGATGGGACTTTATATACAAAGGAGGATGCGCTAGTGATACAAAAGGAGGACTATAGTGACTGCCGCACAGGAAAATATCAAGTACGAATCCGTTATTTATGCTACGGCGAGGAACAGGCGAAGAACAGCGGCGAACTTCCATGAGGCTCGCGCGAACCCTAATCAGATCTACGGAATGGAAAGAGGAAGAACTCACCGACGCTGTTGAATGACGGAGATGCGCGAGTAGAATCTGGTCCGAACAGGTTGATGCAGCGGCCAATGTTGAAGCAGAGGCGAAGTTCAACGGCGGCAGCGGAGCTCGAAGTGCTAGGGCGTCACAAGGAAGACGACGAGACGAACAGGCACAGGAGGGGAAAATGAAAGGACCCCCGGTCCTATTTATAAGGCGAATGGATAAGTGGCAAGAGCGGTTATCGAGGATGTCAAAAAACGAATATGTGATAGGGTTGTCGCCTCAATTTTCGGAGGTTCATTAAAAAGGTGATGTGTATATGATTTTTTAATAACAGGTGATGTCATGGCGGATTACCATGATCTTGGAAGATGACGTCACGACGAGTTACAAGGATTTTGCGAAGGTGTTAAAGAAGGAATTTCCTAAGTGTTGAAGATTGACATGAACAAGATAAATCAACCTCGGGCCTAATGTTGGGGATATAACTATTCAATATAAACCGCCCAGGAGGGGCCGAGTTATGCTCATAGTGATTTACCAATATTTGAAGCCCATGAAGACATGGAAGATGGCGCTTTACGAAGGAGGCTTAATAGTAAGGCCCAAAGCCCAAAGGCGGATTAGGGCCCAAAGATATCAACCGCCATAAGATGTATGACTTGTATTGTAAGATAGGAAAGAGTAGAAACCGAGTCGGACACGTTTATGAGCCGGCCGGGATTCTGTGAACCGCCGGGTGTCAACCTGTGTATATAAGGGGATGACTCGGCAGCGATTTAGGGACAAGAAACAACAATTCGAGGTCCAGGCAAAGCGTATTCGCTCCCCGGTCATCGAAACCCTAGCAATACCACATCAACTGGATTAGGCCTTTACCTTCACCTCAAGGGGCCGAACCAGTATAAATTCCCTGTGTCCTTTGTCCCGCTTTAACCCCTTTAAGCTAACTACGTCGCAATGGCTCCACGTTTAAGTCCTTTCACTAGGACATCTGCCGTGACAAAACCACGACATAGGGCGACGACAACGGCGACCACTGAGGGCAGAAGAGGGCGTGCAGAGGGCGACGGGAGAGCGCGCGGCGGCCGACGGCGATGTAGGGCGACGACGGCGGTGACAGCAGAGTGAGGGGGATTTGGGGGAAGTGGCCGGGGGGAATTAAAACCACGCGGGTTAAGTAAAAAAATAGCGGTAGCGCTGGCTAACAAAACCCGCTACTGCTACATTAGCTATAGCGTTCGTCCTTGAAAGCACGCTACTGCTACGCCTTTCTCCTTTATTTTTCTTTTTCTTTTATTTTCCTTCACATTATCTTTTTTTTCCTTTCCCCTTTTTCTATTTCTTTCATTTTAATTTACTTTTCTATATGTTTTTCATTTTATTTTATTTTCATTAGCAGTAGCGCTTTCCGCATAAAACACGCTGCTACAACCATCTTAGCAGCAGCGCGCTTTGCACCAGATCGCTACTGCTATTCCTAGCCTGCCGAGAACAGTGTGGGAATTGTAATAGTAGCGCTTCTTTCTACAGAGGCGCTACTGCAACAACCTTAGCTGCAACGCGTTTATTTGCCACGCGCTAGTGGTAAATAGCAGCAGCGCTTCTTTTTGACCCGCGCTACTGGTAAGTTTCTGTGTATAAGGTTTTCCCTAATAGTGTTGAGTTGCATGTTTTATTATTGGTGCTGTCCTATGGTGCTCTCCATGTCGCGCAAGCGTGAGGGATCCCCGCTGTAGGGTTTGCAATATGTTCATAGTCTACTTATTGTCTGTGTTGCGTGAGTGATAAAAACACAAACACGGATAAGTGGGTTATGGTGTATGGGAATAAAGAGGACTTGATACTTTAATGCTATGGTTGGGTTTTACCTTAATGATCTTTAGTAGTTGCGGATGCTTGCTAGACTTCCAATCATAAGTGCATATGATCCAAGGAGAGAAAGTATGTTAGCTTATGCCTCTCCCACATATAAAATTGTAATAATGATTACCGGTCAAGTTATCGATTGCCTAGGGACAAATAACTTTCTTGTGACAAAAAGCTCTCTACTCAAACTAACTTAGTTGTGTCTCTATCTAAACAGCCCCTAGCTTTTATTTACATGCTTTTTATTGTCTTGCAAACCTTTCCTATCACACCTACAAAGTACTTCTAGTTTCATACTTATTCTAGGTAAAGCGAGCGTCAAGTGTGCGTAGACTTGTATCGGTGGTCACTAGAACTTGAGGGAATATTTGTTCTACCTTTAGCTCCTCGTTGGGTTCGACACTCTTATTTATCGGGAAAGACTACAACTGATCCCCTATACTTGTGGGTTATCAATTGCCGTCATGGTGGTTCCGCTAACGGCACTCTGGCGCCACCGGAAGAGAGGGGGGAGAGCCCCCTCCTTCTTATTGCTTACTTGGCCTCCCCACTAGATGGGCGGAAGGTTTCCCCTCTGGTCCATGGCCGCTATGGCTCCCGGAGGGCAGGAGCCCCTCCGAGATTGGATCTCTCTATCTGTTTCTCTTCTGTTTCACATTCATGTTTTCTGGCCCTTCAACGTTTCTTATATTTCAGGAGATCTGTAACTCCGATTGGGTTGAAATTTTAACACAATTTTTATCCGGATATTAGCTTTGTTGCCGCCAAAGGTCACCTCCAACTGACTTACGGGGTAGCCACGAGCCTTCCAGGTGCACCCTACCTCGTGACTCCCTTGGGCATCGTCTCGTGTTGATTCTTTTTCCCAAAAATCACCCATATTCCAAAAAAATCTCCATCAAAATTTATCATTTTTGGACTTCATTTGATATTGATTTTTGTGCGAAACAAAAAACATGCAATAGAGAGGAACTGGCACTAGGCACTTGATCAATATGTTAGTCCAAGAAAATCATATAAATTTTTACCAAAACTATGTGAAAGTTGTAAAATAATGGCATGAAGCGATCAAACATTATAGATACGACGGAGACGTATCAATCATCGCCAAATTGCCATCAATGAAATAAGCCGGAACACCATAGGCCATCATGCGCAAAGCGACAGTAACCTTCTGCTCGGTGCTATGGCCAAACAAACTAGCACAATTCCTTCTCTACTCAAAGGATCGATCATACTGCTTCACGGAATTGCAAATCTGGATGAACAAATATTTGGACATTTTGAGGCGGCAACAAAAGTACCTCTTTGAAAAAAACGGACGGTCACTAGTAGAAAAAGGGTCATCTGTCTCGGTTGGTAAGGGCCTTTTGTCCCGGTTTTTGAACCGGGACTAAAGGGTCGGTACTAATGCCCTAGCCCTTTAGTCTCGGTTCTTACACGAACCGGGACAGATGGGCCTCCACGTGGCCGGTGCGGCGAGCCCAGGCAGGAGGGCCTTTGGTCCCAGTTGGTGGCACTAACCGGGACCAATAGGCGTCCACGCGTCAGCATTTCAAGGGCTGGGGGTTTTGTTTTTTTTAAAGGGGGGGTGGGGGTTTTGGGGGGTTAATTTAGGTGTTTCATATATTGTGTTAGCTAGCTAATTAATAGAGAGAAGTGTTCTCTCTTATCTCCGTGCTTGGTCGATGCTACGTACTATATACATATAGAGAGGACTAGACACGCTAGTTAGTAAGCAAATGAAGGAAACAGAAGATCGTCATGAACATATGCATACAGAGAGAAGTGATATTGACCACCTCTCCTTCTCCGAGAGATTGGTCGAACAACAAGTTCTCGTATATCTATCCGACACTACCGGCTACATATATACAATAATTATCTCTTACAATATAATCTCCTAATTAAATTGTAAGAACACAGGGTCCACATAGTATTCTCGTTTTGAGCGATCACGTGGTCAAGGAAGAATGCCGCCAATTCCTCTTGAATTGCTCGCATACGATCTGGTGCTAGGAGTTCATCCTGCATCTGAAAGATCTAATTCGGACGGTCACTAGTAGAAAAAGGGTCATCTGTCCCGGTTGGTAAGGGCCTTTTGTCCCGGTTTTTGAACCGGGACTAAAGGGTCGGTACTAATGCCCTAGCCCTTTAGTCCCGGTTCTTACACGAACCGGGACAGATGGGCCTCCACGTGGCCAGTGCGGCGAGCCCAGGTAGGAGGGCCTTTAGTCCCGGTTGGTGGCACTAACCGGGACCAATAGGCGTCCACGCATCAGCATTTCAAGGGCTGGGGTTTTTGTTTTCTTAAAGGGGGGGGGTTGGGGGTTTTGGGGGGTTAATTTAGGTGTTTCATATATTGTGTTAGCTAGCTAATTAATAGAGAGAAGTGTCCTCTCTTATCTCCGTGCTTGGTCGATGCTACGTACTATATACGTATAGAGAGGACTAGACACGCTAGCTAGTAAGCAAATGAAGGAAACAGAAGATCGTCATGAACATATGCATACAGAGAGAAGTGATATCGACCACCTCTCCTTCTCCGAGAGATTGGTCGAACAACAAGTTCTCGTATATCTATCTGACACTACCGGCTACATATATACAATAATTATCTCTTACAATATAATCTCCTAATTAAATTGTAAGAACACAGGGTCCACATAGTATTCTCCGTTTTCAACGATCACGTGGTCAAGGAAGAATGCCGCCAATTCCTCTTGAATTGCTCGCATACGATCTGGTGCTAGGAGTTCATCCCGCATCCGAAAGATCTAATTTGAAGAAGGGGGTCAATACATATATATATGAATAAATGAAACTCAACACAAATGATGGTAATAAAATAAAATTGTGAATATTATTGCTTACGCACTTCATATTGTTCGTCAGAGTAGCCCCACTCACAGGTCGTGTGGCGGATGGACTCGCAAACGTAGTATCCACAGAAATCATTCCCTTGTTCCTACCACAACCACTTTACAAGAAATAGAGGTCAATCAAACTGATAAGCAAGCATGCTAAATGGTATTGATGAAACTAGCGCTTGAATCACTAGGAGATGCGCGGAACATGCTACTATAGTACATACGTTCGGGTGTCTAAATTGCAGCTTCTTCGGCAGTCCCGGAGATTTTTTGGTGAATTTTCTCCAAACCCTGCCAGACAAAGAAAACAATTACTTGATATCAGGAAATGAACAAAGTTGCTGATATGGTGGATAATGATCGATTTAACTTACTTCTCGAGCATTTGAGTCCACATAGTCCTGGGGATCTTTTCGTCTCGAGTCTAAGACAGTTACTACTCCCTGCTCAAGCTTAATCTCTAGGAGAATATAGTGGAAGCTGCGCACGCATGCATAAGTCATCAATTACATTACTATAACCTAGACTAATAAGGGAAACCGAATATGCACAAGACAGTAACACTCACTTGAAGTTGTAAGGAAAGAGTATTATATCTTTGTTTTCATTTATTACCAACGATTGTAGCAAGTTGGCCTCGGTATTTTCGGCATGATATTTAACCTCAGTTGCATCTATGAGATTTATGTTAATGAACCCAATATCACCGATTTGTCTTTTCTTTAATTCGGCGATCTTCAATCTGCATAATATAGTGAGGATAATTATAAATACATGCAATGAAAGAGCTGACCTATATAGAGAGACTTAATGACAGAAGTAGTACTACTTACAGACAGTAGCAAGTGACCGTTGATTTATCGAGGGCCTTTTGATTGAAAAATTGGAAGAACTCCTCAAATGGAACATTCAACAGTTCAATTCCAAACATGAAGCAGGTCGAGAGGGGGTGCTCACTTTTCTAAAAATCTAACTTTTGCATATATGAACATATATACACAGAGAACATACATACATATATACACTTTTCTAAACATGAAGCAGGTGGATATATTAGTGGCAAACGTAGATCTAGCTTCTCCCGGGTTTGGGGTGGCCTCGGCAATGCTTCACGTTTGTCTAGCTAGTGTCAAAGGATTCAACAAAACCCCTCGGCATTCCTCGACCCTCGCACCTTGAACCCTCGACGACCCTCGACCCCTCGGTGACCCTCGACCCTCCGCCCTAGTTCCCGACCCTCGACCGCTCGGTCATCCTCGACAGCCTCATTCCCGATAAAAAGAAGAAGAAAAAAAAGAGGAGAAGAAGAAGGAATAGAGGAGTGGAAGATTTATTTTTTTCTTCTTCTTCTTCCTCTTCTTATTTTTTCCGACGTCCCCCCTCATGTCATGTCCGACCCCCCCCCCCCCGCCTCATGTAATGTCCGACGTCCCCCCTCACTTTAACAAAGAACTACCTTAAAAAAAGACTTGCTTCGCCGCGGGTGCTCGATCGGTGCGACGTGGACTCGGTGGAAACACTTTATGAAAATGCGGTGGTGGCCGGGCCGAGCGGTTTTCTTTTCCTTCTTCATTTTTTCCTTTTTTTATTATATGTTTGTTTTTGTTTTCACTCTACATTTTCGTACATATGAAAAAAATAAAGTTTCTATACAAAAGTGCACAATTTTTATGAACAAATTACAACATCTAAATTAACTACACATCTAAATAAATATTACTACACATCTGAAAATTTCCTAATCTTAAAACTAAACTAAACATAAACTAAATAATCTAAAAAACATGTAAAAACATCTAAGAATAGCATCTAAAAACATCTAAAAAAATCTAAAAACATCAATAAAAACGTCTGCAAAACATCCGCCCCGTGCACCGCGCAGGGGCGGATGGGCACGGCGGAGGGGCCGGCGCCGGCGCCGGCGGGGTGGGGCGCAGGGGCGCGGGACAGGGGAGGGGCACGCGAGCAGGCTGGTGCTCACAGGGGACGGCGGGGCACGGTGGAGCAGGGCGACGGCGACGGCAGAGGGCGGCGACGGCGACTCGGAGGAGCAGGGGCGTCGGGGCAGAGGGCGAAAGCGGTGGCGGCGGCGACGGCGACGTTGAGCAGCCTAACGGCGTCGGTGGCGGCGGCGACGGCGACGTCGAGCAGCCTGACGGCGTCAGTGGCGGCGGCGACGGCAACGTGAAGCAGGGGCGTCGGGCAGCGACGGCGAGGAGGAGCAGGGGCGTCGGGGGTGAAGAAGTGATGGATTTGGTCGAAACTGCTAAGTGTTTGCTTATATATCCAGGGCATTGGCACCGGTTCGTGGCACCAACCGGGACCAATGACCCCTTTAGTCCCGGTTTGTGCCACCAACCGGGACCAAAGGTCTCTTTTCAGCAGCCCAAAGGGCGGGAAGCGGCGGCCTTTTGTCCCGGTTGGTGGCACCAACTAGGACTAAAGGGGGGGCATTGGTCCCGGTTGGTGCCACCAACTGGGATCAAAGGCCCCCTTTAGTCCCAGTTGGTGCCACCAACCGGGACGGAAAACCTTGCACAGCGGCGTGATGGTGGGAGTTTAGTCCCACCTCGCTAGCTGAGAGAGAGCCGCACCTGTTTATACGGTGCGGTGCGCCTGAGCTCTCGAGCTCCTCTCTAAAGCAGGCTTACGGGCCTAACCTCTCTGTACATGCTTGTGGGCCTACTGGGCCTTCTGCGGGCCTGAATCCTGGACCATGGATGGATTTCTAGTCGTACTCAGGCCGTGGTGGCCCAGTAGGTGGCATAATTTTTATTTTTTACCTGTTTTTTTTCTTTTTTGCTTTATTTATTTTGTTTTGTTTCTACTTAAAACAAAAAACTTGTTTATTTTATTTTATTTTGTTTCTAATTACTTATTTATTTTACTTTATGATAATTCTTTTTGCTATTAAAGTTTCTAACAAAAAAAGTTCTTTATGAAAATTCTTTTTGCTTTCAATGATTTTGAACAGAAAATACTTCGATAATTTTAGTTACATCAATTTTATATAATTTTAGTTTCAATAATACTAGAGGTTGCTTATAATGTTTTGAACAGAAAATACTTTGGTAATTATAGTTTCATAAATTTTATTTATGTTATTAAAGTTTATTTTATTTTGTTTCTACTTATATATTTTATTAAATTTTATATTATTTTGTCTCTAATTACTTATTTATTTTATTTGTTATTTTTCATGCACCATTTTTCATGCATTTACTGATTATTTTGAGCTATAAGACCCTAAAATTGAAAAGCATTTCAAATGAACTCTGAAAAGGTTGAAATTGGCATGGTATCATCATTTCATCCACCTAGCATGTGCAAGAAAGTTGAGAGGGTTACGGCAAAAAACTGGATGCGCTTCGTGTACAAAACGGACAATCTCTTTCGAAGTATCAGGATTTCATACGGAAACTCGTTTGTTACAAAAGGATTTTGATTTTTTTAAACTTATTTGAACTCCTGACTTTTTGTGTGTTCAAAATGCACCATTCAAAGCCACATCATCAATTTTCAACCCTTTCTGACTTCATTTGTTATTTTTCATGCATTTATTGATTATTTTGAGCTATAAGACCCTGAAATTGAAAAGCATTTCAAATGAACTCTTAAAAGGTTGAAAGTTGGCATGGTATCATCATTTCATCCACATAGCATGTGCAAGAAAGTTGAGAGGGTTACAGAAAAAACTGGATGCACTTCGTGTACAAAACGGACAATGGTATCATACTCGTCTGTTACAAAGTTGGCATGGTATCATCATAATAGTTGCGGGAGAAAGTCTTCACTTTTTCTTCGCTTGTGTCATTTGCTTATTGCGTCGTAACCATGGATAATCTTCATCATTTATCAGGATGCTTGGGTCAGCCTTGACTTTGAAGGGAGGAATTTCATGAAACTTTTCATAATCTTCAGACATGTCTGTCTTGCCCTCCACTCCCACAATGTCCCTTTTTCCTGAAAGAACCATGTGGCGCTTTGGCTCATCGTATGATGTATTCGCTTCCTTATCTTTTGTTTTTCTCGGTCTGGTAGACATGTCCTTCACATAGATAACCTGTGCCACATCATTGGCTAGGACGAAAGGTTCGTCAGTGTACCCAAGATTGTTCAGATCCACTATTGTCATTCCGTACTGTGGGTCTACCTGTACCCCACCTGCTGACAGATTGACCCATTTGCACTTAAACAAAGGGACCTTAAAATCATGTCTATAGTCAAGTTCCCATATGTCCATTATGTAACCATAATATGTGTCCTTTCCCCTCTCGGTTCCTGCATCAAAGCGCACACCGCTGTTTTGGTTGGTGCTCTTTTGATCTTGGGCGATCGTGTAAAATGTATTCCCATTTATCTCGTATCCTTTGTAAGTCAATACAGTCGAAGATGGTCCCCTGGACAATGAGTACAACTCATCACAAACAGTGGTGTCACCTCTGAGACGTGTTTCCAACCAACTGCTGAAAGTCCTGATGTGTTCACATGTAATCCAGTTGTCACACTGCTCCGGGTGTTTGGAGCGCAGACTGTTCTTGTGTTCATCGACATACGGGGTCACCAAGGTAGAGTTCTGTAGAACTGTGTAGTGTGCTTGAGACCAAGAATGCCCGTCCCTGCATATTATTGAGTCCGCTCCTAGCGTGCCTTTTCCGGTCAGTCTCCCCTCATACCGTGATTTAGGGAGACCTATCTTCTTAAGGCCAGGAATGAAGTCAACACAAAACCCAATGACATCCTTTGTTTGATGGCCCATGGAGATGCTTCCTTCTGGCCTAGCGCGGTTACGGACATATCTCTTTAGGACTCCCATGAACCTCTGAAAGGGGAACATATTGTGTAGAAATACGGGCCCCAGAATGACAATCTCGTCGACTAGATGAACTAGGACGTGCGTCATGATATTGAAGAAGGATGGTGGGAACACCAGCTCGAAACTGACAAGACATTGCGCCACATCACTCCTTAGCCTTGGTATGATTTCTGGATCGATCACCTTCTGAGAGATTGCATTGAGGAATGCACATAGCTTCACAATGGCAAATCAGACGTTTTCCGGTAGAAGCCCCCTCAATGCAACCGGAAGCAGTTGCGTCATAAGCACGTGGCAGTCATGAGACTTTAGGTTCTGGAACTTTTTCTCTGGCATATTTATTATTCCCTTTATATTCGACGAGAAGCCAGTCGGGACCTTCATACTGAGCAGGCATTCAAAGAAGATTTCTTTCTCTCGTTTCGTAAGAGCGTAGCTGGTAGGACCTTCATACTACTTCGGAGGCATGCCGTCTTTTTCGTGCAAACGTTGCAGGTCCTCCCGTATCTCAGGTGTATCTTTTGTCTTCCCATACACGCCCAAGAAGCCTAGCAGGTTCACGCAAAGGTTCTTCGTCACGTGCATCACGTCGATTGAAGAGCGGACCTCTAGCTCTTTCCAGTAGGGTAGGTCCCAAAATATAGATTTCTTCTTCCACATGGGTGCGTGTCCCTCAGCGTCATTCGGAACAGCTAGTCCGCCGGGACCCTTTCCAAAGATTACGTGTAAATCATTGACCATAGCAAGTACGTGATCACCGGTACGCATGGCGGGCTTCTTCCGGTGATCAGCCTCGCCTTTGTAATGCTTGCCTTTCTTTCGACATTGATGGTTGGTCGGAAGAAATCGACGATGGCCCAGGTACACATTCTTCCTGCATTTGTCCAGGTATATACTTTCAGTGTCATCTAAACAGTGCGTGCATGTGTGGTATCCCTTGTTTGTCTGTCCTGAAAGGTTACTGAGAGCGGGCCAATCGTTGATGGTTACAAACAGCAACGCGTGCAGGTTAAATTCCTCCTGTTTGTGCTCATCCCACATACATAAACCGTTTCCATTCCACAGCTGTAAAAGTTCTTCAACTAATGGCCTTAGGTACACATCAATGTCGTTGCCGGGGTGCTTAGGGCCTTGGATGAGAACTGGCATCATAATGAACTTCCGCTTCATGCACATCCAAGGAGGAAGGTTATACATATATAGAGTCATGGGCCAGGTGTTGTGATTGCTGCTCTGCTCCCCGAAAGGATTAATGCCATCCGCGCTTAAACCAAACCATACGCTCCTTGGGTCGGCTGCAAACTCAGCCCAGTACTTTCTCTCGATTTTTCTCCACTGCGACCCGTCAGCGGGTGCTCTCAACTTCCCGTCTTTCTTACGGTCCTCACTGTGCCATCGCATCAACTTGGCATGCTCTTCGTTTCTGAACAGACGTTTCAACCGTGGTATTATAGGAGCATACCACATCACCTTCGCAGGAACCCTCTTCCTGGGGGGCTCGCCGTCAACATCACCAGGGTCATCTCGTCTGATCTTATACCGCAATGCGCCGCATACCGGGCATGCGTTCAGATCCTTGTACGCACCGCGGTAGAGGATGCAGTCATTAGGGCATGCATGTATCTTTTGCACCTCCAATCCTAGAGGGCATACGACCTTCTTTGCTGCGTATGTACTGTCGGGCAATTCGTTATCCTTTGGAAGCTTCTTCTTCAATATTTTCAATAGTTTCTCAAATCCTTTGTCAGGCACAGCATTCTCTGCCTTCCACTGCAGCAATTCCAATACGGTACCGAGCTTTGTGTTGCCATCTTCGCAATTGGGGTACAACCCTTTTTTGTGATCCTCTAACATGCTATCGAACTTTAGCTTCTCCTTTTGATTTCGCATTGCGTCCTTGCATCGACAATGAACCGGCGGAGATCATCATCATCGGGCACTGGTTCCTCTTGATCTTCAGCAGCTTCCCCCGTTGCAGCATCATTGGGCACATCGTCTGGTTCCTCTAGAAATTCGGCAGCTTCCCCCGTTCCAGCATCACCGTATTCAGGGGGCACATAGTTGTCATCGTCCTCTTCTTCTTCGTCGTCTTCCATCATAACCCCTATTTCTCCGTGCCTCGTCCAAACATTATAGTGTGGCGTCACTAGTAGAAAACTGGGCTTTGGTCACAGGGCAATATTCACATTAGTCCCGGTTCAGTCACGAACCGAGACTAATGTGAGCATTGGTCCCGGTTCGTGCGGCCAGGGGCCTGCCGGGCCTCGTGGGGGCATTGGTCCCGGTTCGTCCGGACCCGTTGGTCCCGGTTGGTGGGACAAACCGGGACCAATGGACCACGCTCCTGGCCCACCACCCTTTAGTCCCGGTTCCTACCACAAACCGGGACTAAAGGGTTGTTCCTAGTTGCGGCCAGTGTTTAGTCCCACCTCGCCAATCGAAGGGCGCTCACACCAGTTTCTAAGCCCGTCCCTCTCTGCCTTGTTGAGCTTCTCTTAAAGTGAAAATAGATGCCCTTATACAGGGAATTTGACCTAAATTCGCAGTTAATTTCATAGAAATTTATTATGAATTTAGGTTGAATTTTCTCTATAAGCGCATCTATGTTCATTTTTTTATATTTATAAAATAAATAAACCTTAGTAAAATAAATAAAACTAAATAAACCTTAATAAAATAAAATAAAATAAACTATAGTAACTACAATAAATAAACCTTAATAAATTAAGTAAAAATAGCAGCAGTAAAATAAATAAAAATAGCAGTAGTAAAATAAATAAAAATAAAATAATTAAAGTAAAATACATAAGTAATTAGAAATAAAATAAATAAGTTTTTTGTTGTAAGTAGAAACAAAACAAAACAAATAAAGCAAAAGAGAAAAAAACAGAGGAAAAAATTATGCCACCTACTCGGCCACCACGGCCTGAATACGACTAGAAACCCATCCATGGGCCAGGATTCAGGCCCGCAGAAGGCCCAGCAGGCCCCACAGGTAAAGAGAACAGTTAGGCCCGAAAGCCTGCAGTTGAGAGGAGTTCGAGAGGGTGGGCGCAGCAGCACTTATAAACCACTCTCGAGCTCTCTCAACTAGCGAGGTGGGACTAAACTTTTGATGCGGGGCAGCACAAGGCCTTTGGTCCCGGTTGGTGCCCCCAACCGGGACTAAAGGGGGCATTGGCCCCGGTTCGTGGCACCAACCGGGACCAAAGGCCTTTAGTCCCGGTTGGTGCAACGAACCGGGACCGCTGAGTTCCCTATATATACCCCATCGCCACAGCAGAGCACTCCAGAGTGCTCTGTTTTTTCTGGCCGGCGAGGGGAGGGCATTTGGGTGGTCTAGCTCACCTCCTATGCACATGAGGTGTTCGATGAAATGTCTGAGCCACACTAGTTAATCTTTGTCCTCTCGAAACTCGACCTCCGAGCTCCATTTTCCCCGAGATTTGTCTAGGTTTAGCGGTCCGTCACGTCCCGTCCCCGTCTTCACCGCCGTCGATGGCCCGCGCCGATCTCGTCACCAGCACCACCGTGGTGAGCCTCTTGTTCTTATCTTCTTTCTGAAAGGAAAATATTCTTACTTTAGATAGTTACTCGTCTAATTTTGTTACTTTTATTATTCCTTCTTATTACATAGTGCGATGGTTTTGGTATCCGCCCCCGTCGGCCCTCGTCCTGTCTATGATTCGGATGTGGTATATATTATCTTTTTATAACTATTTGGTTCATTTATTGTTTATGACAAATATACCGAACAACGTGACATAGATTTTATTTATCTAGGAGGTGGTTGAACCGGAAATTCTAACCGACCCTATTGTCGAGAGGTTAAATTTAGTTGAAGAAGAAAACAATTATTTGAAGGAAAAAATAAAAAAAATTGAGGAGGAGAAGATGATATTGGAGTTGCATGTTGCGGATGTCGTCGATGATCACAAGATCAAGATGGATGCAATGCGCTTGAAGATTAGAAAGATTAGAAAATATGCCATTCATACCGAGGCTTGGTATCATTATGCCGTTGGATCAATTGTTACCTTGGTTGCGATTATGATCGCATTTGTTTTCGCATTGAAATGTTTTACATAGTTTCAATGTATGGTTTAATTAATTAGATGCTCTGGAGAGCTATATATATGTTGTTAGATGAGAACTATGTATGTACTTTGGTTTTAATGTGATGATGAACTTCTATTAATTTGGTCACTTAATTATCTATTCATGATGTTCTGTAATGGTTTTTGACACACTTAATTATATATAATGCACGCAGATGAACTGGCAATGGATGTACGGTGACAGACACACCTCCGAGTACATTAAGGGCGTGCATTATTTTCTCGAAGTGGCTGAGGCAAACAAGCAGAATGGTTTTATGTGTTGTCCATGCCCTATATGTGGGAATACGAAGTCTTACTCTGACCGGAAAATCCTTCACATCCACCTGCTTTACAAGGGTTTCATGCCACACTATAATGTTTGGACGAGGCACGGAGAAATAGGGGTTATGATGGAAGATGGCGAAGAAGAAGAGGACGATGACAACTGTGTGCCCCCTGAATACGGTGATGCTGCAACGGGGGAAGCTGCTGAAGATCAAGAGGAACCAGACGATGTGCCCAATGATGCTGCAAGGGGGGAAGCTGCTGAAGATCAAGAGGAACCAGTGCCCGATGATGATGATCTCCGTCGGGTCATAGTCGATGCAAGGACGCAATGCGAAAGTCAAAAGGAGAAGCTGAAGTTCGATCGCATGTTAGAGGATAAAAAAAAAGGGTTGTACCCCAATTGCGAAGATGGCAACACAAAGCTCGGTACCGTACTGGAATTGCTGCAGTGGAAGGCAGAGAATGTTGTGCCTGACAAAGGATTTGAGAAGCTATTGAAAATATTGAAGAAGAAGCTTCCAAAGGATAACGAATTGCCCGACAGTACATACGCAGCAAAGAAGGTCGTATGCCCTCTAGGATTGGAGGTGCAAAAGATACATGCATGCCCTAATGACTGCATCCTCTACCGCGGTGCGTACAAGGATCTGAACGCATGCCCGGTATGCGGTGCATTGCGGTATAAGATCAGACGAGATGACCCTGGTGATGTTGACGGCGAGCCCCCCAGGAAGAGGGTTCCTGCGAAGGTGATGTGGTATGCTCCTATAATACCACGGTTGAAACGACTGTTCAGAAACGAAGAGCATGCCAAGTTGATGCGATGGCACAGTGAGGACCGTAAGAAAGACGGGAAGTTGAGAGCACCCGCTGACGGGTCGCAGTGGAGAAAAATCGAGAGAAAGTACTGGGCTGAGTTTGCAGCTGACCCAAGGAACGTATGGTTTGGTTTAAGCGCGGATGGCATTAATCCTTTCGGGGAGCAGAGCAGCAATCACAGCACCTGGCCCGTGACTCTATGTATGTATAACCTTCCTCCTTGGATGTGCATGAAGCGGAAGTTCATTATGATGCCAGTTCTCATCCAAGGCCCTAAGCAACCCGGCAACGACATTGATGTGTACCTAAGGCCATTAGTTGAAGAACTTTTACAGCTGTGGAATGGAAACGGTGTACGTATGTGGGATGAGCACAAACAGGAGGAATTTAACCTGCACGCGTTGCTGTTTGTAACCATCAACGATTGGCCCGCTCTCAGTAACCTTTCAGGACAGACAAACAAAGGATACCACGCATGCACGCACTGTTTAGATGACACTGAAAGTATATACCTGGACAAAAGCTGGAAGAATATGTACCTGCGCCATCGTCGGTTTCTTCCGACCAACCATCAATCTCGAAAGAACGGCAAGCATTTCAAAGGCGAGGCAGATCACCGGAACAAGCCCGCCATTCGTACCGGTGATCACGTACTTGCTATGGTCAATGATTTACACGTAATCTTTGGAAAGGGTCCCGGCGGACTAGCTGTTCCGAATGACGCTGAGGGACACGCACCCATGTGGAAGAAGAAATCTATATTTTGGGACCTACCCTACTGGAAAGAGCTAGAGGTCCGCTCTTCAATCGACGTGATGCACGTGACGAAGAACCTTTGCGTGAACCTGCTAGGCTTCTTGGGCGTGTATGGGAAGACAAAAGATACACCTGAGATACGGGAGGACCTGCAACGTTTGCACGAAAAAGACGGCATGCCTCCGAAGCAGTATGAAGGTCCTACCAGCTACGCTCTTACGAAACGAGATAAAGAAATCTTCTTTGAATGCCTGCTCAGTATGAAGGTCCCAACTGGCTTCTCGTCGAATATAAAGGGAATAATAAATATGCCAGAGAAAAAGTTCCAGAACCTAAAGTCTCATGACTGCCACGTGATTATGACGCAACTGCTTCCGGTTGCATTGAGGGGGCTTCTACCGGAAAACGTCTGATTTGCCATTGTGAAGCTATGTGCATTCCTCAATGCAATCTCTCAGAAGGTGATCGATCCAGAAATCATACCAAGGCCAAGGAGTGATGTGGCGCAATGTCTTGTCAGTTTCGAGCTGGTGTTCCCACCATCCTTCTTCAATATCATGACGCACGTCCTAGTTCATCTAGTCGACGAGATTGTCATTCTGGGGCCCGTATTTCTACACAATATGTTCCCCTTTCAGAGGTTCATGGGAGTCCTAAAGAAATATGTCCGTAACCGCGCTAGGCCAGAAGGAAGCATCTCCATGGGCCATCAAACAGAGGATGTCATTGGGTTTTGTGTTGACTTCATTCCTGGCCTTAAGAAGATAGGTCTCCCTAAATCGCGGTATGAGGGGAGACTGACTGGAAAAGGCACGCTAGGAGCGGACTCAATAATATGTAGGGACGGGCATTCTTGGTCTCAAGCACACTACACAGTTCTACAGAACTCTACCTTGGTGACCCCGTATGTCGATGAACACAAGAACAGTCTGCGCTCCAAACACCCGGAGCAGTGTGACGACTGGATTACATGTGAACACATCAGGACTTTCAGCAGTTGGTTGGAAACACGTCTCAGAGGTGACACCACTGTTTGTGATGAGTTGTACTCGTTGTCCAGGGGACCATCTTCGACTGTATTGACTTACAAAGGATACGAGATAAATGGGAATACATTTTACACGATCGCCCAAGATCAAAAGAGCACCAATCAAAATAGCGGTGTCCGCTTTGATGCAGCAACCGAGAGGGGAAAGGACACATATTATGGTTACATAATGGACATATGGGAACTTGACTACGGACATGATTTTAAGGTCCCTTTGTTTAAGTGCAAATGGGTCAATCTGTCAGGAGGCGGGGTACAGGTAGACCCACAGTACGGAATGACAACAGTGGATCTGAACAATCTTGGGTACACTGACGAACCGTTCGTCCTAGCCAATGATGTGGCACAGGTTATCTATGTGAAGGACATGTCTACCAGACCGAGAAAAACAAAAGATAAGGAAGCGAATACATCATACGATGAGCCAAAGCGCCACATAGTTCTTTCAGGAAAAAGGGACATTGTGGGAGTGGAGGGCAAGACAGACATGTCTGAAGATTATGAAAAGTTTCATGAAATTCCTCCCTTCAAAGTCAAGGCTGACCCAAGCATCCTGATAAACGATGAAGATTATCCATGGTTACGGCGCAATAAGCAAATGACACAAGCGAAGGAAAAGTGAAGACTTTCTCCCGCAACTATTATGATGATACCATGCCAACTTTGTAATAGACGAGTATGATACCATTGTCCGTTTTGTACAAGAAGTGCATCTAGTTTTTGCCGTAACCCTCTCAACTTTCTTGCACATGCTATGTGGATGAAATGATGATACCATGCCAACTTTCAACCTTTTCAGAGTTCATTTGAAATGCTTTTCACTTTTAGGGTCTTATAGCTCAAAATAATTAGTAAATGCATGAAAAATAACAGGCCAAAAATTAAAAATTATGCCACCTACTGGGCCACCACGGCCTGAATACGATTAGAAACCCATCCATGGGCCAGGATTCAGGCCCGCAGAAGGCCCAGTAGGCCCACAGGCATGTACAGAGAGGTTAGGCCCATAAGCCTGCTTTAGAGAGGAGCTCGACAGCTCAGGCGCACCGCACCTTATAAACAGGTGCGGCTCTCTCTTAGCTAGCGAGGTGGGACTAAACTCACCACCACGCCGCTGTGCAAGGCCATTGGTCCCGGTTGGTGGCACGAACCGGGACCAATTCCACCCTTTGGTCCCTGTTGGTGCCACGAACCGGTACTAATGAGGCTGTGGCCCCACGAGCACCTTTAGTACCTGTTCGTGGCACGAACCGGTACTAGAGTTTCCTACTAAGCAGTTTTTTAGTCCCACCTCGCTAGCTGAGAGGCACTAGGAGCGGTTTATAAGCCCTGAGTGCAGAGACGATGAAGAAGAGGCGCAATGCTCACGTTGCTTAGCTTCAAGCCTTGAGGAATAAGGTAGACTGCATCGAGCTATGTGCAGTGCAGTCTACACTATTCCGAAAGGCTTGAAGCAAATCAACGAGCATTGCGCCTCTTTTTTATTTTTAATAACTTATTACAACTCCGGACTTCTTGTGTTCCGACAAAATAAAATAAACTTTAATACAATTTATGAAACTAAAATTAACAAAGTATTTTCTGTTCAAAACATTATAAGAAACCTCTATTATTATTGAAACTAAAATCATATAAAATTGATGCAACTAAAATTATCGAAGTATGTTCTGTTCAAAATCATTAAAAGCAAAAAGAATTTTCATAAAGAACTTTTTTGATAGAAACTTTAATAGCAAAAAGAATTATCATAAAGTAAAATAAATAAGTAATTAGAAACAAAATAAAATAAAATAAATAAGTTTTTGTTGTAAGTAGAAACGAAACAAAATAAATATAGCAAAAAAGAAAACAAAAAACTAAATACAGCAAAAAGAATTTTCATAAAGAACTTTTTTTAATAGAAACTTTAATAGCAAAAAGAATTATCGTAAAGTAAAATAAATAAGTAATTAGAAACAAAATAAAATAAAATAAATAAGTTTTTTGTTGTAAGTAGAAACAAAACAAAATAAATAAAGCAAAAAAGAAAACAAAAAAGGCAAAAAATAAAAATTATGCCACCTACTAGGCCACCACGGCCTGAATACGACTAGAAACCCATCCATGGGCCAGGATTCAGGCCCGCAGAAGGCCCAGTAGGCCCACAGGCATGTACAGAGAGGTTAGGCCCGATAGCCTGCTTTAGAGAGGAGCTCGAGAGCTCAGGTGCACCGCACCTTATAAACAGGTGCGGCTCTCTCTCAGCTAGCGAGGTGGGACTAAACTCCCACCACCATGCCGCTGTGCAAGGCCCTTTGGTCCCGGTTCGTGGCACCAACCGGGACCAATGCCACCCTTTAGTCCTGGTTGGTGCCACCAACCGGGACCAAAGGCCCACGGTTCCCGCCCTTTGGGCTGCTGAAAAGGGACCTTTGGTCCCGGTTGGTGGCACCAACCGGGACTAAAGGGTGGCATTGGTCCCGGTTGGTGCCACGAACCGGGACCAATGCCCTTGCTATATAATCAGGACTTGTGAAAATTTCACATCTCCCTCGCCTCCCTAGCCAGTTGCCCCCGCCGACAGGCTGCCCAAATCGCTCGCGCGCTCCTCGTCGCCGTCGCCGCCGCCGGCCGCCATCCCTGTCTCCCCGTGCCCCTGCCCCGCGCCCGAGCCCACGCCGGCCACCGCCCCATGCCCCTGCCCCGTCCCCGAGCACGCACGGCCGCGCCCCGGCCCGCCCCCACCATTGTCGTCGTCGCCGGCGCCCGCCCCACTGCCGCCCCTGCCTCGACGCCGCCCCTCCTCCCCGTTCGGTCCGGCTCCGGCGACCCCCTTTCCTCCCTGTCCCCTCGATCCTCTTCATATAATTTTTTTTCATATGCATATGTTGATTATATGGATGGATGGATGATGTATATGTTCATTATATGGATGGATGGATGATGTATGTTTTTTTCATATAATTTTTTTAGGCAGATTTTTAGAATTTTTTGTGTATGTATGTTATGTTTATATGTATGTATGTATGTTCATATGTATGTATGTTTATATGCAAAGCATATGCAAAGAAAATGTATGAATGGTCATATGCAAAGAAAAATGTATGTATGGTCATATGCAAAGAAAATGTATGTATGTATGTATGTTCATATGAAAGAAAAAATGTATGTATGTATGTATGTATGTATGTTCATATGCATATGCAAAGAAAATGTATGTTCATATGCATATGCAAAGAAAATGTATGTTCATATATATGATGATATGTTCATATAAAAAGGAAAATAAGAAGAGGAAGAAAGGAGAAGAAGAGGAGAGGAAGAAGAGGAGAAATAAATAAGAAGAGGAAAAAAGAAGAAAAAGAAGAGGAGAAGAAGAAAGGAATAGAAGAGAAGAAGAAAAAATAGAAAAAATTCTATTTTTTCTTCTTCTCTCCTCTATTCCTTTCTTCTTCTCCTCTTTTTTTTCTTCTTTTTTTTCTTCGATCTTCTCCTCTATTCCTTTTCTTCTTCTCCTCTTTTTATTTCTTCTTCGTTTTCTTATGTTTTATCGGGTCTGTCGTCGTCGATATACCCCTCTCCCGATAACTTCAACACGAGGGGGGGTCGATATACCCCCTCCCCGCCGATAATATTATTTTCCCATGTACGTATGTCGTCGTTGTCGATATAACCCCCTCCCGATAACTTCAACACGTGGGGGGGTCGATATACCCCCTCCCCGATAACATTATTTTCCCATGTATGTATGTCGTCGTTGTCGATATATATAACTCCCTCCCAGATAACTTCGACATGATGGACGGTCGATATTTATACCCCCTCTCGACCGTGATAACTTATACCACGGAAGCACCCCCCGGCCCTCTCGCTCGACCAAAACTCTCGAGGACACCCAAACCCTAGAAAAATACGATGTCGGTCTCCTACCCCCTCCCACCGCGCCCCTACCCTTGAAGCGTTGCCTAGGCCACCCCAAACCCGGAATAAGCTAGGTCTACGTTTGCACTAATATATCCACCTGCTGTCATGTTTGTGTAATAATTGCCATGTTGTAATATTTGCAGAAACAATGGAGCACGGACAAGACGAGCAAGCAGAAGAGGTATTGGGGGACATAATCTTAGCCGGAGGTGATATCTTGTCGTATCTTAACGACAATGATGGTCTGGAAGAACAGGGTGAAGAAGCAGGCTACGGTGATCGAAGAGTGGAGGAGGAAAGACATGATTATGATGGCTCCGGTGACCCAATGCTGGTGCAAGAAGGAGCCCGTGGTGACGGCTCCGGTGACCGAACAGAGTCCGGCCAGGTAAATATATTAGTTAAGCCTGTGCTGACTAGCTAATTGATGCATTCATTGTTTTGGTATGTACACATATTAATTAACACTCGTCTTTCTTCTTTTTTCTAGCCCTCCGGATCGAGCACAACTGCGGTAAAGAGACGAGGCCCGAAGAGAAAGTTGCGCTCGGATGAAAGGTTTGAGATCACAGCAATCGCGCGTGACGGCCAATCGATTGAACCCATCCGGACAAAGGATGCATTTGCTGCTCAGTGCGGGGTTCTAGTTAGGGACAAGATCCCGATCAGCATCCACCAATGGTATAAGCCTAAGAAGGAAGACCCTGAGGTGTCTTATGTCAATGATATGCAGAAAGATGATCTTTGGACTGAGCTGAAGGCAAATTTCACCCTACCGCTAGAGGAGGATCCAGAGAAGCCAGTTATAGAGCAATTAATCAAGTCTCATGCTCTTAAGAAGATGGCAGACCTATTCAGGAGGTGGAAGAATGAGCTGAAAACGTTTGTCGACAAAGAAGAGACACCAGAATTCATCGGCCGGTATGAGAAGATCAGAGATCACTGGCCCGCATTTGTGGCCCACAAGACATCGGAAAAGAGTAAGAAGATGTCAGCGACAAACAAGAAGAATGCTGCGAAGAAGAAGCTTCACCATCGCACGGGGTCAGGTGGCTACCTCAAAGCCCGACCTAAGTGGGCCAAGGCTGAGAATGATCTGCTTGAAAAAGGGATCGAACCACAGACAATGAACTGGACAGACCGTTGCCGGACTTGGTTCTTCGGGGCTGGCGGAACCTTGGACCCTGTATCAGGGAGGTGCGTTTGGACGAACGAGCTTTTGAGAATACCAGTCAAGAAGATTCAGCAATATATCAATGCAGCGCAGGAAGGGACGTTCGTTCCAGACAGAGAGAACGACGAGCTCACAATGGCCCTCGGGAATCCTAAGCACCCTGGACGGACACGAGGCACGCCAGGCTCTGTTCCGTGGAAGGCTGGTTTTCCGGACGCGGGCGGTTACAAAAGCCAGGAGAGGAGGAAAAAAGTGGAGCAGATCCAAATTCAGAAGCTGCACGAAAGGGTTCAAGCGCTAGAGGAACGAGACGGCAATCGACATGCCGAAACTGCCCCCGAAGCTACACCGCCATCTCAGCGGAGAAGCAGCGTGGCTTCCACCGAGCTGCTTCAGCTGGAGCATGCGGCTCCTGCTAGCTACCCCGTGGATACTATCACGGAGTCTCAACATTGCCACCTTATGGCGGAATGGCAGAACTTCAAAGTCAAGGCGGCTGTTGGCTCTGTTTTACCTCCTGAACCCGGCGCAACCTACCACTGCCGGCCGATTCCAGAAGAATATGCTAGGGTGATGGTGGATGAAATAACGGAGGGATTTGAGGAGCTCCAGCTTGACCACCCTACCGGTGAAGGGGAGACTCGGCTGGGTTCTGCTCTGAAGACTCCATGCCTTTGGCGGAAGGAGCTCATCAAGCTTCCAACTGGACGGCTCCGGCGAGTAAGGGCACTCCGCCTCCTCCTCCGGCGAGTGATCAGGGCACTCAGCCTCCTTCTCCGGCGCGTGGCGGCACTCCGCCTCCTTCTCCACCAGCGCCGGCGCGCCAGAGCAGCCAGCCTCCTCCTTCTCCGCCTCGTCAGCAAGGGCGGAAGAGACCCGCCGCCGCTGCGGCTGCTCCGGCGCGTCGTAGTCCTTCTCCTCCGCCTCGTAAGCAAGGAAAGAAGACAGCCGCAGCCGCTCCGTTTGCTCTGCCGGCGTCTAGCAGTACAGGTGCCAGAGGCGGGAGGCAATACAGATTCGGTCCTTCTCTGAAGACTCCAGAGAAGTTACCATACGAGAGGACCGAGGAGGAAACCAGGAAGATCGTGCGAGCCGAAGTGACAAACTTCTTTGAAGGGGTGAAAGCAAAGAAGCATCCACCTCCGGAGGAGAAGGTAGATCCGGTGAAAGCAAAGCGCACTCTGGCTGCCCTGACAAAACCACCAAAGTCTCCGCCGAGAGGCAACTATGAGCGCATTCTTGCAAAGACATATGCCGAAGCGGAGAGGTCGGGAAGTACTGTCAGTGATCAAAGGTTAAAAGAACGACGAGCTGGGAAAAAAATTGCCCAGCTCGGCGAACAAGCGAACCAATCGTGCCCCCCGCTCAAGGTGTCAAAATACATCGTCGCTAATGATCCGAGTATGGTGCCCGGTTATAGCAATCTTGGAGATTACCTGCCCGACGATGGACATTATGAAATCATTGAGGTGGACGAACACAAATACCATTACGGGAAGCCTCTCGTCAAAGATGAAAGATCTCTAACAACGATGATGCGAAGACTACATGATTGGTACATGAAAACCTGCAGAGAGTCTGATGGGATGAATACTTTGACGTTGAGAGTTAAACCGGAGCATGACCTCGTTGGAATTGATCTGCTGAATGTTCCATTTGAGGATTTCTTCCAGTTTTACAATCAAAAGGCCCTCGATAAAACAACGATCACTTGCTACTGTCTGTAAGTAGTACTACTTCTGTCATTAAGTCTCTCTATATAGGTCAGCTCTTTCATTGCATGTATTTATAATTATCCTCACTATATTATGCAGATTGAAGATCGCCGAATTGAAGAAAAGACAAATCGGTGATATTGGGTTCATTAACACAAATCTCATACATGCATATACGGTTGAAAAACATCCCAAAGAAGCCGAGGCCAACTTGCTACAATCGTTGGTATTAAATCAAAACAAAGATATAATACTCTTTCCTTACAACTTCAAGTGAGTGCTACTGTCTTGTGCATATTCGGTTTCCCTTATTAGTCCAGGTTATGGTAATGTAATTGATGACTTATGCATGCATGCGCAGCTTCCACTATATTCTCCTAGAGATTAAGCTTGAGCAGGGAGTAGTGACCGTCTTAGACTCGAGACGAAAAGATCCCCAGGACTATGCGAACATGACTCAAATGCTCGAGAAGTAAGTTAAATCGATCATTATCCACCATATCAGCAACTTTGTTCATTTCCTCATATCAAGTAATTGTTTTCTTTGTCTGGCAGGGTTTGGAGAAAATTCACCACAAAAGCTCCGGGACTGCCAAAGAAGCTGCAATTTAATCATCCGAAAGTAAGTACTATAGTAGCATGTTCCGCGCATCTCCTAGTGATTCAAGCGCTAGTTTCATCAATACCATTTAGCATGCTTGCTTATCAGTTTGATTGACCTCTATTTCTTGTAAAGTGGTTGTGGCAGGAACCCGGGAATAATTACTGTGGATACTACGTTTGCGAGTCCATCCGCTACATGACCTGTGAGCGGGGCTACACTGAAGAACAATATGAAGTGCGTAAGCAATAATATTCACAATTTTATTTTATTACCATCATTTGTGTTGAGTTTCATTTATATATATATATATATATGTATTGACCCCCTTCTTCAAATTAGATGTTTCGGAAGCGGGATGAACTCCTAGCACCAGATCGTATGCGAGGAATTCAAGAGGAATTGGCGGCATTCTTCCTTGACCACGTGATCGCTGAAAACGGAGAATACTATGTGGACCCTGTGTTCCTACAATTTAATTAGGAGATTGTATTGTAAGAGATAATTATTGTATATATGTAGTCGGTAGTGTCGGATAGATATACGAGAACTTGTTGTTCGACCAATATCTCGGAGAAGGAGAGGTGGTTGATATCACTTCTCTCTGTATGCATATGTTCATGACGATCTTCTGTTTCCTTCATTTGATTACTAGCTAGCGTGTCTACTCCTCTCCATACGTATATAGTACGTAGCGTCGACCAAGCACGGAGATAAGAGAGGACACTTCTCTCTATTAATTAGCTAGCTAACACAATATATGAAACACCTAAATTAACCCCCCAAAACCCCTAAACCACCCCCTTTCAAAAAAACAAAAACCTCAACTCCTGCCGGCTGCTGACGCGTGGATGCCTATTGGTCCCGGTTGGTGACACCAACCGGGACAAAAGGCCCTGCCTATTGGTCCCGGTTGGTGTCACCAACCGGGACCAAAGGCCCCCCTGCCTGGGCTGGCAGCAGCGGCCACGTGGAGGACCTTCTGTCCCAGTTCGTGTAAGAACCGGGACTAAAGGATTAGGGCTTTAGTAACGACCCTTTAGTCCCGGTTCGAGAACCGGGACAAAAGGCCCTTATAAACCGGGGTAAAAGCCCCTTTTTCTACTAGTGCATGAAACCCTTGTAAAGCAGGTGGGTGTGAAGGATTTTCCGGTCAGAGTAAGACTTCGTATTCCCACATTTAGGGCATGGACAACACATAAAACTATTCTGCTTGTTTGCCTCAGCCACTTCGAGAAAATCATGCACGCCCTTAATGTACTCGGAGGTGTGTGTGTCACCGTACATCCATTGCCGGTTCATCTGCGTGCATTATATATAATTAAGTGTGTCAAACCATTACAGAACATCATGAATAGATAATTAAGTGACCAAATTAATAGAAGTTCATCATCACATTAAAACCAAAGTACATACATAGTCCTCATCTAACAACATATATATAGCTCTCCAGAGCATCTAATTAATTAAACCATACATTGAAACTATGTAAAACATTTCAATGCGAAAACAAATGCGATCATAATCGCAACCAAGGTAACAATTGATCCAACGGCATAATGATACCAAGCCTCGGTATGAATGGCATATTTTCTAATCTTTCTAATCTTCAAGCGCATTTCATCCATCTTGATCTTGTGATCATCGACGACATCCGCAACATGCAACTCCAATATCATCTTCTCCTCCTCAATTTTTTTATTTTTTCCTTCAAGAAATTGTTTTGTTCTTCAACTAAATTTAACCTCTCGATAATAGGGTCGGTTGGAATTTCCGGTTCACATACCTCCTAAATAAATAAAATCTATGTCACGTTGGTCGGCATAATTTTCATAAACAATAAATGGACCAATTGTTATAAAGATAATATATACCACATCTGAATCATAGACAGGACGAGGGCCGACGGGGGCGGATACCAAAACCATCGCACTATATAATAACAAGCAATACAATAGTAAGAAAATTAGACAAGTATCTATCTAAAGTAAGAATTTTTTTTCTTTCAGAAAGAAGATAAGAACAAGAGGCTCACCACGGTGGTGCCGGCGACGAGATCGGCGCGGGCGATCAACGGCGGTGAAGACGGGAATGGGACGTGACGGGCCGCTAAACCTAGACAAATCTCGAGGAAAATGGAGCTTTGAGGTCGAGCTTCGAGAGGAGAAAGCTTAACTAGTGTGGCTCGGGCATTTCATCGAACACCTCATGTGCATAGGAGGTGAGCTAGAGCACCACAAAGCCCTCCCCTCGCCGGCCAAGAAAAACATAGCACTGGAGTGCTCTACTCGCGGGCGAGGGGTATATATAGGCACCTCATTGGTCCCGGTTCGTGGCATGAACCGGGACTAAAGGGCAGCCTGTGGTCCCGGTTCAAGCCACCAATCGGGACCAATGCTGGTGGGCTAGGAGCGAGGCCCATTGGTCCCAGTTCGTCCCACCAACTGGGACCAAAGGGGCCAGACGAACCGGGACCAATGCCCCCACGAGGCCCGGCAGGCCCCTGGCCTCACGAACCGGGACCAGTGCCCCCATTGGTCCCGGTTCTGGACTGAACCGGGACTAATGGGCTGACCCGGCCTGAAGCAAAGCCCTCTTTTCTACTAGTGGGTGTACCAAAATAGTTGCCGATAAACCTCGCATGCACCTCAACCCGTTTTCTCCGGATGAACTCACGGCCAAACACGGAACTACCGTGCTTCGGCTTCTTCCACTTGTGCAACGCCACTAACATAGCAATGTTCTCTTCTTCGACCAGGTTAAATTCCTCATCCGACGAGGAATCAGCCATGAAAGAGGAATCGCATGAGCTCATCTACAATATGGAAATCACCGTCAAACTACATCATCATGCCCGATAAAAAACTTCCTACTTTGCATGATTTTTTACCTTGGGGAATTTGCTCGAACACGTTGCGGGTGAGGTGGAAGCAATCGGCCGACAGTGGGTCGGGGCGCGGGCGGGGGCTACAGACTGCAGATGGCGGGCGGGTGGCGGCTGCAGACGGCCTCTGGACCGCCGCCTAGCTGCTAGAGGACTCCGGTCGCAGCGACGCGCCGGCGGGGGCAATAAACGAGAAACCGCTGGCTCGGCCGGTTGCGGTGGTCGGGTGACAACCCCTTTTTAGCCCCGGCGGCTGGTAACTGCTACAAGAAGGTGGCCGATAGGTTCTACAGCCATTACGGCCGACGAAGCTCCGGCGAATTTCCAAATCGGTCGTGCGGTC
Source organism: Aegilops tauschii subsp. strangulata (assembly GCF_002575655.3). Lineage (NCBI taxonomy): Eukaryota > Viridiplantae > Streptophyta > Magnoliopsida > Poales > Poaceae > Aegilops > Aegilops tauschii. The sequence goes on along the minus strand of NC_053039.3, from coordinate 69,519,874 downwards.
ATCGGCGGGGAGGAATTAGATCGGCATCGGCTATGGCGATGCAGCCGGCGGGGGGATAGGCGGCGGGGTCGGGGATGGACCGACAGGTGGCGGCGGTGCGTTTCTGGGCGTAAATCACCGGCGGGCGAAAGTGAAATGAAGGGCCGTTGGGCGGTTGGTGCGCGAGTGCAGTTTTACATCACCTGGAGGTGGAGATGCATCTCCAAGTGTTATATTTTACAGCACTTGGAGGAGGTGATCTATTTTATTTTATTTTATTTTTTACATCTACATCATCTATTGGAGGTGGTTTTTTGCCTAGGAGATGTATAAGTTTTTTTAAACAAGATAGGAGATGTATAAGTTAGTTTTTTTTCGTGGGAAATCTTCCGATCTATTCATCTTCAATCATGGCGGTACAACGAATACAAAAAATAATAAAAATTACATCCAGATCCGTAGACTACCTAGCGACGACTACAAGCAGTGAAGCGAGCCGAAGGCGCGCCGCCGTCATCGCCCCTCCATCGTCATTGTCGAGCACAACTTGTTGTAGTAGACAGTCGGAAAGTCGTCGTGCTAAGGCCCCATAGGACCAGCGCACAGAACAGCAATCGCCGCAGATGAAAAATAACATGATCGGAAGGATCCAGTCCGAAGACACACGAATGTAAACGAACACCAACGAGATCCGAGCAAATCCACCAAAGATAGATCCGCCGGAGACACACATCCACACGCCCACCAACGATGCTAGACGCACCACTGGAACGGGGCTAGGCGGGGAGACCTTTATTCCATCTTCAGAAAGCCGTCGCCGTTTCGTCTTCCTGAGCAGAACACAAACCCTAACAAAATTGAAGGGAACGACTAAAAACGAAGCCCTCGCGCCGGCCCTTGGCAGGATCCACCGCACCTCCATGGCCCTAGGGCCACCGGAGACGAGGCGGACCTGCGTCGGAGCCGGCGAGAGGCGGAAACCCTAGCTGCTTTTTTTAGGAGGAGGAAGTAGATGTATAAGTTAGTTATTTATAAAATACATCTACATGGTGTATTGGAGATGTTCTTAACAGCCGCATGCAGCTAATTAAATAAACATGCATGCATGCTGACTGCTCATCGGTGCAGCCGCTCCATCTCTAAACAACTTGCCAAATCACTCTAACACGAATCGTAGCTCCGTCTCTAAACGACTTGGCAAATCACTCTAACACGAATCGTAATGACTTGATGCAAACACCGACGCAAGCTAGGTAACACACTCATAGAGCACGCGCATGTGTGTACAACCAATATCAAGATTAGTGCACTATAGACAAGTTAGAAACAAGGGTCTCAACTCCGTTCCAGAAAAGAAAAACAAGGGTCTCAACTCCGTTCCAGAAAAGAAAAACAAGGGTCTCAACTCCGTTCTAGAAAAGAACACAACAAAATTTGCTAAACTCATTCGCGAGGTTGCTGATCTTGCCCGACGCACTGCTTTGTTCATCGTGACGACGCGGACCCAAGCGAATCATATAACCATGCATAACAGGCCATGACAAGAAAATCTTTTTTGTTTACTAAGACACAGCACAACCCACTCCTACTACTCCACGCCAGCCGGATCATTGTTGTTAGGGTCGATCAAATCGCCACCTTGACCCCGGAACCAGGCGTTCCAAATGCCGATGACCCAGGTTTGCAGTTCACCAGCCGGCATGTAGAAATGGTACAAGCAGCGCTGGAAGACCTGGCACACAGAAAGGGCAACACCTGTGGCGCTGGGGAACTGCAATGGAATGCAAATGAGGTATGTCACCACATAGTAGTTGTATCGTTCGGTAATGTATCCTTCAGCTAGAACTGGTGCAATATAATCACGGAAGAAAGGGAGTAAGGCACAAACAGAAGCTAGATTGCCATATACCAGGGGCAGATGCTTAGGGGCAGATGCTTTTTTGCGAGGACGGGAGAGACAGGTGCTTAGTTGCTTACCAGCATGAGATTGTCTTTGATGATTCTTGCGTATACTGTCCACAGCGTGGCATTGAGAAAAGTTGCCAGGAGCATTGTTTTTCCCTCGTTCCCATTGGTCCTGTGAGCTACCACCTGAAAAGAAACATCCATGTACACGAATCGGTCTCATGCATGCAATCCATTTCAGTAATGTCGGCTGGGAATCAAATAAGCAAGAGTAGATACCATGTTATCAAACGTTGACATGAGGTACATGGTGGCTCCAGTAAGAGCACCCGAGCAGCCGACCACGCTAGCCAGCTCGTAGCCGGCGAACTTGAGATAGACATCAACCCCAGCGACTCCCATGCCAAAGACAACGCCAATGCCCACAAAGGAAAAGAAGAAGAAGCGTCGCTCACAGCAAGTGAAGAACACGACAAGATACCCGAGGCCGATGAGGTTGACGATGGACACCGAATAGTTTACCGTCGGAAGCACCAGCCCATACCACACCCAAATGGAACTGTTCACAATTGATGAGACGTTGGCCACGTGTGTGCGCTCACCCACAGTTCCCTCTGTCCATATCTGTATGAAGCTGTCCCTGAGAGGAAAGCAAGTTGGGCATCATGCATTAGAAACTAAACTAAAGTCCAGCGGTTTACCAAAAGCAACCTGCTAGTAACTACAAAGACCAAACACATACATTGGCGCGTATACCAAGATGAGCGTCGTGGCATCTCCTGTAAGCTGAAGAGAGCGCTTTGCCGCTGCTCACACATGGTAATCAAGGGAACCGGCGCTCAACAAGCCGATCGCAGACAAAACCACCACGGTCAGAACACCCAGCAGGATCCACTTGATCGGCACGGCCTAAATGACATGCTTGTGTCGGATCAGTGCAGAAATAAAGATGGGCAGATGGTGATGCAAACAGCAGGCGACATGATGAATCCATACGCACACATAAATAATCTGGTGCACGAATCGATCGATCAACCAACAGGAGCTACACGCACATGAACCCGATACGCACTAGCGCGCAGATCCAAAGACTGGCTCGGTTGCCGACGGGCCGGAGGAAGGGAGGGCCGGAGCACGTACGTACCTGCAGCCATGCGTGGTCGCCGCCGACGGCCGGGTGGAGGAGCGGCGCTTCCTCGGGCTGCTGCGCTGGATCCTCCATGCGCAAGCAAGCGAAGCAAGCGCCCGAGATCTGCGGCTCTGTTGTGTGTGTGTAGCCTGTGAGGGCGGCCGGATTGCGTCCGTTTTAGAGCATGATTAATAGTATAGCCAGCTGCTGGCTATAAGCCAGTGCCATGTCATATACAACCAATTTTATAGCTAACATGTACAATAGTAAATTAAAAGAGTGTACTATTTTTTTATTACGTGACCCACCTTTCATTCTCACAAAGTGCCTAGAAGCACGTGCTAAAGCTGGCTCTTCACGAAGAGCCCGCTTACCTTCTCTCTTCTTTTCTCTTTCCTCCAACTAAGTAGAAATATACTAGTTTATTCCTTATAACTCGCTGACTCATCTCTATAATACTTGCTTTACAGAGGAAGAGAGGCGAGCCAGCCACTGCGCTCGCGTGCGCCGCCCATCCCTCCCTCCATTGGTTGGCTGCGGCAAGGACCACGGTCACCGCGCAAGCCAGATTCTTTTTTTCCTTTTGGGTCACGCGCATGGGGTGGGATCTGGTAATTACCTCACTGTAGTTAACCATTTAATTTGCTCGGCACATCTCATCCAATCCATCGATGCGGGCCGACTCCAGAGTCCATGCATGCGCACCCAAAGGTCATTGCTTGCGCGCCAATCCAATAATTCCATTAACTTCATTCACAATGATAAATCATACTGAATAAATTTATTTAAAATTCATCCATTTCATTTCACTTTATAAACTGATGCACAATTAGAAACTATATTTATTTTACAATAACATATAGAATTCATAGAAAAGCGCACACACACAAAAGAAAAATATTGGAATCGCGGAGCATGAAGGTGACACTAAAGTAATTTTATAGCATAAGAGCAAATCTAGCAGATGTGGCATATCGTTCAGATCGCCACAAAAACAGTCCATGTAGCGTCCAAGACTAAAAACGGGTCTAGCGGACTCGCCATACCGACCTCGGCCTCCATAATCTTTGGAGGCTGCTCCAAATAGTGGGTCGTAGTCTCCAAACTGTGGATGCTGCTCGGAAGATGAACACCGAGAAGGACCGTCGGCTTTGCGACTGCGCACCCGCCGACAATGCGACTCCGGCGATGGCGCATGGCCGGTGTGGGATGAGGTCACCTTAGCCTGCGAGATTGACGCAACCAATTCCGCATTCCGCACCAGCAATTCCTACCATCAACTCAACTAGCTTTATTTTAGGTTTAGATTTAGATTTAGCTTTCTATATGTACTAAGTCACAGTGTGACTCGGTTTTCGTCTCTACCGATCAAGGAAATCATGTTTATTTTAGTTATATGAATCAGTTGATGAATTTTTGCCTGTTGCGCGTGGATGGGTATAGGGAATGTGGGAAGAAAGAGTTGTAGCCAATGACTGACGGATCTCACATACAGGGAAATTTTGGAGGTTGTATTTTGCTGATTCTGAGTTTGCAAGCTGCCTCGACAACCCTCCAAAAAATTGAGCACCCTCCATAAGTGTGTTGGAGGCCGCAGATATGGTGACTCTCGTAGAGGTTCTCTGGGATGCATCCATCGGCAGTTATAGGGTCCTTGAGTTGGGGGTGTTATAATCTTTTACATGCGAAAATTAGACATGAAAATGGTAAAAAAAAAATTGCTAACAGGATATTCGGCTGATCTGATGGTAGCTTTTCGATCGGACGGTTCTCAGGCTAATGTAATGGTTGTGACTTGCCGCTAACTTCTCTAATTGATCATTAATTAATTATTAAATCTAGCTAAGCTTGTATACACGAGACGAGTAGGTACTACTACAGATATCTGTAGGGTCCCCTAAAAAAAGGATATCTGTAGGGTGAAAAATATCGCTGCATTATTTACAACCCAGGAGTTTACCTGTGTCATGCATTAGTGGCGTGATTAGTCCCCACGTCAAAAAGCGGGAGGAGTAGGCCCCGCAGAATCAGTCTCCAGCTTGCATGCAGCACGCCAGGTTGACGATGGGCGGGGGACACAACAGAATCAGGTGGGCCCGGGTGTCGGTTCGCCAATGCCAGCCGTACCCCGCCCTGGTCACGTAACCGTCAAATCTACTCTCTTGGCGCGGCGCGCGACCCATGGAGGATGGCAATTGGCAAGCATGCACCTGGCCACTGCTGCGTTCCATCTCGCCTCCCGCCACGCCTGCGCTTACATTTTACCACAAGAACGACGGAACTCTTTTCTCTTTTTTTTGCGGTGCAGAAACGACGGAACTTTCTACAGAGGCATGCACCGATCGATATGGCCACCAATTGCCGGCTAAATTTCGTGTTTTGACCCTTTTCTTAAGAAATTCAGGATCTGACCCCGGTTGCAAAAAAAATTGGGGATTTGACCCTTTTATTACCGTCAGAGGCTTTGGCGGTAGGGTTATACAGCCTACCGCCACGGTTCATGGCGGTAGGGTGCGACGGAGGGGGACGGCGGCCGTTTGACTACGCTGACGTGGATAAGTACCTACCGCCGACGACAATTTCATGTTGGTCCAATGCATGGCGCGTCGATTGCATGCCCTTCGTGAACCCACGGTGATGCTCAAGCTGGATATCACGAAAGCATTCGACACGGTTCAATGGCCTTTTCTTCTCGAGGTGCTGCGGGCAATGGGCTTTGGTGCGAGGTGGATTGAGTGGGTGTGTGGACTTTTGGCCACCTCTTCGACACGGATCATGGTAAACGGACACCCCGGCAGGCCAATCTTCAATGCCAGGGGCATGCGATAGGGCGCGCCCCTCTCGCCAATGCTCTTCATCTTAGCTATGGAGCCGCTGCACAAGATGTTCCAGATGGCCGCATCTCGTGCCATCCTGTCTTCGCTGGCCAGGCTTGGGCTGCAGCAGCGACTCTCGTTGTTTGCTGACGATGTGATGCTCTTTGTCAAACCGAAAGACGCTGACCTGCGGGCAAGTGCTATGATCCTTCACAGCTTTGGAGAGGCTTCGGGCCTTATGGTGAACCTCTCCAAAAGCATGGCATTGCCCATTCGATGCACTACAACTGACATGGAACGAGTGGAGCAAATCCTGGGATGCCCGACGGGTGTATATCCTTGCAAATACCTCGGCCTACCGCTTACAATTCAGAAACAAACGTCGGCTCAGCTGATGGGGCTCGTGGATTGTCTTGCACGCAAACTGCCAACTTGGAGGGCCACCTCCATGCCGAAGAGTGGCCGCCTTCTGTTGATCAAATCGGTCCTCTGTGCAACTCCGATCCACGCAATGATGGCGCTTGACATTCCTCAGAAGGTGCTCAAAGCCATGAGAAGAATTTGCAGGGGCTTCCTCTGGTGCGCCCGCGCGAGCGCCAATGGTGGGCAGTGCAGAGTTGCCTGGGAGGCCGTTTGCGCACCCAAGTGGGCGGGCGGCTTGGGCCTTCCCAACCTCCGGTGGCTGAACATAGCTATTCAGGCCCGATGGCTCTGGCTCCAGCACACAGATCAGTCCCGACCATGGGCGGAATTCCAAATTACAGTTCCTGTGGAATCGCGGCAACTCTTCAGGGCAGCCACAAAAACTATGCTAGGCGATGGCAAGTGCGCCCGCTACTGGGAAGATCGGTGGCTCGGCGGCTTTACGGTCCAAGACCTTGCCCCATCCATATATGCAATTGTCGCTCCCAGTGCGCGGGGTTCTCGGACGGTCCATCAGGCGGTTTCAACAGGAGACTGGGCTTTAGACATCGGCCCCGACCTCTCCAGCGAGCAGTTGAATGAATACATGAGCCTTTGGGACCGGGTAAGTAACATGGCGCTCAGACCGGCAGAACCGGACCGCATGACCTAGAGTTGGGAGGCCAATGGGGACTACTCCACTAAATCTGCTTACGAGGCCCGGTTTGTGGGGCGGGAGGTAGAGCCGACGGCAGAATTCACGTGGAAATCAAAGGCCCCGCTCCGTTGCCGTTTCTTTCTCTGGCTGGCGATGCACAACAGGTGCTGGACCTCGGACAGACTCGCGAGGCGAGGCTTGGACCACCAAGAGGCGTGCCCCTTCTGTGACCAGCACGAAGAGACCATCGATCATCTCCTTTTGGGTTGTGTCTTCGTGAGGGATGTTTGGCATGTCATTTGTGGAGCTCTCGGTAGGCCACAGTGGACGCCGAGCCCGAAATCGAGGCTGCGGGACTGGGGCGCCGTCACAGCTACTCTTGGGCCAGCGACGAAGGACACACGCACATTGCTGTTGTTAGTGTTGTGGGAAATTTGGAAGCACCAAAACGCGATCGTCTTCGATGGCGCATCCCTCTCTTCGAAGACGCTCGTGAGTAGAATTGACACCGAGGGACGCGCATGGAAGCAAGCCGGCATCTTCAAAGGCAGCGTAGAACCTCTTCTGGAAGGTTTAGTTAGGTGGGCTGAGGGGAGAAGTTAGGCTTTGGTAGTACACGGCTAAGCCGGCGGGGTTGGTCCGCATGTAACATTGCAACATGTGAACGCCAACGTGGACGGGCTCTTGTCCCCACCCTCTTCCTTTAATATATAGTACGCACACTCGTGCGTATTCGAGAAAAAAAAGTACCTACCGCCAGGGGGCCTGGCGGTAGGCTGTCTAACCCTACCGCCAGAGCCCCTGGCGGTAGGGTGTGGCAGGGTTTTGCCATACAACCCTTCTGTAACGAAATGTGCAGTGGACCTCGCGGTAGGTTCACCCTACCGCCAAGGGGTCTGGCGGTAGGCTGTGTGACCCTACCGCCAGAGATCCTGGCGGTAGGGTCCTGTGTTTTCCAGTGTAAAGTTTCTGAAACGAAAAGTGCAAGGGCCCTGGCGGTAGGTGCGCCCTACCGCCATGGGGGCTGGCGGTAGGGTGTCTGACCCTACCGCCAGGGTACTTGGCGGTAGGATCCTGTGTTTTGTTGTTTCTAGTTCATTTGGTTGCTTGTTTTCGAATTCAATATGACAGCAATATCACAACAAGTTTTACAAATATGACAGCAATATCACAGATTTTAAACAATTAAACTTGGGCATCACATAGATCCACATTAGATAACTTGTGCATATAACATTTCAAACGAACTTCAACGGAGTTCCACGTAGTAGCAAACACATAGATCCACAAATAGCAAACACATAGTTCCACGTAGTTTCATAACCACTAGACAAGTTCAACCAAACGAAGTTCAACCAAACTAAAAGAGCCAAGTATCGAAGAGCATAATCAGTTGCTCCTTCCCCTCTTGGAGGTACGGTCCTCGTTACTCTTTGAACGAGTCTCTACGGTCTTCTTCTTGGGCCGGCGAGGAACCGGTTTCTGGAAAGGGTCCGGACTCAGCAAATCCTTCTTCTTCGGATTCCTCTTCTTCGGCAGCTGAGATGCTTGAGATGTTTGAGTTGGTGGAGGTCCATAATCTTCATCGTACTCCTCCTCCCCGTTGCTCTCATCCTCCTCCTCCTCCTCTTCTTCATGTGTGGCCTCCTCCTCCTCATCCTCTTCCTCCTCCTCCTCCTCCTCCCCAACCAACCTAGACGACGAGGGAGCATGGCTCGATGAGCCGATGAGACCCTGTGTGGCTACAGGCTGATAAGCTTCAACTGACCCAGCTCCAGCACACCCAAGCAGGCCTACCAGCTTGCGACAACGCTGCACGAACTTCTGCACTCACAATGAAACAAGGTCATAATAAGTATCAGATCGACTGATTGCAAGTGAACAAGATGCATCTGTTCCGAGGGGGCTGAAATTGTACCTTCATCGTCCCCCTCACTCTGTTCTCCGATTGTACGCTTCCGGGAAGATCACCTAGTGCATCTGAGGCTTCAAAGATGCATCTGTTCAGCTCACCGGACTGCAACGGCATAAGTCAGTCACGATGACAAATAAAATATTTTAAATACAACCGTCGGTTCAAACTTACCACTCTGTTGATGAGGGGTGCAAACTCCCTAAATCCACTGTGCATGTCTCTAATGCCGGTCTGGTGTGCCTGTTCATCGGGGTCATCCCTCTCCAGCTCCGCAATGTCTTCCGCCGTCCACCGAGGCCTGAGACGAAGACGGTGCTTCTGGCCATCATCGTACCACCTCATGTGTCGGCCCAGGTAAGCATCCCAGTCAGTCACTTTCCTCTCCCCATCTTTATGGAACCTCCGTCGGTTCCACTCCGTCACATGAGTTTTATGCTCCTCTCCCTAGTCTGTGATCGACTGATTCTTCTGCCGGCTCATCCTGCAAGGCATAAGCAACAAGAATCATCATAAGCGCAATAAGATCATCATAAGCAACAAGAAACATGATAATCGTAATGAAATCATGGGCACGGAGAACAAAGCGCTCACAGGTGGAGCGCGTGGCCGCCGGTATCGGTGGGCTGGCCCGGTGGGGTATGCTGATAAATCCCAAACTGCGTGGCCACGCGGTGTGGCAAGTGCCACTCGACGGCGTACACACAGATCATGGGCACGATGCACCGCCAGAGACCACGGTCCGCATCGCACATCACTTTCAAATCAAAGTCCCACTCTTGGTCTTGTCGATACGGCCACCATTTTACCTATTACATATACCTTGGTAAGTTCGCACTCTCGGTCAAAAGTGGAATCAAAGAGAAAGGTGTTGAGCGAGTTCATATACCTGCGTATGCATCAAAGCGTCCACCTCGTTGGTGTAGGTCTTGTACAAAGTCTTGTTTAGGCCCGTGTAGAGTTTGACAACGTCCCACTCGTAAGTTACGGTGGGGTTTCGAGTCTCATCGCCGTTTTCGCTGTAGTCTTCCCATGGGCGTCTTCGCAACTTCTCCGGACGCCCCACCGGTAGCCGCTCCCACATCCAAATGGAGAAGGCCCAGACAAAGCCACCCATATTGGACTTGTCTCCCGTCCTCTGCGTTGCGTCGTCAAGCTGCAAAACATCAAATGAGGATCAGATATAAGAAAATGTCATGGACACACTTTCGTAGGGAGGTAGGCAATTAGACACTCTCTTACCGAACGGTATAGGTAGGCGAGAGATGCGGTCCCCCAACTATACCCTGCATCCCAGTCCGCTAGGAAGAACAGATACGCCCAGTTGGCAGAGTTCCTGGAGCTGTCTGGAAACACGACCTCCGAGAGAATATACCACAGATAGGCCCTCGCGTACAACTCCACAGTCGCCTCATCTGCGCCTTGGGGGCATGTCTTCCGGTGCTCCGAGAGCCAGGGCAACGGCACACCGGATGTACGGTTACTCTTGGCACCGGGGCAGTCGCCGATGAGGGTGGTGACCCTCTCCTGCCAGTTGGTCCTCTCCACTCGACCGGTGAGTGCATGACCCTCGATCAGCATGGCAGTAATCATCCCCCAGTCCTCTAGGATCACCGTCATCTCCCCGCATGGCAGATGGAAAGAATGGGTCTCCGGTCGCCACCGGTCAATCAGAGCTGTGAGAGCCGCGTGGACAAGCGGCGGCGGCTGACGCTTGAACTGCAACACAAAACCCAACAGACGAGCTCTCTTGAAGAACGGCGCGTAGCGCTCGTCGTAGTCCATATGCCCATGAACCCCGTGACCCCTCATGCGCAGTGGCTGGAGCATCTGTCAAAAAGTGAACGCCAAAAGTTAGGAAATCATTTTCATCAATCCGAAAACTTTGATCAAAATTTCATTCATATAACTTACCTCTCCGTTCTCTATGAAACAGGCACGATGACCCTTGTCGAATGCCCAGTCCAGCATGGAGTACCGTGGGCCGATGTTGTCCGCAAGAGGTGGCCGCCTTAATAAAATTTCATAAACAATAGCACCATAAGCATAAACCATACATAAACAAAATATGAACTCAAATCATATCAACATGCATCATATCAAAATAAAATTTTAAGCATATTTCTCCAACAACATCTACTACACATGATGGATCAAATCATATCAACATGCATCATATCAAAAAAAAATCCTCCAACATACATCATATCATCATATTTTTAAATAATTTTTTCCAAACAACATCTTCATATCATCATATCAACATGCATCATCAAACTAGGGTTCATCTTCACACTAGATCATATCATCATATCAACATGCATCATCAAACTAGGGTTCATCCTCATATAACCATTACATCATAATTTTTTTAAACAAATTATGAACTAGGGTTCATCTTCACACTAACATATGAACTATTGGTTAGAGTTCATATCCAATACCACTAGTTACTAAAGAACTCATAACTACAACTACAATCAATCTTAGGTGAAAAAAAATCCAATCCAAGTTCAAAAACATGAGGGATTTCAAGCAAATAATGCGTCGAATCGGAAGCAAGTTTGCAAAAACTAATTGGAGGGATCGGAGGAGCTTACGTTTCTCTCTTTGGGGCCATCTCGATCCGCCAAAACGGTGAAGAAACGGTGAAGATCGGAGGGGGAGAGTGGAGGAGATGAGAGAGGGGCGCGACTTGGCGGAGAAAATGGATGAACTGCCGACTTGGGGGAGGGGAGGGGTGGGGAGAAGGGAAGGGGCGCGGGGGTCTCGGGCGAAACAACTGCCCGGACCCTACCGCCAGGGGCTCCGGCGGTAGGTTTACACAGCCTACCGCCAGGGCCCCTGGCGGTAGGGTGCGACGGAGGGGGGACGGCGCCGTCTCCGCACGCTGACGTGGATTAGTTTCCTACCGCCAGGGTCCCTGGCGGTAGGCTATGTAACCCTACCGCCAGAGGCCCTGGCGGTAGGAAAAAGGTCAAATCTCGAAAAAAATTCAAACGGGGTCAGATCTTGAATTTCTTAACAAAAAGGGTCAAAACACGAAATTTAGCCCCAATTGCCCAATTAGCCTATGTCAGGCGAGCATACAGACAATACTGTGAAAGTGTGAAGCCTCACGTGCCGCACGTAAAGGCCATATTACCCACCTTGTGAAGATGTGGTTTAAATTTTGTGTTAAGTTTGGACGCTACAGTATATTACATATGTCAATATTTTCTAAAAAAGGTATGGAAAAGATCATCTTGTTACAATACACAGTGTAATCTATTGAAAATATATTATTTTCCTCCTTTCTAAAATCTAAACCTCTCAAATTTTGAAACTAAAGGACCACGTCAATTATGTGCCATGAAAGTATATCCTTGGATTGGTATTTAAAGAAGCTTCTGATGACGTCAGTTTTGTGGCATAAAATTCTTTTTTATACTACCTTGTGTGGCATATAACTCATATTTTTGATTAGAAGAATTATGTTCAAAATCCGAGGAGCTTAAAATTTTAGCAAGGAGTGAGCATGTAGAACGGTAGAAGGAAACGTGCAAAACCAGTCCCAATTTCTAACGTCTAATTTCATAGGATCTAGTTTTGTGTGAAATTTGAACTTAATTTAAAATGCATGGGAAATTAAATTGTATATATTCAAGATATATGTTATGTTTTCATATACCAAGCAAGCACATGTACGAAAACATACACCGCCCTATAAACCTTTATATAGTCTAAACTTCTGATTCATGGTTTTACGTGATACTCCCTCCGTCCCAAAATAAGTGTCTCAAGTTTAGTACAACTTTGTACTAAAGTTAGTACAAAGTTAAGACACTTATTTTGGGACAGAGGGAGTATAATATTGCATGCAACCACGTGTACAAAAACATACACCACACTATGAACCTTTATTCTAAACGTCTGATTCATTATTTCACGTGATATACTTTTGCATTGTTATTTTATACTACCCTATAAAAGCAAGGGTTTGACAGATCCGCACCATCTTCGCCGTTCAACTTATCTCGTCTAGCGTCCTAGATTGTGTCCACACCATATGTTGTGTCATCGTCTCTTGTAATCTCGCAAAAAGCCTTCCTGAATATGTTATTTACTTAAAGGGCCGATTGTTGAGGAGAAACGCAGAATGAGAGGTACCGGGTTTTTTTTTTTTTGAGATCTAGAGTAGAAAACATCTACTCAGAAGGGGCTGTGTATTCAGAGAGCATCAAGGACCGAAGCTCACTCGGGACATTTGCAATCAGCATCTGCTCTCCATCACTGCTGGTTAGCGCTGCAAGGCCATGGGCCAACGAGTTGCAGTTTCTGTTCACATATCTGACGCTGCAAGAAGCAAAGCTAGCCATGGCTTTCTTAATGTCCATTATTAGACCATAATGCGGGGAGCGTGTCAGGCTTGGGGACGCCAATTCATTTACTATGTTTTGATTGTCCATCTCCAGCACTACCTGACCATTATAAACGTCCGCCATTGACTGCAAACCAACGAGGGCAGCGCGAGCCTCTGCTTCCTCCGCGCCGTAGCAGCGTGGAAGCTTTCTGCAGACAGCAATGAAAACATAGCCTCTGTAGCCTCCAAGTCGATGGTTCTTTTCCACTTATTTTCCTTGGTGGCTAGTGTATTAGTGGCCACTCTCCAACCGAATATCCGTACTTTTGCAGGGACTTTAGCCTTCCAAATTAGGTCCCAGATATTTCTATCATTTGGCTCCATTGACGAGCTCGATGGGTTCTGGGCCAATTGGGGAAGACTTGCCGCAGCAAGCTTATAAGCACTCCTCACCGAAAAAATTCCATTCTTTTCATAGTGCCAAGCGATGCGGTCGTCCACCTCCGAGGTCGGGATGTTTAATTTGCATATTTCATCCGCATCAAAGGGGTAAAATAGCTGCCTTATCAAGGCCTCGTTCCATTCTCTCCTATCCGGGTGCATGAGCTGATTTACCCATCGAATTCTTGACCTCCAGATGAAAGAGGCCGTCTTCAATCCCTCTCGTCTTGGTAACCACTGGTCTCTTTGAATCTGAATGTTCTTTCCATTTCCTACCCTCCAGATGAGGCCTTTCTTTAGGAGCTCGAGCCCAAATTCAATGGCTCTCCAAACCGGGGATGCATCTGAAGCAAAAACCGTGTCCAGAAGGTTTCCGTTTGGGTAGTATTTCGACTTTAGGACCCTCGCGCAGAGGCTATCTGGATTTTGAATTAATCTCCACCCCTGTTTGGCAAGAAGCAGTGCTTGGTTGAAAAAGTGCATATCCCTGAAGCCAATCCCTCCCGCTCTTTTCGGCCTTGTCATTCGCTCCCACGACATCCAGTGTACCTTTCGGTGTCCATCCTCATCCCCCCACCAAAAGTCTCTTATCATTCTTTTCATATTTCTCGCAGAATCCTTTGGACAACATGAAGACACTCATGACAAAAGTAGGAAGGGCCTGAACCACTGACTTTACATGTACCTCCTTCGCTGCATAAGACATAAATTTTTCCGACCAGTCACTACACCTTTTCCGGAATCTGTCCATGATTGGTTGGAACTGGTCGTCCTTCATCCTGCCCTCCGGGGTGGGGAGACCAAGAGACTTGCTCTCAAAGGTCTCCGACGTCACCCCAAGAATGCTCCTGATTTCCTTTCTAATCTCTGCTGGGCAAACTTCACTAAATAGGAGTGAGCACTTACTTTCACTAAGTAATTAGCCCGTGCATTTCTGGAACGTGATCAGGACCCTCCTTATAGTTTCCGCTTGTTCTGGTTTAGCCTTGAAGAAGATCAAGATGTCGTCCGCGAACAAAAGGTTTGAAATGCCCAGGCTGCTTCTAGCAATTTTAATAGGTGTCAATCTGTTCTCAACCATTTCCTTCTTTAGGAGATGAACCAGGCCATCCGCAATAAAAAGAAAAAGATATGGGCTGAGAGGGTCTCCTTGCCGTAGTCCACGGGATGGTTTGAAAGGCTCTAGTAATTCTCCGTTGCAACGGACTGAGTATCGAACGGATCGGACACACCGCATCACCCATCCGGTCCATTTGTCACAAAACCCAGCTTTCCTCAACACTCCTTCCAGAAAACTCCAATCAACTCTATCGTAGGCCTTCGCGAGATCCAACTTGTAAGCACAGTAGTTGTCTTGTGCATTCTTACAGTGTTGTATTTTGTGGAAGCACTCAAATGCAATGATAGCATTATCCGTAATCATTCTACCTGGGATAAAAGCGCTTTGGGTTTCCGAAATGATCCCGTCCAGCATGGGGCGAAGCCGATTCACAAGACACTTGGACACCACTTTGTATATGACGTTACAGAGGCTAATTGGCCTGTAATCCTTTAGGGACTGCGGATCATTTCCTTTGGGGATGAGCACGATCATCGTGTCGTTTATTCCTTCCGGGAGAATTCCCATGTCAAAGAACTCCCGGACTCCCTTCACGACATCCTCTCTTAGCACCTCCCAGTTTCTTTGAAAAAAACGTGCCGGGAATCCATCGGGGCCTGGAGCCTTAAGAGGGCCAATCTGAAATAGGGCGTCGCTGATTTCCTCGGTGGAGAACGCCTTGGTCAGAGCTGCGTTCATGTTGCTATCCACCCGTTCCGTGACAAGGTTCAGAATTTCACTTGGTTCAATCCCTTCCTCGGCCTCATACAAATTCTTGAAAAAGGCATTTGTCATCTCCTGTACTTTATTTGTGTCCTCTACCCAGCCACCGCTTCCATCCCTCAACTTCAGGATGGTGTTTTTCTTCTTCCTCCATGTTGCTCTCTGCTGAAACCATTTAGTGTTCTTGTCGCCTTCTCAGATGTATGTCGCTCGAGAACGTTGTCTCCACATGATCTCCTCCCTCAAGAGCAGCTCATCTAGCTCCGCTGCCAAGCTGTTTTCTTCTACTTCCTGTCGTTCAATTGGGGGTAGCTTCCATAATCTACTTAGCTTTTTCCGGATTTCCGTTGTTTTCCTGATAACTGAACCAAAATCACTCTTTGCCCATCCACTCAGTTCGGACCGCATGTGATTCAGCTTCGCACAGACCTCTCGCATACTTGCGGCCGACCCATTCTTCAGCCAGGTGTCATCTATGGTTCTCTTCAGAGACTCTGTCCTCTCCCACATCTATTCATATCTAAAAATGCTGCTCTTCCTCTCATCTACTGGTCTCCACTCCTTCTTACTTCCCACCCTTAGGAGAATAGGGAGATGATCAGACCTTGAAGAACAAATATGTTCAACAGAGACATTTCTGAAATAATCCGACCATTCTGGCGATGCCACAAACCTGTCCAACCGGGCTCGGACATTGCTTTTCCCCCCTGCTTGTTGTTATAGGTCCATTTCGGCCCTCTGAAGCCCAAGTCAAATAAGTTACAGTCCGAGAGAAGCTTTCAAAAATTCTCCATATTACTCTCTGACCTTCTAGTGGCAGATAAGTGCTCCGCTTGCCACATAGTTTCATTAAAATCTCCCACCATAAGCCATGGGAGGTCACTAGTATCCTTGATTCTCCTCAACAACGTCCACATATGGTGTCGTTCATGAGCCTTTGGTTCAGCATAGACAAAAGTTCCACGCCACTGAAGGCCATTGGGATTTAACCTGATCAACACATCGATGTATCTCGCCCCTGCGGCAATCTTTTTTATTTCAACATTCTCACCATAAAATAGGGCAATGCCGACACCTTTTCCAATGCCGGGTTGCGTGATACAATGGCGAAGGCCTAGCCTCCACTTAAGGCTCTTAACATACTTATTATTCTGCCGCGTTTCAGAGAGGAAGACGAGCTTGGGCTTGTATGTCTGCACGAGGCACACCAGTTCTTGAACTGTGCGAGGTTGCCCGAGGCCTCGACAGTTCCATGCTAGCACCGTCATGGCTCCTGGTGGGCGCCGTCCTTAGCGCCCACCAGTTTGCCGGGAGCCCCTGGCCCGGTCGCTGCCTTCTTGTCATCCATGCCGCCGCCATCTGCTTCTGACTTACCAGCACCACAAACCTTCTTATTCTGTTCCGGGTTCTCACCTACAGCTGAAGCCCCTGTCTCCTTTGATGCACCATTCTCATGGCCTCCTCTTTTGCCCAGCACCGAGCCAACCAGCACTGGCTCTTTCTTCTCACCCATGCCAACCTTCAGGTTTTTCTTTTCTGGAAGTACAGCAGCACCAGCAGAGTCGCCTGCTTCATCCATTTCAGGGCCGACCACCAGGTTCAAGGGCTGGTCCGTCGTCGCTACCACCTGAGTGAAGCGCGGTACCGGTCCAAAACCCGGCGGGAAAGATGGCTCTACTGCAGCACTTGAGCCATTAGCCAGTTTCTCTCCCAGAACAACAACTCTGTCCAGTGATGCATCCACCAGAGGTTCAGAAACAACACTGTTGACCACCTGAACAGCCACGGGAACAGGCTTGTAGTTCTGGTCCAACGCGGCCACCGCTGAGGTCTTGGCCACCCTGTTCGTCGCTGCCCCATCAGCGTCACCCCCCGAGGCCAGAGCTGGTGTAGAAGCCTCTTGAGATGCAGGTTTTTTTGGTGGACTCCTGCCATTAGAGACCTTCAGAGAACTGAGAGCTGCGATTGCAGCTTGGACCAGAGGATTCAGCAGGACCTCCTCTGGTATCACCTCATGCTCATACTTGGTCCCGCTGGAACTCCCCTCACGTTGCGCCTCCTTTCCAAAGCTAAGGAAGCGACGAGCACTGCTAGCCACCGGGGCGACATACCCACCCCTGCTACTACTCTTTTTGAAAGGGGAGGCACGCATTGTTGCCGTGTACCTCTTCTCATGGAGGTCCTCCGGCAACTTACAGTCGCGTTGGCCATGCCCAAGGAAACCACAGTAGCCACATAATCTAGGCACTCTCTCATACTTCACCTCTAAGAAGAACAATTCATTTTTTGGCTTATCATGAGAAGTAATTCTACCACGCAAGGGCTCGTCTACATCATGATTCACCCAAACCCTAATGAAGTCTCCCCAGAGCTTACCATGGATGTCTGTGTCCACCTCCAGAACCTCCCCAAGTTTGGAGCCAAGTTTCCAAGCCACTGCTTCATCTAGCATGATCGGAGGGACGTCGTGAATGCGAACCCATATAGGCATATGGGCCACCTCCACGTCCCCCGGACGTGCGCTGCCGTCCACCGCCACCATCAGGAAGGCGTCCCCCTTATGGGTCCAGGGGCCGTTGTCGAGGATGAAGCGACGATCCCCCTCCCGCTCGAACTCCAAGAGGAATCGGTTGTTCTTGAGGGGCGTGTAGTTGAGGCGACCACGCAATCCCCACTTGCTCTTGAGCTCCCCAAAGAGGCCATCATTGCTGTAGGGCAGGGGCGAGAAGAAGAGCCCTACAGCGATCCAGCGAGTTCTCATGGCGGCGCACTCTTTGGTTAGGTCAAGCTCGACCACATCATCAACCCGTGGCCCCAGTTTTACTGGGAACCTTGGGCCAACAATGTCGGCGCCAGCGCACAGCCTCCTCACGTTGGCCCTCCCAGAGTGGCCGCGGGAGGACTCCCCGCGGAGCAGCACCCTCGAGATGTTCCGGTCGTCACCGGACCGGGGGGGCGTCATCCCCCTCCGCCATGATGCCCTTGTTCTTCTGGTTTTCCTGGTTCGCCATCGATAGTTGGTGAGCAGTGGGCACTTCAGATATGGCGAGATGTGGCCAATTCCTTCGCAGCAATGATCCTTTTGTACTAGTTTCCAGTGAGGTCGCCTCCTCCTCAGATGGGATTGACTCGGATACCCCCGATTCTACGATCGCCCGGTGATCCCTTTCCTTCTTCCTAGGATCTGAGTCACCACCGCTCTTGTCCAGGTACCGGGGTTATTGTGGGACAATCAAAAAGGAAAATGTTCATCTACTTGAGGGAACAAACCCTAATATGTTATTTCCTTAAAGGACTGATTGTTGAGGAGAAATGCAGAATGAGAGGTTCCCGGGGTTACTGTGGGACGATAAAAAACAGAAATGTTCAGCTACTTGAGGGAGCAAATGTGGATGAAGATGCATGGATGGATGGTAAGATGATTGGCAAAAATGGAGAACGGAATCCTTGTGAAGTCTTGTGTGCAAGCTATTCCACCATTCACCATGTCATGCTTTGACTCGACAAAGGGATTATGCAACCATATCAGTGCGATGGTTAGGCATCTTTTATGGGCACCGGGCACATCAAGATAATGTTAACAAGGTTCACCCGATAAATTGGGAGACAGACTCCAAGTCGAAGAAATCTTAGGTGCTTGGGTACAAAGACTTGTATGATTTGAATATGCCGATGCTTGTGAAACAAGGATGGAGGATGTTAACTGACCCATCATCGTTACGTGCCAGAGTTTTGAAGGACAAAATACTTTTCGGCAATTGTTGTGTTTAATGTGGAAGAGAAGCCGAATTGTCGTGTGCTTGGAGAAGCATCCTCTGGGAAGACCAGTTGTTAAAGGGAGGGTTATGAAATGGGTAGGAGATGGAGCAAATGTTCAAAACTATGGAAGGACTGTGGTTGCCATGAATGGATGTCGATCCACAATAACATACTGAAGAAATAGTCTTGGATAGGGTTGTTGAGCTAATCGAGTTGAGCCCGAATACTTGGGATGAGTAGCTGGTCGAGGAATGATTATGTCTAGTGGGTGCACTTGTGATCTTAGCTACCCCCTAGTGGGCGATCGATGTGATGCATGGGCATTCATCTCTGATCGAAAAGGAAAATTCAGTGTACGATCGGTCTTATATGATTTTCTAGCAGGTTGAAGAGGTGCAAGGAAGCTCATCGAGGGAGGCATCAAGGTAACCAGGTTGTTCACTTCTCTTGGAATGATATTTGGAATTGTCCATGCTCACCGAATGTGTTCCAATTTATTTGGCAGATTGCCCATGACATTTTACCACACCGAGTAAGCATTGTAAGAAGGGGAATTGAGATAGATGCACTTTTTCTAGTCGTGCACACTTTCTTGAGATGCAAAGGCTTGGGACAAATTTGGGGAGGGCTTGGGGTGAAGGGAGAGAGTTGTTAACTAGTGTGGACGTCGAGGCCAAAGGAAGTGTTGCGTATGATAATGCACACAAAATACAAACTTGACAAGGTCGTGGCTTTGCTGTGGATTGGGTGGAAAAACAAGAAACAAAATTAAGATGTTGAAGGGTTGCTCAGAGAAGAGGAAGTGGTGCAAAGATTGCGACGTGTGTGATCAGCTATGAGCAGCTCTGCCTCCTCATTGTGGCGGCGGAACTTTGTATGGGCCAGTTCTTTTCAGATTTTGTGACAACTTCTCCCAATTGGCTCTATATGTGCAATGTCGGAGAGCTACTTGTGCAAGATAGGGTGAAGATAAATTTTGATGGGTCGTCGGATCCTGACATGGAAATCGATGGATGGGGCTTTATTATCAAGGACTAGGCTGGATCGTACAAAATATATTTCGCTATGGATCCTCTCAAAACTGAAGCTTATTGCTTGTCTAAGTGTAATTCGTGCAAACATCTGATTGGGCACTGATCAGTTTGACTTGGAGTCTAAGACCCAAGTCCTTCGTCCATGTCATTGAAAATAATGATTTAGACCTTAGAGAAACGAAATGCTCTTCTAGGAGATGAAGTTTCTCCTGAACTCAATATTTTTTCTAGTTTCTCCATGTCTTCTTGCTCGAGAATTTGCAACAAGGTCGCTGATGTTGTCACAAAGCTTGATGCACAACTATACCAAACATTGTTTGTCAGGATATGGTCCAAACGTTTAAGCAAGGTCTTATTGACATCGACCTTTTCCTAGGAACCAACAAAAGCTCCGTCTTTTTATTAAGAAGAATAGAATTGATAGGTTAATAAGGAAAAGTGGTCGAAAACATGATACGATAACAACACGTGTACACATCCACCCGAAGGCTACGCACCAGCCTAGTCAACTACTCTTGAACATCCAGGTGGCTAGAGGCAACACTCTACAACCCAATCCAAGGCCACTGCTCTGGCTTCCACACCGGCCCCGAGGCCGCCCAGTAGCATAGTCGAAGGCCATGCCGTTGGAACGCCCAAAACCATAACCCTACACGTTAATGATTTTTGGAGTCATCGCACCGAATTCCATGCTTGCCCCGTGGCCACGCACCAGTCTAGTCGAAGACTCTATCATCCAAGCGACCAAAATCAACATCCTATGCGCATGTGATTTTCTAAGCCCCTCTCCCACTTCCACACCGTTCTTAAGGCTGCACACCCGCATGACCAACGATAAAACTACCAATCCATACAAGCTGCCCGGCCGTGACCAGCCACGTGAACTGACGGCCGGAGACCTGCTCGTCTTTGGGGGATTGTGTCGTGTTTTGTTCGTTGAGGTGACGAGACCGACGGTGAGCAAATAACCGGATTACATAAACCAATGTTGAAATCTAAGGGAATTCATTTAAGGAAGATGATAGCAGAGCAATATATTTGTAGTAACCTAAATTGCATCGGAGTTCCGCTGTCATACAAGTACCTTACAGAATGCAGATCCACTAAAATAGAAAATAAACCTCACTCATCAACACAAAGACTTGACCGATAGATAATGGCAGAGCAATGTATAGTAACATAATACCAAAAGAGTTTCGCTCTCATGCACTCATGCAAGTATCATAGACTGAGTAGACTGCCTCACTCAACACACGCAGACTTATGATAGATAGGTAAGCTAGTCGATGACATGGATCGGTAGGCGGTAACAGGTAGAGTCGATGGGACTAGTCTGTGGTCTCTGAAGGTGGAGACGACGGTCCTCCGAGCTCGTAGTCCCGCAGCGCAACCTCGAGCCTTCGAAGTGAGGCCATGAGAGAATCGTCGGCTGCATCATCGTAGGAGAAGTATTTCTTGTGCTGTCCCAGCACGAAGAGCGCACTGATGTGAATCATGGCGATGGCGGAGCCGGTCTTGCCGTCGACGCCGTTCTTCTCGACGTCTTCCATGAGAGCACGGCAGTTCGAACGCACCTTGTAGAACAGGCAGGCCATGCCGGTCGTTGAGTGCGCCGGGTCAGAAGATTCGAGGAGCGTGAGAGTCTTGTAGAGCACTGCCTTCACCTCATCGTCCGAGCACACGGTGGGCGTGGGCTCGACGAGTGAGGATTTCTTCACCATCTCGTACAGGCTGGTCCTCCCCTGATCAGCTTCACCCTGCAACCAGCCAACCACACATCGTGGTCTGAGTCTGATGTACATGCATGGAAACATCACGGCGGGGAAGATCTACACTAGCACGAGAGTGAGCATACCATGATCTTGTCCTCCGCAGACATGTACTCCTCCACCGAGGCCTTGATCTCACCCATGGAGGAGAGGAGGAATTCCTGGGGGGTCAGCTTGTTGTCAGAGGTGAGCAGGAGACGGATACGAGCATGCACGCCGATCAGCATGTTGATGGCCCCATCTTCGTCGAAGAATGCTCCTTCGACCATCCCGTCGCACGCCTTCTGGAGGGCATCGACTTCTTTGGTGAAGCAAACCTGCTCGGCGATGCTGCTCTGCTTTGGAACGCAGAGGCCCCGCAGCAGAGCGGACGTTTCCGCAGCCATGGTCTTGATCTTCTCCGCCGAGGACCCCTGAAGATTGTGAGGCAACGAATTCGCAAAAAAAGTAAATAAGAAGATCGATCATCATGAGACAACGCGGTTTAAGCTAACAGATCTAAGCATAACAAAACGAAACATTGCAAAAGCGAAACCAAATCACAGAGAACAAGCGGCTACGGCGAACATCGCTGCCGATGCCGACGTCGCATCCACGTGCTCAGACAAGGCTCGCGACGAGGAACGCCTGCATCTCGCGGCGAGTTCGGCGTAGAATGCGCGGAACGCGTACATCTCCGGCCCCATCATTCTCAACAAGCGCCAGGCCGCCCCAAGGCGCGCCAGGCATGTCCGCGGCCGCGCAGCTTCGGCGACCGGGCCACCGTTACCTAGCACACTCCCGAACGAGGCACACACCGACCAGCGCGCCCTATCTCCACGAGGGAGCCCTCGACCAACGCGTGCGGCGAGCACCGCCGAGATATCCGATTGGACCCGTTTCCCGAACTTCCCTAACAGCTCTAGGACGCCGCGAGCACGACAGCTCCAGACGGCCGCTCGACGGAGACGATCGATCTACACCAACCGCGGCAGGCCCTAGCCCTACAGCGCGCCTACGTACCCTCCCAACTTGAGAGACCCGGCCGCGGCCACCATGCGCATGCACTCCCGCACTAGGCGTACCCACCCTGCAGCGCCGCGGCCTTGCTCCGCGAGCCACTCAGACGCCGGCGCCGCTCTCAACGCCACGCCTCCGATCGAGAGGTTTTCGAAATAGTTCCACACGGATCTCGCGCATAGCAGAGAGTAGACTAGACGGAGGAAGGGAGGATAGCCAGATATATATACCTTGGGCTTGTGGTCGTCGTCGGAGAAGGCGGGGCCGCGTCCCTGGACGGCAGCGAGCGTGGCCACCGAGCGCTTGCCGTCCACGGCAAGCACCAGACCGCCGGCCGGCGCTTGCTTGGCGGAGACCACCGAAGGCGACGCCGACGCGGCCTTGTTGCCGGCCAGCACGAGAGAGGCGCCTGACGACGGCGTGGTCTTCCCGGCGGGTAGCATGACGCACGGCAGGGTGGAGGGTGGCGAAGGCAGAAAGGGTGGAGAGAGGGGTGAGGTGAAAGTGGGAAGGGCGAGGAGGGGCGTGGGTGTATATTCGGTATATATAGCGGCGCGGGGCGCGTGATCACATGGCGTGCGTGGACCGAGGACAACGGAAGGGTTGCCAGAAAGATAGTCTCGGAGTAGGTCGGTCAGGGGGTCTCTCTGATAAAGCAAACAGAAGCCGCAGGAGGGCCATGCTGACTTTCTTCCCTTCCCTTCCTTTGGTTTGTGGTTGGTTGGGTCATTGTTTCTCTTTTTATTATTTTCCTGGTTGTTGCAAATTGACCACGGACGGTCTTGAATGAAGAAAATACGGCAGGCTGAAATAAAGATAAGAATAACATGCATGGACCAACTCAACGTAGAAATTGAAACATCCACCCCAAAAAAGCCTCAGTTCCTTCAGTATTGATTCTCATGTCCACTCCCCTCTGCGTGCTTTGGCTAAAGTAGTATGAACAGGCAGGCGCCAGGGTGCAGGAGCGGCAGCCAAGCAGCAGCTAGCGCAGTGTAGTTTGCTTTCTTTCCCAATGACCAAACGGCGACCGTGTCGGTGTCAACAAGATAAGGATCCGGAACAAGCTACTGTACCGGTTATTTGCCTAAAGTAAACAAGCGACTTTACCAGATGAAAACTATGAATTTGCCATAAAACAAAATGAATGGATAATATGGAACTCCACCCTCTCCGTTGTTTACAAGTGTTTCATCGCCGTCAGTACAGGGTAGGGAGCGGGTGCGTGATCACACCATGGTCATGCGCATGGGTGTGAAGCCAGGCCAACGGGTGCCCGAAGGATCGGCCAGATACTATGGAACAACCAGAACCAGTGCAACATTTTTCAACTTGGACCAGAGATCGGTTTGTGCCCTCTGATAAAGTGAAACAGTGGCAATGGCAGAACATACATGGCAGAGGCTGTTTCTTTGTTCCTAAAATCTAAAAAGTGGCCGCGCACTAACTAGACGAACCGGGCGGCCGAACGAGAGCCGCTCGATCTCGTCCCGATCGACGGCGCGCCGTGTCCAGGTGTCCCCTAGTCGGGTGGTGGGGCCGCGCCGCTCAGACCCGCGCGTGGACCGGTCGCCTGGTCCGATTGCGCTGCGCCGCGCGAGATAAACCGTCGTGGGACCCACATGTCATTGAGGATTAGGCAGTTCTCCAGCGTTTTAGCCGTCGTGCGTAGTGGGCGGCGGTTTCGAATTTCGTGCCATTACCCCATCCACCCCCACCTCTCGACGCCCATTCCTCCTCTTTCCCCCTTTGCTTTCGCCGTTGGTTGGTCTCGGAGGCGGTTCCAAATCCGCCGGGCTGTGGTCGACGGCGGGGCGCGCCGCGAGGGTCGTCGTCCGCGGCGGCACAGGTACTGCTCCTACGCGCGCTCCTTGTCTTCGTCCCTGCTTGTTTCTCCACTCGCCCGCCCTCCTTTTTTCTGGTGAGGTCGCTCGTTTTCCGGTGAGGTCGCGGTCGTTGTCAGGGAGGTCGAGGTGGAGGTCGAAGTCGAGGTCGCGGTCGGGGTTAGGGAGGTCGAACTCATTTTCCGGCGAGGTTGAGGTCTCCCCCGCGGACTACTTCGTTTGGGAAACCGCCGGATTGGCAGGGGTGGGTTAGGGTTGTGCTCATCCCGTCGTTTTTGCGTTGCAGTAGGGGTGAGCTCGTGCATATACGTACGGTATGAGTGGTTCAGGGAGGATGAGTGGTTCGCGGCGATAGAGCCTCGTCTGTGGATTGAAGCCTCGTGGTGGATCTGGAGTTTTTGATGAGTGTTTTTCCCCTGCGGTGTGCAACTCTGTTGCCCCTTGCGTGCAAATTAGGAGCAGTAGTAGACAATTTTTGAGATAATATAGCCAATCTGCCAGCCTTTGTGGTGGTTCTCCTGGGTCATGTGTTTTCTCCTCTTGTTTGCAATTAGGGACCATTACCTGTGCAAATTAGTACCTATGCTTGCCAATTTCCCAATTTTCTCTATCCATGCTGTCAGCCTTTGTGATTGATCTGGTGGTCTGTGTGTTTTCGTGCTGCTATGTGCAACTAGGAACCCTTATTTGTGCAGTTTAGAACCAATGCTTGCCAATTTTTTGCATTATAGTGTACCCAATCTGCCAGCCTTGTGGTGGATGTGGTGGTCCACGTGTTTTTATTCGGCTGTGTGGAAATAGAGATCATCACTTGTGCAAATTAGTACCAATGGTTGACAATTGTCCAATATAGTCTACTGATTTTTCTGCCAGCCTTTTGTGCTGGATCTGGTTGTTCGTGTGTTTTCCGCCTGCTGTGTGCAACTAGGGCCTCTTGATTGTGCAAATTAGTATCAATGCTTACCAATTTTTCAATATGGTCTACCCGAATCTGCAGTCTTTGTTGTGGATGTGGTTGTTCATGTGTTTTCACCTGATGTGTGCAAATAGGGACCCTTATTTGTGCAAATCAGTACCAATGCTTGCCAATTTCCAATATATTATACCCAATTGTTTTGCTGAATATATTTTTCCTGTTGGCTATGCATTTTTTGTTTATCCCAGTTGCACAAGTTATCATAATGAGCTTGTTGCCTTTAGTTAACTATCTTCTGCCTAGTTATTACTTTCCACAGTTAAACTTAGTTGGCTTATATGCTGTCCAGTTTGCACAAGGTTGACTGCCTAGTTGGTTGCATCACTGTAGTAGTTGGTTGTCCACACGTTTTATAGTTAGTTGTCCACATGTTTTCTGCAGATCAAAGCAACCTTCTATGATTTCTCTAGTTTGTTTCCGCATCTTCTAACTATGTTTTCTTTTGTTGTATTTCCTCCCGCAGGGCAAAAATGGTTATAATAGGAGGAGATGCAGATGGCAATGAAGGAGATGTATTTTTTTTCACTTTTTCTGTGTTTTTGAGTTGTTTTCAACTTATGCATGTATGCTAATGTCTTTTTCTTCATGTTTACTTTTGGTTGCTTAATCAGCGTTCTGGAAGTCAGTCGCTTCGCTGGAACTCGAAGCGTCCTGCTAATCGCCAGCCACGACCTGCGCGGAGTGTTGAGCAGGGAGAGGATGTTGAGGTAAGTGGCATGCTGATGACACAAGTCCATTTTTCGGTTTTGTTTGGGTCATATAACATTTTTTTTGTTTTTTCCCATGCTCATGTTTTTTATTTTTTCTTAGGATGCTGATCAGTTCCGTGTTGTAAAGCGGACTAGACGTGCAACACTTGGTAAGGGAGCTGAGTCATCTTCTAGGGTAAGTAAAATCTCGAATATAAGTGTTTCTCGCTTTTTAGATGCTGACGAAATTATGCAGCAGTTCGCACCACAATTTTTGTTTTTAGTTTGTCAATAACAACCTTTGTAGTTGACATCTCTGGTCATCTTGATCTAAATACAGTTGACATTAGTTGGCGTCTTGTAGTTGACAAGTTGGCATCTTTCATAGTTGACATCACTGGTCAATTTTTTGTGCAGGCAGCGGTTGCTGGAGAAGCTGTCACATCTTCCGCAACAGATGCTGAGGTATGTGGGTTTTTTTGTGTGTTTATGAGCCATTGAATAGTTCCTTGCAAACCTTTTTTTAGTTGCTGTTATCTTGTTGCAATATCATTTCTTATTGTTGCACATCTGCTAGAACTTTTTGTAGTTGCCAGGTCTCGTATTTTTTCTTATTTTTTTTGAAGGTTGCACACTGGCAGTCTTGCAGTTGTCCTCATGAGCTTTATTAGTTGCACAAATACATCATATTTGTTGGCATGATCCATTTTATGAATATATATAGCTTATTCCAATACTGATCCAAATGATGATTGCTAGTTTTTTTTTCATTCTTGTTTTTTCTCTTGTGTTTAATGTTTCCTTAATGTTTTTATCTTCTCTTCAACAGGCCAGCGGTGAAGGAGTTGAGGTGGCTGCAGGGGAAGATGTGGAGCGACCATCACAAGCAGGCAGGATAAGGGCATCACCAGCGTGGTTTGCAAATTTCAACGCCTCTCTAACCCCATTACAGAAGTCAGAGCTAGTTTCGAGGTTGTTCGGGGGGCTATTGAACTTATCAGACACACTTCCAGCGGACCTCACTAAGTTCCTGGTGCAGTCCTACCAGCCACAGACCTCTGAAATGGTTTTCCCAGGAGGGGGAAGGATCCGTGTCGATGCTGACAGTGTTCAGAGGGTATTTGATCTCCCAAACAGGGGTCAAAAATTCAGATATTTAGTTGACAAGGATGCCACTAGGAGATTCAGACAGGCTTTCAACATAACTGGAAATTCTCATCCCCAGATCACTACATGGCTCAAGATGATTCAGGATATGGCTGGAAGAACGGATGACACATTCTTTATGGCCTGGCTTGCGGTTGCCTTCAGCACTTTTCTAGCACCAACCATGGCCTTGAAGCTCAGCCCAAAGTGTTACAGACTTGTGCTAGATCATCAAATGCTCAAGAACACAAACATCTGCCTCTTTGTAGCAGAACACATTAATGAAGCTTTCCGGACCATGGACCAGGAGAAGCAAACTGTCTGCTGCTACTTGTATCACTTGATGGTTAGTGAAAACGACCACTTCCATCTGTTCTTGTTCTTCTGTGCAGTTATAGTTTGCTGAAATACTCATAACAATAACTGAACTTGGCTTTTCTTTTGTTGGGTTTGGTGCAGATACTATACCTTGATGCGCTCGTACATGACATCCCAGTAAGCAACTGCGTGATACGATCGAATGCATGGGATAGTACTCTAATTGC
Organism: Aegilops tauschii subsp. strangulata; assembly: GCF_002575655.3. Lineage (NCBI taxonomy): Eukaryota > Viridiplantae > Streptophyta > Magnoliopsida > Poales > Poaceae > Aegilops > Aegilops tauschii. The sequence continues at coordinate 69,491,707 of NC_053039.3, read as the reverse complement.
CAAGGTGATCAAGAAGGATACTATCTCTCCTGGTGTGTTCGGCAAATTACAAGTGAGTTCTCTTTTGTTTTTTCCAACAGTGTCTTCTTTTTATGTTCTTTTGATGTCTGGTCACTTTTTTGGAAATTGCACAAAAAACTGTCATCAGTTGGCACAACATGCATGTAGTTGCACAGCTTGTAGCTTTAAGTTTGGCATCTGCACACATGTTCATTTTAAATTGGCACACCATCTTTTTTAAGTTGCACAGGTTTACTAATCTTGTTGCATAGATGTGTGGCATCAGTTGGTAGAAACTTTTTTTTAGGTGCCATGTGGGTTGCACAGTTTTTGTGTCTTTGTTCAGTTGCATATATGTATAGTTGAATTGTCTACCCCAGTATCTTGTTGTAGTTGCACAGGTTATAATGTTTGGTTTCGTTCAACACACAAATCTGTTTTGATAACCTTGTTTTTTTTCTTTTTCTCTTTTTCTTTACATCAGCTTAAAGAGGAGTATAGAGGCACGGAGCAGACACCACTGTTTGGTAGAATTTTGCAAGCTGAAGCATTCGTGGCATCCAAGTTATCAATAACCTACAATCCGCAGGTTAGTGTTTTGCATACATAAATTTGTACTACTTACCAACATTTTCTTTTGGCTGGGATGTATGTTTAGTTGGACATGTATAACTTTTGTAGTTGCGAGAATATAGGATTCAGTTGGCTGTGATGTATGTTCAGTTGCACATATAAGCTTCTATAGTTGCACGTGTTCTTTTGGACAGTCAAGTGTTCGTTTACAACCATTGACATCAACTTGGCAGAATGCATGTTTTTAGTTTGTGCCACAATGCATGTGGAGTTGGCTAGAATCATGTTTTTAGTTGGCCAGAAAGTGTGTATTAGTCGGTTTTTGCTTATCACATCATGGTCAGTTACAGACATTTTACTTTTTAATTTTTTTTCTAACTGAATCAGTACTGAATCTTTTTTTTTGTGTTGATGCAGAAAAAGGCAAAGATTGCAAAAGTGGTCAATGACCTGTGCAAGGCTGTAACTGAACAGGTTGGCACCTTCATTGAAGCAGTTGCCAAGATCGATGACGAGGAACCGGATATTGATCCTTACGTACAGCAGCCATCAATGCAAACTGGGGTGTCACGCCGTGCTCCAAAAAGAAAGAGACGGGGGTCAACTATACAAGAAGAAGAAGAGTTTGTTGAGGATGAGTCAAAAGAAGATGAGGAAATGAAAGTAGCGATAGATGTTGACGACGACGAGGACACAGATGCGGATGAATCAGAGGAGGAGGACAAGGATGAGGATGACAATGAAGAAGATACAGAGGAGGAGGAGGAGGAGGAAGAGGAGGAGGAGGAGGAGGACAAACAAGAAGAGGACAAAGGAGAGGAGGAGGACAAGGAAGAAGATAGTGAGGCAGAGGAGGAGGAAGAAGAAGGTGAGGCCAAAGAGGGGGACGGGGACAAAGGTGCAGCAGTTGATGGCAGTGAGAGGGGAGAAGACAAAGGCGCAGCAGTTGATGGCAATGAGAGGGAAGAAGACGACGATGAAGAAGACGAGGATGGTTATGGTGATGATAAGGGGGGGTCCAATGGAGGCAGCGACAGCAGCGATGCTGATGATGACAACACCCCTGGTTGTGGTGGTACAGGCGGCAACACATCCAGGAGGACTAGCACTTCTGCCACCCCTGCCAGCAGCAACAATTCATTGAGTAGTAGGAGCACACTACAGATGTTGATTGACAAAAGTTGCTGGAAAGACAAGGATTTGCCGAAGTCAAAGAAAAATGACGAAGCAGAGTCTCAGGGCAGCATTGATATGTTCAAGCTCTGCAACTTGAAGCCAGCTTTGCCAACCACCTTTCCTGTGCCAGATTTTAGCGACAAAGATATGTGTGAGAAGATCAACTTTGCCATTGACAAGAGCCTGTTCTTATCAAGTGATGCTAAAAAGAATCAAATTGACATGGAGGAAGCAGGAAAGGGTCTTGACTGGGTTCATTCAAAGGAAAAATACAAGGAATATTTGAAGCAGCTCCCAGACCTAAGCTCCAGCAAGAGCAAGGCAGCATCCATGGCAAACCCTCACGTGGTCCATAAGCGTAAAGCAGCTTCAATGAAGAAGAATCTACAGTTGCCTCAAACCAAGGAGAAGATGGTGAGTGCAGATGCTGAAGTAAATATGGTCAAGGAAGTTGTGCTTCAAACTGATATGCCAACTGTAGTGAGCAGAGAGCCAACCACCATCACAGGAGTTCAACAGATCAAGGGGAAGACTCCCCTTTCAACAGTCCCACCAAAACCACCTAAGCAGCAAAAGATTGTCAAGTTTGCCAGGGGCACAAAGGGGGAACAGGCCACAAAAGGTTTGGGGTTCAGAGACGAGAGAGAACTGCGAGCCGCAGCCATTGATGCAGGGGTGCCAAGTTCTGCTAGGTTGCTGCCAACTCAGACTGGAAAGATGCCAACTGCAGATACTAGTGTGCCAACTGATGTGTCAGTTAGCAGCGTGGTCACAGTCAAAACCAACACAGCTGCTCAGGAAGGCACCACTGCAACTGCAAGCCCCAAGGTGCCTACTCATAGAGATGCTTCAATGCCAAACACAAAAGGAGGTGATCCCGCTACCAAAGTGCTGTCCCCAAGAGCTAGCACACAGCAGTCAAGCAATCCTGCATCACCAAGAGATGACTTTCAGCAACCATTAACACAAGAGGAGGTGTTCAACATTATAAGTAGGTGCAAGCCTCCAAGGCCGCCAACTACAACACTATTGCGAACCAAGTCAGTGAACGATGCACCCGTGTTTGTGCCGCAAGGAGATGCCCTGGTCCTTGAACCCATACGAAGATCAAAGTCTTATCATGGTGACGGGTTCTGCGATGCACCATCTTTTGACCTCAGCATAGATGGTGATGCTCCAGCACCTGCTCCAGCAGCAGAAACAGTGGAAGCCGGTGTGATTTGTATTGATGAGTGTGAGTTGGACCCAGCAGCTATGAATGAAGGATGCACTGCTGCTGATGCTGGCAAGGCAATGGCTCAAGAGCTAGATGTTGGATCACCAGAGAATTGCCACACCCCGATATGCACAGAACCAGAAGCTGGCACGAGCAGTTCTTCGGGACCACCTATTGCATGAAGACAGAGGAGGGTAATAAGGCCCGCGGCATCTCAAATGTCTCCATTCATTGACTACAACAAGAAGAAGACTTTCAGCTCCAATGAGGCAGTGAACAAGCTTTACGCTGCCCTCTTGTATTGGGTCAGGCATCACGAAGGAGCAAATGATGAAGCTACCAGGTAAACTAACTCCCCACAGCCTACATACATATCTTTTTCAGTTGCACAGGACCAGCCACTTAGTTGCACAGAAAGCATAGCATGTTGCACAGAACAGGGCTTTTAGTTGCACACTGTTCTGTTTTCAATTTCATGCACATTTTGTTTTTGCTGCTGTGACCCTTCGAGCTAACTTGTCTTAAAATTGCTTTCAAAAAAAATTCAGCCCTGAGATAATCAGGTATGGTGCTTTCTATATTTCTTTAAAGGAGTTAGTTGATTCGATGAAGCCGGTTCAATGGCTGTCAAAATTTGTTATTGAGACTGGAATCTTACACATCATGGATAACTTACCAGAAGGGTCAAAGAAGGTTGTTATGGCACTGAGGTTTTCTGTAAGTTTTTCCAAAACCTTCTTTACCCTCATCTTTGTTCTGTAGCACTTTTTCGTTGACCATTTGAGGGAGGCCTTTCATCTACTAAGGAGTTTGAGCCATGCTTTATAATCTCTGCAGATGAATTTACAGCAAGGGATCCACAACGTGAATGAGATAAACAAGAAGTTTGATTACAAGAACCGTCTCGACAAGAAAGACTTGCTGAGTGCTGTGCCCACATGATCCATCTCTTTTAGTTGGCACCCACAGCATGTTCAGTTGCACATGACACATCTGTTAGTTGGCACATACTTGGTGCAACCTGTTTTTAACTTGACCAAGTCTTTTACTGTTTTTCTTAGCTACAGCCTGTATTTTGTGTCTGAAATCGTTCACGCTTATAGGTCATGCTGCCAGTGCTCGAGTGCGCTGATGTAATCGATAAGGAGGGAGGGAGGCATTATTGGGTCTTCAATGTCAATTTGAGGGACGGACGCTTCGAAGTTCTTGACTCAAACAGGACGCTGGACAACATTGAGCGCCTCTACCATCGCGGGGGCAGTACGCCAGCTATGGAGGAAGCATTACCCAAAGTTCAGCATCGAGCACTTCCAGATTATTGACATTGACGTACCGAAGCAGCTCGGCAAGTAAGACAATAAGCATGGCATTCTTCTCAATTTCTTACCATCATTTTGTAGTTTTAAAATTTTTCTATATGTGCAATCTTTAGTTTTTTAAGACACAGTACTAGTCTGCAATCTATTTATCATTTTTATGAGTTTCTAATGGATTATCTAGCGAGTTGCAGAGTGGCACATAAGTAGTTGCACAGTGGCACATAAGCAGTTGCACAGTAGAACACAAGCAGTTGCACAGTAGAACATAAGCAGTTGCATAGAGTGCATTATCTTTATTGGTTTTAATTTTATGTGATAAATTTTCTTTTTTGCCCATCGCAGTAATGAGTGTGGGCTGTTCGCACTGCTTAACGCCACCGAGTGGAACGGTAGCCAACTGCCCAACTACGAACCCAAGGAAGTACTCAACATCAGGAAGAAGCTGGCATATGATTGGGTCACCAGCGTGCACAACACCGCCCCATGGAGGAAGTTGCTGAGATACGACGAGGACTAGGTCAGTACTCTTTTTCTTTCTCTACTCCATGGAGGAAGTTGTTGGTTTGCACAATTTTTAAGCAGATTTTGTAGTTGCACACTAGTAGTAATTCCGTTTGCAACTCAATATCACCACTTTTGTTGATACATTAGGAGCACTGGACATACAATTGTTCAACAACTAAATATTTAACCAGTTGCCAACAAAGGCACAAATAGCAACCTTTTTTACACGGTGCATGAACTAATTCAAGGAGCATAAATTAGATAAAATGAAATCATAGATGTTGAATGTGTCCACTTGGTCCCAACATTGCTAAAAAACATCATTCTTTTCCTTTTTTGTCCCAAAGTTACAAACGATGAAACAGAATCACAGTAGCCTAAGTGGACACACACCAGCAGTGTGCTCTGTAGATTGGCACTGGCTGCATTTGTTTTTCTTCTTTGGGTGTAGCTTCAGCGCTGATTTGTACCGTCGACTCTTTGCCCTACCCTTTGTAGTAGACCTTGGAGGATCCCTGGGCACAAAATCATCAGAAGCTTGTGCAGGGGATGCAGCCTCCAACGGGGCAGTAGGACCATCACGATCACCTGTGTAATAACCATATAAAAAGTTAGTATTTTTTTGTGTGCAACCAGCACTGATATTCTCTGCAACCACACAGCCCATGATGTGCAACTAACTGGTTGCTGTGTGCAAGTTAAGTTTAAAAAAACACCTGTAGTAGCACGGCCCGTCATGGTACTTGGATTGTAATCGCCTATGGGCAGAACAGGAAAAACAAGTTAGATTTTTAGCTTGATCCTCAAACTAACACAGCGCACGCAACTAGGCAGCATGTTCTGTGCAACTGGGCACTATGATATGTGCAACGGAAGTCACACACCCTAGTTTTGTTGGGAGTCGGGGAAGGTATTTACCTGGGTGATGAGCCCCCTGAGTCCTGCCTGTAGGTCCATTGGGAGTAGCACGCAGGGCACTGCTAGTTGGGCTAGGCGAGGGAGGAGGTCTTTGAGGGTTGGCATCACCTATAGCCAGAACAGGACAAACAAGTTAGTTGTGTTATCTTTGATGCTCGAACTAACACAGCGTGCGCAACTAGGTAGCCTATTCTGTGCAACTGAGCACCATGATGTGTGCAACTGGAGTTACAGACCTAGTTTGATGGGGAGTTGGGGCAGGTAATTACCTGGACGATGAGCCCCCTGAGTGCTGCCTGTAGGTCCATTGGGAGGAGCACGCGGGGGAGGAGGTGGCGGAGGATGCCGTGTACAGCCAGGAGGTGGAGGAGGTCCTTGAGGGTTGACATCACCTATATCCAGAACAGGAAAAACAAGTTAGTTGTGTTATCTTGATGCTTGAACTAACACAGCGTGCGCAACTAGGCAGCCTGTTCTGTGCAACTGGGCACCATGATGTGTGCAACTGGGCACAATGATCTGTGCAACTGAAGTTACACACCTAGTTAGATCAGGAGTTGGGGCAGGTAATTACCTGGATGATGAGCCCCCTGATTGCTTCCTGGAGGTGGAGGAGGTCCTCGAGGGTTGCCATCATCTGATGGCCCCGTGGCAGCAGTCGGTTTTTTCTTTTTCTTGGACTTGTTCGGGTGGCCGATCTCGGTACGTGCTGCGCGCATATGCTTGTATACAATAGCTTATGCTGGATCAGAACCACTCGCAAACTTTGCTAGTTTTCAAAAATCATATATCATGTTCCTCTCCCTTGTCTGCTTCTTTGATTGAGGAGGCATTTCATCCGGTTGCTCATAACCAGTCCCTGGCGCACTAGGTACAGCAGTAGGTGTCCATCGTCTTAGCAGGTACCTTTCTGGTATGACATCAACTCCAATAGGGGTGAACACCTTGAGGATGTGGCAACAGAGGATGCCGTCCTTGTCCATTTTACAGCACTCACACAAATAGGAACCCTCCTCCACCTTTGCCTACACCAAGTAGTTTCGAGAACCATATTTGGCAAGAAATTCCTGGTTCGGTCTGAGCTCAAATATATCAGCACCAACTTGGAATGCATTATAATGTCCAATCAGCTCAAACTCTTCTCTGAACTTGCGGTAAAGGTCCCTAGTATAGGTTTTGTAAGCTTGCTTCTCTATTGGGAAGTTGGACCACAGCTCAATCTCAAGGTGTTCTGTCCTGTAATCATTGCAGCCTTCCTTGGCAAGGATGTGGTTCTGGATTTTTTCATATTGCTTGGCGAAGTTCAGCATTGAGTTGTGTGGGTTCACATATCTTTTTAGGATGGCGTTGAACCCCTCACTACGCTGTGTAGACTGTAGGAAGGGAAGAACCTGTGTTTGAAGTAGCACGGCACCCAAGTTGACTTGTATTCGTACAACTTCTCAAAGTGTGTGTGTGTCATAGCCTCGTACTTCATCATTAACCCAGCCCAATTCTACTCAAACTCGTCTATAGTGAAGCTGAAGTCAACACACTTGTTGAAATCATCAGAGAGTCCTGGATTCCGGCACAGCAGCCAACCAACTTTTTCCTGAGCCTTTTTCATGATGTGCCATCGACAACAGCGGTGCACGGTGGTTGGAAAGATGCTCTGTATTGATTGCCTCATTGCACCATCCTGATCGGTGATGAAGTTGTCAGGAGGTTTGCCATCCATAGCCTCTAGGAATGCTCCAAAGACCCAATCAAAGCTCGATGTCAACTCCTGCCTCACAAACGCGCAACCCAGCATGAAAGATTGGCCATGTCGATTTATTCCTATGAAGGGCGCGAACGGCATATTGTACATGTTGGTCATGTAGGTGGTGTCAAACGATATGCAATCGTGGTACGCCTCCGCATAAGCTTTTCGAGCTAAGCCATCCACCCAAAATATGTTGACAACTCTGTCCTCTTCATCATATTTCACCTTATAGAAGAAGTCTGGATCGGTTTTTTGTATATCCTTGAAGTGCGCAATTGTCTCAATCAGATCACCCTCCTTTGTGTCATCTCTATGGAAACTTGTACACAGATTTGTTGTTGCCCTTGGTCCGAACGGCACCATCATCTCAGATCCATAGAACTCTGCCATTACATGCATCATACGTCCTGCATAATACAAAAACAAACAGTATATCCTTTTTTTAGTTGCACGAATGTGCACATCCAGCTGCACAATAATAGGACATGTGTTGGCATAGAAGATAATCGCAGGAAATGGACACCTAGTTGCACCTTTTTAAAAACACTTTGCACTTTTTGCATATAGGACATTGTGTAGTTGCACAGTAAAGACAATCTAGTTGCACAACAAGCACCAAAAGTGATATACAAACAGCATGGGAAGTTGGACACCAGTTGCACAGTTAAGTCATTTCGGTTGCACAGTAGTACCATAACAGTTGCACACTGGACTGCCTAGAGGGAAACTTAATTCTTTAAGGGATATAGAAAAACACCACACTTGTAGTCAAGTTGCAGTTATACAAGATGCGCAGAAACTCCTTTTCATCAGGTGAGATGCCTTGGTGGGATCTCAAGTATTTGGACAATGAAGGTTTGTTCACGAGCGGATGATTGTGGTCACGAACAAAGTGCGTCACCTCCCATCGCCCATCTATCAGCTTCACCAACATTTTCGCCTTGCATTGAGTCTGCTTTATTGTCTCGCGTTTGCGCTTCTTCTTCTTCTTCTTCTTCTTCTTCTTCTTCTTCTTACTAGTACCAGTCTCCTCTTCAGCAAATATTGGAGGTTCTTCTTCCATCTCCTCATCAATGTCAACAGATTTCGGATCTGGAATAGGGTCCAGGACAGGAGGAGCCTCAGCTCCTCCATCATCAGCTTTGGGCTTCTTGAACTTGTTGCAGCAAAATTGTTGTTTTATCAATTCATTGGTGCGGGGTGTCCGTCTAGAGGTGTTCATCTTGATAGAGAAACGCATCCGTAGTGCGTAGCTGTTGTAGTGATCCTTAGCAATTTGAAGGCTGTCAAATCTCATGCCAACATAGGGTTCCATACGTTGAGAACCAGCCTCATCCTCTCCTTCTTCTCCTTGCACAGCTCCGTCAACAGCCCCAGCTCCTAGCTCAGTCCTGGTTGGACCAGGAACATTTGCCTCGGTTCCCGTGTCATCAAGAGTATGGCTCTCTGACTACAAAGACACCACTACAGGGGCACCACGGTCTGATGACTGGCCTACCACATTGTCATGGCCCATAGGGTTACCATCATGACTTGCCTGGGTGTAGTAAATAGATCGAACATTTTATGTCCATTTTCCTTGTTGTATGCTGGGTTGCTGCTGATCCATATCATGAGGAAGCTCATTGAGATCAGGAGGCAACTCATTGAGATCAAGCATTTTTCCCTTTTTTTGGATGCTGCCACACACTCCCTGCACATATAAAAAAGAAGAAATTGATGTCATCAGTTAGTAACCACAGAAAAGAGTGTTTCAAACAACCTAAAAACTTAGTAAATAGGCAGTTGCACACCATTTTGTGACAATCTTAGTTCCAAAAGCAACATGACTATAGCATAATCTTTATTATAACAGTTATGAAATTTTTTGTTTGCACATAGTTGTTATGTTAGTTGCACAGTTTGCAGTAAATAGCTGGCAAGAGCATGACTTCTTTTTACTACAGAGTTTTCTGACTTTTTCCCTTTGTTTTGTTGCAATGATCTGTAGGTTTCTGTTTCGCAAGGAGCTCTTTCAGATTTTTCTGCACATAATTTGATGTTACATTTGAGACGGAAAATCCAGGTGAAAGAAGAAAGAAGAATTGGAGGACAGATTATAGTTATATGTTTTTCATCGCCGTTTATGTTTTTAGTTCTGGTATATTGAACATATTTAATATGGTTTGCAATAGGTGTGGGACCAAAATATATGTGTGGGACAAGATTATATGCGTGAATATGTTAATATGGTTTGTGGCTTCATTAGCCATGGACAAAAGTTCTTGTGTTTTTGCTGTCGCACTACAGATTTCTGGTTTTCGCTAGAATAGATGTCTCAATTGCCAGGATGCATTTTTCCAGTTGGCCAACATACATATTCAGTTGGACATTCAATGTTTTTAGTTGGCTAGAATAGATGTCTCAGTTGGCCAGGTTGCATTTATTTCAGTTTTGGCCAACATGCATGTTCAGTTGGACAGTTAATGTATTCAGTTGGCTAGAATAGATGTCTCAGTTGGCCAGGATACATTTTCTCAGTTTTGGCCAACATGCATGTTTTAGTTGGCCAGAAAACATATTTTTGTTTGAGTTGGCTTTAATCATGTTTTAATTGGCCAGTGAATTTGTTTTAGTTGGCTTGTTTAACACATCCAGGCGGTAAAACTTGTTTGGCATGCACCAAGTAGTTTTTGGCTTGTTTAACACATCCAACAGTAACATCAAGTAGGGTGGTGTGATGTGCCAGATTCACCTCTTTTTTGAAGCAGCTTCTCCATGGATTTGTGCTAGATCCATGGAGAAGGGGGTTTACATATGCCTACATATATGCAGTAGAAGAAAGGGGGAAGTGAAGAGGGGCAGAGGGGGCTTACCTACTTGATGTTACTGCCTGGTATGGCTCTGACCACCCTACCTTTAGAAGTTCTTTTTTGAAGCAGCTACTTCTTCTACTTTGGGGCTCCCATGGCGGCTGTGTAGGAGGAGGAAGAAGGGCTGGGGGCGATTCTGTTGGATCTCCTTTCTGGTGTGCAGAAGAAGAAGAAGGCAGCGTGGAAGGGGCTGGGGCGAGCGGGCGTGGGGGCGAGCTGGGGACAGCTGGCCACGTGGGGGGTGTGGGCGATTCTGTTGGTGGCTGCTCGATTGATTTGTTTGGTGGCCGGTCGATCGGTCGGTTTGGTGGCCCCTTCCTTTTCTGTTCCGCGGGGGACAGGGGTTACCTTTTTCAGCCGGCCGCTCGGTTGCACTAGTGGGCATCCGGCCACCCACTAGACGCTTTCTTCTTTGTTTGTTTGCTTTTTTCTACCCAGACCAGGCCGCAGCACATACGGGGCGGGCGTGTTTCTTTCTTCCCTCCCAAGTTTGACCGGACCTTAATTTTCTTTCTTTTTCTTTCCTGGTTGTTGCACGCTTTTGGATGATGAAATATCGGCAGAAATAAAGATGAGAATAGTAGCATGGATCAAGGCAACGTACAAGCCTCATCCTTCCTTCACGTAGAATGTATTGATCTTTTGCATTTAGTTACAACAAACAATTTGGAATCGGGCAATTGGAATTGCAAGAGATACTACTTGTCATCTGTGCACTTCCTCAGCGTCTTTCTCTTTTGCTAAAGTAGCCGTTCAACGGGGGGCAGGGTGCAGGAGCGGCAGGGAGCGAAGCAACAGTGGCTTTTACCTAGGCCGTATCAGCGCAGCGCAGACGCATTGCGGTTTGGACTGGACGCATCCAAAGCATGGTTTCTTTCCTTCCCGCATGGTGGGTGTCTGCATGTGGGGCCCTCCAATCTAGGGATAGAAGACTCCAGAATCAACCCGTCTCGCTCTACTCCGAGCTGTAGCACTCTTCTTCACCCTGCAAGTGCCTTTCGTAAAAGTAAACAGGCAGGCAGGCTCGGTGGTGGTTGCAGGCAGCACCTCGCACACACGGTGCTTGGTTTCTTCCGTGCCAAGTTTGGTCGCGTCTCATTTTTCCTTCCGTTGTTGCGAATTACCCACGATTTTGGAACAAGAAAAAAAGTATAAACCGCCGCGCGCAGGCGCAGTTGAGGCGAGCAGGACCATGACCGTGTCAACAGAAAACGACGGACTCATGCGAGGCATGCTTTTTCTTTTTCTTTCTCAACGACTGAACTGCACCACGACCGTGTCAACAAGAAAACGACGGACCCAAAAGCACAAATCTGGACACCGTGTACGTGCCGTTTTTCACCCTGTGTTATTACGGTTGTGCCGCATGCACTGGCCAGCAAAAGGGATGCGCGCGCTGCGGTGCACGTAGAGCAGTCCGCCAGTCCCAGTCACGGGCGCCACCTGCCGTCGTGCAATCTTGGGGCTTGTTAGAGCAACTCCAATGGGGTGACCTAAACGGACGGTAAATTCGTCCGTTTTTTGTCCGTTTGGATCGGCCGCCCGCCCGGCGGCCGCCCTGTTTTTGATATGGGTCGGCAGCGCGCTCAACGCGTCGACCCATATGTGCCAGCGTGGCCGGCTGGCCGCCCAATATTACTTTGATTTGCATTCAAACAAATTGTTAAATAACCTAGTTTATCAAATAAATAGTATAGTTTTACAAGCCGGATACAAATAAAAATGTTTCACATAGTTTTGCAAACGAATAAAAGAAGATACATCTATTGGTTGCCAACATGAGCCCCGATATGCTCAACCAAATCATTTTGCAGTTGCACGTGAGTTTCCCAATCACGCATATCTTGATGAAATTGGGTGAACTGTTCAAACGTTGCCGCTACTCCATGCTCAGGCACAACATTCTCGCCCTGAAACTGAAACCCTTGATCGTACAGACGTTCCGGGCGCTCGTCTTCTACGATCATATTGTGCATGATCACACAAGCAGTCATCACCTCGCACAGTTTCTGCGTGCTCCAGGTATTAGCAGGATACCGAACGATGCCCCATCGAGATTGCAAAACACCAAAGGCACGCTCGACATCCTTCTTAGCACTCTCTTGCTCTTGGGCAAATCTTTTCCTCTTCTCTCCGACAGGGTTGGGTATTGTCTTGACAATAGTGGTCCACTGAGGATAGATACCGTCACCCAGGTAGTATCCTTTGTCGTAGTTGTGGCCGTTGACAGTAAAGTTCACCGGTGGGCTGTTGCCTTCGGCAAGCCTAGCAAACACCAGCGAGCGCTGAAGCACGTTGATATCATTGTGTGATCTAGCCATGCCAAAGAAAGAGTGTCAGATCCAGAGATCTTGAGACGCCACGGCCTCTAGTATGACAGTGCAAACCCTGACATGTCCCTTATACTGCCCTTGCCAAGCAGAAGGATAGTTCTTCCACTCCAGTGCATGCAGTCTATGCTGCCAAGCATCCCTGGGAAGCCCCTTCTGACATTCATCGCCAACAAACGGGTTGTATCTTCAGCTATCGGCTCTCTCAAGTACTCGGGGCCAAACACATTAATAACAGCCTTGCAGAACTTATACAGGGACTCTAAGCATGTAGACTCACTCATACAGACGTACCCGTCAGTGAGATTACCGGGCACTTCGTATGCAAGCATTTGGATGGCGGCGGTGCATTCCTGATAAGAGGAGAAACCGATCTTGCCGACGGCATCCTCTTTGCACTCGAAATAGTCATCATAGCCGGCCACCCCTCTCTAATACGGTTGAAAAGATGCCTACTCATATGGAAACGGCGGCGGAATTTTTGATGTTTGAACAACAGGTTTGTTGTATCAAAGTAGTCCTTCCAAAGAAGGAAATGCCCGCTCTCTCGCTTGTGATTCAACGCCTGAAGGTGGCCCGTGATACGCCCATTTTGCATCATGCTTTTATATCGATACTTTTTGCATTATGGGCTGTTATTACACATTATGTCACAATACTTATGCCTATTCTCTCTTATTTTACAAGGTTAACATAAGGAGGGAGAATGCCGGCAGCTGGAATTCTGGGCTGGAAAAGGAGCAAATATTAGAAACCTATTCTGCACAACTCCAAAAGTCCTGAAACTCCACGACAGTTATTTTTGGAAATAATAAAAAATACTGAGCGGAAGAAATACCAGAGGGGGCCCACACCCTGGCCACGAGGGTGGGGGCGCACCCTACCCCCTGGACGCGCCCCCTGCCTCGTGGGCCCCCTGTTGGCCTCCGGTGCCCATCTTCTGTTATATGAAGTCTTTCGTCCGAAAAAAAATCATAAGCAAGCTTTCGGGATGAGACTCCGCCGCCACGAGGCGGAACCTTGGCGGAACCAATCTAGGGCTTCGGCAGAGCTGTTCTGCTGGGGACACTTCCCTCCGGGAGGGGGAAATCATCGCCATCGTCATCACCAACGCTCCTCTCATCAGGAGAGGGCAATGTCCATCAACATCTTCACCAGCACCATCTCCTCTCAAACCCTAGTTCATCTCTTGTATCCAATTCTTGTCTCTAAGTCTGGGATTGGTACCTGTAGGTTGCTAGTAGTGTTGATTACTCCTTATAGTTGATGCTAGTTGGTTTATTTGGTGGAAGACCATATGTTCAGATCATATATGCATATTAATACTCCTCTGATTATGAACATGAATATGCTTTGTGAGTAGTTACGTTTGTTCCTGAGGACATGGGAGAAGTCTTGCTATTAGTAGTCATGTGAATTTGGTATTCGTTCGATATTTTGATGAGATGTATGTTGTCTATCCTCTAGTGGTGTTATGTGAACGTCGACTACATGACACTTCACCATTATTTGGGCCTAGAGGAAGGCATTGGGAAGTAATAAGTAGATGATGGGTTGCTAGAGTGACAGAAGCTTAAACCCTAGTTTATGCGTTGCTTCGTAGGGGCTGATTTGGATCCATATGTTTCATGCTATGGTTAGGTTTACCTTAATACTTCTTTTGTAGTTGCGGATGCTTGCAATAGGGGTTAATCATAAGTGGGATGCTTGTCCAAGTAAGGGCAGCACCCAAGCACCAGTCCACCCACATATCAAATTATCAAAGTACCGAACGCGAATCATATGAACGTGATGAAAACTAGCTTGATGATAATTCCCATTTGTCCTCGGGAGCGCTTTTCTCTATATAAGAGTTTGTCCAGGCTTGCCCTTTGCTACAAAAAGGATTGGGCCACCTTGCTGCACTTTATTTACTTTTGTTACTTGTTGCTCGTACAAATTATCTTATCACAAAACTATCTGTTACCTATTATTTCAGTGCTTGCAGAGAATACCTTGCTGAAAACCGCTTATCATTTCCTTCTGCTCCTCGTTGGGTTCGACACTCTTACTTATCGAAAGGACTATGATAGATCCCCTATACTTGTGGGTCATCAAGACTCTTTTCTGGCGCCATTGCTGGGGAGTGAAGCGCCTTTGGTTGGTGGAATTTGGTAAGGAAAATTTATATAGTGTGCTAGAATTTACTGTCACTTGTTACTATGGAAAGTAATCCTCTGAGGGGCTTGTTCGGGGTATCTTCACCCCGACCAGTAGAGCAAAGTGTTGCTCCTCAACCTACTGAACCTATTGAAAATGAAAATGTCTACTTTGAAATTCATTCGGGTATGTTCGAAAAACTGCTGGCTAATCCTTTTGCAGGAAACGGAACAATGCATCCTGATGAGCACCTAATCTATGTGGATGAAGTTTGTGGATTATTTAAGCTTGCAGGTGTGCTCGATGATGTTATTAATAAAAAGGTCTTCCCTTTATCTTTGAAGGGAGATGCTTTGACATGGTATAGGCTATGTGATGATATGGGATCATGGAACTACAAATGATTGAAATTGGAATTTCATCAGAAGTTTTATCCTATGCATCTTATTCATCGTGATCGCAATTATATGTATAATTTCTGGCCTCACGAAGGAGAAAGCATCGCTCAAGCTTGGGGGAGGCTTAAATCAGTGTTATATTCATGCCCCAATCATGAGCTCCCAAGAGAAATAATTATTCAAAAATTTTATTCTCGGCTTTCTGATAACAATCGCACCATGCTCGATACTTCTTGTGATGGCTCTTTTATGATGAAGACTATTGAATTCAAATGGGATTTATTGGAAAGAATTAAATGCAACTCTGAAGATTGGGATCTCAACGAAGGTAAGGAGTCAGGTATGACACCTAAGTTTGATTGTGTTAAATCTTTTATGGATACCGATGTTTTCCGTAAATTTAGCACTAAATATGGACTTGACTCTGAGTTAGTAGCTTCTTTCTGTGAATCTTTTGCTGCTCATGTTGATCTCCCTAAGGAGAAGTGGTTTAAATATCATCCTCCCATAGAAGTAAAAGTAGCTGCACCTATTAAAGTTGAAGAAAAGACTATCACTTATAATGATCCTATTGTTCCTACTGCTTATGTTGAGAAACCACCTTTCCCTGTTAGGATAAAGGATCATGCTAAAGCTTCAACTGTGGTTCGTAAAAGCAATATTAGAACCTATACAACTCCTGAGAAAGTTAAAGTTGAACCTAATATTGCTATTGTTAAAGATCTCTTGGCTGATAATATTGATGGGCATGTTATTCATTTCTGTAATGAAACTGCTAGAATTGCCAAACCTTGTGCTAAAGATAAACATAGACCTGTGGTGGGCATGCCTGTTATTTCTGTTAAAATAGGAGATCATTGTTATCATGGCTTATGTGATATGGGCGCTAGTGCTAGTGCAATACCTATTGACTTATACAAAGAAATTATGCATGATATTGCACCTACTGAGTTAGAAGATATTGATGTCACGATTAAACTTGCCAATAGAGATACTATTTCACCAATGGGAATTGTTAGAGACGTTGAAGTCTTGTGTGGGAAAACTAAATATCCTGCTAATTTTCTTGTTCTTGGTTCCCCACAAGATAGCTTTTGTCCCATTATATTTGGTAGACCCTTCTTGAACACTGTTAATGCTAAGATAGACTGCAAAAAGGATGTTGTTACTATTGGTTTGGGTGATATGTCTCATGAGTTTAATTTCTCCAAATTTCGTAGACAACACCATGAAGAGGAATTGCCTAGTAAAGATGAAATTATTGGTCTTGCTTCTATTGTCGTACCTCCTAGTGATCCTTTAGAACAATATTTGCTAGACCATGAAAATGATATGTTTATGAATGAAAGAAGGGAAATAGATGAAGTATTCTTTAAACAGGAACCTAACCTGAAGCACAATTTGCCTGTTGAAATCCTAGGGGATCCTCCTCCACCCAAGGGTGATCCCGTGTATGAGCTTAAACCGTTACCCGATACTCTTAAATATGCTTATCTTGATGAGAAAAGGATATATCCTATTATTATTAGTGCTAACCTTTCAGAGCATGAAGAAGAGAGATTATTGAAAACTCTGAAGAAGCACCGCGCTGCTATTGGATATACTCTTGATGATCTTAAGGGCATTAGTCCCACTCTATGCCAACACAAAATAAATTTGGAGAAAGATGCCAAACCAGTTCGTGATCACCAATGATGGCTGAATCCTAAGGTGAAAGAAGTGGTAAGAAAGGAAATACTGAAGCTTCTTGAGGCAGGTATTATTTATCCCGTTGCTGATAGTCAGTGGGTAAGTCCTGTCCATTGTGTCCCTAAAAAGGGAGGTATTACCGTCGTTCCTAATGATAAAGATGAATTGATCCCGCAAAGAATTATTACAAGGTTATAGGATGGTAATTGATTTCCGAAAATTAAATAAGGCTACTAAAAAGGATCATTACCCCTTACCTTTTATTGGTCAAATGCTAGAAAGATTATCCAAACATACACATTTTTGCTTTCTAGATGGTTATTCTGGTTTCTCTCAAATACCTGTGTCAGCCGATGATCAATCAAAGACCACTTTTACTTGCCCTTTTGGTACTTTTGCTTATAGACGTATGCCTTTTGGTTTATGTAATGCACATGCTACCTTTCAAAGATGCATGATGGCTATATTCTCTGACTTTTGTGAAAAGATTTGTGAGGTTTTCATGGACGATTTCTCCGTCTATGGATCCTCTTTTGATGATTGCTTGAGCAACCTTGATCGAGTTTTGCATAGATGTGAAGAAACTAACCTTGTCTTGAATTGGGAGAAGTGCCACTTTATGGTTAATGAAGGTATTGTCTTGGGGCATAAAGTTTCTGAAAGAGGTATTGAAGTTGATAAAGCCAAGGTTGATGCTATTGAAAAGATGCCATGTCCCAAGGACATTAAAGGTATAAGAAGTTTCCTTGGTCACGCCGGTTTTTATAGGAGGTTCATTAAAGACTTCTCAAAAATCTCTCGGCCTCTGACTAATTTATTGCAAAAGGATATACCATTTGTCTTTGATGATGATTGTGTAGAAGCATTTGAAATACTTAAGAAAGCATTGATCTCTGCACCTGTTGTTCAGCCACCTGATTGGAATTTACCTTTTGAAATCATGTGTGATGCTAGTGATTATGCTGTAGGTGTTGTTCTAGGGCAAAGAGTTGATAAGAAATTAAATGTTATTCAATATGCTAGTAAAACTCTAGATAATGCTCAGAGAAATTATGCTACTATTGAAAAAGAATTCTTAGCAGTTGTATTTGCTTGTGATAAGTTCAGACCTTATATTGTTGATTCTAAAGTAACTATTCACACTGATCATGCTGCTATTAAATATCTTATGGATAAGAAAGACGCTAAACCTAGACTTATTAGATGGGTTCTCTTGTTACAAGAATTTGATTTGCATATTATTGATAGAAAGGGAGCTGAGAACCCCGTTGCAGATAACTTGTCTAGGTTAGAGAATGTTCTTGATGACCCACTACCTATTGATGATAGCTTTCCTGATGAACAACTAAATGTCATAAATGCTTCTCGTACTGCTCCTTGGTATGCTGATTATGCTAATTACATTGTTGCTAAATTTATACCACCTAGTTTCACATACCAACAAAAGAAAAAGTTTTTCTATGATTTAAGACATTACTTCTGGGATGACCCACATCTTTATAAAGGAGTAGATGGTGTTATTAGACGTTGTGTACCTGAGCATGAACAGGAACAGATCCTACGCAAGTGTCACTCCAAGGCTTATGGAGGACACCACGCTGGAGACAAAACTGCACATAAGGTATTGCAATCCGGTTTTTATTGGCCTACTCTCTTCAAGGATGCCCGTAAGTTTGTTTTATCTTGTGATGAATGCCAAAGAATTGGTAATATTAGTAGACGTCAAGAAATGCCTATGAATTATTCACTTGTTATTGAACCATTTGATGTTTGGGGCTTTGATTATATGGGACCTTTTCCTGCCTCCAATGGATACACACATATTTTAGTTGCTGTTGATTACGTTACTAAGTGGGTAGAAGCTATTCCAACTAGTAGTGCTGATCATAACACTTCTATTAAAATGCTTAAAGAAGTTATTTTTCCGAGGTTTGGAGTCCCTAGATATTTAATGACTGATGGTGGTTCACATTTTATTCATGGTGCTTTCCAAAAAATGCTTGCTAAATATGATGTTAATCATAGAATTGCATCTCCTTATCACCCACAGTCTAGTGGTCAAGTAGAATTGAGCAATAGAGAGCTCAAATTAATTTTGCAAAAGACTGTTAACAGATCTAGAAAGAATTGGTCCAAGAAACTAGCTGATGCATTATGGGCCTATAGAACTGCATACAAAAATCCTATGGGTATGTCTCCGTATAAAATGGTTTATGGAAAAGCATGTCACTTACCTCTCGAACTAAAACATAAGGAATATTGGGCCATTAAAGAGCTTAACTATGATTTCAAACTTGCCGGTGAGAAGAGGTTATTTGACATTAGCTCACTTGATGAATGGAGAACCCAAGCCTATGAGAATGCCAAATTGTTCAAGGAAAAGGTTAAAAGATGGCATGACAAAAGGATACAAAAGCGTGAGTTTAATGTAGGTGATTATGTATTGCTATACAACTCTCGTTTAAGATTTTTTGCAGGGAAACTTCTCTCTAAATGGGAAGGCCCTTACGTTATCGAGGAGGTCTATCGTTCCGGTGCCATAAAAATCAATAACTTCAAAGGCACAAATCCGAAGGTGGTGAACGGTCAAAGAATTAAACATTATATCTCGGGTAATCCTATAAATGTTGAAACCAATGTTATTGAAACCGCAACCCCGGAGGAATACATAAGGGACACTTTCTGGAACGTTTCAGACTCCGAAAAGGAATAGGTATGTGGTACGGTAAGTAAACCGACTCCAAAACAGTTCTAATGGCAGTTTTTCTCCGTTTTGGAATATTTAGAAAAATAAAAAATTAAGAAGCAGTCCGGGAAGGACACGAGGCCTCCATGAGGGTGGAGGGCGCGCCCTACCCTACTGGGCGCATCCCCCTACCTCGTGGGCACCTTGTGTGCCCTCCGGACTCCGTTTTCTTGCATGATACGTATTTTGGTCAGTAAAAATTCATTATATAATCTCCCGAAGGTTTTGCATCCCGTATCACACAATTATCCATTGTTTGTGTTTTGAGCTGTTGCTGCTGCAGATTATAGCAAGATGTCTTCTCAAGAGTCAGTCGGGGAGAGCCGGGTGTCTCATCCGGCATCGAGATCAAGGACAAATAGCAATGCTGACCACTTTGGGCCAGAAACGGAGGAAGAGATGGAGGCTGATTTGAAGAGGATAGATGCCATGGAGGAGGATCAAGAAGTCACTTCTCGCTTCCGAGCTGGATTCACAATGGGGGAACTACAGAGCGCGGCTATTCCAAACTCGGTTATCCCTTCCAATGTTAGATTTCTTTCTTATGAAAATATGAAGAAGAGTGTCACTTGTTCTCCCGCAGCTATGCAACACCCTTGGGTGCAAGGAGCTTTGGCCGTTACAGGAAAGCTTTGAAAGGAAATAATGGACCTCAAGCAGCAAGTCAACAAGCTCGAGGAGGAGAATCGTATCCTGAGGGGCATCATCGCCAAGAATATCACATCACCATCCCCAAAAAAGGAAACATAATCACATGGGTATGGGCACTCCCCTTGGCAACTGCCAAGCTTGGGGGAGATGCCCTGGTATCGTATCACCACCACATCTCCTATCTTTACTATTTTTCTTAGTTCGATCCTTTTAGTAGTATCTTGATCTAGTAGAATAAAGTTTTGGTATGATCTAGTCTTGAGTTTTGCTTTATGATCCCTCTATGTAATCGAGTCCGTGAGCTATATATAATAAAGATTAGTGTTGAGTCAAGGGCTTGATTATCTTGCTATGATCTTGAGGAAATAAAAGAAAGAGAAAATAATAAAAAGAAACAAAGAGATCATATTGATTTTATGTAGAGTAATGACTTCACATAGAAAGAGTATGATGATTAAAAGTTATTGAGAGTTGACAAACATAGCTTTGGTCATCGTTGCAATTAATAGGAAGTAATAAAGAAAGAGAGGTTTCACATATAAATATACTATCTTGGACATCTTTTATGATTGGGAGCACTCATTAAAATATGACATGCTAAAGAGTTGATGTTGGACAAGGAAGACAACGTAATGGGTTATGTTTTCTTATATTTGAGATAAAGTATATTGTCATGGATCATCCAACATGTTGAGCTTTCCTTTCCCCCTCATGCTAGCCAAATTCTTTGCACCAAGTAGAGATACTACTTGTGCTTCCAAATAATCATAAACCCAGTTTTGCCATGAGAGTCCACCATATCCACCTATGGATTGAGTAAGATCCTTCAAGTAAGTTGTCATCGGTGCAAGCAATAAAAATTGCTCTCTAAATATGTATGATTGATTGGTGTGGAGGAAATAAGCTTTATACGATCTTTTGATGTGGAAGAAATAAAAGCGACGGACTGCATAATAAAGGTTCATATCACAAGTGGCAATATAAAGTGACGTTCTTTCGCATTAAGATTTTGTGCATCCAACCCTGAAAGCGCATGGCAACCTCTGCTTCCCTCTGCGAAGGGCCTATCTTTTATGTTTATCTTCTACCTTATGCAAGAGTCATGGTGATCTTCACCTTTCCTGTTTACATTTTATCCTTTGGCAAGCACAGTATGTTGGAAAAATCCTGATATATATATATATATATATATATATATATCTAATTGGATGTAAGTTAGCATGAGTTATTATTGTTGACATTACCCTTGAGGTAAAAGGTTGGGAGGCGAAACTATAAGCCCCTATCTTTCTCTGTGTCCGATTAAAATTCCGTAACCACAAGTACTGCGTGAGTGTTAGCAATTATGAAAGACTAAATGATAGTTGAGTATGTGGACTTGCTAGAAAGCTCTTACATAGACTCTTTCTGATGTTATGATAAATTGCAATTGCCTCAATGACTGAGATTATAGTTTGTTGGTTCTCAATAAAGTTTCTGATTCATACTTTGCATTGTGAATAGATTATTACTTGAGCATAAGAGATCATATGACAATATCCATATATGTTGCTGTTATGAGAATAATCATGATGCCCTCATGTCCGTATTTTATTTTATCGACACCTCTACCTCTAAACATGTGGACGTATTTATCGTTATCGGCTTCCGCTTGAGGACAAGCAAGGTCTAAGCTTGGGGGAGTTGATACGTCCATTTTGCATCATGCTTTTATATCGATACTTTTTGCATTATGGGCTGTTATTACACATTATATCACAATACTTATGCCTATTCTCTCTTATTTTACAAGGTTTACATAAGGAGGGAGAATGCTGGCTGCTGGAATTCTGGGCTGGAAAAGGAGCAAATATTAGAGACCTATTCTGCACAACTCCAAAAGTCTTGAAACTCCACGAAAGTTATATTTGGAAATAATAAAAAATACTGAGAAGAAGAAATACCAGAGGGGGCCCACACCCTGGCCACGAGGATGGGGGGCGCGCCCTACCCCTGGACGCGCCCCCTGCCTCGTGGGCCCCCTGTTGGCCCTCCGGTGCCCATCTTCTGCTATATGAAATCTTTCGTCCGAAGAAAAATCATAAGCAAGCTTTCGGGACGAGACTCCGCCACCACGAGGCGGAACCTTGGCGGAACCAATCTAGGGCTCCGGCAGAGCTGTTCTGCTGGGGACACTTCTCTCCGGGAGGGGGAAATCATCGCCATCGTCATCACCAACGCTCCTCTCATCGGGAGAGGGCAATCTCCATCAACATCTTCACCAGCACCATCTCCTCTCAAACCCTGGTTTATCTCTTTTATCCAATTCTTATCTCTAAGTCTGGGATTGGTACCTGTAGGTTGCTAGTAGTGTTGATTACTCCTTGTAGTTGAAGCTAGTTGGTTTATTTGGTGGAAGACAATATGTTCTGATCCTATATGCATATATAATACTCCTCTGATTATGAACATGAATATGGTTCGTGAGTAGTTACGTTTGTTCTTGAGGACATGGGAGAAGTCTTGCTATTAGTAGTCATGTGAATTTGGTATTCGTTCGATATTTTGATGAGATGTATGTTGTCTATCCTCTAGTGGTGTTATGTGAACGTCGACTACATGACACTTCACCATTATTTAGGCCTAGAGGAAGGCATTGGGAAGTAATAAGTAGATGATGGGTTGCTAGAGTGACAGAAGCTTAAACCCTAGTTTATGCGCTGCGTCGTAAGGGGCTGATTTGGATCCATATGTTTCATGCTATGGTTAGGTTTACCTTAATACTTCTTTTATACTTGGGGATGCTTGCAATAGGGGTTAATCATAAGTGGGATGCTTGTCCAAGTAAGGGCAGCACCCAAGCACCGGTCCACCCACATATCAAATTATCAAAGTACCGGACGCGAATCATATGAACGTGATGAAAACTAGCTTGACGATAATTCCCATGTGTCCTCGAGAGCGCTTTTCTCGATATAAGAGTTTGTCCAGGCTTGTCCTTTGCTACAAAAAGGATTGGGCCACCTTGCTGCACTTTATTTACTTTTGTTACTTGTTGCTCGTTACAAATTATCTTATCACAAAACTATCTGTTACCTATTATTTCAGTGCTTGCAGAGAATACCTTGCTGAAAACCGCTTATCATTTCCTTCTGCTCCTTGTTGGGTTCGATACTCTTACTTATCGAAAGAAGTACGATAGATCCCCTATACTTGTGGGCCATCGGCCCGGAATTGAGTCACGGAACAACGGCCGCTGGCTGCCGAGGTGGTGATGGACCAACACGGCAGCCAATATCTCCTCCTCGTCGTCGGATGACGAATCGTCGGAGTTGCAAAGGAAACTATGGAAAAAGAACTCGTCGGCGGAGTCCATTTTCGTACCTTGGCAAACTGTCGAACAGCTTACAGGCGTCGAAGAAGGAGACGGCCGGCGAGGGGAGTCGTGGCGCGCACGGACCAGCTAGCTGCCCTGCCGGCGTCCGACGAGTGGGCCGGCGTTCGACGAGCATGCCGGTCGGATCTGGCCGGGGCGGCGAGGCGGCTTCTTGGTCGCGAGCGGCTGTGCGGTGGGGGGAGCGGTGGTGGGAAGCAGTTTGCTCCCCGGCGGCAAGACGGCGGTGGCGGGCGACGGGGAAGTGGGCGCCGTTGCTGGGCGGATGTGGAGGCGGCGGCAGTTGGCAGAGTCGCTAGCAAAAATGGGCGGTAGCGTCAGCGACGAAGGAGGCGAGCGAGGGTTGTTGTTGGCTGGGGGTGAGGGGGGAGGCCAATGTGCCACCGACCAGCGTGCCTGGGGAAAGGAGAAGGCAAGCGTGCGAGCGTCCGCCGCGTGTCCGCGCCGACACAAATCCGGCTCAAAAATGGGCCGGGAATGGGTCGCCCGTGGACGAAAAGCGGACGTGCGTCCGTTTGGGTTAGCGTTAGGCCGCCTTTTGTGTCCGCGCTGACCCAAACGGACGGCGGCGAACGAAATGGGCTGCCCCATTGAAGTTGCTCTTATGACGCGTGAAAGTCCGAAACAAACCTTGAAGTTGTGGGGGAAAGCTAAATTGAACACTGAACTTGTAATCCCGGAAATCAGCATACCGAACTCTTCAATCTCGGTCTATTTTTAACTTTGAGAGCGTTCCCAAACAGAAATCACCCACGTGAATCCTAGGTTTGTTGGCTGCGGTTAAGACTGAGCCGGCCCAACAGACACAAAATGAGGATTTTTTTTCGTAAAACGCGACGTAAAAATACCCAAAACGTGTGGTCGCGACTGGGCCGACCGAACAGACGTGAGGCGAGATTTGTTTTTTCATAAAACACGCAAAGTAAAAATACAAAATAAAACAAGAATTCGAACTTGGGAACTGCCGCTGCTGATAACTCCGACTAGCCACTAGAACCATCGGATGTTTGTTGTCTCTATATTTAGAGGCAAGACCAATTAAACCAGATACAGCAGTGTCGAGATTTGAGGCACTTTATAAAAAGACAAACAAATGTTAAGAACGTGCAGGCCTGAACAATTTTTGAGATATCCTTTTTTAAAGTGAAAATATTTTTAAAAATTTGGAATAATTTTAAAAACAAACAATTCTTTTAAAACACAATCAGTTTTGAAAAAGTGAACACTATTTGAAATATCAATTTTTTAAAACCTGAACAAATATTAAAAAAAACAAAGTAAAAAATGTTTTATAGTTTTATGAAATGTTTATTGTCATTAAGAAAATGTAAAACATGTATTTGGCAAAATGTTATCGTGTCACATTTTTCATAAATGTTTTCGGAATTTTGTAAATTATTTCTGCTTAAAAAATACAATAGATAGTTCTAAATTGTTCATATATTATTTTAAGAAATGTTTGAAATTTTTCAGGAATGTTAAACGCTTCCGTGGAAATCCATTTTTGGTGTTTTTATATAGGACGCGCTATACGAAATCAGTAGTATCAGGCAGGGCGATTTTTTTTAGGGTCAGGCAGGGCGATTTGCTAGGTGAAGCCTATGCTAGTTATGGGCACTTTTTCTTTTGCGGCTGGTGGTATTTTTGTTGCTCACTAGTCGATGTGTACGTGCAATGCACGTTAATTTAGAAGTATATTAAGTGCATGCTTATATTAAGTAGGATATTATTTACGTGTTATTATGTGATTAGCACTATATTTGGCATGAAATTAAACGTGCTGAGCGCTCAACATTGAGGCAGTCTAAGTCGTTGGATTGACATGATTTAATGGCCGAGATTAATTGAATCTGCCTCTTTAAATCTTTTTATATTGATATAGATATAGATAATAGATGACAAGTGGGTACGTGTAGTTTAACAAAATGTGTACTATCATTACCGAAATGTAAACGAATTTATTATCCTTACTAAATTGAAAAAAGAAACAAGTAGAGCAAGCGAGCGACTGCGCTAATGGGCTGTCCCAATTTGTCCTAATGTCCAGCCAGTCAACAATGCTTGCGAGCTGAGCAAATCCCCGAAATCACTAGTTGAGAAGTACTCGTTGCAAAGATCACTTCAACTCCCCTGGTTGCAACAAATGGCGCACATTCAACGCGTCACTTGTCGCAATATGAGAGTTTTCTTTTTTTCATAGATCTGTTATTCAAAACATTTTATCTCTCAAATCGTGCGTCCAAATCTCGAACCGCTTTTACCGTTGGATTCGTCGTGTCGAGATCTTCAAAACTAGATCGCGTGTTGATAGGTTTTGACAAACTTTTTGTAGAAAAAATGGGACGAAAAACGAACCGGGCGCACGGGTTTTTTCCGTTTTCCAAAGAGGCACGCCCGTGCCTCTCACGAAATCACAACCTTGCCTCTCGCGAAAGCAAGACCGTCACTCTTGCGGAAGAAAAAATAAAAGAGAAACGTGTTTTTTTTTCGTTTCCGAGGAGGCACGGCCGTGACTCTCGCGAAAGCACAACCGTGCCTCTTGCGAAGCAAAACCGTGACTCTCGCGAGAGGAAAAAAAACGCGTTTTTCCCGTTTCCGAGAGGCACAGTCGTTACTCTCGCGAAAGCAAAACCGTGACTCTCGCGAAAGAAAAAAACAGAAAACGCGTTTTTTTCGTTTCCGAGAGGCACGGCCGTGACTCTCGCTAAAGCACAACCATGCCTCTCGCGGAAGCAAAATCATGACTCTCGTGAAAGGAAAAGAACAAAAAACACGTTTTTTCGTTTCCGAGAGGCACGGCCGTGACTCCCGCGAAAGCACACCCGCGCCTCTCGTGGAAGCAAACCATGACTCTCGCGAATGGAAAAAAACAAAAAATGTGTTTTTTTCTGTTTCCCAGAGGCATGGCCGTGACTCTCGCGAAAGCAAAACCATGTCTCTCGCGGAAGCAATACCATGACTCTCGTGAAAGGAAAAAACGCATTTTTTCGCGCAAAAAGTTTTTCCCCAAATTTTTTATCGAAAAGCTAAGGAAAATCAAAACGTCGAAAAAACCCGTTTAAAAAGCCAAAAACGCTTGCAGAAAAATAAAAAAATAAAATCCGGAGGGAGCGTCCAGAGCGCGACACGTGGCGAATGGTGAGAGCGCGGCAAGTGGCGCGATCGTTGCGAGGGTCCCGAAGGAGCGCTCGTTCACTAGTTGCTCTCGCAAATCCCAGCTAAACCCCTCAAGGTTTAAAATAGACCGGGATCAAAGAGTTCGGTGTGTTAATTTCCGAGATTACAAATTCAGAGTTCGATTTAGCTTTCACCTATAACTTCAAGGTTTATTTTGGACTTTTTCCATTATAGCGCTTTTTCTCTCTCCACCCATCTATGTGTTTCCTATAGTTCGCTCCATCCGTTATTGTGTGGTGGTCACTGTGGTGCTAAGGGCAACTCCAACGCCTAACACATTCTGTACACGCATGCATGTTTAGGTTGAAACAGATACAAACCGTGGCCTAGCGCACCGACACAAATGGACGAGCGTCCGCTTTTTCTTCGCGCGTGACCCATTTCATGCTCAAGTTTGGGTCGGGCTTTCGTCGGCGCAGACATGACACGGATGCGCGCCCTTGTCCTCCTCCCAGCCCGCATGGCACATTGGCCATTCTTCCCCTATTCCATCCACAACCAAGACACCCAGCCACCCCCGCCCTCGCCGCAGTAGCCCATTTCCGGCCGGTTGGACGTTGTTCAGGCCATCGCCCTTACCCACAGCCACCTCCCCAGCAGCATGCCGTACCCGACGGGCGCTCTTACCGATGTTGGTAGCCTGTTTTCGCCGCCGTCGTAGCACCCCACGACAACGCCACCCCCTCGCCTCGGCCACCACCGGAAACGCTCCAAGCGCGGCATCCTCGCTCGACGGTCGCCGCCACCGTCGCCTCCATACCGACAGGCCTACTGCCTGGTCTGGGAGAGGCGTAGGGCTCTTCACCAGCCGGCTTCTTCCACCATGCCCGCAAGGTACAACGGATAGTGGTGATGAGTACTTTTTCAACATCTTCATTTACAATTCGGACGATTCATCGTCGGTCGTTGAGGAGTTTGTGGTTGCTACTTTGGTCGTCCATCACCACATTACTAGCCAACGGACGATGTTTAGGGGCTTGATCCTGGGCCATGCTCCGGCGTTGAATCACAACAGAGAGAGCGACCATCGCCTACTCTGAGAAGACTACTTCAAGTCCTCTTCCCCACTCTTCAAACACATGCTATTCCGGCGTCGCTTCTGGATGGCTACATGTGTTCAATCGTATTCGGGAGGGGGTGATGGTGTATGATGATTATTTGGTATTCAAGGAGGATGTCCTGTAAAAGGTTGGCTTCTCCTCTTATCAGGAATGCACTGTAACTATTCGGATGCTTGCATACGAAATACCTGGTGATCTGATTGATGAGTGTGTCCGCATGAGTGAGTCCACATGCCTAAAATACATGTACATGTTCTGCAAGGCTATGGCAACAGTGTCTGACCCGGAGTATTTGAGAGACCCAACTGTTGCACATGCAACCCGATTGTTGGCGATCAATACAGATATGGGTTTTCGAGGGTGCTTGGTGATACGTCTCCAACGTATCTATAATTTTTTATTGTTTCTTGCTATTATATTATCAATCTTATACGCTTTACATGCAATTTTATATTATTATTTGAAACTAACATATTAACCCAGTGCCTAGTGCCAGTTGTTGTTTTCTGTTTGTTTTTGGTTTTATAGAAAATCCATACCAAACGGAGTCCAAACACGATGAAACTTTTTGATGATATTTTTGGACCAAAAGAGACCCTGGAAGCTTCGAAGGGAGTCCAGAAAAGAGAAGAGCAGACGACAAGACAACAGGGCGCGCCCTGATTGTTGGAAATATGCCCTAGGGGCAATAATAAAATGGTTATTATTATATTTCCTTGTTCATGAATATTGTCTATTGTTCATGCTATAATTGCGTTATCCGGAAATCGTAATACATGTGTGAACACATAGAACATAACATGTCCCTAGTGAGCCTCTAGTTGACTAGCTCGTTGATCAATAGATGGTTACGGTTTCCTGACCATGGACATTGGATGTCATTGATAACGGGATCACATCATTAGGAGAATGATGTGATGGACAAGACCCAATCCTAAGCATAGCACTAGATCGTGTAGTTCGTTTGCTAAAGCTTTTCTAATGTCAAGTATCATTTTCTTAGACCATGAGATCGTGCAACTCCCGGATACCGTAGGAATGCTTTGGGTGTACCAAACGTCACAACGTAATTGGGTGGCTATAAAGGTGCACTACAGGTATCTCCAAAAGTGTCTGTTGGGTTGGCTCGGATCGAGATTGGGATTTGTCACTCCGTATGACGGAGAGGAATCTCTGGGCCCACTCGGTAATGCATCATCATAATGAGCTCAGTGTGACTAAGTAGTTAGTCACGGGATCATGCATTACGGGACGAGTAAAGTGACTTGCCGGTAACGAGATTGAACGAGGTATTGGGATACCGACGATCAAATCTCGGGCAAGTAACGTATCGATTGACAAAGGGAATTGTATACGGGATTGCTTGAATCCTCGACATCATGGTTCATCCGATGAGATCATCGTGGAACATGTGGGAGCCAACATGGGTATCCAGATCCCGCTGTTGGTTATTGGCTAGAGAGGTGTCTCGGTCATGTCTGCATGATTCCCGAACCCGTAGGGTCTACACACTTAAGGTTCGATGACGCTAGGGTTATAAGGAAGGTTTGTATGTGATTACCGAATGTTGTTCGGAGTCCAGGATGAGATCCCGGACGTCACGAGGAGTTCCGGAAGGGTCCGGGTGAAGATTTATATATGGAAAGTCATCATACGGTCACCGAAAATATTTGGGGGTATACCGGTATTGTACCGGGACCACCGGAGGGGTTCCAGGGGTCCACCGGGAGGGTCCACCTGCCCCGGAGGGTCTTATGGGCTGCAGGTGGAAGGGAACCAGCCCTACGTGGGCTGGGCGCCAACACTACTGGAATCCACTTTTTTGCCGTCTGCCACCTCTTTGCCGTCCGCTGGCTGACGGCAAAGAAGGTCTTTGCCGTCAGCCACAAGAAAACAGACGGCAAAGATGTGGCTGATGGCAAACAAAGTCTTTGCCATCAGCCAGTTCTTTGCCGTCCGCTGACTGACGGCAAAGAATCTTTGCCGTCCGCTAGCAGACGGCAAAGAGGTGGGTGGGTCCAGTTATTGTTTAACCAACTCAAGCCCACCGGCCCCACCTCTTTGCCGTCCGCAAGCGGACGGCAAAGAAACTTTGCCGACCGTTGGCTGACGGCAAAGAGGCGGGTACGTTAACGGCCGTCCCGCCCCGTCTCTTCTCCCCACTCTCTCATTCGTCCCCACCCACACCCGCGCCGCCGCCGCCGACCCCGTCTGCCGTAGCCGGCTGCCCCGCCGCCCCACACCCCTCCCCTGCGACCCCCGACCTCCACCGCACCCCCGCCGCCCCTTCCACGTCACCCCGCCCCCACCGCCCCTCCCCTCCGTCACCATCCCCCACCCACACCGGCCCGCGCCGCCGCCGTCGACCCCGTCCGGCGTAGCCGGCCGCCCCGCCGCCCTGCATCCCTCCACGACCTCCACCGCGGCCCCGCCGCCTCTTTCACGTCGGGAAGCCGCGCCGCGGCTGTCCCCGCCCCGTCCCACCGCGGCCGTCCGGCCTCCCCCTCCACCTGGTCGCCGCCTCCTCCAGCGGCCGCCGTAGCCGTCCGGCCTCCCCCTCCACCGGGTCGCCGCCTCCTCCAGCGGCCGCCGCAGCCGTCCGGCCTCCCCCTCCACCAAGTGAGCTCCTCTCCCCCTTTTTTTGTTTAATTAGTTTCTTTTTGTTTATTTTAGTTTAGTTTCTGTTTTAGTTATAGTTTTAGTTTAGTTTTAGTTTTAGTTTAGTTTATTTTAGATTAGTTTTAGTTTAAGTTTATTTTAGATTAGTTTTAGTTTAGTTTATTTTAGATTAGTTTTAGTTTTAGTTTAGAAGAAGAAGTAGAAGGAGGAGGGAGGAACAGGAGGAGGGAGAAGAAGAAAGAAGAAAAGAAGAAGAAGAGGAAAAAGGAGAAGAAGAAGAAGAAGAGGAGGAGGAGGAGGAGGAGAAAGAAGAAGAAGAAGAAGAAGAAGAAGAAGAAGAAGAAAAGAAGTAGAAGACGGGGGATGAGAAGAAGTAGAAGAATGAGAAGAAGTAGAAGTAGTAGAAGAATGAGAAGACCCCCTGACCCCTTGACCCCCCAACCCCGACACCACACCCCGACACCCGACCCCGACTCCACCCCGACACCCGACCCCCTAACCCCCTGACCCCGACCCGACCCCCCGACCCCGAAACAGCACCCCGACCCCGACACGGCACCCCGACACCGACACGACACCCCGACCCCCGACACCTCCCGAAAAGGTGTTCTTTGGCCTTGCAGAGGCCGATGGGGTCATATATTTGTGAATTATTAGTTAGGTCATATATTTTTCGATTTTGTTATGAAAACATCATATATAATTGTGTTGATCGGGTAGATTTAAATGTGCAGTTGTTTCATCGCTGCGAGGTTTGGTGGTCGACGACCTCGCCGTGCGTTTGACGAGCTCTGCCCCTTCGTTCGTGGGTGAGCACAAATGACATGTCCTCCTCCCCCGTTAATTATTTGCTCTGTTCCGGTGTTCGTGCCGATGAAACTTGATAGCTAGCTATATATGTGTCTTGAATCATCAGTATGCGTAACCAATATGTGTCTCCCGTTCGAAAGCGTCATAGTTATAAATATGCATGCATTTGCATATTTATAACCTTGATTCTTTCGAATTGTCCAACGCTATCCATGGACAGCCCGAGTATGTTTAGATTGGGTTCGTTTTCCCATATGCTTTGCTCCGGATCCGACGCATAAGTTTCGTCAGTGCCTCCCCTGTTGTTCTCCGGGTACACATCCTCTCTGTTTATTACAGAGACGTGTATCAGGAGAACAGCGGGGAGGTGCTGCCGAAATTTTGCGTAGGATCCGGAGCATAGCATGGGAAAATGAACCCAATCTAAACATACTCGGGTGGGATTAGGACCTATCATTACCTATTAGAGTGTAGGTTGCATGGACGTAATAAAATTGACAACTAGATCAACTGATGAATATATACATGGTGAATTATATATATATATATATATATATATATATATATTTGTTGTGTGTCTAGTAGCTCTGAAAGTCAAGATGAGTGATCGTGCGTGGATGTACACCGGTCACACTGGTCAGAACAAATGGAGCACTGAATGGTTCACAAAAACCAAGGGGTTTGTGCGAGCCGCATTTGCAAATGGCCAGAGGAAAACCTGGTGCCCCTGTTTACGGTGCGGCAATTGGGAAAAGAGGACAGAGGCTGAAATGGGCAAACACCTGCAGAAGAGTGGTTTTACGCCCGATTATACGGTGTGGACATTTCATGGTGAGTCTGCCCAACGTGACCGAGCTGAGGTGGATCGTCGTCGCACCGACGAGCATGGTACCGGGATGGAAAACATGGTGCAAGACTTCGATGATGCTCGGGATTCGGACGAGGAGATGGAGGAATCTGCAAAGGCCTTAAATGAAATGTTGGAGTCTTCAAAACGTCCGCTCCATGAGCACACTGAGCTTTGTTAGTTGGATGCCATCTCACAAGTAATGGCTCTGAAGGCTCAGTTCAACTTGGGCAGAGAATGCTACGATGCAATGATGACAGTATTTGGACGCTTTCTACCCAAAGGCCATGTAATGCCTGCAAACCTGTACCAGTCGGACAAAATCCTCCGTGCACTGAAGATGCCCTATGATAAGATACATGCCTGTGAGAAAGGATGTGTCTTGTTTAGGCTTGACTATGCGGACTTGAACTATTGTCCCATTTGCAAGTCTTCCAGGTATGTTGTAGACAACGGTATGGGTGAGAAGACACAGACCAAAATCCCAGTTAGTGTTCTTCGGTATATGCCAATCGTACCAAGACTTCAACGTCTTTTCATGGTCGAAGAGACGGCCAGACAGATGACATGGCACAAAACGGGCAAAAGAACCGAACTAGATGCAGATGGGAATCTGATGATTGTACACACATCGGATGGTGTTGCGTCGAAAAAGTTTGATGAATTACATGGTGACAAAGCGGCAGATCCGAGGCATCCTCGAGTCGGCATCAGCACGGATGGGTTCAGTGTGCTTGGTATGACGGCAGCCCAATACAGTTGTTGGCCCGTATTTGTCTTTCCACTCAATCTCCCTCCCCGGACAGATTATGCAAAGAAAGAACATTTTCCTGACGTTGATAATTCCAGGGCCCAACTATCCGGGGAAAAATATGAATGTGTACATGCAGCCGCTTAAGGACGAATTGCAAGAAGCCTGGGATAATGGGTTCAAGACATACGACGCCTATAGCAAACGGAACTTCATAATGCGTGTCTGGTACATGTACTCGACGCATGACTTGCCGGCGTATGCGCTATTCGTTGGCTGGTGTGTGCATGGAAGGTTCCCGTGCCCCACATGCAAGGGAGCTCTTGAGTTTCGTCGGCTTCAGGCCGGTCGCAAGTTTTCTTGCTTTGACATGCATAGACAGTTCCTGAATCCTCGCCACAAGTTCAGGAAAGACAAGAAGAACTTCATCAGAGGTAGAGTTGTCAAAAACTCTGCACCACCTGCATTGACAGGCCAACAGACCCTGGATCAGTTAAACGCTCTCGAGCCAGATCCAGAGCGTCCAGGGTACTTCAAGGGGTATAATTCTAAGCACGCCTGGACTCACAAAACATGCTTATGGGATCTGCCTTACTTCAAAGACCTCCTTTGCCCACACAACATCGACGTGATGTGCACTGAGAAGAATATCGCCGAGGCACTTTTTGGTACATTGTTCGGCATAGATGGGAAGTCAAAGGATAATACTAAGGCTAGAGTCGATCTGGAGGCGCTATGTGATAGGCCGTTACAAAACATGAAAGAACCGAAAGGAAAGCAGAACTGGACGAAGCCAAAGGCATGGTTCAATCTTGGAAGGCCAGCTATGAGGGAAATTATCTTTTGGGTGAAAATGCAGTTGATGTTCCCCGATGGGTATGCAGCGAATCTACAGAGGGGAGCCAGTCTTGATAAATTGAAGGTATTTGGTCTCAAGAGTCATGATTGGCACATATGGATTGAGCGGGTAATGCCGGTGATGTTGCGTGGCTTCATCCCTGAGGATGAATGGCTAGTACTGGCAGAACTCAGCTATTTCTTCCGTGTTCTTTGTGCGAAAGAACTATCGCCTGGCGTGCTAGAAGAAATGGAAGAGTTGGCGCCGGAGTTGATCTGCAAGTTAGAGAAGATCTTTCCACCAGGCTTCTTTAATCCAATGCAACATTTGATTTTGCATCTCCCGACCGAGGCAAGATTGGGGGGGGGCGTGCAAAATCGTTGGTGCTACCCAACTGAGAGGATGCAGAAGACGCTTCGACAAAAATGTAAAAATAAACGTAGAATTGAAGCATCGATGGCTGAGGCATTCATCACTAAGGAGGCGGCAAACTTCGTGAGAGCACACTACGAAGCCAAAAATCGTCATTTGCATAATCCGAAGCCTCGGAACAATGCCGACGACCCTAAAAAGGGTGGATCCAACCTCAGCCTATTCGAAGGGAATCTCGCACCAGCCAGTGTTTCAAATCCAGTATCTTTGGATAGCGAACAATGGCGGACCATTTCGTTGTATATCTTCAACAACCTGATAGAAGTGCGGCCGTACATCGAGCAAGTTCTCGGTACATAGTTTCGCAACTTCTATTTCCTTTGAACTGCTCTTATTCCTGGATATTTCATACAGTCGATACGTCGCCTTATTCTCGTATGGAGCGGTGATCCAAAAGGATTCTGTCGAAGAGTATGAGCTTCTCGCAAAGCAAGGAGGCGGCTATCCCGGTTTCATCTCTTGGTTCAAAAAAAGGTAATTTCTATTAGACAATTTCATTTCATTCGCTAATTTGTGCGTAATGCAACAATCCTTTCATATTAAACTTGTAGGCTAATTCAGAGTCTATGGACGCCGAACTGAGACAAGTCGCTAATGGTTTTGACTATAAGGTCCGTTCATTTGACAAATACGACATCAACGGGTATCGCTTTCGTACCTATGGCAAAGAGCTATCTATGGCCGACTGAAAGTCTACAAATTGCTGTGTATCTGCTATCGGCGAAGGAGGTACCGAGTATTATGGGAGAGTTGAAGCAATTTATGAACTTCTATTCTATGGTGAAAACCCACCGAATGTCGTAGTCTTCAAATGTTATTGGTTTCAGCCGAAGGAGACTAGAAGGACTCATGAACATATAGGGCTAGTTGAAATCAACCAAAGCACCCATTTAGATGTTCCTGATGTCTATATTACGGCTCAACAGGCGACCCAAGTATTCTATCTACCGTGGGCCTGCCAAACTAATCCAAATCTGAAAGGTTGGGATGTCGTTTATGAAGTGCCGCCACGTGCTAGACTATCTCCCCCAAAGGAAGATGATTATGAACCTCACATTAACCCAGACACATATGAAGGAGAATTCTTCCAAGAGACACGTCTTTCCAAAAAGCGTTTTAAGAACCGCTATACTTCACCCCAAAACATTGAAGTAGACAGCGACAGTGAATCCGACATCACCCCAGAGGAGGAACAAGAAGAGCCGGAATAAGAAGAGGTTACTGCTGCGGATGACCTGTCATTGCTTGACCGATTACGTCAAGGTGGCCTTCCACATGTTGATGCCACTGAACCCTATGAGCCTGATTATAGTGATGATGATGATTATGCATTTATTGATGATACTGATCGAGATTATTAGTAGTGTCAGGTATTAAATTTTTTTATGTTGTACTTGATGATGATACACTTAAGTGATACACATATTATTATTCATGTCGGTCTTTTTTTTATGTTGTACTAATTTCGTTTACTGTTTGTCATGGCAGGTGTTGAAAGATGGTGGGCGCTGGTCGGGAGCGCGCCAAGGCCCCTTCTTCGTCGGCGCGTGGTCTGAGGTCTTCCATTCCAGACGCACCTCTCCGCCGAGCGTTGCTGGACAGTATGGCCACACCGCCGGGCCCTTCTTCGTCGACCGCGGTGCCCAGCAGGGGACGAGGTAGGAAGAGAGGAGGTGGGGCACGTGGTCGCGGGAGAGGAGGTAGGGTGACTGCTACGGCGCCTTCCTCGTCGCCACCCCCAGCTGTTTCACCCGAGCACATGACTGCTAGGGTGGACTCGTCCGAGGAGGAGGCTACACGGACTCCGGTCCACGAGCCTCCGGTCCACGGGTCTTGGGCCCACGAGCCTCGGGTCGACTGGCCTTCGGCCCACGAGAGTTCGGCCCACGAGACCCCGGAGGAGCACACGTCCGGATGGGGTACCTAGCCGGATCAACCCGAGGAGCCGAGTGGCCATGCTGATGATGGCGGGGAGCCGACTGATATTGAGGAGGAGGGGGGCACCGTCTACCAGCGTGGTGCTACTCGGCTCCCGTCTGTGCCGGCGACCCGCGAGCAGAGGTGGTTGATTTTCCCTGATGGGGAGAGGTACGTAAGTGCATTTAATATTTTTGTACCTTCTGCATTCACGTTTCTTCAAATAACTAATGCGTTGGCCTTGTCATGCTGCAGGGGTTGGGACCACCATCATAGTGTCCGCCGGCCCAACTCCATCCTTGGAGTTCTTTGCCAGCAAAACTTCCCGGGGTTTGTCACTGCCTGGTAAGGGTCGGCTTCCAGAGCTTGGATTGAGCTGGGAGCACTACGTAGCTGCCCCGGCCCCGCCGGATGAGATTATCGACGGTGTCGTGTGCGACACGAGGGCAGACATGGTGATCAGAAAGTTCTGGGTAATTTCTCCTTTACACATTTAAAAATCTTCAACTAGCTAGTTATTAATTGTACTAATCAATATTGTCTCATTTGATTGCAGACATTCTACAGGTGTGAGGAGGGATACGAGGAGGACGCGGCACATGTTATCGAGAACGTCTGCAAGCGCCTACTACAGAACTTACGGCACGAGGCTCGGGTGCAGGCTGTTCGAGACTACTACGCCTTGCGTGGTATCAAGAAGACCAAGCCGGCGTGCCGCGATAAGTTCCTGAGTAAGGAGCAGTACATGAAGGTAATTCTTAAGGCCTTCTACTTAAGTTCCTTCATTTAGTAATTCTTAGCCGTAGCGCTCAAGTTTCTATTTTGCTA
The DNA here is from genome assembly GCF_002575655.3 of Aegilops tauschii subsp. strangulata. Lineage (NCBI taxonomy): Eukaryota > Viridiplantae > Streptophyta > Magnoliopsida > Poales > Poaceae > Aegilops > Aegilops tauschii. The sequence continues at coordinate 69,454,799 of NC_053039.3, read as the reverse complement.
ACTTAGGCGCCTCCGAGATGGTGTGCGGATCGGATGGATTGTTGGGAGGTGTTGGTCAATGAGTGGTGCTCAAAAGAATGGCTAGCCCTCCACAACGAGGCCAAGGATAAACGTGCCCAAATGGAAGGTGTGCCACACCATCAAGGCAGCTCCAACATATATTAGTTCGGGCGCAACTGGGTATGTGGTCTGCTTCATGATTCATGCAATTCATTCATCATTCTAGCTTGAGCCCTTTAATTACTAATTTACATTGTTTCTCTCTTTCAGGCACGCCACAATAAGGTGGATAAGGTGCCAGAGGTGTACGACCTGTATGCCATGGCCCACACTGCCTCTTTCAAGAAAGTCAAGGCTTTCTCTCAGTCTGACCTCGATGATGCAAACAACTTCACCAACATCTCCTCCCACAACAAGCTCGTGAGATATAGAGATGAGGGGAAGGCGAGGAAAGGGGAGGACTTTAACCCGAGCCAGGGTCCCATTGATCCAGAGCTGGTGATGATATCTGATGGCGGGAGGTCCCATGGCTCCATAGCCATTGGAGATGGACTTATCCGTTGTCCTAGCACTCTCCCGGAGATCAAGGCGCGCCAGTCGAGCTCCGCTCCTGAGATAAGGCCTCGTGAACGGCCAGTGCAACTCGCCATCAAGGTTAGTGATACGTACTCAGTTATCTTTCTCCATTACATTGTGTGCGCTTCCATCAATGATTACAAATGGTCATGTGAGTGGTGTTGCAGGCTGCTATACAGAGTGAGAGAGATAGAACGGAGAAACTTCTGGCGGAGGCGGCGGAGAGGCAGCGGGAGTTGGAGGAGAGGACGACAAAGATGATGGAGGAGGAGAGGGCACGGAATGACATGCAGGCAAGGGCCATGTACGAGCTCCTTGTGGTAAGTTTCTTCTGCAGATTAGCCAAAACATTCATGTAGTGTTTGTCTCATTACTAACTAGTATGACTGAGTCGTCAAAACCAAATGTGCAGTCTGTGTGCGAGAAGACTGGTCAGACCGCTCCGCCGATGCCAGTGATTGCTCCTGGGACCGCGGTGAGTTTAATTTGAATGGACATTACTTGCTAGTCTTAACATTTGAGTGTCATCATGCTAAGAAGACATTGGAAATGATCTTTGGTGCAGCGTAACTCCAGACAAGCATCGCACGATCCTTCTCCAGCTACCGACACGAGCCAGCCCGCTCCTACACCTCCTGGATCTTGGTAAGTTTATCTAGTGTTTTGCTTAACACATGCATAAAGACCTAGACTTAGCTTTATTTCCTCCAATGCTTACCATAATGACCTAGACTTAGCTTCTTCTCCTCCAAAATGACTTAATAAGCTTACTGACCTCCAAAACCATCCATTTTACCTAAGTTAGCTCTAAAACGATCTGTACTTAGCTTACTTATGTCAAAAATTGCATAATTAGCTTAGTTAGCTCATAAACGATTCATTTTACCTAAGTTAGCTCTAAAATGACCCATTTTACCTAGGTTAGCTTATAAATGATCCAGTTCATCCAAGTTAGCTCAAAAATGACCCATTTTACCAAGATTAGCTCCTAAATGATCCATTTTACCTACGTTAGCTTTAAAATGACCCATTTCACCTAGGTTAACTCCAAAATGACCCATCTTACCTAGGTTATCTCATAAACGATACATTTCAACTAATTTAGCTCATAAACGATCCATTTCACCAAGTTAGCTAAAAAATGATCCATTTCACCTAAATTAGCTCTTAAATGATCCATTTCACCTAAGTTAGCTCAAAAAGATCCATTTCAACTAAATTAGCTCATAAATGATCCATTTCACCTAACTTAGCTCAAAAACGATCCATTTCAACTAAGTTAGCTCATAAATGATCCATTTCACCTAAGTTAGCTAAAAAACTATCAATTTCACCTTAGTTACCTATAAAACGATCCATTTGACCTTAGTTAGCTCATAAACGACCCATTTCAACTAAGTTAGCTCATAAATGATCCATTTCACCTTAGCTAGCTCATAAACGACCCATTTCAACTTAGTTAGCTCATATATGATCCATTTCACGTAAGTTAGCTCATAAATGACATACTCTTCTTGTTCTAGTCTTCTTCTTGTTCTACTCTTCTTGTTCTAGTCTTCTTCTTGTTCTACTCTTCTTGTTCTAGTCTTCTTCTTGTTCTAGTCTTCTTATTCTAGTCACCTATTTCTAACTTTCTTATTTTTCATTTTGCAGATTTCATTCACTTGACGAAAGCTTGCATAGATGGAGTGCTCCTTATCCCTTTCTCTGTTTCTTTTGTATCGTTGAACTATGCATGTATCGTTGGATGAAACTATTGTAATATATATGGTTGGATGCCTCTATGTTGAACTTGCTATGTATGATGGAACTATGCATGGAACTTGGTATGGTTGGATGGAACTATGCATGTATGATGAAGTTATGTGTTGGATATCTTATATGTTTGCTCTGTAATTGCCTTGTGAAATATATCTATATATGTCATATATATTTGCTGTGAAAATTGTTGGATTTAATAAAAACAGAAAAAGAGCCAATATGCAGGCTCTTTGCCGTCTGCCACCGACGGCAACGGGCTCTTTGCCGTCTGCCGCGGACGGCAAAGAAGCCACGTGGCATCCAGCTGTGCTTCCTGGGAGCTGACCCATTTGGTCAGTTTGCCTAAAGTGGCAGACGGCAAAGAGTAAACGATTTTGCCATCAGCGGCGGACGGCAAAGGCCTGCCATGTAGTGACGTGTAGATGACATCATAAGGCAGATGACAAAGACACTAGAAAGTTTGCCGTCTGCCGCAGACGGCAAAGGCCTGTCGTTAGCCACTTAACGGACTGACAGCGCAATTATTGCCGTCCGCTCTCTTTGCCGTCCGCGGCAGACGGCAAAGGGCCTTTGCCGTCAGCCGCCAGGAAGCAGACGGCAAAGAGGCTGTTTACCGTAGCCTACTTTGCCGGAGCCTTTTGCCGTCCGCGGCTGACGGCAAAGGCCTTTGCCGTCCGCCGTTCATGCCTTTGCCGTCCGCCGTGGCAGACGGCAAAATAGCTGATTCCTGTAGTGCAACCCCCCTAGGGCCCATGCGCCTAGGGTTTGGGGGGAACCCTAAAGGGGGGCGCCCCCTTGCTTGGGGGGCAAGCTCCCTCCCCCTTGGCCGCCGACCCCCCTCTAGATCTCATCTAGAGGGGACGGCCCCCTTCCCCCTTCTCCCTATAAATAGAGGGGTGAGGGGAGGGCTGCAGGACCACATCCAAGGCGTAGCCCCTCCTCTCCCCAACACCTCTCCTCCTCCGCGTGTGCTTGGCGAAGCCCTGCCGGAGAACTGTCACTCCACCACCACCACACCGTCGTGCTGCTGTTGGAGCCTTCTTCCTCAACCTCTCCATCCTCCTTTCTGGATCAAGGCGCGGGAGACGTCACCGGGCTGCACGTGTGTTGAACGCGGAGGCACCGTTGTTCGGTGCTTGGATCAGATTCTGCCGCGATCTGAATCGCTACGTGTACGACTCCCTCATCCGCGTTCTTGCAACGCTTCCGTCTCGCGATCTTCAATGGTATGAAGATGCACTCTCCTCACTCTCGTTGCTACTTACTCCATAGATTGATCTTGGTGATGCGTAGAAATTTTTTAATTTCTGCTACGATCCCCAACAGTGGCATCATGAGCTAGGTCTATGCGTAGTTTCTATGCACGAGTAGAACACAAGTTGTTGTGGGCGTCGATTTTGTCAATTTACTTGCCGTTACTAGTCTTATCTTGATTCAGCGGCATCGTGGGATGAAGCGGCCCGGACCGACCTTACACGTACGCTTACGTGAGACAGGTTCCACCGACTGACATGCACTAATTGCATAAGGTGGCTAGCGGGTGTCTGTCTCTCCCACTTTAGTCGGATCGGATTCGATGAAAAGGGTCCTTATGAAGGGTAAATACAAATTGTCATATCACGTTGTGGTTTTGGCGTAGGTAAGAAACGTTCTTGCTAGAAACCTATAGCAGCCACGTAAAAATTGCAACAACAATTAGAGGATGTCTAACTTGTTTTTGCAGCAAGTTTCATGTGATGTGATATGGCCAGAAGGATGTGATGAATGATATATGTGATATATGAGATTGATCATGTTCTTGTAATAGGAATCACGACTTGCATGTCGATGAGTATGACAACCGGCAGGAGCCATAGGAGTTGTCTTAATTTATTTATGACCTGCGTGTCAACTGGAACGTCATGTAATTACTTTACTTTATTGCTGACCGTTAGCCATAGTAGTAGAAGTAATAGTTGGCGAGAAAACTTCATGAAGACACGATGATGGAGATCATGATGATGGAGATCATGGTGTCATGCCGGTGACGATGATGAACATGGCGCCCCGAAGATGGAGATCAAAAGGAGCAAAATGATATTGGCCATATCATGTCACTATTTGATTGCATGTGATGTTTATCATGTTTTACATCTTATTTTCTTAGAACGACGGTAACATAAATAAGATGATCCCTCGCTAAAATTTCAAGAAAGTGTTTCCCTAACTGTGCACCGTTGCGAAGGTTCGTTGTTCCGAAGCACCACGTGATGATCGGGTGTGATAGGTTCTAACGTTCGCATACAACGGGTGTAAGCCAGATTTACACACGCAATACACTTAGGTTGACTTGATGAGCCTAGCATGTACAGACATGGCCTCAGAACACAAGAGACCGAAAGGTCGAACATGAGTCGTATAGTAGATACGATCAACATGGAAATGTTCACCGATGATGACTAGTCTGTCTCACGTGATAATCGGACACGGCCTAGTTGACTTGGATCATGTATCACTTAGATGACTAGAGGGATGTCTGTCTGAGTGGGAGTTCATTAATAATTTGATTAGATGAACTTAATTATCATGAACTTAGTCTAAAATCTTTACAATATGTCTTGTAGATCAAATGGCCCACGCTAATGTCAACCTCAACTTCAACGCGTTCCTAGAGAAAACCAAGCTGAAAGACGATGGTAGCAACTATACGGACTGGGTCCGGAACTTGAGGATCATCCTCATAGCTGCCAAGAAAGAATATGTCCTTGAAGCACCGCTAGGTGAAGCACCCGTCCCAGCAAACCAAGACGTTATGAACGTCTGGCAAACACGTGTTGATGATTACTCCCTGGTTCAGTGCGGCATGCTTTACAGCTTAGAACCGGGGCTCCAAAAGCGTTTCGAGCAGCACGGAGCATATGAGATGTTCCAAGAGCTGAAAATGGTTTTCCAAGCTCATGCCCGGGTCGAGAGATATGAAGTCTCCGACAAGTTCTACAGTTGTAAGATGGAGGAGAATAGTTCCGTCAGCGAACACATACTCAAAATGTCTGGGTTGCACAACCGCTTGTCTCAGGTGGGAGTTAATCTCCCGGATGACGCGGTCGTTGACAGAATCCTTCAGTCTCTCCCACCTAGCTACAAGAGCTTTGTGATGAACTTCAATATGCAAGGGATGGAAAAGACCATTCCTGAGGTATATTCAATGCTGAAATCAGCGGAGGTGGAGATCAAAAAGGAACATCAAGTGTTGATGGTGAATAAAACCACTAAGTTCAAGAAAGGCAAGGGTAAGAAGAACTTCAAGAAAGACGGCAAGGGAGTTGCCGCGCCCGGTAAGCAAGCTGCCGGGAAGAAGACAAAGAATGGACCCAAGCCTGAGACTGAGTGCTTTTATTGCAAGGGAAACGGTCACTAGAAGCGGAACTGCCCCAAGTACTTAGCGGATAAGAAGGCCGACAATACCAAAGGTATATGTGATATACATGTTATTGATGTGTACCTAACCAGCGCTCGTAGTAGCTCCTGGGTATTTGATACCGGTGCAATTGCTCATATTTGTAACTCAAAGCAGGAGCTGCGGAATAAGCGGAGACTGGCAAAGGACGAGGTGACGATGCGCGTCGGGAATGGTTCCAAGGTCGATGTGATCGCCGTCGGCATGCTAGCTCTACATTTACCTACGGGATTAGTTTTAAACCTCAATAATTGTTATTTAGTGCCAGCTTTGAGCATGAACATTGTATCTGTATCTCGTTTAATGCGAGATGGCTACTCATTTAAATCCGAGAATAATGGTTGTTCTATTTATATGAGAGATATGTTTTATGGTCATTCCCCGCTGGTCAATGGTTTATTCTTAATGAATCTCGAACGTGATGTTACCCATGTTCATAGTGTGAATGCCAAGAAATGTAAGGTTGATAATGATAGTCCCACATACTTGTGGCACTGCCACCTTGGTCACATTGGTGTCAAACGCATGAAGAAACTCCATGCAGATGGACTTTTGGAGTCTCTTGATTATGAATCATTTGACACATGCGAACCATGCCTCATGGGCAAAATGACCAAGACTCTATTCTCCGGAACAATGGAGCGAGCAACCAACTTATTGGAAATCATACATACTGATGTGTGCGGTCCAATGAGCGTTGAGGCTCGCGGTGGCTATCATTATGTTCTCACCCTCACTGATGACTTGAGTAGATATGGGTATGTCTACTTAATGAAACACAAGTCTGAGACATTTGAAAAGTTCAAGGAATTTCAGAGTGAGGTTGAGAATCAACGTGACAGGAAAATAAAGTTCTTACGATCAGATCGTGGAGGGGAATATTTGAGTCATGAATTTGGCACACACTTAAGGAAATGTGGAATTGTTTCACAACTCACGCCGCCTGGAACACCTCAGCGTAATGGTATGTCCGAACGCCGTAATCGCACTCTATTCGATATGGTGCGATCTATGATGTCTCTTACCGATCTACCGCTATCATTCTGGGGTTATGCTTTAGAGACTGCCGCATTCACTTTAAATAGGGCTCCGTCGAAATCCGTTGAGACGACATCGTATGAATTATGGTTTGGAAATAAACCTAAGCTGTCGTTTCTTAAAGTTTGGGGATGCGATGCTTATGTCAAGAAACTTCAACCTGAAAAGCTCGAACCCAAGTCGGAAAAATGCGTCTTCATAGGATACCCTAAGGAAACCATTGGGTATACCTTCTACCTCAGATCCGAAGGCAAGATCTTCATTGCCAAGAATGGGTCCTTTCTGGAGAAAGAGTTTCTCTCGAAAGAAGTGAGTGGGAGGAAAGTGGAACTTGATGAGATGACCCCTCTCGAACCAGAAAGTAGCGCAACACAAGAAAATGTTTCTGTGGTGCCTGCACCGACTGGAGAGGAAGTTAATGATGACGATCATGATCAAGTTACCACTGAACTTCGTAGGTCCACAAGGACACGTTCTGCACCAGAGTGGTACGGCAACCCTGTCCTGGAAATCATGTTGTTAGACAACGGTGAACCTTCGAACTATGAAGAAGCAATGGCTGGCCCAGATTCCAACAAATGGCTTGAAGCCATGCAATCCGAGATAGGATCCATGTATGAAAACAAATTATGGACTTTGACAGACTTGCCCGATGATCAGCGAGCAATAGAAAATAAATGGATCTTTAAGAAGAAGACGGATGCGGATGGAAATGTTACCATCTATAAAGCTCGACTTGTCGCTAAGGGTTATCGACAAGTTCAAGGAGTTGACTACGATGAGACCTTCTCACCCGTAGCGAAGCTGAAGTCCGTCTGAATCATGTTAGCAATTGCCGCATTCTACGATTATGAAATATGGCAAATGGACGTCAAAACGGCATTCCTTAACGGCTTCCTTAAGGAAGAATTGTATATGATGCAGCCGGAAGGTTTTGTCGATCCTAAGAATGCTGACAAAGTATGCAAGCTCCAGCGCTCAATCTATAGGCTGGTGCAGGCATCTCGGAGTTGGAACATTCGCTTTGATGAGATGATCAAAGCGTTTGGGTTTACACAGACTTATGGAGAAGCCTGTGTTTACAAGAAAGTGAGTGGGAACTCTGTAGCATTTCTCATATTATATGTGGATGACATACTATTGATGGGAAATGATATAGAATTCTTGGAAAGTATAAAGGCCTACTTGAATAAGTGTTTTTCAATGAAGGACCTTGGAGAAGCTGCTTACATATTAGGCATCAAGATCTATAGAGATAGATCGAGACGCCTCATAGGTCTTTCACAAAGCACATACCTTGACAAGATATTGAAGAAATTCAATATGGATCAGTCCAAGAAGGGGTTCTTGCCTGTATTGCAAGGTGTGAGATTGAGCACGGCTCAATGCCCGACCACGGCAGAAGATAGAGAAAAGATGAGTGTCGTCCCCTATGCCTCGGCCATAGGGTCTATTATGTATGCCATGCTGTGTACCAAACCTGATGTAAACCTTGCCGTGAGTTTGGTAGGAAGGTACCAAAGTAATCCCGGCATGGAACACTGGACAGCGGTCAAGAACATCCTGAAGTACCTGAAAAGGACTAAGGATATGTTTCTCGTTTATGGAGGTGACGAAGAGCTCGTCGTAAAGGGTTACGTCGATGCTAGCTTCGACACAGATCTGGATGACTCTAAGTCACAAACCAGATACGTGTATATTTTGAATGGTGGGGCAGTCAGCTGGTGCAGTTGCAAGCAAAGCGTCGTGGCAGGATCTACATGTGAAGCAGAGTACATGGCAGCCTCGGAGGCAGCACATGAAGCAATCTGAATGAAGGAGTTCATTGCCGACCTAGGAGTTATTCCCAATGCATCGGGGCCGATGACTCTCTTCTGTGACAACACTGGAGCTATTGCCCTTGCCAAGGAGCCCAGGTTTCACAAGAAGACCAGGCACATCAAGCGTCGCTTCAACTCCATTCGTGAAAATGTTCAAAATGGAGACATAGATAATTGAATGTCGCGGATCCGTTGACTAAACCTCTTCTACGAGCGAAACATGATCAACACCAGAACTCTATGGGTGTATGATTCATCACAATGTAACTAGATTATTGACTCTAGTGCAAGTGGGAGACTGTTGGAAATATGCCCTAGATGCAATAAAATAATGGTTATTATTATATTTCCTTGTTCATGATAATTGTCTATTGTTCATGCTATAATTGTGTTATCCGGAAATCGTAATACATGTGTGAACACATAGACCATAACATGTCCCTAGTGAGCCCCTAGTTGACTAGCTCGTTAATCAATAGATGGTTACGGTTTCCTGACCATGGACATTGGATGTCATTGATAACGGGATCACATCATTAGGAGAATGATGTGATGGACAAGACCCAATCCTAAGCATAGCACTAGATCGTGTAGTTCGTTTGCTAAAGCTTTTCTAATGTCAAGTATCATTTCCTTAGACCATGAGATCGTGCAACTCCCGGATACCGTAGGAATGCTTTGGGTGTACCAAACGTCACAACGTAATTGGGTGGCTATAAAGGAGCACTACAGGTATCTCCGAAAGTGTCTATTGGGTTGGCTCGGATCGAGACTGGGATTTGTCACTCCGTATGACGGAGAGGAATCTCTGGGCCCACTCGGTAATGCATCATCATAATGAGCTCAATGTGACTAAGTAGTTAGTCACGGGATCATGCATTACGGAACGAGTAAAGTGACTTGCCGGTAACGAGATTGAATGAGGTATTGGGATACCGACGATCGAATCTCGGGCAAGTAATGTATCGATTGACAAAGGGAATTGTATACGGGATTGCTTGAATCCTCGACATCGTGGTTCATCCGATGAGATCATCATGGAACATGTGGGAGCCAACATGGGTATCCAGATCCCGCTGTTGGTTGTTGGCTAGAGAGGTGTCTCGGTCATGTCTGCATGATTCCCGAACCCGTAGGGTCTACACACTTAAGGTTCGATGACGCTAGGGTTATAAGGAAGGTTTGTATGTGATTACTGAATGTTGTTCGGAGTCCCGGATGAGATCCCGGACGTCAGGAGGAGTTCCGAAATGGTCCGGAGGTGAAGATTTATATATGGGAAGTCATCATACGGTCACCGGAAATATTTGGGGGTATACCGGTATTGTACCGGGACCACCGGAGGGGTTCCGGGGGTCCACCGGGAGGGTCCACCTGCCCCGGAGGGCCTTATGGGCTGTAGGTGGAAGGGAACCAGCCCTAAGTGGGCTGGGCGCCAACTCCCCTAGGGCCCATGTGCCTAGGGTTTGGGGGGAACCCTAAAGGGGGGGCGCCCCCCTTGCTTGGGGGGCAAGCTCCCTCCCCCTTGGCCGCCGCCCCCCCTCTAGATCTCATCTAGAGGGGCCGGCCCCCTTCCCCCTTCTCCCTATAAATAGAGGGGTGAGGGGAGGGCTGCAGGACCACATCCAAGGCGCAGCACCTCCCCTCCCCAACACCTCTCCTCCTCCGCCTGTGCTTGGAGAAGCCCTGCCGGAGAACTGTCACTCCACCACCACCACGCCGTCGTGCTGCTGTTGGAGCCTTCTTCCTCAACCTCTCCATCCTCCTTGCTGGATCAAGGCGCGGGAGACTGTTGGGGATCGTAGCAGAAATTTAAAATTTTCTACGCATTACCAAGATCAATCTATGGAGTCATCTAGCAACGAGAGAGAGGAGTGCATCTACATACCCTTGTAGATCGCGAGCGGAAGCGTTCAAGTGAACGGGGTTGATGGAGTCGTACTCGTCGTGATCCAAATCACCGATGACCGAGCGCCGAACGGACGGCACCTCCGCGTTCAACACCCGTATGGAGCAGCGACGTCTCCTCCTTCTTGATCCAGCAAGGGGGAAGGAGAGGTTGATGGAGATCCAGCAGCACGACGGCGTGGTGGTGGAAGTAGCGGGGATCTCGGCAGGGCTTCGCCAAGCTCAGCGAGAGGGAGAGGTGTCACGGGAGGGAGAGGGAGGCGCCAGGGGCTGTGGTGCGGCTGCCCTCCCTCCCCTCCACTATATATAGGGGCCCTGGGGGGCGCCGGCCCCTGGGAGATCCAATCTCCAGGGGGCGGCGGCCAAGGGGGGTGGCTTGCCCCCCAAGCCAAGTGGGGCGCCCCCACCCCTAGGGTTTCCAACCCTAGGCGCAGGGGGAGGCCCAAGGGGGGGCGCACCAGCCCACTAGGGGCTGGTTCCCTTCCCACTTCAGCCCATGGGGCCCTCCGGGATAGGTGGCCCCACCCGGTGGACCCCCGGGACCCTTCCGGTGGTCCCGGTACAATACCGGTGACCCCCGAAACTTTCCGGTGGCCGAAACTGGACTTCCTATATATAATTCTACACCTCCGGACCATTCCGGAACTCCTCGTGATGTCCGAGATCTCATCCGGGATTCCGAGCAACTTTCGGATTTCCGCATACTAATATCTCTACAACCCTAGCGTCACCGAACCTTAAGTGTGTAGACCCAACGGGTTCGGGAGACATGCAGACATGACCGAGACGACTCTCCGGTCAATAACCAACAGCAGGATCTGGATACCCATGTTGGCTCCCACTTGTTCCACGATGATCTCATCGGATGAACCACGATGTCGAGGATTCAATCAATCCCGCATACAATTCCCTTTGTCAATCGGTATGTTACTTGCCCGAGATTCGATCGTCGGTATCCCAATACCTCGTTCAATCTCGTTACCGGCAAGTCACTTTACTCGTACCGTAATGCATGATCCCGTGACCAACCACTTGGTCACTTTGAGCTCATTATGGTGATGCATTACCGAGTGGGCCCAGAGATACCTCTCCGTCATACGGAGTGACAAATCCCAGTCTCGATCCGTGTCAACCCAACAGACACTTTCAGAGATACCTGTAGTGTACCTTTATAGTCACCCAGTTACGTTGTGACGTTTGGTACACCCAAAGCACTCCTACGGCATCCGGGAGTTACACGATCTCATGGTCTAAGGAAATGATACTTGACATTGGAAAAGCTCTAGCAAACGAACTACACGATCTTGTGCTATGCTTAGGATTGGGTCTTGTCCATCACATCATTCTCCTAATGATGTGATCCCGTTATCAATGACATCCAATGTCCATAGTCAGGAAACCATGACTATCTGTTGATCAACGAGCTAGTCAACTAGAGGCTTACTAGGGACATGTTGTGGTCTATGTATTCACACATGTATTACGATTTCCGGATAACACAATTATAGCATGAACAATAGACAATTATCATGAACAAAGAAATATAATAATAACCATTTTATTATTGCCTCTAGGGCATATTTCCAACAGTCTCCCACTTGCACTAGAGTCAATAATCTAGTTACATTGTGATGAATCGAACACCCATAGAGTTCTGGTGTTGATCATGTTTTGCTCTAGGGAGAGGTTTAGTCAACGGATCTGCTACATTCAGGTCCATATGTACTTTACAAATATCTATGTCTCCATTTTGAACATTTTCACGAATGGAGTTGAAGCGACGCTTGATATGCCTGGTCTTCCTGTGAAACCTGGGCTCCTTGGTAAGGGCAATAGCTCCAGTGTTGTCACAGAAGAGAGTCATCGGCCCGACGCATTGGAATCACCCCTAGGTCGGTAATGAACTCCTTCATCCAGATTGCTTCTTGTGCTGCCTCTGAGGCCGCCTTGTACTCCGCTTCACATGTAGATCCCGCCACGATGCTTTGCTTGCAACTGCACCAGCTTACTGCCCCTCAATTCAGAATATACACGTATCCGGTTTGTGACTTAGAGTCATCCAGATCTGTGTCGAAGCTAGCATCGACGTAACCCTTTACGACGAGCTCTTCGTCACCTCCATAAACGAGAAACATATCCTTAGTCCTCTTCAGGTACTTCAGGATATTCTTGACCGCTGTCCAGTGTTCCATGCCGGGATTACTTTGGTACCTTCCTACCAAACTTACGGCAAGGCTTACATCAGGTCTGGTACACAGCATGGCATACATAATAGACCCTATGGCCGAGGCATAGGGGACGACACTCATCTTTTCTCTATCTTCTGCCGTGGTCGGGCATTGAGCCATGCTCAATTGCACACCTTGCAATACAGGCAAGAACCCCTTCTTGGACTGATCCATATTGAACTTCTTCAATATCTTGTCAAGGTACATACTCTGTGAAAGAGCAATGAGGCGTCTTGATCTATATCATTTCCCATCAAGGTCCTTCATTGAAAAACACTTATTCAAATAGGCCTTTATACTTTCCAAGAATTCTATATCATTTCCCATCAACAGTATGTCATCCACATATAATATGAGAAATGCTACAGAGCTCCCACTCACTTTCTTGTAAACACAGGCTTCTCCATAAGTCTGTGTAAACCCAAACGCTTTGATCATCTCATCAAATCGAATGTTCCAACTCCGAGATGCTTGCACCAGCCCATAGATGGAGCGCTGGAGCTTGCATACCTTGTTAGCATTCTTAGGATCGGCAAAACCTTCCGGCTGCATCATATACAATTCTTCCTTAAGAAAGCCGTTAAGGAATGCCGTTTTGACGTCCATTTGCCATATCTCATAATCATAGAATGCGGCAATTGCTAACATGATTCGGATGGACTTCAGCTTCGCTATGGGTGAGAAAGTCTCATCGTAGTCAACCCCTTGAACTTGTCGATAACCCTTAGCGACAAGTCGAGCCTTATAGTTGGTTACATTACCATCCGCGTCTGTCTTCTTCTTAAAGATCCATTTATTTTCTATGGCTCGCCGATCATCGGGCAAGTCAGTCAAAGTCCATACTTTGTTTTCATACATGGATCCTATCTTGGATTGCATGGCTTCAAGCCATTTGTTGGAATCCGGGCCCGCCATCGCTTCTTCATAGTTCGAAGGTTCACCGTTGTCTAACAACATGATTTCCATGACAAGGTTGCCGTACCACTCTGGTGCGGAACGTGTCCTTGTGGACCTACGAAGTTCAGCAGTAACTTGATCTGAAGCTTCATGATCATCATCATTAACTTCCTCCCCAGTCGGTGCAGGCACCACAGGAACATCTTCCCGTGCTGCGCTACTTTCCGGTTCGGAAGGGGTGACTATCACCTCATCAAGTTCCACTTTCCTCCCACTCACTTCTTTCGAGAGAAACTCTTTCTCCAGAAAGGACCCGTTCTTGGCAACAAAGATTTTGCCTTTGGATCTGAGGTAGAAGGTATACCCAATGGTTTCCTTAGGGTATCCTATGAAGACGCATTTTTCCGACTTGGGTTCGAGCTTTTCAGGTTGAAGTTTCTTGACATAAGCATCGCATCCCCAAACTTTTAGAAACGACAGCTTAGGTTTCTTCCCAAACCATAATTCATATTATGTCGTCTCAACGGATTTCGACGGAGCCCTATTTAAATTGAATGCGGCAGTCTCTAAAGCATAGCCCCAAAATGAGAGCGGTAGATCGGTAAGAGACATCATAGATCGCACCATATCCAATAGAGTGCGATTACGATGTTCGGACACACCATTTCGCTGAGGTGTTCCAGGCGGCGTGAGTTGTGAAACTATTCCACATTTCCGTAAGTGTGTACCAAATTCGTGACTCAAATATTCCCCTCCACGATCTGATCATAAGAATTTTATTTTCCTGTCATGTTGAATCTCAACCTCACTCTGAAATTCCTTGAACTTTTCAAAGGTCTCAGACTTGTGTTTCATTAGGTAGACATACCCATATCTACTCAAGTCATCAGTGAGAGTGAGAACATAACGATAGCCACCGCGAGCCTCAACACTCATTGGACCGCACACATCAGTATGTATGATTTCCAATAAGTTGGTTGCTCGCTCCATTGTTCCGGAGAACGGAGTCTTGGTCATCTTACCCATGAGGCATGGTTCGCACGTGTCAAATAATTCGTAATCAAGAGACTCCAAAAGTCCATCTGCATGGAGCTTCTTCATGCGTTTGACACCAATGTGACCAAGGCGGCAGTGCCACAAGTATGTGGGACTATCGTTATCTACTTTACATCTTTTGGTATTCACACTATGAATATGTGTAACATCACGTTCGAGATTCATTAAGAATAAACCATTGACTAGCGGGGCATGACCATCAAACATATCTCTCATATAAATAGAACAACCATTATTCTCGGATTTAAATGAGTAGCCATCTCGCATTAAATGAGATCCAGATACAATGTTCATGCTCAAAGCTGGCACTAAATAACAATTATTGAGGTTTAAAACTAATCCCGTAGGTAAATGTAGAGGTAGCGTGCCGACGGCGATCACATCGACCTTGGAACCATTCCCAACGCGCATCGTCACCTCGTCCTTCGCCAGTCTCCGCTTATTCCGCAGCTCCTGTTTTGAGTTACAAATATGAGCAACCGCACCGGTATCAACTACCCAGGAGCTACTACGAGTACTGGTAAGATACACATCAATTACATGTATATCACATATACCTTTGGTGTTGCCGGCCTTCTTGTCCGCTAAGTATTTGGGGCAGTTCCGCTTCCAGTGACCACTTCCCTTGCAATAAAAGCACTCAGTCTCACGCTTGGGTCCATTCTTTGGCTTCTTCCCGGCAACTGGCTTACCGGGTGCGGCAACTCCCTTGCCGTCCTTCTTGAAGTTCTTCTTACCCTTGCCTTTCTTGAACTTAGTGGTTTTATTCACCATCAACACTTGATGTTCCTTTTTGATCTCCACCTCCGCTAATTTCAGCATTGAATATACCTCAGGAATGGTCTTTTCCATCCCCTGCATATTGAATTTCATCACAAAGCTCTTGTAGCTCGGTGGAAGCGACTGAAGGATTCTGTCAATGACCGCGTCATCCGGGAGATTAACTCCCAGCTGAGTCAAGCGGTTGTGCAACCCAGACATTTTGAGTATGTGCTCACTGACAGAACTGTTTTCCTCCATCTTACAACTGAAGAACTTGTCGGAGACTTCATATCTCTCAACCCGGGCATGAGCTTGGAAAACCATTTTCAGCTCTTCGAACATCTCATATGCTTCGTGTTGCTCAAAACGCTTTTGGAGCCCCGGTTCTAAGCTGTAAAGCATGCTGCACTGAACGAGGGAGTAATCATCAGCACGTGACTGCCAAGCGTTCATAACGTCTTGGTTCTCTGGGATGGGTGCGTCACCTAGCGGTGCTTCTAGGACATAATCTTTCCTGGCAGCTATGAGGATGATCCTCAGGTTCCGGACCCAGTCCGTATAGTTGCTGCCATCATCTTTCAGCTTGGTTTTCTCTAGGAACACGTTGAAGTTGAGGGCAACGTGGGCCATTTGATCTACAAGACATATTGTAAAGATTTTAGACTAAGTTCATGATAATTAAGTTCATCTAATCAAATTATTCAATGAACTCCCACTCAGATAGACATCCCTCTAGTCATCTAAGTGAAACATGATCCGAGTCAACTAGGCCGTGTCCGATCATCACGTGAGACGGACTAGTCAACATCGGTGAACATCTTCATGTTGATCGTATCTTCTATACGACTCATGCTCGACCTTTCGGTCTTCCGTGTTCCGAGGCCATGTCTGTACATGCTAGGCTCGTCAAGTCAACCTAAGTGTATTGCATGTGTAAATCTGGCTTACACCCGTTGTATTCGAACGTTAGAATCTATCACACCCGATCATCACGTGGTGCTTCGAAACAACGAACCTTCGCAACGGTGCACGGTTAGGGGGAACACTTTCTTGAAATTATTGCGAGGGATCATCTTATTTAAGCTACCGTCGTTCTAAACAAATAAGATGTAAAACATGATAAACATCACATGCAATCAAATAGTGACATGATATGGCCAATATCATTTTGCTCCTTTGATCTCCATCTTCGGGGCGCCATGATCATCTTCGTCACCGGCATGACACCATGATCTCCATCATCGTGTCTTCATGAAGTTGTCACGCCAACGATTACTTCTACTTCTATGGCTAACGTGTTTAGCAATAAAGTAAAGTAATTTACATGGCGTTATTCAATGACACACAGGTCATCCAAAAAATAAAGACAACTCCTATGGCTCCTGCCGGTTGTCATACTCATCGACATGCAAGTCGTGATTCCTATTACAAGAACATGATCAATCTCATACATCACATATATTTCATTCATCACGTCCTTTTGGCCATATCACATCACAAGGCATATGCTGCAAAAACAAGTTAGACGTCCTCTAATTGTTGTTGCAAGTTTTTACGTGGCTGCTATAGGTTTCTTAGCAAGAACGTTTCTTACCTACGCCAAAACCACCACGTGATATGCCAATTTCTATTTACCCTTCATAAGGACCCTTTTCATCGAATCCGTTCCGACTAAAGTGGGAGAGACAGACACCCGCTAGCCACCTTATGCAACTAGTGCATGTCAGTCGGTGGAACCTGTCTCACGTAAGCGTACGTGTAAGGTCGGTCCGGGCCGCTTCATCCCACGATGCCGCCGAAACAAGATAAGACTAGTAGTGGCAAGAAAATTGACAACATCTACGCCCACAACAAGTTTGTGTTCTACTCGTGCATAGAAACTACGCATAGACCTAGCTCATGATGCCACTGTTGGGGATCGTAGCAGAAATTTCAAATTTTCTACGCATCACCAAGATCAATCTATGGAGTCATCTAGCAACGAGAGAGAGGAGTGCATCTACATACCCTTGTAGATCGCAAGCGGAAGCGTTCAAGTGAACGGGGTTGATGGAGTCGTACTCGTCGTGATCCAAATCACCGATGACCGAGCGCCGAACGGACGGCACCTCCGCGTTCAACACACGTACGGAGCAGCGACGTCTCCTCCTTCTTGATCCAGCAAGGGGGGAAGGAGAGGTTGATGGAGATCCAGCAGCACGACAGCGTGGTGGTGGATGTAGCGGGGATCTCGGCAGGGCTTCGCCAAGCTCAGCGAGAGGGAGAGGTGTCACGAGAGGGAGAGGGAGGCGCCAGGGGCTGTGGTGCGGTTGCCCTCCCTCCCCTCCACTATATATAGGGGCCCTGGGGGCGCCGGCCCCTGGGAGATCCAATCTCCAGGGGGGCGGCGGCCAAGGGGGGTGGCTTGCCCCCCAAGGCAAGTGGGGCGCCCCCACCCCTAGGGTTTCCAACCCTAGGTGCAGGGGGAGGCCCAAGGGGGGCGCACCAGCCCACTAGGGGCTGGTTCCCTTCCCACTTCAGCCCATGGGGCCCTCCGGGATAGGTGGCCCCACCCGGTGGACCCCCGGGACCCTTCCGGTGGTCCCGGTACAATACCGGTGACCCCCGAAACTTTCCCGGTGGCCGAAACTGGACTTCCTATATATAATTCTTCACCTCCGGACCATTCCGGAACTCCTCATGACGTCCGGGATCTCATCCGGGACTCCGAACAACTTTCGGATTTCCGCATACTAATATCTCTACAACCCTAGCGTCACCGAACCTTAAGTGTGTAGACCCTACGGGTTCGGGAGACATGCAGACATGACCGAGACGACTCTCTGGTCAATAACCAACAGCGGGATCTGGATACCCATGTTGGCTCCCACATGTTCCACGATGATCTCATCGGATGAACCACGATGTCGAGGATTCAATCAATCCCGCATACAATTCCCTTTGTCAATCGGTACGTTACTTGCCCGAGATTCGATCGTCGGTATCCCAATACCTCGTTCAATCTCGTTACCGGCAAGTCATTTTACTCGTACCGTAATGCATGATCCCGTGACCAACCACTTGGTCACTTTGAGCTCATTATGATGATGCATTACCGAGTGGGCCCAGAGATACCTCTCCGTCATACGGATTGACAAATCCCAGTCTCGATCCGTGTCAACCCAACAGACACTTTCAGAGATACCTGTAGTGTACCTTTATAGTCACCCAGTTACGTTGTGACGTTTGGTACACCCAAAGCACTCCTACGGCATCCGGGAGTTACACGATCTCATGGTCTAAGGAAATGATACTTGACATTGGAAAAGCTCTAGCAAACGAACTACACGATCTTGTGCTATGCTTAGGATTGGGTCTTGTCCATCACATCATTCTCCTAATGATGTGATCCCGTTATCAATGACATCCAATGTCCATAGTCAGGAAACCATGACTATCTGTTGATCAACGAGCTAGTCAACTAGAGGCTTACTAGGGACATGTTGTGGTCTATGTATTCACACATGTATTACTATTTCCGGATAACACAATTATATCATGAACAATAGACAATTATCATGAACAAAGAAATATAATAATAACCATTTTATTATTGCCTCTAGGGCATATTTCCAACAGAGACGTCACCGGGCTGCACGTGTGTTGAACGCGGAGGCACCGTTGTTCGGTGCTTGGATCGGATTCTGCTGCGATCTGAATCGCTACGTGTACGACTCCCTCATCCGCGTTCTTGCAACGCTTCCGTCTCGCGATCTTCAACGGTATGAAGATGCACTCTCCTCTCTCTCGTTGCTAGTTACTCCATAGATTGATCTTGGTGATGCGTAGAAATTTTTTAATTTCTGCTACGATCCCCAACACTGATGTCTTGTGGGCCCTTCGTGGCTCCGTCTGACCTAATTCCAGTGCTATAAATTCCCAAATATTTGAAAGCCCCCAGAAAAGAGAAGAGGAGACGACAAGACAACAGGGCGCGCCCTGATGTCTTGTGGGCCCTTCGTGGCTCCGTCTGACCTAATTCCAGTGCTATAAATTTCCAAATATTTGAAAGCCCCCAAAAGCACCAACGAAACAACTTTTTCGCCGCCGCAAGTTTCTCTTCTTCGGCGATCCCATCCGGAGGCCTTCACCGGTACTCTGTCGGAGGGGGAATCGATCACGGAGCGCTTCTACATCAACCTTGTTGCACCTCCGATGACGTGTGAGTAGTTCCCACAGGACCTATGGGTCCATAGTGATTAGCTAGATGACTTTCTCTCTGTCTTTGATCTTCAATACAATGTTCTCTTCGGAGATCAATTCGATGTAATCTTTTACTGTGCACTTGTTGCGATCCGATGAATTGTGGGTTTATGGTCAGATTATTCATTGAAAGTAATTGAGTCTTGTTTGTACTGTTTTATGTGTGATTGTTATAGCTTTGTATTTCTTTCTGATCTATCCATTGGTTTGGCCAACTAGATTGATTTATCTTCAGCGGGAGATAGGAGCTTTGTAGTAGGTTCAATCTTGCGGTGTCCTCACTCTGTGACAGGAGTGGTAGTGAGGCACTTATTTGTACTGTTGCTACTAAGGGTAAAACGACAGGGTTTAATAATATTGCTTGGTTTGATTTTATCTACATTATATCATCTTACTTCATGCACTACTCTGTTTGTCATGAACTTAATACCTAGAGAGGCAAGCATAGAAGCGCTCTCAAAGTGGAGTAATAGTAGTAGGTCTGAGTAAGTCTAACGGTCTACTTGTCATGGACGTAATGTCTATGTACTGATCATTGCCATGAATATCATCATAACTATGCGCTTTTCTATCAATTGCCGAACAACAATTTGTGTACCAGTAGTTTGTTATGTTCGTGAGTGAGATGCCTCTAGTGAAAACTATGGCTCCGGGTTATATTTAAATCATATTACTAAAACCCTATTTAAATCATAGGAAGTCGTGAGGATGATGTCGGGATGAGGTTTGGTCGAGAGTAGAGACGGGCTAGGGTATATGTGGGATCAGACAGGGCCATTCTGGGCCGGTCTAACATCGCCTGAATTCTAGCTTCATCTCGGCTTTGACATCTTAGGATCAGCCCTAGATAATACTAGAAGTTCAAGGTAATCATTATAAAAGGCCGACCTCACAAAAGGTCTCTTCAGGCACGCTCCCCTCATTCTAAGTGTCGCATTTTCCTTCTGCATCTCATGCAGGTTGCATCTCTTTTCGCCACTTGCCGCAAGGGGAATCAGTGGGGATGAGGATGAGAGAGGGGGACAACATGAGATGGTAGGAGTTTACAACTTTTGCTCTTGGTAGAGAAACAAATATTAAAAGTCCAAATTACGAACTCGTTCAGACAGTTGTGTTTCTCTCATCGAGATTTTAAAAACTAGATCGCATGTTAATAGATTTTGAACAACATTTTTCATACTTTCAAAATTAGCACGGTTCTACTTTGTACTATTTTGGTTTCAGTGTACTTGTACTTCATGTTAGTATACGCTCGTGAATCATTTAGAAGTATGTCCGCGCTGCATTTAGAAGTACACGCGTGAAGAGTACGACGGCGCTGCATTTGAGACAGTATGCGTGAGGCAGCCACGACTCCAACGAAGGGCCGCTGCACATTCTGGCTGCTTGGGCCTCGCAGCCTACTCTTTCAAAAAAAAATGTCATCAAATTTGGCTGGAAAAAAAAGTAAGTCGTCCAGTTTATATTCTCTCGGGCCTATAATCCCGATTGCGCCTAGCCAAGCCCTAACCTAAATCGTCCCATCATCATGACAGCCGACCGCGTCCTCCACCTCCTTCGCGCGCCGGCGGCTTCCCCGGCGGCAGCTCACGGCCGGGGCCCTCCCCGGCCGCAGCGCGTCGGCCTCCCACCGGTAAAGCGGCGCGTCGGCGTGGCCTGCTCCAGCTCCACCGAGGAGGAGGGCATGACTTACAAGGGCGCCGGCGTGGACATAGACGCTGGCTCCGAGCTCGTGCGCCGCATCCGCAAGATGGCCCCCTGGATAGGCGGCTTCGGCGGCATCCTCCCCCACAGTATTATTCACTTCATCTCTTATGCTGCCTTCACTTCATATGTGTTGTCCAAATTAGTTAGACCACGATGCATGTACTGCGACTCATGGAGTTCCTAGTGTCAGGTCGGCCAGCACCAGTAGCTTGGGTAAGTAAATGACGTATGGTCACGTCCTTTTGGTCCTCTGTTTTTTGCTAATAAAAGGAATGAGGAAACAGAAAAGGCTGTAGGCGAGTTAGCAGCGCAAAAAGTCTAAGTGCGTCTCTGAATTTCCATGAGTCACTAGTCAGGGATGAGGCGATGATACCAGCGATGAAGTTGTAGTACACACAGAGGAACGTGTAGCGGAACCAACAACATCCCAAAGTGGCAATGCAAATTGCATGTAGAAGCATGCCGGCTGTACAAGAAGTAGGCGAGAAAGAACTTGACACTCCGACAGCGTGATGAAGATCATACGCAGATGGTGTGGACACCATACTTAGGGAGGCGCCTCAATGGTATAGAAGGATGTCTTCGCGCGCGGGGAGAACAAAGATGACCGCATTTGATGACATTATGGCCTGAGGGAGCGACCTAGGTCACGAGTCGGTGCAATGGAAGGAGATGCCTCTAGCGACGTATGCGCCTAGAAATGCACTTTGACAGCTGGTACCAGGACCAAGGCCATCAAAGTTGCAGCCCGGGGGAAACATATCTGCAGCCCAATGCTCGATTAGTGTTGATGCGCGCGTGCTCACACACGTTTGGTTGATTGCAATGGTGTGTTCGGTAGATTAGATCGAGGTGCACACGGTGTAGACCATGTTGAGTTGATGGGATGATGCCGCTCACATGGGAGTCACGATGGTGTTGTCGGAGCCATCATGATCGGTGGCGACGACGATGGACCAGCGATGCACAAGGTGCGAACGAAAGAAGCCAACCACTACGCATGAAGACATCCCTTTTGTGACATGTCCGGACTTGACACATAGTTCGTGACGAGGAGTCGACTGGTGTCCAGTCGATGCCGATGTGCAAGTACAGGCGTATGAGGCCAGTGGGCCATGGGCGACACAAACCGTTT
This sequence comes from Aegilops tauschii subsp. strangulata, assembly GCF_002575655.3. NCBI lineage: Eukaryota > Viridiplantae > Streptophyta > Magnoliopsida > Poales > Poaceae > Aegilops > Aegilops tauschii. The sequence continues at coordinate 69,432,233 of NC_053039.3, read as the reverse complement.
TATGTTCGATGAACCCAAAAAAAGACAACAGTCAAATGACCCACGGAGAAAACCACCGACGAAACGATAGGAAAAAGACTTTCAGGGAGTAGCATGGAGATCGATCTCCCCGGGGTGGCGCTATGCGGAAGTTGTGGTTGATCTAGGTTTAGGATACTGCGATATCATGATAGAGAATGAGAATTGAGACAATGCAATTTGTTTCGTACATTGAACCTTTCGGACGAGTACATGTAGAGGTCCTTAAGACTAAGAGGATAAAAATCCCACTAAATATAATATGCAAACAATTCCTATCTAATTCCATGTTCTCTCTAACTATCAAATATAACTTAATAGATATGTGGTTGGCGTGCAAAGAGAGCATTGATGTGTTGATTGTAGTTGTGATATGATGCTCCATTGGCCCTTTTTTTTAGAAGTTCATGAACCACTAGCTTGGTCGGACCTTGTATTTTTTGTTTACTCAGGTTGGGCACATGAATCTAATGCCATATTCATAAATATTTCTGTTTCCTGTGGTTGGATTGAACAGAGGATGAATACCTTGTATTTAGCGTTGATGGTGTTGGGACAAAGCTGAAGCTTGCATTTGAAACTGGTATTCATGATACAATTGGGATTGACCTGGTATGTGATCAACTGCTATATATAAATGCGCTCTTTGTCACATCTATCACGTCAAGTGAATCAATCCCTATATTTTTTGTGCATCGTTGCAGGTAGCTATGAGTGTTAATGACATCCTAACATCAGGTGCAAAACCATTGGTCTTCTCAGATTACTATGCTACAGGCAAGCTTGACGTCGATCTTGCAGAGAAGGTAATGTCGGTGTTATTGTTCACTTGATGCAACATTTGTTGCGTATTTGTAATCTTGTCTTCTGCTCATGAAGTGGTGTCTTTTTATAAATGAATGAACTGTATATAGGTTATTAAGGGAATTCTGGATGGATGCGAACAATCAGGCTGTAATCTGATAGGAGGAGAGGTGAGACCTCCTGAGATAAGCTTTTCTCCATAATGATCTCGTCGAGTTATTTGAATTATCTCTCATATATGAACATTAGTATAATTGCAATGATATGTATTGAGTAATAATTTTTATCTTTGGTGCATGGACAAATTTTTAACTGAAAATACTGTGATACTTGTTGCCATTGTTCATTTCATTGTAAAATTGTATTTACTCTCCATAAACATTCCATATGGACTATGCCTTTTTTGTATAATAAATAATATAAGAAAACATTCCCAATTAATTAATTGGTAGCGACAGACAGCAGAGATGCCGGGTTTCTATGCGGAAGGTGAATATGATCTAGGTGGTTTTGCCATGGGTGTTGTGGACAAGGATAAGCTCATCAACGGTAAAAATATCGTGGAGGGAGATATCCTCATTGGTCTTCCTTCAAATGGGGTTCATTCAAACGGGTTCTCTCTCGTTAGAAGGTATATCATACTTATCTAGTTCATTTTTTCTCAAATTCAGATAGATCATTCATAGTTCAAATTTTATCCCTTTATTATTTTTATTTTTCTTGAATTTTTTATGGTTAATAATAGCTAAAAAGATTCTTATTTCTAGAGTATTGGACAAAAGTGGACTCTCCTTGACTGATCAGTTCCCAGGAAACGATGGCAAAACAACTACCGTCGGTGAAACTCTCATGACACCGACTATCATCTATGTTAAGCAGGTTAGTCTTTATCGATGAATGACCCATATTTCCCATGGTTTTATTTTTATACCCAAAGTTTTAACTCAATAATGTTGGATGAAAAAGGTGCTTGAGATCATAAGCAAGGGTGGTGTGAAAGGACTAGCCCATATCACTGGTGGTGGCTTCACTGATAACATCCCGAGAGTATTTCCTTCTGGACTCGGGGCCAAAATCTTCACTGGATCGTGGGAAGTGCCACCTGTGTTCAAGTGGCTTCAACATGTAAATATCTAACAAACAATCTTGGCTTGAACATTCTCAGTCAATATATTCATTGCCACTGTACTCAGTTATTGGATTATTTGGTACACGTTTATAGGTTGGAAAAATTGAAGACGCCGAGATGATGCGGACGTTCAACATGGGCGTCGGGATGGTCCTTGTAGTAAGCAAGGGGGCAGCTGACAGGATTATCGAGCAATCAAGCCCTGCTTACCGCGTTGGAGAGGTGATCCAGGGCAAGGGTGTTCACTATGTCTGATGCCTTCGATAAGCTTTTAGCTCAAATTTGGAGTGATTTGAGATTTGTTTTGTCGTGTGGGCAAAGCAGCCGAATTTTTGTAACTCTTTTATCTTAGGCGAGCTTCGAGTGTTCAGTTGAACTTCTTTCAATGGAGAAGTTGAGAATATTTTATTACTTTTGTATCAACATCTTTATATATATAAATTAATGATATTTTTGTACTAGAGACCTTGTCTGCTTGTCACAGTTTTAGGTCTGTTCTTTTCAAGTACTCCGCCTGGTAAATTTCCACAATTTTAATCAGCTCGACAGCTACCCCATTCTATAGATGAATGAATGAAAGACCTCAAAGAACAAGTCAACAAGCAGGACTCAAACTGAAACTGTTCTGCGGCTTGGGTATTTTAAGATACAGAAGCTGCAAATACCAAGTGTTACAGACTGTTATAAGACATAAACTAGGCGACCCCTACCATGGGGATCACCATCATGAAAATAATTTTCGCCTATCTTGAGTCAATGCCCTCCAAGTGCATCAGGGCATTCCCTAAATCTCAACTAAGAATTTGTCCAAGATTTACGGCATACGCACACTCCAGTCAAAGAAGCGTCGTGTGGTTAAGCAGTCAGATTGAAGTCGGTGCTAAATCTGACTTCAGGCCTTTATGCAACTTGTTCATCACAGGAATGATCTTCTCCCCTTGGATGCCCCTATTAGGATCAATCTTGTAGGTGTCGTGCAAGTCCTTAACCTGAGAATTGCAAACGAGTGCAAGTGGATTACGAGAACAGACCAAATCATCAATGATTGGAAAAATATCAATGAAACACTTACAATGTTCATGTCAACATGGAGTTCTTCAAACCAGGAAGTCGTGTCCTTATCTTTAAGAACGCTTGCAATGTACATGCAGGCCAATGCAATCATATATGGAGGGTTTTTTTTTGCGATTTAATCATATATGGAGGATATATGAGAATAAGATCCATCTTGTAAGTATCACTGACAAGGCCCTGTAAGTAACATTGTCTAATCAGCATAGAGATATAGCCATATAGGTCTAGTTGTACACCCATAAATCATCTAAAAGGTATTTTGCTCAAATTTGTCGTCCATGTGATGATCCTTCGTAAAAAAGATACCCATCTCATCATATTGTACTAGTATTACTAAAGTGAGAAGGAAAAGTCAATAGAGGTATTTGTGTATCCCTGCGATCCTGCATTCCTAGAAAGGATATTTATTTATGATGATACCAACTGTAAACGCTCTTTACTTACGTGAAATATATGCAAAGAGAAAAAATTTAAAGGGTCTGGCTCCGAGACTAAAATCAGTCTTGTCAGAAAATGCTTCAAAAAGAATGGCTACTTTAACCACCAAATATTACTAAAACGAATCAAGCAACTTTTTTGTATATGAAATACAAGCAGCTTCCATTCGCAAAAAGAAAAAAACAGTACGCCATGACGGAAATTATAAGAAAGGCCAACAAGTTCCATTGCATCCAGTTCTCAACCTGACACTGCATTGCATTCAAGAACTCGTGCTTCAGGCGAATTGTGTCAGATCTGTTATGCCAGCATCCTGCAATAACCTGTAAAATAGCACATCTCTCAATGCCATTGTAGAATCTATCGAAGGGGAGTTAATTTCAAAAGCTCAGAGCACCAGAAGATATAAAATGTTATTGCGGAAAATGCCATTTCTATTGAGATGATAGGGGAAGCAAAGTCATACTGTAAAAGAGGACAGTATGGGTGGAAAACAACCAAATAATAGTTGATTCCTTCCAGGAGCTTCATTTCCATTTCAAGAATATCTTTGATTTCAAATCTGTACTTGTCATCAGAACCTACATTTTGGGGGACGAAAAAATACATGGTTATTGCAAGTTGTGCAACTTTTCCAGCCTTCCATGTAAACATGGGTCTATCTGAATGATCAAGAGACTTACCACACACATCTTCTTGATGTAAAATATGAGAAGCCTTGCTTGCACTGTGCTTTCCTCCACCTTTGATGCCAAATACAAACAAGCTGGTGCTACCAAACGAGGACATGCTCCGTTATGCTCTTTCTGTAAATAGATTCGGACACAGTTCTGAATACTTAAGTTCCATTAAAAAACTTCTTAAATGTTTAAAGAGTTATGTAGAAATAGCCATTAAAATATGAACCTTCATGTCCAATTTGTGTTCATGCAAAGTATAAAAACATGAGTTTGGTGCTTGAAGTATAATATTTGCAATCAAATTTCAAAGGTTTCCAATTAAAGCACCATCGTACTAATTCTGGTTGAAGCAACTTGATGAGAACCTCACATCTACAGTCCCTCAAGTTATGAATGAAGCAAAGTGAATTATAGAGTTCTGGGTGAAGCAGACAAGTTCTCATAGACATAAATATACAATCACAGTACATGATTCTTACTTGCCTGCACGTTGACCATCTTGCATCATAAGAATATGCTTCCTACTTTCTTAGTGGCACAACTTACAATCTAAAATATAATACTGTGCTTTCATTTCTCTGACTAGTAAAAAATAGTCAAATCCATATCCGACTAGTAAAAGAATAGTCATATCCAGACAGCAACATTAGAGGCCAGAGGGGCACTCTTCTATCTGACGCATCTTTACTAAATAGAGAATCACACCTTGTATAGACACGCCTGAAGTATGTGATTGCAGTAGCTATGACTCTGAAATAGCAATCATGAGTTAATGCCAGAAAGGTGCGGTGGAAGATGAACCTCATGCCATAAGGTGGAAAAGTAAGCCATCCGGTAGCAGACATTAGCTAAATAGTATTAGTTACAAGTTAGTCTTACAATAAAAACTGCAACAACCTTATGATTAATAAGGAATACAGATAAAGAAGATTGGAATAGTACTGGTATTTTTTACTTTTCCCTTGAAAGCAGTTAGCTTTGGTATCACTATATTAGTGTTGAAGTTCAAGCAAACTCCACAAAAACGTTACCAGGAAGGATTTTATGAGGAAAAGAATAAATAACACCAAACATTTGAATGACTTTCAGGTAATAAACCTCCAATATGTATAAATTCTTTTATACAAAGGTAGCCACTTAAAAGGAACTATGTGTTGACTGCAAAAGCAAAGCTTGCTAACTACAGTCTAAAAGCAGAACACAAGTTTATTTGATCACACTGGAGTTTAATAAAGCTCGCGTCGCTCTCGCGGGCGGCGGCGGGGAACCCTAGCCTCCACCCCGTGCCCGCCTCCTACACCATCCCCTCCCCTCGGCGGCGGCGGGGCCCTTCTTCTCCTCCCGGCATGCGGCTGTAGCGCTAGATGTGGCGGCGCGGCGGAGTCTTGGTGCTGATGCGGCGAGGGCGCGTCGGGCGGCACGGCGGCCAGACGACGGCGCGAGCGGGCAGCCAGGCTGTGGCGGTTGCGCGTGGGGTTGGCTCCGGGGCGGCGGCGCGGGCACGGATCCACCGCGGATCTGGTCTTGCGGGCGCGGTCTCGGCCTCCCCTGCTCGACCAGCGGGTTTCGGTGGGGGGACATCTCCTTGCTGTGATCTGGCAGCGGCGGCCTGGATCATCCATATCCCGGCAGGGATGGCGGCGGCCCGTGCACGAGAGATGTACGTCTTCGAACAGATCTGGGTGAAAACCTAATATTGGCTATTGCCAAGGCCGGCGATGGCGACGTTGTCTGCGTCGTTCCCTTCCTGAAGGCATCACCGTGGAGTAGTTCAAGGCCGCTCTCTGCTACCTTCGGGGGAAACCCTAGATCAGTAGATTGGATGACGGCGGCTCTCTGGTGTCGTTTCCCCTTTGGGGGCGTCATTTTTGGAGGTGCACACGGGTACGAGGGAACGGAGGGCGGCGTCTTTGGTGAAGCGGTGCTTCATCTTACACATTGATGGTGGCGGATCTCGGCGTCTGATGCGCTGTGGAGACTTGGCGTCTGATGCGCGGAGATGGACTCGCGCAGGAGGAGGAAGTTGTCTGGCGTCATGGTGGCTTTGATGGCAGAGAGGCCTGGCAAGGTCAGTGCATCACTTCTTCTCCGAGGATGGATCGATGGAAGATGGAGGTGACGGCCCTTGCAGCGTGCGGTGCTCACTGGGAGTGTGCCAGACCGGTGTGGGACCCATTACAGGTAGTGGCTTGGATGGGACACCCGGCTTTAGATGTTAGGTTTTGGTGCGATGTCTGTTCGATATTAGGCCCGGACATTCGACACACCTTCATCAAGGGGATAGGAGTAGCAACAGCGTTGCCAAGTTGATGATGTATCACCTTGTATGGTCTTTGTGAATAATTAATAATATGATTAAATGCATCGTCCAGATGCAGAGGCGGGGGTACATCCTCCTTTTCCAAAAAAAATACACAGATAAAAACAAAGGTACAGGTCAGGAAATGGAAACAAGGTCTCTTACGTTTGTCTGACTTTCACCTGCTGGGCCAACCACCGTATATCTGAAATCATCAAATGCTTTACTCTGTAAGGAAGAGAACTAATGCGGAAAGCATATCTATAAATTGTAAGATACTGTCATGTGCCCATCACGGTTCCAGCAGGTAGCAAGTTGTTTGATTAGTTTGTTAGTTTGTTGGATTTTCATGATTTAGAGATAAGATGTTGAAGCAAGATTACATAATGCTGGGACGTCGTATGGATAGGCTAGACCCAACGGCTCCTGTACGGACTGGCGATTCGGGCGGTGACAGGGCAGGCGACGCGGTTCCGGGCTCAGGCTCCAGCGAGGCGGCGGCCTGGACGGAGGTGCGGGCGGCCGGCGAGGTCGTCCCCCACTCCTGTGGTGTCCCCGAGCTCGGCTCCGTCCGCGGGCTGGGCAGGGAGCAGGTTCTGGGCGCTGGCGGATGCGAGCTCTGGTGAAATTCGGAGGCGGAGGACGGGGAGGAAGATGCGGGGCGCGGCGGCGGCACTCAGGCGTCGGTCGGCGCATTCGTGGCCCGGGCGGAGGAGCTTGGGGGCTCCTTCAAGTCTGGGCGGCGCGGCGCGTTCGCGCCTGGTGGTCGTGGTACCCGTCGACTAGGGGTGTCGAGCAGGGTGCCTCGACGGGCCGCGGCGGCAGCTGTCCGGTTGCCGATGCCCCAGGGGGGCGCGGTCGGCGCGGCGACCTCTTCCTTGGGCTGCCTGGAGCAGGCGCGGCCTGGGAAGAGGTCGCCCAATAATAAAGTTGTTATTTATATGATAAAGTTGTTATTTATATTTCCTTATATCATGATAAATTCTAGTAAAAAATATGTCCTAGAGGCAATAATAAAGTTGTTATTTATATTTCCTTATATCATGATAAATGTTTATTATTCATGCTAGAATTGTATTATCCGGAAACTTGATACATGTGTGGATACATAGACAAAACACAGTGTCCCTAGTATGCCTCTACTAGACTAGCTCGTTAATCAAAGATGGTTAAGTTTCCTAACCATAGACATGTGTTGTCATTTGATGAACGGGATCACATCATTAGAAGAATGATGTGATGGACAAGACCCATCCGTTAGCTTAACATAATGATCGTTAAGTTTTATTGCTATAGCTTTCTTCATGACTTATAAATATTCCTTTGACTATGAGATTATGCAACTCCCGGATACCGGAGGAATACCTTGTGTGCTATCAAACGTCACAACATGACTGGGTGATTATAAAGATGCTCTACAGGTATCTCCGAAGGTGTTTGTTGGGTTGGCATAGATCGAGATTAGGATTTGTCACTCCGAGTATCGGAGAGGTATCTATGGGCCCTCTCGGTAATGCAGATCATGATAAGCCTTGCAAGCAATGTGACTAATAAGTTAGTTGCGAGATGATGCATTACGAAACGAGTAAAGAGACTTGCTGGTAACGAGATTGAACTAGGTATGATGATACCGACGATCGAATCTCGGGCAAGTAACATACCGATGACAAAGGGAATAGCGTATGTTGTTATTGCGGTTTGACCGATAAAGATCTTCGTAGACTATGTAGGAACCAATATGAGCATCCAGGTTCCGCTGTTGGTTATTGACCGGAGATGTGTCTCGGTCATGTCTACATAGTTCTCAAATCCGTAGGGTCCACACACTTAACGTTCGATGATGATTTGTATTATGAGTTATGTGTTTTGGTGACCGAAGTTTGTTTAGAGTCCTGGATGAGATCACGGACATGACGAGGAGTCTCGAAATGGTCGAGAGGTAAAGATTCATATATTGGAAGGTAGTATTCGGACATCGGAATGGTTTCGAGAGGTTCGGATATTTTACCGAAGTACCGAGGGGTTACCTGAACCCATCGGGGGAATTAATGGGCCTACATGGGCCTTAGTGGAGAGAGAGAAGGGCCGCAAGGGGTGCCCCCCCATGGCAGTCCGAATTGGACTAGGGGATGGGGCGGCGCCCCCCTTTCCCTCTCCCTCTCCTTCCTTTTCCCTCCGATGAAGAAAGGAAAAGAGGGGGGGGGGGCGAATCCTACTAGGAGTAGGAGTCCTAGTAGGACTCCCCCCTTGGCGCGCCCCCTCCTAGCCGGCATCTTCCTCCTCCCCTCCTTTATATACGGGGGAGGGGAGCACCCCAAAGCCACATCAATTGTTCTCTTAGCCGTGTGCGGTGCCCCCCTCCACAGTTTACTCTTCCGGTCACAGCGTCGTAGTGCTTAGGCGAAGCCCTACGCAGATCACATCACCATCACCGTCACCACGCCGTCATGCTGACGGAACTCTCCCTCGACCCTCTACTAGACCAAGAGTTCGAGGGACGTCATCAAGCTGAACGTGTGCTGAACAGGGAGGTGCCGTATGTTCGGTACTAAGATCGGTTGGATCATGAAGACGTTCGACTACATTAACCGCGTTAAACTAACGCTTCCGCTTTCGGTCTACGAGGGTATGCGTACACACTCTCCCCCTCTCGTTGCTATGCATCTCCTAGATAGATCTTGCGTGATCGTAGGAAATTTTTTGAAATTGCATGCTATGTTCCCCAACAGTGGCATCCGAGCCAGGTTTATGCGTAGATGATATGCACGAGTAGAACACAAAGAGTTGTGGGCGATAATAGTCATACTGCTTACCACCAACGTCTTATTTTTGATTCGGCGGTATTGTTGGATGAAGCGGCCCGGACCAACATTACATGACCACGTTCATGAGACCGGTTCTACCGACGTGCTTTGCACACAGGTGGCTGGCGGGTGTCTGTTTATCCAACTTTAATTGAATCAAATTTTACTACGGTCGGTCCTTGTTAAAGGTTAAAACAGCAGACTTGACAAAAATCGTTGTGATTTTGATGCGTAGGTAAGAACGGTTCTTGCTAGAAGCCCGTAGCAGCCACGTAAAACTTGCAACAACAAAGTAGAGGATGTCTAACTTGTTTTTGCAGGGCATGTTGTGATGTGATATGGTCAAGACGTGATGAGATATAAATTGTTGTATGAGATGATCATGTTTTGTAAAAGTTATCAGCAACTGGCAGGCGCCTTATGGTTGTCGCTTTATTGTATGAAATGCAATCGCCATGTAATTGCTTTACTTTATCACTATGCGTTAGCGATAGTTGTAGAAGCAATAGTTGAGGAGACGACAACGAAGCTACGATGGAGATCAAGGTGTCAAGCTGGTGACGATGGAAATCATGACGGTGCTTTGGAGATGGATATAAAAAGCACAAGATGATGATGGCCATATCATGTCACATATTTTGATTGCATGTGATGTTTATGCATCTTATTTTTCTTAGTACGGCGGTAGCATTATAAGATGATCCCTCACTAAAATTTCAAGGTATAAGTGTTCTCCCTGAGTATGCACCGTTACGAAAGTTCTTCGTGCTGAGACACCACGTGATGATCGGGTGTGATAGGCTCTACGTTCACATACAACGGGTGCAAGATAGTTTTGCACATGTGGAATACTCGGGTTAAACTTGACGAGCCTAGCATGTACAGACATGGCCTCAGATCACTGGAGACCGAAAGGTCGAATGTGAATCATATAGTAGATATGATCAACATAGAGATGTTCACCATTGATGACTACTCCATCTCACATGATGATCGGACATGGTTTAGTTGATTTGGATCATGTATCATTTAGATGACTTGAGGGATGTCTATCTAAGTGGGAGTTCTTAAGTAATATGATTAATTGAACTTAATTTATCATGAACTTATTCCTAATAGTATTTGCATATCTATGTTGTAGATCAATAGCTTGCGATGTAGCTCCCCGTTTATTTTTTATGTGTTCCTAGAGAAAACTAAGTTGAAAGATGATAGTAGCAATTATGCGGACTGGGTCCGTGATCTGAGGATTATCCTCATTGCTGCACAGAAGAATTATGTCCTTGATGCACCGCTAGGTGACGGACCTATTGCAGGAGCAGATGCAGACGTTATGAACGTTTGGCAAGCTCGGTATGATGACTACTTGATAGTTTAGTGCACCATGCTTTACGGCTTAGAACCGGGACTTCAAAAACATTTTGAACGCCACGGAGCATATAAGATGTTCCGAGAGCTGAAATTGGTATTTGAGACTCATGACCGAGTCGAGAGGTATGAGACCTCTGACAAGTACTTTGCCTACAAGATGGAGGAGAATAGCTCAACCAGTGAGCATGTGCTCAGAATATCTGAGTACTACAATCGCTTGAATCAAGTGGGAGTTAATCTTCCAGATGAGATACTGATTGACAGAGTTCTCTAGTCACTATCACCAAGTTACTGGAACTTCGTGATGAACTATAATATGCAGGGATGACGAAAATGATTCCCGAGCTCTTCGCGATGCTAAAATCGGCGAAGGTAGAAATCAAGAAAGAGCATCAAGTGTTGATGGTTAACAAGACCACTAGTTTCAAGAAAAGGGGCAAAGGAAAAGAAAGGGAACTTCAAGAAAGAATGGCAAGCAATTTGCCACTCCCGTGAAGAAACCCAAAGCTAGACCTAGGCCTGAAACTGAGTGCTTCTACTGCAAAGGGAATGGTCACTGGAAGCGGAACTACCCCAAATACTTGGCGGATAATAAGGATGGCAAAGTGAACAAAGGTATATTTTTTTGACCTTGAACAAAGGTATATTTGATATATATGTTATTGATGTGTACTTTACTAGTGTTCATAGTAACCCCATGTTATTTGATACCGGTTCAGTTGCTAAGATTAGTAACTCGAAACAGGAATTGCAAAATGAACAGAGACTAGTTAAGGGCGAGGTGACGATGTGTGTTAGAAGTGATTCCAAGGTTGATAAGATCACCATCGCACACTCCCTCTACCTTTGAGATTAGTGTTGGACCAAAATAAATGTTATTTGGTGTTTGCGTTGAGCATGAATATGATTTGATCATGTTTATTGCGATACGGTTATTCATTTAAGTCAGAGAATAATTGTTGTTCTGTTTACATGAATAAAACCTTCTACGGTCATACACCCAATGTAAATGGTTTATTGAATCTCGATCGTAGTGATACACATATTCATAATATTGATGCCCAAAGATGCAAAGTTGATAATGATAGTGCAACATATTTGTGGCACTACCGTTTAGGTCCTATTGGTGTACAGCGCATGAAGAAACTCCATACAGATGGATTTTTGGAATCACTTGATTATGACATTTGATACTTGCGAACCATGCCTCATGGGCAAGATGACTAAAACGCTGTTCTCCGGAATAGTGGAGTGAGCCACTGACTTATTGAAAATAATACATACCGATGTATGCGGTCCGATGAGTGTTGAGGCTCGCGCCGGGTATCGTTATTTTCAGACCTTCACAGATGATTTGGGCAGATATGGGTATATCTACTTGATGAAACACAAGTCTGAAACATTTGAAAAGTACAAAGAATTTGAGAGTGAAGTGGAGAATCATTGTAACAAGAACATAAAGTTTCTACGATCTGATCGCGGAGGCGAATATTTGAGTTACAAGTTTGGACTTCATTTAAAACAATGTGGAATAGTTTCACAACTCACGCTACCTGAAATACCACAGCGTAATGGTGTATCCGAACATCGTAACCATACTTTATTAGATATGGTGCGATCTATGATGTCTCTTATCGATTTACCACTATCGTTTTGGGTTTATGCATTAGAGACAGCTGCATTCACGTTAAATAGGGCATCGTCTAAATCCGTTGAGACGACGCCGTATGAACTGTGGTTTAGCAAGAAACCTAAGCTGTCGTTTCTTAAAGTTTGGGGTTGCGATGCTTATGTGAAAAAGCTTCAGCCTGATAAGCTCGAACCCAAATCGGAGAAATGTGTCTTCATAGGATACCCAAAAGAAACTATTGGTTACACCTTCTATCACAGATCCGAAGGCAATATCTTTGTTGCTAAGAATGGATCCTTTCTAGAGAAGGAGTTTCTCTCGAAGAAGTGCGTGGGAGGAAAGTAGAACTTGATGAGGTAACTGTACCTTCTCTTGAATTGGAAAGTAACTCAGAGAAATCCGTTCTCGTGATGCCTACACCAACTAGAGAGGAAGCTAATGATGATGATCATGAAACTTCAGATCAAGTTACTACTGGACCTCGTAGGTCGAATAGAGCATGTTCCACAATAGAGTGGTACGGTAATCCTGTTCTGGAAGTCATGTTAGTAGACCATGACAAACCTACGAACTATGAAGAAGCTATGATGAGCCCAGATTCTGATAAATGGCTTGAGGCCATGAAATCTGAGATAGGATCCATGTATGAGAACAAAGTGTCAACTTTGGTGGACTTGCCCAAAGATCGGCAAGCCATTGAGAATAAATGGATCTTCAAGAGGAAGATGGACACTGATGGTAGTGTTACTATCTACAAAGCTCGACTTGTCGCAAAAGGTTTTCGACAAGTTCAAGGTGTTGACTACGATGAGATTTTCTCACTTGTAGCGGTGCTTAAGTCTGCCCGAATCATGTTAGCAATTGCCACATTTTATGAAATCTGGCAAACGGATGTCAAAACTGCATTCCTTAATGGATTTCTTAAAGAAGAGTTGTATATGATGCAACGAGAAGGTTTTGTCGATCCTAAAGGTGCTAACAAAATGTGCAAGCTCCAGCGATCCATGTATGGACTGGTGCAAGCATCTCGGAGTTGGAATATACGCTTTGATATGAGTTGATCAAAGCATATAGTTTTATACAGACTTGCGGTGAAGCCTGTATTTACAAGAACGTGAGTGGGAGCACTACAGCCTTTCTGATAAGTATATGTGAATGACATATTGTTGATCGAAAATGGTGTAGAATTTTCTGGAAAGCATAAAGGAGTGTTTGAAAGGAGTTTTTCAAAGAAAAACCTCGGTGAAGCTGCTTACATATTGGGCATCAAGATCTATAGAGATAGATCAAGACGCTTGATAAGATTTTTCAATGAGTACATACCTTGACAAGATTTTGAAGTAGTTCAAAATGGAACAGTCAAAGAAGGAGTTCTTGCCTGTATTGCAAGGTGTAAAGTTGAGTAAGACTCAAAACCCGACCACGGCAGAAAATAGAAAGACAATGAAAGTCATTCCCTATGCATCAGCCATAGGTTCAATAAAGTATGTTATGCTGTGTACCAAACCTATTGTGTACCTTGCCATGAGTTTGGCAAGGGGGTACGATAGTGATCCAGGAGTGGATTGCTGGACAGCGGTCAAAGTTATCTTTAGTTACTTAAGAGGACTAAGGAAATATTTCTCGATTATGGAGGTGATAAAGAGTTCGTCGTAAAAAGTTACGTAAGCTTTTACACCGATCCGGATGACTCTGAGTCTCAATCTGGATACATGTTGAAAGTGGGAGCAATTAGCTAGAGTAGCTCCATGCAGAGCATTGTAGACATAGAAATTTTGTAAAATACATACGGCACTGAGTGTGGCAGACTCGTTGACTAAACTTCTCTCACAAGCAAAACAAGATCACACCTTAGTACTGTTTGGGTGTTAATCACATAGTGATGTGAACTAGATTCTAATAAACCCTTTGGGTGTTAGTCACATGGCGATGTGAACTATTGGTGTTAAATCACATGATGATGTGAACTAGATTATTGACTCTGGTGCAAGTGGGAGACTGAAGGAAATATGCCCCAGAGGCAATAATAAACTTGTTATTTTTATTTCCTTATATCATGATAAATGTTTATTATTCATGCTAGAATTGTATTAACCGGAAACTTGATACATGTGTGGATACATAGACAAAACACAGTGTCCCTAGTATGCCTCTACTAGACTAGCTCGTTAATCAAAGATGGTTAAGTTTCCTAACCATAGACATGTGTTGTCATTTGATGAATGGGATCACATTATTAGAAGAATGATGTGATGGACAAGACCCATCCGCTAGCTTAGCATAATGATCGTTAAGTTTTATTGCTATTGCTTTCTTCATGACTTATACATATTCCTTTGACTATGAGATTATGCAACTCCCAATACCAGAGGAATACCTTGTATGCTATCAAACATCATGAGAGGACGCCTCCCTATTCACCTCAATCAAATGGAGTGGCCGAGAGGAAAAACCGCACATTGACTGACTTGGTGAATGCCATGTTAGACACTGCTGGTTTATCTAAGGCATGGTGGGGGGAGGCTCTATTGACTTCATGTCATGTCCTGAATAGAGTTCCCAACAATAATAAGGAGAAAACCCCTTATGAGGAGTGGGTTGGGAGAAAACCATCACTTTCTTATTTGCGCACTTGGGGATGTTTGGCAAAGGTCAATATTCCTATTCCTAAGAAACGCAAACTTGGACCAAAGACAGTGGATTGTGTCTTTCTAGGGTATGCTCAACGGAGCATTGCTTATAGGTTTTTAGTGGTAAAATCTGAAGTACCTGATATGCATGTTGATACTATAATGGAATCTCGTGATGCAACATTTTTTGAGAACATATTTCCTATGAAAGATATGCATAGCATTGCTAGATTTTCTTCTGAGATAATTCCTGAATCTAGTACAACTGATGAATATTTCAAACAATCACATGAGGAAGTCCTTGAGAAGGATAACAATGAAGTTCCTAGAAGGAACAAGAGACAAAGGATTGCAAAATCCTTTGGTGGTGATTTCATTGTATACCTTGTGGACGACACACCCAAGACGATTGCAGAAGCATATGCATCTCCGGATGTAGATGATTGGAAAGAAGCTGTTCATAATGAGATGGACTCAATTCTTTCTAATGGAACTTGGGAACTAACTGATAGACCATATGGTTGTAAACCTGTGGGCTGTAAGTGGGTGTTCAAAAAGAAGCTAAAGCCTGATGGTACTATTGATAAGTACAAGGCGCGGCTAGTGGCCAAGGGCTACACTCAGAAAGAAGGCGAAGATTACTTTGACACCTATTCACCCGTTGCTAGAATGACCACCATTCGAGTGTTACTTTCCTTGGCTGCCTCTTATGGTCTTATCATTCATCAAATGGATGTAAAGACAGCTTTTCTCAATGGAGAGTTGGAAGAGGAGATCTATATGGATCAGCCTGACGGGTTTGTGGTAAAGGGTGAAGAGAGAAAGGTGTGCAAGTTGTTAAAATCTTTGTATGGTCTGAAACAGGCACCTAAGCAATGGCATGAGAAGTTTGAAAGAACTCTGACTTCTGCAGGATTTGTCTTTAACGAGGCTGATAGGTGTGTTTACTATCGCCATGGTGGGGGCAATAGTGTCATATTATGTTTGTATGTGGACGACATACTGATCTTTGGTACAAACATTAATGCAATTAATGAGGTCAAGTCTTTTCTATCAAAAAGTTTTGACATGAAAGATCTGGAAGAAGCCGATGTAATTCTAAACATCAAACTTATTAAGGATGAGAGTGGGATTACATTAACGCAATCTCACTATGTTGAGAAGGTCTTGAACCGATTCGGTTTTATGGATAGCAAGCCTTCTCCAACACCTTATGATCCCAGCGTGACACTCAGAAAGAACAAGAAAGAAACGAGAGATCAATTAAGATACTCTCAAATTGTCGGTTCACTCATGTACTTAGCTAGCGCTACAAGACCAGATATCTCTTTTGCTGTGAGCAAACTGAGTAGGTTCATGTCCAACCCGGGTGATGATCATTGGCATGCACTAGAAAGGGTCTTGCGCTATCTGAGAGGTACTATGAGTTACGGAATTACTTATTCAGGGCATCCTGCTGTGCTAGAAGGATATAGTGATTCAAATTGGATCTCCGATGTTGATGTACTTTACGCAACAAGTGGGTATGTATTTACTCATGGTGGTGGCGCAGTGTCATGGAGGTCTTGCAAGAAAACCATATTGACAAGGTCAACTATGGAAGAAGAATTAACTGCTTTGGACACAGCTACTGTTGAGGCAGAATGGCTGCGTGAGCTCTTGATGGACTTGCCGGTTGTTGAAAAACCTGTACCGGCTATTCTTATGAATTGTGATAACCAAACGGTTATCGCTAAAGTGAACAATTCTAAAGATAATGCAAAGTCATCAAGACACGTGAAAAGACGTTTGAAGTCTGTCAGGAAGTTGAGAAACTCCGGAGTAATAACTGTTACGTATATACAAACAGACAAAAACCTGGCAGGTCCCTTTACAAAGGGACTATCACGAAATGTGATAGATATTGCATCGAGGGAGATGGGTATGAGACCCATAGATGTTACACCATAGTAGTAACCCAACCTTTGTGATCGGAGATCCCGTGAATTAGGATCTGGGAAGAACAAGCTATTGGTTAACTGAGGAGAGTAATAACTTATGATCGTCTCCAAGTGAAGATGCAAAACTCTCAGAGCTGTAAGGCTCAGATCTGTAAGGCAGGTTGGCAACATGCCTTAATGTGGTTCTATTGGCTATAATTAGCAAAGATGCTGTCCTACAGAGCAGTCTTGAAAGAACACACCTATATGAGTTCTGACTGTAAACGTCGCAGTCTATGAGATTTGGGTGATCTCTAGTAAGCTCACGAAGAGACCAGGGAGTATGACGTATAAGCTCCAAACCGCGGGGTAGCCTACTGGCGGTCAGGTACTGGTTAAGACTTTGAGTGAAACCTGTTCACACAAAACTAGCAATTCAAGGCATAGTCCATTGTCAAGTTGTGAATGGATGTAGCTTAAAGTTCTAGGCAGAAGTTCAACTTAACAGTCTCTGCTGAAACACTGGTATATTAAACAAGTGGTGAGAGAAGGCAAATCTCTAAATGGGTATTTGAGATCTGGTGGGGGATTGTTAGAATTAATGGGCTAGGCCCATAGCAATTTCTGAAATCTCAAAGCCCATGTGTAAAATGGCAAGTGGTGGTGCTAAGTTTAGTCCCACCCCGGAAGTTGAAGAAGAGTTGGACCTCTTTATATAGTGGGTTCTCTCCGCCACTCTAAGTGGTGTGTGAGAAGAGAAAGGGAAAACCACACGCGCTCGCTCGCTCGCCTCGCCTTGCCTGGCCGGGCCGGGCCGTGGCGTGGCGTGGCGAGGCGAGGCGAGGCGGCGCGTACATGCGACATGCGCGTGAATGGTCCGCCGAAATCCGGTCCGTCTCCTTGCAGGAGCGCAGCTTCCTTTTGCCGTTTTATTTTTATGTCTTGGCAGACAAGTTTTTGATTTCTTGTCCGGTAAGTATACGAATTAGAAACCGAGTCGGTTTGGGATTGTGGTCGCGACACAGTACCGCCTCTGGTCCTAATATATATACATCTACCGGCTGCGGCCAGAGATACACCGAAAAACACCGAGGGTTTTGCCTCATCTCGCAACTTGCGCTGCCATCGTAGTCTACTCCGTCCCAAACGCCGGCGTGCATCGGCGCGTGGGAGAGCAGGTCTCCGGAACCGTTCGTCTTTGCGATCCTGCACCGGGAGAGGACGAATTAGGTTTTTGGAAAGCGCTGTGCGCGACTGCTCAAATTCGTCATCACGGGTCGTCTTCCGTCCAAGTCGGGCGGTGCTACTCATCGTCGTATTCATCGCCGTCAGCAGCAGATCGTCGCCAACATCGTCATCAACCCTGTCGCACCCATAATAGCTAACGATCAGTACGTCCAACATCCTCTGTTCATGTCTGTTTCTATAGCTATTGTTACGTGTTTGCTGCTGTTATGCATGTCTTGCTGTTCTTCTAGTTTGCTAGATTTTTGCATGCTAGTATCTCTTCTGGTCATGAATTATTTACTGGAATTAATCATGAACTTGCCTAATATTCCAACAATCCAAAAACCTAATTATAGGCAATTTCCTGAGTTAACTATGGCTGGATTCGCTGATGCACTAAGGCCGGATAAGTTTACCGGTGTGCACTTTAAGAGGTGGCAGGTGAAGACCACGCTCTGGCTTACTGCTCTGAAAGTTTTCCACGCTAGTGTTGGTGCTCTAGAGGGAATGATCGACGAAGAACGGAGAAAATTCCAGGAAGCCAATACTATGTTTGTGGGATGCATTCTGAGTGTTCTTGCTGACCGTCTGTGTGATGTGTACATGCACATAAATGACGGAAAGATTCTGTGGGATGCACTGAATGCAAAATTCGGTGCAACAGATGCAGGCAGTGAACTGTACATCATGGAGAGTTTTCATGACTACAAGATGGTGAATAACCGTTCTGTGGTTGAACAAGCTCATGAGATACAGTGCATTGTGAAGGAACTTGAACTCCTTAAATGTGTTCTACCCAACAAATTCGTGGCTGGGTGCATGATTGCAAAGTTGCCTCCTTCATGGAGGAATTTCGCCACAACTCTGAAGCATAAGAGACAGGAGATATCAGTTGAAAATCTGATTGCATCTCTTGATGTTGAAGAAAAAGCTCGGGCTAAAGATACTACTGAAAAAGGAGGTGAGGTTCAGCCTACTGCTAACATGGTGCAGAGGTACCCACAGAACAAGAACAAAGGGAAGAACAAACCTGTTTTCAACAAGCCTACCAAGACTACTACCTTCAAGAAGAAGAAGTTCAACAAGGCTGAGCTAGAGTGCTACGCCTGTGGGAAGCCTGGACACTTTTCCAAGCAATGCCCTGAACGTGCAGACCGCAGAGGGAAAACAAGCTCCAAGACTGTCAACATGGTGACCGCTAGCAATACTGATGGGTATGGTAATTTACCTATTGTGCTTTCAGTATTTCAATCATCTTCGTGGTGGATTGATTCGGGTGCTAACGTTCATGTGTGTGCTGACATCTCCATGTTTACTTCTTATCAGGTCGCAAGGGATTCTTCCGTCCTAATGGGGAATGGGTCACATGCTTCTGTTCGTGGCATTGGCACGGTGGATCTGAAGTTTACTTCGGGAAAGATCGTGCAACTAAGGAACGTGCAGCATGTCCCTACTATGAACAAGAATCTAGTTAGCGGCTCCCTTCTATGTCGAGATGGATTTAAGGTAGTTTTAGAGTCCAATAAAGTAATCGTGTCAAGATTTGGACAATTTATAGGAAAAGGCTATGAGTGCGGAGGCTTGTTCCGTTTTTCTCTTTCAGATTTTTGCAATAAGTCAATAAACCAAATTTGTGCTAGTGTTAATGATGATGCAAGTATTTGGCACTCTCGTTTATGTCATATTAATTTTGGTTTAATGTCTCGGCTATCCAGCATGAGTTTAATTCCGAACTTCACAGTTGCCAAAGGTTCTAAGTGCCATAGTTGTGTGCAATCTAAGCAACCTCGAAAGCCTCATAAGGCTGCCGAGGAGAGAAACTTGGCACCTCTAGAACTCATACATTCTGATCTTTGTGAGATGAATGGTGTGTTGACAAAAGGTGGAAAGAGATATTTCATGACTTTGATTGATGATGCGACTAGATTTTGCTATGTTTATTTGCTACAAACTAAAGATGAAGCATTAGACTACTTTAAAATCTATAAAGCTGAAGTTGAAAATCAACTAGAGAGAAAGATCAAGCGTCTTAGGTCCGATCGTGGTGGAGAGTATTTTCCAAAAGTTTTTCATGAATTTTGTGAGGAACATGGTATTGTTCATGAGAGGACGCCTCCCTATTCACCTCAATCAAATGGAGTGGCCGAGAGGAAAAACCGCACATTGACTGACTTGGTGAATGCCATGTTAGACACTGCTGGTTTATCTAAGGCATGGTGGGGGGAGGCTCTATTGACTTCATGTCATGTCCTGAATAGAGTTCCCAATAATAATAAGGAGAAAACCCCTTATGAGGAGTGGGTTGGGAGAAAACCATCACTTTCTTATTTGCGCACTTGGGGATGTTTGGCAAAGGTCAATATTCCTATTCCTAAGAAACGCAAACTTGGACCAAAGACAGTGGATTGTGTCTTTCTAGGGTATGCTCAACGGAGCATTGCTTATAGGTTTTTAGTGGTAAAATTTGAAGTACCTGATATGCATGTTGATACTATAATGGAATCTCGTGATGCAACATTTTTTGAGAACATATTTCCTATGAAAGATATGCATAGCATTGCTAGATTTTCTTCTGAGATAATTCCTGAATCTAGTACAACTGATGAATATTTCGAACAATCACATGAGGAAGTCCTTGAGAAGGATAACAATGAAGTTCCTAGAAGGAACAAGAGACAAAGGATTGCAAAATCCTTTGGTGATGATTTCATTGTATACCTTGTGGACGACACACCCAAGATGATTGCAGAAGCATATGCATCTCCGGATGTAGATGATTGGAAAGAAGCTGTTCATAATGAGATGGACTCAATTCTTTCTAATGGAACTTGGGAACTAACTAGACCATATGGTTGTAAACCTGTGGGCTGTAAGTGGGTGTTCAAAAAGAAGCTAAAGCCTGATGGTACTATTGATAAGTACAAGGCGCGGCTAGTGGCCAAGGGCTACACTCAGAAAGAAGGCGAAGATTACTTTGACACCTATTCACCCGTTGCTAGAATGACCACCATTCGAGTGTTACTTTCCTTGGCTGCCTATTATGGTCTTATCATTCATCAAATGGATGTAAAGACAGCTTTTCTCAATGGAGAGTTGGAAGAGGAGATCTATATGGATCAGCCTGACAGGTTTGTGGTAAAGGGTGAAGAGAGAAAGGTGTGCAAGTTGTTAAAATCTTTGTATGGTCTGAAACAGGCACCTAAGCAATGGCATGAGAAGTTTGAAAGAACTCTGACTTCTGCAGGATTTGTCATTAACGAGGCTGATAGGTGTGTTTACTATCGCCATGGTGGGGGAAATAGTGTCATATTATGTTTGTATGTGGACGACATACTGATTTTTGGTACAAACATTAATGCAATTAATGAGGTCAAGTCTTTTCTATCAAAAAGTTTTGACATGAAAGATCTGGGAGAAGCCGATGTAATTCTAAACATCAAACTTATTAAGGATGAGAGTGGGATTACATTAACGCAATCTCACTATGTTGAGAAGGTCTTGAACCGATTCGGTTTTATGGATAGCAAGCCTTCTCCAACACCTTATGATCCCAGCGTGACACTCAGAAAGAACAAGAAAGAAACGAGAGATCAATTAAGATACTCTCAAATTGTCGGTTCACTCATGTACTTAGCTAGCGCTACAAGACCAGATATCTCTTTTGCTGTGAGCAAACTGAGTAGGTTCATGTCCAACCCGGGTGATGATCATTGGCATGAACTAGAAAGGGTCTTGTGCTATCTGAGAGGTACTATGAGTTACGGAATTACTTATTCAGGGCATCCTGCTGTGCTAGAAGGATATAGTGATTCAAATTGGATCTCCGATGTTGATGTACTTTACGCAACAAGTGGGTATGTATTTACTCATGGTGGTGGCGCAGTGTCATGGAGGTCTTGCAAGCAAACCATATTGACAAGGTCAACTATGGAAGCAGAATTAACTGCTTTGGACACAGCTACTGTTGAGGCAGAATGGCTGCGTGAGCTCTTGATGGACTTGCCGGTTGTTGAAAAACCTGTACCGGCTATTCTTATGAATTGTGATAACCAAACGGTTATCGCTAAAGTGAACAATTCTAAAGATAATGCAAAGTCATCAAGACACGTGAAAAGACGTTTGAAGTCTGTCAGGAAGTTGAGAAACTCCGGACTAATAACTGTTACGTATATACAAACAGACAAAAACCTGGCAGATCCCTTTACAAAGGGACCAGAGGCGGTACTAAATGTGATCGAGGTCGGGTAGGTGCCGGTGGCTTACTTGTGCGACGACGCCGAGAAGTTGGCGGCCATTCTAGATCAGCGATTCCCCGACAGATCCTCGCCGGCGGAATGGTGGGGTTCTCTGGGGGAGCAGGGAGGGCAATCCCTATTTGACGCGCGCGTGCGTCAAACTGGCGCGCTTTCGCTGAAGCGCGCAAGCCACCACCGCGAAACGGGTCGGCTCACTAGTGTTCCCTCAACCAGTCTTCTTTCTGTTTTTTTTCTTTTAGCGGGTTTTCCGGTTTCTTTTTTACTTCTTCCCATTCTATTTTGTATTATGTTTCTATTTCTTTTATTTTTTACTTTCTTTCATTTTATCCATTTTATTTTTTATTTTTCTATTTTGTTTTCAAGAAAAAAATTTGAAATGCCAAATTTTGTTCATGATTTCAAAAATTGTTCATGGTTTTCAGATTTTGTTCATGTTTTAAAAAATTGTTCACATTTCAAAATTATTCAGCGTATATCATAAAAATATTCAATGTGTATTGAATATTGTTCAGCGTTTATCACAAAAATGCTCAATGTGTAGTTAAAAGTTGTTCAACGTACATTACAAAAATGTTCAATGTATATTTAAAAATTATTCTGCATATACCACAAAAAATGTTCAATGTGTATTTAAATATTGTTCAGCATATTTCACAAAAAAATAATGTTTATTTAAAATTTGTTCACTGTACATTATAAAAATGTTCAAATTACATTTAAAAATGTTCAATGGTCGAAATTTTGTTTTTTTTATCTAGCCCTACATTTACTTCTTAAATGTTCGCGTGGCCAAGTAATCATGTAAACTCGGTATCACGAGTGGCAAAGAAGAGTTGCTTACGATCATGGGGTCTAGAGTTCGATTCCACGATCGATCGTCCTTTTTGTGTGGGATTTTAGTAGCGACTCCGCGTGACACGATGAGTGGGCTAGCCCATTAAGAGAGTCCCCTGCGCGAAAGCTTGTCTGTTTGAGGCACGCAGACGTCGAACAAGAGCTCTCAGCAGGGGAATTCCCTAACGGACGCACGTTGCATCAAGATGTCGATGTTTCTCAACTAGCAGCAATCGACGGAGCGATCGCAGTTGGCCTGCCGATGTTAGCTGTTTAGCGTGTACTCAGATCCTGGTTTTGGGAACGTTCAAACTCCGGTTTTTTCTGGTTTAAGTTTCCTGAACGATTTTTTTGGTTTCCCGTTGTTGTTTTGGTTTTTCTTTTCTACTTTTTACCTTTTTTATTATTTGTTTATTTTTCTTTTATGTTTCTTTTTTTATTCGCTTTTTAGTTTATTTTTCCTTTTGTTTTCATTGTTTCTTTTTCAAGTTGATTTTCCTTTTAATATTTTTTTCGAAAATTTCAAATTTGGTTCAGATTTTCAAAAACTATTCCTCCTTTAAAATTCTGTTCACATATTCAAAAAAATATTCTACTACCAAAAAATGTACAGGAATTTCAAAAAAAAATGTTCCTGTCTGTAATTTGGTTCACAAGTTGAAAAAATGTTCAGGAATTCCAAAATATATTTTCTTTTTTTATTGTTCACAGGTTGAAAATTACTCATTTTTAAAAAAAAGTTTAGGTCTGTTTGTCGTTTAAAATTTTGGTCAGATATTAAGAAAATGTGCGCATTTCAGAACATGTACAAGAATTTTTTTTTAAACGTTCGCAATTTATAATTTTTGTTCGCAAAATTTCATGAAATGTTCCATTATTTCGTGATTACAAATTTTGGTCAGGACTTCAAAAAATGTTCGCGTTTCAGAAAATGTTCAAGAATTTTAAAAAAATGTTCCTTTCTAATTGTTTGGAATTTCATGAAATGTTCCATTTTAAAGTTTTTGGTCATAAATTCGTAAAATGTTCACGTTTTCAAATTTTTGTTCCAATTATCATGAAATGTTCTAGTTTTCAAATATTTATTAAAAAATTTAAAAAATGTTCGCCGTTTCAGCATTTGTTCAGAATTTTATAATTTGTTCACAAATTCAAAAAAATGGTTTATGTTTTTCAAAAAACAATATTCTTTATAAATTTTTCTGCTTTTTCAAAAAATTTTGTTCACATATTCAAAAAATGTTCCTGTCTCCGGTTTTTTTTCAGGAATTCGAAAAATTTTGGTAATTTTTGAAACTTTACATTAAGAAAAGGTTCACCCAAGTAACTAATTCAGATTCGCTACAATAGGTACTTTCGGTTCGCTACAGTACTGGTTCCGATTCGCTACAGTATACAATTCCGGTTCTACATCTATTGTAGGAAAAATCGAAAAACAATAATGCGAAAAAACGTGTGTTCTTTTGCGAGAGGCGCGGATTTGCTTTCGTGAGAAGTACGGTCGTGCCTCTCGTAAAAGGGAAAAACACTTGTTTTTTTCCTATGACGAGAGGCACGGATTTAAATCTTGTAGAGGCACGGATTTACTTCTCATGGAGGCACGGATTTTTTTCCGCGAGAGGCACGACCGTGCCTCTCGGAAAGGGAAAAACGTGTCTTCCTTTTTTTCCTTCCGCAAGAGGCACGGCCGTGTCACTCGCAAAAAGAAAAAAAAGTGTTCTCTTTTTTTCTACCACAAGAGGGATTTGTTGGGGAACGTAGTAATTTCAAAAAAACTCCTACGCACACGCAAGATCATGGTGATGCATAGCAACGAGAGGGGAGAGTGTCGTCCACGTACCCTCGTAGACCGTAAGCGGAAGCGTTATGACAACGCGGTTGATGTAGTCGTACATCTTCACGATCGACCGATCCTAGTACCGAACGTACGACACCTCCACGATCTGCACACGTTCAGCTCAGTGACGTCCCACGAACTCACGATCCAGTAGAGCTTCGAGGGAGAGTTCCGTCAGCACGACGGCGTGATGACAGTGATGATGAAGTTACCGACGCAGGGCTTCGCCTAACCACCGCTACGATATGACCGAGGTGGAATATGGTGGAGGGGGGCACCGCACACGGCTTGGAACAATCAACTTGTGTGTCCTAGGGTGCACCCCTGCCCCCGTATATAAAGGAGCAAGGGGGAAGGCCGGCCGGCCTTGGTGTGCCCCAAGGAGAGGAGGAATCCTCCTCCTAGTAGGAGTAGGATTCATCCTTTCCTACTCCTACTAGGAAGGGGGAAGGGGGAAGGAAAAAGAGGGAGAGGGAGAGGGAAAGAGGGGCCGCGCCCCCCTCCCCTAGTCCAATTCGGACTCCCCATGGGATGGGGCGCGCCACCTCCTGGGCTGCTGCCCTCTCTCTCCCCTAAGGCCCACTAAGGCCCAATACTTACCCGGGGGGTTCCCGTAACCCCTCCGGCACTCCGGTTTTCTCCGAAACCACCCGGAACACTTCCGGTGTCCGAATATAGCCGTCCAATATATCAATCTTTATGTCTCGACCATTTCGATACTCCTCGTCATGTCCTGTGATCACATCCGGGACTCCGAACTATCTTCGGTACATCAAAACACATAAACTCATAATACCGATCGTCACCGAACGTTAAGCGTGCGGACCCTACGGGTTCGAGAACTATGTAGACATGACCGAGACATGTCTCCGGTCAATAACCAATAGCGGAACCTGGATGCTCATATTGTCTCCTACATATTCTACGAAGATCTTTATCGGTCAAACCGCATAACAACATACGTTGTTCCCTTTGTCATCTGTATGTTACTTTCCCGAGATTCGGTCGTCGGTATCTCAATACCTAGTTCAATCTCGTTACCGGCAAGTCTCTTTACTCGTTCCGTAATGCATCATCCTGCAACTAACTTATTAGTCACATTGCTTGCAAGGCTTATAGTGATGTGCATTACCGAGAGGGCCCAGAGATACCTCTCCGACAATCGGAGTGACAAATCCTAATCTTGATCTATGCCAACTCAACAAGTACCATCGGAGACACCTGTAGAGCACCTTTATAATCACCCAGTTATGTTGTGACGTTTGGTAGCACACAAAGTGTTCCTCCGGTATTCGGGAGTTGCATAATCTCATAGTCATAGGAACATGTATAAGTCATGAAGAAAGCAATATACTAAACGATCAAATGCTAAGCTAACGGAATGGGTCAAGTCAATCACATCATTCTCTAATGATGTGATCCCTTTAATCAAATGACCACTCATGTCTATGGTTAGGAAACTTAACCATCTTTGACTCAACGAGCTAGTCAAGTAGAGGCATACTAGTGACACTCTGTTTGTCTATGTATTCACACATGTACTAAGTTTCCGGTTAATACAATTCTAGCATGAATAATAAACATTTATCATGATATAAGGAAATATAAATAACAACTTTATTATTGCCTCTAGGGCATATTTCCTTCAGTCTCCCACTTGCACTAGAGTCAATAATCTAGATTACACAGTAATGATTCTAACACCCATGGAGTCTTGGTGTTGATCATGTTTTGCTTGTGAGAGAGTCTTAGTCAACGGGTCTGCAACATTCAGATCCGTATGTATCTTGCAAATCTCTATGTCTCCCTCCTTGACTTGATCGCAGATGGAATTGAAGCGTCTCTTGATGTGCTTGGTTCTTTTGTGAAATATGGATTCCTTTGCCAAGGCAATTGCACCAGTATTGTCACAAAAGATTTTCATTGGACCCGATGCACTAGGTATGACACCTAGATCGGATATGAACTCCTTCATCCAGACTCCTTCATTCGCTGCTTCCAAAGCAGCTATGTACTCCACTTCACATGTAGATCCCGCCACGACGCTTTTCTTAGAACTGCACCAACTGACAGTTCCACCGTTCAATATAAACACGTATCCGGTTTGTGACTTAGAGTCATCCGGATGAGTGTCAAAGCTTGCATCGACGTATCCATTCACGACGAGCTCTTCGTCACCTCCATACACGAGAAACATATCGTTAGTCCTTTTCAGGTATTTCAGGATGTTCTTGACCGCTGTCCAGTGATCCACTCCTGGATTACTTTGGTACCTCCCTGCTAAACTTATAGCAAGGCACACATCAGGTCTGGTACACAGCATTGCATACATGATAGAGCCTATGGCTGAAGCATAGGGAACACCTTTCATTTTCTATCTATCTTCTGCAGTGGCCGGGCATTGAGTCTGACTCAACTTCACACCTTGTAACACAGGCAAGAACCCTTTCTTTGCTTGATCCATTTTGAACTTCTTCAAAACTTTATCAAGGTATGTGCTTTGTGAAAGTCCAATTAAGCGTCTTGATCTATCTCTATAGATCTTGATGCCCAATATATAAGCAGCTTCACCGAGGTATTTCATTGAAAAACTCTTATTCAAGTATCCTTTTATGCTATCCAGAAATTCTATATCATTTCCAATCAACAATATGGCATCCACATATAATATTAGAAATGCTACAGAGCTCCCACTCACTTTCTTGTAAATATAGGCTTCTCCAAAAGTCTGTATAAAACCATATGCTTTGATCACACTATCAAAACGTTTATTCCAACTCCGAGATGCTTGCACGAGTCCATAAATGGATCGCTGGAGCTTGCACACTTTGTTAGCACCCTTTGGATCGATAAAACCTTCAGGTTGCATCATATACAACTCTTCTTCCAGAAATCCATTCAGGAATGGTAGTCTTTACATCCATTTGCCAAATTGCATAATCATAAAATGCAGCAATTGCTAACATGATTCGGACGGACTTAAGCATCGCTACGGGTGAGAAGGTCTCATCATAGTTAACTCCTTGAACTTGTCGAAAACCTTTCGCAACAAGTCGAGCTTTATAGACAGTAACATTACCGCCAGCGTCAGTCTTCTTCTCGAAGATCCATTTATTCTCGATGGCTTGCCGATCATCGGGCAAGTCAACCAAAGTCCACACTTTGTTCTCATACATGGATCCCATCTCAGATTTCATGGCCTCAAGCCATTTCGCGGAATCTGGGCTCATCATCGCTTCCTCATAGTTCGTAGGTTCTTCATGGTCAAGTAACATGACCTCTAGAACAGGATTACCGTACCACTCTGGTGCGGATCTTACTCTGATTGACCTACGAGGTTCGGTAGTAACTTGATCTGAAGTTATATGATCATCATCATTAGCTTCCTCACTAATTGGTGTAGGAGTCACAGGAACAGATTTCTGTGATGAACTACTTTCCAATAAGGGAGCAGGTACAGTTACCTCATCAAGTTCTACTTTCCTCCCACTCACTTCTTTCGAGAGAAACTCCTTCTCTAGAAAGGATCCATTCTTAGCAACGAATGTCTTTGCCTTCTGATATGTGATAGAAGGTGTACCCAACTGTCTCCTTTGGGTATCCTATGAAGACACATTTCTCCGATTTGGGTTCGAGCTTATCAGGTTGAAGCTTTTTCAGATAAGCATTGCAGCCCCAAACTTTCAGAAACGACAACTTTGGTTTCTTGCCATACCACAGTTCATAAGGTGTCATCTCAACGGATTTAGATGGTGCCCTATTTAACGTGAATGCAGCTGTCTCTAAAGCATAACCCCAAAACGATAGCGGTAAATCAGTAAGAGACAACATAGATCGCACCATATCTAGTAAAGTACGATTACGATGTTCGGACACACCATTACGTTGTGGTGTTCCGGGTGGCGTGAGTTGCGAAACTATTCCGCATTGTTTCAAATGAAGACCAAACTCGTAACTCAAATATTCTCCTCCACGATCAGATCGTAGAAACTTTATTTTCTTGTTACGATGATTTTCCACTTCAGTCTGAAATTCTTTGAACTTTTCAAATGTTTCAGACTTATGCTTCATCAAGTAGATATACCCATATCTGCTCAAATCATCTGTGAAGGTGAGAAAATAATGATACCCGCCGCGAGCCTCAACATTCATCGGACCACATACATCAGTATGTATGATTTCCAATAAATCTGTTGTTCGCTCCATTGTTTCAGAGAACGGAGTTTTAGTCATCTTGCCCATGAGGCATGGTTCGCAAGTACCAAGTGATCCAAAAGTCCATCAGAAAGGAGTTTCTTCATGCGTTTTATACCAATATGACCCAAACGGCAGTGCCACAAATAAGTTGCACTATCATTATCAACTCTGCATCTTTTGGCTTCAACATTATGAATATGTGTATCACTACTATCGAGATTCAATAAAAATAGACCACTCTTCAAGGGTGCATGATCATAAAAGATATTACTCATATAAATAGAACAAGCATTATTCTCTGATTTAAATGAATAACCGTCTCGCATCAAACAAGATCCAGATATAATGTTCATGCTCAACGCTGGCACGAAATAACAATTATTCAGGTCTAAAATTAATCCCGAAGGTAGATGTAGAGGTAGCGTGCCGACCGTGATCACATCGACTTTGGAACCATTTCCCACGCGCATCGTCACCTCGTCCTTAGCCAATCTTCGCTTAATCCGTAGTCCCTGTTTCGAGTTGCAAATATTAGCAACAGAACTAGTATCAAATACCCAGGTGCTACTGCGAGCATTAGTAAGGTACACATCAATAACATGTATATCACATATACCTTTGTTCACCTTGCCATCCTTCTTATCCGCCAAATACTTGGGGCAGTTCCGCTTCCAGTGACCAGTCCCTTTGCAGTCTCAGGCTTATGTACAGACTTGGGCTTCTTCACTTGAGCAGCAACTTTCTTGTTGTTCTTCTTGAAGTTCCCCTTCTTCCCTTTACCCTTTTTCTTGAAACTGGTGGTCTTGTTGACCATCAACACTTAATGCTCCTTCTTGATTTCTACCTCCGTAGCCTTTAGCATTGCGAAGAGCTCGGGAATTGTCTTATCCATCCCTTGCATGTTATAGTTCATCACGAAGCTCTTGTAGCTTGGTGGCAGTGATTGAAGAATTATGTCAATGACACTATCATCCGGAAGATTAACTCCCAGTTGAATCAAGTGATTATTATACCCAGACATTTTGAGTATATGCTCACTGACAGAACTATTCTCCTCCATCATGCAGCTGTAGAACTTATTGGAGACTTCATATCTCTCAATCCGGGCATTTGCTTGAAATATTAACTTCAACTCCTGGAACATCTCATATGCTCCATGACGTTCAAGACATCGTTGAAGTCCCGGTTCTAAGCCGTAAAGCACGGCACACTGAACTATCGAGTAGTCATCAGCTTTGCTCTGCCAGACGTTCATCACATCTGGTGTTGCTCCTGCAGCTAGTTTGGCACCTAGCGGATAATCCTCAAGTTACGGACCCAGTCCGTGTAGTTGCTACCATCATCTTTCAACTTAGCTTTCTCTAGGAACGCATTAAAATTCAACGGAACAACAACACGGGCCATCTATTTACAACAACATAGACATGCAAAATACTATCAGGTACTAAGTTCATGATAAATTAAAGTTCAATTAATCAAATTACTTAAGAACTCCCACTTAGATAGACATCCCTCTAATCATCTAAGTGATCACGTGATCCATATCAACTAAACCATGTCCGATCATCACGTGAGATGGAGTAGTTTTCAATGATGAACATCACTATGTTGATCATATCTACTATATGATTCACGCTCGACCTTTCGGTCTCAGTGTTCCGAGGCCATATCTGCATATGCTAGGCTCGTCAAGTTTAACCTGAGTATTCTGCGTGTGCAAAACTGGCTTGCACCCGTTGTATGTGAACGTAGAGCTTATTGTTGGGGAACGTAGCAATAATTCAAAATTTTCTACGCATCACCAAGATCAATCTATGGAGTCATCTAGCAACGAGAGAGAGGAGTGCATCTGCATACCCTTGTAGATCGCGAGCGGAAGCGTTCAAGAGAACGGGGTTGATGGAGTCGTACTCGTCGTGATCCAAATCACCGATGATCCTAGCGCCGAACGGACAGCACCTCCGCGTTCAACACACGTACGGAACAGCGACGTCTCCTCCTTCTTGATCCAGCAAGGGGAGAGGAGAGGTTGATGGAGATCCAGCCGCACGATGGCGTGGTGGTGGAAGTAGCGGGATACCAACAGGGCTTCGCCAAGCGCTGCGGGAGGAGGGAGATGTGTCACGGGAGGGAGAGGGAGGCGCCAGGGCTTGGGTATTGCTGGCCTCCCCCTCCCCACATATATATAGGGGCAAGGGAGAAGGGGGCGCAGCCTTGGCCCTTCCTCCAAGGAAGGGTGCGGCCAGGGAGGAGTCCATCCTCCCCAAGGCACCTAGGAGGTGCCTTCCCCCTTTAGGACTCTCCCTTTCCCTTATCTCTTGGCGCATGGGTCTCTTGGGGCTGGTGCCATTGGCCCATATAGGCCAAGGCGCACACCCCTACAGCCCATGTGGCCCCCCGGGGCTGGTGGACCCCCTTGGTGGACCCCCGGACCCCTTTCGGCACTCCCGGTACAATACCGATAATGCGCGAAACTTTTCCGGCGACCAAAATAAGACTTCCCATATATAAATCTTTACCTCCGGACCATTCCGGAACTCCTTGTGACGTCCGGGATCTCATCCGGGACTCCGAAAAACTTTTGGGTTACCGCATACTAATATCTCTACAACCCTAGCGTCACCGAACCTTAAGTGTGTAGACCCTACGGGTTCGGGAGACACGCAGACATGACCGAGACGACTCTCCGGTCAATAACCAACAGTGGGATCTGGATACCCATGTTGGCTCCCACATGCTCCTCGATGATCTCATCGGATGAACCACGATGTCGAGGATTCAATCAATCCCGTATACAATTTCCTTTGTCTATCGGTATGTTACTTGCCCGAGATTCGATCGTCGGTATCCCAATACCTCGTTCAATCTCGTTACCGACAAGTCACTTTACTCGTACCGTAACGCATGATCCCGTGGCTAACTCCTTAGTCACATTGAGCTCATTATGATGATGCATTCCGAGTGGGCCCAGAGATACCTCTCCGTCATACCGAGTGACAAATCCCAGTCTCGATTCGTGCCAACCCAACAGACACTTTCGGAGATACCTGTAGTGCACCTTTATAGCCACCCAGTTACGTTGTGACGTTTGGTACACCCAAAGCATTCCTACGGTATCCGGGAGTTGCACAATCTCATGGTCTAAGGAAACGATACTTGACATTAGAAAAGCTCTTAGCAAACGAACTACACGATGTTGTGCTATGCTTAGGATTGGGTCTTGTCCATCACATCATTCTCCTAATGATGTGATCCCGTTATCAACGACATCCAATGTCCATGGTCAGGAAACCGTAACCATCTATTGATCAACGAGCTAGTCAACTAGAGGCTCACTAGGGACATGTTGTGGTCTATGTATTCACACATGTATTACGGTTTCCGGATAACACAATTATAGCATGAACAATAGACAATTATCATGAACAAGGAAATATAATAATAACCATTTTATTATTGCCTCTAGGGCATATTTCCAACACTTATCACACCCGATCATCACGTGATGTCTCGGCACGACAAACTTTCGCAACGGTGCATACTCAGGGAGAACACCTATACCTTGAAATTTAGTGAGAGATCATCTTATAATGCTACCGTCGCTCTAAGCAAAATAAGATGCATAAAACATCACATGCAATCAATATAAGTGATATGATATGGTCATCATCATCTTGTGCCTTTTGATCTCCATCTCCAAAGCACTGTCATGATCACCATCGTCACCGGCGCGACACCTTGATCTCCATCGTAGCATCGTTGTCGTCTCGCCAACTATTGCTTCTACGAGTATCGCTACCGCTTAGTGATAAAGTAAAGCAATTACATGGCGATTGCATTTCATACAATAAAGCGACAACCATATGGCTCCTGCCAGTTGCCGATAACTCTGTTACAAAACATGATCATCTCATACAATAAAATTTAGCATCATGTCTTGACCATATCACATCACAGCATGCCCTGCAAAAATAAGTTAGACGTCCTCTACTTTGTTGTTGCAAGTTTTACGTGGCTGCTACGGGCTGAGCAAGAACCGTTCTTACCTACGCATCAAAACCACAACGATATTTCCTCAAGTATGTGTTGTTTTAACCTTCAACAAGGACCGGGCGTAGCCACACTCGATTCAACTAAAGTTGGAGAAACTAACACCCGCCAGCCACCTGTGTGCGAAGCACGTCGGTAGACCAGTCTCGCGTAAGCGTACGCGTAATGTCGGTCCGGGCCGCTTCATCCAACAATACCGCCGAATCAAAGTATGACATGCTGGTAAGCAGTATGACTAGTATCGCCCACAACTCACTTGTGTTCTACTCGTGCATATAACATCTACGCATAAACCTGGCTCTGGTACCACTGTTGGGGAACGTAGTAATTTCAAAAAAATTCCTACGCACACGCAAGATCATGGTGATGCATAGCAACGAGAGGGGAGAGTGTCGTCCACGTACCCTCATAGACCCTAAGCGGAGGCGTTATGACAACGCGGTTGATGTAGTCGTATGTCTTCACGATCGATCGATCCTAGTACCGAATGTACGGCACTTCCGCAATCTGCACACGTTTAGCTCGGTGATGTCCCACGAACTCACGATCCAGTAGAGCTTCGAGGGAGAGTTCCGTCAGCATGACGGCGTGATGACGGTGATGATGAAGTTACCGACGCAGGGCTTCGCCTAAGCACCGCTATGATATGACCGAGGTGGAATATGGTGGAGGGGGGCACCGCACACGGCTTGGAACAATCAACTTATGTGTCCTAGGGTGCCCCACTGCCCCCGTATATAAAGGAGCAAGGGGGAGGCCGGCCGGCCTTGGTGCGCCCGAGGAGAGGAGGAATCCTCCTCCTAGTAGGAGTAGGATTCATCCTTTCCTAGTCCTACTAGGAAGGGGGAAGGGGGAAGGAAAGAGAGGGAGAGGGAGAGGGAAAGAGGGGCCGCGTCCCCTCCCCTAGTCCAATTCGGACTCCCCATGGGAGGGGGCGCGCCACCTCCTGGGCTGCTGCCCTCTCTCTCCCCTAAGGCCCACTAAGGCCCAATACTTACCCGGGGGGTTCCCGTAACCCCTCCGGCACTCCGGTTTTCTCCGAAACCACCCGGAACACTTCCGGTGTCCGAATATAGCCGTCCAATATATCAATCTTTATGTCTCGACCATTTCAATACTCCTCGTCATGTCCTGTGATCACATCCGGGACTCCGAACTATCTTCGGTACATCAAAACACATAAACTCATAATACCGATCGTCACCGAACGTTAAGCGTGCGGACCCTACGGGTTCGAGAACTATGTAGACATGACCGAGACATGTCTCCGGTCAATAACCAATAGCGGAACCTGGATGCTCATATTGTCTCCTACATATTCTACGAAGATTTTTATCGGTCAAACCGCATAACAACATACGTTGTTCCCTTTGTCATCGGTATGTTACTTTCCCGAGATTCGGTTGTCGGTATCTCAATACCTAGTTCAATCTCGTTACCGTCAAGTCTCTTTACTCGTTCCGTAATGCATCATCCTGCAACTAACTTATTAGTCACATTGCTTGCAAGGCTTATAGTGATGTGCATTACCGAGAGGGCCCAGAGATACCTCTCCGACAATTGGAGTGACAAATCCTAATCTTGATCTATGCCAACTCAACAAGTACCATCGGAGACACCTGTAGAGCACCTTTATAATCACCCAGTTATGTTGTGACGTTTGGTAGCACACAAAGTGTTCCTCCGGTATTCGGGAGTTGCATAATCTCATAGTCATAGGAACATGTATAAGTCATGAAGAAAGCAATATACTAAACGATCAAATGCTAAGCTAACGGAATGGGTCAAGTCAATCACATCATTCTCTAATGATGTGATCCCTTTAATCAAATGACCACTCATGTCTATGGTTAGGAAACTTAACCATCTTTGATTCAACGAGCTAGTCAAGTAGAGGCATACTAGTGACACTCTGTTTGTCTATGTATTCACACATGTACTAAGTTTCCGGTTAATACAATTCTAGCATGAATAATAAACATTTATCATGATATAAGGAAATATAAATAACAACTTTATTATTGCCTCTAGGGCATATTTCCTTCAAGATTTACTTCTCGTGGAGGCACGCATTTGCTTCCGCGAGGGGCACGGCCATGCCTCTTGGAAAGGGAAAAACGTTCCCTCGATTTGGTTTTTTCGTAAAAAAAAGTTTGGCGAAACCTATCAACATGAGATCTAGTTTTTAAAATCTCGATGTGAGGAATCCAACAGTGAAAACGGTTCAAGTTTGGATGCGCGGTTTGAGAGATAAAATGTTTTGAATAAACAAATCAACAAAAAATGGAAAAACTCCGAGGTTGCGGCAAGTGGCATACATGCAATGTGACACTTGTTGCAACCTGGGGTGATGGGAGTGAGCTTTGCAAAGAGTGCTCCTTCACTAGTGATTTCGCGAATAACCGATGCATTAGGAAGCCTTTAGTTTCTCAAAAAAAGCCCTTTAAATTTAAGGTCATGTGGGAGCGTCACGAGGAAGGAACGTGGCAGATTTTTTTATTTTTTTACGAAAACATATGGGAGTTTTATTCCAACGTCATAGGGTTACAATTGAGAGACAATAAGTCCTCACAACATAGAGGGCATCTGCTCACCTACACCAGAGTACATGAGTCGGTACAACTATAGTTTGTCATACAGCTAGCAACCCTATTTTGAGTTCTACTAATCTTGTGAGGAACAAACTCCCTAACCTCCATCAAAGACTTAATTTTTGCTACTAAATGACCATAGGCCGATCTAGACATAGTATCGCCTGATAAGACTGAAAGCTTAACAGAAGAATCAGATTTGCACTGATCAGTATGTTGTAAAGCTCGGGTCATTCCTTGCATTAATGCATGTATCTCTGCTTTCAACGCCTCATTGCAATTAAAGATCACTCGATACGCCGCGAAGATCACCGTGTCGTCCTCTTGACGCAAAATCATACCCACACCCACACTACCATCATGAGATGAGAAAGAACCATCCACCAATAGTGCAACCCAGTTTGGTACATGGCAGAATTACATGCAAAGCTCTAGTCGATAGCCAGTGCATTATCTCCATGGGGTAGCTCCACCTTTGGTGCAGTCCTAACCGAGCAGAGAGAGAGCTTTGGAAGAAACTCAAGATTTTAAGGTTGGATCTATTACGTGTTGGACCAACGTACGAGAAGGAAGTAGAGGAGCGCCCTGCTGAACTTGGCTATCGTGAAGAAATAATGTGATGGCAACATGCGTGTGTACAATGGCTTGCAAAAGGGGATCGAAACACTCACTTTTTTCATATGAAGGCGGATAACAGGATGAAGAAGAAAAAGATCACCCGACTCACACAATACAATGGGACCGTGCACGAAGATCAAGCCAAGCTGGAGTCTATGGCACGTGATTTCTATAAAGATCTCTATAAGGCGGAACACATGATAGGAATCGAGAAAGTATTATCTCATGTACCTCAAAAAGTGACAAACATGATGAATTTATCCCTCAACTCTCCCTACTCTTTGGAGGAGGTGAAGGTGGCCCTTTTCCAAATGTTTCCTACTCGTGGATATGTAGTTTTCACTGCTAGCACACCCTGCCCCACCTACCCTACTAGTGATGTGCGACTTAGTCTCTTGTTCCAACCAACTTTTTAGTAGTCGATGCGTAACTCCTTCCCCTTCCTACTTGTGGATATATATAGTTTTAGTTGGTTGGGGCAACAGACAAAGTTGCACATAGTCTTCTAGGAAGTTGGTCGGAGAAACAAACGAAGTTGCACATCTCATTGGCTGGGATTTGTTGGATGGTGAAAAAACTGCACACCCATGATGATAGAGAAAAGTTTCCTATAGGTGGGGCCCTAAAGTTGCACATCTCGCTATCTGGGATGGGTGGAATGGGGTGCTAGCGGTGAAAACTATACATCCATGGGGTACGGTGAAAAGTTGCACATTGGTCGTTATGTAGTTGGCCAGGGCAACATCTGAAATTGCACATCTACTACTAAGCAGTTGACCGAGGCAACAAACAATGAAAACTGCACTTCAACGGGTAGGGGGGACGTTGCACATTAACTACTAGGCAGTTGGATGGGGCAGCAGATGAGAAGTTGCACATCTCACTGGTAGTGGGTACTTTGGCGTGGAGGTGTCATTAGTGATAATTGCACGTCCATGAGTAGGGAGAGAGTTGCACATCGACTCTCAGGTAGTTGCACATCGACTGCTAGATAGTTGCACCTAACAAGGAGTAAATTGTACATACAAAAATCCGTCCAAACATACTCATGCGGGATCTAGTTTCAAAGAATGCGTCATGAGGATTCCAACGATGAAAAAATATCTAATTCCGATGTTCGGTTCAAAAGCTATGCTTTAAAAAATTTGAGATCCCGAATTAAAAACGTTCACATAAGTATATTTTCTCTTTTTACATGGTATTTTTTTTCTAATATGGTCGGCCACTCCGAATGTCTACCGAGCCAACGACCACTCGCTATACAAGTCCCTCGATTAATCGTTGTCGTGCCCGCCGTGCGAGCAAGTGATGATATTTACTACTCGGTACGCTTTCCGACCTAGGTGTTTAGTGTTTTGGTGTGCGGATTTGCTAATTCTCATCTCACTCCTATACTATGTGATTAACCAAAGAAAAAATCCCCAGGAATCTCTAGTAACATCCAATGGTGTAGAAGTTAAATAAGACCTAATTATTTTGCATCTAGGTGAGAGCTAGACATTGTACATTAGTAAATGTACCTATAGTATCCCCGCAAAAAAATGTACCTATAGTATGTTTCCATACTCGGAGATTCGGAGAGCTATTATGTATCGCTCGTAGCGAGCAGGTCGCTCGCCTGTGCGACATGGGCCTGGTCTAGCGATCACAATCCGAGCTAGCTACAGATGCTCACGCCTGTTTTTTGTTTTGTTTTTTTTCGTTTGTTCACTTTTAAGTTAAAAAATATGAATTCAAAAAAAATGTTCATTAAATCAAAACATGTTCACGTATTATAAAATTGTTCGTTGATTTGAAATAAAGTTCATGAATTCAAAAATGTTTCATGGGTTTGAAAAAAATTGTGAATTCAAATAAATCCTGGCGAATTAAAAATATCAAATTAAAAAACTCATAAATTTTAAATTGTTTATGAATTCAGAAATTGTTTGCGGATTTGGAAAAATATCACGGATTCAAAAATATTTGTCGATAAAAAAACAGTATGCGGATTCAAAAAATTGTTCATGGACCAAAAAAAGTTTCATGGATTTGAAAAAATATTCCCGAATTCAACAATTTGTAAAAAAAATCTATAAATAGATTTTCTTAAGTCCTAACTTTATAAAATCGTGAACGATTTTTAAAATGTCAATCATTAGAAAGGCGAACAAATTTTGAAAACATCAACATTTTATGAATTTTTGAACAGAGTTTTTTTTTTTTACATTTCTGGAAGTTGTGATTTTTTTTAAGAAACAAAGAAGATGTGAAAAAAGAATCAGAAACATAACAAGGAAATAGGGAAGGAAACAGAAACACAAAAAGAACGGATAGAATAGTAAAAGAAAAAAACAGCCCATCTACGTACTGCTAAAAACCAGTCACTGTGGTTCGCTTGCTTCGCCTAGATTCATAATGGGCCGTCCGTCTACCTACCGTCAGTGAGCAATTGCTATGCAAACAATTGCTATAAGCGATATAGCAGTCGTGTAAGTTCCGCGTCACTGGGGCACGGCTATACCTCTCTTATAGCGAAATCACTAGTTGAGGAGTAATCCCTCAAAAATAACTAGTTAAGGAGTACTCGTTACAAAGATCACTCCCACTTTCCCAGGACTCGCTGCATGTGCGCCACTTGTCGCAACCTGAGAGTTTTCCTTTTCTTCGTAGATCTGTTTATTCAAAACGCTTTATTCTTAAATCATGCGTCCAAATCTTAAACCGTTTTTATCGTTGGATTCCTCGCGTCGAGATCTTCAAAACTAGATCCCATGTTAAAAGGTTTTGACGAACTTTTTTTTCATAAAAAAAACCGACCCGGGAGCATAAGTTTTTTCCCTTTCCGAAAGTGGCACGCCTGTGCCTCTCGCAGAAGCAAAACCGTGCCTCTCGCGGAAGGGAAAAAAAAAGAAAACGCATTTTTTTTCATTTTCGAGAGGCACGGCCGTAACTCTCACGAAAGCACAACCGTGCCTCTCGCGGAAGCAAAACCGTGCCTCTCGCGGCAGGAAAAAACCGGAAAATACGTTTTTTTTCGTTTTCGAGAGGCACGGCTGTGACTCTTGCGAAATCACAACCGTGCCTCTCCCGTAAGCAAAACCGTGCCTCTCGCGGAAAAAAAACAGAGAACACATTTTTTTCGTTTCCGAGAGGCACGGCCGTAACTCTCATGAAAGCACAACCGTGTCTCTCGCGGAAGCAAAACCGTGTCTCTCGCGGAAGGAAAAAAAATAGAAAATCGTTTTTTTCCGAAAGACACGGCCGTGACTCTCGCGAAAGCACAGCCGTGCCTTTCACGGAAGTAAAACCGTGACTCCCGTAAAAGAAAAAAAAAAGAAAACACATTTTTTTCGTGCAAATTTTTTTTGAGTATTTTTTTTACCCAAAAGCTAAGGAAGATCGGTAGAAAACCAAAACATCAAAAAATCCATTTAAAAAGCCGAAAACGTGTGCGGAAAAATAAAAAGTTGTTGATCGTTGTGCGCCAAGCGGCGCTGATCGTTGTGAAGCTCCCGACGGATCGCTCGTTAATTAGTTGCTCTCCTCTTATAGCGAGGCAACCTTTCGACTCGCTGAAACGCGTTGCACTCGCGCAAGCGTAAGGGCCGATCCAGTGTGCCGGAGGCCACTGCCTTGTTTTTTTTCACGTTTTTGCTTTCTTTTTTTACTTTCATTTATACTTCCAAATATTCTATATAAATATATTATAAAATGGTACATAAAAATTTCAAAAAAAATCCTTAACCAAGCATTTGAAAAATGCTAAACGTACATAGAGAAAATGTTTCTCATATATACGAAAAATGTATACAAAAAATTTAAAAACTTGATCATGTATTTAAAAATTTTGAATCCAAAATTTTGAAAAAATGTTAAAAAAGTATTTGAAAATTGTTAATCAAGCAGTTGTGTATAGAAAAGATATTAACCATGTATTCAAAACTGTGGAACTATTAATTTAATGTTGTTAATCAAGCAGTTAAAAAATTAAATGTGTATAGAAACAATGTTGACCATGTAATTGTTGAACTTGTATTTAAAAATGTTAATCGTGCATTTGAAAAAGAAGTTAAATGTGTATAGAAAAAGTGTTGACCATGTATTAAAAAATGTTAATCTATTATGTGAAAATGTTAATCAAGCATTAGAAATAATTGTTATATATGTATATATAAAATGTTGAACATGTATTAAAAATTGTTAAGCTTGTATTTGAAAATGTTAATTAATGATTTGAAAAATAAAATGTCAAATGTGTATAGAATAAATGTCGAGCATGTGTTTAAAAAAATGTTAAACTTTTATTTGAAAAACGTTAATCAAGGATTTGAAAAAAAATTGTATAGAAGAAATGTTGACCATGTATTTAGAAAAAGTTAAACTTGTATTTAAAAAAAATCAAGGATTTGAAAAAAAAGTTAAATGTGTATACAAAAATTGTTAATCTAGTATTTAAAAAATGTTAATCAAGCATTTAAAAAATATTAAATGTGTATAGAAAAATTGTTGACCATGTTGTCAATTAATGTTAATCTTGTGTTTGAAAAATATAAATCATTTATGAAAAAATGTTTTATATATATACCAAAAATATGTGTAGCAAAATAATTAAATTCCAAAAGTAAACAAAAGAAAACCAATGAAAACAGAGAAAAAGAAACAAACAAAACCAAGCAAAATGAAGGAAAAGGGAAGAGAAGAAAAAAACTAGTGAAAACGAATATGAAACTAAGAAAAAACCAGTAAAATGAAGAAAGAAATAAAGAAAAACCGATAGAACAAGAAAAATAAAAATAAAAGAACCCTGAAAACCAGTGGAAGACCGGTTGTTTTTCTTCAACTAGGTCGCGGCCTACCATCATAACATGAACTGGAAGATGGCCGGCTGGCTAGCAGCTCTGTGCTGCAACCTAACTATCCCGGGATTGAATCCTGCACGCCCTATTTTTTTCTCTATTTGTTTTGAATATGCGCTAATGGGTCGGCCTGTTACTGTAGACCATTCAGGCGAGACTTTCATCGAACACGCTTAAGCAAGATATAGCCTTCGCGGCGTTGTTGTGCTTCACCGCTCTGGCAGGGCGTCCAGGCCGTGCGGCACGGCAGGCTGACTGGCGCAAACCCAACGCGGCCCGAGGCATGACGAGTCATTCCATGCTGGCCCGACCTGGCCCAAGTCCGAACATAACGCATGTAGCCATCAGCATCAGTAAAATTCTAAGCTTATCTAAAAAAAGTAAAAGTCTAAGCACTAGTGCCACCGTGAGGGTATTGATGCGCTAGACATGAATCATGTGCACACCAGTGGCACCAATCGGATGCTACCTTGCAGCGTGGGTGGGTGTGTGTGTGTGAGAGAGAGAGAGAAGCTGATAATAACGGTATAAAATAATATCTGGTTTGCGTGGATAGGAACGAGCACGAAAGCAGCGTCCGACGTGTCCCCAACTCAGAGAAATATCAGCCACAAACAAAGTTTGGTGGATCGCACGGACCGCTGAGCTGGATAGCCTCCCAGCCAAGTTAAAGATACGCTGTAGCCTGTGTGGGTCCTGGGGAAGAAAGGTATGTCTACAACCTCCCTGGAACATGCATAGATTCTGCCCACTTGGTTTTGTGATCTTTTTGCAACTTGGTGGCTGCCAATGAATCTGAAAATGACATTTGTCTCTGCTTGTTTTTATAGGATTGGTTACTGCATATAAAGTATATAAAACATACATGACCTTGCCTAAACCGGGGGTGCCTTCGGTTCACTCGATTTCCATACTTCGTAGTTGGGAAGACATTGAAAGCTCTAGGTTTTATTTACGCCATTCACTTAGCATGTACTAGAATTTTATGTGTTGTCATATTTCAGCTCAAAATTCAATCTACGCGTCCGAAAATAAAATAGAACAACAAACAAATTCTTTGTGTGAATGTTATCCAATTTTTGGATTTTACAAAAAAATTAACAGTTAATTAGGGGTATAGTGCATCAAGTGAGCCTAAAACCCTTGGTGCACACAAGGCGTTGGCCCCCAAAACCACAACTATTTTTTCGGACACTGAAGGCGCACATGTGTACATTTCGATTGTCGATGTAAAGTCATAGATAATACCGAAATAATATCATGGCCTGCATGTTGCTCTCACATAACCTTTCTACCCTCGTTTTCCTCAAAGCGTCTTCGACTAGATAGCGAAGCCGATACTGAAATAATATCAAGGACACGTCTCGCCTTATCACCTTGGTCAATGTTATACGTGTGGCATGGATTTGGTTAGCTCAGCTGCCCATGTCTATGTCCTGGTAGTCAATGGGTGCAACATGGCTTCTTGGCAGCGAATGCAATGTGCCTCAAACTCAATACAATGATTTTACATATGTTCGCTGATCTGGAAAGCTTGGTAGCCATGAGAAAGATATGGTGTGAGCCCACCACAAAAAAGATCCGCATTTCATGGACAAGAGCACCTTGAAAGAGAGAGATTCTGGCCACTTAGCTTGCTACCAAGCTCATTAGATCTTTTGCAACATGGAGAGATGAATGAAATTGACAAGGACACTTGGTCTGGACTTTTTGAATTGTCGATAATGTGAATACAAAGTTGTGGGCCTTTTTATTAAGTTTTCCTAGACTTTTGCTTCAAACCTAAGCACTCTTCGATATTTTATCTGCCACCAACATGAACTCACTTTTGTTCATAAGATGCATCCATCAGTAGTATGTTGAACTCAACATTTTTTTAAAGACAATGGATCTATAAATTAATATTGAACAACGAACACACACTTTTGGAATATATTTTATCCGAAAATCAACTTTGGTGTGTGTGAAGCAACGCGTATGGTTTCACACACTAACTCGAATCATGTTGGCAATATTTATGCACAAAAGTTGCACCTAAAACTATGTGATACTTGGCAGATTTATCTCATGTGCACCCTCAAGTGTGTGTGTGTGCGCGCGCGCGCGCATCTAATGCCAGCCCTGGTGGAGTCTTGGTAGGAACTTTATGGGATTCACTACTTTATGACAGCTCTACACTGACATGGTGGTGGTGATGGTGGTGGTGGTAGTGTGTTTTCAAGAACCGATAAATTACCCAACACCTAAAGAATAACGTTCTGATTTGGTAAAATGCCCAATTTTTGTATGAACATTTAAGAAATACGAATCAAAATATTTACACTTTCAAATTGTTTTCCATACAAGATCTGGTTATCAAACATATCAAAATATAGTTTAGTCATGGACGGTTAACTATAGTTTTGTAGAACATAATATATTTTGAGCGTAGTACTTGCTTATATGTGTACAATGACTAATCTCGGGACTTCCAAGTGTGTGAGTCACCATTGAATTTCTTATTAGATCTCCCCGCAAAAATAATAATTTCTTATTAGATCAATTTTGCTCTTGGGATGGTCGCATCCTCCAGCTTGTTGAGTGGCTGAACTTGCAGCCAAAGCAAAGATACAGTGTTGGTCCCACATAGAAAAAATCTCGTACAACCTGGAAGATGGGCAGATTTTGGCAACTTGGCTATCAAGTAGG
Organism: Aegilops tauschii subsp. strangulata; assembly: GCF_002575655.3. Lineage (NCBI taxonomy): Eukaryota > Viridiplantae > Streptophyta > Magnoliopsida > Poales > Poaceae > Aegilops > Aegilops tauschii. The sequence continues at coordinate 69,388,301 of NC_053039.3, read as the reverse complement.
CTTTATGATTTCTTGAAAGATGAGGGATAGCCAGATAGGTGAAAGAAATTGATAGCGACTGTTTTTTTGCTCCCACTATGACCGATTCTTTGGGCGTGCACAACTTTGGCACAATTTTTTTAGAATGCATCCGGTGCTTGTCAATTGAGCTCCAAGAAGCCAAGAAAAATGATCTAGCTTTTCCGAGGCTTGTTGGGTGTATTTTCATAGGCTATCATTGTTTTTCAATTTATTGGCAAAATATAAACCACATTTTCTCATTTATATATGGCTTATAAATATATTCAAAAGTCAATGTCTTCTAAATTTGACCAAGCATATATAAAAAATATATTAGGATAAATATACCAAACCAATATAAATATATTCACCATTAGATATATTTTTATAATGTATTTATTCAATATTATAGCTGTTGATATTTTTCTTCTATATATTTAGCTATGGAGGGAGTACAGTTTTACCTGTCGTTGTCGTGCGCTATGCAATCAACAACGAACTGCTACACAAAACATATCTTCTATCAACGACCATCCAGCTAAGCATTTCGATTAAGATACACACTTAACATTATTAATCTGACGTTTGGGATTGCATTCAAATGAGACATCCAACAACTCTAAAATGGACGCCAAACAATAGTTAAATCTCAACTCTTGGCTAGCAGCTTCGGAAATTTCCATGAAAAAATAGTGTGGCCCCACAGAAGAAGATCTAAATTTCATGGACAGGAGCACAAGCTGGTGCATGGGTCTTTTTCAGCGCGGAGAAGTGAAATACATGGGTATCACTGAGACAATGCCTTCATCACAACAATCGCTCAGGTGGTGGAGCTGAATTGTGTCCGTGGCTCATATCCAGCACATATGTAGAGCGAATATGGATGCCCGGACGCACCCGGACATTGCCGCCATGTCGAATCGGCCCGTGATAGCCCACGCCGCCCCCACCACTGCCCCACAAAAACCCCACCTGCGTCTAACTGACGAAACCTAGTCAAACCCTTAGTCCTCTCGCACTCTCCGCTTCCCTCCTGTCCCCTTCCCTTCCTTTCCAATCTCTTCCGCCCCTCAGCCTTGGCCATGTCTGGCCACGGCTCCTGCAGCGAGCCCGATACCATAGACTGGACGACTACATGAAGAAGGAGGTTCCTTTCCCCTCGCGCGGCACTCCCGCGAGCGCCCTGAGGGGAACTCTAACCCGCCGCCTCCTCCCCACTCTTCTGCCCTCCTCCCTCGTCGTCGCCCGGCCAGCAGGGGCGGTGACGCGACCTTCTTCTCCCCTCCGCCCGTGGTCCATGCACTACAAAAAAAATACACTTCCGTGATGATACGTGTTTGTCACAGTAGGTCGCGTTTTTTGTCATGCATGTACATCCATGACAAATTTATGACAGAATCAAGATAGTCATACATGTGCTGTCATAGAAGTGTTCCATGACATTACCAAAATTATCATCACGGAAGTGTCCACTTCCATGACGATAAATCGCGCGTCACAGAAGTGCTTTCGTCAAGGGTGACCGACACGTGGCATCCACCGTAACGGAACGCCGTTAAGCTATCGGGTCGGGTTTTGGATCCGATAACCCGTTAACAGCCGCGACCAATGGGGGATTTTTCACGTGTAAAATCATCATTGGCTGGAGGAAACACGTGTCGGCTCATCGTTGGGACAGATGTCATCCACTCATTTGACAGAAGGCGCCTATGATACGTTGACACGTGGCACGGCCCATCAAGTTTAAATGGGCCGGCCCAACTAAAGGCCCACAAGATTTTGCGGACCATAATGGGCCGGCCCAGCTAAAGGCCCACGAGATTTTGCGGACCATAATGGGCTGGCCCAGCTAAAGGCCCACAAGATTTCACGGGCCATAATGGGCCGCCCAGGTAAAGGCCCACAAGATTTTTGTGTGCCATAATGGGCCGGCCCAGGTAAAGGCCCACAAAATTCTTGCGGATCATAATGGGCCGGCCCAGCTAAAGGCCCACGAGATTTCGCCGACACTAATGGGCCGGCCTAACTGTAGGCCCACAAGATTTTGAGGACCCTAGTAGGCCGGCCCATTAACTGGCTGCCATGTTTTGGGCCAAATGTCGGCCCATATTTGATCCGGTCCATTAATGGCCTGCCACGTTCCGGGCCTAATAATGGCCCATATGAGATCCGGCCCGTTAAAAGCCTCCCACATTCTGGGCCAAATCACGGCCCAGATCAGGTCCGGCCCTTTAAGAGGCTTTGGCCTCAATTATGGCTCATATCAGATTGGGCCCGTTAACTAGACGCTATGCTTTTGGGCCCACTTGCTAAAGGCCCATTTAGTAATTCGGCCTGATATTAGTTTCGGCCTGTTAAGGGCCCGTTTAACATTTCGACCCTATATTAATTTCGGCCTGTTAAAATCCCGTCATATAGTTGGGCCTAACTACGGCCCGGTTTGCATCCGGCGTGCTCGCAGCCGATATCTGATTGGGCCAAACAAGGACCGAGACAATTTTGGGCTGTTAAAAGCTCGTGATTTGATTCGCACAATCATGGGCCGGGGTCCATTTCGGGCTGCTGCCGGCCCGTGAGCTGTTCGGCACGTTTCAGGCCCAACCTACTTCTCAGCCTCCTAAAAGCCCATTGAGTTTTCTTGCGAAAAGAGGGCCGGGGGTTACTCGGCCTATTAAAGGCCCGAATCTACTAGTGGGCCAGTTTGACGAGGCCCATGATGCGGATCATACATCGTGATTGCATGACGGCCCGATTATGTACCGTAATTTTACGGTTTGGCCGGTTTACTGCGAAGACAGGATATATATACAGTAAAATAACTGCAGCATCGTGAATAAGAAAAAACCTAGACTATACAATAAGAAATTACGGCATATTACATCCACTGGGCATCAAAGTTCGCCACTATGATAATAAAGCACAAGCAGACAGCAGATTACATACACTGGGCATCAAAGATCGCCACCAGTGCAAATAAACACGCCGACAAAATAATATACAAAACCGACAACACTTCAATAGAGTTCAAGAAAGGTTAGCCCTGCTGGCGAGCTGTAGCGCAACCACCTGAGCAAGATGATGAGACTGTGCTTGTTCAACACTTATATCTTCCTCACTCTGAAAGATAAACAAGCACACAAATGACAGGTTTTGCACATAAAAGTATCAGTGCTGACAATTCATCACATTTCTTACTGACAAATAAAGTGACACAGTTTAAAATTGCATTAACACAATATGGTATTGTTCAGGTCAAGACATGGCAGGAAATGACATTGTGAAGGAGTTGGCAGCTTCACGACACCACTGGATTACAGATCAAGAACTCATAAGTATCAATGGTTAGTGTGCTGTCAATTTATCCAATTTCAGATTGGCAAATAAAGAGACGGTTTAAATAATAGTAGAATGATATGACATTGTTCATAGTTAAGACATTGCAGAATATGACATTGTGTTGTAGTGGGTAGGTTCACCACACCACTGGATTACGGATGAAGAACAGAAGCATACATGCAGTGCAAAAGAAGATAACTTGCTCTGTATAGTTTAATTTACATGGTATGAAGAAGGAACTTGGTGTAGGAGATATGCCCTAGAGGCAATAATAAATGATATTATTTATCTCCGAGTTCATAATTATGTTTATGTTCCATGCTATAACTGCTATGGTTCTCGAGTCTGCAATAACCACGAGGCTCGGAGGAAGACTCATATGCACGTGTGGAATAATAAACGGTAAAATGTATTCCTAGTCTGGCCTCTAAGACTAGCTCAAGTGTTGCATGATGGTTATGTTTTCCTGATCATGGGCATGTCTATGTCAGCAACCTTGAGGGCATAATGTTAAGAGAACATTTGTGTTGAATCGACCCGGCATGATGTTATGCTATGAGATTCATTCGTCACAAGTTTATTGGTACATAACACAGAGATGGTTAACGTTTGCATGATTCCTTAGACCATGAGAGTATCGAGTTTCTTCATGCTTGCTTCATGAACTTTGGGGTTTGTTAAACGTCATCCGTAAATGGGTGGCTATTACGGCGGCTTACGGGTTCATGGAAAAGTGTGTCAAGTAACTTGATAGCTTAAGATTGGGATTTGCTCCTCCGACGATGGAGAGATATCTCTGGGCCCTCTCGGTGTTACGGTATCCATCATCGTCTGGCCAGACACTTTGTGATTTGATCACGGGGATGCCGGAACACGATAACGAGAAAAGAGAACAATACCGGTAACGAGGTAACTAGCATAGTGGACAAGTTGTTGATCCACGGGAATGCCAACATGTCTCACCTCGGGTATTTGTAACATATCGCGAAGCAACAGGAATAGCACACGGCAACTGGAGGTTCACTCGAATATTTATTCGTGTGGGTATAGGGGTCAATATGGGTGTCCACGGCTCCGATGTTGATCATTGATCGGAAGGGGTTCCGGTTCATGTCTATACTTCACCGAACCTATAGGGTCACACGCTTAAGGGTCATCTATCTGCTGAATACTAGACAGGGAGTCTGAGAGAAAATCACCGAAAAAGTTTCGGACACCGAAAAGTTTCGGACAGCGGAATCGTACCGCAGAGAGAGGTCATCGGATAAGTTTGGATGATACCGAAAAGTTGTTTCGGGATACACCATTAAGTCAAATTGGTTTCGGCACATGCCTGATAATTCTTGGAGGATGCCAGAATCATTCTGGAAGCTTTTTGGAATTTTCTGAGATAAAAACCGGAAATGTTCCGGAGCTGCCGGAGCCACTTCAGATGCGTTTCGCAGATGAAAATCACTAAAACCGGAATTGTTTCGGAACGCGTTGAAAATCATTTTAGTGGGTACTGGAAATGTTCTTAGCCCACATAAATATTTTCAGTTCGATCAGACGCTGAAAAATGTCGTCGTGAATAGTGAAAATCAGCTTTATGGTTACTTTATGGAAAGCCACCTTTTGGGGCTTTGCTCCAAAAGATCTTGGGGATGACATGGATGGATAGGAGCCATTTTTTGGGCCCCTCATGGGGGTGTGGCCGGCCACATGGGGTATCCCCCCTTGGGGACCCTCTTGTTCCTTGGTTTCACTCCTAGGTCCTTGTGGAAGGACTTCATTCATGTGCATTTTGGGTTTTTTGTGAAACTACCCTACCCCCTTGGGATTTCCTATAAATAGAGGTGGAGGGGCAGCCCTCCACACTCATCCCTTGCTCTCATACACATGCCATGCATTATCTGGCTTCTTCTCTCCCTCCCACGAAAAGAGTTTCGTAGAGCCGTAAGGCTGTCTGGGTTCCGGCAGGAACTAGTTCTGGACGGCGAAGCCCTGCCGGATAGATGACACCGTATGTGTGCAACTCTGTAGAGAGATCGTAGTTTCGGTCTTAGTTCGTGAGTGCCTCCCGAAGGGCTGTCCATGTGACCGTCCGAGTTTTGAAGGTCCTCCCGAAGGGCTGTCCGAGTGACCGTTCGAGTTTCGAAGGTCCTCCCGAAGGGCTGTCCGCGACACCGTCCGGGGGGCTGTTCGACCGCCTCCCGGAGGGCTGTCTGAGGAGCAGATAAGGGTATACATCCTCGCGGTTGGGAGGTTGTAAATCCTAGCTGCGGGGATCTGCACCGCCGATCGTCATCGACTCTACTTCCCGCTGCGCTACGAGTCGGTAACGAAAAAGATCAAACCATGTATGCAGTCTCCATAGTGGTCCTGGGCTGGTGCGTAGGTCGGAAATTTTTTGTTTTCTGCTGCGTTACCCTACAGTGGCATCAAGAGCCGTGCTATGCGTAGATGCAGGTTTCGATCTAGAATACATGGAGATGTATGGGTATTGCATAATATAATTAGGTAGTAGATGAGATCTATTGCTGAAAATTATTTATGCGGGTGACAGATGAAATCTGTTACCCGAGGTTCTTGTTGCTTCCCTAGAATTTGCGTTTGCTCAATCTCGAGACAGCATGGTGGAATTTGACAAAGTTCTGGCAATCCGTGATCCTGATTGATCATGGAAGTGCTATCAGTTCTTTGGGTTCTGCCGTAGTCAAAAGAAAGATGAAATTCGCAGATGAAAGGGCATTGCAGATATGATCTGCACGGGGGTCATGCGTATGACGAAGTTTAGTATGGGGCTCGAGATTTAATTATCCCGTGTTTCATACACCCCGAGATGTTAATCTAGCAACCTGAATAATCATACTTGATGATGAACGTTGGTCGCCGCGGTTTAAGTCAAAACCTTAGAAGCCACGTAAAATAAATTTTGCATAAACCGATTAGAGGCGTCTAACTTGGTTTTGCAGGATGTGCATGTGATGTGGTATAGCAGTGCTCATACTAATTTGATTATGTATGAGATGACTATATGATGTAATTTGATTAACATGACCTGTGTGTCATGATTCGGCATGATGGCTGGAGCCATATGATTGCACTTTAATGACCTGCGTGTCAACCTTGTTGTAATGCATTATTTTGTTAGCTATAGAGATAGCAATATTATCTGGTGCATCGACAAGGTGGTGGCAATCTTCGCGAAGGTGAACACCGACGAGAATGCCGAAGACGAAGAAATGAAATACTTCTCCGTCAGAAAGGGCTATACCATATCATGCTATTATGAATTGCCTGAGATGTTTATCCCTTATGATGCACCCTTCTTGATTGCGCGGTAGTCGCTTTTATTAGGGTGATCTCTCACTTAAAATATCAAGTAGTTAGTGTTCTCCCAAGTGTAGCACCGTCACGGCACCTATCTTTTCGGGGTGCGCCATGGATGCATGGGTACGAACGATTAGAGAAGTGTGAGGCGGGTGAGGTCAGACCTCGCAGCAAGATCACTTGGTTGTCTTGACGTTCATGGCAGGATCGTCCTGAGCTCGGAACACACGCATCGAAAGATGAGCAAGAGTCACATAGAGATGTGATCGGCAAGTTGGCCTACCGATTAAAATTCCCGTTATGAGATGATGATTCTATGGCGATGAATTGAAGTCTGGATCTTGTATCACTCAAAATTAATTATGAGAGATATTGATTTGAGTGGGAGTGCACTATTGAATTAACATGTTTAATTCTCAGTGCAATTAATTATGAACACTGTCTAAGTGTTTTTTGCATAATAGTTGTAGAATAATGGTTCGCATTTCCACCTTCCCTATTAAAATTGAATAGCTGTTAAATATCTGGTTAAAACTTTACGATTGGTAACGTAATATGAGGATTGTCCTCAAAAGTGCCGAGAAGGACTTTGTCCTATCGCATGCTTTCCGTATCCTCCCGCTAATGTTATGGATCATGTGACTCTCGTCCTTCGATCCAAAAGCTAGAATTCTGTTACGGTCAAGTGGAATATGGTTGCTTCCATGAAACCCAAACTTCGAAAGTTGGGATAGTTATATGATATTCATGGAACTGAAAATTATTTTCAGATACAAACAAAGCAATGTTTGTTTGCAAGTATTAGTAAAAGTGTTTACTATGCATTTGACTGTTGGGAAAGGGATCCAGAAGAACGCCTGTCATATAATGAAAGGTGAATAAAACAACAACTTAAAGAGAAAGGAAGTGTCCAAAGGGTGTTAGTATGACTTACACGCCTAGGAAGTCCGGGGCTAATGCCACTCTTAAGTTGGGTGCTTCTTCTGAGAGTAGGAGAAATACTAAAAGTTAAACTGTTAGAAGTATAAAGGCAAAAGGAAAGAAGACTGGAATATCCAGCTCATGTATGAATGTCATACAAGTTTTTGATGTATAGAAGGCTGGTCAAAGATATAGTTCTTGTGAATTATGGTTAAACATGTTAATCACTAATTCTTGGGTATTGTGAGTTCATCACAAAATTGCCCGCTCGATTGCATTCTGTTGCAACTCGATGTAAGAACTACTATGGCCTGAAAGACTAGCTAGAAATGAGGTTAAGGTATACACAGGGAACATAGTAAATGTTACTATACCTTCCATCGGTGTATTGCCGTCTGTATTTATTTTCATAATTCATTTAGAGTTTTACAAACTCTATCCCATTGCATAAGGTATCTTGCAAGAAGGTTGTTCATAAGAGAACTTTTTATGTTCGATGTTATGAATAACACAAGGGCCATACTTTCATTATGAATGAGATGTATGTTATGAATATTGATAATAATACAATACCTCTGGGTTTACTTTCATAATTCATTTTAGAGTTTCATACACTCTAGCCCATTGCACAATGTTTGTTGCAAAAGAGTTGTTCATAAAAACAACAATTGTTGTTAAGTATTATGAATAACATGAAGGGCCATGCTTCCATCCAAGATGGCATGTATGTTATGAATATTGATGGTAATATGATACATCCATAACACTGACGCTAAATGTCGCAAGACTAAAAGAATACCACACAAGTGTGGCACTACATTTGGTCACATTGGAGAAACCGCATGGAAAATTCCATTATGATGGATTTTGAAGTCTTCTTGATTTTGAATCATCTGACACTTGCAACTTTCCTCCGAAAAGTGAAGTGACTAAAATACCGTTCACAGGCCATAAGGAACGAACAACAAACTTATTAGTGATCATACATTTGATGTGTGTAGTCCGATAAGTGTTGTTAGTGGTGGATTTATTTATCTTCAGAAATGACTCAAGTAGATATATCGATATTTACTTGATGAGACGTAAGTCTGGATCTTTTGAAATCATTCGAAAGGTTCTCAAAAATGAAGTAGAAGTTATTGTAACAAGAAAATTATGTTTCTGCAATTTGATTGCACAAAGGAATATTTGAGTTACATGTTTAGCGAATGTCTGATGAGTTGTGAAAGGGGTTTCATAACTTGCACCTCCCGGAACACCACTGCAAGTGGAAAGTCTGTGGAGATGTAATCAAACCATTTATGACATGGTAACGTGAAAGATGACATAAATAAATTTGCCATTATCCCTTTTAAAGTGATGCTTTAGAGACTGCGGCTTTTACACTGAAAAGAGCTACATCGGGTCTGTTGAAATGAAGCCATGGTATGGTACGCCCAACCATGTTATATCTTTTCTTAACATTTGGAATATGGGGCTTGTGTAAAAGGTTACAAACCTATTCCAAATCAGACAAGTGCTACTTTGTAGGTTATACCAAAATGTTGGGTATTCCTCCCTCACTATACCGAGGCAAATAGTTTTGCCGCGAAACGGTGTGCTTTTAAAGAGAATGGTTCTTTCAAAAAGGTGAGTGGGAGAATAGTGCAACTCGACGAGATAAACAGTATCTACGTCATCAGATCAAAGGAAAGAGACCTTGGAAGTAATTCCAGAGTTTCCTACTGCGACTGATACGGAAGTCTCTACAATAAAATGTATGAACTTCGGTCGAACTTGCAGCTGAACCACGTAGGCAAGGCTCGTGCAAACCTCTCAGGTGCGCAAACGAGATATTGTTGTTAGACAACATTATGCCTACGATACACAAGGAAGCGTTGATGGGCCCTGACTCCGGAATTGGCTAAATGCCAATACAACCCGAGTTAGTTTCCATATAAGTGATTCAAGATTAAAACCTTGATACACCTTTTGGAAGACTTAGAGTCTAACGAATATTTATGGAACTTAAAACTGATACGGATAAAATGTTTTATCCATAAAGCTCGACTTGTTGAAATAACAAGTTCAAGAGTTGACTACGATGAGGTTGTTTTCATCGTAGCGATGCTTAAAGTCGGTTCGGGTTGAACTAGTAATTAATACATATTTCAATCATGAGATATGAAACATGGATGATAAAAGGATTTCCATCTGATGGAAATGAAAGCTAGGACTTGTATATGAATAGTCCAAAGTAATTTGTCGATCCAGAGGATGCTAGTAGGTATGCAAACTTCAGAGTTCCAGCAATGGACAGAAGAGAGCAAAATGGAGTTGGAATCTTCGGGTTTTGATGAAATGGTCAAAGGGGTTTTGACTTCATCAATGGGTAACGAAGATGCTTGTAATTCAAGAAAGTAAGTGGGAGCGTACTAATATTTCTAAAAACCTTATGTGCTTGGCACATTGGTAATTGGAAATAAATTTCTTGACACAAATTAGGACTTCATTTGAAAATAGTTTTTCGATGAAGTGCTTAGGCTAAATAGCCTCAATATTAGGCATGATGATCTATTGAGATAGATTTACCTAATGGGGCTAAGCAATGAATACATATTGACAAGATGCTAAAACCTTTTAGCATTTAAAACGCCAAGGAGTGATTCTTGCCAAAGTCACATGGAAAGAGTTTTTGCAAGACTCGGTGTCCCAAAACACTGATGAGTAAAATACATGATGCAGATTCCACACACTTTTGTGTTTGGATTAATCATGTATTCCATGGTATGTAAAACAACCAGATATGTCCGATACTCCCATGGTGTTGCGAGTATGGATACTAAAGTGATCAAAGTACTGATCGTGGGACAACAGTGAAAGATGTCATTGAGTACTAGAGTAAGTACTGATGATATGTTTTCTTGCAAGCGGAGATCATGAAGAGTTCGTTGTAAAATGTTACATCGATAGTCTTCATCTTTTCACCGTGCGATTTTCGATTTAAGTTAAGGGTTTTGTGTAACACACAATGTGGTGGCACAGTTAGTTGGAATTTGTTCAAACTAGTTACTGTGGCGAATTCTATAACAAGGGCTAAGTATGTTGACGCTTTAGAAGCGACAAAGAAGATGTTGAATCATATAGTTCATTCATGAACTTAGTATAGTTCCAAGATGTCTTTTGACAATGGGACACTACTGCAGGTAGTTGCTCCAAAACTCAGTCTGAGGAATCCAGGTTCGACCTGTGATTCACATACATACAAAGCCAAGTCCACACAAAATATGAATTTTGTGAAAACGTGAAAACACGAGGACATGCAAAGATACACACGGAACTGAAGTCGTCAGATCCGTTGGACATCAGGCTATACCACAAGCGAAGCATATTTACACCGGTGTGGCACAGGTGTAAAGTGCATTAGCATTAACTAGATTATTGACTCTAGTGCAAGTGGGAGTCTGTAGGAGATATGCCCTAGAGGCAATAATAAATGATATTATTTATCTCCGAGTTCATAATTATGTTTATGTTCCATGCTATAACTGCTATGGTTCTCGAGTCTGCAATAACCACGAGGCTCGGAGGAAGACTCATATGCACGTGTGGAATAATAAACGATAAAATGTATTCCTAGTCTGGCCTCTAAGACTAGCTCAAGTGTTGCATGATGGTTATGTTTTCCTGATCATGGGCATGTCTATGTCAGCAACCTTGAGGGCATAATGTTAAGAGAACATTTGTGTTGAATCGACCCGGCATGATGTTATGCTATGAGATTCATTCGTCACAAGTTTATTGGTACATAACACAGAGATGGTTAACGTTTGCATGATTCCTTAGACCATGAGAGTATCGAGTTTCTTCATGCTTGCTTCATGAACTTTGGGGTTTGTTAAACGTCATCCGTAAATGGGTGGCTATTACGGCGGCTTACGGGTTCATGGAAAAGTGTGTCAAGTAACTTGATAGCTCAAGATTGGGATTTGCTCCTCCGACGATGGAGAGATATCTCTGGGCCCTCTCGGTGTTACGGTATCCATCATCGTCTGGCCAGACACTTTGTGATTTGATCACGGGGATGCCGGAACACGATAACGAGAAAAGAGAACAATACCGGTAACGAGGTAACTAGCATAGTGGACAAGTTGTTGATCCACGGGAATGCCAACATGTCTCACCTCGGGTATTTGTAACATATCGCGAAGCAACAGGAATAGCACACGGCAGCTGGAGGTTCACTCGAATATTTATTCGTGTGGGTATAGGGGTCAATATGGGTGTCCACGGCTCCGATGTTGATCATTGATCGGAAGGGGTTCCGGTTCATGTCTATACTTCACCGAACCTATAGGGTCACACGCTTAAGGGTCATCTATCTGCTGAATACTAGACAGGGAGTCTGAGAGAAAATCACCGAAAAAGTTTCGGACACCGAAAAGTTTCGGACAGCGGAATCGTACCGCAGAGAGAGGTCATCGGATAAGTTTGGATGATACCGAAAAGTTGTTTCGGGATACACCATTAAGTCAAATTGGTTTCGGCACATGCCTGATAATTCTTGGAGGATGCCAGAATCATTCTGGAAGCTTTTTGGAATTTTCTGAGATAAAAACCGGAAATGTTCCGGAGCTGCCGGAGCCACTTCAGATGCGTTTCGCAGATGAAAATCACTAAAACCGGAATTGTTTCGGAACGCGTTGAAAATCATTTTAGTGGGTACTGGAAATGTTCTTAGCCCACATAAATATTTTCAGTTCGATCAGACGCTGAAAAATGTCGTCGTGAATAGTGAAAATCAGCTTTATGGTTACTTTATGGAAAGCCACCTTTTGGGGCTTTGCTCCAAAAGATCTTGGGGATGACATGGATGGATAGGAGCCATTTTTTGGGCCCCTCATGGGGGTGTGGCCGGCCACATGGGGTATCCCCCCTTGGGGACCCTCTTGTTCCTTGGTTTCACTCCTAGGTCCTTGTGGAAGGACTTCATTCATGTGCATTTTGGGTTTTTTGTGAAACTACCCTACCCCCTTGGGATTTCCTATAAATAGAGGTGGAGGGGCAGCCCTCCACACTCATCCCTTGCTCTCATACACATGCCATGCATTATCTGGCTTCTTCTCTCCCTCCCACGAAAAGAGTTTCGTAGAGCCGTAAGGCTGTCTGGGTTCCGGCAGGAACTAGTTCTGGACGGCGAAGCCCTGCCGGATAGATGACACCGTATGTGTGCAACTCTGTAGAGAGATCGTAGTTTCGGTCTTAGTTCGTGAGTGCCTCCCGAAGGGCTGTCCATGTGACCGTCCGAGTTTTGAAGGTCCTCCCGAAGGGCTGTCCGAGTGACCGTTCGAGTTTCGAAGGTCCTCCCGAAGGGCTGTCCGCGACACCGTCCGGGGGGCTGTTCGACCGCCTCCCGGAGGGCTGTCTGAGGAGCAGATAAGGGTATACATCCTCGCGGTTGGGAGGTTGTAAATCCTAGCTGCGGGGATCTGCACCGCCGATCGTCATCGACTCTACTTCCCGCTGCGCTACGAGTCGGTAACGAAAAAGATCAAACCATGTATGCAGTCTCCATAGTGGTCCTGGGCTGGTGCGTAGGTCGGAAATTTTTTGTTTTCTGCTGCGTTACCCTACACTTGGTTGTACAACTGAAAACTTAAATTGAGAAGGACAAACTTTTGTTTATGAACTACATAATAAACTTTAAACATGCAATTTGATGCAAACACCAAAAATAAACAGCTGTTGTAGTCATGCCTAACCAAATATACACAACAAAGTTTGAAGGCTTGAGAAGGACAAACTTACATTACTGGTGAAGACAGGCTCTATAAAGCCCTTGTCCATGCTGAGGGGGGGGCAATTCAAGAAGTTTACCACAGAATCTTCTTCATAAGCATTGCCTTTATTCTGCATTTTGTTAAGAGTAAATATAGATGTGATAATATACGAAAAAATGGAGAATATTTAAGATAAGATGAAGAGTGATGCTACATAACCAAGTAGCTATAAATGTATGTGCAGCGATACAGGCAAAAGGCACAGCCAAGAGCAATGCACAGCTAAACTTCTTCAATACCAACCTTATGGTAAGAGTAAATATAGATCTGATGTGTAGAAAATGGAGGGCAAAGAAAAATAAGCTGAAGAGTGATGGTACATGAAAAACTACCTGTCAATATAAGTACACTGATAAAGGACAGCATGTACTTACAAGAACAATGCAGAGCTAAAAAAATCATTGGCATTGGATATATTCTACACTAATGTAACCATTCATACAGATTAGATAATTTGGAGCGAACAATTGATAAGCAAGCTATCATGCATACTGCTGTCACATAATGAACAAGGTATGTATGCAAGTACAGTGATACAGGACAACAGGTACTAACAAGAGCAAAGCAGCGGGCAACATATTTGCGATATCCTGTCGTTCTTTTCAAACCGGAGTTCTTCTTCGAGCAGATTTCCTGCAAAAAAGATCCGGAAGGCACATGCAGAAAAGTAGAAGTTCAAATTGTCATTTGATTTCATAGACAGTACCTCATCCTGGGAACGAGACCAGTGCATAACAAGGTTTTTCCACTCAATGTCTTCTAAATTTAGCACAGGAGACTTCACCGGAAATTCGTTTATAGACTTGCCATCAAAGTGTGATTTCCTCAGGTAACACCGATACTGCTGCAATGCTTCCTTGAAAAGCACAAGCAAGCTTTGTTCGTCATGACTATCCAGATTGACCCTCGCCTAGTTACAACAATGTAATGTAAATCATTGATGTGTTCGATCAGCAGAAAACAGGAAAATAATAACCATGAATAATAGCACTTACACGTAAGTTGGACAGGAAGATGTGAAAATGGTGTTTGTCTTCACTATAATCTTCCCATGATGGGAATATATGCACGTAGTCCCTAACAACATTGAAAGCATTGTCTTTTAAACTGGGAATAAATGGAATGGGGTTCCAATCTGCAGGAATTGGCCGTCTCTGCAGTTGGGATAGGTCTTCGGCCGGTGGACTTGCTGTACTTTTTGCTGGAGTGGGATTTTTCTGTGGTACAGCTGGTGCTATGGCAAATGAAATCGGTATACCTTTTGCTGGAGTGAAGGTCCTGTGTGGTGGGGCTAGTGGCGTGGCCAGTGAAGTATGGGTACAGTCTGCTGGAGTCGGTCCTACGTTTAGTGTCACTGGTTGTACAGCCAATATAAGTGGGGCGCTGTCTGATTTCTCCGGCACCACCACATTTTTCAAGGACTTTGCTGGTGCTCCTTCAGGTTCGGCAATCACCCTCTTCCTTTTTGATGTCTGATGCACAAGAACAGCGTTTGAGTGAAAAAACATGGTATGATGACAGATGGAATATGTATTGATAATGGATGGGCATGGCATCTCGAGTTATATGATAAGTAAACTAAGCAGATGGCGGTGCAACAAAGTAGAAGAAATGCAAGACAACATATGCAAGATACGTGCAATCAATAAAACCTTGCCAAATTAGAACAGGCACCATGATGGGTGAACAGGACAGGCCATCTGCCTTTGACTCCTCGAGGTTAGAATAGTCATTAGGATGATATTCTGAACAAGAATCAACAGGTGGGGAGCGTATGAGTTTCATTGCTTCCAGAATGGCACTCAATGCCTTGGTGCTAATTTTGTAAGTCATTGCAGTGTTCCACAATATTCTTCTGATGCGCGGATTCTGATATTCACTGTAATTGCGTATAATATCTGAGAACCATGAAAACATAAATAGTTGTGAGATTATCTTTGTAATGCAGATGATATTCTAATATAGGGGCGCCCCTATAAACACTTGTGTGCTATCACTGGATTCTGATGAGAGAGCTCATGTGTGCTGTAATATGGTGCATGCATTTATATAATCTGGCACAAGTACACAAAAAAATAGGCTCTAGAAGTAAGGATAGATGGCAGATGATAGGTTCATAATATACTATATAGAGAGTTTATTGCCAAACCATGATAACAAGAGCACACAACAACTAGGCAGATCATAGTGTACATAACACGGGTACACCATAACCACGATATATAAATCGGGAAAGTGGATCTGGCTTGAAAATACGGTGTTGTATTGCCGCTAGTAATTGAAAGCCTATCGATCACGTACAGGCCAGCTCTATCAGCTGTTGACCAGATGTCCCTGCGCCCCTTCCTGACAAGGAACATACTGTACGTACTAAATACAGAATAAACAAAGAGGAACATGTTAAAGAACAGAAGAGGAAGCATATTCTTGAGGTTCCGCTTCATTGAATATAATGTTGGTTGCCCACTCATGATGAATCACAGCGCCCAAAGAAATGCAATTCCATGTTGTCTTTCTATATGTGGCAATTTTGAACAAGAGTCATTAGGATCATATTCTGAACAAGAATCAACAGGTGGGGAGCGTATGAGTTTCATTGCATCCAGAATGGCACTCAATGCCTTGGTGCCAATTTTGTAAGTCATTGCAGTGTTTAGCTTCAAGAGTGGACTGCTGCTAGTGCGACACAAAGCAGCTACACAGATCATAGTGTAGATATAACGGGGGAAACCGTAAGCATCAGAGTAAAAAAAACAAAGTGGAACTTGCTGGAATATATGTGCTAGTATTGCCGGTACGGCTAGAAAGGCTTCGGATACCAGCTCTCTTCAAGTGAAGGTGTGGTACTGTTAATATCAGTGTTACTCTCAAAGGCGACACAGCTCCCCGCATTTCCTTGCTATTCTTATAGGATTCAAGTGGGCAGGTGACTACAAATCCTATTCCTATGTTTACAAGATCCTACGAATCAAAGAGGCTCAAAGTGTCCATCACAACCGACCGTATAGACCTCTACACCGCAAAAGTTCCGGCTCATCTTCAGTACAAGGAACATACTGTACCACTATCATACTCCCTCCGTTCCAAAATATAAGTCTTGGTAGAGATTTCCACTATGGATCACATACAGATGTATCCAGATACATTTTAGAGTGTAGATTCACTCATTTTGCTCCATATGTAGTCCATGGTGGAATCTATACAAAGACTTGTATTTAGGAACGGAGAGAGTACATATTAAAGAAGAACGGAAGAGGAACATGGTAAAAAAGAGCAAGCAGATTTTGGATAATAAAATGTTGGTTGTGCAGTGCCCACACATGATGAACCAGAGCGCATTAAGAATGCAACACCCAGCTGTCTCTCGACCATTTCAGGCGGTTGGATGAAGATCCTACGTCTCCTAACCCATCTTCTTCCTTGTCTCTGATTCTTCCCATACAGAACACCGCATGGGCTGCCGGCCGGACCACCGGCCCCCGCCGCCTGTGTTCCTCCGCCACCCTCACCCCCACCCCGCCCCAACCCCCACCCGCGTCGAGTTTTCTTCGTTCGGCGAGGCCCCACAACCACCCGAGCCCCTTCGTTCGCACCGGCGAACTCCGGCGAGCTCTGAAAAATCGACTGACCCAATTTTGAAATTTAGTCTACTGTGATTTAACTAGTGTGGAATATAAAAGGGGAAAACCATAAGCATTGGGAGTATAGTGTTGAGCGTGCCATGGCGGATCTGAAGGTGCAAACCGGACAAAGGCAACTTCGCAACCAAGACAAGAAATCAGAGTAAAGCAGTGGCGATCTATTTTCTTGCTCTGATAAATAAGTTGAGCAGATACGAAAGAGTACCGCCTCTGGTGCGGCGCCGTGTACACATCTGCTGAGAATTTGACGGTGCTGCGGTAGCGATGGCTGTCGGCGGCGTGGAAGCAGATCTAGGAGGGTAGACGGTGGCGGCGGGGCGCAGTGGACGAGACGGTCGTAGGAGCGGCGCCGGCAAGGTGGACGACGGCGGGGATGAAGCGAGAGGATGGGATGCAAGGATCCCGGTCCGAAGCCATGGATGAGAGAGGTCGATCTCTTGTAATGGACAGCGGCGTCGGGGTATCAGCTCCGGCATGGTGGAGGAGGACGGCGGTGGATGGGGTGACGGACGGCGGCGGACGGAGGAGGGTGGGGTGGAGAGGGTGTTTTGGCGCCCACGGAGTACTAATGGGGAAAAGGGAGGTAGACAGGAAGGGGGGAACCATGTATTTAGGGTGCGCTTGTCTCAAATGCGAGAAAATTTACAAACTTAGCCCCCGTTTCAAATTTCTACTACATCACAGCAACATTAGTCGGTTGGGGATAGGACGGTAATCTCGCATACACCGAATATTTGCCGACGAGAGTTTGTTTTTGGCGCCCATCGTGTATGAATATGAATCGGGGAGGGAGTCGATTTCGGCCGAGGACACACTGTGTTTTGGCGCCCACCGTGTATGAATCCGGGTGAGAGGCGGTTACGTCATGTTTGGGTGAAGTTACAAACCTACCCCTATCGAAACCTATAGAAATCCAGCAGATAGACTTTGCGTGGCAGGGATAGGCAGTAATGATTTCCATCTCGCAGATTTTGGTTTCGGGCGGTTACTGCGACTTTCACCGCTTCGTTCAAATTTTGCAGAGTGCACGTTTACCGTGCCAACTCAATTCGAATCCCGTTTGTATTCTATTTTTTTCGGTCGGGATCCATTTTCAATTGGAATTACATTCTAGATACATCATTTTTTATATATACTTTCAAAAGCACAACACCATTTATACATAAATATGGTTTACAAATGGCATGATCTCAGATTCATAAGGTTGTATCCATCAATTTGGATTTTCAAATATTTGAAACCACTTTATGTTGAAATCCAATGTATGCATTCCTCGCTAACTGTCTCCAATTAATGTGTGTTTCACGCGGGTTTTTTTACTTCTCAAACATGTATAATGTGTTTCACACACGCAACATATAGTGTAATCCCGTTTAGACATTAATTGCATATAAACCATGCATTGTTTGTAATTGAAGAATCTATGGATCACCAATATTGATAAACTATATAACATTACACGTGTGCCCAAATTCAAATGAATATGCATGTTTGATACACCAATTTGCGTTATGATATTATCGATGTCGTGATCTCCAGTTAAATATTTGAATCCCCTTTAATCCAGATATTCGTCTCATATAGCTATCACTCATGCTTATATAGGACTATCTCTCTGGACCTATACGCGTTCATCGTCTCTCAGGTATCTCTCGTGCTACCTGTATGTCGACAATGATCTTTTATCTTCGTAACACACTGACGGTACTCTCTCCCTCGACCTTCATCACTCTATCTCTCTCAAGTATATCTCGCTCCCTGCTATGTGTCTCTAACTATGATTCTCCATGTGCAATCTCTTTCTCTCACACAAACACAAAACTTTGTCTCCCGGGGTCTCATTTCTCTCTACTATTCCCATGCGTGCCACTCGCACACCCCTCATACAGAGATGTCTTTCGCTCCTTAGATATGAGAACCTACGACTCTTCCTCTTCAATGTCTCTTTCTCACACACAAACACAAACTCTGTCTCCCAGGGTCTCATATTTCTCCATTGTTCTCTTGTATGTCGCTCACACACACCCTCCCTCCCTAGAGATATCTTGTGTTCCCTCGTCTGTCTCTCTAGCTATCACTCTCGTTGTGAATATATCTTTCTCTCTCGCAGACACAAAACTCCGTCTCTCTGGATCTCATTTCTCTCTGATATCTGTTTGTATGTGACTCACATGCACCCTCTCTCTATCTCTCTCACACCCACACACATAACCCAGCCTTCTGATCCACTCGACTCCTATCTCTAATGCACACTAGCTAGCATCTTTATCTTTCTATTTATCTGTTTCTCCATCAACCTTCTTTCTCGCCCTCACTCTTGATTCCTATCACGCACACTACATATGTTTCTCTCTACATGCAGTCAAGTGCCCTCTCACACACATATATAACTTCACCCTTTGAACCACCCGACGGTCATCTCCAACACCCAAACTAGCGGATGTCCCTCTAGCTAGCATCTCCATCTCTGTATCTATCTGTAGTTTCTCCGTCAACATTTCTTTCTCGCACGGAGTCTTGCTTCCTATCACCCACACTATATATGTCTCTCCATACATATGCATTTATAGGTTGGTCTCTTTTGCACAATCGTTGCGCCTCACTCCCTCTGCTCGCCATAGATGCATGCTCCAGCCCACGCCACTATCTCTTAAAGACAAAAACACATGCTCAATTGTCGGGCCTTCTTCGCTGCATTCTCACATGCATGCATATTGTCATACCGGTCCGTCTCTCCCATGTCGTTGATCTTATGACTTATGTCTTCTTTCTTTTATCTCGATCATGCGCACGCACACACACACACACACATCCCACGTATACATGTATACCTCTCACACATGCACGTTCAAGGTCTCTATGTCTCCATACGTAGTTAATTACCCTCAATCCTAACGCCACATCGAATCGTTCTCCTCTTTTGTGCACATAATTTCCGCCTGGATGGGTAAAACACACACTCACACTTAACAATCTCCTTCTAGCTACCCCCCTCGCCTCTCACTCTTCCCCTATATCCCCGAAACCAATAAGACCATCCATTTGTTTAATTCCCGCCTACATGCACCATCGATATATAGTAGTCTTCCTCGGTGTCTCTCGAACAAACACGTTCTCTTGATGTCGACTCCTCTCACGCGCACACACCTTCTCTTCCCTCTGTACGGGCATTTTCTCTCTCGCACCCCATCGTTGGTGGCCTTTGCCATACACATCACCTCTCTATGATGAAGCCATGCACACTTAAATTACATCCGCCACAGAGGACCTCGCGACACACACACACACACGCGCGCGCACACACACACACGCACGCACGCACCCCCCCACACACACTAAGACTACATCTCTCTCTCTCACACACACACACACACAAACACACACACACACACACGCACGCACACCCCCCCACACACACACTAAGACTCCATCTCTCTCTCTCTCTCACACACACACACAAACTAAGACTCCATCTCTCTCTCTCTCCTCTCTCTCTCTCTCACACACGCACACACCCCCCACACACACTAAGACTCCATCTCACACACACATGCTCTAGGCGGAGCATTTGTTCCTACCACCCTTCATCCAACCTTACCCGTATGATAAACAATCACCTTTATTTACTTGCATAACATGGAGAAATTCCACTTTACTTTAGTAGTCAGCAAACTTATCATCTGTACCCTTATAAAAAAACGAGTTGGCGGTGATGGTGTGCCTGCCATCTTGTAATACAGACCGTATGATCTATATCTGAGGATAGAAAGCAAACTATGATAATTTTACAAAAGATACCCACACCTCTCTCCACATCATTATCTCCCGCAACCTCATTGCTCAGCAATTAAAAAAGGAATAAGTCTCTGGAACAATCTAGCATGCATGGTGGCCGCTGCCGCCTGCCGGCGCCGTCCATCCCCATGCCTCCGCCCATTCCGACCACCAGTCACCACCACGCTCCACTCCTCCTCGCCTTATCTCTCATCTTTCATTTTTTCGATGACATTCTCGAGATACCAGTTTTCCGATAAAATTCTTGAGATATCATTAGTTTTTACACATGGGATTACTCCTGCATGGGTCAATCACAACAGGTGTTCTGTAAAAAAATGCATATTGATGTTCCGTGCAATGCACGAGAATCTTGCTTGTAATTATATAACGCAAATCACGAGCAGGAAGTGACATTTTTTGACACAACCACGTGAACATGGCCACGTAAATCACTAGCTAAAGTAAATACCATTATACTTATATCCCGATGCAAAAGGTTGAGTACATGTCCGAAGGGTAGAGTCGCACACACGCACTCTGTCTCTCAGAATCTCTCTCACACACACCAGTTATGTGACGCCCACTTAAGCAGACACGTATGTTACAATTTGTGCACCCGCGGGTACACGTGATGCTGCGCATTTATTTAAGCCGGAAGGCGAACCCAAACAGTAGCTGCATTCATTCCCCTCCCGCCGCCTCTTCTCTGGTCGCCGTCGCCCGGTAGCCATGGGCCGGCTGAAGGTAACAACATACGCCATACTCCCGCCGGAGCGGCGCTTTAATATGGAAATTTTAGTGGTCATGCATGCATCTTTTTGTGCTAGCACTCCTATATAAGGGTTGACCGGTCGCTTCCCGCGGACGTGCGCGGACGGTGGAAGAGGAAGGAGAAGGGAAGCGGGCTGTGGAGTAACGTTTTTTACCACAATTTCTTAGGAAACTGAGTGCAATAATTGAGTAGTTTTGCAAACTATCAGTACTACACCTGAAACGGTTCAAAACCTATACTCCCTTGCCAGCGCGCGCTTCCCGCGTGAAACGGTCAGCGTCGCCCTGGAGCGTCAGTGCCGCATTAATGCCCGGCCAGAGCGGAGGCAACCTCTCACTGGCGCCGGCTTTGAAGTGGCGCGACGGCCGAGAGAGCGCCGCTTCCCGGTGCACGCGACTGCTCCGCGTCGAGACTGGCCATAGGCCCTGTTTGGATCCATGGGTTAGAGTTAGTTTGAGCTAGTTGGGGCTCAAATAGCCCTAAAGTATCCAAGCATGAGGGTTTAAATTGGAGCAAGTTGCACCGAACCCACCAAAAAAAACTATCCCACCCAAGAGGTGCTAACTGGAGATAGTTCTCATTGGGACCACTGAAAAATCACTTTTCTCTCTCCATGAAGTGCATTTATTGTCAATCTAACCCTGTCACCCAAACACCTCTTTGGCTACAGTTAGTTCAGGGTTAGTCATGAGTTAGTCTAACCTCTAGCTAAGTTAGAGTATCAAACAGGAGCAGTATAGGACATGCAAGTTGCTCAAAGCATACAGGAAAATTCGTACGTGAAAGGATTTTTTTCTTTTTGAAAACGGAACGTGAAAGGAAGTTTTTTAGAATGCTCTTGGCATGTCGCTAACATGTGATAGTTAACCGACCTCAATAGACGGCAGAAACGCCAGCCCGCCGCACTTTGATAGAGACGAGGAGGGAGAAGCGATACATGCTGCTGGATTACTAGAGATAGGTGTCGCACGGAAGCCAAGAAATATGGTGATAGCGTGGGTTAACCATGTACTAGTATGATGTAACTACACTGGGCTACCGTGTTTTGTACTCTTCCAGTCCACTATGGAGATGATTGGTTAATTTTATATCGCTGAATAATATTAAATATTATGAGTGCAGACGCTCCACCACGAGGTTCATTGCTCCTTCTCGGTCGTCCGGAATCTATGTTCTTCCACTCTATTCTTTTACGTGAGCTTTGTTCATCCTTTTGCCAACATGTGAGACATCTAGCATCAAGGTGCACGTGTTATGCAAGGATCGTTCCATCTATATGAAGAACACGTGGGACTGGAACTACGAGACAGACATGTACCCAGGAGTGGACGTACGAACCCGAGTAATGTAGCGCAGTAAGTGAAGTAGAAAGGCACAAATGGTATGAACATGCGTGGCATATAGAGTGTGTTTGGTTGCGTTCTCGTCTCAGCATAGTTGTTCCCTCTTCATGCATGCTCAACTCAACACCCCTCTTCATGCATGCTCTCTTCATGCATGCCTCTAGTGTATTTGTGCTAAACTAGTGTGGACTCATGCACCCTCCATACACTCTACCAAACACCCAAAAGTAGGTCGAGAAGGGAACTCTTGGGCGGCATTTGTCTCTTACTACGTACTACCACTAAATGTTATACGTGCAATGCACGGTGATGTTATGGAGTACGTGCCTAAGTACTCTACTACTACTATATTAGTTGGAGGCACATATTAACTTTTATATTTGTTTACGTGTATGCCCCGAGACCTTCCAACTAGACGTGTCTTTCTCTCCAGGTCGCACTTTGTATCGTTTATACCACTAAGTACTACTACGTGTGGTCTCCGACCCAGAAGTGGAAGAAGTGGAGACGCTCTACCACGCTGTTTTTTTTACGATGGGCTCTACCACGTTGTTCATGTCCCACTCCTTTCGCTGACGTGTGGGACATCCAGCACGTGCCGTGTTTGGCACCCTTCGTCGTAAGAGTTGAAACGCTAGCATTCATCAGAAATAAAAAATAATTATAAATCGGCAGTGATACTATTTTTTTGCGAACCAATCAGCAGTGATACTATACCACGCGGTTTCCTTGCTCCTCGATATCGGAAAGAATACTTCCGTTCGCCAACATGTGGGACGTCGACCATCCTGGTCCACTTGCCATGCACGCAGAACTCCAAGGGAGAGTCACCCAGGTCGTAGCGCCGCAGTAACAATGACTAATGAGCCGTCAAATCACAGGCCCATTTCCCACTTTGAAGTTGCTCAGACGAAGGAACCATCATGACTTCGTTGAATTCCGCTTCTTGAAGAAAACTACTGTACCAGCAGTACTGCTAGCTACAGTAGTTACTCCAACAGAGGCCTCCTTTCGTTCATAGGATAGGAATATGAAAATCATAGGAAGTGAGATGACATGCATCTCAATTCCTATAGAGAAAGAGATGCCATTTGATGCTTAGGATAGGATTTTTTCCATTTAGTCTAGGCTAATGTACTGGTAATTTGCTCTAAAAACTACAGTAGTAACTAGTAGTATTGGTACATGCTCGTACTCAGACACAGACACCCACACTAACTACTAGTACTACTACTTCTCACATGCTGGCCAATCGCCGTCGTTCTCCTTTCCGGCTTTGTTGGCGACACCCCACCGTGCTTGGATCTCCGCCGACCTCTCCGCAGCAGCGCGTGCGTCCTTTTCTTTCTTGCGGCGGCGGGCCTCTCTTTTCTTGAGTGCTTTCTGACTTTTCCGCTCCCTCTGTGCGGCTTTCGCCGCCTCTTGCTCTACCGCCCATTCGGCCTTGGCATCTTCAAATTCCTCCCACATAGTTGTGAGGTCACGAGCGGCGATGAACTCGGCACGGCGGGATGCCATCGCTTCCCTACCATTTTGTGTGCGGTCGTGGGCGGCGAGGAACTTGGCGCGGCGGGATGCCATCGCTGCCTTACCGGTTAGTGTGCGGCGCGGTGGCATGAACGACGCTTGGTGAGAGCTCTGGGGTGGAGTGGCCGGACAACCGTATAGTGCATTGGTTTGTCAAGAGCTCAAGGACAGAAGACGAAGCAAATTTGGATTCCCCTTCAATCCTGGTCATTTATTACGGAGTAAAATGCATTGGCGGTCATCGAACTTGTCTTGATAGCTCACTTTGATCATTGTATACGAGATATCGTGATTATACGGTCACTGGCTCAGCGTATAGCTCCGTATTTGTCTGGTTGACCAGTCAAACAGTCCGCATGCGCCTCATCAGCTCGTGTTATTTATCTATCTACGCGGGCCTACCTGTCAATGGAGAAAGAAATACTGTAAAAACCAAAATTATGCGTATGTGGGGAATCAAACCACGGACTCGTCGCTGCAACACACCCTCGTCAGCCAAATGAAAATGAAATACTTCGCGTCAGACACTCAGGCTCACACTGTCAAAGCATGCTAATGCATGCACGTCGC
Organism: Aegilops tauschii subsp. strangulata; assembly: GCF_002575655.3. Classification (NCBI taxonomy): domain Eukaryota; kingdom Viridiplantae; phylum Streptophyta; class Magnoliopsida; order Poales; family Poaceae; genus Aegilops; species Aegilops tauschii. The sequence goes on along the minus strand of NC_053039.3, from coordinate 69,363,283 downwards.
CCTCTAAATCAATGTCCTGCTCATGGCGCAACGCAAACGGCGAGCCCATCACCTGCGCGCCCCGGCGGTGCCTGACATTACTGTTTAGACGTTTGATGGAGGCCTACGCGAACGCCGAGCATGTATTCACCTGGCTCAACACCAACGGTCATACTCGGACCGCCTTGCTCATGTATATCGTCCATCACAACGACAATCTATAAAACAACCTAAGCTAGAGAGGGTACTATGGTAGTATGGTACGGAGTATGTACTATCGTGAGCGACCGATCTTAGTGCCACTGCACACCGAAACCCCTTCCATCGCTAGCGCGCGCTTCCCGCCTGAAACGGTCACCGTCTCTCCAGAATGTCAATGCCGCATTCACCGGACTTAACTGCAGGTGCAATTGGTGTGTCACTAACATGCGGGCCAGATGCCCGTTGGGCCCACATGTCAGTAACCCAAACGCATCTGCAGTTAAGTCACTGAAGCAGCGTCCGCATTCACGCCCGACGAACCTCCTCCGGCGCCAGTTGTCCATCCGCCTGCCGCGGCTCATTGCCATTCGCCCGCTATATTAACTTGAGCCCCAGCTCCCAGCCATAGCCAAAGACACACACTTATTCTCCTTCGGTCCCTTCCTTCTGCCGACACCACTTCAACCATGGCCTCCTGGCGCTCCGAAGCTCTCTTGGACGTACTGTCGCAGGAGCAGACGAGGGACATCGGCGGCTCCGCTCCAGGCGCGCTCCAAAGCTCTCTTCGACGTACTGTCGCAGGAGCAAACGAAGGAGATCGCCGGCACCCCCCTGGCCGCCCTCCGCCGCCACGACCACGAGGAGCAGACGAGGGACATCGGCGGCTCCGCTCCGGGCGCGCTCCAAAGCTCTCTTCGACGTACTGTCGCAGGAGCAAACGAAGGAGATCGCCGGCACCCCCCTGGCCGCCCTCCGCCGCCACGACCACGAAGCCGGCGCGCGTGCGTGGGCGCAGCCGGCAGCGAGGAAGAGTAGTACACGGTAGGTCGCCGCCGCTCTAGAGGAGGAGGTTATCGAGGCGGATCAGGAGGAGGCAAAGGCAATGGCCGGCTTTCTCGGGTTCATGGCCGGACATGGTGGTCGGGCGCCGGCGATTGTTTAGATTAGGTTTACAGTAGGTTTTAGTACGGTTTGTGCAAAATATGTAATGAATTTCGTCCAGTTTGTAGGAAAAGTTTTCGAAATGTAATGAATTTCATCCGGTTAATTTGAAATTTGCTTTGTTTGCACGAATTTCGTCCGGTTAGTTCATATAGTTGTCGAAAGGTATGCGGGCAGCATCGGATGGTATCCATCAGTGTCCTCGGACAGATGCCGGTGTAAATTTGTGGGCCAGCGCTGGAGATGCCCTAACTATCATGCTATAATCGCTAACAATCCTCCATTATTTGGCAGGGAACAGTTATCCCTCGATCAAAATCAGATCCGCGGTGTTTCGCACTCCTCCCGCGTATGAGTGTAAACTCTTGCTTACATAAAAATGGAGCAAGTGGATGGCACTGTAGCACGTCATATCACTCGAACTAGCCCGCCTAACGAGCGGGAAAGCACCGCCCTCGTCATTTTGTTCTGGATTTCTATCGATCGATCGCGCGAAAATGTTACGCTTCACAAGTTCTAAAGGAAAAGGCGGCACACTTACGACTCGTACGCGTCGCAACCCTGATAGTCCATCTCGCACGCCGCTCACCAGAGGGGACACGCGTTGTCTTGCAACTTCACTGACATGTGGGACCGTAATTGAATAAACCATCGATAGCTGAAATCTAATCGCTCAGCGGGCGTCGGCTGAGAAGAGAGAAACGGGGGAGGGAGAAGAGATCGCCCGCCCGCCGCGCACGGACTCCAAGAAATATATGGTGATAATGTGAGGTGGGCCATGCTGGAGTCCGGACCGCTTCCGGAGCCCGCTCTCACCGCCCTGGCCCCTCAAGACGCCAGCTGCCTGCCGCATGCATGCATAGCAAGTAGTACTCCTTATGTGGAGGAGAGAGAGGCATTGACAAAGTCAAGGAGTGGGCTCTGCAAGAGCCCATCTCTACACATGCTCCTACGTATTAAAAATAATTCTAAAAAAAGGCATAAAAAACAATTGTGTCTTAAAAAAGAAAGGTAAAAAACATTTGAGAGGAAATAGATAGAGAGAAAGTGAGAAAAAGTTGTAACCTGGGCATTACATGAGGAAGGAGGGAGTGGTGCACATGCCAAGTTCACTGGGCTGCCGTGTTTCACACTCCTCCGTCGTAATAGTGGAGACAATAGCTTTCATCAAAATAAACAATGAATACTCGTTGCTCGTCCTCTATATCAGAAAGAATACTTTCATTCGCCGACATGTGGGACGTCGACCATCCTGGTCCACCTGCCATGCACAAAATTATCCTGGTCTACCCCGGTCGTATCGCAGGCCCAACCTTTCCCACTGTAAGTTGTTCGGACGAAGGAACCATCATGACTTTGTTGAATTCCGCTTCTTCAAGAAAACTCACTGTACCCGCAATACTGCTACCACACGCGAAGACTGGACGGCACTGTACCACGTCATATCACTGAAACCCACTAGGTCAAACTAGCCCGCCTAGGTCATCTATTTTGGAACGGAGGGAGTACGTCTCTGCACTGCTATGATTTTGTGTTGCACGTTCTCTGTACTTTTGCTACGATTTTCCTACCCTATGAACCAAATGAGGCCTGAATGCATGTCGACTATTGTCTGATCGATCGCTAAGCCTACAATTTTAGGAGCTAGGGCTATTGGTCGATCGACGAGGGGTAAGTATAAGCGTACCATGAGCTCATCAGCCCCAACGTTTCTCTTCGGTGAGTGTTTTGCAAGTACTATAGCTTGCACAGTAGCTAGCCTACTAACACCAAGAATTATCAAACAAGCCCTACTGATATGATAAACAGTTCAAACTTACATCTAAGCATGCCATATATTACATCAAAAGCTGGTGAGGATACATCTGTTTCCATAACTTGGAGAGGGTTCGCATGATTCACTATCAAACAAAAGTAGCAAGATTCGCCCACACAAGACAGTGCACTAGCCCTAAGATGGTTTGATAACATGCATCGTTCTGGTAATTAAACACAGGGCAATGCAAACTACCCTGAAGGATTAGCGCGACCAACTATTTCTTGTCATCGATCTCTCGGGCAATAACCACAGCACGGACAGCGGCATGGGAATCGATTTCTGGGGCGATGTCCATAGGACTGACCGCGACATCAGAATCAATCTCTGGGGCGATGTCCACAGGATGGACAGCGGCATCGGAATCGATCTCCGGGGCGATGCCAACAGGACGGGCCATGACATCGGAATCATCAAGGACGTCCACCGGCACCTGCACAACCCTAACATATTAGCAAGCACATTGCAAATAATCAAAAACCACAACTATGGTAATAAGCCATTATTTTTTACCTTGTGCAGCTCACCGGGGGATCTCATCCCTCCGGGGGCCATCTCCTCTTCCTCGATGGGGGCCATCACCTTGCCAGGGGAATACTGCTTCTCAACGGCAACTATCTCCTCAAACTCGGTCTTGAGCCTCACATAGGTGGCAATCAGAGTTCCTGGGGTAGGCACGGTGGGGCCCTTGCTGTTCTTCCAACTTTCTTTGAGGAGTTCGTCCGCCAACGTCCTCAACTCTTTAGCCAGTGCTTGTTTCTTGAAGTTCTTCGTCTCCATGGGTTGGCCCGCCAACATGGTCAACTCGTTGGTCGGTGCTCGCTTCCTGGAGATCGCTGTCTCCAGTGGGTTGTCCGCCGGCAACTCTTTTGCCTAGCGCTCCAAGATCCATCAATGAACTAACAAACAAAAAGCAATCGAAAGGAAACCACAATCGCAATGAAAACGGGAAAAGAATAGGATGTGAGAATCGGTCGGTGCTTCGGAAAAAGAAGATTCTTGGAATGAAAATATAGCAGCATAACTGATTCGCCCACCTTTCCTTCGTCGGTACAGAAGAAAAATGGCAGAAGTGAGTAGCCTGGAGTGAGGTTTTCTTCAAGAAAAGGAAGAAAGGGCTTGAACGAGCATTCCAGTGAAATGATGGTTGCTTCGTCCAGTCCAACTTGGAGGCCACCTTACCACTGCTGGTAAAGGTGTGGGTTTTGTGATATGACGGGTCATGACGGCCACACCAGGGTAACAGGTGAGTCTCGACTGTAGCACCTCGCTGTGATTTGGTGGATGGCACGCGGGCCCGGATGCTTTGAAATGTCCCGCATGTAGATAGAGCGGCTAGTCATATAGGAGTGCTCAATATTGTGCACCGCGACCAAGGCGGAGAGGAAAACGAGAGAACTACGTAATTAATGCATGAGTTTAATTAGGGTAGTTTTGTAAAGTACGAGATACATTCCTCCAATCGCAAAATGCCTTGGTTCATGAGATTTGAGCCCTATAAACCGGAAGGGAGGGAGTACTGCACACGGTGTAGTCTAGTCACTTGTTGAAATCTCTAGAAAGGCAAACACTCCTTTCCAGTTTACAGGGCTATACTACTCCCTCCGTCTAGGTGTGTAAGTCATCTTACGAAAACCAAATAGTCCCAAAACACTTAGGTGCGGTGCATTAACTTCTACCTTGTTTCTTGTTTCTTGACATATCAACCAATAAGAGATGAGAGGTGTGCATGATTTTAATGACTTGCAATGGCTAGTTCATTGCATGCAATGCTATTAATTAGCAAATAAACATTGGTGACCCCAGGAGGAAACGGTGCTAAGCGCGTGGACCTATGCAGAATGAGTATCAACCAATGGATAATGGAGTTTAATTGTTAAACAATAGCAATTTTGTCTCATGCAAGATCCTGGCTAGTACTCCAAGGAACCACACCACGCGAGCGTTCGCAACTGCCACGTTCGGGTTGCGCTTGGCTCTTCGCCTCTTCGAGAAGACGAACAATGATGTTACTCCTACTTCTACAGTATCGAATCCACTGCTGCATGTCCGTCCACCTAGTGCGGGAGGGATAGCGTGTAGCGAAAGCTTCTACTTACTGCTCCTGGCTTTGCGTCTATGACAGGTGGGCCCAACAGGTGGTTGGCCCTCCTGTCATGCAGCCAAAGGCAGGTGCAGTTAAGGCACCGGAGCTCAGTCCGCGAGGGAGAGGGCGTTGTAGTAATTAAATTTCTCGGTCTTGTACGAGTTGACGCGACACATCAAAGCACTGCACTCGATATAAGTCTTTTTACACATTTAAAATGGGCTACTTCGTATGTAGGAGTAGACATATTCTGCTTCGTATGTAGTCACTTGTTGCAATCTCTAAAAAGACTTATATTTGGAAACAGAGGGAGTACAACGCATGCATGCATGCCTTGACTTTCCTTTTGATACTTGCATGTGTTGATTTGATGCACCTTGCCAAATTTTGACTATAAATTTAACTAACCAAATTTTCATGCATGTCACAAAAAATTACGGGGCTGTTTGGATTCTGACTATGTTTGTCTTATGTTGCCACATTATTTTTCCCACACTTGCCACACTTGCCTAACCTGAGTTGCTCAAATTGTTAGACACACTTTGGCTTGCCTAAGGGAATCTTGCCACAATTTTTGTGTCTATGACATGTGGGGTTCACTGCTAATAAAAAAATTCTTGTCTTAGGTGTGGCTTATAAAAAAGACTTATATTTAGGAACGGAGGGGGTAGAAAATATAAATAATAATGCATGTTGGCGCAACCCACGTTTCCGCTAATTTTAGCCATGGGCTTGTTCACAATTTTTACGAGGGGTTGGTTGTTCATTTAATGGAGGGACTTGTAGTACCAGACTTGAACGATACAAAGTGCGACCTGGCACACCGTAACACCACTTGGAACAAGCGGGTAGCTATCTCAAAAAACAATCAACAACTAAAAAAACCGCGACCTGGCATGTAGTAGTACACAATTTTAAACGATTGTTTTGATGGAGTGAAAAAGGAAAACTACCCCACTACGTATATATAGGCCGGAGCCTCCGCGCTTGCTCGCTAGGATTGCTCTATTCACACACTCTCATCCTCTCCAGATCTAAACAAGATAGGGGTAGTAACACTGTCTTTCTCCCTTCAAAAAACACTGGCTTTCTATCCTCACCGCTGGTTACAGATCCGGACGTATCCCCCTTCGCCGGTGAAGGGGAGTAGGGGCAGCGTTTAGGCCGTCGTCGACATCGAGGGAGGAGACCCACTGCCGGCCGCACCGTTATCTCTGGCCGAGCGCCAGCGCGGGAGGTCCTCCGATCCCTTCGTCGTTGCCTGTGGGCGGATCCGGCCTCCCGCCGCCCACCTATCCACATCCTGACGACCTTCAGGTATATCTTCGTTCGAAACCGCCTTAGCTCTACTTCCCCAGCTCACTACATCGCTGCATGTGCATCATTTTCTACCTCTCAGCCCCTCTCGATCGGATGGTCCAACGTCACATATTTTTTTCTTTTGTTAGAGGTAAAGCTACTTCATGGAGTCGAATCTTGTACTCCCTCCGTCTGAAAATACTTGTCATTGAAATGGATGTATCTAGATGTATTTTAGTTCTAGACACATCCATTTTGATGACAAGTAATTCCGGACGGAGGGAGTACTTGGTTCAAACAAGAAATAAAGTGGGGGTGGCGGAATTTAGTATGTACTCCCTCCGTTCAGAATTACTTGTCTCGGAAATGGATGTATCAAGAACTAAAATACATCTAGATACATCCATTTCTGCGACAAGTAATTCCGAATGGAGGGAGTACATCGGACTTGGTACAAACAGGAAGGAAAGGGGGTGAAAGTAGTACAACCTGGTCATCCAACCGGTCTCTTGGTCGAAAAGGGAAATATAGGGGCAACGCTGTACACAGTGGTATGACCAGGACTAGATTTGCTATCCACACATAGGAGTAGGTGGCTAGAGTGAACAAAAATGGGACCAACCCAGATATGTTTCTTGGATGTTTGTTTCTTGGGGCAACAAACTATGAATCACCACTTTATGCCCCTGTTTACGTACATGGTGCTGGACTGCTGGTGCACCCACTGTCCCATGCCCTTATACCAAATATTTAGGCTCCGTTCGGAATAAAGGGGCAGAAAACATAGGTCTTGATGAAAATAGAGGAATAGGAAAGGAATGTAGGTATAAAACTATGGAACAGCGAACCGGAGGAAACTCTCAAGAGAATGTGTTCGGATGGACTACGAAATGTACAGATTTGTTTTTTTAGAGTAGCATGCTTGGCAGTATGAGATGCTATTTGTTTATTCAGCTGCACAGTGACTACTCTTGTCCTCACCTCACGTACCACACATAGGTTGATTTTTTTATTCCGGCAACACAGCACAACAACCTGTCTAACGCATGGCAGCGAGCGCCTACCTCGGGCTTCCGCCCAAAAAATGAGCAGCGCGTGGATGTTTCTAATCCTATGGAATCAGTACTACCAGACCAGCTTTCCTATGAAACACTATTCACCTTTCCCGTGTTCCAAACGGTTGGAAGGGAAAGAATACCGTAGGAATTGTGTTCCTACGAAAATCCTGCACCAAACCTGTGAACCGAACGCAGCCTTAGCTGTTCTTAATCTAATGTCCCTGGTAAAAATGAAGCCATGCCACTGTTATAAGCCATGACAAGTTTAGCCAAATGTTTTTGCCTGTAATTGTTTGAGACTCTGACTGTTTCCTCTGTGCCTTTTTGTGCAAACAGGGATATCCAATTCACCTGGTTGCTGTTGTGACCTTTTGGTGCACTGCACAAAACTCTTCTTCAAAAAAGTGACTTTTGTGCTGTTTAACTGGAATGTCAGAATGGAACAGTTGGTTCATTTTGGTGGAACTGCACAAAGGGAGATCTGTGTTCCAATCCTCATCATCCATATTGGCGCCATAACCTTCCTTTAGGTAAGAATGATATTTAATGCATGTGTTCATCTCTATTTTCCGACTGCCATGAGAAAATAATGCTGTTTTTTACTAGTACACTTGTACTCCCTCACTGACAAAACCAATTCTGAATTAGAAGGCCAATCATGTACTTGGTTTCACCAACTGGTGAGGAGAAAGAGAAACAGAGCATGAAGAGGAGGAAGAAGAAGAATAAACAGTGCCAAGGCGATCTTGCTGAAGCCAGAGGCCTCAGTCGAGGCCATTCAAGGGCTCCGGCAACGACTACCTTACATGTGAGACGATCCTCCAGGGAGCCCTTCCACTTCTGCTGTCTCACTTAATTAATTAGGAGTACTTAAGTACCACTAATTTATTACTGCCTAATTTTCCTGTTGGAGTTAAACAAATCTTTAGTAGGACCCTATGCTGAATCATGTACGTTTGTATGTTTGTCTATGGAGGTGAATCATGTGGTGGAGCAGGGAGGGAATATTATTAGTGTCACATAATAGTGCTCTTGTTTTGCATGTCAATTTATTGCCATTGGTTCAATGAGGCAATGTTTTGCGTATTGTCCATCATGAATTTGATGCTACTGTTTGAGTAATATGCTAATGTCTTCCTATCCTTTCTCACTAAGCTAATGAAGGTTTCACCTTGTTCCTACTTGTGCAAACAGGGATCATGTTGTGCTAATCATACATTTTAGTGGAACTACACAAGACAATACAATGAACTGTATCCCAGCCAGTGCTTTAACTTTGCTGGAAGTTCTTGATAATCTTTCGATATAATCTCAGCACTGGTAAACAAGAGTGATTTCAACCATACATTTGAAGTGCACAAAAATATATACTATTGTGTGATTCCAGTGAGTGCTTTATCATCTCTTATGGGACTACATGAATAAGCTTTTTTTCTCAGGTTGGTACGGGCCTAAGGCCTTCATCCATATTAGTTTGTTGTCATCTCTATTTGTATCGTGCTACTGTCATGAGAAACTCCTTTATCTTTGCACGTTAAAGTTTTGCAACCTATGATAAATGGCAATGCTTTGAGTGTTGAGTTGAGCTAATTGGCACTGATTAAATAAACTAATACCTCTCTTTAAGCAAGACTACTATGTTGCTAACTTTACCCATTAAGATAATGAGGGTGCTTCTATTTGTTAGTGTATGTTTCATCAACTAGTCCCACTATTACAGTAATCTCACTCTCTCAATATATGTGCCAACAGGGATGCTCGATTTTGGTGGAACTGCACAAAAACTTTGAGTTCTTCATTGCCTCGACAGCTTCCGTCCTTTCCTGTCAGTCGCTAATCTCCGCTTGCTTTCTTCCTTTGCTGTCAGTCGCTTGGCTTATCTCAGCTTCCAGTCAAAGGAAATAGTAATTGATATGCTACCTCACACAGGTTGGTACTGGTCTTTATCCTGATTATTGTGCCTGTCATATGTATTGGTAATTTGGTATTGTGCTACTATTTGCCAATTTCATAAAGGAGTAATTTGGAGCCTGAACTCGCAGGCAAATCATTACATCGGGTGATTTCAGTAGAACTGCACAAAATGATCAGATGGACAGGTACTTATGCTGCTGCTATGTACTCCAAATTTCACTCAGACAAGCATCGATGTTGACAAGAAGTGCCTATATTCATTCAAGTATCAACCGGCGTCAACCAATTGTCAAACTCCAAGTATTAGGAGAGTGAACACCACAAATATTGCTTGGTGCATACCCAGAAAAACGCAGTCTAGTCTTTGGTCCCAACTTGTGCCTTTTGGTTATCAGCACATATGGTAGCGAACTATATGGCATGGAGTCTAAAGATTCCAGACAAGTTGGTTGACGCGTATATTCATCTGGCACTTAATCAGTCTGCACGCCAAGGATGCTCCATTTCAGTTGAACTGCACAAAAAATTTGGGTGGTTCATTTTCTCAACCGCCTCCTTTCTCGTCTGCAATGTAGAATTTTGGCGAGATACAGGACCAAAATGAGCCAGTAAACTAGTTGGATGAAAGTAGTGACCAAGTTGCTCAAACCTCCCTCGGCACGAGGCCACTATTTGAGGATAAACCTACAAGCAAAGTTTAGTTTGTCTGTGCTGCCTCTTATGTACTCGAAAGTTTACTCGTACAAGAACTAATTTTAGCAAGAAGTACCTCCGATTGAACACCATTTACCATCTGTACCCTAGGTAATTAAAGTTCGTCCATGGATCATATTGGCTGTGATCTCAATCATTTGGATGCATAAACATACTGAACATGTGTATATCTGAATCTTTTTGTGAATTATGTATGAATATTGTCGTGTGATTTATCAATCATTTGGATGCATAGATATGATGAGCTTGTGTATATATGAATCTTTTGAGTTGTTGATAGTGAATGTTGGCTATGAATATGAACATGTCCTGTGAACCTGAGTTTGATATGAATGTTTACCTTTTCTGTTGTATTTGTGTGTGAACTTGTTAGTATGCCTACTGTGGGGTATAAAACGCATGTCTCTTATAAAAGTAATGTTGTGTCCAATTTATGTTTTCCCTTCTAACCACATTATATATATTTATATTATTACTATTATCGTATATTTTATAGAGACTTATATACATTATAAAAACATCCCACGTGTTATTAACTTATAAAAGTAAATGTTTAACGGAAGTTGGCAAGGAAAATCCTGGTTGTTTTTGACTCACAGGCAAGGAAAATCCTGGTGATTGCGTACAAAAGCTTGCGAAGATTTTAAGGACCAATTTAATAATAACGCGCTCATTTTTATTTTGAGCAATAACTCGCTAATTTCTTAATTATATATATAAAAAATGTGCCTCTCCGGTTTATTCTTTGATATTAATTGCTCCTTCTAACATAACATTATATATATAACGAGCCCACCTAATACGTGTATTTCAAGGAAGTGCAAATGGGCTGGGTTTTCTTAGAAAATATAAATGGGCCTGATTGACGCGAAATTATTTGTTCACCCAGCCCAGCAAATGGACTATACATTCTAGAAAACATGGGTTAAATATATGCCACATTTTTGCAGGCTGACATGTGGGCCAATAGGTCGAAGCCTACGCAGGGCGTTGTCAACTTGGTCAACAAATGATTGTGTCATCCACAGCCATTGGATTTATATCCAACGGCCGGTATGCACCTTCAATCTCTCGTCTTCTTCCTCCAGCGTCGCCGGGACCGCCTGGTCTAGCCTCCGGCGGCTAGCGGCTCTGCTTAGCACGCATCGCTGCGAAGCGCTACCCCACCGCCGGCCAGGCTATCCCTCCACCCCTCGACACCTCCTGTTATTCTCCACAGACTACAGCCCCACGCCGCAACAGAACTAGTTATAACCCTTTTGCTCCTCTCAATCTGCGACTCCACTGCCACGTTTTCCCATCTCCGAGTCGTTCCCGTCCGGGGCCTCGCCGTCGTCCACCGCCTCGCTGCGTTCGGTGCGGCGTGGTCAACAAACGAGAGTCATCGGAAGAGGACTGTACGTGGAGAGCCTGATGGCTGGGACCCACGAGGTCCATGGTTGGACGCAAGGAAAGTTCCTCCTTATTAAGCTGAAAAAAATGTTTCCTCCACCTGACAGCTGGGACCCACCGGCTGTATCTTTGCACGGAAGGAAGTGCCTCCTTGTTTTGCGAAAAAAATTATTCATCCTGTTGACAGCTGGGACCCGTCAGATTTGGTGACTGACTTGTGGGCCTACTAAGCGGACGTGTACGCACGGCTTTGTCAACTTAATCAACAAATGATTCTAGTAGCTGGACCGTTGGATGTTAATCCAACAGCCATGCTCCTTCTTCAACCTCTGTTGTTGCTCCTGTCTCCCGTGGCGGCACCGCGGCTGTGCTGCCGCGCACCCGAACCAGTGAAGTTTCCCACTCCTCTCCATCTGTGACTCCACTGCCCCGTCTTCCCCATCTCCGAGTCGTTCCAGTCTGGGTGCGCTCGGCACGGTGTGGTCAACGTGGTCAACAACCGAGAGTCATCGGAAGATGACTGTACGTGAGAGGCTGACAGTGGGGACGCACCACGCCCATTGACGCATGCATGCAACGGAACGCGGCGAGGTCAACGTGGTCAAGGGACGACTTCCATCGGACGTATACTGTACGTGGAGAGTCTCAGCTGGGTCAGTGCCTCCTTATTACGCGGAAAATAATGATTCCTCCAACTGACCGTAGGGACCCACTGGACGGGCCACCGTATTTTGCGAAAAAAAGTTTGCCCCCTGACTACTAGGACCCACCTGACGGGCCACCATATTTCGCGAAAAAAACGTTCCCCCCGCTGTCAGCTCGGACCCACCGGAAGTGCCTCCTTATTACGCACAAAAAAATGAATACTCCCCCGGCTAGCTGGGACCCACCTTGGTGGGAGGCTGACTTGTGGGCCTACTAAGTTGACGGGGATGAAGGGCTTTGTCAACTTAGTCAATATGAACGATTCTAGCTCCAGTGACCGTACGATGTCCATCCAACGGTCGTAGTGCTTCTTCAACCTCTGGTCTTCTTGCTCCAGCCGCCCAAAGCAGCACCGGTCGTGCCGCATGCTCCTGCCTCCCGTGGCTGGCTGTGCTGCCGCGGAGGCCTCACCGCCCCCTACTATTCCCACCGCTGGCCAGGCCCTGCGGCGACGGCAGCCTCACATCGCAGCCAAACCAGTGAACCCTCGTACTCCTCTTCGCGCGGGCTTCCACTGCCGCGTCTTCCCTGGCTCCACGTTGTCCCCTTCCTAGGCCTCGCCGTCGTCCACCGCCGTGGTGCTCTCTACGCGGCGTGGTCAACGTGGTAAAGGAATGACTTCCATCAGAAGAGTACTGTACGTGGAGAGGCTGACAGCTGGGTGCACGGCCACAGCCCAGTTTTTTTTTTGTGATTTGCCAAGTAAGTCGCTTTGTCAGGCCTGTTGGGCTGCAAATCTTTCAAGACGAGGAGAGCTTTCATTTGGCTGGCCGAGAAAATGGCCCATCAGTAATGAGAAATGGGCTGTACATTTTTAAAACACATCAAACCGGCAATTAGTTTCAAATACCTTTTTTTCATTTCGAGATTTTAAATTACATTAATTTTTATGCATGGAGAATTTGTTGGATTTTATATTGATATACATTTATTTTTAAAATCAGTTTGAATGTGAGTCGAAATTTCGGGATTAAAAACAGTTCGGACCGCACAGAAATATGCAAAATTTCGTATAATTTTTTAACCGTGGCCACAATATGTGCTGTAATGCTAATAAAAAGAATATGGGGTCCAAAAAAAACCTTAATAATTAGCAAATGGGTTCTAAATTATTAGAAATAATGGCAGATGGGCTGTATGCTGTTTTCCACAGATTTGAGGCTTTCCTAAAAAAAGGTTGACGCACAAGCAGTGACTGTTGGATGGCCATCCAACGGCCGTCGTGCTTCTTCAATCTCTACTCTTCCTGCTCCAGCCGCTCAAACAAGCGCCGGCGGGATTGCCTGCTCCCTCCTCCCCGCGGCCGGCTCTGCTGCCGCGCAGGCCTCACCGCCCCACCGTACTCCCATCGCTGGCCTAGCCATCCCTCTACTCACCCACACCTGTTGTTATTCTCCGGCGATGGCTGACGAACCAGTAAACCCTCGTACAGTCGTACTCCCCTCCGCGTGGGAAATAACTGCCGAGTCTTCCCTGCCTCCGTGTCGTTCCCTTCCTAGGCCTCGCCGTCGTCCACCGCCCTGGTGCTCTCGGCGCGGCCTGGTCAACGTGGTCAACGACCGACATGCATCTGAAGTGGACTGTACGTGGAGAGGCCGACAGCTGGGTCCACGGCCGCACGCAAGGAAATGCCTCCTTACTACGCGCAAAATAATGATTCCTCCACCTGACATCAGGGACCCACCGAAAGGGCCTCTGTATTTCGCGAAAAAACGTTACCACCACTGACAGCTTGGACCCACCAGCTATATCTTCGCACGCAAGGAAGTGCCTCCTTATTACGCACAAAAAAATGAATACTCCCCCTGCTAGCTGGGACCCACCATGGTGGGAGGCTGACTTGTGGGCCTACTAAGTTGACTGGGACGGGGGCCTTTGTCAACTTTAGTCAATATGAACGATTCTAGCTCCAGTGACCGTACGATGTCCATCCAACGGCCGTAGTGCTTCTTCAACCTCTGGTCTTCTTGCTCCAGCCGCCCAAAGCAGCGTCGGTCGTGCCGCATGCTCCTGCCTCCCGTGGCCGGCTATGGTGCCGCGGAGGCCTCACCGCCCCCTACTATTCCCACCGCTGGCCAGGCCCTGCGGCGACGGCAGCCTCACACCGCAGCCGAACCAGTGAACCCTCGTACTCCTCTCCGCACGGGCTTCCACTGGCGCGTCTTCCCCGGCTCCCCGTCGTCCCCTTCCTAGGCCTCGCCGTCGTCCACCACCCTGGTGCTCTCGGCGCGGCGTGGTCAACGTGGTCAAGGAACGACTTCCATTGGACGTGGACTGTACGTGGAGAGGCTGATAGCTGGGTCCACGGCCGCAGCAAGGAAGTGCCTCCTTATTACGCGGAAAATAATGATTCCTCCACCTGACAGCTGGGACCCACCGCACGGGCCACTGTATTTCATGAAAAAACGTTTCCCCCTGACTGCTGGGACCCACCAGCTACATCTTCGCACGCAAGGAAGTGCGTCCGGGCAAAAAATGATTCGTCCCCCTGACTGCTGGGACCCACCAGCTACATCTTTGCAGGCAAGGAAGTGCCTGAAGTCGGGACCCACCTGGTCGAAGCGTACGTAGCATTGTCATTCTGGTCGCGAACGTGTACGTACATACTGGTCGATGTAGAGGCGTGCACGTGTCGTAGTAGAGGCGCGCACGTAGCATGTACATGTACGTACAGCGGCCAGTGTGCAAGAAAGAAAATACGGCCACGTACGTACATACGGGTAGGGTCTCGAACGCCTACTCGCGCATACGTATGGCCAGGGCTCGTGTACATGGCTGGGTCGGAACGGAGAAACAGCGTCGTCGTCGTGTTCATGGGGAGCCAACCGGCTGGGTCGGAACGAAATGCGTCATCATGTTCATCGGGAGGGCTTGGACGGAACAGCCGATGGAAACGAGGCCTGGCGTACCGCAGAACGGAGGAAACGGCCTTGTGTTCGACCGGCCACATTTGAAACGGGATCCTGTTCATCGGGAGGGGTCTGGCGTACCGCAAATCGGAGGAAACGGACCTCCTACGGTCGAAACGGGGGTCCTGTTGATCGGGAGGGGTGTGGCGTACCGCAAAACAGAGGAAACAGACTTGTGTTGGAGCGCTACGGTCGAAACGGGGGTCCTGTTCATCGGGAGGGGTGTGGCGTACCGCAAAACGGGACTCCACGGGACACTGTTCATCTCCATCGTCGACCCCCTCCCGCCTCCACGGGCTACTATTCATCCACCGTCGACCTCCTCCAGCCTCCACCTGCGAGTGTTCATCCACGGGCTCCTGTTCATCCAGCCTCCACCACGCGCTACTCCATCGGCTACTGTTCAACCAGCCCTCTCCACGGGCTACTATTCATCCAGCCCTCCAACATCTACTGTTCATTCTGTCCTCCACGGGGTGGTCCTGTTCATCCTGCCCTCCACGGGGTCCTGTTCACCTAGCCCCAACTGGCTCGATCGATCGGGGTCCTGTTCATCCAGAGGCAACACCACGGGGTCCTGTTAATCCACCCCCACCGGGAACTGTTCATCCAAACCCCCCCAGCAACGCTCACTGTTCATCCAGAGGCAGCATCGATCGGCTTCAGTTAGCAGCAGTAGCGAAGGAATCGCTCGATCGGGTTCAGTTAACAGCCATCGATCGATCGCTCGGGTTCAGTAACGCGTAGCTTGCAGTGCAATCACTCGGGTTCAGTTAGAGCCCAACGCCTCCCTCGGGTTCAGTTAGAGCCAGTGCCTCGCACACACGCGCGTACGTGTACGAGAGAAACGTGCATCGCTCGGCCCCCGACCTCCCACCGTAACCGGGAACTCCCTGAAATTTTCCTCGCCCTCGCTTCTACCACGGTTTTTTCCGTCATGGACGGCCCAAAGAATGTCATGCAGCTACGTCTCCGGCCCGCCCAGGACGAAAAGCCCATTTTCTGTCATGATTTTTGTCATAGAAGTAGGAGCCCACCACATCTATGATGATACCGGGTTTTGTCACAATTATTGTCATAGAAGTGTCATATGTATGACAGAAAAAAATTCGTTCGGCCCAAAATGTCACGGATGTGTGTTTTTTTTGTAGTGATGCCCGACGTGAGATGACTTCTCGAATGAGGGCGCTGGTCTATGGCGGGGGCTAACGGTATGGCGGCGCTCCATTGGGGTGGCGTTGGGGACCCCTGGTGGCGGCAAGGCAGCGACCTGGTGGGCGTTTGCAACACGGCGGCTGCGAAAGGTCAGATCGGGTGGTGGCGGGCCGGTGCGCCGCCGGCCAGTTCCTCGCGGATTTGGTCCCAGGCGGCAGAGGGCGTCACGGGGTGGCGGCGGTGGTCCTTGTGGACTCTGCATGGAGGTGGCTTGCAGCAGCACGACTGCAACCACGTGGTCAGTCGGGCTGCTCGCGCGACGGCGGGACTTGCTCCGGCGTCTATTCATCTACGACTTACTTAGGTGAGCGTCCTCCCTCCTCTACAGATTCAGGTACGGGCTCGACGGGCAGGGGTGGTTTCACGGTGCAGTGTTGGTGCGCGCGAGGGCTTGCCGGAGGTGGCAGGGGACTTCGGTTAGGGGACAGGGTTGCCCCTCCATTGCATCTGGCGGCTGCACCGTGTGGCTACCGGAGTTCACTGGCCCAGATCTGGCCGCCGAGGCCACCAACCCTGCGAAGGTGTCTGCTATGGGGTGGGAGGGGGTCTTCTGCCCCTTTCCGGTCGGCCACGTCGGTACGGTGTATCCGTGGACGAGGGTTGGTGTGGGGTGTGTGTGTTGTGTTGGTGTGGGGTGTGTGTTTTGTATTGGCTTGTTCGGTGATGGTTGCTTTATATATATAAAGCGGGGTAACCCTTTTTCATCTCTGCATGAAGAAGGAGCCCCACTCCAGCAGCGACTCACCAGACCAAGAGGAGTTGGCGCTCCACATCGCCATCCAGTGGTCGCTGTTGGACACCAGCGGGAGCTCGAGCTCCATCGTGTCCTCCGCCGTAATGCGGGTCGCGGTCACCCATCCCGCTATGCGCCGCTCCAGATCTAGAGCATGGTGGTCGTCTCCCCTCCCCCCAATGCTAGCCCCGTCCAGGCAGCCGCTGGGTGCTCGTGCCCGCGGCTCCAGTGCAGATGCCAAATTCGGAAGCTAAGGTGGCCCTGCGCGAACGGCAGCGGGCCATGGCCGCGGCTGAGCCCGTCTCTTCCCACCATCGCACTCGCTCCGTCCCTCTCAACTCGGAGGAGGTGCTCCTTCATGAGGTCATGCGCCATCCGCTGACCACGGTGGATTTGGACACCAGGCGCCTCTGGCGCAAAAACGCGAAGGCATTCCGGCTCGGGCTCGAAGCATCCGAGCGCCTCGCGAGGGAGGAGTCCGCCGTCGCCAAGGCGGCATGACACGCGAGGAGAGCGGCACCACCGGCACGGACGACGATGATCCTCCCGCCATGGACGCGTACACAGAGGAGATGGACTGTCGCCGAGGTGACCGCAAGGGCAAGGGCCCGGGCAAGAAGTGGTGATCTCGCCCTCTCTGCATCGTCTATGTTTATTTTGTTTGTAGTATAATTCGGCGAACAATGTCTTTTGTGTTTGATTTAGTTTGTCCGATGAACTATGCCCTAAATTTCTCTTTGGATGTTGATCTACGTTATTGCATGCATTGTATGGATTTGGTGCGGACATATGGGGACTACACAGCGTGCGTGTCCGGACTCGTCCGCGGGTGTATAGGGACTCATATTAGGCGACTATGGTTGTAGATGCTCTCAAGTTCTACCACATATCTCTTTTAGAGGAGTTGTACATCAATTTTTTATTTAGGAAAAGTACACACAAATCTTCTTCACTTGACTGCTGAACAATTTGACCAGTTCAATTCTGAAAGTACATTCGCCATAACCACCTGTCGGGGGATGAACCCTGGGCAGGCAACGGAACCCGGATCCTTTTCAAAAACAACGGGGCCAACATCGCCCCTCAAGCCGACTCGCGCATGGCCGGGTTGCTCGACCCGGCCAAGCCCCTCGACCCGGCTTAATCCTCGACCCGGCCGGACTCCTCAGCCCGGCCCCAACAACCAGCTCAAGACGGCCGAGCCCGGTGCACCAAGACTTCCCCAACAAGCTAGCTCCACCCTTGGCGTGTTCTCCAACCTGGCCACGGGTCAGCTCCCGTCCTATCCCGGCCGTACGATGGGACGAGTCACCACCTACCAATGACGAAGACAATAGTGCCCCGCCCATGCCTCTGGTCAGCCGGAGCGTGGCAACAGTGCCCCGCTGACCAGGGCTGGCGTGGCCACAGTGCAACCATCGTCACCCATGACGCCAGCAAGCGGCGACCTGACGGAGCGCCACAGTAGCCGACTCAACCCGGCCACTCCCTAACGATCGACAAGACGGCCAACAGTGCCCCCGTACCAGGCGGGCCCCACGCCCGGAGAACCCGGCGAGCCCTGACCCCCGACAGGTCCCAGCGCCGGCTTCCCGGACAATGACAACCAGGCCCCACGGCCTTGTAACATTACCATCGTACCCCTGGGGGATTGACCTATAAAACCCCCCAGGAGCCCTCATGCATAGGGCAACTCTTTCACTCGCACAGGCGATCACTCACCCATACGCATGTAGCAAGCAACACCCAAGGAGAGGGAGTAGCCTAAGCCTCGTCTCACCTTCCTTCTTCCTCCATACAGCTCTAGGAGTAACTCTGTACTGATACACATCAACTACACTCGGCAGGACTAGGGGTGTTATCTCTCCGGAGAGCCCCGAATCTGGGTATGTCTTGCGTCCCGCGCTCGCTCATTTCGACCCTGCCTCTGGAGCCCACCAGTGCCCTCGAGCCTCCTCCTATCTTTAGCCATCCCTTGGCATCTGCCGTGCGCCCACCACGACAGTTGGCGCCCACCATGGGGCGGCTCGAGGTCCTGGCCGGGAGCATGCTTCAGACGGGGCTCCTCTTCGACTCCGACGATCCCGTCACACTGGCGGACAACGTCATCGACGCACTCGCTGCCTCCTTCGCCGCGCTGCGCATCTCTGACGCACCTGTGGCCGACGAGTACCCCAGTGAGGTACTTGACTTTTCTGACTCCCCCCTTTCCCTCGGCGGCGGCACTCCCGCCGGGGCAATGGACCTCTGCGTGGAGGTTTTCGTCACCGACACCAGCGCCGCTTCCTCGTCCAGCGCGGCGAGGAAGGCCACCGAAGCCAGGGCCGCAGCGGAGCGGGCCATCCCGTCCAACCCGCTGCGCACCACGGTGCAGAGCCTTCGCGTCCCCATCGGCACCGACATCGACGCCTCCGACATCGTCGGGGCCTGGACTCGCCTCGACGAGGACCGCCAGCGCCTGCTGGACATCACCGAGACGCTCGCTGCCACGCAGCGCCGCCTCGACTGTGCTCAGCTGGAGCGCAACGCCGCCTACGGCTTCACACCGGATGCGCCTTAGCCCAGCCGGGTCGCCGATGTGCGGGCACGGGGCGGCGCGATCGGGCGCGCTTTTGGCGCCATCCCTCCGGTCTACGAGACTCCTGTGAAGAACATGCGCGCTGCCCAGGCGGCCGCGGTCGGCCTGGACCAGCTCGGAGGCGAAGAGCTGTAGGACCGCCTCAAGAGGGTGAACGACCTCCTCGCTGCGGCCAACGCGCAGCAGGACTGCCTCAACCAACTCGCCAAGCCGGCCGGATCTGGCTCCGCCCGCATCGCTGGACCCGGCGACTTCCAGCACACGGCATCTTCACCACCCGGCGAGGCGCACTCCGACCGCACCCGGACCCGGTGCAACCCCACCCCGACAATTGCCGGCGGCTTGGGCTACGAGCCGGCCTCGGAGGTCCGACGCTGACTCGACCCTCTGCTCCAACCCGGCCAACGTCCGACTGGAGCCAACCCACCCCCCCCCCCCCCCCCGCGCGGCACGGTCACTGACCGGCTGGGCCCACGCGCCATCGACGACACCGATGCCCGCCACCGCCTCGACCGACTCGCTCTCTCCCAAGAGCTGGAGGAGACCGGCCCCGTCGGGTCGGCGTGCTTCGGGCCACGCATCCGGGGTGAGCCCTTTACTAAAGGGTTCACGCTCCCCCGCGACACCCCCAAGTACAACGGCACTGTGAAGCCGGAGGACTGGCACACCGACTAGACCACCGCCATCGGCATCACCGGCGGTAACCACCGCCTCGCCGTGCGCTACACGCCTCTCATGCTCTAGGGGTCGGCCCGCACCTGGTTGAACAGTCTGCCGGCGGGCAGCATCAACGCGTGGGTCGACTTTGAGCAGGCCTTCGTGCGCAACTTCACCGGCCCCTACAAATGACCCGGCCGCCCCAGTCAGCTCGCCATGTGCGTGCAGGGGCCGGCGGAAACCGGCCGCGAGTACCTCGCACGCTGGACCGAGCTCCGGAACAGTTGCGAGGGCGTCCACGAAGTCCAAGCAATCCAGTACTTTGTCAACGGGTGCCAATATGGCACCCTCCTCAAGCACAAGCTCTTGCGCTCCGAGCCGGCCACCATGGCCGCGCTCATGGTGACGGCGGACAAGTACGCCAACGCCGACTCCGCCATGAAGATCCAGGTGGCGCTGGATGAAGCCGGCAAAGCAAAGCCGGTCCCCCCCCCCCCCCGAAGTCGGACGGCGAAGGAAGCCGGTAGCAGCACAACCAGGAGAACAACAAGCGCAAGGCCGATCAGCCGGCCCAACGCTACGACAACCGGCTCGTCGCGGCCACCGAGCAGGCGCCCGCGACCGACCCGGCCGCCAAACGCCGACAGGCCGGCAACGCGACGTGGATGCCCGCCATGATCTTCGAAGAGATGCTCGACGCTCCCTGCAAGCACTACAGCGGCGCAAGGCCATCCACGCACATGCTCCGGCAGTGCGCCATCACCAAGCGCATCATGAGGGGCGACATCCCGCCTCCTCCGGCCCCTGCTCCGGGAGCGGGGCAGCCGCCTCTGCCTCCACCACCTCCACCGGCCGGCGGCGCGATGCGCGACGACACCTACCCGGCACAGAACGCGACCTACGTCGTCTTCACCAGCCTTGGCAACGACAAGCGCAGCGAGCGGCTCTTCCGGAAGGAGGTGAACACCGTCATCCCGGCCAAGCCGAAATACATGCACTGGTCGGAGCGCCCGGTCACCTGGACTCGGGAGGACCAACCGGCCGTCATGTCGAACCTGGGTGGTTACGCCCTCGTCCTCAACCCCACCATCATCGCACCTCGGCACACGTGCAAGTTCTCCCGGGTTCTCATTGACGGCGGCAGCAGCATCAACATCCTCTACCGCAACACCATGACCAAGCTCGGCCTCAAGGCCAAAGACCTGGAGCCAACCCAGACGATCTTCCACGGCATCGTTCCCGGCCTCTCCAGCTCCCTGATCGGCCAGATCCAGCTTGACGTCCTGTTCGGCGACAGCAGCCACTTCCGACGCGGGCCGCTCTGGTTCGAGGTGGTCGACCTGACCAGTGCGTACCATGCGCTGCTGGGCCGGCCCGCGCTCACCAAATTCATGGCAGTTCATTACTACTCCTACTTGAAGCTGAAGCTGCCGGGTCTGAGGGGCCTCATCACCAACACCGACGACTACCGCAAGTCCATAGAGTCCGCCCGAGACGGCATCAAGCTGGCCAAGTCGCTAGTCGTAGCCGAGGAGCGGCGCCAACTCGACCGGATTGTCGCCTTGGCCCAAGAAGCGTTGGCCGCGCCGATCCCGGCCGAGGAGCCGGCCGACGAGGCCTCGTTCAAGCCCTCCAAGGAGACCAAGAAAGTGAAGCTGAACCCGGAAGACCCCAGCTGCAGCAAGTACGTTGTCGTGGGCACCCGCCTCCACAGCAAATAGGAAGGCGAGCTCGTTGACTTCCTCCATGAGAATCAGGATATTTTTGCATGGACCCCAAAGGACATGCCGGGTATCCCGAGGAAGTACGCCGAGCACAAACTCCACGGTCGCAAGGACGCCAAGCCCGTTCGTCAACCCCTGCGACGTTTTTTCGAAGAGAAGAGAAGGACCATCAGTGAAGAGGTCGCCATGCTTTTGGCGGCCGGCTTCATCATTGAAGTGTTTCACCCCGAGCGGCTGGCTAACCCAGCCCTCGTCCTAAAGAAGAACAAGACATGGCGCATGTGTATCAACTACACCAGCCTGAACAAGGCCTGCCCCAAAGACCCGTTCGCCCTCCCGCGGATCGACCAAGTCATCGACTCCATTCTCGGGTGTGAGCTCCTGTCCTTCCTGGATGCTTTCTCCAGCTATCACCAGATCAAGCTGGATCCGGCCGATGCCCTGAAGATGTCCTTCATCACGCCCTTCGGGGCATATTGCTACATCACCATGTCGTTCGGCTTGAAGAACGCCGGCGCCACTTTCCAGCGCTGCATGCAGAAATGCCTGCTGCCGCAACTCGGCCGCAACATCCACGTCTATGTGGATGACATCATGGTGAATACCAAGCAGCACCTCACGCTCCTCGACGACCTGAAGGAGACCTTCGCCAATCTGCGCTAGTACAAGGTCAAGCTCAACCCAGAAAAGTGCGTTTTCGGTGTCCCGGCCGGAAAGCTACTCGGCTTCCTCATCTCGGAGCGCGGCATTGAGGCAAACCCGAAGAAAATCAAGGCCATCGAGCGCATGCGCGAGCCGGCCCGGCTGCGCGATGTCCAGAAGTTCACCGGCTGCTTGGCCTCGGTCAGCCGGTTTCTCAGTCGGCTGGGCGAGAGGGCCTTGCCCCTATATCCGCTGACGAAGAAGACGATGCCGTTCGAATGGAACGATCAGGCGGATGAGGCTTTCCGGGATCTCAAGCGCATGCTCTCCACCGCACCAGCCCTGGCCGCACCGGCCGAGAAGGAGCCGCTGTTGCTCTATATCGCCGCGACCTCGCGGTCGGTCAGCACGGTGATAGTGGTCGAGCGACCAGAGAAGGACAAGGTCCAAGCCGTCCAGCGTCCCGTCTACTACCTGAGCGAGGTGCTCTCCGCCTCGAAGCAGAACTACCCGCACTACCAGAAGATGTGTTACAGCGTTTACTTCACCGCCAAGAAACTGAAGTAGTACTTCCAAGAGCATGTTGTCACCGTGGTCAGCACGGCCCCCCTCGGCGAAATCATCAGGTGCTGGGATGCCTCCGGCCGGGTCGCCAAGTGGGCGCTCGAGCTAGCCGGCCACACCATCCTCTACGAGCCCCGCACTATGATCAAGTCCCAAGCCTTGGCCGACTTCCTCGTTGACTGGACCGAGACCCAGTACCTGCCGCCGCCGCCGGACTTGATGCACTGGTGCATGCACTTTGACGGCTCAAAGATGCGTCTCGGCCTAGGGGCCGGAATTGTGATGTCCTCTTCGAAGGGCGACCGGCTCAAGTACGCACTGCAGATCCACTTCGCCGCCTCCAACAACGTCGCCGAGTACGAAGCCCTTGTGCATGGCCTCCGGCTTGCCAAGGAACTCGGCATCCGGTGCATCCTGTGCTATGGTGACTCGGACCTGGTGGTGTAGCAGTGCTCCGGCGAGTGGGACGCCCACGACTCCAACATGGCGAGCTACCGCTTCCTCGTCCAGAAGCTATCCGGATTCTTTGCAGGCCGCGAGTTCCACCATGTCCCGCGCGCGGAAAATGAGGCCGCCGACACGCTCGCCAAGATCGCCTCGTCCCGGCAGTCCATTCCGTCCGGCGTCTCCCTCGAGCACCTGCACAAGCCATCCGTCAAGCCGTCTACGGACTCCGAGTCCATCCACATCCCACCTGACCCAGCCGCGCCTCAACCCGGCCCGGGGACTGCTACCTCTTGAGCACTGCGTTGGTTTTCCCTTGAAGAGGAAAGGATGAAGCAACAAAGTAGCGTAAGTATTTCCCTCAGTTTTTAAGAACCAAGGTGTCAATCCAGTAGGAGACTACACGCAAGTCGCCTTGTACCTACACAAACAAATAAGAACCTTGCAACCAACGCGATAAAGGGGTTGTCAATCCCTTCACGGCCACTTGCAAAAGTGAGATCTGATAGAGATAATAAGATAAATATTTTTGGTATTTTTATGATATAGATTGAAAGTAAAGATTGCAAAGTAACATAGATTGGAAACTTATATGATGGAAAATAGACCCGGGGGCCATAGGTTTCACTAGTGGCTTCTCTCAAGATAGCATCTACGGTGGGTGAACAAATTACTATCGAGCAATTGATAGAAAAGCACATAGTTATGAGAATATCTAGGCATGATCATGTATATAGGCATCACGTCCGCGACAAGTAGACCGAAACGATTCTGCATCTACTACTATTACTCCACACGTCGACCGCTATCCAGCATGCATCTAGAGTATTAAGTTCATAAGAACAGAGTAACGCATTAGGCAAGATGACATGATGTAGAGGGATAAACTCAAGCAATATGATATAAACCCCATCTTTTTATCCTCGATGGCAACAATACAATACGTGCCTTGCTGCCCCTGCTATCACTGGGAAAGGACACCGCAAGATTGAACCGAAAGCTAAGCACTTCTCCCATTGCAAGAAAGATCAATCTAGTAGGCCAAACCAAACTGATAATTCGAAGAGACTTGCAAAGATATCAAATCATACATAAAAGAATTCAGAGGAGATTCAAATATTCTTCATAGATAATCTTGATCATAAACCCACAATTCATCAGATCTCGACAAACACACCGCAAAAAGAATTACAGAGAATAGATCTCCAAGAGAATCAAGGAGAACTTTGTATTGAGATCCAGAGAGAGAGAAGAAACCATCTAGCTAATAACTATGGACCTGAAGGTCTGTGGTAAACTACTCACACATCATCGGAGAGGCTATGGTGTTGATGTAGAAGCCCTCCGTGATCGATTCCCACTCCGGCGGAGCACCGGAAAAGGCCCCAAAATGGGATCTCACGGGTACAGAAGGTTGCGGCGGTGGAATAGGGTTTTGTGGTGCTCCTAGATGTTTTCGGGGTATGTGAGTATATATAGGCGAAAGAAGTCGGTCAGGGGAGCCTTGAGGGGCCCACGAGGGTGGGGGCGCGCCTACCCCCTGGGCGCGCCTCTCTGCCTCGTGGCCACCTCGTCGCTTCCTTGACGTCCACTCCAAGTCTCCTGGATTGCGTTTGTTCCAAAAATCACTCTCCGGAAGGTTTCATTCCGTTTGGATTTCGTTTGATATTCTTTTTTTGCGAAACACTGAAATAGGCAAAAAAAACAGCAATTTGCACTGGGCCTTTGGTTAGTAGGTTAGTCCCAAAAATAATATAAAAGTGTATAATAAAGCCCATTAAACATCCAAAACAGATAATATAATAGCATGGAACAAACAAAAATTATAGATACGTTGGAGACGTATCAAGCATCCCCAAGCTTAATTCCTGCTCGTCCTCGAGTAGGTAAATGATAAAAACGGAATTTTTGATGTGGAATGCTACCTAGCATATTTTTCAATGTAATTTTTCTTTATTGTGGCATGAATGTTCAGATCCGAAAGATTCAAGATAAAACTTAAATGTTGACATAAAAATAATAATACTTCAAGCATACTAACTAAGCAATCATGTCTTCTCAAAATAACATGGCCAAAGAAAGTTCATCCCTACAAAATCATATAGTTTGGTCATGCTCCATTTTTGTCACACAAGAATGCTCTCATCATGCACAACCCCGATGACAAGCCAAGCAATTGTTTCATACTTTAGTAATCTCAAAAAAATTCAACCTTCACGCAATACATGAGCATGAGCCATGGATATAGCACTATGGGTGGAATAGAGTATAATGATGGGGGTTATGTGGAGAAGACAAAAAGGAGAAAGTCTCACATTGACGCGGCTAATCAACGGGCTAGGGAGATGCCCATCAATTGATGTCAATGCAAGGAGTAGGGAATGCCATGCAACGGATGCACTAGAGCTATAAATGTATGAAAGCTCAACAAAAGAAACTAAGTGGAAAATACAACTTGGTTGCTCACGAAGACCTAGGGCATTTGAGGAAGCCCATTGTTGGAATATACAAGCCAAGTTCTATAATGAAAAATTCCCACTGCTAGTATATGAAAGTGACAAAATAGGAGACTCTCTATCATAAAGATCATGGTGCTACTTTGAAGCACAAGTGTGGAAAAAAAGGATAGTAGCATTGTCCCCCTTTTTATTTCTTTTCTCTTTTTTGGGGGGCCTTTCTCTTTTTTTGGCCTTTCTTTTTTTATTTTTTTATTTGGGACAATGCTCTATTAATGATGATCATCACACTTCTATTTTTTTACAACTCAGTGATTACAACTCGATACTAGAACAAAATATGACTCTATATAAATGCCTCCGGCGGTGTACCAGGATGGGCAATGAATCAAGAGTGACATGTATGATAAATTATGCATGGTGGCTTTGCCACATATACGATGTCAACTACATGATCATGCAAGGCAATATGACAATGACGAAGCGTGTCATAATAAATGAAAACGGTGGAAAGTTGCATGGCAATATATCTCGGAATGGCTATGGAAATGCCATAATAGGTAGGTATGGTGGCTGTTTTGAGGAAGATATAAGGAGGTTTATGTGTGATAGAGCGTATCATATCACGGGGTTTGGGTGCACCGACGAAATTGGCACCAACTGTAGCGACCAGACCTCAAACAGTCTAGTCTCTGTGCATCAGTGTCATCCCTGGATCGGTAATGCTGACACGCACAGTACTTGAAGGATTTATAACAGAGTAGCAATCACACACTTATTACATCGAATAGCCTCAAGAGAGAACTTATTACAATAAATATGGCTTAAGGCCATCTAAATACGATAACAGTGGAAGGCTTGGAAGATAAAGTGAGTCCATCAACTCCAACGACATCACTGAGTATAAGACCACGACCTATGGCACCTTACTCGTCATGTGAAAAGTCTGCAACATGAACGTTGCAGCCCGAAAACGGGTCAGCACATGGAATATGCTAGCAAAGTAACACATAGAGAATAATGAACCGAATAATGCTATCACTACATGCACATATGGCTGGTGGAAAGCTCTATGGTTACAGTTTGCGAAAAGCCAATTTTTCCCTACAACAAAGGAATAAATTTTATTTAACTATCATGATGGTTGTTAAACATTGAGAAGGTACCTCCAACTCAATCCCAATTAAGAACATGATTAACCCAATCAAATTAAATTAAGTAACATGATGATGAGATTCACATGATAATCCAAGAACTAGATACTCAAGATGTCCATAACCGGGGACACGGCTAACCATGATTAGTTTGTACACTCTGCAGAGGTTTGCACACTTTTCCCCACAAGACTTGATCTCCTCCGTTGGATTTCTTGCACTACATGATGTTTGAGAAACGGATGACCGAGACACAGTCTTTCAGAAACAATAACTCTTTACTCTGGGTGGACAGTTACACCTACTTTCCCCTACATCTGCTAGCCCACCACTGAAAGAGGTCATGCAACATACTCAACTATGCTAGAGCCCATAATAGCTTGTGGCTGCACACGGAAGTTTCTAGCATGAATAATCTCATGATCCCTTTGAGCCTGGGTGGCGGTCCATAGGATAATCTCACGGGTACTCCGGGATATCCAAAAATACAGGCAACACTGGGTTCCCCAGGTGCCTCAATCCACCCAGATGTGAATTAAAGTAACCACCTTAAGTTGAACCATTAATTAACATCCTCACATCTGTCATGGAAATTCACTCAAACCCAATCCACGTCTACGAGCATAGCATAGCAATATAAGCAAACGTAGAAGTAACTCCCAATGGTTTGATAATAAACAGGGCAATAGGTACTACCTCATCTACTTCCCAAAACCCACATATTAAACAGTTCCTAACCATGCAATAGTTTGAGGGTTGATCTAATGCAATAAAATGGGTGGTAAAGAGGTATGATCAAAGTGTTACTTGCCTTGCTGATGATCCGTGAAACCTAGAGACTCGTAGTAGCACGCTTCGCACTCTGGGTACTCTATCGCAAACAAACAATACATACATAAGCAATCAAGCAAGGGTGCATGGGTAAAACTCAAAATAAGAGACCTAACCAGAAAGTTCAACTTAAGAACTCCGGTTTGCAAAAAAAATCAAATCAAACGAAGCAACGAAACTCAAACGGCGAAAGAAACAATCTCCATTTACTAATCTGGACCTAAGTCAAATTTTACAATAGCAAAAACTTGTTTAAGTTGGTTAAACAGAAAGAGGGTTTCGAGATGAAACTCTAGGCGATTGAATCGCGTGATTCCGATAAACGAGCGAAAAGTTATACTAAAAGGAAAAACAGATCGGCAATCGCGATCGAAAATAATCGCAAAAATTCCGAGAAAAAGAAAAACTGACGAACAGGCTAACGAACGAACGTTCGCTGTCTACGGCTAAATGACGAAAACCGTTCGTCAAAACGAACATACGAACGGGCGTTCGCTAAATAAACTAAACCGAAAAAAACCCGATCTAATAAAAAAACAACCGCAGTTTAAAAAAAACGGGCGGTTTTTCTGAAGAAAACCGCCGGCGGCGGGGCGGCTACCTCCGGCGAGGTCCGGCGTCGGGCTCCGGCGGGCGGGGCGGCGGCGGCGGCGGTGGTCGACGAGGCGGGACGAGGCGGCGGCGGCGGCGGTCGGGACGGGCGGCGGCGACGGTATCCGGCGGCGGCAGCGCGATTCGGCGGCGACGCTAGGGTTTGGCGTGGCTGGGGTGGCTCGGGCTTTAGATGCCCAGCCGGGTCGGTGTCCCAGGCGGACACGGCCCGGTTAGGTCGGTTCTTTCTTTTAATAGTTTTGCGCAGAAAAACAATTAAAAGAAATACTAAACAGACTCCAAAAATCCCGAAATAAATTTTCCCCGTCCTCTAAAATCAAGCCGGACAAGATGAACATTTATTTGGGGCCTAAATGAAATTTTGCAAAACGTGCATTTTCCTAAATTCAAATAAAATAGCGATAAAATCCGAAATAAAATCTTATTTGATTTTATTATTAGATCCTCAATATTTCTTTATTTTGGGAAATTCATTTTATTCCCTCTCACTTATTTTTATTATTGAAATAATTGAAGATAAAATAAATAAAATCAAATGATCCCATTTTCAAAATTTGAGAAAACCCAAATATGAAAATAACGAAATCCCCAACTCTCTTCGTGGGTCCTTGAGTTGCGTAGAATTTCTGACTTTCTTGGATCTAGCCAAGATGCAAATAAAAATATGATATGCAATGATGATCTATTGTATAACATTCCAAATTAAAAATTTGGGATGTTACAAACCTACCCCCCTTAAGATGAATCTCGCCCTCGAGATTCGGGTTGGCTAGAAAATAGGTGAGGTGGTCCTTCCATAGATCTTCCTCTCGCTCCCAGGTGGCTTCATCCTCGGTATGGTGGCTCCACTGAACTTCGCAAAACTTGATAACCTTGCAGCGGGTGACTCGGCTGGCATATTCGAGAATCTTGACTGGTTTCTCCTCATAGGTCAAATCACTATCCAGCTGAATCGCTTCCAGTGGCACTGTATCTCTTAGTGGTATCTCAGCCATCTCCGCGTGGCACTTCTTCAGCTAGGATACGTGAAACACATCGTGAACTCCCGACAATCCTTCGGGCAATTCCAACTTGTAAGCAACTTCTCCCATACGCTCCAAAACTTTGTATGGTCCTACAAAACGTGGCGCTAACTTTCCCTTAACCCCAAAGCGCTTAACACCTCGAAGTGGGGACACACGAAGATAAACTCTGTCTCCGACTTCGTAAACTGTCTCCTTGCGTTTAGAATCTGCATAGCTCTTCTGCCTGGACTGGGCTACCTTGAGCCTATCGCGAATCAACTTCACCTTCTGTTCAGACTCTTTAATCAAATCTGGTCCAAACAACTGGCGGTCTCCAACTTCGTCCCACAACAACGGTGTCCTGCACCTCCTTCCGTACAGAGCTTCGAAAGGGGCTATCTTCAAACTGGATTGATAACTGTTGTTGTAAGAGAACTCTGCATATGGCAAATTGTCGTCCCAACTAGATCCATAATCAAGCGCACAAGCTCTGAGCATGTCCTCCAAAATCTGATTGACTCTCTCGTTCTGTCCGTCTGTCTATGGATGAAAGGTTGTACTGAACTCTAGCCTGGTACCCAAAGTTTTGTGCAACTGATGCCAGAACTTTGAGGTAAACTAGGTTCCTCTATCTGATACAATGGTCCTTGGAACTCCATGCAGACATACTATCCTGCTCATGTATATCTTTGCCAACTTAGCACTGGTATAAGTGGTCTTTACTGGGATGAAATGAGCTACCTTCGTCAAACGATCGACAACAACCCATATCGAGTCATAGCCTGAACGAGTCCTGGGCAATCCCGTGATAAAATCCATGCCTAGCTTATCCCATGTCCATTCGGGTATCGGCAATGGTTGTAGCAATCCTGCTGGCTTCTGATGCTCTGCCTTCACTCTCTGACATACATCACAAACTGCTACATACTCCGCAATATCCTTCTTCATTCCAGTCCACCAGAAACTGTCCTTTAGATCCAGGTACATCTTGGTATTTCCTGGGTGAATTGAATACGGCGAATCATGGGCCTCTTGCAAGATCAACTTCCTGATCTCCGGATCATTGGGCACATAAACGCGGTCCTCAAACCATAAGGTATCGTGCTCATCCTCACGAAATCCCTTGGCTTTTCCTTTACTCATCCTTTCCTTTATCTCGGCAATCTACTTGTCTGTCTTTTGAGCTTCTCTGATCTTATCCATCAAAGTAGACTGAATCTCCAATGCTGCTACAAAGCCTCTTGGAACTATTTCCAAACGTAGTTCACGAAGATCTTTGGCTAACTCATTGGGTAACTCTCCGGTCATGAGTGTGTTGACATGGCTCTTGCGGCTCAACGCATCAGCTACTACGTTAGCCTTCCCTGGGTGATAATGCAATCTCATATCATAATCCTTAATGAGCTCCAACCATCTCCTTTGCCTGAGATTCAACTCCTTCTGCGTGAAAATGTACTTCAAACTCTTGTGATCCGTGTACACCTCACAATGGTTTCCGATGAGAAAATGCCTCCATGTCTTTAACGCATGCACTACGGCTGCTAACTCCAAATCATGTGTAGCATAATTCAACTCATGGGGTTTAAGCTGTCGTGAGGCATATGAAACAACTCTTCCCTCCTGCATAAGCACTGCTCCAAGTCCTCGACGAGAAGCGTCGCAATATACTTCATAATCCTTGCGTTGATCTGGCAGAATCAACACTGGCGCTGTAACTAAACGTTTCTTCAACTCCTGGAAACTAGCCTCACACTCCTCCGTCCAATTGAACTTGGTGTCCTTCTTCAACAACTCGGTCATAGGTTTTGCAATCTTTGAGAAATTCTCAATGAACCTCCGGTAGTATCCTGTGAGTCCAAGAAAACTCCGGATCTCTCCAACTGACGTGGGTGATTCCCAATTTGTCACAGTGTTAACCTTGGTGGGATCTACTGCTATTCCTTCTCCGGATATAACATGTCCAAGGAATCCAACTTCCTTTAACCAAAACTCACACTTGCTGAACTTGGCATATAACTGATGCTCTCTGAGCTTTCCAAGTACCAAACGCAAATGCTCCTTATGCTCTTCTTCATTCTTCGAATAGACCAGAATATCATCAATGAACACTACGACAAACTTATCCAAAAACTCCATAAACACTTTGGTCATCATGTTCATGAAATAGGCAGGTGCGTTAGTCAGGCCAAATGACATAACGGTGTACTCATATAGCCCATACCTTGTGGTAAATGCTGTCTTGGGTATATCCTGCTTTCGAATCTTCAACTGGTGGTATCCTGATCGCAAATCAATCTTGGAAAATACTTTAGCTCCTTGTACTCGGTCAAACAGATCATTGATCATCGGCAGTGGGTACTTGTTCTTGATTGTTACTTCATTCAATCCACGATAATCAACAACCATCCTCAACGATCCATCTTTCTTCTCCACTAGAAGTACTGGTGATCCCCAAGGTGACGAACTTGGGCGAATATATCCTTTATCCAGTAACTCCTTAATCTGCTTCTTAATTTCTTCCAAATCCTTAGCGGGCATCCTGTACGGTCTCTTAGATATCGGCCCTGTGCCTGACAAAAGCTCAATCAAAAACTCAATGTCTCTATCCGGTGGCATGCCTGGCAACTCCTCTGGAAATATGTCAGGGAAATCCTTCACCACTGGTACTTCCTCCTGTACAACTCCTGATAAGGAATTCACTTGAGTCCTCTTCGGCACATGCCGGGATACATACTTAATCCTTCTTCCTTCTGGGGTAGTAAGCAAGATCGTCTTACTGGCGCAATCGATGTTTCCTCCATACATCGATAGCCAATCCATTCCCAAAATCACATCCAAACCTTGCGACTCCAAAAATATTAGGTCTGAGGGGAAAACATGCCTACCTATGGCCAATGGCATCTAAAAACATCCTTGGCTTGCCATATACTCTGCTCCTGGCGAGGTTACTAACATAGGTGTTCTAAGAACTTTGGTGGGCAACTTATACTTATCCACAAATCCCCTTGATATGTATGAATGTGATGCACCAGTATCAAAAAGAACGATTGCAGTAAATGACTTAACCAAAAACTTACCTATTACTGCATCAGGCTGTGCTTCAACCTCCTCCACGTTAACGTGGTTCACCTGTCCCCTGTTGAAAGGGTTCGGCTTCTTCCCCGAGCTTCCATTGCCATTTCCATTCTTAGCTTCCGGACATTCAGTTGCATAATGTCCAGTCTTCTGGCACTTGAAACAAGTAATGTGGCTCAGATCCCTCTTGGCTAGGGTTGATGGGTTGGTACGGTTCTGTCCGTTGCTTCCTCTGTTCCCATTGCCATTCTTGGGGCCACTATGATTGTGCGAGCTCCCTCCATTGTGATTATGACCTCCGTGGTTATGCTGAAGGTGTCCTCCCGAGTTCGGGGTAAAACGAGGCTTCTGATGAGCTCCTGTACTGTACTTTCCTTGTCCATACTTCCTCTTACGGCTCCCAATCTGCTGCTGCTTCCCTTCAATCATGAGAGCTCTGTCTACCAACTCCTGGTAGTTGTTAAAAGTTGCCACCATCAACTGCATGCTCAGCTCATCATTCAGTCCTTCCAGAAACTTCTCCTGCTTAGCTGCATCTGTAGCAATGTCTTCTGGGGCATAACGTGCTAACTTACTGAAATCCTCCACGTATTGGCCAACGGTACGTCCTCCTTGGCGTAAGTTGCGAAAATCACGCTTCTTCATGGCCATAGCTCCTGCTAAAACATGGGCAGGACGGAAAGCTTGCTGAAACATGTCCCATGTGACAGTGTCAATGGGGTGAGTGGCTGTGTAATTCTCCCACCATGATGCTGCGGGTCCATCAAGCTGATGTGCGGCAAAACGCACTCTCTCTGCATCTGTGCATCCCTCAGTGGTCAATTCCCTTCCAATCTTGCGGAGCCAATCATCTGCAACAATCGGCTCAGTGCTGCTGGAAAACACCAGCGGATTCAGCATCAAGAAACGGGCTAAGTGATCAACAGGTGGTGGTGGTGGTGGGTTGTTGTTGTTGTTGCCTTGGTTCTGAACTAGCGCTTGCATCAGGGCATTCTGCTGCTGAATCAACTGAGTGATCTCCGGTGGGAAAACAAATCCGGTGTCCCGTCTCGGAGGCATCTGATGGGTTTAGAAAAGATGAGAAAATAGGATAGAATGAGATCTAGAGGGAAAACACTACCCATATGCACATGAGACAAACACAATCATATCACTCCAATCAATTCAAACAAGGCATACAATCGATCTAACTATCGTTACAAAGTGCTTGGACTATACTATATACATGGTGGAATACTACTACTAATTTGGTGGTCTACTAGAAAAATTGATCGGTCGAAGACTCCATGATATCTGCTCCGGCTTCATCCTCCAAATCATCATCACTGGGGTCCGAGTCGGTGTCGTCGATGATGATGTAGTTCTCCGGGCAAGTAGAATCGTCATCTTCTCCTCTTGGCACAGGGTCTCCCATGAAAACTCCTAGCTTCTTTGTCAGGTCGCCATTCTTCTCCACTAGTGCGACGATTTCCTCCATATAGTCCTCGCGTGTAGCCTTGAGTTCTTCCTCCAGTTCCATGATCCTTGTCATTACTTTCTTCAGTCTATCATGCCTGCGCACATCTGGTTCTCCTGGCGACGAATGTGCTGGTTTAACTCCTGAATGAAAGCTGCAATAGATCTATCCTTCCTAGTGCTGATCATCTCCCATTGCTCGTCTCGGCGCCCACAAATCTGATAGATAGTATCCTTGAGATCATTGTGGTACACTTCTCCAATGCGTCCCATGGTGATGTGGGCTGCCATGCTCTTTCCTAGACTCCAGGTTGGTGCATCAAAGGAAAACTCTATGGGCTCAGTGACTGGCATGAACGTCCTTCCTGGAACTTGAACTTGAATCATCCAATGCTCCTCTTTTCGTAGTGTGGCGTTGTAGGTCCTGATGAAGCTTGGTATTCCGATGTTCAGGTACCTAGTAACTTCCTTCAAGTGTCGTCCAAAAGGTGTATCCTCATCCGGTTGCGCAAACTTGTTCCTTGCATCCGCCATCCTAAAATAGTGGAAGAAAGGAGAGGAGTCAGAAATGAGAAGAGAGTAGTGATCTAGGGCTTTAGCTTAGTGGTCGTGTCCTACAGTCAGCGTGTGCTCTGATACCATCTTGTAGCGACCAGACCTCAAACAGTCTAGTCTCTGTGCATCAGTGTCATCCCTAGATCGGTAATGCTAACACGCACAGTACTTGAAGGATTTATAACAGAGTAGCAATCACACACTTATTACATCGAATAGTCTCAAGAGAGAACTTATTACAATAAATATGGCTTAAGGCCATCTAAATACGATAACAGCGGAAGGCTTGGAAGATAAAGTGAGTCCATCAACTCCAACGGCATCACTGAGTATAAGACCACGACCTATGGCACCTTACTCGTCGTGTGAAAAGTCTGCAACATGAACGTTGCAGCCCGAAAACGGGTCAGCACATGGAATATGCTGGCAAAGTAACACATAGAGAGTAATGAACCGAATAATGCTATCACTACATGCACATATGGCTGGTGGAAAGCTCTATGGTTACAGTTTGCGAAAAGCCAATTTTTCCCTACAACAAAGGAATAAATTTTATTTAACTATCATGGTGATTGTTAAACATTGAGAAGGTACCTCCAACTCAATCCCAATTAAGAACGTGATTAACCCAATCAAATTAAATTAAGTAACATGATGATGAGATTCACATGATAATCCAAGAACTAGATACTCAAGATGTCCATAACCGGGGACACGGCTAACCATGATTAGTTTGTACACTCTGCAGAGGTTTGCGCACTTTTCCCCACAAGACTCGATCTCCTCCGTTGGATTTCTCGCACTACACGATGTTTGAGAAATGGATGACCGAGACACAGTCTTTCAGAAACACTAACTCTTTACTCTGGGTGGACAGTTACACCTACTTTCCCCTACATCTGCTAGCCCACCACTGAAAGAGGTCATGCAACATACTCAACTATGCTAGAGCCCATAATAGCTTGTGGCTGCACACGGAAGTTTCTAGCATGAATAATCTCATGATCCCTTTGAGCCTGGGTGGCGGTCCATAGGATAATCTCACAGGTACTCCGGGATATCCAAAAATACAGGCAACACTGGGTTCGCCAGGTGCCTCAAACCACCTAGATGTGTCAGAGTAAATGGCCGCGGGTAGCCTAACCGACTCCCCCTGGCTCTTCGAAAAATTACCAGGCCAATCGAGCCTTCAAGCATCCAGAGCACGGGGCCGCCTTCCTCTGGCCGGCTGTCCCCAAGGCCGACTACCAGAAGGCGACCCGGCCTCAAAAACCTTCCCGAAGAAAGCTACGAGACGGCCGACTCCAGGAAGCCGGCCCCAAGAGGACCGACTCCCAGAAGCCGGCCATGAAGAAGGCCAACTCCCAGAAGCCGGCCAAGACTGCACCCACATAACGGTGATAAGACGGGGCGTGGCCGCAGTACAGCCTGCCACCCCCGAATCCCGGAGCATGCATGGCCACAGTGCGCCGTACGGGTCAGCCATCCCCCGTCTGGCGCGGCACTGTAGCCATGTTGACCGCGACGTCACCCACGACAGGCGCCAGTACGGCCCGCGGGCGGCAGGCCCCTTCAGCCAGAGAGACGCTCGAAGGCGGCCTGGCCTCCCCTAGTCGGCCTGGGGCGTAGCCGGCTCCCGATAGCTGGCTACCTCCCTCCCTCAAAATATGTGCATCATTAAGGAGACAAGACGAGGTGAGGCTACAG
Organism: Aegilops tauschii subsp. strangulata; assembly: GCF_002575655.3. NCBI lineage: Eukaryota > Viridiplantae > Streptophyta > Magnoliopsida > Poales > Poaceae > Aegilops > Aegilops tauschii. The sequence continues at coordinate 69,326,862 of NC_053039.3, read as the reverse complement.
TGAGAGCCCGCCAGGCGGCGGCACTGTAGCCATGCTTACCTCGACAAAGCCCTCGTCATCAGGGGCCAGGCAACAGTAACCAGCCGCCGACAAGGCCCCCAGGCGGTGGGGCTGGCCTGTCGGCCAAGAGGCCGGCAGCCGGCGGGACCCACCAGTCGGCGGGCCCCAACGGCTGGCGGAGAAGCCGGCGAGCACAGACACTGACGACTGGGACCCGCACCCAGCCGGATTACCATTGTACCCTTGGGGGGTAGGCCTATATAAACCCCCCGGGGCACCCATGCAAAGGGTTGATCTCTAAGATAGTTTTAGCCACCACGTAGAGGGAAGAGGAGAGCTAGCCTTGCCTTTCTTCCTCCTCTAGCCAAACAGCTCAAGGAGCACTTGTAGCTACTTGTGTTGATCTAGTGATCATGCGGAGACCCCGCAAAGCAGGACTAGGGGTGTTATCTCCACGGAGAGCCCCGAACCTGGGTAAGATTCGCCGGCGTGCATGTCTTCGCCTTATCCCGTTTCCAGGCACCGGCGATGTCTTACTGGCTCTCACAATGATAAGCCACCCGTTGGCATATGTCGCACCTACCACCCGACATTTGGCGCCCACCGTGGGGCCAGGTGCACCGTCGTCCGGAGACCTGTTCTGGACGGGAACCCTTTTTCTCCCCCGCGAGAGTAGCCAGCCCGCTACGCCCGATGGCACTTGCCCTGACGTGCTGCAACGCGTCGACGACGCCTGCGCGGCGAGCTGCCTCGCCGACCTTCTTGGCGAGACTCGCATCTCCGACGAGCCTGCGTCCGACGCCGGCACAGACTACCCCGAGAGCCGCCTCGTCAGCCTCCTCGACCAGCATCACGTCTCCAGCGAGCTTGCTGTGGACTTGGAGTCGGTCGGCTCCACCGACCCGATGCTTGTCGACTCCGACACGGCATCGCTTGACGCCTTCCCCACCAACGTGGTGATCATCGACGACCCTCTCCCTCGAGCCGACAGTGGCAGCAGCGCTGTCACTGAGGTGCTGGTCATCAGCCATGGCGCCGTCTCGGGCGAGAACGCCCACGACGCCCTACAAGCGGCGCAGCACGACTTGTCCGTCCCCATCCCGGCCGACGCCGACGCCGAGACTCTGGAGCACGCCGCCTCGCCCTCATCGCGGAGGGCCAGAAGATAGCATCCATGAGACGCCTCACTGAGGCTCACCAGTGCGAAGTCAACCGCGTCGCCTTTGGTACGCCGCCTCCTGGCGGGCCGAGCCGAGCCGGCCTCGTCAAGAAGCACGGCGCGGCCATCGCCAGCATGCTGGGAGCAGACCGCCCAGTCTACGCCACGCCACTTGAGAACCTGCGTGCCACTCAGGCGGCCGTAGACGAGCTGAACGGGCTGGGGGCTGATGAGCTCCCCTACATGACTAGACGCATCCAGCAGCTGATCGACGCGGCTGCAGAACGGCATGAAGCCGGCGCCCGCACTGAGAGTCCTCCCCCACGCCGAGAACACGCCGCGACATCCCGGACGCCGACTGCAAGCGGTGCCCGTGCAAGAAAAGACAAGGAGCCGGCTGCTAGCCGCAGCCGGACTCGGGTCACCATTGAGCGCGACGCAGAAGGCCGCCCCCGAGCGGTGGAATGACAAGGCAATCCGCCTCCCCCCCCACCTCGTGGGGAGAGATATCCCACCCCGCCGCCTGTCACGCATCCAACTCTTGGCGGCCGACTAGGCCACCGCGAAGGAGTCGGCGAGAATGATGCCCGCCACCGGATCGACCGCCTAGCGCGATCCCTGGCGCTAGAAGAAGAAGATGATGTCGGCCCGCCTTGCTTTGGCCCCCGCATCCGCGACGATCCCTTCCCCAAAGGGTTCTCACTCCCAAGAGACACGCCAAAATACAACGGCTCCGTGAAGCCGGAAGATTGGTTGATCGACTACTCTACCGCAGTCAGGATAGCAAACGGCAACAGGCGCGTTGCCATGAAGTACGTCCCTCTCATGCTTCAAGGCACGCCACGCACCTGGCTGAACAGCCTCAAGCCCTACAGCGTCAACAGCTGGCTAGACTTCACGGAAGTCTTCGTCCGCAACTTCACCAGCACATACAAGCGGCCTCCCAAGCCCCGCCAGCTCTCCTTATGCGTCCAAGGGCCCAGCGAATCGACTCGCGACTACCTCACGCGTTGGGCCGAGCTCCACAACTCCTGCGAGGGGGTGCACGAGGTTCAAGCCATAGAGTACTTCACCTCCGGGTGCCGAGAGGGCACCCTCCTCAAGCACCGACTCCTCTGCGACGAGCCGACTACCCTCGACGAGCTGCTGATCATAGCAGACAAGTACGCCACGGCCGACTCCTCGATGAAGACCGAGCTCCAAGTGGACGCCTCTGGAAAGGTGCTCGCTCCGGCTCCCAAGACGCCGGCTGGTGACTCGAACCAACGCCCCTACCAGAACGATCACAAGCGCAAGGCCCCTATGCCGCCTTCCACCAGTCGGCAAGTAGCCACCGTCGAAGACGAACAGCCCGAAGAGCGGCCCGCGCCCAAGAAGAAGGGTGGCAGGCCAGCTTGGCAGCCGGCCTTCTCCTATGAGCAAACTCTTGATGCCCCCTGCAAGTTCCACAGTGGCGCGAAGCCGTCCAACCACACGACCCGGAAGTGCCATTGGCTCACGCGGATCTCCAAGGGCGAGGGGCTGGTGCCGCCTCCACCTCCTGGCCCGCCGCCTCCAGCCCCACAGCAGCCGGCTATTCGACCAGGAGTCGGAGCCATTCAAGATGAGTTCCCAGATGAGCACGCCGCTACGTCGTCTTCACGAGCCAGATTGAAGACAAGCGCAGTCGGCGCCGACAGAACCAAGAAGTCAACGCGGTCGCCTCCAGCAACCCCGAGTTCATGCATTGGCCATAAAGGCCTATCAGCTGGAGCCGGGCCGATCACCCAGAGGTGATGCCGTCTCCCGGCTCCTATGCGTTGGTGTTGGACGCCACCCTCGCGACGGAAAGGCGAGCTGCCCGTTTCTCCCGTGTGCTGATTGATGGTGGAAGCAGCATCAACATACTGTACCGCGACACCATGGAGAAGTTGAACCTCAAGGCGAAGCAGCTCATGCCAAGCCGGACTGTGTTCCATGGCATCGTACCCGGCCTATCTTGTTCCCCAATCGGCAAGATCAAGATGGATGTTCTCTTCGGAGACAAGGATCACTTTCGCCGAGAAGCGATCTGGTTTGAAGTAGTGGATCTAGAGAGCCCTTACCACGCCTTGCTTGGCCGACCTGCCTTGGCCAAGTTCATGGCTGTGCCCCACTATGCCTACCTCAACATGAAGATGCCGAGTTCAAAGGGGATCATCATCATAGCCGGAGACTACAAGAAGTCCATCGAGTGTGCTGCAGCCAGCAGCCGGCTGGCCGAGTCCCTCGTGATTGCTGAAGAGAAGAAGATGCTGGACTGAGTCATGGCCATGGCCGGCAAGCAGCCGGCCCTGTCCCCCAGCCCCAAGGAATATGATGCTCAGGGCTCCTTCCAGCCGGCCAAGGAGACAAAGAAGATACCTCTGGACCCGGAGGACCCGGAGAGGTTTGCTGTCATTGGTGCAAACCTGGATAGCAAATAGGAAGGCGAGCTCGTCGACTTCCTCCATGAGAATCGGGACATCTTTGCATGGTCCCCAAAGGACATGCCGGGTGTTCCGAAGGATTTCGCCGAGCACAAGCTACACGTCCGAGCGGACGCGAAACCTGTCAAGCAGCCTCTCCGCCGACTGTCGGAGGAGAAGAGAAGGATCATAGGAGAAGAGATAGCCCGGCTCCTGGCCGCCGGCTTCATTATGGAGGTGTTTTTTCCAGAGTGGCTTGCCAACCCGGTCTTGGTGTTGAAGAAGAACAATAAATGGCGTATGTGTATAGATTACACCAGCCTCAACAAAGCCTGCCCCAAAGATCCGTTTGCCCTACCACGGCTCGATCAAGTGATAGACTCCACAGCCGGATGCGAGCTGTTGAGTTTCTTGGATGCTTACTCAGGATACCACCAGATCAAGTTGGACCCAGCCGACCGCTTGAAGACCGCCTTCATCACACCATTCGGAGCTTTCTGCTACCTGACTATGACATTCGGCTTGAGAAATGCCGGTGCCACTTTTCAGCGTTGCATGCAGAAATGCCTCCTCAAGCAACTCGGCAGAAATGCCCACGTCTATGTAGACGATATTGTGGTGAAGACGGAGAAGTGCAGCACCCTGCTAGAAGACCTCAGAGAAACATTTGCCAACTTTCGTCGATTCCAGATCAAGCTCAACCCTGAGAAATGCGTGTTCGGAGTACCAGCCGGCCAGCTTCTAGGCATTTTGGTCTCCGAACGCGGCATTGAGTGCAACCCAGTGAAGATCAAGGCCATAGAGAGAATGGAGATTCCTACCAAGCCGCGAGACGTTCAGAAGTTTACCGGGTGCCTGGCCTCCCTAAACCGCTTTATCAGCCGGCTAGGGGAAAAGGCTCTCCCCCTGTACCGACTCATGAAGGAGTCCACCCACTTCGAGTGGAACGACCAAGCAGACCAAGCTTTCCACGAGTTGAAGAAGATGCTGACCACACCGCCTGTCCTGGCAGCGCCGACTGAGAAAGAGCCCATGCTCCTTTACATTGCTGCGACCAGCCGAGTGGTCAGTACAGTCATCATGGTCCAACACCCAGAAGAAGGCCGAGCTCAGTTGGTCCAGAGGCCGGTATATTATTTGAGCGAAGTACTGTCCACCTCGAAGCAAAACTACCCGTATTACTAGAAGATGTGCTATGGAGTGTACTTCGCTGCCAAGAAGCTGAAGCCCTACTTACAAGAGCATCCCATCACGGTCGTATGCACTGCCCCGCTTGCCGAGATCATAGGCAGCCGGGATGCATCCGGCCGGGTGGCTAAGTGGGCCATCGCGCTGGCTCCTTACACAATCTTCTACCAGCCCCGCACCGCCATCAAGTCCCAAGCATTGTCAGACTTCCTTGTCGACTGGGCCGAGACCCAGTACCTACCACCGGCTCCCGACTCCACTCATTGGCAGATGCACTTCGACGGATCCAAGATGCGCACCGGCTTGGGAGCCGACATCGTCCTCACCTCTCCCAAGGGCGACAAGCTCAAATACACATTGCAAATCCATTTTACCGCCTCCAACAATGTGGCCGAGTACGAGGCGCTCATACACGAGCTCCGGCTAGCCAAAGAACTCGGCATACGCCGGATCCAGTGTTATGGTGACTCGGATTTGGTGGTCCAGCAGTCATCTGGCGACTGGGACGCCAAGGACGCAAACATGGCGAGCTATCGATTCCTCGTCCAGCAAATCAGTGGATACTTTGAAGGGTGCGAGTTCCTCCATGTGCCACGGGCCGACAACGAGCAAGTAGATGCCCTGGTACGGATCGGCTCCACCCAACAAGCTATTCCAACCGGCGTCTCTCTCCAGCGCCTCCTCAAACCGTCTGTCAAGCCGTCTCCAGAATCGGACTCCATCTTCGTACCGCCTGCCCCTGATGCAGTCGGATCCGACTTGGGGAACCCAGCAGGCGGCTCGGGGACTTTGACAAGCGGCCCGGGGACTGCCATAGTCGCACCTGGCTTGGGGACTTCAAAACCCGGCCCGGGGACTGCAACGACACAACAGACGGTGGCCGACTCCAACTCTTCACCACCCAACCCACCCACCCGGGTCACAGTAGCCGTACTGACAACAGAAGAAGTCACAGCTCCATCATGGGCCCAGCCCATCCTCAACTTCCTAGTAAACAGAGAGCTGCCGACTGATGAGATCTCGGCAAGACTAGTTCAACGCCGAGCCGGAGCATACGCAATAATAAACAGAGAACTTGTTAATCATAGCGTCACTGGAGTCTTCCAGCGCTGCGTCGAGCTAGAGAAGGGCATAGCAATCCTCAAGGATATCCACCAAGGCGAATGCGGCCACCACGCGGCCTCAAGATCACTTGTCGCCAAAGCTTTCCGCCATGGTTTCTTCTGGCCGACTACTTTGGAAGACGCCAAGGAATTAGTCAAATGCTGCAAAGGATGCCAAGTCTTCAGCTCCAAGCAACACCTGCCGGCTTCTGCACTCAAGACCATCCCCCTCACCTGGCCCTTTGCCGTTTGGGGGCTGGACATGGTGGGCCCATTCAAGACAGCCCGCGGCGGCATGACACATCTGCTTGTCGCCGTGGACAAATTCACCAAGTGGATTGAAGCGAAGCCAATCAAGAAGCTGAACGGGCCGACTGCCGTGACATTCATCACAGGTATCACCACTCGGTATGCTATACCACACAGCATCATCACCGACAACGGCACAAACTTTGCCAAGGGAGCACTGGCACGTTTCTGCGTGACACGGGGCATCCGACTGGACTTAGCGCCCGTTGCCCACCCGCAGTCAAACGACCAGGTCGAGCGAGCAAACGGCCTCATCCTCTCCGGCATCAAGCCCCGACTGGTCGTACCACTGGAACATTCGGCCTGCTGCTGGCTCGATGAGCTGCCGGCTGTCCTCTGGAGTCTACGTACTACCCCGAACAAGTCAACCGGCTTCACTCCTTTCTTCCTTGTATATGGTGCCGAGGATGTCATCCCAACTGACATCGAGTTCGACTCACCTCGAATCACCATGTACACAGAGGCGGAGGCCAAGGAAGCGCGAGAAGACGGTGTTGACCTGCTAGAAGAGGGCCGGCTGTTAGCACTCAGCCGGTCTGCCATCTACCAGCAGGGTTTGCACCGTTACCACAACCGGAAGGTCAAGCCAAGATCCTTCCAAGAAGGTGATCTTGTGCTCCGGCTGATCTAGCGAACAGCCGGCCAGCACAAGCTCTCGGCCCCTTGGGAAGGCCCATTCTTCATCAGCAAGGCCCTAGGCAACGACTCCTACTACCTGATCGACGCACAGAAGCCGAAGGCACGCAAGAGGGATGATTCCGGCAAGGAGTCGGAACGACCATGGAACGCCAATCTCCTGAGAAGATTTTACAGTTAAAAGTAGTATGTATCATGCTACCTTTTTGTATTAAGTACAAGACAATGGGCCCCCCGAGGCGCACTCGGGGACTACCCTCCTTTATCTATGAATGACGAGTGTCATACCCATGAATGTACTATTACATTTGATTCTCTATCTGGCACCGGGTTCGACTAGTCGGCCCGGGGACTGGATGCCTTGAGTTATATTAAAAGTTCTACCTGAAGTCAGACAAGTAGTGTGCCAGCACCCAAGCCCTCTCTTGTTGTAAGTCGCAGCTCAAAGAACCGACTGTCCGACTGGCAAGAGCCAAAGGCAGGAAAGGTTTCCCACACGAAAAACAGCTAAGGACTAACGAACCTATATAACACAAGCCGGCCTCCCACCACACCTACCGGCTGCCAGAGCAGCCGGCTGGCCGGCTTCCCAGTCACTTCGCTACAATCCAAGAAAGCTAGAGTACTTGCCCTCCCAACCGGCCAAGCACTTCTCCAGCCACAGACTGCAGAGCAGCTGTTCGGCTGGGAAGGCGGCAACCAAGGGAGGGCGGCAAAGGAAACAGCCAAAGGATGAAAAGCAAGAACAATGGGAAGCCAAACACATGCATGATTATATTTACACATCAGGCCTTTAACAGGCCGGCAGTCAATATAGTTTGAATACACCCCCAGTGGGTGGAACTGTGCAAACTTAACAAAATATCGTTCAAAGAGTAATAAAACAGGAAAGTAAAGGCGGCAGATTAGGCTAAGGGCGCAACAGGCGAGCCGGGCTGGTCCGTGGAGACGGCATCGCCGGCTGGAGGAGTGGCCAGCTGGCGAGTCTCGGCTTGATCATCGCCGGCTACAGGCGGTGCGCTCGCACGCGCCTTGTTGCTGGAGGCACGGTCAACCTGAGGCTGGCCGGCTGCTCCACCATCTGGCACGGCGTCTTCACCCTCTTCCTCCTCCTCCTCGCCCTCGTCGCTGGAGTCGATCTCCTCCGCTGAGTCCTCGCCATCTGCTGGGTTCAGCCCGAACCACTCCTCCGGCTGGGCAACGCCGTTATCATCCACCTCAGGAGCAAAGGCGCTGGTGTCGGTGCAGTCGGCGATCGCCGAGGCACACTAGATGATAGTCGGCCGGGCCGGCTCCAGCTCCGTGTTGGCCTCCTGCCGCCAGGTGCCCAGCTGGTCCATGCTCAGCTCAGGAACTAGGCTTTGACAAACTCCAGCGCCCGCCTGGCGCCTGACCGAGCTGCAGAAGCCTTCCAGGCCTCGAAGCGGCCGGCCGCTACCTCCAGCCAGTCGGCAGTCCGACTGGGGGTGCGGGAAATCACCTCGCCGGGCCAGAGAGCGGCCAACACTTGAGCCCCAACACGTTGAAGCCGGCTGGAGGCGGGCTTGAATCGCCAGGAGCTGTTCCTCAAGCGACCGGCGAGCATTCGGCGCGATCTCAGCGCCAGCCTGCCGTTGCGCCTCGCGGTGGGCCTCGACGACCTGGTTGGCGGCAGTAGAGTAACCAGGGAAGTACTCTGCACAAGAAAGAAAGAGAAAGAAGAGAAAAATACAAAGTTAGAGAATGAACCAAACGGCAAGCGGCAAGCAAGGAACGAAGAAGAAGGCGGCCTACCATCAACCAAGTCTTCGATCTGGCCGTAGCCGTTGATCAACGACTGCCTCACCTCAGCCCAGCTCGCCGCCTCGGTCTCGTACTCGGCTTGGAGGACGGCCTCGCTGTCCTGCACCGCCTTCAGGGCCGCCTTGTGGCTCTCCTCCTGGTCGGCCAGCCTCTTGACCAGGCGGTCACGCTCCTAAACCAAGGCGTCAAACTCGGCTTCCTTGGCGCGAAGGGCGGTCTGGGTCCCACCCAGCTGCTCCCTCAGGCTGGCATTGGCCTCTGCGGATATGGCAAAGAAGAAAAAAGCAATAAGAAAGAAGTTGTCAGGAAAGATCCGACCCGACTGCTCAGCAGTCGGCCCGAATCTCGGGGACTACACCCAGTGGGTGCGCTGACGCGCCCCCACGTGAGATAAAAGATGAAGCACTTACTCCGGCTCTCAGTTAGATCAGCAGTCTTCTGGGTCAGCTCCCGAGCCTGGGAGTTGAAGGCAGCCGCACGGAGGTTGTGGTAGTCCTGCAAGTCGGACAGAGAAGCGAATGAGAACAAGATAGCAAACAAAGCCTACCAAGAAGTTCCAAGCCGCCTGCTCAGCAGCTCACTCGGAACTCGGGGACTACACCCAGTGGGTGCGCTGACGCGCCCCCACGGAAGAAACCAAGATCAAGAAGCAAAAAACGGGAAGACTCACCCGAATGGCCGCCCGTGTCGCGAGGAGCTCGTCATTATACTGCCTCAGCACTGCAGCCTGGGACTGAAGCCGGTTCCGGACTTCTTGCGCCGCCACATTCACCACGGCCGTCCCACCACCCGGCGTCCACCCCGAGCTGGCGCTGGCCGTCTCCACGTCCTGGGCCGACGAGCTGGAGCCCGCAGCCTTCTGCGGGTCTGGAGCCGAAGTTGCCTTCCCCGTGCACTGGCGCGATGGCGACCGGACCACCAGGTCCGTCCTCACAGCCGGCTCGCCTCCAGCCGATTGCGCAGGCGGCGCGTTAGGCCGGCCGCCTTGGGCCGCCCCAGTCGGCGATGGCGGTGCCGCCTCCCTCTCCTGGACGACCACATCGTCCTCCCTCTCCATCCCCGGCAGGTCGCCACCGGCTTCATCCGGCGGGGGCTCCGGGATCTCGGGCGCCGCGACATGCAGGGGGGTGACAAGCAAGGCCCCCTCCGCTGCTGCTGTGGCTGCAGCCTCCGCCTGGGCCTTGGCCGCCGCGTCGGCTTGTGCCTTCGCCGACTCCTCCGCCTCCTCCTTCGCCGCCTTGGCGGCAACCGCCCTCAGCTCTTCCGCCTCCCGCTCCTCCCGCGCCTCCCGCGCATTTCGCTCCATCGCCGCTTGAAGCTTGGCGCGGGGGTCCACGCGGCGGGTGCTCCCGGATCCTCCCGGCGATCCAACCACGGAGGCGGCAGCAACCCGCTCAAGAGAAAGCGGAGCCCTGGTTTTTGAGACAAGACAAGGATTCAGAAATCGACAAGAAAAGAAGAAGGAATATGCAAGAGAATCTACACTTACGCCGAAACCGTTTGCGGCTGCTTCACCACCTTGCGGAAGCGGGCCGCCCTTGCGGCCGCCTCATCCCGCCTGGTCGCCGCCGCCCCGCCCTTGGGCTTCTTCGGCCGACTGCCGAACAAGCCCGACGCGGCCCGGCACTTCTGCGCGCCGCCCCGAGCAGGCAGCGCGGCGGAGGAACCCGCGCCATGGTCGGACGCCGGCTGGCGGCGTGGGACGATTTCCGCCTCGTCGTCATCCGGCCAGTCGTCGAATCTGGCTCCAAGCCCGGAGGCGCCTGCTTCGCCGCCTCCCGCCTCGGTGTTGTCGTCCATGGCGGCCGCCCCCAAGTTGGGGTCCTCCAAGTCATTCTCTGCCCGGTCGGGGAGAAATCGGCGATCCGCCCCCGCTGTCCCGGCCGCAGGTCGAAGGAGAGGGCTCTGCAAAGACGTGCAGACTGGTCAGAGTCGGCCAAGAAAAACTTGGCGACAAAACTGAAAGAAGAGAAGATGAAGAAAGCATACCGTAGGCGGGGGATGAGCACGGGAGTACGGCTCCTTGCCAAACTACCACTCTGCGGAGAGCTTGCAGTTCGCGAGATAGTTCACCATATGAGCCACCTCGTCATGAGGCATCTCCTTGGTGCACATCCGACTCGGACCGAGTTGGCCGCTCATTTGACTGATCAAATGAGGGCGGCTTTGAAGCGGGAGCACCCGGCGCACGACGAAGGTGGCCAGCAGGTCGGACCCAGTCAGGCCCTCCGACTGGATCATTACCCGGAGTCGGGCAACGGCGGCGGCTCCAGCCGGCGACAGCGTCCTGGCCCGATAGGACCACTGGGGCCGCCTCCCAGCCGGCGGGCCGGCTATGTAAGCCGGCAGGTTGACGTAGTCGCCTTGTGGGGCGACGTTCTTCACGTAGAAGTACGATTTCTGCCAGCGCTTCACCGACTGGATTAGCGTGATGACAGGGAAGGGGTTCTCGGCTGCCGGCCTCCGCATCGCGATGAAGGCGCCGCTCTGAGCCGGCACGCCCTGCATGCGGGTGCTGAGCTTGGATTGGAAGAATTCCCCCCAGAGCTCGAGGGTGGGAAGAACACCAAGAAAGCCCTCGCACAGAGTGACGAAGGCGGACAGCAACACCACCGTGTTTGGAGTGAGGTGGTGCGGCTGGAGCTGATAAAGGTCGAGGAAGGAGCGGAAGAAGGCGCTCGTGGGCAGACCGAGGCCGCGCAGGAAGTGCGAGCGAAAGATTACCCGCTCGCCTTCCTCCGGCGCCAGCGTGATCTCCTTCTCCGGCGCGAGACGGACCTACACCTAGTCCTTGCCGGGCAACCGCCGCGTCTTGCGGAGGAAGCCGATGTGGTCCGTCTGGACGTTGGAGCCATCCCAGTCTCTGCCGTACTGCATGATGGCGAGAAGCTGGCGAGAAAGGGTGCGGCGGCGGAGAAAGCACGGCCCCGCGGCGGCGAAGCTGCAGGGTAGTGCGAAGATTGGTGGGACGGCGCGGCGGCAAGATGCTGCTGCGATGGAAAGAAGGAGGAAGAAGATGGCGGAGAGAGGATGAGCGTGCGAGCGTCTGCCGCTCCCCCTCCTCCCCCTACTTATAGCCTCGTGCAGCGAAGCCGAGGAGGCGAGGCGTGGAGGGAACGTGGGATTAACTGCACCCACTCCCCCACGTCCTGCGATTACTGCGCCCTAACGACGTGCAGAAACTGCCGCCGGAAGGCGCGCGGCCCGCTTTGGGCCACAGAGAATCCGCGCCTGGGCCTAGGCGTAGGAGTGATGGGCCCCCAGCCTGCGGCGACGTCCTGTCGCGCGCGTGGGTTGGCAGGCTTTTTTCAGCCGGAGGGTGTCACGTGGTACGTGGGCGGCGAGCGGCCGGCCCGCGACCCGGCGTGCGCACCAACCGACTCCCGCCTTCAGACTTCAGAAATTTCGCCAAGACGGCGCACCCAACCGAAGCCGGCTCCTAGCTGCTGGCTCGTCAAGATAAGAAGCTGACCGAACTTCTCGACCTCCTCTCAGCCTCGAAGCCCAACCAACTTCGGGGACTACTGTCGGAGTAAATGGCCACGGGTAGGCTACCCGACTCCCCCTGGCTCTTCGAAAAATTACCAGGCCAATCGAGCCTTCAAGCATCCAGAGAACGGGGCCGCCTTCCTCTGGCCGGCTATCCCCAAGGCCGACTACCAGAAGGCGACCCGGCCTCAAAAACCTTCCCGAAGAAAGCTACGAGACGGCCGACTCTAGGAAGCCGGCCCCAAGAGGACCGACTCCCAGAAGCCGGCCATGAAGAAGGCCGACTCCCAGAAGCCGGCCAAGACTGCACCCACCAGGGCTGCACCCACATAACGGTGATAAGACGGGGCGTGGCCGCAGTACAGCCTGCCACCCCCGAATCCCGGAGCCTGCATGGCCACAGTGCGCCGTACGGGTCAGCCATCCCCCGTCCGGCGCGGCACTGTAGCCATGTTGACTGCGACGTCGCCCACGACAGGCGCCAGTACGGCCCGCGGGCGGCGGGCCCCTTCAGCCAGAGAGACGCTCGAAGGCGGCCTGGCCTCCCCTAGTCGGCCTGGGGCGTAGCCGGCTCCCGATAGCCGGCTACCTCCCTCCCTCGAAATATGTGCATCATTAAGGAGACAAGACGAGGTGAGGCTACAGTGAGAGCCCGCCAGGCGGCGGCACTGTAGCCATGCTTACCTCAACAAATCCCTCATCATCAGGGGCGAGGCAACAGTAACCAGCCGCCGACAAGGCCCCCAGGCGGTGGGGCTGGCCTGTCGGCCAAGAGGCCGGCAGCCGGCGGGACCCACCAGTCGGCGGGCCCCAACGGCTGGCGGAGAAGCCGGCGAGCACAGACACTGACGACTGGGACCCGCACCCAACCGGATTACCATTGTACCCCTGGGCGTAGGCCTATATAAACCCCCCGGGGCACCCATGCAAAGGGTTGATCTCTAAGATAGTTTTAGCCACCACGTAGAGGGAAGAGGAGAGCTAGCCTTGCGTTTCTTCATCCTCTAGCCAAATAGCTCAAGGAGCACTTGTAGCTACTTGTGTTGATCTAGTGATCATGCGGAGACCCCGCAGAGCAGGACTAGGGGTGTTATCTTCACGGAGAGCCCTGAACCTGGGTAAGATTCGCCGGCGTGCATGTCTTTGCCTTATCCCGTTTCCAGGCACCGGCGATGTCTTACTGGCTCTCACAATGATAAGCCACCCGTTGGCATATGTCGCACCTACCACCCGACAAGATGTGAATTAAAGTAACCACCTTAAGTTGAACCATTAATTAACATCCTCACATCTGTCATGGAAATTCACTCAAACCCAATCCACGTCTACGAGCATAGCATAGCAATATAAGCAAACGTAGAAGTAACTCCCAATGGTTCGATAATAAACAGGGCAATAGGTACTACCTCATCTACTTCCCAAAACCCACATATTAAACAGTTCCTAACCATGCAATAGTTTGAGGGTTGATCTAACGGAATAAAACTGGGTGGTAAAGAGGTATGATCAAAGTGTTACTTGCCTTGCCGATGCTCCGTGAAACCTAGAGACTCGTAGTAGCACGCTTCGCACTCCGGGTACTCTATCGCAAACAAACAATACATACATAAGCAATCAAGCAAGGGTGCACGGGTAAAACTCAAAATAAGAGATCTAACCAGAAAGTTCAACTTAAGAACTCCGGTTTGCAAAAAAAATCAAATCGAACGAAGCAACGAAACTCAAACGGCGAAAGAAACAATCTCCGTTTACTAATCTGGACCTAAGTCAAATTTTACAGTAGCAAAAACTTGTTTAAGTTGGTTAAACGGAAAGAGGGTTTTGAGATGAAACTCTAGGCGCTTGAATCGCCTGATTCCGATAAACGAGCAAAAAGTTATACTAAAAGGAAAAACAGATCGGAAATCGCGATCGAAAATAATCGCAAAAATTCTGAGAAAAAGAAAAACTGACGAACAGGCTAACGAACGAACGTCCGCTGTCTGCGGCTAAACGACGAAAACCTTTCGTCAAAATGAACGTACGAACGGGCGTTCGCTAAATAAACTAAACCGAAAAAAACCGATCTAATAAAAAAACCGCTGTTTTTAAAAAAACCGGGCTGTTTTTCCGAAGAAAACCACCGGCGACGGGGCGGCTACCTCCGGCGAGGTCCGGCGTCGGGCTCCGGCGGGCGGGGCGGCGGCGGTCGACGAAGCGGGATGAGGCGGCGGTGGCGGCGGTCGGGACGGGCGGTTTCGGCGGGGCGCGGCGGCGGCGCGATCCGGCAGCGGCGCAAGGGTTTGGCGGGGCTGGGGCGCCTCGGGATTTAAAGGCCCAGCCGGGTCGGTGTCCCAGGCGGACACGGCCCGGTTAGGTCGATTCTTTTTTTAAAATAGTTTCGCGCAGAAAAACAATTAAAAGAAATACTAAACGGACTCCAAAAATCCTGAAATAAAATTTCTCCGTCCTCTAAAATCATGCCGGACAAGATGAACATTTATTTGGGGCCTAAATGAAATATTAAAAACGCACATTTTCCTAAATTCAAATAAAATAGTGATAAAATCCGAAATAAAATCTTATTTGATTTTATTATTAAATCCTCAATATTTCTTTATTTTGGGAAAGTCATTTTATTCCCTCTCTCTTATTCTTATTATTGAAATAATTGAAGATAAAATAAATAAAATCAAATCATCCTATTTTCAAAATTTGAGAAAACCCAAATATGAAAATAACGAAATCCCCAACTCTCTCCGTGGGTCCTTGAGTTGCGTAGAATTTCTAGGATCTAGCCAAGATGCAAATAAAAATATGATATGCAATGATGATCTATTGTATAACATTCCAAATTGAAAATTTGGGATGTTACACCAACTCTCAAGGTGAGAAAGGGCAATGCACGGCACCGAAGAGGCTAGCAATGATGGAAAGGTGATAGTGCGTATAATCCATGGACTCAACATTAGTCATAAAGAACTCACATACTTATTGCAAAAATCTACAAGTCATCAAAAACCAAGCACTACGCGCATGCTTCTAGGGGGATAGATTGGTAGGAAAAGACCATCGCTCGTCCCCGACCGCCACTCATAAGGATGACAATCAAAGAACACCTCATGTTTCAAATTTGTCACACAATGTTTACCATACGTGCATGCTACGGGACTTGCAAAATTCAACACAAGTATTTCTCAAATTCACAACTACTCCACTAGCACGACTCTAATATTACCATCTTAATATCTCAAAACAATCATCAAGTATCAAACTTCTCATAGAATTCAACGCACTTTATCCAAAAGTTTTTATTATACCAATCTTGGATGCCTATCATATTAGGACTAATTTTATAGCCAAAGCAAATTACCATGCTGTTCTAAAGGACTCTCAAAATAATATAAGTGAAGCATGAGAGATCAATAATTTCTATAAAATAAAACCACCACCGTGCTCTAAAAAGATATAAGTGAAGTACTAGAGCAAAATTTATCTAGCTCAAAAGATATAAGTGAAGCACATAGAGTATTCTAATAAATTCCAATTCATGTGTGTCTCTTTACAAGGTGTGTACAGCAAGGATGATTGTGGTAAGCTAAAAAGCAAATACTCAAATCATACAAGACGCTCCAAGCAAAACACATACCATGTGGTGAATAAAAATATAGGCTCAAGTAAAGTTACCGATAGACGAAGACGAAAGAGGGGATGGCTTCCGGGGCATCCCCAAGCTTAGGCTTTTGGTTGTCCTTGAATTTTACCTTGGGGTGCCTTGAGAATCCCCAAGCTTAGGCTCTTGCCACTCCTTATTCCATAATCCATCAAATCTTTACCCAAAACTTGAAAACTTCACAACACAAAACTCAACAAAAAATCTCATGAGCTCCGTTAGTGCAAGAAAACAAACCACCACTTTAAGGTACTGTAATGAACTCATTCTTTATTTATATTGGTGTTAAACCTACTGTATTCCAACTTCTCTATGGTTCATACCCCCCGATACTAGCCATAGATTCATCAAAATAAGCAAACAACACACTAAAAACAGAATCTGTCAAAAACGGAACAGTCTGTAGTAATCAGATTTGTTCGAATACTTCTGGAACTCCAATATTCTGAAAAACTAGAACAACCTGGACAATTTGTATATTGATCTACTTCAAAAAGAATTGGTATTTTATCATGTTCTGTTGAATTTTAACAATTATTTTCGTGAGCGCAAAGTTTCTGTCTTTTTCAGCAAGATCAAACAACTATCACCCAAGAAGATCCTATTGGTTCTACTTGGCACAAACACTAATTAATACATAAAAACACATCTAAACAGAGGCTAGATGAATTATTTATTACTAAACAGGAACAAAAAGCAAGGAACAAAAATAAAATTGGGTTGCCTCCCAACAAGCGCTATCGTTTAACGCCCCTAGCTAGGCATAAAAACGAGAATAGATCTAGGTATTGTAATCTTTGGTATGCAATCCGTAAGTGGCTCTCATAATAGATTCATAAGGCAATTTAATTTTCTTTCTAGGAAAGTGTTCCATGCCCTTCCTTAACGGAAATTGGAATCTAATATTCCCTTCTTTCATATCAATAATTGCACCAATCGTTCTAAGGAAAGGTCTACCAAGAACAATGAAATCTACCGGCACATAATTCCTATTTGCAACAATAAGAACATCATTAATCCTTCCCATAGGTTTCTTAATGATGGAATCTGCAAGATGCAAGTTTAAAGAACAATCATCAAATTCAGGGAAACCTAACACATCACACAAAGTTTTTGGAATCGTGGAAACACTAGCACCCAAATCACACAAAGCATAGCATTCATGATCTTTAATTTTAATTTTAATAGGAGGTTCCCATTCATCATAAAGTTTTCTAGGGACAGAAACTTCTAATTCAAGTTTTTCTTCATAAGATTGCATTAAAGCATCAACGATATGTTGGGTAAAAGCTTTATTTTGACTATAAGCATGAGGAGAATTTAACATGGATTGCAACAAGGAAATACAATCTATCAAAAAACAATTATCATAATTAAATTCCTTGAAATCCAAAATAGTGGGTTCATTGCTATGTAAAGTGACCTCTTCAATCCCACTTTTACCAATTTCTGCATCAAGATCTAGAAACTTCGAATCATTGGGACGCCTTTTAACTAAAGTTGACTCATCTCTAGTCCCATCATTATCAAGATTCATATTGCAGAACAAAGATTCAATAGGAGACACATCAATCACTTTTAGATCTTCATCCCTATTATCGTGAAAATTAGAAGAACACGCTTTTACAAAGCAATCTTGCTTAGCACGCATCCTAGCGGTTCTTTCCTTATACTCATCAATGGAAATTCTCATAGATTTGAGAGACTCATTGATATCATGCTTAGGTGGAATATATCTAAGTTTCAAAGAATCAACATCAAGAGAAATTCTATCCATGTTCCTGGTCAATTCATCAATCTTAGGCAATTTTTCTTCAAGCAAAGCATTGAAATTCTTTTAAGAAATCATAAATTCTTTAACACTAGTCTCAAAATCAGAGGGCAACTTATTAAAATTTCCATAAGAGTTGTTGTAGGAATTACCATAATTATTAGAGGAATTACTAGGATACGGCCTAGGATTAAAGTTTCCTCCGTACGCGTTGTTACCAAAATTGTTCCTACCAACAAAATTCACATCCATAGATTCATTATTATTCTCAATCAAAGTAGACAAAGGCATATCATTAGGATCAGAAGAAACACTCTTATTAGCAAACAACTTCATAGGTTCATCCATCTTTCCACTCAAAACATTAATCTCTTCTATCGCATGAACCTTTTTACTAGTAGATCTTTCGGTGTGCCATTGAGAATAATTAACCATAATATTATCTAGGAGTTTAGTAGCTTCTCCTAAAGTGATTTCCATAAAAGTGCCTCCCGCGGTCGAATCTAAAAGATTTCTAGAAGCAAAATTCAATCACTCTCCCGAAGGTTTCATTCCGTTTGATATTCCTTTTCTGCGAAACACTGAAATAGGCAAACAAACAGCAATTTGCACTGGGCCTTTGGTTAGTAGGTTAGTCCCAAAAATAATATAAAAGTGTATAATAAAGCCCATTAAACATCCAAAACAGATAATATAATAGCATGGAACAATCAAAAACTATAGATACATTGGAGACGTATCAGGACTGCTCCACCCGACCCGGCCGCGCCTCAACCCGGCCCGGGGACTGCTCCACCCGACCCGGCCGCGCCTCAACACGGCCCGGGGACTGTCTAACCCGGCCCGGGGACTGCCGAACCCGACCCGGGGGGCTGCTGAACCCGGCTCGGGGGCTGCCGCCCCATAACCCGCCATGGTGACCGTCTTCGCCATGGTGACGACACCATCATGGGCGCTGCCCATCTCAGAGTTCCTGGAGAACGGGGTCCTCCCCATGGACGAGACCGAAGCTCGGCAAGTGCAGTGCCGAGCGTCCGCCTACAGCATCATCAACAACGAGCTCGTCAAGCGCAGCTCCACCGGCGTATTCCAGCGCTGCGTCGAGCAAGACAAGGGCATTGAGATCCTCCTCGACATACACCAGGGCGAGTGCGGGCACCAAACCGCCTCGCGGTCCCTGGTGGCCAAGGCTTTCCGCCATGGTTTCTACTGGCCCACGGCCCTCGAAGACATAGAGTCGCTCATCCTCAAGTGCGAAGGATGCCATCGCTTCAGCAAGCGCAGCCACCAGCCGGCGTCGGCACTCCGGACCATCCCGATCGCCTGGCCCTTCACGGTTTGGGGACTCGACATCATGGGGCCCTTCAAGACCGCTCGAGGTGGCATGACGCATCTGCTGGTGGTGGTGGACAAGTTCACCAAATGGATCGAAGCAAGGCCAATCAAGAAGCTGGACGGGCCAACGGCCGTCCGGTTCGTCAAGGACATCGCGGTGCGCTACGGCATGCCGAACAGCATCATCACGGACAACGGCACCAACTTCGCCAAGGGCGCGCTCGCGCAGTACTGCTCCGTCTCTGGCATCCGCCTCGACCTGGCTTCCATTGCACATCCGCAGTCCAACGGCCAGGTCGAGCGGGCCAACGGCCTCATCCTATCCGGCATCAAGCCGCGACTCGTCGAGCCGCTCCTCCATTCGCCCGGCAGCTGGCTTGACGAGTTGTCGGCCGTCCTCTAGAGTCTCCAAACAACACCGAACCGGTCGACCGAGTTCACCCCGTTCTTCCTCGTCTATGGAGCAGAAGCCATCATCCCGACCGACATCGAGTTCGACTCGCCGCGCGTCACGATGTACACCGAAGCCGAGGCCAAAGAGGCCCGCGAAGACGGTGTCGACCTGCTCGAAGAAGCACGTCTCCTAGCGCTCAGCCGCTCAGCCATCTACCAGCAAGGCCTGAGGCACTACCACAACAAGAAGATCAAGCCCCTCGCTTTTCGGGAAGGAGACCTCGTCCTCTGACTCGTCCAAGAGTAGACCGGCCAACACAAGCTGTCCTCCCCATGGGAGGGCCCCTTCATCGTCAGCAAGGCCCTGTGCGATCGCAACACCTACAACCTCATCGACGCCCGCAAGTCAAACAAGCGCAAGAGAGACACCGCTGGCGAAGAAACAATCCGGCCGTGGAACGCAGAGCTCCTCCGCCCATTTTACAGTTAGCCGTGTGCACGTATGTATCGCTACCTTTTGTAATCATTTGAAAACTATCGGATCCCCGAATGACGCTCGGGGCTGCCCTTTCCGACCAAGCTATTGTGTCTCCTACATTTGTGCATTACTTTCCTCTTAAACCAACCCGACCACTGGGTCGGCTCGCTCGACCAGGGGGCTCGGGAGCTGGCCGGCTCGGCCACCTGCCGTTTTCCTTAGCGGCTCCTAATGCGTTGGATCGCCATGGCCTCTCACTTCGCCCTAAGACGCAGAACCGGCTTCAACTATTGGCTGGCAAGCACATGAAACCAAAGCACCAGCACGCCACGAACACTAAGTCAAGAACCGCCGCGTCGCCCAACCCGGCCCCGCCACTTTAAGTTGCTGCACGACCGGCTGCTCGCCAACCCGGCCCCGCCGGATTACTGTCAGCCGGCCTAGTGGGTGTTTCACTCGCGCTCAACATTTCAAAGTCCTAAGTATCGCACGCTCCTCTCAAAGAACGAACCCCTTGTCACGGACCGAAGCCTCGGCCATCAGACTCGCGGGGGGAGGGGGGAACCCAAAGGGGGAAAGTTGCGAGAAAACGACTCCAAAGACGAAAAGCAAGAGCGCAGGCATCCACGAAGTTTTTGCATACCGCCGGGTCGCTCAACCCGGCCTCGCCGCTTTAAGTTGCCGCACGACCGGCTGCTCGCCAACCCAGCCCCGCCGGATTGCCGCCAGCCGGCTCAGTGGGTGTTTCGCTCGCGCTCAACGTTTTGAAAACCTAAGTACTGCACACTCTTCTCAAAGGCCGAGCCCCTTGTCACGGACCAGAGCCTCGACCGTCAGACTCGCGGGGGAGAAGCCCAGGAGGGGAAAGTGCAGGAAAACGGCTCGAAAAAACGAAAAGCAAAGACGCAAACATTCACAAAGCTCATACATCATAAGTTCAGAAACAGGCCCAAGGTCAGAGTTCATTACACCCAGTTAACCCCCAGTGGGTGGGTGGACCTGCTACCTAACATAAATTTTTACTAAGTTAAAAATCAGGCATTCCCGCCGCCGGACCGCACAGCTCCCGGGTCTGCTGAGGTGCCGGTATCCTCCTCCCCGGCGTCCGCGTCGCGGTAGACGTCCGTCTCCTCGGAGCTGCCCTTTGGGTCGTCCAGAAGCAGGCCGTAGTCGTCGGCAGGCACAACTCCGCCATCCTCCGCCCGCTCCGGCTGGAACTCGTCATGGAAGGCGAACCCGGCGATGTAGCTGGCCCGGGCGGCGATCCGCCCGGCCTCCGCCTGCAGCTGGTTCTCCAAGTCGGCTCGCTGGCCCATCAACGCATCCAGCGCCAGGTCCGGATTCCAAGACATCGTGAACCTGAGCGCCATCTCGGTGTCGGCACGAGCGGCGGAAACCCACTACTCATGAAGATGGTCCGGGCCCACCTCCAACCACCGCGCCATCCGCGTGAAGCTGTTCGGCGTGACAGAACCCAGCCAGAGGGCCGCCGTCATCGCTGCGCCGGCCTCAGAGAGCCGCCCCATCTGCTCGCTCAAGACTCGCAGATGGGCCTCGGCGGCGGTCACGATCTCCGAGAAGGTCCAGGCCACCCGCGGGTCAGTCCCGGAGCCGACGATCCCCTGCGGGTCGCGCTGAAAGCGGACCGCCTCCTCCGCCAGCTGGCGCTCTCCGAGAAGGCCCCTGTCGAAAAGAAAAGCAAGTCAGAAGAAAGTCACTAAGGAAGAGAAGCCGGGGCCCCAGCCCGGCAAAAAACCCAAGGAAATCACTTACTGGTGAACGCCAACTTCTTGGCAATGACTTAATCACTGAAGCTGAAGAAATGTGTAAAGTCATTCGTGAAAATCTCAAAGCCGCGCAATCGCGTCAGAAGAGTTACTATGATAGTAAGCACCGTGATGTGGCTTTCGAGATCGGAGACCATGTCTACCTCCGCGTCTCTCCAATGAAAGGCACTCGTCGCTTCGGTATCAAAGGGAAGCTTGCCCCTAGATACGTGGGTCCTTTCAAGATCATTGGCAAAAGAGGCGACCTCGCCTATCAACTTGAGCTTCCTTCCAACTTCGCGAACGTGCATGATGTGTTCCACGTGTCACAGCTTCGCAAGTGCTTCAAGACGCCTGAGCGCACCATCAACTTCGAAGAGATTGACCTCCAAGAAGATCTATCTTATCATGAGCACCCGTTGCTATTCTTGAAGAAACTGAGCGCAAGACTCGCAACAAGTCAATCAAATTCCTGAAAGTGAAGTGGTCGCACCATTCCGACCGAGAAGCCACCTGGGAACGCGAGGACCATCTCCGTTCCGAATATCAGGAGTTCTTTCAGTCCTAGATCTCGGGACGAGATCCTCTCGTAGTGGTGGAGTGTTGTAACACCCCGGATGTAACTTTTCATATTTGTAACTCCAACTCTTGCCATTTTCGGCAATGTGTTATGATATTCCCTCCGTGGTCGGGTTTTTGTTTTACGTTTGCATTTTGTTCATGTCATGCATCTCATATCATGTCATCATGTGCATTGCATTTGCATACGTGTTCGTCTCATGCATCCGAGCATTTTCCCCGTTGTCCGTTTTGCAATCCGGCGCTCCCACCTCCTCCGGCGCATCCCTCTTGTTTTCTTTTCGTGAGCGGGTGTTGAATGTTCTCGAAATGGACCGAGGCTTGTCAAGTGGCCTTGGTATACCACCGGTAGACCACCGGTCAAGTTTCGTTCCATTTGGAGGCCGTTTGGTACTCCAACGGTTAACCGGGCAACCGCAAAGTCCATTTGTGTGCTGCAGCAAAACCCCCCTCAAAACCAGCCCAAAACTCCTCTAAGTCACTTCCATGCTCAAGGTCGTTCGATCACGATCGTGTGGGCGAAAACCGCACCTCATTTGGACTCTCCTAGCTCCCTCTACCTATATATTTGCACCTCCCCCCGAAATCTCGCAGTCCCCGAAACCCTAGCCTCTCCCTCCGTGCGCCGGACACGTCCGCCCGGCGCCGGACGTTTCTCCGCCGCCGCCCGCGACCAACCAGGGGCCGCCACGTGTCGCCGCCGCCCTCACCGCGCCGCCGGCCCGGAGAGCCCGTGCGGGGCCCTCCCGGCCCGCTCCCCCTGCGCCGTGGCCCGAGCCGGAGCCCGACCGCGCCCGAGCGAACCCGCTGCCCTCGCGCCCTCGCCGCCTCCGCCGCGCCGCCGCCTCGCCGCCACTGCCGGTCGCCGCCGGACCGGCGCCGCCGCCGCCCTCCGCCGCGCAGACCCCGCCGCGCCGTCGCCTCCTCCACTCCCTCCAACCCGCGCCTCGCCGTCCTCTTCTTCCTCCGCCGCCCGGCCGCCGTCGTGTCCTCCCGCAGCTCCAGCACCGGCGACGAGCCTGAGCCGAGATCCCGATCCAGTCAACCCTCAGGTTGACCCCGAGATTCCCCGAAATATTTCCAAGTCGTGTTATTTTTACAATATGTGCACCTGTTCTATGCATTATAACTCTCTTCATATAGCTCTGTTTTGCACGTGTAATATAGCAAAATGTTCGCCTCGTGATGATCTACATTTTGTTCCATTGCACCATGTTCATTAGAGTCCATCTTGATGCCCAAATCTCTGGCGCAAGAGTGCTACTTGCTGTTATCTGCTGTTACTTAGCAGAACTTGGGGATTTGTTATTTTTGTTGCATTTAATCTGTGCATCTTATGAGTATGATCTCTACATGTGTTTTGTTGTATGCCATGCCACCTTTACAGAGGTGTATACCATGTATTTTTGTGATCTCTGTGGTGACTAGCACAAGCATGCAAACTAGGCTCCGTAATGTTTCTGATTTCAGGGACTTAATGATTTATGCTGTTATTTTGTTGCCATGTAAACTTGATGCTACAGAGAGATCCATGCATATTTTGGAGATATTCAGTAAGGATGTTTTGTAGATATTGTTGTAATGGATCCATTCCTGCCCTTGTTTGCAATTATGGAGTGCCATAGCATGACTCAATATTGCTCTACTTTTGCTATAAAATATTTCTGGCAGATTGTTTACGTGTTATTCAATTTTGTCAAGCTTGTTGTAGTTGTTCCATTCTTGCTATGTTCTTGATCTTGGCATGGATAGCTTCATAAACATGCCATCTTGCTGTAGGTATACTTGTTTTGTCATGCATTGCTTTGTGTTGAGTGAATCAAGCTCACCAAGATGCCTTCATATTATTGTTTCTGCCATGCTCTGTTTTCTGCTAAGCCTGAAACCTGTTAACGAAACTTGCTATGTTCACATGGCTGCCATCATATCTTCTAGTCCTTTTTGGCTTATGGTCAGTAAGGGACTTTTGTCACATGCATTTATTAGAATACTGCCATGCCTTGTTTTGCTATGTTAAGTTCCTGTAGCATGTTGTTTTCGTGCTCTGAACATTGCTACCTCATGCTGTTTCAGGCATGTCCAGTAATTTCACCAAGTCTGTGAACCTGTTATCTTTTGCACTTTTGCCATGCTTGTTTGAGCTAGTTATGTTGTGATCTAGCCGTAGCTCAGTGTTCATCTTTTGTCAAGCATCTCCTGTAGGTTACTGCCATATGCTTTGTTGCTATGTTGGAGTGCTGTAGCATTGTTACTTGTTGCATTCTAAGTGCTATCATACTGTTAATCGCAGATTCGTGTCATTCTTGTTTTGCTTGCCATTTGCAAACCGTGCATCCGTTTCCGGTGATCTTTATATCGATTTCGACCGAAATCATCTCATCTTTCCAGTGGCATGCTTGGTTTGCCAAGTTACTGCCATGTTCATCATTTTCCTTCCGGAGCACGCATATGCATCGCATATCATATCTTGCATATCATTCATGTATTGCATCATGTCGCTTGTGCATTTCTCGTGGTTGATTGTGGTTCCATTGCTTGTGTTCTTATCTTGGGTAGAGCCGGGAGACGAGTTCGTGAACGAGGAACCTGTTGAGTACGCTTACGAGGATCAAGCTTTCGACAACTCTGAGAACCTTGCAGGCAAGATGACCATACCCTCGAAATCACTTCTATCTTTGCTTTGCTAATTGTTCGCTCTATTGCCATGCTGCGATACCTACCACTTGCTATATCATGCCTCCCATATTCCCATGTCAGCCTCTAACCATCCTTTCCTAGCAAACCGTTGTTTGGCTAAGTTACCGCTTTTGCTCAGCCCTTCTTATAGCCTTGCTAGTTGCAGGTGAAGTTGAAGTTGGTTCCATGTTGGAACATGGATATGTTGGGATATCACAATATCTCTTATTTAATTAATGCATCTATATATATTTGGTAAAGGGTGGAAGGCTCGGCCTTATGCCTGGTGTTTTGTTCCACTCTTGCCGCCCTAGTTTCCGTCATACCGGTATTATGTTCCTTGAGTTTGCGTTCCTTACGCGGTTGGGTGATTTATGGGACCCCGTTGACAGTTCGCCTTGAATAAAACTCCTCCAGCAAGGCCCAACTTTGGTTTTACCATTTGCCACCTAAGCCTTTTCCCCCGGGTTTTCGCGAGCCCGAGGGTCATCTTATTTTAACCCCCGGGCCAGTGTTCCTCTGAGTGCTGGTCCAAACTAGAGCACCGTGCGGGACCGTCCCTTGGCAACTTGGGTTATGTTGGTACCTGTACGCTTCGCTTATCCGGTGTGCCCTGAGAACGAGATATGTGCAGCTCCTATCAGGATTTGTCGGCACATTCGGGCGGCTTTGCTGGTCTTGTTTTACCATTGTCGAAATGTCTTGTAAACCGGGATTCCGAGACTGATCGAGTCTTTCCGGGAGAAGGTTTATCCTTCGTTGACCATGAGAGCTTATGATGGGCTAAGTTGGGACACCCCTGCAGGGTATTATCTTTCGAAAGCCGTGCCCGCGGTTATGAGGCAGATGGGAATTTGTTAATGTCCGGTTGTAGAGAACTTGTCACTCGACTTAATTAAATTACATCAACCGTGTGTGTAGCCGTGATGGTCTCTTCTCGGGGGAGTCCGGGAAGTGAACACGGTTTGAGTTATGAATGACGTAAGTAGGAGTTCAGGATCACTTCTTGGTCATTGCTAGATGACGATCGTTCCGTTGTTTCTCTTCTCGCTCTCTTTTGCGTATGTTAGCCACCATATATGCTTAGTGCCTGCTGCAGCTCCACCTCATTACACCATCCTTTCCTATAAGCTTAAATAGTCTTGATCTCGCGGGTGTGAGATTGTTGAGTCCTCATGACTCACAGATTTCTACCCAAAAACAGTTGCAGGTGCCGACGATGTCAGTGCAGATGATGGGATCGACCTCAAGTGGGAGTTCGATGAGGAACGTGGTCGTTACTATGTGTCTTTTCCTGATGATCAGTAGTGAAGCCCAGTTGGGATGATCGGGGATCTAGCATTTGGGGTTATCTTATTTTTCATTTGGATCTTGACCGTAGTCAGTCTATGTGTGGATTTTGGATGATTTATGAATTATATTTATGTATTGTGTGAAGTGGCGATTGTAAGCCAACTCTTTATCCCATTCTTGTTCATTACATGGGATAGTGTGAAGATGACCCTTCTTGCGACAAAACCACAATGCGGTTATGCCTCTAAGTCGTGCCTCGACACGTGGGAGATATAGCCGCATCGTGGGCGTTACAGCCTCCACAACCTTGGCGGCCTCCGCCTTGAGGCGCTCCACCTCGGCCTCAAGACGGCCCTTGTCGCCCGCCAGCTGCTCCCGCAGCTGGCTGGCTTCGTCGAGCGCCCGCGGGGCTCCCGTCGCCTCCGCCCTCACCCTCTCCACCTCGGTTCCAAGCCGACCGGTGTCAACAACGAGCCGGTCGTAGTGGAAACCGGCCCGAATCAGCCGGGTCCTCCAAGACAGCACCTCGGCTGCAGAAGAAAGACTCGGAAACAAAGTACTATTTTAAGATTCGACCCAACTGCTACGCAGTTGGCCTGAATCTCGAGGGCTACACCCAGTGGGTGCGCTAGCGCGCCCCCACTAAAAAAGAGAATGCAAGAAAAGTACCTGCCGCGGCGCGGAGCTCCTCCTTCTTGGCAACAAGCTGCTCCTTGAGCCGCCGATGCGTCTCCAGGAGCCGGTTGAAGACGCTGACCCGGTAGAAGTCCAGTTGCTGCAGAAAGCAACAATCAATACAAGACATAAGTTTTAAGATTCGACCCAACTGCTATGCAGTTGGCCCGAATCTCGGGGGCTACACCCAGTGGGTGCGCTAGCGCGCCCCCACAAAGAAGAAGCAATGAAAAAAAAAAAGAAAAGGAGAATGCAACGGAAAACTTACAAACACGGCGCACTCCAGCTCCTGCGTCGCCTCCACCTCGGCCTGGGCGAAGGCCTGGATCCAGTCCGTCCGCCCTCGCAGGCGCCGGGTCACAGCGGCCATTGCCGCCTCCTCCTGAGTTGGAGGCCCGAAGAAGACCTCGCCGGTCCCGCTTCGCGTCGGCTGCGACCCGGCGACCTGACGACCCCCCGACCTGAGCACCAGGGCGTGCTCCCCGCTGGCCTCGCCCCTGCGGTCGGCGCCCTCTCCGGCGCCCTCGCCGGCACCATCACCGGTTCGGCGACCGGAGTAGCCTGCGGCCCCACCACCAATGGCGCTTCGCTCATTTGCACTTGGGGCGTTCCCTCCGGTGCCATCCGCGGCGCCTCCTCCAAGACGGCGTCGCCGCCGCCTCCGTCGGCCCCCGCCCGCTCGACCACGTCAGTCCGCGGCGGGGTGTCGTCCCCGATGACCACGACCTCCCAGTCGAGGTCCATCACATCCGCACGGCCGCCTTGGTTGTGTTCCCCCTCTAACGACAGCACGAAGACCGTCGCCGCCGCCACCGTCCTCGCCGGCATCTCCGGCCATGCCGGCTCCTCGCCGGCTCGCGCCCACGTCGTCGCGGTGCTAACCCAGGCCTGGGTCGACGCCGCCTCCAGCTC
This sequence comes from Aegilops tauschii subsp. strangulata, assembly GCF_002575655.3. Lineage (NCBI taxonomy): Eukaryota > Viridiplantae > Streptophyta > Magnoliopsida > Poales > Poaceae > Aegilops > Aegilops tauschii. The sequence goes on along the minus strand of NC_053039.3, from coordinate 69,299,240 downwards.
CGCCTCGGCCCGATTCCGGTCCCGCCAGGCCAAGCCTTCGGCGTTGGCCAGGTCCAGACCGAGGTCTGGATCCGCCCACTCCTCCTCCTCCTCATCCTGGTCGACGGTACCGGACCGGCTCCTCCAGAACGTGGCGCCCTCGACAGACGCAGCATCCGCCGCCGCCAGCGCCAGAGAGATCGGCGACCTGAAACCCAAGACAAACTAAATATAAGCCAAGCAGAGCCGCTCGGCCACTCGGTTCAAGCAAAAAGAAACTCACCCCGGCACCACCGGAACGACGGGCCTCGCCGCCCTCTCCTGCGGAGCGCCGTGCCTCCTCTTAGCAGCCGGCTTTGCGCCCCCGATCGGGTCCGCGGCGCGCCTCACGGCCGGGGCCCGCGACGCGACGTTGTCCTTCCCGTGCGGACGGCTCGCCGCCGGCGCCCCTCGAGACGACCCGGCTCCGGCCACGCCGCCGCCTCCCCCACCTGGCACCGCTGCGACAACAACTTGCGTCAGCCTCTCAAGACCGTCCCGCGACCGGCGACTCAAGAAGTAAACACAAGACTTACCGGCTCGGCGTCCTGCACCCGCGTCAGCGGTCGCCTCCTCCTCTCTGCCGTTGGCCTCGGGCTCCTCCGAGGCGACGCGCACCACCTGCGTCCGCGCCTGGTCGTAAGGATGCCGGATGGCGTTCAGGAGCACCTCCCGCATAGCATTGATACGTCTCCAACGTATCTATAATTTTTTATTGTTCCATGCTATTATATTATCGATCTTGGATGTTTTATACGCATTTATATGCTATTTTATATGATTTTTGGGACTAACCTATTAACCTAGAGCCCAGTACCAGTTTCTGTTTTTCCCTTGTTTTTGAGTCTTGCAGAAAAGGAAAACCAAACGGAGTCCAATTGAGCTGAAATTTGACGGAGATCATTTTTGGACCAGAAGAAGCCCACGGAGTACCGGAGGTGGGCCAGAAGAGTCCCGAGGCCACCACGAGGGTGGGGGCGCGCCCTACCCCCCTGGGCGCGCCCCCCTACCTCGTGCCCGCCTCGGGGACCCCCCTGACTTGTTCCCGACTCCAACACCTCTTATATAACCCCAAACTTCCAGAAAGAAACCTAGATCGGGAGTTCCGCCGCCGCAAGCCTCTGTAGCCATCAAAAATCAATCTAGACCCGTTCCGGCACCCTGCCGGAGGGGGAATTCCTCTCCGGTGGCCATCTTCATCATCCCGGCGCTCTCCATGACGAGGAGGGAGTAGTTCACCCTCGGGGCTGAGGGTATGTACCAGTAGCTATGTGTTTGATCTCTCTCTCTCGTGTTCTTGATTTGGCACGATCTTGATGTATCGCGAGCTTTGCTATTATAGTTGGATCTTATGATGTTTCTCCCCCTCTACTCTCTTGTAATGGATTGAGTTTTCCCTTTGAAGTTATCTTATCGGATTGAGTCTTTAAGGATTTGAGAACACTTGATGTATGTCTTGCATGTGCTTATCTGTGGTGACAATGGGATATCACGTGATCTACTTGATGTATGTTTTGGTGATCAACTTGCGGGTTCCGTGACCGCGTGAACTTATGCATAGGGGTTGGCACACGTTTTCGTCTTGACTCTTCGGTAGAAACTTTGGGGCACTCTTTGAAGTTCTTTGTGTTGGTTGAATAGATGAATCTGAGATTGTGTGATGCATATCGTATAATCATAACCACAGATACTTGAGGTGACATTGGAGTATCTAGGTGACATTAGGGTTTGGTTGATTTGTGTCTTGAGGTGTTATTCTAGTACGAACTCTATGATAGATCGAACGGAAAGAATAGCTTCGTGTTATTTTACTACGGACTCTTGAATAGATCGATCAGAAAGGATAACTTTGAGGTGGTTTCATACCCTACAATAATCTCTTCGCTTGTTCTCCACTATTAGTGACTTTGGAGTGACTCTTTGTTGCATGTTGAGGGATAGTTATATGATCCAATTATGTTATTATTGTTGAGAGAACTTGCACTAGTGAAAGTATGAACCCTAGGCCTTGTTTCCTAGCATTGCAATATCGTTTACGCTCACTTTTATTGCTTGCTACCTTGCTGTTTTTATAACTTCAGATTACAAAAACCTTTATTTACCATCCATATTGCACTTGTATCACCATCTCTTCGCCGAACTAGTGCACCTATACAATTTACGATTGTATTGGGTGTGTTGGGGACACAAGAGACTCTTTGTTATTTGGTTGCAGGGTTGTTTGAGAGAGACCATGTTCAACCTATGCCTCCCACGGATTGATAAACCTTAGGTCATCCATTTGAGGGAAATTTGCTCCTGTCCTACAAACCTCTGCACTTGGAGGCCCAACAACGTCTACAAGAAGAAGGTTGCGTAGTAGACATCACGCGTCAGGGCGAAAAAGAAGATGAGCAGCAGTGAAATATGGAGACCAAGGACTCACCATCGGTGCCGGGTTCACGCGGCTGTACGGGGGTTTCCCGAACTGCCAGTCATCCCACAGGTTGGCCACGGAGATGTCGTTAACCCGGCGCGCGACCTAGTCCGCCCCCAGCCGTAAGTTCGCCATGCGGTTGGGGTCCTGAAGGCCGGTCATCTGGCCGATGAGGTGGCTGCGCTGCTGCAGCGGCAGCACCCGGCGGACGATGAAGGCGGTGATGAGGTCGGTGCCGGTGAGCCCCTCCCGCTCCTTCATCACCGACACCCGCTCGCACAGGTTGAGCACCTCCTGCGACGGGTGCTTGGGGTAGTACCCCCAGTTCTATTTCCCCCTCGGCGGCGAGTTGACGAAGGGCGGCAAGTTGATGCGGTCCGCACCAAGGTTGCGGACGTAGAAGAAAGAATTCTGCCACTTCTTGGCAGAATCCTCCAGCGGCATCTTCGGGCAGTCAGCGCCTGACCGCTTGGAGTTGACGGTGGCCCCACACACGGACATCTCTCCGGCCTCGGCCCCTGCTGCTTCAAGGAGAAGAAGCGTACCCAGAGGTCGATCGAAGGCTCGACCCCCAGGTACCCCTCGCAGAGGGTGACGAAGCCCGACAGCTGCACGATGCCGCCGACACCAAGATGATGGGGCTGGAGCCTGAAGAACTCCAGGAAGTCACGGAAGAAGCCGCTCGCGGGAAGCCCGAACCCGCGCTTGAAGTGCGGGAAGAAGACCACGCGCTCCGTGCCCTCGGGCCGCGGCTCCCGCTCTCCCCGCGGCAGGCGCACGGCGACCTCCGTCTCCCTCGGCAGGCGCCTGGTGGTGCGAAGATAGGCGATGTCATCGTGGGTGACGGTCGAGCCCATCCAAGAGCCCGACAACAGCGCCATCGACAAAGATACGAGAGAAGAAAGAAGAAGGTGGCTACGAAGCTCTGCTCAAAGCGATGGGCGTCGCGGTGCGCGGCGGTCGCAAGAAGCAGAGGAAAGAAGACGAAGGCAGGGGCGCGAGCGAGAATGATTTCCACCGCCCCTCCTCGCCCCAATTTATAAGCCGCGGTTTGAAACGTGGGGGAGTGGGATCGTTTGCGCCCGCCTCTCCCACTTCCCCGCAATAATTGCGCATGTACGTGCGCAATAACTGCCTCGAGAAAGGCAACTGACTTGCGGACGCCGCAATAAATCTGCACGCGTGGGCCGAGGGCGCGCGGCCGCGGGCCCCAGCGCGTCGCCCTGTCCTGTCGCGCGTGGCCTGTCAGGCCCTTCCGGCTTCCAGGCGCCACGTGGCGCCCGCGCGAAGCCCAAAAGATTGCCTCAAAGATTCGGTGGACTCCTCGGTTTCCCGCCGCTGCCGGGATGCCGCGATCCAGCTTCCGGAAGCCGGCACACAGTGGGTGTTGCCAGACTCGACGGTCACAAAATCCGCCTCCTTCAAAGGGGGAAACTGCGAAGGCCCTCCCATCCGAAGACGACGGACCTTCACAGCTTCGGAGACTACTGTCGGGGGGATGAACCCCGGGCAGGCAACGGAACCCGGATCCTTTTCAAAAACAACGAGGCCAGCATCGCCCCTCAAGCCGACTCGCGCTTGGCCGGGTCGCTTGACCCGGCCAAGCCCCTCGACCCGGCTTAATCCTCGACCCGGCCGGACTCCTCAACCCGGCCCCAACAACCATCTCAAGACAGCCGAGCCCGGCGCACCAAGACTTCCCCAACAAGCCAGCTTCACCCTTGGCGTGTTCTCCAACCCGGCCACGGGTCAGCTCCCGTCCCATCCCAGTCGTACGATGGGACGAGTCACCACCTACCGATGACGAAGACAATAGTGCCCCGCCCATGCCTCTGGTCAGCCGGGGCATGGCAACAATGCCCCGCTGACCAGGGCTGGCGTGGCCACAGTGCAACCATCGTCACCCATGGCGCCAGCAAGCGGTGACCTGACGGAGCGCCACTGTAGCCGACTCAACCCGGCCACTCCCTGACGATCGACAAGACGGCCAACAGTGCCCCCGTACCCGGCGGTCCCCATGCCCGGAGAACCCGGCGGGTCCCAGCGCCGGCTTCCCGGACAATGACAACCCGGCCCCACGGCCTTGTAACATTACCATCGTACCCCTAGGGGGTTGACCTATAAAACCCCCCAGGAGCCCTCATGCATAGGGCAACTCTTTCACTCGCACAGGCGATCACTCACCCATACGCACGTAGCAAGCAACACCCAAGGAGAGGGAGCAGCCTAAGCCTCGGCTCGCCTTCCTTCTTCCTCCATACAGCTCTAGGAGCAACTCTGTACTGATACACGTCAACTACACTTGACAGGACTAGGGGTGTTATCTCTCCGGAGAGCTCCGAACCTGGGTATGTCTTGCGTCCCGCGCTCGCTCATGCCGACCCCGCCTCTGGAGTCCACTAGTGCCCTCGAGCCTCCTCCTATCTTTAGCCATCCCTTGGCATCTGCCGTGCGCCCATCACGACATCACCAAAATTGCGACGTGTAGTATCTGCACCCGAGCTCAAATGCTCTCCGATGATCAGTAAAATAAAAAAATACTAGTAAAAACTCAGAATTTTTTTGGGATTAACTTTGACAAATGTTTTATGTGTTTTTAAAGAATAAAAGAAAAGATTAGCTCCACATTTTTTAACTTCTCAATTTTAGGAGAGTTTTATAAAGAGTTAAAAAATAGGGAAAGAGTTAGAAATGCCCCAAGCTTCCCAGCTGCAATGCAACAAAAGCAGCAAAACAATAAATCGCAATATTTCGGTCTTTCTTTTTAGGAAACTCGTTCCATCTTTCTGTTTGCCTACTTTGCGCATCGAACCGCCTTGAAGCTTCGCGGTGCCCAAGCTATCAGCATCAACTAAAATTCTGACGTCTAGCGTGATGCTGATATAATTAAAATAATATCTGGTTCGTGTCATCGTGTGGATAGGAACGAGCGGCGCACTCGGGAGTGTCCGACGTGTACTCAAACCAGAAAAATATCGAAAAAACCCAGGAAAATATCAGCCGCAGACCATGTTCGGTGGATCGCACTGCCCGCTGAGCTGGCTAGCCTCCCAGCCAAGTTAAAGATACGCCGTGGCCTGTGGGTCCCGGAGGAGAAAGGTCCACAACCAGGAACGTGCATAGATTCTGCCCACTTGGCCAGCAGTGTCTGCAACTTGGCCTCAGATATTTTTTGCAACTTGGGGAGGCAAAATAATTTGACAATGACAGTTGTCTCTCCTTGATATTTAGGTTTCGGTTGTTTGATAGTCATATAAAATATACATGTCCTGGCCCCATGCTCCACCATTCGGATAGAGCATACAAAGATCAAGATTTTTTTGACAATATTGCTTAACAAGTGGAGTAACTTGTCTAGATTCCATGCAGATTTTTTTTTTCACAGAATACACTTAGCAAGCAGTTGGGGTTTGGATGGTGTCCTTTTTCGGATCTTTGATAAGCTTTTTGAACATTAATTAGTGCAAGAGGGCACACCCTAACCCCTTGGTGCAAATAAGACGTTGCCCCTAAGATTACGCCTTTTTTGTTGTTGTTAGTATTGACAGTAATATACGTGTCTTCTTGATTTTTATGCTGGTACATGCCCGAGGTAAAAAGAAAAAAGAAAGATGACTTGGCCTAAACCAGAGTGGCCCGGATTCACTCAACTTCCCTAGTTCGCACATAGAAAATATATATCGAAAGCTCAACATAGTTTTGATGACATTCACTTGCATTAATCACACTAATGAAACGTGCTCTATACACAATAGAAAATAAAATCGAAAGGTTGTGAAATTAAATTGGCGGTACCATCGATAGATGCATGTTATATCTTTTTTCAATTTATGAACAATGAATTAGGGGTAGAGGACACAAGTGCGCCAAGTCCATTCCTGAAACCACCCCCCCCCCCCCCCCAGAATTGGAGGCACGCGCGTGAACATTTAGCCATTGACATACAAGTCGTGTATAATACGAAAACAATATCAAGGTTTGCATGTCGTGCTCGATTCCCACTTCGTTCTAGAATATCAGTAGCATACATACAATATATAATACCAAAACAAGTGTGCCTATGTCCATTAGTACGTCAAGATTGCACGTGTCATGGATTTGTTCTTCGCCACCACCCATGTTTGTGTCGCGTCAGTTATCGGGTGTGGCGGGGCTTTCTAGTTGCGAATCCAATGTCTTTTCATCAGCAAAAATCGGCCCCAAATTCATTCCAACCAATTTTACATGTCTTGCTGACTTGGCATGCTTGGTAGCCATGAGAAAGATATGGTGCTAGCCCACCACAAAAAAAACTACATTCCATGGACAAGGGCACCCACAAATGGAGAGATTCTGATCACAGGTTGCAACCAAGATCATGAGATCTTCTTCAACATGGAGAGATGAATGAAATTGACAAGGACGTTTGGTCTACTTGTCTTTTAGTCTGAAATGTTGATAAGATGCATACAATGTTGGAAAAGAGCCCTTTTTCTTTGAACTTAGACACTAGTTTGAAACTTTCATCTCTCAGCAGCAAGGACACACTTGTAGGTTGTACTTGGTGTTATCTGAAGGAAAATAGATGTATAAATGGATATTGAACAATAAATATACTCTTTTTGGGCCATTTGATTTCTTTTGTGAATACGGAAAGTGCGTATCATTCCATTGATAGGTAGAAGAGAACATATAGTGTTTGAGCTACAAGGGTAATACCTCTCGACATACACACGACTGGGCGTAGAGAGGGGTTACATGAGCAGATCAAAGAGGGGATGCTCGGCCCCGAGAACTAAGCTATCACCACGGGATGAAACTAGCAATGTCCTTTACTCTGGCCATGGCCCAGGAGTTTGCATCGTCCTTGATAACTTGAAGCAATTGCGTGGTGGAGGGTCGGGCGTTGTCAAAGATACATGCATTCCGATGCCGCCAGATGGACTAGGCAGTGAGCGGCATAAGGGAGGCAAGGCCCTTGCGCATGGCAGCAGGCGCGTTACTCATGGTGGACGCACACCAACTTAAGAAGCAGTCATTAACATCTGGTGGGGTGATAAGTGCACGACACAAAGCAAGAACTTCATGCCAGATGGTCTTGGAGAACGAGGAGTGAAGGAGGAGGTGATCCATGGTTTTCAGCACTTGGTCGCAAAAACGCACAATAGTCATCATGTGGCAAGCCGTGCCGCGCCAGACTAGTGGCGGTCCAACAACGATCTTGGGCGGCCAACCACGTGAAGAAATGGATACGTAGGGGCGCTCATGTCCTCCAGGCGAGTCTCTAGTGGGGCGTGATTGTCGATCTGGTGAACAGGGCATGATAACAAGATCTTGCGGTGTAAGTTTCCGATTTAGTCCAACCCATCTGAGCGAGTCATGGCGGAGGGAAAGAGCGATCTGTTGCAGCGCTCGCCATAGCTAGACGTACTCCACCATCGCCGCGGCCCCATGGCACCCTGGATGTCCTGGATCCAAGCCCTGTTGTGGAGGCCTTGCGTGACTGATCTGGCCTGCTACCGACGCTTAGAGACCAAGGCGAGCACAGGCAGGGCGAACACAGACTGGCCCGGGGCATTTGATTTGAAAATCAACTTTGGTGGGTGTGAAGTTATATGTGCGGTTCCACACTTTACAAACTCAAATCTGTTGCCAATCTTTATGCAGAAATATTGGTCACATATTTATTTCATGTGTGCCCTGAAGTGGGTGTATGCTTCTAGTGCCACGCCGGGGGGAGCCTTGGTAGAAACTTTATGAGATTCACTTGGCTCTGCACTCTCTAGGCGCGTAGATGGTTTATATAATTTTCTCCGTACCGGCAAGTTACTCCGACTAATTAAAAATAGTTTACATTTTGAATTTACCAATGAGAAAACTTTACCGCTAAATTTGTATAAAACATTTAAGTAATAAGTATGGAAAATACATTCTAGAATCATTTTTCATAAAAAAAATCTAGTTATCAAACATTTTCTAACAGCTTTACCAATGGTTGTTAAAAGATAGAGAAGTCCGACTACAATTTCCTAGAACATACTTCATCTGTCTCGGTTTACAAGACCTCCTCGATTCTCATCTGAAACTTGATTGTTAAATTGCAAGTTAAGTATGCATCCCAAAGTGCATCATTAGAAATTTCTTTCAAATACAAATCAAATGATATACTTTTTGTGGTATATAACTCACAATTTGGTATTATTTTTTTAGGTCAATTTAGGGTCAAAACTAGAGGGGGTCAATAAATCGAGAGCCAGTAAATTTCCATGGAAAACACACGGTGGTCCCCACACGAAAGATCTAAATTTTGTGGACAGGAGCACGCCGGAGCGGATTCTGGCCACTTGGCTTGCAAGTAGGCTGCTGAGATCTTTTTTTGCGCGGAGAAGTGAAACACATGGACAGCGCCGCCGAGACAGCGACTCCCCGTCCCCTCCACCGCCGCTATAAACCCTCCCCCCTCGCCGCCTCCATCTCCACCATCGCTCTTGCTCCAAATCCTTAGTTTTGCGATTCACTTGCTCCCAGTTCCCGGTGTAGTAATTCTTTGCCCCTGTGAGTAGAACTACTATTATCAAGGGTGGGAAACAGAGCAGCTACTTAGAGAATGGAGTGCAGCGGCGACGAGGTGGTGGAGCTGAACTGTGCCCGCGCCGGCGGAGACCCCGGAGAGTACGCCGCCGTGCTGAAGAGGAAGCTGCAACTGTACTGCGCCGCCGTGGCCAAGACCATGGTATGCTCAATTCCTCTCTGGTCTGACTGAGTTTTAGGTCGATCTGGAGCGTTTGATAAAGCTCTACTGATTCCACCGCAGATCCCTCTTAGAGGAGTTGTCCAGCAATTTTTTGTTTACAAGAAAACACCGCACGGATCTGCTTCAGTCTTTTGAGTTCTGATGAACAACCCGACCAGTTTCAGTTTTCTAAGTAGTCTTACTGGCCGAATTGCTGCCATCCTAATGCGCTAGATTTGTTACTATTATGATTTACATGAAAATGGTACCAGTTGAGTATTATTTTCTGGCCAGGAACCCGCACGAAACAAAAATGGTAATGATGTGCCTTTTATTCCTGAATGAAGGCGATGGGAGAAGAATCCTGGTTTCCTGGATTCTCAGGGGAATCTTGGTGCATAGGATAGGATCACAGATGGTTTAGTGTGACATACTGACATGCGACATGTAACATGTTTCTAGGAGGGTAGCTGGCTTGTTTCAACCACATATACAGATGATGAGTATATTCTGATGGAATATGGTCGACCACATATGACTATATAACTAAATGATTTGATGTTGTCGGAGAGTCCGGAACAATTGGGTTCTCCAATCTTTTTCATATCTGATATGAAAAAGTTTGTTCTGATATTTTTCCTGAGAGTGACACGCAAGCATGTAACGACATAATTGTTTGCTTTAATCGTCCTACACCATTCAATTCACACTTTGTGCCTGTTAGTAGCAGAGTGTATATGAGTGGCTGAATCAATCGTCCCTAGTTTCTACCATTTCATATCTGACATCAGTATTTCTCTTATCCACATTTACCCATTGATTCAATTGAAGCTTACGATTTATTATAATCGGTAACCGTTCGGGTGATATGTGTGATTTTGCATTGCTCATCAATCAAACTAGATTTTGCAGTGTGCTCTGGCAAATGCCATCTAAGTGTGATGTACATGAGCTAATTTTTCCTGTAATTTGATTTCAGGAAGGTAAACCTCAAGAATCTTCGTTGAACTGCCTCAGTTCACAAGCTTCGGACACTTCGCCATTGGTTTCTCAAGCTTCTTTTGATTGTATGTATGAACGAACTTCGATATTCACATTCATTTAAGTCCAAGTAACTTCGCAACAGGAAGTAACCAAAAGGCAGTAATTGACAAAGTACAGTTTAGGTTGACAGTATTATTCAGTTCTGCTAGAGTGAGTGTTATATATCAAATCCACCTCTGAACATTAGCTGTCTTTTTATTTGGTACTCTCTGGCTTCTAGCACTCCTGAATCAGCAGAAGAGGCAAATGTTGCCAGCAGTTTCTGTAGAATAGGTTAACTGTTGTCCAGAGAATCCAGCAAAATGGGGAGAAATTTTAACTCTGGCTTTGGCAATATGGTGCTATGTTGACATGTCTGGAGAAAAGAGCTAAAACACATATAATATTGTTGAGATCAAATACGTAAAAGATGATAAATGGATATTTTGATCCTGTTTCATCGATGCTGAATACTGGCAATTGCATCAGAGAAGCATTCTTGTTGACACCAGTTTGCATTCTGACCATGTCTAGAGTCTAGACATATTTTCACATCATAGTATCTGTTTTAGAAGAGCACCTACAAGCGTGATACGGAACTAGGCATTTTTTGTAGCATTAGAACTTCTAACTCTTGTGTGCTATCCTCATTAAGCCTTTTTGTTCTTTACTTCTATCCATAGGTGACGGTACTGTTGTTCAAGGAAAGCCAGCTAATAGTTGTACATCAAAGGAGCAGTCAGATGATGACGATGGGGATCTCGAGGAAAATACAGACCCTGCCAGTGCCAAGCGCGTGAAGAGGTACTGCAGACTTTTTCTCATCACCATTATCTTCAACATGCAGTACAAAGCATCAACTTTAATCATTATAAGATTCTAATGGTATCATGTGAACATTATGTTCTGCTGTCACCAGAACTTGTCATCCAAAAATATCGGCTTTCACCTTTTAGCAATATTCAGTTATCTAGTTGGAAACAAATACTTGATAGTAATGGGGCAAGAAATTAGTTTATCTTGCAAGGATATAATATATCTCAATCTCTTTCCTTGCCCTGCCAGTCGAATGGTTCAGGACAGGTGAAAAAGCAGAGGGTACCATAGAGGATCCAATCCCTCCAAACATATATGCTTGTGTCTTTTCATATTGGTACCAGATTATTTTTTAAACACCCAACATATTTCACAATAAAAACTAGAAATGGCCTTGTTTTCTAAATTTAAACCAATCCCACCAAAGTCCTAAATAGCAGGAGGCTGTAGTTTCGTACTTGGTTATTTTCAAGTAAATTCCTTACCAATGTGCCATGTTGGAAAACTAGTACAATGTTTGCCATGCTGAATTTTCTCTGTTTTAATTCTATGATCAGGATGCTGTCAAATCGAGAATCTGCCAGGAGGTCAAGGAAAAGGAAGCAAGCCCACCAAAATGATATAGAATCACAGGTTTGAAATTGTGACTAACGATGTTTGAAACTCAACTGAAGTTAAGCCGGCCATGCTAATTACTGCACTATCATCTAGGTTACCCAGTTAAGAGCTGAGAATGCATCTTTGCTAAAGCGCCTGACTGACATGACTCAGAAATACAAGGAAGCTTCCCTTGGCAACAGGAATCTTACAGTTGATATTGAGACTATGAGAAGAAAGGTATATCCTTTTCTTGATAACTCTTAACTGTATCCTGCAACCTGCTGTAACTATTTGAAGGGCCGTGCTAGTGAATCTGTTGATTATAGCCATGGCATAATATTGTGCATCATATGTGCCATTACTAGTTACTTTTTTAGGCTCTGCACATACCATGGTTGATGTGCTTTCTTTTCTTTGGAGAACCCATGCATGGCAATTAAAGCGATCTGGGATTTGACATTCCTTGTTTAGCATCATTTGTAACTTCCTATTCCTAACTGTACTATTAAAGATTACATTGCCATTCTGGGTTTGAGTTTGCCATTCTCATAAGGAGGCAGGCAGGTACTATCCTCTTCCATTAGTGAACAAGGAGTAGTTTAGTTCTATGTTTCACTCTCTCTTCTATTCTTTTTAATTTTTTGGTGGCAAGAATAACAATGTTTTCTTACAGGTGTGGGTGTTGTAAAAACGAAACAAAATATAAAAAAGTGCTCATACCATGTTGCAATGCTCAGAGAGTGTGTCTCATTAAGCCTGTGGTTTTGGTCCTTATGGGAGGGTGTTCTATCTCATACCGCACCTGAGGAGTCCAAACAGGCACAATCATACATACATTTGTTAATGCTTGTGTGTGAGTACATGCCGAACTCTGTATTTATGTCTTGGTAAAGGTGTTTCTAGAACATCCATTTTACAGCCATTACTTGTTGTCTTTTCTCTGCAAACACCAGGCATATTTCAATATTGTATTCACAGACATGTATATATAGAACTTATGTTTTTTAAAACAGACATATGTTACACTTATGTGTATAAACTGTATTTTTTTGTTCCAAAACGTTGGCAGTAGCTAATACTTAGATTCTACAAAAATAGTCTAGATGAGGTGCTATGTGTATAAAATGTTTTTTTCTTTCCAAAACATTGGCAGTAGCTAATACTTGGATTCTACAAAAATAGTCTAGATGAGGTGCTAGTGAGATACAACTTGCTTCATATTATCTGAAACAGGGTCTATAAACAAAATGTAACTAGTGCCATATTATTCTTTGCTTTTCTACGCTAACAAAGTACTTGTGTTCAGGTGAATATAGCTGAAGAAGCTGTCAGGAGAGTAACTGGAGCAAGCTTGATGTTCTCCACTACATCAAACAACGTGCCCTTGGCTTCATGTGTATCTGTTGCAGCTTCTGCTGATGCTGTTCCCAGTGAGGAAAACATGAGCCATTTCCTCCAGGGTTTACTTGAAGACGATCTGATCAAACATGACGTCTCAGAGGTAGCAACCCCTTTGCCCAATGGGGAAGAGATGGCCTCAAGGCCAGCCTCTTTGCGACGCGTCGCGAGCCTGGAGAACCTGCAGAAGAGGATCCATAGAGATTCAGTGCACTCTGAGGACACGTCGATTTTCCCGGACCATGAAGTCCCTGCCAATGCTCAGTAACTGGATTGTGTAATTCTCCAGTGGGCTAAGTTTTGTCGTAAAGTATGGAGGCTGTGGCGTCCGTGTATATCTGGATGCTGAACTTTGTGTATACTATTTTGAAGGTAAATAACCTGCACTTCAGTCTTCTTATCCTGCTTCTTTGCGCTTCTCAGCCTTGTGAATATTGTGCACAAGCAGGTAACTGTACTGCACATGTCAGTGATGAGCAGAACTGTGTTTTCCATTTGGTGGTGAACTTTGCGATGGTACTGAGGAATTATGCCTAAATTTTGAAAGGGCTATTGAACTCTCTCACTGAACTCATTATATATGGGGAACTATTTGATCAGATCATCCCATAATTTTATGACAAATACAGTGATTTTTTGTGCCATAATTTCAGTTTGCGCACCAAACAAACCTAACAAAAACAAAGCAGAAACTGAAAGTCGATTTGTATTATGGCATACAGCACTGTATTTCAATTACCTTCAAAATAGTATACATGTTGAAGTCCAGCGAGAGCCCAGTAAATTTTGGTGTGCAAACTGAAAGTCGATTTGTATTATGGCATACAGCACTGTATTTCAGTTACCAAAATGCTCCAAGTTTTGTGTAATTTTACTCCAAGTTGGCCCATGGGCCTTAAGAAGTGAGAAACACCTTGTTGTTCTCCACTACATCAGATGTATGATCCTGCTTCTCAGCCTTGTGAATATCACGCATAAGCAGATAACTGTATTGGACATGTCAATGATTAGCAAAACTGTGTTTTCCATTCGGTTGTCTTTGTGATGGTACTGAGGAATTGTGCCTAAATTTTGAAAGGGCTGTTCAACTCTCACTGGACTCTCATTATATATAGGGAACTATTTAATCAGACCGTGCCATAATTTTACGACAAATACAATGATTTTTTGTGCCATAATTTCAGTTTGCACACCAAACCAACATAACAAAAACAAATCAGAAACTGAAAGTCTATTTGTATTATGGCATACAACACTATATGTCAATTACCTTCTAAATAGTACTCCCTCCATTCCAAAATATAGTGCGCCCGCGCTTCCCGAGGTCGAACTTTGACCATAAATTTAACGAACGAGACCGACTGCGGCGGGTGAAAAAATTACATAATTAAAAACTTCTTTCGAATACGAATTCACTGATATAATTTTTGTTCCCGCCGCAATCGGTCTTGGTAGTTAAATTTACGGTCAAAGTTGAAGCACGGAGATAGAGGAAGCACTACATTGTGGAATGGAGGGAGTATACATGTTGAAGTCCAGTGAGAGCCCAGTAAATTTTGGTTGCAAGGAAAGTGGATTAGTATTATGGCATACAGTACTGTGTTTCAATTACCAAAATGCTCAAAGTTTTGTGTAATTTTAGTCCAAGTTGGCCCATGGGCCTTAAGAAGTGAGAAACACCGCGGCGCATGGAGAAGAGAATTTTGTTTCCCTTTTTCAATGTTCTTCCCTGAAATTCTTCTCTGAAAACGGGGTTGAATGGCTAATGGTCATAGCCTGCGTCGATGAGTCCATTCTCTTGTACAGCTATCCTAAACAGATGGCAAACTGATCTAGGCAGGATACAGAAGATGGCGTAAAATAATATCTCTTTTTAACATTCACATAAAGCTTGTTTTGCTAAATTGCCCATGAGAACCATGATGTGTGGGACTGTTCTTCTGTGATTTTGACAAGTTGTCTTTGCACTTTTTGGAGCATATGGGGGATAACTTATTCTTCTGTACTTCCAATGGAAAGCTAGGAGGATGACCAAGTGGATAGACTAGTTAATTGAAGAGATAATGGTAGCAGAGCGCACCGTATTTTGGATAAAACATGTTGCCTTGATCTTGGGCAGAACTCCTTGTTGCTATGTCTAGGGATTTGATATATATATATTTACATGCTTATCCATCCATAGTCCTTTGCATCACAGATCTTACTGAAAGAGGCCCCTGATTGGATCAAATTGCTAACACTGTATTTGCTTTCATGTTTTGTACTAACATACACATTCATACAAAAATGAATTGTCAGAGTTTCATGGTGAAGACCATGTCCGTATCTAATTGTCATCTGCTTAGAGAAAGAGAGGGTTCAACATTCATCACTGGTGACACGCTGAGAAGATATACACCCAAAAGGTAAGCACCTAACTTATCTGCAGATTAAGGGTAAGCACTTGGTTTGTTTAAAGCTTTGATTGTGTCTCACGATCACCTGATTCCAGTGTGCTATATATCTTGCCCAAAAAGATTGTGCTGATTCAGACCAGCACTTCTTGTCTTGCATACTTCTCGCACGTTGTTTACTTTGCTTACAGCTCTCCTCCTCCTGTATTGTGACCAGACAGGTGCAGTCAAATACTGATTTCCTTTTCACCGCTTTACGGGTGCGAGGTTACAATGGATAGCCAACTTAGTTCACGCAAAAAGTAAGCATCTTGTATGAATGTGTGAGTGTCTTGATTCTCGAACCAATGACGAGGTGAGCTGAATTTCTGAGCTACCTCGTTTGTCAGTACTGGTTGTTCCATTCCCTGATGTCCAGGTCAGGTCACATTAGTTTTGCACAAAGAACTGGCAAATTGCATCTCCTGAGAGTAACAGCTTTGGCAATTTGCAGGTTGCAACACCATTTTTTAGATGTAAAGAGGTTCCCCTGCCCCATTGAACAAAGCAAAGCAACTTAGTGTCTGATACAAAAGCGAAGGAAAGCAGAGTGCTTCCTAGAGAAGTAGCAGGCAAGCTAGCCGCGGAACAACGCAGAAGTTTCAGTGAGAAGCAGAGTTCAGTGGGTTGAACTTCATTCAGGGGAGCAGGTGATCAGGTGATCTGCACTCTGACATGACTAGTGACACCAAACATGGTTATCTTTTCTTCATCGGTGAATTAGCTCTGACATTGTTGCATCATATCACATGATGCAGAGACCGGGAGGATAATCTTTCCATTATGTCAAAAAAGGGGGAAAACCCTGAGATAATTTCCTGTGGTGTCTATGCTCTTACAAGAGAAAACTGCATTGCTGCTCTGAAGAAAATAGCTCCCACTGATAGCTGGCTGCAAACTAAGGAACCAATCAATCACCTGTTGCTTTACAGAGTGTGCACAAATATCTTCCAACAAGGCCTCTTTATCAGTTGATGCGGCAGGTTGTTTCTAGCTATCTTATACCTTCACTTGATTGAGAGTTGATGCTACTGACATCTACTCCGTACCTATATCTATCTATCTATGGTCGCATTCGCTCCGAACATATCATGGCGAATCGACGATGCCGAGAGCCCTGGCAACTGTTCATAGTCCTGGGAAACAACCAACGGTCGCCATGGATGCAGGCCTCCCTCTCACTTTATTCAGGATAACATATCCTTCAGAAAGTTAATTCACCAGAAATGAAGCTCCCAGAGACATTGATAGGGACACTCTACTTCTCAGCATGTATTTGTTTTTTTCTCCGCGCACTTATCTCATTCAAATTCAAGATTTTTTTTCTTGGAAATTAATAGGATAGAGACATAGAGGTTGAGTTGTTGGGCTAAAAAATGGCAACTAGTCTGCTATGCTATGAACATAACGGAGCAGACAGGAGCCCTGGTTCGACGGATCTGAGCTGAAACATGAGCTATCATTTCTGTGCTAGCAGGCCAGCCACAGGTGAGCCAAACATGTCACTGCTTCTGTGTCTGTCTGTTACTACAGTTTTGCTATCTTGATAGCACTAATCAAAGCAAAAGGTGCGTGTATCATTGTACATTCACTCATTTGTCAAATTCTATAATGATAACATAACAATTCAGATACCATAAATAGATGTCTCTTGGTGTGGTGAAAAATGCTCGAGTGTGCTGATTATTTAGGGGCAGCGGCTAAACCGTCGCGCGAGTGCTGTCAATGTTGTCAAATGATTAAGAGGCTGTCTAATCAGAGTAATTAGAAATGCCTGATTTTGACTGTGGTCTTGTTAATTGCAGTAGAAACTTATTTTTACAAGTTTTTTAGTAGTTTATAATATTGTGCCTTTTAATAAACAAAAATGAGGTATTGCATATACATGAGGTATAAACTGTATAATAGCTTTTTTTTTTGGAGTTACTATTTACCAGAATTTTGGTGAACATCATGCCTTTCATTTTTTTAAACTTGATCAGTTGCTTTCCAGTTAACTGATATGCAAAAGGCATAGTAGTATATCAAGAGCACACAAGTCTGGGCTAAATTCTGATTACTCGTCGGTTATTATGGGCTAATTTCTCATTGGTCTACATTGTGCTGCTAACAGAGCTGAACATACATAGAACTTCGTTTCAATCTCTTCGATCTTTTGTACCGTCTTTACTTGCTCAACACATTCAGATTGTTGCCAAAAAGCTTACCCTATCTTTTCTTGTATACAAATGGAGCTTACATATAGTGTACAGTGTAATATTCAATACAGAAAACAAGTAAAACAAACAAGCTAGATTCACATATATTGACATTTTAGAGTACCTTTTTACACCTCCATTAACTAGCTAAGCTGCAAAATAACTTCTTCTGAATAAGAAAGTTTACTGAACTTGTTCCAAATCTTCACAGCTATGCCAAGCCCTTACTACATCCCCTAGCTCCACCCTCAACTGATCCCAACCAAACACTTGAACCTCGCCGTCGCCGTCGTCCATCTCCAGCCGCATCTCGACGAGCATTAGTGGCGGCACCAGCTCCGAAATCCCCACTGATATTGCCGGCCTCCCTGCTGGAGGACGGCGCTGGCACCCCACTCCTTTCGTCCCCACCACGACGTACCCGAGCTTCCCGCTCGCCCGGCTGAGCTGCTCCAGCGTCTGCTCCGGCGACGCCGTCGTCATGAACCGCTTCTCCCTGCTCTTGCTCCCGCCGAACAGCCCGGACAGGTCGAGCCCTTGCGACATGGATATGATGTCGAATGCGTTCACCGCCGGCGCCCGGAACGCCAGCGCGCGCTCTGGCTGGCCGTCGAGGAGGCCGTCGAGCTGCGAGTCGAGGCTGAGGGAGCGCTTGACGAACCATGGGTGCGTCGCCGCCAGAGCCTCCACGGAGACGCGGGTCGCCGGGTTCGGGTCGAGCAGGCGGTGCACCAGGCGGCGCGCCGGCGGCGACACCCACGGCGGTACCTCGTACTCACGGCGGTGCGCCTTCCGGCACATATCGGGGATGTTCGCGTCGTCGAAGGGCAGGCGTCCGGCGAGGAGGACGAAGAGCATGACGCCGCAGGACCACGCGTCGGCCTTGGCGCCGTCGTATGATATGTGGCGGAGCACCTCCGGCGCGGCATAGGCCGGCGTGCCGCAGGCGGTGTGGAGGCGGCCGTCGTCCCGAAGCGTGTCTGGGAGCGCCGATAGGCCGAAGTCGGACACCTTAAGGTTGCCGGCGCTGTCGAGGAGGACGTTCTGCGGCTTGACGTCGCGGTGCGTCACGCCGCGCGCGTGGCAGTGGGCGAGCGCCGCCGTGAGCTGCACGAACACGCGCCGCGCGGCCTTCTCCGAAAAGCGGCGGTTTGGCAGAGCGGCGAGCATGGACTGGAGGTCGCCACGGGGGGCTAGCTCCATGACGAGGTAGATTCTGGAGCGGGTGGCGAGCACCTCGTGGAGGCGGAGCACGCCCGGGTGGCGAAGCCGGCGCATGGCCACCACCTCCCGGAGCACGCGAGGCGCCATGCCCTCCATGCCCATCACCTCCGCCTTGTCGATCACCTTCACTGCCACTGGCTCACCGCCAGTGACCGGATGCGCGAGGTAGACCTTGGCGAACGTGCCGCGGCCGAGCAGTCGCCCGAGCTCGTACTTGCCCAGCAGTGGCGTGTCCTTGCTCTTCTTGCTCTTGCCGTTCATGGCGACTGCGTACGACCACTGATGACGTTCGGGCCTACGTGCAGCTAGCTAGAAATCCATAAACACCTCAGCTCCTCAAGGAAGGTTAGAGACGCCACCGTGTACGTAGCATTAGGTGGTGGTGCTGGCTTTTTATAGGGCTGAGTTGGCTGGCTGTGCAATTGTGCAATCGTTTAGTTGTTAACTAGGGTTTAGGGCTTTCGTTAGCCATGGTTAGTGCTAACTTCAACAACGTGGGTTGGTATATTATCTTTTCTTTTGTATATATGGTCTTCTACACCATCATTAGAGCATCTCCAATAGATTATGTATATTTTGGTGTTCCAAACCGGTGATGTAAAAATTTAGAGCACCAAAAAGTGCTTTTTAGAGCAACTTCAACGCGCCGACCCAAACGGACGGCAAATTTGTCCGTTTTTTGTCTCTTTGGGTTGGCCCGGCGGACACCAAGGTCCGCTTCCACGTTTGGGTCGGTGCATGCGCCCAACGCCGGCCTGACCCATTTTGACAGCGCACGATAAAAAAGAATACAAACATTTTGAAAATAAAAACAAACAATAATTAAACAATAAACCGGCCATGAAGGCCGGCGATAGTCCACACATCCACATCTACATTAATTAACATTAAAAAAAGTTAACTACGAGGCGGTGCGCTGCCCTAGGCATCCTCGTCGTCGTCGTCGGGGCCGGTGAGGTCGATGGGCGTCGGCGCAGGCCAGGCCTAGGGGAACTCCGTGTTCCAGACAACGTTGATGTCGGGTGCGGGCTGTGTGGCCGCGGGCTGTGCCGCCGCTGTTTGGGCCTGGCGCACCTCCTCCTCGGCCTCGCGCTGCTCCTCCTTGGCGTCGCGCTCGAGCATCTCGAGGTATTCGCCGTCGAGACACTACTCGGCCAGCCGTCGCTGGCGCCATTGTTCGAGGTATGTCGCCTCCTGCGCCGGTGTCGCCCCCATCCAGACCGGCGGCGTGCTGGCCCACTCGTGCCCTACTCCCATCCAGGAGTAGCGCTCGACGGGGGCCTGCTCCGGCAAGGTCTTGACCGGGGATGGCGGGGCCACTGGTGGCATGACGCAGTCGCCCGCCGCGGAGAGGACCATGGCATCCGCCATGGCAGCCTGGTACGCCGCCTCCTCTTCCTCCTCCTCCGCCATCCTGCACCACTCGTCCTCCTCGCTCTCCCAGAGGACAGCCGCCATGGCCGTCGGTAGGCAGCCTCTGCCTTCTGTTCCTCGTCGCGGAGGACGAGCGGGGGCGGCAGCAAGCTGCGGGCGACTTCGCGGATGCCGCGTCACCTCGCCTCCTCATGCTCGTAGGCGAACCAACGAGCCCAGTTGGGTGAGTCGAAGGCGTACGCAGTGTCGCTGCGCTGCTCCAGCGTCAGCAGCGCCCGCTGGCGCCGCACCTCCTCTGGGTGCGTCCTGGCCGACCGTGGCGCCGCCGGCACCGGGATCCTCTCCGGATTCAAATGCCAGTCGTGCGGCAGGGTCATGTCCGGGAAGGGGAGAGGGACACAGTGCTGCCAGTGCCACTCCGCCTGGTGCACTGGCACGCTGACACGCTGCCTCGGCCGGCGAGAAGGCGCCGGCGAAGCCGGGGGAGAGGGGTGGTTGGGGCCTTGCCCTTGGCTTTACCGGGGCCAAAGCCGGAGAAGAACCCCATCTTTGCTTGGCTAGAGGTGGCTAGGGTTGCCGCCTACGGGGGAGCAGAGGGGTGGTGAGATGGGGACGGGGGGCTTCTGGAAGCGGATGAGGACGCCCCCCCGCACGCCCGGATTAAAAAAGATCGACCGTCGTTGCTGATGCGTGGGCCCGAGGTGGGCGGTCGTCATAAATTAAGCTGATCATGGTAGTTGGAGGGCCGCCAGGTGGGTACGCGGCGGACAACGAGAAGCCGCGCGAGGCGTTCGCTTCGTGTCCGCTTCGCGTCCGCGCCGACGCATTTCGGCCACAAACTTGGGTCGCAAATGCGTCAGCGCGGATGCGAAGCGGACACGTTTTGGGTTTGGGTCGGTGCGTTGGGCGTCCAAATTTTTTCGGGCCGACCCAAACGGACGCATGCGGACGTTTTGGGTCGCTGTGTTGGAGTTGCTCTTACATCTCCGAAAAAGGCTCAACTCCAACCGATGGTCCAAAACAGAGATGTAAAAGAGCAACTCCAACAGGCGGTCCAAAACGAAGATGTAAAACCGGTTGCCGGCCGCGCGGCTGCTGTTCAGCCGCTGTACAGCCATGGTTTTGCATTGAAATATCACTTAAAGTTTCAAATTAAAGTGCATCATTATCATAGTTTCAAATCCCTAACAAAAGTAGATCATCATCATCATAGTTTCAAATCCCTCTACCAAAAGTGCATCATCCAAATCTAAGTTTTTCTCCACAAATTATAATGCACATGAATATCATTCATGCGGGTCATCAACACCATCGGCGTTGTGAACCATGGTACGATCATCATCATCACCGGCTTCTTTTGTCAACGTTGTCAAGCGGTGAAGTATCGTTGCCGGGAGCGGTGAAGACTACAAAGCTTCATCATCAAGACTACAATTGGACGTACAAACATTCAACATCACATTCAATTTGAAACAACAAATGAGAGCACAAAAGATTTTTTTTACCTTTGCGACATATCATCGAACATGTTGGAGGCGGTGGCCGTCGGCGTGGCCACATCTTCCTCCACGGCCGGCGGTGGAGGTTGAGGAACGGCTCCTTGGCTGTAGGAGGAAGCCGTCGGCCGTGGCTGCGAATCGTCGGCCCGAGCCGCCGCGACTGCCTTCAAGATTTTGGCCGGCCGAGCCACACTTTTCGGCCGGGTTGCGGTCACGATTCGCCGGTCGTTTGCCTCCACCTCATGCCTTCGTCGCCTTCGTAGGAACCGCCGGTACGGTGGCGACCGGCAGGGTGGGTGGGTGGGGGCGGGGGGGGGGGGGGGGGGGTGAATCCGTGCCGGCGGGCGGGGGCGCCGGCATGGACGTGGATGCGGAGGGCGAGTTCGCCGTTGTAGGATCGAAAGTATGTCTAGAGGGGGGGATGATTAAACTACTGTCTTGGCAGATTTTAGCAACTTAGCACTTGTCAAGTAAACAACCTACACATGCAAGTCTAAGAGTATAGCAGCAGAATGTAAAACATTGCACATGAAGGTAAAGGGAGGAGTTTGGAGGGAGCAAACGCAATGTAGACACGGAGATTTTTGGCGTGGTTCCGATAGGTGGTGCTATCGTACATCCACGTTGATGGAGACTTCAACCCACGAAGGGTAACGGTTGCGCGAGTCCACGGAGGGCTCCACCCACGAAGGGTCCACGAAGAAGCAAACTTGTCTATCCCACCATGGCCATCGCCCACGAAGGACTTGCCTCACTAGGGTAGATCTTCACGAAGTAGGCGATCTCCTTGCCCGTACAAACTCCTTGGTTCAACTCCACAATCTTGACGGAGGCTCCCAAGTGACACCTAACCAATCTAGGAGACACCACTCTCCAAAAGGTAATAGATGGTGTGTTGATGATGAACTCCTTGCTCTTGTGCTTCAAATGATAGTCTCCCCAACACTCAACTCTCTCTCACAGATTTGGATTTGGTGGAAAGATGATTTGAGTGGAAAGCAACTTGGAGAAGGCTAGAGATCAAGATTCATATGGTTGGAATGGGATATCTTGAACTCAACACATGAGTAGGTGGTTCTCTCTCAGAAAATGTATGATGGAAGTGTAGGCATGTTCTGATGGCTCTCTCCATGAATGAAGAGTGGGTGGAGGGGTATTTATAGCCTCCACACAAAATCTAACCGTTACACACAAATCACCAAACTCGGTGGGACCGAATAATGAAACTCGGTCAGACCGATTTAGTTCAAAATGTGAACGTTAGGTTTTTTGGTGGGACCGACATGTCAACTCGGTGAGACCGATTTCATTAGGGTTAGGGCATAACATAATCTCGGTGAGACCGATTACACAAACTCGGTGAGACCGATTACACAAACTCGGTGAGACCGATTTTGGTAATAAGCTAACCAGAGAGTTAGTCAGGCAAACTCGATGGGACCGATTCGCTCATCTGGGTGAGACCGAAACGTTACGAAGGGGAAACAGAGAGTTTGCATTGCGAACTCGGTGGGACCGATCGCTCATTTCGGTTGGACCGAAATGTTGCGAAGGGAAACAGAGAGTTTGCAATACCATCTCGGTGAGACCGAGATCCCTATCGGTGAGACTGCAATGACTAGGGTTTTGTGGCAGTGGCTATGTCAACTAAACTCGGTGGCGCCGGATAGAAAGTTTCGGTGGGGCCGAGTTTGACTTTTGGTTTGGGACAAATGTGGATATGAGAAAGTGGCTGAGGGTTTTTGGAGCATATCACTAAGCATTTCGAGCAAGTAACCCATTAAGCAACACCTCATCCCCTTTTAATAGTATTGGCTTCTCCTATGGACTCAATGTGATCTTGGATCACTAAAAGTAAAATGTAGAGTCTTGAGCTTTAGAGCTTGAGCCAATCTTTTGTCCTTAGCATTTTGAGGGGTCCACATTTCTAATCCATGCCATGCCAATCATTGAGCTTTCCTGAAATATTTATCTTGAAATAGTATTAGCTCAATGAGCTATATGTTGTTAGGAATTACCAAAACCACCCAGGGATAGTTGCACTTTCAATCTCCCCCTTTTTGGTAATTGATGACAACATATAGATCAAAGCTTCGACAAATGATCATAAGATTGAAATACATCATCACTTTGAGAAGTATGTGATAAGCAAGAGCTCCCCCTAAATTTGTGCATCATTTAAAATTTGCTTTTGAATGCAAATGCACAATCGATTAGGATCATGGGTCACTCTTCCATGTCACATACATCTTGGTGGAGCACTCAAAATGATAAAAATTAAAAGCATGCACTCATCACCAAGCAAAGTGAATGATCATATATGGAATATAAGAGATAACATCATCCAAGCAATCATTAAGGTAGCATATGATCAATCACATGATCAAACAAGTATCTCACACAGACAAAGACATAGTGTATCAACCAAGCACACAAAAAGGTTTCAACCAAAAGCAAGAGAGATAAAAGGCAAAACACTCTCTCTCGAAGCCTATGATCTATACATATTTCTCCCCCTTTGGCAACAAGTTACCAAAAAGTTTGAAAATGCATAGTGCTATGCGTCTCTCAGGTTTGGTCTTCGGGAGGTGGTGTAGAGAGAACTCCAAGGACGAAGGCATCTGTTGATGTAGTTGGAGCTGGTGGAGTGGCTGCTAGAGGTGGCACTGAAGCTGTAGTTGCTGGTGCAGATGATGTAGCTCTAGAATCAGGTACATGCACTGCAGCAGACCTCTGACTCCTTGGTACTCGCTGAAAAGCATCAGTAGTTGCCTTCCCTCTCCTCTCTTCTGTTTCCTCCTGGAGCTGCTCAACAGTTGTTTGGATCTCAGCAACCTTCACATCAAGATCATAAAATTTTGTCTCAACAATCCTCTCCAAGCTCTCCTGATTCTGAGTCAGGGTGGCCAAGCCCTTCTCAATCCTCAAGGTAGATTGGATCAGGTATGCAAGCTGATCTTTCTTGCTCTTCAGGAAAACTTGAGATGCTTCCTCTAAACTAGGCATCTTGGCAGCTTTCTCAGCCTTAGCTTTAGCTCTCTTCTCTTGTACTTGAGCTGATGATGGTTCCTCCTCATTCATCACAACTGTATTGTCTTCAGATTCAGGATATAGGGGTAGATGCTCCTTGTCCAATAAATATGTACCCGTGCCCATCTTGGAGTTGATGAGCTCCTGAATGTGTGGAGCATACCCACAACTTCTCTTTTGGTCAGCAGCTGTCCTCTTGATTGTCTCTACAATCATACTCATGACTTTGAGCTTTTGAGGGACATCAAAAAGTTGTAGCAGGTTGATGGAATGTCCTCAGATCATCTTGTGATCTCCTGACTTGGGTAGCAGAGTGTGCCTTAGGATGGTGTTGATGGTAGGCAAACCAGACAACAAGTAATGTACTGATCCAAGCTTGTGAGTCTCCAAAGCTTTATCTGGGATCTCTTTGTACATGTTTTCCATAGTGTTGTGGTCTTTCTTCTTCTTGGCATACACATCCAAGTCATCTTCATGTTCCTCTGGGGCATTGATCAGCTTGGCCCATTCTTCAACAGTGGATTGGTACCTAGTACCTTCAGACATCCATATGATCTTCCCATCTAGGTAAAAGTGAGCAGTGGAGTAAAACTGCATGATCAGCTCATCATTCCATTTTGTGAGCTTCTACCCAACAAATTTGTCAACTCCACATGCTTTGAAGCTGTCATAGACTCCTGGGAAGTGATCTTCCTTCTCCTTGATGTATTCCCAATCAACCCATCTCATGTCACATACAATTGGCTTCTTGTCAAGCAAAATTGTCTCATAGAAGTCTTGCTATTCTTTGGTATGAAATCTGTAATCAACTGCAGTCCTCCTCCTCACAGCATAGGGATCAGACTGTCTCCACAATCTCAGTCCAGCATCTTTTCGGATGTGCATGTCTTCAGCCACTGGATGAGCATCATTGTGGTCTGGACTCTTGGGTTTCAGTTTCCTCAAAATAAGAGACTCATCATCCTCTTCTTCAGCTTGAGGCACTGGGGCCTTGTTCTTCTCTTCTGCAGGAATGCTTCTAGTGTTTCTCTTAGGCTTAGTGGGTTTCTGAGCTTGAGCTGTTGCTTTGGGAGCAGGTTTGGGCTTTGATGTTGCAGCCCCTGACTTGATAGCATCTCCCATAAGCTTCTGAGGCATGGGAGCTGGTGCAACATCCTCTTCCTCTTCCTCTTCTTCTTCTGAATCTCTTACCATAGTTGATTTTCCAAGAACTTTTGCAGTTGTGGTTCTTGCCCTCTTCTTTTTCTTGCCATCTCCAGCTGCTTCACCATCATCTGATTCTATGGTGAATTTCATGGTTTCTCCCGTTGGAACTTTCCTTGGCTTTGACATTGGGATTCTCTTTGCTGGTGCCTTCTTATTCAAGCCTGGCTTAGTTGCAATAGCTGTGCCATACTCCTTCTTCGACACTTTCTTCCTTGAGGTGGCCTCATCCTCAACAGCCACATAATCCTCATCCTCAGAGTCTGAGGTTCTCTTCTTCCTGGTTCTGGTGGCTGCCTTGGGCAAGTTGCTAGGTGTGCTTCTACTGCCCTCATCATAGCTGCTTGAGGGATCTGAACCCTCACTCAATTGCACATGTTCTTCAGATCTGTTCTGACTGTCACTCTGGTCAGACATCTTGACAATCTTACTGACAGCAAACCCTGTGAATAGATGTAGATGAGGTAGAGTGGATGAGCATCACAAAGTGCAGAGTTTTTGCAAAACAGATGATTTAAAAACTTCGTTTCAGTTCTCCACAGAAAGCATTTCGGAGCTACCGATCTGTTAAACTCGGTGATACCGAAGCAATTTTGGAGCCTAAACTAGTGAACTCGGTCAGACCGAGTCATAGTTCGGTGGCACCGAGACTGCTAGGGTTTCACAGAGAGTCGAACTCGGTCGCACCGGTGTGCAGTTTTCGGTCAGACCGAAAATGCATGTGCTATGGCCTAAGCCAAATCGGTGGGACCGATTTCTACAGCTCGATCGGTCTGAGATGAGTTCGGCGGAGACCTAACCCTAAATTTTCAAATCCAATCTAACCTAAAGGAAGTTTTCAGTGGATGGATTGTTTGCATACGTGGTCATGATTATGGCAAAGCATGTGCCATGAATCAGAGTTAAAGGAATAGCACATAGAGTCGAACCCATACCCTAGTTCGGCGGGAGTTCGCTACGGCGGCAACGGCGGAGAAGAAATCCGTTGACGGCGACGGAAACTAGCGGCAGGAGGTCGCTGGCGGAGAGGAGATGATCCGGAGACCCGAGGAGGCAGAGTAGGACACACGCGCGGGCTGAGGAGTTTGAAGAAATTTCCAAAATCTCACCCGTGGGTTTATATATCCCGACCCTGTCGGTGTGACCGAGCGGAACAACTCGGTGGCACCGAGATGCAGAATCGCAAGCAGTTACTGCAACTCGGTGTGTGACCGAAAAGTTCAAATCAGTTGCACCGAGATGGAAAACCTAGATCAACTTAGTGAACTCGGTGTGACCGAAGTGGATGACTCGGTCATATCGAAATGCACAAAGAGGTTTTGGAAGTTTAAGTCTATGACGAATCGGGGACTCCAAGTGCTCCTCACACAGAGTGGTTCGAATCTGACTTGATCAAACTTTGTGATGTAGCATGAATATAGTTTGAGACGAGAAAAGCATAGATATCTAGAGGGAGTTCTTAGGCATTTTTGTCCATCCATTTGGAAAAAGTGAAAAAGCCAAACATTCAAAGCAACAAATGGATGTCCTCGAATGAGTAAAATATGCAATCAACATGCTCACACAATAAAATGGCAAATGAAATATGTGACAAAGCATGCACAATCACTCTAGCATCTATCAAGCAATTTGGCGATGACTAGGTCATCTATATATGAGTATATTGACTTAGGAGTCAAATGAGAACATTTGATCATAGGTCATACTCATCGTTTAAGCACAAGTGGGGTTACCACTTTTACATAAAGCATTGTTGTGTTCACATCATTAGAGTTGCTTTAGCTCAATTGGTAAGAGTAAAGCTCCCCTAGATGTGATATCCCCACTTAGAGGGATGAACTAACCTTGGGTTTTGTCGATGATGACTTCATGTAGGTGTTGAAGATGTAGATGCTCAATGTTGATGTAGATCATTTGGAGCAATCCATTGGAGTGAGTTGCACTTTCAATACCTACACGGGTTAGTCCCACAAGGAACAAACAAGGATATCCATAGACATAGAGTGATGTTCACATGAAATGATGTCCATGAAAGCATTAGGTTACCTTGTCCCTTGTCTTACCAACAAGAGGGTTTGTGACTCCTTGAACTAGTGCAAGATATGGAAGTTGTTTGTACATGTCCTTGCCAAAAGATATGAGTGAAGTATGTTGGCGGAGTCACCCTCAAGCTCTCTAGTTCTTTTTCTTCGGGATCCACACCATCTTGATGGGAATCCTTGGAGTTGTAGTCGTACTTGATGAAGTGGAACTTGTTGTAGTCTTGGGAACCCACTTGACCAAGGCCTTGGGAGCTTCTTCAAATGCATCAATCTCCTCTTGAAGCTTGTCCTTGCCTTTTTGCTTGTGGTCTTGTGGTGGAAGATCATCTTGAGCTTGTGTTCCTTGGAAGGATGTGGGATCATACTTCTCTTGTTGAGGAACAAACTTCGTCTTGGGGTATTGATCTTCTTCCCACTCAACTCCATTGCCATTGAACTTTCATTCAAAACCAATTCCTTGATTCTTCCAGTGCCTTCCTTGCTTGCGTACAATTTCCTCAAATTGCTTACTTCCGGCAAGGCTCTTGTAAACACCTTCTCTTTGGACCTTTAACCATGAAGCATCTTCCAATTCCTTCATTTGGTGAGTCAAATATGCCATAGGAGTTGGTTGACACAAGTTCTAGGCCGGCAACACCTTCATCTTGAGTATATTCGGAGTCGGAGTGATAACTTCTTTCGGAGTGATGGTCGGAGTCGGAGCCGGATACCCATTCACCAACATGAGCTTGATGTCTTTGTTTTGTGTAGCTCTTTGATGATTTGTCCTTCCTTTCCGAATCCTTGCTTCTCCGATAGGATCTACGTTCATAGCGATCATCTCTACTCCTTCTCTCTCTTGGTGGTGATTCTTCTCTTCTACTTCTTTTGGGAGAATTTTCTCTTCTTTTGTAGGGAGCCGTACACTCATTGGAGTAGTGTCCGGGTCTTCCACAATTGTAGCAATTTCATTCACGACTTGAAGATCTTTTGTCATTGTAGGACCTTGACTTGGAACTTCTCTCCTTGCTTCTACTCTTGTAGAACTTGTTGAAGTTCTTCACCATTAGGCTCAATTCTTCATTGAAGGCTTGTTTCTCACTTGATGACGTGGGAGCATCACATGAGGCTTTGTAAGCACCACTTGACTTGTCGTGGAGCTCTTCCTTATCCTTAAGTGACATCTCATGAGCAACAATTCTTCCAATGACTTCCGTTGGCTTGAGATCTTTGTAATTGGGCATCATTTGGATCAATGTGCACACGGTATCATATTTTCCATCCAAGGCTCTTAGGATCTTCTTGATGATGAATCTATCGGTCATCTCTTCACTTCCTAAGCCGGCAATCTCATTTGTGATGAGAGCAAGCCTAGAGTACATTTCAGCGACACCTTCACCATCCTTCATTTTGAACTTGTCAGGTTGACTTTGAAGCACATCCAATTTGGATTCCTTGACAGAGTCGGTACCGTCGTGCATATCAATCAAAGTATCCCAAATTTCCTTTGCATTCTCAAGACGGCTAATTTTGTTGAATTCTTCGGGGCACAATCCGTTGAAGAGAATATCACAAGCTTGAGCATTGTATTGCAGCATCTTCAACTCTTCCGCGGTAGCTTCACGGTTCGGTTCTCTCCCATTAAAGAATTCACCTTGCAAGCCAATACACACAATAGCCCAAACGGCGGGGTTATGTCCAAGAATATGCATTTTCATCTTATCCTTCCAACTAGCAAAATTAGTACCATCAAAGTAAGGACCTCTACGGTGGTAATTTCCCTCGCTAGACGCCATACTCTCCTAGGTTGTGAAACCAAGGCTATGATCACCAAAAGCTATGGAAATCAAGGCAAATGAAGACCAAAGCTATGATACCACTTGTAGGATCGAAAGTATGTCTAGAGGGGGGGGGGTGATTAGACTACTTGACCAAATAAAAATCTAGCCTTTTCCCAATTTTAAGTCTTGGCAGATTTTAGCAACTTAGCACTTGTCAAGTAAACAACCTACACATGCAAGTCTAAGAGTATAGCAGCGGAATGTAAAACATTGCACATGAAGGTAAAGGGAGGAGTTTGGAGGGAGCAAACACAATGTAGACACGGAGATTTTTGGCGTGGTTCCGATAGGTGGTGCTATCGTACATCCACGTTGATGGAGACTCCAACCCACGAAGGGTAATGGTTGCGCGAGTCCACGGAGGGCTCCACCCACGAAGGGTCCACGAAGAAGCAACATTGTCTATCCCACCATGGCCATTGCCCATGAAGGACTTGCCTCACTAGGGTAGATCTTCACGAAGTAGGCGATCTCCTTGCCCGTACAAACTCCTTGGTTCAACAATCTTGACGGAGGCTCCCAAGTGACACCTAACCAATCTAGGAGACACCACTCTCCAAAAGGTAATAGATGGTGTGTTGATGATGAACTCCTTGCTCTTGTGCTTCAAATGATAGTCTCCCCAACACTCAACTCTCTCTCACAGATTTGGATTTGGTGGAAAGATGATTTGAGTGGAAAGCAACTTGGAGAAGGCTAGAGATCAAGATTCATATGGTTGGAATGGGATATCTTGAACTCAACACATGAGTAGGTGGTTCTCTCTCAGAAAATGTATGATGGAAGTGTAGGCATGTTCTGATGGCTCTCTCCATGAATGAAGAGTGGGTGGAGGGGTATTTATAGCCTCCACACAAAATCTAACCGTTACACACAAATCACCAAACTCGATGGGACCGAATAATGAAACTCGGTCAGACCGATTTAGTTCAAAATGTGAACGTTAGGTTTTTTGGTGGGACCGACATGTCAACTCGGTGAGACCGATTTCATTAGGGTTAGGGCATAACATAATCTCGGTGAGACCGATTACACAAACTCGGTGAGACCTCTTACACAAACTCGGTGAGACTGATTTTGGTAATAAGCTAACCAGAGAGTTAGTCAGGCAAACTCGGTGGGACCGATTCGCTCATCTCGGTGAGACCGAAACATTACGAAGGGGAAACAGAGAGTTTGCATTGCGAACTCGGTGGGACGGATCGCTCATTTCGGTTGGACCGAAATGTTACGAAGGGAAACAGAGAGTTTGCAATCCCATCTCGGTGAGACCGAGATCCCTATCGGTGAGACCGAAATGACTAGGGTTTTGTGGCAGTGGCTATGTCGACTAAACTCGGTGGCGCCGGATAGAATGTTTTGGTGGGGCCGAGTTTGACTTTTGGTTTGGGACAAATGTGGATATGAGAAAGTGGTTGAGGGTTTTTGGAGCATATCACTAAGCATTTCGAGCAAGTAACCCATTAAGCAACACCTCATCCCCTTTTAATAGTATTGGCTTTTCCTATGGACTCAATGTGATCTTGGATCACTAAAAGTAAAATGTAGAGTCTTGAGCTTTAGAGCTTGAGCCAATCTTTTGTCCTTAGCATTTTGAGGGGTCCACATTTCTAATCCATGCCATGCCAATCATTGAGCTTTCCTGAAATATTTATCTTGAAATAGTATTAGCTCAATGAGCTATATGTTGTTAGGAATTACCAAAACCACCCAGGGATAGTTGCACTTTCAGCCGCGGCGACAGTGGCGGCGGCGACGTGAGCTGGCCCACCGGCTACGGTGGCGGCGAGGTCGTCGGATTCGGCCATGGCGGCGGGGGGGGGGGGGGTTGGTGGTTTTGAGGGCGGCCGTGGTTTTACATCAGATGTATCTCGTGATGCAAATTTGCATCATGAAGTGTTGTATTTTACATCTCCGGGAGGCGGTGATGTATTTTTTTTTACATATGGACCATCTCTTGGAGCAGCGTTTTTACTCTCGAAGCTCCAAAAGTTGGTTATTTTTACATATGAACCGTCTATTGGAGATGCTCTTAATACGCAGTAGTTTTCTTTGAATATGTACTATGAGGAAATGGTCCCATAATCTTTTATAAAAAGATAACAAACAGGGAACATGAGGTTCCAAAAAAATTACTGGTACAAACAGAAAAAGCAAAGGAAAGAAAATAAGTGTACACCTACCTATGGCAAGTCTTGTTGGCGCTTGAGCTTGGCCACGCTTGCCGCCACCCTTGCCGCCTCCCGCTTAGATTGCTCAATGCCGAGCCGGAGCTGCTTGGCGTTGAGCCTCCGGAACCGGCGGGCCTTCGTCTCTGTTGGGTAACGTCGCATGCAAAACAAAACATTTCTTCGCACACGCAAGATCTATCCATGAAGATGCATAGCTACGTGATACGTCTCCAACATATCTATAATTTTTGATTGTTCCATGCTATTATATTATATGTTTTGGATGTTTTATATGCATTAATATGCTATTTTATATTATTTTTGGGACTAAGTTATTAACCTAGAGCCCTGTGCCAGTTTCTGTTTTTCCTTGTTTTTGAGTTTTACAAAAAGGAATATCAAACGGAGTCCAAACGGAATAAAACTTTCGCGATGATTTTTTTGGGGCCAGAAGACACCTGTAGGACTTGGAGATGAAGTCAGAGGAGTCCCGAGGTGGCCACAAGCCACAGGGGCGCGCCCTAGGGGGGGGGGTGATAACCCACAAGTATAGGGGATCGCAACAGTTTTCGAGGGTAGAGTATTCAACCCAAATTTATAGATTCGACACGAGGGGAGCCAAAGAATATTTGTATGTATTAGCAGTTGAGTTGTCAATTCAACCACACCTGGCGATTAATTATCTATAGCAAAGTGATCAGTAGCAAAGTAATATGATAGTTTTGATAATAGTGACGACAGCAATAGTAACGGTAACAGTGATAGCAGTAGTTTTGTAGCCAGTGCAACAGTAACGACAACAGTAGTAACTTAGCAAGAACAATATAAGATAAATTCATAGGCATTGGATTGGTAATTTATTGGATGATATTCATCATGTGACAGTCATAACCTAGGGCGATACGGCAATAGCTCCAGTTCATAAATATAATGTAGGCATGTATTCCGTAAATAGTCATACGTGCTTATGGAAAGAACTTGCATGACATCTTTTGTCCTACCCTCCCGTGGCAGCGGGGTCCAATTGGAAACTAAGGGATATTAAGGCCTCCTTTTAATAGAGTACTGGAACAAAGCATTAACACACGGTGAATGCATGAACTCCTCAAACTACGGTCATCACCGGGAGTGGTCCCGACTATTGTCACTCCGGGGTTGCCGGATCATAACACGTAGTAGGTGACTATAGCTTACAAGATCGGATCTAGAACATGGATATAATGGTGATAACATAAACGGTTCAGATCTGAAATCATGGCACCCGGGCCCAAAGTGACAAGCATTAAGCATGGCAAAGTCATAGCAACATCAATCTCAGAACATAGTCGATACTAGGGATCAAGCCCTAACAAAACTAACTAGATTACATGATGAATCTCATCCAACTCCTCACCGACCAGCGAGCCTACGAAGGAATTACTCACTCCCGGTGGGGAGCATCATGGAATTGGCAATGGAGAAGGGTTGGTGATGACAAAGAACGAAGATCCCCCTCTCCGGAGCCCCAAACGGACTCCAGATCTGGCCTCCCGATGAAGAACAGGAGGTGACGGCGGCTCCGTCTCGTGGATCGCGATAATTCTTCCTCCTGGTTTTTTTTCTTGAAAAATATGATTTTATAGCGTCGGTTTCATGGTCTGTGGGGCCACCAGGTGGGAACAACCCACCTGGGTGCGCCTGGGGGGGGGGGCAGGCGCGCCCTGGTGGGTTGTTGTCGGTGTCAAAACCGGCGGATCTCAGGTAGGGGGTCCCGAACTGTGAGTCTAAGGTCGATGGTAACAGGAGATAGGGGACACGATGTTTACCCAGGTTTGGGCCCTCTCTATGGAGGTAATACCCTACTTCCTGCTTGCTTGATCTTGATGAATATGAGTATTACAAGAGTTGATCTACCACGAGATCGTAATGGCTAAACCCTAGAAGTCTAGCCTGTATGACTAAGGTAATGAGTCTCCCCTTCCGGACTAAGTCCTCCGGTTTATATAGACACCGGGAGGATCTAGGGTCACACAAGGTCGGTTACAAAGGAAAAGAATCTACATATTCGGTCGCCAAGCTTGCCTTCCACGCCAAGGAGTGTCCCATCCGGACACAGGTGCAGTCTTCTACGTATCTTCACAGCCCATCGGTCGGGCCCATGGCTAACAGGCCGGACGCCGGAGGACCCCTTAGTCCAGGACTCCCTCAGTAGCCCCTGAACCTGGCTTCAATGACGAGGAGTCTAGCGCGCAGATTTGTCTTCGGCATTGCAAGGCGGGTTCCCTTCTTTCCGAACTCCAAGATAGTCTCCGGACGTGATGATTGTATCCGGACCTGTAACACTCACCGCACACAACCGCAGAGAGAACATAATATTCCACGAGTCCAATCCATCGACGAATTTTTACGACGTGACATCACGCCTGCCCGGTCATAATTTCGGGCCGTTGTTTCGCCTGTGGCCCCGCGTTTCGAAATGTGGTTGTCATTGGCACGTCTTATCCAAGCAGAGATCGTGTCCCCTTATTAAGGGAATCTTTTATCGACACGGACGTGGGTAACCCAACCGTCCTTAGGGTACAACTCCTTGGGAATAGGCAAGGTTTAAGGCCCGGGAGGAGGCGTTCGATATTCACAGCCTTTATAAAGGGGTACAAACCCGTCTTTCTTCTCCACGCTTGACTCTTCCTCAACCCTTACTACCTCGAGTTCTAACACCCAGGTTTCAATCTCCGCGAGCCTCAGTCATGTCCGAACCCAGTCGTCAAGGCCGGTGGGTGGCTTCTTCTGTCACAGAGGAGGATATCGTGAAGCTTCGGGCGGCAAGATATCTGACCGCAGAAATCCTCCATCGGCTTCCTGCGGAAGGGCAGGTTATTCCTACCCCTAGATCCGGCGAGAGGGTCGTGTTCGTTTCCCACTTCCTCCGAGGGTTAGGGTTCGCCCTCAATCCCTTCGTCCGGGGGCTCATGTTCTATTATGGACTTGATTTTCACGATCTCGCCCCGAACTCTGTTCTCCTCATCTCGGCGTTTATCGTCACATGCGAAGCCTTCCTCCGAACTCCTCCACACTTCGGCTTGTGGCTCAAGACCTTCAATGTGAAACTGCAAGTGATAGAGGGGGAGCAGGAGGAGTGCGGTGGTGCCTCAGTGAGCAAGCTTACCAGCGCGATTTGGCTAAAAGGATCCTTCAAAGAATCTTCCGACTTATGGCAGCAGGAGTGGTTCTATATCACCGAGCCCTGTGGTTCCAAGTGGGCAGTTGCGCCTGCGTTTCGATCCAACCCCCCAATTCAGCTTGCATCGCGGATTAATAAGGGGTTAGACTGGGGATCAGTTGACGAGGTGCGGACTCTGCAAAGTCGCATCCGAAGCCTCATTGAAAAGGATATCAACATCGCCAATGTTATTCAGGTAATGTTAGTCCGCCGAACCCTGCCGTGCCAGCGACGGCCTCTCCGCCTCTGGGAGTTTAACCCAGAAGGGCCACGGACTCTTCAGAACTTATTCGGCATTACGCACGAAGGAATGTGGGAATTATTCTTCGGGAGACGAAAACAATGGCTGGACACCACCGAAGATACTGGCCTAGACTGTAACCATCCGGACACCCCGGTAAGTACTCATCCGCCGAACACCTCATAATAAGATATCCCGTGATAAGATACTGAGCAAACCATCCTTTTCCAGGGCTGGATAAAGAAAGCAGAACGGATTAGGTGTTCGGCCCCTCTTCTCGAAGACTCAGCAGACTCCGTGTTAACACGGATGCTGGCACCGGCACCGTACCAGATACCGGCAGGGGAGGGCAAGGTGGAGGGTGAGAAGACCCGGGATGACCTTTCTTCCGGAGGTAAATCAGATACTGAGTCCGGAGAAATCGATATTTCCTCGCCCGAAGACGAAGGTGAAACAGAAGCCAGTATCCCTTCTCCATTCAGGAGGAAAAGGACCGCCTCCGAAGGTTGGGAGGGGCGGTCTCCTAAGAGAGGCAAGATGCCACCGTCGAGCAGCTCGGGATTGGAAGGCGATGCCAGTGAGCAGCTCCGTCATGAGGACAAGCCCTCAACCAAACTGTAAGTGAATCCGGGGTACTTTGATAGCGTCTCACTTCTTTCCTGTTATCGAAGAGATACCTAACGTGCCTGTGTATTTTTACAGTCCGGCACAGAGTTCTTCTGGGCACTCCTCTTCTTTGGGAGATCTCCTCCCAAAGATGATGGAAAGCGAGACGCCTCCCCCGACCTCCTCGCCCAATAAGGCGGACGACTCTGAAGTGTCATCTCGGAGGGTTATTCTTGATCAATAGGTGGTGCAGGGGATGAAGGAGGCAGTACCCGAAGGTGGACCTCCAATCGTTCGGGATTCGAGGGCCAATAATGAAGGCCCCGAACTGTCCGGTTTTCAGCCAACGATGATCCTGGAGACGGGTGAACGGGTTCCTTCAAAGGATGGTCGTGCTCCCAGAGCGGCTTCCTGAGACCCGGCGACACCGGATACATTGTGGGATATGCTGCGAAAAGCATCTGTCTCGGAGGAACAGCGTACCTTGATGGGTACGGTGGTTGAGAAGATTCTATCCGCCAAGAGCGGATTGAATGAAGCCTTCATGAGCCTGCTAAGAGGCTTCGAGGTTTGTAATATAATGTTTTCAACTATATTTTATTTGCAAAGATGCACCTGTGTATAGGTAGTAGCCCCTGAGACTCGGGTTGGCTCCACATGGGAGGCGAACGGAGGATCAAGAAAAATACTCAAGGACTAATCTGATTAACTGAAACACAGGCTGCTTCCCCCTGGCTACTTCCCAGACTATGGATATTGCCGAGCTGCAGCAGAAGCTTGATGTGGCAGGGGATGACATTGCGTTAATCAATATGCGCTTGGACGAGTCGCAAGGTATGTATTTGGGGCAGTCCCTTCACATACATTTTTGCTATATAAGCATGACGCTGAAGGTTATATACTAGAATATGCATGACTGCAGATGGTGCTGCCGCCATTGAAATTCTTCGGGCAGAGCTGGCCCGGGCCAAGGAGCAGGCCCGGTTTAGTAATGCGGCCGCCGAGAAGGCATCGGCTGAGTTAAAAGCCGAACAAGCTGCTCGGCGCCAAGACGAGGAGAAGATATCCACGATGGCGCTCGAATTAAAAAATGTTGCTAGCCGCTGTGAACTTCTTGAGAAGGAAAATGAAGCCAAAACGGATGAACTTGACAAGGCCTTACGAGAGGCGAGAGAAGCGCAGTCTGAATCCAGAGCAACCCGTGAGGAGATCCGGCAAGCTGGGGAGATTGCAACCGGTAAGCCCTTTTTGCTACAGGCTAAGTTCGGTGATCCGAACTATGCTCACCTTAACCAAGTGTGGAGTTCTCCGGACGAGCTTTTAGACTTGCCGAAGAGTTCTTCCAATGCGGCGCAGTTTTATCAAGCGCGAGAGGGGTATGCAACGGAGAAGCTTTTCTGGTCGCAATTTGGTGTGTCGACGCGCCCTCTGCTGCTGAATGAACAAATGTCTCAATGGGCCGAGCTTCATAGGATATCCGGCACTACTATGAAGAACGTCATAATCCGGCTGTGGCCGACTGAGCCTGTTCCGAATAGCTACTTTGGCTTGGTGCAGCGGCTCGTTGATGCGGTGCCACGTATCGACGCTGTGAAGCGGTCTGCGTGCATTGAGGGTGCACGGATGACCTTTGCCCGTGTCAAGACATTCTGGGGGAGGATGAAGGCCATCGATGTTGCGGCGAAGAGTCAACCCAAGGGCAAGGACCATTACGAACCGGAGCATTATTTTGAAGACGTCCTAGAGGCCGCCCGCTTGATAGAGGGTCAATGCTCGAAAGACATAATGTTCGAGTGAGGTGTATGAGAATTGTAAAAGACAATTTTATAGTTAATCTATTTTTATATTTTGTTCGAAAGCTTGTGTTCCTCCTGTGCGGCCGTTTTAATATAATCTGAAAGTTTTCCAGTTGTCGGCTTCAGCCCCCTCGTAGGGAGTACAGGGGTGTTCGGAAAAGCATTTAATCACTCTTGACCCAACGTCTTGGTCCGTGAAGGAGGTGATAATGCGGCGAACCAGGCAATCAGACTATAGGGCGTTAACACTTTCACTTAGCCATAGGAGTTTTATACGGGGGACTACGATATAGCCCCTGGCATGCGTACGACTTATTCCAATATGGTGCGTTACATATATGACCTGAAAAAAAAGGTCCTTCGTGTGACACGGAGGGAATCACGACAGATTCTGATAAGTCATCGAGTGGTTGACCAGCTCTCGCAGCATCATGACAGTCGGTTTTCGGCTTTCTCTACTGAGGTGCTTGACCAGATGAACCGGAAGCACAATCGCAGCAGTTCTCCCTTTACTACCCTAGCCGATAGAGCGGAACGTAAGGTAGCAAGCACAGGAGCCGGGCAACCCAACCATTGACCCAAGACATGATTCGGAGCTGATGCATATAAGGCCAAACTCGCGACGCCGAAGTACGCTGTAAAGCTGTTCGGACTTTGTTGGCAACTCATTTGTTCCCATACCGAGCCCCTGGCAGGTTATGCCGAGGTATATCTGTGAAACAACCATAGGAGCCATATTCATTAGCGAAAAGACACGAATGATTAATTCGGATAATGTTTACTAGGACCTGAGCGATATGCCAATGATTACTTTATATATATAAAAACCACAACCCCGGCTATTTGACATGCCTGGGGTCGAAGGCGGAGGAAAAAGGCATATTACAGGCTCGAAATAAAGAGTGCGGTCTACAAAAGGTTATTTTGGACCTCCTGTCGCACGTCTGCGTTGCCTGTCCTCGGCGAGGGGAATCCTTGATGGAGGTAACCCCTTAGGTGAGTGTACGGATCCGAACTCCGATGGAGTCGGTTTAGATGCTTGTCCTTTGCGTCACCTATTTTTAAGAGATAATGAAGAAAGAAGTAAAAAGAAAGTAGATAAAAAATGTTACTGGAATGCTTGCAGGCTTGTCCGTATTGTGCTTCCGCCAATGCCCATGGTATCTTGAGTGCATAGTGATGTATGCGCGGTACGAATTTTGCATGTATATGAGGTGGGCGGCGGAAGCCGAACTGCTACTTCCGCTCCAGGGTTGATCGATCCTCGGGTGGTTCTGACCCCCGGTGTTTGGTTGGTGAACCTCTTCGTCGTCCCTATCGCCTGGTGGCCTCCTCCCCTTGTGTTCGGCGTTGAGCTTGCTGGCCTGCTTGAAGACCCAAGAATTTCTGTTGGTATGATTAGCTGGTTTATTGAGGTGGCCGTGAATCTAGCAGGGTCGGTCCAAGATCTGGTCTAGGTTGGATGGTCCGTCTCGGTTCGCCTTGAGTGGCTTTTTCCGTTGACCGGGTTTGGGATTTCTGAATCCGGCGTTGACCACTGTGTCACGTGATCTTTCATTAACATCGCGACTGTTGTGTTTGCTTTGTCATGGTTTGCCATTGCCGTCTCGGATTTCGGAAGTGCCCGGGTCGCTGGCACTGTTGCTTCTACGAGCTAGCCAACTGTCTTCTCCCGCGCAAAAGCGAGTCATTAGAGCGGTAAGGGCTGTCATGGATTAAGTTCCCTCTTGACCGAGGTGGCGTGCAAGCCATTCATCCCGGACACTGTGTTTGAAGGCCGCGAGGGCTTCCGCGTCCGGACAGTCGGCGATTTGGTTCTTTTTTACTAAGAACCTAGTCCAGAGCTTTCTGGCTGACTCTCCGGGCTGCTGGACAATGTGACTTAAGTCATCGGCGTCCGGTGGCCGGACACACGTTCCTTGGAAGTTGTCGCGAAAGGCATCTTCCAAATCTTCCCAGCTGCCAATAGAATTCTCGGGCAGACTGTTTAACCAGTACCGAGCTGGTCCTTTGAGTTTTAGTGGTAAGTATTTGATGGCATGAAGGTCATCTCCGCGGGCCATGTGGATATGGAGGAGGAAGTCCTCGATCCATACCGCGGGATCCTTTGTTCCGTCGTATGATTCGATATTCATGGGTTTGAACCCGTCTGGGAATTCATGCTCCATTACTTCGTCTGTGAAGCAAAGATGGTGTGCGGCGCCTCTATGCTGGGCCACACTGCGGCGTACCTCCGATGGAGTCCATTTGCGGTTTTCTGCCCGGGTGTGGCTAAGTTTGTTACATCCGAATAGGTAGCCGCTGTCGTGTGTCGCGGCACGTCCTCGCGATCCGTAGACCGATCTTGCGTGTCCTGCTCTACTGTCCGAGTCCTGTCGAAGGTTGTATGTACAACCCCGAGCTGCTTTATTCTTGCCTTTACAGCGGGGTGGGGCGGTCTGGTGTTCGGCTTGAGTTGCCGCTTTATCCGGAGCAAGTTGTGGTCGGCCTGCCGCATTGTGCGATGATGGTACGGGCTCCAGCGCCTCGTCATCGAACTGAGGTAGCAATCTATGCTTCGGGTAGCTTTTGGCTGGGCCACCAAGGCCATATTCTTCGGCGGCCAGGACTTCGGTCCATCTAACATTGAGCAGATCTTGGTCCGCTTGAAGCTGCAGCTGCTTCTTTTTCAGGCTTCTTGCAGTTGTTATTAGCCGGCGTTTG
Source organism: Aegilops tauschii subsp. strangulata (assembly GCF_002575655.3). Lineage (NCBI taxonomy): Eukaryota > Viridiplantae > Streptophyta > Magnoliopsida > Poales > Poaceae > Aegilops > Aegilops tauschii. The sequence goes on along the minus strand of NC_053039.3, from coordinate 69,258,719 downwards.
AAGCGCTCCTGCTCGAGAGGTTCCTCGGGCATGATAAAATCCTCATTGCTGATGCTTTCCTCTTCCTCGGAGAGCGGAAGATAGTTACTGTCCTCCGAGTCTTCGTGTATGGCCTGTTCATCCTGTTCGGAGGTTGCTCCAACAGGGTCTTCATTGTCTTCGGCATCGTCCGGAGTATTGTTTTCTCCGGTGCTGGTGTTGTTGTCTTTTGTATGATCTGACTTAGAGCGGCGCCGCTGACGCCGGCGACTGGGCTTTGTCTCAGGAGGTTTGTCTTCAACTGGATCCTCTTTGCCATCGTTGTTAGTTTCTTTAGGCGTATCCACCATGTATACGTCGTAGGAAGAAGTGGCCGTCCATTGCCCAATGAATGGCGGGTTTTGGCCCTGCTCCTCGTCGGCCTCGTCGTCCATACCGACGATGTCTTCGGAGCCGTAATCAAGCATGCCGGTTAAGTCCTTGACAGTGGCTATAGAGTGGGTGGCGGGTGGGAAGCGAAATTCTCATTCATCATCAGCCTCCAGTTTGAACTGGACATAATTCGGCTGTGAGTCCCCCGCCAAGGACAGATTTCTCAACGAATTTAACGCATCGCCCAAGGGCGAGTGTTGGAAGATGTCTGCGGCGCTGAATTCGAAGATCGATAAACGATCAAGTTCGGCGTCCGCGGGCTCACCTGGTTCGGAACTTATAACCAGAGACTAGTCCGGAATTCCGTTGACACAGATATTGTGTGAGGTTAAGTCCATGTGCGGCTCCAACGCCGGGGAGTCTGTGGCCTCCATGGTGGGGTCGGGCCTCCGATCCTTGGATGCCACAGTGTGCTCTGGATCTAAAGCCAGAGGGGTTACATGAGCTATCTCCTGGAGGCGGTCTGACAACAGATTTAGGTCATGTCCGTCAAGGTGACCAGGAGTGGTCGCCGCGGTCTCGAATCCTGCGAAGATCAAATCTCCACGGATGTCCGCAACGTAATTCAAGCTCCCAAATCTGACTTGATGGCCAGGGGCGTAGCTATCGATCTGCTCTAGTTGGCCAAACGAGTTGGCCCGCAGTGCGAAGCCGCCGAACACGAAGATCTGTCCGGGGAGGAAGGCTTCTCCTTGGACAGCTTCATTGTTAACGATTGAAGGGGCCATCAAACCTTTTGGGGACGGCACAGTGGAACTCTCAATGAAAGCACCAATGTCGGTGTCAAAACCGGCGGATCTCGGGTAGGGGGTCCCGAACTGTGCGTCTAAGGTCGATGGTAACAGGAGACAGGGACACGATGTTTACCCAGGTTCGGGCCCTCTCTATGGAGGTAATACCCTACTTCCTGCTTGATTGATCTTGATGAATATGAGTATTACAAGAGTTGATCTACCACTAGATCGTAATGGCTAAACCCTAGAAGTCTAGCCTGTATGACTAAGGTAATGAGTCTCCCCTTCCGGACTAAGTCCTCCGGTTTATATAGACACCGGGAGGATCTAGGGTTACACAAGGTCGGTTACAAAGGAAAATAATCTACATATTCGGTCGCCAAGCTTGCCTTCCACGCCAAGGAGAGTCCCATCCGGACACGGGTGCAGTCTTCTTCGTATCTTCACAGCCCATCGGTCCGGCCCATGGCTAACAGGTCGGACGCCCGAGGACCCCTTAGTCCAGGACTCCCTCAGTTGTGCCCACCCAGGTGCCCCCCTCAGGTGACTCTTGGCTCCAGAAATTCTCTTTATTTATATAAAAAATCCTCGCAAAGTTTCGTTCCATTCCAAGAACTTTTATTTCTGCACAAAAACAACACCATGGTAGTTCTGCTGAAAACAGCGTCAAAGTCTAAATACTGCGTAGGTAGAATAGGATCAAAGGGCAAAGGTGAAACACCTAGCTCTCTTGCTAAACGCGTGGCATAAATTCCACCATAGAAATAGCCACTATTAGCGTTATGTTGCAGCCTGCGTTCAACAATCGCCCCAAGGTTATAACTTCTATCACCGGTGAGAGCGGTGCGTACGAGGCTCAAGTCTGGAGCACAAAGTGTACTACAATATTGCTTGCCTATGATGCATTTCCTATTGAATAATGCAAAGTATTGAATTGCGGGAAAATGAATGCTCTTTATTCTACCTTGTGCCACTCCCCTCATCTCAGTGTAGCAAAGACTAGTCAGGAATGATTGGTACTTAGCCCTTGGCGGTTCGTCAAGCGAACCCCAGAATGGGAGTTTGCAGTGGTGAGTAAATCTCTCTAGTGATATGTAAATGGATTTTCATAGAGCGTAAATGACACCCTAGACTCACGGGGATGGAATTTAAATCCTTTGACAAATGATTCAGTGAGAGTGTGGTGTTGATCGCACTTATCTGAACTATAGGGACCGAGACCGGCATTGTGAACATATTGCTCAAATTCCTCCTTAATGCCCACACACACACCATATATTCATTGCAAGGCCATAAGCATATTTTGGTGGCGGCATCTCGTATGGAACTTTCACTTGGTTCAACATAATTCCGGCGAGCAAAGCTGTCACTAGAAGATGCCCCCGAGGATCTCCTCCTCGAAGAACTCCTTCCAAAAAGGTTCATCATGTTCACGTACAATTTTCTGAAAATTTTTGAGTGACAAAAAATTATCAACAAAACTTTACAAAATTGATAGCAACTACTCATAGGGTTACATAGAGGCCATATCAAGCATTCAAACTACTTAGAACTCTAAGAATTCAACATGCAAGCTCATCTACAGTAGCACCAAGAGTAGCTAATTATTCAAAATATAAACCGCTAAAGCAAAAACTAATTGGATGAACTGTGGAGTCACATACAAGCAACAATCACCCGAAACAGTTTCGGAAATGGAGCTTCGAGCAAAGAGATCGAAATCCGCGGGTTTGAGAGCAAGAACACGAGAGAGAGAGAGAGAGCAATGGTGAATTTTTTTTGGAGGTAGGTGATGATGTGGTGTAAAGATATAAGTGAGGGGGCTGACATGGGGACCACAACCCACCAGGGCGCGCCTGGGGGTACTGGTGCACCTAGGTGGGTTGTGCCCACCTGGCGCACCTCCCTCTGATGTTATTTGCACCAAAAATTCTTAAACATTCAGAAAAAATCGTATTAAATTTTCAGAGCATTCTGAGAAGTTTTATTTTTGGGTCATTTTTTATTGCACGGGAAATTCAGAAAATAGACAAAAGATGGCATTTTATTTTATTTAACTAACAAAAACAGAAAACAAAAGGTAAGAACAAAAGGTAGTCCTTACTGAATTCATCGACTTCATACCTCTAAAAAATGATCCATTAATAAGGTCGATCAAGTCTTATTAACGACCACTTTCGATTAGCATGAAACCGAAGAACTTTCGTAAATCACTAAGTTACTTCAACGGGGATATGAATGTCCCCAACAATAAGCATTTCAGATTTCTTTTTAACAGTAGGTAGAGGTAGTTGAAAACTTCCAAAAGTGAGTGTCGAAGATTTTTCAATAATATTACTACCATTCACTTGGAATTGTTTCTTCGGAAAGTGCACCGTATGCTCATTACCATTGATATGAAAAGTGACCTTGCTTTTATTGCAATCAATAACAGCCCCTGCAGTATTCAAGAAGGGTCTACCAAGGATAGTCGACATGTTGTCATCCTCGGGCATCTCAAGTATGACAAAGTCAGTCAAAATAGTAACATTAGCAACAACAACGGGCACATCCTTACAGATACCGATAGGTATGGCAGTTAATTTGTCAGCCATTTTGTAGGGGAAATGACACCTATGGGATCCCAGGGGATCCCTTCTACGGTTGGTGGGGCATGGGGCTGCACAAAGAGCAGGTCTACCGATCAGCGCGAGGGGATTTTTACCCAGGTTCGGGCCGCAAACGATGCGTAAAACCCTAGTCCTGCTTTTGTGTATATTTGGTGTTCTTGAGCTCTTGAACTAGCTGCGGTGCATGCCCAGTGCAAAAAAGTCCGAATCCTTCCAAAGTACGCCTCGGGCCTCCTTTTATATGTCAAAGGGGTCGCCACAGTGGCACACAGGAGGTGGAAAGTATCTACAGTGTACAAGTTTATCGCCTGACACCGTAGGACAAACACATTTAATGCGATGCCTACGTGCCCTCTTGCTTTATCGGGTGCGGCAACAGAGCTCGTCCCGTCCGTCACCGCCTCGCCTTGCTTCGACGCACGTCCAAGCTGCCGAGGCATGCAGCACCATGATGGCTAGCTGGTTGTTGTGCTGGTGCGTTGACAGGGTCTTCACGAAGATCTGCATGCCACCACGCAGGTGCTTGACTAGTTGGCCTAGAAGCTGCATGCTGCCACGCAGGTGCTTGCCTAGTTAGCAGGCTGGTTGCCGCGTCGGAACGGCTGCGGGGTCGCGAAACGTTGGTGGGTGCGGGCCTAGCCGTGGCCCCGCAGATGCCCCCGGCAAGGGTCTTGCCGGGGTTTCGCGGGCATCCCCGGCAAGGATCCTGCCGGGGGTCTTTGGCTGTCCCCAACAAGGATCTTGCCAGGGGTCTTCATCTTCTGGTTCTTATTTAGATTCGCAGGCCTTTGGTCTTCACAAAGATCTGCATGCCACCACACGGGCGTCCCTGAGTCTTGGTCTTGACGTTGTCGATGGTGTCAGAGTTCTCAGGCTCAAGGGTGGCGGCCTTGCTGGTGTGGGGCAAGTCGCCCCGGCAAGGCTCTTGCCGGGGCTATGTAGGCCACCCCGGCAAGGGTCTTGCCGGGGGAAGCCCATCTTGCCTCTTCGCTCTCCATGCCTCTGGCTTGAGTGCTACCTTGGCAGTCTCGTACCTTTCCTTCCTCTGCCCCGCCAAGAATGGTCTTAGGTGAGGCTACGACTGCCTGTGCACAAGTAAAGGGGTACAGAAAGGCCCCTACTTTTGTACACCGACAGGAGCCCCCGGGCCTGGGCCACACATAAGCGCGAGGCGTTGTTGGCCAGGCCCAGAACGGTGCGCGGGTACGCGTGGCAGAGTTTTATCCGCAGTAACTTCCTCGCCAGTTGCGCTTCCCCACGACCCGCGTTGGGTGCGTGGCGTGGGGCTCGTGCATGGAACGGTCACTGCACGCTTGCGTCACCTTGTGATGAATAGTAAAGAGGCGGCCCGCGTCTTCCCCATAAGAAAGAGGAAACCGCCGGGGCGCTGCTCATTTACCCTTTGTGCCTTTTCCAATCTTGGAACCGCCGTTCCCCTCTTCTTCTCCAAGCACAAATCGAAGCTTTCGCCTCTGCTCGCCACCGCCGCGCCCCCATTGCTCTTGATCCCTCACCCCTCTCAGCTTCCATGGAGCCCAAGGCAAGCAGAGCAAGGGAGCGGCCAAGGACGCCGGGGGGAAGGAGGCGCCGGAGAGCGAGTTGGTGGAGCTGCGGATGCAGTACGCCCTCTTCACCTCGACGGTCGATGCGCTCACCCTCAAGGAGAAGTTTAGGCCCCTGTGAGGAAGGGAGATGTCGGGGCATCCCGCCACGCGCATCGTCCCCGCCTCCTTCGCCAAGGCCGGTCTGAATCAATATCCTTTCTTTGTCGATTACTTCTCCTGCGGGCTCTGCCCCCCTTTCTCAGATTTCTTCAATGACATCATGCACACCTACGGCTTCCACCTTCTGGACCTTACGCTGAACGCTGTGGCGTGTATGGCCTTCTTTGCCCATCTTTGCGAGGGATTCGCCGCAGTGCTCCCCAGCACGGCGCTCTTCCACCATTACTTCACCCCTCGCATCCAGCCAGGGGGAGCCATCTCTGGCTACATCACTTGGATTCCGAGGACCCAGAGCAGGGGCACGTACCCGGAGGGTGCCCAGAAGGAGAGGTGGGACGAGTGGCGGGGCCGGTGGTGCTGGATCGAGGAGGCAGATCCACAGGAGTTTTGCCGGGTCAGTCGGAGGCCGACGGTCCGCAGCAAGGACTGGGGCGAGCTCGATGCCGATGACAAGAAGCTCACGGTTGCCACCACCAGGATCCATCGCCTCACCTTGACCGGGCTCACTCTCGAGATGACCGGGGCTGACTTCATCCGCCGCCGGATTGCCCCACTGCACAATAAGGGGAGGCCGGCTTGGGACTTCAGGAATGCGGACGATATCATGAGGCTCCGCACCGGCCCGAACCACAACTTCACGGTGCTGCAGTATGCCCATCTTTGTCAGAGGCTTTTCCATCTCAAGGTTGACGAGGTCGGCAGGGTCGAGAGGACCGGCAAGGCCGAGAAGACCGGCAAGTCTGATAGCCTGTTCGGGTTGCCAGCGGGGGTAGTCCCGTTGAGCAACAACTCTTGCCTGACCGCCATCATCGCCATGATGCCAGTTTTCAACGCGCATGGCCTCGATTCGACCTGGGCTGAACCAAAGGCAGAGCTGGTGCAGGCATTCTCGACAACTTGTCAGAGAGGTACATTCGTGACGAGTCGCAGCTCATCCGCGACACCACTGAGGAAGACCTGGCGTACATTGCCGCCAGGGCAGAGGAGGCAGCACTTGCCGAGGAGGCCGACAACCTCGGCACCGTGGAGGATGAGGCCGACGTGGCCGTAGAAGAGAGGGAGTTTGCCGAGTGGATGGGGTCTGCCGGGGAACCCAGCGGCGCCGGTGCTAGGGTTCCCCTTGTTGAAGAAGCGATCAAGGAGTCAGCCCAAGAGGAGACCGATGCGGGTGACTCCTCGGCCCCATGGAGGAAACGCGCCCTGCGGCTGGCTGGTTCCGGCGAGCCGGTTTGGCTTGGCAGGACCGCGCAACGGGAACGGGCCCAGGTGCAGTCCGCGTGCCAGACGAGGGCTGCGGTAGTGAAGAAGGCCGCGGCCGCCGCCGCCTCCTCGTCCAAGCGGCCCAGGACTCCATCCCCTTCTCTCCTTGCGGACGACGCCCCAAAGGCCGATTTCGACCTTGGTTCCTTTAGCACGAAGAGGAAGAGGAGGCCAGCGGAGGAGGACGAGTAAGCACCTTGCCTCTCATCGTTTCCTGACCCTCCGCCCGTGCCATCTTTCCCTGACTTGATCTTATCTTCACAGTGACACGGAGACGCTGGCCGAGAGGGCGGCGAAGAGGGCCAAAGCTTCGACAGGCGACGAGCCCCCGGCGAACGCTCCACGGACGCCGGCGTTGGTGGTGATCAGCCCGGACAGCAGCCCTCGATGTAGCCTCTGCTTCAGCCCCCAACGTGAGTTCATTATTCACTCCCCATCGACGGGCGTTGGGGTGTGTATCCTTGGTGCTGACCTTGCCGGGTTCGCAGGAGAGCGGCAACAGGAGGAGCCGCTAAGGGCCGCCCCTGACACGCCGCCCTCGTCAACCACGCCACCCAGAGGGGTGTCACCGGCAATGGCATCTACCACCGAGCCCACGCGCATGAAGGAGGAGGGGGCAAGCTAGGGCACTGGTGGCTCCGTCCCGGCAACGAACGTTGGCGGGGAGGGAACCACTTCTTCTCAATTCGGCACGGGTAAGTCGCCTGCCTCCCGTCCCTTGCTATCTCTGCCATGCGATGTTCTTTCTTTTCTTTGTTCTGAACTTTGATTTTGGCCTCGCTTCATTCTCCTTTCTGGTTTCCAGACCCTCCCTCGACGAACCAGGTAGACATCGACACTGTCATCGAGGAGGTCGCCAAGGATGCCGAAGCTGAGGCCACCAGGATCACGGCTGGGGAAGCCGCCAAGTCCGCCGCCGGGGAGGCCGCCAAAGGGCCTGCTGGGGAGACCGGCGAGGCTGCTGCCGGGGGGGGGGGAAGGGGCCTACCTGGGAGACCGGCGGGGCTGCTGCCGGGGAGGTCGGTAGGGCTGCTGCCGAGGAGGCCGCCAAGGCTGCTGCCGAGGAGGCTGCCAAGGGGCCTACCGGGGAGGGGGTGGCCGACGACCAACCTTCCTCCCCTGCAGCCCCCACCCCAGGTAAGTACTTGAGGGTGGCCGATGATCTGTTCATCTGCCTCCCAGGGACGGCAAGCACCAGAGCGCCAGCCGAAGGGGAGGTTCTCGACGATGAGGTGCTCGCCACCGCTGGGCTCCAGGTTGTCGATGAACTGAGCGCGAGCGGCGGCGGTTCCCAAGAGGAGCAGCTCCTCCGGGCCATGAGCGCCAATTTCCAGAAGCTTCAGGCGCTCCATCGTGCCCGCCAAGATAAGGTGAACTATAGGATGGCGGCTGTGGACAAGGCGGAAGCAGATTTTCAGGAGCGCGTCGATCAGACGCAAGTCTGGTTCGGCGAGGCCCGGCAGGAACTGAGGACCGCCCAGGATCAGCTGGATGAGCACAAGCGGGAGCTCCTCCTGAAGCAGTCCGACATCGAGAAGGCCCAAGAGGCGGTGAAGGAATAGGCCGCCAAGGACGAAGCTGACCGGCGGCAGCAGCAAGCTTTGCTGGACACCCAGGAGGAAGACCTCGTTGCTCGTGAACAGGCGCTTGCCGCCACGCTCCGTGGCAAGGACGGGGAAATCAAGAAGATCGTCACCCAGCAGACCCAGGAGCTAGAGCAGAAGCACAAGGATGCACTTGATGCTCTGGCCCTGGACCAAGCCGGCAAGGTGGAGAAGCTGGAGCTGGAGCAGGAGGAGCTAAAGAAGGAGATCTCAAAGCAGACAGAGGACAGGGACACGGCTAACCGCACTCTGGCGGATTTGTGGGTTGCCATCTCCGACAAGACCAAGCTGCTCTCCGAGGCCAACAACTCCATCGACGATCTGAAGCTGAAACTGGACACCTTGGAAGGGACACTTTCGGAGGTCAGGGCCCGTGAGGAGACCCTGAACAAGGCCCTTGAGGGGGAGAGGCTGCTGCGGCAGGATGAAGCCGCCACCCACAAGGGCTATGTGGACAGCATAAATCTCTGGACCAGCCGCCTCATTGATGTTGCAGAGAGGCTCACCACGCAGCTAGCCGTCATGGACATGCCGAACTTCAGGTACTCCCAGGAGGCGAACATAAGCCCCAGCGCCAGGCTGACCCTGTTTTTCTAGGGCGACCTCGAGGCCCTGGAACAGCTCCGCTCCAGTCGAGCGACTTATCTGGCCAATGAAGCTCGGAAGCTTTGTCGGGGCGCCCTGACCAAGGTGCTCACCAAGGTGGCGTTCTGGAACCCCAGTGTCGACTTCGCCAACGCGCTTGAGAGTTTGCCGGAGGATGCAGACCTCGAGGCACTCGAAGAGCGTATCGAGCCCATCATCAGTAGTATTGACGGGGTCAAGAGGTTGGAGGGCCAGCGCCGGGACTAGCCACCCCGTTTCTCATTGCTGTTGCAAGTTCATGACCAAGACAATTTTATCTTAAGTTAGAACTGCGGCAACCGCTGATGTAATATAACTTTGCAGTATTTTGAAATGGCACATGCTATCTCCCTGTTTGATCTTTCTTTGTATGTACACACCCTACGCTTAGTTGGATAGGTTTGCCGGCACGTAAACCCGTGCTGTGGAGCTTTGAGGAACGGATCCTTAGCAGCCTGTCGGGGGCGCTTGCTGCCGGGCAAGCCACCTTGCCATTCTCGGCGCAGCCTCTTGAACTATTGAGCGGACTCAAAACAGAACAAGGGCGTTGCAAATAGCGGAAGGGTTCCCTTGCGTGCAGGTTTTCCATACAAGGAGCAAAATCCTTCGAGGAAAATAACCCTATATAAAAGACAGGGAAATTGCTCAAGGGTTTGCGTGACTTAGCTTTTCCGTCACCACGCGGATGGTTGTTGTGACCGCAGACGACACCGCTCGCCTGGCTGATGGCACCGGAGTGTGGCTGGTTGATGTTGCCCTCTTCTTTGGAGCCATCACGATGAAGGAGTCGATGCGCTGACTTTGAGACCATATTTTCACAGCCTCAGCTCTGCCCCTACCTGGCGCACCGAAGATGTCGGGGAAACGACACCTATGGGATCCCACGGGATCCCTTCTACGGTTGGCAGGGTGTGGGGGTGTGCAAAGAGCAAGTCTATCGAGCAGCGCGAGGGGATTATTACACAGGTTCGAGCCGCAAATGATGCGTAAAACCCTAGTCCTGCTTTTGTGTATATTTGGTGTTCTTGAGCTCTTGAACTAGCTGCGGTGCATGCCCAGTCCAAAAAAGTCCGAATCCTTCCACAGTACACCTCGAGCCTCCTTTTATATGTCAAAGGGGTCGCCACAGTGGCACACAGGAGGTGGAAAGTATCTACAGAGTACAAGTTTATCGCCTGACACCGTAGGACAAATGCGCTGCCTACGTGCCCTCTTGCTTTATCGGGGGCGGCAACAGAGCTCGTCCCATCCGTCGCCGCCTCGCCTTGCTTCGACGCGCGTCCAAGCTGCCAAGGCATGCAACACCATGCTGGCTGGCTGGTTGCTGTGCTGTTGCGGTGACAGGGTCTTCACGAAGATCTGCATGCCACCACGCAGGTGCTTGACTAGTTGGCCTAGAAGCTGCATGCTGCCATGCAGGCGCTTGCCTAGTTGGCGGGCTGGTTGCCGTGTCGGAATGGTCATGGGGCAGCGAAACGTTGGTGGGTGCGGGGCTAGCCGTGGCCCCGCAGATGGACCCGGCAAGGGTCTTGCCGGGGTCTTGAAGGCGTCCCTGGCAAGGATCCTGCCGGGGGTCTTCAGCTGTCCCCGGCAAGGATCTTGCCGGGGGTCTTCGTCTTCTGGTTCTTATTTAGATTCGCAGGCCTTTGGTCTTCACAAAGATCTGCATGCCACCACGTGGGCGTCCCTGAGTCTTGGTCTTGGCGTTGTCGATGGTGTCAGAGTTCTCAGGCTCAAGGGTGGCGGCCTTGCTGGTGTGGGGCAAGTCACCACGGCAAGGCTCTTGCTGGGGCTTTGTAGGCCGCCCCGGCAAGGGTCTTGCCAGGGGATGCCCATCTTTCCCCTTCGCTTTCCATGCCTCTGGCTTGAGTGCTACCTTGGCAGTCTCGTACCTTTCCTTCCTCTGCCCCGCCAAGCATGGTCGCAGGTGAGGCTACGACCGCCCGTGCACAAGTAAAGGGGTATAGAAAGGCCCCTACTTTTGTACACTGACACATTTGCAAAGATATTTCAGTAGGTGTGAGTTTATTCAAATCAAGTCTTTTATATAAAGGGAAAGGCATAACACTAACATCAACTCCTAAATCACATAAAGCAGTTTTCACATAGTTTCTTTTGATGGAGCAAGGTATAGTTGGTATTCCCGTATCTCCATGTTTTTTAGGTACTCCGTCTTTAAAAGTATAATTAGCAAGCATAGTGGAGATTTCAACTTCCGGTATTTTTATCTTATTAGTGATGATGTCTTTCATGTACTTTGCATAAGGAGGCATTTTCAAGATATCAGTCAAGCGAGTACGCAGAAAGACTGGCCTTAACATTTTAGCAACGCGTTCAAATTCTCACTACAAAAAAAAGTCACTTCTGTGATGATACGTGTTTGTCACAGTAGGTCACGTTTTCTGTCATGCATGTACATCCATGACAATTTTATGACAGAATCAAGATATTCATACCTGTGCTGTCGTAGAAGTGTTCCATGACATTACCAAAATTATCATCACGGAAGTGTCCACTTCCATGACGATAAATCGCGCGTCATAGAAGTGCTTTCGTCAAGGGTGACCGACACGTGGCATCGACCGTAACGGGTCGCCGTTAAGCTATTGGGTCCGGTTTTGGATTCGATAACCCGTTAACAGCCCGGACCAACGGGGATTTTCCACGTGTAAAATTCTCATTGGCTGGAGGAAACACGTGTTGGCTCAACGTTCGGACAGATGTCATCCACTCATTGGACAGGAGGCGCCTATGATACATCGACACGTGGCACGGCCCAACAGAGGCCCATTCCGGTGAAAAGGCCGGCCCAGCTAAAGGCCCACCATGTTTTTTCAGACACTAGTGGGCTGGCCCGTTAACAGCCTGCCATCTTTTGGGCCAAATTGAGGCCCATAGCAGATCAAGCCCGTTCACATCCTGTCGTGTTTTGGGCCAAATTACGGCCCATATCGGATCAGGCCCGTTAACAGGTCACTGTTCTTTTGGGCCCATTCTAAGACAGGTTTGTATTTCAGCCTGTTAAATGCCCGTTAACCAGTTCGGCCCGATAATAGTTTCGGCCTGTTAGCGGCCCGTGGTGCATCTAGGACGCTGTCGGCCCAGTTTAACTTTAGACCCTTTAACGACCCATGCAGAAACTAGGCTATTTCTTGCCCAAAGTAACTTTAGGCCTCTTAATGGCCCGTAGTCTTCGTGGATAAATTTCAGCCCAACAGGCCTATCAGCCTGTTAATGGCCCGTGGAACAGTTGGGCCTAATTACAACCCGTGTTGAATCAGGCCTGCTTACAACCCATCTGATAATGGCCCATGACTCTTTTGGGCCTATGGCCCGCGTGGATACCGGCCTGCTTAAAGCCCATAATTTTGTTGGGCCAAACTGGCCCGAGATATATTTTGGCCTGAGCTCGTCCTATTTGGGCCAAACATGGGCCTTAGGAAGCTTCGGCCTGTATTGGCCCGTGAATTTTTCAGCCCAACGCTGGCCCAATCTAGGTTTTAGCCTGTTAAAAGCCCATGGTATTCTCTGGCCCAGCTGGCTAGAACTTTACTCGGCCTGTTAAAGGCGGGAAACTACTATAGGTTTAGACCTGCTAATGGCCCAAGATTATTATAGGCCCACGTTTTGGCCCATATGAGTAATGCGCCGGCCTGAAGACCGACAACACTGAGATCCACTGAACCTTCCTGCCCAAATTACAACATACCGACCAAAGAATAAACCTAGACTATACAATAAAGAAATTACAGCATATTACATCCACTGGGAATCAAAGTTCGCTACAGGTGATAATAAAGCGCAACGTGACTGCGGATTACATACACTGGGCATCAAAGGTCGCCACCAGTGCATATAAACGCACCGACAAAAGAATATACAAAACTGAGAGCACTTCAGAAGGCACTAGGCCTTTACAGCACGGGCCCCGCAAGCAGCCGAAAAAGCTGATGAGACCTCAGTTGTGTCAATGATAGATGCTCCATCCCTAGCTATATGGCACGATAGTGCGCATGGCAGTCATCTGACATCTTCTTTGCATCTTTGACTTCAAGTCAGAGCTGAGCTGAAGCAAGCCTTTCCGCTTTAAGTCGATATTGAAGCAGTCGAACTGATTGAGGCAGCGACTACATAGAGGTTGTCTCACACCTGCTGGTGAGTAGCTTCAACTCACTGTCTTCATCAAGACAGGACCTTGGGGTCATCTCGCTGTCCTCAATATGATTTGGCTCACTATCTTCCCTAAAGTTCTGCCTGACATAAGAGATACGACTCTGAAAGAGAAACAAGGAGACACGTAACAGGTTTCACCAATTATATAAGAAAATAAATGGATCTGTTGTACATAAGGGACATGTTTTACAACTACAATTTAAGACTGGTAGTTGTTGCAAACATTCAATCAGATGTAAACAACAAAGTAAACAGCAGTGGAGGAAATGATGCCTATCCAACTCTATACTAGAACAAAATTTGAAGGCTTGAGAAGGATGAACTTACATTACATGTTAACACGGGCTGGACAAAGCCCATCTCCATGTTGATGGAAGGATAATTCAATAAATTCCCCAAAGAAAATTCTTTATAAGCGTTGCCATTTTTCTACATTTTGCAAAGAGTAAATATAGATCAAATAATATTGGAAGAAACAGAGAATAATGGAGCTCAGGTGCAGACTGATGATACATAATCAAATAGCAATTAATTAAGTACAGGGTTACAAGGCAAAAGGTACTTACAAGAGGAATGCAGACATCAACGTGTGCAAGTGGCATTGGCTTTATTCAACATTTTGGTAAGAGTAAATGTAGATATGATAATTTGGAGAAATTGGAGGGCAGGGTAGATAAGATGCAGAGTAATGCTAGATAATTAACTATCTCGCGATGCAAGTACAGTAATACCACCACCGTCCATTATTACTTGTCGCTCAAATGGATGTATCTAGCACTCTTAAGTTCTAAATACATCCAATTGATCAACAATTAATTCGATACAGAGGGAGTACATGACAACAGGTACATACATGAGCAATCCAAAACTTCATAACCATTCTGTCAATTCTACATTTATCTAAGAGTAAATATAGATCTTATAATTTCAAGCAAAGGGAGGATAAAGAAGCGAACATTTATAGTGATGCTACATAATCAAACAGCAATGAGTGTACGTATGTTGACAAAGGGCAAGAGGTACTGACAAGAGCAATGCAGAGCCCAGTATTGTTGTGAGATCCTATGATCCTTTGAGCAAGGAGCTTCATCTGAAATTAGTTTTCATACAAGAGAGAAGGTAAGGCACATGCTGAAATTTAGGAGTTCAAATTTTGAATTGATATCATAGACAATACCTAATGCTGGGCTGTCAGCAGTTCTAATAGGGGTTTGGCCAGTGGAGTAGTGGTAGAGTGTGGTACAGTTGGGCCTGTGTTTTCTGTGACTGCTGATCTATCTGATTTATCAGGTATCACTAACTTTTCCAAATACCTAGTTTGTACTCCTTGAGGATCTGCACTCACCCTCTTCCTTTTGGACATCTATTACGAAAGAACAACATTTGACTGGAAAAACATAGTATGACGACACATGGAATATGTCACATCCCTAGTTCTGGTATGCTCTAGGCTAGCTACTGTTGTTTGCATCATGTTTATATTCCAATGAACTTGAAATGGGGACATGTGAAAGCCTCAGAAATCATTTCGGGAAATGACCAAGATAAAAATTGCTCCAAATAGGTCCAAGAAAATGTTCATGTTTCTCTATGAAAATATTGGTCAGAGGTAAAATTCAAACCAATATTTTTAGGAGCTCATAAATATTTATTTTGGGCATTTGGAACTAATGCAATAATTATTTGCATTGGATATATATATGTTATATATTTTATATATGTCCAATAATTCCGGGTAAATGTGAGGGGCTCTGGAATAATCCAAATAGTCCCTACAAAAATTTACCAGAAGCATATAAAATGATTTAGTGCAGAGACTAAATCAAAACAGAGTTAAAATAAATAGGAAAACAGAAACTAAAATAGAAAGAAAGAGGGACAGAGAACCTACCTGCACAGCCCACCACTGTAGCAGCCTACTGGCCAAAGCCAGCCCAGCCCACCAGGGGCAGCACTGTCTTCTTCCTCCTGCCAGGAGGAGAAGCAGCTGCGTGCCCGGTGCGCACACGAGCCACGCCGGCTCCTCCCTGCCTGCGTGCCCCTCGACTGCCTGGTCGCCTCCACGCGTACCACGCCGCCCCCTCGACCCTCTCTCACTCTCCCTCAAGCTCATCCCCTCCTCTGGCTCGCTCTCTCACGCCCACCGAGCACGCCCGTCACCACCGTCGCCGTCCACCGTGGCTACCGAGACCCCCTCGTCCAACCACCGTATCCCCGAGCTCCGCCGTCCCGCTCTTCCTCTCCTCGTCGACGCACGCAACTCCAGGAGCAGCAGAACGCCACCCCGTCGTCTTCATCACCGTTTATGTCCGGTGATCCCCGTGGTCGAATTCGCCGCCGCAGAGGCCTCCCCGAGCCCAATGAGACCGCCAATGACCCCGCTGTGAGCTCCACTCCGTTTCCCCTCCTTCGTTTTGCTCGCCCGTGCTCCGTAGCCTCCTCCCCGATGAGCCCGTGTGTGCGCTGCCACGCGAGGTCGTCACCGGCATCGTTTCCGGCCACCCCGCGGCCTCCCGTCCGGTCCTTTGGATGCAGACGAGCGAGATGCCCTCCCTGGTGCCAGCAGCGCGACGAATTGCCGTCCCTAACGCGAGTCCGGCGAGCTCTCGCCGTCGGTTTGGTCATCGCCGGCGTAGATCCGGTGATGATGACGTGGCTGCTTAATTAGGGTCTAATCACCTAGTTAATTAACCACAGTGACACCGACAGTTGGGCCCCACACCCTTAATTAACCATAGTTTATTTCCTGTTTAGTTTTAACTAATCACAGCGGCCCCATGCGTCAGCTTGACCTCGCTGACGTGGCCCTTGACCGACCCCACGTGTCTGTGACTCTAGCCAGCGCTGTGTCACTGACCTACGGGTCCCACCGGTCAGGTTTGACCTGGACCGCACCTGTTGACTTGATGGCGTCACACGGACGTCATGCTAACGCAGTAAACTGTTTTTGGATTTTAAATAAATCTAAATGATTTATTTATTTTCAAAAATTTGCCTAAACTTCAAAAAATCATAGAAATTAATCTGTAACTCCAAATGAAAAGATTTATATATGAAAATTTATCAAAAAAAATATAACCTATCCATTGGTACTGGTTTCATGCATGATAAAGCAACTTAACCTTGCTGTATAGATAAAAACATGTTAATGCACTTTGGAAATTCATAGTTTGAATTTGAATTTGAACCTTTGGTTCAAATCAACCCAAACCCTTCTGTTTCTAGCTGCATTAGCTCAAATCACAGCATATTGCCATGTCACATTCATGCATCATATTGTTGCATTGCATTGATTGTGTTCCTTCTCTGTTTGCCGGTGTTGTTCCCCCCCTCAGTAGATGTGGTTCCGATGATGAGATCGATGACACCGATGAAGAGCTATATTATCTTCAGGAGTGCCAGGCAAGCAAAACCCCCTTGTTCATTCCGATAAAATCCCACTCTCTCGCTCCTGCTCTCTTTTACTGCATTAGGACAACAGCGATTCAACTGTTACATGTTGCGGTAGTTGAACCCCTTTCCTTTGCATGACCTGTCATTGCCACAGTAAATAGATGAAACCCACTTGTATGAGTAGGAGTTGTTTGAGCCCTGATGTGCCTACTCATTCATGCTTGTTGTCATGCCTGCTATTGCTTAGAGTTGAGTCAGGTCTGATTCATCGGGGATGAATTGGAATGTGGTGAACATGTCCTACTGTTGAGAGCTAAGTGTGTGAACACGATTTGGTAAAGGTAGCGGTGAGAGGCCATGTAGGAGTACATGGTGGGTTGTCTCACTGCAGCCGTCCTCAGGAACTGAGTTCTGTGTTTGTGATCCATGAACGGTTACTACCACACATTGGAATGCTTAAGTGCCCCTCTCGACTTATTAATCAACCTGATCTCTGTCCAGGAGTTGCAACTAGTTTCTGGTGTTTGTAGGTAGTGTTAGTAGTCTACCAAGTGGCACCCGGTACAGGTGGGCTTGGGACATACTAGGCATAGTGGCACGGTGTACCAAGTGGCACCCGGATGGTGGGCTTGGGAACCCTGCTCACATCGTTTGGGGCCGTGAGCGACACCCCGGCCGGATCTCCTTGCGGATGGAACCCGAATAGGCGATAAACCTGGACTAGATACTTGTGTGGTTAGTCAGGTCGTGGCCGACTCCCTCGCCAGGCTTCCGCTTGAAGGTTGCCGAGATACACGACGTGTACATGGTGGTAAGTGGCGAGAGCGTGTGTGAAGAAGTACAACCCTGCAGGGTTAACATCATCTATTCGAATAGCCGTGTCCACGGTAAAGGACTTCTGGGTTGCCTGTACAGTTCATAGACAAGTGAAAGTGGATACTCTAAAATGTGCAAGATAAGCATGAGTGCTATGGATGGCGTTCTCGTAGGGAGACGGGAGCGGATCCATAGTGGTGTATTGATATGGTGAGTATGTGGACTCGTGTGCGCCACCTCAAAAGAGTTACCAGCAGTTGTAGTATAGGATAGCCACCGAGTCAAAGCTGGCTTGCTGCAGTTAAACTCCACCACCCCTTTGTTGATGCTGATGCATATGTAGATAGTTCTGATGTAAGTCTTGCTGGGTACATTTGTACTCACGTTTGCTTAATTTATGTTTTTGCAGAGAGACTTCAGTCTCACTAGTAGTTTCGTGTGGACTCCGACGTTTAGCTTGTTACCTCAGCTACGATCTTGTACCCTTGGGAGGGTCTTGTAGATAGTCAGGCTTCCCAGCCTTTTTCATTTGTAGTTGTCTATACTCAGACCTGTTTATGCTTCCGCTTGTTGCTTGTATGCTCTGTATGTTGGGTCATGAGACCCTTGTTTGTAATACTTGGCTCCTCGGAGCCTAATGAATAAATACTTTGAGTCATAGAGTTTTGTTGTGATGCCATGTTGTATTTACACATATAGAGCATATTGTGTGTATGATTGAAATGCTTGGTATGTGTGGGATCCGACAACCTAGTTTTCTATCCTTGGTAGTCTCTCTTATGGGAAAATGTAGTCTAGTGCTTCCACTGAGTCATGGTAGTCTGCTACAGCCCGGTTTACCGGAGTCCTGCTAGCCCAGTTACTACTTCTCTGGAACACTTAGACTGGCCGGCATGTGTCCTTCTTCGATCCTGTGTCTGTCCCTTCGAGGAAATGTCACGCGGTGTCTTTCGGAGTCCTGTTAGCCTGCTACAGCCCGGAATCCCGGAGTCCTGCTAGCCCAGTTGCTACAGCCCGAATTCACTCGCTGATGACCGACACGTTCGTTGCTAGGTCATGCATGTATGCCTGTCCCTGTAAGTTAGTGCCACTTTGGGTTCACGACTAGTCATGTCGGCCCGGGTTCTCTGTCATATGGATGCTAGCGACACTATCATATACGTGAGCCAAAAGGCGCAAACGGTCCGGGGCCAGGTAAGGTGGCACCCGTGGGAATACCATGCGTGAGGCCGCAAAGTGATATGATGTGTTACATGCTAGATCGATGTGGCTTAGGATCGGGGTCCTGACAGAATAGGTACAAAAAATGGATAGGTATGGCATATACTCATATATGATGCTTAAACTAAGCAGATGGTGTAACAAAGTAGAAGTAATGCAAGAGGTCAGATGCAAAATATGTGCGACCAATACAACCTTGCAAGGTTAGAGCAAGCACCTTGATGGGTGAATAAGATAGGCCATCCTCCACCATGCCAAGTTTGTTAGCCAGTTGATTGTTCCACAATATTCCTCTCGTGCGCCCATTCTCATATTCATTTTGATAATGTTCAGTACTTGACATGCATGAAAACATAAAAACAAGTGAGATTATGTTTGTAATGCAGAAGTGATTCTAATCCAATACTGCCTCCCTATAAACCCCTTTGTGCTATCTCTGCAATTCTTCTGAGAGATGCCATGCATGCTGTAACTTGGTGTGTGCATTAATATAATGTGGCCTACTACTCAAAATATGAGAGCTTCAGAAGTGATGATACTTCGCAGATGACAGCTTCAACATATAGTAAAGAAGAACAAGTCGACCTGACCTGACAGATTCAAAATATACTAAGGGAGAACAACTTGACCTGACCAGTCGACCGCAAATGTCTCTGCTACTCTTCCCAACAAGGAACATACTTATTAAAGAAGAGAAGAGGATCATCTTAAAGAAGAGCAGAAGAGCAAGCAGATTGAAGATATTGCAAGTCTTTCAATACAATGTCGGTTGCCCACCCATGATGAACCAGAGCGCACAGATAAATAGTATTCCTTCCGGTCTCTCCATATGTGGCTCACATGCATTTCAAAACTAAAGTAGGAACATTTAGCTGACCAATTAAACATCTCTCAGTTTTACTTATATCAGCATAATATCATATTTGAATTTGTACAACTAAGCTTGTTTAGCTCGATGGGTGGAGAACTGCTATTACGACACGAACCACGTAGGCTGATCGTGGTCATCATAAAATGGGTAAACCGTAAGCATGATGAGTATAGTGTTGACCGTGGTAGTGGGATGGCAGATCTGAAGCTGCAAACCGCGCAAAGGGTAGTTAGCAACCGATCTTTGCTTTGAAATAACAACTAAGATTTGGTATGGACAAGAAAGTATAGTCAACAAGTGACAAACAAATGCAATTCTGCTGTCTCTCTATATGTCGCGACATGCATTTGGAAACTCAAGTGGGACCTTTAGCTAACCAATTAAATGTGTGTGTTAACTAATATCAGTATCATATCACAATCATATTTGAACAACTAAGCCCTGTGTTGTTTAGCTTGATGGGTGGAATCATGCTAGTACGACAGAAAGAACCTACGTAGATCATAGTAGAGTAGATAAAAGGGGATCATCAAGAGTAAAATCAGGAAAGTGGAACTAGCTGGACCAGTGGGTGGCGCACATGCTTTTTGAAACGAATATAGGAACATTAGGTGACCAATTAAACATTCTCTGTTTTAGTAATATGAGCATCATATCAGATTCATATTTCAACACCTAAGCTTTGGAATTATGAGTGGCATGTTGTTTTGCTTGATGAGTTGAGGTCTTGAGGAGCAGTGCTAGCACGACACGAAGCACCTACGATGATGGTAGTGAATATAAAGGGAAGTTGTTGTGGCACCGACGGTGTATGAATCGGGAAATGGAGGGGGAGGGGGGATCTCAAACTTTGGGACGCACTTGTCTGAAATGTGTGAAAGTTACGAACTTATCCCCCGTTTAAAATTTCAGACATCACGTCGGTTGGGGATAGGACGGTAATCTCGCATCTCCCAAATATTTGCCGGTAGCGATTTCGGGCGAGGAGAGGGTGTTTTGCCGCCCACGGTTGGTACCCACGGTGTATGAATGGGGCTGACAGGTAGGGCGGTTGTGTCACGTCTGAGGGAAGTTACACATCTGCCCCTATTTAAAATATTTGCCTACATCGATTTCGGGCGAGGAGAGTTTTTTTTGCCGCCCAACGTGTATGAATGGAGAAATGGAGGGAGAGACACATGTCTTTCGGACGAGATTGAATCAAATGTGTTTTTCCGCCAATGTTTGGCGCCCACCATGACGGAATGGGCTCAGAGGCCGTCGTGTCATGTCTAATTGAAGTTACTAGTCTACCCCTATCGACAGCAGTGTAAATCCGGTCGATAAGGATGTCAAAGTGTCAGGGGTAGACAGTAATTTCCTTCTCGCAAACACTTGCTTCGGGCAGCCCAAAAATGATAGTGTGTGTTTAGCCGCTTCGTTCAAAACTTGGGAGAATCAGCATTCACGTTTGCCCTGGGCCCTGGCAACTAAATTCAAATCCAATTTGTATTCGATTACGAATATCCACCGATAATTCTACGTTTTGTTATTTATTTCTTCAAAACCACAACAAAGATTTATTCCACCTTTATATATGATTATGATTTAGAAATGCCGTGATCTTCGAATTCAGTAGGTTGGATACACTTTGAGTAAAACAGTTATTTCATCCAATACAATATGCTCACACGAAAATCAGTTCACCTTATGTCAATCATACAAGTACTAAGGATTACCTCGCCTAAAAAATTCGGATCATTAAAACACATGGACAATATAGGGGTCCTTACAACATTATCCATTCAGAGACATGACACAACATGCAAGTAAAATAATCTATCGACAATTTCAACTGGTATCTAAAGAAAAACTGGGATTACCCTGGGCTTCAGATAGCAGAAACAGCAGGCCTCACTCCGTCTTCAAATGCAGCATTCATACTTCCTCCAATTCTTGGGTTGCTTGCATAATGTGTGTAGCTAATTGCATAATTTCCAGCCTCAAGATCAAGATTACCTCATTCATGGCAGCCACACCATCTCTTTCTGCCTCTAGTAAAGCCTCAAGAACTATAATATCTGTGCTCAGACTGCTCTCCGGCGGTGTTGCCTCTGAAATGCTACCATCTGGTAACATGGATGGCGCACTGCTTCCACAAATAGATTCTGGGGTTGTGCATTGTGTCCTAGTGTGAACAGCATCCTGAAAGGTTTCCGCTGGACATAAGTAAGAGATAGTTATCGCATGATTAAGGCAGTAAGCTTACATGGTAAACGACATATGAATTATTGCCGAGCATGGCAAGCTATATTTAAATGGTTCAAAGCAGCATCAGCTGAAAAGAAATTAAAATGGTAAGATGAAACTTGAAAGGGAGTGTACCACCGCTATATTTAAGTTGCCAAGTGTTGGTGTCAAAACCGGCGGATCTCGGGTAGGGGGTCCTGAACTGTGCGTCTAAGGTCGATGGTAACAGGAGACAGGGGACACGATGTTTACCCAGGTTCGGGCCCTCTCTATGGAGGTAATACCCTACTTCCTGCTTGATTGATATTGATGAATATGAGTATTACAAGAGTTGATCTACCACGAGACCGTAATGGCTAAACCCTAGAAGTCTAGCCTGTATGACTAAGGTAATGAATCCCCCCTTCCGGACTAAGTCCTCCGGTTTATATAGACACCGGGAGGATCTAGGGTTACACAAGGTCGGTTACAAAGGAAAAGAATCTACATATTCGGTCGCCAAGCTTGCCTTCCACTCCAAGGAGAGTCCCATCTGGAAACGGGTGCAGTCTTCTTCGTATCTTCACAGCCCATCGGTCCGGCCAATGGCTAACAGGCCGGACGCCCGAGGACCCCTTAGTCCAGGACTCCCTCAGTATCCCCTGAAACTGGCTTCAATGACGAGGAGTCCGGCGCGCAGATTTGTCTTCGGCATTGCAAGGTAGGTTGCCTTCTTTCCGAACTCCAAGATAGTCTCCGGACGTGATGATTGTATCCGGACCTGTAACACTCACCGCACACAACCGCAGAGAGAACATAATATTCCACTGGTCCAATCCATTGACGACTTTTTACAATGTGACATCACGCCTGCCCGGTCATAATTTCGGACCATTGTTTCGCCTGCGGCCCCGCGTTCCGAAACGTGGTTGTCATTGACACGTCTTATCCAAGCAGAGATCGTGTCCCCTTATTAAGGGATTCTTTTATCGACATGGACGTGGGTAACCCAACCATACTTAGGGTACAACCTCTTGGGAATAGGCAAGGTTTAAGGCCCGGGAGGAGGCGTTCGATATTCACAGCCTTTATAAAGGGGTACAGACCCGTCTTTCTTCTCCACGCTTGCTTCTTCCTCAACCCTTACTACCTCGAGTTCTAACACCCAGGTTTGAATCTCCGCGAGCCTCAGTCATGTCCGGACCCAGCCGTCAAGGCTGGTGGGTGGCTTCTTCTGTCACAGAGGAGGATATCGTGAAGCTTCGGGCGGCAAAATTTCTAACCGCAGAAATCCTCCATCGGCTTCCTGCGGAAGGGCAGGTTATTCCTACCCCTAGATCCGGCGAGAGGGTAGTGTTCATTTCCCACTTCGTCCAAGGGTTAGGGTTCGCCCTCAATCCCTTCGTCCGGGGGCGCATGTTCTATTATGGACTTGACTTTCACGATCTCGCCCCGAACTCTGTCTCCTCATCTCGGCGTTTATCGTCACGTGCGAAGCCTTCCTCTGAACTCCTCCACACTTCGGCTTGTGGCTCAAGACCTTCAATGTGAAACCACAAGTGATAGAGGGGGAGAAGGTGGAGTGCGGTGGTGCCTCAGTGAGCAAGCTTACTAGCGCGATTTGGCTAAAAGGATCCTTCAAAGAATCTTCCGACTTATGGCAGCAGGAGTGGTTCTATATCACCGAGCCCCGTGGTTCCAAGTGGGCAGCTGCGCCTGCGTTTCGATCCAACCCCCCAATTCAGCTTGCATCGTGGATTAATAAGGGGTTAGACTGGGGATCAGTTGACGAGGTGCGGACTCTGCAAAGTCGCATCCGAAGCCTCATTGAAAAGAATATCAATATCA
The DNA here is from genome assembly GCF_002575655.3 of Aegilops tauschii subsp. strangulata. Classification (NCBI taxonomy): domain Eukaryota; kingdom Viridiplantae; phylum Streptophyta; class Magnoliopsida; order Poales; family Poaceae; genus Aegilops; species Aegilops tauschii. The sequence goes on along the minus strand of NC_053039.3, from coordinate 69,235,223 downwards.
CCAACGTTATTCAGGTAATGTTAGTCCGTCGGACCCTGCCGTGCTAGCGACGGCCTCTCCGCCTGTGGGAGTTTAACCCAGAAGGGCCACAGACTCTTCAGAACTTCTTCGGCATTACGCACGAAGGAATGTGGGAATTATTCTTCAGGAGACGACAACAATGGCCGGACACCACCGAAGATACTGGCCTAGACTGTAACCATCCAGACACCCCGGTAAGTACTCATCCGCCGAACACCTCATAATCAGATATCCTGTGATAAGATACTGAGCAAACCATCCTTTTCTAGGGCTGGATAAAGAAAGCGGAATGGATTAGGTGTCCGGCCCCTCTTCCCGAAGACTCAACAGACTCCGTGTTAACACGGATGTTGGCACCGGCACCATACCAGATACCGGCAGGGGAGGGCAAGGTGGAGAGTGAGAAGACCCGGGATGACCTTTCTTCCGGAGGTAAATCAGATACTGAGTCCAGAGAAATCAATATTTTCTCGCCCGAAGACAAAGGTGAAAGAGATGCCATTATCCCTTCTCCATTCAGGAGGAAAAGGACCGCCTCCGAAGGTTGGTAGGGGCGGTCTCCTAAGAGAGGCAAGATGCCACCGTCGAGCAGCTCGGGATTGGAAGGCGATGCCAGTGAGCAGCTCCATCATGAGGACAAGCCCTCAACCAAACTGTAAGTGAATCCGGGGTACTTTGATAGCGTCTCACTTCTTTCCTGTTACCGAAGAGATACGTAACGTGCCTGTGTATTTTTACAGTCTGGCACAAAGTTCTTCTGGGCACTCCTCTTCTTCGGGAGATCTCCTCCCAGAGATGATGGAAAGCGAGACGCCTCCCCCGACCTCCTCGCACAATAAGGCGGACGACTCCGAAGTGTCATCTCGGAGGGTTATTCTTGATCAACAAGCGGTGCAGGGGATGAAGGAGGCAGTACCCGAAGGTGGACCTCCAATCGTTCAGGATTCGGGGGCCAATAATGAAGGCCCCGGACTGTCCGGTTTTCAGCCAACGATGATTCTGGAGACGGGTGAACGGGTTCCTTCAAAGGATGGTCGTGCTCCCAGAGCGGCTTCCGGAGACCCGGCGACACCGGATACATTGCGGGATATGTTGCGAAAAGCATCTGTCTCGGAGGAACAGCGTACGTTGATGGGTACGGTGGTTGAGAAGATTCTGTCCACGAAGAGCGGATTGAATGAAGCCTTCATGAGCCTGCTAAGAGGCTTCGAGGTTTGTAATATAATGTTTTCAACTATATTTTATTTGCAAAGATGCACCTGTGTATAGGTAGTAGCCCCTGAGACTCGGGTTGGCTCCACATGGGAGGCGAACGGAGGATCAAGAAGAAATACTCAAGGACTAATCTAATTAACTGAAACACAGGCAGCTTCCCACCTGGCTACTTCCCAGACTACGGATATTGCCGAGCTGCAGCGGAAGCTTGATGTGGCAGGGGATGACATTGCGTTAATCAATATGCGCCTGGACGAGTCGCAAGGTATGTATTTGGGGCAGTTCCTTCACATACATTTTTGTTATATAAGCATGACGCTGAAGGTTATATACTGGAATATGCATGACTGCAGATGGTGCTGCCGCCGTTGAAATTCTTCGGGCGGAGCTGGCCCGGGCCAAGGAGCAGGCCCGATTTAGTAATACGGCTGCCGAGAAGGCATCGGCTGAGTTAAAAGCCGAACAAGCTGCTCAGCGCCAAGACGAGGAGAAGGTATCCACGATGGCGCTCGAATTAAAAAATGCTGCTAGCCGCTATGAACTTCTTGAGAAGGAAAATGAAGCCAAAATGGCTGAACTTGACAAGGCCTTACGAGAGCCGAGAGAAGTGCGGTCTGAATCCAGAGCAGCCCGTGAGGAGATCCGGCAAGCTGGGGAGATTGCGTCCGGTAAGCCCTTTTTGCTACAGGCTATGTTCGGCGATCCGAACTATGCTCAGCTTAACCAAGTGTGGAGTTCTCCGGACGAGTTTTTAGACTTGCCGAAGAGTTCTTCCGATGCGGCGCAGTTTTATCAAGCGCGAGAGGGGTATGCAATGGAGAAGATTTTCTGGTCACAATTTGGTGTGTTGACGCGCCCTCTGCTGCTGAATGAACAGATGTCTCAATGGGCCGAGCTTCATAGGATATCCGGCACTGCTATGAAGAACGTCGTAATCCGGCTGTGGCCGACTGAGCCTGTTCCGAATAGCTACTTTGGCTTGGTGCAGCGACTCGTTGATGCGGTGCCACGTATCGACGCTGTGAAGCTGTCTGCGTGCATTGAGGGTGCACGGATGGCCTTTGCCTGTGTCAAGACATTCTGGTGGAGGATTAAGGCCATCGATGTTGCAGCGAAGAGTCCACCCAAGGGCAAGGACCGTTACAAACCGGAGCATTATTTTGAAGACGTCCTAGAGGCCGCCCGCTTGATAGAGGGTCAATGCTTGAAAGACATAATGTTCGAGTGAGGTGTATGAGAATTGTAAAAGACAATTTTATAGTTAATCTATTTTTATATTTTGCTCGAAAGCTTGTGTTCCTCCTGTGCGGCCGTTTTAATATAATCTGAAAGTTTTCCAGTCGTCGGCTTCAGCCCCCTCGTAGGGAGTACGGGGGTGTTCGAAAAAGAATTTAATCAGTCTTGACCCAACGTCTTGGTCCATGAAGGAGGTGATAATGTGGCGAACCAGGCAATCAGACTATAGGGCGTTAACACTTTCACTTAGCCATAGGAGTTTTATACGGGGGACTATGATATAGCCCCTGGCATGCGTACGACTTATTCCAATATGGTGCGTTACATATATGACCTGAAAAAAAAGGTCCTTCGTGTGACACGAAGGGAATCACGACAGATTCTGATAAGTCATCGAGTGGTTGACCAGCTCTAGCAGCATCTTGACAGTCGGTTTTCGGCTTTCTCTACTGAGATGCTTGACCAGATGAACCGGAAGCACAATCGCAGTAGTTCTCCCTTTACTACCCAAGCAGATAGAGCGGAACGTAAGGTAGCAAGCACAGGAGCCGGGCAACCCAATCATTGACCCAAGACATGATTCGGAGCTGATTTTGTAACACCCCAAAATTTTGACCTTGTTTTATTAATTAAAATTTTGCCAGGAAATTTAATTTTAATTTTCTGGATTTATCTTTTGATTTCCGAACCTCTCTTTTCTTTGATATTGTGGAGTTTTTACCCCAAGTGAAAACCTTCCAAAAATATTATTAGACTTGTATACCCTCTCAAGAAAAACATTTCTTTTATTAGTGGGTTTATTTGCATAATTATTTTTCCTGAGCTTTATTTCCTTAAAAAGGATTTGTCATGAGTTTCAGAGCTCTATTTGCACTACAACCCTTTCAGAAAATTCTTGAAAATTTCAACCAAAATTTGGGGATGTCATGTGATGTTTCCACATCACTTTTATGCAAAAATATCTTTTGGTCATTGGAGATTTTGAGCTCTACACCAAATTTTCAAATCTGGTCCAGTAGGTATTTTTGCACTACAACCTATTTAAATATTTCTTTAAAAATTCTTCAAAGTGTTTGGAGATTTCAGTAGATGCATATAATTCAACTTTATGCAAAAACCCATGAGTGTTCTTTGAAAAATTTGAGCAAATCATCCTGTTTTGCTCTCTGGTCCAGTTTGGCTTTTTCTACTGCAACCCTAATTTATTTTGCTCTAGTGCCCATGAGCTTTTTCCTGCTTGTAGTCCTCCCTACCAAACCCTTAAGTCCAGGAGAGTGGACCCATTGGAGTATTTTTGGTTCATGCAATTACAGCCTTTAGTTTCTGTCCAGATTTGGTTTTCTCAAAAACTTGCACTAACAAGTTTTTTTTTGACAAACTAACCTTGCCACCCCCTTTATCATCCAAAGAGACTATGATCTGGAGTTTTTGGCCACCCCAAGAGTTGCCTAGATGCCCATGGCATTCTGTCGAGCACCTTGTCTCCCTGGACAGTTTTGGCTTGGTTTTTAGTTTGCATTGTGGGCTTGATCCCCTGACAAAACCAGCATGTCCACTAAGCCCCTAGCTAACTCTAACCTAGACCTGTTAATCCCCAGCCTCATTCAAGCCCTCTAGCATGCCTTGGCATTTTGCCGAACGCCTGGCGTGCGTGCTCTGGGCGCGGCCAGAGCGCGCGTTTTGCACATGCATGCACCCGAGCGGCCGCGTCTTGCCCCTGGCCGTTGCTCGCCCGCGGAGCCACGCCCGTCCTCATCCGCTCGCCAGAACCCTCCAAGCCCTCCCCTAGCGCCCTAGAGCGCCGCCGTCAGGTCGGCCGTGGCCGCGAGCGGGCGGCCGCAGCAGGCCCCGGCCGTGGCAGCACCGCCCGAGCCACTCCAGCGCGCTAGCTGCCCTCTGGAACAGCTCGAGCTCATCCGCGAGCTCGTTTGCTAGCGCACGTCGCCGCCACGTCGCCCTGCAGCTACAGAACGGCGGTTGGCCGGTGTTCTTATCCACGGCCGCCGCGGAACCGACCTTGGCCGCCTATAAGAGGAGCCCCGAGCTCGTCCAGTCACTCAGGCAAGCTCAAGCCATCCACCTAGCGCTCCCATAGCCTGCAATCGACCAAGGAAGGCCGTCTTCCCCCTCTCCGGTCAGCTCGGCCGCCGCCACGTTCCGGTCCCGCTCGTCGCAACCAGAGCCTCCCCCGTCCGTCTGGAGCCACCGTTCAACTCCCCTGAACCTTGCGGAGCCACCACACCTCTCAAACACGACCGGGAACCACCGTAGCTCTAGTCCCCAAAACCTCCCGAAGCCACCTCCGCCGCGGAGCTCGCCGCCGGCGACTCCCTCCACCCCCGCCAACCTAGCGACCACCGGGAGGACCGCCCTGGACTGGCGGATCCATCCCTGCCCCCGGGCCCCGTGGGGAGTCGCCGTTCGCCGGCGTCGATCGCCGGAGCCAGCCACCACTCGGACAGAGGAGGAGGGAGGCGCGGGCGACTGGTCAAACCTGACCAGTGGGCCCCCTGGACCCACTGTCAGTGACCCCGAGCCGGCCGCGCTGTCTAAAGTGGAGGCGTAATCCCAGAGTACGTCTCCTACGTGTTCTCTTATTCGAAACGTTTTTTTCTTTTTCTTTTTCTGTTTTATTTAAAAAACAGAATTCTGACTAAACTTTGACTGGCTATAACTTTTTGAATATAAGTCCAATTGATTTGATTCTTTTTCTGTTGTTTCTTAAATTTTGTCTAGTTTATTTTCATATTTATTTGAAAATTTTCCAAACAACGTTTTTGTACTGTTTTAAAATCATGTGTTAATTTAAATTTCCTCAAAATAGGATTTTGGAGAGAGAAGAAAACTTTCAAAAAGTTTTTGGGATGCACCCTGCCTCTCCACAACTTGAAGGCAAGCATTCTGAACCCTGGCATAATACTTTTGTGTGTTGTTTGATGCGGTTACAACACCACCTTGACATGGAGCAGTCGTTATTTTATGTGACGATACGATCATACGCATGAGTGCATAGTGAAGATTCTTTGCTGCTAGAAATGGATATGCTTGTGATAGTAATCATCTTCGTATGCCTTTCATGCCTACCGGAAGGAAGCCGGGAAAGTCTCTGTCTTGGGTAGACACGAGCTTGTCTCTAGTTCCTCGTCAGGACGGTTGTGTCCGGTATGGCATGATGAGGTATGATGAGTGGTGAATTCTGTCTGTTGGTTGAAATATATTTGTTATGCTAATCATGCAGGAAATACTTCAACCTCCTGAGTCGACCATAGATCGAGTCTTGTTCCAGTAACCCCCATACTTGTTTCGTACTACCACTTGTCCCTGCCGCAGGTAGGGTACGGTTCAGTAAGTTGTCAACCCCTTACCAAGCACACACCGTACAGAGAGGCCATGGTGGAAGATACCGGAGGCATCCGGTAGGCATGCCACCTGGTCCGGGGGCATGGGTGTTTCCGGTTGGAGCCGAGGGGGTAGCTCCCCTAGTTTGCGCGCGTTATAAATTTTGTGATCCCATGCTAAGTCGAGGTTGTAGCCTCCCCACTTAGAGTTTTGCTTAATGGGTGTCGTGGGTGATTCCAGACACCGGTAAGTTAGGCTGGTGTGTGCGGTCAGGTGTGTTTTCAATTAAAAGACCGTCGGCGGAATTAGTCCCGATGGACTAAAGAAATCCGTTACTCGTGGGTAAAGAGTACACCCTCTGCAGAGATTAAACATCTATTCGAATAGCCGTGTCCATGGTTAAGGACTACAGTCTGGGATGGGTCAAGTGTCGGTCTTAGTGTCGGTCTTCGGAGGAAAAATTGCTAAACCAGAACATGGGTCATGACTTGTGACTCATGATGATTATGATCACTATTATTATGGACTAACCATTTACATTATTTGAATTATTGAGTATCCCTGGGACGGTTCTACCTCCTGGATATTCACTGTGATTATTCTTATATAAGCCCTTTATGTGGTGTCGCTCAGACGCCCGACTGTGGCATGCTTGTTATTTAAATTATTTATAAGCCCTTTATGTGGTGTCGCTGAGATGCCCGACTGTGGCATGCTTGTTATTTAAATTATTTATAAGCCCTTTTTGTGGTGTCGCTTAGACGCCTGACTGTGGCATGCTTGTTATTTAAATTATTTGTAAGCCCTTTATGTGGTGTCGCATAGACGCCCGACTGTGGCATGCTTGTTATTTCTTTTATTTATAGGCCCTTTATGTGGTGTCGCTCAGACGCCCGACTGAGGCATGATTTATATTATTATCCTTTCGAGGCGTCGCTTCAGACACCCGATCGGTGCATTCTATTTCTACTCCCGTATTGCATATTCATGTTTTATATGAACAACCTGCATACATGCATCATGGATTTTGTTTATTCGTGACTGACATTGTGATCATAGAATATTTCAGAGCATGATTATCATTCGTTGTATTATACCCGTGTTCATAATGTTTGTGAGTACATTCAAAAGTACTCACTGGCTTGTCCTTGGCTATTTTCTTGGCCAGATTTCGTGCAAGGAGAGGAGCGTTGCGATGATAGCCCTAGAACCCATGCAATGGTGACAGCAGCCTCGCGAAGATAGGAGTTACCCTGGTCAGCTGTTCCTGTGGGAAATGGAGTCCCATAGACGCAGATGAACAACAAACCGCTTCCGCCATCAGCCACTAGAAACCAATTGTTGTACTCATTGGCCAGAATGGTCTTGTACTACACATTTTGTATTTTGCCTGGAATTTCTATATCAAGTTGGTGCCTCATCAGCTAACAGTAATCCTGGGGCTGGTGAGCACAAGGGCCATTTTCTGGGAAATTGATATCCCGAAAATCAGGTCCTGACAAACTTGGTATCAGAGCCAGGCTGACCATTGGCAAATCCTATCTTGGCCAGGTTAATAAACCCAGGTTAACCTATCCACCAGACCATAACCCAACCCCGGCCAAGCTTCTCGTGTAAAGATAGCCACACAGTGACCCCGACACCTTTTGGCAGTCGGTGCCCAACCTATCAGCCTAGCCCGTCGATCACGCACCAGTGACCGACACCTAAAATGTCTCATTCGCAAGCATGCGAAGGAAGACTCTGTCCCCTTTTTTTCTATAAAAAGGGCACGCTAGCCTCAACACAGCACAGCACAGCCTCTCCCCCAAACCGAGCCTTAGTATTTCTACACCTCGTAATTGTGTGATCTTATAGTGCCAAAATTAAATGTTGTCTGCTTGTGCGCCCCTATATTTTAATAGTAGCCATGCATGAGTATGTTGGCGTACGGTTACATTTTTAATTCCGGGCGTAGCCACCAAAAACCACCCCGACGACACCCACAGTAATACATCACTTTTGTGGGATATGTGTATCTGTAGCATTGACCCCGACCCCATAGAGCAGAACCGACAAACTAGTTACCCTTCACCACGGTAAATAACCCAGCCCCAATGCTATATAAAAGGCCACATCGTGACCTTGCCAAGTACCCCTCACCTTGTGCACAACACTCACAGCCATTTCCTTGCCATGCCGACCCCCAGTATTTATCTGAGAACTCCAGACGCAACCCCGGTGTCACGACCGGTTTTCCAATAAAGCACTTATTATGAAACCGATCCCTTTTACGGACCAGTAGAGAAAAATATTTCTTACTGGTAGACAATTTCTTGATTACAGAAATATCCAGGAGTACTAAATATAATACAAGGTTGAGCGGAGGCTGCTCAACAATTTATTACAAGCACGCCGATATAATACATAAAGGCGGATATGACACAATGGGTAGGGTGGCATAACTACTGATTCGCAACAAAAGTGGTGGTGGGCATGTCACCAAGAGGTGGGTGACAGGACTCCTAAATCTTACAGCTCATCGAGCGTCGGAGTGAGGCTCGAGGATTATTATTGTGGGTGGCCGAAGCGTATATAATACAAGAAACCAAATTCAGGGTCGCACGGGACTGACTGGGACTCCTCTAGGCGTCGGACTCGCTATCAAACTCATCATCCATGAGATCGCCTTCGTCAACATCTGGCCAAATCAACAAGCCAGGTGAGTACTATGAAAGTACTCGCAAGACAGTTTGGACATAAGATATAACAAATGCAATCATGATGCACATGAGCAGATTAATAATGCGCCCTCAGATAATGAAATAACAATGCATGGGAAGTAAAAAGGAAGTCGGGCGGTAGTCCTCCCGAAATCCCAATGTAATACTGAAAGCCAATCGAGTGTCTGAAATGACTCCTCAAAAGGGTACGAATAAATTAACAATGCCACAGTCGGGCGTCAGGGCGACACCACATAAAGGGCTTATAATAGAATATAAACGACAGTGCGTGCCACAGTCGGGCGTCTGAGCGACATCACGTAAAGGGCTTATATCGAAAGTAAATAACAAGAGTGCCACAGTCGGACGTTTGAGCGACATCACATAAAGGGCTTATATCAAAAGTAAATAGCAAGAGTGCCACAGTCGGACGTCTGAGCGACATCACATAAAGGGCTTATATTGCATAACTTGATATTCTAGTAACTCATGAATTTAAATCATTTCAAAGATGTACTCAGGTACGAAATAATAAACTGGTTAGTCCATCCATAGGAATAACACTCAACCGGGTTTACCACTCAAGCTTGTTCCCCGGGGATTTCCACGGAGACTGACACGGGGACTGACATGAATACGGATATGTTGGCCACGGTCCTTGACCATGGACGCGATGACTCGGAAGGATTTGACTCTGCAGTGCTTGTACTCTTAACCACAGCCAACGGATTTCAGTAGTCACAAGGGACTAGTTCCGTTTGCGGTATTTTAGGAGGAACACATCTAACCAGTACACACCCATTCAACCTTCCGTTGCCAGGAATCACCCCAAGCAACGTGCAAGAAAAACCTTGAGACGGGGAGGCTACAACCTCGCGTAGCATGGGATCAAATTTATACCGCGCGCTCTAAGGGGTGCCCCCCTCTCGGTCCCAACCGGAAACACCCATGCCGCCTGACCGGATGACTGGCTTTAATCTAGGGCCATGGAACCCTCATCCCGGCCCCTCTATTTGGTGTGTACAAGGAAAGAGGTTACCAACTTACTAAACCGTATTCTTTACAGAAGACATGTGGCAGTACGAAAAGGGGACGAACGGTAACGTGACTCGGTCCACGTTAACGTCGGAGTTTAACGGTTGACATAAGACTGGCATGCTACAACAATACCATCTTACTACCTCTCATGTCACCACATGATCAGGTCATCTCTCATCAAGAGATCACAGTAAACTTCGAAGCACACGGGTAGTTGCCTTGCTTGCAACGAAACACTTACCGATGCCCATGTTTCATGCACAAACTAATCAAGCAAACATGCAAAACACCCATAATATCAAAGGTTCAAACATGCTTGCCTGGTTCGGAGAAGTCGGAGTCTAGCTCGGCGAAGTTCGCGGCTCCGTCACCTCCTTCGGAATCTACGGTATAAAGAAACCGCGTACTAATGTGAATACCGTTGCGTGCATAAAAGTTATTCCAATTTTTTTTCAAATAAATACTATAAAAAACTAGACAAAAATATAAGACTGACAAAAAAGAATCAATCAAAAAGCATCTTTTATTTAAAAGATATAAGGGTTTTAGTCCAAGGACCAATCTGTGATGAGACAGAAAAGATCCAGGGGCTTGTTTGAAAAGCCAGAAAACGCTTCGGTATGAAATACGCCAGCCCAGAGAGAAAACACACTTTGCCCGAAGGCGCCTTCAGAAAACGGTTCGAGGGAGAAGAAAGAGAGGCTGACGGGGGGGGGGGGGGTCCCACCCGTCAGGTTTAAAACTCCAACAGAGCTCGCCGGCGCCCGAAGGCTGCGGTGGTCGCCGGCGTCGCTCCACGGCGAGGTAGGGTGATCGGAGGGTACCTACGGGTTCAGGGCTTTCTTCCGCGTCGGTGGGTGGTGGACTTGGCCGTCGGTGAGCACCACGTCGACGACGACCTTATCTCCGGCGGACGGTGGTTCGGGCGATGGTGGAATACTCCGGTGGGTGCTGCAAACTCCAAATTGATGCGCGGGTCAGAGAGGTGGATGCACTAGGATGCTACTGGAACGGGTTGAGAGGTAGGGGTGCACGCACGGGAGCGAATCGAGCCGGATCCCGAAGCGGGTCGAGGCGGCCGGAGTTGGGGAAGAAGACTCCCTCGGGGTTTGCGCAGTGGCTTGGCGTGGTACTTGTGAGGTGTAGGGATGGTGCGGGTTCGAGTTCGAGCTCGGGACCTCCTTTTATAGGCGATCCGAGGGGGTGGCCGTGAACGGGATAACGCCGGCGAGCAATTACGGCGAGGCAGAGGTCGGGCAGGGGTTTTAGGCGACTTGGCATCTTCGTGGTGGATCACTGGCACCGTTTCTCTGCTCAAACCTCGGCCGGGCTTGCGTAATACACTGGCCCTCGACGGAACGGCCGTACGGGCACGACGGCGGCAGGGAGCGCGCTCCGCGCCTACCAGTTCACGACGACGGCCCTGTAGTGTGCACAGGTGAGTGGGCAGCCACGCGGTGGCCTCTGGTGGCTTGGGCGGCGCCGTCCAATGCTGCGCCACTCTGGCAGCCGCAAAGGGCGCTGCTGCCGTCGCTCACGGGGAGGCGCACCTCTGCCAGCTCGTCGCCGACGCCCGCAAGTGTCCAGGCGATCGTGCGGCGCAGGGATAAGAAGGAGGGAACAGGGAGCTAGGCGCCACCGCGGCTACTGGCAAGATCGAGGTAGGTTTCTGAAGAAAACGACGGCGGCTCTGAAACTGTATCTCTGAACACTGAACTTTGACAGTAACAGTGCCCTTCAGGTGTTCGACGAAATGATTTGGCATGAGGAATTTTTTTCTGGAGCTGGGACTTGGTGAGGTGACCTCTCGATGCATCCAGAGGCTGCCTGAATTTTCTCAGATTTTTAGGAGAAGGAAACAAATGAATTTCATCAAATTTGACATATATGGCCCAAACTTGCAGTAAGCACATTTTGAAAAATTTGAACTGGAGACCAGTGGATCTTCATGGATCTAGGTTGAGGGTTCTAAGGACTAGCCAGGGAAATTTGTTTGGAGGCAAAACTCAAAGGAGAAATGGTGGTTCCTTTGTAAATCTCCAAGGGTCAAAATAGAGGAGAGAAAAAGTTTTTGACAAGAAATAAATGGAAATAAAAATCATGGGGGAGTTCAACTTGCTGGACTTGAAGTATATCTTGAAACAAAGTGGGGAGATGGCTTTTGGGAGGGCGATCTCCACTTAGGTCATGGCAAGAGGAAATTTTGAAAGGGAAAGGATCACTCCATATGCCATAGGGCTATTTTTTTAAAAAGAAAAGATTTTCAAAAACTTCACCAATGAAAAACATTTGTGTTGAGTAAAACCACAAGATGAAAAACCTCCAAGACTGAAGATCAAGTCTTGGATGAAACCAAACAAAATACTTGTCATAAAAGAAAACTTTTGAGGAGGTGAGTCCTTTAGAAGAAATTTTTAAATAACCCCCTTCAAATCAAATGATGAATTTGACAAAACCAAACCAAAATTTTTTTGGGTGTCACAACACCTACCCCCTTAGGAAAAATCTCGTCCACAAGATTTCAGCTGATCCTCAAATAGATGTGGGTACTCTGCCTGAAGAAAATCTTCTCTTTCCCATGTTGCTTCATCCTCGGTGTGATTGCTCCACTGAACCTTGAAAAATTTGATTGTATTCTGACGGGTTCTCCTTTCAGACTCTTCCAATATCTTTGTTGGCCGCTCTCTGTAGGTGAGGTCTGGTTGCACGTCAATGCTTTCATGAGATACGGGCTTTTCCGGGTTGCTCACACATTTCCTCAACTGTGAGACGTGGAACACGTCGTGGACGTCTGACAGCTCTTTGGGTAGGTCTAGCTGATAGGCTACTGTGCCTCTTCGTGCAACTATACAGAAGGGCCGAATAAATCTTGGGGCCAGCTTTCCTTTAATTCTGAACCATCGTAGGCCCTTCATAGGTGACACTCGTAGGTATACATATTCACCGGGTTCAAAGCTGACCTCACGATGTTTTCGATCGTAATAGCTCTTTTGTCGGCTTTGAGCTGTCTTGAGTCTGTCCCTGATCTGTTTAACTTTCTCCTCGGCTTCCTTGAGCATGTCTGGGCCGAAGATACGACTGTCACCTGTTTCTGACCAATTTAATGGGGTACGACATCTCCGTCAGTACAATGCTTCAAAAGGTGCCATTTGTAGGCTGGCCTGGTAACTGTTGTTGTACGCGAATTCGGCATAGGGCAAGCTTTCCTCCCAACTGGTTCCATAGGTGAGAACACAGGCTCTCAGCATGTCTTCTAGGATTTGGTTCACGCGTTCCGTTTGTCCATCAGTCTGGGGGTGGTACGCTGTACTGAATGCTAGTTGCGTGCCCAGAGCTTGTTGTAAATGATCCCAAAATTTTGAGACAAATTGAGTGCCCCAGTCGGATATTATGGTCTTTGGGACTCCATGCAGACAAACTATACGGGAGAGATAAAGCTTAGCCAGCTTTTGAGTGGAGTAGGTCGTCTTCACTGGTATGAAATGGGCTACCTTGGTTAGCCTATCTGTGATGACCCATATGGCATCATTTCCGTGTTGTGAACGAGGTAGTCCGACGATAAAGTCCATTCCAATTTCGTCCCATTTCCACTCAGGTATCCTGTTTGGCTGTAGCAGCCCTGCGGGTTTTTGGTGTTCAGCTTTAATGCGCTGACACGAATCATAGCATGCAATGAATGTGGCCATATCCCTCTTCATACCGTGCCACCAAAATCTTTCCTGAATGTCTTTGTACATTTTGGTTCCTCCAGGGTGGATTGAGTATGGGGCGGTGTGGCCCTCGGTTAGGATTTGCTGTTTGAGTTCCTCAATGTTTGGTACGCAAAGTCTGTCCGCGTACCATAATACTCCCTCCTCGTCTACGACAAATTCTGAAGCCTTGCCAAGGCTCACTTTTCTCTTTATACCTTCGATGCTGGAATGTCCACGCTGAGCCTTCTTAATCTGTTCCATTAGGGTGGGCTGTATCTCCAGATTTGATATGCTGCCCTCAGCGACTATCACCATGTTGAGTTTGGCGAACTCCTGCTGAAGTTCCGGCCTCAAGTTCTGTAGACTGTCATTGCCCGAGCTAGGGTTCCGACTAAGGGCGTCTGCCCCTACATTTGCTTTCCCTGGATGGTAGTGAATGCCGACATCATAGTCCTTAACCAATTCCAACCAGCGTCGTTGTCGCAAGTTGAGTTCTGGTTGTGTGAAAATATATTAAAGGCTTTTCTGATCCGTATATATCTCACAATGATTTCCCAGCAAAAAGTGCCTCCACTCTTTGAGTGCATGGATGACTGCTGCTAGCTCCAAGTCATGGATAGGATAATTTTCTTCATGCTTCCGCAGTTGCCTGGAAGCATATGCGACAACTTTGCCGTCCTACATCAATACGCACCCGAGACCTTTCCGGGATGCGTCACAATATACTTCAAAACTTTTGTGTATATCTAGTACAACCAAAACCGGTGCTGTTGTTAACTTCCTTTTGAGTTCTTGGAAGCTTTTCTCGCACGCTTCAGTCCATACAAATTTCTTGTCTTTCTTGAGCAACTGTGTCATTGGTTTTGCCACGGTGGAGAATCCTTCAATAAACCTTCGGTAATACCCAGCCATTCCTAGGAAACTCCGTACATCTGTTACGTTGGCTGGTGGTTTCCAGTCAAGTATGGCTTTGACTTTTTCCGGGTCTACGACTACGCCTTCTTGGGTCAATATATGGCCTAGAAAACCAACTTGCCTTAGCCAAAATTCACATTTGCTAAATTTGGCGTACAGTTGATGTTTCCTTAATTCTCCCAATACAATTCTGAGATGTTTAGCATGTTCTTCTGGTGTCCTTGAGTATACCAGAATATCATCAATGAACACCACAACAAATTTCTCCATAAATTTCATAAACACCTTGTTCATGAGGTGGACGAAATATGCGGGGGCGTTCATCAGTCCAAATGGCGTTACTGTGAACTCATATAATCCGTATCTGGAGGTGAAAGCTGTCTTAGGGATATCTTCAGTTCGCACCTTTAACTGATGATATCCCGATCTTAAATCAATTTTTGAGAACACCTTGGCTTGTGCGAGCTGGTCAAATAGATCATTTATTCGTGGCATCGGATATTTGTTTTTGATGGTGACCATGTTGAGTGCTCGATAGTCTATACACAATCTCAGTGTCCCATCCTTTTTCTTGGCAAATAATACTGGTGAACCCCAAGGTGAGGAGCTGGCTCGTATAAATCCTTTGTCCAGTAATTCCTTTATTTGCTTCTTTAATTCTACCAACTCGGAAGGTGCCATTCTATAAGGTTTCTTGTAAATGGGGGTGGTGCCAGGTGCTAGTTCAATGCTGAACTCTATTTCTCGGTCCGGTGGCATGCCTGGTAGTTCTTCGGGAAAAACGTCGGGAAATTCACACACTACTGGAACTTTTCTTAATTCTGAGATGTCCACTTTGTTCAACTTTGGTTGCCGTGACCGTGGTCTCTCTTGAGCTGCAACTTTTATTGTCTTGCCGTGATGATGAGTGAGAATCACAGTCCAATTGAAACAGTCGATAAATCCCTTGTTGGTGGTTAACCAGTCCATTCCTAGGATAACATCCTGTCCTTTATTTTCCAACACGATGAGGTTCGCCTGAAACTTTAGTCCTTTCAACTCAATAATCACACCTTGGCAGTAACTCTGAGTGATTTGCTTATTCCCGGGGAACTTGATGATCATGGACTTTTCCAAAGGAAGTATCGGAAAACCATGTTGCAAAACAAAACTCTTCGAAATGAACGAATGAGAAGCTCCAGAATCGAACAAAACTGTGGCAGGTATTGCGTTGACAGGGAACGTACCGAATACGATGTCTGGGGCATTCTGAGCTTCTTCCTTGGTCACATGGTTCAAGTGACCCTTCTTGTGATTGTTGTTGGGGTTGAAATTGTTACGCCTGGGGGCTGGATTATTCCCACCATTGTTCGGCTTGGGGGGCGAGTTCCTCGGCTTTGGGCACTGCTTGGCATAGTGCCCTTCCTCTCCACAAGCATAGCAAGTGACACCTGGGCGGTACGTAAAGTCCTTGTCCCTTGAATGAAACTGTCTGGTTGGCCTTAGAGCAGTAGTCGTGGATTTTCTCGCTTCATTCCTCTGAATATCAGTCTTGCTCCGGTTGTTGCGAGCATGAGCCGTCTTGTCCCTTTTTCGCTTGCGAATATCCTCTAGACTGCGGCGCTCGTTCTCCAACGTAATGGCCTTGTCAACCATTGTTTTGAAATCTGGGAATGTGTGTACGACCAGTTGGCATTTTAGTGCTGGCGCCAGGCCGTCCAATTTTTTTTCCATCCTTTTGTTCTCAGTCATATGCTCATCGTAGGCATAACGAGATAGTTGAGTAAACTGACTGTTGTATTCAGTCACTGTCATGCCCCTCTGCTTGAGGTCATCAAACTCCCTCTTCTTGATCTTTATAATGCTCCTGGGGATGTGCGCCCCACGAAAACCCTCCTTAAACACTTCCCAGGTGATGTTATGCTCACTGGGGTGCATGTGTAGGAAATTTTCCCACCATGCGGCAGCTGCTCCAGTGAGGTAGTGAGGTGCGTAAAGCACCTTCTCATGATCTGAACATTGAGCAATAATCAATTTCCTTTCGATGTCACGAAGCCAATCATCGGCCTCAAGCGGCCTATCAGTGTGAGCGAATGTTGGAGGACGTGTCTTCTGTAGTTCAGACAACTTGGAATGCGGTTGGTATGGCTCACGGTGATTTCCCATATTGATAACGTGATTCATCATTTCTTGGTGCTGCTGGTGGCTTTGTTCGAAAAGGCGGCATACTTGAGAAAATGCTGCCTCGCTGCCCTGTTGGCTAGACTGCCCCTGTGTGAAGTTGTTGCTTGTTTGGGTTCCATAAATTTCTTCCGGTGGGTTTGGCATGGAACGAGTCCAGGGACGAGGCATTTTCCACTCTGGCGTATTATTTTGCAAAACTCATGAGAAGAACTGTGTGGCACAAGGAAAATTTTTGCAAAAGCGAAAATTTAAAAGACCTCAAGATTTTTCAAGAAAAATACATGATTGCGCACGAAGAAGGACTGCTCAGCATATCTTACACGCGATAAGTAATTATACAATACATCACTCAGGATGTGCGTACACATTCCTGACATGTTATTAGGCTAGCGCACTCCTCCGGGATCCTACATGATACGCACACAGACTACTACAAACCTATGTACATATAAAACATATCATACATGCAGGCACATCGCGCGGCTACTAGGCGCACTTAGTCGGAGATGGTGAAGATGTCCTTCTGCCTGCCGAGGGTAAGACCCAGCGGTGCAGGGGACTCAACCTCCACCTCCTCCCTAATAGGCTCCAGGCGCGTAGCACTGCACTGGGGAGTAGGTGCGGGTGCGACAGGCGGTGCAGCTCTAACTGGAGTAGGAGCAATGACTTGGTCGAACTCCTTAGTGGTAGGCAGACGGCAAGCGGTGGCCAAAATGGCAGGTGAATAGGATGCTGAGGACGAGACGAAAGTCAGTGGCAGAGCCATGTTGAGAAGCTCCCTCCTGTTGGCGGAACAGCCCTGAACTAAGTCCATACTGGCAGCCACAAGGTCGTCCACGAGGTTGTCGAAAGCTGCCTCCAGAGCTCTGAGATACTCAACCAGCATCTCGATAGCTTCATCTCTCTCTCTCCCCTATGGCAGGCGAATGCATCGTGACAAGTATATGGCACATGGCATGGGAGGTAGCGGTAGCGACGAGTCTTCATCGCAGGAAGAACATCCCGAAGACGAGCTATTGCCTCACGGGCGGCCATCTGCATGGCATGCCTCTCCGAAGGCATGGCCCTTCCCACAAAACGGAAGTGGCGAGACGCAGAACGTCCTCCCTTGAATTGCACCACGGCCTGGTGCATAGACACGTCGTCGCTGAGTTTGTGCTGGTAAAGAGTGAACTTAGGACGTGTCGACGGCCCGATCGTGAGCTTGGTGATGGAGACGAGGAGTTTGAGAAACCCCTCAGGCACACTGGTGAACACCCGGGACTCGCAGTCGTTGCCAGCCATCTACAAAAGTAGGCAAAAATTCCGAATAGTCAAATCATAAATTTATGATGACTAACAGAAAATAGCTACATTTGCAAAATGCTGAAAAAAGCACTAAAACGCTAATAACCGATTAGCGATCGCACCTAGTGGCTTCCTACAGTCAGCCTGGCTCTGATACCAAGTTTGTCATGACCGGTTTTCCAATAAAGCACTTATCATGAAACCGATCCCTTTTACGGACCAGTAGAGAAAAATATTTCTTACTGGTAGACAATTTCTTGATTACAGAAATATCCAGGAGTACTAAATATAATACAAGGTTGAGCGGAGGCTGCTGAACAATTTATTACAAGCACGTCGATATAATACATAAAGGCGGATATGACACAATTGGTATGGTGGCATAACTACTGACTCGCAATAAAAGTGGTGGTGGGCATGTCACCATGAGGTGGGTGACAGGACTCCTAAATCTTACAGCTCATCGAGCGTCGGAGTGAGGCTCGAGGATTATTATTGTGGGTGGCGGAAGTGTATATAATACAAGTAACCAAATCCAGGGTCGCACGGGACTGACTGGGACTCCTCTAGGCGTCGGACTCGCTATCAAACTCATCATCCATGAGATTGCCTTCGTCAACATCTGGCCAAATCAACAAGCCAGGTGAGTACTATGAAAGTACTCGCAAGACAGTTTGGACATAAGATATAACAAATGCAATCATGATGCACATGAGCAGATTAATAATGCGCCCTCAGATAATAAATAACAATGCATGGGAAGTAAAAAGGAAGTCGGGCGGTAGTCCTCCCGAAATCCCAATGTAATACTGAAAGCCAATCGAGTGTCTGAAATGACTCCTCAAAAGGGTACGAATAAATTAACAATGCCACAGTCGGGCGTCAGGGCGACACCACATAAAGGGCTTATAATAGAATATAAACGACAGTGCGTGCCACAGTCGGGCGTCTGAGCGACATCACGTAAAGGGCTTATATCGAAAGTAAATAACAAGAGTGCCACAGTCGGACGTCTGGGCGACATCACATAAAGGGCTTATATCAAAAGTAAATAGCAAGAGTGCCACAGTCGGACGTCTGAGCGACATCACATAAAAGGGCTTATATCAAAAGTAAATAGCAAGAGTGCCACAGTCGGACGTCTGAGCGACATCACATAAAGGGCTTATATTGCATAACTTGATATTCTAGTAACTCATGAATTTAAATCATTTCAAAGATGTACTCAGGTACAAAATAATAAACTGGTTAGTCCATCCATAGGAATAATACTCAACCGGGTTTACCACTCAAGCTTGTTCCCCGGGGATTTCCACGAAGACTGACACGGGGACTGACATGAATACGGATATGTTGGCCACGGTCCTTGACCATGGACGCGATGACTCAGAAGGATTTGACTCTGCAGAGCTTGTACTCTTAACCACAGCCAACGGATTTCAGTAGTCACAAGGGACTAGTTCCGTTTGCGGTATTTTAGGAGGAACACATCTAACCAGTACACACCCATTCAACCTTCCGTTGCCAGGAATCACCCCAAGCAACGTGCAAGAAAAACCTTGAGACGGGGAGGCTACAACCTCGCGTAGCATGGGATCAAATTTATACCGCGCGCTCTAAGGGGTGCCCCCCTCTCGGTCCCAACCGGAAACACCCATGCCCCCTGAGCGGATGACTGGCTTTAATCCAGGGCCATGGAACCCTCATCCCGGCCCCTATATTTGGTGTGTACAAGGAAAGAGGTTACCAACTTACTAAACCGTATTCTTTACAGAAGACATGTGGCAGTACGAAAAGGGGACGAACGGTAACGTGACTCGGTCCACGTTAACGTTGGAGTTTAACGGTTGACATAAGACTGGCATGCTACAACAATACCATCTTACTACCTCTCATGTCACCACATGATCAGGTCATCTCTCATCAAGAGATCACAGTAAACTTCGAACCACACGGGTAGTTGCCTTGCTTGCAACGAAATACTTACCGATGCCCATATTTCATGCACAAACTAATCAAGCAAACATGAAAAACACCCATCATATCAAAGGTTCAAACATGCTTGCCTGGTTCGGAGAAGTCGGAGTCTAGCTCGGCGAAGTTCGCGGCTCCGTCACCTCCTTCGGAATCTACGGTATAAAGAAACCGCGTACTAACGTGAATACCGTTGCGTGCATAAAAGTTATTCCAAATTTTTTTCAAATAAATACTATAAAAAACTAGACAAAAATATAAGACTGACAAAAAAAGAATCAATCAAAAAGCATCTTTTATTTAAAAGATATAAGGGTTTTAGTCCAAGGACCAATCTGTAATGAGACAGAAAAGATCCAGGGGCTTGTTTGAAAAGCCAGAAAACGCTTCGGTATGAAATACGCCAGCCCAGAGAGAAAACACACTTTGCCCGAAGGCGCCTTCAGAAAACGGTTTGAGGGAGAAGAAAGAGAGGCTGACGGGGGGGTCCCACCCGTCAGGTTTAAAACTCCAACAGAGCTCGCCGGCGCCCGAAGGCTGCGGTGGTCGCCGGCGTCGCTCACGGCGAGGTAGGGTGATCGGAGGGTACCTACGGGTTCAGGGCTTTCTTCCGCGTCGGTGGGTGGTGGACTTGGCCGTCGGTGAGCACCACGTCGACGGCGACCTTATCTCCGGCGGACGGTGGTTCGGGCGATGGTGGAATACTCCGGTCGGTGCTGCAAACTCCAAATTGATGCGCGGGTCAGAGAGGTGGATGCACTAGGATGCTATTGGAACGGGTTGAGAGGTAGGGATGCACGCACGGGAGTGAATCGAGCCGGATCCTGAAGCGGGTCGAGGCGGCCGGAGTTGGGGAAGAAGACTCCCTCGGGGTCTGCCCAGTGGCTTGGCGTGGTACTTGTGAGGTGTAGGGATGGTGCGGGTTCGAGTTCGAGCTTGGGACCTCCTTTTATAGGCGATCCGAGGGGGTGGCCGTGAACGGGATAACGCCGGCGAGCAATTACGGCGAGGCAGAGGTCGGGCAGGGGTTTTAGGCGACTTGGCATCTTCGTGGTGGATCACTGGCACCGTTTCTCTGCTCAATCCTCGGTCGGGCTTGCGTAATACACTGGCCCTCGACGGAACGGCCGTACGGGCACGACGGCGGCAGGGAGCGCGCTCCGCGCCTACCAGTTCACGACGACGGCCCTGCAGTGTGCACATGTGAGTGGGCGGCCACGCGGTGGCCTCTGGTGGCTTGGGCGGCGCTGGACGGCGCCGTCCAACGCTGCGCCACTCTGGCAGCCGCAAAGGGCGCTGCTGCCGTCACTCACGGGGAGGCGCACCTCTGCCAGCTCGTCGCCGACGCCCGCAAGTGTCGAGGCGATCATGCGGCGCAGGGATAAGAAGGAGGGAACAGGGAGCTAGGCGCCACCGCGGCTACTGGCAAGATCGAGGTAGGTTTCTGAAGAAAACGATGGCGGCTCTGAAACTGTATCTCTGAACACTGAACTTCGACAGTAACAATGCCCTTCAGGTGTTCGACGAAATGATTTGGCATGAGGAATTTTTTTTCTGGAGCTGGGACTTGGTGAGGTGCCTCTCGATGCATCCAGAGGCTGCCTGAATTTTCTCCGATTTTTAGGAGAAGGAAACAAATGAATTTCATCAAATTTGACATATGTGGCCCAAACTTGCAGTAGGCACATTTTGAAAATTTTGAACTGGAGACCAGTGGATCTTCATGGATCTAGGTTGAGGGTTCTAAGGACTAGCCAGGGAAATTTGTTTGGAGGCAAAACACAAAGGAGAAATGGTGGTTCCTTTGTAAATCTCCAAGGGTCAAAATAGAGGACAGAAAAAGTTTTTGACATGAAATAAATGGAAATAAAAATCTTGGGGGAGTTCAACTTGCTGGACTTGAAGTATATCTTGAAACAAGGTGGGGAGATGGCTTTTGGGAGGGGGATCTCCACTTAGGTCATGGCAAGAGGAAATTTTGAAAGGGAAAGGATCACTCCATATGCCATAGGGCTATTCTTTTAAAAAAGAAAAGATTTTCAAAAACTTTACCAATGAAAAACATTTGTGTTGAGTAAAACCACAAGATGAAAAACCTCCAAGACTGAAGATCAAGTCTTGGATGAAACCAAACAAAATACTTGTCATAAAAGAAAACTTTTGAGGAGGTGAGTCCTTTAGAAGAAATTTTTAAATAACCCCCTTCAAATCAAATGAAGAATTTGACAAAACCAAACCAAATTTTTTTTGGGTGTCACACCTGGGTAGTTTTGTTAAAATATTGTGGGACTTTACCTGCAGTACCATGAGTGCTATCCATCCACCCCAGTATGAGTTGCTCAAATCGAGGATCACCCCATCCACCTCGAAATATTGGGCAGTGGTGCACATCCCTTCCGTAAACCCAAACCAAGACCCAACGGAAGTCTTCTTCGTGGGGAAATCCATGCCGACTCCGCAAATGGCCATAGAAGCTGCTGCGTACAAAGCGCTTGCTCGTCTTCGATTCGCGGTACCCTATGCCAGCGAACGAGGGTATTATTACTTTTCGAGTCGTGCAGCACCCGGAGAAGTAGCATCTTTTCCCGGTGGACGAATCGAAAGAGACCCAGTACTGGCCAACCTTGCCCAGTATGTTATCGCTCAAGAACGTTTGACTTAGCGGGTAATGGGTTATCTCCAGAGCCTCGCTGATTTAAATCCTCAGATCGCTATTGGCAGACCACTGAGACCCGACCAGGAGAGACGCATTCATCGGCTAGTCAATCCGCTTCCCCCGATAGAAGAGGAGTGTGCCCCAGTACCAGAGACGTTTTCTCAGGACCCTGTCCATTTACCGTTTTCATTGTAGACGTCACCACTATGTTTATTATCCCAACAGTTATTTATGTGTTGCAACTTATGCGTGGTATCCTAAATTTGTGCGACGGGTCAAATATTTGGTTTCAATTATGTGAGTAGTTTTACTGCTGTTAATTTTGATTTAACTAATTTTCACTCGCGATAGATTCTGAAGTGAGGCTTTCCCTGAGTTGCTGCGGCGTATACCTCTTCACGACATAGATTTTTATTCACGCAGCACCATAACAGCAGACTCACAACCACAACCACTCGACCACGTGTGCTAATTACAAATCCTCGTGCACATTTTGCACCTAACTGATCACACCCGAGCACACCACAGTCTCAGTAGGAGAGATTTGTGAGTAATTTATTCGGGTGCAAGTGGCCTCCAGCACACTGACAGCAGTTAGCAGTCGATGCCGCACTTAATCCTCATGATCACCGCCGCCGCGGAGAGCCAACACTCGAGCGGCAGCATCACGACGATCACCAAGGATCATCGCGCACAGGAGCACGGAGAACCCCAGCAATGCCGCGAATCCTCTGCACACCAGGATCAAGTACCAGTCCGGCATCACCTCCGCCATTAGAGCCTCGTCTTGAGCTCCTGCAAACATAAATGGAGGAGAATGAAGGAGAAGGAGAAGCAAGGCCAGGTGTGAGGAAGAAGAAAGGAGCACCGCGATCATTTTATAGCTCGAGATTGGTGTACGGTGGGCGAGGTCCACCAGCGCCGCTCGTCGCTCGATCGCCGGTCTTCGGAGGTGAATCCGCGAGCAGTGCCGACAGTGCACTGGCCCGCGAGGTGAGTGCACGCTGCACCGGCAGCTAGCACGCCGCGCACTACCGCAGTACGGCCTAGATGTGAAGGAAATATGCCCTAGAGGCAATAATAAAGTATTATTTATTTCCTTATATCATGATAAATGTTTATTATTCATGCTAGAATTGTATTAACCGGAAACATAATACATGTGTGAATACATAGACAAACAGAGTGTCACTAGTATGCCTCTACTTGACTAGCTCGTTAATCAAAGATGGTTATGTTTCCTAGCCATAGACATGAGTTGTCATTTGATTAACGGGATCACCTCATTAGGAGAATGACGTGATTGACATGACCCATTACGTTAGCATAGCACCCGATCGTTTAGTATGTTGCTATTGCTTTCTTCATGACTTATACATGTCCCTATGACTATGAGATTATGCAACTCCCGTTTACCGGAGGAACACTTTGTGTGCTACCAAACGTCACAACATAAATGGGTGATTATAAAGGTGCTCTACAGGTGTCTCCAAAGGTACTTGTTGGGTTGGCGTATTTCGAGATTAGGATTTGTCACTCTGATTGTCGGAGAGGTATCTCTGGGCCCACTCGGTAATGCACATCACTATAAGCCTTGCAAGCATTGTGACTAATGAGTTAGTTGCGGGATGATGTATTACGGAACGAGTAAAGAGACTTGCCGGTAACGAGATTGAACTAGGTATGGAGATACCGACGATCGAATCTCGGGCAAGTAACATACCGATGACAAAGGGAACAACGTATGTTGTTATGCGGTCTGACCGATAAAGATCTTCGTAGAATATGTGGGAGCCAATATGGGCATCCAGGTCCCGCTATTGGTTATTGACAGGAGAGGTGTCTCGGTCATGTCTACATAGTTCTCGAACCCAAAGGGTCCGCACACTTAAAGTTATGATGCCAGTTATATTATGAGTTTATATGTTTTGAAGTACCGAAGGTTGTTCGGAGTCCCGGATGTGATCATGGACATGGCGAGGAGTCTCGAAATGGTCGAGACATAAAGATTGATATATTGGACGACTATATTCGGACACCGGAAGTGTTCCAGAGAAGTTTCGGATTAAACCGGAGTGCCGGAGGGTTACCGAAACCCCCCGGGGAAGTATTGGGCCTTAGTGGGCCTTGAGGGGAGAGAGAGGGCAGCAGCCAGGAGGTAGCGCGCCCCTCCCAGGAGGAGTCCTAGTTGGACTAGGAGAAGGGGGCGTAGCCCCCTTTCCCTCTCCCTCTCCCTCTCTTTCCTTCCCCCCTTCTTTTCCTAGTAGGACTAGGAAAGGGGAGTCCTACTCCTACTAGGAGGAGGACTCCCCCTCTCTCCTTGGCGCGCCTAGGGCAGCCGGCCTCCCCCTTGCTCCTTTATATACGGGGGCAGGGGGGCACCTCTAGACACACTTGATATACGATATTTTAGCCGTGTGCGGTGCCCCCCTCCACCATATTACACCTCAATAATACCGTTGCGGAGCTTAGGCTAAGCCCTGCGTCGGTGGAACATCATCATCGTCACCACGCCGTCGTGCTGACGAAACTCTCCCTCAACACTCGGTTGGATCGGAGTTCGAGGGACGTCATCGAGCTGAACGTGTGTATAACTTGGAGGTGCCGTACATTCGGTACTTGATCGGTCGGATCGTGAAGACGTACGACTACATCAACCGCGTTGTGATAACGCTTCCGCTGTCGGTCTACGAGGGTACGTGGACAACACTCTCCCCTCTCGTTGCTATGCATCACCATGATCTTGCGTGTGCGTAGGATTTTTTTTGAAATTACTATGTTTCCCAACAAGATGCCCTACGCGCTAGACGTCGCCGGTGGAGAAAGCGCGGGAAAGCACGCGAGAGAGAGAGAAGAGAGGGCCAGAGGTAGAAGAAGAGACTGACAGTGGGCCCCGGGTCCACCTGTCAGCCAGAGAGAGCACTGTGCTCTCGGGTACGACCAGCGTATTTTAGTAATTTAGAATTTTATTCTAAGTTTACTGTAACCAAAGTAGAAATATCTCGTTTTTCCCCAACCATGGATTTTTCCACGCGGCGCCAGTATTCCACACTGTAGTTTTACACCACTTATTGCCCTCTCACTATAGCCGCATTTTATTGCATGAATAGGATGGTTACTTTTTTTGTGATGGTAGGAGTAATATTTTCAAAACAGCCCTTAGCAAATCTCGAGGACGAGATTTTTCTTAAGGGGGGTAGTGTTGTAACACCCCAAAATTTTGACCTTGTTTTATTAATTAAAATTTTGCGAGGAAATTTAATTTTTATTTTCTGGATTTATCTTTTGATTTCTGAACCTCTCTTTTCTTTGATATTGTGGAGTTTTTACCCCAAGTGAAAACCTTCCAAAAATATTATTAGACTTGTATACCCTCTCAAGAAAAACATTTCTTTTATCAGTGGGTTTATTTGCATAATTATTTTTCCTGAGCTTTATTTCCTTAAAAAGGATTTGTCATGAGTTTCAGAGCTCTATTTGCACTACAACCCTTTCAGAAAATTCTTGAAAATTTCAACCAAAATTTGGGGATGTCATGTGATGTTTCCACATCACTTTTATGCAAAAATATCTTTTGGTCATTGGAGATTTTGAGCTCTACACCAAATTTTCAAATCTGGTCCAGTAGGTATTTTTGCACTACAACCTATTTAAATATTTCTTTAAAAATTCTTCAAAGTGTTTGGAGATTTCAGTAGATGCATATAATTCAACTTTATGCAAAAACCCATGAGTGTTCTTTGAAAAATTTGAGCAAATCATCCTGTTTTGCTCTCTGGTCCAGTTTGGCTTTTTCTACTGCAACCCTAATTTATTTTGCTCTAGTGCCCATGAGCTTTTTCCTGCTTGTAGTCCTCCCTACCAAACCCTTAAGTCCAGGAGAGTGGACCCATTGGAGTATTTTTGGTTCATGCAATTACAGCCTTTAGTTTCTGTCCAGATTTGGTTTTCTCAAAAACTTGCACTAACAAGTTTTTTTTTGACAAACTAACCTTGCCACCCCCTTTATCATCCAAAGAGACTATGATCTGGAGTTTTTGGCCACCCCAAGAGTTGCCTAGATGCCCATGGCATTCTGTCGAGCACCTTGTCTCCCTGGACAGTTTTGGCTTGGTTTTTAGTTTGCATTGTGGGCTTGATCCCCTGACAAAACCAGCATGTCCACTAAGCCCCTAGCTAACTCTAACCTAGACCTGTTAATCCCCAGCCTCATTCAAGCCCTCTAGCATGCCTTGGCATTTTGCCGAACGCCTGGCGTGCGTGCTCTGGGCGCGGCCAGAGCGCGCGTTTTGCACATGCATGCACCCGAGCGGCCGCGTCTTGCCCCTGGCCGTTGCTCGCCCGCAGAGCCACGCCCGTCCTCATCCGCTCGCCAGAACCCTCCAAGCCCTCCCCTAGCGCCCTAGAGCGCCGCCGTCAGGTCGGCCGTGGCCGCGAGCGGGCGGCCGCAGCAGGCCCCGGCCGTGGCAGCACCGCCCGAGCCACTCCAGCGCGCTAGCTGCCCTCTGGAACAGCTCGAGCTCATCCGCGAGCTCGTTTGCTAGCGCACGTCGCCGCCACGTCGCCCTGCAGCTACAGAACGGCGGTTGGCCGGTGTTCTTATCCACGGCCGCCGCGGAACCGACCTTGGCCGCCTATAAGAGGAGCCTCGAGCTCGTCCAGTCACTCAGGCAAGCTCAAGCCATCCACCTAGCGCTCCCATAGCCTGCAATCGACCAAGGAAGGCCGTCTTCCCCCTCTCCGGTCAGCTCGGCCGCCGCCACGTTCCGGTCCCGCTCGTCGCAACCAGAGCCTCCCCCGTCCGTCTGGAGCCACCGTTCAACTCCCCTGAACCTTGCGGAGCCACCACACCTCTCAAACACGACCGGGAACCACCGTAGCTCTAGTCCCCAAAACCTCCCGAAGCCACCTCCGCCGCGGAGCTCGCCGCCGGCGACTCCCTCCACCCCCGCCAACCTAGCGACCACCGGGGTCTCCCTCCACCCCCTGGAGTGGCGGATCCATCCCTGCCCCCGGGGCCCCGTGGGGAGCCGCCGTTCGCCCGCATCGATCGCCGGAGCCCGCCACCACTCGGACAGAGGAGGAGGGAGGCGCGGGCGACTGGTCAAACCGGACCAGTGGCCCCCCTGGACCCACTGTCAGTGACCCCGAGCTGGCCCGCGCTGTTTAAAGTGGAGGCGTAATCCCAGAGTACGTCTCCTATGTGTTCTCTTATTCGAAACGTTTTTTTTCTTTTTCTTTTTCTGTTTTATTGAAAATACAGAATTTTGACTAAACTTTGACTGGCTATAACTTTTTGAATATAAGTCCAATTGATTTGATTCTTTTTCTGTTGTTTCTTAAATTTTGTGTAGTTTATTTTCATATTTATTTGAAAATTTTCCAAACAACTTTTTTTACTGTTTTAAAATTATGTGTTAATTTAAATTTCCTCAAAATAGGATTTTGGAGAGAGAAGAAAACTTTCAAAAAGTTTTTGGGATGCACCCTGCCTGTCCACAACTTGAAGGCAAGCATTCTGAACCCTGGCATAATATTTTTGTGTGTTGTTTGATGCGGTTACAACACCACCTTGACATGGAGCATTCGTTATTTTATGTGACGATACGATCATACGCATGAGTGCATAATGAAGATTCTTTGCTGCTAGAAATGGATATGCTTGTGATAGTAATCATCTTCGTATGCCTTTCATGCCTACCGGAAGGAAGCCGGGAAAGTCTCTGTCTTGGGTAGACACGAGCTTGTCTCTAGTTCCTCGTCAGGACGGTTGTGTCCGGTATGGCATGATGAGGTATGATGAGTGGTGAATTCTGTCTGTTGGTTGAAATATATTTGTTATGCTAATCATGCAGGAAATACTTAAACCTCCTGAGTCGACCATAGATCGAGTCTTGTTCCAGTAACCCCGATACTTGTTTCGTACTACCACTTGTCCCTGCCGCAGGTAGGGTACGGTTCAGTAAGTTGTCAACCCCTTACCAAGCACACACCGTACAGAGAGGCCATGGTGGAAGATACCGGAGACATCCGGTAGGCATGCCACCTAGTCCGGGGGCATGGGTGTTTCCGGTTGGAGCCGGGGGGGTAGCTCCCCTAGTTTGCGCGCGTTATAAATTTTGTGATCCCATGCTAAGTCGAGGTTGTAGCCTACCCACTTAGAGTTTTGCTTAATGGGTGTCGTGGGTGATTCCAGACACCGGTAAGTTAGGCTGGTGTGTGCGGTCAGGTGTGTTTTCAATTAAAAGACCGTAGGCGGAATTAGTCTCGATGGACTAAAGAAATCCGTTACTCGTGGGTAAAGAGAACACCCTCTGCAGAGATTAAACATCTATTCGAATAGCCGTGTCCATGGTTAAGGACTACAGTCTGGGATGGGTCAAGTGTCGGTCTTAGTGTCGGTCTTCGGAGGAAAAATTGCTAAACCAGAACATGGGTCATGACTTGTGACTCATGATGATTATGATCACTATTATTATGGACTAACCATTTACATTATTTGAATTATTGAGTATCCCTGGGACGGTTCTACCTCCTGGATATTCACTGTGATTATTCTTATATAAGCCCTTTATGTGGTGTCGCTCAGACGCCCGACTGTGGCATGCTTGTTATTTAAATTATTTATAAGCCCTTTATGTGGTGTCGCTGAGACGCCCGACTGTGGCATGCTTGTTATTTAAATTATTTATAAGCCCTTTATGTGGTGTCGCTTAGACGCCCGACTGTGGCATGCTTGTTATTTAAATTATTTATAAGCCCTTTATGTGGTGTCGCATAGACGCCCGACTGTGGCATGCTTGTTATTTCTTTTATTTATAGGCCCTTTATGTGGTGTCGCTCAGACGCCCGACCGAGGCATGATTTATATTATTATCCTTTCGAGGCGTCGCTTCAGACACCCGATCGGTGCATTCTATTTCTACTCCCGTATTGCATATTCATGTTTTATATAAACAACCTGCATACATGCATCATGGATTTTGTTTATTTCGTGACTGACATTGTGATCATACAATATTTCAGAGCATGATTATCATTCGTTGTATTGTACCCGTGTTCATAATGTTTGCGAGTACATTCAAAAGTACTCACTGGCTTGTCCCTGGCTATTGTCTTAGCCAGATTTCGTGCAAGGAGAGGAGCGTTGTGAGGATAGCCCCGGAACCCACGCAATGGTGGCAGCAACCTCGCGAAGATAGGAGTTACCCTGGTCAGCTGTTCCTGTGGGAAATGGAGTCCCATAGACGCAGATGAACAACAAACCGCTTCCGCCATCAGCCACTCGAAACCAATTGTTGTACTCATAGGCCAGAATGGTCTTGTACTACACATTTTGTATTTTTCCTGGAATTTCTATATCAAGTTGGTGCCTCATCAGCTAAGAGTAATCCTGGAGCTGGTGAGCACAAGGGCCAATTTCTGGGAAATTGATATCCCGAAAATCAACAATCGCCCATCGCACACCTCCACATTGCATGGGCGGCCGGAAGCAGACCTAGCCTCCCTAATACAAGAGCAGGCGTTCCAGTCCAATCCGGCGCGCGCCGCTCAGTCGCTGAAATCATGAAGGCTTCGGCTGATACCACGACGTCGAGTGCCCATAACTGTTCCCGCATAGTTGGTTAGTGCGTATAAGCCAGTGGCCAGACTCAGATAGAATACCAAGATCTCGTTAAGCGTGTTAATTGAAGAATCCACGAACGCCGACCAGGGCCAGGCCCACCTCTCTCCCAGGTGGTCTCAACCTGCCATGTCGCTCCGCCACAAAGTAACAGTCGGGGGCCATCGGGAACCCAGTCCCACCTCTACCGGGATGGAGCCACCTACCCCTTCAGCCCCCATCTCCGAACAGTATCATAAGTAATGTAACAGTATAAAGTATATAGCATATGCCCGTGATCACCTCCCGAAGTGATCACGACCCAGTAGTATAGCATGGCAGACAGACAAGAGTGTAGGGCCATCGATGGAATACTAGCATCCTATACTAAGCATGTAGGATTGCAGGTAAAGGTAACAACAGTAGTAGCAAGGACAGGCTATGCATCAGAATAGGATTAACGGAAAGCAGTAACATACTACACTACTCTAATGCAAGCAGTAGAGAGAAGAATAGGTGATATCTGGTGATCAAGGGGAGGGCTTGCCTGGTTGCTCTGGCAAGAGAAGGGTTCGTCGTCGATGTAGTCGATCACAGGGGTACCGGCAGCGGTCTCAGGGTCTACCGGAAAGAAGTAATGGAGGGGGAACACAATAAATAACATAGCAATCAGAGCATCACAAGGCATAACATGACAAACGCGGTGCTAGGTGTGCCCTAACGCAGTGCTAGGTGCTACCGGCGAAGGGGGAAAACATCCGGGAAAGTATTCTCGGAGTTTCGCGTTTTCGGACAGATGAACCGGAGGGGCAAAGTTGCGTGTTCGCTATGCTAGGGATGTGTGGCAGACGAACGGGCTGCGTATTCTGATTCGTCTCGTCGTTCTGAGCAACTTTCATGTACAAAGTATTTTCATCCGAGGTACGGTTTATTTTAAATTAATTTTCAAAGTTTTATTCATTTTTGAATTAACAGAATTAATTTAATTTAGCAAGCGCAATTATGATGTCAGCATGACATCAGCGTGATGTCAGGAGGACCAAAGGTTGACTAGGTCAACCCTGGCAGGTGGGAGCCGTTCATCATAGACTCAGTTTTAATTAAACAAAATTAATTAGTTTAATTAGTTTAGTTAAACGGAATTAGTTAACTTAATTAAATCACTAATTAATTAATTAGTTATATTTTTCTAAAATCTCTTTTTTTAACTAGCCCAGGGGCGGGGCCCAGCTGTCAATGGTCCGTGGACCATAGCGGGCGAATGGGCACGGGTATCGGGCGCGAGCCCGATTGGGAGGTCTCCCAGGCCAGCCACAGGGCGGGACGCATCGGGGCTCCGGCGGCCGCCGCAGTGAGCTATAGCAGCCGCGGGGAAGGGGAGCAGCGAACGCGCTGGGGTGGTCGCGGGGCGGCGCGGCGGACAGGGCGCAGGGGGAGAGGCGACAGCGTGGCGCACGGGGAAGGAGCAGCAGGGGCGAGGAGGGTAGCGGAGGAGAGCGCCGGGGAGGCACGACGCAGCACGGGCGGCAGGGGGCGGTGCAGGCACGGGCGCGGGCGAAGCACGGCCACGACGGCCTTGGGCGCGGGAAAATGGCATGGAGCGGCAGGCACGGCGAACGTGGCACGGGCACGAGACCGCGGACGCGCAGCGACGGGCGTGGTGCAGCGAACGACATAGAGATGGGGGCGAAACGGGGATCGAGGGCGCGCTCACCGGGCTCTGTAGGCGTGCAATAGCGTGCTCGGGGAGGGCTTGACGGCGGCATGCTCCGGCGATGGGGACGACGTCCTCGGGCGTGAGCAGATCCGTCGAGGGAGAGGGAGATGGGAGCGTGAGGTGGCGGGCGACGGAGCCGGCGAGGGAGAGTCGGAGACGGGCAGTCTGACGGGGAGGTCCGGCGAACGGCGGGGCGGCGCCGGGCGGAGTCAGTCAGCGAGATAGGGTCGATCCCGATCTGGATGACGGGAGGGGAGGGGAACGAGCAACGTGGGGGAAGTGGGGCGTCGGTGGGTAGGGTTAGGAGTGGAGGGGGTTATGGGGGAGTGGGGACGGGCCGGCCAGATTAGTGGGCTGGCCGGCTGGGCCGTCTGGCCCAGTTGGCCAGGGGGTTCTTTTTAATTTATTTATTTTGTTTTCCTTTTATTTTTCTTTTCTTATTACTTTTTTTGTTCTATTAAATTCTAGTTTTTTATAAAATACAAAAGTTGTATATAAAATAGCATTAATAATTATGCCACTACCACAACTAACTTGGCACCTAAAATAAAATAGTTTGAAATTGTTTACTATTTTAAAAGCAATTAAATAATGGTTTTTCTATTGTTTCATTCATTTTAGAGTACTTAATTTCTTAAAAGTGTGGTTTCTCCACCATTATTAGCTAGGGATTATTTGTCACAAATAGAACATTTTAGTTTTAATATTTGAAAACTTTTATTGTTTGCCTTTGTTTTAAATTTGAAAGTTGAACTGGGTTTCAAACTAACGGGAGTTTATCCACAGTAAACGAGGTGATTTGGCATCATTAGCGGAGGATCACTGTAGCTTAATTATCCGGGCGT
The DNA here is from genome assembly GCF_002575655.3 of Aegilops tauschii subsp. strangulata. Lineage (NCBI taxonomy): Eukaryota > Viridiplantae > Streptophyta > Magnoliopsida > Poales > Poaceae > Aegilops > Aegilops tauschii. The sequence continues at coordinate 69,202,820 of NC_053039.3, read as the reverse complement.
CACAATTCTCCTCGACAAGAAATCTCGTCCCGAGATTTAAGAGGGGGAGTAAGGGGGAAGAATAGGTTATGAAATTCCAACGATTCTTCTTAGTCTTGGTTGCTGTTCTCGAAGAGGTCGATCCATTACGTTGATTTCTTCATTTTTCTGCTACCGTTCATCATGATGAAGTCGGCATCATTTCTTCGAAAACTCCATCGTACTTACGAAAGAATAAAGGGGGAGCATTCCGGGAGAACGGACCTCGGCAAGGTTGACTATCTGGTAGATAACATTGGGGAAGGAGGCGGAAAGTAACTCTCGAATTGAAACCTCCGAAAATATCAAGAGCAAAGTAAGGAGGTATTATGGGAAGTTTCAAGCGGGCAGGCAATCGTTCTTGCCTGAAATAGAGTGTGAAAGGGGTTCAGAGCAACGGAACTAAGTATTGTGTTTAATACCAGAATTGATTATCACACGGAAGGTGGCTCGCGAATTACACACAAAGCCAAGCGTGAGGAATAGCCTTGGAAATGGGGGTGTACTCGAGAGTCAGGTTTCGATCCTGTGGAACTGTGGGTTATGGGCCCACCATGTGGGTTAAGAAGTAGGAAGGGCGATGTCATGTTGTATGATCATCATAGCGAGGCATGTCGGAGAATAGTCTGTTAGTTATGTCGGCAACAACATCGGTACCAAGGGCAAGGGACGAAGAGAACCATTTTCCTGCTCGTTAAATGAGGCGGACCAATAGGCAAAGTTCTCATCCATCGGTGGCTACCGGAATGTCATCAACAATAGTAATAGGGTCTTGCTGACAGAATTGTACACCAAGGTGTTTACATAAGCAAGAGAATATTACTGCTTAGATCATATAGACCTCAAGAAAGGTTAAACCAAACAATGGAAAGGATAGTATGTTTATCAAATTAAACAGAACAATGGAAAGGAAAATGTGTTTAAACACATAATTCAGGGGTATATCCTTCCCAAGGACAAGTAGAGCATGATATCCATGACAGGATAGAAATTAGAGAAACTATTTAGAAAAGGAGGAAGGAATTTCATGACATTACCCATACAACGGTGTTTGGATAATTGTGCAAGAAACATTTAGCATTGGCTTCAAATGTTGTTGAAAATCGGAGTACCACAGACATGCTTCGAGATAGCATTGACATGGTCTTCAAGCAAAGGTCGGACTTTGGATACTCAATGGATTCATCAGGAACAACTTATAGAATAAGTCTTTCAATTTCCTCATGGAAGAATGGTTAACATTGCTAAAAGGAAGAACTATAACAATAGGCCCTCCAGCCAGGTGTGCTTGGCATGACATCACCTTACCGGGTCATATAAAGACCAATGTTATAACTCTTGGAAAAATGTTCCAACCATCAAATCTGACAGAGATTCAGATCTGATTGGTGTTAGGATATCTCAGACTCAGGATGCCTGAGAAGAAGAGGTGCAACACAATTGACAAGATGACACTATATGATTCTCGGGAAATGAACTATGGAAGCGAGTTCCGAACAAGGGTTCATCATTAAGCCAAGGAGAGGATGAGGAGGTGGCTGATGGACTCAACAATAATTCAACGAGGTATCCAAAAAGATGGATCTCCACAGTTATGTGGATAAGGAGATAACATTTGTCAGATCAAATGATATAATGAAATATGCTCGAGGAAAACATACACAATTAAACATTGGTTGAAAGGTGCACCCGAAATATGGACTTAGGTAGCATGATCAATGTTAGGCTAGTGCTTCGATAACAAATGGTCTAAGAATGAAATATCGACCATTAACTTCAAAGCACTAGGGTTGCTAGAAGGGCAGAATCCAAACAGCACCGTTCACTTGTTGGTACCCCAGTTGGAATCAACACGAGAACCAAGAAAGAATGGTGATGGTGAGAAGTATCACTATACCAAGAATTCTTAAGAGGTGGAGCAATCCTCACAACATACTTGTCATCAAGGACATTAATACTTCAAGGTAGAACATCATAAAAGCTGGATAGCAAGTTGCATCCATAACATGAACAAGTTTGTGTTGGGGGAAGGCAAGAATGTTGTCGATGATAACACAATCATTGAGGGGCAAGGATGGTATTTCTCATCAAGAATTCGATTGATATCCTAGAAGAGCTCAGAATGTTGATGATGATCATCACACATTCGAGAGATACCTGAAGATGTAATCGATCGGTGATGACATCAATTCAAAGGAATGATGAAGCGAAAGGTTATTGGAACCACGGGCACGACACAAACTCAAGTCCAAGCTTGCGGTTCAAGGCGAAATGATATGAGGAGGAAGATCGACGTAAGCTTAGCTCATCATCGAAAATTGTGCCCCGGGAATAAGGACCAGGTAGCACAGTTAAAATCATCACGACAATGATATAGCCAAGCAGGCTAGGAATGACGTGATTGAGTTCAAACTCGTAAGTAATGAAGGTTACCAAGAGTTGCTTAATCGCGATGCGGACTCGAGTCAGTTATCGGTGTCTTTGAGTGTTTAATAACTCAGAGCCCGCAAAAAATTGGAATCAATGAGAATGTAGCACTTGATGAATAACTCAGAAGAAGTTATGCAGTTCTGTGATAATCTTGAGATACCAGGGGGGTAATACTCGATGGCAAATCAAAGTAGAGGTTGGACTGGGGTATTACTCTGCAGAAGACAAGTGCTTAAACTTGCACGAGAAATGGTATTTAAAGGAGAACATGGTCGGAAACCATGATCATAAATGATCGAACCACGGATACAAGATGAACTTATAACAAGGGGGTAATTATTTTTACGAGCGGCTTCCATGATAAGTTATACATCGTGTCCATGGGCATGCACACAAAGTTCAAGGTCGACTCCCACTTCTCCAATGCACACCCTTTCATTCACTTCTCATTTTCGACAAAGTCGTAGTGTTGAGGTTTTATCTGGCATAACACCAGTAGAGGGTTCACACAGATTATGGAATGCATAGATTCAACCCATCGGGGCATCTTAGGAACATATACCACAAACTTAAAGAGTAAATAACACAAGCTCGAAGGTAGAGCATGGTTGGCAAAAGGAGAGGATGCAATTTACCAAAGGCACTATGTATCAGGGAAGAACTCACAAGGTGGTTAAATATGAGGGCACTGTCGGATAACAATCCAACCAAGGATCTGGTGGTCCACAAGGGATCTGACGTGAGTATCAATGTTCAACCAGAAGAAGTAATGCAAGGGCATCAGATTGTAGAAATATATGGATAACTTCAATGCTTAAATAGAAAGGAATATTATTTCCAAATCAGGGAACCAGAAGAAGAGGCTCTGATCAAAAGATAAATAAGTTGATTAGTCATAGATCGACAATCAATCAAGGTTTGATTTGCCGAGAGCCAACTCATGTCCGGAGTGACGTCTGAGGCCGGAAGAACAAATTCTAGGGTCTGATTGAGGATTGCGAGCATTCGCAACATATTGAATCAACGGACTCAAATGATAATGACAAAGGATGCCAATAAGATTATCAGACTTATGAGATTAATCATAATGAAAGCAAGCAAGAAATTCCAGAGCAATAGGTTGCTGAGGATTTTCGGAAGATCGAATGGTATTTCGAAGAATTTTGTTAAACACATGAACAACTTTGGACGAACGGATACTCGGAAAGCGCGAGTAATTAACCGTAGGGGTATTCATGCGGCAAGAACTGCAGGGCAGTAAGCATAAAGAATTCTCAGAATATCGGAGAGTATTTCAGGACAACTTGTAATAACAAGAGCAACTGGGGATGACAATATGAATAACAGGTGTAAGTAGTTATCCAGAGGGAATTATCGATGGAAGTGAATTTCAAAAGCGATGGCACATATTCTCGAGAGCACATCGTAGAGTATCTTCAGAATCTTCTGGTGCAGCAGGCGGTCATCGATAACAAGGGGCTCTCCGGGTGGAAGTGACCACGAGATCCTAAAGTTAGTTTTGTTTTTAGCAAAATCATTTAACCCGAATAGAAGAGAGCTCAGAATCCCAGAGTAAAGATCGAGGAGTAAAAGATCCTAATACCACCAAATGGCGACGTGGGCCCGTAAGGCACACAACCATGTTAGTAAAAGTTTTACCATGTCTAGACTCAACTTTGGTCAAGGAGTTTTTAAGGGGGATTCCTACAGGCAGTCGGCTCTGATACCAACTTGTGACGCCCCCGATTCAATCGTACACTAATCATACACGCAAACATGTACAATCAAGATCAAGGACTCACGGGAAGATATCACAACACAACTCTAAAAATAAAATAAGTCATACAAGCATCATAATACAAGCCAGGGGCCTCGAGGGCTCGAATACAAGTGCTCGATCATAGACGAGTCAGTGGAAGGAACAATATCTGAGTACAGACATAAGTTAAACAAGTTTGCCTTAAGAAGGCTAGCACAAACAGGGGTATAGATCGAAAGAGGCGCAGGCCTCCTGCCTGGGATCCTCCTAAACTACTCCTGGTCATCATCAGCGGCCTGCACGTAGTAGTAGGCACCTCTGGTGTAGTAGGAGTCGTCGTCGACGGTGGCGTCTGGCTCCTGGGCTCCAGCATCTCGTTGCGACAACCAGGTAGAATGGAAAGGGGGAAAAGAGGGAGAAAAGCAACCATGAGTACTCATCCAAAGTACTCGCAAGCAAGGATCTACACTACATATGCATGGGTATTTGTGTAAGGGGCAATATCGGTGGACTGAACTGCAAAATGCCTGAATAAGAGGGGGATAGCTAGTCCTATCGAAGACTACGCTTATGGCAGCCTCCATCTTGCAGCATGTAGAAGAGAGTAGATGGTAAGTTCACCAAGTATCATCGCATAGCATAATCCTACCCGGCGATCTCCCCTCGTCGCCCTGTGTGAGAGCGATCACCGGGTTATATCTGGCACTTGGAAGGGTGTGTTTTATTAAGTATCCGGTTCTAGTTGTCATAAGGTCAAGGTACAACTCCGGGTCGTCCTGTTACCGAGGATCATGGCTATTTGAATAGATAAACTTCCCTGCAAGGGTGCACCACATAACCCAGCACGCTCGATCCCATTTGGCCGGACACACTTTCCTGGGTCATGCCCGGCCTCGGAAGATCAACACGTCACAGCCCCACCTAGGCACAACAGAGAGGTCAGCACGCCGGTCTAAATCCTATGGCGTAGGGGTCTGGGCCCATCGCCCATTGCACACCTGCATGTTGCGTGGGCGGCCGGAAGTAAACCTAGCCTCCCTAATACAAGAGCAGGCGTTCCAGTCCAATCTGGCGCGCGCCGCTCAGTGGCTGACGTCACGAAGGCTTCGGCTGATACCACGACGTCGAGTGCCCATAACTGTCCCCGCGTAGTTGGTTAGTGCGTATAGGCCAGTGGCCAGACTCAGATCAAATACCAAGATCTCGTTAATTGTGTTAATTGAATTATGCGCAAACACTGACCAGGGCCAGGCCCACCTCTCTCCCGGGTGGTCTCAACCTGCCCTGTTGCTCTGCCAAAAAGTAACAGCCGGGGGCCGTCGGGAACCCATGCCCACCTCTACCGGGATGGAGCCACCTGCCCCTTCAGCCCCCATCTCCGAACAGTATCATAAGTAATGTAACAGTATAAAGTATATAGCATATGCCCGTGATCACCTCCCGAAGTGATCACGGCCCAGTAGTATAGCATGGCAGACGGACAAGAGTGTAGGGCCATCGATGGAATACTAGCATCCTATACTAAGCATGTAGGATTGTAGGTAAAGGTAACAACAGTAGTAGAAAGGACAGGCTATGCATCAGAATAGGATTAACGGAAAGCAGTAACATACTACACTACTCTAATGCAAGCAGTACAGAGAAGAATAGGCAATATCTGGTGATCAAGGGGAGGGCTTGCCTGGTTGCTCTAGCAAGGGAAGGGTTCATCGTCGATGTAGTTGATCACAGGGGTACCGGCAGCAGTCTCAGGGTCTACCGGAAAGAAGTAACGGAGGGGGAACACAATAAATAACATAGCAATCAGAGCATCACAAGGCATAACATGACAAACGCGGTGCTAGGTGTGCCCTTACGCAGTGCTAGGTGATACCGGCAAAGGGGGGAAAACATCCGGGAAAGTATTCCCGGAGTTTCGCATTTGCGGACAGATGAACCGGAGGGGAAAATTTGCGTGTTCGCTATGCTAGGGATGTGTGGCGGACTAACGAGCTGTGTATTCTGATTCGTCTCGTCGTTCTGAGCAACTTTCATGTACGAAGTATTTTCATCCGAGGTACGGTTTATTTTAAATTAATTTTCAAAGTTTTATTCATTTTTGAATTAACAAATTTAATTTAATTTAGCAAACGTAATTATGATGTCAGCATGACATCAACGTGAGTCAGTAGGACCAAAGGTTGACTAGGTCAACCCTGGCAGGTGGGAGCCGTTCGTCATAGACTCAGTTTTAAGTAAACAAAATTAATTAGTTTAATTAGGTGTTTGGATTAAATGAGTTTAATTAGTTTAGTTAAACGGAATTAATTAACTTAATTAAATCAATAATTAATTAATTAGTTATATTTTTCTAAAATCTCTTTTTTTACAGGGGCTGGGCCCACGTGTAAGTGGCCCAGGGGCAGGGCCCAGCTGTCAATGGTCCAGGGACCATAGCGGGCGAATGGGCAGGGGTATCAGGCGCCAGCCCGTATGGGCGCTCGCCCAGGCCAGCCACAGGGCGGGATGCATCGGGGCGCCGGCGGCCACAGCAGTGACCTGCAGTAACCGCGGGGACGGGGAGCAGCGCACGCGCTGGCGTGGTCGCGGGGCGGCGCAACGGACAGGGCGCAGGGGGGAGAGGCGACGGCGTGGCGCACGGGGAAGGAGCAGCAGGGGCGAGGAGCGCTGCGGGGCGACTAGCGTAGGCTAAGGAGGGTAGCGGAGGAGAGCGCCGGGGAGGCACGACGCAACACGAGCAGCAGAGGGCGGTGCAGGCACGGGCGCGGGCGAAGCACGGCCACGACGGCCTTGGGCGCGGGAAAATGGCATGGAGCGGCAGGCACGGTGAACGTGGCACGGGCAGGTGACCGCGGACGCACAGCGACGGGCGTGGTGCGGCGAACGACATAGAGACGGGGGCGAAACGGGGATCGAGGGCGCGCTCACCGGGCCCTGTAGGCGTGCAACAGCATGCTCGGGGAGGGCTTGACGGCGGCATGCTCCGGCGATGGGGACGAGGTCCTCAGGCGCGAGCAGATCCGTCGAGGGAGAGGGAGATGGGAGCGTGAGGTGGCGGGCGATGGAGCCGGCGAGGGAGAGTCGGAGACGGGCAGTCTGACGGGGAGGTCCGGCGAATGGCGGGGCGGTGCCGGGCGGTGTCAGGCGGCGAGATAGGGTCGATCCCGATCTGGATCACAGGAGGGGAGGGGAACGAGCAACGTGGGGGAAGTGGGGCGTCGGTGGGTAGGGTTAGGAGTGGAGGGGGTTATGGGGGAGTGGGGACGGGCCGGCTAGATTAGTGGGCTGGCCGGCTGGGCCGTCTGGCCCAGTTGGCCAGGGGGTTCTTTTTAATTAATTTATTTTGTTTTCCTTTTATTTTTATTTTCTTATTACTTTTTTTGTTCTATTAAATTCTAGTTTTTATAAAATACAAAAGTTGTATCTAAAATAGCATTAATAATTATGCCACTACCACAATTAACTTGGCACCTAAAATAAAATAGTTTGAAATTGTTTACTATTTTAAATGCAATTAAATATTGGTTTTGCTATTGTTTCATTCATTTTAGAGTACTTAACCATTTCTTAAAAGTGTGGTATCTCCACCATTATCAGCTAGGGATTATTTGTCACAAATAGAACATTTTAGTTTTAATATTTGAAAACTTTTATTGTTTGCCTTTGTTTTAAATTTGAAAGTTGAACTGGGTTTCGAACTAACGCGAGTTTATCCAGAGTAACCGAGGTGACATGGCATCATTAGCGAGGGATCACTTTAGCTTAATTATCCGGGCGTCACAAGACACGAATGATTAATTCGGATAATGTTTACTGGGACCTGAGCGATATGCCGATGATTACTTTATATATATAAAAACCACAACCCCGGCTATTTGACATGCCTGGGGTCGAAGGCGGAGGAAAAAGGCATATTACAGGCTCGAAATAAAGAGTGCAGTCTACAAAAGGTTATTTTGGACCTCCTGTCGCACGTCTGCGCCGCCTGTCCTCGGCGAGGGGAATCCTTGACGTAGGTAGCCCCTTAGGTGAGTGTACGGATCCGAACTCCGATGGAGTCGGTTTAGATGCTTGTCCTTTGCGTCACCTATTTTTAAGAGATAATGAAGAAAGAAGTCTAAAGAAAGTAGATACAAAATGTTACTAGAATGCTTGCAGGCTTGTCCGTATTGTGCTTCCGCCAATGCCCATGGTATCTTGAGTGCATAGTGATGTATGCGCGGTATGAATTTTGCGTGTATATGAGGTGGGCGGCGGAAGCCGAACTGCTACTTCCGCTCCAGGGTTGATCGATCCTCGGGGGGGGGGGGGGTTGCTTCTGACCCCCGGTGTTTGGTTGGTGAACCTCTCCGTCGTCCCTATCGCCTGGTGGCCTCCTCCCCTTGTGTTCGGCGTTGAGCTTGCCGGCCTGCTTGAAGACCCAACAGTTTCTGTTGGTATGATTAGCTGGTTTATCGGGGTGGCCGTGAATCTGGCAGGGTCGGTCCAAGATCCTGTCTAGGTTGGATGGTCCGTCTCGGTTCGCCTTGAGTGCCTTTTTCCGTTGACCGGGTTTGGGATTGCTGAATCCGGCATTGATCGCTGTGTCGCGTGATCTTTCATTTACATCGCGACTGTTGTGTTTGCTTCGTCGTGGTTTGCCATTACCGTCTCGGATTTTGGAAGTGCCCGGGTCGCTAGCGCTGTTGCTTCTACGAGCGAGCCAACTGTCTTCTCCTGCGCAAAAGCGATTCATTAGAGCGGTAAGGGCTGTCATGGATTTAGGTCCCTCTTGACCGAGGTGGCGTGAAAGCCATTCATCCCGGACGCTGTGTTTGAAGGCCGCGAGGGCTTCCGCGTCCGGACAGTTGGCGGTTTGGTTCTTTTTACTAAGAACCTAGTCCAGAGCTTTCTGGCTAACTCTCCGGGCTGCTGGACAATGTGACTTAATTCATCGGCGTCCGGTGGCCGGACACACGTTCCTTGGAAGTTGTCGCGAAAGGCATCTTCCAAATCTTCCCAGCTGCCAATAGAATTCTCAGGCAGACTGTTTAACCAGTACCGAGCTGGTCCTTTGAGTTTTAGTGGTAGGTATTTGATGGCATGAAGGTCATCTCCGCGGGCCATGTGGATATGGAGGAGGAAGTCCTCGATCCATACCGCGGGATCCGTTGTTCCGTCGTATGATTCGATATTCATGGGTTTGAACCCGTCTGGGAATTCATGCTCCATTACTTCATCTGTGAAGCAAAGAGGGTGTGCGGCGCCTCTATCCTGGGCCACACTGCGGCATACCTCCGATGGAGTCCATTTGCGGTTTTCTGCTCGGGTGTGGCTAAGTTTGTTACGTCTGAATAGGTAGCCACCGTCGTGTGTCGCGGCACGTCCTCGCGATCCGTAGACCGATCTTGCGTGTCCTGCTCTACTGTCCGAGTTCTGTCGAAGGTTGTATGTACAACCCCGAGCTGCTTTATTCTTGCCTTTACAACGAGGTGGGGCGGTCTGGTGTTTGGCTTGAGTTGCCGCTTTATCCGGACCAAGTTGTGGTCGGCCTGCCGCATTGTGCGATAATGGTACGGGCTCCAGCGCCTGATCATCGAACTGAGGTAGCAATCTACGCTCCGGGTAGCTTTTGGCTGGGCCACCAAGGCCGTATTCATCAGCAGCCAGGACTTCGGTCCATCTATCATTGGGATGATCTTGGTCCGCTTGAAGCTGCAGCTGCTTCTTTTTCAGGCTTCTTGAAGTAGCTATTAGCCGGCGTTTGAAGCGCTCCTGCTCGAGAGGTTCCTCGGGCACGATAAAATCCTTGTTGCCGAGGCTTTCCTCTTCATCGAAGAGCAGAAGATAGTTACTGTCCTTCGAGTCTTCGTGTATGGCCTGTTCATCCTGTTCGGAGGTTGCTCCAACAGGGTCTTCATTGTCTTCAGCATCGTCCGGAGTATTGTTGTCAGGACCGGTTTTTCGGGATATAAATTTTCCAGAAAATGGCCCTTGTGCTCACCAACCCCAGGATTACTGTTAGCTGATGAGGCACCAACTTGATACAGAAATTCCAAGCAAAATACAAAAAATATGTAGTACAAGACCATGGTGGCCTATGAGTACAACACTGTGTTTCTAGAGGTTGATGGCGGAAGCGGTTTGTGGTTCATCTGCGTCTATGGGACTCCATTTCCCACAAGAATAGCTGACCAGGATAACTCCTATCTTCGCGAGGCCCCTATCACGATTGCGTAGGTTCCGGGGCTGTCATCACAACGCTCCTCTCCAAGCAAGAAATCTGGCCAAGACAATAGCCAGGGACAAGCCAGTGAGTACTTTGAATGTACTCGCAAACAGTATGAACACGGGTATAATATAATAGTGGATAATCATGCTCCGAAAGATTCTACGATCATAACGTCAATCACGAAATAAACGAAATCCATGATGCACGCATGCGGGTAAAATATGAATATGCAATACGGGGGTAGAAATAGAATGCATTGATCGAGTTTCTGAAGCGACGCCTCGAAATGGATAAAAGATAAATCCTGCCTCAGTCGGGCGTCTGAGCGACACCACATAAAGGGCTTGTAGATAAAAGAAATAACCAGCATGCCACAGTCGGGCGTCTATGCGACACCACGTAAATGGCTTATAATATAAAGAAAATAGCAAGCATGCCACAGTCGGGCGTCTATGCGACACCACAAAAAGGGCTTATAATATGAAAGAAATAACGAGCATACCACAGTTGGGCGTCTATGCGACACCACATAAAGGGCTTATAAGAGAATAATCGCAGTGAGTATCCAGGAGGTAGAACCGTCCCAGGGATACTCAATAATTCAAATAATGTAAATGTTTAGTCCACAATAATAATAATCATAATCCTCATATGACACAGGTCATAATCAATGATCTAGTTTAGCCGTTTCTCCATCCGAAGACCGTCACTAAACCCATCTCAGACTGTAGTCCTTTCCAATGGACATGGCTATCCGAATAGATTTACCTCTGCAGAGGGTGTACTCTATACCCACGAGTAACGGATTTATTTAGTCCATCGGGGATAATTCCGCCTACGGTCTTTTAATTGAAAACACGCCTCACCTGCACACACCAGCTTAACTTACTAGTGTCTGGAATCACCCACGACACCTGTCAAGCAAAACTCTAAGTGGGGAGGCTACAACCTCGACGTAGCATGGGATCAAATTTATATCGCGCGCTCTAAGGGGTGCCCCCCTCTCGGTCCCAACCGGAAACACCCATGCCCCCGGACCAGGTGGTATGCCTACCGGAGGCCTCCGGTATCTTCCACCATGGCCTCTCTGTACGGTGTGTGCTAGGACGGGGTTGACAACCTACTGAACCGTACCCTACCTGTGGCAGGGACAAGTGGTGGTACGAAACAAGTAGGGGGAGTTACTGAATAAGACTCGAGCTACGGCTGACTCAGGAGGTCTAAGTATTCTCCGTATGATTAGTATGACAAATATATTTCCATTAGCAGATAAACTCACCACTCATCAAGCCTCACCATGCCATACCGGACATACTCGTCTCAATGAGGAACTAGGGACAAGCTCGTGTCTACCCAAGACCGCGACTTTCCCGGCTTCCTTCCCGTATGCATGAGAAGCTTACGAGGATGATTACCATCACCCGCATCTCCATTCCCAACTTCAAAACATCCCCATTATGCAGTCATGCGTATGACTTTATCGTCACATAAAAATAACGTATACTCCACGTCAAGGTGGTGTTGTAATCATATCCAAACACCGCACGAAAATATTATGCCAGGGTTCAGAATGCTTGCCTTCAGTTTGTGGAGAGGAAGTGTGTATTCCAAAACTTTTTGAAAGTTTTCTTCTCTCTCCATTTCCTATTTTGATAAAAATATTCGAATAACATATATTTCAAAAACAGTACAAAAATTTGTACCAAATATTTTTGAAATAAATCTTAAAATAAACTAGATGAAATTTGAGAGAGGTAGGAAAAAGTATCAACTCATTTGGAGTTTTATTTTAAAAGATATAGCCAGTCAAAGTTCTGTTTTTAATAGAATCAGAAAAAAGAAAACGCTTCGGTATAGAATACGCTTTCGGGGTAGGGGATACGTACTCGAGACTATACGCCTTCACTTATCCAGCGTGGACGAGCGCGTTGGTCACTGACAGTGGGTCCAGCGGGCCCACTGGTCAGGTTTGACTAGTCTCTCCTCCCTCCACTTCTTCTGCCCGAGCGGAGGCGGGACTCCGGCGATCGACGCCGGCGAACGGCGCCCCTTCGAGGGCACCTGAGGGCAGGGATGGACCCGCCGGACCGGGGTGGTCCTCCCGGTGGTCCTTGGGTCGTCGGTGGTGGAAGGAGTCGTCGGCGGCGAGCTCCGCGGTGGAGGAGGCTTCAGGTGGTTTTGGGGGTTTGGGCTCCGGTGGTTCTCGATTGAAGCTTAGAGGCTGGGCGACTCCGCACGGTCGAGGGGAGTCGGACGGTGGCGTTGGATGGGCAGGGAAAGCTATGGCTTCGACGAGTTGGACCGGAGCGTGGCGGCGGCCGATCCAGCCGGAGGTGAGGAAGGCGATGGTTTCCGACGACTTGAGCGAGGTGGCGCACTACTACGGTTTGCCTGAGGATGCTCGAGCGAGGTTTGGGGCCATTTATAGCCCGGGAAGGTCTGTTCCCGCGACGGCCGAGGATAAGAACGCCGGCGACCGCTCTCTGTAGCTGTAGGACGACGTGGCGGCGACGAGCGCGTGCCGACGAGCTTGTGGATGAGCTCGGGCCGTTCCAGGGGCAGCTGGCGCGCGCGGGTGGCTTGGGCGGCGCCGTCCATGGCAGGGGCGCACTGTGGCCGCTGGCGGCATGCGTCGGTGGCGCTGTGGGGTGCCAGGGGTGGCTCTGCGGCGAGGGAGGGGGCGGGCGTGCTGGCTGCGGATGGACAAAGGCCAGAACGGGCGTGGGGAGGGCGGCAGTGCGACGCGGCGGCTCGGTCGCCCGCACGTGCAAAACGTGCGCTCTGGGCGCGCCCAGAGCACGCACGGGACATGTTCGACATAATGCCAGGGCAGCCTAGAGTGTTTGAGCGAGGCTGGCAAATAACAGGACTAGGTTAGAGCTAGTAAGGAGATCAAGGGACATGGTGGTTAGGTCAGGGGATCAAGTTCAAAATGCAAACTAAAAACCATGCCAAAACTGCCCATGCTCACCAAGTGTTCGACAGAATGCTAAGTGCAACTGGGCAACTCTTGGAGTGGCCAAAAACTCCAGATCAGGGTCTCCCTAGATGTAGGTGATGATGGCAAGATCATTAGGGCAAAACCAGAAACTTGTTAGTGCAAGTTTTGCAAACTTTCAGTTTTGGACAGAAAGAAAAAGGCCTTATTGCATGCACTTAAAATCCTCCAATGGGTCCACTCTCCTGGACTTAAGGGTTTTGTAGGGAGGACTACCAGCAGGAAAAAGCTCATGGGCACTAGAGCAAAATAAATTAGGGTTGCAGTACAAATCACCAAACTGGAGTAGAAAGAAGATGAGGATGATTCACTCAAATATTTCAAAGAACACCAATGGGTTTTTGCATAAAGTTGAATTATGTGCATCTACTGACATCTCCAAACACTTGGAAGAATTTTTAGAAGAATATTTAAATAGGTTGTAGTGCAAAACTACCTACTGGACCAGATTTGAAAATTGATGTAGAGCTCAAAATCTCCAATAACCAAAAGATATCTTTGCATAAAAGTGATGTGGAAACATCACATGACATCCCCAAATTTTGGTGAAAATTTTAAATGCATGAATCAAATGGTTGCTGTGCAACAGAGGCTCCAAATCTATGAAAAATCATTTTAAAAGAATAAAGCTCATGAAAAACAATTATGCAAATAAATCCACTGATAAAGAATTGTTTTATAGAGAGAGTATACAAGTCCAATAATACTTTTGGAAAGTTTCCACTTGAGGTAAAAACCCTCAATATTAAAGAGAAGAGGGGTTCTGAAATCAAAGATAAATCCAGAAAACAAAATTTAATTTCCTGGCAAAATTTTTAATTAATAAAACAAGGTCAAAAATTTTGGGGTGTTACAACACTACCCCCCCTTAAGAAAAATCTCGTCCTCGAGATTTGTTAAAAGCTGTTTTGAACAAACATTGCTTTTACCAAAAAAAAAAGAAATCAACATACTTGTGCAATAAAATGCGGCTACAGTGAGAGGGCAATAAGTGGTGTAAAACTACAGTGGTGAACTGGCGCTGCGTGGAAAAATCCATGGTTGGGGAAAAACGAGATATTTCTACGTTGGATACAGTAAATTTAGAATAAATTCTAAATTACTAAAATACGCTGGTCGTACCCGAGAGCACAGTGCTCTCTCTGGCTGACAGGTGGACCCGGGGCCCACTGTCGGCCTCTTCCCCTACCTCTGGCTCTCTCTTCTTCCTCTCTCTCGCGGGCTTTCCCGCGCTTTCTCCACCGGCGATGACTTGCGTGTAGGGGTCTAGGCCGTACTGCGGTAGTGCGTGGCGTGCTAGCTGCCGGTGCAGCGTGCACTCACCTCGCGGGCCAGTGCACTGTCGGCACTGCTCGCGGATTCGTCTCCGAACACCGGCGATCGAGCGACGAGCGGCGCTGGTGGACCTCGCCCACCGTACACCGATCTCGAGCTATAAAATGATCGCGGTGCTCGTTTCTTACTTCCCCACACCTGGCCTCGCTTCTCCTTCTCCTCCATTTATGTTTGCAGGAGCTCGAGGCGAGGCTCTAATGGCGGAGGTGATGCCGGACTGGTACGTGGTCCTGATGTGTGGAGGTTTGGCGACGTTGCTGGGGTTCTCCGTGCTCCTGTGCCCGATGATCCTGGATGATCGTCGTGATGCTGCCGCTCGAGTGTTAGCTCTTCGCGGTGGCGGCGATCACGAGGATTAGGTGCGGCATCGAGTGCTAACTGCTGTCAGTGTGCTTGGGCAACTCGCGCCCGAATGATTACTCACAAATCCCTCTTACTGAGACTGTGGTGTCCTCGGGTGTGATTAGTTAGGTGCAAAATGTGTACGAGGATTTGTAATAAGCGCACGAGGTCGAGTGGTTGCGGTTGTGAGTCTGCCGTTGCGTGAATAAAAATCTACGTCGTGCGGAGGCATATGCTGCGGCAAATCAGGGAAAGAAATCTTACTACAAAATTTTATCGCAAGAGAAAATTAGTTAAATCAAAATTAACAGCAGTAAAAATGCTCACATAATTGAAACCAAATATTTGATCCGTCGCACAGATTTTGGATACTACGCACAAGTTACAACACATAAATAAATACTGGGATAATAAACACAGCGGTGACGTCTACAATGAAAATGGTAAATGGATAGGTTCCTGAGAAAATGTCTCTGGCACCGGGGCACACTCCTCTTCTATCGGGGGAAGCGGATTGACCAGCCGATGAATGCGTCTCTCCTGGTCAGGCCTCAGTGGTCTGCCAATAGCGATCTGAGGATTTAAATCAGCGAGGCTCTGGAGATAACCCATTACCCGCTGAGTCAAACATTGCTGAGCGATAACGTACTGGGCAAGGTTGGCCAGTACTGGATCTCTCTCAATCCGTCCACCGGGAAAAGATGCTACTTCTCCGGGTGCTGCACGACTCGGAAAATAATAATATCCTCGTTCTCTGGCATAGGGTACCGCGAATCGAAGACGAGCAAGCGCTTCGTACGCAGCAGCTTCTATGGCCATATGCGGAGTCGGCATGGATTTCGCCACGAAGGAGACTTTCGTTGGATCTTGGTTTGGGTATGCGGGAGGGATGTGCACCACTGCCCAATATTTCGAGGTGGATGGGGTGATCCTCGATTTGAGCAACTCGTACTGGGGTGGATGGGTAGCACTCATGGTGCTGCAGGTAAAGTCCCACAATAATTTAACAAAACTTCCCGGGGTTGTGTCTGGGGTTCTCAGATAAATACTAGGGGTTGGCATGGCGAAGAAATGGCTGTGAGTGTTGTTCTCAAGGTGAGGGGTACTTGGTAAGGTCACGAGGTGGCCTTTTATATAGCATTGGGGCTGGGTTATTTACCGTGGTGAAAGGTAACTAGTTTGTCGGTTCTGTTCTATGGGATCGGGGTCAATGCCACAGATACACATATCTCAAAAATGTGACGCATTGCTGTGGGTGTCGTCGGGGTTGGCTTTGGTAGCTGCGCCCGGAAAATTAAAAAAAACAACTGCACGCTAACGTACATATGCATGGCTACTATTTAGAAAATAGGGGCGCACAAGAAGACAGCATTTAATAATGGTGATACAGGATCACACAATTACAAGGCGCGGAAATACTAAGGCTCGGTACTACTCGAGCGACTTAGTCTACTTCGTTAATGTCTAAGTGGGCTGGCCTTGTGGACGTCGAGGCTTCTCCACGGGTTTCGCCGTCGGGATTTGCCGGATGGGGTCGAGGGTCTGCAGGGTCGGGGTAGCGATGATGACCGTCGCGGGGGTTGTTGGCCACAATCCCGTTGGAGAGTGTTCCCAAAAGGCGACGAAGCGCTTCTGGGGACACCAACGCATTTTGGTCGATGGCTGGGGCAGACCTCAAGGACTCGATCCGGTGTCCGAACAACACGACTGGGTTGTCGGCGTCGGGCTCATCTTCTCCTCTCGCCGGGGCTCGGCGAACCAGTTCTCCACGAGCTGCGATTAGATCAAGGGTGATCTGATCGAACAGTTCCTCTAGTGCACTCACATAGCGTACCAGATGCAATAGTGCAGGATCTGTCTCGTGATCTCCGTTGGCAACCTGGGGTGGCCTACCATACCCGTCACGACTGGGGTAGTAGTAGAACGAGCGACAGTTAACTCTGGGCGACTGGTGCCGGAGCTGAACTATAGCTTCTCGGGCTGCTAGCTGGATGGCTTGTGGCTCAAAGGAAGTTGCCCTCCCAGTGAACCTGTAGGGGCGTTCTGGCGACAGACCCCTACCATAGATGTGTACAGTGGCCCAGAATTGACGGCTCTCACCGCTCATGAGTCCTTGGTACACAACATATTCTGGGGGTTCTTCTAATGCATAGGCTCGGCGGGTAAGGTTTGCGAGCACGGTCACAAAACCTCCAAGGTTGGTTGCTGTGGTCTCATTGTGAACAATGGGGCCAGGCATCGTGGCTTGGTTTGGGAAACAGGTTGTGTTGTGCTGGGTTGAGGCTAGCGTGCCCTTTTTAAAAAAGGGACGGAGTCTTCCTTCGCACGCTTGCGAAAAGGACTATTTAGGGGCCGGTCACTGGCGCGTGATCGACAGGCTAGGCTGATAGGTTGGGCACCGTCTGCCGAAAGGTGTCGAGTCACTGTGTGGCTATCTTACACGAGAAGCTTGGCTGGGGTTTGGTTAAGGTCTAGTGGGATGGTAACCTAGGTTTTTTGACCTGGCTAAGATAGGATTAGCCAATGGTCAGCCTGGCTCTGATACCAAGTCTGTCAGGACCGGTTTTTCGGGATATAAATTTTCCAAAAAATGGCCCTTGTGCTCACCAGCCCCAGGATTACTGTTAGCTGATGAGGCACCAACTTGATACAGAAATTCCAAGCAAAATACAAAAAATATGTAGTACAAGACCATGGTGGCCTATGAGTACAACACTTGGTTTCTAGAGGTTGATGGCGGAAGCGGTTTGTGGTTCATCTGCGTCTATGGGACTCCATTTCCCACAAGAACAGCTGACCAGGATAACTCCTATCTTCGCGAGGCTGCAATCATGATTGCATAGGTTCCGGGGCTGTCATCACAACGCTCCTCTCCAAGCAAGAAATCTGGCCAAGACAATAGCCAGGGACAAGCCAGTGAGTACTTTGAATGTACTCGCAAACAGTATGAACACGGGTATAATATAATAGTGGATAATCATGCTCCGAAAGATTCTACGATCATAACGTCAATCACGAAATAAACGAAATCCATGATGCACGCATGCGGGTAAAATATGAATATGCAATACGGGGGTAGAAATAGAATGCATTGATCGAGTGTCTGAAGCGACGCCTCGAAATGGATAAAAGATAAATCCTGCCTCAGTCGGGCGTCTGAGCGACACCACATAAAGGGCTTGTAGATAAAAGAAATAACCGGCATGCCACAGTCGGGCGTCTATGCGACACCACGTAAATGGCTTATAATATAAAGAAAATAGCAAGCATGCCACAGTCGGGCGTCTATCCGACACCACAAAAAGGGCTTATAATATGAAAGAAATAACGAGCATACCACAGTTGGGCGTCTATGCGACACCCTATAAAGGGCTTATAAGAGAATAATCGCAGTGAGTATCTAGGAGGTAGAACCGTCCCAGGGATACTCAATAATTCAAATAATGTAAATGGTTAGTCCACAATAATAATAATCATAATCCTCATATGACACAGGTCATAATCAATGATCTAGTTTAGCCGTTTCTCCATCCGAAGACCGTCACTAAACCCATCTCAGACTGTAGTCCTTTCCCATGGACATGGCTATCTGAATAGATTTACCTCTGCAGAGGGTGTACTCTATACCCACGAGTAACGGATTTATTTAGTCCATCGGGGCTAATTCCGCCTACGGTCTTTTAATTGAAAACACGCCTGACCTACACACACCAGCTTAACTTACTAGTGTCTGGAATCACCCACGACACCTGTCAAGCAAAACTCTAAGTGGGGAGGCTACAACCTCGACGTAGCATGGGATCAAATTTATATCGCGCGATCTAAGGGGTGCCCCCGTCTCGGTCCCAACCGGAAACACCCATGCCCCCGGACCAGGTGGTATGCCTACCGGAGGCCTCCGGTATCTTCCACCATGGCCTCTCTGTACGGTGTGTGCTAGGACGGGGTTGACAACTTACTGAACCGTACCCTACCTGCGGCAGGGACAAGTGGTGGTACGAAACAAGTAGGGGGAGTTACTGAATAAGACTTGACCTACGGCTGACTCAGGATGTCCAAGTATTCTCCGTATTTTTAGTATGACAAATATATTTCCATTAACAGATAAACTCACCACTCATCAAGCCTCACCACGCCATACCGGACATACTCGTCTCAATGAGGAACTAGGGACAAGCTCGTGTCTACCCAAGACCGCGACTTTCCCGGCTTCCTTCCGGTATGCATGAGAAGCTTACGAGGATGATTACCATCACCCGCATCTCCATTCCCAACTGCAAAACATCCCCATTATGCAGTCATGCGTATGACTTTATCGTCACATAAAAATAACGTATACTCCACGTCAAGGTGGTGTTGTAATCATATCCAAACACCGCACAAAAATATTATGCCAGGGTTCAGAATGCTTGCCTTCAGTTTGTGGAGACAAAGTGTGCATTGCAAAACTTTTTGAAAGTTTTCTTCTCTCTCCATTTCCTATTTTGAAAAAAATATTCGAATAATATATATTTCAAAAACAGTAAAAAAATTTGTACCAAATATTTTTGAAATAAATCTTAAAATAAACTAGATGAAATTTGAGAGAGGTAGAAAAAAGAATCAACTCATTTGGAGTTTTATTTTAAAAGATATAGCCAGTCAAAGTTTAGTCAAAGTTCTGTTTTTAATAGAATCAGAAAAAAGAAAACGCTTCGGTATAGAATATGCTTTCGGGGTAGGGGATACGTACTCGAGACTATACGCCTTCACTTATCCAGCGTGGACGAGCGCGTTGGTCACTGACAGTGGGCCAGCGGGCCCACTGGTCAGGTTTGGCTAGTCTCTCCTCCCTCCCCTTCTTCTGCCCGAGCGGAGGCGGGACTCCGGCGATCGACGCCGGCGAACGGTGCCCCTTCGAGGGAACCTGAGGGCAGGGATGGACCCGCCGGACGGGGGCGGTCCTCCCGGTGGTCATTGGGTCGTCGGTGGTGGAAGGAGTCGTCGGCGGCGAGATCCGCGGCGGAGGAGGCTTCAGGTGGTTTTGGGGGTTTGGGCTCCGGTGGTTCTCGATTGAAGCTTAGAGGCTGGGCGACTCCGCACGGTCGAGGGGAGTCGGACGGTGGCGTTAGATGGGCGGGGAAAGCTATGGCTGCGACGAATTGGACCGGAGCGTGGCGGCGGCCGATCCTGCTGGAGGTGAGGAAGGCGATGGTTTCCGACGACTTGAGCGAGGTGGCGCACTACTACGGTTTGCCTGAGGATGCTCGAGCGAGGTTTGGGGCCATTTATAGCCGAGGAAGGTCGGTTCCCGCGGCGGCCGAGGATAAGAACGCCGGCGACCGCTGTCTGTAGCTGCAGGACGACGTGGCGGCGACGAGCGCGTGCCGACGAGCTTGTGGATGAGCTCGGGCTGTTCCAGGGGGCAGCTGGCGGGCGCGGGTGGCTTGGGCGGCGCCGTCCATGGCAGGGGCGCACTGTGGGCACTGGCGGCATGCGTCGGTGGCGCTGTGGGGTGCCAGGGGTGGCTCTGCGGCGAGGGAGGGGGCGGGCGTGCTGGCTGCGGATGGCCAAAGGCCAGAACGGGCGCGGGGAGGGCGGCAGTGCGACGCGGCGGCTCGGTCGCCCGCACGTGCGAAACGTGCGCTCTGGGCGCGCCCAGAGCACGCACGGGACATGTTCGACATAATGCTAGGGCAGCCTAGAGTGTTTGAGCGAGGCTGGCAAATAACAGGACTAGGTTAGAGCTAGTAAGGAGATCAAGGGACATGGTGGTTAGGTCAGGGGATCAAGTTCACAATGCAAACTAAAAACCATGCCAAAACTGCCCATGCTCACCAAGTGTTCGACAGAATGCTAAGTGCATCTGGGCAACTCTTGGAGTGGCCAAAAACTCCAGATCCGGGTCTCCCTAGATGTAGGTGATGATGGCAAGATCATTAGGGCAAAACCAGAAACTTGTTATTGCAAGTTTTGCAAACTTTCAGTTTTGGACAGAAAGAAAAAGGCCTTATTGCTTGCACTTAAAATCCTCCAATGGGTCCACTCTCCTGGACTTAAGGGTTTTGTAGGGAGGACTACCAGCAGGAAAAAGCTCATGGGCACTAGAGCAAAATAAATTAGGGTTGCAGTACAAATCACCAAACTGGAGCAGAAAGAAGATGAGGATGATTCACTCAAATATTTCAAAGAACACCAATGGGTTTTTGCATAAAGTTGAATTATGTGCATCTACTGACATCTCCAAACACTTGGAAGAATTTTTAGAAGAATATTTAAATAGGTTGTAGTGCAAAACTACCTACTGGACCAGATTTGAAAATTGATGTAGAGCTCAAAATCTCCAATAACCAAAAGATATCTTTGCATAAAAGTGATGTGGAAACATCACATGACATCCCCAAATTTTGGTGAAATTTTTAAATGCATGAATCAAATGGTTGCTGTGCAACAGAGGCTCCAAATCTATGAAAAATCATTTTAAAAGAATAAAGCTCATGAAAAACAATTATGCAAATAAATCCACTGATAAAGAATTGTTTTATGGAGAGAGTATACAAGTCCAATAATACTTTTGGAAAGTTTCCACTTGAGGTAAAAACCCTCAATATTAAAGAGAAGAGGGGTTCTGAAATCAAAGATAAATCCAGAAAACAAAATTTAATTTCCTGGCAAAATTTTTAATTAATAAAACAAGGCCAAATTTTTGGGGTGTTACAATTGTTTTCTCCTGTGCTGGTGTTGTTGTCTTTTGTACGATGTGACTTAGAGCGGCGCCGCTGATGCCGGCGATTGGGCTTTGTCTCAGGAGGTTTGTCTTCAACTGGATCCTCTTTGCCATCGTTGTTAGTTTCTTTAGGCGTATCCACCATGTATACGTCGTAGGAAGAAGTGGCCTTCCATCGCCCAATGAATGGCGGGTTTTGGCCCTACTCCTCGTCGCCCTCGTCGTCCATAACGACGATGTCTTCGGAGCCATAGTCAAGCATGTCGGTTAAGTCCTCGACAATGGCTATAGAGTGGGTGGCGGTTGGGAAGCGAAATTCTCCTTCATCGTCAGCCTCCAGCTCGAACTGGACATAATTCGGCTGTGAGTCCCCCGCCAAGGACAGATTTCTCAACGAATTTAACACATCGCCAAAGGGCGAGTGTTGGAAGATGTCTGCGGCGCTGAATTCGAAGATCGATAAACGATCAAGTTCGGCGTCCGCGGGCTCACCTGGTTCGGAACTTATAACCAGAGACGAGTCCGGAATTCTGGTGACACAGATATTGTGTGAGGTTAAGTCCATGTGCGGCTCCAACGCCGGGGAGTCTGTGGCCTCCGTGGTGGGGTCGGGCCTCCGATCCTTGGATGCCACAATGTGCTCTGGATCTAAAGCCAGAGGGGTTACAGGAGCTATCTCCTGGAGGCGGTCTGACGACAGATTTAGGTCAGGTCCGTCAAGGTGACCAGGAGTGGTCACCGCGGTCCCGAATCCGGCGAAGATCAAATCTCCACGGATGTCTGCAACGTAATTCAAGCTCCCAAATCTGACTTGATGGCCAGGGGCGTAGCTATCGATCTGCTCCAGGTGGCCAAACGAGTTGGCCCACAGTGCGAAGCCGCCGAACACGAAGATCTGTCCGGGGAGGAAGGTTTCTCCTTGGACAACTTCATTGTTAACGATTAAAGGGGCCATCAAACCATTTGGGGACGGCACAGTGGAACTCTCAATGAAAGCACCAATGTCGGTGTCAAACCGGCGGATCTCGGGTAGGGGGTCCCGAACTATGCGTCTAAGGTCGATGGTAACAGGAGACAGGGGACACGATGTTTACCCAGGTCCGGGCCCTCTCTATGAAGGTAATACCCTACTTCCTGCTTGATTGATCTTGATGAATATGAGTATTACAAGAGTTGATCTACCACGAGATCGTGATGGCTAAACCCTAGAAGTCTAGCCTGTATAACTAAGGTAATGAATCCCCCCTTCCGGACTAAGTCCTCCGGTTTATATAGACACCGGGAGGATCAAGGGTTACACAAGGTCGATTACAAAGGAAAAGAATCTACATATTCGGTTGCCAAGCTTGCCTTCCATGCCAAGGAGAGTCCCATCCGGACACGGGTGCAGTCTTCTTCGTATCTTCACAGCCCATCTGTCCGGCCCATGGCTAACAGGTCGGACGCCCAAGGACCCCTTAGTCCAGGACTCCCTCACCAAGGCATCTAAGCAGTTCAAATAATCTGAGAAAGCACTTAAGAATGTGGCCTCATATAAACGACAAAGACAGTCTTATGATGAAGTTCAGAGGACAAGTTAAGGACTCAAATGAACTAGGCATGCATTTCTTTACGATAGTATAAAAGGCACTGCTGACATATTGGCCAACTCAGGTATAGCCTAACAAGTAACAAACAAGCATTCGAATCAAGCAATATAGCAAAGTAGACAACTGAACTATTTGTAATTCTGTAGGATTACAGGTTGAGGGCACAAGCCAAGAAAGCAGCCCACACGCATTACATTTCACATTACTAAAACACACTGGCTTACCATATGTTGCTGTGAAGCCTTGCTGCTGTTGCAATGTTCTTTGAAGATATCGTCAGCATCCCGTGGTTGCAAATCTAGTTGTTGTAGTTTATTCTGCACCGTCTATTTAGGTAAAATTAATTTTAATCGCATGCACTGGTTCGAATGGATCATCAATGGTTCATCTAAACTAATGAAAGAAGGGTGTGTGCTTACACGACAATATATCTGCTTCACTATATTTTTATGCTTCTTCGAGGTGCCAGCCCCAAAAGAACAAATATTTTGCTTGATGGGGTTGGCAGCTCCATAATTAATCCTTACTTATGAAGCCTGTTATCCCAAACAAGTTGGAGTTGGCTAGATATGAAACCCTTTCACGAGGACTTCCCAGGAGGTCACCCATCCTAGTACTACTCTCGCCCAAATGGGTTTCATACATAAAAGACTAGCTAGTTTTTAATTAGTCATGCAACTTGGGAAGATCAAGAACACACAAAAAAGTAATGAACAGAGGCTCAGAGCAGTGATGTAATAGCTAGCATCAGAAAATGTAGGGTAAAACGAACAAAAAGCAGCAGAACCACATGCTAGTTTGCTGATGTGTAATTAAGCATAGAGAACATGAAGCAGTCTGATGGAACCAACAAGTGGCATCAGAACCACACCATTATCATAAATATAGCATGCAAGAAGTAAAATAGTAGGCAGTGATATCTAGGAAGTAAAGTAATACTTAGGACAAAACTAAAGCATATTAACTATATATGCACTGGTATGTAATTTAGCACATGTAACATGTTCACTACCAGAAGTATGGCCCTACAAGTGCAAGCAGAATAACGCGTCTCATGAAAAATTGAATGATGCCCTGAAGAAATTCAAAGGTGCGATGCTTATGCTAAGAAAGTGGACGTAGGAGCCGGCCGTTGGATAATAGTACCTGATTCTCGGCGGCGTATGGGTATCGTTGTCATACTTGATAGCTAAGGACCGTCGATGGTGCTCGTGTTGCGGTTGAGTTTGGGCAGGTTGTCGCCGTCGCTGAAGCGGCTCCGGTGCTTCGGTTGCGGCGCCTGTAGACATACAAGAAAGCTCATGTGTGGTAAGTGAACAGTTGCACGATAAAGAAGAGAAAAACCGAAGGAGTACAAATCGAAATAACCTGATGAGGCTGCGGCGTCAGTAAAGCAAGGCCGGTGGAGTTGAATATGGCGTCAGTGGATCGGGTCCGGTGCAGTGGATGAAGGCTTCGGCGGGCGCGGTGTACAGTGCTTTCGGTGAGGCGGATCTGTTGCGACGGACGAGGGCTTGTATGAAGGGCCAGCGATGGGGCGGGCGAGGGAGTCAGTGAAGGGCCTACACTGTGGTGGACAAGGGCGCCAGTTAAGCAGATCCGGTGCGGTGGACCATGATGGCGGCCAAGGAGATCTGGAGCGGTGGGCAAGCCAGTCGGTGAAGCGGCTCCGGTGAAGTGGTGAGTTGGCAGTTGGGGGTTCCAAGGTGCGGAAGGTAGATCCGGCGGGGTGTGAGGTCCACCGGTGCGGCGGAGGACTAGATTCGGCGGCTTGCCGTGGTTGGGGGGGGGTCGGGGAGGGGCTCTGGAGAAGAATGTTGGGGGCAAAGTGGGGGAAAACAATGGAGTTACCAAAGCAACCCTTTTCCGTTCATGTGGAAGGGGTAAAACAGGAATATCGCAGGGCTAAACTTTCGAGCGGGAGATATTTCGATGTGAGCGGGACGTTTGAAAGCTTTTGGCACCTGAAATTATAAGTGTTCTGCTCTTGTACAACCGACTATGATATCATGGCCGAGAATTTATTTGTTTTGCACCCCAAAAAAAGTGCAAGTTTTGAAAATCAATGTCTCCAACTCGAAACTTAGATTGTCCATTCAATTCAAATATGGATCATTGAGCTAGTACAAGTAAATACCATCATACGGTCCAATTCAAATGAAATTCCAAATGTGTTTATCCTAAATATGATGACAAAAGCAAAAATGTGTATGTGTATGAATAAAGTGGATGATTATAAAGTTTGAACATGCCCGTATGTGTATATCTCTAGGTTTGATATATGAATTTAAAATCATGAAATCCCGACTTAAAATATGTACCTCCGTTTAAATGAATTACAAAATCTAATCATGGAGTCGAATTCCAAAATTACAATCTTAGGTTTGTAATTCTGGTACATCAAGGTATATCACACATGTTCAAAAGTATCGTTATCTCATAGTCCAAACTGTGAAACAAATTGATCAACCATGAGTGCACACACTATTGACCATATATATCTCAATTACGCTAAAGTCCCTCAAATATAGACACCTAACTCATTATCTGAAGCCAACCCCCCACCCCCACCCCCTCCGAAGCCCCCGCCCACCCCCCACACACGCCGTTCTCTCCCCCAGACACGAACACACGAGCACATTAACACCCCCTCTCTTCTAAAGTCCGGACCCCAATATAGGTCTCTTGTCACTTTGTCTCTTGGGCATGCACACATCTCTTCCCCCACTCTCCAGGTCTCCCGGCATCTCTCTTTCCCAAGCACATGCACTATGTAGAGTGTATCTTTCTCATACACACAAAATGTCGCCCCCAAATGTCTATCTCCCTAGTTATGTGGTTCTCGCACACTCACCTCACACACCACCCCCACTGCAAACAAGCACTCTTTGTCTCCTTGTGCACCACTCCCCTCTTTCTATCTCTCCCACATGCGGACCCGCCCCAGCTCCTTCCCTATATACATATATGCCGTGACTCTTTCCATAGCTTCCTAATGTATCATCGTTCTCAATCTCGCACGTTGTTCTCTACACCATCTATTCTTGATCTCTCATGAAGTCCCTATCACACACACGATGACTCGCTTCCCTTGCGTCTCCGTACATAGGGCAATTTCAAACAACATTAACATTGTCTCCCTATCTATACCCCACTTATGGACACAAACGACCCCTCTCCACCCTCTTTCCCTCTCTCTCTCTCTCTCTCTGTCGCTAGCCCTCTCTCTCTCACCCCTCTCCCACACACACTCGATGTCTCTTCCAAATAGTCTGCTCCCCGCTTGCACCCATGCTATCCCGCTACAACACATGCCTTTGTCTCTCTTTGACACACATGTCACACCATTCCCCCTTCCCATATACCATGTTTTCATCATTAGTGGTCTCTCTACTCCACATACACACACTCCCTCTCACACACAAACGCGCGTACAAACACACACAAACACGCACAAACACCCATCTAGCTATCTGGATCCTTCTTTTAAGACACACACCTTGCATATTCTCTACAGCTCTAGATATGTACATACCCCCTCTCTAGCTCAGATGCACACCAAAATTCTCCATCTCTCTAACTCACACATCTCTCGCCATGCCCGCATGTGTATCTCACACACTCACTCTCTGATTATGTCTATGTGTCTCCACGTTACACAACACAAAGCCCCATGTACATGTCTCTCTCTATCCTCCACACACATAGACACAAAGAATCTATTATCATTGCCTCAGTCTCTAGACATATCACACATGCTCTCTCTCTCTCTCTCTCTCTCTCTCTCTCTCTCTCGTAAACATGCTCAACAAGGGTTTCCCCGTGAATAACTTACCGTCTATTCATCAACAGTCATGGCAGTACGGCGAACACGAGATGTGAAAAAGAATAAATCTACACGTGCATAGACCACCTAGTATGACTACTACGACTAGAGCAAGCCGAAAGCACGCCGTCGTCACCCCCTCCTTATTGGCGACGGGAAAACCTTTGTTTTACACAGTCGAGAAGTCATTGTGCTAAGGCCCCACATGCTGAGCCATTGAATAGAATGTAGATCCTAGTTTACGGAAACAAGCTAGTATCGATAATACATTTGTATCTCCATACTTATATTTCTTCTCTAATAAAAAAACAGAGTTGGTGATGATGGTATGCGTGCCATCTTGCAATAGACTGTCCGATCTATATCTGACGGATGGAAATTAAACTAAAAGATACCCACACCTCTCTCCACATTTGCAGACAAGGCCTTCCCTAATTCATCCTTATCTCCAACAACCTCATTGTTGAGCAATTAAAACAGGAAGCCTCTGGAACAAACGGGCCTGGTGGCCGCTGCTGGCGTCGTCCATCCACCTGCCTCCACTCAGTCCGAACACCAATCACCACCACGCCCCACTACTCTTCACCTTATCTCCTCTTTCACGAGATATCATTAGTTTTTACACATGGGATTACTCCTACATGGGTCAATCACAACAAGTGTTTTATAAAAATATGCATCTTGATGTTCCGTGCAATGCACGGACATCTTGCTAGTACTCCTACAAAAGACTAAGTTGGTGATGATGGTGTGTCTGCCATCCGTCATCTCTGACCATTAGATCTACATCTAACGACTGTGAGGTAAGTTGTTGCCTTTTCTCACCAATATCCCACTTATCTACAATTTTTGTAGAAAAACCCATAATTAGTATCTTAAAACCAACCACACCCCTCCCTCACCTCACCAAAACAGCCCAAGGAATATTTTTTGATTGAAACATAATATATCTCTAGTGATATCTACACTCTTATAAAAAACCGAGTTGGTGATGATGGTGTGCCTGCCATCCTGCAATATAGACCATCCGATCTATATCTGATGGATAGAAAGCAAACTATGACAATTTTGCAAAAAGATACCCGCACCCCTCTCCACATTTGCAGATAAGGACTTCCCTCATTCATCTTCGTCTCCCACGAGATAAACAACTCGTATAAATGCATCTTGATGTTCCATGCAATGCATGGGCCTCTTGCTAGTATGTATATCAAAATTAGAGTGTTTTGTATCAAGTTTGTGAATAATTATTATTCTAATTATGCTCCATTGC
Organism: Aegilops tauschii subsp. strangulata; assembly: GCF_002575655.3. Lineage (NCBI taxonomy): Eukaryota > Viridiplantae > Streptophyta > Magnoliopsida > Poales > Poaceae > Aegilops > Aegilops tauschii. The sequence continues at coordinate 69,174,333 of NC_053039.3, read as the reverse complement.
AACGCACGTGAACATTGCTAGTATTTCCAACCATTCCAAAAAATGCTAGTATTTCCATAGTTTCGAGCTTTCCATCAAGATATTAGTCACCCATGGTTGATATTTACTTTCAATCACGTACACATAGGCACTATGTAACTAGCCTTGCTTATTGGCTTACAAAGCTTAACTTTCACTCCTACTTACAATATGTAGAGTATTTAACAAAAAACTACCACTTTCAACCAGCCCTAGGAAGAAACTATTGTACAAAAAATAGCAAAAACATACCCAAAATTTCTTAATCTGTGCCGAAAACTACGACCTAGTGCCGATTAGGCTCGTTTAAACCCGTTTATGATAAGGTTGGCCCACATGTCCGTGCTGATGAGGCATCTTAAACCAACACATTTTGTTTGACCGTTGACACGAGGGACCCACATCTGACCCCTCAAAATCATTATTTTCCTGAACAATACTTCAAACAGTACTGATGTGTGTTCGTCGGTGGCGCGGTAATGAGGGAGTTGGCCGCCGCTCGACCGGACGGGCCGGACACCGCGCTGGCCTCCGCACGAGTTGGCAGGCTGGCCCGAGCATGACTCACGCGCGAGCAAGCCGCCGCGCTAGCCTTCGCTCGAGCCAGATGGCTGGCCTTAGCGCGGCACGCGCGAGCAAGCACTACAAAAAAAGACACTTCCGTGATAATACGTGTTTGTCACAGTAGGTCACGTTTTCTGTCATGCATGTACATCCATGACAAATTTATGACAGAATCAAGATAGTCATACCTGTGGTGTCGTAGAAGTGTTCCATGACATTACCAAAATTATCATCACAGAAGTGTCCACTTCCATGACAATAAATCGCGTGTCATAGAAGTGCTTTCGTCAAGGGTGACCGACACGTGGCATCCACCGTAATGGGACGCCGTTAAGCTATCGGGTCCGGTTTTGGATCCGATAACCCATTAATAGCCCGGACCAATGGGAAATTTCCACGTGTAAAATTCTCATTGGCTGGAGGAAACACGTGTCGGCTCAACGTTTGGACAGATGTCATCCACTCATTGGACAGGAGGAGCCTATGATACGTCGACACGTGGCACGGCCCAACAGAGGCCCATTCCGGTGAAAAGGCCGGCCCGTTTGACTTGGTCAAAAGGTAACGGGCTGGCCCACCGAAAGCCTGTTAACGACCTGTTCGTATATAGCCCATTTACAGCCCGCTTACTACCGGCCCGTTACGGCCTATCGGAATTAAGCACAGTAGCTTCATCTGGGCCGTCAAATATGACTCCGGCCCATTGTAACTTCTATCCCATGTATGGCCCATGATGTCTTTCGGCCCATATGAGGCCCTTTGTAACTCTCGGCCCATTAAAGGCCCGAGATGAAACTGGCCCATAATGAACAGTGTATCACTTTATACCGATTAACAGCCCATTATTCCGTTGGCCGTTTCCAGCCCGTGTTAACTTTCGGCCTTCTAAGGGCCCATTTATTCTTGGCCTCATTTCTAGAATTCGGTTAGATACGGTCCGTTATTGGCCTGTTCCGTTTGTGGGCCAAATACAGCCCGTGGTTACATTCGGCCCGTTTGTGGCCCGTTAACCCGTTGGGCTATTTTCATAGTGTTATCAAATACGGCCTATTAATGGCCCGTTATGGTCCACGAATAGTATGACCCATGTCTGGAGAAATGATTATACGCCCCGTAGAAGGCCCATGGATCCTACGGCCCGTAGAAGACCAATGGATCCTACGGCCAGGCCCATGGATCATACGGCCCGTAGAAAGTCCATGGATCCTACGGCCCATAAAAGGCCCATGGATCCTACGGCCCGTATGTCGGATGTGGGCTTCTGGCAAAATCCTTAAGGTTCGAACTCTGGGGTGCACGCGAAGTTCTTTCCTCCCTACCGATCTACGCCCTAGCTCGCTAGGATCTCGCGAACGAACTCGACAAACTTGCAACACAGAAAGACACAAGATTTATACTGGTTCGGGCCACCGTTGTGGTGTAATACCCTACTCCAGTGTGGTGGTGGTGGATTGCCTCTTGGGCTGATGATGAACAATACAAGGGGAAGAACATCCTCCTGAGGTTGAGGTGTTCTCGTGTTTGTGTGAGGCGAGGGGTTAGCTCTCTTGTTGTTCGATGCCCCCTACGGTGGTGGCTAGCTCTACTTATATAGGCCCTGGTCCTCTCCCCAAATATTGACCGGGAAGGGAGCCAACAACGGCGGGCAAATTTGAAAGGGGACAGCTAGTACAAGCAATCCTGACAAAAGTGGTCTTCGCCTGCAAAAGGCTCTGGTGGTGACGCCGTCTTGGGCTCCATGGTGACCTCCGTCTTGCCGTCCTACTGGTCTTGGTCTTGTTGCACCGATATGGAAACCTTTGCCTGATGCCTCGGTACTCCGCGCCTGTGCCTGCCTGCTTAGAACCAAAGAGGAAACAAGGACGCTGCGCGCGCTAGCGCCCGCCTGGTGTTGATCGTCATGGCTCGCGTCATGCGGGCCTCGCGAGGTTTGCCCCGCCTTGATATCTCCACTCCTCGTGAGCCTGCCAGGAGAGGCCGCTCGGGAGGAGGTCTTGCGTCGTCCGCCTCGTGAGGCTTGGCCCCTCGCAAAGGTCTTGAACGCCTTGTTGATGAAGATGGGCCGCACGGCCTGCAAGCATAGCCACGCCATGGGCCGCAGGCAGGAAAGTCTGGGGACCCCCGTTCCAAGAACGCCGATAGTAGCCCCCGGGCCCAAGGCGCGCTCGGGCTTGGCTTCGAGGCGAAGCCAAAGGTCAAGTACGGATCGCCGCAGGCCCCAAAAGCCTGCGGCCTCGGTCGACGCGTGGCGGTTGATTGGACGTGGGCGTCTCCGCTTCCCCATGCTGCCTCGGGAACTGCTCGACTTGAGAAGTCCCTGCGACATGCGAGGAAAACCATCATGACCTGTGATCGTGGGAGGCGCCGGTTGGCCTTCTATCGCTATAAATGGGGAGGGGGATCCCCCGTCGCCCATCTCTTCCTTGCTCGCTTGCTATGGCGCCCATCCAAAGGTTTTCCGCGAACGAGAAATGGAAGCCCCCCCGCGACGATCCGGGGCCGCTCCCGCCGAAGAAGAGGTTGGTCCATCATAGCGACGAGGCGGTGATGTAGGTGGTGACGAGGCCTTGGTCCGAGCGGCCTCCTCCAGGGTACCCGCTTCCCTTGTACGCTCGAGCCGAGGGCTCAGGAGGGCGGAGCGACGAGCAGCGACGCCCGCGCAGCGCCCGTGGTCGCCGCGCGATGGCGATGCGTGTCGTTGCTCCTGGAATCCAGGCCGTGGATTCCTCGCGTCAGCTTGTGCTATGGGCGCCGATGCCCCCAAGTTCCTGGATCCGCTTTCCACGGTTCTTCTCCGATCTGGCGACACAGAGGACCTCGGGAGAACCCCAGATCCTCCGCACCCCTGTCCGGTGATGCCGCCGATCCTGGGGCTGGTGGTGCAGGTGAAGACGTTGTTAACCAAGGAGGAGCACCTTCTGCAGGCGATGGCCGTGTCCAGTGGTGACCTGCGGCTACTCTGCTGTTTCGTTCCTGTAATATGCATCAGGCCTCGTGGAGGCATTAAACTTTCATTTGATATTGTGAGGACAATATGTTTTGTAATATTTGCTTCGAGATTTTGTGATTTCCTTCCTATTTGGTTTGCGTTCGGCCTCGGCAGAGCCCGGCCCCGCGCATACCTCAACCGCCGTCGGGCCGACCGGAGACCAGGACGGACCAAGGATTGAGGGGCTACGTGACCAGTTAAGCTCCTGAGTCGCGATGCTCAGGAGTCCCCCTTGACGCGCAAACAGCTAATAGGGAGGGGACGCGAGGATAGGTAAATGTTCTACGTCGGCAGAGCCCGGCCCCGCGCATACCTCAACCGCCATTGAACCGACCGGAGACCAAGACGGACCAAGGAGTGAGGGGCTATGTGAGCAGTTAGGCTCCTGAGTCGCGATGCTCAGGAGTCCCCCTTGACGCGCAAACAATCTCCATACCTGCCCTCGCCGAGGCCTCGGGAGGGGCGTGTGACGACCAGGTCCGGGGGACCTGTTTGAGCGGCGTGCGCTTGGGCGTGACCCGAGCGCAACCCCCAGGCCTTGGAGACCTGGTTGGGTGGCATACGCTTGGGCGTGACCCGAGCGCAGCCCCTGTGTCTAGCCCCCTCGCGCGGCTCTCCCGAGGGGAGGCGTCGCGGTGAGGCCGGACGCTGAGCTCTGGGGCTCCCTGAGGTTGGTACGACCTTGGAGCCGCCCTCAGTTGTTTATCACTAGCGCGGAGCATAGTGCTTCCGCTTGTGCACGGGCATAGCCGCTCCTCGGTAGTGTCGACGGCCAGCGGAGCATGGTGCTTCCAGTTGTGCGTGGGAGGGGGCCCCCCCTCCGGGAGGAGCCCCCGGGGCGTGTACAACCCCACCCTGACACGTGGCTTGCACAGGAGTGCTGCGAGGTGTATCTGGGCACTCGTGAGCCAGCGCGGGACTCACGAGGCCCTACCTCAAGGCGGGTTGCGCCTGGTCTTGAGTCTTTGATAGCTGTGCGTTCCTGCGAGATGGTTAGATGCAAGCGCTCTACGTCCTCAGCTCCCGGCCCTCGAGCGAGCTCAGCCGCCGCTGGTATGCCAGGTCGTGATGCCGTGGTCAAGGCCAGGGGGTGAGGGCTGGAGAGCCAGTAAGAGCTCCTGAGTCGCGATGCTCAGGAGCCCCCCTTTTAACGCGCAAGCGAATTGTATGATGGAGGGGTGAACCCGTGGCAGGTGGTAATCGGGCAGATTAAGCATGGAAGGGAAACCAACTTGGGTAAATGCAGAAAGATACATGCCACTGGGTCAGGCCCAAGCGGCTTGGGGATGATGCAGCTCGAGGGGCGCCTCCAGCAAGGTAAGCTAAAGACATAAGAAAAGGATACACGCAACAGGGACAGACCCACGCGGCCTGGGAATAGTGCAGCCCGAGGGGCGCTCCCAGTTAAACGAACTTGGAAAATGTCACCTGGTTCTGTTGACGAAGGAGAGTTGAGGCAGCTGAAGGCATGCAACAAAGGGGTAGCTCCTCATGAGCCACCGGGGCCCTGAGCCTCGGGAGGCTCTGGGGGCTCGGGCGGCTCTTGGAGGACCGTCTCCATCTCCGCCAAGACGGCGTGGTGACTGGCCTCCTGAGCCGCCAGGATACGCCGCATGTTGTGTTGGTAGGCTGACGACACGCTCGGCAGGCCAAAGGGCATGCGAACGTAGCTGTGCGGTGGACCCTCGCAGCGTCCCACGCGCGAATGCCAGAAGAGCTCCTGAGATGCGGCCCTGTTGAGACCCTAGAACATCGATGCAGACGCGCAGCCCGGCATCCTCGCCTGGATGGGGAGCTGCGCCTCGTGAGCGGCGGTCACCGCGCATGGCCCTTGCGTCTTGCAATTCCTGAGTGGTCTTGGTGATGAACTCCTGAGGGGTGCGCGCTCCTTGCCCTGTGTTCTCCTGAGGGAAACGTGCCACGAAGCACGCCTCCAAGTGGTGCCCAAGCGCCTCCCTCGTGATGTTGGCAAGGTCTGAGGCCCTCCAGAAGAGAGACCCCGAGCCCTGCCCGAGGAGGGCGCCAGGCGCGCCTTCCTATGTGATGGAGGGAGGCGCCCCTGGAGCGGGCGCGGATCCTAACGAGGTACCAGCCGCGACACCACCCTCCTGAGGTTCGGCGCGGTGCAGCTTCTTCTTCTTGGGGATGGCCTCTGGAGGGCCCTCGCTTTTGTTGTCGGGGTGGTCGATTGCTGCAGCTTGGAAGGCGCGCTCGAGGGAGCACACCGCATCTCTTTCTTCACATGGGACCGTGATGACTCCGCCGCTTCCCGGCATCTTGAGGACGTTGAAGCCGTGGTGGCTGACGGCCATGAACTTGGCCAGGGCTGGATACCCGAGGATGGCATTGTAGGGCAGGAAGATGTGCGCGATGTCGTAGTCGATGAGCTTGGTGTGGTAATTCTTGCGTTCTTCGAAGGTGACAGGGAGGCGGACCTGCCCTATCGGCATAGTGGAACCATCGGTCACTCCTGAGAAAGGCTTGGTAGGCTGAAGCTGGTCATATGGGACTTGGAGGTTGTCCAACGTATCGACGGATAGGACGTTGAGCCCTGCGCCGCCGTCGATGAGGGTCTTGGTAACTTGGATGTTGCTGATGACTGGGGAGCACAGCATCGGGAGGGCGCCAGCGGTAGCCGCACACTTAACCTGATCCGCCGAGCTGAACGTGATGGGGCACTGGGACCATCTGAGTGGACGTGTGGCTTCAAGCTTGCGGAGGACTGCATTCACTTCACGAGCAAACTGTTTGAAGATGCGCTGAGAGGCTGGGGCCTGGGCTCCGCCCAAAATACAGGCGATAGCACGCGGTTCCTGGAAGCCCCTAGCCCCCTCGTCTTGATGATGTTCATTGTTCCTTCTTGGCGGTGGAGGCAACGGGGGAAGATCGGTGTTGCCCTGGGGGCGATCCTCACGAGGCTGGTCCCTCCAGGAGCCCTCAGGAGGATGATCCTAATAGCGGTCCTCACGAGGACGGTCGCGCCACTCCTGGCGCGGGCCACGGTCGTCACAGCGTCCACCACCACGTCCCCCTCCTCGGCCGTAGCCCCGGTCAGTGCGCTCGGGGTGTCGACCGTAGAGTCCTTCGAGAATGGCTCTGAGCTCTTGACAGTCACTGGTGTTGTGGGTGTTTAGGTTGTGGAAGGCCCAGAACGGCCGGCTGTTCTTGGACGACTCGGGCTGATCTCTGCCTCGCTTGGTGTCGGGCTCCGCCACAAGCACAACTGCTTCGTTGTGCTTCACGTCCTTGGGCTTGGCCTTCTTCTCCTCAGCGCCCGCAACTGGCAGCTCGAGGAGGGAGAGGCGGCCCTCCTCAGCTCTTGCGCACTTGGTTGGCAGGTTGAACAGCTCCTGAGATGTGCACAGCTCCTCATGGATAGCGAGCTCTTCCTTCATCTTGATGTCGCGGACGCCATCGGAGAACGCGGAGATGATGGCCTCATCCGTGACCTTGGGGATCTTGAGGTGGATGTTGTTGAAGCACTGGATGTACTTCTGGAGGGTCTGTCCTGGTTGTTGCTTGATGTGGCACAGGTCGCCCGCGGCCGGCGGGCGGTCGCGGGTGCCCTGGAAGTTGGCGACGAAGCGGTCGCGCATCTCGTCCCAGGAGGAGACCGAACCTTGCGGCAGATTCAGGAGCCAGGAGCGGGCACCATCCTTGAGAGCCATGGGAAACTAGTTCTCCATGACTTTCTCGTCGCCATTGGCCGTTTCAATGCTAAGCTCGTAGAGCTGCAGGAACTCCGCGGGGTCAGCGGTGCCGTCGTAGCGAGGAGGCAGATCTGGCTTGAACTTGCCTGGCCAAGCGACGCTACGCAGCTCGGGAGTGAAGGCGCGGCAGCCGGCCGTTGTCGCCGGGGCCCGCCTCGGAGGTGGAGCTTGGTCTTGATGAGGTCCGCGCGCCGCCGCCGCAGGTAGTGCGTGGTCTTGGGGAGGCGGCGCGGGGAGTGCAGGTGCAGCTTCTCGCGGTCGAGGAATTTCTCGGCAGCTTCTCTCTTCGCGCGCGGGCGCCGGGCGTGGCGGATCGCGCCGTGGGGCCGCGCACCTTGGCGCCAAGGCACAGTCTTGGGGCAGAGGCGGTGGAGGCGCTCCATGAGCCACATCACCCGTGGCAGGCGCAACACGAGGCAGAGAGTGAGATGGCACCGGGGAGCTCCCCGCGGCGCGGACGAGCTCGACGACGCGGTCGAGCCAGTCGTCGTAGAGGTCGTCGACCAGGCGGTAGCGCAGGAGCTCGTTCGCCATGAGGAGCGCAGCCTCCGCATCCTTGGGAGCGCGTCGCGCGTGGGATGAAGAACCGGCCGGGGTCAGTGATGGAGTGGCGGTGCGGCCGTCCTGTTGCACCGATGGGTGCAGCGAGGATGCTTGCTGCTCATTCCCCGCCGGGCCGGTGGCGGCGTTGGCGGCAGGAGACAGAGAACGACGAGGTGGCCTGCCGACGGGAGCCGTCTTAGCAACGCGGGCGGTGAGGGCAGCCCAGCGCTCAGCTCGAGCACGGCGAGCGCCCGCCATGGAGATGACAGAGCGACGGAGCGACAGATCAACGGAAGGGAAGCTACGGCACACCCCTACCCGGCACGCCAAATGTCGGATGTGGGGTTCCGTTAAAACCCTTAAGGTTCGAACTCTGGGGTGCGCGCGAAGTTCTTTCCCCCCTACCGATCCACGTCCTAGATCGCTAAGATCTCGCGAACGAACTCGACGAACTCGCAACACAGAACGACACGAGATTTATACTGGTTCAGGCCACGTTGTGGTGTAATACCCTACTCCAGTGTGGTGGTGGTGGATTGCCTCTTGGGCTGATGATGAACAGTACAAGGGGAAGAACAGCCTCCTGAAGATGAGGTGTTCTTGTGTTTGTGTGAGGCGAGGGGTTGGCTCTCTTGTTGTTCGATGCCCCCTACGGTGGTGGCTAGCTCTACTTATATAGGCCCTGGTCCTCCCCCCAAATATTGAGCGGGAAGGGAGCCAACAACGGCGGGCAAATTTGAAAGGGGACAGCTAGTAGAAGCTATCCTGACAAAAGTGGTCTTCGCCTGCAAAAGGCTCTGGTGGTGACGCCGTCTTGGGCTCCATGGTGACCTCTGTCTTGCCGTCCTGCTGGTCTTGGTCTTGTTGCACCGATATGGAAACCATTGCCTGATGCGTCGGTACTCCGTGCCTGCGCCTGCCTCCTTAGCACCAAAGAGGAAACAAGGACGCTGCACGCGCTGGCGCCAGCCTGGTGTCGATCGTCATGGCTCACGTCACGCGAGCCTCGCGAGGTTTGCCCCACCTTGATATCTCCGCTCCTCGCGAGCCTGCAAGGAGAGGCTGCTCGGGAGGAGGCCTTGCATCGTCCGCCTCGCGAGGCTTGGCCCCTCGCGAAGGTCTTGAACGCCTTGTCGATGAAGATGGGCCGCACGGCCTGCTAGCATAGCCACGCCATGGGCCGCAGGCAGGCAAGTCTGGGGACCCGCGTTCCCAGAACGCCGACACCGTAGAAAGACCATGGATCCTTCAGCCCGTAGAAGACCAATGGATCCTACGACCCGTAGAAGGCCCATGGATCATATGGCTCGTAGAAAGTCCATGGATCCTACGGCCCGTAGAAGGCCCACAGATCCTACGGCCCGCAGGAGGCCCATGGTTACAACAGTCTGTGTGTTGCCATGATTATTGTGGCCTAGTTACCAAAACTAGGTTATTGTGGCACTAAAAAAATGCGGAAAAAGAACTGCAGTGACTACAAGCAAACAACTAAACAAGACAATAAGGAAATAAATAAGCAAGCAACTAATGCTAGCCTATTACAGCTATTACACATATTACATCCACTAGGCATCAAAGTTCGCCAACAGTGCAAATATAGGGAACAAAGCAACATATTGCATACACTGGCCGTCAAAATTGGCCACGAGTGCAAATAAATGCAGCAACAAAACAAGTCCATAACTGAAACAACTTCAGAAGAGCTCAAGAAACGTTATCCTGGGTATCTACCATGCTGGCAATAAGCTTAGCAAGCTTATTAGCTTTGTCCTGTTTGGCGCTAAAATCCTCCAATGCTTGCTGTTGCACCAGAAACTATGCATCTGAATGCTCCAGGGACTTCCGGAGTCCCTTCGCTTCTTGTCACAGCACGGCTGATCGATGTCTTTCAGCTTGTAGTTGAGACTCAAGAAACCGAACTGATTCAAACAGTGATTTTGAATAGCTTGTGCAAGCGGTAGTGGCCAGTAACTCAAACAGTAAACCAAGACATGACTTTGGGGTAGCCTCACTGTCTTCAATAGTTTTCCTTAGCTATTTTATCAGCTTTGTTGGAGACCAACAAGGATGTCTCACAATCTTGAATCTTATCTGCATTGCTTCCTTTATCATTGCATAATAAGGCACTCTTCCCCAATATTCTGTCAGCATTCTAAAACAAGAAACAAGCAGACACATAACAGGTTTATCATGTACTAGTATATGAAACTCATTTCGGTGAACCAGTTCATTAGTAAGGTGGACAAGATTAAACTAACAAGTCTTCTATTGCCAAGTAGTACATTATAAAAGCATCAAACAAACATATATCTATATCCTATGGTCGCTGCATTGTCTTGCCAAATCAAAATAGAGACACTGGAGCTGCCTTACTAACTGCTCTTGTTTGGGAGCTCTGTGGTGGAAATGGTGCTATGTCAATAGGAATTGGGTTACTATCTGCTGGGGTTGGGGTTAGATTGGGTGAAGTTGGTTCTCTGTCCATCGCAGTAGGGGTAAAATCTGCGAGAGTCTGGGTTATGTGTGGTAGGGCTGGTTCTCGTGCATGTACAACCGGGGTGCTATCTCCACCAAGAGGTAGCACTGTTTTATTTGAAGACCGTGTTTTTACTCCGCTAGATACTGCCATCACCCGCTCCAATTCAAATGGCTGATAAACAGGAAACATAATTGAATGTATAGACATTGTATGAGAGACAGATGCAATAGATAGTGTGGAAAAAAGAGGGCATTAAATAATTGACACGTATATTGTTTAACTAAAATGGATAGCATGACATAATTTCACATATATGATGTCTATCTAAACTGGATAGCATAGCATAACATAATTCAAAGATATGATGACTAACTAAACAGGATCGCATGACATTCACATACATGTTATCTAAGTAACCAGGATCGCATGATTTAATTCACAAATGTGATTTTATGCTAAGCAGAGGGCATTCACATATATGATGTCTGAACTAAGAACATGGTGTTGAATATTGTGTATATGATGTCTAAACTATGCAATGCAAGACACCATATGCATGATATGAGCAGTAGAACCGTGCCAAGTTAGAGCATACACCTCGGTGGGGGAATAGGACTGGTCATGTGTCTCTGAATCCATCTCTGAGGAGCTATCGGGACCTAGCAAGAGATCTGCTTCGACAGGTAGCACTGTCTGCTCTGAAGACCTTGTTTTCACTCCAGATTTTTCCATCACCCACTCAAATGACTGATTCACAGGAAGAGTAGTTTAATGTACAAACATTGTCGACAAATGGAAATTGAATGAAGAAAAGGATGGGCTAGATATGATTCAAATATATGATGCCTGGTTAAACAGGATGGCATTGCACATTTCACATATATTATGGCTGGCTAAAAGACATGAGACTGCATAATTCCCATATATGATATTGAAACTAAATAGGTGGCATTACATAACATGTCTAAACTAAGCAGATGACATATATGATGTCAAAAGTAGGTACTGCAAGGCAACATATGCATGATATGACTAAGATCATCATGCCAAGTTAGAGCAAACACCTTGGGGGGTAAATAGGAGTGGTCAGCTGCGTCCGAATACGCCTCAAAATAGATATCTTCCTTTGGATTACAATCTGGAGAGGGGGGAGGGTTTGCCATTGAACCCACCATGGAGCGATGTCTGCATGACATTGTATTGCCGCGCAAAACTCTTCTCTTTTTCTCTACATGTTCAGCATGACTATGTACAATATCTGACATGCATACAAAAAAATATAGTGAGATTATGTAAGGAGAGCATGCAGAAATCTAGAGTAATGGTAACAACCAGTGGATGGATCCAAAAATAATGATAGTAGGTTGGTGAGTGCTTTAATTTAATAAAAAACAGATGATCATTGCTTTACTATTTGTTTCCCACCCAAGATGAACAACATAGGCACACCCTAGGTGAACCAGATATTAGACAGAGATACTATTCATTGCTGCCTCGATATGTGCCCCACAACTAATTCAGAACTCAAGTTTGAACATCAATTTGGACCTGACTTGGAGTCTAAGAGGTGAACAAGACAATAAAGTAGCAGGTAATATTAAGCAATGCATAACATAGTCAGAAACAAAAGAGTGCGACCTCTGTTGTGGAACCGTGTACTCCTCAGGTTCATCTGCCGAGTCGATGATGGTGATGTCGTTGCGGTGGGTGCCGGTGGCAGGGAAGGAGATCTGAGGCGGCAAAAGACGGTCATGAGTTATGATGTCTGGTTTGGTGGATGCTTCTGTTGATGGAGCAGCTCAGGTGAGGTGGACGACGTCGCAGCAGGAGCAGGACAAACCACACAAAGTTTTCTTCGACACCTACCTGTAACAGATGTAATTCTATAAGGGCTCATTTGGATTGCATGATTCTAAAAATGCAGGGATAGGTGGAAAAACACTGGAATAGGATAGGAATGCACATGGGAAACAGAGCATTTGTGAACACAGGATTTCTGTCAACTTGGGTGTTTGGTTCACGGGAAAAGGAGGAGCAGAGGAATGCAAAGAAACATGGCCAAAATAAAGTGAAACCATATGAAAGCGTGTACAGTTAAAATGTTATTATGCCACTAATGCACTTGGTCTTGTTTTCATGCATAGGATTTTGAAAAGTAGGTCCAGGTGGATGTTTTGCTCCATTCCTTTCAACAAAATGCATGAATAATTGAATAGTAGAGTGCCATAGGAAAATTTCCTATTGCTATGTTTTTCCGTTGAACCACAATAGCCCTAATGGATCGACATGAATGTAGAGTAATAAGTGATGCGACAAGTGTACAACCTCTTTGCCGTAGCCGTGTCGACCTCACCATCATTGGGTTGGTTGCTGAAGAAGTTGAGGCAGAGGTGGCTGTCGGAGGTGTGGAGGAAGATCTGAGGAATCTGTAGACGACGTCCAGGGCACTGCTTTGTTGTGATGGATCGTTTCGTCCTTGGAGCAGCCCGGTGAGCCGTAAGACGTCAAGGCTGAAGTAGCGTAAGACAGACATTGTTAATCTCATGTGGGATTCTAATAGCATCTCCAATCGATGATGTAAAATGCATTACCAAAAAGTGATAGATGTAAAATTTACATCACCAAAAACCACCTGACTACAACAGATGAGGTAAAAACTATTGACTCTGAACTTAACTGTCGAAACTGAAATTTACTGTGGAATCTGAATGTTACTGTCGAAGCTGAAAGCAATGGTAGCAGAGAGGCACTTCACATGGGATAGTTTAGGGAGGGCCTGCAGTTCATCTTCAACCTGCACCCCCCTGAGCCGCCAGCCACCACCGGCCAAACCCCGCGCTGCCTCGCCGCCCCGAAACAACTACCCACCGCCGGTCCGCCGCCGCCTCGCCGCCCTGAAACAACTCCCCACCACCGGTCCGCCCCCGCCTCACCGCCCCGAAACAACTCCCCACCGTCGGTCCGCCGCCGCCCCGGCTAGCCCTCAAGCCCCCCCACGCCAAGCTTTTTCTCCGGCGATCCCCACGCCACCGCCCCACCACCGGCTCCCCCACCGCCGGCGAGCAGCACCCCACCTAGAACCCTAAGATAGATAGTGGGGTACTTCTCCGATGAGCCCCCTCCCCGCTGCGGGTGGTTCTTCCTTAACTCGGGCGAGACCGACCACCCCCTGTAAATCGACTGACCCAAAAGTTGATTCAGTCGACTGAAGTGTAGCTAAATCGAAGCAGAGCAGCAGCACGAGCGAGGGGGAGAGAAGCAGCGCGAGCTAGCGAGCGAGAGCCCGGGCAGCAGCAGCAGTGGGAGCGAGCGAGCGAGAGCCGGAGCAGCAGCAGCATTGCGAGCGACAGCCGGAGCAGCAGCAGCAGATCCGGATGGTATGGACGCCACTTCCGAAGGGGCCTCGCACTGGGGAGAGCCGCCATGGAGATGTCGCCCGCGGCGCCAGCTTCGAGGTAGCCGCTCGATGGGGGTGCGGGATGGAGCACCATCGGCGCCGGGAGGTCGAGTTAAGGAGAAGGTACGATGCTATGAGTGTACAACCTCTTTGGTGGCGCCGAGTAGGCCTCGACTTCGTCCAAGGAGTCGGTGAGGATGTTGCGGTTCCGGTGGAGCAGGTTAAGGCGGCGTTGTGGGGATGGAGCGGCCGCGATAGATGTAACACCCCAAAATTCTGACCTTGCACTGTAACCCTTTCAAATACTTCTGTAAAATTTCAACCAAAATTTGCGGATGTCATGTGATGTTTCCACATCACTTTTATGCAAAAATATCTTTTGGTCATTGGAGATTTTGAGCTCTACACCAAATTTTCAAATCTGGTCCAGTTGGTAATTTTGCACTACAACCTATTTAAATATTTCTTTAAAAATTCTTCCAGGTGTTTGGAGATGTCAGTAGATGCATATAATGCAACTTTATGCAAAAACCCATGAGTGTTCTTTGAAAAATTTGAGCAAATCATCCTCTTTTGCTCTCTGATCCAGTTTGGCTTTTTCTACTGCAACTCTAATTTATTATGCTCTAGTGCCCATGAGCTTTTTCCTGCTTATAGTCCACCCTGCAAAACCCTTAAGTCCAGGAGAGTGGACCCATTGGAGTAATTTTGGTCCATGCAAAGATAGCCTTTAGTTTCTGCCCAGATTTAGTTTTCTCAAAAACTTGCACTAACATGTTTCTGGTTTTGCCCAACTAACATTGCCACCCTCTCTATCATCCAAAGAGACTATGATCTGGAGTTTTTGGCCACCCCAAGAGTTACCTAGATGCCCATGGCATTCTGTCGAGCACCTTGTATTCATGGACAGCTTTGGCATAGTTTTATGTTTGCACTGTGATCTTGCCCCTCTGGACAAACCAGCATGTCCACTAGTCTCCTAGCCACCACTAACCTAGACCTGTTAACTACCAGCTTCATTCAGGCCCTCTAGCACGCGTTGGCATTTCATCGAGCACCTGGCGTGCGTGCTCTGGGCGCGGCCAGAGCGCGCGTTTTGCACGTGCGTGCATCCGAGCCGCCGCGTCTTGCCCCTGGCCGTTGCTCGCTCACAGAGCCGCGCCCGTCCTCATCCGCTTGCTAGAACCCTCCAAGCCCTCCCCTGGCGCCCTACAGCGCCGCCGTCAGGTCGGCCGTGGCCGCGAGCACGCGGCCACAGCAGCCCCTGCCATGGACGGCGCCGCCCAAGCCACACGCGCGCGCGAGCTGCCCCTGGAACAGCTCGAGCTTATCCGCGAGCCCGTCCGCTAGCGTCCGTCGTCGCCACGTCGCCCTGCTAGCAACAGAACGGCGGTTCGCCGGCGTGCTTATCCGCAGCCGTGGGAACCGACCTCGACCGCATATAAAAGGAGCCCCCGAGCTCGTCCAGACCCTCAGGCGACCTCAAGCCATCTCCCTAGAGCCCCCACAACCAGCAATCGACGGAGGGAGTCCTTCCTCCTCGTCTCCGGTCAGTTCGGCCGCCGCCACACCACGGTCCCGTCCGTCACGAGCAGGGCCTCCCTAGTCCTTCCGGCGCCACCGTCCGACTCCCCTCGACCATACGGAGCCACCCAACACCTCAGCCTCGACCAGGAGCCACCGTAGCACAGGCCCTCAATTGCTCCCGAAACGCCGTCCGCCGCGAAGCTCGCCACCGGCGACTCCCTGCGTCCCCGCCAGCCCTTCGACCACAGGGAGGACCGCCCTGGCCTGGCGGATCCATCCCTGCCCTCGGGGCCCCGTGGGTAGCCGCCGTTCGCCGGCGTCGATCACCGGAGCTCCGCCTCCGTTCGGCCAGAAGAGAGGAAGGCGCGGGCGACTGGTCAAACCTGACCAGTGGGCCCGATGGACCCACTGTCAGTGACCCTGCGACGACCCACGCTGGCTTTAGTGGAAGCGTAAAACCCAGAGTACGTTTCCTCCTGTTCTAAAACGTATTACTCCCCGAACCGTTGTAGCCTCCCCAATTAGAGTTTCGCTTAACGGGTGTCATGGGTGATTCCAGACACCGGTAAGTTAGGCTGGTGTGTGAGGTTAGGTGTGTTTTCAATTAAAAGACCATAGACGGAATTAGTCCCGATGGACTAAAGAAATCCATTACTCGTGGGTAAAGAGTACACCCTCTGCAGAGATTATATCTATTCAAATAGCCGTGTCCATTGTTAAGGACTACAGTCTGGGATGGGTCAAGTGTCGGTCTTAGTGTCGGTCTTCGGAGGAAAAACTACCAAACCGAAACATGGATCATGACTTGTGACTTATGATGATTGTGATTATTATTATATTGGACTAACCCTTTTTATTACTTGAATTATTGAGTATCCCTGGGACAGTTCTACCTCCGTGATATTCATTGTGATTATTTTCTTATAAGCCCTTTATGTGGTGTCGCTCAGACACCCGACTGTGGCATGCTTGTTATTTGTTTACTTTATAAGCCCTTTATGTGGTGTCGCTCAGACGCCCGACTGTGGCATGCTTGTTATTTGTTTACTTTATAAGCCCTTTATGTGGTGTCGCTCAGACGACCGACTGTGGCATGCTTGTTATTTGTTTACTTTATAAGCCCTTTATGTGGTGTCACTCAGACGCCCGACTAAGGCACGCTTTCTGTTGTCGTCCTTTCGAGGCGTCGCTTCAGACACCCGATCGGTGCATTTTTTTTCTATTCTCGGATTGCATATTGATGTTTTATACGAACAACCTGCATGCGTGCATCATGGATTTTGGTTATTTCGTGACTGACATTGTGATCATAGAATATTTCAGAGCATGATTATCATTTGTGATATTATACCCGTGTTCATAATGTTTGCGAGTACATTCAAAAGTACTCACTGGCTTGTCCCTGGCTATTGTCTTGGCCAGATCACCTGCTTGGAGAGGAGCGTTGCGATGACAGCCCCGGAACCTAAGCAACGGTGATAGGAGCCTCGTGAAGATAGGAGTTATCCAGGTCAGCTGTTCCTGTGGGAAATGGAGTCCCATAGACGCAGATGAACCACAAACCGCTTCCGCCATCAACCACTAGAAACCATTTGTTGTACTCATAGGCCACAATGGTCTTGTACTACATATTTTGTAGTTTGCTTGGAACTTCTGTATCAAGTTGGTGCCTCATCAGCTAATAGTAATCCTGGGGCTGGTGAGCACAAGGGCCATTTTCTGGGAAATTAATATCCCAAAAATCCGGTCCTGACAAACTTGGTATTAGAGCCAGGCTGACCATTGGCTAATCCTATCTTAGCTAGGTCAATAAACCTAGGTTAACCAACCCACCAGACCTTAACCTAACCCCGGCCAAGCTTCTCGTGTAAGATAGCCACACAGTGACCCCGACACCTTTGGCAGTCGGTGCCCAACCTATCAGCCTAGCCTATCGATCACGCGCCAGTGACCGACGCCTAAATTGTCTCATTCGCAAGCGTGCGAAGGAAGACTCCATCCCCCTTTTTCTATAAAAAGGGCATGCTAACCTCAACACAGCACAGCACACCCTCTTTCCCAAACCGAGCTATAATGCCTGGCCCCGTCGTGCACAATGAAACCACGGCAAACAACCTTGGGGGTTTTGTGACCGTGCTAGCAAACCTCACCCGCCGTGCCTATGCATTAGAAGAGCCCCCAGAATATGTTGTGTACCAAGGACCCATGAGCGGTGAGAGCCGTCAATTCTGGGCCACTGTACACATCTATGGTAGGGGTCTATCGCCAGAATGCCCCTACAGGTTCACTGGAAGGACAACTTCCTTTGAGCCACAAGCCATCCAGCTAGCAGCTCGAGAGGCTATAGTTCAACTCCGACACTTGTCGCCCAGAGTTAACTGTCGCTCGTACTACTACTACCCTAGCCGTGACGGGTATGGTAGGCCGCCCTAGGTTGCCAACGGAGATCACGAGACGGATCCTGCATTGTTGCATCTGGTGCGCTATGTAAGTGCACTAGAGGAACTGTTCGATCAGATCACCCTTGATCTGATCGCAGCTCGTGGAGAACTGGTTCGCCGAGCCCCGGCAAGAATAGAAGATGAGCCCGACGCCGACAACCCAGTCGTGCTGTTCGGACAACCGATCGAGACCTTGAGGACTGCCCCAGCCATCGACCAAAATGCTTTGGTGTCCCCAGAAGTGCTTCGTCGCCTTTTGGGAACACGCTCCAACGGGATTGTGGCCAACAACCCCCGCGATGGTCATCATCGCTACCCCGACCCTGCAGTTCCTCAACCCCCTCCAGCTAACCCCGACGGTGAAACCCGTGGAGAAGCCTCGACGTCCACAAGGCATGCCCGCCTAGATATGAACGAAGTAGACTAAGTCGCTCGAGTAGTACCGAGTCTTAGTATGTCCACGCCCTGTAACTGTGTGATCCTGTATCGCCGTAATTTAATGCTGTCTGCTTGTGCGCCCCTATTTTAAATAGTAGCCATGCATAAGTACGTCAGCGTACAGTTGCATTTTTAAATTCCGGGCGCAGCTACCAAAACTTCCCCGACGACACCCATAGTAATGCGTCACTTTGTGAGATATGTATATCCGTAGCTTTGACCCCGACCCCCCATAAGAGCAGAACCGACAAACTAGTTACCTTTCACCGCGATAAATGACCCCGCCCAGATGCTATATAAAAGGCCACCTCGTGACCTTGCCAAGTATCTCTCACCTTGTGCATAACTCTCACAGCCATTCCTTTGCCATGCCGAGCCCTAGTATTTATCTAAGAACTCCAGATGCCACCCCAGGTAGTTTTGTCAAAATATTGTGGGACTTTACCTGCAGTACCATGAGTGCTATCCATCCACCCCAGTACGAGTTGCTCAAATCGAGGATCACCCCATCCACCTCGAAATATTGGGCAGTGGTGCACATCCCTCCCGCAAACCCAAACCAAGACCCAACGGAAGTCTCCTTCATGGGGAAATCCATGCCGACTCCGCAAATGGCCATAGAAGCTACTGCGTACGAAGCGCTTGCTCGTCTTCGATTCGCGGTACCCTATGCCAGCGAACGAGGGTATTATTATTTTCCGAGTCGTGCAGCACCCGGAGAAGTAGCATCTTTTCCCGGTGGACGAACCGAAAGAGACCCAGTACTGGCCAACCTTGCCCAGTATGTTATCGCTCAAGAGCGTTTGACTCAGCGGGTAATGGGTTATCTCCAAAGCCTCGCTGATTTAAATCCTCAGATCGCCATCGGCAGACCACTGAGGCCCGACCAGGAGAGACGCATTCACCGACTAGTCAACCCGCTTCCCCCGATAGAAGAGGAGTGTGCCCCAGTACCCGAGACGTTTGCTCAGGACCCTGTCTATTTACCGTTTTCATTGTAGACATCACTGCTATGTTCATTGTCCCGGCATTTATTTATGCGTTGCAGCTTATGCGTTGTACCCTAAGTTTGTGCTATGGGTAAACTATTTGGTTTCAGCTGATGGGAGTATTTTTTCAAAACAGCCCTTAGCAAATCTCGAGGACGAGATTTTTCTTAAGGGGGTAGTGTTGTAACACCCCAAAATTCTGACCTTGATTTATTAACCAAAATTTTGCAAGGAAATTAAAAATTTATTTTCTGGATTTATCCTTTGATTTCAGAACCTCTCTTTTCTTTGATATTGTGAAGTTTTTACCCCAAGTGAAAACTTTCCAAAAATATTATTGGACTTGTATACCCTCTCAAGAAAACATTTCTTTTATCAGTGGGTTTATTTGCATAATTGTTTTTCCTGAGCTTTATTCTTCTAAAAATGATTTTTCATAAGTTATGGAGCCTCTTTTCCACTATAACCCTTTCAAATACTTCTGTAAAATTTCAACCAAAATTTGGGGATGTCATGTGATGTTTCCACATCACTTTTATGAAAAAATATCTTTTGGTCATTGGAGATTTTGAGCTCTACACCAAATTTTCAAATCTGGTCCAGTTGGTAATTTTACACTACAACCTATTTAAATATTTCTTTAAAAATTCTTCCAGGTGTTTGGAGATGTCAGTAGATGCATATAATGCAACTTTATGCAAAAACCCATGAGTGTTCTTTGAAAAATTTGAGCAAATCATCCTCTTTTGCTCTCTGGTCCAGTTTGGCCTTTTCTACTGCAACCCTAATTTATTTTGCTCTAGTGCCCATGAGCTTTTTCCTGCTTATAGTCCACCCTGCAAAACCCTTAAGTCCAGGAGAGTGGACCCATTGGAGTAATTTTGGTCCATGCAAAGATAGCCTTTAGTTTCTGCCCAGATTTGGTTTTCTCAAAAACTTGCACTAACAAGTTTCTGGTTTTGCCCAACTAACATTGCCACCATCTCTATGATCCAAAGAGACTATGATCTGGAGTTTTTGGCCACCCCAAGAGTTACCTAGGTGCCCATGGCATTCTGTCGAGCACCTTGTATTCATGGACAGCTTTGGCATAGTTTTATGTTTGCACTGTGATCTTGCCCCTCTGGACAAACCAGCATGTCCACTAGTCTCCTAGCCACCACTAACCTAGACCTGTTAACTACCAGCTTCATTCAGGCTCTCTAGCACGCGTTGGCATTTCGTCAAGCACCTGGCGTGCGTGCTCTGGGCGCGGCCAGAGCGCGCGTTTTGCACGTGCGTGCACCCGAGCCGCCGCGTCTTGCCCCTGGCCGTTGCTCGTCCGCAGAGCCGCGCCCGTCCTCATCCGCTCGCGAGAACCCTCCAAGCCCTCCCCTGGTGCCCTACAGCGCTGCCGTGGCCGCGAGCGGGCGGCCACAACAGCCCCTGCCATGGACGGCGCCGCCCAAGCCACACGCGTGCGCCAGCTGCCCCTGGAACAGCTCGAGCTCATCCACTAGCCCGTCCGCTAGCGCCCGTCGTCGCCACGTCGCCCTGCTAGCAACAGAACGGCGGTTCGCGGCATGCTTATCCGCAGCAGCGGGAACCGACCTCGACCGCCTATAAAAGAGGCCCCCGAGCTTGTCCAGACCCTAAGGCAACCTCAGGCCATCTCCCTAGAGCCCCCACAACCAGCAATCGACGGAGGGAGGCCTTCCTCCTCATCTCCGGTCAGTTCGGCCGCCGCCACACCCCGGTCCCGTCCGTCATGAGCAGGGCCTCCCTAGTCCTTCCAGCGCCACCGTCCGACTCCCCTCGACCATACGGAGCCACCCAACACCTCAGCCTCGACCAAGAGCCACCGTAGCACAGGCCCCCAATTGCTCCCGAAACGTTGTCCGCCACGAAGCTCGCCGCCGGCGACTCCCTGCGTCCCCGCCAGCCCTTCGACCACAGGGAGGACCGCCCTGGCCTGGCGGATCCATCCCTGCCCTCGGGGCCCCGTGGGTAGCCGCCGTTCGCCGGCGTCGATCACCGGAGCTCCGCCTCCGTTCGGCCAGAAGAGAGGAAGGCGCGGGCGACTGGTCAAACCTGACCAGTGGGCCCGATGGACCCACTGTCAGTGACCCTGCGACGACCCACGCTGGCTTTAGGGGAAGCGTAAAACCCAGAGTATGTTTCCTCCTGTTCGAAAACGTATTACTCCACGAATCGTTTTCTTTTTCTGATTTTTGTTAAAAACAGATTTTGACTAAACTTTGACTGGCTATAACTTCTTAAATATAAGTCCAATTGACTTGATTCTTTTTCTGTTGTTTCTCAAATTCTGTCTAGTTTATTTTCATATTTATTTGAAAATTTTCCAAACAACTTTTTTGTACTGTTGTGGAACTGTGTTAATTTGAATTTTCTCGAAATAGGATTTTTGAAGAAGGAAGCAACTTTCAAAAAAATGCACCCCACTTGCATACTCTTGAAGGCAAGCATTCTGAACCCTGGCATAATATTTTTGTGTGTTGTTTGATACGGTTACAACACCACCTTGACATGGAGCATTCGTTATTCTATGTGACGATACAATCATATGCATGAGTGCATAATGAAGATTCTTTGCTGTTAGGAATGGATATGCTTGTGATAGTAATCATCCTCGTATGCCTTTCATGCCTACCAGAAGGAATCCGGGAAAGTCTTTATCTTGGGTAGACACGAGATTGTCTCCAGTCTTCGTCGAGACGGTTGTGTCCGGTACGTCATAGTGAGGTATGATGAGTGGTGATTTTGTCTGTTGGTTGAAACATATTTTTTATACTAACCATGCAGGGAATACTTAAACCTCCTGAGTCGACCGTAGATCGAGTCTTGTTCCAGTAACCCCCATACTTGTTTCGTACTACCACTTGTCCCTGCCACAGGTAGGGTACGGTTCAGTAAGTTGTCAACCCCTTCCTAGCACACACCGTACAGAGAGGCCATGGTGGAAGATACCGGAGGCCTCCGGTATGCATGCCACCTGGTCCGGGGGCATGGGTGTTTCGGTTGTAGCCGAAGGGGTAGCTCCCCTAGTTTGCGCGCGGTATAAATTTTGTGATCCCATGCTAAGTCGAGGTTGTAGCCTCCCCACTTAGAGTTTCGCTTAACGGGTGTCATGGGTGATTCCAGACACCGGTAAGTTAGGCCGGTGTGTGCGGTTATGTGTGTTTTCAATTAAAAGACCGTAGACGGAATTAGTCCTGATGGACTAAACAAATCCGTTACTCGTGGGTAAAGAGTACACCCTCTGCAGAGATTATATCTATTCGAATAGCCGTGTCCATGGTTAAGGACTACAGTCTGGGATGGGTCAAGTGTCGGTCTTAGTGTCGGTCTTCGGAGGAAAAACTACCAAACGGGAACATGGATCATGACTTGTGACTTATGATGATTGTGATTATTATTATATTGGACTAACCCTTTTTATTACTTGAATTATTGAGTATCCCTGGGACGGTTCTACCTCCTGGATATTCATTGTGATTATTTTCTTATAAGCCCTTTATGTGGTGTCGCTCAGACGCCGACTGTGGCATGCTTGTTATTTGTTTACTTAATAAGCCCTTTATGTGGTGTCTCTCAGACGCCCGACTGTGGCATGCTTGTTAATTGTTTACTTTATAAGCCCTTTATTTGGTGTCGCTCAGACGCCCGACTGTGGCATGCTTGTTATTTGTTTACTTTATAAGCCCTTTATGTGGTGTCGCTCAGACGCCCGACTGTGGCATGCTTGTTATTTGTTTACTTTATAATCCCTTTATGTGGTGTCGCTCAGACGCCCGACTGAGGCACGCTTTCTGTTGTCGTCCTTTCGTGGCGTCGCTTCAGACACCCGATCGGTGCATTTTTTTATTTCTATTCTCGGATTGCATATTCATGTTTTATACGAACAACCTGCATGCGTGCATCATGGATTTTGTTTATTTCGTGACTGACATTGTGATCATAGATTATTTCAGAGCATGATTATCATTTGTTATATTATACCCGTGTTCATAATGTTTGCGAGTACATTCAAAAGTACTCACTGGCTTGTCCCTAGCTATTGTCTTGGCCAGATCACCTGCTTGGAGAGGAGCTTTGCGATGACAGCCCCGGAACCTAAGCAACGGTGATAGCACCTCGCGAAGATAGGAGTTATCCAGGTCAGCTGTTCCTGTGGGAAATGGAGTCCCATAGACGCAGATGAACCACAAACCGCTTCCGCCATCAACCACTAGAAACCATTTGTTGTACTCATAGGCCACAATGGTCTTGTACTACATATTTTGTACTTTGCTTGGAACTTCTGTATCAAGTTGGTGCCTCATCAGCTAACAGTAATCCTGGGGCTGGTGAGCACAAGGGCCATTTTATGGGAAATTAATATCACGAAAATCCTGGAGTAGCTCCTTGGAGGTGGAGGACGGGGCGGCTGAACCGGCGGGACGACGGGATGGACGACGGATCCTCATCCGGGGAGGCGGATGAGGGACGTCGAGCTGTTGCGGTGGACGACGTCGTCGGGGAAGAAGCTCCGGCTGGGCAGCGGTGAGGTGGCGGACGGAGGAGGGTGGGGTTTCGCGGCTGGAGCGGAGAGGTTATGTCGGCCAGATTTCGAATGGCGAAAAGGAGGCGATGGGTCGGGGGAACCATGACTTAGGAACGCGCTTGTCAAAAATGTAGGGTGTGTTACAAAAGTACCCCCACCGATTTGAACTAGCGACCCTTTCGACTCAGGGTTAGAAGGGGGATTTCGCGAGTCGGGATTTGGCAGCTGGAGGGAGTTTTCGCGCGCGTTGTAATTTCGGCATAGCAAGGCACGGGTTGTGAAGGCGCCAGTTTTGGGAGCACGATATCAGAATATTTGGGATATAACAAGGCGTGGGTTGAATTTTAGGGACAAGCCTAACATGTAATATTGTACTTGTACGTACCAAATCAATTCGCACTTCCCTCAACGAAAAAAAACGAAAAAATAAAAACTATTCACACCACACAAAGAGAGAGTCTTGTCCCATTTTACTATACAAATGCTATTCAAAGCTACTCCCTCCTTCCATCTATATAGGGCCTAGTGCGTTTTTCGAGGCTAAATTTGACCAACCAAATATTAGAGCAATAATATATGACATGCAACTTACACAAAGCACACCGTTAAATTCGTGTGTGAAAGGAGCTTTCAATGATATAATTTTCACATTGTGCATGTCATGTACTATTAATCTTGTCAATAGTCAAAGGCGGTCTTAAAAACGCATTAGGCCCTCTATAGATGGAAGGAGGGAATATGGATCCATGTTATGTCCAAATTTTTTTCGCTGGCTGTATAATGCATGTAACCTACTCATGCCAACATTTTAGTGCATTCCAAATGTCTATACTACCGCTGCAATTCGAACTAAATTTGAATTCGTTTCTCTATTTCAATAAGAATCTACAATCATGATTGTTGCCAACTTCAACCTTCATTCGTGTATTACCTTAACAACACACTACATGATTACTATAGAGATAGATATGAACTATGTGTAATATATGATCTCAAATTCAATCTTTTGAATACACTTGATGTTGATTCCAAATAATAGTACATTTGATGTACTAACTATATATTCATAATCTAAACCATGTTCCATACATACACCGTGTTTATCACACAAAGTATGTGCCCGCCCCCCTACATTATGACAAGTATTTAGCCCTGAGCTGCAAAAGCCACACATTAGCCCAAATTATAATCAATGTTCTACATTATGATATCTTCTTCAAGTATCCGTATCCAATTTTTTATAATGAATTATGATCTATGTTCGTCTTTAACACCTTCACGATCCTCTTCTCTTTGTAGCTAGCTAGCGCTAATTTTCTATCGTGTATGCACACGCCCGCCCGCCTCTCACCCTTCCTCAGCGTCCCCTCCATCGCGCACATTCGTTATTTCTCTTTAGGTCGTTCACCCATGGTGTGTGTAGGCCCCCCGACTCCTTCTTTCCGGCACACACCGGTCGATATACCTCTCTAGCCAAGTGTGCCTACCACAAACACATACTTCCCCTCTTCTCTTCTCACCATCCATGCCCCCTATGTCCAATACGGTTCCACGCAGGTGCACACTCCTGCCCCTCTTTTCATCGATCTCATAGTCGCACACTCCTCCCCCCTCGACATAGTAGGCCTCTCGCACCACCTCCTAGCCGCACCCCTTTCCCCCTCTCTGTCTCTCCGGACCTTCTTTGCTTCTAACACATGCATGCATGTTACGTACTGATCTCCCTACATATAGCTAGGTCGACTATAATTCTTTTCCCCACGCACCGATAGACTTACCTCACTAGTTATGTCTCTCCCTTTCTCGGACACACGACAGTTGATCTTCCTATGTAGTTACGTATGCTTACCACAACCATTATCGTCTTCCCTCATAATCCTTGCATACCTCCCGACCCGTCTCTCACACGCACGTGCATAGACAGACAGACATCCCCGCCCTCTCTTATTGATATTGCACTCGTACCCTCCATTTGTCTAGCAGGCCTCTCCCACCATTTGTGAGACGCCACTCCACCACCAACCCTCCGACACTCTACCTTGTCTTTCTCCCAACCTTATTCCTCTGCTACACATACCCATGGATGTTGATCGATCTGCCTCTATACATAGCTAGGTCTCTGTCCTTCTCCACACATATACTAGTCGATCTACCTCTCTATAGTTAGGTCTCTGCCCCCTCCCCCCCCCCCCCACCGATAGTCGAACGTTGTAGGTAGGTATCCATGCCACAGAGATTTACTACACCTCTGCCCTCTCAAATTCCAGTAGGCCAGCCGCCCTGTATCTTTGACGTGGGCAAACACAAATTCGATGGCACTCTTTATCGATCGCGCAACCACACACTTCATTCCTGTTTTTGATTCTATTGATATCTCACGCCGATGATCCCTCCACTCTCTTCTCGTGGATCGCTCCCTCTATATATGATATATCCATGACTCTGTTTCACACACATTGCATATGTTACGTTTTTTTGTTTGAGATATCATCGACACATTGCCTCGGTTTCGCACAAACCATCTCGCTCACACCCACCCACGTACGTACCTGCACCTAAAGAAGAGGTGCACGCAGGACGCACGTACTCACGTCTCATTCCCGGCCACACCAGCGCGGGTACACGGTGGAGTTCGTTTCTGTACGAAAAGGCAGCCCACGTGATAATTTGACGCGTGTAGCGGTTGTTTACTCGAAGCAGGGTCGGGTACCACGCCTAGACGGAACAAAGTTCGACTTGCCGCGTTTGTACTAAACAAATTTATATATTCCTCCTCAATGGCGCGTAGTACAGAATATAAAACGATTGCCGTGGGGAAAATGGAAAAATCCGCTCAACTATATACAACAGAGCTTGCCTGCCGGGGTTTGTCTCTCGTCACACCATCTCACACAGTGCAGCGGTGGCTGAGGGAGTCCAGGACTAAGGGGTCCTCGGGCGTCTGGCCTATTAGCAATGGGCCGGACTGATGGGTTGTGAAGATACAAAGACCAAAGACTCTACCCATGTCCGTATGGGACTCTCCTTGGCGTGGAAGGCAAGCTTGGCGGCCGAATATAAAGATTCCTTTCTCTGTAACCAACCTTATGTAACCCTAGGTCCCTCCGGTGTTTATATAAACCGGAGGGCTAGGTCTATAGAGGCGGATACTCATAGCCATAGTCATACATGCTAGACTTCTATGGTTTTAGCCATTACGATCTCGTGGTAGATCAACTCTTGTAATACTCATATTCATCAAGATCAATCAAGCAGGAAGTAGGGTATTACCTCCATAGAGAGGGCCCGAACCTGGGTAAACATTGTGTCCTCCGTCTCTTGTTACCATCGACCTTAGACGCATAGTTCGGGACCCCTACCCGAGATCCGCCGGTTTTGACACCGACATTGGTGCTTTCGTTGAGAGTTCCACTGTGACGTCGAAGATAGGATCGATGGCTCGCCTTGTTGTCAAGGACAATATCACCTCGGGAGGAGTACTGGCCCCAGGACAAACCCTCCGACTGGGCGGCTTTACCATGACCGCCCGTTCCGCCGTTAAGCCGATGATGACCTCTCAGGTCATCGAAAATCCCCTTCGCATTGACTTCGAACACTCCAAGCAGATGGATCCGGCGGAGCTTTCGTCTTTAAACGAGCTCTTAGATCGCATCACTGCCCTGGGGGTCGCTACAGACTACGACCGAATTGGGCTTAAACCCGATCAGAGAGAAATCAAAGCTCCACCAATCACCCACCAGATAGCGGTAGTCGAGGAGCGAGGCGACAACTCTTCCTCCATACTGAGGACGGACTATGTCCGGATCTCCAACCTCGAAGAGCCGGACACCCACCTGCGAAGAGATGCATCTTGTCCTCCGAACATGGAATCGGACGACAAGCCTAAAATATCAGTCGATATCCCGGAGCTTGGACTGTTGAGTCCGGAAGATCTTCAGACTCCGGATCCAAAATTGGGTCAAGGTTTAGATTTAAATCCACCCACCCACCCGGACATAAGCGCTCTCAGGAGCATACAACAGCAGTCTCAGGAAACGGTCCATCACTTCTGGGCCAGATTCCTTCTTGTCAAAGACAAGATTAGAGATTGCTGCGACAAAGGCGTGATCTCAGCGTTCCGCACCAATTGCATGGACGAAGGAATCCTCAATGCCATCAACCGCTGTCGCATATTACACTTCGCTGACTTGGCAACTATCGTACAGAAGTACCGTGCAGTGGAAAACGCCTGGAAAACTCAGGCAGCCCGTTGGGAACCATCGGTCCCCACTAAACCCCTCGTTCAGACGAAAAGGGCACACCCTCGTGGCACGCCCGGTCCAATAGTAAAGAAATAGAAGCCCATTACGGGGCGCGGAACCGTTCTGGAAGGATGGCTCGATGGGCCATGCAAAATACACACAACACCGGATAACACACCAACCCATAGCCTTAGAGCATGTTGGATACTCCAGCAAGTGGCCAAGAGCGGCGAGGATATCCTCACCAAGAATACCCCAGAACAACACCCCCCGGAAGACGTCAACCTCAAAGGATTGACGGTCTTCGAGACATTTGCTTCAAACAATAGGCGCAAAAGGGCACTCCGCGAACTCGCCGAAGTCTGCCAAATCACAGCAATAAACCCTTGGAATGACATGGCTATAACTTTTAATGCCAGTGACGAACCAAAATACAGGACAGTCCGAGCACCAGCCGCCTTGGTCCTCAGCCCAATCGTGGACGGCTTTTGGTTCACCAAGGTTCTCATGGACGGCCGCAGCGGACTAAACCTCATTTATGAGGATACACTCCACAAATGGAAATAGACAGAAGCCGCATCGAGCAAAGCAGCACGACCTTCCGAGGAATCATTCCCAGTCGGGAGGCGTGGTGTGCGGGAAAAATCACACTTGACGTGGTATTCGGCACGCCGGAGAATTATCGGTCCGAAGAGATAACCTTCCAAGTGGCCCCTTTCAACAGCGGATATCACGCCCTCTTGGGGCGAGATGCATTTACACGCTTCCAAGCTATACCTCATTACGGGTACATGAAGCTTAAGATGCCCGGGCCCAACGGCACAATCACTCTCGCCAGTGATCCGGACATAGCACTCCGTGCCAAAAATAAAACCGCATCCCTCACCCTTGAGGCATTATCTGAAGCCCTCGCGGCCGAAGAGTTAACCGCACTACGCTCCACGGTGGACAGGGACGATGTGACCCTAGACAAACGACCCAAATCCACCTCCTTCAAGCAGGCAGAAGAAATATTCAAGTTCCAGGTCCATCCAACGGACCCCAACAAGACATCATCTATCGGGGCACAACTCGACCCAATGGTCGATGCCGCGCTACGAGAGTTCCTGCGTGAAAACTAGGACATATTCGCCTGGCACCCTTCTGACATGCTAGGAATCCCACGCAGGCTAGCCGAACACAGCCTCAATATCTTAAAGGGATATAAACCGGTCAAACAAATACTGCGGCGTTTTTCCGAACCCAAACGACAAGCTATGGGAGAAGAGCTAGCCAAGTTACTCGAAGCCGGATTCATCAGAGAAATCAAACACCCGGACTGGCTAGCAAACCTGGTGATGGTACCAAAGAAGGATAAATCCTGGCACCTATGCGTCGATTTCAAAGACCTCAAGAAGGCTTGTATCACGCCCAATATGCGACCCTATCCGAGAGGAACTCGAAGGTCCCACCAAGGATAGACCCGCATATTGAAACGCTTTTGCAAGGTGGATATCATTACATCAACATTACATAAAAGATGGGGATACATACAAGGCATACAAATGCCGCAAGAATACATCAATACATCATACATAAGATCAACATCCGACTACGGATGAAACACAAATAGAAACTCAAACGACATCCACCCTGCTAGCCCAGGCCGCCGACCTGGAACCTATCCCCTGATCGAAGAAGAAGTAGAAGAAGAACTCCAAAACAAGTAACTTCGCTCTCGCGTCATGATCATCGCAAAACCTGTACCTGCAACTGTTGTTGTGTTTATCTGTGAGCCACGAGGACTCAGCAATCCCATTACCATGGGTATGAAGACTAGCAAAGCTTCATGGGTAAGGAAGAGGTAAAGTGGTGAGGTTGCAGCAGCGACTAAGCAAGTATGGTGGCTAACATACGCAAATAAGAGCGAGAAGAGAAGCAACAGAACGGTCGTGAAACTAGCAATGATCAAGAAGTGATCTTGAACTCCTACTTACGTCAAACATAACCCAGAAACCGTGTTCACTTCCCGGACTCCGCCGAGAAGAGACCATCACGGGTACACACGCGGTTGATGCGTTTTATTTAAGTCAAGTGTTAAGTTCTCTACAACCGGATATTAACAAATTCCCATCTGCCACATAACCGCGGGCACGGCTCTCAAAAGTTTATACCATACAGGGGTGTCCCAACTTAGCCCATTATAAGCTCTCACGGTCAACGAAGGATATTCCTTCTCCCGGGAAGACCCGATCAGTCTCGGAATCCCGGTTTACAAGACATTTCGACAATGGTAAAACAAGACCAGCAAAGCCGCCCGAATGTGCCGACAAATCCTGATAGGAGCTGCACATATCTCGTTCTCAGGGCACACCGGATGAACACTACGTACAACTAAAACCAGACCTCAAGTTTCCCCGAGGTGGCGCTGCAAGTGGCTCTCGTTCGGACCAACACTCAGAGGAGCACTGGCCGGGGCGGGGGGGGGGGGGTAAATAAAGATGACCCTCGGGCTCCGGAAACCCAAGGGAAAAGGCTAGGTGAGGCAAATGTAAAACCAAGGTTGGGCCTTGCTGGAGGAGTTTTATTCAAAACGAACTGTCAAGGGGTTCCCATAACACCCAACCGCGTAAGGAACGCAAAATCAAGGAACATAACACCGGTATGACGGAAACTAGGGCGGCAAGAGTGGAACAAAACACCAGGCATAAGGCCAAGCCTTCCACCCTTTACCAAGTATATAGATGCATTAATTAAATAAGAGATATTGTGATATCCCAACATAAACATAATCCAACATGGAGCAAACTTCATGTTCACCTACAACTAGCAGCGCTATAAGAGGGGCTGAGCACAGCGGTAACATAGCCAAACAATGGTTTGCTAGGAAGGGTGACAAAGGTCAGAGGTTCATGGCAATTTGGGAGGCTTGAAGAGCAAGTGATAGGTAGCGCAGCATAGCGATAGAACGAAGCAACTAGCATAGCAATGATAGTAGTGAGATCCAAGGTGACGGTCATCTTGCCTGAAATCTCGCTAGGAAGAAGAACGAGTCCATGAAGAAGATGAAGCCACGAAGACGAACCAAGCGTAGACGAACGAATCCTCACGATCGCAACGAAACAGGATCTATCGAGAAGAAGCACAACCGGAAAGAAGCAAACAACTCGGTAAACACTCAACACATAACCAAGACATGATGCTCAACCAAGTATGATGCATGACAAGGCTACATGAATCTACTCATGGCAAGAGATGATGCATACAAGAACAACACATCAAATCAAGTTTAAATGAGCCCGGAAACAACATATGACAATTTCGGTAAGTCCTCATATGCAAATTTCGAAATTGGTCCAGATCTGAATAAACCTTATGTTCAAGTTGTTAAACAGCAAGTTAAAATGCACCAAGATGATCTACATGAAATTTCTAGTCAAGTTACATATAAGGTTCATTTAGTTCGGAGCTACGGCCTAGAAGATATGAGCAAAACAAGTTAAACATGGCATTGATGCAAAATGCATTCAAACATCAAGCAAAGACCTCAAAACAAGGATGCAACATGATAATATGAAATTACATGCAAAACTAAGCAAGTTTCATATAGAGCAAGCTCAAAATGGAGCAACGGTGCAACACATACACTCCAAACAAGATATAACAACAATCTGTCCAAAACAGCAACTAGGCATCTTGCAAGCATCATGAAAATATGCTACAGCACCCCAACATAAAAAAGGCATGGACATGATGTACAGGTAAAGCATGACAAAACATGAACACTGAGCCATCTCCAGAAATCACTATAACATACCCAAAAGGACATGGCAAGATTGCAAATAATAACAGTTTCACAGACTTAGCAGAAATTACTGGACATGGCAGAAATAACATCAGGTTGCTAAGTTCAGAACTACCAAACAACATGCTACAGGAATATATCATAGCAAACAAAGACATGGCATGAATCTACTAATTGCATATAACAAAATTCCCTTAATGATCACGAGCCACAAAGGTACAGAAGATATGATGGCACCCATGTAAACATAGCAAGTTTCATAAACAGATTCAGACTTGGCAGAAAAACTGAGCATGACATAAACAGAATTATGAAGGCATCTTTGCGAGCTCGAATCACTCATCACAAAGCATTTCATGGCATGTGAAGGCATAAAACAGTAAAATGGCATAATGATGAAGCTAAGCATAGAAGAACAAGTTCATAGGGTGCATGGATCACTAGCAAAACACATGTCAAAACTGAACTTCATGTTAACAGGCTGACAGCAACATTATTTAGCCATTTGAGAGCAAGTTAACAACAAGCTACAGCAGGCTATAAATGCAAACAAGCGCATGGATGAATAGAGCATAAAATTTATAACAAAACATCCTTAGTGAACATCTCCAGATTATGCATAGAACTCATGGTAGCAGCATGGCAACATAGCAACAAAATATAACAGACTCAGACTTTGCAGAAATGACTTAAGTCACAGAAATCAGCAACATCAGGGAGGCTACTTTGCATGCTTGTGCTAGTCTCCATATAGATCACAAAAATATACGACAAACACCCCTGTAAAGATGGTATGATGTATCTCAAAACTCATGTAGATCTCATGCTCATAGGATGCACACACAAAAAGCAATGAAAAAGACAAATCATCAAGTTCTGATAATAGACGATAGTTAACAGCATATGGCACTCTTGCAACGATTATTAGGGCATCAAGATGTACTCAAAAGAGCATGACACAATGGAACAAAATGAAGAGCATCTCATGATGAACATTTTGATATATTATATGCATGAAACGGAGCAGCACACATGGAGTTATGGCATGATGAACAAGGCATAAAAATATTGAAGATTCGGGACTTGGAAAATATACCCCTCTCGGATCTGGATCTAGGGTTTTCGCACGGATATCGATGCAGGGCCGGAGTTCGCCAGAGTTCGCGCCGGAGTAGACGGGGAGGACGCCGGTTCTGCGGGGGAGGAGGCCGGAGCTCGGGGGAGAGGCGGATCCGGGCGCGGGGCGGCCCTCCGGCCGGATCTCACCGGATCCGGCACGGGGCGGCGAGGAGCGGCGGCGGGGCGAGGTGAGCTCGGGCGGTGGCGGAGGGAGTCCGGTGGCGCGGGAGGCCGGCTAGCGGGCAACGAAGTTGCCGCCCGGCGCGGGACGGAGCCGTCGGCGGGAACCCTGGCGGCGGCGGGGCGCGGGCTCACGCGGGCCGGATCTGGGCCCCGCGGGCCGCGCGGTGGTGGGAGGCGGCGGCGACAGGTGGCGGCTCCCGATTGGCTGCGGACAGCGGCGGGATTTCGTCCGGCGCGAGTTGGACGTGTCCGGCGGCGGAGAGGAGGGAGGGGGCTAGGGTTCACCCACGAATTTCGGGGGAGGGGTGTTTATAAAGGCATAGGGAGCTAGGAGCCTCCAAATGAGGTGCGGTTTTTGCCCACACGATCGTGACCGAACGACCGAGAGCATGAAGGGGGTTTTGCTGGGTTAGTGGGCTGATTTGGAGGGGTGTTGGGCTACACAAAAGAAGGGGTTTTCGGGCTACGCGGTTAACCATTGGGGCATCAAACGACCACCAAATGGAACGAAATTTGATGGGCGGTCTACCGGTGATAAACCAAGGCCACTCGGCAAAGCTCGGCCCATTCCGAGAACGTTTTTCTCCCGCTCACGAAACAAGGTCTGAGAGGGGCGACAGGCGCGAGGGAGAGTGTCGGATCGCGAAACGGACAACGAGGAAAAGGACCGGATGCAAGTTTTAAAAAACATGCAGATGAAATGCAGACGATGACATGGCAAAGTGCAACACGCAAGCAAATGACATGGCAACAACGGCGAATAACTGGAAGACACCTGGCGCATCGAATCTGGGGCGTTACAACTCTCCTCCACTAACAAGAGATCTCGTCCCGAGATCTTAGGACCGAGACGGAAGAGAAAGAGGAAGAGGTGAAACAAGAAACGCAAGAGAGAAGATGAACAACGTAATGCCTCTGGAAGAATTGAAAGAGTTGAATGAAAAGGAATGGAGAAGAAGATGACAACTTCTACCACGAATGAATTTGAAAGCATCCTTGGAAGGAAGGATTGAATGGAGTTGTTGGAAATTCAACAACAAAAGAATAAGCTTGTTGTGGACTTATGGATAACATCTTAGAATTATGAGGTGGTAACCTACCGCAAGCGGAAAAGATTGAAAGCTAAGAAGAAACGAGGAAATGCAAAACTCCACTTCAGAAGAATATGGAGAATTAATTGCACTTTGAGAAGCAAGAAGAAGATACTTGAGCTACGCCTACAAGAATCTTGATGAACACTTGAAGAATGAATTAAATCATGAAGAACCACCGTGAAGAACTCCGGTAACAAATGGATGATGAGATAGAATTGAAGGATGAAAGGGATAAGATTAAATCCTTGCGATGATTCAGATGGAGCTTCGCGACGGAACAAGCGAGAATCTTGGAACTCCGGAAAAGAAAATACGAACAACTTAGAACCGACAAATTATTCCACATGAACAACCTCCGAAGGAAGGAATTAATCAACTTGATGAAAGAAGAATAAGAATTACGTTATGCTTATCCTCCACCAATTAAATTGATGACAAAGGGATTTGGCACGCAACTTATTCTTCTTGAAAAAGGATCGAAGAGAGACATAGCGCAAACTTGAGAAGATCTTCATGAACCACCGGTAGGGCTGGAAAGAACGAATGGATTGATATGAGAAGAACAGAAGTGAAATTCTCAAACGAACCACCATAAGAATGGAAACAAATGATGAAAAGAGAATGAATCACCGGGAAGAATTAGAAAAGCACGAAGATACTTGAGGGAATTTAGAGACCAGAGAACGAAGAGATCGCGAACGAAGCACCGGAAGAATATTGAGACGAACGAAGGGGCAAGAATTTTAGAATAATCAGAGAACTAATTTGAAAACTTAGAACGAAGAAATATTCCGAAAAGATGACCTCCGGATGATCGAAACAAAAAAAAAGAACTCCTGGAATACTCCGGATGGATGAAAAGTATTGCACAATTTGAAATAATTTGAGAGGATAATATCAAGCTAGCACCGCGAATCTCTGGGAGAACGGGCAAGATTTAAGAGAAACTCTACTTCGGTCTTCAAATGACGATGAGAAACACCACCAAAATTACTGAGATACTCCGGGAGAATGAAAAACGAAGAGGTTGAGCCAACAATGAAAATAATTTGAAAACGATCTTGGATAAGGTATCTGACTGATGAAATTCATTCTTACGTCACACTTGAAAAGAATTAGGAATGCATCCGGAATAATTGTAAGAGTCAGGTAAGATCCTGGGAAAAGACCTGTGGGTTAGGGCCCACTGAAAAGAAAACACCATTGGAAAGGATTGTTGAAGAGATCGATGATGCACCGGAAGAATTGAAATATTTAAATGAGTTGACAACCTCGAATTAATTGGAACACATACGAATCCCCTAAGATGTCTTGAGCACTCCGGAAGGATAAACTGGCGAGAGGCGAACGAGCAGGGAAAACACTTGAGCCGAGGGAAAGAATATAATCACTACCGAAAATTGGAATTGAATCCACCGGAGAAGAAAAGAGATGAGGAATGTCAAACGAGACGAGAATTCACCGGTTGAAATGATTGATGGAAGACTAAAGAGGCTCCGTACGAATGAAAATTGATCCTCGAAAGAGACTCAGGCTCCGGGAAGAAGAGGGTGGGAGGGCGGGAAAAAAACAAAGGCACCTGGAAGGGAGAACCGACGAATAACTTGAAGAGAAAACAATGGTTGAAATAATTGAGGAAAGAATGCAAAGACTTCGCACGAGTAGGATGGATACTCGATTATGGACTCCGGTTCCGAGAAGAAAAAGGGTGGGTGGGTGGGAAAAATAAAACAACTGAGGATTGAACTTGGCAAAGGTGAAAAGGCTCGAGTCAACTGGACGAGAAATGCACCGGATGAAATGAGCTGAGAACCAACGATCGGAAAACCAACTGCATGATCCTAAAGAAAATTTGAAGGGGAAGAGAAGTAATTA
This sequence comes from Aegilops tauschii subsp. strangulata, assembly GCF_002575655.3. NCBI lineage: Eukaryota > Viridiplantae > Streptophyta > Magnoliopsida > Poales > Poaceae > Aegilops > Aegilops tauschii. Next base: position 69,138,399 of record NC_053039.3, on the reverse strand, counting down.
AAAACATCTACGTCAAGATTCCTCACCAGAGCGACGAAGGGGCTGAGGAGTAAAAAGAATTCCTACTCTCCGATATAACTAGAGTCCGAAAAACAGTTTTTCTTCTAGACTCCACAACGACCAAACTACACGATCAATCAAGGGGGCTCCTATGGTCGGTCGAGGCTCTGATACCAACTTGTCACGCCCAATATGCGACCCTATTCGAGAGGAACTCGAAGGTCCCACCAAGGATAGACCCGCATATTGAAACGCTTTTGCAAGGTGGATATCATTATATCAACATTACATAAAAGATGGGGATACATACAAGGCATACAAATGCCGCAAGAATACATCAATACATCATACATAAGATCAACATCCGACTACGGATGAAACACAAACAGAAACTCAAACGACATCCACCCTGCTAGCCCAGGCCGCCGACCTGGAACCTATCCCCTGATCGAGGAGGAAGCAGAAGAAGAACTTCAGAACAAGTAACTTCGCTCTTGCGTCATGATCATCGCAAAACCTGTACCTGCAACTGTTGTTGTAGTAATCTGTGAGCCACGAGGACTCAGCAATCCCATTACCATGGGTGTCGTGGAATTGTCACGGCAGATGTCCTCATGCAAGGACTTAGTCGTGGAGCCATCGCAGCTAGGAAGCTTAAAGGGGTTAAACGGGATAAAGGACATGAGGATTATACTGGTTCGGCCCCTTACGTTGAAGGGAAAAGCCTACTCCAGTTGAGGTGGAATTACATAGGGTTTCGATGACCAGGAGCTAAACCGCTCTGCCTGGCTATCGATCTGATCTTACTTGTCCTGAACCGCCGCCGGGTCGTCCCTTTATATAGAAAGGATAGCGCCCAGCGGCTCTCAGAGTCCCGGTCGGCTCATAAACTGTGTCCGGCTCGGACTCTTAACTATTCTTGCCTTACACTACAAGTCTTGCCACAACGGCGGTTTACCACTACGGGCCTTAAGCCGCCTCTGGGCCTTAGACCTATTACTAAACCGCCATCCTTAACCTGTCCTTGGGCTTCTGAACGAAGAGCTGTCGCAACGTAACCCGGCCCATCTTAGCCGGGTTACACCGGTAGCTATATCCTCAACATTAGGCCCCAGATTGATTTGAACCGGTTCATGTCAATCTTCAATACCTTAAGAGAAAATCTTCCGGCTTCTGTTTGCGCGAAGGTTATAACCCGCCATGATGTCATCTTCTGGATTCTTGGTAACCCGCCGTGACGTCATCCGCCATTAATGCACGTTCCATCCAACGTATCTCATCGGATCCTTATCTTAATAACTATCCCGGAAATCGAGGCCCCTCTGCAGCTGGATAATCATGTCTTCAGCCTCCTCGTTTCTCGCGCCCACTTAACAGCCGTCCCTTATAAATAGGCCCGACCGGGTCCTCTCCCACTCCTCCCTTTCCATCGTCTTCCTCCTCTCAACGCCCCAAAACCCGAGCTCCGCCGCCGCCGCCGCGCTTCTCGTCTTCCTCAGCCTCGGCCGCTGCATCAACCTGAGTTGGTCCAGAGAACGGCGGCGACTCTCCGCAGTGAACCTGCAACCGTAAGTCTTCTTCTTCTCAGACATCAGATCTGCATTAGGGTTCCGATCTTTCTCTGTGTTCTTCGTAGTTCATCTCAGTTCTTTTATAGTTCTTCCACCGTGACTTCTTTTGATCCGAAAAACAGTACATAACTCCTGCGGTAGTGGTTTCGCACCCATTTCCAATACTAGCAGATCTCTTTTGCTTGCAAAAGGACCTCATTAGAACTTATGAACTTCTCTGTGCCTGTTTTTAGGTCTAGAAAATTTTCCTTTCTGGACGACCATTTGATCCAAAATAATTACTGCAATCTGTGAAACTTGTTTGTGCAACACTTAGGCAAAAATTGCATCTGTTAGCTATGGCGGCTCATATCACCGACTTAAAAAAGGCGATGCTTCATGAATATTCCGGGTCATCCATAACAGAGTTAAATAACTTAATTGCTCATGATATCCATAGCGGCTTAAATAACCCGACACAATTGGCCATATATCATTAGGCCCCTGCATAAGCCGCCACCTTAAATACTGAACCGAACTTTTCCTCCGGCTTAAATTTGAACCGGAATTTTTATTTTGTCATAGGCTTCCATCCTCCACAATGCCGCCCAAGGCGCCCATTACGTGCAACTGGGTTAGATCCAACGTTACTGATAGCACCTTAGCTGACTTCGTGAAAACGGGTTACCTGCCCAAGAAGGAGGTCATGTCCTATCGTGCTCCTGACCCGTCCGAAGAGAGACCTCAACCCAAGGACGGAGAGGTTGTCGTATTTGCTGATCACATGAGCCGGGGCTTTGCTCCTCCTGGCTCAAAATTCTTCAGAGATGTTCTGCACTTTTTCGACCTGCGACCTCAAGACAATTGACCCAATTCCGTGTCAAACATTTGTAACTTCCAAGTGTTATGTGAGGTGTACCTTGGAGAAGAGCCCAGCTTGCTACTCTTTAGGGAGTTATTTTATCTGAACCGCCAGCATGAATGTGCCAACGGGCCTAGCTTGGAACTCGGTGGAATCTCAATCCAACGACGGAGAGATTCTCTCTTCCCTTATGCTGAGCCGCCAAGCCACCCAAAAGATTGGAACCAGACATGGTTCTACTGCCAAGATACTTCTCCGGCTGATGAGAACCCTCTGCCCGGCTTTTGCGCCTTGCGTCTGGAGTCAAATCACCCCCTGCCAGATAAACTATCTCAAGCTGAACGTCAACCACTTATTCCTACCATCAACAAAATCAAAGCTCTTCTGGGGAACGGCCTAAATGGCATTGATCTGGTCCGAGTCTGGATTGCCTGGCGGGTGATTCCTTTAAGCCGCCGCCCCAGCTTAATGTGCGATTATACCGGCCGGAAGGATGATCCTCTTCGGCACAGTCCCGATGACTTACCTGAGGACATCATTGATGATATGACCAAGTCTCTTCTGAACGAGAGCCTGGCAGATTGCGGGAGGACAGGCTTAAGCCCCTTCCGCAAGGCTAACCCGGCCCCAGCGGTAAGCTATTGACCTGTACACCTCACCTTCCATTTTAATGATTCCATCTTAACTTAAAAAACCTTTGTTGTATTTTACAGGCTAATGATAAATTCTAGAAGGTCAGGTATGATCATGAAGCTACTAAGAATGCCAGGAAGGTTAAAAAAGCCGCCAGGAAAGCCGCTCCCAGCAAGAAGGGGAGTAAACCTAGCGCCTCGGACCTGCTTCACCTGGAAGACACCTCCGAGTCAGAGGTAGCCCTTGATTCTTTAGGCTCCTTTTTTAACCATCTTATTGACATGGATTATCAGCAGGAGGACACCCGAACGAGTCATGAAGTGATTGAAGAGGTAACTATAATTTCCTCCGACTCGGAGCCCTTGCCAAGACTGAAAGTCTGAAGAGTAACCCGGAAAGTAAGATTTTCACGTCCTTTAGCGTATCAAGATCCTCAATTTCTTTTGAAGCGACAGATTCATGAAAGTCGGAGGCAAACCTGGACCAGCAAGGATGCAGACCTCTCCTCCAGCTTACCCGAAGCATCAAGGAAGCGCCGGACTGAGGTTATCTCCGACTTATATCCTTTTCATCCTTTGGCGGGCTTCTCTCGTCAACCACTCAATTCTTCTGATTCAAACTATCAGGGAACTTCACCTTCCTCCGGCGACTCCATGCAGTCTAGCTTGCCGGCTTTCAAAACCGCACCCGGGTAATGATGATCAGCTTATTTTGTGCTTATCTTACTCATGTTTTTGCACTAACCCTTTGACTTTCAGTGTACAAGTAAAGCCCAGCAAGAGGGCGAAGAAAAATAAACCGGCCGAAGAGCCGGTCCTGACCGAACCTGATTCTTCTGCTCATGAGCCGCCGTCTGCACCAGCGCCGGAAACCACCACTGCTCCATCTGATGAGCAAGTTATGGAAGGTTCTGACGACCCAGAGATCCCCAGCCCAGCTCATCCAGATGACCCGGACGTTGTAATTACCCGGACCGAGTTTGTTGAACCGGGAAGACCCACCGTGTTGGCTAGGTGCTCTGCCAAGGAAGAACTTCTGGAACGCCGCAGGGCCAGGCTGGGCATCACTGACTATGCCAATCTGAGCATTGGAGATATTGTCGCTGGCTATATTGATCAAGTGCAGAATAGCCGGGACCTGGAAATTGATATGGTGAAGCAAATACAACAAAAGTCTGAGGTATGACTCTCTTGCTTACTCCATAGTCATCCTTACCATGCCAGCCCCCAAGTCTATTACTTATGATGAAATATGTTGTAGACTTAATACCGGCTTAATAATCACTGCAAGAAAACCGGCTTACCTGGTAACACTCAAGGGCCGGGTTAAACAGCATAGTTGAACCAGTCCCTACCTTATTTTAATCAAGTAGTTGAGCAACTTTACACATTAGCCCCGAAGTGCCGAGTCCCTTTGCCTGCAAAGTGCTTGGGACTTATTTTCATGATCCGGCACTGTAAATAGAACTCTTCAGCATACATTAGCCCCCAAGTGCCAAGTGTCTTTGCTTGCAAAGTGCTTGGGACTTAGTGTTGCATTATAATAACCCTAACTGTAACCCAGAATTTGTATAGGCCGCCTGTATGAAATTTGAATCAGAAATCTCTGATCTAAAGAACCGCCTGAAGACTCAGGAAAGTGAGACCCAAAAGGCCAATTCCAAATTTGAATTCAGTGTATCTGCACAAGAGAAACTGAAGAAAAAGTTTGAAGCAGAAAGAAAAGCCTGGGCGGATGAGAAAACTGCTTTGCTCAGCTGGGCCGAACAAACGGAGGCCGCTCTTACTGAAAGAACCGCCGAACTATCAGGCTTAAAACGCCATGTATCTCAGATGGTCTCCGCAATCTTTGGTAAGTTACTATGTAAGTTTCTAACTAGTTTCGTCGTTCACTTCCCGTAAGTATCTCAACTGCCATCAGCTCACCTGACTTTGTAATGCAGGTCCCAGGAGTTCCAATCTCAACCAGAACGTGCTGACCAACCTGAAGGCGGTTTACACCTTGGTAGAACAACTTTACACCGGGTCACAACGTGCCTTAGCTGTTGTGGCTCTGTCAAACGAAGTTCCTACTCATCTGGCGGATGTACTCAGGCGGCTTGCCGTGCTTCCTCAACGCTTCCAAGAGTTAAGACGAGCTTCTGCAAGAGCCGGAGCCATCGCCGCTCTAAGCCGGGCCAAGGCGTTTCTACCGGAGCTAGACCCAGCCGACATTGCCCTTGGGTATCCTAGCTTGAAGGAAGATGGCACTCCCTTTGACCAGAAAGACTTCGCCGCCTGTGTGAAGAGCATACGCCCAGTGGCCACCTTGATTGGTAATGACACATACCTTACCAAATATCAACCGGGCTATGACACGGAGAATCAGAGGATCCCAACACCTCGTTATGAAGCAGTCAGCCTGATTCCTCTGACTCATAAGCATACCTTCGCCCCTGAAGTTGACCCGGCCGGGTTAATTGATGATGAAGCTCAATTTGAAGCCTTGAGTGGCATTGACTGGAAATCATCAACCTTCCAGGACATGGTAACACCCGGAGGAGCGAAGAGGGATGAGCCGGAAGCTTCAGCCCAACAAGCACCTTTGATTTCTTAGGCGGCTCATGGTTATGTCTCAAAAACAATGCCTCACCTTTTGGACTCGGGGAGTCCTGTAATACAGTAGGACAAACACTTAATTTTGTCGTGCCATCGTGCACGTGTGTAGCGCTTAACTCTATTTAAACTGCTCTTTTATATTCTTCGGGATTATGTTTGATCCTCTGCTTTCCTTAAGTTTAAAGAGATGTCTTTAATTGTCCTACATAGAAAACAAATCACAAGTCTCTAGGCGGCTTACCGCATGGAGAGTCATATATTTTACACATAACCCAAAATATGAATCAAAGTCATAATAAACCGGCTCTCAATTATTCCTTCGAGATGACCATAATAGCATACCTGCGAGCCTTCAAATATACTTCCGGTTTATGTAACCCGAATAATGAGGTCGAGAACTCAACTCCGGTTCACCAGCACATATAATGCTTAGTATGTGCCATCAACATTATTAATCAAGGTTAAGCCGGTGGAATAGGAACCACCCTTGAATGCTTTTGATGTCAACAAAGAACTGGTTTGCAAACCAAGAGATCTCAACAATTTAGGGGCTTCTGATTCGAATACGACCGGAGAACCGTCCCAAAGGGGTTAAGCTAAGATTCGAATGCGATCATATAGCCCCCAGTGGCTTTGGCGTTGCGGATCAAGAGGGTACCGACAGCTATGTTCTCTTTGGTTCGAATATGACCTATGTTTGAACAGGAAGCCCCCAAATGACCTTGAGAGTTGTTTAACGACGCTGATTCAAATACGATCCACGTCGGTTCTCAAAGGGGGTCGAGCTATGATTCAAATATGATCAAGAAAAACTCCCCAATGAGCTCGGCGATATGCCAATCAAGTGGGTATCGATAGCTATGTTCTCTTTGGTTCGAATACGACCTATGTTTGAATAGGAAGACCCCAAGTGTTCATATTTTTAACGGCTAGATTCGAATACGATCATAAGCCGGACCAACCTCCAAGTGACCATGTAATATTACAATGCAAATAACAATGATACATTTACCTTTGGAGGAAAAAAGGACAGAGGTCATGCTTTATTATTTACCACAATATAGACATGGCTATAGAAATATGTACATTATGAGAGCCGGTGGCTCAAGTGTAATAAGGCCGAAGCCGGGCTATGTTCCATGGCCGGCGGGTCTCCTCCTCCGACTTACATGAATCTTTGTGCTCCCGAACATCGATAAGGTAATATGACCCGTTGTGCAAGTTCTTGCTGACCACAAAGGGCCCTTCCTAAGGCGGGGATAACTTGTGTGAGTCTGTTTGATCCTGGATGAGCCGGAGCACCAAATCTCCTTCCTGAAAGACCCTGGACTTAACCCGGTGTCCGTTGACGCACCCGCTCATTATCCGCCTCAACATAAGCCGCCACTCGAGGCGAATCATGACGGATGTCGCTAGGGAGGACCGCCTCAGCTCCGTAAACCATGAAGAAAGGCGTGTAACCCGTAGACCTGTTAGGAGTAGTATTGATGCTCCATAATACGGAGGGTAACTCCTCCACCCAACAACCCAGCGTCCGTTGCAAAGGGACCAAAAGCCGGGGCTTGATGCCCTTCAAGATTTCCTGATTGGCTCTCTCAGCTTGACCATTGGATTGAGGGTGAGCCACTGACGAAACATCAAGCCGAATATGCTCTCATTGACAAAATTCCTCCATGGCGCCTTTAGATAGATTGGTACCATTGTCAGTTATAATGCTGTGTGGAAAACCAAAGCGAAATATCACCTTTTTCATGAACTGAACCGCCGTGGCTGCGTCACACTTACTAACTGGCTCTGCCTCAACCCACTTTGTGAACTTGTCAACTGCCACCAAGAGGTGGGTCTTCATATCTTTGGACCTTTTGAAAGGCCCAACCATATCAAGCCACCAGACTGCAAACGACCAAGTGATTGGAATCATCCTCAACTCTTGAGCCGGCACGTGAGCCCGTCTTGAGAACTTCTGACAGCCGTCACATTTACCGACCAAGTCCTCTGCATCAGCATGAGCCGTCAGCCAATAAAAACCATGACGAAAAGCCTTGACCACAAGGGATTTTTAGCCGGCATGATGGCCACAATCCCCCTCGTGAATCTCACGTAAAATTTCTTGACCTTCCTCAGAGGAAACACAGCGCTGAAAAGCTCCAGTGACACTGCGATGATGCAGCTCGCCATTGATAATTATCATTGACTTAGACCGCCGGGTTATTTGTCTGGCCAAAGTTTCATCCTTAGGCAATTCTCCCCGGGTCATGTAAGCCAAGTATGGCACTGTCCAATCTGGGATAACGTGGAGAGCCGCCACCAACTGTGCTTCTGGGTCAGGAACAGCCAAGTCTTCCTCTGTAGGCAACTTGACAGAAGGGTTATGCAGAATATCCAAGAAAGTATTAGGCGGCACCGGTTTTCGCTGAGAGCCCAGCCGGCTTAATGCATCAGCCGCCTCGTTCTTTCTGGGATCGATGTGCTCTACTTGGTAACCCTGAAAATGTCCAGCAATGGCATCAACTTCGCGGCGATAAGCTGCCATGAGGGGGTCCTTGGAATCCCACTTAACTGATACTTGTTGGGCCACTAAATCTGAGTTGCCAAAGCACCTTACCCGGCTTAAGCTCATCTCCTTAGCCATCCGAAGACCATGGAGCAAGGCCTTGTACTCAGCTGCATTGTTAGTATAGGGAAACATCAACCATAGTACATAACAAAACTTGTCACCTCGAGGGGAAGCTAACACAACTCCAGCCCCCGAGCCCTCCAATTGCCTGGACCCGTCGAAGTGAATAGTCCAGTATGTATTATCCGGTTTCCGGTTTCTCTTCAGGCACCTGCAGCTCTGTCCGATCGTTGATGAAATCCACCAATGCTTGAGATTTTATAGCAGTGCGTGGCACGTACTTTAGACCATGAGGCCCAAGTTCTATAGCCCACTTAGCAACTCTTCCTATGGCTTCTCTGTTTTGGATGATATCTCCTAGGGGAGCAGAACTGACCACAGTGATAGGGTGGCCCTGGAAATAATGCTTAAGCTTCCGGCTTGCCATGAACACCCCATAAACAAGCTTCTGCCAATGTGGATACCGTTGTTTGGACTCAATGAGTACTTCGCTGACGTAGTAAACCGGCCGCTGAACCGGATGTTCCTTACCCGCTTCCTTACGCTCCACCACCACGGCCACACTGACGGCTCGTGTGTTAGCGGCTACATACAACAATAAAGGCTCCTTGTCGACAGGAGCAACAAGGACTGGCGGCTCAGCTAGCTGTCTTTTCAAATCCTCAAAAGCAGCATTAGCAGCATCATTCCAGACAAAGTCATCTGTTTTCTTCATCATCTGATACAGTGGCATGGCCTTTTCACCCAACCGGCTTATAAACCGACTCAAAGCAGCGATGCGACCCGCCAGACGCTGGACGTCGTTTACGCATGCCGGCTTAGCCAGAGAGGTGATTGCCTTGATCTTCTCCGGGTTAGCTTCAATGCCTCTGTGAGAAACTAGAAAACCCAAGAGCTTGCCTGCAGGAACACCAAAAACACACTTGGCCGGGTTAAGCATCATCATGTAGACCCGGAGATTATCAAAGGTCTCTCTCAGATCATCTATCAAGGTCTCCTTCTCTCTGGATTTGACCACGATATCATCCACATAGGCATGAACGTTGCGCCCAATCTGATTATGAAGACAATTCTGCACGCAACGCTGGTAAGTCGCCGGTGCACTCTTGAGCCCAAAAGGCATAGACACATAACAGAAGGCTCCGAAAGGAGTAATGAACGCCGTCTTCTCTTGGTCCTTAACAGCCATTTTGATCTGATGGTAACCACAATACGCATCCAAAAAACTCAAACGCTCACAACCCGTCGTAGCATCAATAATTTGATCAATACGAGGGAGAGCAAAAGGATCGGCCGGACAAGCCTTGTTTAAATCCGTATAATCAACGCACATACGCCAGGTACCGTTCTTCTTGAGCACGAGCACCGGGTTAGCTAACCATTCTGGATGAAAGACTTCAACGATAAACCCGGCCGCCAAGAGCCGGGCTACTTCCTCACCAATGGCTTTCCACCTCTCCTCATTAAACCGCCAGAGGAATTGCCTGACTGGCTTAAATTTCGGATCAATATTGAGAGTGTGCTCAGCGAGTTCTCTTGGTACACCCGGCATGTCAGAAGGTTTCCATGCAAAGATGTCCTTGTTCTCACGGATGAACTCGATGAGCACACCTTCCTATTTCGGGTCCAGATTGGCACTGATGATAAACTGCTTAGACGAGTCACCTGGAACAAAGTCAACAAGTTTAGTCTCATCGGCCGACTTAAATTTCATTACAGGCTCATGCTCCGTGGTTGGATTTTTCAAAGACGTCATATCCGCCTAGTCAACATTATCCTTGTAAAACTTCAACTCCTCTGTTGCACAAACAGATTCAGCGTAAGCTGCGTCACCTTCCTCACACTCCAAAGCTATCTTTCGGCTGCCGTGAACTATAATGGTCCCATTGTGACCCGACATCTTGAGCTGCAAGTATACGTAACATGGCCGTGCCATGAACTTGGCGTAAGCCGGCCGCCCAAATAGAGCATGGTACGGGCTTCTTATTTTAACCACCTCAAAAGTCAGTTTTTCCGCCCTGTAGTTGTACTCATCTCCAAAGGCTACTTCTAGCTCGATCTTACCCACCGGATACGCTGACTTACCGGGCACCACCCCATGGACAACAGTGTTGGACTGGCTGAGGTTTTTATCAGTTAATCCCATACGACGGAAGGTCTCATAATAGAGGATGTTGATGCTGCTGCCTCCGTCCATGAGCACTTTAGTGAATTTATACCCCCAACCTGAGGAGCCACCACCAAGGCCAGGTGACCCGGATTATCAACCCGGGGAGGGTGATCTTCCCTACTCCATACAATAGGCTGCTCAGACCATCTCAAATAGCGGGGAACCGCCGGCTCAACAACATTTACAGCCCTCTTATGAAGCTTCTGGTCTCGCTTGCACAGACTGGTAGTAAACACATGATACTGTCCACCATTGAGCTGCTTTGGATTGGTCTGGTATCCCCCTGCTGCTGCTGCTGATTACCCTGGGCAGATTGTTGATTAAAACCCCATTGAAAATTCTGAGAATTGGAATTTGAGCCGCCGCCCGGGCCATGAAAGCCGCCGGCTCCTGAGCCGCCGCCCTGCCCATTGTTGCCATTAAAAGCATTGGAATTTTTGAAGGCTTTCATGATTGTGCAGTCTTTCCATAGATAAGTGGCCGGCTTCTCCCTAGAGCCATGCCTTAGAAAGGGCTCATTCAACAACTGCTCAAGCATCGGGCCTGACCCGCCGGCTCGGGGAGGTGGTCTCCCCTTACGTCGGTGGTTGTTACCCTGCGCATTGGCGTTGGCCACAAACTCCATACTGCCATCAGCCTTACGTTTGTTACCTCCCTAGTTCGCCGGGTTATGCTGAGGGCCCTTGCCATTGCCATTCTTCTTTCCTTTCCCTGCCCTTTCATCATCAGACGCGGGATCCTTGGTACTATCAGAGTCGGCGTACTTGACCAGAGCTGCCATCAGCGTACCCATATCATTGCAATCGCGCTTGAGCCGCCCGAGCTTCATCTTCAGGGGAGCAAAACGACAATTTTGCTCCAACATTAAGACTGCAGAGCCGGCATCCATCTTATCAGACGAATGTATTATCTCTTTGACCCAGCGAACCCAATGGGTTGTAGACTCGCCCTCTTGCTGCTTGCAGTTAGTCAAATCCACAATTGACATAGATTGCCTACATGTATCTTTGAAGTTTTGGATGAACCGGGCTTTTAGCTCTGCCCATGACCCGATAGAATTAGGCGGCAGTCCTTTCAACCAAGTGCGGGCAGTCCCATCCAACATCATGGTGAAGTATTTGGCCACTGCTGCTTCGCTGACCTCTAGCAACTCCATAGCCATCTCGTAGCTCTCGATCCATGCTCCGGGTTGTAAATCAGCCGTGTAATTAGGTACCTTCCTAGGTCCTTTGAAATCCTTGGGCAGACGTTCATTACGGAGAGCCGGCACTAGACAAGGGACACCTCCGGTCCTCGTAGGTATACCCACCTCGATAGAAGCCGTCGGATAAACTGGGAGGGGCTGGTAAGCCGTCAACTGAGGCGCCTGCTCCGCCTCTTGCCATGCTCTGTCTTGGTCTACCGCGTTAAAGGCTCCATTATGTGTCGGGCCGTGGCCAGCTGGCAAGTCACGGCGCCGGACGTTGCTTGAGCCGGTCGCTGAAACCATGTGTCTGCTATAACTTGGGCCCTGGCCTGGACGAGGGGTTGAATGAATCCTGTCCCGGCTATATGAATATGCCTCCTGTTGCGCCAGAGCCGTCTGAAGAAGTTCTCTGACCCGGCGGGTTTCGACCGCCGTTGGAGAGTCGCCCTCGATTGGGAGAGCCGGCAGTCGCGCCGCTGCGGCGATCATGTTTTCCAACGGGTTGGCATAATGACCCGGTGGTATTGGCACGTACTGAGGCGGGGTAGTGTTCACACGGGGAGGCCCCATCACTTGCGGCTGAATCGGCGTTCCAGCCCCGGGTGCCGTGATCTCTGGCGGGTTACTGGGCTCCGCACCAGGCATGTTGAAGAGGTTTCGAGGATCGTAAACCGGAGGGAGTCGAGATTGAGCCTTCTGATGCCTCCTTCTCATGATCTCATTGGATGCGTTCTGATCCATCGTGAGCCGGAAAGATTGTGCCTGAATCAGCTGATTCTGGGCGTCGAGAGCCGCCCGCTCTGCAGCCATCCTGATCCCTTCCGCTGCCAGATCTTCCTTGGCTCTTGCTATATCCAGCTTTAACTGTGCCACCTCCGCATCATGTTGAGCTTAATCCGCTGGGACGATCGTAGCGGTTAAAAGGGCCGTCATCTTGTCCGTGAGATCCATCAGTACCTGAGCCGGCGAGTGCACAGGGCCTCCTGCCCCAGCGGCGGAGTTTTGGATAGGTTGTGCGCCGGCCATGAAGATTCCAACCCGGCTCGGCGGCTCAAACGGGTCCGGAATACTGTCGCCATCGGAACTACCCCTGAGCCTGCCATCTTGAAGTTGATATAACGAGTCGGTCTCACCTATGGACGACTCACCGTCAGAGCGGGTGGCCGTCTCCTCGCCAGATCCAGATCCTTCAGAGAGTTCTCCATGGACACATCCCACGAAAGCACGCTTCAAGGCCGGCTGAGTCCGGGCTGGTCTTGCACGCTGAGCCGTCTCGACAGGGTCGGTGCAGATGTCCGGCTCAGTGCCCGGCTCGCCAATCTTGCCAATGAAAACGAGGATTCCGCCGAAGGGGACCCGGTACCCGTACTCAATTGAGCCGGCGTCGGGGCCCCAGCCTGCGTCGTCGATGTGGAGCTTGCCGCGACGACTCTTGGTCATCCGGCCCACAGCGTATCTGTTGAGGATATAACCATTAGAGTCACCCGCCCAGGAGGGGCCGGGTTACGTCATAATGATCATCACGTAAAGCCCAGCACCAAGCTTGAGGATGGCGGATCAGTAATGGGCTTAAGACCCGGAGGCGGCTTAAGGCCCGTAGTGATAAACCGCCGTTATGACAAGACTTGTAGTGTAAGGCAAGAGTAGTTAAGAGTCCGAGCCGGACACTGTTATAAGCCGGCCGGGACTCTGAGAGCCGCTGGGCGTCAACCTAGCTATATAAAGGGACGACCCGGCGGCGGTTCAGGGACAAGGAAGATCAAGTCGATAGCCAAGCAGAGCGGTTTAGCTCCTGGTCATCGAAACCCTAAGTAATACCACCTCAACTGGACGTAGGCTTTTACCTTCACCGTAAGGGGCCGAACCAGTATAATCCTTGTGTCCTTTGTCCCGTTTAACCCCTTTAAGCTTCCTAGCTGCGATGGCTCCACGACTAAGTCCTTGCATGAGGACATCTGCCGTGACAATTCCATGATAGTTGGCGCCCACTGTGGGGCCATCGCACGGTCGATTTGAGTTCTTGAAGGGCAGCTTCGAAGGGCTCAAGGGATATACTATGGGCCGGATGACCAAGAGTCGTCGCGGCAAGCTCTACATCGACGATGCAAACTGGGGCCCCGACGCCGGCTCAATTGAGTACGGGTACCGGGTCCCCATCGGCGGAATCCATGTCTTCATTGGCAAGATTGGTGAGCCGGACCTCTGCGTCGATCTCATCGAGATGGCTCAACGTGCACGACCCGCCCGGACTTTGCCTGCCTTGAAGCGTGCTTTCGTGGGATGCGTCCATGGAGGGCTCTCTGAAGGATCTGGATTGGGTGATGAGACGGCCGCTCGCTCTGACGGCGAGTCATCCACAGAGGAGACCGATTCGTTATACCAACTTCAAGATGGCAGGCTCAGGGGTTGTTCCGATGGTGACAGTATTCCGGACCCCTTTGAGCCGCCGAGCCGGGTTGGAATCTTTATGGCCAGCGCACAACCTGTTCAAAACCCCGCCGCCGGGGCAGGAGGCCCTGTGCACTCGCTGGCTCAGGTGCTGATGGATCTCACAGACAAGATGACGGCCCTGTTAACCGCTACGGTCACCCCAGCGGATCAAGCTCAACATGATGCGGAGGTGGCACAGTTAAAGCTGGACATCGCAAGAGCCAAGGAAGATCTAGCAGCGGACGGGATCAGGATGGCTGCAGAGCGGGCGGCTCTCGACGCCCAGACTCAGCTAGTTCAGGCACAGTCTTTCCGGCTCACGATGGATCAGAACGCGTCCAATGAGATCATGAGAAGGAGGCATCAGAAGGCTCAATCTCGACTCCCTCCGGTTTACGATCCTCGAAACATTTTCAACACGCCTGGTGCAGGGCCCAATAACCCGCCAGAGATCACGGCACTCGGGGCTGGAACGCCGATTCAGCCGCAAGTAATGGGGCCTCCCCGTGTGAACACTACACCGCCTCAGTACTTGCCGATACCACCGGGTCATTATGCCAACCCGTTGGAAAACATGGTCGCCGCGGCGGTGCGACTGGTGGCTCTCCCAATCGAGGGCGACTCTCCAACAGCGGTCGAAACCCGCCGGGTCAGAGAACTTCTTCAGACGGCTCTGGCGCAACAGGAGGCATATTCTTATAGCCGGGACAGGATTCATTCAACCCCTCGTCCAAGCCGGAGCCCTAGTTATAGCAGACACATGGTCTCAGCGACCGGCTCAAGCAATGTCCGACGCCGTGACTTGCCTCCTGGCCATGGCCCGGTTCATAATGGAGCTTTTAACGTGGTAGACCAAGACAGAGCACGGCAAGAGGCGGAGCAGGCGCCTCAGTTGACGGTTTACCAGCCCCTCCCGGTTTATCCGACGCCTTCTATCGAAGCGGGTATACCTACGAGGACCGGAGGCGTCCCTTGTCTAGTGCCGGCTCTCCGTAATGAACGTTTGCCCAAGGATTTCAAAGGACCTAGGAAGGTACCTAATTACACGGCTGATTTACAACCCGGAGCATTGATCGAGAGCTACGAGATGGCTATGGAGTTACTGGAGGTTAGTGAAGCGGCAATGGCCAAATACTTCACCATGATGTTGGATGGGACTGCCCGCACTTGGTTGAAAGGACTGCCACCTAACTCCATCGGGTCATGGGCAGAGTTAAAAGCCCGGTTCATCCAAAACTTCAAGGATACATGTAGGCAATCTATGTCAATTGTGGATTTGACTAACTGCAAGCACCAAGAGGGCGAGTCTACAACCCATTGGGTTCGCCGGGTCAAAGAGATAATACATTCGTCTGATAAGATGGATGCCGGTTTTGCAGTCTTAATGTTGGAGCAAAATTTTCGCTTTGCGCCCCTGAAGATGAAGCTCGGGCGGCTCAAGCGCGATTGCAATGATATGGTACGCTGATGGCGGCTTTGGTCAAGTACGCCGACTCTGATAGTACCAAGGATCCCGCGTCGGATGATGAAAGGACAGGGAAGGAAAAGAAGAACGACAATGGCAAGGGCCCTCAGCATAACCCGGCGATCCAGGGAGGTAACAAACGTAAGGCTGATGGCAGCATGGAGTTTGTGGCCAACGCCAATGCGCAGGGCAACAACCACCGTCGCAAGGGAAGACGACCTCCTCGGGCCAGGGGGTCAGGCCCGACGCTTGAGCAGTTGTTGAATGAACCTTGTCCAAGGCATGGCTCTAGGGAGAAGCCGGCCACTTATCTATGGAACGACTGCGCAATCATGAAGGCCTTCAAAAATTCCAATGCTTTTAATGGCAACAATGGGCCAGGCGGCGGCTCAGGCGCCGGCGGCTTTCATGGCCCGGGCGGCGGCTCAAATTCCAATTCTCAGAATTTTCAAGGGGGCTTTAATCAGCAGTCCGGCCAGGGTCATCAGCAACAGCAGCAGGGGGATACCAGACCAACCCAAAGCAGCTCAATGGTGGACAGTATCATGTGTTCACTACCAGCCTGTGCAAGCAAGATCAGAAGCTTCATAAGAGGGCTGTAAATGTTGTTGAGCCGGTGATTCCCCGCTATTTAAGATTGTCTGAGCAGCCTATCATATGGACTATGGAAGATCACCCTCCCCGGGTTGATAATCCGGGTCACCTGGCCTTGGTGGTGGCCCCTCAGGTTGGGGATATAAATTCACTAAAGTACTCATGGACGGAGGCAGCAGCATCAACATCCTCTATTATGAGACCTTCCGTCGTATGGGGTTAACTGATAAGAACCTCAGCCAGTCTAATACCGTTTTCCATGGGGTGGTGCCCGGTAAGTCGGCGTATCCAGTCGGTAAGATCGAACTGGAAGTGGCCTTTGGAGATGAGTACAACTACAGGGCGGAAAAACTAACCTTTGAGGTGGTTAAGATAAGAAGTCCGTACCATGCTTTATTTGGGCGGCCGGCTTATGCCAAGTTCATGGCACGGCTGTGTTACGTGTATTTGCAGCTCAAGATGCCGGGTCACAATGGGACCATTACGGTTCATGGCAGCCGAAAGATAGCCTTGGAGTGTGAGGAAGGTGACGCGGCTTACGCTGAATCTATTTGTGCAACAGAGGAGTTGAATTTTTACAAGGAGAATGTTGACCCGGCAGATATGACGTCTTTGAAAAAGCCAACCACGGAGCATGAGCCGGTAATGAAATTTAAGTCAGCTGATGAGACTAAACTTGTTGACTTTGTTCCAGGTGAATCATCTCAGCAGTTCAGCATCAGTGCCAATCTGGATCCAAAATAGGAAGGCGCGCTCATCGAGTACATCCGTGAGAACAGGGACATCTTTGCATGGAAACCTTCTGACATGTCGGGTGTACCTAGAGAACTCGCTGAGCACACTCTCAATATTGATCTGAAATTTAAGCCGGTTAGGCAATTCCTCCGGCGGATTAATGAGGAGAGGCGGAAGGCCATTGGTGAGGAGGTAGCCCAGCTCTTGGCGGCCGGATTTTGTAACACCCCAAAAGTTTGACCTTGTTTTATTAATTAAAATATTGCCAGGAAATTTAATTTTTATTTTCTCGATTTATCTTTTGATTTCCGAACCTCTCTTTTCTTTGATATTGTGGAGTTTTTACCGCAAGTGAAAACCTTCCAAAAATATTATTAGACTTGTATACCCTCGCAAGAAAAACATTTCTTTTATCAGTGGGTTTATTTGCATAATTATTTTTCCTGAGCTTTATTTCTTTAAAAAGGATTTGTCATGAGTTTTAGAGCTCTATTTGCACTACAACCCTTTCAGAAAATTCTTGAAAATTTCAACCAAAATTTGGGGATGTCATGTGATGTTTCCACATCACTTTTATGCAAAAATATCTTTTGGTCATTGGAGATTTTGAGCTCTACACCAAATTTTCAAATCTGGTCCAGTAGGTATTTTTGCACTACAACCTATTTAAATATTTCTTTAAAAATTCTTCCAAGTGTTTGGAGATGTCAGTAGAAGCATATAATTCAACTTTATGCAAAAACCCATGAGTGTTCTTTGAAAAATTTGAGCAAATCATCCTCTTTTGCTCTCTGGTCCAGTTTGGCTTTTTCTACTGCAACCCTAATTTATTTTGCTCTAGTGCCCATGAGCTTTTTCCTGCTTGTAGTCCTCCCTACCAAACCCTTAAGTCCAGGAGAGTGTACCCATTGGAGTATTTTTGGTTCATGCAATTACAGCCTTTAGTTTCTGTCCAGATTTGGTTTTCTCAAAAACATGCACGAACAAGTTTTTGTTTTTGACAAACTAACCTTGCCACCCCCTTTATCATCCAAAGAGACTATGATCTGGAGTTTTTGGCCACCCCAAGAGTTGCCTAGATGCCCATGGCATTCTGTCGAGCACCTTGTGTCCCTGGACAGTTTTGGCTTGGTTTTTAGTTTGCATTGTGGGCTTGATCCCCTGACAAAACCAGCATGTCCACTAAGCCCCTAGCTAACTCTAACCTAGACCTGTTAATCCCCAGCCTCATTCAAGCCCTCTAGCATACCTTTGCATTTTGCCGAACGCCTGGCGTGCGTGCTCTGGGCGCGGCCAGAGCGCGCGTTGTGCACGAGCATGCACCCGAGCCGCCGCGTCTTCCCCTGGCCGTTGCTCGCCCGTAGAGCCGCGCCCGTCCTCATCCGCTCGCGAGAACCCTCCAAGCCCTCCGCTGGCGCCCTACAGCGCCGCTGTCAGGTCGGCCGTGGCCGCGAGCGGGCGGCCGCAGCAGGCCCCGGCCGTGGCAGCACCGCCCGAGCCACTCCAGCGCGCCAGCTGCCCTCTGGAATAGCTCGAGCTCATCCGCGAGCTCGTTTGCTAGCGCACGTCCCCTCCACGTCGTCCTACAGCTACAGAACGGCGGTTCGCCGGCGTTTTTATCCACGGCCGCCGCGGAACCGACCTTGGCCGCCTATAAGAGGAGCCCCGAGCTCGTCCAGTCACTCAGGCAAGCTCAAGCCATCCACCTAGCGCTCCCATAGCCTGCAATCGACCAAGGAAAGCCGTCTTCCCCCTCTCCGGTCAGCTCGGCCGCCGCCATGTTCCGGTCCCGCTCGTCGCAACCAGAGCCTCCCCCATCCGTCTGGAGCCACCGTTCAACTCCCCCGAACCTTGCGGAGCCACCACACCTCTCAAACACGATCGGGAACCACCGTAGCTCTAGTCCCCAAAACCTCCCGAAGCCACCTCCGCCGCGGAGCTCGCCGCCGGCGACTCCCTCCACCCCCGCCAACCTAGCGACCACCGGGAGGACCGCCCTGGACTGGCGGATCCATCCCTGCCCCCGGGGCCCCATGGGGAGCCGCTGTTCGCCGGCGTCGATCGCCGGAGCCCGCCACCACTCGGACAGAGGAGGAGGGAGGCGCGGGCGACTGGTCAAACCTGACCAGTGGGCCCCCCTGGACCCACTGTCAGTGACCCCGAGCCGGCCCGCCCTGTTTAAAGTGGAGGCGTAATCCCAGAGTACGTCTCCTACTTGTTCTCTTATTCGAAACGTTTTTTTTCTTTTTCTTTTTCTGTTTTATTTAAAAAACATAATTTTTACTGGCTATAACTTTTTGAATATAAGTCCAATTGATTTGATTCTTTTTCTGTTGTTTCTTAAATTTTGTCTAGTTTATTTTCATATTTATTTCAAAATTTTCCAAACAACTTTTTTGTACTGTTTTAAAATTATGTGTTAATTTAAATTTCCTAAAAATAGGATTTTGGAGAGAGAAGAAAACTTTCAAAAAGTTTTTGGGATGCACCCTGCCTCTCCACAACTTGAAGGCAAGCATTCTGAACCCTGGCATAATATTTTTGTGTGTTGTTTGATGCGGTTACAACACCACCTTGACATGGAGCATTCATTATTTTATGTGACGATACGATCATACGCATGAGTGCATAATGAAGATTCTTTGCTGCTAGAAATGGATATGCTTGTGATAGTAATCATCTTCGTATGCCTTTCATGCCTACCGGAAGGAAGCCGGGAAAGTCTCTGTCTTGGGTAGACACGAGCTTGTCTCTAGTTCGTCGTCAGGACGGTTGTGTCCGGTATGGCATGATGAGGAATGATGAGTGGTGAATTCTGTCTGTTGGTTGAAATATATTTGTTATGCTAATCATGCAGGAAATACTTAAACCTCCTGAGTCGACCATAGATCGAGTCTTGTTCCAGTAACCCCCATACTTGTTTCGTACTACCACTTGTCCCTGCCGCAGGTAGGGTAGGGTTCAGTAAGTTGTCAACCCCTTACCAAGCACACACCGTACAGAGAGGCCATGGTGGAAGATGCCGGAGGCATCCGGTAGGCATGCCACCTGGTCCGGGGGCATGGGTGTTTCCGGTTGGAGCCGAGCGGGGTAGCTCCCCTAGTTTGCGCGCGTTATAAATTTTGTGATCCCATGCTAAGTCGAGGTTGTAGCCTCCCCACTTAGAGTTTTGCTTAATGGGTGTCATGGGTGATTCCAGACACCGGTAAGTTAGGCTGGTGTGTGCGGTCGGGTGTGTTTTCAATTAAAAGACCGTAGGCGGAATTAGTCCCGATGGACTAAAGAAATCTGTTACTAGTGGGTAAAGAGTACACCCTCTGCAGAGATTAAACATCTATTCGAATAGCCGTGTCCATGGTTAAGGACTACAGTCTGGGATGGGTCAAGTGTCGGTCTTAGTGTTGGTCTTCGGAGGAAAAATTGCTAAACCAGAACATGGGTCATGACTTGTGACTCATGATGTTATGATCACTATTATTATGGACTAACCATTTACATTATTTGAATTATTGACTATCCCTGGGACGGTTCTACCTCCTGGATATTCACGGTGATTATTCTTATATAAGCCCTTTATGTGGTGTCGCTCAGACGCCCGACTGTGGCATGCTTGTTATTTAAATTATTTATAAGCCCTTTATGTGGTGTCGCTCAGACGCCTGACTGTGGCATGCTTGTTATTTAAATTATTTATAAGCCCTTTATGTGGTGTCGCTCAGACGCCCGACTGTGGCATGCTTGTTATTTAAATTATTTATAAGCCCTTTATGTGGTGTCGCATAGATGCCCGACTGTGGCATGCTTGTTATTTCTTTTATTTATAAGCCCTTTATGTGGTGTCGCTCAGACGCCCGACTGAGGCATGATTTATATTATTATCCTTTCGAGGCGTCGCTTCAGACACCCGATCGGTGCATTCTATTTCTACTCCCGTATTGCATATTCATGTTTTATATGAACAACCTGCATACATGCATCATGGATTTTGTTTATTTCGTGACTGACATTGTGATCATAGAATATTTCAGAGCATGATTATCATTCGTTGTATTATACCCGTGTTCATAATGTTTGCGAGTACATTCAAAAGTACTCACTGGCTTGTCCCTGGCTATTGTCTTGGCCAGATTTCTTGCAAGGAGAGGAGCGTTGCGATGATATCCCCGGAACCCACGCAATGGTGACAGCAGCCTCGCGAAGATAGGAGTTACCATGGTCAGCTGTTCCTGTGGGAAATGGAGTCCCATAGACGCAGATGAACAACAAACCGCTTCCGCCATCAGCCACTAGAAACCAATTGTTGTACTCATAGGCCAGAATGGTCGTGTACTACAAATTTTGTATTTTGCCTGGAATTTCTATATCAAGTTGGTGCCTCATCAGCTAACAGTAATCCTGGGGCTGGTGAGCACAAGGGCCATTTTCTGGGAAATTGATATCCCGAAAATCAGGTCCTGACAAACTTGGTATCAGAGCCAGGCTGACCATTAGCAAATCCTATCTTGGCCAGGTCAATAAACCCAGGTTAACCTATCCACCAGACCATAACCCAACCCCGGCCAAGCTTCTCGTGTAAAGATAGCTACACAGTGACCCCGACACCTTTTGGCAGTCGGTGCCCAACCTATCAGCCTAGCCCGTCGATCACGCGCCAGTGACCGACACCTAAAATGTCTCATTCGCAAGCATGCGAAGGAAGACTCCGTCCCCTTTTTTCTATAAAAAGGGCACGCTAGCCTCAACATAGCACAACACAGCCTCTCCCCCAAACCGAGCATTAATATTTCTACGCCTCGTAATTGTGTGATCTTGTAGTGCCAAAATTAAATGCCGTCTGCTTGTGCGCCCCTATATTTTAATAGTAGCCACGCATGAGTATGTTGGCGTACGGTTACATTTTTAATTCCGGGCGTAGCCACCAAAAACCACCCCGACGACACCCACAGTAATACGTCACTTTTGTGGGATATGTGTATCTGTAGCATTGACCCCGACCCCATAGAGCGGAACCGACAAACTAGTTACCCTTCACCACGGTAAATAACCCAGCCCCAATGCTATATAAAAGGCCACCTCGTGACCTTGCCAAGTACCCCTCACCTTGTGCACAACACTCACAGCCATTTCTTTGCCATGCCGACCCCCATTATTTATCTGAGAACTCCAGACGCAACCCCGGGTAGTTTTGTTAAAATATTGTGGGACTTTACCTGCAGTACCATGATTGCTATCCATCCACCCCAGTACGAGTTGCTCAAATCGAGGATCACCCCATCCACCTTGAAATATTGGGCAGTGGTGCACATCCCT
This sequence comes from Aegilops tauschii subsp. strangulata, assembly GCF_002575655.3. Lineage (NCBI taxonomy): Eukaryota > Viridiplantae > Streptophyta > Magnoliopsida > Poales > Poaceae > Aegilops > Aegilops tauschii. The sequence continues at coordinate 69,116,250 of NC_053039.3, read as the reverse complement.
TCCATAAACCCAAACCAAGACCCAACGGAAGTCTCCTTCGTGGGGAAATCCATGCCGACTCCGCAAATGGCCATAGAAGCTGCTGCGTACGAAGCGCTTGCTCGTCTTTGATTCGTGGTACCCTATGCCAGCAAACGAGGGTATTATTACTTTCCGAGTCGTGCAGCACCCGGAGAAGTAGCATCTTTTCCTGGTGGACGAATCGAAAGAGACCCAGTACTGGCCAACCTTGCCCAGTATGTTATCGCTCAAGAATGTTTGACTCAGCGGGTAATGGGTTATCTCCAGAGCCTCGCTGATTTAAATCCTCAGATCGCTATTGGCAGACCACTGAGACCCGACCAGGAAAGACGCATTCATCGGCTAGTCAATCCGCTTCCCCCGATAGAAGAGGAGTGTGCCCCAGTACCAGAGACGTTTTCTCAGGACCCTGTCCATTTACCGTTTTCATTGTAGACGTCACCACTATCTTTATTATCCCAGCAGTTGTATATGTGTTGCAACTTATGCGTGGTATCCTAAATTTGTGCGACGGGTCAAATATTCGGTTTCAATTATGTGAGTAGTTTTACTGCTGTTAATTTTGATTTAACTAATTTTCACTCGCGATAGATTCTGAAGTGAGGCTTTCCCTGAGTTGCTGCGGCGTATACCTCTTCACGACATAGATTTTTATTCACGCAGCACCATAACAGCAGACTCACAACCACAACCACTCGACCACGTGCGCTAATTACAAATCCTCGTGCACATTTTGCACCTAACTGATCACACCCGAGCACACCACAGTCTCAGTAGGAGAGATTTTTGAGTAATTTATTCGGGTGCAAGTGGCCTCCAGCACACTGACAGTAGTTAGCACTCGATGCCGCACTTAATCCTCGTGATCACCGCCGCCGCGGAGAGCCAACACTCGAGCGGTAGCATCACGACGATCATCAAGGATCATCGCGCACAGGAGCACGGAGAACCCCAGCAATGCCGCGAATCCTCCGCACACCAGGATCAATTACCAGTCTAGCATCACCTCCGCCATTAGAGCCTCGTCTCGAGCTCCTGCAAACAGAAATGGAGGAGAATGAAGGAGAAGGAGAAGGGAGGCCAGGTGTGAGGAAGAAGAAAGGAGTACCGCGATCATGTTATAGCTCGAGATCGGTGTACGGTGGGCGAGGTCCACCAGCGCCACTCGTCGCTCGATCGCCGGTGTTCGCAGGCGAATCCGCGAGCAGTGCCGACAGTGCACTGGCCCGCGAGGTGAGTGCACGCTGCACCGGCAGCTAGCACGCCGTGCACTGCCGCAGTACGGCCTAGATGCCCTACGCGCTAGACGTCGTCGGTGGAGAAAGCGCGGGAAAGCACGCGCGCGCGAGAGAGAAGAGAGGGCCAGAGGTAGAAGAAGAGACTGACAGTGGGCCCCGGGTCCACCTGTCAGCCAGAGAGATCACTGTGCTCTCGGGTACGACCAGCATATTTTAGTAATTTAGAATTTTATTCTAAGTTTACTGTAACCAAAGTAGAAATATCTCGTTTTTCCCCAACCATGGATTTTTCCACGCGGCGCCAGTATTCCACATTGTAGTTTTACACCACTTATTGCCCTCTCACTGTAGCCGCATTTTATTGCATGAATAGGATGGTTACTTTTTTTTGTGATGGTGGGAGTAATATTTTCAAAACAGCCCTTAGGAAATCTCGAGGACGACATTTTTCTTAAGGGGGGTAGTGTTGTAACACCCCAAAATTTTGACCTTGTTTTATTAATTAAAATTTTGCCAGGAAATTTAATTTTTATTTTCTGGATTTATCTTTTGATTTCCGAGCCTCTCTTTTCTTTGATATTGTGGACTTTTTACCCCAAGTGAAAACCTTCCAAAAATATTATTAGACTTGTATACCCTCTCAAGAAAAACATTTCTTTTATCAGTGGGTTTATTTGCATAATTATTTTTCCTGAGCTTTATTTCCTTAAAAAGGATTTGTCATGAGTTTCAGAGCTCTATTTGCACTACAACCCTTTCAGAAAATTCTTGAAAATTTCAACCAAAATTTGGGGATGTCATGTGATGTTTCCACATCACTTTTATGCTAAAATATCTTTTGGTCATTGGTGATTTTGAGCTCTACACCAAATTTTCAAATCTGGTCCAGTAGGTATTTTTGCACTACAACCTATTTAAATATTTCTTTAAAAATTCTTCCAAGTGTTTGGAGATGTTAGTAGATGCATATAATTCAACTTGATGCAAAAACCCAGGAGTGTTCTTTGAAAAATTTGAGCAAATCATCCTCATCCGCTCGCCAGAACCCTCCAAGCCCTCCCCTGGCGTCCTACAGCGCCGCCGTCAGGTCCGCCGTGGCCGCGAGCGGGCGGCCGCAGCAGGCCCCGGCCGTGGCAGCACCGCCCGAGCCACTCCAGCGCGCCAGCTGCCCTCTGGAATAGCTCGATCTCATCCGCGAGCTCGTTTGCTAGCGCACGTCACCGCCATGTCGTCCTGCAGCTACAGAACGGCGGTTCGCCGGCGTTCTTATCCACGGCCGCCGCGGAACCGACCTTGGCTGCCTATAAGAGGAACCCCGAGCTCGTCCAGTCACTCACGCAAGCTCAAGCCATCCACCTAGCGCTCCCATAGCCTGCAATCGACCAAGGAAGGCCGTCTTCCCCCTCTCCGGTCAGCTCGGCCGCCGCCACGTTCCGGTCCCGCTCATCGCAACTAGAGCCTCCCCCGTCCGTCTGGAGCCACCGTTCAACTCCCCTAAACCTTGCGGAGCCACCACACCTCTCAAACACGATTGGGAACCACCGTAGCTCTAGTCCCCAAAACCTCTCGAAGCCACCTCCGCCGCGGAGCTTGCCGCCGGCGACTCCCTCCACCCCCGCTAACCTAGCGACCACCGGGAGGACCGCCCTGGACTGGCGGATCCATCCCTGCCCCCGGGGCCATGTGGGGAGCCGCCGTTCGCCGGCGTCGATCGCCGGAGCCCGCCACCACTCGGACAAAGGAGGGAGGCGCGGGCGACTGGTCAAACCTGACAAGTGGGCCCCCTGGACCCACTGTCAGTGACCCCGAGCTGGCCCGCGCTGTTTAAAGTGGAGGCGTAATCCCAGAGTATGTCTCCTACGTATTCTCTTATTCGAAACGTTTTTTTTTCTTTTTCTTTTTCTATTTTATTTAAAAAACAGAATTTTGACTAAACTTTGACTGGCTATAACTTTTTGAATATAAGTCCAATTGATTTGATTCTTTTTCTGTTGTTTCTTAAATTTTGTCTAATTTATTTTCATATTTATTTGAAAATTTTCCAAACAACTTTTTTGTACTGTTTTAAAATTAAGTGTTAATTTAAATTTCCTCAAAATAGGATTTTGGAGAGAGAAGAAAACTTCCAAAAAGTTTTTGGGATGCACCCTGCCTCTCCACAACTTGAAGGCAAGCATTCTGAACCCTGGCATAATATTTTTGTGTGTTGTTGGATGCGGTTACAACACCACCTTGACATGGAGCATTCGTTATTTTATGTGACGATACGATCATACGCATGAGTGCATAATGAAGATTCTTTGCTGCTAGAAATGGATATTCTTGTGATAGTAATCATCTTCGTATGCCGTTCATGCCTACCGGAAGGAAGCCGGGAAAGTCTCTGTCTTGGGTAGACACGAGCTTGTCTCTAGTTCGTTGTCAGGACGGTTGTGTCCGGTATGGCATGATGAGGTATGACGAGTGGTGAATTCTGTCTGTTGGTTGAAATATATTTGTTATGCTAATCATGCAGGAAATACTTAAACCTCCTGAGTCGACCATAGATCGAGTCTTGTTCCAGTAACCCCCATACTTGTTTCGTACTACCACTTGTCCCTGCCGCAGGTAGGGTACGTTCAGTAAGTTGTCAACCCCTTACCAAGCACACACCGTACAAAGAGGCCATGGTGGAAGATACCGGAGGCATCCGGTAGGCATGCCACCTGGTCCGGGGGCATGGGTGTTTCCGGTTGGAGCCGAGGGGGGTAGCTCCCCTAGTTTGCGCGCGTTATAAATTTTGTGATCCCATGCTAAGTCGAGGTTGTAGCCTCCCCACTTAGAGTTTTGCTTAATGGGTGTCGTGGGTGATTCCAGACACCGGTAAGTTAGGCTGGTGTGTGCGGTCAGGTGTGTTTTCAATTAAAAGACCGTAGGCGGAATTAGTCCCGATGGACTAAAGAAATCCGTTACTCGTGGGTAAAGAGTACACCCTCTGCAGAGATTAAACATCTATTCGAATAGCCGTGTCCATGGTTAAGGACTACAGTCTGGGATGGGTCAAGTGTCGGTCTTAGTGTCGGTCTTCGGAGGAAAAATTGCTAAACCAGAACATGGGTCATGACTTGTGACTCATGATGATTATGATCACTATTATTATGGACTAACCATTTACATTATTTGAATTATTGAGTATCCCTGGGACGGTTCTACCTCCTGGATATTCAATGTGATTATTCTTATATAAGCCCTTTACGTGGTGTCGCTCAGACGCCCGACTGTGGCATGCTTGTTATTTAAATTATTTAAAAGCCCTTTATGTGGTGTCGCTCAGATGCCCGACTGTGGCATGCTTGTTATTTAAATTATTTATAAGCGCTTTATATGGTGTCGCTCAGACGCCCGACTGTGGCTTGCTTGTTATTTAAATTATTTATAAGCCCTTTATGTGGTGTCGCATAGACGTCCGACTGTGGCATGCTTGTTATTTCTTTTATTTATAAGCCCTTTATGTGGTGTCGCTCAGACGCCCGACTGAGGCATTATTTACATTATTATCCTTTCGACGCGTCGCTTCAGACACCCGATCGGTGCATTCTATTTCTACTCCCGTATTGCATATTCATGTTTTATATGAACAACCTGCATACATGCATCATGGATTTTGTTTATTTCGTGACTGACATTGTGATCATAAAATATTTCAGAGCATGATTATCATTCGTTATCTTATACCCGTGTTCATAATGTTTGCGAGCACATTCAAAAGTACTCACTGGCTTGTCCCTGGCTATTGTCTTGGCCAGATTTCGTGCAAGGAGAGGAGCGTTGTGATGATAGCCCCGGAACCCACGCAATGGTGACAGCAGCCTCGCGAAGATAGGAGTTACCCTGGTCAGCTATTCCTGTGGGAAATGGAGTCCCATAGACGCAGATGAACAACAAACCGCTTCCGTCATCAGCCACTAGAAACCCATTGTTGTACTCATAGGCCAGAATGGTCTTGTACTACAAATTTTGTATTTTACCTGGAATTTCTATATCTAGTTGGTGCCTCATCAGCTAACAGTAATCCTGGGGCTGGTGAGCACAAGGGCCATTTTCTGGGAAATTGATATACCGAAAATCAGGTCCTGACAGATTTATTGTTGAAGTTTTTCATCTAGAATGGTTAGCTAACCCGGTACTCGTGCTCAAGAAGAACGGCACCTGGCGGATGTGTGTGGACTATACGGATTTAAACAAAGCTTGTCCGGCTGATCCCTTTGCTCTCCCCCGTATTGATCAAATTATTGATGCTACGGTGGGTTATGAGCATTTAAGCTTTTTGGATGCTTACTCTGGATACCATCAGATCAAAATGGCAGTTAAGGACCAGGAGAAGACAACATTCATCACTCCCTTTGGAGCCTTCTATTATGTGTCTATGCCTTTTGGGCTCAAGAGTGCACAGGCGACTTACCAACGTTGCGTGCAGAATTGTCTTCATCACCAGATTGGGCGCAACGTTCATGCCTATGTGGATGATATCGTAGTTATATCCAGAGAGAAGGAGACCTTGATAGATGATCTGAGAGAGGCCTTTGATAATCTCCGGGTCTACATGATGATGCTTAACCCGGCCAAGTGTGTTTTTGGTGTTCCTGCAGGCAAGCTCTTGGGTTTTCTGGTTTCTCAGAGAGGCATTGAAGCTAACCCGGAAAAGATCTAGGCAATCACCTCTCTGGCTAAGCCGGCATGCATAAACGACGTCCAGCGTCTGGCGGGTCGCATCGCTGCTTTGAGCCGGTTTATAAGCCGGTTGGGTGAAAAGGCCATGCCACTCTACCAGATGATGAAGAAAACGGATGACTTTATCTGGAATGATGCTGCTAATGCTGCTTTTGAGGATCTGAAAAGACAGCTAGCTGAGCCACCAGTCCTGGCTGCTCCCGTTGACAAGGAGCCTTTATTGCTGTATGTCGCTGCTAACACACGAGTCGTCGGTGTGGCTGCGGTGGTGGGGCGTGAGGAAGCGGGTAAGGAATATCCGGTTCAGCGGCCGGTTTACTATGTCAGCGAAGTACTCATTGAGTCCAAGGAACGGTATCCACATTAGCAGAAGCTTGTTTATGGGGTATTCATGGCAAGCAGGAAGCTTAAGCATTATTTCCAGGGTCACCCCATCACTGTGGTTAGTTCTGCTCCCCTAGGAGATATGATCCAAAACAGAGAAGCCACAGTTAGAGTTGCTAAGTGGGCTATAAAACTTGGGCCTCATGGTCTAAAATACGTGCCGCGCACTGCTATCAAATCTCAAGCATTGGTGGATTTCATCAACGATTGGACAGAGCTGCAGGTGCCTGAAGAGAAACCTGATAATACATACTGGACTATTCACTTCGACGGGTCCAGGCAATTGGAGGGCTCGGGGGCTGGAGTTGTATTAGCTTTCCCTCGAGGTGACAAGTTTTGCTATGTGCTACGGTTGATGTTTCCCTGTACTAACAATGCAGCTGAGTACGAGGCCTTGCTCCACGGTCTTCGGATGGCTAAGGAGATGAGCTTAAGCCGGGTAATGTGCTTTGGCGACTCAGATTTAGTGGCCCAACAAGTGTCAGGCAAGTGGGATTCCAAGGACCCCCTCATGGCGGCTTATCACCGCGAAGTTGATGCCATTGCTGGCCATTATCAGGGTTACCAAGTAGAGCACATCGATCACAGGAAGAACGAGGTGGCTGATGCATTAAGCCGGCTGGGCTCTCAGCGAAAGCCGGTGCCGCCTAATACTTTCTTGGATATTTTGCATAACCCTTCTATTAAGTTGCCTATAGAGGAAGACTTGGCTGTTCCTGACCTGGAAGCACAGTTGGTGGCGGCTCTCCACATTATCCTAGATTGGAAAGTACCATACTTGGCTTACATGACCCGGAGAGAATTGCCTGAGGATGAAACTTTGGCCAGACAAATAGCCCGGCGGTCTAAGTCAATGATAATTATCAATGGCGAGCTGCATCGTTGCAGTGTCACTGGAACTTTCCAGCATTGTGTTTCCCCTGAGGAAGGTCGAGAAATTTTACGTGAGACGAGGGGGATTGTGGCCATCATGCCGGCTCAAAGTCCCTTGTGGCCAAGGCTTTTCGTCATGGGTTTTATTGGCTGATGGCTCATGCTGATGCAGAGGACTTGGTCAGTAAATGTGACGGTTGTCAGAGGTTCTCACGACGGGCTCATGTACCGGCTCAAGAGTTGAGGATGATTCCAATCACCTGGCCATTTGCAGTTTGGGGGCTTGATATGGTTGGGCCTTTTAAAAGGTCCAAGGATGAGAAGACCCACCTCTTGGTGGCGGTCGACAAGTTCACAAAGTGGGTTGAGGCAGAGCCAGTTAGTAAGTGTGATGTAGCCACAACGGTTCAGTTCATGAAAAGGGTGATATTTCGCTTTGGTTTTCCACACAGCATTATAACTGACAATGGCACCAATCTGTCTAAGGGCGCCATGGAGGAGTTTTGTTAGCGAGAGCATATTCGGCTTGATGTTTCATCAGTGGCTCACCCTCAATGCAATGGTCAAGCTGAGAGAGCAAATCAGGAAATCTTGGAAGGCATAAAGCCCCGGCTTTTGGTCCCTTTGCAATGGATGCCGGGTTGTTGGGTGGAGGAGTTACCCTCCGTGTTATGGAGCATTAATACCACTCCTAACAGGTCTACGGGTTACACGCCTTCCTTCGTGGTTTATGGAGCGAAAGCGGTCCTCCCTAGTGACATCCGTCATGACTCGCCTCGAGTGGCGGCTTATGTTGAGGCGGATGATGAGCAGGTGCATCAAGATGCTCTTGACTTGTTGGACGAACAGCGTGATATGGCCGCAGCTCGCTCGGTGATTTACCAACAAGACCTGCGCCGCTATCACAGCCGCCGGGTTAAGTCCAGGGTCTTTCAGGAAGGTGATCTGGTGCTCCGGCTCATCCAAGATCAAACAGATGCACACATGTTATCCCCGCCTTGGGAAGGGCCCTTTGTGGTCAGCAAGAACTTGCACAACGGGTCGTACTACCTTATCGATGTTCGGGAGCACAAAGATTCACGTAAGTCGGAGGAAGAGTCCCGTCGGCCATGGAACATAGCTCAGCTTCGGCCTTATTACACTTGAGCCACCGGCTCTCATAATGTACATATTTCTATAGCCATGTATATATTGTGATGAATAATAAAACAGGACCTCTGTCCTTTTTTCCCCTCCAAAGGTAAATGTGTCATTGTTATTTTCATTATGATATCATATGATCACTTGGAGGTTGATCCGGCTTATGATCGTATTCGAATCTAGCCGTTAAATATATGATCACTTGGGGGCTTCCTGTTCAAACATAGGTCGTATTCGAACCAAAGAGAACATAGCTGTCGATACCCACTTGATTGGCATATTGCCGAGCTCATTGGGGAGTTTTTCTTGATCATATTTGAATCATAGCTCAACCCCCTTTGGGAACCGACGTGGATCGTATTCGAATCAGCGTCGTTAAACAACTCTCAAGGTCATTTGGGGGCTTCCTGTTCAAACATAGGTCGTATTCGAACCAAAGAGAACATAGCTGTGGGTACCCTCTTGATCGGCAACGCCAAAGCCACTGGGGGCTATATGATCGCATTCGAATTTTAGCTTAACCCCTTTGGGACGGTTCTCTGGTCGTATTCGAATCAAAAGCCCCTAAGTTTTTGATCTTTTGGTTTGCAACAAGTTCTTCGGATCAAATCAAAAGTGTGGACGGGTGGTTCTTACTCCACCGGCTTAACTTTGATTAATAATGTTGATAGCACACAATAAGCATTATAGGTGCTGGTGAACTGGAGTTGAGTTCTCAACCTCATTATTTGGGTTACATGAACCGGAGGTGTACTTGAAGTCTTGGAGGTATGCTATTGTGGTTATCCCGAAGATATGATTGAGAGCCGGTCTTTTATGACCTTTGTTCATATTCCGGGTTATATGTAAAATATATGACTCTCCATGCGGTAAGCCGCCTAGAGACTTGTGATTTGTTTTTTCTATGCAGGACAATTAAAGACAGTTCTTTAAGCTTAAGGAAAGTAAATGATCAAATATAACCCGGAGGAATATAAAACAGCAGCTTCAACGGAGTTAAGCGCTGCACACGTGCACGATGGCACGACAAAATTAAGTGTTTGTCCTACTCTATTACAGGACTCCCCGAGTCCAAAAGGTGAGGCATTGTTTTTAAGGCGTAACCATGAGCTGCCTAAGAAATCAAGGTGCTTGTTGGGTTGAAGCTCCCGGCTCATCCCTCTCCGCTCCTCCGGCTGTTTCCATGACCTGGAAGGTTGATGATTTCTAGTCAATGCCGCTCAAGGCTTCAAATTGAGCCTCATCGTAAATTAACCTGGCCGGGTCAACTTGTAGGGCGAAGGTATGCTTATGAGTCGGAGGGATCAGGCTGACTGCTTCATAGCGTGGAGTGGGGATCCTCTGATTCTCCGCGTCATAGCCCGGCTGATACTTGGTAAGGTCTGTGTCATTCCCAATCAAGGTGGCCACCGGGCGCACGCTCTTCACACAGGCGGCGAAATCTTTCTGGTCAAAGGGGGTGCCGTCTTCCTTCAGGCTGGGGTATCCAAGAGCGATGTCGGCCGGGTCTAGCTCCGGTAGAAACGCCTTGGCCCGGCTCAGAGCAGCTATAGCTCCGGCTCTTGCATAAGCCCGTCTCAGCTCTTGGAAGCGTTGAGGAAGTACAGCAAGCCGCCTGAGTACATCTGCCAGGTGAGTGGGAACTTCATTGGACAGAGCCACAACGGCTAAAGCACGTTGTGACCCGGTGTAAAGTTGCTCCACCAAAGTGTAAACCGCCTTCAGTTTGGTCAGCACGCTCTGGTTGAGGTTGGAACTCCTGGGACCTACATTACAAAGTCAAGTGAGCTGTTGGCAATTGAAATGTTTCTGGGAACTAAATGATGTAAATTGATTAGAAATTTACCAAAGATTGCGGAGACCATCTGAGAGACATGGCGTTTTAAGCCGGACAGCTCGGCGGTTCTCTCAGTAAGAGTGGCCTCCGCCTGTTCGGCCCGGCTGAGCAAAGCAGCTTTTTCATCTGCCCAGGCTTTCCTTTCTACTTTAAATTTTTTCTTCAGTTTCTCTTGTGCAGATACACTGAGTTCAAATTTGGAGTTGGCTTTGTGGGTTTCACTTTCCTGGGTCTTCAACTGGTTCTTCAAATCAGAGATTTCCGATTCAAATTTCTTGCAAGCGGCCTGTACAAATTCCGGGTTACAGTTCAGGTGATTACAATGCAATATTAAGTCCCAAGCACTTTTCAAGCAAAGACACTTGGCACTTGGGGACTAATGTATGCTGAAAGACTCTATCTACAGTGTCGGTTCATGAAAGTAAGTCCCGAGCACTTTGCAGGCAAAGGTACTCGGCACTTGGGGGCTAATGTGCAAAGTTGCTCAACTACTTGATTAAAACATAAGGTAAAAGACCGGTTCACCTAGGCTATTTAACCCGGCCCTTGAGTGTTACCAGGTAAGCCGGTATTAAGTCTACAACATATTCTATCATAAGTAATAGACTTGGGGCTAGCATGGTAAGGATGACTATGGAGTAAGCAAGAGAGTTGTACCTCAGATTTTTGCTGTATCTGCTTCACCATGTCAATTTCCAGGTCCCGGCTGTTGTGCACTTGACCAATATAACCAGCGACAATATCTCCAATGCTCAGGTTGGCATAGTTAGTAATGTCCAGCCTGGCTCTGCGGCGTTCCAGAAGTTCCTCCTTAGCAGAGCACTTAGCCAGCACGGTGGGTCTTCCCGGTTCAACAAATTCAGTCCGGGTAATCACCACATCCGGGTCATCCAGATGAGCCGGGCTGGGGATCTCCGGGTTATCAGAACCCTCCATAACTTGCTCGTCAGATGGGGCAGTGGCGGTTTCTGGAGCTGGTGCAGACGGCGGCTCGGAGGCAGAGGCGTTGGGTTCAGTCAAGACCGGCTCTTCGACCGGTTTACTTTTCTTTGCCCTCTTGCTGGGCTTTGCTTGTGCACTAAAAGTCAAAAGGTTAGTGCAAAAACATGAGTAGGATAAGCACAAAATAAGCTGATCATCATTACCCGGGTGCGGTCTTGAAAGCCAGCAAGTTAGATTGCATGGAGTCACCGGAGGAAGGTGAAGTTTCCTGATAGTTTGAATCAGAAGAATTAAGTGGTTGACGAGTGACGCCCGCTAAAGGATGAAAAGGATATAAGTTGGAGATAACCTCGGTCCGGCGCTTCCTTGATGCTTCAGGTAAGCCGGAGGAGAGGTCTGCATCCTTGTTGATTTGGGTTTGCCTCCGGCTCTCATGAATCTGTCGCTTCAAAAGAAATTGAGGATCTTGATAAGCTAAAGGATGTGAAAATCTTACTTTCCGGGTTACTCTTCGGACTTTCAGCCTTGGCAAGGGCTCCGAGTCGGAGGAAAGTATAGTTACCTCTTCAATCACCGGGTTACTCGCTCCGGTGTCCTCCTGCTGATAATCAGTGTCAATAAGGTGGTTAAGAACAAACAAAAAACAAAAGAAGAGCATAAGAATCAAGGGCTACCTCTGACTCGGAGGTGTCATCCAGCTGAAGCAGGTCTGAGGCGCTAGGCTTACTCCCCTTCTTGCGGGGAGTGACTCTCTTGGCAGCTTTTTTAGCCTTCCTGGCTTTTTTAGCAGCCACATGGTCATACCTGACCTTCCAGAACTTATCATTAGCCTGAAAAATACAACAAAGGTTTCTTGAAGTTAAGAGGAAAATTGTTAAAATGGAAAGTAAGGTGCTCAGATCAGTAGCTTACCGCCGGAGCCGGGTTAGCTTTGCAGAAGGGACTTAAGCCTGTCCTCCCGCAATCTGCTAAGCTCTCGTTCAGAAGGGACTTGGTCATGTCATCAATGACGTCTTCAGGTAAGTCGTTGGGGCTGTGCCGAAGAGGATCATCCTTCCGGCCCGTGTAATCACACATTAAGCCGGGGCGACGGCTTAGAGGAATCACCCGCCAAGCAATCCAGACCGGGACCAGATCAACGCCGTTAAGGCCGTTTCCCAGAAGAGCTTTGATTTTGTTGATGGTGGGGATAAGTGGTTGACACTCAGCTTGAGATAATTTGTCTGGCAGGGGGTGGTTTGACTCCAGACGCAGGGCGCGAAAGCCGGGCAGAGGGTTCTCATCAGCCGGAGAAGTATCCTGGCAGTAGAACCATGTCTGCTTCCAGTCCTTTGGGTGGCTTGGCGGCTCAGCATAAGGAAAGAGACAATCCCTCCGTCGTTGATTTGAGATTCCACCAAGTTCCAAGCTAGGCCCGTTGGCGCATTCATTCTGGCGGTTCAGGTAAAACAACTCCCTAAAGAGTAGCAGGCTGGGTTCTTCTCCAAGGTCTACCTCACAGAACACTTGAAAGTTACAAATGTTCGACACGGAATTGGGTCCAATGTCTTGAGGTCGCAGATCGAAAAAGTTCAGAACATCTCTGAAGAATTTTGAGCCAGGAGGAGCAAAGCCCCGGCTCATGTGGTCAGCAAATATAACAACCTCTCCGTCTTTTGGTTGAGGTCTCTCTTCGGACGGCTCAGGCGCACGGTAGGACATGACCTCCTTTTTGGGCAGGTAACCCGTTTTTACGAAGTCATCTAAGGTGCTTTCAGTAACGTTGGACCTCACCTAGTTGCACGTAATGGGTGCCTTGGGAGCCTTGGGCGGCATTGTGGAAAATGGAAGCCTATGACATAGGAAAATTTCCAGTTCAAATTTAAGCCGGAGAAAGATTTCAGTTCAGTATTCAGGACGGCGGTTTATGAAGGGGCCTAATGATATATGACTAATTGTGTCAGGTTATTTAAGCCGCCGCGGGTATTATAAGCAATTTAAGTTATTTAACTCTATTATGAGTAAGCCGGAAATTTCACAAAGCATGGCTTCTTTTAAGCCGGCGATATGAGCCGCCATGGCTAACAGATGCAGTTTTTGTCTAAGTGTTGCATAAACAAGTTTCACAGATTGCAGGGATTATTTTGGATCAAACGATCGTCCAGAAAGGAAATATTTCTAGACCTAAAAAGCTGATAGAGAGAAGTTCATAAGCTCTGAACGAGATCTTTTTGCGGACAAAAGGGATCTGTTAGCATAAAAATGGGTGAGAAACTACTACCGCAGGGAGTCTGTACTGTTTTGGATCAAAAGGAACCTTGGTGGCGGAACTGAGAAGAAATAGCGATGAACTAGGAAGAACACAGAGAACTTGCGAGCCCTAATGCAGATCTAAGGTACGGGACGGCGAGGACTTACTGTTGTTGATGAGCAGCAGAGGCGCGCCGCAGGTTTCTGGTCAAGCCAGGTTGATGCAGCGGCCTTGGTCGGTGAAGACAAGGTGCGCGGCGGCGGCGGCGGAGCTCAGGCTCTAGAGCGTCAGAGGAGGAAGACGATGGAGGGGAAGAGTGACGAAGGCCTATGGGCCGGGCCTATTTATAAGGGACGGCTGATAAATGGGCGCGAGAAACGAGGAGGCTAAAGACATGATTATCTTGCCGCTTGAACGCCTCGTTTCTCGGGATGGTCATTAAGATAAGATCCGTTGGGATATGACAGAATAAAAAATGAATTTAATGGAAGATGACGTCATGGCGGGTTACCAAGAATACAGAAGATGACGTCACGGCGGGTTATAACCTTCGCACAAGCAGAAGCCGGAAGATTTTCTCTTAAAGGGATTGAAGATTGACATGAACCGGTTCAAATCAATCTGGGGCCTAATGTTGAGGATATAACCATTAGAGTCACCCGCCCAGGAGGGGCCGGGTTACGTCATAATGATCATCACGTAAAGCCCAGCACCAAGCTTGAGGATGGCGGATCAGTAATGGGCTTAAGACCCGGAGGCGGCTTAAGGCCCGTAGTGATAAACCGCCGTTATGACAAGACTTGTACTGTAAGGCAAGAGTAGTTAAGAGTCCAAGCCGGACACTGTTATAAGCCGGCCGGGACTCTGAGAGCCGCTGGGCGTCAACCTCTCTATATAAAGGGACGACCCGGCGGCGGCTCAGGGACAAGGAAGATCAAATCGATAGCCAAGCAGAGCGGTTTAGCTCCTGGTCATCGAAACCCTAAGTAATACCACCTCAACTAGACGTAGGCTTTTACCTTCACCGTAAGGGGCCGAACCAGTATAATCCCCGTGTCCTTTGTCCCGTTTAACCCCTTTAAGCTTCCTAGCTGCGATGGCTCCACGACTAAGTCCTTGCACGAGGACATCTGCCGTGACAATTCCACGACAGTATCCCTTGAGCCCTTCGAAGCTGCCCTTCAAGAACTCAAATCCACCGTGCGCTGGCCCCACGGTGGGCGCCAACTATCGTGGAATTGTCACGGCAGATGTCCTCGTGCAAGGACTTAGTCGTGGAGCCATCGCCGCTAGGAAGCTTAAAGGGGTTAAACGGGACAAAGGACACGAGGATTATACTGGTTCGGACCCTTACGTTGAAGGTAAAAGCCTACTCCAGTTGAGGTGGTATTGCTTAGGGTTTCGATGACCAGGAGCTAAACCGCTCTGCTTGGCTATCGATTTGATCTTACTTGTCCTGAACCGCCGCCGGGTCATCCCTTTATATAGAGAGGTCAACGCCCAGCGGCTCTCAGAGTCCCGGCCGGCTTATAAACAGCGTCCGGCTCGGACTCTTAACTATTCTTGTCTTACACTACAAGTCACGCGTTACGGCGGTTTATCACTACGGGCCTTAAGACGCCTCTGGGCCTTAAGCCCGTTACTGACACGCCATCTTCGAGCTTGATTCTGGGCTTCATGCGATGATCGTCTCAACGTAACCCGGCCCCTCCTGGGCAGGTGACACCAGTAGTTATATCCCCAACAGAAAGGTTAACGCCCAGCGGCTCTCAGAGTCCCGGCCGGCTCATAAACTGTGTCCGGCTCGGACTCTTAACTATTCTTGCCTTACACTACAAGTCTTGCGACAACGGCGGTTTACCACTACGGGCCTTAAGCCGCCTCTGGGCCTTAGACTTATTACAAAACTGCCATCCTTAACCTGTCCTCGGGCTTCTGAACGAAGAGCTGTCGCAACGTAACCCGGCCCATCTTGGGCGGGTTACACCGGTAGCTATATCCTCAACAATGGGTATCAAGACTAGCAAAGCTTCATGGGTAAGGAAGAGGTAAAGTGGTGAGGTTGCAGCAGCGACTAAGCAAGTATGGTGGCTAACATACGCAAATAAGAGTGAGAAGAGAAGCAACGGAACGGTCATGAAACTAGCAATGATCAAGAAGTGATCCTGAACTCCTACTTACGTCAAACATAACCCAGAAACCGTGTTCACTTCCCGAACTCCGCCGAGAAGAGCCATCACGCCTACACACGCGGTTGATGCATTTTATTTAAGTCAAGTGTCAAGTTCTATACAACCGGATATTAACAAATTCCTGTCTGCCCCATAACCGTGGGCACGGCTCTCGAAAGTTTATACCCTGAAGGGGTGTCCCAACTTAGCCCATTATAAGCTCTCACGGTCAACGAAGGATATTCCTTCTCCCGGGAAGACCCGATCAGTCTCGGAATCCCGGTTTACAAGACATTCCGACAATGGTAAAACAAGACCAGCAAAGCCGCCCGAATGTGCCGACAAATCCTGATAGGAGCTGCACATATCTCGTTCTCAGGGCACACCGGATGAACACTACGTACAACTAAAACCGGACCTCAAGTTTCCCCGAGGTGGCGCTGCAAGTGGATCTCGTTCGGACCAACACTCAGAGGAGCACTGGCCCGGGGGGGGGGGGTAAATAAAGATGACCCTCGGGCTCCGGAAACCCAAGGGAAAAGGCTAGGTGAGGCAAATGTAAAACCAAGGTTGGGCCTTGCTGGAGGAGTTTTATTCAAAGCGAACTGTCAAGGGGTTCCCATAACACCCAACCGCGTAAGGAACGCAAAATCAAGGAACATAACACCGGTATGAAGGAAACTAGGGCGGCAAGAGTGGAACAAAACACCAGGCATAAGGCCAAGCCTTCCACCCTTTACCAAGTATATAGATGCATTAATTAAATAAGAGATATTGTGATATCCCAACATAAACATAATCCAACATGGAGCAAACTTAATCTTCACCTGCAACTAGCAGTGCTATAGGAGGGGCTGAGCAAAGCGGTAACATAGCCAAACAACGGTTTTCTAGGAAGGGTGACAAAGGTTAGAGGTTCATGGCAATTTGGGAGGCTTGAAGAGCAAGTGATAGGTAGCGCAGCATAGCGATAGAACGAAGCAACTAGCATAGCAATGATAGTAGTGAGATCCAAGGTGACGGTCATCTTGCCTGAAATCCCGCTAGGAAGAAGAACGAGTCCATGAAGAAGATGAAGCCACGAAGACGAACCAAGCGTAGACGAACAAATCCTCACGATCGCAACGAAATAGGAACTATCGAGAAGAAGCACAACCGGAAAGAAGCAAACAACTCGGTAAACACTCAACACATAACCAAGACATGATGCTCAACCAAGTATGATGCATGACAAGGCTACATGAATCTACTCATGGCAAGAGATGATGCATACAAGAACAACACATCAAAGCAAGTTTAAATGAGCCCGGAAACAACATATGACAATTCCGGTAAGTCCTCATATGCAAATTTCGAAATTGATCCAGATCTGAATAAAACTTATGTTCAAGTTGTTAAACAACAAGTTAAAATGCACCAAGATGATCTACACGAAATTCTAGTCAAGTTACATATAAGGTTCATTTAGTTCGGAGCTACGGCCTAGAAGATATGAGCAAAACAAGTTAAACATGGTATTGATGCAAAATGCATTCAAACATCAAGAAAACAACTCAAAACAAGGATGCAACATGATAATATGAAACTACATGCAAAACTAAGCAAGTTTCATATAGAGCAAGCTCAAAACGGAGCAACGGTGCAACACATACACTCCAAACAAGATATAGCAACGATCTGTCCAAAACAGCAACTAGGCATCTTGCAAGCACCATGAAAATATGCTACAGCACCCCAACATTACACAAAAGGAATGGACATGATTTACAGGTAAAGCATGACAAAAAATGAACACTGAGCTATCTCCAGAAATCACTATAACATACCCAAAAGGACATGGCAAGATTGCAAATAATAACAGTTTCACAGACTTGGCAGAAATTACAGGACATGGCAGAAATAACATCAGGTTGCTAAGTTTAGAAATATCAAACAACATGCTATAGGAATATATCATAGCAAACAAAGATATGGCATTAATCTACTAATTGCATATAACAAAAGTCCCTTACTTAGCACGAGCCAAAAAGGTACAGAAGATAAGATGGCACCCATGTAAACATATCAAGTTTCATAAACAGATTCAGACTTGGCAGAAAAACTGAGCATGGCATAAACAGAATTATGAAGGCATCTTTGCGAGCCCAAATCACTCATGACAAAGCATTTCATGGCATGTGAAGGGATCCAACAGTAAGATGGCATAATTATGAAGCTAAGCATAGCAAGAACAAGTTCATAGGGTGCATGGATCACTAGCAAAACACATATCAAAACTGAACTTCATGTTAATAGGCTGACAGCAACATTATTTAGCAATTTGCGAGCAAGTTAATAACAAGCTACAGCAGGCTATAAATGCAAACAAGGGCATGTATGGATAGAGAATCACATGCATAACAAACATCCTTAGTTAACATCTCCAGATTATTTATAGAACTCATGGTAGCAGCATGGCAACATAGCAACAAAATATAACAGACTCAGACTTAGCAGAAATGACTGTCACAGAAATCAGCAACATCATGGAGGCTACTTTGCATGCTTGTGCTAGTCACCTCATAGATCAAAAAAATATAATACAAACACCCCTGTAAAGATGGCATGATGTATCGCAAAACTCATGTAGAGATCATGCTTATAGGATGCACGCACAAAAAGCAATGAAAAAGACAAATCATCAAGTTCTGATAACAGACAGCAGTTAACACCATATGGCACTCTTGCAACAATGATTAGGGCATCATGATGTACTCACAAGAACATGACACAATGGAACAAAATGAAGAGCATCTCATGGTGAACATTTTGATATATTATATGCATGAAACGCAGCAGCACACATGGAGTTATGGTATGATGAACAAGGCATTAAAATGTTGCAGATTCGGGACTTGGAAAATATACCCCTCTTGGATCTGGATCTAGGGTTTTCGCACGGATATCGATGCAGGGCCGGAGTTCGCCGGAGTTCGCGCCGGAGTAGACGGGGAGGACGCCGGAGCTGCGGGGGAGGAGCCCGGAGCTCGGGGGAGAGGCGGATCCGGGCGCGGAGCGGCGAGGAGAGGCGGCGGGGCGAGGTGAGCTCAGGCGGCGGCGGAGGGAGTCTGGCGGCGCGGGAGGCCGGCGAGCGGGCGACGAAGTCGCCGGCCGGTGCGGGACGGAGGCGTCGGCGGGAACCCGGGCGACGGTGCGCGGGCTTCGGCGGCGGCGGGGCGCGGGCTCACGCGGGCCGGATCTGGGCCCCACGAGCCGCGCGGTGGTGGGAGGCGGCGGCGACAGGTGGCGGCTCCCGATTGGCTGCGGACGGCGGCGGGATTTCGTCCGGCGCGAGTTGGACGTGTCCGGCGGTGGAGAGGAGGGAGGGGGCTAGGGTTCATCCGCGAATTTCGGGGGAGGGGTTGTTTATAAAGGCATAGGGAGCTAGGAGCCTCCAAATGAGGTGCGGTTTTTGCCCACACGATCGTGATCGAACGACCGAGAGTATGAAGGGGGTTTTGCTGGGTTAGTGGGCTGATTTGGAGGGGTGTTGTGCTGCACAAAAGAAGGGGTTTTCGGGCTACGCGGTTAACCGTTGGGGCATCAAACGACCTCCAAATGGAACGAAATTCGACGGGCGGTCTACCGGTGATAAACCAAGGCCACTCGGCAAATCTCGGCCCATTCCGAGAAAGTTTTTCTCCTGCTCACGCAACAAGGTCTGAGAGGGGCAACGGGCACGAGGGAGAGTGTCGGATCGCAAAACGGACAACGGGGAAAAGGACCGGATGCAAGTTTTGAAAAACATGCAGATGAAATGCAGATGATGACATGGCAAAGTGCAACACGCAAGCAAATGACATGGTAACAATGGCGAATAACTGGCAGACACCTGGCGCATCGAATCCGGGGCGTTACAGCTTGCCCTAAGGATCCCTTCCCCCCTCGCATCGACCAGATCATTGATGCAATCGCAGTACACGATTCTCTGTGTTTCCTCGACGCGTACTCCGGATACCATCAGATCAAGATGAAGGAGTCCGATCAAGCCGCAACAGCATTCATTACCCCATATGGGCCTTTCTGCTTCAACACTATGCCTTTCGGGATCAAAAATGCTGGCGCCACCTACCAACGCATGATTCAAACATGCCTAGAGAAGCATATCGGCAAGACAGTTGAAGCATATGTGGATGACGTCGTCATCGAAACCAGGCACGTCGAGTCACTGATAGACGATTTATGTCTCACACTCAACAACCTCCGTGCATATGACATCAAGCTCAATCCAGAAAGTGTGTTTTCGGCGTCCCCCGCTGGAAAACTGTTGGGCTTCATCATTTCCAATAGAGGAATTGAAGCAAATCTAGCCAAAATCCGAGCTTTGTCAGAATTGGCTACGCCAACGGACCTTAAACAGGTCCAAAAACTCGCCGGTTGCATGGCAGCTTTAAGCCGCTTTATCTCCAGATTGGGAGAAAAGGCATTGCCACTCTATCACCTTCTAAGGTGCACCGATCACTTCGAGTGGACGGATGCGGCAACGGCCGGACAGGAAGAAATAAAGGCCCTTCTAGCAAGCAACCCAATCCTGGCCGCATCGAACGTCGGCGAACCCATGTTATTATTCATATCGGCAACACACCAGGTGGTAAGCGCCGTGCTCGTCGTAGAACGAGAATAGGACGGACACAAATTCCCGCTTCAGAAGCCAGTATACTACGTATCCACTGTCCTCACACCATGTAAATCCCGGTACCCCCATTATCAAAAAATAGCATACGCGGTCTTCATGGCATCCCAGAAGCTACGACACTACTTCCAAGAGTGTTCGATCACGGTGGCTTCCGAAGTACCACTCAATGGTATAATAAACAACTGTGATGCTACGGGCCGGATTGCCAAATGGGCCATTGAGCTCCTTCCATTCGACATAACATACAAACCGTGTCAAGCCATTAAATCCCATGTATTGGCGGACTTCGTCGCCGAATGGACAGAGGCCGAACTCCCTAAAGAGTATGACACATATTCCAACTGGGTTATTTATTTCGATGGCTCCAAAATGCTGGTGGGATTAGGAGTGGGCGTCGTTTTAACGTCCCCCACTGGAGATGTAGTCCAGTATGTACTCCAAATATTATATACAGACTCCAACAACGCAGCCGAATACGAGGCCTTATTGCATGGTCTTCGGATGGCCGTCTCCATGGGCATACAATGCCTGGAAGTGCGCAGGGACTCAAACCTCGCAATATCTCAAATAAATGGAGATTTTGACGCCAAAGATCCAAAGATGGCGGCTTATCGCAATGTCGTCCTGAAAATGTCGGCTCGGTTCGAGGGGCTCGAGTTTTATCACGTGGCTCGAGAAAGTAATCAAGCAGCGGGCGTCCTTGCTCGCATCGGCGCCAAGCGCAACCCCGTCCCACCTAACATCTTTCTGGAAATGCTTTTCAACCATCCGTGGTGTGGCAAGGGGAGAGCGGTAACTCCAGTCTGGATCCGAACACAACCCCAGATTCCGAACACACCGATATCATCGGGGGCTCAGCCACCGAAATAACACCATCGGCCCATCTCATTTTGGCAGTCATTGCCCCATGGACTGAACCCTTCTTGTCCTACCTTAATAGGAAGGAACTCCCTGAGGATCAGAACGAGGCCCGCAGCATTGTCCGGCGTTCGAAGGCCTACAAGGTTCACGACGGAGAGCTCTACAAGAAAAACGCTACCGGAGTCCTTCAAAGATGTATCTCCGAGGAGGAAGGGCGAGAGCTCTTGGCTGAAATTCATGTCGGTCTCGGCGGCCACCACGCCGCAGCTCAGGCCCTTGTTAGCAAGGCCTTCCGTACAGGTTTTTATTGGCCGACGGCCCGAGCAGACGCGCATGACCTTGTCCAACGTTGCGCCGGATGCCAGCTTTTTGCCAACCAGAGCAATATGCCACCCACCGCTCTGCAAACAATCAGCATCACTTGGCCTTTTGCGGTATGGGGGCTTGATATGGTCGGACCCCTTAAAGGAGGAAGCCATAAGAAAAAATATCTGCTGGTCATGGTGGATAAATTCACTAAGTGGATAGAGGCCAAACCAGTTAAAACGGCCGAAGCCGGGCCAGTGATAGACTTTATATCCGGTGTTGTACACCGTTATGGTGTTCCACACAGCATCATCACCGATAACGGCTCCAACTTCACAGCCGATGAGGTGAAAAATGGGTGCGCCAATCTGGGCATTAAGCTTGATTACGCCTCCGTCTATCACCTGCAAACAAATGGTCAAGTCGAACGGGCCAATGGTCTTATTATGAGCGGCATCAAACCCAGGCTGGTGCGGTCTTTGAAGGAATTAGACAAGAACTGGGTTGAGAAGCTCGACTCCGTACTCTGGGGGCTGCGGACCACGCCCAATTGCACTACCGGATACACACCTTTCTTCATGGTGTACGGCGCAGAGGCTATGTTACCCAACGACATTATTCATGACTCACCTCGAGTGCGCATGTACGAAGATTGAGAGGCCGAGCTCGATTGGCAGGACAACCTAGAGGCCCTGGAGGAGGAGTGCGACGTCGCAAAAGCCCGTTCCGCATTTTATTTAGAACATTCCCGCAGATATCAAAGCTGAGAAGTACGGGCCAAGACTTATAATGTTGGCGAACTCGTTCTACCTTGCCGAAGAAGAAAAAGGACAAACTCAAGCCCAAATGGGAGGGTCCCTTCATCATTGATGAAGTTCTCACTGGAGGAGCATACCGCCTGAGTGATGCGTCAGATAATCGCCTAGAACCGAACCCTTGGAACACGGCCAGACTCCGAAGATTCTATGCCTAGCGCCGAACTCTTTGTTCGTCTCCTTCTCCCTATTTGTTCCCATTGTTTTTTCCTCTCTTTTCGCTTTTTTCCTTTTTTAGGCTTAAAGCTTTTCGTGCAGCTCAACCGTGCACCTGTGACATACGCATACTCAAATATGTACGTCCACTATACCTGGGGCTTCTTTGACAGAAGCTTGCTAATGTTATTTTCTGAGCATCAAGCTCATCACATATGCGCGTTTTCCCCATATGTACCTTTTATTCACCATTATATGCATCAATATGACTTAAGTTTTGGCCAAGCTGGGTTGCCTGGCTCCTGTGCTTATGCCCTAGGTTTCCGTTAGTTTGGCTAGGGCATAAAGGGAGCACCTCTGCGATTGTTACTGCCGGGTCATCCGGATGTGTACCTCAGACTGGGTGAAGCCGAAAGCTAGCGTTCTTAAGGGAATATTCGATCAGTGGATTAAAGATGTTTTTGCATTCACCCCATGGTGAACCCCAGATGTTACTTATACTGCGATTGTCCCAATCACAGTTCGGACATGCATTTTCACACATGCACACCCAGGGAAAGGAACCCTTAACGGAACTATTCTCTCTGGAAGATGTTTCTTAAAATCATAATGTAGTATAACATAACTAGCCGGATACAACTTGTCTATTCAAGAAACTATGACCCCTACGCTTGGTTTCCACGCATACCCCGGTCTATTTTACCGCTTAGGTATTCGGAAACACTCTGCACCTTCAGGTCCAGAGGTCGAAGCGAAAAGGTCTGCCATGACAATCATTTTACAATTCAGCTAGAAGGAAAATACATAGTCACTTGGACTCAAAATTTCCTCCTCTATACCGTCAGCAGGCTATCTAACTTACAATCCTGCTGGGAATACTTGGCGGCTACTTTTACTTGGTCATATACCAAATTAACGGGAACTTCTTTCCCATCTGACCCTAGAGGTCCGACCCGAGCCATATGATTCGGATCAAGCTTGGTGTACCGTGTTTTCACCATGGCCCAGGCTTCTCGTGCACCTTCCCGGCAGGCCGATATCTTCCACAATTGAAAGCACCGCCGCGCTCCCTTGAATAGCTCTAGGAGCTCCTCCATCTTTCCTGGAGGGGTGGCAGATGGCCACAAGGCCTTGGCAACGCTTCGCATCGCCTGCCGAGCCTGCTCATGCATGTGCGAGAGCTCTTGTAGCAGATCGCCCGAGAATCCGGACATCTCCTCTTCGGGACGACCGGTCAGCATACCTGCAGACATAACTCTGTCAGTCCCTGTTATCTCCGAATTATTCGAAGGTAAGTTCGACCACATACTGAATATGCCGCCTCGCAGCCTCTTATTTTCCTTCACGGAATCAGCCAGCTGGGCCCGTACATCTTTCAGTTCTTCGCCCAGCTGGGTCTTGGCATCCTGCAACTTGTTTTTCTCATCTCTGACTCGGGTCAGAACACGCTCGCCTGCGGCGTGTAGTCTTTTTGCCTCTTTCTCGCCCGCTTGAGCGGCTTTCAATTTTTCCTCCAGTTGATCTGACGATCCTGTTTGGAGATAAGCAACAGTATTAGCACAGCTGGTCTATAATTATTGTTTCTCCATGGAGGGAAATATTACCAGAGGGCGCCTTCTTGGACTTTTCCAGTTTGGCGATAACAGCAGTTAGCTGTGTCCGACACTTTTCTAGCTCTTGGGCTAGCAGGTCGTTCTTCTCCGTAAGAACCTGGTTATACAATGATCCTTAAATCATTTGTACCAACTGCTTCAAGTCTCGGGGGCTACTGGCATATGGTTATCATATTCGGACAAAATAAACTTACTTGCACATCTTTTAAATGTTGACTCGTGGTTCTGTTAAGCCCGTCTCGAGAAGCTCGGATGTAGGCATCAGCCGAGCTGAAGGCATTAAACACCTCTTCTGAAAAGCTGGGGTCTCGTAAAACGGCCCTTCAGCGCCGATGATTCATGGCGCTCTCCACTTCCGAGTTGGTGACGGATACATCATCCAAATCCTCGGCTGGAGGACAATCCGGCGTCACCCCCGTATCAGCCCCCGTCTTTACGGCAGGATCTGGATCCCGGCTGGGGGGAGTATGACCGGCCGGACCCCCGGACATAGTCCGGCACACTCTTTTCCTGATACAGGACAAACATAGAGGTCACAATTGGATGCGACTGCTGAAGAACATATTTGCAAATCCATACCTCTTCGATGACGGCTCGGCCGTATCTTCGTTTGCCTTCCTCTACGAAGGCTTGCCCGACGTGGGGGCCGCTCTCTTGGGAGATGCTCCTAGGGCAGCATGGCGCGCCGAACGCCTCCCCTTTTGAGCACAGGACGGTGCGGTTGGTGAGGCAGAATGAGAGACCTCTTTCGGATGAGATGTCTCCTGATTACTTACGTGTGAAGCAGGCAGAAGACCGGGATAATCGGCAATGATGGCCACTTCTGTGCCGTTGTAGCTCGCCTGGTAAAACACCCTGTCCTCGAGCACCACAAATATATCTGGATCCTCTTCGAATCCGGGGTCAAGGTCCCGATTGTGGCCCTCGGGCTGCGGGGCAGGGCTGTGAAGCCCTTCAGAAATCTTTCGCTAGTGCTGATAAATACATGGATTAATATTCATTGAAAATAGCTCAGGGAGTGGAGTAAGTAGAGCAGAGGAGTTGGGACTTACCCAGCTAGGAGGACTGTACATGGAAAATCCATCTCTGCGCTTGATTCATAGAAATTCCTCTTCCTCCCCTTTGAACAGTCCGGCCAATATTTGGCCAGAGCGGCGGGGGTGTCCGGACCCTTCCTGCCATAGCGGGAGGCGTGATCCTCCCCATTGTAGTGCCACATGGGAAGCCCTCTGTACTGGAGTGGCTGAAGCCCCCGTACTATGTAAGTCGCCATTACTTCGACTATTGATAATCCGGACTGAGTGAGCGTCCTTATCTTGCTCATGAGTTGACGAACATCCGCACTATCTTCCTCCTCGAGGCTCCGAGGGTGCCAGCTGTGGCGTTTCTTCAAAGGAACGCTTGTGAACTCGGGAAGACCCCTCCAAACTGGGTTTGGAAGTGCGACGTCCTCAATATAGAACCATTCAGAAGGCCACTCTTCGGATGCCTTCTTTGGTGTGCCGGATAGGTATCCAGTCTCGGGGATGCGCCATATTTCGGCTCCGCCCACTTCAAATATTGATCCCTCGTGGTTGCGCGGGACGAGACAGAATAGCTTTCTCCACAAATCAAAATGGGCGTCACAACCCAAGAATGGCTCGCAAAGGGCGACGTAACCCGCGATATGCAGGATGGAGGCTGGGGTAAAGTTGTGTAGTTGGAGGCCATAGTACTCCAGAAGCCCTCGGAGGAATGGATGAATTGGAAATCCGACACCTCTTAGCAGATAAGGGACGAAGCACACTCGTTCCCCCCTGGATGGATTGGGGAAATTTTTAGCCTGAGCCCCGCCATTGAAGAAGGTCAATCCTGCTCGAACAGGGACCAAATCCGCATGGGGAGGAAATCCCTGTGTTTGCAGTTTCTCCAGTTGACCATGGGATGCGGAGCACCTCTCCCACTCACCTTTTTCTGGGCCGCAGGGATGGGAGGAGGAGCTGGGAGCGGTAGCCATGTTGGAGTGGTCTTTCCTAGCAATCTCTGAGGATTTTTCCGCGGGGTGCCGAATGGATCTGAGATCCAATCTCTTTAAATAGACGCTCTTCCTTGCATGGCCGGGGTGTTATTTGCAAAATACCCTGACCTCTCGCATTCGCTTGACACATGGAAGCTGAAGTTGTTGATACACAGAAGCCGAGGGGTACGACATTAAATGGAAGGCCGAACACATCACTTTGAAGTCATCGGAGGAGGAACCCGCTTTGCAATGCCGAAGACAATCTACGCGTCGGACACCTCATCATTGAAGTCTGGTTCGGGGGCTACTGAGGGAGTCCTAGACTAAGGGGTCCTCGGCCGTCCGGCCTGTTAGCCATGGGCCAGACTAATGGGCTGTGAAGATACAAAGACCGAAGACTCTACCCGTGTCCGGATGGGACTCTCCTTGGCGATCGAATATAAAGATTCCTTTCTCTGTAACCGACCTTATGTAACCCTAGGTGCCTCCGGTGTTTATATAAACCGGAGGGCTAGGTCTGTAGAGGCGGATACTCATAGCCATAGTCATACAGGCTAGACTTCTAGGGTTTTAGCCATTACGATCTCGTGGTAGATCAACTCTTGTAATACTCATATTCATCAAGATCAATCAAGCAGGAAGTAGGGTATTACCTCCATAGAGAGGGCCTGAACCTTGGTAAACATTATGTCCCCCGTCTCCTGTTACCATCGACCTTAGACGCACAGTTCGGGACCCGCTACCCGAGATCCGCCGGTTTTGACACCGACAGTGGCCTCTCTCTCACCGTTGGTCAGTGATCCGGCCGCATCCCGTCCGCCGGGGGAAAGGGAGGATGTGCATCATTTCTCCGTTCGACGATGTTGAGGCAGAATGTCCCGATCTGCGGTACCCGCCGTTCTCTTTGACCAAGCTCCGATGCGGTAGGGCCTTCGCCACTTGCTCGCTGCCGCAGTATGGGCAGTTCCCGGCCGCCGGCGCCCTCCTAGTAACATTCCGACGACCATCAGGTACAGCTTCCTCTGGCCTTGCTCCACTGCCCATTTTCCCACATTGCTGCATGTGGATCTTCTTTAGTTGTTTTCTTAAAACGTATCTCGGCCGGCGTAGTTTCCATCTTGCAATCTCGTCCTCAAACCATTTTTGATAAACCACCACGCATGCTGCTATCTTTCCCTTATTACATGGAATATGCTTCTTATTTGTCGGCGTATGTGTCTTCAACTTGTGTTATTCACCAGTAATTGTTTCCTTTCTACCTCTTTTTTGCAAACAGGGCTAGCCATTTCACCTCGTTGCTATTGTGACCTTTTGGTGAACTGCAAAAATCACTTTTTTTCTTAAGAGTGTTTTGTGCAGTTCTGCCAAAATGTCACACGGGCAACATTTTTACATTTTTGTGGGACTGCAGAAAGGGAGATTGGTTTTGCTATCCTCCTCATCCAACTCCTGCCTAATCTTCTCCAACAAGTAGTTAGTCCTAAAGAGAGATCGCAGAGGTGATCGGCTTCTATTTGTGTGTGTTATGTTTCATCATCTAGTTCCACTATTATTGTAATCACACTGACTGGATATCTTTACAACCAGGGATGGTCAGCTCGATTTTAGTGGAGCTACACAAAATGATCGGATTGTGGTGTCCTCTGTACACCCCCTTTTTGGCTACAATGCTAGGTGAAACTAGCTGCCAAGCAATGAACACTGTGCCCAGGAAATGGACCCATGCCTACGAATAGCATCAATCAATTATATATTTTCTTTATTTGTACACCTTCTCACAACTTTGTCTTCAGTTGTGATGTGAATATTGGCGCTGATCTGCGAACCATTGAGATGCATTAGCAGCCATGGTAGTAGTTTCATTTGTATTTGATGGAATGTTGTAACGAGATAATCTTGAGGCAAGAGGACACATGAATCCTAAGTTGAAACCTTTTTCTTCCTGCGGGAACCAAAGTTGAAACCTTTATATCATCACAGTACAATTTCATTAAAATTATGCGTACATATAAACAAATCCGAAGGATTGATAGCAATGCTAGAAACAATTTAGCTTCGTTTCACCGACATGGGACCGCCGACATGTGGGACATCCTTCATTCGGCTCCACCTGCCATGCAGCAATCTTGAGTGCACAACTGCAGGGAAAGATTTACCCTGGTCGTTGCCACATTAGTAATGACTAGTGAGTAGTCAAATCATAGAGCCCCACCTTCGCCACAGTAAGTTGCTCGGACGAAGCAACCATCATTTCTCTATTCCTCGAATCCGCTGGTACTCCCATATTCCTAGAGTAATAAGTTGCTCGGGCGAAGCAACCATCACTTCACCTTTCCCACAGTAAGTACCTCCTTGAGCCCACTGAAAAATCACTTTTCTCTCTCCATCAAGTGCACTTATTGTCAATCTAACCCTGTCACCGAAACACCTCTTTGGCTACAGTTAGTTCAGGGTTAGTCATGAGTTAGTCTAACCTTTATCTAAGTTAGAGTATCCAAACAGGAGCAGTATAGGAGATGCAAGTTGCTCAAAGCATACAGTCGAATTCGTACGTGAAAGGAGCTTTTTTCTTTTGAAAACGGAACATGAAAGGATCTTCGAATGATATAATTTTCAAATTATATAAAACCTTATCAATAGTCAAAGGCATCCTCGACGAATACATTAGGCCCTACTCCCTCCGTCTAGGTGTATAAGTCACCTTATGAAAACCAAATAATCCCAAAATACTTAGGCGCGGTGCATTAACTCCCACCACGTTTCTTGTTTCTTGACATATCCACCAATAAGAGATGTGGGGCGTGCATGTTTTCAATGACTTAGACTACCAAACATGACATGCAATGGTTAGATCATTGCATGCAATGCTATTAATTAGCAAATAAATATTAATTTCTCTCGTTTTCCCCTCTTCCTTGGTCACGGTGCACGATCTAAGATGACTTATTCACTAGACGGAGGGAGTATATAAAATCTTACCAATAGTCAAAACCAAGTGTTACTACTACACCAAACAAGTTCAAAATGAGAAACTGGACCCACTCACGGCATGGCACGCCTCTCTTGTTTGGTCCATCGGTCAAAGCGCTTCCTCTTCTTGAAATAACAATAGAGTACAGTAAATTTTTTTAGAATGCTCTTGGCATGTCGCTAACATGTGATGAGTTAACCGACCTCAATAGATGGCAAAAACGCCAGCCCGCCGCACTTTGAGAGAGACAAGGAGCGAGAAGCGATATGGGCTGGTGGATTACTAGAGCTAGGTGTCGCACGGAGGCCAAGAAATATGGTGATAGCGTGGGTTGGCCATGTACAGTATGATGTAACTACACTGGGTTGCCGTGTTTCGTACTCTTCCGGTCTACTATGGACATGATCAGTTGATTTTATATCGCTAAATAATATAAAATACTATGAGTGCAGACGCTCCACCACGAGGTTCCTTGCTCCTTCCCGGTCATCGGGAATCTATCTTCTTCCACTGTAACATCCCAAAATTCTAAATTTTGGAATGTTATAATAAATAGATAGATTTGATTGATTGCTTGATTGATTGATTGACTGACTGAAAGTGAGTGAAATTCGAAACTGTTTGAAAGTTAAATGAGAGGGAATAAAAGGACTTTCCTAAACTTTCATTTTGCACTTTGATCTCCTTGAATTCAAATTCTTTTCAAATACAAAACCCTAGAGAGAAGATGACATGACTTCTTCCATTTAAATAAATGAAAAGGGTGTTTGAAAATATTTGAATTCCATTTGGAAAATATTTCCAATTCATAAACTTCATGCAACTCAATGATTTTCATGAGAGAAGATAAATGACTTCTTCAAATTATATGAAATATGAGTTGGAAGTTTAAAAGGATCAATTTAAAGTCCTTTTGAAAATTATTTTTCAATTTTGAGTTATTTGAGTTTTATTCAAATTATTTTTCTCCAAAAATAAAATATATGGAAAATAGGGTAACAGGATTCCCTACATCAGAAAATTGGAGATAAATAAATTTGAATTCATTTTGGTATTTTTAAAATGATTTTTATGAGGTTTTATTACAACAGTAGCACTCTTCGATTTATTTGAATTTTTTAGATTTTATTTGGTGCTACAAAAATGTTCATGTCGTAAAATCATTTTTCTGATAATTTTGATATATTATATGCCTATATAATATTTTTATTTAATTTTTTTCGTCTGTCTGTATTTAGAAAAAAAAACTCGCCCCTCGCTGACTGGGCCGGCCCAGCTTCTGCCAGGCCGCGGCCTAGCCCACGTCGCTCGCCCGCGCCTGTCCCCGAGCTCCCGCCGGACTCCCGCCGTCGCCATGTCCTTCCCAGACACCGCCTCCCACCGCCGCCCCCTTTCCCCTCCCCCACGCCACCGCCTCCCCCTCCGCCTTTAAAAGGCGAGGACCCCGGACCCCTCTTCCCCGCAAGCCGCGCCGCTGCCCTCGCGTATCCAGCACCGCCGCCGCCGCACTTCACCTGCATCGCCGCCGCCTGTTGCGCCGCTCCGCCGTCGCCGCCCTCCGCCAGCGCCCCACCTCGCGCAGCCGCCGCTCGCCGCTCCTCCTCCTGAGCCGCGCCGTCGCTCGCCTTGCCCGCGCGCCGCCGTCGCCGACAGCCGTTGCCGCCATCGCCGGAGTTGACCGCCGCCGCCGCCGGTTTAATCTCCTGAACTGGTATAATAAACCAAACCAACCCCGGTTTCTTTTGCTGTCTTCTCGGTTTATTCATATAGATCGGTTTTATTTTTATTATATCGTTTAAGTAGCAAACATTCTCTGTTTAGTTCTCTTTAGCGAACGGTTTTCGTCGCGTATGCCTCTGTAGCGAACGTTCGTTCGATACGATTTTTTCTTTTTCTTTTTAATTTCGGCCAGGGACCTATCTATGAATTCTTTTCTTATAGTTTAGTCCCTGGCCTTCAATCGACTACAACTTTTTAGTCGTTTGTCCACATCCAACGAAACCAACACCCACTTCTTCGTTATGATCCCCTCTATCTAGATAATCAACTTAAACATGTTTTTGAAAGTTTTAAAATTTGAATTAGATCAGATTTGTATTCGAACTTCGTTTGATCATAACTTGAGTTTTATAACTCTGATTTAGTTGATTCTTTTTGCTATTCGAAGCTCTTGACCTAAACTTTCTGATAAGGCGAAATTCACACAATTTTGGTACTGTTAGAAATTGTTTATGTTGCAAGAGTTATTTGCTGGGTTTTGATGTTTTCCGAATTGCTCTTCGTTCTTTCCGATCTTTTGAGTGATTGCTTATGTGTGGTTACTATTGCTTGCTTACGACAGATTGACCGGAGTGTGTCGAGTAGAACTATCAAGAGTGTTGAGTGCGAATCATCTTCATCAACATTGCAGGCAAGTTCACACTTTGATCATATCTCTTTCATACCCAGTTTTTATGCATTAGTTTCACCCTCAAACATTGCATGGTTAGGATTTGATAACATGTGGGTATTGGGAAGTAGTTGATGAGGTAGGAACCTATTGCCCTGCATTCAAACCCTGGGAGTTACTTCTACGTTATGCTTATATTTCTATGCTATGCTCGTAGACGTGGTTTGGTTTGAGTGATTCATGACAGATGTGAGAGTTATTATGAA
Organism: Aegilops tauschii subsp. strangulata; assembly: GCF_002575655.3. Classification (NCBI taxonomy): domain Eukaryota; kingdom Viridiplantae; phylum Streptophyta; class Magnoliopsida; order Poales; family Poaceae; genus Aegilops; species Aegilops tauschii. Next base: position 69,084,653 of record NC_053039.3, on the reverse strand, counting down.
TGGTTAACTTAAGGTGGCTACTTTAACACACATCTGGGTGGAATTGTAGGGGCACCCTGGAGCACCCAGTGGTTTGCCCGGGCACCTGGAGAATCCAGTGCTTGCCCAAGGGGATCCCGGAGGACCCGTGTGATTACCCTATGGAATGCCACCTAGGCTCAAAGGGATCATAAGATTATTCATGCTAGAAACATCCATGTGCAGCCACAAGCTATTATGGGCTCTAGCATAGTTGAGTAAGTTGCGTGAGCTCTTGAAGAGGTGGACTAGAAGATGTAGAGGGATGTAGGTTGGTATAGTCTACCCGGAGTAAAGAGTTAATGTTTCTGAAAGACTGTGTCTCGGTCATCCGTTTCTCAAACACCATGTAGTGCGAGAAATCCAATGGAGGAGATCGAGTCTTGTGGGGAAAACTGCGCAAACCTCTGCAGAGTGTACAATCTAATCATGATTAGCCATGTCCCCGGTTATGGACATCTTGAGTATCTGGTTCTTGGATTATCATATTGATCTCAACACTTTATTTAATTAATTTGATTGGGTTAACGATTATTATTTTGGGATTGAGTTGGAGGAACCTTCTCAATATTTTATCAACCAACTTTGTAGTTAAATAAAATATATTCCTTTGCAGTAGGGAAAAATTGGCTTTTCGCAAAAACATTATAACCATAGAGCTTTTTCCACCAGCCATATATGCATGATAGCTATTATTCATCATTATCCTATGGTGTGAATTTGCCAGTACATTCAATGTACTGACCCTTTGTGGCTGCAACGTCTCATGTTGCAGGAATCTTACGACGAGTAAGTGATACGTTAGGGTTACGATTTCTACACTCAACTTTGCCGTTGGTGTTGATGGGAATCCACAACCTTGTTGTTACTTCCACTATTTGGATTGTGGTAGTAGTATTTACGTTATTTATACATGTGATTTACCTCTGTTATAAATCCTCAAGTACTGTGTGTGTCAGCATACCGATCCAGGGATGACACTTAAGCACAGAGACTTGACCGTCTGAGGTCAGGTCGCTACAAGATGGTATCAGAGCACATGTTGACTGTAGGACGTGACCCTAGAAACTGGCAAGCCCATAGGAAAAGTTTTTTTTCTCTAAAACTTCCTTTTCAAAGGATCTTTTACCTCTCTTCTCTTCTGAGCTTATTCAAATATTCCCTTTAGTGAGACTATACCCCTTTTCCCCTTTTGACCACGCGAAGATTCAACTGATGAGACCACTCCAAGAAGGACAAAATATCGGACAACTAAGACCACTTCAGAATGAAGAGGATTTTACCGTGCATTAGAAGAATGGAAACTGCCACGTTTTAAGACTCCGAAGAGTAGGAGAATTTGAAGGCTTTAAAGAATTTCCAGATTTGTATGACCTAGGAAGGCTACCCTTATGGAATTGTCAGACTATTGAAGCTGTCAATACCCGAGATCAAGGTGTATCGAAGAAAGACCGGAACATGGAGCATTAGAACTCAAAGTTTGGTCAAGAAAACCCGAAGGCAGGAGATATCAACTATGGAATGATAGCTGATGGAAATGACAAGAGCAGAAACATGGATATTCATGATGTTATCGTTCGCCTATGCTATGGTCACTGCGCTGAATTAAGCATGCATTACTTTGGAAGGATTGGATGGAAGAAGGCTGATGGAGCCTCTATCAGCAAAAGATGACGTTTTAAATGTAGCTGGTGTATCACTAGGATCTGGAGTATTACATCAAGAATTTTAAGATGGACTTGCAGGAAGCCGTATTTGACAAAGAAGTATTTTGTGAAGAACTTAGGACCCAGAAGCTAAAGTAGCCAAGCTGGAGGAGCAAAACCTCAAGACACTGGAGATTCGCCAAGAAGTGAAGGACAGCAAGACCATGGTTCATGCCAACTATGTTGAAACCCAGAAGTTTGGAACGCAACTCCAGAACATTAAAGGACGTCACGAGAGACTTCGCGTTAACAGATTTGATCTGGCAAAAGAACTTGAGAAGGACAAGCACGATGGGAAGTAGTCATCGGAGACATGAACAAGACTTGAAGAGTTTGGTTACCTTGAAGATTTATTGACCTTTGGAAGACCAAACCCCTGTTATATACCTATGTTAGGTGCGACGATTGTGAGCTGTCATTTGTTTGATGTTTTTCCGACAACCATAATAAAAATCTGTCTTTTCAAAACTTTTGGTTGTATTGTGTGCATCCCTCTCTATCTATCTTATCCCACCCCAGACCCCTTAGAACCAATAGAGGATGAATGGAGATGAGCTTGTATTTTCTGGACCGATGAGTCAATTGGAGACAGACCGATGGATTCAGAACATGGAAGATCATATGAAGAATAACACTATAGCTGGAAAGGATATGACCCACCATGCTCTTCAGTGCTTTGAAAGAGGTGCTGCTACTTGGTGGAGGATGTACCAAACCATGAAAGGATGGCAAGGATTAACCACTTGGAAGGAATTTAAGTTGACTCTGCTAAAATTTCGGTTTGTGTCCCAAAAATTGAAGCCTTATGGAAAGGATATGAAGAAAACTTGTGCATGCAAGTTTTGTGGAGAAATAGGACACAGCCATAAGGAACACAAGGATGAATGCCCTAATTGTGAAGGAAGTCACCTAGCTGAAGAATGCCCAACTAGGTAGATCACTTGTTTCTTGTGTGAAGGGACTACCCATTACCCTGCTCAGTGTCACATTTACCCCATGGTTCGAAAAACCATCCAGAAGAAGAAATGAAAGGAGCCCTCGTGGAAATTTTAGAAGAACCTACGATGAAGGAAAAGGTGGAGGACACACCTAAAGAAGAACCAATTAGATCTTGCACCAAGTCTTGCTATTCATGTGGAGAAGAAGGACACATCTCCCAGAATTGTTTGAATGGGGATCTAGTAGAATTCCCGACAGAGGAAGTAGAGTATGACCCACAGGAAATAGAAGCCCTGATTGGAACGGAAAAGTACAGAAAGAGAAGTAGATTGGATTCCAGGAAGGATCTGAGTCATATCACCTGTTATAGATGCAAGGAGTCAGGGCACTACTTCAGCAGTTGCCCAAAAAGGAAACTTCGAGACTTGTCAGAAGTAATATGTTTTCGTTGTAATGAAGCAGGGCACTTTGCCAGAGATTGTCCCAAGGAGAAGGAGACTTGTGATAATTAGTGTGTCTGAGAGAAATATAGTAGTAGCAGTGGAAACAATTCTTTTGTATTGTGGTGTTGAGCTGAGGCATGTAATGGAAAAGCAGGAGATTGTAGTAATTTGAGAATCAATAAAGTTAGTATCGTGGGTACTGATTAGATTTTATGAGTTTTTACTCTATGAAGAAAGATTTTGACCATTTTCGAGGATATGAGAAATATGGTCTATGGAAAAGTGGAGCATTTTAAGGGTGGTAGTACCCTGTGAGGACACTGGACCCCTGGAAAAGATAAGGATATTCCACGGAGTAGACTTCGGACAATATGAGTACGAGTTTTATCTTGATATGTGGGGTATCCCAAGAGTATGAAGGGATGAAGTACTATTGGATATAAAGGAGGTTGAATGTTGGTAATATGGAGCAAGAGTAACCCCGTGATGAGTCGGAGTTATCACGTCTTAGTTTGGTACAAATAGAAGGAAGGGAGACAATAAAATTGGATGGATTTAAGAATGCTGGAAGCTTGATGTTGGAACAAGGATCAGTTGCCCCGATGATGAGTTCACGGTTTACAAGTGATGAGATGGGCCATAACCCACATGCCCCAGGACCTGCCAAGAAACAAGCACACTCTTGCTGAAGGAAAAACCCTGGAAGAGATTACGACCTTACCCACTGACGATCTTATAGGAGGAACGCAAAACCTGAGAGTGGTGAAGAAACGATAGATGTTTGTTTGGCTTGCAGAACCAAAGGATTTTTTTTCCGAACTTAGTTCGTCGACAAGAGAAATTCTGCAATGCTTGTGAGGATGACCGAGTGTTAGAATGCGAGATTCGCTAAACCATATACAAGGTCATGATTTGGGTGCGGGATGGATTGATCACCATACCGACTTACTCTTATTATTCGCCTTGCTATATGGGATGGTAAATCTGAGTGACTTACCTATAGTAGAGAGACGACGATATTAAATCTGTTTGAACCTTAGAATGGTATAAGTATTTTCCCTTGTACAAGGCAGCTGTTGCCAATCGTAGGTTGTACGGTGAGGTTCAACCCAGACCAATTTCCTGTAAGAGAAACCATAAATTATTGACCACCATGAGATATCGATAGTTGTTTAGTATTGGCGCCAGACCCGTCAGCTAAGAAGACCCAATCTCGGAACAACCTGTAATGCCCACAATGCGGCTATATCTCCCACGTGTCGAGGCACGACTTAGAGGCATAACCGCATAGTGGTTTTGTCGCAAGAAGGGTCATCTTCACACACTTGGAGTAGTTTCAGGATGGGTGACCTACCGGGAAGTTGCTCCCGGGTGTGCACGAGTGAGGACAAAGTGCGCAGAAAAGACTAGTATTGATCTGTGAGGCCAGTCTAGATCCCGCCAGGAGTAACGACCACCGGCGGGTGTGTCCGGGGCGTTACACAACCTTACCAAGAAAAAAGACAAAAGAATTGCGGTAAAGGTTATGCCACTACCGGAAGAGCCAGAGAAGGAATTTTCCCAAGAATTTGAGAAGACCAGCCCCGTCAAGAATAAGGATGGAGTATATGAGTTTTGATGGAACAGTAACCATGTTTCTAAGGGTGGTAGCACTCCAGACCCCCTGTGATGATCGATGGATTTTGAGAAGACCCCAAACCTAACCTAATTCTTGCTAGCCTCTCCGAATCTCAAGGACGAGATTCATTTTAAGGGTGGTAGGTTTGTAACATCCCAAAATTCTAAATTTGGAACATTATGATAAATAGATAGATTTGATTGATTGCTTGACTGAATGATTGACTGACTGAAAGTGAGTGAGATTCGAAACTGTTTGAAAGTTAAATGAGAGGGAATAAAAGGACTTTCCCAAACTTTCATTTTGCATTTTGATCTCCGTGAATTCAAATTCTTTTCAAATACAAAACCCTAGAGAGAAGATGACATGACTTCTTGCGTTTAAATAAATGAAAAGGGTGTTTGAAAATATTTGAATTCCATTTGGAAAATATTTCCAATTCACAAAATTCATGCAACTCAATGATTTTCATGGGAGAAGATAAAATGACTTCTTCAAATTATATGAAATATGAGTTCGAAGTTTAAAAGGATCAATTTAAAGTCCTTTTGAAAATTATTTTCAATTTGGAGTTATTTGAGTTTTATTCAAATTATTTTTCTCCAAAAATAAAATATATGGAAAATAGGGTAACAGGATTCCCTACTTGAGAAAATTGGAGATAAATAAATTTGAATTCATTTTGGTATTTTTAAAATGATTTTTATGAGGTTTTATTGCAACAGTAGCACTCTTTGCTTTACTTGAATTTTTTTAGATTTTGTTTGGTGCTACAAAAATGTTCATGTCGTAGAAATCGTTTTTCTGAAAATTTTGATATATTATATGCCTATATAATATTTTTGTTTAATTTGCTTTTTTTCGTCTGTCTGTATTTGGAAAAAAAAAAGAAACTTGCCCCTCGCTGACTGGGCCGGCCCAGCTTCTGCCAGGCCGCGGCCCAGCCCACGTCGCTCGCCCGCGCCTGTCCCCGAGCTCTCGCAGGACTCCCGCCGCTGCACGACATCGCCGTCGTCGCCGTGTCCTTCCCGAACACCGCCTCCCACAGCCGCCCCCTTTCCCCTCCCCCACGCCACCGCCTCCCCCTCCGCCGTTAAAAGGCGAGGACCCCGGACCCCTCTAACCCGCAAGCCGCGCTGCCTCCCTCGCGGATCTAGCACCGCTGCCGCCGCACTTCACCTGCATCGCCGCCGCCTGCTGCGCTGCTCCGCCGTCGCCGCACTCCTCCAGCGCCCCGCCTCGCGCCGCTGCCGCTCGCCGCTCCTCCTCCTGAGCCGCGTCGTCGCTCGCCTTGCCCGCGCGTCGCCGTCGCCGCCATCGCCGGAGTTGACCGCCGCCGCTGCCGGTTTAATCTCCCGAACCGGTATAATAAACCAAACCAACCCCGGTTTCTTTTGCGGTCTTCTCGGTTTATTCATATAGATCGGTTTTATTTTTATTATATCGTTTAAGGAGCAAACGTTCTCTGTTTAGATCTCTTTAGTGAACGTTTTTCGTCGCATATGCCTCTGTAGCGAACGTTCGTTCGATAGGATTTTTTTCTTTTTCTTTTTAATTTCGGCCAGGGACCTATCTATGAATTCTTTTCTTACAGTTTAGTCCCTCATCTTCAATCGACTACAACTTTTTAGTCGTTTGTCCAAATCCAACGAAACCAACGCCCACTTCTTCATTATGATCCCCTCTATCCAGATAATCAACTTAAACATATTTTTGAAAGTTTTAAAATTTTAATTAGATCAGATTTGTATTCGAACTTCGTTTGATCATAACTTGAGTTTTATAACTCCGATTTAGTTGATTCTTTTTGCTATTCGAAGCTCTTGACCTAAACTTTATGATAAGGCCAAATTCACACAATTTTGGTACTGTTATAATTGTTTTATGTTGCAAGAGTTATTTGCTGGGTTTTGATGTTTTCCGAAGTGCTCTTCGTTCTTTTCCGATCTTTTGAGTGATTGCTTATGTGTGGTTACTATTGCTTGCTTACGATAGATTGACCGGAGTGTGACGAGTAGAACTATCAAGAGTGTTGAGTGCGAATCATCTTCATCAACATTGCAGGCAAGTTCACACTTTGATCATATCTCTTTCATACCTAGTTTTTATGCATTAGTTTCATCCTCAAACATTGCATGGTTAGGATTTGATAACATGTGGGTATTGGGAAGTAGTTGATGAGGTAGGAACCTATTGCCCTGCATTCAAACCCTGGGAGTCACTTCTACATTATGCTTATACTGCTATACTATGCTCGTAGACGTGGTTTGGTTTGAGTGATTCATGACAGATGTGAGAGTTATTATTAATGGTTAACTTAAGGTGGCTACTTTAACACACATCTGGGTGGAATGGTAGGGGCACCCTGGAGCACCCAGTGGTTTGCTCGGGCACCTGGAGAATCCAGTGCTTGCCCAAGGGGATCCCGGACGACCTGTGTGATCACCCTATGGAATGCCACCCAGGCTCAAAGGGATCATAAGATTATTCATGCTAGAAACTTCCGTGTGCAGCCACAAGCTATTATATATGGGCTCTAGCATAGTTGAGTAAGTTGCGTGAGCTCTTGAAGAGGTGGACTAGCAGATGTAGAGGGATGTAGGTTGGTATAGTCTACCCGGAGTAAAGAGTTAATGTTTCTGAAAGACTGTGTCTCGGTCATCCGTTTCTCAAACACCATGTAGTGCGAGAAATCCAATGGAGGAGATCGAGTCTTGTGGGGAAAACTGCGCAAACCTCTGCAGAGTGTACAATCTAATCATGATTAGCCGTGTCCCCGGTTATGGACATCTTGAGTATCTGGTTCTTGGATTATCATATTGATCTCAACACTTTATTTAATTAATTTGATTGGGTTAACGATTATTATTTTGGGATTGAGTTGGAGGAACCTTCTCAATATTTTATCAACCAACTTTGTAGTTAAATAAAATATATTCCTTTGTAGTAGGGAAAAATTGGCTTTTCGCAAAAACATTATAACCATAGAGCTTTTTCCACCAGCGATATATGCATGTAGTGATAGCTATTATTCGTCATTATCCTATGGTGTGAATTTGCCAGTACATTCAATGTACTAACCCTTTGTGGCTGCAACGTCTCATGTTGTAGGAATCTTACGACGAGTAAGTGATACGTTAGGGTTACGATTTCTACACTCAACTTTGCCGTTGGTGTTGATGGGAATCCACAACCTTGTTGTTACTTCCGCTATTTGGATTGAGGTAATAGTATTTACGTTATTTATACATGTGATTTACCACTGTTATAAATCCTCGAGTACTGTGTGTGTCAGCATACCGATCCAGGGATGACACTGAAGCACAGAGACTTAACCGTCTGAGGTCGGGTCGCTACATCCACTCTTTTTTTGACATGAGCTTTGTTCATCCTTTTGCCAACACGCGGGACATCTAGCATCAAGGTGCACATGTCATGCAAGAAAATGGAGATAAGTAGTGCGTAAGTGAGTCGTGCACTACGATGGCACCTAGTACTACATAGTAATATTTTTCCTCCTCGATGGCACGTGAATACTGCATGTACTCAATGACGGAGCACAGGATGGTAGCCATGGACTGATGGACATGGTCGGCCCTTTTTGGAGAGAGTACTGAATACGTATTAAATTTGATGTGTCCCGTCAACTCGCAGAACGACGAGAAGCACACACTGAATGACGGAGCACGGGATGGTAGCCATGGACATGGCCAACCCTTTTTGGAGACAATGCACTACTTTTGATGTGTCCAGTCTACTCGCAAACGAGGAGAAGCTTCGCTTACTAGTAGTACACTGTCGACTGTAGTACCATCATCATTGTTCGACTTTCGGAAGAGACGAGAGAACCTAATGTTTATTTGCTAATTAATAGCATTGCATGCAATGAACTAATCACTGCATGTCGTGTTTGCTAGTCTCAAGTCATTAAAAGCATGCACACCCACATCTCTTTGGTTCATATGTCAAGAAACAAGAAACGAGGTAGAAGTTAATGCACCGCGCCTAAGTATTTTGGGATTATTTGGTTTTCGTAAGATGGCGCCTAGACGGAGGGAGTATTATACTTGAAGGCTACAAGGTTGGCTATAGATGACGTGGCAGTGTCATGTAGCCATCAGCTGGTTATACTATTAACCATGCTCCTATAATACTCCTATATTTAGGAACGGAGGGAGTAGTTGGCATGAATGATACTACCTATAATACTCCCATTACAACCAGCCTGGTAGAATTAAAATACCTAATATAAATGGTCGCCGCCCGATCTCTTTGTCCTCCTCCAGCATCCGGCAGCAGAAGAATCGTGCAAGACACCGGCTGTATTTGCCAGCGTCACCTCGGCGGTGGCCTTCATGGGATACAATCGGCGGCAGCCTCCCGTGTTCTACTTTTCCTCGATGATGGCGGCGGGCGGGGACGTGCTGCCCGTCACCTCATCCACATCCGCGTAGCCGCATCACCTCATCGACATCCCCGGCGGCTTCTTTCTCAGACACTGCTACGTGCGCACCGACAGCGGATGGCGCAGTCGCAGACACTGGAGACGCTGTATGACGTGGCGGCGTCGAGGGCAGCGACGATGCCCGTGCCGCCGGGCTCCCCAACCAGCCAGCATGGAGCAAGTCGTCACTCTTCCTGGAGCTGTATTGGAGAGGCCAGCTGCGGAACCGCGTGCTGGCTTAGTGCGGCAACTACGTCCGACGGGCTAGGCTAGGTAGGTGGAGAAGCGAGCTACCAGGCTCGGTGGGCCACCCAGACGGCTTTTATGCCGGAGAACTGCTCTTCCTGCTTATCGGATGCCGTCGAAAGAGTGGACAAAATGGTGGGAGGAGGAGCTTGGCCGGCGTCCTGCTCCTGAACGGACGTGTGTGGCCGGAGTTGGTTTCTCGCATTCCACGCGGGTTTCTATATCTATATCTATACTACTATATATATTACTATATAGTGTACCAATTTTAAGTATAGGACTAAGAACATCAATCATAACCGTTGATCTTCTAAATCCAATGGCCAATATCAGTAGGATTCGCATGAACAGTACACTGCTGCTACCTCACCTGTGTTCTAGAACAATCAAGACGGGAGGGATGTGATGGTTGCTTGTCCGTTTATTTTGCCAGGCCACTTATTAGTGGTTGGGTTTTGTGATATGACGGCTTTACTGCCACGAGACTCGCGTGCAGCGCCGCCCTATACACTAGTACTACATCGGTCGTGGTTTATTAGTCCCCCATTGAATTTGACTGAAGATTTAACTGACAAAATGTTAGTGCATGTCAACAAAAACTATATCGTTGGATTAGTATATGAACATAGTTTCCAATGATATAATTTTAGGTGACATGCATCAACATTTATCGTACTATATATAAGGTTAGTTCAATTTTTAGTCGTACTAATCTATAGTAAGGTGCCCGTGCGTTGCACGGAACAGCGAATTGCATTGATCGGGGAGTTGTTTATTTTGACAAAGGATGTGGGGGTCATCTCATGTGTAACGGCTATCGATAGGTTTCTTCGAAGGGTGTGGCTAGGTCTCAGTCCAAGTCTTAGTCAAATCATATAGTATAATAAGATAAATAAAAAAACTGAAAATAAATTTTTTGTACTAATCTCCATGCAAAATCAAAGGACTATATCATCGACTGAGACATAACGAAGTCTCAGTCGACTGAGACATAGCAAAACTGTTCTTCGAATATTATTTCATCTCTAGAGCTCACAAACATCCGGGTGAAATAGATAAAAAAGTATCTTTTGCAAACAAAAGCGTTCAACTGTTCAACCTGCGTCCAAAACTTGTGAAGAAATAACACTTATTGTGCTTTGCAAGAAATGATCTTTAAGAATTAGTTTTTGACTATCGATTGTTATACATGTTGGCTACATATGACATGGCACTTTCTTATAGTCAACAGTTGGCTATACTATTAAGTATTAACCATGCCCTTATACACCTAGACGGAGGGATTAAATAAGGATGACTTGGAAGGGGGCAGAGGAGATGTAAGAAATGGTTCATCATAAGTCTTTCACCAGTACTTTAGTAAAAATTTCATACATGGAAGATTCTAGACTAAACCATAAATGGATACACTTTTATTCATGTGTGATACTCCAATAGAGCAAGATCATGCATGGAAGTCTCCACATGCTTAGACAGCGGATTACATTGAGCGAAGACTAATGATCAATATTTAACTTGGTAATGCAGATGTCCAGGTGAACCTCCTTGGTGTCCCCGTGCACCTCGTTGAGGGCCGAATCATACCACGCGTCTTCCATGTCCACATCGGCGGGAAGGTCCCAGCTCTGCACAGTCCTAGTCAGCTTGATGTAGCCAGCCCGGCCAGGGTCGCCGCCCACGTACCTCTGAGGGGTAGTAACAGTGAGCATGCACCCGTACATCGGCCTCGTGTCAGTGTCAGCGTCAGCGGCATCGCCCCTGACACACACTATAGAGACGGGGCGGTGGCCTGCGCGGGCCTCGTCGGTGCCCATGATCAAGAGGAAGACGCTGCCGTCCTCCTCCGAGACTAGCAGGCGGCGGTGATCCTCCAGCGACTCCGGGAATACTTGGCGGCTACTTTTACTTGGTCATATACCAAACTAACCAGAACTTCTTTCCCATCTGACCCTAGACCTATAGGTCCGACCCAAGCCATATGATTCGGATCAAGCTTGGTGTACCGCGTTTTCACCATGGCCCAGGCCTCTCGCGCACCTTCCCGGCAGGCCGATATTTTCCATAATCGAATGCGCCGCCGCGCTCCCTTGAATAGCTCTAGGAGCTCCTCCATCTTTCCTGGGGGAGAGGCAGATGGCCACAAGGCCTTGGCAACGCTTCGCATCGCCTGCCGAGCTTGCTCATGCATGCGCGACAGCTCTTGTAGCAGGTCGCCCGAGAATCCGGACATCTCCTCTTCAGGACGGCCCGTTAGCATACCTACAAACATAAACTCTATCAGTACCTTTAGTCTTCGAACTATCACAAGGTAGGTTCGGCCACGTACTGAATATGCCACCTCGTAGCCTTTTGTTCTCCTTTACAGAGTCGGCCAACTGGGCCCGCGCATCGTTCAGTTCTTCGCCCAGTTGGGTATTCGAATCTTGGAGTTTGTTTTTCTCCTGTCTGACTCGGGCTAGTACCCGCTCGCCTCCGGCATGTAGTCTGTTCGACTCTTTTTCCTCCAGTTGATCTCACGATCCTGTTATGAGATAAGCCGCAGTGTTAACTGTGACACCCAAAATTTTATTTGGATTTTTCAAAAAAATTTATTTGACTTGAGGGAGGTGATTTAAATTTTTCTTCAAAAGAACCCTCCCTTTCAAAATATTTTTTTATGGCAAGAGTTCTATTTGGATTCACCCAAGACTTGTTTTTTTTGTCTTGGAGGTTCTTGCTTTTATTTGGACTCAAACCAAAATGCTTTTCACTTGAGAAAAATGCCTTTTGAAAATCCGTTTGAAAATACTCTAAAGCTTTTGGAATAATCCTTTACCACTTTCAACAATTCTCTCTTGCCATGGCCTTAGTGCAAATCCACTCTCCTAAACCTTCCCTCATCTTTGGATCATGATTTGCATCAAGTCCAGCAAGTTGAACCTCCCCATATACTTATTTTCCTTTTAAACCTTATCAAAACAATTTCTGCCCTCTATTCTAGCCCTTGGAGGTTTACAAAGGAACTACTCTTTCTGCTTTGATTTTTTCCCTCAAACCTTTTTCCCTTCCTAGTCCTTTGAACCCTCAACCAAGATCCATGAAGATCCACTGGTCTTCAGTTCAAATTTTTCAAACTACACTTGCTGCAAGTTTGGACCAGATTTGTCAAATTTGATGAAATTCATTCAAATCCTTCTCCAAAAATTCTGAGTAAAATCAGGCAGCCCCTGGCTGCATTGAGGGGTCACCTCACCAAGTCCCAGCACCAGGAAAATTTTTCTGGTTGCCAAATCATTTTGTCGAACACCTACTGGACACTGTGGATATCAGGTTCAGAAAATTCAGAGAACAGTTTCAGTGCACTGTCGTTTTCTTCAGAACATCTCCTCGATCTCGCCAGTAACCGCGTTGGCGCCTTGCTCCTCGTCCCCTCCCCCTTGTCCCTGCACCGCACTAGCGCCTGGACGCTTGCGGACGTCGGCGACGAGCTGGAAGAGGTGCGCCGCCCCGTGACCGACGCCAGCGGCGTCTTTGCGGCCGCCAGAGAGAGGCGCGGCGCTGACGGCGCCACCCAGCGCCGCCCAAGCCACCGGAGGTCGCCGCATGGCCTTCCACTCCCCAAAACGCGCTGCCACTCTCGTCGTGAACCACTAGGCGCGGAGCGCGCCCTCTGCCGCCGTCGTGCCCGTGCGGCCACCCCACCGTGGACCGGCGCCGTTACGCCAAGACCAACCGGGATTAGCGGGGGAACGACACCAGTAACTCCCACTGATGCTGCCTGGCCACTCAAACCTCCTGCCAATCCACTGCATCGCCGTAATTGCTCGCCGGAGATTCTCCGTTCACGGCCACCCCCTCGATCCGCCTATAAATAGAGGCCCCGAGCTTCAACTCGAACCCACACCACCTCTGCACTCCACCTAGAGCACGCCTAGCCAGTGGTAGAGCCACGGGAGAGCTTTCTTCCCCGACTCCGGCCGCCGCGACCCGCCACGGGATCCAGCTCGATTCGCTCCCGTGCGTGCACCTCTGCCTCCCATTTCTTGCCAGTAGCTCCCCTATGCATCCACTCTTCTGACCCGCGCTTCAATTCGAAGTTTGCAGCCCTCCACCGGAGTTCTCCACCATCACCCGAGCCGCCGTCCGCCGGAGAAAGTGTCGCCGTCGACGTGGTGCTCTCCGTCGGTCGAGTCCACTACCCACCGATGCGGAAGGACACGCTGAAGCTCTTGGTACACTCCGATCTCTCTGTCTCGCCGTGGTTCGACGCCGGCGACCACCACAGTCTTCGGGCGCCGGCGAGCCTTTTTAAACCTGACATGTGGACCCCCCTTGTTAGCCTCTATTCTCTTCTCCCTCGAACCGTTTTCTGTTGGCGCCTTCGGGCAAATACGCTTTCCCTTTGAGCTTGCGCGTTTCTTTCCGAAGCGTTTTCTGTTTTCTCAGTTAAACCCCTGGAACTTTTCTGTTTCATTACAGATGAGTCCCTGGACAGAAACCTTTATAACTTTTTAATGAAATTTGATCCCATGCTACGCGAGGTTGTAGCCTCCCCGTCTCAAGGTTTTTCTTGAACGTTGCCGAGGGTGATCCCAGGCTTCGGAATGTTGAATGGGTGTGTACTGGTTAGACGTGTTTCTTCCAAAACACCGTAAACGGAACTAGTCCCCGTGACTACTGAAATCCGTTGGCTGTGGTTAAGTACAAACTCTGCAGAGTCAAATCCTTCCAAGTCACCGTATCCATGATCAATTAGAGTAACCAGTATATCCATATCTATCCTCGTGGAAATTTATCCCCGGTGAACAAGCCCAAGTGGTAAACCCAGTTTAATTATTATTCCTGTGATGGACTAACCTTATATTTTACTCGTACTTGTAATAATTTATGTTCTCGAGCTACTGGATTATTGAGTTATAACATAAGCCCTTTATGTGATGTCGCTCAGACGTCCGACTGTGGCATGTATGTCTTTTATTTTCTGTTAAAAGCCCTTTATGTGGTGTCGCCCTGACGCCTGACTGCGGCATTACTATTCTTGCAGTTTCCTCACGAGGGGTCATTCAGACCCTCGCTTGGCACCAGTATTACTATTCTTGCAGTTTCCTCTCGGGGAGTCATTCAGACCCTCGTTTGGCACCAGTATTACTATTCTTGCAGTTTCCTCTCGAGGAGTCATTCAGACCCTCGCTTGGCACCCAGTATTTATTATCTCTGTGTCTGAACGCACTGGTTAATCTGTTCATATGCTTCATGTTTACATTTGTTATATCGTTTGTCCGAACTGTCTTGTGAGTACTTTCATAGTACTCACCTGGCTTGTTGATTTGGCCAGATGTTGATGAAGGCGATCTCTTGGATGAAGAGTTTGATAGCGCGTCCGACGCCTAGAGGAGTCCCAGTCAGTCCTGTGCGATCCCGGATATTGGTCACTTGCATAGTATACGCTTCCACCACCCGTAATAAGTCTCCTCGAGCCTCACTCCGACGCTCGAAGAGCTGTAGTCTTCAGGAGTTATATCACTCACTCCGCTGTGATATTTCCACCACCGTTGTTATCGTGAGTTAGTAGTTATGCCACCCTATCCGCCGCTATGTTTATCGGCATTCATGTAATAAATTGTTGAGCAGTCCCCGCTCAACCTTGTATTATATTCAGTACTCCTGGTATTTTTCTTCTGTGAGCAAGATATTGTCTACCAGTGAGAAGGAATTCTTCTTTCCTGGTCCGTAAAAGTGATTGGTCTCTCAATAAATATTTTATTGAAAAACCGGTCGTGACAAGCTTGGTATCAGAGCCAGGCTGACTGTAGGAAGCCACTAGGTGCGATCGCTAATCGGTTATTAGCGTCTTTTGTGCTTTTTCAGCATTTTGCAATTGTAGCTATTTTCTGTTGGTCATCATAAATTTATGACATGACTACTCAGAATTTTTGCCTACTTTTGTAGATGGCTGGCAGCAGCTATGAGAAGCGAGTGTTCATGAACGTGCCCGAGGGGTTTGTCAAGCTCCTCGTCTCCGTCACCAAGCTCGCGCTCGGGCCAGCGACTCGCCCGGAGTTCACACTTTATCAGCACAAGCTCAGCGACGAGGTGTCTATGCACCAAGCCGTGGTGCAATTCAAGGGAGGACGTTCTGCAGCTCGCCACTTCCGTTTTGTGGGAAGGGCCATGCCTACGGAGAGGCATGCCATGCAGATGGCTGCCCGTGAGGCGATAGCTCGTCTTCGGGACATCCTTCCTACGATGAAGACTCGCCGCTACCGCTACCTCCCATGCCATGTGCCAAACACCAGTCACTATGCATTCGCCTGCCATCGGGGAGAACGAGATGAAGCCATCGAGATGGTTGTGGAGTATCTCAAGGCTCTGGAGGAGTCTTGTGGCACCCAAGTTTTTATTTGGATTTTTTTGAAAAGATTTTATTTGACTTGAGGGGAGTGATTTAAAAAAATTTCTTCAAGAGAACTCTCCCTCTCATATATTTTCTTTATGGCAAAAAATTTTATTTGGATTCACCCAAGATCTGCCTTTGACCTTGGGAGTTCTTGCTCTTCATTTGGACTCAAGACAAAATGTTTTTTTTCATTTGGGAAAAGAACTTTTGAAAACCTTTTTCTGAATTTCCACTATGGCTTTTGGAAGGTACTTGGCCACTTTCAACTATTCCTTCTTGCCATGGCATAAGTGCAAATCCTCTCTCCTAAACACCCCCTCACCTCTGGATCATGATTTACATCAAATCCAGCAAGTTTAACCTCCCCATGTATTTATTTTCCATTCAAATTCTATTCAAATATTTTCTGCCTTCTATTCTACCTCTTGGAGATTTACAAAGGAACTCCATTTTCTGTTTGGACTTTTACCACCAAACTTCTTTCCCCTCCTAGTCCTTTGAACCCTCAACCTAGAACCATGAAGATCCACTGGTCTCCAGTTCAAAATTTTCAAACTACATCAGCTGCAAGTTTGGACCAGATTTGGCAAATTTGGTGAAATTCATTCAAAACCTTCTCCAAAAATTCCAAATAAATTCATGCAGCCCCTGGGTGCTTTGAGTGGTCATCTCACCAAGTTACAGCTCCAGCAAAATTTACCTCTTTACCAAAACCTACTGTCGAACACCTGCAATGCATGGTCACTGTCAAGTTTCAGTAACTTCAGAGTTTCAGTTCAGTGCTTGCTGTCGTTTTCTTCAGAAACGGGCATCGATCTCGCCAGTACCGCCGCGTCGCCTTGCTCCTCGTCCTCGCCCACTTGTTCCTGCACCGCGCGAGCGCCTGGCACCTTGCGGGCGTCGGCGACGGGCAGCAGGAGGTGCGCCGCCCCGTGACCGACGCCGGCGGCGGCTTTGCGGACGCCAGCGGGAGACACGGCGCCGACGACTCCACCCAGTGCCGCCCAAACCACCGGAGCCCGCCGCGTGGCCGTCCACTCCCCCGAATGCGCTGCCGCTCTCGTCGTGAACCGCAGAGCGCGGAGCGCGCTCTCTGCCACCGTTGAGCCCGTGCGGTCACCTCACCGTGGGCAGACGCCATTACGCCAGGGCCAGCTCCGTTTAGCTGCAAAACGAGTCCCGTAACATCCACCGATGCTGCCCGACCGCTCAAACCCTCTGCCAACCCACTGCTCCGCCGTAATCGCTCGCCGGAGATTCTCCGTTCACGGCCACCCCGTCGATCTGCCTATAAATAGAGGTCCCGAGCTTCAACTCGAGCACCCACCAGCCCTGCACTTCCTCTAGAGCACGCCTAGCCACTGAAAGAGCCCCGAGGAGGTCTCCTTCCTCGACTCCGGCCGCCGCGACCCGCCACGGGATCCAGCCCGATTCGCCCCTGTGTGTGCTCCGCAGCCTCCATTCTCTTGCCAGTAACTTCACCATGCATCTCTCGTTCTGACCCGCACTTCAATTTGAAGCTTGCAGCCCTCCACCGGAGTTCCCCATCCTCACCCGAGCCGCCGTCCGCCGGAGATAGTGTCGCCGTCGACGTGGTGCTCCCCGTTGGACGAGTCCACCACCCACCGACGCGGAAGAAGACACCGAAGCTCTTGGTACCCTCCGTTTCTCCTAACTCGCCGTGGTTCGACGCCGGCGTCCACCGCCGTCTTCGGGCGCCGGCGAGCCTTTTCAAACCTGACATGCGGGCCCCGCGAGTCAGCCTCTGTTCTTTTTCCCCGAATCGTTTTCTGTTGACGCCTTCGGGCAAAATACGTCTTCTCTCTTGCGCTTGCGCATTTCCAAACGAACCGTTTTCTGTTTTCTCAGTTAAAACCCTGGAACTTTTCTGTTTCATTACAGAAAGGTCCCTGGACAGAAACCTTTATAACTTTTTAATAAAAAGGTATTTTTGAGTGATTCTTTTTCTGACATTCTTAAAATTTTGTCTAGTTTTTTATGGGATTTATTTGGGAAATATTTGGCAAAGTTTCTGTGCATGTGTTGGTTTTCACGTTAGTACCCGTTTCGTGATTGCCGTAGGTTCCGGGAGAGGTGACGGAGCCGCGAACTTCGCCGAGCTAGATTCCGACTTCTCCGAACCAGGCAAGCATGTTTGGACATTTGATATGGCAGAAGTTTTGCATGTTCATGTGAAAGTTTGTGTGTGGCATATGAGTGTCGGTAAATATCTCGTTGCTCGTAAGGCAACGACCCGGTTGTTCCGAAGTTGCGATGACCTCTGATGAGAGGTGGCCTAATCATGTAGTGACATGAAGGGCAGCAAGGTGGTACTGTTGTAGCATGCCAGCCTTGCGTCATCCGACTTTCTTCGACGTTAACATGGTTGGAGCCACGTTATCGATCTTTTCCCGCATGTTCCAAAGTTGCGATGACCTCTGATGAGAGGTGGCCTAATCATGTGGTGACATGAAGGGCAGCAAGGTGGTACTGTTGTAGCATGCCAGCCTTGTGTCATCCGACTTTTCCGACGTTAACATGGTTGGAGCCGTGTTATCGTCCCTTCCCCTTTCCGTGCAACCACATGTCTCAGTGCCAGGATACGGTTTAGTAAGTTGGTAACCTCTTTCCGTGTACACACCAAACAGAGAGGCCGGGATGATGGTACCTTGGCCCAGGATTAAAGCCAGTCATTCGGTCAGGGGGCATGGGTGTTTCCGGTTGGGACCGAGAGGGGGGGCACCCCCTTATAGCGCGCATATAGAAATTTGATCCCATGCTACGCGAGGTTGTAGCCTCCCCGACTCAAGGTTTTTCTTGAATGTTGCCGAGGGTGATCCCTGGCTTCGGATGGTTGAATTGGGTGTGTACTGGTTAGACGTGTTCCTTCCAGAACACCGTAGACGGAACTAGTCCCCGTGACTACTGAAATCCGTTGGCTGTGGTTAAGTACAAACTCTGCAGAGTCAATTCTTTCCAAATCATCGTATCCATGATCAGTAGTGTATACATTATATCCATATCTATCCATGTGAAAAACTTGTCCCCGGTGAACAAGCTCAAGTGGTAAAATCTCAGGTTTTATTGTTATTCCAGTGGATGGACAAGCTTTATTTTGTGTCTCATGCTTGTGATAATTTATGTCTCCGAGCTGTTGTAATAATGAAATGTGATATAAGCCCTTTAGGTGACGTCGCGCAGACGTCCGACTGTGGCGTGTACTCGTTTCTCACTTTCGATATAAGCCCTTTATGTGGTGTCGCTCAGACGTCCGACTGCGGCATGCACTGCCTTTACTTTCTGTTATAAGCCCTTTATGTGGTGTCGCCCCGACGCCCGACTGTGGCATTATTATTCCGCATTTTCCGCTCGAGGAGTCTTTCAGACACTCGTTTGGCACCTGCATTATTATTCCGCATTTTCCGCTCGAGGAGTCTTTCAGACACTCGTTTGGCACCTGTATTATTATTCCGCATTTTCCTCTCGAGGAGTCTTTCAGACACTCGTTTGGCACCTGCATTATTATTCCGCATTTTCCGCTCGAGGAGTCTTTCAGACACTCGTTTGGCACCTGTATTATTATTCCGCATTTTCCTCTCGAGGAGTCTTTCAGACACTCGTTTGGCACCCGTATTACTATTCGGCAGTTTCCGCTCGAGGCGTCATTCAGACCCTCGCTTGGCACCCAGTATTTATTATCTCTATGTCTGATCGCACTGGTTAACTTATTCATGTGTTTCATGTTTGCATTTGTTATACCTTATGTCCGAACTATCTTGCGAGTACTTTCATAGTACTCACCTGGCTTGTTGATTTGGCCAGATGTTGACGAAGGCGATCTCTTGGATGAAGAGTTTGATAGCGCGTCCGATGCCTAGAGGAGTCCCAGTCAGTCCTGCGCGATCCCGGATTTTGGTCACTTGTATTGTATACGCTTCCGCCACCCGCAATAAGTCTTCTCGAGTCTCACTCCGACGCTCGAAGAGCTGTAGTCTTCTGGAGACATATCACTCGCCTCGCGGTGATATCTCCACCATCGTCATTATCGTGAGTTAGTAGTCTGCCACCCTATCCGCCGTATTGTTTTATCGGCGTGCATGTAATAAATTGTTGGGCAGTCTCTGCTCAACTTTGTATTATATTTAGTACTCCTGGTATTTTTTTCTTCTGTGACCAATGTATTGTCTATTAGTGAGAAGGAATTCTTCCTCGCTGGTCCGTAACAGGGATTGGTTTCTCAATAATTATTTTATTGAAAAACCAGTCGTGACAAGCTTGGTATCAGAGCCAGGCTGACTGTAGGAAGCCACTAGGTGCGACCGCTAATCAGTGATTAGCGTCTTTTGTGCTTCTTCAGCATTTTGCAATTGTAGCTATTTTCTGTTGGTCATCATAAAATTTATGACATGACTACTCAGAATTTTTGCCTACTTTTGTAGATGTCTGGCAACAGCTGTGAGAATCGAGTGTTCACCAACGTGCCCGAGGGGTTTGTCAAGCTCCTCGTCTCCATCACCAAGCTCGCGATCGGGCCAGCAGCTCGCCCGGAGTTCACCCTCTATCAGCACAAGCTCAGTGACGACGTGTCTATGCACCAGGCTGTGGTGCAGTTCAAGGGAGGACGTTCAGCTACACGCCACTTCCGTTTCGTGGGAAGGGCCATGCCTACGGAGAGGCATGCCATGCAGATGGCTGCCCGGGAGGCGATAGCTCGCCTTCGGGACATCCTTCCTACGATGAAGACTCGTCGCTACCGCTACCTCCCATGCCATGTGCCTTACACCAGCCACTATGCGTTCGCCTGCCATGGGGGAGAGCGAGATGAAGCCATCGAGATGGTTGTGGAGTATCTCAAGGCTCTGGAGGAGTCTTTCGACAACCTCGTAGATGATCTTGTGGCTGCCCGCATGGACTTAGTCCGGGGCGGTCCTGCCAGCAGGAAGGAGCTTCTCCACACGGCGCCGCCTCTGACATTCGTCTCGTCTTCAGCCTCGTATGCACCGGCCGTTTTGGCCACTGCTCGCCGTCTGCCTACCACTGAGGAGTTCGACCGAGTCATCGCTCCTACTCCAGTCAGAGCCGCACCGCCTGCCGCACGCGCTCTACCGCCAGTCGCCCCCGCACCATCACCGCAGCGCAGCGTCGCACGCCAGGAGCCAGCTCGAGAGGAGGAGGTTGATTTTCCTGGACCGCTGAGCCTTGCCCTCGGCAAGGGGAAGGAGATCTTCACCATCTCCGACTGAGAGCACCGAGTAGCCGCGTGTTATGCCTGCTTGTTTGATGTGTTGTTTTTATCTGTACGCTAGTTTGTGTTGGTGTGTTTGCTGCCTTCCGGAGTAGTACGCTAGCTTTTAATAACATGTCAGGATTGTGTACGCACAACCTGAGTGCTGTATCTTGTGTTTGCTTTCGCATGTAAGATTTGTGTTAAGCACTTCTTCTCCGTGAAAATCATTTGTGTTTCTTGAAAAGCTTGAAGCCTTTTTGATTATTGCCTTTGCAAGGGTTTTCCTGCGCTACACGGTTTTTCTCATGGGTTTTGCAAATGATACCCCAGACTGGAAAAATGTCTCGCCCTTGGACTCGCTCTATGCCCAATCAGCCAGAAGAGGTTTACGGAACACAGACCAGCAACAATTTCACTCAGGGTCAGTCCAGCCAACAGGACAGCGAAGCGGCACTATCTCAAGTATGTCGTCTCTTCGAGCAAAGCCAGCAACAGCACCAGGAGATGATAAACCATGTCATCAATATGGGAAACCACCGTGAACCCTATCAACCACATTCCAAGTTATCTGAGTTACAGAACACTCGCCCCTCAACTTTTGCTCACACCGACAGGCCACTGGAAGCCGATGATTGGCTTCGCGAGATTGAAAGGAAACTGATTATCGCTCAATGCTCAGATCATGAGAAGGTGCTTTATGCACCACACTACCTTACTGGAGCAGCCGCAGCATGGTGGGAAAACTTCCTACACATGCACCCCAGGGAACACAACATCACCTGGGAAGAATTCAAGGAAGGCTTCCGTGGGGCACACATTCCCAGGAGCATCCTAAAGATCAAGAAGAGAGAGTTTGATGACCTGAAGCAAAGAGGCATGACCGTCACAGAATACAACGGCCAGTTTACCCAACTGTCTCGTTATGCCTACGACGAGCACATGACAGAAAACAAGAAGATGGAAAAATTCCTGGACGGCCTGGCACCAGCATTAAGATGCCAACTGATTGTACACACCTTTCCGGATTTTAAGACGCTGGTGGACAAGGCCATCACCCTGGAGAATGAGCGCCGTAGTCTGGAAGATATCCGCAAGCGGAAGAGGGACAAGACGACTCTTGCCCATAGCAACCGAGGCAAGACTGAGGTCCCAAGGACAGACACGAGGAGATCCACGACTACTGAGCCAAGACCCGTCGGACAATTTCATGCCAGAGACAAGGAGTTCACATACCGTCCAGGGGTCACCTGCTATGCTTGTGGTCAACAAGGGCATTATGCTAAACAGTGCCCGAAGCCAAGAGACTCGGCACCCAAGCCGAACAATGGTGGAAACAATCCAGCCCCCAAGCGCAACAACTTCAATCCCAGCAACAACCACAGGAAGGGTCACTTGAACCATGTGACCAGGGAAGAAGCGCAGAATGCCCCAGACATCGTGCTCGGTACGTTCCCTGTCAACACAGTACCTGCCACGGTTTTGTTTGATTCTGGAGCTTCCCATTCGTTCGTTTCGAAGAGTTTTGTTTCGCAACATGGTTTTCCGATACTCCCCTTGGAAAAAATCTATGATCATCAAGTCCCCCGGAAATAAGCAAATTGCTCAGGGTTACTGCCAAGGAGTGGTCATTGAGTTCGAAGGACTACCATTCCACGCGAATCTCATCGTGTTGGAAAGAAAAGGACTGGATGTCATTTTAGGAATGGACTGGTTGACCACCAACAAAGGATTCATCGACTGTTTCAATCGGACAGTGATTCTCACTCACCATCACGGCAAGACTATAAGAGTTTCCGCTCAAGAAAGGCCACGATCACAGAAACCAAAACTGAACAAGATGGACATCGCAGAATTAAGAAAAGTGCCAGTGGTATGCGAGTTCCCTGATGTGTTCCCGGAAGAACTACCAGGCATGCCACCAGACCGAGAGATCGAATTCAGCATCGAACTAGCACCTGGCACCGCTCCCATTTATAAGAAGCCATATAGAATGGCACCCTCAGAATTGGTGGAGTTAAAGAAGCAGGTAAAAGAATTATTGGACAAGGGATTTATTCGAGCCAGCTCCTCACCTTGGGGTTCGCCTGTGTTGTTCGCCAAAAAAAAGGATGGGACTTTAAGGCTGTGCATAGACTATCGAGCCCTCAATATGGTCACCATCAAAAACAAATATCCGATGCCACGAATAAATGATTTGTTTGACCAGCTCGCACAGGCCAAGGTATTCTCGAAAATTGATTTGCGATCGGGATATCACCAATTGAAGGTACGGACGGAAGATATTCCCAAGACAGCTTTCACTTCCAGATATGGGTTATACGAGTTTACGGTGATGCTGTTTGGACTAACAAACGCCCCCGCATATTTCGTCCACCTCATGAACAAAGTATTCATGAAATTCATGGACAAATTTGTGGTGGTATTCATTGACGACATTCTGGTTTACTCAAGGACACCAGAAGAACATGCTGAGCACCTCAGAATTGTTTTGGGAGAATTGAGGAAACATCAGTTGTACGCCTAATTTAGAAAATGCGAATTTTGGCTAAGAAAAGTTGGTTTCTTGGGCCATATATTGAACCAAGAAGGCGTGGCCGTAGACCCAGGAAAGGTCAAGGCCATACTGGACTGGAAGCCACCCGCGAATGTTATAGATGTACGGAGTTTCCTAGGAATGGCCGGATATTACAGGAGATTTATTGAAGGATTCTCCACTGTGGCAAAACCTATAACACAGTTACTCAAGAAGGACAAGAAATTCGTATGGACGGAAGCATGTGAGCAGAGCTTCCAAGAACTCAAGAAGAAGCTAACAACCGCACCAGTCTTAACCGTACCAGACATACACAAGAGCTTTGAGGTGTATTGTGACGCGTCCCGAAAAGGTCTCGGATGTGTGCTAAGGCAGGATGGCAAAGTTGTCGCATATGCCTCCAGACAGCTGCGAAAACATGAGGAAAATTACCCAACACATGACTTGGAACTAGCAGCAGTTATACATGCACTCAAGGAGTGGAGGCACTTTCTGTTGGGAAATCGCTGTGAAATATATACAGACCATAAGATCCTCAAATATATTTTCACACAGCCAGAGCTGAATTTACGCCAACGACGCTGGTTGGAACTGGTCAAGGACTATGACGTCGGTATTCACTACCACCCAGGGAAGGCAAATGTAGTGGCCGATGCCCTTAGTCGAAACCCCAGCCCGGACAGTGACGGTCAGCAAAGTTTGAGGCCTGAGTTTCAGCGAGAGTTCACTCGGCTCAACATGATGTTAGTCTCTGAGGGCACCATATCGAACCTGGAGATACAACCCACCCTAGTGGAACAAATCAAGAAGGCCCAACAGGGACACCCCAGTATCGAAGGCATAAAGAAGAAAATGAACCGTAGTAAGACTTCAGAATTCGTCACGGACAGTGAAGGAACATTATGGTACCGGGACAGGCTTTGCGTACCTAACATTGAGGAACTCAAGCAACAGATCTTGACGGAAAGCCACACCGCCCCATACTCGATCCATCCTGGAGGAACCAAAATGTACAAGGACATCCAGGAAAGATTTTGGTGGCACGGTATGAAAAGAGATATAGCCACATTCATTGCTTGTTGCGATTCATGTCAGCGCATCAAGGCCGAGCTCCAAAAGCCAGCAGGGCTACTCCAGCCTAACAGGATACCGGAGTGGAAATGGGATGAAATCGGAATGGACTTCATTGTCGGATTACCCCGGTCGCAACGCGGAAATGACGCCATATGGGTCATCACAGACCGACTAACCAAGGTTGCACACTTCATTCCCGTGAAGACTACCTACTCCACACAAAGACTGGCAAAACTCTATCTCTCCCGTATAGTTTGCTTGCACGGAGTCCCAAAGACTATTATATCTGACCGAGGCACCCAATTCGTCTCCAAATTTTGGGAACACCTACAACAAGCTCTGGGCACACAACTGGCTTTCAGTACAGCATACCACCCTCAGACAGATGGACAAACAGAGCGTGTAAACCAAATCCTAGAGGATATGCTAAGAGCCTGTGTACTCACCTATGGATCCAGTTGGGAAGAGAGTTTGCCTATGCCGAATTTGCGTACAACAACAGTTACCAAGCCAGCTTGCAAATGGCACCCTTTGAAGCATTGTACGGACGGAGGTGTCGTACCCCATTGAATTGGTCAGAAACAGGTGACAGCCGTATCTTCGGCCCAGATATGCTTAAGGAGGCCGAGGAAAAAGTTAAACAAATCAGGGACAGACTCAAGACAGCACAGAGCCGACAAAAGAGCTACTATGATCAGAAGCATCGTGAGGTCAGCTTTGAACCTGGTGATTCCGTATACCTCCGAGTATCTCCTATGAGGGGTCTGCAACGGTTCAAAATAAAGGGGAAACTAGCCCCAAGATTTATTGGACCATTTTGTGTGAAGGCACGAAGAGGCACGGTAGCCTACCAGCTAGACCTACCCAAGGAGCTGTCAGACGTCCATGACGTATTCCACGTCTCGCAGTTGAGGAAATGTGTAAGCAACCCAGAAATACATGTACCTCATGAGGACACTGATATACAACCAGATCTCACCTACAGAGAAAGGCCAGTAAAGATTTTAGAAGAGTCTGAACGGAGGACCCGTCAGAAAACGACAAAGTTTTTCAGGGTTCAGTGGAGCAACCACACTGAGGATGAAGCTACATGGGAAAGGGAGGATTTCCTTCGAGTAGAGTATCCATATCTATTTGAGGATCAGCAGAAATCTCGAGGACGAGATTTTTCCTAAGGGGGTAGGTGTTGTGGCACCCAAGTTTTTATTTGGAGTTTTTTGAAAAGATTTTATTTGACTTGAGGGGAGTGATTTAAAATTTTTCTTCAAGAGAACTCTCCCTCTCATATATTTTCATTATGGCAAAAAAATTTATTTGGATTCACCCAAGATCTGCCTTTGACCTTGGGAGTTCTTGCTCTTCATTTGGACTCAAGACAAAATGTTTTTTTTTCATTTGGGAAAAGAACTTTTGAAAACCTTTTTCTGAATTTGCACTATGGCTTTTGGAAGGTACTTGGCCACTTTCAACTATTCCTTCTTGCCATGGCATAAGTGCAAATCCTCTCTCCTAAACACTCCCTCACCTCTGGATCATGATTTACATCAAATCCAGCAAGTTGAACCTCCCCATGTATTTATTTTCCATTCAAATTCTATTCAAATATTTTCTGCCTTCTATTCTACCTCTTGGAGATTTACAAAGGAACTCCATTTTCTGTTTGGACTTTTACCACCAAACTTCTTTCCACTCCTAGTCCTTTGAACCCTCAACCT
This sequence comes from Aegilops tauschii subsp. strangulata, assembly GCF_002575655.3. Lineage (NCBI taxonomy): Eukaryota > Viridiplantae > Streptophyta > Magnoliopsida > Poales > Poaceae > Aegilops > Aegilops tauschii. The sequence goes on along the minus strand of NC_053039.3, from coordinate 69,058,314 downwards.
AGAACCATGAAGATCCACTGGTCTCCAGTTCAAAATTTTCAAACTACATCAGCTGCAAGTTTGGACCAGATTTGGCAAATTTGGTGAAATTCATTCAAAACCTTCTCCAAAAATTCCAAATAAATTCATGCAGCCCCTGGGTGCTTTGAGTGGTCATCTCACCAAGTTACAGCTCCAGCAAAATTTACCTCTTTACTAAAACCTACTGTCGAACACCTGCAATGCATGGTCACTGTCAAGTTTCAGTAACTTCAGAGTTTCAGTTCAGTGCTTGCTGTCGTTTTCTTCAGAAACGGGCATCGATCTCGCCAGTACCGCCGCGTCGCCTTGCTCCTCGTCCTCGCCCACTTGTTCCTGCACCGCGCGAGCGCCTGGCACCTTGCGGGCGTCGGCGACGGGCAGCAGGAGGTGCGCCGCCCCGTGACCGACGCCGGCGGCGGCTTTGCGGACGCCAGCGGGAGACACGGCGCCGACGACTCCACCCAGCGCCGCCCAAACCACCGGAGCCCGCCGCGTGGCCGTCCACTCCCCCGAATGCGCTGCCGCTCTCGTCGTGAACCGCAGAGCGCGGAGCGCGCTCTCTGCCGCCGTTGAGCCCGTGCGGTCACCTCACCGTGGGCAGACGCCATTACGCCAGGGCCAGCTCCGTTTAGCTGCAAAACGAGTCCTGTAACATCCACCGATGCTGCCCGACCGCTCAAACCCTCTGCCAACCCACTGCTCCGCCGTAATCGCTCGCCGGAGATTCTCCGTTCACGGCCACCCCGTCGATCTGCCTATAAATAGAGGTCCCGAGCTTCAACTCGAGCACCCACCAGCCCTGCACTTCCTCTAGAGCACGCCTAGCCACTGAAAGAGCCCCGAGGAGGTCTCCTTCCTCGACTCCGGCCGCCGCGACCCGCCACGGGATCCAGACCGATTCGCCCCTGTGTGTGCTCCGCAGCCTCCATTCTCTTGCCAGTAACTTCACCATGCATCTCTCGTTCTGACCCGCACTTCAATTTGAAGCCTGCAGCCCTCCACCGGAGTTCCCCATCCTCACCCGAGCCGCCGTCCGCCGGAGATAGTGTCGCCGTCGACGTGGTGCTCCCCGTTGGACGAGTCCACCACCCACCGACGCGGAAGAAGACACCGAAGCTCTTGGTACCCTCCGTTTCTCCTAACTCGCCGTGGTTCGACGCCGGCGTCCACCGCCGTCTTCGGGCGCCGGCGAGCCTTTTCAAACCTGACATGCGGGCCCCGCGTGTCAGCCTCTGTTCTTTTTCCCCGAATCGTTTTCTGTTGACGCCTTCGGGCAAAATACGTCTTGTCTCTTGCGCTTGCGCATTTCCAAACGAACCGTTTTCTGTTTTCTCAGTTAAAACCCTGGAACTTTTCTGTTTCATTACAGAAAGGTCCCTGGACAGAAACCTTTATAACTTTTTAATAAAAAGGTATTTTTGAGTGATTCTTTTTCTGACATTCTTAAAATTTTGTCTAGTTTTTTATGGGATTTATTTGGGAAATATTTGGCAAAGTTTCTGTGCATGTGTTGGTTTTCACGTTAGTACCCGTTTCGTGATTGCCGTAGGTTCCGGGAGAGGTGACGGAGCCGTGAACTTCGCCGAGCTAGATTCCGACTTCTCCGAACCAGGCAAGCATGTTTGGACATTTGATATGGCAGAAGTTTTGCATGTTCATGTGAAAGTTTGTGTGTGGCATATGAGTGTCGGTAAATATCTCGTTGCTCGTAAGGCAACGACCCGGTTGTTCCGAAGTTGCGATGACCTCTGATGAGAGGTGGCCTAATCATGTAGTGACATGAAGGGCAGCAAGGTGGTACTGTTGTAGCATGCCAGCCTTGCGTCATCCGACTTTCTTCGATGTTAACATGGTTGGAGCCACGTTATCGATCTTTTCCCGCATGTTCCAAAGTTGCGATGACCTCTGATGAGAGGTGGCCTAATCATGTGGTGACATGAAGGGCAGCAAGGAGGTACTGTTGTAGCATGCCAGCCTTGTGTCATCCGACTTTTCCGACGTTAACATGGTTGGAGCCGTGTTATCGTCCCTTCCCCTTTCCGTGCTACCACATGTCTCATTGCCAGGATACGGTTTAGTAAGTTGGTAACCTCTTTCCGTGTACACCAAACAGAGAGGCCGGGATGATGGTACCTTGGCCCAGGATTAAAGCCAGTCATTCGGTCAGGGGGCATGGGTGTTTCCGGTTGGGACCGAGAGGGGGGGCACCCCCTTATAGCGCGCGTATAGAAATTTGATCCCATGCTACGCGAGGTTGTAGCCTCCCCGACTCAAGGTTTTTCTTGAATGTTGCCGAGGGTGATCCCTGGCTTCGGATGGTTGAATTGGGTGTGTACTGGTTAGACGTGTTCCTTCCAGAACACCGTAGACGGAACTAGTCCCCGTGACTACTGAAATCCGTTGGCTGTGGTTAAGTACAAACTCTGCAGAGTCAATTCTTTCCAAATCATCGTATCCATGATCAGTAGTGTATACATTATATCCATATCTAACCATGTGAAAAACTTGTCCCCGGTGAACAAGCTCAAGTGGTAAAATCTCAGGTTTTATTGTTATTCCAGTGGATGGACAAGCTTTATTTTGTGTCTCATGCTTGTGATAATTTATGTCTCCGAGCTGTTGTAATAATGAAATGTGATATAAGCCCTTTAGGTGACATCGCGCAGACGTCCGACTGTGGCGTGTACTCGTTTCTCACTTTCGATATAAGCCCTTTATGTGATGTCGCTCAGACGTCCGACTGCGGCATGCACTGCCTTTACTTTCTGTTATAAGCCCTTTATGTGGTGTCGCCCCGACGCCCGACTGTGGCATTATTATTCCGCATTTTCCGCTCGAGGAGTCTTTCAGACACTCGTTTGGCACCTGCATTATTATTCCGCATTTTCCGCTCGAGGAGTCTTTCAGACACTCGTTTGGCACCTGTATTATTATTCCGCATTTTCCTCTCGAGGAGTCTTTCAGACACTCGTTTGGCACCTGCATTATTATTCCGCATTTTCCGCTCGAGGAGTCTTTCAGACACTCGTTTGGCACCTGTATTATTATTCCGCATTTTCCTCTCGAGGAGTCTTTCAGACACTCGTTTGGCACCCGTATTACTATTCGGCAGTTTCCGCTCGAGGCGTCATTCAGACCCTCGCTTGGCACCCAGTATTTATTATCTCTATGTCTGATCGCACTGGTTAACTTATTCATGTGTTTCATGTTTGCATTTGTTATACCTTATGTCCGAACTATCTTGCGAGTACTTTCATAGTACTCACCTGGCTTGTTGATTTGGCCAGATGTTGACGAAGGCGATCTCTTGGATGAAGAGTTTGATAGCGCGTCCGATGCCTAGAGGAGTCCCAGTCAGTCCTGCGCGATCCCGGATTTTGGTCACTTGTATTGTATACGCTTCCGCCACCCGCAATAAGTCTTCTCGAGTCTCACTCCGACGCTCGAAGAGCTGTAGTCTTCTGGAGACATATCACTCGCCTCGCGGTGATATCTCCACCATCGTCATTATCGTGAGTTAGTAGTCTGCCACCCTATCCGCCGTATTGTTTTATCGGCGTGCATGTAATAAATTGTTGGGCAGTCTCTGCTCAACTTTGTATTATATTTAGTACTCCTGGTATTTTTTTCTTCTGTGACCAATGTATTGTCTATTAGTGAGAAGGAATTCTTCCTCGCTGGTCCGTAACAGGGATTGGTTTCTCAATAATTATTTTATTGAAAAACCAGTCGTGACAAGCTTGGTATCAGAGCCAGGCTGACTGTAGGAAGCCACTAGGTGCGACCGCTAATCAGTGATTAGCGTCTTTTGTGCTTCTTCAGCATTTTGCAATTGTAGCTATTTTCTGTTGGTCATCATAAAATTTATGACATGACTACTCAGAATTTTTGCCTACTTTTGTAGATGTCTGGCAACAGCTGTGAGAATCGAGTGTTCACCAACGTGCCCGAGGGGTTTGTCAAGCTCCTCGTCTCCATCACCAAGCTCGCGATCGGGCCAGCAGCTCGCCCGGAGTTCACCCTCTATCAGCACAAGCTCAGTGACGACGTGTCTATGCACCAGGCTGTGGTGCAGTTCAAGGGAGGACGTTCAGCTACACGCCACTTCCGTTTCGTGGGAAGGGCCATGCCTACGGAGAGGCATGCCATGCAGATGGCTGCCCGGGAGGCGATAGCTCGCCTTCGGGACATCCTTCCTACGATGAAGACTCGTCGCTACCGCTACCTCCCATGCCATGTGCCTTACACCAGCCACTATGCGTTCGCCTGCCATGGGGGAGAGCGAGATGAAGCCATCGAGATGGTTGTGGAGTATCTCAAGGCTCTGGAGGAGTCTTTCGACAACCTCGTAGATGATCTTGTGGCTGCCCGCATGGACTTAGTCCGGGGCGGTCCTGCCAGCAGGAAGGAGCTTCTCCACACGGCGCCGCCTCTGACATTCGTCTCGTCTTCAGCCTCGTATGCACCGGCCGTTTTGGCCACTGCTCGCCGTCTGCCTACCACTGAGGAGTTCGACCGAGTCATCGCTCCTACTCCAGTCAGAGCCGCACCGCCTGCCGCACGCGCTCTACCGCCAGTCGCCCCCGCACCATCACCGCAGCGCAGCGTCGCACGCCAGGAGCCAGCTCGAGAGGAGGAGGTTGATTTTCCTGGACCGCTGAGCCTTGCCCTCGGCAAGGGGAAGGAGATCTTCACCATCTCCGACTGAGAGCACCGAGTAGCCGCGTGTTATGCCTGCTTGTTTGATGTGTTGTTTTTATCTGTACGCTAGTTTGTGTTGGTGTGTTTGCTGCCTTCCGGAGTAGTACGCTAGCTTTTAATAACATGTCAGGATTGTGTACGCACAACCTGAGTGCTGTATCTTGTGTTTGCTTTCGCATGTAAGATTTGTGTTAAGCACTTCTTCTCCGTGAAAATCATTTGTGTTTCTTGAAAAGCTTGAAGCCTTTTTGATTATTGCCTTTGCAAGGGTTTTCCTGCGCTACACGGTTTTTCTCATGGGTTTTGCAAATGATACCCCAGACTGGAAAAATGTCTCGCCCTTGGACTCGCTCTATGCCCAATCAGCCAGAAGAGGTTTACGGAACACAGACCAGCAACAATTTCACTCAGGGTCAGTCCAGCCAACAGGACAGCGAAGCGGCACTATCTCAAGTATGTCGTCTCTTCGAGCAAAGCCAGCAACAGCACCAGGAGATGATAAACCATGTCATCAATATGGGAAACCACCGTGAACCCTATCAACCACATTCCAAGTTATCTGAGTTACAGAACACTCGCCCCTCAACTTTTGCTCACACCGACAGGCCACTGGAAGCCGATGATTGGCTTCGCGAGATTGAAAGGAAACTGATTATCGCTCAATGCTCAGATCATGAGAAGGTGCTTTATGCACCACACTACCTTACTGGAGCAGCCGCAGCATGGTGGGAAAACTTCCTACACATGCACCCCAGGGAACACAACATCACCTGGGAAGAATTCAAGGAAGGCTTCCGTGGGGCACACATTCCCAGGAGCATCCTAAAGATCAAGAAGAGAGAGTTTGATGACCTGAAGCAAAGAGGCATGACCGTCACAGAATACAACGGCCAGTTTACCCAACTGTCTCGTTATGCCTACGACGAGCACATGACAGAAAACAAGAAGATGGAAAAATTCCTGGACGGCCTGGCACCAGCATTAAGATGCCAACTGATTGTACACACCTTTCCGGATTTTAAGACGCTGGTGGACAAGGCCATCACCCTGGAGAATGAGCGCCGTAGTCTGGAAGATATCCGCAAGCGGAAGAGGGACAAGACGACTCTTGCCCATAGCAACCGAGGCAAGACTGAGGTCCCAAGGACAGACACGAGGAGATCCACGACTACTGAGCCAAGACCCGTCGGACAATTTCATGCCAGAGACAAGGAGTTCACATACCGTCCAGGGGTCACCTGCTATGCTTGTGGTCAACAAGGGCATTATGCTAAACAGTGCCCGAAGCCAAGAGACTCGGCACCCAAGCCGAACAATGGTGGAAACAATCCAGCCCCCAAGCGCAACAACTTCAATCCCAGCAACAACCACAGGAAGGGTCACTTGAACCATGTGACCAGGGAAGAAGCGCAGAATGCCCCAGACATCGTGCTCGGTACGTTCCCTGTCAACACAGTACCTGCCACGGTTTTGTTTGATTCTGGAGCTTCCCATTCGTTCGTTTCGAAGAGTTTTGTTTCGCAACATGGTTTTCCGATACTCCCCTTGGAAAAAATCTATGATCATCAAGTCCCCCGGAAATAAGCAAATTGCTCAGGGTTACTGCCAAGGAGTGGTCATTGAGTTCGAAGGACTACCATTCCACGCGAATCTCATCGTGTTGGAAAGAAAAGGACTGGATGTCATTTTAGGAATGGACTGGTTGACCACCAACAAAGGATTCATCGACTGTTTCAATCGGACAGTGATTCTCACTCACCATCACGGCAAGACTATAAGAGTTTCCGCTCAAGAAAGGCCACGATCACAGAAACCAAAACTGAACAAGATGGACATCGCAGAATTAAGAAAAGTGCCAGTGGTATGCGAGTTCCCTGATGTGTTCCCGGAAGAACTACCAGGCATGCCACCAGACCGAGAGATCGAATTCAGCATCGAACTAGCACCTGGCACCGCTCCCATTTATAAGAAGCCATATAGAATGGCACCCTCAGAATTGGTGGAGTTAAAGAAGCAGGTAAAAGAATTATTGGACAAGGGATTTATTCGAGCCAGCTCCTCACCTTGGGGTTCGCCTGTGTTGTTCGCCAAAAAAAAGGATGGGACTTTAAGGCTGTGCATAGACTATCGAGCCCTCAATATGGTCACCATCAAAAACAAATATCCGATGCCACGAATAAATGATTTGTTTGACCAGCTCGCACAGGCCAAGGTATTCTCGAAAATTGATTTGCGATCGGGATATCACCAATTGAAGGTACGGACGGAAGATATTCCCAAGACAGCTTTCACTTCCAGATATGGGTTATACGAGTTTACGGTGATGCTGTTTGGACTAACAAACGCCCCCGCATATTTCGTCCACCTCATGAACAAAGTATTCATGAAATTCATGGACAAATTTGTGGTGGTATTCATTGACGACATTCTGGTTTACTCAAGGACACCAGAAGAACATGCTGAGCACCTCAGAATTGTTTTGGGAGAATTGAGGAAACATCAGTTGTACGCCAAATTTAGAAAATGCGAATTTTGGCTAAGAAAAGTTGGTTTCTTGGGCCATATATTGAACCAAGAAGGCGTGGCCGTAGACCCAGGAAAGGTCAAGGCCATACTGGACTGGAAGCCACCCGCGAATGTTATAGATGTACGGAGTTTCCTAGGAATGGCCGGATATTACAGGAGATTTATTGAAGGATTCTCCACTGTGGCAAAACCTATAACACAGTTACTCAAGAAGGACAAGAAATTCGTATGGACGGAAGCATGTGAGCAGAGCTTCCAAGAACTCAAGAAGAAGCTAACAACCGCACCAGTCTTAACCGTACCAGACATACACAAGAGCTTTGAGGTGTATTGTGACGCGTCCCGAAAAGGTCTCGGATGTGTGCTAAGGCAGGATGGCAAAGTTGTCGCATATGCCTCCAGACAGCTGCGAAAACATGAGGAAAATTACCCAACACATGACTTGGAACTAGCAGCAGTTATACATGCACTCAAGGAGTGGAGGCACTTTCTGTTGGGAAATCGCTGTGAAATATATACAGACCATAAGATCCTCAAATATATTTTCACACAGCCAGAGCTGAATTTACGCCAACGACGCTGGTTGGAACTGGTCAAGGACTATGACGTCGGTATTCACTACCACCCAGGGAAGGCAAATGTAGTGGCCGATGCCCTTAGTCGAAACCCCAGCCCGGACAGTGACGGTCAGCAAAGTTTGAGGCCTGAGTTTCAGCGAGAGTTCACTCGGCTCAACATGATGTTAGTCTCTGAGGGCACCATATCGAACCTGGAGATACAACCCACCCTAGTGGAACAAATCAAGAAGGCCCAACAGGGACACCCCAGTATCGAAGGCATAAAGAAGAAAATGAACCGTAGTAAGACTTCAGAATTCGTCACGGACAGTGAAGGAACATTATGGTACCGGGACAGGCTTTGCGTACCTAACATTGAGGAACTCAAGCAACAGATCTTGACGGAAAGCCACACCGCCCCATACTCGATCCATCCTGGAGGAACCAAAATGTACAAGGACATCCAGGAAAGATTTTGGTGGCACGGTATGAAAAGAGATATAGCCACATTCATTGCTTGTTGCGATTCATGTCAGCGCATCAAGGCCGAGCTCCAAAAGCCAGCAGGGCTACTCCAGCCTAACAGGATACCGGAGTGGAAATGGGATGAAATCGGAATGGACTTCATTGTCGGATTACCCCGGTCGCAACGCGGAAATGACGCCATATGGGTCATCACAGACCGACTAACCAAGGTTGCACACTTCATTCCCGTGAAGACTACCTACTCCACACAAAGACTGGCAAAACTCTATCTCTCCCGTATAGTTTGCTTGCACGGAGTCCCAAAGACTATTATATCTGACCGAGGCACCCAATTCGTCTCCAAATTTTGGGAACACCTACAACAAGCTCTGGGCACACAACTGGCTTTCAGTACAGCATACCACCCTCAGACAGATGGACAAACAGAGCGTGTAAACCAAATCCTAGAGGATATGCTAAGAGCCTGTGTACTCACCTATGGATCCAGTTGGGAAGAGAGTTTGCCTATGCCGAATTTGCGTACAACAACAGTTACCAAGCCAGCTTGCAAATGGCACCCTTTGAAGCATTGTACGGACGGAGGTGTCGTACCCCATTGAATTGGTCAGAAACAGGTGACAGCCGTATCTTCGGCCCAGATATGCTTAAGGAGGCCGAGGAAAAAGTTAAACAAATCAGGGACAGACTCAAGACAGCACAGAGCCGACAAAAGAGCTACTATGATCAGAAGCATCGTGAGGTCAGCTTTGAACCTGGTGATTCCGTATACCTCCGAGTATCTCCTATGAGGGGTCTGCAACGGTTCAAAATAAAGGGGAAACTAGCCCCAAGATTTATTGGACCATTTTGTGTGAAGGCACGAAGAGGCACGGTAGCCTACCAGCTAGACCTACCCAAGGAGCTGTCAGACGTCCATGACGTATTCCACGTCTCGCAGTTGAGGAAATGTGTAAGCAACCCAGAAATACATGTACCTCATGAGGACACTGATATACAACCAGATCTCACCTACAGAGAAAGGCCAGTAAAGATTTTAGAAGAGTCTGAACGGAGGACCCGTCAGAAAACGACAAAGTTTTTCAGGGTTCAGTGGAGCAACCACACTGAGGATGAAGCTACATGGGAAAGGGAGGATTTCCTTCGAGTAGAGTATCCATATCTATTTGAGGATCAGCAGAAATCTCGAGGACGAGATTTTTCCTAAGGGGGTAGGTGTTGTGGCACCCAAGTTTTTATTTGGAGTTTTTTGAAAAGATTTTATTTGACTTGAGGGGAGTGATTTAAAATTTTTCTTCAAGAGAACTCTCCCTCTCATATATTTTCATTATGGCAAAAAAATTTATTTGGATTCACCCAAGATCTGCCTTTGACCTTGGGAGTTCTTGCTCTTCATTTGGACTCAAGACAAAATGTTTTTTTTTCATTTGGGAAAAGAACTTTTGAAAACCTTTTTCTGAATTTGCACTATGGCTTTTGGAAGGTACTTGGCCACTTTCAACTATTCCTTCTTGCCATGGCATAAGTGCAAATCCTCTCTCCTAAACACTCCCTCACCTCTGGATCATGATTTACATCAAATCCAGCAAGTTGAACCTCCCCATGTATTTATTTTCCATTCAAATTCTATTCAAATATTTTCTGCCTTCTATTCTACCTCTTGGAGATTTACAAAGGAACTCCATTTTCTGTTTGGACTTTTACCACCAAACTTCTTTCCACTCCTAGTCCTTTGAACCCTCAACCTAGAACCATGAAGATCCACTGGTCTCCAGTTCAAAATTTTCAAACTACATCAGCTGCAAGTTTGGACCAGATTTGGCAAATTTGGTGAAATTCATTCAAAACCTTCTCCAAAAATTCCAAATAAATTCATGCAGCCCCTGGGTGCTTTGAGTGGTCATCTCACCAAGTTACAGCTCCAGCAAAATTTACCTCTTTACTAAAACCTACTGTCGAACACCTGCAATGCATGGTCACTGTCAAGTTTCAGTAACTTCAGAGTTTCAGTTCAGTGCTTGCTGTCGTTTTCTTCAGAAACGGGCATCGATCTCGCCAGTACCGCCGCGTCGCCTTGCTCCTCGTCCTCGCCCACTTGTTCCTGCACCGCGCGAGCGCCTGGCACCTTGCGGGCGTCGGCGACGGGCAGCAGGAGGTGCGCCGCCCCGTGACCGACGCCGGCGGCGGCTTTGCGGACGCCAGCGGGAGACACGGCGCCGACGACTCCACCCAGCGCCGCCCAAACCACCGGAGCCCGCCGCGTGGCCGTCCACTCCCCCGAATGCGCTGCCGCTCTCGTCGTGAACCGCAGAGCGCGGAGCGCGCTCTCTGCCGCCGTTGAGCCCGTGCGGTCACCTCACCGTGGGCAGACCCCATTACGCCAGGGCCAGCTCCGTTTAGCTGCAAAACGAGTCCTGTAACATCCACCGATGCTGCCCGACCGCTCAAACCCTCTGCCAACCCACTGCTCCGCCGTAATCGCTCGCCGGAGATTCTCCGTTCACGGCCACCCCGTCGATCTGCCTATAAATAGAGGTCCCGAGCTTCAACTCGAGCACCCACCAGCCCTGCACTTCCTCTAGAGCACGCCTAGCCACTGATAGAGCCCCGAGGAGGTCTCCTTCCTCGACTCCGGCCGCCGCGACCCGCCACGGGATCCAGACCGATTCGCCCCTGTGTGTGCTCCGCAGCCTCCATTCTCTTGCCAGTAACTTCACCATGCATCTCTCGTTCTGACCCGCACTTCAATTTGAAGCTTGCAGCCCTCCACCGGAGTTCCCCATCCTCACCCGAGCCGCCGTCCGCCGGAGATAGTGTCGCCGTCGACGTGGTGCTCCCCGTTGGACGAGTCCACCACCCACCGACGCGGAAGAAGACACCGAAGCTCTTGGTACCCTCCGTTTCTCCTAACTCGCCGTGGTTCGACGCCGGCGTCCACCGCCGTCTTCGGGCGCCGGCGAGCCTTTTCAAACCTGACATGCGGGCCCCGCGTGTCAGCCTCTGTTCTTTTTCCCCGAATCGTTTTCTGTTGACGCCTTCGGGCAAAATACGTCTTGTCTCTTGCGCTTGCGCATTTCCAAACGAACCGTTTTCTGTTTTCTCAGTTAAAACCCTGGAACTTTTCTGTTTCATTACAGAAAGGTCCCTGGACAGAAACCTTTATAACTTTTTAATAAAAAGGTATTTTTGAGTGATTCTTTTTCTGACATTCTTAAAATTTTGTCTAGTTTTTTATGGGATTTATTTGGGAAATATTTGGCAAAGTTTCTGTGCATGTGTTGGTTTTCACGTTAGTACCCGTTTCGTGATTGCCGTAGGTTCCGGGAGAGGTGACGGAGCCGTGAACTTCGCCGAGCTAGATTCCGACTTCTCCGAACCAGGCAAGCATGTTTGGACATTTGATATGGCAGAAGTTTTGCATGTTCATGTGAAAGTTTGTGTGTGGCATATGAGTGTCGGTAAATATCTCGTTGCTCGTAAGGCAACGACCCGGTTGTTCCGAAGTTGCGATGACCTCTGATGAGAGGTGGCCTAATCATGTAGTGACATGAAGGGCAGCAAGGTGGTACTGTTGTAGCATGCCAGCCTTGCGTCATCCGACTTTCTTCGATGTTAACATGGTTGGAGCCACGTTATCGATCTTTTCCCGCATGTTCCAAAGTTGCGATGACCTCTGATGAGAGGTGGCCTAATCATGTGGTGACATGAAGGGCAGCAAGGAGGTACTGTTGTAGCATGCCAGCCTTGTGTCATCCGACTTTTCCGACGTTAACATGGTTGGAGCCGTGTTATCGTCCCTTCCCCTTTCCGTGCTACCACATGTCTCATTGCCAGGATACGGTTTAGTAAGTTGGTAACCTCTTTCCGTGTACACCAAACAGAGAGGCCGGGATGATGGTACCTTGGCCCAGGATTAAAGCCAGTCATTCGGTCAGGGGGCATGGGTGTTTCCGGTTGGGACCGAGAGGGGGGGCACCCCCTTATAGCGCGCGTATAGAAATTTGATCCCATGCTACGCGAGGTTGTAGCCTCCCCGACTCAAGGTTTTTCTTGAATGTTGCCGAGGGTGATCCCTGGCTTCGGATGGTTGAATTGGGTGTGTACTGGTTAGACGTGTTCCTTCCAGAACACCGTAGACGGAACTAGTCCCCGTGACTACTGAAATCCGTTGGCTGTGGTTAAGTACAAACTCTGCAGAGTCAATTCTTTCCAAATCATCGTATCCATGATCAGTAGTGTATACATTATATCCATATCTAACCATGTGAAAAACTTGTCCCCGGTGAACAAGCTCAAGTGGTAAAATCTCAGGTTTTATTGTTATTCCAGTGGATGGACAAGCTTTATTTTGTGTCTCATGCTTGTGATAATTTATGTCTCCGAGCTGTTGTAATAATGAAATGTGATATAAGCCCTTTAGGTGACATCGCGCAGACGTCCGACTGTGGCGTGTACTCGTTTCTCACTTTCGATATAAGCCCTTTATGTGATGTCGCTCAGACGTCCGACTGCGGCATGCACTGCCTTTACTTTCTGTTATAAGCCCTTTATGTGGTGTCGCCCCGACGCCCGACTGTGGCATTATTATTCCGCATTTTCCGCTCGAGGAGTCTTTCAGACACTCGTTTGGCACCTGCATTATTATTCCGCATTTTCCGCTCGAGGAGTCTTTCAGACACTCGTTTGGCACCTGTATTATTATTCCGCATTTTCCTCTCGAGGAGTCTTTCAGACACTCGTTTGGCACCTGCATTATTATTCCGCATTTTCCGCTCGAGGAGTCTTTCAGACACTCGTTTGGCACCTGTATTATTATTCCGCATTTTCCTCTCGAGGAGTCTTTCAGACACTCGTTTGGCACCCGTATTACTATTCGGCAGTTTCCGCTCGAGGCGTCATTCAGACCCTCGCTTGGCACCCAGTATTTATTATCTCTATGTCTGATCGCACTGGTTAACTTATTCATGTGTTTCATGTTTGCATTTGTTATACCTTATGTCCGAACTATCTTGCGAGTACTTTCATAGTACTCACCTGGCTTGTTGATTTGGCCAGATGTTGACGAAGGCGATCTCTTGGATGAAGAGTTTGATAGCGCGTCCGATGCCTAGAGGAGTCCCAGTCAGTCCTGCGCGATCCCGGATTTTGGTCACTTGTATTGTATACGCTTCCGCCACCCGCAATAAGTCTTCTCGAGTCTCACTCCGACGCTCGAAGAGCTGTAGTCTTCTGGAGACATATCACTCGCCTCGCGGTGATATCTCCACCATCGTCATTATCGTGAGTTAGTAGTCTGCCACCCTATCCGCTGTATTGTTTTATCGGCGTGCATGTAATAAATTGTTGGGCAGTCTCTGCTCAACTTTGTATTATATTTAGTACTCCTGGTATTCTTCCTCGCTGGTCCGTAACAGGGATTGGTTTCTCAATAATTATTTTATTGAAAAACCGGTCGTGACAAGTCTTTCGACAACCTCGTAGACGATCTGGTGGCTGCCCGCATGGACTTAGTCCGGGGCGGTCCTGCCAGCAGGAAGGAGCTTCTCCACACGGCACCGCCTCTGACATTCGTCTCGTCTTCAGCCTCTTATGCACCGGCCGTTTTGGCCACTGCTCGCCGTCTGCCTACAACTGAGGAGTTCGACTGAGTCATCGCTCCTATTCCAGTGAGAGCTAGACCACCTGCCGCACCCGCTCTGCCACCCGTCGGTCCCGCACCATCACCGCAGCGCAGTGCTACGCGCCAGGAGCCAGCTAGAGAGGAGGTGGAGGTTGATTCTCCTGGACCGCTGAGTCTTGCCCTCGGCAAGGGAAAGAACATCGTCACCATCTCCGACTGAGAGCGCCGAGTAGCCGCGCGTTATGTCTGCTTGTATGATGTGTTTTCTCTGTACGCTAGTTTGTATTAGTGTGTTCGCTGCTTTCCGGAGGAGTACGCTAGTCTAAATAACATGTCAGGATTGTGTACGCACATCCTGAGTGCTGTATCATGTGTTTGTATTTCGCGTGTAAGATTTGTGTTAAGCAGTCTTTTCTCCATGCAAAATCGTTTATGTTTTCTTGAAAACCTTGAGGTCTTTTAAATTGTTGCCCTTGCAAGATTTTCCTTCTGCCACACAGTTCTTCTTATGAGTTTTTGCTAAATAATACCCCCAGACTGGAAAAATGTCTCGCCCGTGGACTTGCTCCATGCCCAATCAGCCAGAAGAGGTTTATGGGACACAGACTAGCAACAATTTCACTCAGGGTCAGTCCAGTCAACAGGACAGCGAAGCAGCCCTGTCTCAAGTATGCCGACTCTTCGAACAAAGCCAGCAACAGCACCAAGAGATGATGAGACACGTCATCAATATGGGAAACCACCGTGAACCCTATCAGCCTCTTTCCAAGTTATCTGAGTTACAGAAGACTCGCCCTTCAACGTTTGCTCACACCGATAGGCCGCTAGAAGCCGATGATTGGCTCCGTGACATTGAAAGGAAACTGATTATTGCTCAGTGTTCAGATCATGAGAAGGTGCTTTATGCACCACACTACCTTACTGGAGCAGCTGCAGCATGGTGGGAAAACTTCCTACACATGCATCCCAGTGAACACAACGTCACCTGGGAGGAATTCAAGGAAGGCTTCCGTGGGGCACACATCCCCAGGAGCATCATAAAAAACAAGAAGAGAGAATTTGATGACCTGAAGCAGCGAGGCATGTCAGTAATAGAATACAATGGTCAGTTTACCCAGTTATCTCGTTATGCCTACGACGAGCACATGACAGAAAACAAGAAGATGGAAAAATTCCTGGACGGACTGGCACCAGCACTAAGATGCCAACTGATTGTACACACCTTTCCGGATTTTAAAACTCTGGTTGACAAGGCCATTACCTTGGAGAATGAGCGCCGTAGTTTGGAAGATATCCGTAAGCAAAAGAGGGACAAGACGACTCTTGCTCGCAAGAACCGAAGCAAGACTGAGGTTCCAAGGACAGAAGCAAGGAGATCCACGACTACCGATCCAAGGCCCGTCAGACAGTTTCATGCCAGGGACAAAGAGTTCACGTACCATCCAGGGGTCACATGCTATGCTTGTGGGGAAGAAGGGCACTATGCTAAACAATGACCAAAGCCAAGGAACGCGGCCCCCAAGCCAAACAATGGTGGGAACAATCCAGCCCCCAAGCGCAACAATTTCAATCCCAACAACAACCACAGGAAGGGTCACCTGAACCATGTGACCAGGGAAGAAGCGCAGAATGCCCCAGACATCGTGCTCGGTACGTTCCCTTTCAACACAGTACCTGCCACGGTTTTGTTTGATTCTGGAGCTTCCCATTCGTTCGTTTCGAAGAGCTTTGTTCTGCAACATGGTTTTCCAATACTCCCCTTGGAAAAATCTATGATCATCAAGTCCCCCGGAAATAAGCAAATCACGCAGAGTTACTGCCAAGGAGTGGTCATTGAGTTCGAAGGACTACAGTTCCAAGCAAATCTCATCATGTTGGAGAATAAAGGACTGGATGTCATTTTAGGGATGGACTGGTTAACCACCAACAAAGGATTCATTGACTGTTTCAATCGGACCGTGATTCTCACTCACCATCACGGCAAGACAATAAAGGTTACCGCTCAAGAAAGGCCACGGACACGGCAACCAAAGCTGAACAAAGTGGACATTGCAGAACTGAGAAAAGTTCTAGTGGTATGCGAGTTTCCTGACGTGTTTCCTGAAGAACTACCAGGCATGCCACCAGACCGAGAGATAGAGTTCAGCATCGAACTGGCACCTGGCACTGCCCCCATCTATAAGAAGCCTTATAGAATGGCACCCTCAGAATTGGTGGAGTTGAAGAAGCAGATAAAGGAATTATTGGACAAAGGATTTATTCGAGCCAGCTCCTCACCATGGGGTTCGCCAAGAAAAAGGATGGGACACTGAGACTGTGTATAGACTATCGAGCTCTCAATATGGTCACCGTCAAAAACAAATATCCGATGCCACGGATAAATGATTTGTTTGACCAGCTCGCACAAGCCAAGGTGTTCTCAAAGATTGATTTGAGATCGGGATATCACCAATTGAAATTACGGACAGAAGATATCCCCAAGACAACATTCACTTCCAGATACGGATTATATGAGTTCACAGTGATGCCTTTTGGTCTAACAAACGCTCCCGCATATTTCGTCCACCTCATGAACAAAGTGTTCATGAAATTCATGGACAAATTTGTTGTGGTATTCATTGACGATATTCTGGTTTACTCAAGGACACCAGAAGAGCATGCTGAGCATCTCAGAATTGTTTTGGGAGAATTAAGGAAACATCAGTTATACGCCAAATTTAGCAAGTGCGAATTTTGGCTAAGGCAAGTTGGTTTCCTAGGCCATATATTGAACCAAGAAGGCGTGGCCGTAGACCTAGAAAAAGTCAAAGCGATACTTGACTGGAAGCCACCCGCCAACGTTACAGATGTGTGGAGTTTCCTGGGAATGGCCGGATATTACAGAAGATTTATTGAAGGATTCTCCACTGTGGCAAAACCAATAACACAGTTGCTCAAGAAGGATAAGAAATTTGTATGGACGGAAGCGTGCGAGAAAAGCTTCCAAGAACTCAAGAAGAAGCTGACAACCGCACCGGTCTTAACTGTGCCAGACATACACAAGAGTTTTGAAGTATATTGTGACGCGTCCCGAAAAGGCCTCGGATGTGTACTAATGCAGGATGGCAAAGTTGTCGCTTATGCCTCCAGGCAGCTGCGAAAACATGAGGAAAATTACCCAACACATGACTTGGAGCTAGCAGCAGTCATACACGCACTCAAGGAGTGGAGGCACTTTCTGTTGGGAAATCGCTGTGAAATATATACGGACCATAAGAGCCTTAAGTATATTTTCACTCAACCGGAGCTAAACTTACGCCAACGACGCTGGTTGGAATTGGTCAAGGACTATGATGTCAGTATTCACTACCATCCAGGGAAAGCAAATGTAGTGGCTGATGCCCTTAGTCGAAACCCCAGCCCGGACAGCGACGGTCCGCAAAACTTGAGGCCTGAGTTTCAGCAAGAGTTCGCTAGGCTCAACATGGTGTTAGTCTCTGAGGGCACCATAACAAATCTGGAGATACAACCCACCCTAGTGGAACAAATTAAGAAGGCTCAACAAGGACATCCCAGCATCGAAGGAATAAAGAAGAAAATGAACCTTGGTAAGGCTTCTGAGTTCATCACAGACAGTGAAGGAATATTATGGTACGGAGACAGACTTTGCGTACCTAACATTGAGGAACTCAAGCAACAAATCTTAACCGAAAGCCACACCGCCCCATACTCGATCCACCCTGGAGGAACCAAAATGTACAAGGACATTCAGGAAAGATTTTGGTGGCACGGTATGAAAAGAGATATAGCCACATTTATTGCTTGTTGCGATTCATGTCAGCGCATCAAGGCCAAGCATCAAAAGCCAGCAGGGCTACTCCAGCCAAACAGGATACCGGAGTGGAAATGGGATGAAATAGGAATGGACTTCATTGTCGGATTACCTCGATCACAACGCGGAAATGACGCCATATGGGTCATCACAGACCGACTAACCAAGGTTGCTCATTTCATTCACGTGAAGACTACCTACTCCACACAAAGACTGGCCAAACTTTATCTCTCCCGTATAGTTTGTTTGCATGGAGTCCCAAAGACTATAATATCCGACCGAGGCACACAGTTTGTCTCCAAATTTTGGGATCACCTGCAACAAGCTCTGGGCACGCAGCTAGCTTTCAGTACAGCGTACCACCCTCAGACTGATGGACAAACGGAACGTGTAAACCAAATCCTGGAGGATATGCTGAGAGCCTGTGTGCTCACCTATGGATCCAGTTGGGAAGAGAGTTTACCGTATGCCGAGTTTGCTTACAACAACAGTTACCAAGCCAGCTTGCAAATGGCACCCTTTGAAGCATTGTACGGACGGAGGTGCCGTACCCCACTGAATTGGTCAGAAACAGGTGACAGCCGTATCTTCGGCCCAGACATGCTTAAAGAGGCCGAGGAGAAGGTTAAGCAGATCAGGGACAGACTGAAGACAGCGCAGAGCCAACAAAAGAGCTACTACGATCAAAAACATCGTGAGGTCAGCTTTGAACCCGGTGATTCCGTATACCTACGAGTGTCTCCTATGAGGGGCCTGCAACGGTTCAAAATTAAGGGAAAGCTAGCCCCGAGATTTATCGGACCATTTTGTGTAGAGGCACGAAGGGGCACAGTGGCCTACAAACTAGACTTACCCAAGGAGCTGTCAGACGTCCATGACGTATTCCACGTCTCCCAATTGAGAAAATGTGTGAGTAACCCGGAGAAGCATGTGCCTCACGAGAGCATTGATGTGCAACCAGATCTCACCTACAGAGAGCGGCCAGTAAAGATACTAGAAGTGTCTGAACGGAGGACCCGTCAAAAAACGACAAAGTTTTTCAGAGTTCAGTGGAGCAACCACACTGAGGATGTAGCTACGTGGGAAAGGGAAGATCTTCTCCAGGCAGAATATCCATATCTATTCGAGGATCAACTGAAATCTCGAGGACGAGATTTTTCCTAAGGGGGTAGGTGTTGTGACACCCAAAATTTTATTTGGATTTTTCAAAAAAATTTATTTGACTTGAGGGAGGTGATTTAAATTTTTCTTCAAAAGAACCCTCCCTTTCAAAATATTTTTTATGGCAAGAGTTCTATTTGGATTCACCCAAGACTTGTTTTTTTGTCTTGGAGGTTCTTGCTTTTATTTGGACTCAAACCAAAATGCTTTTCACTTGAGAAAAATGCCTTTTGAAAATCCGTTTGAAAATACTCTAAAGCTTTTGGAATAATCCTTTACCACTTTCAACAATTCTCTCTTGCCATGGCCTTAGTGCAAATCCACTCTCCAAAACCTTCCCTCATCTTTGGATCATGATTTGCATCAAGTCCAGCAAGTTGAACCTCCCCATATACTTATTTTCCTTTTAAACCTTATCAAAACAATTTCTGCCCTCTATTCTAGCCCTTGGAAGTTTACAAAGGAACTACTCTTTCTGCTTTGATTTTTGCCCTCAAACCTTTTTCACTTCCTAGTCCATTGAACCCTCAACCAAGATCCATGAAGATCCACTGGTCTTCAGTTCAAATTTTTCAAACTACACTTGCTGCATGTTTGGACCAGATTTTTCAAATTTGATGAAATTCATTCAAATCCTTCTTCAAAAATTCGGAGTAAAATCAGGCAGCCCCTGGGTGCATTGAGGGGTCACCTCACCAAGTCCCAGCACCAGGAAAATTTTTCTGCTTGCCAAATCATTTCGTCGAACACCTACTGGACACTGTGGATATCAGGTTCAGAAAATTCAGAGAACAGTTTCAGTGCATTGTCGTTTTCTTCAGAACATCTCCTCGATCTCGCCAGTAACCGCGTTAGCGCCTTGCTCCTCGTCCCCTCCCCCTTGTCCCTGCACCGCACGAGCGCCTGGACGCTTGCGGACGTCGGCGACGAGCTGGAAGAGGTGCGCCGCCCCGTGACCGACGCCAGCGGCGGCTTTGCGGCCGCCAGAGAGAGGCGCGGCGCTGACGGCGCCACCCAGCGCCGCCCAAGCCACCGGAGGTCGCCGCGTGGCCTTCCACTCCCCAGAACGCGCTGCCACTCTCGTCGTGAACCACTGGGCGCGGAGCACGCTCTCTGCCGCCGTCGTGCCCGTGCGGCCACCCCACCGTGGACCGGCGCCGTTACGCCAAGACCAACCGGGATTAGCGGGGGAACGACACCAGTAACTCCCACTGATGCTGCCTGGCCACTCAAACCTCCTGCCAATCCACTACATCGCCGTAATTGCTCGCCGGAGATTCTCCGTTCACGGCCACCCCCTCGATCCGCCTATAAATAGAGGCCCCGAGCTTCAACTCGAACCCACACCACCTCTGCACTCCACCTAGAGCACGCCTAGCCACTGGTAGAGCCACGGGAGAGCTTTCTTCCCCGACTCCGGCCACCGCGACCCGCCACGGGATCCGCCTCCCATTTCTTGCCAGTAGCTCCCCTATGCATCCACTCTTCTGACCCGCGCTTCAATTCGAAGTTTGCAGCCCTCCACCGGAGTTCTCCACCATCACCCGAGCCGCCGTCCGCCGGAGAAAGTGTCGCCGTCGACGTGGTGCTCTCCGTCGTTCGAGTCCACTACCCACCGACGCGGAAGGACACGCTGAAGCTCTTGGTACACTCCGATCTCTCTGTCTCGCCGTGGTTCGACGCCGGCGACCACCGCAGTCTTCGGGCGCCCGCGAGCCTTTTTAAACCTGACATGTGGACCCCCCTTGTCAGCCTCTATTCTCTTCTCCCTCGAACCGTTTTCTGTTGGCGCCTTCGGGCAAATACGCTTTCCCTTTGAGCTTGCGCGTTTCTTTCCGAAGTGTTTTCTGTTTTCTCAGTTAAACCCCTAGAACTTTTCTGTTTCATTACAGATGAGTCCCTGGACAGAAACCTTTATAACTTTTTAATGAAAAGTGATTTTTGGGTGATTCCTTTTCTGACAGTCTTAAAATTTTGTCTAGTTTTTTATGGGTTTTATTTGGAAAATTTTTGGAGGAGTTTTTATGCACGCGTTGGTTTTCACGTTAGTGCCCGTTTTCGTTATGCCGTAGGTTCCGGAAGAGGTGACGGAGCCACGAACTTCGCCGAGCTAGACTCCGACTTCTCCGAACCAGGCAAGCATGTTTGAACCTTTGATATGATAGGTGTTTTGCATGTTTGCGTGAAAGTTTGTGCGTGGCATATGAGTATCGGTGAGTTCCCCGTTGCTTGTGAGGCAACTACCCGCATGTTCCAAAGTTGTGATGATCTCTGGTGAGGGATGGCCTAATCATGTGTTGACATGAAGGGCAGCAAGGTGGTACTATTGTAGCATACCAGCCTTGCGTCATCCGACAAATTCCGATGTTAACGTGGATGGAGTCACGTTATCGTTCTTTCCCCTTTCGTGCTACCACATGTTTCTTTGCCAGGATGCGGTTTAGTAAGTTGGTAACCTCTTTCCGTGTACGCACCAAACAGAGGGGCCGGGATGATGGTTCCTTGGCCCAGGATTAAAGCCAGTCATCCGGTCAGGGGGCATGGGTGTTTCCGATTGGGACCGAGAGGGGGGCACCCCCTTAGAGCGCGCGTATAGAAATTTGATCCCATGCTACGCGAGGTTGTAGCCTCCCCGTCTCAAGGTTTTTCTTGAACGTTGCCGAGGGTGATCCCTGGCTTCGGAATGTAGAATGGGTGTGTACTGGTTAGACGTGTTTCTTCCAAAACATCGTAAACGGAACTAGTCCCCGTGACTACTGAAATCCGTTGGCTGTGGTTAAGTACAAACTCTACAGAGTCAAATCCTTCCAAGTCACCGTATCCATGATCAATTAGAGTAACCAGTATATCCATATCTATCCTCGTGGAAATTTATCCCCGGTGAACAAGCCCAAGTGGTAAACCCAGTTTAATTATTATTCCTGTGGATGGACTAACCTTATATTTGTCTCGTACTTGTAATAATTTATGTTCTCGAGCTACTGGATTATTGAGTTATAATATAAGCCCTTTATGTGATGTCGCTCAGACGTCCGACTGTGGCATGTATGTCTTTTATTTTCTGTTAAAAGCCCTTTATGTGGTGTCGCCCTGACGCCCGACTGCGGCATTACTATTCTTGCAGTTTCCTCTCTAGGGGTCATTCAGACCCTCGCTTGGCACCAGTATTACTATTCTTGCAGTTTCCTCTCGGGGAGTCATTCAGACCCTCGTTTGGCACCAGTATTACTATTCTTGCAGTTTCCTCTCGAGGAGTCATTCAGACCCTCGCTTGGCACCCAGTATTTATTATCTCTGTGTCTGAACGCACTGGTTAATCTGTTCATATGCTTCATGTTTACATTTGTTATATCCTTTGTCCGAACTGTCTTGTGAGTACTTTCATAGTACTCACCTGGCTTGTTGATTTGGCCAGATGTTGATGAAGGCGATCTCTTGGATGAAGAGTTTGATAGCGCGTCCGATGCCTAGAGGAGTCCCAGTTTGTCCTGTGCGATCCCGGATATTGGTCACTTGCATAGTATATGCTTCCACCACCCGTAATAAGTCTCCTCGAGCCTCACTCCGACGCTCGAAGAGTTGTAGTCTTCAGGAGTTATATCACCCACTCCGCTGTGATATTTCCACCACCGTTGTTATCGTGACTTAGTAGTTATGCCACCCTAATCGCCGCTATGTTTATCGGCATTCATGTAATAAATTGTTGAGCATTCCCCACTCAACCTTGTATTATATTTAGTACTCCTGGTATTTTTCTTCTGTGACCAAGATATTGTCTACCAGTGAGAAGGAATTCTTCTTTCCTGGTCCGTAAAAGGGATTGGTCTCTCAATAAATATTTTATTGAAAAACCGGTCGTGACATTAACACAATCACTATACAATTACTGTTTCTTGATGGCGGGAAATATTACCGGAAGACGCCTTCTTGGATTTTTCCGGTTCGGCGGTAACTGCATTTAACTGTGTCCGGCACTTTTCTAGCTCTTGGGCCAACAAGTTGTTCTTCTCAGAAAGGACCTAATTATGCAGCGATCCTCAAATCTGTTGGACCAACTACTTTAAGTTTCGGGGGCTACTGGCATATGGTTACCATACTCAGACACAATAAACTTACCTGCACATCTTCTAAATGCTGCTTTGTGGCTCTGCTAAGCCCATCTCGAGCAGCTCGGATGTATGCATCAGCCGAGCTGAAGGCATTAAACGCCTCTTCCGAAAAGCGGGGGTCTCATAAAATCACCCTCCGGTGCCGATGATTCATGGCGCTCTCCACTTCCGAGTTGGTGACGGACATATTTTCCGAGCCCTCAACCGAAGGACAGTCCGGCGTCACTACCATATCAGCCCCCGTCTCTTCGGCTAGGGCCGGATCCTGGCTGTTGGGAGTATAACTGGCCGGATCCCCAGACACAGTCCGGCGAACTCTTTTCCTGATACAGGATGAACATGAAAGTCACAGTTGGATGTGACAATTAAAAAAACATATTTGCAAACCCATACCTCTTTGATGAGGGCCCGACCATGTCTTCGTTTGCCTTCCTCTTCGAAGGCTTGCCCGGTGCGGGAGCCGCTCTCTTCGGAGTCGCTCCTGGAGTAGCACGGTATGTCGAACGCCTCCCCTTTGAAGCACGAGACAGTGCGGTGGGTGAGGCGAAACGAGGATGGATCAAGGATTTCATTCTCCCATATCCTCTCCCGTAAAGGCAGGGATAAGACAGCTCGGGCCATACATATGACCTTCGTGAAGACCTGGACAGTAGAGCAGGACATACAAGATTGATCTACGGATCGTGAGAACGTGCCTTAACACGCGAGGACGGCTATCTATACGGACGTGACAAACCTAGTCACGCCCGGGCCGAAAACCGCAGACGGACTCCATCAGAGCTACGTCGCGATGCGGCCCGATATAGAGGCGCCGCACACCCTCTTTGCTTCACTGACGAAGTAATGGATCATGAATTCCCAGAAGGATTCAAACCCGTAAGCGATCGCAAAGCGAGGACGATGACGAGGAGCTCCGGCAACCGAACACAGGGGGACAAAAGAAGTTTCCCCCCAGGTCAAATCGGTGAACATGATATGTGCTACACACATCCCCAAGAGGGAACGCAAGCGCGCGCTCAGGGGCGTCTATGCGATAGAGCCAGTCACCCCAAAATTTAATCCTTGGTCATCGTGCCCGATCACCTTTGATTGACGGGACCATCCGACCAGTATCCGTCATGGCGGTTCAGCCGCATTGGTCGTTGACCCAATAATCGACGGATTCCACCTAATGCGAGTCCTTATTGATGTCGGCAGCAGCCTGAACCCGCTCTATCAGGATACAGTGCGCAAAATGGGCATTAACCCATCACGGCTCAAGCCCACAAAGACGAACTTTAAAGGAGTCATACCAGGCGTAGAGGTTCGCTGTACAGGCTCAATTACGCTAGAGGTTGTCTTCGGATCCCCGGACAACTTCAGAAACGAGGAGTTAATCTTTGACATCATCCCTTTTCACAGCGGCTATCACGCACTGCTCGGACGAACCGCATTTGCTCGATTCAATGTGCTGCCTCATTATGCCTACCTCAAGCTCAAGATGCCCGGGCCACGCGGCGTCATTACAGTTAACGGAAACACGAAACGCTCCCACCGTACAGAAGAGCACACCGCTGCCTGAGCAGCAGAAGTACAGAGCGACCTTCTTAAGAAGAACCCTATATTAGCGGCCAAGCTCCCGGACACCGTCAAGAGAGTCCGGACCATCTTGCAACATGACAGCTCGGCTCGTCAGGAGCTTGATTAGCAATTCGGCCTCCGTCTCAGTCCCGATCAGGTGGCGGCACTAGTACCGCACATACATAATTACACACTCAAAATATCATGGGCATAGACGGAGGCATAACTAGCCGGTGACCCACAATACGGCTCGACCGCTCCTGTGCACATATACTTTAATTGTTTCCTTTTTTAGGTTTCTTTTCCGCAGACCATCCCTGATGGCTAGATCACCGATCCTCTCGAAGGACAAATACGCCAAGATGGCAAGAAGCACAAACATATTGGGGAACCTCAAGGTGGGTTCGTTAACAATCACTCTACCTGTCTTCAGGACCCATAAGCAGCTCTCTCTAGGTGAAGGCATAGTAAATAGCCTCTCTGCTTATTGCACCACTTGTATAAATGCGCTTTAACGCACCAATGAAATTATAATAGAAACAGTTTGCGGCCCAAATTTCCACGACTCTAGCTTACCACTGGTTCTTCCTTTCTCTTTCTTTTTGCCTTTTCCTTTCTGGTAATTCTATCAAATAACACCCGTACACTCGGTGTGTTCCAACTTGCCAGGGGCTTCATAGTGCCCCACAACATGGCAACAAAAGTCCGAACACTTTTACAGTATAGTTCGGCACCCCGAATTTAGCACTATATGCATTGGCTCTGAATCATGTCTTTGGTCAATAGTTGGGTTGCCCGGCTCCTGTGTTTGCTACCTTACGTTCCGCTATATCGGCTAAGGTAGTAATGGGAGAACTACTGCGATTGTGCCCTGGTTCATCCAAAGGAGCACCTCAGTAGAGAAAGCCAAAAACTGACTGTCATGATACGGCGAGAGCCGGTCAGCTGTTCGGAGGTTGCAAATCGTTGGAGATTTCTCCTGCATTACGCGAAGGATAGGTACTTCCCGATCAGACGGTCATAGCACTCTGGTTCGGATACTAGGGGCTGCGCCCATGTTTTATTGTAAAACTCCTATGGCTAAGTGAGGGCGTTCAAGCCGCAATGTCTGATTGCCTTGTTCGTTGCGCTAAACAACTCCTCCAAGGACCATATATTTGGATCAAGATTGTTTAGATTCCATCCCGAAGACCTCTGTACTACCTACGTGGGGGCAGAAGCCGACGACTGCCCAACCCTCATATTTCATACAACACGGCCGCATAGGAGGAAAAAATTAAAACATCACAAGCATTATATTACAAACCGACTTTGTTTTGTCGTACAAGGCAAAGACAACATGAATGTATTCATTCGAAACATAATGTCTTGCCCACACTGCGTTGCTACAATGCGAGACCCCTCCAGGACATCTCCAAAATATCGCTCGGGTGTGCGGTGCTCCATGCCCTCGGGCGGCCCTTCGGTCGCTAGCTTGACGGCGTCCATCTTCGCCCACCACACCTTGACATAGGAGAAGGCCAGGCGCGCGCCCTCGATGCAGACAGACCGCTTGACGGCGTCCAGCCAAGGACAGGCATCCACCAGCCGCTTTACGAGGCCGAAGTAACTACTGGGTATAGCCTCGGCTGGCCACAGCCGGATTATTAAATCCTTCATGGCTAGTTCGGCCACCCTGTGCAGCTCGACCCGCTGCTTTAGCTGATCGCTGAAGGGCACCGGATGTTCTGGCGCAAGATATTGCGACCAGAATAGCTTCTCCGCGAAGCTCCCTTCTTCGGCCCAGAAGAACTCCTTGGGGTCGGACACACTACATGGCAGATCAGCAAAAGCCCCTGGAGAACTCCAAATTTGGGTTAGTAAAAGATACTTCCTCCTTACATATTTGCTTTGCATACTAAATGCCTTACCCGCCGCGATCTTCTTGGCCTCCTGGATCTCTTGGATGGCACCCTGGGCCTCATTCCGGGCTGTCTCCGTACTCTGACGAGCCCTGGTGAGTTCGGTCTCTCGAGCCGACACATCGCGCTCCAAGGTCTCGCACTTCCTCACAGCATCCTAGAGGTCTTGTTGGACCTCGTTGAGCCAGGCCTTGAGCTTCTTACGGGCGGCCTGCTCCTTGACAGCTTTCCCCTCGGCTTCGGCCAGGGCCTTCTTCAGGGCCTCGACCTCAGTCATTGCTCCTATACATATCATGACCCTTCGGTCAATATATATCATTTTACTACTTTCGAATATATCACGGGTTATTACATACCTTGATTCTCCTGGAGTTGCCTCCTCACCTGGCCGAGCTCCTCCTCGGCCTGCTACAGTCTCTGCTTCAGTCCGGAGACTTCGGCAGTATGCGAAGCCGGGGCCAGCAATGACGCTTGCGTATTCATATCAGACAAATTCGGTTAGTTTCCTGCAATAAAGGATTGATCCTCTATCCGGCTTTTTCTTTCCGAACACTGGACAGTGTCTCAGGGGCTACTGTCTATATTGGGATTTTCTCTTTTCGCGTCGCTTACCTCAAAACCTATCAGCAGGCTGCTGCAGGCTTCGGTTAGTCCGCGCTTGGAGGACTGAACCCTTTCAATTACCGTGCCCATAAGAACACGGTGCTCATCCACAATGTAAGTGCCTCGCCGCGCTTCTAGCAGATTATCCAGTGCCCCTGGTTGGACAGGGGTCACCGGCGGAATAGGCATACCCCCTTCTTTCGAAGGAGGTTGCGCGCTAGATTCCGGAGCCATATCGGTCTCCGGAATCAAATCCGGCTGAGGGCCGAACTGAATACAGCCCTCATGGCTAGTCTCCATAGGGATCGGCTCCCCCAGGTGTTCGGCGACGGAGGCTTTGCCTCCTGGCGCCTCTTGAGCCTCTCCCCAGCCTGGGAAAGTCCTTTGGGATAGCACCTCTGTGTCGTCCTTGGCCTTTGGGGAGTGAGCGGTCGGTGGCGACTCGCTGGCCATCGCCTTTGAATCCAACGAACCTCGTGACGAGAATCGCTGGGAGCTGTCATGGGCCGAACTTCAACAGCATAACTAATCATGTCAATACAATGAAGAGGAGAGGCTAGATTTATGGGCATGTATAAGTCCTAGCACTTACGATGCAGCCCGAGGCTTAGTGCGGGGGCGTCGCTCCGGACTGCTATCAACGTCCCACGCGGAGTTATCCACGAGGGAGCCCTTCGCCTTCTTGGACGGCTCCGCCTCTAGGTACGTGGAGGCCGCCCTCTTTTTCTTTCCCTCCTCAGGGGGAGGGTTGTTCTCCTCCTCCCCCTACTCGTCGTCATCGTCCTCGGCGGCGGAGGAAATGGTCGCTTCTTCTTCGGACGTCACGTCCGAAGCACCCTTGTGACAGGGGCCACCTTTGGCCCCCCTTGGCCTTCTTCTTGGCCTTCTTTTCCGGCGGCCTATAGGGCGCCGGAACCAGCATCTTCGCCAGAAGCGGGATGACTGGCTCTTCGGGCAGCGGAGCCGAACTATGGATCCGCTCCGCTCTCTCCGTCCACACCTAAAGAAATGCAGCAAACGTTAGGCATCCTCCTTGAATAAACAAGTAGAAGGTACGCCATAAGATGGACTGACCTCGTTGGCGGGATGGGTGTGATCGTGCCCGCGGTCTGAATCTATGACCGGTGGCTTCTCGTTGCCCTTGAAGAGCAACTTCCAGGCACCTTCGTGAGTAGTTTTGAAGAGCCCTTCCAGGGTCTGGTGCTTAGCCGGATCGTATTCCCATAAAGGGAAGCTTCAGCGTTGGCATGGGAGAATCCGACGAACCAGCATCACCTGGATCACATCAACAAGCTTGACGTCTTTATCCACCATGCTCTGAATTCGCGTTTGCAGCGCTATCAGCTCGTCTGACGCTGACCAGTTGGGGCCTTTCTCCTTCCAGGAGGTGAGCCGCATAGGGGCTCCGTGTTGGGGAACGTAGTAATTTCAAAAAAATTCCTACGCACACGCAAGATCATGGTGATGCATAGCAACGAGAGGGGAGAGTGTTGTCTACGTACCCTCGTAGACCGAAAGCGGGAGCGTTAGGACAACTCGGTTGATGTAGTCGTACGTCTTCATGATCCGACCGATCAAGTACCGAATGCACGGCACCTCCGAGTTCAGCACACGTTCAGCTCGATGACGTCCCTCGAACTCCGATCCAGCCGAGCTTTGAGGGAGAGTTCCGTCAGCACGACAGCGTGGTGATGATGATGATGTTCTACCGACACAGGGCTTCGCCTAAGCACCGCTACGATATTATCGAGGTGGATTATGGTGGAGGGGGGCACCGCACACGGCTAAGAGATCCAGAGATCAATTGTTGTGTCCCTGGGGTGCCCCCTGCCCCCGTATATAAAGGAGCAAGGGGGAGAGGTGTGGTCGGACAGGAGGGGCACGCCAGGAGGAGTCCTACTCTCACCGGGAGTAGGACTCCCTCCCTTTTCCTTGTTGGACTAGGAGTGGAGGGGGAAAGAGGAGGGAGAGAGGAAGGAAAGGGGGGGCGCCGCCCCCCTCTCCTTGTCCTATTCGGACTAGGGGGGAGGGGCGCGCGGCCCTGCCCTGGCCGCCTCTCCTCTCTTCCAATAAGGCCCACTATGGCCCATTAAGCCCCCGGGGGGTTCCGGTAACCTCCCGGTACTCCGGTAAAATTCCGATTTCACCCAGAACACTTTTGATATCCAAACATAGGCTTCCAATATATCAATCTTCATGTCTCAACCATTTCGAGACTCCTCGTCATGTCCGTGATTACATCCGGGACTCCGAACAACCTTCGGTACAGCAAAACATATGAACTCATAATATAACTGTCATCGAAACTTTAAGCGTGCGGACCCTACGGGTTCGAGAACTATGTAGACATGACCGAGACACATCTCCGGTCAATAAACAATAGCGGAACCTAGATGCTCATATTGGCTCCTACATACTCTACGAAGATCTTTATCGGTCAAACCACATAACAACATACGTTGTTCCCTTTGTCATCGGTATGTTACTTGCCCGAGATTCGATCGTCGGTATCTCAATACCTAGTTCAATCTCGTTACCGGCAAGTCTCTTTACTTGTTCCGTAATACATCATTCCGCAACTAACTCATTAGTTACAATGCTTGCAAGGCTTATAGTGATGTGCATTACCGAGTGGGCCCAGAGATACCTCTCCGACAATCGGAGTGACAAATCCTAATCTCGAAATATGCCAACCCAACAAGTACCTTCGGAGACACCTGTAGAGCACCTTTATAATCACCCAGTTACGTTGTGACGTCTGGTAGCACACAAAGTGTTCCTTCGGTAAACGGCAGTTGCATAATCTCATAGTCATAGGAACATGTATAAGTCATGAAGAAAGCAATAGCAGAATACTAAACGATCAAGTGCTAAGCTAACGGAATGGGTGAAGTCAATCACATCATTCTCCTAATGATGTGATCCCGTTAATCAAATGAAAACTCATGTCTATGGCTAGGAAACTCAACCATCTTTGATTAACGAGCTAGTCAAGTAGAGGCATACTAGTGACACTATGTTTGTCTATGTATTCACACATGTATCAAGTTTCCGGTTAATACAATTCTAACATGAATAATAAACATTTATCATGAAATAAGGAAATAAATAATAACTTTATTATTGCCTCTAGGGCATATTTCCTTCAGTCTCCCACTTGCACTAGAGTCAATAATCTAGTTCACATCGCCATGTGACTTAACATCAATAGTTCACATCACCATGTGATTTACACCCATAGTTCACGTCGTCATGTGACCAACACCCAAAGGGTTTACTAGAGTCAATAATCTAGTTCGCGTTGCTATGTGATTAACACCCAATGAGTACTAAGGTGTGATCATGTTTTGCTTGTGAGATAATTTTAGTCAACGGGTCTGTCACATTCAGATCCGTAAGTATTTTGCAAATTTCTATGTCTACAATGCTCTGCACGGACTACTCTAGCTAATTGCTCCCACTTTCAATATGTATCTAGACCGAGACTTAGAGTCATCTAGATTAGTGTCAAAACTTGCATCGACGTAACCCTTTACGACGAACCTTTTGTCACTTCCATAATCGAGAAACATATCCTTATTCCACTAAGGATAATTTTGACCGCTGTCCAGTGGTCTACTCCTAGATCACTATTGTACTCCCTTGCCAAAATAAGTGTAGGGTATACAATAGATCTGGTACATAGCATGGCATACTTTATAGAACCTATGGCCGAGGCATAGGGAATGACTTTCATTCTCTTTCTATCTTCTGCCGTGGTCGGGCTTTGAGTCTTACTCAATTTCACACCTTGTAACACAGGCAAGAAACTCTTTCTTTGACTGTTCCATTTTGAACTACTTCAAAATCTTGTCAAGGTATGTACTCATTGAAAAAACTTATCCTATCTCTATAGATCTTGATGCTCAATGTGTAAGCAGCTTCACCGAGGTCCTTCTTTGAAAAACTCCTTTCAAAAACTCCTTTATGCTTTGCAAAAATAATTCTAGATTATTTCCGATCAACAATATGCCATTCACATATACTTATCAGAAATGCTGTAGTGCTCCCACTCACTTTCTTGTAAATACAGGCTTCACCGCAAGTCTGTATAAAACTATATGCTTTGATCAACTTATCAAAGCGTATATTCCAACTCTGAGATGCTTGCACCAGTCCATAGATCGATCGCTGGAGCTTGCATATTTTGTTAGCACATTTAGGATTGACAAAACCTTTTGGTTGCATCATATAAAACTCTTCTTTAAGAAATCCATTAAGGAATGTAGTTTCGACATCCATTTGCCAGATTTCATAAAATGTGGCAATTTGCTAACATGATTCGGACAGACTTAAGCATCGCTAGAGTGAGAAAATCTCATCGTAGTCAACACCTTGAACTTTGTCAAAAACCTTTTTCCGACAAGTCTAGCTTTGTAGATAGTAACACTACTATCAGCGTCTGTCTTCCTCTTGAAGATCCATTTATTTTCTATGGCTTGCCGATCACCGGGCAAGTCAACCAAAGTCCACACTTTGTTCTCATACATGGATCCCATCTCAGATTTCATGGCCTCAAGCCATTTTGCGGAATCTGGGCTCATCATCGCTTCCTCATAGTTCGTAGGTTCGTCATGGTCTAGTAACATAACGTCCACAACAAGATTACCGTACCACTCTGTTGCGGATCTTACTCTGGTTGACCTACGAGGTTCAGTAATAACTTGATCTGAAGTTCCATGATCATCATCATTAACTTCCTCACTAATTGGTATAGGCGTCGCAGAAACTGGTTTCTGCGATGAACTACTTTCCAATAAGGGAGCAGGTACAATTACCTCATCAAGTTCTACTTTCCTCCCACTCACTTCTTTCGAGAGAAACTCCTTCTCCAGAAAATTCCGAATTTAGCAACAAAAGTCTTGCCTTCGGATCTGTGATAGAAGGTGTACCCAACAGTCTCCTTTGGGTATCCTATGAAGACACATTTCTCCGATTTGGGTCATAGAAGGTTTTATTCAGGTAAACAGAACAACAATTATTCTCTAATTTAAATGAATAACCGTATTGCAACAAACATGATCAAATCATATTCATGCTGAACGCAAACACCAAATAACACTTATTTAGTTTCAACACTAATCCCGAAAGTATAGGGAGTGTGCGATGATGATCATATCAATCTTGGAACTACTTCCAACACACATCGTCACCTCTCCTTTTACTAGTTTCTGTTTATTCTGCAACTCCCGTTTCGAGTTACTACTCTTAGCAACTGAACCAGTATCAAATGCCGAGGGGTTGCTATAAACACTAGTAAACTACACATCAATAACATGTATATCTAATATACCTTTGTTCAATTTGCCATCCTTTTTATCCACCAAATACATGGGGTAGTTCCGCTTCCAGTGACCAGTCCCTTTGCAGTAGAAGCACTTAGTCTCAGGCTTAGGACCAGACTTGGGCTTCTTCACTTGAGCAGCAACTTGCTTGCCTTTCTCCTTGAAGTTCACCTTCTTCCCTTTGCCATTTTCTTGAAACTAGTGGTCTCGTCAACCATCAACACTTGATGTTTTTCTTGATTTCTACCTTCGTCGATTTCAGCATCACGAAGAGCTTGGGAATTGTTTCTGTTATCCCTTGCATATTATAGTTTATCACGAAGTTCTACTAACTTGGTGATGGTGACTAGAGAATTCTGTCAATCACTATCTTATCTGGAAGATTAACTCCCACTTTATTCAAGCGATTGTAGTACCCGGACAATCTGAGCACATGCTCACTGCTTGAGCTATTCTCCTCCATCTTTTAGCTGTAGAACTTGTTGGGGACTTCATATCTCTCAACTCAGGTATTTGCTTGAAATATTAACTTCAACTCCTGGAACATCTCATATGGTCCATGACGTTCAAAACGTCTTTGAAGTCCCGATTCTAAGCTGTTAAGCATGGTGCACTAAACTATCAAGTAGTCATCATATTGAGCTAGCCAAACGTTCATAACGTCTTCATCTGCTCCTGCAATAGGTCTGTCACCTAGCGGTGCATCAAGGACATAATTCTTCTGTGCAACAATGAGGATAAACCTCAGATCACGGACCCAGTCCGAATCATTGCTACTATCATCTTTCAACTTAGTTTTCTCTAGGAACATATATAAAACATAGGGAAGCAACAACGCGAGCTATTGATCTACAATATAGATATGCTAATACTACCAGGACTAAGTTCATGATAAATTAAAGTTCAATTAATCATATTACTTAAGAACTCCCACTTAGATAGACATCCATCTAATCTTCTAAGTGATCACGTGATCCATATCAACTAAACCATGTCCGACCATCACGTGAGATGGAGTAGTTTCAATGGTGAACATCACAATGTTGATCATATCTACTACATGATTCACGCTCGACCTTTCGGTCTCAGTGTTCCGAGGCCATATCTGTTATATGCTAGGCTCGTCAAGTTTAACCTAATTATTCCGCGTGTGCAACTGTTTTGCACCCGTTATATTTGAACGTAGAGCCTATCACACCCGATCATCACGTGGTGTCTCAGCACGAAGAACTTTCGCAACGGTGCATACTCAGGGAGAACACTTATACCTTGAAATTTAGTGAGAGATCATCTTATAAAGCTACCGCCGAACTAAGCAAAATAAGATGTATAAAAGATAAACATCACATGCAATCATAATATGTGACATGATATGGCCATCATCATCTTGTGCCTTTGATCCCCATCTCCAAAGCATCGTCATGATCTCCATCGTCACCGGCATGACACCATGATCTCCATCATCTTGATCTATATCAATGTGTCGTTACATGGTCGTTTCGCCAACTAGTGCTATCGCATAGCGATAAAGTAAAGCAATTATTTGGCGCTTGCATCTTATGCAATAAAGAGACAACCATAAGGCTTCTGCCAGTTGCCGATAACTTCAACAAAACATGATCATCTCATACAACAACTTATATCTCATCACGTCTTGACCATATCACATCAAAACATGCCCTGCAAAAACAAGTTAGACGTCCTCTACTTTGTTGTTGCAAGTTTTACGTGGCTGCTACGGGCTGAGCAACAACCGTTCTTACCTACATATCAAAACCACAACGATAGTTCGTCAAGTTAGTGCTGATTTAACCTTCTCAAGAACCGAGTGTAGCCACACTCGGTTCAACTAAAGTTGGAGAAACTAACACCCGCCAGCCACCTGTGTGCAAAGCACGTCGGTAGAACCAGTCTCGCGTAAGCGTACGCGTAATGTCGGTCCGGGCCGCTTCATCCAACCATACCACCGAACCAAAGTATGACATGCTGGTAAGCAGTATGACTTATATCGCCCACAACTCACTTGTGTTCTACTCGTGCATATGACATCTACGCATAAAACCTGGATCGGATGCCACTGTTGGGGAACGTAGTAATTTCAAAAAAATCCTACGCACACGCAAGATCATGGTGATGCATAGCAACGAGAGGGGAGAGTATTGTCTACATACCCTCATAGACCGAAAGCGGAAGCGCTAGCACAACACGGTTGATGTAGTCATACATCTTCACGATCCGACCGATCATGTACCGAACGCACGGCACCTCCGAGTTCAGCACACGTTCAGCTCGATGACGTCCCTTGAACTCCGATCCAGCCGAGCTTTGAGGGAGATTTGCGTCAGCATGATGGCGTGGTGACGATGATGATGTTCTACCGATGCAGGGCTTCGCCTAAGCACCGCTACGATATTATTGAGGTGGATTATGGTGGAGGGGGGCACCGCACACGGCTAAGAGATCAAGAGATCAATTGTTGTGTCTCTGGGGTGCCCCCTGCCCCCGTATATAAAGGAGCAAGGGGGAGAGGTGCGGCCGGCCAGGATGGGCGCGCCAGGATGAGTCCTACTCCCACCGGGAGTAGGACTCCCTCCCTTTTCCTTGTTGGACTAGGAGTGGAGGGGGAAAGAGGAGGGAGAGAGGAAGGAAAGGGGGGCGCCGCCCCCCTCTCCTTGTCCTATTCGGACTAGGGGGGGAGGGGCGCGCGGCCCTACCCTGGCCGCCTATCCTCTCTTCCACTAAGGCCCGCTATGGCCCATTAAGCCCCCGGGAGGGTTCCGGTAACCTCCCGGTACTCCGGTAAAATTCCGATTTCACCCGGAACACTTCCGATATCCGACATAGGCTTCCAATATATCAATCTTCATGTCTCGACCATTTCGAGACTCCTCGTCATGTCCGTGATCACATCCGGGACTCCGAACAACCTTCGGTACATCAAAACATATAAACTCATAATATAACTGTCATGGAAACTTTAAGCGTGCGGACCCTACGGGTTCGAGAACTATGTAGACATGACCGAGACACGTCTCCGGTCAATAACCAATAGCGGAACCTGGATGCTCATATTGGCTCCTACATACTCTACGAAGATCTTTATCGGTCAAACCGCATAACAACATACGTTGTTCCCTTTGTCATCGCTATGTTACTTGCCCGAGATTCGATCGTCGGTATCTCAATACCTAGTTCAATCTCGTTACCGGCAAGTCTCTTTACTCGTTCCGTAATACATCATTCCTCAACTAAATCATTAGTTACAGTGCTTGCAAGGCTTATTGTGATGTGCGTTACCGAGTGGGCCCAGAGATACCACTCCAACAATCGGAGTGACAAATCCTAATCTCGAAATATGCCAACCCAACAAGTACCTTCGGAGACACCTGTAGAGCACCTTTATAATCACCCAGTTACGTTGTGACATTTGTTAGCACACAAAATGTTCCTCCGGTAAACGGGAGTTGCATAATCTCATAGTCATAGGAACATGTATAAGTCATGAAGAAAGCAATAGAAGAATACTAAACGATCAAGTGCTAATAATCTCATAGTCATAGGAACATGTATGGGTCAAGTCAATCACATCATTCTCCTAATGATGTGATCCCAATAATCAAATGACAACTCATGTCTATGGCTAGGAAACTCAACCATCTTTGATTAACGAACTAGTCAAGTAGAGGCATACTAGAGACACTATGTTTGTGTATGTATTCACACATGTATCAAGTTTCCGGTTAATACAATTCTAGCATGAATAATAAACATCTATCATGAAATAAGGAAATAAATAATAACTTTATTATTGCCTCCAGGGCATATTTCCTTCACTCCGGCCCTGAACTCGGGAGCTGCCGCCCAAGTGGTGCCGCGTGGCTCTATGATGTAGAACCACTACTTCTGCCACTCCTTGATAGTCTCCACAAAAGTGCCTGTGGGCCAGGAGACGTTGGGCATCTTGCTCACCATGGCGCCTCCGCACTCCGCCTGCTGGCCATCCACCACCTTCGGCTTCACATTGAAAACCTTGAGCCATAGGCCGAAGTGGGGATGGATGCTGAGGAAGGCCTCGCACACGAGAATGAATGCCGAGATGTTGAGAAAGGAGTTCGGGGCTAGATCATGGAAATCTAGCCCGTAATAATACATCAGTCCGCGGACGAAGGGGTGAAGTGGAAACCCCAATCCATGGACGAAGTGAGGTAGGAAAACTACCCTCTCAGTAGGCTTCGGGGTGGGGATGACTTGCCCCTTGGTGGGCAGACGGTGGGCGATTCCTTTCACCAGGTACCCCGCCGCCCGGAGCTGGGTGATGTCCTTCTCCTTGACGGAGGAGACCATCCACTTGCCTTGGCCTCCGGATATGTACATGATTGAGTGCTTCCTGGACATGGAGAAGATGGGAACTTGGCCGCTGGAGCTCGAGAATGGAAGGATAGAGAGGAAGAAAAGGCATGGGTGAAGGAGGGGAATCCTTGTCTCCTTATAAAGGCCGAGAATATTGAACGCCTCCCCACTCGCCTTAAAACTCGCCCATTCCCAATGGTTGTGTAAACGGCACGGTTGGGTTACCCACGCCCGTATTGATGAGAATTTCGGAATAATGGGGCACGATCTCTGCTTTGACAAGACGTGCCAATGGCAACCGCGTCTTGAAACATGGAGTGGCGAATGAAAAATGGTTTGAAGTTACGACCGGGTAGATATGATGTCATGTTACAAAAAGTTGTCAGCGGATTGGACTTGTGGAATATTATATTCTCTCTGCGGTTATGTGTAGTGTGTGTGTTACAGGTCCGGACACGTTCAATACGTCTAAGGACTATCTTGGAGTTCGGAAGGAGGAACCCGCCTTGCAATGCCGAAGACAGATCTATGCGCCGGATACCTTGTCATTGAAGCCAAGTTCAAGGGCTACTGAGGTAGTCCTGGACTAAGGGGTCCTCGGGCTACTGGCCTGTTAGCCGTGGGCCAGAATGATGGGCTGTGAAGATACGAAGACCGAAGACTGTACCCGTGTCCGAATGGGACTCTCCTTGGCGTGGAAGGCAAGCTTGGCGACCAAATATGTAGATTCCCTTCTTTGTAACCGACCTTGTGTAACCCTAGATCCTCCCGGTGTCTATATAAACCAGAGGAGATAGACTCATAACCATAGTCATACAGGCTAGGCCTCTAGGGTTTAGCCACTACGATCTCGTGGTAGATCAACTCTTGTAATACTCATATTCATCAAGATCAATCAAGCAGGAAGTAGGGTATTACCTCCATAGAGAGGGCCCGATCCTGGGTAAACATCGTGTCCCCTGTCTCCTGTTACCATTGACCTTAGACGCACAGTTCGGGACCCCCTACCCGAGATCCGCCGGTTTTGACACCGACAGCTGTGGAGCCTTTCGGAAATCTTTTGCCAGTGCTGTTATAAATGGATGGGTTAATGTTCATCGAAAATAGCTCAGGGAGTAGAATGAGTAGTGCAGAGGAGTTGGGGGCTTACCCAGCTAGGAGGACTATACATAGAATATCCTTCCCTGTGTTTGATGCACAAGAACTCCCCTTCCTCCCCTTTGAACAGCTCGGCCAATATTTTGGCCAGGGCGACAGGGGTGTCTGGACCTTTCCTGCCGCAGCGGAAGGCGTCATCTCCCCATTATAGTGCCACATGGGAAGTCCTCTGTATTGGAGTGGCTAGACCCCCCGCACTATGGAGGTCGCCATTACTTCAACTATCGTATATCCGGACTGGGCGAGCATCTATATCTTGCTCAAGAGTTGGCGGACCTCCGCGCTATCTTCCTCCTCAAGGCTCCGAGGGCGCCAACTGTGTCCGTTCTTCAAAGGGACGCTTGTGAACTCAGGAAGGCCCCACCGGGCTGGGTCTGGAAGTACGACATCCTCAATGTAGAACCACTTGGAAGTCCACTCTTCGGACGCCTTCTTCGGCGTGCCGGATTGGTATCCGGTCTCGGCAATGCGCCATATTTCGGCTCCGCCCACTTCAAATATCGATCCCTCATGGTTACGCGGGACAAGGCAGGATAACTTTCTCCAATGTTCAAAATGGGGCTCACAACCCAGGAATAATTCGCATAAAGCGACATAACCCGCAATGTGCAGGATGGAGGCAGGAGTAAAATTGTGCAGTTGGAGGACATAATATTCCAGAAGCCCTCGGAGGAATGGATTAATTGGAAATCCCACGCCCCTTAGTAGATAGGGGACAAAACACACTCGTTCCCTCGGATGGATTGGGGAAATCCTCCGCCTGGGTTTTGCCATCGAAGGAGGCTAACCCTGCTCGAACAGGGACCAAATCCGCAGGGGGAAGAAACCCATGCGTTTGCAGCTTCACCAGCTGACTGTGGGGTACGGAGCACTTATCCCACTCACTTCTCTCTGGGTCGCAGGGATGGGAGGAGGGGCTGGGAACGCTAGACATGTTGGAGTGTTCTTTCCTAGCAGCCTTTGAGGATTTTCCCCGTGAGATGATTGAACAGATCTGGGATCCAATCTCGTTAAATAAACGCTCTCCCTCGCGTGGCCGGGGTGTTATGTGCAAAAATATCCTGACCTCTCGCAGCCGCTCGACACGTGGAAGCTGAAGTTGTTGATACACAGAAGCCGATGGGTACAACATTAAATGGAAGGCCGAATACACTATTTGAAGTCATCGATGGAGGAACCCGCCTTGCAATGCCGA
This sequence comes from Aegilops tauschii subsp. strangulata, assembly GCF_002575655.3. Taxonomy (NCBI): domain Eukaryota; kingdom Viridiplantae; phylum Streptophyta; class Magnoliopsida; order Poales; family Poaceae; genus Aegilops; species Aegilops tauschii. The sequence continues at coordinate 69,019,234 of NC_053039.3, read as the reverse complement.
AGACAATCTATGCGCCGATCACCTCGTCATTGAAGACTGGTTCGGGGGCTACTGAGGGAGTCCTGACTAAGGGGTCCTGGGCGTCCGGCCTGTTAGCCATGGGCCGGACTGATGGGCTGTGAAGATACAAAGACCAAAGACTACACCCGTGTCCGGATAGGACTCTCCTTGGCGTGGAAGGCAAGCTTGGTGACCAAATATGTAGATTCCTTTCTTTGTAACCGACCTTGTGTAACCCTAGATCCTCCCCGGTGTCTATATAAACCGGAGGACTTAGTCCGGAGAGGAGAGACTCATTACCATAGTCATACAGGCTAGGCTCTTAGGGTTTCAGCCATTACGATCTCATGGTAGATCAACTCTTGTTATACTCATATTCATCAAGATCAATCAAGCAGGAAGTAGGGTATTACCTCCATAGAGAGGGCCCGAACCTGGGTAAACATCGTGTCTATCGGCGTCCTGAGAACGGGGGTCCCCAGACTTTCCTGCCTGCGGCCCACGGCGTGGCTGAGCTAGCAGGCCGTACGGCCCATCTTCATCTACGAGGCATCCAAGACCCTCGCGAGGGGCCAAGCCTCGCGAGGTGGACGACGCAAGACCTCCTTAGGAGCGGCCTAGTCAGGTAGGCTCACGAGGAGCGGAGATATCAAGGCGGGGCAAACCTCACAAGGCTCTCGTGACGTGAGCCATGACGATCGACACCAGGCAGGCGCCAGCGCGCGCAGCGTCCTTGTTTCCTCTTTGGTGCTAAGGAGGCCAGCGCAGGCGCGGAGTACCGAGGCATTAGGCAAAGGTTGCTATATTGGTGCAACGAGACCAAGACCAGGAGTACAACAAGACGGAGGTCAGCATGGAGCCCAAGACGGCGCCACCACCAGAGCCTTTTGCAGGCGAAGACCGCTTTTGTCAGGATAGCTTGTACTAGTTGTCCCCCTTCAAATTTGCCCGTCGTTGTTGGCTCCCTTCCCGCTCAATATTTGGGAAGAGGACCAGGGCCTATATAAGTAGAGCTAGCCCCCACCGTAGGGGCATCGAGCAGTTCACCCAGCTCTCTCCCGCTGAGTTACCAAGCACAAGCACACCTCAACCTCAGGAGGCTGTTCTTCCCCTTGTACTGTTCATCATCAGCCCAAGAGGCAATCCACCACCACACTGGAGTAGGGTATTACACCACAACGGTGGCCCAAACCAGTATAAATCCCGTGCCTTTTTGTGTTGCTAGTTCGTCGAGTTCATCCGTGAGATCTTAGCGAGCTAGGGCGTAGATCGGTAGGAGGGAAAGACTTCGCACGCACCCCAGTGTTCGAACCTTAAGGGTTTGCCGGAACCCCACATCCGACATTTGGCGCGCTACGTAGGGGTGCGTCGTAGCTGCCCTTCCATCAATTCGTCGCTCCGTCGTCTCCATGGCGGACGCTCGCCGTGCTCGAGCTGAGCGTCGGGCTGCCCTCACCGCCCGCGTTGCTCAGACGGCTCCCGTCAGCGGGCTACCTCGTCGTTCTCCATCTCCCGCCGCCAACGCTGCCACCAGCCCAGCGGGGAACTAGCAGCAGGCGTCCTCGCTACATCCTTCGGTGCGGCAGGACGGCCGCACCGCCACACCATCACTAACCCCGGCTGGTTCTTCATCTCACGCACGCCGCGCCCCCATGGAGGCGCGGGCCGTGCTCCTTGCGGCAAAAGAACTCCTGCGCTACCGCCCCGTCGACGACCTCTACGAGGAGTGGCTCGACCGCGTCGCCGAGCTCGGCCGCACCGCAGGGGGCTCCCCGGTGCCGTCCCTCTCTCTACCTCACCCTCAGCCAGCCACGGGCGATGCGGCCCGTGGCGCGCCTCCACCACGTCTGCCCCAGGACGGCGCTTTGTCACCATGGCGCGGCCCCACGGCGTGATCCACCACGCCCGGTGCCCGCGCGCGAGGAAAGAAGCTGCCAAGAAATCTCGCGGCCGCGAGAAGCTGCACCTGCGCTCCCCGCGCCGCCTCGTCAGGACCGCGCGCCGCCCGCAGCGGCGCCGCGCGGACATCGTCAAGACCAAGCTCGACCTCCCAGGCGGGCACCAGCGACCACCGCTGGCTGCCGCGCCTTCACCCCTGAGCTGCGTAGCGTCGCCTGGCTGGGCAAGTTTAAGCCGGACCTGCCTCCTCACTACGACGGCACCCCCGACCTCGCGAAGTTCCTGCAGCTCTATGAGCAGAGCATCGAAGCAGCCACCGGCGATGAGAAAGTCATGGCGAACTAGTTTCCCATGGCTCTCAAAGATGGGGCCCACTCCAGGCTCCTGAACCTGCAGCATGGCTCGATCTCCTCCTGGGACGAGATGCGCGACCGCTTCGTCGCCAACTTCCAGGGCACTCACGACCGCCCGCCGGCCGCGGGTGACCTACGCCGCATCAAGCAACAACCGGGAGAGACCCTCCAAAAGTACATCCAGCACTTCAACAACACCCGGCTCAAGATCCCCAAGGTCACGGACGAGGCCATCATCTCCGCATTCTCCGACGGCGTCCGCGACGTCAAGATGAAGGAAGAGCTCGCTATCCATGAGGAGCTCTGCACGTCTCAGGAGTTGTTCAACCTGGCGATCAAGTGCGCAAGAGCTGAGGAGGGGCGCCTCTCTCTCCTCGAGCAGCCAGCTGGAGGAGCGGAGGAGAAGAAGGCCAGGCCAAGGACGTGAAGCGCAAGGAGGCAGTGGTGCTCGCAGCGGAGCCCGACACCAAGCGGGGCAGAGATCAGGCCGAGTCATGCAAGAACGGCCGACCGTTCTACGCCTTCCACAACCTGAAGACCCACAACACCAGCGACTGTCAAGAGCTCAGAGCCATACGGGAAGGACGCTTCGGTTGACGCCCCAAGCGCAACGACTGGGGCTATGGCCGTGGAGGAGGACATGGAGGCGGACGCTGGGACGACCGTGGCCCGCGCCAGGAGTGGCGCGACAGGCCTCGTGAGGACCGCTGGGAGGACCATCCTTGCAAGGGCGCCTGGAGGGACCAGCCTCGCGAGGATCGCCAACAAGGCAACACCGGTCTTCCCCCGCTGCCCCCGCCAAGAAGGAACGATGACCACCATCAGGACGAGGGGGCTGGGGGCTTCCAGGAGCCGCGTGCAATCGCATGCATCTTGGGCGGCGCCCATGCCCCCACCTCGCAGCGCATCTTCAAACAGTTCGCTCGCGAGGTGAACGCGGTGCTCCCCAAGCTCGAGGCCACGCGCCCGCTCAAGTTGTCCCAATGCGCCATCACTTTCAACTCGGCAGATCAGCTCAAGTGCGTGGCCACTGCCGGCGCCCTCCCGATGTTGTGTTCCCCAGTTATCAGCAATGTGCAGGTTACCAAGACCCTCATCGACGGTGGCGCAGGGCTCAACGTCCTGTCCGTCGACACGTTCGACAATCTCCAAGTGCCATACGAGAAGCTCCAGCCAGCCACACTGATAGGGCAAGTCCGCCTGCCTGTCACCTTCGGCGAACGCAAGAACTACCGCACCGAGCTCATCGACTTCGACGTCGCGCACATCTGCTTGCCGTACAACGCCATCCTCGGGTATCCGGCCCTGGCCAAGTTCATGGCGGTCACCCACCACGGTTACAACGTCCTCAGGATGCCGGGAAGCGGAGGAATCATCACGGTCCCGTGTGAAGAAAGAGATACGGTGTGGTCACTTGAGCGCGCCTTCCAAGCTGCAGCAATCGATGACCCCGACAGCAGAAGTGAGGGCCCTCCGGAGGCCATCCCCAAGAAGAAGCAGCTGCGCCGCGCAGGACCTCAGGAGGATGGCAACGTGGCAGGAGCCTCATCAGGATCAGCGTCCGTCCCAGGGGTGCCTTCCTCCATCGCATAGGAAGGCGTGCCCGGCGCCCTCCTCGGACAGGGCTCGGGGGCTCTCTTCTCGAGGGCCTCAGACCTTGCCAACCTCACGAGGGAGGCGCTTGGGCACCACTTGGAGGTGTGCTTCGCGGCACGTGACCCTCAGGAGAGCAGAGGGCAAGGAGTGCCCACCACTCAGGAGTTCATCACCAAGACCACTCAGGAACAGCAAGAAGCAAGAGCCATGCGCGGCGACAGCCGCTCGCGAAGCGCAGCTCCGCATCCTGGCGAGGATGCTGGGCTGCGTGTCTGCATCGACGTCCCCGGGCTCAACAGGGCCGCATCTCAGGAGCGCTTCTGGCCATCGCGTGTGGGCCGCTGCGAGGGCCCACCACACAGCTACGTTCGCATGCCCTTCGGCTTGCCGAGCGTGGCGTCAGCCTATCAGTGCAACATGCGGCGTGTCCTGGCGGCTCAGGAGGCCAGGTACCACGCCGTCCTAGAGGAGATGGAGATGGTCCTCAGGGAACCTCCCGAGCCCCCAGAGCCTCCCGAGGCTCAGGGCTCCGGTGGCTCATGAGGAGTCACTCCTTCGACGCACGCCTTCAGGTGCACCAACTCTACTTCGTCTACAGAACCAGGTGACATCTTCCAAGCTCGTTTAGCTGGGAGTGCCCCTCGGGCTGCATTATTCCCAGGCCACATGGGTCCGTCCCTGTGGCATGTATCCCTTTTGCTTATGTCTTTAGCTTACCTTGCTGGGGGTGCCCCTCGGGCTGCATCATCCCCAAGCCACTCGGGCCGGACCTAGTGGCATCTATCTTCTTGCATTTACCTAAACTGATGTGCTTTCCATATTTAACATGCCCACGGCTATCGCCTGCTCGATCGCCGCCCACCATGGGTCTGCTCATCCTATGCAATTCGCTTGCGCGTTAAAAGGGGGGCTCCTGAGCATCGCGACTCAGGAGCTCTTACTGGCTCTCCAGCCCTCACCCCCTGCCTTGACCACGGCATCGTGACCTGGCATACCAGCGGCGGCTGAGCTCGCTTGAGGGCCGGGACCTGAGGACGTAGAGTGCGTGCATCTAACTGCCTTGCAGGAACATACAGTCACCAAGACTCAAGACCAGGCGCAACCCGCCTTGAGGTAGGGCCTCGTGAGTCCCGCGCTGGCTCACGAGTGCCCAGATACACCTCGCAGCCCTGCCGTGCAAGCCACCTGTAAGGGCGGGGCTGTACACGCCCCGGGGGCTCCTCCCGGAGGGGGCCCCCCATCCCACGCCCAAGTGAAAGCACCATGCTCCGCGCTGGGTGTCGACACTGCCGAGGAGCGGCTATGCCCGTGCACAAGCGGAATTACTATGCTCCGCGCTGGTGATAAACAACTGAGGGTGGCCGCACGGTCGTACCAACCTCAGGGAGCCCAGAGCTCAGCGCCCAGCCTCACCACAACGCCTCCCCTCGGGAGAGCCGCACGAGGGGGCTGTGCACGGGGGCTGCGCTCGGGTCACGCCCAAGCGCATGCCACCCAACCAGGTCTCCCGGACCTGGGCGTCGCGCGCCCCACCTGAGGCCTCGGCGAGGGCAGGTATGGAAATTGTTTGCACGTCAAGGGGGACTCCTGAGCATCGTGACTCAGGAGCCTAACTGGTCATGTAGCCCCTCACTCCTTGGTCCGTCCTGGTCTCCGGTCGGCCCAATGGCGGTTGAGGTATGCACGGGGCCGGGCTCTGCCGACGTAGAACATTAATCTATCCTCACGAACTCTCCCTATATGCTGTTTGCGCGTCAAGGGGGACTCCTGAGCATCGCGACTCAGGAGGCTAACTGGTCATGTAGCCCCTCACTCCTTGGTCCGTCCTGGTCTCTGGCGGCCCAATGGCGGTTGAGGTATGCGCGGGGCCGGGCTCTGCCGACGCAGAACGCAAAGCAAATAGGAAGGAAATAGCAAAATCTCGAAGCAAATACTACAAACACATTGTCCTCACGACATCAAATGAAAATTCTAAACGCCTCCATGAGGCCTGATACATGTTGCAGGAACGAAACGGGAAGAATAGCCGCGGGTCAACCCTAGACATCGCCATCGCCTGCGGAAGGTGCTCCTCCGTGGGTAACGTTGTTCTCACCTTCACAATCAGCCGTAGGATCGGCGGCATCGCCAGACAAAGGGGCGGAGACGAAGCCGCGGAACTTCTTCAGCAAGGCCTCCACTTGACCTTGTAGAGCTGCAGCGGCGGCTTCACAGTGATCTTCAGACAAAGGCTCCAGCAGTTCATCAAGGCGAGCGCGGGGTCGCGGAGGTGTAGATGGCTGAAGACGCGAGTCAGTGCAGCCGAAGACAGGACACGAGCTTCTGCCTCCGCCATGGGAGCGAGGCCATCAACGACCTCCTCAAGCGCCGTCACCAAGAGAGGAAGCAGTCGGGCGGGGCCGTCCTCATCAGTGGCCAGCGACTTCTCCAGGCCGTGCTCGTAGAGCGTCTTCAGCGCCTCGCGAGACCCCTCCTCGAGGTCGGCGAAGGCCACGCGATCTTCGGCTAGGACACGCGCCTTGGCGTCAAGATCGGCCTCCCTTGCCTTCGCCTTCCGCTCCAGCCCTTCCAACCGGCTCCACTCGGCGGCTTGCGTCTTCTCCAACTCCGCCAACTCGGCATCACGGTTCTTCACGGCGTCCCTCCCGGGCCTTCACCTCCTCCTTCTTCGCTTCGCGGCAGCGTGCTTCTTCGGCGTGCTTCTCGCGCAGGCCCTGCAACTCGTCCTCCAGCGCCTGGCAGCGGTCATGGGCGGCCTTGGAGTCTTTCAGCGCCGCCTCATGATCGGCTACGGCGTCGGCGGCGCTCCGCTTCTCCTTCGCGATACTTGGCAACTGAAATGCGCCAACGCGGAGGTCCTGAGGGGCCTCAAGACCAGGACCTTCAAGAAGAAGCTGGAGGCCTGTCGCAGGGACTTGTCAAGTCATGCAGTTGCAAAGGTAGCGTGGGGAAGCGGAGACGCCCACGTCCAATCAACTGCCACGCGTCAACCGAGGCCGCAGGCTTTGGGGGCCCACAGTGCTTCGTACTTGGCCCTTGGCTTCGCCGCGAAGCCAAGCCCGAGCGCACCTTGGGCCCCGGGGCTACTGTCGGCGTCCTGGGAACGGGGGTCCGCAGACTTGCCTGCCCGCGGCCCACGGCGTGGCTGAGCTAGCAGGCCGTACGGCCCATCTTAATCGACGAGGCATCCAAGACCCTCGCGAGGGGCCAAGCCTCGCGAGGCGGACGGCGCAAGACCTCCTCAGGAGCGGCCTAGTAAGGTAGGCTCACGAGGAGCGGAGATATCGAGGCGGGGCAAACCTCACGAGGCTCTCGTGACGTGAGCCATGACGATCGACACCAGGCAGGCGCCAGGCAGGTGCCAGGGCGCGCAGCGTCCTTGTTTCCTCTTTGGTGCTAAGGAGGCCAGCGCGGGCGAGGAGTACCGAGGCATCACGCAAAGGTTGCTATATTGGTGCAACGAGACCAAGACCAAGAGTACGGCAAGACGGAGGTCATCGTGGAGCCCAAGACGGCGTCACCACCAGAGCCTTTTGCAGGCGAAGACCGCTTTTGTCAGGATAGCTTGTACTAGATGTCCCCCTTCAAATTTGCCCGCCGTTGTTGGCTCCCTTCCCGCTCAATATTTGGGAAGAGGACCAGGGCCTATATAAGTAGAGCTAGCCACCACCATAGGGGCATCGAGCAGTTCACCCAGCTCTCACCCGCTGAGTTACCAAGCACAAGAACACCTCAACCTCAGGAGGTTGTTCTTCCCCTTGTACTATTCATCATCAGCCCAACTGGCAATCCACCACCACCACACTGGAGTAGGGTATTACACCACAACGGTGGCCCGAACCAGTATAAATCCCGTGCCTTTCTGTGTTGCGAGTTCGTCGAGTTCGTCTGCGAGATCTTAGCGAGCTAGGGCGTAGATCGGTAGGAGGGAAAGACTTCGCGCGCACCCCAGTGTTCGAACCTTAAGGGTTTTTCAGAACCCCACATTCGACAGTGTCCCCTGTCTCCTGTTACCATCGACCTTAGACGCACAGTTCGGGACCCCCTACCCGAGATCCGCCGGTTTTGACACCAACACCTCCTACGGTCAAAACGGGGTCCTGTTGATTGGGAGGGGTGTGGCGTACCGCAAAATGGAGGAAACGGACTTGTGTTGGAGCGCTACTGTCGAAACGGGGGTCCTGTTCATCGGGAGGGGTGTGGTGTACCGCAAAATGGGACTCCACGGGATACTGTTCATCTCCACCGTCGACTGCCTCCACGGGCTACTGTTCATCCACCGTCGACCTCCTCCAGCCTCCACCTGTGACTGTTCATCCATAAGCTCCTATTCATCCAGCCTCCACCGCGCGCTCCTCCATCGGCTACTATTCAACTAGCCCTCTCCACGGGGGTCCTGTTCAACCACCCCTCCACGTGCTACTGTTCATCCAGCCCTCCATCGGCTACTGTTCAACCAGCCCTCCACCAGCTACTGTTCAACAAGCCCTCCACGGGGTCCTGTTCATCCAGCCCTCCACGGGGTCCTGTTCATCCACCGGCTCGATCAATCGAGGTACTGTTCATCCAACGGCAACGACCTCTACTACCACGGGTTCCTGTTCATCCAACCCCCACCGGAAACTGTTCATCCAAACCCCCTCAAGAATGCTCACTGTTCATCCAGGGAAGGAGGCAGCAGTGTTCGATCGGCTTCAATTAGCAGCTGTAGCGAAGGAATCACTCGGGTTCAGTTAACAGCAAGGGATCGATCGATCGCTCGGGTTCAGTAACGCGTAGCCTGTAGTGCAATCGCTCGGGTTTAGTTAGAGCCCAACGCCTCGCTCGGGTTCAGTTAGAGCCCAACGCCTCGCACATGCGCGTACGTACGAGAGAAATGCGCATCGCTCGGACCCTGACCACCCACCGTAACCGGGAACTCCCGATATTTTCCTCGCCCTCGCTTCTACCACGTTTTTTCCGTCATGGACGGCCCAAAGAATGTCATGCAGCTGCGTCTCCGGCCCGCCCAGGATGAAAAGCCCATTTTCTGTCATGATTTTTTGTCATAGAAGTAGGACCCCACCACATCTATGATGATACCGGGTTTTGTCACAATTATCGTCATAGACGTGTCATAAGTATGACATAAATTTTTTTCGTTCGGCCCAAAATGTCATGGATGTGTCTTTTTTTTTGTAGTGAAGCCGCCGCGCCGCCGTGCCAATCGAGCCAGCAAACCTTGCAGACAAGCAGCTGGACGGAGCTATCTTGGCTAGCTAGCGGCCGCGAGCGCCAGACGGAGCTGTCATCCGGGCTGCCGCAAGATGGGCTCCACACCGCCGGCGGTTTTGACCTCGCCTTCTGCCGGCGGCGGTAGCGGCATCCCATGGCCGAGGATGACTAGGTGGACGGGCCGGAGGTAGGAGGTCACTCGGGGATTTTTGTGCAGACTGACATGTAGGTCCCACAAGTCATAACGCCTAACTTGCCGGTCGAATAGAAGGCGTTGACTTAAGGGGCGACATGGGTGGAAACGTGCCTATAACGACACTTTGTAGAGTAGTCGTTTCTTGGTAGGGCTGGTTGATAAGGGCACGTATAACGGTTGATAAGGTAGTCTTATCTTAAGTCTGCCACGTATGCAAGTGGTAGTAGTTTCTTGGCATTATTAGTGGTTTCTTTGCATTATTAGTGGTTTCTTGTAAGGAACAATGTACTACTAGCGACAAGAGGCGATTCTAGATTGCGTTGTACTCCAACGAGTACTACTAGTGGTCGCGGGAGTGTATACCTCATTTTTTGGGTTATCCCGGCCGAACGCATGGCCGCCTTTTTTTAAATAGTAACTTCGCTGCGAGCCAATATTGTACACGGGTAGTTTGAGTTTTGAAGTCGAACGGACATGTCGCACCACAATCTGGGTGCACAGGATAGCCCAGCCAAGTGAACGGGTTTTCCTTCCCATCATCTCGTGGCTCATGTGCTTGATACGTCTCCATCGTATCTACTTTTCCAAACACTTTTGCCCTTGTTTTGGACTCTAACTTGCATGATTTGAATGGAACTAACCCGGACTGACGCTGTTTTCAGCAGAATTGCCATGGTGTTATTTTTGTGCAGAAACAAAAGTTCTCGGAATGAACTGAAACTTCACGGAGAATATTTTTGGAATTAATAAAAAATATTGGTGAAAGAATCAAGGCCAGGGGGCCCACGCCCTGTCCACGAGGGTGGGGGCGCGCTCCCCTGCCTCGTGGGCCCCCTGGTGCTCTACCAACCTCAACTCCAACTCTATATATTCATGTTCGGGGAGAAAAAAATCAGAGAGAAGGATTCATCGCGTTTTACGATACGGAGCCGCTGCCAAGCCGTAATCTCTCTCGGGAGGGCTGATCTGGAGTTCGTTCGGGGCTCCGGAGAGGGGAATCCTTCGCCATCGTCATCATCAACCATCCTCCATCACCAATTTCACGATGCTCACCGCCGTGCGTGAGTAATTCCATCGCAGGCTTGCTGGACGGTGATGGGTTGGATGAGATTACCATGTAATCGAGTTAGTTTTGTTAGGGTTTGATCCGTAGTATCCAGTATGTTCTGAGATTGATGTTGCTATGACTTTGCTATGCTTAATGCTTGTCACTAGGGCCCGAGTGCCATGATTTTAGATCTGAACCTATTATGTTTTCATGAATATATGTGAGTTCTTGATCCTATCTTCCAAGTCTATAGTCGCCTATTATGTGTTACGATCTGTTAACCCTGAAGTGACAATAATCGGGACCACTACCTGTGATGATCGTAGTTTGAGGAGTTCATGTATTCACTAAGTGTTAATGCTTTGGTCCGGTACTCTATTAAAAGGAGGCCTTAATATCCCTTAGTTTCCAATAGGACCCCGCTGCCACGGAAGGGTAGGACAAAAGATGTCATGCAAGTTCTTTTCCATAAGCACGTATGACTATATTGGGAATACATGCCTACATTACATTGATGAACTGGAGCTAGTTCTGTGTCACCCTATGTTATAACTATTACATGAGGAATCGCATCCGGCATAATTCTCCATCACCGATCAAATGCCTATGAGCTTTTCACATATTGCTCTTTGCTTAGTTACTTTTCCGTTGCCACTGTTACAATTACTACAAAACTGCTATCTTTACTTTTGCTACCGTTACCGCTACTATCATATTACTTTGCTATTAAATACCTTGCTGCAGATATTAAGTTATCCAGCTGTGGTTGAGTTGACAACTCAACTGCTAATACTTGAGAATATTCTTTGGCTCCCCTTGTATCGAATCAATAAATTTGGGTTGAATACTCTACACTCGAAAACTGTTGCGATCCCCTATACTTGTGGGTTATCAAGACTATTTTCTGGCGCCATAGCTGGGGAGCATAGCGCTATTGTTTGAGTCACTTGGGATTTATATCTGCTGGTCACTATGAGGAACTTGAAAGACGAAAGAACTAAGATTTTTCCATCAACTACGAGGGGATGTAAGGAACTGCCATCTAGCTCTGCACTTGATTCACCTTCTGTTTTGAGTAAGCTTGCGACACCTAAACCTGCTTCTGCAATTAATTCTGATGTCGCATGTTATTGATGATGCCACTTCTGCTTTGCATGATACTTATGATGAAACTACTTCTATGCTTGATACTACTATGCACTAGGTGAATTTCTTGATGAACAACTTGCTAGGGCTAGAGAGAATGAAATTATTGAAATTGATAATATTGATGAAAGGGATGATGAAGATTCTCCCCCTAGATATGAATTGCCTGTTGTGCCTGAGGGTTATGTTATGGATGAAGAAACTGCTAGAGACTTTGTTGCTTGCAATGATAGGAATGATCTTAAGAAATTATTAGCTAAGCTGAAAGAAAAATCTTTGAATGCTAGAATGAAATATGACCCTGCTTTTGCTACTTCACCTATCTTTGTTACTGATACAGATTATGATTTCTCTGTTGATCCTGAGATAATTACTTTGGTTGAATCTGATCCTTTCTATGGCTATGAATCTGAAACTGTTGTGGCACATCTTACTAAATTAAATGATATAGCCATCCTATTCATTAATGATGAGAAAACTCGCTACTACTATATCCTTAAATTATTTCCGTTCTCCTTAAAGGGTGATGCTAAAACATGGTTTAATTTTCTTGATCCTGGTTGTGTGCGTAGTCCCCAGGATATGATTTATTACTTCTTTGCTAAATATTTCCCCGCTCATAAGAAACAAGCTGCTTTAAGGGAAATATATAATTTTGTGCAAATTGAAGAAGAGAGTCTCCCACAAGCTTGGGGGAGGCTTCTCCAATTACTTAATGCTTTGCGTGATCATCCTCTCAAGAAAAATGAAATACTTGATATCTTTTATAATGGACTAACCGATGCCTCTAGAGACCACCTGGATAGTTATGCTGGTTGTGTTTTCAGGGAAAGAACAGTTGATCAAGATGAATTGCTATTGAATAATATGTTGACTAATGAAAATAATTGGATACTTCCTGAACCAACGCCTAAGCCAACTCCGAAGAAAAGGGGTATTCTATTTCTCAGTCCTGAAGATATGCAAGAGGCAAAGAAATCTATGAAAGAAAAAGGTATTAAAACTGAAGATGTTAAGAATTTACCAACTATTGAAGAAATACATGGTCTTAATTTGCCGCCTTTTGAAGAAATGCATGGTCTTGATAACCCGACACAGGTAGTAAAGGTAAATTCTCTCTATAGATTTGATGAAGGTGATATTCCTCGTTATAAGTCTGCTAGCCAATGCTTAGATGAGTTTGATAATTTTATTGTTAAACAAGAAAACTTCAATGCTTATGTTGGTAGACAATTGAAATGCAATGCTTATATGATTGAACACTTGAGTGATTATATGTCTAGAGTTAAAGGTGAACTTAAACTCACTAGTAAACATGCTTCTATGGTTACCACTCAAGTAGAACAAGTGCTTAAAGCTCAAAATGATTTGCTCAATGAATTAAATAATAATGATAAGAATGATAATGCTGTTAGAGTTATGACTAGGGGGTAAAATGACTCAGGAACCTTTGTATCCTGTAGGTCACCCTAAGAGAATGGAGCAAGATTCTCAGAGAACTAATGTTGATGCACCTAGTCCTTCTAAAAGGAAGAAAAAGAAAAACGATAGGACTTTGCATGCTTCTAGTGAACCTGTTGTTGACACACCTGAGAATCCCAATGATATTTCTCTTTCTGATGCTGAAACACAATCAGGTGATGAACATGAACCTAGTGATAATGTTAATGATGATGTTCATGTTTATGCTCAACCTAGCAATAACAATGATGTAGAGATTGAACCTGCCGTTGATCTTGATAACCCACAATCAAAGAATCAACATTATGATAAGAGAGACTTTGTTGCTAGGAAGCACGACAAAGAAAGAGAACCATGAGTTCAGAAACACATGCCTTTTCCTCCTAAACCATCCAAGAAAAAGGATGATGAGGATTTTGAGCGCTTTGCTGAAATGATTAGACCTATCTTCTTGCGTATGCGTTTGACTGATATGCTTAAAATGAATCCTTATGCTAAGTACATGAAAGATATTGTTACAAATAAGAGAAAGATACCGGAAGCTAAAATTTCCACCATGCTTGCTAATTATACTTTTAAGGGTGGAATACCTAAGAAACTTGGAGATCCAGGAGTACCTACTATACCATGCTCCATTAAAAGAAACTATGTTAGAACTGCTTTATGTGATATTGGAGCCGGTATTAGTGTTATGCCTCTCTCTTTATATAGTAGAGTTGATTTGAATAAGTTGACACCTACTGAAATATCTTTGCAAATGGCTGATAAATCAACAGCTATACTTGTCGGTATTTGTGAGGATGTGCCTGTTGTGGTTGCAAACGCTACTATTTTAACGGACTTTGTTATTCTTGATATTCCCGAGGACGATAGTATGTCGATTATCCTTGGTAGACCCTTTTTGAATACTACAGGGGCTGTTATTGATTGCAACAAAGGCAATGTCACTTTTCATGTTAATGGTAATGAGCATACGGCACACTTTCCGAGGAAACAACCTCAGGTCCACAGTATCAATTCTATTGGAAAAATTCCATCGGTTATTATTGGAGGTTTTGAATTTCCTCTTCCTACCGTCAAGAAGAAATATGATATTCTTATTGTTGGGGATGTGCATATCCCCATTGAGGTAACATAGTGTTATTCGAAATTTCTCCGTTTCCATGTTATTCGAAATGAGTTTGTTAACAAGACCTGGTCAACCTTGTTAGTGGATTCCTTTTGATAAGCATGAGATGGATGAAGTTAGAAAGCACAACCTTCTGTACCCTCCTTTTACTTTCTGTAATTTAGATTAAATAAAGAAAAAATAGTATTTTCTGTCAGTTTTCTAAGTTATCCGTGCAATAAAAAATACCCTGAAAATAAAATTTCTCCAAATGCCCTGAAAATGAAATATGATTTTTTCTAGAATATTTGAGAATATCTGGCACTGAGAACACACCAGGGGGAGCAAGCACCTGGCCAGGAGGGTCCAGGGCGCGCCCACCCCCCTGGGCGCGCCGCCTGCCTCGTGGGCCCCTGGTGGCTCTCCTCCACTCATTCCAGCTACCACACACTACTTCTTCCTCCCAAAAAAATCACTAAACAGCTCAACCACGAGTTCTAGCTCATCTTGCTGCGATTTTCGATCTCCTTGCTCAAAGCTCCACTCACAAAATTGCTTTATTCATTGTTCTTCGGTATGTGACTCCTCCAATGGTCCAATTAGTTTTTGTTCTAATGCTTTATTCATTGCAAATTTTTGCTGCCTAGGTGACCCTGTTCTTGAGCTTGCATGTCAAATTATATGGTCCCATGTAGTTCTAATGCATGATATAGTCTCTAGGCACTTGTGGGAGTAGTTGCTATCAATTTTGTTCAGTTTGGTTCACTTTCATTTTAAGTTTCTAAAAATTTCAGAAAATCCCAGAAAATGATGAAGAGATTATTGAGGGGCTCTTCGAGCCGAAACTCGAAGGATAAGCAAAGTGAAGAGGATAAAGGCCCAAATATAATCTCCCTCGTACCGCGGAGGTTCGCCTGTGTGAATGGCTTGTGATGACTTCTTGAGGGCAGCCTGTATCTATGATGATTTTTATTCTTTGGCTGAGAATGCGGGCCTCACCGACATCCTCCGCAACCAGCGCAAACAGTATCCCTTACTCACTAATATTTTTGTGCAAAATTTTCATTTCCATGCTAGGAGATCACCACCTTCAGTGGAATTTTATTTATATGATGAGCATAAGGAGATGTCCCTTTTTGATTTCTGCCGGGTCTGTAAGATACCCTTTACGGGCAGCATAGAGGAACCACATCGTAATGATGTGGAAGGGTTTATTGATATGATTGCTGTAGGGGAAACAAGGAAAGTTTCCGATTCTAAGAATTACTAGCATACACTTCCCTGTTCTGCGTTACTTTGCAATATTTGCTAGTAGGTGCTTAATTGGTCGCGGAAACTATGGAAACCTTAGTGCCCCTGATATTGTTATTTTGTGCCATGCCTTGTTTCGTGATAACACTTTTAGTCTAGGCGCTATTATTGCCAAGCGGTTGAATCTAAACCGCACGAAGGGTCCCATCTTGGGAGGTATCTTCGCCACGCGCCTCGCCGCACACTTTAACATACCTATTAGGCATTATGAAAAAGAAGAAAAGTTGCTGCCTCCTGTTTTTCTAGACTATAAGAGTATGGTAGCACATGATTTTATTATTAAGAATAAGAAAAAGATGCTTAACTACAGACTGTTATTCGATAAAAATCACCCTGAGACTATTACTTTGCATGCTCCTTCTTTGTTTGACTTATCTTCAGGCAAGTATCTTGTTCTGCCGGAGGCATTTCATGCCTACCAGAACCCCACACCAGCTACAGAGCCAGAGCCGAAGCCACAACCTGATCCTCACCGTCAGTCTGTTTACCAGTGGGATCCGGAGGAGATCGCCAATCAGTGGCACCCCGAGGCTCCATCACCATACGACCCCAGTTATAACTTTGGATATCCGCCAGGCCAGCCGTGGCCATAGACCAACTTAGGACAAAAGCCTAAGCTTGGGGGAGTACGTATTTCTCACCGACATTACATTCATGTTCACACACTCATTCTAGTTGTCGGTACTCATACTTTTTCATTGTAATATCCATGCTAGTTTATTTTCTTTTTCTCGCTTTCTTCTTGTGTGTTTGAAAAACCTTAAGAAAAACCAAAAAAATTAGTTGTAGCTTTCAGCTAGTTTACTTTCAATTCTTGTAGTAGTAATTAAAAAGAAAACCCAAAAAGATCTCTTGTTCTTCTTTTGCTTGTTGGGAGCTTTCCCGTGTAAATAGTTTTATGTCTTTTCCTTTTTTGGGGGGTCGAGAGGAGAAGACCATGATTAAAATGTTGAAGTGGCTCTTATATGCATTATTGACAAAGAGCCCATATTACCTTGTCTTCTCCATTGTGTCAGATGCTTGCAGATTCCAGCTTAGTCCAATGCACGTGCACTATTATTATTATCACATCGTTCGGTCGTGCAAGTGAAAGGCAATAATGACGATATATGATGGACTGATTGAGATGAGAAGCTGCTATGAACTCGACCTTTCTTGTGTTTTGTAAATATGATTAGTTCATCGTTCCTGATTCAGCCTATTATGAATGAACATGTTCGCAATGACAATTAGAGATTATAGTTGCTTATGCCATGCTTAATTAGCTAGGAGTTTATAATGGTTTACCTTGCGTGCCAACATGCTATTAAAATGGTTGTGATGTGGTATGATAGGGTGGTATCCTCCTTTGAACGATTCGAGTGACTTGACTTGGCACATGTTCACACATGTAGTTGAAACAAAATCAACATAGCCTCCACGATATTTATGTTCATGGTGGGTTATATCCTACTCATGCTTGCACTCAATGTTTATTAATTTTAATGCATGTTCATGACTGTTGTCGCTATCTAGTTCATCGCTTCCCAGTCTTTTTCTAGCCTTCACTTGTACTAAGCGGGAATACTGCTTGTGCATCCACTTCCCTAAACCCCAAAGTTATTCCATATGAGTCCACCATACCTTCCTATATGCGGTATCTACCTGCCGTTCCAAGTAAATTTGTATGTGCCAAACTCTAAACCTTCAAATGAAATTCTGTTTTGTATGCTCGAATAGCTCATGTATCCACTAGGGCTGTATGTATCTTCCATACTAGGCGGGTTATTCTCAAGAGGAGTGGACTCTGCTCCTCATTCACGAGAACATGGCCGGTGTGACGCCCTCGATTCAATCGTACACTAATCATACACGCAAATGTGTACGATCAAGATCAAGGAATCACGGGAAGATATCACAACACAACTCTAGACACAAATAAAATAATACAAGCTTTATATTACAAGCCAGGGGCCTCGAGGGCTCGAATACATAAGCTCGATTACACAAGAGTCAGCGGAAGCAACAATATCTGAGTACAGACATGACTTAGACAAGTTTGCCTTAAGAAGGCTAGCACAAAAGTAGCAACGATCGAAAAGGCAAGGCCTCCTGCCTGGGAGCCTCCTAACTACTCCTGGTCGTCGACGGTCTCCACGTAGTAGCAGGCATCGGCGGTGGCATCTGGCTCCTATGCTCCGACATCTGGTTGCATCATCCGGAAAGGAGAAGAAAGGGGCAAAAGGGGGAGCAAAGCAACCGTGAGTACTCATCCAAAGTACTCGCAAGCAAGGATCTACACTACATATGCAACATTATCAAAGGAAGGCTGTATATGTGGACTTGGTTGCAGAAATGCCAGAATAGCGAGAAGGCCTAGTCCTATCAAAGACTAGCATCTTCTGGAAACCACCATCTTGCAGCAACAGGAGGAAGTAGAGTAGCATAAAGTAAAGTAGTAGTAGTGTTATCAACCTCGGCCAGAGATCCTTTCTCGACTCCCTGCGAGAAAGCAATCCCAGAGCCATACTATCCAGTTATCATCTAATATCCAAGTCTCATCTCAAGTATCCAGTTCTAGTTGTATCGACCAGGATACAACTCCAAGTGTCCGTTACCGTAGGAAAGGCTATCGATAGATGTTTTCTTCCCTGCAGGGGATCACCAACTTACCTACCACGCTCGATTAACTCCGGCCGGACACACTTTCCTGGGTCATGCCCGACCTCGGCCAAACAATACGCCGCAACCCGACCTAGGCTTAATAGAGAGGTCAAGCATCCCGGACTAAACCTATGCCCCCAGGGTTCATGGGCCATCGCCCCGGGAACTCCTGCACGTTGCGTGGGCAGCCGGCGAGCAGACCTAGCTACCTCCTTAAAAAGGCGGGAGCTTACCAGTCCAACCCGGCGCGTGCCGCTCAGTCGCATGACGTCTATTAAGCTTTGGCTGATGCATACGACGCAGAACGCCCATACTATGCCCACGTGATGGTTAGTGCTATCAGGCCAGAGGCCCCTCGGATCAAATATCCAAATCATAGTGGATTAGGAACGCGCGGTAACAAGCAGAGACTCACGAAAGATGTGACCCCGTTGCCCCGTCTCGAGGACTTGTGGCAAGGGCTAGGAATGCCCGGCCACGCCTCGTAATTATCTCGCGGGCACCCTCCAGGTCAACCCGTCTCCACATCACTCGCAAATATGCTCGCGCGGGTACCCCTCAGGGCCGACCCGTCTTTAGTAACAGTGGTAAAGTCCAAGTATCCGTGTGTCCAAACATCAAGGGGAAAACACAAGGAATCACCCCGGTGAATTCCACTCGATGTAATTATCAAGGTCAACGTAAGAGGAACCACCCCCGAGGTTCACACTTGAGGGGTTGCACGACAGAGTCGTATCGGAAGTGGTTAAGGAGGAAATCACCCTCGATGACCACGACCAAATAACTGCACTACAGGGTTAACATCAGAAGTGTTGGAGAGGTCTCACCCTCGGCACTCGATAGTAACCCTGTAGTGTGGGGCAACTAAGGGGAAAGTGATGTGCGGTGCCAGGGCCTGGTCTTCGATCCCGTTGATCGGGTCTTCGATGATGAAGCAGGGCAACCGGGGACAAGGTGGAGGTCACTGATGGATCACTAACCAACCTATACTAAGCAGTTTAGGATAAGCAGGTAAGGTACAATGAGCAGGTTACAAAAGCAGGCTATGCATCAGAATAGGAGCAAACAATAACAGTAGCAAAATCTAATGCAAGCATGAGAGAATGGAATGGGCGATATCGGGATGATCAAAAGGGGGGCTTGCCTGGTTGCTCTAGCAAGGAGGGGTCGTCGTCGACATAGTCCATCACAGGGGCAGCATCGGTCTCGGGGTCTACCGGAGAGAAGAGGGGGAAGAAATAGTAAATATAAAGCAAACATAGCATCACAAAGCATAACGTGGCAATATGATGTGCCGGGTGTGACCTAACGTATGGCTGCACGATATAGGTGAAGGGGGAATTCAACCGGGAAGTTGTTCCCGGTTCCGGACCTGTGTCAGACAGATGACCAGAGGGGGAATGTTCCATGTTCAGCATGCTAAGGGCATGTGACAGATGAACGGACCACGTATTCGGATTCGTTGGATTTTTCTGAGCAACTTTCATATAGAAAACATTTTCGTCGGAGTTACGGATTAACTTCTATGATTTTTCAAAGATTAAACCATTTTCTAGATTTATTTATCATAACAGAAAAGGAATATGATGTCAGCATGACGTGATGATGACCTCAGCAGTCAACAGAGCGGCTGACCAGGTCAAACTGACCAGTGGGTCCTACCTGTCATAGACAGTGGACTAACAGAAGTTTAAACTAGCTAAAATTAGGTTAGTTAACTACTGGACCCCACCTGTCAGTGCCTCATTTATCTAACTAATTGGTTTTAATTATATAAACAATTTAGGTAAAATAATTATGCGGTGGGGACCGCATGTCGGCGCCACTGGGCTACCCAGTCAGCACATTGACTGGGTCAACCCAGTCAACGGGGCCCGTAGGGCCCGCTTGCAGCGACCCAGGGGGTGGCCCCAGGTCAGCCACGTCGGACGCCGGCGTCGGTGTTGGCTTCGGTGAGCCAAAATGCGGCGGAGGGCGCTGGCGAGCCTTGGGATTGCGCCTCGGTGGCCCAAAACGGGTGTGGCTACTCCCATTCGAGAGCTAGCGACGTCGCGCATCGCATGGAGCTACGGGTTGGTCTCGGGGATGACCGGAACGACGCCGACGAACGGCGGAGGCGACGCCGGAGTTCGGGCATGGGCGAAACCGGCATTACACGGCACGGCGGAGCGAGCTAGCTAGCGCTATGGGTCCCTACGCGCGTGCTGAGCATGACTGTGAGCTCGGACGAGCTCATCGGCGAGCGTGGCCGCGACGAGGAGCTCGACGGCGGCGCTGTGTTCGGCCATAGCCGAAGCGGCGAGCTACGGGCGCAGCAAGCTAAAGGAGGAAAGGGAAGAGGTGACGGAGCTCATCGAGCGGCTCAAGGTGGCCCGTGGATGCTTTGTAGCGCAGTGGAGATGATGAAACGACAACGGCGATTTGCGGTGGCTGAAGATGCGGACGAAGGGGGAAACGGCGCTGCCGCGCCTCCGAGCTCCAGCTGAGGCCACCGGTCGAAGGAGTCGACCCCGGCGGAGCTCACCGACAGGGTCAGCGGGCGCGGGGCCGCGGGTGGCCGCGACAACGACGGAGGACAGCGGCGACCGCGCTCGGGCGTGGATGGGGAACCGGGGGAGAGGAAGCGAGCGGGGAACTGGTGGGGAGAGGGAGAGGCAGAGAGAGGGGGCAAGTGGGAGAGATGGGTGGAGGCCAAGGCGTCGGGGCGGCCTTATCCCCTCGCCGACGACGCCGGTGAGCCGGTCCGATGGCGACCGCGACCGAGCGGCCGGTCGAGCAGTAGAAGACGACCAAGGGTGGGGGTGGGCCGGCCTAGCTGGGCCAGTTGGCTCGGGTGGGCTGAAGCCCAAGGGGAGGCCTGGGGCTCTAGCCCCTTTTCTCTCTTTTTGTTTTTGTTTTAACTTTTGCTTTTTTAACAACTTTCTGTTATAGCTATTTTAGGCCATTTAGGTACTTTGCAAAAAATGTTGGTTCACCACCAATATTACCAGAAGAATATTTTCCACATGATGAACATTTTAGTTTTCTTGTTTGAGCATTTGAATTTCACTCATAATTTGAAATTGAATTCAACCGGAATTTAAAAAGAGAGAGGAGAAAATGATGATCAAACACTTGTTTAGCAAAATGATTAACTTAACCCCAGGGGTTACTGTAGCATCATTACACCGGGGTGTTACAACTCTCCTCCTCTAAAAGAAATTCTCGTCCCGAGAATTAAGAGGTAGAAGGGAACAGGTCGGGGTATTCAGCCCGGAGGTTATCTTCGCGTTCCCAAGTGGCTTCCTCTTTAGTATGATTCGACCATTGCCCCTTGAGGAACTTGGTAACCTTCTGGCGTGTTCAACGTTCAGCTTCTTCAAGAATGCAGATCGGATGCTCCTTGTATGTGAGATCATCTTGAACTTCAATCAATTCCGGATCCACTTCACGTTCCAGATCCTTGAAGCAACGACGAAGTTGTGACACATGGAAGACGTCATGGACGTGAGAGAACTGAGGTGGCAACTCAAGTTGATAAGCCACCAGCCCATGATGGGCCAGCATGCGGAAAGGACCAATGTAGCGCGGAGCTAGCTTGCCCTTGACTCCGAACCGATGAGTGCCTCTCAAAGGAGTGACACGCAGATAAGCTTGTTCACCAGGTTGATAAGTTGAACCCCAGTGTTTCCAGTCATAGTTGCTCTTCTGGCGGGACTGGGCCGCCTTGAGATTATCCCGGACAATGCGAACCTGCTCTTCAGCTTGTTGAATAATGTCTGGACCAATGAGCGCCCGTTCCCCAGTTTCTGACCAATTCAGAGGGGTTCGGCACTTACGTCCATAGAGCACTTCAAAGGGTGCCATCTTCAAGCTGGCTTGATAACTGTTGTTATAAGAGAACTCCGCATAAGGAAGAGATTCTTCCCACTTCTTGCCGAAAGAAATAACACAAGCCCGAAGCATGTCTTCAAGAATTTGATTGACTCGCTCGACTTAGCCTTGGGATTGGGGATGATAAGCAGTGCTCCAGGTAATATGAGTTCCCATTGCCTCTTGGAAACTATCCCAGAACTTCGAAGTGAATATACTGCCACGATCTGAACTGATCTCCTTATGAATGCCGTGGAGTGACACAATTCGGGAGATATACAAGTTTGCTAATTGACTAGCAGTGATAGTCTTCTTGACTGGCAGAAAGTGAGCAACCTTCGAGAATTGGTCGATGACGACAAAGATAGCATCGTTACCTTTCTGAGACTTGGGAAGGCCAGTGACGAAGTCCATTTGGATCTTATCCCACTTCCATTCAGGAATCGGAAGCGGCTGTAGAAGTCCAGCCGGTTTCTGATGTTCTACTTTGACGTGACGACAAATGTCACATTCTTCAATATATCGAGCAATGTCTTGCTTCATATTAGACCACCAGTATTTCTGACGGATGTCTAGATACACCTTGGTACTTCCCGGATGAATAGAGAGAGGGGTGTCATGCGCTTCTTTCATCACCTTCTCCGTCATAAGCTCGAACCGGGGTACTACAATGCGATCTCTGAAGTATAAGGTTCCATCTTCACCAAGTGAGAAATCTCTGGATTTCTCTAAGGCAAGATCCTTTTTCATCAAATCAACGTGAGCATCTTTGGCTTGAGCAGACTTAATTGCTTTCAGCAGAGTTGGTTCCAGGACAAGGTTATTCAGAGAACCCTGTGGAACTAGTTGAAGGTTCAGCTTGCATAGCTCTTCATAAAGGCGGGGTTGAGCTTTGTAGACCATGTGATTGTTGCAATAAGACTTACGGCTCAGGGCATCGGCCATTACATTAGCCTTGCCAGGGGTATAGGATATACCGCAGTTGTAGTCAGCAATAGCTTCCATCCATCGCTGCTGACGGAGGTTCAGATCTAGCTGAGTAAACAGGTATTTCAGACTCTGATGATCGGTGAAGATCTCGCAACGATTACCGAGAAGGTATTGTCGCCATAGCTTTAGTGCAAAGATAACCGCAGCAAGCTCGAGATCATGAACTGGGTAGTTCTCTTCATGAGGACGCACTTGACGGGAGGCATACGCAATTACTTTGCGCTCTTGCATTAGGACAGAGCCTAATCCTTGACGTGAAGCGTCGCAATAGATGACGAAGTCCTTGCGAGAATCAGGGGGAGCAAGCACTGGGGCAGAAGTCAGCTTGTCCTTGAGTGCCTGGAAACTTTCCTGACATTTGTCTGTCCAATCGGACTTAACGCCCTTGTGAAGCAGATTGGTCAGTGGGTTGGTGATCTTGGAGAAGTTCTCGACGAAACGGCGGCAATAACTGGCATGTCCGAGAAAACTTCTGACTTGCTTGACAGTCTTCGGAGGGGTCCAGTCAAGAATAGCCTGAACGCGCTCTGGGTTGACGGCAATACCATCCTTGGAGATGACATGACCAAGGTAGGTGACTTCGGGTAACCAGAATTCACACTTGGAATACTTGGCATAAAGTTGATGCTCTCGAAGCTTCTCTAGAACAAGTCGAAGATGTTCAGCATGTTCTTCTTTGTTCTTCGAATATACCAGGATATCATCCAGATAGGCTACGACGAACTTGTCGAGGTAATCCATGAATATGTAGTTCATCAGATGAGAGAATGTGGCTGGCGCATTGGTCAAGCCGAAAGACATGACAGTGTACTCATAAGAACCATAACGAGTGACAAATGCGGTCTTTGGAATATCCTCTTCACGAACACGGATCTGGTAGCAACCCAACCTCAAGTCGAGTTTAGAGAATATCGATGAACCAGCCAGTTGATCATATAGATCAATGATCCGAGGAAGGGGATATTTGTTCTGAATTGTAGCTTGGTTGATAGGACGGTAGTCTTGGACCAAACGGTTCGTTCCGTCCTTCTTCTTGACGAAGAGAGAAGGTGATCCCCAAGCAGAGGAACTTGGACGAATGAAACCCTTGCGAAGAGATTTGTCGATTTCCTCCTTAAGTTCAAGGAGTTCATGAGGTGGCATCTTGTACGGTCGTTTGGCAATAGGAACGATGCCTGGTTTCAAGTCGATGACGAACTCGACAACCCGGGCAGGGGGTATTCCTGGAAGTTCTTCTGGAAATACGTCTTGGAAGTTGCGAACGACTGGAATCTTTTCAATTCCCTCAAGAGGTGCTGCGTTCAACGCATTCAAAGCATAAAGTCGTGCTTCAGCGTTTTGAACAAGCTGAGCATGGTAGGTTACTATCTCATCGGAAGGATGTAGGAGCTGAACGACCTTGGTGGCGCAAACGATAGAGGCAGTATGCGCTTTCAACCATTCCATTCCCAGAATGAGGTCAATATTGGAAGACTCCATAATAATGGGAGAAACAAGGAATTCCAACCCTTCAATTTCAACGGGGACGTCGCGACCAATCATGGTAGTTCGACACTGACCCGCAGGGGTGCGTACCACTATCGGAGTGTTCATGGGCTCGCATCGAATGTCGTGTGCGTATGCAAAATTTTCTGACATGAAAGAATGCGATGCTCCTGAATTGAATAAAATAGAAGCCGGTACTGAATTAACGAGAAGAGTACCCATCACAGTGGCAGGCTGGTCTTGAGCTTCATTCAGATCAACATGATTAGCCTGACGACGACCATAAGGTCTGGCATTGTTGTTATGGGGCTGATTGTTACGGCCAGTTGAAGGCAGAGCCAGCTGGCTCCGTTTCTGATTGCATTCTTTAGCAAGGTGGCCTGGGCGGCCACATCTGAAGCACAACCATCATTGGGATCGGGAGCAGGAGCTTGGGATGGTACATCTCGAAGAGGCTGCCTCTGCGGTGGAGGAGGCAGACGAGGTGCAGCATAGGACTGTCTTGGTGCGGGTGCAGTTGGACGATACATGCTGTGGGGGATCCATATCCGACGCTTTTGCGCGGACGGGCCCGAAGATGAGCCAGCGTCACGGCTGCGCCTAAGGGATCCCTGATGTTCCTACAGACCAGTTTCGACATGAATGGCCTTGTTCACCATGGTGGCGAAGTCGGCAAAGTCATGAACGAGCAGTGCTAGCTTGATATCAGGGTGAAGTCCATCACGAAACTTCTCTTGCTTACGAGCATCAGTTGCGATGTCTTCTTCAGAATAACGAGACAAGTCCAAGAATTCCCGCTGATAAGCATCTACAGACTTGTTGCCTTGGGTGAGGTTGCGGAACTCTCGCTTCTTCTTGTCCATGATTCCCTGAGGAATGAAGCGGGCACGAAAGGCAGCTTGGAAATCTGGCGAAGTGATGACCATTCCAGCTGGTAGGGTACGCCTGTGGCTGTCCCACCATTGAGCAGCGGGACCCTTCAGAAAGAAAGATGCGAAGGTGACATAGCTAGCAGGGGCCACACTAGCAGACTCCATTTCATATGTGATGTCGCGGAGCCAGTCATCAGCATCAAGGGGTTGAGTTGAGCTGTGGTAGACAGTTGGGTTGAGGCGCATGAAGTCCTGCAGAGTTACTGGGGTTGGTTGTTGATTCATGTTCGGACGAGGAAACTGAGCCATCATTCCTTCCATGAACTGGCGGTTCAGCTCAAATTGTTGCATCATTCCAGCAAAGAATTCGGGCGGTGGTGGATCATTGGCACCACGGCCACGACCAGCGGGTCTAACCATCCTGCTAACATGTAACAGGGGGTAGTTTAGCATTGAGCATTTGCAGAGACAAGGATCATTCATGATGAAACATGCAAAAAGAAAGAGGTACGATGGATACCACTTAGTAGTCAACACGACAGTGTGTGCACTAGTCAAAATACTATTCTAAGGAATAACTATGGCTTATCCAACTTTGGGGTGAATGTGGTCACGGGATCCTAATGTTAGAGTTAGTAAATTCGTTTAACCCGAATGGAAGAGAGATCAGAGTCCCAGAGTATAGATGAGGAGTAAAAGATCCTAATACCACCCAATGGCGACGTGGGCCCGTAAGCCACACAGCCAATGTTAGTAAAAGTTTTTTAGTGACTAGACTCAACTTCGGCCAAGGAGTTGGAAAGGGGGCTACCTACAGGCAGTCGGCTCTGATACCAACTTATGACGCCCTCGATTCAATCGTACACTAATCATACACGCAAATGTGTACGATCAAGATCAAGGACTCACGGGAAGATATCACAACACAACTCTAGACACAAATAAAATAATACAAGCTTTATATTACAAGCCAGGGGCCTCGAGGGATCGAATACATAAGCTCGATTACACAAGAGTCAGCGGAAGCAACAATATCTGAGTACAGACATGAGTTAGACAAGTTTGCCTTAAGAAGGCTAGCACAAAAGTAGCAACGATCGAAAAGGCAAGGCCTCCTGCCTGGGAGCCTCCTAACTACTCCTGGTCGTCGACGGTCTCCACGTAGTAGCAGGCATCGGCGGTGGCATCTGGCTCCCGTGCTCCGACATCTGGTTGCATCAACCGGAAAGGAGAAGAAAGGGGCAAAAGGGGGAGCAAAGAAACCGTGAGTACTCATCCAAAGAACTCGCAAGCAAGGATCTACACTACATATGCAACATTATCAAAGGAAGGCTGTATATGTGGACTGGGCTGCAGAAATGCCATAATAGAGAGAAGGCCTAGTCCTATCGAAGACTAGCATCTTCTGGAAACCACCATCTTGCAGCAACTGGAGGAAGTAGAGTAGCATAAATTAAAGTATTAGTAGTGTTATCAACCTCGGCCAGAGATCCGTTCTCGACTCCCTGCGAGAAAGCAATCCCAGAGCCATACTATCCAGTTATCATCTAATATCCAAGTCTCATCTCAAGTATCTAGTTCTAGTTGTATCGATCGGGATACAACTCCAAGTGTCCGTTACCGTAGGATAAGCTATCGATAGATGTTTTCTTCCCTGCAGGGGTGCACCAACTTACCCACCACGCTCGATTAACTCCGGCCGGACACACTTTCCTGGGTCATGCCCGGCCTCGGCCAAACAATACGCCGCAACCCGACCTAGGCTTAATAGAGAGGTCAAGCATGCCGGACTAAACCTATGCCCCCAGGGTTCATGGGCCATCGCCCCGGGAACTCCTGCATGTTGCGTGGGCGGCCGGTGAGCAGACCTAGCTACCTCCTTAAAAAGGCGGGAGCTTACCAGTCCAACCCGGCGCGCGCCGCTCAGTCGCATGACGTCTATTAAGCTTCGGTTGATGCATATGACGCAGAACACCCATACTATGCCCATGTGATGGTTAGTGCTATCAGGCCAGAGGCCCCTCGGATCAAATATCCAAATCGTAGTGGATTAGGAACGCGCGGTAACAAGCAGAGACTCACGAAAGATGTGACCCCATTGCCCCGTCTCGAGGACTTGCGGCAAGGGCTAGGAATGCCTGGCCACGCCTCATAATTATCTCGCGGGCACCCTCCAGGTCAACCCGTCTCCACATCACTCGCAAATATGCTTGCGCGGGTACCCCTCAGGGCCGACCCGTCTTTAGTAACAGTGCTAAAGTCCAAGTATCCATGTGTCCAAACATCAAGGGGAAACATGAGGAATCACCCTGGTGAATTCCACTCGATGTAATTATCAAGGTGAACGTAAGAGGAACCACCCCCGAGGTTCACACTTGAGGTGTTGCACGACAGAGTCGTATCGGAAGTGGTTAAGGAGGACATCACTCTCGATGACCACGACCGAATAACTGCACTACAGGGTTAACATCAGAAGTGCTGGAGAGGTCTCACCCTCGGCACTCGATAGTAACCCAGTAGTGTCGAGCAACTAAGGGGAAAGTGATGTGCGGTGCCGGGGCATGGTCTTCGATCCCGTTGGTCGGGTCTTCGATGATGAAGCAGGGGCAACTGGGGACAAGGTGGGGGTCACTGATGGATCACTAACCAACCTATACTAAGCAGTTTAGGATAAGCAGGTAAGGTACAAT
The DNA here is from genome assembly GCF_002575655.3 of Aegilops tauschii subsp. strangulata. Lineage (NCBI taxonomy): Eukaryota > Viridiplantae > Streptophyta > Magnoliopsida > Poales > Poaceae > Aegilops > Aegilops tauschii. The sequence goes on along the minus strand of NC_053039.3, from coordinate 68,991,370 downwards.
GAGCAGGTTACAAAAGCAGGCTATGCATCAGAATAGGAGCAAACAATAACAGCAGCAAAATCTAATGCAAGCATGAGAGAATGGAATGGGCGATATCGTGATGATCAAAAGGGGGGCTTGCCTGGTTGCTCTGGCTAGGAGGGGTCGTCGTCGACGTAGTCGATCACAGGGGCAGCATCGGTCTCGGGGTCTACCGGAGAGAAGAGGGGGAAGAAACAATAAATATAAAGCAAACATAGCATCACAAAGCATAACGTGGCAATATGATGTGCCGGGTGTGACCTAACGTATGGCTGCACGATATAGGTGAAGGGGGAATTCAACCCGGAAGGTGTTCCCGGTTCCGGACCTGTGTCAGACAAATGAGCGGAGGGGGAATGTTCCATGTTCAGCATGCTAAGGGGATGTGACAGATGAACGAACAGCGTATTCGGATTCGTTGGATTTTTCTGAGCAACTTTAATATAGTAAACATTTTCATCGGAGTTACGGTTTAATTTCTATGATTTTTCAAAGATTAAACCTTTTTCTAGATTTATTTATAATAACAGAAAAGGTATATGACGTCAGCATGACGTGATGATGACCTCAACAGTCAACCGAGCGGCTGACTAGGTCAAACTGACCAGTGGGTCCTACCTGTCATAGACAGTGGACTAACAGAAGTTTAAACTAACTAAAATTAGGTTAGTTAACTACTGGACCCCACCTGTCAGTGCCTCATTTATCTAACTAATTGGTTTTAATTATAAAAACGTTTTAGGTAAAATAATTATGCGGTGGGGACCGCATGCCAGCGCCACCGGGCTGCCCAGTCAGCACATTGACTGGGTCAACCCAGTCAACGGGGCCCGTGGGGCCCGCTTGCAGCGATATAGGGGGTGGCCCCAGGTCGGCCACATCGGACGCCGGCGTCGGAGTTGGCTCCGGTGAGCCAAAACGCGGCGGAGGGCGCCGGCGAGCCTCGGGATTTCACCTCGGTGGCCCAAAACGGGTGTGGCTACTCCCATTCGAGAGCTAGCGACATCGCGCGTCGCATGGAGCTACGGGTTGGTCTCGGGGATGACCGGAACGATGCCGACGAGCGGCGGAGGCGGCGCCGGAGTTCGGGCATGGGCGGAACCGGCATTACACGGCACGGCGGAGCGAGCTAGCTAGCGCTACGGGGCCCTACGCGCGTGCTGAGCACGACTGCGAGCTCGAACGAGCTCATCGGCGAGCGTGGCCACGACGAGGAGCTCGACGGCGGCGCTGTGTTTGGCCACAGCCGAAGCGGCGAGCTACGGGCGCAGCAAGCTAAAGGAGGAAAGGGAAGAGGTGACGTAGCTCACCGAGCGGCTCAAGGTGGCCCGTGGAAGCTTTGTAGCGTAGTGGAGACGATGAATCGATGACGGTGATTTGCGGTGGCCGAAGATGCGGACAAAGGGGGAAACGGCGCTGCCGCGCCTCCGAGCTCCAGCTAAGGCCACCGGTCGAAGGAGTCGACCCCGGCAGAACTCACCGACAGGGTCAGCGGGCACGGGGCCGCGGGTGGCCGCGACAACGACGGAGGACGGCGGCGACCGCGCTCGGGCGTGGATGGGGAACCGGGGGAGAGGAAGCGAGCGGGGAACTGGTGGGGAGAGGGAGAGGCAGAGAGAGGGGGCAAGTGGGAGAGATGGGTGGAGGCCGAGGCGTCGGGGCGGCCTTATCCCCTCGCCGACGACGCCAGTGAGCCGGTCCGGTGGCGACCGCGACCGAACGGTCGGTCGAGCAGTAGAAGATGACCGAGGGTGGGGGTGGGCCGGCCTAGCTGGGCCAGATGGCTCGGGTGGCTGAAGCCCAAGGGGAGGCCAGGGGCTCTAGCCCCTTTTCTCTCTTTTTGTTTTTGTTTTAACTTTTTCTTTTTTTAACAACTTTATGTTATAGCTATTTTAGGCCATTTAGGTACTCTGCAAAAAATGTTGGTTCACCACCAATATTATCAGAAGAATATTTTCCACATGATGAACATTTTAGTTTTCTTGTTTGAGCATTTTGAATTTCACTCATAATTTGAAATTGAATTCAACTGGAATTTAAAAAGAGAGAGGAGAAAATGATGATCAAACACTTGTTTAGCAAAATGATTAACTTAACCCCAGGGGTTACTGTAGCATCATTACACCGGGGTGTTAGAGCCGGTAACCGGGATGCCCAATCCCATGCTCTAAGAAAATCAAATCAAAATAATTGCAAACAAAACTCCCCCAGGATTGTTGTTAGTTGGGGGCACCCGTTGTTTCGGACATGCCATGGATTGATGTTTGTTGGTGGAGGGGGAGTATAAACTTTACCATTCTGTTTGGGAACCGCCTATAATGTGTGTAGCATGGAAGATATCGAGATCTCTTGGTTGTTATGTTGACAATGAAAGTATGCCGCTCAAAATATTATTCATCTCTATTTCAAAATCGAGCTCTAGCACCTCTACAAATCCCTGCTTCCCTCTGCGAAGGGCCTATCTATTTACTTTTATGCTGAGTCATCACCCTCTTATTAATAAAGCACCAGCTAGAGAGCACCGTTGTCATTTGCATCCATTACTATTAATTTATATTGAGTATGACTGGATCTCTTTTACCCTGAATTACAATGTTTAGTCAGTCCTTGATCTTCAAAGGTGCTCTGCATTTATGTTTTGTGGTCTCAGAAAGGGCTAGCGAGATACCATCTTGTTATATCATATTATGATTGTTTTGAGAAAGTGTTGTCATCCGAGATTTATTATTATTGCTCGCTAGTTGATTATGCCATTGATATGAGTAAACATGAGACCTAAATGTTATTGTGAATATGGTTAGTTCATAATCTTTGCTGAAAACTTGAATGCTGGCTTTACATATTTACAACAACAAGAGCAAACAGAGTTTGCAAAAGTTTTTCTTTATCACTTTCAGTTTGTCAACTGAATTGCTTGAGGACAAGCAAAGGTTTAAGCTTGGGGGAGTTGATACGTCTCCATCGTATCTACTTTTCCAAACACTTTTGCCCTTGTTTTGGACTCTAACTTGCATGATTTGAATGGAACTAACCCGGACTGACGCTGTTTTCAGCAGAATTGCCATGGTGTTATTTTTGTGCAGAAATAAAAGTTCTCGGAATGACCTGAAACTTCACGGAGAATATTTTTGGAATTAATAAAAAATACTGGCGAAAGAATCAAGGCCAGGGGGCCCACGCCCTGTCCACGAGGGTGGGGGGCGCGCCTACCCCACCTGGGCGCACCCCCTGCCTCGTGGGCCCCCTGGTGCTCCACCGACCTCAACTCCAACTCTATATATTCACGTTCGGGGAGAAAAAAATTAGAGAGAAGGATTCATCGTGTTTTACGATATGGAACCGCCGCCAAGCCCTAATCTCTCTCGGGAGGGCTGATCTGGAGTCCGTTTGGGGCTCCGGAGAGGGGAATCCATCGCCATCGTCATCATCAACCATCCTCCATCACCAATTTCATTATGCTCACCACCGTGCGTGAGTAATTCCATCGTAGGCTTGCTGGACGGTGATGGGTTGGATGAGATTTACCATGTAATCGAGTTAGTTTTGTTAGGGTTTGATCCCTAGTATCCACTATGTTCTGACATTGATGTTGCTATGACTTTGCTATGCTTAATGCTTGTCACTAGGGCCCGAGTGCCATGATTTCAGATCTGAACCTATTATGTTTTCATGAATATATGTGAGTTCTTGATCCTATCTTGCAAGTCTATAGTCACCTATTATGTGTTATGATCCGTTAACCCCGAAGTGACAATAATCGGGACCACTACCGGTGATGAACGTAGTTTGAGGAGTTCATGTATTCACTAAGTGTTAATGCTTTGGTCCGGTACTCTATTAAAAGGAGGCCTTAATATCCCTTACTTTCCCATAGGACCCGGCTGCCACGGGAGGGTAGGACAAAAGATGTCATGCAAGTTCTTTTCCATAAGCACATATGACTATATTCGGAATACATGCCTACATTACATTGATGAACTGGAGCTAGTTCTGTGTCACCCTATGTTATAACTATTACATGAGGAATCACATCCGGCATAATTCTCCATCACCGATACAATGCCTATGAGCTTTTCACATATTGCTCTTTGCTTAGTTACTTTTCCGTTGCCACTGTTACAATTACTACAAAACTGCTATCTTTACTTTTGCTACCGTTGCCCCTACTATCATATTACTTTGCTACTAAATACCTTGCTGCAGATATTAAGTTATCCAGGTGTGGTTGAGTTGACAACTTAACTGCTAATACTTGAGAATATTCTTTGGCTCCCCTTGTGTCAAATCAATAAATTTGGGTTAAATACTCTGCCCTCGAAAACTGTTGCGATCCCCTATACTTGTGGGTTATCAGTGCTCACCCTAGCCGCACCTCGCTTGTAGCTCCCTCATCAGCTAGTAGCATATTTAAACTAGCGCCTCCCAATTAAGCCCGAGGAGCCGGAAAAGCCTGGCGCTGCATTGGGAACTGTGCAATATGGCTCTGTATGTGAAGTGCTAGTACTCTACTAGTACTCTGTAGCTTGTGGTGTTGCACGCATGGACTTCACTCCATTAGCGGCTCTATAAAAGAAATTCCTCTTGACGTGATTTTTTTAAATGGAGGCAAAAGCTTTGCCTCATCTCATTCATAAAGAAGGAACTAGTAACAAAGTTCTACGAGATCCATTACACCTCCACAAATGGAAGCGAAAGCTTAGTCTCGCTGTATCAAATAACTCATATGTTCTGCCCCCGCAGTAACCGTCACTGATAAACAGGCTGCTAGTGTGTGTGTGAGAGGTGCAGCTGAGTAGGCCAGCTACGCGCTTGAATAGAGCACCGAGAGTACCCACTATGTAGGTGTACTTTCCCTGCATTGATGGTACAGCGATGGTTCTAGAGAACAATACTACCCTCCACTTCCAACTGTAGCTCCTTCGCCTTAAGATTAAGAGTTCAAAACTGGTGCACTATACTAGAAGCACAGTACATTGCACTACTAGTTGAGAAAGTAGTACTAGTACTACTACAGTAGGAGTATGTAGTAAATAATAGCCTCACCCCTTCGCTAAGGAACGATCGAGGAGCTACAGTTGGAAGGGACGAGGCCCTGCGGTTACTACGCTCTTATCTCCTCCTCGTCAGTTCCCCTCCCCCCGAAGAGAAGGCAGTTCGTTGCTGCTCCCATGGATTCGCCACGTGGTTCTCCTCCTCATCGGGGTTGGGAGACCTTGGACGACGATCCTCTGGGAGAAATTGCATGCCGCTCCGACGTCCTCACCGCCGCAAGACTCGGTGCTTCCTGCACCAACTTTTTCAAGACGGTGCTTAAACAGGCTTGGGAAAAGGCCATGCTTGTTCGTCTTCCATGCGTCCTCGAGGAGAAGGTTCTTCTATGGGACAATCCTTCGAACAGTACACCGCTCCCTGGCCATGGTTGCACGTTCACTCCGCTAGAGTTGCCGACGTTGAGAGGTAGTCGGATTTTGTCCGATGAGCAGGTCAGTCATGGAGTTTGACCATGTAGTACTTAGTTATTCCATTTCCATCCCGTAATTTCTCTGCTGCCCACCGTATTATATATAGGTCTGGGTCGGTGCCAACAAAGATTGGCTTGCATACCTCCGGCCGAATACGACCATCATTTTGCACAACATCCACAGCAGTGCGGCCGTTCCCGTAGACCCCTTCTCAACCAATGGGATCGGCCTTCCGGACTGGCTGGGCTTGAATACGTATGATGATGCCTACATGAGATTGAAGAAGATAGCAATTGTGGACCCGCCGAAAAAGCGACGCGGCTACGACGATTACTATCTCATTGCGGTGTTCGACATAAGGATTTCCATCAATTCAAGAGGCAGTAACGGCAGAGGCTGGCACATGTTGGCCGCGGCAGATTTGTACCCCTACACGTTCGAAGACGCCGTGCGCCATCTAGGCTGCATCTTCGCTTTGACAAGCCAGGGGACTTGTTTCATCTGGTTGCCATCCTATGGTATGGGAGATTACAAACGGAATGCATAAACCATCATTTCCATCCCTAACGGTACTCCATTATTTTGCAGGGACCAGTCATCCCCCGATCAAAATAAGATCGCCAATCCTTGATGTGCATTTGCATCCGCCATTCGGTCTAACCTGGAACCTTGTAGCTGACTTTGGCATATAGGGATCAACTATCTTAGCAGTCGTTACCCATGGTACCACTGATGTGCAACATGGTCACACAATCTACCATGATCGGACCGTCACCATCTACCCAGGTATTCCATTTAGTATTATATTTGTTAACCCTCTCGCCTTCTCTTTTGTTGTTGTACTACTTACTAGTACTAGTAGGAGTACATTTTACCTTGGAGGACGCGTATAGCTAGCTAGGCCCTTGAAGACTTGAACCCACTAGCTGCCACCATTTTTGTTTTTCCATGTCTTACTATCTCATCCATGTAGCCAGAGTGGCTATATATAATAAGCCGGTTATTTTACTTCCTCTATACCGGAGTAGTACTATTTGCTGCAAAGTATTACTGACCGCCATATTTGAGCACAACATTATTATGCATGGACCTTGACTGTGTACATCACCATGTGTCCAGATCTGAGATGCCGCGTGTACCAGATGAACGGCGCCGAGTTCGACCCCTGTGATGCTATGTGGGTGCCGAGGAACACTCATGGAGAGTACTTGCTTTTCATTGGGGACAGCTACCCCATTGTGAAGCAGATGCCACCTTCCGTGCACGGCACCGAAGGCCTGCTGTTCATGAAGCATGGTTGTGTCTTTAGTGCGCACCGCTGGATGAACGACATGCTGGGACACGCTATCCCTGATTTATGCCGCTTTAGCTTGGATGAGTCTCCATTGTGTGGAACCGAACTAGAAAGCAGTGACAATGATTCCCGTTGCCCACCGCTATGGATCGTGCCATCCATGAAGAACACTTGGGACTGGAACCTGGAGGAGGACATGTAGCCCATCTATAACGTGTAAGTGGGGTATGGTAAATTGTGAACGGTAGCGCTGTGAATATATGTAGACTAGTCGTGCAAAAATTTATCACATGAATTGGAGATGAACTTGTGTGGCATACTGGCATTTGTCCTTTAGAATTTATTACTAGTAAATGTGTTATGTGTACGTGCAACTTGTGTGGTTGTTGCACGGGATCCAACACGCTCATTGAGAAAAAAAGGTGGCACAACTTTGGATATAGGTGACGTGGCGGCATCATACAGTAGCATCGTTCGCTATAGTTGTAATACTCCTACTAGGATGACAACTCCTATAAAACCTTGCGCTTGGCTCTTTGCCTCTTTGGGAGGTTCAACAGTTCATACTCATGTGAACCTTGCACTTGGCTCTTCGCCTCTTCGGAAGGTCCAACAATGATGATACTACAGTACAATATGATTCTGGCAATCTGACACCGATTGAACTGCTGCACGTCCACCGCGAGGGCAAGGGCAAGGGCGAGCAACAGGGAGAGGGCGCTGTAGTCAAAACCCTCTCCTCGTCCTGTGAGCCACCGCGCGCGTGGGCGAGGGAGAGGCGTAGTGAGCAAGCTTCTCCTCGTTCGGCGAGTTGATAGGACACATCAAAGCAATACAAGTACTAGTCCTTTCCGGTTAAATATGGCTTAATTTGAAATGAGAAAAATACACTGGCGGCCAACGTATGTAACAATACGCTCTTTACGGTCACTATATATAGTTTTGCGGTGATTATACGATCACTAGCTCATCGTAGAGCACCGTATTGCACCCTACTGACCGGCCACATAGTCGACGTGGCACTTTGTTGACTAGTTAAATTGTCACCTGGTTTCTGGGTCCCACCTGTCAGTTGGCAGAGCAAAGAAATCAGTTGAACAAAACTTTACGCAGGTGCGACTGGAGTTCAACCCTTGCGCGCGAACCACCCTGGCTGTGTATGTGAGTGCATGCACGTGTACTCCCTCGGTCTTTCAACAAAGAGTGTACGTCGGCTAAAAAACAAAGTGTACATCTACACTTCTAATGCATTTAGCTTTTAATCTAAAATCGATATTGATTGACTAATGCATGAACTTGTGCTCTAGCTATAGGAACATGTCTATCCTTAATTACAACATGCAACAACCTTCATTTAATCTTCTTCTCTCAATGGTCGCATGCACACATAAATCTGCTACTTTTGGGCGTTAATTATACCCTGGTCAATGTGTAAATCTCTAAATGTACAGTCTTTCACGGACGTAGGGAGTAGGTTGAGCACTTGAGCATGAGCATGTGTGTTGCGTTGCGTGGTGTGTGCCGCATGGGTGCATGAGTGTTGCGTGCGTCCATGTGTACGTGTGAGTGTTGCATGTTGCATGCATGCATGCATGAGGCTTTTATTCCCTCCCATTGACATGTTCATATTTCAAGCTTCCTCTGTTCCCTCCATATTGTGATACTCCCTCTGTTCCCAAATACGGAGTAAAAGCCTCCCTTTGTTCCCACGGAGTATTTGTCTCTCTAGTGATTTCAGCAAGTGACTACGTACGAAGCGAAATGAGTGAATCTACACTCTAAAATATGTCTACATACATCCGTATGTTGTATTCCATTTGAATGTCTAAAAAGACAATATTTAGGAACGGAGGGAGTAGCAAATAAACATTAAGTTCTCTTGTTTTTCCCTCCTTGGTCACGGTGCACAACCAAAGATGACTCACCTAGATGGAGGGAGTAGATGGTCAAATTTTGACACAAAATTAATGCATTGGTAAACATAATTTTTTGAGGAAAACGAGTGCATTAGTTGAGTGTTTTTGCAAACTACATAAATTATTCCACCACTCATCATCTACCTTGGTTGATGAGATTTTTGAATTAAGCCCTATAAACCGGAAAGGAGGTAGTACTAGTACTCCTACATTATTGGCGCCGAGTGCCTTGGCCAATGTTTCATCTTGTTGGACAGGATGCATCGGTGCTTACATGGGGTGCTAAGCAGATTAAAAACTTTAGCAACTAATCCCAATGCTTACATGTACAGGTGCTTAACTTGTTGGTGGTAAGCATCCTTTATTTAATGATTTTGTAACTAAAGTTCTTCATGCATTGGTGGGATTCTTCCATTTAAGTCTTTTGTCTAGGTTCTCGGACTTAGTACTGGGGTTACCACACTTACCTCTCCTCTTAATTACCTTGCCACATCAGACTTTTTGCCTACATGGCAGCCTTAGCACCTGTACAAGGTGGAGCATTGGGAGGGGCCCGAGTGTATAGGCATAGGGATATTGTAGATAGGAAGTCTTCGCCATCCATTATTCCCCATCTCGGCCAGAGAGAACTATTCAACTAGTCTTCATAGTCAAGTGACAATACACGCTGCAGCAGATGGGACACTTGATTAATAAGTTGAACCTGCATGTTGGTGTTACTAAATCAACCTTACCCAGTACTGCCATCATGTTTGCCAGTGGAGCACGCTTCTGCAAATACGACCACGCACCTCTCTCCTCCATTAACTGACATATGGGCCCTCTTGAGGTAGACCCACATGTCATCGGCGTAACTATTTACATTCCGAAGGATGGTATATCCTGGTAGTAGTACTAGTAGAATTGAGATTTAATGCACTTTCTTCCCCGTCTTTCACTCTTCTTCCTCCTCTCTTCTTCTTCCTCCTCTCTTCCCCATCGTCGGCCGCACACCATTTCCCCCCGCTCACTGCTTGCCCGCCCGCGCCATCTTCCTTGTAGCTCGCGCGTACCATATCCCACACCACTCACTGTTCGGCCACACACACCATCTTCTTCGCTCGCCCGCCTGAATCCACTTCCCCGCTAGCTCGCAGGCACCAAAAACCCCAGTCACTCAATGCCCTAAAAAACCCTGTGGCAGAACCGACTGACACGCAGAGCCGCGATTGGAATTCCCTCCCCGATGTTCTCTTGGAGCAGATATGTAATCGTATGGACCTGCTCAGCACCGTCTGTCTGGTCGCATGCTCGGTGTCTTTGTACCGTCTACTCGTCTGCAACCGGCCGGCTGTTTTCAAGACACCCTGCTTGCTGATGCCCGATCCTCACAGGTGGCCCAGACACCGACTTGACGATCCTACGGAGGTTGCAGTGGTTCCCCTCTACATGCTACCACTACCTGTCCACGTGTCCTTCATGCGCGGCCACAATTGGGCGGCCATGAAGGCCAACTGGATCGTCCTCATCCACCAATCCGGTAGTCCGTGGCATCTCGTGGATATCTACACCCAGCGAGAGATCACCCTTCCATCGTTGGATACCGCCGCCATCGAGCCTCGCGGCCTGCCGGACACTCCTCCCTACTACGCACGAGACGGGTCGAGCTTTTGGCTCGACCTCTGTTTGCTGAATGCTGTTATCTGCGAAGTGCCCACACCATCATAAGACTACATGGATTACAAGCTCATTGCCGTGTTCAACATGGGATTAGTCTGTCTGGAATCCAGTCGCCATACATGGTTATGGCTCATTGTCGATCCTCTTCACCCAACATTTCTGTCTGATGCTATAGTACTAGATGGGCATCGTTTATGCGGTCGATGCACAGATTGGCTGCCTATACTGGTGGAATCTATCGTCGTGTAATTGTTCTATCTCATTTCATCTTTACCTTAAGAATACGACTGCCTGTTCATTGTTACAAATTTAGAATATATAGTATGTCTATAACCACATCATTGCTATATGTTCCTCTCATTTCCTAGATTTTTATGACCACACATGTTATTGTTAGAGTTGATATGAGAAAAATTGGCATCTAATGATTGTTAGAATAGATATTATGAGTATAACCTCATGATTGCTATATGTTACTCTCATTTCCAGGATTTTTATAACAATGCATGTTATTGCTTAGAGTAGATATGATAACTGTAGTAAGTGCTATGGTAGAATATGAGTAGGCCCTGTCATATGTGTTTTCCTCTCATTGTTACATGATGTTTGAACCATGATATATTGCTAGAATGTGAAAGCCATTGGCTTAGTTTTTAACTTGGGGTATGATTATGACCACATCATTGCAATTCTCTGTCTATGATATGCGTCACTGTTATAATAATCTTAATTCCACACATACTCTGAACATGATTGTTTATTTTTGTCCTTTTGGTCTCCAATTTGAATTGTTGCAGCAGACGGAAATGCGCTGGCCTTCATGATTCCAGGACCTGGAATCATACCAGCCGATGGGTGGTGGTTTATCACTCGTTCAGCTGACGGTGGTCATTTGATGCTCATTTGCACGTACCAAATTGACCAAACCATTTCATCAAACCACATGTAGTACAATGCCTGGGGCGTTCGTGACATTGATGGCTATGGCTGCTTTGTGTTCGAGAAAGATCCCAGCTCCGTTGGGCCAGGTGTATTCAACTGGAGGCGGGTTTACAGCCTCGGCAACCACTCCATGTTCCTCGGGCTCAATTATCAGATCATCCAACCAATCATCGATCATATCACCGGTGATGATTACCGTGCTATGCAACTTCCATTCGCGAGGGAGAACTGTGTTTACACATCATACCATGGGTATCATGAATCACCATGTCTAGAGATTCGTCGACACAACTTGTTGCCAGATAATATTCAGTGTGTGAAAGGCATCAAGCTTCCATGCGATGGATGGCTTTTGCAAACCTGACATGCGGTGATGTGGTTCATGCCAACAGCAAATATGCACAACTTGATTCGTACTGATATCTAGATAGAGCCATGTATCCTGCTGCTGTAGCATGACCCTCTTTTGTTGGATATTATGTACTGTTGTTAGTTTGAAGCACTCCTATGGTTTGAAGGATAGATACCTTCCTAGGATCAAGTGCATCCTAACTCACCTGCGTAGGATGTACTCATAATGATGATGGAGATGTTGTGCAGAAGCCATATATATATATATATATATATATATATATATATATATATATATATATATATTAGGCTTCAAGTGTGTACTTGGTGAAAGTGTTGTCCAATGGGAATTATATTTTGTATTACTCATGTAGCCTACAAAGTCTGTCGCACAGCCTTGTAACTTCTTACCCCATTTTCTAAATTTGTACTAGTCCTCTATACCATATATTGCGCTACTCATACTACTACCTTCCTCCTGGTTTACTGGTCCCCTTCATAATTTGTGTCAAATTTTGACCATAAATTTCACTAACTAAATGTTAATGCATGTCACAAAAAATTATATTGTTGTATTCGTATTTGAACATAGTTTCCAATAGAATAATTTTCGGTGACATGCATTGACATTTTGTTAGTTAAACCTATGGTTAAAATGTGACACTAAATACGACTAGTAAGTAGTACAGTAGCAGTACTAGTATACGTCGGTCAAATTATTCATCATATCCTCACATTGAATTGACGTGACAACACGCTGCGTGTGAGGTGACACAAGAATCCCGGCGGCATGTTCGGGTATTGTGGACTTCAGATGTGGAGTACTACCACTTATCTGTCGAAATCTATCATCAGTCACTTAAAATAGTCGATTTGATCATACATTGAGTACCATATAACTGGAATTAACCGATGCAACTCCAACAAGGATTGGCCGGTGCTGCCGGCTGGCGTCAAGTTCGATCCCACGGATCAGGAGCTGATCGAGCACCTTGAGGCCAAAGTGAGTGCTGATAGCGCGAGATCTCACCCTCTCATCGATTTGTTCATACCAACCATCGACAGCGAGCATGACATATGCTACACCCATCCTAAGAAACTTGCAGCTAAGACACAGATCAGCCGTCTACTTTTTTTTTGAAAGCTTGGGACAGTGAGGGCACCCCCTCCACTGACTTTTGTATTACATCTCAACACACAAGATTACATGGGATAGAAATTACATGGGGGCAGGAGGGATAAGAGAAGTCCTATACATCAAGGGTATAGATGGGTAAACTAGATCAGGTCAACCACCCGATCAACAAACGACACTAAGGCCTCTTTAATTCTGTGTCTCATCATGCCAAAGTCAAGCTTGAATCTCTGGCTCCACCCATCGACAGTCGGCACCACACTTCTAAAAATTTTATTGTTGCGTTCCTTCCCTATGCTCCAAGAGGATACTATGAAGACATCCGTGAACATTGGCCCGACCCACGTGCTTTTAGCTGCATGCAAAAGTTGCACCCGATTGCCATGCGTTGGCCACGTGACCCCTAGCTTCCCCCAACATGCCTTACTGAACTCACATTGAAAGAACAGATGTTCTACAGCTTCCTCGTGAGGCTGGTAGCCTAGCAAGCACGCATAGTTGTCATCCCTCAGCTTCATGTGTTTCCTCTTGAGCAGCCCACAAGTGTTTAGCCTATCCGCAAGAAGCAGCCATGCAAAAACCTTCCATTTGTTGGTGCACTTTGCTTTCCAGACCCATTTAAACGCCTCATCCGCTTCCATGCGCCGAAAACAGTGCAAATAGAACTTGCTGGAGGCGAGCCCCTCTGATCCTCAGACCCAACGCCAAGCATCATTCACCTCCGTCAGCTCCAGTGATGACAAGGAGGCTTGTAGATCATCGAGCTCCTCTCTAGCTTGAACCGAAAGCGGCAAGTGAAAATTTTGGCCGAGTGTAGGCAACGTCAGGAGCACTCGGTTAGAGATGTCTTCGTGTTTAGCGAAGGAGAATAGATAGGGGTGGCTATCGGCCAGTATATCTCCATGCCAGGCATCTTTCCAGAACAAGGTTGAGCTCCCATCGCCCACCTCAACAGATGTGATCCCTGTGTAGATTGGCGCCAGGTTTATGACATCCTTCCACCAAAACGACCCACACGGGCCCGAAGCATGCGGGACCAAGCCCTCATAATATGTGTTCCAAACAAGCTCAACCCACGGAATGTCCATGCGGTTATAGAACTTGTGCAGTTGTTTAAGCAGCAGGCCCTGGTTTTGGATCTTCAGGTCAAGCACCCCGAGCCCTCCTTTGTGTTTGGGCCTGCAAACTAGATCCCAAGCCGCCATGGAGACGGCTTTAAGCCATCATTCGTGTTCTTGACCCAGAGACAATATCTCCACAGTTTGTCCAGGTGATCTAGTGGCGGCAGCCTGATGGAGCACATCGCGTAGATCGCAAGGGAGGTGATCACTGAGTTCACCAGGGTAAGCTTCGAACCAAGGTCAAGAAGAGAGGCTGCCGTAGAGAGCTTGCGCTCAACAGACGATACCAGTGGCATGAGGTCTGCGACAGTCGGCCTGGCCGTGCCCATGGGCAGCCCTAGGTATGTAAAAGGCATGGATCCGATGGAGCAACCAAAAACCTGCGCCAAACGCGAGGTAGTATCCGCGGCTGTGTTGACAGTAATAAGAGTTGATTTCTGGAAGTTGATGCGCAGCCCCACAGATGACGCGTAGTCTTGCAAGATGGACTTGATGGTTTCAGCTTGGTTCTCGTCAGCGGGCATCACATGGATTGTGTCGTCGGCGTACTGAATAACAGGTTAATCATCCTCCTGGGTGGGGATGGGCAGCTAGAGATCCCCCGCTCTGTAAGCGTCGTTGATGGCAGCTTGCAGCAAATCGGCTGCGAGCACAAAGATAAGAGGAGACAGCGGGTCCCTTTGGCGCACACCATGTAAGCAGAAAAATTGTCTGCCCAGGGTCCCATTGAGGAGGACAGAGGACTTGGTCGTCGAAAACAAGCAGTTGATCCACCCAAGCCATCGATCATCAAAGCCCATGCACCTCATAATCTCCATCATCGGGGCATGTTCGATCGTGTCGAATGCTTTAGCGAAATCGAGCTTCAAGATCACGATCTCACGCCCCGAGGCTTGGCATTGATGAATGAACTCATACGCCCATGCAACACAGTCTTGGATCGATCGGTCTTTCAAGAATCCATACTGATTTCGGTGGATGATCTTGAGGATGACTCGTTGTAAGCGGTTTGCGAGGAGCTTGGTCAGAATCTTGAGGCAGCAGTTCAGTAGAGTTATTTGGCGATAGTCATTAGCAGTTTCTGGTGATTGGATTTTAGGGATAAGAGTGATAAACCCCGTGTTCAGGCTCTCAAGGTCCAGAGTACCTTCATGAAACTCAGAATAGAGACGATAAAAGTCTTCCTTAATGATGTGCCAGCACGACTTGATGAAGCTACCGCTGAAACCATCTGGGCCTTGAGCACGATCGGCCGGCATCCACCCGGTCTATTTCCTTGTGGGTGAAAGGAGCAGACAGAGCTTGAAGCCCTTCCACCTTTTTGATGATCCGAGTCAAGTCAAATTTCATGTTGGTCTGGTTGGAGCATCCAAGTCTTTCCTTAAACGCCTGAAAGAGCACAGCCTCCTTACCCACGTGATCATGTATGACCGAGTCGTCAGGTAATCGGAGAGATGCAATACTGTTCCTACGGTAACGCTTAGTGGCCACTCTGTGGAAGAATTTCGTGTTGCCGTCTCCAAATTTGAAGTATCTGACCGTGCAATGCTTCTTCCAGTAGGCTTTCTTGCAGTCCAACAAGTGAAGAAAGTGTTGTCTCAAGATCATCCTGAAGTTGGTCTCTGGAACAAACAGTCTTCTCCTTTCCTCTAGGCCATCAATCTCCAAGAGGGTCTTGTTGCAATTGTCGATGAGCATCGAGAGCTTGGAGATTTTCTTGCTCCACTGCTTGAGGTCATAACGCAGTGTTTTGAGCTTCTTGCACAAACATATTCCTTTGTTTATAGCTCTATTTTTCTTTTTAGACGCAGACCTAGTGAAGCAATTACAATTTGACAGTTAATAAAAAGTGAAACAAGTGACTGCAACATGCCAAAGATGATAAGAAAATGCCAACTACGTACACTAAAACCTTTATTCGACAATACTGCAGGTATCACACTGAGTGGCCTAAGCAAGCATTTCTTCCAGCGCAATTCCAGGGCGTTTAAAAGGGGCACGTGAACGCGTCGCAAGATACAGTCGGAGTGCGGCATGCACACGATTCGGTCGACGTGGATATAAAGCTGAATCATTTGTTTTGAAATGAATTTTCAGGCACCTGATTTTTATTTGATGGGTAGCATAAGCACCTGCCGTTCGAATTCCCAGTTCTCCAATTTTTTTGAAACAAGTGCATGCACTTATTATCACGATGAAAAAACAATATACCTGCTACATCCCAGTTATTAGTCTGTACTTGCAGAATTCTCTCGTTTATTGAGCAGGTATATTGTTTTTTTAGGTCGAGCAAGTTTCAACTGCGCTGTAGACTACCCAGGCTTGGTTTTGTTTTTAACAGTCCTAGCCCATGACGACAACGGGGCACAAAGATCCAACAGGTATCTATTGGCCTCTGGACCGCCAGCGTTAGTTATATTTTGTCTTACAACATCCGCAGTCAGTTTTTTTACTGAATCAAACACACAGCCCAGTTCTATTTTCCTCTAGAAACGCCATGTCCTACTTCCGTTTTCTAATCTCTACCTATAGTTTTACTAGTTCATATACACATATCATTATATTGAAAATACATAAAGTTCCCTTTTCATATTTACATCCTTATTTTTTGTTTTCCCTCCCAATGCTGATATTTTTACCACTGGTTTTCCCTTAAACCAACTCAATTGTCCCACGTCTTGCTTGCTTACAAAAACAAAATGATTTTTTTGGCAAATCAATAAGTTCTTTAAAAAATGTTTATCATTTTGGGATTACAACAGTTCGGACTCCACCGAAATATGCAAAATAAGGTTGAAATTTTTGACCGTGGTCCTGGGCAAAAAATGGGCTGTAATGAATTACTTAAGAATTAGTAAATGGGCTGCAAGTTATAAAAAATAGCAAATGGGCTCTATATTGTTTGTCACAGATTTGGAGGCTGACTTGTGGGCCTACTAAGTTCATGCGTACACAAGGTTTCTCAAAACAAGAAACTTAGTCAACAATCGACTCTAATAGCGTCAAACCATTAGATGTCAATCTAACGGCAATCGTGCTTCTTCAGTCTCTGATCTTCCTGCTCCAGCCGCCCAAACCAGCGCCGACAGAACCGCCTGGTCCCGCCTCCCGTGGCCGGCTGTGCTGCCGGGCAGGCCTCATGACCCCACCACACTCGCATCCCTGGCCTGGCTATCCCTCTACTCACCCACACCTCCTGTTATTTTCCGGCGACGGCAGCCGAACCAGTCAACCCTCGTACTCCCCACCGCGTGGTCAGCCACTGCCGTGTCTTCCCCGGCTCCGTGTCGTTCCCTTCATAGGCCTCACCATCGTCCACCGCCCTGGTGCTCTCGGCGCGGTGTGGTCAACGAACGACATCCATCAGAAGTGGACTATACATGGAGAGGCTGACAGCTGGGTCCACGGCCGGACACAAGGAAATGCCTCCTTATTACGCGCAAACTAATGATTCCTCCACCTGACATCTAGGACCAACCGAAAGGGCCTCTGTATTTCGAGAAAAAAAACTTTCCAGCCACTGACAACTCAGACCCACCAGCTATATCTTCGCACGCAAGGAAGTGATTCCTTATTACGCACAAAAAATGAATACTCCCCCTGCTAGCTAGGACCCATCATAATGGGAGGCTGACTTGTGGGCCTACTAAGTTGACGGGGACAGAGGGCTTTGTCAACTTAGTCAATATGAACGATTCTAGCTCCAGTGACCGTACGATGTCCATCCAACGGTCATAGTGCTTCTTCAACCTCTGGTCTTCTTGCTCCAGCCGCCCAAACAAGCGTCGGCCATGCCGCCTGCTCCTGCCTCCCGTGGCCGGCTGTGCTGTGACCGCTGGCCATGCCATCCCTCTATACTCACCCACACCTCCTGTTATTCTCCGGCGACGGCAGCCTCACACCGCAGCCAAAGCAGTCAACCCACGTACTCCCCTCCACGTGGGCATCCACTACCGCATCTTCCCCGGCTCCACGTCGTCCCCTTCCTAGGCATCGCTGCCGTCCACCGCCCTGGTGCTCTCGGTGCAGCGTGGTCATTGTGGTCAACGAATGCCTTCCATCGGAAGAGTACTGTACGTGGAGAGGCTGCCAGCTGGGTCCACGGCCGCAGCAAGGAAATGCCTTCTTATTACACGCAAAATAATGATTCCTCTACCTGACAACAGGGACCCACCGGACGGGCCATCATATTTCGCAAAAAACAGTTCCCCCCTGACAGCTGGGACCCACTAGCTACATCTTCGCACGCAAGGAAGTGCGCATGTATTACGGGCAAAAAATGTTTTGCCCCCCTAACTGCTAGGACCCACCAGCTACATCTTCGCACGGAAGGAAGAGCCTGACAGTAGGGACCCACCTGGTCGAAGCATACATTGCGTTGTCATTCTCGTGGCGAACGTGTACGTACATACTGGTCGATCGGTCTGTCTGCAGGCTCCAGCGATGAACCGTGGCCGAGTAAGGAAGGGCACGTGTCATAGTAGAGGCGCGCACGTAGCATGTACACGTACGTACAACAGCCAGGGTGGAAGAAAGAAAATACGGCCACGTACGTACATACGGGCGGGGTCTCGAACGCCTACTCGCGCATACGTACGGCCAGGGCTCGTGTACATTGCTGGGTCGGAACGGAGAAGCTGCGCCATCGTCGTGTTCATGCGGAGGCAACCCGCTGGTCGGAACAGAATGCGTCGTCGTGTTCATCGGGAGCCAACCGGCTTGGACGGAACAGCCGATGGAAACGAGGCCTGGCGTACCGCAGAACGGAGGAAACAGCCTTGTGTTCGACCGGCCATGGTCGAAACGGGATACTGTTCATCGGGAGGGGTCTGGTGTACCGCAAAACGGAGGAAACGGACCTCCTACGGTCGAAACGGGGTCCTGTTGATTGGGAGGGGTGTGGTGTACCGCAAAACGGAGGAAATGGAGTTGTGTTGGAGCGCTACGGTCGAAACGGGGGTCCTGTTCCTCGGGAGGGGTGTGGCGTACCGCAAAACGGGACTCCATGGGATACTGTTTATCTCCACCGTCGACCTCCTCCAGCCTCCACGGGCTACTGTTCATCCACCGTCGACCTCCTCTAGCCTCCACCTGCGACTGTTCATCCACGGGCTCCTGTTCATCCAGCCTCCATCGCGCGCTCCTCCACCGGCTACTGTTCAACCAGCCCTCTCCACGGGGTCCTGTTCAACCACCCCTCCATGAGCTACTGTTCATCCAGCCCTCCACGGGGTCGTCCTGTTCATCCAGCCGTCCACGGGGTCGTCCTGTTCATCCAGCCCTCCACGGGGTCCTGTTCATCCACCGGCTCGATCGATCAGGGTACTGTTCATCCAGCGACAACGGCCTCTGAGGGAGTCCTGGATTAGGGGATCCTCGGACAGTCGGACTGTTAGACTATGAAGATACAAGATTGAAGACTTCGTCCTGTGTCCGGATGGGACTCTCCTTGGCGTGGAAGGCAAGCTTGGCAATACGGATATGTAGATCTCCTCCCTTATAACCGACTCTGTGTAACCCAAGCCCCCTCCGGTGTCTATATAAACCGGAGGGCTTAGTCCGTAGGACAGCAACGATCCTACCATAGGCTAGCTTCTAGGGTTTAGCCTCTACAATTCGTGGTGGATCAACTCTTGTAATACTCAAATCATCAAGATCAATCAAGCAGGAAGTAGGGTATTACCTCCATCGAGAAGGCCCGAACCTGGGTAAACATCTTGTCCCCCGCCTCCTGTTACCATCCGCCTTAGACGCACAGTTCGGGACCCCCTACCCGAGATCCGCCGGTTTTGACACCGACATTGGTGCTTTCATTGAGAGTTCCACTGTGCCGTCACCATAAGGCTTGATGGCTCCTTCGATCATCGGCAATGATGCAATCCAAGGTGAGGTTTTCCTCCCCGGACAGATCTTCATATTCGGCGGCTTCGCACTGCGGGCCAACTCGCTTGGCCATTTGGAGCAGATCGAGAGCTACGCCCCTGGCCATTAGGTCAGGTTTGGAAACTTGAACTATACTATTGACATCCGCGGAGACTTGATCTTCGACGGATTCGAGCACATGTCAGGTGCACCGCACAGTCACGACGGGCATGACTTAGCTCTGCCGTCGGACAGTGTTCGGGATATCACACCTGCAACTACTCTGGCCCTCAATCCGGAGCAGATTGCGCCGTCCGAGGACGGGTAGATGGACCCCGCCATGAAGGCCGCGCACTCAGCGGCGATAGAGCCAAATGCTGACTTCACTTCCTATGAGACCCGTGTTGCCGGACACCTGGATTCGTCCCCGACCACGGGCTCTGAGCCGCCCGCGTCTGTGCCTACCGAATCTGATTGGGCACAGATCATGGAGTTTTCCTCCGCGGACATCTTTCAGCACTCTCCACTGGGCGACGTGCTAAACTCATTGAGGTCTCTCTCCTTGTCAGGAGAACCTTGGCCGAACTATGTCCGGCTAGAATGGTGTGTGGACCACGAAGAAATTCGCTCCCCACCCACCACCCACTTAGTAGCCACCATCGACGATTTAACTGACATGCTCGATTTCGGCTCTGAAGACATCGACGGTATGGACGATGATGCAGGAGACGAACAGGAACCACCGCTCACAGGGCGCTGGACTGCCACCTCATCATATGGTATATACATGGTGGACACCCCCAAAGAAGGCGATGGCGATAAGACAACGGAGGATAATCCTTCCAAGAAGCAATCCAAGCACCGACGTCAGCGACACCGCTCTAAGTCCCGCCATAGCAAAAGCAGCGATACCGGCACAAGAGACAATAACGCTCTGGATAGTGCCGAAGACGATGACAATCCCCTCCAGCCAGACCTCGAGCGGGAGGATGAACAAGCTAGCCCTCCAGAACAGGCAGCAGACGGAGAATCAGAGGATGACAATCACATGCCTCTCTCCGAAGACGAGGTGAGCCAAAAACCGGAAGATGGCTCTCTCCCTCCCCCTCTCCTCTCCTCTCCCCCCTCCACCTGCTCCACCGAGAATCGTGGCAATCTCTAGATTAGTTCAAGATGGATAGTCTTCTTCACTGGGATTTTGCCCCGGGGCTTGCCCTTGCGGATCAGGTGAGGAGAAAATTTGGTTCCACGGTGCACTTCTCTCCTTCTCGTGATCATCAGTAGCTCTTTCTTGCGGTCACTTTCTCTTCGGCCTCCTTCCCGCTCAATGTGGATTCTGTGGGTATTGCCTTACAATGCTGCATTGGCGGAATCAGTTTTGGTTTCAAGGTGAAGCAAATCAATCCGCGTGCTTTTAAGTTCTCAGTAGCCAATAATAAAGTGGGTCATTTCATCTATGGCCTCAAGGATCGAGTGTGGCCGGATTTTGTGTGTCACTTTCATCTATTCAATGGTCGTTTCACTCGAGCTCCGATTTCTCCTGATATTTGACATGCGGACATGGCCTTGCCAGAGCTTGATAATCGCCGTTCTATGGCGGTCTCATCAAAACTGGATTTCTTCACTCAAGCCTCTATTGATCAGGACTCATCATGAAGAGAATTCAGTAAGTTTGCATTGGTCCAGATGACACATATGAATTTCACTAATTCCAATGCTCCTGAGGCTTCTTCTTCCATGATCTCTCCGGTTCATTCTGGTTCTTCGATCATTGATCATGAACAAATCAAATTTGGCGAATTCGTCGCGTGCATTAATGACAAACCGGCAATTAAGGTTATCAGCAGACACAAATCCTTAATGGACATTTATCTCCGACAAGCAAATTTGGAGGATAATAATACCCCTGATTTTTTATGTCTAGGATCTTTTAAATGCCTGATCAAGGTGCCTTATCCACGTGTGCCACAGAGTTTCCTGGCCTCAGCTTTCAAATATGCCCCGGCCCACTCCAGTTGGCCTCCTATCCTCGCAGCCCGTCACATGGCGGATCTGGCCTAAGCCTGCTATTCTCAGGAGGACATTGATACTTTATCCATCAATTGGGCCTCCCTGTGCTCTAAATGCCTACAATGGGGACACCATAAAATACATTGCCAAGCTCGGCTTATTTGCATTTATTGCTCCTCTCCTGGTCATAAGGTAATTGATTGCCCCTCCCGGTCTTTACCAAAGATTCATAATTCCTTCATAAATAACCAGGAGAAAGCAATCCACAATACCGGATTATCTACACACATATTACCTATTATAGATAGACAGCCTAGGCCGAGAACTACCGCCCGGTGCCATCCTGCGGTCTCTATGGGCATCTGGAACATGCCTGTCTCAGAAAGCAATTTAAACAAAAATGGAAGTGGGTCCCGAAAATGTCACAGACTTCCCATCCTACCCCTCACGTTCCAACTTCTGTTGCGATTTCCCAAGCGACACCGCCCTTGCCCACCCATTCGCCCCCCTGCCACCTTCGTTCTGCTCCACTGCAATGGCCAACTATCCCCTCAACCCCATCCCGTTCTTGCGGCCGGGCTTCGCCGTCGAGCCTGGTCCGACGAACCGTGTCGTCCGCAGCAGCATGGTGGTTGGCCCGATCCCTCCTCTCAACCACGATTACCTGGCAATAGCGGAGACAAGCCACTACGTCCCTCTGCACCGCCGGGCCGCCATCTGCATCACCATCCGAGGTTTGCTCCATGAAGCTCAGCTTTTTACCACCGAGGTAAGCGACCATCCTTTTGGCATAGGGATCTTTGGATTTGTAGACTCGTTCATCAGGGACACCGCGGTTGCCACACCCTTTGAGTTAGAAGATGAAGATCTGCTTGTATCCTTTGTTCCTCACCATGAATCTCTGAACCGCCGCACTACGTCCTTTGAACCCGAGGTCTGGCTTATGTACTTCGGCTTCCCTTATGATTACCAGACGGACTATTACATCAACAAGTCTCTGGGTGGATTTGGGTCTTTAGTTTCCTGGTATAACCCACGGCAGGATCGCCGGTTCATGCTTATCAAAGCGCGTGTGATCAGTCTCAGACTTATCCCGAAGAGCTTTGTAGTTTGGCAACTCGGTGGTGCTCGCGACTGTTGGACTGTGCACATCACCATACTTCGTAGCAATGATTGGAATGCATTGCTCCCTGAGGTGCCCCCTGCTGGCGAAGAAGAACCCCCACCTGATGGCAATCCACACCCCCTCCATGGTCCTCATCTCACTGCAGAGCAACTGTATCAAGAACAGGTCCATGCTTGGCTCGTGCAGAACGCTGCTCCTAACAATGCGCCACCTGAAGGTCAGGCTGCACCCGGTAATGCTAATCAAGGTTGGGGCGCCTGGCCCGAACCTCCTGCTCCTCCTATGCCGCCTTTCCTGATGAATTACCAAGCGTGGTTGGCTGAACAAGGTCTCTGATTGCAAGATGGATTAGTCCCTGACAACAATACAGTGGATAGTGGTGCTCAAGCCTGGAACGATTCCATCACTGTCTCTCATGATTCTAGCTCTGAACACTCCCTGGCTATGATAGTGTTGCCTAGTGACATGGAACCACCTGCTGTTGTCGAGCGCATCAATGTTTCTGTGGAACTACATGCGCAAGGGATTCGTTTTGGTCTCTCCACTCAAGGTGAGCAGCTTATGGCACTCTTGCTGAATGACCCGGTGCCCAGTCAGCAACTGAATAACTCTATCTTTGCAGCGCTGCGCCCTCTCTTGGCGTCAGTTGGGCCATGGAATGGTGGATATGGCTTCAGGAATGACAATCTTCGTGTGGAGATTCAAGTGGACATGGGGAGCACAGGGATTCAGTTTACTCAGATGCCACTTGCAGGTCACTCAGCTCCAGCGAATACAGAGCACATTTCTGAACTGACTGAACCTGCTTTCAACAACAACAACAATCTGCTGGCACTAACTGCTCCGGTGGACACACCTCCTGGTATCATTGGTGCTGCTAGTCAGGACACCTCCGAGAATAGCTCTTTGGACACATCTCAGCAACAATCCAATACTGCACTTGCTTTCTCTGACTCTGGTTCCTCTGCTCTGTCTGCTGATAGCAACACTTCTCTAGAGGAAGTTCAGTCTGATGTAGAAAGTATTATGCCTGAAGCTAGCAACAGAGCTAACAAGCAGCGCAAAGGGAAGCTTCCTGTTCCTGTGGACACCACATCACTTCATCGCAGCAACAGATCGACCAAGTACGATGGACTCAGGGCCCCCCAACCTTCTGACATGCGTCTGCCTAAATCCAAGGTGAAGCCCCGCATCAACCCTACTGCTCCAGTTACTGCAGAAGACAACCTCCCTCAAGTGCAAGGTGCAGAGATCCCACCACCAACAACAATTGAGTCAATGCAAGCTATCGGCACACAGCTGTGTGCTATGCCAGCAGAAGAACTGATGGTTGCTGCGCTTTCCAAGCCGGCGGATGGATCGACCTCCTCGATCTAGTTATCCTCTAGTATGTTTACTTTTATGCCTCTTTTGCAAAACTGGAACGTGTTATGTTGGAACATCCGTGGTCTTAATTCGTCAGACAAACAGCTAGCTCTCTCTAATGCAATCAACGTTAGTGGCTGTGCGGTTATATGTTTGCAAGAATAAAAAATGCCATGCTTTGATGATTCCTCCCTTAAAGCTTTATGCCCCAAACGATTTGATAAGTTTGCTTATATTCCTTCGCGCGGCGCTTCGGGTGGTATTCTTACGATATGGAATAGTCATCTTTTCACGGGACGGGTTTTCTTATCTGAACATTTTGCTCTGGGGGTCGAATTTATGTCAACCCAATCGGGCCATCGTTGGAAACTAGTAAATGTATACGGTCCTTGTCAAGGAGAACAAAGATCCACATATACGCAATGGCTTTTTGACTTGCATATTCCTTCGACAGAAGATTGGCTCATTCTGGGTGATTTTAATTACATACGCTCACCGGAAAATCGCAATAAACCAGGAGGGGACGTCCACGATATGTTCACTTTCAAAGACATTATCCGTGAACAAAATCTAACTAAGCTACCTATAAAGGGCAGAAGATATACGTGGTCTAACATGCAACAAAACCCTCTGTTGGAACAGATCGACTAGTTTTTCACATCCTTAAACTGGACTGCCACGTTTCCAAACACCACGGTGACCCCCCTTGGTAAGCCAGTCTCTGATCATGTACCCTGCTCTGTGGCCATTCAGACCACCATCCCACGCAGTAAGATATTAAGGTTTGAAACCTACTGGATCGCACACCCAGGGTTTATGGATGTTGTGTCCCTAGCATGGAATAAACCGATCAAATATAACAAGAGGGCCAATGCAGCATCCCGTCTGTGTCAAAAACTCAAGGCAGTCCGTCACGCTCTCAATCATTGGAGCCGTCATATCTCTAGACTGAAAATTGCGACTGAGAACACCAATAAAGCTCTGGTTGAACTAGACAACATTGCAGACCGGCGGTCCCTCACTTTGCCCGAAGGTAATTTCAGAGATATACTCAAAAACACTTGCTTCGCCTTCTACAATATAAAAAAGAACATTGGAAAAAACGATGCACCATTCGATGGATTCAATTCGGTGATGAGAATTCCAAAAAAATTCAAGCGATGGCCACTGAAAGATACAGAAAGAACTTCATAAAACCTTGCAAGATCACAATGGAGTTGAGGTGGACGATCACATAGCGAAAGAGGCAATCCTGTTTGATACATACAAAGACAGACTAGGATCATACAACCCACAACCAATGAAGTTCAACCTCTCATAAATGCTCCGACGAGAGGTAGATTTTCACAGCCTGATTACCCCATTTACACATGCAGAAATAGACGCGGTAGTGAAAGAAATGCCACCAGATAGGGCCCCAGGACCGGATGGGTTTAACAGTGCATTCATTAAAGCTTGCCGGCCTATTATCAAACATGATATTTATCAGCTATGTGAAGAGTTCCATGGAGGAAATTTGAATCTGGAGAGCATCAATTATGGACATATCACTTTGATACCTAAGGCGAATGCTCCTGTGACAGTCAATGACTTTCGCCCAATCACGCTCCTGAATTGCTGTCTTAAGCTTATAACCATGATCCTTGCCAATCGCCTTCAGAAGATTATTCTGCAGATTGTGCATCGCAACCAATATGGCTTCCTCCGTGGTCGTTCCATTCATGACTGCCTTGCCTGGGCTTTCGAGTATATTCATCAGTGCCAAGCGTCCAAACTTGAGATCGTACTTTTGAAACTAGACTTCGCGAAGGCATTTGATATGATCCAACACCCTGCGATGTTGCTCATTATGAAACACATGGGCTTTCCAACCCAATGGCTAACCTGGATGGAAAATATCTTCTCATCGGGCAAATCCTCGGTGCTTCTCGACGGGGTGCCAGGTCGCCAATTTCTCTGCAAATGCGGAGTGCGTTAGGGCGATCTTCTGTCACCATTGCTATTTGTGTTAGCAGCTGACCTGCTCCAAACCTCTCTTAATGAGGCACTTCAAAACCAGACCATCCAACACCCGATCCCGCCAAAGGGAAATGACCAATACCCGGTGATTCAATACGCTGACGACACAATAATTGTCCTCCCTGCTTGCATCAACCAGGCCGCCAAGATCAAACAGATACTTGAGGATTATGCCACTTCAGTGGGACTCAAAATCAACTTTCATAAGTCAACTTTGGTGCCCATCAACCCACCTCAGGACAAATGCGATACCCTGACAGCAATCTTTGGCTATGCTCAAGCAACCATGCCGTTCACTTACCTTGGGCTGCCCTTAGGTACTACTCGACCTTCGATTCTGGATCTGACACCGTTTGTTTGCAAGGCAGAAAGGAAAATTATTGTGGCTATGTCACTCATGTCTTTTGCGGGTAGACTAGCACTTCTCAACTCCATCATCACGTCATTGCCTATCTACCCCATGGGTACATTAAGACTCCCTCCGAAAATTATTGCCCAATTGGACAAAATCAGACGGTACTGCCTCTGGAACAAGAAAACGGATAATGGGAACAAATGTAATTCGTTGGCAGCTTGGTCCATGGTTTGCCGCCCAAAAAAGAGTGGTGGGCTCGGGATACTTGACCTACATGTTCAAAACGACGCTTTGTTGCTCAAACTCCGACACAAGTTCTACAATCAACATGACACGCCCTGGGTTAGCCTCATCTGGAATACTTACTATACAGAGTCTGTACCCCATGCAACAGAGCCCTGCGGCTCCTTTTGGTGGCGGGACCTCATCCAACTAATGCCAATTTATCGAGGAAGTGATCCAAGTCAATGTGCACAATGGCAGCTCAGCCCTGTTCTGGAAAGATGACTGGAACAATTCTATATATGAGGAAAAGTACCCAAGAACATTTTCTTACTGCAAGAACGGAGACATTCCGATTCAGACCTTCCTCAACAAAACTGATCTGGCAACAACCTTTCATCTACCACTTTCAGTACAAGCCCACGATCAGCTGAGGCAGATCCAAAGAGAGGTAGCAAACGTGGAACTCACGAACGCGAATGATACATGGACCTGCTGTTGGGGTGCACAAAGTTTCAAAACAACATCATACTACAGTTACTACTTCAGAGAGATAACTGCACATGTGGCATTCAAATGGCTATGGAAAACTAAGTGCACGGCTGATAAAGGTTTTCGGGTGGCTGCTACTTTCTGACCGTCTCAATACAAGGAACATGCTAAAACGGAGACTCTATAACATTGGGACCAACCTGGACTGTTTCTTATGTGGTCAACACATTGAAGAAACAGTGGAACACCTCTTCTTCCACTGCACTTTCAGCCAATCCTGCTGGAGGATACTGAACATTACCTGGAGTGATCACCAACATCGCCTTCAGCTGCTGGAAAGATTGAAAGAAAGGCACAATCACAAAATGATCATGGAGATTTTCCTCCTGGCAGCTTGGAGCTTGTGGAAGGAATGTAACAACAATTACTTTAGAAAAGTGCTGCCATGCATTGACTCATGGAAAGGGAGGTTCAAAAATGATTTTTGAGACCTCTTACACAGACTACCTGATCACAAAAGACAACTTGTGCACGACACTTTGGCTACTATACAATGAACCTATACATAGAGGGAGCTGTAGAGGGATCCTTGCTAAGTAAGTTGCCTCCACCTTGTAACTTAGTTATGTAGTTGTTCTTCTCCCTCCCCCCCCAACCCTGTGCATATGTAACAAAACTTTTACATTGTGGTAATATATAAGCAGTAGGAGCCTTTCCTACTATCCTAACCTTCAAAAAAAAGACGAGGTGAGCCTCGGCGACGAAGAATTTATCATGCCTGAGGATCCCGTCGAGCAGGAGCGCTTCAAGCACCGGCTTATAGCCACAGCAAACAGCCTGAAGAAAAAGCAACAACAGCTTCGAGCTGATCAACATCTGCTAGCGGATAGACGGACTGAAGTCCTGGCGGCCGAGGAATACGAACTCGAGCGCCCAACCAAGAGTTACCCAGAGCGCAGGTTGCTACCCCAACTCGAGGAGGAAGCATTAAAACCTACATCACTAGCGTATGATGCGGCTGATCGGCCACCTCGTGGCCGAGATAGAGAAGCATATCAGCCCGAAGTCCAGCCCACACCCCGCCGCCATTCAAACAAAAATACCAAGGCCTGGGGCAACACGCGGGACCTGCAAGACGTATTGGAAAACAAAGCAAGACATGCAAGATCGATCTACGGATCACGGGGGTGCGCCCCAACGCGGGACAATGACCATCACGCCGGATATACTAAAAGCAAATCCAGCCGGGCCGAATACAGTAGACAAGACTCGTATGAAATGCGTCGTGATATAGCCCGGCACAGAGGTGCCGCACACCCCCTATGCTTCACTGATGAAGTAATGGATCACGAATTCCCAGAGGGTTTTAAACCCGTAAACATTGAATCATATGATGGTACAACAGAACCCTCGGTATGGATCGAGGATTTCCTCCTCCACATCCACATGGCTCGCGGTGATGATCTACATGCCAACAAGTACCTCCCACTAAAACTCAAAGGACCAGCTCAGCATTGGCTGAATAGCTTGCCAACAAACTCCATTGGTAGTTGGGAGGATTTGGAAGATGCATTCCTTGACAACTTCCAGGGCACTTATGTGCGACCACCGGATGCTTATGACATGAGCCATATAACTCAGCAGCCAGGGGAATCGGCCAGGAAATTCTGGACCCGGTTCCAAACTAAGAAGAACCAAATTGTCGACTGTCCGGATGCAGAGGCCTTAGCGGCATTTAAGCATAACATCCGTGACGAGTGTCTTGCCCGGCACCTTGGCCACGAGAAGCCGAAGTCTATGGCAGCCCTCACGACACTCATGACCCGCTTTTGCGCGGGCGAGGACAGCTGGCTGGCTCGCAGCAACAACACATCAAGAAGTCATGACAATTCAGATGCCAAAGATAGTAACGGCAGACCACGTCGCAACATACACAAGCGCCGCAACAACGGTGACAACGCCGAAGACACGGCAGTGAATGCCGGATCCAATGGCTCTAAATCCGGTCAGCGGAAGAAGCTGTTCAAAAGAAGCAACCCGGGCCCGTCCAGTTTGGACCGCATACTCGATTGCTCGTGTCAAATTCACGGCACCCCCGATAAGCCGGCCAATCACACCAACAGAGAATGCTGGGTGTTCAAGCAGGCCGGCAAGTTGAATACCGAAAACAAGGAAAAGGGGCTGCATAGCGACGATGAGGAGGAGTCCCGGCCGCCGAACACAGGAGGACAGAAGAAATTTCCTCCCCAAGTGAAAACGGTGAACATGATATACGCAACCCATATTCCCAAGAGGGAACGGAAGCGTGCACTAAGGGACGTCTATGCGATGGAGCCAGTCGCCCCAAAGTTCAACCCATGGTCTTCTTGTCCGATCACTTTCGATCGTAGGGACCACCCCACTAGTATCCATCATGGTGGTTCTGCCGCATTGGTCCTTGATCCCATCATTGACGGATTTCACCTCACCCGAGTCCTTATGGACGGTGGCAGCAGCCTGAACCTGCTTTATCAGGATACAGTGCGCAAAATGGGTATAGACCCCTCGAGGATCAAACCCACTAAAACCACCTTTAAAGGTGTCATCCCAGGTGTAGAGGCCCGTTGCACGGGCTCAATAACACAGGAAGTGGTCCTCGGATCTCTGAACAACTTCCGAAGCGAGGAGTTAATCTTCGATATCGTACCGTTTCGTAGTGGCTATCATGCACTGCTCGGACGAACCGCATTTGCCAGATTCAATGCGGTACCGCATTATGTATAACTCAAGCTCAAAATGCCAGGACCTTGTGGGGTTATAACATTCAATGGAAACACAAAACGCTCGCTCCGCACGGAGGAGCACACTGCGGCCCTCGCAGTAGAAGCACAAAGCAGCCTTTTAAGGCAAACCGCCAATTCGGTGATAAAGCTCCGGGACACCTTCAAGCGAGTCTGGAGTAACCTGCAACAGGATCGCCTGGTACGTTCAGAGCTCGCCTAGCAATTCGGCCTCCGTCCTAGTCCCAGTCAAGCGTCGAAATCTGTGCTGCGCGTACATAATTACGCACTAAAAATACCATGGGCATAGGCGGAGGCACGGCCAGGACATGTCCCACAATGCGGCTCAACCGCCCCAGGGGCTGTATACCTTTATCATTTTCTCTCTTTCAGGACCTTACTCTCTGGAAGCCCTTTTCGGCAGTCTGATTGCTGGACGTATCACTACCAAGGAAGCAAGAAGCTCTGACGTATAAGGGAAATCCCAGGTGGTCTCTGATAACGATCGATGTACCTGTTTTTACATACCCATACGCAGCTTGCCCTTGGATAGGACATGTCAAATAGTCCTATTTTTTGCTTATTGCACTACTTGTATACATACGCTTTGACGTATTATTTAAACAACAATGTATAGAGTTAGCCTACTATTGCATTTCTTTTTTTCCTTGTCTGCTTATTTACGACAAATTGCACCCGTACATTCTATAACGACCAGTGCGCCAGGGGCTTCAGTATACCCCATAAATACGGCGTGAGAAGTCAGAACACTTTCGACAGTGCGGCACCCTGAACTTATAGCATTATATGCATCAGCTCCGAATCATGTCTTGGGTCAATAGTTGGGTTTGCCCGGCTCCCATGTTTTGGTACCTTACATTCCGCAATATCGGCTAAGGTAGCACTGGGAGAACTACTGCGATTGTGTACCGGTTCTTCCGGACAAGCACCTCAGTAGAGAAAGCCGAAAACTGACTGTCATGATAAGGCGAGAGCTGGTCGCTGTTCGAGAGGTCTCAAGTCCTTAAAGACTTCTTTCGCTTCGGGCGAGGAGTCGGCCTTGCCCGACTTAGGCGTATATAGCGCCCCAAATTCGGCCTTCCGAATACTAGGGGCTTCGCCAAAATTTAAAATTGTAGACTTCTATGGCTAAGTGAGAGTGATAAAGCTTTATAGTCCGATTGCCTGGTTCATTGTGCTGAACACCTCCTTCGGAGGACCCAAAATTGGGATAAAGAGTGCTCAGGTTTATCCCGAACACCTCAGTACTAGTTACATGGGGGCAGAGGCCGACGACTGGCCAACTCTCAGATTTTATAAATGGCCGCACAGAAGGTAATATTTTAAATTAACAAGTGTTGCATAGCGCAAATGAACTCGTTTCATATTACAGGATCACATGAGTACATTTATTCAAATATTACATCCTTAGCACATTCCTCCGCCACAAGGCGAGCACCCTTCAGGACACTGTCATAATACTTTTTGGGGTGGCGATGCTCCTTGCCCTCCGGCGGCCCCTCCTTCACCAGCTTTTCGGCGTCCAGCTTCGCCCAGTGCACCTTCTCCCAGGCAAAACCCCTGCGCGCACCCTCGATGCAGATGGACCGCTTTATGACTTCAAATCGTGGGCAGGCATTCACAAGCCGCCTCACCAGACCGAAGTCGCTACCAGGCAGGGGCTCGCCAGGCCACATCCGGACTATAAGACCCCTCATGGCCTATTCAGCCGCCTTGTGAAGCTTGACCAGTTGCTTCAACTGGTCGCTCAAGGGCATTGGGTGTTCGGTCCCAGTATACTGAGACCAGAACAACTTCTCCGTCGAGCTCCCCTCCTCAGCCCGGTAGAACTCCGCGGCATCCGACACACTGCGGGGTAGATCTGCGAACGCTCCTAGAGAGCTCCAAACTCGGGTAAGTAAAAAGAAAGTTCCCTTCACATGCTTGCTTTGCATAATGAATGCCTTACCCGCCGTTATCTTCTTAACTGCCTCAATTTCCTGGAGGGCCATTTGGGCTTCGGCCTTGGCTTGTTGTGCACTTTCGAGGGCCTTCGCAAGCTCGGACCCTTTAGTCTTAGAGTCATGCTCCAAGGACTCGTGTTTCTTGACGAGAGCCTGGAGCTCTTGCTGCACCTCACCTACTCGGGCATCTTGTTTCTCAGATAGCGCCTTCTGCAGGGCCGCCACTTCGGTCGTGGCCCCTAGTAAAATTCATGACGATCCCATTATTCCAAAACCAAAATTTTCTTTATCAATATTCAGACGGGGTGTCACTTACCTTTGTTCTCTTCGAGCTGCCTCTTGGTAAGGCCGAGCTCTTCCTTGGACAGCTCAAGGTCCCGCTTCAGTGCGGCGACCTCTGTAGTACGAGCGGTGGCGACCAGTAGTGAAGCCTGCTTATTCACATAGACACATTTTGATTAGACTCCTGCGATTATTATTTGATCCTCAATTCGGCCTTTCTTTGCGAACGCCAAACAGAGCATCATGGGCTACTGTCTATACTGTAACATTTTCTTACAATTTGATTACTTACCTCAAAGCCAGTTAGGAGGCTGGCACAGGCTTCAGTCAGTCCGCTCTTAGCGAACTGAACCTTCTTGACTACCGCACTCATGATAGTGCAGTGCTCTTCATCAATGGAAGCGCCGCGAAGCACTTCCAGCAAGTTGTCCGATGCCTCTGGATGGACAGAGGCCATCGGCACAGACAGCTTGCCCCCCTTAGCGAGCGGTGCCTGACAGAATCCGGAACCATTGGAGGTTCCGGCGCCATATTCAGCTTGGGGCTAGATGTGCTACCCCCGGCGTTAGGGCCCAAAGGAGTCTTGCCCCTCGTGCGCCCAGCGCCTGGAATTTCGCCTTGGGGCGCCTCCGGAACTGTCTCCCCTTGGTTCAGTTCCCTTTGAGACAACACCTCGGCGTCATCCGTAGGGCGGGGGGAGGAGGCGGTCGGGAGTGAATTGCTATTCATATCTGACGGGCCCAAAGAATCATCCGACGAAGATACGTCGATATGGGCTCGGGACGGACTGCATAATCATGCACGGCGTGATAAGAAACAGTACAATAAAACGTACCTAGAATTATTATGGTATCCGGATACTCACGACTTCGCCAGGGGCTTGTCCCTAGGTAACCACTCCTCGTCGCTGAAAGCAGCTGTCGTGGAGCAGTCCGGGAGGAGGGTCCTTCCCTTCTTCGACCCTTCAGCCTCCCCTGATGGGGCGGCCTTCCTTTTCCTGTCCTCCCCGGCTGGGGGGGAGAACTTTCCTCTTCCTCCTCCTCGTTTTCGTGGGAGGAGTGCGCCTCGGTGTTTTCGGACGATGAGTCCGATAGAACCTTGCGCCGGAGACCCTTCCTGGTCCCCGCGGCCTTCTTCTTGGCCTTCCTCTGCGGCCCCTCATAAGGCGCCGGAACCAGCATCTCCGTTAGGAGAGCATCCGCTGGATCCTCGGGCAGGGGGGCTGGACAATCGATCTGCTCCGCTGTCGCTACCCAGTCCTGTTAAATGGCGTGGAGGCTTAGATCCTGCGCGTGGT
Organism: Aegilops tauschii subsp. strangulata; assembly: GCF_002575655.3. Taxonomy (NCBI): domain Eukaryota; kingdom Viridiplantae; phylum Streptophyta; class Magnoliopsida; order Poales; family Poaceae; genus Aegilops; species Aegilops tauschii. The sequence goes on along the minus strand of NC_053039.3, from coordinate 68,957,716 downwards.
TATACTGGGGAAAAGAACATCTTATGAGATATAAAACACCTACCGGATGGCACGCTTTGCGCTGAGTCCGCGGTCCTCGGTAAGGGGAGGAGGTACCTCGGTGCCCTTGAACAGCACCTTCCAGACGTCCTTGTGCGTCGTGTCGAAGAGCTCTCGCAGCGTCTGGTGCTCGGCCGGGTCGAACTCCCACAGATTGGATGCCCGTCTTTGACACGGGAGGATCCGGCGGAAGAGCATGACTTGGACCACGTTGACAAGCTTAATTTTCTTGCTCATCATGTTTCTGACACAGGTCTGGAGTCCGGTCAGCTCCATCGATGAACCCCAGGATAGGCCCTTCTCTTTCCAGGAAGTGAGCCGCATGGGGATTCCGGCTCGAAATTCGGGGGCCGCCATGTCAGGACCGGTTTTTCGGGATATTAATTTTCCAGAAAATGGCCCTTGTGCTCACCAGCCCCAGGATTACTGTTAGCTGATGAGGCACCAACTTGATACAGAAATTCAAAGCAAAGTACAAAATATGTAGTACAAGACCATTGTTGCCTATGAGTACAACACTTGGTTTCTAGTGGTTGATGGCGGAAGCGGTCTGTGGTTCATCTGCGTCTGTGGGACTCCATTTCCCGCACGAACACCTGACCAGGATAACTCCTATCTCCGCGAGGCTGCTATCATCATTGCGTAGGTTCCGGGGCTGTCATTGCAACGCTCCTCTCCATGCGAGAAATCTGGCCAAGACAATAGCCAGGGACAAGCCAGTGAGTACTTTTGAATATACTCGCAAACATTATGAACACGGGTATAATATACCAAGGGATAATCATGCTCCAAAATATTCTATGATCATAACGTCAGTCACGAAATAGGCAAAATCCATGAAGCACGCAAGCAGATTATTTATATAAAGCATGAGTATGCAATATGGAAGTAGAAACAGAATGCACCAATCGGATGTCTGGAGCGACACCTCGAAAGATTTAATATAAATCATGCCTCAGTCAGGCGTCTGAGCGACACCTCGAAAGATTTAATATAAATCATGCCTCAGCCAGGCGTCTGAGCGACACCACATAAAGGGCTCATAAATAAAAGAAATAACAAGCATGCAACAGTCGGGCGTCTATGCGACACCACATAAAGGGCTTATAAATAAAAGAAATAACAAGCATGCCACAGTCAGGCGTCTATACGACACCACATAAAGGGCTTATAAGAGAATAACCGCAGTGAGTATCCAGGAGGTAGAACCATCCTAGGGATACTCAATAATTCAGATAATAAAATGGGTTAGTCTGTAATATTAATAATCATCCTCATCACAAGTCACAAGTCATGATCCAAGTTCTGGTTTAACACTCTTGTCCTCCGAAGACCGACACTAAGACCAACACTAAGACTGACACTAGACCCATCTCAGACTGTAGTCCTTACCCATGGACATGGCTATCCGAATGGATTTAACCTCTGCAGAGGGTGTACTCTTTACCCACGAGTAACGGATTTCTTTAGTCCATCGGGACTAATTCCGCCGACGGTCTTTTAATTGAAAACACACCTGTCCGCACACACCAGCCTAACTTACCGGTGTCTGGAATCACCCACGACACTTGTCAAGCAAAACTCTAAGTGGGGAGGCTACAACCTCGATTAGCATGGGATCACGCGCGCAAACTAGGGAAGCCACTCCCCTCGGCTACAACCGGAAACACCCATGCCCCCAGACCAGGTGGCATGCCTACCGGATGCCTCCGGTATCTTCCACCATGGCCTCTCTGTACGGTGTGTGCTTGGAGGGGTTGACAACTTACTGAACCGTACCCTACCTGCGGCAGGGACAAGTGGTGGCACGAAACAAGTATGGTGGTTATTGGAAAAAGACTCGATCTACGGCTGACTCAGGGGGTTCAAGTATTCCCTGTATGATTAGCATAACAAATATATCTCAACTAACAGATAGAATCACCGCTCATCATACCTCATCATGCCATACCGGACACACTCGTCTCGATGAGGAACTAGGGACAAGCTCGTGTCTACCCAAGACAGCGACTTTCCCGGCTTCCTTCCGGTATGCATGAAAAGCTCACGAGGATGATAACTATCACCAGCATATCCATTTCTAACAGCGAAGAATCTCTATATGCACTCATGCGTATGATCGTATCATCACATAAAATAACGAAAGTCCCTTGTCAAGTTGGTGTTGTAACCGTATCAAACAACACACAAAAATATTATGCCAGGGTTCAGAATGCTTGCCTTCAAGAGTACACAAGGGGGTGCACTTTTTGAAAGTTGCTTTCCTTCTTCAAAAATCCTATTTTGAGGAAATTTAAATTAACACATAATTTTAAAACAGTACAAAAAAGTTGTTTGAAATTTTTTCATATAAATACTAAAATAAACTAGACAGAAATTGAGAAAGGTAGGAAAAAGGATCAACTCATTTGGAGTAATATTTAAAAAGATATAGCCAGTCAAAGTTCTGTTTTTAATAAAAACTAGAAAAAGAAAACGTTTCGGGGGAAAATACGCTTTCGAAGCAGAGGAGACGTACTTCAGGGTTTTCGCGTCCACTTAAACACGTGGTGGCGGGGCTGGGTCACTGACAGTGGGTCCAGCGGGCCCAGTGGTCAGGTTTGACTAGTCCCCCGCCTTCTTCCTCATCTGTCCAAGCCGAGGCGGGGGCTTCGGCGATCCTCGCCGGCGAACGGTGCTCCTCGATGGCGTCCGAGGGCGGGGATGGATCCGTGGTTCCAGGGCGGTCCTCCTAGTGGTCGTTGGGTCGTCGGGGGTGGAAGTAGTTGCCGGCGGCGAGCTCCGCGGCGGAGGAGGCTTCGGGTGATTTTGGGGGTTTGGGCTCCGGTGGTTCCCGATCAAGGCTGAGGTGCTGGATAGCTCCGCAAGATCAAGGGGAAACGGGTGGTGGTGTTGGATGGACGGGGGAGGGTCTGGTTGCGACGAACGGCACCGGAAGGCGGCGGCAGCCGAACCGGCCGGAGTCGGGGATGACGGCTACCAACCGCCGATTGCTGGCTGAGGGGTGCTATGGGGGTGGCCTGGGGTCGCATGATTGCTCGGAGGATCTCGGGGGTCTCCTTTTATAGCGCAATGAGGTTGGTTCCGTGGTGGTGGATAAGAACGACGGCGAATCGCCGTTCTGTAGTGGCCAGGGCGACGTGGCCGCAACGAGCACTAGCAGACGGGCTTGAGGATAGGCTCGGGCTGTACAAGGGGGCAGCGGGCGCGCTGCTGCGGCTCGAGCGGCGCCGTCCATGGCAGGAGCCCACTGTGGCCGACTGCTAGCCGCCGTGGCCGACCTGACGGCGGCGCTGTAGGGCACCAGGGGCGGCTCTGCGGCGAGGGAGGGGGCGGGCGTGCTGGCTGCGAGTGGGGAGAGGCCAGAGCGGGCGCGGGGAGGCGGCCGTGCGACGCGGCGGCTCGGGCGCCCGCACGTGCAAAACGCGAGCTCTGGGCGCGCCCAGAGCGTGCACGCCAACTGTTCGGCAAAATGCCAATGCGTGCCACAGGGCTTGGGTGAGGCTGGCAATTAGCAGACCTAGGTTAGGAGTAGCTAGGATCTTAGTGGACAAGGTTGCTGGGTCAGTGGATTAAGTACAAAATGTAAACTAAAAATCATGTCAAAACTGACTATGCACACCAAGTGTTTGACAAAATGACAAGGGCTTCTAGACAACTCTTGGAGTGGCCAGAATTTCCAGATCAGGGTCTCCCTAGATGTGGGTGATGATGGCAAGATCATTTGGGCAAAACCAGAAACTTGCTAGTGCAAGTTTTGCAAACCTTCAGTTTTGGACAGAAAGAAAAAGGCCTTATTGCATGCACTTAAAATCCTCCAATGGGTCCACTCTCCTGGACTTAAGGGTTTTGCAGGGTGGTCTATAAGTAGGAAAAAGCTCATGGTTACTAGAGCAAGATAATCTAGGGTTGCAGTACAAAACACTAAGCTGGACCAGAATGAAGATGAGGATGATTTTCTCAAATTTTTCAAAGAACACCAATGGGTTTTTGCATAACGTTGAATTATATGCATCTACTGACATCTCCAAACACTTCAAAGAATTTTTATAGGAATATTTAAAAAGGTTGTAGTGCAAAAATACCTACTGGACCAGATTTGTAAAGTTGATGTAGAGCTCAAAATCTCCAATAACCAAAGGATATTTTTGCATAAAGGTGATGTGGAAACATCACATGACATCCCCAAATTTTGGTGAAAATTTTAAATGCATTTATCAAATGGTTGCAGTGCAAAAGAGGCTCCAAATTTATGAAAAATCATTTTAAAAGAAAGAAGCTCAGGAAAAACAATTATGCAAATAAATCCACTGATAAAGGATTGTTTTATTAAGAGAGTATACAAGTCCAATAACAGTTTTTTGGAAAGTTTCCCACTAGAGGTAAAAACCCACAATATTAAAGAGAAGAGGGGTTCCGAAATCAAAAGATAACCCAGAAAACAAATTTTTTATTTCCTGGCAAAATTTTAATTTATAAAACAAGGTCAAAATTTGGGGTGTTACAACACTAGCCCCCTTAAGAAAAATCTCGTCCTCGAGATTTGTTAAAAGCTGTTTGAACAAAGATCGCTCTACAAAAAGAAAAATAATCCTACTTATGCAATAAAATGTGGCTACAGTGAGAGGGCAATAAGTGGTGTAAAACTACAGTGTGGTATACTGGCGCTGCGCGGGGAAAAGTCCACGGTTGGGGAAAACGAGATATTTCTACGTTGGATACAGTAAATTTAGAATAAATTCTAAATTTCAAAAATACGCTGCTCGTACCCGAGAGCACAGTGCTCTCTCTGGCTGACAGGTGGACCCGGGGCCCACTGTCGGCCTCTTCTTCTACCTCTGGCTCTCTCCTCTTTCTCTCTCTCGCGTGCCCTCCCGCGCTTTCTCCACCGGCGACGCCTAGCGCGTAGGGCATCTAGGCCGTACTGCGGTAGTGCGCGGCGTGCTAGCTGCCGGTGCAGCGTGCACTCACCTCGCGGGCCAGTGCACTGTCGGCACTGCTCGCGGATTCGCCTCCGAACACCGGCGATCGAGCGACGAGCGGTGCTGGTGGACTTCGCCCACCGTACACCGATCTCGAGCTATAAAATGATCGCGGTGCTCCTTCTTCTTCCTCACACCTGGCCTCGCTTCTCCCTCTCCTTCATTCTCCTCCATTTCTGTTTGCAGGAGCTTGAGACGAGGCTCTAATGGCGGAGGTGATGCCGGACTGGTACGTGGTCCTGATGTGCGGAGGTTTGGCGACGCTGCTAGGGTTCTCCGTGCTCCTGTGTGCGATTATCCTTGATGATCGTCGTGATGCTGCTGCTCGAGTGTTAGCTCTCCGCGGTGGCGGTGATCACGAGGATTAGGTGCGGCATCGAGTGCTAACTGCTATCAGTGTGCTGGAACAACTTGCGCCCGAATGATTACTCACAAATCTCCCTTACTGAGACTGTGGTGTCCTCAGGTGTGATCAGTTAGGTGCAAAAAGTGCATGAGGATTTGTAATTAGCGCACGAGGCCGAGTGGTTGTGGTTGTGAGGCTGCTGTTATGGTGCTGCGCGAATAAAAATCTACGTCGTGAAGAGGTACATGCTGCAGCAACTCAGGGAAAGAAATCTCACTTCAAAATTTATCGCGAGTGAAAAATTGGTTAAATCAAAATTAACAGTAGTAAAACTGCTCACATAATTTAAACCAAATATTTGATCCGTCACACAAATTTTGGATACCACGCACAAGTTACAACACATAAACAAATACTGGGATAATAAACACAGCGGTGACGTCTACAATAAAAACGGTAAATGGACAGTGTCCTGAGAAAACGTCTCTGGTACTGGGGCACACTCCTCTTCTATCGGGGGAAGCGGATTGACCAGCCGATGAATGCGTCTCTCCTGGTCAGGCCTCAGTGGTCTGCCAATAGCGATCTGAGGATTTAAATCAGCGAGGCTCTGGAGATAACCCATTACCCGCTGAGTCAAACGTTCTTGTGCGATAACATACTGGGCAAGGTTGGCCAGTACTGGGTCTCTTTCAATTCGCCCACCGGGAAAAGATGCTACTTCTCCGGGTGCTGCACGACTCGGAAAATAATAATACCCTCGATCACTGGCATAGGGTACCGCGAATCGAAGATGAGCAAGCGCTTCGTATGCAGCAGCTTCTATGGCCATATGCGGAGTCGGCATGGATTTCCCCACGAAGGAGACTTCCGTTGGGTCTTGGTTTGGGTTTGCGGGAGGGATGTGCACCACTGCCTGGTACTGCAGGTAAAGTCCCACAATATCTTGACAAAACTACCTAGGGTTGCGTCTGGAGTTCTCAGATAAATACTGGGGGTCGGCATGGCAAAGAAATGGCTGTGTGTGTTGTGCACAAGGTGAGGGGTACTTGGCAAGGTCACGAGGTGGCCTTTTATATAGCATTGGGGGTTGGGTTATTTACCGTGGTGAAGGGTAACTAGTTGTCGGTTCTGCTCTTGGGGTCGGGGTCAATGCCATAGATACACATATCTCATAAATGTGACACATTGTTGTAGGTGTCGTCGGGGTGGTTTTGGTAGCTGCGCCCGGAATTTAAAAATGCAACTGTACGCTGACGTACTTATGCATGTCTACTATTCAAAAATAGAGGCGCACAAGCAGACAACATTTAATAATGGTGATACAGGATCACATAATTACAAGGCGTAGAAATACTAAGGCTTGGTACAACTCGAGTGACTTAGTCTACTTCGTTAATGTCTAAGCGGGCTGGCCTTGTGGACGTCGAGGCTTCTCCACGGGTTTCACCGTCGGGATTAGCCGGATGAGGTTGAGGGGCTGCAGGGTCGGGGTAGCGATGATGACCATCGCGGGGGTTGTTGGCCACAATCCCGTTGGAGCGTGTTCCCAAAAGGCGACCAAGCACTTCTAGGGACACCAAAGCATTTTGGTCGATGGCTGGGGCAGACCACAAGGACTCGATCGGCTGTCCGAACAGCACGACTGGGTTGATGGCGTCGGGCTCATCCTCTCCTCTTGCCGGGGCTCGGCGAACCAGTTCTCCACGAGCTGCGATCAGATCAAGGGTGATTTGATCGAACAGTTCCTCCAGTGCACTTACATAGCGCACCAGATGCAACAATGCAGGATCCATCTCGTGATCTCCGTTGGCAACCTGGGGTGGCCTACCATACACGTCACGGCTAGGGTAGTAGTAGAACGAGCGACAGTTAACTCTGGGCGACAAGTGCCGGAGTTGAACTATAGCCTCTCGAGCTGCTAGCTGGATGGCTTGTGGCTCAAAGGAAGTTGTCCTTCCAGTGAACCTGTAGGGGCGTTTTGGCGATAGTCCCCTACCATAGATGTGTACAGTAGCCCAGAACTGACGGCTCTCACCGCTCATGAGTCCTTGGTACACAACATATTCTGGGGGCTCTTCTAATGCATAGGCACGGTGGGTGAGGTTTGCGAGCACGGTCACAAAACCTCCAAGGTTGGTTGCTGTGGTCTCATTGTGAACAATGGGGCCAGGCATTATGGCTTGGTTTGGGGGTAGAGGCTGTGCTGTGCTGGGTTGAGGCTAGCGTGCCCTCTTTATAGAAAAGGGGACGGAGTCTTCCTTCGCACGCTTGCGAATGAGACATTTTAGGTGTCGGTCACTGGCGCGTGATCGACGGGCTATGCTGATAGGTTGGGCACCGACTGCCAAAAGCGTCGGAGTCACTGTGTGGCTTTCTTACACGAGAAGCTTGGCCGCGGTTGGGTTAAGGTCTGGTGGGTTTGTTAACCTAGGTTTTTTTTTCAACCTGGCTAAGATAGGATTAACCCATGGTCAGCCTGGCTCTGATACCAAGTCTGTCAGGACCGGTTTTTCGGGGTATTAATTTTCCAGAAAATGGCCCTTGTGCTCACCAGCCCCAGGATTACTGTTAGCTGATGAGGCACCAACTTGATACAGAAATTCCAAGCAAAGTACAAAATATGTAGTACAAGACCATTGTGGCCTATGAGTACAACACTTGGTTTCTAGTGGTTGATGGCGGAAGCGGTTTGTGGTTCATCTGCATCTATGGGACTCCATTTCCCGCAGGAACAGCTGACCAGGATAACTCCTATCTCCGCGAGGCTGCTATCATCATTGCGTAGGTTCCGGGGCTGTCATCACAACGCTCCTCTCCATGCGAGAAATCTGGCCAAGACAATAGCCAGGGACAAGCCAGTGAGTACTTTTGAATGTACTCGCAAACATTATGAACACGGGTATAATATACCAAGGGATAATCATGCTCCGAAATATTCTATGATCACAACGTCAGTCACGAAATAGGCAAAATCCATGAAGCACGCAAGCAGATTATTTATATAAAGCATGAGTATGCAATATGGAAGTAGAAACAGAATGCACCGATCGGGTGTCTGGAGCGACACCTCGAAAGATTTAATATAAATCATGCCTCAGTCGGGCGTCTGAGCGACACCACATAAAGGGCTCATAAATAAAAGAAATAACAAGCATGCCACAGTCGGGCGTCTATGCGACACCACATAAAGGGCATATAAATAAAAGAAATAACAAGCATGCCACAGTCGGGCGTCTATGCGACACAACATAAAGGGCTTATAAGAGAATAATCGCAGTGAGTATCCAGGAGGTAGAAACGTCCCAGGGATACTCAATAATTCAAATAATAAAATGGGTTAGTCTGTAATAATAATAATCATCCTCATCACAAGTCACAAGTCATGATCCAAGTTCTGGTTTAACAATCTTGTCCTCCGAAGACCGACACTAAGACCAACCCTAAGACTGACACTAGACCCATCTCAGACTGTAGTCCTTACCCATGGACACGGCTATCCGAATGGATTTAACCTCTGTAGAGGGTGTACTCTTTACCCACGAGTAACGAATTTCTTTAGTCCATCGGGACTAATTCCGCCGACGGTCTTTTAATTGAAAACACACCTGTCCGCACACACCAGCCTAACTTACCTGTGTCTGGAATCACCCACGACACCTGTCAAGCAAAACTCTAAGTGGGGAGGCTACAACCTCGATTAGCATGGGATCACGCGCGCAAACTAGGGAAGCCACTCCCCTCGGCTACAACCGGAAACACCCATGCCCCCGGACCAGGTGGCATGCCTACCGGATGCCTCCGGTATCTTCCACCATGGCCTCTCTGTACGGTGTGTGCTTGGAGGGGTTGACAACTTATTGAACCGTACCCTACCTGCGGCAGGGACAAGTGGTGGCACAAAACAAGTATGGGGGTTACTGGAACAAGACACGATCTACGGCCGACTCAGGGGGTTCAAGTATTCCCTGTATGATTAGCATAACAAATATACCTCAACTAACAGATAGAATCACCGCTCATCATACCTCATCATGCCATACCGGACACACTCGTCTCGACGAGGAACTAGGGACAAGCTCGTGTCTACCCAAGACAGCGACTTTCCCGGCTTCCTTCCGGTATGCATGAAAAGCTCACGAGGATGATAACTATCACCAGCATATCCATTTCTAACAGCGAAGAATCTCTATATGCACTCATGCGTATGATCGTATCATCACATAAAATAACGAAAGTCCCTTGTCAAGGTGGTGTTGTAACCGTATCAAACAACACACAAAAATATTATGCCAGGGTTCATAATGCTTACCTTCAAGAGTATGCAAGGGGGTGCACTTTTTGAAAGTTGCTTTCCTTCTTCAAAAATCCTATTTTGAGGAAATTTAAATGAACACATAATTTTAAAATAGTACAAAAAAGTTGTTTGAAATTTTTTCAAATAAATACTAAAATACACTAGACAGAAATTGAGAAAGGTAGGAAAAAGGATCAACTCATTTGGAGTTATATTTAAAAAGATATAGCCAGTCAAAGTTTAGTCAAAGTTCTGTTTTTAATAAAAACCAGAAAAGGAAAACGTTTCGGGGGAAAATATGCTTTCGAAGCAGAGGAGACGTACTTCAGGGTTTTCGCGTCCACTTAAACATGTGGTGGCGGGGCTGGGTCACTGACAGTGGGTCCAGCGGGCCCACTGGTCAGGTTTGACTAGTCCCCCGCCTTCTTCCTCCTCTGTCCAAGCCGAGGCGGGGGCTCCGGCGATGGCATCCGAGGGCGGGGATGGATCCGTGGTTCCAGGGCGGTCCTCCCGGTGGTCGTTGGGTTGTCGGGCGTGGAAGGAGTTGCCGGCGGCGAGCTCCGCGACGGAGGAGGCTTCGTGTGATTTTGGGGGTTTGGGCTCCGGTGGTTCCCGATCGAGGCTGAGGTGCTAGATAGCTCCGCAAGATCAAGGGGAAACGGGTGGTGGTGTTGGATGGATGGGGGAGGGTCTGGTTGCGACGAACGGCACCGGAAGGCGGCGGCGGCCGAACCGGCCGGAGTCGGGGAAGACGGCTACCAACCGCCGATTGCTGGCTGAGGGGGTGCTATGGGGGTGGCCTTGGGTTGCATGAGTGCTCGAAGGAGCTCGGGGGCCTCCTTCTATAGCGCAACGAGGTTGGTTCCGCGGTGGTGGATAAGAACGACGGCGAATCGCCGTTCTGTAGTGGCCAGGGCGATGTGGCGGCGACGAGCACTAGCAGACGGGCTTGAGGATAGGCTCGGGCTGTACAAGGGGGCAGCTGGCGCGCTGCTGCGGCTCGGGCTGCGCCGTCCATGGCAGGAGCCCACTGTGGCCGGCCGCTAGCCGCCGTGGCCGACCTGACGGCGGCGCTGTAGGGCGCCAGGGGCGGCTCTGCGGCGAGGGAGGGGGCGGGCGTGCTGGCTGCGAGTGGGGAGAGGCTAGAGCGGGCGCGGGGTGGCGGCCGTGCGACACGGCGGCTCGGGCGCCCGCACGTGCAAAACGCGCGCTCTGGGCGCGCCCAGAGCATGCACGCCAACTGTTCGGCAAAATGCCAATGCGTGCCACAGGGCTTGGGTGAGGCTGGCAATTAGCAGACCTAGGTTAGGAGTAGCTAGGATCTTAGTGGACAAGGTTGCTGGGTCAGTGGATTAAGTACACAGTGTAAACTAAAAATCATGTCAAAACTGACTATGCACACCAAGTGTTTGACAAAATGACAAGGGCTTCTAGACAACTCTTGGAGTGGCCAAAATTTCCAGATCAGGGTCTCCCTAGATGTAGGTGATGATGGCAAGATCATTTGGGCAAAACCAGAAACTTGCTAGTGCAAGTTTTGTAAACCTTCAGTTTTGGACAGAAAGAAAAAGGCCTTATTGCATGCACTTAAAATCCTCCAATGGGTCCACTCTCCTGGACTTAAGGGTTTTGCTGGGTGGTCTATAAGTAGGAAAAAGCTCATGGTTACTAGAGCAAGATAATCTAGGGTTGCAGTACAAAACACTAAGCTGGACCAGAATGAAGATGAGGATGATTTTCTCAAATTTTTCAAAGAACACCAATGGGTTTTTACATAACGTTGAATGATATGCATCTACTGACATCTCCAAACACTTGGAATAATTTCTAGAGGAATATTTAAAAAGGTTGTAGTGCAAAAATACCTACTGGACCAGATTTGAAAAGTTGATGTAGAGCTCAAAATCACCAATAACCAAAGGATATTTTTGCATAAAGGTGATGTGAAAACATCACAAGACATCCCCAAATTTTGGTGAAAATTTTAAATGCATTTATCAAATGTTTGCAGTGCAAAAGAGGCTCCAAATTTATGAAAAATCATTTTAAAAGAAAGAAGCTCAGGAAAAACAATTATGCAAATAAATCCACTGATAAATGATTGTTTTATTAAGAGAGTATACAAGTCCAATAACATTTTTTTGGAAAGTTTCCCACTAGAGGTAAAAACCCACAATATTAAAGAGAAGAGGGGTTGCGAAATCAAAGATAACCCAGAAAACAAAATTTTTATTTCCTGGCAAAATTTTAATTTATAAAACAAGGTCAAAATTTTGGGGTGTTACACGCCACCCAGTTGGTGTCGCGCGGCTCGGTGATGTAAAACCACCCCGATTGTCACCCCTTCACGGTCTCCACATAGGAGCCTTTGAGCCAGGTGACGTTGGGCATTTTGCCCACCATGGCGCCTCCGCACTCTGCCTGCTGACCGACTACCACCTTTGGCTTCACATTGAAGGTCTTTAGCCATAGGCCGAAGTGGGGCTTGATGTGAAGGAAGGCCTCGCACACGACGATAAACGCCGAGATGTTGAGGATGAAGTTAGGGGCCAGATCATGGAAGTCCAGCCCATAGTAAAACATGAGCCCGCAGACAAACGGGTGGAGGGGAAATCCTAGTCCAGGACGAAGTGGGTAAGAAATACCAGCCTCTCATGGGGTTCTGGAGTAGGGATGATCTGCCCCGCGTCTGGCAGCCGGTGCGCGATATCCGCGGCCAGGTATCTGGCTCCCCACAGCTTTGTGATGTCCTCCTCCGTAACGGAGGAGACCATCCACTTGCCTCTCGCTCCGGACATGCTTGGAGTTGTTTGAGGAGAAAAACGCGAACTTGGGTGCTGGAGCTCGAGTGCGCAAGAATGGATGAGCAAGGAGGAAGAAGGCATGGGTGAAAAAGGTGAATACTTGTCCCTTTATAAGGGCGGAAGAAACTATGCGCCTCCCCACCTACCTGGTAAACTCGCTTATTCCCCAAGCACCGTAATTGATGGCGCGGTTAGGTTACCCACACCCGTATTGATGAGAATCCCATGATAAGGGGACACGATCTCTGCTTCGACAAGACGTGCCAAGAAAACCGCCTCGCAATATGTGCAGTGGCTGGTTGAGAAAAACGGTTTGAATAATGACCGCGCCATGGTGTGATGTCATGCCGCAAAATGTGTCAGCAGATTAGATTTGTGGAAATATTATTCTCTCTACGGTGGTATGTGGAATTTTTTTTTGCACAGCCGGACACTATCCTTGTGTTCAAAATCTTCTATGGAGTATTCGGAGGACGAACCCGCTTTGCAATGCCGAAGACAATCTGCGCGCCGGACTCATCGTCATTGAAGCCTGGTTCAGGGGGTACTGAGGGAGTCCTGGATTAGGGGGTCCTCGGACAGCCGGACTGTTGGACTATGAAGATACAAGATTGAAGACTTCGTCCCGTGTCTGGATGGGACTCTCCTTGGCGTGGAAGGTAAGCTTGGCAATACGGATATGTAGATCTCCTCCCTTATAACTGACTCTGTGTAACCCTAGCCCCCTCCGGTGTCTATATAAACCGGAGGGTTTAGTCCGTAGTACAACAACAATCACACCATAGGCTAGCTTCTAGGGTTTACCCTCTACGATCTCGTGGTAGATCAACTCTTGTAATACTCATATCATCAAGATCAATCAAGCAGGAAGTAGGGTATTACCTCCATCGTGAGGTCCCGAACCTAGGTAAACATCGTGTCCCCCGCCTCCTGTTACCATCCGCCTTAGACGCACAGTTCGGGACCCCCTACCCGATATCCACCGGTTTTGACACCGATAGCCTCTACTACCACGGGGTCCTATTCATCCAACCCCCCACCGGGAACTGTTCATCCAAACCCCCCCCCCCAACAATGCTCACTGTTCATCCAGAGGCAACATCGATCGGCTTCAGTTAGCAGCAGTTGCGAAGGAATCACCTGGGTTCAGTTAACAGCAAGGGATCGATCGATCGCTCGGGTTCAGTAACGCGTAGCCTGCAGTGCAATCGCTCGGGTTCAGTTAGAGCCCAACGTCTCTCTTGGGTTCAGTTAGAGCCCAACGCCTCGCACACATGCGCGTACGTACGACAGAAATGCGCATCGCTCGGCCCCCGACCACCCATCGTAACCAGGAACTCCCCAATATTTTCCGCGCCCTCGCTTCTACCATGGTTTTTTCTGTCATGGACGGCCCAAAGAATGTCATGCATCTGCGTCTCTTGCCTGCCCAGGATGAAAAACCCATTTTTTTCATGATTTTTTGTTATAGAAGTAGGACCCCACCACATCTATGATGATACTTGGTTTTGTCACAATTATCATCACAGAAGTGTCATAACTATGACAGAAAAAAATTCCGTTCGGCCCAAAATGTCACGGATGTGTCTTTTTTTGTACTGTCTTCATCATCTTTCTTTTTAGTTTACTTAGGTGGAAAGGGCATAGGTTTTTGAACCCATGGTTCTCTTTCTTTACGGTGTTTTTAGCAATAAAGGCTCTTTTATCATATCTTGTATTCTTAGGTTGTGGGTTATCAAGATCAACTGGTGGTTCTATCTCACCATCATTATCTAGTTCTTTACTATTTGTTTGAGTATTTTGATGAACCTCATCATTATCAGAAGGTGAATGTTCATTACCAGACTGATTTCAGCATCAGAGATAGAAATTTCATTATCATTATCAGGAGGTTTTTCTACTTCAGGTTCATTAGAGGCATGCAAAGTCCTATCATTTTTTTTCTTCTTTTTCTTTTTCTTTTTAGAAGGACTAGGTGCAGTGGAGTTGTTCCTTTGTGAATCTTGTTCAATTCTTTTTGGGTGTCCCTCAGGATAAAGTGGTTCCTGAGTCATTTTACCTCCTCTAGTTGCTACTCTAACAACAAAGTCATGTATGTTATTGTTCATTTCATCAAGCAATTCTCTTTGTGATTTAGCAACTTGTTCTAATTGAGTTTGAAACATATAAGAATGCTTTCCCACACCTCTAATATCATAACATCTGCCTTGAAGTGATCTTGCTTTCTAATGTACTTCTCAAACTCATAAAGGCATTGGCTAGGGTGCATATTGTGAGGATTGTCATTAGCATTGAACTTCATTAGAGAATTTACCTCTACCAGCTTAGGCAGTGGTGGTGTATCAAGCCCATGTATTTCTTCAATAGGAGGTAAAATTTTAACATCCTCAGCTTTAACACCTTTTTCCTTCATAGATTTCTTTGCCTCTTGCATATCTTCAGGACTGAGATATAAGATACCCCTCTTCTTCGGAGTGGGTTTAGCCGGTGGTTCAGGAAGAGTCCAATCATCATAATTTTTCAATATATTATTCAATAATTCTTTAGATTTTCCAACAGATCATTCACTGAAAACACAACCATCACAACTATCTAGGAAATCCCTAGAAGCATCGGTTAGTCCATTATAGAAGATATCAAGTATTTCGTTTTTCTTAAGAGGGTGATCAGGCAAAGCATTAAGTAATTGGCAAAGCCTCCCCCAAGCTTGTGGGAGACTCTCTTCTTTAATTTTCACAAAGTTAAATATTTCCTGTAAGGCATCTTGTTTCTTATGAGCAGGGAAATATTTTTCAGGGAAGTAATAAATCATATCCTGGGGACTATGCACACAACCAGGAGCAAAAATATTGTACCAAGCTTTAGCATCACCCTTTAATGATAACGGAAATACTTTGAGAATATAATAATAGCAAGTCTTCTCATCATGAGTAAAAATGGTGGCTATGTCATTCAACTTAGTAATATGTGCCACAACAGTTTCAGTTTCATAACCATGGAAAGGATCAGATTCAACCAAAGTAATCAACTCTGGGTCGATAGAGAATTGATAATCCTTATCATCAATAAAGATAGGTGAAGTAGCAAACTTAGGATCATATTTCATTCTAGGATTCAGAGATTTTTCTTTATACTTGCATAATAATTTATCTAGATCATCTCTATCCTTAAAAGCAAGAATATCTCTAGTGGTCTCCTCATTCATAACATAACCTTCCGGTACCTTAGGCAATTCATATTAGGAAGGCTAGTTCTAGCAGGTGTTTCAGTTTCAAGGTCATCATCAGATTCAATAACATCATGTTGTATTACTCTAGCAATTTGTTCATCAAGAAAGTCACCAAGTGGCACATCATTATCATCAAGCAAGGTACTAGCATCATCATAAGTATCATTCATAGTAGAAGTAGCATCATCAATAACTTGCGACATATCAGGATTAATAGCATGTGGTGGTGTTGCAAGTTTACTTATAACAGAAGGTGAATCTAAAGCAGAACTGGATGGCAGTTCTTTACCTCCCCTCGTCTTAGAGGGATAAATCTTAGTCTTAGCATCCTTCAGATTCTTCATAATGATAAATTGATAATAATCCCAAGTGAATCAACAAATATAGCTATGCTCCCCGGCAACGGCGCCAGAAAAGGTGTTGATAACCCACAAGTATAGGTGATTGCAACAGTTTTCGAGGGTAGAGTATTCAACCCAAATTTATAGATTCGAAACAAGGGGAACCAAAGAATATTTGTAAGTATTAGCAGCTGAGTTGTCAATTCAACCACACCTGGAGATTAATTATCTGTAGCAAAGTGATCAGTAGCATAGTAATATGATAGTTTTGATAATAGTAACGGCAGCAATAGTAACGGTAACAGTGATAGCAGTAGTTTTGTAGCAAGTGCAACAGTAACGATAGCAGTATTAACTTAGCAAGAACAATATAAGATAAATTCGTAGGCATTGGATCAGTTATTTGTTGGATGATATTCATCATGTGACAGTAATAACCTAGGGCGATACGGCACTAGCTCCAGTTCATAAATATAATGTAGGCATGTATTCCGTAAATAGTCATATGTGCTGATGGAAAGAACTTGCATGACATCTTCTGTCCTACCCTACCATCGTAGCGGGGTCCAATTGGAAACTAAGGGATATTAAGGCCTCCTTTTAATAGAGTAACGGAACAAAGCATTGACACACGGTGAATACATGAACTTCTCAAATTACGGTAATCACCGGGAGTGGTCCCGACTATTGTCACTCCGGGGTTGCCGGATCATAACACGTAGTAGGTGACTATAACTTGCAAGATCAGATCTAGAACATGGATATAATGGTGATAACATAAACGGTTCAGATCTGAAATCATCGCACCCGGGCCCAAAGTGACAAGCATTAAGCATGGCAAAGTCATAGCAACATCAATCTCAGAACATAGTGGATACTAGGGATCAAGCCCTAACAAAACTAACTAGATTACATGCTGAATCTCATCCAACTCCTCACCGACCAGCGAGCCTATGAAGGAATTACTCACTCCCGGTGGGGAGCATCATGTAATTGGCGATGGAGAAGGGTTGGTGATGACGAAGAACGAAGATCCCCCTCTCCGGAGCCCCAAACGGACTCCAGATCTGGCCTCTCTATGAAGAACAGGGGTGATGGCGGCTCTGTCTCGTGGATCGTGATAATTCTTCCTCCTGGTTTTTTTGTGGAAAAATAGGATTTTATAGCATCGGTTTTAGGGTCTGCGGGGCCACCAGGTGGGGACAACCCACCTTGGCGCGCCTTGGGGGGGGGGGGGCAGACACGCCCTGGTGGGTTGTGCACACCAGGTGCCCCCCCTGAGGTGACTCTTGGCTCCAGAAATTCTCTTTATTGATATAAAAAATTGTCGGTGTACAAAAGTAGGGGCTTTCTGTACCCCTTTACTTGTGCGCGGGCTGCTATAGCCAAACCTGCGGCCACGCTTGGCGGGGCAGAGGAAGCAAGATACAAGACTACCAGAGTCGCGCTGAAACCAGAGGCGTGAAGAGTGAAGAGGCAAGGTGGGTTTCCCCCGGCAAGAGCCTTGCCGGGGATGACCTACGCCGCCCTGGCAAGAGCCTTGCCGGGGCAACTTACCCAACACCAGCAAGGCCGCCACCCTTGAGCCTGAGAGTTCCGACACCATCGACAACATTGGAACCAAGGCTCGGGAGGCGCCTGCATGGTGGTATGCAGATCTTTGTGAAGACTGAAGGCCTGCAGGATTGGATGAAGAACCAGAAGACGAAGGCCCCCGGCAAGACCCTTGTCGGGGACGCCCACACGACCTCGGAAAGACCCTTGTCGGGGCCCCGATAAGACCCTTGCCGGGGGCATCTACGGGGCCACAGCCAGGCCCGCACTTACCAATGCTTCGCTGCCCCGTGGCCGTCCTGACGCAGCAGCCAACCTGCCAACTAGGCACGCACCTACATGGCAGCATGCAGCTTCTAGGCCAACCAAGCAAGCATCTGCGTGGTGGCATGCAGATCTTTGTGAAGACCCTGCCACCGCGCCAGCTCAGCAGCCAACCAGCTAGCGTGGCGCTGCATGCCTTGTCAGCCAGGACGCGCGTCGGACCAAGGCGAAGCGGCGATAGACAGGACGGGCTTCCTTGCCATCCCCGATTAAGCAAGGGGACACGTCGGTAGCGCATTAAATGCATTTTCTCCCACGATGTCAGAGATAGACTTGTACACTGTACATACTTTCCACCTCCTGTGTGCCACTGTGGCGACCCCTTTGACTATAAAAGGAGGCCCGAGGCGTACTGAGAAAGGATTCGGACTTTTTTGGCTAGGCATGCACCGCAGCTAGTTCAACATGTCAAGAACACCAAATATACACCAAAGCAGGACTAGGGTATTATCCATCGCTTGCGGCCGAAACCTGGATAAAATTCCCTTGCGTTGATCTTCTAAACCCGCTCTTTTTACAGCCCCGCGACCCGGCAACCGTAGTAGGGATTCACTGTGATTCCAGAGGTGTCGTTATTGAACCTCGACATCTTTGGCGCGCCAGGTAGGCGGCGCAAGCTCTGAAATATCCGGTTTTGGAGTCTGCTCATGAACTCCTTCGTCGCGATGGCTCAAGAGAAGAGGGCGACGTTGATCAGCCACGCTTTGGTGCCATCAGCTAGGCGAAGCAGTGCTGTCTGCAGCCGCAACAACCATCCACGTAGCAGAGAAAAATCTAAGTCGCGCAGATCCTTGAGCAAATTCCTTTTTAATATAAGGTTATTCTCCTCAAAAAATCTTGCTCCTTCTACGGAAAACCTGTACGCGATGGAGCCCTCCCACTATCGGCAATTCCCTTGTTTTGTTTCGAGTCCGCTCAACAGTTTAGGCGACTGCGCTGAGAATGGCAGGGTGGCTTGCCTGGCAGCAAGCACCCCCGGCTGGCTGCTAAGGATTCGTCCTTCAAAGCACCCTAGCATTGGTTTACGCGCCGGCAAACCTATCCAACTAGGCGTAGGGCGAGTACATACAAGGAAAGATCAAATAGGAAGATATCATGCTTCATTTTGAAGTACTGCAGATAAAATTGCTGTGGTTCTAACTTAAGATAAAATTGTCTTGGTCATGAACTTGCAGCGGCGATGAGAAATGGGATGCCTAGTCCCGGCACTGGCCCTCCACCCTCTTGACTCCGTCGACGCAGCTGATGATGGGCTTCATACGCTCCTCGAGCACCGTGAGGTCCGTGCCCTCCGGCAAACTCTCTAGCACATCGGCGAAGTCGACGCTGGGATTCCAGAACTCCACCTCAGTGAGCACCTTGGTCAGGGCGCCCCGAAAGAGCCTCCGGGACTCATTCGCCAGATAGACTGCTTGAGTGGAGCGGAGCTACTCCAGGTCGTGGAGGACACCCTCGAAGAACAGGTTCAGCCTAGCATTCAGGCTCATGTTCGGCTCCTGGGAGTACCTGACGTCTGGCATGCCCATGGCGGCCAGCTTCGCGGTGATCCTCCTGGCGACGTCGATGAGGCGGCTGATCCAGAGGTTTACGCTCTTTGCGTAATCCTCATGCTTGGCGGCGACATTGCTCCACAGCTGCTTCTCGTGCTCCAAGGCCTTGTTCAGGGTCTCCTCACGAGCCCCGGCCTTCGAAAGCTTCCACTCCAAGCTGTCCAGTTTCAGCTTCAGGTCATTGATGGAGTCGTTGGCTTCGGAGAGCAGCTTGGCCTTGTCGGAGATGGCGACCTGTGAATCCGTGAGAGCGCGGTTAGCTGTGTCCCTCTCCTCCGCCAACTCCAGGGCCTACTTCCTCAGCTCCTCCCGCTCTAGCTCCAGCTCCTTCACCTTGCCGACATGGTCTAGGGCCTGAGCATCGAGTGCCTCCTTGTGCCTCTGCTCCAGCTCCTGGGTCCGCTGTGCGGCGATGTTCCCGATTTCTTCATCCTTGCCGCGGAGCGTGGCGGCAAGCGCCTGCTAACGGGCGACAAGGTCTTCCTCTTGGGAGTCTAGCAGAGCCTTCTACTGTTGCCGGGCAGCATCGTCCTAGGCAACCTACGCCTTCGCCGCCTCCTGGGCCTTCTCAATATCGGCCTGCTTCAGGATGAGCTCTCGCTTGCGCTCATCCAGCTCACCCTGGGCAGCCCTCAGCTCATCCCGGGCCTCGCCAAACCAAACTTGCATCTGAGCGACGCGCTCCTCAAGGTCTCCCTCCGCCTTGTCCACCGCCGCCATCCTGGATTTCACCTTTTCTTGGTGGGCACGATGAAGTGCTTGGAGCTTTTGGAAGTTGGCACCCATGGCTCGGAGGAGCTGCTCCTCCTGGGAACCATCGCTGCCGGCGCTCGGTTCGTCGATAACCTGGAGCCCGGCGGTGGCGAGCACCTCGTCATCGAAGAACTCCCCCTCGGCAGGCGCTCTGGTGTCTGCTGACCCTGGGAGGAGGACGAACAAGTCGTCGCCCACCTTCAGGTACTTGCCCGGCGCGGTGGCTGCAGAGGAGGAGGGTTGGTCGTTGGCCACCTCCTCCCCGACAAGCTTCTTGGCGGCCTCCTCGGCGGTAGCCTTGCCGGCCTCCTCGGCAGTGGCCTTGCCGGCCTCCACGGCAAGACCCTCGCCGGTCTCCCCTGTGGCGCACTTGGCGGCCTCCTCAGCTATGATCCTGACAGCCTCGGCTTCGGTGTCCTTGGCGACCTCCCTGATGACGATGTCGATATCCTCCTGGTCCATCGAGGGAGGGTCTGGAAAGCAGAAACGAAGAACGAAAAGAGGCCAAGATCAAGGTTCAGGACAAAAAAAGAAGGAGAAAGGAAGACAGGGACGAGAGGAAGGCCGCTTACCCATGCCAGGCGAAGAATTGGTTCCCTCCCTGCCAACATTCGTTGCCGGGACGGAGCCACCAGCCCCCAAGTCCGCCTCCTCCTCCTCCATGAGCGTGGGCTCGGCGGTGGTTGTCCTTGCCGGGGACGCCGCTTTGGGCGGCGTGGTCAATGGGGGCAGCATGTTGGGAGTGGCCCTCATGGGCTCCTCGTCCTGCTGCTCTCCTCCTGCAAACCCGGCAAGACCAGCACCAAGGATTCGTCCCCCCAACGCCCGTCGATGCAGAGCGAGTAATGAACTTACGCTGGGGGCTGAAGCGGGGGCTGTGTCGAGGGCTGGCATCTGGGCTGATCTCCACCACCACCGGCATGCACGAAGTGCTCGCCGGGGGCTTGACGCCCGCCGAGGCTTTGGCCCTCTTCGCCGCCCTCTGGGCCAGCATCTCCGTCTCCCTGCAAAAGGCAAGATCAAGTCAGGAGAAACAGCACGGGCTGGGAGTCAGCAAAGATAAAGGGTGAGATGCTTACTCTTCCTCCTCCGCCGGCCTCCTCTTCCTCTTCGGGCTGAAGGACCCGAGGTCGAAATCGGCCTCGGGTTCGCTGTCCGAAGGGGGAGGAGAAGGGGATGGGGTCTTGCGCCACTTGGACGAGGAAGAAGCGGCGGCCGCTGCCTTCTCCTTCGCTACCGCGGCCCTCGTCTGGCGCACGGGCTGCGCCTGGGCCTGTTGCCGTTGCGCGGTCCTACAGGGTCGGACCGGCTCGCCAGAGGTAGCCCGCCGTAGGATACGCCTCCTTGCCGGGGGCGAGGAGTCATCCACCTCGGTCTCCTCCCCAGTCGACTCCTCGGTCGTGTCTTCGACAAGAGGGGCCCCGGCGCCGGCGCCACTGGGTCCTCCGGCAGGCACCGCCCACTCAGCGAACTACCTCTCCGCCGCGATGGTGTTAGCCTCATCCTCCATGGTGCTGCTGCTGCCGGCCTCCTGGGCAAGTGCCGCCTCCTCTGTCGTGACAGCGATGTATGCCAGCTCCGCCTTGGTGGTGTCGCGGATGAGCAACGGCTCATCACGGACGTACCTCTCCAACAGGTTGTCGAAGAACACCTGCCCCTGCTCCGCTTCTGGTTCGGCCCAGCTTGGATCGAGGCCGTGCATGTTGAAGTCCGGCATCATGGCAATGATGTTGGTCTGGCGAGAATTGTTGCTCAGCGGGACCACTCCCGCTCGCAACCCAAACAGAGACCCGCCGGCCCTGACGGCCTTTGAGGGAGTCCTGGATTAGGGGGTTCTCGGACAGCCGGACTATATACTTTGGCTGGACTATTGGACTATGAAGATACAAGATTGAAGACTTCGTCCCGTGTCCGGATGGGACTCTCCTTTGCGTTGAGGGCAAGCTTGGCAATTCAGATATGTAGATATCCTCCCTTGTAACCGACTCTGTGTAACCCTAGCCCCTCCGGTGTCTATATAAACCGGAGGGTTTAGTCAGTAGGACAAGAACAATCATAATCATAGGCTAGCTTCTAGGGTTTAGCCTCTACGATCTCGTGGTAGATCAACTCTTGTAATACTCATATCGTCAAGATCAATCAAGCAGGAAGTAGGTTATTACCTCCATCGAGAGGGCCCGAACCTAGGTAAACATTGTGTTCCCCGCCTCCTGTTACCATCCGCCTTAGACGCACAGTTCGGGACCCCCTACCCGAGATCCGCCGGTTTTGACACCGACATTGGTGCTTTCATTGAGAGTTCCACTGTGCCGTCACGATAAAGGTTTGATGGCTCCTTCGATCATCGGCAACGATGCGATCCAGGGTGAGGTTTTTCTCCCCGGACAGATCTTTGTATTCGGTGGCTTCATACTGCGGGTCAACTCGCTTGGCCATCTAGAGCAGATCGAGAGCTACGCCCCTGGCCGTCAGGTCAGGTTTGGAAACATAAACTATACCGCCGACATCCGCGGAGACTTGATCTTCGACGGATTCGAGCCCATGTCAGGTGCGCCGCACAGTCACGACGAGCATGACTTAGCTCTGCCGTCGGACGCTGTTCGGGAGATCACACCTGTGGCTACTCTAGCCCTCAATCTAGAGCAGATTGCACCATCCGAGGACGGGTGGATGGACCCCGCCACGGAGGCCGCACACTCAGCGGTGATAGAGCCGAATACTGACTTCACCTCCTACGAGACCTGTGTTGCCGGACCCTTGGATTCGTCCCCGGCCACGGGCTCCGAACCGCCTGCGTCCGTGCCTATCGAATCTGATTGGGCGCCGATCATGGAGTTTTCCTCCGCGGATATCTTTCAGCACTCGCCCCTGCGCGACGTGCTGAATTCATTAAGGTCTCTCTCCCTGTCAGGAGGCCCTTGGCCGAACTATGTCCGGCTCGAGTGGGAAGCGGACGACGAAGAAATTCGTTCCCCACCCACCACCCACTTAATAGCCACTGTCGACGACTTAACCGACATGCTCGATTTCGGCTCCGAAGACATCGACGGTATGGATGACGATGCAGGAGAAGAACAGGAACCACCGCCCACAGGGCGCTGGACTCCCACCTCATCATATGATATATACATGATGGACACCCCCAAAGAAAGCGTTGGCAATAAGGCAACGGAGGATAATCCCCTCGAGAAGCAATCTAAGCACCGGCGTCAACGGCACCGCTCTAAGCCCCGCCATAGCAAAAGCGGTGATACCGGCACAAGAGACAATAACGCTGCGGATAGTGCCGAAGACGAAGACAATCCCCTCCAGCCAGGCTTCGAGCGGGAGGATGGGCAAGCTAGCCCTAAGGAATAGGCAGCAGACGGAGAATCAGAGGATGACAATTATATGCCTCTCTCCGAAGACGAGGTGAGCCTCGGCGACGAAGAATTTATCGTGCCTGAGGATCCCGTCAAATAGGAGCGCTTCAAGCGTCGGCTTATAGCCACAGCAAAACGCCTGAAGAAAAAGCAACAACAGCTTCAAGCTGATCAAGATCTACTAGCAGATAGATGGACCGAGCTCCTGGCGGCCGAGGAATACGAACTCGAGCGCCCAACCAAAAGTTACCCAAAGCGCAGGTTGCTACCCCAACTCGAGGAGGAAGCATTAAAACCTACGCTTCCAGCGTATGATGCGGCTGACCGGCCACCTCGTGGCCGAGACAAAACGACATATCAAGCCAAATTCCAGCCCGCACCCCGTCGCCAGTTAAACAAAAATACCAAGGCCCGGGGTAACACGCAGGACCTACGAGACGTATTGGAAAACAAAGCAGGACATACAAGATCGATCTACGGATCACGGGGGGGCGCCCCAACGCGTGACGACGACCGTCACGCCGGATATACTAAAAGCAAATCCTGCAGGGCCGAATACAGCACACAAGACTCGTATGAACTGCATCGCGACATAGCCCGGCACAGAGGCGCCGCACACCCCCTATGCTTCACTGACGAAGTAATGGATCACGAATTCCCAGAAGGTTTTAAACCCGTGAACATTGAATCATATGATGGTACAACAGACCCCGCGGTATGGATTGATGATTTCCTCCTCCACATCCACATGGCCCGCGGTGACGATCTACATGCCATCAAGTACCTCCCACTAAAACTCAAAGGGCCGGCTCGGCATTGGCTGAATAGCCTGCCGGCAAACTCCATTGGCAGTTGGGAGAATTTGGAAGACGCATTCCTTGACAACTTCCAGGGCACTGATGTGCGACCACCGGATGCCGATGACTTGAGTCACATAACCCAACAGCAGGGGGAATCAGCCAGGAAATTCTGGACTCGGTTCCTAACTAAAAAGAACCAAATTGTCGACTGTCCGGATGCCGAGGCCTTAGCGGCATTTAAGCATAACATCCGCGACGAGTGGCTCGCCCGACACCTCGGCCAAGAGAAGCCGAAGTCCATGGCAGCCCTCACGACACTCATGACCCGCTTTTGTGCGGGCTAGGACAACTGGCTGGCTCGCAGCAATAACACATCAAGAAACCCTGGCAATTCAGATGCCAAAGATAGCTACGGCAGGCCACGTCGCAACAGACACAAGCGCCGCAACAACGGTGACAACGCCGAAGACCCGGCAGTTAATGCCGGATTCAGTGGCTCTAAATCCAGTCAGCGGAAAAAGCCGTTCAAAAGAAGCAATCCGGGCCCGTCCAGTTTGGACCGCATACTCGATCGCTCGTGTGAAATTCACGGCACCCCCGATAAACCAGCCAACCACACCAACAGAGAATGCTGGGTGTTCAAACTGGCCGGCAAGTTGAATGCCGAAAATAAGGAAAAGGGGCTGCATAGTGACGACGAGGAGGAGCCCCGGCCGCCGAACACAGGAGGACAAAAGAAATTTCCTCCCCAAGTGAAAATGGTGAACATGATATACGCAACCCATATTCCCAAGCGGGAACGGAAGCGTGCACTAAGGGACACCTATGCGATGGAGCCAGTCGCCCCAAAGTTCAACCCATTGTCTTCTTGTCCGATCACGTTCGATCAAAGGGACCACCCCACCAGTATCCGTCATGGCAGTTCTGCCGCATTGGTCCTTGACCCCATCATTGACGGCTTTCACCTCACTCTAGTCCTTATGGATGGTGGCAGCAGCCTGAACCTGCTCTATCAGGATACAGTGCGCAAAATGTGTATAGACCCCTCGAGGATCAAACCCACCAAAACCACCTTTAAAGGTGTCATACCAGGTGTAGAGGCATGTTGCACGGGCTCAATCACACTGGAAGTGGTCTTGGATCTCCGGACAACTTCCGAAGTGAGGAGTTAATCTTCGATATCGTCCCCTTCCGCAGTGGCTATCATGCACTGCTCGGACGAACCGCATTCGCCAGATTCAACACGGTACCGCATTATGCATACCTCAAGCTCAAAATGCCAGGACCTCGCGGGGTTATAACAGTTAATGGAAACAGAGAACGCTCGCTCCGTACGGAGCAGCACACCGCTGCCCTTGCAGCAGAAGTGCAAAGCAGACTTTTGAAGCAAACCGCCAATTCGGTGAAAAAGCCCCAGACACCTTCAAGAGAGTCCGGAGTAACCTGCAACAGGATCTCCAGGTACGTTCAGAGTTCGCCTAGCAATTCGACCTCCGTCCTAGTCCCAGTAAGCGGCGAAATTTGCGCTGCGCGTACATAATTACGCACTCAAGATACCATGGGCATAGGCGGACGCACGGCTACGGCACGGCCCACAATGCGGCTCGACCGCTTCAAGACCCGTATACCTTTAACATTTTCTTCCTTTCAGGCCCCTATTCTCTGAAGGCCCTCTCCGATCGTCTGATTATCGGACCCATCCTGGGAAGGAAACACCAAAGTAGCAAGAAGCTTTGACGTACAAGGGAATCCCGAGGTGGTATCTGATAACGATCGCTATTCCTGTTTTGCATACCCACACGCAACTTGCCCTTGGAAAGGACATGTCAAATAGTCCTATTTTTTGCTTATTGCACTACTTGTACACATACGCTTTGACGTATCATTTAAATAATAATATACAGCGTTAGCTTATTATTACATTTCTTCATCTTTTTTCCTTGTCTGTTTATTTACGACAAATTGCACCCGTACATTCTGATACGTCCAGTGCGCCAGGGGCTACAGTGTACCCCATAACACGACATGAAAAGTCCGAACACTTTCGACAGTGCGACACCCCAAACTTATAGCACTATATGCATCAGCTCCGAATCATGTCTTGGGTCAATAGTTGGGATTGCCCGGCTCCCATGTTTTGGTACCTTACGTTCTGCTATATCGGCTAAGGTAGCGCTGGGAGAACTACTGCGATTGTGTCCCTGTTCTTCCGGATGAGCACCTCAGTAGAGAAAGCCAAAGACTGACTGTCGATGCGGCGAGAGCTCGTCGCTGTTCAAGAGGTCTCAAATCCTTAAAGATTTTTTTTGCTTCGGGCGAGGAATCAGCCTTGTCTGATTTAGGCGTACATAGCGCCCCAAGTTCGGCCTTTCGAATACTAGGGGCTTCGCCAAAATTTAAAATTGTAGACTTCTATGGCCAAGTGAGAGTGATAAAGCTTTCTAGTCCGATTGCCTGGTTCGTTGTGCTGAACACCTCCTTCGAAGGACCCAAAACTGGGATAAAGAGTGATCAGGTTTATCCCGAACACCTCAGTACTAGTTACATGGGGGCAGAATCCGACGACTGGCCAACTCTCAGATTTTATAAACGGCCGCACAGAAGGTAATATTTTAAATTAACAAGCGTTATATAGCGCTCATGAACTCGTTTCATATTACAGGATCACATGAGTGCATTCATTCAAATATTACATCCTTAGCACATTCCTCCGCCACAAGGCGGGCACCCTTCAGGACATTGTCATAATACTTTTCGGGGTGGCGATGCTCCTGCCCTCCGGTGGCCCCTCCTTCACCAGCTTTTCGGCATGCATCTTTGCCCAGTGCACTTTCGCACGGGCAAAGGCCCTGCGTGCACCTTCAATGCAGACGGACCGCTTTATGACTTCGAGCCGTGGGCAGGCATTCACAAGCCGCTTTACCAGGCCGAAGTAGCTGCTGGCCAGGGGCTCGCCAGGCCACATCCCGACTATGAGACCCTTCATGGCCAGTTCGGCCGCCTTGTGAAGCTCGACCAGTTGCTTCAGCTGGTCGCTCAAGGGCATCGGATGTTCGCTCCTAGTATACTGAGACCAGAACAACTTCTCCGTCGAGCTCCCTTCCTCGGCCCGGTAGAACTCTGCGGCATCCGATACGCTACGGGGCAGATCTCCGAACGCTCCTGGAGAGCTCCGAATTCGGGTAAGTAAAAGGAAAGTTTTCTTCACATGCTTGCTTTACATAATGAATGCCTTACCCGCCGCTATCTTCTTGACCGACTGAATCTCCTGGAGGGCCTTTTGGGCTTCGGCCTTGGCATTTTGTGCGTTCTCGAGGGCCTTCGCAAGCTCGGACCCCTGCGTCTTAGAGTCGCGCTCCAAGGTGTCGTATTTCTTGACGAAATCCTGGAGCTCTTGCTGGACCTCGCTGACTCGGGCCTCTTGCTTTTCGCGCTCGATGCGCTCCTTGTCGCTCTGCCTTCAGCCTCGGACAGCGCCTTCTTCAGGGCCGCCACTTCGGCCGTGGCCCCTATCAAAATTCATGATGATCCTATGATCTACAAACCACTTTCTCTTTATCAATATAAAAACAGGGTATCACTTACCTTTGTTCTCTTCGAGATGCCTCTTGGTAAGGCCGAGCTCTTCCTCAGACCGCTCAAGGTCCCGCTTCAGTCCGGCGACCTCCGCAATACGAGCGGCAGCGGCCAGCAGTGAAGCCTGCTTATTCACATAGACATATTCTGATTAGACTCCTGCGATTGTTATTTGATCCTCTGTCCGGCCGTTCTTTCCGAACACCAAACAGAGCATCAGGGGCTACTGTCTATGTTGTGATATTTTCTCATAATTTGATTACTTACCTCAAAGCCTGTTAGGAGGCTGGCACAGGCTTTGGTCAATCCTCTTTTGGCGGACCGAACTTTCTCGACCACCGCACTCATGATGGCGCGGTGCTCTTTGTCAATGCAAGCGCCGCGAAGCGCTTCCAGCAAGTTGTCCGATGCCTCTGGTTGGACAGAGGCCATCGGCACAGACGGCTCGCCACCCTTAGCGAGGGGTCGCCTGTCAGAATCCGGAACCACTGGAGGTTCCGGCGCAGTATCCGGCTGAGGGCCAAACCTGCTGCGGCCCCGTCATCAGAACCCGTGGGAGTCTTACCCCCACGCGCCCGGCGCCTGGAATGTCGCCTTGGGTCGCCTCCAGAACTATCTCCCCTTGGTCCGGTATCATCTGAGACAGCACCTCGGTGTCGTCCATGGGCCGGGGGGAGGTGGCTGTCGGGAGCGAATCGCTGTTCATCGCTGACGGGTCCAAAGATCCATCCGAAGAGGATACGTCGATATGGGCTTTGGATGGACTGCATGATCATGTTTGGCATGATAAGAAGCAATAAAACGAATATACCAGAACTATTATGGTATCCGGATACTTACGACTTCGCCAGGGGCTTGTCCCTGGGTAACCACTCCTCGTCGCTGAAAGCGGCCGTTGTGGAGCAGTCCGGAAGGAGGGTCCTTCCCTTCTTGGACCCTTCGGCCTCCCCAGATAGGGCGGCCTTCCTTTTCTTGTCTCCCCCGACTGGGGGGTGAACTTTCCTCTTCCTCCTCCTCGTTTTCGTGGTAGGAGGGGCCTCGGTGTTATCGGACGATGAGTCTGATACAACCTTGCGCCGGAGACCTTTCCTGGTCCCCGCAGCCTTCTTCTTGGCCTTCTTCTCCGGCGCCTCATAGGGCGCCGGAACTAGCATCTCCATCAGGAGAGCCCTTGCTGGATCTTCGGGCAGTGGGGCCGGACAATCAATCCGCTCCGCTGTCGCGACCCAGTCCTGTTAAATGGCATGGAGGCTCAGATCCCTCACATGATTATGCTGGGGAAAGGAACATCTAAGGGGAGGAGGTACCTCAGCGGACTTGAACAGCACCTTCCAGATGTCTTGGTGCATCGTGTCGAAAAGCTCTCGCATCGTCTGGTGCTTAGCCGGGTCGAACTCCCACATATTGAATGCCCATCTTTGACACGGGAGGATCCGGCGGAAGAGCATGACCTAGACCACGTTGACAAGCTCGATTTTCTTGCTTATCATGTTTTTAACACAGTTCTGGAGTCCGGTCAGCTCCACCGATGAGCCCCAGAATAGGCCCTTCTCTTTCTAGGAGGTGAGCCGCATGGGGATGCCGGATCGAAATTCGGGGGCCGCCACCCAGGTGGTGTCGCGTGGCTCGGTGATGTAGAACCACCCCGATTGCCACCCCTTCACGGTCTCCACATAGGAGCCTTTGAGCCAGGTGACATTGGGCATTTTGCCCACCATAGCACCTCCGCACTCCGCTTGCTGGCCGACCACCACCTTCGGTTTCATGTTGAAGGTCTTCAGCCACAGGCCGAAGTGGGGCTTGATGCAGAGGAAGGCCTCGCACACGACGATAAACGCCGAGATGTTGAGGATGAAATTGGGGGCCAGATCATGAAAGTCCAGCCCGTAGTAGAACATGAGCCCGCGAACAAATGGGTGGAGGGGAAATACCAGCCCACGGATGAAGTGGGTAAGGAATACAAACCTCTCGTGGGGTTCTGGAGTAGGGACGATCTGCCCCGCCTCTGAGAGCCGGTGCGCGATGTCTGCGGCTAGTATCCAGCTTCCCAGAGCTTCGTAATGTTCTCCTCCATCACGGAGGAGACATCCACTTGCCTCCCGCTCCGGACATGTTTGGAGTGGTTTTGCGGAGAAAATGCGAACTTGGGCGCTGCAGCTCGATTGCGCGAGAATAGATGGGCAGGGAAGAAGAAGGCATCGGTGAAAAGGAGGAGTCCTCGTCCCTTTATAAGGGCGGTAGAAACTGTGCGCCTCCCCACTTGCCTGGTAAACTCGCTTATTCCCCAAGCGTCGTGATTGATGGCGCGGTTGGGTTACCCACACCCGTATTGATGAGAATCCCGTGATAAGGGGACACGATCTCTGCTTTGACAAGACGTGCCAGGAAAACCGCCTCGCAATATGTGCAGTAGCTGGTTGAGAAAAATGGGTCGAATAATGACCGGGCCATAGCGTGATGTCACGCTATGAAAATTGTCAGCAGATTAGATTTGTGGAATATTATACTCTCTACGGTGGTATGTGGAATTTGTTTTGCAGAGTCGGACACGATCCTTGTGTTCAAAACCTTCTATGGAGTATTCGGAGGAGGAACCCGCCTTGCAATGCCGAAGACAATCTTCGCGCCGGACTTATCGTCATTGAAGCCTGGTTCAGGGGCTACTGAGGGAGTCCTGGATTAGGGGGTCCTCGGACAGCCAGAATATACTTTGGCTAGACTGTTGGACTATGAAGATACAAGATTGAAGACTTCTGCCCGTGTCCGGATGGGACTCTCCTTTGCGTGGAGGGCAAGCTTGGCAATTTGGATATGTAGATCTCCTCCCTTGTAACCGACTCTGTGTAACCCTAGCCCCCTCCGGTGTCTATATAAATCGGAGGGTTTAGTCCGTAGGACAAGAATAATCATAATCATAGGCTAGCTTCTAGGGTTTAGCCTCTACGATCTCGTGGTAGATCAACTCTTGTAATACTCATATCATCAAGATCAATCAAGCAGGAAGTAGGGTATTACCTCCATCGAGAGGGCCCGAACCTGGGTAAACATTGTCTTCCCCGCCTCATGTTACCATCCGCCTTAGACGCATAGTTCGGGACCCCCTACCCGAGATCCGCCGGTTTTGACACCGACAGCCTTGCCAGCCTTCTCGGCCTCGCCGGTCCTCTCGACCGCACCGTCCTCATTCACCTTGAGCTAAAAGAGCCTCTGGCAGAAATGGGCATGCCCTAGCACCGTGAAATTGTGCTTCAGGATAGGGCGGAGCCTCATGATATCGGCGGCGTTCCTGAAATCCCAGGCCAGCCTCCCCTTGTTATGCAGCGGGGCGAACCGGCGATGGAGGAAGTCGGCCCTGATCATCTCGAGGGAGAGCCCAGCTGAGGTAAGGTGGTGAATCCTGGTGGTGGCGACCATGAGCTTCTCGTCGTCGGCGTCGAGGTCACTCCAGTCCTTGCCGTGGACCGGCGGCCTCTGACGGACCCGGCAGAACTCCGGTGGGTCTTCCCCTTCGATCCAGCACCACCGGCCCTGCCACTTGTCCCACCTCTCCTTCTGGGCACCCTCCGGGTAAGTGCCCCTGCTCTGGGTCCCTGGGATCCAGGTGATCCAGCCAGAGATGGCACCCCCTGGCTGGATGCGAGGGGAAAAGTAGTGGCGGAAGAGCGCCGTACTGGGGAGCACTCCAGCAAAGCCCTCGCAGAGGTGGGAAAAGAAGGCCATGCACGCCACAGCGTTCGGCGTGAAGTCCAGAAGATGGAAGTCGTAGGTGTGCATGATGTCGTTGAAGAAATCAGAGAAAGGGGGACAAAGCCCACAGGAGAAGTAATCGACGAAGAAGGGATACTGATTCGGACCAGCCTTGGCGAAGTCGGATGGGACAACGTGCGTGGCGGGGTGCCCCGTCCTCTCCCTCCCCCATAGAGGCCTGAACTCCTCCCTGAGGACAAGCACGTTGACCGACGAGTTGAAGAGGGCGAACTGCATCCACAACTCCGCCAGGTCGACTCCCGGCGCCTCCTTCCCCCCATCGTCCTTGACCACTCCATTGCCCTTGCTCGTCTTGGGCGCCATGGCGGTTGAGAAGGGATGAGGGATTGAAGGCAATGGGTGCGCGGCGGTGGCGAGCGGAGGCGAAAGCATTGGTGCATGCTTGAGGAAGAAGAAGGGGGAACGGCAGTTCCGAGATTGGAAAAGGCACAGGGGGTAAATGAGCAGCGCGCCTGCGGTTTTTTCCTTTTTATGGGGAAGGCACGGGCCTCCCTTTACCATTTTACCACGATGTGACGCAGATGTACAGCAACCGCCCCACGCACGACCCCCATGTCACGCATTCAACGCGGGTCGTGGGGAAGCACCACTGGCGAAGGGATTACCATAGTCAAGACTCTGCCACGCGTGCCCGCGCACCGTTCTGGGCCTGGCCCAACAACGCTCCGCGCTTATGTGTGGCCCAGGCCCGAGGGCCCCTGTTGGTGTACAAAAGTAGGGGCCTTCTGTACCCCTTTGCTTGTGCGCGGGCAGTTGTAGCCACACCTGCATCCACGCTTGGCGGGGCAGAGGAAGCAAATACAAGACTACCAGAGCCGTGCTGAAACTAGAGGCGCGAAGAGTGAAGAGGCAATGTGGGTTTACCTTGGCAAGAGCCTTGCCGGGGACGACC
Organism: Aegilops tauschii subsp. strangulata; assembly: GCF_002575655.3. Classification (NCBI taxonomy): domain Eukaryota; kingdom Viridiplantae; phylum Streptophyta; class Magnoliopsida; order Poales; family Poaceae; genus Aegilops; species Aegilops tauschii. The sequence goes on along the minus strand of NC_053039.3, from coordinate 68,925,099 downwards.
TACGCCGCCCAGGCAAGAGCCTTGTCGGGGCAACTTACCCAACACCAGCAAGGCCGCCACCCTTGAGCCTGAGAGTTCTGACACCATCGACAACATTGGAACCAAGGCTTGGGAGGCGCCTGCATGGTGGTATGCTGAACTTTGTGAAGACGGAGGGCCTATAGGACTGGATGAAGAACCAGAAGACGAAGGCCCCCGGCAAGACCCTTGCCGGGGGCATTTGCGGGGCCACAGCCAGGCCCGCACTTACCAAAGCTTCGCTGCCCCGTGGCCGTCCCGACGCAGCAGCTAGCCTGCCAACTAGGCACGCACCTACGTGGCAGCATGTAGCTTCTAGGCCAACCAAGCAAGCACCTGCATGGTGGCATGCAGAACTTCGTGAAGACTCTACCACCGCACAAGCTCAGCAGCCAACCAGCTAGCGTGGCGCTGCACGCCTCGTCAGCCTGGACGTGCGTCGGAGCGAGGCGAAGTGGCGACAGACGGGACGGGCTTCCTTGTCGTCCCCGATAAAGCAATGGGACACGTCGATAGCGCATTAAATGCATTTTGTCCCATGATGTCAGAGATAGACTTGTACACTGTACATACATTCCACCTCCTGTGTGCCACTGTGGCGACCCCTTTGACTATAAAAGGAGGCCCGAGGCATACTGAGAAAGTATTCAGGCTTTTTGGGCTAGACATGCACCACAGCTAGTTCAAGATCTCAAGAACACCAAATATACACCAAAGCAGGACTAGGGTATTACGCATCGCTTGCGGCCCGAACCTGGATAAAATCCCCCCGCGTTGATCTTCTAAACCTGCTCTTTTTACAGGCCCGCGCCCTCGCAGCCGTAGTAGGGATTCTTTGTGATCCCATAGGTGTCGTTCTTGAACCCCCAACAAAAATCCTAGGTAGTTCTGCTGAAAACAACGTCAGTCCGGGGTTAGTTTCATTCAAATCATGCAAATTAGAGTCTAAAACAAGAGGAAAAGTGTTAGGAAAAGTAGATACGTTGGAGTGCATCAGGGGGCGCCCTGAGGTCTTGTGGGCCCCTCGGAGCTCCTCCAACCCTAATTTTTGGCATATAAATTCACAAATATTCCCAAAATACCAGAAGTGTCCAGCAAAAATATTTTTTCGCCGCCGCAACCTTCTGTTGCCATGAGATCCCATCCTGGGGCCTTTTCTGGCATCCTGCTAGAGGGGGATTCGATCACGGAGGGCATCTACATCAACTCTATTGCCCTTCTGATGAAGCGTGAGTAGTTTACCAAAGACCTACAGGTACATAGCTAGTAGCTACATGGATTTGATACGTCTCCATCGTATCTATATATTTTTATTGTTCCATGCAAATATTCTACAACTTTTACATACTTTTGGCAACTTTTTATACTATTTTTGGGACTAACATATTGATCCAGTGCCCAGTGCCAGTTCCTGTTTGTTGCATGTTTTTTGTTTCACAGAAAATCCATATCAAACGGAGTCCAAACGGGATAAAAACTGACGGAGATTTTTTTTGGAATATATGTGAATTTTGGGAAGTGGAATCAACATGAGACGATGCCCGAGGGGCCCACGAGGGTGAGGGGAGCGCCCTAGGGGGTCAGGCTCGCCCTGGGCCCTCGTGGCCACTCCGTAAGGTGGTTGGTGCCCTTCTTTCGTTGCTAGAAAGCCAATATCCGGATAAAAATCATGTTCAAATTTCAGCCCAATCGGAGTTACGTATCTCCGGGAATATAAGAAATGGTGAAAGGGTAGAATCAGGAGCGCAGAAACAAAGAGAGACAGAGAGACATATCCAATCTCGGAGGGGCTCACACCCCTCCCATGCCATGGAAGCCAAGGACCATAGGGGAAACCCTTCTCCCATCTAGGGAGAAGGTCAAGGAAGAAGAAGAAGGGGGGCTCTCTCCCCCGCTCTTTCGGTGGCGCCGGAACGCCGCCGGGGCCATCATCTTCATCGCAATCTACATCAACACCTCCGTCATCTTCACCAACATCTTCATCACCTTCCCCCATCTATCTACAGCGGTCCACTCCCCGCAACCCGCTGTAACCTCTACTTGAACATGGTGCTTTATGCTTCATATTATTATCCAATGATGTGTTGCCATCCTATGATGTCTGAGTAGATTTTCGTTGTCCTATCGCTAATTGGTAAATTGATATGATTGGTTTAATTTGCTTGTGGTTATGTTGCTGTTCTTTGGTGCCCATCATATGAGCGCGCGCGTGGATCACACCATAGGGTTAGTTGTATGTTGATAGGACTATGTATTGGAGGGCAAGAGTGACAGAAGCTTCAACCTAGCATAAAAATTGATGCATACGGGATTGAAGGGGGGCCAATATATCTTAATGCTATGGTTGGGTTTTACCTTAATGAACGTTAGTAGTTGCGGATGCTTGCTAGTAGTTCCAATCATAAGTGCATAGAATTCCAAGTCAGGGATGACATGCTAGCAGTGGCCTCTCCCACATAAAACTTGCTATCGGTCTAGTACAGTAGTCAATTGCTTAGGGACAATTTCGCAACTCCTACCACCAGTTTTCCACACTTGCTATACTAACTTTATTGCTTCTTTACCTAAAACAGCCCCTAGTTTTTATTTACGTGCTCTTTATATTCTTGCAAACCTATCCCACAACACCTACAAAGTACTTCTAGTTTCATACTTGTTCTAGGTAAAGCGAACATCAAGCGTGCATAGAGTTGTATCGGTGGTCGATAGAACTTGAGCGAATATTTGTTCTACCTTTAGCTCCTCGTTGGGTTCGACACTCAATCGAGAGAGGCTACAATTGATCTCCTATACTTGTGGGTTATCAAGACCTTTTTCTGGCGCCGTTGCCGGGGAGTTATAGTGTGGGGTCAATATTCTTGTGTGTGCTTGTTTGCTTTATCACTAAGTAGTTTTTATTTTGCGCTCTTGTTTTCTATCTTTAGTTATGGGTAGGAAACGTAAAATACCAAAAAATAGTTGTACATACTACACCAATGGTTGAAGAACCACTCAAAATCTTTCACACTCCTGAAGCTTTTTACTTGGATCATCTTCGATCCCTATGTGCTCGTGCTGAAACCCCAACTAGCTTAGTTGAGGGCAAATCTTTAGATGAGCATGCTTGTTATGTGCGACACCGCATATCTGAAAAAGGGAAACTTTTACTGGATCAAATTCATCGTTTGCAATGCTATGCTTGGAATTTATGTGAAATATATGATTTTACTTGTTGTTCTGAAGACCCTAAGAAACAACTTCCCTACCAATGTGAGTTTAGTGATAATGGAATCGTATCTTCGTATGCTAAGGGTGTTTATAATTACTATGATGTTCAACAAATTAAAGAATTTGTTGCTTTTAAGGGTGCTTATGAAATTGCTTCTTTGATTGAAACGTATGATGCTACTCTTTACAAATCTGAAAATTTTGCCATACTTAAATATTGTTATGATAATTATGCTTCTAATGCCTATGTTAAACCATATATCGAGGACTCCTCCGCTGTCCAAGAAGAGACTAATATTTTGCAGGAGTCTATGGAAGAAGGAATTGATGAAACTGTGGGCTCATTGGATGAAAAAGATGATGAGGAGAGCGAAGAACAAAAGGTGGAAGAGCGGATTAGCTACACGTGCCCACCTTCTAATGAGAGTAACTCTCCAACTCATACATTATTTAATTTCCATTCATGCTTACCGAATGATGAATGCCATGATAATTGCTATGATCCAGTTGATTCTTTTGAGATATCCCTTTTTGATGATGCTGGCTATGCTTGTGGCCAAGATGCCAATATGAATTATGCTTATGGATATGAACTTGCTATAGTTCCTTATGTTAAACATGAAATTTTTGCTATTGCACCCATGCATGATAGTCCTATATCTTTTTGAATTCTCCCGACTACACTATATCGGAGAAGTTTGCCCTTATTAAGGATTATAGTGATGGGTTGCCTTTTACCGTTGCACATGATGATTTTGATGAATATAATATGCATGTGCTCACTACTCCTACTTGCAATTATTATGAGAGAGGAACTATATCTCCACCTCTCTATGTTTCCCACACGATAAAATTGCAAGAAACTGCTTATGCTATGTATTGGCCTTTACTTTGTGTGCATGAATTGTTCTTTTATGACTTGTCGATGCATAGGAAGAGAGTTAGACTTCGTCATTACATGATATATGTTACTTTGTGCTCACTGCTAAATCACAAATCATTGTTAATTAAAATTGGCTTTGATATACCTTGGGATCCGGGTGGATCCATTACTTGAGCACTATATGCCTAGCTTAATTGCTTTAAAGAAAGCGCTGCCAGGGAGACAACCCGGAAGTTTTAGAGAGTCATTTATTTCTGTTGTGTGCTTTTATGAAGTTTAAAAATAAAAATAATGTGCCAAGATTTGCCTTTAGGATGTTTACATTGCTTGTTAGTTTGTGCGGTGCAAAACAGAAACTTAGGCTGTAGTGCGCGATTTTATGTTTTTTACTAGAACGTCAAACCGTTCTGAAACATTTTGCACTGTCTTGCTATAAAAATTGTTTATTTTTCCTAAATTTTTCAGAATTTTTTGAGTACCAGAGGTATGGTGAATGTTCAGATTACTACACACTGTCCTGTTTAAGACAAATTCTGTTTTTGATTGCATAGTTTGCTTGTTTTGATGAAACTATTGATTTCTATCAGTGGATTAAGCCATGGAAAAGTTATATTACAGTAGCTACAATGCAAAAACAAAATATGAATTTATTTGCAACAGTACTTAGAGTAGTGATTTGCTTTATTATACTAACGGATCATACCGAACTTTCTGTTGAGTTTTGTGTGGATGAAGTGTTCGAGGATCGAGGAGGTCTCGATATGAGGAAAAGGAGGAGAGGCAAGAGCTCAAGCTTGGGGATGCCCAAGGCACCCCAAGTAAATATTCAAGGAGACTCAAGCGTCTAAGCTTGGGGATGCCCCGGAAGGCATCCCATCTTTCTTCAACAAGTATCGGTATGTTTTCGGATTCATTTCGTTCATGCGATATGTGCAAATCTTGGAGCGTCTTTTGCATTTAGTTTTCACTTTTCTTTTATGCACCATTCTGGTATGAGATAGTCCTTGGTTGATTTGTAGAATGCTCTTTTGCTTCACTTATATTTGTTACAGCGTGGGCATATCTTTTGTAGAAAGAATTAAACTCTCTTGCTTCACTTATATCTACTTAGAGAGATGACAGGAATTGGTCATTCACATGGTTAGTCATAAAATCCTACATAAGGTTCCTTGCAATAGTTTTGCGATATAGAGATGATAATATGTGGGAGGTACTAGTAAATGGTTGTGTTTAGTAAGAATATTGGTGTTAAGGTTTGTGATTCCCGAAGCATGCACGTATAGTCTCTCGTTATGCTATGAAGTTGGAGCATGATTTATTATTGATTGTCCTCCTTATGAGTGGCGGTCGGGGACGAGCGATGGTCTTTTCCTACCAATCTATCCCCTAGGGGCATGCGTAGTAGTACTTTTCTTCGAGGGCTAATAAACTTTTGCAATAAGTATATGAGTTCTTTATGACTAATGTGAGTCCATGGATTATACGCACTCTTACCTTTTCGCAATTTTCTAGGCTCTACGGTACCGTGCATTGCCCTTTCTCACCTCGAGAGTTGGTGCAAACTTCGCCGGTGCATCCAAACCCCGTGATACGATATGCTCTATCACACATAAGCCTCCTTATATCTTCCTCAAAACAGCCACCATATCTACCTATTATGGCATTTCTATAGCCATTCCGAGATATATTGCCATGCAACTTCCATCATCATCATATACATGACTTGAGCATTCATTGTCATATTTCTTTGCATGATCGTAAGATAGCTAGCATGATGTTTTCATGGCTTGTCCGTTTTTTGATTTCATTGCTACGCTAGATCATTGCACATCCCGGTACACTGCCGGAGGCATTCATATAGTCATATCTTTGTTCTAGTATCGAGTTGTAATATTGAGTTGTAAGTAAATAAAAGTGTGATGATAATCATTATTAGAGCATTGCCTCAGTGAGGAAAGGATGATGGAGACTATGATTCCCCCATAAGTCGGGATGAGACTCCGGACTTTAAAAATAAAAATAAAAGAGGCCAAAGAAGCCCAAATAAAAAAACAGGCCAAAGAAGCCCACCAAAAAAACAAAAAAAACAAAAAAATGAGAGAAAAAGAGAGAAGGGGCAATGCTACTATCCTTTTACCTCACTTGTGCTTCGAAGTAGCACCATGTTCATCAGATAGAGAGTCTCTTGAGTTATCACTTTCATATACTAGTGGGAATTTTCATTATAGAACTTGGCTTGTATGTTCCGATGATGGGATTCCTCAAATGCCCGAGGTCTTCATGAGCAAGCAAGTTGGATGCACACCCACTTAGTTTCCAGTTTGAGCTTTCATACACTTATAGCTCTTAGTGCATTCGTTGCATGGCAATCCCTATTCCTCACATCTATATCGATTGATGGGCATCTCCATAGCCCGTTGGTTAGCCGCATCAGTGTGAGACTTTCTTACTTTTTGTCTTCTTTATATTTACCCCTATCATCATACTCTATTCCACCTGTAGTGCTATATCCATGGCTTGCGCTCATGTATTGCGTGAGGGTTGAAAAAGCTGAAGCGCGTTAAAAAGTATGAACCAATTTCTCGGCTTGTCATCGGGGTTGTGCATGATAAATACTTTGTGTTAAGAAGATAGAGCATGACAAGATTATATGATTTTGTAGGGATAGCTTTCTTTACCGTTGAAATTTTGAAAGACATGATTGTTTGTTGGGAAGCCTGAGTATTGATGTCTTTATGTCAAATTATGGACTATTGCTTTGAATCACTTATGTCTTAATATTCGTGCCATGATTAGATATATGATCAAGTTTATGCTAGGTAGCATTCCACATCAAAAATTATCTTTTTTATCATTTACCTACTCAAGGAAGAGCAGGAATTAAGCTTGGGGATGCTGATACGTCTCCGTCGTATCTATAATTTTTTATTGTTCCATGCCAATATTCTACAACTTTTACATACTTTTGGCAACTTTTTATACTATTTTTGGGACTAACATATTGATCCAGTTCCCAGTGCCAGTTCCTCACTACTAGGGAAAACTTTATGCACAGAAATCTTAGTAGCAGCATGGTTTAAAAACAAACGCTACTGCTAATTAGCAGTAGCGAGCTTCAGGAAACCGCGCTACTAATAGCCCTGTAGCAGTAGCGCTCTAGGTGAAACAAGCGCTACTACTATAATTGCCACGACATTGCCTCCAGGCTAGATATAGTAGTAGCGCCCTTCTCCTGGACGCGCTACTGCTAAAGTACTTAGTAGCAGCGTTTTTCTTCAAAACTCGCTGCTGCTAAGTATCACCCCCTTGCAACTAATTAAGTTTAGTCCCATACTGCTAAGCGAACAAGGTGTTTACCACCTTAAATATGTTACTTCTCAAACTATCTCGAGCACTTGGTCTTCATTGAACTATATGTGTAGGATTTGTGGCTGCAATATGAATCTTCACCTATGCCTATACAGGTACGGTGAGGATTCATGTTGACTATTTAGATTCTACACAAAAAGATCAATGATGACCAATGTATATTTTTTATGTTTTTACATGCTTAGACTTAGTAGTAGCTTTTTTTAGGACAAAGCACTACTGATATTGGGCTTAGCAGTAGCGCGCTCCCTGTACCCGCGCTACTGCTAAAGCAAAACAAAACACGCGGTCCGGCCACCCGCACGCTCATCTCTCAATCATCGCCCTCCGCCCGACGCCGACAGCTGCGGTTAGGGTTTCTCCTCCGCCACCGCCGCCGCAGCTAATGCTCCTCTCCCCTCTCGCTGCCCCTTCGCTGCTCCTCCACCCTCTCGCCGCCCACTCTGTCACTGCCCGTGAGCTCTGGTCGGGCGCCTTTGGCCGAGCGCCCTCGATCCCCTCGCCAGCCGCTGTCGTCGCGCCCTCTCGTACGAAAGTCACCGGCTTTCCCCTCGTCAGCACCCCCGACCGAGGTCACCATGCCATCCCCCTTCCTCAACAGCACCCCCCGAGGGCTGCCCTACCTAGATGCAGCGAGGGCTTACGAATTTCATATGGATAACTAGATGCTTTTGTTTTTTTGTAGTAAGTTATTTTTTGCAAAATGTAGGTGCCAATTTAGTTGAAATGCTTTGGTAGGTGGTATCGTGATCTGCTAGATATTGGTTTTGATACAAGAATTTAGTTTGCAAGTGCTAAGTTAATCCCAATTAAATTTGCCACTTGTTTTTTAATCAGTTATCTTAGGCAATAGGGGCCAAATTAGATGAAATGTGTCTTGGTAGGTGGTACCTTGATTTGGTAGATAACTTATTATAGATCTTAGGATTATACCTTTGGTAGGGGCCAAATAGTTTTTTTGGCAATAGGTGCCACTGAAATGCTTTCATAGGTGATACCTTGTCATCTTGTATGTTACTAGATCTTTGGGTTATAATTGTCCATCAAATTGCTTCTCGCGGAAGAATCACTTCATCTAGAGAACTTGTTGGCTGTGAGTCTTGTTGGCTGATTTGGCATTTGCCTGCTAGCTGTTGGTTCTATTATAGAAGGTGTTAGTAAGTTAATTGAGAGCTTGTTGTTTACTTTTTGGGATCGGGTTCCACTATGAAAATATAACTGAAGAAGAACCAAAAATATCACATGCTACTATTTTTCTTTCCTGTGAAATGGATCGTTAATCCTTTATGCCCATATTGCTTTAGGAAAATGGCGCCGCCACCACCACCACCATGACGACTGTGCAAGTCAAGGTGCGCCAGCAGCCTTGCAACTAGCAAGCTGTTCGCCATCTACTTCCAGCCGAGTTTTCGTCATGCGGCGGTAAGAAATTAGATGAAATGTAACAACTATTTTATTTTTAGTGTTGGCATTGCTGCATTGTGTCATTTTGCTTTTTTTACATAGATCCTCCCATGCAATGTGAGGCTGACTGGAGACACTGTGACATTTGAGGCTCCTGGGGGGCCGTACACTATGGAGGTCGAGAAAGGACGCAATATGTCACAGATTGGAGGAGATGGATGGGCTTGTTTCCTCGCCCGCATGCGTCTTACTGGTGGTGAGTTGATCAGCTTCTCCTTCAGAGCAGAAAGACCCAAGATGGTTGTCATTTATATCAACCTGGTGGAAGATGATGAAGATGACGAAGATGATGGAGATAATGAGGACCCACTCGATGAAGATGATGAGAACCCACTTCATGAAGCCATCGTAGCTCAAAGAATGAGGCTGAGCGAGGAGGAAGTGTGCAACCTATGGGACATAATTCCGCCACATGATGACTTTGTCGGGGTGCCATTCGTGACCCGCCTGACAAGTACCATGGTCGATCGGCATGAAATGGTATGTTATACTACTGTAGTACTTTGATGATATATATATATGCTTTATTGTTATACTTACAAATGCAAATTATCCGATGATATGCTTAATGAATCAAATGATATGCTTAGTGTAGAGTGCAATGATATGCTGTGTGGAATCCAGTCGATGATATGCTTTAGTGTTGAGTCTGATCACATGCTTATTAGTGTAGAATCGAAGGAACTATTAATAGTGTAGATAATCCATATATACTTATTAGTAGAATCAATGCTTAATTAGTACAAATGTGTAGTACTGTGTCTTTTGATAGTGTAGAAATCTATACTTAATAGAAATATATTTGCAAGAGTATGTGCGAGGCTATTTATTAATTGATACATTTTTCTTATTCAGAAATTGCCAAAGAACCTATCTGTGAGTTGTGGTATCGAGCCTCATGAAGAAGGCTCAGCTGGACTACGCCTTACCGCAAGGGTCTCCGTCACCACCTGTACTTACTGCATGGACATAGACGGTCGCACACACTTAAACTCGGTTGGGTGGAAGAGACTCCTCGTTGGCAAGAATCTTCGTGTTGGACAGGTCATCCGAATTACTATCTGGAACACCCACCGCCCAGGCTTGAGGATGATGATCGTCGTCGATATCATCTAGAACTACATATGTGTGTGTGGCTATATCATCTAGAACTACATATGATGATCGTCGTCGATATCATGTACAACTACATATAATGATCGTCGTCGATATCATCTAGAACTACATATGATGATCGTCGTCGATATCACCTAGTACTGCTTGAGGATGCATGTTGAGTATGTATGAAATTGTTATCTAGTACTCCCTCCGTTCCAAATTACTCATCGTAGTTTTAGTTCAAATTTGAACTAAAACCACGATGAGTAATTTGGAACCGAGGGAGTACTACCTAGTACCTATAATACTTTAAGAAATTGATATCTAGTAGTACCTAGTATCTGGAAATTGCAATTTATTGAAGCTCAAACGGGGTAGGAAGCCAGGGGGAAATGATGAAAGATATAACAGTAGCGCGGGGCTAGGAAATTGCTACAGCTAATTAATAGTAGCCCGTTCTGTAAAAGCGGTGCTGATATAGTCAATAGTAGTAGCGTGAGTACAGACCGCACTACTAATAATAGTTAGCTGCAGCGCCGTAGTAGTAGTGCGGCTGCCCGCGCTGCTGATAGCCTCAAAATCCGCGCTACTACTAGGGTTTTCCCTCCTAGTGCCTGTTTGTTGCATGTTTTTTGTTCCGTAGAAAATCCATATCAAACGGAGTCCAAACGGGATAAAAATTGACGAAGATTTTTTTGGAATATATGTGAATTTTGGGAAGTGGAATCAACGCGAGACGATGCCCGAGGGGCCCACGAGGGTGAGGGGCGCTCCCCAGGGGGTCAGGCGCGCCCTAGGCCCTCGTGGCCCCTCCGTAAGGTGGTTGGTGCCCTTCTTTCGCCGCAAGAAAGCCAATATCCAGATAAAAATCGTGTCCAAATTTCAGCCTAATCGAGTGACGGATCTGCGGGACTATAAGAAACGGTGAAAGGGTAGAATCAGGAGCGCAGAAACAGAGAGAGACAGAGAGACATATCCAATCTCGGAAGGGCTCTCGCCCCACCCATGCCATGGAATATAAGGACTAGAGGGGAAACCCTTCTCCCATCTAGGGAGAAGGTCAAGGAAGAAGAACAAGAAGGGGGGCTCTCTCCCCCTCACTTCCGGTGGCGTCGGAACGCCGCCGGGGCCATCATCGTCATCACAATCTACACCAACACCTCCGTCATCTTCACCAACATCTTCATCACCTTCCCCCATCTATCTACAGCGGTCCACTCTCCCGAACCCGCTGTACCCTCTACTTGACCATGGTGCTTTATGCTTCATATTATTATCCAATGATGTGTTGCCATCCTATGATGTCTGAGTAGATTTTTGTTGTCCTATTGGTATTTGGTGAATTGCTATGATTGGTTTAATTTGCTTATGGTTATGTTGCTGTCCTTTGTGCCCATCATATGAGCGCGCGTGTGGATCACACCATAGGGTTAGCTGTATGTTGATAGGACTATGTATTGGAGGGCAAGAGTGACAGAAGCTTCAACCTAGCATAGAAATTGATGCATACGGGATTGAAGGGGGACCAATATATCTTAATGCTATGGTTGGGTTTTACCTTAATGAACGTTAGTAGTTGCGGATGCTTGCTAGTAGTTCCAATCATAAGTGCATAGAATTCCAAGTCAGGGATGACATGCTAGCAGTGGCCTCTCCCACATAAAACATGCTATCGGTCTAGTAAAGTAGTCAATTGCTTAGGGACAATTTCGCAACTCCTATACCACCACTTTTCCACACTCGCTATACTAACTTTATTGCTTCTTTACCTAAAACAGCCCCTAGTTTTTATTTACGTGCTCTTTATATTCTTGCAAACCTATCCCACAACACCTACAAAGTACTTCTAGTTTCATACGTGTTCTAGGTAAAGCGAACGTCAAGCGTGCATAGAGTTGTATCGGTGGTCGATAGAGCTTGAGGGAATATTTGTTCTACCTTTAGCTCCTCGTTGGGTTCGACACTCTTACTTATCGAAAGAGGCTACAATTGATCCCCTATACTTGTGGGTTATCAGGCTTCTTCTCTCTCTTTGATCCTCAATACCATGTTCTCCTCGATGTTCTTGGAGATCTATCCAATGTAATATTCTTCTGCAGTGTGTTTGCTAAGATCCCTTGAATTGTGGATTTATGATCAGTTTATCTATGAATATTATTTGAATCTTCTCTTAATTCTTATATGTGTGATTCGATATCTTTGTATTTCTCCTCGAATTATCGGTTTGGTTTGACCAACTAGATTGGTTCTTCTTGCAATGAGAGAGGTGCGTTGTTTTGGGTTCAATCTTCCGGTGATCTCACCCACTGACAAAGTAGAGGTAGCGAGACACGTATTGTATTGTTGCCATCAATGGTAAAAATGTGGGGTTTTCATCATATTTCTTGAGTTTATCCCACTAGATCATGTCCTCTTACTTAAGGCCTTACTCCGTTCTTAGGAACTTAATACTCTAGATGCATACTGGATAGCAGTCGATGTGTGGAGTAATAGTAGTAGATGCAGGCAGGAGTCGGTCTACTTGACATGGACGTGATGCCTGTATTCATAATCATTGCCTTGGATATCAGCATAACTTTGCGCTTTTCTATTAGTTGCTCGACAGTAATTTGTTCACCCACCCTATTATTTTCCTTTAAGAGAGAAGCCCCTAGTGAAACCTATGGCCCCCGGGTCTATTTTCCATCATATATATCCATAAACCAAAAAACCCAAAAATACCTCACTTCAATGTTTTTACTTTGTTTTACGTTTTACTACTCTTTTATATCTATCTCTACCGGATCTCATCCTTGCAAGTGACCGTGAAGGGATTGACAACCCCTTTATCGTGTTGGGTGCAAGTGTTTGATTGTTTGTGCAGGTGCATAGATTGGAGACTTGCATGTATCTCCTACTGGATTGATACCTTGGTTCTTGACTGAGGGAAATACTTATCTCTACTTTGCTGCATCACCCTTTCCTCTTCAAGGGAAAAACCAACGCAAGCTCAAGAAGTAGCAGGAAGAATTTCTGGCGCCATTGCCGGGGAGATCTACATCAAGCCTACCAAGTACCCATCATAAACTATCATCTCTTGCATTATATTATTTGTCATTTGCCTCTTGTTTTCCTCTCCCCAACTTCTAAAACAATTGCATAAAAACACAAAAAGATTTCCCCTTTTATTCGCCCTTCTTCCGTTACTAATAATAATGATTTTATTAGTACTCCGATTTCTCGTGTGCTAGATTGCTTTCTTTGTCACGATGTCTCAAGAAAATACCAAGTTGTGTGATTTTTCCAATACTAATAATAATGATTTTATTAGTACTCCGATTTCCCCCGCCACTAGTGCGGAATCTTATAAAATTAATGCCGCTTTGTTGAATCTTGTTATGAAAGAATAATTTTCTGGCCTTCCTAGTGAAGATGCACATCCCATCTAAATACTTTCGTTGAGTTGTCTGATATGCAAAAGAAGAAAGACGATGTGGATAATGATATTGTTAAACTGAAGCTATTTCCGTTCTCACTACGAGATCGTGATAAAACTTGGTTTTCATCTTTGCCTAAAGATAGTATTGATTCATGGAATAAGTGTAAAGATGCTTTTATTTCCAAGTATTTTCCTCCCGCTAAGATCATCTCCCTTAGGAATTATATAATGAATTTTAAGCAACTTGATCATGAACATGTTGCACAATCTTGGGAGAGGATGAAATTGATGATAAGAAATTACCCTACTCATGGTTTATGTTTGTGGATGATCATACAAAAAATTTATGCCGGATTGAATTCTGCATCTAGAAATCTTTTAGATTCGGTCGCAGGAGGTACATTTATGGAAATCACATTAGGAGAAGCTACTAAACTCCTAGATAATATTATGGCTAATTACTCTCAGTGGCATACCCAAAGATTTTCCACTAGTAAAAAAGTGCATGTGATTGAAGAAATTATTACTTTGAGTAGAAAGATGGATGAACTTATGAAATTGTTTGCTAGAAAGAGTGCTCCTATTGATCCTAATGATATGCATTTGTCTACTTTGATTGAGAAAAATAATGAATCTATGGATGTGAATTTTGTTGGTAGGAACAATTTTGGTAATAACGCGTATAGAAGTAATTTCAACCCTAGGCCGTTTCCTAGTAATTACTCTAATAATAATGGTAATTCCTACAAAAATTATGATGGAAATTATAATAAGATGCCCTCTGATCTTGATAAAAATATTAAATAATTTATTAATTCCCAAAAAGTTTCAATGCTCTAGTTGAAGAAAAATTGCTCAAGATTGATGACTTGGCTAGGAACGTTGATAGAATTTCTCTTGAGATTGATTCTTTGAAAACTAGATCTATGCCACCCAAGCATGATATTAATGAATCTTTGAAAGCTAATAAAATTCCTATTGATGAGTGCAAAGAAAGAACCGCTAGGATGCGCGCTAAGCGAGATTGGTTTGTAAAAGCGCGTTCTTCTAGTTTTTGCGAGAATAATGATGAAGATCTTAAAGTGATTGGTGTGACTCCTATTGAATCTTTGTTTTCTAATATAAATCTTGATAAATATGGGACTAGAGATGAGTCAACTTTTGCTAAAAGGTGTCCCAATGATTCGGAGTTTATAGATCTTAATGTGAAAATTGATAAAAGTGGGATTGGAGAGGTCAAAACTTTAAGTAGCGATGAATCCACTCTCTTGGATTTCAAGGATTTTAATTATGATAATTGTTCTTTGATAGATTGTATTTCCTTGGTGCAATCCATGTTGAATTCTCCTCATGCTTATAATCAAAATAAAGTTTTTACTAAACATATCGTTGATGCTATGATGAATTTTTTTGAAGAAATACTTGAGTTGGAAGTTTCTATCCCTAGAAATATTTATGATGAGTGGGAACCTACAATTAAGATTAAAATTAGGGATTATGAGTGCCATGCTTTGTGTGATTTGGGTGCTAGCGTTTCTGCGATTCCAAAAACTTTATGTGATGTGTTAGGTTTCCATGAATTTGATGATTGTTCTTTAAATTTGCATCTTGCGGATTCCACTATTAAAAAACCTATGGGAAGGATTAATGATGTTCTTATTGCTGCAAATAGGAATTATGTGTCTGTAGATTTTATTGTGCTTGATGTAGATTGCAATCCTACGTGTCCTATTATTCTTGGTAGACCTTTCCTTAGAACAATTGGTGCGATTATTGATATGAAAGAAGGAAACATTAGATTTCAATTTCCTTTGAGGAAGGGCATGGAACACTTTCCGAGAAAGGAAATTAAGTTCCCATATGAATCTATTATGAGAGATACTTATGGATTGCATACCAAATATGACAATATTTAGATCAATGTTTTATGCCTAGCTAGGGGCGTTAAACAATAGCGCTTGTTGGGAGGCAACCCAATTTTATTTTTATGTTTTTGGTTTTTGGTTCTGTTTTTCAATAATTGTATTTTGGTGTTTCAATTAGTGTTTGAGCCAAATAAGACCTTTGGGATGGCTACGGTGATAGTTGATTTGATCTTGCTAAGGGGAAGCGTTTATCAACGTGGTTGATGTAGTCGTACACCTTCACGATCCGTCCCGATCAAGTACCAAACGTACGGCACCTCTGCGTTCAGCACACATTCAGCTCGATGACGTCCTCGCCTTCTCGATCCAGCAAGAGAGGTGAAGTGGTAGATGAGTTCCAGCAGCACGACGGCGTGGTGAAACTATCCGCAGGGCTTTGCCAAGCACAATGGACATGGACGGAGGAGGAACTAGAATTAGAGGAAAGGGGGCACCGCACACAGCTTGGGGATCATGGTGTGTGTTGCCCCCTCCTCTCCTCACATATATATAGGTGGGGGAGGGAAGCAACCCTAGGGCGCCCCCTAGGTGGCCGGCGGCCAGCCCTAGGCTCCTGCCCTAGGCGTCCCCCCTTTCCTTATTTAGGGGTGGAGGAGATGGCAGGGGAGGGCCCGGCGGCTGTCCTGCCTTGGCGCCGCCTTTCCCTCCTAGCACGTGGGCAGAGGAGGTGGAGCTTGCTCAGCCCCTTAGTGGACTGGTGCGCCTCCCTCCTTTGGCCCATGAGCCCCACCAAGTACCGATGGCCTCCCGGAACCCCTTTTGGCACTCCGATAAAACTTCGGTGCATTCCGAAACCTTTCCGGAGACCAAATAGTATTGTCCTATATATCGATCTTTTCCTTCGGACCATTCCGGAGCTCCTCGTCATGTTCATGATCTCATCCGGGACTGCGAACAACATTCAGTCACCAACTCACAGAACTCACATAATAGTATATCATCAACGAATGTTAAGCGTGCGGATCCTACGGGTTCGAGAATGATGTAGACATGACCAAGATGCTTCTCTGGTCAAATAACCAATAGCGGGACCTGGATGCCCATATTGGTTCCTACATATTCTATGAAGATCTTTATCGCTTGAACCTTTATGACAACATACGTATTTCCCTTTGTCTGTCGGTATGTTACTTGCCTGAGATTCGATCGTCGGTATCTCCATACCTAGTTCAATCTCGTTACCGGCAAGTCTCTTTACTCATTCCGTAATACATCATCTTGTAACTAACTCCTTAGTCACTTTGGTTGCAAGCCTCTTGTGATGCTATATTACCGAGAGGGTCCAGAGACACCTCTCCGTCATACGGAGTGACAAATCCCAATCTGGGTTTACACCAACTCAACAGACACCTTCGGAGATACCTGTAGAGCACCTGCATGATCAGCCAGTTACATTGTGATGTTTGATAGCACACAAGGTATTCCTCCGGTATCCGGGAGTTTCATGATCTCATGGTCGAAGGAATATGTATTTGAGATTAAGAAATCAGTAGCAATAAACTGGACGATCATATGCTAAGCTAACCACTACTAGGAAAAGGGCTATAGATGGAATGGCCACTAATGGCGCACCAGACATGTGGTGCGCCATTAGTGTGAAAGACACTAATGGCACACCAGACAAACGGTGCGCCATTAGTAACAATTTTTTTTATTTTGCCAGACATACTAATGGCGCACCAGGACATAGTGCGCCATTACTAGTTGTAACTAGTAATGGCGCACCAGCAGCATAGTGCGCCACTAATTTTTTTTTTACTTTTTTGCAAAACTACTAATGGCGCACCTGGTGCAGTGCGCCATTACTAGTTTAAGCTAGTAATGGCGCACTGCTCCCCGTGCGCCATTAGTGTATATTTCATGGACACTTGATCTCGATCCCCCTCCATCTCGCGATCGCTATCCCACCTCGCCAGATCCGGTCACCCTCGCCGCCGAGCACCCCCTGCACCCTCTACCCCGCTCCACCGGGCGCCGCCGCCGACCCCCCGCACCCTCCCCCGCTCCACCGCCGCCGACGACCCACCGCACCCTAGCTCCCCTGCTCCACAGCCGCCGATGACCCACCACGCCCTCCCCAGCCCGCTCCACCGCCGCCGACGACCCCCCGCACCCTCCCCCACTCCACCGCCGCCGACGACCCACCGCACCCTAGCTCCCCTTCTCCACAGCCACCGACGACCCAGCGCACCCTCCCCGGCCCGCTCCACTGCCGCCGACGACACCCCGCACCCTCCCCGGCCCGCTCCACCGCCGCCGACGACCCCCAGCACCCTAGCTCCCCTGCTCCACCGCCGCCGACGACCCACCGCACCCTCCCCGGCCCGCTCCACCGCCGCCGACGCCCCCCCCGCACCCTCCCCGGCCTGCTCCACCGCCGCCGACGACCCCCCGGCCCGCACCCTCCCCGGCCCGCTCCACCGCCGCCGCCGACCACCCGCACCCTAGCTCCCCTGCTCCACCGCCGCCGACGACCCACCGCACCCTCCCCGACCCACTCCACCGCCGCCGACGCCCCCCCGCACCCTCCCCCGCTCCACCGCCGCCGACGACCCACCGCACCCTCCCCGGCCCGCTCCACCGCCGCCGACGACCCCCCGCACCCTCCCCGGCCCGCTCCACCGCCGCCGACGACCCCCCGCACACTCCCCGGCCCGCTCCACCGTCACAAATTATTACTGTTTTTGTAAAAAATTGTTACTGTTTCATATTCATATTCATTTTCTAAAAAATTTATTAGATGCAACAAAAAATAATTAAAAAAATTACTTATGGCGCACCTATGGCTGGTGCGCCATTGCTACATAAAAAAAAATTACTAATGGCGCACCCGTCGTGGGTGCGCCATTGCTATGTAAAAAAAACATTCTAATGGCGCACCGCTTTGGGGTGCGCCATTAGTAAGTTCCCCCCCCTTAGCTAATTCCTCCCCTCTCCCTCGCCAGTCCACCCGTGCGCTCACCTGACCCACGACGCCGCCGCCCCGACCCCCGCCGGACTCCACCCCCGTCGCCCCCGCGCCCCCGTGCCCCCCACCACTGCAGCTCCCCCGCGCCGCCGCCCCCGTCCCTTCGCCGCCGCCCCCGCGCCGCTGCCCCCGCGCCCTCCCCCGCGCAGCCATCCCTTCGACGCCGCCGCCGACCCCAACCACAACCCCGACCCCGACCCCTCCGGCGACCGGCCGCGCCCGCCCAGGTATCTCTCCTCCTTCCTCCTTCCTCCTTGTCCAGCGGCCCGCCGCCCCGACAGCATCTCCAGCAGCACCTCTGAGCAATTTGCTCCACTTGTTCATGCAAGCTAGTAAAACTGTTGTTCTTCTTCTTGCTCCTGTGATGGATTTTCTGGACCTTACATTCGTTCCTGCACTAGTACTTCTTCTGCTCTGTTTAAAACTGCTCTTCTCTTTTTGTATTAGTCTCAGATAAGCAAGCATGATGCAATTATGATCTGGGCAACCGCAGATAAGTAGTACGAGTAACTATGTTTGTAAATCAAAATTGCTTCACTCCTCGTGATAATCTGCAGATTCAAGTTTTGGAAAAAAATGTTCTGTCTATTTACAGTGTGGAGTATACAGTTATTACAGTGTCAATGTTGATGATTTACAGTGTGGAGTAGTCATATTTTTCTTTGAAATATAAGTGCAATTTCTTTGTCTTGTTGCTAACTGAATTTACAGTACTAAGTGGTCTCTAAATTCTGCAGTATTTATGTTCATGACTTTACTGAACTATGTTGTCTTTTCTAACAGTGCCTTCATTTAAATAGTTATATTTTAGCTTCATGGTTCTGTGTAATTTGTGCCTTGATTTTCTGTCATCTCTGAATTTTGCTGTTCCTGTGCTTGCTACTCCTTAATTCACACATGTACAGGAGGTACAAGAGGTTAAATTGAATCTAACCCTCCAATGTTATATGTTTTGAACTCCTTCCTGAAATCCCTTCTATTATTTTTATCCCAAACAAGTACCCAGGTTTATAAAGATCTAGTGAGCATTGCCAGTGTTGGGGAGGGAGTGATCTGAATTGGTTTATGTGACTCATCCTCATTAACTTTTCTCTCTAACCTTTTTTACAGTACAAATAAATTGTTCCTTCTTCTGTATTTGACCACTGTTTATTGTGGTTTTGATTTTGTTACAGTGTTCTCAAGTATAACAACATAGTGGGATCATTTGTCAACATAGTGGGATCATTTTGCAGATTCCAGCAAACAACATAGTGGGATCATTTGTCAAGGCCAGCATCGGAGTGCTAATTTGTGCTCCCTGCATCCTTTTTCTGAGCTGTTTGTGCTCCCTGCATCTTTCAGCTCTCATTTTCAGTGGAGTTGTTGAATTATATGCTCTTATTGGACATGTTTTACGTGTTGATCCATCAATTGCTAGTTTGCTGGGTTTTGTCTGCGACCATCGTGTCGTGATGATTTTGCAGGTACCCCGAGAGACCCTTGAGTTTGCCGGAATGTCGATTAACTTCCGTTCCGGCAAATTCGGGTACTCCATATGTCCTATTTTCAGCAAAGGTCATGCTGAAATTTTTCGTGAATTTTAGCATGACTTTGCTAAAAATAGGACATATGGGGCACTTCTGACTAATGCATGGGCCGGGGTATCTTAGTACTTAATTAAGTAGGATCAACTGCCTCTTGTGTTATTCATATAGAAGTGTGATATCTACTCATAGTTATGACTAATGTCAGTTGCTCGTCATCGATAAACCCTAATCTGGTAGGATGACCTACTAAAAAAGCCCATACCACATATTCTATTTGGATGGGCGTGTTTTCACCACACTGTGGATTATCTTATTGGACCCAACAGAGATGATGTAGTTTTGAATTATGAACATAGGAAATGTCGTCATCGGATGACGAAAGTCTCTCGAGGGAGTGCGACTGGTGCCACGACGGTCGAGGTCTGTGCGACAGGCCTCACCTGGACGATGATCGGCGCTTCAGCATTAAGCTCGAGGAGACCTTCGAAGTTGAAATGGTACGCAACGACGACAAGTGTTTTTTCATAATTAAGCATGACTTCAACTATTCCAACGTGTAATTTCATCTTTTACAATTCGAGTATAGTTTATCCCATGCCATGCAAGATGCTATGTCTTGGAGAGGATGGATTTTGAAGATCATGAAAATTTTGAAACAAAGAAAATTCACCTAAGGACACATCATGATGTGGATTTTGAAGTAAATATGTATAATGCTGAGAGCGTAACCCATTTTGGTTGCAAAAATTGGGAAGCATTTTGCAAGATGTATGGTTTTGATGAGGGTATGCTTGTCACCATGGATCTTGGTGATCCTGGCATCGACCAAGACAATATGGACATTTGGGTCCTTGTTGATACGCCTCCAGTTCTACTGCTATGTGAGTTTCTCAAACATAGTTAATTATTAACTAATCTATATTGTTTATTTCAAAATAGTTGACAACTTATTTCCATTGACAGCTTATTTTGATTGTTCAAAAAATGTGCGGAAAATGGTAGACAAAACCCACTACACCGATGGCTCCGAGTTAACTTATCAGGAGAAAAATCATCTGGTCGGATTTTGTACTGATCTTGAGAATTACAATATCTACAATCAAACTCCTCAACATTATGGTCAATACGTGCCACTAGTGCACGTGTTGAACTACGATAACTACCATGGAGATACCCTGGTAAGATTTTGTACTATTACGACATCCGTGCATCTTTTGCATACTTCTAAAACTAGTACATCATTGCTAACTATGAAGTTATTACTATGTTTTTCAACAGAGAATCCCAGAGGATTGTGTGCCTCATTTGATGTATCAGAATGGCAGCCTTCAAGTTTTGAACTTATATCCAGGTCATCCTACAAATCTCAACTGTCCATACCGGATTTCTAGAAGAAGTGGAGACATGCTAATCAGAGAATGGAAAAAATGTATGGACAGTCGTAAGGAGGTTCTTGGAAGCGAAAGGAAGCGCCGCGCAAGAATTGGAGACAGGATGATCTCCATTCTCCATAATGGAGAGTCAGGGTCTATATTGTTTTATGCTATTTTACCTTATATAGGGTATTTTAGGTCCTGCCTAATACTGATGATCATGTGCTAAGAACAATTAAGTAGGGTTGGTTCGATGACTATCAGGATGATGATCGTATGACTTGTTATTAATAACGAGTAGAAGTTGTATGATGATGATTAGTAGGACTTGTTAGGATTAGTATTAATTTCGACAAACTCGCTACTCG
The DNA here is from genome assembly GCF_002575655.3 of Aegilops tauschii subsp. strangulata. Classification (NCBI taxonomy): domain Eukaryota; kingdom Viridiplantae; phylum Streptophyta; class Magnoliopsida; order Poales; family Poaceae; genus Aegilops; species Aegilops tauschii. The sequence continues at coordinate 68,903,479 of NC_053039.3, read as the reverse complement.
CGGTCTCGAGACTTGTAATGTTCTATCTTTGTTCGGTCTTTTGATTTCGGAGACTAATATGATGAATTGTATTCGGAGACTAATCTTCTATTGTATTCGATGAATCTGCTGTTGCTGTGTGGTGCTGTTTATATTCTGTCCAATAATATATTTTGTAATCTGTGCAAATATCAGAAAAGAAAAAAATCCCTAATATACGTACTAATGGCGCATCACCCAGACGTGCGCCATTAGTATGCCAAAGGATACTAATGGCGCATCACCCACCAGTGCGCCATTAGTATGGCAAAGCACATGCCCCCTGGGAGGCATACTAATGGCGCACCGTGGCCTATACTAAGGGCACACTGCATGGTGCGCCATTAGAGTACCAGATACTAATGGCGCACCAGCGGTGCGCCATTAGTAAAAATTACTAGTGGCGTGATGCTAGTGGCGCACCAGTAGTGCGCCATTAGTAGGCAAAACTGGTGCGCCACTAGTAAGCCTTTTTCTAGTAGTGAACAGATGGGTCTTGTCCATTACATCATTCTAGTAATGATGTGATCCCATTACCAAATGACAACTCATGTCTATGGTTAGGAAACCTTAACCATCTTTGATCAACGAGCTAGTCAAGTAGAGGCTCACTATGGACACGCTATTTGTTTATGTATCCACACATGTATTTAAGTTTTCGATCAATACAATTCTAGCATGAATAATAAACCTTTATCATGATTAAGGAAATATAATAATAAGCACTTATCATTGCCTCTAGGGAATATTTCCAACAGTCTCCCACTTTCACTAGAGTCAATAATCTACTTTCACATTGCCATGTGATTAACACCCAATAATTTCTAAGGTGTGATCATGTTTTTCTTGTGAGAGAGGTTTTAGTCAATGGGTCTGCAATATTCAGATCCGTGCGTACCTTGCAAATTTCTATGTCTACAATGCTCTGCATGGAGCTACTCTAGCTAGTTGCTCCCACGTTCAATACGTATCCAGATTGAGATTCAGAGTCGTTCGGATTGGTGTCAGCATCGACGTAACCCTTTACGACGATCTCTTCATCACCTCCATTACCGAGAAACATTTCCTTAGTCCTCTTTAGGTAACTAAGGATAATTTTGATCGATGTCTACTGATCCACTCCTGGATCACTATTGTACCCCCTTGCCAGACTCATGACAAGGCACACAACAGGTCTGGTACACAGCATGGCATACTTTATAGAGCCTATGGCTGAGGCATAGGAAATGACTTTCATCCTTTCTCTTTCTTCTGCTATGGTCGAGCTTTGAGTCTTTACTCAACTTCACACCTTGCAATATAGGCAAGAACGCTTTCTTTGACTGATCCATTTTTGAACTTCTTCAAAACTTTGTCAAGGTATGTGCTTTGTGAAAGTCCTATTAAGTGTCTTGATCTATCTCTATAGATCTTGATGCCCAATATACAAGCAGCTTCACCGAGGTCTTTCATTAAAAAATTCTTATTTAAGTATCCTTTTATGCTATCCAGAAATTCAATATCATTTCCAATCAATAATATGTCATCCACATATAAAACCAGAAATGCTACAGAGCTCTGCTACTTCTTGAGCTTGCGTTGGTTTTTCCCTTGAAGAGGAAAGGGTGATGCAGCAAAGTAGAGATAAGTATTTCCCTCAGTTTGCGAACCAAGGTATCAATCCAGTAGGAGACAACGTACAAGTCACCGAATACCTGCATAAACAATCAAACAACTTGCACCCAAAGCGATAAAGGGGTTGTCAATCCCTTCACGGTTACTTGCAAAAGTGAGATCTGATATAGATAGATAAACGATAAAGTAAATATTTTTGGTATTTTTGGTTTATAGATCGGAAAGTAAAAGATTGCAAAATACTAAATCGGAAACTTATATGATGGAAAATAGACCCAGGGGCCATAGGTTTCGCTAGAGGCTTCTCTCAAGATAGAAAATATTACGGTGGGTGAACAAATTACTGCCGAGCAATTGATAGAAAAGCGCAAAGTTATTACGATATCTAAGGCAATGATCATGAATATAGGCATCACGTCCTTGTCAAGTAGACCGAAGATTCTACATCTACTACTATTACTCCACACATCGACCGCTATCCAACATGCATCTAGAGTATTAAGTTCATAAAGAATGGAGTAACGCATTAAGAAAGATGACATTATGTAGAGGAATTAACTCAAGCAATATGATGTAAACCCCATCTTTTTATCCTCGATGGCAATAAAACAATATGTGCCTTGCTGCCACTACTGTCACTGGGAAAGGTCACCGCAGGATTGAACCCAAAGCTAAGCACTTCCCCCATTGCAAGAAAAACCAATCTAGTTGGCCAACCAACACTACTGGAATCAGCTAATTTGCCATCTGCCAGCTCTTTGCCGTCTGCTAGCGGATGGCAAAGAAGGTCTTTGCCATCAGCTACCCAAAAGCAGACGGCAAAGAAAATGGCAAACAGCAAAACAGGCCTTTGCCATCAGTCACTTCTTTGCCGTCAGCTGGCGGACGGCAAAGAATCATTGCCGTCAGCTGGCGGACGGCAAAGAGAGAGGTGGCCCCCCACTAACGAGCCGTTTACGAAAAAAAACGCCACCTCTTTGTCGTCTGCTAGCAGACGGCTTGCCGTCTGCTAGCAGACGGCAAAGAGACAAAACAGCGGACGGCAAACCAGATCCACACCCACCGCGCGTTATCTCTTCTCTCCCTCTCTCCCCCCCGCCGTTATCTCTTCTCTCCCTCTCTCCCCTCCCCGACGCCCACCAGATCTGCACCCGCCGCCGCCCCCGCCGCTCCTCGCTCCGCCGCCTCCTCTCCTCGCCGGCCGTCTCCGCGGCCTACCTCCTCTTCGGCCTCGCCGGGTTCCTCGCCGCCGCGGTCCTCCCTCTCCCGGGCGCCAGCCGAGGCCCCGCGGGGCCGCTGCCCGGACTCCTCGCACCCGCTCTCCGTCTCCGTCGCCTGGGACCGGCGCCCCGGGGATGCCGCGGGCGGCGCCACCGACCTCCCGGCGGGCCTCGCCATTGAATCGCGCGGTAGGCACCAGGTCATGGCCTTCGTCGGGATCTTCACCGGGTTCGGCTCCGTCGGCCGCCGCCGCGCGCTCAGGCGGACGTGGCTCCCCTCCGATCGGCAGGGTCTCCTTTTGAATTGCTGCACTCTTCTCACTACTACTGATAAATAGTGATTAATTAGTTTCTTTCCTGAGATCGAAGAATGATGCATGAAATTGGACAATCTATTGTTCTGTACAGGGAATTTGTACATTTGCTTCTAGAGTTCTAGTGGTAAACGTGCCCAAGTTCTGTTGCTTGATGATTGTCACAACTATTTTTTATTTTGGTTTCTATCCAGTGATGATGTCGCTTAAGTGCTCTTGCAATTCTCATCATGTTCACTTTAGTGCAGGTTGGAGGAAGCTACTGGTCTGGCATTCAGATTTGTGATCGGTAAAAGCAATGACAAGTCTAAGATGGCAGCTCTTGAAAGAGAGGTTGAAGAATATGATGATTTTGTGCTTTTAGATCTTGAGGAGGAGTATAGCAGGCTTCCATACAAAACGTAAACAGTATAGCTAGTATCATATCATTATGTTATCTCTTCATATGGGAACTGATTTGATCTTATGTTTTAGGTTAGCATTCTTTAAGGCTGCCTATGCGTTGTTCGATTCTGATTTCTATGTTAAAGCTGATGATGACACTTACTTGAGACCAGGTGAGCAAGAAACTGACAACATCCAAGATATATGCTCTCGGTGGCTTTGACCAACATACACAAATTTTATTTTTGTAAGGTACACATACACAAACATACATTGGATGCATGAAGAAGGGGCCTGTTTTTACTGATCCCAAATTGAAATGGTTAGTTTCTTCTTTTCATTTTTTACCTAACACTTTTCCTTGTGAAGGATGTCTAACTCTAAGAAGCAATACATGCTGTTACATGCTAAATATATGGAAAGTACTCCCTCCGTTCGGAAATACTTGTTGGAGGAATGGATGTCTCTAGATGTATTTTAATATTGCAAAACCTGAACCAAAAGTGATTTTTTTTCTACGACATAACAGTAGTGCATCAAAACTGTAGTCTTCTGGTCTCACAAGTATTTGTGTTAAGATTCGTAATAGTTATCTGAAACCAAAATGGTTGGCATTGTCTGGTGGGCAAGGAGTGATGCCGTCAGTGAAGCAGTGGAGCTCACATGGATTGGTCTAGTGGGCAACATTTGCCATAAGGGCCTATTTTTTCCCATGTTCAGCGCTGATAACTGTTTTGGACTGGATCTAGTACTTTCATATCATAGGATATAAAGAAGTAGTGGGGCTCACTTGGATTGGTCTAGTAGGCAATATTTGCTGTAAGGGCCTAAATTTGTTTTTATATGTTTAGCGCTGACTGTTTTGGATTGGGTATAGTACTTTCATATCTGCATTTTTTCATAGTTAAGTTCTGAGCTTCCTGAGATATGTTTCTTTTAGAGCCAACAATTGTGCTCGAGTATTGGAAGGGAATGCAATGGTTAGCATGGAATGAGGTACTGGACTGTTTAGAATAGGTTAAGCAGCTTGTTGTTCTCAGTGAATAGGGTATGTACTACTAGCATGGACATGTATGTAATGGCCGGGAGAAAGTTGGTTATAGTGTTTCCATTTAATAACTGGATCCGGTGGGGGTGGGGGGGCTGTCTAAGAAAAACAGTGCGAACTTAGAGAAAAATTGTGTGGTTAACTGGTTAAGAACCTGAGAAATGCAACTGCAAGTTTAGGGGTACATAAAACATACGGTGTACAAGTTGAGGGAACAAGAGCGCAATTCATACCATATGTTTTTTTGTATTTGCGAACGCTCACCTGGGAAATTATACTGTGTAGCACTCGTCGCTACCTGCTTATTGTTTTGATTGTTATCTTTTGATGAACGCAGGTATGAGCCACAGTCCTTCCTACTTGGATCAGAATACTTCCTTCATGCATATGGGCCTATTTATGCTTTATCAGCTGATGTGGTGGCAAGCTTAGTTGCTCTGAGAAACAACAGGTAAATATTCTAAAACTCACCAAACTGTACCAGTAAATATTATTTTTTGGGTCTTAGCATGCCAACTAGTACCAAGATTTTTTTTAACTTGGTACCACAGAAAGATGTATACCTAAAAAGTGCCCTGGGGCCACATGTTAGTGACACATGAATGGCACTTCACAACTTGAGTGTGCCGTGGTTGTGGTTGTGGGATGTGTCGTGGCGCGGTGGTGCTGGATGTGCCCACGTCGCCGGCGGTGCTGGATGTGCCGTGGCGCGGTGGTGCTGGATGTGCCCACGTCGCCGGCGGTGCTGGATGTGCCGTGGCGCGGTGGTGCTGGATGTGCCCACGTCGCCGGCGGTGCTGGATGTGCCGTGGCGCGGTGGTGCCCCTGGGTGGCGCCTCCGTGCTGCGGTGCCCCTGGTTGGCGCCTTCGTGCCCGTGCTCTCACTGGTGCCGCCGTTGTGGTGCTCTCTGGCAAGCTCCGGCTTGTTGTGGTGGTGTTGGTTGTGATGCTGGTCACACCATAGTGATGGTGTGGCTGCATCCTACTTCGGCTACAACTCCTTTTGGTGAGCTTCTCCTTGCTCCCCTCCTGATCTCTCTAATGCATAGCTCTAGATCTTGATCTTGTGGGATGTGAGGCTCTATTAGCTGTGGTTAGCTGCTGTAGATGAGCATCAACTTGTATTGGAGCTCTCTGTGATGGATTCTTGCTGTGTCAGGGTTTTGGTCAGTGACCATCTATGTGTATTTGTGAAGTATATATACTCCTGTACTGCTCTGTTCTGTTTAGTTGATCCTGGAGTTGTTACTTTGGTCAGTTACTTTACTCATGAACGGATACTCACTTGTTCTTAGTTATTTTACTTCTAATACTGATATGAACAGATACCACTTGGTTTGGCTATTCCTATTTGTCTCTTTCTAATAGCCTATGAACAGATGCTATACTTGGTTTTGGCTGTTACTTTCCTAGTTTTCTACTGATAAGACAGATACTACATCTGATTTGGGCAGTGATGCTGGTCTGAGCCCCCCTCTCTTAGGCTTAATTTACATGTGACTATCCCTGTGCTGTGATGAACTAGCCCTGGCACTTCCAGGCTGTCTGAGCACATAATCCCTCAAGTATACCTTGAGGTCTTCTGTAGCTCTCCTTAATAGTTATCTCTTCTAAGCTGCTGGTGGTTGGATGTGTTGGGACTTGGTCTGGTTGGCTGATTATCTTGATCTCAAGTACTGGCTCCTAGGGCATTGCATTTCACCAAGTGAAATGCTACATTTCTACTCCTAACCCATTCTCTCTTTCTTAGTGTTTTTGTTATGCAGGTTGGAAGAAAAGAAGAAGATCCGGAGAAGATCTTAGTAATAAGATAGTCTTTTAGGAAAATAGATATTTAGTTTTAGATCATTCCTTGTAATATTTGTTGGATATGTGTTCATGGATATGTGTTGGATATATATGTGTTCATGACTATATATTGGTAACATGTGTTGGATATATATGTGTTCATGAGTATTGGTAATATGTGTTGGATATGCTATATTGGTCATATATATATGTGTTTGATTTTCTGTGAAAATGAATTGATATAAGAAGAAACAGAATTAATGCCTATTTGGTCTCTTTGCCATCTGCCAACAGATGGCAAAGAGCCTGCAGCCTTTGCCGTCAGCTGGCGGACGGCAAAGGCTGCCGTTAGCCACCTAACGGACACTAACACTACTCATTTTGCCGTCCGCTTCTTTGCCGTCCGCGGCAGATGGCAAAGGCGCCTTTGCCGTCAGCCGCCGAAAGCAGACGGCACAGTAGGTCTTTTCCGTAGCCTACTTTGCCGGAGCCTTTTGCCGTTCGCGGCTGACGGCAAAGGCCTTTGCCGTCCGCCGTTCATGCCTTTGCCGTCCGCCGTGGCAGACGGCAAAGTAGCTGATTCCTGTAGTGCAAACCGATAGTTCGAAGAGAGTTACAAAGATATCAAATAATTAATGCATAAAAGAATTCAAAGAAGACTCAAATAATATTCATAGATAAGCTGATCATAAATCCACAATTCATCGGATCTCGGCAAACACACCGCAAAAAAGTATTGCATCGAATAGATCTCCAAGAACATCGAGGAGAACATGGTATTGAGAATCAAAGAGAGAGAAGAAGCCATCTAGCTACTAGCTATGGACCCGTAGGTCTGTGGTAAACTACTCACGCTTCATCGGAAGGGCAATAGAGTTGATGTAGAGGCCCTCCGTGATCGAATCCCCCTCCAGCAGGGTGCCAGAAAAGGTCCCTAGATGGGATCTCACGGGTACAGAAGGTTGTGATGGTGGAATAGTGTTTTCTTGTATGCCTCTATTAGTTTGGGGATATATGGGAATATATAGGCGCAGAATTAGGTCAGGAGGTGCACGAGGGGCCCACAAGGATGGGGGAGCGCCCTACTCCCTGGGCACGCCCTCCGTCCTTGTGGCCGCCTCGTGGCTCTTCTAACTTCATCTCCAAGTCTCCTAGTTGTCTTCTGGTCCAAGAAAAATCACCGCGAAGGTTTTATTCCGTTTGACTCCGTTTGGTATTCCTTTTCTGCGAAACTCAAAAACAGGAAAAAAATAGGAACATGCACTAGGCTCTAGGTTAATATGTTAGTCCCAAAAATAATGTAAAACAACATATTAATGCATATAAAACATCCAAAACAGATAATATAATAGCATGGAACAATAAAAAATTATAGATACGTTTGAGACGTATCAAGCATCCCCAAGCTTAATTCCTACTCGTCCTCGAGTAGGTAAATGATAAAAACAGAATTTTTGATGTGGAATGCTACCTAACATATTTATCCATGTAATTTCTTTATTGTGGCACGAATGTTCAGATCCAAAAGATTCAAAATAAAAGTTTAATATTGACATAAAAACAATAATACTTCAAGCATATTAACAAGGAAATTATGTCTTCTCAAAATAACATGGCAAAGAAAGCTTATCCCTACAAAAATCATATAGTCTGGCTATGCTCCTTCTTCATCACATAAAATATTCAAATCATGCACAACCCCAATAACAAGCCAAGCAATTTTTTCATACTTTTGATGCTCTCAAACTTTTTCAACTTTCACGCAATACATGAGCGTGAGCCATGGACATAGCACTATAGGTGGAATAGAAGGTGGTTGTGGAGAAGACAAAAAGAAGGATATAGTCTCACATAAACTAGGCGTATCAACGGGCTATGGAGATGCCCATCAATACATATCAATGTGAGTGAGCAGGGATTGCCATGCAATGGATGCACTAGAGCTATAAGTTTATGAAAGCTCAAAAAGAAACTAAGTGGGTGTGCATCCAACTCGCTTGCTCACGAAGACCTAGGGCAATTTGAGGACGCCCATCATTGGAATATACAAGCCAAGTTCTATGAAAAATCCCCACTAGTATATGAAAGTGACAATATAGGAGACTCTCTATCATGAAGATCATGGTGCTACTTTGAAGCACAAGTGTGGTAAAAGGATAGTAACATTGCCCCTTCTCTATTTTCTCTTTTTTTTGGGCCTTCTCTAATTTTTTTGGCCGCTTTTTTCGTCTGGAGTCTCATCCTGACTTGTGGGGGAATCATAGTCTCCATCATCCTTTCCTCACATGGGACAATGCTCTAATAATGAAGATCATCACACTTTTACTTACTTACAACTCAACAATTACAACTCGATACTTAATACAAAATATGACTCTATGTGAATGCCTCCGGCGGTGTACCGGGATATGCAATGAATCAAGAGTGACATGTATGAAAGAATTATGAATGGTGTCTTTGCCACAAATACGATGTCAACTACATGATCATGCAAAGAAATATGACAATGATGGCGAGTGTCATAATAAACGGAACGGTGGAAAGTTGCATGGCAATATATCTCGGAATGGCCATGGAAATGCCATAATAGGTAGGTATGGTGGCTGTTTTGAGGAAGGTATATGGTGGGTGTATGATACCGGCGAAAGGTGCGCGGCACAAGAGAGGCTAGCAATGGTGGAAGGCTGAGAGTGCATATAATCCATGGAGTCAACATTAGTTAAAAAACTCACATACTTATCAAAACGAAGTACTACGCGCATGCTCCTAGGGGGATAGATTGGTAGGAAAAGACCATCGCTCGTCCCCGACCGCCACTCATAAGGAAGACAATCAATAAATAAATCATGCTCCAACTTCATCACATAATGGTTCACCATACGTGCATGCTACGGGGAGCACAAACTTTAACACAAGTATTTCTCAAATTCACAATTAATCACTAGCATGACTCTAATATCACCATCTTCGTATCTCAAAACAATCATAATGAATCAAACTTCTCATAGTATATCCCTCTTGGATGCCTATCATATTAGAACTAAATTTATAACCAAAGCAAATTACCATGCTGTTTAAAGACTCTCAAAATATTATAAGTGAAGCATGAGAGTTCATCAATTTCTATAAAATAAAACCACCACTGTGCTCTAAAAAGATAGAAGTGAAGCACTAGAGCAAAATTTCCTAGTTCAAAAGATATAAGTGAAGCACATAGAGTATTCTAATAAATTATGATTCATGTGTGTCTCTCTCAAAAGGTGTGTACAACAAGGATGATTGTGGAAAAAACTAAAAATCAAAGACTCAAATCATACAAGACGCTCCAAGCAAAACACATATCATGTGGTGAATAAAAATATAGCCTCAAGTAAAGTTACCGATAGACGAAGACGAAAGAGGGGATGCCTTACGGGGCATCCCGAACCTTAGGCTCTTGGTTGTCCTTGAATATTACCTTGGGGTGCCTTGGGCATCCCCAAGCTTAGGCTCATGCCACTCCTTATTCCATAGTCCATCAAATCCTTACCCAAAACTTGAAAACTTCACAACACAAAACTCAACAGAAAATCTCATAAGCTCCGTTAGTATAAGAAAATAAATCACCACTTTTGGTACTGTTGTGAACTCATTCTTTATTTATATTGGTGTAATAACTGTATTCCAACTTTTCCATGGTTCATATCCCTAGATACTACCCATAGATTCATCAAAATAAGCAAACAACACATAGAAAATAGAATCTGTCAAAAACAGAACAATCTGTAGTAATCTGGATAGTTCAAATACTTCTGTAACTCCAAAACATCTGATAGCTTATGGTGATAGTTGATTTGATCTTGCTGCAAAACAGAAACTTTTATTGCAAAATAGAACCTAAAAAGACACAAACACTAATTAAAACACAAGACTACATCTAACCAGAGGCTAGATGAATTATTTATTGCAAAGTAGAACCTAAAAAGAAAAAAGAAAAATAAAATTGGGTTGCCTCCTGATGCGGCTTGAAGCTACGTCGGTATTTCCCCAGAGAGGAAGGGATGATGTAGCACAGTGGCGGTAGGTATTTCCCTCGGTGATGAAACCAAGGTTATCAAACCAGTAGAAGAACCAAGCAACACTAGGTAAATATCACCTGCACACAAATAACAAATACTCGCAACCCGACGTGTCAAAGGGGTTGTCAATCCCATTCGGGTAGCGGTGCCGGAAATTGGCAAATGGACGTGAGTCATAAATATGGATAGATCGAATGCCAAATAAAATGAAGTGCAGCAAGGTATTTTTGTATTTTTGTTTCAATAGATCTGAAAATAAAAGCAAAGGCTAATAGATCGCAAAGGCAAATAATATGACAAAGAGACCCGGGGGTCGTAGGTTTCACTAGTGGCTTCTATGAGATAAAATAGCAAATGGTGGGTATACAAATTACTGTTGGACAATTGATAGAATTTCAAATAATCATGATGATATCCAGGCAATGATCATTATATAGGCATCACGTCCAAGATTAGTAGACCGACTCCTGCCTGCATCTACTACTATTACTCCACACATCAACTGCTATCCAGCATGCATCTAGTGTATTAAGTTCATGGAGAAACGGAGTAATGCAATAAGAACGATGACATGATGTAGACAAGATCTATTTATGTAGAAATATACCCCATCGTTTTATCCTTAGTAGCAATGATACATACGTGTCGGTTCCCCTTCTGTCACTGGGATCAAGCACCGTAAGATCGAACCCACTACAAAGCACCTCTTCCCATTGCAAGATAAATAGATGAAGTTGTCCAAACAAAACCCAAATATTGGAGAAGAAATACGAGGCAATAAGCAATCATGCATATAAGAGATCAAAGAAACTAAAATAACTTTCATGGATAAAAAGATAGATCTGATCATAAACTCAAAGTTCATCCAATCCCAACAAACACACTACAAAAAGAGTTACATCATATGGATCTCCAAGAGACCATTGTATTGATAATCAAAAGAAAGAGAGGAAGCCATCTAGCTACTAACTACGGACCCGTAGGTCTACAAAGAACTACTCACGCATCATAGGAGAGGCACCAATGGAAGTGGTGAACCCCTCCGTGATGGTGTCTAGATTGGATCTGGTGGTTCTGGACTCTGCGGCGGTTGGAATTGATTTTCGTCGACTGCCCTAGGGTTTCTGGAATATTGGGGTATTTATAGAGCAAAGAGTCGGTTCGGGGTGTAGCCGAGGTGGGCACAACCCACCTGGGCACGCCTGGGCCCCCAGGCACGCCTTGGTGGGTTGTGCTCCCCTGGGAGCACCCCCAGGTGCTTCTCCGGCTCACTGGATGTCTTCTGGTCCAAAAAAAATCCACAAAAAGTTTCGCTGCGTTTGGACTCCGTTTGGTATTGATTTCCTACGATGTACAAAACATGCAGAAAATAACAACCGGCACTTGGCACTATGTCAATAGGTTAGTACCAAAAAATATTATAAAATACTATAAAATGATTAGGAAACATCCAAGAATGATAATATAACAGCATGGAATAAAAAAAAATTATAGATACGTTGGAGACGTATCACCTCCCAACAAGCGCTATTGTTTAACTCCCTTAGCTAGGCATAAAAACAAGAATAGATCTAGGTATTATCATGTTTGGCATGGAATCCATAAGTGGATCTCATAATAGATTCATAAGGCAATTTAATTTTGTTTCTTGGAAAGTGTTCCATGCCCTTCCTTAACGGAAACTGAAATCTAATGTTTCCTTCTTTCATATCAATAATTGCACCAATCGTTCTAAGGAAAGGTCTACCAAGAATAATAGGACATGTAGGATTGCAATCTATATCAAGAACAAAGAAATCTACAGGCACATAATTCCTATTTGCAACAATAAGAACATCATTAATCCTTCCCATAGGTTTCTTAATAGTGGAATCCTTAAGATGCAAATTTAAAGAAGAATCATCAAATTCACGGAAACCTAGCACATCACATAAAGTTTTTGGAATCGTGGAAACACTATAACCCAAATCACACAAAGCATGGCACTCATAATCTTTAATCTTAATCTTAATAGTAGGTTCCCACTCATCATAAAGTTTTCTAGGGATGGAAACTTCCAATTCAAGCTTTTCTTAAAAAGATTGCATCACAGCATCAACGATATGTTTAGTAAAAGCTTTGTTTTGATTATAAGCATGAGGAGAATTCAACATGGATTGCAACAAGGAAATAAAATCTATTAAAGAACATTTATCATAATTAAATTCCTTGAAATCCAAAAGAGTGGGTTCACTGCTACTTAAAGTTTTGACCTCTCCAATCCCACTTTTATCAATTTTTGCATCAAGATCTAAAAACTCCGAACCATTGGGACGCCTTTTAAATGAAGTTGACTCATCTCCAGTCCCATCTTTATCAAGATTTATATTGGAAAACAAATATTAAATAGGAGTCACATCAATCACTTTAAGATCTTCATCATTATTTTCACGGAAACTAGAAGAACACGCTTTTATAAACCAATCTTTTTTAGCATGCATCTTAGCAGTTCTTTATTTGCACTAATCAATGGAAATTCTCATAGATTTGAGAGACTCATTAATATCATGCTTAGGTGGAATAGATCTAAGTTTCAAAGAATCAACATCAAGAGAAATTATATCCACGTTCCTAGCCAAATCATCAATCTTAAGCAAATTTTTCTTCAATCAAAGCATTGAAATTCTTTTGCGAACTCATAAATTCTTTAACACTATTCTCAAAATCAGAGGGCATATTATTATAATTTCCACAAGAATTGTTCTAGGAATTACCATAATTATTAGAGGAATTACTAGGAAATGGCCTAGGATTAAAATTACCTCTATATGCGTTATTACCAAAATTGTTCCTACCAACAAAATTCACATCCATAGATTCATTATTATTCTCAATAAAAGTAGACAAAGGCATATCATTAGGATCAACAGGATCACTCTTTCTAGCAAATAATTTTATAAGCTCATCCATCTTTCCACTCAAAACATTAATCTCTTCAATCGCATGCACTTTTTTACTAGTGCAAGATCTTTCGGCATGCCATTGAGAATAATTAACCATAATATTATCTAGGAGTTTAGTAGCTTCTCCTAAAGTAATTTCCATAAAAGTACCCCCCGCGGACGAATCTAAAAGATTTCTAGAAGAAAATTTCAATCTGGCATAGTTTTTTGTATAATCATCCACAAATTCAAACCATGAGTAGGGCAATTTCGTATCATCAATTTCATCCTCTCGCAAGATTGTGTAACATGTTCATGATCGAGTTGCTTAAAATTCATAATATCGTTTCTAAGGGAGATGATCTTAGTGGGAGGAAAATACTTGGAAATAAAAGCATCTTTACACTTGTTCCATGAATCGATACTATTTTTAGGCAAAGATGAAAACCAAGTTTTAGCATGATCTCGAAGCGAGAACTGAAATAGCTTCAATTTAGCAAGATCATTATCCACATATTTTTTTCTTTTGCATATCACACAAATCAACGAAACTTTTTAGATGGGAAGCGGCATCTTCATTAGGAAGGCCAGAAAATTGATCTTTCATAACAAGATTCAGCAAAGCGACATTAATTTCACACGATTCCGCATTAGTAGCGGTAGCAATCGGAGTACTAATAAAATAATTATTACTGGTGTTGGAAAAGTCACACAATTTATTATTCTCTTAAGTCATCGTGACAAAGCAAACAATCCAACACACGAGCACACAAAAAGCAAACGAAGAAGACGAACGGAAGAGGGGCGAAGAAAAGGAAAATATTTTCGAAAATCGTTTTAGAAGTGGGGGAGAGGAAAATGAGAGGCGAATGGCGAATAATGTAATGCAAGAGATGATAGTTTATGATGGGTACTTGCTATGGCTTGACTTGGCGTAGATCTCCCGGGCAACGGTGCCAGAAATTCTTCCTACTACTTCTTGAGCTTGCGTTGGTTTTTTCCTTGAAGAGGAATGGGTGTGCAGCAAAGTAGAGATAAGTATTTTCCTCAGTTTGAGAACCAAGGTATCAATCCAGTAGGAGACAACACACAAGTCACTGAATACCTGCACAAACAATCAAACAACTTGCACCCAACGTCATAAAGGGGTTGTCAATCCCTTCACAGTTACTTGCAAAAGTGAGATCTGATAGAGATAGATAAATGATAAAGTAAATATTTTTGGTATTTTTGGTTTATAGATCGGAAACTTATATGATGGAAAATAGACCCGGGGGATATAGGTTTCACTAGAGGCTTCTCTCAAGATAGAAAATATTACAATGGGTGAACAGATTACTGCCGAGCAATTGATAGAAAAGCGCAAAGTTATGACGATATCTAAGGCAATGATCATGAATATAGGCATCACGTCCGTGTCAAGTAGACCAAAACAATTCTGCATCTACTACTATTACTCCACACATCGACCGCTATCTGGCATGCATCTAGAGTATTAAGTTCATAAAGAAAGGAGTAACGCATTAAGCAATATGACATGATGTACAGGAATCAACTCAAGCAATATGATGAAAACCCCATCTTTTTATCCTCGATGGCTACAATACAATACGTGCCTTGCTGCCCCTACTGTCACTGGGAAAGGTCACCGCAAGATTGAACCCAAAGCTAAGCATTTCTCCCATTGCAAGAAAAACCAATCTAGTTGGCCAAACCAAACCGATAGTTCTAAGAGAATTATAAAGATATCAAATCATGCATAAAAGAATTCAGAGAAGATTCAAATAATATTCATAGATAAGCTGATCATAAATCCACAATTCATCGGATCTCCGCAAACACACCGCAAAAAAGTATTACATCGAATAGATCTCCAAGAACATCGAGGAGAACATGATATTGAGAATCAAACAGAGAGAAGAAGCCATCTAGCTACTATCTATGGACCCGTAGGTCTGTGGTAAACTACTCACGCTTCATCGGAAGGGCAATAGAGATTGATGTAGAAGCCCTCCGTGATCGAATCCCCCTCCGGCAGGGTGCCGGAAAAGGTCTCTAGATGGGATCTCACAGGTACCGAAGGTTGCGGCAGTGGAAAAGAGTTTTCGTGGATGCCGCTGTTGGTTTGGGGATATATGGGAATATATAGGCGCAGAAATTAGGTCAGGAGGTGCACGAGGGGCCCACAAGGGTGGGGGCGCACCCTACCCCCTGGGCGCCCCCTCCGTCCTTGTGGCCGCCTCGTGACTCTTCTGACTTCATCTCCAAGTCTCATGGTTGTCTTCTGGTCCAAGAAAAATCATCGTAAAGGTTTTATTCCGTCTGGACTCCGTTTGGTATTCCTGTTCTGCGGAACTCAAAAACAGTGAAAAAACAGGTACTGGCAACGGGCTCTAGGTTAATAGGTTAGTCCCAAAAATGTATAAAATGGCATATTAATGCATATAAAACATCCAAAATAGATAATATAATAGCCTGGAACAATAAAAAATTATAGATACGTTGGAGACGTATCAAGCTCCCACACTCACTTTCTTGTAAATACATGCTTCTCTGTAAGTCTCTACAAACCATATGATTTGATCACATCATCAAAGCATATATTCCAACTTTGAGATGCTTGCACCAGTCCATAGATGGATCGCTGGAGCTTGCACACTTTGTTAGCACCTTTAGGATCGACAAAACCTTCTGGTTGCATCATATACAGCTCTTCTTTAAGAAACCCGTTAAGGAATGTAGTTTTGACGTCCATTTGCCAGATTTCATAATCATAAAATGCGGCGATTGCTAAATGATTCGGACAGACTTAAGCATCACTATGGGTGAGAAAGTCTCATCGTAGTCAACCCCTTGAACTTGTCGAAAACCTTTCGCAACAAGTCGAGCTTTGTAGACAGTGATATTACCATCAGCGTTCGTCTTCTTCTTGAAGATCCATTTATTCGTGATCGCTTGCGGATCATCGAGCAAGTCCACCAAAGTCCACACTTTGTTCTCATAGATGGATCCTATCTCAGATTTCATGGCCTCAAGCCATTTGCTAGAATCTAGGCTCATCATAGCTTCTTCATAGTTTGAAGGTTCGTCGTTGTCTAACAACATGGCTTCCAGGAAAGGATTATCGTACCACTCTGGTCCGGTACGTGTTCTAGTCGACCTACGAGGTTCAGTAGTAACTTGATCCAAAGTTTCATGATCATCATCATTAGCTTCTTCCCAAGTTGGTGTAGGCATCACGGGAACAGTTTTCTCTGATGTGCTACTTTCCAATTCGAGAGAAGGTACAACTACCTCATCAAGTTCTACTTTCCTCCCACTCACTTCTTTCGAGAGAAACTCCTTCTCTAGAAATAATGCTTATTGATACGTCCATTTGTGGTAGAAGGTATACCCAATAGTTTCTTTAGGGTATCCTATGAAGACGCACTTTCACCACTTTGGGTTCGAGCTTATTGATACGTCCATTTTGCATCATGTTTACCTACTGTTATTTATGATGTTTTTATGCATAATAATGCATTTTGGAGTAATTCTAATGCCTTTTCTCTTATAATATGCAAGGTACACACAAAGAGGGAGAATTCCGGCACCTGGAAATCTGGACCTGGAAAAGCTACGTCAGGCCACCTATTCTGCACAACTCCAAACAAGCTGAAACTTTACGAGGAATTTTTATGGAATATACACTGGTGCACGTCGGTCCTAAACAAACGGTTTTTTACCCCTTTCCGCGACGGCATTTGAAACCGTCGCCAAGTGAGTGTGTGTGATAGGGTGTCCTTCCCACATGACCCAGAAATCATCGGGGATAGGCCATCCTGGGACACAGGCTGGAGCCGTGTGCGATCGGGCGAGGCATCGAAACCCAATCATTTCGGTAGGTATGTACATCCCACACGGTAATCCGAGAAATTCATTTCCGTAGGTATGTACATCCCACACGGTTATCCGAGAAAATCATTTCCATAGGTATGTACATCCCACACGGTAATCCAAGAAAATCATTTCCGTAGGTATGTACATCCCACACGGTAATCCGAGAAAATCATTTCCGTAGGTATGTACATCCCACACGGTGAATCCCAGAAAAACATTTCCGTTCGTATGTATATCACACACAGTCAATCCAAGGAATATGTTTCCGTTCTTATGTACATCCCACGCAGTCAATCCAGGAAAACGTTTCCGTTCGGACGTAAATCCCACAAAGTTTTATGTGTAGGCTCGTGTGTGAAAGGTGTAACTATCACACACGGTCTTCCTTGGTTAATTGTTTACTTTTATCAGCTATATCACACACGATTTGATGAAGAAAACTGTGTGGCATTGGGCTATCCATCGCAAGCGCTTTTACTGCTAGAACCGTTTGCAAAGGTCCATGACACATTTAGCAGGTTTATTAGTTTACATTTAATAATTCCAGTATTACGCAAATTCACATTTCATATCGAACACCTATTTGCCAATTTCATATCAGGCACATAAATATATTATAACATCACAGTGCGGTAGCTACATGAAAAAAGCACAGTACAACATATAGCTAGTTCAACTTCATAAGAACAATATATTCATTTCCCTAATCGAGATCATTCGGTGTCGGTGTACAAAAGTAGGGGCTCTCCTTTTTACCCATTTACCTATGCACGGGCAGTCGGAGCCGCGCCCACGGCCACACTAAGCAGGGTAGAGGAGGGAAGACGAAGGCACAAGACAACCAGAGCAACGCCAAGACCAGACACACAAAGAGCAGAAGGGCGAGGTGGGCTCCCCCGTCAAGACCCTTGCCGGAGCGGCCTCCGCGGCCCCGGCAAGAGCCTTGCCGGGGCAACTTGCCCGATGCCAGCGGAGCGTGCCACCCTTGCGCCGAGGGCTCCAACGCCATTAACCACATTGGGACCAAGGCTCGGGAGGCACCTCTGTGGTGGCATGCAGATCTTTGTGAAGATCAGAAGCATACAAGATCAGATGAGGACCAGAAGACGACGATCCTCGGCGGGATCCTAGCCGAGGAAACCCACGAGACCCCCGACAAGATCCTTGCCGGGGACGACCGCGATACCACGGAAAGGCCCTTGCCGGAGACACCTGCGAGGCCACAACTAGGCCCGCGTCTGCCAAGACTCCACCGTCGTTCCCATACAGCTGCCAGCCCAACCAGCTGGGCAGGCACCTGCGTGGCAACATGCGGCTTCCAGACCAGCCCAGCAAGCACCTGCGTGGTGGCATGCAGATCTTCGTGAAGACCCTACCACCGCGCCATCTCAGCAGCCTGCCAGTCTACATGGCGCTGCACGCATCGTTGGCCTGGACGCATGTCGGAGCAAGGCGGGGCGGCGACGGACGGGACGGGCCTCGTCGCCATCCCTAGTAAAGCAGCGGGACACCTAAGGGAGCACATTTAATGCATCTTGTCCCATAATGACAAGCGATAAGCTTGCGTACTGTACACCTTTCCACCTCCTGTGTGCCACTGTGGCAACCCCTTTTGTCTATAAAAGGAGGCCCGAGGCGTCCAGGAGAAGGATTCGGATCTTTTGGGAAACGCTCGCACCGTAGCTAGCTCAAGAGCTCAAGAACACTCTAATACATACACCAAAGCAGGACTAGGGTATTACGCATCCTCGCGGCCCGAACCTGGGTAAACGATCCTTGTGCTGACCGCCAGACCCGCTCTTTGCACAACCCCGTGCCTGCCAACCGTAGAAGGCCAGATTCCATTGATCCCATAGGTGTCGTTTCCCCGACATCTTTGGCGCGCCAGCTAGGGGGCGCAGTTGTGAAAATCCAGTCTAGCAGTTCTTCATCGCCATGGCTCCCAAGAAGAAGACGATCACGGTGATCGGTTCATCCGGAGCCGGACGGCCCGTACCAGCGCGAGCGAGCAGCAGGGTGGTCGCGGACAGAACCCGAGGCGTGGCCCGCGAACACCAACATCGCTCTGGCAGTCAAAGCCTGGAGAGCTGCGTCGTTCGTGCACAAGACGACGGGCCGCACGTCGCCAAATGCAAAGATGGGGCTAGGCCCCCCGCAGGCGGCGCGGGCCCCTCTAGGGGCAGCGCTGTGCCACCTACGGGCGGTGCAACGACCTCCAAGACGCCTAAGCCAGCGCCCACGACGCGTTCTTCCCAGATTGTGCGCGACGAGCAGCGTCGCCACGCTGGTGACCCCGGACGCTGCCGTGGGAAGAGTCACGTGCATCATTCGCGGGACGAAAGAGGCCAGCCCGCGCGCCGAAGTGCTGGCGGAAATAGCGCGCAGCCGCAAGGCCGTGATAGAGCTCCTTCTAACGTGGTTAGAAGTCGGAGCGCGTCACGGTCCACGCAGCTTTCGCCGCCGCCCATGCCAGCGGAAGCTTTGGCACGCGCGCAGCTGCTCTTCGATTTTCCTCCTGCTGCGGAAAAGCTCGAAGAGTGGAGAGCCACCATCCGGAGCCTCGTCGGCGTCGCCAACAAAGATGAGCCATGACTAGCGGGGCCGTCAGGACGACGCTCTGTCGAGCCACCGCATTCCAGTGGTGGAAGGACCGGAGGTGCTGCAGCTATGGTGCACTCTCCTCTTCCACGCCAGCCACCGCGGGTGTTCGTCTGTCGTGATGGCGCCTTTGATAACATTTCCATAGCGTCGTGCAACCTACGGACCCACCGCGATCAGCGCCAAGTCCTTCAGGAGCGAGCCCATGAAGACGCTCGAACCACCATCAAGCGCCGTCGCGACGCACGCCACCAGTCAGATAGGCGGGCAGGGCCCACTGTGGACCACCCAGCACTGGTAGTCTCCGGTGGCCTACCTACGAGGTGTGTTGCCCAGCCTTTACCTGTGAGCTGCGGCAGTTCCAGTGGCCGTCCCACCGCACGTTCAAGCCCGACGTCGGTGAGAAGTACAACGGCAAGACCCACCCGTCGTAGTTCTTCAACATCTACACCATCGCGATGAAAGCCACTGGAGCTCGCGACGACAAGGTGCTTGCCAATTACTTCCCATTGGCGCTAAAACCCAATGTCATGTCATGGTTGATGCACTTGCCGGCGGATTCCATTTCTTCTTGGTCGGATCTATGTCATGAGTTCGTTGGTGCCTTCACTGGAGGCCACCAAGCTCATGGCCAGGCAAGCAACTTGCATATCATTCCCCAGAAAGAAGGTGAAAGCCTGCGCAAGTACATACAGAGATTCAGTCGGGTGCAATACAACATCCCAGATGTTCATCCCACCGCTGTGATCAGTGCATTCCATCAGAATGTGCGCAACCGCAAGATGCGTGAAGAGATGGCAATGAACAAGGTCAAGGATGTGGACGAACTTTATGTTCTGGCCGACAGATGCGCCCGGGCTGAAGAGGGAAGGAAGTACCCCGGCGAAGACGCCGGCGCGGAAACCGACTCTACAGACGAAGACACCACCGCCCCGACGAAGAAGGGCCGGCGTTGCAACAGGAAGCGCAAGGGCATGGCCGTGCTTGCCGTCGAGGATCCGACGACACCGGCGCTGCCAAGAAGGCCAAGGCAGACGACCCAGGCAAGGAGATTGCCGGGTGCGCCGCTTGGCGGGCCTTGGCGGCAGCCGACAAGCCAGGAGGCTCCGACAAGCAGTATTGCAAGATCCACCGCACCAAGGGCCACGACCTCCAGAACTGCCGACAAGTTGAGCTGCTTGCTGAAAAGAAAAAGGAGAGTATGAGAGGCGGGACAAGGAGAAGGGTCAGGATGGTGCCGAGGGATCCGGCAAGAAGCGTGGCGGCCAAGGAGGCCGCTGCGGCAACACTACAGGAAACAACTACTTTGCCGTCTGCCATGGCGGACGGCAAAGGCTCGAAAGGCGGACGGCAAAGACCTTTGCCGTCAGCCGCGGACGGCAAAAGGCTCCGGCAAAGAAGGCTACGGTAAACAGCTGCTTTGTCGTCTGCTTCCTGGCGGCGGACGGCAAAGGCTCTTTGCCGTCAGTGGCGGACGGCAAAGAGGGCGGACGGCAATAATTGCGCTGTCAGTCCGTTAAGTGGCTAACGGCAGACCTTTGCCGTCCGCCGCAGACGGCAAAGAGCCTTTGGTCTTTGCCGTCCGCCTTATGATGTCATCTACACGTCACTAGATGGCAGGTTCTTTGCCGTTTCTGGAGTTAAGCTGCACCAAAGATCATTTCCAATGTCTCGTTAGCATTATGACACTCAAATGTTAATACTAGCAAGTAATGTCCATTCAAATTAAACTCACCGTGGTCCCAGGAGCAATCACTGGCATCGGCGGACCGGTCTGACCGGTCTTCTCGCACACAGACTGCACATTTGGTTTTGACGACTCAGTCATACTAGTTAGTAATGAGACAAACACTACATGAATGTTTTGGCTAATCTGCAGAAGAAACTTACCACAAGGAGCTCGTACATGGCCCTTGCCTGCATGTCATTCCGTGCCTGTCCTCCTCCATCATCTTTGTCGTCCTCTCCTCCAACTCCCGCTGCCTCTCCGCCGCCTCCGCCAGAAGTTTCTCCGTTCTATCTCTCTCACTCTGTATAGCAGCCTGCAACACCACTCACATGACCATTTGTAATCATTGATGGAAGCGCACACAATGTAATGGAGAAAGATAGCTGAGTACGTATCACTAACCTTGATGGCGAGTTGCACTGGCCGTTCACGAGGCCTTATCTCAGGAGCGGAGCTCGACTGGCGCGCCTTGATCTCCGGGAGAGTGCTAGGACAACGGATAAGTCCATCTCCAATGGCTATGGAGCCATGGGACCTCCCGCCACCAGATATCATTACCAGCTCTGGATCAATGGGACCCTGGCTCGGGTTAAAGTCCTCCCCTTTCCTCGCCTTCCCCTCATCTCTATATCTCACGAGCTTGTTGTGGGAGGAGATGTTGGTGAAGTTGTTTGCATCATCGAGGTCAGACTGAGAGAAAGCCTTGACTTTCTTGTAAGAGCCAGTGTGGGCCATGGCATACAGGTCGTACACCTCTGGCACCTTATCCGCCTTATTTTTGGCTTCGTAGTGTGCTGTCACGAAGTTTGCCGCCTCCTCAGTGATGAATGCCTCAGCCATCGATGCTTCAATTCTACGTTTATTTTTACATTTTTGTCGAAGCGTCTTCTGCATCCTCTCAGTTGGGTAGCACCAACGATTTTGCACGGCCCCCCCAATCTTGCCTCGGTCGGGAGATGCAAAATCAAATGTTGCATTGGATTAAAGAAGCCCGGTGGAAAGATCTTCTCTAACTTGCAGATCAACTCCGGCGCCAACTCTTCCATTTCTTCTAGCACGCTAGGCGATAGTTCTTTCGCACAAAGAACACGGAAGAAATAGCTGAGTTCTGCTAGTACTAGCCATTCATCCTCAGGGATGAAGCCACGCAACATCACCGGCATTACCCGCTCAATCCATATGTGCCAATCATGACTCTTGAGACCAAATATCTTCAATTTATCAAGACTGGCTCCCCTCTGTAGATTCGCTGCATACCCATCGGGGAACATCAACTGCATTTTCACCCACAAGATAATTTCCCTCATAGCCGGCCTTCCAAGATTGAACCATGCCTTTGGCTTCGTCCAGTTCTGCTTTCCTTTCGGTTCTTTCATGTTTTGTAACGGCCTATCACATAGCGCCTCAAGATCGACTCTAGCCTTAGTATTATCCTTTGACTTCCCATCTATGCCGAACAATGTACCAAAAAGTGCCTCGGCAATATTCTTCTCAGTGTGCATCACGTCGATGTTGTGTGGGCAAAGGAGGTCTTTGAAGTAAGGCAGATCCCATAAGCATGTTTTGTGAGTCCAGGCGTGCTTAGAATTATACCCCTTGAAGTACCCTGGATGCTCGGGATCTGGCTCGAGAGCGTTTAACTGATCCAGGGTCTGTTGGCCTGTCAATGCATGTGGTACAGAGTTTTTGACAACTCTACCTCTGATGAAGTTCTTCTTGTCTTTCCTGAACTTATGGCGAGGATTCAGGAACTCTCAATGCATGTCGAAGCAAGAAAACTTGCGACCGGCCTGAAGCCAACGAAACTCAAGAGCTCCCTTGCATGTGGGGCACGGGAACCTTCCATGCACACACCAGCCAACGAATAGCGCATACGCCGGCAAGTCATGCGTCGAGTACATGTACCAGACACGCATTATGAAGTTCCGTTTGCTATAGGCATCGTATGTCTTGAACCCATTATCCCAGGCTTCTTGCAATTCGTCCTTAAGCGGTTGCATGTACACATTCATATTTTTCCCCGGATAGTTGGGCCCTGGAATTATCAACGTCAGGAAAATGTTCTTTCTTTGCATAATCTGTCCGGGGGGGAGATTGAGTGGAAAGACAAATACGGGCCAACAACTGTATTGGGCTGCCGTCATACCAAACACACTGAACCAATCCGTGCTGATGCCGACTCGAGGATGCCTCGGATCTGCCGCTTTGTCACCATGTAATTCATCAAACTTTTTCCACGCAACACCATCCGATGTGTGTACAATCATCAGATTCCCATCTGCATCTAGTTCGGTTCTTTTGCCCGTTTTGTGCCATGTCATCTGTCTGGCCGTCTCTTCGACCATGAAAAGACGTTGAAGTCTTGGTACGATTGGCATATACCGAAGAACACTAACGGGGATTTTGGTCTGTGTCTTCTCACCCATACCGTTGTCTACCACAACATACCTGGAAGACTTGCAAATGGGACAACAGTTCAAGTCCGCATAGTCAAGCCTAAACAAGACACATCCTTTCTCACAGGCATGTATCTTATCATAGGGCATCTTCAGTGCATGGAGGATTTTGTCCGACTGGTACAGGTTTGCAGGCATTACATGGAATTTGGGTAGAAAGCGTCCAAATACTGTCATCATTGCATCGTAGCATTCTCTGCCCAAGTTGAACTGAGCCTTCAGAGCCATTACTTGTGAGATGGCATCCAACTGACAAAGCTCAGTGTGCTCATGGAGCGGGCGTTTTGAAGACTCCAACATTTCATTGAAGGCCTTTGCAGATTCCTCCATCTCCTCGTCCGAATCCCGAGCATCATCAAAGTCTTGCACCATGTTTTCCATACCGGTACCATGCTCGTCGGTGCGACGACGATCCACCTCAGCTCGGTCATGTTGGGCAGACTCACCATGAAATGTCCACACCGTATAATCGGGCGTAAAACCACTCTTCTGCAGGTGTTTGCCCATTTCAGCCTCTGTCCTCTTTTCCCAATTGCCGCACCGTAAACAGGGGCACCAGGTTTTCCTCTGGCCATTTGCAAATGCGGCTCGCACAAACCCCTTGGTTTTTGTGAACCATTCAGTGCTCCATTTGTTCTGACCAGTGTGACCGGTGTACATCCACGCATGATCACTCATCTTGACTTTCAGAGCTACTAGACACACAACAAATATATATATATAATTCACCATGTATGTATTCATCAGTTGATCTACTTTGTCAATTTTATTACGTCCATGCAACCTACACTCTAATAGGTAATGATAGGTCCTAATCCCACCCGAGTATGTTTAGATTGGGTTCATTTTCCCATGCTATGCCCCGGATCCTACGCAAAATTTCGGCAGCACCTCCCCGCTGTTCTCCTGATACACGTCTCTGCAATAAACAGAGAGGATGTGTACCCCGAGAACAACAGGGGAGGCACTGACGAAATTTATGCGTCGGATCCGGAGCAAAGCATATGGGAAAACGAACCCAATCTAAACATACTCGGGCTGTCCATGGATAGCGTTGGACAATTCGAAAGAATCAAGGTTATAAATATGCAAATGCATGCATATTTATAACTATGACGCTTTCGAACGGGAGACACATATTGGTTACGCATACTGATGATTCAAGACACATATATATCTAGCTATCAAGTTTCATCGGAATAGATCAAATAATTAATGGGGGAGGAGGACATGTCATTTGTGCTCACCCACGAACGAAGGGGCAGAGCTCGTCAAACGCACGGCGAGGTCGTCGAACACCAAACCTCGCAGCGATGAAACAACTGCACATTTAAAACTACCCGATCAACACAATTATATATGATGTTTTTCATAACAAAATCGAAAGATATATGACCTAACTAATAATTCACAAATATATGACCCCGTCGGCTTCTGGAAGGCCAAAGAACACCTTTTCAGGGTCGGGGTCTCGGGGTCGGGGTGTCGGGTCGGGGTGCCGGGTCGGGGTCGGGGTGCCGTGTCGGTGTCGGGGTGTCGGGTCAGGCTCGGGGTCGGGGTGTCGGGGTCGGGGTCGAGGTCGGGGTCGGGGTCTCGGGGTCGGGGTGTCGGGGTGTCGGGGGTGTCGTGTCGGGGGTCGGGGTGTCGTGTCAGTCTCGGGGTGCCGTGTCGGGGTCGGGGTGTCGTGTCGGTCTCGGGGTGCCGTGTCGGGGTCGGGGTCTCGGGGTCGGGGTGTCGGGTCGGGGTGCCGGGTCGGGGTCGGGGTGCCGTGTCGGTGTCGGGGTCGGGGTGTCGGGTCAGGCTCGGGGTCGGGATGTCGGGGTCGGGGTCGGGGTCGGGGTCTCGGGGTCGGGGTGTCGGGGGTGTCGTGTCGGGGGTCGGGGTGTCGTGTCGGTGTCGGGAGTCGGGGTGCCGGGTCAGGGTCGGGGTGCCGTGTCGGTGTCGGGGTCGGGGTGTCGGGTCAGGCTCGGGGTCGGGGTGTCGGGGTCGGGGTCGGGGTCGGGGTCGGGTTCTCGGGGTCGGGGTGTCGGGGGTGTCGTGTCGGTGGTCGGGGTGTCGTGTAGGTGTCGGGGTGCCGTGTCGGTGTCGGGGTGCCGTGTCGGGGTCGGGGTGCTGTTTCGGGGTCGGGGCTTCGGGGTGTCTCCTCCTCCTCCTCTTCTTCTTCTTCTTCTTCTTCTTCTTCTTCTTTCTCCTCCTCCTCCTCCTCCTCCTCTTCTTCTTCTTCTTCTCCTTCTTCTTCTTCTTCTTCTCCTCCTCCTCCTCCTCCTCCTCCTCTTCCTCTTCTTCTTCTTCTTCTTCTTCTTCTTCTTCTTCTTCTTCTTCTTCTTCTTCTTTCTCCTCCTCCTCCTCCTCCTCCTCCTCCTCCTCCTCCTCTTCTTCTTCTTCTTCTTCTTCTTCTTCTTCTTCTTCTTCTTCTTCTTCTTCTTCTTCTTCTTCTTCTTCTTCTTCTTCTTCTTCTTCTTCTCCTTCTCCTCCTCCTCCTCCTCCTCCTCCTCCTCCTCCTCCTCCTCTTCTTCTTCTTCTTCTTCTTCTTCTTTCCCCTTCTACTTAACCTAAACCTAAACTAACCTAAACTAAAAACCTAAACTAATTAAAACTAAACTATTTAAACTAATTAAACCTAAACTTAAACAGAAAGAAAACAAAAAAACAGAAAAAAAACAAAAAAACAGAAAAAAGGGAGGAGGGGCTCACTGTGGGGGAGGGCCGGGGCGGGGCCGGCGACGGAGGGCCGGGGCGGGGCGGCGGGGGCCCGGCCGGCGGGGCGGTGGAGGAGGCGGGGCGGCGGGGGGCCGGGGCGGCGGGGGGGATGGGGGGCGGGGGGCCGGGGCGGGGCAGTGGAGGAGGCGGCGGGGGCGCGGGGCGGCGGGGGGCCGTGGCGGCGGTGGGGCGCGGGGCGGCGGTGGGGCGCGGGGCGGCGGGGGGCCGGGGCGGGGGGGGGGGCGACGGGGCGGTGGGGCGGCGGGGAGCCGGGGCGGCGGGGCGGCGGGGGCGACGGGGCGGCGGCGCGCGGCGGGCGGCGGCGGCGGCGGGGTGGGAGGAGAAGGGCGAGGCGAGGACGAAGTGAGTAACGGGCGGGGGGTACCTGCCGTTAGGCAAGTGCCCTCTTTGCCGTCCGCCTTTCTGCCTCTTTGCCGTCCGCTAGCGGACGGCAAAGAGGTGGGCCCTTAGGATTTTTTCAAACGAGCGGGGGGTGGGGGCCACCACACTCTTTGCCGTCCGCCAGCGGACGGCAAAGATTCTTTACCGTCCGCTGGCAGACGGCAAAGACCTGGCAGATGGCAAAGAGCTTCTTTGCCGTCAGCCTTTTCTTTGCCGTCTGTTTATGTGTAGCTGATGGCAAAGAGCTTCTTTGCCGTCAGCTAGCAGACGGCAAAGATCTGGCAGATGGCAAATTAGCTGATTCCAGTAGTGCAAGGATAACCAGCAACAGAGGCCCGCTCGGGGCCGCGACAAGAAGCAGGAAGACGATGATCATGACGAGGACAACAAGTCCGACGAGCATGAGTTCCAGAAAGTTACGGAGGCCATGTGCGTCGATGGTGGCCCCTCGCTGCATACTTCTCACCGCCAGCTCAAGTAGTGGGCACGTGAGATCACAGCGGCGGAGCCGTCACTCGACGCTCAGAAGCCGTTGAAGTGGTCTAGCACGCCTATGATCTTTGACACCGAGGACCACCCCGATCGCACAACTATGGTCGGGTGTCTGCCGTTGTTGGTTTCACCAACGATACGCAACCTCAAGGTGACAAAGATGCTAGTTGATGGTGGGGCCAGTCTGAACTCGATCTCGCCTGTTGTGATCAAAAGGCTGCAGATTCCTGATGGAGACCTCGAGGAGACGAGCACGTTTCAAGGGGTCAACCCGGGAAGGAGTCAGCCGAAGGGTAAGGTCACGCTGCCTGTACGTTTGGAGGCGAGTTGAACTACACGACGGAGAGGATTGTCTTCGATGTAGCCGAGATCCCCTTGCCCTACAACGGGATCCTCGGCCGCCCGGCACTAGCCAACTTCATGGCGATGTCGCATTATGCCTACAACACGCTAAAGATGCCTGGGCCGATGACCATCATCACCGTCCCCTCCGACAAGAAGGACGCGCTGATCCACGCCAAGGAAATCTACCGGGAAGCAGTTGCGGCGACTGCCGCCAAAGCACTTGCTCCTGCCACTGAAGCTCCGGGAGGGAAGAAGACCGGCAAAACCTCTCGCACCCACTCCGGCAAGCGCACCTCTTCGGAGTGTTGTGCTCCCGTCGAGGACGTGTCAGAGAGCTCCACCGGCAAGAGCAAGAAATCCAGAGCTGCACCACCAGAGACCAAGAAGTTGTCCGTCAAGGAGGACGGCACAGGAGGGGCTTTCACCATAAGCTCCTCCCTTGCAGCAAATAGGAAAGCACGCTCGTCACCTTCCTGCGGGCGAATGTTGATGTGTTTGCATGAAAAGCATCCGACATGCCCGGCGTTCCCAGGGAGGTGATTAAGCACCATCTTGCTGTCTGTCCTCATGCGCGACCCATCAAGCAAAAGGTCAGGAAGCAAGCTTTGGAAAGATAGGAATTCATCACAGATGAGATTAGGAAGTTGGAAGCGGCAGGCTTGGTGAGAGGAGTACTCCATCCGACGTGGTTGGCCAATCCGGTGGTGGTGCGGAAGGCAAATGGGAAGTGGAGGCTGTGAATTGATTACACAGATATCAATAAGGCCTGTCCAAAGGACCCTTTCCCGTTGCCGCGCATTGACCAGATTGTTGACTCCACGGCCGGGTGCGACTTGTTATCGTTCCTTGACGCCTACTCAGGATACCACCAGATCTTCATGACGAGAGAAGATGAAGAGAAGATAGCATTCATCACCCCATGTGGTATATATTGCTTTTTGTGAATGCCTTTCGGGTTGAAGAGTGCTGGCTCGACGTTTGCAAGAGCGGCCCAAATTGGTTTTGAGCCCCAGCTTCATAGAAATATGGAAGCTTATCTGGATGACATAGTGGTCAAAACCAAGGACAGGGCAACACTTGTACAAGATTTAGAAGAGATGTTTGCAAATCTGCGCAAGATCAACCTGAAGTTGAACCCTGAGAAGTGTGTCTTCGGCGTTTCGTCCGGCAAACTTCTCGGGTTCTTTGTGTCACAGCGCGCGATCGAGGCGAACCCAGACAAGATCAAGGCCATTGAACAAATTGAGGCTATCGTTGTGGAACGACACCTATGGGATCACGAGAATCCCTACTACGGTTGCCGGGGCGCAGGGTTGCAAGAAGAGCAGGATCACTAGTCAGCAGAAGGATCGTTTACCCAGGTTCGGGCCGCGAGGATGCGTAAAACCCTAGTCCTGCTATGGTGGGTGTATTTTAGAGAGTTCTTGAGATCTCGAACTAGTTATGGTGAGTGTGTGGTCCCAAAAAGCCGAATCCTCCTCCAGTATGCCATGGGCCTCCTTTTATAGGAGAAAGGGGCTGCCACAGTGGCATACAGGAGGTGGAAAGGCATATAGTATCACGAGCTTATCGCTCGTGTTACAGGGCAAGTCGCATTTAATGCGCCGCTGAGGTGTCCTCTAGCTTTATCGGCGACGGGGGCGAGGCCCGTCCCGTCCGCCACCGCTTCTCCTTGCTTCGACACACGCCCTGGCCAGCGATGCGTGCGGCGCCATGTAGGTAGGCAGGCAGCTGAAGTGGCGCGGTGGGAGGGTCTTCACGAAGATCTGCATGCCGCCACGCAGGCGCCCGCTGAGTTGGCCTGGAAGCTGCATGTTGCCACGCAGGTGCCTGCCCAGCTGGTTTGGGCTGGGAGCTGCATGCGAACGGTGGTGGATACTTGGCTGGTGCGGGCCTGGCAGCGGCCCCGCTGGCGTCTTCGGCGAGAGCCTTGCCGGGGGGGGCAAGGGTCTCGCCGTGGCACGCTGTCGTCCCCGGCAAGAATCTTGCCAGGGGTCTCGTGGCTCTCCTCGGCAAGGATCTTGCCAAGGATCGTTGTCTTCTAAACTCCATCTGGTCTTGAATATGTCTTCACAAAGATCTGCATGCCACCACAGAGGCGCCTCCCGAGCCCTGGCCCCACGTGGCTGATGGTGCTGGGGACGTGGGCTCAAGGGTGGCTCGCCCTGTTGGCGTTTGGGCGCGCTGCCCCGGCAAGGGTCTTGCCGGGGCTGCTGAGGCAGTCCCCGGCAAGGGTCTTGCCGGGGAAACTGCTCTGCCCCTCTGCTTCTTTGCATTCTTGGTCTTGGCGTTGCTCTGGCTGTCTTGGGCTTCGGTTTTGCCTTGGTTCACCTCCCCTGCTCTGCTTGGTGTGGCCGTGGGCATGGCTCCGACTGCCCGTGCACAGGTAAAGGGGTACAAAGGTGCGCCCCTTCTTTTGTACACCGACAGAGGCACCTAAGCGGATCAAGGATGTGCGCTGGATCACTGGTTGCATTGCCGCCATGAGCAGGTTCATTTCCAAGTCTGCCGAGCGTGCCCTCCCCTTTTTCAAAATCTTGAAGAAGGCCGGCCCAATGGAGTGGACCCCAGAGGCTGAAGCAGCACTGCAGGATTTGAAGAAATACATCTCCTCTACACCAATACTGGTTGCACCTAAACCACAAGAGCCATTGCTGTTGTATCTTGCGGCAACGAATCAAGTGGTCAGCGCCGCGCTACTGGCACAGAGGGAGGTTGATGAAGAGGCAGTGGCAACGGCAGGACCAGCGTATGGCGAGCGAGACCTCCCCCCGGCAGGGCTTGGTGCCGGCAAGGCAAGGCCCCCGGCAGGGTCTGATACCATCGGGATGGGGCCCGTGCAACCAAATGAAGTGGTGTAGAAGAAGAAAATGATGCAACACCCGGTTTACTTTGTCGGCTCCCTATTGCAGGGGGCTAGGTCAAGGTACTCCGGTGTGCAGAAATTGCTCTTCGGCCTCCTTATGGCCTCGAGGAAGCTGCGTCATTACTCACCCGCCTCCCGTTGCAACGGATACTGCATAACCCAGACGCGACCGAGAGGATCGTCGAGTGGGCCTTGGAACTGTCGAGCTTTGGCCTAAAGTTTGAAAGTACTTCGACAATCCAGAGCAGAGTCTTGGCAGAGTTCATTGCGGAATGGACCTCAACGCCCGACGAAGAGATCCAGGAGACCACTCTCCCCCGCAAGGAAGCAAGTCGCAACTGGATTATGTACTTTGACGGGGCTTTCTCGTTGGAAGGCGCCGGTGCTGGTGTGCTACTCGTTGCGCCCACCGGAGAGCACCTCAAGTATGTAGTCCAGATGCACTTTCCCAGGGACATGTCAACAAACAACACTGCTGAGTACGAGGGGTTGCTTGCCGGTCTCAGGATCGCGGCAGACCTTGGGATCAAGAAGCTTATCGTCAGGGGTGATTCACAGCTCGTCGTCAAGCAAGTTAACAAAGATTATCAAAGCCCATTGATGGAGGCCTACGTGAATGAGGTGAGGAAGCTGGAGGAGCGTTTTGACGGTATACAGGAGGAACATGTTCCCCGAGCGGAGAACGACACCGCCGATTACCTGTCGAAGCGCGCCGCACTTCAACTACCTGGGGAGCCAGGTACTTTTGTGCTTTAGTTAACTCAAGCGTTCGTTGAACCATCGACAGAGCAGAACAAGCGCAGGAAATCAGGCCCCGGCAAGTACTTTCCCGCTGAGCTCCCAGGAGCCGCCAGCAAGGGTGTTGCCGTGGACACCGAGCCTGCCATGGGGCGACAGACTCCGACAGGGCGTCAAAACCCACCCGTAGACACAGCCGCTCCCACGGCAGAGGAAATGCCTTTAGTCCTTGCGGTCGAGCCCCAGGCCGTCCGATTCCTCCAAACAGGGGAACTCCCTGAGGAGCAGGAAGAAGCGAAGAAAGTAGCCCGTCGTTCTACCATGTATCAGTTCGTCGATGATGTCCTCTACAGAAAAAGACCAAACGGTGTGAAATTGAAGTGCATTCTCCGGGTGGAAGGACTGGAGCTGTTGGCAGAGATACATGGAGGCATATGTGGTTCGCACATAGGGTCGAGGGCCCTAAACGGCAAGGCATTCCGGCAAGGTTTCTTCTGGCCCACTGCCCTCCAGGATGCAACGACACTAGTAACCAAGTGTGAAGCGTGTCAGTTCCATTCGAAGAAGCTTCATCAACCAGCTCAAGCCCTTCAAACAATTCCTCTATCCTGGCCATTTTCGGTCTGGGGGCTCGACATACTGGGCCCTTTCCCCCACGCTTTCGGGAGCTTTGAGTAGTTGTACGTTGCAATCGACAAGTTCACAAAGTGGTCGGAGGTGGAAGCAGTGAGTAAAGTGACAGCGCAGTCAGCCGTCAAGTTCTTCAAGGGGCTAGTCTGCCGTTTTGGTGTGTCAAACAGAGTCATCACCGACAACGGCACGCAGTTCACAAGCCACACCTTCATGCAATACATCCAAGACCTCGGCAGCAAGGTTTGTTTCGCTTCCGTGGTGCACCCACGGAGGAACGGCCAGGCAGAGAGGGCAAATGCTGAAGTACTGCGAGGCTTGAGGACAAAGACTTTTGACAAGCTGCACAAGAGCGGAAGGCGCTGGATTGATGAGTTGCCGGCGGTTCTTTGGTCAATCAGAATGACACCAAATCGAGCCACCGGCCAGACACCCTTTGCCCTGGTATACGGGGCGGAAGCAGTTCTCCCCACGGAACTCACATACGGGTCTCCTCGAGTGCTCGCTTATGACGACCTTGAGTAAGAGCAATTGCGGCAAGATGACTCAACGTTCCTCGAGGAAGATCGTCTTCGGGCGGCTGTGAGAGCAGCACCCTACCAGCAAGCCTTGCGCCGCTACCATAGCCGCAAGGTTCATGCCCGAAGCTTTGAGGAATGCGACCTTGTTCTTCGGCGCGTTCAATCGGCCAAGAATTCCAACAAGTTGATGCCGAAGTGGGAAGGCCCTTATCTGGTAATACGAGTCACCAGGCCCGGCGCAGTCCGCCTGGAGACCGAAGATGCTATTCCAGTGAGAAACTCCTGGAACATTGAACATCTTCGCAAGTTTTACCCATAAGGCGCGGTTGCCGGGCCCCCCGGCAAACCACCTTTTGTACAAGCCTTGCCGACAAGGCATGTAACCCTCTGTACAAAGCCAGGGGCAGACCCTGAGCATAAATAAATGAAGCGCTGGCGCCCTAAGTTTTAGCATGCATGCTAGGTTAAGTCTCTCCCTCGGTTAGGGTTGATAGTTCTTAGCGGCAACTAACCCCGAGCATAGACGTCGAGTGTGCGTCTCTCTGTCCCTTTCCGTCCTCTTTGGTTCGCAGGGTACATGGACGTTTCTGCTGAGCTGTTTGGGAGAAAGAGAACAACCGGCACTCCGGCACCGGCAAGCCAAGGTTGTCGAGGGCTGCAGACACAAGAATCCAACCACGGCAAGCCAGGGCTGCCGGGGGCTGCAGATTCAGATAAGTCTTCTATCCCCTATTGTGCATTTCCATATGAAGTTGGGACGTATGAAACCTCGTTTTATTCCTAGGCCACCGTGCTCCCCCTTTTTCCTACAACCAAGAACTATTCCCTGGGTCGGAACTGGGTCGTAGTCGCGGTGACGAGGAAATAAACCAAGGGCCTAACTCTACTTCGCCCCTGCCTCCGCCAAGAGCGTGAGAATGGTCGAATGAAGTAAGGGGACGACAAGGCCTGCTGCCGGGCGACAATGTTTGTCTTAAAAATAACAAGGATTCACTCCTTGGCATGGGCCTCGCTCATGCACAAAGAACCCGGCAAGCACCCTTTTTCATTAAAAAAGATCCCATACAAGTACAGTTCATACAGAATGGAAAACATGAGCAAGGGGATTACAAGTTTCAAATTTAACAAGTGCCCGCAGGCTTACAAACTAAAAAGAGATAAGATGCCCGTAATCCCTTTCTTGTCCCTCTCCTCAGAAGGTGGAACGAGATTGCAGGAGGGCAAAAAGAATGCCTAGGCGAGGTACGAGCAGCAGAAGATGAGGCAGCGGGCCGACAATACGCGATGAAGGTGTCGGTGCTCGTGTACTCTGAATTGACGGCCAGCCACCCGCCTTCTTCGTCTTCTCCAGCCCTCCTACGCCAGCCACCCAAGGAGGCGATGTGGAACGCGCCGATGGAGAGCTTGACGAGGAAGGCCATCGGCAGGGCGCATGGCCGAGGGAGGGGCGACGCGGTCAGTCGAGGTCGGCGTCCCCCCGCACGACGCCCTCATCGTTGCTGTCGCTGTCCTCCTCGTCACTCCCGCTTGAGGAGGAATCTTCATCATCGGAGGAGGTCTCCACGCAGCACTTTAGGCGAGTTCCAAGGTCCCCGAAGACCTTGATAGAGAGCAGGCCGTTCTCCATTAGTTTGAAGTAGAGAACGAGCCCCGCCGTCAAGCGGTGGACACGAGCGAAGGTCTTCCATCCGCGACAAAGGTACATGACGTGAGGAGTGGGAAACTCGACGTCGACCCGCGTGCCTCTGTTCCCGCAGCCCCTCATATGCAACCTGAGGGTCTGCGGCGGGTCGAGCTCCATTTCCCGAGCGAATGGAGTAGGGAGACGAAGACGACGAGGTAGTGGCTGGCGCAGCCTGATGAAGAACTCATGGGGCTAGTCCCCGACATGGCCCTCCATTGGGGAGGCATCGCCTGCGGAGGCAAGGCCGGTGCGCCACCCCGTCCCCCTCTTCCCCGAGCGCCACGACGACCTCGGCCTCGCCCCCTCCTCCTTCCTCTCGTGGCCAGCTCCGCCGCCGCAAGCTCTTGGGAAGGAGGGATGCGCTGTTGAGCAGAGACCCTTGCCGCCACCGTCGAAGGGTCGGCGCCCCCTCTCGCCATGGCAGATGGAAGGAAGGAGACGTGATGGAAGGAGATGGATGATGATAGAATGTGGGATTCCATCCCCCTCCCCCTTCTTATAAAGGGGCGGGGTCGGGGCTCGGCCGCCCCACTAAGCCAATCCGGCCGTCGGGGGCGCAGGGAATCGAGACCGACCCGCCGCTCCAATCAGCGACGGCCCAGTTTCCCGCCTCCACCGCCTGCCACCTTGGGGGCATGGGGGACACGTGGCGAGCAAGCGGAAATCGAGGGGACGAGTGATGCGACCGTTCTCCACCCCGTGATCGCGGGGCGCGGACGCCTTGAAGACCATGTCCCGAGTCCACTCAGTAAATGAGCCGCGCCTTTGCGTTTTCCTCTTTTTATGGGGAAGGCGTCAGCCGCCTCTTTACTGCGATGTGACACGTGAGGGCAGCGGCCGCCCCACCCATGCCCCCCATGTCACGCACGACCCTCCACGATGCACATTCAACGCGGGTCGTGGGGAAGCGCAAGCGAGCAAAGAAGTTACTGCGGTAAAATCCCACCCCGCCTGCCCGTGCATCGTTCATGGCCCGGACCAACAATGCGTTGTGCTTATCTGTGGCCCAGGCCCGGGGGCTCCTGTCGGTGTACAAAAGTGGGGGCTCTCCTTTTTACCCCTTTACTTGTGCATGGGCAATCGGAGCCACGCCCACGTCCACACTAAGCAGGGCAGAGGAGGGAAGACGAAGGCACAAGACAACCAGAGCAACGCCAAGACCAGAGACACAAAGAGCAGAAGGGCGAGGTGGGCTCCCCCGGCAAGACCCTTGCCGGAGCGGCCTCCGCGGCCCCGGCAAGAGCCTTGCCGGGGAAACTTGCCCGATGCCAGCGGAGCGCGCCACCGTTGGGCCGAGGACTCCAACGCCATCAACCACATTGGGACCAAGGCTCGGGAGGCACCTCCGTGGTGGCATGTAGATCTTTGTGAAGATCAGAAGCATACAAGATCAGACGAGGACCAGAAGACGACGAGCCTCGGTGGGATCCTAGCGGAGGAAATCCACGAGACCCCCGGAAAGATCCTTGCCAGGGACGACCGCGATGCCACGGCAAGGCCCTTGCCGAGGCCCCAGCAAGGCCCTTGCCGGAGACACCTGCGAGGCCACAACCAGGCCCGCGTCTGCCAAGACTCCACCGCCGTTCCCATACAGCTGCCAGCCCAACCAGCTGGGCAGGCACCTGCGTGGCAACATGCGGCTTACAGACCAGCCCAGCAAGCATCTCAGCAGCCTGCCAGCCTACATGGCGCTGCATGCATCGTTGGCCTGGACGCGTGTCGGAGCAAGGCGGGGCGGTGACGGACGGGACGGGCCTCGTCGCCATCCCCAGTAAAGCAGCGGGGCACCTAAGGGAGCACATTTAACGCGTCTTGTCCTATAATGACAAGCGCTAAGCTTGCGTACTGTACACCTTTCCACCTCCTGTGTGCCACTGTGGCAACCCCTTTTGTCTATAAAAGGAGGCCCGAGGCATCCAGGAGAAGGATTCGGATCTTTTGGGCAACACTCTAATTCATACACCAAAGTAGGACTAGGGTATTACGCATCCTCGCGGCCCGAACCTAGGTAAACAATCCTTGTGCTGACCGCCAGGCCCGCTCTTTGCACAACCCCGCGCCCGCCAACCGTAGAAGGGATTCCAGTGATCCCATAGGTGTCGTTTCCCCGACATCCAGGCTCGTCTTATCCACCTCTCCTTTCAGTTCAGTAACTACCCATTTTGCACGGGCCAACTGGGAAAGTGCCTCTCCTTTGCCAACACCATGTTAGCAAAGTCTTTTTTTTAATTTGAGCTCATTCTCCACCTTCAAATTTTTATCCCGCATCTTGAAATATGCTTCATCGTTGACAAGACTTTCTCCAAGCCTACGTGTGTTCACTTCCTCATACATGCTCCAGAGCTTCGTTAGGCACATCTTCAAAGACTGTGGCCACTCTTGATTAACCCATTCCAAGTAAGAACACTTCAGTTCATCCTATAATATTTGAAAATAGATCAGTAACAATTTTAGGGGAAATGGGTTTATAGCAACATAGAAAATCACCAATGCTTATTTTGAAAAACTGAAGAAACATGTTAATTATGACATATCTTCTCAAAAAGATCAATGTGCAAATGAAATAATTGGTACTGAGACAACAACCAAATTCTGGAACATCAGAAGCTGTAATTAAATACAACGACGCTACAAGTCCTTACTCATGTACAATAAATAACAAATTGAACATTTTATGAGGAAGGTAAATATAACTGCAACAGCATAGCGAGCCTATTTTCTGTTTTCTTCTATATCGGGCCAAAGGGCATGACTCTGACATGACTCTCAATGGCGCTATTCCGTCATCAGATAGCTCGGTTCCAGCTCCGGTTCTTCTTTTTGTACAACTTTGCTCTGTTGGAGCCTTTGCGTGTTTGGATGACAGCAAATTGATACTAACAGGTGTGTACATGCACAAATTTAGTAACGTAGAACTAATAGCACTAAGGCCGTCCACTATGTATGCCAAAACTGGTGTAAAGACAACTGTTGCTACATTTCGCACCGGTTCCCTGAACTGGCGAGTCGATGCAGCGGGAAAAAAATCAGGGACTCGGACTCCGGAGCACGAAGTTGCTCCGATGCCCAGTTCCTTCGTGCCATAAAGATTTAGTATTTTACTGCTTGGCTACTCGAATGTGTGGACCAAAGTTGGCTGCACAAACTGCTGAAGCGGTGCCAAATAATTTTCTAATGGCACCACTGATGAGATGGCAACAATTTAAGATACTAGGTACAAACTGTGACACTGTCTTAGGATGCGTTTGGTTGAAGGTCTGGTATGAATGGGTTGGGACCGTGACAGTGTCTGAATCACATCTAACAAATGATTTGTAACAATGGAAGAGGGTCTAACCTTCTCTGCACATGCCAGAAGCTTCCTTCCAGTGTCGACAGAATCAAACGCAAGTAGCTTCACGCATGGAGATTGCTGGTGACAACGAGCAGATAGATCTTCAGCAACCCCGCTCCATTCATTGCCACTGATGGTCTTAGGGAGCTACAAGAGGAAGAAATGACTCAAATTGATCTCCGGCTAAAAATCCTTCATTCCAAGTCATAGCCCGAGAGAGAGAAGAGAGGCATACTCGGGTGGTGAAGGAGTAGTCGCCGGAGGAGGAACCGCTGGAGATGTGTTTGAAGAAGACCATGGCAACCCCGGCGGTAGGATGCGGGGCGGCGAGAGCGAGGAAGCAGCTATAGCTTAGCAAGGAAGGAAGGAAGGAAGGAGGAAACAAGGGAAATGTGACTTGTGGTCGGCGAGAAAAGGGGGTGGGGAAGGGGGGAAGGGGGCGGGGGTAGATATTTTGGCGGTAGGCCAAAATTTTGGAAATGTGGAGGGAAACATGGCGCGCGGTGCCGCCGGACCATTCACTTTGAACGATTGTGTGCATCGCAAACGATTCTTCTGCTTTGCGCGCATGGGATGAGTTTGATAATTCAAATTTTGACCTCAAGGCATGGGCACATTCACTTTGAACGCACGAGGTGCCACTGGACCATTCACTTTGAACGATTGTGTGCATCGCAAACAATTTTTTTGCTTTACGTGCATGGGATGAGTTTGATAATTCACATTTTGGTGGAAATTTCCCCGGGTACGTCATTGCATAATTTAACATCGCTTGCTAATTTGGGCACAGAAAAGAGCATATAGCAGACAGACCACACTTACTGAATCGAGCAATTTTAGTAATTATACACAGAGCCAGTTGACCTAAACATAGCTCTAACAAAAGACCAACATTAAAAACAAAGCCTAAGTACGCATAATTAAAAATCCGCAGCCGCGCCGGCCTATGCATCGCCGGTGTGAGATGAGACGTCGATGACTTGTCCTGGCGACATGTCGCCTATGGTGAACTCCGCGTCCCCCCTGCTGAAGTCGACCGCGTCCTCGTCCTCGGCGCCACCCTTAAGGTTGTAGTACTCGTATTAGTGGCTGCGCCAGAGCTCGCGTTGGTACTCCACTACCGATTCCTCGATGGACAGACTCTTCTATACCTCGACCTCGGCCACGTGCAAATCCTCCTCCCAGCGCTCCTCGATCTCCGCCGCCTCCTGCATCTCCAGCTCCTGCTCGGCGACCTCATGAGGAAGCGGGTGCTCCATGGCCACCGCAGCCTTTTCAGACGTGGGTTGCATGCTGGAGTCCGAGGTGGCCCGGAATATCTTGGCGTGTGCATCCTCGATCTTGGCGTGGATGGCCTCGACCCGGGCCAGGGCGACATCAGCGGCACGGACGGCAGCTCGAGCGCTCTCGGCGTTTGCAGCCGCCGTCGCAGCAGCAGCTGCAGCCGTTTCGGCTGCTACAGCTGCCCTCTCGGCGGAAGTGGCCGCGCTCAATGCGGATGCGGCGGCATTCTCAACGTAGGCGGCCGCGCTCTCGGCGCAGGCGGCGGCGCTCGGGGGGGGGGGGGGGGACGCGGCCATCGTATGGGCCTTCACGAAGCGTTTCCACGACCTCATATTTGTAAGAAGGGGGTGCGGTAATGGGGATCGGGATTCGTGGATTCGGGGGTTGCCGGCACTAGAGCAGACGAGCCGGCGAAGCTTAAGGAGGGAGACTTAAATAGACCCAGATATTTTCATCGCAAACGATTCCTAGAAAACAACTGTGTGTGATGTTGTAGATAGTTTTTATTAGCTGTGAAAGATGAATTTGGAATAAAGTGCCAACGGATGGTGTTTTAAATGAACGAGAAATTTTGTAGTACTAATACACCTGTCATGTCAAATTTCGGAAAATTTCAGGGGTCATTTGACCTTCTAAGACATTTAAGTGATTTTCTAGCCATTTAATGACCGTAATTGAAATTTTAACTACATGTACATGCAACAGCTAACCATAACGGTTTGAAAACTCATATTTCGTGTATTTGTTTGCGATTTAATTCCATGTGCAGTAAATTGGAAGGAATTTTCAAACATATTGGTCTAACGGCTATGACACAATTAAGCATGAAGTGACATGGCATTTTAATTCCAAAAAAAATCAGAAACACATGAAACCTTGGTTGATGTAATGTCATGCCACCAAGTTGATGTGGTAAAAAAATTGGCATGTTTGACCAAAGTTTGGACACACACCCCTCACAGACCGGAGCAACTCACTAGAAGGCTCGTGGTTCCAAGAGGGAACAATGCATGTTTGATGACGAATGGGATACGAATGGGAGATAGCTTCCTCTTACGGCCTTCCAATTTTTTTCTATGTCTAACATGCACTACTACAACTGTAATGTGAATTTTTTTAAAATTCTAGGGGCCATTTGACCTTTTAAAGACATTTAAGTGATTTTCTATCCATTTAATGACCGTAATTCAAATTTGAACTACATCTACATGCAACGCGTAACCGAAACGGTTTGAAAAATCATATTTGTGTACTTGTGTGCGAGTTAATTCCATGTGCAGTAAACTAGAAGGAATTTTCAAACATATTTGTATCACGACATGGACACATATGCATGAATACGTATGCATGGAGTGGCATGGCATTTGAATTCCAAAAAAAATCAGAAACACATAAAAACCTTGGTTGATGTAATGTCATGCCACCAAGATGATGTGGTAATGAAATTGGCATGTTCGATGAAAAGTTGGACACACACCCCTCACAAACCGGAGCAACTCGCTAGAAGGTTCGTGGTTCCGAGAGGGAACAATGCATGTTTGATGACGAATGGGAGATAGCTTCCTCTTACGGCCTTCAAATTTTTTTCTACGTCTAAAATGCACTACTACAACTGCAATGTGAAACTTTGGAAAATTCCCGGGGCCATTTGACCTTTTAAAGACATTTAAGTGATTTTCTAACCATTTAATGACCGTAATTCAAATTTGAACTACATCTACATCCAACACCTAACAAAAACGGTTTGAAAAATCATATCTGTGTACTTGTCTGTGAGTTAATTCCACGTGCAGTAAATTAGAAGGAATTTTCAAACATACTGGTCTCACGACATGGGCACATGCATACGTATGCATGGAGTGACATGGCATTTTAATTCAAAAAATATAGAAAAATGATCAGAAATACATGAAACCTTGGTTGAGGTAATGTCATGCTACCAAGATGATGTGGTAAAGAAATCGTCATGTTTGACGAAAGTTTGCACACACGCCGCTCACAAACCGGAGCAACTCGCTAGAAGGTTCGTGGTCCCGAGAGGGAACAATGCATGTTTGATGACGAACGGAAGATCGCTTCCTCGTACGGCCTTCAAATTTTTTCCAACGTTTAACGTGCAACTGTGAAAATTTGGTAAATTTTAGGGGTCATTTGACCTTCTAAAGACATTTAAGTGATTTTCTAACCATTTAATGACCGTAATTAAAATTTGAACTACATCTACATGCAACGCCTAACCAAAACAGTTTGAAAAATCATATTTTTTTGTACTTGTGTGCGAGTTAATTCCATGTGCAGTGAATTCGAAGGAATTTTCAAACATATTGGTGTCAAGACATGGGCACATGCATGGAGTGCATGCCATGGCATTTTAATTCCAAAATATTAAAAAATGATCAGAAAAACAGGAAACCTTGCTTGATTTAATGTCATGCCACCAAGATGATGTGTGAAAAAATTGGCATGTTTGACAAAAGTTGGGACACACACCCCTCACAAACGGGAGCAACTCACTAGAAGGTTCGTGGTTCCGAGAGGGAACAATGCATGTTTGCTGACGGACGGGAGATAGCTTCCTCTTACGGCCTTCGAATTGTTTCCTACGTTTAACGTGCACTAATACAACTGTCATGTGAAAATTTGGAAATTTTCAGGGGTCATTTGACCTTTTAAAGACATTTAAGTGATTTTCTAACCATTTAATGACCGTAATTCAAATTTGAACTACATCTGCATTGCAACGCCTAACCAAAACGGTTTGAAAAATCATATTTTTGTGGACTTGTGTGCGAGTTAAAAATCATCAGATGATGTAAATATCCGATGTTCCAAAAAGAAAATGTAAAGATCTGGCAAGACAACTGGCCCCCAAACGATTGCCACTTTATCTCACGACTCGAGGTTTGGTAGGTGATTGGCGGGGATCATTAATCAGACACGGTTCTGTATTGGAAACCGTCAGCTATTATGTTCACACATGGATTTGCTGTGGGAATTTTGTGTAATTCAAACTACAGTACTCGTAAATTCCGGCGACCGGCGTGTATACTGTCCCCGTCGATCTAGATTCCGGCCGCCAATAAATACTACCTTGCTCACGTTGTCCCGCCTGCATTCTCATCTACATCCTCCCCTCGCTCGCCCTCTCTCTCTCAAATCTCTGCCATGGCGCCGCCGGTCTGCCCACGCGCCGACGAGCAGCCGCCGCCCCCCGAGGACGCTCACTCGATTAGCAGCGACGAGGACCTCTACGCGCCGCCTGACGAGGTTGCGCCGGACCCCTCAACTTTGGATTGGTTTTTGGGCCAGTACAATGTTTGTCTGTGGAAGTCGCTGCCGCCGGCTGAGAAA
Organism: Aegilops tauschii subsp. strangulata; assembly: GCF_002575655.3. Taxonomy (NCBI): domain Eukaryota; kingdom Viridiplantae; phylum Streptophyta; class Magnoliopsida; order Poales; family Poaceae; genus Aegilops; species Aegilops tauschii. The sequence continues at coordinate 68,861,105 of NC_053039.3, read as the reverse complement.
GCCAGGCAAGTGGCGTTCAAGAATGAGATGGTGGAGGAGGAAGCCAGGTACCAGGTGGCCTGTGAAGCCCTTGATGCCGCCTGGAAAAAGGAGGCGGCGGAGCTTTGGGGGCGGGCGCGTCGTCGTGCCGAGGAGGTGTATGAAAACGGGTACTTCGCGAGGAAGGTCATGGCGATGGGCGCCTCATCGCTGCGTGGAGGTGGGCTGATAAGCTCCAGCGTGCCACCGACGAGGAGCTCCGGTGGACGCCCAACGAAATGGCAAGATCGGCCGCGCGCGTCCGCCATAAAGAGGCAGATCGGTACGTTAAGCGTTGCGAGGCGGAGGAGTCGGAGTACTGCCTCCGCACTGGGAAGACGTCGCGCACCAGGGAGCTGCTGACGAGGGGCTGCCGGAATACTGGCCCCAGGAGGGATTATTAGTTTTCGTATTGTTCGTTTTCAATTTTATGCATTGTACCTAGTAGTTAAGTATCATCACGTATATTTGATGATATTATATTGTAACACCCACGATGCGGCTATATCTCCCACGTGTCGAGGCATGACTTAGAGGCATAACCGCATTGTGGTTTTGTCGCAAGAAGGGTCATCTTCACACAATCCCATGTAATGAACAAGAATGGGATAAAGAGTTGGCTTACAATCGCCACTTCACACAATACATAAATATAATTCATACATCATCCAAAATACACACATAGACCGACTACGATCAAAATCCAAATGAAAATAAGATAACCCCAAATGCTAGATCCCTGATCATCCCAACTGGGCTCCACTACTGATCATCAGGAAAAGACACATAGTAACAACCACGTTCCTCATCGAACTCCCAGTTGAGGTCGATCCCATCATCTACAATGGCATCGTCGGCACCTGCAACTGTTTTGGTAGAATCTGTGAGTCACGAGGACTCAGCAATCTCACACCCGCAAGGTCAAAACTATTTAAGCTTATAGGAAAGGATGGTGAAATGAGGTGGAGCTGCAGCAGGCATTAAGCATATATAGTGGCTAGCATACGCAAAAGAGAGCGAGAAGAGAAGCAACGGAACGGTCGTCATCTAGTAATGACCAAGAAGTGATCCTGAGCTCCTACTTACGTCATTCATAACTCAAACCGTGTTCACTTCCCGGACTCCGCCGAGAAGAGACCATCACGGCTACACACGCAGTTGATGTATTTTAATTAAGTCGAATGACAAGTTCTCTACAACCGGACATTAACAAATTCCCATCTGCCTCATAACCGCGGGCACGGCTTTCGAAAGATAATACCCTACAGGGGTGTCCCAACTTAGCCCATCATAAGCTCTCACGGTCAACGAAGGATAAACCTTCTCCCAGGAAAACCCGATCAGTCTCGGAATGCCGGTTTACAAGACCTCTTGACAATGGTAAAACAAGACCAGCAAGACCACCCGCTGTGCCGACAAATCCCGATAGGAGCTGCACATATCTCGTTCTCAGGGCACACCGGATAAGCTAAGCGTGCAGGTACCAACGTAACCCAAGTTGCCAAGGGACGGTCCCGCACGGTGCTCTAGTTTGGACCAACACTCGGAGGAGCACTGGCCCGGGGGTTTAAAATAAAGATGACCCTCGGGCTCTAGAAAACCCGGGGGAAAAAGGCTTAGGTCGCGAATGGTAAAACCAAGGTTGGGCCTTGCTGGAGGAGTTTTATTCAAGGCGAACTGTCAAGGGGGTCCCATAAATCACCCAACCGCGTAAGGAACGCAAACTCAAGGAACATAATACCGGTAAGACAGAAACTAGGGCGGCAAGAGTGGAACAAAACACCAGGCATAAGGTCGAGCCTTCCACCCTTTACCAAATATATAGATGCATTAATATAATAAGAGATATTATGATATCCCAACATATCCATGTACCAACATGGAACCAACTTCAACTTCACCTGCAACTAACAACGCTATAAGAAGGGCTGAGCAAAAGCGGTAACTTAGCCAAACTACGTTTGCTAGGAAAGGATGGTTAGAGGCTTGACATGGCAAAATATGGGAGGCATGATATAGCAAGTGGTAGGTAGCGCAACATGGCAATAGAGCGAACAACTAGCAAAGCAAAGATAGAAGTGATTTCGAGGGGTGGTCATCTTGCCTGCAAGGTTCTCAGAGTTGTCGAAAGCTTGATCCTCGTAAGCATACTCAACAGGTTCCTCGTTCGCGAACTCGTCTGCCGGCTCTACCCAAACAAGAACACAAGCAAACGGAACCACAATCAACCACGAGAAATGCACAAGCAACATGATGCAAAACAAGAATGATATGCAAGATATGATATGCGATGCATATGCGTGCTCCGGAAGGAAAATGATGAACAAGGCAGTAACTTGGCAAACCAAGCATGCCACTGGAAATATGAGATGATTTCGGTCGAAATCGATATAAAGATCACCGGAAACGGATGCACGGTTTGCAAATGGCAAGCAAAACAAGAATGACACGAATCTGCGATTAACAGCATGATAGCACTTAGAATACATCAAGAAACTATGTTACAGGACTCCAACATAGCAACAAAGCAGATGGCAACAATCTACAGGAGATTCTTGACAAACGATGAACACTGAACTACGGCTATTTCACAACATAAGAGGTTCAAACAAGCATGGCAAAACTTCAAAAGATAACAGGTTCACAGACTTGGTGAAAATTACTGGACATGACTGAAACGGCATCAGGTAGCAATGTTCAGAGCACGAAATGAACATGCTACATGAACTTAACATGGCGAAAAAAGGCATGACAGTATTCTACTAGATACATATGATAAAAGTCCCTTACTGAACATAAGCCAAAAAGGACCAGAAGATATGATGGAAACCATGCAAACATAGCAAGTTTCGTTAACAGGTTTCACACTTGGCAGAAAACAGAGCATGGCAGAAACAATAATATGAAGGCATCTTGGTGAGCTTGATGCACTCACCACAAAGCAATTCATTACAAAACAAGCATACCTACAGCAAGATGGCATGTTTTTGAAGGTATCCATTGCAAGAGCAAGTACATAGCATGAAAGGATCAACTACAACAAGCTTGGCAAAATTGAATAACACGTAAACAATTTGCCAGAAATATTTTATAGCAAAAGTAGAGCAAGATTGAGTCATGCTCTGGCACTCCATAATTGCAAACAAGGGCCGGAATGGATCAATTACAACAATATCTACCAAACATCCTTACTAAACATCACCAAAATATGCATGGATCTCTCTGTAGCATCAAGTTTACATGGCAACAAAATAGCAGCAGACAAAGACTTAGAGAAATCACTAAGTCCCTGAAATCAGAAACATTACGGGGCCTAGTTTGCATGCTTGTGCTACTCACCACAGAGATCACAAAAATACATGGCATACACCTTTGTAAATATGGCATGGCATAAAACAAAACACATGTAGAGCTCATGCCCATAAGATGCACAGATTAAATGCAACAAAAATAACAAATCTCCAAGTTCTACTAAGAACCAGCAGATAACAGCAACTAGCACTCTTGCACCAGAGATTTGGGCATCAAGATGGACTCAAGTAAATATGGTGCAATGGAACAAAATGTAGAGCATCACGAGACGAACATTTCGATATATTACACGCGCGAAACGGAGCTATATGCAGAGAGTTATGATGCAAAGAACATGAGCATGTACTGTAAATAATAAAAGACAGAAATCGGGGAAGGAGAGAAAAGTCAACCCGAGGTAGTTTTCCGGATCCGATCGGGACGGGGCTCGAGGGAGCTCGCCGGAGCTCGCCGGGGTTGAGGAAGAAGGAGGGGAACGGCGGCCAGCGAGGGGGAGAAGAGGAGGGCGGCCGGAGGAGGAGATGGACGGCGCAGCATGGCGGCGGTGGCGACGGCGGAGGAGACGCGGTGGCGCGGCGCCGGCGGGCGACAGCGGCGAGGCAGCGGGGCCGGCCGGCGCGCGGTGGAGGCGCGGGAAGCGGCCGGGTGCGCGCGGGCTCAGGGACGGGCTCGGGGGGCCTGCGGCGCGCTTCCCGGGCCGCGGCGGCGGACGCCGATTGGGCGAGGGCGGCGGCGCCTTCATCCGGCCGGTGGCGGACGCGTCCGGCCGCGGTGGGGATATGGTTAGGGTTTGGGACTGCGAGAAAAATTCGGGAGAGACACATATTTATAGGTAGACGGAGCTAGGAGGCTCCAAATGAGGTGCGGTTTTCGACCACACGATCGTGATCGAACGACCTAGAGCATGGAAGAGAGTTTGGTGGGTTTTGGGCTGTTTAGAGAGGGGTTTTTGCTGCACACACAAACGGACTTTGCGGTTACTCGGTTAACCGTTGGAGTACCAAACGACCTCCAAATGGAACGAAACTTGACCGGTGGTCTACCGGTGGTATACCAAGGCCACTTGACAAGCCTCGGTCCATTCTGAGAACGTTCAACACCCGCTCACGCAAGAAAACAAGAGGGGTGCGCCGAAGGAGGTGGGAGCGCCGGATTGCAAAACGGACAACGGGGAAAATGCTCGGATGCAAGAGACGAACACGTATGCAAATGCAATGCACATGATGACATGATACGGGATGCATGACATGAACAAAATGCAAAACGAAAGACAAAACCCAACCACGGAGGGAAAATCATAACACATAGCCGAAAATGGCAAGAGTTGGAGTTACAAATATGGAAAGTTACATGCGATGTGTTACATATATATATATATATATATATTCCATGATGATCTAATGAACAATTATATATATATATATTATGAATTCCATTTTCTATGTGTTTTTGTATACTCATTTAAATCTAGCTGTTATCATCCCATATACAGAATGGAAAGCGTATATACGCACATTGAAACAGAACATATAAGAATGGAAATCAGAGTACACACATTGAAACAGAGCAATACTATGATTGCTGTGAATACATAGCTATCCACGTCCAAATGACTTCCAAAATAAAACGCGTCCATGAGACCATGACCTGCAGCCCTTGCCTAGGGTAGCTCTTGGCTCTGCCTGAACTCGTGCAGGCATTCGTCCAAGCGGTCGACATGCTCGCGGTACATCTGGAGCGCAATCTCGAGCTCCAACTTGGCTATTTCATCGGAGATCACCAGCTCGAGGATGCAATTGCCATGTTCCTCTACTGCGCCCAGGTGGACACCTGGGCCAAGGAGGTGGTCGAGCCTACGGACCAGTGCGTTGGCATCCAGCGGGCCGCGGACAAGGCGAACAGCGGCACCCACGCGAACGGCGCGGCGGGCGTCTGGTGCAAGTACGGTGCGGCCGGCCTCTGGTACAAGTACGGCGCTGAGGGCCTCTGCCCACTCCTGGCGAGGAATGGGGGTGCTGACGGGACTTGTACCCAGCTGCGACGTCGTGTCGACACCAGGCAAGCGCCGATGGATCCACTGTTGTTGTGCGGCGCGCCGCGCCTCTCGCTCTGCGGCGCTCCAACGGTCTCGTCGTGCGGCGAGCCGCAGCCTATCGGCGCGGACGCGCCTAGCTTGCTCTGCGGCGTGTCATCGATCATTTTGTGCGGTGAGCTGCAGTCTGTCGGTGCTGACATGCCTATCTTGATCCGCGGCGCTCAAGCGCCATGCGCCAAAGGTCTGCTCAACCCTGGTGATGATGCGCATCACGGCGTCATCCATCGCGTTGCCGGGGAGCGCCTCGGCTTCGACGGACCGTGGCGCCTGCTCGTTTTCCTCGTCGACGAGGTTGATGGCAGAGGCGGAACTTTGGTGGGTTGGCATGCTTGGAAAAGGTGGATGTGCTACAGGCTGCGCTTGTCGCCTCCGTGCATCACGCACCCCCTATGCGCAATATAGCTGGGTGGCGGGAAAGAGGTGAGGAAATGGCGGGAAACGGTGGCGTGTTCATAAAACACCATCAATTAATGGAAACTTAGCATCGAGCTAGCACAAGTCGTAGATGATGGTCAGATGAACACGGACCACACCAGGGAACCCTTCGGTGATGAATTCATCAATCCGAAACGGTTGAATACTAGCAAGCGTTTGCCCACAACACACACGGCCTATTCCATCACAAATAGGTCGGATGGATCAACTGTATGCCACGTATCGCACATTGTCAAAAAGTAATGCGGTAGACCTTCTTTAACATGTGTTAATAAAAGGACCTCAAGGTTAAATTAGCTGAGGGAATGGGGCATTTTGGTCATTTGACCGAAATGACCCATCCCATCATCTAATTTAACACCGACACAACTTCCCATCCAGTCACCCATCCGATGGCTGCTCCAGCCTGAGCACACTTAACTTGATAGTTTTCTTACATGAGCTACTAGTGGAACAGCTAGTCCTTGCTGATAGGAATGCCTCTTCACATCCTTATGGCATATCCGGATGACCGCCCGTCCCACAATGGCCAATAGATGTTGTGTAGACAGAGCATATCACATACGTCTTATTAGAAGCAATCGTCTGCGTTATTATCGGTCATCGCACACATTTCTGATTATAGACCTGTTTGCCGCGTATCACACACATCTTGTTATATTGAACCGTTTCTGTTCTCTTGCCTAATCACAAACAGTTCATCCGAGTGAACCGTATGTTGTATATCGCACACACCTTCATCTGGCTGCCCGTTTCTTTCGTGTTGCCTAATCACAAATAGTTCATCCGAGTGAACCTTATGCTGTGTATCACACACGCCTTCATCTGTCTGCCCATTTCTTTTGTTCCTCCTCATCGCAAATAGTTAATTGAACTGACCCGTATGCCCTTCATCGCACATGCAACTAAAACCTGAACCGTGTTGGATGCATCCGTCATCGCAAACGTTTTATACATTTCTGACGGTTTTCATACACCACCGTTTGTGATTATGGCATCGCACACAGTTTCTCGAAGGAACTCTGATTGTAGTGTCGTGTTTGCAGCATCCTGCAGTAGTGATATAAGAAATATTGGAGCCAATAAGTACCAGAGGAGGCCCACCAGGTGGGTACAACCCACCTGGGCGCGCCAGGGAGCCTAGGAGCGCCCTGGTGAGTTGTGCTCCCCTCGGCCCACCTCCGGTTTCCATCTTCTGTTATGTAAGTCATTTTGACCTAGAAAAAATTGGGAGATGACTTTCGGGATGGAGCGCCGCCGTCTCGAGGCGGAACTTGGGCAGGAGCACTTTTGCCCTCCGGCGGAGCGATTCCGCCGGGAGAACTTCCCTCCCAGAGGGGGAAATCATCGTCATCGTCATCACCGACAACTCTCCCATCTTGGGGAGGGCAATCTCCATCAACATCTTCAACAGCACCATCTCATATCAAACCCTATTTTATCTCTTGTGTTCAATCTTTGTACCGAAACTATAGATTGGTGCTTGTGGCTGACTAGTAGTGTTGATTACATCTTGTACTCGATTCCTATATGGTTTACTTGGTGGAAGATTATATGTTCAGATCCAACATGCTATTTAATACCCCTCTGATCTTGAGCACGATTATCATTTGTGATTAGTTACTTTTGTTCTTGAGGTCATTGGAGAAATCATGTTGCAAGTAATCATGTCAACTTGATATGTGTTCGATATTTTGATAGTATGTATGTTGTGATTCCCTTAGTGGTGTCATGTGAATGTCGACTACATGACACTTCACCATATTTGGGCCTAAGGGAATGCATTGTGAAGTAGTTATTAGATGATGGGTTGCGAGAGTGACAGAAGCTTAAACCCTAGTTTATGCGCCATTCCGTAAGGGACCGATTGGATCGAAAAGTTTAATGCTATGGTTAGAATTTATCCTTAACACTTTTCTCATAGTGGCGGATGCTTGAGAGGGGGTTAATCATAAGTAGGAGGTTTTTTCAAGTAAGGACAACACCTAAGCACCGGTCCACCCACATATCAAATTATCAAAGTAGCGAACAAAAATCAAACCAACATGATGAAAGTGACTAGATGAAATTCCCGTGTACCCTCAAGAACGCTTTGCTTATTATAAGAGATTGTTTTGGCCCGTCCTTTGCCTCAAAAGGATTGGGCTACCTTGCTGCACTTTTTTTACTACTATCATTACTTGCTCGTTACAAATTATCTTGCTATCAAACTACTCTGTTACTTACAATTTCTTGTGCGGGAAAATAAAATACCCTACTAATTTTCTTGATCTTGGTTCCCCACAAGATGACTTTTGTCCCATTATCTTTGGTAGACCTTTCTTGAACATCGTTAATGCTAGAATAGACTGTGAGAAACAAACTGTCGGTGTTAGTTTTGGTGATGAGCCTCATGAGTTTAATTTTTCCAAGTTTAGTCTAAAGCTTCATGAAAAAGAATCCCCTAGTGAGGATGAAATAATTGGTCTGGCTTCTATTGCTGTGCCTCCTACTGATCATTTAGAACAATATTTGCTAGACCATGAAAATTATTTTCATATGCATGAAAGAAAGGAAATAGATAAGATTTTCTTTGAACAACGTCCTCTGCTTCAACACAATTTGCCTATTGAAACTCTAGGAGGTCCTCCTCCACCTAAAGGTGATCCTGTGTTTGAATTAAAACAATTGCCAGACACTTTGAAATATGTTTATCTTGATGAAAAGAAGATATATCCTGTTATTATTAGTGCTAACCTTTTAGAACATGAAGAAGAAAGATTATTGAAAGTTCTAAGGAAGCACCTGGCTGCTATTGTATATACTCTTGATGATTTAAAGGGCATTAGTCGCACTCTATGTTAGCACAAAATTAATATGGAACCTGATGATAAACTTGTTTTTGATCACCAATGTCGGTAAAACCCAAAGATGAAAGAAGTGGTAAGAACAGAAATATTGAAGCTTGTGGAAGCAGGTATAATCTATCCTATAGCTGACAGTAGATGGGTGAGTCCTGTTCATTGTGTCCCGAAGAAAGGAGGTATAACTGTTGTTCCTAATGATAAGAATGAACTAATTCCATAAAGAATTGTTACAGGCTATAGAATGGTAATTGATTTTAGAAAATTAAACAAAGCAACTAGAAAAGATCATTACCCTCTGCCTTTTATTGATCAAATACTTGAAAGATTATCTAAGCACACACATTTTTGCTTCCTTGATGGATATTCTAGTTTTTCACAAATACCTGTTTCTCAACCTGATCAAGAAAAGACCATTTTTACTTGTCCCTTTGGAACCTATGCTTATAGACGTATGCCTTTCGGTTTATGTAATGCACATGCTACCTTTCAAAGATGTACGACTGCTATATTCTCTGACTTTTGTGAAAAGATTGTTGAGGTTTTCATGGATGATTTTTCTGTTTATGGGAAGTCTTTTGATGATTGTTTAAGCAATCTTGATCGAGTTTTGCAGAGATGTGAACAAACAAATCTTGTCTTGAATTGGGAGAAGTGCCACTTTATGGTTAATGAAGGCATCGTCTTGGGTCATAAAATTTTTGAAAGAGGTATTGAAGTGGACAAAGCTAAGGTTGATGCAATTGAGAAAATGCCATATCCTAAAGATATAAAAGGTATTCGTAGTTTCTTAGGTCATGCTGGTTTCTATAGGAGATTTATCAAAGACTTTTCTAAAATTTCCAGGCCTCTTACGAATCTTTTGCAAAAGGATATTCCTTTTGTTTTTGATGATGATTGTTTAGAAGCCTTTGAAACACTCAAGAAAGCCTTAATTTCTGCACCTATTGTTCAACCACCTGATTGGAATTTGCCTTTTGAAATTATGTGTGATGCTAGTGATTATGTTGTTGGTGCTGTTCTAGGACAAAGAGTTGATAAGAAACTGAATGTTATTCATTATGCTAGTAGAACTCTAGACATTGCTCAACGAAACTATGCTACTTCTGAAAAAGAATTCTTAGCAGTGGTGTTTGCTTGTGATAAATTTAGACCTTATATTGTTGATTCCAAAGTAATTGTTCACACTGATCATGCTGCTATTAAATAACTTATGGAAAAGAAAGATGCTAAACCTAGACTTATTCGATGGGTTCTCTTGTTACAAGAATTTGATTTACATATCATTGATAGAAAAGGAGCTGAGAACCCTGTAGCTGATAATTTATCTAGGCTTGAAAATTTGCCTGATGACCCACTACCTATTGATGATAGTTTTCCTGATGAGCAGTTAGCTGCAATAAATGTTGCTCATAATACTCCTTGGTATGCTGATTATGCTAATTACATTGTTGTTAAATATTGACCACCTAGCTTTACATACCAAAAAAAATAAAAAATTCTTCTATGATTGAGGACATTACTTTTGGGATGACCCACATCTTTATAAAGAAGGAGTAGATGGTATTATTAGACGTTGTGTACCTGAGCATGAACAGGGACAAATCCTACGGAAATGTCACTCCGAAGCTTATGGAGGGCATCATGCTGGAGATAGAACTGCTCACAAGGTATTGCAATCTAGATTTTATTGGCCTACTCTCTTCAAGGATGCCTGTAAGTTCGTCTTATCTTGTGATGAATGTCAAAGAATAGGTAATATCGGTAAGCGTCAAGAAATGCCTATGAACTATTCACTTGTTGTTGAACCATATGATGTTTGGGGATTTGATTACATGGGACCTTTTCCTTCCTCTAATGGGTATACACATATTTTTGATGCTGTTCATTATGTTACTAAATGGGTAGAAGCTATTCCAACTAGTAGGTTGATCACAACACCTCTATTAAAATGCTTAAGGAAGTTATTTTCCCAAGGTTTGGAGTCCCTAGATATTTAATGACTGATGATGGTTCACACTTTATTCATGGTGCTTTCCGTAAAATGCTTGCAAAGTATGATCTTAACCATAGAATTGCATCACCTTATCATCCTCAGTCTAGTGGTCAAGTTGAACTTAGCAATAGAGAAATAATATCAATTTTGCAAAAGACTGTCAATAGGTCCAGGAAGAATTGGTCTAAGAAATTAGATGATGCACCTTGGGATTATAGAACATCATATAAAAATCCTATGGGTATGTCTCCTTATAAAATGGTTTATGGAAAAGCTTGTCATTTGCCTCTTGAGTTAGAACATAAAGCATATAGGGCAATTAAAGAACTCAACTATGATTTCAAACTTGCCAGTGAAAAGAGGTTATTTGATATTAGCTCATTAGATGAATGGAGAACACAAGCTTACGAAAATGCCAAGTTATTTAAAGAAAAACTTAAAAGATGGCATGATAAAAGAATCCAAAAACATGAGTACAAAGTTGGAGAATATGTTCTTTTGTACAACTCTCGTTTCAGATCATTTGCAGGAAAACTCCTCTCAAAATGAGAAGGCCCCTATGTTATCGAGGAGGTTTATTGGTCTGGAGCCATCAAAATAAATAATGCCGAAGGTTGTCAATGGGCAACGAATAAAATATTATATCTCAGATACGCCCATTAATCTTAATAGTAACATTATCCAAAGGTTGACACCGGAAGAACATATAAAAGAGTCCTTTCGAAACACTCTAGAATCGTGAAAATAAGGAGGTACGTGATACGGTAAGTAACACTACAGGAATCACGCACTTTGCCCTCAGCCATGGCTGACAGCAAAGGCATGTGTGGCGGACGGCAAAGGTCTTTGCCGTTTCGCCAGTAGACGGCAACATGTCCTGCTGAACGAGCAACGACAAAGGGTTCTTTGCCGTCTGCTGGCGGACGGAAAAGATGAAATGGTCTTTGTCGTCTGCCAGCAGACGGCAAAGGGCCTGGACGGCTCACATGGCAGGTTAGGTCCATTAGGGAGTTAACGGCGTGCTTTGCCGTCGGCTGGCGGATGGCAAAGATCTTTGCATCTTTGCCATCTGCCAGCGGATGGCAAAGCGCCCATGTAGGCCAGCCCAGGTAGCTAACACGTGGCATGCTATGCCATCCGCTGGCGGACGGCAAAGATGCAAAGGTCTTCGTCGTCCAAGTGCCCCCAGGTCGCACAGATAGCTGCCATGTGGAAGCTTTGCCTTCAGCTAGCTGATGGCAAACCTCTTTGCCGTCTGCCAGCAAACGGCAGAGAGCCTGTACAACCCTTGTATTTTCTGTTTTTTCTTAAATTCATTCAATTTGACAGAATTTTAGAGATATATATATATATACACACACATTTGAGGATACTTTCAACAAGCATAATAACCCATATACATAGGAAATCATATCCCTGCCATATGGATATGATCATCCAACATATATAGATACCAATGAAAAGTCCATATGCAACATATCCAACAACAAGCATACAATGGTTTCATCCATACATACATATATAGGTAGCAAGTTTCACATTGTTCATCCTACAAAATCAAAACAAAAAGGAAGCACAAGGACAAGAGTAGACTCCATCAATGCAAGCTTCCTCATCGAAAGCAAATCTGCAAATTGGGAAAGAAGAAAGTTAGAAGAAGAAGAAGAAGACTAGAAGAAGAAGACTAGCTAGAAGAAGAAGAAGAAGAAAAAGAAGAAAAAAATTTCTTCTCTTTCTTTTTCTCCTCTCCTCTTCTTTATCTTATTCTTCTTCTAACTAATGCCATTTTTATCTAACTTAGGTAATTATGCCATTAGGAGGAAAATAAGCTAAGTATGCATTTGTTACGCAAAACACTAGAGAAAACTTACCCTCATCACAACAAATGCCATGAAGATCGCAACAAAGCTAACAATGGATCCAACGGCATAATGATACCAAGCCTCATTATCAATGAAATATTTTCTAATCTTCTTAAGCTTCAGGTGCATTGCATCCATCTTCAAGCGCATTGCATTCATCTTCATCTTGTGATCATCGACGACATCGGCAACATACAACTCCAGTGTCATCTTCTCTTCTTCAATTCTTTTATGTTTTTATTTCAAATACTCAATTTCTTTTTCAACTAAATTTAACTTCTCGACAAGAGGGTCGGTTTCAAATTCCGGTTCACATACCTCCTAGATTAGAATATCTCTATGTCAACTTGATGGCCATAATTGTCATAAATGAGAAATGCAACAAATAGTTATAAAAGAGAATTTACCACATCTGAATCATTAAGCGGGCGAGGGCCGACGGGGACGGAAATCAAGACCACGGCACTATGTATAAGAAACAATCATACAAGGTAAGAAAATTATAAAATTAACTATATAAATTATACAATCATACAAGTAACTATATAAATCAAGTACAACATAAAAAATTGAATACCTAATAATAATCTGGATCATCGAGTTCAATAAATGCTCCAGGATCAATAAATGCATCATCATCATCACTATCAGTAATGACGTGCTCATCATCATCACTAATAAATGCATCATCATGTGGAAGGCCACCTTTACGTAATCGGTCAAGAATTGATAGGTCATCCGCAACAGTAACCTCTTCTAGTTTAGGCTCTTCTTATTCCGGCTCAGGGGTGAAGTCGGGTTCACTGTCGCTGTCTACTTCAATGTCTTGGGGTGAAGTAGAGCGGTTCTTTAAACATTTTTTTGGAAAGACGTGTTTCTTGGAAGAATTCTCCTTCATATGTGTCTGGGTTAATGTGAGGTTCATAATCCTCTTCATTGGGGGGAGGTGGTCTAACACGTGGCGGCACCTCATAAATGACATCCCAACCATTGAGATTTGGACCACTTCGACAGGCCCACAGTAGATAGAAAACTTGGGTTGCGTGTTGAGCCATAATATAGACATCGGGAACATCCAAATGGGTGCTAGGTTTGTTTCCACTAGCCCTAAGTGTTCATGATTCCTTACAGTCTCCATCGGATGGAACCAATAACATTTGAAGACTATAACGTTTGGTGGGTTTGCACCATAGAATTGAAGTTCATAAATTGCTTCAACTCTTCCATAATACTCGGTATCTCCTTCGCCGATAGCAGAGGCACAACAATTTGTAGACTTTCGGTCGGCCATAGATAGCTCTTTGCCATAGGTATGAAAGCGATACTCGTTGATGTCGCATTTGTCAAATGAACGGACCTTAAAGTCAAAACCATTAGTGACTTGTCTCAATTCAGCGTCCATTAACTCTGAATTAGCCTACAAGTTTAATATGAAAGGGATTGTTGCATTAGCCACAAATTAGACGAAGAAATGAAATGGTCTAATGGAAATTATCGTTTGTTTGAACCAAGAGATGAAACCAGGATAGCCGCCTCCATGCTTTACCAGAAGCTCATACTCTTCGACAAAATCCTTTTGGATCACCGCTCCATACGAGAATTTGGCGACGTAGTGACTGTATCAAATTTATCCGGGAATAAGAGCAGTTCAAAGGAATTAGAAGTTGCGAAACAATGTACCAAGAACCTACTCGATGTACGGCCGCACTTTTGTTAGGTTGGTGAAGATATACAATGAAATGATCTGCCATTCTTCGAAATCCAACGTTAAGGAATTAGAAGCACCGGCTGGTGCAAGATCCCCTTTGAATAGGATGACGTTGGATCCACCCTTTTTAGGGTCATCAGCATAGTACCGAGGCTTCGGATTATGCAAATGACGATTTTTGGCTTCGTAGTGTGTTGTCACAAAGTTTGCCGCCTCCTCAGTAATGAATGCCTCAGCCATCGATGCTTCAATTCTACGTTTATTTTTACATTTTGCTCGTAGCGTCTACATCAACTCAATTGAGTAGCACCAATGATTTTTCACGGTCCCCCCCAATCTTGCCTCGGTTGGGAGATGGAAAATCAAGTGCTGCATTGGATTAAAGAAGCCCGGTGGAAAGGTCTTCTCTAACTTGCATATCGACTCCGGTGCCAAGTCTTCCATTTCTTCTAGCATACTAGGCGATAGTTCTTTCGCACAAAGAACACAGAAGAAATAGCTCAGCTCTGCCAGTACTAGCCATTCATCCTCAGGGATGAAGCCACACAACATCACCAGCATTACCCGCTCAATCCATATGTGCCAATCATGACTCTTGAGACCAAATATCTTCAATTTATCAAGAGTCGCTCCCCTCTTTAGATTCCCTACATACCCATCAGGGAACATCAACTAATGTTGCAACCACAGGATAATTTCCCTCATAGCTGGCCTTTCAAGATTGAACCATGCCTTTGGCTTCGTCCTGTTCTGATTTCCTTTCGGTTCTTTCATGTTCCTCCAGATCGACTCTAGCCTTAGCATTATCCTTTGACTTCCCATTTATGCCGAACAATGTACCAAAAAGTGCCTCGGCGATATTCTTCTCAGTGTGCATCACGTTGATGTTGGGTGGGAAAAGGAGGTCTTTGAAGTAAGGCAGATCCCACAAGCATGTCTTGTGAGTCCAGGCGTGTTTCGAATTATACCCCTTGAAATACCCTGGATGCTCTGGATCTGGCTCGAGAGCGTTTAACTGATCCAGGGTCTCTTGGCCTGTCTACGCAGGTGGTGCAGAGTTTTTGACAACTCTACCTCTGATGAAGTTCTTCTTGTCTTTCCTGAACTTATGGTGAGGATCGAAGAACTGTCTATGCATGTTGAAGCAGGAAAACTTGCGACCGGCCTGAAGCCAACGAAACTCAAGAGCTCCCTTGCATGCGGGGCACGGGAACCTTCCATGCACACACCAGCCAACGAATAGCGCATACGCCGACAAGTCATGCGTCGAGTATGTACCAGACACGCATTATGAAGTTCTGTTTGCTAAAGGCGTCGTTTGTCTTGAACCCATTATCCCAGGCTTCTTGCAATTCGTCCTTCGCGGCTGCATGTACACATTCATATTCTTCCCCGGATAGCTGGGCCCTGGCATTATCAACGTCAGGAAAATGTTCTTTCTTTGCATAATCTGTCTGGGGGGAGATTGAGTGGAAAGACAAATACGGGCCAACAACTATATTGGGATGCCGTTAGACCAAACACACTGAACCCATCCATGCTGATGCCGACTCGAGGATGCCTTGGATCTGCCGCTTTGTCATCATGTAATGCATCGAAGCTCTTCCATGCTTCACCGTCCTATGTGTGCACCATCATCAGCTTCCCATCTGCATCTAGTTGGTTTCTTTTGCCCGTTTTGTGCAATGTCATCTGTCTAGCCGTCTATTCGGCCATGAAAAGACGTTGAAGTCTTGGTACGATTGGCATATACCAAAGAACATTAATGGGGACAATAGTTCTCACCCATACCATTGTCTACCACAACATACCTGCATGACTTGCAAATGGGACAATAGTTCAAGTCTGCATACTGAAGCCAAAATAAGGCACATCCTTTCTCACAGGCATGTATCTTCTCATAGGGCATCTTAAGAGCACAGGCGATTTTGTCTGACTGGTACAGGTTTGCAGGTCGTACATGGCCTTTGGGTGGAAAACGTCCAAATACTGTCATCATTGCGTCGTAGCATTCTCTGCCCAAGTTGAATTGAGCCTTCAGAGCCATTATTTGTGAGATGGGGCGGCACGGCGTAGCAGGGCGGCTAGGGCGGTAAGGCGGGCTCGGGCACGGGGCGGAGACGCGGGAGTGATGAGGGAGGGAGAGAGAGAGAGGAGCGAGAGAGGGACGTGGGGCTGGCTGCTTTTTAGTTTAGGTCACAGCACTTTGCCGCCCGCTAGCGGACAGCAAAGAGCCTAGCTAACGGATGTTAGTTGGCCACTTTCTTTGCTGTCCGCTAGCAGGCGGCAAAGAATCTTTGCCGTCCGCTAGCAGACAGCAAAGAAAGTGGCCGTTAGGTGGCCCTCGCTAGTACGCCACCCTCCCTCTTTGCCATCAGCTAGCTGCCGGCAGAGATTACCTTTGCCGTCAGCTTCTTCTTTGCCGTCGGTTTTCCTTAACCTGATGGCAAAGACCTTCTTTGCCATGAGCTAGCGGACGGCAAAGAGCCGGCTGACGACAAAGATCCTCATTCCAGTAGTGTAAACGGACTCCAAAAATCCGCAAAAATATTTTTTGTCAATTTTGAAATATTTAGAAAATTAGGAAAATAAGAAACTTCCAGGAAGCGTACCCTGGTGGGCACAAGACACAGCACGCCCAGGTGGGTTGTGCCCACCTAAGACACCTTCAGGACTCCATTTTTCTAAAGCTTGCTTATTTCCCAAGACAAAAAATCTATATATACTTCCCGAACCTGTTAATCAACGTATCGCAGAGAAATCCTCTGTTTTCTTTTCCTTGTTTTTTCTGTCAGATCCCATCTATCATGGCCACCTCCAGCTCCTCCAAGGACAAGTTCTTCAAGAACGTCATCAACCCATATCTGCGGGAGGTGGTGCAGCGCCCTCAGGCCATCCAGATGCATGAGGGGCTGCTCCACATCCGTGATGTGCAAGACCCCAAAGGAATGGGGACCGTGGAGGCCAGGCTTGAAGCTATGGAACAAGATGTATTCTGGTGCAAGGGGATGGCGGAACGTGGACTCAATGCCAATCACCTCATGATCATGGACCTCTCCCGTGATCTCAAGGTGGATGGCAAGCCCATGAAGGACATCGTCTTCACCCTCAACGAGCAAATCGACTTCCTCCAAAGCCAGATCTACGACCTCCAAAACCAAGTCTTCGAATACGAGGCAAGGTTCAAAGGTATGAGTTTGGGTGCTAGTTGCAGGACCCGTGAGACTCACTCCTCTTCTTATGATGGTGGACAACTGCCATGGAAATCCGAGGACAAGATCTCTTCTTCACCACCACCATCATCTTCTTCACCACCAAAAGAGAACTGAGTATCGGGTATGGGCACTCCCCTTGGCTTCCGCCAAGCATAGGGGAGGTGCCCCGGTATCGTATCATCCCACTATCTTTTTGCCTTTACTTATTTTAGTTCGATCTTTTGGTTTAGATGAATAAAAGTTAGTTCGATCCTTTCTTCTTTGAGAGTTTGCTTAGTAATTTATCCTTGTAATCGTGTGCAAGATATATAATAAAGTTTAGTTTGAGTTTTTGCTTTCTTTACTTTCATGTTGCAAATAAAAGAAAAGAAATAAGGAAGAACACGAGAAAGGAAATAAATAAAAGAAAGGAAATAAATCAAAAAGATCATACTAATCTTATGGTAGGTGATGACACCACATAAGGAAAAGTATAAGTAGAAAATTTTATTAGAGATTGACAAACATAGCATTAGTCAATGATGCAACTCATGAAATAATTAATAACGGAAGATAAGATTCACATATAAATATACTATCCTAGAAATCTTTTATGATTGTGAGCCCTCATGAAAATATTATATGCCAAAATTGTTGACGTTGGACAAGGAAGACAACTTGATGGTTTATGTTTGTTTATATTCACATAGAAGTCATATTGTCATGGATCCTTTAACATGTGGTGCTTGCCCCCTATCTTTTCTAGCCAAAAATACCGCACTAAGTAGAGATACTACTTGTGCATCCAAAAACCCTTAAACCCAAATCTTATTTTCAAGTTTCCACCATACCTACCTAGGGATTGAGCAAGATCCCTCAAGTAAGTTGTCATCGGTGCAAAAAAGGCAATAAAAATTGCTTCTAAATGTGTGATATCATTTATTGTAAGACAAAATTGAGCGTTGCACGAACTTGTGATGGTGAAGAATAAAAGTGACAGACTGCATAATAAAGGACGCTATCACAAGGGGCAATGCAACATGACATTCTTTTGCACTAAGGGGTTGAGCATACAAAAAAATAAGTGCATGGCAACCTCTACTTCCCTCTACGAAGGGCCTATCTTTTACTTTTATGTATCTACTTTTATGCAAAGTGTCAAAAGTTTTCCCTCTATTCCTTTTTATTTTTCTCCTTTGGCAAGCATCACGTGGTGAGGAAAGATCTAGGCACATATGTACAGTTCAATATAGATAGCATGAGTTATTATTGTTGACATCACCCTTGAGGTGAATACGTTGGGAGGCGAAACTATAAGCCCCTGTCTTTCTATGTGTCCGGTTGAAACATTTTGCTCATGTCTACGCGGTGAGTGTTAGCAATCATAGAAGACTATATGATGGTTGAGTATGTGGACTTGCCTAAAGGCTCCGATACGTGACCCTTCCTGAAAAGATGATGAACTATAGTTGCAAAGTTGACTGAGAACATAGTTTGTTGGTTTTTAATAGAGTTTTTGCTCTATACTTCAATAGTCTGATGAATTGTCACTTATTCATGAGAAGTATATGATAAAGTTCTATGATAAAAGTCTTATGTTTAATTTTGTTGTTGTTATAATAATCTACATGATGCTTCTATGTTCGTATTTTGTTTTTATCGACACCTCTCTCTCTAAGCATGTGGACATGTTTTTTGATTTCGGTTTTTGCTTCAGGACAAGCGAGGTCTAAACTTGGGGGAGTTAATACGTCCATTTTGCATCATGTTTTCTTACTATTATTTATGATGTTTTTATCCATAATAATGCTTTTTGGATTAATTATAATGCCTTTTCTCTCATAATATGCAAGGTATACACAAAGAGGGGGATTTCTGGCAGCTGGAAATCTAAACCTGGAAAAGCTACGTCAGGCCACCTATTCTGCACAACTCCAAACAAGCTGAAACTTCACAGAGATTTTTCACAGAATATTTGAAGAATATTGGAGCAAATAGCTACCAGAGGGGGCCCACCAGGTGGGCACAACACACCTGGGTGCACTAGGGAGCCCAGGTGTGCCCTGGTGGGTTGTGCTCACCCAGGCCCACCTCTGGTGCCCATCTTCTGGTATATAGGTCGTTTTGACCTAGAAAAAAATAAGAGAAGGACTTTCAGGACGGAGCGCCGTCGTCTCGAGGCTGAACTTGGGCAGGAGCACTTTTGTCCTCCGGCAGAGCGATTCCGCCGGGAGGGCTTCCCTCCCAGAGGGGGAAATCATCGTCATCATCATCACCAAAAACTCTCCCATCTTGGGGAGGGAAATCTCCATCAACATCTTCAATAGCATCATCTCATCTCAAACCCTAGTTCATCTCTGTGTTCAATCTTGTTACCGGAACTATCGATTTGTGCTTGTGGGTGACTAGTAGTGTTGCTTACATCTTGTAGTTGATTACTATATGGTTTATTTGGTGGAAGATTATATGTTCAGATCCAATATGCTATTTAATACCCCTCTGATCTTGAGCATGATTATCATTTGTGAGTAGTTACTTTTGTTCTTGAGGTCGTGGGAGAAATCATGTTGCAAGTAATCATGTGAATTTGATATGTGTTCGATATTTTGATAGTATGCATGTTGTGATTCCCTTAGTGGTGTCTTGTGAACGTCCACTACATGACAGTTCACCATATTTGGGCCTAAGGGAATGCATTGTGGAGTAGCAATTAGATGATGGGTTGTGAAAGTGACAAAAGCTTAAACCCCAATTTATGTGCTATTCCGTAAGGGACCGATTGGATCCAAAAGTTTAATGCTATGGTTAGAATTTATTCTTAATACTTTTCTCATAGTTGCGGATGCTTACAGGAGGGTTAATCATAAGTAGGAGGTGTGTTCAAGTAAGAACAGCACCTAAGCACCGGTCCACCACATATCAAATTATCAAAGTACCGAACACGAATTAAACCAACATGATGAAAGTGACTAGATGAAAATCCCGTGTACCCTCAAGAACGCTTTGCTTATCATAAGAGACCGTTTTGGCCAGTCCTTTGCCTCAAAAGGATTGGGCTACCTTGCTGCACTTTGGTTACTATTATCGTTACTTGCTCGTTACAAATTGCCTTGCTATCAAACTACTCTGCAACTTATAATTTCAGCACTTGCAGACATTACCTTGCTGAAAACCACTTGTCATTTCCTTCTGCTCCTTGTTGGGTTCGACACTCTTACTTTTTGAAAAGAGCTACTATTGATCCCCTATACTTGTGGGTCATCACATGTGAGTCGATGGAACCGGTCTCACACTGGTGCGTGTCGGTCCTAAACAAACGATTTTTAACCCCTTTCCGCGACGGCATTCGGAACCGTCGCCAAGTGAGTGTGGGCGATAGGGGGGTCCTTCCCACACGACCCAGAAACTATTGGGTATATGCCCTCATGGCACACATGCTCGGCAAAATGAGGTCGTGTGTGACCGGCGAGCACTCAAATACAGAAATACGTACAGTAGTGCTAAAAAAATACAATTATGCAGGCAAAATCATTTCCGGTCGTAAGTACATCCCACACAGTCAGTCACCACTAAATGTTTTCGTTCGTATATACATCCCACACAGTCACTACAAGGAAAATGTTTGCGGAAGGTGGCGTAACGCAAACAGTTTTGATGAGAATGTAGTGTGTGATTGTTCATTGATCCAACACGGTTTATTCCTAGAAACTGTGTGCGTTGCCTGAGGTCATCGCCCACGGTGGTTTTTCATTAACCGTTTGCAATAGAAAAACCCAATTAGCGGACTAATTGCCCTATTATTAATAATCCATTTACTAATCTAATTGACATTCATATTAAGCACATAATATATTCCATTTCCATATTAAGGAAGCAGGATTTCATAATTGAAATACATCCGAGTACAACATGATATAGCTTTAGCACTCAGCTACCCCATTACACAACTGCACCAGCAGCAAGTTTCACATGCAACATCTAGAACCTTTCAAAATTAGCATCATAGATGGTACATAGAGAGATGCATCTCATCTGGAAAACTACTGAAGCGGAAGGTGAATATTGAGCCTTCATTCATGTTGAAAGTATTTGCAACTTTAGGCCAGTGCCTGTGGATGATTGACTGTCCATCCTTCGACCACTTCAGGAACACTTCAATATTGAACCGTGGGTGTTGCATGAAAACTTTCCATGCCTCCTGACCAAAGAGGTGGTTTGAGAGGTAATCATCAGTGAAGCCTGAAAACAAGGATGTGCATAAATATCTTATCTATATTGGAAATGGGGCAAAGGAATACAAAAAGGCAAGGTATAATAGTTAGTACCATCTTGTAAACCTCAGTGCTTCCCATTGTTTCCCTGCAACACATATAAGGTAGTTAGTCATCAGGTTAAGTAAGGGATCATATGCTATCAGTAAAATATGTTGATGATAAAGAAGCACATTGCAGATTCATCAGATTAATTCAAGCCACATGGAAAACCCATTTATCCAAACCAAGCATGATTAAGAACTAGGAAATATAGCACTTGTATATGTTTCTCATGTATTAACCGCAGCCAAATTCGATTTATTCCTGACATGGTATACAATAACAGAATGCAGCCACAACAATTGAACATCGCATTGCAGAATTGCACCAAGCAGGTAACTAAACACCAGAACAAATGATCCAAACGTTAACTGAGCACCACATTGCACAATATAACATACTCCTAATAGAATATCAGACAGTTAACCAAACCAAGTATGCTTAACAACTTGGAAATATAGCAATTGTATTTGTTTATTATGTATTTCGTACAGCCAAATTCGATTTATTCCTCACATGGTAGACACTAAGAGAATGCAGCCACAACAATTGAACATCGCATTGCAGAATTGAACCAAGCAGTTAACTAAACACCACAACAAATGAACCAAACATTAACTGAGCACCACATTGCACACTATAACATACTCCTAATTGAAGATCAGACAGTTAACCAAACCAAGCATGCTTAACAACTTGGAAATATAGAAATTGTATTTGTTTCTCATGTATTTAGTACAGCCAAATTCGATTTATTCCTCACATGGTATACAATAACAGAATGCAGCCACAACAATTGAACATCGCATTGCAGAATTGGACCAAGCAGTTAACTAAACACCACAACAAGTGAACCAAGCCACAACAAATGAACCAAGCAGTTAAGTAAACACCAATTGAACAATACAACATACTCCTAATAGAAGATCAGACAGTTAACAAAACCAAGCATGCTTAACAACTTGGAAATATTGCACCCTGAAGAATTGAACATCACATTTGCATAATTGAACCAAGCAGCTAATTGAACACCACATTGCACGACATATAGAACATATACACTATAGCAGAAGATTGCATGGTGAAAGTAGATAGCACAATTCACTAGAATTTGTTAAGGAAAGGCAGTAGCTAGCAAACTGAACATGGGTCCTTATAGTGAGCCAATAAGACAAGCTACTCCTCATTGTCGGAGATATCAGTGACGATTGGCTCCCTGAACATGGAAGGGGGCGAGGGCTCCGCATCATGGGTGCCCTCGTTGTAGTGGTGAGTTTCCTTAGCCGCTTCAGGCACCAACCTTCTGGCTCTCGAGATGAGGTAAGCACGTGCACGCTGACAAAACACCTCTTAGTCTTCGTCGAAGGCACCGATAGTGGCCTCGAGAAAATGCCACGAACTGTCGTTTAAAGCAGCCAACCGCGTCGCGGCATCGGCGTGCGAGGCGTCAACGGTGGCCTCGACGGCGAGGTGCTCCTCCAAGATCTGGGAGTCGACATGAATGGCAGCCATCGCGACCTCATCCGCGCGTGCGGCCGCGATTTGCTTCTCCGCTGCCAAATGCTCCTTGAGGTCCTGGCTATACTGCGTGCACCATGGCTTAGGCCGGCGCTCATTTGGTGGAGGGGTCAGTGATTTGGGTGGAAGGTGTCGCGCTCGGGCCGGCGGTAGGGGCATGTGGGATGTGGAAGGAGGAGGAGTATGGGGGTCGGGTGTGGATTGCCTGCCTGGATAGGCGAGGCCGAGGAGCGTGAAGGAGGGTCGCCGGCGAGGAGGCGGCAGCGCTGCAAGCATGGAGTGAAGGTGTCAACTTGGAAAGGAAAGAGGAAAGAGGGGAAATGTGGCTTTTGGTAAGGGGGAGGGGGCGGGGAGGTAGATATTTCCGCGGAAGACGAAAATTTGGAATCGCTTCACACAAAAAACTGGCGCGCAACGTGTCATCAGACACGGTCCCTTATTCAGACACGGTCCAAAGATATTTTGTGCAGCATCTCACACGGTTGGTTATAATAAACTGTGTGGGATCTACTTGAGTTTTGGTCTTGATTTGAATTACATAATGGGGTCACAACGGCCATGGACGGTGTTTGAATTGCTAGACCTTTTATCTGCAGTGATCATAAAATAATTGGAATTATTCAGGGTTCGTTTGGACATTTTTATGCACTAAGTGAGTTTTAAATGCATTTATGTGCATAATTCAAATTGGAACTACATGCACATGGCCCAGTGCATATAAATTCATTGAAAAATCAAATCTTTGTCCTTGGGTGCATGCTTAGGTCCCATGCAAAAAAATGGGAATGAATTTCAAACACCATGGCACCATTGATTGCCGGCAAAACATTGAGATGCCTGGTTTTTAAATTCTAGTAAATCCAAAACTCGTCTGAAATTCATGAAACTTGGTATGCTATCATGGAGCGGCATCAACATGCCGTGGTACAAATTTTGTCCCATTTGGGGCAGGTTTGGGTATATGCTTCTCACAAACCGGAGCTTCCCACAACATGCATGATGGTTTTCGGTAGGGAACGTCCCACCTTTGGGGATGAAACGATATCCATTCCCTCTTATTGCTTTCAAGTTTTTTTTCTCGTGTCAACATAGAACAACAGGAGTGTTGCGTGAATTTTAGTGATTTTTCGGGGTTCGTTTGGACATTTTTATTCATTAACTGAGTTTTCAATGCATTTATGTGCATAATTCAAATTTGAACTACATGCGCATGCTCCAGTGCATATAAATTGGTTGAAAAATCAAATCTGTGTCCTTGGGTGCATGCTTAGGTCCCATGCAAGAAATGGGAATGAGTTTCAAACACCAGGGCACCATTGATTGCCGGCAAAACATTGAGATGCATGGTTTTTAAATTCTAGTAAATCTAAAACTCGTCTGAAATTCATGAAACTTGGCATGCTATCAAGGAGCGGCATCAACATGTCGTGGTACATATTTTGTCCCATTTGGGGCAGGTTTGGGTATATGCTTCTCACAAACCGGAGCTTCTCACAACAAGCATGATGGTTTTCGGTAGGGAACGTCCCACCTTTGGGGACGGAACGATATCCATTGCCTATTATTGCTTTCTTGTTTTTTCTCGTGTCAACATAGAACAACAGGAGTGTTGTGTGAATTTTTGTGATTTTTCGGGGTTCGTTTGGACATTTTTATGCATGAACTGAGTTTTCAATGCTTTTACGTGCATAATTCAAATTTGAACTACATGTGCATGCTCCAATGCATATAAATTGGTTGAAAAATCAAATCTTTGTCCTTGGGTGCATGCTTAGGTCCCATGCAAAAAATGGGAATGAATTTCAAACACCATGGCACCGTTGATTGCCGGCAAAACGTTGAGATGCCTGGTTTTTAAATTCTAGTAAATCCAAAACTCATCTAAAATTCATGAAACTTGGCATGCTATCATGGAGCGGCATCAACGTGCCGTGGTACAAATTTTGTCCCATTTGGGGCAACTTTGGGTATATGCTTCTCACAAACCGGAGCTTCTCACAACAGGCATGATGGCTTTCGGTAGGGAACATCCCACCTTTGGGGACGAAACGATATCCATTGCATCTTATTGCTTTCAAGTTTTTTTCTCGTGTCAACCTAGAACAATAGGAGTGTTGTTTGAATTTTTGTGATTTTTGGGGGTTCGTTTGGACATTTTTATGCATTAACTGAGTTTTCAATGCATTTGTGTGCATAATTCAAATTTGAAGTACATGCACACGCTCTAGTGCATATAAATTGGTTGAAAAATCAAATCTTTGTCCTTGGGTGCATGCTTAGGTCCCATGCAAGAAATGGGAATGAATTTCAAACACCAGGGCACCGTTGATTGCCGGCAAAACATTGAGATGTCTGGTTTTAAAAATCTAGTAAATCTAAAAATCGTCTGAAATTCATGAAACTTGGCATGCTATCATGGAGCGGCAACAACATGTCGTGGTACAAATTTTGTCCCATTTGGGGCAGGTTTGGGTATATGCTTCTCAGAAACCGGAGCTTCTCACAACAAGCATGATGGTTTTCGGTAGGGAACGTCCCACCTTTGGGGACGAAATGATATGCGTTGCCTCTTATTGCTTTCAAGTTTTCTTCTCGTGTCAACATAGAACAATTGGAGTGTTGGGTGAATTTTTGTGTTTTTTCAGGTTTCGTTTGGACATTTTTATGAATTAACTGAGTTCTTAATGCATTTATGTGCATAATTCGAATTTGCACTACATGCGCATGCTCCAGTGCATATAATTGGTTGAAAAATCAAATATGTGTCCTTTGGTGCATGCTTAGGTCCCATGCAAGAAATGGGAATGAGTTCCAAACACCAGGGCACCGTTGATTGCCGGCAAAACATTGAGATGCATGGTTTTTAAATTCTAGTAAATCCAAAACTCGTCTGAAATTCATGAAACTTGGCATGCTATCATGGAGCGGCATCAACATGCCGTCGTACAAATTTTGTCCCATTTGGGGCAGATTTGGGTATATGCTTCTCACAAACCGGAGCTTCTCACAACAAGCATGATGGTTTTCGGTAGGGAACGTCCCACCTTTGGGGACGGAACGATATCCATTGCGTCTTATTGCTTTCAAGTTTTTCTCGTGTCAACATAGAACAACAGGAGTGTTGCGTGAATTTTTGTGATTTTTCGTGGTTCGTTTGGACATTTTCATGCGTTAACTGAGTTTTCAATTCATTTACGTGCATAATTGAAATTTGAACTAAATGCGCATGCTCCAGTGCATATAAATTGGTTGAAGCATCAAATCTGTGTCCTTGGGTGCATGATTAGGTCCCATGCAAGAAATCGGAATGAATTTCAAACACCACGGCACCGTTGATTGCCGGCAAAACATTGAGATGCCTGGTTTTTTAATTCTAGTAAATCCAAAACTCATCTGAAATTCATGAAACTTGGCATGGTATCATTGAAGGGCACCCGACATGCCGTGGTACAAATTTTGTCCCATTTGGGGCACGTTTGGGTATATGCTTCTCACAAACCGGAGCTTCTCACAACAAGCATGATTGTTTTTGGTAGCGAACGTCCCACCTGTGGGGACGAAACGATATCCATTGCCTCTTATTGCTTTAAAGTTTTTTCTCGTGTCAACATAGTACAACAGGAGTGTTGTGTGAATTTTTGGGATTTTTTGGGGTTTGTTTGGACATTTTATGCATTAACCGAGTTTTCAATGCATTTATGTGAATAATTCAAATTTCAACTACATGCGCATGCTCCAGTGCATACAAATTGGTTGAAAAATCAAATCTGTGTCCTTGGGTGCATGCTTAGGTCCCATGCAAGAAATGGGAATGAATTTCAAACACCAAGGCACCGTTGATTGCCGGCAAAACATTGAGATGCCTGGTTTCAAAAATCTAGTAAATCCAAAAATCGTCTGAAATTCATGAAACTTGGCATGCTATCATGGAGCGGCGTCAACATGTCATGGTACAAATTTTGTCCCATTTGGGGCAGGTTTGGGTATATGCTTCTCACAAACCGGAGCTTCTCACAACAAGCATGATGGTTTTTGTTAGGGAACGTCCCACCTTTGGGGACGAAACGATATCCATAGCCTGTTATTGCTTTCAAGTTTTTTCTCTCGTGTCAACATAGAACAACAGGAGTGTTGTGTGAATTTCGGTGATATTTCGGGGTTCGTTTGGACATTTTTATGCGATAACTGAGTTTTCAATGCATTTATGTGCATAATTCAAATTTGAACTACATGCGCATGCTCCAGTGCATATAAATTGGTTGAAAAATCAAATCTGTGTCCTTGGGTGCATGCTTAGGCTCCATGCAAGAAATGGGAATGAATTTCAAACACCAGGGCACCGTTGATTGCCGGCAAGACATTGAGATGCATGGTTTTTGAATTCTAGTAAATCCAAAACTCGTCTGAAATTCGTGAAACTTTGCATGCTATCATGGAGCGGCGTCAACATGCCGTGGCACAAATTTTGTCCCATTTGGGGCAGGTTTGGGTATATGCTTCTCACAAACCGGAGCTTCTCACAACAAGCATGATCGTTTTCGGTAGGGAACGTCCCACCTTTGTGGACGAAACGATATCCATTGCCTCTTATTGCTTTCAAGTTTGTTCTCGTGTCAACATAGAACAACAGGAGTGTTGCGTGAATTTTTGTGATTTCTCGGGGTTTGTTTGGACCTTTTCATGCATTAACTGAGTTTTCAATGAATTTATGTGCATAATTCAAAATTGAACTACATGTGCATGCTCCAGTGCATATAAATTGGTTGAAAAATCAAATCTGTGTCATTGGGTGCATGATTAGGTCCCATGCAAGAAATCAGAATGAATTTCAAACACCACGGCACCGTTGATTGCCGGCAAAACATTGAGATGTCTGGTTTTTAAATTCTAGTAAATCCAAAACTCGTCTGAAATTCATGAAACTTGGCATGCTATCATGGAAGGGCACCCGACATGCCATGGTACAATTTTTGTCCCATTTGGGGCAGGTTTGGGTATATGCTTCTCACAAACCGGAGCTTCTCATAAAAAGCATGATGGCTTTCGGTAGGAAACGTCCCACCTTTGGGGATGAAACGATATCCATTGCCTATTATTGCTTTCAAGTTTTTTTTCTCGTGTTAACTTAGAACAGCAGGAGTGTTGTGTGAATTTTTGTGATTTTTCGGGGTTCGTTTGGACATTTTTATGCATTAACTGAGTTTTCAATGCATTTACGTGCATAATTCAAATTTGAACTTCATGCAGATGCTCCAATGCATATAAATTGGTTGAAAAATCAATCTGTGTCCTTGGTGCATGCTTAGGTCCCATGCAAGAAATGGGAATGAATTTCAAACACCAGGGCACCGTTGATTGCCGGCAAAACATTGACATGCCTGGTTTTTAATTCTAGTAAATCCAAAACTCGTCTGAAATCCATGAAACTTGGCATGCTATCATGGAGCGGCATCAACATGCCGTGGTACAATTTTTGTCCCATTTGGGGCAGGTTTGGGTATATGCTTCTCACAAACCGGAGCTTCTCACAACAAGCATGATGGTTTTCGATAGCGAACGTCCCACCTTTGGGGACGAAACGATATCCATTGCCTCTTATTGCTTTAAAGTTTTTTTGTCGGGTCAACATAGAACAACAGGAGTGTTGTGTGAATTTTTGTGATTTTTCGGGGTTCGTTTGGACATTTTATGCATTAACTGAGTTTTCAATGCATTTATGTGCATAATACAAATTTTAACTACATGCGCATGCTCCAGTGCATATAAATTGGTTGAAAAATCAAATCTGTGTCCTTGGGTGCATGCTTAGGTCCCATGCAAGAAATGGGAATGAATTTAAAACACCAGGGCACCGTTGATTGCCAGCAAAACATTGAGATGCCTGGTTTTTAAATTCTACTAAATCCAAAACTCGTCTGAAATTCATGAAACATGGCATGCTATCATGGAGCGGCATGAACATGCCGTGATACAAATATTGTCCCATTTGGGGCAGGTTTGGGTATATGCTTCTCAAAGACCGGAGCTTCTCACAACAAGCATTATGGTTTTCGGTAGGGAACGTCCCACCTTTGGGGACGGAACGATATCCATTGCCTCTTATTGCTTTCAAGTTTTTTCTCGTGTCAACATAGAACAACAGGAGTGTTGTGTGAATTTTAGTGATTTTTCGGGGTTCGTTTGGACATTTTCATGCGTTAACTGAGTTTTCAATGCATTTAGGTGCATAATTCAAATTTGAACTACATGCGCATGCTCCAGTGCATATAAATTGGTTGAAAAATCAAATCTGTGTCCTTGGGTGCATGCTTAGGTCCCATGCAAGAAATGGGAATGAATTTCAAACACCAGGGCACCGTTGATTGCCGGCAAGACATTGAGATGCATGGTTTTTGAATTCTTTTAAATCCAAAACTCGTCTGAAATTCGTGAAACTTGGCTTGCTATCATGGAGCGGCGTCAACATGCCGTGGCACTAATTTTGTCCCATTTGGGGCAGGTTTGGGTATATGCTTCTCACAAACCGGAGCTTCTCACAACAAGCATGATCGTTTTCGGTAGGGAACGTCCCACCTTTGTGGACGAAACGATATCCATTGCCTCTTATTGCTTTCAAGTTTGTTCTCGTGTCAACATAGAACAACAGGAGTGTTGCGTGAATTTTTGTGATTTTTCGGGGTTTGTTTGGACATTTTCATGCATTAACTGAGTTTTCAATGAATTTATGTGCATAATTCAAAATTGAACTACATGCGCATGCTCCAGTGCATATAAATTGGTTGAAAAATCAAATCTGTGTCATTGGGTGCATGATTAGGTCCCATGCAAGAAATCAGAATGAATTTCAAACACCACGGCACCGTTGATTGCCGGCAAAACATTGAGATGTCTGGTTTTTAAATTCTAGTAAATCCAAAACTCGTCTGAAATTCATGAAACTTGGCATGCTATCATGGAAGGGCACCCGACATGCCATGGTACAATTTTTGTCCCATTTGGGGCAGGTTTGGGTATATGCTTCTCACAAACCGGAGCTTCTCATAACAAGCATGATGGCTTTCGGTAGGAAACGTCCCACCTTTGGGGATGAAACGATATCCATTGCCTATTATTGCTTTCAAGTTTTTTTTCTCGTGTTAACTTAGAACAACAGGAGTGTTGTGTGAATTTTTGTGATTTTTCGGGGTTCGTTTGGACATTTTTATGCATTAACTGAGTTTTCAATGCATTTACGTGCATAATTCAAATTTGAACTTCATGCGGATGCTCCAATGCATATAAATTGGTTGAAAAATAAATCTGTGTCCTTGGTGCATGCTTAGGTCCCATGCAAGAAATGGGAATGAATTTCAAACACCAGGGCACCGTTGATTGCCGGCAAAACATTGACATGCCTGGTTTTTAATTCTAGTAAATCCAAAACTCGTCTGAAATTCATGAAACTTGGCATGCTATCATGGAGCGGCATCAACATGCCGTGGTACAATTTTTGTCCCATTTGGGGCAGGTTTGGGTATATGCTTCTCACAAACCGGAGCTTCTCACAACAAGCATGATGGTTTTCGATAGCGAACGTCCCACCTTTGGGGACGAAACGATATCCATTGCCTCTTATTGCTTTAAAGTTTTTTTGTCGGGTCAACATAGAACAACAGGAGTGTTGTGTGAATTTTTGTGATTTTTCGGGGTTCGTTTGGACATTTTATGCATTAACTGAGTTTTCAATGCATTTATGTGCATAATACAAATTTTAACTACATGCGCATGCTCCAGTGCATATAAATTGGTTGAAAAATCAAATCTGTGTCCTTGGGTGCATGCTTAGGTCCCATGCAAGAAATGGGAATGAATTTAAAACACCAGGGCACCGTTGATTGCCGGCAAAACATTGAGATGCCTGGTTTTTAAATTCTAGTAAGTCCAAAACTCGTCTGAAATTCATGAAACTTGGCATGCTATCATGGAGCGGCATCAACATGCCGTGATACAAATTTTGTCCCATTTGGGTCAGGTTTGGGTATATGCTTCTCAAAGACCGGAGCTTCTCACAACAAGCATTATGGTTTTCGGTAGGGAACGTCCCACCTTTGGGGACGGAACGATATCCATTGCCTCTTATTGCTTTCAAGTTTTTTCTCGTGTCAACATAGAACAACAGGAGTGTTGTGTGAATTTTAGTGATTTTTCGGGGTTTGTTTGGACATTTTCATGCGTTAACTGAGTTTTCAATGCATTTAGGTGCATAATTCAAATTTGAACTACATGCGCATGCTCCAGTGCATATAAATTGGTTGAAAAATCAAATTTGTGTCCTTGGGTGCATGCTTAGGTCCCATGCAAGAAATGGGAATGAATTTCAAACACTAGGGCACCGTTGATTGCCGGCAAGACATGAGATGCATGGTTTTTGAATTCTAGTAAATCCAAAACTCGTCTGCAATTCGTGAAACTTGGCATGCTATCATGGAGCGGCGTCAACATGCCGTGGCACAAATTTTGTCCCATTTGGGGCAGGTTTGGGTATATGCTTCTCACAAACCGGAGCTTCTCACAACAAGCGTGATCGTTTTCGATAGGGAACGTCCCACCTTTGTGGACGAAACGATATCCATTGCCTCTTATTGCTTTCAAGTTTGTTCTCGTGTCAACATAGAACAACAGGAGTGTTGCGTGAATTTTTGTGATTTTTCGGGGTTTGTTTGGACATTTTCATGCATTAACTGAGTTTTCAATGCATTTATGTGCATAATTCAAAATTGAACTACATGCGCATGCTCCAGTGCATATAAATTGGTTGAAAAATCAAATATGTGTCCTTGGGTGCATGATTAGGTCCCATGCAAGAAATCAGAATGAATTTCAAACACCAGGGGACCGTTGATTGCCGGCAAAACATTGAGATGCCTGGTTTTTAATTCTAGTAAATCCAAAACTCGTGTGAAATTCATGAAACATGGCATGCTATCATGGAGTGGCATCAACATGGCATGGTACAAATTTTGTCCCATTTGGGGCAGGTTTGGGTATATGCTTCTCACAAACCGGAGCTTCTCATAACAAGCATGATGGCTTTCGGTAGGAAACGTCCCACCTTTGGGGATGAAACGATATCCATTGCCTCTTATTGCTTTCAAGTTTTTTTTCTCGTGTCAACTTAGAACAACAGGAGTGTTGTGTGAATTTTTGTGATTTTTCGGGGTTCATTTGGACATTTTTATGCATTAACTGAGTTTTCAATGCATTTACCTGTATAATTCAAATTTGAACTACATGCGGATGCTCCAATGCATATAAATTGGTTGAAAAATCAATCTGTGTCCTTGGTGCATGCTTAGGTCCCATGCAAGAAATGGGAATAAATTTCAAACACCAGGGCACCGTTGATTGCCGTCAAAACATTGAGATGCCTGGTTTTTAATTCTAGTAAATCCAAAACTCGTCTGAAATTCATGAAACTTGGCATGCTATCATGGAGCGGCATCAACATGCCGTGGTACAAATTTTGTCCCATTTGGGGCAGGTTTGGGTATATGCTTCTCACAAACCGGAGCTTCTCACAACAAGCATGATGGTTTTCGGTAGCGAACGTCCCACCTTTGGGGACGAAACGATATCCATTGCCTCTTATTGCTTTAAAGTTTTTTTCTCGTGTCAACATAGAACAACCGGAGTGTTGTGTGAATTTTTGTGATTTTTGGGGTTCGTTTGGACATTTTATGCATTAACTGAGTTTTCAATGCATTTATGTGCATAATTCAAATTTGAACTACATGCGCATGCTCCAGTGCATATAAATTGGTTGAAAAATCAAATTTGTCTCCTCGGGTGCATGCTTAGGTCCCATGCAAGAAATGGGAATGAATTTCAAACACCAGGGCACCGTTGATTGCCGGCAAAACATTGAGATGCCTGGTTTTTAAATTCTAGTAAATCCAAAACTCGTCTGAAATTCATGAAACTTGGCATGCTATCATGGAGCGGCATCAACATGCCGTGATACAAATTTTGTCCCATTTGGGTCAGGTTTGGGTATATGCTTCTCAAAGACCGGAGCTTCTCACAACAAGCATTATGGTTTTCGGTAGGGAACGTCCCACCTTTGGGGACGGAACGATATCCATTGCCTCTTATTGCTTTCAAGTTTTTTCTCGTGTCAACATAGAACAACAGGAGTGTTGTGTGAATTTTAGTGATTTTTCGGGGTTTGTTTGGACATTTTCATGCGTTAACTGAGTTTTCAATGCATTTATGTGCATAATTCAAATTTGAACTACATGCGCATGCTCCAGTGCATATAAATGGTTGAAAAATCAAATATGTGCATAATTCAAGTTTGAACTACATGCGCATGCTCCAGTGCCTCTAGGTCCCATGCAAGAAATGGGAATGAATTTCAAACACTAGGGCACCGTTGATTGCCGGCAAAATATTGAGATGCCTGGTTTTTAAATTCTAGTAAATCCAAAACTCGTCTGAAATTCATGAAACCTGGCATGCTATCATGGAAGGGCACCCGACATGCTGTGGTATTTTTCGTGACCATTTTGAGAGAAGGCGCACTCGAATAATGACAGCCAACAAAGGCATTTTGAAAGAAAAAAATAGCTGCCACTTTAATATCTCAAACGTTTGTATAATTCAAATTGTGTGCGTTCAGTTAACCATTCACATGACGCCTCGTGTCTTGGTTTTAATGGCTATAGGAGGTGCCGTGTGGACAGCTGCTTGACTGAACGGGAGGCGTGCGAGCGTAGTCCGGTGCACTGGCTCACCGGGAAGCGTACAAGCTGTTCAACGCAGGATCTATGCATCTCTTCAACGCAAACAGTTCAGATTACGGTATGCAAATTAAAGCCAGACTTCGGCACTAAGGCAAGAGACACAGCGATTTGTCAAAATATGCAGCTAAAAATCAATATCACTATCTATTTTTTGCAACTAAAATTCCGTAATTAAGCATATATTTCATTCATACTAGAGATTAAGTAGTCGTTCTCACTGGGAAGCGAGACAGCCTTGGACCGCCGCCCGCCTCGCTCCCACTGGTCTATATTAATGGCGCGGCCGAGCGGCCGCACCCCCCCATCCTTGCACGCACACAATTCCTCTCTCTCTCCACCCGCATCCTCGACGCTGCTCTGAGTCCTCAAAGCCGTCAGTGTATGAGGATGCCGCCGAAGCGCCCCATCGGAGGGAGTGGCGACACCGGGGCTGCTGAAGCACCGGAGCACGGCGTGAATATGGAGACAGAGGTTCCCGTCCCTGCTGACGAGGTGGAGAACGAGGCTGCCAACAAGCGGATGCAGGTCGAGAAAGAACTGCAAGCGACTCCAGCAGGCCTAGACTTCATCAACAACCTCCCCGATGATATGTTGATAGTCATCATATCCCGCCTCCCAATCAGAAATCGGGCGAGGATAACCGCCGTTTCACGGCGGTGGCGCACCCTATGGCTCCGGCTATCGCCAAAGCTTGGATGCGTTCTCCTAGATCCTTGGCAGTCAACATGGCCCAATCAAAGGCCTTATCGCGGGCAAGTTCCGTTCCAATGGCAAGGAGCGAGCCAAGCTTGACGAGTGGTTCCGATCCCGCGGCATAGATCAGCTCGAGAAGCTAAGTTATAATTATGGGCATATGTGCTTGCTACCAACGTTCGTGCTCTGTTTCGCGCCCACACTGCGCCTCGCCAAGTTCATGAACTGCCATTTCCCTCCCCCCTTAATAACGCGCCTGCTCTTTTTCTACCACGACTAAAGCACCTCGAGCTCGTCACCGTCCGCATCCAAAAGGATGACATGGAGCGCCTGCTCCGTGGCTGTACTACACTCGAGTTCCTTCGTCTCCAGGCGATGAATTGGTCGAGTATCTTGCACATCACCTCTAGGACTCTCCGCACTATTTATGTGTGTTGCTGGTGCTGCAACGAGAGATCATAAAGGGTGGCCACAATATGGTCATCCAGGACACACCTTCACTTGAGAGATTACTTGCAGTTCATCAACAAGGTCCAACAAGAATCAAGTCATTTCTGCGCCGAAATTGAAAGTGGTGGGCTACTCGTCTGTCAAATACTACAACTTTCAGGTACAACAGTCGCCTAATATACCTCTCCTTATTGATATCAACGTTATTTCTAGTTTTGAAGATGTATGTTCGTCTGTCATCCAGCGAAGCTTCACCCAGAGTCTGGGCACTGTGAAGGTCTTGGCACTAGAATCTGTCGTCCCCAACCTGGACCAAGTTTTCAGTTGCGTGAGATGCTTTCCGTGCCTAAAGAAGTTGTATATCAAGGTGATGTTCCTTTCCTGTTAAATGTTAACCATAAGGGAGTTCAATTTTTTGCACCTTTTCCCAAGTTTACAATGACTATGTACTACGATTTCTGAAGGAATTTTGGAGGATTTTAGGACATACACCCCCACCCCATATTGGTTGCTTCATTCATATGGTTACAATCGTCCATAAGCATTTCTCCTTTGGATACATCTGTACTAGTTTTCTTAGGGAATTTTTCATCCAATCAAACCTCTTGTGAAGAAGGCTACATGTTTCTAGATTGTAATCAAATTAATGCCCATGTTAATCATGACAGATCGAAGATGGCGCGTTGGTGCATTTTACAAATCCTGCAAACCAAATGGGGATGTAGTAGTGTTCAAAACTGCATGTAGGCACTAACACGTTGAAAGAACATGCGGCGCCCCCATGTTTGGGTTTGGTAATTGATGACAATCTCTATGGACTAATGGTTGCCTTCAGTTATATTTGAAGGATTTGTCCATATGCATTTCTTGAAATCCATGTGTTGGTTTCAAGGAGTTTATGTGGTGACCAAGGTGTTATTAAGGAATTATCCAAAGATTGGTCATGTGAGAGTTGAGCTTATTGCAAGCATGTCTTGAAGAAGAAGATTGTGTGATCATTCATGTTTACCTTCAAGACATCATCCAAATGAAGAGAGTTGGAAAGAGTCAAGGTTGATCAAGACTAAGTCAAGAGTGAATCAAGTTGATCAACACACAAAGCGCACAAGATGTACCGAGGGATCAAGCGATCCCATGGTATGGTAAGCGTTGTCAATTACGCTTTGTGTACTAACCCATAGTCTTCGTGAGAGTTCTTTGTGGGGTTAGGTTGCGGTGTGCAAGTTCAAGTGAAGCGGGCAAGTTCAAGTAAAGCATCACGAAGAGATCAAATGCTTAAAGCCATTGTTGAATGGACTTGTGAAGATGTGCGGAAGGGTGGCTCACCCATAGTGGAGTATGGGGGAGCAATCAACTAGTCTTCATCGAGCCAACGCAATCAAGAAAGGTGGTCCATCGTGAGGGAGTCAAGATCGTCATCATCTAGCTCAAGTGGACCATGTGCAAGGCAAAGGTTTGCTCTTGATAGGTTTTCTATTTTGCAGGTCTCATGATGGTAGTTGGGAGACCGGGTTATAGGATCGATTCTCATACTATCAAGGGGGGCTCTCGATGAGTAGCTTGATCGTATCGTTCATAGAGAGCTCAAACCATTGCATCCTTGCATCATCTTTATTGGTTCTTGTTTGGTTCTTCTCTTTGTGAGTTTTGGAGCTTATGGTCATCTTGAGGACAAGCTCGAGTTCATCAAAAACGGATTTCACATGCTTCTTCTATGATGTTTTCGATGTTGGAGGTTCTGCCGGTTCTTCTCTGTTGGAGGTTTCACTCCTCTTTTTGTTAGGCATACCTCCCCTGCCTCTTCTTACTATAACCATTTGCATAAGTTATGGCAGTTCTGGTCTTCCTTGGAGTGTACTTGTTTTCGTGGACTTGGCATAAGGTTGGCGCCAGCAGTAGTACCGCTGGACCGGAGCGGCAGTACCGCATATCGCCACAAGCGGTAGTACCGCC
The DNA here is from genome assembly GCF_002575655.3 of Aegilops tauschii subsp. strangulata. NCBI lineage: Eukaryota > Viridiplantae > Streptophyta > Magnoliopsida > Poales > Poaceae > Aegilops > Aegilops tauschii. Next base: position 68,823,934 of record NC_053039.3, on the reverse strand, counting down.
GTCCCACAGCGGTAGTACCGCCTATGGCCATAAGCGGTAGTATGGCTCCGGTTCCGCGCTGGTACCGCCTCGACTCGAGACGTGGTTTTCTCGTGTCGGGTTCAGCGGCAGTAGTAGCAGCAGTAGGAGCAGTAGTACCGCTCGTGTGCGGTAGTACCGCGGCTACCACCGCCCATAGTACCGCTGGGTCAAGCGGCAGTACTGCTGCGGCCAACGGTAGTACCGCTGGCTCCAGCGGTAGTGCCGCTCATACGGCTCTGCCTCGCCTCCTATTTTGCTCCGCTCTCTATGTTTTACCGCCCGGGCGGTAGTACCGCTCCCCTGAGCGGTAGTACCGCTCGTGCGCGGACTGAGCACATAACGGTTGGATTCGGGAGCTCCTATAAAAGGGGGTCTTCTTCCCCATTCAACCTTATCCTTTGAGCCCGTGTTCTTCCCCCATTGTTGACCTTCTTCGAGCTTGCTATCTCTCAATCCCTCCATGGATTCTTGCTAGTTTTTGGGGGAAAAGAGAGAGGAGATGTAGATCCACATTTCCACCAATCACTTTCTCCTCTAGGTGAGGGGAACCCCTTGGATCTAGATCGGAGCTCATTTGCAGAAGTTATGGCAGTTCTGGTCTTCCTTGGAGTGTACTTGTTTTCGTGGACTTGGCATAAGGTTGGCGCCAGCGGTAGTACCGCTGGACCGGAGCGGCAGTACCGCGTATCACCACAAGCGGTAGTACCGCCATCCCACAGCGGTAGTACCGCCTATGGCCATAAGCGGTAGTACGGCTCCGGTTCCGCGCTGGTACCGCCTCGACTCGAGACGTGGTTTTCTCGTGTCTGGTTCAGCGGCAGTAGTAGCAGCAGTAGGAGCGGTAGTACCGCTCGTGTGCGGTAGTGCTGCGGCTACCACCGCCTCTAGTACCGCTGGGCCAAGCGGCAGTACCGCTGCGTCCAACGGTAGTACCGCTGGCTCCAGCGGTAGTGCCGCTCATACGGCTCTGCCTCACCCTCTGTTTTGGTCCGCTCTCTATGTTCTACCGCCCGGGCGGTAGTACCACTCGTGCGCGGACTGAGCACATAACAGTTGGATTCAAGAGCTCCTATAAAAGGGGGTCTTCTTCCCCATTCAACCTTATCCTTTGAGCTCGTGTTCTTTCCCCATTGTTAACCTTCTTCGAGCTTGCTATCTCTCAATCCCTCCATGGATTCTTGCTAGTTTTGGGGGGAAAAGAGAGAGGGGATCTAGATCCACATTTCCACCAATCAGTTTCTCCTCTAGGTGAGGGGAACCCCTAGGGTCTAGATCTTGGAGTTCTTGGTGTTCTCCTTCTTGTTCTTCCTCTCTTTTCCCTCCCTAGCATTAGTTGCTTTGGTGGGATTTGAGAGAGAAGGACTTGGGCACTCCGTGTGCCCTTGCCATTGCATTTGGTGCATCGTTTTGAGTTCTCCATGGTGATACCTTGAAGTTACAAGTTGAGAAGCTTATTACTCTTGGGTGCTTGGTACCCTTGAGCTTGTTCCTCTTGGGTGCTTGGGCGCCCTAGATGGTTGGTGGTGTTCGGAGCTCAATCATTGTGGTGTAAAGCTCCGGGCAAGCGTCGGGGTCTCCAATTAGGTTGTGGAGATCGCCCCGAGCAATTTGACGGGTTCCGGTGACCGCCCCCAAGGGTTGCCAAAGTGTACGGGTTCGGTGACCGCCCCAAGGGTTGCCATTTGTACGGGTTGGGTGACCGCCCTCAAGGGTCCCTTTGTGGAATCACGGCATCTTGCATTGTGCGAGGGTGTGAGGAGATTACGGTGGCCCTAGTGACTTCTTGGGGAGCATTGTGCCTCCACACCGCTCCAAACGAAGATTAGCATCCGCAAGGGTGTGAACTTCGGGATACATCATTGTCTCCGCGTGCCTCGGTTATCTCTTACCCGAGCCCTTTACTTATGCACTTTACTTTGTGATAGCCAAGTTGTTTCTTGTCATATATCTTGCTATCACCTAAGTAAGTTTTCTTGCTTAGCATAAGTTGTTGGTGCACATAGGTGAGCCTAGTTGTTGTAGGTTTTGTGCTTGACACATTAACCGCTAGGTTTATTCCGCATTTGTTCAAGCCTCAACTGTAATTATTTTAAAGCGCCTATTCACCCCCCACCTCTAGGCGACATCCTCGATCTTTCACACATTCTCTACTTTTGCACTGCATATTAGGCCTGGTGGAAGATGTTGATAACGACAATCACATCGAATGCCTGGATCTGCATCTCTCAAATATTACTTTGAACTCCTACCGAGGGACCCCACCGGAGATTACACTCGCCATGTTCTTTCTTGCCAGAGCAAAGGTGCTGAGGGTACTGAGGTTGAACACATATTTAATTAAGAAAGATCAATGGTACGATTATCAGAGGCGGCTGGTACTGCGGAATGGAAGTGCCTCCAAAAATGCCAAACTTTGTATTGGAAGAGCATATGGCAAAACAATTGGAAGTTATTGTGTCAAACCCATACATGACTTGTCAGCGGCTGATCCCTGTTCAGAAATTACAAGGTTTGCAATGTTTGAATTTGGGCGCTGTAATCTTTGAATTTGAACCTTGCAATATTTATGGTATTTGTTATATTGAACCGTTTTTGTTCTCTTGTCTCAACGCAAATAGTTCATCCGGGTGAACCGCATGTCGTACATCGCACACACATTGATCTGGCTAACCGTTTCTTTTGTGTTGCCTAATCACAAACAGTTCATCCGAGTGAACTGTATGCTGTACATCGCACACACCTTGATCTGGCTGGTCGTTTCTTTTGTGTTGCCTAATCACAAATAGTTCATCCGACTGAACCGTATGCTGTACATCGCACACGCCTTCATCGGGCTGCCCATTTCCTTTGCTCCGCCTCATCACAAACGGTTCATTGGACTGAACCGTATGCCCTGGATCGCACACGCAACTAAAATCTGAACCTTGTTTGATGCATCCTCCATTGCAAACGTTTTGCACCTTTTTTGATGGTTTTTTTACATTCCCCGTTTGTGATTAATGCATCGCACATAATTTCGTGAAAGGGTCTCTGATCGTAGTGTCGTGTTAGAAGCATCCTGCAGTAGTGTCATGTGCGTGGACATGTAAGGTTGGTCCAGGCCGCTTCACCCACAATGCCGCCGAATCAAAATAAGACATTGGTGGGTAGCAATATGAACATTACCGCCCACAACTCCTTTGTGTTGTTCTTGTGCATATCATCTACACATAGACCTGGCTCATGATTCCACTGTTGGGGAACGTTGCATCAAAAACAAAAAAATTCTATGCACACGCAAGATCTATCCATGGAGATGTATAGCTACGAGAGGGGGGTGATTCTACATACCCTTGTAGATCACTAAGCGGAAGCGTTTATCAACGCGGTTGATGAAGTCGTACATCTTCACGATCCGTCCTGATCAAGTACCGAACATACGACACTCCGCGTTCAGCACATGTTCAGCTCGATGACGTCCTCGCCTTCTCCATCCAGCAAGAGAGGCGAAGTGGTAGATGAGTTCCGATAGCACAACGACGTGGTGACGATGGTGGCGAAACTATCCGCAACACTTCGCCAAGTAACAACGGATGTGGACGGAGGAGGAACTAGAACTAGAGGGAGAGGGGGCGCCGCACACGCCTTGGGGATCGTGGTGTGTGTTTCCCCCTCCTCTCCTCAAATATATATAGGTGGAGGAGGGGAGGCGGCCCAAGGGCGCCCCCAAGGTGGCTGGCTGCCAACCTGGCCTCCTGCCCTAGGCGCCTCCCCATTTCGTTATTTATGGGTGGAGGAGATGGCAGGGGAGGGGCCGGCGGCTGCCCTCCCTTGGCGCCCCCTTTCCCTCCTAGCATGTGGGCAGAGGAGGTGGAGAGCGCCTTGCCCCTTAGTGGGCTGGTGCGCCTCCCTCCTTTGGCTCATGAGGCCCACCAAGTACCAGTGGCCTCCCGGAACCCCTTATGGAACTCCGATAAAACTATGGTGCATTCTGAAACCTTTCCGGAGACGAAATAGTATCGTCCTATATATCAAACTTTACCTCCGAACCATTCCGGAGCACCTCGTCCTGTCCTTGATCTCATCCAGGACTGCGAACAACATTCAGTCACCAACTGACATAACTCATATAATATTATATCATCAACGAACATTAACCGTGCGGACCCTATGGGTTCGAGAATGATGTAGACATGACCAAGACGCTTCTCCGGTCAATAACCAATGGCAGGACGTGGATGCCCATATTGGTTCCTACATATTCTACGAAGATCTTTATCGATCGAACCTTTATGACAACATACGTATTTCCCTGTGTATGTCGGTATGTTACTTGCCCGATATTCGATCGTCGGTATCTCCATACCTAGTTCAATCTCGTTACCGACAAGTCTCTTTACTCGTTCAGTAATACATCATCTTGTAACTAACTCCTTAGTCACTTTGGTTGCAAGCTTCTTGTGATTTTGTATTACCGAGAGGGCCTAGAGATACCTCTCCGTCATACGGAGTGACAAATCCCAATCTCGATTCACGTAAACTCAACAAACACCTTCAGAGATACATGTAGAGCACCTTCATGATCACCCAGTTACGTTGTGACGTTAGCATACAAGGTATTCCTCCGGTATCCGAGAGTTGCATGATCTCATGGTTAAAGGAATATGTATTTGACATTAAGAAAGCAGTAGCAATAAACCGAACGATCATATGCTAAGCTAATGGATGGGTCCTGTCCATTACATCATTCTACTAATGATGTGATCCCGTTATCAAATGACAACTCATGTCTACGGTTAGGAAACCTTAACCATCTTTGATCAACGAGCTAGTCAAGTAGAGCCTCACTAGGGACATGGTATTTCTTTATGTATCCGCACATGTATTTAAGTTTCCGGTCATTACAATTCTAGTATGAATAATAAACCTCTATCATGATTAAGGAAATATAAATAATAACCACTTTATTATTGCCTCTAGGGCATATTTCGAACAGTCTCGTCAGTGACTGGCAGCACGCCCACTCGAAGATACGGTCCTCCGGTGGCTGATGTCTACTACACAACTTTATACTTGTAGACTCGTGTTGGGCCTCCAAGCGGAGAGTTCTGTAGGACAGTAGCAATTTTCCCTCAAGTGGATAACCAAAGGTTTATCAATTAGTGGGAGGTGTAGGATGAAGATGGTCTCTCTCAAACAACCCTACAACCAAATAACAAAGAGTCTCTTGTGTCCCCAACACACCAAATACAATGCTAATTTGTATAGGTGCACCAGTTCGGCGAAGAGATGGTGATATAAGTGTAATATGGATAGTAGATATTGGTTTTTGTAGTCGGAACAATAAAAAAACAGCAAGGTAGCAATTGATAAAATGGTGCACATACGGTATTGAAATGCTTGAAAATGAGTCCTAGGGTCCGTACTTTCGCTAGTGCAATCTCTCAACAATGCTAATCTAATTGGATCATATAACCATCCCTCAAAGTGCGATGAAGAATCACTCCAAAGTTCTTATCTAGCGGAGAACATAAGAAGAAACTTTTTGTAGCTATTATTTCCGATCGATCTATCCAAGAGTTCGTACTAAAATAACACCAAGATATTCTTTCTGATTGATCTATCAAGAGTTTGTACTGAAATAAGACCAAGTTATTCTATCCGATCGATCTATCAAGAGTTTGTATTAAAATAACACCAAAGCAAATTCAGATTCATAATACTCAATCCAACAGAAAGAACCTCAAGGACTGCCTCAAGATTTCTACCGGAGAAACAAAAGACGAGAATGTGCATCAACCCCTATGCATAGATTACCACAATGTCACCTCGGGAATCCACGAGTTGAGTGCCAAAACATATCTCAAGTGAATCAATATAATACCCCATTCTCACCATGGGTATTCATATGCAAGACATATATCAAGTGCTCTCAAATCCATAAAAGTATTCAATCTGATAAGAACGAAATCACAAAGGGAAAACTCAATTCATCACAACAAGATAGAGAGGGGAAAACACCATATGATCCAACTATATTAACAAAGCCCGCGACACATCAAGATTGTGACATCTCAAGAACACAAGAGAGAGAGATTAAACACATAACTACTGGTACAAACCCTCAGCCGCGAGGGTGGACTACTCCCTCCTAATCATGGTGGCTGCTGGGATGATGAAGATGGCCACTGGTGATGATTTCCCCCTCCGCCAGAGTGCCGGAACGGGGTCTAGATTGGTTTTTCGTGGCTACAGAGGCTTGCGGTGATGGAACTTCTGATCTAGGGTTATCTCCGGGGTTTTTGGAATATTTGGAAATTTATAGGGCGAAGAGGCGGTGTAGGAGGCCACCGAGGTGGGAACAACCCACCTGGGCGCGCATGGGCCCCCAGGCGTGCCATGGTGGGTTGTGCCCCCTCGGGGCTCCCCTCTGGCACTTCTTGGCCCACTGGATGTCTTCTAGTCCAAAAAAAATCTCCAAAAGGTTTCACTGCGTTTGGACTCCGTTTTGAATTGATTTTCCACGATGTAAAAAACAAGCAAAAAAGAGCAACTGGCACTGGGCACTATGTCAATAGGTTAGTCCCAAAAAATGATATAAAGTTGCTATAAAATGATTGTAAAACATCCAAGAATGATAATATAAGAGCATGAATACTTCAGAAATTATAGATACGTTGGAGATGTATCAACATCCCCAAGCTTAATTCCTACTCGTCCTCAAGTAGGTAAATGATAAAAGAAATAATTTATGAAGTGTGAATGCTAGCAAACTGCATAAGTTTGATCAATGATAATTTCAATCACTTTTCCTAGCATCATAACAACAATTCTTTCTCATAAAACTCATCATGTTAAAGTAGCAACCAATTCACATGTTAAGGTTCAAACAATGATTTCTCTTGAAACTCAACAACCTATATTCTTAGTCACCAAACAATTGCAATTCAACTTATTCAACAGAGTCTAAGTAAGAGCTCCACATACTCAATCATCATATAGTCTTCCATGATTGCTAGTACTGAAAGCATATTCTTAGAACAAATGGCATCTATCGAACACAGAAAAAGATAGGGGCTTAATGTTTCGCCTCCCAACTCACTTATCATAGAAATAATTGTCGACAATAATAATTCATGAGCAAATATATTTGACTGGACATATGTGCCTAGATCTTTCCCCACCACATGATGCTTGCCAACTAGAGAATAATTGAGGTTGAAATGAGAATGCATACTATTGACTCTTTGCATAAAATTAAATACTAAAAAGTAAAACATAGGCCCTTTGCAGATTGAAGCAGAGGTTGTCATGCGCTTTTTATTTGGATGCCCAAGCTCTTAATGCAAAGGAACGTCACGTTATATTGCCCCTTATGATACCAACCTCTATTATACAGTCCGTCGCTTTTATTACTTTGTCATCACAAGTTCGTACAATGCTCAATTTTCCCTTACAATAAAAGATCAAACATATTTAGGAGCAATTTTAATCACTTTATGCATCAATGCCAACTTACTTGAAGGATCTTATTCAATCCATAGGTAGGTATGGTGGACACTCATGGCAGTAAACTGGGTTTAAGGGTTTTTGGATGCACAAGTAGTATATCTAATTAGTACGAATTTTTTGGCTAGCAAAAGATCCTAGGCAAACACCACATGTTGGAGGATCCATGACAATATAACTTCTATGCAAATATACACAACCATAACTCATTGCGTTGTCTTCCTTGTCCAACTTCAAATAATTAGATCATGTTTGAAAATAATTAATGGGTATTCACAATCATAGAAGACGTCCAAGATAATATATTTGTATGTGTTATACTAATCATTCATGAATCGCTTGTATGACCAATATTATGATTGTCATGCTTCAAAAGATTTCACTTTCTAAACCCAATGTGAAGCCACTACTGGGCATGATATGAACATACAATTTCAACTTCGTGATATTCAATTCACTCAACAATTTACTCATAGGATATAAGTGAAGCACAAGAGTAAATGACAAACTACTCCAAAAAGATATAAGTGAAGATCAAGCGAGTAGTTAAGTAAAGGGGTAGCTAAATTGAGGACTCTCTCTTATTTAAAAACTTTCATATCTAAGTATTTTATTAAAACATCAAGTAAAACAAAACAAAATGACATTCCAAGAATAGCACAACTCATGTGAAGAAGCAAAAACTTAGGCTCAACCGATACTAACCGATAATTGTTGATGAAGAAAGGTGGGATGCCTACCGGGCCATCCCCAAGCTTGAGCTTTTGTGTCTCCTTAATTCCTTTTATATCACGGTTTCCCTAAATCTTAAAAACTAAATCCACACAAGACTCAACAAGAACTCGTGAGATAAGTTAGTATAAATCAATGCAATAACCTTATCATTCTCTACTGTAGAAAATCATTAAAATTATTATTCAACATTGCATACTAAATTCCTATGCATATGTAATACTCCTATCCTCAAACAGAACCATTAAACAAGCAAACATAACAGCAATCTGCCAAAACAGGACAGTCTGTAATGGATGAAAAAGTATCTATACTTATTTAACTCAAAAAATTCTGAAAATTTACCACACTGTAGAAAATTTATCATAGCTTATTTTTCAAAAAAACTTAGCATTTTATCACATTCTGACTTTTCTCGAGATTTTTTGCAACAGCGACAAACTTTCTGTTTGAAACAGCAACTCATATACTTGCAAAATAAGCATGGTAATGGCTATCCTTGCCACTTTTATTGAAATAAAATATAAAAAAATCTTGTAAATAACAGCAAGCAAATCAAATAAATAAATAAAATGATGCTCCAAGAAAAACTCATATCATGTGACAAATAAAAATATAGCCTCAAGTAAGGTTACCGATATTGTTGGAGACGAAAGAGGGGATGCCTTCCGGAGCATCCCCAAGCTTAGCTGCTTGGATCTTCCTTGAATATTACCTTGGGCGTGCCTTGCGCATCCCCAATCTTAGGGTCTTGTCACTCCTTATTCTCCTCATATCGATATCTCACCCAAAACTTCAAAAACTTCAATCACACAAAACTTAACGGAACTTCGTGAGATGGTTTAGTATGACAAAGACAAATCATTCACTTTGGTACTGTCAAAGACAAGATTCATAATTGTTCTCTCACAATGCCTACTGTACCCTATCATTTCTACAATTTATATCGAGCAATATAAGCCATAGAAACTAGAAAACAAGCAAACTATGCATTGAAAACAGAATATGTCAAAAACAGAATAGTATGTAGTAATCTATACTCCAACCATACTTATATAACTCCAAAAATTCTGGCAAATTAGGAAAACATAGCAAATTTTTATATCAGTAACCTGTAACAAATTCAGATCAAAATCACGTTCCACTGAATTTTCAAAATTCCTGGACTGGGTGCAAAAGTTTCTATTTTTGCACATAATCAAGTCAACTATCATCCACACTATCCCAAAGGATTTACTTGGCACTTTATTGAAAAAAAAGCAATAAAATATGATTACTACAGTAGCCTAATCATGTGAACACACAAAAACAGTAGGGGTCAATGTTGGGTTGTCTCCCAACAAGCACTTTTCTTTAATGCCTTTTTAGCTAGGCATGATGATTTCAATGATGCTCGCATAAAAGTAAAGAATTGAAACATGGAAAAGAGCATCATGAATCACATGGCAAGCACACTTAATCCTAACACACTTCCTATGCATAGGGATTTTGTGATCAGATAATTTATGGGAGCAAGAATCAACTAGCATAGGAAGGCAAAACAAGTGCAACTTCAAAACATTCGACACATAGAGAGGGAACTTGATATTATTGCAATATGTAAAAGCATATGTTCCTCTCTCATAGGAATTTTCAGTAGCATCATGTATGAATTCAACAATATAAATATCACATAAATCATTATTTTCATGATACATAAGCATAGAAATTTTGTTACTCTCCACATAAGCAAATTTATTCTCATCAATAGTAGTGGGAGCAAATTCAACAAAATAACTATCAGGTGACTGAAAATTAAAATCATGATGACAAGTTTCATGCTTATCATTATTATTTATAGCATACATGGCATCACCATAATCATCACAGATAGCAACTTCATTGTTAAAATCAATCAAAACCTCTTCAGAAATAGTGGACTCATCATTAAATAAAGTCCTGACCACCCAAATCCACTTTCATAATTATAACAATAAGATACAACACCCTCCAAAATAGTGGGATCATTAGTACCTATAGTTGAAACTTTTCCAAACCCACTTTCATCAATATAATCATCATAAATAGGAGGCATGCAATCATCATAATAATTTTTCTTGTCAAAACTTGGGGGGCTAAAAATATCATATTCATCAAATATAGCATCCCCAAGCTTGTAGCTTTGCATATCATTAGCATCATGGATATTCAAAGAATTCATACTAACAACATTGCAATCATGCTCATCATTTATGCTCATTTTATTGAATTCTTCTTCTATCAATTGAGCACAATTTTCATTTCCATCATTTTCACGAAAGACATTATAAAGATGAACAATATGAGACCACCTCAATTCCATTTTTTTTGTAGTTTTCATTTATAAACCAAACTAGTGATAAAACAAGAAACTAGAAGAATTGATTGCAAGATCTAAAGATATACCTTCAAGCACTCACCTCCCAGGCAACGGCGCCAGAAAAGAGCTTGATGTCTACTATGCAACTTTACTCTTGTAGACTCATGTTGGGCCTCCAAGTGCAGAGTTTTGTAGGACAGTAGCAATTTTCCCTCAAGTGCATGACCTAAGGTTATAAATCCATGAGGTTTAGGACGAATATGGTCTTTCTCAAACAACCCTGCAACCAAATAACAAAGAGTCTCTTGTGTACCCTGTCGGCGTTCTGGGAACGGGGGTCCCCAGACTTGCCTGCCTGTGGCCCACTGCGTGGCTCTGCAAGCGGACCCGTACGGCCCATCTTCACCAACAAGCTTTTAAGACCCTCGCGAGGGGCCAAGCCTCGCGAGGCGGACGACGCAAGAGCTCCTCGAGAGCGGCCTCCCCAGGCTAGCTCACGAGGGCGGAGGGATCAAGGCAAGGCAAACCTCGCGAGGTTCCAATGACGTGAGCCATGACGACCAAGGCCAGGCCGGCGCCAGCGCGCGCAGTGTCCTTGTATCCTCTTTGGTGCTAAGGAGGCAAGTGCAGACGAGGAGTACCGAGGCGTTAAGCAAAGGTTTCCATATCGGTGCAGAGAGACCAAGACCAGCAGGACAGCAGGACGGAGGTCACCGTGGAGCCCAAGACGGCGTCACCACCAGAGCCTTTGGCAGGCGAAGACTACTTTTGTCAGGATAAGTTGTACTAGTTGTCCCCTTTCAAATTGGCTGTTGTTGGCTCCCTTCCCGCTCAATATTTGGGAAGAGAACAAGGGACTCTATAAATAGGGCTAGCCACCACAGTAGAGGGCATCGGATCCTCACCTACCAGAACTCATCTGGACCAATCCTCATCCATACACCACTCACCAGGCACAAGAACACCTCTCCTCAGGAGGCTGGTCTTCCCCTTGTATCGTTCATCCTCAGCCCAAGAGGCAATCCACCACCACCACACTGGAGTAGGGTATTACACCACAACGGTGGCCCGAACCAGTATAAATCTTGTGTCTTCGTGTTATTTGGGTTCGGCGAGCTAGTCTGTGAGTTCGTGAAGCGTGTGAGGGCGTGATCGGTGAGGGGAGATCTTTGCGCGCACCTAGTGTTCGAACCTTAAGGGTTTTGCCGGAACCCGAAATCCGACATTTGGCGCGCCAGGTAGGGGTGCGCCGAAGCCTTCTTCTCGTCGATTTGTGCTTCACCGCTCCACCACAACCATGTCGGACGATCGTTGCGCCCGCGCTGAGCGCCGGGCCGCCCTCGCCGCCCAAGCCGTGCAGACAGCCCCCGTCGGCAAGCCTCCCCATTGTTCTCCATCGCCTGCCGCCAACGCCGCCTCCGGCCCGGCGGGGAACGAGCAGCAAGCATCCTCGCTGCACCCCTCGGTGCGGCGGGACGGACGCACCGCCACCCCATCACTGACCCCCGCTGGTTCATCATCTCACGCTCGTCGCGCTCCCACGGACGCGCGGGCCGTGCTACTCATGGCGCACGAGGTCCTGCTTTACCGCCCAGTCGACGACCTCTACGAGGACTGGCTGGATCGCATCGCCGAGCTCGTCAGCCCCGCTAGGTGCTCCCCTGCACTATCCCTCTCGCTGCCTCGCCCTCCACCGGCTACGGGTGACGTAGCTCATGGAGCGCCGCCACCACCTCTGCACCAAGACGGCGCCCTGGCGCCAAGACATGCGGCTCCGCGGCGCGACCCGCCGCACCAAGCACCCGCATGTGAAGAAAGAAGTTGTCAAGAAGTCCCTTGGTCACAGGAGAACGCTCCACCGCTCCCTGCACCGCCACGTCAGGATCGCTTGCCGCAGCAGGGCCTTGCACCGCTTGTCGTGGTGGCGCGCGAGCGCCAAGATCAAGCTCCACCTCCACGGCTGGCCCCGGTGACCACGACAGGCTGTCGTGCCTTCACCCCGAGCTGCGTAGCGTCGCCTGGTCGGCCAAGTTCAAGCCGGATCTGCCTCCGCGCTACGACGGCACCCCCGGCCCCGCGGAGTTCCTGCAGCTCTATGAGCTGAGCATCGAGGCGGCCAACGGCGACGAGAAAGTCATCGCGAACTGGTTCCGCATGGCACTCAAGGATGGCACGCGCTCATGGCTCCTGAACCTGCCTCCAGGCTCGATCTCCTCCTGGAACGAGATGCGCGACCGCTTCATTGCCAACTTCCAGGGCACTCGCAACCGCCCTCTGATACGTCTCCAACATATCTATAATTTTCGATTGTTCCATGCTATTATATTATCTGTTTTGGATGTTTATGGGCTCTATTAAACACTTTTATATTATTTTTGGGACTAACCTATTGACCCAGAGCCCAGTGCCAGTTCCTGTTTTTTCCCTTGTTTCAGTGTTTCGAAGAAAAGGAAAATCAAACGGAGTCAAAATGGAATGAAACCTTCTGGAGAAGTTATTTTTGGAAGGAAAGCAACCCGGGAGACCCTCGTGGCTCCCCTGACGTACTTCTTTCACCTATATATATATCCATATACCCTAAAACGATCGGGGAACAGAATAGACCAGGAGTTCCGCCGCCGCAAGCCTCTGTAGCCACAAAAAACCAATCGGGACCCTGTTCCGGCACCCTTCCGGAGGGGGGATCCCTCACCGGTGGCCATCTTCATCATGCCGGCGCTCTCCATGGCGAGGAGGGAGTAGTTCACCCTCGGGGCTGAGGGTATGTACCAGTAGCTATGTGTTTGATCTCTCTATCTCGTGTTCTTGATTTGGCACGATCTTGATGTATCGCGAGCTTTGCTATTATAGTTGGATCTTATGATGTTTCTCGCCCTCTACTCTCTTGTAATGGATTGAGTTTTCCCTTTGAAGTTATCTTATCGGATTGAGTCTTTAATGATTTGAGAACACTTGATGTATGTCTTGCGTGGGATAACCGTGGTGCCAATGGGTTATTCTATTGATTCACTTGATGTATGTTTTGGTGATCAACTTGCGGGTTCCGTGACCTTGGGAATCTATGCATAGGGGTTGGCACACGTTTTCATCTTGACTCTCCGGTAGAAACTTTGGGGCACTCTTTGAGGTTCTATGTGTTGGTTGAATAGATGAATCTGAGATTGTGTGATGCATATCGTATAATCATACCCACAGATACTTGAGGTGACATTGGAGTATCTAGGTGACATTAGGGTTTTGGTTGATTTGTGTCTTAAGGTGTTATTCTAGTACGAACTCTAGGGCTGTTTGTGACACTTATAGGAATAGCCCAACGGATTGATTGGAAAGAATAACTTTGAGGTGGTTTCGTACCCTACCATAATCTCTTCGTTTGTTCTCCGCTATTAGTGACTTTGGAGTGACTCTTTGTTGCATGTTGAGGGATAGTTATGTGATCCAATTATGTTATTATTGTTGAGAGAACTTGTACTAGTGAAAGTATGAACCCTAGGCCTTGTTTCAAAGCATTGCAATACCGTTTACGCTCACTTTTATCATTAGTTACCTTGCTGTTTTTATATTTTCAGATTACAAAAACCTGTATCTACCATCCATATTGCACTTGTATCACCATCTCTTCGCCGAACTAGTGCACCTATACAATTTACCATTGTATTGGGTGTGTTGGGGACACAAGAGACTCTTTGTTATTTGGTTGCAGGGTTGTTTGAGAGAGACCATCTTCAACCTATGCCTCCCACGGATTGGTAAACCTTAGGTCATCCACTTGAGGGAAATTTGCTACTGTCCTACAAACCTCTGCACTTGGAGGCCCATCAACGTCTACAAGAAGAAGGTTGTGTAGTAGACATCAAGCTCTTTTCTGGCGCCGTTGCCGGGGAGGCTAGGTAAGCGGCACTCACACCCCGTCAACTAAGCTCTTTTCTGGCGCCGTTGCCGGGGAGGCTAGGTAAGCGGCACTCACACCCCGTCAACTAAGCTATTTTCTGGCGCCGTTGCCGGGGAGGCTAGGTAAGCGGCACTCACACCCCGTCAACTAAGCTCTTTTCTGGCGCCGTTGCCGGGGAGGCTAGGTAAGCGGCACACACACCCCGTCAACTAAGCTCTTTTCTGGCGCCGTTGCCGGGGAGGTGAGTGCTTGAAGGTATATCTTTAGATCTTGCAATCGAATCTTTTTGTTTCTTGTTTTAGCACTAGTTTAGTTTATAAAAGAAAACTACAAAAAATTGAATTGAGTTTGTCTCATACGCTTCATCTTTTTAATATCTTTCATGAGTATGATGGAAAGGAAAATTGTGCCAAAGTGTTGGAAGAAAAATGTATTAAAATGTTTGGCACTAAATTTTGAATGATGAGCATGATTGCAATGTTGTTAGTATGAACTCCTTGAATATCCATAGTACTAATGATGATTGCACTAGTTATGATAAAAATGTCTCCTATAAACATGTCAATTTTTGTGGAGTGCATTGAGTTTGCAAGTACACACCAAATAGGGAAGATAGATATTGCAAGAGTCATAAGCATTTAGAAACTAAATGGTTGCAAGAAAGGCTAGTTGCTTGTGCTGAAAATTTCAATTTTCTTAGCCGTACATGTGAACTTTGCAATGACCGTGATCATTTTAGTACCCAATGCAAATTGTTTCATGATCATATCGTGTCCAAAAATTGTGATGACTTGATTTCCCTTGCACATCATAATGAACTTAGTTTGCTCTTGGGTTATGAAGAAATGAAACGTATAACTAAGGATATTCCAGAATTTTCACTTGATAGAGTTATTCTTTTTGATCTAGAAGAAATTTATATGTATTGTGCGGTGAATTGCATTGAAAATCCTTCTATTGCCAACTACATAAAGAAAAGAAAAATAGAAGATGAAGAAAATACTAATGAAAGGGAAGAGACTTCCCAATATCCTCCTATTATTTCTTATGATGAATCAGGTAACGAGGAGGAGCCTTCTGTTCAACCAATCTCATTAATAAGGAGCTCCAAAAAGAGGATTGAACCCACACATGATGTGGTGAAGAAGAAGAAAAGAAAAAGGAAGAGAGGTAAAAGATATCTCTCCCAAATAATGTTGCTCCTATTATTGTTGTGCCTCATGAAATTGAATCAAAAATAATTGTGGAAGATGATGCACTTGATGATGATCTCGTTATGCCTATTGCTTGTTGTGATGATTATGATTGGGAAGATAATGATACTTCTTATGATCCTGAAAATCTTTTCGGCACTTGCTTGGAAGAATATGATAATTGCTATACTATTGGTGCTATCCATACTATTAACGATGAGAGTGATTATGCTTATGATATGAAAAGGCCCAAGCTTGGGGATGCTATGTTTGATGAGGATGATGTTTTTGAGAATATATTTTCTGCAATTAATGTTTGTCCCAAGATTGGGGATGCTACGTTTAATGAAGATGATATTTTTAGTCTCCCAAGTTTTGATATGCAAATTTATAATGATGATAGCATGCCTCCTACTTATGATGATTATATTGATGAAAGTGGGTTTGGAAGAGTGTCAACTTTAGGAATTAATGATCCCACTATTTTGGAGGATGATGAATCTTATAATATTTATGAATGTGGATTTGGAGAGGTCATGACTTTATTTAGTGATGATTCCACTATCTTGGAAGAGGTTTCAATCGATTATGATGATAACAAAGTTGCTACTTATGATGATTATTGTGATGACACGTATGCTATAAAGAATAATGATGACCATGAAACTTGTCATCTTGATCTTAATTTTCAATCACATGATAGTTATTTTGTTGAGTTTGCTCCCACTATTCCGAATGAGAAGAATTTTGCTTATGTGGAGAGTAGTAAAATTTCTATGCAAGTAGATCATGAAAAGAATGCTTTACGTGCTGGTTATATTGTTGAATTCATTCATGATGCTACTGAAAATTATTATGAGAGAGGATCATATGCTTCTACATACTGCAATAATATCAAGTTTCCTCTCTATGTGTTGAAAATCTTGAAGATTTGCTTGTTTTGCCTTCCTATGCTAGTTGATTATTGTTCCCATAAGTTGTCTGCTCACAAAATCCCTATGCATAGGAAGTGGGTTAGACTTAAATGTGCTAGTAATATTCTTCATGATGCTCTCTTTATGTTTCAATTCTTATCTTTTATGTGAGCATCATTGAAATCATCATGCCTAGCTAGGGGCGTTAAACGTTAGCGCTTGTTGGGAGGCAACCCAATTTTATTTTATTTTCTTGCTTTTTGGTTCTGTTTAGTAATAGCTAATCCATCTAGCTTCTTTTTATATGTGGTTTTGTGTTTTAATTAGTGTTTGTGCCAAGTAGAACCTTTGGGAAGACTTGGGTGAAGTCTTTATGATCATGCTGTAAAAAACAGAAACTTTAGCGCTCACGAGATTAGCTTCAACTTTTTACTGGAGAGTACTATTTAGTTGATTCTTTTTGAAGATGTTTACTAGACAAATTCCTCATGTCCACCAATTTATTTTAGAATTTTTGGAGTTCCAGAAGTATACGTTTGATACAGATTACTACAGACTTTCCTGTTTTTAACAGATTCTGTTTTCATTGTGTTGCTTGCTTATTTTGATGAATCTATGGCTAGTAAAATAGTTTATAAATCATAGAGAAGTTGTAATACAGTAGGTTTAACACCAATATAAATAAAGAATAATTTCATTACAGTACCTTGAAGCGGTGTTTTGTTTTCTTTCGCTAACGGAGCTCACGAGATCTTCTCTGTTAAGTTTTGTGTTGTGAAGTTTTCAAGTTTTGGGTAAAGATTCGATGGACTATGGAATAAGGAGTGGCAAGAGCCTAAGCTTGGGGATGCCCAAGGCACCCCAAGGTAATATTCAAGGATAACCAAGATCCTAAGATTGGGGATGCCCCGGAAGGCATCCCCTCTTTCGTCTTCGTTCATCGGTAACTTTACTTGGAGCTATATTTTTATTCACCACATGATATGTGTTTTACTTGGAGCGTCATTTTGTTTTATTTTGTTTTCCTTGCTGTTTGAATAAAATATCAAGATCTGAAAATCTTAAATGTTAGAGAGTCTTCACTTAGTTGCATAATTATTCGGCTACTCATTGATCTTCACTTATATCTTTCGGAGTAGTTTGTCATTTGCTCTAGTGCTTCACTTATATCTTTTAGAGCACGATGGTGGTTTTATTTTGAAGAAATAGATGAACTCTCATGCTTCACTTATATTATTTTGAGAGTCCTAAACAGCATGGTAATTTGCTTTGGTTATGAATTTAGTCCTAATATGATGGGCATCCAAGAGGGATATAATAAAAACTTTCACATAAAGTGTGTTGAATACTATGAGAAGTTTGATGCTTGATAATTGTTTTGAGATATGGAGATGGTGATATTAGAGTCATGCTAGTTTAGTAGTTGTGAATTTGACAAATACTTGTGTTAAAGTTTGTGATTCCTGTAGCATGCACGTATGGTGAACCGTTATGTGATGAAGTCGGAGCATAATTTATTTATTGATTGTCTTCCTTATGAGTGGCGATCGGGGACGAGCGATGGTCTTTTCCTACCAATCCATCCCCCTAGGAGCATGCGCGTAATACTTTGCTTTGATAACTTGTAGATTTTTGCAATAAGTATATGAGTTCTTTATGACTAATGTTGAGTCCATGGATTATACGCACTTTCTTCCTTCCACCATTGCTAGCCTGTCTAATACGGCGCACTTTTCCCCGGTATCATATACCCACCATATACCTTCCTCAAAACAGCCACCATACCTACCTATTATGGCATTTCCATAGCCATTCCGAGATATATTGCAATGCAACTTTCCACCGTTCCGTTTATTATGACACGTTCCATCATTGTCATATTGCTTTGCATGATCATGTAGTTGACATTGTATTTGCGGCAAAGCCACCATTTATAATTCTTTCATACATGTCACTCTTGATTCATTGCATATCCCGGTACACCGCCGGAGGCATTCACATAGAGTCATATTTTGTTCTAAGTATCGCATTGTAATTCTTGAGTTGTAAGTAAATAGAAGTGTGATGATCATCATTATTAGAGCACTGTCCCAGTGAGGAAAGGATGATGGAGACTATGAGTCCCCCAGAAGTCGGGATGAGACTCCAGACGAAAAATAAAAAAAAGAGAAAAAAGAGGCCAAAAAAAAGGGAAGGCCCAAAAAAAATGAGAGAAAAAGAGAGAAGGGACAATGCTACTATCCATTTACCACACTTGTGCTTCAAAGTAGCACCATGATCTTCATGATAGAGAGTCTCCTATGTTGTCACTTTCATATACTAGTGGGAATTTACATTATAGAACTTGGCTTGCATATTCCAATGATGGGCTTCCTCAAATTGCCCTAGGTCTTCGTGAGAAAGCAAGTTGGATGCACACCCACTTAGTTTCTTTTGTGGAGCTTTCATATACTTATAGCTCTAGTGCATCCGTTGCATGGCAATCCCTACTCACTCACATTGATATCTATTTATGGGCATTTCCATAGCCCGTTGACACACCTAGTTGATGTGAGACTATCTTCTCCTTTTTGTCTTCTCCACAACCACCATTCTATTCTACCTATAGTGCTATGTCCATGGCTGACGCTCATGTATTGCGCGAAGATTGAAAAGGTTTGAGAACATCAAAAGTATGAAACAATTGCTTGGCTTTTCATCGGGGTTGTGCATGATTTAAATATTTTGTGTGTTGAAGATAGAGCATAGCCAGACTATATGATTTTGTAGGGATAGCTTGCTCTGGCCATGCTATTCTGAGAAGACATAATTGCTTGGTTAGTATGCTTGAAGTTTTATCGTTTTCATGCCAATATTAAACTTTTGTTTTGAATCTTATGGATCTGAATATTCTTGCCACAATAAAGAAGATATCATTGATAAATATGTTAGGTAGCATTCCGCATAAAAAATTCTTTTTTTATCATTTACCTACTCGAGGACGAGCAGGAATTAAGCTTGGGGATGCTGATACGTCTCCAACGTATCTATAATTTTAGATTATTCCATGCTATTATATTATCTGTTTTGGATGTTTATGGGCTCTATTAAACACTTTTATATTATTTTTGGGACTAACCTATTGACCCAGAGCCCAGTGCCAGTTCCTGTTTTTTCCCTTGTTTCAGTGTTTCGAAGAAAAGGAAAATCAAACAGAGTCAAAACGGAATGAAACCTTCTGGAGAAGTTATTTTTGGATGGAAAGCAACCGGGGAGAATTGGAGTGCACGTCAGGAAAGCAACGAGGGAGGCACGACGCAGGGGGGCACGCCCACCCCCTGGGCGCGCCCTCCACCCTCGTGGGCCCCTCGTGGCTCCCCTGACATACTTCTTTCACCTATATATATATCCATATACCCTAAAACGACCGGGGAACAGAATAGATCAAGAGTTCTGCCGCCGCAAGCCTCTGTAGCCACCAAAAACCAATCGGGACCCTGTTCCGGCACCCTGCCGGAGGGGGGATCCCCCACCGGTGGCCATCTTCATCATCCCGGCGCTCTCCATGATGAGGAGGGAGTAGTTCACCCTCGGGGCTGAGGGTATGTACCAGTAGCTATGTGTTTGATCTCTCTATCTCGTGTTCTTGATTTGGCACGATCTTGATGTATCGCGAGCTTTGATATTATAGTTGGATCTTATGATGTTTCTCCCCCTCTACTCTCTTGTAATGGATTGAGTTTTCCCTTTGAAGTTATCTTATCGGAGTGAGTCTTTAATGATTTGAGAACACTTGATGTATGTCTTGCGTGGGATAACCATGGTGACAATGGATTATTCTATTGATTCACTTGATGTATGTTTTGGTGATCAACTTGCGGGTTCCGTGACCTTGGGAATCTATGCATAGGGGTTGGCACACGTTTTCATCTTGACTCTCCGGTAGAAACTTTGGGGCACTCTTTGAGGTTCTATGTGTTGGTTGAATAGATGAATCTGAGATTGTGTGATGCATATCGTATAATCATACCCATGGATACTTGAGGTGACATTAGGGTTTTGGTTGATTTGTGTTGTTATTCTAGTACGAACTCTAGGGCTGTTTGTGACACTTATAGGAATAGCCCAACGGATTGATTGGAAATAATAACTTTGAGGTGGTTTCGTACCCTACCATAATCTCTTCGTTTGTTCTCCGCTATTAGTGACTTTGGAATGACTCTTTGTTGCATGTTGAGGGATAGTTATGTGATCCAATTATGTTACTGTTGTTGAGAGAACTTGTACTGGTGAAAGTATTAACCCTAGGCCTTGTTTCAAAGCATTGCAATACCGTTTACGCTCACTTTTATCATTAGTTACCTTGCTGTTTTTATATTTTCAGATTACAAAAACCTGTATCTACCATCCATATTGCACTTGTATCACCATCTCTTCGCCGAACTAGTGCACCGATACAATTTACCATTGTATTGGGTGTGTTGGGGACACAAGAGACTCTTTGTTATTTGGTTGCAGGGTTGTTTGAGAGAGACCATCTTCAACCTACGCCTCGCACGGATTGATAAACCTTAGGTCATCCACTTGAAGGAAATTTGCTACTGTCCTACAAACCTCTGCACTTGGATGCCCAACAACGTCTACAAGAAGAAGGTTGTGTAGTAGACATCACCCTCCAACCGCGGGTGACCTGTGCCGTGTCAAGCAGCAACAAGGGGAGACCCTCCAGAAGTACATCCAGCGCTTCAACAACATTCACCTCAAGATCCCCAAGGTGACGGACGAGGCCATCATCTCTGCGTTCTCTGATGGCGTCTGCGACATCAAGATGAAGGAGGAGCTCTCCATCCACGAGGAGTTGTGTACATCCCTGGAGCTATTCAACCTGGCGACCAAGTGCGCAAGGGCTGAGGAAGGGCGCCTTTCCCTCCTCGAGCTCCCGCCTGCTGACCCGGAGGAGAAGAAAGCCAAGGCCAAGGACGTGAAGCGCAAGGGAGTCACTGTGCTCGCGGCGGAGCCGGACACGAAGTGTGGCAGGGACCAGCCCGAGTCATCCAAGAGTAGCCGACCGTTCTGCGCCTTCCACAATGTACACAGCCACAACACCAACGATTGCCAAGAGCTCAGGGCCATTCATGATGGACGCTTCGATCGACGCCCCGAGCGCAACGACCGAGGCTACGGCCGAGGAGGAGGTCGTGGCGGAGGCCGCTGGGATGACCGGGGCCCGCGCCAGGAGTGGCGCGACCGGCTTCGTGAGGATCGCTGGCAGGATCAGCCTCGCGAGGGTGCCTAGAGGGATCAGCCTCGCGAGGATCGTCCTTAGGGTAATGCTGGGCTTCCTCCGCTGCCTCCACCACCAAGAAGGAGCGACGACCACCATCAAGATGAGGGAGCTGGGGGCTTCCAGGAGTCGCGTGCTATCGCCTGCATCTTGGGCGGAGCTCAAGCCCCAGCCTCTCAACGCATCTTCAAGTAGTTTGCCCGCGAGGTGAACGCGGTCCTCCCCAGGCTCGAGGCCACGCGCCTGCTCAGGTGGTCCAAGTGCGCCATCACCTTCAGTTCGGCAGATCAGCTCAAGTGTGCGGCAACCCCTGGCGCTCTCCCAATGCTTTGTTAGCCTGTCATCGGCAACGTGCAAGTCACCAAGACCCTCATCGACGGTGGCGCATGGCTCAACGTCCTGTCCGTTGACACGTTCGACAGTCTCCAAGTGCCCTACGATTAGCTTCAGCCCACTAAGCCCTTCTCAGGAGTGACCGACGGTTCGACCACACCGATAGGGCAGATCCACCTCCCTATCACCTTTGGAGAACGCAACAACTACCGCACCGATTTCATCGACTTCAACGTCACCCACATTCGTCTGCAATACAATGCCATCCTCGGGTATCCAGCCCTGGCCAAGTTCATGGCGGTCACGCACCACGGCTACAACATCCTCAAGATGCCAGGGAGTGGTGGGATCATCACAGTCCCCTGCGAAGAAAGAGATGCGGTGTGCTCCCTCTAGCGCGCCTTCCAGGCAGCGTCAATCGAAGACCCCGACAACAATGCAGCTCAGTACCCTCCCGAAGCCATCCCCAAGAAGAAGAAGCAACTACTTCGTGCCGGACCTCGGGAGAGCGGCACCGCAAGTGGTACCTCATCAGGATCAGCAGCCGTGCCAGGGGTGCCTCCCTCCATCGCATAGGAAGGCGCGCCCGGCGCCCTCCTTGGGCAGGGCTCAGGGGCTCTCTTCTGGAGGGCCTCTGACCTTGCCAACGTCACGAGGGAGGTGCTCGGGCACCACGTGGAGGCATGCTTCGCGGCACGTTTCCCTCAGGAAGACAGCGGGCGAGGAGCGCCCAACGCTCAGGAGTTCATTGCCAAGACTACTCAGGAACTACAAGAAGCAAGAGCCATGCGGGGTGACTGTCGCTCACCTGCCGCAGCTCCCCATCCAAGCGAGGATGGCGGGTTGCGCATCTGCATTGACATTCCGGGGCTCAACAGAGCCGCATCTCAGGAGCCCTTCTGGCCTTCGCGCGTGGGACGCTGCGAGGGCCCGCCCCACAGCTACGTTCGCATGCCTTTTGGCCTGCCGAGCGTGGCTTCCTCATTCCAGCGCAACCTGCGGAGCATCCTGGCAGCTCAGGAGGCCAGGCACCACGCAATCCTGGCGGAGATGGAGACGGTCCTCAGGGAACTGCCTGGACCCCCAGATCCTCCCGAGGCTCAGGGCCTGGTTGCTCGTGAGGAGCAACCCCTTCGCTGCGCACCTTCAGCTGCCTCAACATTCCTTCATCAACAGAATCAGGTGAAACTTTCCAAGTTTATTTAGCTGGGAGCGCCCTGAGGGCTGCATCATTCCCAGGCCGCATGGGTTCGTCCCTGTGGCGTGTATCCCTTTTGTGTCTTTAGCTTACCTTGCGGGGGCGCCCCTCGGGCTGCATCATCCCCAAGCCGCTCGAGCCTGACCCAGTGGCATGTATCTCCCCTGCATTTACTTGATCCAATTTGTTTTCCATGCTTAATCTATCTATGACTATCACCTGCTTGATTGTCACCTACCCCGAGAGCTGCTCACTCTGGCACGACGCTTGTGCTTGGGTCCATCCCTGCAACATCGATAAATCTGAGCGGCCGAGCTCTGGCCGCGCGTGCCACCTCACCAGGCCCTCAGTGCCTCCATTCTCTGGCGAAGCAATCAGTGGTCGCCTGGCTATCATAATGGCAGTCTACGCCCTTCCTCGTGCTGATTTGCAGGAACCTCCTGAGGGCCACGACAGGCGGCACCGCGGGCTCCCTCTTCTCCCATATAATCCGCTTGCGCGTTAAAAGGGGGGATCCTGAGCATCGCGACTCAGGAGCTCTTACTGGATCTCCAGCCCTCACCGCCTGGCCTTGACCACGGCATCGCGACCTGGCATACTAGCGGTGGGTGAGATCACTCGAGGGCCGGGACCTGAGGACGTAGAGCACGAAGGAGAGCGTGGGAGGAGAGGAAGACTCGTACGGGCCCGACCTGGCTAAGCTACGACTGCCTGCGCACGAGCCTGGCGCCTCGCGAAGGACCGACCCTGGTCTGCCAAGATAAGTTTCACACTCGGTTCAACCAATCGCTCTGGCATAGGGTTCTCATTCGTGTTGCCCCGCTATGACAACGTAGCCTCCCTTTCCTGCCTCTCGGCGATCGCTTGGGCGCTAAAGGGGACCTCTTGAGCATTGCGTCTCAGGGGCTCTTAGTGGACCACGGGCCGCTCACCTCCTGGCCTTGACCATGGCATCGCGACCTGGCATACCAGCGACGGCTGAAGCCTGCCTGGGGACCGGGACCTGTCGGCATAGAGCACCAAGCTGTCGCGAGGTTGGAAAGGGAAAACCGAGCCGGAGTGGGACACGCACACGCACAATTTTGTAATAAGGATAATATCAACAAAAGATATTGCGGACCCTTTACACGCCCCCGCGGGGTACCTCTCGATTCTTCGCAAGAAACAAAAGGAAAAAGCTTCAAGGAGTCCTATCTACACGCGCCCCTGTGGCTGATGCCATCGTCAACAGTGGGCCACTAAAGGCCGGCGCCAACGTCATCTAGATCAGCGGCGGCGGCGTCCGGACGCCGCGGCCCTGGCTCGGTGAGAGCTTGGGGGCACGTAGCTGTCGTTGCTCGTCTCCGGAGTCTCGTCGAGATCGGGAGAATCGCTGGACTCCCAAGCAACGCTGCTGCTTCCAGAGGAGCCGCCGGCGATGCGGACAGCAGGCCCTGCCCCTGCTGCAGCGCTGACCTGATGGCCCCTCCCGGAGCAGCACTCCAGGCGGCGGCCTTCTGCATCGAAGACCTTGAATTATAGCATGGAGGCGCCGTCATACTCGAAGTGGATCGCGGGGGCACCCTCCGCACGGCACACTCGGGCGACCTCACCCCAGCCTCGGGTCATGAAGATCTTGCCCGAGGAGACGGCTAACTTCCGCTCCAATTGTTAGCGCGTCGCAGTCGGCGTGCTGCAGCCAAAGCTCGAGGGGCCTCCTCGGCGCCATCTCGGCAGAGAAGAAGGAAGGGAAGCGGATCCAAGTGCTCAGGGGCATCGCCGCCCACAGCACAAGCTCGCGCGAAGAGTCCGTAGCGTGGACTCCAGGGGCAGCGACGCGTGCCACCGCGGTACGGCAACCATGGCCGCGGCGCGCGCGCCGCCGCTCGCCGCCTCTTCCTCTTGAGCCCTCGGCTTGGGCGTACAGGGGTACCGGAAACCCAGGAGGAGGCCGCTCGCACCAAGGCCTTGTCACCACCTGCATCACTGCCGCTTCACGGCGGAGGACCGGCCTCTTCTTCGGCGGGAGCGGCCCCGGCTCGTCGCGGGGAGTCTTTCCTTTCTCCGCAGCAGAAAACCTTCGGATGCGTGCCATTGGTGTCGCTGCTGGCAATGGAGCAAGAAGGGAGAAGCGAGCGGAACGGAAAGAGATGGGCGACGGGGGCTTTTCCCCCTCCCCATTTATAGCAGGAGAAGGCCAACCAGCGACCCCCACGATCACAGGTAATGATGGTTTTTCCGTGCATGTCGCAGGGACTCGTCAAGTCGGGCAGTTGCCGAGGCAGCGTGGGGAAGCAGAGACGCCCACGTCCAATCAACCGCCACGCGTTGACCAAGGCCACAGGCTGTTGGGGCCCGCAGCACTCCGCACTTGCCCTTTGGCTTCGCCTCGAAGCCATGTCCGAGTGCGCCTTGGGCCCGGGGGCTACTGTCGGCGTTCTGGGAACGGGGGTCCCCAGACTTGCCTGCTTGCGGCCCACAGCGTGGCTCTGCGAGCGGGCTCGTACGGCCCATCTTCACCAACAAGCTTTCAAGACCCTCGCGAGGCGGACGACGCAAGACCTCCTCGAGACCGGCCTCCCTAGGCTAGCTCGCGAGGGGCGGAGAGATCAAGGCAAGGCAAACCTCGCGAGGTTCCAATGACGTGAGCCATGACGACCAAGGCTAGGCGGGCGCCAGGCGGGCGCTAGCGCGCGTAGTGTCCTTGTTTCCTCTTTGGTGCTAAGGAGGCAAGCGCAGACGAGGAGTACCGAGGCGTCAAGCAAAGGTTTCCATATCGGTGCAACGAGACCAAGACCAGCAGGACGGCAACATGGAGGTCACCGTGGAGCCCAAGACGGCGTCACCACCAGAGCCTTTGGCAGGCGAAGACTACTTTTGTCAGGATAAGCTGTACTAGCTGTCCCCTTTCAAATTGGCCGTTGTTGGCTCCCTTCCCGCTCAATATTTGGGAAGAGGACCAGGGCCTCTATAAATAGGGCTAGCCACCACAGTAGAGGGCATCGGATCCTCACCTACCAGAACTCATCTGGAGCAATCCTCATCTATACACCACTCACCAGGCACAAGAACACCTCTCCTCAGGAGGCTGTTCTTCCCCTTGTATCGTTCATCCTCAGCCCAAGAGGCAATCCACCACCACCACACTGGAGTAGGGTATTACACCACAACGGTGGCTCGAACCAGTATAAATCTTGTGTCTTCGTGTTCTCAGGGTTTGGCGAGCTAGTCCGTGAGTTCGTGAAGCGTGTGAGGGCGTGATCGGTGAGAGGGAGATCTTCGCGCGCACCCCAGTGTTTGAACCTTAAGGGTTTTGCCGGAACCCGAAATCCGACATACCCAACACACCAAATACAATGGTAATTTGTATAGGTGCACTAGTTCGTCGAAGAGATGGTGATACAAGTGTAATATGGATAGTAGATATTGGTTTTTGTAGTAGGAACAATAAAAACAGCACGCTAACAATTGATAAAATGGAGCACAAACGGTACTGCAATGCTTGAAAATGATGCCTAGGGTCCGTACTTTCGCTAGTGCTATTCTCAACAATGATAATCTAATTGGATCATATAACCATCCCTCAGAGTGCGATGAAGAATCACTCCAAAGTTCTTATCTAGCGGAGAACATAAGAAGAAATTGTTTGTAGCTATTCTTTCCGATCAATTTATCCAAGAGTTCGTACTAAAATAACACCAAGTTATTCTTTCCGATTGATCTATCAAGAGTTCGTACTAAAATAACACCAAGTTATTCTAACCGATCGATCTATCAAGAGTTTTTATTAAAATAACACCAAAGCAAATTCAGATTCATAATACTCAATCCAACACAAAGAAACCTCAAAGAGTGCCCCTAGATTTATATTGGAGAAACAAAAGACGAGAACGTGCATCAACCCCAGTGCATAGATTACCCCAATGTCACCTAGGGAATCCGCGAGTTGAGTGCCAAAACATGTCTCAAGTGAATCAATATAATACCCCATTGTCACCAGGGTATTCATATGCAAGACATCTACCAAGTGCTCTCAAATCCATAAAAGTATTCAATCCGATAAGAACAAAACTCCGACGGCTCGTTTGACAAGGAGGAGTACTCTGATGAGACGGTGATGATGCAGACGGTCCTTGAAGGCGCAGAGCGTGCGGAGGAGCATGTTCTCAATTTCAAGGGCTTGATCAAGGGTCATCGCGTGCTCAACCGCAACATGGCGGGCGGGCATTTGGCACTGATGGCTGACTACTTTGCTCCCGATGCACTCTTCGCTGACCATTTTTTACGGTGTTTTTAGATGCGCAAGATCGTTTCGATCGTTTGTACCATGGCGTCAGGTCCTACGATGACCACTTCATCCTAAAGAAGGACGCCGTGGGAACGATTGGCTTCTCTGGTTACAAGAAGTGCATGGCCGCACTCCGGATGCTTGCATATGGCACGACCGCTGATTCATGGGACGAGTATCTACGGATGTCTAAGAGCACATGCGGAGATGCCATGGTCAGGTTTGCAACTGTCGTGGTCGAGGTGTTCGGACCTCAGTACCTGAGAGAACCAACTATGAAAGACACCGAGAGGCTTCTAGCAATCTCAGAATCAAGAGGGTGCCTAGGTTTGCTTCGATCTCTTGATTGCATGCATTGGAAATGGAAGAACTTCCCGAAGGCTTTATAAGGGCAATATCAGGGTCATGTTAAAAAGCCCACCATCATTCTTGAAGTAGTTGCATTATAGGATCTTTGGATTTGGCATGCCCGGGTCTCACAATGACATCAATGTGCTCCAACGATCGTTGTTGTTTGCGAGGTCAGCTGAAGGAAAAGCTCCTCCTTGCCACTATACTGTCAATGGATATGAGTACAAGATGGGCTACTATCTGGCTGACGATATCTATCCTTCATGGGCTACCTTTGTCAGCACCATCTAAAACATAGTTGGCCAAAAAAGCTCACTTTTCCCAAAGACAAGAAGCAACTAGAAAGGATGTCGAGAAGGCATTTGGAGTTCTTCAGGTCTGTTTTGCAGTTGTTCATGGACCTGCAAAATAATGGGATTTGGAGACTTGTGGGAGGTGATGACATGTTGTGTGATCATGCACAACATGATCGTCGTGGATGAGGGTGACGATGCTGCCGCAGCTTTGGAATTTGAGAACATGGGTGATCCTATCACTACAAAAAAATAAACTTCTGTGATGATACGTGTTTGTCACAGTAGGTCATGTTTTCTGTCATGCATGTACATCCATGACGATTTTATGATAGAATCAAGTTGGTCATACCTGTGCTATCGTTGAAGTGTTCCATGACATTACCAAAATTATCATCACGGAAGTGTCCACTTCCATGATGATAAATCGCGCGTCATAGAAGGTCTTTCGTCAAGGGTGACCGACACGTGGCATCCACCGTAACGGGTCGCCGTTAAGCTATCGGGTTCCGGTTTGGATCCGATAACCCGTTAACAGCTCGGACCAATAGGGATTTTCCACGTGTAAAATTATCATTAGCTAGAGGAAACACATGTTGGCTCACCATTGGGATAGATGTCATCGACTCATTGGACAGAATGCGCAAATGATACGCCAACACGTGGCACGGCCAAATAGAGGCCCATTCCTGTGAAAAGTCCATCCCATTTTACTTGGTCAAAAGATAGCGGGTCGGCCCACGGAAAGCCTATTAACGGCCTGTTCGCAGATAGCCCATTTATAGCCCACTAACCCAGGGCCTGTTATGGCCTATCATAATTAGGCCTAGCTGTTGGAAATATGCCCTAGAGGCAATAATAAATAGGTTATTATTATATTTCCTTGTTCATGATAATCGTTTATTATCCATGCTAGAATTGTATTGATAGGAAACTCAGATACATGTGCGGATACATAGACAACACCATGTCCCTAGTAAGCCTCTAGTTGACTAGCTCGTTGATCAATAGATGGTTACGGTTTCCTGACCATGGACATTGGATGTCGTTGATAACGGGATCACATCATTAGGAGAATGATGTGATGGACAAGACCCAATCCTAAGCCTAGCACAAGATCGTGTAGTTGGTTTGCTAAGAGCTTTTCTAATGTCAAGTATCATTTCCTTAGACCATGAGATTGTGCAACTCCCGGATACCGTAGGAATGCTTTGGGTGTACCAAACGTCACAACGTAACTGGGTGGCTATAAAGGTGCACTACAGGTATCTCCGAAAGTGTCTGTTGGGTTGGCACGAATCGAGACTATTGCTAAGCGCGTTAGCCATACAAGTAGAAGTAATCGTTGGCGTGACAACTTCATGAAGACACAATGATGGAGATCATGATGATGGAGATCATGATGATGGAGATCATGGTGTCATGCTGGTGACAAAGATGATCATGGTGCCCCGAAGATGGAGATCAAAGGAGCAAAATGATATTGGCCATATCATGTCACTATTTGATTGCATGTGATGTTTATCATGTTATGCATCTTATTTGCTTAGAACGACGGTAGTAAGTAAGATGATCCCTCACTAAAATTTCAAGAGACGTGTTCCCCCTAACTGTGCACCGTTGCGAAGGTTCGTTGTTTCGAAGCACCACGTGATGATCGGGTGTGATAGATTCTAACGTTCGAATACAACGGGTGTTGACGAGCCTAGCATGTACAGACATGGCCTTGGAACACATGCAAAACACTTAGGTTGACTTGACGAGCCTAGCATGTACAGACATGGCCTCGGAACACAAGAGACCGAAAGGTCGAACATGAGTCGTATAGCAGATACGATCAACATGGAGATGTTCACCGATGATGACTAGTCCGTCTCACATGATGATTGGACACGACCTAGTTTGACTCGGATCATGTGTCACTTAGATGACTAGAGGGATGTCTATCTGAGTGGGAGTTCATTCAATAATCAGATGAACTTCATTATCATGAACATAGTCAAAAGGTCTTTGCAAATTATGTCATACGCTTTAGTTCTACTATTTAAGATATGTTCCTAGAGAAAATTTAGTTGAAAGTTGGTAGTAGCAATTATGCGGACTGGGTCCGTAAACTGAGGATTGTCCTCATTGCTACACAGAAGGCTTATGTCCTTAATGCACCGCTCGGTGTGCTGAACCTCAGCGTCGTCTGTAGATGTTGCGAAACATCTGACATACACGTTTTGATGACTACGTGATAGTTCAGTGAGTAATGCTAACGGTTTAGAATTGCGGCACGAGAGACGTTTTTGAAACGTCGCAGAACATATGAGATGTTCCGAAGACTGAAATTGGGATTTCAGACTAGTGCCCACGTCAAGAGGTATGAGACCTCTGACAAGTTTCTTAAGCCTGCAAACTAAGGGAGAAAAGCTCAATCGTTGAGCATGTGCTCAGATTGTCTGAGTACTACAATCACTTGAATCGAGTGGGAGTTGATCTTCTAGATGAGATAGTGATGGTTCTCCATAGTCACTGCCACCAAGCTATTAGAACTTCGTGATGAACTATAACATATCAGGGATAGATATGATGATCCTTGAGCTATTCACGATGTTTGACACCGCGAAAGTAGAAATCAAGAAGGAGCATCAATTGTTGATGGTTAGTAAAACCACTAGTTTCTAGAAGGGCAAGGGCAAAAGGGATACTTCATGAAACAGCAAGTCGTTTGCTGCTCTAGTGAAGAATCCCAAGGTTGAACCCAAACCCGAGACTAAGTGCTTCTGTAATGAGAGGAACGGTCACTGAAGCGGAACTACCCTAGATACTTGGTAGATGAGAAGGCAGGCAAGCTCGACAGAAGTATATTGGATATACATTATATGAATGTGTACTTTACTCCTAGCAGCACCAGGGTATTAGATACCGGTTCAGTTGCTAAGTGTTAGTAACTCGAAATAAAAGCTGCGGAATAAATGGAGACTAGCTAAAGGTGAGATGACAATGTGTGTTGGAAGTGTTTCCAAGGTTGATGTGATCAAGCATCGCATGCTCTCTCTACCATCAAGATTGGTGTTTGCGTTGAGCATAAACATGATTGGATTATGTTTATCGCAATACGGTTATTCATTTAAGGAGAATAATGGTTACTCTGTTTATTTGAATAATACCTTCAATGGTCTTGCACCTAAAATGAATCTCGATCGCAGTGATACACATGTTCGTGCCAAAAAGATATAAAATAGTAATGATAGTACCACATACTTGTGGCACTGCCACTTGAGTCATATTGGTGTAGAACGGATGAAGAAGCTCCATGTAGATGGATCTTTGGACTCACTCGTTTTTGAAAAGATTGAGACATGCGAACCATGTCTATTGGTATATATGCATGAAGAAACTCCATGCAGATGGATCGTTTGTACTCACTTGATTTTGAATCACTTGAGACATGCAAATCATACCACCTGGGCAAGATGACTGAAAGGCCTCGTTTTCAGTAAGATGGAACAAGAGAGCAATTTATTGGAAGTAATACATTTTGATGTATGCAGTCCAATGAATGCTGAGGCATGCAGTGGATATCGTTATGTTCTTACTTCACAGATGATTTGAGTAGATGCTGAGAATATTTACTTGATGAAACACAAGTCTGAATTATTGAAAGGTTCAAGTAATTTCAGAGTGAAGTTGAAGATCGTCGTGACAAGAGGATAAAATGTCTATGATATGATCATAGAGATATCTGAGTTACGAGTTTAGCACACAATTAAGACATTGTGGAAAGTGTTTCACAATTAATACCGCCTGGAACACCATAGTGTGATGGTGTGTTCGAACATCATAACTGCACCCTATTGGATATGGTGCATACCATGATGTCTCTTATCGAATTACCACTATCGTTTATGGGTTAGGCATTAGAGATAACCGCATTCACTTTAAAAGGGGCACCACGCAATTCCGTTGAGACGACACCGTTTAGAGAAACCTAAGTTGTCGTTTCTTAAAAGTTTGGGGCTGCGACGCTTATGTGAAAAAGTTTCAGGCTGATAAGCTCGAACCCAAAGCGGATAAATGCATCTTCATAGAATACCCAAAAACAGTTGGGTATACCTCCTATTTCAGATCTGGAAGCAAAAGTAATTGCTTCTAGAAGCGAGTCCTTTCTCGAGGAAAAGTTTCTCTCGAAAGAATTGAGTGGGAGGATGGTGGAGACTTGATAGGGTTATTGAACCGTCACTTCAACTAGTGTGTAGCAGGGCACTGGAAGTTGTTCCTGTGGCACCTACATCAATTGAAGTGGAAGCTTATGATAGTGATCATGAAACTTCGGATCAAGTCACTACCAAACCTCGTAGGACGACGAGGATGCGTACTACTTCAGAGTAATGCGTAAT
Source organism: Aegilops tauschii subsp. strangulata (assembly GCF_002575655.3). Lineage (NCBI taxonomy): Eukaryota > Viridiplantae > Streptophyta > Magnoliopsida > Poales > Poaceae > Aegilops > Aegilops tauschii. The sequence goes on along the minus strand of NC_053039.3, from coordinate 68,791,266 downwards.
CATGTCTTGGAAATCATGTTGTTGGACAACGATGAACCTACGAGCTATGGAGAAGCGATGGTGGGCCCATATTCCGACGAATGGCTCGAAGCCATGAAATCCGAGATAAATGGATCTTTAAGAAGAAGACGGACATGTACGGTAATGTTACCGTCTATGAAGCTCGACTTGTGGCAAAGAGTATTTTCACAAGTTCAAGGAGTTGACTACGATGAGATTTTCTCATCCGTAGCGATGCTTAAGTCCGTCGGAATCATGTTAGCATTAGCTGCATTTATGAAATCTGGCAGATGGATGTCAAAACAAGTTTCCTTACCAGTTTTCGTAAGGAAAGGTTGTATGTGATACAATCGGAAAGGTTTTGTCGATCCTAAGGATGCTAAAAGGTATGCTAGCTCCAGCGATCCATCCATGGATTAGAGCAAGCATCTCGGAGTCAGAATATACGCTTTGATGGAGTGATCAAAGTTTTTGGGTTTATACAAAGTTTGTTAGAAACTTGTATTTACAATAAAGTGAGTGGGAGCGCTACAACATTTCTGATAAGTATATGTGAATGACATATTGTTGATCCGAAATGATGTAAAATTTCTGGAAAGCATAAAGGGTTGTTTGAAAGGAGTTTTTCAAAGGAAGACCTGGATAAAGCTGCTTACATATTGGGCATCAAAATCTATAGAGATAGATCAAGACGCCTGATGATACTTTCAAAGAACACACACCTTGACACGATTTTGAAAGAGTTCAAAATAGATCAGCAAAGAAGGAGTTCTTGGCTGTGTTACAAGGTGTGAGTATTGAGTAAGACTCAAGACCTGACCACAGCAGAAGAGAGAGAAAGGACGAAGGTCGTCCCCTATGCTTTAGACGTAGGCTCTATAGTATGCTATGCTGTGTACCGCACATGAAGTGTGCCTTGCCATGAGTTGGTCAAGGGGTACAATAGTGATCCGGGAAAGGATCACATGACAGCGGTCGAACTTATCCTTAGTATCTAGTGGACTAAGGAATTTTCTCGATTATGGAGGTGAAAAGGAGTTCGTCGTAAAAGGTTACGTCGATGCGAACTTTGACACTAATCCGGATGACTCTGAGTAGTGAACCGGATTCGTATAGTAGAGCAATTATTTGAAATGGCTCCAAATAGCGCGTGGTAGCATCCACAAGATGACATAGATATTCGTAAAGCACACACGGATCTGAAAGGTTCAGACCCGTTGACTAATAACCTCTCTCACAAGCATAACATGATCAAACTAGAACACATTGAGTGTTAATCACATAGTGATGTGAACTAGATTGTTGACTCTAGTGAACTCTTTGGATGTTGGTCACATGGTGATGTGACCTATGAGTGTTAATCACATGGCGATGTGAACAAGATTATTGACTCTAGTGCAAGTGGGAGACTGTTGGAAATATGCCCTAGAGGCAATAATAAATAGGTTATTATTATATTTCCTTGTTCATGATAATCGTTTATTATCCATGCTAGAATTGTATTGATAGGAAACTCAGATACATGTGTGGATACATAGACAACACCATGTCCCTAGTAAGCCTCTAGTTGACTAGCTCGTTGATCAATAGATGGTTACGGTTTCCTGACCATGGACATTGGATGTCGTTGATAACGGGATCACATCATTAGGATAATGATGTGATGGACAAGACCCAATCCTAAGCCTAGCACAAGATCGTGTAGTTGGTTTGCTAAGAGCTTTTCTAATGTCAAGTATCATTTCCTTAGACCATGAGATTGTGCAACTCCCGGATACCGTAGGAATGCTTTGGGTGTACCAAACGTCACAACGTAACTGGGTGGCTATAAAGGTGCACTACAGGTATCTCCGAAAGTGTCTGTTGGGTTGGCACGAATCGAGACTGGGATTTGTCACTCCGTGTAAACGGAGAGGTATCTCTGGGCCCACTCGGTAGGACATCATCATAATGTGCACAATGTGACCAAAGAGTTGATCACGGGATGATGTGAGTTACGGAACGAGTAAAGAGACTTGCCGGTAACGAGATTGAACAAGGTATCGGGATACTGACGATCGAATCTCGGGCAAGTAACATACCGATAGACAAAGGGAATTGTATACGGGATTGATTGAATCCCCGACATTGTGGTTCATCCGATGAGATCATCATGGAACATGTGGGAGCCAACATGGGTATCCAGATCCCGCTGTTGGTTATTGACCGGAGAGTCGTCTCGGTCATGTCTGCATGTCTCCCGAACCCGTAGGGTCTACACACTTAAGGTTCGGTGACGCTAGGGTTATAGAGATATTAGTATGCGGTAACCCGAAAGTTGTTCGGAGTCCCGGATGAGATCCCGGACATCACGAGGAGTTCCGGAATGGTCCGGAGGTAAAGATTTATATATGGGAAGTCTTATTTTGGTCGCCGGAAAAGTTTCGCACTTTATCGGTATTGTACCGGGAGTGCCGAAAGGGGTCCGGGGGTCCACCAGCCCCGGGGGGGCACATGGGCTGTAGGGGGTGCGCCTTGGCCTATATGGGCCAAGGGCACCAGCCCCAAGAGGCCCATGCGCCAAGAGATAAGGAAAAGGGAGAGTCCTAAAGGGGGAAGGCACCTCCGAGGTGCCTTGGGGGGGAAGGACTCCTCCCTGGCCGCACCCTTCCTTGGAGGAAGGGCCAAGGCTGCGCCCCCCCTCTCCCTTGGCCCTATATATAGTGGGGGGAAGGGAGGGCAGCAAAATCCAAGTCCTGGCGCCTCCCTCTCCCTCCCGTGACACCTCTTCCTCCCCGCTTGCGCTTGGCGAAGCCCTGCCGGGATCCCGCTACTTCCACCACCACGCCATCGTGCTGCTGGATCTCCATCAACCTCTCCTCCCCCCTTGCTGGATCAAGAAGGAGGAGACGTCGCTGCTCCGTACGTGTGTTGAACGCGGAGGTGCCGTCCGTTCGGCGCTAGGATCATCGGTGATTTGGATCACGACGAGTACGACTCCATCAACCCCGTTCTCTTGAACGCTTCCGCTCGCGATCTACAAGGGTATGTAGATGCACTCCCCTTACCCTCGTTGCTAGATTACTCCATAGATTGATCTTGGTGATGCGTAGAAAATTTTGAATTTCTGCTACGTTCCCCAACACTAGCAGCGTCATCTAGGCCATCCAATATGATTCCATCCCGTTCTAACTTCCAGCCCATGTCTGGCCCATGACGTCTTTCAGCCCATATGAGGCACTTTGTAACTCTTGGCCCATTAACGGCCCGTGGTGAAACTGGCCCGTAATGGACAGTATATCATTTATACCCATTAACGGCCCATTATTCCAATGGGCCCTTTCAAGCCCATGTTATCTTTCGGCCTTCTCAGGGCCCATTTATTCTTGGGCTCATTTCCAGCATTCGGTTACTTACGGCCTGTTACTGGCCTTTTCTGATTGTGGGCCAAATTCAGCCCATGGTTACCGTCGGCCCGTTTGTGGCCTGTTAATTCGTTAGGCCATTTTCATAGCGTCATCAAATACGGCCGATTAACGATGGCCCATTATGGTCGGCCCATGAACGGACGATTCCAACTCTAGCCTGTTTAAGGCCCATAATGCGGCCGTTGTTGGCCCATGTTTGGCCGATCGATCATACGGCCCGTAGAAGGCCCATTGATGCTACAGCATGTAAAAGGCCCATTGTTTCTACGGCCCTTAGAAGTCCCATTGTTTCTACGGCCTGTAGGAGGCCCATGGTAACTACAGAAAAAATGGAGCCCATGGTTATTGTGGCCTAGTTTTAAAAAATAGGTTATTGCGGCCACTAGCAAACCGCGGAAAAACAACTGTACTGACTACAAGGAAACAAATAAACAAGACAACAAGGAAATAAATAAGCAAGCAACTTACGCTAGGCTATCACGGCTATTACACATATTACATCCACTAGGCATCAAAGTTCGCCACCAGTGCAAATATAGGGAACAAAGCAGCATATCATATACACTAGTTGTCAAAGTTGGCGACCAGTGCAAATAAACACCACAGCAAAACAAGTCCAGAACTTAAACCACTTCAGAAGAGCTCAAGAAACAATATCCTGGGCACCCATAATGCTGGCAAGATGCTTAGCAAGCTTATTAATTTTCTCTTGTTTGGCGCTTAAATCCTCTAGCACTTGTTGTTGCACAAGAAAGTATGCATTTGAATTCTGCAGGGACTTCCTCAGTCCTTCGGCTTCTTGCGGCAGCACAGCTGACTAATGCCTTTCATCTTCTAGCTGAGACTGAAGAAGCCGAAGTGATTCAAGTAGCGAGTTCGAAGAGCTTGTGCCAGCGGTACTGGCCAGTAACACGAACACTACATCAACACAGGACTGTGGGGTTTTCACACTGTGTACAAGATCATTTTTATCACCTTTCTTGGAGACCAACAGGATTGCCTCACTATCTTGAACCTTATCTGCACTACTTTCTCTACCATTGCATAGTGGGGTGCTCTTCTCCATTATTCTGTTCGTATACTCACTGGTGCGCGTCGGTCCTAAACAAATGGTTTTTTACCCCTTTCTGCGATGGCATTTGGAACCGTCGCCAAGTGAGTGTGGGCGATAGGGGCGTCCTTTCCACACGACCCAGAAACCGTTGGGGATAGGGCCCCTATAGTACTCCTACTCGTTTATGCTCGCATTGCCATCGCAGTCGGTATTCGGTGGTGCTACATTTACGATGTGCAGCCCATCACAAACGGTTCACTATTATAGAACGTGTATGATGTGCGGCCCATCACAAACGGTTCACCGTTAAGAAGATTAGCTAATGGTCGTATGAGTGTCGGACATGATTACGAAACGTCGGACCGTCGTAACATCATCCTACACGAAAACTATCGCACATGCTATTCTGTGGTGCAACATTTACGATGCATACTTCATCAGAAACAGTTCATGGTTGCGAATCGTGTACGATAAGGCAACTAACACAAATGTTTAGTTTGCCCGCACCGTTTGTGATATTGTCTGACATCGCACATGCTTTGCAAACGGCAACTGTGTGCATGCTTGCACATGTTTCCTCTCTGTGAACCGTCTCGTATTATGGTGCATATCGCAAGCGTTTGTGTTTTACCAACCGTGTGTGCCGTAACAACCTAGAGAGCGTAATTTCACCATAATTTAATTGCTGCTTTTCCGAATTGTACCGGATTTGGATTTGAATTTGAATGTATGCTACAAATTTATTCATATCCATCAGGTTCAATCAACCAATGCCGATTCATAGGTACATATGTTCAAGAATTACATAAGAACCAAATAAAGAATGATGAACCACAGTTGTATACTTGTACTATTAAAGACAGTAAAGAAAGAGGCTAAATATATTCTGGTTGCTGAACAAGGTGAAGCGGAATGCCCATATTGTGCCCTCCTCCATACGGAAGGCACGCACGACTCTAGTCCAACCCCTTGTGATGGCCGACCACCCATCCTTCACGGTCTTCATGAAAACATCTAGATAATCATCGTGTTCTGGTAGAAATACTTTAACCTTTGCATGCCCACCAATCATGTAGTTTGAGAGGTAATCTTGGGTAAACTGCTTTGGCAACCACAGCAAAGGAATAAGATTTCAGACATTTTCATCTAACACAACTCATTATGGGCATTAGAAAGAAGGTTGCAGAGTTCTTACTTACCATCCTGCAGTTCGCTGTTGTCTTGGATAAAGTGTAAACAAATAGTTTAATTGCCGTCTTTGGACCCATTTTACTAACAATCTTTATCAGCTTCCTCACTTGATGTTGGTTCATCGACATCTCATTGCCCCATACGCAGAAAGGGTCGAAACACGGATCTTTACCAATGACATATGTACCTAAAAGCACCAAGTTAATATTAGAAGCTAAACACCAATTGCACAATGATGTAATACAACACTCTTTTATAATATGTTTATATACATCCGTATGTGGTAGTCCATTTGAAATTTTGAAATCTCAAAAAAGAAAAATATTTAGGAACGGAGGGAGTATCTTATAACATCCAATATACTCACATATTAGATGAATTAACATCTTATATTATGGGCCGGAAGGAGTTTAGTTCATTCCTACAAATTATTTGCTACTGTATCCACGGGTTACAGTTAGTTTGAGCTAGTTCGGGCTCAAATAACCCTAAAGTATATCTAAACATGAGGGCTAGTTTGAGCTAGTTGCATCTATAACCCACCCAAAAAAACTAGTATCAAACCCAAGAGGTGCTAATTGGAGCTAGTTCTCCTAGTGCATTTATTGTCAATCTAACCCTGCCATCCAAACAACTCTTTGGATGGAGTTAGTTCAGGGTTAGTAATGAGCTAGAAACTAACTCTAAGCTCTAGCTAAGTTGAGTATCCAAATAGTGCTGTGTTGTTGCTATTGCTGCTGCTACTCTTCTGCGTATATCTAGACATCATTAGAACATTAATGTAACACTCTTCCTTGTTGCTATGTAGCCTAGGATTGCATATTTAGACATTAAGTATAGTGCATGTTGCTATGTAGCCTCAGATATATTACATATGGCCATAGTTAACCTAAGGAAAAATGGGTTGCAGATATATTCAGTTAAAAGTCCGATTCACCGATTAGTCCCTTATCAACCGCCGGCCTCTATGGTACCAGCTACGGATATCCCGAACAGTGAGCAGATATAAGCCATGCGATGAAACTAACCTCGATGGAAAATAGCAGTCGTTCCCAATATTGTCCTGTGTAGGTACATCTAGAAGCATGTTAAGCACAATAGGCTAAACATCAACCAAAATTACACATGGCAGACAAAATAATCTCCAAAAGATAGCTTCAGTGTGCAGGTTTAAGCACGCTAGTAAAGCAAAACAAGTGGAAAGGTGTGCTAACTGCAACCGGCCTAACATTTAACAACAAGCAAACATGGTCATTCAAACTGGTATTGTGCCGGTCTAAGTACACTGGTTATGGTTAAATAAAAATGGAAAGGCGTGTTAACTACAAGATGCAGCAACCAAATGTAGTCATTCATAGTGGTATTGTTGAAACTGGTACTGATGAAATTGAACTACACAGTTCATACTTGCACATATAGAACATCACATTGTGAATAAGTGGAATAAAAAAGGCATACTACGAATAACCAAAGATAGCATTTGAAACTGAACATATGCTAACTACAAACAACCAAACAATCAAAAAACTTTAAAAGAGGCATATGCTAGCTATAACAGGCATAACAACAAGCAAATATATGCATTCCTATCGGTATGTTTAAAACTGGATTGATGAAATGTACTACACAGTAAATAATTGTACATATAGAGCATCACATTGTGAACAACTGAAATAAACAAATCATGGGTTTCCTCACTTGTCACAGATGGGCTCGTTCCCGTGGGAAGTGCGCGGACCCTAGATGCGCTCCATGTTGTCACAGATGGGCTCCTTCCCCTTGGAAGAGCATGGCTCTAGGGTGCCCTCCCTGATGTCGCAGATGGGCGCTTTCCCCTTGGAAGAGCAGACGGGCTCTTTCCCCTTGGAACAGCCGGAGAGGGTGCCCTCCTTATGGTCGCCGTCGATGAGGTATGACTTGGAAGCTGTGGATCCCATGCCAGCGTCGCAGAACGTGTCCTTCAGAAATGACAAAAGGGGCTCGATGGCGATGTAGAATGGCAAATTGTTGACAGCGAGACAGAGGAGATTAGCGGTGGGGCCATGGATGAGATCGACGGCAGTTGAACCCAAGGGGTTGGGGGTGGACCACTTAACCTGTGACACAGCCCGCCTCAAGGCGTCGCTGTCGATGACCTCGATGTCGTAGCCGGCAGACGAGACATGCCCGCATACTCTAGCCCGCTGCTTGAGTACCTGCCGCCAGTAATGGTCGTCAGCTTCCTCGGCGACATCGGGCGCAGAGACCGCTATACACCTCCTTTGGGCCAGTCACTCCTCGAGCTCCACGAGAAGCGTAGCCGGGCTTAGGCTGCGACACTCTAGAGTGGGGGATTGGGATGGGGATGGGGATCTGTGAGAAAGGGGGCGTTTGGCAAGCGTCATCTAAGAAACTCAGGGCGGCCTGGGTATGGAGATCGGTGGGTAAGCTACACGGGCAAACCGGCAGATGTTGACAATGGAGGCCTTGCGGCGGCGGCGGCAGCGGCGGGGGGGGGGGGGGGACTTTGCTAGGGTTTCGAGCGAGGGAGGGTGTGTGTGTGTGTGTGCGCGCGCGCGCACGCCCGAGGAGGTTTTGGTGTGTGTGTGTGTGTGTGGAGGGGGGCGCGGGGTGTTTGAGGAAATGACACGGGTACTGAAAATTTTACTATGCGGGAGTCAAACGCGGGAGTGAAATGCCGGGCTATTGAAAATTTTGATGATAGTGCATCGTACACGGTCCGGAGATAACAACCGTGTGTTATGAAAAAGAAAAACCCTCGAGGCGGGCAGATATTTTCGATGCAGGCGGGATTTGGAACAAGAAACATCGCACACGGTCCGGAGATAACAACCATGTGTTATGAAACAGCAAAACCCTCGAGGCGGGCAGATATTTTTGACAGGAGGAACCTCGTGGAGCCCAATGTACTGCACGGATGTGTGTGTGACAGGTGCACCGGCGTGGCACACGGTTAGTTTGAGTGAACCGTGTCTGTTGCATCATCCGACTTGTCTAATGATCATAAATTTGGCGAAAAATGACGCTGGAGAGGGTCAGAACACGAACACACTTGCATGTGGACCAAATTTATGCATCAAAAGGGTGGTTTGATTTTCAAATACCAAATGCAACTTCGATGTGGCACCTGTCTCGCAAAGCGCACGGTATTGCTTGCCCCCACCCCCCCTCGTGTCGGCACGAAGGGAATCCTAAGCTATGAATGCATGCCCCCTCCCCCTCAACCAAGGTTCACCTAGCAAAGTGCGAAGTAGCTAGCAGCCCCCCTCCTCCCTCATGTCGGCACAAAGGGAATCCGAAGCTATATATCAATGCATCCCCCCCCAACCGAGGTTCACCGTAGCAAAGTGCGAAGTAGCTAGCAGCCCCCCTCCCTCGTGTCGGCACGAAGGGAATCCTAAGCTATGAATGCATGCCCCCCAACCAAGGTTCACCTAGCAAAGTGTGAAGTAGAGCTAGCAGCTCCCCTCCCTCGTGTCGGCATGAAGGGACTCCTAAGCTATGAATGCATGCCCCCCAACCGAGGTTTACCTAGCAAAGTGCGAAGTAGCTAGCAGCCCCCCTCCCTCGTGTCGGCACGAATGGAATCCTAGCAAAGCTATGAATGCATGCCCTCCCCCCCAACCAGGGTTCACCCTAGCAAAGTGCGAAGTAGCTAGCAACCACCCCTCCCTCGTGTTGGCACGAAGGGAATCCTAAGCTATGAATGCACATGCCCCCCCCCCCAACCGAGGTTCACCTAGCAAAGTGCGAAGTAGCTAGCAGACCCCCTCCCTCGTGTCGGCATGAAGGGAATCCTAAGCTATGAATGCATGCCCGCCCCCCCCAACCGAGGTTCACCCTAGCAAAGTGCAAAGTAGCTAGCAGCCACCCCTCCCTCGTGTCGGCACAAAGGGAATCCTAAGCTATAAATGCACATGCCCCCCCCCCAACCGGGGAACACCCTAGCAAAGTGTGAAGTAGCTAGCAGCCCCCCTCATGTCGGCACGAAGGGGATCCTAAGCTATGAGCATGCCCCCCTCCCCCCCAACCGAGGTTCACCTAGCAAAGTGCGAAGTAGCTAGCAGCACCCCACCCCCTCATGTCGCCATGAAGGGAATCCTAATTAAGCTATGAATGCATGCCCCCCCAACCGAGGTTCACCTAGCAAAGTGCGAAGTAGCTAGCAGCCCCCCACCCCCCTCGTGTCGCCACGAAGGGAATCCTAATTAAGATATCAATGCATGCCCCCCCCAACCAAGGTTCACGTAGCAAAGTGCGATGTAGCAACCCCCCCCCCCACACCCACGCACACTTTCAGTCGGCAGGCCAGAGAGGCATATATCTCACCAAGATGGATCGTAAAACGGACCAAGAATGATCCACCTTGGTCGTGCAACCTCTCTCTTGTTGTTGGTCAAAGTGATGGCCGTCCATGCGACCCCGGAGATGGGCTAGCACACCAATAATCACGCAAGTAGCTAGTCCCCGAAGACAACCACTTGATGCTGTGGCCCAAACATATGTATGGAGAGGTGTGTGTTTTAGTAACAAGGAACAAATTTGATGTGGCACAGTGATTTCGTACTATAAATCCCCACACTGAGTGAGGGTTAGGTTGACGATGCATATGTATGTTACACCACACTTCAAGCCAATGACGGGGATTCATATATGTATGACTGCGTGCATAGTATATGCGCTCAAACTTAATTAGGTCTGAATCTCACCATGACCTATACTACGATAACACGAACCAAATGAAGAATCCACCATGGTAACCTATCTTGTTGTTGGTCAAGGTGATCATGGATGTCCACGCGGGCCCATGAATATATAGGCTTGTCGCTGATAACCACGCGAGGGACTGTATTGAGGGAGTCCTGGACTAAGGGGTCCTCGGGTGTCCGGCCTGTTATCAATGGGTCGGACTGGTGGGCTATGAAGACATGAAGGCCGAAGACTGTACCCTTGTCCGGATTGGACCCTCCTTGGCGTGGAAGGCAAGCTTGGCGACCAACTAAGAAGATTCCTTCTTATGTAACCGACTCTATGTAACCCTAGATCCCCCCGGTGTCTATATAAACCCGAGGGTGTAGTCCAGAAAGGACAGATTCATTACCATAGTCATACAGGCTAGGCTTCTACGGTTTAGCCATTACGATCTCGTGGTAGATCAACTCTTGTAATACTCATATTCATCAAGATCAATCAAGTAGGAAGTAGGGTATTACCTCCATAGAGAGGGCCCGAACCTGGGTAAACATCGTGTCCCCTGTCTCCTGTAACCATCGACCTTAGACGCACAGTTCGGGACCCCCTACCCGAGATCCGCCGGTTTTGACACCGACATTGGTGCTTTCATTGAGAGTTCCACTGTGCCGTCGACGAAAGGTTCGATGGCCCCTTCAATCGTCAATAGTGACGTTGTCCAAGGAGGAACCTTCCTCCCCGGACAGATCTTCGTATTCGGTGGCTTCGTACTGCGGGCCAACTCTCTTGGCCATCTGGAGCAGATCGACAGCTACGCCCCTGGCCATCAGGTCAGATTCGGAAGCTTGAACTACGTCACGGATATCCTTGGAGACCTAATCTTCAACAGATTTGAGACCACGGTGATCGCTCCCCCTCGCTCCGATGAACATGACTTAAATCTGTCATCAGACCATATTCAGGAGATGGTTCCTGTAACTGCTACGGCCTTAGATCCGGAGCAGATTGCGCCATCCGAAACCGCAGAATCCGCGGCGTTGGAGCCTCACACGGATGCAACACCTTGCAATGTTTGCATCAACGGAATTCCGGACTCGTCTCCGGCTATAAGTTCTGAACCACGCACGCCCGCGGGCGCAGAACTGGATCGGTTATCGATCTTGGAGTTCAGCGCCGCAGATATCTTCCAACACTCGCCCTTGGGTGACATTCTAAATTCATTAAAAAGCCTGTCCTTGGCGGGGGAGTCACAGCCGAACTATGTCCGGTTCGAGCTAGAGGCTGACAATGGAGAATTTTGCTTCGCACCCACCACCCACTTCATAGCCACTGTCGAAGACTTAACAGACATGCTTGATTATGGCTCCGAAGACATCAACGGTATAGACGCTGATGCCGACAAGGAGCAAGGCCAAGACCCGCCATTCACGGGACGTGGGGCAGCCACCTCTTCGTACAACGTGTACATGGTTGATACACCTAAAAAAGCTAGCAATAATGACAAAGAAGATCCAGTTGAGAATAAACCTCCTGAGACACAGTCTAAGTACCGGCGTCCTAAACGCCGCTCTAAGTCACAGTGCAGCAACGCTGGCACTGGAGAAAATAGTACTCCGGACGACGCCGAAAACAATGAAGACCCTGTGGAAGCAAGATCCGAACAGGAGGAACAAGAAAATGGGCAAGCCAGCCCCGATGAACAGGCCCTTCAGAGCGACAATTTGGAGGACGACAACTACCTGCCGCTCTCCGAAGATGAGGTAAGCCTCGGCGACGAAGACTTCATCGTACCCAAAGAACCCCTCGAGCAGGAGCGCTTCAAGCGTAGGCTAATAGCTACTGCAAGGAGCCTGAAAAAGAAACAGCAGCATCTTCAAGCTGACCAAGACCTACTCAATGATAGATGGACCGAAGTCCTGGCCGCCGAAGAATACGGCCTTAGCGGCCCAGCCAAAAGCTACCCGAAGCATAGATTGCTACCTCAGTTCGATGACGAGGCGTTGGAGCCCGTACCATCATACCACAATGCGGCAGGTCGTCGACAATTCTGTCCGGATAAAGAGGCAACTCAAGCCGAACACCAGACCGCTCCACCTCGCTGTAAAGGCAAGAAGAACACAACTCATGGTTGTACAGACGACCTTCGGCGGGACTTGGACAGTAGAGCAGGACACGCAAGATCGATCCATGGATCGCGAGGGCATGCCTCGACACGCGATGATGGCTACCTATTCGGACGTGAGAAACCTAGCCACGCCCGAGCCGAAAACCGCAAATGGACTCCTTCGGAGTTACGTCGCAGTGTGGCCCTACATAGAGGCGCCGTACACCCTCTTTGCTTCACTGATGAAGTAATGGATCATGAATTCCCCGAAGGATTAAAACCCGTCAATATTGAATCATATGACGGAACAATCGATCCCGCGGTATGGATAGAAGATTTTACGCTCCACATCCATATGGCCCGTGGAGACGACCTCCATGCCATTATATACCTCCCACTAAACCTAAAAGGGCCAGCTCGGCACTGGTTAAATAGCCTCCTGAAAATTACATAGGCAGTTGGGAAGACTTGGAAGAAGCCTTGCTTGACAAGTTCCAAGGGACATATGTTCGGCCACCGGATGCTGATGACCTAAGCCACATTGTCCAGCAGCTCGGAGAGTCAGCCAGGAAGCTCTGGACTCGGTTCTTAGTCAAAAAGAACCAAATCGTCGACTGCCCGTACGCGGAGGCCCTCGCAGCCTTCAGACACAGCGTTCGGGACGAAGGGCCTAAATCCATGACAGCCCTTACTTCTCTAATGACCCGCTTTTAGAAGCAACAGTGCCAACAACCCGGGCACTTCCGAAATCCGAGACGGCAACGGCATGCCACGACGAAGCAAACACAACGGTCGCAATGATAATGAAAGATCACGCGACACAGCGGTCAACGCTGGATTCAACATCCCAAGCCCGGTCAATGAAAGAAGCCATTCAAGGCGAACCGAGACGAAACATCCAACCTAGATAGGATATTGGACCGACCCTGCCAAATTCATGGCCACCCCGATAAACCAGCTAATCATACTAACAGAAACTGCTGGGTATTTAAGCAGGCCGGCAAGCTCAATGCCGAACACAAGGGTAGGAGGCCGCCAGGGGACAGGGATGATGGAGAGGTTCACCAACGAAATACCGGGGGTCAGAAGCAATTTCCACCCGAGGGTCGACTACTCCCGGAGCGAAAATAGCAGTCCGGCTTCCGCCGCCCACCTCGTACACCTGCAAAATTTGTACCACGCATACATCACTACGCACTCAAGATACCATGGGCATTGGTGGAAGCACACTACGGACAAGCCTGCAAGCATTCTCCTAACACTTCTTATCTATTTTCTTTTTATTTCTTCCTTCACTATCTCTTAAAAACAGGTGACGAACAGAGCAAACATCTAAAACTGACTCTATCGGAGTTCGGATCTGTACACTCACCTAAGGGGCTACTTCCATCAAGGATTCCCCTCGCCGAGGACAGGCGGCGCAGACGTGCGACAGGAGGTCCAAAATAACTTTTTGTAGACCGCACTCTTTATTTCGAGCCTGTACTATGCCTCGTCCTCCGCCTCGGACCCCGAGCATGTCAAATAGCCGGGGTTGTGATCTTTATATATATAAAGTAATCATTGGCATATCGCTCAGGTCCCAGTAAACAGTATCCGAATTAATCATCCGTGTTGTTTCGCCAATGAATATGGCTCCTATGGTTGTTTCACAAATATACCTTGGCATAACCTACTAGGGGATCAGCATGGGAACAAATGAGTTGCCACCAAAAGTCCGAACAGCTCTATAGCGTACTTCGGCGTCGCAAGTTTGGCCTTATATGCACCAGCTCCGAATCATTGTCTTGGGTCAATAGTTGGGTTTCCCGGCTCCTGTGCTTGCTACCCTACGTTCCGCTCCATCGGCTAGGGTAGTAAAGGGAGAACTACTGCGATTGTGCTTCCGATTCATCTGGTCAAGTACCTCAGTAGAGAAAGCCAAAAACTGACTGTCATGATGCGGCGAGAGCCGGTCAACCACTTGATGACTTATTAGAATCTTTAGCGATTCTCCGTGTCACACGAGGGATCTTTTTCAGATCAAATATGTAACGCACCATATTATCATACGCCACATACATACCAGGGGCTATGTCGTAGCCCCACCATGAAACTCCTATGGCTAAGTGAAAGTGTTAACGCCCTATAGTCCGATTGCCTGGTTCGCCGCATTATCACCTCCTTCATGGACCAAGACGTTGGATAAAGAGTGATTAAATGCTTTTCCGAACACCCCCACCCCCCACTTCCTACGAGGGGGCTGAAGCCAACGACTGGAAAACTTTCATATTATATTAAAACGGCCGCACAGGAGGAATACAAGCTTTCGAGCAAAACATAAAAAATAGATTAATTATAAAATTGTCTTTACAATCCGCATACACCTCACTCGAACATTATGTCTTTCGAGCAGTGACCCTCTATCAAGCGGGCGGCCTCTAGGACGTCTTCAAAATAATGCTCCGGTTCAGGACGGTCCTTGCCCTTGGGTGCACTCTTCGCCGCAACATCGATGGCCTTCATCTTCCCCCAGAATGTTTTGACTCGGGTAAAAGCCATCCGTGCACCCTCAATGCACATCGACTGCTTCATAGCGTCGATACGCGGCACCGTGTCAACAAGCCTTTGCACCAAACCGAAATAGCTATTTGGAATAGGCTCAGTTGGCCAAAACCGGATTATGACATTCTTCATGGCAGCGCCAGATATCCTATGAAGTTCGGCCCATTGGGACATCTGTTCATTCAGCAACAGAGGGCGCTTTGATGTGCCAAACTATGACCAGAAAAGATTCTCCGTTGCATACCCATCTCGCGCTTGGTAATATTGCGCTGCATCGGAAGAACTCTTCGGAATGTCTAAGAACTCGTCCGGAGAACTCCACACTTGGTTAAGCTGAGCATAGTTCAGATCACCGAACTTAGTTTGCAGCAGAAAGGGCTTACCAGCCGCAATCTCCCTAGCTTGCCGGATCTCCTCACGGGCAGCTCTGGATTCCGACCGCGCTTCTCTCACCTCTTGTAAGGCCTTGTCTAGTTCAGCTGTTAAGGCTTTATTATCCTTCTCCAGAAATTCACAGCAGCCAGTAGCATTTTTCAGTTCGAGCGCCATCGTGGATATCTTCTCCTCGTCTTGGCGCCGTACAGCTTGTTCGGCTTTTAACTCGGCCGATGCCTTTTCGGAAGCCGCATTGCTACACCGGGCCTGCTCCTTCGCTCGGGCCAGCTCCGCTCGAAGAACTTCGACGGCGGCAGCACCATCTGCAGCCATGCATATTCCAGCATATGACTTTTAGCATCATGCTTATACCACAAAAATGTATGGGGATTGCCCCGAATACATACCTTGCGACTCGTTAAGACGCATACTGATTAACGCAAGGTCATCCTCTGCTACATCAAGCTTCCGCTGCAGCTCGGCAATATCCATAGTCTGGAAAGTAGCCAAGGGGGAATCTGCCTATTTTCAAGTTCATCAGATTAGTCCTTGAGTAATCCTTTTAGATCCTCCGTTCGCTTCCTAGTGGAAGCCAACCCGAGTCTCAGGGGATACTACCTATACACAGGTGCATCTTTGCAAATAAAACATGGCTGAAAACATTATGTCACAAACCTCGAAGCCTTTTAGCAGGCTCATGAAGGCTTCATTCAATTCGCTCTTCGCGGACAAAATCTTCTCAACCACTGTACCCATCAAGGTACGCTGTTCCCCCAACACAGATGCTTTTCGCAACATGTCTCACAATATATCCGGAGCCTCCGGGTCTCCGGAAGCTGCTCTAGGAGCACAACCATCCTTTGAAGGAATCCGTTCACTCGTCTCCAGAATCACCGTCGGCTGCGAGCCAAACAGTTCCGGACCTTTATTATCAGCCCCAGAATTCCAGACGGTCGGAGACCCACCTTTGGGTACTGCCTCTTTTATCCCCTGCGTAGCTTGTTGATCAAGAAAAACCCTCCGTGATGACACTTCAGAGTCGTCCCCCTTATTAGGCGAGAACGTTGGGGGAGGTGAGGGAGTCCTGGACTAAGGGGTCCTGGGGCGTCCGGCCAGTTATCCATGGGCCGGACTCATGGGCTGTGAAGACATGAAGACCGAAGACTATACCCGTGTCCGGATTGGACTCTACTTGGCGTGGAAGGCAAGCTAGGCGGCTGATTATGAAGGTTCCCTCTTATGTAACCGACCTCGTGTAACCCTAGATCTCTCCGGTGTCTATATAAACCGGAGAGCATAGTCCGGATAGGACAGATTCATTACCATATAACCATAGGCTAGACTTTTAGGGTTTAGCCATTACGATCTCGTGGTAGATCAACTCTTGTAAAATTCATATTCATCAAGATCAATCAAGCAGGAAGTAGGGTATTACCTCCATAGAGAGGGCCCGAACCTGGGTAAACATTGTGTCCCCCGTCTCCTGTTACCATCGATCCTAGACGCACAATTCGGGACCCCCTACCCGAGATCCGCCAGTTTTGACACCGACATTGGTTCTTTCATTGAGTGTTCCACTATGCCTTCGATGAAAGGTTTGATGGCCCCTTCAATCGTCAGTAATGACGTGGTCCAGGGAGAAACCTTCCTCCCTGGACAAATCATTGTATTCGGCGGCTTCGTACTGCGGGCCAACTCGCTCGGCCATCTGGAGCAGATCGATAGCTACGCCCCTGGCCATCAGGTCAGATTCGGAAGCCTGAACTACGTCACGGACATCCGTGGAGACTTGATCTTCGACGGATTTGAGACCGCTGCAACCGCTCCCCTTCGCCCCGATGAACATGGCTTAAAGCTATCATCAGGCCGCATCCAGGAGATAGCTCATGTAACAACTCTGGCCTTAGATCCGGAGCAGATCAACTCGTCCGAAGATGGGAAACTCAACCCCATCACGGGGGCTACCAATCCGGCGGCGTTGGAGCCGCATGCAGATTCCACTTCGTACGATACTTGCATCAACGGAACCCCGGACTTGTCTCCGGTATCGAGTTCCGAACCCTGCGAGCCCACGGATACCGAACTCGATCGGCTATCGATCTTCAAGTTCAGTGCCGTAGATATCTTCCAACACTCGCCCATGGGCGACCTACTAAACTCACTAAAAAACCTATCCCTGGCAGACGGCTCGTCGCCGAACTATGTTCGGTTCGACCTTACAGCGGATGATGGAGAATTTTGCTTCCCACCCGCCACCCACTTCATAGCCACCGTCGAAGACCCAACCAACACGCCTGACCCGTGCTCCGAAGACATCGACGGTCCGGACGACGATGAGGGGCAAAGCCCAAGCTTACCATCCGCTAGACACGGGGCGGTCACTTCCTGGTATGACGTGTGTATGATAGACCTCCTGGTACATAGTACGAACACCGGCGCCACTCTAAGTCACGTCACTCAGGCGAAAACAATACTAGCAGCGGAGGTGATAATACTCCGGACAACAAAGACCCTGTTGAGACAGGATCCGAACAGGAAGACCAGGAAAGCAGGCAGGATAGCCATGATGAACAGGGCACATACGGAGACTCGGAGGATAGTAATTATCTTCCACTCTCTAAGGAAGAAGAGAGCCTCGGCAACGAGGAATTCACCCTGCATGAGGAACCTCTAGAACAGGAGCGCTTTAAACGCCGGCTCATAGCCACTGCAAGGAGCCTAAGGAGGAAGCAGCTCCAGCTTCAAGTGAGCCAATATTTTCTCAATGATAGATGGACCGAGGTCCTGGCCGCCGAAGAATATGGCCCTAGCATCCCAGAAAAAAGTCACCACAACAGTAGGTGGCTCCCGCAATATGATGGCAAGGCTTTGGAGCCCACACCACCATCGAATAAGCCAGTAGGCCGACCACAGTTCGGTCCGGGCAAAGCAGCAGCCCCAGCAGAGCACCATACCAACCCATCCGGTCGTCCAAGCAAGAATAAAGAAGCTCGGGGGAACACTCCCAACATCCAACAAGACCTGGAGGGTAGAACAGGACACACAAAATCGACACACAGACCGCGCAGACATGCCCCGACCAGTAATAACGGTTATCTATTCGGACGCAACAGACCCGAGCATGCTCGGTCCGAAAACCGTGAGCGGAGTCCGCTGGAGGTGCTTCACAGTGTGGCCCAACATAGAGGAGCCGCACACCCTCTTTGCTTCACCAACGAAGTAATGGAGCATGAATTGCCAAACGGGTTTAAACCCATCAACATTGAATCATACGTTGGAACAACAGATCCCGCAGTATGGATTGAGGACTTCCTCCTCCATATCCACTTGGCTCGTGGAGACGACCTTCATGCCATTAAATACCTGCCTCTCAAGCTTAAGGGGCCAGCACGGTACTGGCTAAACAGTTTGCCAGAAAATTCTATTGGCAGCTGGGAGGATCTGGAAGACGCCTTTCGTGACAACTTCCAAGGAACACATGTCTGGCCACCGGATACCGATGACTTAAGTCATATTGTCCAACAGCCCGGCGAGTCAGCCAGGGAGCTCTGGACCAGGTTCGTAGTAAAAAAGAATCAAATCGTTGACTGTCCGGACGCGGAAGCCCTCACGGCTTTCAAACATAGCATCCGGGATGAATGGCTAGCACGTCACCTCGGCCAGGAAGGACCTAAATCCATGACAGCCCTTACCGCTCTAATGACTCGCTTTTGTGCGGGAGAAGACAACTGGCTCGCTCGTAAACACAACAATGCCAGCGACCCGGGCACTTCCGAAATCTGAGACAGCAACGGCAAGCCGCGACTGAACGATCATGACAGTCGCAGCAATAACGAAAGATTGCGTGACACAGCGGTCAACCCCGGATTTCACAATCCGAAACCCGGTCAACGGAAGAAGCCATTTAAGGCCAAACAGGACGGACCATACGCCCTTGACAGGATATTGGACCGACCCTGTCAGATTCACGGCCACCCTGATAAGCCAGCTAATCATACCAACAGAAACTGTTGGGTCTTCAAGCACGCAGGCAAGCTTAATGCCGAATACAAAGGGAGAAGGCCACCAAGCGATAAAGATGATGGCAAGGCTCGCCAGCCGAACACCGGGGGCGAGAAGCAGTTTCCCTTCGATGTTCGACCACTACCAGAGTGGAAATAGCAGTTCGGCTTCCGCCACCCACCCACTATGATGGCAGGATTTACACCATGCGTACATCACTACGCGCTCAAGATACCATGGGCATCGGCGGAAGCACAATACGGACAACCCTGCAAGCATCCCCGTAACGTTTTTTATCCATTTCCTTTATTTTTCTTTATTATAAACAGGTGACCGACAGGACTGCATATACAACGGACTCCGTCGGAGTTCGGGTCTGCACTCTCACCTAGGGGGTTACTTCAGTTATGGACTCCCCTCCCAGAGGACGGGCGGCGCAGACGTGCGACAGGAGGTCCAAACTAGCTTTTTGTAGACCGCACTCTTTATTCTGAGCCTATACTATGCCTTTTTCCTCCATTCCCGACCCCGAGCATGTCAAATAGCTGGGTTGTGGTTTTTCTCTTCTTTTTATATATATTTTTATCATTGGCTTATTGCTCCACTCCCAGTAAACTTCATTCGAACTAATCTTCTATACTCTTTTTACAATGAGTACGGCCATAACGGCGATGTTGCAAGACGCACCTCGGCATAACCAGCCAGGGGCTCGGTATGGGAGCAAATGAGTCCCAATAAAAGTCCGAATAGCTCTATAGCATTCTTCGTGTCGCAAGTTTGCCCTTATATGCATCAGCTCCGAATCATTGTCTTTGGTCAATAGTTGGGTTGCCCGGCTCCTGTGCTTGCTACCCTACGTTCCGTTCTATCGGCTACGTTAGTAAAGGGAGAACTACTGCGATTGTGCCCTGGCTTTGACCGGATGAGCACCTCAGTATGGAAAGCCAAAAACTCACTGTCATGATGCGGCGAGAGCTGGTCAACCACTTGACGACTTATTCGAATCTTTAGCAATTCTCCGTGTCACACGAAGGATCTTTTTCAGATCAAAACATGTAAGGCACAATATTACGATACACCGCATACATACCAGGGGCTATGTCGTAGCCCCACCATAAAACTCCTATGGCTAAGTGAAAGTGTTAACGCCCTATAGTCCAATTGCTTCATTCTCCGCATTGTCACCTCCTTTATGGACCAAGACGTTGGATAAAGAGTGATTCAATGCTTTTCCGAACACCCCCGTATTTCCTACGAGGGGGCTGAAGCCGACGACTGGAAAACTTTCAAATTATATTAAAATGGCCACACAGGAGGAATACAAACTTTCGAAAAACAAATAGATTAACTATAAAGTTGTCTGTTACAACCCTTGTACACATCACTCAAACATTATGTCTTTCGAGCACTGACCCTCTATCAAGCGGGCGGCCTCTAGGACGTCTCCAAAATAATGCTCCAGTTCCGAACGGTCCTTGCCTTCGGGTGGACTCTTCGTCGCAATATTGATAGCCTTCATCTTCCCCCAGAATGTCTTGACACGGGCGAAGGCCATTCGTGCACCCTCAATGCACGCCGACCACTTCACAGCGTCGATACGCGGCACCGCGTCAGCAAGCCGCTGCACCAGGTCGAAGTAACTACTCCGAACAGGTTCAGTCGGCCAAAAACGGACTATGACGTTCTTCATGGCAGCGCTGGATATCCTATGCAGTTCGGCCCACTGGGACATCTGTTCATTCAGCAACAAAGGGCGCTTCGACGCGCCGAATTGCGACCAGAAAAGCTTCTCCATTTTATACCCCTCTTGCGCTTGATAAAACTGCGCCGCATCGGAAGAACTCTTCGGCAAGTCTAAAAAATTGTCCGGAGAACTCCATACTTGGTTAAGCTGAGCATAGTTCGGATCGCCGAACTTAGACTGTAGCAAAAAGGGCTTGCCAGCCACAATCTCCCCAGCTTGCCGGATCTCCTCACGGGCTGCTCTGGATTCAGACCGCGCTTCTCTCGCCTCTCGTAAAGCCTTGTCAAGTTCAGCTGTTTTGGCTTCATTTTCCTTCTCAAGAAGTTTACAGAGGCCAGCCGCATTCTCTAACTCGCGCGCCATGGTGGACATGGCCTCCTTGTCCTGGCACCGCGCGGCTTGTTCGGCCTTCAAGTCAGCCGATGCCTTTTTGGCAGCCGCGTTACTAAACCGGGCATGCTCCATGGCCCGGGCCAGCTCCGCCCGAAGAACATCCACGGCGGCAGCACCATCTGCATTAATGCAGATTTTATGTCAAACTCTCTTCAGAGTCAGGCTTACATTATAAGCACTTTGGTGTAAGGAATGCTCGAAATATATACCTTGCGAGTCGTCAAGACGCCTGTTGATTAAAGCAACGTCATCCTCTGCAATATCCAGCTTTCGCTGCAGTTCGATTACCTCCGAATTCAGGGCAGCGGCAGGAGGGGAGACAGCCTGCATTCCAAAATAATCTAAGGTTAGTGCCTGAAAATATCTTTTCGATCCTCCGATCACTTCCTTTGGAAGGCGTTCCGAGTCTCGGGGGCTACTGCATACACAACAGGTGCATTCTGTCAATATTATTCAATTGGCAACATTACATCACAAACCTCAAAACTTCTCAGAAGGCTCGTAAAAGCCTCGTTCAACCCGCTCTTCACGGATACAACTTTTTCGACCACCATAACCATTAAGACACGGTGCTTCCCTGAAATGGACGCTCGTCGCAGCATGTCCGTCAGCGTCTCCGGCACTCCTGGGTCTTCGGACACCGCTGCCGGAGCACGACATTCCTTTGAAGGAATCTGTTCACCCGCCTCCAGCATTGTCTTCGGCTGTAACCCGTACAGTTTGGGGTCGTCATCCTTGATCCCCAAACCCTGAGGGACAGAGGCACCACCTTCGGGTAACTCCTTCCTCGTTTCCTGCGCAACTTGCCGGTTGGGAGGAGCCCTCCGGGATGACACCTCGAGATCATCCGCCCTGTTGGGCGAGGAGGCGGGAGAAGGCCTGTCACTCTCCATCATCTCCGGAAGAAGGTCTCCCGAGGAGGAGGACGTTTGAGAAACACCAGGTGTTAACCTGCGAGGATGCACATATGCTGGAGGGTTATTTCAGTAATAAGAAAGGAATGAGGTATGGTTAAAGTACCCCGCTTCACTTACGGCCTGGCCAGACGTTCGTCCTCATCATCAAGATCTACATCAACATCGCTTGCCTGGTTCAAGCCGACCGACGATGGCATTTTTCCTCTCTTGGAAGGTTTCCCCTCCGGGCCTCCAGAAGCAGCCCGCTTTTTGCCGTGGGAGGCGTCTCCTTTGGGCTCCCCGCTCTCGCCCCCCTCTGTAGATACCAGGTATTGTGTCGGGATCAACATCCACGTCAGTAGGGCAGATGCAGGGTCTTCGGGAAGGGGTGCCGGACACCAGATTAACACTGCTTTCTTTATCCAGTCCTGTATAAGGGCAGGTTGTTTAGTGTCTTGTCAGGAGATGCTTGAATGGAAGGTGTGCGGGGATTGAATACTTACCGGAGTATCCGGATTGTTGCAGTCGAGGCTGACGTCTTCGGTGGTGTCCGGCCATTGCTCTCGCTCCCCGAAATATAACTTCCACATTCCTTCGTGTGTAGTACCGAAGAAGTGCTGAAGAGTCCGCTGCCCTTTTGGATTGAACTCCCACATACGGAGAGGCCGCCGTTGACACGGCAGGATCTGACGGACTAGCATTACCTGAACGACGTTCACAAGATCGATGCCCTTCTCGGTAAGGCTCCGGATGCGACCTTGCAGAGCCCGCACCTCATTAGCGGATCCCCAGTCCAACCCCTTGTTGATCCATGAAGCAAGCTGAGTCGGAGGGCCGGGTCGGAACGCAGGCGTAGCTGCCCACTTGGAGCCCCGTGGCTCGTTAACATAAAACCACCTCTGCTGCCATAGTTCGGAAGACTCGGCGAAGGATCCTCCAAACCAAACCGCGCTGGCGAGCTTGTTTATTAGAACGCTGCCGCACTCTGCCTGCTCCTCCTCTATCACTCGCGGCCTCACATCAAAAGTCTTGAGCCACAAAGCAAAGTGCGGAGGAGTCTGGAGGAAGGCCTCACACGTGACGATAAATGTCGAGATGAGGAGAACGGAATCCGGGGCCAGATAGTAAAATCTAGCCCATAGTAGAACATGAGCCCCCGGACGAAGGGGTTAAGCGCGAATCCTAACCCATGGAGGAAGTGGGACACAAATACTACCCTCTCGCCGGATTTGGGGGTGGGAATAATCTGCCCCTCGGCAGAATGCCGATGAAGGATTTCTAGGGTCAGGTACCCCGCTACACGGAGCTTCACAATATCCTCCTCCGTGATGGAAAAGCCCACCCACCGTCCTGGACGGCTGGACCCGGACATGATTGGGGCTGGTGGTGATTAGGACTCGAGGGCTAGAAGTCGAGGTGGCTGCGGTTGAGGAAGAAGCAAGCGCGGAAGAAAAGGACAAGTCTAGATCCTATATAAAGGCCCAGAATGTCGACTATCCCCTCCTGGGTCATTAAACTTACCTATCCTCAAAGAGTTGTACCCAGGGACGGTTGGGATACCCGTACCAATATTATTGAAAATCCCGTGAATAAGGGGACACGATCTCTGCTTTGACAAGACGTGCCAATAAAACCGCTTCCCGAGACGTGAGGCGATGGGCTAGCCAACGGTTGGAAATAATAACCGGGCAGGCGTGATACATTATCATAAACAATTATCTGCAGATTGGACTCGTGGAGTATTGTATTTTCGTCAATTATATACACAGGTCCGAATACAATCATCATCTCCGAAGGCTATATTTTTAGTTCGGAAGAAGGGAAACCCGCCTTGCAATGCTGAAGACAAACTGCACGCCAGACTCCTCGTCATTGAAGCCAGGTTCAGGGGCTACTGAGGGAGTCCTGTATTAAGGGGTCCTCGGGCGTCCGGCCTGTTATCCATGGGCCGGACTGATGGGCTGTGAAGACACGAAGACCGAAGACTATACCCGTGTCCGGATTGGACTCTACTTGGCGTGGAAGGCAAGCTAGGCGGCTGATTATCAAGGTTACCTCTTATGTTACCGACCTCGTGTAACCCTAGATCTCTCCGGTGTCTATATAAACCGGAGAGCATAGTCCGGATAGGACAGATTCATTACCATATACTCATAGGCTAGACTTCTAGGGTTTAGCCATTATGATCTCGTGGTAGATCGACTCTTGTAACATTCATATTCATCAAGATCAATCAAGCAGGAAGTAGGGTATTACCTCCATAGAGAGGGCCCGAACCTAGGTAAACATTGTGTCCCCCGTCTCCTGTTACCATCGATCCTAGACGCACAGTTCGGGACCCCCTACTCGAGATCCGCCGGTTTTGACACCGATAGGAGGCGTCTCGCTCTCCATCATCTCTGGCAGGAGACCTCCCGACGAAGAGGATTTCCCAGAAAAACTCTGTGCGGACCAGTAAAAATGCACGGACACGTTACGCATATCTTCGGTAACGGCAAAGGAGCGGGACACTATCAAAGTACCCCGGATTCACTTACAGTTTGGTCAAGGGCTTGTCCCCATGTTGGATCTGTTCAACGGCGTCACTTTCCAAACCCAAGCCGCTCGACGGTGGCATCCTGCCCCTCTTGGGAGACCGCCCCTCCCAGCCTTCGGAGGCGGCCCTTTTCCTCCTGCTCGGAGAAGGGATACTGGCTCCTCTCTCGCCTATGTCTTCAGGCGAGGAAAGGTCGATTTCGCCGGACTCAGTATCCGACTTACCTCCGAAACAAAGGTCATCCCAGGTCTTTATACTCTCCTCTTGGCCCTCTCTTGCCAGCGCCTTGTATGGTGCTGAGGCCAGCATCCTTGTTAGCACAGGATCAGCTGCGTCTTCGAGGAGGGGAGCCGGACACCTAATCTGCTCCAATTTCTTTATCCAGCCCTAAAAAGGATGGTTCGGTCAGTGTCTTACCACTAGGTATCCGATTACGACGTGTTCGGCAAACGGGCACTTACCAGGGTGCCCGGATGGTTACAGTCTAGGCCGACATCTTCGGTGGTGTCCAGCCATTGCTTTCGTTTCCCAAAAAATAATCTCCCACATGCGGGGAGGCCGTCGCTGGCACGGCAGGGTCCGGCCGACTAGCATTACTTGAACAACGTTGACGATATTGAGTTCCCTCTCAATGAGGCTTCGGATGCGACTTTGCAAAGTCCGCACCTCGTCCGTTGATCCCCAGTCCAACCCCTTATTAATCCATGATGCAAGCTCAATTGGGGGCTGGATCGAAATGCGGGCGCAGCTGCCCACTTGGAGCCACGGGGCTCGGTGATATAGAACCACCCCTGCTGCCATAAATCGGAAGATTTGGCAAAGGATCCTTTCAGCCAGACAACGCTAGTAAGCTTGCTCACTATGGCACCACCGCACTCTGCCTGGTCCCCCTCTATCACTTGCGGCTTCACATCGAAGGTCTTGAGCCAAAAGCCGATGTGCGGAGTAGTTCGGAGGAAGGCTTCGCACGTGACGATAAACGCCGACATAAGAAGAATAGAGTCCGGGGCCAGATCATGAAAATCTAGCCCATAATAGAACATGAGCCCACGGACGAAGGGATTAAGTGCAAACCCTAACCCACGGAGGAAGTGGGACACGAACATGACCCTCTCGCCGGATCTGGGGGTGGGAATAACCTGCCCCTCGGCAGGAAGCCGATGAAGGATTTCTGCGGTCAGATACCTCGCCGCCCGAACCTTTGCAATATCTCCCTCCGTGACAGAAGAAGCCACCCACCAGCCTTGACGGCTGGCTCCGGACATGATTGGAGCTTGTGGCGATTGAAACCCGGGTGTTGGAACTCGGGGGTAGCAAGGATTGTGGGAGAAGCAAGCGTGAAAGAAAAAGACGGGTCTGTACCCCTATATAAAGGCCGCGGATATCGAACGTCTCCTCCTAGGCCTCAAAACTTGCCTATTCCCAAGGAGTTGTACTCAAGCGACGGTTGGGTTACCCACGTCCGGGTTGATAAGGATCCCTTAAAAAAGGGGAGACACGATCTCTACTTGGATAAGACATGCCAATAAAACCACGTCTCGAGACGTGGGACGACGGGCTAGCTAACGGTTCGAAAATAATGGCCGAGCAGGCGTGATGTCATATTACCAAAAAGTTGTTGGCGGATTTGAGTCGTGAAACATTATATCCTCTGCAGTTGTGTATACAAGTCCGGATACAATCATTACATCTGAATACTATCTTGGAGTTCGGAAGGGGGAACCCGCCTTGCAATGCCGAAGACAATCTGCGCGCCGGACTCCTCGTCATTGAAGCCAGGTTCAGGGGCTACTGAGGGAGTCCTGGACTAAGGGGTCCTCGAGCGTCCGGTGTGGCACCCCGGCTCAGAGCAACTGGTTTACCATGCACTGCCAGCCCAGAGACCATGTCTTCTGGCAACACACAACATCTTGGTATAGAAAATGACCGCTTTATTGATGCTAGCGGATCAAAGTTTATATTACAACAGGTAGCGAGGCCAAGCGGCACACACGGTGCGGATGAATAATATGTACATTATTTAGTGAACATAAAGGGGCCTCGATCATAACAACCATAGCACAGGGACACCGATGTGGACACGGTCTAGACTCGGACAGCACTCCTTTCCGGCAAGACTTTCCTGAAATCTGGCCTGACACACCAGGTTAGTACATTGAATGTACTTGCAAGCTCACAACAAACATAAACATAATGACAAACAATATCATGATAATTAACCAATTATTAATAATGCAACAAGATAACCAACATGCTGTGACCATGCTCTAGAGAGAAAAATCTCTCGGACTGGCTTACCAACGGTGATCGCTCTTGGATCGTACCAACCTCAAGGTCTTAACTAGGGATATCTTGTGCTCTTTCTGGCGACCACAACCACGACCAATATTTGGTCTCAAACGGTGATCCTTCCGGCGATCACAACCACGACCTACACTCGGTCTTAAACAACAAGATGACCTTCCCGCCATCAACAACAGTGCAAAGTTCATAACTTAGTGTGCAAGATTTATTAAACGTTGACCCATGGTGTGACCTACTTTCGAGCGTGTCCATAACCGTGGACTCGGCTATCGATAGATTAATACACTCTGCAGAGGTAGCGCACTGTACCCACACCACGGAACCCATGGCCTCGCACTCCCATTCGGGTGGACAAAGGGCATTCCGACGAAACCCCTCCATTGCCATGACACTCTCCCGGCCACTCTGACTCACTCCCCACTGGGCTAGTCCTGGGTGGCCCCGTGTCTACCAAAGACACAACGACCACCGTCGTGGCCAAAACATAAACTGTCCCACACGGGGACACGGTACCAAAATCTCAACAACGGGCACACAAGGTTATGTCTGCTTACCGGGCTAGGGTACCGCATGCCCATAACCTTCCCTCGTTGGAGGCACCGACCAGAGGCATGACAACCGACCGAATAAAGGCCTTCCCATAAAGGCAAATGTGGTTGCACTGGGAAAAACTCGTTTCAGTGGCACCATGACCCGGTCAACGATATATTCAAGTTGAGTTATTATCAGGTTCAACTTAAAGTGAAAATAACCGGTGTCATAGTATGCCATGAAATGCAACACTAAAATATGAATCACATATCAACGGAAATGACTGAGTCAACTATATCCACAGTAAGAATCAACAACTCATGACACTTCTCTGGTTAGGATTAAACCTTACTTTAAACAGAATCTTTCTAGCAAATTTATCATTTTTCTCATGCATGAAAAATAACTCCACATAATTATTTATATCCATAACTATATTACTCTTCCAGAACAAAAATTAATGCTAGTTTCTGTACCAACTTAGTTAGCTTTAAACTTTCTGTAAGTCAAGCATATTAACTAAAACAAGCAACTAACAGAATATAAATAACATAATAGTGATTTAAATGCATGGATTAAATCATTCATTCAAGTAGGAAAATCTCAAATATTGTAATGGCACCATGAAAATGTTGCTATGGCTTGCCTTAGTGCAGATGAGGTTCACAAGCCTCCTGGTGAACCTCAAGACAAGACTCACCCTCTGAAAATATTTAAAAACACAAAAAGAAAACATCAAGAACCCTTCTGAAATTCACCACAAAATCTAGACAGGAGGGAAAAATCCAATTTTTGGTGAGCTGCTAGATTTCTTTACAAAGAACACAATGCAAAAAGAATCAATTCATTTGGACTTATAGTTAAAGAGTTTTGGCTGTTTGAAGCTCTCTGGAAAATATGAAATTTGAATTTAATTAAAAACAGACTGGGGGGTGACGTCGAAGGCGTAAAGCCTCGGGGTGCCACCACTCGTACCGCTTCACGCGCGTACTGAATTGCTGACTAGCGAGCCCCGCTAGTCAGGTGAGGGGGAGAGCGAGAAGGAAGCAGAGGACGGCGCGGCTTCGCCGGAGCACACGCCGGCGACGAGGGCTTCTTGGCCAAAACAAGAGGGAGGGATCGAGAGAGAAGACGGAGGCGCACCTACCCGTACCCGTAGAGTAGCTAGGGGTGGTCGGACGGCGTCGGAATCAACCTCTCTAGCGGAGGCAGAGAGCGGAGGTCGCCGGAGACGAAGACGACGGCGAACAGAGGCGACTCCAGGGGCTCCAACCAGGCGGAACAGCACCACCGGAGAGTGGCGGAGGCCCTGGAAGGGTTGCCCATGCCTGGGAGGGGCTGGACCTACGGAGACGACCCAAGGGGATCGCCGGCGAGCTCGAGCTCGGGGACAGCGGCCCGCGCCTGCCCGGCCGGGCTACGGCTATCTACGGGATTGTGGGGTGTGTGGGAGGCATGGATGGTGCTCGAGGAGGCTGGGAAGGGCTCCATTTACAGCCGAGCGTCGAGGGGGGTTCGGGCTCCGCTGGTGGACACCTAGACACGGCGCCCGGCGACGAACGGCGTAAGTGAGAGGGGGAGAAGGCGACGCAGCTCACGCGGGGACTGTGGTTGAATGGGGACGACCACAGGGGCACTGGGGGGACGACGAGCACAGTGCGCACCACACTGTTACGTTGGCCGGACCGCGCCAGTGCTCACTGCGGCGAGCGCCAGGAGGGAGTTAAGAGAGCTTGGACGAAGATTGTGGCGAAGTTTGGCAAGCTTAGGCAGTCGGGGCAGCGAGCACGCGCGCAACAGAAGCTCGGGCGCGACGCAGAGCGCGTCGACACGCAGGTTGGAATCATGTACACGCGTGGTCACCGCGGGAACTCTTCCCTCAGGCCGACCTAAGTCCAAATTTCATGTCTGGCTTGTTGTTCGTGGTAGATTTGAAGATTACCACGCTTTGGTTTGGACCCAGACGCGGTAGGATAGATTTCAACAGCGTGGTATGTTTCTGATCAGTAACTTTGAGATATTACTATGGTCAAACGGCTGGGAGTTGAGGGCTGGGCTTTGGAGGCCAGCAATCATCTACTAAGGTGATGATGCACAAGAAAAATCAGGCACAAAGGAGCAACTAAAATGGTAGTTGTTGTAGAAACCACCATTTTTGTCCAGAACAGAAAATATTTTCTATAGCAAAAATATTCCAAAAAGTGATGAAATATTTTTGCTCAGGAAGGTCCCTAGGGTTCAAAGAATATTTGTGAAATTTCTCAGATTTTTGTGGGCAAGAAAGATTGGGGTTGCTTTGGAGCACATTGAGCTAGCTAGGGTTTAAGAGAGGGAAATGAATATTTTTCATTTAAGAAAAATATTCCATATATTATTTTGAGGTGAACCAGAGAGGGAAATGAGACACTTGGGTGAAAGCCAAGGGGTACCCAAGTGTTTATGTCCATATGAAAAGATTCAAAACTCTAAATTTCAAATTCAAACCAACTGAAAATCAGGAAAAGAAAAGAGGGCAAAAACCAGGCTGTCACATCCGTCCTGTTATCAATGGGCCGGACTGGTGGGATGTGAAGAGATGAAGGCCGAAGACTGTACCCGTGTCCAGATTGGACCCTCCTTGGCGTGGAAGGCAAGCTTGGCGACCAACTATGAAGATTCCTTCTTATGTAACCGACTCTATGTAACCCTAGATCCCCCCGGTGTCTATATAAACCGGAGGGTGTAGTTCGGAATGGACAGATTCATTACCATAGTCATATAGGCTAGGCTTCTAGGGTTTACCCAAATCGCACCCTCACCCTCACCGCGATCTCGAAACCTAACTCGACGAACTCACAACACAAGAGACACGAGGTTTATACTGGTTCGGGCCACCGTTGTGGTGTAATACCCTACTCCAGTGTGGTGGTGGATTGCCTCTTGGGCGAGCATGAACAGTACAAGGGGAAGAACAGCCTCCTGAGGAGAGGTGTTCTTGTGCTTGGTGGGTGTAGGGATGGGATGGATCTAGTCCAAGGTGAGATGATGTAAGATGATCTAATCCAAGATGATCTGATCCAAGATGATCTCTCCTCCTACCGTGGTGGCTAGCCCTATTTATAGAGGCCATGGTCCTCTCGCAAATATTTGAGCGGGAAGGGATTCCACAATGGCCAGTTTGAAGGGAGACAACTAGTACAAGCTATCCTGACAAAAGTAGACTTCGCCTGCCAAACGCTCTGGTGGTGACGCCGTCTTGGGCTCCACGGTGACCTCCTTCCAGCCGTCCTGCTGGTCTTGGTCTCGTTGCACCGATATGGAAACCTTTGCCTGATTCCTCGGGACTCCTCGCCTGCGCTTGCCCCTTTAGCACCAAAGAGGAAACAAGGACACTGCGCGCACTGGCGCCCACCTGGCTCCAGTCGTCATGGCTGACGTCGTAGGAACCTCGCGAGGTTCGCCTTGCCTTGATCTCTCCGCCCCTCGCGAGCCAGCCTGGTGAGGGCGCTCCCGAGGAGGTCTTGTGTCGTCCGCCTCGCGAGGCTTGGCCCCTCGCGAGGGTCTTGAATGTTGGCTGGTGAACATGGGTCGTACGGGCCCGCTTAGAGAGCCATGCCGTGGGTCGCAGGCAGGCACGTCTGGGGATCCCCGTTCCCAGAACGCTGACAGTGGCCCCCGGGCCCAAGGCGCGCTCGGGCTTGTCTTCTGGGCGAAGCCAAAGGGCAAGTGCGGAGCGCCGCGGGCCCCAACAGCCTGTGGCCTTGGTCGACGCGTGGAGATTGATTGGACGTGGGCGTCTCCGCTTCCCCACGCTGCCTCGGCAACTACCCGATTTGACGAGTCCCTGCTGCATGCAAAAAGGGTTATCATTACCTGCGATCCTGGAGGCCGTCGGTTGGCCTCCCTTGGGCTATAAATGAGGAGGGAGGCACCGCTCGCTTCTCAATTGCTAGTAGCGACTCCATGGCGCCGATCCGAAGGTTTTCGGCCATAGAGAAAGCACAAGCTCCCCGCGACGAGCCCGGGCCGCTTCCGCCGAACAAGAGGCCGAGCTACCGCCGTGACCCGGTCCTGAGGCCAGAGGTGACGAGGCCTTGGTATGAGCGACCTCCTCCTGGGTACCCGCTGCCTTTGTACACCCAAGCTGAGGGCTCCGGAGGAAGAGGCGACGAGCGCCGCCACCCGCGCCGGGGCCGCGGCCGCCGCGCCGGGCGACGCACGCTGTCGCCCCAGGGGTCCACGCCGCGGACTCCTCGCGCGAGCTCGTGCTGTGGGCGGTGATGCCTCCGCGCACTTGGATCCGCTTACCCCAGTTCTTCTCCGCCGAGATGCCGCTGAGGGGCCCTTTGGAGCTGTGGCTGCAACACGCCGACTGTGACGCCCCGGCGACCGGAGCGGAAGTTGAAGTCATCTCCCCGGGCAAGATCTTCACGACCCGAGGCGGGGACACGGTCGCCCGGGTTTGCCGTGCGGAAGACGCCCTCACGATCCACTTCCAGTACGATGGTGCCTCCACCATGTTCTTCAAGGTCTTCGACATGGAGGGCCCCGCTTGGAGTGCTGCCCGGGGCAAGGCAGTCAAGACCGCCCCACCAGCGGCTCCTCCATCAGCAGCGGCGCTTGGGAGTCGAGCGATTCTCCCGAGCTCTATGAGACTTCGGAGATGAGCGACGACAGCTACGTGTCCCCCGAGCTTTCGCCGCGCCAGGGGCAAGGCTGCAGCTCCCGGCCGCCGCCGTCGCTGATCTGGATGGGGTTGGCGTCGGCCTCCCATGGCCCACTGTTGATGATGGCGTCGGCCGTGCTGGCGCGTGTAGATAGGGCTCCTTGAATTTCCTTTCTTTTGTTCCCTGCGAGGAATCGAGAAGAGCCCCCCGGTGGTGTGTAAAAGGTCTGTAATGTCTTTTGTTGACGCTATCCTTATCATGAAATTGTGCGGGCGCGTGTCCTGTTTCGGCTCAGTCTCCCCTTTCTATCCTTGCGACGGCTTGATGCTCTACGCTGACAAGTCCCGGTCCCCAGGTAGGCTGCAGCCGTCGCTGGTATGCCAGGTCGCGATGCCATGGTCAAGGCTAGGAGGTGCGCGGCCCAAGGTCCTGTAAGAGCCCCTGAGACGCGATGCTCAAGAGGTCCCCTTTAGCGCTCAACTGGCCATCAAGAGGTAAGAAAGGGGGCGACGCTGCCGTGACAGGGCTGCAGCGAGTGAGGATCCCGTGCCATAGCGTTTGGTAGATTCCGAGCGTGAACTTATCTTGGTAGTTTGGAGTTTTTTCCTTGCGTTGTGCCAAACTTGTGCGTTGGCGGTCGTGGCGCAGCTAGGTTGGGCCCATGCATGCTTCCCTCTTTTCTTCATGCTCTCCTTGGTGCTCTACGTCCTCAGGTCCCGGCCCTCGAGCGAGCTCAGCCGCCGCTAGTATGCCAGGTCATGATGCCGTGGGCAAGACCAGGGGGTGAGGGCTCGAGAGCCAGTAGGATCTCCTGAGTCGCGATGCTCAGGAGCCCCCCTTTTAACGCGCAAGCGAGTCGCATGGGAGAAGAGGGAGCCCGCGGTACCGCCTGCTGTTGTCCTCGGGAGGTTCCTGCAAGTCAGCACGAGGAGGGGCACAGATTGCCATTGTGGACGCCGACTAGCCGCTAGTCGCTCCGCAAGAGGATGAAGGCACCGAGGGCCTAGTGAGGTGACGCGCGCGGGGCATGCCGCGGGAAAGAGCTCGATCGCTCGGATTTGTCGACGTTACAGGGACGGACCCAAGCACAAGCGCCGTGCCAGCGTGAGCAGCTCCAGTGGTAGGTGTCAATCAAGCAAGTGAGAGCCATAGGTAGATTACGCATGGAAAGCGAGCTAGCTTAGATAAATGCAAGAATGATTCATGCCACTGGGCTGGACCCGAGCGGCTTGGGGATGATGCAGCCCGAGGGGCGCGCCCGACAGAGTAAGCTAAAGACGTAAAGGGATACATGCCACAGGGACAAACCCACACGGCCTAGGAATGATGCAGCCCGAGGGGCGCTCCCAGCTAAATGAATTTGGAAAAACATCACCTAGTTCTGTTGTTGAAGACATGTTGGGGCAGCTGAAGATGCGTGGTGCCGGGGTCGCTCCTCATGAGCCACCAGGATCCTGAGCCTCGGGAGGCTCTGGGGGTCCAGGCGATTCCTTGAGGACCGCCTCCATCTCAGCCAGGACCGGGTGGTGCCTGGCCTCCTGAGCCGCCAGGATGCTCCGCAGGTTGCGCTAGAAGGTGGTCGCCACGCTCAGCAGGCCAAAGGGCATGCGAACGTAGCTGTGAGGTGGGCCCTCATAGTGTCCCACGCGCGAAGGCCAGAAGAGCTCCTGAGATGCGGCTCTGTTGAGCCCTAGGATGTCGACGCAGACGCGCAACCCGCCATCCTCGCCTGGATGGGGAGCTGCACCAGGTGAGCGGCGGTCGCTGCGCATGGCTCTTGCTTCCTGCAGTTCCTGAGTGGTCTTGGCAATGAACTCCTGAGCGTTGGGTGCTCCTCGCCCGATGCCTTCCTGAGGGAAACGTGCTGCGAAACACGCCTCCACGTGGTGCCCGAGCGCCTCCCTCGTGATATTGGCAAGGTCTGAGGCCCTCCGGAAGAGTGCCCCCGAGCCCTGCCCGAGGAGGGCGCCGGGCGCGCCTTCCTATGCGTGGGAGGGAGGCACCCCAGTCGTGGGTGCTGATCCTGACGAGGCACCGCTTGCGGCGCCGCTCTCGTGACGCCCGGCACGGAGTAGCTGCTTCTTCTTCTTTGGGACGACCTCAGGAGGGTCCCGTGCTGCACTATTGTCGGGGTCTTCGATTGATGCTGCTTGGAAGGCGTGCTCGAGGGAGCACACCGCATCTCTTTCTTCGCAGGGGACTGTGATGATCCCGCCGCTCCCTGGCATCTTGAGGATGTTGTAGCCGTGGTGTGTCACTGCCATGAACTTGGCCAGGGCCAGATACCCGAGGATGGCATTTTATGGCAGGCGGATGTGGGCGACGTCGAAGTCGATGAGCTCGGTGCGGTAGTTGCCACGCTGCCCGAAGGTGACAGGGAGGCGGACCTGCCCTATCGGCGTGGTGGAACCGTCGGTCACTCCTGAGAAGGGCTTGGTAGGCTGAAGCTGATCATAGGGCACATTAAGGTTGTCGAACATCTCGACGGAGAGGACGATGAACCATGCGCCACCGTCAATGAGGGTCTTGGTGACTTGTACATTACTGATGACGGGAGAGCAAAGCATTGGGAGGGCGCCAGCGGTAGCCGCGCACTTGAGCTGATTCGCCGAACTGAAGGTCATGGCGCACTTGGACCACCTGAGCGGGCACGTAGCCTCAAGCTTGGGGAGGACTGCATTCACCTCGCGAGCAAACTGCTTGAAGATATGCTGCGAGGCTGGGGTTTGAGCTCTGCCCAAGATGCAGGCGATAGCACGTGGCTCCTGGAAGCCCCCAGCCCCTTTGTCTTGATGATGGTCGTCGTTCCTTCTTGGCGGTGGAGGCAGTGGTGGAAGCCCAGCGTTAACCTGAGGACGGTCTTCGCGAGGTTGATCCCTCTAGGCGCCCTCGAGAGGCTGGTCCAGCCAGCGGTCCTCACGAGGCCGGTCGCGCCACTCCTGGTGAGGGCCACGGTCATCCCAGCGTCCTCCCCCGTGTCCTCCTCCTCGACCGTAGCCCCGGTCGTTGCGCTCGGGGCGTCGACCGAGGCGTCCATCTCGAATGGCCCTGAGCTCTTGGCAGTCGTTGGTGTTGTGGCTGTGAACATTGTTGAAGGCGCAGAATGGCCGACTGCTCTTCGATGACTCGGGCTGGTCGCGGCCGCGCTTCGTGTCCGGCTCCGCCGCAAGTACGGCCGCTCCCTTGCACTTCACGTCCTTGGCCTTGGCCTTGTTTTCCTCCAGGTCGCAGCTGGGAGCTCAAGGAGGGAAAGGCGCCCTTCCTCAGCCCTAGCGCACTTGGTCGCTAGGTTGAACAGCTCGAGGGACGTGCACAACTCCTCGTGGATGGCGAGCTCCTCCTTCATCTCGACGTCGCGGACGCCATCGGAAAATGCAGAGATGATGGCCTCGTCCGTCACCTTGGAGATCTTCAGGCGAACGTTGTTGAAGCACTGGATGTACTTCTGGAGGGTCTGTCCTGGCTGCTGCTTGATGCGGCGTAGGTCACCCGTGGCCGGAGGTCAGTCGCGAGTGCCCTGGAAGTTGGCAACGAAGCGGTCGCGCATCTCGTTCCAGGTGGAGATGGAGCCTAGAGGCAGGTTCAGGAGCCATGAGCGAGCACCATCCTTGAGAGCCATGGGAACTAGTTCGCCATGACTTTTTCGTCGCCGTTGGCCGCCTCGATGCTCATCTTGTAGAGCTGCAGGAAGTCCGCGGGGTCGGGGGTGCCGTCGTAGCGAGGAGGCAGGTCTGGCTTGAACTTGCCCGGCCATGCGACGCTACGCAGCTCGGGGGTGAAAGCGCGGTAGCCCGCGGTGGCCACCAGGGCCCTTTGCTGATGTGGAGCATGTCCTTGATGTCCGCGCACCGCCACCGCAGGCGGCGCACGGCCTAGTCGTGGTGGTGCTAGGAGCGCGGGAGCGTTTTCTCGTGGACGAGGAACTTCTTGGCAGCTTCCTTCTTCGCGTGCGGGCACCCGACGCGGTGGGTCGCACCGGGGGGCCGCACGCCTTGGAGCCAGGACGCCATCTTGGTGCGGAGGTGGTGGAGGTGGCGCTCCGTGAGCCACATCGCCCGCAGCTGGCGGAGGGCGAGGCGACGAGAGGGAAGGCGAAGGGGAGCCCCCTGGGCAATGACGAGCTCGGCGATGCGGTCCAGCCAGTCCTCGTAGAGGTCGTCGACGGGGCGGTACCGCAGGAGTTCGCATGCCATGAGTAGCTCGGCCTGCGCGTCCGTGGGAGCGCGACGAGCATGAGACGACGAGCCCGCCGGGGTCAGCGACGGAGAGGCGGTGCGGCCGTCCCGCCGCACCGAGGGGTGCAGCGAAGACGCTTGCCGCTCGTTCCCCGCTGGGCCGGTGACGGCGTTGGCGGCAGGCGATGGAGAACGACGTGGAGGCCCGCCGACGAGGGCCGTCTGAACGACGCGGGCGGCGAGGGCGGCCCGACGCTCAGCGCGGGCTCGACGGGCATCTGACATGGAGGCGATGAAGCGATGGGATGCGGATCGGCGGAAGGAAATTCCGGCGCACCCCTACCTGGCGCGCCAAATGTTGGATTTCGGGTTCCGGCAAAACCCTTGAGGTTCGAACACTGGGGTGCGCACGAAGATTTCCCCCTACCAATTCACGACCTCACCCTCACCGCGATCTCGAAACCTAACTCGACGAACTCACAACACAAGATACACGAGGTTTATACTGGTTCGGGCCACCGTTGTGGTGTAATACCCTACTCCAGTGTGGTGGTGGATTGCCTCTTGGGCTGAGGATGAATAGTACAAGGGGAAGAAGAGCCTCCTGAGGAGAGGTGTTCTTGTGCTTGGTGGGTGTAGGGATGGGATGGATCTAGTCCAAGATGAGATGATCTAAGATGATCTGATCCAAGATGATCTGATCCAAGATGATCTCTCCTCCTACCGTGGTGGCTAGCCCTATTTATAGAGGCCTTGGTCCTCTCCCAAACTTTTGAGCGGGAAGGGATTCCACAACGGCCAGTTTGAAGGCAGACAACTAGTACAAGCTATCCTCACAAAAGTAGTCTTTGCCTGCCAAAGGCTCTGGTGGTGACGCCGTCTTGGGCTCCACGGTGACCTCCATCCTGCTGGTCTTGGTCTCGTTGCACCGATATGGAAACCTTTGCCTGATTCCTCGGGACTCCTCGCCTGCGCTTGCCCCTTTAGCACCAAAGAGGAAACGAGGACACTGCGCTTGCCCCTGGCTCCAGTCGTCATGGCTCACGTCGTAGGAACCTCGCGAGGTTCGCCTTGCCTTGATCTCTCCGTCCCTCGCGAGCCAGCCTGGTGAGGCCGCTCGCTAGGAGGTCTTGTGTTGTCCGCCTCGCGAGGCTTGGCCCCTCGTGAGGGTCTTGAATGTTGGCTGGTGAAGATGGGCCGTACGGGCCCGCTTGGAGAGCCATGCCGTGGGCCGTAGGCAGGCAAATCTGGAGACCCCTGTTCCCAGAATGCCGACAGGACCAAGCAGGCCCACAGATGGAAAGCATCGATATCGCTAATAACCGCTTAAGTGGGTGCGAGAGGACAGCCACCACCGCTTTCCATGTGGGCCAAACATATCGATGTTGAATACCCAAAATGCACAACTTTGATGTGCCCCATGCCTCAAAAACCGTAAACCATGCACCCACACAGAGCGAGGTTCATATCAAGCATACTACATATGATGGTCCCCTTCCCCCCTCTTCACCGCATACTATATGCTCCTGCGGTAATATATGTACAACCCAAAAGA
This sequence comes from Aegilops tauschii subsp. strangulata, assembly GCF_002575655.3. Classification (NCBI taxonomy): domain Eukaryota; kingdom Viridiplantae; phylum Streptophyta; class Magnoliopsida; order Poales; family Poaceae; genus Aegilops; species Aegilops tauschii. The sequence continues at coordinate 68,753,117 of NC_053039.3, read as the reverse complement.
ATCCTCATCGATGGTGAAATTAATTAACCCCTCCCGATGTAGGTCAAACTGATGCATGCATGCATGCATCGACGATGGCCTCGTGGGCCCACAGATGGAAGCGTCACACGTGAGTGTCCTAGCTAGGATATCTATGCATGTGGCCCAAAACTGTGTTTGTGTGATGTTTGAATAACCAATTTCACAATTTTGATGTGGCACGTGCCTCTGTAGCCAAAAAGTCCCGAGACTGAGTGAGGTGTACTTGTTCACGGATGCATACGTATAGTATATATGCTAGTCCCCTCCCACCTCTTCGACGCGTACTATATACCACCATAACACAAACAAAAAAGATTCTACCTTGCTGGTCAAATTAACCTCACTGCCGGCTGTTCGTCAAAGTGATGGACGACGACCTCGCGGGCCCACAGAAAGCGTAACACGGGAGTATCGAGTGTCGTGTAGGACAACCATCGACTGCATGTGGCCAAAACATTTATGTATGAAAGGGTTTTTTAATGTTTTAAATAACGATTTCACGACTCTGATGTGGCACCAGCCTGCCTAACAAAACGGCCAACCTACACGGTGGCTCACAACTCGTAGTGTACTGCGAGCCACCCGCCACCCCCAGACGCACACACCCACACACACACACCGCGAATCCACCGCAACTACGATGCATGTTAAATTAATTATCCCGCGGTGAACATACATGTTACCAAAGGAGGGACGTTTTAATTTCAAAAAAATCACAGAGATCATTAAGACGTTTTAGTACATTGATTGATTAATTTTCCATGGGTATAATGTGCAAAAATCAAATTTGAGCTACATGCACATGTGACAGTGCACCTAAATGGATTGCAAAAAATACATGTGTCTCACTGGGTGCATGTTTGCTCCCCGTGCAACAAATTTCAAACATTGAGAATCTTGATTTTTAAATTCTAGTACATCGAAAACTTATTTGAAGTTCATGAAACATATCGTGTTGTCATATGGACACCAATACAAAGTGGCATTGTACTTTTTTTGTCAAATTTGATGTAATCTTTATCTAATTACACACGGGTGATTATTAATAATTGGAACCAATATCCCAAACGGATTATTTATTCGAACCGTGAGCGTTAGACCCACAATGGATACGTGCCATGCTTCGGTTAAGCAATATATACGTGCCGCCACGCGACCCGTGTGGCCTGCGAGCAGGCATGAGTTGACGGGACGCATGCGAGCAACCCGCCGCGTAGGCAGACGGGGAGGCATGCGTGCAGGTGTGTGAATTGACGGAGGCGTGCTCGCTACGCAGTGTCATCGGGAGGCATGCGAGTAGCTGTGTGAAACTTTGGTAGGCATGCTAGCAGTCTGGTGCGCGGGCTCACCGGGAGGCGAGCCATCGGTTTGATCGCCGCCCGCCTCTCTCCCACAACTCCCACTACTCCATATTAATGGTGCGCCCGAGCGGCCGCACCCCCCATCCTCGCTACGTACACACAATCCTCTCTCTCCAGTTGCATCCTCGACGCCGCTCTCAGTCCTCAAAGCCGTCAGTGTATGAGGATGCCGCCGAAGCGCCCCATCGGAGGGAGTGGCGTCGCCGGGGCTACTAAAGCACCGGAGCACGGCATGAAGATGGAGACAGAGGTTGCCGTCACCGCCGACGAGTTATCGCTGCACCCTGCCGTCGTCGATGGCGTCGAGCTTCCATAGCCGGAGGCGGAGTTCCACACCGACTCCGACGACCACTCCGGCAACGACTCCGACGACCACTCCGGCGACGACTCCGACGACGATGGACAGCTGGTTAGTCATCTATACCCATTTATGTGTCAAATAGATCATAGGGTTTCTCTGGTTACTCCTGCCTCCCCTTTTTTGGAATAGGAATCCTGTGGTTATGTTCTCCCAATCCGTGAAATCTGAGTAAGTTTTGTTAGATCCGTGTAGTGTATTGGTTGTATGAATGGTACAGGTGATGAGTGATTAGTTGTTTCATCTGTGAAAATGTTTTCTGCTAGTAATCCGACTAGGGTTAGTGTTCGTGCTAATAATTCCTAGCCAGGACTTGACAATTGATTTTGAATGACCTACATATGTTTGTGCCATTATTTTCTTCAAGATTGGTCTGTACATAGACGACTGTGCTTAAAAATCGAACCATAATATCTGAATATGTATAAATAAATAGCCATAAATTCCTAATCCTACTTCACGGCATGTAATCCATGATTTGGTGCCAAATTTGTTTTACTATATGTATAGGTGCTGTCTGACGATGTGGACAACAAGGATGAAGATGCCTATAGGAGGTACAAGAGGCGAATCCTGAGGGAGCTTTATGCGGGAATGCATAACAGGCGTATTAGGACCTGGAACAACGGCTATGGATGCCCATTTTGCAACCACAAGATTCATGGCGCGTATCTAAGTGTTCTGGCGCATGCAAGAGGACGAGCCGTTGGCTCCTTCAAGCAAAAGTATTCTTGCAGGGTGGCGCACGGCGCGTACGCCGAGTACCTGGAGAAGCTCCAGGATCGTGCCGGCCGCATGCGAGACGAGATGTAGGATGGATCGAACTATGTATGCTTGAGTATGCTTAATGACGGTTGAACTATGTACTTATAGTTGAACTATGCTTATGTACGTGTGCGCTTATTATCTATGTCTGAGTATGTTAAATATTTCGCCAAATTTTGGTAAAAATTACAACGGGGGACCAATAAACCAGGACGGAGGTAGTACGTCAATCACACACGGTTCCCAAAATTGTAACCATGTGCAATGACCATTATTTTGCCTACTGCGTCAATCACACATGGTTCGCTCTAGCAAACCGTCGCCCCCAAAATTCTTTGTGGGACAGAAAACCGTCGCCACATGCACCATATACGTCAAACACTACAGGAATCAGCTACTTTGCCGTCCGCCAAGGATGTCAGTGTCAAAACCGGCGGATCTCGAGTAGGGGGTCCCGAACTGTGCATCTAGGATCGATGGTAACAGGAGACGGTGGACACGATGTTTACCCAGGTTCGGGCCCTCTCTATGGAGGTAATACCCTACTTCCTGCTTGATTGATCTTGATGAATATGAGTATTACAAGAGTTGATCTACCACGAGACCGTAATGGCTAAACCCTAGAAGTCTAGCCTATGTGTATATGGTAATGAATATATCCTATCCGGACTATGCTCTCCGGTTTATATAGACACCAGAGAGATCTAGGGTTACATGGGGTCAGTATCATAAGAAGGAATCTTCACAGCTGGTCGCCTAGCTTGCCTTCCACGCCAAGGAAAGTCTAATCCGGACACGGGTATAGTCTTCCGCCTTCGTATCTTGATAGCCCATCAGTCCGGCCCAATGAATAACAGGTCAGACGCCGGAGGACCCCTTAGTCGAGGACTCCCTCAGTAGCCCCTGAACCTGGCTTCAATGACGAGGAGTCCTGCGTGCAGATTGTGTTCGGCATTGCAAGGCGGGTTCCCCTTTCTCCGAACTCCAAGATAGTCTTCGGATGCGATGATTGTATCCGGACCTATTACACACACCATGCACAACCGCAGAGAGAATATAATATTTGCACGAATCTAATCTGTTGACAGCTTCTTTACAACACGACATTGCGTCTGTCCAGTCATAATTTTGAACCGTTTTTATCTGCCACCCCACATTCCAAGACGCGGTTGCTATTGGCACGTCTTGTCGAAGCAGAGATCGTGTCCCCTTATTGCGGGATTCTCATCAATGCGGGCATGGGTAACCCAACCGTGTCGTTTACACAGCCCTTGGGAATAGGCGAATCTTAAGGCGAGTGAGGTGGCGTTTAATGTTTGCTACCTTTATAAGAGGATAGGGATTCCCTCTTCCTCTTCCCACACTTACTCTCTGTCTCCGCCTTCCCGATCTAGAGCTCCAGCGCCCAAGTTCTCATCTCCTTTCCACTCAAGCAACCATGTCCGGATCCGGTGGTCAGGGCAAGTGGATGGTCTCCTCCGTCAGGGAGGAGGACATTACTGAGCTCCGAGGGGCTGGATATTTGGCGAAGGGAATTGCCCACCGCTTGCCGGCCGAGGGACAAATCGTCCCCACGCCGGAGCCCAACGAGAGGGTAGTATTCTTTCCTCATTTCTTCCGCGGGCTGGGGTTTCCACTCCATCCATTCGTCCGCAGGCTGATGTACTATTACGGGATAGATTTCCATGATCTGTCCCCGAATTCCTTCCTCAACATCTTGGCGTTTATCGTCGTGTGTGAGGCCTTCCTCCGCATCCAGCCCCACTTCGGGCTGTGGCTCAAAGTCCTCAACGTAAAGCCGAAGGTGGTGGATGGCCAGCACGCGGAGTGCGGAGGAGCCATGGTGAGCAAGCTCTCCAACGTCTCCTCGCCCAAAGGCACTTTCGTGGAGACAGTAAAGGAATGGCAGAAACAGTGGTTCTACATCATAGAACCTCGCGGCACCACCTGGGCCGCGGCTGCCGAATTCCGCTCCGGTGCTCCCATGCGACTCACCTCCTGGGTCGAGAAGAGTCCGGACTGGTGTTCACCTGACGAGCTGATAGCGCTGCAGACGTGCGTTCAAAGCATGGTGACCAAGAACGTCAAGCTTGTTGACGTCATCCAGGTGATGCTGGTCCGCCAGATTCTTCCGTGCCAGCGCCGAAGCCGCCCTTTGTGGGAGTTCAATTCGAAGAAGCACCAGACCTTGGTAAGGCTCTTTGAGACTACTCACGAAGGCGCCTTGAAGTTGCTTTTTAAGGGCAACGAGAAGCCACCGGCCATGGATTCAGACCATGGTCACGATTGTACACACCCCGCGAGCAAGGTATGTTATTTCTAACGTATCCCCAACCTCATCCTTTCGAGGGTAACGTCTAAGCTTTTATTATGGTTCCTTTAGGACTGGATGGAGAGGGCGAAGCGGACCCAGTGTCCGGCTCCGCTGCCTGAAGAACTGGTCATCCCACGCCTAGCGGAGATGCTGGTTCCGGCGCCATACAGGGCGCCGGAGAAGAAGGCCAAGGAGAAGGCCAAGGGGGCCAAGAGTGGCCCCCGTCGCAAGGGCACTTCGGACGTGACGTCTGAAAACGACGAGGCCCATTCCTCCGTCCCTGAGGACAACGACGAGGAGGAGGAGGAGGAAAACAACCCTCCTCCCGAGGAGAAGAAGAAGAAGAAGAGGGCGGCCTCGGCACATCCCGAGGCAAAAGCGCCCAAAAATGGGAAGGGCGCCCCAGCGGTCAACACCGCGTGGGACGTTGACAGTAGTCCGGAACGGCACCCCCGCACTAAGCCCCAGGCCGCAACATAAGTGGCGTGGCTTGCTTGTGCGCGCATCCGGCCCTTTCTCTCCATTTACCTTTGACATAGTTTAACTGTACTATTGCAGTCCGGCCCATGACCTTGTCCAGCGATCCTCATCTGAAGGTTCATTGGCTCCGTCGGAGATGGCGAGCTAGTCGCCACCGCCAGCTTACTCCCCCGGGGCCAGGGACGACACCGAAGTGCTCCCGAAGGGCCGATCTGAACCGGGGAGGATCCCAGGACGCTGTCTGGGAGGCGCCACGAGGCGAAGCCTCCACTGCCGGACACATGGAGGAGACGATCCCCATGAAGACTGGCGAAGAGGGCCGTATCCAGTTTGGCCCTCAGCCGGATTCGATTCCGAAGACCCATATGGCTCCGGAGTCAGGCGAGCAGCCCCCTTTGAAGGAGGGGGGGTGCACCACTTCCGCCGGTGGTCCCTGTCCATCCAGGGCGCCGGACAACCTGATGGAGGCGCTACGAGGCGCCTCTGTTATGGACGAGTACCGCGCCCATAAAGCTCAGTCCGCCAAGAGTGGACTGAACGACGCCTGCACCAACCTGTTGACAGGTTTGGAGGTAAGTGACATAGAAAGAGAAAAAAACCTGTAGTCAGTAGCCCCTGAGACACTGTCCGGTGTTCGGCAAGAAGAACCGGACAGAGGATCTATTGTAGGAGACTAGTGTAGCATGTATGCATAAGCAGGCGTCGCTGTTGGCCGCAACCTTGCGTGCTGCCGAAGTCTCTGAATTGAGGTAGAGGCTGGATGTAACGCCCACGATGCGGCTATATCTCCCAGGTGTCGAGGCATGACTTAGAGGCATAACCGCATTGTAGGTTTTGTCGCGAGAAGGGTCATCTTCACACAATCCCATGTAATGAACAAGAATGGGATAAAGAGCGTTGGCTTACAATCGCCACTTCACACAATACATAAATAAATTCATACATCATCCAAAATACACACATAGCCGACTAAGGTCAAATCCAAATGAAAAGAAAATAACCCCAAATGCTAGATCCCCGATCGTCCCAACTGGGCTCCACTACTAATCATCAGGAAACGAAACATAGTAACGACCAAGTTCCTCGTCCAACTGGTATCGTCAGCACCTGCAACTGTTTTGGTAGAATCCGTGAGTCAAGAGGACTCAGCAATCTCACACCCGCGAGATCAAGACTATTTAAGCTTGTGGGTAGGTAAGGGGTAAGTGGTGGAGCTGCAGCAAGCACTAAACATATATGGTGGCTAACATACGCAAATAAGAGCGAGAAGAGGAGCAACGCAACGGTCGATAAGCTAGAAGTGATCAAGAAGTGATCCTGAAACTGCTTACGTTCATACATAACCCAAACTGTGTTCACTTCCCGGACTCCGCCGAAAAGAGACCATCACGGCCACACACGCGGTTGATGTATTTTTAATTAAGTCAAGTGTCAAGTTCTCTACAACCGGATTAACAAATTCCCATCTGCCACATAACCGCGGGCATGGATTTCGAAAGATAATACCCTGCAAGGGTGTCCCAACTTAGCCAACTACAAGCTCTCACGGTCAACGAAGGATATTCCTTCTCCCGGGAAGACCCGGTCAGTCTCGGAATCCCGGTTTACAAGACATTTCGATAATGGTAAAACAAGACCAGCAAAGCCGCCCGATGTGCCGACAAATCCCGATAGGAGCTGCACATATCTCGTTCTCAGGGAACACCAGATGAACACTACGTACAACTAAAACCAGCCCTCGAGCTTCCCCGAGGTGGCGCTGCAAGTGGCTCTAGTTTGGACCAGCACTCAGAGGAGCACTGGCCCGGGGGGTTAAATAAGATGACCCTCGGGCTCACGAAAACCCAAGGGAAAAAGGCTTAGGTGGCAAATGTAAAACCAAGATTGGGCCTTGCTGGAGGAGTTTTATTCAAGGCGAACTTTCAAGGGGGTCCCATAAATCACCCAACCGCGTAAGGAACGCAAAATCAAGGAACATAACACCAGTATGACGGAAACTAGGGCGGCAAAGGTGGAACAAAACACCAGGCATAAGGCCGAGCCTTCCACCCTTTACCAAATATATAGATGCATTAATTAAATAAGAGATATTGTGATATCCCAAAAATATCCATGTTCCAACAAGAAACAAACTTCATCTTCACCTGCAACTAGCAACGCTATAAGAAGGGCTGAGCGAAAGCGGTAACTTAGCCAAACAACGGTTTGCTAGGAAAGGATGGTTAGAGGCTTGACATGGCAATATGGGAGGCATGATATAGCAAGTGGTAGGTAGCGCAGCATAGCAATAGAGCGAACAACTAGCAAGCAAAGATAGAAGTGATTTCGAGGGTATGGTCATCTTGCCTGCAAGGTTCTCAGAGTTGTCGAAAGCTTGATCCTCGTAAGCGTTCTCAACAGGTTCCTCATAAGCGTTCTCATCTCCCGGCTCTACCCAAAGCAAGAACACAAGCAAAGGACCAACAATCAATCACGGGAAATGCACAAGCAACATGATGCAATACATGGCATGATATGCGAGATGTGATATGCAATGCATATGCGTGCTCCGGAAGGGAAAAGATGAACAAGGCGTCAACTTGGCAAACCAAGTATGCCGCTGGAAAGATGAGATGATTTCGGTTGAAATCGATATAAGGATCACCGGAATCGGATGCACGGTTTGCAAAATGACAAGCAAAACAAGGATGGCACAATTCTGCGATTAACAGCACGATGCCACTTCGTATGCGACAAGAAGCTAAGATACTGCACTCCAACATAACAACAAAGCTTATGAAAGTGATGTACTCAAGATGCTTAACAAAACATGAACAGTGAGCTACGGCTAAATCACACCAAAGCAGGTTCAAACAAGCATGGCAAAAGTGCAAAAGATATCAGCTTCACAGACTGGAAATACGAACATGCCAGAAATAACATCAGGAAGCCATGTTTAGAGCAAGCAACCAGCATGCTACAGGAACATATCATAGCAAATGAAGGCATGGCATGAATCTACTAAATGCATAGAACAAGAGTCCCTTACTGATCATGAGCCAAAAAAGCACAGAAGATATGATGACACTTCTGTCAACATATCAAGTTTTATTACCAGATTCAGACTTAGCAGAAAACAGAGCATGGCATTAACAGAATTATGAAGGCATCTTTGCGAGCTCGATTCACTCATCACAAAGAATTTCATGACAAAACAAGCATACCAACAGCATGAAGACATGTTCATGAAGCTAATCATGGCAAGAGCAAGTTCATAGCATGTATGGATCACTAGCAACAGCCATGGAAAAATTGAATATCATGTTAAAATTCTGCCAGGAACATTTCACAGCAAAAGTAGAGCAAGAAAATGGCATGCTAGGTCACTCCATAATAGCAACCAGTGGCATGGATGGATAGAGCATAATGATATGTCCAAAACATCCTTACTGAACATACTCAAAAGAAGCATGGATCTCACTTTAGTAACATGGATACATGGCATCAAAATAACAGCTGGAAAAGGACGGCAAAATCCTGTCCCTAAAAACAGAAACACCACGAAGCCTAGTTTGCATGCTTGTGCTAGTCACCACATAGACCAAAAAAATACATGGAAAGCACCTCTGTAAAGATGGCATGGCATAGATCAAAACACATGTAGAACTCATGCTCATAGAATGCACACATCAAATGCAACAAAAATAACAAAACATCAAGTTCTGTTAACTGACAGCAGTTAACATCATATAGCACTCTTGCAACGATGATTTAGGCATCAAGATGAACTCAAACAAGAATGGTACATTGGAACAAAATGAAGGGCATATCATGATGAACATATTTACATATTACACGCACATATCGGAGCACCGAGCATGGAGATATGATGTGATGAACATGGCTTGAAAGTAATAGGGCGCTCCGGCACTTGGTGGAAATTTCACCTCGCGGATCTGCATCTAGAGTTGACCCGGCACGGATTCCGAGGCGAGGCGGATCTCGCCGGAGACACACGGCGCGGCGGCCGGAGTTGGACGGGGGAGGCGCCGGCGGGACGGGGCCGGCCAGACCTCGCCGGATCCGGCGCCGGCGGAGGCGGCGACGGGGCCGGGCGGCGCGGTGGCGGCGACCGGGCGGACGACGAGGCAGCGGCGCACCGGCGTGGCGGAGAGGGGCGACGGGCGGCGGCCGGAGGAGGCGCGGGCGACGGGCGGCGGCTGGAGGAGCGGGACGACGGGTGGCGTCGGGCGGACGCGTGGGCGGCGATGGGCCGGGCGGGCCCGCCTCTGGCTCGCCGGGCCGCGGCGGCGGGGCGGCGGCGCTTGCCACGTGGCAATGTGGGAGTGGTGCGGAGGCGGCGGCGACTTTGTCCGGCTCGGACCGGACGTGTCCGGCGGCGGAGAGGGGTGAGGCTAGGGTTCCGTCTGCGCGAAAATTCGGAGGGGAGCACATATTTATTGGTAGAGGGAGCTAGGAGACTCCAAATGGAGTGCGGTTTTCGCTCACACGATCGTGATCCAACAACGGAGAGCATGGAGGGGGTTTAGATGGGTTATTGGTCTGTTTTGGAGGGGTGTTGGACTGCAACACACAAGAGGCCTTTGCGGTTACCCGGTTAGCCGTTGGAGCATCAAACGGCCTCCAAATGGAACGAAACTTGACAGGTGGTCTACCGGTGGTGTACCAAGGCCACTTGGCAAACCTCGGTCCATTCCGAGAACGTTTAACACCCGCTCACGAAAAGAGACAAGAGGGGTGCGCCGGTGCATGTGGGAGTGTCGGATTGCAAAACGGGTAACGGGAAAAATACTCGGATGCATGAGACGAACACGTATGCAAATGCGATGCACATGATGACATGATATGAAATGCATGACAAGAACAAAATGCAAAATGAAGACAAAACCCAGCCATGAAGGGAATCTCATAACTTAAAGCCGAAAATGGCAAGAGTTGGAGTTACAAATATGGAAAGTCACATTCGGGGTGTTACACTGGAGCGGACCGAGAACGAGCTCGGCGAGGGTAGGGTTCAGCTCCAGGAGAAGCAAGGTGAATAACGACTTGCTGTGTGTTCGGAAAGCGTAGGCGATGTATATTGACTGTAGTGTCGTAATATGTGCAGGAGCCGCGACCGAGGTCGAGGCCCTGAGGAAGGCCCTGGGCGAGGCCGAGGAGAAAGTTGTCCAGCAGCAGGCCGCCCGTAAGAAGCTCGAGGCCTGGGTCAAGGAAATCCAGCAGGAGCTCCAAGATGCGGTGAAAAAATGTGAGACCTTGGAGAATGATGTGTCGGCTCAAGAGGCCGAGCTCACCAAGGCTCGTCAGAGCGCGGAGACCGCGCGGAATGAGGCCTAGGCCGCCCTCCAGGATATCGAGGAGGCCAAGAAGATCACGGCAGGTAAGGCATTTAAGATGCAAAGCAAGTATGCGGAGAAGCAATACCTTTTACTAACCCGGGTTCGGAGTTCCCCAGGGGCTTTTGCGGATCTACCACGCAGCGTATCAGACGCTGTAGAGTTCTACCGAGCCGAAGGAGGAGGTTCTACGGAGAAGCTATTCTGGTCACAGTACGCGACACCAAAGCATCCCGTGTCCTTCACCGATCAGCTGAAGCAGCTGGTGGAGCTGCACAGGGTGGCCAAACTAGCCATGAAGGATTTAACAATCCGGCTATGGTCAGCCCATGCTATGCATGGCAGCTACTTTGGACTCGTGAGGCGTCTGGTGGAGGCCTGTCCCCGGCTGGACGTCATCAAGCGCTCCGCCTGTATTGAAGGTGCCCGTATGGCCTTCGCTCGCTGCAAGATGTGGTGGGCGAAGATGAACGCTGTAGAAGTTGCCAGCGGGCCGCCGGAGGGCAAGGAGCACCGCACACCCGAGCGATATTTCGCGGATGTCGTAGAGGGGTCTCGACTTGTGGCGGCGCAATGTTCGCAGGACATTGTATTTGAATAAATGTATTCATGTTGCCTTTACCTTGTATTATGGGAACAAAGTCGGTGTTCGTAAAATAATTTTATTATGCTTTGAATTGTTTCCTCCTGTGCGGCCGTGTTATTTGTAATTTGAGGGTTGGCCAGTCGTCGGCTTCTGCCATCACGTAGGTAGTACGGAGGTGTTCGGGATGGAATCTAAACAATCTTGATCCAATTATATGGTCCTTTGGAGGAGTTGTTTAGCGCAACGAACAAGGCAATCGGACTGTATGGCTTGAACGCCCTCACTTAGCCATAGGAGTTTTATAATTAAGCAAGTGTGCAGCCCCTGGTCCAGGCCAGGGTGCTGTCAGCATCTGATCGGGAAGTGCCGATCCTTCGCATGACGCAAAATATCCAACGATTTTGTAACCCTCGAACAGCTGACCGGCTCTCGCCGTATCATGACAGTCAGTTTTCGGCTTTCTCTACTGAGGTGCTCATCCGGTCAAGGCCAGGGCACAATCACAGTAGTTCTCCCTTTACTACCCTATCCAATAGAGCGGAACGTAGGGTAGCAAGCACAGGAGCCGGGCAACCCAACTATTTACCAAAGACATGATTCGGAGCCAATGCATATAATGCTAAATTCGGGGTGCCGAACTTATATATAAGAAATGTTTGGACTTTGCTGCCATATTGTGGGGCGACAAGTAGCCCCTGGCGAATATGAAACGTACAGAAGAGTATCGATGCCGCAAATAAGCGGATCGAAATAAAACGAAGTAAGAAGCGAAAGCCACGGAAACTGGGCCACAAACCATTTTTATTATAACTGGATGGATACGTCAAGGCGTATCTTGTACAGATGGTGCGAGAAGTATCCGGGCTATTTAACATGCCGGGATCCGTAGGGCACAGCGTGTGGGTCCTGAGAAATAAGTTTGAATATCATCAAGAAGAACGTATAAAGGTTACCCTACACACCTGTGCTGCTTGCCTCCGTTGTATGCCAATTCTTCTGAAGGACTTGCGATCAGGCCTGTGGAAAAAGGAACCTGAAACAAGAAAAAGGTAAAAGTATGTGTGTCCGGGATCTGTCTGGCCGAACCGTAGACCCCGGGTTATCTTGTGCCTCCGTCGATGTCCATGGAATTTTGAGTGCGTAATTGTGTACGCGTGGTACGAATGCCACTACCTCATTGGGCCGTCCTATTGCAGTGTAGTCCGGGACCTCTTAATGATGTCCGAGGGCTCGGCAACCGTACTATGGTGCTGCTTGAGAAGGCCGCTCTGTACTTCTGCTGCTAGGGCGGCGGTGTGCTCCTCTGTTCGGAGGGAGCGTTCCGTATTGCCGTTGACTGTTATGACGCCGCGTGGACCGGGCATCTTGAGCTTGAGATAAGCATAGTGTGCCACTACGTTGAATCTTGCAAACGCGGTTCGTCTGAGTAGTGCGTGATAGCCGCTGCGGAAGGGGACGATATCGAAGATTAACTCTTCGCTTCGGAAGTTGTCCGGAGAACCGAAGACCACCTCCAGCGTGATTGAGCCCATACAGCGGGCCTCTACGCCTGGTATGACTCCTTTAAAGGTAGTCTTTGTTGGTTTCATTCGCGAGGGGTTAATGCCCATCTTCCGCACTGTGTCCTGATAAAGCAGGTTGAGGCTGCTACCACCGTTCATCAGGACTCGTGTTACGTGAAACCCATCAATAATTGGGTTGAGGACTAGTGCGGCTGAACCGCCATGGCGGATACTAGTTGGGTGATCCCGACAATCGAAGGTGATCGGCAATGATGACCACGGATTGAATTTTGGGGTGACTGGCTCTACCGCGTAGACGTCCCTAAGTGCTCGCTTACGCTCCCTTTTGGGGATGTGCGTAGCGTATATCATGTTCACCGTTTTGACTTGAGGGGGAAATTTCTTCTGCCCCCCAGTGTCCGGCTGCCGAAGCTCTTCGTCCTCGTCCTCACTTTGTGATCCCTTTTCCTTGTTTTCGGCATTTAACTTGCCAGCCTGCTTGAAAACCCAACAATCTCTGTTGGTATGATTAGCTTGCTTATCCAGGGTGCCGTGTATCTAGCACAGACGGTCGAGTATGCGGTCCAGGCTGGAAGGTCCTTCATTGTTCCTTTTGTAGGGCTTCTTCCGTTGGCCGGACTTGGAGCCAGTGAATCCGGCGTTGACCGTGGTGTCATCGGTGTTGTTGCCATTGCTTCGACGTTTGTGTCTATTGCGCTGGAGCTTGCTAGTGCTATTCTTGGCCCCGGAGGGGCCTGTCTCGCTGGCTGTGTTGTTACTATGGGCCAGCCAACTGTCCTCTCCCGCGCAAAAGCAGGTCATGAGTGCCGTGAGGGCTGCCATGGACATCGGCTTTTCTTGGCCGAGGTGCCGTGCTATCCATTCGTCACGGATGCTGTGTTTGAAGGCTGCTAAGGCCTCAGCATCCGGATAGTCAACGATCTGGTTCCTTTTAGTTAGGAACCTAGTCTAGAATTTTCTGATTGATTCTCCAGGTTGTTGAACTATGTGGCTTAAGTCATCGGCGTCAGGTGGCCGGACGTAGGTTCCTTGGAAGTTGTTTAGGAAAGCTTCTTCCAAGTCCTCCCAGCTGCCGATAGAATTTTCAGGCAGGCTGTTAAGCCAGTGCCGAGCTGGCCCTTTGAGCTTTAGTGGGAGGTATTTAATGGCGTGGAGGTCATCTCCTTGAGCCATATGGATATGGAGAATGAAATCCTCGATCCATACTGCGGGATTGGTTGTGCCGTCGTATGATTCGATATTGACGGGCTTAAACCCCTGGGGGAATTCGTGATCCAGTACTTCATCAGTGAAGTAGAGAGGGTGTGCGGCTCCTCTATATCGGTCCACGTCGTGGCGTAGCTCTGATGGAGTCCATCTGCGGTATTCGGCCCGGGCGTGGTTAGATTTAACACGTCCGAATAGGTAGCCGTCGTCATGCCTAGAGGCACGCCCTCGCGACCTGTTGATCGATCTTGTGTGTCCTGTTCTATCGTCCAGGATCTGCCGGAGGTCGTATGTGTGACCCCGAACTCTTCCGTCTCTGTTTTTACGAGGCGGTGGGGCAGGCTGCTGTTCGGTCTGTGTTGCCGCTTTATTCCGGCCGCGGGGTGGCCGGTCGGCCACCCTGTCTCGACCACGTGGTGGTCGTTCCGCATTACGTGAGGGAGATGTGCGCTCCAGTGCTTCCTCATCGAATTGAGGTAGCAGTCTGCGTTTCGGGTAGCTCTTGGCTGGGGCAGATCTTGTTCAGCTTGAAGCTGCTGCTGTTTCTTTTTCAGGCTCTTTGCAATGGCTATGAGCTGAAACTTAAAGGGCTCCTGCTCCAGAGGATCTTCCGGCACGATGAAGTCTTTGTTGCCGAGGCTTGTCTCCTCCTCGGAGGGTGGACGGTAACTATCGTCCTCCGAGTCATCTTCTATGGCCTATTCATCAAGGTTATCTTGCCTGTTGTCGTGTTCCTCCTGTTGGGATGTAGCTCCGACAGGGTCTTCATTGTTTTCGGCGTCGCCCGGAGTACTATTTTCTCCGGTGCCAGTATTTCTATCTTTTGAGCGGCGAGGCGTAGAACGGCGCTTGGGGCGTCGACGCTTGGACTGCGTCTTAGTGGTTTTATTCGCATCTGGCTCTTCGTTGACGTCGCCAGATCCTTTGGGTGTATCAACCATGTACACGGCGTACGAAGAGGTAGCCGTCCAACGTCCGGTGAATGGCGGGTCTTGGCCTTGCTCCATATCGGCATCGTCGTCCATACCGTCGATGTCTTCGGAGCCATAGTCAAGCACGTCGGTTAAGTCGTCGACAGTGGCTATGAAGTGGGTGGCGGGTGGGAAGCAAAATTCCTCGTCGTCCGTCTCTAGCTCGACCTGAACATAGTTCGGCTATGAGTCCTCCTCCAAGGATAAGTTCTTTAAAGAATTTAGCATGTCACCAAAAGGTTAGTGCTGGGAGAAGTCTGCGGTGCCAAATTCGAAAATCGATAACCGATCCAGCTCTGTGTCCGCAGGCACGCCTGATCTGGAACGTGTGGCCGAGAACGAGTCCGGAGTTCCATTGACGCTATTGCAGGATGTCGACTCCGTGAGTGGATCCAACGTCGTGGACTTTGTGGCCTCGAAGGGCACGATCTGCTTCAGTTCTGAGGCCGCTGCAGCAACAGGATCCATCTCCTGGGTGTGATCCGATGACAGATTTAATTCATGTTCATCGGAGAGGAGGAGCAACTGCGCAGTCCCGAATCCATCGGAGATCAAGTCACCGCGGGTATCCGCGACGCAGTTCAAGCTTCCAGATCTGACCTGATGGCCAGGGGCGTGGCTATCGACCTGCTCCAGATGGCCAAGCGAGTTGGCCCGCAATACGAAATCACCGACCACAAAGGTTTGTCCGGGGAGGAAGGTTTCTCCTTGAACGGCGCCATTACTGACGGTCAAAGGGGCCATCGAATCCTTTGCTGACGGCATAGTGGAGCTCTCAATGAAAGCACCAATGTCGGTGTCAAAACCGGCGGATCTTAGGGGGTCCCGAACTATGCGTCTAGGATCGATGGTAACAGGAGACGGGGGACACGATGTTTACCCAGGTTCGGGCCCTCTCTATGGAGGTAATACCCTACTTACTGCTTGATTGATCTTGATGAATATGAGTATTACAAGATTTGATCTACCACGAGACCGTAATGGCTAAACCCTAGAAGTCTAGCCTATGTGTATATGGTAATGAATATATCCTATCCGGACTATGCTCTCCGGTTTATATAAACACAGGAGAGATCTAGGGTTACATGGGGTCGGTTACATAAGAAGGAATCTTCACAGCTGGTCGCCTAGCTTGCCTTCCACGCCAAGAAAAGTCTAATCGGGACACGGGAATAGTCTTCAGCCTTCGTATCTTCACAGCCCATCAGTCCGGCCCAATGAATAACAGGTCGGACGCCCGAGGACCCCTTAGTCCAGGACTCCCTCAGCGGATGGCAAAGGCCTTTGCTGTCTGCCGCGGACGGCAAAGTAGCTGATTCCTGATGGGGGCGGGTGGTGGGGCGGCGGGGCGGCGAGGCGGTGGGGCGGTCGGGCGGCGACGTGGTGGGGCGCCGGGGCGGCGGGGTGGTGGGGCGATGGGGCGTCGGCAGGTAGGGGGCGGCTAGGTGGTGGGGCGATGGGGCAAGCGGCGGCGGGTGGTGGGGGCGGCGGCGGGCGGCGGGAGCGGCGGTGGTGGTTGTGTTCATCGGGGAGGAGAGAGGGAGAGAAACAGAGAGTTGGAGGGGCAGGGTGGGGATTGGCCGTTAGTTAGGTTAGTTCTTTGTCGTCCGCCCCACCTTTGTCGTCCGCTTTTTTTGTCTTTGTCGTCCGCTAGTAGACATCAAAGAGGGGGGCCGTTAAGTTTTTTTAATCAGCTCGTTAGTGGGGGCCACCTCTATCTTTGCCGTCTGCCAGCTGACGGCAAAGATTCTTTGCCGTCCGCTAGCAGACGGCAAAGAATTGGCTGATGGCAAAGACCTTCTTTGCCATCAGCCAGTTCTTTGCCGTTCGTTTTCTGTAAGCGGACGGCAAAGACCTTCTTTGCCGTCAGCGAGCAGACGGCAAAGAATTGGCTGACGGCAAATAAGCTAATTCCAGTAGTGAAAGGGGATTTTTTTCCCTCTTCTTTCTATATTAGGCAAATTAATGATGTATTGTTATTTCAATTACTCTCATATTTCCATGACATCATGTTTACCCTATCTGTTTAATTATAGACTTATGTCCCTCGATTTCAACTGATGTTCAGTTCTTTCAATTTGGGCCCGTATTTGCATGTTACCATATTTTCTTTAACAATCCTACCATTTTCTGTAGGACATCCCTTGCTATGCAACAGATTATGTAGTGCACAATTTTTCCCTTTACATACATCAAAGCTCCACAAATGTCATACTGCACACAAACCATGGATTTACAATCGTTGCTACTGTAAGACTTGATGAACGTGGTGACTCCTATTTTGGCACTGGCTTTTGGAATGAAATTGCAAAGTTTTATGTACCGAAAGCAATGTCAAATGAATTGTGTAGTATTTAAGCAACCAACTGTTATTCCCTTATCTTACTATATTCCTACCTAATAACTTCTAGTTACCAATACACTTTTCTATTGCCCTTTTTTAACTAAATATTCCCTGTACTCCCATTTCTATCAGAAAGCGCAGCTGACAAGGGGACTCCGGAGGTGGAGAACGGGGCTGCCAACAAGCGGAGGCGGGCGAGCTAGAACCGCAAGCGACTCCAGCAGACCTAGACTTAATCAGCAGCCTCCCCAATGATATGTTGAGAGTCATCATCTCCCTCCACCCAATCAAATATGGGGCACGGACAACCCTCCTTTCCCGGCGGTGGCGCCCCCTATGGAACTCCAGCCCTCTCGACCTCATCAACACCCACGTGCGCTGCCATGCCTATCGCAAAAGCTTGGATGCGTTCTCCAAGATCCTCGGCAGTCACCTTGGCCCAACCAAAGGCCTTAGAATGGGCAAGTTCTGTTCCAACGGCAAGGACCGAGCCAAGCTTGACGACTGGTTCCGATCCCCCGCCCTAGATCAGCTCAAGGAGCTCACTTTTGATGACGGGCATATGCGGTCGCTGCCAACGTCCTCACTCCGCCTCACACCCACGCTGCGCGTCGCCAAGTTCAGGAACTGCCATTTCCCGCCCCTTAATGACGCGCCCGCTCTTATTCTACCACGACTGAAGCACCTTGAGCTCGTCGCCGTCTGCCTCTCAAAGGGTGACATGGAGCGCCTACTCCGTGGCTGTACTGCACTCGAGTACCTTCGTCTTCAGGCGATCAATGGGTTGAGTACCTTCCACATCACCTCCATGACTCTCCGGACTATTTATGTGTGTTGCTGGTGCGGCAGGAAGACAACACAAGAGGTGGAACACGGTATGGTCATCCAGGACACACCTGCACTTGAGAGATTACTTGTAGTTGATCAAGAAGGTCCAACAAGAATCAATGTCATTTCTGCGCCGAAATTGACAGTGGTGGGCTACTCATCTAAAAAATACTTCGAACTTGTTATTAGATCCGCACCCGTCAGGTACAACTGCCGCCTTCTACCTCTCCTTCTACAAATTAACATTCTTTCTAATTTTGAAGATGTTTGTTCGTTTGTTATTCAGAAAATGATTCCGACAAGCTTGACCCCGAAACTGCACACAGTGAAGGTCTTGGCACTACAATCTATCGGGCCCGACCTGGAGCAAGTTGTCAATTTCCTGAGATGCTTTCTGTGCATGGAGAAGCTATATATCGAGGTGATGTTCCTTTCCTGTTAAATATTAACCATAAGGGAGTTCAATTCGTGACACCTTTTTCCAAGTTTACAATGACAATGTACTACGATTTCTAAAGGTTCTTTTGGAGGATTTCAGTACATACATGCCCCCTCCCCATATTCGTTGCTTGATCCATATGGTTACAATCAATAAGCATTTCTCCTTTGGATTCATCTGTACTAGTTTTTTTAGGGAACTTTTCATCCACTCCAACCTCTTGTGAAGAAGGCTACATTTTTCTAGAATGTATTCAAATGCCCACGTTAATCATGTCAGATCGAAGATGGCATGTTAGTGCATTTTACAAATCCTCCAAACCAAATAGCTAGGCCTATAGTAATGTTCAAAACTGCATGTAGGCACTAACACGTTTTCTTCTTTTGCAGATAAAATTAGGCCCAGTGGTGGATAATGTGATACAATATAACAATCACGTTGAATGCCTAGATCTGCATCTCTCAGAAATTACTTTGAACTCCTACCGAGGGACCTTACCGGAGATTATATTTGCCAGGTTATTTGTTCTCAGAGCAAGGGTGCAGAAGGAAATGAGGTTTGCCCTACAT
Organism: Aegilops tauschii subsp. strangulata; assembly: GCF_002575655.3. Lineage (NCBI taxonomy): Eukaryota > Viridiplantae > Streptophyta > Magnoliopsida > Poales > Poaceae > Aegilops > Aegilops tauschii. Next base: position 68,734,016 of record NC_053039.3, on the reverse strand, counting down.
TTATTTTGCAAAAATGAATGGTCTATTGATCAGCGCTGGCGCCTGTGGCATAATGGAGTAGGCTCCAAAAATGCTGAATTTCATTTTGGAACTTCAGATGACAGAGTAATCGGAAGTCATCGGGTCAACCCCATACATGACTTCTCAGTGGCTGACCCCTTTGCAAAAATTGTGAGGTTTCGAAGCCAGACTTAGAAGTGGTGATATTAGTTTGAACCTCTCTGATATCCATGTTCAGCGCATCAGCGCGAGCGTTTGCAGCTGATGAGCTGAATTTCATTTCTAATATCAGTTTGAGCCTTCTAATCTTCGAATTTGAGCCATATAACTCTGGAATTTGAACCTTGTAACATTTCGAGCTTTTGTGGTACAATCGTTGAAATGGCATCATACGAGACTCGTATATTGCTAGCACTATTTTGACCTTAATATGCAATGGTCTTAGTTTTATTAACCATTCTCGAATCAGTTTACCTTGTCGATATCACAGCACATGATCTGTATAGCTAACTCGACTGTGATCTTCGACATTATTGCACACAGTAGGTTTCTTCCACCGTGTGCACTTTAGAGCGCAGAATTAATTATCGCACTCGAGTGTCCATCATCACCCTTCTGTGTAACTTTGACCTCATCACCCAAGGGTAAACTTATGACAAAAGTCATTCCACACACTTCATTTTTACAAAGCTTTTTGCCAATAAACGCCCACGATTTGTCCCTCTTCTAGCCGACGCGTGGCCAAACTAGCCGGGCGGCAAGCTTGCGCGGTAAACAGCGCGGTAGCGCGGGAACAGGCTCACCGACGATACATTTGGTGCCTCTTCGAGCCCACGCCTGGGGTGCGGTGTTGTCAAGCATGCACTGGATTCTGGAATCCTCCGCTATGAACGCCACGACAAGACGTGACAATTACAGGCCGGTCGGCCCCCATTTATTACAATGGCCATTTAACCTACCCTTGTGTCTCTTCAACCTTTCGATCGCACCCCACCATTGCAAGAAGCACACCCACCATGAGAAATTCTTAGAGGGTATCCTGCGCGGCTCCAATGGCGCTCCGAGCGGCTGCCGACAACGAGCAGCAGTTTACCATGCGTGCTGTGGTGGACACCCACAGAAGGTTCATGGACCTCTCGGTGGTGTACACCAACATCCGGTCTGGGTGGAGAACTCCATCCACATCATGGAGTTGTTGCTTGCCGAGGAGAAGTACAAGGTGGTCGGGTTCGACCTCGAGTACACCCGCGCTCGTGCCGGGTCTTGTCCTAAGGTCGCTGTCGCCCAGATGTGCATGCACCACCACGTCCTCGTCTACCACTACTGCCTGGCCACAGCCCCCACCACATGTTCGCTACAGTGGACATCACCAACGATCTAAAGGCGCTCGAGAGTTCGGGCATCGCCTGCCAGAATCTTGTCGACATCCAGGGCCAATACAACATCTGGGGCAGCAAGGAGCAAGAGAAGGACTCACTGGTTCACCTCGCCGAGGTCATCATCGACCCCTACTACGGAGATATGAAGGATTCGTGCAACAAGGACAAGCGTGCATGGCACTCGGCCTGGATGGAGAAACTCGAGAAAGCTCACGTCGTGTACGCGGCCAAGAGGCGTACACGAGCTACGACATGTACATGCGGATCGTTGACATGAGGAAGTCCCTCCTTCCCCAAAACGGACAGGGATCCAGCCGGAAGCAGAGCAATGGCAAGCGTCGTCGCAACAATAAGTAGATGATTAGATCCTCATTTCTCCTACTTTAGTATGCATGTAATTGCTTACTTTGGTGTGTGCAAATGTTATGTGTGTAGTCACTTGTGTAATTGTATGCATAATTTGGTTATGCAATGTTGTCTTTTTAAGTGTATATGTTGATGCTCTGTAGACAGAGCGTAGATGGTGTGCGGACAAAGAAAATCACGTCGCACACAGACTAAAGAATGGAACCCGTCGGTGATGTTTTCATCAATCACTCACAATTGTACACCAGTAATCGTTTGCTCGAAACACACATGGCTTGTTAGCAGTAATCGTCTGTGTTCTTATTGTTCTTCGCACACGTTTCTGATTACAGACCTGTTTGCCACGTATCACACACATCTTGTTCATTTGAACCGTTTATGTTCTCATGTCTCAACGCAAACAGTTCATCCGAGTGAACCGCATGCCGTATATCGCACACACCTTTGATCTTGCTGACCATTTCTTTTGTGTTGCCTAATCACAAACAGTTCATCCGAGTGAACCGTATGCTGTACATCGCACACACCTTCATCTGTCTGCCCGTTTCTTTTGTTCCTCCTCATCGCAAACGGTTGATTGAATTGAACCGTATGCCCCGCATCGCACACGCAACTAAAATCTGAACCGTGTTTGATGCATCCTCCATCGCAAACATTTTGCACCTTTTTTGACGGTTTTCATATGCCACCGTTTCGATTATTGCATCGCACACAGTTTCTCAAAGGGTCTCTGATCGTAGTGTCGCGTTAGCAGCATCCTGCAGTAGTGACTACAAGAGAAACAAGCAGACACCTCACAGGTTTAGCATGTAGTATACGAAACTCATTTTGGTAAACCGCTTCAGTAGTAAGGTGGACAGGATAACAGCATGAAACAAACATATATCTATGTACTATGGTCACTGTAATGTCCATATCATTCTAGTTTATGTTGCCAAATCAAGAAAGAGACACAGTTCAACTCATTTATTTTTAAGACATAGCAGCATAGACAGAATATAAGTGTGAGAAACTACACAGCATTGGCAACACTTGTAATGTGCATCACATGAGAACATAACTGCTTATACAACTAAAACTGAAATCAACATAGAGCAAGAACTTAGAATAGCAATCCAATTAAAGAAATAGGTTTAAAACATACCTGTTGCACTATTGGAGTTTCAATTGGATCCTTCAAATTCGAAAGTAGTTGGTATGAGTAAATACAGTGATGCAACAGCAAAAGAGTATGGACCATAGCTACAGAATCTGACCTGAGAACAATTGCTCTTCTACTTTAAACGTGGAGTTTGGGTTCGCTGTGGTGGTCTTCGTGCTTTGGGCACTGCAGTTGCTTTACCAACTCCTCGTGTGGGGGTACTCTGTGGTGGACATGGTGCTTTGTCAACTAGAAGTGGGTTACTATCCGCTGGGGTTGGGGTTAGATGGGTTGTAGCTAGTTCTCTACCCAACGATGTAAGTGTGCAATCTGGAAGAGTCTCGATTATGTGTGGTGGGGCTAGTTTGTGGGCCAGTACAACCATGGTTCTATCTGCATCGACGGGTAGCACTGTCTTTTGTGAAGAATGGGTTTTTGCTCCCTTAGATACTACCATCACCCCCTCCAATTCAAATTCCTGATAAAGAAGAAAAGAAAGTGAACGTACAGACATTGTATGATAGACAGATGTGGTAATTCACATATATGTTGGCTAACCAAACATGAGAACATGACACAATTTCACATATATGATGCCTAACTAAACAGGATAGCATGACACAGTTTTAGATATATGATGGATGACTTAACACGATATAATGGCATAATTCAACATATGATGAGTATCTGAACAGGATGACATGACAAAAATATATGATGTCTTTCTAAAATAGGTTGGGATGAAATAATTCACATACATGTTGTCTAAGTATACAGGATGGCATGATATAATTGACATAATTGATTCATATACTAAGCATTTGGCACTCGCATGTATGATCTCTAAACTAAGCAGATGGAATTCAATATTGTGCATATGATGTCTAAACTAAGCAATGCAAGACACCATATGCATGATATGGGAAATATAAACATTGCAACTTAGAGCATACACCTCAGGTGGGATATAGGACTGGTCATTTGTCTCTGAATCCTCCTTTGAGGAGCTCCCTGTAACCATCGAGATATGTGCTTCAACAGGTACCATTGCCTGCTTTGAAGACCTTGTTTTCACTCCTGATTTTTCCATAACCGGCTCAAATGGCTGATACACATGAAGAGTAGTTCAATATACACAGATTGTCGACAAATGGAATGCGTAATTGAAAAAAAGATGGCATGAGATAATTCACATATATGATGCCTGGCTACATGGCGGTGCATAATTCACATATATGATAACTGGCTGAAAACATCGCATTGCATAATTGACATATCTGATATAGAAAGCAAACAAGAGGCATTCACACAAAGCATGTTTAATCTAAGCAGATGGCATGGCAATGCAAGACACCATATGCATGATATGAGCAATATAACCCTGCCAAGTTAGAGCATGCACCTCGGGGGGGGATACGACTGGTCATCTGTCTCTGAGTCCTCCTCTGAGGAGCTATGTGTAACCAGCAAGAAATATGCATCGACAGGTAGCACTGACTGCTCAGAAGACCTTGTTTTCACTCCAGATTTTTCCCATGACCGACTCAAATGGCTGATGCATAGGAAGAGTAGATGAATGTATAAAAATTGTTGACAAATGAAATACATTATGAAAAAATGGCACGATATAATTCACATATACGATGACTGGCTAAACAGGATGGCATTGCGTGATTCACGTATATGATGCCTGGATAAAGAAGATGGCATTGCATAATTCCCATATACTCCCTCCGTTCCTAAATATTTGTCTTTTTAGAGATTTCAAATGGACTACCACATACGGATGGATATAGACATATTTTAGAGTGTAGATTCACTCATTTTGCTCCGTATGTAGTCACTTGTTGAAATCTCTAAAAAGATAAATATTTAGGAACGGTGGGAGTATGATATAGAAACCAAACAGGTGGCATTCACACAAAGCAAATCTAAACTAAGCTGATGACATATAAGATGTGTAATGTAAGCAATGCGAGGCGCCATATGCATGATATGACCAACATCAGCATGCCAGGTTAGAGCAAACACCTCAGGTGGTAAATAGGAGTGGTCAGCTCCCTCTAAATCCCCATCTGAACAGTTATCTTCCTGTGGAATACAATCTGGAATGGCGGGAGGGGCCCCACTTGGTTTTAAAATTCTTGTAAATCCAAAACACACCTGAAAATTGTGAAACTTGCATGGTGTCATGTCATGGTACTACCATGCTGTGGTAAAAAAATTGGCCGAATAGGAACAAGTTTTGGTATAAGCTTCTTGCAAATCGGAGCTTCTCTCAAGAAGGCTCGCGGTTCTGAGAGGGAACGTGTCACCTTTTTTTGCATAATTCAAATTTGAAATACAAGCACATGCTCCAGTGCACCAAAGTTGTTTGAAAAATCACATGTGTGTCCTCGGGTAAATTTCTAGGTCCCATGCAAGAAACAGGAATGAAATTCAAACATCTGGGCGTCGTGGTTCGGCTGGAAACATTGAGAAACTTGGTTTTTTTAATTCCTGTAAATCCAAAACACGCATGAAAATCATGAAACTTGGCTTGGTGTCATGACATGGCACCAACATGCTGGGGTAATTTTGCTGTCCAATTTGCGAAGGCGCACACTTAACAATCAACAAAGTCATTTTGGAACAAGTGATGTCATGTTACAATCGGAAACACAAGTATTATTGAAACCGTGGGCGTTCTATTTACCATTTATGTGCCGCCATGTGTCTCCTTTTTCTATTATCTAGGAGGCGCCGTGCAGGGTAGCCATTTGAGTACAGGAGGCGTGCGATCAGACGTACGGGAGGCGTGTGCTTATCGGGAGGAGAGTCCTTTGACCTCCATCTGCCGTCCACCTCTCTCCCAAGGTCTCCATGAATGGTGCCCGAGCCTCTGTTTAATGCCATGGCTATGTCTCACTCGACTGAGATTTAATAGAGAAAAAATAAAATCTGAAAAGAAAATTTTGCCCGGATCTTGATGTAAGATATGACGAACCTATATAGCATCTACTGTGACTGATAGCAAGACTGTTGAATATATAAGGACGACGACAGTGGATAATAATTGTCTTGCATAATTAGGAAGATAATTAAAAAATCCACATGCGGCTACGCCCGAAATACACAAGGGCAAAAGAAGAAGGAAGACAGTGATCTGGCTTGTTGATATCTACTTTCTTGATGTGTTCCTGCAGGCCGCGGGAACTAGTCTCCGCGTTGAGCGGCAATGAGCTCTGTCGTGTCCTCAAGACACTGATTGAGAGCATACACGGATTCCTCCACCAGCCTTTGGCGCTCGCTGCGGAGTATGTCATTCTCGTCCATAAGTTTCTTGACAATGACGCCGGTCCTCTTGAACAAGGCACTGGTCTCCTCCTGCTGCTCTACATTTCGGACGATCTTCGCCCTCAGCAGGTCACGCTCGGCCCGGAGCCTCTCATTGCCCTCCCTTAGTTGCCGGATGACGCCGGTAGCCTGTTCAAACGAGGCTTTCATGTCGTCCTGCAACCTCGCCCAGCCGAAGATCTGATCCATCTGGCTATGGACGATCACATGCATGCGCCTGTAGAGTCGTCGCCTGCCCGCGAGACATTTTCCCAAGCTTCTGCGATGCGGCGGGACATCTCTACTGCATTCGCGGTGCGGCGGGACATCTCTTCTACTTCCGCGGCACGGCTGGACCAGTTTGCTGCATCGACGGCGCGGCGGGACCTCCGTGCTACTTCGGCGGCGCGGCAGGACCTCTGTGCTGCTACTTCCGCGTGGCAGGACATGTCGACTGCTTTCGCGGCGAGGCGGGACATCTCTCGTGCCTCCGCTTCCATGCTCACCTCTCCCTGGTGGTAATCTCTCGAACCAGAACTCACGCTGGCCATGGCAGACGCAAGGGAAGGATGCTGAATGACTTGTTTGTTTTTGTGGATGAGGAGTTGAGGAGGAATGTCCAGTCATCTTGGCATATAGTATTTATAACCGAGTACTAATACGCTCCTAAGTGGGAAACCGTTTAGGTTGTGATCGGTGTGAACAGGTTTGCAATTAAATATAGCGTGGTAGTAGTAATTTGGAATGTGACGAGACGCAAGCTCAAAATTTATTGACAGTTCTATTTTTGAAGTGTGGCACTATTCCCGGATGGCGTAACGTGGGCACATGTTCTCAGCCGTGGTGTAGCATATGCCATGGTAGTTCTTTTTCTACTGTTGTGTACGTGCAACAACTGGCACCGTCAGATACATATCTTATGGTTATTGGGGCGTTCGGCAGGAATAGCCTCATGGTGAGCTATAGAGTAGTCTTTTTTTTCAGACGCATTACACCTATCTCTCGGTACTTCTCGCATGCACCATCTCTAGCTCCCTAGGTCGATCCCACCCACATACACTTGTACTCTGAGTTTAGTACGTTATACAGGAAGAGAAGAGGTGCACGCACGCACTTGTCCTCTCTCACACATGCATCTGTAGCTACGAATTGTAGTGTTCTCAACCATCCGATTGGCTCTATCATAGGTTTCACATTACTCCTTGGCCTTGAGCTTGAGAAGTTTAAAATGTGCAGGCTAAGCTGGAGGCACGAGGTTTTAGTTAATGTGCGGGCTGCACACGGCACCAACGCGACACAAGCTTCGTCTGCCTGGTGCGCAGTCGGGTGAGTTGTCCAAGCATAGACACAACCAGGCCCTCCTTAGTATCTGCGCCTCGACTTATGCCTAGAGAAATTAGGATCGGGGGGAGTGCTACTAGTAGTACTACTACTTTGATGTGTCGCATCAACTCGCACAAGTATGCAACACTTCCTGAACAAACAAGCATATAAGTTGTTATACTTCTTATCCAAAGGATCTTTATATCCAACAGATACAAAATATCCGTTCGACTTTTGGAAATTACTTTAACTGTTGATCTGATGTCGAAGTAATTGCTGCATTACCACCAAAACCCACCATCTCTTAATATAAAGTAGACCGAGCTAACCCCTATATTAGCATATTACTAAGATAAACAGAAGGCATTGTAGAATCATTTAGGACGTGAGCTTGTCAATCTGAACGTGGAGGGACACCAGCTTAGCCCCGGCCAGCAGCTTGGGCAGAATTGTGAAGAAGGTCAGCTCCTGCACGGCGATGTCGTCGGGATCCTTGCTGCTTGTCACCTCCATTTCCACCTTGATGGCGTCGGTCCTGCCTTTGGGCTCCCCCGGCGGGCCATTCGCCCACAGCTTGGCCACGTAGTGCGGCAGTGGGGACGCCCCCGCTCTGATGCAGACGACTAACACAGCAATAGGCGCGCCGATGTCGAGCACACCGTCGACAAAGAAAAACGCGCGGCCGTCCTCCTCCGCGAACAGCAAGAGCCGTGGCTCCGACAGTAGCACTTGCAGCTGGAGTACCATGCCATACTGGATCCTGTGCACAGGCATGGGATGCACGGTGCTGATGTGGTCGGAGAGCACCGGCGGCGGGCCTTCGTAGCCACAGATGGGCATGGGGTATTTGTAGGGCGTGAGCGGACACACGCTCTGGTGATCGGCGAGCTTGTGGTAAGTGACCTAGAGCCCATATCCTTCATGCGGGCACTCCACCCTCACCGAGGAGAGGACGGCGTCCACCGCCGTGTTCCGCACGTCGAAGCCACCGCCGCGCTCGCACTTCTGGCACTGCCGCTGGTTCTCGGGGCGCTCGACGCGGCAGTCCGGGCAGGCCAGGCGCCCTCCCTTGCACTGCACAAATCAATCGAACAGCACATCAATCAAGAAACATGCACCTTGCTCGATCAGTCAAACGGACGAGGTGTATTCGAACCTCATACACTAGAGGCTTCAAGGGGCGGAGGCACAAGGGGCAGTGGAGCAAGGTGAGGTCCATCGAGACCATAGAGAGCTCCAACCGCGGGTCCTGTTCCGTCTGCATGATCTCGCCCTCCTCGTGCACAACCATCTCTCACTTTAGGATCGGGGCATTACAAAGCTTTACCGTCACATATTCATACTACTCAAGGTGCATTAAATCAACACATGCAAGTATCAAAAGGAGAGTCACGGCATGCATGCATGCGTTGTAATTAATGCATTGGTAAACACAAATTATTGAAATATATCGAGTGCAGTGCTTTGATGTGTCGCGTCAACTCGTACAACAACGAGAAGTTTGATTACTACAATGCTCTCTCCCTCGCGGACTGAGCTCCGGTGCCTTAACTGCACCTGCCTTTGGCTGTATGACAGGTGGGCCACACACCTGTCATACACGCAAAGGCAGGAGCAGTAAGTCAATGAAGCTGCGTCCCTCCCTCGCCCATGAGCGTGGTGGTTGGCAGGACTAGGATAAGCTTTCGCTACACGCTCTCCCTCCCGCACGCGGTGGACATGCAGCGGTTCCTTCGGTGTCAGATGGCCAGAAGCATACTGTAACATCCCAAATTTTCAATTTGGAATGTTATACATAGATCATCATTGCATATCATGTTTTGTTGCATTTTGACAAATCCTCGATAAATCCTAAGCAACTCAAGGACCCTCGGAGAGAGTTGGGGATTTTTCTCGTATTTTCAATTTGATTTTTCAAACGAGGATTTTGGTTTTAATTATTTTTCTCTCCGGAAAAATATTTCAATTTTAAATAAACGAGAGGAGAAAATATGACTTCTCCAAAACAATTGAAATACTGGAGGAAAAATGTTAAAATCATTATTTGGAATTTATTTGCAATTTTTATTGCATTTAAAATATGCATGTTTTCAAAATATTTATTTTTGATTTAAAAAATGTTCACCCTATTCTAGATTTTCTAACAAGACGGGGAAAATTTATTTCATATTTTTCTGATTTTCATTTATTTTTCTACACAATATTTTCCGCGGAACTTATTTAAAAAAAACAAACGCGCCGCGCCGACTGGGCCGAGCCCAGCCGACGGCCCGCCCCGTCGCCCTCTCCTCTTCCCGCACGCCTCGCCGCCGCCGGAGTCCGCCATCGCCACGGTAGCCGCCGCCGCCTCGGATGCCCCTTCCCCAAGCCTCCCTAGCCCCCCTTCCATAAATAGCCCCCCCCCCCCCTCTGTTTTCCTCACCGCCGCCGCCGCCCGCATCTAGCCCGCCGCCGCCGCCGCCTTTTGCCTCGCCGCCGTCGCCGGGAGTCGCCGGAGCCGCCGCCCCCTCGCCGCCGGAGCCCCTCCGCAAGCCCCGCACCCCTCGCGCCCGAGCCCCGCCCGCCGGAGCCCCTCGTCGAGCCGCCGTCGAGGTACTGCCGCCGGCCGTCTTCGTTGTGACCGGTTTTTTGAAAAAAAAACCTTTTGTTTTAAAAAAAACCCTAGATCGGTTTTTTTCGGTTTTCTTATTTCGCGAGCGTTCACCGAACCGTTCGTTTTAACGAACGCGTTCATCGGTTTTTCTCTGTTAACGAACGTCCGTTATTTAACCGTTCGTCCGTTTTTCTTTTTCGTCGGATTTTCTCGTTGTTTTCTCAGATTCGATTTCTGATCGAATTTTCGAATCTGTTTAACTTCTCGCTCGTTTATCGGAATCAGGCGATTCAAGCGCCTAGAGTTTCATCTCGAAATTCTCTTTCCGTTTAACCTACTCAAACAAGTTTTTGCTACAGTAAAATTTGACCTAGATCCAGATTAGCAAACGAAGTTTCTTTCTTTCGCCGTTTGACTTTCGTTGCTTCTTTCGAGTTGATTCTTTTTGCAAACCGGAGTTCTTGAGTTGAGTTTTCTGGTTGGATCTTTCATTCGAGTTTTACCTGTGCATTAGATGAGTACTGATTGTATGCTTGTTTGTTTGCGATAGAGTAACCGGAGTGTGCCGCTTGTTACTTCGACTCGCTAGGTTTTGCGGATCATCAGCAAGGCAAGTAACACTTTGATCATATCCCGTTCATACCCAGTTTTATTGCATTAGATCTTTTCCCTCAAACATTGCATGATTAGGATCTAATTAAACTGTGGGTATTGGGAAGTAGTTGAGGTAGTACCTATTACCTGTTTTCTATAAAACCCTTGGGAGTTACTTATACGTTGCTTTTATTATTGCCATGCTATGCTCGTAGACGTGGATTGGGTTTGAGTGATATCCATGATAGATGTGAGATGTTAATTAATGGTTCAACTTAAGGTGGCAACTAAAACTCACATCTGGGTGGATTGAGGCACCTGGAGAACCCAGTGTTGCCTGTATGTATAAGGTCCGCCACCCAGGCTCAAAGGGATCATAAGATTATTCATGCTAGAAACTTCCGTGTGCAGCCGCAAGCTATTATGGGCTCTAGCATAGCTGAGTAGGTTACAGGATCTCTTGAAGAGGTGGACTAGCAGATGTAGGGGAAAGTAGGTGTACCGGTCCATCCAGAGTAGAGAGTGACTGTTTCTGAAAGACTGTGTCTCGGTCATCCGTTTCTCAAACATCATGTAGTGCGAGAATCAAGCGGAGGCGATCGAGTCTTGTGGGGAAAAGTGCACAAACCTCTGCAGAGTGTACAAACTGATCATGATTAACCGTGTCCCCGGCTATGGACAACTTGAGTATCTAGTATCTGGATTATCATTTGAATCTCATCACCGTGATACTTATAATTAATTTTGTTGGGTTAATGATGACACTTAATTGGGATTGAGTTGGAGGTACCTTCTCAATGTTTCAACCAACATGATAGTTAAATAAAATTTATTCCTTTGCAGTAGGATAAAATTGGCTTTTCGCAAAAACTGTAACCATAGAGCCTTTCCACCTGCCATATATGCATATAGTGTAGCATTACTATTGTTCATTGCTCTCTATGTGTTACATTGCCAGCATATTCCATGTGCTGACCCGTTTTCGGGCTGCAACGTTTCATGTTGCAGACTTTTCAGACGACGAGTAAGGTGCCTTAGGTCGTGGTCTCATACTCAGTGATGCTGCTGGAGTTGATGGACTCACTTATCTTCCAAGTCTTCCGCTGTTATCGTTATTAGATGGCCTTAAGCCATGTTTTTTTACTTAATCTCTTTGGAGATTTTCGATGTAATAAGTGTGTGATTGCTACTCTGTTATAAATCCTCCATTTGTACTGTGCGTGTCAACATTACTGATCCAGGGATGACACTGGTGCACAGCAGCACAGGCCATTTGAGGTCTGGTCGCTACAAAGTTGGTATCAGAGCCCACGCTGACTGTAGGACACGACCACTAAGCTTAAGCCCTAGAAAACTTCTCTCTTCTCATTTCTGACCCCTCTCCACTTTCTACTCTTTAGGAATGGCGAATGCAAGGAGCAAGTTCATGCAACCAGATGAAGACACGTCGTTTGGACGACATTTGAAGGAAGTCACCAAGTACATGAACATAGGAATACCAAGCGTCACCGGAACCTACAACGCCACCTTACCTGAAGAGGAGAGCTGGAAGATTCAAGTTATCATTCCAGGAAGAACGTTTGCGCCAATTACGGAACCCATGAGATTGGTTTTCGAAGCACCAACTTGGAGTTTAGGGAAGAGCATGGCCGCACACATCGCCATGGGACGCATTGGAGAAGTCTATCACCAGGAGCTTAAGGATACAATTTATCAAATTTGTGGACGTCGAGACGCGCAATGGGAGATGATCAAGACCAAGAAGGATGGATCAATTGCAGCTTTCATCCAGGAGCAGAACCAACATATTCGACGCCAGGAGAATCAGATGTGCACGGACAAGGAAGAACTGAAGAAGGCATTCACGAAGATCAAGGAGCTCCAAGAAGAACTCAAGGCTAACCGCGAAGATTATTTGGAGGAAATCAACGCACTAGTCGGGAAGATTGACGACCTGGAGTATAAGATTGGAGCATTCGTGGGAAATCCAGTGCTAAAAGCAGAAGTCGATGAATGCACTTGTCCGGATAACTACATCATCATCGACGACACCGACTCGGAACCAAGTGAAGACGAATGGATTGATGAAGCTGGAGCGGACATCATGGAGTCTTCAACGGATCAGAATTTCTAGTAGACCACCATATCAGTAGTAGTTTTCCCCCATTTAGTAGTATAGCTCAAGCACTTTGTAACGCTAGTTAGATCGATTGTTTTGCCTTGTTTGGATTGATTGAGTGATATTGATTGAATTTGTCTCATGAGCATATGGGTAGTGTTTTCTCTCTAGACCTCATTCTATTCTTAATTCTCATCTTTTCTAAACCTATCAGATGCCTCCGAGACGCGACCCCGGATTTGTTTTCCCGCCAGAGATCACCCAGTTGATTCAGCAACAGAATGCCCTAATGCAAGTGTTAGTGCAGAACCAAGGCAACAACAACAACAACAACCCACCGCCACCACCACCTGTTGATCACTTAGCCCGATTCTTAAGGCTAAACCCGCCGGTGTTTTCCAGTAGCACCGAGCCGATTGTTGCAAATGATTGGCTCCGCAAAGTTGGAAGGGAGTTGACCACTGTAGGATGCACAGATGCGGAAAGAGTGCGTTTTGCCGCACATCAGCTTGATGGACCCGCAGCATCATGGTGGGAGAATTATACAGCCACGCACCCTATTGACACTGTCACATGGGACCAGTTTCAGCAACCTTTCCGTACAGCTCATGTTTCAGCAGGAGCTATGGCTATGAAGAAGCGTGAGTTTCGCAACCTACGCCAAGGAGGACGCACCGTAGGCCAGTATGTGGAGGATTTCAGTAAGTTAGCACGTTATGCACTAGATGACGTTGCTACGGATGCTGCCAAGCAGGAGAAGTTTCTGGAAGGATTGAATGATGAGCTGAGTATGCAGTTGATGGTAGCAACTTTCAACAACTACCAGGAGCTGGTAGATAGAGCTCTCATGATTGAAGGGAAACAACAGCAGATTGAACCCCATGAGAAGAATTATGCTACGCATGATTTGGAATTAGCAGCCGTGGTGCACGCATTGAAGACATGGAGACATTTTCTCATTGGGAACCATTGTGAAGTGTACACGGATCAGAAGAGTTTGAAGTACATTTTCACGCAGAAGGAGTTAAACCTCAGACAGAGGAGATGGTTGGAGCTCATCAAAGACTATGATATGAGATTGCATTATCACCCTGGAAAGGCTAACGTAGTAGCAGACGCGTTGAGCTGCAAGAGTCATGTCAACACCCTCATGACAGGAGAGTTACCTCAGGAGTTAGCCGAGGACCTACGTGAGCTATGTTTGGAGATAGTCCCTAGAGGCTATTTAGCGACATTGGAGATTCAGTCTACCTTGATGGAAAGGATCAGAGAAGCTTAGAAGACAGACAAGGATATTGAAGAGATAAAGGAGAAGATGAGCAAAGGAAAAGCCAAGGGATTTCGTGAGGATGAGCACGATACCTTATGGTTCGAGGACCGCGTATATGTGCCAAATGATCCGGAGATCAGGAAGTTGATTTTGCAAGAAGCCCATGATTCACCGTACACGATTCACCCAGGAAATACCAAGATGTATTTGGATTTGAAGAATATTTTCTGGTGGACCGGAATGAAGAAGGATATTGCGGAGTATGTAGCAGTTTGTGATGTATGTCAGAGAGTGAAGGCAGAGCATCAGAAGCCAGCAGGATTGCTACAGCCATTGCCGATACCCGAATGGAAGTGGGATAAAATAGGCATGGATTTTATCACAGGATTACCCAGGACTCATTCAGGCTATGACTCGATATGGGTTGTAGTCGACCGTTTGACGAAAGTGGCTCATTTCATTCCAGTGAAGACCACCACACCAGTGCTAAGTTGGCAAAGATATACATGATCAGGATAGTATGTTTGCATGGAGTTCCAAGGACCATTGTATCAGACAGAGGAACCCAATTTACCTCGAAGTTTTGGAAGCAGTTACATGAAACATTGGGAACCAGGCTGGAATTCAGTACAGCATTTCACAGACAGATGGACAGACCGAGAGAGTCAACCAGATTTTGGAGGAGATGTTGAGAGCATGTGCGCTAGATTATGGATCTAGTTGGGACGACAATTTGCCATATGCGGAGTTTTCATATAACAACAGTTATCAAACCAGTTTGAAGATGGCCCCTTTCGAAGCTTTGTACGGAAGGAGGTGTAGAACACCGTTGTTATGGGACGAAGTTGGAGATCGTCAGTTGTTTGGACCAGATTTGATTAAGGAGTCTGAACAGAAAGTAAGGTTGATTCGCGATAGGCTCAAGGTAGCCCAGTCCAGGCAGAAGAGTTATGCTGATTCTAAACGCAAGGAGACAGTTCACGAAGTCGGAGACAGAGTGTATCTTCGAGTATCGCCACTTCGAGGAGTGAAGCGCTTTGGAGTTAAGGGAAAGTTAGCGCCCCGTTTTATCGGACCATACAGAATTTTGGAACGTATGGGAGAAGTTGCCTACAAGCTGGAATTGCCCGAAGGATTGTCTGGAGTACATGATGTATTTCACGTTTCGCAGTTGAAGAAGTGCCACGCAGAGATGGTTGAGATACCGCTGAGAGATACTGTGCCACTGGAAGCGATTCAGCTGGAAAGTGATTTGACCTATGAAGAGAAGCCAGTTAAGATTCTCGAGTATGCCAGCCGAGTTACCCGCAGCAAGGTTATCAAGTTTTGCAAAGTTCAGTGGAGTCACCACACAGAAGATGAGGCCACCTGGGAGCGAGAGGAAGATCTACGGAAAAACCACTCCCACCTGTTTTCTAGCCAACCCGAATCTCGAGGGCGAGATTCATCTTAAGGGGGGTAGGTTTGTAACATCCCTAATTTTCAATTTGGAATGTTATACATAGATCATCATTGCATATCATGTTTTGTTGCATTTTGACAAATCCTCGATAAATCCTAAGCAACTCAAGGACCCTCGGAGAGAGTTGGGGATTTTTCTCGTATTTTCAATTTGATTTTTCAAACGAGGATTTTGGTTTTAATTATTTTTCTCTCCGGAAAAATATTTCAATTTTAAATAAACGAGAGGAGAAAATATGACTTCTCCAAAACAATTGAAATACTGGAGGAAAAATGTTAAAATCATTATTTGGAATTTATTCGGATTTTCTTTGCAATTTTTATTGCATTTAAAAATATGCATGTTTTCAAAATATTTATTTTTGATTTTAAAAATGTTCACCCTATTCTAGATTTTCTAACTAGACGGGGGAAATTTATTTCATATTTTTTTGATTTTTATTTATTTTTCTACGCAATATTTTCCGTGGAACTTATTTAAAAAAACAAACGCGCCGCGCCGACTGGGCCGAGCCCAGCCGACGGCCTGCCCCGTCGCCCTCTCCTCTTCCCGCACGCCTCGCCGCCGCCGGAGTCCGCCATCGCCACGGTAGCCGCCGCCGCCTCGGATGCCCCTTCCCCAAGCCTCCCTAGCCCCCCTTCCATAAATAGCCCCCCCTCCGTTCTCCTCACCGCCGCCGCCGCCCGCATCTAGCCCGCCGCCGCCGCCGCCTTTTGCCTCGCCGCCGCCCCCTCGCCGCCGGAGCCCCTCCCCGAGCCCCGCACACCTCGCGCCCGAGCCCTGCCCGCCGGAGCCCCTCGTCGAGCAGCCGTCGAGGTACTGCCGCCGGCCGTCTTCGTTGTGACCGGTTTTCTGAAAAAAAAACATTTTGTTTAAAAAAAACCCTAGATCGGTTTTTTTCGGTTTTCTTATTTCGCGAGCGTTCACCGAACCGTTTGTTTTAACGAACGCGTTCATCGGTTTTTCTCTGTTAACGAACGTCCATTATTTAACCGTTCGTCCGTTTTTCTTTTTCGTCGGATTTTCTCGTTGTTTTCTCATATTCGATTTCTGATCGAATTTTCGAATCTGTTTAACTTCTCGCTCGTTTATCGGAATCAGGCGATTCAAGCGCCTAGAGTTTCATCTCGAAATTCTCTTTCCGTTTAACCTACTCAAACAAGTTTTTGCTACAGTAAAATTTGACCTAGATCCAGATTAGCAAATGAAGTTTCTTTCTTTCGCCGTTTGACTTTCGTTGCTTCTTTCGAGTTGATTCTTTTTGCAAACCGGAGTTCTTGAGTTGAATTTTCTGGTTGGATCTTTCATTCGAGTTTTACCTATGCATTAGATGAGTACTGATTGTATGCTTGTTTGTTTGCGATAGAGTACCCGGAGTGTGCCGCTTGTTACTTCGACTCGCTAGGTTTTGCGGATCATCAGCAAGGCAAGTAACACTTTGATCATATCCCGTTCATACCCAGTTTTATTGCATTCGATCTTTTCCCTCAAACATTGCATGATTAGGATCTAATTAAACTGTGGGTATTGGGAAGTAGTTGAGGTAGTACCTATTACCTGTTTTCTATAAAACCCTTGGGAGTTACTTATACGTTGCTTTTATTATTGCCATGCTATGCTCGTAGACGTGGATTGGGTTTGAGTGATATCCATGACAGATGTGAGATGTTAATTAATGGTTCAACTTAAGGTGGCAACTAAAACTCACATCTGGGTGGATTGAGGCACCTGGAGAACCCAGTGTTGCCTGTATGTATAAGGTCCGCCACCCAGACTCAAAGGGATCATAAGATTATTCATGCTAGAAACTTCCGTGTGCAGCCGCAAGCTATTATGGGCTCTAGCATAGCTGAGTAGGTTACAGGATCTCTTGAAGAGGTGGACTAGCAGATGTAGGGGAAAGTAGGTGTACCGGTCCATCCAGAGTAGAGAGTGACTATTTCTGAAAGACTGTGTCTCGGTCATCCGTTTCTCAAACATCATGTAGTGCGAGAATCAAGCGGAGGCGATCGAGTCTTGTGGGGAAAAGTGCACAAACCTCTGCAGAGTGTAGAAACTGATCATGATTAGCCGTGTCCCCGGTTATGGACAACTTGAGTATCTAGTATCTGGATTATCATTTGAATCTCATCACCGTGATACTTATAATTAATTTTGTTGGGTTAATGATGACACTTAATTGGGATTGAGTTGGAGGTACCTTCTCAATGTTTCAACCACCATGATAGTTAAATAAAATTTATTCCTTTGCAGTAGGATAAAATTGGCTTTTCGCAAAAACTGTAACCATAGAGCCTTTCCACCTGCCATATATGAATATAGTATAGCATTACTATTGTTCATTGCTCTCTATGTGTTACATTGCCAGCATATTCCATGTGCTGACCCGTTTTTGGGCTGCAACGTTTCATGTTGCAGACTTTTCAGACGACGAGTAAGGTGCCTTAGGTCGTGGTCTTATACTCAGTGATGCTGCTGGAGTTGATGGACTCACTTATCTTCCAAGTCTTCCGCTGTTATCGTTATTAGATGGCCTTAAGCCATGTTTTTTTTACTTAATCTCTTTGGAGATTTTCGATGTAATAAGTGTGTGATTGCTACTCTGTTATAAATCCTCCATTTGTACTGTGCGTGTCAGCATTACTGATCCAGGGATGACACTGGTGCACAGCAGCACAGGCCATTTGCGGTCTGGTCGCTACACATACTGTAGTACTCCTCCACTGCAGTAGTACTCCAACATTGTTCGACTTCCCGAAGTGGCGAAGAGCCAAGCGCAGCTCGGACGCTCGTGTGGCAGTTTCATGTGTAGAGTAGTCTAGGATAGCGTGTACCGTGCCTCTAAGCCTAAAATCGTTGGGGTCGGCTCCATGCTATGAGGCTGTCTCGAAGCATTTTTTACTAAAATAACCTTCTAGCCCTACCTGTCATCCTGGTGATTGTAGTTTGCACGCTCATCTAGTCAAGACAGGAATATATATTTTAATTTGTGGTGGGGTAAATGTTAGAGGTTGCAGCAAATATATTGTACTCTGCGGGTCTTTCAACCAAGTTTAGAGGCAAGCATGTGGGGCCAGTGCTATGATGTGTCGCGTCAACCCGTACAACGAGAAGAAGCTTGATTTTACTACTACTCGCCTTCTCCCTCGCCCATGCGTGCGGTGGCTCGTAGACGAGGACAGGCTTTTGCTTATACTACAACAAGCTATCCTTCCCGCACGCGGTGGATGGACATGCAGCAGTGGATTCGATACTGTAGAAGTAGTAGTAGTAGTAACATCATTGTTTGTCTTCTCGAAGAGGCAAAGAGCCAAGCGCTGCCCGAACGTGGCAGTTGCGAACCTTGGAGCACGCATATAGCCAGGCTCTTGCATGAGACAAAATTGCTATGTGAGCCCACTATTGTAGTACTTGCTAGTATAGCCCTGTAAACCGGAAAGGACTATTTGCCTTTCTAGAGATTTCAACAAGTGACTAGACTACACCGAGACGGAGTACATATGGAGCAAAATGAGTGAATCTACACCGTAAACAAATACGTAGTTCTCTCGTTTTCCTCTCCGCCTTGGTCGCGGTGCACAATATTGAGTATACTAGTACTGACTAGTCTCTTTTTGACACGCATTTACGTTTTTAACACAGTACAGACGCAAGCGCTCATATACACGCGCATACACTCACCCCTATGAACACACACACCCTACCCCTATGAGCACCTCCGAAAGACTGAGCCGGCATATCATCTTGAAATTTACGAAGTCACCACAGGCACCTCGTCGTCGACGGGAACATCTCCTGACACGCATTTACATTGATACGGCTTGAATGCCAAGGAGGGAGAGGGTAGCGGTTCCCGAGACGTTGAACGATCAATGACACATCCTCAATTAGCATGCAGACGGAATTAATTGGAGAAGGATAATAGAGCCAGCACGATGTGAATGCAACAGAGTTTCGACTCTCATATAAATGCGCCCCACCACTCCAATCCATCTACTCCTAGTCTCTGCACAACACTACTCACTCCAATCCAAGACCAAGTGACCAGAAGCCACAAGCACCTATGGAGGCGATGGACGCGAGCGCGAGTCGATTGTGCCAAATCATCCAAGATGCCGGCCTGCGGCCCCGCACCATGCAGCGTTTCCAGATGGTGCTAGCGACCGCCGGCGTCGTAGCCGTCACCGACGCTGGCTTCGCCTCTCGCATGGACGACATGATGATCCACTCCATCCACAAGTTCACCACCGCCAAGAAGCGCGCGGACGACCTTGCTGTACTGCTCCAGCCCGCACGCCAAGGCTCCTCATTTCCTGCCACCCTCATCGGCCTCCATGGTGACGAACTCTTTCAAGCCCTGGTGGCCTTGCAGGTGCCGCAGGTCGCGACGAAGAATGTGCACCTCGAGGCCGCACTCGCCGCATAGCGCCTCGCCATGCAAGAAACCGTCGACCTGCACATCCACGTCTACGAGGAAATCATCTACATAGGCCACTACAAGGCCAGCAAGGACAGAAAGACGTTGGCCTTCTTCCAGCGGCTGGAATCTTTGGACGCCATTGTTCATAAGCACGTTGGCCTGGCCACGAAAGCCGCTGCTACTTAGCCGCCGTTCGGTGGGCCGGCGCCCTGAGTCGAGGAGGTGGACATCGTCGATGGATGCATCTCTTCTTCTTGCCTCCTGTAACTAGCACTGCATCGCCTCGTGGCCTTAATGTTTTATTAGTATAGTACTCCCTCTGTTCCCAAATATAAGTCTTTCTAGAGATTCCAGCAAGTGACTACATACGGAGCAAAATGAGTGAATCTACACTCTAAAATATGTCTACATAGATCTGTATGTTGTATTCCATTTGAAATATCTAAAAAGGCTTATATTTAGGAACGGAGGGAGTATATGGCATTTTTATTCCAGTTGTAACAGTTTCACTGTGAGGTGGGGCCGCAGTTGAGCAAACTGACCATCAGCAAATCCCCACCCCGCCCACCGGGCGTCGGTTGAGTTTAGAATTAGAAGAGAGAAACGAGGGAGAAGAGCTAGTTGTAGCATGGACGCTATTGTCAGATGGGACTTGTGTTGATAGAATAGGAGTACTAAGCACTCGTACCTCTTTTTTAGGGAAAAAGTAGTTGTATGTCTAGTACCACTAGTTGGGTGCGTGCGACCTATACCTGTCATCACTTTAGGTCTCCTTTTCGAACCGCAGCTATGCTTCACAGTACATATTTTTTCACGCATTTATCCTCCTATATGTAGTCGTAGGCTACTTCCACGTGCTCCCTTTCGCTGACATGTGGGACATAGAGCATCTGGGTCGTAGTGCATGCACGACTTGGAACATATGCCGGGGTACTTTACATTTCAGACCTCACAAATTACATGCAAACCCCCGCAGAAGAATAATTAAATAAATGAATTACTACATGAAACCGGATTGTTTTCGTAGAAATCGGAGCACGTTCATTAAATTTTGGACATAACACGTTTGTAAAAAACGATGGGACCTAAACCAGTCTAAGGGCCTCTTTGATTCGCAGGATACTGAAAACATAGGAATGGGAAAGTATGATGGCGATGAACCGAGATGAGGAGAACTCTAACTCAGTTAGAGGTTAGAATTAGATTCTAACCCTGAACTAACTCTAAACCAAAGAGGTGTATCGATGGCGGGGTTAGATTGACAATAAATGCTCTTTCTCAATCATTTGACTACTTTGGACCCTATTTCCTGCCGGATTTGGTGTGGTCGGCTCTTGTGTGGCCTCCTCCCGCTCACAGTTGACATAAACGAACCATCTTTACAAATCAAGCATGCAAAACATGATAAATTTTACTTTGTCCATACAAATGAGATATCCCACTTCAACATACAAGTCGTCAATCAAGCTTCACAAAAAAATAAACTCCATGAAAGAAAGTATGAGCTAACTCATCACGGAAGTCATTCACGATAGGGAGGGAGCCCGGAGCCCCTCACACACCCAGGGAAGAGCTCGTCATCGCCGCTCTGGAGGAAGGCTCTGTACAGCCCAAGCCCCAGGAACCCCTCTGACGCCGGCGCTTGCGAGTTGAGGTCGACACCGGCATGGGTAGCAGGGCCGCTTGCCGACGACTGCGAACTGAATCTTTGGGCCTCTAGAAATAATGCATGCCTGCAACTGTAATACCTAGAAAGGTGAACTAGATCTTTGGGCCTCTAGAAAGATTTATTACCTCCTCAAGCAGCATCAAACAATTCCATGCGTGCACCACAAATCTATAACAAGTTTAATCAGGATCTACTTTTCCAAATCAGAATTAGCGCTAGAGCGAGCAAGATCAATGATATGGCTGTGAGATAGAGAAGGAACGAACAAACTCACCCCTCTCGCGACCTCCCTGGTAGATGCTCCGCCTCCGCGCAAGAACAGAGGGAGAAAAACGACCGGTGAAGGGGAAGCGGGGCGAGCTCCGAAGGCCGGAGGGAAAGGGCGGCCGGAGGAGGGCGGCGGAGTCCGAAGGGAGAGGGCGAGCGGCGGAGCGGCGCTTGGGCGGGCGGCCCGATGGGGAACAGAGAGGAGTCGTGCGAGGGGGCGGAGGGAGCGATCTGGTGCGGGCAGGGCAGTTTTTTTCAGTTCTCTTTTAGTGGGCCCGAGGAGAACTAACCCAATTAGAACCTCTCCACCGGGCTAGTTTTTGTAGCTAGGTTAGAGCAAACTAGCTCAAACAAACCCCTCTTGTTTGGATAATTTGAGGCTATTTCAACCCAAACTAGCTCTAACTCAGGGATCCAAACAAAGAGGAGTAGTGTTGTACATGCTACAGTCTGGACTGTAGCACATTGTTTTTTATGGCCATATCACCACATTGTTTTCTACTGCCGGTTCATTGGGTTGCAGTGGTTCGCACTGCTGGTTCACTGGGCTACCGTGGTTCACGCTCCTCCAACGTGAGTAGTAGTACTAGTATATACCGCATGATTCTTTGCTCCTTCTTACTACGTACTTAGCAGACATGTGGGAGAGCCAGCATCCGGGCCGACGTGTCATGCACCAGATTAGAGTGCGGAACGGAAGGGGGCATCACCCCGATCGTAGCGCCAGTAATTCATGACTATAGTGAGTAGTCATATCACAAGTCTTTCCAGTAGAAACGCGTCGTCAAATCGCGTAGCCCGACCTTTCCAGCAATAAGTAAGTTGAATCCGCTACTCCCTCACCCTCCTCGCCTCTCTGTCAAACCGCCTACGCGAAAACTGCCGCGCGTACTGCCCGGTAAAAGCTCCGCTCTCAACTTTTAACTACGCGAAAATAGTTCAAGCTTGTTTGTTCTATATAAATACTAGTACTGTATGTTTATTCACCCGTGGGGTTGTTCAATGAATGGAGGGCCGGGGAGCACAAGTGAACAATACTACTACTAGTAGTAAGTAGGAGTCGTACAGTTAGTCACCTTAAATTGAGAGTTTCTTTTCTTTAATGCCACGTACACAAATTGAAACGCTTGTTGTGGGGAGAAAAATATAATCACCCCACTATATATGTACACAGGGGCCTAAGCGCTTGCTCTACTAGGGTTGCTCTCTTCATTCTCTCATCCTCTCTAGATCTAAACAAGACAGCGGTAGCGACATTTTCTCTCTACTTACCGTTGGTCACAGATTTGGCCAGATCCCTTCGGCCGGTGTGTGTAGAGGACTAAAAGGTGCATCGTTCACGTGGTCATCACCGGCAAGGAAGGAAACCCACAGCTGCTAGCGGGGCCCGATCCTCTACCTGTGCCGTTCTCTCCGACATAGCGCCGGCTCGGGAGGTCCTCCAACCCTTCTTCCTCCCTGCCGTATTGTGCACAGATCAGACCTGCCGCCGCCGACATCCCGATGACCCTCAGGTACAAGGTCTTCAAAAGTGGCCTTGCCCTACTGCCCTAGCTCCCCATGTGTCTGCATGTGCATCTTTTTCTACTTCCATCAGCTCTTCCAAGTCCACCTAAATTTTTAGTATTATTAGAGGTAAAGCTACTTCATGCATTCGAATCTAGGACTTGGTTCAAACAACGAAGAAAGGGGGGAAAGTCGTAGCATGAATCTAGGACTTGATTCAAAGAGGAAATAACAGGGGGGAAGTAGTAGAGACCGGATACCCAACTGGTCTCTTGGTTGAAAAGGGAAATAATGGGAAAACTCAGTACAAACTGGATAAGGAACAGATCTATTATTGGTTGAAAAAAGGATAGAAAGTGGCTGCTGGTGGACAAGTCAACAGAGTATGTCCAGGATAAGATTTGTTGCCCTCACATAATAAAAGGTCTACTAGATTAGATTTGCTGCCCTCACATAGTAAAAGGTCTCCAGGATTAGATTTGCTGCCCTCACATAGTAAAAGGTCTCTAGTATTAGATTTGCTGCCCTCACAGAGCAAGAACAAACTCGGCATCACCACTTTATGCCTCCTTGTAGGTACATTGTGCTGATGCGTCCACTGTCGCATGTCCTTATACCAACCTTTTGCTGTTGTTAATGTAAGGGCGCATGTAAAATGAGGCGATCACACTGTTACCTTAAGGACATGTCTAACCAGTGTTATTGTTAATCTAATGCCACTAGTGATATGATGCAATTAAACTGTGTTACAAATTGTACTCCTGCTATTTTCCCCAGTATGATAAGTAAGTTGCTTCTTTACGCTGCTGAGTGACCTGGTGTCCCCACGGCCCCATGCCCTTAAGCCAACTCTTTAGCTGCTGTTGATTTACTGTATCTGGTAAACAAGCAATGCCACCATTAAAGTAATCCATATTTGACGAATGTCATAGTTGATCGTAATGCTTCCGGTAACATGAAGCATTGCTGATGTTTTAAAATTTCTACTGTCCTTGCGTGATTGCCATGAACATAATTAAGATGCTTCTTTTCATTTCGTGTATGTTTCGTATATTCTTATTGACCAGCAACTGTTTACTTTCTATCTTTTTGTGCAGATAGGGATATCCATTTCACCTTGTTGCTATTGTGACCTTTTGGTGAACTGCACAAAACACATTTTTTTTAATGAGTGTCTTGTGCAGTTCAACTAAAATTTCACGTGCGCAACATCTCTCAATTTTGGTGGAACTGCACAAAATGGTGATTGGAGTTTCCAAAATCTCCATCAAATTCTGCTGGTAATGTCGTGCAACATTTTATTAGCTTTTGCAAGATAAGCCGTCACTGTCACCACAATGGCACTTTATTTTAGTGGAACTGCACAAAAGGATAAGCAAATTATAGTTGCACCTTACATGAGCAGGACAGCCAACCTTAATGTTGCTGAATATTAGTTCAACTACTAAAGAAGAACCTGCCAGCTCATGAGAGCAAGTACTTCTTGCTAGCTGAATGATGCAATCTTTGTTTCATTTCAGGTGAACTGCAGAAAAAGTCGCACGAATTGAATCAAAAACTCCAGGCTGGCCTCATCCGAGTGGAGTTGCAGGTTCACCACATCGAGTCGTGGCGGCATAGGGCCCCTCACACCGGTCAGTACTATCCTTTATCAACATGATTGTGCTTTGTCATACTGTGCTAATGTTCTATTTTTAAATAAAGCTATTCTATCACAAACTTTTCTCATTTTGGAAATAAAGTTAGCTTCAACTAGTGCCACTATTATAGTAATCATGCTCTTTCTTATCTGTGCAAACAGGAATACTCAATTACAGATGTTGTGATGGTCAAGAGCATTCGCCAAGTTCTTGGGTTGTATGACACGGCTAGCCAAGATGGATTTAATCCCAATATTCAGTTTATCAAAAGGCTCTAATGGGTTGGTTCTAAATCTTGCAAGCCGGGAATTAATGAGATGTGTAGGCATCTTTGTTGTACTTATTGTTTGAATCTTATTTGTTGGTTCTGAATCTTGCAAGCTGGGAATCAATGAGATGTGTAGGCATCTTTGATATACTTATTATTTGAATCTTATTTGTTGGTTCTGAATCTTGCAAGCTGGGAAACACGGCATGATGATGCAGAGGACAGCAACCATAACAAATAGTTCAAACTTGGAAGTATTATCTTTGTGAAAGTGCGACAAATGTGTTGATCGTGTGCGTCCTGAGAATAATAATTCTACTTGTTGTGCATGTTGATCCTGTGGCACTGATAGAATGAGCCAATGCATTGCTTGTTTTAAGAACAAATTTCTATTAAAGCTAATTAAATTTAAGTAAAGTGACCACTAACACTTGTTATTACAGTACCAATACAGACCCGCTCGTGAACCGGCGTGTGGCCGGAATAGGCTTCTTAATGGAGGCGTTTGAATGCACCGAGGTGCATGTTTTGCCAGGCGTGCAGCGGGCGAGGGAGGGGTAGTAACTATTGTCGCCCGTACACACACAGTTTACTGTTGAATCCAGTTCCCCAAGAGCTGAAAAATGAACTGTTGCCGCCGCCTATCCACTCATTCACTTGAAGAGACTCCAACGGTGATCCGAGGGGTGAGCCTGCTGGATATGGACTTCAGCAAGGAGTTCACCTTTGAGTTCGCCGTTAAGTCCCATGGATGCACCAAGTTGAATGTGATGCATAACAACAGTCCAGACTCGGTGAAGCTCTGCCTCGCCAAGTTCAACACTACAAAAAAAAGACACATCTGTGACATTTTGGGCCGAACGAAAAAAAATCTGTCATACTTATGACACTTCTATGACGATAATTGTGACAAAACCCGGTATCATCATAGCTGTGGTGGGCTCCTACTTCTATGACAAAAAATAATGACAGAAAATGGGCTTTTCGTCCTGGGCGGGCCGGAGACACAGCTGCATGACATTCTTTGGGCCGTCCATGATGGAAAAAACCGTGGTAGAAGCGAGGGCGAGGAAAATATCGTGGAGTTCCCGGTTATGGTGGGTGGTCGGGGCCGAGCGGTGCGCGTTTCTCTCGTACGTATGCGCGTGTGTGCGAGGCATTGGGCTCTAACTGAACCCGGGCGATTGCACTGCAGGCTACGCGTAACTAAACCCGAGCGATCAATCGATCCCTTGCTATTAACTGAACCCGAGTGTGATTCCTTCGCTACTGCTGCTAACTGAAGCCGATCGAACACTGCTGCCTCCTTCCCTGGATGAACAATGAGCGTTGTTGAGGGGGTTTGGATGAACAGTTCTCGGTGGGGGGTTGGATGAACAGGACCCCGTGGTAGTAGAGGCCGTTGCCGCTAGATGAACAGTACCCCGATCGATCGAGCCGGTGGATGAACAGGACCCCGTGGAGGGCTGGATGAACAGGACCCTGTGGAGGGCTGGTTGAACAGTAGCCAGTGGAGGGCTGGTTGAACAGTAGCCGGTGCAGGGCTGGATGAGGAGTAGCCCATGGAGGGGTGTTTGAACAGGACCCCCGTGGAGAGGGCTGGTTGAACAGTAGCCGGTGGAGGAGCACGCGGTGGAGGCTGGATGAACAGGAGCCCGTGGATTAACAGTCGCAGGTGGAGGCTGGAGGAGGTGGACGGTGGATGAACAGGAGCCCATGGAGGCTGGAGGAGGTCGATGGTGGAGATGAACATTATCCCGTGGAGTCCCGTTTTGCGGTACGCCACACCCCTCCCAATGAACAGGACCCCCGTTTCGACCGTAGCGCTCCAATACAAGTCTGTTTCCTCCGTTTTGCGGTACGCCACACCCCTCTCGATCAACAGGACCCCTTTCAACCATAGGAGGTCCGTTTCCTCCGATTTGCGGTACGCCAGACCCCTCTCAATGAACAGGATCCCGTTTCCACCGTGGCCGGTCGAACACAAGGCCATTTCCTCCGTTCTGCGGTACGCCAGCCTCGTTTCCATAGCCTGTTCCGTCCAAGCCGGTTGGTTCCCGATGAACAGCATGCGTTCCGTTGCCTCCCGATGAACACGACGCATTCTGTTGCCTCACAATGAACAAGACGACGACACAGTTTCTCCGTTCTGACCCAGCCATGTAGACGAGCCCTTGCCGTACGTATGCGCGAGTAGGCGTTCGAGACCCTGCCCGTATGTACGCATGTGGCCGTATTTTCTTTCTTGCACCCTGGCCGTTGTACGTACGTGTACATGCTACGTGCGCGCCTCTACTATGACACGTGCGCGCCTCTACTACGACACGTGCACTTCCTTACACCGTTACACGGCCACGGTTCATTGCTGCAGCCTGTAGACAGACCGATCGACCAGTATATACGTACACGTTCGTGACCAGAATGACAATGCTACGTACACTTCGACTGGGTGGGTCCCGACTGTCAGGCACTTCCTTGCGTGCGAAGATGTAGGTGGTCGGTCCCAGTCTCTGTTGGAATAGGCAGTGCCTAGGAGGCGCTTAGGCACGCCTAGGCGCTAGGCGATGGCCAAACGCCTCGCCTAGGGCATAAATGGAAGTCTAGGCAGGGTAAGCAACAAATTGTTTACCCAAGCGAGAAATCATGTCATATTGCACTAAATGCCAAATATGACACATTCAAATGGTAGTAGCTGGTAGTTAACTTATTTATCTGCCCTAAATTAACATCAATACACATATAATACCCCCAATAACCCTGATAGTAGAAGCTATATTACCACCTAGGCCACGCCTAGTGCGCTTGAGCACTGCCTGGGCACTAGGCAAAGGCCAACCGCCTCGATTACGCCTACCGCTTTTTCCAACCTTGGTCCTAGTAGTCAGGGGGCGAATAATTTTTTTTGCCCGTAATATGGACGCACTTCCTTGCGTGCGAAGATGTAGCTGCTGGGTGCCAGCAGTCAGGGGGGAATGTTTTTTTCACAAAATATGGTGGCCCGTCCGGTGGGTCCCCGATATCAGGTGGAGGAATCATTATTTTCCGCATAATAAGGAGGCACTTCCTTGCTGCGGCCGTGGACCCAGCTGTCAGCCTCTCCACGTACAGTACTCTTCCGATGGAAGTCATTCCTTGACTACGTTGACCACGCTGCGCTGAGAGCACTACGGCGGTGGACGACGGCGAGGCCTAGGAAGGGGATGACGCGGAGCCGGGGAAGACGCGGCAGTGGATGCCCACGCGGAGAGGAGTACGAGGGCTCACTGGTTTGGCTTTGGTGTGAGGCTGTCGTCGCCGTAGAATAACAGGGGGTGTGGGTGGGTGGAGGGATGGCCTGGCCAGCAGTGGGAGTAGTAGGGGGCGGTGAGGCCTCCGCGGCAGCACAGCCGGCCACGGGAGGCAGGAGCAGGCGGCACGACCGGCGCTGCTTTGGGCGGCTGGAGCGAGAAGACCAGAGGTTGAAGAAGCATTGGATGGACATCGTACGGTCACTGGAGCTAGAAACGTTCATATTGACTAAGGTTACAAAGCCCTCCGTCCCCGTCAACTTAGTAGGCCCAAGTCAGCCTCCCACTATGCTGGGTCCCAGCTAGCAGGGGGAGTATTCGTTTTTTTGTGCGTAATAAGGAGGCACTTCCTTGCGTGCGAAGATATAGCTGGTGGGTCCGACCTGTCAGCGGGGGGAATGTTTTTTTCGCGAAATACAGAGGCCCTTCCGGTTGGTCCCAAATGTCAGGTGGAGGGATCATTATTTTGCGCGTAATAAGGAGGCATTTCCTTGTGTGCGGCCGTGGACCTAGCTGTCAGCCTCTCCATGTACAGTCCACTTCCGATGGATGTCGTTCGTTGACCACGTTGACCACGCCGCACCGAGAGCACCAGGGCGGTGGACGACAACGAGGCCTAGGAAGGGAACGACATGGAGCTGGGGAAGACTCGGCAGTGGTTACCCACGCGGTGGGGAGTATGAGGGTTTACCGGTCCGGCTGCCGTCGCCGGAAAATAACAGGAGGTGTGGGTGAATATAGGAATGTCCTGGCCAGCAATGGAGTAGGGTGGGGCGATGCCGCCTATGCGGCAGCACTGCCGGCCATGGGAGGCGGGAGCAGGCAGTCCCACCGGCGCTGGTTTGGGCGGCTCGAGCAAGAAGATCAGATATTGAAGAAGCAGCACGGCCGTTGGATTGACATCCAACGGTCACTGCTACTAGAATCGTTTGTGGACTAAGTTGATAAAGCCTTTCATACACGTCAACCTAGTAGACCCACAAGACAGCCTCCAAATCTGTCCCAAACAGCATACAGCCCAAAATTTCTAGCCAGATTCAAATTAATTTAAAAACTAAAAATACCTTAATTTAAATCCAATGAAATTTTACCCGCACAAAAACAATGAAATTTAAAATATCAAAATCTGAAAGAAAAAAGTATTTTGGAACTAATTGCCCGTTTGCTGTATTTTTTCATTTTACAGCCCATTTATTATTACTTAGAGCTCGTTTCTTATTACTTATATCCCATTTTCTGGGCAAAATGCTTCCCTCCTCGTCTTGAAAGATTTCCGGCCCAGCAGGGCGTAGAGAAGCAAGTAGGCCTACCTTGGTTATTCTGCAAAAAAACAAAATAGCTGGGATAGCCATTTTCAAAAAGAAAAAAAAACAAACTGGGTTGGTCATGTGCTAAACATATGAAAAGCCTGGGCTAGACGGGCCACAGCTCCCAAACAACCCAGTTCCCTTCTCCGTCCCAAAAAAACAAAATTAATGCGCGCGCTATTGGGTCCCTACTGTCATCCTCACCATGCACAGTCATATCCTTATTCCTCTCGGTTGTTGACCATGTTGACAACACCGGAGGGCGGCGCCGCGGCGAGCGAACCAAGGCGGAGGACGATGGTGAGGCCTCGGATGGGAACGAATAGGAGGCGGGGAAGATGCGCAGAGTTTAAGGGCGTGATGTGGCCACGATGCATGCGCGGCAGCATAGCCAGCCGTGGGAGGAGGGAGCAGGGCGTCCCGCCGGCGCTGGTTTGGCTTTGGCAGCTGGAGGAAGAAGAGACTGAAGAAACATGACAGACATTGAATGTCAATCCAACGGTCAAGGTTGGCACAATCGTTTGTTGACTAAGCCGACACCAAGTAGCATACTTTTTTATATATAGGAAGAAAACAAAAATTGGGCTCGTTCGCCTGGTAACATTCCCGAAACTGCGACCGTTCGATCTTGCGTCGCAACTAAAACTGCGAGTAAAATGTGTTCGTCTGCCGTCCTCCTCCCAGGGAACGTTCGCCACATAAGTGACTAGCACCCTTGGTATTCAACCGAGAGGCCTTGGGTTCGAGTCCCAGGAACTCACAATTTTGTCCTCCTTCCTTCCTCGCAAAAAAAGAAAGAAAATCAAGGACTTGAGAAGGCGAACAACACAAGCTAGTGTACAAGTAAAGAGACGTTGCTGAGTTAATGAAAAAAGAGAGACGTGCTCCTGTAGCTGGTTCAAATCCAAACCTAGACTATGACTATATATGGTGCTATGCTACTCTGCAAGTAATGAAACTGACATATCCAATGTTCGCTTCTCCTCTTCTCTACTTACTCTGCCTAGCATCAGAAGCTCTGGCCGCAGCAACCATGTCTGCTGGTTGCTCGTCCACCTGCTCTTCAGCAGGGAACAACCATCCCTCCACCAAGTTGCCACCCGTACCATCGCCTGTGGGTCTCATCACACCCCCGCCGGCACATGCACCGCAGCCGGTTGCTCATCATAACCCACTGCCGTTGGTGTGGTGCCACTGCTGCAAATCACGCAGAGTCATCCATCGTGTCTCAACCACAATCCTCAACCCTGGCCGAGTCTTCTACAAATGCCCGAATCATGGGGTAATAATATGTTTAAGTGTTGTTCTGCTGCTTTCAGTTGCTGATTTTTTTAATAGTTTGGTTGATGACCTTCCAATTTGATTCATGCAGAAAAGGGAAGATTCGTGTGATTTGTATTTCCGGGAACTTATTGATGTGGGGGAATGCAACTACGCTGATTATTTGGTTAGCCGAGGAATCCCAATACCAGCAGGTTGGGGTGTTGGACAAGTAACTGAGGGAACGACAGAAGAGGAAGATGCAGAGCAGAAGGTTAAAGATGCAGTTCCTCTGATCATGGCCAAGCAACAGCTGCTGAACAACCTTGACAGCAATGAGGAGATGAAAGAGCTTGTGAAGATAATGGGAAAATCGATGTGCTCTGTAGGATGATTGTCTCTTTATATGCAGTGTATGTAGCACTCATGATGTATTCACTGGCTATGACATGAGCACTTTGCTTAAACTAGTAATGAATGAAACCTGTGTAGCAGGCTGGGCATAGTGTTGTGAACATTAAATGATTTCTATTAATGGAAATCGGGGGTATCCCCTTTTGCTCATGAATGAATAAATAGCAGAGGCCCTTTTGGTAATAAATAAATAAATTAGCAGAGGCCCTGTCGGGTCAGCTTTGTTCCCATTCAAAGACGTCGAGCAAATTGCAGTCCAACAGCAAACTATGTCATCAAATTCTAGTTCCACAGCCAAATATGAGTACAACTAAACAACAATGTCATCATGTTTTACTCGTCATACAATCACCAAACACAAATCAACATACATAACAAGTGATGTTCTCACATCAAAATACTAAACAACACGTTCATCAGGTTTCAGTTGTCATAGCAAGCACAATTTCACATAGTAGATAAAAAACGTCTTCTGACAGGCAAATACGACAAAAGCAGTCTAACCATCATCCACAGCTTCAGCGTCAACATCTTTGCCATGTGTATCAGTCTGAATCGTAATTCCCAGAGTGTCATCTTCTTCTTCATCCTCAATGTCCTCGAACGTTGGCTTCTTCTTCATCAACTCTTGTATGTCCACAGGACGACATGCAATATTTTCGCCAGCGTCATTGACATGATGGTTCTCAAAGATATTAGGAACATCCGTGGAATCTTGTACATCAGGAGCGGTGTAAGCATCATCTTGTTGTGCAACTTCATTAAACGAATTCCTTTGCTCAAACCTTTGCAATACTCTCCAGTCATCGCTACGTGCAAATGTGTCTTCCAAGAAAAATATCTGTGTTGCTTGATTTTCCAAAATAAAAGGCTCGTTGGTCTGGTACGCTGCCTTGACATTGATGGATTTGAAATAATCATCAGCTCTGGGTTTTGCGATCCTGGAAAAGAGGTTATACCAACGACAGCACAACAGAACCACACACCGATGATCCTCAAAACTAGAGATATACTACAACTGAACAATGTCTGTTATGTTAGCATACATTTCAGTTGTCTCT
Organism: Aegilops tauschii subsp. strangulata; assembly: GCF_002575655.3. Classification (NCBI taxonomy): domain Eukaryota; kingdom Viridiplantae; phylum Streptophyta; class Magnoliopsida; order Poales; family Poaceae; genus Aegilops; species Aegilops tauschii. The sequence goes on along the minus strand of NC_053039.3, from coordinate 68,701,355 downwards.
CTGCCGTACGTATCCGTGCTCATGATGGCATCGTTTTGTGTCTTCCAGCCTTCATCGCGTGCAAGGGTGTTGTAGCGCACATCTCCAACAACGCAAGATTCATAATGCCTTACCCGAGTATCAGGACCCATTGCTAGTGCGTAAAGGGCATCATCAACTGACTGCCCATCCTCCCGCATCTTCTTAACCTATGTTTAGAAAATAGACAAGCTGATCATCTTATGTACTCAATATATTTAAAAAAACTGACAGTGCAATTCAATAGCTTACATGGCTCTTGAACCATTTCGCAAATCCTGCCATAACCAGTTTGTCAATGTTTCTTGGATTTTAAGGCAGTAACTCGTTTTTGTAGATGCTGCACAACATATTGATCACGTCAAACATCTAAATATATAAGAATGTGCTGCAAGTTTAGTAGATTACGATGTATAAGCTGCAGTACTTAGCACTTACTTGATATAATGTAGTATCTCAGGACAGTTATTCAACACATACCAAACCATTTTGTCCAAATCTTTAGGTTTATCCTCTTGTCGACTCTTCCCTGTAACTCGAACAGAATAATCGAAAACATTGAGCCCGGGATTGTCTTCACCCACCTCTTTGCTAAGCTGATCACCTGTTTCAATGTATTTTGAGCAGAATTTCAACGCTTCTGTAGCAGTGTAGGCCTCTGCAATGGAACCCTCAGGTCTAGCAATTTTCCTGACATAGCCCTTGAAAGTGCCTAGCCGCCTTTCAATAGGGTACATCCAGCCATACTGTACTGGACCTCTAAGTAGTGCCTCATCAGGTAGATGAATAGCCAAATGCACCATCACATCAAAGAAGGCTGGAGGGTATATCTTCTCAAGGTTGCATAGGATAGTTGGTATCTTGTCTCTAAGACGCTCCAAAGCATCTATCCTGATATTTCTACTACAGAGTTCCCTGAAGAATTGTCCCAACTCTGCAACTGCTCTGTATAAGTCAAGGAGGCCCAATCCTCTAAGGATAACAGGTAAAACCCTTTGAAGTAGGACGTGGCAGTCATGAGTTTTCAACCCTTGTACCTTGTTTCCATCTGCACTGACTCTCCTTTCAGGGTTGGAAGCAAATCCATGTGGGAATCTCATATGTGACAGGACCTCGCAGAATTCTTTTCTTTTTACCTTCTCCAAGACGTACACAGCCGGTGCCATATCATGTGGTTTACCTTCATCTTGCACCTGCAAATGCTTTCTGATACCCAGATGTGTCAAATCAATCCTATATTTTAAGGTATCTTTCGTCTGGCCTTCAATATTAAGAAGTGTGCCGACAATGTTGTCACATATATTTTTCTCGATGTGCATCACATCAAGATTATTCCGCAGATCCAAATCTTTCCAATACTCCAAGTCCCACAAAGTGGACCTGCAGGTAAACAATAATCTCTCTTCTGCCTTTCCACGCTTCCTTTTCCCGCTACCATTACCAGGATGGTTTCCTGGTGTAATATGCCTGACCTTCTCTAATTCCACTTGCAACTCATCAGCGGTGAGCCTCTTTGGCACATCACGGTTTTCATGCTTTGCATTGAACACATGTCTTCGGTATTTTGTAGGACGCGGCTTGTCCTTGGCAAGGAAATGGTGGTGTCCAATGTAACAGATCTTGCTAAGTATTGCGTATGACAGCGGATTCCTGTCACAGCGAACACATGCACTGTAACCATGTGTCGTTCGCCCTGACATAGTGCCCAAAGCCGGATAATCATGGATGCACCAAATTATAACAGCACGCGGAAAGAAATCAGCTGGTGGGCTGCTATATAGGTCTCGAGTGAGAACACCCTTCCATAGCTGTTGAAGTTCCTCCACAAGAGGCTCCATGAATAAATCAAAATCTTTTCCAGGACTTTTTGGACCTAGGATGAGCAAGGTCATCATGTAGTTTGATTCTTTGGTGCACACATTTGGAGGCATGTTGTAAGGGATAACAAGCACTGGCCACATGCTATATGTGGCGCTCTGGTGGCCAAATGGATTAAATCCATCTGAAGCTAAGCCAAGTCTAATGTTTCTCGGGTCAGCAGCAAACTTTTTGTGTTTCCGATTGAAGCTTTGCCACTCAACCATGAGATGGATGGCTCATTACATTTTGATCTCTGTACTCCTGGTTCCTAGAATGCCACAGTACGTCCTCTGTTGTTTCAGCATCATGAAACAACCTCTGCAATCTTGGTGTAATTGGAAAATGTCTCGGAACATTACGAGGAACCCTCTTCACAGCATCGCCATCTTTCCATCTTGATGATTTGCATTTCAGGCATTCACTTAAGTTGGCATAATCCTTCCGGAACAGAACACAATTATTCTTACAAACATGGATCATATCATATCCAATTCCAACTGCACGAAGGAAATTCTTCATTTTATTGTAGGTGTGTGGCAGCTCAGACGCATCTGGGAAAGATTTGCAGAAAGCAGCCAACATCGCATCGAATGATTTGTTGGTCATCCGCTCAGATGTCTTCACGTGGAGAAAGGTGACCATAGCTGAGAATACTGACAGCTTATTTCCTGGGGTGACAGCCACGTTGCATTGTTCAACATGCGGGCCCACTGTTTTTCTTCTGCAGGTGAAAGTTCACGAAATGCACGAGCATTTCGTAGCATTTTTTCAATGTTGGTCAAACTCACTGGCTCCGCCACCACCACCACCTCCTCCTCTTCCACCTGAGCATCAGGCAGATCAAGATGGTGATCTGCTGCTTCCACGTAGTCAGTAACATTGACGTTCACAGCTTCACCATGATGAACTCACCTAGTATATGTGACCGACATCCCAATCAAGTGTAGATGATTTTGCACAGCTGACTGGGGTCTTGTAACTGAATTCATACAACTGCTACACGGGCAGAGCACATCTGATTTCGGACCACCGTACTCAGCTATGATAAAGTTCATGAAGTTTTCAACCCCTCAACATATGCAGCGGAGAATCTTCGAGCAGAAGTTATCCAAGTCATTTCCATCTGTTAGACATACAAATTAGTTCTTCTACTAGATATTACAGGAAAAACATATATGTTTTTTTATGAAGTCAATAAAAAATACCTAGGTCGATGTCTAAAGCTATGGCAAGATATTTGGACGAGCATATCTAAGTAACGAGATATATGTAAAGCTAATTCAGCAAACAGATTTGAGTGCTAAATTATGGCAAGCTGTTTCAGCAGTCAATGAGGCCGAGCACACAGCCATCGAACTATCGAAGGCCATCGCAGCAAGAAAGATCGAGTATAAAATGGTGTACAGCCATTTCACCTAACAGATTGGCTACTAGACCATGGCAATCTACGTCACAATAAATATATGGCAGGATATTTTAGCAACTAATCAGGCTTGGCATGCCATCTCAGCTAAGCAGATTGAGTGCAGAACAGGGCAAGGAAGCTTCTTAAGCAGAGCATATTGACTGTAAACTACTTCGGCAAACAGTGAGATTAACAGCGTCGATCAGCTAACATTCACCGCTACACCGACATGCACGGGGCCTCAGTCTAGAATGCGCGTACCATGGGAGAAGCTGACCGCCGTGCGTCTCCACACGAACGTCGCCAGCGGTGGCGGCGCTGACCGCCATGCGCCTCCACAAGAACGTCGCCACCGGTGGCGGCGTGGCTAGAGGACGGCAGTCTATGAGAGCGTACTGTGGGAGCGAGAGGATCACCGTGTGTCCCCTCGACGAACCGTGGTGCCGACGTATCGGTGCGGCGAATGGAGGGGAGGGGGACGGGGGGAGGGGGTTTGGGGAATATTATTGGCTAGTTGGCTGAAGGGTGGTTGAATTTGGGATTTGGGGGGAATTTTTTTGGGGAGGGGGGATTTTCACGCGGTGGGCGGGGGGAGTTTGGCGCATGGTCGGTTTCTCCAAGTGCATTCCCACGTGTCAGTGAAGAGGCAAGCCGAAGCGCGTTCCGTTTGCGTGAGCCGTGTGCATGACCGAACGTGTGTGGGGTGCAATGTGACCGTGACAGGGGTGTTGTTAGTGTACGGCCTTTTTTCCTTTTAATAAACTAGGTGCTTCGCCCCCTAAAGAAAAAAACTTGGTGCTTCGCGCGATCCATCGATACTACTACTAGTAATCCGGTAATCCCGACTAAAACGGCGCGGCCGGGTCTTTTCCCGCGCGATATGCTAGGAGGTTTGCTTAGTTGGGTTTTTTAGGACGAGTAATGCTACACCTACGTAATCCCAGTTACGTAATTAACGTAATGTGAAATGTGTGAGCTGTTGATTGTAGATTGGGGGAGGGAGGGGCCCACCACCATGAAAATCAAGGAGGAGAGAGAGAAGCAATTTACGTTAACCCTTTTGTAGGTTTCCGTAGATGTAGAAAGATGTGAAATGCGTGAATGTGTAGTGGACGTACTATTGGAGTGCCTAAGATAAATTGTATGTAGACTATATGTTTATTTTACTTCGCATGTTAGCTTTGTCTCAGTTCAATAAAAAGCAAAGTTGGTGATGATGGTGTGCCTGCCATCCTGCAACATAGGCCGTCCGATCTATATCTAACGGATAGGAATGAAACTGTGACAATTTACCCGCACTCATATCCACATTTGCAGATAAGGCCTTCCCTCGTTCATCCTTTTCTCCCACAAGATCTTGATGTTCCGTGCAACGCACGGGCATCTTGCTAGTACTCCTACAATATACTATATTATTGTGAAAGTTCATATACACCTGCCGAGATTAATGCAAACACGGCAGATTTTCATTACATTTCGAACTTTAATAGGACAGAAAAATAAAAGAAACCCAACCCTAAACCTATTCTACAGCGGCGACCGACGTCCTCCATCTGCGATCTCCATGTACGGGGGCGGGGTTCAAGACCCATGAAGTGAAGGTGCGGTCTCCGGCAAGGAAGAGTAGAACACGGGAGACGGACCGGCCAGTTGGCACACCATGCCCTGCCGCCTCCCATGCCCTACTCATCCTCGGAGGAGTCCCCGACCTCGGCGGTGTCGGACGTTTGACAGTGGCAAGTAGGACGCGTGGCTGACGGTGCTTCCGTCGTCGGCCGCCAGCGTGGCCACCGCTTGTGCGGCGACTTGAGCGAGGGAGGCAACCTCAAGCTTCATCCCTAAAGACAAGCTCTCCCGCAGAGCATTCGCGCTCGCGGTCATGGCAGATGTGGTGCCAGGTAGCAGGACGATGCGCTATGGTGTGGAGGTTAGCTCGGCGTTGCCGCTTTAAGTAGCGCATTCCAGTGAGGCCAAGCGTCCGGGTGCGTCGTTAAGTCGCCGAAGTTGGTTCCTCGGGCACCGAGCCTCTTAACGACGGCATACGGACAGATGGCATGAAAGCGGGAAGCTGGCGCCGGCTGGGACTGCACCGCACGACGGCGCGAGGGACGAGGGTTTTTGGTGTGCCAGGGTAGTCAGCTGCGGTCATGGCAACGTTGTAGATGCCCTTTGCTCACATGCGACCCCACATGTCATCGAAAAAGCAAGACGACCCGGAATGGTCTCAGGTCCTGGGGATGCAGTTGGCCGCGCTACACCACTCGCGGACGTGTCGCGGCGCGCGCGCACTTCGGCGCCCCGTGCATCCTCGACGAGCCGGGTGTTGATCTGCTGGTCGTGCCACAACGCTAACGCCACCCTTGGCACACTGAACCCCACCGTGTAAAGCGACGATGAGTGTGTTGCTCCCGCATGCCTCATTTGAACATTCTGCCGAGTATCATTCGCATGTGGGCCTAGACCATGCTTGTATTTCCAATGTTGTAATTTGTCCGACATGCATACAAACAAACGATTCGTTTAAAGTTTCACTTTGCCTCCACTACGTGTCGCTTCCCGTCTTAGTTTTGACATCCCATTCGGTTCATGCCCCGACACATCTTGACGAGATCGATTGATGTTGAGAGATCAATTTGCGTGTCGTGCAAGGAGATAAAGGTTTGGTCTGTTTCTATGATAGAAATGACCGACGGGGGGGTCTGTGGGGATCAGAGTGAGTATATTGTACGTTCATAAGAGAAACGAACGTATTGTACCCACCCTAGTCCTCTTTCAATCGATCTCCGGACCTCGAGATGAAATCAAGAGAGAACGAGTGGGTGCATGTGTGATACGTAAGGCGGATTCAAAATTTTGAACCGGTGATCATACCATCCACAAATCGTATATAAAGGGTATTCAATGTTCGTTTCGCTCTTGAACGAACAATATACTCCCTCCGATCCTTTCTAGTAGTTTACATATAAGTTTTATGTGTAGTCAAAGTATCTCTACTTTGATCAAACTTGCAGAAAAAAAGTATCAACATTCAACAACACCCAATAAATATTGTTAGATTCGTACGTACTCCTAGATTTGTATTCAAACAGACATGGTTTCCATTTTGTTTTCAACCACGTGAATGTGCTTGTTCTCGCGCATGCTCTCCCTACTAGGATTTTTGCCACGTATAGCCAGTCCAATAGTAACTTTTTTTAAGCTCCCTGTCTGGCGAGTATCTTTGGACCCCAAAGAGTTATATAAGTTGGAAAATGGAGATTTGCCTGTGGCATTGGCCGTTGGGCAGCTAAATATTGCATTTGAAGGCTCCACAGAAAGAACCTGCAGGTACTATTATGACAGGTGGCTTCGAATCCTGTTTGTTTGTCGTTTGCATCTCGGTTAACAAAAATAAGCTTGAATCCCTCCATTCGTAGATCAATCAGCTAAAGTTGTTAAAACAATAGTACTAGTGGAGTACTGACAACATCTGTAGTAGAGTATGCAGTGCTCATAGTACTCCCTCCTTCCATTTATATAAGGCCTATGTGGAGGAGAGAGATGTGAAAAAGTAAACGGAGTGAGCTCTCATGCAAGAGCCTAGCTATATACGCATTCCTAGTTAAATACAATAAATATGAACAAAGAGATAGAGAGGAGATGGAAAAAGTACTAATACAATAACCAACCTTATATATTTGTTTGCGGGAAATAGCCCACACTACTGTCTCAGTGCATATAGATGATGGCTATAGATGACATGGCAGTTCCTTTTAGCCATCTGCTGCCTATATTATTAACCATGCTCTAATGCATTTTTCAAAACCGCCTTTGACTATTGACAAGATTAATAGTACATGAGATGTATAATGTGAAAATTATATCATTGGAAGCTCCTTTCACATACGAATTTGACCGTATGCTTTGTGTAAGTTGCATGTCATATATTATTACTCTAACATTTGGTCAAAGTTAGCCTCGAAAGATGCATTAGGCCATGTAGATGGAAGGAGGGAGTAGTAGTGGAAGTGGATCCTCTGACGTAGGTATCCCTGCCTTACCCTCCCTTTCGTTCACTTACTGGCGGACCCCATGCTTGCTAGGCCCCGCATGTCAGTTACTCAGTGGGTTCGGCCACGTCAGGGGATCCTCATCCGTAGTATACTCCCTCTGTTTTTATTTACTCCGCAAAAAACGGAGGGAGTGGTATAGTATAAATGACGCGAGCGGGGGAGGGGGAGGGATGTCGGTTTGCTCTCAACTGTGGTCCCATAAGCGAGCGAAAACGCAAGACGAAGCATGTTCCATTCGGTGAGCGACGTGGAGGGTCCAGCGTGTCGGGGTGCAACGCGAACGCGACAAGGGCGATGTACAGTCAAAACCGATTGACCGGTCATCACCGGAACCACTATTCACGCCAGAACCTTCGCTGCTCAGCATACGCCAGCCACTGCCCCAAAACCACACCTCCTCTCAAGAAGATCCCCCCACCTTTCGATCCGCTAGCCCGCATCAAGCGTCCCCTAGTTCACTCGAAAGCCATGGTGCGCCGCAATATCACGTACTACAAGATGCTGACGCCGGAGCGCCGGGCAGAAATTGCGGTTGCGGTCGGTGCCACAGACCTCTGTTCCCAAGCTCGCTTTGCAGCGGGCCAATCCTCGAGTTCTCTGGAGCCGAGCTGCGAGGAGGAGGAAGCCGATCCAATGTTCATGGCAGAGGTCGTGACGCAGAAGGCCCTCGATGGGTATGAGACGATGGACGTCGACTTCGTGCCGGCGTCCGGGTCCCCCATGGTGCAAGCGGACCAACTGTTCAACCTGGCGATACTAAAGGAGGACCGGGAGGCAGAGGCTCAACTCGACGCGGAGCGCACGCATGCCGCTGCCATCGAGGCTCTCCTGCAGGCGGAACCGGATGTCATGGATGTGAACCAGGCGGCGGAGACTCAACTTGAGGCGGAGCGCATAGGTGCCGCTGCCATCGAGGCCCTCCCGCAGGCGGAACCGGACGTCCTCGACTTGAACCGGGTGGCGGAGGCTCAAATCGACGCGGAGCGCACGGATGCGGCTGCCATCGAGGCCCTCCTGCAGGCGAAACCGGACGTCCTCGACTTGAAGCGGGCGGCGGAGCCTTAACTCGACGCAGAGTGCGCGGATGCCGCTGCCATCGAGGCCCTCCTGCAGGCGGAACCGGACGTCCTCGACTTGAACCAGGCGGTGCTCTCGTCCCTGCAGAGCGCCTACACGCTCCGCGTGAATGAGTAGCTGGAGGCCGAGGACAACCACGGTGCTGAGACACACGTCGGCAGCTACGGCTGGTTCGCGCTGCCAGCCAAAGACGACGAGGTCGTCTCGTTCCGCGAGCAGTGATAGTTTTTCTTTATGTTGTTGTTTTTAGGGATCTTTTGCTGTGTAAAAACATATATTGTTATGCAAGTCGCCTGACTTTCATCATTTGGGTCAGTCTACCATTTTAGGTTGTTGGATGAATATCCTACGTCTACTAACCCTTCTTCCTCACCTCTTCTTCTTCCCCAACAGACCACGGCACGGGTCGTATGGATCGTCCCCAACATGCGGTTGGATAAACATACTGTATGAACGAAAATAATGTGTCAGCGGTAGGATGGCTGAGTTTGGTTTGTTCACATGCAGTAGCACGTGTCAGTGAGGGTGCGTTCCCTTGGTTGGGTTTGTGGCGTGCAGGAGCGACCGTGTGAGGGTGCGGAGCGACCGTGTGAGGGTGCGGTGCGACCTCGACAGCCGTGCACAAGTGTACCTCCTTTTCATTTTGAAAACTTTAGGCAAGCTTGGCAAAAATGTGTGGCGAAGTATGGCAATGCAAGGCCTAGACCCAAACAGGATAAGTACGTACGTACTAGGAGTACTGGTGTTAATAAAGAAAGGCGGGGTTTTCCTTCGCGGGATTAATCGATACAAATCCTTGTTTGACGTGTCAATGAATGCGTATTTTTTTCTCCAAAGCCCAAAGAGCTAACCATCTCACTCCTCATCGCTAGATTAATGCAGCGCCATGCAAACTAACCTTCTCACTTCCGCATGCATGCAAGGGTATATTAATGTCCTTGGTTGCTAGTACGAGGCAAACCCCATCAATTTTGCCTCGATTAGTGTTGGTGGCCTTTTGCAAATTGTAATTTTGATATACTGGCCTTATGTACAAAAAAATGGAGGTAGTAACTATTTGACTTCCTTCCCCATTGCGGTGACGTCGACGATATCTCGAACGTTGTGGTTTGACGAAGTGCATTCGACAGAGAACACCGTTGAGGGAGACCACCAGACGCAAGTGCCGCCTGCAAGCCGAGACAACCGCCTTATTTGCATCCAGGCAGTCCGTCGAACAAAAGGACACGTAAATGTACTAGTACTACTAGTACACAATAGCGTCGTCCGTCCAGCTTAGTGCGGTGAGGTGGTTTCTCGAAGAAGACGATGGAGAAGCGGAGTCAGCGAAGAGTGAAATGATGGTTGCTTCGTCCGTTCTTTGTGATTTAATGCCTCAATGCTTTGTGATTTGTGATAGAAGGGACATGGGGTCGCAGCTTCCGTGCCTTAAAGGCACCTGCCTTTGGGTCACTGACATGTGGGCCAGCCACCTGTTGGGCCCACATGTCATAGACACAAAGGTAGGTGCCTTAAGGCACCGAAGCGTCGTCCGGACAGGGGAGTAGACTTTGTGCCGTATACTGTAGATGCGTCCAAGCATGGGAGCAAGAGGAGAGATGTTGCATTTTTCTATTCCTTCAATCAATCAATCAGGGAGCTTCGGTTCCATCTTTTTGGCTTTGGCAGCACCGTCCACAATGGTTCCCATCGATGCCAAAAGCTATTTTCCATTTGGCTACACATTGTGGATGCCCTTAACCGTACCACTTGGTTTTGCTCCTGTGTGCTATATACAAATCTCAATTATATTGATCTAAAAAACCATAGAATCAAGATTAGTAAAAAGGAGGTGATTTTGCCGCGCGGATGGCGAGGGAGGTTTCTTATTTTTAGAGGACGTTGGCCTGGCGGTTTGCTAACATGCGGTCCCACATGTTAGTGCTTTACCAAGCCGATCCGCGTCCCACATGAGGGAGAAGAAACACGTGGTTAACTTGAAGAAAATCTTATCAAAAAAACTTGAAGAAGATGAGGAAGAAGCGGATTCAGCAACGAGTGAAATGATGGTTGCGTCGTCCCTCCAACTTATTTTTGTTAGCATTATTACTTCGTCCCTCCAACTTAACTGCGGGAAAGGTGCAGCTTTGTGATTTGACGCCTCATTGCTCATTACTATGCTGGCGCCATGACTGGGGTGCTTCACCCCTGCTGCTCTGCACTGTATTTCGGTATGTGACGTGGACCCGGTAGCATGATGTCCCACATGTCGGCGAACGGGACTAGAACATTTATGAAAGCGAGCGCTCCACTCTTACGACGGAGGAGTACACGACACGGTGGCCCCGTGAACTGTCGCTTGTACTGTATAGTACTATAGTTTTGTTGTTTCGCACGATCCATCGATACAAACCCGAGATAATGTGAGATAATGTGATGCAATAGTAGAGGTGCAACGTGGAGCGTTTAACTGGTCAACTAGTCGTGTCTTGAGCAAATACAGAGCTGTACGGTGAGCCCATGACTGTATAATAACCACAAAACATAAATGGTGACCGTAATGAGTGGATTCTGAAGTCTAATGTATGTATCGTGCTTTCGCTCCAAATACAATGCTCGTCATTGTATATATAACTAGATAAAGATGAAACATGCGTGAATGTGCTGGGGGCTTACTTTTAGAGGACCGGGAGATACTTTGTGTGCATACGTGAAAGGGGCGTAGAGGGGGTGTATGCGATGGGGAGAGAGATGCTCTTCGTTTCTGTTTATTATGACTAACTTTATATATAGTATAAAAATATAAAAAATCACAGTGCGGAATAAATATCATTGTGGGCACCATGCAATGCAAATTAACGTTCATACTCATCCATATAACTTTGTAATGTTGTATATATGTAGAAATTCTAAAATAATTTTTTGGCCACACTTTATTCAAAAGGAATGTTGTATGCGAAATAAACGTGAAGAGAGGGCTTTTTAGATCAATGGGGTACGTGATGTAACATGTGTGAATGTGTAGTTGATGTATTTGGCAGGGCCTAGAGAGGTATGTGTGTGTGTTATGTATTCGAAAGAGGCATGGATAGAGGGGCCTGCGGGGGAAGGGGCGTGGGAGAGATAGCACAAAAAATGAGAGAGGTCTAGAGAGAGAGACTAATATATGATGTCACGACGAGAGATTCCCTTGAGTGTGTATATGAAAAGGGGGAGGGTATAGAGGCACGAGGAGATTTTTTGTGTAGTGTCTGTGTTGGTATGTGTGTGTGTGAGAAGATAACGAGACCTGGGGGCAGAGGTGAGGCCCTTGGTTCGGTTCCGTCCTGCGCCACATTGGTCGGCCCGTGACGCATTTAGGGAGACCCATGGATGACTTGTCATACAAGAAAACGATAGCGGAATTGTGAAGGACTCTGTGTCCACTGACAAAGCCGGCTAGGATTTGTAACCCTAGGTTATCAGACTAAGGTAACCCCTTATCTCTGATATTACTATTCATCCAACCTAACTTTAAGGGGCATCCTACAGAATGCTCTGCTAGAATCATACTCGTCGATTAGGAAGAGAGGTGTGGGACAATTCGTGAGAGACAGGCCTAAAGATAATGTGCGTACAGGAGACACGTGGGCAGGTCTACGTATATAGAAAGGGTCGATGGGGATTGTGCGTGTGTATGCTTGTGAGAAGAAGAGTGCTTGTGATAAAGGTCAGTGAAAACAGTCGTAAATGGTTATGAGAGGGAGGGAGGGTTATATCGAGAGCATGTCTGCGAGAAAGACACCTCGGGAGAGAGTGTGTGAGCATGTGTGAGAGACCACCGATGGAGAGTGAAACTACACATAAAAGACTGGTGTACACATTGATTAAAGATATAAATTGTATCCAAATATTAGGATGGGATCATGATATTTGCAATTCGCGTAAGGAACGGTCATTGATCCATCAGACATCTAGATTTTATCGAATTTGAGCATGTCTCTGTTATTATTTGACATAATTGATCCACATAGTTAGTATTGAACTCCAGACAATGCATCGCTTTAGCAATCGAATATAAACATGAGTATAGTTCATGTTGTGTGTGTAAAGCACATTATACATACGAAAGTTACACAATGAACATTATAAATAGCTAGCTATGAACTAGCATACATTTGAATTCAACTTAAGGTGGTTTAAAAAAATGAATTCAACATGAAGTCCATTCAATTATTTGAATTCGATATCATGGCATTGGTAAATCATACCTAAGTTATGGGGGCACCAATCTTTGCTCTGATTTTGTACATAATAGCATATATAGTCGTGTACAAAATAGATTCAACTTTAGCTCCTTCATTCCAAAATAATCGTAGTTATAGGATATTCAAGTGTCAAAATTTCAAAAACAAGCGGATAATTTAATGAGGTTTTCAAACATACAAGGTCAAATTTAACGTTGTCTATTTACGTCAATCCTCAAAGTTCAACAGTACTCTAAATGTGAATGCTTCTGTTTCAAAATTTCGAACGAAGCACCAAAAGAGCATCTACTCGCCCGAAACCGCGTGAGACCAATGTTTGGTAGTAGAAGGAAATTACTTTTCTAACTCCGACACGAGAAACCTACCGGCCCGACGTCCAAAGGTCTAAACTGGGGTACGTTTGTACCTTCATCTAGACGCCACGCAACCGCCTCCGAAAAACATTCATACACAATGGCCGCCTAAGCATACATGCGCGCGGCCGAAATCACTCCCGCCCACTATTTGGGACACCTGGGATTACCATCCTACCCCGACCCGCAGTAGGTCCGAAATTTAAGAGGGGGGTAAAGTTTGTACTTTCCCCAAATTTCAAACAAGTGCGTCCCATCTGTTCAAAAAAGCCAAAAACAAGCTCGTCCCAGACCGAAACATGCTTCTCCCTTAGCTCCCCCCCCCCATTCGTACTCCGTGGGCGCCAAAACTACCTCTCCACCAGCCGCGAAACCCCGACGTCCTCCGTCCGCCACCCCATCCCACCCATCAACCGTCGCCCTCCTCCATCACGCCGGAGCCGATACCCCGACGTCGTCGTCCACCGCAACCTCAACCGCAACGCCCTCCACGGCTAGTAGTTGTATCCGAGGCCGAGCCGTCTGTACCCGAGCCAGTTCAACCACGCCATCCTACGCCTCACCGTTGCCGCTCCAACTTCGCCACCGTCCACCGCACCGGAGCTTTTCCTGCTACGCCATCCTTCGCCGCCTCGGATCTGCTTCCCCTTCGCCGACATACGGCCACAGCAACACAGTCAAAAATTTGTCCATGGGTTCATCCAAGCCTGCACCCTCCTCCAGAACATCGGTTTCCCCAGCAAAAAGAAGAAGTTCGGCGCGACATGTGGAGGCGACCACAGCGGCAACCGAAAATGGTACTCCTCTTCCCTTATTCATGCAAATCTTAATTGTCTGCTTGCACGGTATTCATCCCATAGAAGACACTAGTTGACCGCTTCTTCTTGATACTAGATGTTCCTAGTTACTCGTGATGCACAAGGTTTCTCCTCATATACTATTTCACTTTAGCTAGAGGTCCGTCGCCCCCCTGGATTTCAATTCCTGGTCAGTTGATTCCCAATTAACGGAAGCATTCTCCGGCGTAACAGGCGCTAGTCCGCCTATTACACCGGGGAAGCAGCGGCTCGGTGTTTATCTTAGGGGCGTGTGGGGCCTAGAGCTGCTGGCGCCCGATCTGGAGGTCGGCCGGGAATAAAGGGATGGCCTGGGGGCGCTGCCAAGCACGGCGGTGGTGTGAGGTCGAGGGGAGGGCGGGGCGGTGGAGGTAGGGGTCTGGGCCGGTGGTCGCTGGCGGTTCGAGAAAGAGCGTCAATAGTGACTGGCGGGAGGTAGACGAAGGCCATCTGCCCGTTCCTTATAGATCGGACGGTTCATAAAAAAATCGACCGAACTATTTATTTTCAGTCGACTGTTATCTTGATAGGACCACATGTGGTGGTGTGCTGGAGGAGTACCTGCATTTCTGTGCTCATATATTACAAAATCATACGGAATAGAATCTAATTTTGTTTGCCATGCAATGTTGTAGAGCTATCATATGTCTCCTGTCATCTATTTTTCAGCCACCTGCTATCTGCTACTTTTACAGTGCACTAGTTCTGCACACACTTCACCCATACTCTCACTATTCTGTCTTTATGCAAGGGTATTTCAGACTCTGCTGCTATGAGAGAAGCAAAAAAGAAAAGAGAGAAGTCGCTCCAGCGTCGTACGCGGATAGGCCAGACACGTTTCAGCCTTATAATAGGTGCAGTGTCAGCAGATGGAGATGGTAAACGTAGCTCTGGAGTTGACAATCTTGCTCCTAATGAACCACCATCCCAGGTGCCTGCTTTAACTTCGCGGTGTAATATGTGGTTGCATGTTGCATATGGTGTCTAGCTTGTATTCGAAAGGCCGAAGTCGGTCTTTATTAAGATAAGGAAAGATATTTTTTACATGAACCACCATCCCAGGAGCACCAGAAGTCAAATAGCTAGTCAGGGCACTGGCCGAGCCAGTGACAAGCCCAGCACAGACATGCATCACCTGGAAGCCAACTAAAAAGCCAAGATGGTGGCGAAGCAGCCCGCCTCCCACCAGGCTCTCAGGTCCTAGATGATCATGCTCACCACTCCAACCGAATGTCTAGCTTGTATTGCTTCCAATTTGGTTAAATTGCATCTGCTTAGCTTACACACTATACCTTTGAATATGACACGCCTTCCTGTTTTTGGTACATACTAGTACATCTGTCTATTAACCATGTTCTTACATCAAACTAATGTTCTTGTGTATCCCTCATCAATCACTTATGATGAGGCAGTCAGGCCAGTGGACTACTATGATAAAAGATCCTCATTTAAAGAATGCAGCGTCAGCCTGCCCACATGATTCTCAAAAACAGCAAGGCTAGATGAAGATAGTGAACGTAGCTCTATAGTTGATTACCACATTTCCCCTACACTAGCATCGCGGGTGCTTGCTCTAACTTGGCAGCGTGATATGTGGTTGCATGTTGCATATGGTGTCTAGATTGTAATTCTTCTAATCTGGTTAAATTGCATGTGCTATTCAACTTAGTTTATACATTATACATGTTAATGTGACATGCCTTCCTGTTTTTAGTACATAGTACATCTGTCTATTAAGCATGTCCTCACATAAAACTATTGTTTTTTTGTATCCCGCATAAATCAATATGACGAGACACCTTCAGTATATGCAGTGTGATATTAGTTGCATCTTTCATATGATTTATAGCATGCGCTGCTTCTAATTTGTTGAAATGCCATTTATGATGGGACGCTTTTAACTTGGCAGAGTCATATTGGTTGCATCTTTCATGTGGTGTCTAGCTTGCATTGCTTCTTATTTGTTGAAATGGTTTCTGCTTAGTTTACACAAACAGTTGTGAATATGCCATGTCGTCCTGTTTTTTCGTATTATTCCATCCTGGAATCATGTGTTTGCCTTACATCAAAGTACTGATTGTCAGTATCATGCACGAATGAGTTCTGAAGAGTGAATTTTATTGCCTTTTCTTGTCGGTTTTACTTGACAATTCAAAATCAATAAAGAAAAAGGAAGTTAGCAAGGCAGCGGATGAAGGTGCTCCTTCCAAACGAAGGGCCTCTACAGATTCTACTCCTCCATCCCCCCAAGATGATTTCCAAGACATGCATAGACACTCAACGTAGCTGTGTTGTTGATGAGCACGTCTCCCCTAGTGCACCATCACAGGTGCTCCCTCTAACTTGGCACTGTTATATGTGGTTGCATGTTATGTATGATGTCTAGCTTGTATTGCTTCTAATTTTGTTGAATTTCATCTGCTTACTTTACACATTTTACTTGTGACTAAGACACGTGTTCCTGTTTCTAGAACATACAATATCTGTCTATCACACCATGTTCTTACATCAAAGTACATTTGTTCTGAAGAACTAAATTGTTATTCGTTTTTCTTGTTGGCTTGAATTAACATGGCACAGAGAAAGAGGAAGCAACACAGAACGACAGGGAAAGGGAAGCGGAACAATCCTGCAGATTATGCTGGTACTGATGGTGCAATAGAAGGTCAAAGTCCAGCGGAAAATTGTACCGACAGGGTATCCCGTGCTACACGAGCTGCGGAACAAGCCAAACAGAAACAAACAGCTGCCACCAAACAAGCAGAGTCAGCCCTAGTTGTTGCAACACCTTCCACAGTACCACCAGCTGCACGATTTACTCGTTGGTCAACTGAGCTAGCAGCACGTTCCCAAGCTCCCTTGCCACCTGACACTACTTCCGTAGCACTCTTGACACAAGATGAGTTGGCAAGATCAGATGAACTTTGTGAGCTTCAACAGCAAGAAGGTAGTTGCTGGAGTCAAGTTACAGTTGCATGCTTCTTTATATGTAGTCTCACAGTTTGATGTACACTAACACTTCCTATTTCCGTTGTTGGACTAGCACCTAGGCGCAAGAGGAAACAAACATCGGGGATAATGCTCGATAGTTTAACTAAATCTAGAGGAGGAAGAATGGAGATCCGTTTTGAGGCAGGTTTAAAAAGGCCACATGATGCTACAGAGTCAGCCAAGTTAGTATCAGAGGCAGCGGTTGCCATTAGGTGTCATGTACGTATCCTCCCAACATGGATTCAGTACAGGAATGACAAAGACGAAACCCAGTTCAACACCTTCCTCGACCATTTATCTGTAAGTATGGTTATGTATGGAAACTAGTAATATCGTCTTGCTCTGTCCAATACTTTCTAGGTTGCTGATAATGAGACTCCCATAATTTTCAACATATGAGGTTCAAGTTGGATAGCCAAGATGATGCAACCAGACAAGCTTGCACCCATGTTTTCAAGTCTGCTCTGTGAGAGTTTCGGTATAACTTGAGGAAACTCACTCTGAAGGCAAGACTAACAGTGAACTTGCCCAAACATCTCCAGTGGAAAATATATCGGATGAAGACTGGAGAGGCCTCATTAAACACTTGTCTGATCCGAAGTATCAGGTACATTATATATATGTGATCAGATCACATGTTGAAGTCCTATTTACGCATGTGCCACACAAATCTATCTTCTTGTAGGTGAACTGTTCAAAGAACAAGGCCAACCGTACGAAAGTGAAATTCCAATAGATGACAGGATCTCGTAGCTATCTTTCACACCGCGAGGCTCTTGTAATTAGCTGTTGTTTCACTCTTTTCGTTGTACCATATTATCATATCTATATTGACTTGTTCCAAATGCAGAGGAAAGCCCGCAAGGACCAAAAAGTACCTGAACCAAATGTTGTAGAAATCTTCAAGGACTGTCACACCAGCAAGACGAAGGGCATGACTACACCAGTCAAAGCCGCTGTTGTAAGTCCTTAATCCTCATGCCTTTTAACTACTACTTACTCTGACTTGTGCCTTGAACTGCATGCTTTGCAGCCAATGTCTATTACTCTTTTCAATTTTATACACAATTGTCTTAGCGTATCATTGCACCTTACAAGGTTTAAAAGAGAGGAGTGATGTTCCTTTGATCTTGACCTGTAATCTAGTTCTGTACTGGACTTGCCCACACAACGTTACAATTGCCTGTTTGTCTGTTCTCAGTTGTTTTGTGATATGAATGATGTCATACTATGCTTACCGTATTACAAACTTTGTCTCTTTATCCTTAGCTGTCAATACAATGTGAAGAAATAGACAATACATTAGCCATGGTACATGGTCATATGTTTGGAACCTGGTTTTATTATGTACTTTGCAGTAAAATACAACTAATATTTTACATGGGTTCACCAGAATAAGTTTTGTATATAGACCAAAGCTATTTTGTTTGGTTTTGCTGCCTCCTTAATATCTTCTGTTCTGGTACTACTAATGTAAAAACTCAACTTTTCAGGAAGCTATGGAAAAAATGGTGGAACCGCCACCTTCTGAAGGTGGCGAGGCAACTATAACCGCAATGTCGGCTCTTGCTGCAGTGGGTCAGTACCTGTCCACTAACAGTGCCAAAAGCACGTTCCTGTGTAATACTGGGTTGGTTGTTAATGCAATCTCGTCCAAACTACCTCATGATCAAGATATGCAAGCTCAAAACAATGTTATATCTGCGCTCCAGACACAAGTCCCTTCCTTAACAGAGACCCTTTGTGAATCAAGGACAGACATTGTTCGATGTCGTCAAGATATGCATGGTTTTGAAACCAGACTATCAGACATTTGCTATGTCGTTCAAGAGCCTAGGAGAAATGAAGGCGAAGGTTATGGTGCTCCATCGGACAATACAACATGAAAACATAACAGTCAGGTCAAATGAACTGAGCTTCTGAACTTCTGGTGGTGCATTTATCTGCCAGACTGTTAAATTTTATGCCAACCTTCCTTTTGTTTTATAGTTGTAATTTGTTATGTTGCGATATAAAATTTGTTCTTAACGTCCAGCCACTGGCTAAAGAAAACAGCAAGCCATTTTTGTATAGTGTAGGGTGTTCCCTATATTTGCACTGGTGGCGATCTTCGATGCCCAGTGGATGTAATCTGTGCAATCGCCTTAATAGCCTAGCGTTAGTTTCGGGCTTATTTATTTCCTAGTCTTCTTTTTCCCTGGTTTGCTAGCGTCAGCAACAACCATGGGCCATATACGGACCGTGGTAGCCTTGACCCTACTATGGGCCGTAGGATCCATGGGCCTCCTACGGGCCGTAGGATCCATGGGCCTCCTATAGGCCGTCTTTAAATGGGCCTCCAACACGGCCATAGAATTGGTGGGCCCAAGGTCGTCGGATAAATGGGTCTACATGGGACGTAAACGGGCGTAATTGGTATCGGCCCAGCGCGGTAACGGGCCGGAGGACAGCAAAGGCTTAATTCTATCACAGGCATAACGGGTTGTTAATGGGCCAGAATATAGGGCGGGCTGGAAACAGCGCAACGCATTAACAGGCTAGAAACGGGTCGACTCTTGCCACGGGCCGAATTTGGCCCATTAGGGGAACAAGCCAGTAACAGGCCGGAATTAATCGAGGGCCGGAAAGGAGCCCAAGAACGTATGGGTCGTCAGTAGGCCAAAAGCTAACACGGGCTGGAAACGGCCCATGTGAATCATGGGCCGTTAACGAGTACAAAGCAATTTACTGTTCATTACGGGCTAGAGTCACCGTGGGCCCCTAAACGGCCTAAAGATACAAATGCCTCATATGGGCCGAAAGACGTCGTGGGGCATACATGGGCCGAAAGTGAAATGGGCTGGTGTTATATTCGACGGCCCACATGACGTTGTTGGGCCGATTTCGTGCAGGCCCTGACGGGCCGTGAGTTACCGGGTCGTAAAATGGGCTATTTGCGAAGAGACCGTTAACAAGCTTTTCATGGGCCAGCCCGCTATCTTTTGACCAAGTCAAATGGGTCAGCCTTTGTAAGCTAAATGGGCCAGTGGAGGGCCGTCGCACGATTCGACAAATCATAGGCGCCTATCTGACCCACTGACGAGCTGACACGTGTTTCCTCCAGCCAATCAGAATTTTACACGTGGAAATTTCCCGTTGGTCCGGGCTGTTAACGGGTTATCGGATCCAAAACCGGACCCGACAGCTTAACAGCGTCCCGTTACGGTGGATACCACGTGTCGGTCACCCTTGACGAAAGCACTTCTATGATGCACGATTTATCGTCATGGAAGTGGACACTTCCGTGATGATAATTTTGGCAACGTCATGGAACACTTCTAAGACAACATAGGTATGACTATCTTGATTCTGTCATAAATTTTTCATGGATGTACATGCATGACAAAAAACGTGACCTACTGTGACAAACACGTATCATCATGGAAGTGTATTTTTTTGTAGTGCAAGCAGTACCTACAGGATGAGAAAGCATAAGGTCGCAGGACTACACCTTGTGCCCATCCATTTGTCTCCTGACAGGGACCAGCGGATCGCAGTCGCCCAGGTATGCGTGCGGGACGAGGTTCTCATCTACCACTGTTGTAGGGCCATCATAGGTTCTGGAGCATTCGCCCGTTTCATCAGCAGTGCCGACTGCACCTTCGCTAATGTGGAGAGAAGGAAGAACGGACGATTCGGCCATCTGATGCAACAACCTTGTCGACATCCAGAAGTAATACAAGATCATTGGCAACGGGCAGGAGAAGGACTCCGTGGTTGACCTCGCCGAGACCATCATCGACCCCTGCTACGCCAACATGAAAGAAGACAATGATACCAAGGACCTGAAGACGTGGGAGGTACCTCTGAATCTAGCTTACATGACCTACACGGCCAAGGACACATACGCATGCTACGACATGTACAGGCGGATATTGGACATGAGGGCGTGTCTGCTTCCCATAATCGACGAGTACACGGACAGCCGCAGCGTCATGATCAAGTGTGCCAGGAAGGTCTAGATGTTGTACTTTATATGTTTACAAACACCTTTATCATCTGAGTGTTTCATGCATTAGCCTATGTGTCGTAATTATCTGTTTTGTCCGAAATATTTCTTCTAAGAACCCATTAACCTGTTTGTCGTGGTTTTGTCACGACAGATGTCCTAGAGAAAGGACTTAGTCGTGGAGCCATCGCTACGGGTTAGCTTAAAGGGGTTAAAGTGGACAAGGGACGCAAGAGAGTTTTATACTAGTTCGGCCCCTTATGATGAAGGTAAAAGCCTACGTCTAGTTGTGATGGAATTGATGGGGTTTCGATGACCAGGGAGCGACTACGCTTTTCCTGAGTCTCGAGTTGTTGTCTGTTGTCCTTGAACCACCACCGGGTCGTCCCCTTATATACATGGGTTGACGCCCGTCGGTTTACAGACTCCGAGGCCGGCTCATAATTGTGTCCGGCTCAGTCTCTGCTACTTCTATCTTACAACACAAGTTTACATCTCAATGTCGGTTTGTGTCTACAGGCCTTAAACCGGCTTTGGGCCCTGGGCCTTCATGAAGCGTCACCGTCTGTCTTCATGGGCTTCAGATACAGATGAACTACTTATGAAGTTAACCCGGCCTCTCCTGGCCGGTTTACACCCAGTGGTAATATCCCCAACATTAGGCCCCAGATTGATTTGAACTAGTTCATGTCAATCCTCAATACTTAAGAAAATTTCTTCTTCAACATCTTCACACAATCTTGTAAACCGCCATGACATCATTTTCTAGGATCATGGTAAACCGCCATGACGTCACCTGTCATTAACGAGCCTCCGACAATCGAGGCGACAGCATCATCTCATATCCAAAAATCCGGCTCCTCGATTTTCGCATCTGTCGTTTATCTCCCTTATAAATAGGGCCAGGGGGTCTTTCCATTTTCCCCCTCGTGCCTCTTCGCTTCATCGTCATCCTCGCGACGCCCGACCCTTCGACCTCGGCCGCCGCCGTCAACCTTCGACTGCTGCACCAGCCTTGGCTGCTGCATCGACCTGAACATACCAGAGCTCCTCCGCGCGCCGCCGCAACTCAACAGCATCCGTAAGTCTCCCCTTTCTCTTACCATATATCTGCACTTAGGGTTTCTGTCGTTCATCAGTGTTCGTCGCCACCCTTCTTTTTCCTTATTTATATCCATGGATTAGATCCAAAAACCACATAGATCTCGCGCGGTAGTAGTTTAAGCCACATAGATCTCGCGCGGTAGTAGTTTCAGCACCTGTTTGATATCCAACTCATCTTAACTTGGTGAATTCTTAGTACGTTGGAATTTAGGTCAGAATATATTTTGTTTTCCTACGCGCGGTAGATCTGAAATTACCATAGCAAGATGTGAAACTTGTTTCTTCCTTCACTTGCACACTTTGAATACCAGATTGACCGGTTTAACTTCACAGAAAAAATGATGACCCGGTAGATACCATTAGTCCCCTGTTGAACCGTCAATGCATTATACCGTTCCATCGTCAGACTCCAGTTTACGAATAACCAAATCCGGTTTACCAATATGCTTGTATCCTCATACCGCTGTATAGTTGTCCACTGTAAATCTTAAATCGGTAATAATCATTATTCAGATTTTCCTTGTCATGGCTAAACAAGTCTATGAGTGCAATTGGGCTCCCTCTCGAGTAACCGAGGAGCAGTTAAACAACCTTGTTAAAACGGGCACTTTAGCCAAGAAAGATGTCATCCACTGGAGGGTCCCTGGCCCGGAAAATCCTCCTACACCCAAGGATGGAGAGGTAGTCGTGTTTGCTGATCATCTCGGACGAGGTTTTAGCCCTCCCGGTTCAAAAAAATTCCGAGATGTGCTAGCCAATTTTCAGCTGCGCCCTCAAGACATCGGTCCCAACTCTGTTACCAACATCTACCACTTCCAAGTATTCTGTGAAATTTATCTGCAAGAGGAACCTACAGTCGAACTGTTTAGGGATTTCTTTCACTTAAACCGTCGCACCGAGTTCTCAGATGGACCCAATACGGAACTGGGCGGAATGGCGGTTCAGAAGAGGAAAGAAGTCACCTTCCCCCATCCCAAACTCCACAGTCACCCCAAAGAGTGGAACAAAACTTGGTTTTACTGCATGGATTCCTCTCCATCTAATGAAAACTCCCTGCCGGGCTACCGCCATGAACGCCTAAGAAACACACACCCGTTTCCTCAGAGGTTGACAACAAGAGAACGGGCCAACTATGCTCCCCAACTATCAAAGCTTAGATCCTTCATGGCGAACGGTTTGACAGGAGTTGATCTTGCTCGTTGCTGGATAAGCTGGAGCATTCTTCCCTTCAGCCGGCGCCCCAGTTTGATGTGTGAGTACACGGGGAGTTTGAAGGATGCTCAGCGGCACATTGACATTCAGCTTACAGACGAAGAAGTCACTGAGGCTGTAAAGAAAATACTGAACGAACCGGAGGTCGTCTGTTCCCAAACCGGACTACTCCCTTTCTGCACCTTCAACAAACCACCAGCTGTAAAAATCATATAATCCTTTGTATCTGAATTTGCTTCTGTCCAAATATTCTCTGAAAGTGTGATTATTTTCTGACAGGGTGATGATCCGTTCTGGAACAAGAAACCATCACAAGACAAACCGGCGAAGCCGCAAGACAAACCGGTCAAGCCAGTTCGTCCAAAAACCAAGGTTGTTAAGAAACCTGCCAAAAGAAGGACCACCACATCCTCCGATCTACCCGCTGATGACGATGTGCGTAATCCGGAACCAGAGGTAGAACTTGACTCTCTTGGTTCATTTTTTGTACATCTCATTGACAATGATTATTATCAGGACGACGCTGAAGGTAGTCACGCTGAGGACGTAGAGGTAAACATTCTTTCCTCTGATTCAGATCCTCTGCCAACACCAAAAATCCATCAAGCAAACCGGAAAGTAAAATTTTCTCACCCTATTGCTTACTTGGACCCAAACTTTCTTTTGAAGACGCAGCAGCACGAAGCTCGCCGTACAACCCGGCATAGCGGCCAGGTAGTTACCTCCGCCGGTTTACCGAACAGTCCGGTTCGGAAACGCCGATCAGAGGTCTCTTATCCCATTCATACTTCACGCCCAAAGGCAGGTTGTTTTCGCCAGCCTCTTAACCCGTCCGATTCAAATTATCAGGGTACTTCTCACTCATCGTCTGGCGAGTCATCGGCCACACAGCTTCCACCCCTCAAAATAGTTCCTGGGTGAGCTATGCACATGCATTTACTCTTGATGTGTTTTACATACTGTACTAATCCTTATGTCTATCTTTTCTTAGCACCAAGCCAAGACCCAGCAAGAAAGCTCGGTTAAACAAACCGGGTGATGATAATGTAGCTGCTGAACCTGAAACAACTCCAGAGGCGGAAGACACCGATGTTGACGCCATGCTTCACGATCCGCCGCCTCAAGACCATGACTTCCTTGCTGAACAAGTGCAAGTTGACACTACCAGCCATGCAGACTGGCCAACCAGCCCTGTCCGAACTGATGACAAACCGGTCAGTCCAGTTAAGGACACTGATAAACCGCCAACTCCGGTGAAGGCTGCTGATGAAGAAGATGATGATATTATGATTACTGGCACTGGCCACACCACTCCTGGCAATCCTGTAGCTTTGTCAAAGCATACTGCCAAGGATGATCTCTCTGCTATCGGCAAAGGCAAATGGAATGCCGATTTATCAAGCTACGCCCATCTCAATGCTCAAGACATTCACTCTGGCTTCTTGAACCGTCTGTATACCATCCGTGATTATGAACCTAGTTTGGTAAACTTGATGAAGGAGCGATATGAGGTAACTACCATTTTTCTATTTTGTCCAATTGTAGTTTATCAATTCCTAGTAGCCCCCAAGTGACGGTTTATGATACCGATCTAAACCGGGACTTTTGTCATAACTTATCTTTGCATATTTAGCCTCCAGGGACCGGATTACCTCGTTAAGATGAACCGGTTTCTTTAAAATTTGCCATACTGCTCTTTCACCGGTATAGCCCCCAAGAGCCGGTTTAACTTTATAAAGATGAACCGGAACTGTAGAAGAACTCCCATACCAACAGCTTTTTGAGCAAATACACATTAGCCCCCAAGTGCCAAGATTAATACTTGTATTGTGCTTGGAACTTGTAGAAATTTCTGATCAAGAGCAAACATGCATTAGCCCCCAAGTATCAAGGGCATAACTTGTTATGGGCTTGGTACTTCAAATATGTAATGTCAACTCATGATACATCTGTCCCTTTACAGGCGGAGCTGAGCAAGAAGGAACGCCAAAACACTAATCTGCAAGAGAACATCAAAACCCAGCAAGCTGAAGCCTCCAAAGCGAAGGAAGAGTTGACCCGCGCTCTAGGCGCTATGGAGAAACTGAAAGAGGGCTTCAACAAAGAGCGGGCGGATTGGGAGACTGAAAAAGCCACTTTGATAAAAAGGGCTGAAAACGCGGAAGCCACTCTTAAACCGGTGGTTGACGAGCTGACTGGTGTAAAGCGGCAAGTGCATGCTATGACCGCTGCTGTGTTTGGTAAGCATCCTTCCTTTATGCTTTCAACATATCCTCCCATGTGTTGCCGATTTACTGATGTTTGTAATGATACAGGAACTCGCATTAGCCATCTGGGCTCTGATGTGCAGAAGAAGTTGAAAGCTGCCTACACGCTGATAGAGCAATTGTATACCGGCGCACAACGGATTATCTGCACCGCTTCTCACAATAAGCCACCCCAATGTTGATCAAGGATACCTTAGACAGGCTATCTATGCTGCCTGCCCGGATAGAAGAGCTGAAGCGGTCTGCTGCAAGGGCTGGCGCTCTGACCGCACTAACCCGGGCAAAAGCATGGGTGCCTGATCTTGATCCGACGGATGTGGCTAAAGGTTACCCAAGCTTAAAATAAGACGGATCAGAGTTTGGCACTGAAGATCTCCGCGCCATAAACCAGGAAGTACGTCCACTGGCTTGTCAACTTGCTGAAGAGGCTGATCTTTCATTTTACCAGGCGAGCTATGATACCAATAACAAGCGGGTTGCTGCACCAACTCCTGAGGCTCAAAACCTGATCCCTCCAATCCGTAAGCACACTTATGCCCCTGACATTGAACCGTCCACCCTTATAAGCGACGAAGCTATTTTCCAAGCTTTAACCGGGATCGACTGGACAACTGTTGACTTCCAGCCGCTGGGTAGAGACGAAGAAGATGAACCGGTGCAAGATGATTCGCAGCCGTCAGGTCAAGCTGCTCAGCGATCATAACCCGGGGGCCGGTTTAATCATCCATACTACCATGTTTATTGAGAAACAATTATTCCTTTGGGCACCGAAACGCCTTGTAATAGGCTAGTTAAAACACTTGGTCTGTTATGCCTTCGTGCATATTTATCTGCAACTGATGCGTGTTAATCCGCCATGCTTGAGATATGAT
This sequence comes from Aegilops tauschii subsp. strangulata, assembly GCF_002575655.3. Lineage (NCBI taxonomy): Eukaryota > Viridiplantae > Streptophyta > Magnoliopsida > Poales > Poaceae > Aegilops > Aegilops tauschii. The sequence continues at coordinate 68,675,094 of NC_053039.3, read as the reverse complement.
GTTCATAATCCATAGCTATTTAATCCAGTTGTTCCTGCAGATAAAAAGCTTAAAGCGATATGGCGGTTTACCACCGGGCGGGTCATGATGTCCAACTATATATATGACCAAGGTTTATAACCAAGGTTGTAAAAGATAACCAAATATGGAAATATATGATACCTGCGACCTTTAGGCATAGTGTTTGCTGACCAACCTTGTAATGAGGGTAATAATCTTAATCCGGAGTAAAAGTATCTCCTGTTATATAATGCCGGTTTACAACAAAACCGTTCCGGGTTGTGATAAACACCGGTTTATTCCATACTGGTGACTATGAGTCGAAACCAGACCGGGCTGATAGTCTCCGGATTATAACTTGGTCATGTATTGACAACTTGTAGTTGACAGCCTAACCGGGTTGATAAACACTGATTTGAAAACATCACAAATCTTAGCAAAAGGAAAAGAAACTTAGCAAAAGGCAAATAAAACCGTTGTAGTCGAGGCTTTTCACGGGCTGCCAGGCCCCAAATTTGATCAAGAGGTGTTCCTATGGTTCGGGTTCGACCAAGCCCCCAAGTGATGCTGTGGCATTACGCCGATCAAGAGGTGTTGCTATGGTTCGGGTTCGACCAAGCCCCCAAGTGATGTTGTGGCATTACGCTGATCAAGAGGTGTTGCTATGGTTCGGGTTCGACCAAGCCCCCAAGTGATGCTGTGGCATTACACCGATCAAGAGGCGTAGCTATGGTTCGGGTTCGACCAAGCCCCCAAGTGATGCTATGGCATTGCGCCGATCAAGAGGCGTAGCTATGGTTCGGATACGACCAAGCCCCTAAGTGATGTTGTGGCATTGCGCCGATCAAGAGGCGTAGCTATGGTTCGGATACGACCAAGCCCCCAAGTGATCTAATATCAAGCTTTAAGAATCTAAATCAAGGGGTAAACCGGACGCCGCTTTGTAAGCTCCATGTAACCACACGTGATGTAAGAAAACAACAGATACCCCGCTTTACCTGAGGTTCCGGTTTATTATATTGATCATAATATATACAACGTCATAATATGTACATAAGCAGAGCCTGTAGCTCAAGTATAGTAGGGCCGAAGATGAGCAATATTTCACGGCCGGTTGGTCTCCTCCTCCGATTTACGTGAGTCTTTGCGCTCTTGAACATCGATTAGGTAGTACGACCCATTGTGCAGATCCTTGCTGACCACAAAAGGTCCTTCCCAAGGGGGGGATAGCTTGTGCATATCCGTCTGATCCTGGATGAGTCGAAGCACCAAATCTCCTTCTTGAAAGGTTCTGGTTCTAACCCGGCGGCTATAATAACGACGCAGATCTTGCTGATAAATCGTCGAACGGGCTGCCGCCATGTCACGCTCCTCATCTAACAGGTCAAGAGCTTCCTATCATGCCTTCTCGTTATCCGCTTCAACATATGCCGCTACACGAGGCGAGTCATGACGGATGTCACTAGGAAGAACCGCTTCCGCTCCATAAACCATGAAGAACGGCGTATAGCCTGTCGATCTGTTGGGTGTGGTATTGATGCTCCATAACACTGAAGGTAACTCCTCAACCCAACAACCCGGCGTCCGTTGCAAAGGAACCATAAGCCGGGGTTTGATGCCTCTCAAGATCTCTTGATTGGCCCTCTCCGCTTGACCATTGGACTGGGGGTGAACCACTGATGACACGTCAAGCCGGATGTGCTCACGTTGACAGAACTTCTTCATGGCACCCTTTGACAGATTGGTACCATTGTCTGCTATAATGCTGTGTGGAAAGCCAAACCGGAAGATCACCTTTTTGATGAATTGAACTGTCGTGGCTGCATCACACTTACTAACTGGCTCTGCCTCCACCCACTTCGTGAACTTATCAACCGCCACCAAAAGGTGGGTCTTCTTGTCCTTGGACCTCTTGAAAGGCCCAACCATATCCAGCCCCCAAGTTGCAAACGGCCAGGTGATTGGAATCATCCTCAATTCTTGAGCTGGTACATGAGCACGGCGTGAGAATTTCTGACAGCTATCACATCTTTTAACCAAGTCCTCGGCATCAGCATGAGCTGTCAACCAATAGAAACCGTGACGAAACGCCTTGGCCACCAAAGATTTTGAACCGGCGTGGTGTCCACAATCTCGTTCGTGGATCTCACGCAAAATTTCACGGCCTTCCTCGGGAGATACACAGTGTTGAAACGCCCCTGTCACACTGCAATGATGTAACTCTCCATTGATAATAGTCATGGACTTGGACCGCCGGGTTATCTGTGTGGCCAAAGTTTCATCCTCTGGTAACTCGCCCCGGTTTATATACGCCAGATACGGAACCGTCCAATCCGGGATAACATGTAGAGCTGCCACCAACTGAGCCTCCGGATCAGGAACAGCCAAATCCTCTTCACCAGGGAGCTTGACGAACGGATTATGCAAAACATCCAGGAAGACATTAGGTGGAACCGGTTTACATTGGGAATCCAGGCGGCTTAAAGCGTCTGTCGCTTCATTCTTCCGCCGGTCCACATGATCCACCTGATAACCTTTGAAGTGACCTGCAACAATATCCACCTCACGACGATATGCTGCCATTAGTGGCTCCTTGGAATCCCAAGTGCCGGACACTTGTTGAGCCACCAGATCCGAGTCACCGAAGCACTTAACTCGGCTGAGATTCATCTCCTTAGCCATCCGAAGACCATGGAGTAAGGCCTCATATTCAGCTGCATTATTAGTGCAAGGGAACATTAAACGGAGAACATAACAAAACTTATCACCTCGTGGGGAAGTTAACACGACTCCAGCCCCCGAGCCCTCCAATTGCCTGGACCCATCAAAATGAATAGTCCAATAAGTGTGATCCGGCTTCTCTTCTGGCGCTTGTAATTCTATCCAATCATTGATGAAATCCACAAGTGCCTGAGATTTGATCGCCGTTCGGGGTATGTATTTCAACCCGTGAGGCCCGAGCTCGATAGCCCACTTAGCAATCCGACCAGTTGCCTCCCTATTCTGGATTATATCCCCCAAAGGAGCAGAGCTGACCACCGTGATGGGATGACCTTGGAAATACTGCTTAAGCTTCCGGCTTGCCATGAAAACCCCATACACCAATTTTTGCCAATGCGGGTACCTCTGCTTGGATTCAATGAGTACCTCACTAATATAGTAAACCAGCCGCTGAACCGGATATTCCTTTCATGCCTCCTTGCGCTCCACCACAATAGCTAAACTAACATCCCGAGCGTTAGCTGCCACATATAGCAAAAATGGATTTTTGTCAACCGGAGCAGCGAGAACCGGCGGATTAGCTAGCTGCCGCTTTAAGTCCTCAAATGCTTCATTAGCGGCGTCGCTCCAGACGAAGTTATCCGTTTTCTTCAGCATCTGAAACAAAGGGATGGCCTTCTCACCGAGGCGACTGACAAAACGGCTCAACGCGGCAATCCGGCCTGCCAGGCGTTGAACATCATTGATACACTTTGGTTTAGCCAAGGAGGTGATGGCTTTGATCTTTTCCGGATTAGCTTCAATGCCCCTATTAGACACCAAAAAGCCCAGGAGCTTCCCTGCGGGTACACCAAAGACACATTCGTCCGGATTAAGCATCATTTCATAAACCCGCAGGTTATCAAAGGTTTCCTTCAAGTCATCAATCAATGTGTCCTTCTTCCTTGATTTTACCACAATATCATCCACGTAGGCATGAACATTGCGGCCGATCTTTTTATGAAGACAATTCTGCACAGACCGTTGATAAGTTGCCTGTGCACTCTTGAGCCCAAAGGGCATGGACACATAACAGAAGGCTCCAAAGGGAGTTATGAAGGCTATCTTCTCCTGGTCCTTAACTGCCATTTTGATCTGATGATAACCAGAATATGCATCCAAAAAACTTAAACGCTCACAACCCGCCGTAGCATCCATAATTTGATCAATACGGGGGAGGGCAAAAGGATCTGCTGGACAAGCTTTGTTGAGATCTGTGTAGTCCACACACATACGCCAAGTGCCATTCTTCTTGAGGACCAGCACCGGATTAGCCAACCACTCAGGATGGAATACTTCAACGATAAATCCAGCCGCCAAGAGCCTGGATACTTCTTCTCCAATAGCGTTGCGTCTTTCTTCATTGAACCAGCGGAGAAACTGCTTGACCGGTTTATACTTAGGATCAACATTGAGAGTGTGCTCAGCGAGTTCTCTCGGTACACCAGGCATGTCAGAAGGCTTCCATGCAAAGATGTCCCGATTCTCACGGATGAACTCGATGAGCGCGCTTTCCTATTTCGGATCCAAGTTAGCGTTGATGCTAAACTGCTTGGATGAATCGCCAGGCACGAAGTCAATAAGTTTAGTCTCATCAGCCGATTTAAGCTTCAGGGTCGGGTCATGCTCCGTAGTTGGTTTCTTCAACGAAGTCATATCTGCCGGATCAACATTGTCCTTGTAAAACTTCAACTCTTCTGTTGCACAAATCGACTCGGCATAAGCCGCATCACCTTCCTCACACTCCAGAGCAATCTTGCAGCTTCCATGCACGGTTATAGTTCCCTTGTGACCCGGCATCTTGAGCTGTAGATAGACATAACAAGGTCGTGCCATAAACTTAGCATAAGCTGGCCGTCCAAATAGGGCATGATACGGGCTTCTGATTTTCACCACTTCAAAGGTCAAGGTTTCTGATCTCGAGTCATGCTCATCTCCAAAAGCCACCTCCAGAGCTATCTTACCAACAGGATATGCCGACTTACCAGGCACCACACCATGGAACACCGTATTGGATGGTTTAAGATTTTTATCTGTTAGCCCCATGCGACGGAAAGTTTCATAATAAAGGATATTGATACTACTCCCTCCATCCATAAGTACCTTAGTGAACTTATAACCTCCCACATGAGGTGCCACCACCAGATCCAGATGACCCGGATTGTCAACCCGGGGTGGATGATCTTCTCTACTCCACACAATGGGCTGCTCGGACCAGCGCAAATAACGGGGCACCGCCGGTTCAACGGCATTCACCGCCCTTTTATGAAGCTTCTGATCGCGCTTGTCCAAGCTAGTGGTGAAGACATGATACTGTCCGCTATTCAACTGCTTCGGGTTGCTCTGGTAACCCGACTGCTGCTGCTGATTGCCCTAATGATTATAGCCACCTTGGTTACCTTGATTACTTTGATTGTTATGTCCACCCTGATTGCCATGGAATCCTGAACCGGAATTTCCTCTGCCATAACCCGGCCCATGAGAGCCAGAGCCCGAACCGCCTCCTGATCCATGATCATACCGGAAAGAATCAGAATTTTTGAACTCTTGCATGATGTAACAATCTTTCGAGAGGTGTGTAGACGGTTCCTCCTTCGTCCCATGCTTTGGACAGGGCTGGTTCAACAGATACGACAAATGGTCCGGATTAGGATTCGGCATTCCACTGCGCCGGGGCGGTTTACCCTTACGCCGCTGGCCCTTGTCGTGTGTATTAGTGTTAGCCACAAAGTCTAAACCGTGGTCCGCTTTACGCTTGCCGTCGTTTCCATGACCCGCCGGGTTGTGGTGCTGCCCCTTGGTGTTGCCGCTCTTCTTTCCCTTCCCTGTCTTATCATTGTCAGACTCGGGATCCTTGGTACTATCAGAGTCAGCATACTTCACCAGTGCAGCCATGAGGGTTCCCATGTCATTACAATGAGGTTTGAGCCGTCCCAACTTCAATTTCAAGGGTTTAAACCGGCGCCTTCCAATGTTAAAACTGCGATGTCAGCGTTGATGCGGTCTGATGAATGCAAAATCTCCAAAACCCGGCGCACCCAATGGGTTGTTGACTCTCCTTCCTCCTGGACACAGGCAGCTAAGTCCACAATTGACATGCGTTGCTTGCATGTATCCTTGAAATTCTGAATAAACCGGGCTCTCAACTCGGCCCATGACCTGATAGAATTAGCCGGTAAGCTCTTTAGCCAAGTGCGGGCCGTTCCTTCTAGCATCATGCTGAAGTACTTCACACATGCCGCATCATCCACATCCAGCATCTCCATGGCCATCTCGTAGCTTTCAACCCGTGTTTCAGGGGATAAATCGGCGGTGTAATTCGGTACCTTGCGCGGGCCCTTAAAATCCTTGGGCAGGCGCACATTGCGCAACGCTGGGACAAGACATGGCACTCCCAAGGAACTAGAGGTAACTCCTGGTTCCATCGATGTGGTTGGACGAACCGGAGTAAGCTGACGGGCCTCGTGCTGCGCCGCTAACTCGGCCTCTCTGCGTGCCCGAGCCCGGTCCACCACCTCCTGAGCATCACCAGCACCACCCGCCGGGTTATGACCACGGGGCGGATCACGGTTCCGCGCATTGCTTGATACTGCCGGTTCATCCATACGCCTGCTGTAACCCCGGCTTGGACGGGGAGTGGAATGAATCCGATCGCAACTATATGAATAAGCCTCCTGTTGAACCAAAGCTGTCTGAAGAAGCTCCTTAACCCGACGTGTCTCGACCGCTGCTGGAGAATCGCCTTCGATCGGGATGGCCGCCAGCCGTGAAGCGGCAGCGACAATGTTGTCCATTGGGTTAGAATAATGACCCGGTGGCGTGGGGACATGAGGTACCACAATGTTGTTCTGACGAGGTGGATCCACCAAACGTGGCTGAACCGGCGCCCCTGCTCCGGGTGCCTCTGCCCGGTTTACCACCGGCGGATTACTGGTCCCTGCTCCTGGGGTGTTAAAGAGATTTCTAGCGTCATAAACCGGCTGCAGGCGAGATCGGTGCCTCCTCTTCAGGACTTCGTTCGACGCACTCTGATCCAGCATAATCCGGTAAGCTTGTGCATCCAAAGCGGCCCGCTCCGCGGCTATCCTGGTATCCTCAGCTACTAAGTCATCTTTTGCCTGGGTGATCTGATCTTTTACTTTCGCGATTTCCGCATTGTGTGCGTCCTGATCCGCCGGGTTAACCTCCGCCATCAGCGTTGCCAACACATCAAACAAATCAGATAGAACCTGAGCTGGCGGTCGCACAGGGCCTCCTGCCCCAGCCGCTGCCGCCGCTGCGGATCCGGAAATCATCGTTGCTTCGGTCAAAGAGTGGAGCGCTGGTTGCGTGCCGGCCATGAAGATCGCCGCCCGGTTTGGCAGATCAAAGGAGTCCGGAATACTGTCACCATCGGAACAGCCCCCAATCCGGCCATCTTGTAACTGATATAACGACTCGGTCTCTCCAGTCGATGACTCGTCGCCGGAATAAACGACGGTCTCACCACCATATTCCAATCTATCCTCAGATTCCCCTCCATGGATAACTCCCACAAAGGCACGCTTCATGACAGGCTTGACCCGGGCAGATCTCGCACGCTGAGCCGTTTCGACGAGGTCGGTGCAGATGTCCGGCTCAGGGCCCGGTTCGCCGATCTTGCCAATGAAAACGTGTATGCCACCAAAGGGGACCCGGTACCCATACTCGATTGAGCCGGCCTCGGGGCCCCAGCCTGCATCGTCGATGTAGAGCTTGCCGCGACGACTCTTGGTCATCCGGCCCACGGCGTAACCCTTGAGTCCTTCGAAGCTGCCCTCCAAGGACTTGAAACCATCGTGCGATGGCCCCACGGTGGGCGCCAACTGTCATGGTTTTGTCACGGCAGATGTCCTAGAGAAAGGACTTAGTCGTGGAGCCATCGCTACGGGTTAGCTTAAAGCCTACGTCTAGTTGTGATGGAATTGATGGGGTTTCGATGACCAGGGAGCGACTACGCTTTGCCTGAGTCTCGAGTTGTTGTCTGTTGTCCTTGAACCGCCGCCGGGTCGTCCCCTTATATACATGGGTTGACGCCCGTCGGTTTACAGACTCCGAGGCCGGCTCATAATTGTGTCCGGCTCGGTCTCTGCTACTTCTATCTTACAACACAAATTTACATCTCAATGCCGGTTTGTGTCTACAGGCCTTAAACCGGCTTTGGGCCTTGGGCCTTCATGAAGCGTCACCGTCTGTCTTCATGGGCTTCAGATACAGATGAACTACTTATGAAGTTAACCCGGCCTCTCCTGGACGGTTTACGCCCAGTGGTAATATCCCCAACACTGTTTGCATTTTTTTAGTGGCTATTTGCTTATGTATGTAACTAGTTCACTCGTCAGTTTAAAAAAAACTAGTTCACTCGGCTGTCGTGCTTTGAATCTCCTTCCTCCCAACATATTCCCCTTCTCAGGTGGACCCAGCAGGTCTCGTACACGGACATATGGGACCAACCACCTATCCATTTGTATTTATTTATTTATTTTCAATCTTTCCTCCTCTTCCTATACAGCGGCTGGCCATCATAGCCTATGGCGTTGGCCAGACCATCCCTCTACTCCCACACATAGTCCGGCAGCGGCAGCTCCACCAGCCCACCCTGCACCCGAACAAGTCAACCCTCGTACTCCCCTCCGCCTGTGTCTTCCCCCGCTCTGGTTTGTTCAGTCCGAGGTCTCGACATCGTCCTCTACCTTGGTGCTCTCGCCGCGACGCCGCCGTCTGTCGTTCCAAACATGGTTAGCAAAACAAGAGGAATCGGGAGACAACTGTTCGTCGAGAGGCTGACAGTCCCGGGCCCACCAGGTCCATGGCCTAGGTTTTGTTGTTTAACATGGCCAGCCCACGACATGTTTCAACGTTTTTTGGATCCAGCAGGTATCAAGCGGCCTCTGGGCCTCCCAACCTAGCTTGTCTACAACATCAGCAGCCTAAGTTATGTTTGTTTTTTCAAGACGATGCACAGCTCGGTTCTATTTTTCTATAAGAATGCAAAAGTGAACCTATGTTTTCCCTTCAATAATAGTATATATATAGATATATATATATCTTATTTTATTACATATATATATAATAAAAACAACATAAGGTTCCATTAAACCTGTCGCTCGTCCAACCATTTTATAGACCTTCCCACTTCCTTTATTTTTCGTTTTCATTAATCCTATGTCTGAATTTTCTCCCACTTTCTTTTTCGATGTAAACTGAGTTTTCTCCCACTACTTTTCCCTATAACCAACTCAACTGTCCCGCGTCTAGCCTAAAAAATAATAATACCCCACGTCCTATTAAATCATCAAATTAAGATTATATTTTATTTCATAAATTGAAAATTCTTACAAAATAATGATAATAGTTGTTTATATATAACTTGGCAAGTTAACTCCTAGTGATTGCGTACATAAGCTTGCAAAGATTTTACTGACCAATGCAGTAATAGATGTGCAATCATGTGTTTATGTTTTTATAATATTTCTCCGTCCAGCCCAACATGGTATTTTTCACCCAGCCCAGCAAGTCCGCGGATTTCGAGAAAAATGCAAATTGGCTTTAAATTCTGCCATATATATAAACGGGCTGCATAGATGCTACATCATTGTTTCACCCAGCCCACCAAATGGTCTAAAAAACAAATGGACTGGCTGACATGTGGGCCAGTAGGTCGAAGCCTAAGCAAGGCGTTGGATTTACATCCAACGGCCGGCATTCTACTTCAATCTCTTGTCTTCTTCCCTCAGCGCTGCCGGGACCGCCTGCTCCAGCCTCCGACATCCAGCGGCATTGTTTTGCGCGCCTCGCAGCGAAACGCTACCCATCCGACGGCCAGGCCATCCCTCCACTCCGCACCTCCTGTTATTCTCTACCGAGTGTAGGCCCACCCCGCACCCAAACCAGTCAAGTTTCCCACTCCTCTCCGTCTGCGACTCCACTGCCGCATCTTCCCCATCTCCGAGTCGTTCCAGTCTGGGGCCTCGCCGTCGTCCACGGCCTCGCTGCGCTCGGTGTGGCATGGTCAACAAACGAGAGTCATCGAAAGAGGACTGTACGTGGAGAGCTCGACGGCTGGGACCCACGAGGTCCAAGGTCGCACGCAAGGAAAGTTCCTCCTTATTAAGCTGTTTCCTCCCCCTGACAGTTGGGACCCACCGGCTGTATCTTTGCACGGAAGGAAGTGCCTCCTTGTTATGCGAAAAAAACTATTCCTCCCGATGACAGCTTGGCGGCACATGTCATAGTTGAGCCTCCCGCGTAGCAGTTCAGGCTGTCCCGCCTAAACCGTGTACACGTACATATAGCCACACGCCAAAAAATACGGCCACGTACGTACATATGGGCGGGGTCTCGAACGCCTACTCGCGCATACGTACGGCCAGGGCTCGTGTACATGGTTGGGTCGGAACGGAGAAACTGCGTCGTTGTGTTCATCGGGAGCCAACCGGCTTGGATGGAACAGCCGATCGAAACGAGGCCTGGCATACCACAGAATGGAGGAAACGGCTTTGTGTTCGACCGGCCACGGTCGAAATGGGATCCTGTTCATCGGGAGGGGTCTGGCGTATCGCAAAACAGAGGAAACGGACTCCTCTTGGACCTCCTACGGTCGAAACGGGGTCCTGTTGATCGGGAGGGGTGTTGCGTACCGGAAAACGGAGGAAACGGACTTGTGTTGGAGCGCTACGGTCGAAACGGGGTCCTTTTCATCGAGAGGGGTGTGGCGTACCGCAAAACAGGACTCCACGGATACTGTTCATCTCCACCGTCGACTGCCTCCACGGGCTACTATTCATCCACCGTCAACCTCCTCCAGCCTCCACTTGCAACTATTCATCCATGGCGTCTCCCATCCTGCCTCTACCAGCCACTGTTCATCCAGCCTCCACCGCTCCTCCACCGGCTACTGTTCAACCAGCCCTCTCCACGGGGTCCTGTGGAACCACCCCTCGACGGGCTACTGTTCATCCAGTCCTCCACCTATTATTGTTCAACCAGCCCTCCACGGGGTCGTCCTGTTCATCCAGCCCTCCACGGGGTCCTCTTCATCCACCCCCAACCGGCTCGATCGATCGGGGCATGTTCATCCAGCGGCAACACCACGGGGTCCTATTCATCCAACCCCCCACCGGGAACTGTTCATCCAAACCCCCCAACAACGCTCACTGTTCATCAAGGGAACGAGGTAGTAGGGTTCGATCGGCTTCAGTTAGCAGCAGTAGCGAAGGAATCGCTCGATCGGGTTCAGTTAACAGTCATCGATCGATTGCTCGGGTTCAGTAACGCGTAGCCAGCAGTGAAATCGCTCGGGTTCAGTAGGCGAACGCTTCGCTTGGGTTCAGTTAGATCCCAACGTCTCGCACCCACGCACGTACATGTACGAGAGAAACGCGCATCGCTCGGCCCCCGACCACCCACCGTAACCGGGAACTCCCCGATATTTTCCTCGCCCTCGCTTCTACCACGGTTTATTCCGTCATGGACGGCCCAAAGAATGTCATGCAGCTGCGTCTCCGGCCCGCCCAGGACGAAAAGCCATTTTTCTGTCATGCTTTTTATCGTAGAAGTAGGAGCCCACCACATCTATGATGATACCGGGTTTTGTCATAATTATCGTCATAGAAGTGTCATAAGCATGACAGAAAAAAAAATTGTTCGTCCCAAAATTTCACGGATGTGTCTTTTTTTGTAGTGTATCCAACTTCCGAACCAGAATCCGGCCACATTTGAGGAGTTTATTCAAATGCATATACAAATTCGGCATGACCGACTCACGAGCAGCTCAAGAAGGACCTGGTTGAGCATCAGTGACCGGTGAATGGGGACAACAATGTTGGGATGAATATTTGAACTTTTTAAAATTTATACTAGTATTGCATGTGTCTATTTGAACTTCTGTGCCCTTCGCATGCGGCTACTTGATCATGCAGACTAACGAAAAACTTTCGGAAGGCCAGATGTATGCTGCTACGGTTGAATGGTTGCCTCCCACATCGGTGTCCGCGGACGGATGCCGGCGGTTTTTTGCGGGGTGCCTTTGGATATGCCCTAAGAAGTTGGATTTTTTTCCTTGTCCAAAGGCTGTCCGCGCATCGTCTCATCATTGAATTAAAGGAGAATTTGGTACAGTTCTTGCTTACAACTTTCTGCTACAAAGGATGCAACACCTCTTAGCACCCTACGCCCTCAGCCGTTAATCAGGCTCTCTAGGTCTGTGCATAATCGACACAATCTTGATTTTGCTGGTTGTAGTCTAGGTGCCCAGCTCTTCTCTGATGCGTTTGTAGGGTTTGGTTCACGTAAGATATGTTGTTGCTGAAAATCTAGGCCATGTTTGGATTGTTGTTTCACTTAGCAATACAGCTGTAAACAATCCATGTCTCCGTCCGTCGTTTTGCTTCCAGCTGAAAATTGCTACTAGCCTAATAAGATACACCTGTAATTAAATACATGTGTATTTAAATACACCAATGCCAAGCACGGCCTTAGGCTCTGCGTTTTTTATGGGTTACCATTGGAGATGCCCTAAGAAGTGTCCAAAGGTTTTCCGCGCATCGTTGCACCATTGAATTAAAGGAGAATTTGGTACGGAGTTCTTGCTTACAACTTTCTGCTACAAAGGATGCAACACCTCTTAGCACCCTATGCCCTCAGCCGTTAATCAGGCTCTCTAGGTCTGTGAATCATGGACACAATCTTGATTTCGCTGGTTGTAGTCCAGGTGCCCAGCTCTTCTCTGATGCGTTTGTAGGACTTGGTTCACGTAAGAGGTGTTGTTGCTGAAAATTTAGGCCATGTTTGGTTTGTTGTTTCACATAGCAATACAGCTTCAAACAATACATGTCTTTGTCCGTCGTTTTGCTTCCAGCCGTAAATTGCTACTAGTCAGATAAGTTACACATGTGATTAAATACATGTGCATTTGAATACACCAATGCCAAGCATGGCCTTAGGCTCTGCGTTTTTTGTGGGTTGTCGTTGGAGATGCCCTAAGAAGTGTCCAAAGGCTGTCTGTGCATCGTTTCATCATTGAATTAAAGGAGAATTTGATACAGAGTTCTTGCTTACAACATTCTGCTACAAAGGATGCAACACCTCTTAGCACCCTATGCCCTCAGCCGTTAATCAGGCTCTCTAGGTCTGTGAATCATCCACACAATCTTGATCTTGCTGGCTGAGGTCCAGGTGCCCAGCTCTTCTCTGATGTGTTTGTAGGACTTGGTTCACGTAAGAGGTGTTGTTGCTGAAAATCCAGGCCATGTTTGGATTGTTGTTCACTTAGCAATAGAGCTGTAAACAAATACATGTCTCCGTCCGTCGTTTTGCTTCCAGCCGAAAATCGCTAATAGCCCGATAAGTTACACCGGTAATTAAATACATGTGTATTTAAATACACCAATGCCAAGTACGGCCATAGGCTCTATGTTTTTTGCGGGTTGCCGATGGAGATGCCCTAAGAAGTGCCCAAAGGATGTCCGCGCATCGTTTCATCATTGAATTAAAGCAGAATTTGGTACAGAGTTTTTGCTTACAACTTGCTGCTACAAAGGATGCAACACCTCTTAGCACCCTATGCCCTCAGCCAGTAATCAGGCTCTCTAGGTCTTTGAATCATCGACACAATCTTGATTTTGCTGGTTGTAGTCCAGGTGCCCAGCTCTTGTCTGATGCGTTTGTAGGACTTGGTTCACGTAAGAGGTGTTGTTGCTGAAAATCCAGGCCATGTCTGGATTGTTGTTTCACTTAGCAATACAGCTGTAAACAATACATGTCTCTGTCCGTCTTTTTGCTTCCAGCCGAAAATCGCTACTAGCCCGATAAGTTACGCATGTAACTAAATACATGTGTATTTAAATACGCCAATGCCAAGCACGGCCTTAGGCTCTGTTTTTTGCGGGTTGCCATTGGAGATGCCCTAAGAAGTGTCCAAAGGCTGTCCGCGCATCGTTTCATCATTGAATTAAAGGAGAATTTGGTGCAGAGTTCCTGCTTACAACTTTATGCTACAAAGGATGCAACACCTCTTAGCACCCTATGCCCTCAGCCGTTAATCAGGCTCTCTAGGTCTATGCATCATCGACACAATCTTGATTTTGCTAGCTGTAGTCCAGGTGCCCAGCTCTTCTCTGATACGTTTGTAGGGCTTGGTTCACGTAAGAGTTGTTGTTGCTGAAAATTTAGGCCATGTTTGGTTTGTTGTTTCACTTAGCAATACAGCTTAAAACAATACATGTCTTTGTCCGTCGTTTTGCTTCCAGCTAAAAATTGCTACTAGCCAGATAAGTTACACATGTGATTAAATACATGTGTATTTAAATACACCAATGCCAAGCATGGCCTTAGGCTCTGCGTTTTTTGTGGGTTGCCGTTGGAGATGTCCTAAGAAGTGTCCAAAGGCTGTCTATGCATCGTTTCATCATTGAATTAAAGGAGAATTTGATACAGAGTTCTTGCATACAACTTTCTGCTACAAAGGATGCAACACCTCTTACACCCTATGCCCTCAGCCATTAATCACACTCTCTAGGTCTGTGAATCATCGACACAATCTTGATTTTGCTGGTTGTAGTCATGGTGCCCAGCTCTCCTCTGATGCATTTGTAGGACTTGGTTCGCATAAGAGGTGTTGTTGCTGAAAATCTAGGCCATGTTTGGATTGTTGTTTCACTTAGCAATACAGCTGTAAACAATACATGTCTCCGTCCGTCGTTTTGCTTCCAGCCGAAAATCGCTACTAGCCCGATAAGTTACACCTGTAATTAAATACATGTGTATTTAAATATACCAATGCCAAGCACGGCCTTAGGCTCTGCGTTTTTTGCGGGTTGCCGTTGGAGATGCCCTAAGTAGTGTTCAAAGGCTGTCCGCGCATCGTTTCATCATTGAAGGGAAAACTTTGCTTTTGCCACTCTAGCTTTTGCCTATTTTGCTTATGCCACTCTAGAATTTGACATATCACTTTTGACACTCTTCGTTTTTGACAATGCATCACAAATGCCATTCCATGGCAAAAGCAATAACTTTTCATTTCACTTTTGCTACTCTTAGATTTTCACAATGTATCACAATTGCCACTCTAAAATTATTACTTTTGCCACGGAATGGCAATTGTGATATATTGTCAAAAACTAAGAGTGGCAAAAGTGAAATGTCAAATTCTAGAGTGGCATAAGCAAAGTGGTCAAAAGTTAGAGTGGCAAAAACAAAGTTTTCCCATCATTGAATCAAAAGAGAATTCGGTATAGAGTTCTTGCTTACAACTTTCTGCTACAAAGGATGCAACACCTCTTAGCACCCTATGCCCTCAGTCGTTAATCAGGCTCTCTAGGTATGTGCATCATCAACACAGTCTTGATCTTGCTGGTTGTAGTCTAGGTGCCCAGGTCTTCTCCGATGCATTTGTAGGGCTTGGTTCACGTAAGAGGTGTTGTTACTGAAAATCCAAGCAATGTTTGTATTGTTGTTTCACTTAGCAATACAACTATAAAAAATAAATGTCTCCGTCCATCGTTTTGCTTCCAGCCAAAAATAGCTACTAGCCTGATAAGTTACACCTGTAATTAAATACATGTGTATTTAAATACACCAATGCCAAGCACGGCCTAAGGCTCTGCGTTATTTGCGGGTTGCCATTGGAGATGCCCTAAGAAGTGTCCAAAGGTTGTCCGCGCATCGTTTCATCACTAAATTAAAGGAGAATTTGGTACAGAGTTCTGACTTACAATTTTCTGCTACAAAGGATGCAACACCTCTTAGCACCCTATTGTCGGTGTCAAAATCGGCGGATCTCGGGTAGGGGTCCCGAACTGTGCGTCTAGGATTGATGGTAACAGGAGACGGGGGACACGACGTTTACCCAGGTTCGGGCCCTCTCTATGGAGGTAATACCCTACTTCCTGCTTGATTGATCTTGATGAATATGAGTATTACAAGAGTTGATCTACCATGAGATCGTAATGGCTAAACCCTAGAAGTCTAGCCTATGTGTATATGGTAATGAATAACTATTCTGGACTAACCCCTTCAGTTTATATAGACACCGGGGGGATCTAGGGTTTACATGGAGTCGGTTACATAAGAAGGAATCTTCATAGCTGGTCGCCTAGCTTGCCTTCCATGCCAAGGAAAGTCCGATCCGGACACGTGTATGGTCTTCGGTCTTCATGTCTTCACAGCCCATCAGTCCGGCCCAATGAATAACAGGCCGGACGCCCGAGGACCCCTTAGTCTAGGACTCCCTCAGTAGCCCCTGAACCTGACTTCAATGACGAGGATTCTGGTGCGCAGATTGTCTTCGGCATTGCAAGGCGGGTTCCCCTTTCTCCGAACTCCAAGATAGTCTTCGGATGCGATGATTGTATCCGGACATGTTACACACCATACACAACCGCAGAGACAATATAATATTTGCACGAATCTAATCTGTTGACAGCTTCTTTACAACACGGCATTGCGTCTGTCCGGTCATAATTTCGAACCGTTTTTCTTCTGCCATCCCATGCTTCCAGACGCGGTTGCTATTGGCATGTCTTGTCGAAGCAGAGATCGTGTCCCCTTATTGCGGGATTCTCATCAATGCGGGCATGGGTAATTCAACCGTGCGTTTACACAGCCCTTGGGAATAGGCGAATCTTAAGGCGAGTGAGGAGGCATTTAATGTTTGCTGCCTTTATAAGAGGGTAAGGATTCCCTCTTCCTTTTCTCACGCTTTCTCTCTGTCTCTGCCTTCCCGATCTCGAGCTCCAGTGCCCAAGTTCTCATCTCCTTTCCACTCAAGCAACCATGTCCGGATCCGGTGGTCAGGGCAAGTGGATGGTCTCCTCCGTCAAGGAGGAGGATATTACTGAGCTCCGAGCGGCCGGATATTTGGCGAAGGGAATCGCCCACCGCTTCCCGGCCGAGGGACAAATCGTCCCCATGCCGGAGCCCAACGAGAGGGTAGTATTCCTTCCTTATTTCTTCCGCGGGCTGGGGTTTCCACTTCACCCTTTCGTCCGCGGGCTGATGTATTATTGCGGGATAGATTTCCATGATCTGTCCCCAAATTCCTTCCTCAACATCTCGGTGTTTATCGTCATGTGCGAGGCCTTCCTCCACATCCATCCCCACTTCGGGCTGTGGCTCAAAGTCTTCAACGTGAAGCCGAAGGTGGTGGATGGCCAGCACGCGGAGTGCGGAGGAGCCATGGTGAGCAAGCTGTCCAACGTCTCCTGGCCCAAAGGCACTTTTGTGGAGACAGTAAAGGAATGGCAGAAGCAGTGGTTCTACATCACAGAACCTCGCGGCACCACCTGGGCCGCGGCTGCCGAATTCCACTCCGGTGCTCCCATGCGACTCACCTCCTGGGTCGAGAAGAGTCCGGACTGGTGTTCACCTGACGAGCTGATAGCGCTGCAGACGCGCGTTCAAAGCAGGGTGACCAAGAACGTCAAGCTCGTTGACGTCATCCAGGTGATGCTGGTCCGCCGGATTCTTCCGTGCCAGCGCCGAAGCCGCCCTTTGTGGGAGTTCAATTCGAAGAAGCACCAGACCTTGAAAAGGCTCTTTGAGACTACTCACGAAAGTGCCTGGAAGTTGCTTTTTAAGGGCAACGAGAAGCCACCGGCCACGGATTCAGACCGTGGTCACGATTGTACACACCCCGCCAGCAAGGTATGTTATTTCTGACGTATCCCCAACCTCATTGTTTTGAGGGTGATGTCTGAGCTTTTATTATGGTTCCTTCAGGACTAGATGGAGAGGGCGAAGCGGATCCAGTGTCCGGCTCCGCTGCCTGAAGAACCAGTCATCCCGCGTCTAGCGAAGATGCTGGTGCCAGCGCCATATAAGGCGCCGGAGAAGAAGGCCAAGGGGGCCAAGAGTGGCCTCTGCCGTAAGGGCACTTTGCACGTGACGTCCGAAGATGACGAAACTCATTCCTCTGTCCTTGAGGACAATGACGAGGAAGAGGATGAGGAGGAAGAAAACAATCCTCCCCCGGAGGAGAGGAAGAAGAAGAGGGCGGCTCCGGCGCATCTGGAGGCGGAGACGCCCAAGAAGGGGAAGGGCGTTCCAGCGGTCAACACCGCGTGGGACGTCGATAGCAGTCCGGAACGATGCCCCGCACTAAGCCTTAGGCTGCATCGTAAGTGACAGGGCTCTCTCGTGCGCGCATCCAGCCCTTTCTCTCCATTATCTTGATGTAGTTTAACTGTACTATTGCAGTCCGGCCCATGACCTTGTCCAGCGATACTCATCTGAAGGTTCGTTGGCTCTGTCGGAGATGGCGAGCTAGTCACCACCGCCTGCTTACTCCCCCGGGGCCAGGGACGACACCGAAGTGCTGTCCCGGAGGGCCGACCCGAACCGGGGAGGATCCCAGGACGCTGTCCGGGAGGCGCCATGAGGCGAAGCCTCCACTGCCGGACACATGGAGGAGACGATCCCCATGGAGACTGGCCAAGAGGGCCGCATCCAGTTTGGCCCTCAGCCAAGTACGATTCCGGAGACCCATATGGATCCGGAGTCGGGCGAGCAGCCCCCTTTGAAGGAGGGGGGTGCGCCGCTTCTGCTGGTGGTCCCTGTCCATCCAGGGGCACCGGACAACCTGATGGAGGCGCTATGAGGCGCCTCCGTTATGGACAAGCACCGCGTCCTTATGGGCACGGTGATTGAGAAGGTTCAGTCCGCCAAGAGTAGACTGAACGACGCCTGCAGCAACCTGTTGACAGGTTTCGAGGTAAGTGACATAGAAAGAGAAAAAACCTGTAGTCAGTAGCCCCTGAGACACTGTCCGGTGTTCGGCGAGAAGAACCGGACAGAGGATCTATTGTAGGAGACTAACGTAGCATGTATGCATAAGTAGGCGTCGCTGTTGGCTGCAACCTCGCATGCTGCCGAAGTCTCTGAATTGAGGTAGAGGCTGGAGCGGACCGAGAACGAGCTCGGCGAGGTTAGGGTTCGGCTCCAGGAGAAGCAAGGTGAATAACGACTTGCTGTATGTTCGGAAAGCGTAAGCAATGTATATTGACTGTAGTGTCGTAATATGTGCAGGAGCCGCGACCGAGGTCGAGGGCTTGAGGAAGGCCCTGGGCGAGGCCGAGGAGAAAGCTGTCCAGCAGCAAGCCGCCCGTAAGAAGCTCGAGGCCCGGGTCAAAGAAATCCAGCAGGAGCTCCAGGATGCGGTGAAAAAATGTGAGACCTTGGAGCATGATGCGTCGGCTTAAGGGGCTAAACTCACCAAGGCTCGCCAAAGCGCAGAGACCGCACGGAATGAGGCCCAGGCCGCCCTCCAGGAGATACAGGAGGCCAAGAAGGTCACGGCGGGTAAGGCTTTTAAGATGCAAAGCAAGTGTGCGGTGAAGCAGTACCTTTTCCTAACCCGGGTTAGGAGTTCCCCAGGGGCTTTTGCGGATCTACCATGCAGCGTATCAGACGCTGCGGAGTTCTATCGAGCCAAAGGAGGAGGCTCTACTGAGAGGCTATTCTCGTCGCAGTATGCGACGCCAGAGCATCCCGTGTCCTTCACCGATCAGCTGAAGCAGCTGGTGGAGCTGCACCGGGTGGCCGAACTAGCCATGAAGGATGTGATGATCCAGCTATGGCCAACCGAAGCTATGCCCGGCAGCTACTTCGGACTCGTGAGGCGTCTGTTGGAGGCTTGTCCGCGGCTGGACGTCGTCAAGCGCTCTGCCTGTATTGAAGGTGCCCGTATGGCCTTCGCTCACTACAAGATGTGGTGGGACGAAGATGAATGCTGTTGAAGTTGCCAGCGGGCCGCCGGAGGGCAAGGAGCACCGCACACCCGAGCGATATTTCGCGGATGTCGTTGAGGGATCTCGACTTGTGGCGGCGCAATGTACGCAGGACATTGTATTTGAATAAATGTTGCCCTTGCCTTGTATTATGGGAACAAAGCCGGTTTTTGTAAAATAATTTTATTATTCTTTGAATTGTGTCCTCCTGTGCAGCCGTGTTATTTGTAATCTGAGGGTTGTCCAGTCATCGGCTTCTGCCCTCGCGTAGGTAGTACGGAGGTGTTCAGGATGGATTCTAAACAATCTTGATCCAATTATATGGTCCTTTGGAGGAGTTGTTTAGCGCAACGAACAAGGCAATCGGACTGTACGGCTTAAACGCCCTCACTTAGCCATAGGACTTTTATAATTAAGCAAGTGCGCAGCCCCTGGTCCAAGCCAAGGTGCTGTCAGCATCTGATCGGGAAGTGCCGATCCTTCGCATGGCGCGGAAAAAATCTCCAACGATTTTGTAACCCTCGAGCAGCTGACCGGCTCTCGCCGTATCATGACAGTCAGTTTTTGGCTTTCTCTACTGAGGTGCTCATCCGGTCAAGGCCAGGGCACAATCGCAGTAGTTCTCCGTTTACTACCCTAGCCAATGGAGCGGAACGTAGGGTAGCAAGCACAGGAGCCGGGCAACCCAACTATTGACCAAAGACATGATTCGGAGCCAATGCATATAATGCTAAATTCGGGGTGCCGAACTTATGTATAAGAAGTGTTCGGACTTTGCTGCCGTATTGTGGGGCGATAAGTAGCCCCTGGCGAATATGAAACGTACAGGAGAGTATCGATGCAGCAAATAAGCATATCAAAATAAAATGAAGTAAGAAGCGAAAACCACAGAAGCTGGGCCACGAACCATTTTTATTATAACTGGATGGATACGTCAAGGCGTATCTTGTACAGATGGTGCGAGAAGTATCCGGGCTATTTAACATGCCGGAATCAGTAGGGCGCAGCGTGCAGGTCCTGAGAAATAAGTATGAATACCGTCAAGAAGAACGTATAAAGGTTACCCTACACACCCGTGTTGCTTGCCTCCGTTGTATGCCAATCCTTCTAAAGGACTCGCGATCAGGCCCGCGAAAAAAGGAACCTGAAACAAAGAAAAAGTTAAAGTATGTGTGTCCAGGATCGGTCTGGCCGAACTGTAGCCCCGGGGTTATCTTGTGCCTCCGTCGATGTCCATGGAATTTTGAGTGTGTAATTGTGTACGTGTGGTACAAATGCCACTACCTCATTGGGACTGGGACGGAGGCCGAATTGCTAGTCGAGCTCTTGACGAGCCGCGTTGTCCTGTTGCAGTGAATCCAGAATCGCTTTATGATGTCCGAGGGCTTGACAGCCGTACTATGGTGCTGCTTGAGAAGGCCGCTCTGTACTTTTGCTGCTAGGGCGGCGGTGTGCTCCTCTGTTTGGCGGGAGCGTTCTGTATTGCCATTGACTGTTATGACGCCGCGTGGACCGGGCATCTTGAGCTTGAGATAAGCATAGTGTGGCACTGTATTGAATCTAGCAAACGTGGTTCGTCCGAGCAGTGCGTGATAGCCGCTGCCGAAGGGGACGATACCGAATATTAACTCTTCGCTTCGGAAGTTGTCCAGAGAACCGAAGACCACCTCCAGCGTGATTGAGCCCGTACAGCGGGCCTCTACGCCTGGTATGACTCCTTTAAAGGTAGTCTTTGTTGGTTTGATTCGCGAGGGGTTAATGCCCATCTTCCGCACTGTGTCCTGATAAAGCAGGTTGAGGCTGCTACCACCGTCCATCAGGACTCGTGTTAGGTGAAACCCGTCAATAATTGGGTCAAGGACTAGTGCGGCTGAACCGCCGTGGCGGATACTAGTTGGTTGATCCCGACGATCAAAGGTGATCGGGAATGATGACCACGGATTCAATTTTGGGGCGACTGGCTCTACCGCGTAGACGTCCCTAAGTGCTTGCTTACGCTGCCTTTTGGGGATGTGCGTAGCGTATATCATGTTCACCATTTTGACTTGAGGGGGAAATTTCTTCTACCCCCCAGTGTTCGGCTGCCGGGGCTCTTCGTCCTCGTCCTCACTTTGTGATCCCTTTTCTTTGTTTTCGGCATTTAAATTGCCGGCCTGCTTGAAGACCCAACAGTGCCTGTTGGTATGATTGGCTTGCTTATCCGGGGTGCCATGAATTTGGCACGGACGGTCGAGTATGCGGTCCAGGTTGGAAGGTCCTTCGTTGTTTCTTTTGTATGGCTTCTTCCGTTGGCCGGACTTGGAGCCGCTGAATCCGGCGTTGACTGTGGTGTCATCGGTGTTGTCGCCATTGCTTCGGCGTTTGTGTCTATTGCGCCGGAGCTTGCCGGTGTTGTTCTTGGCCTCAATGGGGTCTGCCTTGATGGTTGTGTTTTTACTACGAGCCAGCCAGCTGTCCTCACCCACACAGAAGCGGGTCATGAGTGCCGTGAGGGCTGCCATAGACTTCGGCTTTTCTTGGCCGAGGTGGCGTGCTAGCCATTCGGCGCGGATGCTGTGTTTGAAGGCTGCTAGGGCCTCGGCATCCAGATAGTCAACGATCTGGTTCTTTTTGGTTAGGAACCTAGTCCAGAATTTTCTGGCTGATTCTCGAGGTTGTTGAACTATGTGGCTTAAGTCATCGGCATCCGGTGGCCGGACATAAGTTCCTTGGAAGTTATCAAGGAAAGCCTCTTCCAAGTCTTCCTAGTTGCCGATGGAATTCTCAGGCAGGCTATTTAACCAGTGCCGAGCTGGCCCTTTGAGCTTTAATGGGAGGTATTGATGGCGTGGAGGTCATCTCCTCGAGCCATATGGATATGGAGAATGAAATCCTCGATCCATATTGCGGGATTGGTTGTGCCGTCATATGATTCAATGTTGACAGGCTTGAACCCCTCAGGGAATTCGTGATCCAGTACTTCATCTATGAAGCAGAGAGGGTGTGCGGCGCCTCTATATCGGGCCGCGTCGTGGCATAGCTCTGATGGAGTCCGTCTGCGGTATTCGGCCCGGGCGTGGTTAGATTTATCACGTCCGAATAGGTAGCCGTCGTCGTGCCTCGAGGCATGCCCTCGGGATCCGTAGATCGATCTTGTATGTCATGCTCTATTGTCCAGGATCTGCCGGAGGTCGTACGTGTGACCCCGAACTCTTCTGTCCCTATTTTTACGAGGCGGTGGGGCAGGCTGCTGTTCGGCCTGAGTTGCCGCTTTATCCCAGCCGCGGGGTGGCCGGTCGACCGCCCTGTCTCGACCGCGTGGTGGTCGTTCCGCATTACACGAGGGAGATGTGTGCTGTCGAATTGAGGTAGCAGTCTGCGTTTTGGGTAGCTCTTGGCTGGCCGCCTGAGGCCGTATTCTTCGGCTGTCAGGACATCAGTCCATCTGTCGACGAGCAAATCTTGTTCAGCTTGAAGCTGCTGCTGTTTCTTTTTCAGGCTTCTTGCAGTGGCTATGAGCAAAAGCTTAAAGCGCTCCTGCTCCAGAGGATCCTCGGGCACGATGAAGTCTTTGTTGCCCAGGCTTGTCTCCTCCTCGGAGGGTGGACGGTAACTGTCATCCTCTGAGTCATCTTCTATGGCCTGTTCATCAGGGTTGTCTTGCCTGTTGTCATGTTCCTCCTGTTCGGATGTAGCTCCGACAGGGTCTTCATTGCTTTCGGCGTCGCCTGGAGTACTACTATTCTCTCCGGTGTCGGTGTTGCCGTCTTTTGAGCGACGAGGCTTAGAGCGGCGTTTGGGGCATCAGCGCTTGGGCTGCGTCACAGAGGTTTTATTCGCCTCTGGCTCTTCTTTGTCGTTGCCGGATCCTTTGGGTGTATCAACCATGTACACGTTATATGAAGAGGTAGCCATCAAACGTCCAGTGAATGGCGGGTCTTGGCCTTGCTCCTTATCGGCATCGTCATCCATACCGTCGATGTCTTCGGAGCCATAGTCAAGCACGTCGGTTAAGTCATCAACGGTGGCTATGAAGTGGGTGGCGGGTGGGAAGCAAAATTCTTTGTCATCCATCTCTAGCTCGAACCGGACGTAGTTCGGCTGTGAGTCCTTCTCCAAGGACAAATTCTTTAAAGTTTTAGCACGTCACCCAAAGGCGAGTGCTGGAAAACGTCAGCGGCGCTGAACTCGAAGATCGATAACCGATCTAGCTCGGTGTCCGCGGGCGTACACAGTCCGAAACTTATAGCCAGAGACAAGTCCGAAGTTTCGTTGAAGCGAATATTGCAGGGCGTTGAGTCCGTGTGCGGCTCCAACGCTGCGGACTCTGCGGCCTCGGATGGCATGATTTGCTTTGGCTCTAAGGCTGTTGCAGCAGCAGGAACCATCTCCTGGGTGTGATCCGATGACAGATTTAAGTCACGTTCATTGGGGTGAGGGGGAGCGATCGCCGCGGGCTCAGATCCCTTGAAGATCAAGTCTCCACGAATATCTGTGACGTAGTTCGAGCTTCCGAATCTGACCTGATGGCCAGGGGCGTAGCTATCGATCTCCTCCAGATGGCCAAGCGAGTTGGCCCGCAGTACGAAGCCGCCGAATACGAAGGTCTGTCCGGGAAGGAAGGTTTCTCCCTGGACAACGTCATTACTGACGATCGAAGGGGCCATCGAGCCCTTTGCCGACGGCACAGTGAAATTCTCAATGAAAGCACCAATGTCGGTGTCAAAACCGGCGGATCTCGGGTAGGGGGTCCCGAACTGTGCGTCTAGGATCGATGGTAACAGGAGAAGGGGGCACGATGTTTACCCAGGTTCGGGCCCTCTCTATGGAGGTAATACCCTACTTCCTGCTTGATTGATCTTGATGAATATGAGTATTACAAGAGTTTATCTACCACGAGATCGTAATGGCTAAACCCTAGAAGTCTAGCCTATGTGTATATGGTAATGAATATCTCTTCCGGACTAACCCCTCTAGTTTATGTAGACACCAGGGGGGTCTAGGGTTTACATGGATTCGGTTACATAAGAAGGAATCTTCACAGCTGGTCGCCTAGCTTGCCTTCCACGCCAAGGAAAGTCCGATCCGGACACGAGTATGGTCTTCGGTCTTCATGTCTTCACAGCCCATCAGTCCGGCCCAATGAATAACAGCCGCACGCCCGAGGACCCCTTAGTCCAGGACTCCCTCACCTATGCGCTCAGCCGTTAATCAGGCTCTCTAGGTCTGTGAATCATCCACACAGTCTTGATTTTGCTAGTTGTAGTCCAGGTGCCCAGCTCTTCTCTGATGCGTTTGTAGGACTTGGTTCACGTACGAGGTGTTGTTGCTAAAAATTAAGGACATGTTTGGATTGTTGTTTCACTTAGCAATACAGCTGTAAACAATACATGTCTCCGTCCGTCGTTTTGCTTCCAGCCGAAAATCGCTACTGGCGCGATAAGTTACACCTGTAATTAAATACATGTGCATTTAAATACACCAATGCCAAGCACGGCCTTATGCTCTGCGTTTTTTGCAGGTTGTCGTTGGAGATGCCTTAAGAAGTGTCCCATGGATGTCTGTGCATCGTTTCATCACTAAATTAAAGGAGAATTTGGTACAGAGTTCTTGCTTACAACTTTCTGCTACAAAGGATGCAACACCTCTTAGCACCCTATGCCATCAACCATTAATCAGGCTCTCTAGGTCTGTGAATCATCGACACAATCTTGATTTTGCTGGTTGTAGTCCAGGTGCCCAGCTCTTCTGTGATGCGTTTGTAGGACTTGGTTCACGTAAGAGGTGTTGTTCCTGAAAATCCAGGCCATGTTTGGATTGTTGTTTCACTCAGCAATACAGCTGTAAACAATACATGTCTCTGTCCGCCATTTTGATTCCAGCCGAATATCGCTACTAGCCCGATAAGCTACACATGTAATTAAATACATGTGTATTTAAATACACCAATGCCAAGCACGGCCTTAGGCTCTGCGTTTTTTGTGGGTTGCCATTGGAGATGCCCTAAGAAGTGTACAAAGGCTGTCCGCGCATCGTTTCATCATTGAATTAACGGAGAATTTGGTACAGAGTTCTTGCTTACAACTTTCTGCTACAAAGGATGCAACACCTCTGAGCACCCGATGCCCTCAGCCGTTAATCAGGCTCTCAAGGTCTGTGAATCATCGACACAATCTTGATTTTGCTAGTTGTAGTCCAGGTGCCCAGCTTTTCTCTGATGCGTTTGTAGGGCTTGGTTCACGTAAGAGGTGTTGTTGCTGAAAATCCAGGCCATGTTTGGATTGTTGTTTCACTTAGCAATACAGCCATAAACAATACATGCCTCCGTCCGTTGTTTTGCTTCCAGCCGAAAATCACTACTAGCCCGATAAGTTACACATGTAATTAAATACATGTGTATTTAAATACACCAATGCCAAGCACGGCCTTAGGATCTGCGCTTCCTGCGGGTTGCCGTTGGATATGCCCTAAGAAGTGTCCAAAGGCTGTCCGGGCATTCTTTCATCATTGAAATTAAGGAGATTTGGTATAGAGTTCTTGCTTACAACTTTCTGCTACAAAGGGTGCAACACCTCTTAGCACCCTATGCCCAGAGCCGTTAATTAGGCGCTCTAGGTCTGTGCATCATCGACACAATCTTGATTTTGCTTGTTGTAGTCCAGGTGCCCAGCTCTTCTCTGATGCGTTTGTAGGGCTTGGTTGACGTAAGAGGTGTTGTTGCCGAAAATCCAGGACATCTTTGGATTGTAGTTTCACTTAGCAATACAGCTGTAAACAATACATGTCTCCATCCATCGTTTTGCTCCCAGCCGAAAATCGCTACTATCCCGATAAGTTACACTTGTAATTAAATACATGTGTATTTAAATACACCAATGCGAAGCACGGCCTTAGGCTCTGCGTTTTTTGCGGGTTGCCGTTGGAGATGCCCTAAGAAGTGTCCAAAGGTTGTCCGTGCATCGTTTCATAATTGAATTCAAGGAGAGTTTGGTACAGAGTTCTTGCTTAAAAATTTCTGCTACAAAGGATGCAACACCACTTAGCACCCTATGCCATCAGCCGTTAATCAGGCTCTCTAGGTGTGTGCATCATCGACACAATCTTGATTTTGCCGGTTGTAGTCCAGGTGCCCAGCTCTTCTCTGATGCATTTGTAGGACTTGGTTCACATAAGAGGTGTTGTTGCTGAAAATCCAGGCCATGTTTGGATTGTTGTTTCACTTAGCAATACAGTTGTAAACAAATACATGTCTCCGTCCGTCGTTTTGCTTCCAGCCGAAAATCTCTACTAGCCCGATAAGTTACACCTGTAAATAAATACATGTGTATTTAAATACACCAATGTCAAGCACGGCCATAGGCTCTACTTTTTTGCGGGTTGCCATTAGAGATGCCCTAAGAAGTGCCCAAAGGCTGTCCGCGCATCATTTCATCATTGAATTAAAGGAGAATTTGGTACAGAGATCTTGCTTACAACTTTCTGCTACAAAGGATGCAACACCTCTTAGCACCATATGCCCTCAGCGGTTAATCAGGCTCTCTAGGTCTATGAATCATCAACACAATCTTGATTTTGTTGGTTGTAGTCCAGGTGCCCAGCTCTTCTCTGATGCGTTTGTAGGACTTGGTTCACGTAAGAGGTGTTGTTGCTGAAAATTCAGGCCATGTTTGGATTGTTGTTTCACTTAGCAATACAGCTTTAAACAATACATCACTACTGGAATCTGGCATTTTGCCGTCTACCAACTCTTTGCCGTCTGCGAGCTAACGGCAAAGAGGTTCTTTGCCGTCCGCCTTGAGGAAACAGACGGCAAAGAAAGTGCTGATGGCAAAAAGAGTATTTGTCGTCAGCTGCTTCTTTGCCATCAGTCAGCTGACGGCAAAGAGCTAACAGGCAGACGGCAAAGAGCCAGGTGGGCCCCACAGGGCATGGCGTGGCTAGGTCAGCTTCTTTGCCGTCTACTAGCGGACGCCAAAGAGTTTCTGTGGGCCAGCCCCAATGGTTGCCCTCTTTGCCGTCTGCTAGCACACGGCAAAGAAGGCCCACTTAACGGGCGGCTCCATCGTCTCCCCCTCTCTCTCTCTCTTTCTCTCTCCCTCCCGCGCGCCCGCCTCTCACCTCCTGTCGCCGCCGCCGCAGTCGCCGCCGCCGGCCCACCCCGCCCCCAGGACCCAGCCCCCGCCGCCGGCCAGCCCCGCCACCGTCCCGCACCGCCGCAGCAGGAGCCAGGCCGCGGCGGCCGCCCCGCCGCGCCCCGTCGCCGGACTCCTCCCCTGCGCCGCCCCACCGCCCCCCGTCGCCGGGCTCCTCCCCTGCGGCGCCCCGCCCCCAGGACCGAGCCCCCGCCGCCGGCCAGCCCCGCCGCGGCAGGAGCCAGGCCGCGGCGGCCGCCCCGCTGCGCCCCGTCGCCGGAGTACTCCCCTGCGCCGCCCCGCCGCGCCCCGTCGCCGGACTCCTCCCCTGCGCCGCCTCGCCCACCGGCCGACCTCACCGGAGCAAGGTTAGTTTTTTCCTGTTTTTTGTTCTGTTTTTTCCTGTTTTGTTTTAGGTTAGTGTTTAGTTTTAGTTAGTGCTAGGTTTTAGTTAGTGCTAGGTTTTGTTTTAGTTAGTGCTAGGTTTAGGTTTAGTTTTGAGCTTTTAGGTTTAGGTTTAGGCTTAGATAAATAGAAGAGGAAGAAGAAAGATGAAAAGAAAAGTAGAAGAAGAGGAAAGTAGAAGAAGAAAAGAAGAAGAGGAGGAGGAGGAAGAAGAAGAAGAAGAAGAAGAAGAAGAAGAAAGAAGAAGAAGAAAGAGGAGAGGAGGAGGAGAAGAAGAAAGCTAGAGGAGAGGAGAGGAGGAGGAGGAGAAGAAGACCACCGACACCCCGACCCCGGCCCCAACCCCGACCACCGACACCACGACACCTGACACCCCGACCACCGACACACCGACCCCGACCACCGACACCCCGACCCCGACCCCGACACCCTGAGACCCCGACAATCGACACCCCGACCCCCCCACCCCGACCCCCGACACCCTGACACCAAACCCCGACCCACACCCCGACCCCGACATCCTGACACCCCGACCCCGACACCCTGACACCCCGACCCCGACACGACACCCCGACACGACACCCCGACCCCGACACCCTGACACCACACCCCGAACCCGACCCCGACCACCGACACCCCGACACCTGACACCCCGACCACCGACACCCCGACCCCGACCACCGACACGCCGACACCCTGACACCCCGACACCCTGAGACCCCGACAATCGACACCCCGACCATGGTAGTCAGAGTCGGGATTCAGTGTCGGATCGATTATCCTCAGACAGAATCGAGTCATATGATCGAGTCGTGGAATCGAGGATTCTACTAGATTTACCCAAATAAGATATTTTGCATGCACACGAGAAATTTATATGGGTTCTATAGAGTTTTGACACTAAATAAGGAGCAAAGAACGACACATCAATGCTAGTTGTATTCCACTTCTTTTTATGGCTAACCTACAATCTATCTAGCATGTATGGAACATATATGAGAGGGAAATATATAGAACATTTAAACCTTCAATGCACAAAATTTACTTAGGTTATTTTTAGAGTGCGTGAATAGTCGATCACTTGTCTATCTGACCTGCAGTGCTAAACCTTGAAGGGTCTTGCTCTCCTTCTCCGATCAATCTTAAAGCATCCTCCTTTTCACGCCAATTCCATCTGTCGACAAGCCTGATCCTAAATTTCGATCTAGAGTTTCTGAGAGCTAGATCAAAGGTGTCAATGGCTGAGCATTTTGGCTTGGGAGGGGAATAAAGGTCCATGAGGTGTATGAAAAGGGATTTGGATGATGGCATACTATTCTGCTACAACTAAACAAACGACTTAGATAAATTAGTAGAATCGGACATAGTCCATAGCATAGTCGGGGTTGTACAATTTTGTACAGGATTCTATGATTTGGATCGCGACTCAACATGGATTCTACCTGATCCGGATTCATAGTGGGATTTGGATCGACATGCTTCCGTAGGGTCGTGAAGTCTTAGGATTCTAGCAGTCGGGTCAGGATTCTGACTACCTTGACCCCGACCCCCCGACCCCGACCCCCGACACCCTGACACCACACCCCGACACCATGATAGCACACCCTGACCCCGACCCCGACCCTGACACCCTGACACCCTGACACCCCGATCGACCCCGACACCCTGACACCACAACTACACCCCGACCCCGATGGGGTCATATATTTGTGAATTATGAGTTAGGTTGTATATTTTTCGATTTTGTTATGAAAAACATCATATATATTAATATTTGTGTTGATCGGGTGTATTTTTATTATGTTCATGATGATGATACACTTAAATTATATACATATTATTATGTTCATGTCAGGTATCCAAAAAATTATGTTGTACTAATTTCGTTTACTTTTTGTCATTGCAGGTGTTGACAGGATGGTGGGCAAGGGTCCAGAGCGCCCCGAGCCTCCTGCGAGCGCTACTGGGAGGGGTGGTTCCATTATTCCAGCCCAGCCCCTCCGGAGAGCGCTGCTAGATAGTATGCAGACAACTGCGGTGGGCGCTTCTTCATCGGCTGGTAGAGGTCGGGGGAGGACGAAGAAGGCTGGTAGAGGTGGACGTGGCAGCGGGAGAGGAAGGAAGGCTGCTATGCCTTCCTCGCCGCCACCCTCAGCTGATTCACCCGACCACAGGACTGCTCCGTCTGACGTGGACCCGTCTCGGACTCCGGTCCATGAGCCTCCGGTCGCTGATCCTTCGCCCCACCAGACTCAGGTCGCCGATCCTTCGCCCCACGTGAGTCCGGTCCCAAAGTCTTCGTCCCAGAAGACTCCGGTCATGGGGTCTTCGTCCCAGAAGACTCCGGTCACGGGGTCTTCGTCCCAGAAGACTCCTATCCCGCAGTCTTCTTCCCACGAGACTCCGGAGGCTAGTGGCCCGGAGGATGGTAGCGACCTTTTCAGATGATAGCTACAGCGACGATGAGCTGGTTGAGAAGGGCAAGAAGGTCTACAAGCATGGTTGTACAAAGCTCCCGCCCGTGCCGGCGACCCTCGACCAGAGGTGGTTGATTGCGCCTAAAGGGTTGAAGTAAGTGCATTTAATATTTTTTAACCTTTTGCCTTCATGTTCCTTCAAATTAATATCTAATGTGTTGGCCTTGTCATACTGCAGGGGCTGGGTACACCCCCGTGATGTCCGCAGGCCCAACCAGGTCCTTGGTGTGATTTGCTGGCAGCACTTCCCTGGGTGGGTCACGTTGCCCAGTGAGGGTTAGTTTCCACAGCTAGCACTGAGCTGGGAGCTGTACTCGGTTGCCCCGGCCCCGCCGGGGGAGATGGTCGCCGGTGTCTTGTGCGAGACGGTGGCCGACATGGTGTTCCGTCGGTTTTGGGTAATTTCTCCTTTATAGAATTAAAAGTCAACACTACCTAGTGATTACCTAGTGATTGTACTAATCAGTGTTGTCTTGTTTGATTGCAGACCTTCTACAGGGTTTCAGAGGGAGAGCAGGAGGCCGCGTCTATGGTTGTCGAAACCGAGTGCAAGCGCCTACTTCAGAACTTACGACACGAGGCTCGGGTGCAGGCCGTTTGAGACTACTACGCCTCGAAGGGTATTAGGAGGGCCAAGTTGAAGTGTCGCAGCAAATTTCTGAGTAAGGAGAAGTACATGCAAGTAATTACCTATTCTTAAGGCCTTGAACTTAGTTTTCTTGATTTGATTCGTAGGCGTAGAGCTGAAATTTCTCTTGACTAACTTAGGTGCCCCCGAGATGGTGTGTGGATAAGATGGACTGTTGGGAGGTGTTGGTGGATGCGTGGTGCTCTCCCGAATGGCTAGTCGAACACTAGAGGGCCAAGGATAAGCGCGACCAAATGGAAGGTGTGCGACACCATCAAGGGAGCTCCAACCTGTTTGAGTACGGGGATAACTGGGTATGTGGTTTGGTACATGATTCATGCAATTTCATTCTTCATGCTAGCATTTATCCCTTCCAAAATGACTTAATATGCTTAGTTAGTTAAAAAAAGGGCATAACTACCTTCGATAGTTCATTTCTGACATATTTAGCTCCAAAAATGACATAATAATCTTTGTTACCTCAAAAATGACATAATAATCTTGGTTACCTCGAAAATGACATAATAACCTTTCTTAGCTCCAAAATGACCTATTTACATAGACATATCATTATTCATGCTAGCTTGAGCCCTTAACTAATATTTTGTTCCTCTCTCTCAGGCGCACCACCACAAGAAGCCTGTACCAAAACTGTTCGACCTCTATGGCATGGCCCATATGGCCCGTACAAGAAGGCCAAGCCATTCACGAAGTCTGACCTAGATCATCCAGGGAACTTCACCAACATCTCCTCCCACCACAAGCTTGTGAAGTACAGAGACCATGGGAAGGCGAGGAAAGGGGAGGACTTTAACCCGAGCCAGGATCCTTTTGATACAGAGCTGGTGATGATATCTGGTGGCGGGAGGTCCCATGGCTCTCAAGCCATTGGTGATGGAGTGATACATTGTCCTAGGACTCTCCGCAGATCAAGAAGTGCTTGAGTAGCTCTGATCCTGAGATAACGCCTCGTGCACGGCCCGCGGAGCACGCCATGGCGGTTAGTTATACGGACTCTCTCACCTTTCCTCCATTACATTGTGTGTGCATCCATCGATGATTACAATGCTAACGAGGAGTGGTGTGTTGCAGGCATTGGTTGAGAACGAGAGATTGAAAACCCAGGCGCTTTTGGAGGAGGCAAAAAGGGAGGCGGCGGAGAGGGAGAGGGAGCTGGAGGAGAGGACGGCTAAGCTGTTGGAGGAGGAGAGGAACCGGAACGACAATGCTAACCGGGCCCTATACGAGCTCATCGTGGTACATTTCTCGTGCATATTTAGCCAGATCATGCACGTAATGTTCGCATTACTATCTAATATGACTGACTTGTGAGAACCAAATGTTCAGACCATGTGCGAGAAAAACGGTCAGGCCCCTCCGCCGATGCCCCAGATTGCTCCGACGACCACGGTGAGTTTGATTTGAATGGTCGTTAGTTACTACTATTCACATTTCAGTTTGCGAACTTGCTAACGAGACATTCTTGGAAATGATCTTTGGTGCAGCATGGCTCCCGACAAGCATCGACCAATCCTTCTGCGTCTGGCAATGCCGGAACCCCGACCGGTCCTTCACCTCCGTCTGGCACTGGCGCAGCCCTGACCATTCCTACACCTTCGTGATAACGGTATTTTTCTTCTTATTTAGCCTGTTTAGTCCATTTATGACATAATTTAGCCTATTTAGTCCACAAATGACATAATAAGATGAAGAAAATCATGGAAGAGGAAGGAAACAAGGAATAGGAAGAGAAGAAGAAGAAGAAGAAGAAGCGTTTCTTCTTCTTCTTCTTCTAAAAATAATAATAATAATATGCTTAGTTAGGTCAAAATGGTATTTTTCTTCTTATTTAGCCTATTTAGTCCATTTATGACATAATTTAGCCTATTTAGTCCACAAATGACATAATAAGATGAAGAAAATCAAGGAAGAGGAAGAAAAGAAGGAATAGGAAGAAAAGAAGAAGAAGAAGCAGAAGAAGAAGAAGAAGAAGAAGAAGAAGAAGTTCTTCTTCTTCATCTTCATCTTCTTCTTCTTCTTCTAGTTTTCTTCTTCTTCTCCAAAATGAAGTTCGCTCTAAGTTATATCAAAAATGGCATAATATGCTTAGTTAGGTAAAAATGGCATAATTAGGTAGGTAAGCTCAAAAATGGCATTTTTCTTCTTATTTAGCCTATTTAGTCCATTTATGACATAATTTAGCCTATTTAGTCCACAAATGACATAATAAGATGAAGAAAATCAAGGAAGAGGAAGAAAAGAAGGAATAGGAAGAAAAGAAGGAATAGGAAGAAAATAAGAAGAAGAAGAAGAAGCTTCTTTTCTTCTAGTTTTTTTCTTCTTCTTCTTCTCCAAAATGAAGTTAGCTCTAAGTTATATCAAAATGGCATAATATGCTTAGTTAGGTCAAAAATGGCATAATTAGCTAGGTAAGATCAAAAATGGCATTTAAGAAAAGAAGGAATAGGAAGAAAAGAAGGAATAGGAAGAAAAGAAGAAGAATAAAAAGAAGAAGAAGAAGAAAAGAGGAAGAACTTCTTCTTCTTCTTCTTGTCTTCTTCTTCTAGTTTTCTTCTTCTTCTTCTCCAGAATGAAGTTAGCTCTAAGTTATATCAAAAATGGCATAATTAGCTAGGTTAGCTCCATTTTACCTAAGTATGCTTACTTCTTCTTCTTCATTTTCTTATTCTTCTTCTGATTCTAGTGTTCTTCTTCTAACTTTCTTGTTTCCCATTTTGCAGATTTAACTCACTATATGGAAGCTTGCATAGATGGAGTGCTTGTTTCTCTTTTCATTCTTTCGTTTGTATCGATGAAAAATGTGGAACTTATTATATGGATGCATGGAATAATGTGTTGGATGAACATTGTGATGTTACTGTAATATGTATGGATGGAACTCTGTTTCTTATTATGTATGTATGTTGTCATGGATGGAGCTATGTGTTGGATACATCATATGTCTGCTGTGCATGTGAAAAAAAAATATGTATATCTGTGTGTGAATTCCTGTGAAATTAAACGGATTCAAATAAAAACAGGGGATATGTAGCCTCTTTGCCGTCTACTAGCAGACGGCGAAGCAGTTTGCCGTCTACTAGCAGACGGCGAAGCAGTTTGCCGTCTGCTAGCGGACGGCAAAGAGGACACGTGGCAGCTACCTGTACAAACTGGGAACACTGGCTGCCTATTTGGTCACTTTGTCGTCAGCCAGCAGACGGCAAAGATTCAAATCACTTTGTCATCCGCTGGCGGACGGCATAGCTGGCCACGTGGCAGCTTCCCAGTGCTGCCTAGCTGAGCTCTTTGCCGTCTGTCAGCGGACGGCAAAGAGCTTTGACTCTTTGCCATCCGCTGGCAGACGACAAAGAGCGTCGTTAAACCCCTAACGGCTCTCACGCCACCGCACTGCCGTCCATTTTCTTTGCCGTCTGCTGGCCTTGGATGGCGGACAGCACAATCCTTTGCCGTTCGTTTCCAGGAAGCGGACGGCAAAGAAGGCCTTTGCTGGCACGTGTTCAGCCGGAAAGTTTGCCGTCTGCTGGCGGACGGCAAAGAAGTTTGTCGTCCGTGATCTATGCCTTTGCCGTCTGTCGTGGCAGACGGCAAAGAAGCTGATTCCAGTAGTGCATGTCTCCGTCCGTCGCTTTGCTTCCAGCCGAAAATCGCTACTAGCCCGATAAGTTACACCTGTTATTAAATACATGTGTATTTAAATACACCAATGCCAAGCATGGCCTTAGGCTCTGCGTTTTTTGCGGGTTGCCGTTGGAGATACCCTAAGAAGTGTCCAAAGGCTGTCCGCGCATCGTTTCATCATTGAATTAAAGGAGAATTTGGTACAGAGTTCTTGCTTACAACTTTCTGCTACAAAGGATGCATCACCTCTTAGCACCCTATGCCCTCAGCCGTTAATCAAGCTCTCTAGGTCTGTGAATCATCGACACAATTTTGATTTTGCTGGTTGTAGTTGAGGTGCCCAGCTCTTCTCTGATGCGTTTGTAGGACTTGGTTCACGTAAGAGGTGTTGTTGCTGAAAATTCAGGCCATGTTTGGATTGCTGTTTCACTTAGCAATACAGCTGTAAACAATACATGTCTCCGTCCGTCATTTTGCTTCCAGTCAAAAATCGCTACTAGCCCGTTTTTTTAAGTTACACCTATAAATTAAATACGTATCCGTGTATTTAAATACACCGATGCCAAGCACTCCCTCAGGCTCTCTGTTCCATCCAAGTGTTCCAGCACTACATACATACGCAACTTGTTCCGGCCAAGCAGTGAACCGGGACAAGAGCTCCATCTTCTTCAGTGGCAACACGGAGCAGCCCCTTCGAGCGACCCTCAAACAATCACTTGGCATCTCAGTTGAGGCGTTCTCTGAACGATACTTGGGACAGCCCACGGCCATTGGTCGAATCACCAGTGGTACATTCAACCATATTGGTGATCGCATCCGCAGTAAGATTGGCGGCTGGTCAGAATGCTATCTAGCTTGTGCGGGGCGGGAAGTGCTACTTAAATCCATTGCTCAAGCAATCCCCACATACAGCATGTGTTGCTTTCAGTTGACCAAAAAAGTGTGCAAGACTATCACATCACCCATGGCAAAGTACTGGTGGGGTAGTTCTCTGGACAAGCGATCCCTACACTGGCTCTCTTGGGATAGATTGAGACAGCCGAAGATCAAGGGAGGCATGGGGTTTCGGGATCCTCAGGTTTTCAACCTAGCCATGCTCGGCAAGCAAGGCTGGCGCCTCCTTACAAACCCTAGCTCTCTCTGCGCTCGGGTTTTGAAAGGTAAATATTTCCCTCATACAAGTTTCCTCCAAGCAACGATTCCTAAAAGTGCTTCTTCGACCTGGAGAGCGATCATTGCGGGCAGGAAAGCTTTGGAAACTGGGTTGATCCATCGGATAGGTGATGGTTCCTCGACGTCGATTTGGAACGATCCTTGGATACCCAATACTGTTACTATGAAACCCGTCGGTCGTCTCGGAGCTGCCCCTCTCGAGCACGTATCGGAGTTGATCGACGAGTATACAAGAAAGTGGAACGTCGATCTTGTTCGCCAAACTTTTCTCCTACTAGATGCCGAGGCCATTCTGAATATTCCTTTGAATAGAATGGGAGGGGAAGACACTTTGGCGTGGGCATTGGAAAAGTCAGGCAACTATACTGTCAAATCAGCGTATCGATCTCTAATGACTCGCAACGAGATGAGCTCTCTAGAGGAAGGGACGATTACGGATACTTCATCCGCAAATAGACAGTTGTGGTCTGCACTTTGGAAACTACATGTGGTGCCAAAAGTCAGGGTTTTCTGGTGGAGTGTTCTCCGTGGCATCTTGCCAGACTCCTTGACCTTGAAGCATCGACATATCAAACCACTCGGACGCTGTGACGTATGTCAAGCAATGGATGAAGACTTGATGCATGCACTTATTTCATGTGCGCATGCGAAGCAGTTTTGGATTGCGACCATGGCGCGATTTGATCTCCATCTACCTCGGTTGCATCCATCAACATGGGCGCGTGATATTGTGCTGGATCCTATGTTCACAGATGATACAAGATGCAAGATAATCACTATCATGCAGGCCATATGGACCTCCAGAAACAAGTGGACTCATGAGCATGCTGGATATGACCCCGTCCAGTCTCTCAAGTGGATCCATGAAACTCTTTCCTTGCTGGAGTTACCTGTTCGTCGCACAAGGGTGCAGGCGGGACAGGCCTGGAGACCCCCCGATGCGGGGTGGATTACCATCAATACTGATGGTTCGGTTTACCCGCATGCACTAGCTGGCGGAGCGGGTGGTGTTGCCCGGTCCCATTTATCCTTCATTGGGGCTTTGTGCAAGCCACTCAATGGCGTTTCAGATCCATTCATTGCTGAACTGCTAGCCTTTCGGGAGGGTGTGATCTTTGCTCAGCTTCGCGGGATGTCACATGTGATCATGGAGGTCGATAGCATGGAGCTGGTCACCCAATGGAACTTGCGCGGCAATTCTCGCTCGGTTGCAGTGCCTATCCTACGAGAACTAGACGATATAGTCCTTAATTTTGTTTCTTTTTCGGTTCGCCATGTTAGCAGGGAGTTCAACAACCCGGCTCATACATGTGCACAACGTGCATGTTCTATCGAAAGCACGGAGTGCTGGCTAGATCAGAGTCCCGATTTCCTTCTTGTTAGCCTACGGGCAGATTGTAACCGAATGATTTTGAAATAAAGTCCTAGTTTCGATGAAAAAAAAAGTGTTCCAGCACTCCTAGAATCCTTAAAAATGAAGTAGTACGTCCAAATGGAGTCCAACACACCTGTGTTGTTTAAGGGCTCCTTTGATTCAAAGGAATTTTATAGGATTTCCGGAGGATTGAAATCCTTAGGATTCTTTCCTATGTTGGTCCTTTGATTTATAGGATTGGATCCCATAGGAATTTTTCCTATGAAATCTTTTGTACTATATTTTATAGGAAATCTAACATCCACTCCAACCTCTTTTTATAATTCCTTTGTTTTTTCTGTGGCATCAAACATTCATTGCTAATCCTATAGGATTCAAGTAGGCATGCCATTTTAATCCTGTACTTTTCCTATTCCTACATTGTCAAAATCCTACGAATCAAAGAGGCCCTAAGCCGGGCACGGAAATGGAAACACACGCCCTTCTAAATTTGCTGTCCGTCCATTCTTTTTCAGTACAAGCACGTGACGTTCGGATGGTGCGCCCACCTGGCATGGACATGGCCCCTGCCGCGGCCGTCCACCTACTCCAGGAACGTGCGGGACCGGAGAGACAAGCGGGTGGGCCCGTTGAAGGCACCGCGCCAGATTTGGATCTCCACTGAGCGACTCCACAGTGGGTGAGAATGGACGGACCTCTGAGCGTGGGGCGCAGCTCTCACGTCCCCAGTAGGAAATGCACCATCTCAGCGCTTGATTGTGTGCGTAGGTAATGTGTTCCTGTTACTGCAAGTTTTAAGAGCATCTTCAGCCATTCGGCCTCTTGAGGGCTAGAAAAAAGCGTCGCCTGTAACGTACTGGCAATAATTTCGGCGTGGGGCGATCGGGTTTCCAGCCGCCGCTCCCAGATCGTCCCCAGACGCCTTTAAAAAAAAAAAGAAATCGGCCAAACACAACACAAAATTCATCCAAACTCGACGATTTCATTGATATTTGTAAAAAAACTAAAAAACATAAATTAAAACTAACTAAAAACGACAGTACAACGTCGCCGCTCGCCTTTTTCTACATGCCGAGGAGCCTATAGAACCGGGTGTAGTCGCCGCCGCCGTCGTCGTCGTCGCCGTCATCGTCGCCGCCGCCGTCCTGCGTGCCTCCGCCGTCCCTGCTGCACCCTGACCAGCGTCGCCGATGCGCGGGGGTTTGGACAGCCCGGGCGCCTCCTGTTCGTCGCTCTCGAGGATGACGACGCCGCCCTCCTCGCGTCCGCGGCGCCGAACTTTGATCTCCTCG
Source organism: Aegilops tauschii subsp. strangulata (assembly GCF_002575655.3). NCBI lineage: Eukaryota > Viridiplantae > Streptophyta > Magnoliopsida > Poales > Poaceae > Aegilops > Aegilops tauschii. The sequence goes on along the minus strand of NC_053039.3, from coordinate 68,636,492 downwards.
AAGGCCCGGCGATGCGCTCCATCTGCTCGCGGACGTAGTCCGCCTTCGCCCACTTGAGGGCGGTCTCGTCGTGGGCGGCCATGGCCTCGTGCTCCTTCTTCACAGGGAGCAAGCCCGGCTCGGTCTTCGGCCTGACGAGGCGGTAGGAAGAAGGGGAGGGGCGGCCGCCCTCGTTGATGACGAGGGCGCCGCCGCGGGTGCGGCGTCCAAACGGCGTCTCCTCCGGCTCCGGCTTGACGGGGCAGAGCGCCGGCGTACCGGAGGAAAGAGAGCCAGAGCCCGACGACGCGAAGGTCGCCGTCTCCATTCGCCCGGCGTTCAGGAACTACCGCGACGGCGAGAGAAGGACGGGGGCGCCGGGTACTCCAGGCACGGCATGTTGCCGGCCTCGATGTGCTTGAGGACGGCTTCGACAGTGCGGCCGGGCACACCCCACCATTCGCGCCGCCCGTCGGAGTTGAGGCGGCTGCGGGGCAGGATGTCGTTTGTGGAGGCGACCTGGTCGGCGTGGCATCGGTCAAAGTACATCGTCCACAACGTGTGGCTGTCAGAGACGTACCTTGGCTCGTTCCGCTTCTCCTCCAACAGCGACGACCGGATGCGCGCTATCTCGGCGCGCCGTTTAGCACCGGGACGCCACCAGCGCTCAGCCTCCACGAGCCCGGTACCCGCATGTCCGGGGGCCTCGTAGAGGAGGCGCGCCTCGTAGAGCGCAGATGGTGGCGGCCGAAGCCGTTCGCTTGGGTAGCGCTCGGCCATTGCCTGTCGACCGAGGGGGGGGGGGCGTCGGAGAAGTCGGCGGCGAGAGGGGGCGAGAGGGGCGGTGGTCGAGAGGGCTTGTGCGTTCACCGGCGAGGGAGGTCGACTTTTATAGCCGCGGATGGGCGGTGAGAGGGCTGCCGCCGTGTGCCGCGTGGCGGGAGCGAGCGGGACGCGCGTCCCCCGCGGCTTCACTGCGCCGCCCGTGAGGCATCAATGAAAGGCTGACCGGCGCGATATCTCGGCAGCCTTGGCATTGATTCCCGCGGGAACCGAGGTGATGAGGACGCGAAGACGACGAGTTGCTGACTCGGCGAGCCCATTTCATTTCGCGCCAAAAAATGTTTTCCCCAGCGCGCCGGGTTCGGCCTGGGTCCGCCAGCGCCAAAATCGGCCCGAGCCGGCGAAATGTGGTTTTCTAGGGCGTAACTGGACCGATTTTTCGGCGCTGCGACAAAAAAAGTCGTTGGGGTTTTGTTGGGGACGCGTCTGGAGATGCTCTGCCACTGGTGCAAGGTGAACGATTTTGTTAAAAATGCAGCAAATTTCGCTTAGTTTTGACGCCAAAAGTATTTTGCGCACGCAGAACGAACACGGTCCGTCAGTGAGCTAAAACCACGAGCGCCCGTGAAGGCAACCTGTGAGATTTGGATCTCCATGGGGCGGGCATGGAGCAACGCCACTGGCTGGAGAACGGACGGATCCCCAAGCACGGGACGCAGCTCTCAGGCCACAGTTTCAGCGATTGATTAGGGTTGTTGTAGTACTCACTGCTCTGTAGTTTGTAGCACTAGTGCGACTGACCCTAACGGTGGGCAAACAAAGCTATCGTCGCTTCGTTTTGGCTGAGGATTTCGTTGTCGCATGGAGTATGGTCCAGCTCCGCCGTCCGTACTCCGTAGGTAGAAATCGACCGGTTTAATTGGCTCTCCCGCATCGAACCCTGAGTCCTGAGATGGCGTCGGCAGGGCGTGGCCAAAAACCTTCGACAGAGCCCCCAACAAGATAGAAGGATGCTGATTCCGATGGCCTGCTATGTCGCATGGCATATTTGGATATTCTTTAACGGTAAATAGAAATGGATCTCGGCGAAGTGTTTTCTTAAGGGAAAATGATTTAAAACACAAGACCACAACAACATCTACGAAAATATTAAACATGCAATTTTTTTTGCAAAAAAATCATATCTATTATAAAAATTCATTGGAAATGCAAAAGATCTCAACATAATAAAAATTACATCAAGATTCCGAGACCACTGAAGGACCACTATTGCCGCCAGAACGAGCCGCTGACACGCTGTTGTCGACGCTCCCTTGTCGGAGCCGGCTTGACCTTCTCGATGACAGCCGGAGGTCTTCATTGTTATTTCTTCGCTCTTTTGAGACAAATATTTGTTTTTGTTGTGTAGCCTACATATCAATGTATTATTTGGTAGAAATTTATTGATATGTAGAGTAGAAATTTATTGATATGTAGAAAACATCTTTAAACATAGATGGAATAATGTGGAATTTCAAAATTTTAAATTTTGTTTTCTATTTTATCAGCGTACGACAATCTTTGGGACCAGCAAAGTCCCTTTGTGGTTCGGCTGAGGGGAGGCAACACACAAAGAGCAGATCCAGCAGGTAAACACACACGAATTTGGATATTTGGATATTCCAACGGCCTGCTATCTGTCATGGCATATTTGGATATTCTTTAGCGGAAATCGGAAATGGATCTCGGGTTGCATGTACTTCTTTTAAGAAAAAAAAGTCTAGATCATTACTTATAGACCAATAAAAATATCTACGGTCATTTATTTTAAACGTCTTAGGTCATATATTAAGTATCATACGTCCTCACAAACACACCATTACTGAAAAAGAAAGCTACATCCAAAATCTTGGGGTACGGAAATATCCTTCCTCCTGCATCCACTAGCGGTGCGCCATGAACATAGCTCGATGCCGTCTCTGGACCTTCGTCTCGGATGTGCAAATTTTTTGGAAGAGCTTGTAGAAGTAGCGGCGGAAATTCGTCGATGTATACCAGGAGACTTCGGTAGTCATGATATGCTAAGCAAATCGTCAGCCCGGAGAAAAAAACACTGGCAAGGACCAGTAGAAACTCTGAAGACCATGAAAGCCGACCAAACCCAGACGCATCCACCGGAAACATAAACCGATTGGATCCCGGAAGACCGCCGGAGACACGGCCCCCACGCCCTCGCTGACGTGAAGCACACCAATGTGACGGGGATGTTAGAGTAGTCATTATGGTATACGACTTCTAGTCCAAGTCAGTTTTGTACCCCTACCCCAAGTCGGTTTGTACCCTCTTATATACTCTTGTATGCCGCACCAAATCATCAATAAGCAACAGTTTTATTCAGCTTTCATGGTATCAGATACCGGTCCCAGGGTTTAGGGTATGGCTCCGCCAACGCCACCGCCGCCGCCGCCGCCCGGCTACTTCGAGCGCCGGGCCGCACTCATCGCCAAGGCTGCCAACGCCGCGGCCGCTTCTCTCTCGGCCCTCACCATAGCTCCACAAAACTACCCTGCACCCATCCTCGCCGCACCAATATCTCTTGCTGACACAATCTCCGACGTCAGCCCCTACATCCCCATAGTTCTTGATCTCGCCGCCCACAACTACTACCATTGGAGACATCTCTTCGATCTCCACCTCGGCCGCTGCAACCTGCGCTCGCATGTCGCCGCCAACTGTCTTCCCCGCCCCGACGATCTGCAATGGTTGAAAGACGATCTCGCGATCGTCCAGTGGTTCTACACCCGCATCACCACCGAGATCTTCAACATGCTCGATCACGACGGCGCCGCTGTCAACATCTGGCACTCCCTCCGTCAGCTCTTCCAAAGCAACACCGACGCTCGGAAAAACGCTCTCCACACCGAGCTTCGCAATATGGTGCAAGGAGACGCCCCGGTGAACCTGTTCTGCCAGCGCGTTAAGACCATTGGTGATGAGCTCCGCGAACTCGGCGATACAGTTAGCGACTCACAGCTAATCAATATCGTCGTCGTCGGCCTCAGCGGAGACTTTGACAAGCAAGCCTCGTTCATACCGATGATACGGCCCCCTCCTACCTTCGCTGAAGTTCGTTCCTTGCTACAACTCGCGGCGGAAACACAAGCTCGCAAGGACTCTCGCCCCAAGGTCTTTCATGCTGCGGCTCGTCCTCCTCTGTCGTCTACACCAGCGCCGCCTTCCAGGCCGGCTCCTGCCGCCGGGCCGTCCGCATCGTCATCTGTTCAACCGCCCCCAGGCTGGCGTCCTAGTCCGAACTACCGCGGCAAAAACCCTATCTATAGGCCGCCATCGACATCACCAGCACCAAGTCCTGCACCACCCACCAGTGCTCCATCTGCGGTTGCATGGCGGCCTCTTCATGATCCTTGGACGGGGCTTGTTCAAGCATGGCCCATGCCCTGGTCCGCTCCGTCCACCCTCGGTGCTCCGCCGGCATACTCAGGTGCCTGGCAACCCGGCCTTCAGCCGCCTACTGGTGCTCCCGGGGTTCTCAACCCCCGACAGCCGGCCAATGCCTATCACGCCGCCCCGACGTATGCTCCTTATGGTCATTACAGCACCGACGGCGGTGCCTACCACACACCTCAGCCGGCCCTGCTCCCGACGCCACCCCCACCACATTCGGCCAATGCCTACTACACTCCCCAGCCGGCCCTACTGCCTTCACCATCATATCCGCTGGCACTGCTTCCGACGCCACCCTCACCTGCGACGCCGAGCTGGGATCAAGCTGCCTTTCTCCAGGCCATGAATAACTTTGCTGCACAAGGAAACTCAGGTACGGATTGGATCTTTGATTCAGGGGCCTCTAGTCATATGTCTGCCTCTAGTAATTGGTTATCTTCTTGCACTAAATCTCCTTTCCCTTCCATTATCCTTGGAGATGGATCATCTATTCCTATATATTGTGTTGGTCAGGCTCAACTTCCCTCTTCCACCAAACCTCTTTTACTTCGCGATGTTCTAGTTGCACCCACCCTCATTAAAAATCTTATCTCTGTTCGCCAATTTACTTGCGACAATCTAGTTTCGGCTGAATTTGACCCTTTTGGTTTATCTGTGAAAGATTACCTGACCAAGGCCGAGATCGCTCGCTTCAATAGCTCCGGTGATCTTTATTCTCTTAATGGAGTTCCTGCCGCCACCCCTCCAACATCCATGCTGGCCTCCGTCGATCTCTGGCATCGTCGCTTGGGCCATCCCAACCCCGTCGTCTTAGCTTCTATGCTTAGTGAATTTACCATACCATGTAATAGGGACTCTCATAATTCTGTGTTTTGCGAGTCTTGTCAATTAGGCAAACATGTGCGTCTTCCCTTTAGTTCCTCTAGTTCTTGTAGCACTTATCCCTTTGAATTAATACATTGTGATTTATGGACCTCTCCCATTGCAAGTGTTTCGGGTTTTAAATACTACCTTGTTATCCTAGATGATTTCACCCACTTTGTCTGGACTTTTCCTCTACGCAACAAATCCGAGGTCCATTCTCTTTTCCTTAATTTTCAACGCTATGTGTCTGTTCACTTCTTCCTCCCAATTCGCTTTATCCAATGTGACAATGGTCGCGAGTTTGATAACATTAAAAATCGTACTTTCTTCTTACAACATGGCATCCTGCTTAGGTTCTCATGTCCCTACACCTCCCCTCAAAATGGTAAAGCAGAACGCTCTCTTCGCACCCTCAATGATATAGTTCGCACTCTCCTCATTCAATCATCTATGCCTCCCAAGTTTTGGGCTGAAGCCCTACACATGGCCACCTTCCTTCTAAATATTCGACCTTCTAAAACTAAACCCAACACTACTCCCTATTATTCCCTCTTTCTTTCCCACCCCGACTACTCCACGGTTCGTGTTTTCGGTTGTCTCTGTTTTCCCAATGCCTACGCCACTTCTGCAAATAAATTGTCACCACGCTCTATCCCATGTGCTTTTCTCGGCTTCTCTGACGAGCACAAAGGCTATCGCTGTCTCGACCTTCACACCGGACACGTTCATGTCTCTCGTCATGTCACGTTTGCTGAGCACATTTTTCCTTTCTCACAACACACTACTACACCATCCAACACCCCTAGCTCCGCAAACACCCCCTCTCCCCGTCCTTTCCAACTATATACTCCCCTACCTGCCGAACACAACTTATCACCACCATCAATAACACCCACCATAGCCAATCCCAACCATACACTCACCCCACCCGAGACGTCCCCAACACCCCCGACCCCTGCTCCCTCCCCAACACCCCCGGCCCCTACTCCCACTCCACCACCCAGCCCTGCTCCCACTCCACCACCCAGCGCTGCTCCTTCGTCCGACTCTTCCGCTGCGCCGGACTCACCAGTACCCACCTTACCCCCTCGAGCTATTCCTACAGCAGCCCCGATTAATGATCATCGCATGCGTACTAGGGCCAAATCAGGACTTCATCAACCCCAAGACCGCCTAAACCTTCATACCTCCGTATCTCTCACTTCTCTTCCAAAGAATTACAAAACTGCTCTACTTGATCCCAATTGGGCCGCTGCCATGCAAGAAGAATATAATGCTTTACTTCAAAACAACACCTGGCAACTTGTTCCTCGTCCTCCCAATACAAATATTGTTTCTGGCAAATGGATTTTTCGCCAAAAGTTCCACTCCGATGGGAGCCTCTCACGATATAAAGCCAGGTGGGTTTGTCGTGGCTTTTCTCAGCAACAAGGAATTGATTACGAAGAAACCTTCTCTCCTGTTGTTAAACCTAGCACCATTCGCACTGTTCTTAGTGTTGCTGTCTCCTCTTCATGGCCCATTCACCAACTTGATGTTAAAAATGCTTTCCTCCATGGTTCCCTTCAAGAAACTGTCTACTGCCAGCAACCTCTGGGTTTTGAAAATCCATCCTTTCCAACTCATGTGTGTCTTCTTCAGAAATCTCTCTACGGTCTTAAACAGGCCCCACGAGCTTGGTTTCAATGCTTCTCCTCCTTCATTAAAACAATAGGCTTCACTCCATCTCTCTCCGACACCTCTCTTTTTGTGTATCATCAAACTTCTGACACTGCCTATTTACTTCTCTATGTAGATGATATCATTCTTACCACCTCCTCTCAAAAGTTCTTAGATCATATTATCTCTCTTCTTAGATCTGAATTTTCTATGACTGACCTAGGACTCCATCATTTCTTAGGCATTGCTGTTGTTCGAGATTCCTCCAGCCTTTTTCTTTCCCAACGCCAGTATATTCTTGATCTTCTTAATCGTGCTGGTATGCTTGACTGTCAATCATCTCGCACTCCTGTCGATACTAGTTTTAAACTTTCGGCTACCGGTGAACCCTTTTCCGATCCTACTCTCTATCGTAGCCTAACAGGTGCTCTCCAATATCTCACCATTACTCGTCCTGAAATCTCTTTTGCTGTTCAACAGCATGTCTCTATATGCATGATCCCCGGGTTCCTCACTATAATCATGTTAAACGCATTCTTCGGTATTTAAAAGGAACTCTCAATCATGGTCTCCACCTCAATAATTCTTCTCCAAACTCGCTTACCGCATACTCTGATGCAGACTGGGCTGGTTGTCCTGACACTCGAAGGTCCACTTCCGGTTTTTGTGTTTTTCTTGGTAACAATTTGATTCCTTGGTCTTCGAAAAGACAGGTTACAGTCTCACGTTCGTCGGCCGAGGCTGAGTATCGCGCTGTGGCACATGCCGTTGCAGATACAATCTGGATTCGGCAGTTACTCTCCGAGCTACACAGGCCTATTGAGTAGGCCACTATTGTCTACTGTGACAACATATCATCAGTCTACATGACCAGCAATCCAGTTCAACACCGACGCACAAAGCATATTGAGATTGATATTCATTTTGTTCGTGAAAAGGTTGCTCTTGGTCAGGTTCGGGTGCTTCATGTTCCCTCTACGGCTCAGTTTGCTGACATTTTCACCAAGGCACTGCCTACTAAGCCGTTTCAAGATATCTGTTTCAGTCTCAACGTCGTCGAGCCTACCGTTGATACTGCGGGGCGATGTTAGAGTAGTCATTATGGTATATGACTTCTAGTCCAAGTCAGTTTTGTACCCCTACCCCAAGTCGGTTTGTACCCTCTTATATACTCTTGTATGCCGCACCAAATCATCAATAAGCAACAGTTTTATTCAGCTTTCAGGGGATAGGACAGGGAGAAAATTATTCCTGCCTCGAGGCAACACGGCAACCTTGCCGCCCCAAACCAATCACGAAGATTCCCGAAAGAAAACCTAGAAAACATCCATGCAGTTGTACGACACATCTGTGTCTGGTGTCGAGCTCGCCGCAGTCCAGAACCATGCATTGATGCCCTCTTCTCCGGTGATCTAGCCATACGGAGCCACCAATGAAAAGTATCGCAGTGGATCCACTTGATCGCTATCGGGTTCACCAACACCGCCGTCACGCACAACCTAACGAAGGCCGCGGCTTGAGCATCCATCTCCCTTCATCGTTGCACAAGAAAACCTCCAGCGCCTATGCAACAGGCTGCCCCAGGACCTCCCTGCCGCTACCACGGCGGCGAGAGGGGTAGGCGTTGAGCGGCAGCTAGCGATTTGCGCTCGCTCACCCTGTCACCTCTCTTTTTCGCTCATGTAATATGTCATATCTCTAACATCTACAAAAATATTGTACATGCATGTACATTTTGAAGTATATAGTGCATGCATATGAATTTTTATTAATATATATCTTTTTGGCTATGGTGTCAAAAACAATATGTGGTTAAAGGTTTTTTGCTCTTTTGAGCCAAACAATCTACTCATCCTCCGTAGACGATCATATACATGCATGTATACTCACTTCTATAAACGCACACAAATATGTTTAGACCCACATGAGCACCTTCAAGCGACTGAGCCAATAATTTTGAGATTGACCAAGTTACCATTGGTGTCTCGTAGTCGAAAAAAAATCCTCTACACTGAATAGGCATCAATGGAAAGACTAGAATAAATCTAAGAAAACACCAGGTGCGAATTCTATGATTTGAAGCCGGTTGGACAGATTTCCAACCGTGAGGAACTTAATTATCTGAGCTATGCTCAATTTGCGTCTCGGCTGGCGTTCTTGCATTGTATGCCTTCTCTCTGTTTTTTTTTTCTAAATGGAGTATTTAACCAAAAACTACCACATTTTGTGCAATCGTGCCTACAAACTATCACTTTACAAACTTGTACCGAAAACTACCCCTTTACGACTAATCTCTGACTAAAAACACTAGTGACTGCTTCGGCAGAACTAAACATGATTATGACAGGGTTGGCCCACACGTAAGCGTCGACGTGGCAAACAATAGTCAACTCCGTTAGATTGACTGTCATGACATGTGGGCCCGTATGTCAGTCATAGTAAAATTTCTCTAGTTTTCAATGAACATACTAATTACTTTTTTTTCAGGAACACTTAGTACTAAATACTGCTAGTAAGGCTAATCTAACCACGCGGGCCAGTGGTCAATGGCCCATTTAATACTAACAAACCACTAACCTATCCCTAAACCTACCCACTAACCCATCACCTAACCAAATCTTACCGCTAGCGCCGCTCTGCCCAGGCCGTCGGTGGCCGCATCGCCGGAGTACAGCCGGCCGGGACGTGCCGCGGGGATGCCCAGGCCACCGCCCGGTGGCTCGCCGTGCCTGCATTTCGCTCCGCGGGGAGGCCCATGCCGCCGCCCTATGGCTCGCCTCTCCAGATGCGGCCGCGCCATAGCTCTCCTCCTCGCGCCGACAAGGCCACCGGCCATCTCCCGTCCATCCGTCATGTCCAGAAGATCCGCCACCTCGCGCCGGCCATCTCCATGGAAGAACTCGTCCGCGGCTGCACTGCACCAGCCGAATGAAGCTGTCTTCCTCGCCAGCACCCGAAGACCAAAACCGTCGATTCGTCGTCGACAGGGCCTCCCCCACCTCGAAGCCGACGCCATATGATGTGTTGTGAGCTTTCCCATCTTTTCCCTCTGCTCTAGCCGGGGCGTTGGTTCCGTTGTCATCGTTCCACGAGCTCCGAGCTCCGGCCGCCGCCATGGCCGACAAGCTCCATGCTCCAGAGTTCCTCTGCGCAAACCCGTTGCATCCGTGCGGTCCTAGCGTTCCCAGAAACCCGTAGTACCGCTTAGTTTTCTCGCTAGCCAGCCGCAACCTCACGCCCGTGCACAGCAGAGCTCCGCCGCCGTTTGAGCTTGCCGCCGCCGCCGCTACAGTCCGCCCCAGCACCAGCCGCTGCCATCTTTAGACGCGGCGCACCGCGAGCTCTCCAACGAGCCTAGCCGCGCGAGCAGCCATCACCGGAAACGGCCAGACGAGCTCCAGCACAAGGTGTTTGTTAAAATGCAAGAGAGAGGAGGAAGAGGAGCGTTAACGTGTGGGCCCCATTTGTAATAACGGTCAAAGTTAATGGTCAACCTGACTTGTGGGCCCATCCTGTCAAAAAGGCGTTTAGAAAAGGCGAATCGGGCACTTTCATGGCACGGTAGTTTTTAGTCAAAGATTAGTGGAAAAAATGGTAGTTTTCGGGACAAATTTGTAAAGTGGTACTTTGTAGGCATGGTTGCACGAAATGTGGTAGTTTTTGGTTATATACTCTTCTAAATGGATGTAATGCTTGTATTCTTTCTCTCTTCTTAATGCAAAGGCTGAGCTCCTATGTTCATGTCAATATGAGGACAGCGAGTCATTTTCATTCTAGATCCGCGCCGATGAGTCAGCATGCCAAATGTAATATCACAGGGAAATGGGGATGAAAATGAGCCATACCTTACAGTTGAGATGTAAATTTAATCACTTTTATAGTTTAGATTTGCGAAGATGACCAGCGGGCGGCGGGTAGTTGACTGAGGAAAAAGTGTATTACGAGTAGTTTTTTTGGGTGCTTTTTCACCTTCTCCTGGCAGCTAAATTTCGTGTTTTGACCCTTTTTGGTAAGAAATTCAGGACCTGACCCCGGTTGCAAAAAATTTCGGGATTTGACCCTTTTGTTACCGCCAGAGGCTCTGGCGGTAGGGTTATACAGCCTACCGCCACGGCCCATGGCGGTAGGGTGCGACGGAGGGGGACGGCGGCCGTTTGACTGCGCTGACGTGGATAAGTACCTACCGCCAGGGGGCCTGGCGGTAGGCTGTCTAACCCTACCTCCAGAGCCCCTGGCGGTAGGGTGTGGCAGGGTTTTGCCGAACAACCCTTCTGTAACGAAATGTGCAGTGGACCTGGCGGTAGGTTCACCCTACAGCCATGGGGCCTGGCGGTAGGCTGTGTGACCCTACCGCCAGAGCCCCTGGCGGTAGGGTCCTGTGTTTTCCAGTGTAAAGTTTCTGTAACGAAAAGTGCAAGGGCCCTGGCGGTAGGTGCGCCCTACCGCCATGGAGGCTGGCGGTAGGGTGTCTGACCCTACCGCCGGGGTACTTGGCGGTAGGGTCCTGTGTTTTGTTGTTTCTAGTTCATTTGGTTGCTTGTTTTCGAATTCAATATGACAGCAATATCACAGCAAGTTTTACAAATATGACAGCAATATCACAGATTTTAAACAATTAAACTTAGACATCACATAGATCCACATTAGATAACTTGTGCATATAACATTTCAAACGAACTTCAACGGAGTTCCACGTGGTAGCAAACACATAGATCCACAAATAGCAAACACATAGTTCCACGTAGTTTCATAACCACTAGACAAGTTCAACCAAACGAAGTTCAACCAAACTAAAAGAGCCAAGTATCGAAGAGCATAATCAGTTACTCCTTCCCCTCTTGGAGGTACGGTCCTCGTTACTCTTTGAACGAGTCTCTACGGTCTTCTTCTTGGGCCGGCGAGGAACCGGTTTCTGGAAAGGGTCCGGACTCAGCAAATCCTTCTTCTTCGGACTCCTCTTCTTCGGCAGCTGAGATGCTTGAGATGTTTGAGTTGGTGGAGGTCCATAATCTTCATCGTACTCCTCCTCCCCGTTGCTCTCATCCTCCTCCTCCTCCTCTTCTTCATGTGTGGCCTCCTCCTCCTCATCCTCTTCCTCCTCCTCCTCCTCCTCCTCCTCCTCCTCCCCAACCAACCTAGACGATGAGGGAGCATGGCTCGATGAGCCGATGAGACCCTGTGTGCCTACAGGCTGATAAGCTTCAGCTGACCCAGCTCCAGCACACCCAAGCAGCCCTACCAGCTTGCGACAACGCTGCACGAACTTCTGCACTCACAGTGAAACAAGGTCATAATAAGTATCAGATGGACTGATTGCAAGTGATCAAGATGCATCTGTTCTGAGGAGGCTGAAATTGTACCTTCATCGTCCCCCTCACTCTGTTCTCCGATTGTACGGTTCCGGGAAGATCACCTAGTGCATCTGAGGCTTCAAAGATGCATCTATTCAGCTCACCGGACTGCAACGGCATAAGTCAGTCACGATGACGAATAAAATATTTTAAATACAACCGTCGGTTCAAACTTACCACTCTGTTGATGAGGGGTGCAAACTCCCTAAATCCACTGCGTTGCGTCGTCAAGTTGCAAAACATCAAATGAGGATCAGATATAAGAAAATGTCATGGACACACTTTCGTAGGGAGGTAGGCAATTAGACACTCTCTTACCGAGCGGTATAGGTAGGCGAGAGATGCGGTCCCCCAACTATACCCTGCATCCCAGTCCGCTAGGAAGAACAGATACGCCCAGTTGGCAGAGTTCCCGGAGCTGTCTGGAAACACGACCTCCGAAAGAATATACCACAGATAGGCCCTCGCGTACAACTCCACAGTCGCCTCATCTGCGCCTTGGGGGCATGTCTTCAGGTGCTCTGAGAGCCAGGGCAACGTCACACTGGATGTACGGTTACTCTTGGCACCGGGGCAGTCGCCGATGAGGGTGGTGACCCTCTCCTGCCAGTTGGTCCTCTCCACTCGACCGGTGAGTGCATGACCCTCGATCGGCATGGCAGTAATCATCCCCCAGTCCTCTAGGGTCACCGTCATCTCCCCGCATGGCAGATGGAAATAATGGGTCTCCGGTCGCCACCGGTCAACTAGAGCTATGAGAGCCGCGTGGACAAGCGTCGGCGGCTGACGCTTGAACTGCAACACAAAACCCAACAGACGGGCTCTCTTGAAGAACGACTCGTAGCGCTCGTCGTAGTCCATATGCCCATGAACCCTGTGACCCCTCATGCGCAATGGCTGGAGCATCTGTCAAAAAGTGAACGCCAAAAGTTAGGAAATCATTTTCATCAATCCGAAAAGTTTGATCAAAATTTCATTCATATAACTTACCTCTCGTTCTCTATGAAACGGGCACGATGACCCTTGTCGAATGCCCAGTCCAGCATGGAGTACCGTGGGCCGATGTTGCCCGCAAGAGGTAGCCGCCTTAATAAAATTTCATAAACAAAAGCACCATAAGCATAAAGCATACATAAACAAAAAATGAACTCAAATCATATCAACATGCATCATATCAAAATAAAATTTTAAGCATATTTCTCCAACAACATCTACTACACATGATGGATCAAATCATATCAACATGCATCATATCAAAAAAAATCCTCCAACATACATCATATCATCATATTTTTAAATAATTTTTTTCAAACAACATCTTCATATCATCATATCAACATGCATCATCAAACTAGGGTTCATCTTCACACTAGATCATATCATCATATCAACATGCATCATCAAACTAGGGTTCATCCTCATATCAACATTACATCATAATTTTTTTTAAACAAATTATGAACTAGGGTTCATCTTCACACTAACATATGAACTATTGATTAGAGTACATATCCAATACCACTAGTTACTAAAGAACTAAGAACTACAACTACAATCAATCTTAGGTGAAAAAAATCCAATCTAAGTTCAAAAACATGAGGGATTTCAAGCAAATAATGCGTCGAATCGGAAGCAAGTTTGCAAAAACTAATTGGAGGGATCGGAGGAGCTTACGTTTCTCTCTTCGGGGCCATCTCGATCCGCCAAAACGGTGAAGAAACAGTGAAGATCGGAGGGGGAGACTGGAGGAGATGAGAGAGGCAGAGAGGGGCGCGACTTGGGGGAGGGGAGGGGTGGGGAGAAGGGAAGGGGCGCGGAGGTCTCGGGCGAAATAACTGCCCGGACCCTACCGCCAGGGGCTCCGGCGGTAGGTTTAAACAGCCTACCGCCAGGGCCCCTAGCGGTAGGGTGCGACGGAGGGGGGACGGCGCTGTCTCCACGCGCTGACGTGGATTAGTTTCCTACCGCCAGGGTCCCTGGCGGTAGGCTATGTAACCCTACCGCCAGAGGCCCTGGTGGTAGGAAAAAGGGTCAAATCTCGAAAAAAAATTCAAACGGGGGTCAGATCCTGAATTGCTTACAAAAAGGGTCAAAACACGAAATTTTGCCTCTCGTGACCCATCTAAGTGGTAGATTGAGACTAAAATGGTGACCACACGCATAAAACATAAGCTAACAGTTTTCATTATTATTTTTGTCTTGATCAGCCTCCTGGTCAATCTGCTAGCTAGATTGACACAAGTGGTGTCCACATGTAAAAAAGGAAACACAATCTCTGAAGATTTGCACATGACCGCATCACGGTGATAAAATGCTTGGTTACGAGAAGGTAGGCATCAGCAAGTTGGAGTGGAGTTGACTGCAACGTCGTAGTACTACCGTCTATAGTCCGAAGGTAGATCACACTACTAGGATTGAATACTGTCCTGGAGCGTGAAGCTGAAGCCGACGGACGACATTTGATCCAATATCACATCAACGTCGTCTGACTGATTCACTATTATGTACGTCATCAATCGAGGCTAAGTAATCTGTCCTGATCAATCGACGGAAGATAGGGAAATCTAGGTTCAGATCTCGATCGGTGCGCGGTCGAGGTTTTCTTGGCCATATATTTTCGCAGTACGTGGTTTGTTAGCGTTGCCGTAGTATTTAAGAGCATTTTCAATAGACGCGCTAGATTAACCGCGCGCCGGAAAAAAACGACTATATTGCGCCCGCGTGATTGAAATTGACGCTTCAGTAGACGCGCTAAAATTCCGCGCGCGGTAAAGTAGGTTCAGCGCGCTGGGAAAACGGCATCGCGGGCTGCTTATTTGATGTGCCCGCTCACATGTGTTATAAAATCTGAGCTGCTACAAGTGGGGCCGCCGGATTAGGCGCCGTATTTTCGCGCTTTTGGTAAACCAAAACACCAGCCCAACACGCTAAAACGCTATTTCGGCGCTGCAAAAAAAATTAGCGCGCAAGTTACTGCAGTAATGTATGGCTGTCATAAATCATACAGTAGCATAAATCATACAATAGAGTTTAGTGTTTTCTAGGGAGGACCATTAGATTCATTAGATCATGTTCAGTTGACGACGAGTATTCCACCAAGTCGTGCTACCGTGCCCTTTTTGCCACTCCACCACCGCCCCCTTCTGGTGCATCACGTGGAGATGCTGGGCACCTCTTCGCGTCAAGATTTTTACTTCGCTTGCCGACCTCGATCGCTGCTGGACTGCCATGAGACTTGCCCGCCACGGCCTGCCGCACAACGACCGTTGTGCCCTTTCTTATCAGGCTGACAAATCTATGCAACACATCCTGATTAGTTGCCCCTTTTCCAGGAAGATTTGGCACAAGGTGCTTGCCTGGGTGCGAGCAACTATCCATGCACCTTTCGGCGACGAGGGGTTCCCCCATGGTGCACGGGCGCCATCATGGATTCCCCCTTTGGTCACCACAAGGGCCTAGCCACTCTGGCCACGCTTACAACATGGTCCATCTGGCGCGAGCGTAACAGATGTATCTTCAACGGCGAGTCCCCATCCACCTCGCGTCTCATCACGTCCATCCAAGATGAGGCTAGAGCTTGGACTAGAGCGGACGCACATCGACTTAGATCGTTACTTGAGTAGTTGCCTAGCTATGTTCCCGGGCTGAGCATCACGTCACCAACGCTCTGCGGCTCCATGTCTTGCCTCCTGCACAAGACATTGACTTGTCAACTTCTCTCCCCCCTCTCGCCTATACACTTTTTACGCCTTTCCTACCTATCAATGAAAAGATACACGCCCTAGCGTATTCATGAAAAAAAGGTCAGGGTCTTGCTAGTGTGTAACGCTCGGATAATCATACCACAGTAATCTCACGTTAATGAGGGCACGTCACCTCTGTCACTGTAATTAATCTCGGGTTAATTCAAATCCATTTCAAATTTAAATTTTAAATAAGTCAAACGACAAAAGTTTTCAAATATTAAAATAAAAATGTTCGGGAGATGCCATATTTTGCATAAGTAAATATGGTGTGGTAAACACATTTTTATAAAATGCCTAAATAGTTTAAATTGGAATAAAACAGAAAAGCAAATAAATAAAAGAAAAGAAATTACAAACAAAAAAGAAAACAGAACAAAGAAACAAAAAAGAGAAATAAAACAACCCCCAAACTGGACCCTGGCCCAACTGCCCCCCCCCCCCTGCTGGACCGCGGCCCAGCTGGCCTTCGGGCCAACCAGGCCGACCCAGGCCGGCCCCCACTCCACTCCTTATCCCCTCCCCCCCCCCCCCGCAACCCTAGCCACCACCGACAACCCCCACCTCCCCTCTCCCTCGCTCCCCCACCCCCCGATCCCATCTGGATCGGGGCAACGACCGCGACGCCCCGACTTGTCCCCACCGCCACGGCCACCTCGCCGGAGCCACCGCGCCGCCTCCTCCCTGGAGTCCCCCGCTCGCCCGACGACCCCACCGCCTGGATCGACGCCGCCTCGACCTCGTCTCGTCCCCGACGGCCCGCCTCCCCAACGTCGCGTCGCCGGACTGCCTCCTTGTCTTCCCCGGCGCCGCACGTCGTCCCCGTCCTCCTCCCCAAGGGCTTCACCGAGCCACGCCGACCCTCTCCCCGGCAACGCTAGTGAGCGCCACCCCCTCCCCCCCTCGTCTAACGCGGACACGCCGTGGTCGCCGCGCCCCGCGTGCGCTCGGCCGCGTTCACCGCATCCTCGCCAGCCACCCGTGCCCGCCCGCGCCGGCCTTGGCCTCCCGCGACCAAGCACCGGCCGCGCCCAGCCCCTACCGCCGCCCGGCCACCACCGCCTCCATCCCGCGACGCCTGGCCGCACCCGCCAGGGCCGCCGCCATCCGGGGCCGCCCCTGCTCCCCGCCTCTGCTGCAGCCGCCGGCACCCGCCTTGGCTCCCTTCCCTGCCGTGGTCTCGTCTCCGGCCGCAGCCGCCTCCACCGCCCCCTCGCGCGACCCCCCCCCGTCGTCCTCTGCTGCAGGCCGCCGCTTGGCTGGCCTCGCCGGTGCCGTTCCCGGCCGGCCTCGTCGCGGCCCCGGTCGTCACCCGACGCCGGTGCCCATCCGCCCCACTCGGCTCCAGCGCCCGCACGACCGTGGCCATGCGGGCGGGCACCCGCACCCGCATCGCCCGCACCCCTGTATGGCCTCTGTGCCACTGAACAGAGGGGCCCAGCCCCAGAACGAATTAAAAAAATAATAAAATAAATAATAAGAAAATATAATAATAATAAAAATAATAAATTACTTAATAAATATTAATAAATATATAAATAAAAATAAATAATAAAAATAATTAATTAATTAATTAAGATAATTAATTAACTTATTTAATCATGTTAATATTAATTAATTAAAGTTATTTAATCCTAATGAATTAATCTAATTAACCTGTTAGTTTAATTAAACAGAATTAGTTTAATTAAACCCTAATTAACCTAACAGAGTATGACACGTGGGTCCCACTGGACCCACGCGATAGTTTGACCCAGTCAACCCCTGTTGACTGCTGACGTCAGCATGACATCATGCTGATGTCATAAATCCATTTTCGAATTAATTTAAATAATTAATTAAATTCCAGAAATTAATAAAATCTTTAGAAAATCATATCTTTTAATCCGTAACTCGGATTAAAATATTTTCAACATGAAAGTTGCTCAGAACGACGAGACGAATCCGGATACGCAGTCCGTTCATCCACCACACCTCCCTAACCTATCGAACTCGCAACTCTCCCCTCCGGTCCGTCTGTCCGAAACGCAAAACATCGGGAATACTTTCCCGGGTGTTCCCCCCTTCGCCGGTACCACCTACTGTCGCGTTAGGACACACCTAGTACCGCTCGTTGTCTTGTCACGCATCGTCATGCTTATGTTTGCATTGTATTTACTGTTTCTTCCCCCTCTTCTCTCCGGTAGACTACGAGACCGACACTGCTGCTGCCCAGTTCGACTACGGAGTTGACGACCCCTCCTACTTGCCAGAGCAACCAGGCAAGCCCCCCCCCTTGATCACCAGATATCGCCTATTCTTCTCTATACTGCTTGCATTAGAGTAGTGTAGCATGTTACTGCTTTCCGATATCCTATCCTGATGCATAGCCTATCCTTGCTACTGCTGTTGTTATCTTTACCTGCAATCCTACATGCTTAGTATAGGATGCTAGTTTTCCATCAGTGGCCCTACATTCTTGTCCGTCTGCTGTGCTATACTATCGGGCCGTGATCACCTGGGCGGTGATCACGGGTATATACTTATATACTATATATATGACACATGTGATGACTAAAGTCGGGTTGGCTCGTAGGAGTACCCGCAAGTGGATCTTTGTGGCGGAGCGACAGGGCAGGTTGAGACCGCCTAGGTGAGAGGTGGGCCTGGCCCTGGTCGGCGTTCGCGGATACTTAACACGCTTAACGAGATCTTGGTATTTGATCTGAGTCTGGCCATTTGGTCTATACGCACTAACCATCTACGCGGGAGTAGTTATGGGTATCCCGGCGTCGTGGTATCAGCCGAAGCCTTCGTGACGTCAGCGACTGAGTGGCGCGCGCCGTGTTGGACCGCTTTGACGTAACCGCCGTGATCGTGTGGGTTGCTAGGTCTGCTCGCGGCCGCGTTCGCAACGTGCAGGTGTGCATAGGGCGATGGGCCCAGACCCCTGCGCGCTTAGGATTAGACCGGCGTGCTGACCTCTCTGTTGTGCTTAGGTGGGGCTGCGACGCGTTGATCTTACGAGGCCGGGCATGACCCAGAAAAGTGTGTCTGGCCAAATGGGATCGAGCGTGTTGGGTTATGTGGTGCACCCCTGCAGGGAAGTTTATCTATTCGAATAGCCGTGTCCCTCGGTAAAAGGACGACCCGGAGTTGTACCTTGACCTTATGACAACTAGAACTGGATACTGAATAAAATACACCCTTCCAAGTGCCAGATACAACCCGGTGATCGCTCTCTAACAGGGCGACGAGGAGGGGATCGCCGGGTAGGATTATGCTATGCGATGCTACTTGGAGGACTTCAATCTACTCTCTTCTACATGCTGCAAGATGGAGATGACCAGAAGCGTAGTCTTTGACAGGACTAGCTATCCCCCTTTTATTCTGGCATTCTGCAGTTCAGTCCACTGATATGCCCCTTTACACATATACCCATGCATATGTAGTGTAGCTCCTTGCTTGCGAGTACTTTGGATGAGTACTCACGGTTGCTTCTCTCCCTCTTTTCCCCCTTTCCTTTCTATCTGGTTGTCGCAACCAGATGTTGGAGTCCAGGAGCCAGACGCCACCGTCGACGACGGCACCTACGACACTGGAGGTGCCTACTACTACGTGCAGCCTGCTGACGACGACCAGGAGTAGTTAGGAGGATCCCAGGCAGGAGGCCTGCGCCTCGTTCGATCTGTATCCTAGTTTGTGCTAGCCTTCTTAAGGCAAACTTGTTTAACTTATGTCTGTACTCAGATTTTGTTGCTTCCGCTGACTCGTCTGTGATCGAGCACTTGTATTCGAGCCCTCGAGGCCCCTGGCTTGTATTATGATGCTTGTATGACTTATTTATGTTTTAGAGTTGTGTTGTGATATCTTCCCGTGAGTCCCTGACCTTGATCGTACACATTTGCGTGCATGATTAGTGTACGATCAAATCGGGGGCGTCACAAGTTGGTATCAGAGCCGACTGCCTGTAGGAATCCCCCTTTCCACACTCCTTGGCCGAAGTCGAGTCTAGACATTACAAAACTTTTTACTAACATGGCTGTGTGTCTTACGGGCCCACGTCGCCATTGGGTGGTACTAGGATCTTTTACTCCTCGACCTTTACTCTGGGACTCTGAACTCTCTTCTACTCGGGTTAAACGAATTTACTAACTCTAACACTAGGATCCCGTGACCGCATTCACCCCAAAGTTGGATAAGCCATAGTTGTTTCTTAGAATAGTATTTTGAACAATTCACACACTGTCATTTGACTCCTTTGAAACGTCTTTGCTTTCAGATGGAACCCACGAGGCAGGTCGTGCGCCACACGACGGCCATTGGTGCCTCGGGATCACCTACTGTGCTAGCTGAGATGATGACCTATCTGGGTTATCGCTGGCACCCTGAGTACACCGTCTACGAGGAGTACCAGGACTTTAACCAGGAGCAGTACCGTGCCATCGTCCACCTCTACTCGCGGGAGTATGACTCCACTACTGTGCTGCACACCGCACATGGTGTTGGTGTGACCATCGATATGGCTGTCCACGATGCTGCCTATGCTGCTCTGACACGTCTTCGTGGAGAGTATCGGGAGTTGGACACCTCCCCTTTCAGGCACATTGCTATCGCATCTGATGTTGGTGCGGAGGGATACTATACTGCTGCCTACTCCACTGTCACCCGAGAGCCCTTCTACCATCAGAACCTGGTTCTGCATGCTGATGGGCTGGATCGAGCTAACCGAGCTCTTCGCCACGAGATGTACACCACCCGTCAGCACCTTTACCGTGCTCTGACGCTGCTGCACCCCTTTGTCCGATCTGGACAGCTACCGCGTACTGCGATCTACCCAGCCAGGACCGTGATGCCCCACGGTGTCGGTTGGCTAGAGGTGGGAGGCTACTCTCCCGCACTTGGTCCTCTTCTGCCACCTGAGCGTCGGGCACTACACCTGAGTATCCGCGGCCCCCAGTCTGCTGACGTGGAGGGCTATCCGTTGCCTCACTACCAGCTGTCGGGCTACGATTACCTCCACAGTACCTCTTGGGACTGATGTAGGCTTTCTTGTAGTGTTAGATGCATTCGCCGCGAGCCTGTGTGCCGCCTATGATGTTTTAGTCTATGTACTGAACTCTATGCATGACCCCTTTTGTAAGTTATGCCGACTACTATGTAGTAGCTATCGTGCTCCTTTCATTATGCATGTTTCATCATGAATGATTCTTGTCTTTGCAAATTTTCTCAATGCTGAACTACCCCTGTTATATATTAGCAGGATGGTTAGACCAGGTGGTCGTGGTCGTGGTGGCGATGCCCCACCACCACCTGAGTACATGGCTGGTATGATCCAACAGTTTGAACTGAACCGCCAATTCATGGAAAATATGATGGCTCAGTTTCCTCGCCCCAATATGGACCAGCAACCAACCCCAGTAACTCTGCAGGAATTCATGCGCCTCAATCCAACTATGTACCGCAGCTCAACTCAGCCTCTGGATGCTGATGACTGGCTTCGTGACATCACCTATGAGATGGAGTCTGCCAATGTAGCCCCTGCCAGCTATGTCAACTTTGCTTCCTTCTTTCTGAAGGGACCCGCAGCTCAATGGTGGGACAGCCATAGGCGTACTCTGCCAGCTGGAACAATCATCACCTGGCCAGACTTCCAAGCTGCTTTCCGTGCCCGCTTCATTCTTCAAGGAGTCATGGACCGGAAGAAGCGTGAGTTTCGCAACCTCACCCAAGGCAACAAAACTGTTGAAGCTTATCAGCGGGAGTTTCTGGACTTGTCTCGCTATGCTGAGGAGGACATTGCAACTGATGCACGCAGACAGGAGAAGTTCCGTGATGGCCTCCAGGCTGACATCAAGCTCGCACTTCTAGTGCATGACTTCGCCGATTTCGCCACCTTGGTGAATAAGGATCAATGTCGAGACTGGTCTGCAGGAATACCAGAGCTCTCAGAGGCGCAACCGTGACACGGGCTCATCTTCGGGCCCGCCCTCGCAGAAGCGAAAGATATGGATCCCGAACAGCATGTACCGTCCAAATGCACCTGCTCCAAGTAAATCTTATGCTGCACCGCGTCTGCCTCCTCCACCATCTAGGCAGTCAAAGCTACCAGCTCCCCCACCTGGGGCTCCTGTTCCCACTCCCGATAATGGTCTGTGCTTCAAGTGTGGTCAATCGGGTCACTTTGCCAGGAACTGCTATCACAATCAGAACCAGAATCAACTGGCCCTTCCAGCAGCTGGGCGTGGTAACAACCAGCCCCGCAACAACAATGCTAAGTCTTATGGTTGTGCTCATGCCAACCACGTTGATCTCAACGAAGCTCAAGACCAGCCTGCTACTGTGATGGGTACACTCCTCGTAAATTCAGTACCAGCATCCGTTTTATTTGATACAGGAGCATCCCATTCATTCATATCAGCAGAATTTGCATTCCTGCATGGCATTAAATACGAAGAGATGAACACTCCGCTAGTGGTACACACCCCTGCGGGCCAATGTCAAACCTCTATGGTTAGTCACGACGTTCCTGTTGAAATTGAAGGACTGGAATTTCTTGTCTCTCCCATCGTACTGAAGTCCTGTAGCATTGATCTCATTCTGGGAATGAATTGGTTAAAAGCGCATACTACTTCAATCGTTTGCACCACTAAGACCGTCCATCTGCTACACCCTTCAGATGAGATAGTTACTTACCAAGCCCATCTGGTGCAAAATGCCGAGGCCAGGCTCTATGCATTGAATGCATTGAACGCTGCACCACTCGAGGGCATTGAAAACATTCCCGTCGTGCGTGAATTCCTCGACGTCTTCCCTGAAGAACTTCCAGGGATCCCCCCTGCTAGAGCTGTCGAATTCATCATCGACTTGAAACCAGGCACCACTCCTATAGCCAAGCGACCCTACAAAATGCCGCCGCATGAACTCCTTGAGCTTAAGGAGGAAATCGACAAATCTCTTCGCAAAGGATTCATTCGCCCAAGTTGCTCTCCTTGGGGAGCACCTTCTCTCTTTGTCAAGAAGAAGGATGGGACACACCGATTAGTTCAAGACTACCGTCCTATAAACCAAGCTACCATTCAGAACAAGTATCCTCTTCCTCGGATCAATGATTTGTATGATCAACTGGCTGGTTCGTCAGTGTTCTCTAAGCTCGACTTGAGGTTGGGTTACCACCAGATCCGTGTTCGCGAAGAGGATATCCCAAAGACCGCCTTCGTGACTCGCTATGGTTCATACGAGTACACCGTCATGTCTTTCGGTCTAACCAATGCTCCAGCCACCTTCTCTCGTCTGATGAACTATATATTCATGGATTACCTCGACAAGTTCGTCGTGGTTTATCTGGATGATATCCTGGTATTTTCCAAGAACGAAGAAGAACATGCTGAACATCTTCGACTTGTGCTGGAAAAGCTACGAGAGCATCAACTATATGCCAAGTTCTCCAAATGTGAATTCTGGCTACCGGAAGTAACCTATCATGGGCATGTCATCTCTAAGGATGGTATTGCCGTCAACCCTGAACGAGTCCAGGCTATCCTAGATTGGACTCCTCCCAAGAACGTTAAGCAAGTCAGAAGTTTTCTCGGTCTCGCCAGCTATTGCCGTCGATTCGTCGAGAACTTCTCCAAGATCGCTAGGCCTCTGACTAACCTGTTGCATAAGGGCGTCAAGTTCCAATGGACAGACAAATGTCAGAAAAGTTTCCAGGCACTCAAAGACAAGTTGACTTCTGCCCAGTTCTAGCTCCTCCTGATACTAAGAAGGACTTCGTCATTTACTGCGACGCTTCCCGTCAAGGATTAGGCTGTGTCCTAATGCAAGACCGCAAAGTGATTGCTTATGCCTCTCGGCAATTGCGCCCTCACGAAGAGAACTACCCAGTTCACGACCTCGAACTTGCTGCCGTCATTCATGCACTGAAGCAGTGGCGACATTACCTTCTCGGTAATCGTTGCGAGATCTTCACTGACCACCAAAGTCTGAAGTATCTGTTTACTCAGCCAGACCTGAACCTCCATCAGCAGAGATGGATGGAGCTTGTTGCAGACTTTGACTTGGGTATTTCCTATACGCCAGGCAAGGCTAATGTAATGGCTGATGCCTTGAGCCGCAAGTCTTACTGCAACCACCTCCAGGTTCACAAAGTTCAGCCCTCGCTTGTTGAAGAATTCAGGAAGCTGAACCTCCATATTGTTCCTCTGGGTGCACTCGCTCCCCCTCCTAAGGAGTTTGGCAAGGTGAACCTCCACGTTGTTACCCAGGGTTCCCTCAACACGCTAGTTGCTAAACCAGATCTCGAGGACAGCATCAAAAGGCTACAGAAGTATGACTCTGAAGCCCACAAGATTAAGCGCTACCTCGCAGAAGGAAAGCCCTCATTCTTCACCATTGCTGAAGATGGCACCTTATACTTCAAGGGCCGCCTAGTGGTGCCATGTGCAGAGAAAAACCTGGATATGACACAGGAATTTATGAAAGAAGCTCATGATACGCCTCTATGTATCCATCCTGGTAGTACAAAGATGTACCAAGAAATCCGTCAGAGATTCTGGTGGTCTAATATGAAGCAAAACATTGCTCGTTATGTTGCTGAGTGTGACGTTTGCCGTCGTATCAAAGCAGAACATCAAAGGCCTGCTGGAACTCTGCAACCTATCTCTATTCCTGAATGGAAATGGGACCATGTTGAGATGGACTTCGTCACTGGATTTCCCAAATCACAGAAAGGTAATGATGCTATTCTTGTCGTCATTGACCGGCTTTCCAAAGTTGCACATTTTCTGGCTATCAAGGAAACGATCACTGCTAGTCAACTGGCAACGCTCTATATGTCCAGGATTGTTTCACTCCACGGTATCCATTGGTTATCAGTTCAGACCATGGCAGCTTATTCACTTCAAGATTCTGGGCAAGTTTCCAAGAAGCTATGGGAACTCATCTGTCATTCAGTACTGCATTTCATCCTCAATCGCAAGGGCAAGTTGAACGCGTCAACCAAGTTCTCGAAGACATGCTTCGAGCTTGTGTTATTTCCTTCGGCAAGAAATGGGAGGAATCTCTCCCGTATGCTGAGTTCTCTTATAATAATAGCTATCAAGCTAGTCTGAAGATGGCCCCCTTCGAAGTGTTATATGGACGAAAGTGCCGAACCCCTCTGAACTGGTCAGAAACTGGGGAACGTCCACTCTTTGGTCCGGATATTATCCAAGATGCCGAAGAACAAGTCCGCATTATCCGTGAGAATCTCAAGACTGCTCAGTCACGTCAGAAGAGTCAGTATGACCGTCATCATAAAGACATGGTCTATCAACCTGGCGAAAAGGCTTATCTTCGAGTCACACCTATGAAGGGTGCTCACCGCTTCGGGATCAAGGGCAAGCTAGCTCCTCGATATATTGGCCCATTCACTATTCTCGAAAGGCGTGGAAAAGTGGCATACCAACTGGAGCTACCGCCGAACCTTTCTCAGGTTCACGATGTGTTCCATGTGTCACAGCTCCGCCGTTGCTTCAAGGACCCAATCCGAGCTGTGGATCATGAAGTGCTCGAATTGCAGCAAGACCTCTCCTATAAGGAGCATCCGGTCCGCATTCTCGACCAAGCTGAACGTCGCACACGTCAGAAGGCGATCAAGTTTCTCAAAGTCCAGTGGTCGCACCATTCTGAAGGTGAAGCCACTTGGGAACGAGAGGATCGTCTATGCGAAGAATACCCCGCACTGTTTCCTTCTACCTCCTAAATCTCGGGACGAGATTTCTTGTAGTGGAGGAGATTTGTAACGCCCGGATAATCATGCCACAGTAATCTCACGTTAATGAGGGCACGTCACCTCTGTCACTGTAATTAATCTCGGGTTAATTCAAAACCATTTAAATTTAAATTTTAAATAAGTCAAACGACAAAAGTTTTCAAATATTAAAATAAAAATGTTTGGGAGATGCCATATTTTGCATAAGTAAATATGGTGTGGTAAACACATTTTTATAAAATGCCTCAATAGTTTAAATTGGAATAAAACAGAAAAGCAAATAAATAAAAGAAAAGAAATTACAAAAAAAGAAAACAGAACAAAGAAACAAAAAAGAGAAATAAAACAACCCCCCCAAACTGGACCCTGGCCCAACTGCCCCCC
Source organism: Aegilops tauschii subsp. strangulata (assembly GCF_002575655.3). Taxonomy (NCBI): domain Eukaryota; kingdom Viridiplantae; phylum Streptophyta; class Magnoliopsida; order Poales; family Poaceae; genus Aegilops; species Aegilops tauschii. The sequence continues at coordinate 68,610,552 of NC_053039.3, read as the reverse complement.
CCCTGCTGGACCGCGGCCCAGCTGGCCTTCGGGCCAACCAGGCCGGCCCCCACTCCACTCCTTATCCCCTCCCCCCCAACCCTAGCCACCACCGACAACCCCCACCTCCCCACTCCCTCGCTCCCCCACCCCCCGATCCCATCTGGATCGGGTCAACGACCGCGACGCCCCGACTCGTCCCCACCGCCACGGCCACCTCGCCGGAGCCACCGCGTCGCCTCCTCCCTGGAGTCCCCTGCTCGCCCGACGACCCCGCCGCCTGGATCGACGCCGCCTCGACCTCGTCTCGTCCCCGACGGCTCGCCTCCCCAACGCCGCGTCGCCGGACTGCCTCCTTGTCTTCCCCGGCGCCGCACGTCGTCCCCGTCCTCCTCCCCAAGGGCTTCACCGAGCCACGCCGACCCTCTCCCCGGCAACGCTAGTGAGCGGCACCCCCTCTCCCCGTCGTCTAACGCGGACACGCCGTGGTCACCGCACCCCGCATGCGCTCGGCCGCGTTCACCGCATCCTCGCCAGCCACCCGTTCCCGCCCGCGCCGGCCTTGGCCTCCCGCGACCAGGCACCGGCCGCGCCCAGCCCCTACCGCCGCCCGGCCACCACCGCCTCCATCCTGCGACGCCTGGCCGCACCCGCCAGGGCCGCCGCCGTCTGGGGCCGCCCCTGCTCCCCGCCTCTGCTGCAGCCGCCGGCACCCGCCTTGGCTCCCTTCCCTGCCGTGGTCTCGTCTCCGGCCGCAGCCGCCTCCACCGCCCCCTCGCGCGACCCCCCCCCCGTCGTCCTCTGCTGCAGGCCGCCGCTTGGCTGGCCTCGCCGGTACCGTTCCCGGCCGGCCTCGTCGCGGCCCCGGTCGTCACCCGACGCCGGTGCCCATCCGCCCCGCTCGGCTCCAGCGCCCGCACGCCCGTGGCCATGCGGGCGGGCACCCGCACCCGCATCGCCCGCACCCCTGTATGGCCTATGTGCCACTGAACAGAGGGGCCCAGCCCCAGAACGAATTAAAAAATAATAATAAAATAAATAAAAATAAAATATAATAATAATAAAAATAATAAATTCCTTAATAAATATTAATAAAAATAATTAATTAATTAATTAAGATAATTAATTAACTTATTTAATCATGTTAATATTAATTAATTAAAGTTATTTAATCCTAATGAATTAATCTAATTAACCTGTTAGTTTAATTAAACAGAATTAGTTTAATTAAACCCTAATTAACCTAACAGAGTATGACACGTGGGTCCCACTGGACCCACGCGACAGTTTGACCCAGTCAACCCCTGTTGACTGCTGACGTCAGCATGACATCATGCTGATGTCATAAATCCATTTTCGAATTAATTTAAATAATTAATTAAATTCCAGAAATTAATAAAATCTTTAGAAAATCATATCTTTTAATCCGTAACTCGGATTAAAATATTTTCAACATGAAAGTTGCTCAGAACGACGAGACGAATCCGGATACGCAGTCCGTTCATCCACCACACCTCCCTAACCTATCGAACTCGCAACTCTCCCCCTCCGGTCCGTCTGTCCGAAACGCAAAACATCGGGAATACTTTCCCGGGTGTTCCCCCCCTTCGCCGGTACCACCTACTGTCGCGTTAGGACACACCTAGTACCGCTCGTTGTCTTGTCACGCATCGTCATGCTTATGTTTGCATTGTATTTACTGTTTCTTCCCCCTCTTCTCTCCGGTAGACTACGAGACCGACACGGAGTTGTACCTTGACCTTATGACAACTAGAACTGGATACTGAATAAAATACACCCCTTCCAAGTGCCAGATACAACCCGGTGATCGCTCTCTAACAGGGCGACGAGGAGGGGATCGCCGGGTAGGATTATGCTATGCGATGCTACTTGGAGGACTTCAATCTACTCTCTTCTACATGCTGCAAGATGGAGATGACTAGAAGCGTAGTCTTTGACAGGACTAGCTATCCCCCTTTTATTCTGGCATTCTGCAGTTCAGTCTACTGATATGCCCCTTTACACATATACCCATGCATATGTAGTGTAGCTCCTTGCTTGCGAGTACTTTGGATGAGTACTCACGGTTGCTTCTCTCCCTCTTTTCCCCCTTTCCTTTCTATCTGGTTGTCGCAACCAGATGTTGGAGTCCAGGAGCCAGACGCCACCGTCGACGACGGCACCTACGACACTGGAGGTGCCTACTACTACGTGCAGCCCGGTGACGACGACCAGGAGTAGTTAGGAGGATCCCAGGCAGGAGGCCTGCGCCTCGTTCGATCTGTATCCTAGTTTGTGCTAGCCTTCTTAAGGCAAACTTGTTTAACTTATGTCTGTACTCAGATTTTGTTGCTTCCGCTGACTCGTCTGTGATCGAGCACTTGTATTCGAGCCCTCGAGGCCCCTGGCTTGTATTATGATGCTTGTATGACTTATTTATGTTTTAGAGTTGTGTTGTGATATCTTCGCATGAGTCCCTGACCTTGATCGTACACATTTGCGTGCATGATTAGTGTACGGTCAAATCGGGGGCGTCACATAGTGGCCCAGCCCGATCGTAGCTACGCCATGGGGGATACATGTACATGGATTCAAGCATTGGGAAGCAGTCACACACAACTCCTCTAGAACCAAAAATGGCAGCTATATGAGCTTCCATATTAGAACGGTAGCCCCATGGCAGAACATCGTAGAATTCATAGGCTCACAAGTACAAATTCGTCCGGCGTCGCGTTAATCTTTCGCGCAAGTGTGCACATTGCTTGTATCTTTCAATGGTCAAAAACTAGCCCGGGCATGGAGGTCTTGAAGGTGAGCAAGACCCTCAACACATGCTATTGCCTTTTTTGGACTATAATGTGCAACCCTCTCCCGTAGTTCACACTTTTGCATGAGTTGCCTGGAGCATGAATTGAATAAGGTATCAGAACTGCAGGCACCAACCAGTTCAACAAAAAAATCAGGCTGATGGGGGAAAGATCGGCTATGCATTTATACTTCAACAGCCTCTAGAGTGGTTGGGTCGCCAATCCCACCAGCCACCTACCTTCACTGCATAGATCGCTAAGTGCGATGATTTTCAGCAGGTGGTATTTTTTTAGCATAGGAGCAGCCGAGGAGGTGTAATTTTTTTGAAGGCAACTTTTTTTGAGTTGGGAGCTAGTGTACTTACTATATAAGTTTAGGCATCCATTAGCCCATGATACATTGGAGGGAACGCACATTGAAATAAATAAAGCCCACATGCCTAATATCCCATGTACCACCTTGCCCTTGTGGCGTGCAGCGATTTAAGAGTGCTTATATAACGAATTAAGCGTCAAATTGTCGGCATCCTGCACAGGCGAGAGCCCGACTGGGCTGCCAGATTTAATTTTTTAAAATTTGTGAACTTTTTTCAAATCAGTGAACTTTTTTTCAAAATAGATGTACTTTCCAATTCTGTGAACTTTTTCCAAAAATTGACGAAGCTTTTTTTTAAATTGATGAACCTTTTTTTAAAATTGATGAAAATTTTACATGAACCTTTTTTGATGTTTTTATAAAAATCAATGAACTTTTTTCAATTTTGTGAGCTTTTTTTGAAAAATAATGAACTCTTTTCAAATTGATAAATGTTTTCATATTCACGTCTTTTTAAATAATTCCAAAATCTAAGTGACACAGTAGAGGGTACTGTGCAATAAGTAGCGCGGGCACTGCTGTTCTTATGTTATTGGCGCTATTATCATTCACTAGTGTCCAGGAGCACTAGGGTAGCCAAGCTACCCTTCACCCTGTTAAGTATGTGTTGTTTCGTCTGTGTTAAGATGCTTGTTTTTTTTTCTTTTTATATATACATAATTTTTGGAATTATATATATTTCAAAAAGTTACTAACTCAATTCTGAAAATGTTCACCAAACATTAAAAATGTTTATACAATTGTAAAGAAAATTATGTGTAATTTTAGAAAATATTTTGTACCATTCAGAAAATGTTCATGACATTTAACAAAATGGTCTTGCATTTCAAAGTTATGTGAATGAATTTTTAAAAATATTTATAAAATATAATAAACAATTTTACGTAACTTAAAAAAGTATTATATCATTCAAAATATATGTTCGCGACTTTACAAAAAAGTTCGTACCATTCAAAATAGACGATCACTCCATTAAAAAATGCTCTTAACATTGAAAATAAATGTTTCACGTGTTTTGAGAAAATGATTGTGAATTTTATTTAAATGTTTTATATGATTTACTTAAATGTTCGCATAGTTTTAAAAAAATTATGTACCATTGAAAAAATCGGACATGTATTTGAATTTTCTTGACATGTATTAAAAATATATTCAAAACATATATTAGGGAAAGTAGACACATATTTGTAAAAATCTGTTTATACAAATGTAGAAAAAATGTTCACATAGTTTAAAAACAATTTCGTACCATTCAAATAAATGTTAAGGTGTATTTAAATTTTTTAACACATATTAAAAATGTTCGAAACATGTATTTGAAAGAAATGTTAATCATGTCTTTAATAAAACATTTCAGATGTATACGAGAAATGTACATAAAAATAGACATGTATTGAAAACAAACCCAATGAAAACACAGGAAAAAAAGGAAACCGATGAAAATGAAGAAAACCATAATTGAAAATACAGAAAAAGAAAAACAATGAAAAATCGTACAAGTCCACCCAGTAGGTAACAAAGAAGAAAGAAAACATCATAGGAAAAAGAGAAGAAACAGCCTGCCAATAATGGTGCTATTTGAAAAAGAAAACTTAAGGCGAGACTATCATAGGACCCACATTAGGATCGAAATAGTTCTGGCGGTTAACGCTTTGGTTTTGGGGCCATGTAAGCTCCCAGTTTTTTCTCTACCCAGTCTGGTGTTGGTAACCAACCAGAAACTTTCGACCGGGTTTCTCCAGCAGATTTTGTGTGTGTTTATTGCTCTGTTTTTACTTAGTTTGGCTTTGTTTTTTTGTCTCTGGTTTTCTATTTTTCGTGTCACCTTTTCTTTTATTTACAATTTTTCAAAATCATATTATTTTATAATATGTGATTTAAAGAAATCATGATTTATTTTCAAATTTATGAACTTTTTCTTAAATTGGCAACTTTTCCAAATTTGTGAACTTTTTTAAAATGCACAGATTGTTGACCATTTTTCAAATTCATGATTTTTTTTCAAAATTTTAATATATGATTTTATATGTATTAAAAAAACATATATGTACTTTTTGCATGAACGACTACGTGATCGAGTGATCCTCAGGGGATTAAAGGTGAGCGGCCCCCTAAGGGAATGTGTGAGCTCCAACCACACTGTAAGGGCATATTTATCCCTAAGATGTTTTGGTGATTGATGACAATGCTTTTGCGGACTAATCGTGTGCCTTGAGTATTTCAGACGTTTCGTCACTAGGCACAAGACGGTTTGGTGCCCCTCGAAGACTATTGAAGACGGCGTTTTTCTACGTTTCTTTTCGGTGGATTTGAGTCGTAGAAAGCCGTACTATTAAGAGGGGCTCCACTTTGAAAATGTTTGGGTGGAATCATCACGTACACATCTACTCCTTCTGCACCGCCTTTCCTTTGGCACTTTGGAGCATCCTCCGTTTTGTCCTCTATGCAACTTGTCTTGGTTGCTGAGCTCGGACATGCGGTAGTACTGCTCCCTGAAGCGGTAGTACCGGACCTTGGCACGGTAGTACCGCAGGAGCCCACGGTAGTACCGCTCCTCAGGAGCTGTAGTACCGTGGCCCCCAGGCCAAGTGCTGCTGCGCAGCGGTAGTAGGGGCGGATGTAATTTTTACATCCGCGCCCTGTGCGCGATAGTACCGCACGTCCTGGCCTGGCTCAGCCACCGCGCGGTAGTACCGCTCCTCATGCTGTACTACCATGTCGGACTTTTGCATCGTTTGATATTCAGCGGAAGTTGGCACGGATGTATTTTTATTTATCTGCGCCCTTCCCAGGCTAGTTCAATCATGCCTTGCGGTAGTACCGCAAGGGGGAGCGGTAGTACCGCGCCAGCGGCAGTACCGCCCTCAGCCTTTGCGCTACAGGCCTGGGCTAGCTCCTACCGTAGCAGCAGTAGTACCGCGGTCCGCCGCGGTAGTACCGTGAGCTCTTGCGGTAGTACCGCTTGTCTGGTGCGGTAGTACCGCAGGTCGCAGGCTGGATTAGTGGATAACGGTTGGATTTGTCTCTCCACTATATAAGGGGTGTCTTCTTCCTCTAGTCGACCACCTCTTCCAACCCTAAGCTCCATTGTTGCTCCAAGCTCCATTTTTGCCCGATCTCTCTCCCTAGCCAATCAAACTTGTTGATTCTCTAGGGATTGGTTGAGAAGGCCCCGGTCTACACTTCCACCAAGAGAAATTTGATTCCCCCCACTAATCCCTTGCGGATCTTGTTACTCCCGGGTGTTTGAGCACCCCTAGACCGTTGAGGTCACCGCGGAGCCACATTCCATTGTGGTGAAGCTTCGTGGTGTCGTTGGGAGCCTTCAATTAAGTTGTGGAGATTGCCCCAACCTTGTTTGTAAAGGTTCGATCGCCGCCTCCAAGGGCACCAATAGTGGAATCACGGCATCTCGCATTGTGTGAGGACGTGAGGAGAATACGGTGGCCCTAGTGGCTTCTTGGGGAGCATTGTGCCTCCACACCGCTCCAACGGAGACGTACTTCCCTTTAAAAGGAAGGAACTTCAGTAACACATCCTCGTCTTCACCGGCTCCACTCTTGGTTATCTCGTGCCTTTACTTGTGCAAGCTTATTTGTGTTATATTCCTTGCTTGCTTGTGTGCTTGTTGTTGTTGCATCATATAGGTTGCCCACCTAGTTGCATATCTAGACAACCTACTTTGATGCAAAGTTTAATTTGGTAAAGAAAAGCTAAAAATTGTTAGTTGCCTATTCACCCCCCTCTAGTCAACTATATCGATCCTTTCAATTGGTATCAGAGCCTCGTCTCTTTATTAAGGACTTTTCCATACGAAGAGTATGGTTGACACCGTAGACGGTGTGGAGGAGCACTCCGGTGCAATCCGTTCTCGTCTACGGGCGATGGGGGAACCGCGGTCTCTCGTGAGGAATTCAATGTGGCTTTGGACACATTGAAAACCTCCATGACGACCGAGGTTGAAAGCATGTTTAATAAATTCATTAAGGACTTCAATTATCCACCGCACCGTTGAAAGTGGATGATCCCACCGACAAGGTGACGGATGCTAACTCCGACAAGGGGGAAGCTACTAGTGAAAAGACTCCTTCTAGTGGTAAAAATGGCACCGGCATCTTTGCCTGTGTGGAACCTCCACTTGTTTATGGTGGACCGATTCCTTCCACTCATTTGAATCATGCCGGTCCTCCCCCTAAGATTGTGAAAAATGAGGACTTTGATTCTTGGGTTTATCGCTTTAAGCGTCACTTAAATCATGTGAATACTAATCTTTGGAGAATCATTGAAGATGGTTTCTATCCGCATGACCGAAGCAACTTCACCCCTAGAGAAGCCGCGGATAATCAATTCAATGAGAATGCTCTCTTCATCATCCAAGATGCAATTCCACCCGAAGATCTCCCTCATCTTCGGCCTTTCGCCATGGCCAAAGATGCATGGCATTGTGTTGTTTCCCTCTACCGGGGAAGTGCTAGCATTCAACGCTCCAACTATGAAGTGGTGCAAGATGAAGCCGATGAGTTTGCAATGAAAGAAGATGAAGAACCTCGTGAGCTTTATCGGAGAGTAACCAAACTTGCGGTCTCACTCCGAGATCATGGGAGCAAGGACACGGATGACAATTGGATCAAGCACAAATTCCTCAAGGCCATGATGCCTTACCACAAGGCCATGTCCTCCTTCATTCGTCAAAGGCCGGACTTCCACACCTTGTCCTCAAGTGAAGTGTTGGATGAGTTTGTGGCAATGAGCATCTTGGACAAGACCGCCGACAATGCGGTGCTACGTTCTCAAAGAGCAAAGAAGCCCAACCTTGCATTGAAGGCCAAGGTTAGTGTGGAAGAAGAAGAGGAAGAGGAAGAAGAGGAAAGCAACCCCGAAGATACAAAGTATGCCTATCATGAACACATGGCTCTTGCTTCAAGGCAATTTTGGAGCAAGAAGAACTCAAGGCCCAACTTTAACAAGAGCAAGTCAAGTGGCACGAAGGTCAAGCAACGAGTGATGACTTGCTATAATTGTGGCAATGTGAGCCATTTTGTTGTGGAATGTCCTTACGAGAAGAGGGAGGACAATGGTGGCAAGCTCATCCGAAAGGACAAGGCCAAGTCTTTCCCAAACAAGAGCAAATTCACCAAGAAGACTCCTCCCAAGGCGTTGGTGGTCCAAGAAGAGTACAATGAGGATGATGATGATGATGAAGACGGTGAGTTGGTTGCCATGGCCTCCGTTGCCATTGCGACAACTCCACGGGTGTCTCTCTTCGACTCACCCAATGAGAGCATCACCGCCAAGTGCCTCATGGCTAAAGCCACCAACAAGGTAACCCCCAACATCAAAACTACCATCATTAATAATCCTTCTTTGACGGATTGCATTGATGAACATGAGGGTTCTAATGTGGAAAAGAATGAGTTTGAGTCTTTTATGAGTAAACTCAAGGGTAAATCCAAGAAGCACTTCGTTGCTCTCTTGGAACAACTTGGTGAAGCCAATGACATGATCGAGGCTCACGAAGGTACCATCTCTAAGATGGAGGGGCATAGTCATGACTATGCCGATGAGATTTCGGATCTTTCCAATGCTCTTGAGGAAGAGCGTGGTCTTCGTTTGGCTCTTCGGGAGTCACACAACGATGATCATGCTAAATTAAAGAAAGATCTTGATCATGCTCTTGTTGTCTCTCGTGTGCTAACCTCCAAGAAGGCCAAGCTTGGATTTGATCTTGCTAGACTCAAAGAGGCGTTTGATTTACTTGACAAGGCTCACAAGGTCTTGAAGGGTGCTCATGCTAGCCTCAAGGAGTCTCATGATCAACTCCAAGTAAAGCTAAAAAAGGAGAAAGCCACATTTCCTCATATGGTCTTAACTGATAATGCAAATGCCACTAACCCGTGTTGTGAGCATGTGCATCTTGTTGAGGAGAATGCTAAGTTTAAGGAGCAACTTGAGAAAGGCCTTGTGACTTGCATACAAGGCGAGAAGAACCTCAATAACCTTTTGAGCAATCAAAAGGAAGTTATGGCCAAGGAAGGGATTGGGTACAGTCCAAGAACAAGAAGAAGAATGACAAGGCCAAACGACCTCCTCCTCTCAAGCAAACCTTTGTGAAGGAGGGAAAGGGTGCTACTAAGGAGAAGAAGAAAACCACCGTGAAGGGTGGTGATGCCAAGACGGGCAACACCTCCCTTCCCAACAAAGCCGGCGACTTTAACCCTTCTTATGTGTTATGCCGTGCTAGTGATGGACATGTTTATGCCAAATTTGTTGGTTCTTCTTATGAGTACATTGAATGGTCTATTTGGGTTCCTAAGACCCTTGTTACTAACATCAAAGGACCCATTAGAAAATGGGTACCTAAAACCAAGCATTGATTTCTTGTAGGTGTTTGCTTCCGGTGGGGGATCATGGTTGCTCGATAGTGGAGCAACTAATCATATGACCGGAAGTAAGGAATTGGTGGTGGATGTTCACAAGATTCCATCTATGCCCACCAATATCAAGTGGGGTGATGCCTCGTCCTCTAAGGTATTGTGACTTGGCAAGGTTGTCATTTCTCATGATCTCACGATCGAGAAGGTCATGCTTGTTGAGTCCCTTGCATACAATTTACTTTCCGTTCGACAACTTGCACTCATGGGCTTTGCCACTTTCTTTAATGTTGATACCGTGGACCTCTTGTGGAGCAAGACTCTTAAATTATCTTTGTTGGGCATGTCGAGAACGGTCTCTATGTGATTAACTTTTCGGAGTGACCCACTAAGACCGCGACATGCCTAATGGCTAAAGTTGACGTGGGATGGCTTTGGCATCGCCGTTTAGCCCATGTAAATATGAGATCTTTGCAAAGTCTTCTCAAGGGGGACCATGTCCGTGGACTAACGAATATTAGTTTTGCTAAAGATCGTGCTTGCAGTGCTTGTATCAAAGGAAAGCTACATGAAAAGGCTCACCCTCCCACGACTATCATTTACTCGAAGAGGCCTTTGGAGCTCCTTCATTTGGATCTCTTTGGGCCTCCATCCTTTGATAGTCTTGGGGGTAGAAAGTATTCTTGGTGATTGTGGATGACTATTCAAGATACACTTGGGTATATTTCTTCAAGAGGAAGAGCGAGACCCAACAAACCGTCATTGACTTTGCAAATGAAGCCCAATGTCAACACAATGAAAAGATCTTGACAATAAGAAGTGACAACGGCACCGAGTTCAAGAACTACACCTTGGATGAGTTTCTTAGTGATGAGGGGATCAAGCATCAATATTCCGCACCTTACACCCCTCAACAAAATGGTGTAGCGGAGAGGAAGAACCGGACGTTGATGGATGCGGCAAGGACCATGATGGCGGAGTTCAAGTCTCCATACAACTTTTGGGCCGAAGCCATCAACACCGCATGTCATGCATCAAATCGTCTCTTCCTCCGCAAAGGCTTGAACAAGACTCCATATGAGATACTCACTGGTAACAAGCCCAACCTCAAGTACTTCCGGGTGTTCGGGTGTAAGTGTTTCATTGTCAAGAAAGGTGCTCGCTTGTCTAAATTTGAGGCTAGAGCTTATGAGGGCATATTTGTTGGTTATGCTACAAACTCTCATGCTTACCGTGTCCTCAATAAGTCCACGGGGCTTATTGAGGAGACGTGTAACATGGAGTTTGATGAGAATAACGGCTCCCAAGTGGAGCAAAGTGGCACTTGTGATGTAGGTGATGAAATTCCTCCTCAAGCCATAAGAAGAATGGGTGTTGGTTTTATCCTACCCATTGAGGAATCCCTTGTGGCCGAAGGAGAAGGACAATGCTCCACTCAAGTGGAGCCATCACCAACCCAAGGCCCACATGCTTCTGAAGAACAAAGTGAAGGCCCTCAAACTCAAGAACAAGACCAAGGGCAATGTCAATCTCAAGATGGTGTTGTAACATCAAGTGATGCCCAAGGTCAAGTTCTCTCCTCCGAGCAAGTTCAAGATCAAGAGCTTCCTCGAGATCAAGAACAAGCTCAAGAAGACGCTCAAGATGATCAAGTGACCACTCCTCGACTCACCCCCGAGGAGGAATTGGAGCGTCATGCCGCCAAGATTGCATCCAAGCTCTCCACCAAGGGTCATCTCATGAAGAATGTGCTTGGAAGCATTCAAAAGGGGGTAAGCACTCGTAGACAATTGGCAAACTATTGTGAACATCACACGTTTGTCTCTTGTGTTGAACCCCAAAAGGTATATGAGGCGCTCGAAGATCCGGATTGGCTTAATGCCATGCATGAAGAACTCAACAACTTCGAGTACAACAAGGTGTGGAGATTGGTGCCAAGGCCAACGGGGAACCACAATGTCATTGGAACCAAGTGGATATTCAAGAACAAGCAAGATGCTCATGGGACCATCGTTCGCAACAAGGCAAGATTGGTGGCACAAGGCTACTCCCAAGTCGAGGGTATCGACTACGGTGAAACCTTTGCTCCCGTTGCTCGCCTTGAATCCATTCGTTTGTTGACTGCTTATGCTTCTCATCACAACTTTAAGTTGCAACAAATGGATGTGAAAAGTGCTTTTCTTAATGGTCCTATTAATGAGTTGATATATGTCAAGCAACCCCCTGGGTTCGAGGATCCCTACTTTCCCGATCATGTGTATCAACTCGATAAGGCACTCTATGGCCTTAAACAAGCCCCACGTGCGTGGTATGACCACCTTACCGAGTTGTTACAAGACCGTGGATTTGAAGTTGGGCTAATCGACCCCACTCTTTTTACTAAGAAGGTCAAAGGGGAGTTGTTTGTGTGCCAACTATATGTTGATGATATTATCTTTGTTTCCCCTAACAAAGCTTTCAATGAGGAATTTGCCGCTCTCATGACCTCAAAGTTCAAGATGTCTTCCATGGGAGAGTTGAAGTTCTTTCTCGGGTTCGAAGTGAAGCAAAGAAGAGAAGGAACCTTCATCAACCAAGCCAAATACACTCAAGACATGCTTAAGAGATTCAAGCTAAGTGATGTCAAGCCGGCTTCCACTCCAATGCCCACCAAGTGCCAACTTGACATTGATCCCAATGGTAAAGCGATGGATCAAAAGGTATATCGCTCCATGATTGGCTCCTTGCTTTACCTTTGTGCATCTAGACCGGATATCATGTTGAGTGTGGGAATTTGTGCACGGTTTCAAGCCGCACCTAAGGAAAGCCACTTTGTGGCGGTCAAGCGAATCTTTCGATATTTGGCTCATACCCCAAACTTTGGCTTATGGTACCCAAGAGGAGAAAACTTCAAGCTTGTAGGTTATTCGGACTCGGATTGGGCGGGAGACAAAGTGGATAGGAATTCCACTTCTGGAGGGTGCCAATTCCTTGGTTACTCTTTGGTAAGTTGGTCTTCTAAGAAGCAAAGTTGTGTGTCTCTCTCGTCCACCGAAGCGGAGTATATGGCGGCCCGTAGTTGTTGTGCACAACTTCTTTGGATGAGGCAAACTCTAAAGGATTACGGTGTCATTTGTGACAAAGTGCCTCTTTGGTGTGACAATGAAAGTGCCATCAAGATTTCCCTCAACCCGGTGCAACACTTCAAGACAAAGCATATTGAGATTCGGTATCACTTCATCCGGGATCACATTAGGCGAGGGGAGATCGAGCTCAACTACGTCAACACTCATGATAACCTTGCAGATATTTTCACGAAGCCCTTGGATGAAGCAAGATTTCGCGAGTTAAGGCATGAGCTAAATATCATTGATTCGAGCAATGTTGCTTGAACCCTTGCACATCCCACCATACTCAACTTGTTATCTTGTTAGGTGTAGGCATGGATATAGGGGGAGTGTTGTTCTCTCAATGAACTCTCCCTCCCCCATTATGCATAAATTGATCAACTCTTTCACATTAGCCATTTTTGATGGTACTTGTGCTTCAAAGACGAGTCTTGGTCATGGGCCCAAGGATAATTCTTCGCGGTGCCATCCCAAGTGACTCAAACATAGGTGGCTCCGGCCACCGACCTCTCTTTAGAGAGGTTTTGGTGAGTGTCTTAGTCCTTGTTGTCTCTTGTCCTCCTTCGTCATGTCAACCTTGTGTGCGTTGTCTTGTGTTTCAGCGTTTCAGTGTGTCCGTTCTTGTGAAGGTTGCCTTGCAAAGGCTTTGTTTTTCCTTGTTTTTGGAAACATGCATCTTCTTGAGCTCGCGGTACTACCGCGGCACGCTACGGTACTACCGCATGTAGAGCGCATGGTACTTCCGCACCCAGCGCAGCAATAATTTTTTACTGCCGCCTGGGCGAGCGGTACTACTACCTTGGTCTGGTACTTCCGCCCGGGCGATACTACCGCGATGACGTGTGGTACTACCGTGCTGTTGAGGGCGCATGGGGGTTAAGGAAAGGCAGGGGGAGTTCTAACTCCCCATACCCATTCGTCTGTCTTCCCGACGCCGTCTCTCTCTCTCTCGCTCAAGAACGGCGCCGGAGACCCTCGCCGGATCTCCGACTCCGGCCGCTTGATGACCCACAAGTATAGGGGATCTATCGTAGTCCTTTCGGTAAGTAAGAGTGTCGAAAGCAACGAGGAGCAGAAGGAAATGATAAGCGGTTTTCAGCAAGGTATTCTCTGCAAGCACTGAAATTATCGGTAACGGATAGTTTTGTGATAAGGTAATTTGTAACGGGTAACAAGTAATGAAAGTAAATAAAGTGCAGCAAGGTGGCCCAATCCTTTTTGTAGCAAAGGACAAGCCCGGACAATTTCTAGGGTTTAAGCTTCTGTCACTCTAGCAACCCATCGTCTACTTATTACTTCCCAATGCCTTCCTCTAGGCCCAAACAATGGTGAAGTGTCATGTAGTCGACGTTCACATAACACCATTAGAGGAGAGACAACATTCATCTCATCAAAATATCGAACGAATACAAAATTCACATGACTACTAATAGCAAGACTTCTCCCATGTCCTCAGGAACAAACGTAACTACTCACAAAGCATATTCATGTTCATAATCAGAGGGATATTAATATGCATAAAGGATCTGAACATATGATCTTCCACCAAATAAACCAACTAGCATCAACTACATGGAGTAATCAACACTACTAGCAACCCACAGGTACCAATATGAGGCTTTGGGACAAAGATTGGATACGAGAGATGAACTAGGGTTTTAGAGGAGATGGTGCTGGTGAAGATATTGATGGAGATTGGCCCCCTCCCGATGATAGGAGCGTTGGTGATGACGATGGCGATGATTTCCCCCTCCCAGAGGGAAGTTTCCCCGGCAGAACAGCTCCGCTGGAGCCCTAGATTGGTTCCGCCAAGGTTCCGCCTCGTGGCGGCGGAGTCTCGTCCCGAAAGCTTGCTTATGATTTTTCTCGGACGAAAGACTTCATATAGAAGAAGATGGGCACCGGAGGGCCACCAGGGGGCCCACGAGGCAGGGGGCACGCCAAGAGGGGTAGGGCGCGTCCCCCACCCTCGTGGCCAGGGTGTGGGCCCCCTCTGGTATTTTCTTCGCTCAACATTTTTTATTATTTCCAAAAATAACTTCCGTGGAGTTTCAGGACTTTTGGAGTTGTGCAGAATAGGTCTCTAATATTTGCTCCTTTTCCAGCCCAGAATTCCAGCTGTCGGCATTCTCCCTCTTCATGTAAACCTTGTAAAATAAGAGAGAATAGGCATAAGTAATGTGACATAACGTGTAATAACAGCCCATAATGCAGTAAATATCAATATAAAAGCATGATGCAAAATGGACGTATCAACTCCCCCAAGCTTAGACCTCGCTTGTCCTCAAGCGGAAGCCGATAATGATAAATATGTCCACATGTTTAGAGGTAGAGGTGTCGATAAAATAAAATACGGACATGAGGGCATCATGATCATTCTTATAATAGCAAAATATATGGATATTGTCATATGATTTCTTATTATAAAGTAACAATCTATCCACAATGTCAAGTATGAATCAGAAACTTTATTGAGAACTAACAAACGATAATCTCTGTCATTGAGGGAATTGCAATTTATCATAACATCGGAAAGAGTCAATATAAGAGCTTTTCAGCAAGTCCACATACTCAACTATCATTTAGTCTTTCACAATTGCTGACACTCACGCAATACTTGTGGTTACGGAGTTTTAATCGGACACAGAGAAAGATAGGGGCTTATAGTTTCGCCTCCCAACCTTTTACCTCAAGGTAATGTCAACAATAATAGTTCATGCTGACTTACATCCAATTGGATATATATATCAGGATCTTTCCAAGACAAGGTGCTTGCCAAAGGATAAAATGTAAAAAGTAAAGGTGAAGATCACCATGACTCTTGCATAAGGGTAAGAGATAAAAGTAAAAGATAGGCCCTTCGCAAAGGGAAGCAGAGGTTGTCATGCGCTTTCATGGTTGGATGCACAAAATCTTAATGCAAAAGAACGTCACTTTATATTGCCACTTGTGATATGGACCTTTATTATGTAGTCCGTCGCTTTTATTTCTTCCACATCACAAGATTGTATAAAGCTTATTTTCTCCACACTAATAAATCATACATATTTAGAGAGCAATTTTTATTGCTTGCACCGATGACAACTTACTTGAAGGATCTTACTCAATCCATAGGTAGATATGGTGGACTCTCATGGAAAAACTGGGTTTAAGGGTATTAGGAAACACAAGTAGTATCTCTACTTGGTGCAAAGAATTTGGCTAGCATGAAGGAGAAAGGCAAGCTCAACATGTTGGATGATCCATGACAATATACTTTATTTCAGATATAAGAAAACATAACCCATTACATTGTCTTCCTTGTCCAACATCAACTCTTTAGCATGTCATATTTTAATGAGTGCTCACAATCATAAAAGATGCCCAAGATAGTATATTTATATGTGAAACCTCTCTTTATTTATTACTTCCTATTAATTGCAACAATGACCAAAACTATGTTTGTCAACTCTCAACAACTTTTAATCATCATACTCTTTATATGTGAAGTCATGACTCTCCACAAGATCAATATGATCTCTTTATTTCTTTTTATTCTTTCTCTTTTCTTTTATTCCCTCAAGATCATGGCAAAATAATCAAGCCCTTGACTCAACACTAATCTTTATTATATAACTCAAGGACTTGATTACATAGAGGGATCATAAAGCAAAACTCAAAACTAAATTATACTAAAATTTTATTCTACTAGATCAAGATATTACCAAAAGGATCGAACTAAGAAAACGGTAAATATAGGAGTGTGATGGTGATACGATACCGGGGCACCTCCCCCAAGCTTGGCAGTTGCCAAGGGGAGTGCCCATACCAGATACTTAGTTTTCCTTTTTCGGAGGAGGTGATGATGGAGTTGTTGATGATGACAATTGTGTCTTTAGCTTCTTCATACTGTAATTGAGAAGGGCAATTTCCTCCTTCAAATCATCGACCTCCGATTCCAGCTTCAAGATCTTGTCACATAAATCTCCTTTGCTTTTCTGCCGAAAACGAGAAGGAATAGATCGGTTGTTAGATAGTTTAACCCTCTTAGGGAGACTAGATTTCTTGAACTTCATGTGCATATCCCCAGGTTGAGGTAGAGGGACATCCTCCTCCTCCGAACTTGAATCATTGATCCTCATCAAGTGAGCATCCTCCTCCTCATCCGTAGTTCGACCACAAGGAGATAGATCCCCATAGGTCTTTGGGTCAGCAATGAGGTGTGAGACATAGCTCTCTCCATCAGAATCCTGAGATGACATCTTGCTCCAAATCTGCTACAGAAACGGCTCGAAACAAAAACAGAGGATATTTGCGTGATACGGTGGTCAAAACCTTCGGGAGATTATATAATGAATTTTTACCGACCGAAAGAAGTATTGTGCAAGAAAACAGAGTCCGGAGAGCACACGAGGTGCCCACGAGGTAGGGGGCGTGCCCAGGGGGTAGGGCGCGCCTCCCACCCTTGTCGAAGCCTCGTGTCCTTCCCGGACTGCTTCTTGTTTTCCTATTTTCTTAAATATTCCAAAACGGAGAAAAAATGCCATTAGAACTGTTTTGGAGTCGGTTTACTTACCGTACCACATACCTATTCCTTTTCGGAGTCTGAAACATTCTGGAAAGTGTCTCTTATGTATTCCTCCTGGGTTACGGTTTCAATAATATTAGTTTCAACATTTATAGGATTACCTGAGATATAATGTTTGATTCTTTGACCGTTCACCACTTTAGGATTTGTGCCTTCGAAGTTGTTGATTTTTATGGCACCGGAACGATAGACCTCCTCGATAACGTAAGGACCTTCCCATTGTTGGTGTCAAAACCAGCGGATCTCGGGTAGGGGGTCCCGAACTGTGCGTCTAGGATCGATGGTAATAGGAGACGGGGGACACGATGTTTACCCAGGTTCGGGCCCTCTCTATGGAGGTAATACCCTACTTCCTGCTTGATTGATCTTGATGAATATGAGTATTACAAGAGTTGATCTACCACGAGATCGTAATGGATAAACCCTAGAAGTCTAGCCTATGTATATATGGTAATGAGTATATGTCCTTTCTGGACTATCCCCTTCGGTTTATATAGACACCGAGGGGATCTAGGGTTTACATGGAGTCGGTTACATAAGAAGGAATCTTCGGTCGCCAAGCTTAACTTCCACGCCAAGTAGAGTCCAATCCGGACACGGGTACAGTCTTCGGCCTCCATGTCTTCGTAGCCCATCAGTCTGACACAATGAATAATAAGTCAGACGCCCAAGGACCCCTTAGTCCAGGACTCCCTCAGTAGCCCCTGAACCTGGCTTCAATGATGAGGAGTCTGGCGCGTAAATTGTCTTCGGCATTGCAAGGCGGGTTCCCTCCATCCGAACTCCGGAATAGTCTGCAGATGTAGTAGATATATTCGGACCTGTGTATATAATTGCAGAAAATACAATATCCCACGAGTCTAATTTGTTGATAACTGTTTATGGCATCGCATCACGCCTGCCTGGTTACTATTTCCAACCGTTGGCTGGCACGTCGCCCCACGTCTCGGGACGCGGTTTTACTGGCACGTCTTGCCAAGGCAGAGATCGTGTTCCCTTATTCATGGGATTCTCATTCATGCAAGCGTGGGTAACCCAACCATCCCCTGGGTACAACTCTCTGGAGATAGGTAAGTTTCGAGACCCAGGTGGATACGCTTAGTATCTGGGGTCTTTATATAGGGTCCCAGACTCGTCTTCTTCCTTTGCGCTTGCTTCTTCCTCAACCCTAGCCACCCCAAGTTCCAACCCTCGGGTTCCCATCGCCACCAGCCCTAACCATGTCCGGATCCAGCCGTCAAGGCCGGTGGGTGGCTTCTTCTGTCACAGAGGAGGATATTGCGAAGCTTCGCGCTACGAGGTATCTGACCCCGGAAATCCTTCATCGGCTCCCTACACAGGGGCAGGTCGTTCCTACCCCCAAATCCGGCGAGAGGGTAGTGTTTGTGTCCCACTACCTCCATGGGTTAGGGTTCGCGCTTAACCCCTTCGTCCGGGGGCTCATGTTCTACTATGGGCTAGACTTTCACGATCTGGCCCCGGACTCTATTCTCCTCATCTCGACGTTTATCGTCACGTGTGAGGCCTTCCTCTGGACTCCTCCGCACTTTGGTCTGTGGCTCAAGACCTTTGATGTGAGGCCGCAGGTCACGGAGGAGGAGCAGGCAGAGTGCGGCAGCGTCACAATAGGCAAGCTTGCCAGCGCGGTTTGGTTTGAAAGATCTTTCGCCAAGTCTTCCGACCTGTGGCAGCAGGGGTGGTTTCATATCAACGAGCCGCGGGGCTCCAAATGGGCGGCTACACCAGCGTTCCGACCCGGCCCTCCAATTCAGCTTACTTCATGGATCAATAAGGGACTGTAACACCCCAAAATTTTGACCTTGTTTTATAAATTAAAATTTTGCCAGGAAATAAAAATTTTGTTTTCTGGGTTATCTTTTGATTTTGGAACCCCTCTTCTCTTTAATATTGTGGGTTTTTACCCCTAGTGGGAAACTTTCCAAAAAAATGTTATTGGACTTGTATACTCTCTTAATAAAACAATCCTTTATCAGTGGATTTATTTGCATAATTGTTCTTCCTGAGGTTCTTTCTTTTAAAATGATTTTTCATAAATTTGGAGCCTCTTTTGCACTGCAACCATTTGATAAATGCATTTAAAATTTTCACCAAAATTTGGGGATGTCATGTGATGTTTCCACATCACCTTTATGAAAAAATATCCTTTGGTTATTGGAGATTTTGAGCTCTACATCAACTTTTCAAATCTGGTCCAGTAGGTATTTTTGCACTACAACCTTTTTAAATATTCCTCTAAAAATTCTTCCAAGTGTTTGGAGATGTCAGTAGATGCATATAATTCAACGTTATGCAAAAACCCATTGGTGTTCTTTGAAAAATTTGAGAAAATCATCCTCATCTTCATTCTGGTCCAGCTTAGTGTTTTGTACTGCAACCCTAGATTATCTTGCTCTAGTAACCATGAGCTTTTTCCTACTTATAGACCACCCTGCAAAACCCTTAAGTCCAGGAGAGTGGACCCATTGGAGGATTTTAAGTGCATGCAATAAGGCCTTTTTCTTTCTGTCCAAAACTGAAGGTTTGCAAAACTTGCACTAGCAAGTTTCTGGTTTTGCCCAAATGATCTTGCCATCATCACCTAAATCTAGGGAGACCCTGATCTGGAAATTTTGGCCACTCCAAGAGTTGTCTAGAAGCCCTTGTCATTTTGTCAAACACTTGGTGTGCATAGTCAGTTTTGACATGATTTTTAGTTTACACTGTGTACTTAATCCACTGACCCAACAACCTTGTCCACTAAGATCCTAGCTACTCCTAACCCAGGTCTGCTAATTGCCAGCCTCACCCAAGCCCTGTGGCACGCATTGGCATTTTGCCGAACAGTTGGCGTGCACGCTCTGGGCGCGCCCAGAGCGCGCGTTTTGCACGTGCGGGCGCCTGAGCCGCCGCGTCGCACGACCGCCTCCCCTCGCCCGCTCTGGCCTCTCCCCACTCGCAGCCAGCACGCCCGCCCCCTCCCTCGCCGCAGAGCCGCCCCTGGCGCCCTACAGCGCCGCCGTCAGGTCGGCCACGGCGGCTAGCGGCCGGCCACAGTGGGCTCCTGCCACGGACGGCGCCGCCCGAGCCGCAGCAGCGCGCCAGCTGCCCCCTTGTACAGCCCGAGCCTATCCTCAAGCCCGTCTGCTAGTGCTCGTCGCCGCCACGTCGCCCTGGCCACTACAGAACGGCGATTCGCCGTCGTTCTTATCCACCACTGCGGAACCAACCTCGTTGCGCTATAAAAGGAGGCCCCCGAGCTCCTCCGAGCACTCATGCGACCCCAGGCCACCACCATAGCACCCCCTCAGCCAGCAATCGGCGGTTGGTAGCCGTCTTTCCCGACTCCGGCCAGTTCGGCCGCCGTCGCCTTCCGGTGCCGTTCGTCGCAACCAGACCCTCCCCCGTCCATCCAACACCACCACCCGTTTCCCCTTGATCTTGCGGAGCTATCCAGCACCTCAGCCTCGATCGGGAACCACCGGAGCCCAAACCCCCAAAATCACTCGAAGCCTCCTCCGTCGCGGAGCTCGCCGCCGGCAACTCCTTCCACCCCCGACGACCCAACGACCACCGGGAGGACCGCCCTGGAACCACGGATCCATCCCCGCCCTCGGATGCCATCGAGGAGCACCGTTCGCCGGCGAGGATCGCCGGAGCCCCCGCCTCGGCTTGGACAGAGGAGGAAGAAGGCGGGGGACTAGTCAAACTTGACCAGTGGGCCCGCTGGACCCACTATCAGTGACCCAGTCCCGCCACCACGTGTTTAAGTGGACGCGAAAAGCCTGAAGTACGTCTCCTCTGCTTCGAAAGCGTATTTTCCCCTGAAACGTTTTCTTTTTCTGGTTTTTATTAAAAACAGAACTTTGACTAAACTTTGACTGGCTATATCTTTTTAAATATAACTCCAAATGAGTTGATCCTTTTTCCTACCTTTCTCAATTTCTATCTAGTTTGTTTTAGTATTTATTTGAAAAAAATTCAAACAACTTTTTTTTACTGCTTTAAAATTATGTGTTAATTTAAATTTCCTCAAAATAGGATTTTTGAAGAAGGAAAGCAACTTTCAAAAAGTGCACCCCCTTGCATACTCTTGAAGGCAAGCATTCTGAACCCTGGCATAATATTTTTGTGTGTTGTTTGATACGGTTACAACACCACCTTGACAAGGGACTTTCGTTATTTTATGTGATGATACGATCATACGCATGAGTGCATATAGAGATTCTTCGCTGTTAGAAATGGATATGCTGGTGATAGTTATCATCCTCGTGAGCTTTTCATGCATACCGGAAGGAAGCCGGGAAAGTCGTTGTCTTGGGTAGACACGAGCTTGTCCCTAGTTCCTCGTCGAGACGAGTGTGTCCGGTATGGCATGATGAGGTATGATGAGCGGTGATTCTATCTGTTAGTTGAGATATATTTGTTATGCTAATCATACAGGGAATACTTGAACCCCCTGAGTCGGCCGTAGATCGAGTCTTGTTCCAGTAACCCCCATACTTGTTTCGTGCCACCACTTGTCCCTGCCGCAGGTAGGGTACGGTTCAGTAAGTTGTCAACCCCTCCAAGCACACACCGTACAGAGAGGCCATGGTGGAAGATACCGGAGGCATCCGGTAGGCATGCCACCTGGTCCGGGGGCATGGGTGTTTCCGGTTGTAGCCGAGGGGAGTGGCTTCCCTAGTTTGCGCGCGTGATCCCATGCTAATCGAGGTTGTAGCCTCCCCACTTAGAGTTTTGCTTGACAGGTGTCGTGGGTGATTCCAGACACCGGTAAGTTAGGCTGGTGTGTGCGGACAGGTGTGTTTTCAATTAAAAGACCGTTGGCGGAATTAGTCCCAATGGACTAAAGAAATCCGTTACTCGTGGGTAAAGAGTACACCCTCTGCAGAGGTTAAATCCATTCGGATAGCCGTGTCCATGGGTAAGGACTACAGTCTGAGATGGGTCTAGTGTCAGTCTTAGTGTTGGTCTTAGTGTCGGTCTTCGAAGGAGAAGACTGTTGAACCAGAACTTGGATCATGACTTGTGACTTGTGATGAGGATGATTATTATTATTACAGACTAACCCATTTTATTATTTGAATTATTGAGTATCCCTGGGACGGTTCTACCTCCTGGATACTCACTGCGATTATTCTCTTATAAGCCCTTTATGTGGTGTCGCATAGACGCCCGACTGTGGCATGCTTGTTATTTCTTTTATTTATAAGCCCTTTATGTGGTGTCGCATAGACGCCCGACTGTGGCATGCTTGTTATTTATTTTATTTATGAGCCCTTTATGTGGTGTCGCTCAGACGCCCGACTGAGGCATGATTTATATTAAATCTTTCGAGGTGTCGCTCCAGACACCCGATCGGTGCATTCTGTTTCTACTTCCATATTGCATACTCATGCTTTATATAAATAATCTGCTTGCGTGCTTCATGGATTTTGCCTATTTTGTGACTGACGTTATGATCATAGAATATTTCGGAGCATGATTATCCCTTGGTATATTATACTCGTGTTCATAATGTTTGCGAGTACATTCAAAAGTACTCACTGGCTTGTCCCTGGCTATTGTCTTGGCCAGATTTCTCGCATGGAGAGGAGCGTTGCGATGACAGCCCCGGAACCTACGCAACAATGATAGCAGCCTCGCGGAGATAGGAGTTATCCTGGTCAGCTGTTCCTGCGGGAAATGGAGTCCCATAGACGCAGATGAACCACAAACCGCTTCCGCCATCAACCACTAGAAACCAAGTGTTGTACTCATAGGCCACAATGGTCTTGTACTACATATTTTGTACTTTGCTTGGAATTTCTGTATCAAGTTGGTGCCTCATCAGCTAACAATAATCCTGGGGCTGGTGAGCACAAGGGCCATTTTTTGGAAAATTAATATCCCGAAAAACCGGTCCTGACAGGGACTGGACTGGGGATCCGTCAATGAAGTGCAGACTCTGCAAGGTCGCATCCGAAGCCTTACCGAGAAGGGCATTGGTCTTGTGAACGTCGTTCAAGTAATGCTAGTCCGCCGGACCCTGCCATGTCAGCGGTGGCCTCTCCGTATGTGGGAGTTTAATCCAGAAGGGCGGCGGCCTCTTCAGCACTTCTTCGGCACCACGCACAAAGGAATGTGGAAATTATATTTCGGGGAACGAGAGCAATGGCCGGACACCACCGAAGATGTCGGCCTTGACTGCAATCATCCGGACACCGCGGTAAGTACTCAAACTCTGAACACCTACCATTCAAGCATCTCTTGACAAGATACTGAACAATCCGTCCCTATACAGGACTGGATAAAGAAAGCAGTGTTAATCTGGTGTCCGGCGCCCCTTCCCGAAGACTCTGCGACCTCCCTGCTGACGAGGATGCTGATTCCGACACCGTACCAGGTGTCTGCAGAGGGGGGCGAGAGCGGGGAGCCCAGAGGTGATGCCCGCCCCGAGGATGAATCAGACGCTGTGTTCGGGGAAACCGAAACCCTTTTGCCCGAGGGCAAAGGTGCAAAGGAAGCTTTCCATGGCAAGAAGAGGGCCGCTTCTGAAGATCGGGAGGGGAAACCTTCCAAGAAAGGGAAAACGCCATCGTCGGGCGGCTTGGGCCGGGCAAGCGATGTTGATGTTGAGCTTCATGATGAGGACGAACCTCTGGCCAAACCGTAAGTGCAGCAGGGTATTTTAATCATACCTTATTCCTTTCTTATTACTGAAGTAATCCTTCGACGTATGTACGTCCTCGCAGGTTAACGCCTGGTGTTTCTCAATCGTCTTCCTCCTCGGGAGACCTTCTTCCAGAGATGATGGAGAGTGACACGCCTTCTCCCGCCTCCTCGCCCAACAGGGCGGATGATTTAGAGGTATCGTCCTGGGGGGCTCTTCCCGATCGACAAGTAGTGCAGGGAACGAAGAAGGCGTTACCCGAAGGTGGTGCCTCTATCACTCAGGGTTCAGGGATCAAGCATGACGGCCCCAAACTATCCGGTTCATAGCTGGAGATAATTCTGGAGGCGAGTGGGCGGATTCCTTCAAAGGAATGCCGCACTCCGGCGGCGGTTTCCGGAGACCCAGGAGCCCTGGAAACGCTAACGGACATGCTGCGACAAGCGTCCGTTTCGGAGGAGCACCGTGCCTTGATGGCTACGGTGGTCGACAAGGTTTTATCCGTGAAGAGCGGGTTGAAAGAGGACTTCACGAGCCTTCTGAGGGTTTTTGAGGTTTGTGATGTAACTTTGCCAATGGAATTTTATTGACAGAATGCACCTGTTGTATATGCAGTAGCCCCTGAGACTCGGATTGCCTGCCAAAGGAGGCGATCGGAGGATCGAAAAGATATGCTCAGGTACTAACCTTGATTTAACATGGAATACAGGCTGCCTCCCCTCCTACGGCTACCCAAAATACGGAAGTGGCCGAAATGTAGCGAAAGCTGGATATTGCGGAGGATGACATTGCGTTGATTAACAGGCGTCTTGACGACTCGCAAGGTATATATTTCGAGCATTCCTTACACCAATGTGCTTGTATTTTAAGCCTGACTCTAAAAAGAGTTTTATATGAAATGTGCATGGTTGCAGATGGTGCTACCGCCGTTGAAGCTCTTCGGGTGGAGCTAGCTCGGGCCAAGGAGCAGGCCCGCTGTAGCGGTGCGACTGCCAAGAAGGCATCGGCTGATCTCAGAGCCAAACAAGCAGCTCGACGCCAAAGTGAGGAGAAAATATCCACACTGGCGCTTGAATTGAAGAATACCGCCAGCCGATGTGAATTCCTTGAGAAGGATAATAAAGCCAAAATGGCTGAACTTGATAAGGCCGTACAAGAGGCGAGTGAAGCTCGGTCTGAATCTAGGGCAACTCGTGAAGAGATCCGGCAGGCTAAGGAGATAGCGGCCGGTATGCCCTTTTTGCTTCAGACTAAGTTTGGCGATCCGGACTATGCTCAGCTAAACCAGGTCTGGAGTTCTCCGGCCGAATTTTTGGACTTGCCGGAGAGTTCTTCCGATGCGGCGCAATTTTACCGAGCGCAAGAGGGGTATGCAACGGAGAAGCTTTTCTGGTCACAATTTGGCGCATCAAAGCGCCCTTTGTTGCTAAATGAACAGATGTCCCAATGGGCCGAGCTTCATAGGATATCCGGCGACGCCATGAAAAACGTCATAATCCGGTTGTGGCTGAGTGAGCCTGTTCCCAAGAGCTATTTTGGCCTGGTGCGGTGTCTTGTTGATGTGGTGCCGCGTATCGATGCTGCGAAGCGGTCGGCATGCATTGAGGGTGCACGGATGGCCTTTGCCCGAGTCAAGACATTCTGGGGGAAGATGAAGGCCGTTGATGTTGCGGCGAAGAGTCCGCCCAAGGGCAAGGACCATAATGAGCCAGAGCATTATTTTTAAGACGTCCTGGAAGCCGCCCGCCTGATAGAGGGTCAATGCTCGAAGAACATAATGTACGAGTGAGGTGTATTGGAGTTGTAAAAGACAATTTTATAATTGATCTATTTTATATTTTTGCTTCAAAGCTTGAATTCCTCCTGTGCGGCCGTTTTAATATAATATAAAAGTTTTCCAGTCGTCGGCTTCAGCCCCCTCGTAGGAAGTATGGGGGTGTTCGGAAAAGCATTTAATCACTCTTTATCCAACGTCTTGGTCCGTAAAGGAGGTGATAATGCAACGAACCAGGCAATCGGACTATAAGGCATTAACACTTTCACTTAGCCATAGGAGTTTTATGGTGGGGCTACGACATAGCCCCTGGTATGTATGTGGCGTATGATGCCTTGCATATTTGATCTAAAAAAGATCCCTCGTGTGACACGGAGAATCGCTAAGGATTCCAAGAAGTCGTCAAGTGGTTGATCAGCTCTCGTCGCATCATGACAGTCAGTTTTCGGCTTTCTCTACTAAGGTGCTCGTCCGATTTAGACCAGGGCACAATCGCAGTAGTTCTCCCTTTACTACCCTAGCCGATAGAGCAGAACATAGGGTAGCAAGCACAGGAGCCGGGCAACCCAACTATTGACCCAAGACAATGATTCAGAGCTGATGCATATATGGCCAAACTTGCGACGCCGAAGTACGCTATAGAGCTATTCGAACTTTTGCTGGCAACTCTTTCATTCCCATACCGAGCCCCTGGCAGGGTATGCCGAGGTGCATCTATAGTGCGGCCGTTGAGGCCGTACTCACTGTTGCAAGAGTATGAAAGATTAGTTCGGTCAGGTTTACTGGGAGCGGAGCGATACGCCAGTGATGAATTTATGTATATATATAAAGATAATAATAAAAAAGAAACCACAAGCCCAGCTCTTTGACATGCTCGGGATTGGGTACAGAGGAAAAAAGGGCATAGTAAAGGCTCGGAATAAAGAGTGCGGTCTACAAAAAGTTATTTTGGACCTCCTGTCGCACGTTTGCGCCGCCCGTCCTCGGGGAGGGGAATCCTTAACGGAAGTAGCCCCTTAGGTGAGTGTACGGATCCAAACTCCAATAGAGTCCATTGTAGATGCTGTCGTGTTGCTCACCTGTTCTTAAGAAATAATATAGGAAAATAAGAAAAACGGATAAAAACGTTACTGGGATTCTTGCAGGGTTGTCCATATTGTGCTTCCGCCGATGCCCATGGTATCTTGAGTGCGTAGTGATGTAGGCGTGGTGTAAATCTCGCCGGTATTGTAGGTGGGTGGCGGAAGCCGAACTGCTATTTTCGTTCCGGGAGTGGTGGGACTTTGGAGGGAAACTGCTTCTGGCCCCTGATATTCAGCTGGCGAGCCGCTCCGTCGTCTTTATCGTCTGGTGGCCTCCTCCCCTTGCTATCGGCGTTGAGCTTGCCTGCCTGCTTGAGGACCCAATAGTTTCTGTTGGTATGATTAGCGGGCCTATCAGGGTGACCGTGAATCTGACAAGGTCGGTCCAATATCCTGTCAAGGGTGGATGGTCCATCCTGGTTTGCCTTTAGTGGCTTCTTCCGTTAACCGGGCTTCGGATTGTGAAATCCGGCGTTCTCCTCTGTGTCGCATATATTACTGCGACTGTTGTGTTCGGTTCGTCTTGGCTTGCCATTGCCGTCTCGAATTTCGGAAGTGCCCGGGTCACTGGCGTTGTTGCTTTTACGAGCGAGCCAGTTGTCTTCTCCCGCACAAAAGCGGGTCATTAGAGCGGTAAGGGCTGTCATGAACTTGGGTCCTTCCTGGCCGAGGTGACGCGCTAGCCATTCATCCCGGACACCATGTTTGAAGGCTGCGAGGGCTTCTACGTCCGGACAGTCGACAATTTGGTTCTTTTTGACTAAGAGCCTAGTCCAGAGCTCCCTGGCTGACTCGCTGGGCTTCTGGACAATATGGCTTAAGTCATCAGCATCTAGTGGCCGGACATATGTTCCTTGGAAGTTGTCTCGAAGGGCGTCTTCCAAGTCCTCCCAGTTACCAATAGAGTTTTCTGGCAAACTGTTTAGCCAGTACCGGGCTGGCCCTTTAAGCTTGAGAGGTATGTATTTAATGGCATGAAGGTCATCTCCGCGAGCCATGTGGATATGGAGGAGGTAATCCTCAATCCATACTGCGGGATATGTTGCTCCATCGTATGATTCGGTGTTAATGGGTTTAAACCCGTCTGGAAATTCATGCTCCATTACATCGTCGGTGAAGCAGAGAGGGTGTGCGGCTCCTCTATGTTGAGCCACACTATGAAGCACCTCCGGCGGACTCCGTGTACGGAGTTCGGACCGAGCGTGGTCGGCTCTGTTGTGTCCAAATAGGTGACCATCATCACGGGTCGGGGCATGTCCCCGCGATCTGTGTATTGACTGCGTGTGTCCTGTTCTACCCTCCAGGTCCTGTTGGATGTCGCGAGTGATCCCCCGAGCTGTTCTGTTCTTGTTTTGACGGCCGGATGGGTTGGTATGATGCTCTGCTGCTTTGTCCGGACCGAACTGTGGTCGGCCTACAGCCTTATTCGATGGTGGTGTGGGCTCCAACGCCCTGCCATCGTGTTGAGGGGGCCACCTGCTGTTGGGGTGGCTCTTGTCTGGGCCGATAAGGCCGTATTCTTCGGCGGCCAAGAACTCGGCCATCTATCATTGAGCAAATCTTGGCTCGCTTGAAGCTGCAGCTGCTTCTTTCTTAGGCTCCTTGAAGTGGCTATGAGCTGGCGTTTAAAGCGCTCCTACTCGAGAGGTTACTTAGGCACGATAAAATCCTCGTTGTCTAGGATCTCCTCTTCCTCGAAGAGTGGGAGATAATTGCTATCCTCTGAGTCTTCCTATGCTGCCTGTTCGTCAGGGCTGTCTTGCCCACCTTCATGTTCCTCTAGTTCGGATCCTACCTCAACAGGGTCTCCATTGTCCGGAGTGTTGTCTTCTCCGGTGCTAGTGTTATTTTCTCTTGAGCGTCGTGACTTGGAGCGGCGCAAGGCGCGCCGGTGTTCGGGCTATGCACCAGGAGGTTTATCCTCAACTGGGTCCTCCTTGTCATTGTCGAAAGCGTCGTTGGGTGTGTCTATCATGCACACATCGTACCATGAGGCGGCCATCCCGCTCTAGTGGGTAGTGAGTTCTGGCCTCGCCCCTCATCGTTGTCCGTACCGTCGCTGTCTTCGGGGCCAAGGTCAAGCGTGTTGGTTGGGTCTTCGATAGTGGCTATGAAGTGGGTGGCGGGTGGGAAGCAAAATTTTCCATCATCAGTCGTAAGTTCGAACCGAACATAGTTCGGCGACGAGCCATCCGCCAGGGATAGGTTTTTTAATAAGTTTAGTAGGTCACCCATGGGCGAGTGTTGGAAGACATCTGTGGCGCAGAACTCGAGAATCGATAACTGATCAAGCTCGGTGTTCGCGGGCGCGCGAGGTTCGGAACTCGCAGCCGGATACGAGTCCGACGTTCCGTTATCACAGATGTTGCATGACGCTGAGTCTATATGCGGCTCCAATGCCGCGGACTCTGTAGCCTCGGGTGGCGCAATCTACTCCGGCCTTAAGGTCGTTGCAGCAACAGGAACCATCTCTTGGATGTGATCCGATGACAGATTTATGTCATGTTCATCGGGGGGGAGCGATCGCCGCGGTCTCGAATCCGGTGAAGATCAAGTCTCCACGCATGTCCGCGACGTAATTCAGGCTTCCGAATCTGACCTGATGGCCAGGGGCGTAGCTGTCGATCTGCTCCAGATGGCCAAGGGAGTTGGCCCGCAGTACGAAGCCGCCGAATATGAAGATCTGTCCGGGGAGGAAGGTTCCTCCTTGGACAGCGTCGTTGCCGACGATTGAAGGGGCCATTGAACCTTTCGTTGATGGCATAATGGAACTCTGAATGAAAGCACCAATGTCGGTGTCAAACCGGCGGATCTCGGGTAGGGGTCCCGAACTGTGCGTCTAGGATCGATGGTAACAGGAGACGGGGGACACGATGTTTACCCAGGTTCGGGCCCTCTCTATGGAGGTAATAGCCTACTTCCTGCTTGATTGATCTTGATGAATATGAGTATTACAAGAGTTGATCTACCACGAGATCGTAATGGCTAAACCCTAGAAGTCTAGCCTATGTATATATGGTATGAGTATCTGTCCTTTCGGGACTATCCCCTTCGGTTTATATAGACACCGAGGGGATCTAGGGTTTACATGGAGTCGGTTACATAATAAGGAATCTTCGGTCGCCAAGCTTGCCTTCCACGCCAAGTAGAGTCCAATCCGGACACGGGTACAGTCTTCGGCCTCCATGTCTTCGTAGCCCATCAGTCCGGCCCAATGAATAACAGGCCGGACGCCTGAGGACCCCTTAGTCCAGGAGTCCCTCACCCATTTAGAGAGAAGTTTTCCTGCAAAAAATCTTAAACGAGAGTTGTATAGCAACACATAATCACCTACATTAAACTCATGCTTTTGTATCCTTTTGTCATGCCATCTTTTAAAATTTTCTTTAAACAACTTGGCATTCTCATAGCCTTGGGTTCTCCATTCATCAAGTGAGCTTATGTCAAATAGCCTCTTCTCACCGGCAAGTTTGAAATCATAGTTGAGCTCTTTAATGGCCCAATATGCCTTATGTTCTAGTTCGAGAGGTAAGTGACATGCTTTTCCATAAACCATTTTATACGGAGACATACCCATAGGATTTTTATATGCAGTTCTATAGGCCCATAATGCATCATCAAGTTTCTTGGACCAATTCTTTCTAGATCTATTAACAGTCTTTTGCAAAATTAATTTGAGCTCTCTGTTACTCAATTCTACTTGACCACTAGACTGTGGGTGATAAGGAGATGCAACTCTATGATTAACATCATACTTAGCAAGCATTTTACGAAAGGCACCATGAATAAAATGTGAACCACCATCGGTCATTAAATATCTAGGGACTGCAAACCTCGGAAAAATAACTTATTTAAGCATCTTAATAGAAGTGTTATGATCAGCACTACTAGTTGGAATAGCTTCTACCCACTTAGTAATGTAATCAACAACAACTAAAATATGTGTATACCCATTAGAGGAAGGAAAAGGTCCCATATAATCGAAGCCCCAAACATCGAATGGTTCAATAACAAGTGAATAATTCATAGGCATTTCTTGACGTCTACTAATATTACCAATCCTTTGGCATTCATCACAAGATAAGACAAACTTACAAGCATCCTTGAAGAGAGTAGGCCAATAAAAACCAGATTGCAATACCTTATGTGCAGTTCTATCTCTAGCGTGGTGTCCTCCATAAGCTTCGGAGTGACACTTGCGTAGGATCTGTTCCTGTTCATACTCAGGTATACAACGTCTAATAACACCATCTACCCCTTCTTTATAAAGATGTGGGTCATCCCAGAAGTAATGTCTTAAATCATCGAAAAACTTTTTCTTTTGCTGGTATGTGAAACTAGGTGGTATAAATTTAGCAACAATGTAATTAGCATAATCAACATACCATGGAGCAGTACGAGAAGCATTTATGACAGCTAATTGTTCATTAGGAAAGCTATCATCAATAGGTAGTGGGTCATCAAGAACATTCTCTAACCTAGACAAGTTGTTTGCAATGGGGTTCTCAGCTCCCTTTCTATCAATAATATGCAAATCAAATTCTTGTAGCAAGAGAACCCATCTAATAAGTCTAGGTTTAGCATCTTTCTTTTCCATAAGGTATTTAATAGCAGCATGATCAGTGTGAACAGTTACTTTAGAATCAACAATATAAGGTCTGAACTTATCACAAGAAAATACAACTGCTAAGAATTCTTTTTCAGTAGTAGCATAATTTCTCTGGGCACTATCTAGAGTTTTACTAGCATATTGAATAACATTTAATTTCTTATCAACTCTTTGCCCTAGAATAGCACCTACAGCATAATCACTAGCATCGCACATAATTTCAAAGGGTAAATTCCAATCAGGAGGCTCTACAATAGGTGCGGAAATCAATGCTTTCTTAAGTATTTCAGATGCTTCTACACAATCATCATCAAAGACAAAAGGAATATGTTTTTGTAATAGATTAGTCAGAGGCCGGGAAATTTTTGAGAAGTCCTTAATGAACCTCCTATAAAAACCGGCATGACCAAGGAAACTTCTTATACCTTTGATGTCCTTGGGACACGGCATCTTTTCAATAGCATCAACTTTAGCCTTATCAACTTCAATGCCTCTTTCAGAAATTTTATGCCCCAAGACAATACCTTCATTAACCATAAAGTGGCACTTCTCCCAATTCAAGACAAAGTTAGTTTCTTCACATCTCTGCAAAACTCGATCAAGGTTGCTCAAGCAATCATCGAAAGAGTATCCATAAACGGAGAAATCGTCCATGAAAACCTCACAACAAAAATCAGAGAATATAGCCATCATGCATCTTTGAAAGGTAGCAAGTGCATTACATAAACCAAAAGGCATACATCTATAAGCAAAAGTACCGAAAGGGCAAGTAAAAGTGGTCTTTGCTTGATCATCAGCTGACACAGGTATTTGTGAGAAGCCAGAGTAACCATCTAGAAAGCAAAAATGTGTGTGTTTGGATAATCTTCCTAGCATTTGATCAATGAAAGGCAAAGGGTAATGATCCTTTTTAGTAGCTTTATTTAATTTATGGAAATCAATTACCATCCTATAACCTGTAATAATTCTTTGCGGAATCAATTCATCTTTATCGTTAGGAACGACATTAATACCTCCCTTCTTAGGGACACAATGGACATGACTTACCCACTGACTATCAACAACGGGATAAATTATACCTGTCTCAAGGAGCTTCAATATTTCCTTTCTTACCACTTCTTTCATCTTAGGATTCAGCCGTCGTTGGTGATCAATAACTGGTTTGGCGTCTTTCTCCAAATTTATTTTGTGTTGACATAGAGTGGGACTAATGCCCTTAAGATCATCAAGGGTATATCGAATAGCAGCACCGGTGCTTCTTCAGAGTTTTCAATAATTTTTCTTCCTCCTTCTCTGAAAGGTTAGCACTAATAATAACAGGATATATTTTCTTTTCGTTAAGATAAGCATATTTAAGATTATCATGCAAAGGTTTAAGCTCAAACACGGGATCACCCTTGGGTGGAGGAGGATCCTGTTTAAAGAATACTTCATCTATTTCCCTTCTTTCATTCATAAACATATCATTTTCATTGTCTAGCAAATATTGTTCTAAAGGATCATTAGGAGGCACGGCAATAGAAGCAAGACCAATAATTTCATCTTTACTAGGCAATTCTTCATCACGGGGTTGTCTATGAAATTTAGAGAAATTAAACTCATGAGACATATCATCCAAACCAATAGTAACAACATCCTTTTCGCAGTCTATCTTAGCATTAACAGTATTCAAGAAGGGTCTACCAAATATAATTGGACAAAAGCTATCTTGTGGGGAACCAAGAACAAGAAAATCAGCAGGGTATTTAACCTTCCCACACAAGACTTCAACATCTCTAACAATCCCAATCGGTGAAATAGTATCTCTATTGGCAAGCTTAATGGTAACATCGATATCTTCCAACTCAGCGGGTGCAATATCATGCACAATTTCTTGATATAAAGAAATAGGTATTGCACTAGCACTAGCACCCATATCACATAAGCCATGATAACAATGATCTCCTATTAGACATGCCTACCACAGGTCTATGTTTATCTTTAGCACCAGGTTTAGCAATTCTAGCAGTCTCATCACAAAAGTAAATAACATGCCCATCAATATTATCAGCCAAGAGATCTTTAACAATAGCAATATTAGGTTCAACTTTAACTTGCTCAGGAGGTGTATAAGTTCTAATATTACTTTTACGAACCACAGATGAAGCTTTAGCATGGTCCTTTATCCTAACAGGAAAAGGTGGTTTCTCAACATAAGCAGTAGGAACAATAGGATCATTATAAGTGATAGTCTTTTCTTCAACTTTAATAGGTTCAACTACTTTTACTTCTATGGGAGGATGATATTTAAACCAATTCTCCTTAGGGAGATCAACATGAGCAGCAAAAGATTCACAAAAAGAAGCTACTATCTCAGAGTCAAGTCCACATTTAGTGCTAAATTTACGAAAAACATCGGTATCCATAAAAGATTTATTACAATCAAACTTAGGTGTTATACCTGACTCCTTACCTTCGTCGAGATCCCAATCTTCAGAGTTGCATTTAATTCTTTCCAATAAATTCCATTTGAATTCAATAGTCTTCATCACAAAGGAACCAGTACAAGAAGTATCGAGCATGGAGCGACTGTTGTCAGAAAGCCGAGCATAAATTTTTTTAATAATCATTTCTCTTGAGAGCTCATGATTGGGGCATGAATATAACATTGACTTAAGCCTCCCCCAAGCTTGAGCGATGCTTTCTCCTTCGCGAGGCCAAAAATTATATATATAATTACGATCACGATGAACAAGATGCATAGGATAAAACTTCTGATAAAATTCCAATTTCAATCGCTTGTAGTCCCATGATCCCATATCATCACATAGCCTATACCATGTCAATGCATCTCCCTTCAAAGATAAAGGGAAGACCTTCTTCTTGATAACATCATCGGGCATACCTGCAAGCTTAAATAATCCACAAACTTCATCCACATAGATTAAGTGTAAATCGGGATGCAATGTTCCATCTCCTGCAAAAGGATTAGCTAGCAGTTTCTCTATCATACCAGAAGGAATTTCAAAGTAAACATTTTCAATAGGTTCAGTAGGTTGAGGAGAAACTATTTTCTCTACCGTTCGGGGTGAAGATACCCCGAACAAGCCCCTCAAAGGATTACTTTCCATAGTAACAAGTGACAGTAAATTTCAGCACACTATATAAATTTTTCCTTACCAAATTCCACCTACCAAAGGTGCTTCACTCCCCGGCAACGGCGCCAGAAAAGAGTCTTGATGACCCACAAGTATAGGGGATCTATCGTAGTCCTTTCGATAAGTAAGAGTGTCGAACCCAACGAGGAGCAGAAGGAAATGATAAGCGGTTTTCAGCAAGGTATTCTCTGCAAGCACTGAAATTATCGGTAATGGATAGTTTTGTGATAAGGTAATTTGTAACGGGTAACAAGTAATGAAAGTAAATAAAGTGCAGCAAGGTGGCCCAATCCTTTTTGTAGCAAAGGACAAGCCCGGACAATTTCTTATATGAAGTAAAATGCTCCCGAGGACACATGGGAATTATCGTCAAGCTAGTTTTCATCACGTTCATATGATTCGCGTTCGGTACTTTGATAATTTGATATGTGGGTGGACCGGTGCTTCGGTGCTGTCCTTACTTTGACAAGCATCCCACTTGTGATTAACTCCTATGGCAAGCATCCGCAACTACAAAATAAGTATTAAGGTAAACCTAACCATAGCATGAAACATATGGATCCAAATCAGCCCCTTACGAAGCAACACATAAACTAGGGTTTAAGCTTCTGTCACTCTAGCAACCCATCGTCTACTTATTACTTCCCAATGCCTTCCTCTAGGCCCAAACAATGGTGAAGTGTCATGTAGTCGACGTTCACATAACACCACTAGAGGAGAGACAACATTCATCTCATCAAAATATAGAACGAATACCAAATTCACAAGACTACTAATAGCAAGACTTCTCCCATGTCCTCAGGAACAAACGTAACTACTCACAAAGCATATTCATGTTCATAATTAGAGGGGTATTAATATGCATAAAGGATCTGAACATATGATCTTCCACCAAATAAACCAACTAGCATCAACTACAAGGAGTAATCAACACTACTAGCAACCCACATGTACCAATCTGAGGCTTTGGGACAAAGATTAGATACAAGAGATGAACTAGGGTTTTAGAGGAGATGGTGCTGGTGAAGATGTTGATGGAGATTGGCCCCCTCCCGATGAGAGGAGCGTTGGTGATGACGATGGCGATGATTTCCCTCTCCCGGAGGGAAGTTTCCCCGGCAGAACAGCTCCGCCGGAGCCCTAGATTGGTTCCGCCAAGGTTCCGCCTCGTGGCGGCGGAGTCTCGTCCCGAAAGCTTGCTTATGATTTTTTCTCGGATGAAAGACTTCATATAGGCAGAAGTATTATGACATACCGAAGGGCCACTAGGGGGCCCATGAGGCAGGGGGCGCGCCCAGGGGGGTAGGGCGCGCCCCCACCCTCGTGGCCAGGGTGTGGGCCCCCTCTGGTATTTTCTTCGCTCAGTATTTTTTATTATTTCCAAAAATAACTTCCGTGGAGTTTCAGGACTGTTGGAGTTGTGCAGAATAGGTCTCTAATATTTGCTCCTTTTCCAGCCCAGAATTCCAGCTGTCGGCATTCTCCCTCTTCATGTAAACCTTGTAAAATAAGAGAGAATAGGCATAAGTATTGTGACATAACGTGTAATAACAGCCCATAATGCAGTAAATATCAATATAAAAGCATGATGCAAAATGGACGTATCACCCCTCTCCTCGGATTCCGACCGGTGGGATCGTTCCCCACCACTCCCTCTTGCCATGGAACAAGGTTTCTCCCCAAATCCCTCTCTTTGTGTTTTGTTCTTTCGGTTCTAGGTTTTTGGGGAGATGCATGTTGTTCTTGAGATTTTAGGCCAAATCTTTGCAAGAGTAGGATGTGGGAGAGTAGTAATGCATAGAGAAGGTACTTGCTATGTTGTCCCATGATGGATTTGATCGACCGTAGTACCACGTAGTGTCACGGTTGTGCTCAGATCTAAGTTGAAGTTTCGGATCTGCAAACCGTGCGGTACTACCGCATCTACGGTGCGGTACTACTGCTCGTCCGGTACTACCGCTCCCCAGGGGCGGTACTACCGCACATGGCACGACACTAAAATTTTAGTGCCGCTCCAAGACATAGTACTACCGTGCCTCCCTGGCGCAGTACTACCGTGGCTAGGAGCAGCACTAACATTGTAGTACCGCGCGGCACTGCGATACTACCATCATGTCAAATCCCTCTTGTGGCACTTACCACGTACTATTTCTACTTGTTTCCCTTGTTTTTGCTGTGGTCTTTGCATTGATCCTTCTCGCTTTTTGTGTGTGTTTTGTGTTTGGTGTCTTAGGTGGTGGCTCCGGTGCTCCAGCTCGCCGTTCCAATCCCAGCCGTGACACGGGTTCCAAGCGTCTGTGCAATCAAGATGAAGCCCCAGAGGGCTCCAATGCCCCCCAACGCAGGACCAAGACTACTGCCACCAAGCAGAAGGAGCCCTCCATGGGTATGGATGAGATTCCGCAGGCAGAGTTTCTCGCTCGAAGGAGGATCAACCCTTATGTGAATCCTCGTGCCAACTTCAGAGGCAATGATATGTTCTGGACCAAGCGGCAGAATCTCATTTATTTGGATGTGATCAAGGGCAAGCAGAACACATATGTGGACGTGCACTGAATTGATATGAATCACATGAGAGAGGAGAAGCACCGTGCCTACTTTGGTGAGGCCTTGGATCTCGTGGAGCAGTTTGCCATTGAGGATGTGATCTCTTTTCACCTGGACTATGATCCCGAGCTTGTGGCCCAGTTCTTTGCTTCGGTTCACTTTCACACTTAGGAGGATTGGAGGTTGACCTGGATGACCAATGGACGTCAGCTGACTGCTACATGGCCGGAATTCATGGCTTTGCTCAATGTTCCTGATGAGGGGCTCAACACGCCCGTTGGTGTCCGTCCTCATGCCAACCCCGAGTCTGCCAACAAGAACAAGCTTATGCAATATTATGAGAAGCTCCTTCCAAGCGGCAAGAAGACATGGGTTCTGAACCATTTCCTTGACATCATGCACCGGATCTTCCGCAACTCTCTCTTCCCACGCATTGGGGACAAGGACAAGGTGCATTCTTATCTTGTGGACATGTTGCTTCTCTGTGAGGAGGCGCGGATCTCTCAGACACAACCCTTGGACGTCTCCCACATCATGTGGTGCAAGCTTCGCTTTTCGGTATTCAACCGTAAGGTCCCCATCTATGGACCTTACCTGTTTCTCTAGATCTCGAAGACGTGGGAGAAGCTATTCCCTCAGGATGAGTTTTTGGCACCTGACTGGATTCGTCATGACCCCATCAGACTCCGCATCAAGCCCCAGTGGGCTAACACTACTACTCGTGCCGAGGCGGCGACTACTAAGATGGATGTTGATGGGGAGGAGAGTGAGGCGGAGGATGCAGATGAGGACCGCTCTGTTGGGTATGCTCCTCCCTCTACTGTGCCCTCATGGGCTAAGAAGCTGAAGGCCAAGATGAAGGCCTTGTTCTGCATGCAGGCAAAGGGGCAGTACAGGACTCACGTTGCCTCCAAGGAGAGTCGTCGCCGCGACAAGAAGATTATGAGGGTGTTTGGAGAGGAAGTTTCTGGCGGTTCCGAGGAGCTCATCACCCCAGAGGCCGAGTGGATGGCAAAACAAGGCTACAAGTGGAATGATTCTGAGGAGGAGCCCATCCCTGCTGCCGCATCCGATGACGAGCGTGCGAGTGACTACTCCGCTTGATCCACCACATGTGTTGTAGGTGTCCTCTCTGCCTTTTTGGCGTCTCGATGCCAAAGGGGGAGAGAGTGTAGGGATTTGCGAGTCTTGTGTCGTGCTTGTGTTTGCTTTGCTTGCGTTTGTGTCGTGCTTGTGTTTGCTTTGCTTGCGTTTGTTCCGTTGAACCTTGCTTGCTTTGGTTTGGTTTGCGCTCGTGAGACTTATCTATCATATGGTGTAAGACATATGCACTCTATCGCATCTTATTGAGCTTATGATATCTTGTGCCATTTATATTATGCTCATACTTACTATCTTGCTTAGTGTTAGCCTTATTGTTGCAAGATATGCATTGTCTATAAAATATAGGGGGAGTGTTGATCCTAGTATGTGTGCCGTGCAGTCCAAAGCACCTATCTAGATAGCACACATCTAGGGGGAGCCCGTCTATATTTTAGAGATGTGGGGTTTGCTTATGGTCTTTATCTCCCCCTTTGTGCAAATCCCGTATTGTCATCAATCCACCAAAAAGGGGAGATTGTAAGGGCATATTTATCCCATGTTTTGGTGATAGATGACAATGCTTTTGCGGACTAATCGTGTGCCTTGAGTATTTCAGACGTTTCGTCACTAGGCACAAGACGGTTTGGTGCCCCTCGAAGACTATTGAAGACGGCGTTTTTCTACATTTCTTTTCGGTGGATTTGAGTCATAGGAAATCCGTACTATTAAGAGCGGATCCGCTTTGGAAAGGTTTGGGTGGAATCATCACGTGCACATCTACTCCTTCTACACCGCCTTTCCTTTGGCACTTTGGAGCATCCTCCGTTTTGTCCTCTATGCAACTTGTCTTGGTTGCTGCGCTCGGGCATGCGGTAGTACTGCTCCCCGGAGCGGTAGTACCGCAGGCACTTGCGGTAGTACCGGACCTTGGCGCGGTAGTACCGCAGGAGCCCATGGTAGTACCGCTCCTCAGGAGCTGTAGTACCATGGCCCCCAGGCCAAGTGTTGTTGCGCAGCGGTAGTAGGGGCGGATGTATTTTTTTACATCCGCGCCCTACGCGGTAGTACCGCGCCCTATGCGCGGTAGTACCGCACGTCCTGGCCTGGCTCAGCCACCGCGCGGTAGTACCGCTCCTCATGCTGTACTACCGTGTCGATCTTTTGCATCGTTTGATATTCAGCGGAAGTTGGCACGGATGTATTTTTATTTATCCGCGCCCTTCCCAGGCTAGTTCAATCCTGCCTTGCGGTAGTACCTCAAGGGGGAGCGGTAGTACTGTGACACCCCAAATTTTTTGACCTTGTTTTCTTTATTAAAATTTTGCCAGGAAATTAAACTTTTCCATTTGTCTAGATTTACCCTTTTGATATTGTGGGTTTTACCTCAAGTGGAGACTTTCCAAAAGTATTATTGGACTTGTATGCTCTCTCTCTATGAAACAATTCTTTATCAGTGGATTTAATTGCAAGGTTTGCTTTTTCTTGAGCTTTACTCTTTTAAAATGATCTTTCATAAATTTGGAGCCTGTTTTGCACTGCAACCATTTGGCAAATGCATTTAAAATTTCCACCAAAATTTGGGGATGTCATGTGGTGTTTGCACATCACTTTTATGCAAAAATATGTTTTGGTTATTGGAGATTTTGAGCTCTACATCAACTTTTCAAATCTGGTCCAGTAGGTATTTTTGCACTACAACCTATTTAAATATTTCTTTTAAAATTCTTCGAAATGTTTGGAGATGTCAGTAGATGCATATAATGCAACTTCATGCAAAAAACCCAGTGATGTTCTATGAAAATTTTAAGTGAATCAACCTCTTGTTCATTCTGGTCCAGTTTGGTGATTTGTACTGCAACCCTATCTTATTTTGCTCTAGTGCCCATGAGCCTTCTCCTGCTTGTAGCCCTCCCTGCAAAACCCTTAAGTCCAGGAGAGTGGTCCCATTGGAGGATTTTAAGTGCATGCAATGATAGCCTTTAGTTTCTGCCCAAAACTGATTTACTCAAAAACTTGCACTAACAAATTCCTGTTTTTGCCAAGCTAACCTTACCACCTTCTTTAGCCCCTAAAGAGACTAGGATCTGGGGAGTTTGGCCACCCCAAGAGTTGCCTAGATGCCCATGGCATTCTGTCGAACACCTTGTGTTCATAGACAGTTTTGGCATGTTTTCTAGTTTGCATTATGGATTTGATCCACTGAACCAGCAACCTTGTCCACTAAGCTCCTGGCTATCCATAACCCTGCCCTGTTAATTGCCAGCCTCCCTCTCGCACTCTAGGCTGCCCTGGCATTTCGTCGAGCACGTCCCGTGCGTGCTCTGGGCGCGCCCAGAGCGCACGTTTTGCACGCACGTGCACCGAGCCGCCGCGTCGCACTGCCGCCCTCGCCGTGACCCGCCCCTGGCCCTTGCTCGCCCGCAGAGCCGCGCCCTGCACTCGCCCACTCGCCAGTACCCTCCAAGCCACCCGTGGTGCCCTACACCGCCGCCGTCAGAAGCTTTGGCGGCACGCCGGCGTCAGCAGTGAGCTCCTGCCATGGACGGCGCCGCCCAAGCCACCCGCGCGCGCCAGTTGCCCCTGTGAACAGCTCGAGCTTATCCTGGAGCCCGTCGGCACGCGCTCGTCGCCGCCACGTCGCCCTGCGGCTACAGAGCGACGGTCGCCGGCGTTCTTATCCACGGCCGCCGTGGGATCAGCCTCGAACACCTATAAAAGGAGACCCCGAGCCCCTCCGAGCGCTCAGGCAACCTCAGGCCTCCCCCCTAGTGCTCCCCTAGCCGTGGATTGACCGGAAGAGACCATCTCCCCCACCTCCGGCCGGTTCGACCGCCGCTGTCTTCCGGTGCCATTCGTCGCAACCAGACACTCCCCCACCCATCCAGCGCCACCACTCGCTTCCCCTTGTTCTTGCGGAGCTGCCCAGCGCCTCAGCCTCGATCGGAAACCACCGGAGCCCAAAACCCCCTTCACTCCCGTAGCCCCTCCGCCGCGGGGCTCGCCGCCGGCGACTCCTCCCAGCACCGTCGACCCAACGACCACCGAGAGGACCGCCCCGGTCTGGCAGGTCCATCCCCGCCCTCGGATACCCGTGGGGAGCTGCCGTTCGTCGACGGCGATCGCCGGAGTCCCGCCCCGTTCGGGCAAAGGAAGAGGAGGGAGAGGGAGGAATAGTCAAACCTGACCAGTGGGCCCCCCTGGACCCACTGTCAGCAACCCAGCCCCGCCGACGCGTGCTTTAAGTGGAGATGTGTTTCGCAAAATACGTCTCCGCTGAACAGAAAGCGTAAGCCTTCCGAAACGTTTTCTTTTTCTGTTTTATTTAAAATAGAACTTTGACTGGCTATATCTTTTAAAATAAAACTCCAAAGGAGTTGATTCTTTTTCCTACCTCTCTCAAATTTCATATAGTTTATTTTAAGATTTATTTCAAAACTATTTGGGACAACTTTTTGTACTGTTTTTGAAATGTGTGTTATTTGTATATTTCTCAAAATAGGATTTTGGAGAAAAGGCAACTTTCAAAAAGTGCACCCCCTTGCATACTCTTGAAGGCAAGCATTTTGAACTCTGGCATAATATTTTTGTGAGGTGCTTGGATACGGTTACAACACCACCTTGACTTGGAGCATGCGTTGTTTATATGTAACGATAAAGTCACACGCATGAGTGCATATTGGAGATGCTTTACTATTGGAGATGGATATGCTGGTGATAGTGATCATCCTCACGAGCCTTTCATGCATACCGGCAGGAAGCCGGGAGAGTCGTGGTCTTGGGTAGACACGAGCTTGTCCCTAGTTCCTCGTCAAGACGAGTGTGTCCGGTATGGCATGATGAGGTTTGATGAGCGGTGATTCTGTCTGTTATTGGAAATATATTGGTTACGCCAATTATTCGGAGAATACTTGGACCTCCTGAGTCGGTCGTAGATCGAGTCTTGTTCAGTAACTTCCCTCACTTGTTTTGAACTACCACTTGTCCCTGCCGCAGGTAGGGTACAGTTCAGTAAGTTGTCAACCCCTTACCAAGGCACACACCATACAGAGAGCCATGGTGGAAGATACCGGATGCATCCGGTAGGCATGCCACCTGGTCCGGGGGCATGGGTGTTTCCGGTTGGGACCGAGAGGGGGGCACCCCTTAGAGCGCGCGATATAAATTTGATCCCATGCTACGTCGAGGTTGTAGCCTCCCCACTTAGAGTTTTGCTTGACAGGTGTCGTGGGTGATTCCAGACACCGGTAAGTTAAGCTGGTGTGTGCAGGTCAGGCGTGTTTTCAATTAAAAGGCCGTAGGCGGAGTTAGTCCCGATGGACTAAATAAATCCGTTACTCGTGGGTAAGGAGTACACCCTCTGCAGAGGTCATGTCTTTTTGGATAGCCATGTTCATGGGTAAGGACTTCAGTCTGAGATGGATCTAGTGACGGTTTTCGGATGGAGAAACGGCTAGACTGGATCATAGTTACGGTATTCGGATGGAGGACGGCTAAACTAGAACATAGTGACGGTCTTCGGATGGAGAAACGGATATACTAGAACTTTGATTATGATCTATGAGGATTATGTTTATTATTATTATGGACTAACCACTTACCTTATTTGAGTTATTGAGTATCCTTGGGACGGTTCTACCTCCTGGATATTCACTGTGATTATTCTTATATAAGCCCTCTCTGTGGTGTCGCTCAGACACGCCCGACTGCGGCATGCTTGTTGTTTATTTATCCTTTATAAGCCCTTTATGTGGCGTCGCTCAGACGCCCGACTGCGGCATGTTTGTCATTTCTTTATTATTTATAAGCCCTTTATGCGGCGTCACTCAGACGCCCGACTGCGGCATTAT
Organism: Aegilops tauschii subsp. strangulata; assembly: GCF_002575655.3. NCBI lineage: Eukaryota > Viridiplantae > Streptophyta > Magnoliopsida > Poales > Poaceae > Aegilops > Aegilops tauschii. The sequence continues at coordinate 68,567,614 of NC_053039.3, read as the reverse complement.
TAATTTATTTGCAACCTTTTGAGGAGTCATTTCAGACACTCGGTCGGTGCATTCTATTTTTACTCCCGTATTGCATGTTCATATTATTTTTTTCCTGCATGCGTGCATCACAGATTTTCGTTTAATTCGTGACAGACGTTATGATCATGAATATTTCGGAGCCTGATTATCCCTTGTTATATTATACCCGTACTCTTAATGTTTGCGAGTACATTCAAACGTACTCACTGGCTTGTCCCTGGCTATTGTCTTGGCCAGATTTCTTGCGTGGAGAAGAGCGTTGCGATGACAGCCCCGGAACCCATGTAAAGGTGATAGCAGCCTCGCGAAGATAGGAGTTATCCTGGTCAGCTGTTCTTGTGGGAAATGGAGTCCCATAGACGCAGATGAACCGCAAACCGCTTCCGCCATCAACCACTAGAAACCAAGGGTTGTACTCGTAGGCCACAATGGTCTTGTACTACATATTTTGTGCTTTGCTTGGAATTCTTGTATCAAGTTGGTGCCTCATCAGTTAACAGTAATCCTGGGGCTGGTGAGCACAAAGGCCGTTTTCTGGGAAATTAATATTCCGAAAATCCGGGCCTGACAGACTTGGTATCAGAGCCAGGCTGACCATTGGCTAATCCTATCTTAGCCAGGTCAATAAACCTAGGTTAACCAAGCCACCAGACCTTAACCTGACCCCGGGCAAGCTTCTTGCGTAAGATAGCCCCACAGTGACCCGACGCCTTTCGGCAGACGGTGCCCAACCTATCAGCCTAGCCCGTCGATCACGCGCCAGTGACCGACACCTAGCATGTCTCATTCACAAGCGTGCGAAGGAAGACTCCGTCCCCTTTTTCCTATAAAAAGGGGCACGCTAGCCGCAACCTAGCACAGCACAGCCTCTTTTCCAAACCAAGCCACGATGCCTGGCCCCATTGTTCACAATGAGACCACAGCAACCAACCTTGGAGGTTTTGTGACCGTGCTCGCAAACCTTACCCGCCGTGCCTATGCATTAGAAGAGCCCCCTGAATATGTTGTGTACCAAGGACCCATGTACGGTGAGAGCCGTCAGTACTGGGCCACTGTGCACATCTATGGTAGGGGTCTGTCGCCAGAACGCCCCTACAGGTTCACTGGAAGGACAACTTCCTTTGAGCCACAAGCCATCCAGCTAGCAGCTCGAGAAGCTATAGTTCAACTCCGGCACTCGTCGCCCAGAGTTAACTGTCGCTCGTTCTACTACTACCCCAGTCGTGACAGGTATGGTAGCCCGCCCCAGGTTGCCAACGGAGATCACGAGACAGATCCTGCATTGTTGCATCTGGTGCGCTATGTAAGCGCACTAGAGCAACTGTTCGATCAAATCACCCTTGATCTGATCGCAGCTCGTGGAGAACTGGTTCGCCGAGTCCCGGCGAGAGGAGAAATGGAGCCCGATGCCGACAACCCAGTCGTGCTGTTCGGACACCCGATCGAGCCCTTGAGGTCTGCCCCAGCCATCAACCAGAGTGCTTTGGTGTCCCCAGAAGCGCTTCGTCGCCTTTTGGGAACCCGTTCCAACGGGATTGTGGCCAGCAACCCCCGCGATGGTCATCACCACTACCCCGACCCTGCAGCCCCTCAACCTCAACCAGCAAATCCCGACGGTGAAGCCCGTGGAGAAACCCCGGCGTCCACCGGGCCAGCCCACTTAGACATTAACGAAGGTGACTAAGTCGCTCGAGTAGTATCGAGCCTTAGTTTTCCTACGCTTTGTAATGGTGTGATCTTGTATCGCTTTTATTAAATGCTGTCTGCTTGAACGCCCCTATTTTTGGAGTAGTAGCTATGCATATGTACGTTGACGTACAGTTGCCTTTTTTAAATTCCGGGCACAGCTACCAAGACCAACCCCGACGGCACCCACAGTAGTGCGTCACATTTATGAGATATGTATATCTGTGGCTTTGACCCAAGAACAGGATCGACAACCAGTTACCCTTCACCCCGGTAGATAACCCAGCCCCAATGCTATATAGAAGGCCACCTCGTGACCTTGCCGAGTACCCCTCACCTTGTGCGCGACACTCACAGCCATTTCTTTGCCATGCCGACCCCCAGCATTTATCTGAGAACCCCAGACGCAACCCCGGGTAGTTTTGTTAAATTATTGGGGGACTTTACCTGCAGTACCATGAGTGCCATCCTTCCACCCCAGCACGAGTTGCTCAAATCGAGGATCACCCCATCCACCTCGAAATATTGGGCAGTGGTGCACATCCCTCCCGCATACCCAAAACAAGATCCAACGGAAGTTTCCTTCGTGGGGAAATCCATGCCGACTCCGCATATGGCCATAGAAGCTGCTGCGTACGAAGCACTCGCTCGTCTTCGATTCGCGGTACCCTATGCCAGCGAACGAGGATATTATTATTTTCCGAGTCGTGCAGCACCCGGAGAAGTTGCATCTTTTCCCGGTGGACGAATTGAGAGGGATCCAGTACTGGCCAACCTTGCCCAGTACGTTATCGCTCAGGAGCGTTTGACTCAGCGGGTAATGGGTTATCTCTAGAGCCTCGCTGATTTAAATCCTCAGATCGCTATTGGCAGACCACTGAGGCCTGACCAGGAGAGACGCGTTCATCGACTGGTCAACCCGCTTCCCCCGATAGAAGAAGAGTGCGCCCCAGTACCAGAGACGTTTTCTCAGGATCCCGTTCGTTTACCGTTTTTATTGTAAACATCACCGCTGTGTTTATTATCCCAGTATTTATTTATGTGTTGTAACTTGTACGTGGTATCCAAAAATTTGTGCGACGGATCAGATATTTGGTTTCAATTATGTGAGCAGTTTTGCTGCTGTAAATTTCGATTTAATTAATTTATTTTCTCTTGATAAATTTTGTAGTGAGATTTTCTTTCCCCGAGTTGCTGCAGCGTATATATCTTCGCGACATAGATTTTTATTCGCGCAGCACCGTAACAGCAGACTCACAACCATAACCACTCGGCCTCGTGCACTAATTACAAATCCTCGTACACATTTTTTGCGCCTAACTGATCACACCCGAGGACACCACAGTCTCAGTAAGAGAGATGTGTGAGTAATCATTCGAGCACGAGTTGCCCCAGCACACCGACAGCAGTTAGCACTCGATGCCGCACCTAATCCTCGTGATCGCCGCCACCGCGAAGAGCTAACACTCGAGCGGCAGCATCACGACGATCATCCAGGATCATCGCGCACAAGAGCACGGAGAACCCCAGCAACGTCGCCAAACCTCCACACACCAGAACCACGTACCAGTCCGGCATCGCCTCCGCCATTAGAGCCTCGTCTCGAGCTCCTGCTAACAGCAATGGTGGAGAAGGAAGGAGAAGTAGAAGCGAGGCCAGGTGTGAGGAAGAAGAGAGGGGCACCGCGATCATTTTATAGCTCGAGATCGGTGTACGGTGGGCGAGGTCCACCAGCGCCACTCGTCGCTCGATCGCCGGTGTTCGGAGGCGAGTCCGCGAGCAGTGCCGACAGTGCACTGGCCCGCGAGGTGAGTGCACGCTGCACCGGCAGCTAGCACGCCGCGCACTACCGCAGTACGGCCTAGATGCCCTACGCGCTAGGCGTCGCCGGTGGAGGAAGCGCGGGAGAGCACGCGAGAGAGAAGAGAGAGCCAGAGGAAGAAGAAGAGGCCGACAGTAGGCCCCGGGTCCACCTGTCAGCCAGAGAGAGCACTGTGCTCTCGGGTGCGACCAGCGTATTTTAGTAATTTAGAATTTATTCTAAATTACTGTATCCAACGTAGAAAAATCTCGTTTTCCCCGACCACGGATTTTTCCGCGCAACGCCAGTATACCACACTGTGGTTTTACACCACTTATTGCCCTCTCACTGTAGCTACATGGTTATTGCATAGTAGAATGTTGATTTCTTTTTTTGGTAAGAGCAATGTTTGTTCAAAACAGCTTTTAACAAATCTCGAGGACGAGATTTTTCTTAAGGGGGGTAGTGTTGTGACACCCCAAATTTTTTGACCTTGTTTTGTTTATTAAAATTTTGCCAGGAAATTAAACTTTTCCATTTGTCTAGATTTACCCTTTTGATATTGTGGATTTTACCTCAAGTGGAGACTTTCCAAAAGTATTATTGGACTTGTATGCTCTCTCTCTATGAAACAATTCTTTATCAGTGGATTTAATTGCAAGGTTTGCTTTTTCTTGAGCTTTACTCTTTTAAAATGATCTTTCATAAATTTGGAGCCTGTTTTGCACTGCAACCATTTGGCAAATGCATTTAAAATTTCCACCAAAATTTGGGGACGTCATGTGGTGTTTCCACATCACTTTTATGCAAAAATATCTTTTGGTTATTGGAGATTTTGAGCTCTACATCAACTTTTCAAATCTGGTCCAGTAGGTATTTTTGCACTACAAACTATTTAAATATTTCTTTAAAAATTCTTCCAAATGTTTGGAGATGTCAGTAGATGCATATAATGCAACTTCATGCAAAAAAACCCAGTGATGTTCTATGAAAATTTTGAGTGAATCAACCTCTTGTTCATTCTGGTCCAGTTTGGTGATTTGTACTGCAACCCTATCTTATTTTGCTCTAGTGCCCATGAGCCTTCTCCTGCTTGTAGCCCTCCCTGCAAAACCCTTAAGTCTAGGAGAGTGGTCCCATTGGAGGATTTTAAGTGCATGCAATGATAGCCTTTAGTTTCTGCCCAAAACTGATTTTCTCAAAAACTTGCACTAACAAATTCCTGTTTTTGCCAAGCTAACCTTACCACCTTCTTTAGCCCCTAAAGAGACTAGGATCTGGGGAGTTTGGCCACCCCATGAGTTGCCTAGATGCCCATGGCATTCTGTCGAACACCTTGTGTTCATGGACAGTTTTGGCATGTTTTCTAGTTTGCATTATCGATTTGATCCACTGACCCAGCAACCTTGTCCACTAAGCTCCTGGCTATCCATAACCCTGCCCTGTTAATTGCCAGCCTCCCTCTCGCACTCTAGGCTGCCCTGGCATTTCGTCGAGCACGTCCCGTGCGTGCTCTGGGCGCGCCCAGAGCGCACGTTTTGCACGCGCGCGCACCGAGCCGCCGCGTCGCACTGCCGCCCTCGCCGAGACCCGCCCCTGGCCCTTGCTCGCCCGCAGAGCCGCGCCCTGCACTCGCCCACTCGCCAGTACCCTCCAAGCCACCCGTGGCGCCCTACAGCGCCGCCGTCAGAAGCTTTGGCGGCACGCCGGCGTCGGCAGTGAGCTCCTACCATGGACGGCGCCGCCCAAGCCACCCGCGCGCGCTAGCTGCCCCTGTGAACAACTCGAGCTTATCCTGGAGCCCATCGGCACGCGCTCGTTGCCGTCACGTCGCCCTGCGGCTACAGAGCGACGGTCGCCGGCGTTCTTATCCACGGCCGCCGCGGGATCAGCCTCGAACGCCTATAAAAGGAGACCCCGAGCCCCTCCGAGCGCTCAGGCGACCTCAGGCCTCCCCCTAGTGCTCCCCTAGCCGTGGATTGACCGGAAGAGGCCATCACCCCCACCTCCGGCCGGTTCGACCGCCGCTGTCTTCCGGTGCCATTCGTCGCAACCAGACACTCCCCCGCCCATCCAGCGCCACCACTCGCTTCCCCTTGTTCTTGTGGAGCTGCCCAGCGCCTCAGCCTCGATCGGAAACCGCCGGAGCCCAAAACCCCCTACACTCCCGTAGCCCCTCCGCCGCGGAGCTCGCCGCCGGCGACTCCTCCCACCACCGTCGACCCAACGACCACCGAGAGGACCGCCCCGGTCTGGCAGGTCCATCCCCGCCCTCGGATACCCGTGGGGAGCTACCGTTCGTCGACGGCGATCGCCGGAGTCCCGCCCCGTTCGGGCAAAGGAAGAGGAGGGAGAGGGAGGAATAGTCAAACCTGACCAGTGGGCCCCCCTGGACCCACTGTCAGCAACCCAGCCCCGCCGATGCGTGCTTTAAGTGGAGACGTGTTTCGCAAAATACGGCTCCGCTGAACAGAAAGCGTGAGCCCCCCGAAACATTTTCTTTTTCTGTTTTATTTAAAACAGAACTTTGACTGGCTATATCTTTTAAAATAAAACTCCAAAGGAATTGATTCTTTTCCCTACCTCTCTCAAATTTCATCTAGTTTATTTTAAGATTTATTTCAAAAATATTTGGGACAACTTTTTGTACTGTTTTTGAAATGTGTGTTATTTGTATATTTCTCAAAATAGGATTTTGGAGAAAAGGCAACTTTCAAAAAGTGCACCCCCTTGCATGCTCTTGAAGGCAAGCATTCTGAACTCTGGCATAATATTTTTGTGAGGTGCTTGGATACGGTTACAACACCACCTTGACTTGGAGCATGCGTTGTTTATATGTAACGATAAAGTCACACGCATGAGTGCATATTGGAGATGCTTTACTATTGGAGATGGATATGCTGGTGATAGTGATCATCCTCGCGAGCCTTTCATGCATACCGGCAGGAAGCCAGGAGAGTCGTGGTCTTGGGTAGACACGAGCTTGTCCCTAGTTCCTCGTCGAGACGAGTGTGTCCGGTATGGCATGATGAGGTTTGATGAGCGGTGATTCTGTCTGTTATTGGAAATATATTGGTTACGCCAATTATTCGGAGAATACTTGGACCTCCTGAGTCGGTCGTAGGTCGAGTCTTGTTCAGTAACTTCCCTCACTTGTTTTGTACTACCACTTGTCCCTGCCGCAGGTAGGGTACGGTTCAGTAAGTTGTCAACCCCTTACCAAGGCACACACCGTACAGAGAGGCCATGGTGGAAGATACCGGATGCATCCGGTAGGCATGCCACCTGGTCCGGGGGCATGGGTGTTTCCGGTTGGGACCGAGAGGGGGTCACCCCTTAGAGCGCGCGATATAAATTTGATCCCATGCTACGTCGAGGTTGTAGCCTCCCCACTTAGAGTTTTGCTTGACAGGTGTCGTGGGTGATTCCAGACACCGGTAAGTTAAGCTGGTGTGTGCAGGTCAGGCGTGTTTTCAATTAAAAGGCCGTAGGCGGAGTTAGTCCCGATGGACTAAATAAATCCGTTACTCGTGGGTAAGGAGTACACCCTCTGCAGAGGTCATGTCTTTTTGGATAGCCATGTTCATGGGTAAGGACTTCAGTCTGAGATGGATCTAGTGACGGTTTTCGGAAGGAGAAACGGCTAGACTGGATCATAGTTACGGTATTCGGATGGAGGACGGCTAAACTAGAACATAGTGACGGTCTTCGGATGGAGAAACGGATATACTAGAACTTTGATTATGATCTATGAGGATTATGTTTATTATTATTATGGACTAACCACTTACCTTATTTGAGTTATTGAGTATCCTTGGGACGGTTCTACCTCCTGGATATTCACTGTGATTATTCTTATATAAGCCCTCTCTGTGGTGTCGCTCAGACACGCCCGACTGCGGCATGCTTGTTGTTTATTTATCCTTTATAAGCCCTTTATGTGGCGTCGCTCAGACGCCCGACTGCGGCATGTTTGTCATTTCTTTATTATTTATAAGCCCTTTATGCGGCGTCACTCAGACGCCCGACTGCGGCATTATTAATTTATTTGCAACCTTTTGAGGAGTCATTTCAGACACTCGGTCGGTGCATTCTATTTTTACTCCCGTATTGCATGTTCATATTATTTTTTTCCTGCATGCGTGCATCACAGATTTTCGTTTAATTCGTGACAGACGTTATGATCATGAATATTTCGGAGCCTGATTATCCCTTGTTATATTATACCCGTACTCTTAATGTTTGCGAGTACATTCAAACGTACTCACTGGCTTGTCCCTGGCTATTGTCTTGGCCAGATTTCTTGCGTGGAGAAGAGCGTTGCGATGACAGCCCCGGAACCCATGTAAAGGTGATAGCAGCCTCGCGAAGATAGGAGTTATCCTGGTCAGCTGTTCTTGTGGGAAATTGAGTCCCATAGACGCAGATGAACCGCAAACCGCTTCCGCCATCAACCACTAGAAACCAAGTGTTGTACTCGTAGGCCACAATGGTCTTGTACTACATATTTTGTGCTTTGCTTGGAATTCTTGTATCAAGTTGGTGCCTCATCAGTTAACAGTAATCCTGGGGCTGGTGAGCACAAAGGCCATTTTCTGGGAAATTAATATCCCGAAAATCCGGGCCTAACAAGTACCGTGCCAGCGGCAGTACCGCCCTCAGCCTTTGCGCTACAGGCCTGGGCTAGCTCCTGCCGTAGCAGCGGTAGTACTGCGGTCCTCCGCGGTAGTACCGTGAGCTCTTGCGGTAGTACCGCTTGTTTGGTGCGGTAGTACCGCAGGTTGCGGGCTGGTTTAGTGGATAACGGTTGGATTTGTCTCTCCACTATATAAGGGGTGTCTTCTTCCTCTAGTCGACCACCTCTTCCAACCCTAAGCTCCATTGTTGCTCCAAGCTCCATTTTCACCTGATCTCTCTCCCTAGCCAATCAAACTTGTTCATTCTCTAGGGATTGGTTGAGAAGGCCCCGATCTAAACTTCTACCAAGAGAAATTTGATTCCCCCACTAATCTCTTGCGGATCTTGTTACTCTTGGGTGTTTGAGCACCCTTGACGGTTGAGGTCACCGCGGAGCCACATTCCATTGTGGTGAAGCTTCGTGGTGTCGTTGGGAGCCTCCAATTAAGTTGTGGAGATTGCCCCAACCTTGTTTTTAAAGGTTCAGTCGCCGCCTCCAAGGGCACCAATAGTGGAATCACGGCATCTCGCATTGTGTGAGGGCGTGAGGAGAATACGGTGGCCCTAGTGGCTTCTTGGGGAGCATTGTGCCTCCACACCGCTCCAACGGAGACGTACTTCCCTTCAAAAGGAAGGAACTTCGGTAACACATCCTCGTCTTCATCGGCTCCACTCTTGGTTATCTCGTGCCTTTACTTGTGCAAGCTTATTTGTGTTATATTTCTTGCTTGCTTGTGTGCTTGTTGTTGTTGCATCATATAGGTTGCCCACCTAGTTGCATATCTAGACAACCTACTTTGATGCAAAGTTTAATTTGGTAAAGAAAAGCTAAAAATTGTTAGTTGCCTATTCACCCCCCTCTAGTCAACTATATCGATCCTTTCACACACTTTTGGACGCCTTCGGTACCAAGGAGACACTCTCTTTGCACATAGCAATGTTCTCTAGTGGGAAGTTTGATCATTTTCGACTACTTATATTTGAATTGAGATGATCTGCCCTCTTAGAGGTAGGGACCATGTGAAATCTCAAAATTTCCCTTGATCTCGATTGACCACGCCGAGAGGCGAGCTTGTCCAGTTCGTTTGTTTGCTTCCACGGCAACCGATTACCTTCGATCTAGTTCAGATTGCAGAAAATGGCCTTCTTACTGATAGACTTAGGTTTTCAACCACAAGATGTAGTTATCTCTTCCAATTCACGTCCAATGTGATATGCCCATGTGGCATGACATCGTTGAATGAGTCAGAGCTTCGAGCAAGAAGTGTCAATGGCAGAGGCGACGCTGGAGGGACGTGCTACGACAAAGAGGGTGAAACCCTAGCACCAGAGAGATAGGAAAAGAGAGAGGCGCAATGTGCCAAGAGAGAGGAGCGGATGTTGCGCCCGTGCTGTCATGCGGGAGAGAGATGGCTCAAAGCATTTTCCTAGAGGGGCATTTTCTAGTAAGTTGTGCCAACTTCGATGGCAATGTGTAATACCCCTTCGATTTTAAGTGTTTGCACTTAGAAAGTTGTCCTACCCCGACTTCTTTATACCATGGAGTACTAGTACAAATTTCCCTCTATCACTTGCCTCGAGAAGGAAAAACATGTACGAAAAAAAAATCTAGGTTGGTACCGTCACCAGCTGGGCCTGGACACAATGCCGACATCTACTCCTCTCCCTGCGAGCATGTATCCGTGAGAACTCCCTTGATCTCCTGATAGTGCTGCACAACTCTGGTGATTTCGGATCCCTTGGAGGAAGGTTAAGGATTTCATCTCTTCCCCGATGAAGTGGTTGTGGGCGTCCACCTTGTCCCACCGTTGACTTTGGCAGCGGTATGTTTTTCTCTCCCTCTGTGGCTTGCCAAGAGCGAGGTATAGTTGGTTGAGACCGCAGAAGCAATGAAAATTCTAGAATGGAACTTTCGTGGTCTTCAAAAGGTTGCGATGGTTCATGCGCATATGGAGGTCCAGAAGCGGAAGGGGGATATTCTTTTCTTGTCAGAGGTGCACCTAGATGATTGTCCAGCTAAATGTCTTCGTCGACAGTTAGAGATGGATTATAAGGACGTTTATCATAGTGACAATAGAACTGGTGTTGGAAAAAAGAAATTGACAATCTTTTTAAGGGACAAGACGGATAATTACATCGATGTGTTTGTGGGTAGTTGGCACGAGAACGTGTGAAGGCTCACTGTCATGTATGGGGAACCTAAATTGAGGGACAAACACTTGACTTGGCCGCGAATTAAGGAGTTGGATGTTGTTTTGCGACATGCCATATATGGTTGCTATTTGGTAACCTCAGTGATATTATGTACACCTTTCAAATAGAAGGTGCCAATCCCCGCCTGAGCGATACATGCAAGAGTTTAGGGATGTGGTGCATGAGTGTAACATAATTGATTCTGGTATTCAGGGAGCTGATTTATATGGCACCGGGGCAAGATCCACTAGCGATATGACCAGGTACTTACAAATGATAGCTGGAATATGAAGTTTGCTAATGTCGTACTAGAAAGTCGATTACAGTCCGTCGGATCAAAAACCGTTTTTGATGCATTGGAATGAAGCGCAACATCCAAATTATAGTGGGCCATCGATATTACATTTTGAGGCCCACTGGTTACTGAGAGGCATAGTTCAGGAAGGTTGTGGACGCGACGACTATGTCTGGCATTAAGCAAGTCGCTAAAGAAGTCTTGCTGAAGGTTCGAAGGTATTGCGACGGCCCATTCACATGGGGATTCAAAGTAAAAAGAGTCGATCCCTGGTTGGCAGGATTGTTATGCGCGCTTCTAGCCACTGCTTTGAGGTTGTGAAGCCTAGAAAAGCAGCATTTCCAAAGCCGGCCCATTCGCATGAGTTTTTTTTTTTTTTTTTGCAACTTCCATTCGCATGAGGCTGTGAAGCGTAGAAAAGCAGCATTTCCAAAGCCGAAAGGGCTTCCCGCCAGCATCCCCGGATTCCCGCCCGCCCTTCTCACCCCCAGATGCGCCGCCTCCACTCCTCCATCTAATAAAACACCAAATCCCCATCTGATCGCCGAAACATTCCGCCATGCCGCCCACCAGACCTCTCCTCCGCCGCGCACGCGCGGGTGCTCGTGCCCGTCCACTAGCCGCCTCCGACCCCGCGCGACGCACACGCCCGCGAAAGTCGCCGCCGGACGAGGACCCCGCGACGGCGCTCCCGGACGACATGCTCCTTGAGGTCTTCAAGCGGCTGCCGCCCCCCACGGATACCATCCGCTGCGCCGCGGTGTGCCGGCGCTGGCGCCGCACAATCTCCTCTGGCGCACGCGCGGGCTGCCTCCCGACCCCGCCCCGCCACTTCGGCTTCTTCCGCAACTACCACCAGTCCCCGCTGCCCCCGTTCGTCGCCACCGAGTCCGGCGTCGGCGTCCGCCTCGACGTCGGCGGCCTCCTCCCCCGTGTGGTGTCCAAGCGCGGCGTAGACATCGTCGACGGCCGCGGCGGCCTGCTCGTCCTGCGCGAGCGCAGCAAAAAGTTCTGGGAGCTCAATCTCGTCCTCTGCAGCCCGCTGCAGAGATCATACCGGCGGTTGCCGCCGGTGAATATCAGTGGGTACGACATGGCCTGCGCCCCTTTCTTTCCTCTCCAGGGCGTCGGTTCCCGCGTTGCTGTTGTGCTCTTCGGCGGCGCTGAGAACTTGTGGCGCCGCTACGCTGTTCTGGTCTACGACTCCGCTAGCGCTTCCCCGGCCTGGAAGGTGACCACCGGCTCCCGGCAACATGGGGAACGGCACTACAATGCCCACGAAGGCCCGTCCGTCGTTGTAGGCGACGTCGTGTACAGCCTTCAAGACGAGCACATCATGGTGGTGGACACTACCAAGATGACAATGTCCGTGTTGCGGGAGCCGGTGGCCCGTCCGGACTGGCTGATTGAGAGCAACCACTGGATCGGCAAGACGGAGGACGCCCGTCTGTGCTTCTTCGTGTTCCACGACTACAAGCCGCTTCTTGTGGAGAGGTGGGCTCTTGGAGCGGATGGCAAGTGGACTCTGCAGCAGCCGTTGCGGCTGCCCCCGGACCTCCACGGCGTGAAGCTCACGACGGGATTTAATGAAATGTCCTCCTCCTTCAAGCGTGTGAGGTTCGCTGGGTTCTGCGAGGGCAGCAGGATGCTCTTCTTCGTCATGGATGATTGGGTGGTTTCTTTCGACATCGAGACGTTGGAGATGGAAAGGCTGTGGTGCTGCGAGACCGACGAGCCGCGCCGGCTTGGAGGGCTTAGCAAGGTGTATCCGTACGAGATGGTGCCGTGGCCTCCGGTGCTCAAAGATTTCGCCCATTGAGTCTTTTTTGTCCGATTAAATGCAAGTAAGGGGTGTGTTTCTGTGG